>NC_090449.1:978925613-983925613 GCF_031143425.1 Pleurodeles waltl
AAATCATGAGGGAATGGACAGCACACCAGCAGTCCCCTACCACTAGCCAGCCTACTGACCAGCCCTCCACTTCCGCACAGCTAGTGGTCAGGAGGCCCTCCCACTGGACCCACAGCCCACCAGCACCCCTCCCCCTGCAGAAGGTGAACCACCCTGCAAACATTTCCTGTGACCCAGACATAAGCCAGAGACACTTGCTAAGACCAAGACCACCACCAGGAAATAAGACCCTCATGAATGTCCCCCTTCTGTTCCACCCTGTCACCTTGTCCAATTTGAAATGCCTTTGCTCCCCTCCCTATGGCCCCTTGGACGCTGGACCTCTGCTACAAACAGAATGGAACAATACCCTTGACTTTCCTCTACCATCACCCCATTCCATTGCACTTTTCCGTCAATTATTTGCACTACAATAAACACCCTTGAACACAACTTGACTGATAGTGTTTAATGTGATGAAAATGTGCATTTATGGAAACAGTCACTTCATGTGCAAATGATCTGAAAACTGTGATAGCATACAATTAATGACCTGTGGCTGTCTGTAGTCATTACATCACTACACTGTTATAATATCACCAACATCTGTAAAATGAGAAGCTATAGGTGACAGTAAGTTGAGATGCAAAGGAAGTGAATGCCATCCTGCTACAGCCACACAGATAAAACAATAGTCAGAGTAATGGTCAGTTACACTGTCTCACCTGTGTGTCATTGGAAGTATTGACGTATGACTGATGTTCTGTTGCCCACATCCTCATCGTCTGCCTCCTCATACTCACTGTCCTCAGGATTCTCTGCTGCCACAGAGGCATGTCCAGTTTCCTCCACCTGCAGATAAGGCACATGTCGTCTGAGGGCCAGGTTGTGCAACATGCAGCATGCCACTACTATCTGGCAAACCTTCTCGGGTGAGTAGCACAGGGATCCACCTGTAAGATGTAGGCATCTGAACTTGGCCTTCAGGAGGCCGAAGGTCCTTTCGATAATTCTCCTGGTTCGCCCATGTGCATCATTGTAATGATTCTCAGCCACTGTCCTGGCATTCCTCACAGGGGTCAGGAGCCACAATAGGTTTGGGTAGCCTGTGTTACCTGCAAGTATTGAGGGACAAACATTAGCCGTACACAATGGTATGGGGTTAACACCAGAAGGCATACACTGACATACATTGGGTGGGCACTCAGGCTCACCTATTAGCTGCACTCTCTTCCTCTGTAGTTGTGCCATCACATTTGGGATGCTGCTATTCCTCAGAACAAAGGCATCATGCACCGATCAAGGATACATGGCAGTGACATGGGAGATGTACTGGTCCGCCAGGCACACCATTTGCACATTGAGTGAGTGGAAACTCTTCCGATTTCTAAACATCTATTAATTCTGGCGGGGGGACGACAAACACAATGTGTGTTCCGTCAGTCGCCCCAATAATATTGGGTATATGTCCCATTTTATAGAATCCTGCCTTCACAGTGGCCAAATCATCCACCTGGGGGAAAGCAATGTAGCTGCACATGTGTTTGACCAAGGCAGACAGAACCCTTGCCAGCACTTTTGAGAACATTGGCTGTGACTTTCCAGCTGCCATGCCCACTGTCACTTGGAAAGGACCAGTTGCCAGGAAATGGAGCACTGATAGAACTTGCACAAGAGGGGGCATCCCAGTGGGATGACAGATATCAGATATCAGATATCAGATCAGGCTCCAATTGGGCACACAGCTCTGTGATTGTGGCCTTGTCCAGTCTATAGGTGAGTATTATGTGCCTGTCCTCCGGTGTAGCCAAGTCCACAAGGGGTCTGTACACGGGGGCTTATCTCCTCCTCCTATTCATCCGCAGTGGTAGGTATCTAAGGGACACAAGAGTGAGTAGGCTGTCACAATTTGAACAATGTAACCACCACCTCAGTGTACATAGAGCATTAATGTTATGGGACAGTGGAAATGGCAAAGTACGTGCAATCTTCAGCAATGACACGGTTATGGATTATCTGAATGTTGTCCACCACCCAATGCATAGTGTTCAATCCTGATCCCTGTGTGTGACGATACTGTGTATGCCTTCTGTGGTGTTGGTGCAGAAATTGACCTAGTGCTCCCTTTCTCTCTCTCCCCCTTTTTTCTTCTGCCATCCTGTCCATGTGTGGCAGAGGAGCAGGGGCACTGGCGACAGATGGAGCTGCATCCCACAGGACCCAAGAGGCAGAGTCCACCGACACCAAGGGATCCAGTGGGACCGAGGGCGAGGGGAGCACCACGGCAGAGAAAGGAGGTGACAACGTAGACTCTCATAACTCTTCCAATGGGAGCGGAGCTTCCTGGTGGTGGTGGACACCTCTGTGACCACCCAGCTGCAGGTACAGCTGCCACCCCCGTACCAGCTCCACCCTCCCAGTAGCCCCTCAGCGAGTTGCCCGTGCCTGCTCACCCAGGAGGTTCGGCATCTCCTTCGCCACAGGCACCTCACGCCCTGCCCCAGTGAGCCCTGCTGCCCTGAGTGAGGACCCTATTGACCTCCTGATATCCATCTCTGTAGGGCAGTCAACCATTGTGAATGCCATCCAGGGGCTGGCATCCCAAATGCAGTAATGCAGTGCATTCCTGGAGGGCATCCATGGTGGGTTGGCAGCCCAACAGAGATCGATTCAGGCTCTGGCCTACACTCTGATGGCAGCCATTGTCCCTGTACCTATCGTCCCCCCTCCAACTACCACTTCTCAGTCCCAGTCTCCTCATTCCCAACCCATCCCATGCACACATACAGATGAGCTTGCACACAAGACATCACACAAGACTGGCACAGTCAAACACAGGTGCCACACTTCAGCCCACAAGCACTCACGCAAATACCAGACAGTTGCACACACAACCACGTCCACTGCCTCCACTGTCTTCCCCTCCTCCTCCTCCACCTTCCTCCACCTTCCTCACAGTCATGTCCACACCCACACCTGCATGCACTGCTTCAACATCCACCACCACCATCACCACACCAAGCAGCACACACACCTTACTAGCAGACACCTCCACAACATCCATCTACACTTCCCCTGTGTCCTCTCCACCCTTTCTGTCCCCCCATCCTAAAGGACACAAACGCACACACTCAGACACCCAACAGCCATCCACCTCACAGACGCACACTGCCCATGCACCAGCACCCAAGTCCAGCAGACATACACCTACAACAACCACTCCCTCAACCTCCACTCCCTTCCTACCTCCCTCTTCCCACCACACCGTCCCTGAGAAGCTTCTCCTTGCCCAACTTGACCTCTTCCCTCCCCCTCCCATACCTCTGTCCTTCCGTAAGAGCAGGGTCCCAATGACCCAGCCTAGCACCTCAGCCAAACAGTCCACGGGGATAGTGGAGACACCTCCTAGTCGTGGAGGCAAGACAGTGAAGGATCCCACTCTACCAGCCAGGAAGGGTAAGGATCCCACACCTCCTGCCATGAAGGGAAAGAAGCCCTCAACTCCTGCAAAGAAGGGGAAGGGGCCCTCAACTCATGCCATAAAGGGGAAGGAGCCCTCAACTCCCACAATGAAGGTGAAGGAGCCCTCACCTCCTGCCATGAAGAGGAAGAAGCCCTCACCTCCTGCCATGAAGGGGAAAAAGTCCTCAACTCCTGCAATGAAGGGGAAGGAGCCCTCGACTCCTGCCATGAAGGGGAAGGAGCCCTCGACTCCTGTCATGAAGTGGAAGGAGACCTCGACTCCTGCCATGAAGGGGGAGGAGCCCTTGACTCCTGCCATTAAGGGTGAAGGAGCCCTTACTCCTGCCATGAAGGGGAAATAACCCTCACCTCCAGCAGAGGCTGGCAGGGTACCACCACCAGTGGTCACAGAGCCCTCACGTCCAGCTGAGACAGTGCAGCCCTCTCCTCCTGCAGAGGCTGCACCTTCACCTGCTGAGACAGTGCAGCCCTCACATCCAGATGAGACAGTGCAGCTCTCACCTCCAGCAGAGGCCACCCAGGAGGCACCTTCACCTGCTGACCAAGTGCAGCCCTCACCTCCAGCAGAGGCTGGCAGGGTGACACCACCAGTGGTCACGGAGCCTTCACCTCCAGCTGAAACAGTGCAGCCAACTCCTCCTGCAGAGGCTTCACCTTCACCTGCTGAGACAGTGCTGCACTCACCTCCAGCAGAGGCTGCCCAGGAGGCACCTTCACCTGCTGACAGTTCAGCCCTCACCTCCAGCAGAAGGCATGTAGGCCACCCTCCAAGGACTTCTGTACAAGGAGCCCCCCTCCAGAACCAGTGGGCAAGTCACCCACCTGAGAGACTCTGACCTTGCACTCCCCAGCAAATATAATGGGCATGGAGCCCCCTCCAGAACCAGTGGGCAAGTTCCCTATCTGATAGACTTTGACCTTGTACAAAGATAATGGGCATGGAGTCCCCTCCAGAACCAGTGGGCAAGTTCCTCACCTGAGAGACTGTGACCTTGCACTCCCCAGCAAAGATAATGGGCAAGGGGTCCCCTCCAGAACCAGTGGGCAAGTTCCCCACCTAAGAGACTGTAACCTTGCTCTCCCCAGCAAAGATAATGGGCATGGAGCCCCCTCCAGAACCAGTGGGCATGTTCCCAACTTCGGCTGAGGTGCCCCCCGCCTCCAATCCCCCGGAGGTGCCTGCCCACTTGCAAAATGATGCCCCTGCAGAGTTCTGTGAGGATGATGTCAGGAAACAAGTTGGGTCTTGGACTGTGCCCTGTGGCCATGTGGGCCCTTAGTACTTTGGACTGGGCATTGGCCCATTGTGGACATTTGTACATATCTCTTTGTTATCCAATTGGTTCATGTGGTGGCTCTTCCCATTCAATACATTCTCATTACTGCATTATTGTTGTCCTTATATTATTATGCCGTGTGTCATGTGCCATTGTTTTTCATCTGCAGCTGGTTGTCTGTATGGTGTGTGTGTGTCTGGTGTGTGTTGTGCATGTGTCTGTCACTCTCCTTTTCCTCCCTCCCACCCTTGTGTGCTAGGCGGCTGTACTCACCGTGGTCGTTTTCGTCGGCGTTCCAGGTGGGGCATAGCGTAGAAGAGCATCGAGAAGACTTGCAGTTCCGGTTCCATGGTGGCGTGGTCCTTTTCTGTTTCTCTGATGGTGAGTCTTTCGTCTTCTGTGCAGTGTTTCTGCCAGGCTTTTGATGCCGTTGGTTCCGCCCCAGAAATTGCAGTGGTGTTCTGTGTCATGATATGGTAGGTGGTACTTTGTCTTTTGCGTGGCTGTTGATGGCTACCGCCGTCATGTGTGGTGTTAACGCCCTGGCGGATTGTGTGGTACATTGGCTGTCTATGGGAGTTCTTACCGCCATGGTCATAATTTGGCGGTAATTACCGCCGGCCTGTTGGCGGTATTTCTTCCACTTTATCACTCACCGCCAATGTCATAATGACCACCTTAAAGAATACATGACAGCACATGATGATCAATGACACCCCACTTTTCTTTAGCAAAACCTCTAACTACCTGGCCTTTTCCCTCTAACTTACCCTGCAGTAAAGTAAGTTGTCTCCTTTCCTTACAGCACAGCAAATGTGTTTGTGTGAAAGAATTGTGCTAGAGGAAAAGGCCAGGATGTAAAGTGTAATTAAATGTTTGTGATTTCATATTTTGTGGTTGGGATACTCTGTGACAATTTTGTCCAATAACATCTATATATCCTGTTCCTTTCCCTATACTGCGGTGCATCGTTTCTCCCACCATCTACTTACAGCAGACAGGATATCTTTTATCCACATGTTATGCATGACGTGTGCGATGTATATTTTTCACGTGCCTCATTGGAGTCAGGGTAAAATTGAAAGGCATTTGGAGAAGAACTAGGGCATTGGAATCAAAGTGAGATAACTGCCAATTGCAGCTGCCCCTGCTGCAGACTGCAGAGAGTATCAAAGTAATACCCGATGTGCTAGCTAGCAGGCCTCCATTAATTTAGCACAACTGAATACTTATACTCCATAATGTATGATGCTCTACTCATTAATAAGTTATTTTTCTTTTTCCATACAAAATGTTTGTGTAGTGTTTTAAGAAATCCTTTACAAGAAAAAAAAAAAACTTTTTTTAAAATCTGGTGTTATGCTGCCTCAATTCCTTTCAGCCAGTCAGTACTTTTATGTGAGGTATGTGTGGGTAGAATCATGTCTGTGTGACTCTCCAAATTACATCAGAAATTCCATTGGCCCTAGAGGACCAGCAGTGTACTGCTACTGTGCCACCATATAATTTTAAACAAGTGTTTGAACAGAGCATTATTTACAATTTGTCTTTTCTCTATTTTTTCTTCTTTTTCAATAGCTACTCCTGCTGGTCCAGCAGTACCACCGACAAGGCAAGAGATAGCAGCCCAGCTGAGGCAGCAGAGATTGGAGATAACACAGGCAGACTATCAACACCTGGAGGAGGAGAAGGGTGAGGCACATGCCCCTGCCCCCAGGCACAAGTTCCTCCAGCCACCCACCTACACCTCCATACCACAGGAATGCCAGCACCACCGGCAGCTACCCACGCCCGTACCACCATTGCTGCCCCCTCCCTTCTGACAGCCTGTTACATCCTCATGTGCTGTGTGAGCTGTCACACATGGGCTGTCAGCAGGCGCACTTCAAGGCCCAGCTACAAGAACTGCGGACCCTTATAGAGAGTGCCCTCTTCTGAGCCCTTTTAGGGTTGAGTCTGTGAGTGCATGAGCCAGTGCATGTGTCTTGCTTGCGAGGCACTGTTGTATACAGACAAGGGATTGGAGACCACCCTTTCCTTACCATTTGTTGTCTTCATGTTGCTCTTCTTTACCAACTCCGTAATTGTCCAGCGGATGTGAAACATAATTTCTGGTTATTTTTTGTGGAGCAGACACCAAACACATATTGATTAAAGTTAATTTGTGCCCATCCGATTCTCCCAATGTGATTGAGGTGCTATTCCCCCCCACCGCCTGCTGCTCCCTCCATAGCGCTTACGCTTTTTGTTTTGTCAAATATGCGGTAGTTGCAGTGCTTAAGGCAAATTGCAATGGCACAATTAAATAGCCCCAAGTTTTGTTTTTGTTTCTGATTTAACTGTTTTTTTGGGCTACATAACAAAGTCCCCTTTTATAGTGCACACCAGACTGTTTCTTTTTAGATATAGACATTCACTTTTGGGTTTCGGTGGCTTTATGTACTTGACTTCTTAGGGTGTCATATTTGTGTGATCCAGCAAGGAAAGTTTACATTTTAGGTTTGTGATTGCTATGACTTTTCTTGCTTCTGGGCATGGTTTATCCACATTTGACTTTGTAGGTAATTCAGCAGATGGCTGCTTTCAGCAGCACAAGATGACATTGCAAATGTATATAATTTGCCCTGCCTTTTCTACAGATAATCTTGTGTCAGTTTGCCTTTCACCATTATTGCCCCCCGTTTACCGTTCCATTACACACTTTAACTTCAGCAGCTGGCTGCCAGTGCAGATCTATTGACACCCTACACCAGATATTATTTTTCCTAATATTCTATCAACACCAAAATATTAATGACAAAGGTGAACCTCTTTGATTTGTGATTATCAGCCAAAAGCGTGCCACCACTATTTCTAATAGGAGGTACTTGTTCCTGTTTATATTGCAGTTCACATTACACGCTGCCAAATGATTTTCTTTTTCTAATGGTACTGTAACACATTCATGTTTGACATATTCTACTCAGGGTAATCTCTACATTTTTGTATTTTCTATGGTTTTAAGTTGCGTACTTGCACAATTCACTAATCTCCGGTCTTTCCAGTCTCAGACTCCAGTCAGAAGTACTGTTTCATAGGATGCATAAGATTACATCTTTTGGGCACATTAGCCTAATAAATGCCTAACATTCACCTCAAATTCTAGATCATGGGAACACGTGTGAGGGAAGATTGTAAGATAATGTGTTTTTGAATATACATTTGCCTCGAAGGTGGGCCAGTTTTCTTTTCAGATCACCAGGCACATTGTCATCATGAACTGTTTTGCACATGCATGAGTATATTCCTAGGAATATCTATTAAATTAAGTACCTAATTTCCTTGAGGCAGTAGTGTACCAATAGGACCTACAATAACGTGGGCTGCTTTAAAATATGAAATTGTGACTATTAGATTTCCACACTAATGTCATCAAACCACTCACAATGTTAGCAGCTAAGCAGCCAGGTAAAACTATGAACAAAACATCACAGTATTAAATTATTTTAAGAAATGATGGACAGATTGCAATTACTTAAAGACATTAATTTCTTTGTGCCACATTCTTCTAATCTCATAAAAAGTTGGACCATCATGTATCATACTGGAGACAGTCACCAACGTATAGCAGTCTTTTATGTCTAATTTAGCAAGACATTGACACACATTTTACACTAACTGGAGCCTCTACATTGTATAAAATGCTAAAGAACGAGGTTTTCTTTGACCTGTTACATGGCACATGTTCTACCTGCAGCCAATTGTGAACTATTTATCTGTTTCAACGAAACAAATAATTGGAAGGGAGGAAAGTAAGGCTGGCTGGATTTAACTCTTGCTTCTCCCAGCATTAGCTACAAGATGTGGCCAGAAGGTCGCCTTGTATACTACAGCATCTGTGGCAGTGGATGTTGCATGCCCTCAGTACAGATGATATGATGGTTATACAGCATTTCTAGGTCATACTTTGCTTTCAGCCAAATGTCCACTTGCATGAGTAGGTTATCTGCGGTGATTTTAAAAATGCCATAATGTGGGTGATGGCTGTGGTAAAAAAGCCTGAGCAGTTTTTATGTCACAGCCTACCAGGCTGCAAAGCTGTCTGGTTTGACAGGGACATCTTGGGGACATTCCGAAAGTTGACTTAGGAATGCATTCTGCCCGTTGCTTGCCATTGGCTTTGTGCTTTGAACCTCACATGTTCTTGCTTTCCATTTGCTTGCTTTATTTATTTTAGGCTGTTCAGCTTGAGTTTGTACCTTCCATTTCCAAAACCTTATTTACAGTATCCTTCCAAGTGCCCCCTTCTGTAAAAAGGCATGTAAATCTTGTTCTTGTCATATTTGTTGTGTATTCATAGACTGAGGTCAAATGTCAGGCACTGTCTTCCAAGGTTTTTCTTTTTCTGACTTCAAAGTGAGAGGATTTATGTGACAATCTTGCTGGATACTGGGGATAGGAAAGAGTTTTTTTCTAGCACACAGCAACATTTAAATGAACCCTGTATGTATTTCAGAATGTATCAGAATTAGGAACACAAATGAAGCATATTTTTGTTATTTCTGAAGTGTGTTAGAAACAAGTACTTTAATATGATAAAGCAAATCATTACACTAGATGGTGCAATTTCCACACATTTACATCTGTGCATTGCATAGTTTTATTAGTAAAATTGTATGTCTTTGCAAATGTAATGGCCATTTCAAGTTGAAAATATGTTGTCTGTAATGGCAGTGTGCTACCACACCATGAATACTCAACTCTGTGCCACTCCACTCTGCACCACTCCACACCAGTGCACCCTATTCTGCACTGCTCTACTTTACACTACTCCATGCCTCTACACTCTGTACCACTCTGTGGCACGGCAGCCTTTGCCACCTCACACTACGCCTCTCTACCCTGTACCGCTGTACTCTATGCCAGCGCGCTCTTCGCCACTGCACTCTACACCATTCTAGTCTAGGACACACCAACCTACTTTGCACAACTATACTCTATGCCACTTTACTCTACACCACTCTGCAACACTGCACTCTATGCCAATACACTGTACTCTTTAACACTCAACTCTATACCCCTGCACTCTACGCCAAACCACTGAATGTCATTCTAATGTACTCTGCACCACTGCACTCAATGCCACTGCACTCTACACCACTTTGGGGGTCATTCTGACCCTGGCGGTAAAATCCGCCAGGGCCAACGACCGCGGGAGCACCGCCAACAGGCTGGCGGTGCTCCCTTGGGCATTCTGACCGCGGCGGTACAGCCGCGGTCAGAAACTGAAAACCGGCGGTGTACTGCCAGTTTTCCGCTGCCCTGGGGAATCCTCCATGGCGGCACAGCTTGCTGCGCCGCCATGGGGATTCCGAACCCCATACCGCCATCCTGTTCCTGGCGGTTTTGGCCGCCAGGCAGAGGATGGCGGTATGGGGTGTCGTGGGGCCCCTGGGGGCCCCTGCAGTGCCCATGCCAATGGCATGGGCACTGCAGGGGCCCCCGTAACAGGGCCCCACCAAGATTTTCAGTGTCTGCCATGCAGACACTGAAAATCGCGACAGGTGCAACTGCACCCGTCGCACCCCTTCCACTCCGCCGGCTCCATTCGGAGCCGGCATCCTCATGGAAGGGTGTTTCCTGCTGGGCTGGCGGGCGGCCTTCTGGCGGTCGCCCGCCAGCCCAGCGGGAAACCCAGAATACCTGCGGCGGTCTTTTGACCGCGCAGCGGTATTCTGGCGGTCCCAGCCAGGCCGGAATGACCCCCTTTATGTCATTATACTCTATTTCACCCTATGAATCTGCACTCTGTGCCACTTCACACTACGCCTTTCTACTCTACATCCCAGTCTAGGCCACAGCAATCTATTTTGCACAACCCCAGTCTACGACACTGTACTCTACACCACTCTGCAACACTGCAGTCTACACCAAGACACTTACTTATCTGCAGTAGAAGTTAGTTACTTACTAATTAAACTAGTTCATTTCCTCCATAGTTCTCTTACCTAAATAGATGAAGCAATTGCTGCTACTTCTCTCAATTTTCAAAACTTTATTGGAGGTTTTCCCAAGGTGCCTTCTAGGTGGTGGTGGTGGTAGAACACTAACATGGAAGGCATCACAAACGAGGTCCCAGTCCCACCTCGGTGAGTTCCAACTTTAGGATTAATCAAAAGGATTATCTATCATAGACAACTAAATTGAAAGAAAACCACAGACTTAGTGGGTTATACATTTATATCATAGCTTTAGAAAGACTGAGATCAGATTACCACTACCATGACACAACAAAGAATACCATATATTATAACAAAAACTAGCAATAGTAAATGTTAGAAATGGAGTCTCTAGTTGGCAGAGATATTCACCTTTGTCCAAACAGGGACAACAACCTAGTCAGGGTAAGTCACACACAATCCAAATTGCCCTGTGCCCACCCTCTGGTAGCCTGGCACAGAGAAGTCAGGCTTAACTTAGAAGGCCATGTGTAAAGTATTTGTGCAATAAACCATACAATAACACAGTAAAAACACCACAAAAATACACCACACAGGTTTTAAAAAAACTACAAGATATTTATCTGGTTCAATTAAGGTCAAAACGATAAAGATTCAATAAGCACACGTTGAGTTATCACTTTTGCAAGATTAAAAAGAGTCAAATCTTAGGAACCAACAGTTTTCTCTTATTTGCACAAAGAACCTGGTTTGCATCACAGAAACCGCAGAGGAGGAGATGCGTGGAAAAATAAGTTGGCCGTTGGCACAGACAATGCGTTGTTTGGTTACAAGCTGCAAGGGGCTTTGTGTCAATTTCCAGCGCGCAGTCTTGGTTTCTCACTGTGATGCGGGGATCTTTTGACGTCCAGGGGTGATATGGGGAAAATCCTTGGGTGCGGGAGGAAGTCACAGGCTTTGCGTCGATCCGGTAGGCAATGCGTAGAATTTTCTGTTGCACGGCAGGTGCTGCGTCGATCTTCACTCAGGAAGTCAGGCTGCCTCCTTCCGGTTCAGCTGTGCGCCAATTTTCTCGTCGCAGGGCAGGCTGTGTGTCGTTTCACGCAGGCTGTGCGGCGATTTTCAGTGCACAAGGAGCTTCCTTGAAGAGATGAAGTCTTTCTGGCCCTGAGACTTCAGAAACCAGGAGGCAAGCTCAATCCAAGCCCTTGGAGAGCACTTCCCAGCAAAGTCAGAGGCCAGCAAGGCAGCAGGCCAACCGCAGGGCAGCAGTCCTTCACATCAAAGCAGTCAAGATTACTCCTTTGGGCAGTCAGACAGATCCTCTTGACAGGTTGCAGGTTCAGGTCCAGAAGTGTCTGAATTGGTGGGGTCAGAGATCCAGTTTTATACCCAAAAATGCCTTTGAAGTGGGGGAGACTTCAAAGAGTTGTTTTGAAGTGCACAAAATCCCTTTTCAGTACAAGTCTGTTCGCCAGGGTCCCAGTAGGGGGTTTGGCAGTCCATTGTGTGAGGGCAGGCCACTAGCCTTTGAAATGTAAGTGTCAGGCCCTCCACCCTCCCAGCCTAGGAAGACCCATTGAGTATGCAGCTGAGTGCAGGTGTGACTGAGTATCCTGTGTTTGTGGTTGTCTGGGTGAAATGCACAAGGGGGTTGTCAACCAGCCCAGCCCAGACGTAGACTGGAGACAGGCTGTAAGGCACAGATGGATTTTAAGTGCAGAGAAATGCTCACTGTCTAATAGTGTCCTGCCATTTGATAAGTTTTGTTTTGACCAATGACTTTGTGTTTCACCACTGCGCATATTAGTTGCTCAATGTTCACCAGTAGCACATGGTATGTTTTGTTCAGTTGAGCCACCTATTGGCTTTGACATGGCATTAGCCATTACTTTCTGTATTCAGTTTAGCCGCCTATGGGCTTTGACATGATATAAGACATTGCATTTTGTATTCAGCTTAGATGCCTATTGGCTTTGACATGATATTATACATTGCATTTTATATTCAGCTCAGCTGCCTATGGGCTTTGACATGATATAAGACATTGCCTTTAACAAGACATTGCATTTGATATTTAGGTTAGCTGCCCATTGCCTTTAACGTGGAGTTAGACATTGCAGTTGAGAATCCAAGCTGTATTTTTCCAAGCTGTGTTTTTGCACCAGAGAACCACATGGCTTGTACCTAACTGGTTCAATTACATTGCAGATGTTAATGAGAAAAATTCAGAGAGAGAAGTGTACACCCAGAATTCTGCCTTAGTGGGGATGGCTAAGTGGGTGCCCCAGAAATGTGAACAGCTGAGAGAAAAAGCCACTTACAGGTGGGCAGAGATGAGAGAGATGCACATTCCCCTAGATTTGATAAAAACTGTGCAGCACGCACAAAAGCAATCTGTCATGCAAGCAGTCACAGAGCAGTTGGGGAGAGGAAAGTTACCAGGACAGAAATGGCAAATTGATCAGGTTTTAAGGAAAGTGATTGCTGCAAATTACCAAGGAAAAATCGAAATTATGCTGATACCTAGAAAAGAATCTGATTCATTCATACAAATTGGAGACAGAATGGCCCAAATTGGCAAAAGTGCAGTGAATGGAGGTTTGGTAAAGAAGGAGTCTGCCCCAGCCCTTCTGACAGTGCAAGAAAAGGGAAGCTGTGGCGCAGCAGATAAAAACCTCAGTGCCGATGTGTGGGCTGAAGCCCCAAGTGACCCTCCAGAACCTGCAGAAATTATAACAAAGGGCCTCAAAAACGTCCTGCTGATTATAAAACAGGGAAAGAAAGAGGAAGGGTGCAGTTTAAATGAAAAATGTTATTTGCAAGAAAAGTCATACTTGTTTCTTTTGCAGATCCTACCACGTTTCACCACTGTCCCTGAGTGTGCTGTGTGGTCCCCCTTCCGGTGTGTGCGTGTGGGGTCAGGGAAGGGACCGAATCCCCAACCTGAACCTGGCTGAGTAAAGTGCCAGCACCATGGATCCATTTTGCGCAAACTGCGCCTTCAGTTCAAGTTCAACTTGTTTGATTGCATTCCCCTCTCGTATGGAACTCTGAATTTTGCTTACCTTCCAGAAAACCTTTCAGGTGGACCGTGCCCCTTTACATGAGCAGAACTCATGCCACATCAAATTGCTAACACTGTTGAATTAGAGACTCATTCATAATGTTTTTTTTGTGCTGATGTTTTTTTTTTTTTTTTGAAATATGAGATATGTGAAACAAAAATTCATTGGTCAAAGGGCGGAATGTCCTGCCATTTGATAAGTTTTGTTTTGACCAATGACTTTGTGTTTCACCACTGCGCATATTAGTTGCTCAATGTTCACCAGTAGCACATGGTATGTTTTGTTCAGTTGAGCCACCTATTGGCTTTGACATGGCATTAGCCATTACTTTCTGTATTCAGTTTAGCCGCCTATGGGCTTTGACATGATATAAGACATTGCATTTTGTATTCAGCTTAGATGCCTATTGGCTTTGACATGATATTATACATTGCATTTTATATTCAGCTCAGCTGCCTCTGGGCTTTGACATGATATAAGACATTGCGTTTTGTATTCAGCTTAGATGCCTATTGGCTTTGACATGACACTAGACATTGCATTTGATATTTAGGTTAGCTGCCTATTGCCTTTAACAAGACATTGCATTTGATATTTAGGTTAGCTGCCCATTGCCTTTAACGTGGAGTTAGACATTGCAGTTGAGAATCCAAGCTGTATTTTTCCAAGCTGTGTTTTTGCACCAGAGAACCAAGATGTTTTGCTCTCACAGTAGACTAGACCTGATAAGAGAGAGTACATGGGCGTTGTTTTTCCTCGCTTGAGCTTGGGAACAGGAGTAGTCTTGGAGACCTGGCCAGTCTCCAAAAGGCTTGCTCAGTTTCCCAGGTCTGAGAGGAGGGGGCACACCTTTGTAACGAATGTAACAGGCTGCAGAGAGTGAGATTCGAATCTGCCGGACCTCGTGCTGGAGCTTGGCGCCAGCTGCCAGCATCCCGTGTGGGTAGATGAAACTCTTTCTCGCGGCTGACAGGGGTCATCAGCTTGCAGACCTTAGAAAGATGTAGCTGTAAATAGTTCCTACACGGTGAAGTATTTGTTTTGCTTTGCATTCAATATCTTATAAATATAACCTGCTGTGTATATTGCAAACTGATATATTTTGTTTGATTAACGCGGACTGGAAAGCTAATTCGTCATTCATATAACAACAATAAAAGTCTTCTTTGACCTCAGAAGTGCATTTCTGTTGTGTTATGTTAGTGCTTAGAAACTAGATAAGAGGAAAGTACTACAAATAGTGAACACACTTAGGGGCAACCCAATATTCCCCAAGGAATTGGGTACAGACAATGTCTCACTTAAGATGCTCCTAAAGGAATTATTTAGATACGGTACGCGTACATATGATCCAATCTTCAATTAATGAATAAGACTTTTTGTATTGCTAAAGTTGCCCTAAGTGGGAAGGGTATGCCCAGACGTGGGTCCCTTGCGCACTGTGCCACTGGAAACAAGCTAGCCTGGCTGAAGAAGGGTGATACCCTGAAACCGGTCCCAGGATGCTTGTTTCCGGTCCATGGAGGACCTGGCCTGGCATTTCGGGCTGGACTGTTCCCATGAGGAACAGGGTCAAGCCTGATTTGCATATGGCTGGGTCCAAACTGGGGTGGCATGGTGAGCAAAAGAACAATGGATTAAACCCAGATCTGTGACTGGGGGTGAGTGTTTGCATTGTCAGCACTCCGTCCATCATCTTTTTGTATTGCTAAAGTTGCCCTAAGTGGGAAGGGTATGCCCAGACGTGGGTCCCTTGCTCACTGTGCCACTGGAAACAAGCTAGCCTGGCTGAAGAAGGGTGATACCCTGAAACCGGTCCCAGGGTGCTTGTTTCCGGTCCAGGGAGGACCTGGCCTGGCATTTCGGGCTGGACTGTTCCCATGAGGAACAGGGTCAAGCCTGATTTGCATATGGCTGGGTCCAAACTGGGGTGGCATGGTGAGCAAAAGAACGATGGATTAAACCCAGATCTGTGACTGGGGGTGAGTGTTTGCTTTGTCAGCACTCCATCCATCATCTTTTTGTATTGCTAAAGTTGCCCTAAGTGGGAAGGGTATGCTCAGACGTGGGTCCCTTGCTCACTGTGCCACTGGAAACAAGCTAGCCTGGCTGAAGAAGGGTGATACCCTGAAACCGGTCCCAGGATGCTTGTTTCCGGTCCAGGGAGGACCTGGCCTGACAGTTCGGGCTGGACTGTTCCCATGAGGAACAGGGTCAAGCCTGATTTGCATATGGCTGGGTCCAAACTGGGGTGGCATGGTGAGCAAAAGAACAATGGATTAAACCCAGATCTGTGACTGGGGGTGAGTGTTTGCATTGTCAGCACTCCGTCCATCATTTTTTTGTATTGCAGACGTAGATTGGAGACAGGCTGTAAGGCACAGATGGATTTTAAGTGCAGAGAAATGCTCACTTTCTAATAGTGAACACACTTAGGGGCAACCCAATATTCCCCAAGGAATTGGGTACAGACAATGTCTCACTTAAGATGCTCCTAAAGGAAATATTTAGATATGGTACGCGTACATATGATCCAGTCTTCAATTAATGAATAAGACAACTCTGTACTGTTAAAATCCAGTATATTACTCAATAGGATTCAGAAAGTTAAAAGAAAATGTACAACAATTTCAACGAATGTCCATTTCATAAACAACAATACTCTATGTAACCCCTCTAGATCATAAGATTGAATCCCAACTGCAGATCCAGGAAAGGGGTTATAATCCTCCTCATGACACAGTTCTGCACAATAATTGACTGGTTCTCAGTCCCAGTTGAAGCAATATCATGGACTTTCAATTCAGCTTGTCAAATGAGAAGGTAATGTCGACGTTTCGGCCTGTAGTGGCATTCAGAGGTCCGTCAGACCATCATCAGGACTCAGTGTTGTTAAATAATACCTACACATAAGAAAAATTTATAAAAAAACAGTACTTGCAATATATTAAATCACACTATGGCCCTCATTCTGACCTTGGCGGGCGGCGGAGGCCGCCCGCCAAAGTCCCGCCGTCAGGTTACCGTTCCGCGGTCGAAAGACCGCGGCGGTAATTCTGACTTTCCCACTGGGCTGGCGGGCGGTCTCCTTCAGACCGCCAGCCAGCCCAGCGGGAAAGAGGCTTCCACGATGAAGCCGGCTCGGAATCGAGCCGGCGGAGTGGAAGCTGTGCGACGGGTGCAGTTGCACCCGTCGCGTATTTCACTGTCTGCGCAGCAGACAGTGAAATACATTTAGGGGCCCTCTTACGGGGGCCCCTGCAATGCCCATGCCAGTGGCATGGGCACTGCAGGGGCCCCCAGGGGCCCCGCGACCCCCCCTACCGCCATCCGGATCTCGGCGGTCCGACCGCCGGGATCAGGATGGCGGTAGGGGGGGTCAGAATCCCCGCGGCGGTGCAGCAAGCTGCGCCGCCGCGGAGGATTCAATGGGGCCGCGGTACACTGGCGGGACCCCGCCAGTGGTGCCGGTCCGACCGCGGCTTTACCGCCGCGGTCGGAATCCCCATTGAAGCACCGCCGGCTTGTCGGCGGTGCTCCCGCGGTCCTCCGCCCTGGCGGTCAAAGACCGCCAGGGTCAGAATGAGGGCCTATGTGTACCGCCTGTTGAACCCAAAAAAACACTATAACACAGGTGTGGATACTAGTATGAGCCACCACCTATATGACAATGCAAGTTAAAAATACTTTAACATGCACCATAAAGTACACTGTGTCAGTCTCCCAACCAGAATAGCTGTATTCTGCTACTTACAACAGGTTGCAAAAATAGGCTCTGTAGCAACACACCAGAGGCCTTCAACCTACAAGTCCAAGTAAACAAATCTACAAAGATTAAAATATTAGAATTGCTTAACTTTCATACAACATAAACTCTAGTAAAGCTCTGCCTCCATTTCAGCGTACTCATACCTTTTAAATATGGGACCGCTAGTGTCTGTTTCCATCCACATCCGCTCAACACATACGAGTCAGAATCAAACATGTCTAGCCCTCCCGGTGAGTTTAAATAAGGAAGTGAAAGGTCATGTGACCATTCCAGTCACTCTGGCGGCCATCTTAAACTGGTAAAAATGCCTAACTAATATCCAGAGTTTGGAAACTGTTGTAATTACTGTAAGTATACTGTTGTTGACCTCAATGAGTTACTAAATAAAATATCCATCTGGGCCGTCAGCTCTGTCCATGTTAGTAAGATACACATGTTGTCTGTCTCCCTATTACAGAGCATTCAGGTAGTCACATGTCACATGACCAATGCAGTAACTGTAGCAGCCAGCTTTAAATGTAATAATGGCCACATCTAAATCTCCCCAATACTAAAACTACTTTCAAAACCCTGCTGTAGGTATCCCCAGAGTCTAGCTTATCCATAGAACAGATAGAAAAGACCCAACCAATTATTCTCAGGGCATTATTAGCCGTCAACCACAACAACCAATACAACTAAATGTCAGAAATTAAAGTACAGATAAAGGGACTCACAGCCCTCATACCAACCTTAAGAAAGAAAAGGACACAATAGGAAACCCTGAAAGGGACCATACCCTCTCTAGTAGAGCTGCAAGATATTGATTCAGTGTCCGCAATTGCAGGCACAGAACCATGAATGGCAGTTAAGATCCATAACCGTCTATGTGGAATACATCACAATAACTGTTTCGTTCAAGATAGCCTACCTACGACGTTGCTAATATCTGCCATTCCACCTGTTGATTCGGACCCTTTTGAACTGTATCTGCAAGCCAAATCCATTGGTTCTCTTTAATGGTCAACAGGCGGTCCACATTTACACATCTTTTCAAGGGTTTCAAGTACAAATCAGTGCATATCGTGGGGGGCGTGTTTCATAAGATTGTAATGTTCAACCACAGGAGCATTCACAACATTACACCGTATTTGTTATTGATGTTGAATTATTCATTTTCTGACCTCCTAAGTTGTTTTACCAATGTAAAACAAAGAACATGGGCATTGAATACAGTAAATAACATTTTTAGAGCCACAACTAGAAAAATGTTTCAGCTGCCAAGTTCTCTCATTCAAACAACATGTTTTTACAATTTTAGTGGAAGAATTTGCACTGCAATTCCCACACGGGTAATGTCCAACCCTTGGTGTTAGCCCCCGGATGATACTCACTGTGCGTGGTTCTGATTCAATGTAGGCACTTACTAGACTGTCTCTCAAATTTTTACCCCTTTTGAAGGCAAATAATGGTTTCTCAAGTGGAATATCAAGAGAGACTAATAAGTGCTAATTCTTTTTAAATAATCTTTTAAATTCCATTTGACTCTGAACCAAAAGTTGTAACACAAGTCATACGAGAGTGAACAGCTTTTTCTTTGACCTGGAGTAAGGCTTGTCGATCATAATACCAGGCACGTTTCAGGGATCTTTTAACCAGTCTATATGAATAGCCTCTTTTGATCAATTTGGACATTAGAGTCTTGGCTTCCAAAAAATAGTCGTCTTTCGTGGTGCAATTACGTTTAATCCTTAAGAATTACCCAAACTGTAAATTGTTCCTTAAATTCCTGGGATGATGGCTATTTTATCTCAGAAGAGTATTTCTGGCAGTGAGTTCAGTATATCGGCCTACATACATATTGTTTATGAAATGGACATTAGTTGGAATTGTTGTACATTTGTTTGAACTTCCTGAATCCTATTGTGTAATATTTTGGATTTTAATAGTGTGGAGTTGTCTTATTCAATAAATGAAGACTGGATCATATGTACGCATACTACATCTAAATAATTCCTCTAGGAACATTTTTAAGTGAGACACTTTCTAAAAGTGGCATTTCTAAAATAGTAATATAAAATCCAAATTCACCAATAAGCAGGATTTTGTATTACCATTCTGGCCATACTAAACATGACCTGTTTACCCCTTTCTGATCAGAATCTACCACTCAACTAGTATGTGAGGGCAGACCTAATGTTAGCCTATGAAAGGAGCAGGCCTCACAGTAGTGGAAAACAAATTTAGGAGTTTTCCACTACCAGGACATATAAAACACACCTGTATATATCCTGCCTTTTACCTACCTAGCACCCTAGCCTATGGGTTACCTTGGGCCTACCTTAGGGGTGACGTATATGTAGAAAAAGGGGAGTTTAAGGCTTGGCAAGTACTTTTAAATGCCAAGTCGAAGTGGCAGTGAAACTGCACATACAGGCCTTGCAATGGCTGACCTAAGAGGTGGTTAAGGGGCTGCTTATGAAGGTGGCACAACCAGTGATGCAGGCCCTCTAGTAGCATTCACTTTACAGGCCCTGAGCAGATGTATTGCACTGTACTAGGGAGTTACAAGTAAATCAAATATGCCAATTGGAAATTAACCAATGTTACCATGTTTATGGGACAGAGTATATGCACTTTAGCACTGGTTAGCAGTTGTAAAGTGCTCAGAGTCCTAAAACGAGCAACAACAGTGTCAGAAAAGTGGAGGGAGGCAAGCAAAAAGTTGGGGGATGACCACCCTAAGGCTGTCAGGTCTAACAGTAAACTATTCTGAACAATGGGGAGCATGGAATGTAATCAAAACTAACGTTACAAATTACTCGAGTCAGGAAAATTGTACTCAAAGTCTGGAGTAGGCAAGATTAAGCATTTATGCAACACAAGGCCTGAATGATGATGTTGACATAGAGAAATGATGTTCCTCTACATCTAAAATATATGGAATCTTTTTATGCCTGGTTGGGTAAGATAAGCTGGTGCTGGTGGGCTATTGCTCAGTTAACAGAAGATCCTGCAGTGAGTTGGTGTCACATTTTAAACACATACGCTCCACCAAGTGTGCGATCCGTTTGTTGTTAATTAAGTCACACCTCAATAAATCACATATCCCGGTAAGAGGGTTAGGGGTTTGATGAATGAATGGGAAAGGAGATTTGAGAAAAGGTGTGACAAAGACAAACACTACACAATATAACAACCGTATTCATTAATGTGATGAGCAGCACATCATCATTGTTAGAAATGGGGTCTTTGGTTGGCAGTCATGTTACCCCCTGTCCAAGCAAGGACCCTCACTCTAGTCAGGGTAAGTCACACACAATCCAAATTATCCTGTGCCCACCCTCTGGTAGCTTGGCACTGAGCAGTCAGACTTAACTTAGAAGGCAATGTGTAAAGTATTTGTGCAATAAATCATACAATAACACAATATAGCACCACAAAAATACACTACAGTGTTTAGAAAAATATATAATATTTATCTGGATATTTGTAGGTCAAAACGATAAAAGATGCAATAAGAGAATGTAAAGATATCACTGGAAAGTGATATTATGGGGGTCATTACAACATTGGTGGTAAAAGCCGCTTACCACCGTGCAGAAGACCGCCAACACACCGCCGCGGCCGCGGAAATCCGCCACAGCTATTATGACCCACATCTCAAAATCCGACAAAATCCAGACACCCACACAAGTCCGCCACACCAAAGGTCAGTGATAAACTGGCAAAAACAAAACCTCTACTGTCACGCCAACAGAAATACGCCCATGCTATCACGACCCACGAATCCACGCGGCGGTCTTTCAACCACGGTATTCCATTGGCGGTACACACCGCCGCGCTCAAAATACACACACATCTCCAAAACACCACCACATTGGACAATTTGAAATACACACACCTGATACACTTACACACACCACTCCCACACACCCAATACAATATAAAACACACACCCACAGCACCCACAAACCCCTACGACCAATATTACAGAGAGAAGGCCAGAGAGAGACACCACCATCCACAAACTACCATCCACAGGCACACAACACCATCACCCACATAACATCCACGCACCTCATACAACACACCACTAAATATCACCCCACACAGCACAACACACACCAACCCACACCACCCCATGGCACGGCAAAGACACCCCAGGTTCTCGGAGGAGGAGCTTAGGGTCATGGTGGAGGAAATCGTACGGGTAGAGCCACAGCTATTTGGAGCACAGGTGCAGCACACCTCCATAGCTAGGAAGGTGGAGCTATGGTGAAGAATAGTCGACAGGGTCAACGCGGTGGGACAGCACCCAAGAAATCGGGACGACATCAGGAAGAGGTGGAACGACCTACGGGGGAAGGTGCGTTCTGTGGTCTCCAGACACCACCTGGCGGTACAGCGGACTGGCGGCGGACCCCCACCTCCTCCCCCACAACTAACAACATGGGAGGAGCAGGTCTTGGCGATTCTGCATCCTGAGGGCCTCGCAGGACTCGGTGGAGGAATGAACTCTGGTAAGTCAAATCTTAACTATCATATCCCCCACCCTACCTGCATGCTATCACATACCCCCACCCTCACCCCCAGCACCCCAACTCCTCACAAATGTCCCAACATCACAAACTACACATCCCAACACCAAGCCCTGCGTGACACAACAAAGCATGGACACCCATCACTAAAGCATGCCCACTGCACATACCCTTACACCCCCCTCAAACATCATCACACAAGGTCCCACACAGGAATGCTAGCACTGGGGTACACGGTCACCCACCCATTGCACACCATGACACACACAGATGCAATAATCATGCTTTTACACCCCTGCAGGACCACTACCTAACGTCACCAGACAGGAGGGTCCAGACATCTCCACCCCACCCACAGAAGAGGCCCACAGTGATGACAGCAGCTCTGTCCAACTGGATCCAGATGACCAGCCCGGACCATCGTGGGCCTCAGGACAGTCGGTTCCCCTCACACAGGCACAGCCCACCACAGACCTTCCACCCTCTGGTAACACCAGCACAGCACCCACCGAGCGGGCCCATACCTCCGTCCCCAGGACACCTCAATCAGCTGTGTGTCCACCACTACAGGGAACCCAGGATAACCCACCACCCCAACAACAACAGGGACCTGGGGGCAGTGGCAGTGGGCACACGGTCCAGGGGACGGAGGCACAGGAACTCAGGGGAACTGGTAGGACTGCCGTGCGACAGGGGGCAGACAGGCCAAGGGACCCCACTCTCCATGAGGCAATCTCCTCCATCATGGGAGCATACCACCACTCCCAGGAGACAGTCCTGGCCAAGTTTCAGGAGACCCAGCGCATGAATGAGGAACAGTATTTGGGCTTCAGGGAGGAACTAGGAACCATCAGCTCTGCCCTGGGCACCATCGTAGGGGTGCTGAAGGAAATACTTAACACCAGGAGGGACACTGTGGCAATCCAAGGGGCCCCTGACACTAGCCTGGACGATGAACTGCCCACCACCTCCGCCGGCGCTAGTGGACAGGAGGCACCGCCACAGGACCACCACACCAGCACCCCATCCCCTGGAGACGGAGAACCACCCTGCAAGCGGTCCCTGAGATCCAGAAACAAGACAGAGCACAATGCCAAGACCCCCACCAAGAAATGAGACCACCCTGATTGTCATCCTACTGTCCCACTTTGTAACCCTGTCCATACTGGAACTGCCCCAGATCCACTTCCTATGCCCATATGGGCAATGCACCTGTGAGACTAATAGACTGGACTCTGCCATGGACATTCCTCCACCATCACCCCTCACCATTTTACACCCCCCCTCCAATATTGAGCACTTCAATAAACACCCTTGAAGCACAAAACAATCTGGAGTCAGTCTGTGCTTTCGAAAATGTGTATTAGCAATGACAGTGACAAAATGCGTTTTCAAATGTAATGTCAACATACCTATGTCACACATCTCAAGTCCATGAGGAATCTAAGCAGATGACACACGTTGGAAACCACACCTGTGAAACCGTAAGGGAAATGTACAACTCAGTGACCATATACTGGTTGAAATCGACAG
Source organism: Pleurodeles waltl (assembly GCF_031143425.1). Taxonomy (NCBI): domain Eukaryota; kingdom Metazoa; phylum Chordata; class Amphibia; order Caudata; family Salamandridae; genus Pleurodeles; species Pleurodeles waltl. Next base: position 978,949,182 of record NC_090449.1, read on the forward strand.
ACAGGATAGAGGTAGAAGTGTTACAGTACTTGTAGTAGGCAGGAATGTATTCTCACCTGTGTGTCACTGGAAATATTGCTGGATAACTGAGTCCCTATTGTCAATGACTTCTTCCTCTGCTTCCTCCTCATCACTGTCCACAGGCTCCACAGCTGCCACAACTCCGTCATCTGGACCATCCTCCTGCAGAAAAGGCACCTGTCGTCACAAAGCCAAGTTGTGAAGCATACAACAGGCCACGAAGATCTGGCACACCTTCTTTGGTGAGTAGAATAGGGATCCACCTGTCATATGGAGGCACCTGAACCTGGCCTTCAGGAGGCCGAAGGTGCGTTCGATCACCCTCCTAGTCTGCCCATGGGCCTCATTGTAGCGTTCCTCTGCCCTGGTCCTGGGATTCCTCACTGGGGTCAGTAGCCATGACAGGTTGGGGTAACCAGAGTCCCCTAATAGCCACACACGGTGCCTCTGGAGTTGACCCATCACATAAGGGATGCTGCTATTCCGCAGGATGTAGGCGTCATGCACAGAGCCAGGGAACATAGCATTTACCTGGGAGATGTACTGGTCTGTCAAACATACCATCTGTACATTCATCGAATGATAACTCTTCCGGTTCCTGTACACCTGTTCACTCCTGTGGGGGGGGGACCAGAGCTACATGGGTCCCATCAATGGCACCTATGATGTTGGGGATATGTCCAAGGGCATAGAAGTCACCTTTCACTGTAGGCAAATCCTCCACCTGAGGGAAAACGATGTAGCTCCACATGTGTGTCAGCAGGGCAGACAACACTCTGGACAACACATTAGAAAACATAGGCTGGGATATCGCTGAAGCCATGGCCACTGTTGTTTGAAATGACCCACTTGCCAGGAAATGGAGCACTGATAGCACCTGCACTTGAGGGGGATTCCTGTGGGATGGCGAATTGCTGACATCAGGTCTGGCTCCAACTGGACACACAGTTCCTGGATTGTGGCACGGTCAAACCTGTAGTTGATGATCAAACTTCTTTCCTCCATTGTCGACAGGTCCACCAGCGGTCGGTACACCAGAGGATTTCGCCATCTCCTCACATGTCCCAGCGGACAGTTCCTAGGAAGGACAACAGCGACCACAGAGTGAAACAACTCAGAGGTATGTACCCACAGTCTACACAGAACACCATTCATACACAAAATGTGGCCTGTATTTGTGTTGTGAGACAAGGCCTAGGTATGTGTGACGCAGTTGGTAATTAGGCCATGTGGGCCCCTGAAATGGCAGCTGCCTGACCTCTAAAGTGGGACAATGGGATGTGAGGTAACTGCACTGGCGTTGTACACCATTGCGGAAGGCGGTCGAAGACCGCGGCGCAATGCTGCATTGGTTAACATTGGACCCTATGGGTCCCAGGAGCCAATGACGATGTACGCCAGCGGTGATGGTATGCACTGCCGCGGACCTGACCGCCGAGTACTTGACCGCCATTTTCTATCTGTTGAATCAATCGATACCTGATCTTCGACAGGAGAGGACCTACACTGCAAGTGCTGCTGTGACCTCGGTCTGGAAGAGACAATGGCTCGTGCATCTGGGGAAAGGGCCCCTGCCTTCACTGCAGAGGAGTTGGAGAAGCTCGTGGACGGGGTCCTCCCCCAGTACACGCTACTCTACGGTCCTCCAGACCAACAGGTAAGTACACAGGGAGCACGTTGTATGGGCTATGCCTGTGTGGAGAGGGTTGGTTGTAAGAATGAAGGGGGCACAGTTCTGCGTGCATGAAGGACTGTGAATGCATGTGCCACATGGCAAGGGTAGGGATGTGGGCCACTCACTTAGACGGTGCAGTTGGTAATGACTTCTCTTCTTCCCCTGTACATGTCATGTAGGTCAGCGCCCACCAGAAGAAGGATATTTGGCGTGCCATCGCCAAGGACGTCCGGACCCTGGGGGTCCACCACAGACGGAGCACCCACTGCCGGGAAAAGATGGGAGGACATTCGCCGCTGGAGCAAGAAGAAGGCGGAGGCTCAGCTGGGGATGTCCTCCCAACGTGGGAGGGGTGCCCGTCGAACCATGACCCCCCTGATGTTCCGGATCCTGGCGGTGGCCTACCCTGAGTTGGATGGGCGCTTGAGGGCATCACAGCAGACACAAGGGGGTGAGTACAACATCATTCAGCGGACTTTGCGCGCAGTGAAGGTGTCTGGGTGGGGAGGAGGGCTGTGGGTTTCCCTAGGCCAGGGCGAGTTCCGTAGGCTAGGCCCCTCCGTAATGCAGGCCATGTGGCACCCCACCCCAACTCTGTAGAGTGCCAAGTACAGGTATTCATGCCCCTGTGCCATCTATGTGTGCAGATGTCGCCCATAGCCATGTAGGCCATATCCCGGGAATTGCATCTGTAGAGGCCAACAGCGCGACGTAGTGCAGGGGGCTGCTGTGTCTGTATTGTCCGCCAACGGTAGTGGTAAGCCATGCACTCAACCTGTGTTTCTTCTGTCGTCCCCCCCCCTTTTTGTGGTCTCCCTGTTCTTTTGTGCATCAGCATCATCAGGCGGAGGTACAGTGGCACCGGAGCACGAGGGAGCTGCATCCAACATGGCCATGGAGGGCCACACCATGGACTCAGAATACACCAGTGGGACGGAGGGCGAGGGGAGCACCACGGCGGTCACAGGATCTGCAACCAGCGACATGGACTCGTCCTCCGATGGGAGCTCCCTTGTGGTGGTGGCAAAATCTGTGGCCCCCACTTCTAAAGGTACAACTGCCACCCCCCCTACCAGCACCGCCCTCCCAGCAGCCCCTCAGCGTGTGCCCCGTGCCCGCTCACCCACGAGGGTGGGCATCACCTTCGCCCCAGGCACCTCAGCCCCTGCCCCTGTCACCTCTGCTGCCCTCAGTGAGGAGGCCATTGACCTCCTCAGGTCACTCACTGTTGGGCAGTCTACCATTTTGAATGCCATCCAGGGTGTAGAAAGGGAATTGCAACACACAAATGCATTCCTGGAGGGCATTCATTCTGGTCAGGCTGCCCTTCATCGAACCCTGCAAACTCTGGTCTCAGCACTGATGACAGCCATTGTCCCTGTATATAGCCTCCCCCTTCCAACTTCCTCCACCCAGACCCAATCCCCTGCACCCCAGCCTATCCCAAGCACACCATCAGACCAGCCTGCACACACCTCACCACACAAGGGAAGCTCAGGCAATCATAAGCACCACACATCCCACAGGCACTCACGCAAGCTTCACACACATACAGACACACCAACATCCACTGCCTCCACTGTGTCCCCCTCCTCGTCGTCTCCCTCCTCCCTCCCAGTCTCGTCTACACACCTGCATGCACTACCACTACAGCCACTACGTCCCGCACCAGCACACCCACCACCACACCCGCTCACTTACCACCCCCACTACCATTTACACGTCCCCTGTGTCCTCTCCCAGTGTGTCTGTGATGCCCCTCCCAAGATACACAAACGCAGGCACACACCCACCCAACCGCCATCCACCTCACGGCAGCCTCTAGCGCATGCACCTGCACCCAAATCCACAAAAGTTACACCTCCTACAACCACCACCTCTTCCTCCACTCCCAAACCCCCTCCAGCTACCCGTCCCAGTGTCTCCAAACAACTTTTCCTGTCCCCCCTTAACCTATTTCCCACCACCCCCCCTTCCAACTCATAGGTCCCGTACTAGCACCTCAGCCAAAAAATCTCTGGGACCAGTGGTGCCTGTTGTTACAGGTATGTGGAGTGCACCGGCCACCAGGACAGCCAGTGTGACACGGAGCCACAGCACAGCCAGTCCCCCCGTGAAGCACTAGAAGTTTGACAGTGCCCGGCGGGAGAGGGGGAAGACTCCAGCCTGCAAAGCCGCTCACAAGGGTCCCGGGGGGAGTGTCGACTCAGCTGTGACTCCTCCCAAGGTGGGGAAGGGGCAGAAGAAATCTCCAAAGTCTGGGAGGATCAGCACGGCGGAGAAGACCGCCATCATCCCTGCTGCCCAGGAGGCCTCCGCCAGCCCCATCGTCACTGGCCAGGATGCCACCACCAGAGTCACTGCCCAGGAGGCCAGCCCCATCGTCACTGGCCAGGAGGCCACCGCCAGAGTCACTGCCCAGGAGGCCAGCCCCATCGTCACTGCCCAGGAGGCCAGCCCCATCGTCACTGGCCAGGAGGCCACCGCCAGAGTCACTGCCCAGGAGGCCAGCCCCATCGTCACTGGACAGGAGGCCACCGGCAGAGTCACTGCCCAGGAGGCCAGCCCCATCGTCACTGGCCAGGAGGCCACCGCCAGCCACAGCCCAGCTGGCCAGGAGGGCCCCGCAAGCCACAGCCTAGCTGACCCATGAAGGAGCGCCAGCCACAGCCCTGCTGGGCAATGAAGGACCACCTTGGCAGGGACCACTGAACAGGGCAAAGACCGCCATAGAATGCACCGCTGAACAGGTCTGACACTGGCAACTCAAGCACCGCTGAACAGGGCAGGGACTGCTGAACAGGGCAAGGACCGCCATGGAATGCACCGCTGAACAGGTCTGACACTGGCAACTCAAGCACCGCTGAACAGGGCAGGGACCGCTGAACAGGGCAAAGACCGCCATGGAATGCACCGCTGAACAGGTCTGACACTGGCAACTCAAGCACCGCTGAACAGGCCAGGGACCGCTGAACAGGGCAAAGACCACTGAACAGGGCAGGGACCGCTGAACAGGGCAAAGACCGCCATGGAATGCACCACTAGCCCATTTGCGGCAGGGGCAGTGATGCTACTGGGACCGTCCGTCACGGGGTGTGTGCTGCACTCTGGGCACCAGTCCCCCTCCAGAACCAGTGGAGTATCTCATCCACTACCTCAGTCCTTGGCAGGATGAAACACTCTGGGCACAAAGCCCCCTCCAGAACCAGTGGAGAGATACATCCACTACCTCAGTCCTTGGCAGGATGAAGCACTCTGGGCACAAAGCCCCCTCCAGAAACAGTGGAGACTGTTATCCACTTGAGAGACTGTGGCTTTGCACTCCCCAGGATGGAACAGTGGGCAAACCACCCACTGCAGAGACTTGAGAGACTGTGGCTTTGTACTCCCCAGGATGGTACAGTGGGCAAACCACCCACTGCAGAGACTTGAGAGACTGTGGCTTTGCACTCCCCAGGATACATCAATGGGCATGGAGCCCCCTCGTGGATCTGGCGTGGTGCACTCATCCGGCTGAGGTGCCCTCCCTTCCCTTCCCCCTGAGGTGCCTGTTGTATTTCTATCTGATGCCCCAGCAGTGTTCTCTCCGTTTTGATCGGATATCTTGTGTGGGCCTCGCCCATGCATTTTGGGCCCAGTGGTCCACGGACTATGAATGGTGCAATACCTGCACTACTAATCATGGTGTATATTTTGTTTATGGTGTATATATATATTTTTGCCTACTTGATTTTAATATATTACAATGGTTCCACTATTTTCCTTTTGTCTTTGCATTCTTCCGGGGGGTGTTGGGGGGTGTTACTGTAATATATAGATATGCATTGGTGTGTGTGTTGTTGTGGGTGAGCGTCAGGGTGGGGGTTGGGATGTTGGTTGTGTGTGTCCCTGTGTTTTTGCCTCCCCCCTCCCCTATGTCGTAGGTGCAGTACTCACTGTGGTCTTCGCCGCTGGCGTTGATGATCCTCGTATAGGAGCAGGAAGACTATCGCAGGGAGAATATGGAGTTCCGGCTCCATGGTGCCCTTCTTCCTCGTGGATTGTGTAGAGGTGAGCGTTTTCCCTTCGAAATTCCTGTTTCCGCCGTGTTTTTATCCGCGGTGAATCCGCCCCGGAAAAGGTGGCGGATTGGTAGGTTGTGATACTGTGGGTGGTACATTGTCCTCCGCCTGTCTGTTGGCAGTGACCGCCGTGCTGTTTGTTTGTACCGCCGTGGCGGTCGGAGTGTTAAAGTGGTTGTCTTTTTTGGCGGTTTCCGCCATGGTCATAATTCCAAACTATTTACCGCCGGCCTGTTGGCGGTCTTACCGCCGCTTTAACACCGTCCGCCACGGTTGTAATGACCACCAAAGTGTCTTAAGTCTTTAAAAAGCAAACAAAGGGGGTCATTACGAGCCTGGCGGAAGCGGAGAAGCAGCGGTAAGACCACCAACAGGCTGGTGGTATTTTTTTATTTATTATGACCATGGCGGTTACCGCAATGGTCATCCGCCGCTTCTCCGTTCCGCCCTCCAGGGCCGCCGCCGGTATTTTGAAATCCATGGCGGTAAGCACTATCAGTGCCAAGGAATTCCTTCCCTGGCACTGATAGGGGTCTCCCCCACCGCCCACCCCCACCCCGACTCCCTCCCCTACACCCCCCACTACCCCTGCCACCCCCCAAAGGTGGCAGGGCCCCCCTCCCCACCCGACCCCCAACATCATATAACTCACACACACATGACACGCACGCAGACACCACCAACACACACAAGCACACACACCAACATACATGCCAACATCCACACACTCAGTCAGACACGCACACCCATAAACAAACATACACGCACACATCCATACAGACATACATACAGACATACACACACTCATTCCCAAAACACGCAACACCTCCGCAATCATGCATGCACTCACACACCCCCTCTACATACACAGACGCACACCCCCATGCACCCACACAACACCCCCTCACCCCCCTCCCCTAACAGACGATCGACTTACCTGTTCCGTCGATCCTCCGGGAAGGGACGGGAGCCATGGGGGCTGCTCCGCCGACACTACACCACCAACAGAACACCGCCGCGCCGAATCACAGGACGTGATTCGCTGGGCGGTGTTGTGTTGGCGTGGCGGTGGAAGTGGAGCAACCTCCACTTCCCCGCCGCCCGCCAGTATGGCTGTTGGCGGCTCTCCGCCCATAAAAGGACAGAGGGCAGCCAACAGTCATAATACGCCGAGCGGCAAACCGCCACTACTGGCGGTCTTCCGCACGGCGGTCCCTCGGCGGTCTTGTAAAAAGACCGCCGAGGTTGTAATGACCACCAAAGTCTCTTTCAAGCACAAAGTACCTGGTTTGGAGTGAAAAATCTCCGCAAAGGGCCGCAGAGGAGGAGATGCGTGGAAAAATGGTGTGTGCGTCGGTTTCCCCCCTTGACACACAGACTTGCGTCGTTATTTTTCATGCGGGGAAGACGTTGCGTCGATTTCCGGCACGCGGACAGGTCTCCTCGGTGGGTCGCGGGGTTTTCCGACGCCCTGGGGTCTGTGCGTGGAATCCTAGGCTTGTAGTCCGGCTGCGCGTCGTTCCGGTAGGGTGTGCGTGGAATTTTCTCCCTCACGGCAGGCGCTGCGTCGATTTTCTCTCTGGAAGTCGGGTGGCGTTGTCCAGGCGTCGAAGTTGTCCGTGCGTCGAAGTTCCGGTCGCACCGCAGGCTTCGTGTCGATCGTTTCTTCGCGGGGTCGAGCGTCGTCTTTCCGGTCCAGCGTGCAGTGAATTTTTCACCACGGAGCAAGCTGAGCTGTGTGTCAAATTTTTCTCCGCACAAGGAGTCCAGTTGCAAGAGAGAAGTCTTTTTGGTCCTGAGACTTCAGGGAACAGGAGGCAAGCTCTATCCAAGCCCTTTGAGAGCACTTCTGCAGCAAGGCAAGAGCTCAGCAAGACAGCAGGGCAACAGCAAGGCAACAGTCCTTTGTAGAAAGCAGTCAGGTGAGTCCTTTAGGCAGCCAGGCAGTTCTTCTTGTCGGGGTGCAGGTTCTGGTTCAGGTTTCTTCTACAGCAAGTGTCTGAGGTGGTAGGACAGAGGCCCTGTTTTATACCTAAATGTGCCTTTGAAGTGGGGGAGACTTCAAAGAGTGGCTTAGAAGTTCACCACGTCCCCTTTCAGTTCAATCCTGTCTGCCAGGGTCCCAGTAGGGGGTGTGGCACTCCTTTGTGTTAGAGCAGGCCCCCCACCCTCCCAGCCCAGGAAGACCCATTCAAAATGCAGATGTATGCAAGTGAGGCTGAATACCCTGTGTTTGGGGTGTGTCTGAGTGAATGTACAAGGAGCTGTCAACTAAACCCAGCCAGACGTCGATTGTAAGGCACAGAAAGATTTAAGTGCAAAGAAATGCTCACTTTCTAAAAGTGGCATTTCTAGAATAGTAATATTAAATCCAACTTCACCAGTCAGCAGGATTTTGTATTACCATTCTGGCCATACTAAATAGGACCTTCCTACTCCTTTCAGATCAGCAGCTACCACTTCAATAATGTAGGAGGGCAGCCCCAATGTTAGCCTATGAAGGGGTGTAGGCCTCACAGTAGTGTAAAAACGAATTTGGGAGTTTTACACTACCAGGACATGTAAACTACACAGGTACATGTCCTGCCTTTTACCCACACAGCACCCTGCTCTAGGGGTTACCTAGGGCACACATTAGGGGTGACCTATATGTAGAAAAAGGGGTGTTTTAGGCTTGGCAAGTACTTTTAAATGCCAAGTCGAAGTGACAGTGAAACTGCACACACAGGCCTTGCAATGGCAGGCCTGAGACAAGGTAAAGGGGCTACTAAAGTGGGTGCCACAACCAGTGCTGCAGGCTCACTAGTAGCATTTAATCTACAGGCCCTGGGCACATATAGTGCACTCTACTAGAGACTTACAAGTAAATCAAATAGTCCAATTGGGTGTGATCCAAGGTTACCATGTTTAAAGGGAGAGAGCATATGCACTTTACCACTGGTTAGCAGTGGTAAAGTGCGCAGAGTCTAAAAGCCAGCAAAAACAGTGTCCAAAAAGTGGAGGGAGGCAGGCAAAAAGTTAGGGGTGACCACCCTAAGGCTGTCAGGTCTAACAATCATCAATCTGTTGTCGAAGGAAACAAAGGAATGAGTATGACACAGTTCAGTTAAATGCATTGCATACAGTCCTTCAGCTTGTAAGAACCATATTATTATCTGATATCTAGAGGTTCTGTCATCTAGGTATGAAAAATACAAATTATGGAGAAGTGAAGTGAACCCACCAAATTCTAAAAATGATGATTGTTAAAAGAAAAATGGTACTATTATGCCAAACTGGGTGGTACATCTGCATTCTTCTCAGAATGTCAGTCACTCTTGGGTGCGTGGCAGAATTGGTCCAGTAGGTAAGCAGGAGTGTTGAGCTTTCACCTTTCGTTCATGCAGGAGAGGAGAAGGTCTGTGGTTTGTAAAACAGAGACTGCATTGTAGAGTCAAGGAAAAGGACAGAAGGAGGGTAAGCTTTACGAGGAGTGTTCCCTAGAAGATTCAGAGGCAGTAAGAGAGTAAGAAAAAGAAGAGTTTCACATTTGCCAGTAGTGCACACTCAGCAGCATTTCCCAAATCATCACACCTTTCTCTATTCTACACAGCTATGTACTAGGCCTCCAAGTCTTCATCATCATGGTTTTCCTCTGAAAATGATAACTTCCTTCTTCTGGCTGTTGAAGTAGTCCCGCACTGAGTCCTTCCATCCTCTCCTGACTCTGAGTAACTCCGTCCTACTCCCGATCTGAGCGAGATAGACTTGTAGTACACTGCTATTGAAGAACAAATAGAGAAACAAAATTGCAGCATTTTGTGTAGATTTGTGTTTGTTAATTAAAGTGACTGGTCTAATATCTGAAGATCCAGAAAAAAGGAGAGTACCCTGCAGGTAAATGTCACTACATTTGAAGGACCACTCCCCTTTAGCAACAATGATCACCCATATGGCCTCAAACATTGCAAATCATTGAAATCAAGTTTACTGATTAGTTCATCACCCCTCAATGTGTGCCACCACATAGATAATCAATTATCCCTCACAGTCTCTCAATAATAGATCATCACTCATTGGTGCAATAGTTACCTCTGCAGATCCAAGCATGTTGCTAGCAACCCATTTGTTTTTCCTATTTGATGCAAGGAACACGTTGGAATTTGGCAGTCTTGTTAATCAATGATCTTCTGGGGCATCCCTGCTTGGTGATGAAAAAAGGGATAGGCTTGGGAAGCAAGCAGGCATTGTCTCCAATGTCCTGAAGGGAATAGCAAGGCTTCTTCACTGCCACACTGGTCCAACTTTAATCTGGCCATACATTTGACTAACAATGCAGGGGCAGCATAAATCAGACACAACCATAATGTTCCACTAGCTATATAATTTTTTTGGCAAAGAAAGAAGTTTGACGATAAATAATGGTGGCATAATCAGTCAGGGAAATAGAGCTTGTCCTCAAACTCAGGTGTTTTACCCGGAAGTTGGTCAGCTAACACCATTTGAGTCTGACCAATCATTCTGCTCCTGCTCCTCTTCCTGTGCTGTTTTAGGAACACTGTAATTGTATGGTATAAAATGTTGGTACATTTTGATCAAGGTCAATCTCCATGTTTTGAGGTGAGAATCTCGTCCTTTTCTCTGTGACATCTGGGCCAGCTCCACTAAACACATGCACATGAGACACACTGGCTACTGGACAAGCCAAACACTTTATTGCCAGACTGCTGAGCACTGGCCATTGGTGCATCTTCACATGCCAATACACCAATGGGTTTTGATACACATAGACCTCTTTTGGGTCACCCTAATACTCCTGGAACATCCTCTCAATGGTCATTTGTTCTCCCACTTGCTCGATCTCTTTTGCTTTCACCTCTGCACTGGAATTAAGACTTGAAACTAAGCCAATACAGACGTTGGGGCCAATTCTTCTGTTCCTATAGTTGTGGTTGTTGCTGGTGTGAGACAAGACATCACTCTCTGTAAGTTGAAGACGGCACCCTAGAACATCTGTCCGGGAGTAGGGCTAGAGTAATTTCCAGTCATTCTTCTTCCAGGTCTCCAGCTTGCAATCCAACTATTGTATTTTGAAACATCCCCTTCACAAAAAGGAATGAAAGTGGACAGAACCTTTTGTACCCTGAATCAAGGAGTGTGGCATAGATGTACTCTTTGGGCAACATAATGTCTTTTTGGAGCCTTGTATTAATAGCCAAGCAAAGGATTAAGCTCTCAACCAAGGCATGGGTTACACCGTTGAGTTCAAACCTTTCAGTCACCTTTCTAAATGGTCCTGTAGCAGATGCAACAACGGGATAGCTTGGCCCATTGTACTGCCCCCCTTGCTAATTTTCCTTGTGAAAACCTCAAAAGGAAGTGGATTCTGTGTCAGGCATTTGAATAGGCCCCATTTGTCCCCATCCATGATCATACTTTTCCCAATTACATCCCCTTCTCTTTAAAGGGCAAAGGCCCTCATTTTAACATCGGTGGTAAAAACCGCTTACCACCGCGGCGACGGCCGTCAAAAGATCATCACCACGGTTACAAGCCATCTGCCATATTATGACGACAGCTAGATTTCCACCACAAGAATGGCGGAAATCCGGCTGTGGCCATGCAGGCAGATGGCGGTAAGGTGGTGCTGCTGCCACCAGCAGCTCCATGCCAGTAGACCGCCGCCAGCTGTATTATGACCAATAATATGGTCTGGCGGTGTTCTTCTGGCAGGCGCTGCTGGCGGTAGCAGCCTCCTGTCCTGTCCCCTGGTGGAGGACCCTCTGGATCCAGGTAAGTCGGGTCTCCAACATGTGAGGGTTGTAATGACCCCCATAGTCATCGATCCATTTGTACTGCTCAAACAGACGTTGCATCATGTAATATGTTGAGTTCCAACGTGCTGGCACCACCTGTGTGAGGGCTTTAAATGGTACTCTATCAGCACACTAAATAATCCTTAACTGCTTCCGAGCTTTAAAAAAAAGTCTGAAATGGGTGCAGATTCTCTTTCAGATGGATAGTATGTTTCTGACTATGTCTTCTTTTTTTGAGAAAGCCCTGCGTAACCAGGTTGATGCAGTGCACCAAACACAGGAACCTGAAATAGCAACCATCTGGCCTTGACTATATTACTGCCACTGTCCATTGGCAACAAATCAAACTCTGAGACCTCTGGTTCACAGCCATTCACACATTTTGCTGTTGAAGTCTTCCAAGATGTATGCACCTGTATGGGATTTCTCCATGGCGAACATGTACACTGGTGCATGTCTCTGAACATCCTTGAAAGTATCTTCAGTGCTGAGACCTGTAGATAGCTGTTGCTTAACCCCCTCAAAAGAATGCCAGTATGCAGTGATACACATGTAATCAGTTGCTTCACAACTGGTCTACATGTCTTTCGTCAGGTGGATAGTGTGAACAGCACTTTGCTGCAAAGCTTGTCCAACCAATTGCCCCACATCGTGAAGGAGTGCTGGAACTGCAACTCAGGTAAAATAGGTCTGACTTAGACCCTTCCATTTTGGGCAGATGGCTGCCACAAATTCTAAAAATCCTACCTCTTCCATAAAAGAAAAAGGGAGGACGTCCAGCTCTAACATTTTAGCCAGCTTCTCATTGTAGAACTGTGCTGTTGGGTGGTTGCAGTCATAGGGTTCTCCTGCCTAAACAATCCTGCAATAGTAGACTGGATTGTCTGCTCTTTTGGGGCAACTAATGAAGGTGATGTCTGAAAAGTAGGAGGTGGTAGACTCAATGTTTGTCTTGGGGCCCATACTGTATGTTATGGTGTCTCCATCTGACTCGAGCCATTTTGAGGTCACTGAGGCAGGTGATACTGCCACACTGCTGGAGGCAGGTTTGCTTTGTGTAAAGATGTCACCCTCTTCTTCCTCATCATCTCCCACCGTGAGTGGAGCTGATGAATACCCACTATCCTCACCTTCACCACCATCACTTGCAGCAATTTTTTAAAGGTGCGTTTCCCACCGGATTGCATGATTTGTTTTCCATATGAGTTGTTTGACCTACAGTACCATAGTGTAAATTCACTTACTTCTTACTTCAACAAACACTCTTGTGGCAAATGGAACATATTGCAATGTTATTTTTTTGCCCATTAATCATAAAAAAGTCCCAAGTGTGCCAGTGCTAATGCCTGTAGAAGAATTGAAGGTAGGTGGGTGTATCGATTGTCTCTCTGTAGTGCATACTTCTGTTAAGTTACTGGTTGATGCTGATCTCAGCAGGGGCCTTACAAATTTGGGAACTGGCAGTGGTACCTGTGCCACATCCCTCGGAGCAGGTTGCCTGGAAGGGCCAATGTTGGTCTCCTTTGTGCCAACTTCAATAACAATGAGTGGCTTGTCATCATCCTCCTCATCCCCTTCCAAAATTCTAAGGCTTCCAGGAACTTTTTTTTCCTTTGCCTCTCCTGGCATCTCTTAGACACTGCTGGGGTCCAATCCATGTTCAGGTCATCATCAGAAGGGATGCTTGGAGAAGATGGTGGACTACCCTTTCTTTTTCTTACTGGAGATCAGGGAGCCAATGATTCTAAAAGAGGAGGTTCTTGCTCATCAGGAAGCCCAACCCCCTGATGTGCTCCAGCTTCAAGAAGATCTACTATTGCTGGCTAAAGCTGCTGTCCAGTTTGCTGTTTCCTGAAACAATTGGGTACTACTTTGCAAAAGGGACAATTCCAATTCAACATCACTGCTCATCGGCATTGCCATGATTGCAGTGGCCTCCTCATTGACAAATATGGGCTTGGGCTTAGGTTGGGGTGGTGCAGTTGATGTGGGAGTGCTGTTCCCAGCTTCCTCCCCGGAGGTTGGTGCAGTAAATACAAGTTTCCAGAAATAAGTTGTGGTCGGCACACCAGTGAAGGAAAGCTGCTTCTTCTCACTGGCCACTTTCTTGGCAGCACCTTTGTTTGGCATGATCTTAAAACTGTTAATTGGCAGTGACACTGAGTTGCAGAAGCAGAGGAGACTGAAGCACTGATGTCACATCTTGTATGGCTACGTGTCTTTGTACAGGCCTCCTGCCTGGCAGTACTGTGGGTGATGTCTTTTCTCTTGCCCACCTAAAAGCAAGCAAGCAAGAAAAACCTTTAATGAAATGTGTCATAGGTGCAGTTTAAATGAGTACAGCCAAAGACATTATAATTTATTGTGGTTGGTTACTTAAGTTATTATCCTAAATAATTAACATCAATATATCCAACCATTTTAAAGTCAAACACAAAACCACATCATACAATTTCATTTCCAATCAGGATAACAACATACAGATGGAAATTTCTGTTTTATGTGCATCTATTCTAAGGGAGACATCTGTGGCAGTCAGGGAGGTTCATGGGAAAATAGAATAAACCTTAAAAAATGAAGATTGATGTGTGCCTATTGCAAGCAGAGAGTTTGAAGTAAATAAAATAACAGCAAAAAAAGTTAATGCTGTTGTGCAGCTGTGCGCTTATGGCAGTCAGTCAGGGGGTGGATGGGTGGAGGCAAAATGCAAAAAAGTTTTTTTTTTATTAAAATCAAAATTAAAATAAAAAATCTAAAAAAAAATAAACAAATTAAAAAAAAAAAATTAAAAAAGACAAATTAATTGTTGATGCTTGTGCTATGGAAGTATGAGAAATTTATTCGGAAGCAAGGAGTTGAAAATTTTAAAAAATACATGTAATATAAAGCACTGCTCATCATAATCATATTCATAATATACATATGCTACTATGATCCTCAAGATATATTATTAAAATGATATCAGGGAAAAGTAAAGAAATAAACTAAAACAAAAGCCATTGCCACCTCCTAAAAGTCTCCCGAGAAAATATCTTTGAAAACTGGAGTAAAGAAAGGGTGGCTGCACAAAATTGCCACTGGCCACATGGCCAACCAACAACAGCCAGCAAGGAAGCATGGAGAACAAAGAACGTATGCAAGCCTATGGCAAAAGCACACTGACTGGCTACACAAAATTGCCACCGGCCACGTGGTCAACTAACAACAGACAACAAGGAGGCAATGAGAAAATGAACCTATGCAAGCCTATGGCAAAATTACTCTGGCTGGCTACACAAAGTGGCTACCAGGCATATGGTGAACCAAAAAGCAAGAAGGCATGGAACACATTCAGGAGTATGGACACAAACTACACAAAATGGCCCCTAGCCAAATGGCATGGAGAGCAAAGACAAATGGTGGCCTATGACGTGCACACTCACACAAGGAGGCATGAAGAACAAAGAACAGATGCAATCCTATGGAAAAAGCACTCTGACTGACTGCACAAAATATCCACCGACCACATGGTCAAACAACAATAGCAAGCAAGGAGGCATTGAGAACAAAGAACAAAGAACACTATGCCAATACACACTGGCTGGCTAAACAAAATGGCCTCAGGCCTCATGGTCAAACGAACAATAGCAAGCAAGGAGGCATGGAAAACAAATAACACATGCATGCCTATGACAAAGCACACTGGCTAGCTACACAAAATGGCCTCCGGCGGCATGGTCAAACCAACAACAGCAAGCAAGGAAGCATGAAGAACAAAGAACACATGCAAGCCTGTGGCAAAAGCACACTGACTTACTGCACAAAATATCCACCAGCCACATGGTCAAACAACAGCAGCGAATAAGGAGGCATGGAGAACAAAGAACACATGCAAACCTATGGCAAAGCACACTTGCTGACTACACAACATGGCCTTTGGCCATATGGTCAAACTAAGAACAGCAAGCAAGGAGGCATGGACAACAAACAACACATTCAAGCCTATGACAAAGCACACTGGCTGACTCTACAAAATGGCCTCCAGCCACATGGTCAAACCAAGAACAGCAAGCAAGGAGGTATGAAAAACAAAGAACGCATTCAGCCTATGGACACAGACTACACAAAATGGCTCTTGGCCACATGCATGGAGAACAAAGACAAATGGTGGTCTGTGGCAAACACACTCACACACACACTGTCCTCACAAAGGAGGTATTTGAACACTGAAGAAAACACAACCATGAATTCAGCAATGACAAACATGAAAATGAACTGAGCTATACAATTTTATAACAATACACATCCTCCTATGGCATCAAATATTACTCCACATATACACTTTTTGCAGAAAAAAGTGAGATACAAAGAATAACCAACATATTTAATTTAATCCATTGTCATCCCTGCCCTAAACAATGTTTTAATTAAAACAACATATCCATAGAAACAGTTCTTTCATGCACCAATGACTAGTACTGGGCCTACTAGCTGGACAGCCCGTTGGCAGACTAGACTGAGTAGTAAAAGAAATTAATATTGCAAATGTAACAAACATGGAGAAAAGGTACTGAACACTGCAACATGTTTCCTTTACAAAAGGTGAAGAATGAACTACAAAAAAATAACAGGTCTCTACTGAAACTCCAGCCCACCCACCATAATGAAATTTAAAAATCAAATAAAAGTAAAAAAGAAATACTGGTGCACGTCCTTTCGAACATAAAACCCCCATATACAATAGTTTTAGAATTTACTTGTGATATCACAAAAACAGTGTCCTTAAATTCAATGGTATATATGCAAAGAGAATGATCCTTAAACCTTGAAATCAAAGTGAAAAATGACCAAAAGATGGACAAAGCACTAGAAGAAGCCTGGTGGACAGGAACAGAAAGTTGGAGTCTCTGGGACACTTCCTTCCTGTTGGAATAAATTTTTAAAAAAGAGGCTTCTCACACTAAAAAACAACTTGAACGATCCGTTGGAGTAGAAAATCCACTTGAGAATATCTTTTTTGAGTAGATTTAGCTGCTTCTCAAGTAGAGAATGTGCTTGAGGAGCAGCCACGGTCGCTCGCGATCGCCAGCGGCATCATAAAGGTGGCATTGTGGCCAGAACCTGCGCTAGCTGGCTGGAAATCTCACGTATGCTAGCAAGTAGCCTGAGAGTATTATGGCACTCACCAGCATGCACCAAAAACTAGTCTCATGCATGCTAATGGAAAAGAAATTCTGCTGCATAACGGATGGTGGAATTTAGGGAGCTCTGCGTTACTCTGTGTAGTGCGGAGTGCCTCAATTCCTTAACTCTGCAAGCGGAGTGTATGTTTCGGCCCACTCCTTATCAGGATTGAGTTGGGGCTGGGTCAGTTGAATTACGAGCAAAACTGCTTGAACCATGAAGGTGAAATGATTGGTTCTATGGCAAATTCACCTCATCCGATTAGGTCCAGTCAGTACTGGATAGATACATTCAGAAACATTACCTCTCTACCAGAATTGTTGATGCCCAAACTCGTGTCTCATTTACTTGTCTAATGCATGGCAACTACTTAGATCTGGAAGGGTGAAGCCCCGAAAGGACTTTGGTGCTCCCAAATGGACCCGTCTCTACTTTGTCAAATCTACACATTAAGAGAAACTCTCAACATTCTCAATAAGAATGACAGACAAGGGCTAAAGGTTGAAAGTTTATTCTATGATTATATATTCATAGAAATTTGTAAACTGGACCATTCATTGATTAAGCCTATAGGCATACAAACCATAAAGTACAAGAAGAACTCAGTAAAGTTTTGTAGAAAATTCCAGCATAGATCCCCCTTCTAAGGAAGGGAAAAGGTGAGAGATACCAAACAGAAATTGCTACTTCTTCTAGAGAACTTTAGAAAAGGATTTCATATTCACTAGCCCAGTACATGGTTTTCAAGGTATGCACCCATGGGAAACAAGCAAGAAGAGACATTCTACTACATAATACTTTCAAAGATTTTCTCACAATTTTGCTACACTAGATGCAGATGTTCCCAGAGTTTATTTTGGAGACATGACTTGTTACCAGTATGTTACTCGGTTTGGGCCAGCTAGGTTGTTATCTTAATTAGGCACATCATGTTCAATTTAATTAGGAAAGCCTTGGTCTTCTCAGTGTAAGCCCACCATTCTTTTACTACATGAGGAAAACAACAGCAAGAGGGATCACATGATGCGTTACAGTGTCACATCCAAACGGGAAGCAAAGCAGAGAATGCTCTTACGTTTGCGTGAGCTTGATGACTTTTGCATTAAACACTTCAATCAAAAACATAATACCAGAGTGGCAAGTGTGCTCCCTGTTTTTTCTAGGGAGCACTTTTCAAAAGGATCGACAAGGGATAAAAAAAAAACAAAGCCTTCCTTAGGAATTGACCCTTTTTAATAATGGAAGGGCACTGAAATGGTAGAAGATATGTGGGATGCATGGGAGTAGGTTGCTGCTTCCACCCCTAACAGGTAAATAAAAAAAACAGGACCAGGATATTCTGTTCCTAGACTAAGGGGCTGATTACGAGTTTGGCAGTCAGAAAAACCTGACCGTCAAACTCCCAATGAGGAGACTGCCGTTCTGCTGGTAGTCTTTCCACCAGCCCCATTATGGGTTTTCCACTGGGCTGACTGGTGGAAACCAAGGTATATGTTGGTCAGCCCAACAGAAAATGTGTGGCGGCATTGGACTCAGCTCCACATGGCGCCTAGTCCAATGCTGTCGCACAGAGGGCCCCCGTAGCTCCCTCAGAATGAGCACTGTCTGCTAAGCTAAACTGTGGCCCCCAGCACTTTTTCACTGCCAGCCTTTTCATGGCAAGTCAACTGCCATGAAAAGGCTGGCAGAGAACATTTGTGTAATCAGCACGGCGGCACTGATTTCAGTGCCACCCTGGCTGCTTACAGCCAAGACTGCCAACAGCCCGTCGGGATCAAAGATCCTGGTGGAGACGGCAGTCTTTTGGCGGTCTGACTGCCAGGGTCATAATGTGGTGGTCAGACCACCACAGTTGTGGTGGTCTGACCTCCACCGTGAGTCTGGCGGGGTTCAGACCACCAGACTTGTAATAGGGCCCTAGTACCTAGTACATTCATAGAAAGCCAGCAAGCATACATATAGTGCCACATACATGCAGTGCTTATGTTGTATTCCCTCTGGAAAATAATGTTGCTTATTTTGCAAGGTACATTATGTCCTCTAGTATATAAACATAAGAGATTATTTGTAGCGCATGTAAGGTTTGTGTATATGTGTGTGTATGTATGTGTTTGTGTGTGTGCAAGGACTTCACAAAGACGTGTGGCAGTAAACACCAACTCAAAAAGGTACATTGCAAGACTTGTAAGAAGATTCTATTCAAAAGAAGAATCTATGCAAATATGTATGCTTAAAAGTCTATGCACTGCAAGCATGTTATCATTCATGTAATTCCGTACAAAGTATGCTCGAAAAAAGAACTCCCCTGTGAGAGAAAGACTGTGCACAACTATGTGCAGGAAAACCTACTGACAGGCTTCTGTAAGAAAGTACAGAGTACAGAAAAGTAATAGAATCCGTACTCAACTCATTAGGGTCTTATCAAACTCTTTAGTGGATGGTGCTTTGATGAGCTTCACACCGACTGGAAACATATGTCAAATGCCAGGGCTCCACAGTGTCTATAAATACTAAATCAGGTAAGAGACAAATAAACAAAGAAAGTATCGTGCGTAGACTCACTACAGGAGGGAACCACTCAGGGGAACCACACAATGCATGGGGTCCAACACGGTGACAGACTCTTGAAATGGAAAGCTATACAACTATCCAAAGTGTTGCTAGGAAGCTACTGCATGCTCACATGAGATTTTGGATCCCCCTCTGCAGGCAAAGCCCTGGATGTTGTCATCTCCTTTTAGGGAGACCTCTTGAGACTTGTAGTTTCAATTGTTTCTTATTTTCTCCTGCTGTTATACAGCCCTTAAGACCTGCAAAATGATTATTCCAGTCTTTCCGTATTCTAATCCTGACAGTACCCCTATGCCCTGTAAAAATTCACTCTGGGATATCGTTGGAGGCCCAAACTATCTATTCATTAATTTATTTATGCATCAAATCAGCAAATTCCCAGGAATGATCATTGACATTAGTCCCCTTCTATGAAACCAGATGCTGTAGTTGGCCATGTCTAATTTGTGAATCTACTAAACACTCTACCTTATAGTCGGGACCCGTCTAATAATGGAGGAAGAGGACTTTACTTCCTATGAATGTCCCAGCTTGTTTGACCCTTGGAACATAGACTACCCTGCAAATTCTCCACCTTTCATATGAGTTTAGCTTTACAGCCACTGCTCTTACCAATTGAGTTATCTGAAAGCACCCCAGAAACATAAGTGAAAAAGATATGTGCCCATGAATGAGAAAAATCTTGTAGACAACCACACTCAATCTCTCACTTTATAAGGTGGCGAAACTTGTTTGTCTCTATCATCATACCTCTTGTGAGCTACCTTAATGGCTACTAAATCTTAATATACAGATTTTCAGATGTGATTAATGTCTTTCAACAACTGAAATACAAAGGGTATGGAGGAACATGTAGAGCAGTGTGGCAAATTCATCCACTGCAATCAATTGAATCCATTCCACTGGTGGATTCATCAGGAAACATCACAAGATATTATTCAATGGCTAATGAAGTCTCTCTGTTTGGACATCTGTTTGAAGATTGTAACTTGTCGTTTTGCAATGCACAGTTCCTATTTGTTGCATGATTTCTTCCAAGAAATTGGCCATGAACTGAGAATCATTGTCTGTGATGATCATAACTGGTAAGCTGTGAAGCCTGTACATGTTTTCTAAAAAGATGATGGATAATTTAAGAGCTGTGGGTAATTTTCATAAAGAGATAAAATGCTTTAACTTTGTGATGTACTCTTCTACTACCAACACAACCATGAATCCATGTAAATCAGGAAGTTTTAGAGTGAAATAGTAAATAGATTCCCTCAACTGTGGCCATGACAAGACTCTGTCAACAAGCCCTTTCATCTTTCTACTTTCAGGATGCCATACTGCTAGAAACCTATGACACCAATGCAAATCCATTGTTGCAATTCCTTTTGAGAAATGTGCAAATCATTGCAATGGAAAAACACAGAATTTACAATTCTTCCTCTCATAATCCGATCAATTTGCAACCAGGAATCTTGATCAAGTTCTTGATGAGTCTTCTTAATCTTAACATGCAACATAGCTAACTCCTGCTCTTCTCCATGGAATACTGCTAAAACACTCAGAGAGTTTTCAGTGGTTTATATATCATCTAAGGGGTGAGATAAAGATTCTAGTTTGCAGTGACTATTTTCTGGAAGGTATGTGATCTTATAATCTTGCATGTTTGGTGTTGGTGCATTTCATCGTTGTCAGATAAAGCAAATTCTTTTGATAAGTTCACATTTTCCTTTCATGGATTGCTCTTTCTAAATCTTAACACTAAGGGCCTTATTATGAGTTTGGTGGTCTGACTTCAGACCGCCATGGTGGCGGCCACCAAAAGACCACCATGTTGGAGGCCACACAGACCGGCGAATGATGAGTTACACAGCCAGGACTGCCAAATCCCAGCCTAAAAAATGACACCGCCAGGGCACGGAAGAGCGGGAAATAGGTGGTCCAACCACCAGCACCGCCAGTCTGTCAACCTACCACTGAACCTATTACGAGTCACAAATTGCAATGGCGGTTCTTCAATGGCGGTCCTCCAATGAACATCCAAGCCACGGCGGTCATTCCCGTACAAAACAACACCACATTGGATGGATTTGAAAACAACATAGCTGACACACATACACACACTCGACACACCTACAAACCACACAATAAAACACACCCCTTCACAACCACAATCCTTTACTACTACTACGCCACACACAGACAGATAGGGGCAAGAAACAATACCCAAAACAAAGATTAGGCACCCCTCCAGCTTTCTCAACCACATATCCCACACCTGCATAAACCACCCACCACACACAAGCCCACCTCCCACAAACATGCACCCAAAACATCTACATTTACAAGTCATACAACCACTCCCTCACCCCCACACCCAAACACTCTTCTGATAACCATTCTTGTGTGTCTAAGAAAGTCCACCTATGTAATATTGACCTTTTCTCTACTCTTGCCCCTGTGACACACCCAAAAGATCAGTCACCCTCCCAAAGGCCATCTCTAAGGCCTCCTCTAACCCCCCTGCCAGCACCCATGCCCCTTCCCCTGCCAAGAAGAAGTCCACTGCTCCCAAACCAAAACCTTAACCCACTCCTCACAAACCCCCTTCCATGCCCCCCCCCCAATGTCCCCTGAGGTGCCTGGCGGCCCCCTTTATGCCCCTAC
This sequence comes from Pleurodeles waltl, assembly GCF_031143425.1. Taxonomy (NCBI): domain Eukaryota; kingdom Metazoa; phylum Chordata; class Amphibia; order Caudata; family Salamandridae; genus Pleurodeles; species Pleurodeles waltl. The sequence goes on from NC_090449.1 coordinate 978,971,123, forward strand.
ATGTGGAGGTTACATGGCAGTCAGGAGTCAAGTTGGGGCAACTTTTTTTTGACTTTGGTGCTTATGGCACTATTGTGGACTTTCCAATGGCCTTGGACTATGACATTTGTCATATCTATGATATTAAAGGAACCAGTTCTTGGTTTGTTGGTTACATCCTTATCCTACATTTGATTCCCTAGGAGTATGTGGTTCCCGGCTGACATTGGTTCAGTGTAAATATTTGTGTGTGTGTGCTGCTTGCAGATCCATGTATGGTGGTTTGATGTATTTGGGTTTGTGTGCAGTGCTGCGATCCCCCAATGGAAGGTTGTGTATAGTGTGTTAGGTTTATGTACTATAAATGTTGTTGTCATGGTATTGTGTTGTGTTTGATGTGGTAATGTGCAATGTGGACATGTATGGTGTATGCCTTGTACCCTGATGTGGCTATTGTGTACATGTGCTGTGTGTTGTGGAGTTTTGTCAGTGCAAACATGGAGTGTGTTGCGTTTAGCTTTTTGCTTTGGGTGCATGTGACTGTTTAGGTGTGTGTCCCTCAGGGCTGTCTGGTGTTTGATATGATGTCTGGAGTGGTGTATTCTTTGTATACTTCCTCTTACCCGTATGTGTGCCTGTGCAGTATTTGTTATTGGTAATGCTTGTCTCTGAGTTCTGAATGTGGCCAGGTCATGTGGATATGTTATTTTGGGCCTAGTTGTAAATTACATGTGTCCAGTATGGGCTCCTTCCATGTGTGGTCCTTCTGCTGTCATCGCTGCTGTACCGGTCTTGTTGTAGTGTGTGACTTTGTGTGTTTGGTGTGTTTGTGTGTGTGTGTGTTGTGCATGGCCTAGTTTACCTATGTGCTGTGTATGTTGTGTGTGTCGATTGCTGTGTGGTTTGATGGAGGTGTTTTGTGTCAATGATGGCACATGGATGTATATGTGTGTCCAGACCGTGGCCATTATTGTGTGTGAGTGTGTGAATTATATGAGAGATCAGAATCAGATTCAGAATGAGCACTGTCTACTAAGCTAAACTGTGGCCCCCAGCACTTTTTCACTGCCAGCCTTTTCATGGCAAGTCAACTGCCATGAAAAGGCTGGCAGAGAACATTTGTGTAATCAGCACGGCGGCACTGATTTCAGTGCCACCCTGGCTGCTTACTGCCAAGACTGCCAACAGCCCGTCGGGATCAAAGATCCTGGTGGAGACGGCAGTCGTTTGGCGGTCAGACTGCCAGGGTCATAATGTGGTGGTCAGACCACCACAGTTGTGGTGGTCTGACCTCCACCGTGAGTCTGGCGGTCTTCAGACCACCAGACTTGTAATAGGGCCCTAGTACCTAGTACATTCATAGAAAGCCAGCAAGCATACATATAGTGCCACATACATACAGTGCTTATGTTGTATTCCCTCTGGAAAATAATGTTGCTTATTTTGCAAGGTTAATTTTGTCCTCTAGTCTATAAACATAAGAGATTATTTGTAGCGCATGTAAGGTTTGTGTATATGTGTGTGCGTGTGTGTATGTATGTGTTTGTGTGTGTGCAAGGACTTCACAAAGACGTGTGGCAGTAAACACCAACTCAAATAGGTACATTGCAAGACTTGTAAGAAAATTCTATTCAAAAGAAGAATCTATGCAAATAAGTATGCTTAAAAGTCTATGTACTGCAAGCAAGTTATCATTCATGTAATTCTGTACAAAGTATTCTTGAAAAAAGAACTCCCCTGTGAGAGAAAGACTGTGCACAACTATGTGCAGGAAAACCTACTGACAGGCTTCTGTAAGAAAGTACAGAGTACAGAAAAGTAATAGAATCCGTACTCAATTCATTAGGGTCTTATCAAACTCTTTAGTGGATGGTGCTTTAAATGAGCTTCACACCGACTGGAAACATATGTCAAATGCCAGGGCTCCACAGTGTCTATAAATACTAAATCAGGTAAGAGACAAATAAACAAAGGAAGTATCGTGCGTAGACTCACTACAGGAGGGAACCACTCAGGGGAACCACGCAATGCATGGGGTCCAACACGGTGACAGACTCTTGAAATGGAAAGCTATACAACTATCCAAAGTGTTGCTAAGAAGCTACTGCATGCTCACATGAGATTTTGGATCCCCCTCTGCAGTCAAAGCCCTGGATGTTGTCATCTCCTTTTAGGGAGACCTCTTGAGACTTGTAGTTTCAATTGTTTCTTATTTTCTCCTGCTTTTATACAGCCCTTAAGACCTGCAAAATGATTATTCCAGTCTTTCCGTATTCTAATCCTGACAGTACCCCTATGCCCTGTAAAAATTCACTCTGGGATATCGTTGGAGGCCCAAACTATCTATTCATTAATTTATTTATGCATCAAATCAGAAAATTCCCAGGAATGATCATTGACATTAGTCCCCTTCTATTAAACCAGATGCTGTAGTTGGCCATGTCTAATTTATCAATCTACTAAACACTCTACCTTATAGTCGGGACCCGTCTAATAATGGAGGAAGAGGACTTTACTTTCTATGAATGTCCCAGCTTGTTTGACCCTTGGAACATAGACTACCCTGCAAATTCTCCACCTTTCATATGAGTTTAGCTTTACAGCCACTGCTCTTACCAATTGAGTTATATGAAAGCACCCCAGAAACATAAGTGAAAAAGATATGTGCCCATAAATGAGAAAAATCTTGTAGACAACCACACTCAATCTCTCACTTTATAAGGTGGCGAAACTTGTTTGTCTCTATCATCATACCTCTTGTGAGCTACCTTAATAGCTACTAAATCTTAATATACAGATTTTCAGATGTGATTAATGTCTTTCAACAACTGAAATACAAAGGGTATGGAGGAACATGTAGTGCAGTGTGGCAAATTCATCCACTGCAATCAATTGAATCCATTCCACTGGTGGATTCATCAGGAAACATCACAAGATATTATTCAATGGCTAATGAAGTCTCTCTGTTTGGACATCTGTTTGAAGATTGTAACTTGTCATTTTGCAATGCACAGTTCCTATTTGTTGCATGATTTCTTCCAAGAAATTGGCCATGAACTGAGAATCATTGTCTGTGATGATCATAACTGGTAAGCTGTGAAGCCTGTACATGTTTTCTAAAAAGATGATGGATAATTTAAGAGCTGTGGGTAATTTTCATAAAGAGATAAAATGCTTTAACTTTGTGATGTACTCTTCTAATACCAACACAACCATGAATCCATGTAAATCAGGAAGTTTTAGATTGAAATAGTAAATAGATTCCCTCAACTGTGGCCATGACAAGACTCTGTCAACAAGCCCTTTCATCTTTCTACTTTCAGGATGCCATACTGCTAGAAACCTATGACACCAATGCAAATCCATTGTTGCAATTCCTTTTGAGAAATGTGCAAATCATTGCAATGGAAAAACACAGAATTTACAATTCGTCCCCTCATACTCCGATCATTTTGCAACCAGGCATCTTGATCAAGTTCTTGATGAGTCTTCTTAATCTTAACATGCAACATAGCTAACTCCTGTTCTTCTCCATGGAATACTGCTAAAACACTCAGAGAGTTTTCAGTGGCTTATATATCATCTAAGGGGTGAGATAAAGATTCTAGTTTGCAGTGACTATTTTCTGGAAGGTATGTGATCTTATAATCTTGCATGTTTGGTGTTGGTGCATTTCATCGTTGTCAGATAAAGCAAGTTCTTTTGATAAGTTCACATTTTGCTTTCATGGATTGCTCTTTCTAAATCTTAACACTAAGGGCCTTATTATGAGTTTGGTGGTCTGACTTCAGACCGCCATGGTGGCGGCCGCCAAAAGACCACCATGTTGGATGCCACACAGACCGGCGAATGATGAGTTACACAGCCAGGACCACCAAATCCCAGCCTAAAAAATGACACCGCCAGGGCATGGAAGAGCGGGAAATAGGTGGTCCAACCACCAGCACCGCCAGTCTGTCAACCTACCACTGAACCTATTACGAGTCACAAATTGCAATGGCGGTTCTTCAATGGCGGTCCTCCAATGAACATCCAAGCCACGGCGGTCATTCCCGTACAAAACAACACCACATTGGATGGATTTGAAAACAACACAGCTGACACGCATACACACACTCAACACACCTACAAACCACACAATAAAACACACCCCTTCACAACCACAATCCTTTACAACTACTACGCCACACACAGACAGATAGGGGCAAGAAACAATACCCAAAACAAAGATTAGGCACCCCTCCAGCTTTCTCAACCACATATCCCACACCCTCATAAACCACACACAAGCCCACCTCCCACAAACATGCACCCAAAACATCCACATTTACAAGTCATACAACCACTCCCTCACCCCCCACACCCAAACCCTCTTCTGATAACCATTCTTGTGTGTCTAAGAAAGTCCACCTATGTAATATTGACCTTTTCTCTACTCTGGCCCCTGTGACACACCCAAAAGATCAGTCACCCTCCCAAAGGCCATCTCTTCCATCTCTAAGGCCTCCTCTAACCCCCCTGCCAGCACCCATGCCCCTTCCCCTGCCAAGAAGAAGTCCACTGCTCCCAAACCAAAACCTTAACCCACTCCTCACAAACCCCCTTCCATGCCCCCCACCCCCCCCCAATGTCCCCTGAGGTGCCTGGCGGCCCCCTTTATGCCCCTACATGTGGATGTTACATGGCAGTCAGGAGTCAAGTTGGGGCAACTTTTTGTGACTTTGATGCTTATGGCACTATTGTGGACTTTCCAATGGCCTTGGACTATGACATTTGTCATATCTATGATATTAAAGGAACCAGTTCTTGGTTTGTTGGTTACATCTTTATCCTACATTTGATTCCCTAGGTGTATGTGGTTCCCGGCTGACATTGGTTTAGTGTAAATATTTGTGTGTGTGTGCTGCTTGCAGATCCATGTATGCTGGTTTGATGTATTTGGGTTTGTGTGCAGTGCTGCGATCCCCCAATGGAAGGTTGTGTATAGTGTGTTAGGTTTATGTACTATAAATGTTGTTGTCATGGTATTGTGTTGTGTTTGATGTGGTAATGTGCAATGTGGACATGCATGGTGTATGCCTTGTACCCTGATGTGGCTATTGTGTACATGTGCTGTGTGTTGTGGAGTTTTGTCAGTGCAAACATGGAGTGTGTTGAGTTTAGCTTTTTGCTTTGCCTTTGGGTGCATGTGACTGTTTAGGTGTGTGTCCCTCAGGGCTGTCTGGTGTTTGGTATGATGTCTGGAGTGGTGTATTCTTTGTATACTTCCTCTTACCCGTATGTGTGCCTGTGCAGTATTTGTTATTGGTAATGCTTGTCTCTGAGTTCTGAATGTGGCCAGGTCATGTGGGTATGTTATTTTGGGCCTTGTTGTAAATGACATGTGTCCAGTATGGGCTCCTTCCATGTGTGGTCCTTCTGCTGTCATCGCTGCTGTAACGGTCTTGTTGTAGTGTGTGACTTTGTGTGTTTGGTGTGTTTGTGTGTGTGTGTTGTGCATGGCCTAGTTTACCTATGTGCTGTGTGTGTTGTGTGTGTCGATTGCTGTGTGGTTTGATGGAGGTGTTTTGTGTCAATGATGGCACATGGATATATATGTGTGTCCAGACCGTGGCCATTATTGTGTGTGAGTGTGTGAATTATATTTTATGTCTTCAGTAGCTGTGTTGTTGTTGTGAGTTTGTATGTTGTGTGGGGTTGTGCGACTCTGGGCCAGTGTTGTGTTGCCATGTGTACATGTGTGGTATTGACATGTAACATGTGAGTGTGTGGGCTGACGTGTGCATGTTGATTTTGTGTGGGATTCCTTGATGCTGTATGTGAGTGTGTGTCACTGTGCTGTGACATATGCATGCTGCCCCTCGCACCCCCCCTCTGTATGTAATGATTTATTATGTTACAATTTTTAACATTTCACAGGTGACACAGGTGAGTGTGTGTTTACTTACGGTTGTTGGTCTCGGTGGCATGGATTCCTTTGTCTTTCTGCAAACAGGAGCAGCAGGATGAAGTCAAGGTGAGGATCCCTGGCAGCTCCGACGTGTATGGCTCTCCAAAGGTGAGTGTTTCCTTTTGTACTATTTGTTTCCACCTCCTGATATGTGGTGGTTGTAACGCTGCAGTCACATTGGCGGTGTGCTACCTCACATTGGGTCCGGCGAACACATGGTCTCCGCCGGCCTGTTTGTGGCTCTGACAGACCGTGGCAGTCTGGGCTGGCTGGTGGTGCCGGCAGACCGCTGGTGGTCTTGTGGGTGCACCACCACCAAACTCATAATATGGTGGTCCACTCCACCAGCCTATTTGCGGTTGAACCGCCACCGCCAACATGGTGGTCATAGGACCGCCTAACTCATAATCAACCCCAAAATGTAAGAAAGCTTCCTTAATAAGAGAGTTCACTGTCATAAGTTGTGTAATTTTTCTCTCTACTCATCGAGGGCCTGGAGTGAAAGGTAACTTGGTGCAAAGTCTCTGTTTCAAGAAACCGTTTGAAAGTAGTGTTTAAGTGGCGTAGGAGAAAGCATTCATCTCTGCAGTGAGTTACATCTGCATGCTGGGATCTCTCAAAAGAGGGCCTGAGAGAAACTCTGCTTTTAGAGTATTGAAAACCAATTCTTGCTCCTCACCGAAATGAAAAGGTCCTTTCTTTGTCACCTTTGTGATGGGGACCACCAGAAATTAAAAGTCCTGAATAAAAATTGACAAAAGCATGACATCTCTGGATGTTTTTCATATTAGAGGATTGAGGCTTTTTAAGCACTGCTTTGACCTTGTTAGTGTCCATGCTGACACTATCGAAACACTCTTTTATCTTTTAGCGTACAGATGGGGCTTTCTCAACCTTGTCAAAACCTCTCTGACATGTTGAAAATGTTGCTGTAGCTTTTCAGAAAAAATAAGACTATTGTCCAAATTCCCTATGATGGATGTGTCTAATAAACCTTCCTGGTTGTCTCCTACAGGATTTCCTGCCACTTTGAAAGGTGGGCCTACTCTTCTTTCTCCATCAGTATTGGTCATCAGAAACCTAGCCTTCTTCTAGGACATCACATTGAATACCTGCTCTCAGAATGTTAGGTAAAGTCCTCCATCCCCTTCTGATGAACTCTGCCATTCCTGCTGCAAAAGCGCATTGGAGTGAAACCAACACCTCTTTCCCATAGGTGTGATTCAGGGCCTGGGAATAAATGGTAGCATTCTTCCCATCACAGTCAGGTGACACAATCCTGTTCATTTTAGTGTAGTAACTGGGTTCAACCCATATATCAAGGTTAACAGGGTACTATGAAAATAGGTGTACAGTGAGCCCTGGAGGCAGTCAAGTGGTATGAGATTGCTTACAATAAGGTAAGGAAGACAGTTACAGGTTAAGGTCAAACATACAGTGAGTCTGGGGATCCAGTCATGTAGTAGGGGTTATCAGAAAAAGGATTGGGAAACCTCTGCCTTTTCTTTTGGTGACTCATCGCCCAACCCCACCCTCAACAATAGTAAAAAATAGCATGTTACACTCCGAGCATTTGCTCATTCTTTATATCCTTTTCTGCCACTGAACATCATTGCAGAATATTTGTTATCGGTTGCCCATTACATCAAAGTCCAAATATCTAGAGTACACAGTTATTGAGATTTTGAATATTTAGGGTAATACTTTTTTTACAATAATATTGATGTTTAAATTATAGTTACTTAAAATATTGTGGCTTTTAAAATATTGATAATGTGTTTTTTTGCACTTCTTTTTGCTATAAATAAATATAGACATACATGTTAAATTAGTTTTATATATTGTTTTTCAGGCTGTAGGGTTTATGGGACATCAGGTTTGTACTGCGCTTGTTTAAATATATATCTTAATATGATAACATACTTATGATACATATGTTATTTTTATTGTTTTCTTTATAAAAAATGTGTCTTTATGTTTCACATATCTGATTATCTTGTGGGATTTTATTGGGATATTGTGCGGGTATTGGTTTCTTGAAAGATAATAACTTTTGTACAAGGTATTTTTAAAATATAGTATTGATTTACACTCCTAATAAATTATTTGATACATTATAATAATTTAACTAGAAAATGAAAACATTGGGATTCACTCTTTTATTTTAATTTTTTAACCATATTTGTTTTCCTTTTGTAGGAATGGGGTAGGTACCTTATTATTATAAGGAAGATTAATTGGTATACATATTATGAGATTTTAGTGATAATTTAGTAATTTATTTGCATTTTTTTAAAATGTGTCTAAATTAAAAACATTGTGCCTTCTTTAGACTTTGATGGAGTTGTAACATGCTTTACGTCGAGATTTAAAAAAAAATACTTTATATAAGGTGTCATTGGATTGTTTATTTAATTATTTTGGGAGTTTTTGCTTTTTTCCCCTCCCTCTCTTTTTTTATTCTGATTAGTGTTTTTCAGTTTCTCTCAGATGTTTTTTTTTTTTTTTGTTTATTGCAGGGCTGCATGTGACATCTTTATTTCAGGTCTCCAGGTGCCCGTTTGTGTTTTCCTGAGTTCGGAGAGTTCTCCAGTTCAACATGCAGGTAACTTTTGGTTTCTTGGGGGTCTCTAATTGACCTCTGGTTTGACTTCTGGGCTGCATGATTGATAACTAACTACTCCCTTTTGTGTAAGATGAGATGGGTCAACTATTTACAGGTTGATTATGTGATTCGATTAAGTGGAGATTTTTTTGTTTTCCCTGGTTATAGATCACTTCAAACTATTGAGCTACTAATCTGTATAATATTCTTCTAGTTTATGGTCTTTATTAATTTTCCTATTTCTTTATAGGCAAGCTTGTTCTCGGTTTTGCTGACTTCTTTTGTGCCCAATTGGTTGCAGGCATTTTCCTGTAGGTTTGTGCTTCATAATAATGTAAGTATTAGATGACGATTGTGGTCCTAGTTTTCTCTACCTATTCTTTCTTTTTTTAACTAATTAAGGTGCCTTCTTCTTGTTTGTTTGACTTTTCAGATATTACGTTTTGCTCATTAAAATGTCTTTGTCTTCATGATGACCCTTTTGCTTTGAAGGGTTGAAACGTCGTCGACGGATCTGACATTTGGAAGGGGTTAAAATCCTTGTATCTCAAATAGAAGTCAGATTGTTACAGTGTTCAGAAAGTTTATTATTCCGTTGTCAGCTATTGTTTTTAACACCATGTATTATTCTATGTGTGTTTGTTGTGTAATTGATTAAGCACTGTGCACTGATGTATTCTTTACTTGTGTCTTGGTTTTGTTTTTTGTATTAATAACAGACTATGGGCCTCATTGCGTGTGTGGTGGTCTGAGCACCACCACCCACACTTGCGGTGATGGTCAGAGCACCGCACTCCAGGTGGTCAGACCACAACATCAAAACTCTGGTGGGCGGACTTGCCAGGGGACCGCTGTCCCTGCCAGGAACAGGGTTCCTGATGGGCTGATGGCGGTCTGAGTTATACTCAGCCACAGGGACACTGTACTCAGTGTCGCCTGGCTGATTACAACTCAGCTTTCCACCAGCCTTTCCATGACGGGGACCCTACCATGGAAAGACTGACAGAAAGCCAGTGGTGGGGACCACAGGTGGTGCTGGTGTGCTACGAGGCCATATGTGTTTTTTAATCGCTTTGTGGATATCTTATTTTATCCTTAGTGGTTATTTTCAAATTCTCTTCTTCTTTGTATTGATTAATTTTGAAACAAATTCTTCTTTACCTGGAAACTCTGTTGTATAGTCAGGTCTTACTTAGACTTTGGCAGCTGGGATACTCTGTCAAAATGTAACAGATACCCCATCCACCGTATTGCCAGAGCCATGGACTATGCTTCACTTGTAATATGGTGGAAGGTGTATGAACTAATCTTGTGAGGGAGTTCTTCATCAGCCAAACTCTAAATAAGGTAATTTGGCATTTATTATTTAACTACGCAGATATGAATGTAATAAAAATATTTTTTTGAAAATGTTGTGGCACTTAATTATTTACTTTCATTTGCTTCCATTTTACCTAACTGAAAAAAATATGATATTTGCACCATAATGCCACTTCTAAAAAAAAATATTAAAAATATTAGGATATTAGTTTTACATTTATTACCAATTCATTTCTACATTTTGTATTATACTATTATTATACAACCAAATATTTAGGGTTGTCTTAATATTTTTAACAAATCCATATTTATTGTTAAAAAATATGTTTCAGCTTAGAATAGTAATTCTGACAATCACTCCTAATTGTATGCACTTTCCCAAATGTTTGGGAGACAGGAGTTAGAATAGTAAATCTATCCCCAACCACTTAAAAGCACTGTTCCTGCTATTTCTGAGACTTGTGTTAAAAGAGTGAATCTGACCAACTATATATGTATACACTTTCCCCAATATTAGTAGGACTGTATGTCGACTAATAACCACGTCACCCCACAATTATATATACTCTGCACAATTTTTGTCAGACTGAAGGTAAATATTACATCTTCCCCACATTCCCCAAATAGATGTACCTTAATCAATGTTAGTAGGAATGGAGTTAGACTGATACACCTTCCCTCCTTCAGATTCTATGAACATTCCCCAATGTTCCTGGGACTGAAGCTAGAATAACGTATTTAATTTGGTAAATAATAGTAAGACTGGATTTAGAACAGTTTATCTGACCTCGTATCACTGCCATTGTTGGACCTGGACCTTTTTGCAGGGTCATCCCCAAACTTTTTGCCTCCTTCCTCCTATTTGTTCTGAACTGCTTTGGTGGGCTTTAGGACTCTGGACACATTACCACTGCTAACCAGTGCTAAAGTGCATATGCTTTCTGTGTAAATTGTATTGGTGATTGGTTTATTCCTGATTGGCCTAATTGATTTACTAGTAAGTCCCTAGTAAAGTGCACTTGTGGTACCCTGGGCCTGTAAATCAAATACTACTAGTGGGCCTGCAGCACTGATTGTTCCATCCACATGAGCAGCCCTATAAACATGTCTCAGACTGTACAGTCTGTGTTTGTAGTCTTCCACTGCCAATTCAGCCTGGCAAGTATAACCACTTGCCAGGCCCAAACCTGGGGTGTAACCTGTATATCCTGATGAGTCTCTTGGTCCAGAGTGGGGAGGGAGGAGCTGACACTTACACCTGAAAGGTCTGTGCCTGTCCTCTCACAATATAGTCTCCAACCCACTGATGTGTGTCTGGGACCAGTCCTGGGCAAGGCAGGATCTTGTGAACAACAGAGACTTTCCTTTGAAGTCTGCCTACCTCAAAGGCAGACATAAGCATAAATAGTGGACCCAAAACCCCAGACTTTTAGATTACTTCTGGATCAAGAAGAACTTCTGCCAAGGAGAAGAGCTGAAGAGCTGGAGGAAGAGTACTGCCCGTTTGCCTGTGAGTGTAATTTGCTGGGTTGGCCTGCAGTTGCTGCTTCTGCCTTTGAGAGGACAAATACTAGACTTTGTTGTGTTTTTATGCTTGTGAAGTGCCTTCAAGGGCTCAGACTCAGCTTTCCCCTGTTCTGATGTCTCTAAGCCATCAAAGACGATCTGCCAGTACCTGGACTCTTTTGCTGAGACTTCTACCCTGCCAAGTGGTGCCCAATTCAATCCCGGAGCCCTTGAAATGAGAAGCTGGTGGAACCAAGACTGAAATTGATGCACAGGAGCTGTGCGGAAGAAATATTTAGGCAGCACCTGCTTCGCGGCTGAAAAATTGGTGCACCACCTGCATCGCGGCTGGGAAATACACACCTGTGTACAGCTGCCAAAATTGATGCATCACCCACGTAGTGCAGCTCTTCACCACTGTGTGCCAGGATTTCTCACACATCATCGCTGGGTGTCAAAATCATTGTAAACCAGCATGGACCTGAGGTTGCCTCTCCAGAAATCGATGCATCGCTCTTCTGCTGGTGAGAAAAACAACGCATCACCAACCCTGACTGGAGCTAGAAGTCATGAAGGCTGAGTCACGTTTAAAAGGTGGCAGCAAAAATGTTACATCTTGTACTGTGGCAGTGCACATGCCCAGAGACTTGGTGTCCAACTTGGAGGAGGGGGGTGACACACACCAGGAGTTTCAGGTTTATTAGGCAGCTCCAGTGGTGCTGAGGTGGATTGGGGAAGTGGCACAGGGGGTCATATTCCCAGTGATGGGAGGGACGCTCTACTGGCTCTAGGTGAGAGTGACAGGGAGAGGGGTTTTCCCCAGGTAGAAGTCCTGGTTGTGAAGTATGGAGACATCCCAGAAGAGTGTGGGCTGAGTGCCAGGGACAGTCAGATACTGTCTCACCAGTCTCAAGAGGATGATGTGGGGTACTTTTTCAAGGCACTGGATGGTGAGGTGGAGGATAGTTTGGTAAACCCATGTGAGGGACTGTGTGATGTGATTGCTGGAGAGCATATGTTCATTTCTTATTTGCTAGAGCTCTGCTAATACCAGGTGTAGTGAGTTCTTTGACCCTAAGGAACCTGCCCTGGAGGCAGACCTCTGGGTTAGTCTCAGAGACTCTGAAGAGACATTTGGGGGTGCTCATGAGTGGAGTGGCTCAGGTTTTTCCCAACCAAGGAAGGTGGAGGAGGTTTGCAGTGACCCAGGTTGGTCCCTGTGTAGTGGAATGGGTGTGGGGTCCCATGTCCTGTTTCAGGAGAGAGGGAGTGGGGGTGGGTAGAGGCCCAGGCTGCCTGAGACCCAGTCGCAGAGCCTGGGGTAGTTCCATAAGGGAACACTGGAGGCGGGGGCATAGCCTGTATTGGAAGGCCATCTGCGGTAGGGGACCCTACAGTGTCAGGAGGATTTGGGGGGGCAGCTGTCACCAGCATCCCCCAGTCCTGCTGTCTGGCAGTACCACTCCAGATTGGGGGTGCAGGAGACCAGACATGGGGGTGAGAAAGGGAGGCAGTCCGCAGGGTGATCAGGGGTCAGCTCTGAGGTGAGATCTCCCCAGGAATGACCCTGGTGATATACCTTCTGGCCTGGGGGGCTTTCATGCACTGTCAGATGGACAGGAGGCTAGAGACCTGCTCCAGCCTCAGGGTACAGGCCGTGAGCTGAGGGACCAGTTTCAGGGTGCCATTCCTGCACTGGTGGTAGAATTGTGCAGGACTGCTTCCACAAGCATCCTGACAATTCAGGATTGGGTGCGGGGCACTCCTGGTGGGGGGGTCCCAGAAGAAGAGGTAGAGGGAGGAAAGCCTTGCCCCTTGCCCCGGCCCAACCTGAGGGTATGGACCCTTGGTTCGAAGACCAGTTGCAGGTTAAAATCCCTGCACTGGAGGCAGAATTGTGCAGGACTGCTTCCACAAGCAGACTGACAATTCTGTATTATAGGTGGGCCACTCTTGGTGGAGCGGTGGGGAACCCCAGAAGAAGGGGTAGAGGGAAGGAAGGCTTGCCCCTGACCCCAGTCCAACCTGAGGGTCAGGCTGCCATCTCTGACTTGGTGGAAGGGAGAGTGGAAAAAGGTTGCCAGGCACCTGGGGCTACTGCCCCCCACTCTGCAAAGTCACAGCAGTTAGAAGGCCCCAAAAGCCCTGAGGCCTGGCTCTCGTCCCTCACAGCTGTCAGTGGCCACTGAGGCTTGCTGTCCTGGGGGAGAGGGTTGTCCCTTAGGGGCAGGAGTCACATCCCTGAGGTGGAGTGGGCCACACTACTGTGTTTGTCATGGTGGTACTGCCCAGTGGGATACCTCTGAGAGCAAAGTAAGGTTAGGTGCTACACAGATTATATCTGCAGGTGAGGAGAGGGGTTCCCCATCGGTTAGCTTAGTGGACCCTGAGAGTATGGACAGAGGGATCCAACTGGGTTCAGGAAGGCATATAACTGGAACATGCCTCTGCTGTGGCCTCATATCTGTACTTTCTTCATTTTTAGTAGGACTGGAGTTAGAATTGTGAATGCATCCTCCTCCTCAAAGCACATGCACTTTCCCCAATGTTTGTGGAAGCAGAGTTTGAATAGTAAGTATGACAACCTCCCCATGCCAATGAATATGCTCTTTTCCTAATGTTTACATGACTCAAGTTAGAATTGTAAATCTGCCCTACCCCCATGAAATAAGAACATTCCCCACTGCTCTTGAGATTGCATTTAGACTGCATCTCTCCCTATATATATATGAACTTTCCCCAGATTTTTTGTTCTAGAGTTAGGATGCCCAGACTGACCCCCAGAATTATATGTACAGTCACCAATATTGGTTGGACTGTAGTTCGAGTAGTAATTCTATATTCCCCCTCAAATGTGTGCACTTTCCACAATGTCAGTAGGACCGGATTTAGAATAGTAAATGTGACCTACCTGCTCCCCCAATTATGTGCAGTTTCTCCAATGTTCATGGTACTGATGGCAGATGGGAACACCTGTCAGTCAAACTTCCGACAAGATGGCTGCCGCCGTAGTGGTGACCACGCCACAGGATATATTACAAGTTTCCCGCTCAGTTGACGAGCTGAAACTGAGGTTTCCGCCCATCAGCCTGTCGGGAAACTGGCGGCAGAATTGTCTCTGCCTCGAAATTGAGCCGGCGGCAATGCTGTCACCTGCAGAGTGCACCAGCACCTTTGTAATGTTCACTTTCTTCTCAGCAGACAGTGAACATTGCAGTGGGGCTGGGCAGGGGACCACCTGCTCTTCCCATGCTTAGTGCACCTGTTCTCCACCAGCCGTTTCATGGTGGTAATACCGCCATGAAAAGGCTGGCAGAGAATGAGGTCATAATCAGCAGGGCAGTGCTGCATGCAGTGCCGCCCTGGCTGATTGCGACCTCCACCTGACGTCAACCCAACAGCATCACCGATTCTGGTGGAGACAGAGGAACCCTGGCGGTCTGACCGGACGGGTCTTAATATGGCAGTCAGACCAGCACAGCAGCGGCAGTCCTCGTAATGAGGCCCTAAATCTGCAACCCAGCCCCCACCCCATATATGCACTTAACTTGACTTCAGGGGGACTGGAGAGAGAAAAGTAAATCTGACATCACCCAATTATATGCACTTTCTGCAATGTTGGTTGTACTAGAGTTATAAGAACTGTTAACGTGTCCCTTTATGTCAATTTTATACACATTAGGACTCGTTTTAGGCCGATGAATCTTTTGACCCAGTGGTAAGACACCGCAGAACGAGATAACTGATCAATATGTCAAGCAATATATCAATGACGTTATCAATATATATCACCACAATATACTTTACTTTGGATAAAGACATTGATTAAACTGTCGGCGCAACCATGACCTTTCAGTCATGAATAACCACACCTTATTAGAGTGTTGTGAATTTTATTCCCTATTGATTACAATCTAATATTAGAAGTGTCAATCTCAAAACCAAGAAGCAAAAGAGCAAATTCACAATATGACAGCTGTGATAAGACTTCGATAATGCAAAGATCACAAACATAAGAGCACCAATATAAGATATGCATAGATCAGAGTGCATAGAATATCATACACGTCTCAGTTCAGCATAGCACAATCTCAGTCATGTCTATTTGTGTCAGTCAAAGTGATCACCTGGCCTAACCACTAATTAGCATCAGCATGTTGGGCTTCATGCAAAATAATTTTGAACACAAATTTGGAAAACATCTGACTAAGGCCCCTATTCAAAAATACAGCAGTTGGTACCTAGAAAGGAAAAGCAAACAGACAAATTACAATAGCATTGTCATAATTACCCTCCTCGGAATAAGTCAGCATACAGGATCAGTCTTCGTCTTCAGGACATCAGTTAGATCGCCGTCAGTCTATTTCATCTAAGGGACAGGGGACACTTCCCTCATAAGGAGGAAAAGTTTAAAGGGGCAGTCTATGGATGAGGATAGTTGGTCTAAGTCTCAAATCACCAAACAGAGTGACAGAGTTTCTGGATGCAATCGATATTATTCCCTACCTAGTTCTAACGACCCTTCTGTGTCATGAGTTTTTCATCCCTTTTTCACAATACCTTCCCCAAAAATTCTATTGGATATTCGCTATACCCCACTATCTTCAACCTATCAAATTATACATTAGGTAATCCAAATTGTCACCCCACGATAATTTATAACACTTTGATTGGTCTTCATAATTGACGTCTTCTTAGGTGGCACATCCGGAGGATGTCATCGCCTTGGCACGTTCCTCAGGTCAAAAGTTCTCTTTTCCATGGTCAAATGTCCTTGAATATTTCTACTTTTGTTGCAAAACGTATAAAGTCCATTGTACAAACCGCCAATATGCGGATGGGAAGAAAATCATTTTGGCTACATAAAACGAGGAAAAGAACAAATGCTGGGTCATGGCCCTTTGCGAATCAGCACACTAGAAAAACAGAAAATATGCTTTAATATGAGAGTTACACGGCTAAATCTTCGATTCACGCTAACTTAAGGCCTATAGGATTTTCAATGTAATATCGTAAATACTAATATAAGTTTGATTAATCATATCATAAACAAGTTTACTCATTATTGTCATTAGTTCAGTTTATCATAGTCATAATTCAAATATACGTTAAGCAAATAACTAAATTATTGTTGTTTTCTATGTGCAGCATTGTTAAGCATTTCACGTTAGCATATGTAATATTTAAGCTATGCTCTCTCATAGCTATTATGACCCCATCCCTCTCCAATTATTTGCAAGCTTCTCAACGTTTGTGGGACTGGAGTTAGAATAGTTCCTTTCAAGCCCCACCTCACAAGTATATGCACTTTCCCAATGTCTATAGGACTGGAGCTACAGTGTTAAATTTGACATCCCAAAGTATTTGCACTTTCCCCAATCCTTTTCGAACTGGATGGAAAATAACAAATGTCACCCAAGAGTAAATTATAAATATATGTTTGAAATATTGCAAATAAATAATTTATTTTTTATTTTTTAATGTTTTCATTTTCTTATTAATTACTTTTATAATTTCTTTGTAGATGTAATTTGTCATAGAATTTAAAAAAATTATGACATTTATGTAAACATTATTTAAATGTGATGATTGAATTAAGTTATGAAATAGCACTCATTGCAAGATAACTGGAATTTGGTGCAGGGATACCAAGGGACCAGGAACTCTGATTCTGCCTGATATTCCTTTACCAAATTCTGATGTTTACAATTTTTTTCCCCAAAATGGCGAATGACTGCTTGGACCTAGAGGCACCGAGCCCTTTATCAGGAAGTTTTTTCCAGTTCTTGAATATAAACCGCTGACATTGTCTGCCTGTAAGTGTCAATAGTAGGACTGTAGGGAAGGGGGAGGAGAAGGGGGTTAGAGATTTAGAGTGTTCTGGGCAGGCTTCTGTTTTCCATGAAGGATAATTATCTGCCCTCTGTGCTGCTGCAGTGGTCGGGCAGGGGCCTGCTCCCAGCTTCTGCCCCTACATCAGCAAAACCAAGGCTGGTATCTCCTGACATGGTATTAGCAATTCAGTGTTGGCAGACCCAATAATTCCTGGCCCAGAGAGACTTGGAAATGCCCTGGTTGAAAATACCACAACTCATAACAAGGTCCTATGTGTTTTAAGATATGTGTTTTATTTAAATGTTTATACTTTTTAACTATTAATTGTGACATGTTTCTAAATGGTTTTTGTTTCCTATTTAATTATTAATAATGAAAAATATATTCCCTTTTAATGATTTTACCAATACTGTGCACCACTTCATTTTTGTAATAGATATTATTCGAATTCTAATTTTGTTTTGAAAATATTATGCTATTGGAGTAGATATTTTATGAGTAAATATTGTTATATTTTCTATATTATTTATATTATTGCCAGTTGATATTTTGCAGTAGATATTTTAGTAATTGAAGTCTAATTATTCAAATTCTATATTGTGTTCGTAAATATTTTGACATCAATATTTTGGTACATGGATGTTTCAGTAGTAGCTACTTAGGACTTCAACCATTTATGATGCATCTCAAGACTTATCTACTAAATCAACTGATACTCTTTTAGCTGTCCCACCATCAGGCATGCCCTCTGCTTCTTCTTCAAGAACTACTATTATCTACATGCTCTGTGTTTTCAAACAATCCGGGATTTTGTTAATCCTTAATACTATACATTTTACGGCCTGTTCACAAACTGCACTTTGTTGTATGTTTAGTAGTACTGCAAGAGTACTACTTGTACACAAAATGATATTCCCAAACCAACTGTTGTAAATTTCCACCTCCATCTCTACTATGTTTCTATAGGGAGCTTTCCATACATGTAGGTTTACTACTTAGTAGTAAATGTGGGCAGGATCTGGAACTGGTTGTAAAATGGGGACTATCTACTACAAAATGTGAGGAATCTAGAGAGAAGGAGTAAGCCCATATGTTATTCACAGTCTACAATTCTACAGTTACTGCAGCCCAAAATGCACAAACCAGTTGTAAATGTACTCCAGGTCAGTTTCGTCAAAGTCTGGCATCACACATTACCACTCACAGGTACCACAACACCCTCCCATAGAAAATAATTGAGGAAGAGACTTCAAATAGATCCCTGTAGGAAATAATTAAAAAAAGATATTATTAATTGTTACTTTAAAAAAATATGTAAACAGTTAATTTAATGTTAAGACCATGTATATTTTATTAACAAATAAATATGATTTTGATATATCTTATTCACTATTTCAATTTTAAAAATAAAGCCATTTTTTACAAAATATAATGAAATTAACTTACATTAAATCTATACACAACTTTGAATCATTTAATAGATAATACATGCATAAAAAAGTAATAATACTTTAATTTAAATATTTTAATTAATTTAATATTCAATTCAAACTTAAGTGAACGGTGGTACAGCATTTTTTTTATTTTGTGAGACTTTTAGGACCTCATTACGAGTTTGGCAGTCGGACCACCAGAGAGCAATAGTGGCGGCTGCCAAAAGACCGCCATGTTGGTTGTCATATTGACTGCTGTATTACGAGTTACAAAGGCAGGACTACCAAAAGTCAGCCAAAAATGCAAGACAGCCAGTTCCGTGGAGGGTGTGCAACAGGCAGTCCGATCACCAGCACCGTCAGCCCACTGACCAACCACTGACCGTATTACAGGTCAGGAGTCAGAGTGGCGATTCAGCCATGGCAGTCAACCAATGGCAGTCCGAACCACGGTGGTTCGCGGTCACCACACTAATACAGAACATCACATTGGATAGATTTGAAAACAACAGAGCTGACACACATTGCCACACTTGAAACACCTGCAAAGCACACTATAAAAACAAACTCCTTCACACACCACAATCCTTTGCATCTACAATGCCAAACACTGTAGCTCAGTGGTCTTCAAACTTTTAAGTACCGCACCCCCCCAGTGGGAAAAAAATATCAGAAATTTTACAGAATTATTCTATAAGTTGGCAGTGTATAAACATGTTTAGGCTTATTTAAACATTGCAGGTAAGTTCAATTACAGTTTTTGAAAATGCAATCAAATACATGCCCTACTAACATGTAAAATTATCCACAGCATGATTAGAAATGGGGGTGGGGCTTTTGTGGAATATTGGAGCTCCTTTCCTTTTGATGCATACACCCAGCTAGGATTTAAATGACAAAAGATGTTAGTGATGGCCCATTACAGAGCGGTTTACTGCCGCTCATTATTTCCCTGCTTAAAACAAAGGTTTAAGCTTCTTTTGGCCAGAGCCTGGCGCCCCCCCTGGGATCACTTGGGGCCCCCCTAGGGGGGCCCGCCCCCCAGTTTGAAGACCCCTGCTGTAGCTAGAGTGCACAATAGAAAAAAATCCATTTGCACTTCCCAACTTCACAAACTCACTGTCATCTGTTAATTTCAATCCTTTCCCTTAGCACCACCATGTCACCCCAGAAAAATCCCTGTTTCACTGATGATGAGTTAAGAGTCATGGTGGATGAAATCATAAGAGTACAGCCACATTTACTTGGAGCACAAGTCCAGCATTCTACTATTGCCAGGAAGATGGACATGTGGCAAAGAATAGTCAACAGAGTGAATTGTGAAGGCACCACACCGCGCACAAGGGACGACATCAGGAAGAGGTTGAGCAACTTCATGGGGAAGGTCTGTTCCATGGCATCCAGGGACCAGCTGCAAGTCCTGAAGACTGGCAGTGGTCCCCCCCCTCCTCCTTTACAACTCAAGTTCTGGGAGGAAAAGGTCTTGACCATCCTGCATCCTAAGGGCTTGACAGGAATACCTAGAGGAGTGGAGTCGGGTAAGTCACAACACTAAAATATCTCACCTGAGGGATTGATATCTGTATAGTGTGTGGGTAGTACAAGCACTAACAGGACTGCTAAGGCCAGTAGGCACAGGTACTATTACTCCACTCAGCCGCCACAGTGTCCTCAGCTCCAATGACTCTTGTCCCTGAACTCACCATTGAAGGGTACTCACCTGAGAGGTCGACATTTGTATAGTGTGTGGGTAGTACAAGCACTGGCAGGACTGCTAAGGTCAGGGGAGACAGCTAGTGCCACTCCACTCAGCCACCGGAGTGTCCTCTGCTCCAATTACCATTGTTCCTGAACGCACCATTTAAGGGTACTCACATTATGAGATTGATATCTGTATAGTGTGTGGGTAGTACACGCACTGACAGGACTGCTAAGGCCAGGAGGCACAGCTAGTGTCACTGCACTCAGCCACCACAGTGTCCTCTGCTCCAATTACCCTTGTTCCTGAATGCACCACTGAAGGGTACTCACCTGAGAGATTGATATCTGTATAGTGTGTGGGTAGTACAAGCACTTACAGGACTGCTAAGGCCAGGAGGCATAGCTACTGTCACTCCACTCAGCCACCAAAGTGTCCTCTGCTCCAATGACCCTGTCCCAGAACTTACCATTGAAGGGTACTCATCTGAGAGTTTGATATCTGAATAGTGTGTGGGTAGTACAAGCACTGACAGGACTGCTAAGGACAGGAGGCACAGCTACTGTCACTCCACTCAGCCATCACAGTATCCTCTCCTCCAATGACCCTTGTCCCTGAACTCACCATTGAAGGGTACTCACCTGAGAGGTCGATATCTGTATAGTGTGTGGGTAGTACAAGCACTTACAGGACTGCTAAGGCCAGGAGGCATAGCTACTGTCACTCCACTCAGCCACCACAGTGTCCTCTGCTCCAATGACCCTTGTCCCTGAACTCACCATTGAAGGGTACTCACCTGAGAGGTCGATATCTGTATAGTGTGTGGGGAGTACAAGCAGTGACAGGACTGCGAAGGCCAGGAGGCACAGCAATTGTCACTCCACTCAGGCACAAGTGTCCTCTGCTCTATTCCTATGACCCTTGTCTCTGAACTCACTATTGAAGGGTACTCACCTGAGAGATTGATATCTGCTAAGGCCAGGAGACACTGCTACTGTCAATGCAAACACCAGAACAGTGGCCCCTTCCCTGAAGACAACAGAATGTCAAAGCTTCTATGTTGTGTACTCATTGGGGTAGTTGGCAACTCTCAGGTATTGTGAAGCAGTGAGAGGGACAGGACTGCAATTCACAGCAGACAGTCCTGCCCCAAATCAAGACTCCAAAACTGTGTCATCCCCCAAAATATCCCTGTGTACCAAATCATCACTGAAGTGTACTCACCTGGGAGGAAACCATCATCATAGTTTGTGTAATACAGGGAGTCACATGGCTGCAACTCACAGGAGGCTCCCTTACTGTCACTCCAAACACCAGTCCAGTGTACATTTGCCAAAATACCCTTGTCTAGGAATTCACACATGGAGGCCGACTCATCTGGGGGGATGACCTATAACAACTGCACGAAGTACAGGGAGTGACATGACTGCTAAAGGAAAGGAGGCTCTGTCTCACAAAATCCAAACACAAGCCCAGTGTGCATCTGTTCCAATGTCCTTGTTTGTGAACTTACAATGAAAGTTTACACACCTAGTAGGATAACTTATATATACTATGTAGTATTTGGAGTAACATTACCGTAACTTACAGGAGGGCCTGTAGTGTAGCCATTTTTAATATAGCCTTTGCACGTTTGCTTAAAGCATTAGGCCTTTGTGCACTTTGTTCTAGATGCATTTTATTCAGCCTCGCACTGTTATTTTTCAATAGCCAGTTTCACGGTCTTGTTTTATTTTCTTCTATCACACTGTTTAGCCTTCTTCAGTACCGGAGTTCTCAAATATTACATTCTTGCTTACTCTGTGCTTCAGTCAAGGATACAGTCTGGTACATTGTCGGTAGACGTGGTACGAGTTTAGTCTTTTGGCGTAGACGATACACATTCTTACGTAGGGACGTTTCTTAGCACATCGACATGTTAGTTATAAAAACACTTCCTAGTCCTAATACACTTAAGAGGGAGATTCCGACCAGGGAACCACAACTAGATGCTGACTGCCCTGTTGCAGATGCTGATCCAGATCACAGGCCTTTGCTCAGGTATGAGGGTCGATGTCCTCCCGGGGAATCTGAAAGGCAAGCTTAGAGCCTAACATGCTGTGCTCAAAATAGAACTTAGTAGAGAGAACGTAATCTGGTAACACTATGATAGCATTATTTCTATGTTTCACTCTCATCGTTACTATTTCAGTCCTACTGTGTTGTATGGTTCTGGTTATTGCGGCTCACGCCTTATTATCTAAAATGCAGTTGTTTTATTAAAACAATCTATAAAACTTAAACTGCCTTTGTCATTTGTATATGAGACCACACTTAGTATGAGAGAGCTGGTTGGGATCTGAGTGACCACGACTTCCCTGAGAAACTCTAAGATGTTGTGCGCTCGGCTGCCCAATCATCCCTTCCCTTTGGGAGAGACGAGGCCCTGCTAGTTAGCCGGAGCAAAACCGGATTGAGGGTGACAGGGATCCTTCTCCGTGGGTTCGACTTAGTCCCCCACACTGAGGACGACCCTGATACCCAAACATCCAGTAGTCTCATTTAGGATAATGAGAGCCCACGCGACAGGCCAGTCCCTGTAACTCCAATCACCAGGACACTGTACATATGTCAGAATGCATCTGTCTGTGAACTCAGAAATTAACCTGGGAGGTACCATAGACAGATCGTGGTACACTCTGTGATGTGGCAAAACGACTAGATCCGTCTTGAGCAGCTAAGCCAAGATGAAATTATTGTGGACAGGAAGGACAGCTCAACCTGTGTGCACCCAAACAAAACATGAACCAAAGGCCTCAAGATGAATCACCTGAATGGTATTGGCAGCAGACACATTCACAATGCATTGACCACATGATGACTACAATCACATATACAATAATGTCCAGGGTCTGCCTGCATAACAGTCCACTAGGACTTAAAAGAAACAAAGCCACATTCTGCCCTGCCACTGCTTTGCCTGCACTGCTGGCATGATGTAAGTCTATGACCATCCTCTCAAGTGTTAGTGAACTCCTACATTCTGCAGCTGGTTGACTGAAATTGAATTGGTATATCTCAGAAATGTAAGGTCCATACAGTTGCTAGCACGTGTACCAGTCACATAAGGAAAATCTACCAATCCAACTTGTACACAGCATTGGCTAAATGTCACTTGGCAGATATCACAATACAACCTGTAACACTGCATCTATCACATCAACAGGTCGAGCTGCCACTGGGAACACCGAGAGCGCTAAAGAGACCACCACTATCCCCATGGATGAAGACCTCAGTGACAACAACACTGGACGTCTGGACATTGAGGATGGTTCTGGCCCATCAGGGCAACCCGGTCAGATGACACCAGTGAGCCTTACCATGACCATATCAACTCCTCCCAGCTAGGTTGGAGCTACATCTCAGGCAGTTATTCGCCCCCAACCTGTGTCCTGAGGACAGCCCGAGAACAGCCGAGGACTACCATCTTGTGCCCTCCCAGTCCAGGATCCTGAGTCACATCAACACACCTCCGACAATGATGGTCCTGGGACCAGTGGTAGGGGGCAAGCTATGCCAAGGGCGCAGGCATGTGGGGGTAGAATGCATGAGAGGAGTGTTGTGGGCCAGCAGCAGGAGGCCACTTGGGATGGTCCTAGCAACGACACCATCAGCCAAGTCTTGGGAGCGTATCAACAATCCCAAGCCATGATGGGTCAGGTAGTTACTGAGCTCAGGAAAATCAAGCAGCTGCAGAGGGATTTGCATCGAGAGTCATTGGTTAAGTGGGAGGCCGCAAACACCATCCTGGCCTCCCTATCAGGGGTGTTCAGGGAGATTAGCAGTACCCTGATCACAGACCGTGAGCAACACCACACCCCTTGCTTTGGCCAGCAACACCAGGCCCTTCTGCATCAGTGGCAGCCACTAGAAGGGAGGCCCTGTCAGGGGATGCACCTGCCTTAGACAACCCTGCCTCTGTAGCTGCCACTGCCCGCAAGTGGGGAGTCCACCCAAGACTCCAGGAGGTACAGATGGCAAGACACCAACCACTGCCAGCAAATGACCTATTACTGATTTCACTCTTTTTTGTGCCAAATATTCACTCTTTTGACTGTTCTCCAACCACGTTCCATTTTCCATAGTATTAGGACACTGAGCTTTGGACTCCAACTGTTTTGGCATCTACTAATATGATTTCATCCACCATGACTGATCCCCTCACTTTCATCTCTTGTTGCATCAGTTTTTTTTTATTTTCTGCACCTATGTAAATAAACTCACCAATCAGAAAGACATTGCCTGCTTGCTTCTGTTCCACATGTTGAAATGTTGAGATGTAAGCTCTTGTGATGCACATGAGGAAGACACAAGATGGAAGACACACTGGAAGGGGGTAGTGTCATGCTTAGGATTTATAGCAACACACTGATACAAGTGCCTGGTCACACCAAACATTTTATTGCACTGTGCAGCACATAGGCTGTCAAAATGTCTGGACTGTCATAGCCAAGAATGTCTGAACCATATTGAATCATGCTAGATATGCCAAAGTATTGTCCCCCAGACCACAGAAGAAAGGGCTGTCAGACCTTTTCCCGTAGAACAGGCTAACACATTAATGGATGTTGTCACCAACTTAAGCCATATCACATACCAAAACATGGTCTGCAAACATAACATAAGCCATGGCACAGACAGAGGGCAGTACAACAGTCCTTGATCATGGGTCCATCCCATTACAATGACAAAGCATCTGTGGGTATGATACAACCTGTCTAAGTGTTGTGGCACAGGCAGTCTGGCCTGCAATGTGGAAACACATCTACAGCTACAAACAGGTCATACAGGATTATTGTCAACACAATGTGAAGGAAGAATGCATGAATTGCACTTGATTAGAACATATCTCAAGGCCACATGATCACACACATGTGACAACTGGGCCAACACACCACATCAAACCAGTGTATCCTGCACCTCAGATTTCCATCCAACACTGTCCAAGCTGCCTTGGCACAGGACTGATACTCCCTAAATCTGTGACCAACATTACCTTGATCAATCCATGTCCTCTTCCTATGTCAGAACAGCATCAGATACCAGCCAATGTCATAACTCTGAAATGTCCAAATGAAGATGGCATGGGGAAGGTACCTTGATAATGAATAATACAAGGAGTTTACTTTGGGAATGTATACCTATGACCAAAAGCTCATATCAAACATCAGTGGATACACTTACATTGCAATGAGACTGATACAAACCGTACAGATAATCAAGGTAGTGAAATGTTTAAGTCTGACTTAGCAAGCAAAGCTTGGATGTATACGGCAAAGCACAACACCCACAATCTGTAAGAAAAAAACCCTAGTCCATACATCCTGACAGTTACAGTTCCTCATACAGCCACAGTGATAACATAACAATACTTACTTACATTCAGGTAAAGTAGTGATTGATGAGATCTACCCGTAAGTCTTCATCTTCCTCCTCATCACGGTCATCCTCACTTGGCATTTCAGGATACTCACCCGGTGGCACTGCTGGCTCCCCCTCATCTGGATGCATGGAATATTCCTCCGCAGGGCAATGTTGTGGAGCATGCAGCAGGCCACAATGATCTAACCCACTTTTTCGGGTGAGTAGAGGAGAGCGCCACCTGTCTTGTCCAGACTCCTAAATCGGGCCTTCAGGAGCCCAAAAGCCCACTCCATGACACTCTGTGTTCTTCCATGGGCATTGTTGAAGCAGACTTCACTTGGCATAGTTGGGTTCCTCACCGACGTCAACAACCAGGGATGGTTTGGGTATACAGAGTCCCCTGTTATGCAATGGAACATATGTGGAACTATGAGTCCCTGTCATTGGATTTGTTGCAGAAGACATTGCACACACACAAACAGGACAGATTTGACTTACCAACCAGGCAGGCTTTCTCTGGGTACAGTTGTGAGATCAGTTGGGGAATTGCGCTGTTCCACATTATGAAGGTATTATGGACTGAACTCAGAAAATGGTCTCAAACTTGTGAAATGTAGAGATCCCCCAAGAAACCACTTGGACATTGAGGGAATGGTAGCTCTTTCTGTTGTGGTACACTTGTTTATTGCTATGCAGTGGGACCAGGGCAACATGGGTACCATCAATGGCTCCCACCACATGTCGGACGTGTGCCAAACCATGGAAGTCAGCCTTCACATGGGTCAAATCCTCACACTGAGGAAAGCGTGGTTTAACATTGCTGAGAGTACATCCTTCAAAACCAGACTGAACGTAGGCTGGGACATCCCAATGGACAGGACTACTGTATTTTGGAAAGACCTTGTGGCCAGGAAGTGTAAAAATGCCATAACCTGTGCAATGGGTGGTATGCTATTTGGATGACAAATGGCAGGCATCAGATCTGTCTCCAACTGATGACATAGGTCCACAATTGTTAGCCGATTCAGATGGTAGACCTGGATGATGTGGCATTTTTCCATGGTCTGAAGGTCTGGGAGTGGACAATAAACAGGATGTTGTCTGATCCTTCCCCTCCCTGGGTACCTAGGTATGACAAGACATTAGTATTGCCATCATTCAATGTGTACCTTGCAACATACAGGATGCATGTCAATGTTAAAATGTATCAAAGCATGTATTAAGGTTTGGACATGATACACAGTACCCATTACAACTTGATAATCACACAGCAGTCACATGTCACCCCCTTGCTTTGCCATACATGTGTACACATCATGTTACTGGTCACCATAAACTGTGCAACAAAACATGCCTCTTGGACTGTGACTTGATGTCCTAAGCATTAAAATTACCTTTGTCAGGGAAGGTAGCTGTGCCCCAATGCAAATTACCATATATGCCTAGCAATATAAAACAATGGTGTCTGAGAAATAGGAGCTACATGACAGGAAAAAAAATCAGTTAATGATGCAAAACCCAACTATTTCAGAGGTGTGACCCATTTGTCAGAGCCATATAAAACATTTCAGGCCTCTAAAATGGCAGATACCTGACCTACTCCACAGGAAATTGGGAACCCCGTGTGACCGCCGGCAGAAGTCGTGATGGCAGTAGGCGATTGCAAACACCGCAGATACAGCCTGTTAGAAGTAGGGTCTTTGGTTGGCAGTCAGGTTACCCCCTGTCCAAGCAAGAACCCTCTCTCTAGTCAGGGTAAGTCACACACAATCCAAATTATCCTGTGCCCACCCTTTGGTAGCTTGGCACTGAGAAGTCAGGCTTAACTTAGAAGGCAATGTGTACAGTTTTTGTGCAACAGATCATGCAATAACACAGTATAAGCACCACCAAATATACACGACACAGGTTTAGAAAAATATAGAAAATTTATCTGATTAAATGCAGGTCAAAACAATCAAGATTTGATAAGTCCTCGTTGAAACATAACTTTAGAAAATGATAAAAAGATTCTTAAGTTCTTAAAAGCAATAAGTGTCTCTTGCAAGCACAAAGTACCTGGTTGGCATCTAAATTATACGCAAGGGACCACAGAGGAGGAGATGTGTTGAAAACGGGGAGCTGTGCATCAGTTTCTCCGGGAGCACACAGACGATGCCTCAATATTTTTCATGCAACAAGAGCCTTGTGTTGATTTTTGGTGCGCAGACTTGGATCCTCTTCGGGTTGCGGGGTATTTGGACAGTTCAGGGCAGATGCAGAGAAATCCGGGGTGTGTGGGACGAAGTCACAGGAGCTGCATCGATCTGGTGGGCGATGCGTGGAAATTTCTGTCTCACGGCAGGCACTGCGTCGATTCCTCTTTGCAGGAAGTAAGGCTGCATCGTTCCAGCTTGGCGATCCAGTGGACCGTGCATCGAAGTTCTGGTTGCAATGCTGGCGCTGCATCGATCTCCATTCGGGGAGCTGGGCTGCGTCGTTCTGGTTCGGGGTGCAGTGATTTTCTCACTGCGGTGCAAGCTGTGCGTTATTTCTGGCAGGCTGTGCATCAATTTTTCACCAAACAAGGAGTTCTTTGCAGAGATGAAGTCTTTTTGGCCCTGAGATTTCATAAAACAGGAGGCAATCTCAATCCAAGCCCTTGGAGAGCACTTCTCAGCAGAGCCAGAGGGCAGCAAGGCAGCAGTCCTTTGCAGAAAAGCAGTCAGGTGACTCCTTTGGGCAGCCACGCAGCTCCTCTTAGCAGGTTGCAGGTTCTGGTTCAGAGTTCCTTTCCCAGTAGGTATCTTGTCAAGAAGTGTCTGAGTTGGTAGGGTCAGAGGCCCTGTTTAAATACCCAAATGCACCTTTGAAGGGGGGAGACTTTAAAGAGTGGCTTAGAAGTGCACAAGGTGCCCTTTCACTTCCATTCTGTCTGCCAGGGGCCCAATAGGAAGGTTGGCAGTCCATTGTGAGAAGGGCAGGCCACTGTCCTTTGACATGTAAGTGTCAGGACCTCCACCCTCCCAGTCCAGGAAGAACGATTCAGTATGTAGATGTGTGCAGGTGTGACTGAGCATCCTGTGTTTGGGTTTGTCTGAGTGAAATGCACAAGGGAGCTGTCAACTAACCCAGCCAGATGTGGATTGTAAGGCACAGAAGTATTTAAGTGCAGAGAAATGCTCACTTTCTAAAAGTGGCATTTCTAAAATAGTAATATTAAATCCAGCTTCACCAGTCAGCAGGATTTTGTATTACAATTCTGGCCATACTAAATATGACATTATTACTCCTTTCAGATCAGAATCTACCACTCAAGCAGTATGTGAGGGTAGCCCTAATGTTAGCCCCTGAAAGGAGCAGGCCTCACAGCAGTGTAAAATGAACTTAGGAGTTTTACAGTACCAGGACATACAAAACTACACAGGTACATGTTCTGCCTTTTCCCTACATAGCACCCTGCCCTATGGCTTACCTCAGGCCTACCTTAGGGGTCACTCATATGTAGAAAGAGGCTAGTTTAAGGCTCGGCAAGTACTTTTAAATGGCAATTCGAATTGGCAGTGAAACTGCACACACAGGCCTTGCAATGGCAGGCCTAAGACATGGTTAGGGGTCTACTTATGTGGGTGGCAAAATCAGTGCTATAGGCCCACTAGTAGCATTTATTCTAAAGGCCCTGGGCACATGTACTGCACGTTTACTAGGGACTTATAATTAAATTAAATAAGCCAATTGGGTGTGAGCCAACATCCCAATGTTTTAAAGGAGAGAGCCTATGCACTTTAGCACTGTTTAGCAGTCCTAAAACCAGCTAACACTGTCAAAAAGTGGAGGGAGGCAGGCAAAAAGTTGAGGGTGACCACCCTAAGGCTGTCAGGTCTAACACAGCCATAGGCTAATGTTGATGCCTGTGGTGGACGTAGGCCAATGGCTGGGTCCGCCAGCAGTGACGGCTGCGTATGTGGCGAATGTGACCGCTATGTTCTGCAAAATCCCTCACTCGACTTCTGACACTGCTGCCATCAAGGCCTCCACTACCTGAGCTGCTGTGTACCATCTCTGGGAGCAATCATGCCACATCCAGCTGATGATAGAGCCCCAGCCTTCGTACCAGAGGAGTTGGATAAGCTGGTGACTGAGGTCCTACCCCTGTATAGACAGCTCTTTGGTACACCAGAGGAGAGGTAAGTGCCTTCGACATATATTCCCTCCTCACAGGCTAGAGTGTGGCCATGTGTGGCATAATGTGAACTCAAAGCCCTGTAGGTGAAACTGAAGATAGGACCATATTGTTCCTCATGTGTTTTTAACCCCTTCGCTGCAAGGCCTTTTCCCCCCTCCTGTGCTGAGCGTTTTTTTGGCTATTTGGGGCAGTTCGCGCTTAGGCCCTTATAACTTTTTGTTCACATAAGCTACAGACGCCAAATTAGCGTCCTTTTTTTCAAAGATCCTAGGGATTCTAGAGGTACCCAGACTTTGTGGGTTCCCCTGAAGGAGACCAAGAAATTAGCAAAAATACAGTGAAAATTTGGTTTTTTTCAAAAACATCGGAAAAAAGGGCTGCAGCTCTTGTTTTTTTTCCCTGAAAATGGCATCAACAAAGGGTTTGCGGTGGCAAGATCACCATCTTCCCAGCTTTCAGGAACAGGCAGACTTGAATTGGAAAACCCAATTTTTCAACACAATTTTGACTTTTTACTGGGACATACCCCATTTTTACTATTTTTTGTGCTTTCAGCCTCCTTCCAGTTAGTGACCAAAATGGGTGAGAAACCAATGCTGGATCCCAGAAAGCTAAACATTTCTGAAAAGTAGACAAAATTCTGAATTCCACAAGGGGTCATTTGTGTACATCCTACAAGTGTTTCCTACAGAACATAACAGCTGAAATAAAAAAATATTGAAATTGAGGTGAAAAAAACAGACATTTTTCTCCACGTTTTACTCTGTAACTTTTTCCTGCAGTGTCAGATTTTTGAAAGCAATATACCGTTACGTCAGCTGGACTCTTCTGGTTGCAGGGATATATAGGGTTTGTAGGTTCATCAAGAACTCCAGGTACCCAGAGCCAACAAATAAGCTGCACCTTGCAATGGGTTTTTATTCTATACCGGGTATTCAGCAATTCATTTGCTGAAATATAAAAAATGAAAAATAGGTATCAAGTAAACCTTTGTATTTCCGAAATGGCCACAAGATAAGGTGTTGAGAAGCAGTGGTTATTTGCACATCTCTGAATTTCGGGGTGCCCATACTAGCATGTGAATTACAAGGCATTTCTCAAATAGATGTCTTTTTTACACACTGCCTTACATTTGGAAGGAAACAATGTAGAGAAAGACAAGGGGCAATAACACTTGTTTTGCTATTCTGTGTTCCCCCAAGTCTCCCGATACAAATGGTACCTCACTTGTGTGGGTAGGCCTAGCGCCCACAAAAGGAAATGGCTCAAAACACAACGTGGACACATCACATTCTTTCACAGAAAACATAGGTGTTTTTTGCAAAGTGCCTACCTATGGATTTTGGCCTCTAGCTCAGCCGGCACCTGTGGAAACCTAGCAAACCAGTGCATTTTTGAAAACTAGACACCTAGGGGAATCCAAGATGGGGTGACTTGTGGGGCTCTGACCAGTTTCTGTTACCCAGAATCCTTTGCAAACCTCAAAATGTGGCCAAAAAAACACTTTTTCCTCTCATTTCGGTGACAGAAAGTTCTGGAATCTGAGAGGAGCCACAAATTTCCTTCCACCCAGCGTTCCCTCAAGTCTCCCGATAAAAATGGTACCTCACTTGTATGGGTAGGCCTAGCGCCCACGAAAGGAAATGGCCCAAAACACAACATGGACACATCACATTTTTTCACAGAAAACAGAGGACTTTTTTGCAAAGTGCCTACCTGTGTATTTTGGCCTCTAGCTCAGCTGGCGCCTGGGGAAACCTAGCAAACCAGCACATTTTTGAAAACTAGACACCTTGGGGAATCCAAGATGGGGTGACTTGTGGGGTTCTGACCAGGTTCTGTTCCCCAGAATCCTTTGCAAACCTCAAAATGTGGCCAAAAAAACACTTTTTCCTCTCATTTCGGTGACAGAAAGTTCTGGAATCTGAGAGGAGCCACAAATTTCCTTCCACCCAGCGTTCCCCCAAGTCTCCCGATAAAAATGGTACCTCACTTGTATGGGTAGGCCTAGCGCCCGCGAAAGGAAATGGCCCAAAACACAACATGGACACATCACATTTTTTCACAGAAAATTGAGGTATTTTTTGCAAAGTGCCTACCTGTGGATTTTGGCCTCTAGCTCAGGCGGCACCTGGGGAAACATAGCAAACCAGCACATTTTCAAAAACTAGACACCTAGGGGAATCCAAGATGGGGTGACTTGTGGGGCTCTGACCAGGTTCTGTTACCCAGAATCCTTTGCAAACCTCAAAATGTGGCCAAAAAAACACTTTTTCCTCTCATTTCGGTGACAGAAAGTTCTGGAATCTGAGAAGAGCCACAAATTTCCTTCCACCCAGCGTTCCCCCAAGTCTCCCGATAAAAATGGTACCTCACTGGTGTGGGTAGGCCTAGCGCCCACAAAAGGAAATGGCCCAAAACACAACGTGGACACATCACATTTTTTCACAGAAAACAGAGGTGTTTTTTTACAAAGTGCCTACCTGTAGATTTTGGCCTCTAGCTCAGCCGGCACCTGGGGAAACCTAGCAAACCAGTGCATTTATGAAAACTAGACACCTAGGGGAATCCAATATAGGGTGACTTGTGGGGCTCTGACCAGGTTCTGTTACCCAGAATCCTTTGCAAACCTCAAAATCTGGCCAAAAAAACACTTTTTCCTCCCATTTCGGTAACAGAAAGTTCTGGAATCTGAGAGGATCCACAAATTTCCTTCCACCCAGCGTTCCTCCAAGTCTCCCGATAAAAATGGTACCTCACTTGTGTGGGTAGGCCTCGCGCCCACAAAAGGAAATGGCCCAAAACACAACATGGACACATCACATTTTTTCACAGAAAACAGAGGTGTTTTTTGCAAAGTGCCTACCTGTGGATTTTGGCCTCTAGCTCAGCCGGGCCCAGGGGGGGCAGAAATGGCCTAAAATAAATTTGCCCCCACACCCCTGGGGAGCAACCCTTGCCTACGGGGTCGCTCCCTTTGCGTGACGTTGGCGCAAAAAAAAAGATCCCTGTTGCCTAGTGGTTTGTGCCCCCCTTGGGGGCAGATTGATCCAAAATCCGCCGATCTGCCCCCAAGGGGGGCAGAAATGGTCTAAATACAATTTCCCCCCCAGGGGAGCAACCCTTGCCTAATGGGTCGCTCCCCATCTCTAAAAAAACTAACAAAAAAAATTAAAAATTGCCCTGGCGCCTAGAGGTTTCTGCCTCCCCTGGGGGCAGATCGGCCTAATAACAATAGGCGATCTGTCCCCGGGGGGGCAGAAATGGCCTAAAATTATTTGCCCCCGCCACTCCACCCTCCCGGGGAGCGACCCTTGCCTATGGGGTAAAGGCAAGGGGGGGCAGAAAAGGCCTTTAAATAAAAATGCCCCCCCTGGGAGTGACCCTTGCCCAAGGGGTCGCTCCTTCATGCCTGTTAGAAATGGGGTTTTTGGTTGGCAGTCAGGTTGCCCTCTGTCCAAACAAGAACCCTCACTCTAGTCAGGGTAAGTCACACACAATCCAAAATCAGCCTGTGCTCACCCTCCGGTAGCTTGGCACGAGCAGTCAGGCTTAACTTAGAAGGCAATGTGTAAAGCATTTGTGCAATAAATCATACAATACCATAATATAACACCACAAAAATACACCACACAGTGTTTAGAAAAATATAGAATATTTATCTGGGTAATTGCAGGTCAAAACGATCAAAGTTGCAATATGAATTTGTAAAGATATCACTGAAAAGTGATATTAAGTGTCTTTAAGTCTTTAAAAAGCAATAAAGTGTCTTTCCAGCACAGAGTACCTGGTTTCTGGTGGGAAATCTCCTCAGAGGGCCACAGGAGAAGAGATGCGTGGAAAAAAAGGGGTGTGTGCGTCGATTTCTCCTCAGCACACACAGACTTGCGTCGTTCTTTTCCACGCGGGGAAGTCAGGCGTCGTTTTCCGGCGCGCAGACAGTCTCTTTTTGTGGATCGCGGGGATTACCAGATGTCCCGGGTCTGAGCGTGGATTCTCCTGCTTGTTTTCCGGCTGCGTGTCGTTCTGCGGGGCTGCGCGTCGAAGTTTCGATCTCACGGTAGGCATCGCGTCGATTTCTCCTTGGAAGTCGGGCGGCGTTGTCCTTGCGAGGCCGTGCGTCGAAATTTTGGTCTCACGGCAGGCGTCGCGTCGATTTCTCCTTGGAAGTCGTGCGGCGTTGTCCTCGCGAGGTCGTGCGTCAAAGTTTCGCGCTCACGGTAAGCGTCGCGTCGATTTCTCCTGGAAAGTCGGGCGGCTTTGTCCTTGCGAGGTTGTGCGTCGAAGTCTCGATCGTCCCGAGGGCGTCGCGTCGATCAGCGTTGGTGTGCGGCGTTTTTCTTGCCGCGAAACAAGCTGTGCGTCGAAATTTTCAGCGCACGGAGCGTCCAAGTGAAAGGAAGAAGTCTTTTTGGTCCTGAGACTTCAAGGAACAGGAGGCAAGCTCTATCCAAGCCCTTGGAGAGCACTTTCACAGCCAGACAAGAGTTTAGTAAGGCAGCAGGGCAACAGCAAGGCAGCAGTCCTTTGTAGAAAGCAGACAGGTGAGTCCTTTGAGCAGCCAGGCAGTTCTTCTTGGCAGGATGTAGTTTCTGGTTCAGGTTTCTTCTCCAGCAAGTGTCTGATGAGGTAGGGCAGAGGCCCTGTTTTATACTAAGTTGTGCCTTTGAAGTGGGGGTGACTTCAAAGAGTGTCTAAGAAATGCACCAAGCCCCCTTTCAGTTCAATCCTGTCTGCCAGAGTCCCAGTAGGGGGTGTGGCAGTCCTTTGTGTGAGGGCAGGCCCTCCACCCTCCCAGCCCAGGAAGACCCATTCAAAATGCAGATGTATGCAAGTGAGGCTGAGTACCCTGTGTTTGGGGTGTGTCTGAGTGAATGCACAAGGAGCTGTCAACTAAACCTAGCCAGACGTGGATTGAAGGGCACAACAAGATTTTAGTGCAAAGAAATGCTCACTTTCTAAAAGTGGTATTTCTAGAATAGTAATATTAAATCCGACTTCACCAGTCAGCAGGACTTTATATTACCATTCTGGCCATACTAAATATGACCTTCCTGCTCCTTTCAGATCAGCAGCTGCCACTTCAACAGTGTATGAGGGCAGCCCCAATGTTAGCCTATGAAGGGAGCAGGCCTCACAGTAGTGTAAAAACGAATTTAGGAGTTTTAGACTACCAGGACATATAACTACTCAGGTACATGTCCTGCCTTTTACCTACACAGCACCCTGCTCTAGGGGTTACCTAGGGCACACATTAGGGATGACTTATATGTAGAAAAAGGGGAGTTCTAGGCTTGGCAAGTATTTTTAAATGCCAAGTCGAAGTGGCAGTGAAACTGCACACACAGGCCTTGCAATGGCAGGCATGAGACAAGGTTAAGGGGCTACTGAGGTGGGTGGCACAACCAGTGCTGCGGCCCACTAGTAGCATTTAATCTACATGCCCTAGGCACATGTAATGCACTCTACTAGGGTCTTACAAGTAAATTAAATAGTCAATCATGAATAAACCAATCAATAGTACAATTTACACAGAGAGCATATGCACTTTAGCACTGGTTAGCAGTGGTAAAGTGCTCAGAGGTCAAAAGCCAACAACAACAGGTCAGAAAAAATAGGAGGAAGGAGGCAAAAAGTTTGGGGATGTCCATGTCAAAAAGCCAGGTCCAACATGACCCCCTACCAGCCTAAAGCCAGGGGAGAACAATCACTATCCGGATGTACTTCCCTGTTTGAGGCGACAGAACAAGGACCCAGGCCCACAACAGCAGGGGCATGCTCCAGTTCTTCGCCTTCCTGACCCCAATTGGATCCCTCTGTCCATACTCTCAGGGCCCACTAAGCCCATCCATGGGGAACCTTTCTCCTTACCTGCGGATCCCATCTGTGCAGCACCTAACCTTACTTTGCTCACAGATGTATCCCAGGAGCAGGATAGTACCACCAGGACCAACACAGTGGTGTTGCCCACTCTACCCCCGGGGTGTGACACTTGTCCCCTCCCCAGGGATAACCCTGTCCACCCGGACAGCAAGCCACAGTGGTTACTGACAGTTGCCAGGGATGAGAGCCAGGCCCCAGGCCTCTCAAAGCTCTCCCACCACTGTGGCTGTGGAGAGTGGGGGGCGGTAGCCCCAGGTGCTGGGCACCCTTTAACCACTCTCCCTTCCACCAGGTCAGGGATGACAGCCTGAACCTGGTCCTCCCCTCTGGGGCTCTGTACCCTCCCTCCTGGAGCGGTACCCCCAGAGTCCACCATGGTCAGGGTGCTTATAGAAGTCGTCCTGTACCATTCCTCCACCAGTGCAGGGCTGTTAACCTGCAACTGGCCCTCCAACCTGGGGTCTGTACCTTCAGGTTGGACTAGGGCCCGGGGTGAGGCTTCCCTCCCCCTGCCCTCCCTTCTGGGGTCCAGCACCCTCCAACTAGGAGTGGCCTTCTCAGAAGACAACATGGTAGGGGCACTGTTATCAGTAGCCTCTCTCTCCAGGTCCGGGGGTACACCCTGAACCTGGTCTTCCAGCCCAGGGTCTGTACCCTCAGACTGGATCACTGCCTGGCAAACCAGGACTTTCTGGGAGGCACACCTACCCCCCACCAGGTCAGAGTTTAACCTCTGCACCTGACCATTCAACTCAGAGTCACCACCCTGAAGTTGAACAATTGCCTGGCACGCCAGGACTTCCTGGAGGGCACCCTGACCCTCCACCAGGTCAGAGTTTAACCTCTGAACTTGGCCATCCAACTCAGAGTCACCACCCTGAAGTTGAACCATCGCCTGGCACGCCAGGACTTCCTGGAGGGCACACTGACCCTCCACCAGGTCAGAGTTTAATTTCTGAACCTGGTTCTCCAACCTAGGGTCACCACCCTGATGTTGGACAACTGCCTGGTACACCAGGACTTTCTGGGGGGCACATCTACCCCCCATCAGGTCAGAGTTTAACCTCTGAGCCTGGTTTTCCAACCCAGGGTCACCACCCTGAGGTTGGGCAATTGCCTGGCACACCAGGACTTTCTGGGAGGCACACCTACCTCCCACCAGGTCAGAGTTTGACCTCTGAACCTGATTAGCCAACCCAGAGTCACCACCCTGAGGTTGGGCAATTGCCTGGCACCCCAGGACTTTCTGGGAGGCACGCCTACCTCCCACCAGGTCAGAGTTTAACCTCTGAACCTGGCCATCCAACCCAGAGTCAACACCCTGAGGTTGGACAACTGCCTGGCACGCCAGGACTTTCTGGGGGGCACATCTACCCCCCACCAGGTCAGAGTTTAACCTCTGAACCTGGATATCCAACCCAGAGTCACCACCCTGAGGTTGAACCATTGCCTGGCAGGCCAGGACTTCCAGGGAGGCACACCTACCTCCCACCAGGTCAGAGTTTAACCTCTGAGCCTGGTTCTCCAACCCAGGGTCACCACCCTGAGGTTGGGCAATTGCCTGGCACCCCAGGACTTTCTGGGAGGCACACCTACCTCCCACCAGGTCAGAGTTTAACCTCTGAACCTGGCCATCCAACCCAGAGTCAACACCCTGAGGTTGGACAACTGCCTGGCATGCCAGGACTTTCTGTGGGGCACACCTACCCCCCACCAGGTCAGAGTTTAACCTCTGAACCTGGCCATCCAACCCAGAGTCAACACCCTGAGGTTGGACAATTGCCTGGCACAGCAGGACTTCTTGGGAGGCACACCTACCTCCCACCCGGTCAGAGTTCGACCTCTGAACCGGGGTATCCAACCCAGAGTCACCACTCTGAGGTTGAACCATTGCCTGGCATACCAGGACTTCCTGGGGGGCACACCTACCCCCCACCAGGTCAGAGTTTGACCTCTTAACCTGGTTAGCCAACCCAGAGTCACCACCCTGAGGTTGAACCATTGCCTGGCATTCCAGGACTTTCTGGGGGGCACATCTACCCCCCACCAGGTCAGAGTTTAACCTCTGAACCCGGTTATCCAACCCAGAGTCACCACCCTGAGGTTGAATCTTTGCCTGGCATGCCAGGACTTCCTGGGGGGCACTCTCACCCCCCACAAGGGACACACCGTCCCCAAGGGCCACACAAGAGTCTGGTTGGCGCAGGTCTCCCGACCTCTGCCCATCCGGCAGAGTCTGGGTTTCCCCCAAACCAGAAACGGTCTCACCTGGGTCATTCCTGGGGGGCTCTGCTCTCTGAGCTGACCCCTGACTTTCAAGATCCTCCACTGGGGTCTGCCACCCCCTCTCAACCCTATGTCTGGACTTCTGCACCCCCTCACTAGGAGTGGTACTGCCAGACACCAGAACTGTTGGGATGCTGTCTACAGTCACCCCCCCAAGTTCTTCTGACACTGCGGGGCTTCCCTCAAAAGGTGGCCCTACGGTACAGGTTAGGCTCGGAGACCTACCTGGGACACTACAATCCCCTCCCACCTCACTTGGTCGGGAACCACCTAGACCACTCCCTTCAGGAGCACCCCCAAATGCCTCTTCAGACTCTCTGGTACTCACCCAGAAGTCTGCCTCCATTGTAAGTTCCCTGGGGTCAGAGAACTCACACTCCACCTGGTGTTGGCGTAGCTCTGGAAAATAAGGACCAGACATATGCTCTCCAGCAATTACATCACTCTGCCCTTCACATGTATTAACCACAGTACCCTTCACCCAACCACCCAGTAACTCAGCCTTGGAAAAGCACTCTACATCACCCTCCTGAGACTGGTGAGACAGTATCTGCCTGTCCCTGACACTCAACCCATACTCTTCTGGGATGTCTCTACACTCTGTATCCAGGATGTCCACCAGGGGGGAACCCTTTTCTCTGACACTCTCTGCTAGAGTCAGTAAAGTGTCCCTCCCCCCAGTAGGAATATGATTCCCTGTGCCAGTTCCCCAATCCTTCTCAGGGACCCTGTGCATAACGGGAACTACCTCATACCCTTGAACCACCTGGGGTGTGTCAACTCCCTTCTTCAAGTTGGGCACCACATCTCTGGGCTTGTGCCCTTCTTCAGCAGTACTGGATGCAAGATTTTTGCTGCCACCATCTGAACTGGACTCAGCCCTTCCGGCTTCCAGTTTCAGCTCTTTACAGCTCAGCTCCTGAGCTGCAATCTTTTCTTCTTCCAGGGCTAAGAGACTTGCTGCCTCAGCCCTTTCAAGAAACTCATCTAGTTCTTCCATCCACCGCTCTCGAGCTCGGAGCCATTCTGCTCTCACTGGATCTCTTTCCTCATCTGAGTCGTCATCCTCCTCATTTGAGTAGTCCCCCTCCTCATCTGAGGGGTATTTAGTCATTTGTTTTTTTTCTGCCTCTCTCTCTGCCCAGACTATGTAGGCACGTAGCATTTCCCTCTTAGTAGATTTCCTTGATACAGGAAGGCCCCATTTTCTGCAAAGCCTCCTTAAGTCAGCCTTAGTGAGGTGGTCAGTGGGCACAAAGAGTGAGTAGGTACGTAATCTCATTGCTGACAAGGTCTTACCGGCAAAAAACAAAATCCAAAGTCCAAAATATCATTAGTATATCCAGGAGGACATCAGAGAACCAAAAGCAAAAAAAGATGAAAGATCAAGTTGACCTTCAACTGTGGGTAGGTAGTGAAATACTTAGCTACTGTATGTCACTGCACAAACACAAGTCCTATCCTCACCGCTGATCACCAATGTTAGAAATGGGGTTTTTGGTTGGCAGTCAGGTTGCCCTCTGTCCAAACAAGAACCCTCACTCTAGTCAGGGTAAGTCACACACAATCCAAAATCAGCCTGTGCTCACCCTCCGGTAGCTTGGCACGAGCAGTCAGGCTTAACTTAGAAGGCAATGTGTAAAGCATTTGTGCAATAAATCATACAATACCATAATATAACACCACAAAAATACACCACACAGTGTTTAGAAAAATATAGAATATTTATCTGGGTAATTGCAGGTCAAAACGATCAAAGTTGCAATATGAATTTGTAAAGATATCACTGAAAAGTGATATTAAGTGTCTTTAAGTCTTTAAAAAGCAATAAAGTGTCTTTCCAGCACAGAGTACCTGGTTTCTGGTGGGAAATCTCCTCAGAGGGCCAAAGGAGAAGAGATGCGTGGAAAAAAAGGGGTGTGTGCGTCGATTTCTCCTCAGCACACACAGACTTGCGTCGTTCTTTTCCACGCGGGGAAGTCGGGCGTCGTTTTCCGGCGCGCAGACAGTCTCTTTTTGTGGATCGCGGGGATTACCAGATGTCCCGGGTCTGTGCGTGAATTCTCCTGCTTGTTTTCCGGCTGCGCGTCGTTCTGCGGGGCTGCGTGTCGAAGTTTCGATCTCACGGTAGGCGTTGCGTCGATTTCTCCTTGGAAGTCGGGCGGCGTTGTCCTTGCGAGGCCGTGCGTCGAAATTTTGGTCTCACGGCAGGCGTCGCGTCGATTTCTCCTTGGAAGTCGGGCGGCGTTGTCCTCGCGAGGTCGTGCGTCAAAGTTTCGCGCTCACGGTAAGCGTTGCGTCGATTTCTCCTGGAAAGTCGGGCGGCTTTGTCCTTGCGAGGTTGTGCGTCGAAGTCTTGATCGTCCCGAGGGCGTCGCGCCGATCAGCGTCGGTGTGCGGCGTTTTTCTTGCCGCGAAACAAGCTGTGCGTCGAAATTTTCAGCGCACGGAGCGTCCAAGTGAAAGGAAGAAGTCTTTTTGGTCCTGAGACTTCAAGGAACAGGAGGCAAGCTCTATCCAAGCCCTTGGAGAGCACTTTCACAGCCAGACAAGAGTTCAGCAAGGCAGCAGGGCAACAGCAAGGCAGCAGTCCTTTGTAGAAAGCAGACAGGTGAGTCCTTTGAGCAGCCAGGCAGTTCTTCTTGGCAGGATGTAGTTTCTGGTTCAGGTTTCTTCTCCAGCAAGTGTCTGATGAGGTAGGGCAGAGGCCCTGTTTTATACTAAGTTGTGCCTTTGAAGTGGGGGTGACTTCAAAGAGTGTCTAAGAAATGCACCAAGCCCCCTTTCAGTTCAATCCTGTCTGCCAGAGTCCCAGTAGGGGGTGTGGCAGTCCTTTGTGTGAGGGCAGGCCCTCCACCCTCCCAGCCCAGGAAGACCCATTCAAAATGCAGATGTATGCAAGTGAGGCTGAGTACCCTGTGTTTGGGGTGTGTCTGAGTGAATGCACAAGGAGCTGTCAACTAAACCTAGCCAGACGTGGATTGAAGGGCACAACAAGATTTTAGTGCAAAGAAATGCTCACTTTCTAAAAGTGGTATTTCTAGAATAGTAATATTAAATCCGACTTCACCAGTCAGCAGGACTTTATATTACCATTCTGGCCATACTAAATATGACCTTCCTGCTCCTTTCAGATCAGCAGCTGCCACTTCAACAGTGTATGAGGGCAGCCCCAATGTTAGCCTATGAAGGGAGCAGGCCTCACAGTAGTGTAAAAACGAATTTAGGAGTTTTACACTACCAGGACATATAACTACTCAGGTACATGTCCTGCCTTTTACCTACACAGCACCCTGCTCTAGGGGTTACCTAGGGCACACATTAGGGATGACTTATATGTAGAAAAAGGGGAGTTCTAGGCTTGGCAAGTATTTTTAAATGCCAAGTCGAAGTGGCAGTGAAACTGCACACACAGGCCTTGCAATGGCAGGCCTGAGACAAGGTTAAGGGGCTACTGAGGTGGGTGGCACAACCAGTGCTGCGGCCCACTAGTAGCATTTAATCTACATGCCCTAGGCACATGTAATGCACTCTACTAGGGTCTTACAAGTAAATTAAATAGTCAATCATGGATAAACCAATCAATAGTACAATTTACACAGAGAGCATATGCACTTTAGCACTGGTTAGCAGTGGTAAAGTGCTCAGAGGTCAAAAGCCAACAACAACAGGTCAGAAAAAATAGGAGGAAGGAGGCAAAAAGTTT
Organism: Pleurodeles waltl; assembly: GCF_031143425.1. Taxonomy (NCBI): domain Eukaryota; kingdom Metazoa; phylum Chordata; class Amphibia; order Caudata; family Salamandridae; genus Pleurodeles; species Pleurodeles waltl. The sequence goes on from NC_090449.1 coordinate 979,012,893, forward strand.
GGGGATGTCCCTGTCAAAAAGCCAGGTCCAACAATGCCCATTTCATTTAAAAAAAACAAAATCCCTGGTGTCTAGTGGGCGTTTTGGCAGCCGGATTGCTTTCAATCCGGCTGCCAAAACGCTGAGAGAGACTGCAAAGGGAAGGAAATAACTTTCCTTCCCTTTGAAGTCTCTCGGCCTCCTCCACGTGATCGGAAGAGAAATGCTTTTGCATTTCTCTTCCGATCGCACTGGAAGCTGAGCTTCCAGCGCGATGGGAGGAGGTCTTGTGACAATCAGCACGCAATTGTGTGCTGACGTCACGGGGGTGGGGGGGGTTGGGGAATGAAGGGGTAAGGGCTTTCCCTTCCATCCCTGCCTTTTAACCCCAGAGAGGGAGCACTAGCGCTCACTCTGGGCTCTGTGCCCAGGACTTAATGGTTACGTCCTTGGCACACGAGCACTGTGTCTCAGGACGTAACCATTACATCCTGGGCACAGAAGGGGTTTAATTAAATACAGTGGACTCATTATGGCCCTCATTACAACCCTGGCGGTCAGTGATAAAGCGGCGGTAAAAAAAATGGAATCATGACCACAGCGGAAACTGCCGATACAAACAACCACTTCAGCACACTGACCGCCATTGCGGTAGTGACAAACATCACAGCGATAACCGCCAACAGCCAGGCGGAAGACAATGTACTGCCCATTGCATTACAACACGCCTATCCGCCAGCTTTTCTGGGGTGGTACCAACGCCATCAAAAGCACGGTTGAAACACTTCTCTGAAGGGAAACGACTCAGCTCTCGACACTCAAGGAAAAACCACGACGCCATGGAGCATGAACTGCAGGTGTTCCCCATGCTGGTCTACCGTCTCATACACCAGGAACATCAACGCCGGCGAAGACGACCACGGTGAGTACTGTATCTAGCACACAAGAGAGGGGGGGGAGGAAAAAGAGAGTGACACACACACAAGAAACACGCAACACCCCCACCCCTACCCTCACCCCCAACACCATACACACAAACACATGCAACAACATTACATATACACCCCGTAACCCTCAGGAATAACGCAAGGACAAAAGGAATGGAGTAAAATGAGTGTAATATTAGTAATTTTGAGAAATACGTTCTTAAGCAATAAACAGTATGTACAATATATACAATATATACAAAAGGAGGGACAATGCCCACTCCAAAATGTCCGTGGCCCACTGGACAAAAACACATAGGCTAGGGCCACACTCGACTCCTGCCTCAATACAGAGAGAACACTGCAGAGGCATCAGGTCAAAAACACACAGGCACCTCAGGGGGATGGGGAATGGGGGGCACCTCAGCCGGAAGATGATACTATGCCACTGGCCTGGAGGGGGCTCAATGCCCACTGCTTGGTCCTGGGGAGTCCAAAACCACAGTCTCTGAAGTGGGTGGTTTGCCCACTGCTTGGTTTGGGGAGTGCAAGGCCACAGTCTCTCAAGTGGGTGGTTTGCCCACTGCTTGGTCCTGGGGAGTGCAAGGCCACAGTCTCTCAAGTCGGTGGTTTGCCCACTGCTTGGTCCTGGGGAGTGCAAAGCCACAGTCTCTCAAGTGGGTGGTTTGCCCACTGCTTGGTCCTGGGGAGTGCAAGGCCACAGTCTCTCAAGTCTGTAGTTTGCCCACTGCTTGGTCCTGGGGAGTGCAAGGCCACAGTCTCTTATGTGGGTGGTTTGCCCACTGCTTGGTCCTAGGGAGTGCAAAGCCACAGTCTCTCAAGTGGGTGGTTTGCCCACTAATTGGTCCTGGGAAGTGCAGGGCGACAGTCTCTCAAGTGGATGGCTTCTTCCACTGGTTCTGGAGGGCGCCTTGTGCCCAGTGTGCTTCATCCTGGCAAAGAGGGGCTGAGTGGATGGCTTCTTCCACTGGTTCTGGAGGGGGCCTTGTGCCCAGTGTACTTCATCCTGGCAAGGAGGGGCTGAGTGGATGGCTTCTTCCACTGGTTCTGGAGGGGGCATTGTGCCCAGTGTGCTTCATCCTGGCAAAGAGAGACTGAGTGGATGGCTTCTTCCACTGGTTCTGGATGGGGCATTGTGCCCAGTGTGCTTTATCCTGGATGGGGCAAGGTCACAGTCTCTCACCTGTGTCACACCAACAGGTGTTGCGGGGTCAGGACGCACTGCAGCCCATGTAGTCACCACTACACACTACTCGCCGGCGGTGACGGCTGCTCAGTGGATGCCAGTTGCGCTGCAGGTGGCGGTGCTGGCAGTGGTGGTGGTAGCCTCCAGGCCTTTACCTGCAACCTCGGACGGCTGCCCACTGGGGCTGCTGCTTACTGGCAGTGGTGCTTCTGGCAGCGGTGTATGTGGCGGTGCTGGCAGCGGTGCAGGTGGGGGTGCTGGCCGAGGTGCAGGTGGCGGTGCTGGCAGTGGTGGTGATAGCCTCCAGGCCTTCACCTGCAGCCTCGGACAGCTGCCCACTGGGGCTGCTGCTGCTGGCAGTGGTGCTGCTGGGAGCGGTGCATGTGGTGGTGCTGGCCACGGTGCAGGTGGCGGTGCTGGGCGCGGTGAAGGTGACAGTGCTGGCAGCCTCCAGGCCTTCACCTGCAGCCTTGGACGGCTGAAGTGCCATGACTGGTGTTCTGTGCCAATTCCTGCCCTTGGCAGATGGTGGTGCCTCCTTGCTTCTGCTAGCTGGTGTCTTTGTCTTGCCCTTGCTGGCTGGTTGTGCCTCCTTCCCCTTGTTGGCTGGTGTCCCCTTCTTGCCCTTGCTAGGTGGCGGGCCCTTCTTGGCCTTGGCAGGTGCTGCTTGCACACTGGCTGGGCTGACAGGTGCCTCCTTGGAGCCTCCCACACCTGCAGTAGCTGCAGGAACCACAGTGGCCGTGGACTGGGTGGCTGAGGTGTTGGGCTGGGTTCTGGCCACCCTGGCCTGCAGTGAAGATGGGAGGGAGGGGTAGGGAATAGGTCAATGTTGGCGAGGAAAAGCTTCTTAGGGACACTGGGGTGGTAAGAGGGTGAAGGTTTGGGAGTGGAGGAAGAGGGAGTGGTTGTAGGAGGTGTCAGTCTGCTGTGTTTGGGTGCATGGGCTGGATGCTGTTGTGATGTGGATGGCTGTTGGGTGTGTGTGTGCTTGCGTTTGTGTACTTTGGGAGGAGGTGTCACAGACACAGTGGGAGAAGACACAGGGGACGTGTGCATGGATGTGGGGGTGGTGACTGCCAGTGAGGGGCGTGTAGTGATAGGCGTGCTGGTGATGGAGGTAGTGGATGAGGATGTAGTGCATGCAGGTGTGAGTGGAGAGGCAACTGGGAGGGAGGTGGATGATGAGGAGGAGGGGGACACAGTGGAGGCAGTGGATGTTGGTGTGTCTGCATGGGGATGGTGCTTGTGTGAGTGCCTGTGAGGTGAAGTGTGGTGCTTGTGTTTTCCTGAGCCACTTCTGTGTGATGGTTTGGGTGCATGCTGGTCTGAAGGTGTGCGTGGGATAGGTTGGGGTTGAGGGGATTAGGACTGGGTAGAGGAGGTTAGAGGGGGGAGTCTGGAGACAGGGACAATGGCTGCCATCAGTGCGGAGGCCAGTGCCTGGAATGCTCTCTGTTGGGCCGCCAGAGTAAATGCCCTCCAGGTATGCATTTGTTTGTTGCAAATGCCTTTCGACACCCTGGATGGCATTCAGAATGGTTGACTGCCCAACAGTGAGGGATCTCAGGAGGTCAATAGCCTCCTCACTGAGGGCATCAGGGCTGACTGGGGCAGGGCCTGAGGTGCCTGGGGCGAAGGAGATGCCCACCCTCCTCGGTGAGCAGATACGGGAAACACGCTGATGGGCTGCTGGGAAGGCGGTTTTTGTACGGGGGTGGCGGCTGTACCTGTAGTTGCGGTGGCCACAGAGGTGTCCGCCACCGCTAGGGAGCTTCCATCGGAGGAGGAGTCGCTGTTGGTAGTGTCCCCTCCTGTCTCCGTCGTGGTGCTCCCCTCACCCTCCGTCCCACTGGTGCCCTCAGCGTCGGTGGATTTGGCCTCCAGGCCCATGTGGGATGCAGCTCCCTGAGTCGCTGGTGCCTCTGCTCCTCCGCCAGATGATGCTAATGCACACAATGACAGGGTGACAAAACAAAAAGCGGGGGAGAGACAGAGGATACAATTGGTCAATGCCAGCAACAACACTACCGCTGGCATACACAACATACAGGGAACACCCTATACCATGCACTACGAGTTACACTGCTAGTCACCAGCCCATGGGGTAAAAAGCCTAACGCCATTAGCTGCACACCTGAAACCCACAGGACCCTGCCCAGTAGTAGATGCCCACTAACAATATTGGGGTTGGAGTGCATCTGATCTTGCCCATCATTGAACATACCCTGCCATGTTCGCCCTGGCCTAGGGGCACCCACAGCCCACATCCCCCACCCAGCTAATACCTGAATGCACGCAATGTCATGATTCTGAATCTGTACTCACCCCCTTGTGGCTGCTGTGATGCCTTCAAGCACCCATCCAACTCTGGATAGGCAACTGCCAGGATGCAGAACATCAGGGGGGTCAGGGTACGACGGGCACCCCTTCCTCGTTGGGAGGCCAGCCCCAGCTGGCCCTCCACCATCTTCCTTGCCCAGCGGCACAGGTCCTCCCACCGTTTGCGGCAGTGGGTAGTCTGCCTGTCAAAGACCCCCAGGGTCCACATCTCTTTGGCGATGGCACGCCAAATACCCTTTTTCTGATGGGCACTGACCTGCATAAAAAATACAGCAGAAAAGATATTAGTCATACCGTCCGGACTGTTATACTCATGGCCCACCATATCCCCCCATCCACTTACACATATACATTGCCCACCATATATGCAGCGCTCTGCCCGGGACCCCTCAGACCCCTCCCACACGGGACTTACACATCCAGCAATCCATACATTCATGGCCCACACATCATGCTCACAGTGCACTCACCTGTTTGCCTGGAGGACCATAGAGTAAAGTGTACTGGGGTAGGACCCCATCCACTAGTCTCTGCAACTCCTCGGAAGTGAAGGCAGGGGCCCTTTCCCCAGACACTCGAGCCATTGTCGCTTCCAGACACAGGTCACAGCAGCACTTGCAGTGTAGGTCCTCTCCTGTTGAAGGTCAGGTAGCAAGTGAGTGCACAGATAGAAAATGGCAGTCACGTCTGCGGCGGTGCGTACCGTCACCGCCGGCGTGCATCGCCATTGGCTCCTGGAACCCATAGGCCCCAATGATAACCAATGCGATGTTGCACCATTTCAGGGGTGCACAGGCCATGGGAACTAACTGCATCACAGCAGACATTGGCACATCAACTGACTTACAAGTTCACATACTGTTTCTGTAAAGGAAATATTGATTATTAATCATGACATATGTGTGAATATGACCTTCTGCTCACCATTTTTCATCCTAGAGTTCAACCGCTGAGGATAAATAGGAGATAGAGACATCCCCCTGTGTACAGACCCCTGATGGACCGGGCGACAAAGGAGGACAAGCACATTATCCTGACCTACAGACTTGATAGGGCCACAATCCAAGAACTGTGTGCCCAATTGGAGCCAGACCTGATTTCAGCTATCCACCACCCCACAGGTATCCCCCTAGAGTGCAGGTCCTGTCAGTGCTCCATTTCCTGGCAAGTGGTTCCTTCCAGGCGACAGTGGCCAGGGCATCAGGGATGTCACAGCCTGTGTTCTCAAATGTGCTGACCAGAGTGTTGTCTGCCCTGCTGAAACACATGCGCAACTACATCGTATTCCCCCAGGTGGAGGATTTGGCCACAGTGAAGGCTGACTTCTATGCACTGGGACATATCCCCAACATCATTGGTGCCATTGATGGTACACATATTGCATTTGTCCCCCACCGGAGAAATGAACAAGTGTTCAGAAATAGGAAAAGCTTTCACTCTCTGAATGTGCAGATGGGTGTGCTTGGCTGACTAGTACATCACCCATGTTAATGCCAAGTATCCTGGCTCTGTGCATGATGCCTTTATCTTGAGGAATAGCAGCATACCATATGTGATGTCTCAACTCCAGAGGCACTGGGTGTGCCTAATAGGTGAGCCCATGGTCCCCACCCAGTTGATGTAGGTATATGGGTGTGGGTTTGGCCCTAAGGGTGAGTGTGTGGCTAACAGGTGTCCCTCGAATATTTGCAGGTGACTCTGGTTACCCCAACTTCTCATGGCTACTGATCCCAGTGAGGAATGCCAGGACAAGGGCAGAGGAATGTTACAATGAGGCACATGGGTGGACAAGGAGGATCATTGAGAGAACCTTTGGTCTCCTGAAGGTCAGATTCCGATGCCTCCATCTGACAGGTGGATCCCTGTACTCACCCAAGAAGGTGTGCCAGATCATCGTTGCATGTTGCACAACCTGGCCTTGAGATGCCAGGTGCATTTTCTGCAGAAGGATGAGCCTGGGGATGGTCGTGTGGCAGTGGTGGAGCCTGTGGACAGTGACAAAGATTCCTTTGCCTGCATGTCAGCATGTGTCCCTTTCTCTTTAGGAAACATTTCTATGTTGCAGTTCCAGGAATGTCCTACCTATGTTGATGGGATGATGTCTGTATTTCCTCACATATATGTACATTGGAAACACATTTTGAGTATGTTGTTTATCGTTAGACCAATATGGAAATATCATAATTGAATTTCTTACTGCCGCTACAGAAGAATCAGCCTTCACTTCATATGCTTTGGAGGATGTGGCAATCCTGCAGGATCCAAACTTTGCTGACCACATTCCTGCAACAGCAAAAAAGACTCAACTGTGTCATTGTTGCAGAGTCTGCACTAGGCAAGGAAAGAGGTGGAAGAGTCATTGTTACTGTCCCCAGAGCCTATTTCAGACAGCTCCATGCTTTCCTACTCTCTTTATGTCATACCATACAAACGTGAAGCATTGGGAATTTGATTGAGGTGGAGCTGCCATTACAAATACATTTTAATGGTTGTGCATGGATACAGACCTTCCATGAGCCACCGGAGAAAGAGCAGTGAAAAATATTTTCCTATACTTGAGAAAATTATGGACTTGCTTATGGCTTTTAGCCCCCCTCATTATGTGGTAGGTGTACTGTTTGCATATGACAAGTTCACAATGGTGGAAGGAACATAAACCACAATGTAACGGACCCTGTGTGACAAAACTGGAAAGCATTTACTAGTTTATGAAATGCTCTTTAATGAATTTAGAGAGTCTTCCTCAGGCTGTTTGCCTTAATTTCAAAGGTAGATATTCTCACTCAGTTCAAAGAATGTGTGGCTTGCAAGGCAGTCTTGGACACTCGCAACTTGCATTCCTAAACTGGAAGGAGTTAGATTTAGCACAATGAGTGCGCTGAAGGCGCAGGAAAGACACATATTCTTGAGGTTCAGGTATCAAGCAAGCAACAAAAGACTTTAATAAAGGTTCACTTAGGAAGTGTAGAGGATTAGTCAGGCCTTTAAAGTATACAGAGACATGAAGTGGTAGGAAAAGCTTAGGGTAGGCCTACTTTCACAGGGATATCGCACAGGTAGAAGGCTGCTAGTCATGGTAGTACAAAACCAGATGCCATCACTGAACTTCCATGATGAGAGGGGCATTTTTATAATATTTTCAGAACAAAAATTAGGCTTCAGGTTTTTGTTTTTGAAAATGAAAAAAAAATGTCTGCCCCATGGCTTAGGTTGATGGAGACGGCAGAAAAAAAACAATGCTTTTGAAATGACTGCTTGCTTGGCGGTCATTTCTAAATTTGGTGGGCAGAGTAGTCTTGGCAAGGTGGACATTAAGTCCTCCATCGGGCCAATAGAGACTTCTCTGTCTGCCAAAATGTAAATCTGGCCCTTAGTAGGAACTTCTGTTTTTTGCAAACTAAACACCTGGAGCTGTCGAGCGTGGTGTAACTTGCATTGTTTCCTCTCTCTTTTCCATAGTGCCTTACAAAACGTGAAAGTTCGTAAATGGCTCAGATTTTGTGCTGAAAATGTCTGTAATCTGTTGAAATCGACAAATTGTCAATCAACTAGTGCTCCTATGTGACATCACATGAAAATGGACCCCAACTTTTGTGGGTGGCCCATCGCCCATGACTGCAAAATGCTTAAAATGCAAAATGGACATATCATGTTTTCCCACTGAAAGAACCCAGTTTTTGCAATCTAGGTAGCTGTATATTTTGGGGCTTGTCTCTGTGGCCACCCTGGGAAATCTACCAAATCCTCACATTTCTGACAACTAGACAACCTGGGGAGTCCAGGGGTGTGCAACATGCTTGGCTATCACTAGGTAATTTTACCCAGAAGCCCTTGCAAACCTCAAAGTTTGGGTAAAAACACGCATTTCTATGACAGAAAGTTCTGAAATCTTCAGGGAGTCACCAATTTACTATCCCGAGTTCCCATACATCTTCTGATAAGAACGGTACCCCATTTGTGTGGGTGGGCCAAGAGACCATGACACAAAATGCCCTAAGGCGCTAAGCAATAAGAGTAGCTATGATATTTGGGGCTGTGCTTAGGTGCCATCTATGCACACCTATGAACCACAGACATTTGTGAGAACTAGACAACCAGGAGATCCCAGGATGTTTGCCTTGTGTGGATCCCATGAGGTTTTCATACTCATAATGTCCTGCAAACCTCAAACTTTGCCTGAAATCACACATTTTCCCTACATTTTTTTGATGGAAACTTCCGGAATCTGAAAAATTCCTACCACCCAGCGTTACCCTATTTGTGCTGATAAAACACTGCTCAACTTGTGTATCTGGGCCTAGTGTCCAGGACAGGAATGGAATGGATCAAACTGAGGTCAATTTGAGTCTTGTACATCCAATGCCAGGGAATGTAGCCAGGCTATTGAGTAATATTGGGCCCCTGTTTATGAATTAAACAGTACTTGAGGACAAAATCCACCTGTACTGTGCAAGGTAAACCTAATAGAACTGAGAAATTACAATGTGGGCCTGATTTTTCTGGTTGTAAAGCCACAGGGAATTCCACTTTCCATGTGGTTTAACACTAACATTTACCACCTCCTCAAATAGGTGGTAAATGTATGCAAGGGAAATCTGAATGGAGTGAGAGTCTGAATGAAGGGGCAGGGAAGTAGGAGACAGAAGGGAAAGGTGTGTTGTGGCGGGGGGGTATTGTTTCCTCCTGTCCAAAAACAGGGAATTAACTTTTATTTACTGGTAATCTTTATTACACCGATTAGGAGTCCTCCTCATCCAGGTCCAATTCCTCTTCCTTCCTCTCTATCTCCCAGATTGCATCTTCATTTTTTGTTCCTTGTTAATCCAATAGGAGAAGTAATGAGGGGAGGGCCCTATTATAGCTTTAGGTAGTAGAAACAAAAGGAAGATGTACGCTATTTGGTTATTTAAAAAAACAATCCTTATTAAATTAGCATGTATACTAATTGTCAGGAGAGGCAAGGGACCTCATTTTTTCAGTTCTGGGATGAGGAGGACTCCAATGAGGGGGTAGTGTGGCTTGGCTGCTACTGCAGGCAGAGGCTCATGCAGTTTTACCGTCTGAAACTACTGCATGGTAAAATCGGATCAGGTGCAGGAACACTAGTCCACTTTAAATCAGGCCTAGAAGAATTCAATGCGGTAAATCTTCTCTACTTGACCTACAATCAGGGCCTAGGTGGCCAATGTTGTTGAAGTCATCAGGGAGGTTTAAGACTGTGAGCATTCAGCTAATGCCTTAATCACAAGGGCAAGGACTTCTGCTTTAATATTCAGCATTGAGGTTTTGGTTCAATTACAAGACTAAAAACTGCACTTTTAGCCACTCAGAATGTTATCCATCTTGGGGTGGGCGGAGAACAAACTTGTGACCACAATTGTTATAATGCATGTTAGGGGGTCTGTCATTGAATGCATTCTTGTGCATATCATTTAGTTTTCTCAAACAAAATGGTGAGGATAACATGCTGCAGTTTCTGGGCTGTTTTCCATGTCACTAGAAACACCTTGAATACTTTAGTGATGAGTGTGATTGGGATGGAAATGCCAGAAAGGCCCTAGTGATGGATGTGGTTGGAAAAGAAAGGCTTTGATGAAGTTAGTGATAGGTTTGGCTGTGATGGAAAGATCTTCATGACCTTAGTAGTGAGTGTGGGTTGAATGGGAAGGCCCTAAAAATCTCAGTGTTGGGTTTTGTTTGAAAGAGAAGGCTTTGCTGGTCATATTGATGTGAAGGGTTTTGATAGGATAGTTGAAAAGACCTTAGTAATAAGTGTGGTAATGATGCAAAGGCCTCCACAATCCTAAAGTTGTATGTGGTTGGAACAATAAGGCTTTGATGAAGTTGGTGGTAAGTGTGGCTTTGAGGGAAAGACCTTGATGAGCTTAGTGATGGGTGTGGTTGGGGAAGGAAGACCATGATGACTCAATGATAAGTTTGGCTGAGATGGGAAGGCCTTGATGAGTTTAGTGACAAGGTGGACCAGGTTGGGAAATACTTGGTGACCTTATTGATGCATATTAATTGAATAGATTCTGGTTACGTTAGGGCAAGTCTCATTTTGATGTTAAAGTCTTGATTGCCTTAGTGGGGAGTGTGACTGGGATGGGAGGCCTTGATTTACTACCTTCGAATAGCAGTCGTTTGCAGTAGTCAGCTGGTTAGAATAACTATTAGAATGATGACCAGTTGTTTCTCCTTTCCAGGCACTTATTTCACTGAAAGTTCATACTCGGCTCCAGTTGTGAAAATAGCATGTTGTCCAGTTTAATTGATGCCAGTATGCTGACCAAAGGGTACTGTTTTTCTCACAGAAGTAGGATAAAGGTACTTGCCTAGAGGGTGTTTGTTGATTCTATAGTAGTAGGTTCAAGGATGCACAGTTGCAAAAGGTTTTTTATACTGTTAACATCAGTTTCTTAAGTGGACCAGGACTTGCCCTTGCCAGCGCTGAGTCTTAACAAAGCAAAAACAAAAATGAACATTGAACCAGTGTCCTATAGTACCCTCCATTTATGTCCTACAATCACAGATAAAAACAACCAATACATGTCTGTCTGTCACATGCAGAACTTTAACACAGCTATACAAGAAGTACCCCTTTGAGACAGGGAGATAGAGCCACGCAGTTGAACTTGATACTGGCATTTACCATTTGTTTCTGATGACTTAGGCTACTATGTCATTGTGATTAAGTAATCAATGAATCGCCGCTTATTTGTAAATTTATCTTGTTAAGTAGTTTAATTATAACCTAGTATACTGCTGTTATATAAACTTTTAAATATTGTGTAACCTACTCATTTCGGTTGTTAATTGTCCTCTAAGAGTATAATAATGAATTTATTCACACAAGATTCTATTTCAAATGTATTAGGACTCGCAGTTATATATGTTGTTTCTCGTGTGGAGGTCAAATACGTATGAGGGGTGTTTTCATAGGAAAACCTGGTGCTCAAAGACCCAATGGACAGTGTATTGCAACAAAAGTATCAGAAAAGCGGTACTCTTATAGGGGAAAACACCCTCCTCCCTAAAACCTGACAGACAACAATCAGCATTCAAGGCACACACTGGAGTATATAATAAATCATATCCTGTTCTTTCATTACAGGTTTTCAATGTGTATATACAAAAAAAAATCCCCATTAACAAATCCTGATTAAGTCCAATATTACTGCGTATTGAAGCACAACACTTGCGTGGTTCAGCCAGTATTCCAATTTTAATCCAGTATAACAAAAAAAACTAAAAAATTCCAATCCCTCCGTATTTGCCAGATGATAATTTCAATTCTGACTCAGCCAACGTGGGTTCTGTCTTGGGAAGTAACCCACTGACTTCATCAGGGCTAAAAACATCATCAAAAGAAAATAATCCCATTACAATTTAAGAAGCCACAAGTGTAGCAATTTAGTGTTCCAACACTCTGGGTATGAAAACCATAATGCTTGCAAGTCCCACAATAGTACATCATTCAAAAAGCGACAGCAACATTAGTGTGCAATGCTTATAAATATTGCCAATAGCCTCATAACAATGTGCCCCCTAGTGAGCTGCAACATAGTACAATTTGCATAATAAGAATATCACATTAGTTATCCGTATTATGTAAGGCTCAACACCTCCCATGTGAGTTATGTGGCACATCATGCACACACATGTGTAGCAGAACATGGTGAGTACAAAGAAAAGGAGTACTATCCAAGAGCTCTAGCTAATAAGTGCTAATGTTTAACAACAAAATGTAGATTTTCCAAGTATTTTATGATGGAAAGTCTTAATTTTATTGAAGACACAGAGGCGAGTATTATGTTTTCTTTTCCTGCTTTATTTTAATAGAAGCCAAGAGAAACACACCAATCCCAGGAGCTTGCGAAACACGCAGCCAATGGGAGTTAAGAGTAATAACGTTAACCAATCAGTATATTATAACATGTGAGATATACCAATCCTGACTGCAGGCAGCCCTCTTTTCAGTTGTGAGACAGTCAAGAAAAGGATTTGAATAAAGGTACAATACAACAAATTAAACATAATGCCAGGATTAGAGCAAAAAAGTCTTGAATTCTGTCCAGGTTAGGAGAGTAGGATGGCTTGGCAGGATGATGGATGCAGAAATCCGAGTTCAATGGCAATTGCAGTGAATGGGTACTGCGAGGAGAATCGGCCTCCGTTGAATTAGGTTGAAGCAGATACTGGAGCGTTGGTAGTAACTAGAAGGGGTGGGAGAGAACAAGATTAGTGCAAGAAGCGGTGGGATAATACTCGCCTCCGTGTCTTTAATAAAATTAAGACTTTCCATCATAAAATACTTGGAATATCTACATTTTATGACAAGACCGGAGGCTCCTATTATGCTTGTTTAAAGCATGTTAACTACTACAGAAGTTGCTGTACTAACAGGTTTAAAATAAAATGTGCGAAAGGTAGAATCATTTGACCAATCTGCTGATCTTAGAATATCTTCCAAGCGTGAACCAGCCCAAAAGGCTTTTGACGCCATGGCCCCTCTAGCAGAATGGGCACCAAATTTTGAGGTATCGATACCCGCTAGGGACATCACCCATTTGACCCAACGGGCCACGGTAGGGGAAGATACAGGTTTATGGGGTTTCCTGAAGGAAATTAAGAGTTGGGAAGAGGAAGATGTTCTAAGATCAGCCATTTTCTGTTCATAAACTTTTAAACAGTTTCCCACACAAAGTTTCGGGTGATTTGGAAAAAAGGGATAGAAAACAGAAGTAATGTTGGTTTTGGTACGACGAGAAACATTGAACAGAACAGCAGTAGGTGTGAAATGACGAGCCGCGATATCTAGGGCTTTGATATCAGACAGACGTTTGATAGACACAAGACAATGTAACATTGTTAGCTTAGCTGAAAGCATTTTCAAAGATGAAGAGACATTATCCTGCCATGAAACAAACATTTGTAGAACGAGGTTCACGTCCCATAAAGTGGAGTATTTGGGAATTGGGGGATTGGAGAATTTTACCCCTTTTAAAAGGCGACAAATGATAGGATGTTCTCCTACGGGTTTTCCGTTTATAAACGGGTGATGTAGAGATATAGCTGATCTATATAGATTGATGGTTCTGTATGATTTGCCGGCGCTAGCTTGAGAAGCAAGAAAGTTAGCTATTAGAGTTAGATCTGCTGAAAAGGGATCACATGCTTTTCCCAAACACCAGCTAGGCCAGATGGAACAAGCTGATTTGTAAGCCTTGGAAGTGCCTGGAGCCCAGGAATTGTTGATGTAGGTTGAAGCCTCGAGTGAAATTCCTGGATAAGATGAGGAAGACCTGAAACTTTCCAGGCGGATAGGAGAAGGGTTTTGTTGAGAATGAGGTCATGAGGGAGACCTTGTGGATTGAGAAGGAGGGAGGGAACGGAGGGTAGAAGCACAGGGAAGTTGATGGCTAATTCTAGGAGAGTGGGATACCACACTTGGGCTTGCCACAACGGGACTACTAAAACTAGTGTGGCTTTTTGACGCCGAAGATGGGTGAGGACTCTGTTTATCATGATAAAAGGAGGGAATGTGAAGTTTATTGCATGATGCCATTGTTGAAGAAATGCATCGGTCGCCAAGGCATGAGGATCTGGTCTCCAGCTGAAGAATTGAGGAAGTTGAGCATTCAAACGGGATGCGAAGAGATCTATATGGAAGGGGCCCCATTTGCGATGAATAGAGTTGAAGACTGAAGAGTGAAGCTTCCAGTCGCTGTAATCGGAAAGATGGCGAGAATACCAGTCTGCAACTGAGTTGAGAGAACCTGGCAAGTATTCTACTTGAACTGAAGTTTTTCGATGAAGACAGAATTCCCAAAAGTTTTTTGCTAGTTCTGCTAGGGGTTTGGACTTGGTACCGCCGAGGTGATTGATGTATTTTACTGCTGTGAGATTGTCCATACGAAGGAGTACGGAAACAAGAGACTCTGTTTTTGGTGAAGGTTTTTATTGCAAAGGAGCCTGCAAGCATCTCTAAATAGTTGATGTGCAATGAAGACTCCTGCCGAGACCATGTGCCTCCAGTCGATATCTGTCCACACCTTGCGCCCCAGCCTGTTAGACTTGCGTCGGATTCTAATACAAGATCTGGGGCTGAGGCAAAGATGGCCCTGCCATTCCAGGCTTCGAGATGATCGAGCCACCATTGGAGTTCTGTACGGGATTCGAGGTCGAGGGGGATGAAATCTGAATAAGCAAGTCCTTTGCGCAAGTGTCGGATTTTCAATCTTTGGAGCTCCCGATAGTGCAGGGGGCCTGGGAAAATTGCCTGAATCAAGGAAGAAAGAAGACCTACAATCCTTGCAAGAGACCTGAGGGAGATAGAAGTCTGCTGTAAAGATAGGGTTATCTCGGATTTGATACTTTTTATTTTTGAGGCCGGGAGTTGTAGGAGGCCTTGAGAGGAATTGATTAGGAATCCTAGGAATTCCATTGTCTGTGTCGGGATAAACATCGATTTCTCGTTGTTGATTAGAAAGCCTAGATCTGAAAGGAGTGAGATTGTGAAAGAGAGTTGAGACCGGAGTGTAGAAATGTTTTGATGCACAAGAAGGATATCGTCCAGATAGATTATCAGTCTGAATCCCTGAGATCGGAGAAGAGCTACGATAGGTTTCATTAACTTGGTGAAGCACCAGGGGGCCGAGGAAAGGCCGAGGGGTAGGCAAGTGAACTGATAGGTGTGATAGTTCCATTGGAATTGAAGAAACTTTCTGTGAGAGTGATGTATAGGAACTGTTAAGTAAGCGTCTTGAAGATCTAGACAAACCATCCAGTCGTTGAGAAGAAGTGAATCTCTTAGATGGAGAATCGTTTCCATCTTGAAGTGTCTGTAGACAACGAACTGATTGAGTTGCCTGAGATTGATGACCGGTCTTATTTTCTTGTTTTTCCTGATTACTAGAAAGAGGGGGCTTATGAAGCCTGAGTGAAGGGGACAAGCAGGTGGGATAGCACGTTTTTGAAGGAGATCTTGGATTTCTGTAGCGATAAGATTTGACATTTCTTCTGAAAATCTGAGGGAAAGAAGGGGGGAATGTTGAAAGGGAGTTTCGTAAAGTTCTATTAAATAGCCTTTGACAATATTGAGAACCCAGGGGTCTGAGGTAATTTCTTTCCATTTGTGGAGAATTTTTTTTAGACGACCCCATATAGAAAGACAGCCAGAAGATTGGCTTGTCTGAATTGTTATAGGACCTGCTTTGGTTCCTTCCTCTGAACCCTCTGGAACGCTGGGGGTAGAATTGTGGACGAAAGTCCTGTTGCTGTTGGTGTAGGTAATTATAGGAGCCTCTGAAGCCTTGGTTCCTGAAGGACCGGCCGGTGGAGCGGCTTCTTCCTCTACCGGCCCTGGCAAAAACCCGTGAGTTAAACACCTTTTTGAGTGACTGTTGGGCTTTGTCAAGCGAAGCAAAGGTGGTGACGTATTTACTGATTTCTTTGATAAAGTTATCTCCAAAGAGTAAACCATCGGCTTTAGCTCCTGGATCCATAGCTGCCAAATTTGCAGGCTTAGGATCTAGTTTGAGCAGTTGACCTTTTCAACGCTCGTGCATCATGGCTGAGTTCGCATTACCTAGCAAACAAAAAGCTCTCTGGATCCAGAGGGACAGTTCTTCAAGATCGATACATTCATCGTTGATTCTAGCGGATTCTGCAAGGTCAAAAATGCGGGATAAGGGACCGACCAAATCAAGGACTTTATCCTGGCACAGGGCCCAGGCTCTGTCCACCCCTTTACGGGGATCTTTCCCAAATTTGGAGAAAAAGGTTAGGAGGGACGGATCTATAGACGGGGTAGACGTAATGTGTAAGGGAACGGAGGGTCTGGGACATTCTGAGCGAAGCTTAGCTCGTACTTGTTTGTCTAGAGGAAGACGTAATTTTGCAAGAATATAACTTGCAACATGGTCAGAAGGTAACCATTCAGTGGAATTGGGATGGTGAATTAGTCCAGGGTCAAACATGGGGTTACCATCTGAATCTAATAGAGGGGCGTGGGATTGTTCAGTTGGTGTTGACTTAGATATTTTAGGGGGGGGGACCAATCCAAAAGTTTGAGGTGTTGTCGTCCTCATTGTCTGAGGAAGAATCATTGATGTCACCATCATCATCAGTGTCTCTAATGTCCGCAATCACAATTTTTTGGCTGTTTGATTTATTTTTACTTTTAGTACCCATAACTTTGTTCCCCTCCGTAGTAGGAGGCCTTTGAGGAACTTCGTCCTCCATCCTGTGTGAGCTTGACTCACCATCCGTTAGCGCAAATGAGGCGTTAGCCTGATTAGAAGAAGCCTCCAAGGCTTTGCGCTTTCTGCTTTCCCCCGCAGAATGGGCCACTTGTGATTGGGATAAACAGGATGATACTGTAGATTGGATTTGTTTAGAAATCTTTCCCATAGAAGCAGAAACTGCTTTTTTAACTGAAGATTGAATAAAGTTATTTAGATTGTAGGAAAAATTATCTTCAGAATCATCATTTTCCGTGAAGAAATCTGAAAAATCCATTTTGCTAAAAGAAGAGGCAAAAAACTGGTAAGTAAGGGGTTAACTAAGAAGGGCAGGCTTTGAAAGTAAGAGGCGTGAGACTCACCAGGAAGAAAGGTGATAAAAGCTGTAATCCGAGGCCAAACTTGTCGTTGAGGTGCAGAGGAGAGCTCAGAGGAAACGTGTTGAAAACGTGTTTAAAACACTGCAGGCGGCCGCAATAAGATGAGCGCTTCAGTAGGAATGCGCTCCGGAATGCCAAGAATGAGCTTTTGAAGCTCGTGTCAACCGGCGTTCAAAATAGAACGTTCACGGCGACGCAAGCGGATTGAGATGTGAATGGGGAATGAAAACGCTGCAGGCGGCCGTTCTCTCTGCGCGTGAGATATAAAGGCTAAATGTAGCCGAAGAGATAGAAATGCGCGCGCATTCAAGGTCACAACATTAACAAAAGTAAAAGTTACACCAAAGTAGTAAAACCAATAAAATTATCGAAATGTATGGAGCAACGAAAGATATACTTATCTTGACTGCGAGCAGCAAGAAAAGAGGGCTGCCTGCAGTCAGGATTGGTATATCTCACATGTTATAATATACTGATTGGTTAACGTTATTACTCTTAACTCCCATTGGCTGCGTGTTTCGCAAGCCCCTGGGATTGGTGTGTTTCTCTTGGCTGCTATTAAAATAAAGCAGGAAAAGAAAGCATAATAGGAGCCTCCGGTCTTGTCATAAAATGTTAGGTCCGGTTCCCTCAGTTTTATACGTTTCGTCATACATCCACATATCCCATTTGGCTGTCAAGAAAAAAAAGGCATATTCCTATCTCATAGCGTCAACCATATCATAACACCACTAAAGAAACCAAACTTCCTATATTTACCGAAAAGTGAGTCGTACCGGTCTTTTTAGACCTCTGGTAAATCACTAACCACCATCATCGCAGAGTTATCACATTAACATTAATATCGTAAATAAAAATTTACCCACCCAAGAATAGTCCATGCAATTAAAGCAAAAACCCAACACCCGAAGACACTGTCATACTTAAAACCGAGTAACAGTTGACTCACCTGAAGAATATTGAAAGAGTATAATATGTATGTTCGAGTAGATGGACGTGCCGCGAGTACGCTGACAACTACCCGCAAGCAAAGTCTCTCCTTATATCATCATAAAGGTCGAGGACGGACTAAGCAAATGCCATCTATGTTTAAATCATTACCGTCCCTTAGTCTAAAGTCAAAATACATCTGAGAAAAGTACAAATCGTGTGTATAAAAAGCTGTATTCAGCTCTTGGTAATTATAGACAAAATAAAGATTGCACCCTATATAAAGAACAATAGTCACCCTCTGAACATCGTTCCATGTCCGATATACCGCATGTGTGTGCATGTATGGTAAAAATAACTAAAAGTATATAATACATATAATTATACAGTATAAAAAAAAAACATACTCATTTATAAAACATCCATGATAGTCAAACCATATGCCAAAACATATGCTTCACCAACATTTAATCACCCAAAAAAACCTGAAAGCACTGTTGAGGAGGTAATATTTGTACCTATGGTATCCATCATACAAGGCCTGCTGATCTAGGGCCCTAATACGAGTCTGTCGGTCACAAGACTTGCGGTGGCGGTCATATCTCACGCGGCTGTGGCAGTCCAACCACAACATTACGACCCTGGCATTCAGACCTCCAAAAGGCCGCCATCTCCGCTAGTATCTTTGATCCCGACGAGATGACAGTGGTCGTGGTTGTAATCAGCCTGCAGTACTGATTACAACCATGTTCACTGCCAGCTTTTTCATGGAGCTTGAACTGCCATGAAAAGGTTGGTGGAGAAGAAGTGCAGAGGGCTACTGAGGGGACCCTGCACTGCCCATGCCCATGGCATGGCATGGGCCCCCTTGTCCAGCACCAGCCCAGTGGAAAACTCGTAATGGACCAGTGGGAAACCTGCCAGCACCGTGGCAGTCTCCTCATTGGGAGTTTGGTCGTTGGGTTTTTCTGACTGCAAAGTCGTAATCAGTCCCCTAGTTCTAGAAGTGTCATCTGTAGTAGGGTAACCAGTGCAGCTGCAAAAATTTCAGCATGCAACTGAGTGACATTTCCATTTTACACTGGGCCTATGAGTGACATTTATGTCTATCATGTGTGACACTTTGAGGGAGTTGTTTGGAAGAAACTATGTATGTAAAAAATAGCAAATTATCCATGTATTGCAGCACCTTGATTAGATTACCAACTCCAACATAGGATAGTTTCAGATTCCTAAAGTTGTTGTGCATCAGGTCACAAAGTGCTATGGCTCCTCCGTGTGTTTTGATAACCTTAAAGAATCTATTTTTTGTAATTAATCGTAACAGCTCAGTGCTCTCACAGCTTTGGCTCCCTCTGGAACACTCTGCTCCCTTCGGGAGGCCTTTTTCTTTGCAAAATATATTTGCTGCTGAAGGGTGATTATAAAACAATATTGTATTAATGTATTATTTTCCATTATTTCTTGTTGCAGAACACAAATTCCAAGGTTCACTGGACTAGCGTCAGTTCTGAAGGACTGTGGATTTCGGGAGTCCCAAAGGCATGCGAGTATATCCATACAGAGCAGCTCAGTCACAGAAAAAACAGTCCCCTGCCTCAGACAGAAATTCTTTCACACATGCACCATAACCCCAAATAGAGACCTCAACTCTTGCTCATTCCAGGACTGACCAAACTGACTGCCTCACACTGTAACAGACATTTCAGAGTTCCGCACTGCTCGCTGGATGGCTTATTCTGAAACTGCATTTTGCAGTGTGTTTAGTTCCACAACAATAGAAACAAGCATTTGCAATGCAACGGGTCTCGCATCTGCTCGAGTTAGATCTATTAGGCCCTCATTACAACCCTGGTGGTAAATCCCGCTTTCCGCCGCGCTGAAGACCGCCAACATACCGTTGCGGTGGCAGAAATCCACTACAGGTATTACGACCCACAACTCGGAATCCGCCATAATACAGACACCCACACAAGTTTGCCACACCAAAGGTCAGTGATAAACTGGCGATACCAAAACCCACACCATCACGCCAACAAGAATATGCCTACAATATCACGACCCACGAATCAACGCGGCGGTCTATCAACCGTGGTAATCCATTGGCGGTACACACCGCCGCGCTCAAAATACACACACATTTACAAAACACAACCACATTGGACAATTCAAAATACACACACCTAATACACATACACACAACACACCCACACACCCAATCCAATATAAAGCACACAACCACATCACCCACAAACCCTTATAACCCAAAATTTGAAAGAAGGCCAGAGAGAGAGATTAGCGAACACAACACTAGCATCCACAGACACACAACACCATCACTTATACAACATCCAGGCACCTCAAACAACACACACCAACACATCCCCGCACACATCACAACAGACAGCACCTCACACTTCACCCACACCACATCATGGCACCTCAAAGACACTCCAGGTTTTCAGAGGAGGAGCTCAGGGTCATGGTGGAGGAAATAATCTGGGTAGAGCCACAGCTATTTGGATCACAGGTGCAGAAGACATCCATTGCTAGGAAGATGGAGCTATGGCGGAGAATCGTCGACAGGGTCAACGCAGTGGGACAGCATCTACAAACACGGGATGACATCATGAAGAGGTGGAACAACCTACGGGGGAAGGTACGTTCCGTGGTATCCAGACACCAGATTGCTGTACAGAGGACTGGCGTTGGACCTCCACCTCCTCCCCCACAACTAACAACATGGGAGGAGCAAGTCTTGGCGATCATGCATCCTGAGGGCCTCGCAGGAGTAGCAGGAGGACTGGACTCCGGTAAGGCAAACCTTTACTACTATATCCCCCCCTACCTGCATGCCATCACATACTCCCACCCTCACACCCATCACCCCAACACCCCACAGATTCCCCACTACCACAACCCACACATCCCACAACCAAGCCCTGCATGTAACACCAATGCATGGACACCCATCACCAAAGCATGTCCAGTAGAGAGACTTACTCATGCCCCAAAATCACCAATCACACAAGGGCCACGGCAATAATGTAAGTACAGGAGTAGAGGTTAACTCACTCATTGCACAAGATGGCACACGCAGATACTAAGATTATGCATTCATACCCCAACAGGACCCATACCCAACGTCACCGGACAGGAGGTGCCAGACATATCCAGTCCCCCCACAGAAGAGGCCCACAGTGATGACAGCAGCTCTGCACACCTGGATCAAGATGACCAGCCCGGCCCATCTGGGTCCTCGGGACAGTCGGTTCCCCTGACACAGTCACAAACCACCACAGAGCCTCCCCCCTCAGGAAACACCACCACAGCACCCACCCAGCGGGCCCATCCCTTTGTCCCCAGGACACGTCAATCAGCAGTGTGTCCACCACTACAGGGAACCCAGGCACACCCACCAAACCAAGAAAATCAGGGACCTGAGGTCAGTGGCAGTGGGCACACGGTTCAGGGGACAGAGGCACAGGATAACAGGGAAGCTGGGAGGACTACTGTGCGACAGGGAGAGGACAGGCCCAGGGAACTGACACTCAACAAGGCACTCTTCAACATCATGGGAGCTTACCACCATTCCCAGGACACCATGGGCACAGTACTGGCCAAGTTTCAGGAGACCCAGCGGCTGCAGGAGGAACACTACCTGGGGATCAGGGAGGACTTGAAGCCCATTAACACCACCCTGGTCACCACTGCAGGGGTGCTGGCAGACCTTGTCAACACCAGGAGGGACACAGTGGCACACCAACGGGGCCCTGACACTAGCCTGGACGATGAATAGCCCTCCACCTCAGCCTGCGCTAGTGGACAGGAGGCACCGCCACAGGACCAACAGGCCACCAGCACCCCACCCCCTGCAGAAGGAGAACCACCACGCAAATGGTCCCTGAGATCCAGGAACAAGACAGAGAACATTGCAAAGACCCCCGCCAGGAAATAAGACCCCCCTGAATGTCACCTTTATGTCCCACTTTGTCACCCTGTCCACCTTTAAACTGCCATTGCTCTACTTCCTATGCCCCATTTGACAATGCACCTATGATACAAATAGACTGGACTCTGCCGTGGACATTCCTCCACCATCACCCCAGCCCATGTCACAAGCCCCTCCTCTTATTTGCACAGAAATAAACACCCTTGAATCACAAAACAATCTGTATTCAGTCTGTGCTTTCACAAATGTGTAATTGCAAAACCTCTGGAATATAGCAATGTCAATGTACTTGTTCACATACCAATGTAACACAGCTGTAGGCCAGCAGTAAACATTGCAGAGGGCACCAATTGGGACCCAGATCTGTGAAATGGAAAGGCAAAGTAACAATTCAGGGTCCATACACAGAGTGAAAATGGCAGACTTATGCTAGCTCCAACAATAGTATGAGATGTGGGAAGCAGTTCCATCTTCTTACCTGTGTCTCACTGGAAGTATTGCATGATGATGTTGTTTTGGTTGTCTACACCTTCTGCCTCCTCTTCTTCACTGTCCACGGGCTCCACCGCTGGCCCCAGACCAACATCAGGCCCATCCTCCTGCAGAAAAGGCACCTGGCGTCGCAAAGCCAGGTTGTGCAACATACAGCAGGCCACGATTATCTGGCACACCTTCTTCGGTGAGTAGTGTAGGGATCCACCTGTAAGATGGATGCACCGGAATCTAGCCTTCAGGAGGCCAAAGGTACGTTCTATAATCCTCCTAGTTCGTCCATGTGCCTCATTGTTGCGTTCCTCTGCCCTTGTCCTGGGATTCCTCACTGGGGTCAGTAGCCATGACAGGTTGGGGTAGCCAGAGTCACCTGCAAATATCGAGGGACAACTGTTAGACATCCTCCAAACAGTATGGAATCTCCCATACCCAGCCCCCAAATGGAACTGTGTGGGGACTTTAGGCTCACCTATTAGCCACACAGGGTGCCTCTGGAGTTGCCCATCACATAAGGGATGCTGCTATTCCTCAAAATGTAGGCATCATGCACTGAACCAGGATACTTGGCATTCACATGTGAGATGTACTGGTCTGCCAAACACACCATCTGCACATTATTTGAATGGCAGCTTTTCCGTACACCTGTTCATTCCTGCGGGGGGGACAAATCCCACATGTGTGCCATCAATGGCACCAATGATGTTGGGGATATGTCCCAGGTCATAGAAGTCACCTTTCACTGTTGGCAAATCCTCCACTTGAGGGAAAACGATGTAGCTGCGCATGTGTTTCAGCAGGGCAGACAACACTCTGGACAACATGTTAGAGAACATTGGCTGGGACATCCCTGATGCCATGGCCACTGTTGTTTGAAAAGACCCACTGGCCAGGAAATGGAGTACAGACAGAACCTGCACTAGAGGGGGGATTCCTGTGGGATGGCGGATAGCTGACATCAGGTCTGGCTCCAACTGGGCACACAGTTCCTTGAATGTTGCACGATCAAGTCTGTAACTGATAATGATGTGTCTCTCTTCCATTGTCGACAGGTCCACCAGGGGTCTGTACACCGGAGGCTGCCGCCATCTTATCACCTGCCCCAGCAGACGTGCCCTATGGAGGAGAACAGTGAGCAGAGGGTCATCCAACACTTAGGTATCACAATGTGTTTTTTGCAAAAACGTTACAAATTCGCAATGCGCCTTTGTCTGTCCGTATTCCTGGCCTAAATAGGTGCAACGCAGTTTTTGTGCCTGCCATGTGGCCCCCTGAAATGGCGGCTGCCTGACCTGTAAGGTGGGACAAGGGGAAATGAGGTCAAAGACCGTGGCACAATTCAGCATTGGTTAACATTGAGCCCTATAGGTTCCAGGAGCCAATGACGATGTACGCTGGCGATGACGGCACGCACCGCCGCGGACGTGACCGCCATTTTCTTACTGTTTCCTCACTTGATACCTGGCCTTCAATAGGAGAGGACCTACACTGCAAGTGCTGCTGTGACCTGTGTCTGGAAGCGACAATGGCTACAGTGTCTGGGGAAAGGGCTTCTGCCTTCACTTTGGAGGAGTTGGAGAAACTGGTGGATGGGGTTCTCCCCCAGTACACGCAACTGTACGGTCCTCCAGACAAACAGGTGAGTACACTGTGAGCATGGTGGATGGCACATGATTGTATGGAGTGTCGTGGATGGAAGAGGGTGGGAAAAGGGACAGGCCAGCATGTCAGGATAGTTTGTGTGTATGTATATCTGGCCCAGGGTGGGAGGTGTTTAGGCAATGCGTGAGATGAAATGTACGGGATAGTAACATCCATTCTAACTTCACTTTTCCTCTAGGTCAGCGACCACCAGAAAAAGGGTATGCGTGCCATCGCCAAGGACGTCCGGACCCTGGGGGTCTACCATGGACAGAGCACCCACTGCCGGAGAAGATGGGAGGACCTGCGCCGCTGGAGCAAGAAGACGGCGGATGCCCAGCTGGGGATGGCCTCCCAACGTGGAAGGGGTGCCCATCGCACCATGACCCCCCTGATGTACCGGATCCTGGCGGTGGCCTATCCGGAGTTGGATGGGCACTGGAGGGCATCACAGCAGCCACAAGGGGGTGAGTACTCTCTCATTCAACTGACTCTGCGCGCTTTACGAGGTGTCTGGTTGGGGGAAGTGGGCTGTGGGTTCCCCTAGGCCAGGGCGAACTTGGTAATGTAGGTCCCTTGTTAGGCAGGATCTGTGGCACCCCAACCCCACTAGTGGTAAAAGCCATCTACACCTAAGCAGGCTCCTGTGGGTTCCAGGTGTGCAGAAATTGGGCTTAGGCATCGTCCCCCATGGGCATGTGAATTTCCTAAGAACTGTTAGTGCATGGCTTAGTGCATAGGGCTGCTCCCTGTGTATTATGTCCGCCAATGGTAATGGTTTTGCATGCACTGACCATGTGTTTCTTCTGTCTTTCCCCCCCTTTTTTGTTTTGTCACCCTGTTCTTGCTTGCATTAGCATCATCTGGCGGAGGAGCTGTGGCACCGGAGCAGGAGGGAGCTGCATCCCACATGGCCCTGGAGGGTGAAGTTACGGAGTCTGAAGGCACCAGTGGGACGGAGGGCGAGGGAGCTCCACGACGGGGACAGGAGCATATACCAGCGACTCCTCTCTGATCGGAGCTCCCTTGCGGTGGCGGGCACCTCTGTGCCCACCGCATCAAGAGGTACAGCTGCCACCTCCTACCAGCACAGCTCTCCCAGCAGCCCCTCAGCGTGGTCCTGTGTGTCCCGTGCCCGCTCACCCAGGAGGGTGGGCATCTCCTTCGCCCCAGGCACCTCAGCCCCTGCCCCAGTCAGCCCTGCTGCCCTCAGTGAGGAAGCTATTGACCTCCTGAGATTCCTCACTGTTGGGCAATCTACCATTTTGAATGCCATCCAGGGTATTGAGAGGCGTTTGCAACAAACAAATGTATACTTGGAGGGCATTCACTCTGGGCAGCCGGCCTAACAGAGAGCATTTCAGGCTCTGGCCTCAGCACTGATAGCAGCCATTGTCCCTGTGTCCAGCCTCCCCCCTCCAACTTCCTCCACCCAGACCCAATCCCCTGTACTTCAGCCTATCCCAAGCACACCATCTGACCAGCATGCACACTCATCAACACACAAGAGTGGACATGGCAAACATAAGCACCACACATCCCACAGGCACTCACACAAGCACCATCCCCATGCAGACACACCAACATTCACTGCCTCCACTGTGTCCCCCTCCTCAATGTCTTCCTCCTCCCTCCCAGTCTCGTCTCCACTCACACCTGCATGCACTACATCCTCAGCCACTACCTCCATCACCAGCACGCCCATCACCACACACTGCTCACGAGCAATCACCACCCCCACTACCATTCACACATCCCCAGTGTCCTCTCCCAGTGTGTCTGTGAGCCCTCCTCCCAAAGTACACAAACGCAGGCACACACGCACCCAACAGCCATCCACCTCACAACAGCCTCCGGCCCATGCACCTTCACACAAATTCAGCAAACGTGTCAACATCAGGACAGTGCGCGCTTTATGGGCGACAAAAATGCAAAGACCCAACCTTTATGCAAGAGCATAATTCCTGCATTGTGTTTATATGCAGTATGTTAACCTTTTGCATTGCAGAGTTTAACCTTGAAAAACACTATTAATGATGTTTGCAATAACTGTTCATTTTGCAAGGTATTGCTGCAGGCTTACTGAGTGTGTTAGGGTGTGGTCCCTTTCTAGGACCTTCTTGAAGCTTTTCCTGCAGCATGACTGGGTGTGGTTTGTGGGCTGGGCGAGACTCTATATAAGGGAGCCAGCCCAGCTCCACGTGTTCACTATTCAGAAGTCCCGGTGGAGAGCAGCAGCAAACTTCCTGAGCTCCTGTTCCGGAGACCTACCTTGATGTTCCAGGCCTGCCTCGCATTATATTGGTGATCCTTGAGCAGGGTGGTAAGGCAGAGGTCGGGCTGGGCCCTGACCCCGTTCTCTAAGACTCTTGAGTTTTTTGGGCCTACTCGTGAAACTTTCAGAGTACGCAATACATTGCTTGCATGTAAACTTGTGTTCAGATCGGCAACAGCTTGCGCGATCATTTCATGGCATTTGCATATTCTTGTTTGAGTCAGCAGTGTGTGCGATTCATTTCCTGCATTTAAAACTTGGTGTTCAGATCGGCAACAGCTTGCGCGATCATTTCATGGAATTTGCATATTCTTGTTCGAATCAGCAGTGGGTGCGATTCATTTCCCGCATGTAAAAACTTGGTGTTCAGATCGGCAACAGTTTGCGTGATCATTTCATGGCATTTGCAAATTCTTGTTCGAATCGGCAGTGTGCGCGATTCATTTTCCGCATATAAAAACTTGATGTTCAAATCGGCAACAGTGTGCGCGATCATTTCATGGCATTTGCATATTCTTGTTAGAATCGATAATGTGCGCGATTCATTTACAGCATGTAAAACTCAGATCGGCAATAGTGTGCGCGATCATTTCATGGCAATTAAAACTTTGGTGTGTAGTGTTTGTTGAAGTGCACACATTTATCCTGAGCTTTTAGATTTTCTGTGAAAATACTAAATACAAATGTGACATTCTTTGTGCATATTATTTCCCTAGTTCCCTATTGTTTTCCAGGGAATGTTTCAGATTGCTTTTTGCCCTCATTTAACAATGCAATGTTTGCTCTGAAACATATTCTAGAAGGTTCTTGTATTCCTAGACAATATGTGACATTTCATGAAAAGCTCATATGAAACATTGTATTAACCATTCTTGATTTCTTTCCAGGTACCCAGAGTTCTTGAGGTCTAGTAATAGTCACTTCTTAGGTTATCCATGGTTACAGTATAAGAACGCTTAGAACCATAGTCTAGTGAAAGTCAATGTGATTATATCTTGATATTGTGTTGTTTAACCTTTTGCTTCCTACAGGTCACAGCTGTTCCCTTCCTAATCCCCTTTTCCCCCACTTGGACCCTCTCAGGCTCTGTGATATTTCTATCAGAGTTTTGGAGCTGTCTAGTGGTGGACATGTTGAGAACGAGCGCAGGCCCCGAGGATCTGGTCTCCGTGACAAAACGTACACCTCCTACAACCACTACCTCTTCCTCCACTCCCAAACCCCTCCATCTTCCCATCCCAGTGTGTCTAAAAAACTTTTCCTGGCTAACTTTGACCTCTTCCCTTCACCTCCCCCCCGTCCTTCCCCTAGGGCCAGGCTTTCCAGGTCCCAGCCCAGCAGCTCAGCCACCAAATCCCCAGGCACAGTGGTGCCAGAAACTGCGGTCTCATCGAGTGCGCCACCCATCGGGGCTGCCAGGGCGCCACCTAGCGAGGCCAAGGACATTCCTCCACCTGTCAAGGTGAAGAAGGTGCCCACATCTCGGAGGGAGAAGCCGCACTTACCAGCCAGCAAGGGCTCCTCCAAATCAAAAGGGGACAGTGGCAAGACACCAGCGGCAACATCAAAGGTGGGGAAGGGACACAAGCCGAAGAACGGGTCAGGACAGGGCACGGTGGTACCGACTGAGGGACTATAGTCACCCCTTCTGTCAACCACTACACCAACCTGTACGGCGGTGGACACCGCCACCTGCACCGCTACCTGCACCAGCACTGCCACCAGCACCGCCACCTCACCCGCCACCAGCACCGCCATCTGCACGTCTGCTGCCTCAGCAACAGTCCCCAGCATCATCCCCAGTGGGCAACAGTCCGAGGCTGCAGGAGACATCCTGCTGTGTCCCTCAACAGGTGCAGACACATGCACCACCGCCAGCACCTCTCCCACAGACACCGCCGCAAGCACCAGCACCAGCCCCATGACGTGCGCAGACAGTGTCACCACAGCTGACATGGCTATCATCCCCAGTGGGCAGCCGTCCAAGGCTGGAGGAGACTTCCTGGACCCTGCCCAGCTTCCATGAGGCATGACTCTCTTCACATCCACTACCTCAGTCCTTGGCAGGAGGAAGCACTCTGGGCACCAAGCCCCCTCCAGAACCAGTGGAGATTCACATCCACTACCTCAGTCTTTGGCAGGATGAAGCACTCTGGGCACAAGGCCCCCTCCAGAACCAGTGGAGACTGTAATCCACTTGAGAGACTGTGGCTTTGCACTCCCCAGGATAAAACAGTGGGCAAACCACCCACTGAAGAGACTTGTGAGACTGTGGCTTTGCACTCCCCAGGATAAAGCAGTGGGCAAACCACCCACTGAAGAGACTTGAGAGACTGTGGCTTTGCACAGCCCAGGATACAGCAGTGGGCATGGAGCCCCCTCGTGCAACAGTGGCGTTGTGCGTTCACCCGGCTGAGGTGCCCCCCTCCCCCTGAGGTGCCTGTTTCATTTCGATCTGATGCCCCTGCAGTGTTCTCTCCGTTTCGAGTCATGTATCTTCTGTGGGCTTCGCCCATGAATTTGGGACTACTGGTCCATGGACAATGATTGGAACACTATCCGGACTTGTGTAGTTGATGTACATATTTGTATATACTGATTTTTGAAATTGCACTATCGGATTTTTCTTGATTACACTCGTTACAATAATTTTCTTTTGTCCTTGCCTTCTTCCAGGGGGTGAGGGGGTGTATATGTAATGTTGCTGCATGTATTTGTGTGTATGGTGATGTGGGTGAGGGTGGGGGTATTGCGTGTTGCGTGTGTGTGTCACTCTCTTTCCCCCCCCACCCTCACCTGTGTTGTAGGTTCAGTACTCACCGTGGTCGTCAACAGCGTCTGTCCTCCTCCTGATACAGAAGGAAGAAGATCAGCATGGGCAGGACGTGTAGTTCGGGCTCCATGGCGTCCTGGTTCCTCGTTGGGTGTCGAGAGGTGAGTGGTTTCCCTTCTGTGTACTGTTTCCACCGTGCCTTTGATAGTGTTGGTTCCGCCCCGGAAAAGGTGGCAGATAGGCGTGTTGTAATACAGTGGGAGGAACCTTGTGTTCCGCTTGCCTGTTGGCGGTTACCGCTGCAGTGTTTGTTTCTACCGCCATGGTGGTCGAAGTGTTAAAGTGGCTGTCTATGTTGGCGGTTTCCGCCATGGTCGTGATTCCATTTATTTTTTCCGCCGGCCTGTTGGCAGTATTATCGCTGCTTTAACCCCGACCGCCAGGGTTGTAATGAGGGCCTTAGTTTTGTAAATCCTAACTGGACTTTTCTTGCCACATAAATTGAAAATGAAAAGTTAAACAGTTTCACATAAGGGAGCCGATTCACAGCACCACAGTTGCCATGAGCATCAGCGTGAAAGAGAGACACAAAAGGAAAAAAGTTTGCTCGCAGTTAAACTAATTGGCGAAAGTGCAATTAGCCATGTAACAGGGGCGATGGCCAAGGCGGTAACAAACCCTCCTCAAGGAGGGACAAAGGTAAACCATTTACCAATGCCATCAAAGTATTTTTTGAAGAGCAAGCCCAGGAACGAGTGGTAGTGATGGGCGTGAGGTGGGCATTGTTAAAAGCCCAGATCCTTACCAACATTTCGGAAATGCAGCGCTTTCGCGCTGCAATGCTCAACCTAAAAACGGCTAAATGCTTTTAAAAAAACCTAAGTGCAGAGGTCTAAGCCTCTGCCTCTCCTTTCTTTATGCTCTCTGCACATTTTATTAGTGAAAACTGGAGGGACAGAGAGCAGCAGTGGCTGGACAATAAAGCATACTTGCAACTAACGGGGGAGGTTAAGGGGGGAGCAAGGAGCGTGTTAGGAATATTAGGGAGAGGTTTAGGAAGGGCCATGCACCCACCCACAAAAGAGTAAGCACATTTTTGTTCACAGACTGCCCTTCTCTAGTTATTACAGCCAAAAAGGACCCCAAACAGTTGTAAATGTATTCCAGGTCAAAGCCAGAGTATGTCTATCACCAGACATGGTGAAGCACTGGTACTGTTACACCCTCCCATGAAATATTATGGAGGTAGAGGTTTTGTTTTACTTTGTTTTTGTTCTGAAACAATACTTTATTAATGATTGCAATTGGATACAGTAATCATACTTCAAAGCCCATAGTGTGAAATATGTATCACCCATCTATACATCTTTTCATATCAGGTGCATCCTATGTTATTCATCATTAATCTGTTAGTCTGTGTTGGAGTAAGCGGTTCCCTACAAGCTTTGTTAGTTAGTGGCATCCTGAGGCAGTATTATATCCGTGCCTACTCATCAGTCCATTAATCTCCATTGCAGCCTTACAATGGAGCTCACTCAACCTGTAGCCCAGCTAGGCACTAAATGGGCTCCAGAGGTTCCTGGGGTATGTGCCCACAAGCATCAGAGTCCAAATGTCCTCTGTTTCAAATGACAATTTTCCACATTCCTTAGCCAGTTACAGCTACGCTGGTAGGCATGTCACCTCCAGTACACTGGCACGCTCCTCTTTGCCAAGAGCAACATCATAGCTTTGAGCTCATGAGATCCAGCATGATCATCCCTGACATATCCCAGTATTTCAACCATTGGCATCTTCCACACTCTCTCAATGATCACCAGCTCAAAACACTAAAAAAACCTCAGCCCAGAAAGTTGCCACTTCCCCACACTCCCATGGCAAATGCAGAAAGTCAGAGTCTGCAAGCCGAAAGCGCATGCATCACTTGTCTGACCGCAGTCTTATATTACACAGACCAGCGGGTGTGTAGTTGACATGATGAAGACATTTTACATGGCTAAGCCACAACCAGTAGTTTGGCAACAACAACAGTCACACTTTTCTTCAGTGATGTCATCACAGTTGTGATCAGCTTTCTAGGGGAGGTGGAATTTAACACATAATTGAGAGCCTGCAAGCTACCCTGCTCCTGGGGAAATGATGCATGAAGTGCTCTGTATGTGCTACACCTATGATAGCACAGGGAGACATCAACCGCCATGCTAGTCCCCCAAACCTGCAGTTCTTGTAAATGAACAAACGTTCCAGTTGGACATAGGTCACCATTGTCTCCAGACCCAGGACCCACAGCTCACACTCTGGTGGCTGTTGCCTTGTGGGGGCAGCATCTGGTTATTAGCAAGTCTAAGATCTGCCAAATAAGAGCAGCCCAATTTGGCCTTTCAGATGAGCCAGCCCCAAGCCCAGAAAATGCATCCAACTGTGTTAATTGCACTCCATGGGCACTTCAGCACAGTGCAAACCTCTGTAGTCAAAGGGAAGGGACAAGAATTGTCTTCCTCTACAGTAACATGTGTCATGTACAGAGTAGGATGAATCCAATGATAAGCATACTGGGCCTGAGCTCAGTAGTAATGTAACTCAATGTCCAGGGCCACTTAGCTCCCCCCCTGCTCGAATGCAGCATCAGCACATCCCTGGACAATCTTGGCTGCCTCCCCACCCATGCCAGCTGATCCAAGAGGGATCATACACGGTCAAAAAAGTCTCTCATAAGCAGAATAGGAAGATTAATGACAAGATAAAGGAGTTTGGGCAATGCAGCTTTCTTGCCGATTGCAATTCTTCCTGCAAGGGATAATGGCACGTTTACCAATATTTGGATCCACTTCTCTAACCACTCCACCACCAGTCTGTAGTTGTCCTACCACAACTGGGCCATGTTCCCACTATCCTGATTCCTAGATTTCGGCACATCTTTTCAGCCCACTACAGATGAAACTCCACTGTAAATCTTGCTGTAGCGTCAGTTAGTGGAAAGATCACCGACTTAGACCAGTTGTTGACAATCCAGTTCAAGGCACCAAATTTTACAAAATTCACATAGCAGATGCTCAAGATTCTGTGCAGTGTCTTGCACATAAACTGTCCCATCATCTGCATACAGAGATAGAACAAGCATCCAGGGCATGTAATTGAGCTTTTCTTCAGCATGGTGCTAAAGCAGCCAGGGCACACGGGGCTCCATCACAATTGCATACAGGACTGGGGAAAGTGGGCAACCCTGTAGAGTGCTCCTGCTGGTCACAAGAGATTAAAAGATCTCTCCAGTGGCCGAAACTCTGGCCAAGGTGTTTACACAAAAGCCTGTCCCACTAGAGGAAGGAAGGGCT
This sequence comes from Pleurodeles waltl, assembly GCF_031143425.1. NCBI lineage: Eukaryota > Metazoa > Chordata > Amphibia > Caudata > Salamandridae > Pleurodeles > Pleurodeles waltl. Next base: position 979,045,365 of record NC_090449.1, read on the forward strand.
AAAATCAATATTCTGCAATGGCACAAATAGCTTATCTCAGTCCAGGGAATCAAAGGCCTTCATGGCATCAAGAAACACTGCAATTGCTTATTTTTGGAGATTCGTGGTGTGGAGCAGGACGAAAAGAGTGCAAAGATTATGTACAGTGGAGCACCCCAGAATTAAACCAGAATGGTCTGGCCACACATTCTCTGGCAGCATGGAGAGAACCCTAGCATCTAGCATTCTGGCCTCTATTTTATTATCCAAGTTTAAAATGGATTAAGGCCGGTATGAGTCACACAAGGTAGGTTGCTTGTCTGATTTAAGAATAGCTACAATAAAAGCTTCTCGAACCGTGGGAGCTATGAACCAAACTTGCTTAGCCTCCTAATATATCACTATTAGATGCAGGGCTGTCTCCTGAGCATACTCTTTATAGAACTGGGCAGTCAGTCGATCTAGTTCCTAGACCTTATCACTCTGCATGCTTCAAATAGTTGTGGTTATATCATAAGTGGTAAACATAGCATCTAAGAGGCATCAATGCTCATTTACGAGCCAGGACAGTCCAACAGAATCAAATTACTCAGTGAGCCTTTCAGGAGACACATTCTCAGCAGAGGAGTAAAGAGTAGGGGTGGGAGGTAAACTCCACTCAGCTGGTGGAGTTCACAATGTTTTGCCACTCTGCACTCAACTTGGAGCATGGAGTTCAGCAAAAATGTTGCCAACCACTGTGTGGTAGAGTTTAGTGCCCGTCCTTGTAAATAGGTCAATACGTTATGGGACTTTGTTAGAAGATTGTCCTTGCAAGCAGCCATTAGGAGTACAGGATCCCGAGCACCAATATTTAAACGTCAAGGGCATGTTAATGTGTAATGTTTCCCTACCGCAGTGCCACAACATGACCGGAAGTTCAAAGGTTGACCAGGAACCAGAGGGGACCTCCCTTCACTGCCCCCGTGTTAGCACTGTAGTATCCACCCCCCACCCAAACAGACTAAGGCCCTTATTATATCCCTGGCGGTCTTCGACTGAAAGGGTTAATGTGGCACTAGTACTGCCAACAGGCTGGCGGAACATACCGCCACATCATGAGATTGGCGGGTTGGCTGCAGCCGACCCGCCAATTTACCATTCATACCGCCATGTCGGTATGAGCTGCCGGGCCAGGGATGTGAATCCCCATCCCGGTGGCCGACAGAGTACCGCCCCTGGCATTCTGAGCCAGCCTACCGCCATGTTTTCCAAGGCGTTAGCAATGCCACGAGAATCATGGCGGTAGGCCCTTTCCAGTGACAGGGAATTCCTTCCCTGTCACCGGTAGGTGGCTCCCCCACCCCCAACACTTACCTGACACCCCCACCCCCCTCCATCCAAACTCAGTTCCCCTACCCACCCCCCATTCACACACTAACCCCCACCCCCAACATTCAAATGCACCCCCCATACCCATCATACACACACAAAGCGCCGATTCATCCACACAGCCCCCATACACACACACAGACATGCACCATGCATACACCCATTAACTTACACTCATTCATACACGCATGCATACACACACTGGCATACATGCATTCATACATGCATTCTTCCAGACATACACACACACACGCACAACACACCCCCCACCCTCCCACCCCTCCTCCCTTGTCGGACGATCACCTAACCTGCTCCGGGGAGGTCGTTCAGCAGGTAACAGGAAGGGCCGCTGCTACCACCAGCACCACCCCACCAGCAGAACACCGCCAGGCCGTATCACAGGTCATGATATGGCTGGCAGCGTTCAACTGGCATGGCAGTGCTGGTGGTTGCAGCTCCAGCTTACCACCGTCCGACAGTCTGATCACTGCCGGATTTCCCCCCTTCTTGTAGCGGAAGTCCGGCAGTGCTCATAGTCTGGCGGACGGATGGTAGCCATGGTGGTGGTCTTTGGTGGCCATCAACTTGGCGGTCAGCGGCGTTTACCGCCAATGTCTAAATGACCACCTAAGTGTCTCTTCTTCCTAAAAATGCTTGGCACAGACTGAGGTAGTCACCTGGGTAGGGCAGGACTCCAGGGAAAACAACACAAGCTCAATGAGCAGACAGGAGTCTGGCAGGGCAGGCAGCCCACTGGCCAGTCACTTGAGCTGGGACCATGGGGAGACAGGTGATTCCTCCTGGGAGATGGTACTGCTCAAGACCTTCAAGTGTGCGAGTTCTCCAAAGGGGAAAAGATCGTCTTGTGCGGGTTGGGACAAGTGTATAATGTTCAGCACATTCACTGGAAAACCAACCTGGTGATCAAGTGTCCGCTCAGCATTCATATGGACAAGAAGTAAGTATAAAGCCCGCACAATGGTTCATGAGAGAGCGAGAGAGAGAGCGAGAAAGAGAGCGAGAAAGAGAGAGAGAGTGTGTGTGTGTGTTGTTTCCTGTCAAGCCTCAGAGACAGTTGGAAACTCTGCAGAATCTCACAGAGCTGCACACCGGAGCTGCCACTTAGTGTGATTTTCTTTTTATTATTATTTATTAATATTCCCTTTTTGTACTTTTCCTTTATCCATTGCTACTTTTTAATTATCTGCATCTAGTCCCTGAATTGTTATCTCTGACCAACTAGTCAATCACAGATTTTGAATCTTTCCCTAATGATTACAATATGGGAAAAGTACAGCATGGTCACAAGCAAAATTAGTTTGTAATTCTTTAATACACTCACCCAATCACATACACAGTATACTTAAAATCCTTGTAGTCACTTTTCCTACAATTGTGTCTTTTAAATACTTGTGCTTTTAACCTTCTTGCCATATTATTTTATATTGTTCCATTACACAGATGCCATATCTTGGGGTACAGGAGATTGTCGCATTTAGCCCATACTGTCAGTGCAGCAAGATTTTCTTTTCCTTGCATTGTGACGCTCTCCCAAAACATTCTGTTTAGCTGGGGCAGCAACTCCACTGCTTGTTTCAATTAGCTTTATTGAATAACTGTGCAGGCTGTTCTATAATTTGCACTTTAAGTGGTCAGATTACTTGGTCTGCAAATCAGAAACCCCCCAAAACGTTGGTAGCTTTTCTGAAGAAGTTTCACATGAGTAAATCCGGTTTCAAATGTACAGCTGCACTTCCCTACGAATCCTGGCTTTTTGTAGCATTAGCTGAGTGCCAATCATCTAATAGCATCATAGCAGGCAAATTCTATTTACGGGGCTGGTACCACCTCCCCAGACCGCGGTGTGACAGGCCACTGTTAGCGCAAAGCAAGGACTGGATTTCTACAGAAATCTCCCTTTTATGCAAAACCCAGAGAGCTTGAACCCCACTCCTATATGTGTGTTTGGGATGTATGGAACTATGCAGAATCTCACAGAGTTTTTAGGTAACTCAGCAGAATTCAATGGACTAAATATCCGCAGAGTAGAACTGAAACATTACTCGCGTAATGTCCTCCGTAGAGTGGCAGAACTTCTAATCTGGGGCCAGGAGTACCATAATATATGAGCTGCTCCATTGCTTACAGAGCAATACTGCCAGAGCCCTGCCAGGCCTGCCTCCCCTCCCCATAATGCCGAGCAATAGCCTTCTTTTGCAGTAAACAGGTTTCTTTTTCTACTGTCTCCTCATGTTCACAGACCGCCCCTCTTTATTACAGAGCGGTTTAAAAGTCTGGCATTGTAGCCCTTTCCTAAATACTACTGTGACTTCCTTGCATAAGCCAAGTACAAAGACACATGTGCCTTCCTGATCTATACGGTCTTCCTCTCCTCCACGAGGTGAAGCTCCTGCAGCAAAACCACATCTACATTATGACCCTCATTACAACCCTGGCGGTTGGTGTAGAAGTGGTGGTAATACCGCCAACAGGCTGGCAGAAACAAAAATGGAATTACAAGCATGGCGGTTACCGCCATGCCAAACCGCCACTTCTACTCTTCGACCGCCAGGGTGCTAACTACCGCTGGGCTGGAGACTTCGGTCTTCAGCCGGGCGGCCGTCACTAGACCACCAGCGGTATCAGGACCCCACATACCGCCATGGATTTAGTGGGGTTTTGTACTGCCACGAAATCCACTGTGGTAGGCACTATCAGTGCCAGGGAATTCGTTCTCTGGCACTGATAGGGGTCTCCCTCTCCCCAGAGTCCTCCCCCCCAAACCCATGACCCCTCCTACCACCCCCCAAAGGTGGCAGGACCGCCTCCCCACCCGCACCCCCCACAAAAACATTGACACACACACCCCCAACCCCCTACACGCACGCTCACACAACGAATACACATACACGCAGACATACACGCACACATGCACACAGACATATACGCACACATTTCCCATATACACAACACCCCCCGCGTGCATATACGCACTCACACACCCCCTCCACACACTTACACCCCCATACACACACAACACACAATACCCCCTCGCCCCCTCCCCTAACGGACTATCACCTTACCTTGTCCGGTGATCCTCTGGGAGGGAACAGTATCCATGTGGGCTGCTCTGCCGCCAGCTCCCCGTCACCAGAACACCGCCACGCCGAATCCTGGGTTGTGATTCGGTGGGAGCTGTTCTGATGACATGGCGGTGGAGGTGGAGCAGCCTCCACTTCACCGCCGACTGCCAGTTTGGCTGCTGGCGGCTTTCCGTCTGAAAAAGGGCGGAGGGCTGCCAGCAGTCATAATACACTGGGCGGAAGACCGCCTGCACTGGCGGTCTTCGGCCCAGCGGTACCTCAGCAGTCTTGGAAAAAGACCGCCGAGGTCCAAATGAGGGCCCATGTCTTCAAAGATAGGTGTTAGAAATTGGGTTTCTATTTATGGATCAAATCTGTTTATTTTTTTGAACATGTAAACATACAAACACAGCATATCACAGGGCCGTGAAAAAAATATACCATGCCGTAGGAACACAAATCTACCGATACAGTTCCTCCAAGTAGTCCCACACCATGCCCAAGGGGACCTCACCACCCGCCCCCTCCTTACAGTCCAGGAGTGGCCTGGCAACGTCCAATAGTCTTCAAACTGCAAGTCCTACTCATGAGGCCCAGTGCAAACACAAAGAAACACAACCAACAATGCTTCCCCTCCAGTGCCCGTGTCGTCCTACTTTCTCTCTACTCCTCCACTCCTCCCTCTCGCCCAATCCCAACCCCCCCGGACATCCCCCACACAACATTCTAACCAAAGTTTAAGTTAGCCTCAAGACTCTCAAATAGGCCGGGCATGAAAACTCAGTAAATTATGCGGATAGGATCTGAAGGAATGGCTTCCAGAATTCACTCATTTCTCCCATCTGCTGCTGGGAGGCTATGGTGAGTTTCTCCATGGCGAGGATAAACCACAGCTTCTGAAGCCATGAGACACGCGTCGGGAGCCTATCTGTACCCCACAACACCAGGATCACCTGTAACGCAGCGATAAGTGCCAGAGCCATCTGCCTCCCTTTTAACGATCTCAATGGAAAAGTCAGGGGATTGGGCAACCCCAACAAAATATACGATGGGAATCTAGGGATCTTAGTATGAAACGCTGCATCTATATAATCTATACTGCTTGCCCAATAACGATGGAGCTTGGGACAATGCCAAAGCAGATGCACAAGTGCACCTGCGGCTCCACACCCCCTCCAACAAAGATCAGACTTAACATGGTCCCATGCATGTATCCGTGCTGGAGTATAATACCAATAGGAAGCCACTTTATATGATGTCTCAGTCCCTGCAACATTATAGGCTGTGTGGTGAATCCTATAGAACATGCTGTCCCACTCCTCATCTGAAAATTCCCTCTCCAGCTCCCTCTCCCATCTCAACTGTCCCTTTGACTTAGGTGGGCGCCTCTCCCCCTGCCGGAGCCGATAAAGTTCTGAGATAACTCTTTTATCATCCTTCTTTAGCAATAGCCATTTCTCGAACGGCGTGAGTGGCCTATCTATTAATGCTCTGTTAGCAGGCTGGAGAGGCCGGTGCCGTATCTAATAATACATTAGCCTATCTGACTCCAACAAGCCATACGTCTCTCGTAATTGTTCGAAGGACAGTACCCCTTGTTCGTCAAAAAGACTTCCCACCCTCTTGCAACCCCCCTCATACCAGCGCCTCAGGCCTTCCAGATGAAGTCCCGGCTCGAAATCAGGGTTTGCGCCTATGGGGGTCATCGGGGACAGAAAGGACATCAACCCCGAGCGGCATGCCACCGCATCCAATATACGTATTGTTGCTCCCGTAATCGGGGAAGAATAAAGTCTTCCTGCCTTGTGCGGACGCCGGAGCCAAGGTTACTTCCATATATGAGAGCCCGCCACCGCCTGGTCCATAAAACACCAATGTTTCTCAGTGAGTGGACGGCTCCACTCTAGAAGAAAGCGCAACTGTGTCGCCTGAAAATACCTCAAAAGACAGGGAACCGCTAACCCTCCCCCACTCTTAGGGCGATATAATATCTGCCCTGGGAGACGTGCTGGCCTACCCTCCCACACGAATCTCAGAACCGCCGACTGAAGAGTGGATATCCTCCGAGGAGGTGGAGTCAATGGAAGTGCCTGAAACACATACAGTATCCGCAGCAAGATTGTCATCTTCACCGCCGCCACCCTACCCAACCAAGACAGTTTGTGTCTCCCCCATGACTCCAGGTCCCGCTGCACCTCGCAAACCAACTTTGTGTAATTCAGGCTCGCCGTCTTGGCAACTGAAGTCGCCAATTCAACCCCTAGATAGGAAAGACACGAAGACGACCAGAGAAAGGGGTACCTAGCTCTCAAGGTTTCCTCATGATCCACACTTACCGACAAACTAAGGACCTGGGACTTCTGCATGTTCACCCGGAATCCCGAAACCTGGCCAAACTTGGTCATTATCTCCATAAGCGCCGGTAGCGAAATTGCAGGATCCACAAGGGTAAGGATCACATCGTCTGCATACAGGGTAATGAGATGGCAATCCTCGCTGAATTTCACACCAGAAACCAAGGGGCTGTCCCGCAAACGCTGCGCAAGGGGCTCCATATAGAGCACAAACAAAAGGGGAGAGAGCGGGCACCCCTGTCTAGTCCACCGCCCAACCGGGAACGGCAGAGAAAGCACTCCATCCACACGAACCGCCGCTCTGGGAGACCGAGCAGCACCTCAGCCACCCAAAATCACCCAGCCCGCCCACAATGACCTTTAATGACCAGACACACAGGGAAGCATACCAACATATAACCATAACGCACAACAGGTGCTTGTAATAAAACAGTCCTCTCACACACATCCCAAAGAGGAGAAAGTCTCAGCAGGGCCGTAGAACCACCCAAATTCGCCCACCAGGTCCGTCGACTCCGCCGCCCAGGCCCCACTCAGTCAGTCGCAGGCCCACAATGAGCAGCCTACTTCCATCCGGTGCCTCCCGCCGCTCTTCGCCTAAGCACTTGTCCCAGCCACTATGTTGTTCACCGCCGATTGGCGTTCCGAGATCTGCTCCAACGCAGTAGGGCGCTGCTGTTTCCTCCTTTTCTCCTTCCTCTGCCAGCGCGGGCGGCTCCCGCCGCCCGGACCCAGCTTCGAGTCCAGCTCTAGGATGTCTCCCTCCAAGCCCAGGATCCGGCCCACCTCCGACACAGACTTAACCTGATGTAGCTGGTCCTTCCAGCGGAAAGCAAGACGGAGCAGATGACCCCACGAGTAGGACATAGCATGTGCACGCAAATACTCTGTAATGGGCTTCAACTCACGCCTTCGTTGTAAAATCCGAACCAAAAGGTCGTGGTATAGTTGGTATAGTTGGAGCTGATGACCTCTAAAGTGAAACTGCAGGAGATTGCGCGCCCGTTGCAATATACTTTCTTTCAGCCCAAAATTGTGGACACATGCCAGGATATCCGGCGGGCGGTCCCCAGCTCTGCCAGATCGGCCCACACGATGGACTCTGTCCAGGACGATTTCCTGGGACTCCTCCAGGTCAAGGATCGAGCGGAACAACGCCACCACAAACTCTCTAATGTCGTCCTTCTCTGCTCCGATCGACGCCCCTTTAATGCAGTCTGCGCGACTGATTCTCCAGGTCCTCCACGCCGAGTCAGGCCCACCTCGCGGCACGGAGCGCAGCACTCTGCTCCCGCCAGCAACAAGCGCCGGCCAAAGGTGCGAAACTCCTCGCGCCTGGCAGTCCCGGCCGCGGGCGCCCCGGGATCTATCGGGACCCCCGCTGCCCCACTACCTCAGGCGCTACATCGGAACTCAGAGCAGGGTCTCTATATAGTTCACAACCATGGGTATAGCTGTTGATTACTCGGACTCTAATGGTATTCCTTCTCAAATGCACCTGTAAATCTACATTATTTTCCGTAGCAACTCTGAGGATTTTCTCCATGCTCAGAAGCTTCTCATTTCGTGCTGTAGTCCCATCTTTCAGATCCGATACTTGCGCTTTAAGGCCATCCAACCTGCTGTTCTGTTTGTCCAACTTGTCACCCATGTGATCCAATTGGTTGGACAGCATTTCTATTTTGGAGTAGATTGGCTATAGATTACATGAAGAGATCTTTATTGTCCCTATCCCTATTGGGTCATACCATCACAATCTATGGGGTGCTCTATGCTGATGACCATGCTGGAGGATCTCACTTTATGCTTGTTTTCAAACCTGAGTTTGGCCCAGCGCTTATCAGTTTTGCCCATCATGGAAATCACTGCATGGGGCCTCAAGCATCATTCTGTCTCTTGTATGGTAAGTCATTTAAGGATGTCTAGCGACCTGCCTCCCCCAAGGCCCTGGGGCATGAGCAGACCCCAAGTCAGGACACCACACTTCTCCCAAGCAGGCAACATGTCCCTCTGGAGTACAAACACAGCAGGGAGCGCATCCAAGAAATTGCTACAATTTCAGCACAGAGGTGGGTGTAACAGGTTGACCCCGCCTCCATACCGTCCCTGACTAGTCCTCTCTCTCTGCTGCAGAGAACAGGGAGGGAACGTACTCCACAGGTGCTCCACATCCAGCCACTCTGCCAGCCAAACTTCCATGAAGCTCACCCCTCAGGCTACAGCATGTCTCCTCTGACCCGGGCAGGCTACCGTGATGGCACGGGCAATACCCACTCTACACTCCTATCCGGTTGGGCCCCCAGAATTCAGCTTGTGCTGGGATCTACCTTCACTGGTGGCTGCCCCTCATCACAGGATTATCCCATGCTCTGGCTCAAATATGGTCTCAAGCCTGATCTCACAGGTTTTCCCTGAAGCCCACTGAGGTTCATGCAGCTGCTGCAGGCCTGCCCACCACCTCTCTGTGTGGCTCTGGGCTCACCTCCTTACTGTCGGTGTTTCTTTACACTAGGGGCCTGGATGTCAGCTGTAACTGCAGATTCATGTTGAATTACAGCACTGGACCATTTTGCAGCACCGCTCAACAGCGACCCTGAGGTAGGAATTTAAACTATACTACTGTAGGAAGTAATGTTCAAATACATTAAATTATTTAAACTATTTAAAATATAAATACATTTAGTTTAATGTTAAAAAAACTATCTATAAATAAAACATATTCATTATTTAATTTTAAATATGTTGGTTACCATCTTAAATGCTAAACATCAACAATAATTTATATTAAAATAATTAAATTACTTTCAGTTAATTTTAAACATCGCCTTTAACAATTTTTGATACATAATAAAATACATACTTTTTTACAATTTGTTCTCGATTAAAATTTCCAAAATATAATTTAGTTTTAATTTGATATATTCAAAATAATTATGTTTTAAATTTGAAATTAGGTTATTATTGCTGTAATGGGTTATTATATTATTTTTAGAAATTGGGATTTTTGTCTGAGGAAGGTGTTACCCCTTCTCAAGCAACAACCACAGTCTCTGTCAGGGTGAACCACAAAAAGTTGATAAATTAACTGTGCTTAATGTAATGTGTAAAGCATTTATTCAACACTTAAACAGTAATATTGTGAAAACTTAACACAAGAAAAATCCAACACCAATTTAGAAAACAATTATACACTATTTGACACCAAAATGACAATGGGGAGGACGCTAGGTCATACTGGTGGCATCCCCCCACCCTATCACAGTGTTCCCGCCGGGCTGACCAGTGGAAACATTGTAATAGATCATTTGCACTGGTCAGTCTGGCAGGAACAGTGCTACGATACAGGAGTCAGCTCCGTTAAGGAAGCCAAGTCCTACACCATAGCACAAACGGGCGACCAACATTCTTGGAATGTAGGGGCCCATGCACTGCCGATATCATGAGCATGGACAGTGCAGACGCCCCCCTGTGGATCCTGGCACTGGCTTTCCACCAACCTTTTTGTGATGGGGTCCCCACCATTAAAATTAAAAATGGCTAAGGGAAAGTGGGATTGTAATAAGCTAGGCGGCGCTACATTCAGCACTGCCATGGCTGGTTACAAGCCTGACTGTCGTCACTCCATTGGGTTTATTATCCTAGAGGGGACGGCAGTCTTTAGGCAGTCCGGTGATGCTGCACTCTACCACGGCGTTCGTTCTGCGCACCGCGGTTGGGCCGCCGGTCAGAGTATCGGAGCGCCGGCATCGACGCGACCCGCGTTTCTGCCTGTCTTTTTTTATGGCGCGGCCGGGTAAACACATTTCATGCTCCCGGTCGCGCCGCTCTTCCAGCCTGCCTACCTGATGCACTTTCCCTTCCTTTCCTGTCAGGAACCCTATTCTTTCTTCCTTTTTTCTTCTTCTTGTTTTCCACCTTTACTTCTTTTCTTGTTCTGGTGTCCATGTTGTTTTCTTCTTGCTGTTCCTTTTCCCCAGCATGCCTTCTTTCTTTTTCCTTTTATAGTGCTACTTTTTCCTATTCTTTCCTATTTGTCTTTCCCAATTCAAGATGGTGTCACTCTTTCTTCCTGTTTGTCACTTCCTGTCTCCTGGTATTTAAGCCTTTCAGTTCTGATCTTCTTTGCATTGCAAACACTTCCTCTTGGTGGTGATCCTCACTCCTGTTCGTCGTATTTTTTCCAGTTCCTGTTGATCTGACTGAGATTCTTTTCCAATTTTTTCCTTTTTTCACTCATGATTTTTCCTCTTTTTTAGGAGTTCCTCTGTTAAGGTTTTTCCCACACTTTGTTTTTTTTTTCCTCTGGGACTCCTTCTGGAAGGTATGGTCTACTTAGGCATTTCCTGTCAAGCAGCACCATGGCTACTAGAAAGGGTCGCCCTTATCTTGGTCAGTCCAGAACCAGAAGAAGACCGGGTGCTCTATCAAATTCTTCATCCAAAGGTGAGAAGCATCGTACAGACCGTGACAGGTTCACCCACCAAAATTGTAATTGGGGTGCGGCAGTCCGACCATCAATGCGAGTGTCCAGGACTGGGTGAGCACTTTTTGGAGGGTAGGACTCATTTCAGGAAGGGTCCAGGTGAGGGTTGAAGTTGTTGGAGCTTTTTATGTCCCTGTAGCTCAGGCCAGGAGGTCATCCAACTAAACATTGGAGTCACTCTGTCACCTCTGTGTTCAAGCAAAAAGGAAGTCCTCAAGTAGCAGGACAGTTGTTTTAGGGATCAAGGCAGGCTTCCAGAAGAAGTGCAGTCCTCTGAAGTACAAAGTAGGCCTCAAGCAGAACAGTAGTCTTCTGAAGTGCCAGTCATCTGATTGCCCTCTGCAGGTCCAGGAGTGAACTGAAGAGTGAGCCTGATGATCCTATTTTTATACCTGGTGCCAGCTTTGAAGTGGAAGAAACGTCTAGAATTTTCCTCCCACAGATGGTTCTGGAATGTCTTTCCTACCTGCCAGACTCCAAGGAGCCTGGGGAGACAAAAGGCTAGTGTGAAGTTCTTTGTGAGTGTGCTGAGGTAGCTCCTTTGAAATGGAGTGGAGACAGGGAACAGCTTCACCCCACACATCCTAGCAGGCTGTAGGCACCAAATGGTTAGGAAAAGAAAATGCCAACTTTCTAAAAGTAGGATTTTCAGAACTGTGACTTAAAATCCGACGTTACCATTAAAGGGGTTATTAAATTACAAATCTTTAGAGACCAAACATGACTTGCTACCTGTTCCCAAACAAAAGTTATCGCTTATTAAATGTAATAAGGAAACCCAATTTTATCCTATAAAAGATGTAGACCATCACAGGTGTAGGGAACACATTTAGGAGTTTTCAGAACCAGGACATGTAAAATATAAAAGTACATGTCCAACTCTTTAAATACAGTGCACACTCCCATGTGCGCTGTTTAGAGTCTACCTTTGGGGTGATATGTATTAAAAAGGGAAGTTTACGTCTACCTAAGGGTATATTTTTCCAGGTCAACTTGGTGGTTTAAAACTGCACACAGGCTGCAATGGCAAGCCTTAGACATGTTGAGATGAAACACGACTTTCCATGGGCTGACGGCTTTTGACTACTATGCGAAATTTACAATTGGACTTACCATGGTCCCGCTGATGGGTTATTCCTCACGTAATTTGGACTCCTTTTTCCAGTATGACATATTTATACCGGTATTAAATAGCTAGAGGCAACTCAGAGTTCTTTGGACTCACTACTATTTCTGAGATCTTTCAGACTTACCTTGTTGTCACCAATACTTCAGATTGGCCTTGAAAAAGTCACCAGTGTGACGAAACACGTGTTGGCTGTGTTTGGAATGATGCTCTTTGCTTATTGAATACAACTTCGCTCACAATAAAGGAACTCGCTTCTCAAGACAAGATCTGAATACCGATGTACCTGATTTCTTCATCTACCTTTACTTAAACATTACAAAATGTTATGACTTTTTCTGTTCTACTATTGCATATTGTGTGCTGTGATTTGTTTTGCTTAATGTTTTAAATGGCTATTTAAGTGGGTGGCACAGTTCGTCCTGTAGTCCCACTGGTAGCATTTACTTTACAGTCCTTGGGTACATGTTGTATCACTTTGCTAGGGACTTATAAATAAATTATATGTGAAAAATCAGGTGTAGGCCAATTTTACCATGTTTTAAGGAGTGAGCACAAACACTTTAGCACAGGTTAGCTATAGTAAGGTGCACAGAGTCCTAAAGCCAATAAAACATATTTCAGCAAACAGGAGGGGAGTAGGCAAAATTTGGGGATGACCCTGCAAAGAGGGCCAAGTCCAACAATTATTGTACATTTAAAATAATTGTATGAAATTAGTTACCCTTAATATTTGAGATATAAATTTCCTAGATATTTTAAAACTTTAATAAACTTTTTAACTTAGGAGGTCTCCGCCAAGTGTGCGGAACATCACACACAGTTGTAAAGTCATTTTTAGTACTAACTTTATGGTTGCATTTGAACTTTACTGACACCACCCCCTTTTCCCGGGGGTGAGAACATGTAATTGTACATTTTTGAGTAACTTTACACTCGTAAAGTTTGAACAGCCAAAAGTAGTAACGTTACTCAAAATTGTAAGAGTAAATGTATTTGTAGTAATGTTACACATGTAGACTTACCTTTGTGAATAGACCCCCTTTATGATCATATCACAGCCTGGCCAACTCCCTCACGTCTCTCTGCTCTGCGGACAACTGAGTCCCACTATGGGCAGATTTATGAAAGTGTCACCCAAAGCAGAGCAGTAGCCAAAAATGGTTTGTTGCATTGCGTGACTGGGAACGAGCAGGAGAGATGTGACACTCTCCTCTCATCACCCTAGCGCTAGTGCAGAATTTTGCTGCCGTGTGCCACATACACACCATTGCGCCATATTACAAGGGTGCATGCGTGAGTCTAGCATAGTGTTTGTACTGAAAGGGTCCGTTTACAGTACAAAATGCTATCCCTAGACAACTTGTAAAACTTTTCCTAATTTGTATAGGTACTGTACAGTATAGCACACATACAAAGTCAGAAAAGAAAGGAGAAATGAAAACATTTTTCCTTTTAATGCCTGTGCTAGCGCGCCTGGTACTTAGCAAGTAAACTTACAAGGGGACGGGTATAGGTCGATGAACCCTTTGATTTGCATGAAGTATCCTAGCTACGGTGTAACCAATGTTTCTCAATAATCAATACACAAATCAATACCCTTTAAGCAAATCATTATTCAGCAGATAATAGCACCGCACCATGACATTTCAGGCATGAGTAACCACAACTCAATATACGTTTTATCAATTTTATTCCCTGTTAGTTAAAATACTAAGTCACAAGATTAATTCAAACTTTATTCAATCAAATCAAGATTAATTTAATTACTGACCACTAATAACATAATCTAATCAAAACATGAGACAAAATACATTCTAAGGCATCAGCATAGGCCAGCATATGAATCAAAGGTAAATTTGTCAACGTGAGTGGCAGAGTTCAGCAAATCAGTCTGTCAATCATTTGTCACTGTATATGTCAACATCCTAGAATAAACCCTCTCGTCTATCCCAGATTAACATTAGAATGTGGGACTTCATGCAAAAACAGTTTAGAATATGAATTTGGAAAACATCTAGCTAAGAGAAAAACTATTAAAGAGCACAGTTGGTACCTAGAAAGAAAATGCACAAAAAAGGCATTCAGTCACATTGTCATAGCAACCTATCCATGGTATGGATCAGCAACAAAGTCAGTCTTCGTCCTCAGGTCATCAATCGATCAGCATCGCATCAGGCTCTCCTCTTGTGGAGTATGAGCCCAATAACAGAATCCCGTGTCTCTTCTCCACAATACCGCATTATTTTCGGAATAAGATCTCTCTTCGGACATCTGCACCTAACATCTGAACTCTCCCCTTCTGTCACGTCGTTATATTAATGTCAATTAGACTATCCCCCAATTCCTAATTGTTCAATTAATCACACGATTTTACCCTAACCAATAAATTCTCTAATTCAAATCTCTGAATTCTAATATTACACAGTTCTCAGATTGTTGATTGGTTTGCTGTACGATGTTCTCATCATCCGGCTCGTCAGGTATCGAAAAAGTTGCATCTTCTCCTCCAGTGAGTGTCTCCATTGTTCAAGTCCTGGGAAAGTACACTCTGAATGCTTTACACAGTCTTTGATACAATTTTTGATTCCATCATCTGCTGTCCGTTGGTTCATGGAAAGGATTCTAGCTGAGCAGATTTTATTAAACAATGAGTAGTTCACGGTCAATTCAGCACATCAGCATTTCTACATTGAATGTTAATATTCATCTTCTGCACGAGGCCTGGCAAAACTAGGTCACAACTTTGGCTAAGTTAAGTTCCACAAAATAATGCAAAACATTTGTTATATCTCTCAATATGACATATTACTACATCATTATTATACATTTTCAATGTTACACACATGTTAGTCATTTTTTAAATATAATTCGTGAATCTTGGTAGGCACTCTTTGAGGGCACATTTTCAAACCTGCACATTTTTTTCCTACGTTAATCATTTTCTACATTTTTCATTACTCAAAATACATAAATATTCATTAATAATTTCTAATTAATATATTTGCGTTAACACCTGCTTTCATGTGCCATTAGTTTTTGATGCAAAACACAGTCTATAATTGTTAGTAGATAGGAGTTTGCATCAACCAGCATGAGTGGTTGCAAGGGAACGCCCATGTAACGCCCCCTTGACACGATGCAATGCAAAGCAGTGCTTCGCACTGGTTTGTGTTACTTTCAGGTAACTTTCCAGAAAGTAAATAACAAAAATACCATTTGGGGCTGGTTTCCATCACTTTTGTGGAAAATGTTTGAAAATCTATCTCTCTCTCCTGAGGCTACGGCCTGGCAACAGACTTATTTCTGCAGCAATTTTGCCTGAAAAGAAGGAAGGCCCTTAGATACGTACTTTGAGGTCTGAGAGAAAGGGGAAATAAACCATGTATGAACATGCAAAATAGCACTCCACCTGAAATTCTTCATTGATGGCTTGAAAGCAACTCACAACAGTCTGGCCAGAAGTAGTACTCTTCCCCCTTTGGCACGATGGGGGATTGCCAAATGCTGAAGAATTGATGGACCTGCATTGCACTTTGCCTTGTGTAAGATGCCTAATGCTTTAAATTTTACTCTGCAACTTACAGGAAGCCAGTGAAGCGTCTTAAGTGCCACCCCTACTGACTGTATTCTCGGAATGCCTAACAGTAAATGGGCAGCAGCATTCTGGATGATTTGAAGTTTTTTCACTACAGCCTTTGGAATGCCTAGATAAAGGTCATTGCCATATTCCAGGCGAGAAAGGTTCAAACCTTGAATCACCATCCTATGTAATTCCATCCGGAGCCACCTTAACACCTTTCTCAAAGCCCTCAGGAGGCCAAAACAGCTCCCGGCCACCTTTTTCGCTTCTGAGGCCATGGTTAGCTGTTTGTCCAAGACCATCACTGGGCTCTTCACTTCTGCTTTGGATGGTGGCTTTTTTCCTAGCGTGATCTGATCACAGAGTGCTGGATTCTGCCCTAGCACCAGGATCTTGGTTTTCTCACAGTTGAGCTTTAGACAGCTGTCTTTCATCCACTCAGACACCTTCTCTAGGCATCTATTTAGGTTTAGAGAAGTGGAATCTATGTCTAGTGACAATGTAACAACAAGCTGTGTTTCATCCACATAAGATACCATCTTAAAACTAAAAGAGCAGATTAGATCTGCTAGAGGGTGGTCACAAATGTTAAAAAGCATGGGACTCAGAGTATACACAGACAGTATGTTTCTAAACTGACTGTCACAAAACATATGGGGCCTGATTACGACCTTGGCAGATGGGATACACCATCACAAATGTGACTGATATCCCATCTGCCATTTTCCTTTATATCCTATGGAACTTGTAAAACAGCGGGCGGGATATCCGTCACATTTGTGACAGAGTATCCCATCCGCCAAGGTCGTAATCAGGTCCATAGTCAAGACTGGAATAATTTGAATTCTCTTAATGAGAATCATTTTATCCAGTTGTGTTTTACAGTTCAAGATGCAGAAGGGTTTTGAAAGTTATCAAATGTATTTTTTGTGATGCTTCACAACTAGATAAGCACAATAATAAAGACGTAGTTTTAATTTTCAGAGGAAACCACCTTCTTGCAACTTGAGTGTCTAAGATTGAACTTGAATCATCTGTAAACTTGGGAGTAATGTAATCAAAGCCTCCATATATTGGAAGTCGTGCAAGTTCTGGGCGGAAGCCTGACACAAAACCAGTTATAACACTTCTATGGAGTTTCATTAACTTATATGGCACAACTGCTTTTGGGGAGTGTTATGCAGTGCGGATTAGGGTGAAAATTTGATCAAACTGCCGTGAATCATAGATGATCCAGAGCCTTCTGGTGGTCAGTTTTGAGAAGGCTGCATAGTTGGAGGAGAACAAGAGTGATCCATTTACTGAAAGTCAGTGAAGTATTCAAATCCCAAATTCCCATTACTTTAACTTGCGCTGGTACAATCAATGAATAAGTAGCCAAAAATTAAGTTGTGCAGCATTATTATGAGCAGACTATAATCAACTTAAGGTTCAAAATATGTCCTACTAGTTTGGTGTGGCAGTGATCACACCTGGTGAGGGCTAGAGAGCTCATCTACTGTTCTTATGAGTTCAGAAGTGCCTCTGACTTCTGATTGTGCCCACTGTGAGCTCCACTGGTGGGACAGTTGCTTCTACATAAGAGCCACTGGTAGCACTACAAACTCAGCTTTAGATCCCTCACTGGCATAAATAATGAGTTTAAAAGTGAAATGAATCTGGCAAGTATCCACGAAATCCTTCAAGCTGCGAGGATTTCAGTCAAGCTTTTGTTCTGCCAGCCCAGCCAAAGGAGGGTTCAAGGGACCTTGCAAAACTGCCAAAGACAGAATACGGTATTCTCATTAGTTAAACTCTGAATTTGCAGAGTCAGATTGTTTACTGCAGTCAATGATTCATAGGCTGGACAAAGTTTCTGAATCTTTGGGCATCACAACCTGTCAAGGCTTTGCGACTGCTTCAAAACTCTCCTAGAAGATATGGCCTCTGATCTTCAACAGCAACCTCAGTCTTCATAGTTGAGACTGGAATCCAGATTTGGCTCCAAGGAAAGGAATAAACTGGATGCCAGAAACAAACGTCCCAGGCTAAAAGACCAAGGACCAAGGGCCAGATGTAGCAAGGCTTTTGCGCCTCGCAAACTGCGAAAATCACTGTTTGCGAGGCGCAAAAGCCACCTCGCAATGCCCATTCCCATTTTGTGAGTCGGTAACCTGGTTACCGACTCGCAAATAGGGAATGCGACTCGCAAATAGGAAGGGGTGTTCCCCTTCCTATTTGCGAGTCGCATCGCGATGCAGAATTGCTTTGTGACCGCGAACGCGGTCGCAAACCAATTCGCAGTTACCACCAGTGTCACACTGGTGGTAACCCATTCACAAAAGGTAAGGGGTCCCCATGGGACCCCTTCCCCTTTGTGAATGGCCCTGAAAACATTTTTTCAGAGCAGGCAGTGGTCCTATGGACCACTGCCTGCTCTGAAAAAATGAAACTGACACGTTTCATTTTTTCGTGTGTAATGCAACTTGTTTTCCTTTAAGGAAAACGGGCTGCATTACAATAAAAAAATACTGCTTTATTGAAAAGCAGTCACAGATATGGTGGTCTGCTGTCTCCAGCAGGCCACCATCCCTGTGAGTGCTGCGACTCGCAAGGGGGTCGCAAATTGCGACCCACCTCATTAATATTAATGAGGTGGGCCTTTGCGACCCCCTTTCGACTCGCAGATGGTGTCAGGGACACCATCCTGCATCCGGCATTGCGACTCGCAATTTGCGAGTCGCAATGCCGGAATTTGCTACATCTGGCCCCAGATGTACAATCTTTTGTTTTGTGACTCGCAATTTGCAATACGTTTTGGAAGCGCAAACTGCGAGTCACGAAACAAATTGAACAACAGTGTTAAGTACACTGTTTGCTATTCCCACTGGGGTTGCAAATGACCTGCCTCATCAATATTCATGCAATTTGCGACCCCATTGGGTATGGTCACACTCACAGGGATGGTGGCCCATAAAGCAGGGTTTTTTTTTTCTCCAGAAATGCAGCCCGTATTCCTTAAAGGAAAACAGGATGCATTTCAAACAAATACTCAGGAAAAATATTTTCGCTTCCATTCACAAAGGTGAAAGGGTCCCTCAAGGACCCCTTCCTGTTTGCGAATGGGTTAGCACCAATTTGACTGTGATTGTTTTGCGACCGCATTCACAGTCACAAAACAATCATACATACCACAGCGACTCGCAGTTGTGAAGGGACGCCTTGGAACGCCACTTCCTAACTGCAACTCTCAAACCTTTTTTGTGATTCCGTAAATAGATTACTGAATCACAAAATTTTGTTTGCATGTTGGGAAAATTCTTTTTTCTTGCTGAATACAGCCCGATTCTGGGATTTTGGCAGTTTGCGACAAGAAAAAAACATATGTACATCTTGCCCAAGATGAGAGCTAAGCAGAGTCGCAGAAAACACAAGAAAGTAAGGGCCACATGTACAAAAATCCGGTTTTGTGACTCGCAAAAACGGATGTACAACAGTGTACTTTACACTGTTTGCGATTCCCAATGAGGTCGCAAATGACCTACCTTGTGAATATTCATGAGGTACTTCGCAATTTGCGAACCTATTGGGAATGGCCGCCCTCAAAGGGATGGTGGCCTGCTGGAGACAGCAGACCACCATGTCTGTGACCACTTTTAAATAAAGCAGTTTTTTGGGACCACTGCCTGCTCTGAAAAAATATTTTTGCTGCCATTCAGAAAGGGGAAATTTGAGAATAGGTTAGCACCAGTTTGAAAATGGTGCTAACTGTGATTGTTTTGCGACCGCATTTGCGGTCACAAAACAATCATACATACCATTTGGATTCAGTATTAGGAAAGGACGCCCTTGACATGCCCCTTCCTAATACCGAAGCGCAAATCCCAAACTGCGATTTAGGGCTATATGAACGAAAGCATTTTCCCACAGACAAAGAATGGGTAAAATCCTTTGGTACATCTGGCCCTTGGTAACAAGTTATCGAATCGCAGTTTGGGCTTTGTACATCTCAAAAAGCATTTTTCAAGTTGCAAACAGGCCGATTCTGCGAATCGGCCCGTTTGCGACTTGAAAAATGCTTCGTACATCTGGCCCTTAATGATTCCAGACAGGTCCGTCGAGCGAGCAATTCGCTAACTAGAGCAAACACTCTGCGAAGTGAATCTAGAAGAAAAAAACATGAAGTAATTCCCGTGCACGATGCTTGGGAACGTCTTCTATGCCTAAAAAGAAAAATATGACTTTATTCGAAAGAAAAAACACACAGACTTGGAATCAACTAAAACAAGACATATTAAAGAAATAGTGATCTGGTATCTGCATATTTACAGTGATACCGTAGATGCAGATACCTATTTATAAATCTTTCCTTTACATGCAACATTGTAAAGACGCTGCAAGGAGAAGACAAAACCTGCTCCATGACGTTGTGCGCAGCTTTCAGCAGAAGACGCGAGCCACGCACAGAAAGGGAGATGTGTAAACTCCAAAAAATGCAGCAGTTTGTTTTGAAATTTTCCCTTTTATTTTTCAGCTACCAGGACTAGAAGGAAATTAAAAAAAAAAAACAAAGGATATTTACGTGGCAAAGGAAACAGGTGAGTTACAATAACTATTATAAAACCTTAAATTTACGAGATTAGAGCAGCAGACGAGAACTCAGAAAAAAAGAGGCAATGTTTTGTTACAGACAAAATAACAAAAAAACTACAACGTTATAGCAGAAGTGGAGAAAAACTTAACTAAAGTTAATAACAATAGAAACAGAGAATCAGAGCTGAGTAAAGAAACTGAAACCTGGCGAACCCATATTGAAAGCTCACATGTAAGGGTTAGGTGGCAGGTGGCTAGTAGATTTTGTATGCCGTCTAGTCAGAGATAATTTTCAATAAGTCCCTGATTTAAGAAAAGTGCCTCTGCACCCAGTGCAGTGCCACTTTTCTTGCACCCCTTAGCGCTCCCTTAATGCCACCATGTGTACTCCGTATTCAGGATACGACTCACCATGGCGGTAATTAGGGGAACTGGCATCAAATGTTTTGACGCTAGTTCTGAGATTTGCATGATTAGTGTCAAAAATGTGACGCTAATCCTGCAAAGCAATTGAAAACAATGGCTTGCCTCCTTTTAATGCCTGCTCTGAGCAGGCGTTAAAAGTGCCAAAATGAATGATACAAAGAAATCATTTAGATTTCATTGCACCATTTTTTCGGCCCCCTAATGGGGGAATGTGCCTTTGCATACATTATGTCTGGCGAAGACATAATGTGGCACAAAGGTTTACAAAGTAGCACAATGCTTGGGAAATGCCATCTTAACGTCCCATTTGCATCAAAATAAATTCTGGAAATGTGTCACAAGGTGGCGCTAGGGGCTTATAAATATGCCTTAAATATTGAACGAAGCCCACTTAGAGTGACGCATAACAATGTCCCAAGACCAATACAGGAAATGGATTGATGAGACCAGAAAGTGGTTTTGAGTTTAAGAAAGGTAACACTCATGCATTGTTTCCCCCCTATAAGCAGAATAATAATTGTAATCACAAGACATTGACACCAAAGACATCACAATGTCCTGATGGACTGTCCCGTTGTCCAGACTCTAATACTGACTTCAGATGTAAAGACAGGGCAGATATTCTGAATATGAGAAACACCAAGGTGAAGAATGTCACAGTGCTTCTTAAAGCAAGAACGACCAGAGGTCCTGCTTACCAAAGGTAGAGAAGTGACACTAAGGTGCATATTTATACTCTGTTTGCACCGGATTTGTGTCTTTTTTTTTTTTTTACACAAATCCGGTGCAAAGGTAATTCCATATTTATACTTTGATGGTAGACCCATCTAGCGTCAAAGTTATGGAGTTAACGTAATTTTTTTACAGTGGAAACCTACCTTGCGTCAATGAGATGCAAGATAGGCGTTCCTGGGCAAAAAATGACTCTAAGGCATTTGCACCTTATTTATCCTCCCGCGCAAAAATAACGCACAGGAGGAGGCGGGCCTTAAATAATGGCGCTAATCCTGTTTAGCGTCATTATTTAACGCCTGGGTCAGGGCAGGCGTTAGGGGACCTGTAGGCTCATTTCCATGGTGGAACTCCATGGAAGCAGTCCACAGCTGCCCTTCCCTGCACCCAGGACACCCCCAGCCACCCTCACCCACCCATGGAGGACACCCATGGATGGGGGGACCCATCTACGGTAAGTCCAGGTAAGTATCTTCATTATTTTTTTAAAGTGGCATAGAGGGGCCTATCGTGGGACCCCTACATGCCACTGTGCCCAATGGACATGTCCAGGGGACAGAAGTCCCCTGGACATGGCCATTGGGCAGGGGGGCAGACTCCTGTCTTTGCTAAGACAGGAGTCCATGTCCATGGGGTTTGTGCATCAAAAAATTATGCTAGTCAGGTTAGAGTCAATATTTTTGACGCTAACCTGACTTGAACCATTCTTTGATACACAACCCCCACTCATCCCTATGCCTACGCTGCCCGGATAGCGTAATTCATTTTGACGCTAAACAGGCCGCAGCGCCGGCTACCGTAATTCCTTAAATATGACCCCCGGCTGGTGCTTTGGAATGGCTGTAGCCGGCATTAATTTTTTTGACGCAAATCTGCACTAGCGCAGGATTGCGTCAAAAAGTAGAAATATGGGCCTAACTGTACAAAGGAAGACCCAAACATGTGAAGTGATTGCAAGAACAAAATATGAACAACAAAAATGAGAATGGCATACGACCTGATAGTGGCATTTTAGTCCGAGTGCAGATACCTCAAAAACGTGAGATATTCAGACACCGTTGGTGACTGTAAATCCAGGAACGAGAATCTGTTACAAGTACAGTGACCCTAGACATAAGAGGAGAGTCCATCCGGAAGGGGCAGCAGTTCTATGTGTGCGAAAGTGAACCCACTTTTTTCTCAAAGAACGATTCAACAAAGCAGACTATTCACCAAACTTACCTCAAACTGGTTGTCTCTTAATCATTACAGATCCTTCCAGGTGAAGAAAACCTGGGCGAGACCCAGGCTAGGAACACTGTAGGCTGACTTAGAAAAGGAGGTATTGTCTGCTATAGAAAGGGGAATGTGGACCTTCATCCACCAGATGAGGTGCCCGCTCTGTAGATTCATCAGCCCAGCCATCTGGTGACTAAGGAGCTGTGCAAGTGACTTTGGTTTTAGAACTTCTGGCCCGGAGGCAACCACTAAAAAACACACTCTTCTCTCTACTCCCTGAGGAAACAGCATGCGGCAAGAGTGGGACAGAGAATGAGAACACATGTCTCTTGGGGAAAAGTGCCAGAGTCAGCAAGAAGTCTTCTTGATTGCAACCTTCACGTTCAAAATGAAAGTGTGTGCAGGAGTCCCACAGAAGGGACAGGGGCACTTTCTGCAGGGCTAAAGTCCTTCGGTTAAGGTATATGCCCAGCGCGTACATCAAAGGAGAAACATGTTTGTGAGCTGCATCCAAAGACAAGCCCATGGGGACAAAGAGTGCCTCATAAGGCTCAGGAGTAGTCTGAAATTTTGCATAATACTTGTTGTGATGCAGGACACCGACAAGAGATTTGAAAAGAGTTCTGGATGCTGCACTTGTTTAGAAAATTGTCAAACAATGAACAATTCAGCAAAAAGGATCATTGTCTAAATGTGACTATTTCACTATGATAATATGCTTCTGCTTTTAGAACTTTCCAACCATCCAGTCTCCAAGGGCCTCCAACACAAACAGTTCCAATACTCCCTAGTTCTGTACACAAGCACGATGCTGAAAGCTCATCAAAATCTATCTCCCTTGGTTGCTGATCTTTGGCTTCAGGATATTTATGGTGGCAGTCTTATCTAGCACTTGAAGCTTTTGGAGAGGCTCCATCGGCAGCTATCTTTTTTCTGCTCTCCCCATAGCAAACGTTTGTTTGCCCCTCCCTTGGTGACATTCATGCTCCTGCCTCCTATTCCTCACAGCAGTAGGGGTGGGAGATAAATTTGCCTCCGCTGGCGGAGTTGGTCGAGTTTTGGCCACTCCGTGTTATGCTTGTAATGCGGAGTTCCAGACAAATTCTGCTAATCGCCATGTGCCAGAGTTTTTTCACTTGCACAGCTTGCCAACGGTAAAATGGTGAGTGAGGTTTGGCATCCCCTATTGTGCTTTTAGTCACTGGGAGGGCACCAAGTGAGCTTTCTCCAAAGCACGATTTTGCCGGCAGACACGACCGCAGTGAGAATGCTGCTGCTCAAGTAGAAAATCCGCTTGAGGAGCAGCATAATCAACTCGAGACTCAGCACGTCACGTGCTGCTATCCACACTGATTTTTCAGCACGGAATGAGCTCCCAGCACTAAAAATCTGTGTGAGCTGTGCGTTGTGCCTAATTCAGCCCATTTGCAGAATTCCATGGAATCTCACAGAGTGAAACTCTACGAGTTCTGCTCACTCCTACACCCATTTCTTTGCAATTTGTGCCTGTCACACAAATACCACAACAGTTCCTTTCTTAGGCCACAAGTTTTTTATTTTTTGTATTTTGAGGATGCAAAATTTGGCAAATCAGAATGCGAAGTCTTGGGGGGATCCGACCTTCTGGAGGACCAGAAGGAGTGATTGTTGTAGGCCTCTAGCTGCTTTTCTGGGAGTCATTTAAGTGTTATGTAGGGTACATGTGAATTCATAAAGAGCATCAACATGAACACAATATCTGGGCCACAAACTGCACATAAGCAACATATTTTGCTTGTAGTTTAAATCAAAACAGTACTGGCTAATCTTCAGCCATATCAGAAAAGATGGTGAATGGGCCTGGATTAACGGGACCATCACTGCCTTTTTCTGTTTGTTTGATGATATGTTTTTTAACGAGCAGTTAGAAAAGCTGTATTTTTTATTAGCTGAACATTTTTAAAACAAACAAAGAAAGTTCAAATCCTTCTAAACTTCACGATTCTCGATTCTCGATTCTCAGAATGGAGATGGTAAAAATTTGAAAGCCTAAATCCCAAAACATTTGGAACCCAAGGAATTTGGAAATGGACTTCTAAATGATTGACTATGAAGGCAGGCGTCACAAAAGAGACAGAATAACAAGAAGAGAGAGATGTGTAAGACGAAAGTAAAGACACTAACAGAAATATGGAATATGTGATGGAACAACTAGGTCCTAAACAACTACTTGCCTAAACCACTACTGCTAAACAACTAAAAAGTCTCTACAACGAAGTACTGAACAACTACTGTCTAAACAACGATTTTGCCTGAATAACAATTGCCTGATCAACGAATTTGAAGGTAAGCAAGATTTCTCACTACTGTTCCAACTATACTAAACAGGACAATGCCACTCCTTTCAGATCAGAAGTTACCACTTAAAAGTATATAACATAATTTCCAATGCTGAACTATGAGAGGAGCAAGCTTCACAATAGTATTGCATACCAAGTACTGTCACGTTAGCACTGATTGAACCACTGAGTCTGCTGGATTTGGGGGACAGCATCACCTGACTTGTGGGGAACTGAGTCCAGTCCTATACCATGTGACAACTGTTGGCCTAATCTACTTCCGGCCAGCTAACAGTGCCTCATCTCTGCCCAATAGCAGGATTCTGCCCTGGGAAGACATCATACCCTATACCTGAGTATGACAGCCTGTTTTCTATAGAGACACCATCCCCATGTAGGCCAGGGAACCGGTGGTCTCAGCAAGCAGCTGTAACAAAGTCAGCAATCGGTCATGGTCACCTGCCTGGAACCACCCTCTAACGTGAATGAGACAGGGAAATGTTTTTACAATGAAACAACTGATGTTCTGAGAAAATGTCCCCATGTAAAAATACATGTTTTCTGTGAATGTCGGCGATGCAGTGTATCACTAGTGCCAACAATCCTATCTCATCGCTGCCTTGAGGAAAGCACAGAGTGAAAGAATGTTGTTCTAAGAAATGTACTTCTTTTCCTAAGTGAAAGGACAACAAGATAAAGAAAATGAAACGCCACAATGAATGTGGCCGATTCTAAAACAATCAAATAAAATAAAATAACACATTACCAGTCTAAAAGGCACACGCAGCAGGCCTAGTTGCTAAAATAATGTGCCCAGAGACATCACATAAATGACACTACAGCAGTACATGTCCTGCCTTTTATTTAGATAGCACCCTGCCCCATGGGCTACCTTGTGCCTACGTTAGGGGTGACTTGTATGTAATAAAATGGGAATTTAAGGCTTGGCAAGTGGTTTTAAATGCATAGTCAAAGTGCCAGTGAAACCGCACCCCCGGGCCTTGCAATGGCATTGTGATCAATGTTTTGAAGGTGGTCCCATTGTCCTAGGACTACCACAGACTGAGTTATGATCAAAAATATTTTGGAAAAATAATGCCCTGCAAAGCATTATGGGACAAGTTTCAGTGTCATCAATATTTTAATATGTTGATATGACTGTATTGCTTAGTACAGCCCCTAGAGGACACTAAAATGAAAATAGCATTTGTAAGAAGCATGGTCATGTAACTATTTAGTTAGTCCCTAGAGAGCATAACCACCCAAAAAGAAAAAGGCAATCAATAATGCAGTTTAACAATATATATAGCCCCTAGAAGACATAGTGCATTACACATATACAGGAGCAGCAGGCGTATAACAACGATATTACAAACATGGACCTTAAAACACAAGCTACTCCCAGTTGTAAAACAAAAGTTCCAACCATAAGAAAGCTTAAACAGACACTGCATGGTGGGAGGTGTTATTATTTTGGGGTTCCCACTAACCTAGTGTGGGAATCCAAAGATGATGTAGACATGAAGTGCACATTGTGGTCAATGTTTTTGAGGTGTTCCCATTGTCCTAGGACCACCACAGGCAGAGCTATGAGCAAAACTGTTTTTTAAAAGTAATGCCTTGCAAAGCATTAAAGGTTGAGTTTTCCCTAGTGCAATGATTATTGTAGTATCAGCTCACCCGCTGTCCCCGGAGAACCACTTTCGCTTTGAGGATTTCTGTTTTATGTAAAACATTCACCAAGTTCATGTGTTTAAAGGGTAGAGCCATAAAAAAATGACTCTGATTAGGTAACTGTGAACAATGTGACCAGCGCTCCAATACCACTGATCGAGTTCACGCTGTTGTGCCTGTTCACGCTGTGAGCACCATGCAGCATGAAGGGGAGAGACAAAAGAAATAGTTTGCCCATGCTGAAGTATATCGGCAATCATGCAATAATCCATGTAACGGGGCAGTCTACAAAGCGTGACAAAAACAGCCTCACAGTGGGACAAACTTAAAGCATTTACTAATGACATCAAGTGATTTTTGAATGGCAAGCCCACTAACGAGTGAAAGTGATAGGCGTGAGATGAGCATGGTTAAAAGCACACAATACTTACAACAGGTCAAAGCGCTTGTGCGCTCGACCTAAACAATAAGCTGCTTTTGCACATAAATAAGTCAACACGTTAACGGAAGCTCAGCAGAGTGTCTTCGGAAAGTTTCAATATCAGAACATCCTCTACTGGTTAGGTTAACAGAACTTTATTTTGTAACATGCAGCCAGAGACAATGGAGTGCTGGTGAATTAAAAAGATTTAATGAAATAGAAAGATACACATGTTTATGGAACACTTATACAACTATAATAAAGATGCTCTTTTCTGCAGCATGTAATCTGGTGTGTCCTAAATATTCTTACTGAAGCACACATAAATCAATCATTATTTTCTAGCAAATTACAACTCCTTTGCATCCCTATCCCCTTTTCCCATAGACTTAGCCTATACAAAAGGGGGGTTAACCTCATGGAAGTCATTTAGGGGTCACCAGGGGTTGCAGTTGCGACCCCTGAATTGCCCCTTGCAACCCCTGCCACTGTCTTTGTGACCTCTGACCTTAGAGGTGGTAAAATGAGTGCCTGGAACACAGGGGCAGCGGTTGGGGACCCACTTTCATGATTTTCTATCAATTTATTTACTACCCAAAAAGTGAATATTATTATTCACTATCAGTGTAATCAAAAAATGGAGTACAATTAACGAGAATCTGACCCTTTCTGGCAGCTAAGGTAAGTAAAAAATGCTTTTAAATGTATGATGTATGCATGCTTGCAGGTGGAAGTGTATCTATGTGAAAGAGAGTGTGAATATGTGTGAATATGTAAGCCTGTGTGTGTGAGTCAAAGTAAAAGTCAAATGGTGTGGTGTGCGATGTCACTTCCGCTACCCCTGGCATTTTAGTGAATTGACGTCCATGGTTAACCTATAAGGGGAAACAGTTGAAGTTGCCTCTTAATCCAGTTTCCAAACTTCAAGGGTGGTAACACTTCTCAGCAGTGCTTTAAATGGAAAAATAGAAGTGCAGGTACTCTCTATCAGAGTACCTGCTTGTTTCTGAGAAGTGCCGGTACTCTCCAATTAAAAGTATTACGTTTTTCTTGAGATATGCCGGTACTCTCCCTCTCAAAATAAAAAAGTGCCGGTACTCAGTACCGGAGAGTACCGGCCCATTTAAAGCACTGCTTCTCAGTAAAGAATGCAGTGCTTACCTGAGTTTATCTCAACATAGAGTTCCCCTTCAGAAAAGCTTGCTGCAAGGAATATATACCCTATCACCGTCATTATTTTAGAAATGGGATAAAGGAAATGGCAAGGCACTTAGTAATGCAACCCAAAAAAATCTTACTTCTAGCAGTAAGCTATCACTGCTATGAATCTCTCATGGTAGAGTGAGGCTGAGGGACGGGTCTAGGGCTTCCAAGGTGTTTTGTTACTATAGAATATCATCAGTTTTCGATTGCAACAAACATGTTGTGCATGTTTCACTGAGATTTGGTACATCAATATTTTGACAATTTTACCTTTCCTCAGTGGCCTTCGTATGGCCTCCGTATGATTGTACCTTCTTTGTAAACACTATTGGACTGATTCACAAAGGTAAGGTACATTTTTTAGTAGGGTTATACTTTTTTGGGCAGTTTACTACTTTTGTTATTCACAAACATTGAGTGCAAACTTACTACAAAAGTGTAAGTTACATGTTTCCATTCTCAGAGTGAAGCAATTGGCTTGTTCCGATGTGGGTAAGTGACGTTCCTCCCTAAGCCCCACTTTGACTTTTCTCAAACCCTTCTTACTCCATCCTTATTCCATCTCCTTAAGTAATGTCAGCCCCTTTTCCCACCATCCCTGCTGTGTCTCTCTCACATTTACTCCTAAAATATATGTTTACATGTGTGGAGACTCTGCAGATGGGGTGTAGAACTCCACACTCATGAATGTAGGCAAAATCTACATTTTGTAGTACCTTTTGTAGTATGTTTTTTATTACTATAAACAGAATACAAAGTGCAATTTGAGAATCAGGCTCTCAAAGTTTTACATTTCTCGTAGAAATTAAGTAACAAAACTTTCAATGCCATGTCACAGTTGGTAATCAAGGTTATCAGGAAGGATTGGTGCACGTTTGCCCAAAATCCTAAACCTAAATATGGATTCTCTAATCTGCTTCCTACTCGCTATTTGTCTATCATAAGCATTTTCATATGAGTAAACACCATTAGTGTTTATGATCCTACACTCATCAATTGAAAAATAATGTTGCTGAGAAATAACATTATGGTTTGCTACATGAGCAACGAGTGTTTTATTTTAGATACCATGGTATTATGAGATATATATGTACCAGACACTTACCACTAGAATATTTTTAAAACAATTTTACTAAATTTCCAATAATTATGGTTATTTAAGAATACAAACATTAGTAACACACAAACCACTTTGGCATCCATGCAAAAAACATTATCACATGATGTGGACTAAGGTTCTTCATCAAAACAGAGTCCACATTTGTGTTCAGTTATACCAGACATCCATATATATTCTATCAGCCATTTGATGATTTAGAACCTTCCCTGGAAAAGCCCCCAACCCAACTGCTTTCCATGTCAAGTGATAGTGGTCATACACCTCAATTCTTACCCACTTACCCTGTCATACTCTTGGTGTTTGCTCCATGGGCCCCACATCTTCATGAACTTTTGTGGACAACCCCATGCCCTGTTGATAGTGTCCTTAGCCGGCCGTATTCTATACCAGTCCATATTCTGGGCCCAAAGTGTTATACTTGGTATTGTGGCACTCACCCATAATTTATACTGTCTCTCTTGGCCGCCGCCAGAGCAGAGCTTCAGAAAAGAAGTGTTTCCCTCGGCAGTATCTGATTTCGTCATATACTTAAGCACGCCACCCATTTACGCAATTCAATTTCCAGCTGGCGACATATATCAAGCCAGAAGCTGTGCAGTTTTAGACAGTCACATAGGGTATGTACCAGTGTGCCATGTTGATTATAGCCCTGCAAGTCAAGCATCTGTTATCTAACCTGCCAGTCTTGAACAGTCCAGTTCTCATATAATATGCATGATGTAGTACTTTTAACTGGACCAAAAGGAAATCAGCCCAAATTATGACCTCTGTAGAGTATTTACAGGCCGCATCCCATTCTGATCGTCGAGGACCCCAGGTCTTGAATTTCATCAATTCTTGAGTCTTCCAGGGATTGTTGATAGTTATTTAGCAGTGTTCTATAAATCTGGGGAAAATGCTTGTTTATGTTTTGGGGCCACTAATAGTCTGAATTCTAAGTTTTTTTTTTCTCAGCCATGTCCTACATATTGGAGGTATATTTGGTGAAAGGATGTCATACATGCCAATAACAATGAGAGTCTGCAAGTCCAAATCGTTTTCTAAGCTCCCCAAGTTTCAGCATGTCTTGCACAGTCCATAGGTCCCAGATCTTCTGAATACCCAAAAGGTCCCAGTTTTGATATTCCTCTAGTATCATATAGTCTGCTAGGACAGCTAGGTCCCATAGAAATTTCCAGGGTAAGCTTACTTTGCTCCCTGTTGCCCAGATGGCTTTTCTCCATATTTTTTATGACCATTGCTATTGGGGCCTGTTATAAACCACTCTCTCTGGTATCCATGTGGAGACATGGCTTCTGAGTCTTCCTTCAGGGAGGGTTTGTGTGGCGTAGCAAATGTTCAGTCAATTACCACCAGTAAATTGGCCACCCAATAGTACTGCTTGAGAGCTGGTATTGTGATTCTCCCATCATATGGGTCGCGCAAAAAGGTATTATTGCCGTCCTTGGGGGCCCTACAGGAGGTTTCTTATAATGCTACTGAGTGCTTCAGAAAAATCTTTGGTACTTCACAGGATGTGTTTTGTAACATATAAAAACATTTGGAAATGTCACAATTTTATGTAACACTACTTTCCCCATCAGTGACATAGGGAGCATGCTCCACTGGACAACATCCGTTTTGAATTCAGCAAGTATACAGCCAGATTCGGAAGCATACATTTTTTAGAGTCTTTAGGTTGAAATCTTTTTTATTGATTTTATCAAGGTTTGCAATACAATACAGAACTCTCACCTACAACCTCAGGCCGGTGAGGTACAATAAGAGAGAACTAACAACAAGTAAAGGCAGAAAAAGAGAAAAGAAAATGCTCATGTTGTTGAGCAGCTGATTACAGTTGTACAGCTATTGGGGGATTCATGGCATGCAGTCATCTAGGATCCTCGTCTATGATATGAAGAGCTAAGCTAATATTGAGTCTTTGGGGGTGGGAAAGAGTACTCGTAAATATCTTGGGCATGTAAGTTCTAAAAATTCTTGTAAAAGGTATGTCAGAAAGGGTCCCCAAGTTTTGTTGAATTGGGAGAGCCTTTGTTCAGCAGCGGCTGTCAATTTCTCCATGCTTCACAGGTCCCAGAGTTTGTGAAGCCAGTCTAAATGAGTATGTATAGTATTTGGCCCCATTGTGTCAACAACACTTGTTTAGCTGCGTAAATGGCTAACGTAATAGCCCGTCCCTGTAATGATTTCAGTGGGTAGTATAGAACAACCGGTAAGCCCAGGAGGACATAACTTGGATATCTCAGTATTCGTACATTTTATCAAGAGCATCTAGGACTTAACTTGGATATCTCAGTATTCGTATATTTTATCAAGAGCATCTAGGACCTCAGACTAGTATCGATGGAGCTTTACGCAGCTCCAAAAGAGGTGAACCAGTGTCCCTTCTTGCGTGCATCCCCGCCAGCAGTGTGCCTCCCTATTTCGCCTTCATGTAGCTATTCTTGCCAGTGTATAATTCCAATAGTGCACAACTTGAAGGGAATAAAAAGAAGGATGCAATTAATAAGAGAGAGACACGATTCTTATAATAAGAGTTGCCTTTTCAGACAAAGTACTTGAATCTTTAGAAACACATAATTCAGGTTTACCAGGATATATGTGACTTGACCCACCAAGATGTTAGTAACACAAATCAACGTTTTCCTTTTACAAATATTATTTATCCCTTTATCTTTGATGATGCTGCCTGTCTCCCAACCCACCGCAGATCACAGTTTTTGTGGTATTTCCACAAACTGGCAAAACCCCAGGCAGAAAGATTAGTACACAACAGACTATGGGCCTGATTTAGAACTCAGCAGACATGTGTCTGAGTCACAACAGTGACGGATATCCCGCCCGCCGAAATCTAAATCCCATAGGACATAATGAGATTTAGATTTCAGCAAATGGGATATCCATCACCGTTGTGAGGGATTAACCCGTCCACCGAGTTCTAACTCAGGCCCTACGTCTTCTACACATTACATTTTTTCAGTATACCTGTGTTACATCATGGATGGAGCAGAAAGGATTTCATATTGGTTTTCAGGAAATGAAACTAATACAGGGAAAAAAAGGCCTTGAAGGAAATTTAAATATGGTGACTGCAAACCCAGTCGCAAGGCACCTACTGCACCATTTTGACAGAAACATCAACAAGCCTGCCAACCATCAATCACAAACAACAATATCAACCATTGTAATCAATTGACAGTCATGAATTCTTGCGAGATGCTGAAAATGGGGGTAACGGTGTCGTGGCTTATCCCAGGAGTCTCCAACCAGTCGATCGCAAGATACCGGTTGGCATTTCACCTGCTTTGTATGTCAGCAAAGGGATTAATGAAAAGATGATCAGCCCTCACATGAAGAGATAGGCATGGAGGAGGCAGGAAGTGGGTGTAGTGGGTAAACAAACAGAAAATGAATTAGCAGTGATTTTAGAAGAGGAGAGTCAAAGCATGTGCCCTGGCCTGCAGCCACTGTTTGTAACCTTGAAATGCATCATCCGATGACGCAGATTTGAACAACTGGAGAAACTGCAAGGCACTGTTGATGGCTGCTGTGGCAGGTGATCTCCCCCACGAGGTATCCTAGTAAGACTGAAAGATGAGCTACCCTAGTAAGACTGAAAGATGTGCCCTGCAGGGTGTTCCACAGAGATCCCGAACAGGTCCTTTAATCACCCGAGCTGTCTTCTCGGGTCTGAAAACTCTGTCATGCAGGTTGCCTCACAAGACTCGATTGCCAGTGAATTAATCCCATAAACCATCTCTCAGAGACTGTAAAATGTGACCCGCAGCACTTTGCAGCAGGTGTGTTAATCCCCTGATCTATCTTACTTTCATGGGAAACAATGAGACATGGGTTAGTGCAGATTACTGAAGGAGATGCATTGACCACTGGTATAATTTCTAGAACAGGAAACTGTGATCTGCAGAAAGAGAAAAGCCCTGTTTTACTGGGGCAAGAACAGGTAACCTGCAGGAGCTCTGCAGCAAGTGCACTAACCCCTTGCGCTTTAGTACTGGTTCGAACCTGCCACCTTCAGGTTGCATGCGATTTTGACAGCAGGTGCATTAACACATACACACATTTCTGCAGCAGGTACATTAATCCACTGTGTTTGCTGGCATGGGACCATAACATGACCAGCATGGACCATGGGCCTCTCATTAAAAGGATACCAGTTTGCATTTTTCTTGCTTGGCAGAAGCTGAAAGGAATACTTGGTAAGTAACCAGATAGCCATCTTAAGTAGTGTATGAAACGTCTTTCATTTATGATTAGACGCAGATTAAGAATCTCAGAACCAGGTGCCAAATTCAAGTTTGGAGATGTTGGAACATTACTCAGTTGATCTGTGAAATCAAGTTTGCTGATGTTTCTCTGATTTCATAATAATGATAAGGTTATACGCTCCATTACCATTGGGTGATTCTATCTTCATTTGGTGTGATAAGCAATACTGTTATCTTTCGTGGACAGCTGTCTGGCTGTTATGAAGTTCAAACTGAAAACAAGGCCCAGAATACACCATCCCTCACCATAAGACTCAAGTTGACACATACTAGAGAAATTTGTCACGTAATAAAGCAGTGTTTCCGGCTGATTTGTTTTAAATAAGTTCCATCTATCAGAGCTAGCTGCTAGTTCACCAACCAGAGCCAACATCTTTTTTTTTCCGTGATTAAATTGTCATAAAATTAAGTTCCAGGTTCAGGTTGGTGCTTAGGGACAACTTGTACCTTCTGTTTTAAAAACAGAGATGTTGGTAGAAATGCTAATTTAATGAGATTTTGGGCACAAGCATGCATTGTCATTTAAATAAAATAATTCAGATAGTGACACTAGGGTTGCCACTTTTCTAAATATCAGCCATTTGGTCTTGACTGAATAGTCTGCAAAGGCCGACAAATGATGGAAAATCATATGTACTCATTTGTAACATTACTTGTCTCCCTTTGTTTATTTGATAATGAAGAAATGGGAGCATTGTGTTCCAGCATTTTTATAGTGCTTAGTAACCCAATGTGTGGCACTGAAACACTTACCTACATGGTCAGCAAGCTGTGACATATGTAGGGTGGGTGGCTGGAAGTGTTTTCTTTGGCTTGTGATCTTACGTGTGATGTGTTTCCGTGTCTTGCATTGATGAACACCAAGGTGAGTTTATCATGTTATGGGATGAGGCGCTTAGCAGTGTGGTGGATGATGAGATGTATGGCAACCTTAAAGTCAATGAAGCTGGGGGTGGGTCTCTCAGAAAAATATTCAAGTTGGTTTGCCTTAAGTAGCTCATTATGATTTTTACTGTTCAGAAGTAGCTCTCACTACAGAAAAGGTTTGAGATCCCTGGTTTATCCTCTTCACTCGTTGGCTGCTTATATAGTATTCATTACATTTACACTACCCACTTGATTACTCCGGCTTTCTACATCTATATGTTTTTACATGCACTCCGGCAAGATCTTGGATGTGAGAACCTTTCTTTCACATGAGGCTGTTATTGAACTAGCATCAAGCTGTGCAATTGTTACTATAACTGCTTTCAAACAGGCAATCTCTTTATGTGTATGTTTAATAACAACCATCGCAAAACTTTATTAACATTTAGAATGCCTGCATGAATTTCACAAATCTTGATGCCAGAGTTGGGTACTCTACTTTAAGGTGGGCAATTACAGGGGGCTTGCAGGAGCGCATGTCCAGTAACTAGAATTGGGAATTTGAAAGTTCTCACCTTTTGTTAACAGACCTGGGCAGATGCAGACAATGTGCACATTTTTTTTGCTGTGGGATTGGCAGAGCCTACATAGAGAGTTGGTGTTTTCCCATAACCTCGCAGATGTACAGTCCAAGGTTGTCAGACTCACTAACCTGTACTGGATGAGTTTTTGTTTAACGTGCCTTAACATGCAGAGATTTCTATGTTGTCCCAATTTGATGTTGTTATTTAGGACTGCCCAGGCCCGCATGCCTAAGGCCAATTTTTACGTGTCTGCTAGCCACAATGACTGGTGCGTCACTTTGGAAATTAGCCTTTTAAAGATTGTAAAAGTAACGGGAGTTGCCCACAGTGCAGTTTCCTGTAGATTCTGTAGTGATTAGTCAAGATAGATCTGGGCTCCAGATTGGCCATCTGGTTTAGTTGTTTCTAGCATTAATTAGTTTTCTAATGTGACAGCCCTTTCAGCGCTTAACTTGAGGCATGTTTTCAGAAAGGCGCCTTGACTTGCCAGAGTGTGCTTGAACTGGCCAAGCTGAATTCGAGCTAGGGAGGCGTGTTTTGAAAGGTAAAAACAACCCTTCTGTAGATACTTACTAAAAGTGTATCCATCAAATGGGAACTGTTTCCAAGCATGACCTTCGACTGTATGTTAGAGTAGGCAGCAGTTTAGAGCGAATCACTTTTATTAGAAGATTGAGAGAGGGACTCGAATGCATGTAGTAAGGAGGCTTCTTTTGTTTGTATGGCCTTGTTGTGGGGGAAAGAAGATTCTACGATTGTTCTAGATCACTACCAGGTACTTATATTCCACAGCGATTTTAATTTTGAGGCCATTCAAGTGGTCTGGGGATACATGTACGAAAGAAGTGTTTTGCGACTCGCACATTGCGAGTCAGAACAACTCGCAATTTGCGAATCGCAAAACCTTATGTTGAACAGTGTCAATGACACTTTGCAATCCGCAAGGGTGTCGCAAATGCCCTACCTAATGAATATTCATGAGGTAGGTCACAATTAGCGACCCCCTTGGGAATGGCTGCCCTCAAAGGAATGGTAGCCTGCTGGAGACAGCAGCCCACCATGTCTGTGACTGCTTTTGAATAAAGCTGTTTTTTTTTTTTTTTTTAAATACAGCCCGTTTTCCTTAAACGAAAACGACATGCATTTCAAAAACAAAAAATGAAATGTTTTTGTTTCATTTTTTCAGAGCAAAGGTCTGCTCTGAAAGGCCTGATCTGAAAACATGTTTTTACTGCCATTCACAAAGGGGAATGGGTTCCGTGGGGACCCCTTCCCCTTTGTGAATGGGTTAGCACCAGTGTGACACTGGTGCTAACTGCGATTGTTTTGTGACCGCATTTGCGGTCACAAAACAATCATACATGGGACTGCGACTCACAATTAGGAAGGGAACACCACTTCCTAATTGCGACTCGCAATCCCTTTTTGCAATTCGGTAAATAGTTTACCAAATTGCAAAAATGGGTTTCAACATACCAAAGTGCATTTTGCACGTCGCAAACGGCCCGATTCGCTGTTCGCGATGTGCAAAATGCTACATACATGTAGCCCCTGGTTTCCTTTTTTTCTGCCTATTATCTTATCCATGTTTACTCAGGATTGTTGGAAAGCCCATTATACTTGGTATACTTGTGCAGTTTGTTTAAAAGCCACTACAGCCCCACTCGGGTTTTGGAAATTAAAAGGGCATCATTTGTATATAGAAGGCAGCAGATCGATTTGCCTCCATGCTTTGGAGTGTGTGCATTCACTTCTTCGAAGTCTATCACAAGATCCTCCAAAAATATATTTTAAAGCTCGGGGACTAAAACACATCCTTGTTTTAAACCTATAATGGTTTGCATTTTTTGTGTCAAGGATGTGCTGTCCCCCTGTTTGACTTGGAGCAAAGTGTTTCAGCACAAGGTGATAATGCTTTTCAGTAAAAGGGGCGGGATGTTCTAGTTTCTGCAATAGGATTTTACATGGAACCGAGTCAAAGGCCACTTTGAAATCCACAGAACAAAGATATAGCAAGGACTCTGATTTAATTGTTTTGTCAGGCACCATTGCCAGGGCCAGAAAGTTTGCGGTAGTCCCCAACCTCTTTGGGTGAAAAGAACAAAGGAAGGAAGGGAGAAGGCTGGATGGTTTGAATTATGAAAGAATGGTTGGGTTGAAGGATGAAACGGTCAGCTGGTAAAGGATGAGTGCGTGGATGGGTCGATGGATGGAAGTGGGAGTGAAAAAATGAACTGATCAATGAGTGAACAAAATGGCCTTCACACTGATGGATGAATGGAAAGGTGAAAGGGTGAATGGATGCAAATGTAAACATATGGACAGATGGAATTTCAGTGAATAGTGAATAATATAAGGAATATGGAAGGATAGAACGGTGAAAGGATGGTTGGAAGAGTGGGAGGATGAATTACATATGAGTAAATGTAAGTGTTGTGGGAACTATTCCAGGAAGTGTTGAACTTACATGGTTCACTCTTTTGGAGTTATTAGAAGCATGACTCAAAGTGTTTTTTTTTTCCTTGCTACTCCTTTTTATGGAAAGGTGGGTGGACACAATAGCCCTAGCCAATAGCCCTTGCCATGTGACCTAGGTTTTGGTTCCCTAGGCTTGGTGAATTCATCTCGACACCAAATGTGCACCACCAGTGCACACAGATAAAAACAAGGAGCCTTTTGCACTCTTGAAAGTCTGCATGAAGTCGTAACTATGGAAATCTGTGTAACATCCTTAAATGCCACACAACCTTGTCTCAATTACAAATTTGCTAAACAATGAAATACATATTCCTGCCCTGCAGTATTGGCACACTGTGAGTTGATAAAGCATTTTTGTATTGGAAAAGGGTAAAAAACAAACAGAACAGTCAGAACAGCCTAATTCAAAACCAAGCATTAGAAAAGTACTTCAGAGAAATGCATTTTTGGAAACAAAATAATATGTCAGTGGTTAGTAAACTGATTGAGTTGATTTCAAAACAATGAGAATTGATGTATGTAATTCTGGAGGAAATTGGTTTAGAGACATCTGTTGTGGAGAAATGTTGGGCCTCATTAGGAGGGAGGTTGCTGTCACATTAGCAACCTCCCCACCGAATCCATTAAGACCTTTGCGCTAGGCTGACTGGTGGAAACCAAGGTTTCTGCCAGTCAGCCTAGAGGAAAAAGTGGCAGCAGCATTGTCTATGGCTCGTAATCGAGCCGGCGGCAATGCTGTCACCTGCAAGGTGCAACAGCACCCTTGCCATGTTCACTGTCTGAACATTGCAAGGGTGCTAGGTAGGGAGGCCCCTGCACTGCCCATGGCAAGTGCATCAGCAGTGCAGGGGCCCCATGTGGCCCCATGTGGCCCCCTGCACCTGTTCTCCAACAGCCTGCTCATGGTGGTGATACTGCCATGAAAAGTCTGGTCGAGCAGCAGGTCTTAATAAGCAGGGCAGCACTGCTTGCAGCGCTGCCCTAGCTGTTTCCAACCTGCTCCCGCCGTCAACCTAGCGGAATCACTGATCCCAGCACAGATGGCGGAACCCTGACCGCCTGACCGCTAGGGTCTTAATGTTGCAGTCGGACCACCACAGCAGCGGAGGTCCAGACTGACATTTTAAGGCTGGTGGTCTTGATACCCTTTGTCTTGCCCTACTAGATCATAGTATGTGCAGCACCCAGTAAAGTAAAGATTTAGAATAATGGACTAAGACAATGGGCAGTGTACAATAGTGAATAAAGAGCAAAATGCTAGGATTCAAGGAATGAAGAGGAGAAGTAGTGGCCCTCTGGGGCTCACATCCAAAGTGTAAAACACCTGCTGTGGATACACTCCAGCAAGCCAGCATTAATGACTTCAGGTGTTTTTTGATTTCTTCTCCATTTCAGGTCCTCATCCGCATTGGGGAACCTATATTTGGGCTGCAGTTTATCTTCTACATTGCAAGTGCATCCAGTTCATGGCTTGATAATCCATATTCTCAGGCCCTAAAGTGTCATGGTTATTTTAGTATTTCATCTATTAGCTTTTATACATGTCCCTACATTTGCCATCTATGCAAATCCAGATCAGTATTTGTGGAAGTGTAGCAATACCTGTTCGAAAGCACAGATCCAGAAAGCATCATGCAGGTGCATGTGAGGAACAAGGTGGGGTCCTGCATTTCCTGACTCTGCAGGCATGCAGACATGTGGTTGTTTGGTCGGTTCAGCAGTTCGGTGGCTCCCGCTCCCCTTCCTACAAGAGGAGGAAAACACACAGGAGGATGTGGGAGTGCATTTCAAGCTCTGTCCCTAGCCCGTCCAGCAACACAGCGGAGCGGTGAGGTGATATGGCGGTAAGCGTGATGGCCTGTGGGAACCTGGTGTTGTGCAGAAGTTGGCAGCATTAGGCCAGTGAGGCTTACACCTGCTTTAGGTGCCTGCGCACCCACTGCAGTGTGCCAGCCAACCCCTTTGCAGCTCCTTGCTCGCTGCTCCCAGGTTAGACCCACTCAGACTGACTCTGACCTCTGCTTATGCTTCCTGCTTTTTTGCCCATGGTTTTGACAGCCCTCAAAGTGCTGCCACCTGTGTTCTCTGGCAGGGTAACCCTCATATCAATAGAGGTCACTGTGGCAAAGAGGCTTGTTCCTTGGTTCCCCACTGGCACCGGTGCTTGCAGTTTCTTGCAGCTGGTGGAAATTGCTTAGTAAGGGGTGGGGCCAAGGGAGTTGAGGAAATTGTGATTCCTTTTAGCTCTGAGGTGACCAGTATAGCTAGTGTTAGAAATGGGGTCTTTGGTTGACAGTTAGGTTTCCCCCTGTCCAAGCAAGGATCCTCACTCTATTTAGGGAAAAGAAAAAACACACCCGGTTAACATTCGTTCACCCCCTTGGTAGCTTAGCACAGGCAGCAAGGCTTAACCCAGAGACAATGTGTAAACTGTTTGTACCAACACACATAGTAATACAGTCAAAGCACTACAAAATGACTCAACACCAGGTTAGAAAAATAGGCAATATTATCTAAACATAACAAGATGAAAAACAACACAAATCCAGCATACACAGGTCAAGATATGAATTTATAAAATACTAAACTTCAATATAGCGCTTAGAAACACAAATGCTTCGATTAGGTGACATCACGGCATCCTGACGGAGTTGTTCCCAGCAATCTGGTGCTAATTGCACCGGTCACGGAGTCACATGGACCCCTCGGTACCGCACCTTGTGAAAGTGAGGAAAGAAACTGGTGCACGGAGTCAGGGATTGCGGTGTCTCTGAATCCTATGTGGTGTCGGTTCCAGTCCTGCAGAGTGGAGGAGCGGAGGCATCATGAAGAGGTGCTGTGTCCTTGCTGTGGAGGTGAGGCGGCGTCAGTGTGAGCGCTGGATCCATGCACTTCCAGCGGGGTCGATATCCGACAGTCATGGCGTGGTGCGGCGAAGTCGGGTGTCACGACCGTCGGTGACACGTCACTTCATGACTCACGAAATTGAGAGACTTCAGCGGGGCTGCTACGGCGTTGGGCCTGCGGGGTCATTGCACTCCAGTGAGGACCACAGCTTTAGGTGAAGGCGGTGGCACGGGATCCGGCAGCAGCTTCCGTCCGAAGTTGGTGCATTTGGTTTATCCTGATTTTCCACCAGCTTCTCCTTTCAAGGGCCCAGAGACTGGATTAGGCACCACTTGGCAGGGCAGGAGTCTCACTAGAGAGTCCAGGTGCTGACAGAGGAAGTCTTTGATGGCCCTGAGACTTCAGAGCAGGGGGCAAGCCCATTTTATTCAAGCAGGAATATACCACAAAGTCCAGTCTATGTCCCCTTTGACAGGCAGAAGCAGCAACTCCAGGAACTCCCAACAAAGCACAGTCCCAGGCAATGGCAGCACTTCTCCTCTGTTCTTCATCTCTTCTCTTTGGCAGAGGTTCTTGTTGGTTCCAGAAGCAAATCTTGATGAAATCTATAGACTGGGGTTTTGGGTGCAATATTTATACCCCTTTCTGCCTTTGCAGTTGCCTAACCTCAAAGAAAAGTCACTATTGTTTACAGGGCCCTGCCTTGCTAATGCCAGGCCCCAGACATACACCAGGATGTTGGAGACTGCATTGTGTGAGGGCAGGATCAGTTCATTCAGGTGTAAGTGAACACTCCTCCCTCCACTCTAGCACAGATGGCTTATCAGGATATGCAGTCTACACCTCAGCTCCCTTTGTGTCACTGTCTAGAGGAGATTCACAAACAGCCCTTCTGTCAGTCTGACTCAGACAAAGAATCCACAGAAAGGTTTAAGCAAGAAAATGCCTGCTTTCTAAAAGTGACATTTTCAAACTAACAATCTAAAAACCACCTTCACTAAAAGATGTATTTTTAATTTGTGAGTTCAGAGGCCCCAAACTCCACATTGCTATCTGCCCTCAAAAGGAAATTGCAATTTAGCAATATTTAAAGGCAGCCCCCTTGTTAACCTATGAGAGAGATAGGCCTTGCAACAGTGAAAACCACATTTGGTAGTATTTCACTTTTAAGACATGTAAAAACACATCACTACATGTCCTACCTTTAACACACACTGCACCCTGCCCATGGGGCAACCTAGGGCCCACCTTAAGGGTGCCTTACATGTATAAAAGGGAAGGTTTGGGTCGGCAAAGTGGGTACACATGCCAAATCAATTTGGCAGTTTAAAACTGAAAACACAGACACTGCAGTGGCAGATCTGAGCCATGTTTGCAGGGTTGTTCATGTGGGTGACACAATTAGGGCTGCAAGCCCACCAGTAGCGTTTGATTTACATTCCTTGGGCACATTTAGTGCACTTTACTAGGGACTTACTATTAAATGAAATACGCCAATCATGGCAAATCCAATTACACATACAATTTCACATAGGGAGCGCTTGCATTATAGCACTGGTCAGCAGTGGAAAAGTGCCCAGAGTGGTAAAGTGCCCAGAGTAACAAAAAGAGCAAAAACAGAGTCCAGAACACAGCATCAACCTGGGAAGCAGAGGCAAAATGTTTGGGGACACCACACCAAGGATGCCTGGTCTAACACGTGTCTCCCCCAGCTGAAATTGGGGAGAACTACACCACCTCATGGGAGTTCTCAGCACTGAAGCAGAGGAATCTGGAAAGACCATCAGGATTGGCGTGTTCTGTTCCAGGGCGGTGTTCCACCGTAAAGTCCATTTCCTATAGGGAGATGGACCACCTCAAAAGTCTTGGATTCTCACCCCTCATCTGCATTAACCATCTGAGGGGCCTCTGGTTGGTCTGAACTAGGAAGTTAGTTCCAAACAAGTAGGGTCTTAGTTTCTTCAGCGCCCAGACCACAGCAAAAGCTTAACGCTCAGTTGCACTCCACCTACGTTCCCGGGGAAGTAACCTCCTATTGGTAAAGGCAACAGGTTGATCTAGGCCCTCTTCGTTTAGCTGTAGCAACACTGCTCCTACACCATGCCCTGAAGCATCAATCTGCATGACAAATTCTTGATAGAAGTCAGGTACCTTCAGCACAGGTGCCATGCACATGGCTGCCTTCAGGGCATCAAAGCTTTCTGGCAAGGCTCAGTTCAGATTACTTTCTTTGGTTGCTTTTTGGAAGTTAACTCTGTTAATGGAGCAACAATAGTGCCATACCCCTTAACAAACCTCCTTTAGGAACTGGTGAGACCTAAAAAGGCTCTCACCCCATTCTGGGTCTTGGGGGGCTCCCAATCCAGATTAGTTTCAATCTTAGTTTGCAGGGGTGCCACATGGCCACTCCCCACTTGGTGCCCCAGGTACACTGCAGAGCCTTGCCCTATTTGGCACTTGCTAGCCTTAGTCGTGAGTCGTGCCTTCTGCAGGGCCTCTAACACTTTGCAGATGTGCTGAAAGTGTTCCCTCCAAGTGGAGCTGAACACAGCAATGTCATCCAGGTAGGCTGTAGTGAAATCATTCAATCCAGCCAACACTTGGTTAACCAGCCTCTGAAAAGTGGCAGGGGCATTTTTCATCCATCCCAAAGGGCATCACCCTAAACTGATAGTGCCCATCTGGGGTAAAA
The DNA here is from genome assembly GCF_031143425.1 of Pleurodeles waltl. Lineage (NCBI taxonomy): Eukaryota > Metazoa > Chordata > Amphibia > Caudata > Salamandridae > Pleurodeles > Pleurodeles waltl. The sequence goes on from NC_090449.1 coordinate 979,088,782, forward strand.
AATTAAGACCTCTCCTTAGCCCCCTCAGTCAGAGCAATCTGCCAATACCCAGATGTTAAGTCAAATGTGTTGAAATATTTGGCAGCCCCTAACCGATCAATGAGCTCATCAGCTCAGGGGATGGGGTGTGTGTCAGTCTTAGTGACTGCATTGAGTCCCCGGTAATCCACACAGAACCTGAGTTCTGGAGTGGCACCAAGAGCAGCAGCTTTTGTGACCAAGACCATAGGACTAGCCCAAGGGCTACTAGAGAACTCAATTACTCCAAGGACTAACATTTTGGATACCTCATCCTTAATGTTGGCCCTAACCTTGTCAATCACTCTGTAAACTTTATGTTTCACTGGAGGACTATCCCCAGTTTCCACACAAATGAGTGACCCTTGGGATCAAGGAAAAGTATGAGGCAAGCTGTCCCAACACTTGACGACAGTCCCTCTGTTGTTCTAGAGTCAATAATGTATTTAAAATGTATCAGATAATTTGTGTAATTGTACTTTTGTTTTCCTTGCACTTTGTTTTCTTTTGTCGTGTAACATGGTATCTTCCAGCTGCCCCTGCTCCAACACCGGTACTGCCTTGAATGTGGAGAGTTGGCAGTTGGCGAAGGAGCAGAGCCGGAGTGGCTGGAGTTTCTCTGTGAGTCTCTCTCTCATCTAACGAGCGCTTAGCACAATGGATAATCCCATCCTCGTCGCCAAAAATGAAGTAGATGATATATAAAAACATGGAAGTAAAGCTGCACTCCGTATTTATTAGTCAAGATCTGAAGGAAGAAAAGAAACTCCAGCCACTAATAATCTAAAAACCACCTTCACTAAAAGATGTATTTTTAATTTGTGAGTTCAGAGACTCCAAACTCCACATCTCTATCTGCTCGCAAAGGGAACTTTAAGAATATTTAAAGGCAGCCCCCATGTTAACATGTGAGAGAGATACTCTTTGCAACAGTGAAAACCGAATTTGGCAGGATTTTACTGTTAAAACATGTAAAGACACATCACTACATGTCCTACCTTTAACATACACTGCACCATGGCCATGGGGCTACCTTGGGCCTACCTTAGGGGTGCCTCACATGTATAAAAGGGAAGGTTTGGGCTGGCCAAGTGGGTACACTTGCCAAGTCGAATTGGCAGTGTAAAACTGCACACACAGACACTGCAGTGGCAGGTCTGAGCCACGTTTACAGGATTACTCATGTGGGTAGCACTATCAGTGCTGCAGGCCCACTTGTAGCATTTGATTTACAGGCCCTGGGCACCTCTAGTGCGCTTTATTAAGGACTTCCTAGTAAATCAAATGTGTCAATCATGGAAAAGCCAATTACACATACAAAATTTCACATATGAAGCACTTGCACTTTAGCATTGGTCAGCAGTGGTAAAGTGCCCAGAGTAACAATAACAGCGACAACAGAGTCCAGCACATAGCAACAACCTGGGAAGCAGAAGCAAAACGTTAAGGGAGACCGAAGATCCCAGGTCTCACAGCTAATGTCTGCATTCACGCTGCACTTGGTGCCTTCCTGGTGCCCCCAGCTGTTCCTCAGACCTTCTTGGTTTGAACCCCCTCACGCTTCTGCACACTAGAACAAATTACCAGAGAAGCCAGGGCTATGTGGTAACCTCACAAAGAAAATGCCAGCTCTGTCCTAATGGCTTGCTGTGCCCACCATGTGTAATCACTGGAAATTTGGTATACGATTAATGGCTAGGATCAGCCAATGTTGTAATCATGCAGAAAATGCTAACCAAAGGTCCACTGGGTTATCTCACAAAGGGTCTGAAAATTGTCAGAGGGGCAAAGCCTGACCACAATCAACTCATTCAACCAGCTAACCCTGCCAGTGTGGACAGCCACACCATCAAACTCAGAACACTAGAGGAAACAATCAAGCTCTATTGTTTAATAATTAAAATTTCATTCTGAGTAACTAGTGGTCCAGGCAGACCTATTAATTACCCTGTCCATATTACTGTCAGGAATAGACAATAATCTAAATGCACTTAACACCCTTATCGTGCGGGCCCGGGGGTTTTCCACAGTAAAAAGTTAATCTGGAGCATTTAGAGTCTAGCAAGTGTTTGTTCACTAATGCTCAATAAACTCTCCACCTGCCAGAAGTCTTATCAGATTTCCCAAATCTAAAGATGCAAACCATAACCACTCCACTGTGTGGTAGTAGGTATGGAAGTAAGTTCAAGGAAGAGACACTAACAATTACATACCTTCCCCTGCACCATGTGCAAATGCGACTTGTTCAGCAATTTTGCAAAGAACCACGACAGAAAGGTACACCAAGGCTCCCAGTGCATTAAATGCACCAAAGGATTCACAAAGCACTGAATTCCAGAAAACATCTCAATTAATGTTGATCACCCACATGATGATGTGCACAGCGGAAATACATGCACAACCAAATCTTGGGTACACAGCTGAGTATAAAATCTAAATCTTCTGAAATAGGAAGACCTAAGATCAGACATGAAGTGGTAAACATTGAGCTCAACCGACAATTCAATCCTCCTAGAGAAGAGCACCTCACACCTGAAATGGCACTTGCCACCCAAAGAAACTAACAACAAAATGAGAGCAAAAAATATTGCAGAAAGTAAGGAAAAAACTAATTACTAGGCAACTGACTGCTGTCAATCATAGACCATTCAATAAAATATATTTAGTCTTTGAATGCAAGGACATAACCCAATTTTCATGCAAAATAGATGAACCAACTCAGTGGGTACAAGATGCCCTCCCCAATCATTGGAACTTGCTCATCACAGGAGGCGCTGGTCCAGACTAAAACAAAATGTCAGCCAAGCAGATTTGTATCCATCATAACAAACAGCTGTGCACCAAATAGACGGCTGTAAATCTCAACTGGAGACACACAGCCAAGGCTCTAGGTTATTGTCTGTTTCATGGCTAGGAAGGATACTGTCATACCATCCGTTAGCAAAGATAATCATAGCTTGTTAGAAGGACTGAAGGATTCTAGGACAAAAGAAGAGCCAGTTACTGTAACTGAAAATCAGCCACTGAAAAAATCTCAGGATTAGGGGGGAATATTTTGAAGGGCATAGGGAATTTGCCATCTGCAATATCCCCACATGCACTAATCCAAATCTCACCATCAAATAGCCTGCTATGTCTAGATGATCAACCACAAATGCCCCACTGAGAATTTCTACACCACCCGCAGAGGAATTTAGGCGTGGATGCACAACCTCAAATTTCAGAGACTGTCACCAACCCAACTCTGGGTGTTGCTCCGCTCCAAAGCTCAGGCATCGGTTACCAATAAGGAAATAAGATTCTAGCCTATCCATAATATGTATTGAGAGGCCCGTACAATATATTAAACAGGGGAAATATTCTGAAGCTACTTAGAAGCCAATCACCATTGACACATTTAACCAGCCCAGACACACAATCTATTGCGTTCCTCCTGCTAAGAGGTGCACAATCAAAGGAACCAACTTTAATAACATTAGTCACAGGTGAACAGGCAAGTCAAATGTGGCAAGAATTGATATTGATCATTGATAGGGCATAAAATTAACAAGGTATTCAACTGAAGCGTACCCAGTACATATCTGTAGTGAACCCACGACAGTCAGTCATAACAGAGGTCACTAAAAAAAGTATTTTTCAATCCTGAGAAACACAATAGACAGGCATAGCCAGACCAAAAACACAGCAATAAGACTGCAAGGTACATTAGGGAGGCAATAAAGGATGCATCAAAACAGCAAAATAGAGACAGACTGGCCATGGCTGCCAATGGCCTTATTTAATCAATCAGAAAATGACTACCAGCCACACAAACATACAGTTCCTCCACTGGTCTGAAGATTTGCTTGTGGAATGCAAGGGGTTTGAGCACCTTGGTTGAATAGGCAGAAGTGGTCACATATTAACAGCAGATCAATGTGATATTACTGGAGAAAACGGGGACTACAACATCAGTCCCCCTGATTGGGTATTTGGAGTAGCAATCCCTGGTATTAAAAAAGGAACTCAAAAGGCACACCTAAAGGTGTCCTTGCTATTTACATTACTTCAGATCTGGATGTTAACACAGAAGAAATTAATGAATGTTTACATCTACCCATGACGCCACCTAAAACATGAGATTGTGCTTAAAATGAAAACAATAGTAACTGACCTCAGTCAAAAGTGCGATGAGGGATATATGATCTTAGCTGGCAAATTCAACTCAAATCTATTCATCAACAGCAATGGAGATACATTGGTGTTGCTTCAAGATGATCTCTGGAACATCCCTCATCAACTGATACCCTGGAATAAAAGATATGACCCCTTTGGAGAGAAGGCTACACCTTTATGGGCCTCTCCCTGTTTAGGTACATGGAGATATTCCAGATAGACACTCACTCAGAAAGCAATCAAAATCAACAAACTTTGCAGCTAAGCAAAAAAAGCCCCTTACTGGTGAGAAGTCTAGACAATGTCTCTGTATTACTAACTACAAGCCTAAGGAGATTAATTTAGAAAGGTGTTTCAGCTAAGGATTTTGAGGAGTGCTGTTGACCGAACATGGAAAATCTGCTTTTCTATGTGTGCCCCAGCCGCCAAGAGCTGATCTTCCATATTCTCCATCTTGCTATATAAACCAGATAAGCTGTGTGTCTCTGCCATGGACTTCTGTACCCCATTCTTTTTTCTGGCTCCTCTATGGACTACTATTTAAATTGTTCGAATCACTATGGATGACATAATTATTATCACATAGCTAGAATACAAAATGGGCAGCATGAAGTTATTTTGATGAAAGATGAGTATATAATCAAAAAGGTCCCTAATAGAGTTGGAAATACCATAGTGATGGATATGAAAGAAGCCTATAAAGTATATATAGGGAGAAACATGAAAACATGAAAATGAAAAATTGAAGAAAGATATTAGACAAGAACTAGCTGTGGAATATATGAAATGCTTACAGAAAATAATGGAAGAATACAACTATTTGAGAAATAGCCATACAACAATTGCTGCTGTATCCTTATCAACAAAAATCGATTAATATTTAAATAATCCCTCTGCAAGGCCAATGGTTAGTTACTATTAGGTCTGTGATCTCACTCTTTTGTGAGTAGATATAAATCATACATTCTTACCTTAAAGATACATCAGATTTTCATATTAAGATGAATAAAATACCATGGCACCAAGCATTTCTGCTGGTGATAGCAGGTGCTACATTATTATATACCTTATGATAACATGACAAAGTGAGTAGAGCATGCAACCATTTTTTATGTGTAAGATCAATTAACTTCCCAAGACACACAAGCATGATCCTAAGAATGTTTGATTATTTCCTGAAACACATCATGTCTGCATTCAATGGGAACTACATTCAACAAAAACAAGGTACTGCCATGGGCACCTCTATTTCTCCCACCTATGCAAATTTATTGATAGGACAGTTAGCGCAGGAGGTGACCTGGTCAGAAACAAATCCTGAGATGATAAACCATGTGGTTTTATGGCTCAGTTTCATTTATGCCATGTTTTAATATGAATGGGGGAAATAACTGTTATGGAAATGTTCATCAAGGGTCTAAATGATACTGAGAACAACTTTAAATTGACATATAATAGTTAATACTCAGGGCAATGTGCGAGAACTATGCATTTTGAAAATGATGATCTGCTTCAATTATCCCCCTCACAAGAATTCTACTATAAGTTCAGCCATAAAATCCACTCAAGAATGGTTGAATTTGTTTGATGTGGATAACCCCAATGTTAATGTTACTGGATAATGATGAGATTTGGTGCTTGCATGATGGGCCCTGAATGCAAACTGCTAGTGGGAACTTCATGTGATTCCGTTGCTCACCACGTATAGAGGATCTGAGAAATGGAACTGTTGTTACAAATGCTTAGACAGAGCTTGCACTCACCTGTAGTGTTTTTTGTATTATGTCCTGAACATCCTTGAGTATAAACATCAGATGTAAGTTTAATGTATGTTCTACTGATGGTAGAGAATTTGAACTCTATTAAAATATGTTTTGAAAAATTAACAAAGAGTAACATTTTCTGAATATAACAGTTTTCATAAGAGAAAATCAAATATGCACTGAGTTCCACAGAAAACAAAAAATTGCATTTTTCACAACAATAGTGCTTCTCCAAATGTTTTAAACTATGCATACTGTATGGATACTTACTAAGAGCCCATATAAACTGCATCAGAAAGTTGGTTTGTGAACAAGAAGAAAGGAAGATCATTTGTATATTTCGGGACAGAGGTTATCTGGTAATAGTGCTAAAAGTTGCTCTTACAAGAGTGCAGAAATAGAAAAAGAAATGAACTATTAATGAAGACAACTGCCAGGAAAAAGACGTTATTGCCAGAAAATGGCTCCATCTTTGGAATCATATGGATTTCAATTAATCCCACAAGAACGTAAACAAATTCTACAGCAAAACTGGGGACTTTTATTAGTAGGTCAGCATCTTAAATCAAAAAAGGCTCTCGTCCAAACATAACAATCAGAAAATAAGTATCGTTAGGCAACATCGTGATGAAAGTCGAATTTTGAACAAGAAAAAGAAAAAATGAAAAATAAAAGCTGACGTCTCCAAAGAAAGCTTTTTGGAAATGCACGAAATGTAAAGCTTGCCAACATGGCGAGAATAAAATAAAACTGGCGAGAATAAAATAAAACTTCAGATTTGGAATGGAAAAAAGGAACATTGGACAATGGATCACTTGTGACGTGGAGTATGTGGTGCTTGTCTTTTGTTTCTTTCAACAAAATATGACGGTCATTTGTTATGCTGCTAGTACATCCTGAACAGTGCTTAATTTGTGCTTGTTGTTTCCGGTGCTGAGCACCAGCACTTATTTGAGGGCGGGGGCTTACTTTTCTGCTTCAAGCATTTGCTGTGAGCAAAAGACACATAAGGGAAAGACGGAGGAAGAGAAAAACAAAAAAGCGTCACAAAAGGAGAAAGCAGAAAGCTGTAAGAGTGAGCTGAAGGGGCAGGGAGTGGCTTTAAATGGATTAAAGAGGCCCAAGATGGCATCAGGATTACGCCGCCTCAGTATTCTGTGCTCGCACATATAATCGCAGCAGCAGCGTACTTAAGAGGAGGGCTTTGGGCACCAGCACCTTTTTGTGTACAAATTAAGCACTGATCTGACAATGCAATGTGGTTCTGGGCATAGCTAGAAAATTCACGTCCCTTGGGCCATTCAATGTGTTAGTCAAGATGTTACGATATTACTAATGTTTATACACATCAACTGCAGCCTATTTTTGTTGGGAAATCTGCAGCCTCTTAGACATGACAGCTCTTTGGCTTAATGACTTCACCTCTTTACTTGGCATGGTTCGTGTGCTCTCTGCCCTTGCCAAAAGTCATGCACCGAAATGCACGATTCTACCACTATTCTAGAAAAATACAATTGATTTGCCAAGTTCATACTTCTTCATTAGTCCTTTACTCCCTTTCTCTGGCTCATCCTCAGATGCAGTCTGATGGGCCTCTTCTGTGGTGTGGGTGGTGTTCTCAACCACTGAAATCTCTTGAGCCACAGTAATACTTCACATGTTACTGCTGGGGACTGTGAGGAATGTTTTCTGTGCAGTTGAGAAGTGGCTGTCACACCCAGTGTATGAACCATTAGATCCTGTGATGTGATAAATAGTGCGAGACAATATCCTTGGCCCCTGCTCAGTCTTTTTTAAGTCTACCCCTCGCTTGCAGTATTTGAGTAGCAGTTTTGTTGACTGGGATAGTCTGCCTTGTGTTGTGGTCTCTGGACTGTGGACCTACTTCTGTTTGTCCTTTTCTTGCTGACAGCCTGCATGGATTCTGTTATTCTGTTTAGTTGTGAATCTCCTTATTATTCTGTACTTGTTGTTTTCCACGGTAATCAGGCTCTTTCTCTTATGTCTGTGGCTCTTTCCCATGCTGCCTTTGAAGTTTATGAGCCTCTACATGGGTCACAGCAAAGCACCTCATGTCCCTGTTGGTACTGCAGCTGCAGTGTCCATCCAGTCTTTTTTATTCGAATAACCCTGTTTCTTCTCTTACCTGTCATACTCCTATGAGTGCATTCTCTCCGACAGAATCTCCCACCAATGTCAAGTTTTCCCAACTCATTCAGATTCTTCACTTCTCTTTTATTACCTTGACAGTCTCCTACAGTCTCTTGTTATTGCATGTAAATCTGTTCATTTGATTGCTTTTTTTCCACTCTCTTCTGTTCTGCTTCTCTCCATGTTGGTTCTTGGCAGTATTTCATATTGTCTCCGGTAATTACAGTAAACATTATTTATTTGCCTTCAGTGTTATTATTCCTGTCCGTGGACGCTGCAGATAAAAGTCAAGACTTATATGTCTATCATCTATTATTATTTTAATTTTATTGCAGCTTTTGTTATATGTGTTTCCTTACCAGTTGTTGTTTAGGTTCGAACTTTCAATCCTTATCTAAGTCTAACTCTTGTAACTTTCACTGTAAGTTGTTCCTGAAACAACTAACTTTCTATCAAATGGCAAAGCTTTATTATATGCGTAGCTTCACAATAGCCACCCTCACTGTGGATTGTGGGGATTGTAGTCTAGCACAAGAAATCATATTGATCAATGCATATTTTCTTTAAAGTGGTTGTACACATAGCTGCGGGGGTGGGGAAATTGTGAAATAATGGCAGACCTCCCACATCCCAACTTACCTGCTGCTTCATCCTCCACTTCGGTTGGCCCTGCCAAGGCCAGAGTGCCCAAAATACTGCCAACCACGCACATGGCTGTGGACTTAATTGTAAGCAGCTCTGTGAACAAAACTCCTCCACAAGCAAGGATGGTCTGTGGCTTTGGCAGCTGGATATGGGTGTCTGGAGCTAACAGGAAGTGCAAAATCTACAACTGAAAAACAGTGACCACAAAGTAATTGGTGTAGGGCTGGTATGAGCAAAACCATTGAGAAAAACATAGGAGAGACAATAGTCTAACCATAAAACAAAACCTGGAGATTCAATACGGTATATTGCCTTTGCAGGACCTGGCCCTTTTACAGGGTCATTCCCCAGACTTTTTTGCCTTTTACCTCCTTATTTTTCGGACCTTTGTTGGCTGACGTTATGACTCTGAGCACTTTTTCACTGCTAACCAGTGCTAAAGTGCATGTGCTCTCCCTTGTAAAATTGGTATGATTGGCTTATACCTAATTGGCATATTTAATTTACCTATACGTTCCTTGTAAAGTGTCATCCCTATACCCAGAGCCTGTGAATTAAATGCTACTAGTGGACCTGCAGTGCTGCTTGCGCCACCCACTGAAGTAGCCTTTCAAACTTATCTCAGGCCTGCTAGCGCAGGGCCTGTGTGCGCAGTTTTCTGCCACAGGGACCTGGCATCTAAACTTACTTCCAGGCCCAGAACTCCCCTTTTACTACATGTAAGACTCCTCTAAGGTACGCCCTAGCTAGCCCTATGGGCAGAGTGCTATGTATGTAAAAGGCAGGACATGTGCCAGATTGCGTGGCCTGTCCTAGCAGTGACAAACAGTCTAACTTGGTGGCTCACTGCTGTGAGTACTGCCTTCTCATAGGATTGCATTAGAAATGCCCTGCCTTATGTCTAAGGGGTATTATCTGATACCTGAGGGGTAGCATAGGCAGGTTTGATATGGTTTGTGATAGTGATGAGAAATGCTGCTTACTGGTGTAGGTGTATTTTTTTATTACTATTACAGAAATGTCACTTCTAGAAAGTGCACATTTATCTGTGCTTATAACTCTGGTGTTTTTGCAGCTTGACTCCAATCCACGTTTGGGCAGACTGATAGCTGGGGCTTTGTGCATGCTTTTCTGACAGCCTGTACACAGGAGGGTGGAGGTGTCACAGAGGTGCATCTACATATTGCATAGTCTTCCTGGGCTGAGAGAAGAGGAGAGGCTGGGCACACGTCCATTTGTAAAGGCTGTGCCCTGGCCTCTCACAATAGGGTTGTTTACCCCCACTGATGTTTGGAGCCTGTGCTGGAGGAGAGAAAGGGCACTCCTAGAACCAGATGTAACTGTTGGGACCCCCTCTCCTTCTCATTGGCAAAGACACTGTAAACTGAGTATAAGTACAGGGGAATTTTCCCCACAATATGGACATTCTTGGGGCTCCAGAAACCTTACCTGGAACTGGACACAGGACGCTGTTAAGAGGACTCACCAGGACCACCTTGGACTGCTGCTGCTGTGCTAACCTATGACCTGCTTGGTCACTAGGAGGAACTGCCACTGCTTGCACCCACTTTTGTGCTGGCCTGTAGCTGGGTTCGCCAGCCCTGTGCTCCTTCCTCAAATTTTGTCTCCAGCGGCAGGGTGTTGTGGCCCCTGGCCATGTCAAACTGCCCCAGCAGAAGGAGTGCTGTTTCCCTGACTGAGCGCCTGGAGAGCGCTGGCTGTGCCCCTCTGCTCTGTATAATAACGCCAATGCTGGGAGGACATCACCACCGCAACCTGGGCTCCGGTATATCCCCATAGCACTTTGAAAAGCGCTTCCTGTCTGCAAAAATCACTGCCGGGGCCGAAGCACAGTGCCTTCGCACTTTGGAAAGTGCTCCTTTGCCGATAATAATCACTGCTGCAGCCCGGGCATCCTATTCCAGAGAAGCACGAGTGCTGTGCACCCTCCAGTGCCCCTGGGGGACAAGAAAAAGGTAACCGGAGCAAGCGTGCTCCTATCGGTACCCCCGGGGCATGGCTCGCTCCTTAGAGCTCCCCCGGGGCTCCAGCTGCCCTCCATTCCTAATCAGAATCACTGCGGCAGCCCAGGAACGAAAGAGACACACTTGCGCACCACATCGGGTGCAGGCGAATGTGCAGCAGCGGCCCCAGGAGGGAAAGAGACCTCATCGGAGGTCTCCTCTGTATCCCAGGGCTGTCCCTGAAAAGCAGGACTCGAGGGAGGCGGGGGAAACATCCCCCCTACCCCCGGTCACTGGCATAGGAGCGGGACGCTCCTATTTTTCAGCCGGGCACTATTTCTTTTAGCAACGAGGAAGGGAGGCATCGCCAGAGGCCCCTTCCTCTCGCCCCCATTACTTTGTTGGGCTACCTTGCCCCCCCCTTGTGGCAGCAGGGCCAGTGGAGGCCCGGGGGAGCCCCACAGAGATCACAGGCCCCAGGAGGGGCCCGTTAGAAAAACCAGAGAGGGTGCAGACCGCTCCACTCCCCCAGGAGCACCACGTGGCCCCCGTTTCGCGCATAGGAGCGCCGGGGGCCCCACGTTCCTCTTCCAGGCCCTGTCCTACCAAATAAGGTACTTTTGGGGACACTGGGAGGGTGGTATGCCCCAGGGTTGTTTTTAAAATAATATATATTGACTATATGTTCCTATTATGGGCATGTTAGGCTGATGTTTGTTTATTTGCTCATGACTTGCCATATAATTTTGTTTAGTTCCTCTATAGGCCCTTATCATATTTTCTATGACAAGTTCATACAATTGTTTACTGTGATTCCTGACTACTGCTTATGTTGCAGAATCCTGAGTACTTACGTGTTCTAATGTGACAACTGCTTATTCCAGCAGAGTATTAGTAACTTGTGTAACGTTCTGACAACTGCTAAGGTAGAAGGGTATTACTGATGTGTAATGTTGGTCTAATTATGTTTTGTGCAATACAGTTTATTTTTACATAGCTCAGTGTTGTGTTTACTTTGTGGTGTACATATTGCGTCACATGTGTCGTATGTGTTGTGCAAATGTTTTACACATTGACTCCGGGTTAGGCCTGACTGTTCGGGGTGAGCAGGCGTTATCTTGGACGTGTAACTCCCTTGTCCTCACTAGAGTGGGTGGGCTCTGCCTGGCTTAGGTGCATACCCTAGCCAACCAGAAACCCCATTTCCAACAGCCTTCCACCAGAAAGAAGGGTAATAGGCAGCCAATTTGCACTAGATTTTGGCATTAGTAAATCGGGGTTATCATTTGCCTTAAAAAAAGCTCTATATATATATATATATATATATAAGCATGCAGGATTGCCAAAAATACAAAAGAGTATACTATAGGTAATGGTGGTAAAATATTGATCAAACACCATATCATGTGTAAGAGTCGATTCACGGTATATGTCACTGAATGCCCCTGTGGTTTGAAATATGTGGGGAGTACCATCTGTGAGACCAAAAAAAGGATACTGGAACACATTAGTGCAACCATTAATGTGGACAGAAGCTATGCCAGGGCCAAACACATGGAACAAGCACATGGCAGTCAATGGGAAACTATGACATTTTATGCAATCGATCAAGTACCCATTAATGAACGAGGAGGGGACAGGGAAAGGAAATTACGACAGTTAGAGTCAAGATACATTCTAGAGATTCGCACCTTGACCCCTTGGGGAATGAATCTGGACGAAGAATTATTTGTACATTTGTGAATGGTCGTACAATTTTTAGCCAATAACATAGACTCCATTTATTTTTATTTTTATTTTTACCTTGATACATGGGTTTTTTCACATATAGGGGGTGATTCTCACCCTGGCGGGCGGCGGAGGCCGCCCGTCAGAGTTCCCCCCTCCAGAATACCGCACCGCGGTCATTAGACCGCTGCGGGTATTCTGGGTTTTACACTGGGCTGGCGGGCGACCGCCAAAAGGCCGCCCGCCAGCCCAGTGTAAAACAACCTTCTCACGAGGACGCCGGCTCCGAATGGAGCCGGCGGAGTGGGAAGGTGCGACGGGTGCAGTGGCACCCGTCGCGAATTTCACTGTCTGCAGAGCAGACAGTGAAATTCTTTGTGGGGCCCTCTTACGGGGGCCCCTGCAGTGCCCATGCCATTGGCATTGGCACTGCAGGGGCCCCCAGGGGCCCCACGACAACCCATACCGCCATCCTGTTCCTGGCGGGCGAAGCGCCAGGAACAGGATGGCGGTATGGGCTGTCAGAATCCCCATGGCGGCGCAGCGAGCTGCGCCGCCATGGAGGATTCAAATGGGCAGCGGAAAACCGGCGGGAGACCGCCAGTTTTCCACTTCTGACCGCTGTCAAACCGCCGCGGTCAGAATGCCCAGCGGGGCAAAACCAGCCTGTTGGCGGTGCCCCCGTCATTTTAGCCCTGGCGGTCTTGGACCGCCAGGGTTAGAATGACCCCCATAGTCTTTTTGATATAGGTTTTTATGCATAGTGTATAATGGACCCTTATAGCCATAAAGCATGTCAGATACGGTGAAAATTACCCCAAAAAATGCGGTGGATTTGGTTAAATAATATTGTGAAATATAACATAAGGTGTTATTGATAACAAGCGCATGAAGAAATTTGGGGTAAAAGATAAACATAAACACATAAACATAGCTTATGGGTGGCAACTACTAAATCCACAATGCAATGGGAAACACAGTGCTCACTCATGGTTAATTTTGATTTGTTATCACATGTTTTTTAGGGTTTAGAAAGCAATTTATTTGCCTAATGTATAATCTCTATAAACGTGCATATGCAAATTTAGGTTGAAAAGAGGAGTGTTGAGCATGTTTAAATTCGAAATTGTGGATATAAAAACGGAAGTAAGGGGCCATAACCGGAAATGCCTGTGAACAAGGTCTTGGCAGACCGAAAGGTGTAAGGCAGCATTAATTGCATGTAACCGAATTGAAGCCCAGAAAATAAAGAAGCAGCATATACAGCAACTTTGGAGTGTGGTTTATTCCTTCAATTTGATAAAGGAATCTGTGTTTCATATTTTTATATATATATATATATATATATATATATATATATATATATATATATATATATATATATATATATATATATATATATATATATATATATTAATGTACCTATACATTGTATCAGAAAAAGAGAGAGAGGAACCGAAACCACTTTAGGAACAAATTTAATGAAAAGGGGAAATGAGCAGGGTGGACACATTCCCCAGCCCTGATCTGTCTCTCTTTCTGTCTCTCACTCACTTTCTTTCACTTCCACTTAGCCCCCCTCACAAGCCAGTTTGAGCATCCCATTGAGAGTGGTTCAGAGCACACTTTCGAGTCATGGTGTCTACAAAGTACAGCAACTGCTGCACATTGCCCCAACCCTCTAAAGGTAACGCAGAGGCAGCTGCCCGAGAAGGTAGCAGGGCAGAGGATTCAGAACGAATGAATGGGAGGTTGATAAGTAGAGTGCGCCTGGAAGTGGTCACAGCAACACCTCAGGGTGGAGAGTTTTATTGACATTAAAAAGCGGTATTTCAATATGTTTCTTAGCATAGGTTTTGGAAAAAGAAGTGGAAGTTTTGTGTTATTGTATTTTTTGATGTTTTACACACTAGTCATTGAAAGTATGTTTGCATGGTGTGGCAGTATGTTTGCTTGCTTATTGTACAGTGACAGCAGGTTAGTAGGTGTATTGTTGGGTGACATTATGTTCATATGCATATTGCTCAGTGACTGCCTGTTTCTAGCATTTTGCTGTGTCAAATGTTCACATATTACATTCTTTTTTTACATTGGCCTGTGACATCAAGTTCTTGCGTGCATTACTCGATAACACCCTATTCACACTTGTATTGTCCAGTGTTCTCTAGTTCACTTCAGTAAAGTCAGCAGAGAGAGATCAAATTATTTTCAAAAGATGAGGTAAAGAGAAGGAATTCAATCTTGGCAGGTTGAGCATACAGACTACCATATTGGGGCATCTACAGACAGTCAAGGTGTCAATATCTTTAGGTTTATTTGTAGATCTTTCGATTATTGCTGTACGTAGACTCCTTTCTTCTCTATGATCAGACTCAGTGGCTTCAAGAAATTAATGGACATAGCAGGAACTATAATAGAGCCCTGGGGACACCATCAGTAAACATAAGTGAGCTGCATTTTCTTATGTGCCTTAAGCCCAAGTCTTCACATCCTGGTGTTCATTGGTGAAAAGGATGAACACCTGCTCAAGATCAGGTCACAAAAGACAATGTAAAGTCTAAAGTTCGAATCAACCTTACAAGGTCAACCGTTTCGAGAACCTCCAGCAAAGCGAGAAGTGTGAATAAGTAGGAGCCTTCTTTGTCTAGTGTTTGGAGTGCATCATCCTGGTAGTGGTTTCTTCACTAAATTGACAGCCAGAAAAAATATGTTCTTCGACACTGACAGTGTTTTATATATCAGCAACGTCCTCTCCAGTGTGAACCCTAGCTGGATACCAGTAAGAAGAGACAAATAATGGGCCTGATTCACAAAGGTAAAGTTAGACTTTTGGTTTAAGTTTAGACCAAGGGGGTCATTCTGACCTTGGCGGTCCATGACCGCCATGGCGGAGTGCGGCGGAAGCACTGCCAACAGGCTGGCGGTGCTTCCTGGGCGATTCTGACCGCGGCGGTAAAGCCGCGGTCGGAAAAGGGGAGCCAGCGGTTTCCCGCCGGTTTCCCGCTGGCCCAGGGAACCCGCCATGGCGGCGCTGCTTGCAGCACCGCCATGGGGATTCCGACCCCCTTACCGCCAGCCTGTTTCTGGCGGTGTCCACCGCCAGAACCAGGATGGCGGGAACGGGTGCCGTGGGGCCCCTGGGGGCCCCTGCACTGCCCATTCCACTTGCATGGGCAGTGCAGGGGCCCCCTAACAGGGCCCCACAAAGATTTTCACTGTCTGCTGTGCAGACAGTGAAAATCGCGACGGGTGCCACTGCACCCGTCGCACCCCTTCAACTCCGCCGGCTCCATTCCGAGCCGGCTTCATTGTTGAAGGGGCTGTCCCGCTGGGCCGGCGGTCTTCTGGCTGTCGCCCGCCGGCCCAGCGGAAAAGCCGGAATGGCCGCCGCGGTCTTTTGACCGCGGAGCGGTCTTTCGGCGCGAACCGCTTGGCGGGCGGCGACCGCCGACCGCCGCGGTCAGAATGACCGCCCAAATGTCTAACTTTACTACTTTTCGGTATTCACAAAAGTAAGTTATAAGTAGTGTCTTTACGTCCACACTTGGGGAATAATCTCCACACTCGGGGCAGGATCTCCGCATTTCAGGCAGAATCTCTGCAGTAAAGGCAGAGATCCATCCCAGGGGAGGAGATTCCACTGAGTGGGTAGATTTTGCTTTGGCTGCGGAGATCCCACTCCAGGTGCCTAGTGGAATCTCTGCACTCAGGGCAGAGATTCAGCCCTGAGTGCAGATGTGAAGATGCTACTCATAACTTTCCTTTGTGAAAGTTGTAAACCTGGACTTTTGCTCTAAGTTTAACTTTGTGAGTCGGCCCAATGTTTTCTAGCATAGACCTGATTTGTCCAATCTTCGGAGAGTAAGGGAGCATTCACAGGTGTGTTTGAAAATGGCTTGGTTGATTTTGAAGATATTGTAAGACAGATTAGCTAGGTAATAGTTTGTTGAAGGAAGACAGATTGTATTTACCGATTGGAAGGAAATAGCCCCAGGTGTTTATTGTAGAAAAGTGGAATATAATGCAGTGAGGCTAGTTAGATCTCACTATGCATACTCTCATAATACCCCCAGCTGGGTCCTTTGAATTCTCAATAATAAATCCCTATCTCAGTCCTGGTACTGTGGCACAGAGCAGTCAGGCTTTATTAGAGGAACATGTGTTAAGCTTTTCAGAGTGCCAACAAAGACAATAAGTAAATGACAAGACTCTAAAGAAATTTGACACCAATTTATAAATATAGGGCCAGATGTACCAAGGGGATTTACCCATTCTGTGTCTATGAAAAAATGCTTTAGTACATAAGGCCCATGAAGCATATTTTTATATAAATTTAGATACCAAAATGAACACAATCTGATACATTTAACCGGGGTTAGGGATTTTAGAAGGAAAAATAATTCAGTGCAGTTCAGTACTGAAAATTGTTAACAGAGAAGTGAATGGACAAATCAGCTACTGCTAATCGGTCATTTGCAGGATGAGTCAAGTTGAAACCATTGGCAGTTAAGGAAATGTGGGTTCCTGGACCGGAGGTCAGCAGTCAGTACAATTTTACTTGGCTCATAGTGCCTGGGTGCAGAATTGTCCTGGTGGTCTTTGTTTGAGAAAAAGGGGAGTAGCAGTTGCTGGAAAAGTCACCTTGCTGCACTTCCCTGTGCCATAGGGAAAGGACAGGAATGTGCCACATTTATCCAATACAGTGCATTCCTGTCCTTTTCCCCTACACTGACGCCCTTTTGGCAGCCTAGCAACAATGCTGTGGGTGATAAAGTGGCGGTAATACCACCAACAGGCTGGCGGTAACTACCGCCAAATTATGACCATGGCGGTGATATCTCCGAAAGACACCCAATGTACCACACCAACCGCCAGGGCAAGGATAACAATCACCATGGCAGTAGCCACCTACGGCCAGGCGGAAGTCAAAGTTCCACTCAGCATATTAAGATGCCACCTTTTCCATGGAAGTACCAATGCCATCAAAAGCCTGGCGGGAGCAGAGCACAGAAGTCAAAGGACTCACCAGTGGAGACACAGGGAAGAACCACGCCACCATGAAAACCGAACTGCATGTTTTCCCGATGATCTTCTACGTCATGCTCCACCATAAACACCAATGTTGGCGAAGACGACAACGGTGGTACAGCTGCCTAACACATAAGGGAGGAGGGAGGAAAACAAGAGTGACACACACACTCACAACACACACCCCCATACACAAACCATACACACAAGCAGATGCGCAAGAAATCAATTTGTCTATGATAGTTGAGAAAATAATGCAAGGACAACAGGAACTGACTAAAGTGATTGTAATAAGATCAATATCAAAAATAATAAATCAATGTGGAAATGCAACAGATATGTACAAATGTACAGAAAAGGGACACTGCCCAGTCCATAGTTCACAGGGCTCACATGGCCATAGGGCAAAGTCCAAGGCCACAATCAATTACTCCACAAATTCCGAAAGAACACTGCAGGGGCATTAGTTGGCAAATAGGCAGGCACCTCAGGGGGAGGAGGGAGCACCTCAGTTGGATGGGGAAACAAGACCACTGGTTCTGGACGGGGCAACATGGGGAGTGCAAGGCCACAGTCTCTCAAGTCGGTGACTTGCCCACTGGCTCTGGAGGGAGCAACATGCCATGTGCTGGTCCTGGGAAATGCAAGGCCGCAGTCTCTCGAGTGGGTGAATACCCAATGGTTCTGGAGGGGGCAACATGCCCTGTGCTTGGTCGTGGGGAGTGCAAGGCCACAGTCTCTCAAGTGGGTGACTTGCCCACTGGGTCTGGAGGGGGCAACATGCATTGTGCCTGGCGGCAGTGACGGGTGCACTGTGGTGGTGGTTGTGGGAGGCTCCGGCTCGGCCCCTGCACCCTCCGATGACTGCACTGTGGTGGTGGTTATGGTAGGCTCCTGCTCACCCCTGCACCCTCCGATGGCTGCACTGTGGTGTTGGTTGTGGGAAGCTCCTGCTCAGCCCCTGCACCCTCCGATGGCTGCACAACCACGGCTGGCTGTGGGGGCTCTGTGATAGCTGCTGGTGCAGGCTCCTCCCCCTTCTTTGTGGCTGGTGCAGGCTCCTTCCCCTTCTTTGTGGCTGGTGCAGGCTCCTCCCTTCAGTATTTGTGGCCTGGATTCCTTTCCACCACAAATAGGTGCTGCTAACACTGGGCCCGCGGACTGTTTGGGTGAGGTGCTTGGCTGGGTCCTTGATACCCTGGCCATACGTGTAGGACAGGGGAGGGGTAGGGAAGAGCTCAATCTGGGAAAGGAAAAGCTTTTTAGGGACATTGGGGTGGGAAAAGGGAGAACTAATGGGAGCAGAGGATGAGGGAGTGGTTGTTGGAGGTGTTTGTCTGCTGGATTTGGGTGCAGGTGCATGGGTTGTATGCTATTGCAAGGTGGATGGCTGTTGGGTGTCTGAGTGCTTGCGTTGTGTACCTTAGAAGGGGGGACAGACACTGTGGGGAAGGACACACGGGAAGTGTGCATGGATGTTGTGGAAGTGCCTGCCAGTGAGGTGTGTGTTCTGCTTGGGGTGGTGATGATGCTGGTAGTGGATGATGATGTAGTGCATGCAGGTGGAAGTGTGGACTGTAGGAAGTTGGCTCTGTATGCACTATTTCAAAGTAAGGAATAGTATGCACAGAGTCCAAGGGTTCCCCTTAGAGGTAAGATAGTGGCAAAAAGAGATAATAATAATGCTCTATTTTGTGGTAGTGTAGTCGAGCAGTAGGCTTATCAAAGGAGTAGTGTTAAGCATTTGTTGTACATACACACAGGCAATAAATGAGGAACACACACTCAGAGACAAATCCAGCCAATAGGTTTTGTTATAGAAAAATATATTTTCTTAGTTTATTTTAAGAACCACAGGTTCAAATTCTACATGTAATATCTCATTTGAAAGGTATTGCAGGTAAGTACTTTAGGAACTTTGAATAATTACAGTAGCATATATACTTTTCACATAAAACACAAATAGCTGTTTTAAAAGTGGACACAGTGCAATTTTCACAGTTCCTGGGGGAGGTAAAGTATTGTTAGTTTTTGAAGGTAAGTAACCCACCTACAGGGTTCAGTTTTGGGTCCAAGGTAGCCCACCGTTGGGGGTTCAGAGCAACCCCAAAGTTACCACACCAGCAGCTCAGGGCCGGTCAGGTGCAGAGGTCAAAGAGGTTCCCAAAACACATAGGCTTCAATGGAGAGAAGGGGGTGCCCCGGTTCCGGTCTGCCAGCAGGTAAGTACCCGCGTCTTCGGAGGGCAGACAAGGGGGGTTGTGTAGGGCACCGGGGGGGGGACACAAGTCAGCACAAAAAGTACACCCTCAGCAGCGCGGGGGCGGCCGGGTGCAGTGTGCAAACATGTGTCGGGTTTTCAATGGTTTTCAATGGAAGACCAAGGGGTCTCTTCAGCGGTGCAGGCAGGCAGTGGGGGGGGCTCCTCGGGATAGCCACCACCTGGGCAAGGGAGAGGGCCTCCTGGGGGTCACTCCCGCACTGGAGTTCTGATCCTTCAGGTGCTGGGGGCTGCGGGCTGCGGGTGCAGGGTCTTTTCCAGCCGTCGGGATTTTAGAGTCAGGCAGTCGCGGTCAGGGGGAGCCTCGGGATTCCCTCTGCAGGCGTCGCTGTGGGGACTCAGGGGGGACAACTTTGGTTACTCACAGTCTTGGAGTCGCGGAGGGTCCTCCCTGAAGCGTTGTTTCTCCACCAGTCGAGTCGGGGTCGCCGGGTGCAGTGTTGCAAGTCTCACGCTTCGTGCGGGGATTTGCAGAGGTCTTTAAATCTGCTCCTCTGTAACAAAGTTGCAGTCTTTTTGGAGCAGGGCCGCTGTCCTCAAGAGTTTCTTGTCTTTCTTGAAGCAGGGCAGTCCTCTGAGGATTCAGAGGTCGCTGGTCCTGGGGAAAGCGTCGCTGGAGCAGGTTTCTTTAGAAGGCAGGAGACAGGCCGGTAGGTCTGGGGCCAAAGCAGTTGGTGTCTTCTTTTCTTCTTCTGCAGGGGTCTTTCAGCTCAGCAGTCCTCTTCTTCTTGTAGTTTCAGGAATCTAAATTCTTAGGTTCAGGGAAGCCCTTAAATACTAAATGTAAGGGCGTGTTTAGGTCTGGGGGGTTAGTAGCCAATGGCTACTAGCCCTGAGGGTGGGTACACCCTCTTTGTGCCTCCTCCCAAGGGGAGGGGGTCACAATCCTATCCCTATTGGGGGAATCCTCCATCTGCAAGATGGAGGATTTCTAAAAGTTAGAGTCACTTCAGCTCAGGACACCTTAGGGGCTGTCCTGACTGGCCAGTGACTCCTCCTTGATATTCTCATTATTTCCTCCGGCCTTGCCGCCAAAAGTGGGGCCGTGGCCGGAGGGGGCGGGCAACTCCACTAGCTGAAGTGCCCTGCGGTGCTGGAACAAAGGGGGTGAGCCTTTGAGGCTCACCGCCAGGTGTTACAGCTCCTGCCTGGGGGAGGTGTTAGCATCTCTACCCAGTGCAGGCTTTGTTACTGGCCTCAGAGTGACAAAGGCACTCTCCCAATGGGGCCAGCAACATGTCTCGAGTGTGGCAGGTTGCTAGAACCAGTCAGCCTACACAGGTAGTTGGTTAAGGTTTCAGGGGGCACCTCTAAGGTGCCCTCTGGGGTGTAGTTTACAATAAAATGTACACTGGCATCAGTGTGCATTTATTGTGCTGAGAAGTTTGATACCAAACTTCCCAGTTTTCAGTGTAGCCATTATGGTGCTGTGGAGTTCGTGTTTGACAGACTCCCAGACCATATACTCTTATGGCTACCCTGCACTTACAATGTCTAAGGTTTTGCTTAGACACTGTAGGGGCACAGTGCTCATGCACTGGTGCCCTCACCTATGGTATAGTGCACCCTGCCTTAGGGCTGTAAGGCCTGCTAGAGGGGTGACTTATCTATACTGCATAGGAAGTGTGAGGTTGGCATGGCACCCTGAGGGGAGTGCCATGTCGACTTACTCATTTTGTTCTCACCAGCACACACAAGCTGGTAAGCAGTGTGTCTGTGCTGAGTGAGGGGTCTCCAGGGTGGCATAAGACATGCTGCAGCCCTTAGAGACCTTCCCTGGCATCAGGGCCTTTGGTACCAGGGGTACCATGTACAAGGGACTTATCTGGATGCCAGGGTGTGCCAATTGTGGATACAAAAGTACAGGTTAGGGACAGAACACTGGTGCTGGGGCCTGGTTAGCAGGCCTCAGCACACTTTCAATTCAAAACATAGCATCAGCAAAGGCAAAAAGTCAGGGGGTAACCATGCCAAGGAGGCATTTTCTTATACAACCCCCCCCCAAACGAAAGAGGATGAGACTAACCTTTCCCAAGAGAGTCTTCATTTTCTAAGTGGAAGAACCTGGAAAGGCCATCTGCATTGGCATGGGCAGTCCCAGGTCTGTGTTCCACTATAAGTCCATTCCCTGTAGGGAGATGGACCACCTCAACAGTTTTGGATTTTCACCTTTCATTTGCATCAGCCATCTGAGAGGTCTGTGGTCAGTTTGAACTAGGAAGTGAGTACCAAAGAGGTATGGTCTCAGCTTCTTCAGGGACCAAACCACAGCAAAGGCCTCCCTCTCAATGGCACTCCAACGCTGCTATCTGGGGAGTAACCTCCTGCTAATGAAAGCAATAGGCTGGTCAAGGCCATCATCATTTGTTTGGGACAAAACTGCCCCTATCCCATGTTCAGAGGCATCTGTTTGCACAATGAACTGCTTGGAGTAATCTGGAGCTTTTAGAACTGGTGCTGTGCACATAGCTTGTTTCAGGGTGTCAAAGGCCTGTTGGCATTCTACAGTCCAGTTTACCTTCTTGGGCATTTTCTTGGAGGTGAGTTCTGTGAGGGCTGTCACAATGGATCCATATCCCTTCACAAACCTCCTATAGTACCCAGTCAAGCCAAGGAATGCCCTGACTTGAGTCTGGGTTTTTGGAGCTGCCCAGTCCAGAATAGTCTGGATCTTAGGCTGGAGTGGCTGAACTTGGCCTCCACCTACAAGGTGTCCCAAGTAAACCACAGTTCCCTGCCCTATCTGGCATTTGGATGCCTTAATAGAGAGGCCTGCTGATTGCAGGGCCTTCAAAACCTTCTTCAGGTGGACCAGGTGATCCTGCCAGTTGGAGCTAAAGACAGCAATATCGTCAAGATAAGCTGCACTAAAGGACTCCAAGCCAGCAAGGACTTGATTCACCAACCTTTGGAAGGTGGCAGGGGCATTCTTTAAACCAAAGGGCATAACAGTGAACTGATAATGCCCATCAGGGGTGGAGAATGCTGTCTTTTCTTTTGCTCCAGGGGCCATTTTGATTTGCCAGAACCCTGCTGTTAAGTCAAAGGTACTTAAGAATTTGGCAGCCCCTAATTTATCAATCAGCTCATCAGCTCTAGGAATGGGATGGGCATCTGTCTTGGTGACAGAATTAAGACCTCTGTAGTCCACACAAAACCTCATCTCTCTCTTTCCATCTTTGGTGTGAGGTTTGGGGACTAAGACCACTGGGCTAGCCCAGGGGCTGTCAGAGTGCTCAATTACTCCCAATTCCAGCATCTTGTGGACTTCCACCTTGATGCTTTCCCTAACTTGGTCAGACTGTCTGAATATTTTGTTTTTGACAGGCATGCTGTCTCCTGTGTCCACATCATGGGTACACAGGTGTTTCTGACCAGTGGTTAGGGAAAAGAGCTCAGCAAACTGCTGCAGGACCTTCCCACAGTCAGATTGCTGTTGGCTAGAGAGGGTGTCTGAATAGATCACTCCATCCACTGAGCCATCTTTAGGGTCTGATGAGAGGAGATCAGGGAGAGGCTCACTCTCAGCTTCCTGGTCCTCATCTGTTACCATCAACAGATTTACATCAGCCCTGTCGTGGAAGAGTTTTAGGCGGTTCACATGGATCACCCTCTTGGGGCTCCTGCTAGTGCCTAGGTCCACCAGGTAGGTGACCTGACTCTTCTTCTCTAGGATTGGGTAAGGGCCACTCCATCTGTCCTGAAGTGCCCTGGGAGCCACAGGCTCCAAAACCCAGACTTTCTGCCCTGGTTGAAATTCAACCATTGCAGCCTTTTGGTCATACCAAAACTTCTGGAGCTGTTGGCTGGCCTCAAGGTTTTTACTTGCCTTTTCCATGTACTCTGCCATTCTTGAGCGAAGGCCAAGTACAAAGTCCACTATGTCTTGTTTAGGCTCATGAAGAGGTCTCTCCCAGCCTTCTTTCACAAGAGCAAGCGGTCCCCTTACAGGGTGGCCAAACAGAAGTTCAAAGGGTGAGAACCCTACTCCCTTCTGAGGCACCTCTCTGTAAGCGAAAAGCAGACATGGCAGGAGGACATCCCATCTCCTTTTGAGTTTTTCTGGGAGCCCCATGATCATGCCCTTTAATGTCTTGTTGAATCTCTCAACAAGGCCATTAGTTTGTGGATGATATGGTGTAGTGAACTTATAAGTCACTCCACACTCATTCCACATGTGTTTCAGGTATGCTGACATGAAGTTGGTACCTCTGTCAGACACCACCTCCTTAGGGAAGCCCACTCTGGTAAAGATACCAATGAGGGCCTTGGCTACTGCAGGGGCAGTAGTCGACCTAAGAGGAATAGCTTCAGGATACCTAGTAGCATGATCCACTACTACTAGGATGTACATATTTCCTGAGGCCGTGGGAGGTTCAAGTGGACCCACTATGTCCACACCCACTCTTTCAAAGGGGACCCCCACCACTGGAAGTGGAATGAGGGGGGCCTTTGGATGTCCACCTGTCTTACCACTGGCTTGACAGGTGGTACAGGAGACACAAAACTCATTAACTTTCTGGGACATGTTGGGCCAGTAGAAGTGGTTGACTAACCTCTCCCACGTCTTGGTTTGTCCCAAATGCCCAGCAAGGGGATTATCATGGGCTAAGATCAGAATAAACTCTCTGAACTCCTGAGGCACTACCACTCTCCTAGTGGCACCAGGTTTGGGATCTCTTGCCTCAGTGTACAGGAGTCCATCTTCCCAATAGACCCTATGTGTTCCAGTTTTCTTGCCATTGGACTCTTCAGCAGCTTGCTGCCTAAGGCCTTCAAGAGAGGGACAGGTTTCTTGTCCCTTACACAACTGCTCCCTTGAGGGTCCCCCTGAGCCTAAGAGCTCAACCTGATAAGGTTCCAACTCCATAGGCTCAGTTCCCTCAGAGGGCAGAACTTCTTCCTGAGAAGAGAGGTTCTCTTTTTCTTGTTGTGTTGCAGCTGGTTTCCCAGCTGGCTTTCCTTTTCTCTTGGTAGGCTGGGCCCTTTTTCCAGACTCCAGCTCTACTTTTTCTCCCTGTGCCTTGCACTGTGCCCTTGTCTTGACACACACCAGTTCAGGGATACCCAGCATGGCTGCATGGGTTTTCAGTTCTACCTCAGCCATGCTGAGGACTCCAGGCCATTTCCAAGCAAACAGTCTACTGGGATATTTGAGGAGACCACCACCTGTTTCAGGCCATTGACCCCTCCCCACTCTAAAGTTACCATAGCCATGGGATGTACTTTAGTTTGATTGTCAGCATTGGTGACTGGATAAGTTTGTCCAGTCAGGTATTGACCAGGGGAAACCAGTTTCTCTGTCACCATAGTGACACTGGCACCTGTATCCCTCAGGCCTTCTACACTTGTCCCATTAATTAAGAGTTGCTGTCTGTATTTTTGCATGTTAGGGGGCCAGGTAGCCAGTGTGGCTAAGTCCACCCCACCCTCAGAGACTAATGTAGCTTCAGTGTGACACCTGATTTGCTCTGGGCACACTGTTGATCCCACTTGGAGACTAGCCATTCCTGTGTTAGCTGGAGTGGAGTTAGAAGTGGTTGTTTTCATGGGACAGGCCTTGTCTCCAGTTTGGTGTCCAGGCTGATTACAGCTACGACACCAGGCCTTTTTGGGATCAAAGTTTTTACCCTTGTACCCCAAATTGTTTTGTGAAGAGGCTCTGGGCCCACCCTCCTGTGCAGGTTTTTGGGGGCCTGTAGAAGACTCTTGACTATTTTTGTTTTTGGCTGTCTCACCACCCTTCCCCTGGGGAGGTTTTGTGACCCCTTTCTTTTGGTCACCCCCTGTGGAAGTTTTGGACACCCTAGTCTTGACCCAATGGTCCGCCTTCTTTCCCAATTCTTGGGGAGAAATTGGTCCTAGGTCTACCAGATGCTGATGCAGTTTATCATTGAAACAATTACTTAATAGGTGTTCTTTCACAAATAAATTGTACAGCCCATCATAATTACTTACACCACTGCCTTGAATCCAACCATCTAGTGTTTTTACTGAGTAGTAATCCCCCTGAATCTAATCCTATACTCCTCAGTGGAGAATCCAAAGCCCTCAATCAGGGTACCCTTCATGAGGTCATAAGATTCTGCATCTTTTCCAGAGAGTGTGAGGAGTCTATCCCTACACTTTCCTGTGAACATTTCCCAAAGGAGAGCACCCCAGTGAGATTTGTTCACTTTTCTGGTTACACAAGCCCTCTCAAAAGCTGTGAACCATTTGGTGATGTCATCACCATCTTCATATTTAGTTACAATCCCTTTAGGGATTTTCAACATGTCAGGAGAATCTCTGACCCTATTTAAGTTGCTGCCACCATTGATGGGTCCTAGGCCCATCTCTTGTCTTTCCCTTTCTATGGCTAGGATCTGTCTTTCCAAAGCCAATCTTTTGGCCATCCTGGCTAACTGGATGTCCTCTTCACTGGAGTTATCCTCAGTGCTTTCAGGGATGTTGGTCCCTCCTGTGAGGGAAGCAGCATCTCTGACTATTATGTTTGGAGTCAGGGCTTGAGAGGCCCTGTACTCCCTAAATAGGACTGGTAGGGGGGAATCTCCCTCCAAGTCACTATCATCATCCTCTGTGTTGCCATCCTCAGAGGGGTTGGCCTTTTCAAACTCTGCCAACAGCTCCTGGAGCTGTAGTTTGGAAGGTCTGGGGCCCATTGTTATTTTCTTTATTTTACAGAGTGACCTTAGCTCCCTCATCTTAAGATGGAGGTAAGGTGTGGTGTCGAGTTCCACCACATTCACATCTGTACTAGACATTATGCTTCTAAAAGTTGGAATACTTTTTAAGAATCTAAAAACTAGTTCTAGAATCTAATTCAAACTTTTCATAAACTTTTAAACACTAAAAGAAATGCTAAACAGGGACTAACACAAGGCCTTAGCAGGACTTTTAAGAATTTAGAAAAATAGTTCAAATTGCAAAAATCAATTTCTAATGACAATTTTTGGAATTTGTCGTGTGATCAGGTATTGGCTGAGTAGTCCAGCAAATGCAAAGTCTTGTACCCCACCGCTGATCCACCAATGTAGGAAGTTGGCTCTGTATGCACTATTTCAAAGTAAGGAATAGTATGCACAGAGTCCAAGGGTTCCCCTTAGAGGTAAGATAGTGGCAAAAAGAGATAATACTAATGCTCTATTTTGTGGAAGTGTGGTCGAGCAGTAGGCTTATCAAAGGAGTAGTGTTAAGCATTTGTTGTACATACACACAGGCAATAAATGAGGAACACACACTCAGAGACAAATCCAGCCAATAGGTTTTGTTATAGAAAAATATATTTTCTTAGTTTATTTTAAGAACCACAGGTTCAAATTCTACATGTAATATTTCATTTGAAAGGTATTGCAGGTAAGTACTTTAGGAACTTTGAATAATTACAGTAGCATATATACTTTTCACATAAAACACAAATAGCTGTTTTAAAAGTGAACACTGCAATTTTCACAGTTCCTGGGGGAGGTAAAGTATTGTTAGTTTTTGCAGGTAAGTAACCGACCTACAGGGTTCAGTTTTGGGTCCAAGGTAGCCCACCGTTGGGGGTTCAGAGCAACCCCAAAGTTACCACACCAGCAGCTCAGGGCCGGTCAGGTGCAGAGGTCAAAGAGGTGCCCAAAACACATAGGCTTCAATGGAGAGAAGGGGGTGCCCCGGTTCCGGTCTGCCAGCAGGTAAGTATCCGCGTCTTCGGAGGGCAGACCAGGGGGGTTGTGTAGGGCACCGGGGGGGACACAAGTCAGCACAAAAAGTACACCCTCAGCAGCTCGGGGGCGGCCGGGTGCAGTGTGCAAACACGTGTCAGGTTTTCAATGGTTTTCAATGGGAGACCAAGGGGTCTCTTTAGCGGTGCAGGCAGGCAAGGGGGGGGGCTCCTCGGGGTAGCCACCACCTGGGCAAGGGAGAGGGCCTCCTGGGGGTCACTCCTGCACTGGAGTTCCGATCCTTCAGGTGCTGGGGGCTGCGGGTGCAGGGTCTTTTCCAGCCGTCGGGATTTTAGAGTCAGGCAGTCGCGGTCAGGGG
Organism: Pleurodeles waltl; assembly: GCF_031143425.1. Taxonomy (NCBI): domain Eukaryota; kingdom Metazoa; phylum Chordata; class Amphibia; order Caudata; family Salamandridae; genus Pleurodeles; species Pleurodeles waltl. Next base: position 979,116,540 of record NC_090449.1, read on the forward strand.
GAGCTTCGGGATTCCCTCTGCAGGCGTCGCTGTGGGGGCTCAGGGGGGACAACTTTGGTTACTCACAGTCTTGGAGTCGCCGGAGGGTCCTCCCTGAAGTGTTGTTTCTCCACCAGTCGAGTCGGGGTCGCCGGGTGCAGTGTTGCAAGTCTCACGCTTCTTGCGGGGATATGCAGGGGTCTTTAAATCTGCTCCTCTGTAACAAAGTTGCTGTCTTTTTGGAGCAGGGCCGCTGTCCTTGGGAGTTTCTTGTCTTTCTTGAAGCAGGGCAGTCCTCTGAGGATTCAGGAGGTCGCTGGTCCTGGGGAAAGCGTCGCTGGAGCAGGTTTCTTTAGAAGGCAGGAGACAGGCCGGTAGGTCTTGGGCCAAAGCAGTTGGTGTCTTCTTTTCTTCTTCTGCAGGGGTCTTTCAGCTCAGCAGTCCTCTTCTTCTTGTAGTTTCAGGAATCTAAATTCTTAGGTTCAGGGAAGCCCTTAAATACTAAATTTAAGGACGTGTTTAGGTCTGGGGGGTTAGTAGCCAATGGCTACTAGCCCTGAGGGTGGGTACACCTTCTTTGTGCCTCCTCCCAAGGGGAGGGGGTCACAATCCTATCCCTATTGGGGGAATCCTCCATCTTCAAAATGAGGATTTCTAAAAGTTAGAGTCACTTCAGCTCAGGACACCTTAGGGGCTGTCCTGACTGGCCAGTGACTCCTCCTTGTTATTCTCATTATTTCCTCCGGCCTTGCCGCCAAAAGTGGGGCTGTGGCCGGAGGGGGCGGGCAACTCCACTAGCTGGAGTGCCCTGCGGTGCTGGAACAAAGGGGTGGTGAGCATCTCCACCCAGTGCAGGCTTTGTTACTGGCCTCAGAGTGACAAAGGCACTCTCCCCATGGGGCCAGCAACATGTCTCGAGTGTGGCAGGCTGCTAGAACCAGTCAGCCTACACAGGTAGTTGGTTAAGGTTTCAGGGGGCACCTCTAAGGTGCCCTCTGGGGTGTAGTTTACAATAAAATGTACACTGGCATCAGTGTGCATTTATTGTGCTGAGAAGTTTGATACCAAACTTCCCAGTTTTCAGTGTAGCCATTATGGTGCTGTGGAGTTCGTGTTTGACAGACTCCCAGACCATATACTCTTATGGCTACCCTGCACTTACAATGTCTAAGGTTTTGCTTAGACACTGTAGGGGCACAGTGCTCATGCACTGGTGCCCTCACCTATGGTATAGTGCACCCTGCCTTAGGGCTGTAAGGCCTGCTAGAGGGGTGACTTATCTATACTGCATAGGCAGTGTGAGGTTGGCATGGCACCCTGAGGGGAGTGCCATGTCGACTTACTCATTTTGTTCTCACCAGCACACACAAGCTGGTAAGCAGTGTGTCTGTGCTGAGTGAGGGGTCTCCAGGGTGGCATAAGACATGCTGCAGCCCTTAGAGACCTTCCCTGGCATCAGGGCCCTTGGTACCAGGGGTACCATGTACAAGGGACTTATCTGGATGCCAGGGTTTGCCAATTGTGGATACAAAAGTACAGGTTAGGGAAAGAACACTGGTGCTGGGGCCTGGTTAGCAGGCCTCAGCACACTTTCAATTCAAAACATAGCATCAGCAAAGGCAAAAAGTCAGGGGGTAACCATGCCAAGGAGGCATTTCCTTACATGGACATAACTGGGGGGGAGGTGTAAGAGGAGGAGGAGGATGGAGAGACTGTGGAAATAGTGGATGTTGTTGCGTCTGCAACTGGATGGTGTTTGTGTGAGTGCCTGTTGGATGAAGTGTGGTGGTTGTGTTTGCCTGTGACACTCTTGAATGTTGTCTTATGTGCATGCTCGTCTGGCTGTGTTCTTGGGATGGGTTGGGGATGAGGAGAATAGGTCTGGGAAGTGGAAGTTGGAGGGGGGATGGTTGAAACAGGAACAATGACTGCCATCAGAGAGGAGGCCAGAGCCTGGATCGATCTCTGTTGGGCCGCCAATCCACCATGAATGCCCTCCAGGAATGCATTAGGTTGCTGCATCTGGGCTGCCAGCCCCTGGATGGCATTCATAATGGTTGACTGCCCTACAGAGATGGACCTCAGGAGGTCAATAGCCTCCTCACTCAAGCAGCAGGGCTCACCGGGCAGGGCCCGAGGTGCCTGGGGCAAAGGAGATGCCCACTCTCCTGAGTGAGTGGACATGGCAAATCACTGAGGCACTGCTGGGAGGGCGGTGCTGGTACAGGGGGTGGCGGCTGTCGCTGGGGTGGTCACAACCTGTGTCTGCCACCACCAGCGAGCTCCCATCGGAGGAGGTATCTGAGTCTGTGTCCCCTCCAGTCTCTGCTGTGGTGCTCCTTTCGCCCTCCGTCCCACTGGTGCCCTCAGCATCGGTGGACTCTGCCTCCAGGGTCCTGCAGGATGCAGCTCCCTCTATCACTTGTGCCTCTGCTCCTCCACCAGATGATGCTAATCCACATAAGGACAGGATGACAAAACAAAAAAGAGGGAGAGAGAGACAAAGGATACACTGGGTCAATGACTGCACCAACACCACCGTTGGCGTACACAGCACCTTCGCACACAGGATACAGGCCTACACACTATGTATTGCACTACCAGTGATATTGCTAGCCACCAAGGCACGAGGAGGAGCACACACCGCCAACTGCAGCTCACCTGGGACCCACGCAGCCCTGGACAGTAGTGGATGCTAACAAGCTAGGTAGGCAATATTTCCCCATCAGACCCTTAGCCACCAGAGAACCTACGCTGCTTTGTCTGGCCTGGCCTATGGCACGCACTGACACATAACCACCACCCGGATACCCCCCCTCCAGCCATGAGCTTCAATGATGGCCAGTGTACTCACTCCCTTGTGGCTGCTGTGATGCCCTCAAGGACCCATCCAGCTCAGGATAGGCCACCACCAGTATGCGGGCCATCAGGGGGGTCAGGGTCTAAAGGGCACCCCTTCCTTGTTGGGAGGCCATCCCCAGCTGGGCCTCCGCGGTCTTCCATGCCCAGGTGTCTCAGATCCTCCCAATGTTTTCGACAGTGGGTGCTCTGCCTGCCATAGACCCCCAGGGTCCGCACCACCTTGGCGATGGCATGCCATATACCCTTCTTTTGATGGGCGTTGACCTGCAGAGGCAATACAGACAGGAGAACACCATTAGGCAAACAATCCAGCCAGTAACATCAATGGCCCACCATAGCCATTTCCATCACCATTGGCACACACATAGCCCAGTACACAACGTGTACACCGCCAAGAGGACATCCACCCATCCCCCTTACACGATGCCTTCACGCACAACTCCAGCATTCATGCCATGTATCATGCCCACCGTGTACTCACCTGTTGGTCTGGAGGCCCATACAGCAGTCCGTACTGGGGTAGAACCCCATCCACCAGTCTCTCCAACTCCTCCGAAGTGAAGGCTGGGGCCCTTTCACAGGTCACACGGGCCATGGCAGGTTCCTGATACAGGTCACAGCAGCACATGCAGTGTTGGTCCTCTCCTATGTAAGGTTGGGAAACAAGTGAGTAATATGATAGAAATGGCAGTCATGTCCACAGCCGTGCATACCGTCACCGCCGGCGTTGATCAGCATTGCCCACTGTATGCCATAGGGTCCAATTATAACCAATGAGGAGTTGTACAGCAGTCCCGACCACCTACCGCCACGGCTCACAACATCAGCAGCATTACCTCACTGCTCCCGCCTGCAAGGGGCTGACAAGGGGTCCATGGGACCTCGTTTCCCACTCCAGAGGACTGCCATCAGGGAGCATACTGACAGTGCACCACCGCTTAGGTGGCACACTGTCAATGCGCCTCCTGACAGCTTTTTTGCCTCTCACATCTATAATATGGTTCGGGCACCGGGGCAAAGGAATTCCCTTATTTGCATGGGACCACGCCCACATGCAAATGAGGGAACCCCCTCTGATGAGAGTCCTGGTGCTATATGTGCCCCAGCGCTTTCAGTATTACAGAAGGGGCCACACAATCATCAGTGGCCCCTTCTGTAATACCAAAGTGCCCCTGTGCGTCCCCGAGGCACCCCCAGAGGCACACTGTTGAACTGGGAGGAAAACCCCATGAATTTAAGATTGAAAAATAAAATGCTCCAGGTTATCATGTCAAAAGCCTCCCCTGAGAGTGGTTGTATGTCAAAATATCAAGAACAAAAATATTACCGTGTGAAAATATGGATAACCAAAAAATGAGTACCAAATTATTGTGAGGTTAGTGCTTATAAGTAGAAATGTAATATCCTTATTTCCACATTAACGTACTATGAGGAGATACATATCTTACCTTCATACTATTTGGATCTTCGCCATTTATGTTTCGATTCATTTATGTTTTGAACAAGGACATCGCACAGAGTTGGAAAGAGACGTCGGTGGAGTTGGTGCGGTACCATTCCCTTGTGGTATCCGAGGGGGGAGGCGTTGGTTCTGTGCTGCGAGGCAGATGGAGGTGCGGTGTCGGCTCTGTCTGGATGCAGGGGGAGATGATGCGTCGTCGTCCGTGATGCATCGATTCCTTGTGACCCAGCGGGGTCGCTGGTTACGGTTCATCAGGACATGATGTGTTGACTTTGCAGTGTTGCGATGGTCCTGGGTGACATCATCGGAGCCACGGGGATGTCGGAGTTGTGCTGCAGGCAGAAGTCATTGCGTGCAATGAGATCCATGGAGCGGGAGCAGGCTGAAGTCGTTCCAAAGTCACTGAAAGCTGTGTACTAGCAAAAAGCTAGCAGTGGAGGTCTTTGCAGTGCCTGCGACCCCAGGACAGGATGCAAGCCAAATCCAAGCCCTTGGAGAGCACTTTGGTGGGAAGGCAGAGTACTTCCCGCACAGTCAGAGGCCAACAGGTCAGCAGGGCAACAGCAGGGCAGCAGTCCTTTGCACAAAGCAGTCCAGGAAGTCCTTTGGGCAGGCAGGTCTTCTGACAGAGTTCAGGTGGCGGTCCAGAAGTGTTTATGTTGGTTGGGTCAGAGACCTAGTTTATATACAAAAATGCCTTTGAAGTGGAGGAGACTTCAAAGACTGTTTTTGAAGTGCACATGTTCCACTTTCAGTGCAGTCCTGTCTGCCAGGGTCCCAGTAGGGGGGTTTGGCAGTCCATTGTGTGAGGGCAGGGCACTGGCCTTTGAAATGTAACTGTCAGGCCCTCCACACTTCCAGCCCAGGAAGACCCATTCAATGTGCAGATGAGTGCAGGTGTGAGTGAGTGCCCTGTGTTTGTGGTTGTCTGAGTGAAATGCACAAGGGAGCTGTCAACCAGCCCAGCCAAGACATTGGTTGAAGACAGGCTGTAGGGCACAGATAGTTTTTAAGTACAGAGAAATGCTCACTTGCTAAAAGTAGCATTTCTAAAATAGTAATATAAATCCAACCTCACCAATAAGCAAGATTTTCTATTATCATTCTGGCCATAATAAATATGACCTGGTTACCCCTTTTAGATCAGAATCTACCACCCAAAATGTATATTATGGCAATCCTAATGCTAGTCTGTGAAAAGATCAGGCCTCCCAGTAGTGGAAAACAAATATAGGAGTTTTCCACTACAAGCACATATACAACACATATGTACATGTTCTGCCTTTTATCTACATAGCACCCTGCCCTAGGGGTTACCTATGGCTGACCTTAGTGGTGTCATATGTAGAAAAAGGGGAGTTTAAGGCTTGGAAAGTACTTTTAAATGCCAAGTCGAAGCAGCAGTAAAACTGCACACACAGGCCTTACAATGGCAGGCCTGAGACATGGTTAAGGGGCTACTTCTGTGGGTGGCGCAATCAGTGTGGCAGGCCCTTTAGTAGCATTTAATTTACTGGCCCTGGTCACAGATAGTGCACTTTTCTAGGGACGTATAAGTAAATCAAATATGCCAATTGGGTATGAACCAATGTTACCATGTTTAAGGGAGAGAACGAATGCACTTTAGCACTGGTTAGCAGTGGTAAAGTGTGCAGAGTCCTAAAAGCAGGAAAAACATTGTCAGAAAAGTGGAGGGAGGCAGGCACAAAGTTGGGGGATGACCACCTTAAGGCTGTCAGGTATGACAGGGGCTGTTAAAGTTAATTCTTTATATATATGAAGCTGTTGTTTGTGCACAGAGAGTGAGAACTTTAACATTTGCATTTTGTTGCAGTGATGCTGTAATTAAACCTGATCTGGATACTTTGCACTTCTGAGAGTGATTGTCTTCTTTCGGAAAGCCGTGGCTACTAAGCTTCACAAGGCGCTGACTTACAGTCCAGTAAGCCCTTTGGCGGCAGCCACCTTTAGGCAAATGATCAGCCTGCTGCTTTAAGATTTTGAGCAATCACATGCAGGAAATCTGGGTAAAGTCCCATTAGAGAACAGGATTGATACACCAACAATTAACTTCATTACTTACTCCACCCCATAATTGTCTTTCAGGGCCATCAATTACATTTCTTTTTATAATCCCTTCTTCAGTACCAAACCAAATCTCTATAGCGATCTATTACATTGTTATTTTATTCATCCACCCATAACTGTTTTTGACGAAAAACTCTCAATGTACTCTTTCTTTCATTGAACTAAAGTGAATAGTTATAGGTATGTAACTTTATTAATATTTATGTAATTTGCAGCATACAGACATGTAAATAACAATGTATCTCTGCCTAGGGCATCCTTAGTCATACAGGAATATGGAGCTTGTTGCAACCGTTGAAAACAAAAATATGTATAATATAATGAGACAACATGGATGTGTACTGGGAGAGGTATTCAACTAAAGCTAAAAAAAGCGCCGCACTTAGCACATTACACCAGGCTGAGGGCTGAAGAGTACCAAGAGTTCAGAAGCTCTAAATGGCACTGCCTTAAAAGTAGCCATTCCACCCCACATACAATAACAACCAAACATTCTATCCCCAAATCGCAACAGTAATTTATTGATAAGCAAGGTAAACTGTCTTTATTCAGAAGAATGGAAAACTGGAAAGGGAAATCCCCCAAATTACTTAACTAAATTGTCCTTAAGCGTTTATTAAAGCATTTTGTATGCCATTCTGCTTACAGCACATCATTAACAGGCACTGGGCCTGCATGAGTAGGGTGGCATTTAAATTACATTCTTTTAGAGTGACAGCCATTGAGACTGCATAAACTAGACGTGAAAGCCTTTCCTTTTTTAGAGTGTGACACGTAGGTTACATATCAGAAGATAAGCAGAGGGGTACATCTTCCAATAACCGAATCAAGGTAAAAGATTCTGTGGGTGAGATTTAAATGATAATGTCCAGATATTTAATCTGAACCAGGGTGGTAAAGTGGCAGAAATACATTGTTTTCAAGTACTCAATTTTTTTTCCAAGGATTAAAGGGTTTGAAATGAAGTGTATGAGATACAACTATTCTTTGGAATGAAAAGCAATACAATTCTTTCCCTCAGTAGTTAAATACATAACACACATTAGTGTTTTGGATTATATTTATGCATTCTACTCAGCTAACAATATGGGTGTGATAAATTGTAGGCATCCTAGACTGAGAAAGTTACAGAAGGTTTGGATTAGTTTGCAGCAATCCTACAGCAGTGAGTGTTTGTCCAGTCAATGTTGGCACACTCGCAGTGCCAGGTCTGTTTGTCTCTAATCTCCCAGGAGCCGCAGGCCATCCCACAGGCCACATGCATAAGGAGTGTAACCTGCAGTTAGAAAAAGCAAAGTGATTAGACAAGACAATATCAATGTGGTTAATATATTTATATGCTGGAAAGATGGGGCAGACAGCTGAATACTTATGGATGGATAAGCTTAGAGAGAAACAGTGAGCTAGAACATTTAACTGGTATGGGCAGACTCAAGGGCCCTTTGGATAAATGGAGCCTGCAACCTCACTGTGGGTGGTGTTCTTCTAGGTGTGTCTGTGCTCAGAGGTTAACATAATGAAAAGAACATTTCACCTGTCTGATTAAAGGGGCCAAGGTATCTAGAAACTTTCAGTTCCAGAACTTCTTGGTCTTGGGAATTGTGATCATAAATTATAAATTGTACTTATGTAGTGTTTTCTACCCGTTAAGGCATTGACGTCCTTTGCAGCGAGTAGGATGATACTCTGGAACCCAGGGTTAGAGTTTAATAGGTAGTAGATTAGTAATAGGTGCTTTCTTTTTTCATAATGGATTCGTTAGGTTAGGATTGTGCTCTTGATTTATTGTGTGTTTAGTACAGTTTACAGCAGGACTAGGACAATCAAAATGGATTCAAAGAAGAGAAGAAGCATGTTGTTTTGTAAATCCTGGTCATGTGTGAATGTTAGTTTTGTGATAGGATATGGAAGTTTGAGAAGGATGTTTGGGAGTTCAGAATAGCCAGAAAGGTTTGGATTAAGTGGGAGAGAGGAGGGATTGATCAAAGGGGAGGGAGTATTTTTTGCACCAAACCTGAAATTAACTAACTACTAACCTATACACTTGACACTTGGTAAAATGTTATTGGCTGAAGTAAACCCCTCTGTACAAATACCCATATGTACATATGGCCTATAATATGCATATATAGGCAGCATTTTTCACATGGTCTGATGTGCACATGTATCTTGTGGTGAAGTATGAGAATATTTTATTATTATCATTTTTTTTTCAAATAATAATTATAGGCACCTATATGTACAAAGAAGAAGCAATGTTTACATGGTCTGATATACACATGTATCTTGTGGTGTCACATACAAATGTCTTTCCCTTTATATAAATGTATCTGCTTGTAACAGGAATCATATTTCAATGTACAATGTCACATTTATAATGACAGATACAATGTCTGTCACTTATGGCACGGTTTAAGCCAAGGTACTGGCACAGGGTGCAAGGTTCCTTTCACTTCTGGCTAGATGGACCTAGGGGACTGGCATTATTATATAGAGTTCATTACTTTCATGATAGGTGTGATCCAGGAATTAAAACAGACATGGAAAGTCTTTTGCTTACAAGAATGGAGTGGTTCATGGGATAGTATGGATATTAAGACCTTGTTGCATCTAGGAATGCTTGAATATGTGCAGTTGCCGTAGAATGCCAACCCCTCATTCAGATCTAGGCAGAGGAATCACCAGATGCCTAAGTAAAATACTGTTACTGCATACTGAGGTTTTCTGCTGCACAGCTTTACCAGGTTGGTTTAAACCATTACATGTCAGAATGCGGGGATAGCATTTTGATTCTGTCTCACTGACCATTAAGAGTGTATATTTTTGCAGCTTTATGACATGTCTTCCCTGCAAAATTTTCTCCAGGTTATAACTTGAGAAATTTGCATGGAGAAAAGTCAGTGGAAAGAGCACAATTAACTAATATGGTAAATAAGGAGGATGACCAGTATCGAACAATTAGTCATTTACTGAACAATTTGGAGTGACCTTGAAAGGCTATCACCTACAAGTCCAATGGGAGTAGGGACACAGAATTTGTTGTCCGAGGTCTTGATGAACTCTCAGAACTGACACAGGATACCGAACACAACCGAACATATGAACTTGAGAGCTGCAGGACCTGACAATAGGAATGGGCACAGAGTCTGTCACCCATAGATCAGATTGGTCTCAAAGGATTGACACTGGAATACAAAGTCCAACAGGTTTACGGCTGGATGGAGTCAGGGGTCTGTAAGACAATGCAAATCCTGAGTTACCAAAGAGTTTCAGTGTGAATGATTTCTGAATACGCTACCATTCACCTCTGTGACAGAATGGCAGGCGATCTATCAGGGAGATTTTAACATTTCCCACAGAGCACAACAAAATGGACCACTGTTAATAACCTTTCTCTAGTGGGGCAGAAGATAGTTCTGGGTTCTTGCTCACTCAGTCCTAATTCACTTCACACAGACCACCAAGAATGCACATGAAGCTCAAACATCTGGGGAGTGGTGGAGCCCTTAACTCTTTTCATAAGTTAACAAAGAACAACTGAGATGGAATTGTAGCAGACTGCCTCAAACAACCCAGGCATGATGGCATGAGACACAGGAGATAAATGCCACCTCAAGTAAAAGACCCACAATTGACAGTGACTTGAGTGGTGTTATTTGTAGGTATGCTAATTGATATTGGCTATTTGTAAGGGGGTTAGACACCCTGGATAGTACTCCTCTACTAGTCTCCTCTGCTAATCTCGTCTTCTTCCTAGCCTCCCTGCTTGCCTTCTCAGTGAGCATGTACTGCTGGCATCCTCTGAGAGCCTCCTTTACTAGACATCTCAGCGGTCTCATAGTGTCCACTGCTTGTGTTTTGTGCCAGCCTCTTCTGCTGGTGCCTCTCTTAGTCCTCTGATACTTTGGCTGGTAGATCTCTCTTAACCCCTCTTCCAGCCTCCTTTGCTTTCCATCTTTGCTAACCTCCCCGCCCAGCCTCTGCTGCTAGCTTCCAGTGTTACACTCATAAGTCTTTTGTCTGTGCCTCCTCTATCATCATTTTCTATTAGGCTCCTTAGTCTTCTGCACTTGCTTCTCTGCTAGCTTCCTCTACTAGCTTTATTTCCTCCCTAGAGTCTTCTGCTATTCTCCTCTGCCACCTTTTTCTAATGGCTTCTTTTGCTAGTCTTCTCTGTTAGACTGTTTTTCACAGCTCCTCTGCTAGCCTCTGCTGCGAAACACCTTGTGCTAAAATACTCTGATAGACTCTTTTGCTAAGCATTTCTGATAATCTTCATGATAACCTCCTCTGCTCACCTTTTCTGCTGGAGCGTCCACTAGCATCCTTTACAACTTTCCTCTATTGTATTCCAATCACTTCAGTTAGACTGTTTGTCTAGCTTTTTCTGAAGGCACAAAACTAGACCAATTAAGTATCACAGATGTTGGTATTTTAAAAGCCAAATAAGTACTTACAATTTCTACAATAAATCCTGGGCACTGTGCCAGGATGACAGGCCATTAAGATACCCACTGAAATAGAAGGGCACTAGGGCATAACCCCATGTATGTGGCATATATCTGCTGCTGACACAAAGCATGACTTCTCACCCGAAGGACAGGTTGCCAGTGCACCTTGGGCAATGATTTCAGTGCACTCAGTTTGGCTTCTTTCAAAATGGAAAGAGCTGAAAATTAAAAAAAAATGAAAAGGGCCTGAATCACAAAATGTTCATATTTAGAGCTGCACAGGAGAGTACAGATGTGCATGTGTGACAAGTGGGAAGTAGGAGGGCAGAAACAGCATATGTAGCCTGGAAATGGAGAGCTGTAGGGAGAACGTAGGAGAGTTTGATGTACTATTTTAAAATGCAGAGAGTGCAGGAACAGTATGTTTAGGATGGAAAGTATGTTTAGGATGGAAGGTTGAACAGGAGGTTAGGAGGTGCGCAGGAAAAAGTGTGTGCAGGAGTGTTGAGAAAGAGGGGAGGAGGTTGTTGGAAATGGCCCTTTTTGCAGGTTATCCTCGCCTTCTTCCTCCTATTTCTTCTGATTTGTTTTTACTGGTTTATTGTCTCTGCACACTTTACCACTGCAGATCAGGGCTAAAGTGCAACAGCTACCTATGTACATTGTATTGGTGATTGGTTGATCCATGATTGGCATATTTGATTTACTGGTAAGTCCCTAGTAATGTGTACCAGAAGTGCCCATGGCCTGTAAATCAAATGCTACTAGTGGGCCTGCAGCACTGGTTGTGCAGCCCTGTGAACATGTTTCAGACCTGCCACTTTAGTGTCTGTGTGTCCAGTTTTAAACTTCCAATTTCAAATTCAAAGAAGCTTTATTGCGGCTACAAGAGCCAAAAAAGCACGAGCAGTAATAAATACAAGTAAATGCACATAATAAAATAAAATTGCAGGTAAATATGGTGATAAAAGGGAGTAAAACATAAATAAAAATTAAAATGGAATAAAAATGAGATAGAATAAAATGGAATGAAATTAGATGAAATGAGATGAAATGAAATGCACTGTGCAGGATGTTGGGACAGTCTTATTTGGAGTCTTTGTCCAGGAGAGTTTTCCCTCTAATAAGCCAACTAGCTCCGAGGAATTTGGCGATAGCGATCACTAGCGTTGGCCTGGTGTCTGATCTAAGGATTCGCAGAGCTAGCGCAGAGCAGCGTGCTCCCAGTAGTCTGCATGCCGGGGCCAGCCATTTCCTACGGGGGGCAGTATACGCGGGGCATGCAAAAAGGAGGTGAGGGAGATTCTCGACGGGGGCTTTGCAAGCAGGGCATGCGGTGGATTCGTTGTGTGACCAGCTGCTGGTGAAAAGTCTTAATGGGAGTGTTCCAATGCGGAGCTGGAAGTACAGTTTCCTTTCCCTTGGGACCGTGATTAGGTCCCAAAAAGTTTCGTACTTGCATGACTCTTTTAGGTTGGCAAAGTCACAAGATAATGTAGTGTGGAGAACAGCCCGAGTGTCTTCGTTGTTGGCCCTTTGCCAGTAAAGTTTCTTTAGTTCGCTTTTCGAGGGAAAGACTGACGTGGCTGGTGAGTTCCAGAGATCATCGAGCCCGATAGAGTGAAGTAAATCCTTGATGGATCGTAGCCAGGGGATTCTGTGCAGGTGGTCGGCTTTTAGGATGACCTGTAGAGCTTCGGTGAAGATGTCAAGTTCCGGAGTGGTCCAGAGACGTCGCCAGTACAGCAGAGGTCGCAGGCGGGCTTTGTGACCAATGCGTTTGATGCCGAGGTCCTTGAAAAGAGGGAACAGTGGGGTGCTTAGCGGAAGGGACACAAGATTTCTTAAGAAGTTGTTTTCAGCGGTGGTTAGGTCTTGGGTTTTGGTATAACCCCAAAGTTCAGCCCCGTAGAGCGCTGAGGAAACTGCCTGGGATTCGTATAACTGTAATGCTGGGCGAATTGGTTTTGTGTGTGAGAGGTGGAAATTTTTTAGTAGAGCCCCAGTTGTTTGTCTTAATTTAAGGGCTTGTTTTCCTATGTGTGGCTTCCAGGACATGTTGTCAGTGAGTGTTATGCCCAGGTAGCTGAAAATGCCCACCTTCTCGAGTGAGGAGCCCTCTAAAGTAAATTTCCCTTTGAAAGATCTGTGGGGATTAAGGGTCATTAGTTTGGTTTTCGTTGCGTTGATTTCGAGTCCCTGGGATGAACAGAAATGCTCGAAGCACGCGAGGAGTTTCCTTAGACCACTAGGGGTCTTAGATATCAAAAGAGTGTCATCGGCAAAGAGTAAGACTGGGATTTTTTGTGTGCCAAGTGAAGGTGCGTCAGCCTGCAGTCTGAGAAGGGAGGGGACAATTTCGTTGATGTACAGGGAAAAGAGGGTCGGGGCAAGTACGCAACCTTGCCGCACACCCCTAGAGACGTGGATTCTATCGGTAAGTTGGCCCTTGTTGCCCCACCTGACTTGTGCGTAGTTGTCCTCGTGGAGTCGTATCAAAATGGCAAGGATGTGTTCCGGGATTCCCATCCGAGAGAGAGTGACCCACAGTTTGTTGCGAGGTACTAGGTCAAAGGCAGATTTGAGGTCCACGAAAGCTACATAAAGGCTGCCTTTACCAATGAACACTGTTTTCCAATATAATAATAGGAATCTGAGGGCTTGATCAGTGGTGGAGATCTTCTTTCGGAAACCGGCTTGGAGGGGGCTAAGGATATCGTGGTCAATTATCCATTCTTCTATCTTCCCTAGGAGGCAGTGGCAGAAGACTTTTTGGACACAGTCAATTAGACTAATGGGTCTATAGTTACAGGGAAGAGATCTGTCGCCCTTTTTAAAGATTGGAATAACAATGGCCGCTTTCCAAGAGTCGGGAATTGGCGCCCCAGATGCTATTGCGTTAGCTAGAATGGTGAGATATCTTGACCAGGATGCTAGGTCTGTTGAGAATAGGTCTGCTGGGACGCAGTCTGAACCAGGGGCCCTGCCGCGTTTTAGAGTGCTTAGAGAATAAGTTATATCACTTTGGGAGAACAACAGGGGTGCTGCGGTGGTTGGTGCTGATGAGTGAAGTAGGAGGGGGCCCGTACAAACAGAGGTGGGGCTATCATGATCAGGGGAGTACAGACTACTAAAGTGGGCTATCCAGTCTCTTGGGGCAATATTGGTTGTGATGTCCAAACCACTGGTTTCTGGGCCTCGCGCTGCCAGGGACCAGAACAGACTATAATTTCTCTCGCGCACAGCGTCGCTGAGTGCTGTCCACCATTTGCTATCTTGATCACGCTTGGCTATGCATATTGCAGATTTATAGGACTTCCTAGCTACGCGGATGGCGATGGGGTCCTTGGATTTAATGGCTTGAACTAGGCGCTTGTTTAGGGACCGGCACGTTTTGTTGAACCAGCGGTGCCTGGCTTTGGGTCGTTTGTCGTCGTGGGCTGGGGGTGCTGAGAAGTGGGCTGCGATATCCCTAAAGCAGGAGGTGTGGATTGAGCTAATTTCCTGGTGGGGTGTTGCAGAACCCGCCTCTAGGTCCCTTAGTGTGGATTTTAGGGTGTTGTTGGCAGCATTGATGAGTGCGGGCCGGGCCACAATATTGACCCATTTTAGGTGTCTTTTGTTGTTGGCCAGGTTAATACCCTCGGGTGCTACTGCTGCGGGGTTAGACGTGGCTGGGAGGTTACCTAGGGCTAATGTGTGGACAGAGAGAGGGTTGTGATCACTTTCGGTCCTTTCGATGATTGTCATGTCGATGACTAGAGGCCATAATCTTATATCGAATAGGCAATAATCGATTCTGCTGGTGTGGTTCGTTTTGTTGTATGTGTGACTACCGTTGGTGTCTGAATTAGTTCTGCCATTTAGCGCCCTGAGTCCAAACTCCATGGTCAATGATTTAACCTGAATGGCAACCGACGTCCACCTTTTGATGGGTGGAATTGACAGGGCGGGGATAGACCAGGCTTGATCTTCCTCGCGGGTGGACCTGAGATCGTCCCAGTCAAGGGGTTCGAATGTGACGTTGAAGTCCCCAGCCACAATGGTTTTATGATGGCGGGGATAATTTTGTAAGAGGGCTACGAGGGCGCAGAGGGTTTTGGAGACTTGACCCCCCCTGACCCCTCGAGCGTAGATATTAAAGATGTTCACCACAGAGTCAGGCCCAAAGGATAGACGAAGGCCTAACAGGTCGGGAGAGGCGGTAGGTAGCTGTGATATATGGCAGCTAAGCGATGTTTTGATCCAGATGGTCAGACCCCCTGAGGGCCTGCCTCTCGTGCTGGCCACAGCGGGGATGTGGAAATTTGAGTAGCCTGTTCGGAAGAGTGGGTCGAGTGACCATGTTTCCTGTAGGAGACATATGTCATGTTCGTCAATAAATGAGGAGAAGGATGGAAGGGGAAGAATAGATTTCAGACCTGCCACGTTCCATGAGACAAGTCGTACCCCAGATTGTGACTGAGTTGTCCTGCCTAAATGCCCGGGGTTTGTGAAGTTGGCTGTCGGGGGTTGGTTTGGCAGATGTGGCTGAGGGAGCAGAGATGGGTTGATACCAATGTTTGCCCGTGAGGCTTGTGGTGGTTGGTGATGTTCCTCTGTTGGAACAGGCCTGGTCCTGATCAAGGAGATGCTTGCGGGCCTAGACAGCAGCTCTAGGTTTGGTGGGCAATGTGCCTGCAAGATGGGTGGAGCATCGTTGTCATGATTGCTCGGTGAGCCGGAAATGGTCGCGGTGTCATGGGTAGGGGGGTGAAGACATGGACAGACAGTGGTGGGGTAAAAGGAGGATCTGGGGGTGATAGATGTTGGAAGGTTGCAAGGTTTGCCTGCATAGATTTTAGGTGGGGCTGTGAGTCAATCATGTTTACCAAGAGGGGATAGGTTTTCTGCCGGGTGGTAACTCGGGCATTCCTCGTGGAGCGTAGGTGACCTGGGCTGTTTAAACTGGATGCGTGAGTGTGCAGGTGGGCTTGTTCTTGCGTCTAGGGCCACCAGATTGTTCGCCATGGTCCTGTTCTTGAGTGTCAGTTTTAGGATATCAAAGTGAGTTCCCGGGTCTGGCTGTCGTACTACGGTAATTAGGTCCTCACGTATTATGGATCGGCAGCCTCTAACATGGCGAATCCAGTGGATTGCCTTGTTTTTGATAGAGTCTACCCCTTCCTTGCGCGCCAATGTGGTTAACTTGGGAACGTTAACCATTAGAACTATATTACCTAAATGGGACTGGTCAGTGGCTGGTTGCGTAGAGTATTTTGAGGCGGTGTTGCTCATGGGTTTGAGGGTATTATGATAGATGTCTAGTGAATTTCCTATGCCTAAATTGTGGAAGAGGGGAGTCTGGTGGGAGTTCATGGTCTTTTCTTTGGTAGGGTGAGGGCCAGCGTGGCTAGAAGCGGAGGAGTTGGGCGAGTTTGTTGTGATGCCTGATAGGATTGGATTTTGGGCAAGGTTACTGGTGGTCGTGTTATTTGCGTGGGTTAGCTGTTTTACTATTGCAAGTAATGAGTTAACCATATGCTTGAGTTCTGTGACTTCCTTCCTTAGAGCTTGTATGTATTCGATATGCTGTGGGGTTACATGAGGAGAGTGCGTGTTGGTTGCTGCTGGCCCATCTGCCAGGGTGTCTGGGTTGATGTCGTCGCGTGATTCAGGGAGGTTGGTTAGGGGATTGAAGCGGTTACTGAGCTGGATGGAATCGTTGGTGGCAAGTGGTAGGTCTTCTGCTAGGGAGGGGGCCGCATGGGTGATAACGTTCCTATTTTCACCCACCCCTGTAGTGTCAGTAACTTGTTGCCCACGTTTCACGAAAATCTCAGCGATTTTCATGGAACCTTCCTTCCTGCTAGTTGAAGTGGGCCCCTCCCCAGTTGCAATAGAAATGTTACCCTGGGGGCTAGTTAGTATTCCGTTGCATTCGCCCAGGAGAGAGTCGATTCTATCCATAACGCAGTTGCTAGCTGCATGCTTATGCCTTTTTCGCTTGGCTTTTAGTACTGCCCCGGCCCCTGCCTCTATTGCTTTCCTTTTGCCCATCTGGTGTTAGTGTAGGTGCAAGGTTAAATGATAAGGTGTCAGATTAAATGGAACAGCTGACTGGGGAGACAGAGTAGGAAATAACAAAAGGGACTGAGTACAATATGGCCTTCTTGGGAGATAGATGTTAGGGGAGTGGCCCAGCCCAGCCTCTGTCAGCCGCTGACGGGCGCAGGACGGGCCCGCCCTTGGCCCGGGCTTCGCCCGGGCGCGTCCCGCGCTGCGGGAGCGCGAACGAGTTTTAAAGGGCTCCTGCCCCGCCTCCAAAGAACACACAGCGCTTCCCGCGACGGCGGGAGCGCGAACGAGTTTTAAAGGGCTCCTGCCCCGCCTCCAAAGAACACACAGCGCTTCCCGCGACGGCGGGAGCGCGAACGAGTTTTAAAGGGCTCCTGCCCCGCCTCCAAAGAACACACAGCGCTTCCCGCGACGGCGGGAGCGCGAACGAGTTTTAAAGGGCTCCTGCCCCGCCTCCAAAGAACACACAGCGCTTCCCGCGACGGCGGGAGCGCGAACGAGTTTTAAAGGGCTCCTGCCCCGCCTCCAAAGAACACACAGCGCTTCCCGCGACGGCGGGAGCGCGAACGAGTTTTAAAGGGCTCCTGCCCCGCCTCCAAAGAACACACAGCGCTTCCAATTTAACATGGCAAGTGTACCCACTTGCCAGGCCCAAACCTTCCCTTTTATACATGTAAGGCACCCCTAAGGTAGACCCTAGATAGCCCAATTGGCAGGGTGCAGTGTATGTTAGAAGGTAGGACATGGTGTGTTTTACAAGTCCTAACAATGAAATGCTGCCACATTCGGTTTTAACTGTTGAAAGGCATATCTCTCTCATAAGTTAACATGGGGACTGCCTTTAAATAACTTTTAAGTTGAGTTTCCCTTTCTGAGAAGATAGAGATGTGGAGCTTGGGGTCTCTGAACTCACAATTTTTAAAATAACATATTTTTGTAATGTTGGTTTTTAAATTGTGTGTTTGAAAATGCCACTTTTAGATAGTGGGCATTTTCTTGCGTAAACATTCTGTGCCTCTGCCTGCTTGTTTATTGCACGTCTAGTTCAGACTGACAGTTCGGCTGTTGTGATTTCCCTCTAGACAGTAATGCAAAGGGAGTTGCGGTGTAGCCTGCATATCCTGATGGGCGATCTGAAGTAGAGTGGAGGGAGGAGTGGTCACTTACACCTGAAAGGGCTGTTCCTGCCCTCACACAATGCAGTCTCCGACCCCCTGTGTGTGTCTGGGGCCAGTCCTGGGCAAGGCAGGATCTTGTCAACAACAGAGATTTTCCTTTGAAATATGCATACTTCGAAGGCAGAAAGGGGTATAAGTAGTGGACCCAAAACCTCAGACTTTGAGAACACTTCTGGATAAAGAGGAACTTCTGCCAAAGAGAAGAGCTGAAGAGCTGGAGGATGAATACTTCCCCTTTGCTGTGTGTGCATTGCTGGGTTGGCCTGCAGATGCTGCTTCTGCCTTAAAGGGGGCAAAGACTGGACTTTGCTGTGTATCCTGCTTGTGAAGTTTCTTGAAACGCTTGGAGTAGAGCTTGCCTCCTGTTGGAACTCTCAGGGTATTTCAGTACTTCAGCTTCATCTGCCTACAGAACTGGGAACTGGGTGTTTTGTGCTGCAACAGAACAAAAACCACCACTATACATCCGACGACACCGCTGACTGCACCGTGACCTGACAACGCCACATGGAGCCGCGCCCCATGTTCCACTGCAACCCTGGTCTCACTGCCGCCGCCACCTGATGCTGTAACTGAGCCGCTGCTTGCAGCGTGGACCGTGGGCCCCACACTCACCATCCCCTTGCTCCCAACCAGCCTTGGCATCTGCGACGAAGATGCTCCACGCTGACATTGGTGCCGCTACCTGCACCATGGCTTGTGGACACCGCTCATGAGGTACACAAGACATGGAAATTCTTTTGCTTACATGAATGGAGTGGTTCATGGGATAGTATGGATATTAAGACCTTGTTGCATCTAAGAATGCTTGAATTTGTGCAGTTGCCGTAGAATGCCAACAAGGAACAGTCCCATCCCGCACCGCAGCCCCGGTCCACCGACGCCAGAGCCATTGAATCAAGTGTCATCAACAGACACCCCTGTCTGCACCGAGACCCGTGGGTGCCACACAGAGCACGCCCTCCACCACACAGCCACCTTGGGCCTACTGACGACAGTGCTTCAGCAACGGCTACGACGCTGCGTGCTCTGTGACTTGGAGACACCGCATGTCACACTGCCCCACTTCACATCACAACCCTGGTCTCACTGATGTCGCTGGATGCCGTCACCGAGGCGCTGCCTGCACGGTGACCTGTGGGCACCGCACGTCACATCATCCCCCTTAGTACCACAGCTCCTACGCTATCCACGCGAGCGCTACTGACTTTGTCATCAGCCCGGAGTTTGATCGAATGCATGTGATTTCAAGGGCCCGGCGACCCCGCACTGACCTCTGAAACCAACGCCTGCGACTCCGCACTCCGGATCTCATTGTGAGGATAACAATACCCTACATCTCCAAGGTACTGTTTGCAGGTCTTCCTGACACTGTAGCTGGCACGCAACTCTGCAACCGGCCTGAACTTTTGGATTTGTTGTTCACAATGCCGTGATAGGCTCAGACTTAGTTATCAACTTAAAGGAACTGTTTTTTAAAGTAATTCTTGCAAAATTAATATCTTTACTACTGTATATTGGATTTTTCCTGTTTTGGTCTTGTTTGACATAGATAAACATTGGATATTTTTCTAAAACTAATGTGGTGTCCTTTTGTAGTGTTTTCACTGTATTACTGTGTGTTATGTACACATTGCTTCTGAGATAAGCCCGACTGCTCGTGCCAAGCTACCAAGGGGGTGGATGGGGCTATCTGAGCTGGGTATCTCCCTTATCCTGACTAGAGTGAGACTCCCTACTTGGACAGGGTGCAAACCAACCCCCAACTAGATACCCCATTTATAACAGAGGTGCACTGGAGTATATGCAGTAAATGTCAGGGGTGAATGCAATGAGCATGAATACGTGTGAGAGGTCAGAATGGTTAAGTGATCATTAGGGGTAAATGTAATGATGTGTGTGAACTAATGGGAAAAAAACTGAGAACCTGATAGGGAATAGCAAATCATTGAAAAACAATTTTAGGGAAAGGCAATTTTAAGGAAATGCAAAAAAATCTAAAAGTAAAGGACACAGTTTTAGGAAAGATAATTTTAAGGAAAAATCCAAAATTACATTAAATCTGGCTGGAGTTTACGACTACTGTGTTTGGATTCAGAGATGGATAATTTTTAGGGTGATGAGGGGCATTTAGGGGTCAGGAATAATTTGTGTTTGGCCATGGAAAGGGTTTTTAGGGTTCAGAGATGGGTGGAGTGTAGGGATGGTAAGCTGTTTTTAAGGTTCTCAGATGAGTGGTGTTTTGGTGTGTGAGGTATTTTTAGGTTTCAGGGATGGATGGAGTGTACGGGTGTTGATGGGTTTTAGGGTCATGAATGGGCGAAGTTTAGGGTATGTGAGGGTTTTTAAGGTTCAACTGTAGGTAGCAGCTGCAGTGGTGAGGAGTTTTTACAGTTTCTGATGGGATGGAGTTTAGTGTGATGAGGAGTTTTAAGAATTGAGGGATGGGTGAAGTTCAGATGTAGAAAGGGGTTTTTAGATTTCAGAGTTGGATAGCGGTGAGGATTTTTATAGCTCATGGATGGGTGGAGTTTGGGTGTGCTAAGGTGTTTTTAGGGGTGTGGGATCGGTGGGATGTAGGCATGAAAAGGATATTTATGGTTCAGGAATGAGTGGGGTTAGAGGTATAGAGGGATTTTATGGTTCTGGATTGTGGATTTTTAGTAGAAAGGGCATTTAGGTGTCAGGAATGTGTGGTTTAGATGTGGTGAGGGGTGATGGATCAAACGTTACTAAAACCACAGAGACACATGTTGCTACACAGTGGAAGGCCCTTCTCAAAGGTTGACTAGTCACTTTTCAGTTGCCTATTGCTGTATTTTGTTTTAAATTAGCACTAACAAAGTGTAATCTTTGCCAAGACAATGGTAACGTGTACATATGTAAAAATGATGAAGTTGTGCTATCACAAATTGTGCCACATTACACAACATCATTTGCTTTTTTTCTTGACATTTAATTTAGTTGACTCTGCTGCATTACTTGTTTTTTTCTAGCCACATAGTTCCAGTGGCCCTCACCATAAGTTAGGAATAGTGTCAAAGATGGAACAAAGAAAATAACATTTCTGGCTTCAAAGAGGGCTTTTATGTGGGACACAGGGCTATCTCGGGAGGCCCTGGCCTACACTCGCCTGACAGGCGTATTTGTCGAACAGGCTCTTGCCATGTGGATTGAAGTAGAGAAACACCTGCTGCCATGGCGACAGTGTTTAAAGGAGGTCCTTGTTTTTTGCCTCAGTACCTTACAAAGCTAGTAGCTGAAGTGCTTTCTATGCCACAACAGTGGCTGGAACCTCTAGTTGCAAACAGTAAATCAAGCCCTTAGCATGGCAAGTTGTAAGTGACATGTACCCATTCAAAGACACTGCCAATTACACAGGACATGGAATACGTTTTCTTAGTAAGAGATATTTCAATTTTCCACAAGGAAGCGAGTGGACCAGCCTCAGGAGCCTGTGGCCAGGGTCATTTTAACCAGACACAGGCCTCATCCTGAATCATCTGATAATGAAGCCACAGGCAGTGACCCTGACATAGAATATGAATTCTCTGTTTTCTGACTAGAGTTCAAATTTAGAATTATTTAAAAAAATCAATTTTGCCTTTAACCTTTGGGCATTTGAATTTGCTCGATGCATTCAACAAAATGCAGGTTTTGCACTAACAGAAGTGAGGAGCATTTTCTTTCGATCAAATCTAAGTCATACGTGCCAATAGACCTGATTCTGGTGGAAGACTCACGATTTTTTAAGAAAATTGCTTTCTTTTGACTGTTTTCTTCCAGAAATTGCCTAATCTTCAATAGAAGTTAATAGGAGAAATACATTCTCCTGATTATTTTTGCAAACTATCCCACTTTCCTCTTTTAAAATGTTGGCATGTAAGCTTAAGACATAACTACATTCACACTGCTTCTTATTTGGGGCAGGGAAATTCAACTATGGCATTGGTCAAGACAGACAAGCACTTCTTGACTTCCTTTCCACTGAAGAAGAAACGAGTCTGGCGAGTGAAACACGTGGGTGTCCACTAATACACACTAGCTGGTTCTTCACACATGAACCACTTAGACCCGGCTGAGCCTCTCGCCTGCACGATGGCTGCTCAACCGCTAGTTAGCCAATATGGAGAACTTACTCAGATTTGGCAAGTACCATGCATTAGGGGTTAGACTAACGCATTTTAGTGTTGATGTCTGTATCGCTCCAGTTAAATGCATTAGTCACACACTATAGTGCCCCTGCACCACTCCACGAGGCAGGATCTTCGAGTAGCTGCATTAAAAAAAAGCACACTGGCTGTGTGTGCTCTGCACTTGCCGGATGAAAGTGCCCTCTGTCGCACAAATCATTTCCTTCTTTTATTCTCATTATAAGTGCTCAGAGATCATAAAAAAACACTGTAGGCACTGGTCAGACTGGAAGTTATTCTTATCACCAACATCAAGCGGCGACCCACTCTGCATATAATGTGATCTTGCATCAATTCCGGCCCAGCCGAATAGTGTGGCTTGAGAGCGGCAACTTCAGTTGTCTGGCTTTGGGTTAAACATCGTGTTGCACAGTGATTGTCATGGGACAATCATACTGTCTCCACTACTAGTGCAAAAGACCATTTATTGGGACAGGATTGCAATAAACAATATAGCATGTAACAACACCCCTTTTAAATCCTTAGCATAACAACTGTGTTTTCTCCTTTGCCCCTTTTCCCCAATCTCTCACCATGATGTCTCACACACTCTTTCCGACTCTCACCCCCATCACTTTCTCCCATCACCATCGTCCTCCTCGCTTCCTTTCCGAAACATCCTCCAACCAACACTTCATTCACCTGTTCCAGCCAACCTACCCCCAGATCTTCCTTCCTCTGAAAACCTTATTCCTCCTCCCAAGGGGTGGATCCACCAGCATCTGACTCTCAATCCCCACCCCTCATGTACCAATCACCTGCACTTGCAACCTGTCCTAAACTGAACACACACCCCACTCCTTACCACTAACTGCAGGACGGGTGGGTGGCTAAATGCTCCTTTCTGCTTAATACTGAGGAGGGAGAGGATGTAATTTCTCCTCTCGGCCCCTTAAATAAACCTCCCCACGTGACCCACTCACTTCCCATTCCAGCCCAACCAATCCTGTCCCCCCTCCCTCCGTCCCATGAAACTTCCCGAGGAAAGACTAGTCTGTGACTAGCTTACTCCGTTCCCTCTCTTGTGAACCTGTAAGACTGTAAAGCGTGCTCGCTGAAGGTTTTATTTCATCTCACGTCAATCTTGGAGCTGCTTAGGTAGACACCGGGCTCATAAAAAAGACTCCACTCATCTTCCCCAGCTTTATATTGGGTATAGGAGTGTTTAAAGTTGTTCTGCAAGCTGGGGTTTGAGTGATCAGAGTGCCTCTGCCCAAGGGAAGGGGGTTCTAAGGAACATATGCTGGTTGGTCTCATTGCACCCAGCTCTTCATTCCATTCTATCAAAGCCTGCACACAGTTTGGCTGATAATATGAACATGACCTCGGGTGCATAGCCTGCTTGCTCGTCCCTAAAAAGGACGTGCTACATGCAGCAATAGATCCTTAACTAAATAGCAAGCACTTACAAAAAGCCCAAGGAAGGATGATTGCAGTGATTTGCATAATAACAATTAAAATAATTCACGCATTAACAAAGGCCATAAGACAGCCTTTTTATTCGAATGAGTTATTCATTTTTTGCTGAGTTTGTGCATGCAAGTGTCTTGGATGGGCGCGTGAATGGTTGTGAAAATGTAATAATGGGTATGCATAGATGTGTATATGAGCACATTCATGGATGGTTGAATGGATAGGTGAGTGTTTGCAAAGGTAGATGAGGTAGGTAAGTGTGCCTGTGAGAGCATGGATGGATGAAAGGTTGGCTGAATGCATGAATGAGTGAATTAATATGAATAGGTGCTACGTAGATATATTAGTGGATGAATAGAAGAATGTATGCACCAAGGAAGGGGTAAGTGTGTGCAGTGATTACTAAGTGTATGAACAGATCAATACGATAAAAGTGCATGAATGGACAAATAAGTGAGCAAGTAGATGAGAGAATGGATCCTTGCATATGAGTTAGAGAGTGCATCAAGAGATAAATGCATGAATGAATGAGTGGGTGGGTGAATGGATGGATAACTAGGTGTATAATGTTGCCCTGAATTGTTACAGTTTGTGGCAGAGGAAGCTGAAAGGCTGGTAGGACATGTAAGAGGAGGGAACCTAGACCAAACAGACACATATGTAAAAGAATAGAGCAGGTTATTTAGAGGCAGTAAATCTGACCCCCAACTCACTTTGGACCCACCTTCATTCCTCTGTCACAGGAACAATTACCCACTCACCACACATCAGGGTATTGACTAATGCATTTTAGTGCTGTTGTCCTTACAAGGGCACTAAAATGCTAATGTCACACATAAATATTGCTCTAATATAGCCAGAATCGAAACATTTTCAATTCATTTACAGCAAAATAATTGTTTTTATTCCTGGATCTAATACTACTTACAACCTTGGGCAATGCCAATAGGTCTCGTTTGTGTTAATTGTGTGTTTGTTGTATGATCTTGCTGGATGTAGTAATGGATAATTCACAGAGAAGTTCTCAAATACTCATCATTGTTTTCATTTATTCATGATAAAGTGTCATTCTAAGTGTCACACATTTGACATTAGAGCATCACTGGTACGTCAGCTGAAACCATAAAAATGTCACACATAAGCAGTCTGAAAATTCAGCACTTATGAGTTTCAAGATCTTCTTAGAGTTTCCATTGCTCAAATGGGTATAATTTCTGATAATATATGTTTCCCTCATCTTTATTGCTTGATTTGCTCACGAGAAAGTGTCACTCATATTCATTGAAATATCACTTATAATTACATTGAAATTTAGGGGCGATTTGTGTATGAGGGCAAGAGGGCATTGACCTCTACCTGCCAGAAATAATATTGCATACATTATGCCGGCAGACAGGAGGTGTAATGCTGGAGTTGTAGTTTACATGCTATGACTAGCTGGGGCTCTTTATCTGTACTACATGTCAGATTGTCTGTTATTTTGCTTGTGGCCTGCGTGACATGCGTAGTTCAGGCTTTCCCAGTCTTGGTGTTTGTAAGATTGGGGAGAGGATGTAGCGCAGTGGTCAGAGGGACGCCTCAAGAGCTGGAGATCCGGATTTGACTCTGCATTGTCACAACGTTCTGTGATTCTAGGAAAATTTCTCAATCTTCCCATGTCCATGGACAGCACCTTGAGACCCTCAAGGTTAATAAACCACACTATATAAATCTATGTTTAATTTGTTTCAACCAAAAATAGAGCCCCATCTGTTTCCGATTTAGCAATGTGTTTGTCTGTTCCACTCATTTCTTGCAGTTCTCTTACAGGAGCAGCTCGTGGGGCTTTGAAGGGGTGGCGTGGCATGTGTGGGAGGGAATAATTTAATTAAAAACTATACACTTACCTCCACTCACCATCACCGCGCCGCACGAGTAGTATCCCACAACTTGTGATTTACTGAGCAATTTGGAATGACCTTGAAAGTCTGTCACCTACAGGTCCAATGGGAGTAGAGACACAGAGGCGGTCATTCTGACCCTGGCGGTCAAAGACCGCCAGGGCGGAGGACCACGGGAGCACCGCCGACAGGCCGGCGGTGCTCCAATGGGGATTCCGACCGCGGCGGTAAAGCCGCGGTCGGACCGGCACCACTGGCGGGCTCCCGCCAGTGTACCGCCGCCCCATTGAATCCTCCACGGCGGCGCAGCTTGCTGCACCGCCGCGGGGATTCCGACCCCCCCTACCGCCATCCAGATCCCGGCGGTCCGACCGCCGGGATCCGGATGGCGGTAGGGGGGGTCGCGGGGCCCCTGGGGGCCCCTGCAGTGCCCATGCCACTGGCATGGGCATTGCAGGGGCCCCCGTAAGAGGGCCCCTACATGTATTTCACTGTCTGCTGTGCAGACAGTGAAATACGCGACGGGTGCAACTGCACCCGTCGCACAGCTTCCACTCCGCCGGCTCGATTCCGAGCCGGCTTCATCGTGGAAGCCTCTTTCCCGCGGGGCTGGCGGGCGGTCTGAAGGCGACCGCCCGCCAGCCCAGCGGGAAAGTCAGAATTACCGTCGCGGTCTTTCGACCGCGGAACGGTAACCTGGCGGCGGGACTTTGGCGGGCGGCCTCCGCCGCCCGCCAAGGTCAGAATGACCGCCAGAGTCTGTCGTTCAAGGTCTTGATGAACTCTCGGAACTGACACAGAATACTTGAGAGCTGCAGGACTTGGTGATAGGAATTAGCACGGAGTCTGTCTCCCATTGGTCAGATTGGTCTCATAGGATTGACACTGGAATACAAAGTGTTATGGTTTCATGTACAGCATGATGACATGTAGTTCTAGGGGTAGTGAGGTAAGAGGTGGAAGGAAGGAAGAGGGGAATGTAATGTACGACTTACCTGCCGGTGGATGTTGATGTATTCAGAAGTTATTTTACCGAAATAAAAGCATTGAAGTAATAGAACCTGTCATTTGGTGACAAGGAATGGGACATCCACGTTTTTGAGTCCACGTGTCGTGTGTTTATGGCACATATGCGGCAGGAGTGTTGAGCGCTTTGTGGAGGGAACGACGTTTGTCTAGAAAACTAACACTGTTTAAACCCTCACACTCGGTTCACACGCGTGTGTTTAAATACAAGTGGCGTAAGTACTGTTGGAATTTGGCATTAAGGGTAGTGTTTACAGTACGTGAGACACGAGAAAGGAGGAAGCACCGTTGGATTCATTGCGCACATTTAACATCGCGCTTGGTATTGCGTGCGTGTAGCGCATATCTCCTAGTGTGTTTGGTTTCTGCATGCATTTTTCGGAAATTCATTTTTTTTAAGCACCTGCCGACACCCTGCAAACGGGTTACGTTCTAAAGACATTTCTCTTATTTAATTCAAGTTGGAAGTTACCTGGTACAGACTATTTGGTTTTCTCCTTGTGAATAATTTTTAGCACTGCATACCGGATTTTGCTCACAGGAAGTAGGAGGAAAAAAAAAAAACTACGGAGACGAATTAATTCAACTAGAGTGCTGACCTTATTTGAACTGTGGAACATAAGCAAAGACATGAGACAATGTTTATAATAACTATGGTTTAAATTGACATTTATATGGTTGTTTTCCTTCATCTCAGCACACGTTATGTCTCATCATTCTCCTCTCAGTATGTCCCAACCACCCCAATTTTTGTCAGAACGTGGTGAACCAATCTTGCCATGGAAGAAATGGATAAACATATTTGACTCATCTTTGATTGGTATTGGTGGTGAGAAATTCTCACCGGCAAGGAAACAGGGAATTTTATTGCACAACCTGGGAATTGAGGGACGTAATATTTATGATAGTCTTGATTTTATAAACATTGGCACTGCTGAAGGTGAACCAAGAGATGTTTATGAAATGTCCCTCATGATGCTTAAGAAGCATTTTGATGGTCGCATCAACGTTGTTATGGAAAGGCACACATTTTTCATGAGATCTCAAGCAAAAGATGAGAGGGTTGGTAATTATATTGCATCTCTTAAAACACTGGCTCAGACATGAGATTTTGCTAATTTAACTGAATCTCTAATACGTGACAAATTGGTGCGTTGCACAAACAATCCCAGAGTTCAAGAAAAGTTGTTGGCTAAGAATCCTACGTTAAAGGAAGCTATTATAATTGCTGAAAGCATTGAACATGCCATCCTTTGGGTTAAGGAGATAAAAGATGTGGGTCTGATTACAAGTACTCATATGGACTCTGGACATACAGCTATGTCAGCTACGATTTCAACTTCTGATGACATTTGTGACAATGAGTTAGTACATAAAATTACGGAGAAAATGAGAGTCAGTAATGATGTACAGAGAGATTCAAAGATCAGATGTTTTAAGTGTGGAAATGTTGGTCATCTGGCAAACAATCCCAAGTATTTTGCAAGAAATGTTAATTGTAGGAAATGCGGGAAGAAAGGACAGTTAGCGAAAGTTTGCAGAAGTTCTAGGATAAATATGGTTAGAGAGCCTTCTGATAGTCAGCAAATTGTATTGTGTATTAATAAAACGAGCACTGGAGATTTGCAATATAATGGGAGTGCAGAGGATAAACTGGTCATGCCGAAATGTGATATTGACATTGGGGAGAAAACTGTTGCAGTACTTGCTGACTCGGGATCCCCTTTAACACTGATAGGTGACAAGAATTGGGAAAGAATATTTGGAGATGATAACATCAAGTTGATTCCACCTGATATTGCTCCTGTTGGTTATGGGGGACAGAAAATGGATTTATTTGGTTACTCCGTAATGTCAATTAAATTTAAAGGGAGAGAGACTGCGGGTAAGGTTTATGTAGCCAAGCGTGGCAACAATCCTTTGGGGTGGCGTCATCAAAGAGATTTGGGAATAATTTTAAAACCAAACGCCCCTGACTAGGTTCTCTCCGTTTCCAGTGTGAGTGATGACACAGGGTTTGCCAGTGAGTTTCCTGAAGTCTTCAATGACAAATTGGGTTTACTAAGGAACTTTAAACATAAGATCATTTTGAAAGCGGGTGCTAAGCCCATTGTGTACAAAGTAAGGAAGGTTCCCCATTTGATGTTACAACCATTGCAAGAAGAACTTCATAGATTGTTGGATTTAGGGGTCATAGAGGAAACTGAGGCTTCTGAATGGTTGGCCCCCATAGTTTTGGTCCCCAAAGACAATGGAGAAAAATTAAGGTTATGTGTTGACCTTAGAGGCCTTAATCAGTCTAAATGGCCCGTCTGCGCCCGTCTGCGCCCGTCCGCGCCTGGCCCGCGCCCAGCGCCACGACCCCTGGTCCCCAGCTCTCCCAAGCCCCGCTGACCCGCTACGACCCCACCACCCTCCACGCCCTCAACCCAGTGCGCTCCAACACCTGCTTCCAAGCTCACCCCAAACTCACCCATGGACCCTTTGCCTGCAACTCCTGCAAACGCATCTTCCACCACGCCGTTGTACTCTGGGACCTCCTGGACTCCACAGCACCGGAAGTCACCTTCATCACAGAGACCTGGATGAACGCCTCATCTGCTCCAGACATCGCCACCGCATCCCCGAAGGCTACAAGATCTCCAGAAAAGACCGCACCAACCAAGCAGGAGGAGGTATCGCCATCATCTTCAATGACTCCATCAGCGTCACCATCTCCACCGAAGACACCCCTCTCGCCGCTGAACACCTGCATTTTCAGATTCGCACCGACCCGAGGACCACCCTCAGAGGATCCCTCGTCTACCGTCCTCCCGGACCGCGCGCCCCTTTCAGCGACGCCATCGCCGACTTCATCTCCCCGCACGCCCTCGCCTCACCGGTCTACATCCTCCTAGGCGACCTCAACTTCCATCTGGAACAAAACAACGACCCCAACACCACCACCCTGCTCGACAACCTCGCCAACCTTGGCCTCAAACAACTGGTGAACACCGCCACCCACATCGCCGGACACACGCTCGACCCTATCTTCTCCGCCAGCAGACACATCTTCTTCAGCCACACCTCCGCTCTACACTGGACCGACCACAGCTGTGTCCACTTCACATTCCGACGCGAGACCCGCCACCTCCGCACTCAACCCATCTCTCGTCGACAGTGGAACAAGATCCCCGAAGAGCAACTCTTCTCTGCACTCGCCGCCAACCAACCCGCCCTCACCACCGACCCCAACGACGCAGCCCTCAGCCTCACAAACTGGATCTCCAACTGCGCAGACAACCTTGCTCCCCTCAAACGCACGCATCGACAGACCAACACCAAAAAACCTCTCTGGTTCTCTGACACCCTCAAAGAATCAAAGAAAACTTGTTGCGCCCTCGAGAAGGCCTGGCGCAAGGACCACACCGCTGACAACACGACCGCCCTCAAGAACGCTACCCGTGAACACCACCACCTGATCCGAGCTGCTAAAAGGAACTTTTTCACCGACAGACTGGACAAAAACAGCCACAACAGCAGAGAACTCTTCAGCATCGTCAAGGAGTTCTCCAACCGCAACGCCAACGCCGTCACGCCCTCACAGGATTTGTGCGAATCCCTCGCCACCTTCTTCCATCGCAAGATCATCGACCTCCACGACAGCTTCAGACACCAGACCCAACCAAACACCACCGAACCCGCACCCCCGGCCATCACCCTCAACAACTGGACCCACATCAACACTGAAGAAACCAAATCCACCATGAACTCTATCCACTCCGGCGCCCCTTCGGACCCCTGCCCTCACTTCATCTTTAACAAAGCCGACGACATCATCGCCCCGCACCTCCAGGCCATCATCAACTCTTCTTTTTTTTCTGCTACCTTCCCCGAATGCTGGAAACACGCCGAAGTCAACGCCCTACTAAAGAAACCTACGGCTGACCCGAGCGACCTGAAAAACTTCCGCCCCATCTCTCTCCTGCCTTTCCCAGCCAAGGTAATAGAGAAGACCGTCAACAAACAGCTGACCACCTTCCTGGAAGACAACAACCTGCTCGACCCTTCACAAACCGGATTCTGAACCAACCACAGCACGGAAACCGCCCTCATCTCAGTCACAGACGACATCAGAACCCTGATGGACAACGGTGAAACAGTCGCCCTCATTCTCCTCGACCTCTCGGCTGCCTTCGACACCGTCTGTCACCGCACCCTAATCACCCACCTCCGCTCCACCGGGATCCAAGGCCAGGCCCTGGACTGGATCGCCTCCTTCCTCTCAAACCGTTCCCAAAGAGTTTACCTCCCTCCGTTTCGCTCAGAACCCACCGAGATCATCTGCGGCGTACCTCAAGGCTCATCGCTCAGCCCGACACTCTTCAATGTCTACATGAGCCCCCTCGCCAACATCGTACGCAAACACGACATCATCATCATCTCCTACGCCGACGACACCCAACTTATACTCTCCCTCACCAAGGACCCCGCCAGCGCCAAGACCAACCTACAAGAGGGTATGAAGGACGTCGCAGATTGGATGAGGCTCAGCCGCCTAAAGCTGAACTCTGAAAAAACGGAAGTCCTCATCCTCGGCAACACCCCGTCTGCCTGGGATGACTCCTGGTGGCCCACGGCCCTCGGCACCGCACCGACCCCCACAGACCACGCCCGCAACCTCGGCTTCATCTTGGACCCTCTTCTCACCATGACCAAGCAAGTCAACGCCGTGTACTCTGCCTGCTTCCTCACCCTCCGCATGCTCCGCAAGATCTTCCGCTGGATCCCCGCCGACACTAGAAAAACCGTGACCCACGCCCTCGTCACGAGCCGCCTGGACTACGGCAACACCCTCTACGCTGGGACCTCAGCCAAACTCCAAAATCGCCTGCAACGCATTCAAAACGCCTCGGCCCACCTCATCCTCAACGTACCCCGCAACAGCCACATCTCCGCACACCTGAGACACCTGCATTGGCTCCCAGTCAGCAAAAGGATCACCTTTCGACTTCTCACCCACGCACACAAAGCCCTCCACAACAAGGGACCGGAATACCTCAACCGACGCCTCAGCTTCTACGTCCCCACCCGCCTCCTCCGTTCCTCTGGCCTCGCGCTCGCTGCCGTCCCTCGCATCCGCCGCTCCACGGTAGGTGGGAGATCTTTCTCCTTCCTGGCGGCCAAGACCTGGAACTCCCTCCCCACCAACCTCAGGACCACCCAGGACCACTCCGCTTTCCGGAGACTCCTAAAAACCTGGCTTTTCGAGCAGCAGTAACCCCCTCTTTCCCCTAGCGCCTTGAGACCCGCACGGTTGAGTAGCGCGCTTTATAAATGTTAATGATTTGATTTATGGGTAGACCGTCAACCATTACCAAATATTAGTGAAACTTTTACTATGCTGACTAATGCTAAAGTGTTCAGTGTTATGGACTTATCAGCAGCATATCACCAAGTCATGCTTCATGAAGAGTCAAGACATCTTACCTCTTTTGTTACTCCTTTGGGGGCATTCAGATTTCTGAGGATGCCTTTTGGGCTAGCCTCGGCTGCTGCTTGTTTCCAGAGGGTTATGAGAGAGGTACTTAAAGGTCTTGATTCAATCTTGTTTTTCCAAGATGATATATTGGTGTACGGTGAGAAAACAGCTAAGCATGATGTTGTTTTAAGAACTGTGCTTGAGAGACAAAAAAATAATGGTTTGACGTTGAAGAGGGAAAAGTGCACGTTCAGAGTCAATGCTGTTTCATTCCTTGGTCACACTATATCTGGAGATGGCATCAAACCCAAATTGGAATTGGCTAGTTCAATTCTGTCTGCACCAACACCTGCTGATAAAGGCCAAGTAAGGTCGTTTCTTGGGCTTGCCGAATACTACTCGAAGTTTGTTAGAAATTTTGCAAGTGTAATTCAACCTTTGAGAATAATTTTGAAAAAAGGAGTGCGATTTGAGTTGTCCCCAGAATGTGATGAAGCATTTAAGGCAGTAAAAGATGAGATTGGTAAAATGCCCATGTTAGGTCATTTTGATGTCAAATGCAAGACCATATTGTCTACTGATGCCAGCCTAAAGGGTCTTGTCTGCTGTATTCTCTCAACTGGTTGATGGTGAGGAGAGGGTGGTAGCGTTTGCTTCGCGTTCTCTTAGGGGAGCAGAGGAACGTTATTCTGTAATACAGCGTGAAGCACTGGCTTGCACTTGGGCAATAAACCACTTTAAGTTTTACCTGTGGGGTTTACCATTTACTCTCAGAAGTGACCATAGACCTTTGGTACAATTGTTTGCATGTAGGAATAATGAGAATGCCACACCTAGGATTAAACGTTGGGTTGAAAGTTTGTGGGATTGAAATTTTTCATTGGAGTATTATCCGGGAAAGAAACATATTCCTGCGGATTTTCTTTCTAAATTGTCGGTAATGGATTGTGGTATGAATGAGCACACTCCAATATTGTGGATTAAAGAGACTGCTCTTGATGCAGAAGAATGGAGTGAAGAATGTGGTAAGGATGCTGTCTGAAGTACAGTAATGAACTATGTGGTGCATGGTTGGCCGTGTTTGAATGAATGCTTGGTTGATGTTGGAACGTTCTGAGGTGATAAGGATGAACTTAGCATCATAGGGTAATCTGTATAGAGGAGATAGATTAGACCCACCTATTGGATTGCATAAAAAATGAATCAATTTGGCCCATGATGGACATTTGGGTAGGATCCTTACCAAAGCCAGTGTTAGGGAGCGATATTGGTGGCCGGATTGGACAAGCAAGTTGAAGCAGTGGTAAGATTGTTTACAATGTGCCAGTAATGATAAATCTAAAGTGGTACGAACTGCTCCCTTGTCTCCTCTATCTGTTCCGGATGAGCCATGCGTCAAATTAGGTTTATACTTAGTTGGACCTTTTGAGTTGTTACCGCCTGGTGAGATATTAGTAATTGTTCTTGTTGATTACACCTCTAAATGGGTTACTGTTCGTTGTGTGAGTTCTATCACCACAAAAAATGTGATTGAGTTTTTGACTGAAGTATTTGCTTGTGAGGGTATCCCCAAGGTTGTTATTACTGATAATGGGGTGCAATTCACTTCATTGGAAATGAGAAATTTCCTTAAGGATTTGGCAGTTTCTCATCATCGTACTGCATTATATGCTCCTCAAGCCAATGGATTAGTGGAGAAGATTAATCAGTTAGTGAGAGCGAGTGCTCAAGTGGCACTTGAGCATAGGATGCCCTTGAAGGTTGTTCTGAGAGAAAAGTTATGGGCTCATAGGAACGCACCTAATGTTATCACAGGAATGTCTCCTTTTCGCATTTTGAAGGGTAGATTGGCAGGTTCCAAATTAAATCCTTCATGGTTACATTCTGGATTGCAAAATCTGAAAGAGTCACCTACCTTTAAATCTGTTCGTGCCAGAGTAGTTGAGAATCAAAATAGGTACAAGAAGAGGTTTGATGAAAGAAAGTGCGTAAAACAAAGAAATTGGCGTGAAGGAGATTTGGTGTTCATTCAAAAGCCAGTCTGGTGCCATAAAGGTGTTTCTAAATTTTTAGGACCAAAGAAAATTGTAGAAATAAAAATAAATGTGGTTGTACTTGAGGATGGTGAAGTTTGGAGTATGTCTCACCTAGCCAAGTGTTCTAATGAAAGGGAATTGAGTAACACAGTAACTAATCCAGGGGTGAGTGAGGATTTGAGGCGGAGTGTGAGGAACAGAATTTATCAGAAGCATCTCTCAGACTTTGTGAAATAAATTAGGAAAAGTCATATTTGTTTGCATACATGATTAGAATCCTGAGTAGATGATTTATTTTGTTGTTGTTTTTTATAATTGCTACATTGTTGTATTAATCATTCAATCATTTCCTATATGTATATCATAGTTATTTTCGCAATGTTTTTTTGTTATATTTGGTGGGTTATAAAGGGGGAAGATGTGTTATGGTTTCATGTACAGCATGATGACATGTAGTTCTTGGGGTAGTGAGGTAAGAGGTGGAATTCTCTGGTCATGAGATTACACGGGGAGACGGTTGGCGAGGAGCAAGGAAGGAAGAGGGGAATGTAATGTACGACTTACCTGCCGGTGGATCTTGATGTATTCAGAAGTTATTTTACCGAAATAAAAGCATTGAAGAAATAGAACCTGTCACAAAGCCCAACAGGTTTACCACTGGATGGAGTCAGGGGTCTGTAAGACAATGCAAAACCTCAGTTACCAAAGGGTCGCAGTGTGAATGATTTGTTAATAAACAACCATTCACCTCTGTGAGAGAATGGCACGAGATCTACCAGGGAGATTTTAACAATTCCCACAGAGCACAACAAAATGAACCCCAGTACCACTATTAATAACCTTGCTCTAGTGGGGCAGAGGATAGTTCTGGATTCTTGCTCTCAGTCCATCATTATTTCCCTTCACACAGACCACCAAAAATGCAAATGAAGCTCAAGCATCTGGGGAATGGTGGAGACTCTGATACTTTGGTAATCTCTTTGCTAACCTCCCCACCAAGCCTCTGTTGCTAGCTTCTAGTGTTACACTTATTAGTATTTTGTCTGTGCCTCCTCTATCACCCTCTTCTATTAGTCTCCTTAGTCTTCTGCCCCTACTCCTCTGCTAGCTTCCTCTATTAGCTTTACTTCCTCCCCAGAGTCCTCTGCTATTTTCCTCTGCTAGGTGTTTCTAATGGCCTCTTTTACTAGTCTTCTCTAGACTTACGAGTCTTCTCTAGACTCTTATTCACAGCTCCCCTGCTAGCCTCTGCTGGGAAACCCTTTGTGCTCAAATGCTCTGATAGACTCTTCTGCTAAGCTTTTCTGATAATCTCACATGCTAGCCTCCTCTTCTCACCTTTGCCCACTAGCATCCTTTACAAGGTTCCTCCATTGTATTCGAATCGCTTCATTCAGAATGTTTGTCTAGCTTTTTCTGAACACACAAACTAGACCCAATAAGTATCACAGAAGTTGGTATTTTAAAAGCCAAATAAATACTTACAATTTCTGCAATAAATCCTGGGCAGTGTGCCAGGATGACTGGCCATTAAGATACCCACTGAATTAGAAGTGCACTAGGGCATAAACCCATGTATGTTGCATATATCTGCTGCTGACACAAAGCATGACATCTCATCTGAAGGACAGGTCGCCAGAGCACCTTGGGCAATGATTTCAGTGCACTCAATTTGTCTCCTTTCAAAATGGAAAGAGCTGAAAATTAAAAAAATGAAAAGGGTCGGAATCACAAAATGTTCATACTTTGAGCTGCACAGGACAGTACAGATGTGAATGTGTGACACGAAGGCAGGATGAGGGCAAAAACCGCATATATAGCCTGGAAATGGAGAGTTGTAGGTAGAGCGCAGGAGAGTTTGATACTATTTTGAAATGCAGAGAGTGCAGGAACAGTATGTTTAGGATGGAAGGTTGAACAGGAGGTTAGGAGGTGCGCAGGGAAAAAGTGTGTGCAGGAGTGTTGAGAAAGAGGGGAGGAGGTTGTTGGAAATAGGCCCTATTGCAGGGTTATCCTCAAACTTTTCGCCTTCTTCCTCCTATTTTTTCTGAATTGTGTTTGCTGGTTTATTGTCTCTGCATACTTTACTACTGCAGATCAGTGCTAAAGTGCAAGTGCTACCTAAGTAAATTGTATTGGTAATTGGTTCATCCAAGATTGGCATATTTGATTTACTGGTAAGTATCTAGTAAAATGCACCAGAGGTGCCCAGGGCCTGTAAATCAAATGCTTCTAGTGGGCCTGCTGCACTGGCTATGTGTTAGACCTGACAGCCTTTGGGTGGTCACCCTCAACTTTTTGCCTGCCTCCATCCAATTTTTAACACTGTTTTTGCTGGCTTTAGGACTCTGGGCACTTTATCACTGCTAACCAGTCCTAAAGTGCACATGCTCTCTCCCTTAAAACATGGTGACATTGGCTCATACCTTATCGGCTTATTTAATTTACTAATAAGTCCCTAGTAAAGTGCACTAAATGTGACCTGGGCCTGTAGATTAAATGCTACTAGTGGGCCTGCAGCACTGGTTGTGCCTCCCACATACGTAACCTCTTAACCATATCTCAGGCCTGCCATTGTAAGGCATGTGTGTGCAGTCTCACTGCAAACTCGACTTGGCATTTAAAAGTACTTGCCAAGCCTTAAACCCCACTTTTTCTACATATAAGTCACCCATAAGTTAGGCACAAGGTAACTAATAGGACAGGGTGCTATATAGATAAAAGGCAGGACATATATCTGTATAGTCTATATGTCTTGGTAGTGTAAAACTCCTAAATTCATTTTTCACTGATGTGAGTCCTGCTCCTTTCATAGGCTAACATTGGGGCTTCCCTCATATACTGTTTGACTTGTAGATTCTGATCTGAAAGGAGGAACAGGGTTATATTTAGTATGGTCAGAATGGTAATGCATCATCCTGCTGACTGGTGAAGCTGATTTTTAATATTACTATTTTATAAATGCCATTTTTAGAAAGTGAGCATTTCTCTGCAGTTAAATCCTTCTGTGCCTTACAATCCACATCTGGCTGGGTTTGTTGACAGCTCCCTTGTGCATTTCACTCAGACAACCCCAAACACAGGATGCTCAGTCACACCTGCAGACATCTACATACTGAATGGGTCTTTCTGGGCTGGGAGGGTGGAGGGCCTGACACTTACATGTCAAAAGGACAGTGGCCTGCCCTCATGCAATGGACTGCCAACCCCTCTATTGGGACCCTGGCAGACAGGATGGAAGTGAAAGGGTACCTTGTGTACTTCTAAGCCACTCTTTCTAGTCTCCCCCACTTCAAAGCCACATTTGGGTATTCAAACAGGGTCCCTGACCCTACCAACTGAGACACTTCTGGACAAGATACCTTCTGGGAAAGAAACTCTGAACCAGACCCTGCAACCTGCGAAGAGGAACTGCCTGGCTGCCCATTGGACTCACATGTCTGCAAAGGACTGCTGCCTTCTTGTTGCCCTGCTGCCTTGCTGCCCTCTGGCTCTACTGAGAAGTGCTCTCCAAGGACTTGGATTGAGCTTGCCCCCTGTTTCTTGAAGACTCAGGGCCATAAAGACTTCACCTCTGCAAAGAACTCCTTGTGCATCGAAAATAGATGCACAGCCTGCCGTAATCGACACACAGCCTGCACCGTGGTGAGAAAATCACAGCACCCCCAACCTGAATGACTCAGCCCGGCTCCCCAATTGGAGATCGACCCAGCGCCAACATTGCAACCGGAACATCAATGCACGTCCCACTGGATTGAAGCATCGCTGAGCCGGAATGATGCAGCCTGACTTCCTGCGAAGAGGAATTGATGCAGCGCCTGCCGTGTGAAAGAAACTTCACTGAATCGCCCAATGGATCAACGCAGCTTCTGTGACTTCGTCCTGCATGCCCAGGATTTCTCACCATCGTCCCCGGGGCAACCAAATCCCCTGCAAACCGAAGAGGATCCAAGCATGTGCACCGTAAATCAATGCAAAACCCTTGCTATGAGGAAAAGCACTGACATATCGTCTGTGTGCGCCCAGAGAAACTAACGCACACCTCCCTGTTTTCCATGCATCTCCTCCTCTGCGGTTCCTTGTGGGTAATTTACACACAAACCAGGTACTTTGTGCTTGCAGGAGACACTTGTTGCTTTTTAAGAACTTAAAACTGTTTTTTTCATTTTCTAAAGTGATAGTTCAACGTGTACTTATCAAATCTCGATCGTTTTGACCTGCATTTAATCAGGTAAATATTCTATATTTTTCTAAATGTGTGTGGTGTATTTTTGTGTTTTTTATTCTGTGTTATTGCATGATTTAATGCACAAATACTTTACACATTGCCTTCTAGACATTACCTTCTCGGTTAAGTCTGACTGCTCAGTGCCAAGCTACCTGAGGGTGAGCACAGGATAATTTGGATTGTGTGTGACTTGCCCTGACTAGAGAGAGGGTCCTTGCTTGAACAGGGGGTAATCTGACTACCAACCAAAGTCCCCATTTCTAACATTGTGTCACCCTCATGAGTAGCCATGTCAACATGTCTCATACCTGCCACCTCAGTGTCTGTGTGTGCAGTTTTAAACTGCCAATTTGACCTGGCGAGTGTACCCACTTGGCCCAAACCTTTTCTTTTTATACATGTAACCCACCCATGGGCAGGGTGCTTCGTATGTTAGAAAGTAGGGCATGTACTGGTGTATTTTACATGTCTTAACAATGAAATACTGCCAAATTTGGTGTTCACTGTTGCAAGGCCTGTCTCTCTCATAGGTTAAAATGGGGGCTATCTCTTTTAAGTGCAGTTGCCCTTTGGTAGAAGATAGAGATGTGGAGTTTGTGGTCTCTGAACTCACAATTTAAAAATTCATCTTTTTGTAAAATTAGTTTTTTAAATTGTGTGTTTGAAATTTCCAATTTCAGAAAGTGGGCACTTTCTTGCTTAAACATTCTGTGCCTCTGCCTGCTTGTGTATTTCACGTCTGGGTCAGACTGCCAGTTGGTCTGGTGCGAATTCCCTCTAGACAGTGAAACAAAGTGAGTTGGGGTGTAGCCTGCATTTCCTAATGGGCCATCTGAACTAGAGTGGAGGGAGGAGTGACCACTTACACCTGAAATGGTTGCTCCTGCCCTCACACAATGCAGTCTCTGACCGCCTGGTATGTGTCTGGAGCCCGGTCTTGATAAGGCAGGATCTTGTCAACAACAGAAATTTTCCTTTGAAATATGCCTAAAAAGGCAGAAAGGGGTGTAAGTAGTGGACCCACAACCTCTGACTTTTAGAACACTTCTGGATCACGAGAAACCTCTGTGTGTGCTTTGCTGGGTTGGCCTGCAGTTGCTGCTTCTGCCTTAAAGAGGGCAAAGACTGAACTTTCCTATGTATCCTACTTGTGAAGTGTCTCCAAGGGTTTGGAGTAGAGCATGCCTCCTGTTGGAAGTCTTAAGGATATCAAAGACTTCAGCTTCATCTGCCTGCGGCACTGGGAACTGTGTGTTTTGTGCTGAAACAGAAGAAAAACCACTGCCACACCGCCAATGACGCTGCTGACTGTACTGTGACCTGACGATGCCAAACGGAGCCGTGCCCCACTTTCCACCGTGACCCTGGTATCACCGATGCCACCAACTGATGCTGTCACCGAGCCCCTGCTTGCACCATGACCTGTGAGTCCCGCAGTCTTCATCGACTTGCTCTCACCGCAGCCTTAACATCCACTATGACGACGCTCCATGCTAACATGGGTGCCTCTGCCTGCACCATGGCATGTGGACACCGCTCGAGAGGTACACTTAGCCCCGTCCATCGGTGCACTGCGGCCCCGGTCCACCGACGCCAGCGCCATCGACTCCAGTGTCGTCAACAGACACACCTCTGTCTGCACCATGGGTGCCGCACATAGCCCTCCCCACACCACACAGCCACCTTGGGCCTACCGACAACAGCGCTCCAGCAACGGCGATTAAGCTGCCTGCACTTTGACTTGGAGACACCTCATGTCACACTGCCCCACTTCACACCACTACCCTGGTCTCACCGACACCACAGGATGCTGTCACCGAGCGGCTGCCTGCATGGTGACCGTCTGTGCACTGCACGTCGTATTGTCCCACTTCGCACTGCAACCCCGACGCCATCCACGCCAGTGCTCCTGAGTTCGTCATCAGCCCGGAGTTCGACCTGCAATGCATGTGACTGCAAGGGCCCGACGATCCCCGCACTGACCTCTGGAACCAACGGCTGCGACGCCACACTCCAGATCTCATCGCGAGGATCACAATGCCCTACATCTTCAAGGTACTGTTTGCAGGTCTTCCTGACACCGTAGCTGGCCCGCAATGCTGCAACCATCCTGAACTATTGGATTGGTTGTTCACAACACCATGATAGGCTCAGACAGAGCTATTGACTTCAAGGAACTGTTTTTTTAAGTAATTCTTTCAAAATTCATATCTTTAAAACTGTATGTTGGATTTTTCTCGTTTTGGTCTTGTTTGACATTTATTAATATTGGTTATTTTTCTAAAGCTGGTGTGGTGTCCTTTTGCAGTGTTTTCACTGTATTACTGTGTGTTATGTGCAAATGCTTTACACATTGCTTCTGAGATGTGCCCGACTGCTTGTGCCAATCTAAGGGCGTGAACAGGAGATATCTGAGCTGGGTATCTCCCTTATCCTGACTAGAGTGAGGGTCCCTACTTGGACAGGGTGCAAACTGACTGCCAACTAGAGACTCCATTTCTAACAGAGGTGCACTGGAGTATTGTGGTAAATGTCAGGGATGAATGTAGTAAACATGGATAAGTGTGAGAGGGAAGGATTGTTAAATGATAATTAGGGATGAATGTGATGATATGTGTGAACTAATGGGAACGAAAAACTGAGAAACCCCATGGGGAATATTAAATCATTGAAAAACAATTTTAGGGAAAGCAATTTTATGGAAATACAAAAATATCTAAAACAAAAGGATACAGTTTCAGGAAAGATAATTGTAAGGAAAAATCCAAAATTCATCAAATCTGGATGGAGTATACGACTACTGTGTTTGGATTCAGAGATGGGTAATTTTTAGGGCGATGAGGGGTATTTAGGGGTCAGAAATAATTGGTGATTGGCCATCGAAAGGGTTTTTAGGGTTCAGAGATTGGTGGAGTGTAGGGATGGTAAGCTGGTTTTAGGGTTCTCAGATGACTGGTGTTTAGGTGTGTGAGGTATTTTTAGGTTTCAGGGATGTATGGAGTGCAAAGGTGTTGAGGGGTTTTAGGGTCATGAATGGGCGGAGTTTAGAGCATTTGAGGGTTTTTAAGGTTCAACTATAGGTAGTGGCTGCAGTGGTGAAGACTTTTTACAGTTTCAGATGGGGTGGAGTTTAGGGCGGTGAGGGATTTTAAGAATTCAGCGATAGGTGAAGTTCCGATGTAGAAAGGGTTTTTTAGATTTGAGGGGTGGATAGCTGGTGTTTAAGGGCAGTGAGTATTTTTATGGCTCATCGATGGGTGTA
The DNA here is from genome assembly GCF_031143425.1 of Pleurodeles waltl. Taxonomy (NCBI): domain Eukaryota; kingdom Metazoa; phylum Chordata; class Amphibia; order Caudata; family Salamandridae; genus Pleurodeles; species Pleurodeles waltl. Next base: position 979,158,116 of record NC_090449.1, read on the forward strand.
GTTTGGTTGTGCTAAGGTGTTTTAAGGGGTATGGGATGGGTGGGATTTAGGCATGGAAAGGATTTTTAGGGTTAAGGAATGAGTGGAGTTAGTGGTACAGAGTGATTTTACGGTTTGTGGATTTTTGGGGTAGAAAGGAGGGCTTTCAGGTGTCAGGAATGTGTGGTTTAGATGTGGTGAGGGCGGTGATGTATCAAAAGTTACTAAAACCACAGAGACTCATGCAGCTACACAGTAGAAGGCCCTTCACATAGGTTGACTAGTCACCTTTCAGCCGCCTTTTGCTGTATTTTGTGTTAAGTTAGCACTAACAAAGTGTAATCTTTGCAAAAACAATGTTAACGTGTAAAAATGTAAAAATGAAGAAGTTATGCTATCACAAATTGTGCCACATTACACAACATAATTTGATTTTTTTTCGACATTTAATTTAGTTTACCCTGCTGCATAACTTGTTTTTCCCTAGCCACATAGTTCCAGTGGCCCTCACCATAAGTTAGAAATAGTGTCAAAAATGAAACAAGAAAAAGTACATTTGAGGCTTTAGAGAGGGCCTTTATGTTGGAAACGGGCTATCTTAGGAGGGCCTGGTCCACGCTCAAGAACCAGGCCTGACAGGCGTATTTGCCGAACAGGCTCTTTCCATGTGGATTGAAGTAGAGAAACACCTGCTGCCATGGCAACAGTATTTAAAGGAGTTCCTAATTTTTTGCCTCAGTACCTTTCAGAGCTAGAAGCGGAAGTGCTTCCTATGCCACAACAGTGGCTGGAGCATCTAGTTGCAAATAGTAAATCAAGCCATTGGCATGGGAAATTGTAAGTGACATGTACCCTTTGAAAGACACTGCCAATTACAGAGGACATGTGCTAGGTTTTCTTAGTAAGAGATATTTCCCTTTTCCACATGGAAGTGAATGGGCGAGCCCAAGGAGCCTGTAGGCAGGGTCATTTTAACCAGACACAGGCCTTGCCCTGAATCACCTGATTATGAAGCCACAGTCCCATAACACTGACATAGAACATGAATTCTCTGTTTTCTGACTAGAGTTCAAATTGATAATTTTCTTAATAAATCAATTTTGCCTTTAACCTTTGGGCATTCGAATTTGCTTGATGCATTCAACAAAATGCAGCTTTTGCATTTACAGAAGTGAGGAACGTTTTCTTTCGATCAATACTAAGTCATACATGCCAACAGACCTGATTCAGGTGGGAGGCTCCCGATTTCTTAATTAAATTGCTTTCTTTTGACTGTCTCCTGCCAGAAATTGCCTAATCTTCAGTAGAAGTTAATGGGAGAAATACATTCTCCTGATTATGTTTGCAATCTACCCCCCTTTCCTCTTTTAAAATGTTGGCATATAAGCTAAAAACATAACTACATTCACACGTCTGCTTATCTGGGGCAAGGAAATGAAGCAACAGCATTGGTGAAGACAGACAGGCGCTTCTTGACTTCCTTTCCACAGAAGAGGAAACTAGTCTGGCGAGTATATCATGTGGGTGGCCTCTATTAAACACAAGCTGGGTCTTCACACATGAACCACCCAGATGATGGCTGCTCAACCACTAGTGAGCCAACAACGAGACCTTACTCAGACCTGCCAAGTACCATGTATCAGGGGTTAGATCAACGCATTTTAGTGTTGATGTCTGTATCGCCCCACTAAAATGCATTAGTCACAATGCACCACCCCACAAGGCAGGCTCTTCCAGTTGCTGCATTTAAACAACAAGCATTTGCAATGCAATAGGTCTCGCATTTGTAAGTATTAGAGCTATTGGTGTTGTTGATGTTATTGTATTAGAATACAAATAGAATTGTGAGTATTTAATATTATATTTTCTGTAACAATGAAGTGTAATCTCAGAAAATGGTATACTTTTTATTGTCATTTAAAATCAAGTTTTGTATCTACAGATATATTTTTTTAAACATTTATTTTTCATTTGAGTAGCTGTAAAAACAATGGTAAAAATATATATATATATAGAAAACGTAGTTGCAATTGGCTGCAAAGGTTTATAAAAAAGTGTTGCCTACTTTAAACACTTAAGTGTAATGCAAGCACTTCTTGTTGCTAATAAAAAGGGTAGGGCCAAAAAGTCTGGAGTGGTGTGAATGTTTAAAAAAATCGCTGTACCCATCAAAGATTCCACTTGTCTTCTGTAGGAAGCAAATTAGCATACATGTAATGTCAACATCCTAACCCACACATGCTGGTTAGGTTCCTGATATATATCTTTACAGCTATGCTAATTCGCTCCCTTTGAGAGGTAGTTGATCTGTTTTGCAACACGTAAACAACCTACAGACCCATGTCTGCCCACTGTAAAGGCTTTGTTTGTTGCTAAATAGCTTTTAGGCCTTGCAACAAAGTAGCGGCAGATGCCTTTAAGAATAAAAAAAAAAAAATCAAAGTGATGGGCTTTACCTTAATGTAAAAGGAAAAAATCCCAAACAACCACATGTAAACAGTTACTGCTCTCATTTTAAGCTGTGCAAAAGTAAAATACAAGTGGACATTACCACTTTTTGGTGTTCAAATAACAATACATACCAAATTATGAAAAAGGCACAACTAATCGTGTACTAGTCAGGTTAAAAAAATGTGTTAGTGGCTAATAAAAACTACGCAAACACTGTAGAGATTTATTAATTAACAAAATTAAAAATCCGCTAAAAATGGCAGCAAGGTAGATAGTCAGAAACTGTACTAATCCAACTTAAAAGTTCGAGCAGGCACAGCAGTATAAAGGTAACAGGTCCAATCCACAACTAAAATCGTTATGATTGTCTGTATGAGTAATGTGGGTGACACAGGGTACCTGTGTAAACTTATAACAGTGTGTATTTAATATACGATGTATGTATGTGGGTAAAAGCTTGTGTAGGTAAAATAGCATATGTGTGTGTGTGTGTAAATGAAAAAGGGAAAATACAGTCAGAGAGAGAGACAATCTATATGTGAAAATGTCCGTGCAGTGTGTAAATGAAGGAAAGAGAGAGACACAAAAAGAGAGAGAGCACTATGTGAATAAGAAAGGCAAATTATAATTTTAAGAAACCGTTTGTGTGTGAGACAGAGCTAAAAAGTATTTGGGTAAAACACCGAATGTGTGTATGTGTGTGAAAGCATGTAAATGTAAGAGAGCGAGTGTGTGTTATGAAGCCAACGTAACAACACGAAAAAGGATTTTAAATGAAGCAGAGAACTTCAACATCCTGACCAACACATGCTGGTTACATTCCTGATATCGATCTTTATAGCTATGCTAAATATCTGCATTTGGTAAGTAGGCGAACTCTTCTGCAACACATAAACAAACTACAGACCTCTGTCTGCCCACTAAACAAGCTTTGTTTATGGCAAAATATCTGTTGGTGCCTTGCAAAAAAGTTGCCAAGATGCCTTTAAGAAACCAAAACAAAATTGTCAGTGAACTACGCTAACACTATAGATAATGGCCAAATAACAGAACAAAACTTCTGCATGAAATGGCAGCAAGATAAATAGTAACAGAAACTGTAAAAAGTCTACTTAAAAGTCAAAGCAGGCGCAGCAGTATGAAGGTAACGAATCCAACCTACGAATAAAATCATTATGATTGTCTGTGTGAGTAATGTTAGTGACACAGAATATGTGTGTGTAACTTACATGACTGTGTATTTGAAAAACTATGTATGTGCGTAAAAATTGTATAGGTAAAATAGCGAATGTGTGTGTGTGTGAAATACCAAGGGAAGAGTAAGTGTGAGAGGGAGTCAGTCTCTATGTGAATATGTCCTTGCTGTGTGTGAATTAAGGAAAGAGAGATAAAAAAGGAGACGGGAGCTATGTGATAAAAAGGAAAAATGTATCGTTAATAAACTGTTTGTGTGTGAGAGAAAGATAAAATGTGTTTGATAAAACAAATGAGTGTGTGTATGTTTGTGAGAGCATGTATATGTTAGAGAGCATGTGTGTGTTATGAAGCGAACGTACCAGCACAGAAAAGTAGTTTAAAAGAATCTGCGAGCTAAAACATGATTAACTCAGCGGAAACCCAATAACTAAAGGCTGCACTGCTAAATGTAAGTGCATTTTAAGACTTAGTAACAAAAGTTGTACTAAAATCCCTAAATGAAAGTTAATGCAACAAGTTTTTAATTTGCCACAAGTTTTAGATTTAAGTACGCTATATAAATAGAATTGTTTTTTAAATAAAAAGACTGAAAACATGACATGAGAAGCACAGCACACACTGCGATGGTAAGGTGACAGTGTAATTTCAGAATTAAGTATGTGAAGGTTTGTGTGACTAATGTTGGTGAGACCCAGTGCGTGTGTGTAAAATAAATCAAGTGTGTATCAGAGAAAGAATGTATGTATGAGCGTGAATTCTAATATGTATGCTACAGTGTGTGTGTATCTTTTCAAGAATGACAAAGGAAATCGCACTGCCTAGGTTCGACCGAAAAATCAGTTAACTAGGAAAGAAACAGTGCTGTTTGTAAATAAGGGATGCCAAAAGAGGTATAAAAAGAGAGAGTGCTATGTAAATAAGAGAGCTAGATGAGAGAGAACAAGCAAAAATTCAAAAATGTATGATTGACAGAAAGTGTTAAAAAGTTATGTGTTGGAGATCGAAGGTGTGTATTTCTGTGAGACCATATATGTTTAGTAGAGCGCGTGTGTATTATTAATAGCAAGCTAACTGTCTAAACGCATGCTAAATATCTATGTAGAGTAATTATGTCTTAAAAATGTAAAATACCAAAATGTGAACGATCGTACAGTCTGCTATATGTAAACCCGTAAGAAAATATTTAAAAAATAAACGTGCAACCAGGAGATAAATCAAAGCGGCCGCAGCAGGATTGTAGTAACATCCTACAAACTTCCCCAATGTAATGTTTGTAAATCTATCATTGTGCATGCACAACGAGAATTCCACGCTGACAGTGCTCTGTGAATGTGTGTAAAAACAAAGCAGGACCCAAATAAGATACCACTCCTCTTCGAAGCAAAAAAATTAACATACTTGTAATGTCAACATCCAGCTAACAGTGTAAATGCATGCTAAATATCTATGTACATTAATTATGCCTTAGAAATGTAAAATTCCAAAATTTAAACCATCGTACAGTCTGCTATATGTAAACCCGTACGAAAATATTTCAAAAATAAACGTGCAACCAGGAGATAAATCTAAGTGCCCGCAGCAGGATAATATTAACATACTACAAACTTCCCCAATGTAATGTTTGTAAATCTATCATTGTGCATACACAACGAGAATTCCACGTTCACAGTGCTCTATTCATGAAAAAGTCTGAAATTACTAACTGAAAGTGAGCCAAGAGTCGGAAGTTGTGCGAATGTGTGTAAAAACAAAGCAGGACACAAATAAGATACCACTCCTCTTCGAAGCAAAAAAATTAACATACTTGTAATGTCAACATCCAGCGAACAGTCTAAATGCATGCTAAATATCTATGTACAGTAATTATGCCTTAGAAATGTAAAATTCCAAATTTTAAACCATCATACAGTCTGCTATATGTAAACCCGTACGAAAATATTTAAAAAATAAACGTGCAACCACAAGATAAATCAAAGCGCCTGCAGCAGGATTGTATTAACATACTACAAACTTCCCCAATTTAATGTTTGTAAATCTATCATTGTGCATACACAACGAAAATTCCACGCTCACAGTGCTCTATTCACGAAAAAGTCAAAATTTACTAACCGAAAGTGAGCCAAAAGTCGGAAGTAGTGTGAATGTGTGAAAAAACAAAGCAGGACCCACATAAGATAGCACTCCTCTTGAAGTAAAGAGAATTAGCATACTTGTAATGTCAACATCCTGCCCCACACATGCTGGATACATTCCTGATAACGATCTTTATAGCTATGCTAAATCTCTCCATTTGGAAGGTGCGCAAACTCTTCAGCAACACATAAACAAACTACAGACCTCTGTCTGCCCACTAAAGAAGCTTTGTTTGTTTTGTGGCTAAATAGCTTTTCTGCCTTGCAACGGCAGATGCCTTTAAGAATACGAAAGAAAAAAATCATTACTGGCCTTTAACTTGATGCTACTAAACAATATTTTAGAAACAGGCACAGCTAAATGTTAACTGCTTTTATTTGTAGCTGTGCCGACGTCAAATATAAGTGGACATTAGCACTTTGTTGTGGTTATCTAGGAATGTTGGGCATAGCCTGGAACTTACATGTCATCTAGGTTCCAGGTGAGGTCACTGGGGAGGTGAGAGTCTTGACAGTTGGTGAGGGTTGGAAGTGTTTGCATCTGCTGTGGGTTGGTGGTATTTAATAAAGCTCATCTTACCAAATTACATGTCTGGAGCTTAACACTGGCGACGAGGAGTCACCACCAACTCGGAACCCACGCATCTTCTTCCTGTTGGCATCTGTTTTTCTGCTCTGTTCGAGATCGGCTGATCGAGGGTGCCTGGCTTGGAGATCCTGATCCTGAAGACAGTAAAATCCTGGCAGCACTGACCCTGCTCCTCTTACACTTGCAGCAGATGTAATTGGGCGGCTTCCTGGTGGTGATTGACGCGTTGGAGCCTTGTGCGGTGAGGTGTTGGAAAATCGGAACCTCCAACGCAGCGGGAGACGCGCTGCGCTATCTCCAAAGTCATCGTTGTTATTTATTTATTTATTTTTTCCTTTTTCCACCTATTTTCGGCTCCCTGTTACCTCTCAGCGCGAGCCTTTCAACGGTTTCTCTCCGCACGCGGGGAGTTTTCACTGTGCGCGAGAGTGCGTCTTTCAACAATTCTTCCTGTTCGCGAGGAGCGGCACGCGCAACCATAGCAACGCGTCTCCTTGCTCTGGAAGTATGACGCGCGTGTGAGTACAGAACACTAGACCGCAATTTGCATGGTGTTTCCACGCCGGTTATTGTCAATTACGGGATTTCGGTGTGATGTTTCGCTTGTTTCGCTCATTTCGGCTGAACACTAGACTGCTCACTGTACTTTTGTTCTATACACGTATGACTCAATTACGGAGTGTTCAATGTGAAGTCTAAATACTTCAAACTGTAAGACGTTTGTTTTATTTTGCCTTGTGGCCGTTACTACATTTGAATACAGGGTTGCTGTTTTATCTTAAGCTTTTCAGATTGCGGTGAATACATTTAAATGCGCACCTTTACCTCTGCTGGTGTCCATTTACTTGTATTGCCTGTACCTTCACCTGTTCACCTGTTCTAAGACTTAAATTCCAAACTCATTATGGCTTCTCCCACGATGTCTCAACCGCCCCCCTTTTTATCAGACAAAGGGGACTCTATTCTTCCTTGGAAACGTTGGAAGAACCTTTTTGACTCCTACCTTGTAGCAATTGGGGGGGAGAAATTCTCTCCATCTAGGAAACAGGCTGTTCTATTGCATAATTTGGGAATTGAGGGCAGGAACATTTATGATAGTCTTGAAACTCTTCCAGTAGGAGGGGCGGAGGGGGAACCCAGGGATATTTATGAAATGTCAGTAGCAATTTTAGCTGCACATTTTGAATCAAAGCTCAATGTGGTTTTGGAAAGACACAAATTTTTTGCAAGATTCCAAGGCAAATCAGAGAGTGTAGGAAACTTTGTAGCTGCTTTACGCACGTTAGCACGCACATGTGACTTTGGTGATATCACGGATTCTCTCATTCGTGATCAATTAGTCCGCTGTACAAACAATAAGAGGGTTCAAGAAAAGTTGTTAACGAAGAACCCAGATTTGAAAGAAGCTATTGCAATTGTGGAAGGAATGGAAAGTACCAGCAATTGGATCAAGGAGATGAATGACCATGAAGAAGACAAGTTATGCATGGTACAGGCACCTCAGATTCGTGAAGAGGTTTCGAAGGTCAGCAACGACAGCAAAGCACCTGTACCCACTCTGGAGAAGAGGAGAGAAGCCAAACATCAGCGTTGTTATCGCTGTGGCAACTCTGGTCACACAGCGAACAGCTCAAATTGTTTTGCACAAAACTCTCTATGTAGAAAGTGTGGAAAAAAAGGGCACTATGCTAGGGTCTGCAATAGTGACAAATGTGGCATAGATTCTATAACTGATAATATTAGCAAGATGATTTTGTATATTGAACCTGATATCAACCATATTGAGAACAATGGTGAAGTTGTCGATACTGGGCCAGTTGTCATGCCTGAGTGTGCTATTGAGCTTGATGGCAGAATAGTTACAGTTTTAGCAGACTCAGGATCGCCTTACACTATGGTGGGGGACAAGAATTGGCGAGCGATATTTGGGGAGGATTTTCATTCTTTAATTAAGCCTGATATCAATCCTGTTAGTTATGGTGGCACTAAGATTGAAGTAATTGGGTATAAGGTCATGAAGATTCAATTTCAGAACAAAACCACTGTGGGGAAAGTTTATGTAGCGAGGCGTGGAAATAACCTGCTAGGTTGGCGTCACCAGCGTGACATGGGAATTAAGTTAGACCCCAACTCTAAGTGTCAGGTTATGGTGGTGAATGACGGAGATGATAATCTTGAGATCCTTAAGGAGTTCCCTCAAGTATTTAATGACAAATTGGGATGTTTAACTAATTTTGAACACACAATTATCCTGAAGAAAGGTGCTGTTCCTTCTGTGCATAAGGTGAGAAGAGTCCCTAAGTTGATGTTAGAACCACTCAGAGCAGAGTTGAATAAGCCTCTGTGCGCTGGTGTAATTGAAGAGATAGAATCGTCTGAGTGGTTGGCTCCCGTTGTTCTGGCACCTAAAGACAAGGGGAGGCAGATCCGTATGTGTGTGGACCTTAGAGACCTCAACAGGCATATATGGGTAGATCGCCAACCCTTACCCAACATTTCTGAAGAATTGTCGGGTTTGGGTGGTTCGAAGGTGTTTAGTGTGTTAGATCTATCCTCAGCCTATCACCAAATTCTTTTGCATCCCGACTCTAGACATCTCACATCATTTGTGACGCCAGTGGGAGCCTACCAATTTTTAAGGATGCCCTTTGGATTGGCCTCTGCGGCTGCATGTTTCCAACGAATCATGAAGAAGATTTTAGGGAAAGTCTCTGGAGTCTTATTTTTCCAAGATGATATCTTAGTTCATGGCAGTACTGTGGAAGAACACGACAAAGTTCTTAGAGAGGTGTTGAGTAAGCTGGCCCGTTCTGGTCTGACTGTGAAGAGGGAGAAGTGCAAGTTTAGAGTCTTTTCGGTAACTTACTTGGGCCATACTATATCTAGTGAGGGAATCAAGCCCAAGTTAGAATTGGTTGATTCCATTGTCAGGGCACCTCAACCCGGTGATAAAGATGGGGTAAGATCCTTTCTAGGTCTAGCAGAGTATTATTCTAAGTTTATTGCCAATTTTTCGAGTGTGACCCAACCCCTGAGATCTCTCCTAAAGAAAGGGTGTGAATTTGTTTGGACAGATGAGTGTACAGCTGCCTTCACTTTTGTGAAAGATTGTATTAGGAAGATGCCCACTTTAGGACATTTCGATATACATGCCAAAACCTTCTTGTACACAGATGCCAGTATTAAGGGACTGGGAGCGGTATTGATCCAAAGGGTTAACCAGGAGGAGAAAGTAATTGCCTTTGCGTCCGATCCCTCAAAGGAGCTGAACAACAGTATTCCGTTATAGAAAGAGAAGCACTTGCGTGCATGTGGGCAGTTAAGCACTTCAGATTTTATTTGTGGGGTTTACCTTTTGTAGTGAGAACAGACCACAGGCCCCTTGTTCAAATATTTTCTTCTAAGAAAGGGGAAGAATTGACGCCCAGGATAAAAAGGTGGGTTGAAGGATTAATGGAATATAATTTCACTGTTGAATATGTGCCTGGGCCAAAGAATATTGTGGCAGATTTCCTGTCCCGAACATCGGTTGGTGGTGATGATGAGTCTGAAAACGAGATAGAAGTTAACTGGGTGAGGGAGTTGGCCGTAAGTGAAGATGATTGGAAGACTGCATCTATTCAGGATTCAGACAGACATGATCTTGCAGAGCTCGTAGTGAAAGGTTGGCCAGAATATAAGGACGTTTCCGATTCTTTAAAGGGGTACTGGAATGTTAGAGATGAACTGTCTCTAAGTGGTGGTGAATTATTCCGTGGTACTAAATCCATACCTCCTTCTAGTCTGAGGAGTAAAATTATCAATTTGGCTCATGAGGGTCATTTAGGCAGGAATATGACTAAATCAAGGTTAAGAACAGTATACTGGTGGCCAGGTTTAGATCGGGATGTAGAAGCAGTGGTGAAGGATTGTTTGACCTGTGCACGCAATGATAAAAACAAAGTTGTAGTGAAATCTCCACTTTCCCCAGTTGCAGTTCCAGAGAAACCATGGGTGAAATTAGGACTTGACTTTATGGGTCCTTTCCATCTCCTACCTGTAAATGAGCGTTATGTCATGCTCATAGTGGATTACACCTCGAAGTGGGTGGTAACTAAATGTGTGAATTCTGTGGACACTAGAACTGTGATTGAGTTTTTAAAGGAAGAATTCTCTCGGGAGGGTGTACCTAGTCATTTAATCACAGATAACGGTGTACAGTTAACTTCTCAGGAAATGAAGTTGTTTTTGGATTCCTTAGCCGTTGTGCACCTGAAAACCGCATTGTATTTACCTCAGGCCAATGGTCTTGCTGAACGTATGAACAGGATGGTAAAATCCTGTGTCCAAGAAGCAATCGAAACCAGAGCTCCCCTGGCGGATCTTCTGAGAGACCAGTGGTGGGCATATTGTAATACTCCCAATAGTATCACTGGTATCGCCCCTTTTGAATATATGAGAGGTAGATTGGGATGTACCAAAATGTCTCCTGCTTGGTTTAGGAATAAGTTTGATCTAGGAGATCTTGATCAAGAGAAACTTAGTAGAGCGTCTGATCGTAGAAGGGGTTACCAATGTAAGTACAAATTGCGGTATGATTACAAACATGGTGTTTCCAGTGTCAAATGGAAGGTTGGTGACATGGTGTTGCTGAAGGATCCTGGGTTTAGAACCAAGGGCAAGTCAAGATTCAAAGGTCCTTTCTGCATTAAGGAAGTTAGGAAGAATGTGGTTGTACTTAATAATGGAGACGTGTGGAGCATGTCTAGAATAGTGAAATGGAATAACCGGGTGGTAGATTCCCCTGACTTAAGCCCTGATCTAAGAGAAGATCCTTCCTTGAGCGGGTCTAAGGCAACACCATGCATCAAGGCTCCTTCCAGACTTCGCTCAAGACCATTGTGGTTGAGTGATTATGTTCCTTGATAATTTGTAACTTACGATATTATATGCCTTTGTGCATTGCGGGTACTGTTGGTCGTCACCACACAGTTACATTATGTTATTATTTATTTATCCTGTTTATTCTTTAAATATTCTTCCTTCTCTGTTTCTGTGAAATATTTTCAATGTATGTAAAGGGGATGTGTTGTGGTTATCTAGGAATGTTGGGCATAGCCTGGAACTTACATGTCATCTAGGTTCCAGGTGAGGTCACTGGGGAGGTGAGAGTCTTGACAGTTGGTGAGGGTTGGAAGTGTTTGCATCTGCTGTGGGTTGGTGGTATTTAATAAAGCTCATCTTACCAAATTACATGTCTGGAGCTTAACACACTTGTAAGCTTTTAAATGGCAAAACTCGCAAAATATTAAGAAGGCACAACTAAGCCGGTACTGCCCATCTTGTAAAATGTGTCAATGTATAATTAAAAGTATGTTAACACTGCAATAATTTGTCAATTTAAAGAACGAAAAATCAGCCTTAAATAGCTTTGAAGTAAGTACTAACACAACAGGTACATATTCAACGTAAAGGCAAGCAAGCGCAGCAGTATGAAGGTTATAAACTTGAATAAAGTAAATTAAACTGAATGTAACTGTGATTAATATACCAGCGAAATATTCAAAATAAACCCAATAAATCAAGTGAACATTCGTCTATATTTAATTGCGTTTCAAATTAGAGTAAATAAATAAATTAACCAAAACACCACATGCAAGCTAATATGCGTCCTGCTGTATTGAAGTACGTTTTTCACTGTAGCAAACAAACGAACAAAAGCCTCAAAATATGCACCCAAAACAACACTGAAATGTTGATAAATACATTCGTTCTCAATGTATCGGTGAATGCTGTGCTCCCACAGAGTACGTGTGGGTAAAAGAGAGGACTTCTATGTGTAGTGTATTTGGCTAACAAAGTGTATGTGACCCAAAGCATGAATATGTTAGGATGTGAAATAAAAATGCACTGGAAAGTAATTATACACGTAAGTTTGCTTAATGTCGCCGCAATGGGATGAAATGTGTAAAATGTGCAAACAGTACCTAACAATTAGGCACGTTTACATATAACCAAAAGATACAAACACCCGAGCGGCTATCTTTCAACACATTAAATTAAGCATGTATAAAAATAATCAACAGAATCAAACACCCACACTGCTATCTTTCAACACGTTAAATTAAGCACGAACCACAAGATTCAAAAACACACGCACTGCTGGGTTTACACACGTTAATAAAAAATAAACGCAACCACTGCTTAAACAGACTAATCGCTACAGTGCCGGGACACAAAGTAAGAAAAAAAAGTACCACACACATATAACAAACGAACCGGTGTAATAACATCGTACTTGGTCGCTGCGCTTTGGGAGGGATAATCCAAAAGAAGGCATGCCAAATGCATGCCACAAACCAATAGTGACAACAGAATTAGATTACAAAAGCACACAGCCAATAAAAAGCCAGTAGGTGGGCATTGAGCCCACAGAGCAATTACAACAGTCCGAGAGACAGCGCATGCGCGCTGCCTAGGCTCGACCTAAAAAGCGCACTGGCAGTGAGTGCGCTGTACTGGCCGGATGAAAGTGTCCCCTGTCGCACAAATATTCTCCTTCTTTTATTCTCATTATAAGTGCTCACAGATCATAAACAAACTCTGTAGGCACTGTTCAGGCCGGAAGTTATTATTATCACCAACATCAAGCGGAGCCAGCCGAACAGTGTGGCTTGAGGGCGGCGACTTCAGTTGTCTGGCTTCGGGTTAAACATCCTGTTGCACAGCCATTGTCATGGGACAATCATACTGACTCAACTATTAGTGCAAAAGGCCATTTATCAGTACAGGATTGCAATAAACATTATAACATGTAACAACACAACATATTTAAATCCTTAACATAACAACTGTGTTTTCTCCTTTGCACCTCGTCCTCAATCTCTCACCATAATGTCTCACACATTCTTTCCGCCTTTCAACCCCATCACTTTCCGCCATCACCATCGTCCTTCTCACTTCCTTTCCGAAACATCCTCCAACCATCACTTCATTCACCTGTTCCAGCCAACCTACCCACAGATCTTCCTTCACCTGAAAGCCTTACTCCTTTTCCCACAGGGTGGATACATCCACATCTGACTCTCCACGCCCACCCCTCATGTACCAATCCCCTGCACCTGCAACCTGTCCTAAACTGGCAACACACCGCACCCCTTCACACTAACTGCAGGGTGGTGGGTGGCTAAACGCTCCCTTCTTTGTAATGCTGAGCAGAGAGAGGACGTAATTTCTCCTCCAGGCCTCTTAAATCAACCTCCCCATGTGACCCACTCACTTCTCCTCCCGGCCCAACCAATCCTGTCCCCCCTCCCTCCGTCCCATGAAACTTCCTAAGGGAAGACTAGTCTGTGACCAGCTAACCCTGGGACCCTCCCTTGTGAACAGGTAAGCCTGTAAAGCGTGCTCGCTGAAGGTTTTATTGCATCTCATGTTAATGTTGGAGCTGCTTAGCTAGTCACCAGACTCATAGAAAAGACGCTAGTCCTCTTCCCCACCTTTATATTGGATGCAGGAGTATTTGAAGTTCTCTAAAAAGTGTTCTTCAAGCTGGGGTTTGAGTGGTCAGAGTGCCACTGCCCAAGGGAAGGGGGTTTTGAGCCATGTATACTGCTTGGTCTTTCTGCGCCCAGGTCTTCATTCCATCTCTTCAAAGCCTGCAAACAGTTTGGCTGATAATTGAATGTGACCTAGGGATGCATAGTCCGCTTGCTCGTCCCTAAAAAGGACATGCTACATGCAGCAATAGATCCTTAACTAAACGTCAATCACTTAAAAATAAGCCCAAGGAAGGGTGATTGCAGGGATTTGCACAATAACAATTAAAATAATGCATGTGTTAACAAATGCCATAAGACAGCCTTTTTAATCAAATGTGTTTTTCAATTTTTGCTGAGTTTGAGCATGCAAGTGTTTTGGATGGACGTGTGAATGGTGTGAAAATGTGTTAATGTATTAATGGGTGTGCATAGATGAGCACATTCATGGATGGTTGAGTGTATAGTTGAGTGTTTGCAAAGGTAGATGAGACAGGTAAGTGTGTCTGTGAGTGCATAAGTGGATGAAAGGTTAGCTGAATACATGAATGGGTGAATGAATATGAATAGGTGCTACATCGGTTAGAGGATGAGTAGAAGAATGCATGCACTAAGGAACTAAGCGCATGAGCAGATCAATGGATGAATAAGATAAGAGTGCATGAATGGACAAATAAGTGAGCAAGTAGATGAGAAAACGGATGCTTGTATACGAGTTAGAGAGTGCCTGAAGAGATAAATGCATGGATGAATGAGTGAGTGGGTGAATGGATGGATGAATTGTAGTATGATCTTGCAGGATGCAGTAATGGATAATTCACAGAGCGGTTCTTAAATACTCACCATTGTTCTCATTTATTCATGATAAACTATCATTCAAAGTGTCACACATTTGACATTAGAGTATCACTCATACGTCAGCTGAAACCATAGAAATGTCACACATAAGCAGTCTGAAAATTCGGCACTTATGAGTTTCAAGATCTTCTTAGAGTTTCTCGTTGCTCATTTGGGTGTACTTTCTGATACTACATGTTTCCCTCATCTTTATTGCTGGATTTTGCTCACGAGAAAGTGTCACTCATATTCATTGAAATGTCACTTATAATTACACTGAAATTCAGGGGCGTTTTGTCTATAAGGGCAGGAGAGTGTTGACCTCTGCCTGCCAGAAATAATATTGCATACATTATGCAAGCAGACAAGGTGTAATGCTGGAGGTGTGGTTTACATGCTGTGACTAGCTGGGGCTCTTTATCTGTACTACGCATGTCAGATTGGCTGATATTTTGCTTGTGGCCAGCCTGAGATGCGTAGTTCAGGCTTTCCCAGTCATCAGCGTTTGTAAGATGGGGGAAAGGATGTAGCGCAGTGGTTAGAGAGACGCCCCGGGAGCTGGAGATCCGGGCGCAACGTTCTGTGATTCTGGGCAAATCACTTAGGCCCTCATTACAACCCTGGTGGTCGGTGATAAAGCAGCGGTAATACTGCCAACAGGCCGGCGGAAAACAAAATGTAATCACGACCATGGCGGAAACCGCCAACACAGACAGCCACTTTAAGACTCCGACCGCTACGGCGTAGAAACAAACACCGCACCGGTAGCCGCCAACAGACAGGCGGAATGTACCGCCCACTCTATTACAAGGCACCAATCCGCAGCTTTTCTGGGGCGGTACCAACGCCATCAAATGCACAGCCGAAACAGTACTTGGAAGGGAAACCACTCACCTCTCGACACCCAACGAGGAACCAGGACGCCATGGAGCCCGAGTTACAGGTCCTGCCCATGATGGTTTACCTCCTCATCTACCAGGAACATCAAAGACGGCGGCGATGACGCTGGTGAGTACTGCACTTAGCACACAGGGGAGGGGAGGAAGGAAAAGAGAGTGACACAAGCACGAACACCCCCACCTCCCCACCCACAACAACACAAACACATCCAATAACATCACAGATACACCCCTTCATCCCCTACAAGAATGCAAGGACCAAATGAAATGAGTTTAACGAGTGTAATAGGATAACTTTAAATCATCAGTATATACAAATATTTACAAGTACACAAGGCCGTACACAGTCCCATTAAATGTCCGTGGACCGGTGTTCCCAAAAAGCATGGGCGAAGCCCACACATGACACCTGCCTCAAAATGGAGAGAACACTGCAGGGGCATCAGGTGGAGAAAAAAAACAGGCACCTCAGGGAGAAGGGGGGGGGGGGGCACCTCAGGGAGAAGGGGGGGGGGGGGGCACCTCAGCCGGATGATGATACAACACACTGCTCCTCGAGTGGGCTCCATGCCCACTGTTTGGTCCTGGGGAGTGCAAAGCAACAGTCTCTCAAGTCTCTCAAGTGGGGGGTTTGCCCACTGTTTGGTCCTGGGGAGTGCAAAGCCACAGTCTCTCAAGTCTCTCAAGTGGGTTCACTGCCTACTGCTTGCTCCTGGGGAGTGCGAAGCCACAGTTTCTCAAGTGGATGCTTTTCTCCACTGGTTCTGGAGGGGGCTTGGTGCCCAGAGTGCTTCATCCTGCCAAGGACTGGGGTAGTGGATGCTTTTCTCCACTGGTTCTGGAGGGGGTTTGGTGCCCAGAGTGCTTCATCCATCCAAGGACTGGGGTAGTGGATGCTTTTCTCCACTGGTTCACGAGGGGGCTTGGTGATCAGAGTGCTTCATCCTGCCAAGGACTGGGGTAGTGGATGCTTTCCTTCACTGGTTCTGGAGGGGGCTTGGTGCTCAGAGTGCTTCATCCTGCCAAGGACTGGGGCAGTGGATGCTTTTCTCCACTGGTTCTGGAGGGGGCTTTGTGCCCAGAGTGCTTCATCCTGCCAAGGACTGTGTTAGTGGATGCTTTTCTCCACTGGTTCTGGAGAGGGCTTGGTGCCCAGTGATGCTGCACCAGGGGTGTGGCAGTTCCCATTCCCTCACCTGGGTGTCTGACCCACGAGATTTTCCGGTAACAGGTATCATGATACTCCATGGAGGCAGAGCCACACTCCTTGCGACGACTTAGGCTGCAAACTGCTGGTAGTGTCAGTGCTGGTGCCTCATGTAGTGTGTGCAGGGTCCAGGCTGTCTCCTGCAACCTCGGACGGCTGCCCACTGGGGATGATGCTGATGTCCTCTGTAGTGGTGGCTGGGCACATCGTGGGGCAGGTGGCGGTGGCTGCAGCAGAGATGCTGCAGGTGGTGCAGGGGTCTGCACTTGTGGAGAGAGACACCAGGCCGTCTCTTGCAGCCTCGGAAGGCTGCCCACTGGGGATGATGCTGATGTCCGCTGTAATGGCACTGGTTGAGCACGTCGCGGGCAGGTGGAGGTGGCTGTGGCAGTGTCTGCGGTGGAGATGCTGCCAGTGGTGCAGGTGTCTGCACTTGTGGAGGGAGACACCGGGCCGTCTCCTGCAGCCTCGGAAGGCTGCCCACTGGGGTTGATGCTGATGTCCGCTGTAATGGCCCTGGCTGGGCACGTCGCTGGGCAGGTGGCGGTGGCTGCGGCGGTGGCGGAAATTCTACCGGTGGTGCAGGTGTCTGCACTTGTGGAGGGAGACACCAGGCCGTCTCCTGCAGCCTCGGAAGGCTGCCCACTGGGGATGAGGCTGGTGACTGTAGTTGTGGCAGCTGCCGTGCAGGTGGCGGTGCAGATGGCGGTCGTTGCAGTGGTGTTTACCGTGGTACAGGTTGCTGGCCTGTCTTGCGAAAGGGTGGACACCAGTCCCTCACCCGGATGCTCCGTGCCCTGAGGTGACGTCCCTTTGCTCTTGTGTCCCTTCCCCACCTTGGTAGTCACTGCTGGGAACTAGCTACTGTCCTCTTTGGTTCTGGATGAGGCCTTGCTGGGTGGGTGGTGTGGCTTTTCTCTTCTGCATGCTGGCCCCTTCTTTACCTTGGCAGGTGGCGGAATAAGGTGGTCCTTGGCTTCAGTAGGTGGCACACTGGCAGCCCTGATGGGTGCCCCCTTTGATCCTCCCGGACCTGCATAGACCACAATGGATGAGGATCTGGTGGCTGAGGTGCTGGTCAGGGCTCTAGACAACCTGGCCCTAGAGGAAGGACAGGGGGGAGGAGTAGGGAAGAGGTCACTGTTAGCCAAGAAAAGCTTTTTAGACACACTGGGATGGGAAGATGGGGGAGGGGTTTGGGAGTGGAGGAAGAGGTAGTGGTTGTAGAAGGTGTACGTCTGCTGAGTTTGGGTGAAGGTGCATGTGTTGGAGGCTGTTGTGAGGTGGGTGGCTGTTGAGTGGGTGTGTGCTGGCGTTTGTGTACTGTTTGTGTACTTTGGGAGGAGGGCCCACAGACACACTGGGAGAGGACACAGGGGACGTGGGAATGGTAGTGGGGGTGATGATTGCACATAAGCGGTGTGTGGTGATGGGCGTGCTGGTGACGGAGGTAGTGGCTGAGGATGTAGTGCATGCAGGTGTGAGTGGAGATGAGACTCAGAGGGAGCTGGAGGACGTGGAGGAGGGGGACACAGTGGAAGCAGTGGATGTTGGTGTGTCTGCATGGGTATTGTGCTTGTGTGAGTGCCTGTGGAATGTGTGGTGCTTATGTTTTCCTAAGCCACTTTTTTGTGTTGATGTGTGTAAATGCTGGTCTGATGGTAGGGGTAGGCTGAGGTAGAGCCGATTGGGTCTGGGTAGTGGAAGTTGGAGGGGGGAGGCTGGACACAGGGACAATGGCTGCGATCAGTGCTGAGGCCAGAGCCTGAAATGCTCTCTGTTGGGCAGCCACGCCAGAATGAATGCCCTCCAGGTATGCATTTGTTTGCTGCAAATGCCTCTCGACACCCTGGATGGCATTCAAAATGGTTGAGTGCCCAACAGTGAGGGATCTCAGGACGTCAATAGCCTCCTCACTGAGGGCAGCAGGGCTGATAGGGGCAGGGCCTGAGGTGCCTGGGGCGAAGGAGATGCCCACCCTCCTGGGTGAGCGGGCACGGGAAACACAATGAGGGGCTGCTGGGAGGGCAGTGCTGGTAGGGGAGGTGGCGGCTGTACCTGTTGTTGCAGTGGGCACAGAAGTGCCTGCCACCACAAGAGAGCTCCCATCAGAGGAGGAGTTGCTGTCACTGGTGTACCCTCCTGTCCCCGTCGTGGAGCTCCCCTCGCCCTCCGTCCCACTGGTGCCTTCAGACTCCATAGATTCACCCTCCTCGACCATGTGGGTTGCAGCTCCCTCCTGCTCCGGTGCCACTGCTCCTCAGCCAGATGATGCTAATGCACACAAGGACAGGGTGACAAAACAAAAAGGGGGTGAAAGACAGAGGAGACACATGGTCAATGCTAGCAACACTACTACCGTTGGCGGACACAACACACAGGGAGCAGCCCTATGCACTAGGCCATGCACTAACAGTTCATTTGAAAATCACCTGCCCATGGGGTACTATGCCTAGCCCCATTGGGGTTGCACATCTGGAACCCACAGGAGCCTGACTGCTTGTAGATGGCCATTATCACTATTGGGGTTGGAGTGCCACAGAGCCTGCCTAACAATGGACCTACCGTAGCAAGTTCGCCCTGGCCTAGGTGAACCCACAGCCCACATCCCCCACCCAGACACCTCGTAAAGCTGACTGAGACTGTACTCACCCCCTTGTGGCTGCTGTGATGCCCTCAAGCACCCATCCAACTCCAGATATGCCACCGCCAGGATCTGGAACATCAGGGGGGTCATGGTGCAATGGGCACCCCTTCCACGTTGGGAGGCCATCCCCAGCTGGGCCTCTGACATCTTCTTGCTCGAGCAGCGCAGGTCCTCCCATCTCTTGCGGCAGTGGGTGCTTCGTCTATGATAGACCCCCAGGGTCCGCACTTCCTTGGCGATGGCACGCCAAATACCCTTCTTCTGGTGGGCGCTGACCTAGAGGAAACGTAAAGAAAGAAAGGAAATTACTCCCCCGTCCGGTTCGTCATACTCACTGACCACCAGTTCCCACCCATGCCCTGACACACATACACTCACCATCCTCTCTTGCAGGCCTCAGCCCCCCCTCAACAGGTATCTTCCATCCACACCACTCCATACATTCATGTCCTATGCATCATGCATCATGCTCACAGTTCACTCACCTGTTTGTCTGGAAGACTGTAGAGTAGCGTGTACTGGGGGAGGACCCCATCCACTAGTCTCTCCAACTCCTCCGAAGTGAAGGCAGGGGCCCTGTAGGAAAGTACCATCTTGCCTGGCATGTTACCCCCATTTTTCACTGTATATATGTTGTTTTAGTTGTATGTGTCACTGGGACCCTGTTCACCAGGGCCCCAGTGCTCATAAGTGTGCCTGAATGTGTTACCTGTGTAGTTACTAACTGTCTCACTGAGGCTCTGCTAATCAGAACCTCAGTGGTTATGCTCTCTCATTTCTTTCAAATTGTCACTGACAGGCTAGTGACCAATTTTACCAATTTACATTGGCTTACTGGAACACCCTTATAATTCCCTAGTATATGGTACTGAGGTACCCAGGGTATTGGGGTTCCAGGAGATCCCTATGGGCTGCAGCATTTCTTTTGCCACCCATAGGGAGCTCTGACAAATCTTACACAGGCCTGCCACTGCAGCCTGAGTGAAATAACGTCCACGTTATTTCACAGCCATTCTACACTGCACTTAAGTAACTTATAAGTCACCTATATGTCTAACCTTTACCTGGTAAAGGTTAGGTGCAAAGTTACTTAGTGTGAGGGCACCCTGGCACTAGCCAAGGTGCCCCCACATTGTTCAGAGCCAATTCCCTGAACTTTGTGAGTGCGGGGACACCATTACACGCGTGCACTACATATAGGTCACTACCTATATGTAGCTTCACAATGGTAACTCCGAATATGGCCATGTAACATGTCTATAATCATGGAATTGCCCCCTCTATACCATCCTGGCATAGTTGGCACAATCCCATGATCCCAGTGGTCTGTAGCACAGACCCTGGTACTGCCAAACTGCCCTTCCTGGGGTTTCACTGCAGCTGCTGCTGCTGCCAGCCCCTCAGACAGGCAGCTGCCCTCCTGGGGTCCAGCCAGGCCTGGCCCAGGATGGCAGAACAAAGGACTTCCTCTGAGAGAGGGTGTTACACCCTCTCCCTTTGGAAAATGGTGTGAAGGCAGGGGAGGAGTAGCCTCCCCCAGCCTCTGGAAATGCTTTGTTGGGCACAGAGGTGCCCAATTCTGCATAAGCCAGTCTACACCGGTTCAGGGACCCCTTAGCCCTGCTCTGGCGCGAAACTGGACAAAGGAAAGGGGAGTGACCACTCCCCTGACCTGCACCTCCCCTGGGAGGTGTCCAGAGCTCCTCCAGTGTGCTCCAGACCTCTGCCATCTTGGAAACAGAGGTGCTGCTGGCACACTGGACTGCTCTGAGTGGCCAGTGCCACCAGGTGACGTCAGAGACTCCTTGTGATAGGCTCCTTCAGGTGTTGCTAGCCTATCCTCTCTCCTAAGTAGCCAAACCCTCTTTTCTGGCTATTTAGGGTCTCTGTCTCTTGGGATTCCTTAGATAACGAATGCAAGAGCTCAGCCGAGTTCCTCTGCATCTCTCTCTTCACCTTCTGATAAGGAATCGACTGCTGACCGCGCTGGAAGCCTGCAAACCTGCAACAAAGTAGCTAAGACAACTACTGCAACTCTGTAACGCTGATCCTGCCGCCTTCTCGACTGTTTTCCTGTCTGTGCATGCTGTGGGGGTAGTCTGCCTCCTCTCTGCACCAGAAGCTCCGAAGAAATCTCCCGTGGGTCGACGGAATCTTCCCCCTGCAACCGCAGGCACCAAAAAGCTGCATTACCGGTCCCTTGGGTCTCCTCTCAGCATGACGAGCGAGGTCCCTCGAATCCAGCAACTCTGTCCAAGTGACCCCCACAGTCCAGTGACTCTTCAGTCCAAGTTTGGTGGAGGTAAGTCCTTGCCTCACCTCGCTGGGCTGCATTGCTGGGAACCGCGACTTTTGCAGCTACTCCGGCCTCCGTGCACTTCCGGCGGAAATCCTTTGTGCACAGTCCAGCCTGGGTCCACGGCACTCTAACCTGCATTGCACGACCTCCTAAGTTGTTCTCCGGCGATGTGGGACTTCTTTGTGCGACTTCGGGTGAGCACCGTTTCACGCATCCTCGTAGTGCCTGTTTCTGGCACTTCTCCGGGAGCTATCTGCTGCTGAGAGGGTTCCTTGTCTTGCTCGACGTCCCCTCTCTCTCCTGGTCTAATTTGCGACCTCCTGGTCCCTCCAGTGCCACAGCAGCGTCCAAAAATGCTATCCTCACGATTTGCAGCTAGCAAGGCTTGTTGGCGTTCTTTCGGCGGGAAAACACTTCTGCACGACTCTCCACGGCGAGAGGGATCCGTCCACTAAAGGGGAAGTCTCTAGCCCTTTTTGTTCCTGCAGAAACCGCAGCTTCTTCTGTCCAGTAGAAGCTTCTTTGCACCCGCAGCTGGCATTTCCTGGGCATCTGCCCATCTCCGACTTGCTTGTGACTTTTGGACTTGGTCCCCTTGCTCCACAGGTACCCTAGATTGGAAATCCACAGTTGTTGCATTGTTGGTTTGTGTCTTTCCTGCATTATTCCTCTAACACGACTTCTTTGTCCTTAGGGGAACTTTAGTGCACTTTGCACTCACTTTTCAGGGTCTTGGGGAGGGTTATTTTTCTAACTCTCACTATTTTCTAATAGTCCCAGTGACCCTCTACAAGGTCACATAGGTTTGGGGTCCATTAGTGGTTCACATTCCACTTTTGGAGTATATGGTTTTTGTTGCCCCTATCCCTATGTTTCCCCATTGCATCCTATTGTAACTATACATTGTTTGCACTGTTTTCTAAGACTATACTGCATATTTTTGCTATTGTGTATATATATCTTGTGTATATTTCCTATCCTCTCACTGAGGGTACACTCTGAGATACTTTGGCATATTGTCATAAAAATAAAGTACCTTTATTTTTAGTATAACTGTGTATTGTGTTTTCTTATGATATTGTGCATATGACACTAAGTGGTACTGTAGTAGCTTCACACGTCTCCTAGTTCAGCCTAAGCTGCTCTGCTAAGCTACCATTATCTATCAGCCTAAGCTGCTAGACACCCTATACACTAATAAGGGATAACTGGGCCTGGTGCAAGGTGCAAGTACCCCTTGGTACTCACTACAAGCCAGTCCAGCCTCCTACATTGGTTGTGCAGCGGTGGGATAAGTGCTTTGAGACTACTTACCACTCTTGTCATTGTAATTTTCATAAGAGAAAAATATACAAAACAAGTTCAGTGTATATACACATTGCCAAAAAGTTTTGCATTTCCTCTTTTCACTCTTTTCTAAGTGCTGAAAAGTACTTCTAACTTTCTAAAAAGTTCTAAAAAGTTTTAAAAGTTTTTTTTTCTCTGTCCTTCTAAAAGCTCTGACAAACTTTTTTCTCTTTTTCTATCACTTTAACTCTCTCTAAAAATGTCTGGCACAGGCCAAAATGTTGATCTGTCCAAACTTGCATATGATCACCTTAGCTGGAAAGGAGCAAGGAGTCTCTGCATAGAGAGAGGTTTGAGTGTAGGGAAGAATCCTTCCTTGGAATTGTTACTTAACATGCTTAGAGAACAAGATAAGGCAAGAAGTGCCCCATCTGTTGAAAAAGTAGCTAATGGTTCCCAATCTGATCCAGGGACTCCCCCAGGAAAAGATTCACGAAAGAAACTTCCTAGCCTGCCCATTACTAGACAGTCTAGCATAGTTGGTAATGATGTTGGGTCACACCATACAAATAGTGTTGTCTCACATCATAGCAAAAGCATTTACTCACACCACAGTGGTACTGATGTTTCTGTTAGCCAAGCTGTTAGGGTGTCCTCTGTAAGGGACAGGTCTCCTTCTGTCCATTCTCACCATACTTCTGTTTCAAGGCATGTCCCTCCCACCCACCCTGATGACAGATTGTTAGAAAGGGAGCTCAATAGATTGAGAGTGGAACAAACCAAACTGAAGCTCAAGAAGCAACAGCTGGATTTGGATAGACAGACTTTAGAAGTAGAGAAGGAGAGACAGAAACTGGGTTTAGAAACCCGTGGTGGCAGCAGCAGTATTCCCCATAGTCATCCTGCAAAAGAGCAAGATTCCAGGAATCTGCATAAGATAGTTCCCCCTTATAAGGAGGGGGATGACATTAACAAGTGGTTTGCTGCACTTGAGAGGGCCTGTGCTGTACAGGATGTCCCTCAAAGGCAGTGGGCTGCTATCCTATGGCTATCATTTAGTGGAAAAGGTAGGGATAGGCTCCTTACTGTAAAAGAAAATGAAGCTAATGATTACAAAGTTCTTAAGAATGCACTCCTGGATGGTTATGGCTTAACCACTGAACAATACAGGATAAAGTTCAGAGAGACCAAAAAGGAGTCTTCACAAGACTGGGTTGATTTCATTGACCATTCAGTGAAGGCCTTGGAGGGGTGGTTACATGGCAGTAAAGTTACTGATTATGACAGCCTGTATAACTTGATCCTGAGAGAGCATATTCTTAATGATTGTGTGTCTGATTTGTTGCACCAGTACTTGGTGGACTCTGATCTGACCTCTCCCCAAGAATTGGGAAAGAAGGCAGACAAATGGGTCAGAACAAGGGTGAACAGAAAAGTTCATACAGGGGGTGACAAAGATGGCAACAAGAAGAAGGATGGTAAGCCTTCAGACAAGGGTGGGGACAAATCTAAAAATGAGTCTTCATCAGGCCCACAAAAACACTCTGGTGGGGGTGGTGGGCCCAAATCCTCTTCTAATCAAAACAAGGAAAATAAACCATGGTGCTATTTATGTAAAATAAAAGGCCATTGGACAACAGATCCCAGTTGTCCAAAGAAAGGCACCAAGCCTCCTACCACTACAACCCCTACTGCTACACCTAGTGTCCCTACTAATAGCAGTGGTGGTGGGAGCAAACCTACTAATAGCCAATCCAAGGGAGTAGCTGGGCTCACTATTGGTAACTTAGTTGGGGTTGGCCTTGTTAGGGAGGCCACAGAGGCTGTGTTAGTCTCTGGGGGGGCTATTGATTTAGCCACCTTAGCTGCTTGTCCCCTTAATATGGATAAGTACAAGCAGCTACCCCTAATAAATGGTGTTGAGGTTCAGGCCTACAGGGACACTGGAGCCAGTGTGACTATGGTCATAGAGAAACTGGTCCACCCTGAACAACACCTACTTGGTCACCAGTACCAAGTAACCAATGCTCACAACAACACACTTAGCCACCCCATGGCTGTTGTTAATCTCAACTGGGGGGGGGGGGTTACTGGTCCAAAGAAAGTTGTGGTAGCTTCAGATTTACCTGTAGACTGTCTATTAGGGAATGATTTGGAGACATCAGCTTGGTCAGATGTGGAGTTGGAGGCCCATGCAGCAATGCTGGGCATCCCAGGGCATATTTTTGCTTTGACAAGGGCTCAGGCCAAAAAGCAAAAAGGACAGGGAAGCTTGGATCCTGGAACAATGGACCAAGTGCTCCCTAAAGCTAGGGCTAGTAGAAGCAAACCACTTCCTACTATCCCTCCCTCTACAGTGGATTCAACTTCTCAGGAAGAAGAATTCCCTCCCTGTGCAGAACCTACACCAGAGGAGCTGGAAGCAGACACTGCTGAGCTTTTGGGTGAAGGGGGGCCTGCCAGGGAGGTGCTGGGTGTGGCACCGCAAACCTGTCCCACATTAGAGGGTCTCAGACAGCAAGCTGTCAAACAGGCTAATGGGGATGTCAGTGACTCTCACAGAGTTTACTGGGAGGACAACCTCTTGTACACTGAGCACAGGGATCCTAAACCTGGAGCTGCCAGGAGACTAGTGATTCCTCAGGAGTACAGAAAGTTCCTCCTAACTCTTGCACACGACATTCCCCTAGCTGGGCACCTGGGTCAAATGAAAACTTGGGACAGACTGGTTCCATTGTTTCATTGGCCTAGGATGTCTGAGGACACAAAAGATTTTTGTAAGTCCTGTGAAACCTGTCAAGCCAGTGGCAAAACAGGTGGCACTCCAAAGGCACCCCTTATTCCACTGCCTGTGGTTGGGGTTCCCTTTGAAAGGGTAGGGGTTGACATAGTTGGCCCCCTTGACCCTCCTACTGCTTCAGGCAATAGGTTTATCTTGGTGGTAGTGGACCATGCCACAAGATATCCTGAAGCAATTCCTTTAAGGACCACTACAGCACCTGCAGTGGCAAAGGCCCTCCTAGGAATATTTTCTAGGGTGGGCTTCCCAAAGGAAGTAGTATCAGACAGAGGAAGCAATTTCATGTCTGCATACTTAAAGGCCATGTGGAAGGAGTGTGGTGTAACTTACAAGTTCACAACACCCTATCATCCACAAACAAATGGACTGGTGGAGAGATTTAATAAAACTCTCAAAGGCATGATTATGGGTCTCCCCGAAAAACTCCGCAGGAGATGGGATATCCTGTTACCATGCCTCCTTTTTGCCTACAGGGAGGTACCCCAGAAAGGAGTGGGCTTCAGCCCCTTTGAACTTCTTTTTGGACACCCTGTTAGGGGTCCACTCACACTTGTAAAGGAGGGTTGGGAACAACCTTTAAAAGCTCCTAAGCAGGATATTGTGGATTATGTACTTGGCCTCAGATCAAGGATGGCTGAGTACATGAAAAAGGCCAGCAAAAACCTTCAGGCCAGCCAAGAGCTCCAGAAGCAATGGCATGATCAGAAGGCTGTTTTGGTTCAGTACCAACCAGGGCAGAAAGTGTGGGTCTTGGAGCCTGTGGCCCCAAGAGCACTCCAAGATAAATGGAGTGGACCCCACACAATTGTTGAAAAGAAGGGAGAAGTCACCTATTTAGTTGACTTAGGCACTGCCAGGAGTCCCCTTAGGGTGCTCCATGTCAACCGCCTGAAACCCTACTATGACAGGGCTGATCTCACCCTGCTCATGGCAACAGATGAGGGACAGGAAGAAGACAGTGATCCTCTACCTGATCTCTTCTCTTCCACAGAACAAGATGCTATGGTGGAAGGTGTAGTTTTGGCTGATTGTCTTACTGCTGAGCAGAAAGACAATTGCATAAATCTCCTAGATCAATTCTCTGAACTCTTCTCTACTGTGCCAGGTACCACTTCTTGGTGTGAGCACACTATAGATACTGGAGACAGCTTACCTGTCAAAAGTAAGATCTATAGGCAGCCTGACCATGTCAGGGACTGCATAAAGCAAGAGGTCCAGAAAATGTTAGAACTAGGAGTGGTTGAGCACTCTGACAGTCCATGGGCTTCTCCTGTGGTACTGGTACCAAAACCCCATTCCAAAGATGGAAAGAAGGAAATGTGGTTTTGTGTAGACTATAGAGGTCTCAACTTGGTAACCAAAACTGATGCTCACCCTATACCCAGGGCAGATGAGCTCATAGATACACTGGCATCTGCCAAGTATCTAAGCACTTTTGATTTGACTGCAGGGTATTGGCAGATCAAATTGTCAGAAGATGCTAAACCTAAGACTGCATTTTCAACCATTGGAGGACATTACCAGTTTACTGTAATGCCTTTTGGTTTGAAAAATGCACCTGTCACTTTTCAAAGGTTGGTGAACACAGTCCTGCAAGGGCTGGAAGCTTTCAGTGCAGCATATTTGGACGATATAGCTGTCTTTAGCTCCAGCTGGGATGATCACCTGGTCCACCTATGGAAAGTTTTGGAGGCCCTGCAAAAGGCAGGCCTCACTATCAAGGCTTCAAAGTGCCAGATAGGGCAGGGTAAGGTGGTTTATCTGGGACACCTTGTTGGTGGGGAACAGATTGCACCACTTCAGGGGAAAATCCAAACAATTATTGATTGGATTCCCCCTACCACTCAGACTCAGGTGAGAGCCTTCCTAGGCCTCACTGGGTATTACAGGAGGTTCATTAAGAACTATGGCTCCATTGCAGCCCCTCTTAATGACCTCACATCCAAAAAGATGCCTAAAAAGGTATTGTGGACAGTTAACTGTCAGAAAGCTTTTGAGGAGCTGAAGCAGGCCATGTGCTCTGCACCTGTCCTGAAAAGCCCTTGTTACTCTAAAAAATTCTATGTCCAAACTGATGCATCTGAATTAGGAGTAGGGGCAGTCCTATCACAACTTAATTCTGAGGGCCAAGATCAACCTGTTGCTTTTATTAGTAGGAGGTTGACCCTTGGAGAAAAGCGTTGGTCTGCCATTGAGAGGGAGGCCTTTGCTGTGGTCTGGGCTCTGAAGAAGTTGAGGCCATACCTGTTTGGCACTCACTTCATTGTTCAGACAGACCACAAACCTCTACTTTGGCTAAAACAAATGAAAGGTGAAAATCCTAAATTGTTGAGGTGGTCCATATCCCTACAGGGAATGGACTATACAGTGGAACATAGACCTGGGAGTAGCCACTCCAATGCAGATGGACTCTCCAGATATTTCCACTTAGACAATGAAGACTCATCAGGTCATGGCTAGTCTTATTGTCCTTCGTTTGGGGGGGGGGTTGTGTAGGAAAGTACCCTCTTGCCTGGCATGTTACCCCCATTTTTCACTGTATATATGTTGTTTTAGTTGTATGTGTCACTGGGACCCTGTTCACCAGGGCCCCAGTGCTCATAAGTGTGCCTGAATGTGTTACCTGTGTAGTGACTAACTGTCTCACTGAGGCTCTGCTAATCAGAACCTCAGTGGTTATGCTCTCTCATTTCTTTCAAATTGTCACTGACAGGCTAGTGACCAATTTTACCAATTTACATTGGCTTATTGGAACACCCTTATAATTCCCTAGAATATGTTACTGAGGTACCCAGGGTATTGGGGTTCCAGGAGAACCCTATGGGCTGCAGCATTTCTTTTGCCACCCATAGGGAGCTCTGACAAATCTTACACAGGCCTGCCACTGCAGCCTGAGTGAAATAACGTCCACATTATTTCACAGCCATTTTACACTGCACTTAAGTAACTTATAAGTCACCTATATGTCTAACCTTTACCTGGTAAAGGTTAGGTGCAAAGTTACTTAGTGTGAGGGCACCCTGGCACTAGCCAAGGTGCCCCCACATTGTTCAGAGCCAATTCCCTGAACTTTGTGAGTGCGGGGACACCATTACACGCGTGCACTACATATAGGTCACTATCTATATGTAGCTTCACAATGGTAACTCCGAATATGGCCATGTAACATGTCTATGATCATGGAATTGCCCCCTCTATACCATCCTGGCATAGTTGGCACAATCCCATGATCCCAGTGGTCTGTAGCACAGACCCTGGTACTGCCAAACTGCCCTTCCTGGTGTTTCACTGCAGCTGCTGCTGCTGCCAGCCCCTCAGACAGGCAGCTGCCCTCCTGGGGTCCAGCCAGGCCTGGCCCAGGATGGCAGAACAAAGGACTTCCTCTGAGAGAGGGTGTTACACCCTCTCCCTTTGGAAAAGGTGTGAAGGCAGGGAAGGAGTAGCCTCCCCCAGCCTCTGGAAATGCTTTGTTGGGCACAGAGGTGCCCAATTCTGCATAAGCCAGTCTACACCGGTTCAGGGACCCCTTAGCCCTGCTCTGGCGCGAAACTGGACAAAGGAAAGGGGAGTGACCACTCCCCTGACCTGCACCTCCCCTGGGAGGTGTCCAGAGCTCCTCCAGTGTGCTCCAAACCTCTGCCATCTTGGAAACAGAGGTGCTGCTGGCACACTGGACTGCTCTGAGTGGCCAGTGCCACCAGGTGACGTCAGAGACTCCTTGTGATAGGCTCCTTCAGGTGTTGCTAGCCTATCCTCTCTCCTAAGTAGCCAAACCCTCTTTTCTGGCTATTTAGGGTCTCTGTCTCTTGGGATTCCTTAGATAACGAATGCAAGAGCTCAGCCGAGTTCCTCTGCATCTCTCTCTTCACCTTCTGATAAGGAATCGACTGCTGACCGCGCTGGAAGCCTGCAAACCTGCAACAAAGTAGCTAAGACGACTACTGCAACTCTGTAACGCTGATCCTGCCGCCTTCTCGACTGTTTTCCTGTCTGTGCATGCTGTGGGGGTAGTCTGCCTCCTCTCTGCACCAGAAGCTCCGAAGAAATCTCCCGTGGGTCGACGGAATCTTCCCCCTGCAACCGCAGGCACCAAAAAGCTGCATTACCGGTCCCTTGGGTCTCCTCTCAGCACAACGAGCGAGGTCCCTCGAATACAGCAACTCTGTCCAAGTGACCCCCACAGTCCAGTGATTCTTCAGTCCAAGTTTGGTGGAGGTAAGTCCTTGCCTCACCTCGCTGGGCTGCATTGCTGGGAACCGCGACTTTTGCAGCTACTCCGGCCTCCGTGCACTTCCGGCGGAAATCCTTTGTGCACAGTCCAGCCTGGGTCCACGGCACTCTAACCTGCATTGCACGACCTCCTAAGTTGTTCTCCGGCGACGTTGGACTTCTTTGTGCGACTTCGGGTGAGCACCGTTTCACGCATCCTCGTAGTGCCTGTTTCTGGCACTTCTCCGGATGCTACCTGCTGCTGAGAGGGCTCCTTGTCTTGCTCGACGTCCCCTCTCTCTTCTGGTCCAATTTGCGACCTCCTGGTCCCTCCAGGGCCACAGCAGCGTCCAAAAACGCTATCCGCACAATTTCCAGCTAGCAAGGCTTGTTGGCGTTCTTTCGGCGGGAAAACACTTCTGCACGACTCTCCACGGCGATAGGAATCTGTCCACCAAAGGGAAAGTCTCTAGCCCTTTTTGTTCCTGCAGAAACCGCAGCTTCTTCTGTCCAGTAGAAGCTTCTTTGCACCCGCAGCTGGCATTTCCTGGGCATCTGCCCATCTCCGACTTGCTTGTGACTTTTGGACTTGGTCCCCTTGTTCCACAGGTACCCTTGATTGGAAATCCACAGTTGTTGCATTGTTGGTTTGTGTCTTTCCTGCATTATTCCTCTAACACGACTTCTTTGTCCTTAGGGGAACTTTAGTGCACTTTGCACTCACTTTTCAGGGTCTTGGGGAGGGTTATTTTTCTAACTCTCACTATTTTCTAATAGTCCCAGCGACCCTCTACAAGGTCACATAGGTTTGGGGTCCATTCGTGGTTCACATTCCACTTTTGGAGTATATGGTTTGTGTTGCCCCTATCCCTATGTTTCCCCATTGCATCCTATTGTAACTATACATTGTTTGCACTGTTTTCTAAGACTATACTGCATATTTTTGCTATTGTGTATATATATCTTGTGTATATTTCCTATCCTCTCACTGAGGGTACACTCTGAGATACTTTGGCATATTGTCATAAAAATAAAGTACCTTTATTTTTAGTATAACTGTGTATTGTGTTTTTTTATGATATTGTGCATATGACACTAAGTGGTACTGTAGTAGCTTCACACGTCTCCTAGTTCAGCCTAAGCTGCTCTGCTAAGCTACCATTATCTATCAGCCTAAGCTGCTAGACACCCTATACACTAATAAGGGATAACTGGGCCTGGTGCAAGGTGCAAGTACCCCTTGGTACTCACTACAAGCCAGTCCAGGCTCCTACAGGCCCTTTCCCCAGACACCTGAGCCATTGTCGCTTCCAGACTGAGGTCACAGCAGCACTTGCAGTGTAGGTCCTCTCCTGTTGAAAGTCAGGTATCAAGTGAGTGAACAGCTAGAAAATGGCGGCCATGTCGGGTGTACATCGTCATTGGCTCCTGGAACCCATAAGACCCAATGATAACCAATACTGCAACGCTGCACAACGCCAGCTCAGTTACCTCATTTCCCCTTGTCCCTCCATACAGGTCAGGCAGCCGCTATTTCAGGGTGGCACATGGCAGGGCACCTAACTGCGTTACAGCACATTTGGGCAGGATTACGGACAGGAAATGCCACACACTATGGCAAAAACCCTTGTTCAACCTATGTGGTACATGAGCCTCTGCTAACCATTCTCCTCCATAGGGCACATCCTCTGGGGCAGATGATGAGATGGCGTCATCCTCTGGTGTACAGACCCCTGGTGGACCTGTCGACATTGGAAGACAAACACATCATTATCACCTACAGACTTGATCGTGCCACAATCCAAGAACTGTGTGCCCAATTGGAACCAGACCTGATGTCAGCTATCCGCCATCCCACAGATATCCCCCCTCTAGTGCAGGTCCTGTCAGTGCTCCATTTCCTGGCCAGTGGTTCCTTTCAAACAATAGTGGCCATGGCATCAGGGATGTCTCAGCCAATATTCTCTAACGTGTTGTCCAGAGTGTTTTCTGCCCTGCTGGAACACATGCACAGCTACATCGTTTTCCCCCAGGTGTAGGACTCGCCCCCAGTGAAAGGTGACTTCTATGCCCTTGGACATATCCCCAACATCATTGGTGCCATTGATGGTACACATGTGGCCATTGTCTCCCATCCCCGCAGGAATGAACAGGTTTACAGAAATCTGAAAAGCTACCATTCAATGAATGTGCAGATGGTGTGTTTGGAAGACCAGTACATCTCTCATGTGAATGCCAAGTATCCTGGCTCTGTGCATGACACTTACATTTTGAAGAATAGCAGCATCCCTTATGTGATGGGCCAACTCCAGAGGCACCATGTGTGGCTAATAGGTGAGGCCAAGGTGTCTGGGCATGGGGTAGTCCCTAAGGGTTGGTGTATGTCTAACAGATATCCCTCGACATTTGCAGGTGACTGGTTACCACAACCTCTCATGGCTACTGACCCCAGTGACGAATGCCAGGACGAGGGCAGAGGAACGCTACAATGAGGCACATGGGCGAACTAGGAGGATTATAGAGCGGACTGTCGGCCTCCTGAAGGCCAGATTCCGGTGCCTCCATCTAACAGGCGGCTCCGTATACTACTCAGCGAAGAAGGTGTGCCAGATCATCGTGGCATGCTGGGTGTTGCACAACCTGGCTTTGCGACGCCAGCTGCCTTTTCTGCAGGAGGATGGGCCTGAGGTTGGTCTTGTGGCAGTTGTGGACAGTGAGGAAGAGGAGGCAGAAGAAGAAGATATTGACAACAGAAACAACATCATCATGCAGTACTTCTAGTGACACACAGGTAAGAGACTGGCACTGCTCAACTCATATCAGACTACTTTAGGACATTGTTTAAGTTTGCCTTATTACCTCTGTGCATGGACCCTGACAGTTCACTATGGCTTTCCTTTTCACAGATATGGGTACCACAATCTGCCTTCTGCTATGTTTACTGCTGCTCAATAACTGTCATACTTTGGAATGTGCAAATGAACATTTACAATGCTATTTGTCAAAGAGGTTGGAATAATACATTTGTGAAAGTACAGACTGACTCCAGATTGTTGTGTGATTCAAGGGTGTTTATTTAAGTGCTACTAAGTGGAGGGGGATGTGCAATGGGCTGGGGTGATGGTGAAGGAATATCCGTGTTAGAGTGCAGTCTCTTTGTATCACAGGTGCATTGTCCAATGGGGCACAGGAAGTGGAGCAATGTCAGTTCAAGGTGGTCAGGGTGACATAGTGGGACAGAAGGGTGACATTCAGGAGAGTCTTATTTCCTGGCAGGGGTCTTGGCAATGTTCTCTGTCTTGTGCCTGGATTGCAGGGACCGTTTGCGGGGTGGTTCTCCTTCTGCGGAGGTGGG
This sequence comes from Pleurodeles waltl, assembly GCF_031143425.1. Classification (NCBI taxonomy): domain Eukaryota; kingdom Metazoa; phylum Chordata; class Amphibia; order Caudata; family Salamandridae; genus Pleurodeles; species Pleurodeles waltl. The sequence continues at coordinate 979,191,521 of NC_090449.1, forward strand.
GTGCTGGTGGGCTGTTGGTCCTGTGGCGGGACCTCCTGTCCACTAGCGCCGGCGGGCGTGGAGGGCTGTTCGTCGTTCGGGCTGGTGTCATTGGTCCGGTGATATGCCACTGTCTGCCTCATGGTGTTGGCCATGTCTGTCAGCACCCCTGCAATGGTGACCAGGGTGGTGTTAATGGTCTTCAAGTCCTCCATGATACCCAGGTACTGTTCCTCCTGCAGCCACTGGATCTCCTGAAACTTGGCCAGTACCGTGCCCATGGTCTCCTGGGAATGGTGGTATGCTCCCATGATGTTGGAGAGTGCCTCGTGGAGAGTGGGTTTCCTGGGCCTGTCCTCCCCCTGTCGCACAGCAGTCCTCCCAGCTTCCCTGTTGTCATGTGCCTCTGTCCCCTGAACCGTTTGCCCACTGCCACTGACCCCAGGTCCCTGATCGTCCTGTGTTAGTGTGTTTGCCTGGTGTCCCTGTAGTGGCAGACACACTGCTGATTGACGTGTCCTGGAGACAGGGGGATGGGCCCGCTGGGTGGGTGCTGTGGTGGTGTTTCCTGAGGGAGGAGGTTCAGTGGTGGTTTGGGACTCTGGCAGGGGATCCGACTGTCCAGTGGTCCCTGATGGGCCGGGCTGGTCATCTTGATCCAGGCGTGCAGAGCTGCTGTTGTCACTGTGGGCCTCTTCTGTGGGGAGACTGGATATGGCTGGCACCTCCTGTCCGGTGATGTTGGGTAGGGGTCCTGTTGGGGTGTAAATGCATAGTTATTGTATCTGTGTGTGCCATCTTGTGCAATGGGTGTGTTTCCCTCTACTCCTATGCTTGCATTATCGGCTTGGCGCTTGTGTGAGTGGTAATTGTGTGCCCTGGTTGAGTCTCTCCACTGGACATGCTGTGGTGATGAGTGTCCATGCAGGTCTGTGATGGGTGTCCATGCATTATTGTCACATGCAGGGCATGGTATTGGGATGTGTGGGTTGTGATAGTGGGTTATCTGTGAGGTGTTGGGGTGATGGGTGTGAGGGTAGGGGTAGAAGTTTGTGATGGCATGCAGGTAGGGTGGGGGGGATATAATAGTAAAGCTAAGACTTACCAGAGTCCAGTTCTCCTGCTAGTCCTGCGAGGCCCTCAGGATGCATGATCGCCAAGACTTGCTCCTCCCATGTTGTTAGTTGGGGAGGAGGTGGGGAAGAGCGGGGGTGTTCAGCTACCTGTTGTCTGGATACCACGGAACGTACCTTCCCCCGTAGGTCGTTCCACCTCTTCCTGATGTCATCCTGTGTTCTTGGATGCTATCCCACTAAGTTGGCCCTGTCGACAATTCTCCTCCATAGCTCCATCTTCCTTGCAATGGATGTCTGCTGCACCCGTGATCCGACTAGCTGTGGCTCTACCCGGATGATTTCCTCCACCATGACCCTAAGAGCCTCCTCAGAAAACCTGGGCTGTTTTTGAGGTGCAATGATGTGGTGTGGGTGATGTGTGAGGTGATGGTTGATGTGATGTGTGGGGTCATGTGTTGGGGTGTGTTTGTTGAGGTGCGTGGATGGTGTATGAGTGATGGTGTTGTGTGCCTGTGGATGCTGGTGTTGTCTTTGCTTTTCTTTCTATCTGCTTCTTCCACAAATGTCATTGTAATGTGTGTTTTATAGTGGTGTGATTGTGTGGGTGTGGTGTGTGTATGTGTATCAGGTGTGTGTATTTTGAATTGTCCAATGTGGTTGTGTTTTGTAAGTGTGTGTATTTTGAGCGCAGCAGTGTGTACCACCAATGGATTACTGCGGTTGGATGACCACAGCGTTGATTCGTGGGTCGTGATAGTGTGGGCGTATTCCTGTTGGCGTAACGGTGTGGGTTTTGCTATTGCCAGTTTATCACTGACCTTTGGTGTGGCAGACTTGTGTGGGTGTCTGTATTGTGGAGGATTTCTAAGTGTAGGTCATAATACCCGTAGCGGATTTCCGCTGCAGGCACGGTATGTTGGCAGCCGTCAGTACGGCGGTAATCGGGATTTACCGCCAGGGTCATGATGAGGGCCTTAATGTCCCTGTGCCCATGGACAGCGCCTTGAGACCCTCACGAGTGATAAACCGCACTATATAAATCTATGTTTCATTTGTTTCAACCAGACACAGCCCCATTGGTATCCAATGGGACAATGTGTTAGTCTGTCCCAGTCAATTCTTGTAGTTCTGTTACCAGAGCAGCTTGCAGGACTTTGAAGGGGTGGGGCGGCGCATGCGGGAGGGTTATTTTAATTTTAAAAATTCACTTGCCCTCACTCACCATCACCGCCACCACCGCCACTGCCACCACCGCCGCCACCACCACGCCGCTCCTCTCCTGTAGGCTGCAGGCACAGGCTCCCAGCCTGCCCTGCGGTCAATCCTGATGCTGCTCAGAGCAGTGTTAGGATTAGCTGGGAACCTGTGCCTGCTCATAGTCCGCATGTGTGTTTGGCCGGCCCGAGACGGCCAGCCAAACATACGTGTGCACTGAGGGGAGTGCTCTGTGCACTCCACTCCATGGCTGTCGTCCCGAATGCCCCGCCTATTTACTACAATAATGAACATAGTTGGTTTTGTAGTAAAAGGTTTGCAGCGGCTGATGCTGGCGAGAGGTGACACTCCTCCACCGTAGCGGAGGAGCCAACACTGTTCTCTGATGCTGTTAACTGATTTAAACAGCATGAAAGCACTGCTCCCATTGGCTGAGTTGCCCCTGGTGCTAGTTTGCACTTCCACAACATCTGGAAAGCAGCAGACAGATGGGGCAGTGGATTTAAGTGTTGGCCCATGGCGTAGAAGAAAGTCTTAATGTAAGGTTATTTCTTTTTTTTGGTGAGGCCTGTGTAGTGTAAATGTAACTAGTGTTCATGTTAAGCACTCCCATACTATGAGAGATCGAGATTGCGCTATATAAAAAACGGAGCGAAAGCAATAGACGTGAAGCAGCCGCATGATGCTTTTAACGGCATTGTGACATCAAAAATATAACATTTATGATGTCACAAGGCCATCAGAAGCATGCGGCGGCTACAAATGTCTATTGTTTTCCACTGGTTTTTACGTAGCACCTCTAACAGTATGGGAGCACTGACCATGAGCACTAGTTACATTTATATCTGTAAATGTAACTAGTGCTCAGGTTAAGCCCTCCCGTACTGTGAGAGACCGAGATCGCACTATGTAAATACCGGGGGAATATAAGTATGCCCTGTATGCCCCACCACTTTCAAGGCACACTTGCAGCCACTGCTGACATTATGAAAATGTCACACATAAGCAGTCTGAAACCTTGGCAGCTCTGCTTACCTGCGGTCAAGCCATTAAGCGGGCTATTCGTTGCAGCTGTCTCTGTCTGACATCTACCAGCTGTCCCTTGTGGTATCAACCGTTTAACAGCTTCTTCACCCCATTCTTGAAGTCTAATCTTTTGTGGTTAACTCAAACTCAGCTCTCTCTCGGGCAGCATCGCGCCACACAGCGTTATCTTCTAAAATTACTGGTAGCTACGAGCAGTGCAGAGCTGGTTTAAGGCATACTCGGAAAGCATTGACAGGCAGGACAATTTGTCATGACCTGTTCTTCCATGTTTCGCCTGACTGCGCACTTTGTAATGCAATTATATTCCTCTCCTCTCTGTATCATTAACAAGGGATACAAAGGGTTGTATTGCAATCTTATAGTATTTAAAGAAGTCATTGGTACCCATTTCGAGCACCAAAACTTTGTGGGTGGGTCGATTGTATTATTTTATAGTGCTTCTTTGCATTCTAGTATAGCCTATTCAGACGGGAGACTCCGATTTGTTCAACCAAAAATGGCTTTGTTGTGGCTATCTGCCCCCAGAAAATGCCTCTCTTTCAATAAAAGTCAATGAAAATACATTTTCCCAGTTATTTTTTTTTTAAATCTCCACTACTCATCTAAGATATTCACATGAATGTGCTTCATACCTCTAATGAGGGCAGGAAGCGCTCGGATTTGCATTGCTTTCATGGCCGACTGGAGTGCATTGTTGAAAAGCAGTTGTTTGTCGGAAAAATATAAAAAACACACTTTGACGCATAAATAGACACTATTCACATCTACAGACTGGTGCAGCAAAGTGTAAAATGAAGCCCCAAGTCAGAGACTCACTGCCCACCTAAGGAGATGAGTTGATCACTTGCTGGACTGACCTAGATCCAAGTTTTAAAAACCTACCAAAGGAGCCCAAACGTGACCACACTAATGGCTATTTTTATCCTGTAATCACACCAATGACAGATGTTTTCTTGCAGGTTGTGGATGCGTATGTCCTAAGAGACCAGGCTGCAAGTTTTTGCTCCTGCTGGTTGTTTTAACTATTGATGTGGCTCATCCTCCATTTACGCATGTCTGTACGGATGCTGGTAAAATGTGAGCTTTCTTCCCAGTTTATTTCTTATTTATGTGTGCAAAGTGTTTTCTGACACCAGCTCACATTGGGTTCCAAAAAGCCCTGTAAAATGTCAATTGCATAAACCTTCGGGGAATACTTTCGGTATATTTAATAGTGGAAATAATTCCACCCCCTTATATGGAACTACTACGCCAATATTTAGGACAATATTTGTCACTGCACAGTATGTTAGAGAACATCACTTCTTTTTTACCTTCCTCTTCATTTCACTCCTGAAATTACAGAAAATTAATGTATGGATGGATGTATTTTGTATTTTGAAGTACTATACTTGAGCAAAGGCAAGAATACAATCAAAAATGAAGAAGACGAGTAGGATCTATGGATGCTTTCTCAGTCTCAGCAGCTTGGTTAGAATTGGTGGTGTTTTCAGCCTCTCCCTAAAGTGCCCAAAAATAACCCCCAAAAACGAAAGTCATGAGTGGTTTCTTCCTGCAGCTAGGTGGCACTTCATCAGATTGTTATAAACAATGAGTGGTCTCTCCCTAAAGTACCTTAATATTTCATCAGACGATGGAAGGCATGAGTGATCTCACCCTGCAGCAAGTCAGTATTGCATCAGTGGTTGAAATCATGAGAGTTTCTCCCTGCAGTAAATTAATGTTGCATCAGAAGATGGAAGTCATGAGTGATATCTCCCTGAAACTAGGCAATACTTCATCAGATTGTTGGGAATAACTAGTAATCTCTCTCAGAAGTACCTTAATATTGCATTAGAAGAGTGTGGCTTGAGTGGCCTCTTCCTGCAGCAAGTCAGTATTACACCAGAGGTTCAAACCATGAGGGGTCTCATGCAACATAATATTGCATTAGAAGACTGAAGGCATGGGTGGTCTCTTTCTGCAGCAAGACAGTATTGCATAAGATGTTAAAAACCATGAACGGTTTCTCCTTGAAGTACTTTAATATTACATCAGAAGAGAGAAGCAGGAGTGTTCTCTTCCAGTTGCAATGCAGTATTGCGTCAGACAATAGTGCCCCTGAAGCACATTTTCAGTTTTGCTCAAGAAGTCCTCAGAAGACAGGTGCCATGAGTGGCCTCTCCCAATTTCAGCCCATTCAACTCTGAGAACTCTCATAAAGCTTGGGGTCAGTTCAATGTCCCAAACAGTCACTGGATGAATACGTGTGATAATTTGTCAGCGCGTGACTATTGCAAGAAGTGAATAGAGATCCACCTAGAAAACCACTTAACTCACTTGTATTTACCCCTTATATTTTTTCTGCCGGACCACCAGAGAATGAGGGATGCCTTCCCTGGATAAACAGACTATGGTGGTCATTCTGACCTCGGCGGTAAAAGGCGCCTACCGCCGGTCAGAAATCCTCCATAATCCCGCCGCGGTCGCGGAAACCCGCCACGGTCATTCTGACCCGCAGCAGCCAAACCTCCGAAAATCCGACAGCCACAACAGACCGCCAGACCAGCGGTCGGCGGAAAAGTGGAGGTGACAAAACCTCCACCGTCACGCCAACAGAAATACGCCCATGCCATTACGACCCACGAATCCACGCGGCGGTCTTTCAAACGCGGTATTCCATTGGCGGGACACACCGCCGCGGTCAGAATACACACAAACGAACAAAACTCAGCCACATTGGCCGATTTGAATTCCACACACCTGATACACATACACACACCACTCCCACACACACAATACAATATAAAACACACACCCACATCACCCACAAACCCCTACGACAAAAATTCAGAAAGAAGGCCAGAGCGAGACACCACCATCCACAAACTAGCAGCCACAGCAACTCAACACCATCACCCACACAATATCCACACACAAAACAACACACACCACCACACTCAACACACTTAACTACACATACTCCACCCCACACATCATACACACCACCCCATGGCACCCCAAAGACACCCCCGCTTCTCAGACGAAGAACTCAGGGTCATGGTGGAGGAAATCGTTCGGGTAGAGCCCCAGCTGTTCGGCACACAGATCCAATACACCAGCATTGCCCGGAGGACGGAGCTATGGCAGAGGATTGTCGACAGGGTCAACGCTGTGGGACAGCACCCCAGAAATCGGGAAGACATCAGGAAGCGATGGAACGACCTACGGGGGAAGGTGCGTTCCATGGTATCCAGGCACAACATCGCCGTGCAGAAGACTGGTGGAGGACCCCCACCTCAACCCCCACAATTTACAACATGGGAGGAGGAAGTCTTGAACATCCTGCATCCTGACGGCCTCGCAGGAGTCGGCGGAGGAATGGATACTGGTAAGTTGAAGCTTCACTACTGCTTCCCCCCCACCTGCATGCCAAATCATACCCCAACCCTCACCCCATCCTCGAACCCCACCCTCACCCCCACCCCCATCCTCACCCCCACCCTCACCCCCACCACCATCCTCACCCCCACCACCATCCTCACCCCCACCCCCAGCACACCTATTCCCTGCCAATGTCTCACCATCACAACCCACACATCCAAAAACCTAGGCCTGCATGCGTCCACTAAGCATGGACACCCATCACCAAAGCATGCCCAATGCATATACACATCCCCCCCACAAGCCACCCTCACCAAAGCCCCCACACACGAATGCCAGCACTTGGGGACACGGGAACCCACAGATACACCCATATGCCACACATTGAAACTATAACCATACCTCTATACCCCTGCAGGACCCGACCGTCAACACACCGCCGCGGAGGGCCCAGAATTCTCCACACCCCCCACCCAAGAGGCCGTCAGCGATGACAGCAGCTCTGTCGACCTGGACACCGATGACCAGCCCGGACCATCGGGGACCTCTGGACAGTCGGTTCCCCTCACACAGGCCCAGGCCACTACAGACCCAAACCCCTCTGGGAACACCAGCACAGCTCCCACCCAGCGGGCCCATGCCTCTGTCTCCAGGGCGCGTCAATCTGCGGTGTGTCTACCACTACAGGGCACCCAGGATAACCCACCACCCCAACAACAACAGGGACCTGGGGGCAGTGGTAGTGGGCACACCGGCCAGGGGGCAGAGGCCCAGGGAAACAGGGCAACTCGGAGGGCAGCTGTGCGACAGGGGGGGGACGGGCCCAGGGAACCCACTCTCCACGAGGCCCTCACCACCATCATGGGAGCATACAACCGCTCCCAGGAGACGATGGCGACGGTACTGGCCCGGTTCCAGGAGATCCAGGTACTGCAGGAGGAACACTATTGGGGGTACAGGGAGGACATCAGAGCCCTCACCTCCACCCTGGTTACCATGGTAGGGCTGCTGCAGGACCTCATCAACACCAGGACGGACACTCAACAACACCAAAGGGCCCCTGCCACTAGCCTGGACCAAGAACAGCCAACCACCTCCGCCGGCGCTAGTGGACAGGAGGCCCCCGCACAGCAGCAGCCCACCAGACCCCCACCTCCTGCAGGAGAAGAACCACCCCGCAAGAGGGCCCTGAGATCTCGCAAGAAGACAGAGTAGGATGTCAAGACCCCCGCCAGCAAAGGATACCACCTGATGTCATCCCACTGTCCCACATTGTCACCCTGTCCATCCGTGAACTGCCCATGCTCCATCTCTCCACAGGCCTCTGGACAATGCACCTGTGTGACTGTTACTCTGGACTCTGCCATGGACATTCCTTCACCATAGCCCCCACCCACTTGAAACCACCCATCATATTTTGAGCACTTAAATAAACACCTATTTTGCACAAAACTATCTGGAGTCTGGCTGTGATTTCAAAATATTGTAATTGACATGACAGTGCAAATATGTCCTTGTACATAGTGAAGTCAACAAACAGCTGCCACAAAGCTGTAGTCCATGGGGAAACGAAGCACAGGACTCGTAGTGGGGACCCCAGATCTGAAATAGGGAGGGAAAAGCCACAACTCAGTCATCATACACTGGGGCAAATAGACAGGCAGCAGAGATGCAGTAGAGTAGTTCAGATTTACTAAATTATCTTTGAATTGTTACCTGTGTCCTATTGGAAGTACTGTTCAATGATTCTGTCCCTGTTGTCTGTTTCAGCCCCGTCGTCTTCCTCCTCGTCACTCTCCACAGGTTCCACGGCTGCCACAACACCACCGTCTCGACCATCCTCCTGCAGGAAAGGCACCTGGCGGCGCAAAGCCAGGTTGTGAAGCATGCAGCAGGCCACGATGATGTGACACACCTTCTTAGGTGAGTACATTAGGGATCCACCTGTCATATGCAGGCACCTAAACCTGGCCTTTAGGAGGCCAAAGGTGCGTTCGATCACCCTCCTAGTACGCCCATGGGCCTCATTGTACCGTTCCTCTGCCCTGGTCCGGGGATTCCTTACTGGGGTCAGTAGCCACGACAGGTTGGGGTACCCAGAGTCCCCCAATAGCCATACACGGTGTCTCTCTAGCTGTTCCATCACGTAAGGGATGCTGCTATTCCTCAGGATGTAGGCGTCATGCACTGACCCTGGGAATTTGGCATTTACATGCGAGATGTACTGGTCAGCCAAACACACCACCTGGATGTTCATGGAATGGTAACTTTTTCTGTTCCTGTACACCTGCTCCCTGTCTCTTGGGGGAACCAAAGCCACATGGGTCCCATCAATGGCACCAATGACGTTGGGAATATGTCCAAGGGCATAGAAATCACCCTTCACTGCAGCCAATTCGCCCACCTCAGGGAAAATGATGTAGCTCCGCACGTATTTCATCAGGGCAGACAACACTCTGGATAACACCTTCGAAAACATGGGCTGAGACATCCCAGACGCAATTCCCACTGTTGTCTGAAATGACCCACTTGCCAAGAAATGGAGTACTGACAGGACCTGCACCAGAGGGGGAATCCCTGTGGGTTGGCGGATGGGGGACATCAGGTCGGGCTCCAGCTGGGCACACAGTTCATGTATAGTGGCACGGTTAAGACGGTAGGTCAGGATAATGTGGCGTTCTTCCATTGTCGACAGGTCCACCAGCGGTCGGTACACGGGAGGATTCATCCGTCTCCTCGCCAAACCCAGCGGACGGTGCCTAGGAAGGACAACATGGAGCACACAGTCAAGCAACCCACAGGTACGTACTCACAGCTAGCACAGTAAACGATTCTCTATGCAGTGAATGGCGTGTCTGAGTGGCTATGCAAGGCCTAGGCCTGTGTGACGCAGTTGAAATTGAGCCATGTGGACCCTCGAAATGGCGGCTGCCTGACCTGTGAAGTGTGACAATGGGATGTGAGGTCAATGCGCTGGCGTGGCACACCGCGGCGGGCGGCGGGCGAAGACCGCGGCGCGAAGCCGCATTGGTTAACATTGAAGCCTATGGGTTTCAGGAGCCAATGGCGAAGGGCGCCGGTGGTGGCGGTACGCACCGCCGCGGACGTGACCGCCATTTTCTATCTACTTATCCACTTGCGACTTGAACTTTCACAGGAGAGGACCTATACTGCAAGTGTTGCTGTGACCTCGGTCTGGAAGGGACAATGGCTGCTGCGCCTGGGGAAAGGGCCCCTGCCTTCACTGGAGAGGAGTTGGAGAAACTTGTGGATGGGGTCCTCCCCCAGTATGCGCTACTCTACGGTCCTCCAGACCAACAAGTGAGTTTAATTCAATCTGGATTTGGGGCCACTGGCTGGCTTGGGGGCCTGGCGGGGATGGGGGGCATGTTGGGCCTGGCGGGGGGCCTGGCGGGGATGGGGGGCATGTTGGGGCTGGCGGGGGGCCTGGCGGGGGGCCTGGCGGGGATGGGGGGCATGTTGGGGCTGGCGGGGGGCCTGGCGGGGGGCCTGGCGGGGATGGGGGGCATGTTGGGGCTGGCGGGGGGCCTGGCGGGGGGCCTGGCGGGGATGGGGGGCATGTTGGGGCTGGCGGGGGGCCTGGCGGGGATGGGGGGCGTTGGCCCACTGGCAACGAAAATGCAGACAAACTTGAACGTGGTATTTCTCCCTCCCTGTACGTGTCACATAGGTCCGCGCCCATGAGAAGATCGGGATTTGGCGTGCCATCGCCAAGGAAGTCCGGACCCTGGGGGTCCACCATCGACGGGGCACCCACTGCCGCAAGAGGTGGGAGGACATCCGCCGCGGGACCAAGAAGACCGCTGAGTCTCTGCTGGGGATGGCCTCCCAACGTAGGCGGGGTGCCTGCCGTCAACTGACCCCCCTGATGTTCCGGATCCTGGCGGTGGCCTACCCTGATTTGGATGGGCGCGTGAGGGCAGCACAGCAGACACAAGGGGGTGAGTCCAAGCATTATCTACTCTGTTGTCGCGCAGTGGAGGTGTCTGGGTGGGGGAGGAGGGCTGTGGGTCCCCCTAGGCCAGGGCGATATCTGTAGGCTGGGCACCCCCGTAAGCCCCTGTGTCCCCAGCCAACACCCTCAGTAGTGTGTCAGTACAGCCATCCCTGGTCCGTGTCATCCATGGGTGCAGTTGTCAACTCTAGGCGTGTAGGGCATGTTCCACGGAATGCGTAGCGGACCCCAAGTGCGCAACTTAGTGCAGGGGGCATCTGTGTCTGTCATGTCCGCTAACTGTACCGGAGATCCATGTACTCAATATCCCTTTATTTCTCTCTCCCCCCCCTTTTTGTTTGTCTTTCTGTGCTTGTGTGCATCAGCATCATCAGGCGGAGGAAAAGTGGCATCGGGGCAGGAGGGAGCTGCATCTCACATGGCCCAGGAGGGTCTTGCCACAGAGTCTGACTGGACCAGTGAGACGGAGGGCGAGGGGAGCTCCACAACGGGGACGACTGGACCCTGCAGCGACACGGACACGTCCTCGGAAGGGAGCTCCCTTGCGGGGGTGGCACCATCCGTGCCCCCCGCCATTACAGGTACAGCCGCCACCCAGCGCACCATCACCGCCCTCCCAGCAGCCCCTCAGCGTTCGCCCCGTGCCCGCTCTGCCAGGAAGCCGGGCATCTCCTTCGCCCCAGGCACCTCAGGCCCTGCCCCTGTTACCCCCGCTGCCCTCAGTGAGGAGGTCATTGACCTCCTCCGAACGCTCATTGTTGGGCAGACTACCCTTTTGAATGCCATCCAGGGGGTGGAGAGGGAGGTTCATCGCAGCAATGCGTACCTGGAGGGCATTCATTCGGGTCAGGCTGCCCATCAGCGATCGTTCCAGGCTCTGGCCTCAGCACTGACGGCAGCCATTGTCCCTGTCTCCTGCCTCCCTCTACTAACTCACTCCTCCCAGTCTCCTGTTCCTCTGCCTGTCCCACCCACACCATCAGACCAGCCTGCACACACCTCAACACCCAAGAGAAGCTCATCCAAACATAAGCACCACAGATCACGCAGACATTCACACACGCAACATTCCGATGCAGACATGCCAACAGTCACTACCACCTCTGTGACCCCCACCTCTTCGTCTCCCTCCTCCCTCCCTGTGACGTCTACACTCACACCTCCATTCACCTCACCATCAGCCAGTGTTTCCATCACCAGCACACCCTCCAGTCCAGTCCGCACACGTGCAGTCACCACCCCCACTGCCATTTACACGTCCCCTGTGTCCTCTCCCACTGTGTCTGTCACCCCCTCTTCCACACCACACAAACGCAGCCACCCACCCACCCAACAGCCATCCACCTCACGACAGCCTATCCCTCCTGCACCTGCACCCAAAGACAGCAAACGTGACTCACCTACAACCACATCCTCTCCCTCCACTCCCATTCCCACTGTACCTACCACTCTCCATTGTCCCAAGAAACTCTTCCTCGCCACTGCTAACTTCTTTCCTGACCCTGAGCCCCCCCCTCCTTCTCGTCGGGGTAAGAAGAGCACCTCAGCCACCACCAGCCCTGCAGCCCCCTTGACAAGGGTGCAGGGGTATTGGAGCCCACCAGCCCGCTTGTCTGGATCTTCGCCCAGCAGCAAGGGGACAGCCAGCCCACCCCCTGGGAAGAGGAGCAGAAGGCGGAAGGGGCGCCGCAGGAGCCCGGCTTCTACATCCCCCCCGGACACCACCCAGACACAGTCACCAGCCACAGCTCCAAAGGGAGGAAAGGGCCACAGACTCCCGACTAAGGAGGGCAAGGGCAGCAAGTCGGAGAGGTCAGGCTGCAGGCCTGCTGCCCAGGAGGAGCCCACCACCCCCATAGCCGCTGGCCAGGGAGGACCCAGCCCAGCTGGCCAGGAGGGCCCCACCACCCACAGCCCAGGTGGGCATTGAAGGAGCACCATCCCCGCTGCCCAGGAGGGCACCACCAGGCAATGAGCAGTTGGCCATAGACCGGCCGCCGTCTCAAGAACCGCTGAACTGGGCCCCGCCGTCTCAAGAACCGCTGAACTGGGCCCCGCCGTCTCAAGCACCGCTGAACTGGGCCCCGCCGTCTCAAGAACCGCTGAACTGGGCCCCGCCGTCTCAAGAACCGCTGAACTGGGCCCGCCGTCTCAAGCACCGCTGAACTGGGCCCGCCGTCTCAAGAACCGCTGAACTGGGCCCCGCCGTCTCAAGAACCGCTGAACTGGGCCCCGCCGTCTCAAGCACCGCTGAACTGGGCCCCGCCGTCTCAAGAACCGCTGAACTGGGCCCCGCCGTCTCAAGAACCGCTGAACTGGGCCCCGCCGTCTCAAGAACCGCGGAACTGGGCCCCGCCGTCTCAAGAACCGCTGAACTGGGCCCCGCCGTCTCCAGCACCGCTCCGCTTGGGACCGCCGTCTCAAGAACCGCTGAACTGGGCCCCGCCGTCTCAAGAACCGCTGAACTGGGCCCCGCCGTCTCAAGAACCGCTGAACTGGGCCCGCCGTCTCAAGCACCGCTGAACTGGGCCCCGCCGTCTCAAGAACCGCTGAACTGGGCCCGCCGTCTCCAGCACCGCTCCGCTGGGGACCGCCGTCTCAAGAACCGCTGAACTGGGCCCCGCCGTCTCAAGAACCGCTGAACTGGGCCCGCCGTCTCAAGCACCGCTGAACTGGGCCCCGCCGTCTCAAGAACCGCTGAACTGGGCCCCGCCGTCTCAAGAACCGCTGAACTGGGCCCGCCGTCTCAAGAACCGCTGAACTGGGCCCCGCCGTCTCAAGAACCGCTGAACTGGGCCCCGCCGTCTCCAGCACCGCTCCGCTGGGGACCGCCGTCTCAAGAACCGCTGAACTGGGCCCCGCCATCTCAAGAACCGCTGAACTGGGCCCCGCCGTCTCAAGAACCGCTGAACTGGGCCCCGCCGTCTCAAGCACCGCTCCGCTGGGGACCGCCGTCTCAAGAACCGCTGAACTGGACCCTTCAAGGCAAGACCCGCTGAACTGGGCCCTTCAAGGCAAGAACCGCTGAACTGGGCCCTTCAAGGCAAGAAGCGCTGAACTGGGCCCTTCAAGGCAAGAAGCGCTGAACTGGGCCCTTCAAGGCAAGAAGCGCTGAACTGGGCCCTTCCAGGCAAGAACCGCTGGCCCTTTGGCAGACGTGGCAGGGCAGGATCTGTCTCGGGCAGGGCTGCAGGATGTCCTCTGGCCAACATGCCTCCTCCAGTGGCAGTGGAGTCTGTTATGGACTGTTTGGACTGTGGCTTTGCTCTCCCCAGGATGGCCCAGTGGGCAGGCCACCCACTGTATGGACTGTATGGACTGTGGCTTTGCACTCCCCAGGATGGCCCAGTGGGCAGGCCACCCACTGTATGGACTGTATGGACTGTGGCTTTGCACTCCCCAGGATGGCCCAGTGGGCAGGCCACCCACTGTATGGACTGTATGGACTGTAGCTTTGCTCTCCCCAGGATGGCCCAGTGGGCAGGCCACCCACTGTATGGACTGTATGGACTGTGGCTTTGCTCTCCCCAGGATGGCCCAGTGGGCAGGCCACCCACTGTATGGACTGTATGGACTGTGGCTTTGCACTCCCCAGGATGGCCCAGTGGGCAGGCCACCCACTGTATGGACTGTATGGACTGTGGCTTTGCTCTCCCCAGGATGGCCCAGTGGGCAGGCCACCCACTGTATGGACTGTATGGACTGTGGCTTTGCTCTCCCCAGGATGGGCCAGTGGTCATGGAGTCCCCTCGTGGATCTGGCGTCGTGTACTCAAGTGGCTGAGGTGCCCCCCCTTCCCTTCCCCCTGAGGTGCCTGTCCTATTTTCTTTCTGATGCCCCTGCAGTGTTCTCTCCGTGGAGTTCTTGTCGTGGGACTGGGCCTTGCCCCTTTGCACAGGACCCCTGTGGTCCACGGACAGTGGTTGGACTACATTTAGTAGCTGTATATATTTTGTACATAGTTTATTTATTTATTGGGATTACTGGTGTCCATATTTCAATATATCTGCCCGTTTATGATCTCTTCTTTTGGTCTTTGCATTATTTCGGAGGGGGGGGTTTGTGGGTTGTGACAGTGATCTGTGGGAATGCATTGATGTGTGTGTTGTAGTGGGTGTGGGTGGGTGGGTGTGTGCCGGTAATCTTTTCCCTCCCCTGTGTCGTAGGTGCAGTACTCACCGATGTCTTCCGCGCCGCCGGGCGTGCTCCTGGTACAGGAGCAGGTATAGGAGTGCGGGGATGACCTGCAACTCGGGTTCCATACTGCCGGAATCTCGCGTGGAGTGCGTAGAGGTGAGCGTTTTCCCGTTCGTAGTCTGTTTCCGCCGTGTTTTTATCGGCGGTGCTCCCGCCCCGGAAAAGGTGGCGGATTGGTGGGTCGTGATAGGGTGGGCGGTACATTGTCTGCCGCCTGGCTGTTGGTGGGGACCGCCGCGCTGTTTGTTTGTTCCGCCGTGGCGGGAGGAGTGTTAATGCGGCGGGCTGTGTTGGCGGTTCCCGCCAGGGTCAGAATTGCATATTTTGGACCGCCGGCCTGTTGGCGGCTTGGCCGCCGCATTATCACCGACCGCCAGGGTCAGAATGAGGGCCCATAGGTCTAGTGACTCATAACAAGGACCTGGATGGCGGTCTGTGGGTTTAGGAGTAGAAGAGGGTTCTTTAGGTAAAGCTCACACCAAACAATTGACACGTGGCTCCCAATTTGTTTCTGGTCCTTGATCTCTCCTGGATGTCCAGAATTGATGTTTGCTTCTTCTTTCAATATTTCCTCCTCTCTTTCTCTGTAGATGAAGAAATGTCTGCCAAGCTGAAGGCAGTAGAGCTGGACCATTCTACAATGATGGCAAACAGTGAGTTAACAGTGCTGCCTTTCATATCAAAACAAGAAAAATTATAACAAATTTCTACAAACAGACAGTTGCCTGAAAATTATGCTGCACCGCAATGTTTGCACCTGATTTCAAGTACAAAACTGTCAGCCACAAAAAATGCTGTGAGTTTGCTGATAACTGCTAACACAGTTTCTAACACCATTAATCAACGAGAACTGCAAACCACAAACTTTATGTTGTTGTAAAACCATTTTTAGGTCGCGCCTACAAAGACATATTTATTTATTTATTAATTCATCTATTTATTTATTTAGGGTATTTTACATAGCGCGAATATGGCCTGAGGGTACCAGAACTCTGTACATACAATTGGAAACAGAAACAAAAAGTCTAATACATAAAAAGAAAGCACATAAAACGTAGACTAAGAATTTAAAAGCTAAAGCAGGAAATATTATGTTGTAACACAGTTATTATTAGGTGTCCGTCATTCCTAAATAATGTTATGAGTTAGTTTAGATCGAGGTATCCAGGGGAACAGTGTTCATGTGGAAGTTCTACTGAGATGGCTGTGCTTCTGTCTTCTATTGGTATTAATGTCAATGGTTGCACCCCTGGGGCAGGCTAACCAAGACTTTATGCGAGGAATCTGTTCATTAGGATCTTTTTTTTAAAATATGGGTCGATGCTTTGAACGAACCTCGGGTGGCAGGAAGTTGAAATCCTTGGAGCCGATCCTGAAAAGGAGTGTGAGTAGGTTTTCTTGTTTTCTGAATCTGGAGGGATCTAGACTGAGAGAGTTTTCACTTCTGAAGGAGTGGCTTCCTCATGAGATTCAAATCTTTTCTTCCAGATATCTGGGTTCATTTTAATGTAAAGCTTTGCGTGTGAGCAAGCAATTTTCATTCAGTTCTGGCCTTCAGGGTGTTGGAGCAGATATGCTAATATGAGAAATGTAAATGATTTAGCGTGTGTTTACTAATGAGAAAATTCGATAAGTAAACCAGTATTTGAAAATAACGTGTGAAAGCAAAATGTGCCCGCGAGGAGTGGTCATCATGTGTATTAACAAGATGCTAAATAATGGAAAATATTCATGAAAAACGTATTAATATGTCATATTTGGATGTATAACCTGTGTTTTGTGTTAATTCGCATTCTTAACTTAGCCATACTGAGGGCCTGGTTTTCGCTTGGACTTGCCTGCTTTAACGTGGAGATGCAACAAGGCTTCCGAGGACTGGAACTGGAGAGAAGGACCTTGAAGAAAATTAAGAGCGGAGAGGAGAAAGTTGATGACGTCAGGAGACGCTGTCCGAAGTGCTGATAATTGGGCTTACCTTCTGTGAGCCTGATACTTGCTGATGACTGATGACCTGGAGACAGACTAGTTGTTGATCCATCTTGGATAGCTAGCTATAATAATGTGACTGACAATTTGTGCTTTTTCTTCTAGGTACCAACTGCGCTGTTTTAAATATTTACTCTCTTAGAAAGATTTTTCAAAATTAATGTTTTTCCAAATTGTTTTTGCATGAGGACCTACATGCTTATGCTAATCTGGGTTAGGTAGGCTGACAAGGGTGACTTTGACGGTGACAATTGACTGACGAAATTGCTTTACTGAAATACTATGTAATGTGTTGAGAAATTATTAGATAATGCTGATTGACTGCATTTCTTTGGTTGAATAATGCTTTTGTGATGATTAATAAAGCTTGATTAATAATAAAGTCGAATAAAGGTTTTTGATTAGAATTGTAACCAATAGGGAATAAAACGATTAACATTCTTGAGAGTGATGGTATTTCTTATTAGATAGGTTTTTCATAAATGTTTGATATTGATTTTAGTGATGTTGATGGTTCAATAGTCTACTGCATAACTAGGATACTCCATGCGATCCAAAAGTTTAATCGACCTATACACGTCCCCTTGTAAGTTTACTTATAAGGACCAGGCGTGCTAGCAAGGGGGAGCCAATTTAGAGAGCTAACGATGGGGGAAATGTGGTCAAAGCGTCTTGTGCCTTTTACCAGTCTTGCTGCTGCATTGAGTGTCGCTTCCAGTGGAGCCATTCTCAACTTGGGAAAACCTGAAAGAGTCGCGCAGCTGTATTCTAGTTTGGAGACTACTAGGGAGTGTACTGCTAATTTGAAGGCTGGAGGTGTCTGAAATGGTTTCATTTTTTTCAGTAGTTTGCGTTGGAATGATGCACTGCGCTTGGCTGCACTGATGTGTGCTAGCATGCTCAGATTCTTGACGAGTGTTATTCCATGCAATTGATTTCATGGAACCAAGAATGGTAGTTGGATGACATCCTCTAGGGAGGATATCTTTAAGTATAATTTATAAGTCCTGGGTACATCTAGTGCACTTTACTAGGGACTTATCAGTAACTTAAATATGAAAATTGGATATGAGCCAATTTTTCCATGTTTAGGGGAGAGAGCACAAGCGGTTTAGCACTGTTTAGCAGTGGTAAAGTGTGCAGAGTCCTTCAACCAACAAAAATGAGATCTGAAAAATGGATGGAGGCAGGCAAATAAGTTGGAGGAAGACCACCCTAAGACTGTCAGGCCTAACAAATGGGATGGCAGGCAACATGCTCTCCTGTTTCACATCCTTCTTGCAGAACTGATCACAGCAAACAAAATTACGTAACTCACTCTCACATGCCTCACCAGTGGGATGTGGAGTCCGACAAGTGTTGACTATTTCCCCCACACTCCTTAACTTCTGTATGGAAGCACTAATAGAAATCCTCAAACAATCAAACCTTGCATACCACATGTACACGAAGATACACAATTAAATGCTACTAGTGGGACTGCAGCCACCCATGTATGTAGCCCTGTAAACATGGCTCAGACCTGCCCCTGCAGTGTCTGTGAGTGCAATTTTAAACAGCCAATTCTACTTGGGAAGTGTACCCACTAGTCAAGCCCAAACCTTCCACTTTATTCATGTAAGGCACCCATAAGGTAGGCCCCAGGTAGCCCCCTAACCATATCTCAGGTCTGCCACTGCAAGACCTATGTGTGCAGTTTCACTGCAACTTTGACTTGGAATGTAAATCTACTGGCCACGCCTAAAATTCCCCTTTTCTTACATATAAGTCACACCTAAGGTAGGCCCTAGGTAATCCATAGGGTAGGGCACTATGTAAGTAAAAGGCAGGACAGAGACTTATAACTTTTACATGTCCTGGTAGTGAAAAACTCCCAAAGTCATTTGTATGGGTGAGCGCAAAGCGATCCGTCCATAAAGTAATCTCTCTTTGGGCTTCAAACCACGCCCAGGTCACGCCAGTCTCTTTCATTGGTTCCTGGGCTTGTTCTTTAAAATCTGCTTGCTTTCATTTGTGAAAGGCATGCATACGGCATGCCTTTTCCGGTGTTTAGCCCGCCTACACAGCACTGGTAAACTACTAGAAACATACGAGGCTTGATGTTTTGAGCCTGGTTTCTGGACTACTTTATCTGTTAATTTTCCCCCGCAGCACGATCGCGCTGGGGCTTACATAGCGCAATCGCGCTCCGTTTTTTCGTTTTCATTTTCAGCGCGATCGCGCTGCATTTTACATAGCACAATCACACTGTTTTTTTTTGTGGCAAGAAAAGTTAGGTTAGGAATTTACAACGCAAATAGCTCCAACTTGAGCAAATGCGAGCCCCTTTGCATTGAAAATGTTTGTTCATTTCTGTGAAGCCTGCTCCTCTCATATGCCAGCACTGGAAACTCCCTTATATACATTTAAGAGGTGATTTCTGATCTGAGAGGAATAGCCTTGTCCTGTTTGGTATGGTTGGAATGGTAGTGAGAAATCCTGTTTACTGGTAAAGATGCATTCTACATTACTATTGTAGAAATTCCACTTTTAGAAAGTAGGCATTTCCCTGCAAGTACTGCTCTCTGTGCCTTACAGCCTGTCTCCAATCCACATTTGTTTTGTGCTAGTTGACAGCTCCCCTTGTGCATTCCACCCCGACAGCCATAAATACAGGACACTCAGCTGTATCTGCATTCATCTGTATACTGATGGGTCTTTATGAGAAGGAAGGTTTGAGGGGCTCTCACACTTCATAGGCCATTGGCTTGCCCTCACACAAAGGACTGATAACCCCCCACAAGGCTCCTGGGGGAATCTAGGCACTTCAAAGCCACTCTTTGAAGATTCCCCAATTTCAAAGGCACTTATGGGTGTATGTATATATATATATATATCCAAGAAAGAAGTGACTCAAACAGATGATCTCACTAAAGAACAAAAATATATTTCTACTACAAATGTTTCAGCTTCCGCCTTCCTCAGGTAGTACAAGATGGTTTGCTCAGTGGCTGCACAGCTGACACTGGTGGATTTTCAAAAAGCATCATGAGTGAAGATTCCAATTGGAATGTGGAATCAATGCAGTCCTGAGAACTCTTCAGATAGACAGAAATCAAGTGGTATTGTCAGTGATGTTCAGTCCATCTGGATGCAGTGATTTTAAACGGTACATCCAGAAATTTTCTCTGATGTCCAGTAGTTCTTCCTTTAAAACATGTTCCACAGGGAAAATCTTCAAATCTGATAGTTCTTTAGTGAGATCATCTGTTTGAGTCACTTCTTTCTTGGATATTACATTTTCTTGTGGCTCTTTGTATCCTTTGGTTCAGATTTTTGCCCTGGCTGGCTGTTGTTTTCTTGTGATCCTGCATCTTCCAGTATTTATATATATATATATATATATATATATATACATACATACTGGACTCTGTCAGAGAGACTGCCTGGCTGCCCAAAGGTCTCACCTGGACTGCTTTGCTGGAAGGACTGCTGGACTGCTCATTGTCCTGCTGGCCCCTGACTCTTATGGAAGGACTCTGTCTTCCATCACATGGCTCTCCAAGGGCTTTGATTGAGCTTGCCTCCTGTTCTGAAGTCTCAGGACTATCAAAGACTTCACAAAAGAGAAGAAAATCCAGTGCATCAGAAAATTGGATCAACATAGTGCCTGTGGCCTCTTTGCAACAATTTCTGGATTTTTCACGCATCGTCCCTGGGTGTCAAAATCTCCCCTCATCGCAGTGAGGTGCCAAGGCTGCTCTCCCGAAAACCAACACCTTCACCTTGCTGCGTGGAAAGAAATGGTGCAGTGCCATGCCTGAAAAATTGATGAATTGCTTTAGTTTCCGATGCATCTCCTCCTGTGCAACCCTCTGCATTGTTATTTTTGACGCATGCAAGGTACTGTGTGTTGAAAGGGCACATCCACTGATTCTTAAGGGTTGAGACTTATCTAAACCTTTAAAAAGTGACATATGCACTTATGCATATTGTATTTGTTTTGTTTTGGTCCTAGTTTACTCAGATAAATATTATCTAAGTTTCTAAACTGATGTGGAGTACGTTCTTTGTGGTGTTTTCACTGTATTACTGTATGAGTTATTGCCCAAATACTTTACACATTGCCTTCTAAGTGAAACCTGCCTGCTCTGTGCCAAGCTACCGGAGGGTGATCACAGGGTAATTTTAGTTGTGTTGTGACTTACCCTGACTAGGATTGTGGTCCCTAGTTGGACAGGATGCAAACCTCAGCCACCTAGACCCATTCTGTTTGCAAGCAATTCTAGTAGGTTGTTGTGATTGACCATGTCTAACACCGATAAGTGGTCTAGGAGAATAAGTAGGCAGGAGTCATTGTGGTCTAGCATCTTAAGGGTGTCTTCCATGATGTGAACAATTGCTGATTCTGTGTTGTGCCCTGGTCTGAATCATGATTGAAATTTGTAGAGTAGGTTGAAATGGTCAATATGTTGACACAATTGGTTGTGTACAAATTTTTCCAACATCTTGGCCAGAAAGGGGATATTTGACACCAGGCAAAAATTGATCAGGATTGTAGGGTCTGAGACTACTTTTTTCAGGAGGGTGTCACTTGCTCAATCTTTAGGCAGTCCAGGATAATGCTTTGTTTTTAGTGATGAATTTACAGTCTTCGTTATTATGGGTGAGAAGAGGCGACTGATCCCTTGAGTGTTGTGAATAGAATAGGGTTGTTGAAATGTGACGTTGGTTTCATGGAAAGTAGGGGTCCTGTGGACCTCATCCTCAGTTTTTTTAACTCAAGAATGCTTGATTTTTAGTCTTTGATGTGTCATTCATTGTATGTTCCTGGGCTCTGGGTGGAAATTCACTGTCGGAATGGTGATTGTTGTTTATAGTGGCTCATAACCTTTATTTGTTGATCACAGTTGGTTTTTCAATTTCTATGATTTTTCCATTGAAAGAGGAGGATAAAACTTCACAGTTTGACACTGAGTTTTTGCTAATCCCAGTTACATTGTTTGTTCTTGTTTGTTGATTGACAATTGTGAATAGTCGCCCTTCGCTATTCCTATAAGGCAAAGGTCTATTGTGATAGTACCACTTGCAGTGAGCTTTGGGGCAACTCATTGCTTACCATAAATTGGATTTCTTGCCAGTCTCATTTGCTTGGATATTCTTCAGTGGCTTACTTCCTCTTCCTGTGTTTGCCCTTCGCATAGAGAATAGCGTCT
The DNA here is from genome assembly GCF_031143425.1 of Pleurodeles waltl. Classification (NCBI taxonomy): domain Eukaryota; kingdom Metazoa; phylum Chordata; class Amphibia; order Caudata; family Salamandridae; genus Pleurodeles; species Pleurodeles waltl. Next base: position 979,213,555 of record NC_090449.1, read on the forward strand.
TAACCATCCTTTTGATTGAATGACTTGCTTCACATCAAGGAACTACCTTTTTCTTTCTCTTTCAGCACTACATGGAAGTCGATGTTCTCTTCCCTATGTACTGCCTTCACATTCCTGCCCCTCTGTGTGCTTTTTGTTATGCTCCCATCGCTTGTCTGTTCCTTCCCCCATCTCTTCCCACTCAAATGGTGAATTTATTTAAGCTTCCCCCACCTAGCTCCTCTGTTGCTCCCCTCCCACTCTCTGCTCAATGTTGTTCCCACTTCATAGTAGTGTTTACTACTCCAGTCACGATCAGTCTATCCTTAAAGTACCTTAATATTGCATATGAAGATAGAAGGCATAAGTAATCTCACCCTGCAATACGAAAATATAAATTGCATCAGTAGGCAAAAAACATGAGTGGTCTGACCCCTGAAGTACCTTAAATTACACATGAGAAGGTGGAAGGTGTGAAGAATCTCTCCCTGCAGCAAGGCAGTATTGCATCAGAAGGGAGAAACAGTGTGTTGTCTCTCTCTGAAGTACCTTCATATTGCCTCAGAAGAGAGAAAGCATCTTCCTGCACCAATTCAGCAGTGCATAAGATGATAGCGCTCCCCAGAATCACATTTTCAGTTATGCATCAGAAGACAGATGCCTGGAGTGCCCCCTTACAAGTACACCTGCATTCAGCTCACTGAAACATTTACAAAAGCTAGGGGTCAACTTGGTGCCCCAGTCACAGATTCAGGTAATTTGGTCATTTTGCAATCATAGAATGTCCCTTGTTTTGCCTATACCTACCTTGTATCTCACCTATGCCATGCCAGCATGAGACTGAAGGATGCCTGCATGGCATAAACCGACCATGTGGTCTCCTGGGACGGTTTCTCTTTGAAAGGAATTGGGAAAGAAAGGGTCTCGGTTGTTTATCAGTGGAAAGGGTTTGTCAGTTAAGATTGCAGTGACACATTCACACGTGGATCCCAGTCTGTTTTTGGTCCATTGAGTCTCCTGGATGCTCAGAGTTAATGTTTGTGTCTTCTTTCACTATCTCCTCATCTATTTCTCTATAGAGAAATGCTTGTAATACATATAGACCTGCAATCCAAAGATTTTAACCCAATATTAAAACCATTTAGGCCTCAACTATCAAGACCAATAAGTAAATCACCTATTGTGGAGACTTCTGATACTTACAGTGGTCTTAGGACCATCCCACTTCCTGCCATTGGGTGACTTTTATGTCAATCCTACTAGCTTTCGTATTATTTTACGGTTTGCCTTCCTCTTGTGTTTGTATCTCCCATGGAGTATAGTTTCTTTGTCATCCTTCTGATTGGATAACTTGTATCCTTTCCTGTCTACGCCCCAAGGAACCATTTTTTTCTTTCAGTGCTAAATCGGAGTGTAAGTATTATACTGCTCTCTCTCTTTATCCCTCCGTGCATGGACATCATTTCGGTTTCACCAGAAATAGTGCAATGTTAACCCCTGTAGTGCAGAGTGGCCCTGAGCTCCCTCAGCAATGTAAACTGTGCACCGGCAGAGGGCCCACGGCCTGGAAGCTCCTGTCTGAGTCCTTGTACTTTGCAGGGTGCCCATCCTCATGGTTTTATGCCACTGATCACCAGGGATTGCATCTCGACCCCCTGATATGCCTTTTGTGACTCCTGGCAATGCTCTTCGACCCCAAGGGTCAGAGGAGTCAAGAAGCCAAAATGAGAAAGCATGCGTGACTATTCCATTTGGAAACTATGGCTTCACTGTACAGTTCACTCACACGCACCTTTAATTGTATTAGAACAATAAAGAATGCAAAGTAAAGGGATTTAGTGCCTCATTACAACCCTGACAGTTAAAGACCGGCAGGGCTGTTCTAGAGTTTGTACCGCCAACTGGCTGGTGGTACAAACTCGGGGATTACGACCGCGGTGGAAGCACCGTGGTCGCACCGCCGGGACCAGTGGTTTCCTGCCACATTGGTCCTGGCGGTTGTAATCCCCCAGGGAAGGGCTGCCCAGGGGATTACGAGTCCCCCTCCCGCCAGCCTTTTCATGGCGGTAGGAACGCCTCAAAGGAATGAGCTCAACAATGCTAGTAGTAATCCATATTCAAGGAATTACAGCTGTCCCATCTATGCTCCAAAAACACAAGCATATTATTAAATTGCAGTGTAACATAGACCATAAGTAAACATTCAAAGGATTACAGTGCAGTGAAACATTTGTAGATAGTCAGAGTAAGTAACCACATTTAACTACACCAGGCTGAAATATAAAGAGTATCAAACTTGCCAAAACTGTATGAATTTATGCTCTGTTAAACAACATAATAAATTCAAATGTCTTGCAAAACAGGTGCAGAATAGTGTATGTTAAGTTACATTTTATTTTTAAATGTGCCAATGCATTTCATAGCAGCACCATTAGTATATAATAGCCATCCATCCTTCAGTTAATAATGCTTGTTATTTTTACTTGTTTTAGTAATATTTTGCTATTTTGATAAACTTACATTTTAACTGAGAAAATACTTCCTGTATTGTGATTGGGGCGAAAGGTCATGTGGCACCACTTCCTAGGATAGCAACAGGGTCAACACTAATATGATGCCACATCATGTAATGTCATCAGGGTCAAAGAGCATGTGATGTCACTACTGCTACACCTGTCATTACGGAATCATCACCCGTACCTACCTGCACTCTTTGTGTTCCTCCTCCAAATTGTCTGTTGCTTGTCCCACCTCTTCCCCCCAACTTGCTTATTTAATCTCCCCACAACCCGTTCCTCCATTTCCCTCCTGTCTTGCTCTTCGTTTCTCCCACTGCTTGTCAGCATTTATTACTCACCTCCTCCCCTGCCCGTTCCACTGTTACATACCACCCACTCTCCTCCCAGAGCTGCGCTTAATAAATAATACACTTTCATCCACTGATAGTTTTTCAGTTTACTGCTCCGAGATGGGCGTCCACCATCTTGAAATGGGAAAAAACATGGCTAGAAGAGCGTTCTGAATCATGCATACTCATGTGTTATGATTTATGTGCATCTATTAATCTTTGCACTGGTGATTTATTTTCCTTATTTAGTTTTTTTGTCATTGTTGTTCAGCATAAGGAATAACCATATTTATGTTTTTACCAATGACAACCAGCATTGGTCAACCCTATATGTGAGACCTAATGGCTTTGCCAAAGCTTATTAACAACTTCAGTCTCCAAATGCTGTTGTCAAAGACATCTACTAACCACATCATTAACCACATTGTCAGTGCAGCCCATGATCCAAACCTCATTTGCAGCAACCACTTCAAACTTCTAACACCATCCTCAATATCTGATCACCAACACGCATTCCAAACGTCATAGTCGGGAACACTTACAAGCTGTGGCCCCCAACCTCATTGTCAGTCACTGTTACCAAGCTGCATTCCTAGCCCCATTGTGAGATACTATTGCTTATAAGGCTTACTAATCCCATGGTAAATCATTAGCAGAACTGACTTCATCTTTATTCCCTTCTGGCGTCTTTTTGGTAATTTTGTCCTCCTATTTACTGGTGTTGTAGCTAGTTACCAGCTGATTGTGCGGGTGAAAATTCAGTGTCCTCTTAAAGTGAAATACACTCTGAAATGCACTTATCTCACCCTTGTACCTTGAAAGGATGTCATGCGAGCCAGCACATGGCCTATGAAGGAAGAGGTCCCAGTCTTCAGCCCTGCCAAGTGCACACATACACCAAGTGTGTGGCTAACGCATTTCGGTGCTTGTCCTCGCATCACCCCACCACAAATTAGTCAAGCAACTACTGCTTCTTCTTTCCTTTGTGTTCCTGCAGGCATTCAGCAGTATCTTGCAACTCTCAGATGCCCAGACTGATCGCAGGTCAAAGAGAGGTTATGTTCCCATGGACACACCTGAGCTAGACCCCCTCACCTCTTCCTGCGTACTTACGGGCTAATCCAACACCAGTCAAGATGAACGTCTATGTTGCAGCCACCCATCAATGAACAAGAATAAACCTTTGTGATGGCAAGCACATCCAACCTGTGGTAACTGTAAATGGGGAAGCCAAGCAGAGATATTGAGTAAGCTGAGACCCCCACTCGTCCCAAGTCTAACATGCTCACCTTCATAGTGAAAAACAGTGATACTTACCCTGGCAGTTGATGCAGACTGCCTGCAGCAACAGTGAGAAGAACCAATGAAAGTGACCTGTACCGATATTCACAGCCCAAGTAGCAAGTCCAAGACAGGTTTTGCTCAAATAAATTATTCATTTTCAGAAAAGAGATAGTCTGTGTCAGCTCCTTGCATACTTTTTTAAATTTCAATAATTGCAGTGGAGTGTTGGAAGAGAGAAAGAGGCAGGAGGGAGAGGGAAGGAGACAAGCAAAGGGAAGAGTGACACAGGCAATAGAGGAGTAAGCAGTACATAAACTGGAGACGGGGTGCAATGCAAAAACTGGTGAAGGAATGAGAGGGACAAAAAAGTGTTAGAGGAGAGAGGAAGGAGAGAAGAGAGTACAATAGAGTGTAGGAAAGGAAAGCAAGAGACACAATGGGAAGTGAAAAGAATGAGAGAGAAGGAAAAGACGAGGCTGAGAAGGTGTTGTAGAAAAGAACCACTGAGTGCATTGGGGAGCAAGAGTGAAGGATGAATTGGTAAAGGCGAAAAAGAAGCGTGCAGAGTAGATAGTGAACGGGAAGTTTTCTGATGGGTTACAAAAAATGAAAGAGCGACTATTTTATCCTGTTGAGAGGACACCTTGGTCACTTCAGCTAAATCTTAGTTCCCTTTCAGTTTGCAGTGCAGGGAAAGAGTTAGAAGTGACTGGTAATCGAGAATACTACAATCCCTAAAGGAAGTCTTAATTCTCAGAAGAGATCCTACCAGTAGAATTTTCCTCACTACAGTAATAGCAAGGTAGAGTGAATTCCACAGGTATTTTCAAAATAAGATATGTTGAGAGTGAGATAGGTTGTGCCCTTAGATATTATTATTTCTTTTAAAAATATAGATTTCCTTAAATCCTTTTGTTTTTATAATGTTTTTATTATTTGAAGCATCAGGATATAATCCTGAGGTAAGGTATACAGCCAACATTTTTCACCATTATGGCTCGCCTGCCTAGAGCTTATTCAAGGCTGATACATATCCAGTAGAAACATTAGGTTGCACAATAACACATATAAATGTAAACATGTAACGATACAAAAGAAAACCCAAATGATTAATTTGGAGCAAAGACATAACAGACAAACATTTAACACAAATAAGATAAAGGCAAGAGAAAGAAATCAAAACAAAATTTCCAGTTCTAAATCTATGAAGCAGTCGGAAAATATACATTGATATATAATAATAAGAGGGTACTAACATTGTCCATAGATAGATTATGAATGTATTTGTTGTACCCTATAATTCACATGCATGTTTGGTGAGTACTTTACTAATTGCAATTATAGCAAAGTGTAATTATACTGAACAACGTGGTAGAAAATATTTAAGAAACATGAAGTGACCAGGGAGTCATACGAAAAGTTCGATGCCACCAAAAGAAAAGAAGAGTCACACTAGGAAAAACCTATAGAAGTTACAGCCTCAATGCTTACTAGCTCACAAAAAGGGTGATATCTTCTGCCTGTACTGGGGGAGGAAATGGAAAAAAGTAATGCATTAAGTACTCATTTGGTAAAATGCAGTGGCGGCTGGCAGTATTTGACAATGGAGGGGCGCCTCTCGCATGCTTTTAATATAAACGAGCGTTTCACTATAGTACATCAGTTCATGTTTCTAAACTGAGAATCGTTTATTAACAGTTTTAATGTATGGCTCTCGATATAGTGATGTAAACTGATGTACTATAGTAAAACGCTCCTCATGTTGAAAGCATACAAGAGTTTTTTTAAGTATGTGAGTTCTGGATGCACCCATTCAAAACTGGCATATTTAAAAGTGCTCTCATGTGTGCTTTTAACATGTGGGAGAGTTTCACTTTAGCACTTCAGTTAATTTCACTGTTGTTAGACTTGGCATCCTTGGCTTGGTCTCCCCTAACTTTTTGCCTCTGTTTCCCAGGTTGTTGATGTTTGCGGGTCTCTCTTTTTGCTGTTTTTGATACTCTGGGCACTTTACCAATGCTAAAGTGCAGGTGCTCCTGTATAAAATGTATGTATAACTGGCTATCCATGTTTGACATATTTGATTTACTAGTAAGTCCCTAGTAGAGTGCACTAGAGGTGCCCAGGCCTGTAATTCAAATGCTACTAGTGGTTCTGCAGCACTGGTTGTGCCACCCACATTAGTAGCCCTGTCAACATGGCTCAGACCTGTCACTTCAGTGTCTGTGTGTGCAGTTTTAAACTGCCAATTCGACTTGGCAAGTGTACCCACTTGCCAGGCCTAAACCTTCCCTTTTTATACATGTAAGGCACCCCAAAGATAGGCCCTAGGTAGCCCCATGGGCAGAGGGCAGTGTATTTTAAAGGTGGGACATATACTGATGTGTTTTACATGTCCTGACAGTGAAATACTGCCAAATTCGTTTTTCACTGTTGCAAGGCATATCTCTCCCATAGGTTAACATGGGGGCTGCCTTTAAATATAATTAAAGTGTAGCTTCCCTTCAAGAGCAGATTGAAGTATGGAGTATGGGGTCTCTGAGCTCACAATTTAAGAATACATCTTTTAGTGAAATTGGTTTTTGGACTGAGTTTGAAAATGGCACTTTTAGAAAGTAGGCATTTTCTGGTTTAAACCATTCTGTGACTGCCTGTTCGTGGATTCCCTGTCTGAGTCAGTTTGACAGTTGGGCTGTTTGCTCCTCTCCTCTAGACAGTGACACAAAGGGAGCTGGGCTGTATCCTGCATATCCCGATGAGGCATCTGTGCTAGGAGGGGAGGGTGGAGTGGTCACTCACACCTGAAAGGGCTGTGCCTGCCCTCACACAATGCAGTCTCCAACCCCCTGGTGTGTGTATGGGGGCCTGGCCTGGGTAAGGCAGGATCTTGCAAACAAGCAAGACTTTGCTTTGAAGTTTACCAACTTCAAAGGCAGGAAGGGGTATAAGTATTTGACCCAAAACTCATGCAAATCAGACTGCTTCAATGATTCAAGAGAAACCTCTGCCTGGAGAAGGGCTAAAGAGCTGATAAGTGCTGCCCTGGCCTGTGACTGTGCTGTGTTGGGCTAGCCTGCAGTTGCTGTTTCTGCGTGTGCAAGGGGACAGAGACTGGACTTTGTTTTGCATTTCTGCTTGAGAGGAATCACCAAGGGCTTGGAGTAGAGCTTGCCTCCTGTTTTGAAGCCTCAGACACAGCAAAGGCTTCACCACCCAGTTATGAGTCTGTCTGCCGTGGACTCAAACTTGCCAGAGGGTGCCATTCCAGTTCTTGGGCCCCTGGAAGTGAATTTCTTGATGACGCTGTGGCACTTTGTAAAGGATGCTGCTGTCCGGAACCGTGATGCCGCCTGCTCCGAGGCCGAGGACCTTGCAGAAGAGCAACTACCCCGATGACCACATAGGCTTCACGTCACTGCAGCCACTGATCCTGCCTGACTTCTCTGACTTTGGAGTGTCGTAAGTCCGACGTCTATGTCATCCCACACCATTGCAGCACCTGCAGCCCTGTGACACCATTGCGACCCGTGAGGTCGCCCTACATCATTGTGGCTTTGCCATACTTCGTGCCTGCCGGAACCATGACACCGACTTCGCAACCGACGCTGCTTCACCTCCACTGCTCTGCAGTAAGGTCTAGATGCTGCTGCGCGACGCCTCTGCCTTTCTTCCCCACAGCACCAGAACCGATGCTGCATCGGATCCAGTGACGCCTCGCTTTCCAACTCCATGCACTGGCCTGTTTTCCACTTGTTTGCTAAGGTACTGTACCTGGGGATCAAACAACTCCGTAAACAGCGCAATTGGCGTTGCACTGTAGGAAACGACTCCGTCATGACACTGCTTAATAACAACTTGCAGTATTTGTGCCTCTAGGCACTATTTTTGTGCTTTTAAGTGCTAAATTCATATTTTTAACTGTGTGTTGTGGATATTTTGTCATATTTGGTCTTGTTTATTTAGATAAAATAATAACTTTTTTTCAAAACCTGAGTTGTGTCATTTTGTAATGGTTCACTGTATTACTGTGTGTGTTTGTACAAATACTGAACACATTATCTCTGAAGTTAAGGCTGCCTGCTCGTGCCAAGCTGAGTGTGATTCTCCTTTACCCTGACTAGAGTGAGGGTCCTTGCTTGGACATGGGGTAACCTGAGTGCCAACCGAAGACCCCATTTCCAACAACTATACTGTCAATAAATGCCTCTCAATATAGTGATATGAACGGATGTACTAAAGTGAAACAATTCCAAATGTTAAACGCACACAAAGAGCACTTTTAAATACCGTAATCATGTGCTCTAAAGAAATAATTTGTGTGTGCTAAAGCATGCACAGTGTATCTTTTTAGAGCACATATGTTGCTTGAGACAGAGTCTCATGACTCTGTGACCTCGAGCCACGTGCCCTCAACCCTCCACAGACTGCAAGCAACACCCTTTCCCAATACCTGAAGGTGACGAGTTAGGAAAGGGTGTTGCTTGCAGCCTATGAAATGATTGACAAGCAATCCTGGGAATGCAGGGCTTAGATGCTAGATGCCCAGGAGTGCTTGGAAATATGACGCTGCTACGTGTCATGAATGGGAGGCCCCTTCACACCCCCCTCAAATTGCAGGCGAGGGCTGGCATTAAGTCATGGATTGTGTTAAAAAAACAAAGATGTATTGCACATGCTCAGCAGAGCATGTGTACCTCACAGTCGTGCCTGGCTGCCTGACTCTCATCTCAGCAAGAATGAGAGGAGCCAGACACTGAGGACAGCCCTTTTTTAATTAAGAAACAACTTATGTGGATGTTAATTGCTCTTGACAATTACCTTCCACATAACTAGGAAATCGATGTGGGCAGTGTGCTGTTGCCGTCTAGTGGCAGCCGCTGCTGGTAAAGGGGCAGAATCCCTCTGTAATGTGCCGTTGGGGCAGTATGAGCATAAAAGGTGTAATGATAAGTAACTTGAGAATTCAAAGCCATGCTTCATAGCGAGATGACTTGACGGACCAGCGATAATCAGAAAAGAACCAAAACATAGAAAACAAGCATTTGAAATGCAATAGGTCTCGTGTTTGTTTGAGTTAGGGCTATTAGCGTTGTAAACTCCTAACCAGACTTTTCTTGCCACATAAACTGAAAATTAAAAGTGAAACAGTTTTCAAAAGCGAGCAGATTCACAGTGCCATGGCCACCATAAGCATCAATCAGCGTGAAGCAGTGCACAAAAAGGAAAAGGAGTTCGCTCTCGGACAACTTTTTCGGAAAAAGTGCAATTAGTCATGTAACAGGGGCGATGGCCAAGGCGGTAACAAACCTCCCCAAGGAGGGACGAACGCAAACCATTTACCAATGTCATCAAAGGATTTTTGAAGGGCAAGCCCGCAAACGAGTGGTAGTGATGGGTGTGAGGTGGGCGTGGTTAAAAGCCTAGATACATATCAACACGTTGGGAAAGCAGTGCTTGTGCGCTGCTATGCTCGACCTAAAAACATATGGGACTTATAAGATATGAAGTCATGCATGGTATTCTGTAGCAGCGTGTGCCTAGCAAGGCATACATTAGAATTGTGATTATTCCTAACAAAGAGGTAATACGTGTGACAACTGTCACTGAAAGGCTTGAAACCCTCATGACACACAGATGAATAAAGAGAATAGATGAATCAACCAAGAAGCATATTGGAAGAAAATTGGACTCAGAGTTCGGTGACAGCCTCCACATATTCCCAGACAGCCAAAGAAAATTATTGTCCCAACCCATAGTGTCATACTACAGGACGCTGTAAAAAAAAAAAACAAGAGTTTAAAAAGAGAATTATGAGTTTTAAAGGTTAGGGCAACACACATGAACAAGATCATTGATCAAACATCATCACCCATAAGAACAATGATTAAAACAAACGTGACATCGACACCATGGCCATATCATCCATCCGCCATTGATAAAGATTAATTTACAGTGCCTGATTACCTTAAGTAGTTCCTATAAGGACTTCTGACTGGAGTGCCAGGAAACACAAAGAGATCCAAAAGGGTTGCCTTACTTATGCAATCATTCAGTGAGGACTTTATATATGCAGTCACAATTAGCCAGCAGAACCCCCCCCCCAAAGCAATTGATGCTCCCCTATGCCATAGAAAACACTGACAGGCAATGTTGAAAACATTTACACTCATTAAACAGACTTGGCAATAGGATTTCATACTCACAACTGGAAAAAAATGATAACGCCTTGTGTCTTCTAAACTTGCTGCTACCTTAAATGAGCAAATTGTTCCCAAGGATTGAGAAACAAAAGCAAAGAATATTAACCACCACAAATACTGAAGAATTGTTCAGGTATGTTTCTGGTGAACATGTTGGGCCTCAGCCATTGATGACAAGTACTGAAGTCATGCCGGAATGTGTTTTGTAATTGAAGCTTGCACAAAATAAGAACATATTCTGGGTTGTTACAAGACAAGAAACAAGCCTCGCACAGATAATACCAAGTTGGACAGGATTTAACAGCAGTACTAGAGACCTAGTTAGTGTATCCCAGGATTCTATTGGCTACATGCCCACCATTAATGTCCCTGCACATGAGTTGACAACTGTTTCTAAAATTTTGAAACAGCTAGAGATGATAAGGGAATCACTGCATTTGGCGAAAATCAAGCTCTCTACACAAAAGCAAATGAGATCGTGGCTTGCTTGGAATTCATCCCCTGGGCGGAGAAGAATTACAATGTTAATGACTTTGCAAAAGGCATATACCATCAGAGATGAGACAACCTCTTGCAGAATGCTGCCTTTGCAGAAGTAAAACAGCTTTTGGGATGTGTTCCTGGAACATCTTCATCATGACAAAGGAGATCTCTCTGCATTTTGGATGTCATATGAGGATATTGTTGAAAATATGTTGCTGGCTCTGCTGCATGATGTTCGTAAAGGAAATTGGCATTTACATCTTACTGCCATACACTTTATGATGCCATGGTATTTTGTGTACGACAAGATGAACTACGCTAGATATCTTCCTGCATACTGTACTGAAATTACTTGCAGTGAAACACCCAGAGAAACACCACAACTTCATCAATGGATGCTTTTCAGTTCAACTGTCAGATGGTAATCCATTTGGATGAATTCTGGTCGATCAATCGATAGACGTATCAGGAACTAAGACACACAGGGCCCTTTGATGAGTGTGGTATACAGGAAAGCCTCTGCTACTGCCATGAAACAGCTGGCAGAGAAGAGGGTCATAATCCTCAGAGCAGCGCTGCTTGCCGCACTGCCCTGGTAGATTAGAACCACCATCAACCTACAGGCTGCTGTGATCTGTGATTCTGGTGGAGCCAGACGGCCCAACTGCCAGGGTTGTAATGTGGTAGTCGAAACGCAGCATTGGCGGCAGTCCAGACCACCTCCGCTAGTGTGGAGGTCCAGATACTGCAACAGTCATAATCGGGCCCACAGACTCTAAGTGGTACGACAGGGTTCAACCTCAAGGCGAGTGCTGTGAAAAGATATTATATGACGCCTCAACACAGAAGCGCCTTTTTGGGTCAGATAAGGGAAATAGTTTGTAACAACAAACCAAATCTTACTCATGCAGACCTACATAAGTCAAGAATTGGAAAAGACGAAGATACTGTTATGAGAGCTGTTAGTCTGGTTCAAAGCTGGAAAAAACTATTTTTTTGGCCTACATAATCTCATTTGCCTCTCCACTGAAAAAAAGGCATTTTAAGATTTAGGGACACATTTACAAGCCCATCACTTTTTCCCTTTATAAAAAATGATGCACCAGTGGCACAAGGGTCTTGTAAATAAGCCTCATAGTATCCGTGATAACGAAGACACATGAAATAGATGAACAGTGCTATACAGACCTCAAACTTGAGTGACTTGAGCATAATCCATCTATTAAGAAGTTTCATGACCCAATGAAAATGAACAAACTAAAAACCTTCACTATCATCTCCAAAAAGGCAGTGAACAGCAATGGCACAACAATCATCATGAAAGCAGAGGCAGCACTATTTAGTTGCATCATTGTGACAGCACAGAGTTGGAATCTTCAAATGGTGGATGATCTCTCTCATCTCTTAGGACCTCTACCATGGCCTTTAGCAACTCCAGAAAGTCGGTCCCGAAAGACAAACAAAACTGTTTTAGCAACATACTTGCAGAAAACCTAATCCCTGCTGAGGCAATGCCTGGAAATTCATCCCCGCTGATTGATGGTATGGTTCTTGATCAGAGGGTAAAAGGAGAGGAATCAAACCGGTGAGGTGGCTATGTCTGTCTTGTCCATGGCTTTGAAGGACAGAAATATGAGTTAAAGAATCAATGTTGTGTTTGATACAAACAAGACGTCTATTAAGAACAGCGAAAGGACAATCAGAGCAGAACTCAGGCACCAGTTACAGAGCATCTCACCTTCCCAGACTGTCAGACAGCAATGGAAATTCCTAAGCGAAATAAGGACTAAAACAACTCACATTTCTTGTTAAGGAATGGAGGAAACCAGAGTATTTTTTAAAACTTGATCATAAAACACAGATCACAAACTGTGAAGATAAATGCTACAAAATCACATCTGAAGGGAGTCACAAAGTGACAGATCTCAACAGTACACAAGAAGAAACAGATGACCATTTGTTGCTGCATGCTGCACAAGCTGCTAATGAGGACTATGAGGCAGTAATGAAAAGCTCAGATTACAGTGATGTGTTTGGTATATGTTGGTATTTCATGACAGAAAATCCACATGTGAGTCCTTGACATTAGCAAAATAGCTTTAACTCTTGGTAAAAATGTTTGTCGAGCTATGATAGGAATCAATACGTTTACCAAATGTGATACAGTAAGCGCATTTGCAGGAAAAGGAAAAGGAAGTGCATTCAATATCCTGTCTGCCAACAGATATACACAGGAAACATTTTCACAGCTCGCAGACAAATGGGATCTCTCTGAAGAACTAATGGTCAAATTGGAGCAATTCTCGTGCTAGCTGTTTGTGCCAAAATCTTTGTTTGATCACACAAGAAACTTGAGACATCACCTATTCTGTGCAAAGAAGGGTGAAATAGACAGTCATCAATTTCCACCTTGCAGTGACTGTCTGAAGAAGCATGCCAAACATGCAATTTATCAAGTCTCTATAAGCAAGAGATGTCTTCTGAAGGATCCTCAGACACCTAGTCCAACTGGGAGAGGGTGAAAGCTAGAAAAACACGAGGGAGCAGAACAACTGGTAGTAGACTGGATGAGGACCTTCTAGCTTGCAACTGCATTATGAACAGCAAACTGCCAACATGTGTCTGCTGTCTAAATGATCTCAAGTACACTGATATGTGCAGACTCCCAGCCTGTGAAAATCAAACAGATGAGGAGAATGATGACACCATTTCAGAAGAAGAAGATGATGACAATGAATGTGAATGATAGAATTGTGTTTAGGTTCACTCATGACATACATTGCCTACTTTTGATGTGACAACAATTATTATTTGAATTTGTAAGTGAAAGAACTGCATATAATTGATATCAATATATGAGGAATACAATGACTTTTTTTGTCATTATTGTAAGGACTATATTGTTATTAACACAATTAATAATCATAATTGATCCTCAATTATATTGAATTTAACCATTCTGGTGGAATTAGATTTATTTTTCCACATATTATGATGAATTTGTATACTATTATTAAAAAATATGAAAAACATTATTTTTTCGGCTATGGTTTTTAATCCAGTAATATTGGATAAAAGGCTAAGAGTGAGGACTTACTATCACATATTTTCCATCTCTGGGCATTAATTCCTTGCAACAAAATCATGTTACAACTCATCCCTCGAGTGGCACCAATGGCCTAAATTGGGGGTCCTGGCTCATGGCCTTATCTTCTGAAATAGCATAAAAACGAGTGACATACAATTAGACGGAAGATCCTCAGTAGGGAATACAGGGAATGTGGAGCACAAAATGTTAATTTTCTCATGAAAATTTTTTGATAACTTGTAACAGAGTTCTGGAGAAGGATTGAAGTTACTCTTTGCAGCATCAGGGGAAAGAGAAGACTTTGCTATATTTGAGACTTCCAAGAAAGTATTAGGGGCTGCCGCTTTCCAATAGGTAAAGTGCTCTCTCATCATTTTGTGGGAAAATGTGTTAAATTTGCTGAGTGCCACTTTACATAGTCTTGGCCTCATGATTACAGGCCTTTCTCCATCCCAAATCAGGGAAGACCAAGGGGTCGCAGGCTTTGTTCTTTTTGCCACATCGAGTTTCAAAGGAGCCAGATGATCAAGGGAATTAATAAGCCATTGTTTAAAAAGAGCTACATTCAAATCTAACATGCTTGTGAGAGAAGGAGATGAGAAGCAAAGGACATGAGAGAGGGATTCCTCTGAAATGTTATGCCATCTTTTTTTCAATTCAGGCAGGCATCTAACTTCTTCTGATGGGATGCCCCATTAAAAGCAAAAAGCAAAAGGGATAAGAAAGTGATCCAACCAGACAAGATGCTCAGGATGAGCATCCTCCAGTTTAGTAATAATGGAGAAAATCAAACCAGGTTGTGTCCAGCCTTACATGTGGGAGACTGAAGAGATTGTGAATTGGGCACAATTAGGGTTGCCCGCATGAACATTAAAATTACAGAGAACAGGGAGGTGGGTCTATTGCATTGAAGGTTGATCGATAATATCAAACAGTTGTGAGAAACAACTACTAGGACAGTCAGGTGGTTTGTATAACAAGTGTCCAGTATAGAGAATGTGGGAGCTAGTTTAAAGGTGAAAATGAGTTCCTCTAAATATCCAGTTTGCCTCAGGGGTGCGTAGGAAGTCTTGAAGTATTCCCTAAATGTGATGGCAACAAGGCCTTTCATTTGATCTCCTCCCGGTTAGGATACATACACAACAGCCAACTTTAATTCAGGATAGGAGGTTTCTGCCAGGCAAGTTTCGTTTAAAAATAGGACGTCCCAGGTATTATCTAATAATAGAAGGAACACATCTAAAGAGTGTTTAGGAAGTGACCTACAGTTAATTAAACAGGCTTATGGCCTGATAGGGTTCTAAAGTCCTTAGGGCCCAAGGCCAGGGCAATGTCCACCGAGTGTCAAGAGAAACTGGTTCAGCTTTACACCCCACAAACCACAATTAGAAATTCTGCATTCAGGATGGTAGAACGTCAGAGGGTGGCAATTGGTGCTTATAAAGAGCAATAGTGTTTCCTTGAAACCTGGGTGAAAGGCCAGCATGGCTGGTGCTGGACATGATCCAGGCATGGAATGGTTCAGACGGGCTTGCCTTTGAAATACCAGCAGTGAGTCCACTGAGCATGTCTGTGTCATAGGCTTGCTTAAGTAGAGCGGTATGGGGCAAATAGACCTCAATACAGTGCTCACTCTCTAAGATGGCATCTCTGAGGTGGCAGGTGGAGTAGGAGGAAAAATGGCACTTCTCTCAAGTTAAAAATTCAAAAAGATTGCCCCCAGGATGAACAAGGGCCCATATTTATACTTTTTTTGCACCGTATATGCGTCATGTTTCGATCACAAAGCGGTGCAAACTTACAAAATAGCATTATATATTGTACGTTTGTGCTGCTTTTACATAAAAAAATAACACAAATGCAGAGCTAAAAAAAAGTATAAATATGGGCCAAAGTGTGTGTCGTAGTTGGACTGTTGCTCCTATGAGAGACTGCTGGTTTAGGGATGACAGCACTTTTGTTTGTAGGTGACTGAGTCACTCCGACAATAAGTCACAACTGTTGACCCAACCCCCCGGCTCACAAGCAGTACCTCACCAAGACTCAAACAGTAAAAGGTGATTTCTGGCTCTAGATGGGACTTCTCAGGTAAGTCGTGGTGGAACAGAGGTTACCCTTTTCTCTCGTTAGCAACAAGTCTCATACACACACATGTAATGAACGAGATGCAGGCGAGTTTTCAATATATTTATTGAAAAGACTGCACTCTTCAATACAATGCATAAACTGCAATGATTAGGATAATGAGCAATAATAAAAGTAAAGATGTGTAGATGAGAGTTGTGAATAAGAAAACCCCCATCATATTGCTATAAACATAAAATATGACATTCCTAACTTAATCTCTACCCTAGTGAGAGATAGGTGTGATAAGTCCTAATCTGCCAGCACCATGTTCATGAGAAGCACCCCCCCAGCCCTCCTTACCTTGGAATGAGATCTCTAGGTCTGAATCAGTGGTGACACAAAGGCTGAGTTCTGTAGCAAAGTGACATGCAACATATATGTCACCTGGAAGGAACCCCTCTGATAACCATGACCGTGTGAGGTGTATTTATAGGGCGCACATAGGACCCCTGACACAGGTATGTACCTAAACAACTGATAGTATGTTCAGAATTGTGTCGGCAATTACACAAACAATAGCTAACATGTGCACATTATGTTCCTGTCAGGCGCAAGTGAGAAAGGGACATTATGACAAAACCTACGTACATCACTGATATTGACACCTTCTCAGAATGGCCTGATAAGCAAAAGTAAAACATTTCCTACAAAATGTAGGCAGCTGTGAAGTGCTAAAAGAAATAATGAAATAAATGGGATAAAACAGAACATGCTAAGTAGGTAAAAGGTTACTAGGTGACGAGGGCAACAGGCCTGCAACCCGATGGCTAAGCTGACTCCTGTGCCCAGCTGGTAACTAAAATTAATTCACCACATGTGCTTAGTGCTAAATTGTGCAAACCTCCCCCTCCACTATTTTGATTTGGCATACAAATTGGCATTAAATTATCACAAGTAATTACAGAATGACACAAGAATTGTACCATACTTTTCCCTCTCACAATTGACTCAACTATTTCGATTTGGCTAATAATTGGCATATAATCATCACAATCAATTGCAGAATGACACATATAAAAACAATAAAGGGCTGGTAGATAACTTGATTAAATAGAGGAGTATGGAGCAAATAGACCTAAAAGCTAGAGCTCTCACTCCCCAAGATGACTTCGCTGTGGTGGCACAAAGAGTAGGAGGAAATATGGTGCTTCTCTCCAGCTAAATATTTAAAAAATGTCCCCAAGAAGAACAAAATGTGCTTACTGCTATACTGTGCAAAAATGTCCCCCCCCCTCACAATAGACTCAACTATTTCGATTTGGCATCAAAATTGGCATAAAATTATCACAAACAATTGCAGAATGACAGAATGACACAAAATTTTTACAAGATTGTTCCCCCTCACAATTGACTCAACTACTTCTATTTGACTAAAAACTGGAACACTATTGTCACAAACAATTGCAGACTGACACAAATAAAAACAATTAAAAGACCAGTAAGCAGCAGTTTGTCAAAATCTCAATAAGACTAAAGCCACAGGGAATAATAATTCCCCGAAGATAAACTTGAACATTAGACGTTTTTTAAACAGTTCATGAAAGAAACTGTTGTGATAACCATTGTACACCTACCTCTAGGAGATTAAAGGGAGATCCAACCATGGTTACGAACCCTGTGACCTCTGCAGTAAGAAGGGTGGCCTTAAGAACCTGTGTTTCGAAGTAAAACGAAAGAGTACACCAACAGAGATTATTCAACACAATTGGGTTTACTGGAACTACAGTGTACTCAGAGTTGTCCACTGTGAGGTTCTGGTTGTAATTTATGATATGGCTGTGATATGGCTGTGGAGCTTTATCATGCAGTACATTCACAAATACCATCTTGGGTCTAGCCAGGCTTGTTTACTTTATCCTGAGTAGCTGTGGCTGTGAGCAGTAAAGCTTGGTAAAGGAACACTGAGCCTCATTTACGAGGAAGTGGCACAGCGCAGCACCAAAACTGGCAGTGCCATGCTGCTTCACTTCAGAAACGCAGGGATGCATCATATTTTCAACAATACAGCACACCCCTTTGTTTTCCCTAACGCTAGCACTAAATCTAGCTGCCAAGTGCTAATGCAGGCACCCTTGCACATTAGTGTGAGGGTGCCTGCGTTGCAGGGAATGATCGTTTATGGGCAGAAAGGTATCCCTTCCTGCTCATAAACAATCAATAATGGTGATTATCTAGTTTCAACGTGTGCTGCATTCTGCAGCATACATAGAAGTAGAAAATCATAATTATTTAATGACTGTTTATGTGCAGGAAGGGACACCTTCCTGCATATAAACAATCATTCATGACATTTTGCTCTTTCTATATGTGCCGAAGATTGCAAAAATGAGGAGAAATAAAAGTATTTCTCCTTATTGCGCCATTGTAATGCCATCCCTGGGGTAGCGTACATTTTTGCCACTGCCACAGGTTTATGATCCCTCGTAAATCTGGGGCAGCGTAAAAATGTAATGGGTATTGCAGTGGAGCGCCCACAGCAACACCCATTGCACACCCCTTTCATGCTAAGATAAAAGTGTGAAGGGGCTGTATTTACAAGACAGTGTTAAGCCACAAAAAAGTGGCTTAAAGCTGCTATGCATATATGGCGCAAGGCATTGCGCAAACGGAGCATCGCTAAAAGTGGTGCTCCAGTGGCGCAGGGGCTTGAAACTAAGCCTCATAGTGTAAAGCACTAAAGAGCACCAAACAATGAAATAAGAAAGACACAACACAAGAAAGAAAGAAGGCACCAATTTATAAAAATAGACTCTATTTGATAAGCAAACTCCACCTAAGGGTTCCAGAGATACAGATTTTAAAAGCTATGATCACTTTTAAATACAACTGCAAACAAGCAGCTTTAGAAACTTTTGAAAAGTTTTAAACAGTTAGCTTGACTATCCTGGCCCGGGTTGGGTGACCACTTCTAGCAGGACAGAGGTCTAGGGGGTCATAGTGGACTCTTTGGGCAGTTTCCAGGCCACCACAGTGTTTTTAGGGCAGAATCCAAACTTTACAGGACAACCGCCATAGACATCAATGGAGTGGTCCTGATGCTGAGGGATGCAGGCAAAAGATGCTCAAAGGATGTTCTTGTTGTGATGTAGTCTTCAGAGGTGTTTTTGCGGTTGCTTTGCAGTCAACGGGTGAAGGTGGACGAACTTGGTCACAGAGATCTGAGTCCTCTGAAGTCCTTTATGTTGCAGTAGCAGGCCAGCTGATGCTGGGCTACTGGTCAGTCTGCACTGCAGTTGGGGTGAAATCCTTAGGTGGGTGCTAGTGTCCCTTGGTTGTGACAAATCCAGACTTGGGTGTCACTTCTGGGTCAGGCAGATTTGGGTGCCACTTTTGACCACCTTGAATTTGTGCTCTTGGGTGCCTGGCGACTGGTAGCAGCAAAACTGCTGCAGTGACTATCAATTTGTGAATTTGGGTTTCTTCAGGTCTTTTGACCCTTGAGCAGGTTGCAAGAGATCAGCTGACTGATCCTTAAAGTCACTGCTGTAGGTTGGGGCTGGGAGTTAACATTTTCCTGAGCCGGGATAGTAGGCACAGTCCAAACCTTCTAATGGTGCAGCCTGTCATTGTTTGGGTTCAAGGGCAGAAGGGAAGTCTTTGTTCAGTCTTCTCTCTGATTCCAGTGAGATCTGAGGGTCAGGGTGCTTCAGACACCATATATATCCCCGAAAAGTGCACAGAGGAGCCCAGACAGTCACTAACCAATGGGCTACTGGTTCCCCTCCTACCTAGTTATGAAGTTCCTGTAATGTGTGGGATCTGGCTCTCCCAACCTGCCACATCCCAGCGGATTTCAAGAAGGCACAACCCTTCCTCAGTCATCAGGAGCTTGGCACCCCACCCTAAAGCTGTGGTTATCAGAGGACTACAAGCTCATGGTAAAACCAGTTTGGGGGCGGGCTTTCCCTCCTTGAGCCTGTCACCACTTTGTCTGCAGAAACAAAAGGCATCCTGCTTAGGTGTGTTCTTGCTACTACCCTTACAAAGGAGGCTTCCCCTTTGAAGTCTGCCTTTTGGGCTAACAACCTGAGTGGCCATGCTGGAGAAGGATAAAACACCTCACTCTGCAGCAAATGCTTTGTTCCTGGGCCTGGGAGTCATTCACTTGTCTCATTCTAGATCTCCTTCCCAGGGATACTCTCCCTAACACCGTTCCCCTCATCTGGCCAATCTGAATTTCTGGTAACACTAAAAATGAATGTTGGTGCTGTCTGAAGGTGAGGTTATTAAGAAGTCCTGGGAACTTAGGTGAGTGGCTCTTGGCATGACAGGAGTGGTTTGGCATTTCTCTTGTGAATAGGAAGATTTTTTTTATCTCTAAGAGTAGCAAATTAGAGAATCTTGGGCCAGATGTAGGAAACTGTTTGCGACTCGCAAACGGCAAAATTTGCCGTTTGCGAGTCGCAAAACGCAGTTTCCTATGCAGAAATGCATTTTGCGAGTCGGAACCGACTCGCAAAATGCATTTCCGAATCGCAAATAGGAAGGGGTGTTCCCTTCCTATTTGCGATTCGCAATGGTATGCAATTCCATTTGTGACCGCGTATGCGGTCGCAAATGGAGTCGCAGTTACCATCCACTTCAAGTGGATGGTAACCCATTCGCAAACGGGAAGGGGTCCCCATGGGACCCCTTCCCCTTTGTGAATGGACCCCATATTATTTTTTCAGGGCAGGGAGTGGTCCAAGGGACCACTCCCTGCCCTGAAAAATCCGAAACTAAAGGTTTCGGATTTTTTTGAAATGCAGCTCGTTTTCCTGTGAGGAAAACGGGCTGCACTTCAAAAAAAAAAAAAATGCTTTATTTAAAAGGCAGGTCGCTAACATGGAGGCCTGCTGACGTCAGCAGGCCTCCATGTTAGTGAGTGCCTATACTCGCAATGGGGTCGCAAACTGCGACCCACCTCATAAATATTTATGAGGTGGGTCTTTGCGACCCCATTGCGAGTTGCAGAAGGTGTCTGAGACACCTTTCTGCATAGCAAATTGCGACTTGCAATTTGCGAGTCGCACAGACTCGCAAATTGCAAGTCGTAATTTTGCATTTTGCTACATCTGGCCCCTTATACCAACCACCCAAAATCCTTTTTTTTATATTCTGAGCCCCAAATGACACCCATTTTTCTTGCTTGCTTGGAAAAGGGAAACTGCTAAAATATGGGATCTTTCTCTGCAATGGACATTCTGACATCAATGTGAGAGAGAACATTTATAAGAATGGGATTTATAGAATAACATCTTTACTTAAGGTAGTTGCTATAATCAAGACACTGGGAGTAATAATTCCCAAGTTTCAGACTGCTTAAGTGTGGCATTTCCATGTTTTCTAGATACATATATTTAGCATTTCAATACACTATGGGGGTGATTCTAACCCCGGCGGTCTTAGACCGCCGGGGCCAGGGTCGGCGGGAGCACCGCCGACAGACCGGCGGTGCCCCGCAGGGCATTCTGACCGCGGCGCTTTGGCCGCGGTCAGTGCAGGAAAACCGGCGGTCTCCCGCCGGTTTTCCGCTGCCCCTTGGAATCCTCCAAGGCGGCGCAGCTTGCTGCGCCGCCGAGGGGATTCCGACCCCCCCTACCGCCATCCAGTTCCCGGCGGTCCGCCCGCCGGGAACCGGATGGCGGTAGGGGGGGTCGCGGGGCCCCTGGGGGCCCCTGCAGTGCCCATGCCACTGGCATGGGCACTGCAGGGGCCCCCGTAAGAGGGCCCCTAAATGTATCCGTCGCACAGCTTCCACTCCGCCGGCTCGATTCCGAGCCGGCTTCATCGTGGAAGCCTCTTTCCCGCTGGGCTGGCCGGTGGCCTGAAGGCGGCCGCCCGCCAGCCCAGCGGGAATGTCAGAATTACCGCCGCGGTCTTTCGACCGCGGAACGGTAACCTGACGGCGGGACTTTGGCGGGCGGCCTCCGCCGCCCGCCAAGGTCAGGATGAGGGCCTATGTGTGACACAGAGTGCCATTTCATAGGTTGTAGAACAACACAGCATTGTTCATGTACTGATATCGATATCAGTAATTGCCTCATTGTGGTGTGTAATGGTCTTGAAACTGCACCAAAAGAGCACCCACACTCCCAAGTGCAAGGTAATTAACATGTCTTCTCTAACATGTAATTGGCCAATTGAAGATTACGAGTGGCACTTAAACATGAGCCTGAATTTCCACAATAGCGAGTGTTCCCTATACTGGGGGTATGATTAACTTCAAGGTGGTGACAAATCCAGCTCATAATTAGTTGGTCACTGAAAAATGAGGAATTACCAGGGAATCAATAAATCTGGGTTCAACTCCACTGGTAAATTTCCCTCCATATTTTCACACAGACATTGTGGTTGCTTTTAGCAGTCAAAATCACTGTGTGAAAGGAAAGTGAACTGTGCTTTGCAAGCAAATGTCTTAAATCCTATAGGGTTGGTAAAAAGTTAGCAATTAAGTGGCCACTCATAATGAGGGCCTAAATATTCTTACCACTTTCGATCACTGAGCCTTGTGATGAGCAAAAGTTTGGCCAGCATGGATAGACAGTGTGTGACAGTAATTCCCTGCCCAAAAAAGCACATATTGCAGGAGTCAGTGGCTCTCTCTTGTAATAGACTCTGAAAATCTCTCAATACAAAAGCAAAACGCAGGTTTGCGTCAAAAAGTATAAATCAGGGCCAAAGTATTAAAAGTCAACGTAACATTACATTTGTCCTTTATTTCAGAAGGACGTTGGAGTACATCAAAGGATTGTGAGTGCAATTTTCAATGTGGGGCCACAGTGCAGAGCAATGTCATTCTAGGGGCAGTAGAAACTTGAGAAATCCAACTATGTCTGGGCGCTTTCAAATCACATTTCTCATTTTATCATAAATGGAGATAATAGCAACTAAATCACCTTAAAAGACTTTCTCATGCCACATTATTTTTGTCTCCAGTGTCCAAGAGTCTCTTAGAAGCCCAAAGTAACCATAATGAAATCAAACAGCTTTTGGAATCAGACATGGCAACATTTCATGCCAGCTTGGGTAACGATAGTGTCATGGCTATTTATCTATCTTGAATATATTTTATTGATCGCCACCCAACCCTTACCTTCTATTGCATCAATTTTCAGTGCTGGGTGAGGTCTTTTTACAGTTGGCTGAGGTATCCATATTTCAATCAAAGTCTAAGGACCTGGTTAAGAAGATGGCAGAGGGTAATACTCTATCACAAATGTGACAGATATCCCGTTCACCATATTACAATCCCATTCTATCCTATGGGGATCGCAATATAGCAGATTGGATATCTATCACGTTTGTGATGGAGTATTCCTTCTGCCGAGATCTAAATCCGGCCCTAAGATTTCTCATAATGCATACAGATAAATTCGTCTGGAGGACAGTTTTTTCATTGAATGAAGTGTATAATTTCCAGACTCTCTCATCGTGTGTCCGGTAGGTGGAAAGTACGTGCAGGTAACTGCTACTTCTTTTCTTCTGTACAACAGCCCTGGGAAAGCGCAAAAGTGGACTGCATTAGACGTGGCTCTCAACTAGTGACCGTCAAAAGCTAAGAAGAACAGGTAAGAAACTGAAAGAACAGAAACTGAATGATATGCAATATGCTGAAAAATTACAAAAATTTCTTTTTATGTTTGGCAGGACTGGGAGAAGTCTACCTTGTGACTTAATGAGCACCAGCCTTTATGGCCATAGGTGGCTTCCTCACACACCCAAACTCTGCTTACAAATGGTAGACTAAACCCTTCAAATTACAGACACCATGACATGCAGAGGTGTAGCTATCAATAGTGTAGCAGGTGCAGTGGCACCAGATCATGGAAATGTTAGGTCACGTTTTGCAACACCATCATGGCTGTATTTTAATATCCAGTCAGTGATGAGTGGTGGCTCATTTAACTTGCGTGAATTAGGATCTATAGTAGTCTCGCTAAGCCACTGTGGATATGCATGGAATTCTATTGCTCACAAGTTGTTTTCGTGGAACGTCCTCTTTCACTTTCCCTTTTGGTGGGAAATCCTACCCCATTTCAGCTGCCGAACCTATGACCCTGAAGGTTGTTCTCTTTCAAAGCTTGCAGCCCAGGACTTCTTTCAGATTTTTTGTACATGACTCCCTTTTAGACCAGGTGGCCCGGGGCTAGTTCCAAATGATGTCCATGGTGCACCCAATGAACTGAGGGGAGTCATGACCCCAAATACTCAGAGCAAGAGAACATTTTATATATGAACTATTCTCACTCATGCCGCAAGAAAGGGAAACACTCTCACAGTAACTGAAGAGAGCAGTGGAGGTTGTTTGTCAGAATATTATATAGAGCAATGTAAATATATTCGGAAATAAATGGTGTGTCTTAAATATTGTATACAGCATATCTTCCTATTGAGCTTAGATGTTATGTTATGAACTCCAAAGAGATGATTTCCCTTCCTATCATTAAGGCAAAGGCAACTGTGGCTCTACAAATCTACAAAAATAGTTAACTTTGTGTTGACCGGGATTCCTTCTTCAGTCTCTGCTCTTAGATCTATTCCCTTTTCTGGGGTTTGTCTTCTTCGGAACATGTTCGATGGTAGGCATCGATAACACCTTATGCCCTTAATGGATAGACTATGGTCCTTCATTTCAAGCATGTGCTAAGTACTACCTGCAAATGCCTAAAGTTCATATGGCCTACCTCTCAAATTCTTTTTGGTGGTTAGCAGTGCTCTAATAATTATAAAAACATAATAAACTCCAATTCCTGCCCTCCTCCGAGCTCCAAAATACCTAAAACGCTCTGAAAGACAATTGAATTCATCAAGTTATCCTTGAAAGTTCTAAGGATGTAACATTTATTGGTAGTGTAGGTTGTCTAATGATCAGTGGCAAATCACGAAGGGTATAAGGTAACAAGAGAAGTTAAACATTTTGCCAGACCCAACTTTATACAAAAAGCTAAATAAACAAGTGTTCTTCAGTAATTTATTCATTGTAACAGATTACAGCTTTTTAAAAAGAAAATCTTTCAACTCCAAAGGCAGAATGGGTGAAGCCTTCCTCATGTCTGTGAGTTTAGAATACAGCTGCACACAAAGATCAAACCACCAATTTAGTTAGAGCAAAACAGGCATACCGAAGTTAAAATTTAGCTAACACAGCAGAAGATGCCAAATTTTAAACAAGCCAACCAATGCTAAAAGTTCAACATGGTGCTTATTACGTTACACACAGACATTTCAGTCCTATAGACGAAAGCTTTCCTGCATAAGAAAATCTCCGCATAATGGAAGTGTGGCCCACAATCACCAGAACTCACTATTTAATTTGACTGTGAAAAAGGTAGCATCTGAAATGATACAAAAAAGGGTATACTGAATGCACAGAAATGAGAGGTATGGACTAAACCAAACAGAAGAGCAGACAAGAACCTACCGCAAATGTGCATCAAAAGATCCAGAAACAGCAGCCGTAAATAATCTGTCAAGACATGATGGGAATGGATCATTGACCATGTGAACAACTAAAACATGATTACATGATTCCGACAGGAGAATTGTGACTACCGGAAATTGATAATTTGGGCAGCCTCCATAGGTGTTTACCTATCCCAGATAAAAGGTGAAAAATCATGGTTTACTATGTTACTAGATGTGTTGTCTTCTGTTAGACCACTGCAGATCCTCCTGCTGTGCCACATGTGCACTGAAACTATTGTAGGTCAAATAAGCATTTCAATAATGTCTTCAAATATTTTTTCTAGAGTAGGCTCTTCCAATTGGCTCAGATACACTGAGGTGATTGGCATGCTGTACGAGATCACAAAACATAACATAACATAACATAACATAACATAACATAACATAACTTACAGGGTCGAAGGAGGGTCGCCCAATGGGCTAAGAGCAAGCAACAGAAAAATAAAACAATATATCATTATTGTTTTATTTTTCAGCTGTTGGCTCAGCCAGCATGTGAAGAGAGGGCCGGGACTGGACCATGGGAGGGGAAGGAGGAGTGAAGTGGAGTGCACTAAGTGCGCATGTGTGTTTGACCAGCAATCTTAGGCTGGCCAAGCTGACATGGGCACTTTGGTTTCTCCAACCTGGCTCTGTTACACAGCCAGGTTGAAGAAACAGCACAGGGTCCAGGGCAATGTCTGAGCAGCAGGCCAAGCCACTCAGACTACTTCTGGTGCTACTCTCATGCTAGGTATAGCATTAGAGCATCTCCAGGATTGCTGGGGAGCCTGTGCTGATGTCCCAGTGAATGAGGAGTGAGGTGGCAGGAGGCGGTGGCAGGAACTGTGGGATTGGTGTGTTTTTTTATTATTTGTTTCCCCCATCCACACCAACTCCCTGCCCCCCATTGGCATTTGCGGCAGCTGCCGCTGATAACATAACGTAACATAACTTATCTGTAAGACCCGTAACAAAATCTGTCTCAAGCACTTTTCTATAGCTCTGTGTATACTGTTTCATCTTTAGTAATGTTTGTGCATACTACAGGGCCTATTCATAGAGACATTTGGAGACTTAAAGCAGTACACCTGTAGTAATCTTTATGTGCCCATACATGAGTTTGTGAATTGTGTCCAAAACATCTGAAATGTAATTAAATGGTAATATTCATGGAATATTCATATGTACAATTAGTGCAAATGGAAAGGACTGCAACCTCTTTGAACTTTTACTAATAGAAAGTTGTTAGTTTCTGGGCCCAATCACAAAGGCATGTAAGATTATGGCCCTCATTCTGACCTTGGCGGTCTTTTCGCAAGACCGCTGAGTTACCGCCGCGGTGAAGACCGCCGACCGCGGCGGTGTGCCGCTGTGCGCATTCTGACCGCTGGGAGCGTTCCGCCGGAAAACCGCCAGCAGCCACACTGGCGGTCGGCGGGAAAGTGGAGACTGGTCAACCTCCACCGCCACGCCAGCAGAACACCGCCCACAGAATTACGACCCACATTTCCGTGTGGCGGTCTTCTGTTGGCGGTCTTCTGTTGGCGGTCACGTCCCTATGGCTCCCGTCGCCTCCCGGAGGACCAACGCACAAGGTAAGGTGTTGTGTGATGTGGGCGTGCATGGGGGTGTGCGTGTGAGTGTGTAGAGGGGGTGTGTGAGTGCGTGTATGCGGGCGGGGGGTGCTGCTGTGTCTATGGGTAATGTGTGCTGTTCGGCAGGTGCGCATGTCGGCATGTATGTGTGCGGGTATGTGTCCCCGTTGTGTATGTGTGTGTAGGGGGTGTGTATATGTGCATGTTGGGGGTGTGTGCATGTCGGGGTACATGTATGTGCATGTCGGGGTGGGGGTGGGGAGGGGGTTCGTACCACCTCTGGGGGGTGGCAGGGGGGTGGAGGGTGTGGGGGGAGGACTCGGGTGGGTAGTGGGGGGTGGGGGAGACCCCTATCAGTGCCAGGGAAGGAATTCCCTGGCCCCGATAGTGCTTACCGCCATGGTTCGCACGGCGGTTCCCGCCCGCAAGAAACCGCGGCGGTAGGCAGGGTCATAATACCCTTGGCGGTCTTGGGACGACCGCCGGGCCGGAGTGCGCAAACTCCAGCCCCGCGGTCATGACCGCCGTGGCGGTCGGAGTGGAGAAGTAGCGGTCGGTCGCGGCGGGGACCGCCGCGGTCAGAATGCCATTTTTAATACCGCCGGTCTGTTCGCGGTCCGACCGCCGTCTCTCCGCCGACCGCCAGGGTCAGAATGAGGGCCTATGTAAAAGAGCACTCTCATAAAACTATCCCTGTGCTCACGAATGTTTTTGTGACTCTGCCTCCTGGTGTTGCCAACATCAGCAGCACTCAAAGGTTTTTCATGGGAAGGAGTGAAAGCCTCATAGGCAGGGCTGGGATAAAAAAGTCATCTTACAGAGGAAATGGGGAAAAGAAGAAACCTTGTAGGGCTGGTTGGAGAGAAGAGACAACAGAGGTTGCATGGAAAAGAGAGAAGCCACAAAGGGAATTTTAGGGAGAATCCTGGTCTAATAGGGCAGGATGGGAAGGAAGGAAGCAATGCAAACGCTGATCGCAAATTTCAGTTGTCTTATTGGAAGAAACAGAACAAATGTAAATATGTTTATCAGATGTGTAAAATGTAAAATGATGACATTCTTATATATAAGACAATGTCCATTCTTGATTGCAGGATAAATGCAGGGCTCCGTTTATGTGAAAGAAGTGTCCTATTTTATTTGGATTCCATGTTTCCACATTAGCATGGAGTGTCCCACCTGGAAAAAAGGTGTAGTTTCTGACAATAGGGAATAGATCATCTGTAGCACTGAAACACATATTTAATATCAGTAGAAATTGAAGAATGAATTAAGGTCTTTGTCATCTGAAACTTACAGCAAGCATATCATTGGCTGACCACCTTTTTTGTGTTGGATGACAAACATGTCAGTTAGTGTCTGCCCAGAGTTCACCAGCCAGGATCTCAGACTTTAATGCTATCTTTAAAGCTAACCACATCTTCTGAACTATCAGATAGTCAGAAAATCCATGGTTGCACCTTCACTATCTGCATGCCTTCATTTTTCAAGTACCTCTAATAGGTCTGGCTGAGACAGCGCATCAGCTGTCACTTGCAAAACAGTTTACAGTGGGCTTAGAGCCCACCCTCTGATTACCATTGTTGGCTTCTTTGTCACTCTGATATGCATGTTTCTCATCTGTCAGCGCGTGTTGACTTCACTTCCTCTTCTCGCATTAGACCCCCCACTGGTCATCACCCAGTGCATGGTCCAAGTACCTGTGTCTTCCACTACTTTTGTTTTGAGAGCTACTTTTTGTTTTTTTTAGAAGCACTTCAATAGAGGGCATATGTTTGTAAGCTGTCTTCCTCATGCCTTTCATGCTTTTGTCCCTCACCCCAACTCTCACCCTTGAACTACTGTGCTCCACCCCCTGTGTCACTCTCTCACTGTGGGTCTGTGTCTGCCACTCCTCATGTTGCTTTCACTCATTAGTGCGCGTTTCTGTGGCCCCTGTTGTCTTCCATGTTTCTCTCTCACTGCTTCTGTTGTTGCCCTCCCGGACTGGCTATCGGACACCATTACCATTTTTTAGCATGGTCACTGGGCTGCCTCATTTTGTAGGTGTGCATGTGTGTTTAAAGCATGCAGCACCTACAAAATGACACAGCCCAGATACTGGCTCATTGTGCTTATTTTCTATTCCTTTTTTAAATAAAAATATTTCATGCTATACAGCATTTGCTTTGATGCTATACAGCACGATGAAAAGCCATAGACAAAGCCAATAAGTCTCTGAGACCTATTGGCTTTGCCAATGCCTTTTGCTCTAGTGCATGTCACTCTCTTAAAAAAGACTCATACTTCTCATATGCATTTTTGGTTAGACCAATAACGCTTGACTGTGTTGTGGCAACTAATCAGCAACAAAAGGCTGGACACACAACTAAATAACATGCATCCCTCTCATTTGCAATTTCATCTAGGCCATGCGCCTAAACTTGCCCATAACATTTCATGCCAAAATAGAGCTGCATACATTTGCATAGCATCTAAAAGGTACAAAATCTGATTATTGGTGACAGGAGTGGATTTAGGTTCCAACTGGAATATTCCTTCATTTTACTTCTGACTGAGGGTGCTCATGGCACAGTTGGCTAATGTGTATTTTTTTGGATCTGTTCATTCATATTATGTCTGTGCCTGTGTGAATGTTATGCAAGCTTTCATTCTGGAGAATATTCTGTGGCCAGACTGAGCCTGTAGTGACTTCAGAAATAGTTGAGGTTGGTCTGACTGATGATTGGAATGAGAAATTGCCTGGAGTTTTAATTAGGTTTTCCAAGCAACTGCAACTGATATTTTTACATTTACATAATCAATGTTATTCTAATACTTACACCTAGCTTTACCCTCCTCTTTGTCTACATCACAGTACTCCGGCCAACTTAACCTCAGGGAAAAAGAGAATGATGAGCCCTCTCAATTAATTTCAAACACAGTGCAGTGCTAGTTTCAGAACCTGTGAGGATTTGAGTGTACTATAAGATATGGCTTTGGGGCCTGAGCATGCAGTACACTCTCAAATACCATCTTGGGTCTCGTCAGGCTTGTTTACCTTATATTAAGCTCAACCCTGGGGTGCTGTGGCTGCGAGCAGTAGGATTGGCAAAGGAACATAGTGTAAAGAATTTAACTGCACCAAATAATGTAATAAGAAAGTCATACAAGACAGAAACAAAACACCAATTTATTTTACACATTAAAAAACATTTTAATTCAACCACAAAAAAGCATTGGTTAACAAAAAATGTGTAAACTTTTGAAAAATATGAAAGAGTTTGTTTGAGAACTCCGGCCCAAGTTGGACTGAGGTCTAAGAAGCCAGTAAGGATACTTTGGACAGCCCAGTCCTGTTCTAGCCTTTAGGAAATGCTATCCATAGGTGACAATGGAGTGGTCCTGATGCAGGGGATGCAGGAGGAAAAGATGCTCAAAGATGCTCTTGATGCTGTGCAGTCTACGGGGGTAAGATCTGGGTGATCCTTTGTCCACGTGTGATGTGGAGTGACTTTTGCCACTAAACTTGGGGTCACACAAAGTCCTCTTTTTGATGGTAGAAGAGCAGCTGTGAGTTGCGACACAGCAGTCAGGCTCTAAATCTTTGGTGGAGGTTAGTGTCCCTCTTAGGTGATGAATCTGAGAACAGACAACACTCATGGATCCAGCAGGCACAAGTGCAACTTTTGGCTATTTCGGAAGAGCCTCTTGAATGTCCCAGCCAGGTAGTGGCAAAACTTCTGCAGTGGCTACCAACTTGGCAGTTAAGGCTCCGAGGTCCATAGTGCTGTTCTAGGGGGCCCTCTGACAGACCCTTGAAGTCACTGCTTTGATCTGGAGCTGGGAATCAACTTTTTCCTGAGCTAGGAGCCATAGACTTAGTCCTAACTTTATTAGCCCAAAGTGCAGCAGGTGCAGTCCTTCTGACAATACCGCCTCTGATTTTGCCCTTTCACCACCAAAAGGATAGTCCTCCTTTAGTGCTTTCTCAAAATCCATGGTGTACTGAGGGTTAGGGTGCCATATTTATCCCAGGAAACAGACCTGAGGGGACAACACAGTCACTAGACAATTGGCTAGTAGGTCTCCCTCCTCTTTGGTGATGAGGTCCCTGGAATGTATGGCATCTGGCCATCCCAGAGTGCAACATTCTTGCCTCTCTCAAGAGTTCTGCTCCCTTCCTCACTCATTAAGAGCTTAGTAACCCATCCCAGAGGTGTTGCATCCTAACGGCTACACATCCACTGGAAAACCAGTTTTGGCACTCACCTTTTTGGCTTAATAACACCCCCAGTAGCCATCCTGGGAGAGGAGGTCACACCTCACTCTCTAGCACTTGTCACAGAGTGAGGTGTATTTATATTTCTGATACGTCTTAACAGCAACACTTCAAAATTGTCATTTTGCTGTCAATAAAGTTAGTTGACCCTTTGGCAAACACAGGGTACCCGGTTGGCATTTTAATCCACCTAACTCCTGAATGGGACTACCAAACTGGATCTTGTAAGGTATCAAATTAATCATGGCATTAAACCCAATCTGATGCCAGGTCGAACTTAATACCACTTTTAAATGTATGCATCTTTTAGAAAGATGCCACTCTGTACTCCAGCTAGCCCAGTGGACTCGCAAAGGCCCTCGCCCACAGATAGGGTTCTAATCACCTGGGGAGAAGTATGAACAACTCTCCAGCACAGAAACAAAGGCAGTGCCACAGAGAGATGTGTCACCTCCTCCCCCAGGATGGTCACTCAAGGGTGTTAACCCAAAAGGTGAACTTCAAAGGTGAAGCCACCTTTGTGAGTAAAGTATCGCCAACACCCCTCAGCACAATGTATTTTGTTCGTGCAGACAACGTATAGATAGAATCATATAGGGAAAATGCAAATTCCAAGCCAGTTCTATGGTCAGCGTTTAGCCCTCTGGTAGCCACACCTCTAGGGCTGGCTACCACTCTCCTAATGACAGAGAAAAGGTTGTGCCACCTTGAAAGAGGCAACAATGTGAGATAGCCAGATGGCACAGATCACAGGAAATTCGTCACTAGATAGTAGATAACCCAGTAGCCCATTGGCTAGTGACCATGTGGTCCCCTCAGTCTACGTTCCTGGGATAAATATGGCTCCCCTGACACTCTGACCCTCACATCATGCTAGAATCAGAGAGAGTGAAGCAGGACTGCTCATAGAGGGACTGCACCCTGGAATGACTGCATCTGCTGCACTTTGGGCTAGCAAAGTTTGGACTGTGCCTACTGCTCCTGACTCAGGGAAAAGTTGATTACCAACATCCAACAACTGCAGTAACTCCAAGGATCAGTTGGCTGATGTCTTCAACTAGCTCCAGGGACACAAGAGTTGAAGTTGCACAAATTGGCACGTTGGTAGTCATCTCAGACATTTTGCCTCTACCAGTCCCCAGGCACAAGAGGACGAATCTGTGATAGCCAAAAGTTGCACCGAGTCTGCCTAACCCGGGACTGCTATCTGAGTCTGGATTTGTTGCACCCAAGGGACACAAGTCCCCACCTAAGGTTTTTCCCCTAATCGCAGTGCAGGCTGGCCATTAGCCCAGCATCAGCTGGCCTGCTGATGCATGCAGCTTAGAGCACCCACAAAGACATCCCCGCTGACCGCACCACAACTGTTATATCCTTTGAACATCTTTTGCCTGCCTCCTTTGAGCATCTTTTTGCCTGCATCCCTCAGCATCAGGACCACTCCATTGTCATCAAACGCAGTTTGCCTGTGATGTTTGCATTTAGCTTAAAAATGCTCTTATGGCAAGGTTAACTTTCCAAAGTGTCCACTCTGCCCCCTGAACCTCTGTCCTGCTAGAACTGACAACTCAAAGCAGGCCAGTGTTTCAAACTTTTCAAAAGATTCCAAAGTTTTTGTTGACCAACGCTTGTTTGCTGTTACATTTAAAAGTAATAATATCTTTAAAAATCTGTATCTCCGGAACCATCTAGTGGATTTTGCTCATCAAGGTCTCTAAAAATTCATAAAAAGATAATTCATTTTTATAAATTGGTGTTTCTTTCGTGTGTCATTGTTTTCTTATTCTATTGTTTCATGCTGTGAAATGCTTTACATATTGTTCCTTTGCCAAGCCTTACTGCTCAAAGCCACAGCTGCCCAGGGCTTAGCTTAAGGTTAAGTAAACATACCTGATTAGACCCCAGACAGTATTTTGAAGTGTACTGCATGATAAGGCCCCACAGTCATATCGTATAATACACCCAAATCCACACAGTCAGTACTTGCAAATTGGGGACGCCCAATTCTACATAACATTTGCAAAAGGGACTGAGCACTGTCACTGAGGTCGGGAAAACAGACTTCAGTGCAATCTCAGAGTCAAAAAAACAGCTGTTAATAGTCCAAATGGGGGCAAAAAGTAGGAGAAAGCCTGAAAGAAGCCTATTTCCTTCCACAGTGGTTTAAAGATACATGAGTTGAATTTAAGGCTAAGCAGTCTTGGTATTCAGAGCCACTGATCACAGGCTTCTTAGCAGAACTTTGTGCACCAGCACTCATTCATTTACAAATTGAGGACCGCACATACTTATAAAGTGTCATTATTTTTAGGGTACACATGTTATTTTAATCAATGTGTTTTACATTCTTTAGCCAATAGTGACTGTACCAAGTTAAGTGATAAATAAAAAAAAAATAGATTTGTTTTCATGTATTGAGATTACATTAAGCATTTTCTGTAGCGAAGGTCAACTTGTCCATAAAATGTCCAGTAAGTAATGCCTTTTTTCATGTTACCTATTTTTACAAGGTTTGTGCGAAACCATGTTAATCTATTAAATAAAACAAAGATAACAACACTGAAAAAAATATTGTCATTGGCTATTGTTAACCTGTTAGACTTAGTGTGGTCCAAGCTGAAGAGAATCCCAAGGTCGTTCTTCATGTAAAACACAGAAAGTACCCCAAAATTCACAAACCCTTTGTGTACATCACCACCTTACATCTTCTGCACTGTCTGGGTGTCCCACATTTGTGCACTTCTTGCCGAATCATCTCCATTGTTGTCCGTTATGTGCTCTTTTATGGTCTAAATTTGACCTTTGGATGAGAACCACGACTACAACTCCCAGAAATCATGGGGCATATTTATGAGCCCCTAGCACCACCGGAGTGTCACTTTTCATGATGCTCTGGTGGATATATTCCCTGTGCCATATTTACAAGGTGGCGTTAAGCCACTTTTTGTGGCTTAACGCCACCTTGTAAATACAAACCCTTCACAAGCAGCCCTTTGCGTGGAAGGGGCATGCAATAGGTGTTGCAGTGGGTGTGCGACAGCAACCCCCATTGCATTTTGACACTACCGCAGACTTACGAGTTTTCATAAACCTGAGGCAGCGCCAAAATCTAACGCCACACCGGGGTAGTGCGCAACAAGGAGGAATACTTTCATTCCTACTCATTTTTTGCTTTTTTTATGTGTGCTGCGTTCTGCAGCATGCATAGAAAGAGCAAAATGGCAGACATTATTGTTTATGTGGAGGAAGGTGGCCCTTCCTGCACATGAACAATCATGTGCAAATGACACTTTGGCACTTCTGCAGCACACACAGAAGAGCCAAATCGCCTTCCACCACATAAACAATCACACCCCTCAATGCAGACATCCTTGCAAGATGGTGCAAGGAAGCCTGCGTTGGTGCTGACACCTAAATTTAGCCCCAGCACAGGGGACAACACAGGGGTGCACTGTATTCAATTAAATACGGTGCATCCTTGCATTGTCAAAATGACGGAGTGCGATGCCGCCAACTTTAGAGCAGCATCACACTCCGTCATTTTCCGATAAATATGGGCCCATGTCTGTTATTGCAAAGCCCGAGACTAGAACCATAGTGTACAGATGTCAGAATAGTCATATGGTCATCTCTGCAAATGGAAACATATAGCAGTGGTCCTGTGTAAAGTGGTGACACCTTCGTCCCACCCTTCAAAGTGATCGAGTGAGAATCCCATTATCACTGCTTTGAAGCAACTTTATTTCCGGCGATACAATGCTTCTCATTGCTGCTTCTTGCGGTCTGGAGAACCTAACAATGCAAAGGACGGTGAGGACTGTGCCGAGATTGAACCCACTGCCACCTGGAATGATGACTATTGCAGCAGGAACCGCCACTGGAGCTTCGAAAAGGGACTCTTTTGACTCTACTCAATGACTGCCTTGTTATGTACAAGAAGCAAAGAGCTTGTAAAAATCATTGTAGTTTCCAATCCCTGTATGGTCTGCAGCACGTAGATCCTGTTAAGAACACATTAGGAAAATGTAAATAACAAATAGTATTGCATGTACATTAAAACAATATAAATTTTACTTCGCCCTTCGTTTTTTGAAACTCAGGGGGAGATTTACAAACATCTTGTTCTTGGTTAGCGTCAAACCAGCATAAAATGTTTTTTAATCATTTAAATTTAATTTTGATAACTTTAATAATTTACTTTACTAGTTTACTGGAAGGTACCCTAAAAGTAACACAAAGCCGCACAAAGAGCTGCTTTTCATTACTTAGCACAAATAGGGTGTTTCATGTGTAGTACATGGGATGGGCATTCCCATGCATTCCCATGCAACCACTGATGCCTTTTGACACAAAACCCTAGCTACAACTAATAGTGGACAGAGTTTTGTTCCAAAAGTTAACGCCTTTTAAAAGCAGGCGTTAAAAGGAGAAATTTTTCATGCATACGTGCTGCACTGCTCACCAAACATACAACGTGGGAAACGTTTTAAAGTGTGTCTAAACATAGTATTTTGTACTGGAATGATACCCTTCCAGTACAAAACCAATGCTAGACTCACACACAACTTTACATTATTGCTCAAAGGTGTGTGGTGCACAACAACTAAAATCAGCACCCGCGCTAGGGAGAGGGATGGAGAGAGCCATATCTCCATACATATGGCGCTATGATGCTCCCTCCCAGCCAGGCTGTGCAGCACTGCATTTTGCGATGCTGCACTGCGCTGCATGACTATTTGGTAAATCTGGGCCTTAGTATTTTGTGTTGAGCGCTTACTGCTTGTATTTCAGTCTGTCTTTAGTGTCTATTTGATATTTGTTTTAATTCTTTAGATGGTTGACTATTACTTTATTAACCACTGCCTCGTTCCTTTGAGAACAGTGTTAATTTAAAAGTAATCTTTAAATTCACAGGTTTCTACAAAATAAAATGTGCTGTCACTCTCAACCGTGTGTATTTGGATTTATATAGCATAGTTCAAATTGGGGGGAAAACTGTGCATCAGTAGGGGTTGTTAGACTATTCCAAATCATGAATATCAATGATGATTTAAGCATTTACATAAAACAATTACGTTGCAACTTTTAGGCATAGAGAGACTGATTTGTCCAAAAATGCATGGTTATTAGCTATGTTCTGAAGCTGATGTATTCGCAATAAATCTTCTGCCGCAACTTTGACGTCCATTGCCTTAACAAAATATATCAGTATATATCATCAGTATGTAAAACATTTTAAGCATTTCTAACTCCCTATAACTAATCCTAACCTAAAATGCTAATGCTAGGATTACCTCTGTACATTGCTTTCACTCTCTGTTTTACATTTATCCTAAATCTAGCCTTAATCCTTTCTCTAACCCTAATCCTAACCCTAACACTAACAAAACCCTAATCTAATCACCCTTTTATTTCCACTAACCTTAACCATTCCACTAAACTTAACCATAATACAAAACCCTTTGATATGGTCATGGCACGCAATGGTTTTGCAAGCAAGGCAATAGTGTTGAGATGAAGATGACAAAATCAATATTAAGACATTATTGTGAAGTAAACAAAGTAATGGGAGCTACCAAGGAAGCCAGATTATAAACCAACCCAGATATCTTGGGTATGAAGTTAAAGGAATAGGTTTTAGGGCCCAGATTCACTAAAATATTTCTCCTGATCACGCCTGCCACAAGGAAGCACAAGAGTTTGTCATAAATCCCTGTTTACAATTCTTTCAAGCTAGGGAATACTCAAAACCTATTTGTGGTGGCATGGGAATGCCCAGACAGCACCTGTGGGCCAGCCACCTTAAAACAAAGTAACTCTAGGCAGTGCACTGAGCAGCATTTTGTTACTTTTAGTTACAATTCATCACAAAACACAATTTTTGTCAGCTTGTAAACTGCTCCACTAAACTTTGCTTCAAGGTTGCATTAAAAAAAGCAATGCAAACCATACAAAAAGGGGCTTATTTACAAGCCCCTTGTGCCGCTGGTGTGTCGCTTCTTCCCATATGAAAAGTGACTACTGGCGGTGCAAGGGGCTTGTAAATAAGCCCAAAGTGTTTATAAATCTGGACCCAGCTGTTTCTCATTCACTCGCGTCACTTCTTGGCCTCTTCAACACATTTTAATAGAAATAGAAAAAGATCAGTATCTAAAGGTATGTGTTACAAATATCAAATTGTGCCACACTTAGGGTTATAAGACTTAGGGCCTGATTTAGGTTTGGCAGATGGGTACTCTGTCATGAACATGATGGCTATTCAGTCCTTCTTATTACCAGTGCATTATATCCTAATGCACTTGTAATAAAGTGGACAGGATAGCTGTCATATTTATGACAGAGTACCCGTCCAACAAACTCTAAATCAGTCCCTTGGAAGCTTAATTCTGGACACAATATGAGTGCACTGAAGCAGGGTTGGATGTTAGCAATCTCAGTGGCCCTGTTCATTCTGGAGGTGCAGTATTGCCAGCAATTATGGTTGAACCCTGAGAATCTCAAGAGTAAGGATGAATTACCCTATGAATCGGTAATTCTAGATCTGATTCCCCTGGTAATTCCTCATTCTCCCACCACAGTTAACAATTGAATTTTGGCTGATTTCAGCCGACAAAAGTTGATAGATCCCCATCATTCCAATAGGAATGGTAACTTTACCAGTCTCATTGGAAATTCTAGGGCAATCTTTCTAGGCTATGAATGATTGGGTAACTACGTGTGACTGCACAGAGTTGATGTGACTTAATACAACCAACAAAGTCACATTGGTTAACAAACCAAGTACATGTACAGCAGCTTGTGACAAACAATTTTAGGGGTAACTCTAAATCAGAATAGAGTAGAAACATTAATGGGGCCTACTAGACTTAGCACTGGACTCAAGCAGATCTCAATAGTGCATAACATAGCTGATTATTAATTTTAAGTTTTTGAGGTGGATTTTGTGGGGAAACAGATGGACTTTAGTTTAGAGTACATAGCTGTGAATTGATTCTGGTCTTCCTATGTAGTTTGGGACAGTTCGTGGTTAGATAGTGAGGTGTTTATCTGTCTAGATGTAGTACACGTAAGGTAAAAAGTCAGTTTCTGTGAGAAAGAACTGGCAGGGAGTAGGGCCTGCTTGGCTCTTTTGAGTGTCTTCTCTCTCACCAGATGCCAAGCTTGTGGTCTTATTTCGGCAGATGTGCTCCAGAATATGTTTGTTAAATAATTTCACATTCAGTGCAATGTGTTTGCAGTGACTGACATCATATCAGAGACGTTTTAAGGCATGGACAAAGTAGGCAACTGCCAAGGGCCCCCATCTTCCAAGCAGCCCCCACTTAAGTGATCCAGATCCTTAACAAAAGAACTGCATACATGAAAAATCTATTTTTAATTCACTTGTTTTCATGCTCTACTGAGACGAAATGCTTAATATGTGGCTGGTTTGGTGTGGGCGTGTTCAAAACTGCCTTCAGAATAATCAGAGATATTTTATGGCAAGGGCCGAGTAGGGCCCCTTGAAAACCTGGGACTCCTTCTCAACAGTGTGACTGAACTGGCTGTCTTCTGCTGCAAGTCCTCCAGAGATAACTTTCAAAGCTGTTAAAAATGTATTGTTTTAAATACTATTTTTGTGTGATGTCTTCTTTTGGTAAGGGGGAGACTAGGATGATATGTGAGAATATATGCAGTTACTTCGCAGAGGCATGTTGAACTAATGTTTTTTAACTGTCCAAAATCTATAGAAATGTTTAGATCAAAACAATGCTTAATTTATGAGGTATGGCGGAGGGCCACAGAGATGATTTGTGAAATAATATTAAAACATATTGCTGTACTGCTTTCTGGTACATGTGTTGTAAATATTAAATGTAATTACACTTAGGGTATAGTACAGTTTGTTGTAAAAATGTATAGTTTATTTTTGCATACCCAGTTGCTTTGTGTCATAGCACGTTGTAATATTAATAATTGGCATGCAGCCTTTCCCATCACAAAATCTTCCCAAGCAAGAGTGTGTTTAATTTTTCAAAAGTATATTCCTGCATGGAAGGTCAAACACATTCATCTAGTACATATTCCCCATTCCACAACCAAGTCTAGTGCACATTAGCTCTGATCTAATTCCAAATACTGTCACTTTGGGTGAGGGAAGGTGCTTGGCTTCTGTCCATTTGTGGAACCAG
Source organism: Pleurodeles waltl (assembly GCF_031143425.1). Classification (NCBI taxonomy): domain Eukaryota; kingdom Metazoa; phylum Chordata; class Amphibia; order Caudata; family Salamandridae; genus Pleurodeles; species Pleurodeles waltl. The sequence goes on from NC_090449.1 coordinate 979,253,020, forward strand.
CTGCATGTGTCAAGGTAGCTTTCAGTGATGCTGTCCATGGCCGAGTGAGGTGTGCACTTGATATTGCATGTTCAGTGTGAGGGATGCTTGAACACTTCATGCATCTTCCCTAAGTCAGGGACAATTACAGTACTGTTGCCCTCAATTTTCTTTTGTGTTTGTTGAAAGGACACTGCAAACATCATCCTTTCTGTGTCTGGCCATTTGTGTATCTGAGAGAAGATTGCACTTGTGATGCTTCTTTTTGTTATAAATGAAAATACAATATTGCTTCCTGGGATGTGCGAGAGATGCTTTCTCTACTGTTTTATGCACTGCATCTGTTCTTCTTGTGAAAGAAGCTTGCACTGCTGCTTCCGTAGTGTGTCTTTTTCATAACAAAGTTAGGCCCAGGTTTAAGAGCGCCTACCGCCTCCTTGCACCACATTAGCGTACGTTTGTTGTCGTTAATGTGGCCTAACAAGGCCAAATTTGCCCGCCATATTTACAAAGTGGCGGGATGCATGCATCGTGTCACTTTGTAACCCTTTGCGCACCATTATGCCTGCACCAGGCATAATGTTTGCAAGGGGGGGGCCTTTCACCCATTAGGGGGACCACAGAAATGATGCAGTGGAATCGGAGGGACTCCACTGCACAATGTTTAGCGGCTATTTTTAATGCCTGCACAGAGCAGGTATTAAAAGGGGACATACCATTGTTTTCAATGGGCTCCTACGTATTCTGCAGGATTAGCACCAACATTTGCCCATCAATCCTGCACAGTACATCAATATCATCAAAATTGTTGTTGCTATTGCCCCTACCATGGGTCATGGTGCGCCGTATATTCAATATGGTGCACACATGGTGGCGGTAGGGGGATGGGGTGCAAGGAAAGTGGTGCTGCATTGGATGCAACGCCACTTTTTTAAATTAGGGCCTTAGTGTCCAGCATATCAGCAATGCAATAATGTTTCAGTGCCAGATACATGGCAATCTCGTAAAAGTTAGGTGGAAGATAACGGTTCCCAGTTTCAGTTATGTTTACATTTTGAGATTGTAACCTTTAAGACATTTGCACCCAGATGTATACCTTTGTTGTATGAAGCACCAGTCTGCATGATGTATGTAATATGATGTACTTCTACGTGAGACTTTATCTGGTAAGTTTTATATAACCTAAAATAAAGATAACATGTTTGACGTCTGAGTCTGCAATATTTCTCAAAGATATTTTTTTGCATTCACATGCTTGCACAGATATGTTTGCTATAACCAAGAGCAGCCTTGCAGCATGGCAGATAGGATATTTGATGACAAATGCAGCAAATAGTTTGCCCGCCATATTACAATGCCAAAGGCTATAATGAACTGGTAATGTGGTGCACAAGATATCTGAGATGTTTGTGATGAAATATCCCATTTGCCAAACTCAAATTAGGCCCTTAGTCTTTAATGTATATGTCATTTGAGGGATTCTATTACATACATAAGAGCTAGAATTGCTGACTAAGGGGGTCATTCTGACACTGGCGGTCACCGACCGCCAGGGCCAACGACCGCGGAAGCACCGCCAACAGGCTGGCGGTGCTTCCTGGGCCATTCTGACATCGGCGGTAAAGCCACGGTCAGAAAAGGGGAACCGGCGGATTCCCGCCGGTTTACCCCTGGAACAGGGAATCCTCCATGGTGGCTCTGCTTGCAGCGCCGCCATGGGGATTCCGACCCCCTTCCCGCCATCCTGTTCCTGGCGGTTTTTACCGCCAGGAACAGGATGGCGGGAACGGGTGTCATGGGGCCCCTGGGGGCCCCTGCACTGCCCATGCCACTGGCATGGGCAGTGCAGGGGCCCCCTAACAGGGCCCCACAAAGATTTTCAGTGTTTGCAGACACTGAAAATCGTGACGGGTGCCACTGCACCCGTCGCACCCCTGCAAATCCGCCGGCTCCATTCGAAACCGGCTTCCTCTTTGCAGGGGCTTTCCCGCTGGGCCGGCGGGCGATCTCTTGGAGATCGCCCGCCGGCCCAGCGGGAAAGTCAGAATGACCGCCGCGGTCACTTGACCGCGGGCGGTCTTTTGGCGGTCTCCGCCCGGCGGGCGGTGCCCGCCGCCCACCGGGTCGGAATGACCCCCTAAGTCTTGTCTGTGAGATCTGTATAGAGTGTGGAATAGATCTGCTTTTAAGAATCTATGATTATACAATCTGTGTAACCCAAGGAATATATCAGAAGCTATAGCTTAAAAGATTTCTCCAAACCCCAGGATTTGATTTTTTTTTTTTCTGATATTGCTATGGGCACCCTCAGTGGCTAGGATATGCCCAGACGTGGGTACCTTGCTCGCTGCACCACTGGATTCAAGCTAGCCTGGCTGATGAGAGGTGATACCCCTAAATCTGTCCCAGGATGAGTGTTTCCGTTCCAGAGAGTACCTTGCTTGGCAATTCAGGCTGGTTTGTTCGTCCGGGAGCAGGGTCAGAATTGATTTGCATATGTCTGGGTCCAAACTGGGGTGACGTGTCGAGCAAAATAATCATGGATTGAACCCAGATCTGTGACTGGGGAGTGAGTGTTTGAAAAGTTTCAACACTCCATCCATCATTTAATTTTGTGATATTGCTTTTTGATACCTTAGTCTGCAACCTTTACATGTGAATTTTAGGATTATTTTCCTGTGTTAAACATGATTCTGTGTTAAGATCTATTTAACCTAGGCACAGCTTTATTGTCAAAAGCTGAAATGTGCACAATCTAATTTGTATTAACAATTATTCATGTTACTTTCAAGCTGATCTCAAATGACACTACCTTGAAAAGTTGTAGCATATTTGGTTATATACAATTGTCCTTAAAGGGATGTAATACAACCCAGATCTTTATTAAAATACTGCATTAAAAAATTACTAGTACCTTTTTTATTTTGAGTTCACTAGTGTCTAAGACTGTCTTACATATTTGAAGAACTGTGATTGTAGTTCTTGTAAGTGGCTGGCATCTTGTAAATTGTAGTTCCTCTTCCTTACACAGGAATCCATGTGGGGAATTGCATTTTTATTTGAAGATGTATAATTCGTACCTTTAATCAAGGGACTGATTATGATCTTGGTGGATGGAATACTCTGTCACAAACATGATGGATATTCTTTCCACCGTATAACTATCTCCATAGGATATGATGGGATCATAATACAGGGAACAGGTTATCTGTTGTGAATGAGTAACACCATCCGCCAAGATCGTAAACAGGTCCTAAGTCTAAATAGGGGTCCCCTGAAATACGTTTGTGGCCTGGGCCCCAATAGTGAATAATTTTGAACTGCCTGTGTAATGGCATTAGACGGTGTGAATGAGAAAGTTTTCTTAAAGGGGTCCTAAAAATATGTTTGCCCCAGGGTCCCAGAAATCCTTAAGATATCTCTGCATTATATTAGTTGGTATGTTTTTGTTTTTATGCCAATGAAGCTCCTCTGTAAGAAAGTGTTCATCATTGTTTTAGCCCCAAAAAATTTGAAACAGGATGGCTTTTCAGGTAACATCAGATGTTCCACTTCGGGTCCCCGAGATGTGTCTCCTTTGCATTCACATGGCAGCACTGCAGCTGCTGTGAAGAATCTGCCGGAGTTACCCAGTGCATTTTTTGACAGGTCCGCGCTCATGTGTTTTTTTCCTCAATCCAGGGTTTTACAGTACAGTTTAATGTGTTTTCCAGGCCCTCGTCTACTCTATCAGTTTTGAGGGTGGAAGATATACTTTGTTAGTTTACCTTTCAACTCATATTACTAGAGTCAGTCTAACTAAATATAGAAAAGCCCCTTTGTTTTCCCAGAGCTTTATTTGCAGCTGTATATAAGTTTAGTGGCATTTCTATATTAGCCTCAATATTTTTCCCCAATTTAGTAGCTTTCACAGGTTTTCTAGACACCTTTTCCTAACACATAGTATACATTCTTCCTTTGGAATGTCTTCTACATTCACTAAAAGTTCCAGACCACCGAGTATGGATTGTGTTTGATGAGCTCATATGTAGGACCCCATTTATGTCATTTGGAGATGTAGTAGCTATGCATTTTAAAACCTTGATTTGGGAGGTGTGGAAGGAATTAGAAGGATTGTGATCTAGGGGCTGAGTATTACTTCTCCTTGGTATTAGATGAAGTAGATTGTTTATGTCATCTATCTACACTCAAAGGTATTTCATTTTTGCTCAATATGTGCCAAGCTTTTGGAGCTCTCCTTTACTGAGTTGAGGTCTTCATTTATAGTTTATAATAATAACGAAACGTGTTACCTATATACTAAACATTGATTAATTTGCGCATCAGATATTTGTGTTAATGTGGCGCTGATGGCCTGCATAGCTGCCAGTGCTGTGTATACCGGTGGAGTTAATTCCTCTAAAACATAATTAGATGTTTAACATGAAAATGTGTAAATTGATGAGAAGCATTTGATTGTGATAATACAGACAATTTGCATTCTTGGTTTGGAAAGATATTTATTCCAGAAAAATCTTTGCGCTCGTTTAGTAGTACTGAATAGTCCCATGTGCTTGAGAACTGCTGAGATGCTGATCTCGGTATTTTATTGGCTCCATTGGATCCTACAGAGCTGCCTGCTCTCTCCCATGAATTGATTGTCCGAGGAAGCCATTAACTTGTGAAGCATGATTATTTGGAACAATGTTTATCTCCACTGCAGTTGTAATTTGTGATGTTAATGCAGAATGTTGTTCTGTAGAGTTGACAGGTATGTTGTTACAACTCTTTTCACAATTAGATCTGGGAATGTTAACAGTGTTGTGTAGATCTCTGTTCCATGACTGTAATCATAACGTGAAGCAGTCCCCAAATGATGGTTGCTTGTTCAGTGATTTTATCAATTGCACTTGGTGTTCGAAAGTGACTTCCGCATCCTCCTTTGGATATTGTTTATCCTGTTTCTGTCTGGAAACAGCCTTGTTTCTTCCGACCGTGCTTTGTCTTAACCGCTTCTGTGCCTTGGACGAGATGATCTCGTCCAAGGCTACAGTTCCCCTGTGCCTTGGACGAGATCACCTCGTCCAAGGCACAGGGGAACTTGGGGGAGCGCTAGCGCGCCCCCGTGCACCCCTCTCCCCCCCCAAGGCGGGGATGGAAGGGGAAGACCTTCCCCTTCCACCCCGACCCCCCCCCGGCAATCCGATGACGTCAGCGCGCGCACAGCGCGCCGACGTCATCTAGTGTTGCCGGGCGCACTGGAAGCCATTTGCTTCCAGCGCGCGAGGAGGAAAGGACGAAAAGGTGAGTCCTTTCCGTTTTTGGGGGGCGGGGGGGTGAAAACAGACACGGGGGAAGGGAAAGGGTTTTTCCTTTCCCCCTGTGCCTGTTTTCACAAGATTCCTGCTCCACGATCGCGGGCAGGGCCCGCGATCGTGGAGCAGGAATCTCCACTAGACCCCAGGGATTTTTTCAATTAGGTTTATTTTGGGGGCGACCCCTTGGGCAAGGGTCGCCCCCCTGGGGGGCAATTTTTTTCAGTATTTCGCCCCCCCGGGGTCAGATCTGCCGATTTTTCGGCGGATCTACCCCCATTGGGGGGCGAAAACCACTAGACACCAGGGATTTTATTTTGGGTGTGTATTTTGGTGGCGACCCCTTAGGCAAGGGTCACCCCCCCCCGGGGGCAATATTTTTTAGTATTTCGCCCCCCTTGGGGGCAGATCTGCCGATTTTTCGGCGGATCTGCCCCCAGGGGGGGGCGAAATCCACTAGACACCAGGGAATTTGTTTTTATTGTGTTTTTTGGGGGGTGACCCCCCTGGGGCAGATCGCCTTTTTTTCAGCCGATATGCCCCCAGGGGGGGGCGAAATCCACTAGACACCAGGGATTTATTTTTATTGTAAAGTTTCTTTTGGGGGTGACCCCTTGGGCAAGGGTCGTCCCACTGGGGGGCTATTTTTTTTTTCTGTTTCGGCCCCCCCGATGGCAGACCAGCCATTTTTTGGACGATCTGGCCCCCGGGGGGGTGGAAGCACACCAGGCGCCAGGGATTGTGTGGTGTGTGTGTGTGTGGTGTGTGTTTGGGGGCACCCCTTGGGCAACAGTCGCCCCCCTAAAGTGGGGAAAGTTCGTATTGGCCATCTCTGCCCCTATTTTTGTAGGCCCATCTGCCCCCAAGGAGGGCAGAAACCACCAATACGGCAGGGATTTTTTTGTTTTGCTTTGTGCTGGGGGTGCCCCCTTTGGGAAGGGTCGCCCCCTAAAGGGGGCACAGAGGTGTTGCCCATTTCTGCCCCCCTTGGGGGCAGATTGGCCAATTTTTTTACGCCCATCTACCCCCGAGTGGGGCAGGATCCACTTATGTACCAGGGACAACTTCTAAGTTCTTGGTGGTGGGGTGTTTGTCAACTGGAAAAGTATTTGTATTTGTGATTATAACAATTTATTTCTTATTTTTCTTCTAGTTCAACGCTTTTGCTTCCTTTGCTGTGCATCTTTGCGGTTTTGGCAGTAGTTGTCCTGCGGTTTGCATAGTTGCATGTTTTAGGTAAGTGAAAGCAATTTACTCCAAGGGAGTATTGTTGACATGCATGAATGACATGTTTGTAGGTGGTGTACTAAATGCAGTATTGTGTGTTTGACATTGTCCTTAGATTTGAGCACAGTGATGTTTGTGTTGTCATATGTCTCATTTGCTTTTTTCTTTTTAGTGGGATATCATTGGTGATTGCTGTGTCTGTGCAGAGTAGTTGCTTGGTGAGTAGCTTTTTCAGGCAAGTGAGTGGTATAGTTTTTTGTAGTACATAACTCTTTGTGATAAAGCTACACTTTGTTTATTACTTATTTTAGTGCTAGTTGTTGTTGGCAATCCATTTGTTGTTAGGATCATGGCTAGCCGCAAAGTGACCGCTCAGCAGGTTGTTCGCATGCTCTTTGAGTCGTCTTCAGACCATGATTACCACACTGACTCTGCATCTGAGGCAGAGGAGGAAGCAGGAGATTCTGGAAGTGAGTTTTCTGTCCGAGAGTATTCTTCTGATGAGGAAGCTACTCTCAGTGCAGATGAAGGGCCTGTGTTAGAGGAGGACATTGATGTGCCAAGAGTGCCGCAGCCTGGGGCTGAAGGGTTTCCCATTAGAAGACCTGACACCTGGATTGCCCCAAACATGGAGCAGCCACAGTTACCTGCATTTACTGGTCTCCCAGGGTGTAGAGTTAATACGGAAAACTTTTTGCCTGTCCATTTCTTTCACTTGTTTATGGACAATGTATTTTTGGAAGAGATTGTGGAGCAGACAAATGTGTATGCAGAGCAATATTTGCGGGACAATGCTGCCAGACTTAAGCCTCAGTCTAGAGCTACTCAGTGGGTTCCCACATATCTGGAAGAGATGAAAAGGCTTTTAGGTTTGTCTTTTTTGATGGGGTTGATCAGGAAGCCGTCACTGGCTTCTTATTGGTCTACTAGTCCCTTGATGGCAACTGCTATATTTCCTGCAACTATGACACGTAATTGGTATTTGCTTCTTCTTCGTATGCTGCATTTTGTAGACAATGCTTTAGCCTTGCCACGAGATCACCCTGATTGTGACCGCCTTTTTAAGATTAGGCCTGTCCTTGATCATTTTGTGGATCGGTTTTCAGAGGTCTATGTTCCAGGCAAAGAGATAAGTGTGGACGAGTCTTTGGTCCTTTTCAAGGGGCGTTTAGTTTTTAAGCAGTACATTCCTAGTAAGAGGGCACGGTATGGGATTAAATTGTATCTGCTGTCAGAAAGCAGTACAGGATATGTGTATAATTTCCGGGTCTACACTGGTAGGGATTCCAGTATTGACCCTCCTGGTTGTTCGGCCCCTTTTGTTGTTAGCGAAATAATTGTGTGGGAACTTGCTAGACGGCTGTTTCACAAAGGTCACCATTTGTACGTAGATAATTTGTACACTGGAGTGCAGTAGTTCAATGAGTTGTTTAGGGTGGACACTGTTGCTTGTGGCACAATCCGTTCTAACCGGAAAGGCTATCCAAGGGAGCTTGTTTGTAAAAAACTTGAGAGGGGACAGTGCAGTGCCTTGCAGAATAATGAGCTGCTAGCTCTGAAATTTTCAGACAGGAGGGATGTGTACATGCTATCAACCATCCATGATGAGAGTACTTCCCCTGTGGCTGTTTGGGGTCAGGTTGCGGAAGTGCGCAAACCTGCGTGCATTTTGGACTACAATAGGCACATGGGTGATGTTGATAGAGTAGATCAGAGGTTGGACCCTTACACTGCTCTTCGTAAGTCTTATGTGTGGTATAAAAAGTTGGCCCTACATTTATTTCATTTGGCAACTTTTAATGCCTTTATTGTATACAAGGATTGTTCACCTGAGTCAAGGATGACATTTGTTAAATTTCAGGAGTCGGTGATAGAAAGCCTTATTGTGGTGGAACCGGCAAGAGTTCCTAGAGTAGAAGTGGTGGAGGATGTGGCTAGATTGAAAGATCAGCACTTTCCAGATCACATTCCTCCCACTCCCAAAAAAGACATGCCCACAAAGAAATGTAGAGTATGTGCCCGGAGATCAATCCGGAGCCGGATGTACTGCCCGGAATGCCCTTCAAATCCTGGGCTGTGTGTGCCCAGCTGTTTTAAAAGTTACCACACAAGGAAAAACTTTTGGGAAATACCGTGAGCGTAAGCTGTCTGTTTTATATTTTCATATGTTTCACGGTTGGCATCTCTGTCATGTATTTAGTTAGAGCTTTTGTGTTTGTAGTTTTGTGCTTATTTTATAATTAGTGGTTTCTTTGTTGTTTATAAACAAAAAAAGTGATGGCGGTGTGCGTGGGGTGGCGCCTGGCTGGCGGTGTGCGTTGGGTGGCGCTTGGCTGGCGGTGTGCGTGGGGTGGCGCTTGGCTGGCGGTGTGCTTGGGGTGGCGCTTGGCTGGCGGTGTGCGTGGGGTGGCGCTTGGCTGGCAGTGTGCGTGGGGTGGCGCTTGGCTGGCGGTGTGCTTGGGGTGGCGCTTGGCTGGCGGTGTCCTTGGGGTGGCGCTTGGCTGGCGGTGTGCGTGGGGTGGCGCTTGGCTGGCGGTGTGCGTGGAGTGGCGCTTGGCTGGCGGTGTGGGTGGGGTGGCGCTTGGCTGGCGGTGTGCGTGGCGCTTGGCTGGCGGTGTGCTTGGGGTGGCGCTTGGCTGGCGGTGTCCTTGGGGTGGCGCTTGGCTGGCGGTGTGCGTGGGGTGGCGCTTGGCTGGCGGTGCCAGCCAAACGGCAGTTCACACTCCCATCAGCTGGTGTGATTCTTGTATCAGGCATGTGGGCGTATGTAAGTGATGGGCCCTTGAGTGGCGCGGTCTGTCGATGTGAGTGTTGTAATGTGCTGGGCCCGTGGCTGGCGGTGTGAATGGTCTTGTGCGTGTCATGTATGAAAGGTGTATGAATGGACTGTAAAGCGGTTGGTGCCTTGTTGCGGCTTTACAGCTCACGAGCTGTGAGTCATTGGTTCAGTTTTTTGCCTTTCAGTTATTAGCAGTGCATTTCATTTTTGTGAAATCTCTTGTTAATAAAATTTGATCCACTGAACCATCACTCACCCTCGTGCCAAATCCAACCAGTATGTGTGCTAAAAATGACAAAACCTGCTCCGCTGTAATCAGGCGTCGCAGCACACCTCTGACACGCTAGGTGCCTCGGGTGGGACCCCGATGATGAAGCATGCCACCAACTTGGTTTGTGGGTGAGGGGTCTTCTTCACATAACCTAAGTGTGTTTCTTTTCACAATTTTAGTGTTTGGCACATCACGGACGTATGTGCACACATCAAAATGATATATTACAAAAATACCTGTGATGGGGGGGAGGGCCCACCTATGTTTTTGGTCCTGGGTGCGGCCTTCATCTAGGGAAACCTACAAAACCCAGACATTTTTTAAAACTATACACCCCAAGGAGTCCAGGGAGGTGTGGCTTGCGTGGCTCCCCCAACATTTTCTTACCCAGACTCCTCTGTAAACCTCAAAATTTGCATAAAAAAGCATATTTTCCTGACTTTTCTTAGTAGGATCACCGCTCCAGCACAAAATTCCTACTCCCCAGTTTTCCCCTCAGTCTCCCTAGTAAAATGACACCTCACTTATGTGGGTCCCCAAAGCAGAGTCCGTCTAAAGATGTATAAAAGAATATGCCCTTATAAACTCTCTGTGCTATCCCTTCTATCTCTTCAAGTTTTGGGCCTTATTCTGTTGCAGGCACCTGGCCCACCCACACAAGTGAGGTATCATTTTTATCGAGAGACTTGGGGGAACGATGTGTGGAAGAAAATTTGCGGCTCCTCTCAGATTCCAGAACTTTCTGTCACCGAAATGAGAGGAAAGGGTGTTTTTGTAGCCAAATTTTGAGGTTTGCAAAGGGTTCTGGGTAACAGAACCTGGTCCGAGCCCCACAAGTCACCCCATCTTGGATTCCCCTAGGTCTCTAGTTTTCAAAAATGCACAGGGTTGGTAGGTTTCCCTAGGTGCTGGCTGAGCTACAGGCCAAAATCCACAGGTAGGCACTTCGCAAAAATCACCTCTGTTTTCTTTAAAAAATGGGATGTGTCCACGTTGCGCTTTGGGGCATTTCCTGTCGCGGGCGCTAGGCCTACCCACACAAGTGAGGTATCATTTTTATCAGGAGACTTGGGGGAACGCTGGGTGGAAGGAAATTTGTGGCTCCTCTCAGATTCCAGAACTTTCTGCCACAGAAATGTGAGGAACATGTGTTTTTGTAGCCAAATTTTGAGGTTTGCAAAGGATTCTGGGTAACAGAACCTGGTCTGAGCCCCACAAGTCACTCCATCTTGGATTCCCCTAGGTCTCGAGTTTTCAGAAATGCACAGGTTTGGTAGGTTTCCCTAGGTGCCGGCTGAGCTAGAGGCCAAAATCTACTGGTAGGCACTTCGCAAAAATCACGTCTGTTTTCTTTAAAAAAATTGGATGTGTCCACGTTGCGCTTTGGGTCGTTTCCTGTCGCGGGCGCTAGGCCTACCCACACAAGTGAGGTATCATTTTTATCGGGAGACTTGGGGGAACGCTGGGTGGAAGGAAATTTGTGGCTCCTCTCAGATTCCAGAACTTTCTGCCACAGAAATGTGAGGAACATGTGTTTTTTTAGCTAAATTTTGAGGTTTGCAAAGGATTCTGGGTAACAGAACCTGGTCCGAGTCCCACAAGTCACCTCATCTTGGATTCCCCTAGGTCTCTAGTTTTCAGAAATGCACAGGTTTGGTAGGTTTCCCTAGGTGCCGGCTGAGCTAGAGGCCAAAATCTACAGGTAGGCACTTCGCAAAAATCACCTCTGTTTACTCTCAAAAAATTGGATGTGTCCACGTTGCGCTTTGGGATGTTTCCTGTCGCGGGCGCTAGGCCTACCCACACAAGTGAGGTATCATTTTTATCGGGAGACTTGGGGGAACGCTGGGTGGAAGGAAATTTGTGGCTCCTCTCAGATTCCAGAACTTTCTGCCACAGAAATATGAGGAACAAGTGTTTTTGTAGCCAAATTTTGAGGTTTGCAAAGGATTCTGGGTAACAGAACCTGGTCCGAGCCCCACAAGTCACCTCATCTTGGATTCCCCTAGGTCTCTAGTTTTTAGAAATGCACAGGTTTGGTAGGTTTCCCTAGGTGCCGGCTGAGCTAGAGGCCAAAATCTACAGGTAGGCACTTCGCAAAAATCACCTCTGTTTTCTTTCAAAAAATTGGATGTGTCCACGTTGCGCTTTGGGGCGTTTCCTGTCGCAGGCGCTAGGCCTACCCACACAAGTGAGGTATCATTTTTATCGGGAGACATAGGGGAACGCTGGGTGGAAGGAAATTTGTGGCTCCTCTCAGATTCCAGAACTTTCTGCCACAGAAATTTGAGGAACATGTGTTTTTTTAGCCAAATTTTGAGGTTTGCAAAGGATTCTGGGTAACAGAACCTGGTCCGAGCCTCACAAGTCACCCCATCTTGGATTCCCCTAGGTCTCTAGTTTTCAAAAATGCACAGGGTTGGTAGGTTTCCCTAGGTGCCGGCTGAGCTAGAGGCCAAAATCCACAGGTAGGCACTGTTTTCTTTCAAAAAATGGGATGTGTCGACGTTGCGCTTTGGGGCATTTCCTGTCGCGGGCGCTAGGCCTACCCACAGAAGTGAGGTATCATTTTTATCGGGAGACTTGGGGGAACGCTGGGTGGAAGGAAATTTGTGGCTCCTATCAGATTCCAGAACTTTCTGCCACAGAAATGTGAGGAACATGTGTTTTTTATCCAAATTTTGAGGTTTGCAAAGGATTCTGGGTAACAGAACCTGGTCCAAGCCCCACAAGTCACCCCATCTTGGATTCCCCTAGGTCTCTAGTTTTCAGAAATGTACAGGTTTGGTAGGTTTCCCTAGGTGCCGGCTGAGCTAGAGGCCAAAATCTACAGGTAGGCACTTCGCAAAAATCACCTCTGTTTTCTTTCAAAAAATTGGATGTGTCCACGTTGCTCTTTGGAGCGTTTCCTGTCGCGGGCGCTAGGCCTACCCACACAAGTGAGGTATCATTTTTATCGGGAGACTTCGGGAAACGCTGGGTGGAAGGAAATTTGTGGCTCCTCTCAGATTCCAGAACTTTCTGCCACAGAAATGTGAGGAACATGTGTTTTTGTAGCCAAATTTTGAGGTTTGCAAAGGATTCTGGGTAACAGAACCTGGTCCGAGCCCCACAAGTCACCCCATCTTGGATTCCCCTAGGTCTCTAGTTTTCAGAAATGCACAGGTTTGGTAGGTTTCCCTAGGTGCCGGCTGAGCTAGAGGCCAAAATCTACCGGTAGGCACTTCGCAAAAATCACCTCTGTTTTCTTTAAAAAAATTGGATGTGTCCACGTTGCGCTTTGGGGCGTTTCCTATCGCGGGCGCTAGGCCTACCCACACAAGTGAGGTATCATTTTTATCGGGAGACTTGGGGGAACATAGATGAGCAAAACAAGTGTTATTGCCCCTTGTCTTTTTCTATATTTTTTCCTTCCAAATATAGGAGAGTGTGTAAAAAAGACATCTATTTGAGAAATGCCCTGTAATTCACAGGATAGTATGGTCACCCCAGAATTCAGAGATCTGCAAATAACCACTGCTCCTCAACACCTTATCTTGTGCCCTTTTTGGAAATACAAAAGTTTTCTTGATAGCAATTTTTTACTCTTTATATTTCAGCGAATGAATTGATGTATACCCGGTATAGAATGAAAACGCACTGCAGGGTGCAGCTCATTTATTGGCTTTGGGTTCCTCGGGTTCTTGATGAACCTACAAGCCCTATATATCCCCGCAACCAGAGGAGTCCAGCAGACGTAACAGTATATTGCTTTCGATAATCTGACATTGCAGGGAAAAGTTACAGAGTAAAACGTAGAGAAAAATTGATGTATTTTTCACCTCAATTTCAATATTTTTCTTTTTCAGTTGTTATTTTCTGTAGGAAACCCTTGTAGGATCTACACAAATGACCCCTTGCTGAATTCAGATTTTTGTCTACTTTTCAGAAATGTTTAGGTTTCTGGGATCCAGCATTGGTTTCATGCCCATTTCTGTCACTGACTGGAAGGAGGCTGAAAGCACAAAAAATTGCAAAAATGGGGTATGTCCCAGTAAAATGCCAAAATTGTGTTGAAAACTTGGGTTTTCTGATTCAAGTGTGCCTGTTCCTGAAAGCTGGGAAGCTCCTGAGTTTAGCACCACAAACCCTTTGTTGGTGCCATTTTCAGGGGAAAAACCACAAGCCTTCTTCTGCAGCCACTTTTTCCAATTTTGTTTGAAAAAAACAAAATTTTCACTGTATTTTGGCTAATTTCTTGGCCTCCTTCAGGGGAACCCACAAAGTCTGGGTACCTCTAGAATCCCTAGGATGTTGGAAAAAAAGGACGCAAATTTGGCTTGGTTAGCTTATGTGGACAAAATGTTATGAGGGCCTAAGCGCAAACTGCCCCAAATAGGCAAAAAAAGGGCTGGCACAGGAGGGGGAAAAGGCCTGGCAGCGAAGGGGTTAATAAAGTTAGTGTTGATCTCCACATGGTATTAACAATCGCAGAACTGGGGGAGTATTTATCCATCCCTTTCTTTCTACCAGCGTCCATTGTTATAGGTAACTTTGTACCTTTTCCTTTTGGGCTTTCCTTATTCTCATGTAGGGCGAGGGAGTTATACACCCAGGATAACCCCTGCTCCCCCCTGGGTAGCTTGGCAGGAGCAGTCAGGCCTATCCCAGAGGCAATGTGTAAAGTGATTGCACAACACACACAACACATGTGACACACTATCCCCACCACAAAGGAAACACAACACCAAGTTATATAAAACACACTGTATTGTACCAAACATCATTAGACCAAACACAACATGGCAGTGATACCCTGCTACCCAAGCAGTTGTCAGAACTTTACACAGTACTGTTACTCTGCAAATGTGTAGTGGCACTTCCGAACTGTATGTGAGTGTAGTAATATCAGACTATATGCTATATACAACACAGCATTCAGTGCACTCTGGCTAGTCCCTACCAACTGGCAGAGTGGGAAACAAGCTAATTTGGCTAAAGCACAAAGCTTGGATGTGGTTAAATTGTGAGGATTAGAATGTGGGTATTCTGGTTACACAGTTTATACTTGATCCTCTAGACAACATCTCAACTCGGTATTTCATCTGTAACATGCTGTCTATGGTACCCTTTCAAAATCCATTGCACTTTATGAATGCATGAACATTTTGCTGTATAGTGCAGTTTTTGTCTCAAACATCACCAGCTGCTGATGGATGCCAAGAAAATGCTTCTGTTTCTAAATGCCTGCCTCAAAGCCACACCCCTAGCTGACCCTCAAGGCCCGCCTCACTCAATTGGGAAAGTACTAGCATTTTATTTTCCATTTAAGGCACTGATCGCAGCCCAAAGCCAATGAGGGTCTGCGTGAAAAGCTGTTTTTATACCAAAATAGAGGTTCTGTGATTGTAAGATGATGAACTAAAGGCTGTCCAAAAACAAATATAACAAAGACGCCAAACACAAGTTAATATAATTGAGGAACTATGGAAGTCATTAGCTTAAATTTTCTTTTTTATAGTTTTTACTCAGTAGGGAGGGCTATACTTGATCCCCCGTGATCCTAGGAGCAGTATGACGATTGAGGTTTATCAAAGCTTTTGAGTGTTAGTGCACTACGAGGCCTGTTGCACCTGCAGCATTTTCTCACTTTGCTAATATGTCCTCGCTTCCTATGGGATTTGCTGCAAGTTTATCCGCGAATGTCCCTGCTTTCGTAATTACAGCTTTGTTGTTGGGGGTAGGAGTGAGGGTTGTGCTGCAGCACCTCTAAAATGACTATGCTGGAGCTCTGAAGGTGTATAAACATTAAAAATGTCTTTACATTTTGTTATTATCTTGTCATATTTCCTGCGGATTCAAAGACAGAGGTCAGGTGTCACTCTACCTCTGAGAGTTTGGTGTTTACGTTTTGTTCTCAAACTGAAAAAAAAGTTAAAGCTTTTTCTAAACTGAACTATTTATTAATGTGGTTGAGTAAGGTAAGTGTGAAAGGAAAGTCTGTAGAGCGCTATTTGTTTCTAACACACAACAAAACTTAAATACCTGTAAATGAACTCTATATATTTTTTTTAAATGCAGCATAAAATAGAAAACCACAAGTGAAGCACATATTTTGTAATTCTGAAGTGTGAAGTAAACACACATTTTAATATGATGAAAATGAATGAATGCACTTCTTGAAGCGAAAATTAAATACTGTCTGGAACCCGGTTTCCACACATTGGTGGTCATTACAACCCTGGCGGACGGTGTTAAAGCTGCGGTAACACCGCAAACAGGGTGGCGGACAAAAAAAGGGAATTACGACCCTGGCGGAAACCGCCAACTAAGACAGCCACTTTAACACACCGCCCGCCACGGCGGTACAGACAAACAGCACGGCGGACACCGCCAACAGACAGGCGGAAGACAATGTACCGCCCACACTATCACAACACACCAATCCGCCACCTTTTCCAGGGCGGATTCCCCGTGGATAAAAACACAGCGGAAACAGCTTTTGCTATGGGAAAACGCTCACCTCAACACATCCCACAAGGAACGAGGACACCATGGAGCTGGAACTACAAATGCTCCCAGCCCTTGCATTCCTGATCATCTACGACCAACAGCGACGTAGGCGCAGAAGATACCGGTGAGTACTGCACCTACGACACGGGGGAGGGAGGAGGCAAAAGTCACGGGGACACCCACCAAACACCCCCACCCTCGCATATCACAATATACACACCAATGCAGTCACAAAAATCACAGTAACAACCCACAATCCCCCCGGAAGAATGCAAAGACAGAGCGAATTGCAGTCAAACTTTGTATTGTGACAATATACTACCCATAAAAAAATATACTGATATATATCATGAAATATGGACAGTGATGCTGTCCATGGATGAGTGAGGTGTGGACTTGATATTGCATGTGCCGTGTGAGGGATGCTTGAACACTTCATGCATCTTCCCTAAATCAAGGACAATTACAGTACTGTTGCCCTCAATTGTCTTTTGTGTTTGTTGAAAGGACACTGCAAACTTCATCCTTTCTGTGTCTGCCCATTTGTGTATCTGAGAGAAGATTGCACTTGTGATGCTTCTTTTTGTTATACATGAAAATACAATATTGCTTCCTGGGATGTGCGAGAGATGCTTTCTCTACTGTTTTATGCACTGCATCTGTTCTTCTTGTGAAAGAAGCTTGCACTGCTGCTTCCGTAGTGTGTCTTTTTCATAACAAAGTTAGGCCCAGGTTTAAGAGCGCCTACCGCCTCCTTGCACCACATTACCGTACGTTTTTTGTCGTTAATGTGGCCTAACAAGGCCAAATTTGCCCCGCCATATTTACAAAGTGGCTGGATGCATGCATCGTGTCACTTTGTAACCCTTTGCGCCACATTATGCCTGCACCAGGCATAATGTTTGCAAGGGGGGCCTTTCACCCATTAGGGGGACCACAGAAATGGTGCAGTGGAATCAGAGGGACTCCACTGCACAATGTTTAGCTGCTATTTTTAATGCCTGCACAGAGCAGGTATTAAAAGGGGACATGCCATTGTTTTCAATGGGCTCCTACGTACTCTGCAGGATTAGTACCAACATTTGCCCGTCAATCCTGCACAGTACATCAATGTCATCAAAATTGTTGTCGCTATTGCCACTACCATGGGCCATGGTGCGCCGTATATTCAATATGGTGCACATATGGTGTCGGTAGGGGAGGGGGTGAAAGGAAAGTGGTGCTGCATTGGATGCAACACCACTTTTTAAAATGAGGGCCTTAGTGTCCAGCATATCAGCAATGCAATAATGTCTCAGTGCCAGATACATGGCAATCTAGTAAAAGTTAGGTGGAAGATAACGGTTCCCAGTTTCAGTTATGTTTACATTTTGAGACTGTAACCTTTAAGACATTTGCACCCAGATGTATACCTTTGTTGTATGAAGCACCAGTCTGCATGATGTATGTAATATGATGTACTTCTACGTGAGACTTTATCTGGTAAGTTTTACATAACCTAAAATATAGGTAACATGTTTGACGTCTGAGCCTGTAATATTTCTCAAAGATTTTCTTTTGCTTTCACATGCTTGCACAGATATGTTTGCTATAACCAAGAGCAGCCTTGCAGCATGGCAGATAGGATATTTGATGACAAATGCAGCAAATAGTTTGCCCGCCATATTACAATGCCAAAAGCTATAATGAACTGGTAATGTGGTGCACAAGATATCTGAGATGTTTGTGATGAAATATCCCATTTGCCAAACTCAAAATTAGGCCCTTAGTCTTTAATGTATATGTCATTTGAGGGATTCTATTACATACATAAGAGATAGAATTGCTGACTAAGTCTTGTCTGTGAGATCTGTATAGAGTGTGGAATAGATCTGCTTTTAAGAATCTATGATTATACAATCTGTGTAAACCGAGGAATATATCAGAAGCTATAGCTTAAAAGATTTCTCCAAACCCCAGGATTTTATTTTTTTTATTTTCTGATATTGCTATGGGCACCCTCAGTGGCTAGGATATGCCCAGACGTGGGTACCTTGCTCGCTGCACCACTGGATTCAAGCTAGCCTGGCTGATGAGAGGTGATACCCCAAAATCTGTCCCAGGATGCGTGTTTCCGTTCCAGAGAGTACCTGGCTTGGCAATTCAGGCTGGTTTGTTCGCCCGGGAGCACGGTCAGAATTGATTTGCATATGCCTGGTGTCCAAACTGGGGTGACGTGTCGAGCAAAATAATGATGGATTGAACCCAGATCTGTGACTAGGGAGTGAGTGTTTGAAAAGTTTCAACACTCCATCCATCATTTAACTTTGTGATATTTGTGATATTGCTTTTTGATACCTTAGTCTGCAACCTGATTATGATCTTGGTGGATGGAATACTCTGTCACAAACATGACGGATATTCTTTCCACCGTATAACTATCACCATAGGATATGATGCGATCATAATACAGGGAACAGGTTATCTGTTGTGAATGAGTAACACCATCCGCCAAGATCGTAAACAGGTCCTAAGTCTAAATAGGGGTCCCCTGAAATACGTTTGTGGCCTGGGCCCCAATAGTGAATAATTTCGAACTGCCTGTGTAATGGCATTAGACGGTGTGAATGAGAAAGTTTTCTTAAAGGGGTCCTAAAAATATGTTTGCCCCAGGGTCCCAGAAATCCTTAAGATATCTCTGTATCATATTATTTGGTATGTGTTTGTTTTTATGCCAATGAAGCTCCTCTGTAAGAAAGTGTTCATCATTGTTTTAGCCCCAAAAAATGTGAAACGGGATGGCTTTTCAGGTAACATCAGATGTTCTACTTCGGGTCCCCGAGAAGTGTCTCCTTTGCATTCACATGGCAGCACTGCAGCTGCTGTGAAGAATCTGCCGGAGTTACCCAGCTCATTTTTTGACAGGTCCGCGCTCATGTGTTTTTTTCCTCAATTCAGGGTTTTACAGTACAGTTTAATGTGTTTTCCAGGCCCTCGTCTACGCTATAAGTTTTGAGGGTGGAAGGTATACTTTGTTAGTTTACCTTTCAACTCATATTACTAGAGTCAGCCTAACTAAATATAGAAAAGCCCCTTTGTTTTCCCAGAGCTTTATTTGCAGCTGTAAATAAGTTTAGTGGCATTTCTATATTAGCCTCAATATTTTTCCCCAACTTAGTAGCTTTCACAGGTTTTCTAGACACCTTTTCCTAACACAGAATATACATTCTTCCTTTGGAATGTCTTCTACATTCACTAAAAGTTCCAGACCATTTTGTCTGTTGTTTATTTCAGCTCTTCAGCATGAGTATGGATTGTGTTTGATGAGCTCATATGTAGGACCTCATTTATGTCATTTGGAGATGTAGTAGCTATGCATTTTAAAACCTTGATTTGGGAGGTGTGGAAGGAATTAGAAGGATTGTGGTCTAGTGGCTGAGTATTACTTCTCCTTGGTATTAGATGAAGTAGATTGTTTATGTCATCTATGTAAGATAGATTCAGCATACTACACTCAAAGGTATTTCATTTTTGCTCAATATGTGCCAAGCTTTTGGAGCTCTCCTTTACTGAGTTGAGGTCTTCATTTATAGTTTATAATAATAACGAAACGTGTTACCTATATACTAAACATTGATTAATTTGTGCACTAGATATTTGTGTTAATGTGGCGCTGTTGGCCTGCATAGCTGCCAGTGCTGTGTATACCGGTGGAGTTAATTCCTCTAAAACATAATTAGATGTTTAACATGAAAATGTGTAAATTGATGAGAAGCATTTGATTGTGATAATACAGACAATTTGCATTCTTGGTTTGGAAAGATATTTATTCCAGAAAAATCTTTGAGCTCGTTTAGTAGTACTGAATAGTCCCATGTGCTTGAGAACTGCTGAGATGCTGATCTCGGTATTTTATTGGCTCCATTGGATCCTACAGAGCTGCCTGCTCTCTCCCATGAATTGATTGTCCGAGGAAGGCATCTACTTGTGAAGCATGATTATTTGGAACAATGTTTATCTCCACTGCAGTTGTAATTTGTGATGTTAATGCAGAATGTTGTTCTGTAGAGTTGACAGGTATGTTGTTACAACTCTTTTCACAATTAGATCTGGGAATGTTAACAGTGTTGTGTAGATCTCTGTTCCACGACTGTAATCATAACGTGAAGCAGTCCCCAAATGATGGTTGCTTGTTCAGTGATTTTATCAATTGCACTTGGTGTTCGAAAGGGATATTGTTTATCCTGTTTCTGTCTGGAAACAGCCTTGTTTCTTCCGACCGTGCTTTGTCTTAACCGCTTCTGTGCCTTGGACGAGATGATCTCGTCCAAGGCTACAGTTCCCCTGTGCCTTGGACGAGATCAGCTCGTCCAAGGCACAGGGGAACTTGATGGAGCGCTAGCAAGCCCCCGTGCATCCCCCTCCCCCCCCCAAGGCGGGGATGGAAGGGGAAGACCTTCCCCTTCCAACCCGACCCCCCCCGGCAATCCGATGACGTCGGCGCGCGCACAGCGCGCCGACGTCATCTAGTGTTGCCGGGCGCGCTGGAAGCCATTTGCTTCCAGCGCGCGAGGAGGAAAGGACGAAAAGGTGAGTCCTTTCCGTTTTTGGGGGGCGGAGGGGTGAAAACAGACACGGGGGAAAAGGAAAGGGTTTTTCCTTTCCCCCTGTGCCTGTTTTCACAAAAATTCCTGCTGGGGCCGCGATCGTGAAGCAGGAATCTTCACTAGACCCCAGGGATTTTTTCAATTAGGTTTCTTTTGGGGGCGACCCATTGGGCAAGGGTCGCCCCCGTGGGGGGCAATTTTTTTCAGTATTTTGCCCCCCCCCTGGGGGCAGATCTGCAGTTTTTTCGGCGGATCTGCCCCCGGGGGGGCGAAAACCACTAGACACCAGGGATTTTATTTTGGGTGTGTATTTTGGGGGCGACCCCGTGGGCAAGGGTCGCCCCTCGCCGGGGGCAATTTTTTTTAGTATTCCCCCCCCCCCTGGGGGCAGATCTGCCGATTTTTCGGCGGATCTGCCCCCAAGGGGGGGCGAAATCCACTAGACACCAGGGAATTTGTTTTTATTGTGTTTTTTGGGGGTGACCCCCCTGGGGCAGATCGCCTTTTTTTCAGCCGATAGGCCCCCAGGGGGGGGCGAAATCCACTAGACACCAGGGATTTATTTTTATTGTAAAGTTTCTTTTGGGGGCGACCCCTTGGGCAAGGGTCGCCCCACTGGGGTTCTATTTTTTTTTTCTGTTTCGGCCCCCCCGATGGCAGACCAGCCATTTTTTGGACGATCTGGCCCCCGGGGGGGGGGGTGGAAGCACACTAGGCGCCAGGGATTGTGTGGTGTGTGGTGTGTGTTTGGGGGCACCCCTTGGGCAACGGTCGCCCCCCTAAAGTGGGGAAAGTTCGTATTGGCCATCTCTGCCCCTATTTTTGTAGGCCCATCTGCCCCCAAGGAGGGCAGAAACCACCAATACGGCAGGGATTTTTTTGTTTTGTTTTGTGTTGTTCTGGGGGTGCCCCCTTTGGGAAGGGTCACCCCCTAAAGGGGGCACAGAGGTGTTGTCCATTTCTGCCCCCCTTGGGGGCAGATTGGCCAATTTTTTTACGCCCATCTACCCCCGAGGGGGGCAGGATCCACTTAGGTACCAGGGACAACTTCTAAGTTCTTGGTGGTGGGGTGTTTGTCAACTGGCAAAGTATTTGTATTTGTGATTATAACAATTTATTTCTTATTTTTCTTCTAGTTCAACACTTTTGCTTCCTTTGCTGTGCATCTTTGCGATTTTGGCAGTAGTTGTCCTGCGGTTTGCATAGTTGCATGTTTTAGGAAAGTGAAAGCAATTTACTCCAAGGGAGTATTGTTGACATGCATGAATGACATGTTTGTAGGTGGTGTACTAAATGCAGTATTGTGTGTTTGACATTGTCCTTAGATTTGAGCACAGTGATGTTTGTGTTGTCATATGTCTAATTTGCTTTTTTCTTTTTAGTGGGATATCATTGGTGATTGCTGTGTCTGTGCAGAGTAGTTGCTTGGTGAGTAGCTTTTTCAGGCAAGTGAGTGGTATAGTTTTTTGTAGTACATAACTCTTTGTGATAAAGCTACACTTTGTTTATTACTTATTTTAGTGCTAGTTGTTGTTGGCAATCCATTTGTTGTTAGGATCATGGCTAGCCGCAAAGTGACCGCTCAGCAGGTTGTTTGCATGCTCTTTGAGTCGTCTTCAGACCATGATTACGACACTGACTCTGCATCTGAGGCAGAGGAGGAAGCAGGAGATTCTGGAAGTGAGTTTTCTGTCCGAGAGTATTCTTCTGATGAGGAAGCTACTCTCAGTGCAGATGAAGGGCCTGTGTTAGAGGAGGACACTGATGTGCCAAGAGTGCAGCAGCCTGGGGCTGAAGGGTTTCCCATTAGAAGACCTGACACCTGGATTGCCCCAAACATGGAGCAGCCACAGTTACCTGCATTTACTGGTCTCCCAGGGTGTAGAGTTAATACGGAAAACTTTTTGCCTGTCCATTTCTTTCACTTGTTTATGGACGATGTATTTTTGGAAGAGATTGTGGAGCAGACAAATGTGTATGCAGAGCAATATTTGCGGGACAACGCTGCCAGACTTAAGCCTCAGTCTAGAGCTACTCAGTGGGTTCCCACATATCTGGAAGAGATGAAAAGGTTTTTAGGTTTGTCTTTTTTGATGGGGTTGATCGGGAAGCCATCACTGGCTTCTTATTGGTCTACTAGTCCCTTGATGGCAACTGCTATATTTCCTGAAACTATGACACGTAATCGGTATTTGCTTCTTCTTCGTATGCTGCATTTTGTAGACAATGCTTTAGCCTTGCCACGAGATCACCCTGATTGTGACCGCCTTTTTAAGATTAGGCCTGTCCTTGATCATTTTGTGGATCGGTTTTCAGAGGTCTATGTTCCAGGCAAAGAGATAAGTGTGGACGAGTCTTTGGTCCTTTTCAAGGGGCGTTTAGTTTTTAAGCAGTACATTCCTAGTAAGAGGGCACGGTATGGGATTAAATTGTATCTGCTGTCAGAAAGCAGTACAGGATATGTGTATAATTTCCGGGTCTACACTGGTAGGGATTCCAGTATTGACCCTCCTGGTTGTCCGGCCACTTTTGGAGTTAGCGAACAAATTGTGTGGGAACTTGCTAGACGGCTGTTTAACAAAGGTCACCATTTGTACGTAGATAATTTCTACACTGGAGTGCAGTTGTTCAAGGAGTTGTTTAGGGTGGACACTGTTGCTTGTGGCACAATCCGTTCTAACCGGAAAGGCTATCCAAGGGAGCTTGTTTGTCAAAAACTTGAGAGGGGACAGTTCAGTGCCTTGCGGAATAATGAGCTGCTAGCTCTGAAATTTTCAGACAGGAGGGATGTGTACATGCTATCGACCATCCATGATGAGAGTACTTCCCCTGTGGCTGTTTGGGGTCAGGTTGCGGAAGTGCGCAAACCAGCGTGCATTTTGGACTACAATAGGCACATGGGTGGTGCTGATAGAGTAGATCAGAGGTTGGAACCTTACACTGCTCTTCGTAAGTCTTATGTGTGGTATAAAAAGTTGGCCCTACATTTATTTCATTTGGCAACTTTTCATGCCTTTATTGTATACAAGGATTGTTCACCTGAGTCAAGGATGACATTTGTTAAATTTCAGGAGTCGGTGATAGAAAGCCTTATTGTGGTGGAACCGGCAAGAGTTCCTAGAGTAGAAGTGGTGGAGGATGTGGCTAGATTGAAAGATCGGCACTTTCCAGATCACATTCCTCCCACTCCCAAAAAAGACATGCCCACAAAGAAATGTAGAGTATGTGCCCGGAGATCAATCCGGAGGGAGAGCCGGATGTACTGTCCCGAATGCCCTTCAAAGCCTGGGCTGTGTGTGCCCAGCTGTTTTAGAAGTTACCACACAAGGAAAAACGTTTGGGAAATACCGTGAGCGTAAGCTGTCTGTTTTATATTTTCATATGTTTCACGGTTGGCATCTCTGTCATGTATATAGTTAGAGCTTTTGTATTTGTAGTTTTGTGCTTATTTTATAATTAGTGGTTTCTTTGTTGTTTATAAACAAAAAAAGTGATGGCGGTGTGCGTGGGGTGGCGCCTGGCTGGCGGTGTGCGTGTGGTGGCGCTTGGCTGGCGGTGTGCGTGGGGTGGCGCTTGGCTGGCGGTGTGCTTGGCGTGGTGCTTGGCTGGCGGTGTGCTTGGGGTGGCGCTTGGCTGGCGGTGTGCGTGGGGTGGCGCTTGGCTGGCGGTGTGCGTGGGGTGGCGCTTGGCTGGCGGTGTGCGTGGGGTGGCGCTTGGCTGGTGGTGTGCTTGGGGTGGCGCTTGGCTGGCGGTGTCCTTGGGGTGGCGCTTGGCTGGCGGTGTGCGTGGGGTGGCGCTTGGCTGGCGGTGCCAGCCAAACGGCAGTCCACACTCCCATCAGATGGTGTGATTCTTGTATCAGGCATGTGGGCGTATGTAAGTGATGGGCCCTTGAGTGGCGCGGTCTGTCAATGTGAGTGTTGTAATGTGCTGGGCCCGTGGCTGGCGGTGTGAATGGTCTTGAGCGTGTCATGTATGAAAGGTGTGTGAATGGACTGTAAAGCGGTTGGTGCCTTGTCGCGGCTTTACAGCTCACGAGCTGTGAGTCATTGGTTCAGTTTTTTGCCTTTCAGATATTAGCAGTGCATTTCATTTTTGTGAAATCTCTTGTTAATAAAATTTGATCCACTGAACCATCACTCACCCTCGTGCCAAATCCAACCAGTATGTGTGCTAAAAAAGACAAAACCTGCTCCGCTGTAATCAGGTGTCGCAGCACACCTGTGACACGCTATGTGCCTCGGGTGGGACCCCGATGATGAAGCATGCCACCAACTTGGTTGGTGGGTGAGGGGTCTTCTTCACATAACCTAAGTGTGTTTCTTTTCACAATTTTAGTGTTTGGCACATCACGGACGTATGTGCACACATCAAAATGATATATTACAAAAATACCTGTGTTTGGGGGGGAGGGCCCAGCTATGTTTTTGGTCCTGGGTGCGGCCTTCATCTAGGGAAACCTACAAAACCCAGACATTTTTTAAAACTAGACACCCCAAGGAGTCCAGGGAGGTGTGGCTTGCGTGGCTCCCCCAACATTTTCTTACCCAGACTCCTCTGTAAACCTCAAAATTTGCATAAAAAAGCATATTTTCCTGACTTTTCTTAGTAGGATCACCGCTCCCGCACAAAATTCCTACTCCCCAGTTTTCCCCTCAGTCTCCCAAGTAAAATGACACCTCACTTATGTGGGTCCCCAAAGCAGAGTCCATCTAAAGATGTATAAAAGAATATGCCCTTATAAACTCGCTGTGCTATCCCTTCTATCTCTTCAAGTTTTGGGCCTTATTCTGTTGCAGGCACCTGGCCCACCCACACAAGTGAGGTATCATTTTTATCGGGAGACTTGGGGGAACGCTGTGTGGAAGGAAATTTGTGACTCCTCTCAGATTCTGTCACCGAAATGAGAGGAAAGGGTGTCACCCCATCTTGGATTCCCCTAGGTCTCTAGTTTTCAAAAATGCACAGGGTTGGTAGGTTTCCCTAGAGGCTGGCTGAGCTACAGGCCAAAATCCGCAGGTAGGCACTGTTTTCTTTCAAAAAATGGGATGTGTCCACGTTGCGCTTTGGGGCATTTCCTGTCGCGGGCGCTAGACCTACCCACAGAAGTGAGGTATCATTTTTATCGGGAGACTTGGGGGAACGCTGGGTGGAAGGAAATTTGTAGCTCCTCTCAGATTCCAGAACTTTCTGCCACAGAAATGTGAGGAACATGTGTTTTTTTAGCCAAATTTTGAGGTTTGCAAAGGATTCTGGGTAACAGAACCTGGTCCGAGCCCCACAAGTCCCCCCATCTTGGATTCCCCTTGGTCTCGAGTTTTCAGAAATGCACAGGTTTGGTAGGTTTCCCTAGGTGCCGGCTGAGCTAGAGGCCAAAATCTACAGGTAGGCACTTCGCAAAAAACACCTCTGTTTTCTTTCAAAAATTTTGATGTGTCCACGTTGCGCTTTGGGGCCTTTCCTGTCGCGGGCGCTAGGCCTACCCACACAAGTGAGGTATCATTTTTATCGGGAGACTTGGGGGAACGCTAGGTGGAAGGAAATTTGTGGCTCCTCTCAGATTCCAGAACTTTCTGCCACAGAAATGTGAGGAACATGTGTTTTTGTAGCCAAATTTTGAGGTTTGCAAAGGATTCTGGGTAACAGAACCTGGTCCGAGCCCCAGAAGTCACCCCATCTTGGATTCCCCTAGGTCTCTAGTTTTCAGAAATGCACAGGTTTGGTAGGTTTCCCTAGGTGACGGCTGAGCTAGAGGCCAAAATCTACTGGTAGGCACTTCGCAAAAAACACCTCTGTTTTCTTTTAAAAAATTGGATGTGTCGACGTTGCGCTTTGGGGCGTTTCCTGTCGCGGGCGCTAGGCCTACCCACACAAGTGAGGTATCATTTTTATCGGGAGACTTGGGGGAACGCTGGGTGGAAGGAAATTTGTGGCTCCTCTCAGATTCCAGAACTTTCTGCCACAGAAATGTGAGGAACATGTGTTTTTGTAGCCAAATTTTGAGGTTTGCAAAGGATTCTGGGTAACAGAACCTGGTCCGAGCCCCACAAGTCACCCCATCTTGGATTCCCCTAGGTCTCTAGTTTTCAGAAATGCACAGGTTTGGTAGGTTTCCCTAGGTGCCGGCTGAGCTAGAGGCCAAAATCTACAGGTAGGTTCTTCGCAAAAATCACCTCTGTTTTCTTTCAAAAAATTGGATGTGTCCACGTTGCGCTTTGGGGCGTTTCCTGTTTTGGGTGCTAGGCCTACCCACACAAGTGAGGTATCATTTTTATCGGGAGACTTGGGGGAACGCTGGGTGGAAGGAAATTTGTGGCTCCTCTCAGATTCCAGAACTTTCTGCCACAGAAATGTGAGGAACATGTGTTTTTGTAGCCAAATTTTGAGGTTTGAAAAGGATTCTGGGTAACAGAACCTGGTCCGAGCCCCACAAGTCACCCCATCTTGGATTCCCCTAGGTCTCTAGTTTTCAGAAATGCACAGGTTTGGTAGGTTTCCCTAGGTGACGGCTGAGCTAGAGGCCAAAATCTACTGGTAGGCACTTCGCAAAAAACACCTCTGTTTTCTTTCAAAAATTTGGATGTGTCCACGTTGCGCTTTGGGGCCTTTCCTGACGCGGGCGCTAGGCCTACCCACACAAGTGAGGTATCATTTTTATCGGGAGACTTGGGGGAACGCTAGGTGGAAGGAAATTTGTGGCTCCTCTCAGATTCCAGATCTTTCTGCCACAGAAATGGGAGGAACATGTGTTTTTTTAGCCAAATTGTGAGGTTTGCAAAGGATTCTGGGTAACAGAACCTGGTCCGAGCCCCACAAGTCACCCCATCTTGGATTCCCCTAGGTCTCTAGTTTTCAGAAATGCACAGGTTTGGTAGGTTTCCCTAGGTGCCGGCTGAGCTAGAGGCCAAAATCTACAGGTATGCACTTCGCAAAAAACACCTCTGTTTTCTTTCAAAAATTTGGATGTGTCCACGTTGCGCTTTGGGGCCTTTCCTGTCGCGGGCGCTAGGCCTACCCACACAAGTGAGGTATCATTTTTATCGGGAGACTTGGGGGAACGCTGGGTGGAAGGAAATTTGTGGCTCCTCTCAGATTCCAGATCTTTCTGCCACAGAAATGTGAGGAACATGTGTTTTTTTAGCCAAATTTTTAGGTTTGCAAAGGATTCTGGGTAACAGAACCTGGTCCGAGCCCCACAAGTCACCCCATCTTGGATTCCCCTAGGTCTCTAGTTTTTAGAAATGTACAGGTTTGGTAGGTTTCCCTAGGTGCCGGCTGAGATAGAGGCCAAAATCTACAGGTAGGCACTTCGCAAAAATCACCTCTGTTTTCTTTCAAAAAATTGGATGTGTCCACGTTGCGCTTTGGGGCGTTTCCTGTCGCGGGCGCTAGGCCTACCCACACAAGTGAGGTATCATTTTTATCGGGAGACTTGGGGGAACGCTGGGTGGAAGGAAATTTGTGGCTCCTCTCAGATTACAGAACTTTCTGCCACAGGAATGTGAGGAACATGTGTTTTTGTAGCCAAATTTTGAAGTTTGCAAAGGATTCTGGGTAACAGAACCTGGTCCGAGCCCCACAAGTCACCCCATCTTGGATTCCCCTTGGTCTCTAGTATTCAGAAATGCACAGGTTTGGTAGGTTTCCCTAGGTGCCGGCTGAGCTAGAGACCAAAATCTACAGGTAGGCACTTCGCAAAAATCACCTCTGTTTTCTTTAAAAAAATTGGATGTGTCCACGTTGCGCTTTGGGGCGTTTCCTGTTGCGGGCGCTAGGCCTACCCACACAAGTGAGGTATCATTTTTATCTGGAGACTTGGGGGAACGCTGGGTGGAAGGAAATGTGTGTCTCCTCTCAGATTCCAGAACTTTCTGCCACAGAAATGTGAGGAACATGTGTTTTTTTAGCCACATTTTGAGGTTTGCAAAGGATTCTGGGTAACAGAACCTGGTCCGAGCTCCACAAGTCACCCCATCTTGGATTCCCCTAGGTCTCTAGTTTTCAGAAATGTACAGGTTTGGTAGGTTTCCCTAGGTGCCGGCTGAGCTAGAGGCCAAAATTTACAGGTAGGCACTTCGCAAAAATCACCTTTGTTTTCTTTAAAAAAAATGGGATGTGTCCACGTTGCACTTTGGGGCGTTTCCTATCGCGGGCGCTGGGCCTACCCACACAAGTGAGGTATCATTTTTATCGGGAGACTTGGGGGAACATAGATGAGCAAAACAAGTGTTATTGCTCCTTGTCTCTCTCTATATTTTTTCCTTCCAAATATAGGAGAGTGTGTAAAAAGACATGTATTTGAGAAATGCCCTGTAATTCACATGCTAGTATGGTCACCCCGGAATTCAGAGATGTGCAAATAACCACTGCTCCTCAACACCTTATCTTGTGCCCTTTTTGGAAATACAAAGGTTTTCTTGATAGCTATTTTTTACTCTTTATATTTCAACAAATAATTTGCTGTATACCTGGTATATAATGAAAACGCACTGGAGGGTGCAGCTCATTTATTGGCTTTGGGTTCCTCGGGTTCTTGATGAACCTACAAGCCCTATATATCCCCGCAACGAGAGCAGTCCAGCAGACTTAACAGTATATTGCTTTCGATGATCTGACATTGCAGGGAAAAGTTACAGAGTAAAACATAGAGAAAAAGTGATGTTTTTTTCACCTCAATTTCAATATTTTTCTTTTTCAGTTGTTATTTTCTGTAGGAAACCCTTGTAGGATCTACACAAATGACCCCTTGCTGAATTCATATTTTTGTCTACTTTTCAGAAATAGTTAGGTTTCTGGGATCCAGCATTGGTTTCATGCCCATTTCTGTCACTGACTGGAAGGAGGCTGAAAGCACAAAAAATTGCAAAAATGGGGTATGTCCCAGTAAAATGCCAAAATTGTGTTGAAAACTTGGGTTTACTGATTGAAGTGTGCCTGTACCTGAAAGCTGGGAAGCTGCTGAGTTTAGCACCGCAAACCCTTTGTTGATGCCATTTTCAGGGGAAAAACCACAAGCCTTCTTCTGCAGCCAATTTTTCCAATTTTTTTGAAAAAAACGAAATTTTCACTGTATTTTGGCTAATTTCTTGGCCTCCCTCAGGGGAACCCACAAAGTCTGGGTACCTCTAGAATCCCTAGGATGTTGGAAAAAAAGGACACAAATTTGGCTTGGTTAGCTTATGTGGACAAAAAGTTATGAGGGCCTAAGCGCGAACTGCCCCAAATAGGCAAAAAAAGGCCTGGCACAGGAGGGGGAAAAGGCCTGGCAGCGAAGCGGTTAATAAAGTTAGTGTTGATCTCCACATGGTATTAACAATCACAGAACTGGGGGAGTATTTATCCTTCCCTTTCTTTCTACCAGCGTCCATTGTTATAGGTAACTTTGTACCTTTTCCTTTTGGGCTTTCCTTATTCTCATGTAGGGCGAGGGAGTTATACACCCAGGATAACCCCTGCTCCCCCCTGGGTAGCTTGGCAGGAGCAGTCAGGCCTATCCCAGAGGCAATGTGTAAAGTGATTGCACAACACACACAACACATGTGACACACTATCCCCACCACAAAGGAAACACAACACCAAGTTATATAAAACACACTGTATTGTACCAAACATCATTAGACCAAACACAACATGGCAGTGATACCGTGCTACCCAAGCAGTTGTCAGAACTTTACACAGTACTGTTACTCTGCAAATGTGTAGTGGCACTGCCGAACTGTATGTGAGTGTAGTAATATCTGACAATATGCTATATACAACACAGCATTCAGTGCACTCTGGCTAGTCCCTACCAACTGGCAGAGTGTGAAACAAGCTAATTTGGCTAAAGCACAAAGCTTGGATGTGGTTACATTTTGAGGATTAGAATGTGGGTATTCTGGTTACACAGTTTATACTTGATCCTCTAGACAACATCTCAACTCGGTATTTCATCTGTAACATGCTGTCTATGGTACCCTTTCAAAATCTATTGCACTTTATGAATGCATGAACATTTTGCTGTATAGTGCAGTTTTTGTCCCAAAGATCACCAGCTGCTGATGGATGCCAAGAAAATGCTTCTGTTTCTAAATGCCTGCCTCAAAGCCACACCCCTAGCTGACCCTCAAGGCCCGCCTCACTCAATTGGGAAAGTACTAGCATTTTATTTTCCATTTAAGGCACTGATCGCAGCCCAAAGCCAATGTGGGTCTGCGTGAAAAGCTGTTTTTATACCAAAATAGAGGTTCTGTGATTGTAAGATGATGAACTAAAGGACGTCCAAAAACAAATATAACAAAGACGCCAAACACAAGTTAATATAATTGAGGAACTATGGAAGTCATTAGCTTAACATTTTTTTTTGATCAGTTTATACTCAGTAGGGAGGGCTATACTTGATCCCCCGTGATCCTAGGAGCAGTATGACGATTGAGGTGGTTTATCCAAGCTTTTGAGTGTTAGTGCACTACGAGGCCTGTGGCACCTGCAGCATTTTCTCATTTTGCTAATATGTCCTCGCTTCCTATGGGATTGGCTGCAAGTTTATCCGCGAATGTCCCTGCTTTCGTAATTACAGCTTTGTTGTTGGGGGTAGGAGTGAGGGTTGTGCTGCAGCACCTCTAAAATGACTATGCTGGAGCTCTGAAGGTGTATGAACATAAAAAATGTCTTTACATTTTGTTATTATCTTGTCATATTTCCTGCGGATTCAAAGACAGAGGTCAGGTGTCACTCTACCTCTGAGAGTTTGGTGTTTACCTTTTGTTCTCAAACAGAAAAAAAAGTTAAAGCTTTTTCTAAACTGAACTATTTATTAATGTGGTTGAGTAAGGTAAGTGTGAAAGGAAAGTCTGTAGAGCGCTATTTGTTTCTAACACACAACAAAACTTAAATACCTGTAAATGAACTCTATATATTTTTTTAAAATGCAGCATAAAATAGAAAACCACAAGTGAAGCACATTTTTTGTAATTCTGAAGTGTGAAGTAAACACACATTTTAATATAATGAAAATGAATGAATGCACTTCTTGAAGCGAAAATTAAATACTGTCTGGAACCCGGTTTCCACACATTGGTGGTCATTACAACCCTGGCGGACGGTGTTAAAGCTGCGGTAACACCGCAAACAGGCCGACGGACAAAAAAAGGGAATTACGACCCTGGCGGAAACCGCCAACTAAGACAGCCACTTTAACACACCGCCCGCCACGGCGATACAGACAAACAGCGCGGCGGACACCGCCAACAGACAGGCGGAAGACAATGTACCGCCCACACTATCACAACACACCAATCCGCCACCTTTTCCGGGGCGGATTCCCTGTGGATAAAAACATGGCGGAAACAGCTTTTGCTATGGGAAAACGCTCACCTCAACACATCCCACGAGGAACGAGGACACCATGGAGCCGGAACTACAAATACTCCCAGCCCTTGCATTCCTGATCATCTACGACCAACAGCGACGTAGGCGCAGAAGATACCAGTGAGTACTGCACCTACGACACAGGGGAGGGGGGAGGCAAATGTCACGGGGACACCCACCAAACACCCCCACCCCCACCCTCACATATCACAATATACACAAGAATGCAGTCACAAAAATCACAGTAACAACCCACAATCCCCCCGGAAGAATGCAAAGACAAAGCAAATTGCGGTCAAACTTTGTATTGTGACAATATACTACCCATAAAAAAATATACTGATATATATCACGAAATCTGTGAAAAATAAATGTACAATACAAGAAGTAGTGCAGATATGTACACAACAATGTTCGTGCACCAACAGTCCAAAAATGCATGGGCGAGGCCCACAATAAATACCTGACAAAAATCCGAGAGAACACTGCTGGGGCATCAGATAGAAACAATACAGGCACCTCAGGGGGAACGGAAGGGGGGCACCTCAGCCAGATGAATGCGAAGCCAGATCCACGACAGGGCACCATGCCCATTGATGTATCCTGGGGAGTGCAAAGCCACAGTCTCTCAAGTCTCTACAGTGGGAGGCTTGCCCACTGTGCCATCCTGGGGAGTGCAAAGCCACAGTCTCTCAAGTCTATACAGTGGGTGGTTTGCCCACTGTGCCATCCTGGGGAGTTCAAAGCCACAGTCTCTCAAGTCTCTACAGTGGGTGGCTTGCCCACTGTGCCATCCTGGGGAGTGCAAAGCCACAGTCTCTCAAGTCTCTACAGTGGGTGGGTTGCCCACTGTGCCATCCTGGGGAGTGCAAAGCCACAGTCTCTCAAGTCTCTACAGTGGGTGGGTTGCCCACTGTGCCACCCTGTGGAGTGCAAAGACACATCTTCGCAAGTAGATGCAGTTCTCTACTGGTACTGGGTGGGACTGGTGCCCAGACTGGATGAGTCTCCCAGTGAAAGTACATGTCCTGTCACAGTCCCAGATGCACATGGGAGAACGATGCCTGATGTGCCGGACTATTCATACCCACACGGTCTTTGCCCTGTTCAGCGGTCTTCACCATGGCGGTCTTTGCCCTGTTCAGCGGTCTTCACCATGGCAGTCTTTGGCCTGTTCAGCAGTGCTTTGCCATGGCGGTCTTGTCCCTGTTCAGCGGTGCTTTGCCATGGCGGTCTTTGCCCTGTTCAGCGGTCTTCACCATGGCGGTCTTTGCTCTGTTCAGCGGTGCTTTGCCATGGCGGTCTTTGCCCTGTTCAGCGGTCTTCACCATGGCGGTCTTTGCCCTGTTCAGCGGTCTTCACCATGGCGGTCTTTGCCCTGTTCAGCGGTGCTTTGCCATGGCAGTCTTTGGCCTGTTCAGCGGTGCTTTGCCATGGCGGTCTTGTCCCTGTTCAGCGGTGCTTTGCCATGGCGGTCTTTGCCCTGTTCAGCGGTGCTTTGCCATGGCAGTCTTTGCCCTGTTCAGTGGTGCTTTGCCATGGCGGTCTTTGGCCTGTTCAGCGGTGTTTTGCCATGGCAGTCTTTGCCCTATTCAGCGGTGCTTTGCCATGGCGGTCTTGTCCCTGTTCAGCAATCTTCACCATGGCGGTCTTTGCCCTGTTCAGTGGTGCTTTGCCATGGCGGTCTTTGCCCTGTTCAGCGGTGCTTTGCCATGGCAGTCTTTGCCCTGTTCAGCGGTGCTTTGCCATGGCGGTTCTGATACTGACATTGGTGTGTGGCATGACGATCTCCACACTGGACATTGGTGTGTGGCATGACGAACTCCACACTGGACATTGGTGTGTGGCATGACGATCTCCACAATGGACATTGGTGTGTGGCATGACGAAGTCCACACTGGATGTTGGTGTGTGGCTTGATGTTCCATCATTGCCCAGCGGGCTGTGGGATTCTGGACCCTCCTGGGCTGTGACTACGGCGGTGGCGGTGGTCTCCTGACCAGTAACGATACTTGAGCCCTCCTGGGCTGTGACTCTGGCGGTGGCGGTGGTCTCCTGACCAGTAACGATACTTGAGCCCTCCTGGGCTGTGACTCCGGCGGTGGCGGTGGTCTCCAGACCAGTAACGATACTTGAGCCCTCCTGGGCTGTGACTCTGGCGGTGGTCTCTGGACCAGTGACGATACTTGAGCCCTCCTGGGCTGTGACTCTGGCGGTGGTCTCTGGACAAGTGACAATACTTGAGCCCTCCTGGGCTGTGACTCTGTCGGTGGTCTCCTGACCAGTAACAATACTTGAGCCCTCCTGGGCTGTGACTCCGGCGGTGGCGGTGGTCTCCTGACCAGTGACGAAACTTGGGCCCTCCCGGGCTATGACTCTGGCGGTGGTCTCTGGACCAGTGACGAAACTTGGGCCCTCCTGAGCTATGACTCTGGCGGTGGTCTCTGGACCAGTAACGATGGTGCTGGCAGTTGTGTCTGGACCGCCGGAAATGATGGCGCACTCCTCTACCGTGACACTCACAACATGTTGGGGAGACTTCCTCTGGACCTTCCCCACCTTTTTTGGAGTTACAGATGACTCACCAATCGCCTTGGATCCCATTTCACTTTTTGTCCCACCAGGAGTCTTGACACGGTCCCGTCGTCCACTCTCCAATTTCTGAGCCTTTACAGGGGGTGGGCTGACAGTGCCTTGGCTCCGGGTCCTACTGCCTGCCCTGGTGGACGGGGCACTCCAAAAACCTGGAACACGCACCACTGGTACTGGAGGCTTTTTGGCTGAGGCGCTACGACGGGACTGATAAATAGGAGGGGGGGCAAAAAGGTCAATTTGACATAGGGACAGTTTCTGACGGACACTGGGATGGGTAGCTGGAGGGGCTCTGGGAGTGGAGGAAGAGGAGGTGGTTGTAGGAGGTGTCACGTTAGCTGTTTTGGGAGCAGGTGCAGGTACTGGAGGCTGTCGTGAGGTGGATGGATGTTGGGTGAGTGATTGCCAGCGTTTGTGTACTTTGGGAGGGGGCGTCACAGACACACTGGGAGAGGACACAGGGGACGTGTATATGGCAGTGGAGGTGGTGAGTGCAGGTGAGCGGCTTGTGGTGCTGGATGTCCTGGTGCGAGTCCTACTGCCTGTAGATGTGGTGCATGCAGGTGTGTGTGTAGACGAGACTGGGAGAGAGGAGTGAGAAGAGGAGGAGGGGGACACAGTGGAGACAGTGGATGTTGCTGTATCTGTATGGGTCTGATGCTTGTGTGAGTGCCTGTGGTGTGTGTGGTGCCTATGTTTGCTTGAGCTACTTGTGTGTGTTGACTTGTGTGCATGCTGGTCTGTAGGTGTGCTTGGGATGGGCTGGGGTACAGGGGATTGGGTCTGGGTGGAGGAAGTTGGAGGGGGGAGGCTGGACACAGGGACAATGGCTGCCATCAGTGCTGAGGCCAGAGATTGCAGGGTTCGCTGAAGGACAGACTGACCAGAATGAATGCCTTCCAGGAATGCATTACCGTGTTTCAACTCTCGTTCTACACCCTGGATGGCATTCACAATAGTAGACTGCCCAACAGTGAGGTCAATGGCCTCCTCACTGAGGGCAGCAGGGGTGACTGGGGCAGGGCCTGAGGTGCCTGGGGCGAAGGTGATGCCCACCCTCCTGGGTGAGCGGGCACGGGGTGAACGCTGAGGGGCTGCTGGGAGGGCGGTGCTGGTAGGGGAGGTGGCGGCTGTACCTGTAGAAGTGGGGCGCACTGATGCTGCTGCCACCACAGGGGAGCTCCCATCGGCGGACGAGTCCGTGTCGCTGTTTGGTGATCCTGTGGCCGACGTGGAGCTCCCCTCGCCCTCTGTCTCACTGGTGAATTCAGAGTCTGTGGTGTGGCCCTCCATGGCCATGTCGGATGCAGCTCCCTCGTTCTCCGGTGCCACTGTACCTCCGCCTGTTGATGCTGATGTACAGAAGGACAGGGAGAGCAGAAAAAGGGGGGAGACAGAAGAAAGAGAGTTTTAGTGCATGGCATACTGCTACCGTTGGCGGACAAGACAAACGCAGCAGCCCCCTGCATTACGCCGTGCTCCTGCCCTCTGCACATGCAATTTCTGGGATATGGCCTACATGGCAATGGTAGAAATCTGCCCACATGGATGGCAAAGGGGCAACTATACATAAAATTGGCTTTTTGTTTAGCTGGGGTAGAGTGCCACATGGCCTACATAATGGAGGGGCCTTGCCTACCTAACTCGCCCTGGCCTAGGGACACCCACAGCCCACCACCCCCACCCAGACAGCTCCACTGCACGCAAAGTCCATAGGATGAGGTTGTACTCACCCCCTTGTGTCTGCAGTGATGTCCTTAAGCGCCCATCCAACTCCGGGTAGGCCACCGCCAGGATCCGGAACATCAGGGGGGTCATGGTGCGACGGGCACCCCTCCCACATTGAGAGGCCATCCCCAGCTGAGCCTCCGCTGCCTTCTTGCTGCAGCGGCGAATGTCCTCCCATCTCTTCCGGCAGTGGGTGCCCCGTCTCTGGTGGGCCCCCAGGGTCCGGACTTCCTTGGCGATGGCACGCCAAATGTCCCTCTTCTGGTGGGCGCTGACCTACATGACATACACAAGGAAAGAGGAACAGTCATTACCTACTGCACCGTCGTTGTAATTGGCCCCCTCCCAACTCTATCCCTGTGGCCCATTCATCCCCATGCATGACTGTTCTATGTACTCTGCCCCCTTCCCTCATCCACCCAGCCCTGTCCACCCAGGCCTGGCCCATACAACGTGCTCCCTGTGTACTAACCTGTTGGTCTGGAGGACCGTAGAGTAGCGCATACTGGGGGAGGACCCCATCCACAAGTTTCTCCAACTCCTGTGCAGTAAAGGCAGGGGCCCTTTCCCCAGACGCAGCAGCCATCGTCGCTTCCAGACCGAGGTCACAGCAGCACTAGCAGTGTAGGTCCTCTCCTGTCGAAGGTCAGGTATCTAGTGATTGAAGGGATAGAAAATGGTGGTGACGTCCGCGGCGGTGACGTCCGTGGCGGTGCGCATCATCACCGTCAGCGCACCTGTTCATTGGCTCCTCGGACCCATAGGGTCCAATGTTAACCAATGCAGCATTGCGCCGCGCTCTACGACCGCCTACCGCGACGGTGTGCAACGCCAGCGCAGTTACCCCACAATTCCATTGTCCCAGTTTAGAGGTCATGCAGCCGCCATTTCAGGGGCCCACATGGCTTCAATTACTACTGCGTCACACATACCGAGGCCTACACTCAAAACCTTTCCCGGATGGGTTAATTGTCTGTTGTAGTCTTGTGTGTGACTTTGGGTACATACCTGGAGGAATGCTGACAGTTTCTTCACTGTTGCCCTTCTTAGGCACCGTCAGCTGGAACATATTGGAAGATGGCGGAAAGCCTCCGGTGTACCAACCGCTGGTGGACCTGTTGACAATGGAAGAGCGACATGTCATCGTGACCTACCGGTTTGACCGTGCCACAATCCAGGAACTGTGTACCCAGTTGGAGCCAGACCTGATGTCACCAATCCGCCACCCGACTGGAATCCCCCCTGACGTGCAGGTGCTGTCAGTGCTCCATTTCCTTGCAAGTGGCTCTTTTCAGACAACAGTGGCCATGGCATCAGGGATGTCCCAGCCTATGTTTTCCAACGTCTTGTCCAGAGTGTTGTCTGCCCTGCTGAAACACGTAAGGAGATACATCATTTTCCCTGAGGTGGCGGATTTGCCTACAGTGAAATGTGACTTCTATGCCCTTGGACATATCCCCAACGTCATAGGTGCCATTGATGGGACCCATGTAGCTCTGGTCCCCCCCGCAGGAATGAACAGGTGTACAGGAACAGGAAGAGTTATCATTCAATGAATGTCCAGATGGTCTGTTTGGCAGACCAGTACATCTAGCAGGTAGATGCAATGTTCCCTGGCTCAGTGCATGACGCCTACATCCTGCGGAATAGCAGCATCCCTGATATGATGGGTGAACTCCAGAGGCCCAGTGTATGGCTATTGGGGGACTCTAGTTACCCCAACCTGTCCTGGCTACTGACCCCAGTGAGGAATCCCAGGACCAGGGCAGAGGAACGCGACAATGAGGCCCATGGGCGTACTAGGAGGGTGATCGAGCGGACCTTGGGCCTCCTGAATGCCAGGTTCAGGTGCCTCCATATGACAGGTGGGTCCCTATTCTACTCACCGAAGAAGGTGTGCGACATCATCATCGCCTGCTCCATGCTCCATAACTTGGCATTGTGACGCCAGGTGCCTTTTCTGCAGGAGGATGATCCAGATGACGGTGTTGTTGCAGCGGGTGAGCCTGTGGAGCCTGTGGACAGTGATGAGGAGGAAGCTGATGAAGATGAAAACGACAACAGGGAGTCAGTCATACAGCAATATTTTCAGTGAGACACAGGTGAGTACAATTTCATGTTTCACATAATATTACATTTCACACGCCTACCTCTATCCTGTACCTACATTTCACTCCCTATCTGGTAACTGAGTTGTCCCCTTCCATTTCAGTTTCAGTAATGTGGTAACCTACGTGTCAACAGCTTGCACCCTTGAAAGGCTTGTGATGTGTGACATTGGTATGTTGGCCTTCCAATGGGTAACCATTTTTAACACTGTAATTAACAGTACACAGTTCACATTC
Organism: Pleurodeles waltl; assembly: GCF_031143425.1. NCBI lineage: Eukaryota > Metazoa > Chordata > Amphibia > Caudata > Salamandridae > Pleurodeles > Pleurodeles waltl. The sequence goes on from NC_090449.1 coordinate 979,291,662, forward strand.
ATTGACTGACTCCAATATTATTATGGTTTCAAGGGTGTTTATTGAAGTGCATAAAAATGTAGGGGGGTTGTGAAATGGGGAGAGGTCATGGTGGAAGAATGTCCATGGCAGAGTCCAGTCTATTAGTCTCACAGGTACATTGCACATCTGGCCTTTGGATGTGGAGCTGGGGCAGTTCCGATTTGGACAGGGTAACAAAGTGGGACAGTGGGGGGACAATCAGGGTGGTCTTATTTCCTGGCGGGGGTCTTGCCATCTTGCTCTGTCCTGTTCCTGGATCTCAGGGACCGCTTTCGTGGTGGTTGTCCGTCTGCAGGGGGTGGGGTGCTGGTGTGGTGGTCCTGTGGCAGGGCGTCCTGTCCACTAGCGCCGGCGGAGGTGGTGGGCATTTCATCGCCCTGGCTAGTGTCAGGGGCCTCTTGGAGTGCCACGGTGTCCCTCAAGGTCTTTTGAATGTCCGTCAGCACCCCTACGATGGTGCCCAGGGCGGAGCCGATGGTCCTGAGCTCCTCCCTGAACCCCAAATACTGCTCCTCCTGCAGACGCAGGGTCTCCTGCAACTTGTCCAGGACCGTTGCCATCGTCTCCTGGGAGTGGTGGTATGCTCCCATGATGGAGGAGAGGGCCTCGTTGAGATTTGGTTCCCTTGGCCTGTCCTCGCTCTGTCGCACAGCAGCCCTCCCAGTTCCCCTACGTTCCTGTGCCTCCGTCCCCTGGACCGTGTGCCCACTACCACTGCCCCCAGGTCCCTGTGGTTGTTGGGGTGGTGGGTTACCCTGGGTGCCCTGTAGTGGTGGACACACCGCTGATTGACCTGTCCTGGGGACGGGGGTACGGGCCCGCTGGGTGGGTGCTGTGCTGGTGTTACCAGAGGGTGGCAGCTCGGTGTTGGGCTGTGGCTGGGCAAGGGGAACCGACTGTCCTGAGGCCCACGATGGTCCGGGCTGGTCATCAAGATCCAGTAGGGCAGAGCTGCTGTCGTCACTGTGGGCCTCTTCTGGGGGTGGAGTGGTGTTTTCTGGACCCTCTGGTGTTGTGACGTTCCTTCGGGTTCCTGCGGGGGTATAAGTACATGATTATTGCATGTATGTGTTTCATGGTGTGCAATGGTTGGGTGTGCGTGAACCCCAGTGTAGGCATTCCTGTGTGGGGGCTTGTGTGGTGATGGTTGGGGGGTGTTGTGGGTCTGTGCAGTGGGCATGCTTTAGTGCTGGGTGTCCATGCTTAGTTGTGTCATGCAGGTCTTGGGATGGGTGGTTGTTGTCATGGGTAGATAGGTGAGGATTTGGGGTGATAGGGGAGGGTGTGAGGGTGGGGGTGTGTGATAGCATGCAGGTAGGGTGGGGGATATGATAGTGAAGATTTGACTTACCAGTGTCCGTTCCTCCAACGACTCCTCCGAGGCACTCAGGATGCAAGATGGACAAGACTTGCTCCTCCCATGTTGTTAGTTGTGGGGGAGGAGGTGGGGGTCTGCCGCCAGTCCGCTGTACCGTGATGTTGTGCCTGGATACCGTGGAACGCACCTTCCCCCGTAGGTCGTTCCACCTCTTCCTGATGTCCTCCCTATTTCTTGGGTGCTGTCCCACAGCGTTGACCCTGTCCACTATTCTTTGCCATAGCTCCATCTTCCTAGCTATGAATGTGTACTGTACCTGTGAGCCAAATAGCTGTGGCTCTACCCTGATGATTTCCTCCACCATGACCCTGAGCTCCTCCTCGGAGAAGCGGGGGTGTCTTTGACGTGACATGGGGTGGTGTGTGTGAGGTGTGGGGTGGTGTATGTGTTGATGAGTGTGGTGAGTGTAGTGGTATGTGGTGTTTTGTGCGTGGATGTTGTGTGGGTGATGGTGTAGTGTGCCTCTGTGTGATGGGGTTCTCTATTCTGTGGTGTCTCTCTCTGGCCTTCGTCTCTAATTTGTGGTCGTAGGGGTTTGTGGGTGATTTGGGTGTGTGTTTTATATTGTATTGGATGTGTGGGTGTGGTGTGTGTATGTGTATCAGGTGTGTGTATTTGGAATTGTCCAATGTGGCGGTGTTTTGGAGCTGTGTGTGTATTTTGAGCGCGGCGGTGTGTACCGCCAATGGAATACCGCGGTTGAAAGACCGCCGCGTGGATTCGTGGGTCGTAATAGCATGGGCGTGTTTCTGTTGGCGTGGAGGTGGAGGATATGTTTCCGCATGTTTATCGCTGACCTTTGGTGTGGCGGTATTGTGTGGGTGTCTGAATTTCGGCGGATTCCGTGATGTGTGTCATAATAGCTGTGGCGGTCTCCCGCCGCCACGGCGGTGTATTGGCGGTCTTCTGCGCGGCGGTAAGCGCCTTTTACCGCCAATGTTGTAATGAGGGCCATTATCATTTGCATGCTATAGAGGCGAATCAATAAAAATGTGCAGATTTAGCGTCCATTATAATGGACATGTGCTGTCTGTAACTGACAGTGCACGACTCACCATGCTTTAATAATATTTTAGCGGCTTTCTTGACTTCACTGCTTGTTGTTATATGTAAGAAAGTGTCACTCTGAGTGTCACATATTTGGCAGTAGAATGTCACTCCTAAGTAGCCTTAAAGGATGGAAATGTCACACACAAGCAGTCTGTAAACTTGGCAGCTACACTTCCACGAGCATGGGGCAGGCACAAGCATGGCTCTTGGGGGTCCAACGACAAGTTGCACACATGCCAATATACCCAATTCAGAAAGGAGATTTCTGCTTTTTGAAGGCATATATGGCTATATTTTGTCTGTCTCGGCTGAAATTGCCTCTCCCATATTAGAACTCAATGGGGGAAGTACATTCTCCTGATCGTTTTTTTTAAATATCCCACTTTCCACTTTTTAAATGTTGGCCTGTATGAAGCTGATCGGGAGTGAATTGACACTCTAATTTAGTAGTGAGGGAGTCAATTTCCACCTAGATTCAGTGTATGTAAAATTAACTTATGTGTCTATGAAAAATCTAATATTTATTCATCAGCCATAAACAAGCATTTGACAACCATGTTCTGAGGACTTTGGTATGGGTCTGACACAGGTCAGGGGTATTCCTCTAAAAGACAGTCAGGAAGAGGACAGAGTCAGTCATATGTTGGGTCTTGTATGTGACTTGATGGTATAGCTGAGAAAGAGTCAGTTATATGTGAGGCCAGCGCCTCGGAAAGGTAGAAATAAAACAACATATTTAAAGGGGAAGCAGCCTGAACCACGACTCCCGAACAACAAAGTCGTGGACAACGAATGCGGAACAACGCTTTCATTACCATGAGCTCCTTGTTCGGTGACTTAAACACGCATGTGCTGAACAATGTACATGCCTGGTTAAGACAAAGAAGAAGGGAGTCGGCTGAGGAGGAGAACGTGATCAGGTGAAGTAGGGCTGGGACTGGGGCTGTTTTAGGGGCAGGGGCGGGGTGGGGGGTCAGGGTATTTTTAGTTTTAGGGGGTGGGGGTTGGGGTGGTTTAGGTTTAGGGGTGGGGAACGGGGTCTAGGCATTTTTAGTTTTAGGGGTGGGGTGGGGGGTCAGAGTATTTTTAGTTTTTGGGGGTGGGAGTCAGGGTGGTTTAGGTTTACGGGCGGGGAGGGGGGGTTGGGGCACTTTTAGTTTTAGGGGCAGGGGAGAGGAGGTCGGGTATTTTTTGTTTTAGTGGGGGGGGGGCTGGGGTATTTTTACTTTTTGGGGGTGGGGGTGTGGGTTGGGGCAGTTTAGGTTTTAGGGGCGGGGTGGGGGCATGGGGTGGTTTTAGGTTTTAGGGGCGGGGTGGGCGGTCGCAGTAATTTTAGGGGCGGGGTGGGGGTTACTTTTTGAGGGTGGGGGTTGGGGTGGCTTTAGGTTTTGGGGCAGGGGTTGTGGTAATTTTAGGGGCGGTGTTGTGGTGGTTTTAGGTTTTAGGGGCAGGGTGGGGGCTGGGGAGGTTTTAGGTTTTAACGGCGGGGTGGGGGTTGCGGTAATTTTAGGGGCAGGGGTGGGGAGTTGGGCTGGTTTTAGGTTTTAGGGGCGGGTTGGGGTAGTTTAGGTTTCAAGGATGGGGTGGCTTTAGGTTTTAGGGGCGGGTGGTTATTGGGGTAGTTTAGGTTTTAGGAGCGGGGTGGGGGTTGGGGTGGTTTTTAGGGGCGGAGTGGGTAGTTGCGGTAATTTAGGGGCAGGAGTGGGGGTTGGGGTGGTTTTAAGTTTTAGGGACGGGATGGGGTCGCAGTAGTTTTAGGGGCGGGGTGGGGGGTTGGGGTGGTTTTAGGTTTTAGGGGCTGTGGGGTCATGGTAACTTTTAGGGGAGGGGTGGGGGTTAGGAGGGATCGCATGCTGGAACCATGCATGCCGTTCACTAATGCCTTTACCAGGACTGCCTCTACAATGAAAAATCGTTGTTAAAGCATTCGTGGTAAAGGCATTAGTGGTAACAACGTGGTCGTTGTTCCGACTGCGTTGTTCAGCCATGTGTGGCTCTAGCATGCATTGTTCCAATATACATTCATTTAAGGCACTCATTATGGCCTCAAAAATGCTGGTATATTTCTGTACATGCCAGAATCATAAGTTTTTGAGGCTAAAATCACACCGCTACAGTATTCCCTAAGTAACTTTTGGCAGATCAGGCCGATAACTAGTGGATCGTATGAATTTTGATGTGGTAGGTTAAGCTGCCAGGGTAACACATGAAACAATTTACTTTCTTCCACAGCTTAATAGAATTATAAAAACGAGCAACAATTGAAAATGTTAACACTAAAACGTTTTGCAAAAAATTTCACCAGTCTTGGGATCATCTCAAACCTGGCAAAATAAGTGAATGAAAAAATTATGATTTGAGGTATGATAATTCGGGCAAAAATCTAATTTATGGAGTAAATTGTGCCACCAAATAACGGGAACATTTTCTTGCTAAAAAGTTTTTTTATTTTTTATGCAAGAAACTATACCTGCATTTTGTTTTGTAAAGCTACTCATTTTAGTAAGTTACATAATCGTCAACTTTGCATATCTCTGCTGTTGGGTTTCACATTTCACTTAACGCTAATGAAGGGCCTGTACACTGCCATGGACTGGCTCCAGCTGTGACACAGGTATTTTGTTATTTAAACTTGCTCGAGTTTACTGCTAAAATGTGGTAAATGGTTTACCAGCAGATATATTAGCATGGATAAATATTAATGACTCCAAATAATTCAACATCTTAAACAAGCATTTGCAATGGAAAAGGCCTCACATTTTCTTGAGTTAGAGCTATTGGTGTTGTAAATTAATAACTGGATATTTCTTGCCACATAAATTGGTCAACCCTGCCTCATAATTTGACCTTTTCCTGCCACATAATTCCAGTGGTCCTGCATATAACTAAAGCACTTCCATTTACTTTCTTCCTCTATCTTCAGCAAAAAATTAAAATATTGCCATTTTGCATCCTAATTTAAATCTCTCATGCTTAGTCAAATAGAATACCACTTTCACCACCCCTCCATTAGAGGTGCTGGCTGGCTAACACAATCCTCCCCCAAAAAAGACACAAAACACCCACTGAGGAATAACAAGAGAAATAACCTAATATCAAGAGCGTTCAAAAAGTTAGAGTGTAATAAGGATGTTGAGTTGGCCTGAATCATGGTCATAATTGCAATAAGGACAGATTAATAAAACATATACAAGTATAATATAAACCCAATAAAAACCTTTTTCAGAAATAAATCTTTGGCATTAGACTGCAATTATGAATTAAGCATTGCAAGCCAAAGGAGTTAAAAGTGATTGTACATATATTTTATATGTCTGAGATGGCTTTAGAATAATGGTGCCTCAGTATTCACATTGAACTGCAACAGCTGCGTGTTGGAAAGGAAAGCTTTAGGCACCTGCGCATGATTATTTACAAATTAAGCTCTGAGTGAGCTAAAGGTGTTAAAAGTGGCTGTACATATATCAAAAATGCCCAAGATGGCTTTAGAATAATGGTGCTTTAGTATTCACATTGAACTGCAACAGACGCGCATTTCAAAGAAAAGCTTTAGCCACAGGCATATGATTATTTACAAAGTAAGCACTGCAAGAGTGAGCTAAAGGGGTTAAAAGTGGCTGTACATATATTAAAAATGACTGAGATGGCTTTAGAATCATGGTGCCTCACTATTCACATTGAACTGCAACAGTCACACATTGGAAATGAAAGCTTTAGGCACTGCCACTTGATTATTTACAAATTAAGCACTGCTTTAAAAGGGTTAAAAGTGGTTGTACATATATTAAAATGGCCCGAGAAGGTTTTAGAATAACACTGCCTCAGTATTCACATTGAACTGCAGCAGATTTGTGTTGCAAAGGAAAGCTTTAGGCACCGGCACATGATTGTTTACAAATTAATCACTGCAAGCTAAAGGGGTTAAAAGTGGCTGTACATATTTTAAAAATGGCTGCGATGGCTTTAGAATCATGGTGCCTCACTATTCACATTGAATTGCAAAAGCCATGCATTGGAAAGGAAAGCTTTAGGCACTGCCACTTGAGTACTTACAAATTAAGCACTGCGCTAAAGGGGTAAGATGTGGCTGTACATATATTACAAATGCCGGGGATGGCTTTACAATAATGCTGCTTCAATATTCATGTTGAACTGCAGCATCAGCGCATTACACAGGAAAGCTTTAGGCACCTGCACATGATTATTTTCAAATCAGGCACTGCAAGATTGAGATAAAGGGGTTTTAAGGGTCTGTACATATATTGAAAATGCTTGAGATGGCTTTAGAATACTGTTGCCTTGGAATTCGCATTACACTCAAACAGCTGCACGTTGCAAAGGAAAGCTTTGGGCACCAGCATGTGACTATTTACAAATTAAGCGCTGCACTAAAGGGGTTAAACGTGGTTGTACAAATATTAAAAATGACTGAGATGGCTTTAGAATACCACTGCCTCAGTATTCACATTGAACTGTAGCAACAGCAAATTGCAAAGGAAAGATTTAGGCACCAGCCCGTGTATGTTTACACAATAAGCACTGCGAGCTAAAGGGGTTAGAAGTGGCTGTACATATATTAAAAATGCATGAGATGGCTTTAGAATAAAGGGGCCTCAGTATGCACATTGAACTGCAACAGCCATGCATTGCAAAGGAAAGCTTTAGGCACTGGCACAAGATTAATTACAAATTGAGCACTGCAAGAGTGAGATAAAGGGGTTAAAAATGGTTGTATATAAATTACAAATGCCCAAGATGACTTTAGAATAATGGCGCCTTAGTATGCACATTGAACTGCAATGCTGTGCGTTTGCAAAGGAAAGCTTTAGGCTCTGGCATGTGATTAGTTATCTTAAGCACTCCGCTAAAGGGCTTAAAAGTTGCTGTACATAAATTAAAAATGACCAAGGTGGGTTTAGAATAATGGTGCTTCGCTATGCACATTGAACTGCAAAAGCTGCGCGTTGCAAAGGAAAGCTTTAGGCACTTGCAAGTGATTATTTAGAAATTTTGCACTGCTCTAAAGGGGTTAAAAGTGTCCTGAGATGGCTTTAGAATACTGTTGCCTTAGTATTTGCATTGAACTCCAACAGCCGCGCATTGCAGAGGAAAGCTTTAGGCACCAGCACGTGATTATTTACAAATTCAGCACTGCGCAAACGGGGTTAAAATTGGTTGTACATGTACTAAAAATGACTGAGATGGCTTTATAATAACACTGCCTCAGTATTCACATTGAACTGTAGCAACAGCAAGTTGCAAAGGAAAGATTTAGGCACCGTCCCTTGGTTGTTTATATAATAAGCACTGCCACCTAAAGGGGTTACAAGTGGCTGTACATATTTTAAAAATGACAAGATGCTTTAGAATAATGGTGTCTCAGTATTCATATTGAACTGCAACAGCTGTGCGTTGCAAAGGAAAGCTTTAGGCACCTGCAAGTGATTATTTAGACATTAAGCACTGCTCTAAAGGGGTTAAAAGTGGCCCGAGATGGCTTTAGAATAATGGTGCCTAAATATTCACATTGAACTGCAAAATTCACATGTTGCAAAGGAAAGCTTTAGGCACTGGCACGTGATTGTTTACGAATTAAGCACTGCTAAAGGGGTTAAAAGTGGCTGTACATATATTCAAAAAGTCCTAGATGGTTTTAGAATGATGGTGCCTTAGTACTCACATTGAACTGCAAAACCTGCACATTATAAAGGAAAGGAAAGCTTTAGGCACCAGCACATTATTATTGAAAAATTAAGCACTCCGCGAAAGAGGTTAAAAGTGGCTGTACATATATATTTAAAATGCCAGAGATGGCTTTAGAATAATGGTGCCTGAGTATTCACATTGAACTGCAACAGGCGTGCATTGCGAAGGAAAGCTTTAGACACCGGCATGTGATTATTTACAAATTAAGCTCTACTGTCACATGTTATGGACACGGAGTAAGACAAAAAAAAGCAAATCCTAAGATTAATAGTAATAATTTGAATTCTAATAAAAATATTAACACAGGTGAAATCTTTAAAACTAGAACTGAATTAATTAGATTTATTTTGCGTAAATGTGTTGATTCAAAGATCACTGTTCAAGCAAGCTATACCATACCACTATCACAAAATTAGTCACCAACTGGAAACCTAACTATGCTGCACAAAATGATAGCCCAGCAGACCATAAAGCAGCATAATGTAGCAGCACTTTCTTGCGTGTATAAAACCAATCTCAAAAGAAAGCACTGCTACATTATATCGATGTATTACAGTTGCTAAAATATTACATCATATATGTTGTTTGATGTCACATTCCACGTAGATACATTTTTAAAAGCAAAACCTTTGTGTGTTTATCTGTTTATTTTGTCACTACGCAGATCCATTTACCATATAAACACACAAAAAGTTGTTTTTTTACAATACAGCAACATAAACAAACAGCCGTGGCATAAACTAAAAAAACAAACACTACCTAAAAACAATGTAAAAACAACAACAAACATGAGCCAAGAAACGCGAGCAATCATATGGTTTTAAAAATGCATTTACGTTCATCTGTGACAGAAACAACAAAAACCAGGAAGAAACAATGGAAGTAAACTGATTGACATGCTGGTAGGGGATAAAAAGAAAAAGTAATCCAGAAACCATGCTGAAAACATGGAGCTGCATATGTTTTCAGTAGTTGGCCGGTGTTCTTGAAGAGGGCAGAACACTGGAACAGGCAAAATGTTTGCATGCCTTTTGCAAGCCCCCAAACGAATGAAAGTGATGTGCGTGAGGTGGGTGTGGTTAAAAGCCCACATAGATACCAACATGTTGAAAAAGCAGCGCTTGTGCACTGCTATGCTCAACCTAAAAAGGATCCATTTCCAGTGGTGAACATTGCTTTCTTAATGGGACTAGATTAATGTGTGTCTGAGTGTGTCTTTCCCTGTGGGGTTGTGTGGGGGTGACTGTATGGGTTTCTGACAGTATGTGATTTTGAGTTTGACTGCTTGTAGCTGCATGTGTTACAGTGTGTATATGTGTAGCTGTGTCTCTTACTCTTTAGTTTACTGGATGTGTGTGAATGTGTCTATGTATTTAAGGCTTTGCTCAGGGTGACTGTATGTGCCTGTGTGACTGTATGTGTTTGGGGGCTGTATATGTGTGTCTGACTGACGACGTATGGGAGTGTATGGGAGTGTAACTCTTTTTTGTGGAGGGAATATGATTTTGGGTGTGATGGAGAGTGTGTTCATGTCTAAGGCCCTCATTACGACCCTGGCGGTCGGTGGAACACTGGCGGTAACACTGCCAACATGCTGGCGGTGTTCCACCAGCGTATTATGGCCGTGGCCCATTTGCCACAGTCATGCCACGGGTCCCTCTACTGTACCGCCCGGCTTCAGCCAGGCAGTCATAATCCAGTCATAATCCCCAACCTCCAGCCTGTCCATGGTGGTAAACACCGCCATGGAAAGGCTGGCAGTAAGGGACACTCGGGGGTGCTCTGGGGGCCCCTCCACTGCCCATGCACTTGGCATAGGCAGTGCAGGGGTCCCCAGGCAGCCCCATCGCGCATTTCACTGCCCGAATCACAGGCAGTAAAATGTGCGATGGGTGCTGCTGCACCCGCTGCACATCAACATTGCCGCGGCTCTTTTATGAGCCTGCTTCAATGCTGATGTGACTTTTCTGCTCTGCCAGTGGACGGAAACTGAGTTTCTGTCCACTGGCCGAGCAGAAAAGTCATAATAGGGGGCCAAGCATACCGCCAGCACTGGAGGTATGTTGGCTCCTGTGGTTTTGGTGGTCTTTTTCCAAGACCCCCAAAATCGTAATTAGGGCCTATATGTCTGTGTGGCTGTGTGTATGTTTTTGTGCTTGTGTGCATGTGACAGTGTGTGAGTGTATATGTGTTTCTGTCCTTTTGCATGTGTGTATGAGCATAGTGTCTGCTGTATGTGATGTTTGGGTGAGTGTTGTGCATTCAGTATTTGTAGTCTTCCAGGCCCCTTTGGTATGTTGTTCTGTGTCTGTGCGTGTCTGCTCATGTGTGTATAAGTGTGTTTTATCTCTGTGTTTTGTATGTGTGCAGATAAATACATTTGTATGATTGTGTTTGAATGAGTGTTTGTGTGACAGGAAAGAGAGAGAGTGGGTCTGTGCATGTGTGAATGCGTGTATCTAGGGGGGTCACATATGAATGTGCATCAGTGCGTGATATGCATGTGATGTGCATATTTGTGTTTACGTTGTATACTGTGAGAATTTCATGCCTGTGTGCATGTGTACTCGTGTGAATGATGTTTACGATGGATATGGGATGGCAATGCGTTTTTTTGCACGAGTGTTCATTTCTATATGGGTTGGTAGTAATGACAACTTCCTAGCTGTTCATTTTTTGGCAAATGCCCAACATAATATTCTATGTTTCACAGTGCAAAAGCAAGCTCTGTTGGAATATGGGCAGCCCAGAGTATGTACGACTGAGGAGAATAGCTTGTTGCCTGCTGTTCAATAAATACCGGCCAAGTATTCCCTTTGCCGTATCTCACCTCAGGCTGCTTCATGTTAACAACTTTTTTGCTGTGCCAGGTATTACAATAAGGGCTTGCTTACCCCTCATTTGAGCCACACAGCTTCCAGGAGAGCAGGAAGCTTTTTACTGCTCACTCACTGCAAGAGTTTTATCACAGCACATCCCCCAAACCCAAAATGTTTTGGTACATATGGACTGGGAGTGATGCAACATGAGGTACAAGTAGTGTGGCAGAAAGATGTGGTGTGTTCAGGAAAGGTTTTGCCCCGTACGAGGCGATGTGCATTAGGGAAAAGAGGTGCAGTCTATTTTGAGGAATATGCTGTAATGGATGGAACTGGAGTCTAGTGAGGAGATGCATGACATAGAGAAAGCACAAAATGTCTACCGACAGGAGATGTGGTGGCATCAAAGGACCTGGGTTCTATTGGGAGGTGCTGCGGTCAAATTAGTGAGGTGAGATGTGTCCCGTCAGTGTCATGACAGTTGTAGTCTAGTGTCAGACTACATAGTCAAGTTAGAGGAGGAATGCTGTAGAGAGAGATGTGTTTTCTAGAGAGCAGAGACAGCTTAGTGAGGGGAGATGTTGTCTAGTAAGAGTTGAGAAATATGGAGAAGAGATGTGCTCTAGCATAAGCTGTTGTGCTCTAATGGGAGCTGTGGTTTAGTGAGAGGATGTGCATTCTTTTGAAGGCAGAGGTGGTCTACAGCAAGAAAACATAGTCTAGAGTGAAATGATATGCTCTAGTGGGAGAAATGTAGTCTACTGGGAGTAAATGGGACCCTTTGAATACAGATGGTCAAATGTGGAGAGATCTAGTCCAGTCAAAGGAGATGTGGATGAGTGACAGGAGATGTGGTCTGGTGGGAAGATATGTGGCTGAGTAGAGTGAGATGTCATCTAAAGAGAGCTGATATGGTTTGGTAAAAGAAGATGAGGTGCAGTTATAAGAGATGAGATCATGTGAAAAGTGAGAGAACACATGGTCCAGTGAGACGGGATGTATTCTATTGGATGCAAATGTGATGTATTGAGAAAGAGGCATTGTCTACTGGGAAGAGAAGAGGTATGATGGAAAGCTGGATTGAATACTGAGCTCTAATGCAAGCTTGTTCACATAAGTCAAGCATGTAATAATTGCTAAATCACCCATTCACCTGGTGCAATAGTACTCCTGCATAGAAATGAGGTAAACATGCTTACTAAGCACAATGTGAATATAGAAAACTATCTTGAATCCCAAGGGGTAAACTCAGAATTTCATCATTCTGAGATGGATAAAACAAATGTAATTGAGTTGGATAACTATTACCAATCAGTCTCTGTCAATAGCTCCAAGACCTCCTCAGGTGCGGGGTGAACATGCACTCCACAAAAAATGCAGTTTATGTTATATAAAATATTGTGATAATTCAACATTTTAAGACTAAAGAAAAAAGCTACTGCATTAAAATTGGGAACTTACACATAACTTCTCTCAGCTCTCTCATCCTCTAAACTTTTTTTGTGTACCACCCACAAAAATCTGGGAATGAGGGTTGACGGAGAGAGGAGACAACTGAAAGCTCCCCTTCCTTCAAACTGGGTTAGGGGTTCTTAGGGGCAGGATGTCTCAGAAGTCAGGAGATAGCACTCCTTAACATGGTTTTGGCCCAGTGCCTAATCTGTGCATTTGTTGTTCTGGATAGGCATTGCTCAATTTGTACCATTGCCAGTGTGTGACACAGATTTACGACAGTCTACAACATGGCGGTGATGTGTGTTTTATTTTCTTAGCGGAGGTAATCAAAGGAGTTTTTAACTATTTAACATACTTTTTCGAAAAAGTTGAAATTAGCATGGAGGAAATGCTGGCACTGGCACTTGGCAGCAGTGTCAGGTTCTGAGAATGGTGCTAGCTACAGAGGACTACTGTGATATACCTTGGGCCGTGGACTTCCAGTTTTGACAAATAGGCACTGGAAATGGGAATTATTTTTTAACTACACACTTCGACTCAGAGCAAGAGAGAAACATAATGAGAATCTTTGCTCATGTTCGTCTGCAAAGTATTGTTTAAAGAAGTAAACTCAAATTACATTTTAAAATTCTGCCATAAAACCAAATACATTTTACAGTAACTCTAAACGGTACACTCAACTCAATGTTTTCAAAATTTGCATGGTTTATTTTTCAAATACGTTTTACTCAGGAAATTGAGAGAGAGCTAAAAACACATGTACTCTCATGGAGTGCTAAATTAAAAAGAAAAGAAGAAGCTTCCTATGTTTGAGTAGTGGAAGGATACAAGTCAGGCAATCCAGGTGATTATAGCGAGGCTATGCTTTGGTGAATCAACAAACACAAAAAGAGCAAGACAAGCTATTGAATAAGAAGCAAGCAATGAGCGTGACAATAAACCCAACAAATGGTAAGAAATGGGTTGACTGAAAGCCCACCATAAGTTCACAATACCTCTTATGCAGACAGATAGCTAGAGCTATCTGGTAGGCAGGACCTCAAAAGAATAATCCCAAAAGGACAGCTGTTAGTATAGGGAAGCGTGTGTTTGTCCAGCTATCTCACATTCTATTTTTGTATTTCTTGTTAGCCTGCACCAGTAGTTCTGCTTTTGCCACCTATTTGAAATCTGAATGCACCGGGAATCGAACAAAAGGAATGAGTTTTTTTTGGGTATCTGCCACAGGCGAACTTGAAGCCTCAGTGTCCTTTGCTTCCCATTTGTCCCAGTATTAATATAAATACTTGAGCCAGGCCTGGATTATCACCCGACCGTACTTTGCACACAGGGACTTTCTAACTATTGGTTACAACATAAACAGCAACAAAGTGAATCTTGTAATGTGATCTTCCGGCTGAGAATCCAGGACTGGCTAAAGTCTCACACATGACATAGGCCTATGTGCCTTTTGTGTGTTCCGTTTGGCAATGCGGGGATGGCTCCAGCTGCTAGCCAAAATGTTTTGAGGGAAATCGTGCATATCCAGAGGCACTAAGGTGGTTCACAACTGACACTTTAACAACTTTTTCCTATTGGCAATAACCAGCTTTGAGAAACATGCACATCTAAATGAAACATCCAAACACATTCTAATAGATTCTGCTGCCACACTATGCGGGGAGGCCCAACTTCTAGGACTACACGAAGCAGGAGATATACGGCCTAACTGAATTGCAATCATATTGCCATGGAAAATTATAGGAAATGTGCATAAAACTAGGCACCTCATTCATGGTTTTTGCAAGATAACAATTCATCCATGCAGCGTCCAGAGGTGTAAGGTAGCCGCTTGAGATGGCAGTTACATGCCACCTCTCTCTGCGTTGCTCAGAAAACAAGCATTTGCTCAAGTTAGTGTTCTAAACTCCTAACCGGACTTTTGTAAAATAGTTTCACATAAGTGAGCCCATTCACATTGCCACGGCTGCCATGAGCAGCGGTGTGACGAGACACACAAAAGGAAAAATAAGTTTGCTCGAAGTCAAACTTATCGGCAAAAGTACAATTAGCCATGTAATGCGGTAACAAAACCTCCCCAGGAGAGACAAACGTAAACCATTTACTAATGTCATCAAAGGAAGGGGTCGGGGAAGCAACATGAGTGGGCTGCGGGGAAGGGGTGGCTGAAAAGGGCAGGCAATGGGAAGACTGTACAGTGCCATGCACTCTTATGGAGTGCATAGCAAAAAGTAAAAAAAAGAAAATAAGCACCTTGACAGGCACAGTCAGTGGAAGGACACTGGCTGCAAATAGGAAGCTGTGATCGGTCCATGCTCACTGGCAGGGACAGAAGCCACTAAAAGAATGCAGGATGAGGTGAGCAGAAGGCAGGATGCATAACCAGTAAGAAGCAAGAAAACAAGAGTGAAGTGCATGGTAAATTGTAAGTATTGATAACTAATGGGTGGGCTCTAAAGCCTTTTAAAGCTTTTTTTAACAATAGTGTTCTCTGACAGCACATGAACACTGTAGGCAAAACCTAAAGAGGGTGCAGTCAATAGTCCTATACATAGCTCCGCACTCTGCAGGTGACTACTGTGTTAGAAGGGTGGGCAGGTTGCGCTTATACCCTAGCACAAAATACATTATTGGTCTAGCGTTTCAATAATCAACTACATTGGAAGTTGAAAAACATGATTACCCTAATTCTGGATTATCTTATTGAAGTAAGTGGGAGGAAGACAAGTATAAGTTAGTCCCATTTTGGCTGTATTCAGTTCCGTGGGTCTTCAGGCAATCTTTGAGAATGGTTGACAATGAGTAGAGAGAGGGGAGCATTATAAAGCAAGACAGACTTCAAGAGGGAGGGTAGAATGGAGTTAGGGAATGGACAATATGAGAGGGAATGGGGTGGTAATAAAAATAATAAAATAATAAAAATGCACTATGATGCAGCCAGCGCTTGCAGTGGCAGAACACTTTTTTGTATAAAATAGCACCTTAAACCCAGTGTACAGTGGATGAACAGTTGAAGGACATTAATAAAAGAAAATTATTTATTAATTGCTGCTCCAAACTGTTGAACAGGAAGTGGTATAGGGAGGTTCTGGCCAATCAGGAGGCACAAATTAAGAGTGAAAACAAAGTCAACGAATGGTAAGCAATGTCAGAGATCCAATCGCCTTACAGTAAACAATACTCCTCGTGTGACAGCACATGTGCTGTCAGCAGGCGAGACCTAAAAAGGCAAAAAGAGAAAAATTACAGGTGAGCAAAAGATAGGAAAGCAGAAGCAAAGGAAAAAATCAGGGGTGAAAAACAATCTGCTTGAGTCAAAGAGACAGGAAAGAACACAAAGATAAAAAGGTGATGGAAGGAAGGAGTGAGGTGGAACCAAAACTAGGCAGCCATACGTATTTGGCAATTCCAGCACTTTTCATTGCTGGCAGAGGACTCCTTAGAAAAATGTTGAGACCCTGCAGTTATGTTTCTTACAAACGATTGACTGGCTTAGATTGCTAATTGCTTGAGATCTAAGAGGCAGACTGGAAGCAGATCCAGACTTACCAGATTCAATATGCAGCAAGGCTACTTAGGGAACGGCTTGAGGCATTGATGGTCAGGAGTTTGTTTGGCTACGAAATTCCAATAGCTATGTGTTGGGATGGAAAAGTACCTCATCCCTATTTTTTGTCATAGGCGAACACGGATCATGAACATAGGCTTGTCTCACAGTTTGCAGTCGTGTTGGACGGGAAGGTTGCCCAAAGAGCTGCCCTAGTAATGGTAGAAGACTACTGCTTTCACCAGGACTTAATCAGCACAAACGCAGTGGTGGCAGCATAGCATGTAACATGTTCTTTTTACCTTGTTTCACAAGAGTGATGCCTAGAGACTCACTCACCTTTTTAAAGGTTCCACTGCTATGTGCTTCACGCACCCTTTGCCTACATCAGGTTGATATGGAAGTGCATGCCTGGTGGAAGCATGTGATGAATGCATGTATGCTTTCAAGAAATAAACTACAAAAAGGGTGAAGTGTGGTTTAGTGCGCACATGGTAAATGTGTGTACTGGCAGTGTGTGTGTGTGTTTTAAAATAACACACTCTGGCACAGTACAGAGAGACTTCAGTACTGAACAGCATGCACAGACTGAGTGAGTGTGCTGCATTTAGGAATCCTGGTGGTGCATAATACATTAAGAAAACCGTATTGGGCAGTCAGTGTGCTGTGGATGTGGATTGAGTACATAAGGGCCTGTATTGGTACATTACATGGAAGACCTTTGGTATGGTTTTGGGAATCCCAATCCTACTTGGTAAAAATATGAAGAGTAGAAGAATCCTCCCAGGCATTTTTGTGTATTGCAGCATTCCTCTAAGCTGAGTGGGACATGCACTGGAGAATGGGAGATCCAGGCTCTCTCTGTGCATTTCAAAGCCTTCTTTGATTCCATGATAGATTACAAAGGAGGTGTCTGCACACATCTCAGGCGAGATTGATGGGGCTGATAAGTGAATCATAAAGAGTAGGGCTGAGGGCCCTACATTAACCTTTTGATGCACATATCACTGTGGCTGACAACAAGGTGTGAACTCTGCTCACTCCCATGAATCTTCTTGTGGGTTAATCAGTCACTGAGTTCTGCCTGCTGTGACAGACATCCTTCAGGGGGGAATTAAAAAGGGGAAAGTTGTCCATTTCAAAGAAGCAGAACCCCAACATAAAATGTAAAAGATTCAGACTCTTTACATTTTGTGTCTGGAAAAGAACTAAAAGTACGGGAGCCTGAGACCCCAACACTTTTTCATCTGCAGAGCAGCTATATGGGCTGTGTGAGGAGGGGAAGCTCTGAAATACTTCTGCCATTACTAGGGGCCCAAGCCTGCTAGTCTTCCTGTTAGGAGAGGGGACTTCACCCAGGCAAACCAAGAGCAACTGCCCTGTAATCTGGAACACCAGTACCTGTCTGCTTGCTAAGACCAGTGTACCTTGTGAGGGAGAGGAGAGCATTGCTGGGACATTGAGACTAAAAGGCTTCAACCGCCATAGTTGGGCACAGTAACTCATGCTTGTCCCATGGCCCTCAGAACAGGATTCTGACACTATGTCAAAACATTCACTGTGTATGATGCACAGTAGAAAGGCAGCACGTTTGCAAGATGTGTGCTTCCTCATATACCCTATGTGTCTTTTATGACATTTGTATGCTAATATATCATTCATATTCCAGGCTCTGATGGTAAACTAGTTAAATGTTCAGCCATTTCACACCAATTCTTTTGCAAGCCTATGTTTGGATGTGTTAGCACATTAAAAACAACCCTGGTGGCTTTGCCAAGGCCTGTAATATGTCTCTGTTGTTTAGCTATAAGTGCGAGGTGACAGCTGGCTGCCTGAATCCTGCTTCTGCTACTGCTAATTGTGCCAGTTATCAATCACTTACCTCTATGCAACCAATCTTTTTGATCACCGGCATCAATTATCCAGACAAAATGCCATGAAGGTGCTCTCACAGCACTCCATCCCGTCTACCCGAGCATAGACAGGCTCTCACCATGCTCCAAGGTTAATGACCAGTAGAACGTGGTGGAAATGTAAGCATTTTGATCCAGTCTACCAAATATGAACCACCCACATACAATAACTAGTTTGCAAGTACTGTGAAATAATTATAATAGTAATTCTTGTTTAACTTAGTGTTTTATAGCAAACACTTGAAAAAATATTTCAGATATTTACTGTAGAAGACAAGTAGGTTTCTCATTGTACTCCAATGTGTTTAAAAGCATTGCAAAAATGTGAAATTGCAGAGAAACATTTTCATAAATATTGTTGGACCTGGCATCCTTGGTGTGGTTTCTCCCTAATGCTGTGGCATATACCTCATTGGCATACTTAATTTGCTTACATATTCCTAGTAAAGTGAACTACATGTTCCCATGTTCCCAGGGCCTGTAAATTAAATGCTACTAGTCGGACTGCAGCACTAATTGTGACACCCACTTAAGGAGTTCTTTAAACATGTCTCAGACCTGTCATTTCAGAGCCTGTGTTGCAGTTTTAACTGACATATAAACCTGGCAAAACAAACCTTTAGTCAGGCCTAAACCTTCATTTTGAGGAGACGTAAGTCACCCCTAGGGTAGGCTCTGGTCAGCCCAATGGGACGGTGTAATGTATTTAAAATGTTGGTCCTGATACTAAAAACTCTTAAATGGATTTTTCACTAATGGAAGGCCTACATCTACCATAGGATAACATTGGAGTTATCATATTACATTTTATAAGTGTAATTTCTTAATGGGAAGAGATAACCCCTCCAAGTTTGTCTGGAGATAACCCCTCCATGTGTCTCTGGAAGAACCATTTAAAATCCTAACTAATGGTGAAGTCCGGTTTTGAAGTGCAATTCTGAAAATGCCACTTTTTCAAAGTTGGCATTTTCTTGCCTTAGCCATTTGGTGCCTGCAGTTTGTCTCTGGTCACATGACTGGGTGTAGCTGGGAGTTGGGCTTTATGCATTCCTACTAGACAGCCACACACAATGGAAGCTTAGATGTAACTTGTTGGGCCAGCTGTGCCTTGATGGGCCATCTTGGGCAGGATGGGCAGGAGGAGCGAAACACAGCCTCGCTTACACATGAATAGGCTGCGTCCTGTCCCCACATAAAGGGTTGCATACCCTCTGTAGTTAGTCGGGAGCCAGGGCAGCGAGGGAAGTGCTTCTGTGCACTTCAAAGGCATTTATTTGAAGACTTCCCCACATCAAAGGCACCACTGAGTATAAGAATGTTTCTCATCCACCACCACTTTAGTACACTTCTAGACCTGTGGCTACTCTGCGAGGAAGAAGGACCGCTGTGCTGCTGAAAGCCTGCCACTCCTTTGGACTGCACTTTGCTGGACTCATCATTTGCTGTGCCGACCTGGTGCCTACGCCCTCTTGCCAACGAGTGAGAAGAATTGGACCTGCATCTCTCCAACCCAGAACCCACAGTGACTCCAAAGGCTAGTTGGCTGGCCTCCTGATTTGAAGTCTCAGGGACATAAAATACATCCAACAACCCTGCTTCTGCACCAGGACTCTTCCATCTGTGAGTCTATCCTACCAAGTGGTGCCACCCCAGTCTCGGACCCTTTGAAGTGGGCATAAGGTGCTTCCCAGCGGAACCGTCACATCCTTTGCTGAGTGGCGCATCCCCAAGCAGAAAAGGTGCATCTCTTTAGTTGGTCAGTGCATCCTTGAGCAGAAGAATGCATTGTTGCTGATTCATGGAATAGACCTGTCGCAAAAGAATCACATTGCCAAAGCATCCTGCATCTTGAGTTTGATGCATCACCCTCAGAATCGTCACTGTGCGGCACTTTCCTGGAGCAGGTCCTCACATTCCCTGTTGACGGCAGCCTCAATGCCACTGCTAAGGCTCTGTATCACAGCTTCTGCTCATTGGAACCAATGCATGCATAAATCATCCCCGACACCTGCCTTCGCATCAATGGCATCCTCTATGTTGATGCAATAAGACCTTGCATCAAAACCGCACTGTATCTCAGAACCAATGCATTGCATCGGCTGCATGATACATCTTCGACACAGATCCATGCAACATTCCACAACCCAGATTTAAGGTACTTTGTTGAAAGGGCCTAGGTGGGTCTTTGTAATCAGCTGGTGCTCCATTGTGATCAGCCTGAATGTTTGACTTTTGTTCCAATCCGGCATGCCCAGATATCCCCGGATGGCTTTTTTGCTTTTAGGCACTATCCTGTAGTTTATTCTTTAAATATCTATACCTTAAATTCACTGATTATGTTTTTGTCATTTTGGAATAGTTTTATTTATTAAAATCTGCTCTATTTGTCTGACCTGGTGTGGGATCCTTTTTGTGTGATTTTTCAAGGTATTGCTGATTGAAGTGTTGCCTACAAACTTAACGCAAGTTAAGCTTGACTGCTCTGTGCCAAGCTAACAGAGGGTGAGCACAGGTCAATTTGGGGTTAGTGTGTACCTTACCCTGACAAGAATTGTGGTTGCTGCTTGACCAGGGCTCACACCCCAGTCAACCAACATCCCAATTTCCCACAAATATTAACAAGTGGAACTATGAAATAAATATATATGTAAGCTGACTCACACTCTGTAGACCATGTTGGACTTTTCTTGGTCAGCATTCCAATTAAAATGATAAAAGGATAAGTACCAAAGAAAAATGCTGCAGCAAAGTTTAGAGCAAAACTAGAAACCCCGCAAACTTGATGAAGGGCAAGCATGGGAAACTTTGTACATCACCAACCTTTCTTCTTAGATCATATGGACAATTTAAGAACAACGTGAAGAAGGACCAGAGTTTTCAAAACTTGTTTTGCTAACCCTTAATAGAAACCCACTTGGGATTAGAGTTGACGTTGTTTAGGATTAGTGGTTATCTTTTGGGTTTAAGGGTTAGGTTTAGGAATTAGGGTTAGTGGTAAAAGAAAGGGGTTTAATGGTTAAGGGTAAATTGTTAAAATTATGGTTTAGTTTTAGAGTTGGTGAATGGAGTTAGGGTTGGGATTACAGATTAGGGTTATATCGAAGAGCAACATTTTAGGGTTAGGTGCTAGAGGTTAGACAGTAAGGGGGAGGTTAGAGCTTATGGTTTAGAGATTTGATAGCGGCTGGGGTTAATGGTTGCAGCTGAGGCAATGTTCAGTGGCAGGGTAGGGTTTAGGGCTAGGGGACAGAGGTAACATTAGGATTAGAACTTCAGTTTGGGTTTGGACTAGGTTTATGGTTTATGATAACAGGTAAGTGTTATTATTAGGGTAATATGGAGGTATGACTAGGTTTAGGATTAATGCAATGTTAAGAGTTTGTTTTATGGTTCCTTTACAAATTTAAATTATAGCTATGGGTTAAGCTTAGGTTAAGGGCTAATGATAATCTCCTGGTTAGAATTAGAGCAAAGCTTAATTTGAGTTAAGGTTGTTGTTTCTTCTTGCTGATTTTGGAAATTCTCACAACAGTCTTCGGATTGTTGCCAGTTCAATATCTCTTTTAGGCAAAGATATTAAACTATTTCTTCATGAAAGCATTCTTCAGCTGTATAAATGTATACTAAGGATTTAAAAAAATAACAATTGGAACTTACTTTAGCAAAGAGTACCAGTTGAAGGTAGCTAGGAAGGCAACTGCCATCACCTGTTTTGCAAACTCTACACTACTTTTACAAATATTTTCTAAAACAAGTTTCTGTACTGCAGATGAAAATCCTGTGAAGAAAGCCTAGTCTTCAGTGCACAGTGCCATGATACAGTAGAAGAATATGTTACATTTATTTTGATATTTTCTTCAAACATTTTCCATTTTCTGCTGATACTGGAAATCCACAAAACATTTCACGTCTTCTAGATCCTATTTTAATAACAGCCTTTGAAACATAATCACCTAAAACTGAAAAATGTTTTGTACAAATCCAAAACAGGACTATAAAGAAATAATTAACATATTTGCATTTTACCAGAAACAATGTTAAAGATTACAAACTAAATTGCTCAGTTGTGATTTACACAGCACTATTAAACCAATATTATCCCCATTAAGACAGTTATAATAATTCAGCATGACTAGTTGTTATACTCATCTTTAAAACACATTTGCAAACAAAAATCTCCTTAAGTCATACAATTTCTATGCCATCTTCAGTGGGTACATCAGTCTGTGGCCTGGTGAAATATACTTATTACATTTAAAAAAAATAAATGACAAGTGGATGAAATTTTGAACACATTAAACAATGCACTTTTGCTATTAAGATGTGTTAACTCAGTGTTGTAACTCATTCTCGTTCATCTGCGCTTGGGTAGAAAATTCACCTTCAGTTCTCATTCCAAAAATGTAATCCTGTTAATTACTTTTGTACTATATTCTATATTCCATACTAAAGTGGCATTAATGAAATATACTTCTAGCAAAATATTACAAAGAATCCACCAATTTCAACTTCCACAGGTATTGTCTCAACAAGGCTGTTGTACCATCTTCAACATTGTTGTCCCGAAGAAAGAGTTATAAAACATCCAAAGGATCCAGAATTCACCTCTGCTTGAGCTTGGATGCATTGAATCATCTAATTCTATCTCAAAAAGTACTTATTGTGTTCAATGTGATGCATGGAAATCTAATTTAAACCTGTTTGCATTGTTATTGTGTTATTTAATGCATTTATATTGGGTTATGACCAAGCAGTTTGAGATTTAACAGAGATGTCTTACTTAAGGTCAGTGACTGTTAGATGAGTAACGATTAAACTTATTGTAATGGTAATTGCATTTTTGAGCAGTTAAGCTGTTTTGTGATAAAGTGGTAGAAGCACACAACAGGAAAGAACACAACACAATGACAAGTATAAATAGTAGAGCATCATATTCAACATATTTCCAGTTTTTGTATAGTGTCTTGCTACACACTTTCTTTTGTTCCAGGTACATGAGATGGCACTTCAGAGTCGTTATAAGCTCAGACTAGTACTTTCCAATGATGGCAGTGATGATAGGCTGAGAGATCGAATTTGGATGCTACAGAAAGTGGTCTGAGTGTTAACAGCAGCATATTTAGATTGACAGATCAGAGGTGCCTGAAAGGTAGGTAGTGGATCAGTAATTTTGCAAGATAGTCTGGACAAGATCCCTAGGCCATTTTGCATGATTTTCAACAATTTGTAAAGAGACCTATTTTTAGCTGTGAGCCCTCCATTTTCATGATGAAAGGGCATGGTGGACAGTGTGCATAATGTTCTGGTGGCAAAGCTGAGAACCTTGTCTAGCTTGGAGAAGGTGTATGGACGGAGGCCCACAAGCAAATTGGTGAAGTAATCTACTTTAATAAGTACTGGTAAATTAAGTAGTGCCTTGAGGGTGTGGGGGAATTGTAGACATAGGCACATTTTTGATCTGTTATTTTATTTAAGTGTTTACAGTGTCCAAAACTTAAAAATACCATAATTCTATACCAGAAGGTGTACACTTGGAGTACATTTGTATATTTGTTTAGAATTGTTAGTGTCATGGAAACATTAGTAATTGACATCAAAGAAAAACTTGAATCTGCAAATATACCTTTTTAAAGGAGAGAGCTTGGGCTCTGATTGGATGGGTCATATGAACAGTTTACTATTTGCATTATTTGAATTTGTCAGCAGTATTGCTTGAATCAGATAAACAATTTTTTTTTAGCATTATTTACATTGATCAGCAGCTTTGGTTGGATCACATAAACAATACTGTGAGTGCTATTTGAAATTATTGTTGATAAAAGCTGTCAGAGGTATTTGAGTATGTTGTGCAAATTGTTATTATAATCAAACATCATTGAGAAGAACAAAAACACAATATGACAAATGATTCTAGAACTAAGCGCTGCACAATTTGCGTCTAACAGGTTAATGCTGTGTGCTGATTCTACCAACAACATATTCAAATACTTATGATACACATATGCATACATGGCCCAGCAAGATGCCTTTCAAAAGCGTTTTGTGTGCAAAATATTATCAATTGCACCAAACACCAGATTTCATACCTATAACTTGAAACCCATTTTTTTGGAATGCCTTGTAACTGCCCTTATACCTGTCCATGGATTCATCCATTCTATGAATAACAAAAAAGGTGTAATCATAGTGAGTGACAAAAGAATTCATATAATATTTACAACCTGTGAAGCCTAATCCCCAAAGCCTTTTCTATGAGTACATTTTATTTTGTACTATTTTTTCATCATATGCTAATATATATTTAGCAAGAACTACATAATATTTTGAACAGAAATGTTGTACATAGTATTTGGGACTGAAATACACTATTTTCTGAGCGTGATTGGTAAGGGTGACATGTGGGATGAGGATACTAAAACATATGTCTAATGAATATGCATGGTATACTAGATACATATGTATAGTAAAGTAGGTAGTTATTCAGCTTGTGTCTCTTTTTGTAATAGGTGTTCTTTCAATGCAGTTTTAAACTCCATG
This sequence comes from Pleurodeles waltl, assembly GCF_031143425.1. Classification (NCBI taxonomy): domain Eukaryota; kingdom Metazoa; phylum Chordata; class Amphibia; order Caudata; family Salamandridae; genus Pleurodeles; species Pleurodeles waltl. Next base: position 979,316,088 of record NC_090449.1, read on the forward strand.
AGGAAGTCTGTGGCCCAAATGATAGATCAAAATATATTCCAGTGGAAAGGGAGTGCAGGTAAAGACAATAAAATATGAAGCGGCACATGGTGGCTTAAATATAGTAATAATGTAGCAATTAACAGATTGAAGGGTACATAATTATAAGTAGCATAACAGGGTCTTTGCAAGATAGGCCAATTTGTCATTGACTTGTATATTAGTATTTGTAATTTGCTCTATTTTAATAATGCTCTTTCATTTTTCTTTTAGCCATCCTAGGTTGAGGTGGTAGTTGAGGAAGAGGTATCTCTGAGGAGATTAAGTAACTATTTTGGTTCCAAAGTTATAAACCTTATCTAACGCTATGTGGCAGTAGGGTGGCCATAAGACTGTGATAGTAATCCAGGCTGCTGAAAATCAGTGAGTTGGCAGTGCTGAATGAGAGCATATTTTGCATATGTTAAAAAGTTGGAATCGTCCTGTTGTAGTTTTGTTTGTGATGACAGCTGTAACCTTCATTGATGAATTGAGGTGAATGCTGAAATTTCTAGCTGCTGATCCAAACTTCAGTGAGTCAAGGGAAATGATATAGGGACATCCAGAGAGACAGGGCAAAGGACGAATTGTAGCAGAATATAGCATTAAAAACCAAGTGTAAAGTTTCTGGTGAATATTTCTTATTATTTTTAAATAATCGGGCCATGTAAACAGTTATACGTAAATAACCTATAGCAAAAATATAGCCATGTCTAATGTTCCTCACAAAGACACTATGGTGGTCATTACAACCCTGACGGACGGTGTTAAAGCTGCGGTAATACGGCAAACAGGCCGGCGGACAAAAAAAAGGAATTATGACCCTGGTGGAAACCGCCAACATAGACAGCCACTTTAACACACCGCCCACCACGGCGGTACAGACAAGCAGCGCGGCGGTCACCGCCAACAGACAGGCGGGAGACAATGTACCACCCACAGTATTACAAACCGCCAATCCGCCACCTTTTCCGGAGCAGATTCACCGTGGATAAAAACACGGTGGAAACAGCTTTTGCTATGGGAAAACGCTCACCTTAACACATCCCACGAGGAACGAGGACACCATGGAGCCGGAATTACAAATACTCCCTGCCGTTGTCTATCTGCTCCTCTACGACAAACAGCTACGTAGGAGCCGAAGACACCGGTGAGTACTGCACCTACGACACGGGGGATGGGGTGGCAAAAGTTAGGGGGACACCCACCAAACACCCCCACCCTCGCATATCACAACATACACACCAATGCATTCAATTAAATCACAGAAACAATCCACAATCCCCCCGTAAGAATGCAAAGACAAAGCAAAATTCGGTCAAACATTGTAATGTGCCAATATACATGTCATCCAAAAATATACTGATATATATTTGAAAATCACTCATAATGATATACAATACGAGAAGTAGTGCAGATATGTACACAACAATGTCCGTGCACCAACAGTCCAAAAATGCATGGGCGAGGCCCACAAACGATACCTGACCACAATCGGAGAGAACACTGCCGGGGCATCAGATAGAAATACGACAGGCACCTCAGGGGGAAGGGGGGCACCTCAGCCGGATGAATTCAAAGCCAGATCCACGACGGGGCTACATGCCCATTGATGTATCCTGGGGAGTGCAAAGCCACAGTCTCTCAAGTCTCTACAGTGGGTGGATTGCCCACTGTGCCATCCTGGAGAGTGCAAAGCCACAGTCTCTCAAGTCTCTACAGTGGGTGGATTGCCCACTGTGCCATCCTGGGGAGTGCAAAGCCACAGTCTCTCAAGTCTCTACAGTGGGTGGATTGCCCATTGCCATATCCTGGGGAGTGCAAAGCCACAGTCTCTCAAGTCTCTACAGTGGGTGGATTGCCTACTGTGCCATCCTGGGGAGTGCAAAGCCACAGTCTCTCAAGTCTCTACAGTGGGTGGATTGCCCACTGCCATATCCTGGGGAGTGCAAAGCCACAGTCTCTCAAGTCTCTACAGTGGGTGGATTGCCCACTGTGCCATCCTGGGGAGTGCAAAGCCACAGTCTCTCAAGTCTCTACAGTGGCTGGGTTGCCCACTGCCATATCCTGGGTAGTGCAAAGCCACAGTCTCTCAAGTAGAAGCAGCTCTCTACTGGTACTGGGGGGGGCTGGTGCCCAGACTGGATGAGTCTCCCCGTGAAAGTTCCAGCCCTGTCACTGTCCCAGCTGCACATGGGATAAGGATGCCTGATGTGGCGGTCTATTCATTCCTACCCGGTGCTTGCCAGGTTCAGCGGTCTTCACCATGGCGGTCTTGGCCCTGTTCAGCGGTGCTTTGACATGGCGGTCTTGGCCCTGTTCAGCGGTCTTTACCATGGCGGTCTTGGCCCTGTTCAGCGGTGCTTTGACATGGCGGTCTTGGCCCTGTTCAGCGGTCTTCACAATGGCGGTCTTGGCCCTGTTCAGCGGTCTTCACCATGGCGGTCTTGGCCCTGTTCAGCGGTGCTTTGACATGGCAGTCTTGGCCCTGTTCAGCGGTCTTCACCTTGGCGGTCTTGGCCCTGTTCAGCGGTGCTTTGCCATGGCAGTCTTGGCCCTGTTCAGCGGTCTTCACCATGGCAGTCTTGGCCCTGTTCAGTGGTGCTTTGACATGGCGGTTCTGATACGGACATTGGTGTGTGGCATGACGTTCTCTACACTGGGCATTGGTGTGTGGCATGACGTTTTCTACACTGGGCATTGGTATGTGGCATGACGTTCCATCATTGCCCAGCGGGGCTGTGGCAGCCGGGGCCCTCCTGGGCTGTGACTCCGGCGGTTGTCTCCTGACCAGTGACGACACTTGGGCCCTCCTGGGCTGTGACTCCGGCGGTGGTCTCCTGACCAGTGACGATACTTGGGCCCTCCTGGGCAGTGACTCCGGCGGTGGTCTCCTGACCAGTGACGATACTTGGGCCCTCCTGGGCTGTGACTCCGGCGGTGGTCTCCTGAGCAGTGACGATACTTGGGCCCTCCTGGGCTGTGACTCCGGCGGTGGTCTCCTGACCAGTGACGATACTTGGGCCCTCCTGGGCTGTGACTCCGGCAGTGGTCTCCTGACCAGTGACGATACTTGGGCCCTCCTGGGCAATGACTCTGGCGGTGGTCTCCTGACCAGTGACGATACTTGGGCCCTCCTGGGCACTGACTCCGGCGGTGGTCTCCTGACCAGTGACGATACTTGGGCCCTCCTGGGCAGTGACTCCGGCGGTGGTGTCCTGACCAGTGACGATACTTGGGCCCTCCTGGGCTGTGACTCCGGCGGTGGTCTCCTGACCAGTGACGATACTTGGGCCCTCCTGGGCTGTGACTCCGGCGGTGGTCTCCTGACCAGTGACAATACTTGGGCCCTCCTGGGCTGTGACTCTGGCAGTGGTCTCCTGACCAGTGACGATACTTGGGCCCTCCTGGGCAATGACTCCGGCAGTGGTCTCCTGACCAGTGACGATACTTGGGCCCTCCTGGGCAATGACTCTGGCGGTGGTCTCTGGACCGGTGACGACGGTGCTGGCGGTTGTGTCTCGACCGGCGGAAATTATGGTGCACTTCTCCGCAGTGACACTCACAACAGGCTGGGCAGACTTCCTCTGGCCCTTCCCCACCTTTCGTGGAGTCCCAGCTGACTCTCCAATCTCCTTGGAACCCATGTCAGTTGTTGTCCCACCAGGAGTCTTAACACGGTCCCGTCGTCCACTCTCCAATTTTAGAGCCTTTACAGGGGGTGGGCTGCCAGTGCCTTGGCTCCGGGTCCTACTGCCTGTCCTAGTGGCCGGTGCACTCCACAAGCCTTGAACAGCCACCACTGGTATTGGAGGCTTTTTGGCTGAGGCGCTACAACGGGACTAATGAATTGGAGGGGGGTGGTGGGGGCAAAAAGGTCAACTTTACAGAGGGACAGTTTCTGATGAACACTGCGATGGGTAGCTGGAGGGGGTCTGGGAGTGGAGGACGAGGAGGTGGTTGTAGGAGGTGTCACTTTAGGTGTTTTGGATGCAGGTGCAGGTACTGGAGGCTGTCGTGAGGTGGATGGATGTTGGGTGAGTGATTGCTGGCGTTTGTGTACTTTGGGAGGGGGTGTCACAGACACACTGGGAGAGGACACAGGGGACGTGTAAATGGGAGTGGAGGTGGTGAGTGCAGGTGAGCGGCTTGTGGTGCTGGGTGTCCTGGTGCGATTCATGGTGGCTGTAGATGTGGTGCATGCAGGTGTGTGTGTAGACAAGACTGGGAGGGAAGAGGGAGAAGAGGAGGAGGGGGACACAGTGGAGGCAGTGGATGTTGCTGTGTCTGTATGGGTTTGATGCTTGTGTGAGTGCCTGTGGGATGTGTGGTGCCTATGTTTGCTTGAGCTACTTTTGGGTGTTGACTTGTGTGCATGCTGGTCTGTAGGTGTGCTTGGGATGGGCTGGGGTACAGGGGATTGGGTCTGGGTGGAGGAAGTTGGAGGGGAGAGAATATACACAGGGACAATGGCTGCCATCAGTGCTGAGGCCAGATATTGCAGGGTTCGCTGAAGGACAGCCGGACCAGAATGAATGCCTTTCAGGAATGCATTACCGTGTTGCAACTCTCGTTCTACACCCTGGATGGCATTCACAATGGTAGACTGCCCAACAGTGAGTGACCTGAGGTGGTCAATGGCCTCCTCACTGAGGGCAGTAGGGGTGACTGGGGCAGGGCCTGAGGTGCCTGGGGCGAAGGTGATGCCCACCCTCCTGGGTGAGCGGGCAGGGGGAAAAGGCTGAGGGGCTGCTGGGAGGGCGGTGGTGGTAGGGGAGGTGGCGGCTGTACCTGTAGAGGTGGGGGGCACAGATGGTGCCACCACCACAGGGGAGCCCCCATCGGTGGACGAGTCCGTGTCGCTGCTTGGTGATCCGGTGGCCGACGTGAAGCTCCTCTCGCCCTCCGTCCCACTGATGCATTCAGAGTCCATGGTGTGGCCCTCCATGGCCATGTGGGATGCAGCTCCCTCGTGCTCCGGTGCCACTGTACCTCCGCCTGTTGATGCTGATGTACAAAAGGACAGTGAGAGCAGAAAAAGGGTGGGGGAGACAGAAGAAAGAGAGTTTTAGTGCATGGCATTCCGCTACCGTTGCCGGACAAGACAGACACAGCAGCTCCCTGCATTACGTCGTGCTTCTGCACTCTGCACACGCAATTTCTGGGATATGGCCTACATGGCAATGGTGGACATCTGCGCACATGGATGCCACAGGGGTTACTATGTCTCGACTTGCCACTCTGCAGAGGTGGGTTAGAGTGGCACATGGCCTACATTACGGAGGGGCCTTGCCTACCTAACTCGCCCTGGCCTAGGGAAACCCACAGCCCACCTCCCCCACCCAGACCCCTCCACTGCACGCAAAGTCAGCAGAATGAGGTTGTACTCACCCCCTTGTGTCTGCTGTGATGTCCTCAAATGCCCATCCAACTCCGGGTAGGCCACCGCCAGGATCCGGAACATCAGGGGGGTCATGGTGCGACGGGCCCCCCTCCCACGTTGGGAGGCCATCCCCAACTGAGCCTCCACCGTCTTCTTGCTGCAGCGGCGAATGTCCTCCCATCTCTTACGGCAGTTGGTTCCCCCGTCTCTGGTGGGCCCCCAGACCTCCTTGGTGATGGCACGCCAGATGTCCCTCTTCTGGTGGGCGCTGACCTACATGACATGCACAAGGGAAGAGGAACAGTCATTAACAACTGTACCGTCAATGTGAGAGGCCCCCTCCCTACTCTGGCCATGTGGCCCATTTATTCCCATGCATTAATGTTCTATGAACTCTGCCCCCTTCCCTCTTCCACCCAGCCCTCTCCACCCAGGCCTAGCCCATACAACGTGCTCCCTGTGTACTAACCTGTTGGTCTGGAGGACCGTAGAGTAGCGTGTACTGAGGGAGGACCCCATCCACAAGTTTCTCCAACTCCTGTGCAGTGAAGGCAGGGGCCCTTTCCCTAGAGGCAGCAGCCATCGTCGCTTCCAGACTGAGGTCAGAGCAGCACTTGCAGTGTAGGTCCTCTCCTGTCGAAGGTCAGGTATCGAGTGATTGAACAGATAGAAAATGGCGGTGACGTCCGCGACGGTGACGTCCGCGGCGGTGAGCATTATCACCCCAGCGCACCTGTTCATTGGCTCCTGGGACCCATAGGGTCCAATGTTAACCAATGCAGCATTGCGCCGCGGTCTACGACCGCCTGCCGCGACGGTGTACAACGCCAGCGCAGTTACCCCACAATCCCATTGTCCCAGTTTAGAGGTCAGGCAGCCGCCATTTCAGGGGCCCACATGGCTTCATTTACTACTGCGTCACACATACCTAGGCCTACACTCAACACACATACAGGAAGGGTTTTGTGTCTAGTGTAGTCTTGTGTGTAACAGTGGGTACATACCTGGAGGAATAATGACTGTTTCTTCGCTGTTGTCCTTCATAGGCACCGTCAGCTGGGACATATGAGAAGATGGCGGAATCCTCCGGTGTACCGACCGCTGGTGGACCTGTTGACAATGGAAGAGCGACATGTCATCGTCACCTACCGGTTTGACCGTGCCACAATCCAGGAACTATGTACCCAGTTGGAGCCAGACCTGATGTCACCGATCCGCCATCCGACTGGAATCCCCCCTGACGTGCAGGTGCTGTCAGTGCTCCATTTCCTTGCAAGTGGCTCTTTTCAGACTACTGTGGCCATGGCATCAGGGATGTCCCAGCCTATGTTTTCCAACGTCTTGTCCAGAGTGTTGTCTGCCCTGATGAAACACGTAAGGAGATACATCATTTTCCCTCAGGTGGAGGATTTGCCTACAGTGAAAGGTGACTTCTATGCCCTTGGACATATCCCCAACGTAATAGGTGCCATTGATGGGACCCATGTAGCTCTGGTCCCCCCCCACAGGAGTGAACAGGTGTACAGGAACAGGAAGAATTATCATTCAATGAATGTCCAGATGGTCTGTTTGGCAGACCAGTACATCTCTCAGGTAAATGCTATGTTCCCTGGCTCAGTGCATGACGCCTACATCCTGCGGAATAGCAGCATCCCTGATATGATGGGTCAACTCCAGAGGCACCGTGTATGGCTATTGGGGGACTCTGGTTACCCCAACCTTTCCTGGCTATTGACCCCAGTGAGGAATACCAGGACCAGGGCAGAGGAACGGTACAATGAGGCCCATGGGTGGACTAGGAGGGTGATCGAACGCACCTTCGGCCTCCTGAATGCCAGGTTCAGGTGCCTCCATATGACAGGTGGATCCCTATTCTACTCACCGAAGAAGGTGTGCGACATCATCATCGCCTGCTCCATGCTCCATAATTTGGCTTTGCGACGCCAGGTGCCTTTTCTGCAGGAGTATGATCCAGATGACGGTGTTGTAGCAGCTGTGGAGCCTGTGGAGCCTGTGGACAGTGATGAGGATGATGCTGATGAAAAAGACAATGACAACAGGGAGTCAGTCATACAGCAATATTTCCAGTGAGACACAGATGAGAACATTTTCTGGTTTAACAATACATTAACTTTCACACGTCTACCTCTATCCGGTTACTCGATTTAAATCACTATTTGTTCACTGAGTTGTACCCTTCCATTACGGTTTCACAGGTGTGGTTACCTATGTGTCAACAGCTTGCACCCTTCAAGGGCTTGTGATGTGTGACATAGGTATGTTAGCCTTATAATGGTAAAGCCATCATTACACTGCCATTGATAATAAAAATTACCAAATCATAGACTGACTCCAGATTGTTTTGTTTTTCAAGGGTGTTTATTTAAGTGCTCAAAATGTGGAGGGGGGTTGTAAAATGGTGAGGGGTGATGGTGGAGGAATGTCCATGACAGAGTCCAGTCTATTAGTCTCACAGGTGCACTGCCCATCTGGGCATAGGAAGTGGAGCTGGTGCAGTTTAAGTATGGACAGGGTTACAAAGTGGGACAGTGGGAGGACAAACAGGGTGGTCTCATTTCCTGGCGGGGGTCTTTCCATCTTGCTCTGTCCTGTTCCTGGATCTCAGGGACCGCTTGCGTGGTGGTTGTCCGTCTGCAGGGGGTGGGGTGCTGGTGTGGTGGTCCTGTGGCGGGGCGTCATGTCCACTAGCGCCAGCGGAGGTGGTGGGCAGTTCATCGTCCATGCTAGTGTCAGGGGCCCCTTGGAGTGCCACGGTGTCCCTCATGGTGTTCTGTATGCCCTTCAGCACCCCTACGATGGTGCCCAGGGCGGAGCTGATTGTTCTGAGTTCCTCCTGCAGGCGATGGGTCTCCTGAAACTTGGCCAGACCATAGCCATCATCTCCTGGGAGTGGTGGTATGCTCCCATGATGGAGGAGAGGGCCTCGTGGAGAGTGGGTTCCCTTAGCCTGTCCGGCCCCTGTCGCACAGCAGCCCTCCCAGTTCTCCTGTGTTCCTGGGCCTCCGTCCCCTGGACCGTGTGCCCACTACCACTGCCCCCAGGTCCCTGTTGTTGTTGGGGTGGTGGGTTATCCTGGGTTCCCTGTAGTGGTACACACACAGCTGATTGACGTGTCCTGTGGACGGAGGTATGAGCCCGCTGGGTGGGTGCTGTGCTGGTGTTTCCAGAGGGTGGAAGGTCTGTGTTGTGCCTGTGCGAGGGTGCCTGTGTGAGGGGAACCGACTGTCCCGAGGCCCACGATGGTCTGGGCTGGTCATCTGGATCCAGTTGGCCAGAGTTGCTGTCATCACTGTGGGCCTCTTCTGTGGGTGGGATGGAGATGTCTGGACCCTCCTGTCTGGTGACGTTAGGTAGTGGTCCTGCAGGGGTGTAAAAGCATGATTATTGCATCTGTGTGTGTCATGGTGTACAATGGGTGGGTGAGCGTGTACCCCAGTGCTAGCATTCCTGTGTGGGGGCTTGTGTGATGATGGTTGGGGGGGAGTTATGGGTATGTGCAACGGGCATGATTTAGTAAGGGGTGACCATGCTTTGTTGTGTCATGCAGGGCTTGGTTTTGGGATGTGTGGTTTGTGTCATTAGTACATTAGTGAGGAGTTGGAGTTATAGGGGAGGGGGTGTGTGATAGCAAGCAGGTAGGGTGGTGATGTGATAGTTAAGATTTGACTTACCAGTGTCCATTCCTCCACCTACTCCTCCGAGGCCCTCAGGATGCATAATGGGCAAGACCTGCTCCTCCCATGTTGTTAGTTGTGGGGGAGGAGGTGGGGGTCCGCCGCCAGTCCGCTGAACCGCGATGTTGTGCCTGGAGACCACGGAACGCACCTTCCCCTGTAGGTCGTTCCACCTCTTCCTGATGTCCTCCCGATTTCTTGGGTGCTGTCCCACTGCGTTGACCCTGTCGACTATTCTTTGCCATAGCTCCATCTTCCTAGCTATGGAGGTGTGCTGTACCTGTGATCCAAATAGCTGTGGCTCTACCCGTACGATTTCCTCCACCATGACCCTGAGCTCCTCCTCCGAGAACCTGGGGTGTCTTTGCCGTGCCATGGGGTGGTGTAGGTGATGTGTGGGGTGGTGATGAGTGTGGTGATGTGTAGTGGTGTGGGGTGTTTTGTGCGTGGATGTTGTGTGGGTGATGGTGTTGTGCGCCTCTGTGTGGTGGGGTTGTCTATGCTGTGCTCTCTCTCTGGCCTTCGTCAATAATTTTTGGTCGTAGGGGTTTGTGGGTGATGTGGGTGTGTGTTTTATATTGTGTTGGGTGTGTGGGAGTGGTGTTTGTATGTTTATCAGGTGTGTGTATTTTGAATTGTCCAATGTGGCGGTGTTTTGGAGATGTGTGTGTATTTTGAGCGCAGTGGTGTGTACCGCCAATGGAATACCGTGGTTGAAAGACCGCTGCGTGGATTCGTGGGTCGGGATAGCATGGGCGTGTTTCTGTGGCGTGACAGTGGAGGATTTGTTTTTGCCAGTTTATCACTGACCTTTGGTGTGGCGGACTTGTGTGGGTGTCTGAATTTCGGCGGATTCCGAGATGTGGGTCATAATAGCTGTGGCGGATTTCCGCGGCAGTGTATTGGCGGTCTTGTGCACGGCGGTAAGTGCCTCTTACCACCAATGTTGTAATGACCCCCTATATGTTTTGTTCAGTTTAGCCGCCTATTGGCTTTGACATGGCATTAGCCATTACTTTCTGTATTCAGTTTAGCCGCCTATTGGCTTTGACATGGCATTAGCCATTACTTTCTGTATTCAGTTTAGCCGCCTATTGGCTTTGACATGATATTAGACATTACATTTTGTATTCAGCTCAGCTGCCTATTGGCTTTGACATGATATTAGACATTACATTTGATATTTAGCTTAGCTGCCTATTGGCTTTGACATGACATTAGACATTACATTTGATATTTAGGTTAGCTGCCTATTGGCTTTAACGTGGAGTTAGACATTTCAGTTGAGACATGGCAGATGTCTGTATTCTTCCAAGCTGTGTTTTTCCACAAGATGGACCAAGCTGTTTTCTTCACACCAGACCTTAGCTGATAAGAGCATGTAGATTTTGTGTTTACCTCGCAATCCAGGCTGAGAGCGGAATGGCTTGGAGAACTGGCCATTCTCCAAGGTCATTCAAATCACACTGAGTTTGCTTTTAAGGATGACTCTGGGCTACAGAGAGTTGGATTCGAATCTGCTTGACTTCAGGCTGGAGCTAGACGTCAGTTGCCAGTCTCCCGTTTGGGTAGATAATCTCTTTCTCGCAGTTGACTGGAGTCATCAACTTGCAGACCCCAGAAAGATGAAGCTGAATATATAGGCCCTGCCGCCTTGCCCATACGGTGATGAATTTGAATTTTATGCTTTGCTATACTATAATCATACATATTTTTGCTGTGTACATTGCAACTGAGAAGTACTGTGATATAATTTGCTTTCATTGCTGCGACTACGTGTGCTTGAAATCTACTAATTTTGTCTCTCAAGAACTTGTGGGTGGGGAAGAATTAACAACAATAAAGGTCTTCTTTGAACTCAGAAGTGCATTCCAGAGAGGTTCTGTAAGCTCCGGTAGGAGATATGTAGGAAAGCAGATCAATGATATCTTAGAAGAGTCAAAGGAGGCTTTTAGAGAAGAGTTAGGGAAATTGAAGGGGTGTATGCACAAAATAAATGTAAACCAAGGGGCCATACTGGTACAACACAAGATCATAAGGGTACTAATCATGATGAGGAAGGGGGTAAAAAAAACTGTGAATGAAATGTTGACTAATGGTATTATTGAGCCCATCAAGATATCTGCATTGATTACCCCTGTGGTGATCACTGAAAAAGCAAATGGCAATTGCATTTTTGCGTTGATCTCTGAAGTTTCAATCAGGATATTGTCTCAGATACTTTCCCTCTACAAAACATCAGCGAGTTGCAAGGATCAAGGTATTTCTCTAAATTAGACTTGAAACATGGGTACCATCAAATGTGCCTCCACAATATTTCAAAGCCATTGACTGCTTTATTACTATGGAAGGCACATATCAGTTCACTAAAATGTCATTCTGGCTGTTCATAGCTGCTAGTGTCCTCCAGGGGGATGAAAGTGAAGTATTCAAGGGTTTGAAAAATGTAATCCATTTCCAAGACAAAATATTTTTATTTGGTGACAGTATACAAAGTCATAATGAAGCTTTCAAGGAGACATTAGACATAATTGCAGAGTTAAGTTAATGTTACACAGGGAGAAATGTGTATTTTTGGTGACCAAAATTAAATACTTGGGACAGCCATTGTCACTGGAAGGAGTGAAAAAAATGTACTTGCAGCTATAAGATTGCCAGGTATTCCACTTAACAAGGACCAGTTATAGTCTTTTCTAAGGCTGGTTGACTATTATTCAAAATGTGTTCAGAACTTTACCAGCAAAACAGAAACCCTAATTATGACAGTGGTGGTAAATCCCACTTACCGCCACGCCTGCGGCCGCCAACTTACCGCCTATATCCGTTCACCATATTATGACACACACACCAATCCATCAGTATTCAGCCACATACACAAATACGCCACACCAAAGGTCAGTGATAAACTGGCGGTATCAAAACCCACACCGTTACGCCAACAGAACTATGCCCACCACATTATGACCCACGAATCACCACAGCGGACATTTAACAGCGGTAAACGATTGGCGATACATACCGCCACTCTCACAATGGAAACCGACATACAAAACAACACCACAGTGGACAATTTAAAAAACAGAAACCTGGCACCCATAAACACACCACACCCACGCCACTATAAAACACACACCCACAACCCTTTACAAACAACAATTACTGCCAGAAGATTGACACCAAGACAACTGACACAACTAGAGCCACACACTATTCACACCTATACACCACTTACACACTACACATTACACACCCCTACACATCACCCAACACACCTTCACCAACACATCTCACAGAACACCCATGGCACCACAAAGACACCCCTGTTTCACAGAGGAGAAGCTAATGGTCATGGTGGAGGAAATTGTCTGGGTACAGCCACAGCTATTTGGAGCACAGGTGCAGCAGATATCAATAGCAAGGAAGATGGAGCTATGGCGGAGAATCATGGACAGGGTCAATGCCGTGGGACAGCACCCAAGAACTAGGGATGAAATCAGGAAGAGGTGGAACGACCTATGGGGGAAGGTATGTTCCATTGCAGCAAGACACCAGCTTGCTGTACAGTGGACTGGCGGTGGACCTCCACCTCCTCCCCCACAATTTACAACATTGGAGGAGAAAGTCTTGGCAATACTGCATCCTGAAGGCCTGTCTGGAGTCGGAGGAGGACTGGACTCTGGTAAGTTAACTCTCTACTACTATCACCCCCCTACCTGCATGCCATCACATACCCTCACTCCCATCACTCCACTACTTCCCACACACCCCATCATCACATCTCACTCATCCCAATGCCAAGCCCAGCATGTCATACCAATGCATGGACACCCCTCACAGCCCTGCATGGACACTCATCACAAACGCAGGTACACCATAGAGAACTAACAGTCCCACCATACACTAACATACACAAGTGATAGGTGCCAGGGCAAATGCAAACAAAGAGGAAAAGCCAAAGATGTACAATATGTCAGACACAGAAACCATAACACATCATTTACATCCTCACAGGTACCCAAGCCAATGTCACCGGAGAGGAGGTGCCAGCACTATCCAGTTCCCCAACTGAAGAGGCACACAGTGATGACAGCAACTCTGGTCTTTAGGATCTGAATAACCTACCTGGCCCATCAAGGACCACTGGACAGCCGGTAACCCAGGCCCAGTCACACTCCACCACAGAGCCTCCCCCATCAGGAAACACCACCACAGCACCCACCAGTCAGCAGTGTGTCCACCTCTACAGGGACCCCAGGGCACACCTCGACACCAAGACATCAGGGACGTGGGGTCAGTGGCAGTGGGCATATGGTTCAGCAGACAGAGGCACAGGCCAACTGGGACACTGGGAAGACTGCTGTGTACCAGGGGGAGGACAGACCCAGGGAACCGACTCTCCAGGAGGCTCTCACAGATATCCTGGGAGCCTATCAACATTCCCAGGACACAATGGGCCAGATCCTGGACAATGTGCAGGAGAACAGGCGGCTACAGGAGCGAGAGTACCAGGAGATCAGGGAGGACTTGCAGACCATTAACAACACCCTGATCTCCATTGGTGGGGTGCTGGCAGTCATGGCCAACTTTATGAGGAAGGCAGTGTCACACCAGCGGGCCCCTGCCACTAGCCAGACATCTGAACAGCCTTCCACTTCCGCTGCTGCTAGTGGCCAGGAGGCCCTGCCACAGGACTCAATGGCCACCAGCACCCCTCCCCCTGCAGAAGGTGAACTATCCCGCAAACGTTCCCTGTGATCCAGACAGAAGCCAGAGACACTTGCCAAGACCCCTGCCAGGAAATGAGACCCTCCTGATTGTCACCCTTATGTCCCACTCTGTCACCCTGTCCACCTTGAACTGCCATATCTTCCCTTCCTATGTCCCCATGGACAATGCACCTGTGGTACAAATAGACTGGAACAATACCCTGGACTTTCCTCCATCAGACCCCATCCCATTCCATTTGCCCCTCCATATATATTAGCATTTTAATAAACACCCTTTGGAAAAAATAAACATCTTGGACTATGTCATGTATATCAAATATGTATTAATTGTAACAGATAAGAAAATTGCAAATCAACTGTACAGAGAATGAGCATAGATTAATGACCGGTAGGTGGCTGTAATGATCACACCAGGAGTATATATCAGGTCACCAATATCTGCAAAATGAATTGCCAGAGAGAACAGTAAGTGGGCATAGAAGTTGCAAATATCAGCATGCCATTGACACAAAATAAAACAAAAGTCATGAAAATGTGAAGTAACACTGTCCTACCTGTGTGTCATTGGAAGTATTGTCGGATCACATTTGTTCTGTTGCCCTCATCCTCATCCTCTGCCTCCTCATCCTCACTGTCCACAGGGTCTACTGCTGCCACACGGGCATCTCCAGTCTCCTCCTCCTGCAGGAATGGGACATGGTGTCTGAGGGCCAGGTTATGCCACATGCGGCATGCCACCACTATCTGGCAGACCTTCTTGGGTGAGTAGACACCTGTTAGATGGAAACACTGGAACCTGGCCTTCAGGAGGCCAAAGGTCCTTTCAATTATCCTTCTGGTTCACTCATGTGCCTCATTATAACGTTCTTCTGCCCTTGTCCTGGCATTCCTCACAGGGGTCAGCAGCCATGATAGGTTTGGGTAACCAGAGTCACCTGCAAATATTGAGGGACAACATTTAGCCACACACTATCGTAAATGGCCCGCACCATACCCATACACCAACATATACTTGGTGTGAACCAGGGCTCACCTATTAGCCACACCCTGTGCCTCTGTAGTTGGGCCATCACATTTGGGATGCTGCTATTCCTCAGGGCAAAGGTATCATGCACCGACCCAGGATACTTAGCATTGATGTGGGAGATGTACTGGTCCACCAAGCACACCATCTGAACATTCATAGAGTGGAAACTCTTACGATTCCTAAACATCTGCTCATTCTACTGGGGGGGGGAACAAATGCAATATGTGTTCCATCAATCGCCCCAATTATGTTGGGGATATGTCCCATTGCATAAAACTCGGCCTTCACTGTGGCCAAATCCTTAACCTGGGGGAAAACAATGTAGCTGCACATGTGTTTTATTTGGCCAGATAACACTCTTGTTGGCAGGAAATGGAGTACAAATAGCACTTGCACAAGAGGGGGGATCCCAGTGGGGTGATGGATAGCAGATATCAGGTCGGGCTCCAATTGGGCACATAGCTCAGTGATTGTGGCCCTGTCCAGTCTACAGGTGAGTATTATGTGCCTGTCCCCCAGTGTAGCCAAGTCCACCAGGGGTCTGTACACAGGGGTATGTCTCCATCTCCTATTTATCTGCAGCAATAGGTATCTAAGGGACAGAAGAGTGAGGAGCCGGTCACAAACTGAACAATGGAATCAGAACAGAACTTTGCACCGGGTAAACATGAAATGGGTCATTGTGATTTGTCCAGTATGTGCTAATATCTCCTGTGATGCAGCGTTATTCCAGGACCTGCCCCCCCCCACCCTGAAATGGCGCCTGACAGTCCTGTGTGGAGGGACAGGTGGAAGTGATGTAATTCCGATGACGTTGTGCGCCGTTGCGGGAGACGGTCAGGAACCGCCGTACAACTCCTCATTGGATAACATTGGACCCAATGGGTTACAGTGTGCAATGGTGATCTACACCGGCGGTGACGGTATGCACCGCTGCGGACATGACCACCATTTTCTATCTGATTCTTCACTTGTTACCTGACCTTCCATAGGCTGCATGTGCTGCTCAGACCTGTGTCTGGAACATACTATGGCCTGTGTGACCGCGGAAAGGGCCCCAACCTTCACTTCAGAGGAATTGGAGAGAATGGTGGATGGGGTCCTACCCCAGTACGGACTGCTCTGTGGGCCTCCAGACCAACAGGTGACTACACTGTGGGCACAATGCATGTGGCATGACTGCATGGAGGTGTGTGTGAAGGCATCGTGTAAGGGGGAGGGATGTCCTCTTGGCTGGCTATACGTTGAGTGCTGGACTATGTGTGTGCCAATAGTGATAGAAACGGGTATGGTGGTCCATTTGTGTTACTGGCTGGATTATGTTACTGGTGTTCTCCTGTCTGCATTGCCTCTGCACGTCAGCGCCCATCAAAAGAAGGGTATATGGCGTGCCATCGCCAAGGAAGTGCAGACCCTGGGGGTCTGTGGCAGGTGGAGCACCTACCGTCACAAACAGTGGGAGGACCTGAGACGCTGGGCACGGAAGACGGTGGAGGCTCAGCTGGGGATGGCCTCCCAACAGGGAAGAGGTTCCCATCGAACCCTGACCACTGATGGCTCTCATACTGGCAGTGGCCTATCCAGAGCTGGATGGGCGCTTGAGGGCATCACAGCAGCCACAAGGGGGTGAGTACAGTGCCCATCATTACAACTTACGCATGGTAGGGTGGTATCTGGGTGGGGGATGTGTGTCAGTGGGTGCCCCTAGGCCAGGCCTGACATTACATCGTAGATCCCCTGGTGGCTAGGGTGCAGAATGGCAATTTTAGCTACCTAGCTCGTAGGCATCCACTACTGGTCAGGGCTGCGTGGGTCCCTGGTGTGCTGCATTTGGCGGTGTGTGCCCCGCTCCATGCTTTGGAGGCATGCTATTTCTCTGGTAGTGCAATGCATTTGCGTAGGCCTGTTCCCTGTGTGTGAGGGTGCTGTGTGTGTCAACGGTGGTGTTGGTGCAGCCATTGGCACAGTGTATCCTTTGTCTCTCTTCCTACCTTTCTTGTTTTGTCATCCTGTCCTTATGTGCATTAGCATCATTTTGGCAGAGGAGCAGAGGCACCAGCGAAGGAGGGAGCTGCATCCCACAGGACCCAGGAGACAGAGTCCACCGACGGTGAGGGCACCAGTGGGACAGAGGGTGAGAGGAGCACCACGGCGGAGACTGGAGGGGAGAGTTCACACACAGATACCTCCTCTGATGGAAGCTCTCTGGTGGTGGCGGACACTTCTGTGACCACCCCAGCTACAGGTACAGCCGCCACCCCTTACCAGCACCGCCCTCCCAGCAGCTCCTCATTGAGTTTCCCATGCCCGTTCACCCAGGAGGCTGGGCATCTCCTTTGCCCCAGGCACCTTAGATCCTGCCCCAGTGAGCCCTGGTGCCCTGAGTAAGGAGGCTATTGACCTCCTGAGTTCCATCTCTGTAGGGCGATTAACCATTGTGAATGCCATCCAGGGGCTGGCAGCCCAGATGCAACAATCTAATGCATTCCTGGAGGACACACACACGCCCGAGGTTGCAGGGGATGGGCAGGATCCTCCACCACCAGCAGCTCCACCACTATGCAGCCGTCTGAGGTTGCAGGGAATGGGCAGGAGCCTCCCCTCACCAGCAGCACCACTACTGTGCAGCCCTCACCTCCGGCGAATGGTATGTAATCCTGCATCCATGGGCTGCTGTGCGGCCTGTCCACTCCAGAACCAGTGGGTATGACATCTACCTTAGAGACTGTGACCATGCACTCCCTAGGATCAAGCACAGGGCACGTTGCCCGCTCTAGAACCAGTGGGTATGACACCCACCGTAGAGACTGCGACCCATCACTCCCCAGGATCAAGCAGAAGGCATGTTGCCCCCTCCAGAACCATGGGGAATGACACCCACATTAGAGACTGTGGCCCATCACTCCCCAGGATCAAGCACAGGGCATGTTCCCCCCTCCAGAACCAGTGGGTATGACACCCACCTTAGAGGCTGTGGCCCATCACTCCCCAGGATCAAGCACAGGGCATGTTGCCCCCTCCAGAACTAGTGGTATTATTAGATCTCCCTGCTGAGGTGCCCCCCGTCCCCCTGAGGTGCCTGCCTATTTACCAACTGATGCCCCTGCAGTGTTCTCTCCATGTTGAAGCAGGAGACATGTGTGGCCTTGGACTTTGGCCTGTGGCCATGTGGCCTACGAAAATTGAGGACTGGGCTTTGTCCCTTTTTCTGTACATTTGTATATATCTATTATCTTGCCTAACTTATTATTTCTACTGTGTTGAACTTATTACAAACACTTTTGTGAAATTGTTTTGTCCTTGCATTAGTCAGCCGAGTTACGGGGTCAAATTGATTTTGTAATGCATCTGGTTGTGTGTATGGTGTGTGTGGGGGGTGTGTTGTGCTTGTGTGTATGTCACTCTCTTTTTCCTCCCCCCCTCCCTTGTGTGCTAGGTGACTGTACTCACTGTCGTAGTCTTCACCGGCATTGGTGTTCGTGGTGGAGCAGAACATAGAATATCATAGGAAAAACATGCAGTTCGGGTTCCATGGCGGTTCTTCCCTGTGTCTCCAATGGTGAGTTCTTTCACTTCTGAGCTCAGTTTCTGCCAGGCTTTTGATGTTGTTGGTACCGCCACGGAAAAGGTGGCAGAATGTTTGGCCATAATATGGTGGGCGAAACATTGACTTCTGTCTGACTATAGGCGGCTCCCGCCGTGGTGGCTGTTGTTTCCGCCCTGGCGGTCGGTGTGGTACGTTGACTATCTTTCGGAGATCTTTCCACCATCGTCATAATTTGCCGGAAAGTACCGCCAGCCTGTTGGTGGTATCACCGCCACTTTATCAGCGACCGCCAGATTTGTAATGAGGGCTACAGTGTCTAAAAGCACTGATGGGACAGGGAACTGATTTCTCATGGAGTGCTGATCAACAAAACTTTTGATAACATAAAGGAAGAGATTTGTGATGCAAGCATTCTTGTACCGATTGATGCCAAGAAGAATAGAATCATAATGGTTGATGCTAGTGGAAATGGAATTGGCCAAGTTCTATCGCAAAAGCGTTGGTCCATCTGAAAGAACTGTTGCATTTAGCTCATGCTTCTTGACTGCTGTTGAGCGTCACTATGCTATCATTGAGAAGGGAATTGTAGCAGCAGCATGGGAAATAGAATATTTTAGGATATTTGTGTGGGGACATCAGATTACTCTCCACAAAGACCATAAGGCTCTGTTGAAGATACTATCTCCAGGGGGATCAAGGACAGGTTCAGCAAGGTTTGCGAGACCGACTTCCCGGTTGTAAGATGACAATTTTGTTATATAATAAATACTGGTCTGGTGGAATGTTTAAACCAATTGTCTTGTTAGTCATTGGATGTCACACACATTATGGTGTTATGCTTCATCATTTGACCACCTAGCCCCACCCAGGTAAGATAGTACTACCTGGGCGGACTCAACCTCGTTGTTAAAGGAACAGTCGAGGGAGTGCTGAAATAAATCTTACTGGATAGGTGGTCAAATGATGAAGCATGACACTATAATGTGTGTGAGACCACCTAGTCCGTAAAGGGAACGCCCTCTTTTGAGACACAACCATCATCACAGCTACTCCTTTACAAACACCTCCATCTAGTATTTATTTACACCTAACCGGTATTAGTATTTGAGGATGCACTAATCCAGTCGCACCCTCCTCTCCAACCCCACACTTCCAGTGGTTTTTGGATTTGTATTTTTTGCTTTGGGAGTACGTGTGGGGCGGCAGGACTCCCGCCACTCTCTTTAATGTTTTGATAACATTGTACCTCCCAATGATGGTCAGAAAAGACTGTTCAAGATAGAGTATGAGGGGCATATAGGTCAGACAGTCACAAAGAAACGATTGAGAATAGAATTTTGGTGCCTGGGGAAGGACAATGATTTAGTGCTGTGGGTTGAACAGTGTGTTGAATGCAAATAATGAGATAATGGGTGCCCAAGCAGAACTAAGCAGTGTTCTTGCTTTAGGTCAAATATGGCATAGTGTGTCTTCATCTCATTTGTCCCATGGCAGGAGTCAAGCGTAGCAAAAGGTTTGTCATTGTGTTAATCAATGTTCATTCAAGGTGGTTGATTGTGTGATTTCTTCCAGAAATGTCAGAGAAAGGTTTTTTCCTGTGATGCTTATAACTGATAATGGAACTCAATTGACCTCTCAGGAGATGATAGAATTTTTAAGTGTCTGTGGAATTAGACGCTCATGCATCGCACTATAAATCCCCAAGTCAACAGGATAGTGGAGTGAGCCAACTGAATGGTTAAAGGTGAACTAGAATTAACATTGGTCAATCAGTTAGAAATTTAGGAAGTGGTTTCAGAGTTGGTGTGGTGTGGGCACCACGGAAAATGCTACCACCAAATTGATTCCCTTTTGTGCCACGAGATGGAGGAGACCCACAACTTAGCTGTTTCCACCTTGGATAACAGTATTGATTGAGGGGGAGAGTGTCAGTAAATGGTGAAGGTCCTGAAGACATTCCAGGGAGCATTGGTGAGGGTCCCCTTGATATTCCTGGGGCTGTTAAAAGTAAGGGAGGATTAATTCTTATGATTTGTTCAAAGTGAGGTCAGGACACATCAAGAGGGGCTTGGGCAGGTTCTGTGGGCCCTTTCAGATGAAGAAAGTGTATCAGTGGCATGTAGCATTGGTCAATAGGGAAATAATGAATCTCTGTAGAGTGGCAGAATACTGTTCTGCTGATGGTGAGGAAGGTGAACGAAGGATGAAAGAAGGTGGTGATGGTGAGGATGAGTGTAGTGTATACATGTTGGTTGAAAATCGTCAGATAGTGGAAAATGAAGGATTTAATGGCAACCTGTGAGCTTCAGGGCCAGGAGGAGACAACCTAGGGAGTAACAGAGTTTATACAGAAGAGGTCATAGAAAGACCAAGTACTGAGAGACCTCAAAGAGCCCGAATGCCCCCAAGCTACAAGCAAGATTATGTTGGTAAATCATTATTCTTTGTTCACAAGAGTTGTTTTCTTACAGGTGGTACGGAAATTCGTGTCACTCATGATTCTATGTTCTATTTTTCAGCAGTTGCAAAGATAAGATATTTTTACTTTCAGATTTTTCTCGTTTTTGTTTTCCTATGATTATATGCTTGTAATGGTTCTATAAGCATATGTATTGG
This sequence comes from Pleurodeles waltl, assembly GCF_031143425.1. Classification (NCBI taxonomy): domain Eukaryota; kingdom Metazoa; phylum Chordata; class Amphibia; order Caudata; family Salamandridae; genus Pleurodeles; species Pleurodeles waltl. The sequence goes on from NC_090449.1 coordinate 979,337,101, forward strand.
AAATCATTGTCATGCATGTATGTACGTCAACCTGTGTTTGCTTTGTGGTGTGAAGAAAGGGAGATATGTTCTGATCTCACTAGCTTCATATTATTGTATTAGTGAGGGGCTGTAGAATGGTAACTACTGATAGTTCTGTTGTCATGGTGCTATTCCTGGAACTCAGTGAGAGTGGCAGTTGCTGCTGGCTGGAGAGCGGAGCACCACAGAATGAAGATCTGTGAATTAAATATACCATTCTTCAAGTACAAAAGGGGTGATGGGCCCTTAATTAAAACACGTTTCTCTTTAGTCAGGGAATGTGCTAGAGTAGCAAAGGCCGATAAGTTCTAAAGGTAAAGTGGGACATTTTCCCAATAGGCAAAGCATCTTCATGAACAATAGGCCAGGGCCAAAGTTAGTTACGGCAGGCCAGCCTCAGAAGCACTAACTAATTTGGAAATATCACATCATTCATACTTGACAGCCATCATTTAAAACATAGCTTTGTATATTATTTTTCCTGCTGTGTGCATTGTTTCTTTTATATTTTTATTTCTACTACATCAGGAGAATTTGTGTTTTAATTCATACTTAATGGTCATTTTCTGTACTAGGCTGTCAGAATTCGAGTAATGGTTCAATAGTTTAGTCAGGTACACTCTCCACTATATTGCAAAATGTGAACTAACTCCACATCCACAAAAGGTTCATATGCTATTGAGCAATAAACATAATGTAACAACATGCTGAATTGGTGAGCCACCAGGACCAGTCCCTTAGATTTTCATTATACTTTACCCACAAAATGTCAGTGCATAAAATGTATCATTAGATCAGATTTAGAAATTACAATTCACTGGTATTTGAAAATCATCAGTCTTGATGTATGTCGAAGTTGTTTCCCACTCTAACCTGCTACTAACTACAAACGTATCATTAGTGAGATCATCTAACAGCTAAATAGTCAAATTAAATAATACATTATTAGCAATTCTTTCACCTGCCACTACTAATACATTTTTTTAAATGTTTTAGAAGTGGCACAAACTTCATGTGATCTAAATCCTAATTATTAAATATCTAGCAGTTATTATCATGATAAAACAAAATCAGACCACCTTATTATTTGATTCGGTTAAAAAAAAACTAACCAATCACTGCATTAACACAATAATTTTGATAACATTAATATACATGTTTATATTATTAATGCAGATATACATTTATAACTACAAAAGACAACTAGATGTGATGCTTCGTGTGTTAACATTAATCTGTATTCAGAGTTTAGCTTGTGAATCTTTTGAACGTTAATTGTAAAGGGTTCTTGGGCTGATCATCTTTCTCAAGTAAATAATTGCTGTACTTTGCTAACTCTGAAGTCAAATGTCATCATCTCCCTTTTTCTTTTATAGTTGAGTATCTGGGAAAATAACTGTTCATTAATTTAATATTTTGTAGAATCTTAAAAAGTTGTATTCAGTACTGCGCATTCAACAGTAACTCATATGCAGAGTGTGTAATATCTGTACTGCTATTACAATTAGATTATATGAACTGATGCCTGTTCTTGTCAGTTCTGTCACTGGCTCTATCTCGGGGCAAACTTAAGCAGAATCAAAGAGTAGCCTTTCCTTGCACCTCCCTGGATCTCAAAATATTATGTAACTGGGTTGTAGATTGCCATTGTTAACCTAGGGCTCTTATGCAAATACCAAACTTGTCTCAAATAAATATCAGAAAAGTGAAAGTGTACTTTATACACCATTGCCCACAGATAGCTTCCTTCAATTTGGCAGAATGAATGAATGGTATGTAGCACATTGCCTGTTAAAGACATGTTAGCGTTTACACCACTGCAAATCGCTTTTGTCAATTTCTGTATGTTAACCGACATCGCAATGTAGTGTGTGCAGGTGTAAGTTTTCTTCTGCCAACTTATTCATCACTACTGAGGAGTAATGAGTATGTTTACAACTGTCAACGTTTGAATTTGTTACGGTGGTTAATACAAATCTTATGCCAACTGTGAGGCGAAAAGACTTCTTTTTGCATTTTTGCATGCCATTTTTAGAAACTGGGAGTGAGGTGTTCCTCAATTGCTCTATGTGTTAATACTGTGTGCAACATGTCCAGTTGATTCAACCTGTAACATTATTTATCATTTAGGTTTTCAGCAGAAATATATCCGTTTTGGAAATAAAGCAGCTTTTGAAAAACTTCTTCAAATGATATATTTTTGTTCCTCATTCAATACATTAAAAAAAGTTTATGATTTTGTCCATTTAGCCTTTCACTCTCCCACCTTCAATACTTAATTTAATTGTGGCCTTTAGTGCTTCTGTTTTTCCAAACTATAACTAAAATAGTTTTTTATTTTATTTATGATTTATATCTTTCTACTATTATTTCTTTCGTCCAGACACTGAGAATGTCTATATCTAAGTTTGTTGTTTAGTAGTATACTTTTCTGTCTGGCTTTAGCGTTATAATTTCTTAGTTTAATCTATTTGCTTTTATTTTATTCATAAATGTTCTACTTGAGTAAGGTGAATCGGCCTTACAAACAACTTTTAACATGTTGCAAAGAGCTTGTACTGGGGGCGTGCTCCTTTCCATTTTAAAAAATATTGTCAATCTCCATTGCAATAAGTGTTTTAAATGCTTCATCTTTTAAGATGTTCTGGTTTAATGTTTCTATTTTCTGAAGTCAAAATGATATCTAATATGTAGGCAGGGATGCACGAAAAGGTAACTTGATGGTAGTATCCATCCTGCCAATGACTGGTTGAGATTATAGTTTGCGAACTTATTGGATTTTTAACATACAATGGTCAGATAAAATAAAGAAAAAAACATATTGGGTATACTTGGGTTCTGACAGCAAAGAAGTTAGTGTCATGTCTACATCCTAAGCACCCTTAGTGGAAAGAGCAATCTTCTTGTCACCAAACTCATATTTAAACATATTGGGGGTCATTCTGACCCTGGCGGCCGGTGACCGCCAGGGTCACCGACCACGGGAGCACCGCCAACAGGCTGGCGGTGCTCCCGAGGGCATTCTGACCGCGGCGGTTCAGCCGCGGCCAGAAAGGGTAAACCGATGGTCTCCCGCCGGTTTACCACTGCCCTTGTGAATCCTCCATGGCTGCGGAGCGCGCTCCGCAGCCATGGGGATTCTGACACCCCCTACCGCCATCCTGTTCCTGGCGGGTCTCCCGCCAGAAACAGGATGGCGGTAAGGGGTGCCGCGGGGCCCCCGTAAGAGGGCCCCGCAAAGTATTTCAGTGTCTGCTAAGCAGACACTGAAATACGCGACGGGTGCAACTGCACCCGTCGCACCCCTGCAACTACGCCGGCTCAATTCTGAGCCGGCGTCCTCGTTGCAGGGGCATTTCCTCTGGGCCGGCGGGCGCTCTTTTGGAGAGCGCCCGCCGGCCCAGAGGAAATGTCTGAATGGCCGCCGCGGTCTTTTTGACCGCGGTGCGGTCATTCAGCGGCGGTACCTTGGCGGACGGCCTCCGCCGTCCGCCAAGGTCAAAATGACCCCCATTATGTCATAAAACACTGGGAACAAAATGTCTGCCATTCCTTGACAAAGACAAATCCGTGCAAATGGCACTCATCATGCACCCCTTTGTCATTGGTTCTCAAGCTTTACTCTGAATTTGGCATTTAATCTACAGAGCATTTCACATCAAGGCCCATTGTGTTGTGTTTATGTTGTGTTGTATTTGTTGTGTTATGAAGCTCTTGTAAAATGCCCAAGCACTATAGCTGTTTTTGTGTCTGTGTGACTGTTAAGTTCTATAATGTAATGTAATATAATTAATGATTCTTTGGGCCTGATTTAGAGTTTGATGAATATCCCGTCCGCCACGTTACGATCTCCATAAGATGTAATCGGATCATTATATGGTCGATGAGATATCTGTCACATTTGTGATGCAGTAACCCCCTCCGCCAAACTCTAAATCAGGCCCATAGTCTCACTCACCTCCACGTCATAGCAGTAATCCAGTAACTGTTGCTTCTGGTATCCTAAAAGCATAAAAGATACTCTCAGGAGTGTGCCCCTTTCCTCCAGCTGCACTGAATAGCCCGTTTCCATTCCCTACTGTTCCCTTCAGGAAATATGTGGCAGGAACAAATTGTGCAGCAGTGAAATTCGAAGACACACGTCCAATGCACAGGATAGACTTAAAGAAAAAGCAGTCTAGACAATGCAAACCAACATTGGGAATGAGGGCCACTCCTGAAAGTGACTGGCGCATTCCCTTTATGTTTGGGCTTTAAATCGATGAAATACATCAAGTTCGGTGTGTGCTTGTCCTCAGTACATTTGAATTACCTTTGTGGAGCTAGATCACTGCATCACAGACTTTGTTGGACACAAGAAACTGAATGCTACCCAGACCATCTGTTTAGATGGCTGCCTTCTGATCAAACCTCTATTATGACATTCTTAACAAAGGAGAATAACATTGGTGTAGTTTACAGTGCCTCTTCAGACCACACATTTTTGCTAATTCTTAGCACTGCAGATGTCTTGTGTTACTAATTGATATTCATCTTATCGACCTCTGAAAAATAAAAGACCGTGTATTCCCTTCTAGCATGTCAAGCTGTTACTTCCTGGTTACACAACTCTGCAGAGGATGTATTTACTAACAGAGACATCTATAGAGGCCCTCCCAGCTAAGGGCTTTCACATCTACCCTTCTCTGCCTCTCAACCTTCTGCGACCCAGGACATGTAACCCCCTTTTTTGTCCCTCACTTGGCTGAAGAATCACTCCTTTTGGCGCCTTCCTAGGGTTGCTCTTTTGATCTTCCTAACCTTTACTTCTAGAAGCCACTTTCATGGCTATTTTAAGGATTTTAGAGGCCCTGGGCCAAACATATTTTAAGCGCCCCCTTTGAGAAAAACATTGAGGGCCTGATTACAATTTTGGAGGAGGTGTTAATCTGTCCCAAATGTGACGGATATACCACCAGCCGTATTACGAGTTCCATAGGATATAATGGACTCATAATACGGCTGGTGGTATATCCGTCACATTTGGGACGGGTTAACACCTTCCTCCAAAGTTGTAATCAGGCCCTGAATTTACTACTAAACTTTTGAGCTCATTGATGCTGTCTAAGGGCAGTACATAGGCAGTTTGATCTTAAGCACTTTTGGGGTCCTGACCGCAAACATATTTTACCGGACCTTTATTTAGACATAATTAAAGGTACAAATTACACATCTTCAAAATGCAATTCCCCTTATGGATTCCCGGGTAAGGAAGAAGGACTGCAATTTAAAATATACCAACCACTTAAAAGAACTGCAATCACAGTTCTTCAAATATGTAAGACAATCTTGGACACAAGTGAACTCAAAATAAAAAGGTATTAAGGATTGTTTTAATGCACTCTTTTAAGAAAGATCTGGGGTATACTACATCCCTTTAAAGACAATGTTATGCTAATTATACACATTATTTTAAATATCCTTTTAGCATACAACCTTTTGAGGTAGTGTTAGTTGCGATCAGCAAGGAAGTAACAGTATGTGACTTTGGAAAACAAATCTTTGTTAATATAAATTAGATCATGCACATTTCAGCTTGTGACAAGAAAGCTATGTCTCAGGTTACATGGAGCTTAACACAGGTTCAGGTTCAACACAGGTAAGTGATCCTAAAGTTACACATGTAAAGGTTGTAGTTATCAAATGCTGTAGGTTGGAGAAATATTTTAAGCTATAGTTTCTTATCTATTCCTGATGTTACACAGATTGCAGAAGAACAGATCCTTGAAACCCGATCTATTCCATATTCTCAACAGATCTCACAAACAAGATCCAGTCAGCACTTCTGTCACATATGTATGTAACAGCATCCCTCAAATTATATACTTATTACAGACCAAGGGCCTAATTTAGAGTTTGGCAAATGGGATAGTTCCTCACAAACATTGCAGATAGATTGTACACCATATTACCAGTGCATTATAGCCTTTGGCGATAGAATATCCTATCTGCGAAACTCTAAGTTAGGAGGTAGTCTTCTCACAGCAAGGCTACTCTTGGGTTACATCAAACATACATGCTCAAGCATGTGAAACGAAAACGGTTCCTCTGGTTGCCCATATATTACAGGCTCAGGCCCGTACTATGGAAATATTACAGGCTCAGCCATCAAACATGTTACCTATATGTTAGGTTATGTAAGACTTAGCTAAGGTCTCAAGTAGAAGTAGATCATGTTACACACATATCGCAGGCTGTTGCTTCATACAACAAAGGTATGGGTGCAAATGTTTTACAGGTTAGAGTCTTAAAGTGAGACACAGGCAACATCCTTTACTGCTATCACATGCTCAGGCATCAAACAGGGCATTGATATAGGTATCTTCGAAGAGTGGCATTTGGTAGGAAAGCTGCTTCAAAGATTTTACCTATACTTCTGTCTGTGGTGTCTGACAGCAACAGGACTCATATTGGTACCATTGCTGTCATTATTCATAAGGGAAATACCTAGCCAGCTGAGAGATATATGCTCTCACTTGTATGCAACTTTCTGAAGAGTTGTTTACGGCACACTATTGTGGCTGTAAAACTTTAAAGTCTATGCAGATGTATCCATAACATCCAAAAATAACTAAAACGTGGTACATTTATGTTTCAACTAGCTTTTATTAGAGGGCCATACATTTGGCATTAAGACATTATAGCATTGCTGAAATGTTGGACACTAACTTTGCTATGAAAAAGACAAACTACGAAAGTAGCAGGGCAAGCTTCTCTCACAAGTAGAACAAGAATAGTGCAGACAACAGTAGAAGAAAAGCTCTTGCATATCCCAGGCATCAATATTGTACTGCCACTCACAATAAGAAGCATCACAAGTGCAAGATTCTTTCGGATACAAAAATGTCAAGGCAAAGAAAGGATGAAGTGTGCAAGATCCATTTAACGTGATAACGCGTCCAAACCTTGTTAATTTAGGTTACGAGGGGACTCGTTTTAGGCCAATGAATCTTTTGACCCTGATTGGGGACTTCCCAGAACGAGATATCCGTCTAACATGTCAATCAATAGATCAATTTCCTCATCAATATTCACAATAACTAATCAATAACATTTAATTAGAACCAAGCAAACCATGACCTTTCAGCCATGAATAACCACGCAAATCTAGTAAAGGTTAAAATATTTATTCCCTATTAATCACAACCTAGTGTCATGTTTATTAGTCTCAATATCAATAAGCACATCAAAAGCACTATAATATGGCAACTTGAATAAGACTTTATCAAAAGCAAAGATCAAGAACATTAGAACAAAGCACAAAGTCAACATTAATCAATTTTAGCAGAGTAACATTAGTGCATTATTAACAGAGCAAGAATTCAGTCAGTTGTCTATTTGCATTCAGTATTAGTGAACTCCTAACTAACCTCGAATTAGCATCAGCATGTTGGGCTTCATGCAAAACAATTTAGAAAAAATAATTTGGAACACATCTAACTATGGTCTCTATCAAAAGAGCAGTTGGTACCTAGAAAGAAAAGGCAAACAGACAATTTCAATTTATCATCAGATAGTTACCCATCCGAATAGGGCAGCATACAGCTTCAGTCTTCATCCTCAGGACATCAGTAGATTCGCCATCAGCCAGGATAGAACATGTAAGTTTCAGCAGGGCATAGTTAGGAATAGGGCTCTTCCCTCATAAGGAGGAGAAGTAAGTATCAGGCAAGGGCAGAATGAGGATGGTTTAAAGTAAAAGACAAAAGTCTCTCAAAAGAGCAAAGAATGACAAAGTAATGGCTAGGAAAGGAGTCCGGTAATGGCTAATTTCTCCTTGTGTCACGCTGTTATATTAAAATTGTTGAACAAGTCTCTAATTTCCCACTGGGCAATATTTGGTGCATCGTTATCTCTGTCCAATAATCCGTCTCATACCTTACTAGAATCTTCACTTAAGACAGTTCTCATGCAGTTTATTGGCTCCTGTGATTGACGTCTTCATTGGGTGGAATGTCAGGTAAGGAAAGTTACACTTGTAGCTCCAGTCAGTAGTTCCATTGTTTTCCCTTGGTTTAAGCGGCCTTGTACCTGTTGCGAATTACACTGTTGCATTCAGCTAAAATGTCCCCTTGAGCAAGTCGGGTCTCATGAGAAAGAATCTACTACGGCTACACACATATCTCTCTAGCTTCTGGAAAAGTACAGCTTCATGACCTTCAGAGAACAGCACATTGCACGTTAGAAAAACACAGTTAATGTGAGACCAAGCAGCTAGGCCCATACCCCTGCTAACTAAGGCCTAGTGATTAATTCAGCAAAACATTTACACACAACTCTCAATTAAGATACGTTAATACAAAACCATACATGAGTACATTATTAATTCAATATTAGTCAGTTTCATTAATCATCGTATACATTGGTGGGCACACCCCGTGGGCACATTTCAAACACGTACATTACATGTACACATTTTCTATGCGGGTTTATTAGACATTATATTGCAAGCTTTTCATGTTAATATTGATTATAAAAATCACACTCCAACAATCCCTCCTCTGATGACTCTTGTCATCACACAAATCTTTTCCTTTTCACAATTTCTTCTTTTAAACTCCTTCATCTCAATTTCCTCCCCTGATTTTGCCTTTCCATATTCTGCTCTGAATATCTTCTCCCTTTTCTTTTCTTCCCTCCTCGTATTACGTTTTGCCAATTTCAATTTAATTCTTTTACTAATTTTGCACGACAACCATAGGCCAAATAAACAAGCTAAAACAATCAATATTCCCTGTATTATTTTTGTCAATGTCCCATGCCAAATATTACCAAACCAACTTCCCACTTTAGAAAGTCCCTTTCCAACCTTTTCCCAAACTCCAGGTTCTTTGAGTTCCTTCAAATCTGTACTATATCTTGTTAGGTTAGTAAACATACTTCTAATCTCATTACTATTGTCAGGTATGTCGGCACAGCAGTGACGCTCATTAGGCATCTTACAGACTCCACCATTTTTCGTTAAAAGAATGTCTAAAGCAAGCCTGTTTTGAAGAGTCATAGCCCTCTCCGCAGCAAGTTCTGTATCCATCAGGAGTATAGTTCCTGTAAAATTTGTCTGCATGTTATCCACAATAGTAGGCAACTTTTGAATCTTTATCGAATTCAAGATAACTCCCACTGAAGGAATTATCGCCCCAAATATGTCTCCTACTACTCCAGCAGCAGTCTCCCTCCTTTGTCTAATACGATGTAACTCAGACAATTTCGGAAACTTCTTCAAATCCTCTAACTGACATATCTTTGGGAAAACTATCCCCAAGTAACATGTACCATACCATCCCTTTGGAAGACGGTAATAAGCATTAAGTTCACATATATAATAGACCCCAGGGATCGCTGGATCCTGTCCATTTAACATGAACGTCCACTTACTCCAAAACAAAAACACATGCTTACATTCACTCGTTCCCACAAACACATTGTCATAATATGACTTTGGTCGCGTTATGCAAAGCTTGCCTACGTGTAGTGCATCCAAAGCTAGTTTCCCCTGTTCCTTAACTGCACTATAGCTCTCACTATTAATAAAAGATCGTTGCTGCAATCCTTTCTCTAATTTCCCCTTCAAAATCCTTCTATCTTCCGTATGATCTAGAAAGCTTTTTTTCTACAGGTGTAAGCAAACATGTCAGATTATTGTGGTGTGCATAAGATGTACTAATTGTTAACGTCGCTTCAAAGAACCTTTTAATCAATTTAACGGTATAGTATTTAGCTACACTATTCAGATCCTCTATAATAGGCACATAAGAAAACACAAGGTCGTGGTTAGAATAAAAGTACTGGACCTCTTCCTGGTTATAGAATCGGGTTAGTAACAAACTACAGCTTTTCCCATAAGTCAAATGCAAACTATGGTAAGTAACTCCCTCTTGCACTGAAACAGGAATTTGTGTACACACATAAAAAGTTTTCGCATCCATGGTGTAAACATACTCACTCAGCAAGCGATAGAAAACGTTAGTCAATAGTTCCCCTTTCGCGTTAGTTCCCTCATACAAATATCTTGTGCCCTGCTCGAACCTCTCCCAAGCTGTTAGTGTAGCAGTGGTCTCAGGAATTGTAGCATTGTTAGTTTCACTCTTATCTATCAAAGGCATACCCACAATCAGAACTATAATGAATATCATACATGCAACACCCAAAACAACGCCCAAGCATTTACATCGCCTACCTCCCCTATCGTCATCTCTAGAGTTAGCCATGATCTGTAAAGAATCAGAAAGTGGACTATTATTAGTTCAAATAACAACTAACAGAGGATGGTTAAAAGCTTTTTCTTTTTTTTTTCCAATAAGGCAAAGCAAGTGAAAGTCTTTCCGCAGCAGTTATTTACAGCTTACACATTCACTCCCAGGATCCTTGTCAATTCCAGTTAGCAGCTTGCCAAAATCAGTTTTCAAAAGTCAATTCAGGTTAACAGAGTCACACCCGGTAATCTATCAGTCTCTTTTCTAAGCTTTCTTTAGCTCAATTTTCACAATAGCACAGCCTCTTGTCTTTCTGGCCAAATTCAGGTACCATAGTATTGACCTGGGACTTCTCGATCAAAACAGAACGCCAAGAACTCCTGTTGCCACTCAGCTGACATTGCATATGCCCACTCAGGACCTGCGTATCTTCTGTTTGCTACTCTCTTTCTTTTCAACTTGCGTTTGCATTGCAATTCTCCTTCACTCAGATCTTCTTTCCTTGTAGTATCAACTTCTTCCTCAATTGTCTAGTCCACAACCAACTTTCCTTTTGTCACTTGTGACTCTGGCCACTGATCTCCTTTCAGTGTCCCTTTAGCCTTTTGTCTTTCTTGATGCAACCCTTCGCCCTCATCTGACTCTATGGTGTTTTCTTTCGTTGGGCTTGCAATTCGCTCAGGTGGATTCTGAACACTCTGACTCTCTTCCGCCTCAGGTCCTTCGCCTTCTGGGTCTGTCAGGGGCTCTACTTCAATACCATATCCGTCTGCTTCTGGGAGAACCTTTCTCTGGGTCAGTCCTCTTGGCGCCTCAGTGGAGATAGGCTCACCGTCACCCCTCTGGGTCTCGTCTGTTATTGGAGTGACCAAGCCGTCCCCAAAGGGCTCTCCTTCAGTTTCAGTTCCCCTTTGATTACTCTCCGTCCCTGAGACGTCCTTTTCTGTAGCTGTTATTTTCGACAGCTCATTTTCCTCATCAGTTGGACATGTCACCTTTTTCGTGTGACTGGCATGGATCCAGTTTGGAATTCCCGCACACTTCACAGCAGTAGTAGTCGTCAGAATCACTTGGTATGGCCCCTTCCAACGTGGCTCCAAACACAACTTCCTCACGTGTTTCTTGACAACAACCCAGTCACCAGCTTTCAGGTTATGACCTGGATCATTTATCGGTGGCAGTGTGGTGGCCTCCACCTGGTGAGAGAAAGAGCAGACCCTTGCAGTAGTCCAACACCATATCATCCGTGATATTCACAAGAGCATTTGCAGGCACTGCGGGCAGTCTCATAGCTCAGCCCATGAGAATTTCTTGAGGAGACAGTCCTGTTTTCTTGTTGGCCATATTTCTCATTGACATTAGCACTAAGGGCAATGCATCAGGCCATTTCAAATTTGTATCTGCACACATCTTTGCCATTCTCGACTTCAGGGTACCATTCATCTGCTCCACTAATCCTGAGGCTTCAGGGCGGTAACTACAATGCAACTTCTGCTAGATGTTCAATGCTGCATACAAGAGCTTAACCACCTCGTTGTTGAAGTGACTTTCTCTATCTGATTCTAAAGAGATCGGAAACCCGAAACGCGGTATCAACTCCCTAAGCAGCAACTTCGCTACTGTCAGACTGTCATTTCTGTGTGTAGGGTAAGCTTCAATCCAGTGACTAAAGATGCACACAATCACCAACACATATCTCAGACCTCCACACACAGGCATCTCGATAAAATCCAATTGCATTCTGTTAAATGGACCTCCTGCTCTCCCAATGTGGCTCAAATTCACCACGGTCCCTTTCCCCGCATTCATCTACTGACAGATGATGCACCTGTGACAAATCACTTCTGAAGCTTGTCTGAACTGTGGGTTAAACCAATCAATCTTGAACAACCTGATCATGGCATCTCTCCCAATATGTGCTTGCCCATGATAAAACCTTGCAAACTGTGACAGAAAACTATTCGGCAAAACCATTTTCCCTTCATCTGAAACCCACAAATCATCTTGTCTTTGTACACATTGCATCTTTAGCCAAGTGCGTTTCTCATCTCTGCTAGCATGTCCCTGCAACAATTTGAATTCCTCCAACTTATCAACCACCCTTAAGGCGTAGCCTGTGCATGTCTCATTTTCTGTTTCAGGTAACAATTCCCACTGATCCTTGAACGATATACAGTTCAATGCGCAAAACCTTGCGACTTCATCCGCATATCCATTTCCCATTGACACAAAGTCTTGTGACTTAACATGAGCATTGCATTTCACCACGGCAATTTCAAGAGGTAACTGAATCGCGTGCAACAACTCCTTTATTCTTTCGCCATTTTTCACTGGAGAACCAGAAGAGGTCAGGAAACCCCTCTGTGACCATAGCTGGCCGAAATCATGGACAATTCCAAAAACGTATCTGCTGTCAGTATAGATAGTGACCTTCAAATGTTCGGCGGCATGGCATGCCCTAGTAAGAGCAACCAATTCAGCCACTTGAGCAGAGTATACTCTTTCGAGCCAGGACGCTTCTAGGATACCAGAGATTGTACACACAGCATATCCGGCTCTCAATACTCCTACCGAGTCTCTCAGGCATGAACCGTCAACAAAACAAATATAATCTTTCTCTTCCAATTGGGTATCTTTAATGTCAGGCCTCGGTTTGGTGCACAGATCTGTTACCTCAAGACAATCATGTTCTACCTCCTCAGCATCATCAATATCTGCATTTTCATTAGGAAGCAAAGTTGCCGGGTTCAACACAGTACATCTCTTTAAGGATACATTTGGTGACCCCAGTATAATTGTCTCATATTTAGTCAGGCGAGCACTCGTCATATGCTGAGTCTTTGTTCGGGTAAGTAGTATTTCAACTGAATGTGGGACCATTACTGTTAAGGGATGGCCCATCACTATACCTTCACACTGAGTGAGGCTTTGACCAACTGCTGCAACTGCACGCAAACAACCCGGAAAGGCTGCTGCAACTGGGTCCAAAGTAGCTGAAAAAAATGCTACTGGACCTGTGTCAGGACAGACAAAGAACAAGCATCACGTTCATGACAAAACAGTACAAAAGGCTTTGTGTAGTCAGGTATACCTAAAGCTGGTGCCCTGCACATACTCTCCCTCAGTTCAGTGAATGTCCTCATCTCTTTCTCAGACAGGGTTATGGCACCCGGACCATCCTGAATCTCCTTGACAGTCAACCTCACCAAAGGTTTAGAGATGATCGAGAAGTTGGGAATCCACTGGCGACAGTAGCCAACCATTCCCATAAACATTCTAACGTCCCTCTTGGTTGTCGGGGGATTCATCTGCAGTATAGCTGTCACTCTCTCTTTGGATATTTTCCTCGACCCTTTTTCATTCAGGTGGCCTAAGTACTTCACCTCTTTCTGACAGTACTGTAGCTTCTTGGGGGACACCTTATGCCCATTCTTTCCCAAGTGGTTCAGTATTTGCAATCATCTCTCATTTTAGATGCAATCAACAAATCGTCAATGTACTGCACTAGAGTCGATGGAAAAGGCAATTCCAATAACTCCAAATTCTTCTTCAATATCTGATTGAAAATGGAAGGTGATTCCGAAAACCCTTGAGGAATTTGACACCAACTGTAGACCTTGTCCAAGAATTTGTAACTGAAGAGAAATTGGCTGTCCTCGTGAAGAGGCACAGAAAAGAATGCTTGGGACAGGTCAACAACTGAAAACCATTCTGCATCACATGGAACCTGGAACATGATCACAGCTGGATTTGGCACCACTGGGCAACATTTCACCACTATGTCATTGATTTTCCTCAAGTCTTGGACAATTTGAACTTTCCCACAAGGCTTTCTCAGTCCTATTATTGGTGAATTACATGGGCTGCTCATTACTTCTTTCAAAACCCCTTTCTTCACAAAGTCTGCAATTATCTGCGTCACCTGTATGAGGACATCTTGCATCATATGGTACTGCAGTACCTGAGGGAACACGGCATTGGGCTTCACACTGACTTTGACTGGTTCTACTCCTTTTATCTGTCCCACCTCCTGTCACGTCCCACACTCTCTCCTTGACTGTCCCCTGCAAGTCTGTTGGCAGATCAGTCACTATCAACATTGGAAAGACGCTTATCAAAGGGTACTCCTCATCTGTGGTCTCTGTCTCAGGCTCTCTGTCCATCATCCCCTTCATCCTCACTATTTGTCTGCACCTCAATTCCTTCATTGGAACAGGTGATAGAACACCTCGTTTTGCACAGCAAGTCTCTTCTCAGTAGGGGCACAGGACTTGAGTCACAAACTACAAATCTATGCAACCCCTGAAAGGTGCCAATCTCAACCTGAACTGGATCTGTAATCGGGTTAGTCAGGAATTGATTTGCCACTCCTACTACCTTTATTGTACGTCCTGAAAGTGGCAATTTCGGAACCTCTGCACTTCTGACTGTAGAGCCCGTAGCCCCTATGTCAACCAAGAGCGAGACTTTGTAGCCCATTACCTTCCCTTGCACATAAGGCCCTCTCTGGTCTACTTCTAGGGACGCTGCAAGTCTGCACTACTCACTATCTGAACTGTCATCCGACCATTCATCATTTATTCCATTCTCACCACGCAAAGGGAACTGTTGTACTGTGTTACTTTGATTCATTCCCTGACTGGTGACCTGTTGAGGAAGCATCACCTGTTGCTGTCCCATTGGTGCTAAAGGCAACTGCATTTGCTGTCTAGGTACCACTGGAATCTGCTGTTGCACTTGCTGCATCTGCACTGGTTGTACACGTGGCATTTGCACTTGTTGCATGGGTTGAAGACCCTGCATCTGAACCATGTCATTTTGGAAGTTCGGATTAGGACCTCTAATTCTCGGTCCTTTAACATTTTGGAACATACTGACATCACTGCTTTGTTGAACAACACCCTCCTGCACCATCATCGGGCACTCCCGCTTCCAGTGTCCGACTCCCCCACAAGCATGACAAGGTAACACCTTCTTCATCCTCTCCACATCGTTTTGAACCACAGCGGTATTCATGTCTGGACCACGGTTCACAAAACCTCCCCTTCCTCTGCCTCTCACTTGCACCTGACACATCCAGTTTCCTTGCGGCTGTTGCACCATCTGCTCTAAACTATTTTCCTGCATCCCTGCCTGTGCTGCCTTAATTTGCATCACCATCACCTTCTCCTTGAACTTTCTCTGCTTCAACTCAGTTTCGGCACTACAGTATTTCGCATACTGCAACACCTCATCCATCGGCTTCGCTTGCCAACAGATCAAATGATTCTTAATCATCTGGCTAATCTCTGGTCTCAGTCCTTCAACAAACCTGAACATGAGGTGATTCATGTCCTTTGGATCTATAACCTCCGTACCACTGTAATACTTGAACGCTTTCAACAACCTCTCATAGTAGACATGTATCGACTCTTTGGCCTCCTGGGCTGTTCGATCAATCTTTTGCCAGTCAATATTCTGCAGCGACACCTTCTGCTTCAAGAACTCAATCACCTTATAGTAGTACCTCATCAGGTCAGGAGACGGTGCTCCTGTAGCCCTGTCTCTTGCTGGTTCTGCTGTTGGCCAATCAACACTTTTCTTGCATTCAAGCCACAAATCAGCTGGAACAATAATCTCAAACAGGATATTCAGGTCTTCCCAAAGACACTTCGCAAGCTTCACAAACCTATCTGTCTGCTGGTACCACTCTATCGGCCTCTCCCTCAGCCTGGGAAAGTCATTTGGGAACGAGAGAATGTCACCCCTTGACCACGATACATGGACAAGAACTCCTCCAGCTGTCTCTCTCATGGGTAGCATTTTTTTTTGTACCGGTATCAGGCACTGATTTCGCCTGCTGCTGCTTCGAGCAGTCACTTTTCCTCTTATCTCTTTTCTTTGCCCATCTGCCTTCCCACTTCTCTAAGGCTCCCCAAACTTGTGCACTCTGTAGTATCTCATTAATTTGTTCATTCATCCCCGTCGACCTCACGTGGTCAAAATCCTTTGGCTCAAAGTCTAACCTTTAATTTCTCTTCAGATGTTTAGTATTATCTAGGTCTATACTGTATTCATCTGCTAGGTTTGCCAACCTCTGGTGTACTTTGCTCACTTCTTTAGTTATCTTCGGGCACAAATACTTCAATTCCGCATCAGTATAGGATTCTAGCCTGTTCACTATTTTGCTCCCTTCAATCAGCTCAGCTGCTTCCATGCCCAATCTCACAATATTCAGGTACTCCTCTCTTTCCGAACACTCTGCTGTCGCAGGGGTAGTCTGCAGTGAATTTAACTTGTCTAACCACTCATTCAGTTGTTGCGCTGTCAAACCTTGCAACAAGATATTTACAGCCTGCATCATCGGTGTTTGCGGCACATTAGCACTTGAGATCTGCGGAGTCAGCAGACGCAAACCTGATTGTCTCATGGCATCTGGAGGGACCCCAATCGGATTAAAGTCTAACAGGGACCTAGATCTTTCCATGGTCTGTTCCACTGGAACCATACCTTGAGAGCTCCCTACGAACCCTCCTCTTGTCATTTCTTGGGTCATTACCACCTGATCACGTATGCCAGGCTTTGCCTGCGCATAAATGATACTGGTGGACCAACTGTGATAGGTAAGGATATGGCGGCTGGCGCCTGATTATTTCCCACCACCTGTGGAACATTAGCTCCCATATTCTGATTCATTATAGGTGCAGTGGCTAACTGCGGTCCTGTGACCGAAGTGTAGTTTGGAACCATCTGTTGCTGAGGCTGGGGAAGTAAAAGTGGAGTTGGCTCAATCTGCACCAATTTTGGTCTTGTATATGCCAGATCAGACAGCACCATCAAGCTCGTAGTGGTCTCTAATATTGGGACATCAGGATAAAGCCTCTGAACTGGTGGTGGCTGTAACTGTGTCTGCATCTCAGGAGCAGTAGACACACTGACACTATTCTGTACTGGAGCTGGCGTTGCAACAGTATTTGCCTGAGCCGTGTTTGTTGTCACCTGATTCTGAGTCGAATTTGTGGGACCTGCACTAGTACTCAGTCTGTTATTGTCTAGGGCATATGGGGGTGGTCGATCATGGAGCAACTGATTTAGGAACTCATCATCATCTGAGTCATCTGCATCTACCCAGGACTTTTTGGTCTTCTTTTCTTTGTTAGAACCCTTGTCCGTCGTACAAGTGGCTTTTCCCCCTTGAGTTCCCGCTTCTTGAGTTATTGCTGGAAACATCCTAACTCCGTCTATTATCTCCCTTCTCCACATCCTGTGCTCGCTATACCACCTAGTCCCCGCTAGTGTCTTTTATGCTTTCCTCATTCTCCTCTCAACTTTTGTTGCTGTTGTCGCATGGCCATCAGTTCCCAAATTGCTAGTGCCTCAAACTGCGCTGGCATCGGAGGTGGCTTTTGCTCATTTAATGCCTTCCGCAAATTCTCTAAGATCATTACATTGAACGACCCGTTCTCCGGAAACACCAAACACCCATTTTTCTCTGTTAATTTACACCATTGCTTTAGCCAAAGACATGGCGCGACACCCCTATCCTCCATTACGGCATAAGCCAGCGTATCCTCTGGTGGTGTAGGCTCCCCACACTCGCACTAATGTACACATCTTACCTCAAAGCTCTCTTTAAAGCCTTGAAAAACTTCATTTTGTGTCTTTTATTTTGCTAAGAACTGAATCAGGAAGTGACTTTAATTCCCAGAACTCTCTTCGCCCACCTTCTCACCCAATTGCCTCTCACAGACGGCTGCCAATCCATGCGCGACCCTTCTTACTTGCTGACCTATCCTAGTGCTGCTCCAATGAAGTCACACTCACACACACTTCGGCTGACAAAGTCTTGCGGCTTGTCTTCCTTACTCTCCCAATTCACACAAAGACTAATGCAATATATTGCGAGCACTAACAAAACTCAAACTTGCTGGTTTACTACAGGAGGGGTAACACAATCGCGTCAGAACTTTACAGGGATTTCACTTTTAAGTCTCAGCCGCTACTCTCTCCTTCTCAGATCCTGCACTTGCAAGCAGAATTTGACCCACAAATTCTACTCTCGACTTGTCAATGGTTCGTCCTAGTGCACTTTAGAACTCACCAAATCTCCATCGAAGTTTTCATTCACTCACTTTCACTTTGACTCAAACTCGACTCGTCAACCACGCCTGATTGACCTATTAAACCGCGCAAATTACAACATAAACCAAGTGTCTCAAAGACACTTATCAACATACTCCGTAGTCTTAGACCACGCAATTTTTTGAGCACTAAGCGCCACACTCACATGAAGTTCGCCGACTTCCCTACTCTAATACTGCAGAGTACGCACACTCCTATTAAAACATTACCTGGCCTAAAATTCTCACAACCCTCAAAATTCACCTGCGGTAGGCATAAGCTGTGCAAGCGCAAACCCTACTTCACTCACACTATCACTAGAACGCCGAGAACATACCTAACTCTCTTCAGCAAGCTCCGAGATTCCGGGAAAGTCATTTGGGACTTAGGGGAACATCATCCCACCAATCTGCATTATCTCAAAACAAATTTTCAACCAATGGCCCCTCCCCCTAGGGCCCCAAAGGGCCAAAACTGTCCTCTGCTACCAGAACTGATAACGCATCCAAACCTTGTTAATTTAGCTTACAAGGGGACTCGTTTTAGGCCAATGAATCTTTTGACCCTGATTGGGAACTTCCCAGAACAAGATATCCGTCTAACATGTCAATCAATAGATCAAATTCCTCATCAATATTCACAATAACTAATCAATCCGGTTAATCAATAACATTTAATTAGAATCAAACAAACCATGACCTTTCAGACATGAATAACCACGCAAATCTAGCAAAGGCTAAAATATTTATTCCCTATTAGTTACAACCTAGTGTCACGTTTATTAGTCTCAATATCAATAAGCACATAAAAAGCACTATAATATGGCAACTTGAATAAGACTTTATCAAAGCAAAGATCAAGAACATTAGAACGAAGCACGACGTCAACATGAATCAATTTTAGCAGAGTAACATTAGTACATTATTCAACAAAGCAAGAATTCAGTCAGTTGTCTATTTGCATTCAGTATTAGTGAACTCCTTAACTAACCTCGAATTAGCATCAGCATGTTGGGCTTCATGCAAAACAATTTAGAAACACTAATTTGGAAAACATCTAACTATGGTCTGTATCAAAAGAGCAGTTGGTACCTAGAAAGATAAGGCAAACAGACAATCTCAATTTATCATCAGATAGGTACCCATCCGAATAAGGCAGCATGCAGCTTCAGTCTTCGTCCTCAGAACATCAGTAGATTCGCCATCAGCCAGGATAGAACAGGTAAATCTCAGCAGGGCATAGTTAGAAATAGGGCTCTTCCCTCATAAGGAGGAGAAGTAAGTATCAGGCAAGGGCAGGATGAGGATGGTTTAAAGTAAAAGACAAAAGTCTCTCAGAAGAGCAAAGAATGACAAAATAATGGCAAGGAAAGGAGTCTGGTAATGGCTCATTTCTCCTTGTGTCACGCTGTTATATTAAAATTGTCGAATAAGTCTCTAATTTCCCATTGGGCAATATTTGGTGCATCGTTATCTCTGTCCAATAATCCGTCTCACACCTTACTAGAATCTTCACTTAAGACAGTTCTCAAGCAGTTTATTGGCTCCTGTGATTGACGTCTTCATCAGGTGGAATGGCAGGTAAGAAAAGTTACACTCGTCGCTCCAGTCAGTAGTTCCATTGTTTTCCCTTGGTTTCAGCGACCTTGTACCTGTTGCGAATTACACTGTTGCATTCAGCAAAAATGTCTCCATGAGCAAGTCGGGTCTCATGAGAAAGAATCTACTACGGCTACACACACATCTCTCTAGCTTCTGGAAAAGTACAGCTTCATGTCCTTCAGAGAACAGCACATTGCACGTTAGAAAAACACAGTTAATGTGAGACCAAGCCGCTAGGCCCAGACCCCTGCTAACTAAGGCCTAGTGATTAATTCAGCAAAACCTTTACATAACTCTCAATTAAGATGTGTTAATACAAAACCATACATGAGTACATTATTAATTCAATATTAGTCAGTTTCATTAATCATCGTATACATTGGTGGCCACACCCCGTGGGCATATTTCAAACGCGTACATTACATTTACACATTTTCTATGCAGGTTTATTAGACATTATATTGCAAGCTTTCATGTTAATATTGATTATAAAAATCACACTCCAACAAACGAACAAAGCAGATTATTGAGGGCAGCAGAGCTGCAGTGTCCCTGACATAGGGAAGATGCACCAAGAGTTGAAGCATCCCTCACACGGAACATGGAATATCAGGTGCAAGCCTCACTCACACTCAGACACATGGCCTGTGAACATGAATAGCATCACTGAAAGCTGCCTTGACAGATGCAGCTGGTTCCACTCATGGACAAAAACCAGGCAAGCTTCCCTTACACAAAGTGAATTAGAGAAGCCCTGATGTGCAATAGATTTTTTTCTGGAAAGAGGAATATGCATTAGATTGAATGTGTTTTACCTTCCGTGTCGAAATATAATTTTGAACAATTAAACGTACTCTTGCTTGGGAAGCTCTTGTGATGGGAAAGGCTGTATACCAATGTATTAAAGTTAAAAAAGTGCTATAACACAAAGCAACTGCGTATGTAAAAATAATAATATAAATATATACCACGAACTGTATTATGCTCTAAATTATGTTTAATATTTACAACACATGCACCAGAAAGCAGTAAAGCAATATGTTTTCAGTATTTTATTTAGTGCTATCACAAATCATCTCTGTGACCCTCCACCATCACTCATAAATTAAGTATTGTATTGAACTAAAATAAACATTTCTATGGATGTTGTACAGCGGTAAAAAAATACATTAATACAACATGCCTCTGCACAATATCTGCATATCCTCACATATCTCCTCAGTACCTTTATTTAGTATTTAGTATTTAAAAGAATCAATCTTTGAATAGCTTTTGAAATTATCAATGGAGGACTTCCAGCAGAACACAGCCAGCTCAGGCACACTGTTGCAGAGGGGTTCCAGGTTTTCAAGGGACCCCACTATTCCCATGCCATAAAATATCTCTGATTATTCTGAAAGCAGTTGTGAACATGCTCTGCCCAGTCCAGCCAAATCTTAAATATTTTGTCTCAATAGAGAGTAATTGAAAAGCAATTTTTTATGTGTACAGTTTTTTTGCAAATGATCAGGATCACATAAGTGGGGCCCCCTTGGAAGGTGGAGGCCCTGGGCATTTGTCCACTTTGCCCATGCCTTAAAATGTCTCTGGTCACCCTCACCTGTTAGCAGGGAGTTCACCTACCCCCACTGTATTTAGTGAGGTTGTATGCAGTGACCCCTTAAAAGCTGTGAATCTGCTACCTTTAGAATGTTCAGAGTCAGTCTCTCTGAACCGACCCTCAAGTCCAACTCAGTGACGTAGATCACAGAGTGTTTATAGGTCTGGTGCTTACTAAAGGCTATGGCCAGGAGGATGTGATGCAATTCCATATGCGGAATCTTGATTACGGTCTACCAATATTCTATTATTAGATTAAAATAAGGGATATTTTAATCTTTGTCACATACGTTGGTCTAAGGAGTAAGATCCTTAACTACCCTACCCTTAATTGTTCACAGGCCAAACACACGTAGGCCCTGATTATCATTAAAGCAGATCAGAACTACTTCATTGAATTTAGCTCTGCCTGATCATAAGTTTGCTGGCATTCCTGCACCAGATTTTACCAGGTGGTAATTCCCCCTGGAAAATTCATGTGAGGCTTTGGGTGCAGTCATAGCCACACCTCTGTCCCTATTTGTTTCTGACAATACAATGTTTCACTTCCTTGAAATGATATTCCCATTCCCTCCCATGCCCTGTCTTTCCACCCCACACAGGGACGACACCATATATTTACCACCTGCTCCAAGCACGTGATAAATGTGTGGATTAAACCCCATGGAATTTCCAGTTCTGTGTGTTTGTTACTGCTGGTAAATCTGGTCCCACCTTGTTAATCCATGTTTCATAGGGTTTTATATATACTTTCAAAGTACTGGCACAGTGTTACCATTTAAAGTAAATTTCACATGTGGCATTTGCACCTAGCCAGTATCTTGCAATTCAAAATCAGGGCTTTGGTAGGTGCATAAGTTTGACTCCTATTTCCTTTTTGATTGCAGGTATATTATTTAGCTTCATGGCTTACATTTATTGGTCCTCTATGGCCTCCTCAAACCACCAAAAAGTTGCACCACCTATTGTTGGAAAATGGGTTATTGGTAAGGGCAGGTAGGTACCCACACTTAGCAATAGGCCACTAACCTCCACTAAGGTCAAGTTAGGTCTCAGTAAATTAACCCCAGCTCAACCCTTGGTAGCTTGGCAACGAGCGTCAAGGCTTAACTTAGGAGACAGAGTGTAAAGCATTCAAATATCACAAAGCAGTATTTAAATAAAACACAGGAAACAGTTTAAAAATCCAAAACCAATTTATAAAAATAGATTATATTTTTATCTTTAATATGACACCAAAACGAATAAAATCGGATAAGGGGAACCAGAGATATGAATGTTTAAAGAATTATTATTTTTTAGCACCTAGAAACAAAAAGCGCCAATCGGGTCATCTGGTTGCACCTCGACCGGGGCAAAGTCAAAGTTTAAGGCCGACCGCGATGGAGCCCTGCTCGGCTACAGGCTGCGGGAGGCCTCGGTTAATAGTTTACCTTCACACTTAGGGGGTCATTCTGACCTCGTCAGTAAAAGGCGCTTACCGCCGGTCAGAAGACCGCCATAACACCGCCGCGGTCGCGGTAAACCGCCACGGTCATTCTGACCCGCAACTGGCAAACCGCCAAAAACCCGACAGCCACAAAAGTCCGCCACACCAAAGGTCAGCGAAAAAATGGCGATGACCAAACCTCCACCGCCACGCCAACAGATATACGCCCATGCCATTCCGACCCACGAATCCACGCGGCGGTCTTTCAACCGGGTATTCCATTGGCGGTACACACCGCCGCGGTCAAAATACACACACCCTTACAAAACACCACCACATTGGACAATTTGAAATACACACACCTGATACACATACACACACCACTCCCACATACCCAATCCAATATAAAACACACACCCACATCACCCACAAACCCTTACTACCACAATTGCGAATCAAGGACAGAGAGAGACTGCACAGCTTAGAGTAGACCATCACACAGAGGCTAATCACAACATCACCCACACAATTACAACGCACAAAACACCATACACCACCACACACATCACACTCCACAACACATACAACATCCCTCACCTCATCCACACCACCCCATGGCACCCCAAAGACACCCCAGGTTCTCTGACGCAGAACTCAGGGTCATGGTGGAGGAAATAGTACGTGTAGAGCCCCAGCTATTCGGGGCACAGGTGCAGCACACCACAATTGCTAGGAAGATGGAGCTATGACAAAGGATAGTCGACAGGGTCAACGCGGTGGGACAGCATCCACGCAATCGGGACGACATCAGGAAGAGATGGAACGACCTACGGGGGAAGGTGCGTTCCATGGTATCAAGGCACAACATTGCGGTGCAGAAGACTGGCGGCGGACCCCCACCTACTCCCCCAGAATTCACAGCATGGGAGGAGGAAGTCTTGCACATCTTGCATCCTGAGGGCCTCGCAGGAGTACGCAGAGGAATGGACTCTGGTAAGTCAAATCTTAACTACTACTTCCCACCCCCACCCCACCTGCATGCCAGCACATACCCCAGCCTCACCCCCACCCCCATCACACCAACTCCTTGCAAATGTCCCACCATCACAACCCACCCATCCCAACACCTAGACCTGCATGCGACCACAAAGCATGGACACTCATCACCAAAGCATGCCCACTGCACACACACATCACCCCCACAAGCCACCCTCACAAAAGCCCCCACACGGCAATGCCTGCACTTGGGTACACGGACACCCACCCATCACACGAAATGCCACACACAGAACCAATAACCATACCCTTATACTCCTGCAGGACCCAAACGCCACCACACCGCCACGGAGGGTACAGAGATGTCCATCCCACCCCCAGAAGAGGCCCCCAGCGATGACAGCAGCTCTGTCGACCTGGACCCAGATGACCAGCCCGGCCCATCGGGGACCTCTGGACAGTCTGATCCCCACACACAGCCACAGGCTACAGCAGACCTAACCCCCTCTGGGAACACCAGCACAGCTCCCACCCAGCGGGCCCATGCCTCTGTCTCCAGGACACGTCAATCAGCGGTGTGTCCACCACTACAGGGCACCCAGGTTGACCCACCACCCCAACAACAACAGGGACCTGGGGGCAGTGGTAGTGGGCACACCGTCCAGGGGACAGAGGCCCAGGGAAACAGGGGAACTGGGAGGGCTGCTGTGCGACAGGGGGGGGACAGGCCCAGGGAACCCACTCTCCAAGAGGCCCTCACCACCATCATGGGAGCATACCACCACTCCCAGGAGACGATGGCGACGGTACTGGCCAGGTTCCAGGAGATCCAGGCACAGCAGGAGGAACGGTACATGGGGTTCAGGGAGGAACTCAGGAACATCGGTTCCGCAATGGGGACCATAGTCCTGGCCCTTAACCAGATAGTCACCACATTGCAGGACCATGTGGCACCCCAAAGGGCCCCTGTCACTAGCCTGGACCACGAACAGCCTACCACCTCCGCCGGCGCTAGTGGACAGGAGGCCCCCACACAACGACAGGCCACCAGAACCCCACCTCCTGCTGAAGAACAACCACCCCGCAAGCGGAACCTGAGATCACACAAGAAGACAGAGTAGGATTGCAAGACCCCCGCCAGCATAAGATACCCCCTGATGTCATCCCACTGTCCCACATTGTCACCCTGTCCAACCTTAAACTGCCCCTGCTCCATCCTTCCACAGGCATATGGACTATGCACCTGTCAGACTGAAAACTGGACTCTGCCATGGACATTACTCCACCCCCACCCATCACCGTTTTACTATCATGTACCTATATGTAGCACTTGAAATAAATCACTTATTGCACGTACAATAACAGGAGTCTGCTTATATTTTACTATTATGTATCACACATAACGGTGCTATTATATTCTGTGACATTGTGATGACAACATACCAATGACAACAAGCTGTAGTCCATGGGCAAACAAAGCAGAAGTCACGCAGTTGGTCAAACAGCTCTGAAAAGTGAATGGAAAGTCACAATTCAGTTAAAAGGAAATGGTGGGGAACACAGAAAGTAGAGACGCAGGAGGCCTGAAGTAAATGTAAAATGGCGTGGGTGATTCTTACCTGTGTGCTACTGAAAATACTGTTGTATAACTGTGTCCCTGTTGTCCGTGTCATCCCCGTCGTCTTCCTCCTCTTCACTCTCCACAGGCTCCACAGCTGCTACAACACCATCTGGACCATCCTCCTGCAGGAAAGGCACCTGGCGTCGCAATGCAAGATTGTGAAGCATACAGCAGGCCACGATGATATGGCACACCTTCTTTGGTGAGTACATTAGGGATCCACCTGTCATATGCAGGCACCTAAACCTGGCCTTCAGGACCCCGAAGGTCCTTTCTATTATCCTCCTAGTTCGCCCATGGGCCTCATTGTACCGTTCCTCTGCCCTGGTCCGGGGATTCCTCACTGGGGTCAGTAGCCAGGAGAGGTTGGGGTAACCAGAGTCACCTAATAACCACACACGGTGTCTCTGTAGCTGTTCCATCACATAGGGGATGCTGCTATTTCGCATGACATACGCGTCATGCACTGACCCAGGGAACTTGGCATTTACATGGGAGATGTACTGGTCTGCCAAACAGACCACCTGGACATTCATCGAATGATAACTTTTTCTATTTCTGTACACCTGCTCACTGCCTTTGGGGGGTACCAAAGCCACATGGGTCCCATCAATGGCACCAATGATGTTTGGGATATGTCCAAGGGCATAGAAATCACCCTTCACTGTAGCCAAATCATCCTCCTCAGGGAAAACAATGTAGCTCTGCATGTATTTCATCAGGGCAGACAACACTCTTGACAAAACCTTAGAAAACATAGGCTGAGACATCCCTGATGACATGGCCACTGTTGTCTGAAAAGACCCACTTGCCAAAAAATGGAGTACTGACAGAACCTGCACCAGAGGGGGAATCCCTGTGGGTTGGCGGATGGGGGACATCAGGTCTGGCTCCAGCTGGGCACACAGTTCATGTATAGTGGCTCTGTCAAGTCTGTATCGAAGTATAATATGTCGTACTTCCATTGTCGACAGGTCCACCAGCGGTCGGTACACGGGAGGATTCATCCTTCTCCTCGCAAGTCCCAGCGGACGGTGCCTAGGAAGGACAACATGGAGCACAAAGTCAAGCAACCCACAGGTTCGTTCACACAGCTTGCACAGTAATTGAATCGCAATGCAGTGAAAGGCTTGTATGAGTGGCAATGCAAGGCCTAGGCCTGTGTGACGCAGTAGACATTAGGCCATGTGGGCCCTTGAAATGGCGGCTGCCTGACCTGAGAAGTGTGACAGTGGGATGTGAGGTCAATGCGCTGGCGTGGCACACCGTGGCGGTAGGCGGTCGAAGACCGCGGTGCAAAGCCGCATTGGTTAACATTGAACCCTATGGGTATCAGGAGCCAATGACGATGTGCGCCGGCGGTCGCGGTACGCACCGCCGCAGGCGTGACCGCCATTTTCTAGCTGCTTAATCACTCGAGACCTGATCATCCACAGGAGAGGACCTATACTGCAAGTGCTGCTGTGACCTCGGTCTGGAAGAGACAATGGCTGCTGCGACTGGGGAAAGGGCCCCTGCCTTCACTTCTGAAGAGTTGGAGAAACTTGTGGATGGGGTCCTCCCCCAGTATGCGCTACTCTACAGTCCTCCAGACCAACAGGTAAGTACACTGGGTGCACGTTGAATGGGCTATGCCTGTGTTGAGTGGGGTGGATGTAAGATGGTGGGGAGGGGAGCGAATGAGGAGTGCAACGCACGACAGATGAGAGCATGTGCCACATGGCAAGGTTGGGGAGGGGGGGCCAATCACATCTAACATGCAGAAAAGTGATGATATTTCCTTTCCCACCCTGTACATGTCAAATAGGTCAGCGCCCATCAGAAAGTCGACATTTGGCGTGCCATCGCCAAGGACGTCCAGGCCCTGGGGTTCCACAACAGACGGGGAACCCACTGCCGAAAGAGGTGGGAGGACATCCGCCACGGGACCAGGAAGACCGCTGAGTCTCTGCTGGGGATGGCCTCCCAACGTAGGAGGGGTGCCAGTCGTACCTTGACCCCCCTGATGTCCCGGATCCTGGCGGTGGACTACCCCGATTTGGATGGGCACGTGAGGACATCACGGCAGACACAAGGGGGTGAGTATCAGCACATTCTGCTATCTTTGCGCGCAGTGGAGGTGTCTGGGTTGGGGAGGAGGGCTGTGGGTGACTTTAGGCCAGGGCGCTTTCTGTAGGCTAGTCCCCTCCTTTAGGCATGGCCCTGTGCCCCCGGCCGCCACCTCTGTAGGGTGCCAAGTACAGCTATCCATGGTCCGGCATCACCCATGTGTGCATTTGTTGTCCATAGACCTGTAGGCCTAGTCACAAGTACTGAGTAGTGTACCCCGATTGCGCGGCGTAGTGCAGGAGGCTCCTGTGTCTGTCCTCTCCGACAACAGTGTTGACAATTCATGCACTCAACCTGTCTTTATTTCTCCCCCCACCCTTTTTCTTTATCTTCTTGTGCATGTGTGCATTAGCATCATCAGGCGGAGGAGAATTGGCATCGGAGCACGAGGGAGCTGCAACTCACATGGCCCCGGTGGGCCATGCTACAGACACCGAGTACACCAGTGATACGGAGGGTGAGGGGAGCTCCACAACGGGGACCCGTGGAGACATCAGCGACACCGACACGTCCTCGGAAGGGAGCTCCCTTGCGGTGGCGGCAACATCTGTGCCCACCGCCACAACAGGTACAGCTGCCACCCAGCGCACCAGCCCCGCCCTCCCAGCAGCCCCTCAGCCTTAGCTCCGTGCCCGCTCGCCCAGGAAGGCGGGCATCTCCTTCGCCCCAGGCACATCAGGCCCTGCCCCAGTTACCCCTGCTGCCCTCAGTGAGGAGGTCATTGACCTCCTGAGTACACTCATTGTTGGCCAGTCTACCCTCTTGAATGCCATCCAGGGTGTAGAAAGGGAGGTGCATCGGAGCAATGCATACCTGGAGGGCATTCATTCGGGTCAGGCTGCCCATCAACAATCGTTCAATGCTCTGGCCTCAGCACTGACGGCAGCCATTGTCCCTGTTTCCTGCCTCCCTCTTCTAACTGCCTCCACCCAGTCCCAGTCTCCTGTTCCTCAGCCTATCCCATCCACACCATCAGACAAGCCTGCACACACCTCAACACCCAAGGGCAGCTCATCCAGACATAAGCACCACAGATCTCACAAGCATTCACCCAAGCAACATCCAGATGCAGATATGGCAACAGTCACTACCACCTCTGTGTCCCCCTCCTCCTCGTCTCCCTCCTCCCTCCCTGTGACGTCTCCACTCACACCTGCATGCACACCACCATCAGCCAGTACTTCCATCACCAGCACACCCTCCAGTACAGTCCGCACACGTGCAGTCACCACCCCCACTGCCATTTACACGTCCCCTGTGTCCTCTCCCACTGTGTCTGTCACCCCCTCTTCCAAAACACACAAACGCAGGCAGCCACCCACCCAACAGCCATCCACCTCACCACAGCCTGCGTCACAAGCACCTGCACCCAAAGACAGCACACCTGACTCTCCTACAACCACATCCTCTTCCTCCACTCCCATAACCACTACACCTACCCATCCCTGTCTTTCCAAATTGATTTTCCTTTCCAACCTTGACCTCTTTCCAACCACTGACCCACCCCCTCCATCTGGTAAGAGTCCTAAGAGCACCTCAGCCACCACCAGCCCTGCATCGAGGGCGACCATTGTGCACGGGTATTGGAGTCCACCTTTTCCTAGTGCAGATACATCGGCCAGCAGCAAGGGGACAGCCAGCCCACCCCCTGGGAAGAGAACCCGAAAAACAAAGGGCCGGCGCAAGAAGGCTGACACGGCTGCTACCAAGGAGCAAAGTCGTGGCCCGTCACCTGCCACAACATCAAGGGGAGGCAAGGGCCAGAGAGCCTCATCGAAGGAGGGCAAGGGCAGCAGGGCGGAGAAGTCAGCCAGCAGGCGCGCGGACCAGGAGGGCCCCACCAGCCCCATACCGGGTGTGACGGAAGACACCCACGGGCATAGGACTCCATCACAGGAGGGGCTAGCAACTGTACGGTCGGAGGGCGACTAAGCGGGGAGTCCTGGCCAGGTCTGGCTCCCTTGAAAGACAGGACAAGCACCGCTGAACAGGGCCCCGCCGTGAAGACAGGCACCGCTGAACAGGGCCCCGCCGTGAAGACAGGCACCGCTGAACAGGGCCCCGCCGTGAAGAGCACCGCTGAACAGGGCCCCGCCGTGAAGACAGGCACCGCTGATCAGGGCCCCGCCGTGAAGTGCACCGCTAAACAGGGCCCCGCCATGAAGAGCACCGCTGAACAGGGCCCCGCCAAGACAGGCACCGCTGAACAGGGCCCCGCCGTGAAGAGCACCGCTGAACAGGGCCCCGCCGTGAAGAGCACCGCTGAACAGGGCCCCGCCGTGAAGAGCACCGCTAAACAGGGCCCCGCTGTGAAGACAGGCACCGCTGAACAGGGCCCGCCGTGAAGAGCACCGCTGAACAGGGCCCCGCCGTGAAGAGCACCGCTGAACAGGGCCCCGCCGTGAAGACAGGCACCGCTGAACAGGGCCCCGCCGTGAAGACAGGCACCGCTGAACAGGGCCCCGCCGTGACGACAGGCACCGCTGAACAGGGCCCCGCCAAGACAGGCACCGCTCCGCTGGGCCCCGCCGTCTCAAGCACTGCTCCGCTGGGCCCTTCCTGTCAAGCACCGCTCCTCTGGGCCCTTCCTGTCAAGCACCGCCCCGCTGGGCCGTTCCTGTCAAGCACTGCTCCGCTGGGCCCTTCCTGTCAAGCACCGCTCCGCTGGGCCCCGCCGTCTCAAGCACCGCTACGCTGGGCCCCGCCGTCTCAAGCACCGCTACGCTGGGCCCTTCCTGTCAAGCACCGTTCCGCTGGACCCTGCCATCTCAAGCACCGCTCCGCTGGGCCCCACCGTCTCAAGCACCGCTCCGCTGGGCCCTTCCTGTCAAGCACCGCTCCGCTGGGCCCTTCCTGTCAAGCACCGCTCCGCTGGGCCCCGCCGTCTCACGCACCGCTCCGCTGGGCCCCGCCGTCTCAAGCACCGCTCCGCTGGGCCCTTCCTGTCAAGCACCGCTCCGCTGGGCCCTTCCTGTCAAGCACCGCTCCGCTGGGCCCCGCCGTCTCAAGCACCGCTCCGCTGGGCCCCGCCGTCTCAAGCACCGCTCCGCTGGGCCCCACCGTCTCAAGCACCGCTCCGCTGGGCCCCGGCGTCTCAAGCACCGCTTGCCCATTGACAGTGCCGGTTCTGTGTCAAGCTGGTGTTCACGCTGCACTCTGGGCACCCTGCCTCCTCCAATACCAGTGGAGTCGGGTATCCATCTGATGGACTGTGGCTTTGCACTCCCCAGGAAGTAACAGTGGGCAACCCTCCCACTGTAGAGACTTGAGAGACTGTGGCTTTGCACTCCCCAGGATGGCACAGTGGGCAACCCTCCCACTGTAGAGACTTGAGAGACTGTGGCTTTGCACTCCCCAGGATGGTACAGTGGGCATGGAGGCCCCTCGTGGATCTGGCGTCGTGGACTCATGTGGCTTCCCTTCCCCCTGAGGTGCCTGTAGTTTTCTCATCTGATGCCCCAGCAGTGTTCTCTCCAACGGAATCTGGTCTCCTGTGTGGGCTTTGCCCATGTGTTTGTGGACATTGGCCCACGGACTGTGGAACTTTGACAAACTGAGCAGGACTTATTGCCTATGTATATAGATTTCGCACTGTTCATTTTATTTTTTTTATATTTCATATAGATAATTTTCCATGACTTCAATGAACCTATTTTATACATTAATTTTGATTATCATTTTAATTATGTCTTTGCATTTTTCCGGGGGGTTTGGAGGGTGTCACTCTGAGTTGTTGCTCTGCATTGGTGTGTAGATAGTTGGGAGGGGGAGGGGGGGTGGGTGTGTCGCGTATGTGTGTGCCCGTAACCTTTTCTCCTCCCCCCTCCCCTGTGTCGTAGGTGCAGTACTCACCGTAGTCGTCTGCGCCGGCGTTCGTACTCGTGGTAGATGAGCAGGTATACAATAGCTGGTAGGATGTTCAATTCGGATTCCATGCTGTCCTCCATCCTCGTGGAGTGTGTAGAGGTAAGCGTTTTCCCGTTCGTAGTCTGTTTCCGCCGTGTTCTTATCGGCGGGGCTCCCGCCCCGGAAAAGGGGGCGGATTGGTGAGTTGTGATAGGGTGTGCAGTACTTTGTCTGCCGCCTGCCTGTTGGCGGTGACCGCGGCGCTGTTTGTCTGTCCCGCCGTGGCGGTCGGAGTGTTAAAGTGGCGGGCTGTGTTGGCGGTTCCCGCCAGGGTCAGAATTCATTTTTTTTTACCGCCCTTTTTTTTCTTCAGCGGGACGAACCTGCCAGTCCAATCCGACCTCCTGGAGCCCTTCTCCGGATACGCGATGCTGGAATCCTCGGTGGAGATTTTTACTTTCGGACTTAGTCGTTTTTTCGAGGTGAAAATCCTTCGACCGGGGTAAACCTGGATCTTGATCCGACGTCCATGGAGCCCTTCTCGGATACGATGGCTGGAAGGTCCCGGTCAACTTTTTACCTTCGGACTTAGTCTCTTTTTCTGAGATTTTTCTTTACCGGGACGAACCAGCAAATCAGGCCGGGTCGCGGTTGAGGCAAGCCGGCTAGAGTTGCCGCGGCAGGTCGGTCCCTCTATGGAGCTTTTTTACAAAAATTCTCCAAACTTCTCCAAACTTCTGGGGCTTCTCCCAGATGTCCTTTTAAGGTTCTTTTGGGGTCCACAGCTCACCCCAAGTGTCCAGAAGTTCTGAGATGGTCCTTGGGAGGTGCGGACTACAACTCCCAGAATGCACCTGGCGCGAACTCCTTTTTGGCCACTGGGCAGTGGTCAGCTGGTCGCTTTCTTCAGGAGTTGGTGCAGGGGACTCTGGATAGCAATTTTTCACCTGTAGCAAACAGGGAGTCCCTCCTTGAACCAGTTGCAGCCAGGCAAAGTCCTTCTTGTGGTGAAGCCCAAGTGTGCAGCTGGTGCAGTCCTTCTGAATGCAGGTTCCAGGTGCAGGCCAGGGGTCCAGCAGGGCAGTCCTTCTTCTCCTTTGGTTCTTCCTTGTTGGAATCTGATGGGGATCTGAGGTGTGGGTGCAGGTCTGCCAGTTTTATCCTTGCTCCTGGGAGAAAAGCAGGGGGGTCCTGGTTCTCCAATCAGGTGCAGGGTCCTTCCCCCTGTGATGACCACTTCCTGGGAAGTGTGGCAAAAATCAATCCCAGGAGGCAACATTCTCTAAAAATCCATCATGGCTGAATCTGATTTTTGGAGGTTACATCTGGCTGAGCCCACCCACTGGTGTGGCTAAAAATCATAAACACACCCTTCTCCTGCCCTCTCCTTATTTAATCAAGGGGGCACCTAGTTGTCTGGGGTTGCAGGATGTGGGGGTGTTGCTGGTTGCTCCAAATGTCCTTCTCTGCCTTTGAAGACCAGTTTGGCAGCCCTCCCCCTTCCTACCTCACCATCTGCTGAGGGGAGATTCCCTCCCACAGGCACATTCCTTTGTGTGAAGCCAGGCCACTTCACACCTCATCAAGGCAGCTTGGCCAAGCTACTAGAGCTGGCCAATCAGAGCACAGCAGCAAAAAACAATGCAGGGCTGAAATGGGCAACTTTTCAGGTAAAGTTTAAAACTCTTTACCTGAACAAGTTATATTAAATCCAACAACTGGAAGTTGTGGGATTTATTACAACAATTAATTTGATACCAAATTCTTGGTATGTATCATTTAAGGAGACTTTAAAAATTAAAATAAAGTCTCCCCATTCTAGCCTATGAAGGCCATTTACTACAATGAGGGAAAAACGAATTTGGCTGTTTTTACCTCACCAGGGCTTATAAAACTATTTTTATAAAGTCCCTGCTTATAGTTACATGGCACCCAGCCCTAGGGGCACATAGGGCACATCTTAGGGGTGACTTATATGTAAAAATAAGGCAGTTTGAGACTTTGGAACTACTTTTAATTCCAAAGTCGAATTTGCATATAACTTTAATTTAAAAGCAGCCAGCAAGGCAGGCCTGCCTTTAAAATTACACTGGGCACCTCAGCAGTGCACCTATGGGTGCACTACCTATGCTGTGGTCCCTAAACCTACATGCCCTACCATATACTAGGGACTTATAGGTAGGTTAACTTAGCCAATTATAATTAGCCTAATTTGCATATCCATTTTACACAGAGCACTGGCCCTGGGACTGGTAAGCAGTACCCAGGGCACAGTCAAGAGTCAGTAACCACCAGTACCTGTCCAAAAAGTGTGGGAGTGACCAGGGCGAAAAGGAGGACTTTCCTACACCTATCCTCACACTGCCCCCCACCATTACAATGGTAGGCGTTAGCTCCACTGTCTTGCCTTCCCTGACCCTTCAAGATAATTTGGCCACGCTGTCTAGTGGTTCTGAAGATCCATCCCTTCAAGTGCATACATTTTATACCTTGAGTTTTACTGAGGGTTTAACAAAATGTATTTTAAGATTCTTTTCTTCGAACATCGATCTCATGGATCCTTAAACCCATGCCTGAAGTGCTCACTTCAATGCCCTTTTTATCCTAGCTATATGAAGTGCAGAGCGCAGTATATCCTTCGTTTTGCTGAACTTCTAATGATCAGGTTGTGAGGAAAAGAAAAATATCAAAGGTTGCTCCAAAGGCTAGACAGCCGTCAGCCTCAATTTTGGTTTGAAGTTCCCCCACCTTCTAGCGCAGACACCTTGGTTCCACTGAGCATGATATAGCTTTCCTTAAATCTATTTGATTCTTAGGTCATTGTAACTTTTATATATGGTAAATATCTTTGGTCAGCTTATCCAATGAGTACAGCGGATGTTGAGTAGCATTCACCACTGTGTTATCATGTACAAAGAAGTTTGTATGATGTTCTTCCCATACCTCTCTCCATTCATTGCCTATTATCTCCTGGACTCCTTGCCACTCTTTTCTGCTCATTGGCCTTCTATACAGTCTATAGCATTCACAGAAGTTCCTTGCTGATACTTATAACATAAGCTCCAGATAATTTTTGGTCAAGGTGAATTTCCTCTGGACATTCCCTTGTAATTACCGAAGGGCTGTGAAACAGTGATGCAACAATGGGTTCTTAATTTTAGCTAAAACTGTTCTTCATAGAGTCTAGTCTACTGCCTTTATCTGACTCACATATCTGAAGTATTTATAAATATTGGTCTCTCTCTCTCTAACAATCTCTCCTGTGACTGGTCAAAATCACACTCTAGTAAATTGTATCTGTCTGTCAGGCTTATCTCTGTGTGCATTCAAGTAGTGAGAGATCTTACATTGTGGGACTGAAGCATGAGCCCTAAACTTGATGAACTGTGGTACATCCTTCTCATATTCAGCAGATGCCTCCACATCAACAACATTGAAAGAAACAGCAATGCCAGGATGCAACAGGGTCATTGAGCACCTCTTTTGTGAGTAGCTTTTCTTCCCTATCCTCAGGTGCTCCAAGGCCCTCATTTTACTCAGGACTGATATACAGGTTTCCCCCCTTCATTGAGTTCCATTTTTCCATTCCTCCACAGTGCAATCAGCCTCTTCTCCCTTGTCCCCTTATTCTCTCTTCTTCACAGGATTGATAGACAATCAGGGCTCAATGGTACAACCTACCCCTCCTACCTAATCACTTGTCTGCACTCCACAGTGATCCACAACAGTAAACTCCTGTATTCTCGCTCCATGGAAGTTGACAGATTGGAGAACCTCTTGCATGGGATTTAATGAGGACTTCAGTCAGTGACTTCACATGCATTCCATGGTGGGGATAGTAGATGAAAAGGTTTGTGGCAAGCAATGTTTGGCAACAGGTGGGCAAGCAGACAGGAACATGATGAATAATGGAGATCCCACACTGTAATCAGAATCAATAGACAGATGTGGGGTTGAGATCTGAACATCAGGCACAGGCTGTAAAGCCATCAATGTGAGAGCTACACAGGCACTCTGATTTACTAAAAAATACCACTGAAAAAGCTGACCAGGAACCTTTTTGCTGAAGGAAATAAAATACTTGTGGAGTTTCATGCTGGCCGCACATGAGGAGGCCATGCTTCTGTGTAGTCTTGGTCATCAAATCACATGAAAGTAACAACAGGTCTGTTTTCCTTACATCAATCATCTTTGTACTCATGGGCTTTAACATTCTTTAGCCTCTGTGATCCCCCAACAGCTATGGAGAAATACAAACAAGCAATGTCCCTTCTTATCATAGCATCTGCTTAGTGCTTTTAACACCTTCTTCAGCTCCTGCTCTACTTTACTCACAATCCTATTGGAAACTGCTACCGGCTCAAGTAAAAAAACGGAGAGGTTGTCATTGTGTACAGCTAGAGTCAAAGCAACTGGAACAGAGTGGTTATGCACTGGCTATGTTCACACAGCTGATGTACCTTTTGCACCCTTCCCTGAAGATAAGAGTGACTGAGTGAGTAAGTGAGCGAGTGAGTGAGTGAGTTTGTGTGAGTAAAAGGGTAGGTGAGACAATGACGACAAGCATTGGCAGGTGACGGATATATACATTCAGTGAATGTAAAAGCAAGGATGCTTTTTTAGAGTAAATACTAGAGATCAAATTGTTTCTTGGCATTTAAAAGAAGGAGGGTGAGGGAGAATGAAAGAGAGAACAAGAGTCAGGGAGGATGAAACAGTGAAAGAGGCATAGACACAGATACAGAAAAGTAATGAGAAGGCAGAACGAGAGATGCTGATGATTCAAACATTTCCTGTTCACTGCAGTGACCCTCTGCTATCAATTCACAAAGTATCTATGAGAATGGGAATCTCACTACCCCATACAATCTTCAATATTGAGGCTTCTGGAATGACGCAAGGCATACAAGGCCCTAGTCTCTGAGAAAGAGAGAGAGAGAGAGAGAGAGAGAGAGAGAGAAAGTATCTGTATGTGTGTGTTTGGGTGTGTGCATATGTGTGAGTGTTTGTGTGTGTGTGTGTGTAT
The DNA here is from genome assembly GCF_031143425.1 of Pleurodeles waltl. Classification (NCBI taxonomy): domain Eukaryota; kingdom Metazoa; phylum Chordata; class Amphibia; order Caudata; family Salamandridae; genus Pleurodeles; species Pleurodeles waltl. Next base: position 979,373,681 of record NC_090449.1, read on the forward strand.
GTGTGACATCAGGTTTCCCAATATATGGGTAATTCCTGGGTGCAAAGACCTTGAGAGATGTATGTCCTACTCACATTTTTGCTTGCTGTGACTTAAAGTGTAGCATTGAGAGGAGACAGACAGCTCTAACCTTCCTCTCACTCCCCCGACCCACAGGGTTAAGGGGATCATAGGTTAATTATACAATGCTTTGTTGTTCTCCTTAATGTCTTCAGGAAACAATTAATAAGGCACTCCTATCAGCATTACAGACCTAATTCAAATGATCCAGGCTGCAAATGGAAGATGAAGAGACGTTTGAAACTAAGCCATAAAAGGGTAAGTTAGTTCAAGGTTCCCACTGGCATGATGTAATACACCACCTCGGAGTCGAATAGGCTTCCCTTCCGTTGGACCCAGTGTAAATGCTGATTTTTGTTTTTTAATCTTATAGGCCACCACCAACAGATGCATTACTTCTGCACAAGGCAGTGAGATATATAAACTTGTGAGTGGAAAATAATTGACAATACAGTATTCACTCGCTTTTTGAGCAAGCAATTCCCACTCATAGATGTGAAACAGAATTCCCTCTTTTGGCTAGTGTTTCTTCCTCATTGGCTGATTACTGTTTACTGTCTGATCCTATCATAAGAAAGTGGAAGGATCACCACAAAGGCCAATGCTGCATCCAAATTTGTATTTCTTGCAACAAAAGTTGCTACTTATGCGTCCCAGGCTCTCCTAAAGGACTTTAAGATTCTTCATGATAGGATTCAGATAGGCACAAACTTTGTAGGGACCAAGGGGGTGATTCTCACCCTGGCGGGCGGCAGAGGCCGCCCGCCAGAGTTCCCCCCTCCAAAATACCGCTCCGCGGTCGAAAGACCGCTGAGGGTATTTTGGGATTTGCACTGGGCTGGCGGGCGACCGCCAAAAGGACCGTCCGCCAGCCCAGTGCAAATCATCCTTCCCACGTGGACGCCGGCTCAGAATTGAGCCGGCGGAGTGTGAAGGTGCGACGGGTGCAGTGGCACCCGTTGCGTATTTCAGTGTCTGCAAAGCAGACACTGAAATACAAAGTGGGGCCCTCTTATGGGGGCCCCTGCAGTGCCCATGCCACTGGCATGGGCACTGCAGGGGCCCCCAGGGGCCCCACAACACCCCATACCACCATCCAGGAACAGGATGGCGGTATGGGGTGTCAGAATCCCCCATGGCGGCGCAGCAAGCTGCGCCGCCATGGGGGATTCCCAAGGCAGCGGAAAACCGGCGGGAGACCGCCGGTTTTCCCTTTCTGGCCGCGGCTGAACCGCCGCGGTCAGAATACCCTGTGGAGCACCGCCAGCCTGTTGGCGGTGCTCCCTCCAACCCTGGCCCCGGCGGTCCATGACCGCCGGGGTCAGAATTACCCCCCAAATGTTATTTCTGCTTTTGATGTCACAGTGATCATCTATAGTTGACAAATCTTTGCATCTTGTTATGTAAAACACTAATAGATTAACTGTGAAGTGGCGCACTGAAAGCCTGGTAGAATAGGGATTTTGAATGATATGGTACAGCCCTAAATCTTCATTGTATTGTATTGTATTGTAATCGTATTTATATAGCGCTTACTACCCATGACGAGGCATCGAATCGCTTTTCGATGAGTAGCACGCTACTCCTGAACACAACAAGATTTAGTAATGGATTAGTATTGTTTAATAATGAGTACAGTTTTAGTATTATTATGAGTTAATTTGAGCAGCGGATATGAGAGTTTGTTAGTTAGATTGACTGGAGTAATGGAGGGGTGGAGGAGGAAAGAAATCCAGAAGTGTTAATTGGGAGTATATCCTTCATTTACTCAACCCAAAGGCTTGGGATGAATAAAAGGGGGCGGAGGGGGGAAGAGTATGTGGAAGGGTTAGGGAGAGCATAGTAGCAGGGTGAGATGAATGCAGGAGAATTTAGTAGGGTTGTGTGGGAGGTCACAGAGGTAGAGTGAGGTTTGGTGAGTTAGATGTGGAGGTGGAGGGAAGAGCTTAGGCAGAGATATTTAGGAGATGAAAGTGGTAGAAGGGATTTAGGATGAGTCAGAGTGAGAAGGGAGGATAGTTGGATAGAGACATGACATAAGAGTGGAGTAGATAAGTGCGATAAGATGAGAGCAGGAATTCATAGATATCGAGTATAACAACCCAAAACCTGGAGCCATGCAATGATCCACGAACATGCCAAGCACAGAAACAACATATACACATATAAATATATATATATACACACACATGAATACACACACGTATGCACATACAATACATAATTAGAATCATGGGTAAAAAATACTTAGTCAGACAGGTTTAAAGAGTGTGTGTGTATTTTATTGTTATGACAGTAGCAATACATATTTTCCAAAGAAACTATAAATACATAGAAATATACATATAATCTGAAAAAAATATTTATCCACATAGGCATATGCAGTTCATAGTTGTTTGAAAAAGGTGGTTATGAAGGAAAGAGCCAACTCTTGAGTAGTTTTCTGAAGACAAGAAAGTTATCTGTGGCTCTTATAGTTGGGGGTAATGAATTCCATAATTTGGCTGCTTGGACGGAGACGGATGTACCACCTATAGTCTTTTTCTTGTATGGTGGTGTTCTAAGGCGGGGTGCCAGTCTTGAGCGGAGGGTTCTTTGTTGGATGTATTTGGCAATTTTCTTTCTGATAAAAAGTGGTCCTGTTCCATGTATAGCTTTGTGGGTGATACAAAGCAGCTTGAAAGTGCATCTTCTGGCAACGGGTAACCAGTGTAGTGCTCTCAAGGCAGGGGAGATGTGGGCTTGCGGCTTTATATGTAGTAGTAGCCTGGCTGCGGAATTCTGGATACATTGTAGTTTTTTCATAACAGATAGAGAAGATCCATGGTAGAGGCTATTGGCATAATCCAGTTTGGATAGTACAAGCGAGATAGTAGCTTGCACCTTGTGTGGAAATCCGAGGTGGGGGAAGATGCGTTGTAAAGTCTTTAAGGTGATGAAGCTTGTGCGTGCTAATTTGTCTACTTGGGCATTCATAGTTAACTTGGAATCCATGGTGATTCCTAGGTTTTTAACTTCCTTGGATAATTGAGGAGGTGGTCCGAGATCGTCAGGCCAGGCGCACAGAGGGTCATCATTTTTCCAGTCACCACATATGAGTATTTCTGTTTTGGAGGTATTTAGTTTGAGATGGCTCCAGGTCATCCACTGATCAACGGCTCTGAGGCAACTGAAGATTTGGGAGTTTTCAATGTTTTTGGGGTCTTCTAATTTAAGTAGTATTTGTGTGTCATCTGCATAGTTGTAGCATGTGAGATGGAAATCATTGATCAGTTCTGGTAAAGATATCATGTAGATGTTGAAAAGCAAAGGTGAGATGATTGACCCTTGGGGGACCCCTGCTTTTGTGAGGTAGGGTTTGGACGAGAAGGGGGGCGAGTGGATGATATTCGCTCTTTTTTGGAGATAGGAAGTAATCCAGTCGAGAGCAATCCCTTGTATTCCGGCTTTGTGGAGTCTTTGAGTTAGGGTGTCATGGTCAACCGTATCAAAGGCAGCTGAGAGGTCCAAGAGAAGTAGTGCAGCAACTCCATTTCGGTCGACTGTGTTTTTAAGATCGTCCCAGATTGCCATGAGTGCCGATTCCGTGCTTCTTCCTGGGCGGAATCCAGTTTGGAAGTCTGAAAGTATAGAATTGTCTTCAATGAATTGTGACATATGGGCGAATGCTGCTCTTTCTATCAATTTGCCCAGGAAAGGTCCATTTGTGATTGGTCTGTAGTTGTTGGGGTCTTGCGGGTCTAGGTTTGTTTTCTTTAATAATGGTCGTTTTTATGCCTTTTTCAGGTCTGCAGGAAAAGTTCCTGAAGTTAAAGAGTTGTTGATGATTCTTCTTACAGGTGTGGCAGCAGAAGTAGATAGCAGGATGTTCTTGAAGATTTGTGGAGGGCAAGGGTCAGAAGGGCAACCAGAAGGTCTGCTTGCTTTGACCAAATCCATAAATTCATCCTGGGATATTTGTTTGAAGGACTGTAGAGGTTGGGATGGTTTATTCTTAAAGGGTATTTTAGTAAAGGGGTTGGTGCTGATGGTTTATATACATATATATATATATATATATATATATATATATACACACACACACACACACACACGCCCCAACAAAAAAAAAACATCGGCCCAAGTGATTTGCAATTACACAAATCTGCTGATCCTGAGCCCAGGACCAGAGCCACAAAGCTTCTCTGCAGAGACGCTAGAAACCTACTTCCCCTTGCTTGATGATATACCACATCGCAGTTGTATTGTCTTTCAAGACTTGTTAATGGAAGAGATAAAGACTTTGAGAGCCAGACCTATCACCCACAATTCCTACAGATTAATATGGAACAATTGTTCCTCCTGAGACCAAAGTCTTTTGATCTTCAGGTCCCCCAGGTCAGCCCCCCATCCTACATTGGAGGCATCCGTTATAACTGTGGCCACCGGAGGAGGAGGATGAAACGGCTTCCCTTGAGATAGAATCCCAGAACCCCCCACCATTGAAGATCCACTGCAGTGTCTCTGGATATCTCGACATCTGGGGATCCCTGTTGTGCTGAAACCACTGCCTGAGGAGGCACCACTGGAGAGCTTTATGTGCCAATATGGATGGTTGACCAAAAGAATGTAGGAGGCTAACAAACCTAACAAGTGCAAGACTTTCAGGACTGGAATCACTGCTCCATTCTGAAATGTTAGTCATTGCTTCAATGTCCAGAATCATCCAAGGCGGAGGGAAGGCTCGACACACTGTAGTGTCCATTAACTGCCCCTATAAACATAGTGCGCAGAGAGGGCTCTAGGTGAGATTTGGGATTGTTGAAAGAAAAACCCAGGTTGAACAACCACTGAACAGTCAATCAAAAGACATGCAATACTATCAATAAATCAATATTTGTAAAGCGCGGCAACTCACCTGTGAGAGTCTCAAGGCGCTGGGGGAGAGGAGGGGCCTAATCCGAAGAGCCACGTCTTGAGGTTCTTCCTGAAGATGGTGAGCGACGTGATTTGTCTGAGGTGCATGGGGAGGTTGTGCCAGCTCTTTGCTGCAGTGAAGCTTAAAGATCGTCCTCCAGCTGTGGTTTTGCGGGTGGGAGGGACAGTGGCCAGGGTCATCTGGGTGGAGCGGAGGGATATGGCGAGGGTGTGGAAGGAGACGCAGTGGTTCAGGTAGTCTGGTTATGCGTTATGTATGGCCTTGTATTTGTGGATGACAAGCCTGAAGGTGATTCGCTTCTCGACCGGGAGCCAGTAGAGGGTCCTCAGGCGAGGGAGGTCCAGAATGAGTCTGGCTGATTGGATTGAAGACAAACAATGTATAATCCTTTAATTTTATTCCATATGTTTCTTTATGATGTTAATTAACAGTTTGTGCTAAACAATAAAGAATTTCTGAAAAGTAACGTTTTCTTTGTTACATGCAAATATTGAAAACACAGTTCTGCATTATAGTTAATGGAATGTATTAACAGAGTTATTTTGTTTAAAATGCACTGTATCATGAACACTGACAAAGCTTGTTAATGATACATTTATATTTTTGAATGTTATATGTGCCTTTCTTGAAATAAATGAATGTGCATTTTAAGTCACTTTGCTTAGCCTAAGTGAGCCCTGCAAGGCCCTGTTTCCAGACTGTGTGGAAAATGCTTAGTCATTCTTGATAATGTGACATTATTTTCAGACTTCTTTCCCATGAACTGCTAGCTTGGAATTAGATGTCCTATTGTTTTGTGCATAGTAAGGTTGAGAAAGTAACTTTGAGCCCAGTACTTTGAGGAACTGTGGAAATGAACTAAATCCAATTGTTTCAACCTGTACTGATTAGCTAAGTGGATGCCTTTCCCATGTTCGTAATGTGAATATTCCCCTGTGTAGAAGTCCGTGTCATGTGTGAACGCTGATTGGACAGTTGAATCTTCTGACTGATGTCATGTAGCTGATGGATGAATCATCAGTTACTTTAGACTTTAATTTACAGTTCCCCAATTGGATCAGTGGCAGTCTTTCTCCAAACCCCGCTTGATCATCCTGCTTGACCCTCCTATTCCCAGTACTCTTCTTTTCTGGACCCCCCTGGACTCTGAGAGTTACAGATCTCTTTGTCCTTAACCTTCATTTTTAATGCTTTGCTGAGACTTAGAATTTTTCCTCTGACCTGAGAAGAAGATTCTTGACCAAGCTTCTGAAATGCTAATGCCTTCCCTTTTTACCTACTTTTTACCAACTTTGGTTAGCCACCTTTTGCCCCAGATGCAATTTTCCAAATTCTTTTTGTCCTTTTTCGTTTTACTTTTTGACTTCATTTGTATTAGGCCAGAACGTGATCTGCTTTTTGTAGGGCTTTCCCTTGCTATAGCTGGCTAAACTTCAATAATGTTTAAATTGCCTTCATGCTTGAAAAAGCTCAACAGCGCTTGTTTTCTACCCATCAGATTATCCTTTTGATGTTTTGTATTGCAAATGCTGAGTGTTTAGTCCTTTTTGATGTTAGTTCACCTGAATTTTTTACCTCGTCTTGATCAACTCATGGTGATTCTTTATAAATTTGTTTTGTGAATAATTTATGTAAATCTGAGCCTAAATATGTAATAAAACCCTTAACTTTATTTCAGAGTGGAGCTTTCCCTTTGTAGCCACATGGGCAATACTGTTATTTGAAGTTTTGATTGCCTTATTTCTCCATCTCTTCATGCTGGGTGAAACGATTTATTGACCTCGTTTAAAGCAGTACTGAGAAATGCGTCATCAGAATTATTGGTCCATTTTCTATCAGACTCCACATTTGTTACATTATGTGCATCAGCAACTACTTCTAGAGCTAGTACAGCTGAAGAGAGGCATATTTGGATGAGGTTGTAGAAAGCTGGTGCTCCTCAGCAATCCCTCATCTCTCATTTACCATTCCTGGGGTCAAAGCTTTATGGCCCACAGCTAGACGATCTGCTTCAAGAGATGACAGAGGATAAATGCTACTAAAACATTTTTGTAAATAGCCTACATGATCTCTGTAATTTCTGTTTCATTAAAATGAGTACTCTTACAATTATTTCAACAGCACAAAAGCCCCTTTTGTGCATGAACACAGTGTTAGGGGGTCACCAATAGTGATACATCCTGACTTGCTCCAAATGCTCCTCATTCTTCAAGGTCTGACTATGTCGGAATCACTCTGAGCCTGCTAGGATGCCCAGTTATTCGTTTTGTGGATCAATGGAAAGGGAATATCAGTCGATTGGGCATTGCAAGTCGTGTCACAGCGGCATCTACTGGAGTTCTGTGTTCCTCCTCCAGATTCTCATTATCACTGTACTGCTCTTCCAGCAGATTCTGTTGAAATGAACTCAATTCTAGCAGTGATACATGCTATAATATCAGAATAATGCAGTAACGCAGGTTCCACAGAACGAAAAGGAGACTGTATTCTATTCTGTTTTCAGAAAACAAGCACTGGGAATTTTTGCAGCCTATTTTGGCCTTGAAAGGAGTAGGAACATTTCTATAAGTAAAATCTCAAAGAACCAAGGGAACTTCCTAACTGTTCTGAAACACCAGGGTAACAATTTTCATATCATCATCCATCCTTCAACTCAGACATTCCTGCAGTTTGCCCTTGGGGAAGAACATTAACAGCTCTAAATCCTACGCTTCAGTTCATCCTCTGTTCCAAAAGTATTTATGAGAGTATTGGCATCATTAGTAGCTTGTTGTCAAGTATAAAATATTAATGTATTTCCATATTTGAAGGTCTGTCTCACTTCTGCTTGTTAGAGGTCATAGAAGATGCAGTGTTGGTGTGCAGAATTCCACAGGAGTATGACTTAGTCATAGAGCTGAAAAATCTCAGATAGCCCTATCTCAAGATTGGTTATTCATCAGAGCCCACTTTTGCACTGACCTGGGGAAGATCTTTCTGCCAAAAGATCAATCGAATCCCATTACTCACACCTGTAGATTCATCTGAGAGCCACCTTTGAGACTGCAGAAGATTTCAAGATAGTTCATGGTTGCTTGTCAGCGACGACAACGGTTGTACCCATGGACAGATTACACTGTGGCCCTGCCTAAAGATCTGACGGTTTAGATTTCAACATCAAATTGCCTCATAGAGGGCATGGAAAAGTGGTTAAAAATTTAATTTTTGTTGTCAAGGTGCCCTTTGCTCCTCCATCTACAGTATCTGTTACTGTAGATGCCAGTGTACCAAGATGGGGAACAATATTAGGCGTCAACAAGGTACAAAGAAAGTTGTCTCTAGTAAAAGCAGATCATCACTCAAATCAGTAAAATGGGCAAACATATTTTAGCTATGAAATACTTTGCACATCTCCTTCCAAGGAAAACAGTTTTAATATGCACCAGTATATCTGGTAGTAAAAACATGAGCCAACTGACTTTGGTGGGAGTGGGAGATTAACAAAGTCATGCAGTCTTGCTCAGATGGCTCAATCTAAGATTTTGTCTTTCGCTAAAATCACAGATTTATCTCACACTTCTGAGAAGGAAACTATAAAAAGCTACAGGGATGTATTATGTATTTGTATTTGGTATTTATAAAGTGCATTCCGGCCATAGCATTCAAGCGCTGAGTATGAGACGAGTAAGTAACTGTAGGCCAAGAAGGGCTCAGTACAAGGAAAGTTTATGGAGGGAAGAGCCAGGTTTTTACCAACCTCCTGAAGGTGAGGACATTTTATTCCTTCCTTATGGACACTGGGAGAGAGTTCCAGTACTTGGCAGCAGCTACCGTAAAAGCTTTGTCACCCCATCTCCCCTTATGAGTGCGAGGAACCTGGATCAAGAAAGCTCCTGTAGATCTGAGTTCCCACCTAGGTGAGTACCATTGTAGTCTTGAGGATAAATATTCGGATCTACCTCCATGCGCAGACTTATAAATTAAACAGAAGGTTTCAAATTTGATAGGCTTTGCAACTGGGAACCAGTGTAATTGTTTCAGACTACGACTGGCAGACACCGAGCGAGGGAGATTTAATATGAAACAAGCGGCAGTGAAAAAGTGTCCAGATTGAGCAGCAAGGCATTACATTAATCCAATTTAGATATTATCAGGATGACTATGACTCTCCACTCCCTCTGTGAGTAGGGAAAAATCTTCTTCAAAATTTTCAGAGTCCAGAAACTGGATTTAGTAATGGAATTTACATGTGATTTAAAAGAAAGCGAATTTTCAAAAATGATGCCCACATTTCTGGTGGCAGTAATAGGGGCAGGAGGCTCGCCACACTCCAGAGGCCACCAACGTGAGTTCCTCAACTCCTTGCCGGAGCCAAAGCACAAGATTTTGGTTTTATCACTATTCAACTTTAGCCAATTCAGGCCCATCCACCTGTTGACTTCTCACATACAATTATTAAAATGGTCAGCCACTTCCGCCCTGTTTTTTTTAGACTGGAATTATCAGTTGAGTATCATCAGCATAGGGGGATGGTATAAAACCAAATGAACAAATTATTCTGGCTAAAGGAGTGACATATAGATTGAATAAGGTGGGGCTGAGTGAGGAGCCTTGTGGGAAACCACATGGCAAACAATATGCTGGTGCCCTAAAATCTCCACAACTCACCATAATAGATCTCTCTTAAAAAGATTCCAAGATCTTCAAAGCAGTATCTCTAATTCCTGCTTGATGGAGACAGGATACCACGATCTGAGGCGAGATGGTGTCAAACGCTGCAGATAGATTCCATGGGACTAATAAGGCTCCCTGCCCCTCATCCACCAATTTACGAATCGTGCCAGAGGTGGTAATAAGTGCTGATTCAGTACTATCGACTTTCCTAAAGCCATGTTGAGAGGAATCTAAGCCTCCTGAACTATGAAGAAAGTTGGTTAATTCATTATTGATGTGCTTTTTAAAGATCTTGGCCTGAAAAGAAAGTAGAGAAATAGGCCGTAAATTGCTCAAAACATTTCCAGCTCCATCAGGTTTCTTTTTCAGAGGAACCACCATCGCTTCTCTCTACAAAGGAGGGAAAACGCCAGTGGTAAGAAATTTCACAAAGACCAGCGCAAGGGTTGTTGAGGTAAGGTTAGGAACCTGCTTTAAGATGTGTGGAGGACAAGGATCGTTAGGGGAACCTGATTTGATTCCTAACATCAGCTCTTTAATCCTTTTTGGGAGTAATGCCTGAAAATTGGTTAGCAAAAGAAATCCGTGCCTGAGGTACTAATTGCAGTGTCAGGTGAGCAATCTATCCGTACAGAATGATTAAAGCTTGAATTAATTTGTAGAACTTTTTTTTTTTAAAGTTGCCACCTTATTGCAGAATTCTTGTGAATTTTCCAACTCCGCAGGGAGGGGAGCACCCTCAGGGAGCATATAACTTTAAAAAGTTCTCTGGGGGTGTTTAGTGCCTCCTTAATCTTTTGGGTAAAATACTCAGATTTAGCTTTGGAACTCGCCTCTTTATAAAGTTTCAAGATGACTCTTAACTTATCTTTCTGCACAGAGTTAGGGTCTAACTTCAATCGCCGTTCTTGTTGGCGATATTTCCTTTAAAGTTGCTTAAGGTCCTTAGTGAAAAGTGGCAGCTGTTTGTTTTCCTTTCTTAAGAGACAGAGGTCTTGAGTGGAGCAAGTTGGTTAATTGCAGTATTTATTCTATAATTAAAACTGTCCATAGCTGACAGAGGGAGATTCTTGGCGGCTGCCCATCCTGCCACTAGCGCCAGGCCTAGTTGTTGCTTATCAATACGATTCCAGTGTCTAACAGTTTTCCCATTGGTGCTAAAGCTCTGGGATGAATAGACCCCCATAAACCTAAAATTTAGGAGATGATGGTCTGTCCAAACAAGAGGAGTATTTGTCAACATCATCTGATCCTCAGGACGGGTGAATATTCCATCTAACAGGTGGCCTGCTATATGAGTAACTGATATAACTTTCATTTCCCAGTCCAAAGCTACCATTAAACTTTAAAATTCCTCAATATGTGGGTTCTGGCTGTCATCAAAATGAAGATTGAAATCTCCTAAAATAATGCCTTTAGTAGGCAGAGTTAGAGGTTCAATTAAATTTGGCCCAAACTGTAGGAAGTTGGAGTAGGGGTCAGGTGGCCAGTAGGCCAGCAGTCCTTCCAATAATATAGAGTTTTTTTGACATATTTTAAAATACATTCCCTCACATATCTCTGATATGGGAGTAGCCCCATTCCATTGGCAAGAGAGATATGATCTGCAAATAATTGCTAATCCTCCACCTCTGCCAGTGATTCTATCCAATCTATAGTGTATATTTCCCGGTGGCATAGCATTTATACAATCTGAATTAGAGTCAGTTTTTGCCCAAGTTTCAGTGACGAACAAGCAGTCTATGTTGTGATAGTCAATTAAATCTTTAATTTCCATTTTATGTTTAATTAAGGAACACACATTAATTAAAGCTCAAATTAAGGGGTCCTTAACTAGATCAACATTCTTTATTGGCCTCTTGCATCCCATAGCTGAGGGCTTACTAGGTGTCCAGATATCGCAGGAAGTGACCAGATGCAATCTTTCCAACACCACTCTTTTCAGGTTATCTGGGGCAATCTTATGCAAAAACTTTCATAACAGACTTCCCGCTAAAAGATGGAGAGTTTGGGAGGAGTAAAAAAGACGGCCTGGAGTTACCTGGCGAGGGGTATAATCACCGGCCCCCGGTCCCAGTCGGACGCGGACTGGCACAGATGGGCTTGCCTTAGGCACGCCAGTGGCACGCCTGCTGCGTGCCCACATCAGGACAGAATAAAAAAACACCGGCTGAGGAGCGTCTAAGCTCACGTAGCCGTCAAGCAGCTAGACTGCTTAAGGTTACACGGAATGGAAATAAAAATGGAAGGGAGGGCTCTATCAGGCCCCTTATCTTCCAATGTGAGGAAAGAGCGGCTTCTGCTATTAAAAGAAATTAAAAAGTAAAGTATTATGGTTAAAAAACAGAGAATGCCCCCCAAACAGAGAGATTCCCGATAAAATACCAGCAGCACTTACGGTCACACACGTCTGCGTGGCCGCATCAGGACAGAATAAAAAGACACCGTCTTGGTAGCTTCCGAGCTCACTTTGCCGTCAAGCAGCTAGACTGCTAACCTAAGCTTATACGGAATGGAACATAGAATGCCCCCAAACAGAAAGATTCCCATTAGAATACCAGCAGCACTTACGGTCACACAAGATCCACAGTATTACTATCATACATCATTCCCACACTTTTCCTTATTAAAACGGTACCCCACTTGCGTGGCAGAGTCACACAAATGCTACAGAAAAGGTCCCAAAACATGTGACATCAAAATTGTTGGCATAAAAAGTTACCCTTTATTGGCGATGACAGTAGTTTTAGACTTTTCGGCCTAGGCTCGGCCACCATCCAGATAAACCTTAAAAACCCAGATAATTTTGAAAACTAATACCCATGGGAGCCAAATGTAGTCTGACCTGCTTGGATCCCTATCCCTCTAGCCTTTCTAACCCACATTGACTTGCAAATCTCAAACTTTGGATTGAATCACACATTTTCTAAAAGGGAAACTTAAAAATGCTATTGAGATAAACGAAATTCCTACCACTGAGCATACCCACTGTTTTCAATGATGCCAATTGTGAAGTTGGGCTTAGCACCTGCTACAGTAAAGGCTACAGTAAAGGCCCCAAAACGTGATGTGGAGACATCAAACTTTTTGGTGTGAAAAACGATCCTTTTGATGATGCGGGTAGCTAAAGAATATGGGCTCGGCCACCACCCGGAGAATTCTACTAAATCCATAGTTCAGGATGCTCTGACTTGCATGGATCCATTATCGGTCTTACAAAAAAAAGTCCTGCAAACCTCAAACTTTGGCTGAAAGTAGCAGAATCCACAGAAGACAGACCATCCTTGATTCCTCTGGGTGCTCAGTTTAAAAAAATGCCAGAGATTGTTATTGTTCCCTCACAGCTGACTGACACAAGGTGAAAATACTGTAGCAAACACAGAGCACAATTTGGTGCAGAAGTTTTCAGGCATTCTGAGAGATGATAAACTTTCATTACCCAAAAGTCATCTCTAGCCCAGCTGTTGAGAAAATAGTACCTGCAGCAATACTGTTAAGAAAGGAATCTCACATAAACACAGGGGCAGTTTCTCCTCTAGGGCTAAGAGGTGGCTCCTCTGAAATTCCTGAACATCAACATTAAAAAATATTAAATAGGTCGATTTGTTTGGACATACAATCATATTTCCAAACAAATGGATGTATTTAACTCTGGTCTGTCATTCCCAGGCTGTCTGCCACACCTCACTTTGAAGCAGGAGACAGAAGCTAGGCAGTAAATCATCTTCTCTGCACTGTGACACATGACGCAGGGCTGACTGCTCTAAAGCCCTTCATTTCCATTGTAGTCTATGGTGGTATCCACTATAGGCTAGTGATGCTTTTCGTGTCATGGTTACGGGCGTTGGAGTATTAATCCCTGCATGAGGGCAGGCATCTGTCATTCAAAGCCATCGCGCCCACCCTTTACCGTTCGTCACACAGTAGGAGTGAATGCAAGCACGTGCAACTTGGTGCCTTGTCCTCGGTAATGGTAAGTGTTATAATGCTAATCCTTTGTTATTTTTATTGTACTGGGACCCCTTGTCACCTTATTTTCCCCGACTTGATACCCCAGTCCCAGGCTGAAGATCGCTGGCCCCTTCAGAAGTGGAGCTGCTGTATGTGTTCCTCCGCTAAATTGTTCCAAAAGACAAGTAGGGTTCTATTTTCCCTTGCAAGGCTTATCCACATATCTGAGTCAAGCTCAAAGCGAGAACTATATGCTTACATTATAGGCAGTGTTGGACCTGGCCCTTGTGGCAGGTTCACCCCCTGACTTTTTTCCTAATTCCTCCTATTTTTTATGACCTCTCGCTGTTGGATCTAGGACTCTGAGCACTTTATCACTACTAATCAGTGCTAAAGTGAAGGTGCTCTCCCATCTAAAGTTGGTATGATTGGCTTATACCCAATTGGCATTTTTAATTTACCTATAAGTCCCTTGTACAGTGGTATCTCTATACCCAGGGCCCGTAAATTAAATGCTACTAGTGGGCCTGCAGTGCTGCTTGCGCCACCCATTAAAGTAGCCTGTCAAACCTGTCTCAGGCCTGCTAGCACAGGGCCTGTGTGCACTGTTTTCTGCCACAGCGACCTTGCATCTAAATTTACTTACCAGGCCCAGAACTACACTTTGAATACATGTAAGCCACCCCTAAGGTAGGCCTTATCTAGCCCTATGGGCGGGGTGCTATGTATGTAGAAGGCAGGACATATGCCAGGTTGCATGGCCTGTCCTGGTAGTGACAAACAGCCTAACTTGGTGTCTCACTGCTGTGAGTTCTACCTTCTCATCGGATTGCATTAGAAATGCCCTGCTTTATATGTAGGGGGTATTGTCTGCTTTATGAAAGGTAGCGTAAGCATGTTTGGTATGGTGGTAATGGTGGTAGGAAATGCTGCTTACTGGTGTAGGGTAGGTGTATTTTTTATTACTTTTACAGAAATGCCACTTCTAGAAAGTGAGCAATTCTCTGTGTTTATGACTCTGGTGTTTTGCAGCTTGATTCCATTCCACGTCTGGGCAGAGTGACAGTTGGGCTTTGTGCATACTTTTCAGACAGCCTTTAAACAGGGAGGGTGGAGGTGTCACAGATGTGCATCTACATACTGAATAGTCTTCCTGGGCTGAGAGAAGGGAGAGGCGGGGCACACCTACATTTGTAAAGGCTGTGCCCTGGCATCACACAATAGGGTCGTTTACCTCCAACTGATGTTTGGAGCCTGTGCCGGAGGGTGGAGGGGCACTCCCAGAACCAGTTCTAACTGGTTGGAACCTCCTCCCCCCTTCCTTTGTAACACACTGTAAATAAGTACAGGGGAGTTTTCCCCACAATTTGGATACACTTTGGAACTTACCTGGAAGTGGACACAGACTGCTGGAGGGACTCCCCAGGAACCACCATAGAATGCGGCTGCTGTGCTGACCTGTGACTTACGGGGTCAAAGGGAGAGACTGCCATCTGCCTGCATCCCCCTTGCGCTGGCCTTCTGCTGGGCCCTGCCACCTGTGCTCCTGGTTCCATTGGTACTGTCCCCCAGGGGCAGTGTGCTGTTGCCCCTGACCCCTGACCCCTGTAACAGCCTAAAGCAGAAGGAGTGCTTCATTACATGAAAAAGCACCTGGAGAGCGCTTTAATCTTGCCTGTAAACAGCGAGTTGGAAGCACTTTTTTTTCTCATCCCTTTGCACTTGGCAAAGCGTTTTTTTCTGCCGCTAGAATCACTACTGCAACCCAGGTTCTTTTACATGCCCCCAGCGCTTTGAAAAGCACGTTGCTGAGGAAGGAATTCAATGCCGCGACCCGGGCATTCTTAGTAACTGCCACGCGTTGGCAGGGAACTTCGTGAAGCAACCCCGTGGTGAGGCTCACTCGGAGGCGCGCCCCTGGGGCACCAGCCTGCATCAACTTTTGTCAAATAATCACCGCTGTGGCCCGGGACCTTCAGGAGACACTCGCGCACCAGATCGGGTGAGGGCGCGTGCTAGTTAAGGCCCCAGGAGGGAGGAAGATCTCATCGGAGGTCTCCTCTGGATCCGAGGGCCGCCCAGAGAGCAGGACACAGGGAAGATGAGGGGTGGACCCTTCGCCCCCCCAGTCTCTGCCACAGGAGCATGACGCTCCAGTGATTTTGGTCACGGTGAAGGGTGGGCCCAGTGGACGCCTTATCGGAGGCTCCCTGTGCTGCCAGTCCCCCTATCATTGTTTTGGGGCCCCTTCCCTCCCTAAATTGTTTGACTTCCTTTGGCCCCACCCTCGTGAGGGCCGGTTGAGGCCCAGGGTCCCCAGAGATCACAAGCCCCAGGAGGGGCCTGTTATAAATCCAGAGGGGGTGTGTGTCACACCCCTCTTCCCCCAAATCACCAGAGGGCCCCTGTCTTGAGCAGTGGAGTGCCGGGGGCCCCTTTTGATCTTTTCCTGGCACTGGAGGTGCCTTCATCACAAACAGGTACTTTGAACAGACAGACAATGAATAATGTTCCTGATATGGACATAATGGGGGTCATTCCAACTTTGGCGGGCGGCGGGGGCCGCCCGCCAAAGTTCCCCGTCGAAAGACCACTCCGCGGTCAAAAGACCGCGGGGGTCATTTCGACTTTCCCGCTGGGCCGGCGGGCGACTGCCAAAAGGGCGCCCGCCGGCCCAGCGGGAAAGATCCTGCAACAATGAAGCCGGCTTCGAATGCAGCCGGCGGAGTTGCAGGGGTGCGACGGGTGCAGTTGCACCCGTCGCGATTTTCACTGTCTGCAAAGCAGACAGTGAAAATCCTAATGGGGCCCTGTTAGGGGGCCCCTGCACTGCCCATGCCAGTGGCATGGGCAGTGCAGGGGCCCCCAGGGGCCCCATGACACCCGTTCCCGCCATCCTGGTTCTGGCGGTGTAAACTGCCAGAAACAGGCTGCCGGGAAGGGGGTCCGAATCCCCATGGCGGCGCTGCAAGCAACGCCGCCATGGAGGATTCTCTGGGCCAGGGGTAATCCGGTGGGAAACCGCCGGATCCCCTTTTCTGACCGCGGCCTTACCGCCGCGGTCAGAATAGCCCTGGAAGCACCGCCAGCCTGTTGGCGGTGCTTCCGTTGCCCTCCGCCCTGGCGGTTATAGACTGCCAGGGTTGGAATGAGGGCCAATATATCCTTATGTTAACCTGGTTGTTTTATGATGTATTACATAAATGTATGCTAATGTTCCCTTTATGGGCATGACCTGCTAATATGTTTTCCTGACTTGCCATAAGTTTTATAATGTTCTTAATATGGTTGTTTATGATATTTCTCTGACAAGTGTATTGGTGCAGTAAAGTGATTCCTGACTACTGCTTATGTTGCAGAATACTAAGTAACCGATGTGTTGTATGTGACTACTGCTGGTTCTGCAGAGTAACTAATGTGTAACTTTCAGACAACTGCTAATGCAGCAGGATATTACATAGATGTGTGTTTGGTCTAATAATTGCATTGGGGGTGATTCTAACCCTGGCGGTCGGTGATAAAGCGGCAGCCAAACCGCCAACAGGCCGGCGGTCCAAAAAATGGAATTCTGACCCTGGCGGGAACCGCCAACACAGCCCGCCACTTTAACACTCCGACCGCCACGGCGGGACCGACAAACAGAGCGGCGGTCACCGCCAACAGCCAGGCGGCAGACAATGTACCGCCCACACCATCATGACCCACCAATCCGCCACCTTTTCCGGGGCGGGAGCCCCGCCGATAAAAACACGGCGGAAACAGACTACGAATGTGAAAACGCTCACCTCTACGCACTCCACGAGTATGGAGGACAGCATGGAACCCGAATTGAACATCATACCTGCTCTCGTCTACCTGCTCATCTACCACGAGTACGAACTCCGGCGCAGACGTCAACAGTGAGTACAGCACCTACGACACACGGGAGGGGGGAGGACGAAAGGTTACGGGCACACACATATGCAACCCCCTCCCCCAATATGTACACACCAATGCAGAGCAACAAGTCACAGTGACACCAACCAAACCCCCGTAAAAAATGCAATGACATTCCAAAATTGTCAATAAATATTTATGTCCAAAATAGCCTCCGATAAGTATTGGTCAACTAGCCAGAATATTTACATTTATAAAGTCAATATACACAGCAGTGGACAACTGCAGAAATCAGTCCTGCACATTTTACGTAGTAACGATTTGTCCGTGGGCCAAAGTGTAGCAACACAAGGGCAAAGCCCACACGCGAGACCTGAGTCCTTTGGAGAGAACACTGCAGGGGCATCTGATGACAAAACTACAGGCACCTCAGGGGGAAGGGGGGGCACCTCAGCCACATGAGTCCACGACGCAAGACCCACGAAGGGGCCACCATGCCCACTGCCATATCCTGGGGAGTGCTTGACAGGAAGGGCGCAGCGGAGCGGTGCTTGAGACGGCGGGGCCCAGCGGAGCGGTGCTTGACAGGAAGGGCCCAGCGGAGCGGTGCTTGACAGGAGGGGCCCAGCGGAGCAGTGCTTGAGACGGCGGGGCCCAGCGAAGCGGTGCTTGAGACGGCGGGGCCCAGCGGAGCGGTGCTTGACAGGAAGGGCCCAGCGGAGCGGTGCTTGAGACGGCGGGGCCCAGCGGAGCGGTGCTTGACAGGAAGGGCCCAGCGGAGCGGTGCTTGACAGGAGGGGCCCAGCGGAGCGGTGCTTGAGACGGCGGGGCCCAGCGGAGCGGTGCTTGAGACGGCGGGGCCCAGTGGAGCGGTGCTTGACAGCAAGGGCCCAGCGGAGCGGTGCTTGAGACGGCGGGGCCCAGCGGAGCGGTGCTTGAGACGGCGGGGCCCAGCGGAGCGGTGCTTGACAGGAGGGGCCCAGCGGAGCGGTGCTTGACAGGAAGGGCCCAGTGGAGCGGTGCTTGAGACGGTGGGGCCCCGCGGAGCAGTGCTTGACAGGAGGGGCCCAGCGGAGCGGTGCTTGACAGGAAGGGCCCTGTTCAGCGGTGCTCTTCTGCACGGCGGGGCCCTCTTCAGCGGTGCTCTTCTGCACGGCGGGGCCCTCTTCAGCGGTGCCTGTCTTCACGGCGGGGCCCTCTTCAGCGGTGCTCTTCTGCACGGCGGGGCCCTCTTCAGCGGTGCCTGTCTTCACGGCGGGGCCCTGTTCAGCGGTGCCTGTCTTCACGGCGGGGCCCTGTTCAGCTGTGCCTGTCTTCACGGCGGGGCCCTGTTCAGCGGTGCTCTTCTGCACGGCGGGGCCCTGTTCAGCAGTGCTCTTCTGCACGGCGGTGCCCTCTTCAGCGGTGCCTGTCTTCACGGCGGGGCCCTGTTCAGCGGTGCCTGTCTTCACGGCGGGGCCCTGTTCAGCGGTGCCTGTCTTCATGGCGGGGCCCTGTTCAGCGGTGCCTGTCTTCACGGCGGGGCCCTGTTCAGCGGTGCTCTTCTGCACGGCGGTGCCCTCTTCAGCGGTCCTCTTCCAGGAAGTCTAGGGAGCCAGACCTGGGCTGGACACCCTGATCACTCGCCCTCCGAATGTGCAGTGGCAGGCCCCTTCGGGGACGGAGTCCTGGGCCCTTTGCTGTCGTCCCTTGCAGGCGGGATGGGGCTTGCGGGGCCCTCCAGCTCCGCGCTCCTGATGGATGACCTCTCCGCCCTGCTGCCCTTTCGCTCCTTAGATGGGGCTCTCGGGCCCTTGCCTCCCCTGGCTGTTGTGGCAGGTGAAGTGGCCATTGTTGGCTCCTTGGGGGCAGCCGTCTCAGTCCTCTCACGGCGGCCCTTCACTTTACGTGTCCTCTTGCCTGGGGGTGGGCTGGATGTCCCCTTGCTGCTCAGTGAAGTGTCACTGCCGCCAAAGGGTGGACTCCAGAAGCCATGCACCACTTGGACCCTCGAAGCTGGGCTGGTGGTGGCTGAGGTGCTCTTGGGACTCTTAACCGATGGAGGGGGTGGGTCAGGGGAGGGAAAGAGGTTAAGATTAGAGAGGTAACATTTCTTAGGACCAAGGTAAAGGGTAGGAGTAGTGGTGATGGAAGTGGAGGAAGAGGATGTGGTTGTAGGAGAGTCAGGTGTGCTGTCTTTGGGTGCAGGTGACTGAGGCGTAGGCTGTCGTGAGGTGGTTGGCTGTTGTTTGGGTGTCTGCCTGCGTTTATGTGTCTTGGAAGAGGGGGTGACAGACACAGTGGGAGAGGACACAGGGGACGTGTAGATGGCAGTGGGGGTGGTGACTGCACGTGTGAGGACTGTAGTGCAGGGTGTGCTGGTGATGGAAGCACTGGCTGATGGTGGTGTGCATGCAGGTGTGAGTGTAGACGTCACAGGGAGGGAGGAGGGAGACGAGGAGGAGGGGGACACAGAGGTGGTAGTGACTGTTGGAATGTCTGCATCTGGGTGTTGCTGGGGTGAATGCTTGTGTGTCCTGTGCTGCTTGTGTCTGGATGATCTGGCCTTGGGTGTTGAGGTGTGTGCAGGCTGGTCTGATGGTGTGGATGGGATAGGCTGAGGGACAGGAGACAGAGAAAGGGTGGAGGCAGTTAGAAGAGGGAGGCTGGAGACAGGGACAATGGCTGCCGTCAGTGCTGAGGCCAGAGCAGTGAACGATCGTTAATGGGCAGCCTGACCCGAATGAATGCCCTCCAGGTAGGCATTGCTCCGGTGCACCTCCCTTTCCACCCCCTGGATGGCATTCAAAAGGGTAGTCTGCCCAACAATGAGCGTGCTCACGAGGTCAATGAGCTCCGCACTGAGGGCAGCAGGGGTAACTGGGGCAGGGGCTGAGGTGCCTGGGGCGAAGGAGACGCCCGCCTTCCTGGGCGAGCGGGCACGGAGCGAAGGCTGAGGGGCTGCTGGGAGGGCTGAGCTGGAGCGCTGGGTGGCGGCTGTACCCGTGGAGGCGGGGGGCCCGGATGTTGCCGCCCCCGCTAGGGAGCTCCCAAACGAGGACGTGTCCGTGTCGCTGGTGTCTTCACCGGTCCCCGTTGTGGTGCTCCCCTCGCCCTCCGGATCACTGGTGCCCTCGGTGTCTGTTCCAGTGCCCACCGGGGCATTGTGACTTGCAGCTCCCTCGTGCTCCGACGCCAATTCTCCTCCGCCTGATGATGCTGATGCACAAGAAGACAAAGAATAAGGGTGGGGGGAGAAATAATACAAAGTTGAGTGTATGCCTTGTCAATACCGTTGGCGGAGAGGACAGACACAGGTGCCTCATGCACTAAGCCGCGAAATTGGGGTACACTACTCAGTACTTCTGACTAGGCCAACAGGTCTAGGGACAACAGACGCGCACATGGGTGATGCAGGACCATGGATAGCTGTACTTGGCACCCTACAGAGGTGGGGGGTGGGGGCACAGGGCCATGTCTAAGGGAGGGGACTACACCACAGAAAGCGCCCTGGCCTAGTGTCACCCACGGCCCTCCTCCCCCACCCAGACGCCTCAACTGCGCTTAAGGATAGCAGAATGTGCAGGTACTCACCCCCTTGTGTCTGCTGTGATGTCCTCAAGCGCCCATCCAAATCAGGGTAGGCCACCGCCAGGATCCGGGACATCAGGGGGGTCAGGGTACGACTGGCACCCCTCCTAGATCGGGAGGCCATCCCCAGCAGTGACTCGGCGGTCTTTCGGGTTCCGCGGCGGATGTCCTCCCACCTCTTGCGGCAGTGGGTGCCCCGTCTGGTGTAGACCCCCAGGGCCCGGACTTCCTTGGCGATGGCACGCCAAATGTCGATTTTCTGATGGGCACTCACCTGTTAGACATGTACAGGGTGGGAAAGAGAAAACGTGAATTTTCGGCATGTTTGGAGTACATGCCCCCCCCTCCCCAACCTTGCAATGTGGCCCATTCTCTCATCTGTTGTGCGTTGCACTCCTCATTTTCTCCCCACCCCAACAACTTACATCCACCCCACTCCACACAGCCATAACCCATTCAATGTGCACTCAGTGTACTCACCTGTTGGTCTGGAGGACCGTAGAGTAGCGCATACTGGGGGAGGACCCCATCCACTAGTTTCTCCAACTCTTCAGACGTGAAGGCAGGGGCCCTTTCCCCAGTCGCAGCAACCATTGTCACTTCCAGACCGAGGTCACAGCAGCACTTGCAGTATAGGTCCTCTCCTGTGGATGATCAGGTATCGAGTGATTAGGCAGATAGAAAATGGCGGTCACGGCCGCGGCGGTGCGTACCGCGACCGCCGGCGCACATCGTCATTGGCTCCTGAATCCCATAGGGTTCAATGTTAACCAATGCGGGTTCGTATAGCGGTCTTCGACCGCCTACCGCCACGGTGTGCTACGCCAGCGCATTGACCTCACATCCCATTCTCCCACTTCACCCGTCAGGCAGCCGCCATTTCAAGGGCCCACATGGCTTAATTTCAACTGCGTCACACAGGCCTAGGCCTTGCATTGCCACACATCCAAACATAGCCATCCATACCTTTTCGTGTACTGTGCATGCAGTGGTGAACGTACCTGTGACTTGCTTGACTCTGTGCTCCATGTTGTCCTTCCTAGGCACCGTCCGCTGGGACTTGCGAGGAGAAGGATGAATCCTCGCGTGTACCGCCCGCTGGTGGACCTGTCGACAATGGAAGAACGCCACATCATACTACGATACCGGCTTGACCGAGCCACTATACATGAACTGTGTGCCCAGCTGGAGCCAGCCCTGATGTCCCCCATCCGCCAACCCACAGGAATTCCCCCTCTAGTGCAGGTTCTGTCAGTCCTCCATTTTTTGGCAAGTGGCTCATTCCAGACAACAGTGGCCATGTCATCTGGAATGTCTCAGCCTATGTTTTCAAAAATCTTGTCTAGAGTGTTGTCTGCCCTGACGAAACACATGCGGCGCTACATTGTATTCCCTGAGGAGGTTGATTTGGCCACTGTGAAGGGTGATTTTTATGCCCTTGGACATATCCCCAACATAATTGGTGCCATTGATGGGACCCATGTGGCTTTAGTACCCCCAAAAGACGATGAGCAGGTGTACAGAAACAGGAAAAGTTACCATTCGATGAACGTCCAGGTGGTCTGTTTGGCTCACCAGTACATCTCCCATGTGAATGCCAAGTTCCCTGGGCCAGTGCATGACGCCTATGTGATGCGAAATAGCAGAATCCCTTATGTGATGGAACAGCTACAGAGACAACGTGTGTGGCTAATTGGTGACTCTGGTTACCCCAACCTGCCTTGGCTATTGACCCCAGTGAGGAATCCCCGGACCAGGGCAGAGGAACGGTACAATGAGGCCCATGGGCGAACTAGGAGGGTCATTGAAAGAACCTTTGGCCTCCTGAAGGCCAGGTTTAGGTGCCTACATATGACAGGGGGATCCCTGATGTACTCACCAAAGAAGGTGTGCCAGATCATCGTGGCCTGCTGTATGCTTCACAATCTGGCATTGCGACGTCAGGTGCCCTTCCTGCAGGAGGATGGTCCTGATGGTGGTGTTGAAGCAGCTGTGGAGCCTGCGGAGAGTGAAGAGGAGGAAGACGAAGAGGACGACCCAGACAACAGGGACAGAGTTATCCTACAGTATTTTCAGTAGCACACAGGTAGGAATCTCCCACACCATTTACCATTTAGTGAATGCCCCCTGCATCTTTACTTTGTGTATTGCCCCCCAGTTCTTTTAACCTGAAGTTTACTTTTCCCTTCCCTTTTCAGTGCTGTATGACCCACTGCGTGACTTCTGCCTGGTTAGCCCGTGGACTAATGCTTATTGACATCGGTATGTTGTCCACACATATATAACAGAACATTATTGATAAGTAATGTGTTATACATTTGTAAATAATACAGGCTGACTCCAGAATGATTTATGTGCAATGAGTGATTTATTTTTAGTGCTATATTTTGGTACATGATATTAAACGGTGAAGGGTGAGGGTGGAGTTATGTCCATGGCAGAGTCCAGTTATCGGTCGCACAGGTGCATTGTTCATATGGCAGTGGAAGGATGGAGCAGGGGCAGTTCAAGGTTGGACAGGGTGACACTGTGGGACAGTGGAATGACATCCGGGGGGATATTAGACTGGCGGGGGTCCTGGCATCCTACTCTGTCTTCCTTTGAGATCTCAGGTTCCTCTTGCGGGGTGGTTGTTCTTCAGCAGGAGGTGGGGTTCTGGTGGCCCGTCGTTCTGTGGGGGCCTCCTGACCACTAGCGCCGGCGGAGGTGGTAGGCTGTTCCTGGCTAGTGACAGGGGCCCTTTGCGGTGCCACATGGTCCCGCAATGTGGTTTCAATGCGGTTTAGGGCCTGGACTATGGTCCCCATTGCGGTAGCGATGGCCCGGAGTTCATTGCTGAACCCCATGTACCGTTCCTCCTGCTGTGCCTGGATCTTGGTGAACCTGGCCAGTACCGTCGCCATCGTCTCCTGGGAGTGATGATACGCTCCCATGATGGTGGTGAGGGCCTCTTGGAGAGTCGGTTCCCTGGGCCTGTCCTCCCCCCCCTGTCGCACAGCAGCCCTCCCAGTTGCCCTGTTTCCCCGGGCCTCTGTCCCCTGGACGGTGTGCCCACTACCACTGCCCCCAGGTCCCTGTTGTTGTTGGGGTGTTGGGTCAGCCTGGGTGCCCTGTAGTGGCGGACACACCGCTGATTGACGCGTCCGTGGGACAGAGGCATGGGCCCGCTGGGTGGGAGCTGTGCTGGTGTTCCCAGGGGGGTTTGGGTCTGCTGTGGCCTGTGTGTGGGGAACCGACTGTCCAGAGGTCCCCGATGGTCCGGGCTGGTCGTCAGGTTCTAGGTCGACAGAGCTGCTGTCCTCGCTGGGGGCCTGTTCTGGGGGTGGGATGGACATCTCTGGACCCTCCGTGGCGGTGTGTTGTCGTTCGGGCCCTGCAGGGGTAAAGGAGTATGGTTATTGTTTCTGTGTGTGCCATAGCGTGCATTTTGGGTGCCCTTGTCCCCCAGTGCTGGGATTCCCTTGTGGGAAGTGTTGTGAGGGTTTGGGGGGGGTGTATGGGTATGTGCAATGGTCATGCTTTGGTGGTGGCTGTCTATGGTTTGTGTTGGCATTCAGGGGTTGGTGTTGTTTAGGGTGGGTCGTGCTGGTGAGACATTGGCAGGGAGGTTATGTGCTGGGGGGTGAGATTGGGGGTGAGGGGGGGGGTTGGCATGCTGGTGTTTGGGGGGGGGGGTGAAGTGGTTGAGATTCTACTTACCAGAGTCCATTCCTCCTTGTACTCCAGCGAGGCCATCAGGATGCAGGATGTTTACCACCTCTTGCTCCCATGCTGTGAATTGGGGTGGGGTGGGTGGGGGTCCGCCCCCAGTCTTCTGCACAGCGATGTTGTGCCTGGAGATCATCAAGCTCACCTTCCCCCGTAGGTCGTTCCATCGCTTTCTTATATCTTCCCGATTTCTGGGATGCTGTCCCACAGCGTTGACCCTGTCTACGATCCTTTGCCATAGTTCAGCCTTCCTTGCTATGGTGGTGTGCTGCACCTGTGTGCCGAAGAGCTGGGGGTCAACCCTCATGATTTCCTCAACCATGACCCGGAGTTCTTGGTCCGAAAACCTTGGGTGTCTTTGGGGTGCCATGGGGTGGTGTGGATGAGGTGTGGGGTGGTGTTTGTGGTGATGTGCGTGGTGATATGTGGTGATGTGTGCGTAGATGTGGTGTGGGTGATGAAGTTGTGTTCCTGTGTGTGTTGGGGTTTTCTAATGCTGTGCTCGCTATCGCTATCTCTCGCTCTCGCTCTCGCCTTCGCTCCGATTTCCAACTAGTGGGGGTTTGTGGGTGATGTGGGTGTGTGTTTTATAGTTGATTGGATGTGTGGGAGCGTTGTTTGTATGTGTGTCAGGTGTGCGTATTTCAAATTGTCCAATATGGCAGTGTTTAGGAGTTGTGTGTGTATTTTGAATGCGGCGGTGTGTACCGCCAATGGAATACCGCGGTTGAAAGACCGCCGCGTGGATTCGTGGGTCAGAATGGCATGGGCGTGTTTGTGTTGGCGTGACGGTGGAGGTTTGGTCATCTCCAGTTTTCCGCAGCCCGCTGATGTGGCGGCCTTCCTTGGATGTCGGATTTTTGGCGGTTTCACAGTTGGTGGTCAGAATGACGTGGCGGTCGACCGCGGCCGCGGCGGTAGTATGGCGGACTTCTGACCGGCGGTAAGGGCCTTTTACCGCCGAGGTCAGAATGACCCCCATTGTGTACAATACAGTATATTTTCATATAACTTGGTGTTACCTTTGTGGTGGGGGTAGTGCGTTACGTGTGTTGTGTGTGTTGTGCAAACGCTTTACACATTGCCTCTGGGATAGGCCTAATGCTCGTGCCAATCTACCAAGGGGGTAATCAGGGGTTATCTTGGATGTGTAACTCCCTTGCCCTGACTAGAATGGGTAGGTTCTGCCTGGCTTAGGTGCATACCCTAGCCAACCATAAACCCCATTTCTAGCATCCCCATTTCTAACAGGCTGTTATCTGCTGTATGGGATAAAACCGGCCATATCTTCATGCCCTTAACATTAATGCCAAAAATATGGATTGATTTGCGAACAATGAATGTTAAAAACTTTAAAGTAATGTGTGTCAGTGATTTCATTCCCCTCTTTTTCTCTGTTTCTGTATTTATTTTCGTGCATTTTATTACTCTTGCATGGTGCGTACTTTGACTTGTGCCAGGTGTTTATGAGGACTCTGGTGCTGAGGCTGAAGGCAATGCAAAGTGCCTGTCAGTGGGTTGGTCTCTCTGCAGGGCACACATAACAATGGTCACGTATTCCAACTACAAAAGCAAATTGAAATAAAGTGTTTAAATGTGAATGAGTGCAGTGTATGTTTGGGGTGGTAAAATGAGGGAGATGTGAGGGAGTGCGTTCAGCAGAGAGGGAAGAAGAGGATTCTGAAGAGGAAAGAGAGGAGATTCAAAACATGCAGATGGATGAGATGTGAAGAGAAAAAGGGCATACATATCTAACACAAACACACATAACTGAAGGCCATACTCCCTCCAAATGCCTCAAAAATATTTAATTCATTTGCTCACAATTTCAGAATTGAAACATTTCCAATGTTAATTATTTATAAGAAATCATTGTTGATACTCATTTTTCTTATGTTGATAACAACTAATGGCAACTCCAATAGGACTGACAAGTTTTAGGTGTATGTCAGTGGTTGTGATATATATTTGGGTGCAATAATATCTCAGAGTGAAACCAAAATACAGGTTGGGTGGCACACTAAGGGAATCACAAAAATGTATCCTACATGTCCCTTTGAGAGCCCCCACTTTTTTCATCCCACTTAAAGACCTGTCTGCACATATTTCTGTATGACTGATTGCAGCCGGTAGTTCTGGGTGCTTCCTGATGCTTGGTTAGAACGTTTTCTTCCAAAATTGATGCTGCATGCAGTGCAAGACACTGGGCAAGCACACACTTTAAAGGGCCTGATTTTGTCATGCTACACAATTTGCACATTAAAATAACTGTTGAACTTATTATTGCAGTAAAAATAGTTTATTCGGTCCAAATTTGGACCATTTGAAAAGTAAAAAGTAATATATATAAAAAGGACATTGACAATTAATACAGGAAAAAAGTTCATAAAATTACATAAAAGGTTTCAAAAATAGTTAAGACAAGACTCACAAAATAGTCTCTGGATCCTACCCTATGCAAGACGCTAAATGCTAAAATGATACTGATCAGTTGTTAAAAGCATAAAAAGCATTTTAAAACGGGTTTATACAATAAAAATAAGACCTAAAAACTACATACAATAGCTCCTGTTAGCAAAAGTTAAAAAATCAACCAGTGGAAAATTATGCCCTAAGTTAATCAGTTCTATTGAATGAGTTGATCAAGTAGATTGCATCTTACCATTTGTAAACAGGGTGCTAGTTCGCTAACTTCTAGACTGTACTTCAACCGGTGGATTAAGATCTGTAGTGATCCTACTGCGGATTTTCCATGCTGCTGCCAAATATTTAGAAACAGAACTCACTATCAGCATGGAAGTATCATATTTACATATTCTATATGCACTGTTACGATTTTGTATTGACAGTGTTTTACACAGAGGGGTAATCCACTTCCCTTGGGGGCATTTGTACAAAGGACAGAAAAATAGGACATGCTCAGAAGTTTCCTTGCATAGATGGCAGTTTGTGCATTTGTCAGATAAGGAACTATTGGTCGACCAGCAGGCCGTGAAGCTGTTGACTGCCAATGTTCCATATCTGAACTGAAGTAATAGAGAACGAGCACGGGCTGGTATAGGGAGATCCAGGAAGCTTTCAGGCAGAGGTTCGTGCTTAACCAGCAGGAACTCTGCTGTCAGCCGACCTAACCCATTTGAGCCGAGAGATTCCTCATGGATCTTTTCCCAATAACGGTCTTTGATCAAGCGATTAGCGTTACCAGGAATCATCTCGGGATTCTCCCAATAATGGGATAGATTCAGTTTAACCCAAGCTGCTTTCATCTCCCTTAGCCATCGTACTTTTTCCCATCCATAGCAAGGTGGCAATAATTCTTTAACTGCTAACCTGAAAGGTTCGAGTTCATCCATTTTCCATAGTCTGACCCAGTACAGAAGTGGTCTTAAGTATGCTGTGTCTTTAATACTATTTAGACCCAGGTCCAGTCTTAGGGGGAGCATCGGCGTACCCTTCCCTAGTCTAGATATGTGTCTAAGGAAATTATTTTCTTTAACTTGAAGAGTATCCATTTGTCTGTGAGATCCCCAAAAATCCGCTCCATATAGGGCCGCGGCGCGGATTTGGACTTTGTATATTTCAGAGATGAGGGTCAGAGGGGGACTTGTTGCAGTGCTAGCTGTGCGTCCTATCACTCCACATCTTTGGCTGATTGTTAGTGCCCCTTTCCTTATAGCTGCATCCCAGCTGCCCTTATCGGATAGTCTGATGCCCAAATAATCGTATTCAATTACCCTCTCCAGAGGAATTGAATTTATCTTTATATTTGCTCTGAGCTTCTTGTTCGGGGGACTATATATCATGAGTTTAGTTTTCTTGAGATTTATGTCTAACCCGTAATCTCTGCAGAATACACCGAACTGATTAACCAGATTCTGGATTCCCATGGATGATTTGGACAGGAGGATAGTGTCATCTGCATAAAGTAAGCATGGGACTTTGGTCCCGGCCAGCTTTGGGGAATCATTAGTGCAATTTGCTAAATACTTAATACAATTATTAATATATAGAAGGAAAAGAGTTGGGGCCAAAACGCACCCCTGTCTGACTCCCCTCTCAATAGCGACTGGTTCTGTTAGGTCACCATTCTTGCCGCTCCTAATTTGAGCATAAGTATTCTCATGTAGTCGGATGATGAGTTTCAAAAGGCCATGTGGGACACCCATATTGGCTAGTGTCAGCCATAGCTGGTTTCTTGGGACCAAGTCAAACGCAGCTCTAAGATCAATAAAAACTACAAAAAGATTGCCACCTCCTACTTCCACAGTCTTCCATTTATTGTTAGGAATCTTAGCACCTGATCTATGATATTAACTGCTGGCCTAAACCCTGCTTGCAAATCAGAAATAGCATTGGTTTCCAGAATCCATTCTTCTAGACGGGACACAATTTGCTTTGCAAAAAGTTTTTGGAAGTTGTCGATTAAGGAGATTGGGCGGTAGTTAACAGGGTTAGAGGGGTTACCTTTCTTAAAGATGGGAACTATCTCTGCACCCATCCAGGAGCTCGGGACAGGTGCTCCTGCATTTACCGCATTGGAAATAAGGTTCAGATATGGGGCCCATATATCTGGGTTTGTCTTGTATAAGTCACCAGGTATTTTATCAAGGCCGGGGGCCTTCCCCCATTTCAATGAAGCAATCGCAGCTTTAGTTTCTGCCAACGTAAATTCTATTTTGGGGGTCTCAGTAATCATGATATGGGTCAATTCCCTAGGAGTAACACCAGTGATCCCAGAATATAATCGGGAAAAATGATCTGTCCACTCTGCAGGGAGTATTGAGGTACCAGGCGAACTATTAGGTTCTTTGTTGGCATCAGCCACCAGTTTCCAAAATTTCGAGGTGTCATTTGTTTTAGCAGACTCCAGGAGGGAAACCCATCTAGATTCATCCCATGTCCTGCGGGCTCTGCCTTGTTCCTGTTTATAATCTTTCCTGGCTTCCCTTATATGATCTGACTGGCCTCCTCTTAAAGCTCTCAGCAGTTTGTGCTGTGCTTCCCTGCATGCGGCGTTAAACCACCTTGCATTGCACTTCTCTTTAACTATTATTGCAGTAAGATATGGGGCAGTTTTTAATGTGTTTAATATTTCAGGGCTGTACATCCGCACTGCTTTATAAACCTTTGCTTTCTCACTGTATTCATTTGCTTTCAAATCCACCATTTGTGCATTTGTTTTCATTTTTTTGTCCTGAGAGGAGTACCCACCCTTGACCCTACATTTCTCCATTAGGCTTACCTGCTTCTCTCACTACCTAAAAGTCTTACCCAATTTCAATGGTCACCAGCCACCACTGCATAAACCAAAACACAGCAATAAATGTTAATGAGATAATCTGAGCATCAGAATAATGAACCCATAATTTTCATCTTGTGAGAAGTAAAGCCATGTCAAACTCCAGTCAATTTACAGTCAATTCGCATTCCTTTCACAAGCCACACAAAGCTATTTACCCTGCTATCCACAGGCCCAATACAGTACAACACTCTCATCAACAAATAGCACAACTCAGGGAGCATCACATTCATATTTCCACAGGACTGAAATACCAATCACACAAACCAGCTAACAGCCACAAATACCACCAGCCTACATTATTAGTGGTGGTGCAGTGATCTGTATGTCACTGGCACATTGACCATCTGCCTTTGACCTAAAATAGATCCCTATTAAAACAAGCCTGGGCTAAGCTTTGACTAACTGTTCATGTCTCTGTTTCACTTTGAGTCCTGACTAATGAGTGTGTGTTGTCCAGGTGAGCCTTTGCAAAACAAAATTCTATAGCAGCTTCCTTAGGCTTAGCAAGACATGCCTTTCATGCATCTTTAGAGCACAGAGTGTTCTAAATCAAACTCTTTCCAGTTGGCGATTATGTTAAAATGCACTTGTGGCCAATTCTTCAGCTAGTATGAGCATATTTAGGTTGAACTCTGGGGTAAACATGCAGCGCATACTATCCTAAATACTCTAAAGAGCACTTCCAGAAAGACTAAGGGCATTGAGGTTTGGTGCACAGGGTGCTCCTTCAAAAGATGACTGATGATTACCCACCAATATGTGCGGTACATTGGCTTTAATGCACTTGTAATACAATATGCTGAACAGCTACTATGCTTCAACAGATTATAAAGGTGGCAATCAGGCAACCACCAAGACCAATGTGAACCTATTTATTGGTATCAGAAATGACAGTTGCTCAAATCTAAATTAGAAAGAGATTATTGTACTTTTTTCTAAATTACATGGAAACATTTGAAAGGCTCCATTCTAACCAAGTAATGAAACATGGAAGGTATGCATCCATCCGCAGTCATTTAAAGCCAGATAAAGAGGCCTGATTTACAGCGTGGCAGGTCGAGTAGTGTCCGTCAGGATGGTGGCGAAAATTACTTCTTCCATCCCAAGGGTATTCTATTCGCCAAATTTATAGATGACTGCTGGCCGACGGTCATCTGTGTACATTGAAAGGAATCACTTTGAGGGTGGTTCCTTTCAGTGAGCTAAAAGTTTGGTGTGTTGTATGTTTTGACAGCTGTTCACCAAACCTATGCAAAGTTTATATTTTTTAGACACAAGAAATGAATGCCTCCCAACACAGTGAGAGTATTCACCCAGGCTGTGGTACTCAATGGCTCAATTTTTTTTTTCCTGCCCCTCGCCACCTGGTCTTACGGGGTGGTGAGCAGGCTGAAAGAATACATTACACTGCCCACTCTAATTAGGGCAAGTGGTGTAATGTTCTTCCTCGAAGGCCCCTCTTCCACTGAACCACTGACGGTATATTTGAATAAGGCAGGCAGAGTGAGTGTTTGGCAGGTACACTATTCTGCCACATTTGTGAAAGAGTGCCCTGATTATTAAATGCTAAACTAGGCCCTAACTCTTAATCTGTCTGCTTCACTTCAGTTAGTTTCCAAGAACTTCACTTTTGTGTGGTCCAAAGTGAAGCAAGGAGGAAAACACAGATGCGACTGAGATGGGCACTGGGGACAGTAATATCTACTTTTCTTCCTCTTTTCTTTGTGAGCACAAACTTTGCATCGGAGATGTTAACCGCAAGTTTGCGCTTTTGCTGGAATGGGGTCAGCAAAGTGTGGACCATGCAGACTCGCAACATCCTCCACAAATGATAAAGTACAGGCTATTTACTTCTACAGCAGCAAGAATTTCAATCATATCTAAGTGAAAGTTAAGGAACTACATCAGAATATAATCGTTATAGAGGAGTGATTTCCAAACTCCCATATCACCTACTCACTGGTTCATAATGTGGAAGGGCAGTTTTTCATAGCTACTGGAGTTCCCGAACAAATGTACATCTTGATGCTATATGTGATATATTGGGTTGTTGGTTGAGGGGGTGTAAGCCCTTCTCAAGCAACAACCAAAATCCTTGGCAGGGTGAACCACTGTCAGTCACTAAATTAACCTGTGCTTAACTCTCTTGTAGCTTGTCACAAAAGCAACTAGGCTTAACTTAGATGTAATGCATAAAGTATATATGAGGCACCTAAACAGTAGTAAAGTGAAAACACAACAAAAGAAAAGTCACACACCAAATAAATAGTGTCAAATTTAATCACTTATTTGACACCAATAGGGCAAAAGTCCAATTAGTTGAACCGGAGATATGCAATTTAAAAGTTTTAGGATAAGTATCATGCCTTAAAGCACAAAGAGCCAACCGTGATTATCAGGTTGCGCTGGACTGGGACAAAGTCACAAGTTCAGGACGGCTGCAACGGAGCGTGGGCCCGTTACAGGGACCAAGTTAGGCCCACCGGGAATTGTATCTTATCTCCTTGATGCAGAACGTTGCTCTCCACTGCGTCGATTCTGAAAGGGAGCTGTGAGGCCTGCAATGTGTTGTAATGGGGATTATGGAACTCCTAGGGGCAGTATGGAATGTGGAAGGTTGGGGTGGGGAGATTCCTGAGGGTCAGTGCTTTAAATGGGCCGGTACTGTCCGGTACTGAGTACCGGCACTTTTTTATTTTGAGAGGGAGAGTACCGGCACATCTCAAGAAAAACGTAATACTTTTAATTGGAGAGTACCGGCACTTCTCAGAAACAAGTAGGTACTCTGGCACAGAGTGCCTGCACTTTAATTTTTCCATTTCAAGCACTGCTGAGGGTGGCAGTTGCGAGAGAGGCTGGTGAGAGGGAAGCTGCACGATGCTGTAGCTTGAAGAATAAACTACTACATGTGAGCAAGGATAGCTGCCTTCGTGTATTTCATCCTCCTCTACAACATCTATTTGGTGACGAATCATCAGCCCCGAGGTACAGTCCGTGCTGTTAACCTACGCGTACGGCAGATCAAGACCAGTGTTACGTCACTTTGAAAGCTCGTTCCGATTTGGATCCTATCCATCTTTCATCGGCAAGTAATTACGTGTAACACAGTTGGAGCAGTTATTGTGTTGGGGATACTTAAATTGCCATGGTTGCACAGCACTGCTAGATCTGTTCTGTTTGCGGCTGTCAATGCGCGTCAGGTGGGAATCGCACTGCGTATTGATCATTTGGGAGAGAGGACCATCTAGAGTTATTGCCTTTACAAGACTTTACGTGGGGGTTTAACACTCGCCAATGCTGGTGGAGAAACGCATAACACGCACGTTTAACTACCATCGGTAATACGAAGCATTCATCAGATTCCACGACTCGCGTTGGATTAACCTGTTGCTTAGTTACCGACTCACTTGTGACTCGACACGAGCGTTGTTTATTTTCTACTTCCCCTGGCAACCGAGGCGTCTCTTCGATACGGAAGCGCATCCGAGGACATTCTTTTGACGTACTGCCGAAAGAAGTATCTGTTCTGGCAACATAGAAAGAGGACTACGCAGTGAAGTTACACAAGAATAAAAGTGTCGCAGGACTACTTCTGGCAACATAAAAAAGTGAATATGAATAGTTCAGCTATCATTGCGCCACCAATATTCTTACAAGACATTGGAACTCCTGAGATCAAATATTTAGAGGCTTTGAATGGTAGAACATTTAGGTGGTCATTACAACATTGGCGGTAAAAGCTGCTTACCACCGTGCAGAAGACCGCCAACACACCGCTGCAGCTGCGGAATTCCGCCACAGCTATTATGACCCACATCCCGAAATCTGAGAAAATTCAGACAACCACACAAGTCCGCCACACCAAACGTCAGTGATAAACTGGCGAAAACAAAACCTCCACCGTCACGCCAACAGAAATACGCCCATGCTATCACAACACACGAATCCACGCGGCGGTCTTATAACCGCGGTATTCCATTGGCGGTGCACACCGCCGCGCTCAAAATACACACACACATACAAAACACTCCCACATTGGACAATTCGAAATACACACACCTGATACACATACACACACCACTCCCACACACTCAATACTATATAAAACACACACCCACATCACCCACAAACCCCTACAACGAAAAAATCTGAAAGAAGGCCAGAGAGAGACACCACCATCCACAAACTAGCAGCCACAGGCACTCAACACCATTACCCACACTACTTCCACGCACAAAACACCACACACCACTACATATCACCACACTTATCACCACATACACCACTCCACACATCAACTACACCACCCCATGGCACGGCAAAGACACCCCAGGTTCTCGGAGGAGGAGATCAGGGTCATGGTGGAGGAAATCGTCCAGGTAGAGCCACAGCTATTTGGATCACAGGTGCAGCACACCTCCATAGCTAGGAAGATGGAGCTATGGCGAAGAATAGTCGACAGGGTCAACGCAGTGGGACAGCACCCAAGAAATCGGGACGACATCAGGAAGAGGTGGAACGACCTATGGGGGAAGGTTCGTTCCGTGGTTTCCAGACACAACATCGTGGTACAGCGGACTGGCGGCGGACCCCCACCTCCTCCCCCACAACTAACAACATGGGAGAAGCAGGTCTTGACTATTCTGCATCCTGAGGGCCTCGCAGGAGTTGGTGGAGGAATGAACTCTGGTAAGTCAAATCTTAACTATCATATCCCCCACCCTAACTCCATGCTATCACAGACCCCCACCCTCGCCCCCTCCCCTATCCAACTCCTCACAAATGTACTAATAACACAAACCACGCATCCCAACCCCAAGACCTGCATGACACAACAAAGCATGGACACCCATCACTAAAGCATGCCCACTGCACATACCCATAACACCCCCCCCAACCATCATCACACAATTCCCCACACAGGAGTGCTAGCACTGGGGTACACGGTCACCCACCCATTGCCCACCATGAGACACACAGATGCAATAATCATGCTTTTACACCCCTGCAGGACCACTACCCAACGTCACCAGACAGGAGGGTCTAGACATCTCCAACCCACCCACAGAAGAGGCCCACAGTGATGACAGCAGCTATGTCCAACTGGATCCAGATGATCAGCCCGGACCATTGTGGGCCTTGGGACAGTCGGTTCCCCACACCCAGTCACAGGCCACCACAGACCTTCCACCCTCTGGTAACACCGGCACAGCACCCACCCAGCGGGCCCATACCTCCGTCCCCAGGACACATCAATCAGCTGTGTGTCCACCACTACAGGGAACCCAGGATAACCCACCACCCCAACAACAACAGGGACCTGGGGGCAATGGTAGTGGTCACACGGTCCAGGGGACGGAGGCACAGGAACACAGGAGAACTAGGAGGGCTGCTGTGCGACAGGGGGCGGACAGGCCTAGGAAACCCACTCTCCACGAGGCCCTCTCCTCCATCATGGGAGCATACCACCACTCGCAGGAGACAATGGCAACGGTCCTGGCCAAGTTTCAGGAGACCCAGCAGCTGCAGGAGGAACAGTATTTGGGGTTCAGGGAGGAACTCAGAACCAGCAGCTCCGCCCTGGGCACCATCGTAGGGGTGCTGAAGGAAATACTTAACACCAGGAGGGACACTTTGGCACTCCAAGGGGCCCCTGACACTAGCATGGACTAAGAACTGCCCACCACCTCTGCCGGCGCTAGTGGACAGGAGGCACCGCCACAGGACCACCACACCAGCACCCCACCCCCTGCAGATGGAGAACCACCCCGCAAATGGTCCCTGAGATCCAGGAACAAGACAGAGCACGATGCCAAGACCCCCGCCAAGAAATGAGACCACCCTGATTGTCATCCTACTGTCCTACTTTGTAACCCTGTCCATATTGGAACTGCCCCAGCTCCACTTCCTATGCCCATATGGGAAATGCACCTGTGAGACTAATAGACTGGACTATGCCACGGACATTCCTCCACCATCACCCCTCACCATTTTACAACCCCTCTCCAATATTGAGCACTGCAATAAAGACCCTTGAAGCACAAAACAATCTGGAGTCAGTCTGTGATTTCGAAAATGTGTATTAGCAATGACAGTGACAAAATACGTTCTCAAATGTAATGTCAACATACCTATGTCACACATCTCAAGTCCATGAGGAATCTAAGCAGATGACACACGTTGGAAACCACACCTGTGAAACCGTAATGGAAATGTACAACTCAGTTACCATATACTGGTAGAAAGCGACAGACAGGATAGAGGTAGAAGTGTGAAAGTACTTGTAGTAGGCAGGAATGTTTTCTCACCTGTGTGTCACTGGAAATATTGTAGGATGACTGAGTCCCTGTTGTCAATGTCTTCTTCCTCTGCTTCCTCCTCATCAACACCGTCATCTGGACCATCCTCCTGCAGGAAAGGCACCTGTTGTCGCAAAGCCAAGTTGTGAAGCATACAGCAGGCCACGATGATCTAACACACCTTCCTTGGTGTGTAGAATAGGGAACCACCTGTCATATGGAGGCACCTGAACCTGGCCTTCAAGAGGCCGAAGGTGTGTTCGATCACCCTCCTAGTCCGCCCATGGGCCTCGTTGTAGCGTTCCTCTGCCCTGGTCCTGGGATTCCTCACTGGGGTCAGTAGCCATGACAGGTTGGGGTAACCAGAGTCCCCTAATAGCCACACCCGGTGCCTCTGGAGTTGACCCATCACATAAGGGATGCTGCTATTCCGCAGGATGTAGGCGTCATGCACAGAGCCAGGGAACATGGCATTTACCTGGGAGATGTACTGGTCTGCCAAACATACCATCTGTAAATTCATTGAATGATAACTCTTCCGGTTCCTGTACACCTGTTCACTCCTGTGGGGGGGGACCAGAGCTACATGAGTCCCATCAATGGCAACTATGATGTTGGGGATATGTCCAAAGGCATAAAAGTCACCTTTAACTGTAGGCAAATCCTCCACCTGAGGGAAAACGATGTAGCTCCGCATGTGTTTCAGCAGGGCAGAAAACACTCTGGACAACACGTTGGAAAACATAGGCTGGGACATCCCTGATGCCATAGCCACTGTTGTTTGAAAGGACCCACTTGCAAGGAAATGGAGCACTGATAGCACCTGCACTTGAGGGGGGGATCCCTGTGGGATGGCGGATTGCTGACATCAGGTCTGGCTCCAACTGGGCACACAGTTCCTGGATTGTGGCACGGTCAAACCTGTAGGTGATGATCAAATGTCGCTCCTCCATTGTCAACAGGTCCACCAGCGGTCGGTACACCAGAGGATTCCGCCATCTCCTCACATGTCCCAGCGGACGGTGCCTAGGAAGGACAACAGCAACCACAGAGTCAAACAACTCAGAGGTATGTACCCACAGTCTACACAGAACACCATTCATACACAGAATCAGGCCTGTATTTGTGTTGTGCGACAAAACCTAGGTCTGTGTGATGCAGTTGTGAATCAGGCCATGTGGGCCCCTGAAATGGCGGCTGCCTGACCTCTAAAGTGGGACAATGGGATGTGAGAAAACTGCGCTGGCATTCTACACCGTCGCGGTAGGGGGTCGAAGACCGTGGTGCAATGCTGCATTGGTTAACATTGGACCCTATGGGTCCCAGGAGCCAATGACGATGTACGCCGGCGGTGATGGTACGCACCGCTGCGGACGTGACCGCCGCGGACGTGACTGCCATTTTATATCTGTTCAATCACTCGATACCTGATTTTCAACGGGAGAGGACCTATACTGCAAGTGCTTCTGTGACCTCGGTCTGGAAGAGACAATGGCTCGGGCGTCTGGGGAAAGGGCCTCTGCCTTCACTGCAGAGGAGTTGGAGAAGCTCGTCGACAGGGTCCTCCCCCAGTACACGCTACTCTACAGTCCTCCAGACCAACAGGTAAGTACACAGGGAGCACGTTGTATGGGCTATGCCTGTGTGGAGAGGGCTGGTTGTAAGAAGGAAGGGGGCACAGTTCTGCGTGCATGAAGGACTGTGAATGCATGTGCCACATGGCAAGGGTAGGGATGTGGGCCACTCACTTCAACGGTGCAGTTGGTAATGAGTTCTCTTCTTCCCCTGTACATGTCATGTAGGTCAGCGCCCACCACAAGAAGGATATTTGGCGTGCCATCGCCAAGGACGTCCGGACCCTGGGGGTCCACCACAGACGGAGCACCCACTGCCGGAAAAGATGGGAGGACATTCGCCGCTGGAGCAAGAAGACGGCGGAGGCTCAGCTGGGGATGCCCTCCCAACGTGGGAGGGGTGCCCGTCAAACCATGACCCCCCTGATGTTCCGGATCCTGGCGGTGGCCTACCCTGAGTTGGATGGGCGCTTGAGGGCATCACAGCAGACACAAGGGGGTGAGTACAACATCATTCAGCGGACTTTGTGCGCAGTGACAGTGTCTGGGTGGCGGAGGAGGGCAGTGGGTTTCCCTAGGCCAGGGCGAGTTCTGTAGGCTAGGCCCCTCCGTAATGCAGGCCATGTGGCACCCCACCCCACCTCTGTAGAGTGCCAAGTACAGGTATACATGAGCCTGTGTCATCTATGTGTGCAGATGTCGACCATAGCCATGCAGGACATATCCTAGGAATTGCATCTGTAGAGCCCAACAGCGCAGCGTAGTGCAGGGGGCTGCTGTGTCTGTATTGTCCGCCAACGGTAGCGGTAAGCCATGCACTCAAACTGTCTTTCTTCTGTCAACTCCCCCTTTTTGTAGTCTCCCTGTTCTTGTGTGCATCAGCATCATCAGGCGGAGGTACAGTGGCACCGGAGCATGAGGGAGCTGCATCCCACATGGCCATGGACGGCCACACCACGGACTCGGAATACACCAGTGGGACGAAGGGCGAGGGGAGCTTCACGGCAGTCACAGGATCTGCAACCATTGACACGGACTCCTCCTCTGATGGGAGCTCCCTTGTGGTGGTGGCAAAATCTGCGCCCCCCACTTCTACAGGTATAGCCGCCACCCCCCTACCAGCACTGCCCTCCCAGCAGCCCCTCAGCCTTCGCCCCGTGCCTGCTCACCCAGTAGGGTGGGCATCACCTTTGCCCCAGGCACCTCAGCCCCTGCTTCTGTCACCTCTGCTGCCCTCAGTGAGGAGGCCATTGACCTCCTCAGGTCCCTCACTGTTGGGTAGTCTACCATTTTGAATGCCATCCAGGGTGTAGAAAGGGAATTGCAACACACAAATGCATTCCTGGAGGGCATTCATTCTGGTCAGGCTGCCCTTCATCGAACCCTGCAAACTCTGGCCTCAGCACTGATGGCAGCCATTGTCCCTGTCTCTAGCCTCCCCCCTCCAACTTCCTCCACCCAGACCCAATCCCCTGTACCCCAGCCTATCCCAAGCACACCATCAGACCAGCCTGCACACACCTCACCACACAAGGTAAGCTCAGGCAAACATAAGCACCACACATCCCACAGGCACTCACGCAAGCATCGCACACATACAGACACAGCAACATCCACTACCTCCACTGTTCCCCCCTCCTCGTCGTCTCCTTCCTCCCTCCCAGTCTCGTCTGCACTCTCACCTGCATGCACTACCACTACAGCCACTAGGTCCCGCACCAGCACACCCACCACCACACCCTGCTCACATGCAGTCACCACCCCCACTCCCATTTACACGTCCCCTGTGTCCTCTCCCAGTGTGTCTGTGATGCTCCCTCCGAAGATACACAAACGCAGGCACACACCCACCCAACAGCCATCCACCTCACGACAGCCCCCAGCGCATGCACCTTCACCCAAAGTCACCAAACGTACACCTCCTACAACCACTACCTCTTCATCCACTCCCAAACCCCCTCCAGCTACCCGTCCCAGTGTTCCTAAGAAATTTTTTCTGACCAACCTTGACCTCTTCCCCCCCCCCCTCCAACTCATAAGTAGCATACTAACACCTCAGCCAAAAAATCTCCGGGACCAGTGGTGCCTGTTACAGGTATGTGGAGTGCACCGGCCACCAGGTTAGCCAGTGTGGCACGGAGCCACAGCACAGCCAGTCCCCCCGTGAAGCACCAGAAATTGGTCAGTGCCCGGCGGGAGAGGGGGAAGACTCCAGGCAGCAAAGCCGCTCACAAGGGTCCCGGGGGGAGTGTCGACTCAGCTGTGACTCCTCTCAAGGTGGGGAAGGGGCAGAAGAAATCGCCAAAGTCTGGGAGGAGCAGCATGGCGGAGGAGACCGCCATCATCCCCGCTTCCCAGGAGGCCACGCCAGCCCAATCGTCACTGGCCAGGAGGCCACCGCCAGAGTCACTGCCCAGGAGGCCAGCCCAATCGTCACTGGCCAGGAGGCCACCGCCAGAGTCACTGCCCAGGAGGTCAGCCCAATCGTCACTGGCCAGGAGGCCACCGCCAGAGTCACTGCCCAGGAGGCCAGCCCAATCGTCACTGGCCAGGAGGCCAGCCCAATCGTCACTGGCCAGAAGGCCACCGACAGAGTCACTGCCCAGGAGGCCAGCCCAATCGTCGCTGGCCAGGAGGCCACCGCCAGAGTCACTGCCCAGGAGGCCAGCCCAATCGTCACTGGCCAGGAGGCCACCGCCAGAGTCACTGCCCAGGAGGTCAGCCCAATCGTCACTGGCCAGGAGGCCACCGCCAGCCACAGCCCAGCTGCCCAGGAAGGCCCCGCCAGCCACAGCCCAGCTGCCCAGGAGGGCCCCGCCAGCCACAGCTCAGCTGCCCAATGAAGGACCGCCAGCCCCAGCCCAGCTGGGCAATGAAGGACTGCCTGGGCAAGCACCGCTGGACAGGCCAGGGACCGCTGAACAAGGCGAAGACCGCCATGGCAAGCATCACTGAACAGGTCAGAAACTGCCAACTTAAGCACCGCTGAACAGGGCAAAGACCGCCATGGCAAGCACCGCTGAACAGGTCAGAAACTGCAAACTCAAGCACCGCTGAACAGGGCAAAGACCGCCATGGCAAGCACCGCTGAACAGGTCAGAAACTGCAAACTCAAGCACCACTGAACAGGGCAAAGACCGCCATGGCAAGCACCGCTGAACAGGGCAAGCACCGGTGAACAGGGCAAGCACCGCTGAACAGGTCAGAAACTGCAAACTCAAGCACCGCTGAACAGGGCAAAGACCGCCAACTCAAGCGCCGCTAGCCCATGAGCGGCAGTGACGCAACTGGGACCGTCACTGGGTGAGTGATGCACTCTGGGCACCAGTCCCCCTCCAGAACCAGTGGAGACATGCATCCACTCCGTCTGTCCTTAACAGGATGAAGCACTCTGGGCACCAGTCCCCCTCCAGAACCAGTGGAGTCATGCATCCACTTGAAAGACTGTGGCTTTGCACTCCCCAGGATGGTACAGTGGGCAAACCACTCACTGTAGAGACTTGAGAGACTGTGGTTTTGCACTCCCCAGGATGGTACAGTGGGCAAGCCACCCACTGTAGAGACTTGAGAGACTGTGGCTTTGCACTCACCAGGATACATCAATGTGCATGGAGCCCCCTCGTGGATCTGGTGTGGTGCACTCATCTGGCTGAGGTGCCCCCCTTCCCTTCCCCCTGAGGTGCCTGTTGTATTGCTATCTGATGCCCCTGCAGTGTTCTCTCCGTTTTGATCTGGTATCTAGTGTGGGCCTCGCCCATGCATTTTGGGCCCAGTGGTCCATGGACAATGAATGGTGCATTACCTGCACTACTACTCGTGGTGTATATTTTGTTTAATGTGTGTGTATATATATATATATGTATATATTTGGTTACTGTATTTTGATATATTACAATGGTTCCACTCATTTCCTTTGGTCTTTGCATTCTTCCGGGGGGATTGGGGGTTGTTACTGTAATTTTTGGATATGCATTGGTGTGTGTGTTGTAGTGGGTGAGGGTCGGGGTGGGGGTTGGGATGTTGGTTGTTTGTGTCCCTGTGTTTTTCCCTCCCCGTCCCCTATGTCTTAGGTGCAGTACTCACCGTTGTCTTTGCCGCAGGCGTTGATGATCCTCGTATAGGAGCAGGAAGACTAGTGCAGGAAGAATATGGAGCTCCGGCTCCATGGTGTCGTCGTTCCTCGTGGAGTGTGTAGAGGTGAGCGTTTTCCCTTTGAAATGGCTGTTTCCGCCGTGTTTTTATCCGCAGTGAATCCACCCCGGAAAAGGTGGCGGATTGGTAGGTTGTGATACTGTGGGCGGTACTTTGTCTTCCGGCTGTCTGTTGGCGGTGACCACCGCGCTGTTTGTCTGTACCGCCGTGGCGGTCGGAGTGTTAAAGTGGCTGTCTTTGTTGGCGGTTTCCGCCACGGTCGTAATTCCAAATTTTTTACCGCCAGCCTGTTGGCGGTCTTACTGCCGCTTTAACACCGTCCGCCAGGGTTGTAATGACCCCCTTAGTCCTACAAGGAAGAACGCTATTCTAATGGGTGTATTGGGTAAAGAGGGTCAACACATGTTTAAGTACTTACCAGAACATACCAATGAAGATGGGTCACACATTGAAGATGTGTTTCAAGAAGCAAAACTTAGGTTAAAAAAAAGATTCTCAAAAGAAACAAGTGTAGTTATGTGTAGATACAAATTTTATACACAACCGCAAAATTCAGATGAGTCAATAGACAATTTTATTTCTCGCTTAAGACAGTTGTCCACTAAGTGTCAATTTGGAAACATATCTGATGAAATGATAAGAGACCAACTTATTGTCCAGTGTAAGAGTAAGAAAACGCAGGGACGGTTGTGGGCAATGAAAAACCCATTGCTGAAAGATGCAATTGAAGTTGCCAAAGTTGTTGAACAATCTGAGTATTACATGAAAGAAATGGCAAGGAAAGATGTTGGGAACAGCGCTGTATCCGTCATAAGAAAAGAAAAAAAGTCTATTGTGGAGAATCAGCCTAGTAGTCATGAGAATCAGTTCAGTAGTCGAGATCGTGAGAATCAGTCCAGTAGTCAAGACAAGTTTGTACGAACACACAAATCAAATTATAAGATGTGTTTTAGATGTGGGAGTTCTACACACAATGCGGATTTCAAGGGTTGCTTCGCTTGGGGTAAGGAGTGCAGGAAATGTGGAAAGAAGGGCCACTTTGCCAAAGTGTGTAGAGCATTTTCTAGTAAAGTTGCAATGTTACAAGATCAAGATCAAGAATTTGATGACAGGATTTTGTGCGTACAAGATAATTTAGTAGGCAGATGTACTCGTCCAAAAGCAGACTTTATCATCAATGGGAGAAAAGTTCAACTTATGGTAGATTCAGGATCCTTATTTACCATCATACCTAAAAGCATGGTAGATCGTGAATGGTCAAGTGTTTCACTGTTCCCGAAAGACATAAATCCTGGTGGTTACCAGGGTGAACAGATTGACATAGTGGGTTTTATGCTTGCAAGCATAACATTCCAAAACAGATCAGTTGAAGGCAAGGTGTACGTGGCAGAGTCAGGACCACCCATTTTAGGGTGGCAACATCAGTATGACCTACACATTATCATCAATCCTAGAACCCCATCTCAAGTTATGGTAGTGCAGGATATTTCTATTGAAGACATTTGTGAAGGAGCCAGTCAAATCTTTTCAGAAAAAATTGGATCATTGAAAGGCTATGTACATACATTTTTTTAAAAGACAATGCCGTACCTGTACAACATACCTTATGGAAAATTCCCATATCAATCAGAGGGGAAGTAAAGAAACTTATTGATGATATGTTGGCTAAAGGCATAATCGAACCCGTAGAAACATCGGAGTGGATTTCTCCAGTAGTCATCACCAAGAAAACGGATGGCAGTCTGAGATTCTGTGTGGACTTACGCAGTGTCAATCATAACATCGTAGTAGACACCTTTCCACTGCCAAATATCAATGAAATGTTGCTAATGTTGAAAGGGGGGTGTTTTTTTCAGCAAACTCAATCTCAAGAGCGCATATCATCAAATTAAACTACATAAGGATTCAAAAAAACTAACTGCCTTTATTACACCAGAAGGAACTTTTCAATTTAACAGAATGCCGTTTGGCTTGTCCTCGGCGGCTAGTGTGTTTCAGAGAATGATGTGTTAAAAGGAGTAGAAAATGTTTTTTTTTTCAGGATGACATTCTTGTGTTTGGAGAGACCATACGCAGTCATAACATTGCATTGAAATCTGTTTTTGATAAGCTCAGTTCTGCAGGGTTAACACTTAAGAAAGAGAAGTGTACATTTTTGGTGGAGGAAGTAGAATATTTAGGACACACTCTCTTGAGGGAGGGGGTAAAACCAAAGAAAGATTTGTTAAGATCGATCAGGGATGCTCCTCCACCAAATAACAGGGACCAATTGAGGTCG
This sequence comes from Pleurodeles waltl, assembly GCF_031143425.1. Taxonomy (NCBI): domain Eukaryota; kingdom Metazoa; phylum Chordata; class Amphibia; order Caudata; family Salamandridae; genus Pleurodeles; species Pleurodeles waltl. The sequence goes on from NC_090449.1 coordinate 979,418,022, forward strand.
TTTATGGGCCTGGTCGAATATTATTCAAAATGTATTCAGAGATTTGCGGATAAAACTGAGGGACTGAGAAAATTGCTAAAGAAAATACAAGTTTCTTTTGGGGTGTAGAACAAGATAATTGTTTCAATTTAGTCAAAGAAGAGTTGTTTAATGCAGGTGTATTGGTTCCGTTTGACGTGAATCGCAAGTCGATTGTTACGTTGGATGCGAGTGCTGTTGGTATTGGTGCTGTACTATCTCAGCATCATGGTGGTGGTGAGAGAACAGTTGAGTTTGCCTCCAGAACTCTATCTTCTTGTGAAAGGAATTATTCCGTAATTGAAAGAGAGGCTTTGGCAGCTGCCTGGGCATTGGAGTATTTTCGGACTTTTATCTGGGGAACCACAGTTGTTTTACGCACAGATCATAAACCTTTAGTCAAAATATTAGCACCTGGTGGTGCAGGAAAAGGATCAGCTAGGCTAGTCAGGCTGGCCTCAAAATTGCAGGAATATATGTATGTTGTAGAACACATTTCTGGATGGCACAACGTACAAGCTGATTGCTTGTCTCGATTACCAATCCAAGATTGTTGCAATATGAGTCGGGAGAAGGATGGTGAGGTTGTTGTTGCAAGTGTTGGGGATGTTTTAGAGAGCCTGCATGGTGCCATTTCTAAAGATAAGTGGCTGAGGAGTCTGAAAGATGATGTAGTTCTCTGTGAGGTGATTGAATTGATGAAGTGTGGTGCAAAATGGGAGAGTTGTGGAAGCATTCCTACGCGCCCGTATTTGAAAGTTATGGATGAACTGACCTTGTGTGAAAGTGAAGTATTAATGAGAGGTGAGAAATTGATTACCCCAACATGCTTGTGGTTGGATTTGTTTAAGTTGACCCATGTGGGACACTTAGGACAGACATTAACCAAGAAAAGATTGAGAGAAAATTTCTGGTGGCCAGGCATGGACAGTGACGTTGAGGTGTGGGTAGAGAAGTGCGGTATGTGTAGAAATAGCGACAAGAGGTTGAAAGTTGGTAGCAAATCAGTTGGTGGTGTCATTGAAAATCCTGGTGTGGTGTGGCACAGCGTGTGTGTGGATTTTATAGGACCTTTGTCTCAAGTTGGAGGACCATTGAGATTTGCCATGGTAATGGTTGATGTTTATTCAAAGTGGTTAGTGGTGAAGTTTATGAGAGAAATTACTACAAAGTCTACTATCAAAATTTTGGAGACAGTATTTAGGGAAGAGGGATATCCCTATAAGATTATTACGGATAATGGTACCCAATTGGTGTCAACAGTAATGAAGGAGTATTTGTTGAAGGCGGGGATCAAGCATTCTCGCACGAGTTTGTACATTTCCTGTGCCAACGGAATTGTTGAGAGGGCAAATCAAATGGTGAAGGGCACTATACAAATGGCTATATCTGGAGGCAAATGTGTTGAATTATTGGTGTCAGACATGGTATGGGCGTATCGCACCACGAGGAACAGTGTGACGGGGGAGGTTCCTTTTGAGATGATGAGAGGTAGAAAGGCAGGAACAAGAATGTTTCCGGCATGGATGAGAAATTTGTTAAGCGAATGTATGTTTGAGGGACAGATTGCAGATTATAGTGAAGGTAATAAGGCTAGGTGTGTTGGGAGTTCACTTAAAATCCGTAAAGGTGATTGGGTAAAAGTTAAGGTTAAAGCAGGCATGTGGAACAAGTTCCGGGGACCTTTCCGAGTGAGAGAGGTGCACCCTTTATTTGTCGTGTTGGAGAATGGAGAAAAGTGGAACTTGAGGAGAGTAGCTAAGTTTGGCGAGGCCAACTCTGAGCAGAGGAGAGAGGAAGAACGTATTGTAAAGTCTCAGAACGGTAACATGGAGAGTAGTGGTAACAGTTTTATGTTGATGGATGATAGTGATCTTGTTCACAATGATGTGGATGCGAATGGGCATGAAGAGGGCCCAGGTGCTGAGAGCCCGTGTCGTATAAGTGGGAGAGTGGGAGACTATATGCAATTGCGGAGATCTCAAAGGAATCACAGGACTCTGTTATACTTGAAGGACTATGTATGATTGTGTTATGCTTTTCTTAATCTAATATTATGAAGAGCTTTACAATGTTTCCAAGTTTCAGTTTACTTAGATATTTGTTTCCTTTATTCATTGGAAATGTATTAGGATTTGTTTTTTAAAAAACCCTCTCATCCTGTATTTAAGGTTCAACTTCATTGTCGGTTAGTTTAAATTTGTTGTATTTGTTTTTCGGGATTGGTTGTATTTTTTCTTTCTCGTTCTCACATTTTTTTTAATGTTTTTGTTTTTTTTTGTTTAAAGGGAAAAGTTGTGTTGTAATGGGGATTATGGAATTCCTAGAGGCAGTATGGAATGTGGAAGGTTGGGGTGGGGAGATTCCTGAGGGTGGCAGTTGCGAGAGTGGCTGGTGAGAGGGAAGCTGCACGATGCTGTACCTTGAAGAATAAACTACTACATGTGAGCAAGGATAGCTGCCTTCGTGTATTTCATCCTCCTCTACAACACAATGTTAAGGCCTGCGTCAAGTTGTGGCGTGCTGCATCGGTTCCAATGAGAAGCTGCAAAGGCTAAGATGTGAGGTCCTATGTTGAGTTGCATTGTGGTGTGTTGGTTCCAATGAGGCTGCCAATCAGGGTCTGCGAGGTGCTGCATTGCAAGATTCTGAGTTGCACTGTGTTGAGTTGTGTTGTGCTGTGTTGCTTCTTACGAAACCCACATATGGGTTAAGAGGAGTACACTTGGATGCCAGTCAGGGGTCTAGGGCCACCGATTGGGGATTAGGACATCACTCCATCAGAATCCAGCAGCAAGGCACAGGTAGATCCAGTTGAGACTGAGTAACTGGGCAGATTCAGGGCAGGTCTTTGGAGCTTTTTATGTCCCTGTAGCTCAGATACGGAAGCCAGTTAGTTAGCCCTTAGAGGCACTCTTTTGGTTCTGGGTTCAAGGAGCAGGTCCAGAATCCTTTCTCTGGCAGCAGTGCAGTCCGTCTTGCATCAGGGCAGTAGACAAGTCCTTCCAGCAGCAGAGCAGGAAAGAAGTCCTTCTGAGTCTTCCACAGGTTCAGAAGTGACTTGATGAGTGGGTCTGAGAATATTATTTTTATATGTGGTGTTAGCTTTGAAACATGAGAAGCTTCTGGAGTCCCCCGCACCTCCCAACACACAGAGGTGTTTGGAATTTCCTACCTTCCTGGTCCCAGTCTGTCTTTAGTCACAATAGGCTAGTGTGAAGTTCTTTGTGTGTGAGCTGAGGCAGTGTCTTTGCAGTGCTAGTGTGTTAGGTGACACATATGGCCCATCACGCCAGCACCCAGGCCTTCTATTGTGATACTGTCTGGAAGGAACATACAAAGGTCAACTGACAACTAGACTTAGGCCCTCATAATGAACACGGTGGTCAAAACCGCCGTGTTCATGCTGGCGGTCTTACAAGTGACCGCCAGCTCCCCTGGAACCCCTCCGGCCGTATTAGGAACAGTCCTCTGGGGCCGTAGGCGGAAACACTGTTTCTGCCCGCCGGCCCAGAGGAATGCCTGGCTGGGACATTGATGGCGGCTCCATGTCTCTGTGTGGCGTGTGCAGCTGCACCCATTGCGCAGATCACTGCCCGTAAATCGGGCAGTGACCTGCCCAATGGGGCACTGCATAGGGGCCCCTGCACTGCCCCTGCCAAGTGCATGGGCAGTGCAGGTGCCCCCAGGGGTGCCCTGGTGCACCCCTTCTGCCAGCCTTTCCCTGGCAGGGAAAGGCTGGGGGATCATTATCTGAGGGGCAGCACCGCTACCCTATCGGATGATGATGCCGACCACCGCCAAACTGCATGACGGAGGCAGCCTGGTGGTGAGTGGGGTTCATTATGTGGTGGTGTGGGCCACCCTGCCAGCTGGCCGGTTTTTCCGCCACCGCCGGCATGGCGGCCCACACAGCCAAGATCATAATGACCACCTTAGTCATGTGCCCCAGGAAACAGGTTGCAACTATCAAATGGTTAGGACAAGAAAATGCTAACTTTCTAAAAGTGCCATTTTCAATCTTGTGATTTAAAATCAAACTTTACAGTTGTAGTGTGTTTTAAATTATGATTCCTCAGACACCAAACATAGCATTCCTGCCTGCACCCACACAAAGGTTATCATTTATCGACTGTAATAGGCTAATGAATGGTATCCTATGGGACAGGTATGCTTTCCATTGGTGAAAACTGAACTTGAGAGCTTTTCACTACCAGGACATGTAAAACTTAAATATACATTTCCAACGTTTTTATATGCCACACTCTCGGCCTTTGCCCCAGCCTCTTTTCATGATTTCTTCATGAGCAGGCAGTTGGAAAGTCTGCTGCAGGAGGCTGTTGTTGCTGATGGCGTGGCTAGCGGATTTGGAGGATTTTCGCAGACTGTTGTTGATGAAGATCTAGACTTTTTTGGTGGTGGTCACTGTTGGCCACCATGTTTCTGCTCCATACAGAAGGACTGATTTTACATTGGTGTTAAAAAGCTTGATCTTTGCAGTGTTAGGTCCTTGGAGCCCTAGATCTTCTTTAACTGAATGAAGGCAGCCCTTGCTTTACAGATCTTTGCCTTCATGTCAGCGTTTGTGCCGCCCTGCTTGTCCATAACGCTGTCCAGGTAGGTGAAGGCCTCAGCGTCTTCAAGGGCATTTCAATTGTGTTGGCTATGTTTACCTTCATATTTTAGTTTTTTCTGTAGATGTTGCAGTCAAGCTGTGCTGATGGTGGTGATGTGGCTACCACATTGTTGGTCTTCTCCTGCATCTGCACATAGGTATGGGAGGGTAGGCCCAGGTAGTCTGCAAAGTCCAGGACATCAAGCTTCATCCAAGGACAACTTGGCCTCAACATTCACAGGGGAAAACCGAGGTGCAGAAGGCTAACACTGATAGCACAACCACAGTCCCTCACTCTGGCAAACAGATGGACAGAAGGGAAGATGGAAGAGGGAGGCATACAGTGAACAAAGGTACATTAAAACTGTCATAGACATTTTCATAAGAATCAGTGGGAGATGAGTCATCCTCAAATGGAATGACACCAACTGAAAAATTACTTCTATATTCTGCTCCATTATTCTCTTCTCACATGCTGTCCCAGTATCAGAAGTACCCTCAGATGTTTCCTCGTTTCTTGCATTAGGGCTTGGGAAACAGTCATCCATTGAACTATCTAAAACTTTCCTGCACAAATAATTTGTCCTAAGTAGAATGTAGAGGTTACAAATATTACTGCACTGAGAATGGTGTGTGTGTATATGTGTGTGCATGTGTGTGTGTGTGTGTGTGTGTGTGTGTGTGTGTGTGTGCGCGTGTGCGTGCATGTGTGCATGTGTGTGAGAGAGAGAGAAATATGTGCTGAAAGTGAGAATGCAGTGCTAGGCAAGTGAGAATGTAGTAATGAAATACAACTTGCTCAAAAAAGGGAAAACAAGCACTGGCAAAGTCAATACATCTCACCTACCTTAGGTATTGACATCTCACCTACCTTAGATATTGACTTTGTCAATGTGTTTCAAGCCATGTTCTACAGCAGCAAGGCTGAAAGTAACAAAAAACACTATGATGCTGCATTTTTCTTATTGCAAGGGGGAGGGAGTGCAGGGCAGGAGTAAACATTTTGGGGGGAATCAACACTGAAAGTGAGAGTATGGTAAGAATTAGTATGACACAGTGGGTGGGGGAGCAGTATAACACAGATAATGGAAGAAGGGAAGGAGGGCAGATGGGACAAGTCAACACCAACAATGAACACAATGAGGGAAGTAGTGGGGGAGGAATGGGGTAAGCCAACGTGGAGAACAAATGGAAGGAGAGAGCGTGAGTGGGAAAGCCAACTCAGACAAAGGATGGAAAGAGGGAGACATGGTGGGGTCAAGCCAACACGAACAACAGACTGAGGTACGGAGGGAAGGGACAAGCCAACACAGACAACACACTAAGGGAAGTAGGGTGGTGGCAGGCTAACACAGACAATGATCGGGAGGAAGGAAGGGCAGATGGTGACAAGCCAATACAGACATTAAAAGTAGGAAAGGAAAGCAGGTGGGGGTAAGCCAACATGGACAACAAAAAGGAGTGAGGGAGGGTAATGGCAAGCAACCATGGACTGTGAATAGAAAGAGGAAGGAAGGAATGGAGGGTGGTGGCAAGCCAACATGGACAATGGAGGTCATGTGGGTAAGGGCAAGCAACCCAAACAACAGAATGAAGAACATTGGCTCGGGGCAAACAGATGGACAAAAGGGAAGATGGAAGAGGGAGGCATACACAATGGATCTAGCTAAAAAAGACACAATCTGGTAGAGTGCTTAAACTCAAAGAAAAAAGTAGCACCTCATAAAATGAGCAGTGCAAGGGCACAAGTTATGCATCCATGCTCCAGGAGACACACTAAGAGGAAGGAAGTCTATAGCAGCTGACCAGTGAAAGTAAAGCAAATGAGAGTGAACATTAAGCCAACCAATGGTAAGCAGTATGTGGTCTCTAAGCCCTATGATAGAAACAAAACGTTTTGAAAAGACAGCACATGCAATGTGTAGGTGAGACCTGTGGCAGCTGATAACTTGTAGAAGTAGTAGGGTGGACACACATGCATCCACTCACTTCCACCCATTCACACTCTCAACTATCTATTCACAAGTATAGACACACATGCACATTCACATTCACCCATCCACAAGCACCTATATGCACATTCTTACACTCCTCCATTCACAGCACACATGCACAAATACACATACATTCATACATGCATTCAAACATTCAATATGACACTTACTAGGCACACCAGTGGTGACAGCACCAGCAGGTGGTGTGGTGGATAAGCAGAACAGCCCATGGAGTCTTCAGAGGGAAAGCAGGAAACAGAAGATCTTGCAGCCTCCTCTCATTGGCAAACTTTGTCAAGGGCTAGCCAATGAGAGGAGGACAATCCCTAACTCATCATGGTGTCGGGTGGGATCAGTGAGAATTTGCTCACCTGACCCCACTGGGTGAAAAATTAAGGAAGGGGAAATTAAGGAAATGTTAAACCCTCGTTTAACATTTAAACCTCAAGTGCCCATGGCTGACTCTATCAGTGACACACCACCTTGTCATGAAGGGGAGGATCCTTGCATAGATTTGTGGAACTGATGATAGCATTGCCCTCAGGGCTGTGGGATTTTTTGCCCAGCAAAACTAGCCTCAGTCTGCCAGGCATCTTTACATTATTGCATGTAAAGTACCAGGTTGGCTGCCCCTGATATAATGAGTGTCTGTCAGGCTGACTTTTTCTTGAGCCTGAAAGACATTCATTATGCTGTGAAAAAGGTTGGTGGGTTTCCGGACGGAGCCCCAATACCCTTAATGACAGGCCACCTCTGCTTATCTGTCACAACACTTTGATGCAAAGAAGTTCTCTAAAGAAGCTAAAAGAGAAAAAAATGAAAAATTATTTAAACACATGCAATAAGGCAAAATAACATATTGCCATGGTCATCCCTTGCACTGAAGGGAGCTGCCTTGTGTGATGATGTTCTCCTTTTGACAGAGAAAAATGCTCACAATGAAATTATCCATATGTATCATTTGGCCTTCTGCTTCTGACCACCACAGCAAACAGAAATACGTTAGCACAAATATAATTTATTCTATCACTCACATTTTTCTTCCACCCACCCCATCGTACATCAGGGGGCCACTGGTGAGCCCACGCCACTCATTGTTCTCCTTTTGTGCCAATCACGTGCTGTTTCCACCCACCACAGTATATGGTAATGTGTAATGTGTGCTCCCAATTCAGTTAATAATTTATTGCGTCACTCACATTTTAATTCCTCCCATGATAGCATACATCAGTTGGGAATTGGTGAACCCAATTCAACCATTGATCAGTTAATGTGCCATTCTCATTTTGCTTCCACCCCCCCCACAACACACATTTGGGGGCAATGGGTGAAGCTGTTTCACTTACTGTTATGTTATACTGCTCTCTCTCTGGGTCGGCACCAAGTCCCCAGACAGCTACTATCATACAAAATGTCTTATGATTTTTACTTACAGGGGGTGGGCTGATCACGACATCCTTGGGGGTTGGATCACCCTCCTCTCAGGTAAGGTAACATTTTTATCTTCAGATGTGACCCCGGGGTGGGTCAACCCATGTTCGTGGTGCCAACCCTTGGGATACAAAAATAAGGATTCCCGGGTGCCTTACAAGATTCCTTTCTGTAGATCACAGTGTATCTGTGATTCAGTTTGACTACTTGACTGCCTTGGAGGGTGCAATTCCAATTGTATCTGTGTGGAGCCTACTCAACCGCTTCTCATGGTACTGTCCACTGGGATATGTCACATTAGTGAATGGGTGGCATGCTGATGCCCTTGGGAGTGGGAAGATGGGTGTGTGCTGACATAAAAGCCATTCTACATCTGACCATAAGTAATTAGATGCGGGAAGTGTTAGACTTGGCATCATTGGCATGGTCTCCCTTAACCTTTTGCCTCTACTTCCCAGGTTGCTCCTGTATACTGGACTCTGTTTTTGCTGTTTTGTTTGCTCTGGATACTTTACCACTGCTGACCAGTGCTAAAGTGTAAGTGTTCACTGGGTAAATTGTTTGTGTACATTGACTTATCCAAGATTGGCAAATTTGATTTACTAGTAAATCCCTAGTAAAGTGCACTAGAAGTGTCCAGGGCCTGTAAATCGAAAGCTACTAGTGGGCCTGCAGCACTGGTTGTGCCACCCACATTAGTAGCCCTGTAAACATGGCTTAGACCTGCCACTGCAGTGTCTGTGAGTGCAGTTTTAAACTGCCTATTCTACTTAGCAAGTGTACCCATGTGCAAGGCCTAAACCTTCCCTTTTTATACATGTAAGGCAACCCTAAGGTAGGCTCTAGGCAGCCCGATGGGCAGGGTGCAGTGTATGTTAAAGGTGGGGTGTGTACTTATGTGTTTTACATGTCCTGACAGTGAAATAGTGCCAAATTCGTTTTTCACTGTTGCAAGGCCTATCTCCCTTATAGGTTAACATGGGGGCTGCCTTTAAATAGTATTAAAGCACAGATTTCTTTTGGGAGCAGATAGACATGTGGAGTTTGGGGTCTCTGAACTCACAATTTAGAAATACATCTTTTAGTGAAGTTGGCTTTTAGAATGTGTGTTTGAAGATGCCACTTTTAGAAAGTAGGCATTTTCTTGTTTAAACCATTCTGTGACTCTGCTTGTTTATGGATCCCCTTCCTGGGTCATTTTGACAGTTGGGCTGTTTGAACCTCTCCTCTAGACAGTGACACAAAGGAAGATGGGGTGTAGCCTGCATATCCTGATGGGCCATCTGGGGTGAGGGGAGAGGAAGAGTGGTTACTTACTCCTGAAAGGGCTGTGCCTGCCCTCACACAATGCAGTCTCCAACCCACTGGTGTGTGTCTGGGGCCTGGCCTGAGCAAGGCAGGATCTTGTGAACAACAGAGACGTCCCTTTAAAGTTTGTCTACTTAAAAGGCAGAAAGAGGTATAAGTAGTAGACTCCAAAACCCCAGACTTTAGATTTCTTCAAGCTCCCTTTTAGAACCAAGAGGAACCTTTGCCAAGGAGAATAGCTGAACAGCTGAGGAGAAGTGCTGCCTGTGAATGTGCTTTGTTGGGCTATCCTGCAGTTGCTGCTTCTTCCTGTGAAAGGGGACAAAGGCTGGACTTTGTGGTATATTCCTGGGCTTTGACTGAGCTTGCACCCTGTTCTGAAGTCTCAGGGCCATCAAAGACTTCCTCTACTAGCACCTGGACTCTCTGCTGAGACTCCTGCCCTGCCAAGTGGTGCCTAATTCAGTCTGTGGGCCCATGAAAGGAAAAGCCGATGGAAAAACCAAGAAAAACTAAGTAAACCGACTTCGGGCGACTCTGGTCCGATGCTGCTGACGAATCCCATGATGCTACCTGCAACCGAGCCCGTGGCCCTCGCTGGAGTGCAACGACCCCACAGGCCTGATGACACTGCAGCCCAGCCGAAGTCCCCAACTCTGTAGAAGACACCGCACCACACGGCGATCGCTGGATATCGACCCCACCCGAAATGCGTGGATTCAATGCTCTGCACCGACGCCGCCTCACTTTCACCGCTCCGCAGCAAGGACCCAACGCCTCTTTGTGACGCCTCTGCTTCTTCGCTCCGCAGCACTGGAACCAACGCAGTTTCACAACCTGTGATACCGGGATCGCCAACTCCGTGCAACAGCTTGTTTTTTCATTTCACTAAGGTATTGTACCTGGGGGTCTGTGTGTCTCCGTGACCAGCGCCATTACCGTCGTATTGTTGGGAACGACTCCGTCATCACCTAATAGAAGCATGTGGGTTTCTAAGCACTATTTTTGAGTTAAATCTTTAAAAATTCATAACTTGACTTGTGTACATTGGATTTTTGTGGTATTGGTCTTATTTTGTTCAGATAAATATTTACTATTTTGTAACTGGTGTTGTCTATTTTGTATTGTTTTTACTGTATTACTGCGTGTGTTGGTACAAATACTTTACTAATTTTGTCTGAAGCTAAGCCTGCTTGCTCGTGCCAATCTACCAAGGAGGTAAGCATGGGTTAACAGAGGGTGATTCTTCTTTACCCTGACTAAAGTGAGGGTCCTTGCTTGGACAGGGGGCAACCTGACTGTCAACCAAAGACCCCATTTCTAAGAAACCCTTAGATCCTGTGATGTGATAAAGGGTGCAAGACCATCTCCTTTGGCTCCTGCACTGACCTTTTTTAAGTCTACCCCTCACTTCCAGTATTTGAGTAACAGTTTTTTTGACTGGGATAGTCTGCCTTGTGTTGTGGTCTCTGGACTGTGGACCTACTCCAGTTTGTCCTTTTCTTGCTGACAGCCTGCATGGATTATGTTATTCTGTTTACTTGTGTATCTCCTTATTGCTCTGTACTTGTTGTTGTCCAAGGTAACTTGGCTCCTACTCTTATTTCTGTGGCCCTTTCCCTTGTCGCTTTTGAAGCTTATGAGCTTCTACATGGATCACAGCAAACCACCTCATGTCCCTGTTGGGCCTGCAGCTGCAGTGTCCATCCCGTCTTTTTTATTAGAATAATCCTGTTTCTTCTCTTACCTGTCATGCTCCTATGAGTGCATTCTCTCATGGCAGAATACCCCACCAATGCCAAGTTTTCCGAACTCATTCAGATTCTTCACTTCTCTATTATGACCGTGACAGTCTACTACAATCTCTTGTTATTGCATGTGAATCTGTTCCTTTGCTTGCCTTTCTTCCACTCTTCTTCTCTTGTCTTCTTCTCTTCTATCCATGGTGGTTCTTGGCAGTATTTTATCCTGTCTCAGGTAATTACAGGACACCTTATTAATTTACCTTCAGTGTTATTATTCCTGTCCGTTTACGCTGCAGATAAAAGTCAAGACTTACATGTCTATCTTCTATTATTATGATGTTATTGCAGCTTTTGTTATATGTGTTTCCTTAACAGTTGCTGTTTAGGTTTGAACTTTCAATCCTTACTTTCAGCACCCACGTTGTGAAGCCTAACACTTGTAACTTCCGCTGTAAGTTGTACCTGAAACAACTAACTTACTTAACCATCTCTATTGAAAGGCAAAGCAGTATTATAGGCGTAGCTTCAAAATAGCCACCCTCGCTGTGGATTGTGGGGATTGTAGTCTAGCACAAGAAATCATATTGATCAATGCATATTTTCTTTCCACTGGTTGTACACATAGCTGCGGGGGGATGGGCAGTTGTGAAATAATGGCAGACCTCCCACATCCCAACTTACCTGCAGCTTCATCCCTCACATATATATATATATATATATATATATATATATATATATATATATATATATATATATAATTGTGTCATAAACAGAGAGAGAGGATCCGAAACCAGGACTTTAGGAACAAATGTAATCAAAAGGGGAAATGAGCCGGGCGGACACATTCCCAAGCCTTGTTCTGTCTCTCTTTCTCTCTCTCACTGTCTTTCGCTTCCACTAAGCCCCCTCTCACAAGCCAGCTTGAGCATCCCATTGAGAGTCGTTCAGAGCACACTTTCGAGTCATGGCGTCTACAAAGTACAGCAACTGCCACACATCGCCTCAATCCCCTAAAGGGAACGCAGAGGCAGCTGCCCAAGAAGATAGAGGGGGCAGAGGATTCAGAACGAATGAATGGGAGGTTGGGAAGTAGAGTGTGGTAACTTGTGAAGTGCCTGGAAGTGTCACAGCAGGACCTCAGGGTGGAGAGTTTTGTTGAGATTAATAAGTGGTATTTCAATATGTTTTTTGGTATCAGGGCATCATTGAGGGAGTTGTTCCCAACAATTCGACACCCCCGGTGCCGGTCATGGAGTCACACGAACCCCCAGCTCCAGTACCTTTTTAAAAACGAAGAACAAGGACGTTGCATAGAGTTGGAAAGAGGCGTCAGTAGAGTTGGTGCAGCGTTAGTCTCTTATGGCATCCGATGAGAGAGGCGTCGGTTCTGCACTGCAAGGCAGGTGGAGGTGCCGCGTCGGCTCTGTCCAGATGCAGGGGGAGATGATGCGTCATTGTCCGCAATGCCTCGATTCCTTGTGGCCCGGCGGGTTTGCTGGTTCCAGTCCGTCAGGACGTGATGTGTCGACTTTGCAGTGTCCCGATGACCCTGGGTTACATCAGCGGAGTCGCGGGGATGTCAGACTTGTGTTGCAGGCTAAAGTCATTGCGTGCAGTGAGGTCCATGGAACAGGAGCAGGCTGCGGCATCGCTGGTGTCGCTGAAGTCGTTCAGACTTCGCTGAAGGCGGTGTACCAGAAAAAAGCTAGCAGTGGAGGTCTTTGCAGTCGCTGAGACCCCAGAACAGAAGCCAAGCTCAATCCAAGCCATTGGCGAGCACTTTGAGAGGAATTCAAAGTCCTTCCAGCACAGTCAGAGGCCAGCAGGGCAGCAGGGCAGCAGTCCTTTGCAGCAAAGCAGTCCAGGGAGTCCTTTGGGCAGCCAGGCAGGTCTTCTGAAAGAGTTCAGGTGCAGGTCCAGAAGTGTCTGAGTTACTGGGGTAAGAGACCCAGTTTATATACCAAACATGCCTTTGGAGTGAGGAGACTTCAAAGAGTAGTTTTGAAGTGCACACGTTCCCATTTCAGTGCAGGCCTGTATGCCAGGGTACCAGTATGGGGGTATGGCAGTCCATTGAGTGAGCGCAGGCCACTAGCCTTTGAAATGTAAGTGTCAGGCTGTCCACCCTTTCCAGCCCAGAAAGACCCATTCAATATGCAGATGAGTGTAGGTGTGACTGAGTGCCTGTGTTTGTGGTTGTCTGGGTGAAATGCACAAGGGAACTGTCAACCAGCCCAGCCTAGACGTTTACTGGGGACAGCCTGTAAGGCACAGATAGTTTTTAAATACAGAGAAATGCTCACTTTCTAAAAGTGTAATTTCTAAAATAGTAATATAAAATCCAACCTCACCAATAAGCAGGATTTTCTATCATTATTCTGGCCATACTAAATATGACCTGTTTACCCCTTTCAGAACACAATCTAGCACTCAAAAAGTATATTATGGCACTCCTGATGCTAGTCTTTGAAAGGATCAGGCCTCACAGTAGTGGAAAACGAATTTAGGAGTTTTCCACTACCAGGCCAAATACAACACATATGTACATGTCCTGCCTTTTATCTGCATAGTACCCTGCCCTGGGGGTTACATAGGGCCTACCTTAGGGGTGACATGTGTAGACAAATGGAAATGTAAGGCTTGGCAATTACTTTTAAATGCCAAGTCGAAGTAGCAGGGAAACTGCACACACAGGCCTTGCAATGGCAGGCCTGAGACATGGTTAAGGGGCTACTTATGTGGGTGGCACAATCATTGCTGCAGGCCCACTAGTAGCATTTAATTTACAGGCCCTAGGCACAGATAGTGCACTTTACTAAGGACTTATAAGTAAATCAAATATGCCAATTGGGTAGAAACCACTGTTACCATATTTAAAGGAGAGAGCATATGCACTTTATCACTGGTTAGCAGTGGTAAAGAGCGCAGAGTCCTAAAAGCAGCAAAAACAGTGTCAGAAAAGTGGAGGGAGGCACAGAAAAAGTTGGGGGATGACCATCCTAAGGCTGTCAGGTCTAACAAGGGGTCATAAAGTTCATTCTTTATATCTATTTGAAGCTGTTGTTTGTGCACAGAGAGTGAGAACTTTAACATTTGGATTGTGTTGCAGTGATGCAATATTTAAACCTCATCTGGATACTTTGAACCTCTGAGAGTCTTTGTCTTCTTTAGGAAAACCGTGTCTACTAAGCTTCACAAGGCGCTGATTTACAGTCCACTAAGACTTCAGGCGGAAGCCAACTTGAGGCAAAAGATCAGCCTGCTGCTTTCAGATTTTGAACAATCACATTCAGAAAATCTAGATAAAGTCCCACAAGAGAACTGGATTGATACAACAAAAACTAACTTCATAACTTACTCCACCTCATGATTGTCTTTCAGGGTCATCAATTACATTTCCTTTTATAATCCCTTTTTCAATACCAAAGCAACACCATCACTATAGCAATCTGTTACATTGTTATTGTATTCACCTACCCATAACTTTTTGGACGAAAATCTCTCAATGTATTCTTTCTTTCAGTGCACTAAAGTGAATAGTTATATGTATGTAACTTCATGAATATTTATGTAATTTGCAGCATGTAAATAACAATGTAATTCTGCCTAGGACATCATTAGTCCCACAGGACAAAATTTGTATAATGAGCCAACATGGATGTGTACTGGGAGAGGTCTTCAACTAAAGCTCATGAAAGCGCCCCACTTAGCCCATTACACTAGGCTGAGGGACGGAGAGTACCAAATGTTCAGAACCTCTACATGGCACTGCCTTAAAACTAGACATTCAACCCCACATACAATGACAAGCTGCCTTGAAATTAGACATTTCACCCCACATACAATAACAAGCAAACATTCTATCCCCAAATCACAACAATAATTCATTGATAAGCAAGGTAAATTGTCTTTATTCAGAAGAATGGAATAACTAGAAAGGGAAATCCCCCAAATTACTTAACTAAATTGTCCTCAAACGTTTAATAAGGCATTTTGTATGCCATTTTGCTTACAGCACATCATTAACAGGCACTGGCTTGCATGAGTAGGATGGCATTTAAATGGCATTCTCTTAGAGTGACAGCCATTGAGACTGCATAAGCTAGATGTGGAATCCTTTCCTTTTTTTGAGTCTGACACTTGGGGTACATATTTGAAGAAAAGCAGAGGTGTATATCTTCCAATGACCAAATCAAGGTGGAAGATTCCTTGGGTGAGATTTAAATTATAATGTCAAGACATTTAATCTGAACCAGGGTGGTAAAACGGCAGGAATACATTGTTTTCAAGTACTCAAAAACTGTACGAAGCATAAGGGATATGAAATGAAGAGCATGAGATACAAATATTCTTTGGGATGAAAAGCAATGCAATTTTTTTCCTCAGTAGTTAAATACATAACACACATTAGTGCTGTTGGATTATATTTATGCATTCTACTCAGCAAACAGTATGGGTGTGATAAAGTGTAGGCATCCTAGACTGAGAAAGTTAAAGATGGTTTGGATTAGTTTGCAGCAATCTTACATCAGTGAGCGTTTGTCCAGTCAATGTTAGTACATTGGCATTGACAGGTCTATTTGTAACCTGCAGTTAGAAAAAACAAAGTGATTAGACAAGACAAAATCAATGTGGCTAATTTATTCAAATGCTGGAAAGAAGGGGCAGACAGCTGAATGACCTAAGGGTGGTTCAATGGAAAAGTTGAGTTTTCATGTCATACCTATTGCTAGATAAGCTTAGAGAGAAACAGTGAGCTAAAACATTTCACTAGTATGGGCAGACTCAAGGGCCCGTTGGATGAATGTAGCCTGCAACCTCACAGTGGATGAAGTTCTTCTAGGTTTGTCTGTGCTCAGAGGTTAACACAAGGAAACAAAACATTTCACCTGTCAGATTAAAGGGGTCATGGTATGTGGAAACTTTCAGTTACAGAACTTCTTGGCTTGGAAATTGTAATCATAAATTTTACACTGTATTTATGTAAGGAGCTCTACTCCTTAAGGCATTGAAGCCCTTTGCAGTGAGTAGCATGCTACTCTGGAACCTAGGTTTAGAGTTTAATAGGTAGTAGATTAGTAACAGGTGCTTTCCTTTTTTCTTGTGGATTAGTTGTTAGGATTGTGTTCTTGATTTCTTGTGTGTTTAGTACAGTTTAGAGTAGGGCTAGGACAATGAGAATGGATTCGAAGAAGTGAAGTAGTATGTTGTTTTGTAAGTCGTGGTCATGTGTGAATGTTAGTTTTGTGATAGTGTATGGAAGTTTGAGAAGGATGTTTGGGAGTTCAGAATGGCCAGGGAGGTCTGGGTTAAGTTGAAGAGAGGAGGGACTGAACAAAGGAGAGGGAGTATGTTTTGTAACAAATCTGAAACTAACTTCTACATACCTATACACTTGACACTTGTTAAAATGTTAGTGGCTGAAGTAAACCTCTCTATACAAATACCCATATGTATAATAGGCAGAAATGTTCACATGGTCTGATGTGCACATGTATCTTGTGGTGAAGTATGAGAATACTTTATTATTATCATTTTTTTCTTCAAATAACTGTAATAGGCACCTATATGTACAAAGAAGAAGCAATGTTTACATGGTCTGATATAAACATGTATCTTGTGGTGTAATATACAAATGTTTTTCCCTTTATATAAATGTATCTGCTTATAGAAAGAAGCATATTTCAATGTACAATGACACATTAAAATGACGGATACAATGTCTGTCACTCATGGCACAGGTTATGTCAAGGTACTGGCACAGGGTTACAGATCCTTTCACCTCTGGCTAGATGGATTTAGGGGACTGGTATGTTTATGTAGAGTTTATTACTTTCATGATAGGTGTGCTCCAGGAATTAGAACAGACATGGAAAGTCCTTTGCTTACAAGAATTGAGTTGTTCATGGGATAGTATGGACATTAAGACCCTCTTGCCTCTAGGAATGCTTGTGTTGTGCAGTTGGTGTAGGATGTGAACCCCTCATTCAGATCCACGCAGAGGAATCACCAGATGTAAAATACTGTTACTGCATATTGAGGTTTTATGCTGCACAGCTTTACGAGGTTGGTTTAGACTATTACATGTCAGAATGGGGGAAGAGCATTTTGATTCTGTTACAGTGAACATTAAGAGTGCATATTTTTTCAGCTTTATGATGTCTTCACTGTAAGATTTTCTCCAGGTTATAACTTTAGAAATTTGCATGGAAAAAAGTCAGTGGCCAGAGTATAGTTAGCTTTTAAACTAATATGGTAAATATTGAGCACAAGCAGTATCCCACAATTTGTCATTTACTGAACAATTTGGAATGACCTTGAAAGTCTATCACCCACAGGTCCAATGGGAGTAGGGACACAGAGTCTGTCATCCAAGGTCTTGATGAACTCTCAGATCTGACACAGGATATCGAACACAACTGAACACATCAACTTGGGAGGTGCAGGACTTGGAGTAAGACAATGCAAATCCTCAGTTACCAAAGAGTCGCAGTGTGAATGATTTCTGAATACGCAACCATTCACCTCTGTGACAGAATGGCAGGAGATCTATCAGGGAATTTTAACATTTCCCACAGAGCACAACAAAAATGGACCCCAATACCACTGTTAATAACCTTTCTCTAGTGGGGCAGAGGATAGTTCTGGGTTCTTGCTCACTCAGTCCATCATTAGTTCACTTCACAGAGACCACCAAGAATGCAAACAAAGCTCAAACATCTGGGGAGTGGTGGAGCCCTCAGCCCTTTTCATAAGTTATTAAAGAACAAGTTAGATGGAGTTCTGGCTTCTGCCAGACTGCTCCAAATAACCCAGGCATGAACGCATGAGACACATGAAATAAATACCACCCCAAGTGAAAGACCTAAAAGTGACTTGATTGGTGTTAGTTGTAGCTATGTGAATTGATGTTGGCTATTTGTACGGGGTGGGGTAATCTCCTATGCTTAGCCTCCCTTGATAGTACCCCTCTACTAGTTTCCTCTGCTAATCTCTTTGTTCTTCCTAGCCTCCCTGCTTGCATCCTCAGCCAGCATGTACTGCTGGCCTCCTCTGAGAGCCTTCTTTAATAGAGATCTCAGCGGTTCACTCCTAGTGTCCGCTGCTTGTGTTTTGTGCCAGCCTCTTCTGCTAGGTGCCTCTCTTAGTCCACTGATACTTTGTCTGGTAGATTTCTCTGATAGCCCCTCTTCTAGCCTTCTTTGCTGTCCAACTTTGCTAATCTCCCACCCAGCCTCTGCTGCTAGCTTCTAGTGTTACGCTCATTCGTCTTTTGTCGTTGTCTCATCCATCACCCTCTTCTATTAGGCTCCTTACACTTCTGCACCTGCTCCTCTGCTATCTTCCTCTACTAGCTTTACTTCCTCTTTAGAGTCCTCTACTATTCTCCTCTGCTAGGGTTTTCGAATGGCCTCTTTTGCTAGTCTTCTCTGTTAGGCTCTTACACACAGCTCCTCCACTAGCCTCTGATGCGAAACCTCTTGTGCTAAAATGGTCTGATAGACTCTTCTACTAAGCTTTTCTGATAAACTTCCATGCTAGCCTCCTCTGCTCACCTTTTCTGCTGGAAAGTCCACTAGCATCTTTACAAGGTCCCACCATTGTATTCCACTCGCTTCAGTCAGAATGTTTACCTAGCTTCTTATGAAGGCACAAAACTAGACGCAATAAGTATCACAGAATTTGATATTTTAAAAGCCAAATAAATACTTATGTTTCCTACAATAAATCTTGGGCACTGTTCCAGGTTGACAGGCCATTAATATACCTACTGAATTAGAAGGGCACTAGGGTATAACCCCATGTATGGGGCATATATCTGCCACTGACACAAAGCATGACTTCTCACTTGAAGGACAGGTCACTAGAGCATCTTGGGCATTGATTTCAGTGCACTCAGTTTGGCTTCTTTCAAAATGGATAGAGCTGAAAATTAAAACATTGATAAGGGTCTGAATCACAAAATGTTCATTCTTAGAGCTGCACAGGGCAGTACAGATGTGTATGTGTGCAAAGGGGCAGGAGGAGGGGAGAAACATTGTATGTAGCCTGGAAATGGAGAGCTATAGGGAGAGCGCAGGAGAGTTTAATGTACGATTTTAAAATGCAGAGTGCAGGAACAGTATGTTTAGGATGGAAGGTTGAAAGGGAGGGTAGGAGGTGCACAGGAAAAAGTGTGTGCAGGAGTGTTGAGAAAGAGGGGAGGAGGTTGTTGAAAATGGCCCTTCTTGCAGGGTTATCCCGAAACTTTTCACCTTCTTTCTCCTATTTTTTCGGATTTATTTTTGCTGGTTTATTGTCTCTGCACACTTTCTCACTGCAGATCAGTGCTAAAGTGCAAGTGCTACCTATGTAAATTGTATTGGTGATTGGTTTATTCATGATTGGCAGATTTTATTAACTGGTAAGTCCCTAGTAAAGTGCACCAGAGATGCCCAGGGCCTGTAAATCAAATGCTACTAGTGGTCGTGCAGCACTGGTTGTGCCAACCAGGAGTTGCCCTGAGAACATGTCTCAGACCTGCCACTGCAGTGTCTGTGTGTGCAGTTTTAAACTGCCAATTTGACACAGTGAGTGCACCCACTTGCCAGACCCAAACCTTCCCTTTTTATACATGTAAGGCACCCCTAAGGTAGGCCCTAGGTAGCCCCATTGGCAGGGTGCAGTGTATGTTAGAAGGTAAGACATGTACTGGTGTGTTTTACACGTCCTAACAGTGAAATACTGCCAAATTCAGTTTTCACTGTTGCAAGGCCTATCTCTCTCATAGGTTAACATGGGGGCTGCCTTTAAATAACTTTTAAATGCAGTTATCCTTTGGGAGAAGATGGGGATAAGGAGTTTGGGGTCTCTGAACTCACAATTTAAAAAGACATCTTTTTGGAAACTTATTTTTTAAATTGTGTGTTTGAAAAGGCCGCTTTTAGAAAGTGGGCATTTTCTTGCTTAAACATTCTGTGCCTATGCCTGCTTGTGTATTCCACATCTGGGTCAGACTGACAGTTGGGCTGTTGTGAATTCCCTCTAGAGAGTGACACAAAGGGAGTTGGGGTGTAGCCAGCATATCCTGATGGGCTCTCTGAACTATAGTGGAGGGAGAAGTGGTCACTTACACCTGAAAAGGCTGTTCCTGCTCTCACACAATGCAGTCTCCGACCCACTGGTGTGTATCTGGGGCCAGACATGGTCAAGGCAGCATCTTGTAAACAACAGAGATTTTCCTTTGAAGTATGCCAACCTCAAAGGCAGAAAGGGGTATAAGTAGTGGACCCAAAACTTCAGACTTTTAGAACACTTCTGTATCAAGAGGAACCTATGCCCAGGAGAGAGCTAAAGAGCTGGAGGAGGAGTACTGCCCAGTAGTGGGTTCAGAATGGGAGGGGCGGCGCTTGGGGGGTTCAGGAGGAAATAAATATTACATTTTTAAAAAACACTTACCTTTTCCGATGACGCGCTCCGCTGCTTCCTCGCTTGCGCTCCAGGCACAGGCTCCTAGCCTGCCCTGCGCCAATCCAGACTCTGCTCAGAGCAGCGTCAGGATTGGTTGGAAGCACCCAGGGTGGTGCTCCCAGGCAGACTGGGAGCCTGTGCAGGCTCTCTCCAGCCCATCAACCATGGTGCTGGGTTGGAGAGACTGTGTGCATGTGTTTTTGGTCGGCCTGAGACAGCCGGCCAAACACACATGTGCTCTGAGGGGGATTGCCGTACACTCCCCCTCAGTGCACGTCACTCCCATGGCCATGCCCCCTTTACCAGAAACCATCATGAGCAATGTTTTTCTGGTAAAGGATTTACAGCTGCCGCTGCTGGTGGGGGGGCGATGCTCCTCCGCCCAAATGGTGGAGCCTCCACTGCTACTGTCCCTTTGCTGTGTGCACCTTGCTGGGCTGGCCTGTAGTTGCTGCTTCTGCCTTAAAGAGGGCAAAGACTGGGCTTTGTTGTGTATCCTCCTTGTGAAGTTTCTCTAAGGGTTTGGCGTAGAGCTTGCCTCCTGTTGGAAGTCTCAGGGTTATCAAAGTCTTCAGCTTCATCTGCCTACAGATGTGTTGGCAGCACCGCTGACTGCACTGTGACCTAATGATGCCACACAGAGCCATGCCGCACCGCAACCCTGGTCTCAGCGATGCCGCCACCTGATGCCACTCAGCATCGTCTTGCTCCCACCGCAGCCTTGGCATCCCCGACGACGATGCTCCATGCTGACACCTAATTCGCTGCCTGCACGGTGGCCTGTGGACACTGCTCGTGAGGTACACCAAGCACTGTCCCATGCCGCACGGCAGCCCCTGTCCACCGATACCAGCGCCTTTGACTCCAGTGTCGTCAACAGATGCCCCTGTCTGCACCATGAACTGTGGGTGCCGCACAGAGCCCACCCAATGCCACACAGCCACCTTGGGTCTTTTGACGACAGCGCTTCAGCAACAGCGACAACGCTGCCTGCACTGTGACTTGGAGACAACGCACCTTACACCACCCGCATCACACCACAACCCTTGTCTCACCGATGCCGCAGGACGCCATCACTGAGCCACTGCCTGCAACGCCACACTCTGGATCTCATTGCGAGGATCACACTGCCCAACATCTCCAAGGTACTGTTTGCAGATCTTCCTGACACCGTTGCGGGCCCGCGGCGCTGCGACTGGCCTAAACTGTTGGATTTGTTGTTCACAACGTTGTGATGGGCTCAGATGGAGCTATTTGCTTCAAGGAACTGTTTTTTTTTAAGTAATTCTTGCAAAATTCATATCTTTATTAATGTATGTTGGATTTTGCTTGTTTTGGTCTTGATTAACATAGCTAAATACTGGCTATTTTTCTAAAACTGGTGTGGTGTCCTTTTGTAGTGTTTTCACTGTACTACTGTGTGTTATGTGCAAATGCTTTACACATTGCTTCTGAGATAAGCCCAACTGCTCGTGCCAAGCTACCAAGGGTGTGAGCAGGTGCTATGTGAGCTGGGTATCTCCGTTATCCTTACTAAAGTGAGGGTCCCTACTTGGACAGGGTGCAAACCGACTGCCAACTAGAGATCCCATTTCTAACGGAAGTGCACTGGAGTGTATGCAGTAAATGTCAGGGGTGAAAGCAGTAAGCATGGATAAGTGTGAGAGAGAAGGATGGTTAAGTGATAATTAGCGGTGAATGTGATGATGTGTGTGAACTAATGGGAAAGAAAAACGGAGAAGCCACATGGGGAATACCAAATCATTAAAAAACAATTTTAGGGACAGGCAATTTTAAGGAAATACAAAAAAATCTAAAACTAGCAGATGCAGTTTTAGAAAAGGCAATTTTAATGAAAAATCCAAAATTACACTAAATCCCAGTGGAGTATACAACTACTGTGCTTGGGTTCAGAGATGGGTAATTTTTAGGGTGATGAGGGGTATTTAGGGGTCAGGAATAATTGGTGTTTGGCCAGAGAAAGGGTTTTTAGGGTTGTTGGACTTTTTTGCTTATGCAGGGTCATCACCAATCTTTTTGCTTCCTGCCTCCTATTTTTTCTGAGCTGTTGCTGTTGTTTTTTTTAACTCTGAGCACTTTAAAACTGCTAACCAATGCTAAAGTGCATATGTTCTCTGTGTAAATTGTATGTAATTGGTTTATCCATGATTGGCATATTTGATTTACTAGTAAGTCCCTAGTAAAGCGCACTAGAGGTGGCAGGGCCTGTAAATCAAATGCTACTAGTGGGCATGCAGCACTGGTTGTGCCACCCACATAAGTAGCTCTTTTATCATGTCTCAGACCTGCCATCGCAGTGTCTGTGTGTGCAGTTTTAACTGTAAATTTGACTTGGCAAGTGTACCCACTTGCAGGATTAAACCTTACCTTTTCTTACATGTCAGACACCCCTAAGGTAGGCCCTGGGTAGCCCCAAGGGCAGGGTGCAGTGTATGGTTAAGGTGGGACATATAGTAATGTGTTTTATATGTCCTGACAGTGAAATATTGCTATATTAGTTTTTCACTGTTGCAAGGCCTGTCATAGGTAAACATGGGGGCTACCTTTAAATCTGATTAATGGTTGATTCCCTTTTGGTGCAGATGGACATGTGGAGTTTGGGGTCTCTGAGCTCACAATTTAAAAATACCTCTTTTAGTAAAGTTGATTTTAAGATTGTGTGTTTGAAAATGCCACTTTTAGAAAGTGAGCATTTTCTTGCTTGTACCATCCCTGTCACTCTGCCTGATTGTGGATTCCCTGTCTGGGTCAGTTTGACAGTTGGGCTGGTTGCACCTCACACTAGACAGTGACACAAAGGGAGCTGGGGTGTAGTCTGCATTTTCTGATGAGCCATCTGTGCTAGGAGGGAGGGGAGGAGTAGTCACTTACACCTGAAAGGGCTGTGCCTGTCCTCACACAATGCAGTCTCCAACCCTCTGGTGAGTGTCTGGGTCCTGGCCTGGGCAAGGCAGGATTTCACATTCAAAAGAGACTTTTCTTTGAGGTAGGCCTACTTCAAAGGAGAAATTGGGTGTAAGAAGGGCACCCAAAACCACAGACTTTAGAAACACTTCTGGAACCAAGAGGAACCTCTGCATGGAGAAGAGCTGAAGAGCTGAGGAAGAAGAGCTGCCCTGCCTGTGACTGTGCTTTGTGGAGCTATCCTGCAGTTGCTGCTTCTGCCAGAGTAAGAGGGCAAAGACTGGACTTTGTGTGCCTTCCATCTTGAGAAGAAATCTCCAAGGTCTTGATTTAGAGCTTGCCTCCTGTTGTTTGAAGTCTCAGGGACAGCAAAGACTTCTCTCTGCCAGCACCTGGATCCTCTGGAGAGACTCCTACTCTGCCCTGTGGTGCCCATCCAGTTTCTGGGGCCCTGAAAGGAGAAGCTGGCAGCCTAAGAGGAAGAAATCCACGCACAGAGAGCCGTGCGGGGAAAAGATTGACGCAAATCCGATCTGCGGATGAAGAAACAACACGCTGCCGGCCCCAAGGCTGAGAATCGACGCTCGCCGTAAACGTGACCGGAGAATCGTCGCACAGAACAGGAGAAACGACGTGCAGCATCGCGAACGGAAGATGGGAAATTGCAACCCACGCTGCGTGGTTTTCGGATCATCGTGTGGATGCATTTCTGACGTGAACCATTGTGTGCATGCAAAAACAACGCAAGGCCTGCCTGGATCAGTGTGCGGACCAAATCAACGCATCGCTCTCACGTGGAGAGAAGAACCAATGCACGCCGACTCGACAGAAGGGGGGGGAAACGACACAAGGTCTCACTCATGAGCGACATCGACGCACACCCACCCGTGCAGGGTTATTTTTGACACGGGCAAGGTAAATATTCATGCTAGCAGCGCTAGTGTGTGTTTGAAACTACTTAAAGACTCTTTTTGATTTTTATTTGATAACTTGAATTGTGTATTGTGGATTTTTGTCATTTTGGTCTTGTTTTGTTTAGATAAATATTTCCTATTTTTCTAAACCTGTGTTGTGTCATTTTGTAGTGTTTTCATTAAGTTACTGTGTGTGTTTGGTACAAATACTTTACACCTAGCACTCTGAAGTTAAGCCTACTGCTCTGCCAAGCTACCAAGGGAGTAAGCAGAGGTTAGCTGAGGGTGATTCGCTTTCACCCTGACTAGAGTGAAGGTCCTTGCTTGAACAGGGGGTAACCTGACTGTCAACCGAAGACCCCATTTCTAACAAGGGTTCAGAAATGGGTGGAGTGTAGGGATGGTAAGCTGGTTTTAGCATTTTCAGATGAGTGGTGTTTAGGTGTGTGAGGTATTTTTAGGTTTCAAGGGTGGACAGAGTGTAAAGGGGTTAAGGGGTGTTAGGGTCATGAATGGGCAGAGTTTAGGGCATGTGAGGGTTTTTAAGGTTCAACTATAGGTAGCGGCTGCAGTGGTGAAGAGTTTTTACATTTTCAGATGGGGTGGAGTTTAGGGTGATTAGGGATTTTAAGAATTCAGGGATAGGTGAAGTTCATATTTAGAAAGGGTTTTTTAGAGTTCAGGGTTGGATAGCTGGTGGTTAAGGGCAGTGAGTATTTTTACGACTCATGGATGGGTGGAGTTTGGATATGCTAAGGCGTTTTTAGGGGTATGGGATGGGTGGGAGTTCGACATGGAAAGGATTTTTAGGGTTCAGGAATGAGTGGCGGTAGTGGTACAGAGTGATTTTATGGTTCAGGCTTGTGGATTTTTGGGGTAGAAAGGGCTTTCAGGTGTCAGGAATGTGTGGTTTAGATGTGGTGAGGGGTGATGCACCAAAAGTTACTAAAACCACAGAGATACGTGTTGCTACACATTGGAAGGCCCTTCACAAAGGTTGACTAGTCACCTTTCAGTCGCTAATTGCTGTATTTTGTGTTAAATTAGCACTACCAAAGTGTAATCTGTGCCGAGACAATGTTAACGTGTAAAAATTTTAAAAATGATGAGGTTATGCTATAACAAATTGTGCCTCATTACACAACATCATTTACCTTTTTTCTTGACATTTAATTTAGTTGACCCTGCCTCATAACTTGTTTTTTTCCTATCCACATAGTTCCAGTGGCACTCACCATAAGTTAGAAATAGTGTTAAAGATGAAACAAGAAAAAGAACATTGCTGGCTTCAGAGAGGGCCTTTGTGTGGGACACAGAGCTATCTTGGGAGGGATTGAAGTAGAGAAACACCTGCTGCCATGGCGACAGTGTTTAAAGGAGTTCCTCGTTTTTTGCCTCAGTATCTTTCAGAGCTAGTAGCGGAAGTGCTTTCTATGCCACAACAGTGGCTGGAACCTCTAGCTGCAGATAGTAAATCAAGCCCTTAGCATGGCAAGTTGTAAGTGGCATGTACCCATTGAAAGACACTGCCAATTACATAGGACATGGAATAGGTTTTATTAGTCAGAGATATTTTCATTTTCCACATGGAAGCGAGTGGGCCAGCCTCAGGAGCCTGTAGCCAGGGTCATTTTACCCAGACACAAGTCTCGCCCTGAATCATCTGATTATGAAGCCATAGTCCGTGACCCTGACATAGAACATGAATTCTCTGTTTTCTGACTAGAGTTCAAATTTAGAATTTTCTTAAAAAATCAATTTTGCCTTAAACCTTTAAGCATTCAAATTTGCTTGATGCATTCAACAAAATGCAGCTTTTGCACTTACAGATGTGAGGGACATTTTCTTTCGATCAATCCTAAGGCATACGTGCCAATAGACCTGATTCAGGTGGGAGACTCGATTTTTTAAGAAAATTGCTTTCTTTTGACTGTCTCCTGCTGGAAATTGCCTAATGTTCAATAGAAGTTCATGGGAGAAAAACATCCTCCTGATCATTTTAACAAATTATCCCACTTTCGTCTTATAAAATGTTGGCATGTAAGCTAAAAACATAACTACATTCACACTTCTGCTTATTTGGGGCAGGGAAATTAAACTTTTGCATTGGTGAAGACAGGCAGGCGCTTCTCGACCTCCTTCCCACAGAAGAGGAAATGATTCTGGCGAGTGAATCACGTGGGTGGCCTCTAATACACATAAGCTGAGTCTTCACACATGAACCACTTAGACCTGGAGGAGCCGCCCGCCTGCACGATGGTTGCTGGACAACAAGGTAACCCTACTCAGACCTCCAAAGTACCATGCATGACGGGTAAGACCAAAAGTCTTCAAACTGGGGGGCGGGTCTCCCTAGGGGGGGCTCAAGTGATCTTAGGGGGGGGATCCAGGCTCTGGCAAAAGAAGCATTATACAGATGACAGGGCCTTGTTTGAAACAGAAGCATGTTATTGCATTTTTAAAAGGCTACCAGTACCTAACTGCAATGTTTAAATAGATCTAGCAATATTTAAACATTGGCATCTTTATAAAATAATTGTTAATAATTCTGAGGGGCCCAATAATTTTTATTTTTCAACTGAGGGGGCGCAGCATTAAAAAGCTTGGCGACCTCTGATGTCTGCATCGTCCCATTAAAATGCATTAGTCACACATTTTAGTGCCATGCACCACCCCGCGATGCAGGCTCTTCGAGTAGCTGCATTTAAACAAAAAGGTCACTGGCAGTGAGTGCTCTGTACTGGCCGGATGAAAATGTCCTCTGTCGCAAAAATATTCTCCTTCATTAATTCTCATTATAAGTGCTCACAGATCATAAACAAACTCTGTAGGCACTGGTCAGGCTGGAAGTTATTATTATCACCAATATCAAGTGGAGCCCCACTCTGCATACCACGTGATCTTGCAACATTTACGGCCCAGCCAAACAGTGTGGCTCGAGGGCGGTGACTTCAATTGTCTGGCTTCAGGTTAAACATCCTGTTGCACAGTCATTGTCATGGGACAGTCATACTGACTCCACTATTAGTGCAAAAGACCATATATTAGTATAGGATTGCAATAAACAATATAACATGTAAAAACACAACATATTTAAATCCTTAACATAACAACTGTGTTTTCTCCTTTGCCCCTCATTCCCAATCTCTCACCATAATGTCTCCCACATTCTTCCCACCTTTCACCCCCATCACTTTCTCCCATTACCATCTGCCTCCTTGGTTCCGTTCCGAAACATCCTTCAACCACCACTTCATTCACCTATTCCAGCCAATCTACCCACAGATCTTCCTTCACCTGAAAACCTTATTCCTCCTCCCAAGGGGAGGATCTGCCCACATCTGACTATTCCCCCCCCCCACCGCCCACTTGTACCAATCCCCTGCACCTGCAACCTGTCCTAAACTGGCAACACACCCCACCCCATCCCACTAACTGCAGGGTGGGTGGGTGGCTAAACGCTCCTTTCTGCGTAATGCTGAGCAGGGAGAGGATGTAATTTCCTCTCCCGGCCCTTTAAATCAGTCTCTGCTCGTGACCCACTCACTTCCCCTCCCAGCCCATCCAATCCTATCCCCCTCCCTCCATCCCACAAAACTTTTCGGGGGAAGACTAGTCTGTGACTAGCTTCCCCCAGGACCCTCCCTTGTGAACAGGTAAGCCTGTAAAGCATGCTTGCTGAAGGTTTTATTGCATCTCATGTTAATGTTGGAGCTGCTTAGCTAGACACCAGACTCATAAAAAAGCCGCCACTCATCTTCCCCAGCTTTATATTGGATGTAGGAGTATTTGAAGGTCTCCAAAAAGTTTTCTTCAAGCTGGGGTTTGAGTGATCAGGGTGCCACTGCCCAAGGGAAGGGGGTTGTGAGGAACGTATGCTGCTTGGTTTCTCTGCACCCAGCTCTTCATTCCATGCCCTCAAAGCCTGCAAACAGTTTGGCCGTAGTTCAGGCTTTCCCAGTCATCGGCGTTTGTAAGATGGGGAAAATGATGTACCGCAGTGGTCAGAGTGACGCCTCGGGAGCTGGAGAATCTGGGCAAATCACTTAATAACCCTGTGCCCATGGACAGCACCTTGAGAACCTCACAAGTGATAAACTGCACTATATAAATCTATGTTTTATTTGTTTCAACCAGACACACAGACCTTTCGGTATCTGATGGAGCAATGTGTTAGTTCGTCCCACTCAATTCTTGCAGTTCTCTTACAGGAGCGTCTTGCGGGGCTTTGAAAGGGGTTGGAACGTGCACACGGGGCGGGGATTAATTTAATAAAAAAAAATACACTTACCGTCACTCGCCATCACCGCCGCCACCACAATGCTCCTCTCCAGCAGGCTGCAGGCACAGGCTGACAGCCTGCCCTGCAGCCAATCCTGATGCTGCTCAGAGCAGCGTTAGGATTGGCTGTGAACCTGTGCCTGCTCACAGTGTGCTTGTGGGTTTGTCAGGACCGAGACGACCGGCCAAACATACATGCACATTGAGGGGAGTGCTCTGTGTACTCCCCTCCATGGCTGTCATCCCCAATGCCCTACCCCTTTTACTACAAAACACTAAAGAACATAGTTTATTATTGTTTTGTAGTAAAAGGTTTGCAGCTGCTGATGCTGGAGGGGTGACGCTCCTCCGCCATAGTGGAGGAGCTGCCACTGTTCTCTTATGCTGTTAACTGATCTAAACAGCATGAAAGCACTGCTCCCATTGGCTGAGGTGCACCTGGTACTAGTTTCCCCTTGCATAACATGAGGACAGCAGCAGGCAGATGGCGCAGTGGATTTAAGTGTCGGCCTGCGGCGTAGAAGAAAGTCTTAAGTTAAGGTTATTTTTTTTTGTGAGGCCTGTGTAGTGTAAATGTAACTAGTGTTCATGTTAAGGGCTCCTATACTATGAAAGATTGAGATTGTGCTATGTAAAAAACGGTGCAAAAACAATAGACGTGTGGCAGCCGCATGATGCTTCTAATCGCATTGTGACATCCAAAATGTAACATTTATGATGTCACAAGGCCATCAGAAGCATGCGGCGGCTACAGATGTCTATTGTTTTTCCCCGGTTTTTAGGCAGCATCTCTAACAGTATAGGAGCAATTAACATGAGCACTAGTTAAATTTACATCGGTAAATGTAACTAGTGCTCAAGTTAAGCCCTCCCGTACTGTGAGAGACCGAGATCGCACTATGTAAATACCGGGGGAATATAAGTATGCCCTGTATGCCCCACCACTTTCAAGGGACACCTGCAGCCACTGCTGACATTATGAAAATGTCACACATAAGCAGTCTGAAACCTTGGAAGGTACATTTATCTGCGGTCAGGCCATAAAGTGGGCTGTGTGTTGCAACTGTCTCTGACATCTTCTACCAGCTGTCTCTTGTGGTATCAACCGTTTAAGGGCTTCTCCACCCCATTCTTGAAGTCTAATCTTTGGTGGTTAACTCAAACTCAGCTCTCTCTCGGGCATCATCGCGCCACACAGCGTTATCTTCTAAAATTACAGGTAGCTACGAGCAGTGCAGAGCTGGTTTAAGGCATACTCGGAAAGCCTTGACAGGCAGGACAAATTGTCATGGCCTGTTCTGCCATGTTTCGCCTGACTGCGCACTTTGTAGTGCAATTATATTGCTGTCCTCTCTGTATCATTAACAAGTGATACAAAGGGTTGTATTGAAATCTAATGGTATTTAGAAAAGTAACTTTCTGCCCATTACGAGCACCAAAACTTTGTGGGTGGGTCGATTGTATTATTTTATAGTGCTTCCATGCATTCTAGTATACCTTATTCAGGCGGGAGACTCCCGATGTTTTTAAGCCAAAAATGCCTTTGTGTGGCTATCTCCCCAGAAAATGCCTCTCTTTCAATAAAAGTCAATGAAGGATATACATTTTCCCTGTTATTTTTTTTTTTAAATCTCTCACTTTACTCTTCTGAAATGTTGGGATGTATGTGCTTCTTACCTCTAATGAGGGCCGGAAGCGATCGGATTTGCATTGCTTTCGTGGCCGACTGGAGTGCATTGTTGAAAGGCAGTTGTATGTCGTTTTTTGTTTTTTTACACTTTGACGCATAAATAGACACTATCCACATCGTCATAGTGTAAAATGAAGCCCCCAGTCAGAGACTCACTGCCCACCAAAGGAGATGAGTTGCTGAGTTGTTGGGCTGACCTACATCCAAGTTTAAAAAAACCTACCAAAGGAGCCCAGAGGTGACCACACTAATGGCTATTGTTATCCAATAACCACACTAATTACAGATGTTTTCCTGCAGGTTGTGGATGGGAATGCGATAAGAGACTATGGCGGACCCTGCTGGCTGGTTGTGGTTTGATATTGGTCTTCGCCCAATTCATCATGTCTGTACTGATGCTGGTAAAATGTGAGCTTTTTTCCCAGTTTATTTCTTATTTATGTGCGCAAAGTGTTTTCTGACACCCACTCACATTGGGTTCCGAAAAGCCCTATAAAATGTCAATTGCATAAAACTTCAGGGAATACTTTCTATATATTTAATAGTGGAATTAATTCCAACCCCTTATAAGGAACTTGTTAGAAATGGGGTCTTTGGTTGACAGTCAGGTTACCCCCTGTTCAAGCAAGGACCCTCACTCTAGTTAGGATAAAAGAGAATCACCCTCAGCTAACCCCTGCTTACCCCCTTGGTAGCTTGGCAGAGCAGTAGGCTTAACCTCAGAGTGCTGGGCGTAAAGTATTTGTACCAGCCCTCATGGCCTCCAGCTTCAGCTCTTCACAGCTCAGCTCTTGAGCTGCAATCCTTTCTTTTTCCAGGACTAAGGCTCTCTGCTCCTCAGCCCTCTCAAGCTCTGCATCTAGCTCTTCCAGACTCCGGATTCGAGCTAGGAGCCACTCATCTCTTTCTGTTCCCTCCTCTTCGGAGTAGTCATCCTCCTCAGACTCATTTGGTGGTGTTGCCTGACAACGTTTCAATTCATACTGAAACAGGGCTGACTCAAGATCCTCCCTTCTGGATTTCTTGTTCACAGCCAGTCCCCTTTCCATGCAAAATGCTTTAAGCTGCCACTTTTTATACATAAATAGGTGCCAGAAATTGACTTCCATTCTGAAAAGGCTTCACAACCAAAAAACAAAGTCCAAAAATATCATCAATACTTCCAGGAGGACATCAGAGAACAAAAAGCAGAATCACAAGACAAGTAGTATGTGGTCACGTAGTGGTCTGAGATCAAAACAGTAGTGTACACTTAATTACTGTATGTCAAGTACAAATACAAGTCCAAATCCCGACCGCTGGTCACCAATGTTAGAAATGGGGTCTTTGGTTGACAGTCAGGTTACCCCCTGTTCAAGCAAGGACCCTCACTCTAGTTAGGATAAAAGAGAATCACCCTCAGCTAACCCCTGCTTACCCCCTTGGTAGCTTGGCAGAGCAGTAGGCTTAACCTCAGAGTGCTGGGCGTAAAGTATTTGTACCAACACACACAAGTCAAGTTATGATTTTTTAAAGGTTTAAAATAAAAAGAGTCTTTAGGTAGTTGTAACAACACACTAGCGCTGCTAGCGTGTAAATGTACCTGGTTTGCGTCAAAAATAACCCCGCACGGGCGGTGTGCGTCGAAAGTAACCCTGCACGGCTGTGTGCGTCGAAAACAACTCGGCACGGCGGTGCGCGTTGAAAAAGCCAGCCACACGACGATCCGAAAGTCCCGCGGCGCAGGGTGCGATCTCTCAGCCTCCGTCAGCGATGCTGCGCGTCGTTTCTCCTGCTCCGGGCGTCGGTTTTTCGGTCGCGTTTCCTGCGGCGTCGTTTCTCAGCTGCGGAACCGGCGTCGCGTCGTTTTCTCAGCCGCGATCGGATTCGCGTCGATCTTTTCTCCGCACGGTGCTTGGTGCGTGTATTTTTGTCCTTAGGCTGCCAGCCTCTCCTTTCAGGGTCCCAGGAACTGGAAGGGCACCACAGAGCAGAGTAGGGGTCTCTCCAGAGACTCCAGGTGCTGGCAGGAAGAAGTCTTTGCTATCCCTGAGACTTCAACAACAGGAGGCAAGCTCTACATCAAGCCCTTGGAGATTTCTTCTTCAAGATGGAAGGCACACAAAGTCCAGTCTTTGCCCTCTTACTCTGGCAGAAGCAGCACTGCAGGAAAGCTCCACAAAGCACAGTCACAGGCAGGGCAGCACTTGTTCCTCAGCGATCAGCTCTTCTCCAGGCAGAGGTTCCCCTTGATTCCAGAAGTGTTTCTAAAGTTTGTAAGTTTGGGTGCCCTTCTTATACCCATTTTAGTCTTTGAAGTCACCTTCCTTCAAAGGGGACTCACACCTTCTTGTGAAATCCTGCCTTGCCCAGGCAAGGCTTCAGACACACACCAGGGGGTTGGAGACAGCATTGTCAGAGGCAGGCACAGTCCTTTCAGATGAGAGTGACCACTCCACCCCTCCCTCCTAGCAGAGATGGCTAATCAGGAATGCAGATTACACCCCAGCTCCCTTTGTGTCACTGTCTGGTGTGAGGTGAAAAACAACCCAACTGTCAAACTGACCCAGACAGGGAATCCACAAACAAGGCAGAGTCACAGAATGGTTTAAGCAAGAAAATGCTCACTTTCTAAAAGTGGCATTTTCAAACGCACAATCTCAAAATCAACTTTACTAAAAGATGCATTTTTAAATTGTGAGTTCAGGGATCCCAAACTCCACCTGTCCATCTACTCTCTAGGGGAATCTACACTTTAATCATATTTAAAGGTAACCCCCATATTATCCTATGAGAGAGAGACAGACCTTGCAACAGTGAAAACGAAATTGGCAGTATTTCACTGTCAGGACATATAAACCACATTACTATATGTCCTACCTTATCCATACACTGCACCCTGCCCTTGGGGCTACCTAGGGCATACCTTAGGGGTGCCTTACATGTAAGGAAAGGGAAGGTTTAGGCCTGGCAAGTGGGTACACTTGCCAAGTCGAATTTACAGTGTAAAAATACACATACAGACACTGCAGTGGCAGGTCTGAGACATGATTACAGAGCTACTTATGTGGGTGGCACAACCAGTGCTGCAGGCCCACTAGTAGCATTTGATTTACAGGCCCTGGCACCTCTAGTGCACCTTACTAGGGACTTACTAGTAAATCAAATATGCCAATCATGGATAAACCACTTACATACAATTTAAACAGGAGAGCATATGCACTTTAGCACTGGTTAGCAGTGGTAAAGTGCTCAGAGTTGAAAAGCCAACAGCAACATGTCAGAAAAATATAGGAGGCAGGAGGCAAAAAAGTCTGGGGATGACCCTGCAAAAGCAAAAGTCCAACACGACCCCCTACCAGCCTAAAGCCAGGGGAGAACAATCAATACCTTGATGTACTTCCCTGATTGGGGCGATAGAACAGGGACCCAGGCCCACAACAGCAGGGGCATGTTCCAGTTCTACGCCTTCCTGACTCCAGTTGGATCCCTCTGTCCATACTCTCAGGGCCCACTAAGCTAACCCATGGGGAATCCTTCTCCACATCTACAGACACCATCTGTGCAACACCTAACTTTACTTTGCTCACAGATGTATTGCAATGGGCAGATAGTACCACCAGGGCCAACACAGTGGTGTTGCCCACTCCACCCCCGGGGTGTGACTCTCGTCCTCCCCCCCCCAGGGGCAACTCTGTCCACCAGGACAGCAAGCCACAGTGGCCCCAGACAACTGTCAGGGATGAGAGCCCGACCTCAGGCCTCTCTAACCACTGTGACTGTGGAGAGTGGGGGGTGGTAGCCCCAGGTGCCCGGCACCCTTTGACCACTCTCTCTTCCACCAGGTCAGGGATGACAACCTGACCCTGGTCCTCCCCTCTGGGGCTCTGTACCCTCCCTGCAGAAGCGGCACCCCCAGAGTCAAAAACTGTCAGGGTGCTTGTAGAAGCAGTCCTGCACAATTCTTCCATCAGTGCAGGGATGTTAACCTGCAACTGATCCTCCAACCTGGGGTCTGTACCTTCAGGTTGGACCAGGGCCAGGGGTGAGGCTTCCCTCCCCCTGCCCTCTCTTCTGGGGTCCTGAACCACCCAACTAGGAGTGGCCCCCCCAGAAGACAACCTGGTAGGGGCACTGTTAGCAGTAGCCCCTTCCTCCAGGTCAGGGGAGACACCCTTAACCTGGCCTCCCAATCCAGGGTCTGTACCCACAGACTGGATCACTGCCTGGCAACCCAGGACTTCCTGGGGGGCATACCTACCCCCTACCAGGTCAGAGTTTACCCTCTGAACCTGGTCATCCAACCTAGGGTCACCACCCTGCGGTTGAACCACTGCCTGGCACACCAGGACTTCCTTGGGAGCACACTTACCCCCCATCAGGTCAGAGTTTACCCCCTGAACCTGATTATTCAACCCAGAGTCACCACCCTGCGGTTGAACCATTGCCTGGCACACCAGGACTTCTTTGGGAGCACACTTACCCCCCATCAGGTCAGAGTTTACCCCCTGAACCTGATCATTCAACCCAGAGTCACCACCCTGCGGTTGAACCATTGCCTGGCACACCAGGACTTCCAGGGGGGCACACTTACCCCCCTCAAGGGACACACTGTCCCGAAGGGCCACACAAGAGTCTGGCTGGCGCAGGTCTCCTGACCTCTGCCCATCTGACAGAGTCTGGATTCCCCCCAGCCCAGAAATGGTCTCACCAAGGTCATTCATGGGGGGCTCTGCTCTCAGAGCTGACCCCTGACCCTCCAGGTTCTCCACTGGGGTCCGCAACCCCCTCTCAACCCTCTGTCTGGACTTCTGCACCCCCTCACTAGGAGTGGTACTGCCAGACACCAGAACTGGTGGGACGCTGGCTACAGCGGCCCCCCCAAGTTCTCCTGACGCTGTGGGGTCTCCCTCAACAGATGGCCCTATGGTACAGGCTAGGCTCCCCTCCTGGTGTTCCCGCAGGGAACCCTCCAGGACCTGGGACCGGATCTCGGGCACCTTGGGCCTCAACCCATCCCCATTCCCTCTCCTCTGAGACTGGACATGGGGTCCCTCACCCATCCCACTACACTGGGACCTACCTGGGACACTACAATCCTTCCCTACCTCACCTGGTTGGGAACTACCTAGACCACTCCTCTCAGGAGCACCCCCAAATGCCTCTTCAGACTCTCTGGTACTCACCCAGAAGTCTGCCTCCATTGTAAGCTCCCTGGGGTCAGAGAACTCACACTCCACCTGGTGTTGGCATAGCTCTGGAAAATAAGGACTAGACATATGCTCTCCAGCAATTACATCACTCAGCCCCTCACATGAATTAACCAAAGTACCCTTCACCCAACCATCCAGTGACTCTGCCTTGAAAAAGCACCCCACATCACCCTCCTGAGACTGGTGAGACAGTACCTGACTGTCCCTGACACTCAACCCACACTCTTCTGGGATGTCTTCACACTCCATAACCAGGACTTCTACCTGGGGGGAACCCCTCTCCCTGTCACTCTCACCTAGAGTCAGTAGAGTGTCCCTCCCACCAGTAGGAATATGACTCCCCATGCCAGTTCCCCAATCCACCTCAGGGACCCTGTGCATCACTGGAGCTACCTCATACCCCTGAACCTCCTGGCGTGTGTTAACTCCCTCCTTCAAGTAGGGCACCACCTCTCTGGGCATGTGCACTTCTTCAGCAGTACTGGATACAAGATTTTTGCTGCCACCATCTGAACTGGATTCAGCCCTCATGGCCTCCAGCTTCAGCTCTTCACAGCTCAGCTCTTGAGCTGCAATCCTTTCTTTTTCCAGGACTAAGGCTCTCTGCTCCTCAGCCCTCTCAAGCTCTGCATCTAGCTCTTCCAGACTCCGGATTCGAGCTAGGAGCCACTCATCTCTTTCTGTTCCCTCCTCTTCGGAGTAGTCATCCTCCTCAGACTCATTTGGTGGTGTTGCCTGACAACGTTTCAATTCATACTGAAACAGGGCTGACTCAAGATCCTCCCTTCTGGATTTCTTGTTCACAGCCAGTCCCCTTTCCATGCAAAATGCTTTAAGCTGCCACTTTTTATACATAAATAGGTGCCAGAAATTGACTTCCATTCTGAAAAGGCTTCACAACCAAAAAACAAAGTCCAAAAATATCATCAATACTTCCAGGAGGACATCAGAGAACAAAAAGCAGAATCACAAGACAAGTAGTATGTGGTCACGTAGTGGTCTGAGATCAAAACAGTAGTGTACACTTAATTACTGTATGTCAAGTACAAATACAAGTCCAAATCCCGACCGCTGGTCACCAATGTTAGAAATGGGGTCTTTGGTTGACAGTCAGGTTACCCCCTGTTCAAGCAAGGACCCTCACTCTAGTTAGGATAAAAGAGAATCACCCTCAGCTAACCCCTGCTTACCCCCTTGGTAGCTTGGCAGAGCAGTAGGCTTAACCTCAGAGTGCTGGGCGTAAAGTATTTGTACCAACACACACAAGTCAAGTTATGATTTTTTAAAGGTTTAAAATAAAAAGAGTCTTTAGGTAGTTGTAACAACACACTAGCGCTGCTAGCGTGTAAATGTACCTGGTTTGCGTCAAAAATAACCCCGCACGGGCGGTGTGCGTCGAAAGTAACCCTGCACGGCTGTGTGCGTCGAAAACAACTCGGCACGGCGGTGCGCGTTGAAAAAGCCAGCCACACGACGATCCGAAAGTCCCGCGGCGCAGGGTGCGATCTCTCAGCCTCCGTCAGCGATGCTGCGCGTCGTTTCTCCTGCTCCGGGCGTCGGTTTTTCGGTCGCGTTTCCTGCGGCGTCGTTTCTCAGCTGCGGAACCGGCGTCGCGTCGTTTTCTCAGCCGCGATCGGATTCGCGTCGATCTTTTCTCCGCACGGTGCTTGGTGCGTGTATTTTTGTCCTTAGGCTGCCAGCCTCTCCTTTCAGGGTCCCAGGAACTGGAAGGGCACCACAGAGCAGAGTAGGGGTCTCTCCAGAGACTCCAGGTGCTGGCAGGAAGAAGTCTTTGCTATCCCTGAGACTTCAACAACAGGAGGCAAGCTCTACATCAAGCCCTTGGAGATTTCTTCTTCAAGATGGAAGGCACACAAAGTCCAGTCTTTGCCCTCTTACTCTGGCAGAAGCAGCACTGCAGGAAAGCTCCACAAAGCACAGTCACAGGCAGGGCAGCACTTGTTCCTCAGCGATCAGCTCTTCTCCAGGCAGAGGTTCCCCTTGATTCCAGAAGTGTTTCTAAAGTTTGTAAGTTTGGGTGCCCTTCTTATACCCATTTTAGTCTTTGAAGTCACCTTCCTTCAAAGGGGACTCACACCTTCTTGTGAAATCCTGCCTTGCCCAGGCAAGGCTTCAGACACACACCAGGGGGTTGGAGACAGCATTGTCAGAGGCAGGCACAGTCCTTTCAGATGAGAGTGACCACTCCACCCCTCCCTCCTAGCAGAGATGGCTAATCAGGAATGCAGATTACACCCCAGCTCCCTTTGTGTCACTGTCTGGTGTGAGGTGAAAAACAACCCAACTGTCAAACTGACCCAGACAGGGAATCCACAAACAAGGCAGAGTCACAGAATGGTTTAAGCAAGAAAATGCTCACTTTCTAAAAGTGGCATTTTCAAACGCACAATCTCAAAATCAACTTTACTAAAAGATGCATTTTTAAATTGTGAGTTCAGGGATCCCAAACTCCACCTGTCCATCTACTCTCTAGGGGAATCTACACTTTAATCATATTTAAAGGTAACCCCCATATTATCCTATGAGAGAGAGACAGACCTTGCAACAGTGAAAACGAAATTGGCAGTATTTCACTGTCAGGACATATAAACCACATTACTATATGTCCTACCTTATCCATACACTGCACCCTGCCCTTGGGGCTACCTAGGGCATACCTTAGGGGTGCCTTACATGTAAGGAAAGGGAAGGTTTAGGCCTGGCAAGTGGGTACACTTGCCAAGTCGAATTTACAGTGTAAAAATACACATACAGACACTGCAGTGGCAGGTCTGAGACATGATTACAGAGCTACTTATGTGGGTGGCACAACCAGTGCTGCAGGCCCACTAGTAGCATTTGATTTACAGGCCCTGGCACCTCTAGTGCACCTTACTAGGGACTTACTAGTAAATCAAATATGCCAATCATGGATAAACCACTTACATACAATTTAAACAGGAGAGCATATGCACTTTAGCACTGGTTAGCAGTGGTAAAGTGCTCAGAGTTGAAAAGCCAACAGCAACATGTCAGAAAAATATAGGAGGCAGGAGGCAAAAAAAGTCTGGGGATGACCCTGCAAAAGCAAAAGTCCAACAGAACTACTATGCCAATATTTAGGACCATATTTGGCACTGCACAGTATATTACAGAACATCACTTCTTTCTTACCTCCCTCTTCACTTACTGAAATTACAGAAAATGAATGTATGTATGTATTTATGTACGTATGTATGTTTTTATGTATTTTGTATTTCTATTGCACAAACCTAGCCAAAAGGCAGTGGAGTACTGTACATGAGCAAAGACAACAATAAAATAAAAAATAAAGAACATGAGTAGGATCTATGGTTGCCCTCTCAATCTCAGCAGCTTGGTTAGAATTGGTGGTGTTTTCAGCCTCTCCCTAAAGTGCCCAAATATAACCCCAAAAACGGAAGTCATGAGTGGTTTCTTCCTGCAGCTAGGTGGCACTTCATCAGCTGGTTATAAACAATGAGTGGTCTCTCCCTGAAGTACCTTAATATTGCATCAGAAGACTGAAGGCATGGGTGGTCTCTTTCTGCAGCAAGACAGTATTGCATCAGGTGTTAAAAAACATGAGTGGTCTCTTTTTGAAGTACTTTAATATTGTATCAAAAGAGAGAAGCAGGAGTGTTCTTTCCCTGTTGCAATGCAGTATTGCATCAGACAATAGTGCCCCAGAAGCACATTTTCAGTTTTGCACAAGAAGACCTAAGAAGACAGTTG
Source organism: Pleurodeles waltl (assembly GCF_031143425.1). Classification (NCBI taxonomy): domain Eukaryota; kingdom Metazoa; phylum Chordata; class Amphibia; order Caudata; family Salamandridae; genus Pleurodeles; species Pleurodeles waltl. Next base: position 979,457,338 of record NC_090449.1, read on the forward strand.
CCATGAGTGCCCTCTCCCACTTTCAGCCCATTCAACTCTCTGAGAACTCTGATAAAGCTTGGGGTCAGCTCAATATCCCGAGCAGTCACTGGTTGAATGGGTGGCGTCATTCGTCAGCGCGTGACTGTTGCAAGAAGGGAATAGAGGCCCACCTAGAAAAGCTCTTAACTCACCTTTATTTACCCCTTATCTCTTTTCTGCCAGACCACCAGCAAATGAGCGATGCCTTCCCTGGATAAACAGACTAGAAGTCTATCAACTCATAACAAGGACCTAGATGGGGGTCTGTGTGTTTATGAGTGGAAGAGAGTTCTTTAGGTCAAGATCACATCAAATAATTGACACGTGGCTCCCTGTTTGTTTCTGGTCCTTGATTTCTCCTGGGTGTCCAGAATTAATGTTTGTTTCTTCTTTCAATTTCCTCCTCTCATTCTGTGTAGCTTACGAAAATTCTGCAAAGCTGGAGGCAGCAGAGCTGGACTATTCTACAATGAAGGCAAACGGTGAGTTAACAGTGCTGCCTTTCATATCAAAACAAGAAAAATTATAACACATTTCTACAGACAGTTGCCTGAAAATTATGCTGCACCCCAATGTTTGCACCTGATTTCAAGCACAAACCTTCCCGCCACTAAAAATGCTGTGAGTTTACTGCTAACACTGTTTCTAACTCCCATAATCAATGAGAACTGCAAACCACAAATTTTAACTTTGTTGTAAAACTGTTTTTAGATCTCGCCTACAAAGACATGTGTATTTATTTATTTATTCATTTATTTATTTATTTATTTAGGTGATTTTACAAAGCACGAATATGGCCTGAGGGTATCAGAACGCTGTACATACAATTGGAAACAGAAACAAAAAGTCTAATACATAGAAAAAAGCACATAAAACGTAGACTAAGAATTTAAAAGCTAAAGCAGGATATCTTATGTTGTAATCCAGGTATCCAGGGGAACAGTGTTCATGTGGAGGTTCTACTGAGATGGTTGTGCTTCTGTCTTCTATTGGTGTTAATGTCAATGATGGCAACCCTGAGGACAGGCTAACCAAGACTTTATGCACAAAGCCTGTTCATTAGGATCTTTTTTGCCTCTTTTTGGAAAATAAGGGTCAATGCTTTGAACGAACCTCGGGTGGCAGGAAGTTGAAATCCTTGGAGCCGATACTGAAAAGGAGTGTGTGTAGGTTTTCTTGTTTTCTGAATCTGGAGGGTTCTAGACTGAGAGAGTTTTCACTTCTGAGGGTGTGGCTTCCTCCTGAGATTCGAATCTTTTCTTCCAGATATCTGGGTTCATTTTAATGTAAAGCTTTGTGTGTGAGCAAGCAATTTTCATTTGAGTTCTGGCCTTGAGGGGGAGCCATTTTAGAGAGCTAGCCAAGGATGAGGGTAATATGGTCAGAGCGTCTTGTGGCTGTTACCAGTCTTGCTGCTGCATTGAGTGTCGCTTCCAGTGGGGCCATTCTTGACTTGGGAAAACCTAAAGAGGTCACACAGCTGTATTCTAGTTTGGAGACTACTAGGGATTGTACTGCTAATTTGAAGTCTGGAGGTGGCTGAAATGGTTTCATTTTTTTCAGTAGTTTGTGTTGGAATGATGCACTGTGCTTGGTTGCACTGATGTGTGCTAGCATTTTCAGATTCTTGTCCAGTGTTATTCCACGGGATTTCATGGAATCAATAATGGTAGGTTTGCAGTTAAAGACACGTAGGTGATTGAGCCAATTTTGGATGTGTGTAACTTTGTTAAGAAGGAAGAAAAGAATAAATTCGGTTTTCAGAGAGTTCAGCTTTTGAGGTTGGTTTGAGATGGCCCGTTCTGAGATTTGGCTACAGTGTTATTTAGTTGGATGACAGCCTCTAGGGAGGATATCTTTAAGTATAATTGTGTATCTTCGTGTACATGTGGTATTCAAGGTTTGTTTGATTGAGGATTTTTTATTAATGCTTCCATACAGAAGTTGAGGAGTGTGGGGGAAATAGTCAACACTTGTCAGACCACGCATCCCACTGGTGAGGCCTGTGAGAGTGAGATGCCTAATTTTGTTTGTTATGATCAGTTCTGTAAGAAGGATGTGAAACAGGAGAGCATATTACCAGGCATCCCCATTGTTAGGCCTGACAGCCTTATGGTGGTCTTCCTCCAACTTTTTTGTCTACCTCCCTCCATTTTAATGATCTAATTTTTGCTAGTTTTAGGACTCTACACACTTTACCACTGCTGACCAGTGCTAAACTGCTTGTGCTCTGTCCCCTAAACATGGCAACATTGGCTTATGTACAATTTTCATATTTCATTTACTGATAAGTCCCTAGTAAAGTGCACTAGATGTGCCCAGGGCCTGTAAATTAAATGCTGCTAGTGGGCCTGCAGCACGGATTGTACCACCCACATAAGTAGCCCCTTAACCATATCTCAGGTCTGCCACTGCAAGACCTATGTGTGCAGTTTCACTGCAACTTTGACTTGGAATCTAAATCTACTTGCCACGCCTTAAATTCCCCTTTTCTTACATGCAAGTCACACCTAAGTTAGGCCCTAGGTAACCCATAGACTAGGGTACTATGTAAGTAAAAGGCGGGACACAAACTTTTAACGTTTACATGTCCTAGTAGTGCATTCTACATTACTATTTTAGAAATGGCACTTTTAGAAAGTAGGCATATCCCTGCACTTACTGCTCTCTGTGCCTTACAGCCTGTCTCCAATCCACGTGTGGTCTGTGCTAGTTGACAGCTCCACTTGTACATTCCACCCAGACAGCCATAAACACAGGACACTCAGCTGTATCTGCATTCATCTGTATACTGATGGGTCTTTGAGAAGGGTGGGTGGATGGGCTCTCACTTACACTTCAAAGGCCAGTGGCTTACCCTCACACAAAGGACTGATAAACACCCACAAGGCTCCTGGGGGAATTTATGCACTTCAAAGCCTCTCTTTGACATTCTCCCCACTTCAAATGCACTTTTGGGTCCATATATATACTGGACTCTGTCAGAGGGACTGCCTTGCTGCCCAAAGGACTCATCTGGACTGCTTTGCTGGAAGGGCTGCTGGCCTGCTCGCTCTCGACTCTGCCTTCCATCACATGTGCTCTCCAAGGGCTTTCATTGAGCTTGCCTCCTGTTCTGAAGTCTCAGGACTGTCAAAGACTTCACAAAAGGGAAGAAAATCCAGTGCATCAGAAAATTGGATCATCACAGTGCCTGTTGCCTCTTTGCTACAATTTCTGGATTTTCCAAACATTGTCCCTGGGTGTCAAAATATCCCCACATCGAGGTACCAAGACTTCTCTCCCAAAAACCAATGCATTCACCTTGCTGCGTGGAAAGAAATGGTGCATTGCCACGCTGGAAAAATTGATGCATTGCTTTACTTTCCGATGCATCTCCTCCTGTGCAATCCTCTGCATTATTTTTGACGCATGCAAGGTACTTTGTGTTAAAAGGACACAGCCACTGATTCTTAAGGATTGAGACTCATCTACACCTTTAAAAAGTGACATATTCACTGATGCATATTGGATTTTTGTTGTTTTGGTCTTATTTTATTCAGATAAATATTATCTAAGTTTCTAAACTGATGTGGAGTACGTTTTTGTGGTGTTTTCACTGTATTACTGTATGAGTTATTGCCCAAATACTTTACACATTGCCTTCTAAGTTAAACCTGCCTGCTCTGTGCAAACTACCGGAGGGTGATCCCAGGATAATTTTAGTTGTGTTGTGACTCACCATGACTCGGATTGTGGTCCCTAGTTGGACAGGGTGCATACCCCTGCCACCTAGTCCCACTCTGTTTGCTAGCACTGATGCGTGGTCTAGGCGGATACGTAGGCGGAAGTCGTTGTGGTCTAATATCTTGAGGGTGTAATACATGATGTGAACAATTGCTGGTTCTGTTCTGTGCCCAGTAGTATAAGGGCATACCTTCCATCAAACTATTTTTGACAGGTGCCACGCCCTGTGATGACGAAGGCAATGACGTAGGTAATGATGTGTATGCCCTGCCCCGAGGTTTTCAATCAATCACCGTGCCTGTCATGTGTCTGTGGCTATGTGATAGATAGCCCTAAGAGCCTGCGCCTGGTTGTGTGTTCCTGGACATGTTCAGGCTGTCAAAGGGTTGTGAAAAATTAAAGCCCTAACAGTTTACGCTGTGTGTGGATCTATCAAGGTAAGTCTGGGTGTGTTAAGGTATGTGCAAAATAAAAGTCTTAACATTTTGCGCAATGTGTGAGTTTAACAAGGGCTTGTTGGAGCATGTTATGTTAAGAGCTGTGCTGGCTTTGCTAGCAATTCTAGTAGGTTGTTGTGATTGACCATGTCAAACACTGATAAGTGAACTAGAAGGATAAGTAGGCAGGAGTCATTGTGGTCTAGCATCTTAAGGGTGTCATCCACGATGTGAACAATTGCTGATTCTGTGCTATGCCCTAGTCTGAATCTTGATTGAAATTCATAGAGTAGGTTGAATTGGTCAATATGTTGACACAAATAGTTGTGTACATATTTTTTCAACATCTTGGCCAGAAAAGGGATATTTGACACCAGGCAAAAATTGATCAGGATTGTAGGGTCTGAGCCTACTTTTTTCAGGAGGGATGTCACTTGCTCAATCTTTAGGCAGTCCAGGATAATGCTTTGTTTTAGTGAGGAATTTACAGTCTTCGTTATTATGGGTGAGAAGAGGCGACTGAGTTCCTTGAGTGTTGTGAATAGGATAGGGTTGTTGATATGTGATGTTGGCTTCATGGAAAGTAGGGGTCCTGTGCACCTCATCCTCAGTTTTTAAAACTCAAGAATGCTTGCTTTTTAGTCTTTGATGTGTCATTCATTGTATGTTCCTGGGCTCTGGGTGGAAATTCACTGTCGGAATGATGATTGTTGTTTATAGTGGCTCATAACCTTTATTTGTTGATCACAATTGCTTTTTCAATTTCTATGATTTTTCCATTGAAAGAGGAGGAGAAAACTTCACAGTTTTCCACTGAGTTATTGCTAATCCTAGTTACATTGTTTGTTCTTGGTAGTTGATTGTCAATTTTGAATAGTCCCCCTTGGCGATTCCTATAGGGCAACGGCCTATTGTGGACCACTGGCAGTGAGCTTTGGGGCAACCAATTGTTTACCATAGATTGGATTTCTTGCCAGTCTCATTTGGTTGGATATTCTTTAGTGGCTTACTTCCTCTTCCTGTGTTTGCCCTTCCCATGGAGAATAGCGTCTTGACCATCCTTTTGATTGAATGACTTGCTTCACATCAAGGAACTACCTTTTTCTTTCTCTTTCCGCTTGCCATGGGAGTCGATGCTCTCTTCCATATGTACTACTCAGCCAACACATTCCTGCCCCTTTGTGATGATCCCCCAGCTTGTCTGTTCCTTCCCACCATCTCTTCCTACTCAGATGGTGAATTTATTTACGCTTCCCCCACCGTGCTCCTCTGTTGCTCCCCTCCCATTATCTGCTCAATGTTGTTCCCACTTCAGAGTAGTGTTTACTACTCTCGAAGTCACGACTAGTCCCGCCTTAAAGTACCTTAATATTGCATATGAAGATAGAAAGCATAAGTAGTCTCACCCTGCATCACGAAAATATAAATTGCACTAGGAGGAAGAAAACATGAGTGGTCTGACCTCTGAAGTTCCTTAATATTGCATGAGAAGGTGGAAGGTGTGAATAATCTGTCCCTGCAGCATGGCAGTATTGCATCAGAAGGGAGAAACAGTGTGTTGTCTCTCTCTGAAGTACCTTCATATTGCCTCAGAAGAGAGAAGGCATCTCCCTGCACCAATTCAGCAGTGCATAAGATGATAGTGCTCCCCAGAAGCACATTTTCAGTTATGCATCAGAAGACAGATGCCTGGAATGCCCACTGACAAGTACACCTACATCCAACTCACTGAGACCTTTACGAAAGCTAAGGGTCACTTTGATGCCCCAGTGACAGATTAAGTTTACATGGTCATTCTGCAGTGCATGATTGTTGCAAGACAGGGGTAGGAGCAATCATACAATATGCCTGGTTTTGCCTATAACTACCTTATATCTCACCGATGCCAGGCCAGCATGAGACTGAAGGATGCCTGTGCGGCATGAACTGACCATGTAGTCTCCAGGGACGGTTTCTCTTTTAAAGGAATTGGGAAAGAAGGGGTCTCTGTTGTTTATCAGTGGAAAGGGTTTGTCAGTTAAGATTGCATTGTCACATTCACATGTGGATCCCTGTCTGTTTCTGGTCCATTGAGTCTCCTGGATGCTCAGAGTTAATGTTTGTGTCTTCTTTCACCATCTCCTCATCTCTTTCTCGAATTGTGAATTAACAGTGCGTTATTTCATATCAAAAGAAGAACAATTACAAGAAATGTTTATAAACAGGCAGTTGCCTGAAAATCATGCTGCCCTACAATGTTTGCACCTGGTTTCAAACACAACAGAGTTAGTAATTTTTATTAATGGGAAAATGTGTTTGTACATATGGCTCTAGGTCTCTAAATCTCATTGTTATATAGACCTGCAAACCAAGGATTTTACCCCAATATTAAAACCATTTAGGCCACAACTATAAAGACCTATAAATCAATCACCTATTGTGGAGACTTCCAATACTTGCAGTGAGCCAGCCCACTTCCTACCATTGGGTGACTTATATGTCAATCTTATTAGCTTTCTTATTATTTGACGGTTTGCCTTCCTCTTGTGTTTGTATCTACCATGGAGTATAGCTTCTTTGTCATTCTTCTGATTGAATAACTTGTATCCTTTCCTGGCTCCAACCCAAGGAACTATTTTTTTTCTTTCAGCACTCAATCGGTGTGCAAGTGTTAGATTGCTCTCTCTCTTTACTCCTCCGTGCATAGATCATTTAGGTTTCACCAAAAATGGTGTAATGTTAACCCCCGCAGTGCAGGGTGGCCCTGAGCTCCAGGAGGCTCCCTCGGCACTGTACACTGTTCGTCGGCAGAGGGCCCATGGCCTGAACGCTCCTAACTGGGTCCATGTAATTTGCAGGGGGCTCATCGTCATGTTTTTTACGCCACTGAACACCAGGGATTGCATCAGTGACCCCCTGATGTGCCTTTTGTGAGTCCTGCTATGCTCTTGCGCCCCTAGTGTCAGAGGAGTCAAGAAGCCGAAATGAGAAAGCATGCCTGACTATTCCTTTGGAAACTATGGCTTCACTATACAATTCACTCACACGCACTCTTGCTTGTATTAGAATAATAAAGAATGCAAAGTAAAGGGATTTGGGGCCAGATGTAGGAAAGGTTTTACGCATTGCAAACAGCGATTTTCGCTGTTTGCTATGTGCAAAACCCGCATCGCGATGCCCATTCCCATTTTGCGAGTCGGTAACCTGGTTACCAACTCGCAAAACAGGACTGCGAGTCGCAAATAGGAAGGGGTGTTCCCCTTCCTATTTGCAAGTCGCAGCGCGATGCAAGATTGCTTTGTGACCGCGAACGCGGTTGCAGAGCAATGGCAGTTCCCACCAGTGTCACACTGGTGGTAACCCATTCGCAAAAGGGAAGGAATACCCATGGGATCCCTTCCCCTTTGTGAATGGCCTGGAATACATTTTTTCAGAGCAGGTAGTGGTCCTATGGACACGTTTCATTTTTTCATTTTGTAATGCATCTTGTTTTCCTTTAAGAAAAACGGGCGGCATTACAAAAAAAAAAAACTGCTTTATTTAAAAGCAGTCACAGACATGGTGGTTTGCTGTCTCCAGCAGGCCACCATCCATGTGAGTGCTGCGAGTCGCAAATTGCTTTTAATGAGGTGGCCCCTTGCGACTCGCAGATGGTGTCAGGGACACCATCCTGCATCCGCCATTGCGACTCGCAATTTGCGAGTCGCAATGCCGGAATTTCCTACATCTGGCCCTTAGTTCTAACTCAAGCTCAAAGATGCTTGTACTAATCCATATTCAAGGAATTACAGCTGTCCCATCTACACTCCAAAAACAGAAGCATATAATTAAATTGCAGAGTGACACGGAGCACATGTAAACATTCAAAGGATTACAGTGCAGTGAAACATTTGTAGACTGAAAAATAGAGTATCAAACTTGCCAAAACTGTATGAATTTATGCTCTGTTAAACAACATGCATAACCCCCAATAAAAAATATCAAATCATCAACTGTCTAGCATAACAGGTGCACAACAGAGTATTTTAAGTTACATTTTATTTTGAAATGTGCCATGCATTTCATAGCTGCACCATTAGCATATGATTTCCATCCATCCTTCAGTTGATAATGCTTGTTTTATTTACTTGTTTTATTATTATTTTGCTATTTTGATTAACTACATTTTAACTGAGAAAATACTTTCTGTATTGTGATTGAGGCCAAAGGTCATGTGGCACCACTTCCTAGGATAGCAACAGGGTCAACAGTAATATGATGCCACATCCTGTGATGTCTTCAGGGTCAAAGGGCATGTGATGTCACTATTGCTACATCTGTCATTTTAGTGAATAATCACCCGTGCCTACTTGCACTCTTTATGTTCCTCCTCCAAATTCTGTGTTGCTTGTCCCACCTCTTCCCACTCACCTTGTTTATTTAATCTCACCACAACCCGTTCCTCCATTGCCCTCCGCTGCTCCCACTTCTTGTCTGCATTTACTACTCACCTCGGCCCCTGCCCTCTCCTCTGCTTCATACCACCCTCTCAGAGCTGCACTTTGTTACAGGGGCACTCCTTTCTAAATAATACACTTTCATGCACTAGTAGTTTTTCAGTTTACTGCTCCAAGATGGGCATCCACCATCTGGAAGTGGGAAAAAACATGGCTATAAGAGCGTTGTGACTCATACATACTCATGTGTTATGATTTATATGCACGTATTAATCATTTCACTGGTGATTTCTTTTCCTTATTTTGTTTTTTTGTCATTGTGTCAGCAATAACCATATTTATGTTTTTACCAATGACAACGAGCATTGGCCAACCCAATATGTGAGACCTAATGACTTTGGCAAAGCTTAGTAACAACTTCAATCTCCAAATTCTGTTGTCAAAGATATCTGCCAACCACATCATGAACCACATTGTCAGGGTCCACTGCAGCCCATGATCCAAACCTCATTTGCAACAACCACTTCAAACTTCTAACACCATCCTCAATATCTGACCACCAACAAGCATTCTAAACCTCACAGTCGGGAACACTCACAAGCTGTGCCCCAATCTCATTGTCAGTCACTGTTACCAAGCTGCATCCTTAGCCCCATTTTAAGATACCATTGTTTACAAGGCTTGCTAATCCCATTGTAAATCATTAGCCGAAACTGACTTCACCTTTAAATTTTGCCTTCCCTTCTGGCATCTTTATTGGTCATTTTGTCCTCATAAATACTGGTGTTGTAGCTAGTTACCTGCTGATTGTGGAGGTGAAGATTCAGTGTCCCTTAAAGTGAAATACACTCTGAAATGCACTTATCTCACAGCCTCACTCTTGTATCTTGAAAGGATGTAATGTGAGTCAGCACATGACCTGTGAAGAAAGAGGGTTCCACTCTGCAGCCCTGGTGAGTGCCACACACACCAAGTGCGTGACTAACACATTTAAGTACTGGTCCTCGCATCACTCCACCACACATAGGTCAAGCATCTAGTACTTCTTCTTTCCTTTGTGTTCCTGCAGGCATTCAGCAGTATCTTGCAACTCTCAGATGCCCAGACTGATCGCAGGTCAAAGAGAGGTTATGTTCCCATGGACACACCTGAGCTAGACCCCTTCACCTCTTCCTGCGTACTTATGGGCTAATCCAACACCAGTCAAGCTGAATATCTATGTGCCGCCACCCATCAAGGAACAAGATAAAACCTTTGTAGTGGTAAGCACATACAACCTATGGCAACTGTAAATGGGGAAGCCAAGCAAAGCTATTGAGTAAGCTGAGAAACCCCCCCCCCCCTCCATCCCAAGTCTAACACACTCACCTTCATAGTGAAAAATAGTGATACTTACCCTGGCAGTTGAAGCAGACTGCCTGCAGCAACAGTGAGTAGAACCAATGAATGTGACCTGTGCTGATATTTACAGCCCAAGTAGCAAGTCCAAGACAGGTCCAAGGTTTTGCTCAAATTAAATTATTCATTTCCAGAAAAGCGATAGTCTATGTCAGCTCCTTGCATTCTCTTTTAAATTTCAATAATTGCAGTGGAGTGTTGGAAGAGAGAAAGAGGCAGGAAGGAGAGGGAGGGAGACAAGCAAAGGGAAGAGTGACATAGGCAATAGAGGAGAAAGAAATACAAAAACAGGAGACGGGGTGCAATGGAAAAACTGGGGAAGGAATGAGAGGGACAAAATAGTGTTAGAGGAGAGAGGAAGGGGAGAAGAGAGTACAATAGAGTGTAGGAAAGGAAAGCAGGAGACACAATGGGAAGTGAAAAGAATGAGAGAGAAGAAGGAAAAGACGTGGCTGAGAAGGTGTTGTAGAAAAGAACCACTGAGTGAATTGGGGAGGAAGAGTGAAGGATAAATTAGTAAAGGAGAAAATGAAGCGAGCAGAGTAGATAGTGAACGTGAAGTGGAGAAAAGTAACAAAAGAATAGTGAGGAGTGGATGACAAAACAAGGGCAGGGTGCAGTGTCTGTTAAAGGTGGGCCTTGTGTTTAGGTGTCCTGACAGTGAAATACTGCCAAATTAGGTTTTCACTGTTGCAAGGCCTATTTCTCCCATGGGCTTACATGGAGGCTGCCTTTAAATATTATTAAAGTGTAGATTCCCTTTGAGAGCAGATAGAAATGTGGAGTATGGGGTCTCTGATCTCACAATTTAAAAATATATCTTTTGTGAAGTTAGTTTTTGGACTGAGTTTGAAAACGCCACTTTTAGAAAGTAAGCATTTTCTTGCTTAAACCTTTCTGTGACTCTGCTTGTTTGTGGATTCCCTGCCTGAGTCAGTTTGACAGTTGGGCTGTTTGCACCTTTCCTCTAGACAGTGACACAAAGGGAGCTGGGCTGTAGCCTGCATATCCTGATGAGCCATCTGTGCTAGGAGGGGAGGAATGAGTGGTCACTCACACCTGAAAGGGCTGTGCCTGCCCTCACAGAATGCAGTCTCCAACCCACTGCTGTGTGTCTGGGGCCTGGCCTGGGCATGGCAGGATCTTGCAAACAAGAAAGACTTTGCTTTGAAATTAACCAACTCCAAAGGTAGAAAGGGGTATACATATTGGACCCAAAACACCTGCAAATCAAATTACTTCAAGGATTCAAGAGGAACCTCTTACTGGAGTAGAGCTGAAGAGCTGAGGAGAAGAGCTGCCCTGGCCTGTGACTGTGGTGTGTTGGGCTATCCTGCAGTTGCTGCTTCTGCCTGTGCAAGGAGATAGAGACTGGACTTTGTTTTGCATTCCTGCTTGAGAGGTACCCCTAAGGGCTTGGAGTAGACCTTGCCTCCTGTTTTGAAGCCTCAGGCTCAGCAAAGGCTTCACCACCCAGTTCCGAGTCTGCCTGCTGTGGACTCTAACTTGCCAGAGGGTGCCATTCCAGTACTTGCGCCCCTGGAAGTGAATTTCTGGATGACGCCATGAGACTTCATAAAGGATGCCGCTGTCCAGAACTGTGACGCTGCCTGCCCTGAGCCTGAGGACCTCACAGAAGTGCGACTACCCTGTAGGCTTCGCGTCACTGCCGCCGCTGATCCTGCCCAACTACGCTGACTTCGGAGTGACGTAAGTCCGACGTCTGTGACATTTGATGCCATTACAGTGCCTGCGACCCCGTGAGGTCGCCCTGCAGCATTGTGACTTCGCCCGACTTCGTGCCTGCCTGAACCAAGTGACGACTTCACAACCAGCGCCGCTTCACCTCCACCGCTCTGCAGTAAGGACCCAATGCCGCTGGGCGATGGCTCTGCCATTCTGCCCCATTGCACCGGAACCTATACCACATCGGATCCAGCGAAGCCTTGCTCCCCGACTTGGTGCACCCACCTGTTTTCTTTTTGTTTGCTAAAGTATTGTACCTGGGGGTCAAACGACTCCATAAACGGCGCCATTGGCATTGCATTGTAGGAAACAACTCTGTCACAACGCCGCTTACTAACAACATGCAGAATTTGTGCCTCTGGGCACTATTTTTGTGCTTTTAAGTGCTAAATTTATATTTTTGTGTATTGTGGATTTTATGTCATATTTGGTCTTTTTTATTTCGATAAAATAATAACTATTTTTCTAAACCTGTGTTGTTTCATTTTGTAGTGGTTTACTGTATTACTGTGTGTGTTTGTACAAATGCGGAACACATTATCCCTGAAGTTAAGACTGCCCGCTCGTGCCAAGCTACCAAGGGGGTGAGCAGGGGTTAACTGATTGTGATTCTCCTTTTCCCTGGTTAGAGTGAGTGTCCTGACTACCAACCGAAGATCCAGTTTCCAACAACTATACTGAGAGGCATTAATTAACACTGTTAATAAATGCCTCTCAATATAGTAATATGAACGGATGTACTAAAGTGAAACAATTCCAAATGTTAAAAGCACACAAAGAGAGCACTTTTAAATACTGTAATGATGTGCTCTAAACAAATACTCTGTGCGTGCTAAAGCATGCGCAGTATATCTGTCTAGAGCACGCATGCTGCTTGAGACCACAGAGTCTCATGACTCAGTGACCACAAGCCACGTGCCCTCAACCATGTGCAGACTTCAAGCAACACCGTTTCCCAACACATTAAGGTGACGAGTTCGGAAAGGGTGTGGCTTGCAGCCTGTGAAATGATTGACAGGCAATCCCGGGAATGCAGGGCTTACACCCTAGATGCCCAGGAGTGCTTGGAAATATGACGCTGCTACATGTCATGAATGGGAGGTCTCTTCACCCAAATTGCAGGAGAAGCCTGCTTATGGATTGTGTTAAAAAAACAAAGATGTATTGCACATTCTCAGCAGAGCATTGGTCCCCCACAGTAGTGCCTGTCTGCTTGACTCTCATCTCAGCAAGAATGAGAGGCAGCCAGACCCTGAGGATAGCACTGTTTTTAATTAAAAAACAACTTATGTGGAGGTTAATTGCTCTTGACAGTTAACATCCACATAACTAGGAAATGAATGTGGGCAGGGTCCTGTTGCCCTCTAGTGGCAGCTGCTGCTGGTATGATGGCAGAATCCCTCTATAATGTGCCTTTGGGGCAGTATGAGCGTCAAAGGTGTAATGATAAGTAGCTTGAGAATTCAAAGCCATGCTTCGTAGCGAGATTACTTGACTGACCAGCGATAATCAGGAAGGAACAAAAACATAGAAAACAAACATTTTCAATGCAATGGGTCTGCATTTGCTCGAGTTAGAGCTATTAGCATTGTAAACTCCTAACAGGACTTTTTGTGCTACATAAACTGTTCACATCAGTGAGCCCATTGACAGTGTCACGCCGCCATGAGCATCAATCAGCGTGAAGCAGCGCAAAAAAAGAAAAAGAGGTTCTCTTGCAGACAAATTTATCGGCAAAAGTGCAATTAGCCCTGTAACGGCCGATGGCCAAGGTGGTAACAAAACCTCCAAAAGGAGGGACAAACGCAAACCATTTACCAATGTCATCAAAGGATTTTTGAAGGGCAAGCCCACGAGTGAGTGGCAGTGATGGGCGTGAGGTGGGCGTGATTAAAAGCCCAGATACATATGAGCACGTTGGAAAAGCAGCGCTTGAGTGCTGTCATGCGTTACCTAAAAACGTATGGGACTCATAAGATGAAGTCATGCATGATATTCTATAGCAGCGTGTGCCTAGCCAAGCATCAGGCTGCTAGGAAGGTCAGAGAGTCACTTAATATTATGTTATCTGCAGTGTGCATAGATTACTAAAGTGGCATGCACCTAGCAGTGACTGCTTAATAAGCACCAGTTTCAAGTGAGCAGCATTAATACTTTTGTAACGGAGAGTGGCTTGCTGTACAAAGCTGGGGGCTTGCCAAATGGTAAACTAAATTAAGAAATACCAAAAATAATGTGGCACTGCATAGCATAACTATCAAGGATTGTATGCTACATTTCGCTTGTGTATGATAAAACAAGGGTAATCTTTTGGCAGTAAGTGGCTTCACTCAGGGTCAGATGTAAAAACCTGCTCCACACAGTGTCAAAGTTAGCAAGTAATGTGCCGAACAGAGGCGACTTTATGCACACCGAACATGCGAGGGTAGATGGTTTAGCAAGTGTCAGTGGCTTGAAATAGTTTGGCGAATATGAGGCCAACAAAAGGAAACAAGATAAAGGTGTATAGTAGGTTGAGCCTACTGTCATAATTAATCAAACTTGAATGCTGCTGAGGTCTCTGCGGTCGTCCATTACAGGAGCAATTGGAATAATGTGTAAAGAGAAGCCGGGGTGCAAGCAAACATTAATTGGTGGACTAAAGCCAATAATGCATCTACCTCTTAGAATGTTGCGGGGTGCAATTAAGAAAAAAGGGAATCAGAAAGAAAGTTCACTAGTTTTGAAATTAGAGTGCAATTAAAACAGTCATTCATGAAAGGTCTTAGGACCAAACTAAACGGAATGTAACCTATTCCCACAAGACTGCGAGAGACATAAAAAGGTGTCTTAGACTATTGTATTGAGAAGATTCGGCCATCTTGGAGAGGATAGCATAGAGAAAATGGTAAATGGTGATCTAGAAAAGAAAGACAAAATTAATATCAAAATATCTAATCATGTAAGTGGTTTCTGTTATTTTAGCAGTCACTAAATGGAAATCTTTATTCTCTGAAGTGAAGTTTAAAAAACAAAGAGAGAGAAGAAGTGATAATCCAACAGTAAAAAGTTACTCAATAGAAAAGATATTCATAGCTTATTGGTTTTGTATTGGGAGTTTTTCAGAATCTATTACAAGATAGGGCCACTTACCATCACACACACTGTCTATCCATGCCGGCCGAAATCTTGCTCATCACACGGCTCACTGGTAGACAGTGCGAAGAATATTTAGGCCTCCATTATGAGTGGCCATTTAACTGGTAACTTTTTACCAACCCTATAGGATTTAGGACATTCACTGGCACAGCACAGGTCACTTTCCTTTCACACAGAGATTTTGACTAGTAACAGCAACTACTATCTCTTTGTGAAAATACGGAGGGAAATTTACCAGGGGAGTTGAACCCAGATCTACTGATTCCCTGGTAATTCCTCATTTTTTAGTGACCAACTAATTATGAGCTGGATTTTTCACAACCTGGGAGTTACTGATACCCCCAGTATAGGGAACTCTGGCAATTGTGGAAATTGAGGCTCATGTTTAAGTGCCACTTGATTAGAGCAACTACCTTAAGTAAAGATGTTATTGTATAAATCCCATTTTATACATGTTCTCTCTCACACTGATGTCAGAATGTCAATTGCAGAGAAAGATCCCATATTTTAGAAGTTTCCCTTTTCCAAACAAGCAAGAAAAATGGGAGTCATTTGGGGCTCAGAATAAAAAAAAAGGATTTTGGGTGGTTGGTCCAAGATTCTCTAATTTGCTATTTTTAGAGATAAAAAAACAAACCTCTTCCTATTCACAAGATAAATGTCAAACCACTCCTGTCACGCCAAGAGCCACTCACCTGAGTACCCAGGAGTTCTCAATAACCCAACCTTCAGGCAGCACTAACATTCTTTTTAATGTTACCAGGAATTCAGAGTGGCCAGATGAGGGGAAGGGTGTTAGAGAGGGTATACCTGGGAAGGATCTAGAATGAGACATGTGAACAACTCCCAGGCCCAGGAATAAAGGCATTTGCTGCAGAGTGAGGTGCTAGATCCTTCCCCAGCATGGCCACTTAGGGTGTTAGCCCAAAACCAAAAGGCAGACTTCAAAGGGGAAGCCTCCTTTGTTAGAATGGTAGCAAGGACACACCTAAGCAGGATGCCTTTTGTTTCTGCAGACAAAGTGGAGGCAGGGTCAAGGAGGGAAATCCCACCCCAAATTGGTTTTACCATGGGCATGCAGTCCTCTGGTAACCACAGCTTTAGGGTGGAGTACCAAGCTCCTGATGACTGAGGAATGGTCGTGCCATCTTGAAAGGGGCAGGTAAGTGGCAGTTTGTGAGAGCCAGATCCTACACCTCACAGGCACTTCATCACTAGGTGTGAGGGGACCCAGTAGCCCATTGGTTAGTGACTGCCTGGGCTCCTCAGTGTACTTTTCTGGTATAAATATGGCATCTGTAGCACCCTGACTCTCAGATCACACTGAAATCAGAGAGAGGACTTAAGAACAACTACCCTACTGCTCTTGAACCTGAACAAAGACAGGCTGCACCATTAGAAGGTTTGGACTGTGCCTACTATCCTGGCTCAGGAAAAAAAGTTAACTCCCAGCCCCAACCTACAGGAGTGACTTTAAGGATCAGTCAGCTGATCTGTTGCAACCAGCTCCAGGGACAAAAGAGCTGAAGAAACCCAAAGTGACAAATTGGTAGTCACTGCAGCAGTTTTGCTGCTACCAGTCGCCAGGCACCCAAGAGTACAAATTCAAGGTAGTCAAAAGGGGCACCCAAATCTGCCTGACCCAGAAGTGATATCCAAGTCTGGATTTGTCACAACCAAGGGACACTAGCCCCCACCTTAGGATTTCACCCCAACTGCAGTACAGACTCACCAGTAGCTCAGCATCGGCTAGCCTGCTACTGCAACATAGCGGACTTCAGAGGATCAAGTTTGCCCACCTTTACCAGTTGACTGCAAAGCAACCACAAAGACACCTCAGAAGACTGCATCACAACAAAAGCATCTTTTGAGCATCTTTTGCCTGCATCCCTCAGCATCAGGATCACTCCATTGATGTCTATGACGGTTGTCCTGTAAATGTTGGATTCTGCCCTAAAAACATTGTGGCCAGGTGGCCAGGCAACTGTCCAAAGAGTCCGGGCCGGAATAGTCAAACTAACTGTTTCAAACATTTCAAGTTTCCAAAGCTGCTTCTTTGCAGTAGCATTTAAAAGTGACCATATATTTTAAAATCTGTATCTCCAGAACCCTTCAGTAGAGTTTCCTCTTCAAGCACTCTAAAAATTCATGAAAATAGAGTCTATTTTTATAAATTGGTGCCTTTTTTCTTTCTCGTGTTGTGACTTTCTTATTTGATTGTTTGGTGCTCTTTGGTGCTTTACACTATGAGGTTTAGTTTCAAGCCCCTTGTACCACTGGAGCATCACTTTTAGCGAGGCTCTGTTGGAGCAATGCCATGCGCCATATATACATGGGAGCGTTAAGCCACTTTTTTGTGACTTAACGCTGCCTGGAAATACAGCCCCTTCACACTTATCACTTAGAGTGGAAGGGGCATGCAATGGGTGTTGCTGTGGGTGCTCCACTGCAACACCCACTGAATTTTGACGCTGCCCCCGATTTAAGAGGGATCATAAACCTGAGGCAGTGCCAAAAACATCTGCCACCCCAGGGATGCATTTGAATGGCGCAACGAGGAGAAATACTTTCATTTCTCCTCATTTTTTCATTCGGCAGCACACATAGAAAGAGCAAAATGCCATGAATGATTGTTTATGGGTAGGAAGGTGTCCCTTCCTGCACATAAACAGTCATTAAATAATTATGATTTTCTACTTCTATGTATGCTGCAGAATGCAGCACACATTGAAACTAGAAAATCGCCATTATTGATTGTTTATGCGTAGGAAGGGATACCTATTGTGCAAGGGTGCCTGCTTTGGCACTTGGCAGCTAAATTTAGTGCCAGCGCTAGGGGATATTGTTGTAAATATGGGGCATCCCTGCGTTTCTGAAGTGAAGCGGTGGGGCACTGCCAGTTTTGGCCCAGTGATCCTTTGCCAAGCTTTACTGCTCACAGCCACAGCTACTCAGGATTAAGTAAACAAACCTGGCTGGACCCAAGATGGTATTTGTGAGTGTACTTCATGAGAAAGCCCTATCACAGCTATATCATATAGTATACCCAGAACCTCACAGTGGTCAACTCAGAGTACACTGTAGTTCCAGGAAACCCAATTAATCTCCCAGTGGTAGGTGCACAATGATTATCACAACAGTGTCTGAAACTGTTAAAAAAACTGCTATCTACTGGTCTTTTAATTGTTTTTATTTGTGTCAGTGTGCAATGTTTGTGACAACTGTGTTCCAGTTTTTAGCCAAATCAAAGTAATTGAGTTAATTGTGAGGGGGAAAAATCTTGTAACATTCTTGTGTCATTCTGCAACTGTTTGTGATCATTTTGTGCCAATTATGATGCTAAATTGAAATAGTTGACTCTGTTGTGGGGGGGGGCATTTGTGCACAGAATAGCACTAAGCACAGTTTGTTCTTCTTGGGGACATTTTTTGTTATTTTTAACTGGAGAGGAGCAGCATATTTCCTCCTACTCTTTGTGCCACCATGGAGACGTCATCTTGGGGAGTGAGAGCTCTAGCCCTTAGGTCTATTTGCTCCATACTCCTCTATTTAATCAGGTTATCTACCAGCTCTTTACTTGTTTTATTTGTGTCATTCTGTAACTATTTATGATGATTATATGCCAATTATTAGCCAAAATGTAAATATTGTCAATTGTGAGGGGAAAAAGTATTGCACAATTCTTGTGTCCTTCTGTATTTGCTTGTTCTAATTTAATGCCAATTTGTATGCCAAATAAAATTAGTGGAGGGGGGACGATTGCACAATCTCACACTAAGCACATGTGGTGAATCCATTTTAGTTGGCCCCTGGGCACAGGAGACAGTTTAGCCATTAGGTTGCAGGCCTGTTGCCCTCGTCACCTAGTAACCCTTTACCTACTTAGCATGCTCTGTTTTATCCCATTTATTTAATTATTTATTTTAGTAATTTGCAGCTGCCTACATTTTATAAGAAATGTTTTACTTTTGCTTATCATGCCATTCTGAAAATGTGTCATTATCAGAGATGTACATAAGTATTATCATCATGTCCCTTTCTCACTTGCATCTGACAGGAACATAATGCGCATGTTTTAGGTATTGTTTGTGTAATTGCCGTTTAGGTGTATACCTGCGTCAGGGGTCCTATGTGAGCTGTATGAATACACCTCACACGGACATGGTTATCAGTGGGGTTCTTCCCAGGTGCCATCTATGCTGCAGGTCACTTTGCTACAGAACTCAGCATTTGTGTCACCATGGAGTCTGACCTAGATAAATCATTCCAAGGTAACAAGGGTTGGGGGCACTTCTCACGAACATGGTGCTGGCAGTTTAGGATTTATCACACCTAGCTCTCATTAGGGGAGAGATTAGGCTCTTTGTTAGGAACTTCATATCTTATGTTTATTGCAATATAATGGGGGGTTTCTTATTCACAACTCTCATCTACACGTCTTTGCTTTTATTATTGCTCATTATCTTAATCATTGCAGTTTATGAAGTACATCGTAGATTGCAGTTTTTTTCAATAAATATATTGAAAACTTGCCTGCATCTCGTTCATTACATTTGTGTGTATGAGACTTGTTGCTAACAAGAGAAAAGGGTAACCTCAGTTCCCCCACGACTTCCCTGAGAAGTCTCATCTAGAGCCAGAAATCACCTTTTACTGTCTGAGTTTTGGTGAGGTGCTGCTTGTGAGCCGGGGGGTTGGGTCGACATTTGTGACTTGTTGTAGTAGTGACTCAGTCACGTACAAACAAAAGTGCTGTCCCCCTTAAACCAGCAGTCTCACTTAGGAGCAAGAGTCCAACTATGACACACACTTTGTTCTTCTTGGGGGCAATCTTTTTGAATTTTTAACTTGAAAAAAAGTGCCATTTTTCCTCCTACTCCACCTGCCACCTCAGAGACGCCATCTTGGGGAGTGAGCACTGTAGTGAGGTCTATTTGCTCCATACCCCTCTATTTAAGCAAGGCTATGACACAGACATGCTCAGTGGGCTCACCGCTGGCATTTCAAAGGCAAGAGCGTCTGCACCCGTCCATGCCTGGATCATGTCCAGCGCCAGCCATGCTACCCATTCACCAAACTTTCAAGGAGACACTATTGCTCTTTATAAGCACCAATTGCCGCCACGACGTTCTACCACCCTGAATGCAGAATTTCTAATTGTTATGCCTGTGTGGTTTGTGGGGTCTGAAGCTGAACAAGGTTCCCTTGACACTCAGTGGACATTGCCTCTGGCCTTGGGCTCTAAGGACTTTATCAGGCTATAAGCCTGCCTCATTAACTGTAGATCACTTCCTAAACACTCTTCAGATATGTTCCTTCTATTATCAGATAATACCTTGGTCATCCTATTTTTAAATGAAACTTGGCTCCAATCCTGAATTAGAGTTTGCTAATCCCCCAGCTGTTGTAATATGTATCCTAACGGGGGAGGAGATCAAATGAAAGGCCTTGTTGCCATCATATTTAGGGAATACTTTAAGAATTCCTCCGCACCCCTGAGGCAAACTGGATATTTAGAGGAACTCATTTTCAGCTTTAAACTAGCTTCCACATTCTCTATACTGGACCCTTGTTATACAAACCACCTGTCTGTCCTACTGGTTGTTTCTCACAATTGTTTGATATTATTGATTGACCTTCATTGCAATAGACCAACTTCACCATCCTCTGTAATTTTAATGGTCATGCGGGCAACCCTAATTGTGCCCAAGCTATTGAACTTATCAATACCTTGGCAGGCTTGAACATTTCACAATCTCTTCAGTCTCCCACACGTAAGGCTGGACACACCCTGGTTTCTCAATTATTACTAATCTGGAGGATGCGCATCCTGAGCATCTTGTCTGGTTGGATCGCTTTCTTGTCCCTTTTGCTTTTAATGGGGCATCCCATCAGAAAAAGTTAGGTGCCTCCCTAAATTGAAAAGAAGGTGGCATAACATTTCAGAGGAATCCCTCTCTCATGTCCTTTGCTCCTCATCTCCTTCTCTTACGAGCATGTTAGATTTGAATGTAGCTCTTATTAACCAATGCATTATTAGTTTCCTTGATCATCTGTCACCTTTGAAACTCAATGTGGCAAAAAAGAACAAAGCCCTCAACCCCTTTGTTCTTCCCTGCTTGGGGACTGAGAAAAGCCTGTGTAAAAAATTGGAACGCAATTGGCGAAAGTCCTATGATCCTGAGGCCAAGACTATGTAAAGTGGCACTCAGCAAATATCACACATTTTCTCACAAAATGATGAGAGCACTTTACTTATTGTATAGTGCCATCCCCTAATACCTCATGGAAAGTCTCAAATATAGCAAAGTCTCCTCTTTCCCCTGATGCTGCAAAGAGTAACTCCAGTCCTTCTCCAGAACTCTGTTACAAGGTATCAAATTTTTTTAATGAGAAAATTAACAATTTGTGCCCTACATTCTCTGAATTCCCTACTGAGGATCCTCCATCTAATTGTATGTCACTAACCTTTGTACTATTTCAGTAGATAAAGCCATGAGCCAGGACCCCAAATTTAGGCCATTGGTGCCACTCAAGGGTTGGGTTCTAACATGATTTTGTTGCAAGGAATTAATGCCTAGAGATGGAAAATATGTAATAGGACATCATCACTCTTTGCATTTTGTCAGATATTACTGGATTAGCAACCATAGCCGAAAAACTAATGTTTTTCATAATTTTTAATACTAGCATAAAAATTCATCATAATATGTGGAAAAATAAGTCTAATTCCACCAGAATGGTTATATTCAGTATAATTGAAGAATAATTATGATTATTAATTCTAATAATAGCAATATAGTCCTTAAAATAACAATAAAACTTCATTATATTGCTCATATATTGATATCGATTATATGCATAGATTTCACTTACAATTTCAAATAATAATAGTTGCCACATCATACATAGGCATTTTATGTCATGAGTGAACATAAACACAATTCCATCATTCACATTCATTGTCATCATCTTATTATGAAATGGTGTCATCATTCTCTGCATCTGTTTGATTTTCACAGGCTGGAAGTCTGCACATATCAGTGCACTTGAGATCATTTAGACAGCAGACACATGTTGGCAGTTTGCAGTTCATAATGCAGTTGCAAGCTAGTAGATCTAACATCCTGAGGTGTCGGCTGCTCCCCATCCAGTCTACTACTAGTTGCTCTGCTCCCTTGTGTTTTTCCAGCTTTCACCCTCTCCCAGTTGGACTAGGTGTCTGCGGATCCTTCAGAAGACATCTCTTGCTCATAGGGACTTAATAAATTGCATGTTTGGCATGTTTCTTCGGACAGTCCCTGCAAGGTGGAAATTGATGACTGTCTATCTCACCCTTCTTTGCACAGAATAGGTGATATCTCAAGTCTCTCGTGATGAAACAAAGATTTTGGTGTAAACAGCAAGCACGACAATTGCTCCAATGTGTCCATTAGTTCCCATTTGTCTCCGAGCTGCGAAAATGTTTCCTGTGTATGTCGGTTGGCAGACAGGATATTGAATGCACTTACTTTTTCTTTTCTAGTAAATGCGCTCACTGTATCACATTTGGTAAAAGTATTGACACCTATCATAGCTCTACAAACATTTTTACCAAGAGTTAAAGCTATTATCAAGGACTCACATGTGTATTTTCTGTCACTGAATTCCAAACATAATAAACACATCAGTGTCCTCGGATCTTTTCATTACTATCTCATAATCCTCATTAGCAGTGTGTGCAGGATGCAGCAACAAATGACCATCTGTTTTTTTGGGTGTCCTGTTGAGATCAGTCACTTTGTGAATCCCTTCAGATGTGATTTGGTAGCATTTATCTTCACAGTTTGTGAACGGTGTTTTATGCTCAAGTTTTACAAAATACTCTTGTTTCCTTCATTCCTTAACAAGAAATGTGAGTTGCTTTATTCCTTATGTCACTTATGAACTTCCTTCAATGTTTGACGGTCTGGGAAGATGAGATGCTCTGTAACTGGTGCCCAAGTTCCGCTCTGATTGTCCTTTCGCTGTTCTTAATAGATGTCTTGTTGTTTGTATCAAACACAACATTGATTCTTTAGCTCCTATATCTTTCCCTCAAAGCCATGAACAAGACAGACATAGGCACTTCACCAAAGTTTGATTCCTCTCCTTGTACTCTTTGAACAAGAACCATACCATCAATCAGCGTGGCTGAATTTCCAGGTATTTCCTCAGCACGGATTACGTTTTTCTGCAAGTATGTTGCTAAAACAGCTTTGTTTGTCTTTCGCAACCGACCTTCTGGAATTGGTATAGCCCATGGTAGAGGTCCTAAGAGATGAGAAAGTACATCCACCATTTGAAGATTCTGATTCTGTGATGTCACAATGATGTAACCAACTAGTGCTTTGTCTGCTTTCATGATGATTGTCGTGCCATTGCTGTTCACAGCCTTCTTCTTCGACTTGATAGTGAAGGTTCTTTAGTTGGTTCATTTTCATTGGGTCATGAAACTTCTAAATACGTGGATTATGCTCAAGTCACTCAAGTTTGACCGTATAGCACTGTTGACCTATTTCATGTGCCTTCATTATGTTGGATACTATGGGGCTTATTCACAAGACCCTTGTGCCGCCTGTGCATCATTTTTCATAAAACAAAAAAGTGACGCACCGGTTGACAAAAGAGGCTTTTAAATAAGTCCCTATATCTTTAGATGCCTTTTTTGCCATGGAGAGACTAATGAGATAATGCAGCCCAAAAAATGTTTTTTTTCCAGCTTTGAACCAGACTAACAGCTCTCATAACAGTATCTTCGTCTTTTTCAATTCTTGACTTATGTAAGTCGGCATGAGTAAGATCTGATCTGTTGTTACAAACTATTCCCCCTATCTGACCCAAAAAGGCGCTTCTGTGTACAGATGTCATAATATATTTTCACAGCACCCGCCTTGAAGTTGAACCGTGTCGTACCACCTAGGGTCTGTGGGCATGATTATGACTCTGGCGGTAACGGTGGCAGTCTGGACTGCCTCCAATGCAGCGGTTCACCAACCACATTACCACCCTGGCGGTTGCGCCCCCAGGGAACAGCCAGCTATGCCTGGATCCCAGATCCTGGTAGTCTGGAGGTTGATGGCAGTCCTAATCTACCAGGGCAGTGCAGCAAGCAGCCCTGCTCTGCTAGTTATGACCCTTTCTCCACCAGTGCTTTCATCACGGTAGCACAGGCTTTCCCGTCCGCCAAACTCATCATAGGGCCCTGTGTGTCTTTGTTCGCTGTTACCTCTATCGCTTGATCGACCAGAATTCGTCCAAACGGATTACCATCTGACAGTTGAACTGAAAAGCATCCATTGATGAAGTTGTGGTGTATCTCTGGATGTTTCACTGCAAGTAATTTCAGCATAGTATGCAGGAAGATATCTAGCGTAGTTTACCTTTCCATACACAAAATACCATGGCATCATAAAGCTTATGGCGGTAAGATTTAAATGCCAATTTCCTTCTTGAACATCATGCAGCAGGGCCAGCGAGATATTTTTAACACTATCCACATAAGACATCCAAAATGCAGAGAGATCTCCTTTGTCATGATGAAAATGTTCCAGGAATACATCACAATGCTGTTTTACTTCTGCAAAGGCAGCAGTCTGCAAGAGGTCATCTAATCTCTGTTGGTATAGGTCTTTTGCAAAGTCATTAACATCGTAATTATTCTCCACCCAGGGCATAAATGCCAACCAGGCCACGATCTCATTGGCTTTTGCGTAGAGAGCTTGACCAATGACCACTACAATTTTTGCCAAATGCAGTGATTCCCTTAACATCTCTAACTGTTTCAAAACTTCAGAAACAGTTGTCAACTCATGTGCAGGGACATTAATGGTGGGCATGTAGCCTATAGAATCCTGTGATACACTAAGTAGGTCTTTAGTACTGCCGTTTAATCCTGTCCAACTTGGTATTATCTGTGCAAGGCTGGCTTCTTGTCTTGGAACAACCAAGAATTTGTTCTTATTTTGTGCAAGATTCAATTGGGAAACACTTTCCAGTATGATTTCGGTACTTGTCATCAATGGCTGAGGCCTAACATGTTCACCAGAAACATACATGAACAATTCTTCAGTATTTGTGGTGGAAAATGCTCTTATCTTTTCTTTCTCAATCATTGGGAACAATTTGCTCATTTATGGTAGCAGCGAGATTAGAAGACACAGGGCGGAATCATTTTCTTCCAGTTGTGAGTATGAAATCCTATGGCTAAGTTTGTTTAATGAGTGTAAATGTTTTCAACATTGCCTTTCAGTGTTTTTTTATGGTGTTGGGGAACATCAATTGCTTGGGGGGTTTCTGCTGGCCAATTGTGACTGCATATATAACCTCCTAACTGAATGATTGCATAAGTAAGGCAACCCTTTTGGATCTCTTTGTGTATTCTGGCTCTCCAGTCAGAAATCTTAATAGGAACTATTTAAGGTAATCAGGCACTGTGAATGAATCTTTATTAGTGGTGGATGGATGATATGGCCATGGTGTTGATGTCAAGTTTGTTTTAATCATTGTTCTTATGTGTGATGATGTTTAATCAATGACCTTGTTCATTTCTGTTGCCCTAACCTTTAAAACTCATAATTCTCTTTTCAAACTCTTGTTTTCTCTTACAGCGTCCTGTAGTATTACACTATTAGGTTGGGACAATCATTTTTTTTTGGTTGTCTGGGAATATGTGGAGGCTGTCACCAATTTTCTTCGTCTATGCTTCTATTCCTTCTACTCCTCTAGACCTGACAGCCTTACTTTTTGCCTGCCTCCCTCCACTTTTGAGATTCTGTTTTTGCTGGTGTTTAGACTCTGCACACTTTACCACTGCCAATCAGTACTAAAGTGCATATGCTCTCTCCCTGTAAACATGGTAACATTGGATCACACCCAATTGGGCTATTTAATTTACTTATAACTCCCTAGTGGAGTGCACCATATGTGCCCAGCGCCTGTAGATTAAAAGCTACTAGTGAGCCTGCAGCTCTGATTGTGCCACCTACTTCAGTGGCCCCTTAACCTTGTCTCAGGCCTGCCATTGCAAGGCCTGTGTGTGCAGTTTCACTGCCAATTCGACTTGGCATTTAAAAGTACTTGCCAAGCCTAAAGCTCCCCTTTTCCTACATATAAGCCACCCTAAGGTGTAACCCCTAGGGCAGGGTGCTGTGTAGGTAAAAGGCAAGAGTTGTACCTGTGTAGTTTACATGTCCTGGTAGGGTAAAACTCTTAAATTCGTTTTTACACTACTGTGAGGCCTACTCCCTTCATAGGCTAACACTGGGGATGCCCTCATACATTGAGTGGTAGCTGCTGGCCTAAATGGCGTTGGAAGGTCATATTTAGTATGGCCAGAATGGTAATACAAAATCCTGCTGGCTGGTGAAGTTGGATTTAATATTACTATTTTAGAAATGCCACTTTTAGAAAGTGAGCATTTCTCTGCACTTAAATGTTTCTGTGCCTTACAGTCCACGTCTGGCTGGGTTTAGTTGACCACTCCTTGTGCATTCACTCAGACACAACCCAAACACAGGTTACTCAGCCTCACTTGCATACATCTGCATTTTGAATGGGTCTTCCTTGGCTGGGAATGTGGAGGGCCTCCTCTCACACAAAGGACTACCACACCCTCTACTGGGACCCTGGCAGACAGGATTGAACTGAAATGGGACCTGGTGCACTTCTAAGAAACTCTTTGAAGTCTCCCCCACTTCAAAGGTACATTTGGGTATAAAACAGGGCCTCTGCCCTACCACCTCAGACACTTCCTGGAGAAGAAACCTGAACCAGAACCTGCACCCTGACAAGAAGAACTGCCTGGCTGCCTAAAGGACTCATGTGACTGCTTTCTGAAGATGACTGCTGCCTTGCTGCTGTCCTGCTGTTTTGATGCTCTCTTGCCTTGCTGAAGAAGTGCTCTCCAAGTGCTTAGATAGATCTTGCCTCCTGTTCCCTGAAGTCTCAGGACCAAAAAGACTTCTCTCCTGCAGCTGAAATCCCCGTGTGGCAAATATTCAACGTACCGCCTGCTCGCAGTGAAAAATTCATCGCACGCCGAGACCGTAACAATGCAGCTCCGACTTTGCGACAGAAGATCGACGCTGCACCAGAACTTCGACGATCAGCCCTACTGGATCGATGCAAACTTACTCAGAACAATGCCGTCCGACTAGAAGAATCAACACAGCACCTGCCGTGCGGAAGAAAATTCCACGCATCGCCTACCAGAATCGACGCAGCCCCTGTGACCTTGCTCCACTAGCCCAGGATTCCACGCATCGTCCCCGGGGCATCTGAAAACCCTGCAACCCGAAGAGGATTCAAGTCTGCATGCCGGAATTCAATGCAATGTCTTCCCCGTGCGAAAAAGTATGATGCAAGTCCGTGTGCGAAGGGGCGAAATTGACACACAACTACCGTTTTCCATGCATCTCCTCCTCTGCGGTCCCTTGCGAGGATTTTCAACGCCAACCAGGTAATTTGACCTGCAAGAGACACTTGTTGTTTCTTGGAGAACTTAAGATACTTTTTATTGCTTTTCCAGTAAATATTTCAACTCTAAAACACCTGATATCACTTCCAGGGATACCCTTCATTGGTTATTTCATCTTTAATCATTTTGACCTGCATTGATCCAGATAAATATTATATATTTTTCTAAACACTGTGTAGTATATTTTTGTGGTGTTATATTGTGGTATTGTATGATTTATTGCACAAATACTTTACACATTGCCTTACAAGGTAAGCCTGACTGCTCAGTGCCAAGCTACCAGAGGGTGGGCACAGGGTCATTTGGATTGTGTGTGACTTACCCTGACTAGAGTGAGGGTCCTTGCTTGGACAGGAGGTAACCTGACTGGCAACCAAAGACCCCATTGCTAACACTCTGTGTGTCATGAGGGTTTCAGCCTTTCAGTGACGGTCGTCACACGCATTACCTCTTTGTTAGGAATAATCACAATTCTAATGTATTGAAATAGTTCATTGTATGCTTCATCTCATATATTTTTGTAGTGATCATCGGTTTGAATGCTAGAGGCATGATATTCCTCCTTTGCTTTAACCTTTGTATAGTTCCTATAATAAGTTGCATGATGATTGGCTTCTGCAGCCACTACATCCCTAATACAAACTTATAAGATCTTTGAGACACATTAATGGTTTCACACTCTCAAAGCCTTTTGTCAAATCTAAGCTCTGGGATCTTTATTAATTTCTCATGTGTCGATGTTCCCTTGTAGCATTTTATCTTTCCTTAAAATACACATCTTCAGCATACACGTTTGACTTCAATGATATTCTTTTGTTTAAGCATTTACTCGTGCCCTCACTCATTCCAGCATCATCACTGACACTTGCTTCAGCTTTTCACATAATAGTCTGTAAATCTCTATTCTTAGTAAACAGGCTCCTGCACTTCCAGTGGTGAAATACTTGGGGGAACCGTGTTGTTTTCCACATTTCTCACAATCTATAACAGTGGAATGTTATTCCTTACTTGAGCTGCATCTAACAAAGTTTTCCATGATGAGTAGTCCTGTGGGCTTGTCAGCCTAACTCCATGTTGGACATTTGACCATAAATTAATTATACACTGGAGATCAGAGGGAAAGAATGTGCTTGTTTCAGTCTTCATGATGCTGCACAGTCATTCACCACCAGCTCTGGAAAAATAAATTACTTTAAAAATATATACATTTTACTTGGTGTATTTACTATAATTATAATTACTATTATATTTATTATCAATTTATAAAATCACATTTATCGCAAATGTAATGTTTATTAATACAATTCACAATAATAAAAATTAGGAAAACATTTCCATTTACATCAAGGTATCTTGGGAGTTGAGAGGTAACTCACGAAAGGCAAAGAGTTATCACTTGCTATCTTATATTTTTTATTTCTCAGAATCCATACCTTGCCAATTTATCATATTAGAACCCACTCCCCGAATTGGTACCAATAACATGCTTGCTCAAGGCCTAAGAAGTCTCTGTAATTGAACTGGAGAAATGTAAGAACGGCTCGCCGATGGACACTTGCCCACCCCCATTACTTAAGATAATGGCTTGGTATGTTAACCCGGATCTCAACTAAATCCGGAAGACTTCCCTGGAATGTGGTGTATTTACAGCTAATTGGAAGCAAGCTTTCCTTATACTGCTCCTCTAGAAAGCAAATGCTTACCCCACTATTTAAAGCAATATCGGGCTTATTTCCCTTTTACCAGCACCTGTGAAAATTCTTGAGAAACTGGTGAATTGTAAGTTATCTTACTTTGTGGAATCAAATTTCCTCCTTCATGATTCACAGTGGGGTTTTCAGGCAGGATATTGTACTGAAACCGCACTTTTTAAGGTCTCTGAGTTTATGAAGGAAAACTTAGAAAGAGCCATAACTGCATCAATGGAAAGCACTTGTTTGGGAGAACAGCCCTCTGAAATTGCCCTGAAACAAAATGGAGGCTGAAGGTACTGATATCCTTATGAGATCGTGTTGTTTCCTTGGTTTGTGAGCACGCACTAATTAGGTTTGGGTGCATGCAACAATCAAAAGGTAAAAACAAGTCTAGGCATGCCACTCTGGGTATCTTGATAAAAATAAAATTAATACTTGCCTTTTTCTAGTACATTTACACCATGGTTTAAGTACTGTTGGATCAATATATGACTTGACATTAACATTATTATCTCTGTACTTTTGTAGCTCTTAGCCCATTAACTTCCATGGGTGTTTACCAGGTTAGCTCTTGATGCACTTTTGCGTTTTCACTACCCATTATGGGCCATGAACTTTCATCAGTTTATAGTTCCAAACCCACTAAGGCACCATGTGCCCTAAGAAGAAAAGGTGGTAGAGAATGCCATTTGCTCATTTCAATGCAATGTCATATTGCAATATGGATGTTTGACCTCAAGGCCATCATAAGGATTGTGATGGGGTTGCTGACCCTGAGCTTACAGGTGAACGAAGATGTCTAGGGTATTCATGTTGTAGGTGTTGGGGCTCGGAATCCAAGGATGGTGTTGACGGGAGACACAGCTCACTCTCAATGTGGATCGATTAAGCCAATCAGAGGGCTATGTTTGAAAGCTGTTTTTATAGTCTGCAATACAAGTGTTTATATGGAGCCTTCTAGAGGATTACTGAGATTACTGAGTGTTTCCTGTCAATTAGAAGGCTGTGTCTGGTGGGTAACTCAGGCAGGAAATTGAAAGTTGAATAAACAAAGACATCACGCACTGGAACCTTTCTGAAAATTATTGAGCATTTCTTGTCAAATAGAAGACTGTCTCTGGCAGGAAACTGAGGCAAGGAGTGGATACCTTTAATTAGATGGCAGGACAGCTTAACAAATAAACAACAAGCAAGAATACAAGACAACCTTGGGATCAGCTAGAAAAAGAGGTGTTGCACTAATCAGTACCACCTGTCAGGGCAGTTGAAGAAATACACAACAGACGAGCATCATGCAACCTTGACATCAGCAGAAAACAGTGGCTTTTAACTAATCAGACCTCCTGATTGAATTAGCACTGAAGTAAACAGATTTTGAATCAGTGCACTCAAACTGAAGTACATCGCATGCCGCAATGAAGTGGACAGCAGTGTACATGACATTTGCCCAATTAAAAAACTGTGAAAAGTGCATAGTAGAGTACATGGCATTGGCTCAGCCAGACAACAGCGACAACTAAGGGCAGGAAACAGCACAGGCAGACCAGGGTATTATAACTCCAAAAGGCTGTGGCCATTACTGTTGAGTTTCATCTCAGGTTCTACCGCATAGAGACAATTTGATTTAAGTGTGTGCCATACGGGTGAATGAAATAAAATATAAAAGAATCATGAATATATTAAATAAATGTACATGATTCACAAATGGTTGTATGTCAAAATACTGAGTTTTTGATCTCAACATACAAAAATGGTAAATCCTGGAAATTGAGTGCCACTAGATAATCACAGTAGATATATATATAGGTAAGTATAGATTTACTATTCTCAACTCCACATTGACATACCTTGGTGATATAGATTGACAAGAGACATAGACATGTAGCTAGGACTAGTACATTTGCACTTAATAAAATAGTTTTTGTCAATATTCTAATTTGATATGTTTGTAGGTCAATATAGAAAACTTGAAAATACGGTTGAAAACTGTCACAAATAGACAGACTTGTCAGACATTTTTGCACGATCTTGATCGAGAATGTTAAGCAGGACCCCACTATGGACCCTTTTTTTATGGCAAGAGGCAAAAGTATATATCAAGTATCTAA
The DNA here is from genome assembly GCF_031143425.1 of Pleurodeles waltl. NCBI lineage: Eukaryota > Metazoa > Chordata > Amphibia > Caudata > Salamandridae > Pleurodeles > Pleurodeles waltl. The sequence goes on from NC_090449.1 coordinate 979,488,517, forward strand.
AAATGCCTTAAATTGAGACAGAAACACTAGAAGGCCTGAATCATCCTCCTTTTTGTGGTTTGACAGTGTTTTGTGCCTTAGCGTTACAAACAAGGCAGGCTTTGCTTTCTAAACTTATAAATATATTTTGCAGAAAGAACACGAAGCACTGAAAAGACAATACCTAAAGAATAATGCACCACCTTCCCTCATCTCATGAGATCCCTGCAAATAGGACAGGCAGGAAAAACAAAAAGTTTTAAAAGTCAATGTAACATTACATTTGTCCATTATTTCAGAAGGACGTTGGAGCACATCAAAGGATTGTGAGTGCAAATTTCTATGTGGGGCCACAGTGCAGGACGATGTAATTCTGGGTGCAGTAGAAACTTGAGAAATTCAACTATGTCTGGGTGCTTTCAAATCACATTTCTTATTTTCTCATAAATGGAGATAATAGCAAATAAATCACCTTAACATACTTTCTCATGTCAAATTATTTTTGTCTCCAGTGTCCAGGGATCTTCTCAAAGTCCAAAGTAACCATAATGAAATCAAACAGATTTTGGAATCAGAAATGGCAACATTTCATGCCAGCTTCGGTAAGGATACTGTCATGGCTATCTATTTATGATGAATATATCTTATTGATCGCCACACCAACCCTTATCTTCTATTGCATCAATTTTCAGTACTGGGTGAGGTCTTTTTACAGTTGGTTGAGGTATCCGTATTTCAATCAAAGTCTAAGGACCTGATTCAGAAGTTGGCGGAGGGGAATATTCTGTCACAAATGTGACAGATATCAAGTTCGCCATATTACAATCCCATTCTATCCTATGGAGATCGTAATGCAACGGACGGGATATCTATCATGTTTGTGATGGAGTATTCCTTTTGCTGACATCTAAATCAGGCCCTAAGATTTCTCATAATGCATACAGATAAATTCGTCTGGAGGGCAGTTTTTTCACTGAATGAAATTTATAATTTCCAGACTCTCTCATCATGTGTCCGGTAGGGTGGAAAGCATGTGCAGTTAAGTGCTACTTCTTTTCTTCGGTACAAAAGACCTGGGAAAGTGCAAAAGTGGACTGCGATAGACGTGGCTCTCACCTAGTGGCCGTCGAAAGCCAAGAAGAACAGGTAAGAAGCTGGAAGAGCAGAAACTGACTGATATGCAATATACTGAAAAATTACAAAAGTGTCTGGCAAGACTGGGAGAAGTCTGGCTTGTGAATTAATGACCACCAGCCTTTGTGGCCATGCATGGTTCCCTCACACACCCAATCTCTGCTTACAAATGGTAGACTAAACTCTTCAAATTACAGACACCATGACATGCAGAGGTGTAGCTATCAATAGTGCAGAAGGTGCAGTGGCACCATATCATAGAAATGTGAGGTAACTTTTTGCAACACTATCATGGTTGTATTTTAATATCCAGTCAGTGATGAGTGGTGGCTCGTTTATCTTGCTTGAATTAGGATCTATGGCAGACTCGCTAAGCCACTGTGGATATGCATGGAATTCTAATGCCCACAAGCTGTTTCATGGAACGTCCTCTTTCACTTTCACTTTTGGTTTCCTTTTGCTGGGAAATCCTACCCCATTTCACCTGCTGAGTCCATTATCCCCAAGGTTGTTCGCTTTCATAGCTTGCAGCCCAGGACTTCTCTCAGATTTATTGTACATGACTCCCTTTTAGAACAGATGGCCCAGGGCTAGTTCCAAAGGATGTCTATGGTGCACCCAACGAACTGAGGGGGGTCATGATTCCATATACTTCGAGCAAGAGAACATTTTAAACATAAGGTCCCTTCCTATGCCTGGTTTTATGGGTCATTAAGACAAACGTAACTGTGGCTCTACAAAACTATGAAGACAGTTAACTTTGTATTGACCAGCATTCCTTCTTCAGTCTCTGCTCTTAGGTCTATTCTCTTTTCTGGGGCTTTTCATCATTGGGACATGTTCGATGGTAGGAGTCCATAACACGTTATGCCCTTAATGGATGGACCATGGTCCTTCATCTCAAGCATGTGCTAAGTACTACCTGCAATTGCCTAAAGTTCATATGAACGTATCAAATTCTTTTTGATGGTTAGCAGTGTTCTAATAAATAGAAAAACATAATAAACTCCACTTCTTGCCCTCCTCCTAGCTCCAAAATACCTAAAAGACTTAGAAAGACAATTGAATTAATCAAGTTATCCTCAAAAGTTCTAAGTATGTAACATTTACTGGTAGTGTAGGTTGTCCAATGATCAGTGTCAAATCACGAAGGGTATAAGGTAACAAGAGAAGTTCAACATATTTCCAGGCCCAGCTTTATACAAAAAGCAGAACTAACAAGTGTTCTTCGGTAATTTATTCTTTGTAACAGATTACAGCTTTAAAAAAAAAAATCTTTCAACTCCACAGGCAGAATGGGTGCAGCCTTCCTCATGTCTGAGAGTTTAGAATACAGCTGCACACAAACACCAAAATACCAATTTAGTTAGAGCAAAACAGGCATCGCAAAGTTAAAATGTAGCAAACACAGCAGATGATGCCAAATTCTAAAAACAAGCCAACCTCTGTCAAAAGTTCAACATGGTGCCTAGTATGTTACATACAGACTTTTCAGTCCTATAGACCAAAGCTTTCCTGCATAAGAAAGTCTCTGCGTAATTGAAGTGTGGCACACAATCACCAGAACTCACTATTTAATTTGACTGTGAAAAAGGTAGCATCTGAAACTACACCATGAGGGGAATACTGAATGCCCAGAAATGAGAGGTATGGACTGAACCAAACAGAAGAGCAGGCAGGAAGCCACCGCAAATGTGCATCAAAAGATCCAGAAATAGCAGCCGTAAACAATCCGTCAAAACGTGATGGGAATGGATCATTGACCATGTGAACAACTAAAACATGATTAAATGACTCAGACAGGAGAATTGTGACTACCGGAAATTGTTAATTTGGACCTCCTCCATAGGAGTTTACCTATCCCAAATAAAAAGGTGAAAAATCATGGGATATTATGTTACTAGATGTGTTGTATTCTGTTAGACCACTGCAGAGACTCCTGCTGTGCCACATGTGAACTGAAACTATTATAGGTTAAATAAGCATGTAATAATTTCTTCAAAGATTTTTTCTAGAGTAGGCTCTTCCAATCGGCTCTGATACAGCTGCTCCTTCTCTAAGCACCAGAAAACTCACCTGGGTGATTGGCATGCTCTACGACTAAACAAAACATAACATAACATAACATAACATAACATAACATAACATAACATAACATAACAGTAATACCTGAAACAAAATCTGTCTCAAGGATTTTTCTATTGCCCTGTGTATACTGTTTCATCTTTAGTAATGTTTGTGCACACTACAGGGCCTATTCACAGAGACATTTTGGAGACGTAAAGTAGTACACCTATAGTACTCTTTATGTACCCATGCATGAGTTTGTGAATTGTGTCCAAAACATCTAAAATGTAATTCAATTATAGTATTCATGGAATATTCATATGTACAATTAGTGCAAATGAAAGGACTGTGACCTCTTAGTACTTTTACTATTAGAAAGTTGTTTGTTTCAGGGCCAATTCACAAAAGCATGTAAGAGTACGTAAAAGAGCACTTTCATAATACTATCCCTGTGCTCACAAATGTTTTTGTGACTCTGCCCCCTGGTGTTGCCAGCATCAGCAGCACTCACAGGTTTTTCATGGGAAGGAGAGTAAGCCTCATAGGCAGGGGTGGGATAAAAGAGTCATCTTACAGAGGAAATGGGGAAATGAAGAAACCTTGTAGGGATGGTTGGAGAGAAGAGACAACAGAGGTTGCATGGAAAAGAGAGAAGCCACACAGGGGATTTTAGGGAGAATCCTGGTGTAATAGGGCAGGATGGGAACAAAGCAAGCAATGCAAACGCTGATCGCAAATTTCAGTTGTCTTATTGGAAGAAACATAACAAATGTAAATATGTTTATCAGATGTTTTTAGCACAGAATTTGAACGGACAGGTGCACTGGATTGGACTGAGATACTCTGCCCAGAACGGAACCTGGCAGTGGGTCAATGGAGCTCCCCTAGGGGTCAGGTTAGTATATTTCAGTATTGGTGTCCTCATGATGTGTCACTGATGACGTTCTTTGTTTGGGCACAAAGTTTATAATGATGGCATCTTTATATATAAGTCAATGACCCTTCTTGATTGCAGGAAAAAAGCAGGGATCAGTTTATGTGAAAGAAGTGGCTTATTTTATTTAGGTTCCATGTTTCCACATTAGCACGGAGTGTCTCACCTTGAAAAAGGGTATAGTTTCCGACAATAGTGATTAGATAATCTGTAGCACAGAAACACATATTTAATGTCAGTAGAAATTGAATTATGAATTAAGGTCTTTGTCATCTGAAACTTTCAGCAAGCATATCATTGGCTGGCCACCGTTTTTGTCTCGGATGACCACTTGTAACAAACATGCCAGTTTGTGTCTGCCCAGAGTTTGCCAGCCAGGATCTCAGACATTAATGCTATCCTTAAAGCTAACCACATCTTCTGAACTATCAGATTGTCGGAAAATCTATTGTTGCACCTTCACTATCTGCATGCCTTTGTTTTTCAAGTACCTTTAATAGGTCTGGCTGAGACAGCACATCAGCTGTCACTTGCAAGACAGTTTACAGTGGGCTTAGAGCCCACCCTCTGATTACCTTTGGTGGCTTCTTTGTCACTCTGATTTGCCTGCTTCTCATCTGTCAGTGCATGTTGACTTCACTTCCTCTTCTAGAATTTTGCCCTCCCCTGGTCATTCCCCAGTGCACTTTCCAAGTACTTGCGTCTTCCACTGCTTTTGTTTTGAGAGCTACTTTTTTGTTTTTTTTAGAACACTTCAATAGAGTGCATATGTTTGTAAGCTGTCTTCTTCGTGTCTTTCATGCTTTTGTCCCTAACCCCAACTCTCACCCGTGAACTGCTGTGCTCCACCCCCATTGTCAATCTCTCACTGTGGTTCTTTGTCTGCCACCCCTCATGTTGCTTTCGCTCATTAGTGCGTCTTTCTATGGCCCTGTTGGCCTCCACATGTCTCTCTCACCGCTCGTGTTGTTGCCCTCCTGGACTGGCTATCGGACATCATTAACATTTTTTAGCACGGTCACTGGGCTGCATCATTTTTTAGGCGTGTTTAAAGCATGCAGCGCCTACAAAACGACACAGCCCAGCTGCTGGCTCATTGTGCTTATTTTTTATTCCTTTTATAAATAAAAATATTTCATGCTGTACAGCATTTGCTTTGATGCTATACAGCATGACAAAAAGACATACACAATGCTAATAAGTCTCTGAGCTCAATTGGCTTTGCAAATGCCTTTTGCACTATTGCATGTCACTATCCTAAAAAAGACTCATACTTCTCATATACATTTTTCGTTAGACCAATAACGCTTGACTGTGTTGTGGGAACTAATCGGCAACTAAAGACTGGACACACAAGTAAATAACATGCATCCCTCTCATTTGCAATTTCATGTAGGCCATGTGGCTAAACTTCCCCATAACACTTCATGCCAAAATAGAGCTGCATACATTTGCATAGCATCTAAAAGATACAAAATCTGATTATTGACAGGAGTGGATTTAAGTTCCAACTGGAATATTCCTTCATTTTACTTCTGACTGAGGGTGCTCATGGCAAAGTTGGCTAATGTGTATTTTTTTGGGTCTGTTCATTCATATTATGTTTGTGCCTGTGTGAATGATATGTAAACTTTCATTCTGGAGAATATTCTGTGGCCAGACTGAGTCAGACTGAGCCTGCAGTAACTTCAGAAATAGTTGAGGTTGGTCTGACTGCTGACTGGAATGAGAAACTGCCAGGAGTTCTCATTAGGTTTTCCAAGCAACTGCAACTAATATTTTTACATTTACAAAATCAAAGTTATGCTAATACTGACACCTAGCTTTACCTGCCTCTTTGTCTACATCACCTTAGTTCGGCCAACTTAACCTCACGTGAAAAAAAGAATGATGAGCCCTCTCAATTAATTTCAAACACGGTGCAGTGCTAGCTTTAGAACCTTTGAGGATTTGAGTGTACTGTATGATATTGCTTTGGGGCCTGATCATGCAGTACACTCTCAAATACTGTATAGGGTCTCATCAGGCTTGTTTATATTTGTCTTATCCAGGTGACTGGCTGACACCTGTTCGGTATAAGTCAATATGGACGCTCAATGAAGGACCACACACCAATTCTGAATACAATTTAGCTTTACTAGAATTTCAGGTAAATGAAGGCATTTAGCACATTAACAATAGTGGAATAAGAATAGCAATGAAAAGCATCTATTTATATATAAGTACACTACAAAGAGCATCTATGTATACAATATGAGCAAAGAGTTCATTGACAGATATAAGCTTGGAATAACTGTATACCAAAATGTGTTACACTACGATGTTCAGGAAGTAAAATAGAAACACGTTGAATACTTCAGATAAGCTTTGATTTACTGCACACCAAAATGCATGTTTCAGTTACTGCAGCAGGCTCACACTACGATGTTCAGAAAGCAAAATATAAACAAGCTGAAGTCTTCAGATTAGCTTGCTTAACTGCATACCAAAATGTATGTTTCAATTACTGTAGCAGGCTCACACTACGATGTTTAGAAAGCAAAATATAAACGAGCTGAATACTTAAGATTATAAACACAGTGCAAGCATAATAATCAATCATAATAATACAGCAGAGAAACAAAGGCCTTTCATCCCTGTGTGGAACTTAACTTAGTCCACGAAGTGCTGGGAAGCCCTCCACCGCCTGCTTGGACCTCTCTCCCCCTCAAGCATCACGATCTCTGAAGAGCAAAACAGGGAGGCAGCGCTGGGCCATGGCAGCTTTCAAAACCCCATCTGCGAGCTTCAGATCCCTCACCCGCACTTCAGTGCTTAAATAACTCGAAGCTTGGATTCTATCTCTTTCTGGCATTTCCTAGCTATGTTATCAGCACTTGGCTGCTCTGCCCTTCCCCAGCCTTTGTTTTCATTCCATCTTCTCGCTGTACTCTCGTTCTCAAGGTTGAGACGGAGTCTTCTGCACAAACAAGCTTGAAAATAATATCATAAACTTTTCCACGTTGTTCGGTGATTTCAGCAGGCATCACGCTCATCTACACTGCTCAAGCTAATTAACCCTTCACGTCACAATGTCTTCCGCACCTTTCCCTATACTAATCACTCCACCCCTTAGATGAGCGCGATCCATGCAAAGTATCATTTACTTTGACATCCGCTAGCTAGGTTGCTACTTATACTTGTCAGCATTATTCTAAGCGCCTGCATCTTAGTATAAAGCTGTTTTGTGCATACATATAATCTACATAGTATAGTCACTAGCGTAACACAAACAATCAATAACCAAATTAGCTGTTGTAACACTATATTTAGCGTCTTCATAGCTCCTAGTGCCCAGCCTAAGAAGATGTCATACCAATAATGCTCAGTTATTTGCTGGATGCATGAAGCAGTGTGCATAAGCTGTTTAGCGTTTATGGTCATCAGTACGGCTGTATCCTTGGTGTATTTAGCTGTCATATCAAATTTAGCAAAGGTAACTTGTGCGTAGTGCCTGATTGCATCTAATCTGGGTAGCTTAACAACAAGCGAGATGTTCCACTCTTACTGCGCACGCATTTGTGTCTGTAATGTGGTTATGGTGAACTTTGTCGGTCGGTACAAGATGTGAGTGCTTATGTCAATAATGCTGGTAATGTTGCACATACACATTACTTGCTCTCCGGTGGTTTGTCTAAATCTAGCCCCCCGTGCACCCCCCTTCCCCCCCCAAGTCGGGGATGGAAGGGGAAGACCTTCCCCTTCCACCCCCGACCCCCCCCACGCCCCCGTGACGTCAGCGCGCGCACGCGCTGATGTGTCACAGGGGCCTCCCTCGTCGCGCTGGAAGCTCTGCTTCCAGCGCGATTGAAAAAGAAATGCAAAAGCATTTCTTTTTCAATCACTTGGGAGGCCCGGAGGGGCTTCAAAGGGAATGAAAAGTATTTCCTTCCCTTTGAAGTCCCTCCGAGGGTTTCAAAAGCCGGATTGCTTGCAATCCGGCTTTTGAAACCCCACTAGACACCAGGGATTTTTTATTTTTTATTTGAAATTGACAAAAGGGAGCGACCCCTTGGGCAAGGGTCGCTCCCAGGGGGGGCATTTTTTTGAAAAGGCCTTTTCTGCCCCCCCTGGGGGCAGAAACCTCTAGGCACCAGGGACCATTTTATTTTATTTTTTTCATTTTTTTTTATTGAGGTGGGGAGCGACCCCTTAGGCAAGGGTCGCTCCCCTTGGGGGAAAATTATATTTTGGCCATTTCTGCCCCCCTTGGGGGCAGATTGGCCTATTTTGATGAGGCCAATCTGCCCCCAAGGGGGGTAGAAACCACTAGACACCAGGGAGTTATTTCTTTGCGTGAATTTCACGCAAAGGGAGCGACCCCTTAGGCAAGGGTCGCTCCCTGGGGGGGAGGGCAATTTATTTTAGGCCATTTCTGCCCCCCCTGGGGGCAGATCGGCCTATTATTAGGCTGATCTGCCCCCAGGGGGGGAAGAAACCTCTAGGCGCCAGGGCAATTTTTTTTTTTGTGTTTTTTTTTTTTGTTCTTTCTTTTTTTTAGAGATGGGGAGCGACCCATCAGGCAAGGGTCGCTCCCCTGGGGGGCAAATTGTATTTAGACCATTTCTGCCCCCCTGGGGGCAGATTGGCCGATTTTAGGTCAATCTGCCCCCAAGGGGGCAGAAACCACTAGGCACCGGGGATTTGTTTTTTGGCGCCAATGTCACGCAGGGGGAGCGACCCCGTAGGCAAGGGTCGCTCCCGGGGCGGGGGGGGTGGGGGTTGGGGGGGCAAATTTATTTTAGGCCATTTCTGCCCCCCCGGGGGACAGATCGGCCTATTATTAGGCCGAACTGCCCCCGGGGGGGGCAGAACACTCTAGGCGCCAGGGCAATTTTTTTTTTGTGTTTTTATTTTTTGTTGTTTCTTTTTTTAGAGATGGGGAGCGACCCATCAGGCAAGGGTCGCTCCCCTGGGGGGGCAAATTGTATTTAGACCATTTCTGCCCCCCTGGGGGCAGATTGGCCAATTTTAGGTCAATCTGCCCCCAAGGGGGCAGAAACCACTAGGCACCGGGGATTTGTTTTTTGGCGCCAATGTCACGCAGGGGGAGCGACCCCGTAGGCAAGGGTCGCTCCCGGGGGGGGGGGTGGGGGTTGGGGGGGCAAATTTATTTTAGGCCATTTCTGCCCCCCCGGGGGACAGATCGGCCTATTATTAGGCCGAACTGCCCCCGGGGGGGGGGGCAGAACACTCTAGGCGCCAGGGCAATTTTTTTTTTGTGTTTTTATTTTTTGTTGTTTCTTTTTTTAGAGATGGGGAGCGACCCATCAGGCAAGGGTCGCTCCCCTGGGGGGGCAAATTGTATTTAGACCATTTCTGCCCCCCTGGGGGCAGATTGGCCAATTTTAGGTCAATCTGCCCCCAAGGGGGCAGAAACCACTAGGCACCGGGGATTTGTTTTTTGGCGCCAATGTCACGCAGGGGGAGCGACCCCGTAGGCAAGGGTCGCTCCCGGCGGGGGAGGGTGGGGGTTGGGGGGGCAAATTTATTTTAGGGCATTTCTGCCCCCCCCCCCTGGGGCCGGCTGAGCTACAGGCCAAACACCACAGGTAGGCACCTTGCAAAAAACACCTCTGTTTTCTGTGAAAAAATATATTGTGTCCACGTTGTGTTTTGGGCCATTTCCTTTTGTGGGCGCTAGGCCTACCCACAGAAGTGATGTACCATTTTTATCGAGAGACTTAGGGGAACGCTGGGTGGAAGGAAATTTGTGGCTCCTCTCAGATTCCAGAACTTTCTGTCACCGAAATGAGAGGAAAAAGTGTTTTTTGGGCCAAATTTTGATGTTTGCAAAGGATTCTGGGTAACATAACCTGGTCAGAGCCCCGCAAGTCACCCCATCTTGGACTCCCCTGGGTTTCTAGTTTTCAAAAATGCACTGGTTTGCTAGGTTTCCTCAGGTGTCGGCTGAGCTACAGGCCAAAATCCACAGGTAGGCACTGCTTTTTATAAAAAAATGTGATGTGTCCACGTTGTGTTTTGGGCCCTTTTCTTTCGTGGGCACTAGTCCTACCCACACAAGTGAGGTATCATTTTTATCGGGAGACTTGGGGGAACGCTGGGTAGAAGGAAATTTGTGGCTCCTCTCAGATTCCAGAACTTTCTGCCACAGAAATGTGAGTAACATGTGTATTTTTAGCCAAATTTTGAGGTTTGCAAAGGATTCTGGGTAACAGAACCTGGTCCGAGCCCCGCAAGTCACCCCTCCTTGGATTCCCCTAGGTCTCTAGTTTTCAGAAATGCACAGGTTTGGTAGGTTTCCCTAGGTGCCGGCTGAGCTAGAGGCCAAAATCTACAGGTAGGCACTTCGCAAAAAACACCTCTGTTTTTTTCCAAAATTTAGGATGTGTCCACGTTGCGCTTTGGGGTGTTTCCTGTCGCCGGCGCTAGGCCTACCCACGCAAGTGAGGTATAATTTTTATCGGGAGACTTGGGGGAACGCTGGGTGGAAGGAAATTTGTAGCTCCTCTCAGATTCCAGAACTTTCTGCCACAGAAATGTGAGGGACATGTGTTTTTTTAGCCAAATTTTGAGGTTTGCAAAGGATTCTGGGTAACAGAACCTGGTCCGAGCCCCGCAAGTCACCCCTCCTTGGATTCCCCTTGGTCTCTAGTTTTCAGAAATGCACAGGTTTGGTAGGTTTCCCTAGGTGCCGGCTGAGCTAGAGGCCAAAATCTACAGGTAGGCACTTCGCAAAAAACACCTCTGTTTTTTTCAAAAATTTAGGATGTGTCCACGTTGCGCTTTGGGGTGTTTCCTGTCGCCGGCGCTAGGCCTACCCACGCAAGTGAGTTATCATTTTTATCGGGAGACTTGGGGGAACGCTGGGTGGAAGGAAATTTGTAGCTCCTCTCAGATTCCAGAACTTTCTGCCACAGAAATGTGAGGGACATGTGTTTTTTTAGCCAAATTTTGAGGTTTGCAAAGGATTCTGGGTAACAGAACCTGGTCCGAGCCCCGCAAGTCACCCCTCCTTGGATTCCCCTAGGTCTCTAGTTTTCAGAAATGCACAGGTTTGGTAGGTTTCCCTAGGTGCCGGCTGAGCTAGAGGCCAAAATCTACAGGTAGGCACTTCGCAAAAAACACCTCTGTTTTTTTCCAAAATTTAGGATGTGTCCACGTTGCGCTTTGGGGTGTTTCCTGTCGCCGGCGCTAGGCCTACCCACGCAAGTGAGGTATCATTTTTATCGAGAGACTTGGGGGAACGCTGGGTGGAAGGAAATTTGTAGCTCCTCTCAGATTCCAGAACTTTCTGCCACAGAAATGTGAGGGACATGTGTTTTTTTAGCCAAATTTTGAGGTTTGCAAAGGATTCTGGGTAACAGAACCTGGTCCGAGCCCCGCAAGTCACCCCTCCTTGGATTGCCCTAGGTCTCTAGTTTTCAGAAATGCACAGGTTTGGTAGGTTTCCCTAGGTGCCGGCTGAGCTAGAGGCCAAAATCTACAGGTAGGCACTTCGCAAAAAACACCTCTGTTTTTTTACAAAATTTAGGATGTGTCCACGTTGCGCTTTGGGGTGTTTCCTGTCGCCGGCGCTAGGCCTACCCACGCAAGTGAGGTATCATTTTTATCGGGAGACTTGGGGGAACACTGGGTGGAAGGAAATTTGTAGCTCCTCTCAGATTCCAGAACTTTCTGCCACAGAAATGTGAGGGACATGTGTTTTTTTATCCAAATTTTGAGGTTTGCAAAGGATTCTGGGTAACAGAACCTGGTCCGAGCCCCGCAAGTCACCCCTCCTTGGATTCCCCTAGGTCTCTAGTTTTCAGAAATGCACAGGTTTGGTAGGTTTCCCTAGGTGGCGGCTGAGCTAGAGGCCAAAATCTACAGGTAGTCACTTTGCTAAAAACAGCTCTGTTTTCAGTGATATGTCCACGTTGTGTTTTGGGGCATATCCTGTCACGGGCGCTAGGCCTACCCACACAAGTGAGGTATCATTTTTATCGGGAGACGTGGGGGAACGCTGGGTGGAAGGGAATTTGTGGCTCCTCTCAGATTCTAGAACTTTCTGCCACAGAAATGTGAGGAACATGTGTTTTTTTAGCCAAATTTTGAGGTTTGCAAAGGATTCTGGGTAACAGAACCTGGTCCGAGCCACACAAGTCACCCCTCCTTGGATTCCCCTAGGTCTCTAGTTTTCAGAAATGCATAGGTTTGGTAGGTTTCCCTAGGTGGCGGCTGAGCTAGAGGCCAAAATCTACAGGTAGTCACTTTGCTAAAAACAGCTCTGTTTTCTGTGATATGTCCACGTTGTGTTTTGGGGCATATCCTGTCGCGGGCGCTAGGTCTACCCACACAAGTGAGGTATCATTTTTATCGGGAGACGTGGGGGAACGCTGGGTGGAAGGACATTTGTGGCTCCTCTCAGATTCCAGAACTTTCTGCCACAGAAATGTGAGGAACATGTGTTTTTTTAGCCAAATTTTGAGGTTTGCAAAGGATTCTGGGTAACAGAACCTGGTCCGAGCCCCGCAAGTCACCCCTCCTTGGATCCCCCTAGGTCTCTAGTTTTCAGAAATGCACAGGTTTGGTAGGTTTCCCTAGGTGGCGGCTGAGCTAGAGGCCAAAATCTACAGGTAGTCACTTTGCTAAAAACAGCTCTGTTTTCTGTGATATGTCCACGTTGTGTTTTGGGGCATATCCTGTCGCGGGCGCTAGGCCTACCCACACAAGTGAGGTATCATTTTTATCGGGAGACGTGGGGGAACGCTAGGTGGAAGGAAATTTGTGGCTCCTCTCAGATTCCAGAACTTTCTGCCACAGAAATGTGAGGAACATGTGTTTTTTTAGCCAAATTTTGAGGTTTGCAAAGGATTCTGGGTAACCGAACCTGGTCCGAGCCACACAAGTCACCCCTCATTGGATTCCCCTAGGTCTCTAGTTTTCAGAAATGCACAGGTTTGGTAGGTTTCCCTAGGTGGCGGCTGAGCTAGAGGCCAAAATCTACAGGTAGTCACTTTGCTAAAAACAGCTCTGTTTTCTGTGATGTGTCCAGGTTGTGTTTTGGGGCATATCCTGTCGCGGGCGCTCGGCCTACCCACACAAGTGAGGTATCATTTTTATCGGGAGACGTGGGGGAATGCTGGGTGGAAGGAAATTTGTCGCTCCTCTCAGATTCCAGAACTTTCTGCCACAGAAATGTGAGGAACATGTGTTTTTTTAGCCAAATTTTGAGGTTTGCAAAGGATTCTGGGTAACAGAACCTGGTCCGAGCCACACAAGTCACCCCTCCTTGGATTCCCCTAGGTCTCTAGTTTTCAGAAATGCACAGGTTTGGTAGGTTTCCCTAGGTGGCGGCTGAGCTAGAGGCCAAAATCTACAGGTAGTCACTTTGCTAAAAACAGCTCTGTTTTCTGTGATGTGTCCACGTTGTGTTTTGGGGGATATCCTGTCGCGGGCGCTAGGCCTACCCAAACAAGTGAGGTATCATTTTTATCGGGAGACTTGGGGGAACATAGAATAGCAAAACAAGTGTTATTGCCCCTTGTCTTTCTCTACATTTATTCCTTCCAAATATAGGGGTGTGTGTAAAAAAGACATCTATTTGAGAAATTCCATGTAATTCACGTGCTACTATGGTCACCCCGGAATTCAGAGATGTGCAAATAACCACTGATCCTCAACACCTTATCTTGTGCCCTTTTTGGAAATGCAAAGGTTTTCTTGATAGCTATTTTTTACTCCTTATATTTCAGCAAATGAATTACTGTATACCCGGTATAGAATGAAAACGCACTGCAGGGTGCAGCTCATTTATTGGCTCTGTGTTCCTCGGGTTCTTGATGAACCTACAAACCCTATATATCCCCGCAACCAGAGGAGTCCAGCAGACGTAACGGTATATTGCTTTCGATAATCTGACATTGCAGGGAAAAGTTACAGAGTAAAAAGTAGAGAAAAATTTATGTTTTTTTCACCTCAATTTCAATATTTTTCTTTTTCAGCTGTTATTTTCTGTAGGAAACCCTTGTAGGATCTACACAAATGACCCCTTGCTGAATTCAGAATTTTGTCTACTTTTCAGAAATGTTTAGGTTTCTGGGATCCAGCATTGGTTTCATGACCATTCCGGTCACTGACTGGAAGGAGGCTGAAAGCACAAAAAATTGCACAAATGGGGTATGCCCCAGTAAAATGCCAAAATTGTGTTGAAAAATTGGGTTTTCGGATTCAAGTCTGCCTGTTCCTGAAAGCTGGGAAGCTGCTGAGTTTAGCACCGCAAACCCTTTGTTGATGCCATTTTCAGGGGAAAAACCACAAGCCTTCTTCTGCAGCCCCTTTTTCCAATTTTTTTAAAAAAAACGAAATTTTCACTGTATTTTGGCCAATTTCTTGGCCTCCTTCAGGGGAACCCACAAAGTCTGGGTACCTTTAGAATCCCTAGGATGTTGGAAAAAAAGGACGCAAATTTGGCTTGGTTAGCTTATGTGGACAAAAAGTTATGAGGGCCTAAGCGCGAACTGCCCCAAATAGGCAAAAAAAGGCCTGGCACAGGAGGGGGAAAAGGCCTGGCAGCGAAGGGGTTAATAAGAAAGGGATGATTAATGACATAACATATGCTCTCTGTCCCTATCTGATATAAGTCTGTGCCATTTAATAGGATAAGGTAACCATTCACATTCTCCCGGTATTGTGTGAAGACATGGATCTAGCACCCGTCCAGTGTGGGTACATACCCACCCCTTAGACCAATCTGCACATCTAGTGGGATCTACAGTGTGATTTGTTTAATCAATCCACTTTTTGTCAGTGTGAGGTATCCACCATTCTTTTACTTATCACTACGGGGAGCAATATAAAGGGGCCCCATATGTCAGGAGGAAGATCACTTCTTGCTATATCAAAAAGAGCATAACACATTTCTTCCTCACAGTGAAACTGTATGGACTTTACCCACATTTCTTCAGGCAAATGTTATTGTTGTCTCCAATATTCACCCTGAAGCTGTCCCCATTCTGCTTTAAGGTCTGCATACTGTTGATTAACAATGCTTTGCCATAGTATGCACTGGATGCCCTTAGTCACTGTTTGTGTGTTTTAAAAGGTTTTTTGTTTTTTTTCCCGAATTGTTCATAAGTGAAATGATGCCATTGCCAATCGCGATACAACCCACGCAGGACTTTCCATACTTCTTCTGAGTGTGTGGGCCCCCTTTGAGAAATTACTTTTATGGCCTCTCCTGTACTATATCCTGTAGAAGATAGCTTATTCCTAATGGCTTCAACATCAAAAAAATTCAGGGTCCCTACCCCGATTCCAGTGGCCCCAGCTATCAAGGACCCTAGACCTCTTCTAATGCGTAACTTTGGCAAGGGCCAGAACAGTGGTGTCCATGGTGCACACAATGGATCATACTTTGAGACATTCTCCTTGGCAATATTTATCTGTAACACAATACGATTAATTATGCTTGCATGCAGAGCTTGCTTACATCCTATTCTATATCGAACTATGGAAACGTTGCTTAAGTTGCTAACCATGTGTCTTTCAGTTACATAAAACATGAAGGCTGGTGGTTTTGAGTATCGAACTCCTTTGGTTCCATTGTTCATTGTAACAACCACCATGTGTCCTGGTATCACAATATTTACATATCATGTTTAGCATATAACTCAAAGCCTGTACTGTTGCTGGCGTCCCCTGCAACTCGTTCAGTCCGTTGGCATGTCGGATTTGCTGTCCAGTTACCTTCCAGGTCACAGCTTTGGCAGCCATCCACTTGCCCCCAGGTACCTCCCCTTTGCAAAGTGAAACATTTCCCTGGTCATCAGTTACGTTAGCGGCTTGAGGTGCACAAGTGACATGAAGGTCCGTAATGACATTCTCTGCTATCATCAACGCAGATGTCATCGTTTATGACCATTGGGTAAGCCTCACTACAGATACAAATACAGGTACATTAGAGTTCTTTAAAAGTACAATAACATACTCCCCACCCCTTGACTCAATAGCTCTCCTGCCTCTGGCTTTTTCCCTGGATGGTTCACCCATACTTTTCTTCCTGTGCTTCCAAATCCTCCCTCACCTCTCTGGGTGTTATCGGGGGCAGATCTTTCTTCAATGTGGGGGGTGTACGCTTGTTCACAAATCACTTGTGCAAGTCTGTCATGGGCTGATAACTTTTTTAGCTGTTCTTTCACTAATCCGTTATATCTCCGAATCATGCCTGCAGCTTGTGGATAATAACTAAGGTGCACAATCCACCAAATTCCCTGTTCCTGTGCCCAGCCCTGCACTGTTTTTCCTGAAAAGTGTGTGCCCCCATCTGTTTGGATCTCATCAGGTGCCCCATAATGTTTTATCAGGTAGTTTAGCCCTAGCAAAGTGGACTTTTGATCTGCAGACTTACAGGGCATACCCAACATAAGGCCAGAGTAGGTGTCCACCATGGTCAATACGTAGCTTTTCCCTCCTTCTTTTGGTAGCAGTCCGATATAGTCCAATTGCCGCACCGTAGCAGCTGCAGTTCCTCTTCTGATTTGACTGCTAGGCTTCTTTTGCCGGGGCATTTGTCTAATCTGGTTGCATATGGGGCACTCCTTTACTGCTTGTTGCACTTTTTCTTTAGTAACTGGAATTTTCGTTGCTGTGCCCATGCATAAGTGATATTCTCTCCTAAATGTCCGGATGTTGCATGAGCTCTGTTTGCTAAAGCAGCTTCAGCTTCCTCCTTGATGACCACCGTTCGCGTTTTGGCCATTTGATCTGCGGTGTTGTTGAATAGAGATGCAAGTGAGGTATCCGATGGGCAATGAGCATCCACGTGTCCCACATAGATTTGACATCTTTGCCCTTTCTCCCACATCTCTTCCCATAGCTACTCGCCTCCCGAAATGGGGGTGCCTTTAATTTTCCATCCATCCTTGCGCCAAGTCGGGCCCAGCTTACTAGTCCTTGGTAAGTGGCCCGACTGTCAGTGTACGCAAATGTTTTCTCTCCGATGGGGGCTTGTTGATCACTGCTGCTACCCCCTGCAGTTCTGCAAGCTGGCTTGATTCATTATTCCGTCCTCGCAGCAACATTGTTTCTGTAGCAGGTTGGAATGCAACTGTTTGCCGTTGTCTTTTTCCTTGATAGTACCGTACGGTACCATCTGTGAACTATGCATTTTGCTGTTCTTCTTCGGTGAGTCGTTCAAAAGGCAGGGCTGTCTTAAATGGTGAGGATTCCAGTTCAGAGGGCTCTGGCGCAGGGGCCATTGCCTGCAAGTCCACTGCCCTAGCTCATCTTCTTGTAACTTCGACACTCCTGCTGGTCCCGGTTTTGCCCTCTGCTGCAGATACCATTTCCACTTCACGATGGCAAACTCCTGCGCTCTGCCTACTTTATTGCCAACCCCTCCTTCTCTTGTCCAACCTAGTAAGGGGACCCATATTTTTAAGGTGACCGGCCGATCATCAGTTATGCGTTCTGTTTCCACTAAGGCCCAATCTTGTGGCACCCTCTTTTTTCCCTGCCTCTGCCATAGGCTCCACATCACTACATCATCTACATCATCCTGTACTATAATTTCCAGCTCAAACGGGTCTCCTTCTGTGATGGAACCTAACGTAAAAGGATTCTGTAATGCATCTTTTTCTCCAGTGTCCCACAATCTCACCAACCATTTAAACAAAGGCTCTGCAGGCATTTGCCTAAACATACGGGTTATCTCCAACACCTCACTCTGCGTATAATCTCTTACCAAACGAGAATTCTGTATTTGCCCACCATTCACTCCCTTTTCACCTTCAATTTCACCTACACGTCCTTCTCCACTTTCAACTCCACCTAGTTCTGTTACACGTGCTTCTACCTCATCCTCCCAATTCCAGTCATCATTGTCTGAGGCTGTTCCATCCAAAGTATATGGATTCCAATTTTCTTTGTGTACCAATGCCCTCACTTGCACAGTGGAGGGTATTTTAAGCTTCTGCCTACTCTTCTGTTTGTGTACCAGTGCCCTCACTTGCACAGTTGATGGCATTTTAGGCTTCTGCCTACTCTTCTGTTTGCGTACCAGTGCCCTCACTCGCACAGTTGAGGGCATTTTAGGCTTCTGCCTACTCTTCTGTTTTGTTACTCGTACTTCTAATGCGCTGCACCTTGCCTCCATTTGATCACCCCGAGTCACTGCACTTTCTATGGTCTCTTTCATAAGTAACTGCCTTCCCTGCAAGGCTGCAACCTCACCCCGCAGTTTTCTTATCTATGCATATTGTGTTAATGTGTTCCTGTATACCGTACAGAGCGCAGACAGGAAAAGCCATCCCACTTGCCCTGCTGCTTTCAGCACCAACTTCGCCCCTCTTAGCTTCACACTCTCAATCGCATCTTCAACTAAGAGAGGAGTCACCTTCTCATCAAATGCCTCCCATAACACCAGCGCCGTCCAACGGTTCAGGAGTCCTGCCACACTAGAGAATAGGTCCATTGCTAACCACCCGGGAATGGATCTGGCTTCTGCCCCATGCTGCCTTCCGCTCTCTGCCTCACTTTTCTTACGTCCCCAAAGAGGCATTATTGATTTATACCCCACTTCTGGTACCAAAATGTCTTATCTAGGTGACTGGTTGACACCTGTTCGGTATAAGTCAATAAGGACGCTCAATGGAGGACCACACGCCAATCATGAATACAATTCAGCTTTACTAGAATTTCAGGTAAATGTAGGCATTTAGCACATTAACAATAGTGGAATAAGAATAGCAATGAAAAGCATCTATTTATATATAAGTACACTGCAAAGAGCATCTATGTATACAATATGAGCAAAGAGTTCTTTGACAGATATAAGCTTGTAATAACTGTATACCAAAATGTGTTACACTACGATGTTCAGGAAGTAAAATATAAACAAGTTGAATACTTCAAATAAGCTTTGATTTACTGCACACCAAAATGCATGTTTCAATTACTGCAGCAGGCTCACACTACGATGTTCAGAAAGCAAATATAAACGAGCTGAAGTCTTCAGATTAGCTTTGCTTAACTGCATACCAAAATGTATGTTTCAATTACTGTAGCAGGCTCACACTACGATGCTTAGAAAGCAAAATATAAACAAGCTGAATACTTCAGATTATAAACACAGTGCAAGCATAATAATCAATCATAATAATAGAGCAAAGAAACAAAGGCCTTTCATCCCTGTGTGGAAATTAACTTAGTCCATGAAGTGCTGGGAAGCCCTCTACCGCCTGCTTGGACCTCTCTCCCCCTCAAGCATCACGGTCTCTGAACAGCAAAACAGGGAGGCAGCGCTGGTCCATGGCAGCTTTCACAACCCCATCTGCGAGCTTCAGATGACCACCGGCACTTCAGTGCTCAAATAACTCGAAGCTTGGATTCTATCTCTTTCTGGCATTTCCTAGCTATGTTATCAGCACTTGGCTGCTCTGCCCTTCCCCAGCCTTTGTTTTCATTCCATCTTCTCCCTGTACTCTCGTTCTCAAGGTTGACACGGAGTCTTCTGCACAAACAAGCTTGAAAATAATATCATTAACTTTTCCACGTTGTTCGGTGATTTCAGCAGGCATCACGCTCATCTACACTGCTCAAGCTAATTAACCCTTCACGTCACAATGTCTTCCGCACCTTTGCCTATACTGATCAACATTATGTTAAGCTCAACCCTGGGTTGCTGTGGCTGCAAGCAGTAGGATTGGCAAAGGAACATAGTGTAAAGAATTTAACTGCACCAAACGTAATAAAAAAGTCATGCAAGACAGAAAAAAAATACCAATTAAAAAACATTTAAGTTCAACCACAAAAAAGCATTGGTCAACAAAAAATGTGTAAACTTTTGAAACATTTGAAAGAGCTTGTTTGACAACTCCAACCCAAGTTGAACTGAGGTCTAAGAGGCCAGTAAGGATACTTTGGACAGTCCAGCCCTGTTCTAACCTTAAGGAAATGGTTGCCATATATGACAATGGAGTGGGCCCGATGCTGAGGATGCAGGAGGAAAAGATGCTCAAAGATGCTCTTGATGCTGTGCAGTCAACAGGGGTAAATTCCAGGTGATCCTTTGGTCCATGTGAAGTGGCGTGACTTTGGCCACTAATCTTGGGGTCACACAAAGTCCTCTTTTTGATTGTAGAAGCTGTGGAAAACCTCTGTGTCTTGCGACACAGCAGTCAGGCACTAAATCTTTGATGGAGGCTAGTGTCCCTCTTAGGTGATGAATCTGATAACAGACAACGCTCACGGGTCCAGCAGGCACAAGTGCAACTTTTGGCTATTTTGTATAAGCCTCTTGAATTTCTCAGGCAGGTAGTGGCAAAACATCTGCAGTGGCTACCAACTTGGCAATTAAGGCTTTACAGCTTTGATGTCCATAGTTCTGTTCTAGGGGGGCCCTCAGACTGACCCTTGGAGTCACTGCTTTGATCTGGAGCTGGGAATACATTTTTTCCTGAGGTAGGAGCCAAAGACCCAGTCCTAACTTTACTAGTCCAAAGTGCAGCAGGTGCAGTCCTTCCGACAATACAGCCTCTCTTTTTGCCCTTTCTCCCCCAAAAGGATAGTCCTCCTTTAGTGCTTTCTCAAAATCCATGGTGTACTGAGGTGCAAGGTGCCATGGATGTCATATTTATCCCAGGAAACAGACCCGATGGGACAACACACTCACTAGACAATTGGCTAGTAGGTCTCCCTCCTCTTTTGTGATGAGGTCACTGGAACAGATGGCATCTGGTTATTCCAGAGTGCAACATTCTTGCCTCTCTCAAGACTTCTGCTCCCTTCCTCGCTCATCAGGAGCTTAGTAGCCCATCCCAGAAGTGTGGCATCCTAAGGGCTACACACCCACTGGAAAACCAGTTTTGCCACTGGGTTTCCCTCTCTGTCCCTGTGTCCAACTTGTCTACATGAACAAAATGCATCCTACTTGGGAGTGTTCACATCATTTACCTTTTAAAGGCAGTTTCCCTTTGAAACTCACCTTTTGGGCTAACTAACACCCCCAGTGGCCATCCTGGGAGAGGAGGTCACACCTCACTCTGTGGCAATTGCCACAGAGTGAGGTGTATAACGGAGCTGTAGTTTGTTAAGAAAGATATATGTACATTTCTGAAACATCTTAACAGAAACACTTCCAAATTGTCATTTTGTTGTGGATAAAGTTAGTAACCCCTTTGGCAAACACAAGGTACCCGGTTGGCATTTTAATCCATCTAACTCCTGAATGGGACTACCCAACTGGATCATGTAAGGTAACAAATTAATCGTGGCATTAAACCCACCCTGATGGCCAGGTCGAATCTAATACCACTTTTGAATGTATGCAACTTTTAGAAAGTTGCCACTCTGTACTCTAGCTAGCCCAGTGGTCTTGCAAAGGCCCTCGCACACAGACAGGGTTCTGACCACCTGGGAAGAAGTGTGAACAACTCTCCAGCACAGGAACAAAGGCAGTGCCACAGAGAGATGTGTCACCTCCTCCCCCAGGATGGTCACTCAAGGGTGTTAACCCAAAAGGTGAACTTCAAAGCTGAAGCCACATTTGTGAGTAAAGTATCGCCAACTCTTCTTAGCACAATGCCTTTTGTTCCTGCAGACAATGTGGAGGCAGGATCATAGAGGGAAAACTCAAACTCCAAGCCAGTTTTATGGTCAGCGTTTAGCCCTCTGGAAGCCACACCTCTAGGGTTAGCTATCACTCTCCTAATGACAGAGAAAAGGTGGTGCCATCTTGAAAGAGGAAACAATGTGAGATAGCCAGATGCCGCACATCACAGGAACTTCGTCACTAGGTAGGAGATAACCCTGTAGCCCATTGGCTAGTGACCGTGTGGTCCCCTCAGTCCACTTTTCTGGGATAAATATGGCACCTCTGAGACTCAGACCCTCACATCCTTCTTGAATCAGAGAGAGTGAAAAAGGACCGCTCAAAGAGAGGCTGCACACCTGGAAGGACTGCATCTGCTGCACTTTGGGCTAGCAAAGTTTGGACTGTGCCTACTGCACCTGACTCAGGGAAAATCTGATTCCCAACATTCAACAACTGCAGTGACTCCAAGGATCAGTTGGCTGATCTCTTGGACTAGCTCCACGGACACAAGAGCTGAAGTTGCACAAATTGCCAAGCTGGTAGTTATCGCAGACATTTTGCTGCTAGCACACAAGAGGACGAATCTGAGATAGCCAAAAGTTGCACCAAGTCTGCCTAACCCGGGACTGCTATCAGAGTCTGGATTTGTTGCACCCAAGGGACACAAGTCCCCACCTAAGGATTTCCCCCCAATCACAGTGCAGACTGGCCATTATCCCAGCATCAGCTGGTTTGCTGCTGCAGGGTAGAGCACTTTAAGGGACTCCGATCCCAGCTGTCAAGTTCACCCACATCACCCATGGACAGAGTAGCACCCACAAAGACATCCCTGCTGACCGCACCACAACTGTGGTATACACTGAGCATCTTTTGCCTGCCTCCTTTGAGCATCTTTAGCCTGCATCCCTCAGCATCAGGGTCACTCCATTGTCATCAAAGGCAGTGTGCCTGTGATGTTTGCATTTGGCTTAAAAATGCTCTTGAGGCAAGGTTAACTTTCCAAAGTGTCCACTCTGGCCCCCTGAACCTCTGTCCTGCTGGAACTGACAACCCAAACCAGGTCAGAGTAGTCGAAATAAGTGTTTCAAACTTTTCAAAAGTTTCCAAAAATGTTTTTGACCAATGCTTGTTTGGCATTGCACTTAAAAGTAATAATATCTTTAAAAATCTGCATCTCTGGAGCCTTCCGGTGGATTTTGTTCATCAAGGTATTTAACAATTCATAAAAAGATAATTCATTTTTATAAATTGGTGTTTTCTTTCGTGTGTCATTGCTTTCTTATTCTGTTGTTTGATGCTGTGAAATGCTTTGCACATTGTTCCTTTGCCAAGCCTTACTACTCAAAGCCATAGCTACCCAGGGCTGAGCTGAAGGTTAAGTAAACGTACCTAACTAGACCCAAGACAGTATTTGTGAGTGTACTGCATGATAAGGCCCCACAGTCATATCATATAATACACCCAAATCGACACAGTGAGTACTTGCTAATTGGGGACACCCAATTCCACATAACTTTTGCAAAAGGGACTGAACACGATCACTGAGGTCTGGAAAACAGACTTCAGTGCAATCTCAGAGTCAAAAAAACTGCAGTTCATAGTCCAAATGGGGGCAAAAAGTAGGAGAAAGCCTGCAAGAAACCAATTTCCTTCTAGAGTGGTTTGAAGATAAATGAGTTGAATTCAAGGCTAAGCAGCCTTGGTATTCGGCGGCACCGAACACAGGCTTCTTAGCAGAACTTTGTGCACCATCACTCATTCATTTACAAATTAAGGACTGCACATACTAATAAACTCTCATTATTTTTAGGGGATGCATGTTATTTTAATCAATGCGTTTTGCATTCTTTAGCCAATAGGGATTTGTACCAACTTAATAAGTGATGAATTAAAAAAAAAAGCTTAAAAAATTAGATCTGTCTGAATGTATTGAGATTACATTAAGCATTTTCTGTAGAAAAGGTCAACGTGTCCATAAAATGTCCAGAAAGCTGTGCCTTTTTTAATGTTACATACTTTTTTCAAGGTTTGTGCAAAACTATGTTAATCTATTAAATAAAACAAAGATAACAG
The DNA here is from genome assembly GCF_031143425.1 of Pleurodeles waltl. Taxonomy (NCBI): domain Eukaryota; kingdom Metazoa; phylum Chordata; class Amphibia; order Caudata; family Salamandridae; genus Pleurodeles; species Pleurodeles waltl. The sequence goes on from NC_090449.1 coordinate 979,512,279, forward strand.
CGCTGAAAAAACTATTGCCATTGGCTATTGTTAACCTGTTAGACTTTGTGTGGGTCCAAGCTGAAGGGAATCCCAAGGTCCTTCTTCATGTAGAACACAGGAAGTGCCCCAAACTTCACAAACCCTTTGTATACATCACCGCCTTATAGCTTCTGCGCTGTCTGGATTTCCCACGTGTGCACTACTTTGCGGTTCATTTCCATTGTTGTCCGTTATGAGCTCTTTTATGGTCTAAATTTGACCCTTCAATGAGAACCAACAATACAACACCAACAAATCATGGGGCAAATTTATGAGCCCCTAGCACCACCAGAGTGTCACTTTTCGTGATGCTCCGGTGGATATATGCACTGCGATATGTTTACAAGGTGGTGTTAAGCCACTTTTTGTGGCTTACCACCACCTTGTAAATACGACCCCTTCACACGCAGGCCTTTGCGTGGAACGGGCGTGCAATGGGTGTTGCTGTGGGTGTCAGATGGCAACACCCATTGCATTTTGACGCTACCTCAGAATTACAAGTTTTCGTAAACCTGAAGCAGCGCCAAAATCTAACGCCACCACAGGGGAAAAGTCACATCAAGGAGAAATACTTTTTTTCCTCCTCATTTTTTGCTTTTTCTATGTGTGCTGCATTCTGCAGCACGCACAGGAAGAGCAAAATGCCAGACATGATTGTTTATGTGCAGGAAGGTGTCCCTTCCTGCACGTACACAATCATTTGAAAATGACACTTCGGCACTTCTGTAGCATACACAGAAGTGCCATATTGCCATTAGTGATTGTTTATGTGCAGGAAGGGACACCTTCCCGCACATAAACAATCACACCCCTCAACACAGACATCCTTGCATGACACTTGCGTTGGTGCTGGCAGCTAAATTTAGCCTTCTGCAGCACCCATAGGAAGAGCAATATGCCAGACATGATTGTTTATGTGCAAGAAGGTGGCCATTTGTACACATACACAATCATGTGAAAATGACACTTTGGCACTTCTGTAGCATACACAGAAGTGCCATATTGCCATTAGTGATTGTTTATGTGCAGGAAGGGACACCTTCCCGCACATAAACAATCACACCCCTCAACACAGACATCCATGCACGATGCCTGCGTTGACGCTGGCAGCTAAATTTAGCACCAGCGCAGGGGACAACATAGTGGTGCGCTGTATTCAATTAAATATGGCACATCCCTGCGTTGTCAAAATGACGGAGTTCGGTGCAGCCAATTTTAGAGCAGCATCGCACTCCGTCTTTTTCCTATAAGTATGGGCCCATGTCTGTTATTGCAAGGCCCAAGACTAGAACCATAGTGTCCCAATGTCAGAATAGCCATATGGTCATCTCTGCAAATGGAAAACATATAGCAGTGGCCCTGTGTAGAGTGGTAACACCTTCGTCCTACCCTTCAAAGTGATGGTGTGCGAATCCCTTTATCACTGCTTTGAAGTGACATTATTAACGGTGATACAATGCTTTTCATTGCAGGTATTGGCGGCCTGGAGAACCTAACAATGCAAAGGAAGGTGAGAACTGTGCCGAGATGGAACCTACCACCTCCTGGAATGATGACGATTGCAGCCAGAACCACCACTGGATCTGCGAAAAGCGTCTCTTTTGACTCTACTCAACGAATGTCTTGTTGTGGACAAGGAGCAAAGAGATTGTAAAAATCATTGTAGTTTCCAATCCCTGTATGTTCTGCAGCGCGTAGGTCCTGTTAAGAACACATTATGAAAATGTAAATAACAAATGGTATTGCATGTACATTAAAACAATATCAATTTTACTTCACCCTTTGTCTTTTGAAACTCACGGGGAGATTTACAAACATCTTGCTCTGGGTTAGCATCAGACCAACACATAATTTTAATAATTTACTTCACTAATTTACTGGAAAGTACCCTAAAGTAACGCAAAGCAGCCCAAAGCACTGCTTTTTGTTACTTAGCACAAACAGGGTGTTACATGTGTAGTACATGGGCATTCCCATGCATTCCCATGCAACCCTGATGCCTTCTGACACAAAACCCTAGCTACAACCAATAGTGGACAGTGTTTTGTTCCAAAAGTTAACGCCTTTTAAAAGCAGCGTGGGAAACGTTTTAAAGTATGTCTAAGCATAGTATTTTGCACTGGAATGATACCCTTTCAGTACAAAACCAATGCTAGACTCACACAGAACTTTACATTATCACGCAAAGGTGTGTGTGTGGAGCACAACAACTAAAATCAGCACCCGCGCTAGGGAGAGGGATGGAGAGAGCCATATCTCTACAGATATGGCGCTCTGATGCTCCCACCCTGCAAAACTGTGTAGCACAGCATTTGGTGAAACTGCACTGCACTGCATGATTATTTGGTAAATCTGGGCCTTAGTATTTTCTGTCAAGCTCTTACTGCTCACATTTCAGTCTATCTTTAGTGTCTATTTGATATTTGTTTTCATTCGTTAGATGGTTGACTATTACTTCATTCACCACTGCTTAGTTCCTTTGAGAACGGTGTTCATTTAAAAGTAATCTTTAAATTCACAGATTTCTACAAAATAAAATGTGCTGTCACTATCAACCACACTGTGTATTTGGATTTATGTAGCATAATTCAAAATGGGGGATAAAACTGTGCATCAGTCGGTGTTGTTGGACTATTTCAAATCATGAATATCAATGATGATTTAAGCATTTACATAAAACAATTAGGTTGCAATTTTTAGGCATAGAAAGACTGATTTGTCCAAAAATGCACAGTTATTAGCTATGTTCTGAAGCTGATCTATTCTCACTAAATATTCTGCCACAACCTTGATGTCCCTTGCTTTAGCAAAATATATCAGAATATATCATGAGTATGTAAAACATTTTAAGCATTTCTAAAACCCTGTACCTCTAATCCTAACCCAAATTGCTAATGCTAGGGCCAACTCTGTACATTGTTCTCACTCTCTCTCTTACATTTACCCTAAATCTAGCCTTAATCCTTTGTCTAACTCTAATCCTAACCCTAACCCTAACACTAACAAAACCCTAATCTAATCACCCTTTTATTTCCACTAACCTTAACCATTCCACTAAACTTAACCATAATACAAAACCCTTTGATATGGTCATGGCACGCAATGGTTTTGCAAGCCAAGTAATAGTGTTGAGATGAAGATGATGAAATCAATGTTAAGACATTATTGTGAAGTAAACAAAGTAATGGGATCCACCAAGGAAGCCAGATTAGAAACCAACCCAGGTATCTTGGGTATAAAGTCAAAGGAATAGGTATTAGGGCCCAGATTCACTAAAACCTTCACACAAAGCAGAACAGCAAGTAAAGTTGCTGTACTGCTTTGCGTGAATAGGAGTAAACAGAGCAGCACCTTATGTACTAAGATGTGCTCTGTTCTACCCTCTGCACTTTTGGCTGTCATGTGCCAACTCAGACAGCCTTGCATTATAGTGCAAGGGTGTTTGTTCTGCGGTAAGCATTTGTACAATAAGGGGCCCATTACAGTACACAAAATATGCTTTAACCCCTTAGATGCCAGGCCTTTTCCCCTCCTGTGCTGAGCCTTTTTTTGGCTATTTGGGGCAGTTCGCGGTTAGTCCCTCATAGGGGTCACATAAGCCCACATAAGCTACCCATGCCAAATTTGCATCCTTTTTTTCCAACATCCTAGGGATTCTAGAGGTACCCAGATGTTGTGGGTTCCCCTGAAGGAGACCAAGTGATTAGCCAAAATACAGCGAAAATGTTCTTTTTTCAAACAAATGGGAAAACAGGGCTGCAGAAGAAGACTTGTGTTTTTTCCCCTGGAAATGGCATCAACAAAGGGTTTGTGGTGCTAAAATCACCATCTTCCCAGCTTTCAGGAACAGGCAGACTTGAATTAGAAAACCCAATTTTTCAACACAATTATGTCATCTTCTTACTGGGACATACCCCATTTTTACTATTTTCTGTGCTTCAGCCTCCTTCCAGTTAGTGACAGAAATGGGTATGAAAGCAATGCTGGATCCCAGATATCTTAATTTTTCTGAAAAGCAGAAGAATTCTGAATTCAGCAAGTGGTAATTTGTGTAGATCCTACAAGTGTTTCCTACAGAAAATAACAGCTGAAATAAAAGAATCTTGAAATTGAGGTGAAAAAAACCAGCAATGTTTTTCCAAGTTTTACTCTGTAACTGTTTCCTGCGATTTTCAGATGTTTGAAAGCAATATACCATTACTTCTGCTGGACTCTTCTGGTTGCAGGGATATATAGGGCTTGTGGGTTCATCAAGAACCCTAGGTACCCAGAGCCAATAAATGAGCTGCACCTTGCAACAGGTTTCATTCTATACTGGGTATACAGCAATTAATTTGCTGAAATAAAAAAATTGAAAAATAGCTATTAAGAAAACCTTCGTATTTCCAAAATGGACACAAGACAAGGTGTTGAGAATCAGTGGGTATTTGCATATCTCTGGAATCCGGGATGCCTATACTAGCATGTCAATTACAGAGCATTTCTCAAATAGACGTCTTTTGTACACACTGTCTTACATTTGGAAGGAAAAATGTAGAGAAAGACAAGGGGCAATAACACTTGTTTTGCTATTCTGTGTTCCCCCAAGTCTCCCAATAAAAATGGTGCCTCACTTGCGTGGGTAGGCCTAATGCTCGCGAAAGGAAACACAACATGGACACATCAAATTTTGACATTGAAATCGGACACGTTTTTTGCAAAGTGCGTAGCTGTAGATTTTGCCCTCTAGCTCAGCCGTCACCTAGGGAAACCTACCAAATCTGCACATTTTTTAAAACAAAACAACTAGGGGAATCCAAGATGGGGTGACTTGTGGGGCTCTGACCAGGATCTGTTACCCAGAATCCTTTGCAAACCTCAAAATTTGGCCCAAAAAACACTTTTTCCACTCATTTCGGCTAGAGAAAGTTCTGGAATCTGAGAGGAGCCACAAATTTCCTTCCACCCAGTGTTCCCTAAAGTCTCCCAATAAAAATGGTACCTCACTTGTGTGGGTAGGCCTAGTGCCCACTACAGGAATTTCCCCAAAACACAACATGGATACATCACATTTTCCCAAAGAAAACAGAGCTGTTTTTTGCAAAGTGCCTAGCTGTGGATTTTGGCCTCTAGCTCAGCTAACATCTAGGAAAACTAACAAACGTGCACATTTTTTAAAAACTAGACACCTAGGGGAATCTAAGATGGGGTGACTTGTGGGGCTCTGACCAGGTTCTGTTACCCAGAATCCTTTGCAAACCTCAAAATTCGGCCAAAAAACACCTTTTCCTCACATTTCGATGACAGAAAGTTCTGGAATCTGAGAGGAGCCACAAATTTCCTTCCATGCAGCGTTCCCCCAAGTCTCCCAATACAAATGGTACCACACTTGTGGGGGTAGGTCTAGCGCCTGCGAAAGGAAATGCCCCAAAACACTATGTGGACAAATCAAAATTATCAAATGCAAAACTAACTGTTTTTGCGGGGTGAGGGGCACCTGCGTTTTTGGTCCTGGGCTCAGCAGCCATATATGGAAACCTACCAAACCCAAACATTTCTGAAAACTAGATACCCGAGGAAGTCCATGGAGGTGTGACTTGTGTGGATCCCCCAGTGTTTTCTTACCCAGAATCCTTGGCAAACCTCAAAATTTGGCAATAAAAACACTTTTCCTCACATTTCGGTGACAGAAAGTTATGGAATCTGAGAGGAGCCACAAATTTCCTTCCACCCAGCGCTCCCCAAGTCTCCTGATAAGATTGACACCTCACTTGTGTGGATGGCCCAGGTGCCTGAAACAGAAAAAAACGCCAAAAACCTGTAGAGATTGAGGAGGTAGTTCAGCGAGTTGATAAGCACATATTTTTCTTTCATACATCTTTTAGGCTGACTCTGCTTTAGGGACCCGCACAAGTGAGGTATGATTTTACTTGGGAGACTGAGGGGAACGCTGGATGGTAGGAAATTTGTGCCACAGCAGTGATCCTACAAAGAAAAGTGAGGAAAATATGCTTTCTTTTTTTGAGGTTTGCAGAGGAGTCTGGGTAAGAAAATGTTGGGGGATCCAGGAAAGCCACACCTCCAGCGCAACCGTCACCCTCTCATGATGTCAGCGTGCGATCGTGCGCTGATGTCATTAGGGGGCGGGGGGAGTTGGGGTGGAAGGGCTTTCCCTTCCATCCCTGCCTTTGAGCACTCCCTCTGAGCTCATGTGCCAGGACGTAATGGTTACGTCCTCGGCACAGGAGCACTGTGCAGGTGGACGTAACCATTACGTGCCCAGCACAGAATGGGTTAAGGCATTTCCCACATTGTATGTGTGCTCTAGAATGCAGCACACATCACACATAAAAAGAGTGAAAAAAGAGGAGGAATGAAAATATTTCTCCTCATCAAGCCTGCTGAAAGGAAGTACAGGGGTTTGTCATAAATCCCTGTCTACAATTCTTTCAAGCTAAGGATTTCTCAAAACCTATTTGTGGTGGTATGGGAATGTCCAGACAGCAGCTGTGGGACAGCCACCTTAAAGCAAAGTAACTCTAGGCTGAGCAGATTTTTGTTACTTTTAGCCCTAAAGTGTTTATAAATCTGGACCCAGCTGTTTCTCATTCACTCACGTCACTTCTCGGCCTCTTCAACACATTTTAATATAAATTGAAAAAGATCAATATCTAAATGTATGTGTTACAAATATCAAACTGTGCCACACTTAGGGTTCTAAGACTTAGGGCCTGATTTAGGTTTGGCATATGGGTACTCTGTCATAAACATGATGGATATTCAGTCCTCCTTATTACAAGTGCATTATATCCTAATGCACTTGTAATAAAGTGGACAGGATAGCTGTCATATTTCTGACAGAGAACTCATCCAACAAACTCTAAATCAGTCCCTTTGAAGCTTAGTTCTGGACACAATACAAGTGCCACGAAGCAGGGTTGGATGTTAGCAATCTCAGTGGTCCTGTTCATTCTGGAGGTGCAGTATTGCCAGCAATTATGGTTGAACCCTTAGAATCTCAAGCGTAAGGAGGAATTACCCTATGAATCTGTAATTCTAGATCTGATTCCTCAGGTAATCCCTCATTCTCCCCCACAGTTACCAACTGAGATTTTGGCTGATTTCAGCTGACAAAAGTTGATAGATCCCCATCATTCCAATAGGGATGGTAACTTTACCAGTCTCATTGGAAATTCTGGGGCAACCTTTCTAGGCCATGAGTGGTGTGGTGACTGCAGAGAGTTGATGTGACTTGATACAACCAACAAAGTCACATTGGTTAACAAAACAAGTACATGTACAGCAGCTTGTGGCAAACAATTTTAGGGGTAACTCAAAATCAGAATAGAGTAGAAACATTAATGGGGGCTACTTGATTAAGCACTGGACTCAAGCAGATCTCAATAATGCATAACGTAGCTGATTATTAATTTTACGTTTTTGAGGTGGATTTTGTGGGGAAACTGTAGTTTAGAGTATATAGCTGTGAATTGATTCTGGTCTTCCTATGTAATTTGGGACAGTTCGTGGTTAGATAGCTAGGTGTTTATCTGTCTAGATATAGCACACATAGGGCAAAAATTCAGTATCTGAGAGAAAGAACTTGCAGGGTGTGGGCTACTCAGTGCCTGCTTGGCTCTTTCGAGTGTCTTCTCTCTCACCAGATGCCAAGCTTGTGATCTTTTTCAGCAGATGTGCACCGGAATATGTTTGTTGAATGATTTCACATTCAGTGCAATGTGTTTGCAGTGACTTACATGATATCAGAGACGTTTTAAGGGATGGACAAAGTAGGCAATTGTCAAGGGGCCCCATCTTCCAAGGGGCCCCCACTTAAGTGATCCAGATCCTTTGCCAAGAGAACTTCATACATGAAAAATGTATTTTTAATTCACTTGCTTTCATACTCTACTGAGACAAAATGCTTAATATGTGGCTTGTTTGGTGTTGACATGTGCAAAACTGCCTTCAGAATAATCAGAGATATTTTATGACAAGGGCCGAGTGGGGCCTCCTGAAAGCCTGGGACTCCTTCTCAACTATGTGCCTGAACTGGCGGCCTTCTGCTTCACGTCCACCAGTGATAACTTTCAAAGCTGTTAAAAAATTGATTGTTTTAAATATTATTTTCGTGTGATGTCTTTTTTGGTACGGGGGAGACTAGGATGATACGTGAGAATCTATGCAGTTATTGTGCAGAGGCATGTTGAACTAATGTTTTTAACTGCAATATCTATAGAAATGTTTAGATCAAAACAATGCTTAATTTATGAGGTATGGCGGAGGGCCACAGAGATGACTTGTGAAATGTCATAATATGAAAACATATTGCTGTACTGCTTTCTGGTAAATGTGTTGTAAATATTAAATGTAATTACATTTAGGGCACAGTACAGTTTGTCGTACATATTTATAGGTTATTTTTGCATACACAGTTGCTTTGTGTTACAGCACGTTGTAACATTAATAATTGGCATGAAGCCTTTCCCATCACAAGAACTTCCCAAGCAAGAGTTAAGTTTAATTTTCCAAAAGTATATTCCTACATGGAAGGTCAAACATATTCAATCTAGTGCATATTAGCTCTGCTCCTATTCCAAATAATGTCACTTTGGGTGAGGGAAGCTTGCTTGGTTTCTGTCCAGCCGTCGAGGTAGCTTCCATTGATGCTGTCCATGGTTGAGTTAGGCGTGCACTTGATATTGCATGTTCTGTGTGAGGGATGTTTGAACACTTTATGCATCTTCCTTATGTCAGGGACAATTGCAGTCCTGGTGCCCTCAATGGTATTTTGTGTTTGTTAAAAGGACCATGCAAACTTTATCCTTTCTGTGTTTGGCCATGTGTGTATCTGAGAGAAGATTGCATTTGTGATGCTTCTTTTTGTTGTGAGTGATAATACAATATTGCTGCCTGGGATGTGCAAGAGATGCTTTGTCTATTGTTTTCTGCACTGCATCTGTTCTTCTTGTGAGAGACACTTGCACTGCTGCTTCCGTAGTGTGTCTTTTTCATAACAAAGTTAGGCCCAGATTTAAGAGAGCCTAGTGCCTCCTTGCACCGCATTAGCATTATTTTTATGATGTTAATGTGGCCTAACAATGCCCAATTTGCCCCACCATATTTACAAAGTTGTGCAATGCATGCATTTTGCCACTTTGTAAATCTTTGAGCCACATTACGCCTACACCAGGCATAATGTTTGCAACGGAGCGTTCCCCATTAGGGGCACTACAAAAATGGTGCAGTGGAATCTATGAGATTCCAATGCACAATTTTTTGTGGCTAATTTGAATGCCTGCACAGAGCAGGTGTTAAAGGGGGCATACCATTGTTATCAATGGGCTCCTATTTACTCTGCAGGATTAGCAGCAACATTTTGGCGCCAATCCTGCGCAGTACATCAATAGCATCAAAAATGTTGTGGCTATTGCCCCTACTCTGTGCCATGGTGCATCGTATATTCAATATGGAGCGCACATGGTGGCGGTAGAGAGGCACAAAAAAAGTGGAGCTGCATTGGATGTAGCGCCACTTTTTTAAAATTCAGGCCTTAGTGTCCAGCATATCAGCAATGCTATAATGTCTCCATGGCAGATGCTTGTCCCTCTAGTAAAAGCTAGTTGTAACATAGCGTTCCCAATTTCAGTTATGTTTGGGTAATATGGATACCGTTGCATAGTCTTTACATTTAGAGACTGTAACCTTTAAGACATTTGCACCCAGATGTATAGCTTTGTTGTATGAAGCACCAGTCTGGGAGATGTATGTAACATGATGTACTTCTACGTGAGACCTTAGCTGGTAAGTTTTACATAACCTAAAATATAGGTAACATGTTTGATGTCTGTCCTGTAATATTTCTCAAATATATATTTTTTTGCTTTCACATGCTTGTGCATATATGTTTGCTGTAACCCAAGAGTAGCCTTGCAGCATGGTAGATAGGATATTTGATAACAAATGCAGCAAATATTTCATCTGCCATATTGCAAATACCAAAGGCTATAATGAACTGGTAATATGGTGTACAGTATATCTGAGACATTTGCAATGAAATATCCCATTTGCCAAACTCTACATTAGGTCCTTATTCTTTAATATATATGTAATTTGAGGGATGCTATTACATACATAAGTGACAGGATTGCTGACTAAGTCTTGTCTGTGAGATCTGCATAGAGTGTGGAATAGATCTGCTTTTAAGAATCTATGATTATGCAATCTGCGTAACCCGAGGAATATATCATAAGCTATAGCTTAAAAGATTTCTCCAAACCCCAGGATTGGATTTTTTTTACTTTCTGATATTTGCTATGGACACCCTGAGTTGCTAGGGTCTGCCCAGATGTGGGTATCTTGCTCGCTGCACCACTGGATTCAAGCTAGCCTGGCTGAGGAGAGGTGATACCCCACAATCTGTACCAGGATGCTTGTTTCCGTTCCAGAGAGTGCCCGGCTTGGCAATTCAGGCTGGACTGTTCCCCTGGGGAGCAGGGTCTCATGATTGATTTGCATATGCCTGGGTCCAAACTGGGTTGACGTGTCGAGCAAAATAATGATGGAATGAACCCAGATTTGTGACTGAGGAGTGAGTGTTTGAAAAGTTTCAACACTCCATCCATCATTTAATTTTGTGATTTGTTTTTTATACCTCAGTCTGCAAACTTTACATATAACATTTTAGGATAATTTTCCTGTGATAAGCGTGATCGTGTTCAGATCTATCTTACCTGAGACATAGCTTTCTTGTCAAAAGCTGAAATGTGAATAATCTAATTTATATTCACAATGATTCGTGTTACTTTCTAGCTGACCTCAAATGACACTACCTCGAGGAGTTGTATCATATTTGGTAATTTAAAAAATACGTACAATTAGCATAAAATTGTCCTTAAAGGGATGTAATACACCCCAGATCTTTCTTAAAATACTGCATTATTGTGAGTTCACTAGTGTCCAAGACTGTCTTACATATTTGAAGAACTGTGATTGTAGTTCTTGTAAGTGGCTGGAATCTTGTAAATTGTAGTTCTTCTTCCTTACCCAGGAATCCATTTGGGGAATTGCATTTTGATTTGAAGATGTATAATTTGTACCTTTAATTAAGGGCCTGATTATGATCTTGGAGGATGGAATACTCTGTCAAAAATATGACGAATATTCTGTCCACCGTATACGATCTCCACAGGATATAATGGGATCATAATACGGGGGATGGGATAGCCGTTGTGAATGAGTAACCCCATCCGCCAAAGATCGTAAACAGGTCCTAAGTCTAATAGGGGTCCCCTCAAATACTTTGGTGGCCTGGGCCCCAATAGTGATTAACTTCGAACTGCCTGTGTAATGGCGTTAGAAGATGTAAATGAGAACATTTTCTAAAAGGGGGTCCTAAAAATATGTTTGGCCCAGATCCCCAGAAATTCTTAAGATATCGCTGCATCATATTAGTTGGTATGTGTTTGTTCTTATGCCAATGAAGCTCCTCTGTAGAAGAGTGTTCATCATTGTTTTCACCCCAAAAATGTGAAACGGAATGGCTTTTATGGTGACATCAGATGTTCTACTTTGTTTTGCACAGAAGTGTCTCCTTTGCATTCACATGGCAGCACTGCAGCTGCTGTGAAGAATCTGTCTGCCCGAGTTACCCAGTACATTTTTTTACAGGTATGCTCTCATATGTTTTTTCCTCAATTCAGGGTACCAGGCAATCCAGAAACATGAATGCTGAATGGCATTTCAAAAAATTATACAACTTGTTGGTAACTAGTGGAGCAAAATGGATTTTTTGGAGCACACATATGTGTTCTCACCAATGAGCAACTGGGTGAGAAAAGTGTTAATTTGTCAATGCAAATCTTAAGTGTCCATTTTGGTTGGTCAGGAAGACACCTGTGAGATTTTACTTGCAATCAACCCGTTTGTTTGAGTTTGACTTTGATGGGGTGCCACACTTTGAGTAAAGGAGGTGACCCTATGAACTGAGAATAGCCACTTAGGAAGCAAAATGTATGTTTTAGTCCAACTTACATCTGGGTGCTACTTTACCTCTTTGTGAAAAATGTTTCTGCTTTCCTGCAAAAGAAGATTGTGAGGCAAGGATGGAGAATACAGTCACTGGACCTTTACATAGGGTATTGGAAGGCTCAGGTCTTTATTTGACTTGATGCAATCATGAAGTCCTGCAGTGTCTTAGAACTGTAGTGTGTACTAGGGAAATACTTATGAAGGAAATTACAAAATTGATCTGAGCGATGTCATGGTATGGTGCATAATGGTTATAGGGATATTGAAAGTTCAGTTGAATGTTGTATGCTGATGAGTAAAGACATTAACTACGAGCTCCATGTGTAACCAATCAGGCTGGGAAAGAGATGACAAGTCTCACTTCATAATCTAATGAATGTGTTCTGTTCTTTTTTCCACTCGAAGTTTCATGTGGAAGGTCCAGTTTCACTCTTCTTGAAATAGACACTTGTGAGCATATCTGGCATGGAGGGACCAATGCCCCCTTGCTTCCTCCACCACCTATCATGTTTTGCTGCATGTCTTCTTTTTCCAGTGCCCACTGAGCCCCTCTTCTCTCACTTTGTGTTCACATGCCTCTCCCAATATGGCATCTCCCTACTGTCTACGACTGTTAACCTTGAGTAAATCCATTTCAATGTCTTCTCTGCAATCAGAACCAGTCAATAGTTCCTCCCACTTTTCCTGGCTGCCCAAACTGCTTCTTTAACACCAACCGTCCATTCTTCCCTTCACTGTCCATCCCATTAAATTCTTGCATCTACCAATGTCACCCACTGCCCTGTCCACATGCTTCACTTCCCTCTTGCGTATGGACTAGTTTCTCTTAATCCCCTATCCAAACTACCCCCATCCTCAAGCTAACAGTAATTTCCAGTCTGATCTGCAGCCCCTGTGCTCCCACAAGGCACCAGCTTCCTCGTACTGTTACTGCTGTCAGATACTGAAGCATGTGGGAGATGGACAACCTAAGTCAAGTTGCTATGATACTTCTGACCACCTCACAACTCCTCAGTGTCTACTGAATTTTCTTGTACCCTACCATGTATGACAGCATTCATTATCCCTCCACCTAGCAGAACCGAATATGCACCCCCTCTGTCCTACACTATGAGCCATATTTATTACCCCAGTTGCATCACACATGCACTACTGAACGTGGTGCATGTGCAGTGCAACTCATAAATGAGATTCATGAAGCCAGACAAGGCCACCTTGAGTGGCCCTGAGTGGCTTCATAAATGTCAGATAAAGCAATGCAGAGCAAATCGCTGTGTTGCCTTACTGTGCACCAGGGAGAATTTGAACTTCTGGCAATAATTTGAATATAAATCGGAACAGGTTGTGATGCCTTGTCTTGTGCAGGTGGAATTAATGTTTTGTCCATTTACAGTACAGTTTAATGTGTTTTCCGGACCCTTATCTACGCTATCAGTTTTGAACGTGGAAGGTGTACTTTGTGAGTTTACCTTTCAACCCATATTACTAGAGTCAGTCTGACTCTGACCCTTTGTTTTTCCAGAGCTTTATTTGCAGTTTTAGATCAGTCTAGTGACATTTCTTTATTGGCCTCAATATGTTCCCCAATGAAGTAGCTTTTGCAGGTTTTCTAGACACCTTTTCCTAACGAAGTATACATTCTTCCTTTGGAATGTCTTCTACTTTCACCAAAAGTTCTAGACCATTTATTTCTGTTGTTTCTTATAGCTTTTCAGCATGAGTATGGATTGTATTTGATGAGTTCATATGTAGGACCCCATTTATGTCATTTGGAGATGTAGAGGCTACTAGCTTTGAAACCTTGATTTGGGAGGTTTGGAAGGAATTAAAAGGATTGTGGTCTAGTGGCCGAGTATTAATTCTCCCTAGTTTTAGACAAAATAGACCATTTATGTCATCCATGTAAGATAGGTTCAGCATACTATTTTCAAAGGTATTTCATTTTTGCTCAGTATGTGCCGAGCTTTTGGAGCTCTCCTTCACTGAGTTGAGGTCTTCATTTATAGTTTATAATAACAAAAAGTGTTACCTATGTACTAAAGATTGATTCATTTGCGCTTTCGATATTTGTGTCAATGTGGCTCTGATGGCCCCCATAGCTTTCAGTGCTGGTTATATGGTGGAGTTAATTCCTCTAAAACATAATTAGACATTTAACATGAAACATGAACATGTGTAATTTGATGAGAAGCATTTGATTGTGATAATACAGACAAGTTTCATTCTTGGTTTGGAAGGATATTTATTCCTGGAAAATCTTCGAGCTCTTTTAGTAGTACTGAATCATCCCATGTGCTTGAGAATTGCTGAGATGCTGAGCTCGGTATTTTATTGGCTCCATTGTATCCTACAGACCTACCTTCTCTCTCCCATAAAATGATTCTCCGAGGAAGCCATCAACTTGTGAAGCATGATTATTTGGAACAATGTTTATCTCCACTGTAGTTGTAATTTGTGATGTTAACGCAGAATGTTGTTCTGTAGAGTTGTCAGGTATGTTGTTAAAACTGTTTTCACAATTAGAGCTGGGAATGTTAACAGTGTTGTGTAGATCTCCGTTCCACAACTGTAATCCTAATGTGAAGCAGTCCCCAACTGATGGTTGTTTGTTCAGTGATTTTATCAATTGTAGTTGGCATTCGAAAGTGACTACCGCATCCTCCTTTGGACATTGTTTATCCTGTTTCTGTCTGGAAACAGCCTTGTTTCTTCCGATTGTGCTTTGTCTTAATAAAGTTAGTGTTGATCTCCTTCCCACATGGTATTAACAATCGCAGAACTGGGGGAGTATTTACACTTCCCTTTCTTTATACCAGCGTCCATTGTTTTAGGTAACTTTGTCTGTACCTTTTCCTTTTGAGCTTTCCTTATTCTCATGTATCTCATATTGGATGACAAAGTCATATGGTGGATCCTTTGATGTGATTACTTTGAATGTCCTTTTGGTTCTTTTTGTATTACAGATTGAGTTACAAAAGTCTATGTGATAATTGTCCAGTCAGTTCACCTGATAACCGGTTTTGTCCTGCTACAGCTCTTGTAGTGCCTGTCAGAAATGGGGCTTCTGGTTGGCTAGGGTATTCACCTAAGGCAGGCAGAACCCACCCACTCTCGTCAGGGTGAGGGAGTTACACATCCAAGATAACCCGTGCTCACCCGGTTGGTAGCTTGGCAGGAGCAGTCAGGCCTATCCCACAGGCAATGTGTAAAGCGATTGCAAAACACACACAACACACGTGACGCATTATCCCCATCTCAAAGGAAACACAACACCAAGTTATATAAAATAAACTGTATTGTACCAAACATCATTAGATCAAACACAACATGTCAGTAATACCCTGCTACCCAAGGAGTTGTCAGAGCACTACACAGTACTGTTACCCTGCAAAGGTATAATGGCACTGTCAAACTGTATGTGAGTGTAGTAATATCGGACTATGTGCTCTATACAACACATCACCTAGTGCATCTGGCAGAGTTTAAAACAAGCAAATTTGGCTAAAGCACATAGCTTGGATGTGGTTAAATTATAAGGATTTGAATGTGGGTATTCTGGTTACACAGTGTTAGAAATGGGGTCTTTGGTTGGCAGTCAGGTTACCCCCTGTCCAAGCAAGGACCATCTCTCTAGTCAGGGTAAGTCACACACAATCCAAATTATCCTCTGGCCACCCTCTGTTAGCTTGGCACTGAGCAGTCAGGCTTAACTTAGAAGGCAATGTGTAAAGTATTTGTACAATAAATCATGCAATAACACAGTATAACACCACAACAATACACCACACAGGTTTAGAAAAATAGAGAAAATGTATCTGATTAAATGCAGGTCAAAAAGATCACGATTTGATAAGTACACACTGGAATATCACTTTAGAAAATGATAAAAAGAGTCTTAAGTTCTTAAAAAGCAATAAGTGTCTCTTGCAAGCACAAAGTACCTGGTTTGCGTCTAAATTTTCAGCAAGGGACCGCAGAGGGGAAGATGCGTGGAAAACAGGGAAGTGTGCGTCTATTTCGCTGGGGGCACACAGATGATGCGTCAATGCTTTTCTACGCAGCAAGGGCTTTGCATAGATTTCTGGCTCGCAGGCTTGGTTCCTCTTCTGGTACCGGAGTATTTGGACGCCCTGGGGACAATGCAGAGAAATCCTAGGAGTGCTGGACGAAGTCACAGGGGCTGCGTCGATCCGATGGGTGATGCAGGGAAATTTCTGTCGGACGGCAGGTGCTGTATCAATTCCTCTTCGTAGGAGGCCAGGCTGTTTTGTTCCGGCTTGGCAATGCGTCAATTCGGTGGGCTGTGCGTCTCAGTTCCGATCGCAATGCAGGTGCTGCATCGATTTCCACTCCGGGAGCCGTGCTGCGTAGTTTCGGTTCGACGTGCGGTGATTTTCTCACTGCGGTGCAGGCTGTGCGTCGATCCTGGCAGGCTGTGTATCAGTTTTTCTCCACACACGGAGTTCTTTTCAGAGGTGAAGTCTTTTTGGCCCTGAGACTTTAGAAAACAGGAGGCAAGCGCAATTCAAGCCCTTAGAGTGCACTTCTCAGCAGAGGGCAGCAAGGCAGCAGGGCAATAGCAAGGCAGCAGGCCTTTACAGCAAAGCAATCAGGTGAGTCCTTTGGGCAGCCAGGCAGCTTCTCTTAGCAGGTTGCAGGCTCTGGTTCAGAGTTCCTTCCCTGTAGGTATCTTGTCAAGAAGTGTCTGATGCCCTGTTTAAATATACATATGTGCCTTTGAAGTGGGGGAGACTTCAAAGAGTGGCTTAGAAGTGCACAAGGTCCCCTTTCAGTTCCATCCTGTCTGCCAGGGTCCAAGTAGGGGATTTGGCAGTCCATTATGTGAGGGCAGGCCACTGTCATTTGACAAATGTGTCAGGCCCTTCACTCTCCCAGCCCAGGAAGACTCATTTAGTAGGTAGATGTGTGCTGGTGTGACTGAGCATCCTGTATTTGGGGTTGTCTGCGTGAAATGCACAAGGGAGCTGTCAACTAACCCAGCCAGACGTGGATTAAAAGGCACAGAAGGATTTAAGTGCAGAGAAATGCTCACTTTCTAAAAGTGGCAATTCTAAAATAGTAATATTAAATCCAACCTCACTAGTCAGCAGGATTTTGTGTTACCATTCTGGCCATACTAAATATGACCTTGTTACTCCTTTCAGATCAGAATCTACCACTCAAACAGTATATATGGGTAGCCCTAATGATAACCTATGAAAGGAGCAGTCCTCACAGCAGTGTAAAATGAATTTAGGAGTTTTACACTACAAGGACATATAAACTACACAGGTGCATGTCCTGCATTTTCCCTACATAGCACCCTGCTCTATGGGTTACCTAGGGCCTACCTTAGGGATGACTTATATGCAGAAAAAGGGGATTTTAAGGGTTGGCAAGTACGTTTAAATGCCAAGTCGAATTGGCAGTGAAACTGCACACACAGGCCTTGCAATGGCAGGCCTGAGACATGGTTAGGGTGTTACGTATGTGGGTGGCACAATCAGTGCTGCAGGCCCACTAGTAGCATTTAATCTAAAGGCCATGGACACATGTAGTACACTTTACTAGGGGACTTATAAGTAAATTAAATAAGCCAATTGGGTATGAGCCAATGTCACCATGTGTTAAAGGAGAGAGCATATGCACTTTAGCACTGGTTAGCAGTGGTAAAGTGTGCAGAGTTCTAAAACCAGCAAAAACAGTGTCAAAAAGTGGAGGCAGGCAGTCAAAAAGTTGAGGGTGACCACCCTAAGGCTGTCAGGTCTAACACACCGTTTATACTTGATCCTGTAGAATACACCCCAACTCAGTGCTTCATCTGTAACATGCTGTCTATTTTGCTACATCCTGTTTGTATGGTACCCTTTCAAAATCTATTGCACTTTATGGATGCATGAACATTTTGCTGTATAGTGCAGTTTTTGTCCCAAAGATCACCAGCTGCTGATGGATGCCAAGAAGATGCTTCTGTTTCTAAATGTCTGACTCAAAGCCACACCCCTAGCTGACCCTCAAGGACCTATTCACTCAATTGGGAGAGTACCAGCATTTATCTTTCCATTTAAGGTACTGATCGCAGCCCAAAGCCCATGAGGAGCTGTGTGAAAAGCTGTTTGTATACCAAAATAGAGGTTCTGTGATTGTGAGATGATGAACCTAGGCTGTCCCAAAAAAATATAACAAAGATGCTAAACACAAGTTAATATAATTGAGGAACTCTGGAAGTCATTAGCTTAAAAAAATAATTTGATCAGTTTATATTCAGTAGGGAGGGATATACTTGTTCCCCCTGTGATCCTGGGAGCAGCATGATGATTGATGTGATTTAGCAAAGCTGTTGAGTGTTAATGCACTACGAGGCCTGTGGCACCTGCAGCATTTTCTCACTTTGCTAATATGTCCTTGCTTCCTATGGGATTGGCTGCAAGTATATCTGCGCTTGTCTCTGCTTTCGTAATTACAGCTTTGTTGTTGGGGGTAGGCAGGAGCTGTGCAATCACACCGGGCGCTGACCTTAGGGAATGCTGTGTTTAGCAATAACGTCCGGAGCTTGCGATTTAAAAGCACCTACTGAAAAGTTCCCGGTGCGATAAACCATCAAGAAACAATTCAAATGTTAAGATACCTCTTATGATTAATATTCCTGCCGGAGAGAGAGAGGATGTTTCGTCCAGTGGCAGCTTTGACGCAACATAAAGTAGCACAGATGGTTAATATGCCTGCTGCAAAGACCAGAACTATGGGGCATATTTAACAGTGCAGTGCCACTTTTCTTGCACCCCTTAGCACCAACCTAATGCCACCATGTGTGTGTCATATTTAAAATACAGTGCACCATTGTGGTCGTTAGGGGACTAGCATCAGAATTTTTTACGCTAGAAGGTCCATTATAACCAATGGAAGCCCCCTTTTAATGCCTGCTCTGACCAGGTGTTAAAAGTGCAGAAAAAAAATGATGCAAAAACAATCTGTCAGATTTCTTTGCTCCATTTTTTTTGGCCCGCTAATGGTGGGATGCCCCCTTTGCATACATTATGCCTGATGAGGCATTATGTAGTGCAAAGGGTTACAAAGTGACGCAATGAAAGAATTGCGCCACTTTGTAAATATGGTGCCGCATTTTTTCCCTTCTAACGCCACATTAGCTTAAAAACAAATTACACTAATGTGTCGCTAGAATGGCACTAGGGGCTCCTAAATAAGCCACTATGGGGCATATTTGTAAAAAGTGGCGCTGCACACAGTGCTACACCACTTTTCTTGCACCCCTTAGCGCTCACTTAACGCCATCATGTGGGCGCTGTATTTAAAATACGGTGCAAAATGCTGGGGGGTAGGGGACTAGTGTCAGAATTTTTTACGCTAGTCTGTCGCTCTGCAGGATTAGCGTAAATCTTTTTGATGCTAATCCAACAAAGCACCCAGAGGCCCATTGTAACCAACAGAAGCCTCGTTTAAACGCCTTCTCTGACCAGGCGTTAAAAGTGCTGGAAAAAAATGACGCAAAGAAATCTGTCAGATTTCTTTGTGCCATTTTGTTTGGCTCCCCCTAATGGGGGAATTCCACCTTTGCATATATTATGCATGGCACAGGCATAATGTAGCACAAAGGGATACAAAGTGGCGCAATGCATGCATTGCGCCACTTTCCAAATATGGCACAGTGTTTTTGGCCTACTAACGCCACATTAGCGTAAAAGAAATATGCTAATGTGGTGTTAGAATGGCGCTAGGGACTCTTAAATATGCCACTATATTTTATGTGGCTAGCTGAGTGGATTACTAAAGCCAGCCATTACAAGTGCTCTAAAACACATGAATGTATGTGAAAGGGGGGCTATGGAGAGATGAGGGGCACAATTGCCGGGTGGTAGTGAGTGAAACAGAGGAGGAGGTCATGGAGCAGATTATTTGCATGGATAAAGAATAGTGACTCCAAATAATTCAACATCTTAAACAAGCATTTGCAATGAAATGCTTCTTAAACAAGGTCTCACATTTGCTTGAGTTAGGACTATTGGTGTTGTAAATTAATAACTGGACACTTCTTGTCACATAAATTTTTCTACCCTGTCTCATAATTTGGCTTTTTCCTGCCACATATTTCCAGTGGTCCTGCATATAACTAAATCACTTCCATTTACATTCTTCCTCTACCTTCAGCAAAAGAAAACAAAAAAAGTTGCCATTTTGCATCCTAATTTAAATCTGCCATGCTTATTCAAATAGAATACCACCTTCACCACCCTACCATCAGAGTTGCTGGCTGGCTAACACAATTTAGCCCCCCCCCCTCCCAAAAAGACACAAAACACCCACTGAGGAGTAACAAGAGAAATAAACTAAAAGTGTCGCCCAAACACATCAAGAGTGTTCAAACAGCCAGAGTGTATTAAGGATATTAAATTGGCCTTAATCATGGTCATAACTGCAATAAGGACAGAATAATAAAACATATACAATTATCACATAAACTCAATAAAACCTTTTTCAGAAGTAAACTTTTGGACTGCAATTATGAATTAAGCACAGCAAGCTAAAGGGATTAAAACTGATTGTACATATATTGAAAATGCCTGAGATGACTTTAAAATAATGGTGCCTCAGTATTCACATTGAACTGCAACAGTTGTGTGTTGGAAAGGAAATCTTTAGGCACCTGCCCATGATTATTTACAAGTAAACTAAAAGTGACTGTACATATATCAAAAATGCCTGAGATGGCTTTAGAATAATGGTCCTTTAGTATCTACATTGAACTGCAACAGATGTGCATTTCAAAGAAAAGCTTAAGCGACTGGCACATGATTGTTTACAAATTAAGCACTGCAAGAGTGAGCAAAAGGGGTTAAAAGTGGCTGTACATATATTAGAAATGGCTGAGATGGCTTTGGAATCATGGTGCCTCACTATTCACATTGACCTGCAACAGCCACACATTGGAAAGGAAAGCTTTAGGCACTGCCACTTCATTATTTACAAATTAGGCACTGTTTTAAAGGGGATAAAAGTGTTTGTACATATATTAAAAATGCCTAAGATGGCTTTAGAATAACAAAACAAGTAAAGGAATGAGAACCCACGTTAATGAGTTTAGTGTATACAGTCTTTATTTAGAACTTCATGAGTCCATATTGGTGCAGTAGATAAGAATTGAGCCAAAGAAAGACGATCATTGTAGCAAAATTAATCCAAAGAGTTCAATGAGTGTAAAACAGATTGCAACAGCCAACGTGTTTTTCGCCCCTACGGTAATTCCACCTGGGGCTTTTTTCAAGGCAGAAAACAATTTAGAATGAACAAAATAAGGCCACTTATAGACCTATGAAGAATAGTTTTTACACTAGTTAGAATCTGAGCATGCAGTATGACATCCAAGGCTGTGACCATTCCATTCTTCAATAGACTATATATAGAGATAAAAATTAAGATAAAGGTAAAAGAGTGACTAAGGATTCCTGTTACCCCGGTGTATAGCAATAAGAAAATGTTATGATTTCCGTGGAATAAGGAGAAAGTGAGATATAGTGAACTAATTTAGTCCATGAATGACTAATTGTGACTATTAAGTTCCACCGTTAGAAAGATAATTCATTAAGATCACCTGTGAGAAAAGTACATTCTTAAAACTAAACTATTTATTAGAAATTGCTGATACTGCAAAACAACCAACAGTGAGTATTTTTTGTAGGTCATAACCAAGATTGAGTGTTAGTGAGCATTTTATAAAGGCCACCAAAAGAGTAACGAAACACAGATAATCATACCAGTATAGTATTCCTGGTTATTCATCACATCATTATGGTCATTGGTCTGAGTTTTGAGAAAAACATTTGACAATTTAGAAACCTTACGAAAGATTGTCTGCTGATTTAGCGACAAATACAACATATGTAATGATACCAAACTGGTAGTGCAACAAATAATATAAAAATGTTATAAAATATTGAGAAAGAGAATTAAGAAATGTAAAGGCTAAATTTAAGGAGATCATTTGGCAGTCTGTTAAGTAATTATTTAAACTACAATTATGCATTTGCTCGATATTTGACCATTATTAAGTGAATTCCTGATTGCCCAAAAGTGAAATTTAAATTTAAGTTACTGGCAAACCAGATATCAAAAAATATTTATTTCCCGAGTCAGGGTAATAAAGACCTACCCGAATACCTTGTAAAAATGATTCTCGAGGAGAACGGCAGTTAGTTGCCGAAGGCGCGTCTTATTCGGGCGCCATCTTGAAAAGGTGTCCCCCCGCGTGTACGGTTTTAAAAGGACTAGCCTAGACTTGTTTAGTCCGTTTTCACTTTTAAGCCGGCAAAGTGATTCCAAGAAAGAATTGTCGCCATGTTAAAGTGGGCCGAAGAGCCCGAGATTATGGGAATGGTTTATTTTTAATTCAAACAGTAATGTTGAAGAGAATTACGGAAAATGGGAGAAATTAATAAAAGTATCAAGATAATCGTGCATTCTTAATAAATTAATCACCACTCTTAAGTACATCAGGGTATAAATTAATCCTGAGTCCTTTTCCGAAATTGTAGAATTGAGAGCACTGTGCTCGAACAGGCCAAGAAATCGGGTGATTAAGGAAAAGGATATATACTTGTGAGCTATAACTCAATTCTATACGTTACTGCAATTAAAAAGAGAAAAGTCAAAGTAAAAAGAAAGAAAGCAAATAGTGAAAAAGAGGAGTA
Organism: Pleurodeles waltl; assembly: GCF_031143425.1. Lineage (NCBI taxonomy): Eukaryota > Metazoa > Chordata > Amphibia > Caudata > Salamandridae > Pleurodeles > Pleurodeles waltl. Next base: position 979,535,012 of record NC_090449.1, read on the forward strand.
AAAATAATGTAAAAATAAAGATAAATAAAGATGAAAATGAAGGATAAGAGTTAGAGTCATAGTATAGCTATATTGGGAAAGATAGACATGTAAATGGTATGAAGAAAAAACCCTATTCAGATATAAAAAAATAGTTCAAAAGAAATTATGCTCAAAGCATTATATTCCCTATACATGATCTTAAAGATAAAGATGAATGTTAAAGCCAATAATGCCATTCCGGGTCTTTGTTTAGTCCTCTCCATACGGTGTCATAGCGGATTATGAGGCGACTTTCATTCTGACGTAGTTGAAGTTCTAAATTGCCCCCTCTTCGATGTGGTTTCAGCTGTTTAAGACCACAGATTGAGAAATTGCGATCATTGGGATGATGTTCCAGATAATGTTCCACCAATGGATGTTTAGTGTCATTTTTCTGAATATTACAAAAGTGTTCCCGTATCCTACTCTTCAGTGCTCGAATCATGCTCCCAATATATGCTTTTTTACAGGGACAAATGATAATATAGATGGTATTAGTGCTTTCACAATTAATGAAGTCCCTAATCTTGAATATGTGGTCATTAATCAGAACAGTTTTAGATTTTGAAAGACCATGTTTACAGATGGAGCATTTTGTGCAGCAATAAAAACCATTAGGTCTTGGTAACACACTTTGTATTGAGGGTAAATCCAAGTAGAAAGAAAAGCAGATTTTATCCTTAAGGTTTGAAGCCCTTCTGAAACCCATGTGGGGATAAGGTAAGAGATGTTGATTGATAGAGGGATTGTTTTGCAAAAAATACCAGTGCTTATGAAGTATTTTCCGAATCAAATGATGTCCATTATGATATTCAGTGATAAAGCGAATCACTGGATTCTTGTCTACAGTTTTGTACTTGTAAAGCATCATATTACGGTCTGATTTGGCATAATGTTCCTTTGTCTTATTCAGGTTACGAGTATTATAACCTCTAGTGGAGAGGCGTTGCTTGATTTCCAAGGATACATTCTCATAGTCTGTAAATTCACTACAATTAAATCTTGCTCTTCTAAATTCTCCAGCCGGTATGTTACGTATCATACTAGGTGGATGACAGCTTGAAGCATGTAAGGTAGAGTTTGCCACAATCTTTATTCTATGGAGGCAAGAATGTAACCGGTCATTCTTTATGTATAAAGTTAGATCCAACAATTCAATTGTGGTTTTAGAATATTGATAGGTTATATCTATGTTCCTTCGGTTAGGTGTCAGTGATTCCAGAAAACATTGAAGTACTGATTCTTGCCCTTGCCATATTAACAAAATATCATCTATGTAGCGGCCCCAAAAGATTATGTGCTGAGAGAAACATTCAAACTTTTTGTTCCAGAGCCAAAATCTTTCTATGGCTCCCATGAAAATACTTTTGCTCCCATTGCTGTCCCTTGAAGTTGTAGATAAAAGTGACCATCAAAAAGGAAAAAATTATTCTGAAGACAGAACAAAAGTAAGTCAATTATCATTTTGTTCCGTTCTGTGTAATTGGCCGATCTTGTAGAAAGATAGCTTTGTACTGCTTCTAATCCATCTTGATGTTTAATTGAGGTGTAGAGACTAACTACATCTATTGTTGCTAGGATATAGTCGGGCTGTCAGTCTATATTTTGCAGTTTTTGTCGAACATCCTTAGTGTCTTTTATAAATGATGGTAAATTTTGCATGAACAGTTGTAGCTCAGAATCTATTAATGTACCCAAGTTATAGCAAACAGAATTAATTCCTGAGATGATCGGTCTACCCTTGGGGAAGTTGTCTCCTTGATGTCTCTTTGGTAAAATGTATAAAGTCGGAATAGTTGGATTTTGAATAAAAAGAAAATTCTGTTCTCCAGTTGAAATCATTTGCTTGGAATGCCAAACGTCTAATAGATCTTTGAGTTTCTTTTGAATCTCATGTGTAAGATTCTTAGGAAGCTTTCTGTAATGTGTTACATTATCAAGTTGTCTGTGTATTTCATGAAGCTAATCAGCTTTGTTGAGAATGACTATATTTCCTCCCTTGTCAGCTTCCTTGATGACATTTGTTTTATGCATTTTAAGTTTGTCGATTGCATTTTTGTGTTGAGTGTTGAAATTTGTTGGTAGTTATTGTTGTTTCTTGATATATTTCCCATATTCTTTGTCTAGGTCTTGTAGTATTGCTGTAAAGAAGAGGTCTATTGAATTGCCCACTGGCAAGGTTGGTGTAAATGTAGATTTAATAGGAAGATCGAATGATTTATACGACAAGATTTCCAAGCCTAATTCCTGAGCTCTGTCACCCACTGTTAGGTCTTGTTCTTCAGTATTGGAGAGATTACTTAATTGACATATTGCTTCTAAATCTTTAGCTGTGAATCCACTTGAACTTGGTGACAGTTGAGTTGAAGGTCGATCGGATACTGTTGTCGAAAAAAGGACTTTAGTTTAAGTTTCCGAATAAATTTAAAGAGATACATTTTTGTCTGGATCAGGTCCCAGCTATTTGATGGACAAAATGATAATCCCTTATTAAGTATTTCAATCTGGGCACACGATAACGTGATATCAGATAGGTTAACGATCAAGTCTTGGTCTGTTCTCGATGTCTTGCTTCCTTGCTTCTGGCTCTTGTCTGTATACCTATCTGTTTGGGTTCTTCCATTAAGGTACCTGGTGGTCTTGTGCGATTGTCTTGTGTGGTACCTAAGCAGTGTCTTCTGACTTCCTCTGAAAAATTTACAATCGGTTTTGTAGATGGACGTTTGTCAATTTTTTCTGATGAGTTAATATCTGAGGAAGGAATGGTATCTGTGCAGCTGGGTAATTCTGTATCAGGGTTGGAATCCTTGATGTTATTGTATTGTTTCGCAAAAGTATATACTCTACCTAATTGATAATCAGTTAGGTCACGTCTGAATGTTCTATTCTTTCTCTGAAAAATTTCTTCCTTATAATGATCTATGATATATGTGTTTTGGATTTCTTCATGAAAGGGGTTATGGTCCATACCCCTTAAACCTTGAGTCCCCACTCAATACTTCTCTTAATCGGGCAATCAATTAGGAAGGGAATTTTGGACCATTGATATTTTACAAGAACGGCTTTAGAATAATGCTGCCTCAGTATTCACATTGAGCTGCAGCATCTGTGCGTTGCAAAGGAAAGCTTTAGGCAACGGAACATGATTGTTTACAAATTAAGCACTGCGAGGTAAAGGGGTTAAAAGTGGCATTACATCTATTAAAAATGGCTGCGATGGCTTTGGAATCATGGTGCCTCACTACTCAGATTGAATGCAAAGGCCGTGCATTGGAAAGCAAAGCTTTAGGCACTGCCACTTGAATAGAAATTAAGCGCTGCGCTAAAGGGGTTAAAAGTGGTTGTACATATATTAAAAACGGCTGAGATGGCTTTAGAATAACACTGCCTCAGTATTCACATTGAACTGTAGCAACAGCAAGTTGCAAACGAAAGATTTAGGCACCAGCACTTGGTTGTTTATACAATAAGCACTGTGAGCTAAAGAGATTAGAAGGGGCTGTACCTATATTAAAAATGCACAAGATGGCTTTAGAATAATGGTGCCTCCGTATTTACATTGAACAGCAACAACCATGCGTTGCAAAGGAAAGCTTTAGGCACTGGCACATGATGAATTACAAATTAAGCACTGCAGGGAATGAAATAAAGGGGTTACAAAGGGTTGTATATATATTAAAAATGCCCAAGATGACTTTAGAATAATGGTGCCTTAGTATTCACATTGACAAATGCTGTGCGTTGAAAAGGAAAACTTTAGACTCTGGCACGTTATTATTTACAAATTAAGCACCCCGCTAAAGGTCTTAAAAGTGGTTGTACATATATTAAAATTGCCCAAGATGGCTTTTGAATAATGGTGCCTCGCTATTCACATTGAACTGCAACAGCTGCGCGTTGCAAAGGAAAGCTTTAGGCACCTGCACATGATTATTTAGAAATTAAGCACTGCTCTAAAGGGGTTAAAAGTGGCCCGAGATGGCTTTAGAATAATGGTACCTAAGTGTTCACATTAAACTGTAACAGCCACATGTTGCAAAAGAAAGCTTTAATTGTTTACAAATTAAGCACTGCGAGCTAAAGGGGTTAAAAGTGGCTGTACATATATTAAACATGTCTAGATGGCTTTAGAATAATGGTGCCTCAGTATTCAAATTGAACTGAAAAAGCTGCACATTGTAAAGGAAAAAAAACCTTTAGGCACCGGCATGTGATTATTTACAAATTAAGCACTTTGCTAAAGAGGGTAAAAGTGGCTGTACATATATATTTAAAATGCCAGAGATGGCTGTAGAATAATGGTGTATCAGTATTCACATTGAACTGCAACAGCTGTGTATTGCAAAGGAAAGCTTTAGGCATTGTCATGTGATCATTTACAAATTAAGCTCTACTGTCACATGTTATGGACACAGAGTAAGGCACAAAAAACAAATCTTAGAATTAATGGTAATAATTTGAATTATAATAAAAATATTAACACAGGGGAATTTTTTTTAAACTAGAACTGAATTAATTAGATTTTTTTTTCCATAACTGTTTTTATTTAAAGATCACTGTTAAAGCAAGCTATACCATACCACTATCACAAATTATTCACCAACTGGAAAACTAACTATACTGCCACAAAATGGTAGCCCAACAGACCATTAAGCGCCACAATGTGGCAGCACTTTCTTGCGCGTACAAAACCAATCTAAAAAGAAATCACGGCTACATTACAACTATTTATTATGGTTGCTAAAATATAACATCATATATGTTATTTGATGTCACGTTCTGCGTAAATGTGTTTTTAAAAGAAAACTTTTGTGTGTTTATCTGCTTATTTTCTCACTATGCAGCTCCATTTACCATATAAACACACAAAAAGTTTTTTTTTTAAAATACAGCCACATAAACAAACAACCGTGACATAAACTAAAAAAATAAACACTACCTAAAAACAACGTAAAAACAACAACAAACATGAGTGAAGAAACATGAACAATCATCAGAAACAACAAAAAACAGGAATAAACAATGGAAGTAAACTGGTCGGCATGCTGGCAGGGGATAAAAAGAGAAAGCAAACTAGAAACCTTGCTGACCAGGCTGCTAGCAAGAAGCCAGGATCTATTGGGACAATGGCATCCTATGTAGTGAGTCCAAGGTTGCTGAGCCTGGGTCAGCCCATGTGCTTATGGTACCCCAGTGCGTTAGAACCTTCCTACTCGGTCTGGTTCATGATGTGCCTTTAGCTGGACATTTGGGGCAAGACAAGATATTTGACAGGCTTGTCACCCACTTTAACTGGCCCTAATGCGCAGACATTCAGATGTATGTCTTGCCAGACTTGTCAGCCAAGTGGAAAGGGTGGGGGGAAATGCTAGGCTCCACTCCAACCTTTTCTTTGAAAGGGTTGGTATTGACATTGTGGGGCCTCTGGATCCCAAGACAGCGAGGGGCAACAGATTTATTATGGTCTTGGTGGACCATGCCACCCGGTACCCAGAAGCCGTTCCTCTGAGGTCAATCACATCTGCTGTAGTGGGGCGTGTGTTAGTGGGGGTTATTACCTGCATGGGGTTCCCACAGGAAGTGGTATCTGATGGGGTACCAACTTCATATCTACTTATGTGAAGTCTCTGTGGCAGGAGTGTGGGGTAACTTATAAGTTCAACACTTCCTACCACCCCCAAAGCAATGGTCTTGTTGAAAGGTTCAACCACACCTTAAAAGGCATGATCATGGGTCTGTCAGAGCCCTTGAGGCGTAAGTGGGATGTCCTCTTGCCATGCCTTCTGTTCGCCTACCGGGAGGTACCTCAAAAAAGGGTTGGAATTAGTCCTTTTGAGCTACTGTATGGCTACCCTGTCAGGGGACATTTGAATCTGGTAAAGGAGGGCTTGGCGAAAGCCCCCAGTAAACCCCCCCAGGATGTATTCAATTACATGCTGGCTTTTAGGAACCAGACTGCCTGCTTCAGAGCTCTCGCACAAGAGAATCTAAAAGCAAGCCAGGAAGACATGAAACGCTGGTATGACCAGAATGACACTGTGGTTGAGGTTCAGCCTGTCCAGAAAGTGTGGGTGATGGTGCCAGTGGAGCCTAGGGCGCTCCAGGATAAGTGGACTGGGCAATTTGAGGTGATGGAGTGCAAGAGCGAAGTCACCTATCTGGTGAACTTGCAGACTCCCAAGAACCCTTTGAGGGTCCTACATGTGAACCGCCTCAAGCCACACTTTGAGCGAACTGAATTGTCTATGCTCCTAGCACCAGATGATAGGGTGGAGGCAGAGAGTGAGCCTCTTTCTGACCTACTGTCTGCTGGAAAGAAGGGTGGGTCTGTGGAGGGTCTTAACCTCTCCCCCTCCCTGACCCCAGAACAACAGTGGGACTGTTGCCACGTGTTGGGTCAGTTTGCCTCCCTGTTCTCCTTGATCCCAGGGTTCACACACTTCTGTACACATGATGTGGACACTGGGGACAGGCCTCCTGTTAAACAGAAGGCTTACCCAGGGAATGATAAGGTCAAGGCTAGCATCAAAGATGAGGTATCAAAGATGTTAACTGTAGGGGTTATTGAGTTTTCCAGTAGTCCTTGGGCCAGCCCAGTTGTCTTTGTCTCAAGGGCTACTGCTCCAGAACCATCAGAACTCCAGGTCTGTGTGGATTACCACTGTCCCAATGCGGTCACTAAGACTGACGTGCACTCCATCCCCCGAGCTGATGAGCTCATCGATCTGTTGGGAGCTGCCAAATATTTTGGCACCTTTGACTTGATGTCTTGGTATTGGCAGATTGCCTTAACAGAGGAGGCCAAGGATAGGTCAACATTTTCTACCCCTGATGGGCACTACCAGTTTAAAGTAATGCCCTTTGGGATGAAAAATGCTCCTGCCACCTTTCAGAGGTTGGTCAACCAGGTGTTGGCTGGACTGGACGATTTAAGTGCAGCCTACCTAGATGACATTGCTTTGTTCAGTTCCGCTTGGGAGGAACAATTGCAGCACCTCTGCAAAGTGCTGAAGGCCCTGCAAAAGGCAGGCCTCACTATTAAGGCCAGTAAGCGCCAAATAGGGCAGAGTTCTGTGGTGTACTTTGGACACCAGATGGGAAGTGGCCAGGTGGCACCCATACAACCAAAAATGTACACCATTCTGCCTTGGGAGCCTCCCATGACCCAGACAGAGGTGAAGGCCTTTTTGGGCCTCACTGGCTATTATAGGAGGATCATCAAGGGGTATGGCACCATTGTTGCTCCTTTGAATGAGTTGACTTCCAATAAGCAACCAAAGAAGGTGATCTGGACGGATTCTTGCCAGACAGCTTTTGATGCCCTGAAGACAGCCATGTGCAAAGCACCTGTGCTGAAGGCACCTGATTACTCCAAGGAGTTTGTTGTGAAAACTGATGCTTCAGAGCATGGTATAGGAGCAGTGTTATCACAACTAAATGAAGAGGGTCTAGATGAACCTGTAGCCTTCATTAGCAGGAGGTTACTTCCCAGGGAACGTAAGTGGAGTGCAATAGAGCGTGAAGATTTTGCTGTGGTCTGGGGACTGAAGAACCTATGACCCTACTGTTTGGGGCTCAATTCTGGGTTCAGAACAACGACAGGCCCCTCAGATGGTTAATGCAGATGAGGGGTGAGAATCCAAAACTTTTGAGGTGGTCCATTTCCCTACAGGGGATGGACTTTACGGTGGAACACCGCCCTGGCACACAACATGCCAATGCTGATGGCCTGTCCAGATTTTTCCACCTTAGCGATGAGATCTCCCATGAGGTAGGGTAGTTCTCCCCACTTTCAGTTGGGGGGACACGTGTTAGACCTAGCATCCTTGGTGTGGTATCCCCTGTCTTTTTTGCCTCTGCTTCCAAGGTTGTTGATGTGTGCTAGACTCTGTTTTTGCTGTTTTTGGTACTCTGGGCACTTTACCACTGCTAACCAGTGTTAAAGTGCAAGTGCTCCTATGTAAAATGTATGTGTAATTAGCTTACCCATGATTGGCCTATTTGATTTACTAGTACGTTCCTAGTAAAGTGCACTAAAGGTGCCCAGGACCTGTAAATCAAATGCTACTAGTGGGCCTGATGCACTGGTTGTGCCACCCACATTAGTAGTTGTTAGAAATGAGGTCTCTAGTTGCCAGTCGGTTTGCACCTTGACCAAGAAGGGACCCTCACTCTAGTCAGGATAAGAGAAATACCCACTCAGATACCCCCTGCTCACCCCCTTGGTAGCTTGGCATGAACAGTCAGGCTTCTCTCAGAAGCAATGGATAAAGCATTTGCACATAAACACTACAAAAGAACACCACACCAGTTTTAGAAAAAAAGCCAATATTCATATGTGTAAAACAAGACCAAAACAATAAAAATCCAACATACAGTGTTAAAGATATGAATTTTGCAAGCTTTACTCAAAAATACAGTTCCTTGAAGTCGATAGCTCCACCTGGGGCTATCACAGCATCGTGATCAACAAAACCAACAGTTCAGGCCAGCCGCTGTGTCGCGGGCCAGCTACGGTATCAGGGAGATTCGCAAACAGTACCTTTGGAATTGTAGGGCATCGTGATCCTCGCGGTGAGCTCCAGAGAGCGGCTTCGCTGGCGTCATGGTGTCTGTTCCAGAGTCAGTGTGGAGGTTGTTGGGCCCTTGAATCACACTCGTTGCAGATCGAACTCTGGGCTTATGCAGTCAGGAGCTCTGGCGTGGCTGGCGTCGGTGCTGCAGTGCGAAGTGGGACGTTGCGACGTGTGGTGCCACAGGTCACGGTGCAGGAATCGGCTCGGTGACGGCGGTCAGGGCTGTGGTGTGAAGAGGGAGGGGGCGGTGCGACGTGCAGTGTCACCAGGTCATGGTGCAGGCAGCGTTGATGTTGTTGCTGAAGCTCTTCTCCTGGGCAGAGGTTCCTCTTGATTCCAGAAAGATTATAAGAGTCTGGGTATTTGGCTCTTCTTCTTACACCCCTTTCTGTCTTTGAAGTTGGCAAACTTCAAAGCAAAGTCTCAAGTGTTCGTGAGCTCTTTCCTTGTCCAGGCCAGGCCCCAGACACACACCAGGGGGTTGGAAACTGCATTGTGTGAGGGCAGGCACAGTCCTTTCAGGTGTGAACAACCACCACTCCCTCACCTCTAGCTCAGATGGCTTATCAGGATATGCAGGCTCCACCCCCTTTGTGTCACTGTCTAGAGAGGTGCAAAACAGTCCAACTGTCAAACGGACCCAGACAGACAGGTCACAAACAGGCAGAGTCACAGAATGGTTTAAGCAAGAAAATGCCTACCTTCTAAAAGTGGCATTTTCGAACAGACAATTTCTAAACCAACTTCTTTAAAAGATGTGTTTTCAAATTGTGAGTTCAGAGACCCTAAACTCCACATTTCTATCTGTTCTAAAAGGGAATCTGCGCTTCAAGGATATTTAAAGGCAGCCCCCATGTAAACCTTTGAGAGACATAGGCCTTCCACAGTGAAAACTGAATTTGGCAGTAATTCACTGTTAGGACATATGAAACACACTAGTACATATCCTACCTTAAACATACACTGCACCTTGCCCCTTGGGCTACCTAGGGCCTAACATAGGGGTGCCTGACATGTAGTAAAAGGGAAGGTTTAGGTCTGGCAAGTGGGTACACTTGCCAAGTCGAATTGCCAGTTTAAAACTGCACACACAGACACTGCAGTGGCAGGTCTGAGCCATGTTTACAGGGCTACTAATGTGGGTGGCACAACCAGTGCTGCAGGCCCACCTGTAGCATTTGATTTACAGTCCCTGAGCACCTCTATTGTACTTTATTAGGGACTTACCCGTAAATCAAATATGCCAATCATGGATAAACCAATCAATAGTACAATTTACACAGAGAACATATGGATGTTATCACTGGTTTAGCAGTGGTAAGGTGCCCAGAGTCCTAAAGCCAACAAGAACTGGTCACAAAAAATAGGAGGAAGGCAGCAAAAAGACTGGGGATGACCTTGCAAAAACGGCCAGGTGCAACAGTAGTCCTGTTTACTTGAACTGGCAAGTGTACCCACTTGCCAGGCCTAAACCTTCTCTTTTCATACAGGTAACGCACCCCTAAGGTAGGCCCTAGGTAGCCCTATGGGCAGGGTGCAGTGTATGTTAAAGGTGGGGCATGTACTGATGTGTTTTACATGTCCTAACATTGAAATACTGCCAAATTTGGGTTTCACTGTGGCAAGGCCTATCTCTCTCATAGGTTAACATGGGGGCTGCCTTTAAATATTATTAAAGTGCAGATTCCCTTTGAGAGCAGATAGAAATATGGAGTTCTGGGTCTCCGAGCTCACAATTTAAAAATACATCTGTTAGTGCATTTGGTTTTTAGATTGATAGTTTGAAAATGCCACTTTTAGAAAGTAGGCATTTTCTTGCTTAAACCATTCTGTGACTCTGCTTGTTTGTGGATTCCTAGTCTGGGTCAGTTTGACAGTTGGGCTGTTTGCACCTCTCCTCTAGACAGTGACACAAAGCGAGCTCTGGTGTAGCCTGCATATCCTTATGAGCCATCTGTGCTAGAGTGGAGGGAGTAGTGGTCACTTAAATCTGAATGGGCTGTGCTGTCTCCACAATGCAGTCTCCAACCCCCTGGTGTGTGTCTGGGACCTGGCCTGGGCAAGGCAGGATCTTGTGAACAACAGAGACTTTCCTTTAAAGTTTGCCTACTTCAAAGCAGAAAGGGGTACAAGTAGTGGACTCAAAACAACAGACTTTAGATTTCTTTACGATCACTTCTGGAACCAAGAGGAACCTTTACCAAGGAGAGGAGCTGAAGAGCTGAAGAGAGGTGCTGTCCCTGCATGTGATATGCTTTGTTGGGCTATCCTGCAGTTGCTGCTTCTGCCTGTGAAAGGGGACAAAGGCTGGACTTTGTGGTATATTCCTTCTTGAGAAGAATCTCCAGGGGCTTGGACTGAGCCTGCCCCCTGTTCTGAAGTCTCAGGGCCATCAAAGACTTCCTCTGCCAGCACCTGGACTCTCTGCTGAGACTCCTGCCCTGCCAAGTGGTGCCTAATTCAATCTCTGGGCCCTTGAAAGGAGAAGCTGGTGGAAAAACCAAGAAAAACTAAGTAAACCAACTTTGGGTGTGTCCGGAGCAACGCTGCTGCCGAATCTCATGACGCTTCCTGCAACCGAAGCCATGGTCCTCACTGGAGTGCGACGACCGGGCAGGCCTGACGCTGCCCGAGCCCCGCCAAAATCTGCAACTCTGTAGAAGTCGACGCACCACGCTGTGATCACCGGATACCGACCCCGTCTGAAGTGCACAGGTTCACCGCTCCGCACAGCCGCCGCCTCACCTCCACCGCTCCGCAGCAAGGACCTGATGCCTCTTTGTGATGCCTCCGCTCATTCGCTCCGCAGCACCGGAACCAACACCACCTCGAATCCTGTGAAGCCGCGAGCCGCCACTAGGTGCACTGCCTTGTTTTCACATTTCACTAAGGTATTTTACCTGGGGGTCTGTGTGTACTGTGTGACCAGCGCCATTGGCATCAGATTGTTGGGAACAACCCCGTCATCACCTAATTGAAGCATTTGGGCTTTTATGCGCTAATTTTTAGTTTAATCTTTAAAAATTCTTTACTTGACTTGTGTATATTGGATTTTTGTAGTTTTGGTCTTGTTTTGTTTAGGTAAATATTTACTTTTTCTTTTAGCTGGTGTCCATTTTGTAGTGTTTTCACTGTATTACTGTGTGTGTTGGTTCAAATAATTTACACAGTTCTTTTGAAGTTAAGCCTGCCTGCTCGTGCCAAAATACCAAGGAGGTGAGGGGGGGTTAACTGAGGGAGATTCTCCTTTACCCTACTAGAGTGAGGGTCCTTGCTTAGACAGTGGGTAACCTGACTGCCAATCAAAGACCACATTTCTAACAAACCCTTAGATCCTGTGATGTGATAAAGGGTGCAAGACCATTTCCTTGGCTCCTGCACAGACCTTTTTTAGGTCTACCCCCTCACTTGCAGTATTTGAGTAACAGTTTTGTTGCCTGGGATAGTCTGCCTTGTGTTGTGGTCTCTGGACTGTGGACCTTCTCCTGTTTGTCCTTTCCTTCCTGACAGCCTGCATGGATTTTGTTATTCTGTTCAGTTGTGTATCTCCTTATTGTTCTGTACTTGTTGTTGTTTCAGGTAACCTGGCTCCTCCCTTTATTTCTGTGGCCCTTTCCCTTGTCGCCTTTGATGTTTATGAGACTCAACATGGATCACAGCAAAGCACCTCATGTCCCGTTTGGTACTGCAGCTGCAGTGTCCATCCAGTCTTTTTCATTCGAATAACCCTGTTTCTTCTCTTAACTGTCATGCACCTATGAGTGCATTCTCTCATGGCAGAATCTCCCTCCATTGTCAAGTTTTACCAACTCATTCAGATTCTTCACTTCTCTATTATTACCTTGACAGTCTCCTACAATCTCTTGTTATTGCATGTAAACCTGTTCCTTTGCTTGCCCTTCTTCCACTCTTCTTCTCTTGTCTGGTCTGCTTCTCTTCTATCCAGGTTGGTTCTTGACAGTATTTCATCCTGTCTCAGGTAATTACAGGACACCTTATTAATTTGCCTTCAGTGTTATTATTCCTGTCCGTGGACGCTGCAGATAAAAGTCAAGACTTACATGTCTATCTTCCTTTATTATTTTATTGAAGCTTTTGTTAAGTGTGTTTCCTTACCAGTTGTTTTTAGATTCGAACTTGCAATCCTTACTTTCAGCATCCACGTTGTTAAGCCTAACACGGTGTAACTTTCGCTGTAAGCTGTCCTTGAAACAACTAACTTAACCATCTCTATAGAAAGACAAAGCAGTATTATTGGCGTAGCTTCACAATTGCCACCCTCGCTGTAGATTGTGGGGATTGTAATCTAGCACAAAAAATCATAATGATCAATGCATATTTTCTTTCCAGTGGTTGTACACATAGCTGCAGGGGTGGGGCAATTGTGAAATAATGGCAGACCTCCCACATCACAACTTACCTGCAGCTTCATCGTCCACTTCTGTTGGCACTGCCAAGGCCAGAGTATCGAATATACTGCCAACCACGCACAAGGCTGAGGATTTAAATGTAAGCAGCTCGGTGAACAAAACTCCTCCACAAGCAAGGATGGTCTGCGGCTTTGGCAACTGGCTGTGGGTCTCTGGGGCTAACGGGAAGTGCCAGAGCAACAACTGAAAAATCAGTGACCACAAGGGACTTGGCATGGGGTTGGTATGGGCAAAACCACTGACAAACACATAGGAGAGATGATAGGGTAACCGTAAAATCAAACCTGGGGATTCAGTAGGATACATTGCCTTCCACCAGGGAGAAGAGGAATAGGGTCTAGATTTTGGCATTAGTAATTCGGGGTCATCATTTGCTTTAAATATATAGATATTAATGTATGTATGTATAAGTTGTATCATAAAGAGAGGGAGAGGAACCGAATCCAGCACTTTAGGAGCAATTGTAATGAAAAGGGGAAATGAGCAGGGTGGACACCCTCCCTCGCCCAGATCTCTCTCTCTGGCTCTCTTTCGCTTCCACTTATCCCCCTCTCACAAGCCAGCGTGAGCATCCCATTGAGAGTCGTTCAGAGCACACCTTCGAGTAATGGAGCCTCCAGAGTACAGCAACTGCCTCACATTGCACCAGCCCTATGAAGGGAACGCAGAGGCAGCTGACCGAGCAGGTAGAGGGGGCAGCGTGTTCAGAACGAATGAGTGGGGGGTTGGGAAGCAGAGTGTGGTAACTGGTGAAGTGCCTGGAAGTGGTCACAGCAGCACCTCAGGGTGGAGAGTTTTGTCGACATTAATAAGTGGTATTTCAATATGTTTCTTAACTTGGGTTTGGGAAAAAGAAGTGGCGGTGATGTGTTTTTCTTGTATTTTTTATGTTTTCCACGCTAGTTATTGAAAGCATATTCGCATGGACATTATTCCGTGATTGCAGGCGCACGTCATCATTGCGTGGCAGTATGTTTGCTTGCATATTGTACAGTGACAGCAGGTTGGTATGTGTATTCTGAGTGACATTATGTTCACATGCATATTAATCAGTGGCTGCCTGTTTCCAGCATTTTGCTGTGTCAGATGTTCACCTATGCATTCTTCATGTACATTGGTTTGTGACATCAAGTTCTTGCATGCATTACTCGATAGCACTCTATTCACACTTGTATTGCCCAGTGTTCTCTAGTTCACGTGTGCATAGTGCAGTGAAGGCGTGATCACATGTGCATTACTTAGTGTCATGTGGTGTATAGGGTCTTATTCAGGGACAGAATTCGCATATGTTTGTTGTTTAGACATTCTAAAGTATTTATTATTGTGCAATAGGACCATGTAGCAATATCACGGAATAAGGAAAATATTTTGAAACAGCACGGGATAACATAACTATATGGTGTCACACTGAAGAAGCTAAGGATGTGATTTTCAGGCAGCTGCTGTGCCCCTGAGAAGCACTGCTTATGGGCAGAAGACTTTCTGAACTGCCAGTTACATCCAGGTGCTGGGATTTCTAGCTTCTAAGGGTTGCCTGTTCTCCTGAGCTGGAGAGTAGCTCTGATGGCATGGAAGCTGTTATGGAGTATCAGTTTTTAGGCCATGCAGCGTAATTTGTAATTCGATTAATTGATCTCAGCTGCTATAGGAAACCAATGAAGATGAGGCTGAGTTACCTTGAGGCAGCGCTCACTCTGGCCATAGAATTTAGAGGTTCTTTGGCTGCCACAATTTGAAGTCAATGGGACACCTGCCAAAACAGCATTCCAGGGCAGTAACCTATGGATTACGAGACCTTCAACAGATGCTTTTTCACATGACCTGAAGAATTGCTTGATGTTTTTTTGAGAAATGCAAGTAGAACTTGACAGACTTCACCACTCTGTTATTTTCTGGTTTGAGAGTAAGTGACAAGTCTAGGGTAAAGCTAAGGGTTTTCACAATAGGGGAGATTGTAGAAGAGAAGCCTTCTGACTTTAGTACAGTCAGTAGAGAGAGATCAAAATTATTTTTATAAGATGAGATAAAGAGAAGGAATTCAATCTTTACAGGTTGAGAATACAGAAAATGACCAACGTCCAAGTGGCTAGCATATTGGGGAATCTGCAGACAGGTTTATTTGTGTATATTTCGATTATTGGTGTACAGAGACTTCTTTATTCTCTATGATCAGATTCAGTGGCTCCAAGAAAGGAATGGACATAGCAGGAGCTAAAAAAGAGCCCTTGCGGCCCCATAAGTAAACATAAGCGAAATGCATTTTCTTGTATTTTTTAAGCCCAAGTCTTCACATCCAGCTGTCAGTTGGTGAAAAGGATGAAAACCTGCTCAAGATCAGGTCACAAAAGACAGTGTAATTTCTAAAGTTTGAATCAACCTTACAAGGTCAGCCATTTTGAGAACCTCCAGCAGAGCGAGAAGTGTGAATAAGTAGGAGCCTTCTATGTCTACTGTTTGGAGTGCATCATCCAGGTAATGGTTTCTTCACTAAATTGACAGCTGGCAAGCAGATGTTCTTCGACAATGACAGTGTTTTTTTTATATCAGCAACGTCCTCTCCAGTATGAACCCTAGCTGGATACCAGTCAGAAGTGACAAAAGAATGGCCCGGATTCACAAAGGTAAAGTTAGACTTTTGGTCTAAGTTTAGACCAAATATCTAACTTTACTACTTTTCGATATTCACAAAAGTAAGTTACAAGTAGTATCTGTACTTCCACGCAGGAGGAATAATCACTGCACTTGGGGAGGGATCTCCACACTCAGGGTGGAAGCTCTGCACTCAGGGCAGAGATCCACCCTGAGTGAGGAGATTTCATTGAGTGGGAGATTTTGCTCTGGCTGCGAAGATTCTACTCCAGGTGTGCAGTTGAATCTCTGCACTCAGGCAGAGATTCACCCCTGAGTGCAGATGTAAAGATGCTACTCAGAAATCTCCTTTGTGAATACCAATCGCGGCTTGCAGTTTTAGAGGGGGCGGGGCATGGTGTGCACGCAAGGGGGGGGCTTGAAATATTAATACATTTTAACAAAATAAAAATAATGTTACCTGGACCTCCACAGCCCCGCCTGGAGAACCGTGCCACTCCTCGCATCTTCCTGCAGGCACAGGCTCACAACCTGCCCTGCGGCTAATCCTGATGCTGCTCAAAGCAGCGTCAGGATTGGCTGGGAGCACCCAGCCAGGGTGCTCCCAGGCAGACTGGGAGCCTGTGCAGGCTCTCTCCAGCCCACTATGTTGCTGGGCTGGAGAGAGCCCTGTGCGCATGAGTGTTTGGCCGGCTGTCTCGGGCCGGCCAAACACACATGCCCTCTGATGGGAGTGCACAGAACACACCCCTCTGCTCGTCACAGCCTGTGCCCCACCCATTTCATAAGGAAGAGATAATAAGCACAATTTATTATCCCTTCCTTGTGAAAGGATTTGCAGCGGTTGCTTCTGGCTCGGGGTGACGCTCCTCCGCCCACATGGAGGCGCCGCCCCTGATGGATACCGAAAGTCTTAAACTTAGACTTTTAGTCTAAGGTTACCTCTGTGAGTCGGCCCAATATTATCTAGCACAGACATGATTTGGCCAATCTTCAGAGAGTAAGGGAACATTCATAGATGTGTTTGAAAATGGGTTTGTTGATTTTTAAGATATTGTCAGGCAGATGAGCTAGGTAATAGTTTGTTGAAGGAGGACAGCTTGTATTTACTGATTGGAAGGAAAGAGCCCCAAGTGTTTATTGTAGAAAAGTGGAGTATTATGCAGCGAGACTAGATATGTCTCAATATGCAATACTCTCATAACACCCCAAACTGGGTCCTTTGAATTCACAATAATAAATCCCTAGCTCACTCCAGGTAGTGTGGCACAGAATTGTAAGGCTTTATTAGAGGAACATGTGTTAAGCTTTCAGAGTACCAGCATGGACGATAAGTAAATAACATGACTTGAAAAAAATTTGATACCAATTTATAAACATAGAGCATATTTTTATAGAAATGTGGACACCAAAACAAACACAATCCAATACATATGCCCGGGGTTCATGATTTTAGAAGGAAAAATCAATCAGTGCAGTTCAACACTGAAAATTTGTAATACATCGGTCAATGGAGAAATCAGCTAGTCATAATTGGTCATTTGCAGGTGTAGTCAAGTTGAAACTAATGGCATGTAAGGTGATGTGGGTTACTGGACCAGGGGTCAGCAGTCAGTACAATTTTACCTGGCTCATAGTACCTGGGTACAGAATTGTCCTGGTTGCCCTTATTTATGAAAAAGGGTAGTAGCAGTTGCTGGAAAAACACATTTGTGACACTCGGTCACTTGCAGGTTGAGTTCAGGGTAATCCACTGGAGATGTAGCTGGTGTAGTTCCATAGAGCAAGGTTTACCAGGCAGTACAATTTCATCTGGCTTGTACGGCCCAGGAGCAGAGTGGTTCTCACTGTCTTTGGTGCTGAACGTGCACTGCAGATGGGCAAAATCATTATGTGGGTGCTAATGTCCCTTGAGTGCAATGAATCTGGACTCTGATAGCACTCCTGGGTCAGGCAGATTCAGGTGCAACTTTTGGCTATGTCGTATTTGTTTTCTTGTGTGACCAGGTTCTAGTAGTGGCGATTTCAGCAACTTCAACTCTTGTGTCCCTGGTTGTAGTTCCACAAGATCAGCCAACTGATCCTTGAAGTCACACTGTTACTGGATGCCAAGAATCAACTTTTCCCCAAGCGAGAAGCCTTAGACACAGTCTTAACTTTGTTAGCCCAATGTGCAGCAGGTTCAGCCTCACTCTTTGTGGGATCTCTCTCCGATTTCAGCATGATCTGAGGGTCATGCCAGGGGCACCCTGAGTGGACCACACATTCACTAGCCAATAAGCTACTGGGTCCTTTCCTACCTAGTGGCGAAGTTCCTGTCATGTGTGCCATCTGGCTATACTGGCTATACCAGAGTGGCACATTCTTGACCCTTTCAAGATGACACGATCACCATCCTTAGTCATCAGGAGCTTGGCAGCCTATCCTAGCCGTCTGCAGGAACAAAAGGCATCCTGCTCAGGGGTGTTGGCGCTACTTCCTTCAGAAAGTGGCTTTACACGTGAAGGATTTACTCACATGTCTCCCCAGGAGGTCAGAAACCTGTCTGTATGCCAGGGCCATTGTGATGCTGCTGAGCTAACTGGAGTACAGTCTAGCAACTTTCTAAAAGTTGCTTACCTTTAAAATTGGTATTAAACTCAATCTGGGAATCAATGTCATAATTAATTTGTTACCTTGCATGGCCCAGTTTGGTAGTCCCATTAAGGAGTTAGCTGGATTGGAATGCCAACCGGGTTAGCCATTGATGATACTAACTGTATCCACAGCAAAATGACAAGTTGGAAGTGTTGCTGCTAAGATATATCAACAAATATAGATATCTTTATAAAATACAGCTCCCTATCTCAGGGCTCTATAGGCCTTTCTTAGGGGGAGGCTTACATATAATTTTTACGGAGAAGGTGGATTTGCCATTGGAGTGACTGGCAAAGCCAAACTGGCAGTGAAAACACTGTCCTTCCAGTCTGCACTGGCATTTTGTACCTTGTCACACACAGGGTGGCACAAACAGTGCTGCACCCCTGAGAGGGCTCTCTGCCTTACATTCCCTGGTTACCCTGGGTACCATACAATAGGGACTTATAAGTGAGTCAGTCCTTACCAATTGAGTGTATCCATTTTGACCTACAATTTGTATGTGTCAGAACACTGGCGCTGAGGCTCTGGTTAGCAGGCCTCAGTGAACTCTTAGAGTCGGAAATCATCAGTCTAAAAATGTGGGGGTGAACATGCAAACATAGGTATTTCCTTACATTAACCTTATACTCTAAATCCAATGTGTTTACCTGGACATAGTCCGTGAACTTAGGGACATATACTTATGAGTGTGGTGGCACAGGACAGTGCAGCAAGTCACTTTGCTGCGCTGCCCTGTGTCACAGGCAAAGGCAGGAATGTGCCACATTTATTCAATACGGTGCATTCCTGTCCTTTTCTCCTGCAATTGCAACCTTTTAGCAGCCTATCACCAAAGCAGGCACCCTCGAACCATGGTACAAGGGTGCCTGTGTTGCATGCATGACTGTTTTTGTGCCAGAAGGGATACCTTCCTGCGCAAAAACTATCCTGATAAGGTTTTTCCCTGACTATGGCCTTCATTACAACTTTGACGGGCGGTAACCGCCACCCACCAAGTTGTAACCGCCGCGCGGCCATCAATGCGACTGCACTTCCGCGGTGGCCATTTCAACCTCCCCGCTGCCGGCCGGCCCAGCGATGATGTCAGCCGCAACACGGGAGCTGGCTCCAAATGGAGCCGGTGGTGTTGCGGCTGTGAGACGGGTGCAGTTGCACCCGTCGCGCTTTTCACTGTCTGCTATGCAGACAGGGGAAAGCTCCATGGGGCCGTGGCAAGGGGCCCCGCGACTCCCCTTTCCGCCAGCCTTTTCATGGTGGTTCCTACTGCCATGAAAAGGCTGGTGGGAGGGGGGACCCGTAATCCCCTGGGCAGCGCTGCCCTGGGGGATTACAACCGCTGGGACCAACGTGGCGGTAAACCGCAGGTCCCGGCGGTGCAACCGCGGCGCTTCCGCCGGGGTCGTAATACACAGGATTGCACCACCAGCCTGTTGCCGGTGCAATCCGACAAAACAGCCCTGGCGGTCTCTGACCACCAGGGTTGTAATGAGGGCCTATGTGTTCTGCAGAATGCTCTCCTGCAGAATGCCTCTCCTGGGTAGGTGTAAGATTTTGGCAGATTCTCAGGTTTACAAGTACTTGTAAATCTGGGAATGTGTCAAAATCCATGGCAGTTGCGTGGGAGCACCCATCGCAACACACATGGAACGTCAACGCAGGGCAGAGTAAGACAATGCAGTGATTTGCGCTGCATTGCCTTACTCCATATTTTTAAAGCCATGCAAAGCAATGCAAAGTGGCTTTGTGTGGCTTCAAAAATATGACTTAGTGGTTTTGCACTACGCATGCACCACATTGCGTGGTGCAAGCATGGTACAACCCACTTATAAATATGCCTCTAAATCTACATGTGGATCAACTTTCACATTGGCTAATTTTCAACTCTACCGCATCCGAAAAAGAAAGGACCAAATGTTTCTTATGACTCAGGAGCTGTTCACCAAACTACTGCCTTTTCACATGGATCAAATGTGCCTTATGACATGAGATCTGTTAACCAAGCTACTGCCTTATCCCACTTTAGATATGGCTGTGACTTACTAGCAGACTTAATTGCCTCTATCATATCTCCTCTAAATTTTACTCTGCATTTACATGAAAAAATAGTGGTAGTTTTGTATACTACAAGCACATCACACTTATTTGAACAGAATTCTATTTGCATTTCCTCAAGGATAAAGTAAAATGTTGAAATCCTTCCTTAAATACAAGTTTAGATGACACAGATTTAGAAAAAAAAAATCATCTAAAATTCCTTTTTTGTTTTATAAATGATAGAGTAGATCTCAATGCACACAGGTCTAGCAAATAAGGAACAAGATCTGGAAGAAGGTGACTATAGAAGATGAAGACCTGAAGAGCATATCTAGTGAGAAGATAGAAGGGGTACATGTAGAAAAGAAGAAAAGGATATAGAGGAAATTTAATAAGAAGAGGTAGATTGGATTGGAGGACATAGGTAGATGAGAAGACCTGGAGCATATAGCTAGAGAAAAAATGATTCTGGTGGATATATCTAGAAAATAAATAGATGTGGACAACATATTTAAACTCGAAGAAGACAATGCAGATAACATATACAGAAAAAAAGACAAAGGGGATGCAATTACAAAACAAGACAATGTGGAGAACATAGGTAAAGACGAAGTGGATGTTTAAGACATTCTGAAGAGAAGACAATATGGAGGACATATGTAAAGCAGTACCTGTTAGCATTTACCTAGAAAAATTAGATAAACGGAGGAAAAATAGATATGAACGATTTAAATAGAGGAAAACATCTGGACAGCACATACAGAGAAGAAATAGTTATCTGCAGACTTCCTGTGCCCATCGCTTTGCGAGGAATAACTCTATTTATTCTCATCTAGGTTGCATAGACGAAGACCGCTACAGCGCCATCTATCAAGATATACTTGAGACTGCAGCTGAAGGGAGAAACCAAGGAATCTCCTTTCGGGATCCGAGAATCGAAACTTTGCGGAAGCCCAACAAGGAAGTGAAAACAGGCAGATGTGAGTAAGAAATGACGTGCTTCTCTGACTTGTCTGTGGCCGACCAGACACTTTTAGGAGGGATGTATCTGGGCAAAGATGTGGTCAAGATGTAATTTGTAACAGCGAATAACATCCCTGCTAATATTTTAAGTCATCTTAGGTGTTTCATCTTTCAGTAGCTCGGGCCTTGTGTCTGTTGTGAAAGAGAGTTTATTAGCATTCTGCGCCATGGGTTTGTATTAAAACTGTTTGGAAAAGTAAAAGTGAGAAAAAAAATTGTGGGGCACAGCGCCTCCTCTCAAAAGCGAGATCAACACCAGTTGAAGGACGCGTTAACAGTTCTAATTGTTCACTCAAACTGTTAAAATGGCTGAGATGATGGTGTGTATTTGTATAGAAAACGGGTGCGTCTTGTATAGGGAAATGTGAAGGTCAGAAGTATTCTAAACACAGAATGGCAGAATGGACAATTTCGTATCTTGACCACGTCTACGAGTTGACACTCCCCTTGTTCAGCAGTACAGACAGGCCTGGAAGAGTTCCCACTAGCTCCAATGTGGGCTGGATTTGTTTCAGTGGGAGAACTATGCTCTTGGGTAGGGTAGCAGTCTTAGAAATAAAAATGTGGGGGCAGATCTACCAATTTTTTGAGCTGGGTTTGCATCATGAAAGTGACGCAAACCAGTACAGAATGTTTTTTCTATTATTCACTTTCCAGCGCAAAACTTGCTTTGGGATGGATGATGACAGAAATTAATGCAAAGTAGCTTTGCATTACTTTACGTCAAGGGGCGCTACATGGGCTTTTCCATGTAACCACCTACCATTTTTGATACGAAACCCTATCTACCAAAAACCTGAGACGGGTTTTGCGTAAAACATGAACACCTTTTAAAACAGGGTGTTAAACTTTGCAGGCATGCTGCACTGTGCAGCACACATACAAAGTAGGAAAAGTTTTGGAAGTTGTCTAGTTGTCTGGACTGGTACCCTTACAGTACAAAACCTATGCTACATTCTTGCACACACCCTTGCACTAAGGCACAAAGGTGTGTGCGTGGAGCATTCCAGCTGAAATCAGCACCGGCGCTAGGGAATTCGGAGGAGGGAGACGCATCCCTGCAGATATGGTGCTCTCCTGCTCCCTCCTTCTTGCGCAATGCAGCACAGATTTTTTGGCTGCTAGTCTGCATTACTGGGAAGGATAGTAAATCTGGCCCATGCTGTTTTTTCTATTATTTTCAACATTTACTTGAGGGCGGAATCTACCTCATGTAGATTTCACTGCAAGAATTCTATGTGTTGTGACTGCAGAACAGTGTTACTAATGTTATAACTTATTTTCTAGAAGCTTTTTAAAATGCTATGGAAAATCGTGTATCATCTTTTTTAGTTTAAAACTAACGCAATAAAATTTGAACTTGGGCACTAATATATACCACTGACACATATTTAACAAAGTGTTCTGCATAAAATTTACTTTGGCAAAAAAAAACTAGCACCTGTTTAAAGTATGGGTGGCGAGCCACAAAGCAGTTCACGTGGTCTGGGCTAAGCATCCACCCCCCACTTCACAGGCCACCTATCAGATTCCACACCAGTACAGAGGATATTTTTTTTACCAAAAGTGCTTCCTCCCAAATGAACAAATCTTTTTTGGTGCCTGCTGTGACATGTAATAATGACAGGATTTTTTGCTTGAATCTTTTTATTTCTTTTTCATATAGAGAAATACAAATGATTATCATATACGTCAACTACAGTGTGGAAGTTAGGGTTGCATCATCCTAGTCACCACATGTTTTGTTTTCAATCATTTTGACCAGCAGTGAATCTTCACCTGTGGACGGTTAAAATGTACAATCAGAACTGAGGTGGTATACTAGGACTATGAGACATCACATGCCACCAAATTTCAGGATGATTATCAGCATGAAAGAATTAATATATCATTACATCATCTAGGCAGGTGGCTATCGCACACTGCACTGCTAAGAAGTTAAGATTCAGCATAACTTTTATGTACACCAATATAACAATAAACAGGAACCTGCTCTAGAGTCCGTTCCCCGGGCGCACACCCCCCATATACTCCTGCATCTTCACCTAATCAATCAAACGAGTCACGCCAGCGCATGTCCGCAGGACCCTTCTCAGCCCATTCCATCAAACCCCACTCCCCTCGGTGTGAAGGGCCAAGCATGCCGCCCAGTGTGGCAACGCTGATCCACTGCATTCAGCCATCTCAAACCTCTGCCGCCAGTGCAGTCCATGCATGAGCATCATCTGTGTCAAATCTTTGCTCTTGTTCCCGGAGCTCCCTCAGCATCTCATCCCAGCTAGAAGGGAAATTTGTGTAATTCCAAGTTATCTTCCGTCGGCAGCGCCACCACCTCCGCCTCAGCCCACACCATACACAAACTCTTCCATGCTTCTATTGAAGGGGGCTTTGCAGAGTTTCATCTCCTGGTGATGAGTCGCTTAGCTATCAAAAGGCCCAGATCCAGGAATCTCGTGGACACCTTATGCTTTTTTAGCTCTGGGGAAAAGGCCCAAAATACAGGCCTCCCACGTGAACACCTGTCGAGGTGCTGTGCAACTCGATAGCTGTGCCGGCTCTGCACCCCAATAATTGCGTAATGAAGGACAGGACCACAGCATGTGCAACAAGTCGGCCGCCACTAACGTGCAGGGGGGCAGGCTGCATCCGCATGCTGAAAGTACTGGTTAATCTTTGACGGCGTAAGATATGCTCTATGGAGTGTATAGAATTGGATCAGACAAAATTGTGCATTGCACAGAATGTTGGTGTGGCTTTTCAGTGCAGCTTCCCACTCTTTATCTGTACAGGGCCTAGCCAGGTCACCCTCCAACCAACCTGCAGTGAGGCACAGGTGTACACTGTGTGTGTCCGGAGCGCATCTGTGAGCCATCTTACTAAATGTCCACCTGCCCCCATAATATGCAGATATTGTACCTAGAGGTGCATTGGCGGTTCAGTGGAAATGTCCCCCCTAGTGCCGAGAGAGCAACACTATCAGGGAGTTATACAATAAGAACTGCCCCGGTGATAAGCCTGCCTCCTTTGCTAATGTGTCAAATGGGGTTAGCACTCCCTCGGTTTAAAGGTCTCCCAGCATATGCAATTCAACGGCATGTCAAGATTCCAGCTCCATCTAAGTCATGCGCCGTGTTCTGTGCAGCGTGCCCAGTAGGGCCAGAACTGGCGCACAAGGGATGTCTGCATGTGTGAGGTACAGACTACAGCAGTAGCAGTGATGTGCCACATCCACCAGGGGCAAGTTTGGCACCCTAGCTCGCCCGTTCTTGTGAAACAGGTGTAACACCTCCGATAGTGAACAAGGCTGTGTCACCACTGCCGTGACTGACAGCTGGAGTCCAGAAAGCCACCTGGCCACCCACTGCAGCTGGGAGGCCAGATAGAGCTGCTCCATGTTAGGTACCACCAGTCCGCCCCTTTCCAGTGGCGAGTACAACTTTGTCAGTGCCACCCTACAGCAGCTTTCGTTCCTAATAAGTTCCCCATTTCTAGACTCCAGTTCTCTGAAAAACTTTGCCGGGATATACAACGGCAGGTTGAAGAAAAAATAAAGCATCAGAGGGAGAACCACAATTTTCAGAAGCGCTATTTGCCCCTTCACAGAGAGTGGCAGTGTTTGCCAGAAAGTCATTTGGGCACGAATATCTGTCACCGCCCACTTGAGGTTTCCATCACACAGGTCATCTATCATGTGGTATACATTAATGCCTAAGTATCGAAATGTCCTGGACTGCCAAGGAATGAGTACACCTGATAGGGTAACGCCAGGATCAGGCCAATCAGGGCTAAAAGGAAAAAAGGCACAATTTTGTCCAATTGACTCGTAACCCTGACAGTACTGCAAAATGCTGCAGTATATCTGCAACTTCCTCTGGAATATTGGAGATGTCCCTAAAATACAGGAGGAGAGCATCTGCATACAGGGAGACTGTATGACAACCATCCCCCAGCGGGATGCTCCAGGCCTCCCCTAGATGGCGAGTTCCGCCGCCAAGGGCTCTATCGTCAGGGAGAACAGCAGCTGGTAGCGGGAGCAACTCTGCTGAGTCCCCCTGCCTACCTCAATCGGTTCCAAGATAGTTGAGCCAGTTCTGACACTGAACTGTGAATGCGTATACAACAGCTTCACTAGTCTTAAAAAGCCTGGGCCAAAACCCAACCAGGGCAGCACTGCAAATAAAAAGGGCCAATCCAGTGACTTGAAGGCCTTCTACAACACCAGGGGGCCCACGCCAGGCCAGTCCTGAACAGAGTACTGCATGACCCGGAACAGGCGCCTGATATTCAGGCAAGTGCTACGTGCCGGCACAAAGGCATTCTGATCAGAGTGGGTCAGGTAAGGAACCAGAGGCAAAAGCCTCGTCTCCAACAGTTTAGCCAGAAATTTACAATCTGTATTAAGCATCGTCAGAGGTGTGTATGATCCCAGCACTGTTGGGTTTCTGCCCAGTTTAGGGAGGGATATCTGTAGTTCCTTCCGCTTTGACGCCATCAGGGATGCTGCTGACAGAGGAGGTCATTATGACCCCGGCGGTAAAAACCGCCTGCTGACGCGGCGACTGATGGGCAAAAGAGCGTCGCCGTGGCTACCAGCCGTCCAGCCGATTATGACCACTGCCGGATTCCTGCCAGAAGGATGGCGGAAATCCAGTTATGGCCATGCCAGCAGCACTCCAGTAGACTGCAGCCGGCCGTATTATAATACAACCTGGCAATGTTCTGCTGGTGGACGCTGCTGCTGGCAGCAGTGCTCCATCCCGTCTCCTGCCGGAGGACCCCCTGACTACAGGTAAGTCGGGTGCTCCAACAGGGGAGGGAGGTGGGGGTGTTGTGTGTGTGGGGGGCTGTGTGTATATATCTGTGCGTGCGTGTATGCGGGTGTGTGTTGCGTGTTGTGTGTGTGTGTGCATGTATGGATGTGTGAGTGCATGTATGTTGAGTTGTGTGAATGCGTGTCTGCGTGTATCTATGGAAGTGTGTAAGGAAGTGTGTGAATGGATGTATGCATGCATGGATGAATGTTGGAATGGGTGGGTGTATGCGTGTGTGCATGTGTGAAGGGAGGGGTGTGTTTGAAGGGGGGTCTGGAGAGGAAGAGGGAGGTTGGGGGGGAACCAGTGGAGGTGGAGGGGGGTAGGGAAGACCCTATCAGTGACAGGGAAGGGATTCCCTGTCACTGATAGTGCCTACCGCCATGGTTTTCGCGGCGGTAAGGATGCCACAAAAACCATTGCGGTAGGGGGGGTTATAATCCCGCAGGCGGTCAAGTGAAGGCCGCTGGGCTGGAGAGTGAAGTCTCCAGCCCGGCGGTTGGTACTGCTGTGGCGGTCGGTGTGGTAAAGCCAAACCGCCACTGTCATAATATGGAGAAAAGTACTGCCAGCCTGTTGGGAGTATTTTCCTCCATATTAACGCCGACTGCCCAGACCCCCAGAGTCTCTTCAAATAATCGCAGCAAGTGAGGTGCAATCATATAGGAGTATGTCTTATAAAACTCTGACGGGAGACCGTCAGGACCTAGGGTTTTTCCAGCAGCCAATGCGCGTACACTGTCCTGTATCTCTGCTGAGGTTTATTGTTCATCTAATTCCTCCTGCTGATCTTCCATGAGGCAGGGCAACGGGAGTGGGGAAAATAACTCCTCAAAATTTGCAGGCTGGTGCCCTTGATTGATACAGGGCTGCTTAGTAATGTGTTAGCTTCATGAATCTCGCCTTGAGTGTACAGCACATCACCCGTTGCCAAACGCAGGTCCAGAATAGGGGTGAACTCCTGCTCATGTTGGATCAACTAGGGCAATAACCTGCCTGATTTATCAGCAGCAGCATGTGTGCATGCCGAATGAGCTGCATAGTTAAGACAGCGCATCCTCTTCACCAGGAACAGGTGTTCTGCCCTCTTGTTTGCGAGTATACACATACCTAGAGAGTTCTGGATAGCACATTTTTTTGTGTTGCAACAGAGGTTTTTTTACTCGGATTAAGTGGCGCTCAATGGACCTGTGCATGTACCATTGCATTCCCAGGCTTTGTCCTCGTATGTAAACCTTGAACACATACCATTCAATGAGCCCAGACAAGGCAGTGCCAGCATTACGGTCAAAATATTCAGCAATAGCTGTGCCAAGCAACATCCTAAAGTGTGCATTCTCTAACATCTCTGGCTGCAGTTGCCAGGTGGGAACATCAGAGACAGATGTATCCAACCCCATATGTAGGAGCAGGGGATTGTGATCGTAGTGTGTGCGGCCAAGGTAATCCATCTGTAGCACCGCGGAGCACAAGTTATCTGAACAAAGTATTCAAGTTGCACATGTAGATGATGGAGAGCTGCTAAAAATGAATAGACTCGCATCTCAGCATTGCGGTGTGTCTCTACGAGTCCACAAGCCTCCAGTGCTGGAGCCATTCCCGCAGTGAACACACAGCAGCCACTGTGGGCGTGGTAGCCATTGATGGGAAAGACCGGTCAAAAACAGGGTCCAAGACACTATTCTCCTCCCACTAGCCATGGGAGGCCACTTCAGTGGGAGAGGACTCCAGACAGTCTATGGAGGAAAGAGGCCTGATCTGTGTTTGGCACATATAGAGACCCAGCAACAATGCCCACCCTTCTAAGCATCCACGCACAAACACAAACCGACCCTCAGTGTCTGCCTCAAACTCCTCTACCACAAATGGGGTGCCCGGCCTAATCCAAACAAGGACCCCTCTGGCATATGCAAAGAAATTAGTCACAAATAGTTGTCCCCGCCAGCACTGCTGCAGCCTGGTGCCCTCTGACAGCGTGAGGTGATTTTCTTGCAGTAGCACTATGTGGATCATAAGCCTCCTAAGGTATGAGTAAATGGAGTACCTTGGCACCCACGTGTGTATACCTCTTACATTCCATGTGAGAATGCTAACAGGAGACATAGCTGGGTATTTGGAAGAGAGTCTTGGAGCTTACTGCTTCTTAAAGCAGCGAGAATTGCAGAATAATCCATCAAGCCACCGGGGAGGCATGCAGCGGAGAGCCGGACTCCAGCTAACAACCAACAAATGCAGCATAGAATGAACAACAGCCACAAAGTTAACACAGTGGAATACCATCTGAGCAGAAGGACAACAGGTGGCTGCCCAAACCATCTAACTTGCCTCTCCAGCATAACTAGTGTGGGAAAAGAAGGTACCCACAAGCAAAAAGGTAAGTGGGGGTTATGCCCCTAGCACATCTCATAAGCAGACAGGGGCCCGGCACACAGCACAGCGCAATCTGCACCTGCCCCACAGGTTGCCCCTCCATCCCCACCAGGAGGCGATGGGCCACCACAGAGCAGCAAGTTAAGTGGAGGATCGGGACTGACCCACGGATGCAGCACAGCTGCAAGCACGCAATACAGCCTGAGACATCAACCATCTATGGCAGTGACATCAAGTGTTAGCAAAAGTAGCACGTAGGACCATTACAAGTGTTAAGTCATATCATTTGCCATCTGGGGTGTCACAGTAGGAAGGGTCATGGACCCAGTGTCTGACAGGTGTCCACCAAAGGAGTAATTTTCAGCATCAGAGTTATTTAGTTATTTTTCAGTGTCTGAACTAGTCGTTGGTTCCCTGATGGCTGCAGTGATCTGCAGTGTACGGCGCTGCTCCTCGATGATCTCCTCTAAGTCTGAGGCATTGCCCTGCAACACAAGGGGTATTTCACGACGTTGGTGGCTCCTACGTCTGCGAGGTTTCGGATTCCACTGCTCCCTCCGCTCTGCCGTTAACTCTTGTTGGTTGACCAATCCCGCCAACTCCAGCCATTCCCACGCAGCTTCAGGGGTGTCGAAGAAGCTGGTCTTCCCCTGTGCTACAACTGGCAGTCTGGCAGGGAAGAGGAGGGAGTATGTTAGGCTAAGTGCCCGTAGTTTCCATTTCACAGATAAGAAGGAGCCCCTCTGCTTTTTATATTCTAGAAACATCATCACTTTAGCATTGTCTACATGAAGGGCCAGGAGTGTTTGCACCACTCGGAGTATGGTATCTCTGTCTACAAAGTGTAACACAGAAAGAGGAATGGTCTTGGATCTGCACCCGGCGGTCGGGATCTTGTCGGGACGCGGTGAGCACATTCATCTGAGAAGAATTTCGTAAGTGCCCCCAATGGGACCAGTTCGCAAATCCATTTCTCCACATAGGAAACAGCATCAGCACCTTCTGCTCCTTCTGGAAGGCCTACCACACAAATATTGTTTCTCCTGCTGCGTCCCTCCACATCTTCCACCTGGTGCTCCAGCGCCACAACCTTATTAATTAATTCCTGCAGTGAGGTGTCCATCTGACTAGTCTTACGAGCAAGGTTGCTCAAGATACCCTCCAGCAGACGAGTCTTGTCTACCAGTTTACAATGGCCTGCATGTAATATGCTGAGGTCACTGATCACCTTGTTGATTTTGTTCTCCAGAGACGCACGTGTCTGATCAAGAGCTGCGCCAATGCGTTTCACCACTACCAGCATCGCATCTAGCTTATGACTATTGGAGGCCGAGGTCTCAGGTCTCGATGTCTGTGAGCTGCTTCCTGTCCCAGAATGAAGATGACCCATTTCAGTGGCGGCAGGGGGCTGGTATTCCCAGTTCACAGGACCGGGTAGGCAGGAATGCAGCAAAATAGCTTTAATTTGGTGGGCGCAGAGTCTCAACAACCTCCTTACCACCGTCACGCCCCTTAACGCCTCCATACGGCAGGGGGTGGTTCATCATTTGGCCTCTCGTTGTAGGTGCATCCGTCACTGGTCCTGCAGCGCCCAGCTGCCCGTCTTTCCGTCCTTCCGCTGATAAATGGCTGATTAACACAGCTCTACCGGGAGACGCTTTAGGTCGCGACCGCCATCTTGGCTGGGCAAGCCACACCCCCCCCCCCATGGAGTGGCCAGCATATATTTCATTATTCAAAGACAAACCACCAAGTAGTGGTAGAAGGAGAGTCTCCAAATGCCTGAATAGGAATCTTTGCAATAAAAACTTTCTTTTAGGAAATGTTGGCTGGTATCCCTGATCATGTATTACCATCCGTAAAACCTGTTATTATGTGGTCAAAAAGAAGAGAGAGAAGTGAGGGATGTGTGCATTGAAGGTCTGCAAGTTTTTGTTGGATGCCCTGTTAGCATCCAAATGTAAACAAGCCCGTTGGTGTTCTTTCCCTTTGCAGTGACATTGTGCAAAGCTAAACTCTACAAAACCTAAAATTGCATATAAAGAAAACTGCAGACATTAGCCACTGGGCATGGAAAAGCTTTGCAGAAGGTAAACTTCTAGAAATGTATTATGCATACATTCAGCAGCCTGGTCGGCGGATTATAGACAAAATAATTTTACATGGCACCAGCACTTAATTGTCAACACTGGCACTTATGACAGTCTGCTACATGGTGGCACTGTTTGTCTGATTTAGGTATGAGCACAACAACAGTTGCTTATTAATTCAATATTCAGTAAAAATGTCTGATACCTGTCACCAAAGCTATTTTTATTGCTTTCGTGGCCTGGAATAGTTGGGATGGTCACACTTTTAGGAGTGTGATTATTAGTGATTGTGTTGGTACTGTCATTGGCAACGCTGACATGGCAATGGGTTAGCAAACTGCAGTGGCCTCCTGACAAGGGAAATGGTACTTATTCTTTTTAGAACTTGAGCACTCCATACTCCTAAATTGTCCAGAACCAGGCAGCCCAATTAATTTATTGACAACCTAAACAATGCCATGTCACCCTCTTGATGAAAGACCTCCATTAGTTGCCAGTGGAACAAAGAAAATCTTCAAAACTGGTTGCATTGTCTTCAAAACATTTAATAACAAAAGTTCTGCCTTCATCACTTCCCGAATTCAGAAGTACACCCCAAAACGCACCCTGTGGTCTGCCTTCATGAACTACCTGTTGGTACCTAAATTTAAGATAAAGAGAATGGGTGGCACCAGATTCTCAGTAATCGCAATGCTTGCCTAACAAGTACGGGTACCATAACATAACAAACTTTGGGATGAGATCGCTCTCGGCATTCACTACTTAGTAGAGGAGTGAATGCTGAGAACGAGCTCATCCCAAAGGTTGGGGAGACTTTTTTCTGTTATGAATTTTGACTTTCAACAAGTGCATGAAAGCATATCTTCTTTCTTTTCTGATCTAGCATTGGTGGTGATTTCATTTATTTGCCTTGTGTAGCATCTAGAAATGCTATACTAAAGAAATTAATGTTTACTATCCTTTTCATTTCTTGACATGAGCTAATTCATTTGATTCCCACACCTGGGCTATAATAGATCTTTCAACCATACACTCTTAAAAAAGCTTAGCATTTCTTGCAGGTTTGCTGGGACTTCCATACATCCCTGATCAGAGCCACCCTTGCACTAGGTTCAATTTCGACCCCAGATTATACGCTGAGCTATCCATTTTTTGCCATCTTACATTTTCTACCTTTTTGGACACACATCTGTAAAAGGTCTCTGTTCTCCCGTGCTATCGCTTTCTCGGTCCCTGAGTTGTAGGAAGTAGCAGCTTTGTAAATATTGCGTATTTGAAGCAGAGAAACTGCCTTTCTTATCCAAGGCCCTAGCTAATTTCTCCTACTTATATATGTCGCATTCCCAATCCAAATGAAGATCCCTATTATTTGATTATGTTTAAAAAATAAATTAATTGAATTAAGGTACACAGAGGCAGGGCTACATCATGAGCATAGAGTGGACTCTTGGAAAACCCAGCTAATTCAGGAGCCCCCAAACCAGGGCTTGTCCCCAGTCTTCCTGGCAAAGCACTCTGTTTAAAAAGCAGGAAATAAAGGGGAAATAGGTACCCCATGAATGTTCCTCTTACTACACTATTCCTGCCACAGCAAAGGCCCTCAGGAAGAAAATTATATTTAAAAAAAAAAAGCAACCTGGGGCCGTATCACACATAGGGCGCTTTGTCCTTATTTGCACCAGGCGATCCTTTTAAAAGGTGTGCCTGGCGCAAACAAGGAAAATGCACTGTAATAGCATGAATGAGCTACCCCCAGGGCAGCCACAAACTCGAGCTGCTCTGCGGGTCGCGCATTCATGAAAAAAATGGAGTGGCTGCTTTAAAGCCACACTCTTTATCACTGTGCAGGCGGCAACTAGTCTGCACTTTTAAGGGGGATTACAGACCCCCTTGCAGGTGGGTGCAGTCAGTGACTGCACCCGCCTGCAAGGGGATGTCAGGGGATCCTTGGGACTCCCTTTCAGAGGGCTGCCATCAGGGAGCGTACTGACAGTGCTCCACACTTTAGATGCTGCACTGTCAGTGCACCTCCTGACAGCTTCTTTGTAAGGCACCCACGTATATAAAAAATGACGCAAATGCGGTGCTAAAAAAGTATAAATATGGGCCTTAATATCCTTCTTTCCACATCTACGTACTATGAGGATATATATATACACATATATATATATGTTGGAAGGTGGGTCATTAGTTGTGTGGCCTGCACAAGTAATAAGTCCGCACACGACCACCACTGGGAACCAAACACCCCACTGTAGCGCTTGACTCTCATAGGGTAGCATTGCAGAGCAGTCCAAGGCTTACTCAAGGGAGGTGGTGTGGGCTAGTAATCCTCATTCACGAGCACACAAGCATGACTCTCAATAAATGATTGTCCAATCTGTGTTTTTTCTTTTGATAAAGTAAAAGTACATTTATTACTCACACACACACTCAATACTATGCAACAATCTACAAATATACACAAAATGATGGAATCACTCTGGGAAAACATTGTGTATTCTCTTGTGTCTCCTCAAGGGAGAATATAATCCAACAACCCACATGGCAAAACAACCCAGTGACATTTGAACATTTGACATTGGACAGTAAGGTGAAATGAGCACACCTACTGTTGCAATTAAACACCTTTAATTTGCCAACAGGTAGAGAACTGTCAGTGTCATTATTCAAATTAACATCATCAGACAACATATCAAACCATATTCAAGCAATTTAATCATTAGGGTTACTTTTAGGCTACTTTTAGATTACTCCTAATTGATCATAGATTAATAGTTCAACACATTGGGTAATACCAGCCTACACCTCTAGTAAACACCATCCCACAAGCTAAAACAAAAGTCCACATAAGCTTGGGCTTCAAACACAGGTTTGGAACCCTTGGGGGGTTATCATTCATTTGTCCCACCCTACTTAGGGTGGGGACACAAAACGATGTTGGGGGGAGGCTGCGCTGCTCCTCCAGCTCCCCCTGTCTCTGGGCGTGAATCTGGTGGTGGCCCCATCTTCCTGGGACCACCACAAGCCTGGTTAGGGAACCATCCCCAGCTCCAGCCCCGCAAAGCATGCTGGGGTGGCTGCATATCAAATGAGTGTCTCTCCCGCTGCGCCGGGGAGAGCTGCGTTGCTGCCCAAAGCCGATGCTGGTCGTGGGGGGGTGCCGGTCCCACCGGACACCCACCGCTCCAGGTAACGGTTTCTTCATTGGAGGGCGGCCCCGGGAGCCCACCCCTGGCTGCCCCCGCCGGCTCCCCGCATGACCAGCACCTCTGTGTGCTGCCTCGGGAGCTGGCCTTCTCTGTGTTGTCTGCCCGCTCCAGCGGGCAGACGCGGGGAGGCTTGCGGCCGGACGGGCTGCTTGGGGGAGGGCAACAGCACTCCCCTCTTCCTCCCTGCAGTTCTGGGGCCACAGGATGGGGTCCAGGGCCCCTCCACGTCTCTGCGGGGAGCGCGATGGTGCTTCCCGAGGTCAGCATCTTCTTGGGGCCCCAGGATGGGGTCCGGGGCCCCTCCTGGCAATTTTCACGGGGACGCCACAGCACCCCCGACTTGACTTCTGCTGGGGGCCCCAGGATGGGGTCTGGGCCCCCCCTGGGCCTGCTTCTGCTTCGACGCCGGCTCCGTCACAGCCGGCGGCCATCTGGCGGGGGTGTGTGATGGCACCCCCCCACTCCTCAGTCTTCACACGCCCCGGGATGGGGTCTGAGCCCCCAACCTCACATCTTCACGGGGAGCGCGACGGCGCTCCCCGGCTGTGCTTCGCCGCAGGGGGCCCCGGGATGGGATCCGGGGTCCCTACACATTGCAGCAGGGTGGTGCACAACGGCGTCCCCCCTATCAACTTACTTCGGGCCAGGCTTCACGGGGCCCTGGGATGGGGTCTGAGGCCCCTTCCTCGTCCAGAGGGGGGGAGTGCAACGGCACTCCCCTTGCTCCTCTTCCTTCTGGGGCAGCCCCCGGGTCCTGGCCCACCCTGGGGGCACAGTCTCGAGCAGCTGCGGAGCCCCACACACTTCGTAGCTGCTTTTCCAAAGGTCAAAGGTTGCCATCCTTTTACCTGGGATATCTTGGTCCCCCAAGGGCCGATTTTCATCATGCTTGTGTCGTTTCGCTCCTGGTGACAAGCCCTTGCCACCAGGATCACTCTCCTTAGGCCTCCTGGCCTCAAAGGATCCCAGATCATAGGGAGCCAGCCCCACTGACTCCCCGCGCCAACCTTTCCTCTGGGTTCTCTCTTTTCCTTCTGGGCAGCGTACTCTCCTTGCGCTAGCCCAGTCCCTTCCCCCAACTAGTCCTCTGAGGGGTAAGGGGGCCAGCTTGCCTGGCCCTGGCATTCGCCTCGCTGGCTTGGAATCCTGGAGGGGCAGAGTCCCTGCCCCAAGCGCAGTCAGGAGGTTCTTCCTTCCAGTTATCCATGACGCTTGTCTGCAGTCCCAGTGTCTAGCAGTGAACCACAGCCAAGAGAGAGAGCTCTCCCCTGTGCAGGAGCTTTTAAGTGGGGGCGGATGTGTCCAGCAGGTTTGCACCTCTGGCCTATCCAGACGTGCCACATCACTTCCTTGCTCCCATCCCCTCCTTCTTGCACAGTCTTCTGGGATAGCTCAAAATGGCATCCTCCAGGAGTTAGTTGCCGTATGTGCTCTGAAAGTCTCTGCCCCTCCTCACTGACATTCCTCGCAGGGCCTCTCCAGCCTGCTCCTTGCACGGAATGACAGCTGGCTGATTGATGCAAGGCCCTGCTCAAGCAACTGGACAGAGCAGTAATTGGCCCTAATCCTGAGCTGAGTCAGAGAAAGATGGCATCCATGATGACCCATAAGTTGTACAACTATGCTCTTGTAACCTACTGCATCATTCTTTTCTTACAGGTTACAGTGTACTTTGGTGTGACTCTGGTCTCGGTGGACCCCAGAGAACTGGAGTTGCACCCTAGGCCCTCCTTTCCCATTGACATTTAATGCAGTATCCCTACAATGCAAATACCTTAAGCACACTGATATTGACACTGAACTGAGTGTCCCTACAGTGAAAAGACAGTAAGCACACTGACTCTCCCTCACATCTGTACACCCCTCTCATGAGACCTACTCCAGGTCACCACCCACTCTGCATAGTTCCTCCTGCACCAGGATTACCTAAGCGCAGTTCTTGGGCTGCGCACACCAGGAATCCTCCGCCCACAGCCCTCACATGGGTGCACATCCATGCGCACACATGATCACATGTAACCTGTCCGGGGCCTCCTGCCCTTGCTGCGCCCCAGCAGCCTTTCCTTAGCACAGCGGCACCGGCGGTAAACACGCGCAGTCCATTTCACCATGTGTTTACTGTGTGTGAGTCCCCTCATAGGAGGCTTCCTCACAGTAAAAAGTCAAAAACCAGGTGGTCAAAAAGTGAAAAATCAGGGCAGACCTGATGGTCAGAACCGCCCTCTAACAATATGTATATATATATATTTAGTCAAATTAAATAATGCAAATTTAAGTATAGTAAACTTTTACTTATTTATATATACTTACCTTCATATTATTTTGATCTTCAACATTTATGTTTTAATACCTTTACCCCACATTATTCTTTATTCAATATTCTGGTGCAAACCCTGTGAGTAGTATTAACAAAGCAAAATTGGATTTGGTTGTTGCAGTGTAGTCAATAGCCTCAGCTACATAGTGATTGTTGCTGGGCTAGCACCTACGTTTCATGAATGCAATTTGCTGGTCTTAACTATAGAAGAGAGAAAGTGTGCCAGCTATTAGCAAAAATGGTTATCAGTTGTTATCAATGGTTATTAATTGAGAAGTTGTCAGGGTCTGCTGCGTTCCTATTTGGTATGATCCTGACTGAAACCCATAATGCATACTGGGTTATTTCAGTCATCAGCCTATTTACATCTGATTCTTTCTGTGTAGAGAGGGAGGCCTTGAGACAGAAAGTCTATGAGCATTGCTCCAGTGGTAACATGATAACAAACTAGTTAAATACCTAAAAAGACCCTATCTAAACCTGCATTTTCTGTCTCATTCATCGCCATATCAGGATTCATTATTTCATTAATTTGGCTCTGAGTCTTCTTTTGCCAAACAAACCATAACAAATGCTGCCTAACCTTATTCTCCTCAAAGCTCTTTTATAGGAGAGTGAAGCCTCAAAATAATTTTCCTTTATACTCAAACTGACATTGATATCTATCAAAGCATGTGTCTTTTGAACTCCACACTCATTGTAGCCTGCTGTTTGGCAATCACTGCGCTCAACAACCTCTTGTCAGTCTGGACAGTCTTTCCTCTTTTTTGCATTGGTCCAGCAATGAGCATCTCACCTCTTGTTAACTGGAATGGAATATGTCTCACAGTTGTAGTCAGATTTGTTCTGTATTTTGCTACAATTATTCTCCAGTTCATCCCTCTACTAAGTGCCAGCATCAGCTGCAGGCCTTCACTGATGACCTGGAGTGCATGTCCAGCTATCTCATTTCTGAATTAAGCCATGTGTGTTTGATTCAATACACTTCCAGGAAGTCCTTCATACACCCGGACATTGCCTAACTACCTTTGTCATTTACAGTGTTCTTGGGTCACAGTCACTCCAAAGCAGTATTTCCAAACTGCAGTCATAAGCTTTCTTGCAACTTTCTTCACAAGTTCAACTGCCTTTCTTCTGGAAGTAGAATCAAAAACCAAATCAGCATCTACTTGACATGGTTATTCACCCAGTCCCTTCTAAAACATCTTTTGGACCAAGTTACCCAGGCCTTCCTACAATATGGTTTGATCTAACAATATCCAATGCCAGCTTCCTCCATGCACTCTGAGACACCACCTCCAACTGCAAGATCACCTCAACCTTTTGCTACTTTTTATTACTGGCACACCGCTTCTCTAGCGATCAAACTTCGAAATAAAATACCTGCCCATCAGTGCAAATCTTTCAGCCTCTGCATGTAAATCTCTGTCACAGATTAACTTTAAGTACTAATTACGTAGGCCTCATTTAGAGTTTGGAAGGAACTGAAAATCCTCAAAATGTCTGGAGGAAACCCAAATGTGAAGTAACATGCTCCTGCTCAAGTTCTTCCCCAGAAGACTATTTCTGTGGGGAAAATTGAGCTAGTGGATTCTATTCCATATTTAGAAATTCCTCTGGCTATTGGAGGATCTTCACCTCCTTCCATACTTTAAACAAGGCCTTCAGTATTTTTTCTTAAACCTAGAGATAGTGTTAAACTACAATCTCACATCACTCATATTGGCCCCACTTTCCACCTATCTTATGAAGTTTAGTAATCACTCTCTTCCAGCACACCATCAAGTAATCTGTCTCTGGATGGAAGGTGAATATAGACTCCTACATGTGTAAAGGAAAATTATGATGTTTAATATTTTCTATTTTCACTGTAGTTTATTTGTCTGTACTGAGTGTCATCTGTTGTAACTGCAATTTGAGTCGATGTACATCTGCCCGGCACTCACTCAAAGAAATGCATTCTTGGCCTCTCTGATACCACAAAGATCACAAGGCCAATTGTCGGTTGTGCATGGTTGAAATCCTGTTATGTTGGAAATACACTAACCAACTTAACTCAGGCCATAACAAAACAATAAAACAGAGTTGGCTGTAACTTCTGCTCCTTGCGGCCAGCAACATCTATGGGACACAAAAAGAGCTTAAAAAACATTTATTCTTAGAACAAACTTCTGCAACATTTGCAGATTTGTTGCATTACCTAGTGAGGTTTTCAGTGTCTCAACCATATAGCCTGGAACTAGAGATAAACACAGTAGGAGGTTGGGGGGTGTTAGAAATGAGGTCTCTAGTTGGATGAGCTATACACCCTTGTCCAAATAGGGACCTCAATCCAAGTCAAGGTAAGTCACACACAATCCAAATGATCCTGTGCCCACCCTCTGGTAGCTTGGGACTGAGCAGTGAGGCTTAACTAAGAAGGCAATGGGTAAAGTATTTGTGCAATAAATCATACAGTAACACAGTGAAAACACCACAAAAAGACACCACACAGATTTGGAAAAATAGAGAATATTTATCAGAATAAAATACAGTTGAAACAATGAAAATCCAATGAACGCAGTCAAAAGTATGAATTTTTAAAGAATAAATCAAAGGAAAGGGCATAGAAAACCCAATAGCTCCAGCTGGGTCTATCATGGCGTCATTTACGGAGTTGTTCCCAACAATCCAACACCACCTGTGCTGGTCATGGAATCACATAAAACCCCAGCTTCAGTACTTTTTGAAAACAAAGAACAAGAATGTTGCACAGAGTTGGAAAGAGGCGGCAGTGCAGTTGGTGTGGCGTCAGTCTCTTATGGCATCCGAGGAGAGAGGCGTCGGTTCCGTGCTGCCAGGCAGGTGGAGGTGCGGCGTCGATTCCTTGTGACCCGGCGGAGTCGCTGGTTCCCGTCCATCAGGACATAATGTGTCGACTTTGCAGTGTCACGATGACCCTGGGTGATGTCAGCGGAGTCAAGGGGATGTCGGGCTTGGAGTACAGGCAGAAGTTGTTGCGTGCAGTGAGGTCCATGGAGTGGGAGCAGGCTGCGGCATCGCCGTTGTCGCTGAAGTCGTTCCAAAGTCGCTGAAGGTGGTTTACTAGCAAAAAGCTAGCAGTGGAGGTCTTTCAGTCCCTGAGAACCCAGTACCGAGGCAAGCTCAATCCAAGCCCTTGGAGAGCACTTTGGGGGGGAAGGCAGAGTCCTTCCAGCACATGTCATAGGCCAGCAGGGCAGCAGGGCAACACTAGGGCAGCAGTCCTTTTCAGCAAGGCAGTCCGGGAAGTACATTAGGCAGCCAGGCAGGTCTTCTGACAGAGTTCAGGTGCAGGTCCAGAAGTGTCTGAGTTGGGGGCTCAGAGACCCAGTTTAGACTTCAAACAGTGGTTTTGAAGTGCACAAGTTCCCCTTTCAGTGCAGTCCTTTCTGCCAGGGTCCCAGTAGAGGGGTTTAGCAGTACATTGTGTGAGGGCAGGCCACTAGCCTTTGAAATGTAAGTGTCAGGCCCTCCACCCTTCCAGCCCTGGAAGACCCATTCAATATGCAGATGAGTGCAGGTGTGACTGAGTGTCTTGTGTTTGTGGTTGTCTAGATGAAATACATAAGGGATCTGTCAACCAGCCCAGCCCAGACGTTGATTGGAGACAGGCTGTAAGGCACAGATGCTTTTTAAGTACAGAGAAATGCTCATTTTCCAAAAAGTGGCATTTCTAAAATAGTAATATAAAATCCAACATCACCAATAAGCAGGATTTTCTATTATCATTCTGGCTATACTAAATATGAACTGGTTACACCTTTCAGATCAGAGTCTACCACAAAAAAATATATATGTCAGTCCTAATGCTAGTCTATGAAAGGAGCAGGCCTCAAAGTAGTATAACACAAATTTAGGAGCTTTCCACTACTAGGAAATATATAACACATATGTACATGTCCTGCCTTTTATCTACATAGCACCCGGCAGTAGGGGTGATCTAGGGCCGACCTTAGTGGTGATTTATATATAGAAAAAGATGAGTTTAAGGCTTGGCAAGTACTTTTAAAGGGGTTACTTATGTGGGTGGCACAATCAGTGCTGCAGGCCCACTAGAAGCATTTACTTTACAGGCTCTGGGCAGAGATAGGGCACTTTACTAGGGACTAATAAAACTAGCAAACACACAAAAGTGGAGGGAGGCAGGCAAAAAGTTGGGGCATGACAACCCTAAGGCTGTCAGGTCTAACAGGGGGTGATAAAGTGATAAAGTTTATTCTTTATATCTGTATGAAGCTGTTGTTTGTGCACAGAGAGTGAAAACTTTAACATTTCCATATTGTTGCAGTGATGCTTTAATTAGACCTGATCTGGATACTTTGAACCTCTGAGAGTGTTTGTCTTCTTTTGGAAAGCCATGTCTACTAAGCTTCACAAGGTGCTCACTTACAGTCCAGTAAGACCTCTGGCGGCAGCCAACTTGAAGCAAAAGATCAGCCTGTTGCTTTAAGATTTTGAGCAATCACATGCAGGAAATCCAGATAAAGTCCCACAAGAGAACAGGATTGATACACCAACAACTAACTTCATTATTTACTCCACCTCATGATTGTCTTACAGGGTAATCAATTACATTTCTTTTTATAATCCCTTCTTCAATCCCAAAGCAACACCATCACTATAGCGATCTGTTACATTGTTATATTATTCACCCACCCATAACTTTTTTTAATGAAAAACTCTCAATTTATTCTTTCTTTCAGTGTAATAAAGTGAATAGTTATAGGTATGTAACTTTATGAATATTTATGTAATGTGCAGCACACAGACATTTAAATAATAATGTAACTTTGCCTAGGGCATCCTTAGTCACACAGGGTTCTGGCGTTTGTTGCCACTGTGTAAAACAAAAATATGTATAATGAGACAACATAGATGTGTTCTGGGAGAGGTCTTCCACTAAAGCTCAAGAAAGCACCACAGTTAGCACATTATGCCAGTCTGAGGGCCGAAGAGTACCACAAGTTCAGAAGCTCCAAATGGCACTGCCTTAGAAGTAGACACTCCACCCCAATAACAATGACAAGCTGCCTTGAAAGTAGACATTCTACCCCACATACAATACTAAGCAAACATTCTATCCCCAATTCCCAACAATAATTCATTGATAAGCAAGGTAAATTGTCTTTAATCAGAAGAATGGAATACTGGAAAGGGAAATCCCCCAAATAACTTAACTAAATTGTCTTTAAACATTTAATAATGCATTTTGTATGCCATTTTGCTTACAGCACATCATTAACAGTCAATGGGCCTGCATGAGTAGGGTGGTATTTAAATGGCATTCTCTTAGAGTGATAGCCCTTGAGACTGCATAAGCTAGATGTGGAAACCTTCCCTTTTTTTGAGTCTGACACTCAGGGTACATATTTGAAGATAAGCAGAGACGTGTATCTTCCAATGGCCGAATCAACGTGTATGATTCCGTGGGTGAGATTTAAATCATAGGATCCAGACATTTAATCTGAACCAGGGTGGTAAAATGGCAGGAATACATTGTTTTCAAGTACTCAAAAAATTTACCAAGGATAAAGGCTTAGAAATGAAAAGCAATACAATTATTTTTCTCAGTAGTTAAATACATAACACAAATGAGTGCTGTTGGATTATATTTATGCATTCTACTCATGTAACAGTATAGGTGTGATAAAGTATAGGCATCCTAGACTGAGCAAGTTAGAGATGGTTTGGGTTAGTTTGCAGCAATCTCGCAGCAGTGAGCGTTTGTCTAGTCAATGTTAGCATATTGGTAGTGACAGGTCTGTTTGCCTGTAATGTCCCAGGAGCCGCAGGCCATCCCACAGGCACATGCATGAGGACTATAACCTGCAGTTAGAAAAAACAAAGTGATTAGACAAGACAATATCAATGTGGTTAATATATTCAAATGCTGGAAAGAAGGGGCAGACAGCTGAATGACCAAAGGGTGGTTCATTGGAAAAGTAGAGTTTTCATTTCATACCTATGGCTGGATAAACTTAGAGAGAACCATTGAGCTAGAACATTTCACCAGTATGGGCAGACTCAAGGGACCGTTGGATAAATGGGGCCTGCAACCTCACAGTGGATGGTGTTATGAGACAGCCGGACACTTCTAGGTGTGTCTGTGCTCAGAGTTTAACTCAATGAAACAAAACATTTCACCTTTCAGATTAAAGGGGTCAAGGAATGTAGAAACGTTCAGTCACTAAACTTATTGGTCTTAGGAATTGTAATCATAAATTATAAATTGTATTTATATAGTGCTTTCTACCCCTTAAGGCATTGAAAAGCGTTGGAGCGAGTAGCATGCTACACTGGAACCCAAGTTCAGAGTGTCATAGGTAGTAGATTAGGAACAGGTGATTTTTTTTTTTCTTGTGGATTAGTTATGTTAGGGTTGCGTTCTTGATTTCTTGTGTGTTTAGTATAGTTTAGAGTAGGGCTAGGGCAATGGGAATGGATTCGGAGAAGTGAAGTAGTATGTTGTTTTGTAAGTCGTGGTCATGTGTGCATGTTAGTTTCGTGATATGATATGGAAGTTTGAGAAGGATGTTTGGGAGTTTAGAATAGCCAGAAAGGTCTGGGTTAAGTTGGAGAGAGGAAGGATTGAACAAAGGAGAGAGAGTATTTTTTGTAATAAATCCGAAATTAACTTCTAGATTCCTATACACTTGACACTTGGTAAAATGTTAGTGGCTGAAGTAAACTGATGTAAACCGCATGAAAGCACTGCTCCCATTGGCCGACGTGCACCTGGTGCTAGTTTGCCCTTGCACATCATCAGGACAGCAGCAGACATGTGGCGCAGTGGATTTGTGTCGGCCCGAAGCGTAGAAGAAAGTCTTACCGTAAGGTTATTATGATTTGTTGTGAGGCCTGTGTAGTGTATATATAACTAGTGCTAATGTTAAGCGCTCCCATATTATGAGTGATCGAGATTGCGCTATGTAAAAAAAACGGGCAAAAACAATAGACGTGTAGCAGCCGCATGATGCTTCCAATCGCATTGTGACATCGAAAATGTAACATTTATGATGTCACAAGGCCATCAGAAGCATGCGGCGTCTACAGATGTCTATTGTTTTCCCCCGGGTTTTACGTAGCACCTCTAACAGTATGGGAGCACTGACCATGAGCACTAGTTACATTTATATCTGTAAATGTAACTAGTGCTCAGGTTAAGCCCTCCCGTACTGTGAGAGACCGAGATCGCACTATGTAAATACCGGGGGAATATAAGTATGCCCTGTATGCCCCACCACTTTCAAGGCACACTTGCAGCCACTGCTGACATTATGAAAATGTCACACATAAGCAGCCTGAAACCTTGGCAGCTCTGCTTACCTGCGGTCAAGCCATAAAGCGGGCTATTCGTTGCAGCTGTCTCTGACATCTACCAGCTGTCTCTTGTGGTATCAACCGTTTAACAGCTTCTTCACCCCATTCTTGAAGTCTAATCTTTTGTGGTTAACTCAAACTCAGCTCTCTCTCGGGCAGCATCGCGC
The DNA here is from genome assembly GCF_031143425.1 of Pleurodeles waltl. NCBI lineage: Eukaryota > Metazoa > Chordata > Amphibia > Caudata > Salamandridae > Pleurodeles > Pleurodeles waltl. The sequence continues at coordinate 979,578,633 of NC_090449.1, forward strand.
CACACAGCGTTATCTTCTAAAATTACTGGTAGCTACGAGCAGTGCAGAGCTGGTTTAAGGCATGCTCGGAAAGCCTTGACAGGCAGGGCAAATTGTCATGACCTGTTCTTCCATGTTTCGCTTGACTGCGAATACAGGGTTGTATTGCAATCTAATGGTATTTAGAAAGGTCACTTGCTGCCCATTACAAGCACCAAAACGTTTGTGGGTGGGTCAATTGTATTATTTAATAGTGCTTCCATACATTATAATATACCCTAATCAGGCGGGAGACTCACGATTTTTTAAGCCAAAAACGGCTTTATTATGGCTATCTCCCGACAGAAAATGCCTCTCTTTCAATAGAAGTCAGTGTTTGAAATACAATTTCCGGTTATTTCTTTTTAAATCTACCATTTTACTCTTCTAAGATCTTGGCATGTATGTACTTCTTACCTCTATTGAGGGCAGGAAGCCCTCGGATTTGCATTGGTTTCCTGGCCGACTAGAGTGCATTGTTGAAAGGAAGTTGTTTGTGGCAAAAAAATGTAAAAATAAACACATGTTGATGCATAAATAGACACTATTCACATCTACAGACTGGTGCAACAAAGTGTTAAAATAAGTCCCTAGTCAGAGACTCATTGCCCACCTAAGGAGATGAGTTGATCACTTGTTGGACTGACCTAGATCCAAGTTTAAAAAACCTACTGAAGGATCCCAAAGGTGACCACACTAATGGCTATTATTATCCTGTAACCACACTAATGACAGATGTTTTCTTGCAGGTATTTTCAGACGTGGAGGGGTGCGATACAGCCACCGTGCTAAGAGACTAGTCCTCAAGTTTCTGCCCCTGCTGGCTATTTTGCTATTGATGTGGCTCATCCTCCTTGTAATGATGCTGGTAAAATGTGAGCTTTCTTCCCAGTTTATTGCTTATGTATGTGTGCAAAGTGTTTTCTGACACCAACTCACATTGAGCTCCCGATAGCTGTTTAAAAAGTAACTTGCATAAAACTTCAGGGAATAATTTCCATATATTAAATAGTGGAATTAATTCCACCCCGTATAAGGAACTACTACACCAATATGTAGGACAATATTTGGTACCCCACAGTATATAACAGAACATCACTTCTTTTTGACCTTCCTCTCCATTTCGTTCCTGAAATTACAGAAAATTAATGTACATATGTATGCATGTACGTATGTATGTATTTATTTATTTATTTTGTATTTCTATTGCACAAAACTAGCCAAAAGACAGTGGACTACTGTACATGAGCAAAGACAAGAATACAATAAAAATGAAGAAGATGAGGACGATCTATGGATGCCCTCTCACTCTCGGCAGCTTGGTTAGAATTGGTGGTGTTTTCAACCTCTCCCTATAGTGCCCTAAAATAGCCCCAGAAAATTGAAGTCAAGAGTGGTTTCTCCCTGCAGCTAGGCGGCGCTTCATTTTATTGTTATAAACAAAGAGTGGTCTCTCCCGGAAGTACCTTAATATTTCCTCAGACAATGGAAGGCATGAGTGATCTCACCCTGCAGCAACTCAGTATTGCATCAGAGGTTGAAATCATGAGAGTTTCTCCCTGTAGTAATTTAATATTGCATCAGAAGATGGAAGTCATGAGTGGTCTCTCCCTGAAACTAGGCAGTACTTCATCAGATTTTTAGGAATAACTAGTAATCTCTCTCGGAAGTACCTTACTATTGCATTAGAAGATAATGGCTTGAGTGCCCTCTTCCTGCAGCAAATCAGTATTGCAGACCCTTGAAGTAACTTAATATTGCATTAGAAGACTGAAGGCATGGGTGGTATCTTTCTGGAGCAACACAATATTGCATCAGATGTTAGAAAACATGAGTGGTCTCTCCTTGAAGTACTATAATATTGCATCACAAGAGAGAAGCAGGAGTGTTCTCTCCCAGTTGCAATGCAGTATTGCATCAGACAATAGAGCCCCAGAAACACATTTTCAGTTTTGCAACGGAAGACCTCTGAAGACAGGTGCCATGAGTGGCCTCTCCCAATTTCAGCCCATTCAACTCTCCGGGAACTCTAATAAAGCTTGGGGTCAGTTCAATGTCCCGAACAGTCACTGGTTGAATAGGTGCCATCATTCGTCAGCGCGTGACTGTTGCAAGAAGGGACTAGAGCACACCTAGAAAACCTCTTAACCCACCTGTATTTACCCCTTATCTCTTCTCTGCCAGATCACCAGAGAATGAGTGATGCCTTCCCTGGAAAAACAGACTATAGGTCTAGTGACTCATAACAAGGACCTAGGTGGGGGTCTCTGTGTTTATAAGTGGAAGAGGGTTCTTTCGGTCAGGATTACATCAAATAATTAACACATTACTCCCAGTTGGTTTCTGGTCCCTGATCTCTCCTGGTTGTCCAGAATTAATGATTGTTTCTTCTTCCAATAATTCCTCCTCTCTTTCTCTGTAGATAAAGACATTTCTGCCAAGCTGAAGGCAGTAGAGCTGGATCATTCTACAATGATGGCAAACGGTAAGTTAACAGTGCTGCCTTTCATATCAAAACAAGAAAAATTATAACAAATTTCTACATACAGACAGTTGCCTGAAAATTATTCTGCACTGCAATGTTTGCACCTGATTTCAAGCACAAAACTGTCAGCCACTGAAAATGCTGTGAGTTTAATGATAACTGCTAACACAGTCTCTAACTCCCATAACCAATGAGAACTGCAAACCACAAATTTGAACTATTTTGTAAAACCATTTTACGTCTCGCCTACAAATACATATTTATTCATTCATTTATTGATTTACTTAGGGTGTTTTAGAAAGCGCAAACGTGGCCCGAGAGTATCAGAACGCTGTACATACAATTGGAAACAGAAACAAAAAGTCCAATACTTAAAAGGAAAGCACATTCAACGTAGACTAAGAATTTAAAAGCTAAAGCAGGATATATTATGTTGTAACAGTGTTATTATTAAGCATCCGTTACTCCTATATCCTGTTATGAATCAGTTTAGATCCAGGTGAACAATGTTCCTGTTGTGATTCTACTATGATGGTTGTGCTTCTGTCCTATATATTGGCATTAATGTCAATGGTGGCACCCCTGGGGACAGGCTAACCAAGACTCTATGAGAGGAATCTGTTCATTAGGATTTATTTGCCTCTTTTTTTAAAATATGGGTCGATGCTTTGAACGAACCTCGGGTGGCAGGAAGCTGAAATCCTTGGAGCCGATCCTGAAAAGGAGCGTGTGTAGGTTTTCTTGTTTTCTGAATCTGGGGGGTTCTAGACTGAGGGAGTTTTCACTTCTGAGGGAGTGGCTTCCTCCTGAGACTCAAATCCTTTCTTCTAGGTATCTGGTTTCATTTTAATGCAAAGCTTTGTGTGGGAGCAAGCAATTTTCATTTGAGTTCAATCCTTGAGGGGGAGCCAGTTTAGGGAGCTAGCTAAGGATGGGGGTAATGTGGTCAGAGCGTCTTGGGGCTGTTACCAGTCTTGCTGCTACATTGAGTGTCGCTTCCAGTCGAGCCATTCTCGACTTGGGAAAACCTGAAAGAGTCACACAGCTGTATTCTAGTTTGGAGACTACTAGGGATTGTACTGCTAATTTGAAGTCTGGAGGTGGCTGAAATGGTTTCATGTTTTTCAATAGTTTGTGTTGGAATGATGTACTGTGCTTGGTTGCACTGTTGGGTGCTAGAATGTTCAGATTCTTATTCAGTGTTATTCCACGGGATTTCATGGAATCAATAATGGTAGGTTTGCAGTTAAAGGCATGTAGGTGATTGTGCCAATTTTGGATGTGTGTGACTTTGTTATGAAGGAAGAAAAGTATGAAATCTGTCTTCAGAGAGTTCAGCTCGAGGTTGGGTTGAGTTAGCCAGGTCTGAGGTTTGACTAGAGTGTTATTTAGTTGCATGACATCCTTTAGGGAGGATATCTTTAAGTATAATAGTGTATCTTCGTGTACATGTGGTATGCAAGGTTCGACTGTTTAAGGACTTCTATTAGTGGTTCCATACAGAGGTTAAAGAGTGTGGGGGAAATAGTCAAAACTTGTCAGACTCCACATCCCACTGCTTGAGGCATGTGAGAGTGAGTTGCCTAATTTTGTTTGTTGTGATCAGTTCTACAACGAGAATGTGAACCAGGAGAGCATGTTACTTGACATCCCCATTGTTAGACCTGATAGCCTTAGGGTGGGCTTCCCCCAACTTTTTGCCTGACTTCCTCCATTTTTCTGAGCTCATTTTTTCTGGTTTTAGGATTCTGCACACTTTACCACTGCTGACCAGTGCTGAACTGCTTGTGCTCGCTCCCCTAAATGTGGAAACATTGCCTCATATCCAATTGTCATATTTAATTTACTGATAAGTCCCTAGTAAAGTGCACTAGATGTGCCCAGGGCCTATACATTAAATGCTACTAATGGGAATGCAGCACTGATTGTGCTACCCACATAAGTAGCCCTTTAGCCGTGTCTCAGGTCTGCCAATGCAAGACCTGTGTGTGCAGCTTCACTGCCACTTTGACTTGGATTTTAAATCTACTTGTGAAGCCTTAAATTCCCCTTTTCTTACATATAAGTCGCCCCTAAAGTAGGCCCTTGGTAACCCATAGGGCAGGGTACTATGTAAGTAAAAGACAGGACATGTACTTATACGTTTTACATGTCCTGGTATTGAAAAACTCCCAAAGTCATATTTCACTACTGTGTAGCCTGCACCTCTAATATGCCAGCATTGAAAATTCCTGTATGTAATTTTAAGTGGTAATTCCTGATCTGAAAGGAATAGCCTTGTCATGTTTGGTAAGGTTGGAATGGTAGTGAGAAATCCTCCTTACTGGTAAAGTTGTATTCTACATTACTATTTTAGAAATACCACTTTTAAAAAAGTAGGCATTTCCCTGCACTTACTGCTCTCTATGCCTTACAGTCTCCAATCCTTGTGTGGTCTGTGCTAGTTGACAGTGTCCTTTGTGCATTCCACCTAGGCAGCCATAAAAACAGGAGATTTAGATGCATCTGTATTCATCTGTATACTGATGGGTCCTCATGAGCAGGAAGGGTGGAGGGGCTCTCACTTACACTTTAAAGACCAGTGTCTTGCCCTGACACAAAGGACTGATAACCCCACACAAGGCTCCTGGGCACATATGTGCACTTCAAAGTCACTCTTTGAAGTTTCTCTAAGTTCAAAGGCACTTTTGGGTGTATATACACTGGACTCTGTCAGAGGGACTGCCTTGCTGCCCAAAGGACTCATATGGACTGCCTTGCTCGAAGGCCTGCTGGCCTGCTTGTTGGCCTGCTTGGCCCTGACTCTGTTGGAAGGACTCTGCCTTCCATCACAAGTGCTCTCCAAGGGCTTTTTGATTGAGCTTGCCTCCTGTTCTGAAGTCTCAGGACTATCAAAGACTTCACAAAAGAGAAGAAAATCCAGCGCATCACAAAATTGATGCAACACCTAAAAAATTTGATCCAGCGCCTGCTTGATCAACACAGCGCCTGTTGCCTCTTCACAACAATTTCTGGATTTTTCATGCATCGTCTCTGTGTGTCAAAATATCCTTGCATCGTAGTGAGGAACCAAGGCATTCACCTTGCTGCATGGAAAGAAATGGCGCATTGCCTTTGCCACGACGGAAAAACTGATGCATCGCTCTACTTTCCGATGTATCTCCTTCTGTGCAACCCTCTGCATTTTTATTTTTGAAGCATGCAAGATACTGTGTGTTAAAAGGACAGAGCCACTGAATCTTAGGGATTGAGACTCACCTAAACCTTTAAAAAGTGACATCTTAACTTATGCATACTGGGTTTTGTCATTTTGGTCTTATTTTATTCAGATAAATATTATCTAATTTTCTAAAATGGTGTGGAATACTTTCTATGGTGTTTTCACTGTGTTACTGTATAAGTTATTGTACAAACACTTACACATTGCCTTCTAAGTTGAGCCTGCCTGCCTGCTCTGTGCCAAGGTACCGGAGGGTGATCACGGGATAATTTTGCTTGTGCTGGGACTCACCCTGACTAGGATTGTGGTCCCCAGTTAGACGGTGCATACCTCTGCCACCTAGACCCATTCTGTTTTCTAGCACCGATGCGTGGTCTAGGAGGATAAGTAGGTGGAAGTCATTGTGGTATAGTATCTTGAGGGTGTCATTCATGATGTGAACAATTGCTGATTCTGTTCTGTGCGCTGTAGCATAAGGGGATACCTTCATCAAATTATTTTTGACATGCGCCACGCCCCGTGATGACATAGGCAATGACGTAGGCAATGACGTAGTTAATGATGTGTATGCCCTGCCCCAAGGTTGTCAATCAATCACTGTGCTTGTCATGTGTCTGTGTGATTGATAGCCCTAAGAGCCTGCGCCTGGTTGGGTGTGCCTGGACATGTTCAGGTTGTCAAAGGGTTGTGAAAAATTACAACCCTAACTGTTTGCATAGTGTGTGCACGCCCCCCTTTTAGCGCTTAGACCGCATATAAGGCTCCCATAAGCGAGAAGTGTTAAGTATCGGAGTATCCTGATCAATAAGAGCCCTTGATCGCCAATATGAAGAGATACAATCCCATCATCAGAAGGGCGTCATCCGAAGGCAACATGACCACTTTCGTTAGATATAACAACCGTCCGCCCACGGCATTAGACGAGGACATGCTGCCGGGCACCCCTAAAGATGCAGGTTTCGACGTTACGGGGTTTCACAGGGACCCCGAGCACCAGTTTGAAAAGCTTCCCCTCAAGGATGTGCTGATGTTGATATCACCTACTACGGGTGATGGCGGCGGGAGCGAAGCCTCGTGTAGCGATGCAGGGGGTGGAAACAACCCCATCGACATGGAAGATTTTGAAGAGGCTATGCAACCGCATAACTCGACGGTTTATGAAGACATGGGGTTTTTAGCAACCCAGGCCCCTGAGTCTGTCGTTGTGCAGCAGCCGAGCTCAGACTCTGGTCATGCGACGATGGAACTCGATGACTCTCAAGATTTAAGATGGGCGCAGAGTCTTGAGGAAGTGTTGAGGTTAGTAAGAACCGTCTATAGACAATTAGCATGTATACCAGTATTTTATGTATTCTTTAATTAATAGCTGTCTTTCTTTTGAACCATAGGAGTCATCAGCCAAAAGAAGAGCGGGATGAGTTGCAACCAAAGGTTAACGCCGTAAATTTTAATTGCTTTTGCTGTTCAAATCAGAGTGAAAGTTCCACGAGCCAAAACAACAAATCTTGTACGAATGGTGTTTGTCCCTACAATATCTCGAGCATTGAAAAGGAAATGCCGAGCATCCCCTATGCCGACTTCTGGGCTGTTAAAGGTTTTGTAGCAACGGTTGTGAAAGCTTGTGTGAAACGTGACTATTATACCTTGTGTTACGGCCACAAAATTAATGATGCAGGCCAGGAGGGCTTGAAGGGCTAGACCCGTCATATGACCTGAGAAAACCCAGCACATCTGCAGCTTGCTAGATCCATAAAAAAAGTGTATAAACTGTTGAGATGGGTGTATGGGATGTCAACTTTAAAGAAAAATGTTCAACCTGATATGATTAAAGTTTTGTCAACCGCACTCTGTGAGCTCCGATATGCATGTGATCTGCACTCAAAGCTTGAAAGCATGCAAAGTCTGGCTGCTGCTGTTGACAGAAGTATGGTAGAAAGATTCATAGAAAGATGTATGTGTGATGTCTACTTTAAAAATGGAAGAACGGGCCCTTTAGCCCCAAGTAGACTGTTTTAAGAATGATGAGACAACCTGATAACGTATTATAGTTGTATTATTTAACGTTCCATACTTGCTCACTTTTTAGGATGGGGGTCAGAATATTGCCCCGCAAGATGGCTATGAATTACACCCCGGATGCTCTTGTATTACGAAAATGTTATATGTGTTGCTCAAAGAAAGAATAGCTGAAATACAGCCTCTAACGTGGAGCCATTTGCAGTTGCACCAGATATGAAGCTGTGCAACAGTCCGAGTGTGTAGCGAAGCGGCGAAGCAAAGCGTGGCACCTTATGCGTGGTGAATACCGGAGCATATACAGGCGAAGGTAAATGGATTTAAGACTACACCCGACGAACAGATTATGCAAAACCCTGGAGTGTGTTACCAAACAGTATTTCAATGATAAGGGCTTTGCACTGTCCGAGCAATAACGGTATGAACTTTTCAACGGCATAAGCACCCTGTGCGTGCAAAGTTATGTGAGGGGTGAGAGGGCAGTCGTGTCTAGAGCGATTTGATTTATATCTATGAAAATAGCAAAACATGTGACACTGAGGCCTATTAGCTGTCAGACTCCCCCTAATGTGTGTACACAATGTTGTGTTATGTATACGTTATGAAAAGACCTCAAAGTGTCCGACAATGGCTTTGATACGTGTCTGGAAACTGTAAAGTCTGCAGTGTTTATGTACTGCTACCATTTTTATGTTTAAGAAAACGACCTTACACAAAACATACGTCTTTCATTTCATGGTTGAGGTGTGTGACAGCTTGACAGGGGCTGTTTTAAGGAAGCTTTATTACAATACACTAGGGATTGGAAGCTTTGGAAGTGCCAAAGGTCTGTTTAGAAGGGCTTGAGTTGAAAATTAATCTGTTAACTGATCAGGGGTGAAGACTTGGTTATCGGGGGAAGAGGCGTATTCACTCCACAAACCAGCCAGGAGACGTTTTAAGAGAATGGCCACATTTTTTAACGCACAGCTAGATTATCAGTGGCAGGCTGACATAATCAGTCTTCAAGATCCAGCAAAGCATAACAACGAAGCAATGTATACATTAACAGTCATAGACGTATTGTCCAAATACGCCTATGCTGAGGGTTAAACGAAAAAAGTGGTACCAGCGTCACCGCCGCCTTTAAAGTCATCTTTGCGAGAGATCGAATACCTAAAAAAATTACAAACAGATGCTGGAAAATAATTTTTAAACAAACCTTTTCAGAAATTATTGAAGCAGCACACTGTTCAGCATTTTAAAAACCACACCGAGGTAAAAGCGGTGGTTGTAGATCATTTTAACAGAACTTTAAAATCAAAGATGTGGCAATATTTCACAGCAAACAATACCTACAGATACGTGGATGTTCTACAGGCTTTTATAGATGTTTATAATGCCAGTTATCATAGGACCATCAAAATGTCTCCCGTGTAGGTAACAGCTGATAATTCGTAAATGGTGTGGAGAACTGTGTACGGGAGTCTCCTCGCGGCGAGGGTCAAGAAACCTGTTTTAAAAGAAGGGGTTCATGTTAGGGTTTCAAAGTTGAAGGGTGTCTTTACCAAAGGCTACCAACAGACATTTAGCAGCAAGATATTTATAGTGGAAAGTGCGGAGTTTAAAGAGGGGGCATATATTTACAAGTTGAAGGACTACGACGGGGAAAAGCTAAAGGGTGTCTTTTACAACGAAGAGTTCCAAAAGGTGCCCTACGATCCAAACAGGGTGCACAGGGTTGAAAAGGTTCTGAAAAGGAAAGGCAGCGGAGCTAAGAGACAGTCACTGGTCAAATGGCGGGGTTGCCTGAGAAATTTAACAGTTGGGTTTTGGACAGCTCACTGCATGTGGTGTGAGGTTGCGCTGTAAGCGCCGAGATGGAGACCTCACCTTTTTATATTACGCTTCCTTCCAACGCCTCGAAGGACATGTTCCCCAACAATCAGATTTCTAATTATACAGTGAAACTGGATAAACCGGTGGGCCTGAAAGGGTCCTTGGAGGTGGCCCTAACGGGGATACAGTACCCTAGAACGTGGAATGCACAAGGGTAAATTTATCATAAAGCGCTCTCCCGTGAGCTTTCTGCATGGGTATTACACCACCGTCGCGGCAGTGGTCGATGCCATCAACAGAGCCATAGCCGGCGTTGAAGACTATGCGAATATACATCTGGTCTCAGATAACATTAGAAGAAAAGTGTTTCTTAAATTCCTAGAGCTCGATACCAGGTTACCTGTACCAGTAAATTACAAAGAGTTTTAGGGACCGTACAACATGTGAAAAGACAGGTGGATCCAGACCCTACATGTCACGATGTTAACGGAGGATTTTATACACTCAACGTATATAGCGACATCATAGAACCTCAGAAGATAAGGGATAGTTATTTGCCGTTGCTGAGATGGGTCCCGGTGAAGGGAGAAAATAACACAATGGTTAATATACAGCATCACAAACTCGACTGCGTGACAATTTCTAAAAAACATTTTGACACTATAACCATCATGGTCTGCGACGATCAGTCAGAGCCTGTGGCCTTTAAATAAGGGAAAGTTATTGTTAAGCTTCATTTAAGGCTGCGTCACAATGGTGACTATTAGGCAGTTAGGATGGTCATCGTGAAAACATATGGCGATCCCTCTATGTACGGGGACTATTATAGAGTTCAAGCCGGCTGTGGAGGACCGCCGCCCTACTTTCAAGGGAGTTTGTTTAGAAGAGCCATGCCTTTCTAGAGAAGAGGGTATGAAATTGTAAAACCTCACGTGGCCTTCGTACACTGCGCCTCGGGTGAATGCGCCAAATCTGAGCTAGTTTTGCTTTCCTAAAACCCACACAGACCAGCATCGAGAACAGTTTTTTCATGGAAGTATCGCCTCTAGCCACTCTGACACCTCTGGCGGCGATAGAGTTTTTTGTGTTGGGGTCCACGGATATGTATTCGGATCTTAACAACACTCTGCTGCACCTCGTCTGCAAAATAACAAAAGGCCGATGCTAAAGTGGCGCTGGTCGCCTACCCCGTCGCAACCATGTTTAATCAGGTGGACATTAACCTGGGCGATAGACTCATCACGCAAAGTGATAACATGTATGCCTACAGGGCCTACATAGAGAGTATTCTAAATTACAGTTGTGATGCCCTGGACACACAGCTTTCAGCGGGACTCTTTTACAAAGATACTCATGCACATTTTGAGGACAAGGCGTTGGACGGGGGTAACAATGGATTTTTAAAAAAAGCCAGATTCGCCGCCAGTAGACAGTTTGACCTCCTAGGGCGCATACATTCAGAGCTTTTCTTCCAAGATAAACTTCTAGTCAATGGTATTGATCTTAAGATCAAACTCAACAGCAACAAGGACGCATTCTGTCTCAACAGCGGCGATGCAGAACAGTATAAACTGGTTATATTTTCTGCGAGCCTGATAATAAGGAGAGTGAAAGTGTCACCGAGCATCAGACTGGCTCACGCCAAAGCTTTACAACTATCGAACGCCAAGTACGCCATTGAAAGAGTGGCTCTGAAGATATTCAGCATCCCAGCCTGTACTAGATTAACGCAGCAGCAAAATCTAATTCTGGGGCAACTCCCGAAACTCATCATCATAGAGTTTGTGGACAATACAGCTTTTAGCGGGCTTTATACCTCTAACCCTTTCAACTTCAAGCACTACGACATCAACAACGCCGCTTTGGTCCATGAGGGAGCTGTTATTCCTGCAAAACCGTTCACCCCGAGTTTTGGAACATCCAATTTTGTTAGGGAATATCTAGGTCTGGTCTCGATAACGGGAAAACACCTGCATGACTCAAGAGTCGTTTTTTCAAGAGAGGGATATGGGCCCGGCTACACGCTGTTTGCGTTTAACCTAACTCCTGACATGGAAGACAGTGATCACTACAACTTGATCAAAAACGGAAATCTAAAAACTGAAATACACTTAACACAAGCGCTGGCTACCAACGTGATCATGGTTGTATTCTCTGTATTTGACAGCGTCATCCAAGTCAATCACTCCAGACAGATTATGTTTGACTATCATTAAAGGACTGTAAAATGGACACTGTGCAGATACGTGACTTTTTAAGCAGGCATAAATACGCTAAGAAATACTTTTTAGGTGTACTTCCTAGCGATGGGCTACCGGAGGAGATAGGCCCAGAAAGACCCCGCACACTCGTCTTTAACACCAACCCGGATTACAAGGCTGGTACACTTTGGGCTGCCCTGTTTCTGGATGTCGACAAGGTTATAGGGTTTGATAATTTAGCGGAGTTCCCAGAGCATAACATTTATACAAAACCAATATTCAAATATGTTAAAAAAGCATCGCCCATGGTCGAGTATAACAAGATGAGTGTACAGGATTCTCTAGCCATCACCTGCAGGGAACATTGTATATACTTTATTAGTAAAATGTCTGAGGATATGACGCTTAGAATTTTTTTTAATCTGTATTCCGCCGATCTAGTAAACAACGACGGTATTGTTATGGAATATGTGAATGAAAACTCAAGGACTATGCCGAGCGTTGTTAAAACAGAATACGGTGTTTGTCAAAAGTATAAGGCCTTGTAACAAGTCTATTTGTACTGGTGACTGTCTAAAATAAAAATATTTTAAACACGAATACAGACTATGCATTTTTTATTCACCCGCCACACATTTTAAAACAATTTTTAAAAAATGACTGACGACTGTTGAAAAGTTAAAAGTGTTTATTACAAACAGTTTCCAGCACAAAAATTTACAACGGTAAAGATATAACTGAATTTAAAATCTTTTGAGACGCAAGCCTTTTAACAGAACTGTACAACTGTTCAAATGTTGTTATAACATTAGAGCTTCAGCCAAGTGTTCATTTTGAACAGTCTCTTTTTAGTCTCCATAGTTAGAGCGTCGCTGTTCCAAGACGGTGTTAGCTGCGGGAAGAAAGGTGATGTCGACACAGTGGGACTCATGGTAAAAACACCAGGGGTCGGATCTTTCAAACTTTCAAGCCTTCGCCGGTGGTTGGCGTTACCGACGATCCTGGAAGGAATGTTGCACACAGCCAGGAGGATATCACTCCCCCTTACATGGAGCAGTCATGGAACCTGACCTGATATCTGCTATCCGTCATCCCACTGGGATCCCCCCTCTTGTGCAAGTGCTATCTGTACTCCATTTCCTGGCACCTGGTTCTTTCCAAGTGACAGTGGGCTTGGCAGCAGAAATGTCACAGCCAGTGTTCTCAGTAGTGCTGATTAGAGTTTTGTCTCCCCTGATAAAACACATGTGCAGCTACATTGCTTGCCCTCAGTTTGAGGATTTGCCCACAGTAAAGGCCGATTTTTATGCAATGGGACATATCCCCAATATAATTGGGGTGATTGATGGAACACATACTGCATTTGTCCCCCGCCAGAATGAACAGGTGTTCAGGAATCGTAAGAGTTTCCACTCCATGAATGTGCAGATGGTGTGCTTGGCGGACCAGTACATCTCCCACGTCAATGCTAAGTATCCTAAGTTGGTACATGATGCCTTTGTCCTAAGGAATAGCAGCATCCCAAACGTGATGGGCCAACTACAGAGGAACAGGGTGTTGCTAATAGGTGAGTCCTGGTTCCCACCCAGTAGATTATTATAGTGTATGGATATGGTGTTGGCCATATAGGATGGTGTGTGGCTAAATGTTGTCCCTCAATATTTTCAGGTGTCTCTGGTTACCCAAACCTATCATGGCTGCTGACCCCTGTGGGGAATGCCAGGACAAGGGCAGAAGAACGTTATAAGGAACCAGAACCAGAAGGCGATAATTGGGCGAACCAGAAGGATAATTGAGAGCACCTTTGGCCTCCTGAAGGCCAGGTTGCGGTGCCTCCATCTAACAGGTGGATCCCTGTGCTACTCACCCAAGAAGGTCTGCCAGATAGTAGTGGCATGCTGCATGTTGCACAACCTGGCCCTCAGACGACATGTACCTTTTCTGCAGGAGGAGGAGACTGGAGATGCCCCTGTGGCAGCAATAGACCCTGTGGATAGTGAGGATGAGGAGACAGAGGATGAGGATGAGGACAACAGAATATCTGTGATCCGTCAATACTTCCAATGACACACAGGTAAGACAGTGTAACTTTACATTTTAATTACTTTGGTTGTAATCTGTGTGGCAATGGCATGCTGGTGTTTCCCACTTCTATGCCCACTTACTGTTACCTCTGGCTATTCATTTTGCAGATGTTGGTGATATGACAAATACTCCTGGTGTGACCACTACAGCCAGCTACATGTCATTAATCTATGCTCATTTTATGAACAGCTAATTTGCAATGTTTGTACCTGTTTCTATAATAGTGGCCTGTGAGCCCTGTGGGGGGCCTCCCTGCCACTAGTGGCAGCGGAAGTGGAAGGCTGTTCAGATGACTGGCTAGTGGCAGGGGCCCGCTGGTGTGAGACTGCCTCCTCATAATGTTGGCCATGTCTGCCAGCACCCCTGCTATGGAGATCAGGGTGTCGTTGAAGGCCTGCAAGTCCTCCCTGATCCCGTGGTACTGTCCCTCTTGCAGCCGCCTGTTCTCCTGCACATTGTCCAGGATCTGGCCCATTGTGTCCTGGGAATGTTGATAGGCTCCCAGGATCATGGAGAGTGCCTCCTAGAGAGTCGATTCCCTGGGCCTGTCCTCCCCCTGGTGCACAGCAGTCCTCCCAGTGTCCCTGATGGCCTGTGCCTCTGTCCCCTCAACCGTGTGCCCACTGCCACTGACCCCAGGTCCCTGATTGTCTTGGGGGCGAGGTGTGGCCTGGGGTCCCTGTAGAGGTGGACACACTGCTGATTGACGTGTCCTGGGGACAGAGGTGTGGGTACGCTGGGTGGGTGCTGTGGTGGTGTTTCCTGATAGGGGAGGCTCTGTGGTGGTCTGTGACTCGGCTTGGGTAAGCAGCTGTCCAGTGGTCCCTGATAGGCCAGGTAGATCGTCCAGCTCCTGAAGACCAGAGTTACTGTCTTCACTGTGGGCCTCTTCTGTTGGGGGACTGGATAGTGATGGCACCTCCTCTCCGGTGACATTGGCTGGGGTACCTGTGGGGGTGTGAATGATGTGTTATGGTTGATGGGTAGGACATATTGTACATCCCTGGCTTCCCCTCTATGGTTAGTGTTGCCCTGCAAGTTTTTACTTGTGTATGTTGGTGAATGGTGGAATTGTTAGTTCCCTATGCTGTGCATGCTTGAGTGAAGGGTGTCTATGCAGGGATGCATTGGTACAGCATGCAGGGCTTGGCATTGTGATTAGTCCAATGTGATGGTGGAGTGTGTGGGATGTAGTTGAGTGATGGAGTGAGGGTGAGGGTATGTGATGGCATGCAGGTAGGGGGTTGATAGTAGTAGAGAGTTGACTTACCAAAGTCCAGTCCTCCTCCGACTCCGGCCAGGCCTTCAGGATGCAGTATTGCCAAGACTTGCTCCTCCCATGCTGTGAGTTGTGGGGGGAGGAGGTGAGGGTCCACCGCCAGTCCTCTGGATAGCGAGTTGGTGTCTTGCTGCAATGGAACGTACCTTCCCCCGTAGTTCATTCTACCTCTTCCTGATGTCATCCCTTGTTCTGGGGTATTGTCCTACGGCGTTGACCCTGTCCACGATTCTCCGCCATAGCTCCATCTTCCTAGCTATAGATATTTGCTGCACCGGTGCTCCAAACAGCTTGGGCTCTAACCTGACAATTTCTTCCACCATGACTGTTAACTCCTCCTCTGTGAAACGGGGGTGTCTTTGTGGTGCCATGGGTGTTATGTGAGGTGTATTGGTGAGGGTGTTTTGGGTGATGTGGTGGGGTGTGTGATATGGAGCGCGTGAGTGATGTATGGGTGTGAGTGGTGTGTGGCTCTAGTTGGCTAGGTGGTCTTGGTGTCGGTCTCGTGGCAATGACTTATAATCATAAAGGGTTGTGGGTTCTGTGGGTGTGTGTTTTATAGTGGTGTGGGTGTGGTGGGTGTATGGTTGTCAGGTGTGTGTTGTTTGAATTGTCCAATGTGGTGTTGTTTTGTCTGTGTGTGTCCATTGTGAGCGCAGCGGTATGTACCGCCAATGGTTTACCGCTGTTGAATGTCCGCCGTGGTGATTCGTGGGTCATAATGTGGTGGGCTTTGTTCTGTTGGCATAACGGTGTGGGGTTTGATACCGCCAGTTTATCACTGACCTTTGGTCTGTCGGATTTGTGTCTGTGGCTGAATTCTGTTGGATTGGTGTGTGTGTCATAGTATGGTGAACGGATATCCGCCGGTGGCGGTAAGCAGGATTTACTGCTAATGTCATAATGAGGGCCTATATCAGAAGTCCCAGGTTGAGGATCTATACTGGAGGGGGGACTCTCGAGAGGGCCATTTTGGGGAGTCTGACCATTGTTTGGGGCACCTGTATTGTTTAACCTCCACACAGCGCATATTCTGGCTTTCTTTAATTTACTTAATAAAAGCTGGCGCTGTTTGGTGCTATCTGCCCACTTTTGCTTATTACCGGTCCACTTGCTTTTAGGGAGTCTATTTGAACGATCTCCGCGACACACTCTGTAGCTGAACCCACTGAGAACACTATTACAGATCCCTCAGATGTATCTTTTAAGTGTTTGGGGCCTTTGAGTCGTCCTACTTTTCGCAGAGCGGGTTTGAAGTTTGTGGCGGTCCCTGTGTTCTCACTGAAATGTATCTTTTGGGAACATGGAGGGTCGGCTTTATATGCTGCTGGCAATATCTTTGGTACTTGAGGTGTTCTATATGATTTTTAGTTTTGATGGTGCGTAAGAAACTCAGGGCTTTAGTTAGTATAGCCCCAAACTTTTTGTTATATTTGGGCCGCGTGAATGTTGAACTGTCGCCCCATAGGGCGCTTCTCGGTCCTAGTCACGCCGGCATCACCCCTATGTTCGTAGCGGCTGCTTCACAGGCCTGGATCACTTCGGTTCTACACTGCTCCATCCTCTGAATTACCTCCCTCGGACAGACCCTCAGGAGCCGTTTCCTTTCCAGCCTTCCCAGGTTTTAATGTCTAAGAGCGGAGCAACGCTTTTAGCTTTCTGACAGCCCCCTGGATGTCTCTAATGTATATCTCGAGCACATTTATAGGGTTTCAAATATCTAGTTTAAGGACGTCTGCTGTGTCAGCATCAACAGTGCCTTTGTGCAGACCGGGACTCTGGGGGTTCAAAAAACCAGTGCCCCAGTGTGAACATCCTAGGACTTCGGAGGCCTTAGAGTCACTGAAAAATGTGTCAAAACTATGGTTTTGACCGTTGCTCCACCCTAAGCTACTGTCGGGGTATGTTCAGGCCGGTGACATTATTATTATCCTTGACGCGGGGCTGGTAGGGCTGTACGCTCCAGGCGGTGTGGGAGGTGACAACTGGTCTGGGAAACCTAATTGGTTATTGTAGTAACCCAAGGCCTCTGTGGTGTCGGTGTTGTAGAGACTGTGTACTGGTGTTTGCCCTTGTTCAAGGTCTTCACTGTGCGCTGCTGCTGTGGGGGTTTCAGAACTCTCCAGACCAACCACCAACACTTTGAGAAGGTCAGTACATTGGAAATAAGGGGTCTGCTCCGCCTGGTCTGTTTCAGGATCGCCACCCTCTTGCCCTTGATTGTTATTTACACATGGTTTGGAGATACTTCCCCGGGAAGAACACAAATATTATCCGGCATAGGGGTGAACAAATAGAGAGCCCTTGGTTCTGTGCGTTTGTCTCAATGGTAATGCTCTTTTTTAATGATAAGCCTAGAGGACCTGTTTGTAGGACCGGCAGTGCCTGTTTCTGCCTCCTATACTTCCGGGAAAGCTTGTTCACTTTTGGCTGTACAACAGTTTGGAGACCCCCTTCACTGGGTTTACAATGTCCTTGTTGATGTATGTCGGTGCTTGGTAGATCATGTTCTTCGGAGGCCTTAAATGGTGGCTGAACTGTGGAACATGTAGGAGTGTTCAAAGGGTCCTGTGTCAGCATCACATGGATAATGGTGTTGTTGCTGTATGATGTACCTGGTTCATTTGGAGATGCATTGCTCTCAACGGTAGCCGGTACCTGGACATTTTGAAGCTTCATGGTGATGTCCTTGAGCGGCGTCGCTGTTCGTTCATGCTTACACCAGTCCCCTTCAGAGTTCTCTTGCGTCGTCTCTGCGGTGAATACATAAAAGTACGTATTAGAAAAATGATAAGACATCACTTATGATTACCACCCCATAGCCACATGCCCCGCACTAGAATAAATTTTGGCAGCCCTTACTACACGCACGAGGAGTAACCTGTTGACAGATAAAGATGTTAGGGTTCTTTTTGACTCTACAGTTGTGAAAAACATACCTGTTTTGTCCCTTAGAGGTGTTCCTTTCTTCTTGGATGGCCCTTCGCCAAGTGCTTTGGACTTTCTTTTCTGACCCTTCTTTTTTGCAATGGGTTCTACCTTTAACGGTCCTACGTGGTCCAGGTATACTTCCATGGCAACAGTAAAGCAGAAAAACAAAAAAAGACATTAGCGCCGCATTTACAATATAATAACAGGCCTGGTTCCAATAGACCATCCGAGGGTTTCAGCCTATACTATTCTAATGTCAACATAACATTTCCAACAAGTCCCTATTTTATTTTTCTGCAAGAGTTGTAATAGGTGACAGGGTGTTTACGGCGTCTTGATCGTTTAGGATTTGCTGCAGAGCGTCCACAGCCACCTGCACTTTGGCATTGTAACCTGTAAAAAACATTTTAGAAAAATTAAGCACCTAGGGTAAAACACCGAGGGTTGAGGATGGGTCTCTAAGCTATAAAGCTCAAAATACTTGTACCTTGTTGGAATGTTTCAGTTTGTTGAAATGTCCACACTAGTTCTGGGATATCCTACGTACAGAAGAGATAAATTGACATTAAAATAATATCTAACTGGAGCTGCAGGTTTTAGGTCTCAACATCCTTTGACACCCTGCATTTATAAAAACCCAGACACTAGTCACAAGTAAAATAAGTTAGAAACAATACCCATACAGGGGGCTACACCGTTAAGTAAAACATTTTTAAAATAGAAATATCAAAACCCAGACAGGTAGTGTTACAACATTTGGCACAGAATTCCAATATTTATTTTGACTGGCACTAAACATAGTTTACAGCCTAAAAGCATTCACGGCTAGCAAAGCACCAACATATCCAAAAACACTTAGAAAATTCAAAATGCCATCAAAACTTTTACACCAGTACGCAAGTTGCAAGCGTTAGCTAAAGTTGCAAAAGCGGGTGTAATACGTTAGAAAAAGACCACATGCGTATTTCACATTAACATTGCACAATTCACCTTGCACCATTAATTAAACAATACAAGCGCATCTCAGGGACACCATCACTTTTCAATATGGGAAATTTACATGTATTAAAACACCCCCACTGGTTAGACAGGTTGAAAACTGCGCAGAAAAAAATACCACAAAACATCAGGGGTTGAACTACTTAGAAAAATGTTAAAAACACCCTTGTTACATTTCAGCTTATCACACCTTAACACTCGGGGAGTGCCCAATTGATGCAACACCGTTTCACAAACAAGTCTCTGGGACACAATCACTTTTCAACACGGGCAGTTTACATGTGTTGAAAACAAACCGGTGGGGGTGGACAGTTTGAAAACTGGGGAGAATAAAACACCACAAAACATCAAGAGTTGAACTACTTAGAATTTGTTTTAAAAAAGCACATTGTTGCATTTGACATAATCACACCTCAGCATTATTAGTCCTAAACAACATATTTTTATACATTTAGATGTTTACAGCACACATAAAATACACATTTGCCAAAGGTAGGGGTATAGAAAAGACAGAGAACAAACACTTTGGGCCATATTCTAATATTTAGGAATAGCAACATGCGTTTTCAATATTGTAACACAGCAGCAGCTTACTAATATTGACCTCACACATATTCTGCCCTAAAATAAACTTTTTATGGCACATTTCACAGCAAAATGTCTGTAATGCACCCTCTAACACAGCACCCCCAGTTAAAAACAAAGTAAGGGCGACATCATTTAAAACTTGATTTATTTAATTTCATCAGGGCAAGACTCTCTACAGAACAGATGGTGGCTGCATCAATACCCATGCTTTTCTGTATTATTTGGGGGGCTTTAACGAGTGTTACTGGTATGTCATGTATTTTATACTATTTAAAAATAAAATTTTAAAAACGTGTTTATTTAAACACATATTTTTTATTTTATTTTATTTTAGTGAAAAATAAAGTACAAAAAAAGTGTTTATTTAAACACATGTTTTTTATTTTATTTTATTTAAAAATAAAGTTAAAAAAAAAACATGTGTTTATTTAAACACAGCGCGACCATGCGTGCTGTGTTTATTTAATTTAGCCTCCAGGGTCGACACAGAGCAGAGATGCCTTTAAGCATCGCCGCTTAAACCGTAAAGGGGACGGCCCAGCCACTCGCACTGCTGTGCGAGAGGTGGGGCCGTCCCAAGCCAGCCCAAACAAGCCCAAACCAGCCCAAACCGGGCTGGAAACCTTTCCAGGGTGCTGACCATGTTTCAGAGCTTGCAGCCTTTCTGGATGTTGCAGGGAGCCCTCCTGGAGGGCTTCAGACTACTGCATGCCCCCCACCCAACAACATTGAGGTAGGAGGCCGCCGCCTTGGTCTGAGGCAAGGCGGTATCTCCATACAATATCCAAGTAGCAGCGGGACCATCGCGGTCCCCTGCTGTATTTGAAAAAAAAAATAGCAGGGGACCGGGGTGGTCCCGTTGCTATTAGAATAATGTATGGAGCCTCTCAGAGCAAGGCGGCAACTCCAAGAGCAAGGCAGGAGCTCTATACATTATTCTAGTAGCAACAGGACAATCGCGTTCCTGCTGCTGTATTTTTTGGGGTACCGCGATGGTCCCGCTGCTATTAGAATAATGTATGGAGTCGCCGCCCTGCTCTCAGGGCAAGGCAGCGTCTCCATACATTATTCTAGTAGCAACTGGACCATAGCGGTCCCGCTGCTGCTGTATTTTTATTTAAAAAGCCTTAGGGGGCTGCCGCCTTGCTCCGAGGCGAGGCCTGTGGCTCCCTAAGGCTTTTTAAATAAAAATACAGCTGCAGCAGGAGCGTTGGTCCCGCTGCTGTATTTTTATTTAAAAATCCTTAGGGAGCAGCCTCCTAGCATCGGAGGAAGGTGGCTGCTCCATACATCATTCTACTAGCGTCCCGCTGCTGCTGTATTTTTATTTGCAAAAAGAATAAGGGTGCCACTGCCTTCCTCCAAGGCAAGGTGGCGGCTCCCGAAGGTTTTTAAAATACAAAATACGACGGCCGTGGGACCTCGTTGGTCCCGCTGCTTTATTTTTTTTTTATTTAAAAAAGGATAAGGGAGTCGGCGTCACTGTAGCAAGGCGTCAGCTCCCCTATATGGAACCCGTCAGCCTCATATCTCTGTTTAGGGACCGGCAACACGTGGGAATGGTGCTGGTCCCTAGCAATTAAAAAAAATAAAGACAGGGCTGCCGTCCCTGTGTTTAGGCAGTGGCTTCCCTGACTCCACAGCACTAACACAAGGCCTCTGAGGGACCGGCGTCACAAGCGTTGGGCGCTGGTCCATATTACAACTCAACAGTTTTTTTTACATCAGAGCCGGTGCGACTGCTGGCGAGGTGCCAGCTCCGCATTGCTTTAATACTCCTTTGTAGGCACACCAGGATCCTTACCATGGCGCTTTCTAAACACAGGGACCCTCTAGCTGCTCCACGCCCTGCAAGCAGTATATATTCCCAGCAAAAAAGTCCTCTCCTGCGTTACAGTGTTCAACCAGAGCCATCCCTAATATCCAGAGACACCTCTTAATGACGGCGACAGCTATCTCTACAAATATTAACACCTATGGGTGAGTACAGTAGAGCATTCGCTCTTTTATTTATTTGTAAAAATGTTTAGTACTGTCTGGACCCTCTAACACCAACCTCTAGCCTCCATCAATATGAGCCACAGCCAGGCCCCCTGTAACAACATGCCTTCAGCAATACGTAGCATAAATATGTGTCAGTTACTTACCTGTAGTACCTGCTGGTCTCCCCCTGCGTTCTGGGCTGCGTCCTTCTGGGCCATGTTAGTTGTCGTGGGAATAACTCTGCGCTGGGTACAACTCCAAATTGGTGGGGACTTAAAATTGTCCAGATGGGTCTGTGTACAGGGTTACTGAGGGTTTTTTTATACTTATGACAACTGTTAATTATTCACATATATTGCTTTAGAGAACAATGGTTTGTGTTCACATTGTGTTTTATAGCCCCTCTGTACACTGGGTCCTGTTAACCATACTGAGGGAATAGTGATGCCTGTCAGAGGGTCATATCAAACGGTGTCTTGTGACACAGCCCTCACAATCTCTGGTCATAAATTCCAACCTTCCTTGACATTTTGACAGCTCCGGGACCTTTCAGATTTGTTTGTGTAGGTTTGATGCTTTGACAAATACTCTCTGATTTAAATCATCCTTAGGCATTGTGAATGTGCAGCTGTTTACATTAGGCTTTCAAGGGCCCATTCATTTTTAAAGTTTTCAGCCCGCCAACCGTTGAATGTCTCTGACATGTTGGGTCTGATTTACAGCTGCCTCCTGCATTCTGTTTGTTGTAGCTGTTTACAGGGTAATTTGACACTATTGTTTGACTCTGCCCTTTCCTAACTCTGTGTTACTCATTCTGTGACACCTGATGGAAGCTTTGACAGGTTTGTGCATTTTGATTTATTGGGTCCTTTTAAAACATCCAACTTCTTTTTTTTTTTAAACTCCCACTGCCAGTCCCCACCTCCGTGTTAGTCAGCCATGAGGCACCCTGCCCATTGACACATACCCTTTGCTCTGCTGAGACAGCCAGCACAGCTCTTAACATGCCCGAACAAGCCACTGTTAGACTCACACATTGCGCAAAATGTTAGGGCTTTCACTTTACACATACTTTAAGAAACTCATGCCCATATTTATACTTTTTTAATGCCACATTTGCGCCGCTTTTTAATGCAAAAACGGCGCAAATTTACAAAATACAATTGTATTTTGCAAGTTTGCGCCGCTTTTGTGTAAAAAAATGACGCAAATGCGGTGCTAACAAAGTATAAATATGGGCCTCAGACTTACCTTGATAGATCCACACACAACGCAAGCTGTTAGAGCATTACTTTTTCACAACCCTTTGACAGCCTGAACATGTCCAGGCATACACAACCTGGCGCAGGCTCTTAGGGCTATCAATCACACAGCCACCGACACATGACAGGCAGGGTGATTGATTGATAACCTCTGGGCAGGGCATACACGTCATTACCTACATCATACTACTGTGCCCTGGTCTGAATCCTTATTAAAATTTGTAGAGTAGGTTAAATTGATCAATATGTTGACACAATTGGTCGTGTACACATTTTTCAACAAGTTGGCCAGAAAGGAAGGATTTGACACCAGGAAAAAATTTATCAGGGTTGTAGGGTCTGCCCCTACTTTTTTCAGGAAGGTTGTCACTTGCTCAATCTTTAGGCAGTCGGGGATAAAGCTTTGTTTTAGTGATGAATTTACGTTCTTTGTTATTATGGGTGAGAAGAAGCGACTGAGTTCCTTGAGTATTGTGGATGGGATAGGGTTGTTGAAATGTGAAGTTGGTTTCATGTATAGTAAGGTCCTGTGGACCTCATCCTCAGGGTTTTTGAACTCACTTCAGAATGCTTGATTTGTATTCTTTGATGTGTGATTCATTGTATGTTCCTGGAATGGGGATGGAAATTCACTGTCGGAATGGTGATTGTTTTTTATAGTGTCTTGTAACCTTTATTTGTCAATCACAATTGCTTTTTCAATTTCTATGATTTTTCCATTGAAAAAAGGAGGAGAAAACCTCACAGTTTTCCAATGTTGTTGCTAATCCTAGTTATATTGTTTGTTCCTGTTTTTGATTGTCAGAGTAAGTAACCACATTAAAATATACCACGCTGAAAAAGAGAGTATCTAAATTAGTCGCCCTGCATGATTCCTATAGGGCAAAGGCCTATTGTGGACAGTACCACTTGCAGTGAGCTTTGGAGCAACCCATTGCTTACCATAGATTGGATTTCTTGGCAGTCTCATTTGCTTAGATATTGTTCAGTGGCTTACTTCCTCTTCCTGTGTTTCCCCTTCCTATGGTGAATAGCGCCTTGACCATCTAATTGATTTAATGACTTGCTTCACATCAAGGAACTACCTTTTTCTTGTTCTTTCAGCAGTCCCTGGGAGCCCATGCTCTCTTCCCTATGTGCTACTCGGCCATCACATTCCTTCCCCTCTGTGTGCTTGTTGTGATGCTCCCCCAGCTTGTCTGTTCCTTCCCCCATCTCTTCCCACTCAAATGGAGAAATTATTTAAGCTTCCCCCACCTTGCCCCTCAGTTGCCCCCTACCACTCTCTGCTCAATGTTGTTCCCACTTCATAGTAGTGTTTACTACTCCAGAAGTCACTAGTAGTCTCTTCTTGCAGCAAAGCAATATTGCATCAGATTCTTGAAACCATGAGTAGTCTCTCCTCAAAGTACCTTATTATTGCATATGAAGATAGAAAGCATGAGTAGTCTCAACCTGCATCACAAAAGTATATATTGCCTCAGGAGGTAGAAAACATGAGTGGCCTGACCCCTGAAGTACCTTAATATTGCATGAGAAGGTGGAAGGTGTGAAGAATCTCTTACTGCAGCAAGGCAGTATTGCATCAGAAGGGAGAAACAGTGTGTTGTCCCTCTCTGTAGTACCTTAATATTGCCTCAGAATAGAAAAGGCATCTCCCCTGCATCAATTCAGTAGTGCATAAGATAATAGTGACCCCCAGAGGCACATTTTCAGTTATGCTTCAGAAGACAGATGCCTGGAGCGCCCCTTACAAGTACACCTGATTCAACTCACTGAGACCTTTACGAAAGCTAGGGGTCAACTTGATGCCCTAGTCACAGGTTAAGTGTATATGGTCATTTTGCAGTGCATGATTGTTGCAAGAAAGGGGTAGGAGCGATCATAGAATTCCCCTGGTTTTACCTATAATTACGGTGTATCTCATCTATGCCAGGCCAGCATGAGACTGAAGGATGTCTGTGAGCCATAAACTGACCATGTGGTCTTCTGGAACGGTTTCTCTTTGAAAGGAATTGGGAAAGAAGGGGTCTCTGTTGTTTATCAGTGGAAAGGGCTTGTCAGTTAAGATTGCAGCAACACATTCACACGTGGATCCCTGTCTATGTCTGGTCCATTAACTCTCTTGGATGCTCAGAGTTAATGTTTGCGTCTTCTTTCACTATCTCCTCATTCTTTCTCAATAGAGAAATGTCTTCAATACTGGAGGCAGTAGAGCTGATCCGTGTATGTCACGATGGAAAACAGTGAATTATAACCCAATAGTAACACCATTTAGGTCACAACTATAAAGACCTATTAGTCAAAGACCTCTTGTGGAGGCTTCCAGTGCTTACAGTGGGCTTTGGGCCAGCCCACTGCTTACCACTGGTTGACTTTCATGTCATTCTTATTAGCTTTCTTATTATTTGATGGTTTGCCTTCCTCTTGTGTTTGTACCTCTCATGGAGAATAGATTATTTGTCATCCTTCTGATTGGATAACTGGTATCCTTTCCTGGCTCCAACCCAAGGAACTATTTTTTTCTTTCAGCACTCAATCAGAGTGCAAGTGTTATATTGCTCTCTCTCTTTACCCCTCCATGCATGGATGTCATTTAGATTTCACCAGGAATGGCGTAATGTTAAGCCCCCCCCAGTGCAGAGTGGCCCTAAGCTCCAGGGGGTTCCCTCAGCACTGTACACTGTGCGCCGCGTGTTGGGCCCATGGCCTGGAAGCTCCTGACTAGGTCCATGTACTTTGCAGGGGGGCCATCCTCATGTTTATTTACACCACTGATCACCAAGTATTGCATATGCGACCCCCTGGTATGCCTTTTGTGACTCCTGGCAATGCTATTGCGACCCCTAGCGTCAGAGGAGTCAAGAAGCCAAAATGAGAAAGCATGTCTGACTATTCGTTTGGAAACTATGGCTTCACAATACAATTCACTCACATGCACTCCAGTAATACACTGGATGTGTCTTAATAGTATTAGAACAATAGACAATGCAAAGTAAAGGGATTTAGTGCTAAGACAAGCTCAAAGATGCTTGTACTAATCCACATTCAAGGAATTACAGCTGTCCAATCTTTGCTCCAGAAACACAAGCATATAATTAGGCTGCAGAGTAACATAGATTCCAAGTAAACTTTCAAAGGATTACATTGTAGTGAAACGTGTAGATTGTCAGAGTAAGTAACCACATTAAAATATACCACGCTGAAAAAGAGAGTATCAAAATTGCCAAAACTGTATGAATTTATGCTCTGTTAATCAACAGGCGTAACTCCCAATAAAAAACATCAAGGCCCTCATTATGACCTTGGCAAGATCTGGGGCGGCCGCCAATGTGGCTGCACTCCCGCTGCGGTCATCATGAGATCCCCGCTGGGTCGGACCTGGTTTCCGCCCGCCGGCCCAGCGGGGATCTCGGCCGCAACACAGGAGCCAGCTCCAAATGGATCCGGCAGTGTTGCGGCCATGTGACGGGTGCAGTTGCACCTTTTGCGCTTTTCACTGTCTGCTATGCAGACAGTGAAAAGCTGCATGGGGCTCTGTCAGCGGGCCACTGCACTGCCCATGCCAGTGGCATGGGAAGTGCAGGGGTCCCCAGGGGCCCCGCAACTCCCCGTACCGCCAGCCTTTTCCTGGCGGTCGGGGACTCGTAATCCCCTGCGCAAGTAGCGCTGCCCAGGTGGATTATCACCGCTGGGGCAAATGTGGTGGAAAACCGCCGGCCCCGGCGGTGCGACCGTGGCACTTCTGCCGCGGTCGAAATACCCTGGATTGCACCGCCAGCCTGTTGGCGGTGCAATCGCCACAACAGCCCTGGAGGGTTGTAATGACCCCTCAAATGCCTTACAAAACAGGTGCACAATAGAGTATTTGAAGTTAAATTTTATTTTGAAATGTGCCCATGCATTTCATAGCTGCACCATTGGCATATAATAGCCATCCATCCTTCAGTTAATACCACTTGGTTTTTACTTGTTTTAGTAATATTTTGATAGACTTACATTTTAACTGGGAGAACACTTCCTGTATTGTGATTGGGACCAAAGGTTATGTGGCACCACTTCCTAGGATAGCACCAGGGTCAACAGTAATATGATGCCACATCCTGTGATGTCTTCAGGGTCAGAGGTCATGTGGTGTCACTACTGCTCCACTTGTCATTTTAGTGAATCATTACCCCTGCCTACCTGCACTCTTTGTGTTCCTCCTCCAAATTGTCTGTTGCTTGTCCAACCTCTTCCCACTCAACTTGTTTATTTAATCTCCCACTGCTGTCAGCATTTACTACTCACCTCTTCCCCTGCCCACTCCACTGTTTCATACCACCCACTCTACTCCCAGAGCTGCGCTGACTAAATAATACACTTTCATGCACTTATAGTTTTTCAGTTTACGGCTCCAAGATGGGCGTCCACCATCTTGAAACAGGAAAAAACGTGGCTAGAGGAGCGTTCTATGACTCATACATACTCATGTGTTAAGATTCATGTGCACGTATTAATCATTGCACTTGTGATTTGTTTTCCCTAATTTGTTTCTTGTCATTTTTGTTCAGCATCAGCAAAAAACATATTTAAGTGTTTACCAATGACAACCAGCATTGGCCAACCCAACATGTGAGACCTAATAGCTTTGTCAAAGCTTATTAACAACTTCAGTCTCCAAATGCTGTTGTCAAAGACATCTACCAATCGCATCATTAACCACATTGTCATTGTCCACTGCAGCCCATGATCCAAAACTCATTTGCAACAATAGCTTAAAACTTCTAACACCATCCTCAGTATCTGACCACCAACAAGCATTCCAGACCTCATATCGATAACACTTACAATCTGTGGCCCCCAACCTCATTGTCAGTCACTGTTACCAAACTGCATCCCTAATCCCATTGTAAGCTACTATTGCATTCAAGGCTCACTAATCCCATGGTAAATCATTAGCCGAACTGATTTCACCTATAAATTTTGCCTTCTCTTCTGGTCCCTTTATGGGGCATTTTGTCCTCCTAAACACTAATGTAGCTAGTTACCTGCTGATTGTGCGGGTGAAGGCTCAATGTCGTCTTAAAGTGAAATACACTCTGAAATGTACTTATCTCACAGCCTCACCCTTGTACCTTGAAAGGATGGCCTACGAAGAAAGAGGGTTCCCTTTTGCAGCCCTTCCGAGTGCCACACACATCAAGTGTGTGACTAAAGCTTTTCAGTGCTTGTCCTTGCATCACCCCACCCCACATTAGTCAAGCAACTACTGCTTCTTCTTTCCTTTGTGTTCCTGCAGAAATTCAGCAGTAGCTTGCAACTCTCAGATGCCCAGTCAGATCGAAAGTCAAAGAGAGGTGATGTTCCTATGGGCGCACCTGAACTAGACCCCCTCACCTTTTCCTGCATACTTAAGGGATAATCCAACTCCAGTCAAGGTGAATATCTATGTGCAGCCCCCCATTAAGGAATAAGATGAAACCTTTGTGATGGCAAGCACATCCAACATGTGGTAACCTTAAATGGGGAAGCCAAGCAGAGATATTGAGTAAGCTGAGACCCCCACTCATCCCCAGTCTAGCACACCCACCTTCATACTGAAAAATGGTGATACTTACCTTGGCAGTTGATGCAGACTGCCTGCAGCAAAAGTGAGTAGAACAGATGAATGTGACCTGTGCCAATATTCACAGCCCAAGTAGCAAGTCCATGACAGGTTTGGCTCAAATTAAATTATTCATTTCCAGAAAATAGATAGTCTGTGTCACTCCTTGCATTCATTTTTAAATTTCAATAATTGCAGTGGAGTTTTGGAAGAGAGAAAGAGGCAGGAGGGAGAGGGATGGAGACAAGAAAAGAGAAGAGTGACATAGGCAATAGAGGAGAAAAAAATATAAGAACAGGAGACAGGGTGCAATGGAAAAACTGGTGAAGGAACGAGAGGGACAAAATGGTGTTAGAGGAGAGAGTAGGAAGGAGAGAAGAGAGTACAACAGAGTGTAGGAAAGGAAAGCAAGAGACACAATTGGAAGTGAAAAGAATGAGAGAGAAGAAGGAAAAGAAGTGGCTGAGAAGGTGGTGTATAGAAGAACCACTGAGTGAATTGGAGAGGAAGATTGAAGGATAAATTGGTGAAGGAGAAAGTGAAGCAAGTAGGTAGTGAATGTGAAGTGGAGGAAAGCAACAAAAGAAGAGTGAGGAGTGGATGACAAAACAAGCAATGGGGAGATGGTGTTAGATATTTTCTGATGGTTTACAAAAAATGAAAGATGGACTATTTTAGCCTGTTGAGAGGTGACCATGGTCACTTCAGCTAAATCTTAATTCCCTTTCAGTTTGCAGTGTAGGGAAAGAGTTAGAAATGAGCTGTAATCGAGAATACCACAATCCCTGGAGGAAGTCTTAATTCTCAGAAGAGATCCTACCAGTAGAATTTTCCTCACTATAGTAATAGCAAGGTAGAGGAAATTCCACAGGTGTATTCAAAATAAGATATGTTGAGAGTGAGATAGGTTGTGCCCTTAGATATTATTTCTTTTAAAAATATAGATACCCTTAAATCCTTTTGTTTTTTTAATGTTTTTATTTGAAGCATCAGGATATAGGGGGTCATTCCGACCCGACAGGGCCGCGAATGACGGAAGCACCGCCAACAGGCTGGCGGTGCTTCCCTGCCCATTCTGACCGCGGCAGTAAAGCCGTGGTCAGAAAACCAGGTCCGGCGGTTTCCCGCCGGATTTCCCCCGGCTGGGCGAATGCGCCATGGCGGCGCTGCAAGCAGCGCCGCCATGGGGATTCTGACCCCCTTACCGCCAGCCTGTTTCTGGCAGTTGTCACCGCCAGGAAGAGGCTGGCGGTAATGGGTTTCTAGGGGCCCCCTAACAGGGCCCCAGCATGCTTTTCACTGTCTGCCTAGCAGACATTGAAAAGCGCGACGGGTGCAACTGCACCCGTCGCACACCTGCAACACCGCCGGCTCCATTCGGAGCCGGCTTCAGTGTTGCAGGCCACCTTCCCGCTGGGCCGGCGGGTGCAACCTTGG
This sequence comes from Pleurodeles waltl, assembly GCF_031143425.1. Classification (NCBI taxonomy): domain Eukaryota; kingdom Metazoa; phylum Chordata; class Amphibia; order Caudata; family Salamandridae; genus Pleurodeles; species Pleurodeles waltl. The sequence goes on from NC_090449.1 coordinate 979,608,542, forward strand.
GTACCGCCCGCCGGCCCAGCGGGAAGGTCAGAATGCCGGCAGCGGTCTTTTGACCGCGGAGCGGCCAAATGGCGGTTCCCGCCAGGCGGGCGGTGATTCCAGTTCTTGGGCCCCTGAAAGTGAATTTTTGGATGACGCCGTGCAACTTCGTAAAGTACGCCACAGCCCAGAACCGCAACGCTGCCTGCCCCGAGGCTGAGGACCTCGCAGAGGTGCAACAACCCTGATGATCCTGTAGGCTTCGCGTCACTGCAGCCGCAGATCCCACCTGACTTCGCTGACTTCAAAGTGTCGTAAGCCTGACATCCGTGACATCGGACGCCATTGCAGCACCTGCGGCCCTGTGATGTCATCGCGACCCTGTGAGGTTGCCCCGCCGGACTTTACGCCTACCGGAACCAAGGGACCAACTTCGCAACTGACGCCGTATCTCCTCCACCGCTCTGAGGTAGGGACCCGACGCCGCTGCATGACGCCTCTGCCCTTTTGCCCCATAGCAGAGGAACTGATGCGGCATCAGATCCAGCGACGTCTCTCTCCCCAACTCCATACACCAGCCTGTTTTCTACTTGTTTGCTAAGGCACTGTATCTGGGGGTCGAACGACTCCAAAAACTGCGCCATTGGCTTTGCATTGTAGGAAACGACTCCGTCACGATGTCGCTTAATACCAACTTGCAGTATTTGTGGCTCTAGGTACTATGTCTGTGCTTTTAAGTGCTAAATTCATATTTTTAACTGTATTGTGGATTTTTTTCGTATTTGGTCTTGTTTATTTAGATAAAATAATAACTATTTTTCTAAACCTGTGTTGTGTCATTTTGTAGTGGTTCACTGCATTACTGTGTGTGTTTGTACAAATACTTAACACATTATCTCTGAAGTTAAGCGTGCCTGCTCGTTCCAAGCTACCAGGGGGTGAGCAGGGGTTAACTGAGTGTGAGTCTCATTACCCTGACTAGAGTGAGGGTCCTTATTTATTAAAACTGTTAATAAATGTCTCTTAATATAGTGATATGAACGGATGTACTAAAGGGAAACAATTCCTAATGTTAAAAGCACACAAAGGGAGCACTTTTAAATACAGGAATGATGTGCTCAAAACAAATACTTAGTGCGTGCTAGAGCATGCTCAGTGTATCTGTTTAGAGCACGCATATTGCTTGAGACCACCGAGTCTCATGACTCTGTGACCTCGATCCAAATGCCCTCAACCCTTCACAGACCTCAGGCAACACCCTTTCCCCACACATTAAGGTGACGAGTTAGGAAACGGTGTTCCTTGCAGCCTGTGAAATGATTGACAGGCAATCCCGGGAATGCAAGGCTTAGACCCTTGACATCCAGGAGTGCTTGCAAATATGACACTGCTACGTGTCTTCACACCCCCTCAAATTGCAGGCGAGGGCTGGCAGTAGGTCAGCCCTTATCCTACTCATGGATTGTGCTAAAAAACAAAGATGTATTGCACATGCTCAGCAGAGCATGTGTCCCTCACAGTAGTGCCTGGCTGCCTGACTCACATCTCAGCAAGAATGAGAGGCAGCCAGACACTGAGGATAGCACTGTTTTTTAATTCAAAAACAACTTATGTGAATGTTAATTGCTCTTGACAATTGCCATCCTCATAACTAGGAAGTCAATGTGGGCAGTGTCCTGTTGCCCTCTTGTGTCAGCCACTGCTGGTAAGATGGCAAAATCCCTCTATAATGTGCCCTTGGGACAGTATGAGAGTAAAAGGTGTAATGATAGGTAGCTCGAGAAATCCAAGCCATGCTTCATTGCAAGAAGACTTAATTGACCAGCCATAATCAAAAAGGAACCAAAACATAGAAAAAATGTATGGGACTCATAATATATGAAGTCATGCATGGTATTCTAGAGCAGCGTATGCCTTGCCAGGCCTCAGGCTGCTAGGTAGGTTATCGAGTCACTTAATATTATATTATCTGCAGTGTGCATAGATTACTAAAGTGGCAAAGAGAGAGAGGAAGTGATAATTCAACAGTAAATAGAAAAGGTATTCATAGCTTATTGGTTGTGTATTGAGAGATTTTCAGAATCTATTACAAGAGAGAGCCACTGACTCCTACAATATGTTCTTTTTTGGACAGGGAATTAATGTCACACACTGTCTATCGATGCTGGGCAAAATCTTGCTCATCAAACGGCTCAGTGGAAGACAGTGGGAAGAATATTTAGGCCTTCATTATTAGTGTCCACTTAATTGGTAACATTTTACCAACCCTATAGGAATTAGGAAAGTCGCCAGCACAGCACAGGACACTTTTCTTTCACACAGAGGTTTTGACTTGTAATAGTAACCACAACCTCTGTGTGAAAACTTTGGGGAAATTTACTGGGGAAGTTAACCCATATTTACTGATTCCCTGGTAATTCCTCATTTTTTTGTGACCAACTAATTATGAGCTGGATTTTTCACAACCTGGGAGTTACTCATACCCCCAGTATAGGAAACTCTGGCTATTGTGGAAATTCAGGCTAATTTTTAAGTGCCACTTGTAATCGTCAAGTGGCCAATGACATGTTAGAGAAGACATGTTAATTACCTTGCACTTGGAAGTGTTTGAGCTCTTTTAATGCAGTTTCAAGACCATTACACACCACAACAAGGCAATTACTGATATCGATATCACTACATAAACAATGCTGTTTTGTTCTACACCCTATAAAATGGCACTCAGATTCACATAGTTTATTGAAAATCTACATATATTTATCTAGAAAACATGGAAATGCCGCACTTAAGCAGTCTGACACTTGGCAGCTATTACTCTGTGTCTTGTTTATAGCAACTGCCTTAAGCAGAGATGTTATTGTATAAACACCATTCTTATAAATTGTTTCTCTCACATTGATGTCAGAATGTCCAATGCAGAGAAATATCCCATATTTTAGCAGTTTCCCTTTTCCAAGCAAGCAAGACAAATGGGTGTCATTTGGGGCTCAGAATAAAAAAAAAGATTTTTGGTGGTTTGTGCAAGATTCTCTAATTTGCTACTCTTAGAGATAAAAAAAAAAAAAACTCTTCCTATTCACAAGAGAAATGTCAAACCACTCATGTCACACCAAGAGCCACTCACCTGAGTTCCCAGGACTTCTCAATAACCCCACCTTCAGGCAGCACTGACATTCTTTTTAGTGTTACCAGAAATTCAGACTGGCCAGATGAAGGTAAGGATGTTAGGGAGGGTACCTCTGGGAAGGAGATCTAGAATGAGACATGTGACTGACTCCCAGGCACAAGAACAAAGGCATTTGCTGCAGAGTGAGGTGTTATATCCCTCCCCAGGATGGCCACTCACTGTGTTAGTCTAAAAGACAGACTTCAAAGGGGAAGCCTCCTTTGTAAGGGGAGTAGCAAGAACACACCTAAGCAGGATGCCTTTTGTTCCTGCAGAAAAAGTGGAGACAGGGTCAAGGAGGGAAATCCTTCCCCCAAACCTGTTTTACCATGGGCATGCAGTCCTCTGGTAATCACTGCTTTAGGGTGGAGTGCCAAGCTCCTGATGACTGTGGAAGGGTTGTGACATCTTGAAAGGGGCAGGGATGTGGCAGTTTGGGAGAGCAAGATCCCACACATCACAGGAACTTTATCACTAGGTAGGAGGGGACCCATTAGCCCATTGGTTAGTGACCGCGTGGGCCCCTCAGGGTACCTTTGAGGGATAGATATGGCATCTGTAGCACCCTGACCCTCAGATCACACTGGAATCAGAGAGAGGACTGAAGAAAGACGTACCTACTACCCTTGAACCCCAACAAAGACAGGCTGCACCATTAGAAGGCTTGGACTGTGCCTACTGATCCTGGCTCAGGAAAAAGTAAACTCCCAGCCCCAACCTACAGCAGTGAATTTAAGGATCAGTCAGCTGATCTTCTGGAACCAGCTCCAGGGACAAAAGAGCTGAAGAAACCCAAACTGACAAATTAGTAGTCACTGCAGCAGTTTTGCTGCTACCAGTCGCCAGGCACCCAAGAGGACAAACTCAAGGTGGTCAAAAGTGGCACCCAAATCTGCCTGACCCAGAAGTGAAATCCAAGTCCAGATTTGTTAGAACCAAGGGACACTAGCCCCCACCTAAGGATTTCACCCCAATTGCAGTACAGCTTGACTAGTAGCCCAGCATTGGCTGGCCTGCTACTGCAACATAGAGGACTTCAGAGGACTCCGATCTCTGTGACCAAATTCACACACCTTCACCCGTTGACTGCGAAGCAACCACAAAGACACCTCAGTAGACTGCATCACAACAAGAGCATCCTTTGAGCATCTTTCGCCTGTATCCCTCAGCATCAGGACCACTCCATTGATGTCTATGGTGGTTGTCCTGTAAAGTTTGGATTCTACCCTAAAAACACTGTGGTAGTCAGAAAACTGTCCAAAGAGTCCACTCTGACCCTCTAAATCTCTGTCCTGCTGGAAGTGGCCACCCAACCCGGCCGGAATAGTCAAACTGACTGTTTCAAATTTTTCAAAAGTTTCCAAAGCTGCTTGTTTGCAGTTGCATTTAAAAGTGATCATATCTTTTAAAATCTGTATCTCTGGGTTCCTTAGGGGGAGTTTGCTCATCAAGCACTCTAAAAATTCATAAAAATATAGTCTATTTTCATAAATTGGTGCCTTCTTTCTTTTTATGAGGCTTAGTTTCAAGCCCCTTGTGCCACTGGAACGTCACTTTTAACGATGCTCCATTTGCGCAATACCTTGCACCATAGATACCTGGCAGTGTTAAGCCACTTTTTGTTGATTAACGCTGCCTTGTAAATACAGCCCCTTCACACTTATCACTTAGCGTGGAAGGGGGTTGCTTTGGGTGTTCCACTCTAACGCCCATTGCATTTTGACGCTGCCCCACATTTACGAGGGATCATAAATCTGAGGCAGTGCCAAAAACTTATGCCACCCCAGGGGTGGATTTAGAATGGCATAACAAGGAGAAATACTTTTATTTCTCATCGTTTTTGCATTCTGCAGCACACATAGAAAGAGCAAAACATTGTGAATGATTGTTTATGTGCGGGAAGGTGTTCCTTCCTGCACAAAAACAATCATTAAAGAATTATGATTTTCTTCTTTTATGTATGGTAACAAATCGCCATTATTGATTATTTATGCGCAGGAAGGGATACTTTCCTGCCCATAAACGATCATTCTCTGCATGGCAGACACCCTTGCACTATTGTGCAAAGGTGCCTGAATTGGCACTTGGCAGCTAAATTTAGTGCCAGCGCTAGGGGAAACACAGAGGTGTGCCTCCCTGCGATTCTGAAGTGAAGCGACACGGCGCTGCCAGTTTTGGCGCTGCGTTGCGCCACTTCCTCGAAAATGAGGCCTAGTGTTCCTTTGCCAAGCTTTACTGCTCACAGCCACAGCTACTCAGGATTAAGTAAATAAGCCTGGCTGGACCCAAGATGGTATTTGTGAGGGTACTGCATGATAAAGCCCCACAGCCATATCACAGCCTTATCATATAGTGCACCCAGAACCTCACAGTGGACAACTTAGAGTACACTGTAGTTCTAGTAAACCCAATTATGTTGAATAATCTCTGTTGGTGTACTCTTTCGTTTTACTTAAAAACACAGGTTCTTAAGACCACCCTTCTTATTGCATGGGTCACAGGGTTCATAACCATAATTGGATCTCCCGTTAATCTCCTAGTGGTCGGTGCTCAAGGATTATCACAACAGTTTCTTTCATAAACTGTTTAAAAAACTTCTAATGTTCAAATTTATTTTGGAGTAATTATTGTTCCCTATGGCTTTAGTGTTACTGAGATTTTGACAAGATGCTGCTGACTGCCAGAGACTGCTACATATTGGTCTTTTCAATTGATTTTATTTGTATCGGTCTGCAATTGTTTGTGACAACTATATTCCAGTTTTTAGTCAAATCGAAGTAGTTGAGTCAATTGTGAGGGGGAAAAATCTTCCAAAATTCTTGTGTCATTCTGCAATTGTTTGAGATCATTTTATGACAATTTTGATGCCAAATCAAAATAGTTGAGTCTGTTGTGAGGGGGTGGGACATTTTTGCACAGTAGAGCACTAAGCACAGTTTGTTCTTCTTGGGGACATTTTGTTTAATTTTTAGCTGGAGAGGAGCATCATATTTCCTCCTACTCTTTGTGCGACCAAAGAGATGTCATCCTGAGGAGTGAAAGCTCTAGCAGTTAGATCTATTTGCTCCATACTCCTCTATTTAATCAAGTTATCTACGAGCCCTTTACTTGTTTTATTTGTGTCATTCTGTATTTTTTTTATGATGATTATATGCCTCTTATTAGCCAAATCAAAATAGTTGAGTCAATTGTGTGTGGGAAAAGTATTGCAAAAAGAACGAGGGAGAAGGAGGTGGTGGGGCTGGGTCTGCCCTCCTTATAGCCTATATAACATTGTCAAAGTAGCAGTGGTGCCAACGATTCCGTCTTGGTCCTGTTGAGGAGCCTAGGGGTAAGGCTCCCAAACATGTGGACTAGGAAATCAGGTACATTACATCCCCGACTTCCGCAGCCCCCTTTCTAATCATACCGCCTCCAAGAGATCAATTAAATCATTGGAATTATTAGGAGACAGGTATTTTTAACTCACCCAAGACCCCACCACTCCTGTCCCTCCTGTGATTCACATTGACAAGACTACAACAGTGCTCCAACGTATCCCGTAGGTCGTAGCACACCCGCACATAGTGGAACGGGAATAAACCCAATGATGAAGCATGCCACCAAGGGGTAACCCTGGTGGGTGAGGGTTTTTCTAAAAGGAAACTTCTTTTTCCTATCCATCCTGTGGTAGTTCTTTTAGCTGGGCCTCTGTTGTAATGTTATATGGAAAAAAAGTATTGCACAATTCTTGTGATAATTTAATGGCAATTTTTATGCCAAATCAAAATGGTGGCGGGGGAGGCTTGCACAATTTAGCACTCAGCACATGTGGGGAATCCATTTTAGTTGCCCACTGGGCACAGGAATGAGTTTAGCCAATGGGTTGCAGGCCTGTTGCCCTCTTCACCTAGTAACTTTTTACCTATTTAGCATGCTCTGTTTTAGCTCATTTATTTCATTATTCACAGCTGCCTACATTTTATGAGAAATGTTTTACTTTTGCTAATCATGCCATTCTGAGAAGGCATCATTATCAGTGATGTACCTAGGTATTGTCATCATGTCCCTTTCTCATTTGCGTCTGACAGGAACATAATGTGCATGTGTTAGGTATTGTTTATGTAATTGCCGACACAATTCTGCGTACACTATCAGTTGTTTAGGTACATACCTGTGTCGGGGTCATACATGAGCCGTATAAATACACCTCACATGGACATGGTTATCAGAGGGGTTCCTTCCAGAAGCCATCAATGCTGCATGTCACTTTGCTACAGAACTCAGGCTTTGTGCCACAACGGAGTCTGACCTAGAGACCTCATTCCAAGGTAACGAGGGTTGGGGGGAGCTGCTCATGAACATGGTGCTGGCAGATTAGGATTTATCAAACCTAGCGCTCATTAGGGTAGAGATGAAGCTCTTTTGTTAGGAATTTCATATTTTATGTTTATTGCAATACGGTGGGGGTTTTCATATTCACAACTCTCGTCCACATGTCTTTGCTTTTATTATTGCTCATTATCCTAATCATTGCAGTTTATGCTTTTTATCGTAGATTGCAGTCTTTTCAATAAATATATTACAAACTCTCCTGCATCTCATTCATTACATGTGTGTTTGAGACTTGTTGCTAACGAGAGAAAAAAGTAACCTCCATTCCACCACGACTTCCCTGAGAGGTCTCATCAAGAGCCAGAAATCACCTTTTGCTGTCTGAGTTTTGGTGAGGTAATGCTTGTGAGCCGGGGGGTTAGGCTGGCAGTTGTGACTTGTTGTAGGAGTGACTCAGTCACCTACAAACAAAAGTGCTGTCACCCATAAACTAGCAGTCTCACTTAAGAGCAAGAGTCCAACTACGACACAAAGTTTGTTCTTCTTGGGGGCAATCCTTTAGAATTTTTAACTTGATAGAAGTGCCACTTTTTCTCCTACTCCACCTGCCACCTCAGAGACGCCATCTTGGGTAGTGAGCACTGTACTGAGGTCTATTTGCTCCATAACCCTCTAGTGAAGCAAGCCTATGACACAGACATGCTCAGTGAACTCATCACTGGCATTTCAAAGGCAAGCCCGTCTGCATCCGTCCATGCCTGGATCATGTCCAGCGCCAGCCATGCTGCCCCTTTTCCCATGTTTCAAGGAGACACTATTGTCCTTTATAAGCAGCAATTGCCAACCCCCAAAGTTCTACCACCCTGAATGCAGAATTTCTAATTGTTAAGCCTATGTGGTTTGTGGGGGTCTGAAGCTGAACCAGTTTCCCTTGACACATGCTGGACGTTGCCTCTGGCCTTGGGCCCTAAGGACTTTACAGCCCTATCAGGCCATAAGCCTGTCTCATTAACTGTAGGTCACTTCTTAAACACTCTTCAGCTATTTTCCTTCTATTATCAGATAATACCTGGGACGTCCTACTTTTAACCGAAACTTGGCTGGAAGAAGCCTCCAATCCTGAATTAGAGTTGGCTATTCCCCCAGCTGTTGAATTATGCATCCTAACCGGGGAGCAGATAAAATGAAAGGCGATGTTGCCATCATATTTAAGGATACTATAAGAATTTCTCTGCACCGCTGAGGCAAACTGGATATTTAGAGGAACTTGTTTTCAGCTTTAAACTAGCTCCCACCTTCTCTTTTCGGGACACCTGTTATACAAACCACCTGACTGTCCTAATGGTTGTTTGTCAGAACTGCTTGATATTATTGATCAACCTTCATCGCAATAGACCAACTTCACCATCCTCTATAATTTTAATGTGCAGGCGGGCAACACTAATTGTGCCCAAGCTACCCAACTTATCCATACCATGGCACAATCTCTTCAGTCTCCCACACGTAAGGCTGGACACACCCTGGTTTGATTTTCTCAATTATTACTAATCTTGAGGATGCTCATCCTGAGCATCTTGTCTGGTTGGATTGCTTTCTTATCCCTTTTGCTTTTAATGGGGCATCCCATCAGAAGAAGTTAGGTGCCTCCCTGAATTGGAAAGAAGGTGGAATAACATTTCAGAGGAATCCCTCTCTCGTGTCCTTTGCTTCTCATCTCCTTCTCTTATGAGTATGTTAGAATTGAATGTAGCTCTTTTTAACCAATGGATTATTAATTCCCTCGATCATCTGGCGCCTTTGAAACTCAATGTGCAAAAAGAACAATGCCCTCGACCCCTTGGTTCTTCTCTTCTTTGGGACTGAGAAAAGTCTGTGTAAAAAACTGGAATGCAATTGGAGAGAACCATACGATCCTGAGGCCAAGACCATGTAAAGTGTCACTCAGCAAATCTCACAAATTTTCCCACAGAATGATTAGAGAGCACTTTACTTATCGTATAGCAGCAGCCCTTAATACCTCCTGGGAAGTCTCAAATATATCAAAGTCCTTTCTTTACCTCGATCCTGCAAAGAGTAACTTCAATCCTTGTCCAGAACTCTGTTACAAGTTATCAATTTATTTTGATGAGAAAATAAACAACTTGTACTCCCCATTCTCTGCATTCCCTACTGAGGATCCTCCGTCTAATTGTATGTCACTAATTTTTTTACTATTTCGGAAGATAAGGCCATGAGCCAGGACCCCAAATTTAGGCCATTGGTGCCACTCGGGGGATAGGTTCTAACATAATTTTGTTGGGAGGAATTAATGCCTAGAGATGGAAAATATGTAATAGGAAGTCATCACTCTGTGGCCTTTTGTCCGATATTATTGGATTAGCAACCATAGCCACAAAAAAAAATGTTTTTCATATTTGTTAATAATAGCATACACATTCATCATAATATGTGGAAGAATAAATCTAATTCCACCAGATTGGTTAAAATCAATATAATTTAAGAATAATTATGATTATTAATTGTGTTAATAACAAAACAGTTCTCAAAATAATAACAATAAAACGTCAGTGTATTCCTCATTTATCAATATTGATTATATGCATAATTTTCACTTACAATTTCAAATAATAATAGTTGTCACATCATACATAGGCAATGTATGTCATGAGTGAACATAAACACAATTCTATCATTCACATTCATTGCCATCATCTTCTTCTGTAATGGTGTCATCATTCTCTGCATCTGTTTGATTTTCACAGGCTGGAAGTCTGCACATATCAGTGCACTTGAGATCATTTAGACAGCAGACACATGTTGGCAGTTTGCAGTTCATAATGCAGTTGCAAGCTAGTAGATCTAACAAAGCCTGAGGTGTCGGCTGCTCCCCAACCAGTCTGCTACCAGTTGCTCTGCTCCCTTGTGTTTTTCCAACTTTCACCCTCTCCCAATTGGACTAGGTGTCAGCGGATCTTTCAGAAGACATCTCTTTCTTATAGAGACTTGATAAATTGCATGTTTGGCATGTTTCTTCAGACAGTCCTTGCAAGGTGGAAATTGATGCCTGTCTATCTCACCCTTCTTTGCACAGAATAGGTGATATCTCAAGTCTCTCATGTGATGAACCAAAGATTTTGGTGCAAACAGCAAGCATGAGAATTGCTCCAACTTGTCCATTAGTTCTTCAGAGAGATTCCATTTTTCTCCGAGCTGCGAAAAAGTTTCCTGCGTATATCTATTGGCAGACAGGATTTTGAATGCACTTACTTTTTCTTTTCCTGTAAATGCGCTTACTGTGTCACATTTGGTAAATGTATTGATACCTATCATAGCTCAACAAACATTTTACCATGTGTACTTTCTGTCATGGAATCCCAAACATATAATAAACACATCAGTGTCATCTGTGCTTTTCATTACTGCCTCATAACCCTGATTAGCAGTGTGTGCAGCATGCAGCAACAAAAGACCATCCGTTTCTTCATGTGTACTATTCAGATCTGTCACTTTGTGACTCCCTTCAGATGTGATTTTGTAGCATTTATCTTCACAGTTTGTGAACAGTGTTTTATTCTCAAGTTTTAGAAAATACTCTGGTTTCCTCCATTCGTTAACAAGAAATACGAGTTGTTTTATTCCTTATGTCGCTTAGTAATTTCCTTCACTGTCTGACAGTCTGGGAAGATGAGATGCTTTATAACTGGTGCCCGAGTTCGGCTCTGATTGTCCTTTCGCTGTTCTTAATAGACGTCTCCGTTGTTTGTACCAAACACAACATTGATTCTTTAACTCCTATTTCTTTCCCTCAAAGCCATGGACAAGACAGACATAGCCACCTCAACAAAGTTTGATTCCTCTCCTTTTACTCTCTGAACAAGAACCAAACCATCAATCAGCATGGCTGAATTTCCAGGTAATTCCTCAGCAGGGATTACGTTATTCTGCAAGTATGTTGCTAAAACAGCTTTGTTTGTCTTTTGCAACCAACCTTCTGGAGTTGCTAAAGCCCATTGTAAAGGTCCATGAGATGAGAGAGTACATCCGCCATTTGAAGATTCCGATTCTCTGCTGTCACAATGATTTAACCAAATAGCGCTTTGTCTGCTTTCATGATGATTGTCGTGCCATTGCTGTTCACTGCCTTCTTCTTGGACATGAAAGTGAAGGTTTTTAGTTTGTTCATTTTCATTGGGTCATGAAACTTTTTAATAGGTAGATTAGGCTCAAGTCAATCAAGTTTGAAGTCTGTATTGCACTGTTCACCTATTTCGTGTGCCTTCATTATGTTGGATACTATGGGGCTTGTTTACAAGACCCTTGCACTACCGGTGCATCACTTTTTATAAAGGGAAAAAGGGACGCACTGGTGAAGCAAGGGGGTTTGCAAATAAGTCCCTATATCTTGAGATGCCTTTTTTGCCATGGAGAGACTAATGAAGTAATGTAGCCCATAAAATTGTTTTTTCCAGCTTAGAACTAGACTAACAGCACTCATAACAGTATCTTTGTCTTTTTCAATTCTTGACTTATGTAGATCTGCATGAGTAAGATCTGATCTGTTGTTACAAACTATTTTGATTATCTGACCCAAAAAGGTGCTTCTGTGTTCAGTCGTCATATAATATCTTTTCACAGCACCCGCCTTAAGGTTAATCCTTGTCTTACAACCTAGAGTCTGTGGGCCCGATTAGACTGTGTTGGTCTCTAGACTGCCACACTAGTGGTGGTGGTCTGGCGGTACTACCGCCACATTACAACCCTGGTGGTTGGGCCGCCAGGGAACAGCCAGCTCTGCCAGGATCACAGATCACAGCAGTTTGGAGGTTGATGGCAGTCCTAATCTGCCAGGGCAGCGTGACAAGCAGCGCTGCTCTGCGGATTACAACCCTCTTCTCCGCCAGGGGTTTCATGACGGTAGCACAGGCTTTCCCATCCGCCAAGCTCATCACGGGGCCCTGTGTGTCTTTGTTGACTGTTACCTCTATCGCTTGATCGACCGGAATTCGTCCAAACGGATTACCATCTGACAGTTGAACTGAAAAGCATCCATTGAGGAAGTTGTGGTGTATCTCTGGATGTTTCACTGCAAGTAATGTGATTTCAGCATAGTATACAGGAAGATATCTAGCGTAGTTCATCCTGTCATACACAAAACACCATGGGATCATAGAGTGTATGGTTGTAATATGAAAATGCCCCCCTTTGTACCCTTTGTTTATGGCAGGAGGCAAAAGCATATATTAAGTATTTAAAAATGCCTTCAATTGAGACAGAAAACACGGGAGGGCCTGAATCTTCCTTCATTTGGTGGTATGGCAGTGTTTTGTACCTCGTCTTTACAAACAAGGCAGGCTTAGCTGTCTAAACGTATAAATATAGTTTGCAGAAGGAACATGAAGCACTGAAAAAACAACACCTAAAGAATAAAGCACCACCTACCCTCGTCTCATGACATCACTGCAAATAGGACAGGCAGGAAAAACACAAAGGGCCTCATTATGACCCTGGCGGTACAGAACCGCCAGGGTCAACGGGGGCGGGAGCACCGCCGACAGGCCGGCGGTGCTCCCTTGGGCATTCCGACCGCGGCGGTAACGCCGCGGTCGGACCGGGACAACTGGCGGTCTCCCGCCAGTTTCCCGCTGCCCAAATGAATCCTCCAAGGCGGCGCAGCATGCTGCGCCGCCTTGGGGATTCTGACACCCCCTACCGCCATCCTGTTCCTGGCGGTTCGCCCGCCAGGAACAGGATGGCGGTAGGGGGTGTCGCGGGGCCCCTGGGGGCCCCTGCAGTGCCCATGCCAATGGCATGGGCACTGCAGGGGCCCCCGTAAGAGGGCCCCGCTAGTATTTCACTGTCTGCATAGCAGACAGTGAAATACGCGACGGGTGCAGTAGCACCCGTCGCACCTTCCCACTCCGCCGGCTCGATTACGAGCCGGCATCCTCGTGGGAAGGTCGTTTTCCCCTGGGCTGGCGGGCGGCCTTTCGGCGGCCGCCCGCCAGCCCAGGGGAAAAGTCAAAATACCCGCCGCGGTCTTGCGACCGCGGTACAGTATTTTGACGGCGGGACTTTGGCGGGCGGCCTCCGCCGCCCGCCAAGGTCCGAATGAGGGCCAAAGTATTAAAAGTCAATGTAACATTATATTTGTCCATTATTTCAGAAGGACGTTGGAACACATCAAAGGATTGTGAGTGCAAATTTCTATGTGGGGCCACATTGCAGAGTGATGTAATTCTAGGTGCAGTAGAAGCGTGAGAAATCCAACTATGTCTGTGTGCTTTCAAATCGCATTTCTCATTTTCTCATAAATGGAGATAATAGCAAATAAATCACCTTCACAGACTTTCTCATGCAAATTATTTTTGTCTCCAGTGTCCAAGGGTCTACTTGATGCCCAAAGTAACCATAATGAAATCAAACAGCATTTTGAATCAGACATGGCAACATTGCGCGCCAGCTTGGGTAAGAATGCTGTCTTGGCTATCTATTTATGTTGAATATATTTTATTGATCACCACACAAACCCTAAGCTTCCATTGCATCAACTTTCATTGCTGGGTGAGGTCTTTTTACAGTTGGCTGAGGCATCTATATTTCAATCAAAGTCTAAGGGCCTGATTTAGAAGTTGGCGGAGAGGAATAGTTTGTCACAAACATGACCGATGTCCCGTTCACCATAATACAATCACATTCTATGCTACGGGGATCATAATGCAGTGGATGGGATATCTATCACGTTTGTGATGGAGTATTCCCTGTGCCGACATCTAAATCAGGCCCTAAGATTACTCATAGACAGTTTTTTCATTGAATGAAATTTATAATTTCCAGGCTCTCTCATCACATGTCCGGTAGGGTGGAAAGCACATGCAGGTAACTGCTACTACTTTTCTTCGGTACAACAGCCCTGGGAAAGCGCAAAAGTGGACTGCATTAGACGTGGCTCTCAACTAGTGACCGTCAAAAGCAAAGAAGAACAGGTAAGAAGCTTGAAGAATAGAAACTGTCTGATATTCAATATACTGAAAAATTACAAAAGTGTCTTTTTCTGTTTTGTAGGACTGGGAGAAGTCTAGCTTGTGACTTAATGAGTACCAGCCTTTCTAGCCATAGGTGGTTTCCTCACACACCCAGTCTCTGCTTACAAATAGTAGAATAAACACTTCAAATTACAGACACCGTAGCATGCAGAGGCATAGCTATCAATAGTGCGGCATGTGCAGTGACACCATATCATAGAAATGTGAGGTAACTTTTTGAAACACCATCATGGTTGTATTTTACTTTGCAGTCAGTGATTAGTGGTGGCTCATTTAACTTACTTGAATTAGGATCTATGGCAGTCTTGCTAAGCCACTGTGGATATGCATGGAATCCTATTGCCCACAAGTTGTTTCATGGAACGTCCTCTTTCATTTTCCCTTTTGCTTTCCTTTTTCTGGGAAATCTTACCCCATTTCACCAGCTGAGTCCATTATCCCTAAGGTGGGTTTCTCTCAAAGAATGCAGCCCAGAACTTCTTTCACATTTTTTGTACATGACTCCCTTTTAGACCAGGTGGCCCAGGGCTAGTTCTAAGTGATGTCCATGGTGCACCCAACGAACTGAGGGGAGTTGTGATCCCATATACTTCGAGCAAGAGAACATTTTATATATGAGCTATTCAGATAAACATGCTCACAGTAACTCAAGAGAGCAGTGGAGGTTGTGTGTGAGAATATTATATAGAGAAATGTAAATATATTCTGAAATAAATGGTATGTCTTAAATATTGTATATAGCATATCTTCCTATTGAGTGTAGATGTTATGTTATGAACTCCAAAGAGATGATTTCCCTTCCTATCCCTGGTCTCATGGGTCACTAAGGCAAAGGCAACTGTGGCTCTACAAAACTACGAAAACAGTTAACTTTGTGTTGACCAGCATTCCTTCTTCAGTCTCTGCTCTTAGGTCTATGCCCTTTTCTAGGGCTTGTTGTCTTTGGAACATGTTCGATGGTGGGCGTCCATAACACGTTATACCCTTAATGTATGTACTATGGTCCTTCATCTCAAGCATGTGCTAAGCACTACCTGCAATTGCCTAATGTTCATATGGCCAACCTCTCTAGTACTTTTTGGTGGTTAGCAGTGCTCTAATAAATAGAACAACATAATAAACTCCACTTCTTGCCCTCCTCCTAGCTCCTAAATACCTAAAAGGCTTGGAAAGACAATTAAATTCATCAAGTTATTCTCGAAAGGTCTAAGTATGTAACATTTATTGGTAGTGTAGGTTGTCCAATGATCAGTGTCAAATCAGGAAAGGTATAAGGTATCAAGTGAAGTTCAACAAGTTTCCAGACCCAGCTTTATACAAAAAGCAAAAAGTGTTCTTCAGTAATTTATTCTTTCTAACAGATTACGGTTTTTTAAAAAGCCAGTTTTTCAACTCCAAAGGCAGAATGGGTGCAGCCTTCCTCATGTCTGAGAGTTTAGCATACAGCTGCACACAAACACCAAACCACCTATTTAGTTAGAGCAAAACAGGCATAGCAAAGTTAAAATGAAGCAAACACAGCATAAGATGCCAAATTTTAAACAAGCTAACAAATTTAAAAAGTTCAACATGGTGCGTATTATGCTACAAAAGACATTTCAGTCCTATAGACCAACGCTTTCCTGCATATATCATTGTTTTATTTTTCTGCTGCTGGCTCAGCCAGCATGTGAAGGGATGGGTGGGACTGGGCCATGGGAGAGGGAGGAGGAGTGAATTGGAGCGCACTAAGTGCGTATGTGTGTTTGGCCAGCCGTCTTAGACCAGCCAACCTGACATGAGCACTTAGGTTTCTCCAACCCGGCTCTGTTACACAGCCAGGTTGGAGAAACAGCACAGACTCCAGCGCAGTGTCTGAGCAGCAGGCAAAGCCACTCAGACCAATCCTGGTGCTGCTCTCATGCTAGGTATAGCTTGAGAGCAGCTCCAGGATTGCTGGGGAGCCTCTGCTGGTGTCCCACTGAGTGAGGAGTGAGGCGGCAGTAGGCGGCGACGGCAGGAACGGTGTTTTTTTTAAATTTGATTCCCCCATCCCCACCAAGCCCCTCACCCCTTTGAAATTTGCGGCAGCTGCCGCTGATAACATAATATAACATAACATAACATAACATAACATAGCTTAACATACCTTATCTGTGTGACTCAGAAAAAAAATCTGTCTCAAGCACTTTTCTATAGCCCTGTGTATACTGTTTCATCTTTAGTAACGTTTGTGCACACTAGAGGGCATATTCACAGAGACATTTTGGAGACGTAAAGCAGTACACCTGTAGTACTCTTTATGTACTCACACGAGTTTGTGAATTGTCCCCAAAACATCTCAAATGTAATTAAATGGTAATAATCATGGAATATTCATATGTACAATTAGTGCAAATGGAAAGGACTGTGACCTCTTTGTACTTTACTAAAAGGAAGTTGTTTGTTTCAGGGCCCATTCACAAAGGCATGTAAGAGTATGTAAAAGAGCACTCATAATATTATCCCTGTACATACAAATGTCTTTGTGACTCTGCCCCTTGGTGTTGCCGGCATCAGAAGCACTCACAGGATTTTCATGGGAAGAAGAATAAGCCTCATAGGCAGGGGTGGGATAAAAAAGACATCTTCTAGAGGAAATAGGGAAATGAAGAAACCTTTGGAGAGAAGAGACAACAGAGGTTGCATGGAAAAGAGAGAAGTCACAAAGGGGATTTTAGGGAGAATCCTGGTCTAATATGGCAGAATGGGAAGGGTGGAAGCAATGCAAATGCTGATCGCAAATTTAATTTGTCTTATTGGAAGAAATAGAACTAATGTAAATATGTTTATCAGATTTTTTTAGCACAGAATGTGAATGGAAAGGAGCACTGGATTGGCCTGAGTGACTCTGCCCAGGAAGGAACATGGCAGTGGGTCAATGGAGCGCCCCTAAGGGTCAGGTTAGTATATTCCAGTATTGGTGTCCTCATGATGTGTCCCTGATGTGATTTCTTGTTTGGGCCCAAAGTGGATAATGATGGCATCCTTATATATGAGACAATGGGCCAGATGTAGCAAAGAAACATTTTGCGAGTTGTAAATAGCGAGTCATAGCGACTCGCTATTTGCAACTCGCAAAATGTTATGCAGAACGGTGTCTCAGACACCGTCTGCGAGTCGCTATGGGGTCGCAATGACTCACCTCATGAATATTCATGAGGTGGGTCGCAAATTGCGGCCCCATACCGACTATGGGCACTCGCAAACATGGAGGCCTGCTGTAGTCAGCAGACCTCCGTGTTCGTGACTGCTTTAAATAAAGCAGTTTTTTTTTTTTAAGTGTAGCCCGTTTTCCTTAAAGGAAAACGAGCTGCACTTAAAAAAAAAAACGAAACCTTTAGTTTCGGTATTTTTTCAGGGCAGGGAGTGGTCCCTTGGACCACTCCCTGCCCTGAAAAAATGTTTTTGGGTCCAGTCACAAACTGGAAGGGGTCCCATGGGGACCCCTTCCAATTTGCGAGTGGGTTACCATCCACTTGAAGTGGATGGTAACTGCAACACCATTTGCGACCGCATATGCGGTCGCAAATGGTATTGCATACCACTAGGAATCGCAAATAGGAAGGGAACACCCCTTCCTTTTTGCGATTCTGAAATGCATTTTGCGAGTCGGTCCGACTCGCAGAATGCATTTCTGCATAGGACAATGCGATTTGCAACTCGCAAACGGCAGTTTTTGCCGTTTGCGAGTTGCAAATCCTTTCCTACATCTGGCCCCTTGTTCCTTCTTGATTGCAGGAAAAATGCAGGGCTCAGTTAATGTGAAAGAAGTGTCTTATTTTATTCAGGTTCCATATTTCCACATTAGCATGGAGTGTCTCACGTGTAAAAAGGGTGTCGTTTCTGACAATAGTGAGTAGATAATCAGTAGCGCAGAAACACAAATTTAAAATCAGTAGAAAGTGAAATATGAATTAAGTCATTTGTCATATGAAACTTTCAGCAAGCATATCATTGTCTGGCCACCTTATTTTTCTCGTGTGACCACTTGTAACAAAAAAAGGCCAGTTAGTGTCTGCCCTGAGTTTGCCAGCCAGGATCTCAGACATTTATGCTATCCTTAAAGCTAACCACATCTTCTGAACTATCAGATTGTCAGAAAAATTATTGTTCCACCTTCACTATCTGCATGCCTTTGTTTTTCAAGTACCTTAATTAGGTCTGGCTGAGACAGCGCATCAGCTGTCACTTGCAAGACAGTTTACAGTGGGCTTAGAGCCCACCCTCTGCTTACAATTGGTGGCTTCTTTGTCAGTCTGATTTTCCTGCTTTTCATCTATCAGGTGGTGTTGACTACACTTCCTCTTCTAGTGTCTGGCCCTCCCCTGGTCATCCCCCAGTGCATGGTCCAAGTACTTGTGTCTTCCATTGCTTTTGTTTTGAGAGTTACTTTTTTGTTTTTTAGAAGCACTTCAATAGAGTGCATATGTTTGCAAGCTGTCTTCCTCATGTCTTTCATGCTTTTGTCCCCCACCCCAACTCTCACCCATAAACTGCTGTGCTCCACCCCCGTGTCACCCTCTCACTGTGGGCTTCTGCCCCCACCTGCTCTGATGTTACCCTCTCGCACCCGTATGGTTCTGTGTCTGCCACCCTTCATGTTGCTTTCGCTCATTAGTGCGTGTTTCTGTGGTCCTGTTGTCCTCCATGTTTCTCTCTCACCTCTCCTGTTGTTACCCCCCTGGACTGGCTATCGGACACCATTGACATTTTTAGCATGGTCACTGGGCTGCATCATTTTGTAGCCGTGCATGCGTACATGCGTGTTTAAAGCATGCAGCGCCTACAAAATGACTCAGCCCAGCTACTGCCTCATTGTGCTTATTTTTTATTACTTTTTTTAAAAAGAAATATTTAATGCTGTACAGCATTTCCTTTGATGCTATACAGAATGACGAAAAGGCATAAGGCAAGGCCAAAACACGCATCCCTCTCATTTGCAATTTCATCTAGGCCATGCAGCTAAACCTGCCCATAACCCTTTATGCCAAAACAGAGTTGCATACATTTGCAAAGCATTCACAAGATGTAATATCTGATTATTTGTGACAGGAGTGGATTTAGGTTCCAACTGGACTATTCCTTCATTTTACTTCTGACTGCAGGTGCTTATGGCACATGTGGCTAATGTGTATTTTATTGGGTATCTTCATTCGTATTAAGTCTGTGCCTGTGTGAATGTTGTGTAAACTTTCATTCTGGAGAATATTCTGTGGGGAGACTGAGCCTGCAGTCTGAGGTTCGCCTTTGGTGACATCAGAAATAGTTGAGGTAGGTCTGGCTGAAAGCTGTTCATGGCAAGAGTTGAAAGAGGACTGCTGACTCGAATGGCAAATTGCCAGGAGTTTTCACTAGGTTTTCCAAGCAACTGCAACTGATATTTATCCATTTACATGATCACAGTTGTTCTAATACTGACACCTAACTTTACCTGCCTCTTTGTCTACATCACTGTACTCAAGCCAAATAACCTCCGGTGAAAAAGAGAATGATGAGCCCTCTCAATTGACTTAAAACACAGTACAGTGATAATGCCAGAACCTATGAGGATTTGAGTGCACTATATGATATGCCTGTGGGACTTGATCATGCAGTACACTCTCAAATACCATCTTGGGTCCTGGGAGGCTTGTTTGCTTAACTTTAAGCAAAACCCTGGGTTGCTGTGGGTGCGAGCAGTAAGGCTTGGCAAGGTAACATATTGTAAAGCATTCAACAGCACCAAGCAATGTAATTAGAAAGTAATACAACAAGACAGAAACACAACACAAATTTATTTCGAACATTTAACAACTTTTTAATTCAACTGCAAAGAAGCATTGGTCAACAAAGAATTTTCAAACTTTTGAAAAGTTTGAGAGAGTTTGTTCGACAACTCTGGCCCAAGTTTGGTGACCAGTTTTGGCAGGAGATCTGAGAGAAGGTCTAAGAGGACAGGATGGATACTTTTGGACAGTTAAATGGCCACCAGAGCGTTTTCCATTCCTGTTCTTGCCTTTAGAAAATGCTCCCCTTTGGTGACAATGGATTGGTCCTGATGCTGGGGTTGCAGGAGGAAAAGGGGCTTAAAGATGATCCTCATGCTGTGAGGTCAACGGGGGTAAGCTCTGGGTGATCCTCTGGTCCACATGTGATGTGGGGTGTCTTTGGCCACTGTGCTCGGGGTCCCACAAAGCCGTCTATGTGGTGGCAGAAGGACAGCTGTGGCAGACATTTGGTTCTTGTGACACAGCAGTCATGCTGTAAATCTTTGGTGGATGCTAGTGTTCCTCCTAGGCAATGAATCTGAAAACTGACAACACTCACGGGTCCAACAGGCATGAGTGTAGCTTTTGGCTATCTGGGATAAGTCTCTTGAATTTCCCAGTAGCAAGTAGCGGCAAAACATCTGCGGTGGCTACCATCTCGGCAATTTAGGCCTGTACAGCTTCAATGTCCCTGGTGCCGTTCCAGGGGGCCTGCCGACTGACCCAAGGAGTCACAGCTTTGATTTGGGGCTGGGAAGCAACTTTTTCCTGAGCTAGGAGCCACATACCCAATCCTAACTTTACTAGCCCATAGTGCAGCAGGTGCAGTCCTTCCAACTATGCAGCCTCTCTTTGTGCCCTTTCACTGGCAGCAGGATAGTCCTCCCTTAGTCCTTTCCCCTAATCCATGTTGTACTGAGGGGCAGGATGCCACTGCTGCCATATTTATCCCAGGAAAGAGCCACGGTGGGACAACGCAGTCACTAACCAATCGGTTAGTAAGTCCCCCTCCTGTTTGCTGATGAAGTTCCTGTAATGTATGGCGTATGGCTATCCCAGAATGCAACATTCTTGCCTCTCTCAAGAAGTCTGCTCCCTTCCTCGGTTGTCAGGAGCTTAGTAGCCCACCCACGAGGTATGGCTACCTGAGGACTACACGACCACTGGAAAACCAGTTCTGGCGCTGGGTTTCCCTTGCTGTCCCTGTGTCCAACTTATCTACATGAACAAAATGCAGCCTGTTTAGGAGCATTTGCACTATTTACTCTTCAAAGACAGCTTCCCCTTTGAAGCTCACTTTTTGGGCTAACTAACACCCCCAGTGGCCATCCTAGTAGAGGAGGTCACACCTCACTCTGTGGCAATTGCCTTTTTCTTAAGCCTGGGAGTCGTTCATACATCTTCCCTGGAAGTCAGAATGCTGTCTGTATGCCAGGGTCTTTGTGAGGCCACTAGACAAGCTGGGGCTCAGAGTGGCAACTTCCCAAAACTTGCTTGCTTTTAAAAGTGACATAAATGTCGACTTGACCATCAAGTCGCAAATCATGCCACAATTAATTTGATACCTTGCAGTGCCTAGTTAGGTGGTCCCATTCAGACGTTTGTCAGGTTGGGATGCGTGCTGTTAACTCTGTGTTAGCCAATAGGACTACTAACTTCCATCAGCAAAACAACAACTTTTAGGGTTTTAATGCTAAGACGTATATGAAACTATGGCCCTCATTATGATACTGGTGGTAAAAACCGCCTACCGCCACAGCGACGGCTGCCAAAAGACCGTCTCGGCTGCTACCAGCCGTCCGCCGTATTATGACCACAGCCGCATTTCCTCCAGAAGGATGGCGGAAATCCGGCTGAGAAAAATACTCACAATGTCCCAATAACACTCTGGGTACCTAAAGAAGGAATCCCAGGTGTCTGAGGAAAGAGAGTCTCAAAAGCGCAACAAATATATAAAGCAACATATAGCTCCATCAAATGAAACCAATCAATGTTAAATTTATTAAGTGAAATAAATATTCACAAACCCAAATTAAGTCAAAAAATACAACAAACTGATAAATAAACCAAACATAAACCCTGGAAAAAATGTATAGCCTAAAAACATAATTACACTCATACTAGTTCACTCATACCACATTTAGAATTGTGACAAGGACCCAACATGATACAAAAGGAACAGCAAATATCATGCCAGAAGGAATATATGTATTAACACCAGGCGGGGCAATCGGTCTTGCCAGTAATGTCACAGCAGAATAGTACTTAATTAATATCATAATCTGCAGAATTAAATGTCCCCAAAAAGAGATCTTCATATATACAATGTTATGTCATCAGTTCAACTTTCTGTTTTTTGTTTCTTCTTTTTTATAATGTATGTCCTTTGTTCCTTCTTTCTGTTAAGTGGATAAGTCAGTTATAGTATAAGGTAAGATACCCATGTTGATCCATACGGGCGTCCATGTCTTGTGTAGTAGTGCTGACGTACGTTTCGGTGACAAGCGCCCCGACCGGGTCACTCACCTTCTTCAGGGCACAAACCATTGCTATATACAGAATAATTCCAGGGCAAAATCTAGTATTCACTTGGTCTATATATATATACAATATACAGCTGTGAAAAATACTCACAATGTCCTAATAACACTCTGGGTACCTAAAGAAGGAATCCCAGGTGTCTGAGGAAAGAGAGTCTCAAAAGCACAACAAATATATAAAGCAACATATAGCTCCATCAAATGAAACCAATCAATGTTAAATTTATTAAGTGAAATAAATATTCACAAACCCAAATTAAGTAAAAAAATGCAACAAACTGATAAATAAACCAAACATAAACCCTGGAAAAAATGTATAGCCTAAAAACATAATTACACTCATACTAGTTCACTCATACCATATTTAGAATTGTGACAAGGACCCAACATGATACAAAAGGAACAGCAAATATCATGCCAGAAGGAATACATGTATTAACACCAGGTGGGGCAATCGGTCTCTCCAGAAATGTCACAGCAGAATAGTACTTAATTAATATCATAATCTGCAGACTTAAATGTCCCCAAAAAGAGATCTTCATATATACTATGTTATGTCATCAGTTCAACTTTCTGTTTTTGTTTCTTCTTTTTTATAATGTATGTCCTTTGTTCCTTCTTTCTGTTAAGTGGATAAGTCAGTTATAGTATAAGGTAAGATACCCATGTTGATCCAAATGGGCGTCCATGTCTTGTGTAGTAGTGCTGACGTACATTTCGGTGACAAACGGCCTGACCGGGTCACTCACCTTCTTCAGGGCACAAACCATTGCTATATACAGAATAATTCCAGGGCAAAATCTAGTATACACTTGGTCTATATTTCTGAAATACAGAAAACAAGATAAATATATCTCGTATTTTGAGACCTCCTAATTAATAAAATATACAGAGAGACAAACAAAGGAAAAAGAAATAAAAAACGAATGCAGGAAAAAAGAAGAAAGAAGAACAGAAAAAACTGAGAAGGGAAAAAAGAAGCTAAAAAATTCAAATTCCACCACAGCATGTGATATTCATGCAGGGGAAGACAAAAGAGTATGTCCTCCGATCACTCTGTGGGTAATATACAACCATGTGGCCCAGATGTAATTTGGATAGGCATGCTGTAAGTGGTTTATCACAGCGGAGGAAGTCCACCAAGGGGTGATCCCATTATTGGTGCCCAAGGGCTCTCTATTTAAAAGTTGACAAAAGATAATGATAATGCCTTACTGTAAAATAGAAGGGCTCTTGGAATTTCTAGTAATATTCTCCACTCAATATAGTCACTTCTCTTTCCATATTGTTACTCAAAATACCTAAACAAAATCAAACAAATTCATGAGAATATAAATCCCAATGTTTTTCTTAACCTGCAAACGGTACAGTCAGGAGGCCACAGCCTCCCGACGAAACACCCTCGAGTTCTTGCGTATTGTCAAATAGCCCTGAGTCCACATCCCCTATCTTACCTTGTACTGATGTCATTGCCAAGTATGAGAGGCGGTGTATTGCTCTCATACACCATTACTGTGTAGAGCCTCTATAATCATATGGTCTATGGATCCATATACTCACACTAATACTGCGAGAAAGCAAATGCCAACGCCAACTACGTGTGTAGGCTGAGGCCATGCCGGCGGATTCTAGCAGCTGTGCCACGCCGCCAGCCATATTATGACCCATAATACGGCCTGGCGGTGTTCTGCTGGCGGATGCTGCTGCTGGCAGCAGCGCCCCGTCTTGTCTCCTGCCGGAGGACCCCCTGGACACAGGTAAGTCGGGTCTCCGAAAGGGGAGGGGGTGGGGGCTGATGTGTGTGTGGGGGTGTGTGGGTATATTTGTGTGCGCGTGGATGTGAGTGTGCATGTATTAAGGTGTGAGTGCGTGTATGTTGTGTTGTGTGACTGCGTGTCTGCGTGTATGTTAGCAAGTGTGTGTGGGTGTGTGTGTGAGTGGATGTATGCATTCGTGGATATTTGTGGGAATGGGTGTTCGTATTTGCGTGTGTGTGAAGGGGGAATGAATGTGGGGGTGAGGGGGGCTTTGGAGAGGCAGGGGTGGGGTGGGGGTTAACTGGAGGGGGAGGGGGAGACCCCTATCGGTGACAGGGAAGGGATTCCCTGTCACTGTTAGTGTCTACCACCATGGTTTTCGTGGCGGTATGGAAGCCACAAAAACCATGGCGGTAGGCGGGGTCATGATCCTGCAGGTGGTACAGTGACGGACGCAGGACTGGAGATTGATATCTCCAGCCCGGCGGCTGTTACCGCCGTGGCGGTCGGTGTGGTACATTGGCGGGTTGGCTCCATTCAATCCGCCAATGTCATAATATGGCAGGAACTACCGCCAGCCTTTTGGCAGTACTCCCCGCCATATTACCGCCATATTACCGCCAACTGACAGGATCGTAATGAGGGCCTATACATTTGCGTAATAAAATATAGCTTTTTCCATAATGCTGGCTAAGCCTTCCTTAAAGAAGACTTACAGATACTATTAAGGCACTTGGGGACTTTGTCATTAATGGCAATGACAAAGTCGACTTTACAGTGTGACACTGCCTTTCCAGGCTGCAGTGGCAGGAAGAGAGACATGTTTTCACTTTGTCCCACACAGTGTGGCACAACTAGTGCTGTAGCCTTGTGTGGACACTGTTTTACATTCCCTGGGTGCCATATACAAGGGACTTATAAGTAAGTCAGTGTAAGGAAATGTCTCTTTTTGCATTTTCACCCCCACATTTTTGGACTGATGATGCTTGTTTTTTGACTCTGCGAGTGCACTGAGGCCTGCTAACCAGAACCTCAGCGCCACTGTTCTGACCCTATACAAATTGCATGTCAAATTGGATACACCCAATTTTTAACAACTGACTTCTAAGTCCCTAGTATATGGTATGAAGTGCATCTATGGCATGTAAGGCAGAGTTTCCACTCAGGGCTGCAGCACTGTTTGTGCCACACTCTGTGAGACAAGGTAGAAAAGTAACCCCCAGCCTGCCAGTGTTTTCACTGCTAGTTCGACTTTGCCATTCACCCCAATGGCAAAAGCCATCCTATCTCTAAACCCTATGTGTAAGTCTTTCTTAAGGAAGGCCCATGAAGCCCTACATCAGGGAGCTGTATTTTGTTAAGTAAGACATATATATTTCTGATACGTCTTAACAGCAAGACTTCCAAATTGTCATTTTGCTGTGGATAAAGTTAGTAGCTCCATTGGCTAACACAGGATACCCGATTGGTATTTTAAGCCAGCTAACTCCTGAATGGAACTACCAAACTGGGTCATGTAAGGTATCAAATTAATTGTGGCAATGAATCCAACCTGATGCCCAGGTCGAATTTAAAACCACTTTTGAAGGTACACAACTTTTAGAAAGTTGCCACTCTGTGCTCCATCTAGTTCAGCGGTCTCACAAAGGCCCTGGCATTCAGACAGGGTTCGGACCACCTAGGGAGTAGTGTGAACGAATCCCCAGCACAGGATCAAAGGCAGTGCAGCAGAGAGAGAGATGTTACTTCCTCCCCCAGGATGGCCCCTCAAGGGTGTTAACCCAAAAGGTGAACTTCAAAGGTGAAGCGGCCTTTGTGAGAAAAGTATCGCCAAAACCCCTGAGCACAATGACTTTTGTTTCTGCAGACAAAGAGGAGACAGGATCATATAGGGAAAACTCCAACTCCAAGCCGGTTCTACTGTCCGCGTTTAGCCCTCTGGTAGCAACACCTCTAAGGATGGCTACCAAGCTTCTAATGACAGAGAAAATGTTGTGCCTTCTTGAAAGGGGAAATAATATGGAACTCTGAGATAGCCAGATGATCTATAGCACAGGAACTTTGTCACTAGATAGAAGATAACCTAGTGGCCCTTTGGCTAGTGACCTCATAGTCCCCTCAGTCTACTTTGCTGGGATAAATATGGCATCCCTGTCACTCTGACCCTCAGATCACGCTGGAATCAGAGAGATGACTGAAGAAGAACTGCCCAGCTGCCCTTGAACCCGCTCGAAGAGAGGCTGCAAGTTGGAGAGACTGCCTTTGCTGCACTTTGAGCTAGCACATTTTGGACTGTGCCTATGGCTCCTGATTCAGGGAAAAAGTGTTTCCCAACTTCCAACAACAGCAATGACTCCAAGAATTAGTTGGCTGATCTCCTGGACAAGCTCCAGGGACACAAGAGCTGAAGTTTCCCAAATTGTCAAGTTGGCAGCCATCTCAGACGTTTTGCCACTATCAATCAGTGGGCACACAAGAGGACAAATCTTAGATTAGACAAAAGTTGCATCGAGTCTGCCTAACCCAAGAATGCTATCAGAGTCTGGATTTGTTGCACCCAAGGGACACTAGTCTCCACCGAAGGATTTTGCCCCAACTACGGTGCATACTGACCAGTAGCCCAGCATCAGCTGGCCTGCTGCTGCAGCGTAGAGAACTTCAAGGGACTCCAATCTCTGTTGTCAAGTTCGCCCACATCACCCATAGACTGAGTAGCACCAACAAAGGCACCCCTGCTGACCGCACTACAACTGGCGTATCCTTTGAGCGTCTTTTGCCTGCTTCCTTTGAGCATCTTTTGCCTATATTCCTCAGCATCAGGACCACTCTGTTGTCATCAAAGGCAGTTGTCCTGTGATGTTTGCATTAGATGTATAAAATGCTCCGGTGGCAAGGTTAGATGTCCAAAGTGTCCACTCTGGCTCTTTGAACCTCTATCATGCTGGCATTGACCGCCCAAATCAAGCTAGAGTAGTCAAACTAACTGTTAGAATCTTTTTTAAAGTTTCCAAAGTTTTTGTTGACCAATGCTTGGTTGCGGTTGCATTTAAAAATCTGTATCTCTAGAACCCTCAGTTGGATTTTGTCCATCAAGGTCTCTAAAAATTCATAAAAAGATAATTTCTCTTTATAAATAGGTGTCTTCTTTCGTGTGTTGTTGCTTTTTTTAAAAAAAAAATTTCAATATTTTTATTGCATTTTCACTTTAGATGCATTTCCAGCGTTTACAATTTCAGGACATAATAGATCTATGAGACTATTATCACACAGATTAACAATAAAAGCTTAACTGAGGTCGCATCATATTGCTTTAAGGAATTTCAAATGCAGTTCCTACATGACCACTTTTACCATGTGTGATTAATAAGCTTGTGTGTCCCGGGTTGATAATGTCCATTTATCGTGTCTTGTAGTTATTGCTATGGAGAGGGGAAGCCCAGTTTAGTAGCAATCAGTGGTGTCTGGGTTCCGTAATCTTGTGTTCCTGTGTGGGGCCCTAGATCCACACTGAGTATTCACTGTGTGCTACTTCTAGTGAAGGAGGTGTGCGAGGGGGTGACCACTGGCTATAGTGTTTGACTCGTCAGTCCTACTCGTAGTATAGGGATCTGTTAGGTAAAAAAGTGTTTGCCTTAGGGTCGCCATTTGTTCCGGTTCATGGCGGTTTCTCGTCGCTTTTGGCTTCCAATCTACTTATTAGAGTTTCCCAGACCTCACTACCTGTATGCTGTTGGCCCTCCCAGCTGATTTCCGCAGCACCATTAATTCTGCGCTAGCCCATCTCAGTGTCATGTTGTGCCAGATTTTCAGATCCGGAGCAGAGGCCGATTTCCAGTTCATTGCTATCAGTCTTTTATACATTACGTATGCTAGGTCTGTGAATTTATGTAAATGCTATTGTTTCTTGTCTCTTTGTCTCAGGCCCAGCAAGCAGGATTTAGGGTCTGCTGTGAGCACCAACCCCGTCAGCTCTGATACCTTCTCCGCTATCCCACTCCATTCCCTGTGCACCTGAGCACATTCCTAAACCATGTGGTAAAAGTGTGCCAGCGGGGCCTGACATCTTGGGCAGGTTGGGTCCGAGCTGGGGAGTATTTGTTTAATCCTGGCTGGTGAGAGATATGTTTGATGTGTATAATTAAATTGCGTGTAGCGAAACCTGGGGTTTCTTGATACCCCTTGTGTGTGGTGTAGTACGTTCGGCCATTCCTCTTGCGAGATTGGGGCTGAGAGAACATCGTTCCACCTCACCCGTGCATTTTCTAGGTTGGGTGCGGGGTATTTGTTCAAGGTTTTGTATAGGTTCAACACTACCTTCGACTGGCTGTTGTATTGTAGTTAGTATATTGCTGAGGAATGCTGGGGAGATCACAGGTTCTTGGTTCCCCGCTAGCCACCTCTTCTTGATGGAGTGGCATATGGCATAATATGTCATGAACTGCCCAGGATTTACTGAGGTGAGGTCCCGTATCAGTTCAAAAGACATTAATTTTCCTACTTCAAAGCAGTCACCTATCGTCTCTATGCCCGCCTCCATCCAGGCCACTAACAAGCATTTTCTTTCTCCTCTTTTCCAGCCAGGGAGTGCGTCCAACTGTATAAGCAGCGAGTAGGGGAGCGCGCTGCGGCCATTTTGAATATATCTCTTCCAGCATGCATGCGCCACTAGCATAAGTGGTTTGTCGGACACCCCCTTCGGAGACCTGGTTGCCAGCCAAGCAACCAAGGGTGCGCCGCGCAAATTCGTCAGCACCCATGCCGATTCAGCCAATGTGGGCCTATGTATCCAGCTCAGTATCCACTACAACTGTGCAGCCGCGTAGTAGCGTTACAAATTAGGGGCGCCTAGAACGCCCTCAGTCACTGGGCGCTGCAGTGTAGTGAGTGCGACGCGCGCTCTGCCCTCCGCCCATATGAGTTGCAACAAAGCCCCATTCAGGTCGCTGAAGAAACTCCTAGGGATCAAAAGCGGCAGTGCCGCAAAGCAGTATAAAAGCCTAGGTAGTATCAGCATGTTTGCTATCGCTACTCTGCCCATCGGTGATAGCGGTAGTTTACTCCAGAAACGTAATGACCCTTTTATGGAGGCCAGTGCTCTCTCCAAATTTCCATCTCTAAGGTCCTCTGATCTGTGATATATTTGTACCCGCAGGTATTTGAATGAATCAAAACACCATTTCAATTGCCCAGTCAGGGATGTACCTCTACTTGACAGTGGCCATGTGGACAAGGGGAACACGCATGATTTTTCCCAGTTCACTACCAGACCGGACAACACCCCGAATTCGGTCAAAAGTGAAATTACCAGCGGAATCGTCTCGCTTCCCTTCCGCAAGTATATTAAGGCGTCATCTGCATATAAATATATTATATGTTTCACCCCATTCCTGAGTATGCCCCAGCTGTCCTCCATCATCCGCAGGCAGGTCGCAAGTGGTTCCATTGCTATTGCGAATAGCCAGGGGGACAGGGGGGCACCCCTGTCTGGTGCCTCTGGCTATCGGGATGCTGTCAGATACAACTCTCCCCGTTTTCACGCATGCTTGTGGTTTGGAGTATAGTGTCTGCACCCATTGTATATATTTAGGGCCTATTCCCATTTTCCACATAGTGGCAAATAAAAAGTCCCACCCCAGCGTGTCAAATGACTTCTCAATGTCCAGTGAGAGCACCATTTCTTCAAGCGCCCCCAGTGGAGTGCCCCTATCACTCCCAGCAGTCTGCGGATGTTTAGAAAAGTGTTGCGTTTGGGGATGAAGCCGTTTTGGTCGTCATGTATCAAAGTGTGGATAACGGGCGCTAGCCTATTAGCCAATACTTTGCCCAGGATTTTACAGTCAGTGTTTAAAAGTGATAGTGGTCTGTAGGATTTAACGTCCGTAGGGTCCCGTCCCTGCTTGGGTAGGACCACTATCATGGCTTCTCTTTGCGTGGGGGGCAATGCCTTGTGGTTCCAGGCTTCCTCATACACTTTCAGCAGGTGAGGCTTTAAATAATTTGAATGTTTCGCGTAATATTCTAGTGGGAGGCCGTCTATTCCCCGTGCCTTATTCCTGGGCATCTGTGCTATTGCTACGTTTAATTCCGCTACACTCAACGGGGCCTCCAATTTCTCAGCGTCTCCCTGAGACAGTTGTGCCAATTGGGATCCTGCCAGAAATGCGGTGAGCTGTGTAGTCGTACAGGCCACTCGCTTGGAGTAGAGGTTCGCGTAGTATTCCCTGAACGCCACATTTATGTCCGTTTGTGTGGAGGCCATCTCACCGTTGTCTAGTTTTATAGCCCCTATTGGAGATTGCTGTTGGTCTCCCTTGAGGAGCCATGCCAGCAGCCTGCCTGACCTGTCTCCCTCCGACTGCTGCTGCATCAAATAATATTTGGTCGTGCCTACGGAGGCGAGTATCTGCTTCTTTATATTTTAAGCGCGCCTCTTGCAATACGGTGTAAGGTGCCTCCTCCCGTGCCACCGCTGTTTCCAGCGCTCTCAATTCCTTCTCTAAGTTACTGATCTCCGAGTGTAGAGTGCGCCTAACTCCCCAAGTGTACAACATGCAGTAACCCCTGACTATCACCTTATGTGCCTCCCACTCTGCCGCCCTTGAGCTCGCGGAGTCTGTGTTGATTTCCCAGTACTGCCTCAGCGCCGTGTCCAGTCCCTCTGCGTATGCCTGATCTTGGAGTGCTTCTGGCTGTAAACGCCATGTAGGGATCACTGATCGAGTTCTGCCTCATTTTAATATCATTCTGAGCGGTGAATGATCCGATAGTGTCTAAACCAGGTACTCTGTCTCACTCGTCAATTTGCATATATCTGCAGTACCCCAGATTATGGGGGTCATTTTGACCTCAGCAGTCTTTTTTAAAGACCGCTGAGGGACCGCCGTGCGGAAGATGGCCAGTGGTGGCGGTTTGCCGCTCATCCTATTATGACCGTTGGCAGCTCTCCGTCCTTTTACGGACGGAGAGCCACCAACAGCCATACTGGCGGGAGGTAGGGAAGTGGAGGTTGCTCCACCGCCATGGCAACAGAACACCGCCCAGCGAATCACGTCCTGTGATTCGCCGTGGCGGTGTTCTGTTGGTGGTGTGGTGCCGGCAGAGCTGCCCCCATGGCTCCCGTCCCCTCCCGGAGGATCGTCGTACCAGGTAAGTCGATCCTTCGTGAGGGGAGGTGGGTGGGGGGGTGTTGTGTGTTATGTGGGTGCATGGGGGTGTGCGTGTGTGTATGTAGAAGGGGTGTGTGAGTGCGTGTATGCCTGCGGGGGTGTTGTGTGTATGGGAATGAGTGTGTGTATGTCTGTATGGATGTGTGTGTGTATGTTTGAATGTGGGTGTGCGTGTATGACTGTGTGTGTGTTGTGTGGGTATGGGTGAAGTTATGTTGGGGGTCGGGGTGGGGAGGGGGGCCCTGCCACCTTTGGGGGCTGGCAGGGGTGGTTGGGGGTTATGGGAGGGAGTCGGGTGGGCTGGGGGAGACCCCTATCAGTGCCAGGGAAGGAATTCCCTGGCACTGATAGTGCTTAACGACATGGATTTCATGGCGGTTCAAACCGGTGGAAATCCACGGCGGTAAGCTGGGTCCAAATACCGCCGTTTGTATAGTGACGGCCGCCAGGCTGGAGACCCAGGTGCCCCCATTTCGCAGGGTGTGTAGTTAAGACTGACATCCACTGTGGTGTATCCTGTTCTCTGAGTTGACCTATTACAAACCCCTTAACTCCCCATTCCCCTCCCCCCATTCTAACTATTTCCCTTAACCAACTACTAACACTTAGTGAAACACCCCACGTACTACTATTTGGTGAGGTCTGTATCCGTTCGAATACCCGTGGGGGAGCCGTTTTTGATATCAGATGTTGCCCTTGTGCGGAGCTCACATCCTTCCTCAGACCTAGGCTGCGGGTATGTGCATATAGAAATGTGGGCACTCCCGATATGTTGTGTTATGTTATGTTAGTCCCCACCATTTTATTTGCCCGCAGTTATTGATCAGCGAACACAGTGGGCATGGATTAATTGTTCAAAAGATCATCTTTATAGCCAACATGGCTGGCGGTTCGATTCCTGTTGCGGTTTCTTCTGTACCCCAGCTGCTCGCTGCCCTGTCAGGACTGAGGTAGCCGGTGTGTTATTATCATTTACAGTTCATCTGCAGTTCTAGGGGTAACCTCCGGGCCCCTGAGCGCATCTGTAATCGTGGAGTCCTAGCTGGCCGATTCCAAGTGCGAGCCCGCCGAGGGGCCCGCCCTGAGTGTCTCAAAGGAGTTTTGCATTAGTAACGGGGTTTCTTTCAACACTTTTGCTCTTTCCTCTGCTGCTTGTCTCTCCGTGGGCTGACCCTTGTGGCGTCTCTTATTGTGTTTTCTCGATGTGGAGGGCATCCATTCCTCCTCTTCATTCACTCCTTCGTTAGACGGTGCTATGCCTTTAGCATGCATCCAGGTCCAGGCATCTTCAGGGGATGTGAACATATGGATACGTTCTTCTGAGATCACCCTCAATTTGGCAGGGAAGAGAAGAGCATATTTGATGTTGTGTTCCCGGAGTCGTTGTTTAATTTTCATGTAGGAGTTCCGTTGTTTCTGTACTTCTTGAGTGAAGTCTGGATAAGCATGGACCACTGAGCCCTCCTGTCGAAATGGGCCTTTGCTGCGAAATTGCTGCAGTATCAGGTCTCGATCTCTATAATTCAGGAGCCTCACTATTAATGGTCTGGGAGGTTGACCCGGTAGTGGCGGTCTTCCCGGGACTCTGTGCGCCCGTTTAACAGAGAAGAACTTCGAGGGGGACACGCTCAGTACTTCTTTAACTAGCCACTGCTCTATGGTTAGTTCTGAGCTCTGTCCTGGTGGGTGCTCAGGGAACCCCACAAAGCGAATATTAGTGCGCCGGGATCTGCTTTCTGCTTCTTCGGCGCGCCTCCATAGGATCTTCACCTCTGCATCCAGGCGCTGGATTTGTTTCTGGTTGTCCGAGACCATAGGGCTCGTCTTGCTCAGGGTGTCCTCTGTTGTTTTTACCCTCTCTGTCAAGTTCCGATGATCCACTCTGAGTAGGTTTAGATCTTGTGATACTGTGTCTATTTTTAGTTCTAGTGAGGATTTAGTGTCCATGATTGCCTGTAGCACTTTTTCGAACTGTACAGAGTGGGATTGGAGTGTACTCTCCAGTGTTTGCAAGGTTAGGATTTGCTGGGGGCGTGGCCAAGATGGCGGCGAGTGCGGTCGCGTGAATCAGAGCTCCACGCGCGGCCTACAATTATCCTGTAATCCTTCTGTCCCCAGGCGTTGAAAACCTCCGGACCCGCATGCCATATGCTTAATAATATCCCGAGACCCTGGAGACCTGACCAGACCGACGCAGCGGCTCGCCGGGCCCCCGACGGAAGCGAGATGCGGACGCGCACCCGGCGAGGAGCCGAGCAGTCTGGCGATCGCGGCGGCTGCACCGTGTGCGCAGGTACGGAGGGATCTTAGCGCCGCGGGTGGGGACGGCGAAGAACAACGGATGCACCCTTGCATGCCATAGGCGCCCAATCTAACGGGCAGCTTAAGACTACGGACGAACATTAGGGCCTAGTCGCGGAGCAAGCGCATGGCGGCGCGGCCCGATTGAGATCCAACTACGGACGAGGAAGAGGCCGCAGACCGAATTTTTTGGGAACTGCTGTTTAATTACACCGAACGCTTGCGTGCTAAGGAGAGACCAGGTCGCTGGGAGGTACGGAACCCAGCAAAAAATGCGGAGCGCTAGCCATTCCTAACACGAAACATACATCGGAGTTCAATGGGGAAATCAAACTACGCTGTGCCCTATTGAAGGAGTGTCTTGGGGGGCCCAGAAGTCAAGCACTATGTAAAGGCATCCACCACACCCACCAATGAAAATTGGATTCAGTGACATTTCCTAGCTTTGCACACAGCCTGGGAGCAATGCCGTTTCTTCTTTTACTCTTTTCCTAACATAAAACGCACAGACACGTGCGCTGCAACACGCAATCGTCAACTGCATACCTCTTGCAGAACGCATCAAGCTCCCACCGATGGGCACACGACAAATTTCACCTAATCAGATATAAGAACAGTATAAACTGACCACCTCAACCACAACGCAATACGAAGTGAGCTCAGAATAGGCGCCACTATGGTGAAACCGAAGCCACCGAGGGGCCAATCAGAGACCAGACTTGGGGACCCGTCAGCAATGGAGAGCTCAGATCCACTGCACAAAGTGACTGAAACGCTAGCTGCTCACTCACTACAAATCGGCAGGCAATATTAGAAACTAAAACATCCCTGGAAGGAAAGATAGATGCAATGGCAGTGGAAGTCACTATACTACGCATTGAACACCGGAAGCTAGCGAATAGAGTAACCACCGTCGAATCAACTCTAGAAACATCTCAACCAAATATAGAGGACATGAAAAACCGAATACAACAGCAGGAATCTGAGATAATACAACTCCAAAGACGCGCGGAGGAGGCGGAAGGCCGTTCACGCCGAAATAACATTAGATTTATGGGGTTCCCGGAGCGAATCGAGCCCCCTAACGCAGAGTTATTCCTAGAGAGTTGGCTAAAAGATCACATACTAAAACAGGAGGCCTCACCTTTCCTGACGGTTGAGCGGGCACACCGGATCCCGGGTGGTCCCGCACTCCCAGGGGCCCCCCCTCGCCCATTAATAGCCAGGCTGTTGAATTACCGTGACAGAGATCAAATCCTAAAGGGCTTCTGTGCGCTGGGACCCGTCGAAATTGAAAACGCAACAGTCACAGCCTATCCGGACTATACAGCGGAGGTCCAGCGCAGACGTGCCACTTTTACTAAGGCAAACAGGTACTACGCGACAAGAACTTTCCATACTCCCTCATGTATCCTGCCAGACTACGCGTAGTGGATGGTGATAAAACTCACGTCTTCCCGTCCCCAGAGGATGTATGGACTTGGATCCACACCAAGGGGTTAGCAGACCCCACAGATGAGCACCCAGAGCAAAAGGAATGGCTAACACAAAAAAAGCGTAAGAAAAGGAAATTGAAACCCAGAACCGGATCACGCCCTACTGAAAAACAAGCATCGGATTGGCAAGCTCAAGCATTAAAGGACGTCAATAGGTTCTCGAACATTCGAATACAG
The DNA here is from genome assembly GCF_031143425.1 of Pleurodeles waltl. Taxonomy (NCBI): domain Eukaryota; kingdom Metazoa; phylum Chordata; class Amphibia; order Caudata; family Salamandridae; genus Pleurodeles; species Pleurodeles waltl. The sequence continues at coordinate 979,644,249 of NC_090449.1, forward strand.
CACAACCGCGAATATGGCACCACAGACTCGGACTTGATGGGGACCCCGCAAAGCCTGCCTACATCCCCACTAATCTCGGGACCGGTGGTCACGCCACGCACTGCTGATGACCTCTGAAAGGGTAACACACAGATGCAGCGATCAACCTACTCCGGAAGTCATAAATACTATGGGGGTCATTCTGACCCTGGAGGTCCAAGACCGCCAGGGCCGGGGGCAACGGAAGCACCGCCAACAGGCTGGCGGTGCTTCATTGCCCATTCTGACAGCGGCGTTAAAGCCGCGGTCAGAAAAGGGGATCTGGCGGTTTCCCGCATGATTCCCCCTGCCTGGGCAGAACCTCCATGGGGATTCCGACCCCCTTCCCGCCAGCCTGTCCAGGATCAGGATGGCGGGAACGGGTGTTGTGGGGCCCCTGGGGGCCCCTGCACTGCCCATGCCACTGGCATGGGCAGTGCAGGGGCCCCCTAACAGGGCCCCAGCATGATTTTCACTGTCTGCTTAGCAGGCCTAAGCGCGCCTGAATGGGAGAAGACGACATCCGAATGGGCCGGATCCCGCGGCCACCTTGGACCACATACTACAGCAGCCCCCTAACCCAGATGGGTTCCCGTATGGACACGAATCGGCTCAAAGCCACTCTTGCACCTGTTGTGCCTGGTTATCCACACTTTTCCCCCTTTCCCCCTTTTTTCTATACTCCTCTCACTCTTAACTCCTTAAGGTATGTATTAGCCACGCCACACTCAAGGGTTGATCGGATTGGGGGGGGCGGGTTGGGGGGACGGACGAGGGGACGCAGCGAATCCTACTTAACAACACGCACCGCTAGTGATTCGTACAGAAAACGTTTCAATGACATACAACATTGTAACCTGGAAAATAAGGGGCCTAGCTAATCCAACTAAGAGATGCAGAGTACATACATATCTCAGATGCCACAAAGTGCATATAGCTATTCTACAGGAGACCCACGCCACCACACAAGAATTAAAGGAAATTAATAAGAGCTGGTCGGGCACTGTCTATGGAACTAAAATATCCAAATATGCCAAGGGAGTACTGATATGGATCGCATCAGGGGTCCCATACGTGGTCCAAGACACGTATATAGACACAGATGGCAGATATGTCTGCCTCACTGGAGAGTTGGATGGTAGACAGCTAGCCATAGCTGGTATATATGCCACAAATTCGGGACAAGGGGAATTCATGAGGGCCACGTCCGCACAGATCTCACGGGACCCGTCCATACCAATTATCTGGGGAGGAGATTTTAACAGCGTACTGGACATTTCTATGGACAGATCACACCCGCCAATGATAAGTGCCCCTAGTAGGCAGGTATCTCAGATGCTAAGGTCCTGGATAACAGAACGGAGGCTACATGATGCATGGAGAAGTCTCCATCCCATTGATAGAGAATATTCCTTTTATTCACCCATACACAACCTCCACACACGGATCGATTTACTATTATGCTCGCCCACGTTAACACACTCAATACATAGCACCAACTATCTGGCCAAAACCCTATCAGACCACTGCCCCCTAATCGTCACACTGAGATGGGGTACCCAGCCATCATGAATACCTACTCGGCGCTTACAACCCACCTTGTTGCGCGACCCGCCATTCCGGGAAGAACTAGCTGAAACCATAAAGTCATATTTCATAATTAATAGTCGTACAGCCACAACACGCGCAATCGAATGGGATGGACACAAGGTGGTGGTCAGGGGCATGTGCATCGGGGCTGCAGGAGGTATCCGGCGCACACTGCTCTCAGAGCTACAATACACCGAGGATAAATTACGGAAGGCAGATTGTGAGGCGGCCTTAAATAGTACTGCTAACAATAACATGATCACACTCAAAAAGCAATGGGGAGACACCGAAACCCGTCTACGAAAATTCGACTATCGATACCACACGGCACGATTACACGCCGAGGGCGATAGATCAAGCCGTATGCTGGCCTGGTTAGCAAAAGGGACTCAGCAGCATACTCCTATAAACGCCATCCGCCTAGATACTGGTGTGATAGTGAACACACAATCAGAAATAAACGACGCATTTAGGCAGTATTATGCAAGGTTATATCAGGCAGAACCTCCTCCACTCGCACCACAATTAGAAGATTTCTTCAGGACCTCCCACGTAAATCATTTAACGACTGCACAAGCACTAGAGTTAGACAAACCCATCGAAAGTGACGAAATAAAACATGCACTGCAACAGCTAGCCCACAATAAAGCCCCGGGGGGGCGGACTACCGATCGAGTATTATCAGACTTTCTCATCACAAACGCTCACTCCATATCTGACCATGCTACAGGAGGCATATGAAACAGGTCGTCTCTCAGATTCACAGCGCAAAGCAACGATTGTAGTCCTCCATAAAAAGGGCTGCGACCCACTAGACGTACGCTCTTACCGACCCCTATCACTTTTAAACACGGACTGTAAAATATTAGGCAAGGTACTCTCCAACCGACTTCTCCCAATAATTTCTTCCCTGGTACACCCAGACCAGTCCGTATTTATACCGGGACGCAGCACCTCAATCAGCATCAGGAACCTATTGCGCCTGATTGCTGAAACTCCTAATACAGACTACTCCAGAGTTGAGGTCTCACTAGATGTTGAAAAAGCTTTCGACACACTGGGATGGCCATATTTAATGGCAACTCTGCAGTTAATGGGATTTGGTAAAGTGTTCACACGCTGGATATCTATCTTATATTCAGACCCCATAGCAAGAGTAAAAACGGGCACCATCACTTCGGAAAAATGTAAGATCGGTAGAGGCACGCGACAGGGATGCCCCCTATCACCACTTTTGTTCGCACTAGCCATAGAACCCCTCGCGGCTAAATTGCGCAATGAAGCCACAAGATGGGGCATACCGGACGGCGTGGAACACCGCATAGTGTCCTTATACACAGACGATGCATTAATAAACTTACGTAACCATACCGAATCCCTACCAATCCTGCTACAATTATTGAACTCATTCGGAGACATATCCGGCCTACGCGTTAACTGGGCTAAATCATGTCTATTCCCCATGCGCCGATTACCCGACACACAGACTCACATACTCACTGAGCATAATTTATAATGGACTTATAGCACTTTCAAATATCTAGGAGTCCACATATATCATGACGAATCTGACCTCAAGGAGGGCAACTTAGATCGGACGATTAGATCAATAAAAGGACTGTTGCCCTTTTGGTGTGCACTACCACTATCACCTATGGGTAGAGTGGCATTAATCAAAATGATTATACTCCCTCAACTACTATATTTTTTCACTGCCCTACCACTATGGCTTCCTAGCACTTTTTTCGCACAGCTGAACAAGCTGTTGATAGATTTGATATGGAGCACCGGACGTAAACGTGTGGCCTTGGCTAAGATCTGTCTACCACTGGACAGAGGTGGGATGGGTGTACCACAATTCGAGCTCTACTACGCAGCTGCTCAACTGTACTGGATCCTAATTTGGTTACAAGACCCCACTCGTTCTGAAACCCACACTGTGAGCACACAACTGTGTGATTTAAACATATTGGAATGGCTCGTAGGGCGGGTGGCCCTCCCGCGACACAGTAATATCCTGTTAAAAGTGGCTGAAAGGGTGTGGGGGGCTATGTGAATAGGGGACCTGGAAAACCACCATACTCGCCTACGACCCCATTACTCGCCATCCCAGGGGTGCATAGATTACATGGCCGTTTGTGTCTCACTGATTGGGCCACCAAAGGCCTCCGATTAGTGGGAGAATTATTCGCAGAGAGCAAATTTGTCCCCTACGAGACACTTGCGACGACGTACACTCTGGGACAGGGCAGTTTTATTATGTACGGCGCACTGCAATCTTTAATACGCAACGTATGGGGACACAGTAGCAGGGAACCACAATCATCACCTATTCTGCACAAATTACTATTAGACACCGGTACACCAACACGAATCTCAGGGATCCACAACGTGCTGTGAGCTAACCCAGAAGAAGCACAGCCACAAGCTAAGAACAAATGGGAAAAAGCACTTCACACACAATTCACAGCACCAACATGGTCCATGGCCCTCACATCCACACGCGAGGTATCGCGCAACGCACGTTTCAGATACACCCAGCTCAACTACCTACACCAGACATACCTGACTCCACACCGAATCCACCACATGTACCCCCAAGCTAGTTCTGATTGTCCAAGATGTGGTAATACGGAAGCTGATTTCTTGCACATGACCTGGAACTGCCCACCACTACTCGGCGTATGGCAAGACATCACACAACAAACTGCGACATGGCTGGGTATACCCCTAGCACTTACCCCTGAGTCCTGCCTATTGGGTATCCAACACAAACGTAGCAAAGATAAACAAAAACACAGATGCGCAGATCTAGCATTTGTAATCCTCAAACGACTCATCGCCACGCAGTGGAAGTCACCTAGCGCCCCAGATTCCCACCACTGGAAAACTGACGTACAGCGTTGGGTCAATGCAGAAATACAGGAGTTGCACACATTACGCGATATAGGAGTGGTAGTCAAGCGTGCTGATATATGGGACTCCGTTGCGGATCAACTACAAGAAAAAGATGATACACGACCTCCCTAGTCTTCTGGAACAATACTGATCCAAGACATCACAACCAACATATTTTCTATGCACAACTACCTAGACCTGAAACTCCATTCGAACACAGTTGATAAGAATATAAACACACACCCTAGATACACAGCTGCGAAACTATATCCACAAAGGTACACTCCACCTATGACAAATGTACCCTGCTCGAAATTACTACCTTACACCCTGATCGGCCCGTAAGCCCCCCCGCCCCACGGCAGATTTATCCCCTACATCGGACCACCAAACATCAGACTCGCGATCATTTATCAAACAAAGTATAATCTTCATACCCCTCTACTGTCTATTCTCTTTCCCCACTCTACTCTTATCTTTTATAAGTATTTCAGTTGTATGCGTTTTTGTTTATGTCATAAATGCAATAATAAGATTTAACAAAAAAAGGATAGGATTTGCGGTTGGTCGTTGGGCGACCGGCCGGGCGCGGTTCATTCTTGATTTTTTGCTGACTTGGATTCCCCAGCCATTGTTTTTCCTCTTATGTAATTCCCGCAGCCAGAAAACAGTTAAATTATGCATTATTTCTAGAGCAACGAGGCGCCCCGAGAGCTCCAATTCTCCTTTTGATGTGTTATGCCTTGTTGAGGCCCCTATATCCTGCTTCTGGTCCCTTTTTGTCTATTCTATCTGTGGGGGCTTGTGCTGGATCAAGTAGAGCAATTGGGGGGGTCTTGGTGCTACTAGTTGGACGTTCAGGTCCCGGGCTGCGTGCAGGTGCCCCCTCAGGGTGCCCACCCTGTGCTGAGCCCCCAGAAGGGGGGGGTCCAGGCGATCCTGGTGTCCGCAATATTCCTCCACCGACACCACCCCCGCGAGTGTCTGCAGGCCCCAGCTCACGCAGCACAGGAAAACCTGCGGGAAGGCCAATATTGACGAGGGCAATTGCGCAGGGGGGGCAGAGGGGGAGCCTCCTAGTTGGACTGCCCCCCTCGGCTGTTTTTCTTCAGTCTAAGTTGTTGCCCCCTTTTCCTTCTTTTCGCCCCCTGTTGTCTGGGGGGGAGAAGCAGTTGTTTGCTAGCTTCAAGTGGTAGGGGGGCCTATCCCCCGCTGCATTTGGGCGCGTCACCCTTGGATCGGGTGAGCGTCCATGAGGCTCTGTTTTTTGCCCCCTACGCGGTTCCTTTAAAATTTCTTCGCGTCCATGCCGACTGCGGTGCCCGGATGCTACGCCATCATCCCGCCGTGCCCCCTTGTTTAGTTCGTAGGGGCGTTCTGCCCTGTTGAGGAGAGGTCCGCCGGCTCTCACTGCTCCGTGCGGCTGGCTGAGGGGAAGAGGGGGGGAGGAGGGGGGACGCAGCAGAGAGGGGAGAAGCCCCCCCGGTACTCGGGCCTCACTCCCCGAGGCCCCCCTCTCGCCAAGGGCCCCTGGCCCCTTACCTCCACCCCCGCCGCTCCGGGGTGTTCTTTTCTTTCACCAGAGACTCAGGCCTCCAGGGCGCTGCCATTTCACGGCCCCGTGGCCGCGCCTCTGCTCCGGCTTCTCACGTGTCTCCGGCTCCCATGCGGGCTCGAGCAGACCCACGGATCCGTGTGCTACCCCGGGACCAGGTGCACACCGCCAGAGATCAATCTCCCGGTCGGGAGTGCCCTACAGGATTATCCCTTCGGGTCCGAGTCGGAGCTCCTCACTTAGGCGTCCGACTCGGTCGCCATCTTGGCTCCTCCCACGTGTCGTTGCTTTCTTATTCAGTTGTTTGATACTGTTACATGCTTTACACAATGTTCCTTTGCCAAGACTTACTGCTCATAGCCACTGCTACCCAGGACTTATCTGAAGGTTAAGTAAACATACCTGACTAGACCCAAGACAGTATTTTTGAGTGCACTGGATGATAAGGCCCCCCAGTCATATAGTATAGTACACCCAAATCCTCACAGTCAGTACTTGATAAATGGGGACACCCAATTTAACATAGCTTTTGCTAAACGGACTGAACACTGTCACTGAGGTCTGGAAATCAGACCTCAGTGCACACTCAGAGTCAAATAACCACCAACTAATAGTCCAAATGGAGGCACAAAAAGTAGGAGAAAGCCTGCAAGAAGCCTATTTACTTCCACAGTGGTTTAAAGAGGCCTGAGGTGAATTCAAGACTAAGCAGCCTTGGTATTCGACAGCACCGAGCACGGGCTTCTTAGCAGAGCTTTGTACACCGGCACTCATTCATTTACAAATTAAGGACTGAACATTTGTATGAACTGTAATTACGGTTAGGGTACTCTTGCTATTTTAATCAATGCATTTTGCACTCTTTAGCCAATAGGGATTTATGCCAAGTTAATAAGTGATGAATTTAAAAAAATCGTAAAATAATAAGATCTGTCTTCATGTATTGTGATTACATTAAGCATTCTCTGTAGAGAAGGTCAACGTGTTCATAAAATGTCCTGTAAGGTATGCCTTTTTTAATATTATATTTTATTTTCAAAGTTTGTGCAAAGCCATGTTAATCTTTTAATGAAAAAAGATAACAGCACTGAAAAAACATTGGTCATTGGCTATGGTTGACCTGTTAGACTTAGTGTGGGTCCAAGTTGAAGAGAATCCCAAGGTCCTTCTTCATTTAGAACACAGAAAGTACCCCAAAATTCACAAACCCTCTTTGTAAATCACTGCCTTCTATCTGCACTACTTTATGGATCATTTCCATTGTTGTCCGTTATGAGTTCTTTTGTGGTCTAAAATTGACCCTTCAATGAGGCCCAAGACTACAACTCCCAGAAATCATGTTTGTTATTGCAAAGCCCAAGACTAGAACCATAGTGCCCCCACGTCAGCATAGCCATATGGTCATCTCTGCAAATGGAAAACATATGGCAGTGTCCCTGCGTAGTGGTGACACCTTCGTCCTACCATTCAAAGTGATGGAGTGAGAATCCGATTATCACTGCTTTGAAGAAAGTTTGTTAACGGTGATACAATGCTTTTCATTGCAGCTTCTGGCAATCTGGAGAACCTAACAACGCAAAGAACGATGAGGACTGTGCCGAGATTGAACCTACCGTCACCTGGAATGATGATGATTGCAGCTCGAGCCGCCACTGGATCTGCGAAAAGAGTCGCTTTTGACTTTACTCAACGACTTCCTTGATATGGACAGGAAGCAAAGAGATTGTAATAATCATTTTAGTTTCCAATCCCTGTTTGGTCTGCAGCACGTAGGTCCTGTTAAGAACACATTATGAAAATATAAATAAAAAATGGTATTGCATATACATTAAAACAATATCAGTTTTGCTTCATCCTTCCTCTTTTGAAACTCTGGAGGAGATTTACAAACATCTTTGCTGGGTTAGTGTCACAAATGTGACTCTAACCAGCACAAAATGTTCTTTTAATATTTTACTTTCCAGTGCAAAACTTGTGTTACGCTGGAAAGTATCCTAAAAGTAACACAAAGCAGCATAAATCGCTGCTTTTCGTTACTTGGCGCCAAAAGAGTGTTACACAGTGCTTTAAAATGGGACGGTACTGTCTGGTACGGAGTACCGGCACTTTTTTTATTTTGAGAGGAAAGTACCTGCACTTCTCAAGAAAAACGTAATACTTTCATTGGAGAGTACGGGCACTTCTCGAAAACAATCAGGTACTCTGATTCAGAGTGCCTGCCCTTCTATTTTTCCATTTCAAGCACTGGTGTTACATGTGTGGTACATGGGCATTCCCATGCAACCACCGATACCTTTTGACACAAAACCCTAGCTACACTTTATAGTGGACAAAAAAGTTAACAGCTTTTAAAAGCAAGCGTTAAAAGGAGAAATATTTTAATTTCTCCTTTCTTTTCTGACTTTGCATGCGTGCTGCACTGTGCGCCACACATACAACGTGGGAACATTTTTAAAGTGTGTCTAAGCATAGCATTTTGTACTGGAAAGGTACCCTTCCAGTACAAAAGCTATGCTAGACTCACACAAACAAGCTTGTGCTATCACGCAAATGTGTGTGCGTGGCACACAACAGCTACAATCAGTGCCGGCGCTAAGGAGAGGGATGGAGAGAGCCATTTCTTGATAGATATGGTGCTCTGATGCTCCCTCCCTGCCACGCTGCGCAGCACAGCAACTTGCGATGCTGTACTGCGCTGCATGACTATTTGGTAAATCTGGGCATCAGTATTTTCTATCAAACTCTTACTACTTACATTTCAGTCTGTCTTTAGTGTCTATTGGATATTTGTTTTAATTCTTTAGATGGATGTTACTTCATTAACCACTGCCTAGTCCTTTGAGAACGGTGTTCATTTCAAATTAATCTTTAAATTTACAGATTTCTAAAAAAATAAAATGTGCTGTCACTCTCAAACACACAGTGTGTTCGGATGTATATAGCGTAGTTCAAAATAGGGGGGGGAACTGTGCATCAGTCGGGGTTGTTAGACTATTCCAAATCATGAATATCAATGATGATTTAAGCATTTACATAAAACAATTATGTTGCAAGTTTTAGGCGTAGAGAGATTGATATGTCCAAAAATGCACGGTTATTAGCTATGTTCTGAAGCTGATCTGTTCTCACTAAATCTTCTGCCACAACCTTGACGTCTATTGCCTGAACAAAATATATCAGTATATATCATGAACATGTAAAACATTTTAAACATGACACCCTTACCCTAAACCAACACTAACCCTAACTTTAATCCTAACCCAAAGTGCTAATGCTAGGACTACCTCTTTACATTACTCTCACTCTCTCTTACATTTACCCTAAATCAAGCCTTAATCCTTCCTCTAACTCTAATCCTAACCCTAACCCTAACACTTACAAAACCCTAATTTAATGACCCTTTTATTTCCACTAACCTTAACCATTCCACTAAACGTAACCATAATACAAAACCCTTTCATATGGTCATGGCACGCAATGGTTGTGCAAGCAAGGTAATAGTGTTGAGATGAAGATGACAAAATTAATGTTAAGACATTGTGAAGTAAGCAAAGTAATGGGAGCCACCAAGGAAGCCAGATTAGAAACCAGCCCTGGTATCTTGGGTCTAAAGTCAAAGGAATAGGTATTAGGGCTCGGATTCACTAAAAAAATAACACAAAGCAGCACAGCAAGTAAAACTGCTGCACTGCTTTGCGTGAACAGGAGTAAACAGAGCAGCACCGTATGTACTAAGATGTGGCTCTGTTCTACCCTCTGTACTTTTGGCTGTCATGTGCCAACCCAGACACCCTTGCATTATAGTGCAAGGGTGTCTTTGCTGCGGTAAGCATTCTTTTTGTACAATAAAGGGCCCATTACAGTACAAAAACTGTGCTTTAAGGCATTTCCCACTTTGTATGTGTGCTGTAGAATTTAGCACACACCACACATAAAAATAATGAAAAAGAGGCGGATTGAAAATATTTCTCCTCATCACGCCTGCCTCAAGGAAGCACAGGAGTTTGTCATAAATCCCTGTCTACAATTCTTCCAAGCTAGGGAGTCCTCAATACCTATTTGTGGTGGCATGGGAATTCCCAGACAGCACCCATGAACCACTCACCCTAATGCAAAGTCATCCTAAGCAGTGCATTGAGCAGCTTTTTGTTACTTTTGGTTACAATTCAGCACAAAATGCGATTTGTGTCAGCTTGTAAACTGCACCACTAAACTTTGGGTTGCCTTGCGTTTGCATTAAAAAAGCAAAAAGTGACATCCGGTGGCGGAAGGCGCTTGTAAATAAGCCCCAAAGTGTCTATAAATCTGGACCAAGGTGTTTCTTCTTCACACATGTCACTTCTTGGCCTCTTCAACATATTTTAATCTAATTAGATAGAAAAAGATCAATATCTAAAGGTATGTGCTACAAGTATCGAACTGTGCCATACTTAGGGTTATAAGACTTAGGGCCTGATTTAGGTTTGACAGATGGGTACTTGTTAGACTTGGCATCCTTGACATGGCCTCCCCTAATGTTTTGCCTCTGCTTCCCATGTTGTTGAGTGTGATGTACTCTGTTTTTGCTGTTTTTAATACTCTGGGCACTTTACCATTGCTAACCAGTGCTAAAGTGCAAGTGGTCCTGTGTAAAATATATGTGCAAATTGGCTTACCCCTCATTGGCATATTTGATGTACTAGTAAGTCCCTACTAAAGTGCACTAGAGGTGCCAGGGGCTTGTAAATCACATTCTGCTTGTGGGCCTGCAGCGCTGATTGTGCCACCCACATAAGTAGCCCTATAGACATGTCTCAGACCTGCCAATTCAGTGTCTGTGAGTGCAGTCTTCCACTGCCAAATCGACCTGGCAAGTGTACCACTTGCCAGGCCCCACCTTCCCTTTAACTACATGTAAGTCACCCCTAAGTTAGGTTGTAGGTAGCCCCAAGGGGAGGGTGCAGTGTATATTAAAGGTAGGACATGTACTGGTGTGTTTTACATGTCCTAACAGTGAAATACTGCCAAATTAAGTTTTCACTGTTGCAAGGCTTATCTCTCTCATAGGTTAACATGGGGGCTGCCTTCAATTATCCTTAAAGTGCAGTTTCCCTTTGAGAGCAGATAGATAAAGGGAGTTTGGGGTCTCTGAACTCACACTTTAAAAATACATATTTTGGTAGTGTTAGTTTTTAAATTGTTTGTTTGAAAATGCCACTTCTAGAAAGTGGGCATTTTCTTGCTTAAACCAATCTGTGCCTCTGCCTGCTTGTGTATTCCACGTCTGAGTCAGACTGATAGTTGGGCTCTTGTGAATTCCCTCTAGACAGTGACACAAAGGGAGCTGGGGTGTAGCCTGCATATTCTGATGGGCCATCTGGGCTAGAATGGAAGGAGGAGTGGTCACTTTCACCTGAAAGGGCTGTGCCTGCCCTCACACAATGCAGTCTCCTACCCCCTGGAGTGTGTCTGGGGCCAGGCCTGGGCATGGCAGGACCTTGTGAACAACAGAGACTTTCCTTTGAAGTATTCCTACTTCAAAGACAGAGAGGGGTATAAGTAGTGGACCCAAAAAACCCAACTTTTAGAATCTTTCTGGATGAAGAGGAACCTCTGCCAAGGAGAAGAGTTGAAGAGCTGGAGGAGCAGTACTGCCCCTTTGCTGTGTTGCTTTGCTAGGTTGGCCTGCAGTTGCTGCTTCTACCTGAAAAGAGAGCAAACTGTGAACTTTGCTGTGTATCCTGCTTGAGAAAGTTCTCCAAGGTCTTGGAGTAGAGCTTGCCTCCTGTTGGAATTCTCAGGGATATCAAAGACTTAAGTTTAATATGCCTACAGCACTGGGAACTGTGTGTTTTGTGCTGTTCAAGAAAAAAAGCCACTGTGACACCACCAACAATGCCACTGGCCTGCACCCATACCAACTGACACCGCACAGAGCCACACTGCCCCGCTTTGCACCACAACCCTGGTCTCACTGCCACCGCCATCTGACGGCACCACCGAGTTGCTGCTTGCCCCGTGACCAGTGGACCCCGCACTCCGGCATCACCTTGCTCACACCGCAGCCTGGGCATCCCCGACGACGACGCTCCTGCTGACACCAGTTCCGCTGCCTGCACCGTGGCCTGTGAACACCGCTCGTGAAGTACACGAAGCACCATCATGCACCACAGCCCAGGTCTACTGACGCCAGCACCATCGACTCCAGTGTCATCACCAGGCATCCCTGTCTGCACCGCGACCCAAGGACGCCGCATGGAGCCCGTCCCGCGCCACACCAACAACTTGGGCCTGCCAAGGACAGCCCTACAGCAATGACAACAACACTGCCTGGACCATGAACTGGTGACACCGCACATCGCACCACCCCACTTCACACCGCCGCCCTGGTCTCACTGACACCGCTGGACGCCATCACCGAGCCACTGCCTGCACTGTAACCTGTGGGCACCACACCTCGCATTATCCCACTACACACCAGAGCCCCAACACCATCCACACCAGCGCTCCTGACTTCATCAGCCCGGAGTTCAATCTGCAACACTTGTGACTTTAAGGGTCTGACGACTCCCGCACCGACCTCCGGAACCAACACTGCAACACTAGTGACGTCACTCTCCGGATCTCATTGCGAGGATCACGACGCCCTGCATTCACAAGGTACTGTTTGTGGGTTTTCCCAATCCCATAGCTGGTCTGCGATGCCACGGCCAGCCTGAACTGTTGGATTTGTTGTTGCCCCAGACGAAGCTATTGACTTCAAGGAACTGTATTTTTAAGTTAATTCTTGCAAGATTCATATCTTTATTACTGTATGTCAGATTTTTCTCATTTTGGACTTGTTTTACGTAGATGATTATTGGCTATTTTTCTAAAACTGGTGTGGTGTCCTTTTGTAGTGTTTTCACTGTATTACTGTGTGTTATGTGCAAATGCTTTACACATTGCTTCTGAGATAAGCCTGTCTGCTCATGCCAAGCTACCAAGTTGGTGAATAGGGGTTATCTGAGCTGATATCTCCCTTATCCTGACTAGAGTGAGGGTGCCTACCTACTTGGACAGAGTACAAACCGACTGCCACCTAGAGACCCCATTTCTAACAGCATAGTGTATGCTGTGTGTGATGTTTGGGTGAGTGTTGTGCATTCAGAATTTGTAGTCTTCAAGGCCCCTTTGGTATGTTGTTCTGTGTGTGTCTGGCCATGTGTTTATGAGTGTGTTTTATCTCTGTGTTTTGTATGTGTGCAGATAAATACATTTATGTGAGTGTGTTTGTAGGGGTGTATATGTTACAGTTAAAAAGAGAGTGAGTCTGTGCATGTGTGAATGCATGTATGTAGGGGGGTCACATATGAATGTGTGTCGGTGCATGGTATGCATGTGATGTGCATATTTGTGTTTTCATTGTATGCTGTGATATGTTCGTGCCTGTGTGTTTGTGTACTCATGTGTATGATGTTTACGATGGATATTGTAATGTGTATTTTTGCATGAGTGTTCATTTCTATATAGGTTGGTAGTAATGACTTAACTTCCAAGCTGTTCATTTTTTTGACAAATGCCCAACGTAATGTTTTGATGTCAGACTACTTTGGCCCTCCTTATGACCCTGGCGGTCAGCGGAACACTGGCGGTAATACCGCCAACAGGCTGGTGGTGTTCCGCCACCGTATTATGACCGTGGCACATTCACCACAGTCATACCGCCGGTCCCACCAGTATACTGCCAGGCTTCAACCGGGCGGTCATAATCCCCAACCGCCAGCCTTTCCATGGCGGTGTGGTAAACACCGCCATGGAAAGGCTGGCAGTAAGGGGGACTCGGGGTGCAGGCAGCTGCACCCGCTGCACATCAACATTGCCGCCGGCTTGATTACGATCCGGCTTCAATGTTGATGTGACTTTTCCGCTGGGCCCAGCGGAAATGTTATAATAGGGGGCCAAGCATACCACCAGCACTGGCGGTATATTGGCTCCCGTGGCTTCGGCGGTCTTTTTACAAGACTGCCGAAGTCGTAATGAGGGCCATAGTCTAGTTGGAGAAGGCATGCTGAAGTGAGAGATGTCTTTTCTAGAGAGCAGAGACAGCTTCGTGACGGGAGATGTTTTCCAGAAAGAATTGTGAAATATGGGAAGAAATGTGGTCTCGCAAAGCTGGTGTGCTCTAATGGCAGCTGTGGTTTAGTGAGAGGATGTGTGAACTTTTGAACGCAGAGGTGATCTACAGAAAGAAAACATAGGGGGTCATTACAACCCTGGCGGTCAAAGACCACCAGGGCTGTTCTGACGGAAGCACCGCCAACAGGCTGGCGGTGCTTCCCATGGTATCACGAACATGGTGGAAGCACCACGGTCGCACCGCCGGGACTGGCAGTTTACCGATACGTTGGTCCCGGCGGATTTAATGACAGCAGCGCTGCCCAGGGGATTACGAGTCCCCCTACCGCCAGCCTTTTCCTGGTGGTTCGAACTGCCAGGAAAAGGCTGGCGGTACGGGGAGTCGCAGGGCCCCTGGGGGCCCCTTCACTGCCCATGCCACTGGTATGCAGACAGTGGAAAGCACCCGTCGCAAGGCCACAATGGAGCCGGCTCCTGTGTTGCGGCCGAGATCCCTGCTGGGCTGGCGGGCGGAAACCAGGTTTCCACCCGCCAGCCCAGCGGGGATGTCCTGATGGCCGCGGCGGGAGTGTGGCTGCATTGGCGGCCGCCTGGCGGTCCAAGGTCGTAATGAGGGCCATAGTCTAGACTGAAATTATGTGCTCTAGTGGGAGAGATGTAGTGTAGTGATAGTAGCTGTGACCCGTTGAGTGCACATGCTCAAATGGGGAGAGATCTAGCCCAGTCAAAGTAGATGTGGTCTAGTGCCAGGAGACGTGGTCTGGTGGTAGGATATGTGGCTGAGTATAGTGAGATGTCATCTAAAGGAAGCTGGTATTGGCTGGTAGGAGAAGATGAGGTGCAGTTATAAGAGTTGAGGTCAAGTGATAAGAAAAGTGAGAGAAGACATGGTCTAGTGAGATGGGATTTAGTCTATTGGATGCAAATCTGATGGTGTGGAAAGGGACAGTGTCATGGAAAGTTGGAGTGAAGCCTGAGCTCTAATTCAAGCTTCTTCACATAATTCAAGCATGTAATCATTGATAAATTACTCACTCACCTAGTGCATTAGTACTCCTACATAGAAATTCGGGAAACATGATTACTAAGCACAATATAAATATTGAAAACTGTCTTGAATCCCAAGGGGTGCAATCAGAATTTCATCATTCTGAGGTGGATAAAACAAGTATAATTGAGTTGGATAACAATTAACAATCATTCTCTGTCAATAGCTCCAAAAATGCAGATTATGTTATATAAAATATTGTTATAATGCAACATTTTGGGACTAAAGAAAAAAGCTACTGCATTCAAATTTGGAATTTACACATAACTTCTCTGAGGTGTCTCAACCCCTAAAAAATGTTTTGTGTACCACCCACAAAGATCTAGGAATGAGGAATGACAGAGAGAGGAGACTGCTGAAAGCTCCCCTTCTTTTAAACTGGGTTAGGGGTTCTTGGGGACAGGATATCCCAGAATTCAAGAGATAGCACTCCTTAACATGGTGGAGCACGGTTTTGGCCCAGTGCCTCATTTCTGCATTTGTTGTTCCGGATAGGCATTGCTTAATTTGTACTGTTGCCAGAGTGTGGCACGTATTTACGACAGTCTACAACATGGCGGTGATGTGTGTTTATTTTCTTAGCCGAGGTAATCAAAGGAGTTTTTAACTCTTTAACATACTTTTTCGAAAAAAGTTGAAATTAGCATGTAGGTAATGCTGGCACCAGCATTTGGCAGCAATGGCAGGTTCTGTGGATGGTGCCAGCTACAGAGGACTACTGTGAGATACCTTTGGTCGTGGACTTCCAATTTTGACACATAAGCACTGGAAATGGGGATTATTTTTCATCTACACACTTCAACTCAGAGCAAGTGAGAAACATAATGAGAGCCTTTGCTAATGTTTGTCTGTAAAGTATTGTTTAAAGAAGTAAAATCACATAACATTTTAAAATTCTGCCATAAAACCAAATACATTTTACAGTACCTCTAAACGATACACTTAACTCAATGTTTTCAAAATTGACATGGTTTATTTTTCAAATTTGTTTTACTCAGGAAATTGAGAGAGAGCTAAAAACACATGTACTCTCATGGAGTGCTAAATTAAAAAAAGAAAAGAAGAAGCTTCTTATGTTTGAGTAGTGGAAGGATACAAGTCAGGCAATCCGGGTGATCATAGAGGGGGAGGAACAAACACAAAAATAGCAAGTCAAGCTATTGAAAAAGAAGCAAGCAATGAGCATCACGATAAAACCAACAAATGGTAAGTAATGAGCTGTCTGGTAGGCAAGATCTAAAAATAATAATCCCAAAAGGACAGCTGTTAGTATTGGGAAGCCTGTGTGTTTGTCCAGCTATCTCAAATTCAGTTTTTGTATTTCTTGTGAGCCTGCACCAGTAGTTCTGCTTTTGCCACCTATGTGAAATATGAATTCACCGGGAATCGAACAAAAGGATTGAGGTTTTTTTGGGGTATCTGACACAGGCGAACTTGAAGCCTCAGCGTCCTTTGCTTCCCATTTGTCCCAGTATTAATATAAATACTTGAGCCAGGCCTGGATTATCACCCGACCATACTTTGCACACAGGGACTTTTTAACTATTGGTTACAACATAAACAGCAAAAAAGTGAATCTTGTAATGTGATCTTCTGGCTGAGAATCCAGGACTGGCTAAAGTCTCACACATGACATAGGCCTATGTGCCTTTTGAGTGTTCCGTTTGTCAATGCTGGGCTGGCTCCAGCTGCTAGCCAAAATGTTTTGAGGGAAATCGTGCATATCCAGAGGCACTAAGGTGGTTCACAAACTGACACTTAAACAACTTTTTCCTATTGGCAAAACCAGCTTTGAGAAACATGCACATCTAAATTAAACATACAAAGCCATTCTAATAGATTCTGCTGCCACACTATGCGGGGAGGCCCAACTTCTAGGACTACGAAATAGGAGATATACGGCCTAACTGAATTGCAATAAGGTTGCCATTGAAAAATATTGAGAATGTGCGTGAAACTTGGCACCTCGTTCATGGTTTCACAAGATAACCATTCATTCATGCAGCGTCGACAGGTGTAAGGAAACTGCCTGAGACGGCAGTCACGTTACCTCTCTCCGCGTTGCTCAGAGAAAAAGTATGTGTCACCTCCTTTCCTGTTCATAGGTACATGTGTGGGTGGAAGTGGCTTCAGGATACACGTTAGTGTTGACGTGAACATAGCAGGCATTGGCAAAGCCAATAGGATTTGCCTATACAAGATCTATTGGCTTTGCCAGTTATTTTAGAAATGTTGCACAGCAGCGCAAGTAAAGGACAAACAACCACCAGCAAGGGCAGGAGGTTATGAAGTAACCAGCAAAAAACAGTGCACAGCCCGTACAAACAACAAACAGCGGGAGGAGGACGATAGGTGGAGAATAAAACGGCAGAGGGAGAAGGGTCGGGGAAGCAACATGAGTGGGCTGTGGGGAAGGAGAGGCGGAGAAGGGCAGGGGATGGGAAGACTGTACAGTGCCATGCACTCTTATGGAGTGCACAGCAAAAAGTAAAAAAAAAAAAAAATAGTAATAAGCACCTTGATGGCCACAGCAAGTGGAAGGACACTGGCTGCAAATAGGAAGCTATGATCGGTCCATGCTCACTGGCAGGGACAGAAGCCACTGAAAGAATGCAGGATGCGGTGAGCAGAAGGCAGGTGGCATGACCAGTAAGAAGCAAGGAAACAAGTGTCACATGGAAGCCAAATTGTAAGTATTGCTAACTAATGGGTGAGCTCTAAAGCTTTTTTTTAACAATCGCATTCTCTGACAGCACAGGAGCACTGTAGGCCCAACCTAAAGAGGGTGCAGTGGTTAGTCCTACACATAGCTCAGCACTCTGCAGATGACTACTGTGTTAGAAGGGTGGGCAGGTTGCGCTTATACCCTAGCACATATTATATTATTGGTCTAGTGTTTCAATAATCAACTACATTGGAAGTTGAAAAATATGTTTACCCTAATTCTGGGTTATTTTATTGAAGTAAGTGGGAGGAAGACAAGTATAAGTTAGTCCCATTTTGGCTGAATTCAGTTAAGTGGATCTTCAGGCAATCTTTGAGAATGGTTGACAATGATAAGAGAGAGGGGCGCATTAGAAAGCAAGACAGACATCAAGAGGGAGGGTGGAAGGGAGTTAGAGAATGGACAATTTGAGAGGGAACTGGACAGTAATAATAAAAGCACTATGATGCAGCCAGCACTTGCAGTGTCATAGCACTTTTCTGTTATGGAGAGTGAGTGAAAGGCAACACAGAGAATAGGGCTGTGAAGGTGGTAGAGATAAAGCAACACAGACAAGGGTGTGTGGTGGTAGGGGATGAAGCAATGGGGAAAATCAATAAAATAGTACATAAACCCCAGTGAACAATGGATGGACAGTTGAAGGACCCTAATAAAGGAAAATAAATCATTATTTGGTTGCTGCTCTAAACAGTTGAACAGGAAGCGGTATCGGAAGGTGCTGGCTAATCAGGAAGCACAAATTAAGAGTGACAACAAAGTCAACAAATGGTAAGCAATGTCAGGGCTCCAATTACCTTACAGTAAACAATACCCATCGCAGTGACAGCACATGAGCTGTCAGCAGGCAAGACCTAAAACGGCAAAAAGAGAGAAATTACAGCAGGTGTGAAAAAGAACCTGCTTGATTCAAATAAGAGACAGGAAAGAAAAAAAAGATAAAAGGGTGGTAGAAGGTAGAGGAGTGAGGTGGAATCAAAACTAGGCAGCCTACCTATTTGGCAATCCCAACACTATTCAGTGGTGGCAGAGGACTCCTTAGAAAAACGTTGAGACCCTACAGTTATGTTTCCTTACAAACGATTGACTGGCTTAGCTTGCTAATTGCTTGAGATTCAAGAGGCAGACTGGAAGCAGATCTAGATTTACCAGATGCAATATGCAGCTAGGCTGCTTAGGGGACGACTTGAGGCCTGGATGGTCAGGAGTTTGTTTGGCCACAAAATTCCAATAGCTCTGCGTTGGGATGGATAAGTACCTCAGGCATATTTTTTGTCATAGACGAACACAGCTCATGAACATAGGCCTGTCTCACAGTTTGCAGTCTTGTCGGACCGGGAAGGTTGCCCAAAGCGCTGCCCTCATAATGGTGGAAGACTACTGCCTTCACTAGGACTTAATCAGCACAAACACAGTGGTGGCAGCACGGCGTGTAATTATCAGTTGTGGTGAATATGTCTTTTTAACCTTGTATCACAGGAGTGATGCCTAGAGGCTCACTCACCTTTTTAAAGTCTGCTGTGTAATTAATTCACCCCTTGCCTACGTCAGGTTGATGTGTAAGTGCATGCCTTGTGGAAGCATGTGCTGAATGCATGTGTGCTCGCAAGAAATAAACTACACAAAGAGTAAAGTGTGGTTTAGTGCTCACATGGTAAATGCGTGTACTGGCAGTGTGTGTGTTTTTAAAATAACACACTCCGGTACAGTACAGAGAGACTTCAGTACTGAACAGCATGCACAGACAAAGGGGGTCATTATGACCCCGGCGGGTGGCGATAATGTGGCGGTAGTACTGCCAACAGGCTGGCGGTACTTACCACCACATTATGACCGTGGCAGACCTGCGACGGTAATACCGCCAATACTGCCAGGCTGCTGCCAGCCTGCAGCCTGGCGGTCCCGGTAGTTGTAATCCGCCAGGGCAGCGCTTTGTGATAGATTACAAAGAAGGTGTCTGGGCACATCTCAGGAGAGATTAATGGGGCTGATCAGGGAATCATTAAGACTAGGGCTAAGGGCCCTAGATTAACCTTTTGATGCACATATCACTGTGGCTAACATCCAGGTGTGAACTCTATTCACTCCCATGAATCTTCTTGTTGGTTAATCAGTTTCGGAGTTCTGCCTGCTGTGACAGACATACTTCAGGAGGAAGAAGAAATGGGAAAGATGTCAATTTCAAAGAAGCAAACCCCAACATAAAATTTTGAAGACTCAGACACTAAATTACATTTTGTGTCTGGAAAAGGACTATAAAGCACCCGTGGTTCAACAACGAGGTCGGAACAACGACCTCGTTCTAACCACTAATGCATTTACCACAAATGCGTTTACAACAATTTTACCATTGTAAACGCATTCTTTGTAAAGGCCTTAGCGATCAGCATGCACGGTTCCAGCATGCTTACCCCCTAACCCCCACCCCCAAAGATAACTGCGACCCCCCCATCCCCACAACTACCCCAACCCCCACCCCCAAAATTACCAGAACCCCAACCCCCTCCTCCAAACCCTAATCACTCCCAGCCCCCACCCCAAAAATGAAAAATACCCCGAGTCCCCACCTTCGTCCCTAAAACCTAAACACCCCAACCCCCAACCCACCCCTTAAACCTAAACACTGACCCCCTCCCCCCAAACCCTAATCACCCGAGCCACCATCCCACCCCACCCCCAAAAAAAACAGCCCCAGTCCCAGCCCAACTTACCTCCTCCTTCACTGCGTCGACTCTGACTCCCTTCTGCTGTACCTTAACCACGCATGTACATGGTTCAGACATGCGTGATTAAGGTACCAAAACCAGGAAGCCGTGGAAAACGAAAGTGTTGTTTCGCGTTCGTTTTTCACAACTTCATGGTTTCGGAGTCGTTGTTCCGGGTGTTTCCCGCGCCTGCCTGCTCGCTAAGACCAGTGTACCTTGTGAGGGATGGGAGAGCATTACAGGGACATCTGGCCTAAAAAGGTTTCAATCACTAAGGTTGGGCCCAGTAACTCCAGCTTGTCCTGTGGCACTCTGAACAGGGTTCTGACATTATGTCAGAACATTCACTGTGTAGGGTGCCCAGTAGAAAGGCAACAAATTTGTAGGATGGGTGCTTCCTTTTATGTCCTATGTGTCTTTTATGACCTTTGTATGCTAATATATGCTTCATATTTCAGGATCTGATGCTAAACTAGTTAAATGTTCTGCTATTCCATATCACTTCTTTTGCACACCTATGTTTGCATGTATTAGCACATTAAAAACAACCCCAGTGGCTTTGCCAAGGCCTGAAATATGTATATGTTGTTTAACTATAAGGGCGAGATGACAGTTGGCTGCTCTCCTGTAAGTGAATTCTGCTTCTACTACTGGTGATTGTGCCAGTTATCAATCACTTTCTTATATGCAACCAATCTTTTTGATCAGCGGCATCAATTACTCAGACAAAATGCCATGAAGGTGCTCTCACAGCACTGCATCCCGTCTACCCGAGCATAGACTGGCTCTCACCATGCTCCAAGGTAAATGAACAGTAGAAAGTAGTGAAAATTTAAGCATTTTGATCCAGTCTATCAAATATGAAATACAACCATAGAATAACTAGTTTGCAAGAACTGTGGAATAATTATATTAGTAATTCTTGTGCTTTATATTAAAGACTTGAAAAGATATTTCAGATATTTACTGTAGAAGACAAGTAGGTTTCTCATCGCACGCCATGCCAATGTGTTTTTAAAAGCATTGTAAAAATGTAAAATCGCATAGATACATTTTCTTAAATATTGTTACACCTGGCATCCTTGGTGTGTTTTCTCCCTAACTTTTTTCCTTCAAATTGGGATATACCCCATTGCCATATTTAATTTACTTACAAGTCACTAGTAAAGTGCACTGCATGTACCTAGGGCCGGTAAGTTAAATGCTACTATCCGGCCTGCAGCACTAATTGTGACATCCACTTAAGTAGCCCTTTAAACATGTCTCAGGTCTGCCATTTCAGAGCCCATGTGTGCAGTTTTTACTGCCAAATCGACCTGGCAAAAAAAAAAACTTAAGTCAGGCCTAAACCTACATTTTTAGTACATATGAGTCACCCCTAGGGTAGGCCCTGGTCAGCCCAAAGGGCAGGGCAAAATGTATTTAAAATGTTGGATATGTACTTTTCAGTTTTATATGTCCTGGTAGTAAAAAACACTTAAATAGGTTTTTCACTACTGCAAGGCCTGGATCTACCATAGGATAGCATTGGAGTTATTGTATTACATTTTATAAGTGCAATTTCCTAATAGGAAGAGATAACCCCTCCATGTTTCTCTGGAGATAAACCCTCCACGTGTCTCTGGAGGCACCATTTAAATTCCTAACTAATGGTGAAGTCAAATTTTTAAGTGCAATACTGAAAATGGCACTTTTTCAAAGTTGGCATTTTCTGTCTGGGTCAGTTTGACAGTTGGACTGTTTGCACCTCTCCTCTAGACAGTGACACAAAGGGAGCTGGGTTGTAGCCTGCATATCCTAATGAGCCATCTGGGCTGGAGGGGAAGGGAAGAGTGGTCACTTACACCTGAAAGGGCTGTGCCTGCCCTCACACAATGCAGTCTCCAAACCCATGGTATGTGTCTGGGGCCTGGCCTGGGGAAGGCAGAATCTCACAAACAAGAGAGACTTGCCTACTTCAAAGGTCGAAAGGGGTGTAAGTAGTGGACCCAAAACCCCCGAAAAAATTAGATCACATCTGGATTCAAGAGGTATCTCTGCCAAGGAGAAGAGCTATAGAGCTGAGGAGTACTACTGCCCCTGTCAGAGCCCTTGTGGAGGAAGTGGGACGTCCTCATGCCATGTCTTCTGTTCGCCTACAAGGAGGTGCCTCAAAAAGGGCTTGGATTTAGTCCTTTTAATTTACTGTATGGCAACCCTGTCAGGGGACCTTTGAGTCTAGTGAAGGAGTGCTTAGAGAAAGCCCTCAATAAATCTTCCAAGGATGTATTTAGCCACAAGCTGGCCTTCAGAAACCAGACTACCCGCTTAAAAGCTGTAAACTTCGCACTTGTATAGCGCATTACTGACCCGTAAGGGTCTCAAGGTGCTGTACGCATACCGTTATGGACCCCTCCTGGCTTTTCCCTGTGAGGTGCCAGCTCCTGGGCACCCCCAGGGTGAATCCAGGCACCCAAGCGCTGTTGGGGCTGTTGTGGAGATTAAGCAAGCTATTTCCCAGAGTTACAGATTGGGACCCTTTAATTAGATTAGGCACTGAGGCAAGAATTATCTGGTCCAAGGGAATCAAGCCCAAGACCTGCCAAGGCGGGACTTGAACCCTGGTCCCAGGCCAGCTCTCTGCATCAGGGTCTGCGGCTCTAACCATTGTGCCACACTTCTCCAGCTCTCGCACGAGAGAACCTGGAAGCAAGCCAAGCAGACATGAAACGGTGGTATGACCAGAATGCCACTCTGGTCGAGTTTCAGCCTGGGCAAAAAGTGTGGGTAATGGTGCCAGCGGAGCCTAGGGCACTCCAGGACAAGTGGACTGGGCCATTTGATGTGATGGAGTGCAAGAGCGAAATCACCTACCTGGTGGACTTGGGGACTCCCAGGAACTCCTTAAGGGTCCTGCATGTAAACCGCCTCAAGCCGACTGAATTGTCCATGCTCTTAGCGACAGATGATGGGGTGAAGGAAGAGTGTGAGCCTCTTCCTGCCCTCCTGTCTGCTGGAGAGAAGGATCGCTCTGTGGAGGGAGTGAACCGCTCCCCCTCCCTGACCTCAGAACAACAGAGGGACTGTTGCCAGGTATTGGGTCAGTTTGCCTCCCTGTTCTCCTTGATCACAGGGGTCACACACTTGTGTACACATAATGTGGACACTGGGGACAGTCCACCCATTAAACAAAAGGTTTACAGGGTGACTGATATGGTGAGGGCTAGCATCAAAGATGAGGTGTCTAAGATGTTAACCCTAGGGTTAATTGAGTTTTCTAGCAGTTCTTGGCCCAGCCCTGTGGTCTTGTTCCCAAAGGCTGCTGCTCCTGGTGCCACCTCAGAACTCTGGTTCTGTGTGGACTACCGGAGTCGCAATGCATTCACTAAAACTGATGCGTACCCCATCCCCAAGCTGATGAGCTCATCCATCGGTTGGGAGCTGTTAAATACCTCAGCACATTTGATTTGACGTCTAGGCATAGGCAGATTGCCCTAACTGAGGGGGCCAAGGCGAGGTCAGCATTTTTTATCCCAGATGGACACTTCCAGTTTAAAGTGATGCCATTTGGGATGAAAAACGCCCCTGCCACATTTCAGAGGTTGGTCAACCAGGTGTTGGCTGGGCTGGATAAGTTCAGTGCTGCCTTTCTGGATGACATTGCAGTTTTCAGTTCCACTTGGGAGGAATACTTTCAGCACCTCTGCAGAGTGTTGGAGGCCCTGCAAAAGGCAGGCCTCACTATTAAGGCAAGCAAGTGCCAAGTAGGGCAGGGTTCTGTTGCGTATTTGGGACACCAGGTAGGGAGTGACCAGGTGGCACCCCTACAGCCAAATATTGACACCATTCTGGATTGGGAGCATCCCAAGACCCAGACTGAGGTGAGGGCCTTTTAGGCCTCATTGGCTATTACAGGAGATTTTTCAAGGGGTATGGCACCATTGATGCCCCCTTGAATGAGTTGACTTCCAAGAAGGAACCAAAGAAGGTGATCCGGACAGAGGCTTACCAGACCACTTTTGATGCCCTGAAGGCTGCCATCTGCATAGCACCTGTGCTGAAGGCACCTTACTACTCCAAGGAGTTTGTTGTGCAGACAGATACCTCAGAGCATGGTATAGGAGCAGTACTCTCACAACTTAATGAAGAGGGCCTAGATCAACCTGAAGCCTTCATTAGCAAGGGGTTACTTCCCAGGGAACGTAGGTGGAGTGCAATAGAGTGTGAAGCTTTTGCTGTGGTCTGGGTGCTGAAGAAACTATCACCTTACTTGTTTAAGACTCACTTCCGGGTTCAGAGCGACAAAAGACACCTCAGATGGTTAATGCAGATGAGGAGTGAGAATCCAAAATTGTTGAGGTGGTCCATTTCCCTTCAGGGGATGGACTTTACGGTGGAACACGGCCCTGGTGCAGAACACGCCAGTGCTGATGGTCTGTCCTGATTCCTCCGCCTTAGTGAAGAGAATTCCCACTTTCAGCTGGGGGGACACAGGTTAGACTTGGCATCCTTGGTGTGGTCTCCCCTAACTTTTTGCCTCTGTTTCCCAAGTTGTTGATGTGTGCTGGACTCTGTTTTTGCTGGTTTTGGTACTCTGGGTACTTTACCACTGCTATCCAGTGCTAAAGTGTGAGTGTTCCTATGTAAAATGTATGTGCAATTGGCTTTCCATGATTGGCATATTTGATTTACTAGTAAGTCCCTAGTACAGTGCACTAGAGTTGCCCACGGCCTGTAAATCAAGTGCTACTAGTAGGCCTGCAGCACTGGTTGTGCCACCAACATGAGTACCCGTGCAGACATGTCTCAGACCTGCCACTGCAGTGTGTGTTTGTGCAGCTGTAAACTGCCAATTCAGCTTGGCAAGTGTACCCACTTACCAGGCCTAAACCTTCCCTTTTCATACATGTAAGGCAGCCTAAGTTAGGCCCTAGGTAGCTCCATGGGCAGGGTGCAGTGTATGTTTAAGGTAGGACATATACTGATGTGTTTTAAATGTCCTAACAGTGAACTACTGCTAAATTTAGTTTTTACTGTGCAAGGCCTATCTCTCTCATCGGTTAATATGAGGGCTGTCTTGAAATATTATTAAAGTGCAGATGCCCTTTGAGAGCAGATAGAAATGTGGATTTTAAGGTCTCTGAACTCCTAATTTAAAATTACATCTTTTGGTAAAGGTTGTTTTCAAATTGTGTGTTTGAAAATGCCACTTCTAGAAAACAGGCATTTTTTTGCTTAAACCATTCTGTGACTCTGCCTGTTTGTAGATTCCCTGTCTGATTCAGTATGACAGTTGGGCTGTATGCACCACTCCTCTAGACAGTGACACAAAGGGAGCTGGGATGTAGCTTGGAAATCCTGATGAGCCATCTGGGCTGGAGGGAAAAGAAGGAGCGGTCACTTACACCTGAAAGGGCTGTGCCTGCCCTCACGCAATGCAGTCTCCAACCCCCTGGTGTGAGTCTGGGGCCTGGCCTTGGCAAGGCAGGATCTTACAAACAAGAGAGACTTTCCTTTGAAGTTTGCCTACTTCAAAGGCAGAAAGGGGTATAAGTAGTAGACCCAAAACCCCTGAAAACTAGATCACTTCTGGATTCAAGAGGAATCTCTGTCAAGGAGAAGAGCTGAGGAGAAGTGCTGCCCCTGCCTGTGATTGTGCTTTGTTGGGCTATCCTGCAGTTGCTGCTTCTGCCTGTGAAAGGGGACAAAGACTGGACTTTGTTGTGCATTTCTGCTTGAGAAAAATCTCTGAGGGCTTGAACTGAGCTTGCCTACTGTTGTTGAAGTCTCAGGGCCATCAAAGACTTCCCCTGCCAGCACCTAAACTCTCTGCTGAGACTCCTGCCCTGCCAAGTGATGCTCTATCCAGTCCCTGGGCCCTGAAAGGTGAAGTTGGCAGACAAGAATTGAAAATCCACACAAGGAACACCGTGCAGGGAAATGTTCGATGCAACTTCTGCAATGCGGCTGCTAAACGACGCACCACCGGCTTCACGCCTGAAATCAAGGTTCCACCTGCATCGCGGCTGGGAGATCGACACATCGCGGCTGTAGAAATGACACGCAACAGCCGCTTACGGAGGCTGATAACACCGCAAACCCCACACAGCGCTTTTTTCTGATAATGTGCGACCAGATTTTCCATGCATCATCCCTGGGCATCCAAGTCAACCCTACTCTGCGTGGATTCGGGGTGCCCCGTCCGGAAATCGACGCATCGCTCTCCTGCAAGGAAGAAAAACAACACATCGCCTCACTTGCGAGTAAAGAATCAACGCATTGCTACCCTGTTCCGATGCACGCTCGCCCGTGCAGCTTTATTTTTTACACTAACCAGGTACTTTGCGTAACAACAGCATTCTCACAGTTTTCAAACATTTAAGACTCTTATTCTTTTTAAAGTTCATATCTTGACTTGTGTATATTGGATTTTTGTTGTTTTTGTTCTTGTTTGATTTAGATAAATATTACCTATTTGTCTAATCTGGTGTGGTGTCCATTTTGTAGTGTTTTACTGTATTACTGTGTGTGTTGGTACAAATACTTTACACTTTGCTTCTGAAGTTAAGCCTTCCTGCTTGTGCTAAGCTACCAAGGTGGTGAGCGGGGGTTAACCAAGTGTTATTCTCTTTTACCCTGACTAGAGTGAGGGTTCTTGGGTGGACAGAGGGTGATCTGACTGCCAACCAAAGACCCCATTTCTAACAAAAATCTTCTTTATTTGTCTTACCTGATGTGGGATCCTTTTTGTGTGATTTTTTCACTGTATTACTATTTGAAGTGTTGCCTAAAAACTTAACACAAGTTAAGCTTGACTGCTCTGTGCCAAGCTACCAGAGGGTGGGCACAGTATAAGTTGAGGTTAGCTTGTACCTTACCCTGACAAGAATTGTGGTTGCTGCTTGACCAGGGCTCAAACCCCAGTCAACCAACATGCCAATTTCTCACAAATATTAACAAGTGGAACTAAGAAATAAATATATAAGTAAGCTGACTCACACTCTGTAGATCTTGTTGGACTTTTCTTGGTCAGCACTCCAATTAAAATGCTAAAAGGGTAAGTACCAAAGAAAAATGCTGCAGCACAGTTTAGAGCCAAAGTTGAAACCCCACAAACTTGATGAAGGGCAAGCATGAGAAACTTTGTACATCCCCAATCTTTCTTCATAGATCATGAAGACAATTTAAGGGCAACATTAAGAAGGGTCAGGGTTTTCAAAACTTGTTTTGCTAACCCGTAATAGGAACCCATTTGGGATTAGAGTTGAAGTTGGTTAGGATTAGTGGTTATGGTTTGGGCTAAGGGTTAGGTTTAGGAAATAGGGCTAGTGGTAAAAGAAAGGGGTTTAGAGTTTAAGGGTAAATTGTTAAACCTATTGTTTAGTTTTAGAGTTGGTGATTGGAGTTAGGGTTTGGATTACAGATTAGGGTTATGGCGAACAGCAACGGTTTAAGGATAGGTACTAGAGGTTAGACAATAAGGAGGGAGGTTAGAGCTTATGGTTTAGAGGTTTGATAGAGGCTGGTGTTAATGGTTACAGCTGAGGCAAGGTTCAGTGGCAGGGTAGGGTTTAGAGCTAGGGGATAGTGTTAACATTAGGATTAGAACTTCAGTTTGGGTTTGGACTAGGTTTATGGTTTATGATAACAGGTAAGGGTTATTATTAGGGTGATAAATAGGACCTGCGGCTAGGTTTTGGATTAATGTAATGTTAAGAGTTTTTTATGGTTCCTTTGAGAATTTAAGTTATAATTGTGGGTTCAGCTTAGGTTAAGGGCTAATGTTATGGTCCTGATTAGAATCAGAGCAAAGGTTAATTTGAGTTGAAGTTGTTGTGTCTTCTTGCTGATTTTGAAAGTTCTCTCAACAGTCATCTGATTGTTGCCAGTTCCATCTCTCTTTTAGGAAAAATGATTAAGCTATTTCTTCATTAAAGCATTTTTCAGTTGTAGAAATCCATACTAAGGATTTAAAAAATAACAATTGGAATTTCCTTTAACAAAGAGTACCGGTTGGAGGTAGCTAGGAAGGCAAGTGCCTTCACCTATTTTCCAAACCCTGAGACTACTTTTACAAACAGTTCTCAAACTATTTTCTGTACTGCAAATGAAAATCCTGTGAAGAAAGCCTAGTACACAGTGGCATGATACAGTAGCAGTATGTTATACATTTAGTTTTATATTTTCTTTAAACATTTTCTATGTTCTGCTGGTACTGGAAATCCACAAAACATTTCACATCTTCTAGTTCCTATTTTCAAACAGGTAAAGTTTATCAACATAGACTTCCAAAGCTCTTCCACTTGGATTAAATCCAGAAATATATAAAGAATAGTGCTGTCAATTTAACATTTAGGTTACATTAATACCAGACTTTGTAACATAATCACATATAACTGAAAAATATTCTGTACAAATCCAAAACAGGACTCTACAGAAATAATTAACATATTTGCATTTTACCATAAAAAATGTTAAATATTACAAACCAAATGACTCAGTTGTGATTTATACAGCGCTATTAAACCAATGATATTACCATTAAGACAGTTATAATTCAGCATGACTAGTTCTTATAGTTATCTTTAAAACACATTTGCAAACAAAAATCACCTTAAGCCTTATAATTTCTATGCCATCTTCAGTGGGTACGTCAGTCTGTGATCTGGTGAAATATACTTATTACATTTAAAAAAAAATGACAAGTGGATGAAATTTGAAATACATTATTCAATGCACTTTTCCTATTAAGTTGTGTTAACTTAGTGCTGTAACTCATTCTCGTTCATCTACGCTTGGATAAAAAATTCACCTTCAGTTCTCATTCCAAAAATGTACTTCTGTTAATTACTTTCGTACTATATTCTATGTTCCATACTAAAGTGCCATTAATGAAATATACTTTTGGCAAAATATTGCGAAGAATCCACCAATTTCAACTTCCACAGGTATTGTCTAAACAAGGCTGTTGTACCATCTTCAACATTTTTGTACCCCAAGAAAGAGTTATAAAACACCCAAAGGATACAGAATTCACCTCTGCTTGAGCCTGGATGCATTGAATCATATAATTTTATCTGTAAAAGTGCTTATTATGTTCAGTGTGATACATGTAAATCTAATTTAAACTCGTTTGCATCATTATTGTGTTATTTAATGTATTTATATATTGGGTTATGAACAAGCAGTGTGATATTTAACAGATATGTTTTACTTAAGGACAGTGATGGTTAGATGAGTAACGATTACACACATTGTAATGGTAATTACATTTTTGAGCAATTAAGCTGTTTTGTGATAAAGTGGTAGAAGCACACCACAAGAAAGAACACAACAAAATGGCAAGTATAAACAGCAGAGCATCATATTAAACATATTTCCAGTTTTTGTATAATGTCTTGTTACAAGTTTTCTTTTGTTCCAGGTACATGAGATGGCACTTCAGAGTCGTTATAAGCTCAGAATAGTAATTTCCAAAGGTGGTAGTGGTGATAGTTAGAGAGATCAAATTTGGAAGCTGCACAAAGTGGTCTGAGTATTAACATCAGCACATTTTGATTGACAGATCAGAGGTACATGAAAGGTAGGCAGTGGATCAGTAATTTGGCAAGGTAGTCTGGACAAGAGCCCTAGGCCATTTTGTTTGATTCTCAACAATTTGTAAAGAGACCTATTTTTAGCTGTGAGCCATCCATTTTCACGATGAAAGGGCGTGGTGGACAGTTTGCATAATGCTCTGGTAGCAAAGCTGAGACCCTTGTCTAGCTTGGAGAAGGTGTATGGACGCAGTCCTACAAGCAAGTTGGTGAAGTAATCTACTTTATTAAGTACTGGTAAATGAAATAGTGCCTTGGGGAGTTGAGGAAATGTAGACATAGACACATGTTTAATCTGTTATTTTATTTAAGTGTTTACATTGCCCAAAACATTAAAATACCATAAATCTACATCACAAGGTGTACACTTAGAGTACATTGGTACATTTGTTTGGAATTGTTAGTGTCATGAAAACATTAGTAATTGACATCAAAGAAAATACTTGAATCAGCAGATATACCTTTTTAAATTACCTAACAGGAGAGAGATTGGGCCCTGATTGGTTGGGTCATATGAACAGTTTAGTGTTTGTAATATTTGAATTTGTCAGCAGTATTGTTTGAATCAGATAAACTGTTTTGTTTTAGCATTATTTAAATTTTTCAGCAGCTTGGGTTGGATCAAATAAACAATTCTGTGTGAGTGCTATTTTAAATTATTGTTGATAAAAGCTGTCAGAGGTATTTGAGTATGTTGTGCCAATTGATATATTTTTAAACACCATTGAGAACAACAAAAACACTATATTATATATGATTCTACAACAAAACGCTGCACAATTTATGTTTAACAGGTAAATGCTGTGTACTGATTCTACCAACAACATATTCAAATACTTATGTCACACACCTGCTTACATGGCCCAGCAAGATGCCTTTCAAAAGCGTTTTGTGTGCAAAATATTAACAATTGCGCCAAACACCAGATTTCATACCTATACTGTGAAACCCATTTTTTGGAATGCCTTGTTATTGCCTTTATTTCTGTCCATGGATTCATCAATTCTTTGAATAATAAAAAGGTGTCATTCTAGTGAGTGACAAGAGAGTTAACATAACATTTAAAACCTATGAAGCCTAATCCCCAAAGCCTTTTCTATGAGTACATTTTATTGAGCACTGTTTTTTTCATTATATATATATTTAGCAAGAGCAACATAATATGTTGAACAGAATAGTTGTACATGGTATTTGAGACTGAAATACACTATTATCTGAGCGAGATTGATAAGGGAGATGTGGGGCGAGGACACTAAAAGCTATGTCTAATTAATATGTATGGTATACTAGATACATATGTATAGTAAAGTAGTAGTTATTCAGCTTGTATCTCTTTTTCTGATAGGTGTTCTTTCAATGCAGTTTTAAAGTCCATGAGGAAGTTTGCAGCCCTAATGATAGATTAAATGTATTCCAATGGAAAGGGAGTGCAGGTAAAGGCATTAAAATAGGAAGTGGCACATGGTGGCTTAGATATAGTAATAAGGTAGCTGTTAACAGATTGAAGGGTACATAATGGTAAGTAGCGTAATAGGGTCTTCGAAAGATAGGCCAGTTTGTCATTGACTTGTATAGTAGTTTTAGTAATTTGCTCTATGTTAATAATGCTCTGTTCATTTTGCTTTTAGGCATCCTAGGTGGAGGTGGTAGTTGAAGAGGAGATATCCCTGGGGAGATTTGGTAAATATTTTATCTAATGAAAAGTAGGAGTAGGATGGCCATAAGACTATGATAGTAATCCACTCTGCTGAAAATCTGTGAGTTGGCAAGTGATTTGCCAGTGCTGAATGAGAGCATATTTTGCATATGTTAAGAAGTTGGAATCATCCTATTTGTAGCCTTGTTCGTGATGAAAGCTGTCACCTTTGTTGATGAATTGAGGAGAATGCTGACATTTCTAACTGATGATGCAAACTTCAGTGAGTCAAGGGAACTGAGATGGAGACATCTAGAGAGAAGAGACAAAGGAGGAGGTTTGGCAGAATATAGCATTAAAAACCAAGTGTAAAGTTTCTGGTGAAGATTTCTTATTATTTTTGAATAATTGAGCCATGACAACAGTTATACATAAATAACCTGTAGCAAAAATATGCCCATGTCTACAGTTCCTCACAAAGGCACTATGTAACTTACTCAGAGGCAAATAGCTGTGAAACAGTTGGAGATGCATACATAGAGGTCAGGTGTGGACTTTGGAAAGGAGAAGGCAATCTGGATATTATCAGCATAAAGAAGATATGAGAAGCCATAGATGAAATTAAATATGACTTACTCCTGTCTTAGGTTTGAGTTACCTGATTATCCAGGCTTTATTCATAAAGCATTTCTGTGAGTGGTTTTCTGGAATAAGACATGCTTACATATAGAAACTGTGACTACACATGTCTTACTACTGGAACGTATGAGTAAATAAAACCTGTACCTAGAGTAAGGCGCTTTTACACAGTGAAAATGCTTTATGAATTGGACCTAGCTATTTGGGTGACATGCACACTGAGGATATATCTCCACTAACTACATGTATAAATGCATGCACCAGAATCCGGACTTCCTTCTAATCAATAATTGCTATAAAAGCTGTGTAAGAGCCATCACTGTTTATTAGTACAGTTCCCCACCACAAGAGGTTGCTTATTTTCATGTAGTAATTTCCAGAAAATGTTCAGTCAATGTCTTCCATTGACTTAATAGGATAACAGGCTGATTCATGATCCACTGCTGTGATGAACAATATCTAACACTGTAAACAGAGTGTGACTCCTTTGCATGGTAACATAGGCTTGTGTAAATTACACCATATTTACAAAAGTTCAGAAACTGCCAGAACTACGCATGTGTAACTTAGGCACGCTGATGTTTTCTCTTAAGTGTCACCGTTGGATACAGATAGGAGTGTTTCTTGGAAATGGTTAGGGAAAGCTCTTACAAAAGAGGTGTATAGCTTTCAAGTGTAACCATTGTGGGATTTGCAAATACGTACTAACAACCTGCCCAATTAGGTTACAAGTGCAAGATCCAGACATAACTGCTTCAGAAAGTGTGGGAAAGGGAGCCATTACCCCAGTATTCAGAGAGGGGTGGAGGAGGAAAGGATACTTGAAAAAAAAACAAATTAAAAGTGATAGAAGAAAGGATTTCCGAATGTAAATTAAATAGGTGTTTTATTTCCCAGTGATTTTACTCAGTGCATAATGCAGGCCAATTTATGGGGGCAAGAAAATAGTTGCAAGAGTCTTTATTGATTTGTACCCAGGTAGAACTGTTCTCTAGACAGCCCTAAGTTAGGCCTTTTAGGGAAGGGACAATTAATAAATATTCTCAAAAGGTGCAATTTAAAATGAATGGTAGGGGTAAATTACAGGAGTCATAAATTATACCCATGGTCTTTAATCAGACTCACTGTGTAAAATGTGTAAAACTGCTCTCTTGAAAGCAGTAGACAAGGGTTCTAATCTTGAAAAAGGTAGCTTACTGAATCCATACAGATAGCTCTGAAAGTTGATAAGGACCCTGCAGAAACATCTGGGTGTCAAAAGCAGCACTGTAAGGTATGAAGACCTGGTTAACCTTGGAAAGACTTACACACAACACTGCAGAAGGGATCATGCTTTTGTAGTACAGAGAAAATGACCCAAAGAATACTAGATGAAGGTTTTTCTTTCATAAATTCTGGAGATATAGAAACAGTCTTGTGAAGGTGAGAAACCACTATGACGAGGGAAGTGTCAATGATAAAACTGTTACATTTTCAGGCTCAGGAGTACACCAAATCCCCAAATAGTGGGGTTGCTCCCTTGTAGGTCCTGGTAAAGGTAATTGCACAGCATGCTTCTGTCATGGTTTCGGGCAGATCTGATCAGGACTCTGGTTGGGACACCCCTTGAGGTCACTGAATACCCTAAAGAGGTAGTGTACTGGAGCAGAAGAGCAGCTAAAGGCATACACGGAAAGGACAGCTATGGACAGGCACAGAAAACAGGAAAGTAAAAGCAGAGGAACCCTTGCATGGACAAATAGGAAACGGATTACTAGTGGACAAACACGCTGGGGTTGTACACAGAGTAAGGCACAGAACCTCCCACAGAGACAGGGAATCTCAGTGCCTCTGTGCAGTCTGCCAGACCCATAGAAAGGAGGCAGCAGAAATGATTCCGTCTCTGGACCCTAGAGCACAAACAAGGATAGTATTTACATACACATGACAAGCTCTTGTGGGTCCAGCTGGAAACACAGTAGCGATTCCTGAAACAACAGCAATAGCACACTGTCACTGTTAGGCACGAAAGACAACATATAACACTAGACAAGGATGGGGGCTGGAATTGCCTCCTGGAAACCAGGAGCCAACCCCAGTACAAATGAGGACACTTATACACTGGTGAAGACTGTTAGAACACTTACCAGACACAAATACAGAGAGGAAACAGAAACAGAAGGGACAAACTAAGAGACAGAGGCAGGAACTGGGAAAAGGCTCAGGCTTAAACAAAGGCAGGGCTAGGGCTGGAAACCAGGGCCCAAGCTTCTGGCTGTAACAAACAGAGACAGTACTGGGAAACAGGGAGCAGGCTCTGGCTGGAACAGGCAAGGACAGGGCTGGAATACAGGGAGTAGGATTAAGCAGTAAACAGGACTGGGAAACAGAGAGCAGGGTCAGGCTGAAAAAACCCAGGAGCAGGACAGAGAAACAGGGAGCAGGCTCTGGAAGAAACAAACAGGTACACGGCTAAGAGATAGAGAGCAGACTCTGGCTGGAACAATCAGGAGCAGGGCAGAGAAACAGGAAACAGGATCAAGCTGGAACAGAACAGGAACAAAACTGGAACACCATCCGACAAAGGGTCTGTACCACAAAGGAATCAAACTCCAATGCACGATGGGGATCTTGAGGAAATGGCTGCTTATAAGCAGTTCCAAGCTGGGCTGCACAGGAGATGTCTCAGGTGTGTGTAGTTTCAGACACTTGCAAGTCCTAGAGGAGAGGATCTGGTGAAAAGGAGCAACTGGACTTCTCCTATAGAAAACAATGGGAAACAGAATCCAGGCTTTCCTGACTACCAGGCTGTGTATTGTGGGATTTGCAGTCTTAGGAAGCAAATGTAGTACTACAAAAGTATACAACGGCCAAAAGAGAAACAAACCGGAGTCTGCAAGAGACTCTAGATAAGTGTTCAAGGTGATTCCCAGGCTACCAAGAGTCCCCTTAAGCCCCCCCCTAGAAATGGGACAACAGAGTCATAACAGCTTCACTGGAAGTGAGCCAGTCATGCATCACACGCCACATTGACAAAGTGGCTAGAGGATATGTTCCATTCAGAGATGTTGAGGTTTCTATAATAGAAAGCATGCTCTGTTAAGAGGTTAACAGCTACGACCAGGGAAGGCAATCAATGAAGCACATGCAATTTATGGCCTGTCTTTACACAGCCTGCTTCTACACGTCAGGATCAGTTCTAGTGCACAATAGATCCTTTGCCTCCAACAGAATATACTTAAGGGTGGCAGTGGACTTCAATCTTTACACCCATTCAATCAATTACTTCTCCAAGGAGGGAAGGGGGTTCAGTCTCTGTATTTGTTGCATCCTTGGTCTGTGCCAGAATGATTAGTCCTCTAGTCGTGGGAGAAGGATGGAAGAGCAGAACAGTCTTGGTGATAATACCATCCTTGGATTTACTTTGGAAGACTTTCTAAGGTCCAAAAGACTATCTAACCAGCAGCCATGCATTAAATCGGCAGGGCAAGTAATCTCCCCTCACCTCGCAGGTAGGTTATTCTCTAACTTTGGTCAGCTAAGTTGTGGAATGTTAACAATCAATGGTTCTGTTATGTTGCAATTCCTGAAACTCAGTGAGAGTGGCAGGTGCCCTTGGCTGGAGAGAGGAGCACCGCAAAATGAAGAGCTCTGAACCCAATATACCATAGTTCAAGTACTGATGGCATGATAGACCCTTAATAACAACATAAATTAGCGATGAGGAGCAGCCAAGTGGACTGATACCTCTTCATTCATGGATGTGAGCCAATGGAGCACAGATAACTGGCTCAAAAGTGCTGTTTGAGGTAATAGTGCTATAAAATTTCAGATGAGATCAAGTACGATATATTCCCAGTGTCAGGGGTGAGCATAGCATTGTATGCTTAGTTTATGAGGCACAAACAAGGCTTTATTGAAGACAAGCAATTTGGGTATAGCGCAAGCCTAGGCGTTATGCTTCACGGGCTGCCCACGCGTGAAGGGCTGCATGTGCCGATATCACCATGACAACAACAAAGGAGCACAGAGATCTTCATCTGCTGTGACTGCAACATAGGATCTGTCGTCACAGGCCTACATGTGCTGCTCAGATGTGAGTCCCACAGCTGTTAAGAGCTGAGTATTCTAGAGTCCAGAGCGCTAACAAAGAATTTCACATGGCTGATTAGCAGCAAGCGTGAGCTCCACTCAATACAGGCTTCATCAAGACGCACTTGTGCTACCACGCTCAGCTCTCCACAGAATCTTATGCCCACAGGGGATTACAACATTAGGGGAGCTGTGGTGATACTGGCAATAAACAGTGCGTGGTGTACACGCCGACAACACAAGTAAAGCAAGGAATATTAGCCACGCCTTTTAAAGGGAAAGTCACTTTCATTAAAGGGAAAATTCAATAGTGAGGAAAATATGCTCCAGAATTAAAGGCAACCTTTAAAAGGTAAGTTTTAGTGTGGAAATTACTGTGAAACTGTCTGTATTAAAGAATACTGTTTATTTTGGCAAATAAAGGACAGAATGGCAAATACTCCTAAAACACACACACATTCATGTTGGCTTTTGGTATAGGTGTAAACACAGAGGAGCAGAATGAAAGTCACTGCTATTTCACTGCCACCATGCTTTTTAACATAACCTGGAGTTCCACTTATAGAGTGGGATGAATGGGTGGATATGTTTGACAATTATTTGGAGGCACTAGATTGTCCAGGATTTAGACCTAGTAGGAAGAGTGCGATTCTTTTATGTACCCCAGGAAAGAAGGGGCAATATATTTCCAATTACTTACCTGTAGCGATGAATAATGATGGCCATTCTATAATGTGTACACTGAATCCAGGAAAAGACTAGAGATGAGCTTAGCAAAAGAACCCTATGTAGTGAAGAGAAGGTATAGGTTCTATACTCAACCGCAGAGGGTAGGTGAGTTAATAGCTGATTTCATTACAAGGCTTCATGGACACTCAGTCAAGTGTAGATTTGATGCAATGGTGGAGACAATTATAAGAGATCAGCTTATTGATCAGTGCAGGAGCAGGAAAACACAGGAGTGTTTGTTGGCTGCTAAAGACCCTTCTTTAAAGGCTTCCTATTTTTATTTCTACTACATAAGGTAAATTTGTGTTTTATTTCATATTTAATGGTCATTTTTTGTACTAGTCTGCCAGAACTTTCTCATACATGGTGATTTTTGCAGAAAGCAAACAGTTGAAATTTGTGTCATGGTTCAATAGGTAATTCAGGTACACTTTCCAGTATTTTGCAAAATTTGAACTAACTCCACACCCACAAAAAGTTCATATGCTATTGATCAATAAAAATTATGTAATAACACCCTGAATTAGTGGTCCGCCGGGACAAGTCCTTTACATTTTTGAGTCACATCCTTTCTCTTAGTTGAACTTTCTCTACCCTTTTTGAGTATTGATTTTCCCCATCTAAGCAAGTAAAGGGACAGCATGAAAACTGAATCTACAGTGACTGCTCAGCAGAGCCATTTTTTTGCAACTCCCTGTGTTTCCTAAATGTTTACATTTTCATTATAGTTTACCCATCAAATTTTAGTGCATAAAATGTATCATTAGATCAATACCAGAAATGGCAATTCACTAGTATTTGAAATTCATCAGTCTTGAAATATGTCCAAAGGTCATCTAACAGCTAAATAGTCAAATGAAATAATACATTAATAGCATTTTTTAATTTTTTGTGGCACAAACAGTTATAGTCCTTAGATATTCCTTCATGTGATCTAAATCTCAATTATTAAATATCTAGCAATTATCATCATGATAAATCAAAATCAGACCATCTTATTATTTGAGTCAGTTGTTGAAATACAAAATATTTCACTTTGGATCTACGGCCAATGTCCATCTTATTTCAAGAGAAACGTTTGCAGGAGCAGACTAACCAATCACTGCATTAACACAATAATTTTGAGGCAAAAAATAATGTACATGTTTAAATAATGAATGCAGCTATTCATTTATAATTACAAAAGACAACTAGATGTGATGCTTCATGTATTAACATGAATTTGTATTCAGAACTTAGCTTGTGAATCTTTTGAACATTACTTGTAACGTGTTCTTAGGCAGATCATCTTTCTTTAGCTAATAATAGCTGTACTTTGCTAACTCTGTAGTCAATTATCATCATCTCCCTTTTTATTTTATAGTTGAGTATCTGGAAAAAAAACTCTCCATTTATTTAATATCTTGTAGAGTCTTAAAAAGCTGTATTCAGTACTGTGCATTCAACAGTAACTCATATGTAGAGTGTGTGATATCTGTACAGCTATTAAAATTAGATTATATGAACTGATGCCTGTTCTTGTCAGTTCTATCACTGGCTCTAAATAGGGGGAAAACTGAAGCAAAATCAAAGAGTAGCCTTTCCTTGCACCTCACTGGATCTCCAAACATTATGTAACAGGGTTGTAGATTACCATTGTTAACCCAGGGCTCTGATGCAAATACCAAAATTGTCTCAAATAAATATCAGAAAAGTGAAAGTGTACTTTAGACACCATTGCCCACAGATAGCTTCCTTTAATTTGGCAGAATGAATTAATGGTATTTAGCACATTACCTGTTAAAGGCATGTTAGCGTTTACACCAATGCCAATCTCTTTTGTCTATTTCTGTATGTTAACCGACATCCCAAAGCAGTGTTTGCAGGTGTCAGTTTTCTTCTGCCAACGTATTCATCACTATTGAGGAGTAATCAGTATGTTTACAACTGTCAATGTTTAACTTTGTTACAGTGGTTAATACAAATCTTAGGCCAACTGTGAGGCGAAAAGACTTCTTTTAGCATTTTTGAAAAACTGGGAGTGAGATGTTTCTCAATTTCTCTATGTGTTAATATTATGTGCAACATGTCCATTTGATACAATCTGTAATATTATTTATCATTTAGGTTTCAGTAGAGATATATCAATTTTGGAAATAAAGCATCTTTTGAAAAACGTCTTAATGAGTCATATTTTTGTCCCTCATTCAATACATTAAAAATACATTTTATATTTCTTCCATTAAGCCTTTCTCTTGATCAATACTTGATGTAATTGTGGCCTTTAGTGCTTCTGGTTTTCCAGACTATAACTAATATAGTTTATTTATTTATCTATGATTTATATCTTTCTACCATTATTTCTTACCTCCAAACACAGAGAATGTCTATATCTAAGTTTGTTGTTTAATAGTATACTTTTCTTTCTTGCTTTGGCGTTATAATTTCTTAGTTTTTTGGCTTTTATCTTACTCATGAATTTTTTCTTTGAGTAAGGTAAATCTGCCTTACAAAACAACTTTTATCATGTTGCAATGAGCTAGTTCAGGGGGGCGTGCTTCTTTCCATTTTCAAAAATATTTTCAATTTCCATTGCAATATGAGTTTTAAATTCTTAATCTTTTAAAATGTTCTGGTTTAACATTTCTATTTTCTGAAGTCAAATGGATATCTAGTATGTAGGCAGGGATGCACAGAAAGGTAACTTGCGGTATCCATCCTGCCTACGACTGATTGAAATTATAATTTGCTGATTTGATGGATTTATAACATATAATGGGCAGATGAAATAAAGAAAACATCCTATTGTGTATATTTGGGTCCTGACAACAAGGGAGTTATGACCATATTTATACTTTTTGACGCAAAACTGCGCTGATGCAGTTTTGCACCCAAACTTTTAACGCCGGCTAACGCCATTTCTGTGTGCCGCTCGGGCGTCAAATTTATACTTCGGCGACGGAAACCACTGGTGTGAGTCTTTTTTTTTACTCAAACCAATGCGTCACGTCGTAAAGAAAAATGGCGTTAACGCAGCGAAAATGACTTTGATCTGGTTTACCACGTCGCAAACCAGATAGGCATCAAAAAGTGGTGCAAACACAGCAAAATGTGCAAAGGAGAGCCAAAATGGATCCCAAAAGCTTTGAGAGACCACAGGAAGATGACAACCAACCAGGAACCAGCCAGGAGGACCCACACAATACCCAGGAGAGGGAGAAGAAGAAAAGGAAGTGTCGATTCAGTGCAGAGGAGCACAAAATACCGGTGAAAGAGGTGACGGAACACCAGCACCAACTCTTTGTCACCTCTAAATTGCCAATTAGTAGGAGAGAGGCAATTTGGCAACAAATTGTTGACAAGATAAACAGTGTGGCAGAAGTACAGAGAACAGTCATCGAGTGCAAGAAACGCTGGCATGACTACAAGCGCATGACCAAGGAAAAGATGGCAAGGAACAGGAAGGCAGCACTGCAGTCTGGAGGTGGGAGTCTAGCACCCTAGGAGGCCCTGGACCACATGGAGGAGATGGTGGCATCCGCCATCCTGAGGCAGGGTAAATGGCATGGGGAACTAAAATGCCTAAATGTGAACTGTAAGCAGGGGGAGACATACCTACTACACAATGCATGTAAGTCATGATATTCAGGGAGTGGAAAGGGCAAAGGGGCACGGCACAGGGGCATGGGCTGTGCAGGGCAAAACTGGGGCACAGCACAACACTACACCAACAACCTTTGCATGGGGGTATTCTGCCATGCCAAGGATATTGGAAAAGCAAAGCCAGTCCAGGAGGGTAGGGTACAACGTAAAACTGGCCTGCTGTGACACGACAGCTGGTATTCTCCCTACATGAACTAGGGCTCAATTAACAGTCTCAGGCCATATCCGCAAATGGAATTTAACATTGACAAAAGTTGCCACTACCACCTCTGCTGTGTGTGCAGGTCAAGTAGCTAATGGCAGCTACTTGCCCATGGACAAACACACCCAAATTAGAGGGTTCAGGATGACAACGTTATCAATCCCCTTTAATCAATAAAAATGTGCTAATCCTGTCAAATGTGAATGTCCATAGTCGCTACAAACATCAGCCATTGTCATAAACATTATGAGGTACACAGCAGTAATGTCATACCCATGCTGCACATGTCAGGGTCCACCCTGTTCCTGGGTCACAATAGCTGCAATGACACCATGCAACATCCCAACTGTCATACTGCTCAGACAACAGCATTGAGGGGGAGGACATATGTTTCCCGCTGGTGAAACACACCCACACATTCAGAAGAGGAAATGGAACACTGCTAGGACCATCAGTGCAATCAAATGTAGCACACATTCCCTAACTTCAACATTATACACTACCAATGCTTACATATGTATTGTGCCATGCCAATGCTATACATAGTTTATGCTAGGTCTCAGCAACATATAGCTGGAAGTGAAATATCAGAGACTGGGGAAGTTCCAGATTGTTAAGTGTGGTGGAAGTGCCATCAGAACACCCACAGCCAGTGCAAGGCCACAACA
The DNA here is from genome assembly GCF_031143425.1 of Pleurodeles waltl. Lineage (NCBI taxonomy): Eukaryota > Metazoa > Chordata > Amphibia > Caudata > Salamandridae > Pleurodeles > Pleurodeles waltl. The sequence goes on from NC_090449.1 coordinate 979,686,044, forward strand.
TGAGAATGGAAGTAGACGGAGGGTTGAGTTGTACAATAAAGTTGCAACATACAATTTGGGCCAAACCTACACCTAGAGGATGTGACGCAGAAAATTCCCCAAACTGCCCACGCTACATGTGACATGCAGGTGGGGCATAGGCCTGGGAGAATGCTAATATTAAAGACAGGAACAATGAACAGGAACCAAGATCACAATGTGCAACTAATAGGAAGTCAGGCACGTCACTTTACAAATGCCACAACACAGACACACTAATTGTACTATATCTCATTGCAGAGGAGGATGGCTCTCCTGGGGATATGCCAGTCCTGGAATTCCCTGATGACATGGATGACAAGCTGACAAACATCAGCCAGCAGACCCTCCAAGACGTCCTTGGAACCCTCCACACCCCACCTTCAGTCGCAAGGAGGAGCACAAATACAGCAGCCATCACAGAGGAACCACCCACCACCCCAATTGTACGACCTGCCAGCTCCAACCCAGCTGAGGACTCTGACGACACTGGCACCAGCTTTGAGAGGACTGTAGTTGGAGTACAGCGGGAGCTGGCCAAGGGGGTGGGGATGCAAAATATGGCAACCAGCCAAGAGTGGGTGCATTTGTGCATAATGTCAACTGCAGAACAGGCAGCAGCCATGCAAGGGCAAACATCAATCTTGCAAGAACTTCAACAAAGTGTGAAGGAAATCAGCACAGCAGTAAGGGAGTTGACACAACACCTCCAACAACAAACCTTTCAACGCGTGCATGCATACAATATTCACCCCCTCAGGGATCACCTGGCTGTCTACCACAGTGATGTAGCTGCAATCCTTAAGAACCAGCAGCTCCTCCTTGCTGCAGTACTGCCCTTACTAGCCCCACACTTGGCAGCTACTGGGATTTCTGACTCCACGTCTTCAAACACTGAAGTGTGTGTTGTCTCTTCAAATGAACCACCACCAAGGGCAGAGGAGATGACACACACATCAGAAGATGAAGACGTGGAACAGATCACCTTCACCCGTAAGAGTACCCGGTAGCACTAGTCTCTGCCACATGGGCACTTATAACCAAGGTCCTGTGCTTTTTAACATGCCAGTCTTGCACCAGCTGCTCACAAGTACTGGTCTCCAGCCCACTGTTTACCTTGACACTACGCTCTGTGATTGTCTCTCACTACCTCATTGGCAATTCATGTTCCTCTGCACTGTGTGACACTTCACCCCAGCATGTCCAATGACATGTCCTTTTGCACTTGTGTTGTATCAGAATGGAAGGCGTCACACTAATGGACTCACAATCCTGGACTGTGTAAATATAGCACTACAGCACTTTAAAATAAATAGCACTTACACAACCACTTTGTCTCTGTGTAATGTGACACATCAACCGTAAGGGAGATTAGTGATGTTTGCCTCATGTCAATGCCCATAGAATGTCAATACAACTGCCTTGAAAGATTGTGGGCTGATAACTATGCACTGTGGTATGGATTGTACCATCATCTGCCCTTCGTGAGAGTTAAATCTGAAGTAAATAGTAACATTACAGTGTAATGCTGTGTTGGACAGAATAAGTCTTCTTCAAGGGATGTCTAAGCAGAAAATCATTGTCTTCAAATATTTCTTCAAGACAATCTTTAGGTATGTGACATTTGAATCAAATTTTTCATCACACACACCATACAGCAGCAATGGATGTGTACGAGTGTACGTACAAATAAGTAACCTGGCAATACAATGTAAGAAATGATAGGTGTGAGTTATGTATACTATACTACAAGAGATTATACCATCACTCACCTTCTCAGGGTTCACATGAACCTCAGGCTGCAGGCAGACGTACCATAGTGTCCTCAATACCAAATCTGGTCTCAAAGTATGACAGATTGAAAACATACATCCAAACATAAAAACACATTGGGAACCGTAGTAACCTTGAGTGGTGTGTGCAATGGATGGCAGATTCCTAGCGAAGTAGCTTTGGTGTAGCTGCCAATGTGACAGCTCAATTGGGATTTGGATGCAGGGTGCCCTGATCCCCAAGCATATGACACATACTGTAAAGTAGTATCTAAGCATTTATTTAACTGTAAAAATGGTATGCTAAAACTAGGGAAACACCTTAACTAACCTAACCTAACCTAACCTATCCTAACTACACATTACCCACACTGGCCCTAACTACCCTAAGCTACACTTACTTATCACATTTAACTAAACACTCTAAACATCAACCCCCCCACCCCCCTTATATGACACATGGAAGACAATATGTACTAACCTAAACACATACTATCTTATACTAAACAAATATATATATATTTTAAATGCACAAAAACCCCAACATTATCCCCCACCCACCCAGAGAAAAACCACATGTAAAAATATCATACCCTCCACCCCCCAACCCACTAATACTAACTAAACTAACAGCATATTCTAACCTAACACTAAGCCCCCTAAACCCACTAAATATAAGAACCAGGAAAGAGGAGGGAGGGGAGGGAATCATGGCTGAGGGTATCCAAGTTACAAGTTCACCCTCCGCAGCGTCTTCTTAATCCCACACACTCTCTTGTTTATCTGGGACACCTCCTGCTGCAGCCTATCCAGTCTGCGCAGCATCCGTTGCATGTCACATTGCACTCCACGATATTCCACATTGTGAATGACTGCAGCAGGGTTGGTCTGTGTGCCAGCTGTGGAGGGTTGTACAGTTGGTGGTGCCATGCTTGGAGGGGGAGGTGCAGGGGCTGCTGTCAGTGTACAGGAGCTGACGATGTTGATGGACCTGCAGTGGTGGCTGTCATCCTTATTGCCACCTGGGTCGTAGTGGTGGTGCTGGTAGTGGTGGCTGTTGTGGACACAGATGGGCCCCCTTGGGCAAATGCCCTCCACACCCCTGAGGCTCTTTTATGGTGATAACGCCGTGCCATGTGGTGGAACCCAGACTCTACATCCAGAATGTGGCAGTAACGCATCACCCTCCTCTGAAATTCTCAGATCTGGTTGCCATCCATATTGGCTGCTGTTAAAAAAGATAAAGCCAAACATTAGTTACATCATTGTGTGATACAGCTACTGATGATAATCAGAAAATACATCTAATGTAGCTGAAACAGGCCATATCACGGTACAGATCCCAGATTCTCCCTGAGGAAGTACATGCCAATGCAGCCTACACATGTCCTATCTAACAGCACAGCAATACTCAAAAAGATGTGTACATACTTCATTGCTCTAAGTATCATTGGTCTGCCGTTAGTCGCATAACAAAGGCTGCAAGTCCTCCACATGTGACAGGCCAACTATTGAATATCTTCTGGATGACAATCAAGGGCCACAAGATCTGTGCTTTGTAAATTGAATTACCAGGATGGTATGCAGTTGCTAATCAAGAGTGGCTATCCTAGGTTGGAACTAATGAATTACATATTTACTTGTCTGTGTACTACACTTGGATCCTCACACCTAGGTACACATATTTCATAACCCTAAGCCTGTGCCTCAGGGGGGGATGGACCAGCAACACATACTTTCAAACATCAAGGACAGCCAGGAAGCTTTGGAATGCTGTACATGGGTTTAGTCAGTCCACCACAGGTACGGAGGGTTTCCAACTATGACAGACACAAACATTGGACAATCCCATCCACATTTATGTTTGCAATTGCAGACAATTGTCAACATCATTTGATACCACCAATACCTTTCCTACAACAAGCAGATAGATGCAAGCACCCATCTGGGCATGAGCTGCATGCACTCCTATGACATTTCACTCAAGTGCCACATACACGTAGCACAACATGTGTAGCTAGATGCTGCTAGGAAGTCAAACATACAGTCTAACATGTTCATTAGTGAACAGGGAGGCTCAAGTCTGTGGGTAATATTTTGGCATCCTTATTCTGTGATTCAGGGTATGACTTGCTGACTAAATCTTGAAAATGGCCCTCACCAAATTTTTCTTTACAAGAAATGTAACAACAAATGTCACCCTATTCACATGGCCATGCCTACAGGGCTGCACTAGAATCCCAAAATATGACTCTACGCCACTGATTGTCCAACTCAAATATGGAAAAAAAAATCAAACTCCAGTCAAGTTACATATCAGATCATGTGCCAGCACATCATACCTTGCTATGTGTCCAACACACAGGAGTCAATCACACAACACCTGCAAACACAACACTGAACTGAAATATCAACACTTACTGGATATGTCTGGGTCCGCAAATCGAGCCACTTCTCCAATTGTGTAAGGGGCAGGTCCACCTATAAAGCATGGAAGGGTGAAATGTGCTCAATGTCTGTGCACTGTACACTTTCAAATAAAAATACTGTGTGTGACATTATATCGGAAAGTCCAGCCCCTCAGGCATGATGATACTTCTACAAACATACCACTGCAAACATGTATGGACCCTGTCACTCCAGTGAGTGATACACAGACAGATGCACACATGCAGTGGCCCTAACTATCATGTGGTGACAAACATGATCCCTCAATTGGTTGCAGACTCATTTATAGAGTGTACTCCAGTTCATCATTTGTTGTAATGAGAGACGTGCAAAGCCACATTCCTGGTGCACTGCAATACCAGCCACTAAGGTATTGCGGCTTGTGCATCAAGGGACAATCAGTTACTGTGTGATGCTCATGTGGTTTGAGTTAAGCTCATGATTTATTATGCTTTCTATGGTCCCTTACATGTGAGCCTGTGTTGTGTGTAGGTTACATATGCTACATTTACAGTGTCCCCAGAGCCACATATGCCCCCTATGACACCATAATGGCAGGGATCCTGTGCGTTACTTGATGACAATCTGACGCTAAACATGGATTGCCCATTTATCCAAATTAATACAACAAAGAAATATATGCTGATGGTGTATATTTTGATTTTGATATTATCATCCATGACAGAATGCATGGGCACAGGTATAGTCATTGCACCTGAAATGTGTCACTCATTGCCCTGTATACCCATATTGGGTATTGGAATTCACAGTTTGCCACATTCATCATCTTACATTTGCCAGTTTGGGAGATCAGCAGGTATACAGCAAACTGACACTGTCCCATTATTGAACCATGGTTTAGCAAATGTCCTACTGTGTCAAGCATGATGATGTAGGTTTGAATTTGTATGTACCTTGGGAATGGCAGCAGTCACAGGAATGCTGGTCTTCTAATCTTAGCATACACCCATTTCTGTAATATCCTTCATACTGGGAAGGTAGCTATTGTACATATGCTGCACTAGATCAGCAGGGGTGTACCAAATATAAACTAGCAAAGTCATTGGAAACTTTATAAGTATGATGGAATTGCTCAGGGGTCCCTTGCACAACATCATGCAAGTAATACATTGTGACCATGCATTCCCCAACTTCAGGTATCCCTTGATGACCCAATAACTTATGAGAAGTGCATGGCTATAAAGTAACACAGATGGCAAATGCTCTATCTCAGTTCCAGCTATTGTGCCCAAGACCAATTTAAAACACACAGGTACAATGAACAGAGGGCCTCGGATATTTGTGATCCCTCAATTTGTATCATTTGCTTCATGTTTTACACTACAGCTATGGAAAGTAGCACCAAACAATTTGATATGAACCCGTGTGCATTACTTTGGCATCCATTCCTAATTTAATTGTGGCACAACCCGGTCAAACTATCAGCCTAAGATATTACCTGAGGTTAGGAAGAAATTTGTACGTATGGGCCAGAATACAGTTCAGACATGTATTGCAAATAATTAGGGAAAACATTAATACCTTGCTTTAGCTTGTGAAAAACATCTCTTTCCTGGTACACTCACAGACCATGGATAAAACATATGTTTGAGACGCATTACCATCATCTATTGACGTGAAAGCAGCACTAATTTACAAGATCAAGTTGTGTTTTGTAAGTTTGTGCAGCTGTTGTGCCAACAAATGATGGTAATGTGTAGCAATTATTGTATAACTCAGGGCCCCTGTATGTTTAACTTGCATTCCACATGTCCAAGAACATTGCCTGCAGCATATCAACAAATCTGCTACTGTCACTACAGAGGATTTAAATGTGCACATTACTCTGAATTGTACTCACCAACAGGGCCACCAATCACAACACCCAGGTGGTCCAGCAGGTCTTGCTCTCTGGCAACAAGGCCAGCCCAGCAGTGCTTCAGTTGGTGGTCATTGCGTGGTGTGTTGAAAATGCGACGCAGACGGCACAGCACCTTGGACCACCTGAGCCTCCTCACCTCCGTGTGATACTCCTGTATCACCCTGCCACCTGCTTCAATCATCAGGGGGAAGAAGTGGCACACCAGCCAAATAAATGCCCGAGCTCCTCCTCACCCATTCTCCCCAGACGTGGCCTACCCAACATGACAGGAATAATAGTACAAATAAAGGGTATAGAGGAAAATAAAGGGAAAGGAGGGAGGAAAATGAAAGTAAAGTAACCCACAAACAGCCCAACTATCCCAAAACTAACAATACCTACTACAGACTCCCAACAGTACAAAGACAAAATTAGACACCAAATGAGACAAATACACACTTACAATGAACAACTGAGACAATTACAAATGATACAGATGACAAATAGGATGGCACACAGGAGACAAAAGCACAAATTGGACAGACAAGACTCTCAGCACAATCACACAGTCTAGAAAAATCACAGACTGCAAAGTGAAAGTGAAAGTACACCCACTGTACCATTTCTGTAAACAGGATATCCTATTACATCACTTCCTGCCTCAAATGCGGTGCGTTTTTATTATGATGCGCCAAATTTTTTGACACTTACAGTCTGTGTGTCAATTTTTTTTTCATGCAAATGCTTAAAAATTACTCCACATCCATGGTTCCAAATATTTTGCTTCGGTAACCAATGTCATGGGATACAGTGTAGGAATTACCGCCCGGGGCCAATGGATGTATAATGGCTGTGAGCGTCATTTTTCAACGCGTATGCGGCGCTTTTATGACACATATGAATCTTTTTTTACATGTTTGCATCACAATATATGTCTTTTACTGTGTCTGTGTCATTTCTCACATTTTTTAAGTACATGACAGCTGTAACTGTTTGCACCTGCATTGTGTATTCCAGTGTTTGGGCACATGTGGCAGATCACACTACTACGGACCATGATACTCATGTTGTTGTACCGGATGAGCACTCCTCACTGACGCAATAGATACCCAAACTTTTTGAATAGAAATTAGTATTACCCAGTTTGAGCAGGTTGTGTGTCAAAAGAGGATAGCAAGGCTACGCAACTTAATACATTAACTTCGTACCTGTGTGTCAATGTCTGTGAATTGGCTATTTCAATTTTTGTTGGGCCTCTGTGTGAATGTCAGAAGAAGTGCTTTCATTAATGTGCTTGTATGCATGTGTTGTAAATTTGGATAACCTTCACAAACGATTCAGTGTAGATATGGGTCAGGATATGTGTTTGTCATACACGTAGCATCTAATGCTATGTGAACTGCACTGACTTTTGGGACAATACATCTCCCATGACAAACTATGTACAGGAAAGATAGAGGATGGTTGATAGTGGCAATGAGTAAGCCATCACATGTTCAGGAATGTTGGATACCACATCCTGGTAACTTGTTTGTATACTAGCCATGAGTCAGTCATTTGAAAATGCTATGTAGGTACAGTGTTTGTGGCACAGAGTCGGAAAACAATCCAAAAATGTAATGTCACTCCACAGTTTGACTCCTATATATGACCTATGTTTATCATGTGGTAGTGGAGGACCAGCAGACCAAGCCGCATGTGTTCACATATTTTCAGTGGTTAATTGCACAGAAGTGTCCAGTTCAAGTGTGTGGCCGTGTGTACCCAGTGTCATTATTGTCCTCCATGTTGTCACTGTTGCATGCATGTCTACTCATGAGTCTGTGGATCCATTCCTTGCATTAACAGAGTATCCTTCAGAGCAGAATTGACCAAAAGCCAAAGGGGAATCGACAACACACATGGGGATATTTGAGCTATGGAACTGCAGAAGTTTTATGAGGCTGACAACAGGGTAACCTTGGTGTGCTCACAAACGTAATGGATCAGTAAATAGGACCCGGCAGCTTTCATCACAACATTTGTACACAGAGTGGTATTGAAAATTCCCACTGCAACAGGGAACATCAGTGCCTCTGTGCTGATTAATCTCACAGCTAGTCACCACACAACCACCATCATTGGGTTGCAGCCAATGTGAATCGATGTGTGGACCGTGAGGGCACAAACATGTTTTATCCATTCATGCACATTAGCAAACGCTGTTTTTTGTGCTGGAGGCACCATTCCCAATCCATGCAAACAGCCACAGTACAACTGGATTTGTGCTGTCGGCTGCAACGTTACACAATAACCCAAGGGCTGTGTTACACAAGTGGTTTATACGGCAATGCATAACAAGGATATACATAAAATGGCAGCTTCTAAGCAGTTCCAGGCAGCAGCAATGGCAGTGCAGATTCAAATGGCTAGTCTGCATGGAAGTGCTCACAGGTGTGTGCAGCTTCAGTCTCTTAGAAGTCCTGTAGGTGTGAATTCAGTTCAAAGGACCAACAGAACCTTTCACATGGGAAGCAATGGACAGGTGATTACAGGTCCTACAGACTACCAGGCAGTGCAGTTTGGGACCCGCAGTCCATGCAGTCAGATGTACTAGGACTATGGCATGCCATACTAAAAAGGGAAGCACACTGGAGTCAGAATGTGAGTCTGGGTGTGTGTAGATGATGGATTATCAGGGTACAAATAGTCCTGTTACTGGGCCACCTAGAGAAGGGTGGGGAGAGACTGAATAAATGCATGTGACAGAACTTATAACATGGGATGGCATGCACAGGACCTGTCTTGTGAGCAATGCTTGGGCCACTTGTGCTATCCATTTGCAGCTTACATGGTCTTCTTGTCACACATGCTCCTTGCAGAGATAGCTGATATCACACTTACTTCTGTCAAGGGTGTGGTCATACATTCCTGTTACTAATGCAATTGCAAATCCACTGGCTCATGTAAGAAGCAGTTTTTTTACTTGTGATTGATGGTGTCCTAGTTGTGTGCCATATGTTGCAATGAACCATGTTGCAAACATGGATTTGTCCCATAGTTGTGCTACTCTGACATTGCCCTTCAAATGTGAAATGAACACCATATATGTCATTTACACTGTGTGTGCAGTTGGGTGTACATTCATACCCAACAAATGTGATATGGTTTTTTCAGTATCCTAATCTTTATTAGCTCTACTGCTCCATGAGGCTAAACTCTCAATGTGATTCCTAGGGATCATGTGATGCATAAATAATTACCCAGACCATGATTTAGTGATTAGATTAGGTGTTTAATGAGATATGGTAAAAAAATGGTGATGGTGACTATAGTTAAAAGAAGTTTTGTGCAGTGTGTTGTCTCCGACGCAATCCTGCAGCAGTGTTTGGATGGTCCTCCTCATGTTGATGGACAGCATCCTCCTCTTCCTCCTCTTCAGGCATTTGTGGGTCTGGTTCATAGAGGGGAATGTTCCTCCTTACACATCTATTGTGCAGGATGGCAATGGTCAGAATGATCTTGCAGACCATTTCTGGGGAATATAATAGGCCACCTCCAGTGATGTCGAGGCACCTGAATCTTGACTTCAGGATGCCAAAGGTCCTCTCTACTATGGTGCGTGTCCTCCGATGAGCCTCATTATAGGCACACTCTGCTGCAGTGCTTAGTTTTGCAAATGGGGTCATGATCCATGGCTGGATCCCATACCCCTGATCAGCTGAAAGAGAAAATCAGTGAACATTTTTGATGGAGCTTGCACCATGATTATCACTTTGCATGGCAGTTGTTATCTTGTGTTGTCTGTGACTCATCTGTGTTTGTGTTATTGTGTGGAATCCTGGGCTTATAGGATGTACCATCAGCATTGGGTTGTTTCATTATCTGAACTGGTGTTTGGCTGATTGACCGGATTTCAGTGGTATTCTTGTAGACTTGCAGTACATTGTGCACTCCCATGCATTATGTAATGTGAAATAGGGGTCCATGTGTCTTAACTGGGGGTGACCAGATACTTCCATACACAGAATCAATTCCACAGTGGTGGTAACACAGTTGCATCTATATGGCCTTGACATCCCATCCAATTTAACATAAGCAATAGAATTTGTTAAACTTCAGTGAGTCCCTTTGATTTGGCTAGGTGACAATGTATAACACATCTCCATAAGTTGGCAGCACTGAAGTGTTCACAATTGACAATGCACAAATATTCCATGTGTGACAAGTTCTGTGCAAACCTATTTTTCTGCCCTCACCAAGTTGGCTCCTGTTCAAATGTGTACCTATACTACTGAACCTGGTCCACATAATGTAGCTAACTTGGTTGTGGGGGTGAAGGTTTAAATCTAAGAAGGTCCATATGCCTGTACACCTGTTGTGTATATGTGTAATTGTCTCAATCTGTATGTGTAGCAGTGTGCACTGTGCATTAGTGTCACATTAATATGTTTTCATAGCACAGCCCACTTCCTTATTTCTAGCAGGCAATGTCACCCCAGGAGTGATGTGAGATGTTGGTACTGCCTCAATCATTCCATGTCGCCTTCATTAGAGTGAGCATCATCATGCTATGTGTCTCATGGTGTTTGACCTGCAGCAAAACACATTACACACCCCTTACACAGTATGTATTGGTTGGAAGGGTGTGTGATTGGGTGTTATTGATGTGATATTGAAAGGTTCAAATTCCATGTTGTACTGCCAGTTAAGGCCATGTCAATGTCACTGTGTGGTTTTAAATTGTTTCCTTGTGTCTCTGGAGAGGCATCTGTTGTTTTTTGCATCTGTCATTTGTCCATAGGTGTGTATCCCATGGTGTCAGGATATCAAACATGACTAGCATTGTCACAACCTCAGTGTCTTCCTGGCCACGTGTCAATGTAGTGGTGTATGTGTTGTGTGTCCTACAGGGTTGCTGTGCTGTGAGTATATAACTGGGTTTTTGTACTTACCAACAAGTAGGCCATTGACATTTCGTTCATCCTGGAAGTGTTGATTGATGGTGCAGTGGCGGAAGATGAATGAATCATGTACGCTCCCAGGATACTTTGCCACGATGTTGGTGATCAATTCCTGGTGATCCACAATGGCTTGCACATTGATGGAGTGTGTGTGCTTTCTGTTGTGGTATAGATGCTCGGTTGCAGCAGGTAGCACAATCCGTACATGTGTGCAGTCAATGGCACCAAGCACGTGTGGTAAGCCGTTGATCTGGCAGAAGCCATGTTTGGTCTCCTGCTGCTTCTGCTGTGTGTTGGGGAAGCTGATGTGGCGGGGTGCAAGGGAGATGATGGCATCCAGTAGGAAGGCAGAGAATAAGGGCTGTGAGATCCCGGCAACCAGGGTACCAGTGGTTTGAAAAGAGCCACTTGCCAACATGGGTAGGACAGCTAGCAGCTTGGTCTTTGTTGGAATGATGTGGGGTGTCTGCAAGCTGGGTGGCAACTGTGGCTCAATGTTGCGCAGAAGCTGCTGTGTGCCTTGTCAGTTTATTCTGTACCTCTGGATGATATCATGTTCCCTGAGGCTCGGAAGGGTTGTCCTGGTCTGGAATATCCTCTCCTGCCTTCTGCGTTGCCTTTGGGGTCCCTGCTGGTGTGGTCAAAGTTGCTGTTGTTGGTCCTGTGCTCTGCGTGTTCGTGCATGCTGGATGAATAGCGCCTCCATGTCTTCTTTTTTGAGCTCCGATGTTGCTTCTGTGTGTTTTCCTTAAGTACTGGTGTGTTTGCCCCATTTTAACGCCTGCCCTGACCCAGGCGTTCATTTTTTACGCAAATCGGGCTGTGCTTCATTCTGTTGACTCTGCCTACCAGCCGTGCGGCATTTTTGCGTGGTTGGATAAATATGGCGCACTGGTGTTTAAGTCATTTTTTGAACGGGAGCGCCTACCTTGTCATTAATGCAAGGCGGTTTGACGCATCCAGAAAATGACGCTCACGGTGAAATTTTGGCGTTCGGGGGGTCAGGCGTCAAAGTATAAATATGGTGTTAGGTATGCGCCAAATTTGTGTCAAAATTTGTGAAGAAAATTCAGCACAGACAGAGCATAAATAGGCCCCTTATTGTCCTGTCTAACATCCTAAACACCCTTAGTGGAAAGAGCAATCTTCTTGTCACCAAACTCATATTTCAATATAGTATGTCATAAAACACTTGGAACAAAATGCCTGCCATTCCTCGATACAGCAGATCAAGTGTCACTCATCATGCTTCCCTTTGTCACTGGTTCTCAAGTTTGACTCTGAATTTTGCATTGTACATTAAGGTCCAGTGTGTTGTGTTGACACTGTGTTGTGTTGTGTGAGTTGTTATGAAGCTCTTGCAAAATGCTCAAGCACTATAGTATTTTTTTGTTTTGGTGTACCTGTTAAGTTCTATAATGTAATGTAATATAATTAATCATTCTTAGGGCCTGATTTAGAATTTGACGGATATCCCTCCTGCCACATTATGATCTCTATAGGATATAATTGGATCATTATAAGGCAGATGAGATATCTGTCACATTTGTGATGGCGTAACCCCCTCCGCCAAACTCTAAATCAGGCCCATAGTCTCACCACCTCCACGTCATAGCAGTAATCCAGGCACTGTTGCTTCTGGCATTCTAAAAGCCTAAAAGATACTCTCAGGACTGTACCCCTTTCCTCCAGCTGCACTGCATAGCCTGTTTCCCATTCCCTACTGTTCCCTTCAGGAAATATGTGGCAGGAACAAATTGCGAAGCAGTGAAATTCGAAGACACACGTCCAATGCACAGGATAGACTTAAAAAGGAGGCAGTCTAGACAATGCAAACCAACAAGGTCAACTAGGGCCACACCTGAAAGTGACTGCTGAATTCACTTTATGTTTGGACTTTAAATCTATGAAATACATCAGGTTCAGTGTGTGCTTGTCCTCTGTACATTTAGGTTACCTTTGTGGAGCTAGATCGCTGCATCACAAACTTTGGAGGACACAGAGGAAACTGAATGTTACCCATTACATCTGTTTATATGTCCACCTTCTGATCACACCTCCATTATGTCATTCTTAAAGAAGAATAATAACATTGGTTTGTAGTTTTCAGTGCCTCTTCAGACCACACACTTTAGCTAATTCTTAGCACTGCAGATGTCTAGCTTTGCTAATTGATATTCATCTTATCGACCTCTGAAATATAAAAAACAGTGTATTCCCTTCTTGGATGTCAAGCTGTTACCTGCTGGTTACACACTCTGCAGAAGATGTATTTACTAACAGAGACATCTACAGAGGCCCTCTCAGCTAAGGGCATTCACATCCACCCTTCTCTGCCTCCCAACCTCCTGCCACCCAGGACACGTAACCCCCTTTGTTGTCCCTCACTTGGCTGAGGAATCACCCCTTTTCGGGCCCTCCTAGGGTTGCTCTCTCGATCTTCCTACGCTCTAATTGTAGAAGCCACTTTCAGGGCTACCTTAAGAATTTTAGAGGCCTTAGGCCAAACATATTTCAAGGGCCCCCTTTGAGAAAAACATTGAATTTACTACTAAACCTTTGAGCTCATTCACGCTGTCTAAGGCCAGTACACAGGCAGTTTGATCTTAAGCACTATTGGGGCCGTGGCTGCAAACGTATTTTAGGGGACCTTTATTTAGACATAATTAGAGGTACAAATTACACATCTTCAAAATGCAATTCCCCAAATGGATTTCAGGTTAAGGAAGAATAACTACAATTCAAAAGATACCAACCACTGAAAAGAACTACAATCACAGTTCTTCAAATATGTAAGACAATCTTTGACAGTAATGGACTCAAAATAAAAAACGGTATTAACGATTGTTTTTAATGCAATCTTTTAGTTTACTTAGTTTAGTTTTATGGATTTATAGAGCGCATAGCTACCCTAGGGCATCCCAGAGCTAAAGCTACATAATAACTCTCAGAAGACCCAGAAAAGCCAGTTAGCAACTGAAGAGGATAGTTTTTTAGCAAAGATCTGGGGTGTATTACATCCCTTTAAGGACAATTTTGTGCTAATTATACACATTTTTTAAATATCCGAATATCATACAACCTTTTGAGATAGTGTCAGTTGAGATCAGCAAGGAAGTAACAGGACGTGACTTTGGAAAACTAATCTTTGTTAATATAAATTAGATCATGCACATTTCAGCTTATCACGAGAAAGCTATGTCTCAGGTTACACGGATCTTAACAAAGGTTCGGTCTTAACACAGGAAAGTGATCCTAAAGTTGTAAAGGTTGCAGTAAAAAAAATCCTGCGGGTTGGAGAAATCTTTTAAGCTATAGTTTCTTATCTATTCCTGATGTTACACAGATTGTATAAGTATAGATCCTTAAAAGCAGATCTGTTCCACACTCTCAACAGATCGCACAGACAAGATTCAGTCAGAACTTCTGTCACATATGTACGTAACAGCATCCCTCAAATTGTATACATATTGCAGACCAAGGGCCTAATTTAGAGTTTTGCAAATGGGATATTTCATCCCAAACGTTGCAGATAACTTGTACACCATATTACTAGAGCACTATAGCCTTTGGCGATAGAATATCCTATCTGCCAAACTCTAAATTAGGACGTAGTCTTCTCACAGCAAGGCTACCCTTGGGTTACATTAAACATACATGCTCAAGCATGTGAAAGTAAAAACAGTTCCTCTGGTTGCCCATATGTTATAGGCTCAGGCCCGTACTAAAGAAATATTACAGGCTCAGACATCAAATATGTTACCTATATGTAGGTTATGTAAAACTTATCAGCTAAGGTCTCAAGTAGAAGTACATCATGTTACACACATATCGCAGGCTGTTGCTTCGTACAACAAAGGTATAGGTGCAAATGTCTTACATGTTACAGTCTCAAAGAGAGACACAGGCAACACCCTTTACTGCTATCACATGCTCAGGTATCAGACAGGGCATTGATATAGGTATCTTCGAAGAGTGGCATCTGGTAGGAAAGCTGCTTCAGAGGTTATACCTATAATTCTGTTTGTGGTTTCTGACAGCAGTGGGACTCATATGGGTCACATTGCTGTCATTATTCATGTGGAAAATACCTAGCCAGCTGGGAGATATATGCTCTCACTTGTATGCAACTTCCTGAAGACTGGGTCATGGCACACTATTGTGGATGGAAAACTTTAAAGTCTGTGCAGATGTATCCATAACATCCAAAAATAAATGAAACTTTTGACAACTATATTTCAACTAGTTTTTATCAGAGGGCCATACATTTGGCATTGAGACATTATAGCATTGCTGAATTGTTGGACACTAAGGGGCATATTTATACTCTGTTTGCGCCAGATTTGCCTCATTTCTTTTACGCGAATCCGCTGTAAACTTAACTCCATAGTTATACTTTTGCGCTTGACCCGTCTAGCGTCAAAGTTATGGAGTTTGCATCATTTTTTTACTGTGAAAACCTACCTTGCGCCAATGAGATGCAAGGTAGGCGTTTCCGAGCAAAAATGACTTTAAGGCATTTGCGCCTTATTTATCCTCCCATGCAAAAATGACACACGGGAAGAGAAGGGCCCTAAATAATGGCACTAAGCCTGTTTAGCGCCACTATTTAATGGCTGGGTCAGGGCAGTCGTTAGGGGACCTGTGGGCTCACTCCCATGGTCGCAGACCATGGAAGCAGTCCGCAGGTGCCCTTCCCTGCACCCATGGACACCCCTTGCCACCCCCACCCACCCCTGGAGGACAAGGATGGGGGGACCGACCCAAGGTCAGTCCAGATAAGTATATATATATATTTTTTAAAGTGCCATGGGGGGCCTAACTTGGGTCCCCCAACATGGCACTGTGCCCAATGGCCATGCCCAGAGGACATATTTTGGGAAGGAGTGCATGACTCCTGTCTTTGCTAAGACAGGAGTCATGTCAATGGGGGTTGTGCATCAAAAAATGATGCTAGTCAGGTTAAAGTCAATATTTTATGGGACCACACCATATATTTACCACCTACTCCAAGCAGGTGATAAATGTGTGGGTTAAAACCAATAGAATTTCCAGTTCTGTGTTTTTTTTTTACTGCTGGTATATCTGGTCCCACCTTCTTCTTCCATGTTTCATGGGGGTTAACATATAATTTCACAGTACTGGCACAGTGTTACCATTTAAAGTAAATTTCACATGTAGCATTTGCACCTAGCCAGTATCTTGCATTTCAGAATCAGGGCTATGGTAGGTGCATAAGTTTGACTCTTAATTTCTTTTTGATTGCAGTTATATAATTAGCATCATGGCCCACCTTTATTAGTCCTCTATGGCTTCCTCAACCCACCACAAAGTTCCACCACCTCTCTTCACACTGCCACTGCCCCCCACTCCCCATTACAATAATAGGCATTAGCTTCACTGTTTCAACTTCCCTGACTCTTCAGGACAATTTGGCCAGTCTGTCTAGCAGTTCTGAAGATCCATCACTTCAACTGCATGAATTTTAGACCTTGAGTCTTACTGAGGGTTTCACAAAATGTATTTTAAGATTCTTTTCTTTGAACATCAATCTCATGGATCCTTACATCCATGCCTGAGGTGCTCGCTTCAATACCATTCTTGTCCTAACTCTATGAAATACAGAGCAGTGTATACCCTTCGTTTTGTTGGGAGGAAAATAACAATATCAAAGTTTGCTCTAAAGGCTAGACCGCCGCCAGCCTCAACTTTGGTTTGAAGTTCCGCTACCTTCTAGCGCAGACACCTTGGTTTCACTGAGCATGATATAGCTTTCCTTCAATCCATTTGTTTTTTAGGTCACTGTAACCCTTAAATAAGGTAAATATCTTTGGTCTGCTTATCCAGTGAGTACAGCAGATGTTGCATAGCATTTACCACTGGGTTATCACATACAAAAAGGTTTGTATGATATTCTTCCCATATCTCTTCCCATTCATTGTCTATTATCTCCTGGTATCCCTTGCCACTCTTCCCTGCTCATTGTCCTTCTCTACAGCCTATAGCGTTCACAGACTTTCATTGCTGATGCTTATAATGTAATCTCCAAAGAATGTCTTGGTGAAGGTGAATTTCCTCTCGACATTCCCTTGCAATTACCGAAGATTTATGGAACAGTGATGTAACATCAGGTTCATTATTTTACTTACAACTGTTCTTCATAGAGTGTAGTCCACTGCCTTTATCTAACTGACATATTTGAAGTACTTTAGAAATATTGGTCTCTCTCTCTAACAATCTCTCCTGTGACCTGTGACTTGTCAAAATCACACTCTAGTAAATTGTATCTGTCTGTCAGGCTCATCTATGTGTGAATCATCATTCTGAGATTCTTTGCCCATGTGCGTTCAAGTAGCAAGAGATCCTACATTGGGGGACTGAAGCATGAGCCCTAAACTTGATGAACCCTGTGACATCCTTCTCATATTAAGCAGATGCCTCTGCATCAACAACTATGGAGGAAACAGCAATTCCAGGATGCAATAGGGTCATTGAGCACCTCTTTTGTGAGTAGCTTTTCTTCCCCATCCTATGGTGATTCAAGGCCCTTACTTTACTCAGGACTTATGTATGAGTTTCCTCCCTTCACTGTGTTCCATTTTTCCATTCCTCCATGGTGCAATCATCTTTTTCTCATTTGTCCCTCTTATCCCTTCTTCTTCACAGGATTGATAGGTAATCAGTCCTCAATGGTACAACCTACCCCTCCTACTTAATCACTTGTCTGCACTCCACGGTGCTCCACTACAGGAAACTCCTGTATTCTTGCTCCATGGGAGTTGACAGATTAGAGAACCTGTTACATGGGATTTAATGAGGACATCAGTCAGTGACTTCACATGCATTCCACGGTGGGGATGGTAGATGAAAAGGTATGTGCCAAGCAATTTTTGGCAACAGGTGGGAAAGCAGACAGGAAAAGGATGAATAATGGAGATCCCATATTGTAATCAGAAGCAATAGACAGATATGGGGTTGCGATCTGAACGTCAGGCACAGGTTGTAGAGCTGAAGCCATCAATGTGAGAGCTACACAGGCACTCTGAGCTACTAAAAAGTACCATTGAAAAAGATGATCAGGAACTTTTTTGGTGAAGGAAATAAAATACTTATGGAGTTCCATGCTGCCCGCACATGAGGAGACCATGCTTCTGTGTAATCATGGTCATCAAATTACATCAGAAACAACAGATCTGTTTTTCTTTTATCAATCATTTTTGTACTCCAGGGCTTTAACATTCTTTAGCCACTGTGATCCCCCAACAGCTATAGAAAGATACAGACAAGCAGTGTCCCTTCTTATCAAAGCATCTGATTAGTGCTTTCAACACCTTCTTCTGCTCCTGCTCTCTCTTACTCACACTCCTATTGGGAACTGCTATCGGCTCAAGTAAAAACACAGAGAGGTTGTCTTTGTGTACAGCTAGAGTCAATGCAACTGGAACAGAGTGGTTATGCACTGGCTATGTTCACACAACCGATGTACCTTGTGCACACTTCGCTGAAGATAAGAGTGACTGATTGAGTAAGTGAGCGAGTGAGTGAGTGAGCTTGTGTGGGTAAAAGGGTAGATGAGGCAATGACAACAAGCATTGGTAGGTGAGGAATATATACATTCAGTGAATGAATAAAGCAAGGATGTATGTTTAGAGTAAATTCTGGAGATCAAATTGTGTCTTGCCATTTAAAAGAGGAAGGGCGAGGGAGAATGAAAGAGAGAACAATAGTCAGGGATGATGAAATAGTGAAAGAAAGAGACATAGACACAGATACAGAAAAGTAATGAGAAGGCAGAACGAGAGATGCTGGTGATTCAAACATTTCCTATTCACTGCAGCGACCCTCAGCTATCAATTCACAAAGTATCTAGGAGAATGGGATTCTCACTGCCCCATACAATCTTCAGTAGAGAGGCTGCCGCAATAACGCAAGGCATACAAGGTCCTAGTCTCTGAGATATATAGAAAGAGTATCTGTATGCATGTGTTTGAGTGCGTGCATATATGTGTGTGTGTGTGTGTGTTTTTGTAATTCTCTGGTCCTGTATATGCACAAGACATAAGTCGACATCAGGTTTCCCAATATATGGGTAATTCCCAGGAGCAAAGACCTTGAGAGATATCTGTCCTGCTCACATATCTGCTTGCTGTGACTTAAAGTGTAGCTTTGAGAGGAGACAGACAGCCCTAATCTTCCTCTCACTCCCCCCGACCCACAGGCTTTAGGGGATCATAGGTTAGTTATACAATGCTATGTTGTTCTCCTGAATGTCTTCAGGAAACAATTATTAAAACACTTGCATCAGCATTACAGACCAAATTGAAATAATCCAGGCTGCCAATGGGAGATGGAGAGGAGTTTGAAACTGAGCCATAAAAGGGTAAGTTAGTTCAAGGTTCCCACTGGCATGATTTAATGCACCACCTCAGAGTAGATTAGGCTACCCTTCTGTTGGACCCAATGTAAATACTGTTTTTTTTTATTTTTATAGGCCACCACCAACAGATGCATTACTTCTGTGCAAGGCAGTGAGATATATAAACTTGTGAGTGGAAAATAAATTGACAATACAGTATTCCCTAGCTTTTTGAGCAAGCAATACCCACTCATAGATGTTGAAATAGAATTCCCTCTTTTAGGTAGTGTTTCTTCCTCATTGGCTGATTACCTTTTACTGTCTGATCCTATGATAAGAAAGTGGAAGAATCTGCCACATAGGCCAATGCTGCATCCAAACTTGTATTTCTCACAAAAGAATTTACTACTTTCGCATCCCAGGCTCTCCTAAAGGACTTTCAGATTCTTCATGATAGGATTCAGAGAGTCACAAACTTTGTAGGGACCATGGAAATGATATAGCAGAAATGTTATTGTTGCTTTAGATGTCACAATGATCATCTATAGGTGACAAATCTTTGCATCTTGTTATTTAAAACACTAATAGATAAACTGTGACATGGCGCTCTGAAAGCCTTGTAGAAAAGAGAGAGTTTGAATGATATGGTATATTCCTAAATCTTCATGTATAATCAATTAATTTGATTCCATATGTTTCTTTATGACATTAATTAATAGTTTGCACTAAACAATAAGGAATTTGTGAAAAGTAGTGTTTTCACTGTTACATGCAAGTATTGAAAATGCAGTTCTGCATTATAGTTAATGAAATGTATTAACAGCATTATTGTGTTATAAATGCTCTGTGTCATGAACACTGACAAAGCTTATTAATGATAAATTTATAATTTTGAATGCTATATGTGCCTTGCTTGAAATAAATGAATGTGTCATTTTAGGTCACTTTGCTTAGCTTAAGTGAGGCCCCAAGGCCCTCTTTCCTGACTGTGTGGAAAATATTTATTCATTCTTGCTAATATGACATTCTTTTCAGACTTCGTTCCCATGAAATGCTTGCTTGGAAATAGATGTCCTATTGTTTTGTGCATAGTAAGGTTGAGAAAGTAACCCTGAACCCAGTACATTGAGGAACTGTGGAAATGAACTAACTACAATTGTTTCAACCTATACTGAGGAGCTAAATTGATGCCTTTTCCATGTTCGTAATGGGAATGTTCCCCTATGTTGAGGTCCATGTCATGTGATGAATGCTGATTGGACAGTTGAATCTTCTGATTGATGTCATGCAGCTGATGGATGAATCATCAGTTACTTTTGGCTTTAATTTACTGTTCCCCAATTGGATCAGTGGCAATGTTTCTCCAGACCCCACTTGAGCATCCTGCTTGCCCCTCTTCTTCCCAGCACTCTTCCTTTCTGGACCCCCTTGGAACCTGAGAGTTACAGACCTCTCTGTCCTTAACCTTCAGTTTCAATGCTTTGCTGAGACTTAGAATTTTTCCACTGACCTGAGAAGAAGACTCGAGACCATGCTTCTGAAATACTGATGCTTTCTCTTTTTGCCTTCATGCTTGAAATAACTCAACAGAACTTGTTTTCTACCCATCAGATTATCCTTTTGATGTTTTATATTGCAATTGTTGAGTGTGTAGCCCTTTTTGACGTTAGTTCACCTGAATCTTTTTCCTCGCCTTGGTCTTTATAATTTTGTTTTGTGAATCATTTATGTAAATCTGAGCCTGAATCTGTAGTAAAACCCTTAACTTTATTTCAGAGTGGTGTTTTCCCTTTGTAGCCACATGGGCCATACTGGTATTTGAATTGTTGTTTGAAGTTTTGATTGCCTTATTTCTCCATCTCTTCGTGCTTGGGGAAATGATTTATTGACCTCGTTTAAAGCATAACAGAGAAATGCGTCATCAGAATTATTGGCCCATTTTCTGTCAGACTCCATATTTGTTACATTATGTGCCTCAACAACTACTTCTAGAGCTAGTACAGTTGTAGAAAGGCTTATTTGGATGAGGCTGTAGAAAGCTGGTGCTTCTCAGCGATCCCTCATCTCTCATTTACTACTCCTGGGTTCAAAGCTTTATGGTCCACAGCTATTTACCATTCCTGGGGAAAAAGCTTTATGGTCCACAGCTAGACGATCTGCTTAAAGAGTCGACAGAGGAGAAAAGCTACTAAATCGTGTTCACAAACAGCCTACAAGATCTCTGTCATTTCTGTTTCATTAAAATGAGTACTCTAACAATTATTTCAACAGAGCAAAAGACACTTTTGTACATGAACGCAGGGTTAGGGGGTCACCAATTGAAACAAATCCTGACTTGCTAAAAATTCTCCTCATCCTACAAGGTCTGACTATGCTGGGATCACTCTGAGCCTGCTAGGTTGCACAGATACCCTTTTTTGTGGATCAATGGAAAGGGAATATCAGTCGATTGGGCATTGCAAGTCTTGTCATAGAGGCATCAAGAGGAGTTCTGTGTTCCTCTTCCATATTCCCATTATCACTGTACTGCTCTTCCTGCAGAATCTGTTGAAATGAACTCAGTTCTAGCATTGATACATGCTGTAATGTCAGAATAATGCAGTAACGCAGGCTCCTCAGAATGAAAGGGAGACAGGAATGTATTCTATTTTGTTTTCAGAAAAAAAGCACAAGTAATTTTTGCAGCCTATTTTGGACTTGAAAGGAGTAAGAACATTTCTATAAGTAAAATCTCAAAGACCCAAGGGTACTTCCTAACTGTTCTGAAACACCAGGGTAACAATTTACATATTATCATGCATCCTTCAACTCAGACATTCCTGCAGTTTGCCTTTGGGGAAGAACATTTCCAGTTCAAAATCCTACCCCTCAGTTCATCTTGTATTCCAAAGGTATTTATGAGAGTATTGGCATCATTAATAGCTTGTTTTCAAGTAGAAGATATTCATGTGTTCCCTTATTTGAAGGACTGTCTCACTTCTGCTTGTTAGGGGCCATAGAAGATGTAGCGCTGGTGTGCAGAACTCCACATAATTATGACTTAGTCTCAGAGCTGGAAAATCTCAGCTAGCCCTAGCTCAAGATTGGTTATTCATCTGAGCCCACTTTCGCACTGACCTGGGGAAGATCTTTCTGCCAAGAGATCAATGGAATCCCATAACTCACATCTGTAGACTCATCTGAGAGGCAACTTTGAGACTGCAGAAGATTTCGAGATAGTTCATGGTTGCTTGCCAGTGACCACAATGGTTGTACCCATGGACAGATTACACTGTGGCCCCGTCTAAATATCTGGCGGTTCAGATTCCAACATCAAATTGCCTCTTAGAGGAAGTGGAAAGGTGGTTAAAAATTTCACTTTTGTTGTCAAGGTGCCCTTTGCTCCTCCAACTACATTATCTGTTACTGCAGATGCCAGTGTACCAAATGGGGAACAATATTAGGCGTCAACAGGGTACAGAGAAAATTGTCTCTAGTAAAAGCATGTCATCACTTAGATCAGAGGAAATGGCCAGCTATCTTTTAGCTCTGAAAGCCTTTGCACATCTGTAATCTGGCAGTAAAAACTTGAACCACCTGCCTTTGGTGGGAGCGGGAGAATAACAAAGTCATGCAGTCTTGATCAGATGGCTCAGTCTAAGGTTTTGTCTTTGGCTAAAATCACAAATTTATCTCACACTTCTGGAAAGGACAATATCTGAAGCTACGGGGATCCACTGAGTTATTATCATGCATTATTCCCACACTTTTGCTTATTAAAACAGTACCCCACTGGAGTGGCAGAGTCACACACATGCTACAGAAAAAGGTCCCAAAACGTTTAGCATCAAAGTTTTTGGCATGAAAAATTACCCTTTTTGGCGATGATAGTAGTTGTGGACTTTTGGGCCTGGGCTCAGCCACCAGCCAGATAAACCTTCAAAACCCAGATAATTTTGAAAACTAAACATCCAGGGGAACCAAGTGTTGTCTGACTTGCTTGGATCCCTCTAGCCTTTCTGACAAACAGTGCCTTGCAAATCTCAAACTTTGGATTGAATCACACATTTTCCTCAGATTACTGAAAGGTCAATTTAAAAAAGCTATGGGGATAAATGAAATTCCTATCACTCAGCATACCCACTGTTTTCCTTATAAAAATGATGCCACATGTGGAATTGGGCCTAGCACCTGCTACAGTAAAGGCCCCAAAACTTGATGTGGAGACATCAACATTTTTGGTGTGAAAAAGGATCCTTTTGGTGATGTGGGTAGCTAAAGAATATGGGCTCGGCCACCACCCAGAGAAATCTACAAAATCCATACATTTCTGAAAACTATACACCTAGCGGAGTTCAGGATGCTCTGACTTGGATGGATCCCGTTATTGGTCTTACTCAAAAAAAGTCCTGCAAACCTCAAACTTTGGCTGAAAGTAGCAGGATCCACAGACGACAGACCATCCTTAATTCCTCTGGGTGTTTAGTTTTCTAAAATGCCAGAGGTTGTTATTGTTCCTGACTGACACAAGGAGAAAATACTGTCGCCAAAACAGAGCACAATTTGGTACAGAAGTTTTAAGGCATTCTGAGAGATGATAAACTTTCATTACCCAAAACTCATCTCTAGTCCAGCTGTTGAGAAAATAGTACCTGCAGCACAATGTTCATAGATGAGACTTGCATCAGTGTGGAAGCATATTTCTGGATGGTCCCTAAAATGTATTGACTGTTGATTGTCCTGTTCTAAAAGATAACATGTACACTGATGGTAAATGTAGAAAATGAAACAAAGATATCAGGGACATTTCCTGTCCTGTTTTTCTGTACCTCAGCAATGTTTGAAACAGCTAAACAAGATGATGAGTAGCTTTAAAATTTCATGTGTATGTCATTTGGAATTCTCAAGTGTAGGAGAAACAATGTGACTGAATTATTAGACAGATATTTATTGATAAGAAGCAATTTAATTTAATATTTGCACGCCCATCCACTACTCAAGTACTCACTCATCCCAGAAGGGTATGCACAAGCCTAGTTGGAAGGCTCAAAGTACAAATACTGTTAACAAAGGAATCTTACATATACCCAGGGGTGGTTTCTCCTACAGGGCTAAGGGGTGACTCTCCTCTGAAATTCCTGCACATCAACATTAAAAAATATTAAATAGATCGATTTGTTTGGAACAATCGTATCTCCAAACAAATGGATGTATTTAACTCTGGGCTGTCATTCCCAGGCTGCTTGCCCCTCCTCGCTTTGAAGCAAGAGATGAAAGCCAGGCAGTAAATCAACTTCTTTGCATTATGACACATGACACAGGGCTGACTACTCTAAAGCCCTTCATTTCCATTGTGGTCTATGGTGATATCCACTATAGGCCAGTGATGCTTTTAGCGTCATGGTTTCGGGCTTTGGAGTCTTCATCCCTGCGTGAGGGAAGGCATCTGTCGTTCACAGGTATCGATACCACTCTTTCCCATTCATCACGCAGTAGGAGTGAATGCAAGCATGTGTAACCTGCTGCCTTGTCCTCGGTAACGGTAAGTGTTATAATGCTATTATTGTGTTATTTTTATTGTACTGAGACCCCTTGTCACCTTAACCTCCCCCACTTTGACAACCCAGACCCTGGCTGCAAATCGCTGGCCCCTTCAGAAGTGGAGGTGCTATAATTGTTCCTCTGCTAAATTGTTCCAAAAGACAAGCAGGGTTCTGATTTCCCTTGAAAAGTTTATCCACATATCTGAGTCAAGCTCAAAGCAAGAAATATGTGCTTATAGTAAAGGCAGTTATCTGCTGTGTCGGTTAAAACTGGCTCTATCTTCATGACCTTAACATTAATTCCAAAAACATGGATTGATTTGTGAACAATGAATGTTAAAAACTTTAAAGTAATTTGTGTCAGTGATTTCATTTTTTACTTTTTTTTTTTTGTATGTTTGTTTATTAATTTTCATATTGTTAAATTCAGGTACTACAGTACAACATGATATTACGTTGTTACAAACTGCGGAAGTGTGAGTATTATCTTGACGTGTAGAAAGAGGGACCATAAATACACATACTGTAGTGACACATTCCCTATTTGATAGTAACCTTTCTGAGTGTATAAACATACATAGTTTATAATAGCAAATCTGCAAACAGTGTCAACAAATCGAGAACAATTTATAATATGATAAAGGAAAAATAAAAAAAATAAAAATTAACAAATAACAAGTAACTAACAACAATCAACATGCGTGCACATAAGTATATAGTGTTGTGAGATGTCATATGTATAGGAAGGTTCAGGTCGTAGCGTGTATAGCGAGTGGTAGGAGCCAGGCTCAAGTCCAGTGTCATGCTGGTATCTGGTCGTGGGTATAAGCATATAATGGCTATGTATAAACGCCAGGGAGGGCCGCTCAGTTCACAGTGGATGAAGGTCGTTTTTAGCTTCCACCTTCAGAACCAATGACTCCCAATATTCCGTCCCTGTGTTAGTCATGCCCTGTGTCCGGAGCCACCGTAAATGATAAGCTTCCGCCTTGGACCATATCAAAAGGTCTTTCAGCCATAGCGACATGGACGGGGAGGTCTGACATGTCCAGGTCATGGCTATCCTGCATTTGAAAAGCACAAATGCTAAATCTATGAACCTATGTAGGTATTTGTCTCTTTTTGTTTTGGTTCGAATGCTTAACAGGCAAGAGGTTGATGATACAGGTAATGTATAGTCCGTTATGTCTGTAATCGTTTCAGTGATTTTGTGCCAGACAACCAGCAAAGTTGGGCATTCCCATATGATATGATAAAATCCCAATGGGGATATAGCGCACCCAGGGCAAAATGGTTCGTGCGTTGGGTACATACGATGGAGGCGGTGTGGGTCTAAATATGCTTTGTGTATGTAGTTGAATTGAGTGAATCTAAATCTGGCATTGCGGGAAACCTCCTTTACTGAGCGCAATGCCGAGTTCCACTCTGGTAACGTCAATGAATTCGATAGTGCCCTGTTCCATTTTTCGTATGTTGTTTGCAGTGGAGTGTTGGTAGGTGCACGGAGTGCCGCGTATAGAGTGGTAACGATGCGTTCAGTGGTCATAGCCGACAATATGGCGTGTAAGACATGAGAAGTCGGTGGCTCAGTATTCCATGGACCCCATGTACGACACATGCCCTTTATTATAGTGTAATAAGTGATGAATTGCCCTGGTGCGATGTCATATTCAGCAATCAGATCTTGAAAAGATTTAATCACACCGTCTGAGAAGAAGTGTTCCATTTGTGTGATGCCCTTATCCACCCATAGTGCTCGTTCCTGGGGTGGTATATTCTGTGGTATTCTAGGAATATCCCACAGTATTATCGCTGGAGAGTATGGAGTAGGTGATTGTTTGGGATATAGATAACGATGCCAGGATGTATGTGCTACTCTCAACAGTGGATTTATTGTGGAACCACCCACCATAGTGCTGGACAACCAAGTATATAGTGCTGTATCACCCAGTTGGGCTAATACATCACATGTCTCTGGGTGCATCGGGGATGTCAGCCATGCGGTTGGCCACTGCAATTGCACTGCTGCATAATAGGACTCAAATTGTGGGGCTCCTAGGCCGCCCTCGCATAACGGTCTCTGAAGTACAGAGAGAGCTACTCTGCGGCGTTTGTCTCCCCATATCAAGTCCAATAATAAACTATTCAGCGCCTTAAAGAAGGCGAGTGGCACTTGAACGGGCAGAGCTGAGAAATAATACAGCAGCCGAGGTAGAATCAACATCTTAGCTATCGCCACCCTACCCATTGGGGACAAGGGCAGTGATTGCCAGAAAGTAAGGGATGTGCAAGCTTTTGTTAGCGCTCTAGTGAGATTACCATCTAGGAGGTTTTTAGTTGAATGATAGATATCTATTCCTAAATATTTGAAGGTGTCATATTGCCACTGCAATCGTGTATCATGCATAGCGAGACATTTAGCGGGAGGGTATAACGCTAGTGGAAAACATATGATTTAGGCCAATTAACCTGGAGTCCCGATGCTGTCCCAAAAAATGAGAATAAGTGTTCTTGTTCTGGGAGCGTGGAGTGCACATCTCTGATGTGTATAAGAGCATCATCTGCATAGAAGGACACCACATGGAATCTCTGGGAGTCCCATATTCCCCAGGCCTCAGCTTTGGTGCGTAGGTAAAATGCCGGGGGTTACATGGCCAAAGCAAATAACAGTGGCGACAGCGGGCAGCCCTGTTGTGTGCCGTATTGGACATTGAAGCAACTCGATATCACTCTACCTGTGTTCACTCTTGCCAGTGCTTCCCCATATAGCGTCCTAGCCCATCGCAAGAGGCGAGGGCCAAATGCCATTCTTTCCAGGCAAGCAAATAAGAAGTCCCTTCCCAGCGTGTTGAAGGCCTTCTCTATATCTAAGGAGACCGCCACGCGACATGTGTCATCCTGCGGCGTATTGTGTATTAGATGTAGGAGGAGTCTGATATTTAGATATGTGGTGCGACCTGGTATGAAGCCTGACTGATCGTGGTGCACCAAAGAGTGCAGTACAGGTATCAGGCGGTTAGCTAGTATCTTACCTAGGATTTTGCAATCTACGTTAAGTAGTGATAAATTTCATGTTTTACTTAATGTTGCATTTGCCAAGAGAGATGTTTCATCATGCTCTGTTTCTGTGTTTCTTTTCATGCATTTTATTACTCTTGCATAGTGCATACTTTGACTTGTGCCAGGTGTTTATGAGGACGCTGGTGCTGAGGCTGAAGGCAAAGCAAAGTGCCTGTCAGTGAGTTTGTTTTTCTGCAGAGCACACAGAACAATGGTCACGTATTCCAGCTACAATTCAAATTCAGTTTAAAAGTGTGTGAAGAGGTCAAAATATTTAGAAGACAAAAGCAAATTGAAATAAAGAGATTTGAGGGAGTGCATTCAGGAGAGAGGGAAAAGAGGGTTCTGAAGAGGAAAGAGAGGAGATTGAAAGCATGCAGATGGATGAGATGTGAAGAGAAAAGGGGCATACATATCTAACATAAACACATAATTGAAGGCCGTACTCCCGCCAAAGTCCTCAAAAATACTTCATTCAAAGTCTCACAATTTCAGAATTGAAACATTTCCAATGTTATTTATTTATAAGAAATCATTGTTGATATTCATTTATCTTAAACAGATAACAACCATTGGCAAAGCCAATAGGACTGACAAGTTTTAGGTGTATATCAGTTGTTGTGTTATATTTTTGTATGCAACAACATCTCAGAGAGAAACCAAAATACAGGTTGGGTGGCACACTAAGGGAATCACAGAAATGTATTTTACATGTCCCTTTTAGAGAGCCCCCACTTTTTTCATCCCACTTAAAGACCTGTCTGCACATATTTCTGTATGACTGATTGCAGCCAGCAGCTCTGGGTGCTTCCTGATGCCTGGTTAGAACATTTTCTTCCAAAACTGATGCTGCATGCAGTGCAAGACACTGGGCAAGCACATATGTTAAAGGGCCTGAAGTTGTCACTCTATACAATTTACACATTAAAATAACTGTTGAACTTATTATTGCAGTAAGATATGGGGCAGTTTTTAATGTGATTAATATTTCAGGGCTGTGCATTTGCACTGCTTTATAAACCTTGCCTTCTCACTAAATTCATTTGCTTTCAAATGCACCATTTGTGCATTTGTTTTCAATCTTTTTCCTGGGAGGAGGACCCACCCTAGATCCTATGTTTGTCCATTAGGTTTGCCTGCTTCACTCACTACATAAAAGTCATACCCAACTTTTACGTCCCACCAATTTCAAGTGTCACAAGCCACCACTGCATAAACCAAAACGCAGAAATCACTGTTAATAAGATAATATGAGCATTTGAATAATGGACCCATACTTTTCATCTTGTGAGCTGTAAAGCCATTTCAAACTACAGTCAATTTACACTCAATTGACATTTCTTTCACAAGCCACACAAAGCTTTTTACCCTGCCATCCACAAGCTCAATATAGTACAACACTCTCATCAACAAATAGCACAACTCAAGGAGCATCACATTCATATTTCCACAGGACTGAAATACCAATCATACCTCCAGCTAACAGCCCCAAATGCCACCAGCCTACATTATTAGTGGTGGTGCAGTGATATGTATCTCACTGGCAAATTGACCATCTGCCTTTGACCTAAAATTGATCCCGATTAAAACAAGCCTAGGCCAAGCTTTGACTAACTATTCATGTCTCTGTCTCACTTTGAGTCCTGACTAATAGTGTGTGCTGTCCAGATGAGCCTTTTCTAACATTTTTCTGTAGCAGCCTTCTTAGGCTTAGCAAGACTTGTCTTTCAGGCATATTTAGAGCACACACGTTTCTAAATCCAACTTATTCCAGTTGGTGATTATGAGAAAATGCACTTGTGGCCCATTCTTCAGCTAGTATGAGGATATCTAGTTTTAACTCTGGGGTAAACATGCAGATCAGACTATCCAAAGTACTCTAAAGAGCACTTCCAGAAAGAAAAAGGACTTTGAGGTTTGGTGCACAGGGTGGTGCGTCAAAAGATGACAGATGACCACACACCAATATGTCCAGTACATTGGCTGTAATGCACTTGTAATATGATATGTTGAACAGCTAC
The DNA here is from genome assembly GCF_031143425.1 of Pleurodeles waltl. Classification (NCBI taxonomy): domain Eukaryota; kingdom Metazoa; phylum Chordata; class Amphibia; order Caudata; family Salamandridae; genus Pleurodeles; species Pleurodeles waltl. Next base: position 979,716,045 of record NC_090449.1, read on the forward strand.
CATGCTTCAACAGACTATAAAGGTGGCAAGCAGGCCGGCAGCAAGACCAATGTGTACCTATTTACTGGTCTCAGCAATGACACGGTTGCTCAAATCTAAATTAGGAAGAGATTATTATACTTATTTCTAAATTAGAAAGAACAATTTGAAAGGCTCCATTCTAATCAAGCAATGAGCCATGGAAGGTATTTATCCATCTGCAGACATTTAAAGCCAGGCTGGCTGACCCTGGTATGATGAGTGTCTGTCAGGCTGGCTTTTTCTTGAGCGTGAATGATATTCATTATGTTGTGAAAAAGGGTGGTAGGTTTGCTGACAGAGCCTCTATGTCCTTAATGATAGGCCACCTCTGTTTATCTCGCTCAACACTTTGGTGCAAAGAAGTTCTCCAAAGAAGCTAAAAGAGAAAAAAAAAGAAAAAAAATATTTAAACACATACAATAGGGCAAAATAACATATTGCCATGGTCATCCCTTGCACCGAAGGGAACTGCCTTGTGTGATGATATTCTCCGCTTGACTCAGCAGAATGCTCACAATGAAATTATCCATATGTATCATTTGGCCTTCTGCTTCTGACCACCACAGCATACAGAAATATGTTAGCACAAATAAAATGTATTCTATCATTCACATTTTGCTTCCACCCACCCCATCGTACATCATGGGGCCACTGGTGAGCCCACTTCACTCACTGTTCTCCTTTTGTGCCAATCACGGGCTGTTTCCACCCACCACAGAATATGGTAATGTGTGCTCCCAGTTCAGTTAATAATTTATTACATCACTCACATTTTAATTCCTCCCACGATAGCATACATCAGTTGGCTATTGGTGAACCCAATTCAGTCATTGATCAGTTATTGTGCAATTCTCATTTTGCTTCCACCCACCACAGCATGAACTCGAGGGCAATGGGTGAAGCTGTTTCACCCACTGTTATGTTATACTGTCCTCTGGGTAGGCACAAAGACACCAGGCCAAAGACACATCATACCAAATGTCTGACAAAATGTACTTACCAGGGGTGGGCTGATCATGGCATCCTTAGGGGCCGGATCACCCTCATCTCAGGTAAGGTAAAATCTTCATCTTCAAATGTGACCCCTGGTGGGGGTTGACCCATGTTAGTGGGGCCAACCCTTTGGATACAAAAATAAGGATTCCCGGGTGCCTTACAAGATTCCTTTCTGTGAATCACAGTGTCTATGCAATCCAGGTACAGGAATCAGTTTGAATACTCGACTTCCTGGGAGGAAGCAATTCCAATTGTATCTGTGTGGAGCTTACTCAACTGCTCCTCATGGTGCTGTCCACTGGGATGTGTCACATTAGTGAATGGGTGGCATGCTGATGCCCTTGTGAGTGGGAAGAGGGGTGGGTGCTGACATACAAGCCATTCTGCATCTGACCATAAGTAATTAGATCGGGGAAGCCTTCAGTGTGCCTAGCAGAGGTTCCCTCACTCCCCCAAAACAGAGGTAGTGAAGGGTACATCAACCAGACCCCCTTCAGCACTAAAGAGGTTAAATAAGCATTTCCTCTTTATTTTCCTATCCTCCCATATTGTCATATGGCGTCTCCGTTATTTTCTATGAAGTCTGTTGACATACCTGTGGTTGGTCTTGTGTGGTCCTTGAGTTGCTCAGAGGCTTGGCTGGAGTAATTCGAGCCTATTTGCCACCTTTTGGTGAGTAGTATTTTTGAATAGCAATAGTTTTACTCTTGTGTGTGTGTGTTTATATTACCATGTCCCTCCTTAAACTCCAATTAACTTCACATAAACCTTTCCCAAGTATTCCCAATTTTCCAGCCACTCCCCCTCGTCCCTCCCACATTTACTACCAAAATATATACCTACGTCGCCACATGTGGTGGGGACCTCCACACAGAAAAGTTTGGAGAGAAGGAGGCATAGCTCTCTGACAGTAGTTTTGCAAATAGTATTTTGCAGAGAGCAAGCAGTAGTATTGTAGTACTACTTTAGGTATGAGAAAATATAGTTTGTGAACGACCCCATTGAGTCCAATGGGCAGACTTAAGGCCCTTTGGGAACGTGGGAATTCTCCATTTCAGTCAAAGACTTAGCTAGTTGATTTGCTTTAATCAAAAGGGGCAAGTAGTTGATTCACCCTTAGCAGTGTGGGATGATCCATTAGTTCCAATTGGTCTACAAGGTTCTCTTTGTGAGTTGTTAAACATAGCTGATTTGTCTTAATTAACATTCAAAGGTTGGTTTCGAATTATAGACATTACTTCTCATCTACATTTAGAAGAGTTAAAGGACTTTGGTTGCAGATTCCCATTTCCTAAATATTGTTCTTGATAAGGTTATTTTCAGACCTGGGCCCTCATTACGAATGTGGCGGTCTCTAGACCGCCACACTTGCGATGGCGGTGGGACCACCGCAGACAGGGTGGTCTGACCGCCCTACTATGACCGTGGCGTAACCACCACCGGGCCGACCACCAACACTGCCAGGTTGCCGTCAGTTGACAGCCTGGCGGACTCGGCAGTTGTAATCCACCAGGGTGGCGCTGCGTGCAGCGCCACCCTGAGGATTATGACTCCTCAATCCACCAGCCTTTTCATGGCGGTTGGACTGCTGTGGAAAGGCTGGCAGACTAGGGCCGTCGGTGGCCCCTAGGGGCCCCTGCACTTTCCATGCACTTGGCATGAGCAGAGCAGGTGCACCCTTGAACAGCCCCATCATGCTTTTCCGAACTACGGGCAGTGGAAAGCACGACGGGTGCTGCTGCACCCGCCGTACCACCACATTGCCACCAGCTCAATTACGAGCAGGTATCAATGTTAGGATCCTGTTTACCGCAGGACCGGTGGGCGGAAATGCTGTTTCCGTCTGCCAGCCCCACGGTGAACTAGTAATAGGGCCTGCGGTGTTCTGGCTGCACTGGTGGTCACATGGCGAGTCGAGGGTCTAGGTCTTTTTTTGTATGAAAGATTAATTTCCATTGTCATTTAGAGTAGGAGATTGTTCTTACTGGTGTTTTTTTCTGAACCCTTCAAGTTCAGAACAAGAGGGCCTGCGCACTTTGGATGTATGCTAGGGATGTATATTTACAGCATACATTTATATGCTGCAATATTCAAATGAAGGTCCTGGCGAGCTTCATTAATTACTGTCGTGGCTGGTGTAAAACTGGAAGAAACTCTCAAGCTCTGGACCAGCCACCAAGCTCAGTGCCGTTCCATTTGCGGGTGCATATTCAGCCTGTGCCAAATGTCACAGATACATATGCAGGTCAGACTAATATATTTGAGAGCATTTACCGAATCACTGCAATGTCCGAAAATGTCACTGTTATCAGCTGAGCACTGGTGACAAGCGTTTGCTGTCATAGAACACCAGTCTCTCTGCCTGACAAGGCTGCCCTGCCACCTGCTGGCCAATAGGGGGAAAATTCAACTCTTCTGAGTGCTGTCTCCTTCCAGCCTCAGTGAAGCTTCGTGTAAAGAACTCAAAGTAAGGCAGGCGCATACTAACTGGTGCTGCTACAAAATGTCATTTCAGTTCCCAGCGGCATACTGCCTAGACCACGGTGTCCAGCCCTTCCGTCCGCGGAGTGCAGCCCCTTGGTCATTTTCTTACTGCTCGAAACCGGGCACTCAAATGCCCTGCTCTTTTGGATCAGACTGTCACTAATAGCCTGTCTTCTAATACAGAATCCACTGGCATGGGGCTTTATATGACACAGGTGCCTCTCAAGGACAGTTCTGAAAGTATGGTGGCACCATTGCACGAGCGTGTTTAGAACCCAAAGCGTAACAGCAGCACAATAATCAGGGCCAAATCACCAAATTATATACCAGGTTTGACTATATTATGCAGCATAATGGGCTGGCTTCGGAGGGCCTGGAGCTCCTGGTCCACCCTCTAGAACTGAGCCTGCTTCCACTGCACTGCAACACATGTTGCTGAATTTTATTAACTTTTGAGCGGTTTGAACTGGAGCAAAATTAAAAAGAGAGAGATGGGCGAAGTTGAGAGAGGGGAAGCTGTAAAAATGTAAAAAATAAGGAATGTCTCTCCTTGCCCCATATTTTAGTCAACCCTCCCTGGCCGCGTGATTCCAGTGGCACAGGCCATAGGATGGGTATAGCTTCAAATTAGAAAGAAAAAAAAAAAACGTCCACCAACATATATATCTTGATTGATTGCACATTTTCACTTACCTTACCTGCAATGGGAAAATCCTTCACACTGTTTCTGCCATAAAACTGTTTTTATCCCTTACATACTGTGTCTTGGTATAGTGGGGGTGTTTCATGTACCCCTTCTTTTTAGATGTGCACAGCAATAATGACCATCCCCAGTGCTCTCATCTCATAGTAATTAAAAGTAGTCCAAGGAATTTGGCGTTGTACATTAAAGTTACACAATTAGGCTCTCTTAGCGAGGCTGCAGGCCAGTGTTATTTTTTTATTAGGAAAAAGAACAACATTCAGGGCCATATTTATACTCCGTTTGCGCCGGATTTGCGCCTTTTTTTTCACGCAAATTCGACGCAAAACGAACTCCATATTTATACTCTGGCGTTAGACGCGTCTAGCGCCAAAGTCCATGGAGTTTGCGTCATTTTTTAGCGTGGACACCTACTTTGCGTTAATGATATGCAAGGTAGGCGTTCCCGTCTAAAAAATTGACTCCGAGGCATGTGCGCCGTATTTACACTCCCGGGCAAAACTGGCGCCCGGGAGTGGGCGGGTCAAAAAAAATTACGTCCAGCCGCTTTGGCGTCGTTTTTTAGCGCCTGGTCAGGGCAGGCATTAAGGGGCCTGTGGGCTCGGATGGAGCCCAGAGGTGCCCTCCCATGCCCCCAGGGACACCCCCTGTCACCCTTGCCCACCCCAGGAGGACGCCTAAGGATTGAGGGACCCATCCCAGGGAACATAAGGTAAGTTCAGGTAAGTATTTTTTTTTTTTTTGGGTGGCATAGGGGGGCCTGATTTGTGCCCCCCTACATGCCACTATGCCCAATGACCATGCCCAGGGGACAGAAGTCCCCTGGGCATGGCCATTGGGCAAGGGGGCATGACTCCTGTCTTTGCTAAGACAGGAGTCATTTCAATGGGGGTTGGGAGTAAAAAAAAATGACGCAAATCGGGTTGAGGCAAAAAATTTGCCTCAGCCTGACTTGCCCCATTTTTTGGCGCCCAAGCTCCATATTCCCCTACGCCGGCGCTGCCTGGTGTACGTCATTTTTTTTGACGCACACCAGGCAGCTCCGCCGGCTAACGCCGGCTAACGTGATTGAATAAATACGGCGCCCGCATGGCGCTTCAGAATGGCGTTAGCCGGCGTTAGATTTTTTGACGCACAACTGCGTTGGCGCAGTTGTGCGTCGAAAAGTATAAATATGGCCCTCAGTTTTCTTCTTCTGAATATGCCTTGGGTGGGCCATGGGGATGTACTGGGAGAGCCTGAGCCACCTGGCCCACTGTAAAGTCAGAGGCTTTGTACTTTAAATTCAAGCTTTATTTATAAGATACAAATTTAAAAGGCTTGCCAAGTCAGCCGTGCGTGTTGCGTGTCTCTCACCCAACCACCGACTTCGAATCTCCCCATAGAATCGGAACGGAGACACACAACAGCCATGCGCTAGTACAATAGTTCTAAACTTGAATAACAACATAAACTTGAATAACAACATAACACATCTCCCCCCTTAATAACAAAATAAAAAAACAAATTGAAAGAAACAAATATGAGTAAAAGTCACAAAACAATAAAAATCACAAAATATAATCATCCAACCATTTTGGTTTTGAAGAAATTCTTTTGCCTATGCGATTTGTACCTCCTTGTTACCACCTACTTTAGAAGTACTACACATTTCCATAGATTCAACACAATCTCCTACATCACTAACAACACATGCCAGAACTTCACCACATTCCAAAACTTCTTCTTCCACAACTTGCTCCAGATTCCTTCTAGACACATCATCCTCAACATTGTCACTTATATGGAACTCCTTTTTCAGATTGTCATTCAATGTATTCTTTCCTACTCCAACATCTTCTAGGGAATCACTTATATTTCATCCATTAGTAGGCTGACCTTTAAACACCGCTATCCTTTTAAGGTTCCATACCTTCCCATCACTCAAAAGGACCACATTACGTAAAACCTTGCTTACTTGAATGGGTTCTCAAAATTGACTCTCACCCTTTCTTACTCTCCATGGTTTCTTCACTTTAACCCAGCTACCTACACAAACTTCTATATCTCTTTTTGAACCTCTTCTCTTGTCAAAACTTTGTTTATAAACCATATGTTTCTTCATGATTTGATCTCTCACTTTCCTAAAAAGCACCTTGCATTCAGAAACCTCCAACAACCACTCCGGGCTGTATTTTACCCTTGGTACCCTGCCTCTCGTTAACTCAAAAGGAGATAAGCCAAAAGCTTCATGATAAGAAGTTCTGTAAGACCACAATGCTTTATAAACTTGTACCGACCAATCATTCCCATTCTTACACGCAATCTGAATTGCATTCTTCATAACTCTATTAAATCTTTCAATCATTCCATTGCCACTCGGATTATATAAAGATGTAGTTCTATGTTTAATTCCAACTCTTTCAAAATACTTCTTCGTCAAAGCAGACGTAAATTTGACCCCATTGTCACTAATAATCTGTACACGTAAACCTTCCTCCACAAAAGTACTGTCCATAAATGTCAAAACTTCCAATGAATCCACCTTATCCACAATTTTCACCACTGGCCACCTAGACAAAACATCAATCATAGCAATAATATACTTCCCAGGATTTCCAATGGGACCCATAATGTCGATGGCAACAGTATGCCACAGCTTATTCGGAACAATTGGCTCACATATATTAGGTCTTAAATCTAAGTTTGATCTGAATTGGCACAAATGACACATTCCCTTACAACCCTTTCAGCCTGAACATCTACTCGTGGCCACCAATACCATCCTTTCACCCTCTGTTTGGTTTTCACTATTCCACAGTGAGTTTCGTGACACAACTTCAAAATCTTATTTCTAAGTGTCTTTAGTGGTATAGCTCTGTCACCTCTAAAAATAGTTCCTTGAACAAGTGAAAGCTCACTCCTCACCTCCCAAAACTGTTTAAGCACCTTGGAAATTTTGGACTTGTTAGGCCAACCTTTCATCACACATTCCGACAATGATTGTAAATCATTATGTTTAGAATATTCTTCCTGCCACACCTCCTCCTTTATGCTTAGAGCGCCATCATCATGAAGCAATGCAACTTGTAACTCCTCTCCTTCACCCGCATCCCATTCTAATATCTCAGTAGGCATTCGGGACAAATAATCTGCCAACCCATTACTTCTTCCTGGAACATATTCGATTTCATATACAAAATCTTGCAAACGCATTGACATTCTTGCAATCCTCGCTGATGCTTTATACATTCCTTCAGTAATTTCACTAGCGGTTTATTATCAGTTCGTAAAATAGATTCCTTACCCCAAACAAAAGATCTGTAATGCTCCAGTTCCCAAATACATGCAAGTGTCACATTCTCTATTACCAAAACTACTCAAAATAGGAGCTTGTACAATTGCATTTTTTACATCTTCAAACTCCATCTCACATTCACATGACCAATTGAATTTGACATGGTTTTACTGCAACTGTCTGATGTTATACACCCTGCCAGAAAAACCCTTCACAAATTTTGCAAAGAACTCAACCATTCCTAAGAATGATTTAACATCATCTTTACACGGTAGTCTTTTATACTGGAAACACCCCACTGGAGCAATAAACTCAGTGTACTTCTTACTTGCTTCACTCAATTTGATATGATGGTATGCTGCATATAAATCTATGGTGGAAAATCATTTTGCTCCCTTATTTAATGTCAACATCTCTGTAATAGTTGGTAGAGGAAATTTATCTACTACAATATTCTTGTTCAGGCGGTGAATCTATGCATAAACAAATCTTTCCATTCGCACGTTTAGCTACTACCACAGGAGAAATCCACTCGGAAGATTCAATTGGTTCGATGATATCAGCTTCCATTAATTTATCTAATTCTTTCTCAACTTCACTCCTGATTAGACTGGGAATATTTCTTACTTTGTGTATCTTTGGACTGACATTAGACTTAAGAACAATATCATGTTCAAAACCGTCCAAAACACCGATTTTCCCACTAAAAACTTTAGAATTTCTTTTGTAATACTTTCTTCCTCATCCACTACCCTAACTGGTCCAGGGCTATTCGGATCAAGGGTATGGTGCAATTCTCCCTGATCCTTCCAACCTAGGACTGAAGGTCCCTTCCTTGCTACGTATAGCTTCCCAACAGACTTCCTGTTTTTAAAAGCAAAAGTAAGTTCTCTTAAACCCAACAAGTCTATCTTCTCTCCAGAAAATCCTTCTGGGCTAATATCAGGTTTTTGCAAATTACTACCTAGTTTTCCCACAAATTGTGACCTCCATACTTCCTCATTAATTATAGTAAAAGGAGAACCTGAGTCAACATAAACTTGAATCTCGACCCCTCCTATGCGCATTAAGCATACTGGTTTCTTCTTATTGCCAATAGATTTTTCATGAACATTGAATACAAACATTTGATCCTTGCCTATTAGTTTGCTGTTCTGCGTAATTCTATTGACTTTACTTTCATCTTCGCTTGAATTATAACTTACTCCATTCACATACTTCACATTATTATTCCACTTTTTCTTTTTACACAACCTAGCGAAATACCCTATAACTCTACAGCCGCACACTTCTGCTTCAATGCAGGACAGTATTTATAAGAAGCTAAATGTAAACTGCTATCACAACAATAACACTTTTGACCATCGTACTTTGATGCTTGTTGGTTCTTCCCACTCTTTCTTTGGTCTGCCCGTTTCCTTATATTTTATTTTGTTGACTGTATCCTCCCCAATTTCCTACGATTCCGTTTTAACTGCTTTCGCGCTACGACTTGATAATTCAGCTTTCCTAACTATAGCTAAAATATCATCCAATTCAGCATCTCCATTTATCCACAATCTTTCCTGAATTGCTGGATCACGGGTATGCATTACTACTTGGTCTCTAATCAACTGACTTTGCAAATGATCAAATTTACAGTCATTCGCCAATACTTTGAGCGCAGCCACATACTCATCAACAGTCTCACTGCATTCTTGATTCCTCTGAAAGAATTTGTATCTTAGAATGCCTATACACACCTTAGGTGCGAAATAATTATCAAACTCCTTTAACACGTTCTCAAATACATTAGTGTCCCCACTGCCACTAATTTTTGTCATAGATTCATATACTTTTAGTCCTTCAGGGCCCACAGAATGTAGAAAAATATTTTTCCTCCTCTCTGAACCCATTCTTCCTTCCTCGTCTATAGTCTCCAAAACATTTAGAAAGTGCGATTTCCATTCTGTCCATTTCATACATGGACTTGCATCTGCTGGCCAAAATGCTTGCGGAGGCTGATGCGAAAATTGCTGTGTGGCCATTTGAGAATATTAATGTGCGAACCTGTGGACTAAAGAAATTTGTTCAGTGTAACTTGCTATTATTATAGAAACCACTTTGAAACGAAAAGAGGACACTAAAATAAAAAAATAAAAAACAACAACTTTGATAGATTAACAGTGCTGTGTTAAAAATGTCACAAATAGCGAAGTTTTCTTCCATCAAGTGTACATGTGTAGTTTATTTCCTTACTGTAGTTCTCAATCCTGCAAAACAACAAGCATTCCAATAATTTCCTGGTGTGCCTTGTAGGTGACAAATTGCTGACTTCCTGCTTGACTGCTCTGTGTCGGATGACACACTCTTTCCTTCGCACTTGTTCTGAGAAAACATTCTGATTTCCTGCTTTAATACTCCCTAGTTTAAATAAAAGGCGTTGCTAAGGATCTTTCCTTTCATCGACGTGAACACGTCAGAGCGCATATTATGTATATTAGATCCTATACTGTGGCGCTCGAGACGTAGAATGGAGAGCACAGCTCAAAGGTCGCTTGAAGTAACGGTAACGCCTCTGCTGCTTATCTTCTCGTATTCATTTTATAAGTAGTCCACGAATAAAGTACACAAATGCGCGTACATGGAACACGCGTAAAATCACTTCCTTCAACATCTCGGCAAGCCTTACCGGTATCGTGCACTCTTATTGCAGCGCTGGGTAAGATCCTTCCAGGTATCGTGCACACTTTTTCCTTCGCTGCACGCTGCGCAGATTTGTTAAGGTAGCTCATCACCAAATCTGTAAAGTCAGAGGCTTTGTACTTTAAATTCAAGCCTTATTCATAAGATACAAATTTAAAAGGCTTGCCAAGTCTGCCGTGTGTGTTGCGTGTCTCTCACCGGCTCCAATCCGATCCCAACCACCGAATTTGAATCTCCCCATAGAATCGGAACGGAGACACGCAACAGCCACACACTAGTACAATAGTTCTAAACTTGAATAACAACATAAACTTAAATAACAACATAACACCCACACTCTAGCCCAGTTCAAGTAATCACTATTAGGTTTTGCTCTAGAAAGCCATTAGAGTAGAACTGGAATACATAGCACTGCTAGATATATTCCAGTCCCCTGGAACCATCTAACCCAGTGATACTCAAAGTACGGCCCGGGGGTCACATGCGGCCCTTCTGACCTTTAGCTGCAGCGCCCCCAGGGCAGCAGCAGAACTGGGCTGCTGCTTATCCAACTTAACACTAACATTTAAAAATATTAAATAAACAGGCAGTCCTTTATTTAAACGTTAATTGAAGGCAAAGAAAGGAGGAAACCCGGTTGTCCTACACTGCTTAATTGTACAAATACCTTCACTCTTAAAGATATCTGGCAAAAAAAGTGTAAAACTATGATAATGTTTCTAAAAACTTCAAAAACTGTATTTCATTAACACTTAGAACCATTTCATCCTAGTACATCACAATTTATCAGGGCATTGATAAGTATTTTTTCATGGTTTCAGAAACATTTATTCTTCCCCCACCCTGATAACAGAGGCAAGTCAGTTGCTATATGCACGTTTTCGGTGACCTGGTGTCCTATTATACATGAACATTATAGTTAAATCAAATACAAAAGAGAATGGTTTGTACAGCGCAAATCCAGACATCATGGGTTGTGAGGTCCTCTTAAATACGATAATGTAAAATATAGGGAGAAAGTGAAATAGAACAATTGCCTAGGATCAAACAATTTGGTAATGTGGGGAAGATGAAATTAATCATCATTACAGGTGAATCTTCAAGCAGGGGTACGGATCATGGGGAGGTAGGAGCCTCGTTTGCCTCTTTTTCCCTCCAGGAGGCAAGATATCTAACTAAAAGAGATTATATGGCTTTAGGTCCTCAGCATGCCCGCATTAGTTCCCAGTAGACATCCAGCTGTTCATGACAGTATGCCAGATCTCGCAGCCAGTGCCGTAGCGGGGCGAGGGTCACCCTCCCCAGTGCATGCAGCCCTGCACTTTAGCCAGGAGCAGCAGCATTGTGGTCAGAAATCTCACCCCAGTAGCTTAGCATAGGCCTCGGCAGCCCCCGCAATCGGGGGGTTGGCCTTCGAGCTCCAGAGCAGAGGGCCCAAGCACAATAGCATGCCCTGAAAGCTCTTGAGTCCAGAGAGGTAGCCCCCTCTGTACTTTGGCGGGGAACTTAATTGTTGTTACTGCGCTGTCTCAGGCCAGCTGGAAAGTCATTCAGGTAAGCCAAGAGTGCCATCATGTTGTTTTTCCTTGGGAGCAGTAGTCTGTATTCAATTGAATGGCTTCATAGACATCAGTCCAGTACTGGGCAACGGTGGGGCTCTCCCTCTCCCAGGCAAGGTGCAGGAAGGTGGCTGTAGGTGTTGCATATCCCCACTATATACAGATGGGCTGGCGTATGGTATGCTGTGTGTAGAAATTTGATGCATAGTCGGAGTCTGTAGTTTGCCGAGATGGCGCTGATTTGAGCGCACCCACTGTTACATCATCAATGAGGAGTCCAGCTCCATCTCCCAGGTGGGCCCGGCCCTCGGAGCAGACATCAGGGCCTTCTCCTGCATTGTTGCATATAGACAAGAGATTAGTTTATGTGGTGAAGAGTTAGTAATCAGCGTATCCAGCACATTTAGTTTCAGAGTGGCCTCCGGGAAGGTACCATGTAGACCGCACATTGTAGCATGCATTCTTTAGTGTAGGACTATATCTAGGGGTGTGAGTGATGGATTGTTCAGTATGTGTTGCACTGTAAATAATCAATTCTCTAGGTAGATGTCATCTAGTGTATAAGCATTAGTCTTTTTAATTGGTGGCAGGAGCCATTGTCCGCCAAAGCAGGGAGTATAGTGTTTTTAGAAAGCAGGGTGTTCAGTTTAAAGAGGCATTCCAGTCAGGTGTGTCTTCACAATCTATCCCATGCCAGCAACATGCATGCATCAAAATCATTTTCTGCATGTGGGCTGCATGAATACTGAAACTGAGATGGGTGTAGACATAAGTGCGCATATTGCACATTTGAATATTTGTAGCACAGGTCCATGTCAGGAGCATAGAGGCCTTCTTGTTCAAAATGAAGAGTCAACTTCCCATGCAATTCTAGGAGGTTTATCGGCCCATGATAATGTAATTAGATCAGATCAAAGTTGCCAGAGTACGGGCGACGTAAGGGGGATGTGGATGTTGACAAACTGTTAAACGAAGTTAGGGGAGATTCCAATTTTGGCAATTGAAATTCTGCCACCATACAGAGGGGAAGTTTAGTCCAGCACGGGGGCCTTTTCCTGAACCACTAGATGAGGGTACCATAGTTGGTGCTCCTGAGCTCCTCAATGTCCCCACTTAAGCAGACTCAAAGATACCAGACTGGTTCGGCGGTCCACTGGAGTGGGTACTCTGAGTCAAATCTATATGTTATAGGTGAGTGGGAACATAGTGGATTTTGACCAATTGATAAAGATACCTACATGCCCAACGAACCTAATATTCTCTTGTATTATGGGGGAGATATTAATATGCCGGTCTCAAATATATAAAGTAAATTCATATACATACAGACCAGTACATCCTAGCGGAGAAGGCCAGGCCTCTTTGTGAGTAGTATTGGTACAATCTGACTGTGGGAGGCTCCATTGCAGTAACAAATAGGATGGGTGACAGTGGGCCCCCCTGCCTGAAACCCCTGGTAAAAGGAAAGAGGGGTGTGGTCTCGTCACCTATGAACAGGCGTGCAGAAGGGAACTTGTAAAGAAGTTTGAGCTAGCTGACAAAACAGTGGCTAGATAATGTCCTGTTCAATGTAGGTAGTTTTCTCATCATCTACCAGCTATGTTAAGTGACCATTGACCCAAGATTTGTGTAGAAGCTCAGCAAGTGATTTGCCTCTCTCTCTCACTCCCCGTACAGTCTACCTACTACCTCCCTTCCCAGATAGTGCATCTCTCTAACTGCCTCCCCCCCAAACATTACAAGTTTGCTTTTAATGGAATCAAGTGTTTGTACATCACCCAATTAAAAATAGTTATGTTCAAGCATTTGGATCTCTGTTTCCAAGTAAGCTGTGTTCGTATTACCTGGAGTACAGTCACCTCATGTAACAACTTTGAATGCCTCTCACAGTGTTGAGGGTGAGGAGACCCATTGTTTGTTGCAGGAGAAATACTCAAGAATGGCATTTTTAATTTCATCTCTAAAACCAAGGGGCATATTTATGAGCCCCTCGCGCTGCCGTTGCTTAATTTTTTGTGACGCAGTGGAGGTGCAAACCACCACATCATATCTATGAGCCACTTTGCATGGGATTGAATGGCTTCATGGATATGGATTAATACGAGGCAGCACAAATCATTACATTGCCTTACTCTCCGTTAGGGAGGTTTTCTGTGGGTATTTACTGTGGGTTATCCCACGCAACACCCATAGATTTTGATGCATCCCCAGATTTACAAGAACTTGTAAACCTGGCGATGCACCAAAACCTTATGCCTCCCCAGGTGTGGCATAACGAGGAGAAATATCTTTGTTTCTCCTTGTTTCTTCCTCTTTCTATGTGTGCAGCAGCACACATAGAAAGAGGAACATGCCTCCCAGGAGTGTTATTGTGCAGGAAGATATCCCTTTCTGCACAAAAACAATTTTGCATATAATGCAGTCAGCCTTGCACCATGGTGCAAGCGTGTCTGTGTTGGTGGTGAGCAGTCTTTTGTGCACCAGCGCAGGGGGAAGGGACAGGAATTTGCAGTATACTATAAATACAGAGCATTTCTGTCCTTTCACTTTGATGCAGGACAGCGCAGCAAGGGGACTTGCTGTGCTGCATTGCACCACATCCCCATAAATATGCTCCAGGATCTGCAAGCGTGTTCAGAGGGAGTCTCCAGGACAAGGCCCTCATGTGAGTGAAGGGGTAGGAATCTCCAAGAGCACTGCAGCATGGTCTGAGAGATGAACCAGTAGCCAATTCCTGACCATGTGTTGTGTGCAGGTCTAGGGGGGTCATTCCGAGTTTGGCGGGCGGCGGTTGCTGCCCGCCAAACTTTCCCCGTCGAAAGACCGCTCCACGGTCAAAAGACCGCGGGGGCCATTTCGACTTTCCCGCTGGGCCGGTGGGCGACCGCCAAAAGAGCACCCGCCGGCCCAGCGGGAAAGGCCCTGCAACATTGAAGCCGGCTCCGAATGGAGCCGGCGGTGTTGCAGGGGTGCGACGGGTGCAGTTGACCCGTCGCGATTTTCACTGTCTGCAAAGCAGACAGTGAAAATCCTGCTAGGGCCCTGTTAGGGGGCCCCACGACACCTGTTCCCGCCATCCTGTTTCTGGCAGTGAAAACCACCAGAAACAGGCTGGCGGGAAGGGTGTCGGAATCCCCATGGCGGCGCTGCAAGCAGCGCCGCCATGGAGGATTCTCCCAGCCGGGGGAAATCCGGCGGGAAACCGCCGGACCTGGCTGGGCGACCGCGGCTTTACAGCCGCGGTAAGAATAGCAAAGGAAGCACCGCCAGCCTATTGGCGGTGCTTCTGTGGTCGTCCCGCCAGGGTCAGAATGACCCCCTATGTATGTACCTTCAGTACCGTGCTGGTGTTTTAGTTGCCATATGTCTACAAGTTAGTTGTCATGCACAATAGCTTGAAGCCGCGCGACCTCTTAGGAACCGTTCCCTTCCCTCTGGTGACAATTTAATGTCATACCTCAGTATAAAAGTCAGGGCTGACCGGAATGGGTCCGTATTAGAAGGCCAGAGTTGCCAGGTTACCACTGAAAGCACCATGTAATATGACAAATGTGCCTTCTTTGTCACAATACACCTTATCTGTTTCCCACATTACCCCTTTGCGTATAAGAATAGGAACGCCATGGAGATAGGTAGAATAAATTGCAACATGAGCCTCTGCCATCCAGTCCACTCAAACCCTTGACCTTGTGAAATCAGTCAGATGTAGTTCCTGCAAGAAATAGATGTTGACATGGTGTCTGTTATATAGGTGAGGACTCTTCTTATCTTGCATAGGTTTCAGGTCAAACACATAATAATGGCGATCGGATATGGGGAATTTGTACGAAGTTGATTCAGTGCATGTCAGGTGTGCGTGTTGTGTATGAGAACAGTTCATGTGGGTTGCAATTTCAGAATTAACCTAGTCTGCGTGAAGCAAACCGAGAAAGTAAACCCTAACTCCGTCCCCCCCACCCACTTCAACATACCCAACTTGTTGAAAACCGATAACCCCCCACCCCCAACCAAACCCTTTATAGAAACACAGAACGAACATGAAGGCATACTTTCAGGGGGGCACCAGTGGCCAAGTGTGCACCCCAGTTAAGAAAAACTGGGTGGCCGAGAGTGGACTGAAGTAACACGGGGGGGACAGCATGGCTGCTCAGTTCACATCAGTACTTTTGAGGTGGCCGAAAGATACAGCAGGCCTTCATATCAAAAAGGACTTGTTCACAGTATAGCCTGACCATCGCACAGTCATTTAGCCCAGTATCAGTGCAGTTTGAGTGCTTAACAGTGATCCAGAAGTCATTGCTGTAACGTAATAGTTAATGCTCTGTAAATTTCGAGAACCGAGGTGGAAGGTGCTCAGTTAATCATTGCCACAGAGGTTTTTGCTGGATTAGATTGAGGTGAGGTCAGTCCCAGCAGCCACCTTGGGATCAGTGAAGTTGTGATTTCTGCAGTTGTGGCAGCCACGCAATTTTGTTCCATACATTAAGGAGTAGGTGGTTCCAGTATTCTGCAGAATACATTTTCCAGGCAGACATTCTCGGCGGGTCAATTGGAGAGTGAGAGTAAAACCCATCTTAAAATAGATTTCCTTAGTATTGAATGGTCTGGAATTCTCTAGCCAATCTGAGGGTAGTGTCTCTAGCTCTATAATTTAGCAGACACGTCACAATGGGTGCTGTCTGTACTCCCAGCGAGGGCCACTCCCAGAGGTCTATGTCCGTGCTTCACGATAAAGACAGGTGATAAGACTTCCCCGGAAAGGGACAAAAGCATAGTCTCCATGTATGTTTCTATTTTATCCATAATGGTAGATTCGGGTATGCTAAGAGTTTGGAGGTTGTTTCGACAGGACTGTACTTCATTCTTATTTTTTATGACTTCTAGGACCTTCTCCATCTGTAGGAGGTGTCTGTTGGTAGTAAAGTGGGTATCATAGATATTATATACACTGTTCTCCAGATCATCAATCTGGTCATCATGCTTTTCTAATCTCTCCTTCATGTGATCACTCCTGTTAGAGAGAATATCAGTTTTCAAATCAATGGTACAGAGACTGTTTTTGACATCTGTGAGTATTGCTTTGAGGTTTTGGTCTGGCTCAACACCTGGGGGTGTCATCATTTCCTTAGCATGGTCTTCAGGGTCTGACTCTGCTGTTATAGTGTGTCGTCTGTGGACGAAGGACTGCTTAAGTTGCTTGCTGTTCTGGTTGCATTAGTCAAGTTTTCACCACTTATAGTTCGAGTCTTCCTCATCAAGTCTCCCTTCTAGCTGTACTCGTATGCTGCCATCTAAAGCGTGGTATTACAGACCTCAGAGCAGGGTGGCTGGGTATTTATATGAGGAGTAGGCGATTCTGAAGAGTAGCAAACACTAAGATAACAGGAGAAAGGTAGAGAATCACCCATATGATTATAAGTGAAATCATTAGGTTAAGAGGTAAAGAACAGTCTTGCTTATTTCGGTGGTGGGACTCCCTCACGCAGTACGGACTGTGAAGTGGAAGTCCTGGACTAGGAGTAAATGAGTCATTCACTTTCGCCATCATTCTGTTATACCTTGTTATGTTTTTTTTCTTTATCCATTTATTTTCTACCTTTTTTCCCCCACCAGATTCTCTTACCTTATCATCTTCTTCTCCCTCTAGTAGTTCTCTCTCAAATTTGCACACACCTTATTGGGAAGGGAATGTCTTGTGCACTGTGGACAATTGTGTCCCCTGGCCTGAGAGTTTTTTGTGTTTTTGTGCTTAGTCTCACCCTAATCTAGCATGTGTCCTGAACCTAGTGGGTCCATCAAGCAATTCGCCATAGTGACAGATGACTACTGGTGTGGCAGCATACTGTGTTTTCAGTGACTCTAGTGTGATCAAACCTCCTCTTCTGTTCCACTATGGGGATGCTCTACTGTTCCACTCATGTAAAGCTCCACCACTTCAGGTGAATTTGGATCCCTGTGCTGATAACTTGAGCACATGGGTGCATGTATGTCTGTGTGTTGTCTGCGTGTTACACACACTGTGAGTGTCTAAGTGAAACAGGGTGAAGGAGGCCTCTGGGCTTCCATTTTGAAAGCTCTGAGCTGTTGATGTTCACCAAATGGAGGTAAGGTTACTTTCCCAGGAAGTGGGAGTATGTTGCCGAAAATCCTGAGGCTGGAGGGATTTGACCTAAACAATGAAGTAGCGAAAAGAGGATACAAGCTCGCCTTTAAATTTCTATGATGTCCCATTGGTGCAGAGAGCTGTTGATTAGTCTTGCTACATACTTCCTTTTGGTGGATGGTAGGGTGGAACTTCAGTCCCTGTTGTCAGAGTGTCAAAGGTACTTTAGAAAGGGCATCAGTCATTTGTTTCACTCCCTGATCACTATCAGATATAGTTAAGATAGCCGGGTGTACACACCTCTTTGTTCCACTTTGGTGGGTCCTCCAGTCTTGTGTCAACCCTACAGAAAGTAGCATCATTTGAGACAGAGGTTTAATCTGGAAAACATCCTGAGAAGGCCACGTCAAGGAAGAACCCAACCAAACTGGTTCTCAAAGAGCAGACAGAACATGCACATCTTTGTCTGCTGCACCTGTATGAGAGTTGGCGCTGTTGATACACTTGTTGTTCCAGTTCTAAGTTCTCTTTGACCAAGGAGAGGGAGCCCACACAGACAAATATGACACTGCCAGGCTAGTGTCTGCCCGACGGCCTGCCCCCCAGAGATGGTTAGAGAACACTTGGAGTCAAACCTGAAAGAAGATCTGTTCCTTGTCCTGGAGCACCTAGATGTATCCTGCATAGAAGAAAATGTGAAGGAGCTAGCCAAAGCCTGCAGGAGGTGTGAACGACTGGAGTAGTCAAAAGCAGTTCACCCTGTGTTGTGAGTCTGCCTGACAGAGACTCTTGGAAGTGTGAGTGAAGTGCTTTAAGTTCAGAACTGTCTCCATCACTAGATTGTGGCACTCACTATGTGTGCCTGAACTGACTTTTCTGTCGCAGATGTGGCACTTGCTCCAAGTGTGTCTGAATGGTCTGTGCCGCTGAAGAAAAGACCTGTGTAAGTGGGTAGTACTTGCCCAAAGTGTTCCCAACCAAATTTGTATTGTGGCTATCCCTATGGCAATTGCCCTGCATGTGCTCGTGCAGACTATGGGCCTCATTTACGAGGAGGTGAAGCAGCACCGCGCTTTGCCAAAATTGGTGTTGTGCTGTGTCACTTCAGAAACACAGAGATGCGCCATATTTATGGAAATATGGCACACCCCTGTGATTCCCCTACTGCTGGTGCAAAAATTAGTTGTCTAGCACCAATGCAGGCACCCTTGCACCTTAGTGCACTTTTGTGCAAGGGTTCCTGCGCTGTAGGGAATGATTGTTTAAGTACATTAAGGTTCCCTTCCTTTACATAAACAATCAGTAATGGCAATGCAGAATGCAGCACACATAGAGCAGCAAATCCTCATTATTTAATTATTTATTTATGGGCAGAATGCAGCACACATAGAAAAAGCAAAAACAAGGCGAAATAAGAGTATTTCTCCTTGTTGCGCCATGCTAACGCACCGCTTGGGTGGTGTTAGTTTTCGGCGCTGCCTCAGGTTTACCATTTCTCGTAAATCTAGGGCAGCAGCAAAATGCAATGGGTGTTGCGCTGGTCTGCCAACAGCAACACCCATTGCACGCTCCTTTACACTAAGTGATGCATGTTAAGGGGCTATACTTACAAGGCGGCGTTAAGCCACAAAAAGTGGCTTTACGCCATCTTGTAAATATGGCGCAGTGCATTATGCCACTGGAGCATCACTAATAGTGATGCTCTGGTGGCGCAAGGGTCTCTGTTGCTAGAAATGAAGCTGCTGTCTCAATGTGTCACAATCTGGGTAGTCCCCTTCAGAGCTGTGAGGGTCAAATTTCTAAGCCACTGGTGCAACAAGTGATTTAAATTCTCCTACACAAATTAGAAATGCAGATGGTCTACAACCTGGACACAACCTACTAATCAATACTCTGTGGGTAGTGTCTTCTTGTCATGATTAGTCCCTCTAGAATCCAATCCCTTTTTCGTTAATGAATAACACACTCAAAATAATGTTAAGAAACATGAGGTAACTCTTTGAAATGCATATTTTGAAAAGCCAAGTTTAATGCGTAAAACATAAACAGTAACCACACAGAATGCCAAATGCAACAATGCCTAGCTTGGCTAGGAAAAAAATATGAACAGTCCTAACATGGTTAGTATGTTCCTAGCATTAGAACATCCTATTTCTACTTCTAGGTGCTATGCCTAAATTGTAATAGAAGCAAAAAAATAATAAACCTATAAATCAAGTTTCTTAAGATGTATCACACAGGATTTCTTTCTAAGTAAGAAATAGCTGTTTATCTATTCTCTATCATAGCTCTTGCCCAGTAATTGTAAGCAATATAAGGCTGAAGCACCGCTTTTGGAGTTCAGCAGGAACCCCTGACTGGGACTGGTTTGAAACTAGCTGGCATGACCCCTGGCCTGATAGTTCCTTCACAAAGCCTCTGCAAACCATGGTGAATAGAGGTTTTTTTTTTAGCACCTGATCGCCAGTTTCTATCACGTTTATAACTTTGATGACACTAAAGGCCCAATAAGACAAAATAAGTATGGTGATGAATGTGTCATTTTAATTCTCATGTTGACATTTTAGCCTCACTGTAGGTGCCTACCTTAACATCGCAGCAGCTTTAATATAAGCAACAAAAAATATTTCTGCCTAGATAGGAGGCAGACATGATACTTACACTTCTGCACATGTCTAAAATTTCACACTCTCTGATAGAAAGAGATAAACAAGTTTGCGAGCCAGCATACAATGAAAATAGATATCAAAATGGCCACTTGCCACTGTGTGTTGAAGTGACTGTGTGGCTGGCGAGGCACTGAGCGGAGGGGCACCCAATAGGTCCATGCCACCATTGTTGCCCTAAAATTACTTGAAGTGACTCAGCTGCCATGCCCTGTCCTGCGACCAGAAGCAGACGGCATTGCTGCCTTGTCCCAGGGAGGTTCAATCTGTGGCATTGATGACTTACCGAGTCCAAGAGGAAGGAGGCCCTACTGCAACCTATTGGTCGCCTGCCACAGTCACCATTTGCCAAGAAGAGGGTCCAGACCACAGACAGATGCATGCCTACTACTGCCTCCAAACACTGTTGCATGATCCATGTCTGCTCGGAATCTGCTTCATGCACCTGCAGCTGAGCCATCTTCCATAACCACATGAGGACCAGGACTAAAGTACGGGAGGCCAGAGTGAAGCTTGACAAAGACTTGAACTGTGGGCGAGACAAACCTTGAACTACTGAGTGCCTGTTTAGTTTCTACTATACCAAAGGGGATACTGTGCTTGTGCTGAAATCTAGACTGGGATATGTTTAGCTGAAGGATGTTGTAGGGGACACAGGGAGCATGCTTGCCATTTAGGTGACAGCCCTATTTTTATCTAAAAAGCGTTAGAACAAGGGTATTGGCATGGATTGTAGCAGAAGAAGGAGGAAAAAAGAGACTTGTGCATTGGAAAAAAACCCTTTTCTTTGCTCTGTTGTGTCAAGCCTGATGGTCCAGGTGCATAGTATATGTGTTCTATGACACTAAGGGGGTTATTCTAACTTTGGAGGAGTGTTAATCCGTCCCAAAAGTGACGGTAAAGTGACGGATATACCACCAGCCGTATTACGAGTTCCATAGGATATAATGGACTCGTAATACGGCTGGTGGTAAATCCGTCACTTTTCCGTCACTTTTGGGACGGATTAACACCTCCTCCAAAGTTAGAATAACCCCCTAACTTCTTTAGTGTTGCAGGTAATTGGTCTCTGCAACATATTGTACCTCCTACAACAGAAATAAAGTACCAGCAGAGATGTGACATCCAAAAGACTGATAAACAAAGCAAACATTTATTTCATTTGTCAACCCTACATGCCTGGACTCCTAATTTTAGATGAAAAGGATCTGATATTTTAAGCAAAAATTTGATGAGGTTATTTTAGCTTAAGTGTCCTCTGAAAGGATCCAGGCTAGCTAGATGTCATGTGCCTATTTAGTGAATACAGGAAACAGCTTGACCATGGATGTATAGAGTGAAGACTAGGCATTGGTCAATTAGGGCCACTTGTACAAAGCATTTTGTAAATAGTTGCAAATGGGACGATTAGCAGAATAAGCCATTTGCATCTACAAAGAATGACTTTTGTGATGTAAAAAGCACAAATTCTGAGTCAGTGACTTGTTACGGAATTGCACTTTGGGTGCTATGATTCGGAATTAGGAAGGGGCGTGTTGAGGGTGTCCCTTCCTAATGCCAAATATGAAAGGTTTGGACGAATATTTTGCAACCAAATTGCGGTTGCAAAACATTTGCAGTTTACAGCCAAAAAGGTGGTCACAAAACATTCGCAGTTTACCGCCAATTGAAAGTTGGTGGTAACCCATTCGCAAATAGGAATGGGTCCCTAAGGGACCGCTTTCCCTTTGAGAATGGTTGGGAATATCAATGAGGAAGGTCCATTTGCCACCCACTGGAAATTGTGAACAGTGTCAAACACACTGCTGTACATTGCATTTTACAACTTCCTAATTGCGAGTCAAAAAAGTCGCAATTTGTAACTCACAAAATATAGCGATTGTACATGTGGCCCTAAATCACTTGGGGGCAGGACAGGAAATTGATAGGACAAAGGAGTGGGTAATCATTAGAAACAAGATTGATGTAAACTACAGAGGCTTTAGAGTGCGAGGACTGGCAACTCAAACCTGTAACTGTACCCGAATAAAGGAATAAAATATTCCTACCTGCTGTACAATTTCCAATAATTTCCGTGTGTAGAGTGCGCCTCTCTCCTGAAGCTCCATCATTCTTACACCAGAGGGAATGCACATCAGTAGCTGCACACAGCTGCAGACGCCAGACCAAATACAGATCATTAGTTCAAATTGTCACCTTCTGAGGCCAGGACTTAAGTGTTATCCCAGAAACTAGTACTTAGGGGCTGAGAATGGAATATTTGTGTACAGCATGCCCATGCTTCCCATTTGCCTTCTCATAAATATCAGCAAACCGAAGAAAAACATTACTTACCCAGAAAAACATGGCAAAGTCATTTTCTAATCTTCCTGAAAGGGAAAGCATTTTCTGCCAAAAAAACAGGATTGTCCCTGATAAACCAAGTAGATGGTAGCCAATCGATGACTATAATCAAGAGTGTGTAAATGGGCATTAATGGAGTTTTATTTCATTTCTTTGTGAGAGTGTAGGCCATCTACCTGTTGGGAATTTTGCTTCGTTTTACCTGCAGGAAAATAGAACCCGAGTCGTCCCACGCCAGTCTGGCTTTTTTAAATTCTGGAATGTAGGGCCAGTCGCTGTTTTTACCAGCCCATTGAGATTACCCGGGGTCCTAGAAAAGAGGCCCTTGCTCCATTTAGGCTATCACACCTAAGGTGCCACAAGTTCCTGAGACACATCTACTGACACAGTTTGTAATTTAGAATGCTGACCACACAGCTCTCCTTAGGTGCACTCATTTGGGGGTTGCTCGGCAATTACTAGACTGGGCCTGCAGCAGAGCCTTACGAGTGTGAGAAATTGTCGGGTTACTTCCTCACCACGCCTCACAGGCCCTCTCCCCGTGGCATTTCAGTCAAGGTGTTGAGGCTAAGGGAAGAGGAACAAGGGTAATTGCTTATTTGAACTGTTTGGCCAATTAGGGATCAGGGCCATAGATGCTGC
This sequence comes from Pleurodeles waltl, assembly GCF_031143425.1. Taxonomy (NCBI): domain Eukaryota; kingdom Metazoa; phylum Chordata; class Amphibia; order Caudata; family Salamandridae; genus Pleurodeles; species Pleurodeles waltl. The sequence goes on from NC_090449.1 coordinate 979,739,524, forward strand.
CCGTTTGTCAAGTTGCAACCACACTCCAGGAAACAGCCGCAAACACAGCAACGCACACAAGCTCGAAACAAACATACACCACTCTTTACCGAAAGCAAGATAAACCCACTTTTCACTCACCAAACTCTACCCAGTTGTATACCATACTCCTACGTACCCTTCTACCCCTACACCCACAGCCTCCTATTTAAACCACAACTCTGTACTACACCACATCCGAATACACATTTTGCTTGTATGCCAATAAAACACAAAACTCACACATTTAACCTCACAAGCTCTAATGCTTTCCAAACAAAACCCTTTCACTACCTTCTACCGCTCCTACCATTGCTTTGCTGACCCTCTTCACCATTTCCTCAACCCTCTACCAAACTGCTACACCACACAACCATACTTTTCATCATCCTCAAGACCAATGGCAATGCTCTTTCAACACTCCCCTACACCAATTAGTCAATAACACCCCCTAGTTAGCCTACAACCATCTCTCAAAGCAACCACTTCCACTCTCGCACTACACAGAGTCTACTCTTTCATACTACCCCAAACCAACTCCTTCAGCATGCACAACTCACCAGTCCTTCATACTCAAAGCCTACACCCCAAGTCACTAACAAACTACCAGATAATACTACCCCACAAAAACAAAACGAAAAACACATAATTGATTTGAACAAAATCTCTAACATTCAAAAACTACCTCCATCCCAATATACCTACACACATCTACTTTTCCCTGAATACCAGCATAAATAACACACATTTAAACCCATCTCTACTTCACACTCAACATTCAACAAATACACCAACCACTCAATATAAAAACACAACACTCACACATCTAGCATCCATTGCTAAATACAGAGCCATAAAACATGACCCTCATGCTCTACCACTACCCCTCACCCATGCATCTTTCACCTTCAATATGCACAAGCAAAATTAACTAAACAACGCTCTTCATAACCTTGCATTCCCTTGTCTATCACAAAACAAGCATACCTTTCACACGCCTCAGTTTCAACAAGACTCTCCACCACCCGCACAGCAAGCCCCAAAAATGTCTTCTAAGCCTTTTGAAGGTAGATAATGCTAAAAAAAGTAACTTTCTCTGTTTTCCAACAGTTAACACCAACAACAGCAGCACACCACCACCAACTGCAAATGGCAAAATGCACTCCCTAACAGAGTCCCTAGCAGCACTGACTCACAGCACTTCCAAAATATATTCTTTAGACTGCCTACTGATGAAGTTTCATTACATTGAAAAACAACTACCAGAAATTCGACCTATTGATAGACACAGAATCTCACTTACTTTTTACAACTGAATCCGAGTTTGGGAGAGCTATGGCACTGGTATTCCACATACCTGTTCCACCATGATATCAAACTGTGACACAAAATTGCATAGGCAAAAAAGAAGGCAGCTTAGCTGTCATATTTAAAGACACAACAAATCTCACTAAAGCTGAAGATGTTTCTGCACATGGATGTGAGGCACTACTTGTCAGATGCAACCCTACCCCAATCTTTTCTCCTCCCAAGTAAACAGCCAGGACGCTGCATGCCACTTTTTGCTTCATGGACTACATGGGAAGTGTAAGGACGAGTAGTGCATTCCATCATGGGATAAATTAGTGGACATCGCTGGACAGAAGCTCGCAAAACAGCTAAAGACCCAATGTAGTATAGACGATAGTTGTAATAATAAAGAATGGTTTAATGTTGCCACATGACCTTATGCTTACAGTTCTCAAGCAAGTGAGGTCACAAACAAACCCAAATTGGAAATAATAGGAAAAGTGTAACTGTTCTTTCACTAGACAGCATAAAAATACCAATTTTATAGTCTTCTTTTTCTAACAACAACATGACATTTACCTAGAGTGAAATATTAAAAATCAACTCAACACATTCTATAGCTCAAGATAAAACTTGCTGGAAGCTACAGTGTAAAGGAAAGTTAACATGTGAAGACATCTGCTAAAGTATTTTATTCAATTAACAAATCCTGACCTATTTATGACATTGGAACAGATGTCTGCAGATGTTTTCTTTTGCAGCCGATTTGCGTCATAAAAAGGATCAAATCATTAATTTCCATGGTTATTGAAGGAAGTAAGCAGAGATAGCTTTGGCTTGTAGTTCACTGATTGCATTATGGAAGGAAATTTCAACTTAGCCATTTCATCTGTTTTTGAAAAATAAATCTGAAGCTTTTCTAGACTGTGATGAAAGAAATCCTTGAGAGGCATAATGAAGAAAGCTATTGCGAACTGAGGTAGCAGTTATATTCTGACAACCACACTCAGCAGATAACTTTTTCAGTACAAAATGTTATCATATAAATCATATAATAATAACATTCTAAAAGTAGTACACACTAAAGAATTCTTTGTCGAGAGTAACTAGAGCAACAAAAAAAATAATCTCCTTTATCCAGTCATTGACATACCTAAAATACACATTCTATTATGTTACTTTGTATGATGATGCCTGCTTGGATTTTTAAACCTTTTGTGAGATCGTTCAGTGCCTGGCACCATTTAAGGAACCACTATATTACATACCTCACATCTCCCTTACTAAACACACATGCACAAACACACACACATACACACGCAGACACCCACACATACACTTGTGTACACACACACACACATGCAGACACGCACACACACACAACTAGTAAGCTATCAGTGCTTTTCCTGTACCACACCCTTCACCACCATCCTGCATAGCACCCTCTCTGGATGATGTTTTATACCCCAGTCATCCACAACACTAGCAAATGTCTAATATTACAACTGAATCCTGACCTCTCAGTAGAGTGTTGACCACATACTCTACTAAGCCTCAATGGTTAGGTGTCCTGGCATTTACTCCCCTTGTTCAAGTTATGGCCTTATCCACCTCATATCATTCTGCCACTACTGCTAAGTCATCCAACTCACCTTGCTCTACTTTGGTATCCTTTAGTGGCATTCGTGAAATGAAATCTGCAGTCACATTATTCATGCCTAGGGCATACTGTTCAGTAAAATAGTGCTCTGTTAATTGCAAAGCCATTCTGGCAATATGATTAGATGCTTGCAGCATACGTCCTCTTGCAAACAAGACATATACCTCTAACCACACAATCTGATCTCTAGCATCGTTTATAATAATTTAGCCACTCACATTCAGGTCTCTCTTTTCTACTATTGATTACTTCTCTGACGTGTGTTCCTGATGCAAAGGCAAATACATTCTCATTTATGATATTAATGTCCCAATACCTACAATATTCGACGTCCTGGCATCAACTGTTACATAACATGTTAGGTCTGCTTCACATACTTTCTGCTTTGTATTTTACGAGGCTTCTTGATACATATCTGTGGGTTTCCTCTCCTAATTTTTCCCATAGCTTGTATAAAATTTAAAAAATGACCTAGTTTATCCATATTTATTGACGATTGAGTACTCAATGAAGCATCACTCAAAGTTTTCTTAGGTCTCAACCCCCTCGTCCAGCATTCTAACTCAAAACCTTAAAATGTACAGAATACTCAAATGTGTCTTTTTTACACTCAAAAGATATATCGTTTGTAAAAAAAGGATTTCTGTCAACAGAATTTCATCTTTGCTAACTATTGCCAAGATCATAATCACATTCTATAGATTGATGGTGTTCATAATGGCATTATTGGTTCGTTTCTGGAGTGTAGAACTATCTGGTAGTAAGCAAAGCTTAAGGGAATTATGCTAACCTCCTTGGAACCATTAACTTGAGCCGGCATCACACAACACTTTTAGGTTAGGTGTGCAGGTGTTGTTGTCCAGTTTCCTAAGGCCAAAATACATTTGAATGTTACCATTGGCCTCGGAGATATCTACTAAATGTGACAAACAAATTATGGAAGCACACTGTGAGCAGGGCATGACTAGAGGCAGCTCTATGTATTCACAACAGACGCTGCAGATTCTGCGGCAGGGTTACTGGGTCCTGACCAACGACCATGCTCTGTGTCCCTGAATGTTATGTTCGGCCATGCGCTCTGTGGGCACTGTGTACCATGGTACTTGGCACAGACTACGGCTGAAAGGGCATACAGGAAGAAGCCATAGACCTTAGTCTGAAGGTATTGCAGTTTGGTTCCATGCTAATTTAATTTTTTTTACAGGTTTGGTCTTATGCTGGTCCTATATTGATTCACATATATTTTCTGTCTATCAGTTGGAATTTACTGGTTCCATCTGTTTCCTTACATGCTTCAACCAGATACATCCTGTGGCAACTTGATATAAATCGTTTCAGTAGGTTCCTCTTGGCTTCATCTGGTTTCTTTTCATCCCATATTCTTATAGGTAGTCTTACAAAATGAAATGGTTTGCACTGGGTCTGTTAGGTTTAAACTTTTGTTTACTGATTTCTCAGATTTTTAGGTTGAAACCTCTACTAAAGACATTTTGAGGACATTCAGAAAGCTGACCTATTAATGCATTCCACCCTATACTTAGCATTGGCCTTGTGGTTTGTCACTCACATTTTCTGACTTTCTTTTTGTGGGCTTTATTTGCCTTAGGCCATCCATCTTGAGGTCAGCCCTCCCTTTGACCAAACCGTGTTTGCTCTATTCGTCCACAAACTCGCTTTCTGTAAACAGGCCTTTACATTTTATTCTTATCTTGTCACATTTGCTGTGTATTCAAAGACAAAGGTCAAATGCCAAGCTCTTTCTGTCTCTCTCCTGAGGGAGATTGGTGTTCACTTTTCTTTCTCAGACTTCAAAGTGAGACAATGTATATGACAATCCTGCTGAGTATCCATGTAAGAGGAGAGGGTGTCCAATGTTTTTTTCTAGCACACAAAAAACTGTGCTGATGTTTCAGAATATATCAGAATTAGTATAAATGAAGCACTTTTTTTGTATTTCTGAAGTGTGGTTGAAACAAATATTTGAATACAATCAATACACATCAATACACTAGGTAATGACATTGCCACACATAATTGTTTGTGTGCAGTGAAACGTATTTAAGTGCAAATGTATTGGCTATTTCAATTGAAAATGTGTGTCTGTAATTACAGTTCACTACCATACCATGCATACTCCACACTACACCACTCCACTCCATCCTATGTCCTTCCACTCTATGCCACGCCACTCCATTCAATGACACTCTATTCAACAACATACCACTCCAATCTACTCCCCATACTCCCCCTACTCTAAGACACTCTAAGCCATTTCACTTGACTCCACGCCACTCCAATCTACATTACTCACTTCATGGCAGAACATGTCACTCCACTCTACGCCCCTCTCCTCCACACCAATTACCCCCACTACAACCCACCCCTCTCCAATCTACCCGTTCCACTCCAATGTACCCCAATTTACCCCACCTCACCTTGCTACAATCTAAACAAATCTACTCTGCTCCAATCTACCCACCTCCACTCCAACCTATCCCACTCCACTCCAATCTAATCTACCCCAATGTCTCCACCCACTCCACCCCAGTCACCTCACTCCACTCTACCCCAATCTACTACACTCTATTCCACTCTATTGAATCTACCACACTCCACTTCACACCAATCTACCACATGCTACCAAAATCTACCCCACTCTAGTTCAATCTAACTTACTCTACCCCACTTCACTCCACTCCAATCTACATTACTCCACTCTGCCCCACACTACCCTACTCCAATCTATTCCATTCAATCTGCCCCACTCCAATCTACCCCAATTTACCCCACCCTATCCCAATCTACTCCACACCACTCTATGCAACTCCATTCCAATCTACTTCACTCCAATCTATCCCACTTCATGCCAATCTACCCCAATGTGTTCATTTCCAAACTACCCTACTCCTGCTTATCTCATTCCAATCCACCCCACTTCACACCAATCTACCCCACTTCACTCAAATCTATCCACCCAATCTATTGTAATTCAGCCTACCACACTCCACCCTAATTAACCTACTCCACTCAACTCTATTCCTCTCCACTCCTATTAAGCCCACTCCATTCCAATCTATCCCAATATATCCCACTCCAATCTACCCCACTCCACCTCAGTCTTCCTCACTGCACTCCAATCTACCCCATTCCACCACAAACTATTCCACTTCACCCCAATGTACCCCAATTCAGTCTACTCCACTCCCTGACTCCAATCTACCCCACTCCAACCTACCCCAATCCACTCCACTCAAATCTACTCCACTCCAATCTACTGCACTCCAGTTACCTCCAGTCCAGTCTACCCCACCTTGCCCCACTCTAACCCACTTTACCCCTCTCCACCCCATTCAATCTACCCTACATCATCACAGTCTGCCCCACACAACTCCAATCTACCCCACTCCCCACTCTACCCTGCTCCACTCTTCCCCACTCCAATTTACCCCAATCTCCCCACTCCATTCCATTATATCCTACTATAATCCCCCAATCTACCCCACTTCCCTCAAATCTATTGACTCCACTCTAGTCTACCCCACTCCACTCTAATCTACCCCAATTCACCACACTACACTCTTCCCCGATCTACCCCCACTCCACTCAAGCGTATCCCACTCCACCCCAATGTACTCTGATCTACCATACTCTGATCTACCCCCTGCCTTCTGCTTCACCCAAATCTATCCCAATCTACTCCACTCCAGTCTACCCTACTCAACCCTATTCTACCCCACTCCATCCCAATCTTCCCCAATTCAATCTACCTCAGTACAATCTGATGCATTTATCTACTCAACTCTCTCACTCTAATCCACCTCACTCCAATTGACCCCAATCTAACCCATTGCACCGATTCAAATGGATCCCAATGCACACCACTCCATTCTACCCCACTCTGCCCACATTCCACTCTCCGCCAATCTTCCCCACTCCACTCCAATCTACCACACTCCAATCTACCCCACCCCACCCCACTTCAAGTCACTTTTAGCCCTGCTGAACAGCAACCAGACTGGTATACATAATGGCTAAAACACATTGGCAAAACCAATAGCTCTCACATAGGCATGATCTATTGGCTTTGCCAATGCTTGTTAACTGATTCTCACTAGTTTTAATGACACCTACTGGTTTTAAGCACACTCTTATTGGTGTCAACTATTTCATACTGTGTCATTCAATTAGTGCTAAAAGGGGAATTTGTATTTACGGGTGTAGAATTCTAAGTTTTATGTGATAACGGACTGCTCACATCAAATTTAAATGTCTGTTTCTTGTGTTAGTTTTTTTTTCCCTGGTTACAAATAGTTTATACTGTATTCAACACTGTGTCACTGGTTTCAACTGCTTTTCACTGTTTATCATTGTCTTCTGATTTATCCGCAATTCACCAAATTCCGTCGGGGTTCATTGGGCTCTTACCAGTTTCAAATGGGTTTAAATTGTTGCTGATGTAAACTGGTTTCAATTGTTTTGACTAGGTTTTACTAGTTTCCTGGAAGGGCCTCTGACAGCTCTCTGTCTGTGCTTTTTTTCTCATTACACCTAAGGCCTTGCTAGTTTGCGAAATAGTCCCTTTTACATTGGGATGACATATGTACTTGTGGTCGTGAGAGAACTGTGAGCCATTTTAGGTAAGGGCACCATTACAAAGGATCCAGTCCTTCCGATAACTGCTTGTGAAGAGCAGCTGTGGACCCCTGAGGAAGGTAGAGATGTCCGACATGACAGCGTCTTCTCCATTAGCTTTGCACTGTGCAGAGCACTGCAGCAGGTTTGAAAGTCTTGCCTCTATCAATATAAGTACTCCTTAATGATCCATGTGATGGTTCTGGTTTTAATGGTAGGTGTGTTTGAATCATCCTGTGCATGTATCGAGCATCATAGCACCTTGTGTTGTGCACGTCCCTATTGGGCTTTGCAGCGTTGGTGTCACAAACTGAAAGGGAAAGCATTCACCATATTCGTCCAACAATGGCTTTCTGTTAAGCCGCAGTTTGTTGGGCTTAGTTGTGATTTCGAACCCAGCATTTCACAGTTAGGGTCCCCTGCGTGCAAACCCTCACCCTGGATTGGACCTTAGGAACTCAGACGTGTCTCATGGCCCTCTGCTGGTCAGTCACCTAGTGGCAAGCAAAGGTTGAAGAACCTGGCCTGCAAGTGAGCCTGAGGCAAAGCAATTTTTTGAGAGAATATTGCAAGCAAATGGAGCGTGAGTCAAAACTTTGTACTTCCCAAGAAAAATGATTGCATAACAAATAGAGAACGCCAAAGCATTTTGTAGAAATGTTCTTAGAATACGAAACAGGTGCGTGGCCTTAACATGTCCCTGCATTATAACCACCAGAGTCCACTCCATCACTAACCGTGGAAAAGGTGCTCCTCCTCAGTAGTACCAACTACAGGTAGAGACATTTACTACTGCATGATCTCCAGCATCTATTCCAAGGTCTGTCCCCTGGCGACCTTACCCCAGCCCCATCCACCATCCTCTGATGGAAAGCTGAGTTAGGTTTGTGGCATCTATTAGAGGGTAAGGGCAGCAAGTGGTTACATTCTGCCCGCTCAATTGTTCAGGGCCTCTTGTGACACCTGTTATCAACTGTTTTTCAATAGGTTAATCTAGTTCAAATGGATCATATTGTCTTCAACTGATTCAAACTGGTCGACTCTTATTTCATATAGTTTCAATCGATTTTAGCTCATTTTAAGCAAATGTCATGTGTCCTAACATTTCCAATAGTTCCATCTGGCTCACGTGATGCTTGTTAAAAGCACCTGGAATAGTTTAAACTGGTTTCAGTTGTTTGTTCATTATTTCAACTGATTGTTTTTGGTTTCAATTGGTTCTTATGGATTCTAAATGGTTCTCGTTAGTCCCCATCATTTCATATGGATAAAGGTGAATCATTAAGTCAAGTTTTCCCTTAATTACCATCTAATGTACAACAGTGATATCACCATTCTCAGCTGCGACTCTCTGGGTGGGTTTGTACTTATCAGTCTTCCTTGTCATACCTTTTTTATAAAACAATTTTAACTGTAATTTAATGATAACAGAGCACAAAAGGATATTTGACGGCTTTCACTATTACCTACTGCCCTCAGATGCCTGCACATCAATAAAATCTGTACATTTACTACGGCCTGGAACCTCAAAACCACATATAATGGACTGATCTGGGCACAAGAAACAGCTTGTCTCACATGATGCCTAAAATGCAGCCTGGTAAGACTAAAGTTGTTGATGAAGCGCGTCTGGGAAGGCGGAGTCAGGGTGGTTGAAAATGGTGCTATATTGTATTAGAAACATCAACTAAATTGCCAAATACTCCAGCCACTCCACAATACTTGAGGTCTTAATCATTAGGTATAGGATGAGAAGGACCCCATGGTTGATTGTTTTAACATCTCTATGCCAGGCATGGGTTTCTCATTAGAAATGTCTGGTGTACCCAGGACAAGAGTCACATTATTAACCGTATATATTGCACCTATGATAAGATAACAGCTTTTGCTATATTCATTTGGCCAAACAACTATTTTACTGTTTTCAGCCTAATATGTCTTTGAGAAGGTAAATAACTCAGCATTTCTTAAAAGACCTGAGGAGAAGGTCTCTGAAGCCCAATAATGTAGGAGCTATAACTCAGGCAGTGTATGCCCTGTCATGTGAGGACTACTTCATCTTTATGAAACCAATATTATAGCAATGCACTGGGGAGGGCTTCATCCTTCCTGGGAATCTAACATTTGAATTACATTCTGCCCAGTGTAGCTCGAATATAAAACATGAGTGATTCTTCACTTAGACAAACTGTCAGCCTCAATACGGGCCTTCCAGTGTTAGTCAAAGTTATAGCAGAAGTGGTGGTCTCATAGTTGAAATTTTGTCTTGACAAAATTGTCTCTTCTCAGTTGGGTTGTGGCCAGACTTTGGTATGAACCTGTACTATCTGAGTTTTGGAAACAAACCCGTAAGAGGGCTGAAGATGTGAAATTGACCGTGCTAGCCCTATGGAACATTCGGCTGCCTTTGATAGCATGGACCTCCAAATGGTTCTGAGCTGAGTCTCAAATGTCTAGTCAGATTTTAATTTTTCTCCCGTCAGTCTGCTTTTTTAATATTTTACTATGCGTTCTGTGCCATCTACTTTCCTGTTTTGAGAGCAGCAGTCACCACATGATTAGGTTACTAACCTCCTTCTAGGCTAGCCTCCCAGATAATCTTGTGCAGAGTCTGCAAGTAAAAGAGTATGCAGCTGTTCTAGCAAAGTATGGTCAGAAAAGGACAAAACACTCATCTGTCTCATCTAGTCGAAGGTCGCTGCCCTGTCTGAGGGGTCCCTTAGTGAAATTTGTTACCTAGGTTTCAATGCACACCTAGTGTGGACCCAAGTGATATTTTTGGCACTCTCCTGCCTAATATTGCTCTGCATAACCTGAAAGATCTATTGAAAGTTTCAGGCAACAATTCCTTTAATTTAAAACAGCAGCTAATGGAAGACAACATTGTTCAGTTTTTATTGGAACAACTACCGGGAGAACTAAGAAAGTACTGGTCAGGTAGCCCCTCGAGTTTGTAAATTGTCCTTAGAGAGTTAGCTGCTATGCTTGGCAAGTCAGTGCCCAGAGAGCCTCTTGGTGTAAGGTGCTTTACAGATGTAGTTAATCACTGCACATCTTTTGGGTATTACTGTTTTCAAATGGTTCATTCTCTGTAGAAAAGTGCAACACTGCAGGACTATGCATTTTAACCCTGTGAGACAGCACCTTGCAAAGCAGTACATTTTCCTACTTTTTAAACTCTTCCACGGAAGAATAAGGCCTCTGAACACAGTGTAGCAGCCTGACATTAGGGAAGTGTGACTGGTGCAGCTGCATTGGCAGCCATAGGAGCTGCAAGTAGGGATGCAGGTGGTCCTGTAGCATCCCCAGAAATAAGTATGCTGGAGTTCAGAGGGTGAATGAGCAATAAATACGCTGTTGTGTTCTCCTTTTGCCATGTACCGTCAAGGAAGTAGATGTTCCACATAAACTTAACAGCAAACCAATGAATAAGACCATCAATGTCCAATAAAATTTAACTCGAAGGACAAAAACAGATGTAATAGCAAAGATCATCGGCTTATAGTAAGAGCTGCCCAGTTTTGAAACAGAAATGTAGTAGCCATGGGATAATCTGATATTTTGCAAAGATATGCAAGAAGGCAAGGAATAATGTTAATTGTGTACTTGAGGATTCAAGGCGTGATGATGAGGATGACAATGAGTATGGAGATGATAATCCTGATAATGTTATTAATCTGTCTAGCAAATTGATTTTAAATATTTTTGAGCAACACATACAGATTAACCTGAAAGATATTTGTGGATTCCGAGTCACCGTACACTATTTATAAATTAGGAGATGTGAAAGGATAAGTTTATTGGAAAAATTGGTAGTGATTTATGTGAAGCGGACATACGATGCCAAGGTTACACTGGAGAGAAAATCCAAGTTCTGGGTTACAGATGGTTAACATTCAAATTCAGAAGTAGGAGTGCACAAGAAAAATTGTACATGGCTCAGAGGGGTTCCTCTGTGCTTGGGTGGAGTGACCAGGGGAAAGTACCCATCATTCTTTATCCTAATAGTAAGGATCAAGTGAAGGTAGTTGACAAAGGGGTGGTTGTTGCAAAATAAATGTTACATAATGTTTCGAATACATTCAGCACAACCTTAAGGATCCTAAAAGGGTTGAAACATCGCATTATCCTAAAAAGCAATGCTAGTCCTAAACTGCACAAGGTTAAGACTATCCCTATTATGATAAGAGAGGAGGTGTCCAAAGAATTGGAGAAATTGGTAACAACAGGAGTAATTGAAACAACTGAGACCTCTGAATAAATCGCCCCAGTGTGGTAGCCCACTGTAGCAATGGGATGATCTATTTATGTATGGATTTGCATCATTTAACTGACAACATTTTAATTGACTGTTTCCCTCCACCTAAGATCAATGAGATGGTTATTTGTCTAAAAAGAGCTAAAATATTTTTCACCACAGGCTTATTGAATTCATACCACCAACTCTCCCTGGCACCAGACTCTATTGGGTGCAGAGCATTCAATCACACCATTTAGGGTGATTTCAATTTATGTTAATGCCTTTCGGTCTGGCATCTGCAGCCACAGTCTTTCAGAGACTCATGTGCGATGTATTCAAGAAGGAATCAGTGATTAAGTTCTTCCAGGAAGGCATTCTGGTTTTTGAAGAAAATAAGTGTGTCCATGATGCCAGGTTGCAGAAAGTCTGGGACATTTTAGGAAATAATGGATTGACGGTGGAACTCTCCAAATGTAGGTTTGTGAAGGAGAAGCTAACCTACTTGGGGCATGAGATTGGAGTGGATAGAGTAAAACAGAAGACCTCTCTATTTGATGCCATCAAAGAAGCCCCAGCTCCTAGTAGTAAGGAGGAAGTAAGATCATTTTTGTGGTTAGTGGAATATTGTTCTACGTTCATTCCATGTTTTGCAGAATAAAGTTTCTATATAAGGCGATTATTGAAAAACAAGGGCAAATTTGAATTGTCTGCAAAATGTGACGAAGAGTTGAATGTGATCACATCTGCAATCAATAAAGTACAGGCATTAAATTATATTGGTTCCCATTATAACTGCAGACGACAGTTGTGAGGGTTTGGGAGCCATATTGACCCAGAAGGACAAGGATGGGAGAGAGTTCATAATCTCCTTTGCATCTAGAGCTTTGTCTCCTACTGAGAAAAGGTACCCTATAATCGAAAGGGGGGTCCTTAGCATGTATATGGGCCTTGGATCACTTTAGGGCCTTTGTGTGGGGCAAACCTGTTACAAGTTTGTGTGACCACAAGCCTTTTGTGAAGCTGTTGACAATGGAAGGGACAATTATTACATCTGAAAGGATCACACGACTGTCAATGCAAAGGAAAGACTATAGTCACAAAATTGTGTATTTGCCTTGCATAGAAAATATGTTGCCATACTCTCTGTCTAGATTTCCCACTAGAATGGAGGAATGTGAACATGAGGTTTGTAATAGTTTTCAAGTGGCTTTTGTACTTGGGAGAGGAGATCATGCTGTGAGTAAGGAAGAATGGTAGGCAGCGTATGAGAAGGGTGGTGTACTGAAACAAGTTAAAGAATATATCCAGGGAAACTGGCATTACAAGGGAAAGTTACAAAGAGAAACCAGACCCATTTGGTAGGCTAGGTCACAGTTGACCTTAGGTAATGGCACCATTTTGAGGAGCGAGAGGATTGTGCCTCCCAAGGCTCTACGTAAGTTGATCATTTAGTTAGGTTACAAAGGCCATTTTGGTATTGTGAAGACGAAGAGTTTAGTAAGTACCTTATTTTGATGACCAAGTATGGACACAGAAGTGGAGAGGTTTGTGAGGGGATTTTGAATTTTGCCAGTACAGACAAAACCTTACAAACGTTGAGACCACCCAGGTGTGAAAATGTTGCCCCTAAGCAACCAAGGGAATTAGTAGCTATTGATTTTGTAGGTCCGGTTGGCGAGGAACAGAAGTATATTATTGTCCTCATTGACTTGTTTTCAAGGCGGTCTATAGTTGAAAAGACAGTCTCAGTCTCTGTGGTAGAATTTCTGGATACATTCTGTGTGTCAGAAGGGTTACCTAGGTCTGTGCAAAATGAACATGGGATGCAATTTCTATCCAAAGCACCCAAGCAGAATTTTAAGAACATTTAAGTCCTGCACAAAACTACTTCACAGCACAACCTAAGTGGAAATGGTATGGTTGAGAGGTTCAACCTTCTGGTCAAGGGCGTTATTCAGTCCTCAGTAGTTAGTAGAATGGGAGATCCAGCTGCACAAAGCTGTTTGGGCATACAGAGTAACAAGGAATGAACACACAGCTTTGTCACCATTCATAATAATGAGGGGGTGAAATCCCAGGTCCAAATTAACCTAAGCTGGTTGTGCCAATTAGGCATTTGTCCAGAGCACGATGGTGGAAAAGCATTCAAAAGTGAAGGACTATTAAGAAGAAAAACATGAGCTCAAACCAGGCAACATTACAATTAGTGACTGGATCCATATTAAAAAACTTGTCAAAGTTCAGAAAAATCAGAGACAGTTTCATGAGCTGGAGGAGGTAGTGAAGGTGTTAAACAATGAGGTCAAAGTGAGTAGCGAAAAAGTGTGGAATTGGAAATATGTGGCTCTAGATTTGAAGTAGCTATGGAAAGACTCTCGGTGTTGTCCTCCAGAGAATGAATTTGATGGTTGGAGTTTGAGACAATGGCTGCAGTTGGTACCACCAATTATTCTCATGCTAATGTCACAGGAGATGAGGAAACTGCAGGTTCAAGTGTTTTAAGGGAGGAAGATGGTGAGGTGGAAGATAGCTCAGAAGGAAGTGGGGAAGATGGTGGTGTGGATAATGCAGTAAATTTCAGCACAGAAGTCACATGTCAAGCTAAGTCTTCTGACAAATAGCTGATCAGCCATTTAACATTGAGATTGGTGTTTACTTTTCATATAGACTACAAAGTGAGATAATTTTCTAAAGTGAACTATGTGACGTCCTTGCTGAAGTTTAGGGAGTGTGAAAGGAAAGGCTGTAAGACGTAAAAAAAATTCAAACATTGCAAAATCTAAGTACCTGTAAATGGACTGCACAAATATTTCAAAATATGTCTGCAGTTAGTAAAGCACAAATGGCACACTTTGTTTTGTAACTCTGAAATGTGGTGGAAATAAAGATTAGGAATAGGATCAAATAAATCAAGATACTTTACTTGATATGTGATATGCAAGTGATAATGCTTCACTGAAACCATATTTCTATATATTGCTCTTTGTGCTCTATATAGTTTTATCATTAAAACAGCTTCTATCCAAAGTTAGTGACCATTTCAATGAAAAATGTACAGTTTATTAATAACTTTGAGCTACCAAATATATTTGCACAGTGTGCTCCAAAATGCACCACCAGCTACAAACCACACCCTTACAACTCATCTGCTGTAACTTTGATGGCATGGCCCCTGCTCTGAAAATTGTTACAGCACCACTGTCTGATGCTGTCCTTGGTGGGTGCTTGGTTTAGAAATAACTTATGAGTTTAAAAACACCTGTTGCAGAGTTCACTGTGTGTCCAGCAGTTTTTCGGCAACCATAAATATGTCAAGATAACTAGTGAATAATGTTCCTGCTGGATAGAGATCTGTTGTCTACTTCCAGTTATGCCTCATCATAAAGTAGCACAGAGGGTTAATATGTCTGCTACAGAGAACATGAACCATGCAGATCACAGAACTGTATTTTATATGGATAGCTCTGTGGGTTACTGCTTTTGCCACAGAAATCCTTTTGTTACCTGCAGTTCATAAATTATAATCCTAATATAGTACAGTAAACTATGAACTGTTATCAAAGAGCTGCATGCAAACTGCATGTTACAGGACAGAATATTATGGCCCTCATTACAACCCTGGTGGTTAAAGACCACCAGGGCTGTTTCGACGGAAGCACTGCCACCAGCTGGCGGTGCTTCCCATGGGATAACGACCGCGGTGTCGCACCGCCGGGAACGGCGGTTTCCCGCCACATTGGTCTGGGCGGTTGTAATCTCCCAGGGCAGCGCTGCCCAGGGGATTACGAGTCCCCCTCCCGCCAGCCTTTTCATGGCGGTATGAACCGCCATGAAAAGGCTGGCAGAAGGGGGGGTCGCGGGGCCCCTGGGCGCCCCTGCACTGCCCATGCCTCTGCCATTTGGAGCCTGCTCCCGTGTTGCGGCAGAGATCCCTGCTGGGCCGGCGGGCGGAAACTAGGTGGCGCTTGCCGCCCGCCAATGTTGAAATGAGGGCCTATGTTTGTTATATTTTTCCCTAGTCATTCATTATCCTAATTTTACTGAAAAAAGGGTTTGTTTGTGTAGAAATACATTCTTATTGGTGAATCCAATCCAAATACTGTGGCACTTTTTAAAATCCTAAATGTATGTTTCCCTGAACCAAACCTTATTTTGATATACTGCCTACTAGAATAGATGACATATGATTCCTGCATCTTGTAATCCTCATTATCTTGTGTATCATTTCCTTTAGACTGATTTACACACGTAAGATTCAATGTCTCTGTATAATGTGTGTGTTTGTTGTCAAGTGCTTTGACACCCTACTCTGGTATAAGTAGCCCTATAAAATTAAATGTATGTGAGAGAGGGGCTGTGGAGAAATGAGGGACACAGTTGGAGGGTGACAATTATGGATCCATGGAGAGGGTGGTCGTGAGGGCACCAACAAAGGTTGCCTGCCACACCAGGTGCCACCAGCACTAAAGCCGGCCCCGCAGCCCAGCTTCTAAGTCCTGCAAAGGAAGAAAGTTCCCTGCAGGACTTTGATTTCATTCAGATTTTCTAAAATATATTAGTGAAAGGCAGGCCCTGAACATGTGTTTTTTTAACTCTGGGAACACAAATAACCTTACAAGACTCTATCATCGGAAACATGGGTGTTAATAAAATATTAATTACTGCCAGCTTTGATTGTAATGGCCTCTTCCGCACGTGTAATAAAGTCAAAACACTTGAAGAAAAAAACCATGAAAAACTATTGCACAAATGACTCTCACTTTTTATCACCTCCGACTTGGTGCAAATAGATATCCAGTGGAAGTACTGTCTGTTGCGATTTTTTTTTGCATCATTTATAGATGGCTGTTTTGTTTTTACGCCTCAGGACACTTTAATAAAGAAAAATCACTTTCATTACAATATGGACTAAATTGATTTGATAATTTTTTGTGGTGCACGTTCAAGAATTTCTTAGTTTCAAAATCCTCTGGAGTCAGTACCTTGGCAGAAGGTACTTTGTTCTGTGCACACGCTCCAGCCTTTGATTATAAAAACTATATACATGCTGGTGATAGGAATAGATGCATCTCTTCTTCTTTATTTTCGAACCCGCTGCTTGCTTTTGTCTAATTTTTTCACTTTTCAAAGGTGTGTCGATGAACACTCAGAGCAACGCGGCCTGCCGTAAAGAAGTCCGTCAAAGCCATCCCTGTTTTCCCTACCATATCCTCAGCCAGCGACATGGATGATGACCAAGATCTCGTGCACATTGTGAGAACAGTTCACTCCAGTAGAAATACTCATCGGAGACTGCCCAAATGCCAAGTAGCAGTGCACAAACACCTATTGACACCAGAGCATCAATCAATCTTATGGCTGCAGACGTCTACCACAGCCTGCAGAGCCTGCCTGCTCTTCGACCTACCAAGGTACAGGTCTATGCCTTCGGGAAAACTCAGCTGCTACACCTGACCGGTGCCTTCACATCTGACATTACCCATGGAACCCCCTACCTAGCATCCAAACTGTATGTGTTGCAGGAAGGGTCCGGATTCCTACTAGGTTGTCAGACCACCCAGAGTTTGAACTTGGTCCAATTTGTGTTCAGCATCCATGTTAGCTCCCTTGATGACCTAACACAGGAGTTCACAAAGCTCTTTGACGCATAGGGTGCCTGAAAGGCCCTCTGCTCCAGCTGCACATTGATAACTAAATTGCAACCATGGCACTCAGGCACAAACAGAGAGCCTTCCACTTCGGTCAAAAGGTAGAACACAAGTTGCAGGTTCTTGAATAATTAGGCATCATTTAGAAGGTATCTGGTCCCACTTCCTGGTGTCTCCCATTGAGGTGGCCAAAAAGCCAAAACAGCCCAATGGGTGGACATGAGGCTACCCAACATAGCCATCAAGCGCGAAAGACATCTGACTCTGACCATAGACAACATCATTGGTGAGCTCTCAGGCTCGAAATGGCTCTCAAAGATGGACTTCCGGTCCGGTTACCATCAGATACTCTTGCACCCTGACTCTCGGCCCATCATGAAATTCTCCACCCACACTGACCTCTGGAGATATGACTGGCTCAATTTTGGCACCTCCGCCGAGGTATTTCAGAAAATCATTAAAGGTGTCCTCCATGGTCTGACGGGGGGTCCTAAACGTGAGCGTTGCTATTCTGGTGCCACGCATAAGAGCCATCTAACCCGCCTCTGAGCTGACTTTGTCCGGCTGAAGGAGAATGGCCTGATGCTAAATTGAAACAAATGCTACTTCCTGCAAACACAATATCTGTTTTTTTTGGCTACAAGTTGTCTGATTGAGGGATCGGGTCGGGTCCCACCAAAGTGAGAGACATTCAAGAAGCTCCTGCCCCATCATCTGCCGCAGGTGTGAGAAGTTTTCTAGGAATGGTGACCTACTGAGGGTGGTTTATGAAGAACCTGTCTGACATCACAGACCCCCTACATGAGCTGACAAAAACATCCAGCCCTAGGGTGTAGGGTGAAGAATAGGAAGGAACATTCCAAAAGATAAAAGATGCCCTCTCAGCAGAAACCACCCTTGTGTACTTTTGACCTTCAACAGGAATCCCAGCTGCCAGTCGATGCTAGCCCCGTGGGACTGGGAGCAGTGCTAGCACAAAAACAAGACTGTGGTGAGCCTATGCCAGCAGAATTCTCACCCCCCCCCCAAGCAACCATATTCTCAGATCGAGAGAAAGGCTATTGCTATTTATTAGGGTTGTCAACATTTCTATCTGTACCTGTATGGCAAACCCTTTACAGTTCTAACTGACCACAAGCCACTGCTTCCCCTCTTCAAAGGGTCATCCACCAAGCCACCCAGAAGGTTAAAAATGTTTTTTACAACTACAAGAGTTTAATTTTACAGTTAAGTTCCTACCAGGCACTCAAAACACAGCTGACTTTCTGTCGCGACACGCACGTCGTGCCACCCCATTGGATACCCAAAGAGCTCAGGACATGGAGGAGCGCATCTGGTTAGTGGTGGACATAGCAGAGCTCACTCCCATACCCCTTTCAGAAGTGGTGGAAGCAACCCAACAGGATGATTGTTTGCAGCTGGCCACTGATGCCACCTTGTCCAATGACTAGCGACCTCTGCAATTCCCTGCTACATATCAAACCTTCAAAGCTAAGGCAATGCTACTTGCCTTGTACCACGTCAGGCATGAACTATCAGTGAGCGAGGATGGCTGTCTCCTGAGAGGCACTCCCCTCGTCATCCCTGAAAGTCTGAGACCTTGAGCAGTTCTGTTAGCCCATGGTGTCCACCAATGGATAGTGAAGTCAAAGAACAGTCTCCAGAGTAAGGTGTGGTTCCCTGGCCATGATCAGCAGGTGGAGATAGTAGTCTAGGGTTGCCTTGTCTTCCAGGCCAGAGGACAGCCTGACCCACCAGCGCCAGTCGTCACTGAGGAAAGCACCACTTGCCCATGGCAGCTAGTTAGTGTCAACTTTGGGAGCCTCCTTGATGGTTCCCACATGTTCATTGTAATGGAGTTTTAGTCTTGGTACCCGGAAGTAGAGATTGTTTCAATGACCTCAGCTTCTGAGGTCCTTCCAAAGGAAGAAAAGATGATGGTGACACATGGCATATTTGGAGAGATTTGCATGAATAATGGGCCCCCTTTTAATGACCATGAGTGGGCTGAGTTCCTCCAAGCCCTAAATAGCAAGCATTGTTGCATCATGCCTCAATGGCTTCAAGGTTATTGGTAAGTTGAGCGATTCATAAAGACTCTTTCCAAAATCATCCGTATTGCAGAGGTGGAAGCCCAAAACGTCAAATGGGTCACCTACAGCTTCTTCCAGGAGTGCCCAGTCATGCCCCATGCCACCACTGGAGTCACCCCCCGCCAACTGTGTTTTGGGACAGCAGTAACTGACTATACAACACACCATCCCATGTGGGCTGCACAGCCAAATCCCCCGAACTAGTTCATGGCAAAGAGAGCACACAACAATGCCTACACGTCAAGGTGGCTGTTGGACTTTTTTTTGCTTATGCATGGTCATCCCCAATATTTTTGCCTCCTATTTTTTCTGACCTGTTGCTGTTGGCATTTGAACTCTGAGCACTTTACTACTACTAACCACTGCTAAAGTACATATGCTCTCTGTGTAAAATTGTATGTTATTGGTTTATCCATGATTGGCATATTTGATTCACTAGTAAGTCCCTAGTAAAGTGCACTAGAGGTGCCAGGGCCTGTAAATCAAATGCTACTAGTGGGCCTGCAGCACTGGTTGTGTCACCCCCTTAAGTAGCTCTGTAATCATGTCTCAGACCTGCCACTGCAGTGTCTGTGTGTGCAGTTTTAACTGTAAATTCGACTTGGCAACAGTACCCACTTGCCGGGCCTAAACCTTCCCTTTTCTTACATGTCAGACACCCCTAAGGTAGGCCCTAGGTATCCCCAAGGGCAGGGTGCAGTGTATGGTTAAGGTAGGACATATAGTAATGTGTTTTATATGTCCTGACAATGAAATATTGCTAAATTCGTTTTTCACTGTTGCAAGGCCTGTCCCTCTCATAGGTTAATATGGGGGCTACCTTTAAATCTGATTAAAGTGTAGATTCCCTTTGGGAGTGGATGGACATGTGGAGTTTGGGGTCCCTGAGCTCACAATTTAAAAATACATCTTTCAGTAAAGTTGATTTTAAGATTGTGTGTTTGAAAATGCCACTTTTAGAAAGTGAGCATTTTCTTGCTTATACCATTTCTGTGACTCTGCCTGTTTGTGGATTCCCTGTCTGAGTCAGTTTAACAGTTGGGCTGGTTGCACCTCACACTAGACAGTGACACAAAAGAAGCTGGGGTGTAGTCTGCATTTCCTGGTGAGCCATCTGTGCAAGGAGGGAGGGGAGGAGTGGTCACTTACACCTGAAAGGGCTGTGCCTGTCCTCACACAATACAGTCTCCGACCCCCTGGTGAGTGTCTGGGGCCTGGCCTGGGCAAGGCAGGATTTCACATTCAAAAGAGACTTTACTTCGAAGTAGTCCTACTTCAAAGGAGAAATTGGGTATAAGAAGGGTACCCAAAACCACAGACTTTAGAACACTTCTGGAAACAAGAGGAAGCTCTGCCTGGAGAAGAGCTGAAGAGCTGAGGAAGAAGAGCTGCGCTGCCTGTGACTGTGCTTTGTGGAGATATTATGTAGTTTCTGCTTCTGCCAGAGTAAGAGGGCAAAGACTGGACTTTGTGTGCCTTCCATTTTGTGACGAAATCTCCAAGGGCTTGATTTAGAGCTTGCCTCCTCTTGTTTGAAGTCTCAGGGACAGCAAAGACTTATTTCTGTCAGCTCCTGGAGTCTCTGGAGAGACTCCTGCTGTGATAAGTGGTGCCCTATCCAGTCCCTGGGCCCTTAAAAGGAAAGCTGGTGGAAATCCAAGGAAATAGACTTCGGACTACTTCGGACCGACGCCGCTGCTGAATACGCTTAGGCCGCCTGCAACCGACTCTGTGATCTTCACTGGAACACGACGACCTTCGCAGGACCAATGCCCCTGCAGCCCCTCTGAAGTCCGTGACTCCGTGGAAGTCGCCGCACCACGTCGTGACCGACGCGGCTCGAAGTGCGCAGATTCAACGTTTCGCACAGATGCCGTGATCCCTGACTTCGCGCATTGACTTGTTTTTTCTCTTCACCAAAGGTACTGTACTTGGGGGTCTACGCGACTTCGTGTCTGGCGCCGCTGGTGTTGGCTTGTTGGGAACGACTCCATCATGACGCTGTGTTAACACCTCCTTGAAGCATTTGGTGTTTCCAAGCGCTAATTTTGAGTTCAATCTTTAAAAATTCATAACTTGACTTGTGTATGTCGGATTTTTGACATTTTGGTCATGTTTTGTTTAGATAAATATTTCCTATGTTTCTAAACTGGTGTTGTGTAATTTTGTAGTGTTTTCATTGAGTTACTCTGTGTGTTGGTACAAATACCTTACACCTAACACTCTGAAGTTAAGCCTACTGCTCTGCCAAGCTACCAAGGGGGTAAGCAGGGGTTAGCTGAGGGTGATTCTCTTTTACCCTGACTAGAGTGAGGGTCCTTGCTTGAACAGGGGGTAACCTGACTGTCAACCAAAGACCCCATTTCTAACATTGGCAATGAGCTAAGACAAGCACCATAAAAGTAGGTGACAAGGTGCTAGTGAAAGACCGCCATCCGGGGGGCAAGTTCCGTTTAGCTTTTGAAGCAGACCCATGGAAGTGACCACCATCAAAGTCAGTATGGTGACGGCAGAGAGGAGTGGCGAAGTAGTCATCAGAAACATATGCCAATTAAAAAAAAACTACTCATCCCTCAGTCTGAAAGAGTGTCAGCCGAGGACTCGTTCAGCGATGAACTGTGGGACAATGGCCCATCCGCCAACGCTGCAGTAAACTGGGCATCCAGAAACACCCTCCATCCAGTTTAGAAACCACCTCAGTGTTAGGGGATCAGATGGGTATTTCCCTTTCAGTGCCTGGAGAACCCTGCCCATCAACTGCAGGGACGTCATCAGCTGATGGGGAAAAATTGAGTCTGTCAGCAAGAACTGAGGTGGAGAGATTCTACCTCAGATCCAACCTGGATCCATCCAGGAGGTATGCTGAGTTTCTGACAGACTGGTGAGAGAGTCCTGCACCAAGAAGCCCAGCAGGATTCGCCACTGTCTATACTAGTATGCTATTACTCTTCTGTTTCTTTTGAGGTTATTCAGCTCTTTGTTTTGTGTGCAGGATTTTTTTTCGAGGTGGGCAAGGGAGGAATGTAGTATTTCTGGCTGTGACACAGGGGCGATTAGTTGTCCACCCCTCTTGACCTGAGCCACTATGGTTTGACTGACGCAGCGTCAGCTAAGGATATAAAAGTGTCATGCGGGGAAACAGGCGGGGTCTGTAAAGTAATGAGCATTGCCGAGTGATGATAAAGTTTTATTCTCCAGCACCCGGTGCCCGTGTCATTGGTCAAGGCTGACACCACAGCCGTGTGCTGACGCCCGGATGGAGTGATGGAGTTACCGGTCTGCTCTCTCACCTAATTCCCATACTAGCTCATGACTCCCATGTTTATCAGAAGGTCCGCTGATCATCAAGGGTTTCATGGTTGCGTCTATATTTAAGGCAGCGTGACTGGAGCAATATAAGTACTCGCCCAGACCTGCAAAAAATTGTAAAGTATAGATCTTCACATATGGCCAGAATCATGGAAAGTGAGTGGAGGACGTGGGTACAACGTCCCCAAACATTACTCAGGTCATTCTCTTCCTGATGCATTTTTGAAAAACACGAGGCAAGTGTGGCATTTTGTAGTACATTTTCTAAAAATAAAAAAAAACTCAGATGTTTACAACGCCATGACTTACTAAGGTGTTACACATGACCTGGAGCTGCATGGGTGTCTTTCAATTACTTTGACATAGTTAAAAAATCCTGCTTGTTTAATATCTCAGGAACAAGTCAACAGAGCAAGACATACAGGGGCATATTTATACTCCGTTTGCGCCGAATTTGCGTCGTTTTTTTCTACGCAAATTCGACGCAAAACTAACTCCATATTTATACTTTGGCGTTAGACGCGTCTAGCGCCAAAGTTCATGGAGTTAGCGTCATTTTTTTGCGTGAACACCTTCCTTGCGTTAATGATATGCAAGGTAGGCGTTCCCGTCTTAAAAAATAACTCCGATGCATATGCGTCGTATTTATACTCCCGGGCAAAAATGACGCCCGGGAGTGGGTGGGACTAAAAAACCCGCATTTGCGCCGGATTTTAGCGCCTGGGTCAGGGCAGGCGTTAAGGGACCTGTGGGCTCAGAATGAGCCCAGAGGTGCCCTCCCAAGCCCCCAGGGACACCCCCTGCCACCCTTGCCCACCCCAGGAGGACACCCAAGGATGGAGGGACCCATCCCAGGGAAGAAAAGGTGAGTTGTGGTAAGTATTTTTTTTAATTTTTTTTTGTGGCATAGGGGGGCCTGATTTGTGCCCCCCTACATGCCACTATGCCCAATGACCATGCCCAGGGGACAGAAGTCCCCTGGGCATGGCCATTGGGCAAGGGGGCATGACTCCTGTCTTTGCTAAGACAGGAGTCATGTTAATGGCGTCTGGGCGGCAAAATAAAATGGCGCAAATCGGGTTAAGACGATTTTTTTGCCTCAGCCTGACTTGCCCCATTTTTGGACGCCCAAACGCCAATTTGCCCTACGCCGGCGCTGCCTGGTGTACGTGTTTTTTTTTCACGCACACCAGGCAGGGCCGGTCGGCTAACGCCATTCAATAAATACGGCGCCCGCATGGCGCTTCAGAATGGCGTTAGCCGGCGCTAATTTTTTTGGCGCAAAACTGCGTTAGCGCAGTTTTGCGTCAAAAAGTATAAATATGGCCCACAATTTTAAACAAATTAACAACGCAGGAACGGAACATTGTAAAATAATTTGATCTCACTTTGTGGAAAGTCAAAACTTAGTGCAAGAGAGTAATAGACTATTAAAAATCCCACTTTCGGGCCGCAGGAAATAAATAAAACTCTGGGGTTCGGGTAAAGCTGCGATCACAATGGTGTACATTGTAACCATGTGTAGTGTCACAAGAGGTGGATCCGAGGTGGGTTTTACTGTTTCAAGCCACTTGCGGTATCTTTTTCAGTGGAAGGCTGGCAAAGGTAAAAGAAACTGCCTGCCCTCCAGCCCAAACACAGCACATCCAGGGTGACCTTTGGGGGTAATAATACTGCATCTGTTATGTGTAAGGGCCAACAGCTGACAAGTGGCCCAGAAGGTGAGAAATGATGTGGAAGCTAGTGGCACTGTTCCAAATGGGGACTAGGAAGAAACAGGAACATAAACTCTCAGAGTGGAAGCCACGACCCTAAAGAAACAGCCTTCAGGTACCATCAAATCAATTTCAAATACAGGGAAAAAACCTAGAAAAGTCTATGAGGTCAAACAGAATTGTTTGGAGAACATCACCCTGATATGTGGCCAGCAAGGGCACAGATATCAATGCTGCAACATGATCACTGGTGCGGGGCCCAGGGATGGAAGGGGTTTACTGACCTCCAGCTTTGCTCTTTTTCTACTACCCAACTAGTGGTTATTTGGGTCCATTTTCCTTCATTGCACTAGATCCTATAGCACCTCGGTACACCTATAGCCGAAGAGCCACTGGAATTTTGTGATAGTGCGGTCATGGAAATATTTGCCTAGTTATAGATTTGCCGCATTTGCCACATAATGCATCATTTGCTGCATAATCTGCCGATTTTTACCCCAAAAAATATTAGCTCAAACGTTTTTAAAGTTGTGAAAAATTCAGCGACCTGTATTGCGGCACAGTGTAAGGCCCTTTGCAAAACTGGACTGGTCACCTTTCTGTTACTTATTGCAATATTTGGTTGTTAAACTGGTACTAATGAGATGCAAACAATGCCTACACAGTGTTACCAAGTTTGAAAGCCCAAAATAATGAAGTAATACCATTACAAAATGTGCCACATTATGCTGCATAATTTGCCTTTTCTTGCCACATAATTTACTCAACCCTGCCCCATAACTTGGGCCTTTCCTGCCACATAATTCCAGTGGCCCTGAATATAGGCCTTTCCCTTTGTGCTGAGGTATGTGATTGTAGGAACCCGTAGGAGGGAAAGAACAGTTCATTGGGTTGCAACAAAATACTTCCAATGAGATGGTGCACAATGAAAGAGTGTGAATGCCACAAGATGTGGAGTGAACCAGTTGTCTTGGGTTCCCAACACTGAGAGGTGTGGGTGCATGAAGATATCTTCTCAACCCCGCAGACAATGTGGGATGCTGCACATGTTGTGGATACACAGCATTAGCAATTGTCTTCAGTATAGCTGTAACTCTCTGAGACAAGATGAATCCTTGACAAGAGGGTGTTCAAATACATTCTTGTCCCCAGAGGGGACTTTCAGGTGGAACAAACAGTTTTAGAGAGCTCCAGGTTTTACATTCCAGTAGTAATTTGAGCACTAACCTTGCAAAATGGGCCAAAACTGCATTGTTTAGCTTGCTACCCATGCCCAGGTCCTCTAGGTGCCCCTCCCTTGCATGCTACTTATGTCCATGTCCACTAGGTGCCAATCTCTTCCCCAGCCCAAATAAAACTGTGACCTTTTTGCACACTGTTTCCCTCCACTCATGCCATGCTGACCACACCCCTGCACATGCTCAATGTATTATCATCTTACGCACACCCTTTTCCGCCATGTAACCAGTGGTGGATTCTCCGCTCTGGTGGAGAAGCGTCACCTCTCGCCAGCAGCAGCCGCTGCAATATTTGAAAAATAAAACAATAATAAACCATACTTATTATCGTTTTATTTTTCAAGAGGGCGAGGCAATGGGGGATGACAGGCAGGAAGGGGGAATTGTGTGCACTCCCCTCAGTGCACATGCGTTTTTGGCTGGCAGTCTCAGAATAGCAAAACCCACATGTGCACTGAGTTCTCTTCAACCTGAGCTGTGCTGCTGAGTTGGAGACAGCAGCCACAGGCCCCCATTCTGCCTGGAAGCGCAAATCCAGAGCACTCAGGCCAATCCTGATGCTGCTCTCAAGCTGCAAGCAGGGGTCAACGTGCATGCAACAACTTAGGGGTGGTGTAGGCTGAGGGTAGCCTCTTCTCCTGTCCTTTGTGCATTTTTCCGCCATTGCTCTGACCAAAAGAGGGGGTTTGCAATGAGGGCAGCCATCTGTTGCTAGCAGCTGGGCTGGGGGTTGAGTTTCAAGTGTGGCAAGCCCTTGGAAGCTCGCTAGCAGGACAGTGCTCATACCTGGCGGAGGAGGTGTAACACCTCTGCCCAGGAAGGGTTTTGTTTTTTAACTCAAAGAGCAAAGGCTCTCACCCCAGGGTTTCAGAATCTTGTATGGTGGTGCAGGCTGGTTGTGACTGGCCAGCAACCAAGCCAGGGTTAGTTAGCTTTTGCAAGGGTCACCCCTCGGTACATTTCACAATAAATCCAGTACTGGTACCAGTTTGGGTTTACTGCTCTGAGTTCTTTGATATCAAACAACCCAGGGTTCAGAGTGGTCATTATGTAGCTGTGAAACATGGATTGGCCAGTGTCCAGCACATGCATTTAAAATGGCTGCTCTGTTCACTTACTATGTCCCAGGTTTGGCAAGGACACAGTAGGGTAATATTGCTCATGCATCTATGCCCACTCATGCATTACAGTGCACCCTGCCTTAGGGCTGGAAGATCTGCCAGAGAAATGGCTTACCCATACTGCATATAGTGTGTAGTAGACAGGTCACACAGGTTGTGTGCCATGACAGTTTTACATTTTAGGATTGCGCATGGACACTCAGCCTGCAAAGGCTGTCCTGGGTGCACTTGAATGCATGGTCCCTGAGGTTTTCACAATCTGAACTGCTGTCCTCAGGGGCCTACCTTTAGTACCACATGCCCTGGGTACCTAAGTACCTTTTACTAGGGACCTATAGTGGCAGCTAACGGTCTTTTTCAATTCATCACAACAGTTTTAGGAAAGAGATCTGGCCCAGGGAACCTGGTTAGCAGGGGCCCTGGGCACTAACAACTTTGATACCACATCACATACCATGCAAAAAGTGGAGGATAACCATAACGAAAGAGGCACTTTTTGACACTACCCCAAATGAAAGAGGATGAAACTACCCTTTCCCTAGTGAGTCTTCACCATCTAAGTGGAAGAACTTGGAAAAAGCCTTATGGGCAGTCCCAGGTCTGTGTTCCACTTGTAAGTCCATTTCCTTTAGGGAAATGGACCACCTAAGTATCTTGGGGTTTAGGGGTTTTCACCTTCCAATTGTTGCAACCATCTGAGAGGCCTGTGGTCTGTTCGAACTATGAAGTGAGAGCCAAACAGGTCTGACATCACTTTCTTCAAGGCCCAGACCACAGCAAAGGCTTTCCAGTTTATGGCACTCCATATTTGTTCCTTAGGGAGTAGTTGTCTGTTCATAAAAGCAACAGGCTGGTGATGTCCCTCATCATTTCTTTTGGGCTAGGACCATTCCTACCCCCAGTTCGCAGGCATGTGTTTAGAAAATAAACTGCCTGGGGTATTCTAGCACTTGTAGGACTGGAGCAGAGCACATAGAATTCTTCATAGTGTCAAAGACCCTTGACAACTCACTGTCCAGTTAACCTTTTTGGGCATTTCTTGGAGGTCCATTCTGTGAGGGGGGCCACTATGGTGTCATACTCCTTCACACAT
This sequence comes from Pleurodeles waltl, assembly GCF_031143425.1. Lineage (NCBI taxonomy): Eukaryota > Metazoa > Chordata > Amphibia > Caudata > Salamandridae > Pleurodeles > Pleurodeles waltl. The sequence continues at coordinate 979,767,581 of NC_090449.1, forward strand.
CTCCTATAATACCCAGTCAAGTCAATAAAAGCTCTGACCTGAGTCTGGTTATGGGAGCTTTCCAAGCGAGAATGGTCTGGATGTTGGGTTGAAGGGTTTGGACTTGGCCTCCACCTACCAGGTGGCTCAAGAGAGAAACTTTGCCCTGCCCTATCTAGCACTTTCTCATTTTGAGAGTCAGGCCTGCCTTTTGCTGGGCCTCAAGGAACTTTCCTAGGTGTATCAGGTGATCTTGCTAGGTGGAGCTGTAGACAGTTGTATCATCCAAATAAGCTGCACTAAAGGATTCCAGCCCAACAAGGACTTGGTTCAACTACCTTTGGAAGGTGGAAGGGGCATTCTTTAATCCAAAAGGCACAACAGTAAACTGATAATGCCCACTTGAAGAGAAGAATACAGACCTCTCTTTTGCACCTGGGGTCAGGCCAATCTGACAGCATCCAGATGTCAAACCAAAAGTACTCAGATGTTTGGCTGCTCCTAATCTGTCTATGAGCTCATCAGCACTTGGAACTGGATGTGCATCTGTCTTGGTTACTGAATTGAGGCCCCTGTAATCCACACAGAGCCTCATTTCCTTTTTCTCTCCTTTGGGGTGAGATTTGGGGACTAAAACTACTAAGCTAACCCAGGGGCTCTCTGAGGGTTCAATGACACCCAAATCCAACATTTCCTTGACTTCTGTCTGGATGCTCTCCTTGACATGGCCTGTCTGTAAAAAAATGTTTGATAGGCAAGCTGTCACTAGTGTCCACATCATGGGTATACCAACCAGTGTCTAAATCATAGGTACACCAATCGGTCTTACCAGTGGTCAGTGAGAATAAGTCAGCATACTGGTTAAGGACTTGCCTGCAGTCAGCTTGCTGTTGCTCTGTGAGGTTGTCTAATAAGACCACTCCATCCACAGAACCATCTTTTGGGTTGCTGGAGAAGAGATCAGGGAGAGGTTCACTCTCTTCTTCCTGTACCTCATGCTCTGCACATGGGACAGGCTGGTGCACAAGAAGCCTGGACTGCAGCTTTCACTGCCCATGGCCCTCCTGAATGACCTCATCTCGGAAGGGCTAAGCAAAGTCGGGCCTGACCCTGCTTAGCACCACCAAGATGGGTACATCAAGGAGGACTCCGCGTGGCACAGAAATTCGGCTTTGCAGGATTCCACTGAGTTTTTTTTCAACTCCGTGGAATTCTGCAAAGCCAAACTCCGTTCACTGCCCCCCAGGCCTAGTTTTAGGCGGTTTACCTGAATTATTCTCCTGGCGGCTTTGCAACTGCCTTAGTCCACTAGGTAAGTTACCTCCCCTTTCTTTTCAAGTATGGGATAGGTCCCACACCACTTTCTGCTCTGGTTGGAATTCCACCATGTCTTGCTTGGGCTCTTTGAGAGGCTTCTCCCAGCCTTCCCTAACAAGGCTCAGTGGTCCCCTAACAGTATGCCTAAACAAAAGCTAAAATGGAGAAAACCCTACTCCCTTTTGTGGCACTTTTGTGTAGGTGAAAAGCAGACATGGAAGTAAGACATCCCATCTCCTTCTGAGTTTTTCAGGGAGTCCTGCAAACATGCCTTTTAGGATTGGGTAATGAACTTATAAGTTACACCACATTCCTTCCACATGTGTTTAAGGTATGCAGACATGAAGTTAAATCTCTGTCTGATACTACCTCCTTAGGGAACCCAACTCTGGCAAAAACAAATACCCAGGAGGGCTGTTGCTACTACAGGAGCAGTGATGGTCCTAAGGGGTATGGCTTCAGAATATCTAGTGGCATGATCCACTACCACTAGGATATATGTATTCACTGATGCTGCCTGGGGCTTAAGGGGGCCAGCAATATCACCCCGTACACTTTCAAAGGGCACAGTAACCACATGTAATAGAATTATGAGGGCCTTTAGGTTGCTACCTTCTTTGCCAATGGCTTGGCAGGTGACACAAGAGTGGCAAAAGTCCTTTACCTTCTTGGACTTTCCAGGCCAGTAAAAAACATTCACTAGCCTGCTCCAAGTTTTACTTTGGCCCAAATGCCCAGCTAGAGGAATGTCATGGGCTAGAAAGAGGAGAAACTCTCTTTACTGCTGAGGTCCTACCACCCTTTTGGTTGCACCAGGCTAAACTCTGTGGGTACCACTGATACTACCCTTTTCTTCCTATGCAGCTTGCTACCTCAGGCCTTCAAGACTGGGACAGGTAATTTGTTTCTGACAAAGATCCCTGGAATGTCCCCCTGGGCCTAGGAGCTATGGGTAGTAAGGCTGAAGCTCTGCAGCTCCATTTCTTCTGGGATTAACACATCCTCTTCCGAGAAGAGGGGTTCTGACCTGAGATCTCTATAGAAGCTGGCTCCTCAGTCTTCTTACCTTTTCTATTGGAAGGTTGGTCCTCTATTTCAGAATCCAACACTTATTTTTCTCTTTGAAGTTTGCTCTGTGCCCCAGTCTTAAAACAGGCCCACTCTGGCATCCCAATCATGGCTGCATGGATCTTCAGTTATACTTCAACCCAGGCGGAATGCTCCAGGTCATTCCAAGCAGACAATCTACTGGGATAAATAGGGACACAACCAGTTATTTTTGTCCAACTATTCCCTCCCATTCAAATGTTACCATAGCCTTGGGATGGAACTTTGTCTCACTGTCAGCATTGGTGACAGGATAAGACTTCCCTATCAGGAACTGATTTGAGTGGGCCAAGTGCTGGGTCACCAAGGTGACACTGGCTCCCGTGTCCCTCATGGCTTCAACTTTTTATCCATTTATCAAAGGGTGCTGCATTTATTTTTGCATATTAGTGGGTCAGGAAGCACAGGATAGAGATTCTCCTTCCTCAGTGACTAGTGTCGCCTCAGTGAGTTCACTGACATGGTCAGGCCAGAAATGTGATCCCATCTGGAGATCAAGAACTGCATTTACTGCAGGTAGACTAGAGGTATTTTTCTTGATTTGCAGCTAGGGTCTCCAGTTTGGTGCACTCTATTCTTGCAATAATGCCACCAAGCCTTGCCGGGATCAAAGTTCCTTTATACCCACCCTTAGGCTGTGAGGAATCTCAGGACCCACCCTCCTGGGCAGGATTTTGGGGCCTGATGAAGACTCTTTGTTTTAGTTCTGGTTCCCATCTTTTCATGGGTGAGGGATGAGGGGGGGTGGCTTTTTGGCCTTTTTTGGTCTCCCCCAGCAGTGGTCACCCTTGTGGTCTGTCTTCCCCCCCAGTTCTTGAGAGGGAAGTGGACAGAGGACTACCAGGAACAAATGTAGTTTCTCATTGAAACAATTACTTAATAGATGTTCCTTCATGAATAAATTGTAAAGCCCATCATAATCTTGTATCTTGTTACCTTCTGGCCATCCGCTCACTGTTTTTACTGAATAGTCTACTAATTCTCACCAGGACTGACCCTGGGATTTTTCCAGTCTCCCTGAATTTTATGTGATACTATTCAGTTGTGAATCAAAAGCTCTCAGTCAGGATACCCTTCCTGAGGTCATAGGATTTGGCATCTGCCTCACTCAATGTCAGGAGCCTATCCCTTCATTTACCCGAGAACAGTTCCCACAGTAAAGTGTCCCTGTTTTCCCTTGCCACTCTCCTACCTTCACAGGCTCTTTCAAAGGCAGAACACCATTTGATAATGTCATCACATTCAATGTAAGTGGATACAGCTAATTTTGGAAGTTTTAGGTTGAAATATCCCTCATTGTCCCTAGTTATTTAGATGCTGCCACCAGAGATGGGTCCTCAGCATATCTCTCCTCGTTTTTATCTCTGTGTCCAAAACCTGGGGTTCTAAAGTCGGTCTTTTAGTGAACCTAGCTAGTGCTTCCTCCTTATCTGCGGAGGGATCCTACTTCTGACACATGGGAGCTTTCCTCTCCCCAGCCTCTTCTGAGAAGTCTTGATTTGCTGAGGTTGAGGCCCCCCTCTTTCACAGGTTTCTTGGTTTCATGCTCTGCCACAAGTTTCCTAAGTTTGTCTGAAGTAGCATGATAACTAGGGCGAATACTGTATGCCTTGCAGAGAGACCTCGGGGTGGAATATTTTAATCTCATCCAAGCAGCCAGGTCGAGCTCTTGAGGCTGGTTCTCTGCATCAGACATGTTTACTTTACTACAGTTAGGACCTTTTTAACACTTGGGTAACTTTTGTAAACTTTTTAAAACTTTTGCAAACTTTTTTTAAGGCTTATCTAAAGTATTTTTAATTCCTAATCACTATTTCAGGGACCTAACCAGAGTCCTAGCAATTAAGTTTTACAAATTTGAAAAATGGTCCAATTAAACAAATTCAACTAGCTTTAGGCAATTTTTAGAGTTATTTGTGTGAATACTTTATGATAGAGTAGTATCAGCAAATGCAAAGTCCTGTATCCCACTTCTGATACACCAAGTGTTGGAGTCTGGTTCTCTCTGGCACTAGGGGCACCGTGAAATTGGTGCAAAGGAATCTATGAGATTCCTTTGTGCCATTTATATCATAATTTATTAATGCCTGCTAAGTGTAGGCATTAATAAGAGGCTCCCATTGTGTTCAATGGGCCTCTGGGTGCTTTGCAGAATTAGTGTCAACATTTTTTGGCACTAGTACTGCAAAGTGTCAGACTAGCATAAAAAATGATGACGCTAGTCCCTTGACTACCGCCATGGTGCGCCTTATTTTAAATACAGCTTTGATGGCATTAGGGGGTGCTAAGGGGTGCAAGAAAAGTGGCGCTGCACCTATTTTTTTTGAGTGGTAGTGCAAAGAGTTGAAAACTGGGCTCTGAAGTAATTGTATTTATACCACCCTTACTACACCTGGAGGTATTGAAGGGACAGTAATGTAAAAAATATGCATTAGCACACTCTGGGTATTACTAAAATCTATATTTTGGAAGCACAATGTTATCTTAAACATTTTGCACATCTTTTACAGTCAAGTTTAAAATGATGAATAACATATTCACAGTGCTTTCTGTCACAGACTGTGACCTCATAGCACTAAAAATACACACCACTTTTCTCCAGTGCACCAACCAAGATTTAATTCTGTGGCTCTCTGGTTACACACAGACCTTTTCAGTGCTTTAACTAATAGAGGTTTCGTAATACACAATAGTGCATTTCACAATGAGTAGCAACTTTTTTTAAATCGAATTTTCATTTAAGCTGCATGTTATGCTATATGAAGCTACATGATGGTGAAAGACCAAAAAAGCTTACAGAATATTTTGGGCTATATTTATACTTTTTGACGCAAAACTGCGCTAACGCAGTTTTGCGCCAAAAAAATTAGCGCCGGCTAACGCCATTCTGAAGCGCCATGCGGGCGCCGTATTTATTGAATGGCGTTAGCCGGCATTAGCCGACCGGCGCTGCCTGGTGTGCGTGAAAAAAACCCACATACACCAGGCAGTGCCGGCGTAGGGAAAAATGGCGTTTGGGCGTCCAAAAATGGGGCAAGTCAGGCTGAGGCAAAAAAATCGTCTTAACCCGAATTGCGCCATTTTTTTGGGGCGCCCAGATGCCATTAACATGACTCCTGTCTTAGCAAAGACAGGAGTCATGCCCCCTTGCCCAATGGCCATACCCAGGGGACTTCTGTCCCCTGGGCATGGTCATTGGGCATAGTGGCATGTAGGGGGGCACAAATCAGGCCCCCCTATGCCACCAAAAAAAATTTTAAAAAATACTTACCACAACTTACCTTTTCTTCCCTTGGATGGGTCCCTCCATCCTTGGGTGTCCTCCTGGGGTGAGCAAGGGTGGCAGGGGGTGTCCCTGGGGGCAGGGGAGGGCACCTCTGGGCTCATTCTGAGCCCACAGGTCCCTTAACGCCTGCCCTGACCCAGGCGTTAAAAAGAGGCGCAAATGTGGGGTTTTTAGCCCCGCCCACTCCCGGGCGTCATTTTTGCCCGGGAGTATAAATACCACGCACATGCCTGGGAGTCATTTTTTTAAACGGGAACGCCTACCTTGCATCTCATTAACGCAAGGAAGGTGTTCACGCGAAAAAATTACGCTAACTCCATGAACTTTGGCACTAGACGCGTCTAACGCCAAAGTATAAATATGGAGTTAGTTTTGCGTCGAATTTGCGTCGAAAAAAGCGACGCAAATTCGGCGCAAACGGAGTATAAATATGCCCCTTTATTTTTTATAGCCACACTTTTGACCCTGCCCCACTCTCACTGTCCCCGCCCCCTGCATACAGCATCACAGTTCCCAATGTTTTCTTTACCTTCTTCAATCTCTGATTGCGACACTGCACTACGCCAATTTCCCATAAATATGGGCCCCAGTCTCATACTATATGCTGATGAGCCATTTTAAATTCAAGAAAACGCTTCTGACTTTGGGATTTGCTAAGGATATACGATAATATTTATTCCATTTTTGCTCTGTGTATGCCTGTCTCACTCGTTCAGTGTATGAAACATGAGGTTGAGACTATTGAGTTAATGCTGCCATCTAGTGTTCGATGTGGAGATATGTCTGAGAGAACAGAAAGAGCCAGTTAATGTTTATCTATTTGAGCTACAATCAGCTACAATCAGCCATACCAGATGAGCGGCACAGACTACATTAGCCAAACAGACCCGATTCAGACGCCGATTTTTTAAAGGATGACTTTCTTTTTAGCTCTCTCCCTCCTAAAATTCCCAGTTTCAATGTTAGTCAATTTTTTCTTCACTTTCTCCCTCTTCCCTGTTTCAAAATGTTGCTAGTAGACATCCTAGTGTTTACATAGACTGGTGGCGACAAACAACTGTCACAATGGGTGGGACAGTGTAATTGTAACAATAAGGCTACTGAATGAGTTCTGTTTTGAGGACCTTCTTCAATGGTCGTAGCGCATAAAGAGAAGCATGGTACCTGTGAGTCTGAGTACAATGAGGGTGGGCTCACGGGGTTGTAGCAGGGTCACAGACGTGGCCTGGCATTTGCAGGCATTTCACTCACAGGTAATGACATATAAAACATAATACACACACCATAAAGAAAAATAAATGCAACTGAAATTTATAGCGAATGAATTTTCTGTTAAGAAAGCTCGATTGGTTAATGCGATCACTTCAGATTTCTGTGGGTTTAACCAGAAGGTCATTGATTTGAATCCTGGTCATGTGTATTTATAGTGCTAAGAGGTTCACACCTGTGACTGAACTAACTGTGAACATGTAAGTTATTCGTTTTAAAATGTATTGCGTACATTCTAAGGTTGCACACAGATTAAATAGACTGTCACAAAAAGTGTAAAAAGTTTTGCCCATATTTAATAAACAGCTCAGCTATGATGCGCCACTTTTCTTGCACCCACGTACCACACCTAATGACACCATGTTTGCGGCTGTTGTGCCGTATTTATAATATGGCACACCATGGCTGTCATTAGCACAATAGCATCTACATTTTTGACGCTATTGTGGAGCTTTGCTCGACTAGCGTCAAACATTTTGACACTAACACAGCAAAGTGCAAGAAGGCCCATAGGATATTATGGGAGCGTCATTTTAACACCTGTTCTGAGCAGGCATTAAAAATTATGCCAAAATGGCGCAGTGAAATCTTTAAAATTTCACTGCAACATTTTTGCGGGCCTCGTAGTGCTGAAATGTCCCTCTTGCATACATTATGCCTGGCGCAGGCATAATATGGTGCAAGGGGGTTACAGAGTCGCACAATGGATGCATTGTCCCACTTTGTAAATATAGGCCCAGATTTATACTTTTTGCCACAAAACGGCCCAAACGCAGGTGTGTGGCAAAAAGTAGAGCGCCGGCTTGCGCCATTCCGCAGCGCTAGCCTGGTGCCATATTAAAGAAATGGCACAAGCCGGCACTAAACTTGGGCTAGTGTCTCAGAAGGAGACGCTAGCCAGGTCGGGGAGGCAGTAGGGAAGGATGGGGTTGTGAGCCAGAAAATAACGCTAACCCAGATAGAGGCAAAAAAAATGCGCTAGAAGCAAAACAAATGCCTCTAACCAGACTTGCGTAATGTTAAAAACAAACAGAAATTCACTAAAAATACAAACGTTATGGGGACGGTATCATTAGGAAATAGAATTACAAAAATCGTAGAAATTCACTGACAAAACAAAGGTTGAAAGGACATAAAAGTTAGGTTCAAATTTTACACGCACAGAACCACAGAAATTATAGTTAGAGTTATTTCAAGTAACTATAGCTCATGCCCTAAAGTAACTATAACTCGCACCCTTGCCATGCACAGTTTTCTCATTATTAATATTACTGTAAATGCTACAGTGATATTATCAATGATGTGAAAGAAGATGTCATGGCCAGACCCTGCGACCAAACCCTATAACCACCCAACCCCGTGTAGAGGGAGTTGGCCACTGGGCCTGGCCTGCAGCCAGGACCTGTGGCCAACATCTATACCCACCCAAACTAGTGCTGCACATGACCTTTGGCCAACCCAAACCGGCATGGCCTTCCAGTCTGATCTTGCCCCCAGATACCCCATCCCCAGGGGCCCAGTGTAAGTATTTAATTTGTTTCTGGGGAGTGGGCCCCCCAGGCAGATTTTGGCTCCGGGGATCCCATCCTCTGGTGCCTGGCCTAACCATTTATATGTTTTCGGGAGGGGCAGTTGGTAGCAGTTCCAAGGGCCATCATCGGCTCCTTGAGGGTGGCAGCGTGGCCCCCCTCCAACATGCAAATTGCCCTGTAGAGGTGGTGCTCTCCAGGGCTGCAGGGGGCCGCGCTTCACCCCCCAACTGAAATACCAAAGTGCCTAGGAAAGGTGGTGGTCCCTGGGGCTGCAGGGAGGCACGCATCCTCCCTGCACTCAATTTGATAAGTGCTCCGGGGAGATGGCGGTCCCTGGGGCTGCAGGTGTCCAAACAACCCCCCCATACTGAATTTGAAAAGAGCCCCAGGGAGGTGGCAGTTCATGGGGCAGCAGTGGGGCCGGGTGGCCCCCGCATTGATTTTAACAAATATCCCAAAGAGGTGGCTGTCCCTGAGGCTGCAGGGGGGCTTGGTGAAACTGATTAGATTGACGGATCACCCCGAAACTTTCCATGCACAGCAAGAATCAGCAAAGCCCTTTTTTGGAAAAGATCATGAAGATTTGTCAAAAGGAGACAAAGATATAGGCAACTCAAAAAATGCTTTTTCTAGGGACACAAGGTCCTAATTATAACTACCTAGTGGCAACAAAGATGTGGCAGCATCCATATTAGGACTTGGGGATTCAGTCCCCTGTCCTGAATGAAAAAGAAAACATATAGGGGTGGGTAGGGATACTTTGGCCCCCTTATGCCTTGAAGAGTGGGTCCCAGGGGATCCCCTTGGGGCCAAATACTTATTTTACTTTCTTAGTGCCATGGAGCCACAGAAGATTTAGCTCTCCAAAAAGCTTGTTTATAGTGCCAATTTAGGCATGTAATTTTTGCAATTGTGTTAGATTGAGTATAGCTGATTTTTGCAGTGTTCTTCATTCTCCCTTAAGGATTCTTTTTTCCTGTCTTAAATTTGGACACCATTAGCCTCTGTGCTTTGGCGTCCCTAGTATAAGGCACCTTGAAATGGATGAGGCTGAAAATGTTTTGGTTTACCTCTCTGAGCCTGATTCACAAAGGTAAACTTACACATTTGTGTAAGTTTATGCTTTTTTATTATTGACAAAACTGCAGTTTGACAGTAAGTTTACGAGTGCAGAGAGTTGCCATAAGCAACACCCAGGTAAACACTTCAGAATGCTGAGACACACCTGTACTTAAAAGTAAGACACACAGCAACACGTACAAAATATTTCCATCGGCCAAAGGTTAAAAACTAATAGAGAGCATGACACTTTGTCCCACTTGGAAAGTTTGGCACAAAAACCATGTGCTCTAGAGCTGGCTTAACAACTCCATATCTGACTTTGAAGGATTCCTACTGATTTAATCCTTTTACCTTTCACCCCCTTGAGGATTATTACTTTCCAAAAAGGGTACTAAATTAGAAGATACATTCTTTGACAGGGAGGATCCCTGTGGTTTACCTGACCGCTGCTCCATTGCGATCGGCCTTACATAGCGCCCTGATTCAGTCCATCAATGGATATTTTTCAATGGCATTGTTAGACTTGTCAGCCTTAGGATAGTCTTCCCCAAATATTTTGCCTTCCCCCTCCATTACTGCTGATCTTGTTTTTGCTGGCCATAAGACTCTGAGCAGATAACCACTGATAACCATTCCTAAAATGCGTGCATTCACTCCTTAAAACATGGTAACATTGGATTATCACCAATTCGCATATTTGATTTACTTATAAGTCCCAAGTATAGTGACACTGTGTTGGAAATTGCCATTTCTGCAGGGTCATCCCTAGAGTTTTGCCTTCCTCCTCCTCAGTTTCTGTCCATGTTTTTGCTGGCTTTAGGACTCTGTGCACTTTTTCCCTCCTGACCAGTGCTAAAGTGCTTGCGTTCTGTGTCCTAATGTGATACATAGGATCTCTCCATGATTGGCATATTTCAGTCCCTTGTAAAGTGAACTATTTGTGCCCAGGGTCTGTAAATCTAATGCTACTAGTGGGCCGGCAGCACTGATTGTTCCACCCACTACATTAGTCTTTCAAACCTGTCTCATGCCTGCCACTGGAGAGCCTGAGTGTGCAGTTTTAACTGCCTTTTGACCTGGCAAGTGTACTCAAATCTTCCTTTTTTACATGTGACTCACTCCTAAGGTAGGCTCTAATTAGTCCCAAAGGCAGGGAGCAGTTTATTTAAAAATGTGGACAAATACCTTTACGTTTAGCATGCCCAGATAGTGAAAAACTCTCAAATTTGTTTTTTGCTATTGCAAGGACTATCTCTCCCACAAGCTAACATTGGAGTTGCCTTAAACAACTTTTAAGAGTAATTTCCATTTGGGAAAAGATAGAAAAATAGAGTTTTGTATCTCTCTAATCACAATTTTAAAACATCTTTTGGTAAAGTTGTTTCCTAAATTGCAGGCCTGAAAATGCCAATTTTAGAAAGTTGGCATTTTCTTACTTTAACCATTCTGTGCCTTAAACTGACCCTGAATATATGTCTGGGTTTAGTTGACAGCTACACATGGGCATTCTCTCTAGACATCCACAGCATAGGAAGGGCTGGGTGTGACAGGGAATACATCTGCATTCATCTGCATACTGGTAATCTTCCTGGGCAGGGAAAGGGAGAGGTAGTTCACACTTACACCTGAATAGGTAATGTCCTGCCCTCACAGAAAGGACTGATTTACCCCCTACTCATAGTCTGGAGCCAGGGATAGGTTGAAAGGGATCCTTGTGTACTTCACGGAGTTACTTTGAAGGCACCCGTACATCAAAGTCCTTTTTGGGATTAAGTACTGGATCTCTGACACCATATACGGAAAGCACTTTTAGACTGAGGACATTTTGCCAGGAAGAAGGACTGCTGTGCTGCCAGTAGGAACTGCCTACTCAGTGTTTGCTTTGCTGGGTTGCCCTGCTTCCTGCTGATTCTTGCCTGGGAATGAGAGGACTGGACTTAACTCTCCACATTCTGCATTCTAAAAGTACTCCCAGGGCCTGACTGAGCTTGCCTTCTGTTTCTGAAGGCTCAGGGACATCAAATACTTCACCTGTATTTTGCTAAAAGCATCTGAGTGCCTCTGCTGTGAGGCCTGCTCTGCAAAGTGGTGCCAAGTCAAGTCCTGGGCCCTTGGAGGTGGGTGTGGTGCTGCAACACAAGAAACTGATGCATCAACAGTGGTGTGTCAACTGAAACTAATGCATTTTGCTGCAAAAACAACGCTTTACCGTTGCCTGCACTGAAGCCACAGACACCACTTGCCGACTACGCCATGCAACAACCCAGACTTTCAACGCAGCCCTACTTGGCCCACACAGCACCGACGTATCGGAACCAGTCCACATTGCTTCTAGAGATCAGCGGATCTACATGACTCCTGTTCCTGGCATGCACTCCACTGTGGTCAGACTGAATATTGGGATTTGCCCAGGTCCAGCATGACCAGATAGCCCCGGTTGGAACTATTGACTTTTAAGCACTGCATTTTGATTTAATCTTTAAAAATTCATAACTTGACTTGTGTATATTGGATGTTTGTCGTTTTGGTCTTGTTTTACTCAGATAAATATTGGCTAGTTTTCTAAACTGGTGTGGAGTGTTTTCATTTTATTACTGTGTGTGTGCACAAATTCTTTACACATTGCCTCCTTAGTTTAGCCTGACTGCTCTGTGTCAAGCTACCAGAAAGTGAGCATAAGGAAACTGTTAGGGCCATATTTAAGAAAAGTGGAGCTGCACCCAGTGCAGCACCACTTTTCTTGTGCCCCTTAGCGCCCCCCTAACATCACTATGTGTGCGCCGTATCTAGGATATGGTGCAACAAGGCAGTAGTTAGGGAACTAGTGTCAAAATGTTTGATCCTAGTTCGGAGTTTTGCAGGATTCGCGCCAAAAATGTTGACGCTAATCCTGCAAAGCCCATTGAGGCCTATTGTAAACAATGGTGTGCCTCCTTTTAATGCCTGCTCTAAGCAGGCATTAAAAGTGCCGAAACAAATGATGCAAAGAAATCTCAATTTTTTTTTGCCCCCCCTAACAGGCCAACGCCTTCTTTGCATACATTATGCCTGGCGCAGACATAATGCAGCACAAAGAAACACAAAGTGGCACAATACATACATTGTGCCACTTTGTACATTTGGCACAACGATTTTTGCCTCGTTGGGCCACATTGGTGTGAAGAAAATATGCTAATGTGGCACCAGGAGGCGCTGGGTGGTCTTAAATCTGCCCCTTAGTGTAAATTGTACATGCCCTGACTAGGATTGAGGTCCCTATGTGGACAGAGTGCAAACTTCTGCCAACTAGAGACCAGATTTATAACTCACTAAAGTGCCTAGGGCCTGTAAATAAAATGCTGCTAGTGGGCTTGCAGCCCTGATGGTGCCTTACGTAGCCCTTTAAACATCTCAGGCCTTGTACTTTTAAGTTTTACATGTCTTGGCAGTGAAAAACTCTTACATTTGTTTTTTACTACTGCAAGACATACCTCTCCCTTGGACTAACATGGAAATTTCATTATCACATTTAATACGCAGTATTTTCCAAATGAGAGCAGGACACCAGGTCATGTTTGGTGTCTTTGGAATTGTTATGAAAAATCCTAACTTATGGCAAAATTGGATTTTAGATTAGAATTTTGAGAATGACACTTTGAGAACATTGACATTTTCCTTCCTTGGCCTTTTAGTGCCCGTAACCTGTCACATGACTAGGTGTAGCTGACAGTTGTGCTCTGTGTCTTCCTCCAACACAGCCTGTTATAAAACGGGTCATTAGTTGTGTGGCCTGCACAAGTAATGGGTCTACATTTGTCCTCCTCTGGGAACCAAACACCCTATTGTAGCTCTAAATCTTGACTTTTACTGGGTAGCGAAGCAGAGCAGTCCAAGGCTTACTCAAGGGAGGTTGTGTGGGCTATTGATCACCATTCACAGATACCTAATAATAACACTCAGTACATGGTTGTCCAGTCTGTGCTTTTTTGTTTGAGAAAGGTAAAAATACATTTATTACACACACACACACTACTCAACACCATGCAACAATTTACAAATATACACAAGTGTTGGATAAAATTGCATAATCATTCTTACCCCTCCCCAAGGGAGGTCAGAACATTCACTTGTATTAAAAATGCAATATGAGAATATCACTTTGAATAAACACACTTACTATTGGCAATAAAGCATGTTTACTGTACCTATGAGTGGTTGCCAACATCATCACTTCCTTAAAACTTTCACAAGGTAAAAAGTCTAAGTATTTCTAGGTGATATGGGTTATCAGAATTATCTTTAGTATGGAATATGCACTTCAAACATAGCTCCTGAGGTCAACAAGTCATAAACTCAACATCTATTGAATGATAGTCCTTGACCCCTAGAGGGTATTACAGCATAAACACTTTTATCAGACATAAAAATACTGCACTTTAAACATAGCCCTTAAGAGACATTTCTTTGGTAAATATGCATGGGTATAATTACCACCTTTCACCCTTAGAGGGTGTCTTTCAACATGAAAAACTCATATTGTACACTCCCTGGCCACAACCGGTTTCAGCCATAATCTTCTCCCACAGATGGCACAGCCTACCCCCCTCCAAAACAAAAATTCCAGTCAGGGGAAAGCTTATGAACATTTAAAACCCTTTGGGGGCTATTCTTCATAGAGTCACACCAAACACAGAGCACTTTGGGAGCATTTTGGGGTGACCACAAGTCACAAACAAGTGGTTTTTCATTTGGAATGCTTCCAAAACTGATGAGTCCCACCGGGCTTTATGGGGTGATTCTTGCACTGAGTTCAGTGAATATTTGAACGGCTGCTCTCTTGCTTTGCTGAGTAGAGCTGCATCAGTTTTTCTTGTTTGCTTTCCTGTGTGTGCGGCCTCGCACTTCGCTTTGCTTTTTCTTAGGGTGCCTGGTCCAACCCAGGCACCCTGTGGCCTTTCTACACATTGGAGAGCAGCTCGGGGAGCCCACCCCAGGCTGAACTTACTGGCTCCTCGCCTGGCCAGCAGCCTCTCATGCTGCCACAGGAACCGGCACTTCACTTTGGTCTGCCTGCTCCTGTGTGGTACTGTGACCTTCTAGGTCACCTGAGGGAGTGTGACAGCACTCCCCCTCCATACTTTGGCCAATAGGGTCCAGGGATGGGGTCCTCGACCCCCCTCCCACCTTCACAGGGGATGATGGTGCTCCCCTATTCTTGACACTTCGCCGGGGCCTAGGGATGGGGTCCCGGGCCCCTGGACAGCTTCACTGGGAGTGTGACTGTGCTCTCTGACTTCTCTTTATGGTCATGGCCCAGGGATGGAGTCCTAGGCCCCCCCTTTGACTTTAGGCTCCCCTTCCCTTTAACTTCTCGTGGTCCTGGCATGGGCCTCTGGGCCCCTACTCCACACTGGGAAACAGCACAATGGCACTTCTACTTTAACTTCTGCATTCTTGGGACAGGCCCTGGCCCACACCTGGGGCATGGCTGAAAATTGTGGTGGCTCTCCATCTTTGTCACTGGTGCCTTGCAAAAGGTAAATGGGGGCATGTCTTGGCTCCCTTGGGCCGATTTTGATGATTTTGGTCTCCTTCGTCTCCTGGTGGCATGCCCTTGTCACCTGTAGCACTTTCTTCAGGTACCCTGTCCTCAAGGATACCAAACCTTGTAGGCATAGGTTTCTCTGGCTCCATGTGCCAAACTTTTGCTTGGTTCTCCTCTGGGACTCTCCTCTTCATGCAGGATTAAGTCTTTCTCCCCAACTGGTCCTGGGGTCAATTAGAAGCAGGGTCCTTGATCCAGGGGACAGTCAGTGGTGAGTCACAGGTTATGAGGCTGCCCCCAGTAAAAGATCAAAAACCAGGTGATCAAAAAAGCAAAAAAATCCAGGCCGATGAGATGATCAGAACCACCTTCTCACATAGCCACATAAAATAGAGAACTTAGATATGCCTAGGTGGGCCATCACTGGCAAGATGGGAGGGTGGACCTGTTGACAGCCCTATTTACACTTCAATAGGCTATATCCTGCCTCTACCCAAAGGGATGCACACCCTCTGTAGTTAGACAGGAGCCAGGACAGGGAAGGCAGGATGCCTGGGGACTTCAAAGGGGAAATGTCTGGAAGCTTCTCCCCGCTTCAAAGGCACAACTGGGTATAAATATTGGACCTCAGACACCAACTCTTCAGTACACTTCAGGACCTGTGATTACTCTGCCAGGAAGAAGGAATGCTGTGCTGCTGAAAGAAGTGCCACTCTGCTGATGGCTGCCGCGCTGGACTACTGCCTTGCTGCCCTGCTGCCTTACTGCCTGAGTCAGAGGGATTGGACCTGCCCCTGAACCTCAGACTTCCAGAGTGATTCCAATGACTAGCCTGTTGGCCTCCTATTCAGAGTCACAGAGACATAACAGGCTCACAACCACCTAAACCGGCACCCAGCATCCAGCTGAGAAAGCACTGACTCCCAAATGGTGCTCCTCCTGAACCCTTGGTGTTGCCTCAGAGAGGCTGAATTGAAGTTTCTGTGCCCCTCGCGACCATGGACAGGCCCAATAATGCTGAAACCTTGTCACTCGCACAGCCCACCAATATAAAGCTTCATCAGTCCTACCTTATGAACTACAGCATTGGTGACTCTTGGGGAGCACCATCAAGAAGCACTGGCCTGACTATGCAAAATGACAACAGGATCTTCATGCTGTAGCAATGCCTGTCAGCAAAAGGAAGCCTGCTCTTTACGCTACATCAGTGCCCGTCCATGACCCTTCCCTGCTCCACGCGATCCCCTACACTGAACTGGAATCTTTGCACTGGACTCAGAAGGTAACTTTTAAATGGAGCTAACCTGGTCCCTGTAGCAGTTATGTGACCCTTAATGGTCGGCCTGAACTTGTGCTTTTAACCCAGTATTGCATGACCAGAAAGCCTTGGGTGACGCTTTGGGCTTTCTGGACCTATTTTCACTGAAATCTGTAAAACTGCATATCTCCCAATCTGCTGATTGGATTTTTGTTGTTTTAGTCTTGTTTTATTTAATACGCACAACTCTACGTTTCTAATCTGGTGTGGGATCCTTTTGTGGTGTGTTTTCACTGTGTCTCTGTTTGAAGTGTTGCACAAATATTTGACACATTGCCTCCGAGTTAGGATTGACTGCTGTGTGCCAAGCTACCTGAGGGTTGAGCAGAGGTTAATTCAGGGTTTGCTTGTGACTTCACCTTGAAAAGAATTGTGGCGTTACTTGAGAAGTCCCCCTTTCAACCAGTAACCCAGTTTGTTACAAGCAAGGATACTTTTTGTAAGAATTATTTTCTTACAAAAGAGTTCTGCGAGGCAATGCATCATGCTGCATTTCATCTTCTTGGACCATAGCTGGGCTGGCAGATCACTTTCAAGAACTGGAGTGGCACTACTTCGGTAGGCAGGACTCCCAGCTCACAGAGTCCAGGTTCCTGGGTTCAAGGTTATTGGAGTCTCTTCTGTCCCTGAGGCTCTGATCAGAAGTCCAGCCAACTAGCCCCCTGAGTCACTCTGGTGGTTCTGGGTTCAAGAGGCTGCACCAGTCCTTCTTTATCAGGCAGGAGGGCAGCATAGCAGGGCAGCAAAGTGGTAGTTTGTCTTGCAGCAAATCAGCTCAACAGTCCTTCTTCTGAGTCCGCTACAGGTCTACATGTATACTGAAGAGTTGGGTCTGAGAGTCAATTTTTTTATACCCAGAGGTGTTTAGAATTTCCCGCCTTTCTGCCCTAGCTCAAAATTGCCTACGGTAAAAAAAGGCTTGTGTCAAACCCTTTGTGACTGTGCGCAGGCAAACAATTTGTGATGTGTAAGTGTGGTAGTTGACAGCTCCTTCCCCTCAGCAAGTCAGAGATGGCCTATCCTGCCAACACATGTGGCCTTTTGTCTCACTGTCTTGGAGCAATATACAAGGACCAACTTCAAGCTGCTCCCATTCATGTGACCCAGGGATAGGCTGCAGACACCAAATGGCTAGGACAAGAAAAGAACAAGAAAATGCAACTTTGTAAAAACTTAATTTTCATAATTGTGACTTAAAATCCAACTTTAAGGTTAATGAGGGTTTTTAATTACTATGCTTTACGTACCAAATTTGAGCTGTACCTGCTCCCATTCGAAAGTTATTACTTGTTAAATACAATAAGGAAACCCAAAATTCTCCTATGGGATAGGTAGGCCTTGCTGTAGTGAAAAATTAATTGAAGAGTTTTTCACTACTAGGACAAGTAAAACGTAAAAGTGCAAGTCCAAAAATGTAAATTCACTGTACTGAGTAGCAGTGATAAAGTGCACAAAGTCCTACAGCCAACAAAAATGAGATCAGAAAAAATAGAAGGGGTGAAGGCAAAGAGTTTGGGGGAAGACTACTATAGGGCAGACAGGTCTAAAACTTTTTATTATCAAAACTTTTAAAAATCATGCCTGGGGTTCACCTATCAAATTTCAATTGTTTTTGTGTCTTTTGCTCATTAGATCTTTCTCTATTTTTCTAAATTGCTTTGGGGAAGTTATTGTGCTGTTTTCTAGACTTTAAAATTGTTGCTACTGCTTGAACTTGACCCTAACACACATATTTTCATCAGGAAGTGCAGCTACTAAAGGTGAAGCAGAGTTTCACTGAGCCTTGATTTAAAAGCAAACCAGGGTGTGCTTATAAAGTTGGTGAGGTTCTACTTCCCACTTTAATTACCCACATTTTGAAAGATATGATTTGCAGAAATAATATATGTTGTTGTTTTTGGAACAAGGGACTGCTGAGAAAGAAGGAACTCATACAGATAGGCCATTGCTAGTCTAGTGAGAGCTCACAGATGGATGGACATTCATCCCTGGCTATGTGTACCATCTCTATGCCTTGTTGCCTAGAAGCAACTTAGATTTGCAGTATGTGCTATACAAGCCATCTAAACAGATGTGTAAAATGATGTGGCATTGCTGGGAGGGCACTTAAGAAGACTAACACATCTGTAGCCTCTGTTTTTTACTTCCTTCTCACAATGAAGACAGCAATTTAGAGAACCTTTCTTTCCTGCAGATGCCTTGTGTTCTTTACAGGCACTGCTAGTCACCTATGCCAATAAATTCTACCTTGCACATACAAGCACTTTGATGAACATTCAGGCTCTCACCTAGGAATAGATGTAAAGCATGACTTTCAAAAAGTACCCATATCTCTGTGGGTTCTTGGTAATGCAGAAACCATTTTATCATGGTCCCAATATTATATGGTATTAGGATGTGTGGGTCCATGAAAAATATCTTACAGTACTGTGTAGGATCTTTGCCTCAAACGTATTCACATAAACCAAACAAACCCACCTGTTGTGGATGTAGATGCTGTTTACAATTCCCTTAAAATATAATTTGAGTTGTTCTATCTCTCTTTTACTATTGTGACGTATGGGACCGGATTTCCTAACTGTTAGACCTGACAGCCTTAGGGTGGTCACTCACAACCTTTTGTCTGCCTCCCTCCACTTTTGACACTGCTTTTGCTGGCTTTAGGACTCTGTGCACTTTACTACTGCTAACTTGTGCTAAAGTGCATATGTTTTCTCCCTTAAAACATGGTAACATTGGTTCATACCCAATTGGCATTTTTGACCTACTTGCAAGTCCCTAGTAAAGTGCACTACATGTGTCCAGGGCCTGTGGATTGAATGTTACTAGTGGGCCTGCAGCACTGGTTGTGCCACCCACACAAGTAGTCCCTTAACCATGTCTTACACCTGCCATTGCAAGTCCTGTGTGTGCAGTTACACTGCCACTTAAACTTGGCATTTAGAAGTACTTGCCAAGCCTTAAATTCCCCTTTTTCTACATATAAGTTACCCTTAAGGTAGGCCCTAGGTGACCCAGGGGGCAGGGTGTTATGTAGGTAAAAGGCAGGACATATATCTGGGTGTTTTATATGTCCTGATAGTGGAAAACTCTTAAGTTCGTTTTCCACTGCTGTGGGGCCTGCTCCTTTCATAGGCTAACATTAGGGCTACCCTCATATACTGTTTGAGAGGTAGATTCTGATTAGAAAGGGATAAACAAGTCATATTTAGTATGGCCAGAATGGTAATACAAAATCCTGATGACTGGTAAGGTGGAATTTATATTACTATTTTAGAAATGCTACTTTTAGAAAGGGAGCATTTGTCTGCACTTAAATCCTTCTATGCCTTACAGCCTGTCTCCAATCCACATCTGGGCTGCGCTGGTTGACATCTCCCTTGTATATTTCACCCAAACAACCACAAACACAGGATGTTCAGTCACACCTGGACACATCTGCATACTGAATGGGTCTTCCTGGGCTGGAAGGGTGGAGGGCCTGACACTTACATTTTAAAGGACAGTGGCCTGCACTCACACAAAAGACTGCCAACCCCCCTACTGGGACCCTGGCAGAGAGGGTTGTACTGAATGGGGACCTTGTGCAGTTCAAAACCACTCTTTGAAGTCTCCCCCACTTCAAAGGCACTTTTGGGTATATAAACAGGGTCCCTGACCCTACCAAAACAGACACTTCTTGGGACTGATAATCTACGTCAGAACCTACAACCTGCCAAGAGAAGCTTTCTGGCTGCCCAAAGAACTCACCAGGACTGCTTTGCTATAAAGGAATGCTGCCTTGCTGTTGCCCTGCTGCCTTGCTGGCCTCTGGATCTGCTGAGGAGAGCTCTCCAAGGGCTTGGATTGACCTTGCCTTCTGTTCCTGAAGTCTCAGGGCCAAAAATACTTTATCTCTGTAAGGAATCTCCTTGTGCGGCATAAATCGGAAAAAACAAAAAACAGGAGTCATGTGTTATGGATGGTTGTGCATCAGAAAATGATGTTAGGCTGGTCAACACCATTTTTTTGCTTCTAACCAGCCTAGTGTCATTTTTTGAGACAAAACCCCCTTCACCCCTACCGCCACCACCACCCGGTTAATGTCATTTTTTCTGACGGTAGCCCAGGCTTAGCCATTCCTTAAATTTGGCGCCCGGCTGGCGCTTTGGAATGGTGCAAGCTGGCGATACATTTTTCAACACAAAACTGCGTTAGCGCAGTTTTGCACCAAAAAGTTTAAATATCAGTACTTCATTAATAGTTTGATAGTTCCTTTAATAAGACTTAATCATTTTCTACATTTGTTTGTATCTTAAAAAGCTTGTGACATTGACTTTTTGTACCACAATATACATTTAATAAGACAAAGGTAATCAGTTCTGTTAACAGAGACCAATAACATTATTACTCTAAGTTAAATGTGTGAATAAATGCTGAATAACAGAATATAGTCAGGTTTCTGATAATATCTATAAATAACATATTTTACTATATTTTCCATATAACAAATTTATAAAAAATTTGAACTCATGGTCTCCAAGTATGCGCACTCCCACAGCTGAAATGTGAGGCCTTCATTGAATCCACATTTGATCAAATCTATGTTAAAGTACCACTCATATTGACCACACTAAAGCTACTATCAATTCCAGAACATCACATATGATATAAGAACCAGTGGCTTCATTAAATTATTCAAGGTCGAATGGGTATTATAACATACATCTTGTTACAATCAGCTGTGTACAAATGGAATATATCTAAACAAAAACAAGGAACTCACATTGCACCGGTTATGATATGAATTTAAAATTAAGTGACAAGAAGAACAAGTGAACTTTTCCCAAAAATACTTTATTGAGTTACTTTTTTAACACTTTCAGTAAAGCAGTAATAAAAAAATAGAAAAAAGTAGCATACATTATTTCAAATATAAAGCATTCTCGGATTATTTTTTTATATGTAGCCAGCACAGTGTAACTAATTGTAATAATATATTTTAAACAGCGTACATTTATGCAAAATCCTTTTATATTTTAATTGATATAATTATGACAAGTAACTAAACATAACTAAGTATACTAAACTTCATCCACAGTCCATCATTTTTTTTAATAAAACAGCAAGAAAACAGGTACTCATGAGAAACCACTTTCTCCTTCCTAGAGTACAGGTTTATGTGGCATAAACTACATATGCTTAAATAAAAAATAGACTCATGGTGCATAGCATGAAAATGCGTCCACTCACAGGGCTACCTCCATTTGAGCACATTCTTTTTGTTATGATAAAGGAACACACACAGTCATCCTATCCTTAGTTCAAGATAATGGTCCATAAAAGAAGATTAAGATTTTTTTTTCCAATTTTGACAATCTATATTATTATAATTTGTGAAAATACTTTATTCTCAAAAGATTGTTGGCTATTTTCTAAACAGAAATTCATTTGGTGGTGGAGGGGTACCAATTGTTTTCCAGGTTGCTATATGCAAAGCCTATGAATTAACCTGTGCATAGGTGCTCTTGTTCCATTTGACATTTTTCTTTTGGACCACTTGATATTCTATGCTCTTTCTATTTCTTTAAATTCATGATTAAAGAAAAGCGCTAAAGAAGTCATATGTTACAGCAAACTTACTTCATGTTTTTTTGGTGGACAGTGTTCGAAGTGGATATTTTATTTCACTGCAGATGCCTCTTTTCAAGAAACCACTACTTCTGCTAATGTTCCTTTATTTTAATCACTTACAAATGTAATATACACATACTTCTTTTTCACATTTTTGGCAGTACATTAAACACATTTTAAAACAATTATACACTTTTGAATAATCAAAATAATAAAGTCTAAGCAGTGACAGACACACCCAAAATGGCAGATATATGTTAAGCATTATCTGCTGAAAAACAACAAAATATAGGTTTTAAAGACAAAATGAGAGAATTTGGCAGTCACATACACATGCATTCTACTAAACTTTTATAATTAATTTGTACATTTGGACAGGGATACCTAGGGCCAAAAAAGGTTTGGCTGGGAATTTACATTTAATACCAATGAAATGTTTCATGCACAAAACAGGTCGTCCATTTTTAGTCCTCTAAGACACGTTCTTAGTTAGGACTTTTTTTATATTAACAGTACAGCTATCATCTCGAAGGTAGGCACCGCTGCTGTATGATAAAAGAATAACATACTTCCATCTTGGAGATTGTGAGGGCAGAGTATTCCAAATATTTTGGATTTTGTACTTAGACTTTCCAGGACATCAAACTTCTCAAGACCTGGCTGTTTGAGCAGTAGCAGCACCTCTACCCCTTCTCCCCCCACCTCAGCGCCTTGAGACCCCCATGGGTGAGTAGTGCGCTTTACAAATTCCTAATTGATTGATTGAGAGAAATCATAAACATGCTCAGACATCATAATAATCAACAAATCAACAAAATTTGTAAGTGCTTTTATTTCTTTAAATGTCTTCCATGTGTCTTTGAACCTACAATACTATTAACATTGGTGTATCATGGAATAGGAAACTTACACTGTTAAACAAGTTGTTTACCAATTTTATCCAGGTTGTGAATTGGTTTGACTCTTGATAAAAAATTGCACAATCTCTTTCATGTAAATGTAACGTTTGCCTGATAATTTGAATAAACACTTTACAGTGCTGTAGAGCTTCATGAGGAAATACTGCCTTATCCCATCTTTCTACTTTAAACCAACAAGTTTGGCAATTCTTCATCTCTGAATTGGACTAGTGTGACATTGCCAGTCAGGGGAGAAAGGAATTAGACACATGGAGATATTGTGCCATATATATTGTACATCACATGCACTGGTTGTCATTTTATCTTGTGTGGAATTCTTTCAAGTAACCTAGCTTCTTCATATTGATATTCATACATGTTCCTCTGCCCACTATGCTACAAGTATATTGTGAGCAATTAAATATGATATGTGCATGTTGTTATTATGACAATACATTTTGCAAAACAATTGTCAGATTTTCATGCAACACACAATGCTAGGTATTCTGAAGTCAGGTGAAGGGTCAAAATAGGCGTTCTGTTTGCTGACAAATATTTGATTACAAGCTATGTAGGAGAAAGTAGCACAACAGTAGCAGAACAAATTGGTTCCAAAAGCAGGTACTTGCAAAACATATAACCAGAGATTAAGTATTTCCAAGATTTATCAAATATGCTTGTTGTTTTCTCATATTAAATGTAAATTTAATTCTAATGAGGTTAATTTATTTTCTGTAAGTCTGATCACATTTTCCTCAGCTTTTCTTCAGAAACATGTGAGAGAGAAATACATCTGAAGTCTAGATAATCTAGTTACATCCTGGTATCTTTCATATCTTTGATATTTAGATACCAACATTTCTCACCAATAATCAAATTGCATAAGTACTCTAAATGTTTTGGCTCAGCAAAAAAAAAACGTTTTCTTTCTTTATTTTTGTTGCAAACAATAGTGTGCTACAAGGCTGAATATTTTGCTACCATTTCTTGGAGTCCCACGCCAGAAACCACCCTGTAAATGTGGATGGTTCATGTCCTTGTTTCACAGTAATGATTGGGATTCCTTTGTCTCGTCCAGAAGGATCTGTCTCGATATATTGCTTGGCTGTAAAATGTTAAAGATTTAATTAAAAATGAAACATTAGTATAAAAAAAACAGTTTTCCAACAACAGAAATATTATATCATTAACTATATTTTTGCTATTAACAGCTGTTGTTGTTTCTTGTGCGAACTTATAACTTTGTCTCTAAAGTTTAACAAAGATGAAAAGTTGCAGAATTTATCACCTTTCCAAAGCTCAGTATTCAAATAAAATGAGCTGGAAAAGTGTTTTACAAGATGTAGTTCCCATAAAATGTCACTGCAATTGAATTGTTCTGCACAAAGTAGGTCTCACAGTGCTTTTTTCCTGTGAAGCATGCTTGTCATGGAACTTTTCTTTCACTATTTTTATAGGCTTCAGCAACTTAACTTATGTATGATGTGTGTATCAACTAAAAATAACAGTAGACATGTGTGAAATGTAGTGATGGCTGTTCGAGCAGTAGCAGCACCTCACCCCCCCACCTTCTCCCCCTCCCGTCCTCAGCGCCTTGAGACCCTCACGGGTGAGTAGTGCGCTTTACAAATCCCTGATTGATTGATTGTATGTGTAAATGCCGTGTGCAGCAATGAAACATCTCTAAAAAAAGCTTTGATTCACATAAGCTATTAAGACGTGCGGGGAAAGCTAAGGTAAGTCCCGAGAATAAATCCTTCTGCGACAAAGGGTAAACAAATGGCAAGTATTAAGGCAATCATATAAATTTTGTGTCTTCACTTCTTATGGAGATTCATATCCTTCATCAATCTTTCAGTGAGCACCGACGTGAGAGATCCTACACGTCATCCTGAGTGAGCCCCAAAGTTGCCTGCCAGCATATTGAAGTAGCAAGCACGGCATACACTACGAACAGCAAATGGAACATTTTTTCCATAGACCGACTACTAAGCGCCACCAAGGACCTCCTGCAAAGACAACAAGACAGATCTACAAACCATATAACCACATGAGAGGGCTTCACAAAAGAACTAGGTGACATATTTGCCACCTTGATGACAAGAAGAAACTTACCACAGCAAGAGTCCCTACAGGATCATCTCACTTTCACCCTCACACAACAGCAGGAGGTAATGGCATGTATGAGATGCATAGATTCAACATTTGGAAAACTCTTCTGGAGCCCGTGCACTGATAGCCTACAGTGACAGCTGGGATGGAACAAAGCAACACTGGAAAAACTAATATGGACAATAAAAAGGGGAAGGGAAAGACTCACTCTGGGCAATGCTCCTTTTAGACATAAAAAGTAATGATCATACACTCCACTGGTGTAAAGTAAACACACTGCAGAGACTGACACACCAGGGGATTGCTTGTAGTTGACTGAAGAAGCTTGGGGCAAAGCATCTGAATGAACACTTGAACCACTGCAAGGAGGAGCAACTGCAACCAAGCGCCCCTAGAGAAACCCAACTCTGTCAATAATTTAACCAATAAAAAAACTGGAAGTGCAGTCCAAGCTGATCAGCTATCTCTAGACCCTTCTGTGGACCCTATTATACTAACCAGTCAGAGAATAAAAAGACAGGTACCTAAAGGGAGCCGGGATGGGGCCCCAGGCCCTAACAGAATTGCACCTATACTATTCAAACAGGATGCCACATCCTTGTCAGAAAAACTGGGGCTGATGTTCCAGAAGGTAACAGTAGATTCAGCAATCCCTTCCTCATGGGGAGGGTTTGTAATTGCACCAATGCACAAACACAGCAACAAGAGCAGCGCAAAAACTATGGGTTTGTGGCCTTAATTGATAACAGGGCCACATACTTCACTGGTGCCATACATGAGGAATTAACATCATGGTCCTCGGAAAATCAAATCATCCTGTTAAACCAAATTCTGTTACATACAGACACATGGATGTAAGTCAAGCTGGGCATGGGGTCACAACTCTCAAGATGTATTCCGACCACTAAGGGATTGAAGCATGACTGTGTCCTTGCACCTACACTTTTCAATCTGTTCTTAGTTGACCTAACAACAAAACTGGATCACTGCAACTCCCACACCCCGAATGTGGGTGGATTAGTACTATCTAATCTCCTATATCCAAATGAGCTGGTATTAATAAGTGGCACTCCGATCGGCTTGAAACACCTGCCTGACGCCACTCAAGATTACTCATCAGAACACGGCCTAAAGATCAGCTTTGAAAAAATACAAACAATGGCTGTGAATAGCAGGAGAAGAAAAAACATTCAGCTGGCACATTGCCTGCAAAAGCCTGGAAGAAGTGTCAGAATATAAATATTTAGGCAACATCATAGATAGCAAAGGCTCATTTACTTCACAGAAGGAGGCCCTGCATCTGAATGGGAATACACAAGCACTGGCCCTAAGAAACCTTAAGAAGAAAGTGGCAGGATCAACTCCAACACCACTGCTCCAGGGTATGCAAGCAAAATTGATCCCAACAATAACCTATGAGAGCGAGCCATTACGTGGCAGAGACTCACCAACTTTAGAAAGAATTATAGTTGCATCATACAGAACGATCTTTGGCCTTCTTAAATAAACCTCACCAGCCCAGATGCGATTAGAATTTGGTCTACAGAGGAAAATCTTTTGCCAGAAGAGGAGCATGGCAAAAAATCAAGAACTCAGAACCAAATATTTTGAACACACATTTATGGCTGGAATTGACGGCTAGGAATAATTTGCCCACCAAGGCATACCTTAACGAATCAGTTATTATCTCTAGTTTACAGGATTATCGGTAAACCGTGTCTGCTCCTAAAAGCTGGACAACAAAACCACCAGAATCCTCTTGTCCATTAAGGATAAGGCAGCAGTGACAGACAAAGCCCATGGCTGGCACCTGCTGCACAGTTACGATACAAGAAAACCACAATCCTACTTTCACACAAACTATTCTAACTCAATAAAAGAAAGTTTTCTGAGATACCCATTGTGAACTCTACTCCGGCTCTTGCACCAACATCCCTGGAAACGTAGTCCCACCACAGCCAATTGCTGGTTGTGCGGAAAGGCTAAAGAGGACATGGTACACCTGGTGTGCAGCTGCAAGGAGCTAGTGGCTGAGCGAGGAGCTATGTTACCTCCGCTCGGCAATCAAAGGTGTAGTCGAACGTGCAGACAAGGATTTCTGGCCTGCTTTACGCCATCGGACACACAACTGAACAGCAGTTTTGTGAAATTCCTAACCAAGGTAGAAAAGAAACTCTGAGAACCAGCTGGGGTGACCTTTGCACATACATGTTTATTAAACAGCACTGCACCTCCTATCTTAGAACTGTCGTTTCAAATATCCCCTAACATTTGCAACTTCGATATTTAAGTCCCCTAGTTATATGACCTCTCTGTCTGTCGATTGCACAGATGGCACTGCAAGATTTTAACCTTTCACGTGGATGCTCTATTCAGTCTAAAGTTTTATGGATCTCAGTCCTCACCTCACATTTTGTAAAATAATTTAATATATAACTTTGTCAGGCAAAAAAATATTATATGTAAATGGAAAATTCTGCATTTGCGACATGGTAAAACTGCTATTTGTAATGTTTTAACCTTTTCTTTTTTTTATACGATTGATGTGTTTTTGTAAAGGTTTCAATTAACCACACAACTTTTTGAATACATTTGAAACTAGTGCTCAAACAATGCCTCGAATATAAGGCATTCGTGCTCTATTGTTCACTTAATTTGGAAAAAAATACGAAGCAATTGTAGAAGGAAGAAAGAAACTCCAGGCTAAGAAAGAAGGAAAAAGAAACAAATGGTCTCTTGAGTATGTCTGGAATGCTGCTCCATTTGCAAGCTTACATGAATACTTCTAGAAAGGTCACGGGACAGGTCCAGGGAGATCCTATTCCTGCTGTGCAGAGCTCTCAAGTCCTGATATGTTTCCCAGGTCCATGCATGGCGATGCAGGACTGAACAAGGAGAGGGTGTTTTTTCTACAGTAGATGGTCCCTTCAATGCACTTATTATATGGAACATATTTTTATAACGTAGGCCAACTGTATTTCTTACCAGATTTTAGAGATTCTTTACGTTCAACTTCATTAGCATCTTTTCCAATCCAAAGAAATATCTGTAATGTAATGGAAAAAACACATTTGCATATACTCTGAAACTCTGAAGAAAGTTGTCATTTCTATATCTCTTTTACGCAAAAGGCTTTGAATACAACGTTTTATTTAAATAAAAGTTATTATTAATCAATCCAAATTGGTACTTGCTTTAATAACCTAGAGGGATAAAAAGCTGAATCGACTTTGCCAAAATGCTAGTCTTTGACCTCCAAACCATACACAGGCCCCAACAACAACTGCTCTCCTTGCTGTGCTATCTTATCAGCATGTGAAGAAGTCTCTTTCCAAAGTCTTGATCATCATTTTTCCCTACTTTCTGTAACTTCGATATCATTTTTTCTCACAGATGCCAAGACTGATACATTTTCTATGCCTACTTTCCACTATATTGTCACTAAAAGTTCCACATTTATGCCTTAGCATAATCATGATTTGAAATCTACGCTCCTTACAATCCAGAGAGAGTAGAGGAAGGGTATGGGTCAGCCACCCAGAATTGCTTTCTGGATGGCTGGTCACCTAAATACTTCTAGATCGACGTGGACAATAGAAATTATGTATTATAATAGAACCGACATGCAATCATCAAAAAAGAATGATGGAGAGCTTGTGACCCTATTTGTGGGTATTCTTTCTTCCAAATACATCTCTAAAACGAGGGTTTGTTTCTGAAGAAAGAAAAAACATTGCCAATTGCATACAGGGAGCTTTCTCAATGCATGTCATGGTCATTTTTCTATTTCTTTGCCAAGAAGTAGCCTCATTCCTGTTGCGGACTGACCTCTTGAACAAAAGTTACTGACAGTAGAGTTGGCTAAGGCTTTGTATCTGGAAACATCTCAGTTTCTCTACATCTAACTTCCATGGGAAAGCAACGGGTGTGGTGAGCGGGATCCCTGCCAATTTGCAATGGGATTCTCAGCTCCACCAACCCCTAAATGAGGCCCTAAGTGTTTAATTGTTATTAATCTACTCCCTTATGTAAGTTTTTAATCCTTAAGTATGCATACATATCTCCTATTGTTCTGTTGTAAGAGAGAAAATTGACTGAAAAGTACCAGAGACGGTATTGTGATGGGTGCAACGGAGAACAAGGAATTTTTCTTCTGCTTAATATGGGTCAGTGTCTGTATCTGTTCAAATACTACCTACCATACCCTTTCTAGCTAATAGATAATGAAGAACTTCACCTCACCATCTCTTAGGAGAATCTATCTGTTTTACTTAATGAGTACTTAAAAGTTACCCAATATATGTGATTGGTGATGATAGGCTACAACAGGGTGGACACTCATGCGTGTTGTGGTGGTGCTTCAGAAAATCTACCTATGGATGGTGACTCACGAAAACAGGTGTACCCGGATTGTGTGTGTGGGCATTCTTTTCAGTACAATGAACCTCCTCTTCCGCTCGTGCAGGGTGGAGCTCACAGAAGGCGTGTACAAGTAATGTACAAAAAATTCATAAAGCCGCAAGAAAATTAACTAGAAATGGTCTTGCTAATGCAAAAAGTAAAGGAAAAAAATGTGAAGCTTTCTTCAATATTTGAGGGTAGGGTCCTGACAGGAGAGCTACACCAGAATACAAATTTGAAATTATTTGTTAGGTGTGCGCTACTGGAGATTAGATTAAAATAGTCATCCAATGTCTGCATCCAATAGAGTATGTGAAGAACTAAGGCCGAGCCGTAAAAATGAGTACAGCAACGTGCATTGTTTTCGGTCAAGAGGATGCAATTTTAGCCAATACAGGCAATGCAATTTCAGTCAATTGACAACAATCTTCAACAATAACCAGATGTTGGAAGAAAAAGAAAAGAAAGGCCTTTAAAGGGAAACAGAAGAATAATGCTTGTGTATACACATGCCTGCGGACAATTCTAAGCTTTTTATCTCTTCTGATGTATATGGTAGTTTTTCCTAAGCATCCAGCGTAGCCGTGTTCCTGACATATGCATAGGACAACCTTTTTCCCTAATCACATCACTGGAGCCTTTGCTATGTTGACGTGCTTGTTTAAAAGGGCGTTCAGTGTTTGGCTTCAGGAACAACGCAAGTGGATTCTGCTAAAATAAAGAAGGTTGGGAGTATGACTCCAAGGGAGCTTAGTGTATGATACATTACATGATACAAATACTCCGATTTCAATGGACTGAGAGGGTTACTACCTGATAAGGTGGCAAGTTTACCAGTGAGTAATTGTAAGGTAAATGGAATTCTCTTAAGTCTGGAGAGCATATATAGTTCAAAAGAACACTCCTCAAAATGAGGTGGACCATCTCTCCTTGGTTGATGAGCAAAGAGCAAAAGTTGTGGTGATGTGCTTTCCACTATCACACAGTTTGTGCATGAAGTGACAGAAAGAGAATGGCAGTGAACTTTGTCAAAAAGCTATGACGCTGCATGTCAGTCTGCCATTGGCAAGGGTGGGATGCCAACAGTCAAAGGACTACACAATTCAGTGTTAGAATTTTACTACATATGACCTGATGCATGGGCCTCACATTTCCTGAGTGGCCCTAAAAAGTCAACTACAGATAATCATGTATATGCAGTCACTGAGTCTCACTTTCAGTGAGTGAGACTTCATTAGTGAGAGGTTCAAAGTCAAAAAAGTTGGGTGATAATGCTGTCAAAATTGGTATTTCCCTGCATGTCTGCTATAAGTATAAACAGGTGCAAGCATTGCTCAGAAGGGTTGCAGTGTAGCTTTTTGAAAATCGTACCAGCACATTAGAGTCCTTACTGCCAGCAAGGGACCTGATCTGCTTATTGTCTTCTCCCAAACAAACTGCCTGTTCTCTGAGTTTGCATGCTCTCTTTGGTGTGCTGACCTCTTCCCATCACCCAAAAGCAAGTTCATACTCCATTGTGTCCATTGTATCCTCAGTATGTCTGTCCTTCTTTAGTGTTGTGGCAAACTCCAACCCCCATTCTTGAATTATCAAACTATGGCTGCCCTCCATTAGTCTTCTTGCTCACCTTCAAGTTTGCACATTGTATAATACTCTTCTAGTCTCTGAAGTCTATCTGTTCTGCTTGCTCTTCCTACAGCCTTCTAGTTCTCCCAGTTCGCTTCTAGTATACAACATTCCTTTTGCAGACCTCTCAAATTTCTAATTTCCAACCAGGGTAGCTCATCAATTCCTGGCCCCATCCCGTTTTTCCTTTGTATCATGGTACTTCTATAAATGATATAGTGATTCTGTCTGTTGCATTATGGAACAAATTATTACTCAATAAAAGGCTAACAACTAGTACCTTTCATGTGCAACTAATGGGGAGAAATAAGGTATACATCAAAGTTACTAGGAAGAGTAAATACACAGCAATATAATGAACAGTTTGAGTCTGTATTATTTAACAAGGCATGTACCACACAAGGGCATTCCAAATGATAAGCTGTAATGGCACAGCACTTGCGAAGGTGATGTGGGTTTGTGTGCTTGTCCAGGGTGGTCTTTATATTCCTCCGGTAGTGGTGTGGGATTCTACTTATCAACATACCATATAAGTCTGAATTGAGGGGGTAGGAAATCACCTTATCCATCCTTTGCCAAGATCTGAGTCAAAATCTTAGTCTTCGCATTCATAGGCAAAAAGGATTGGTATGATGCACATCACTCAGGCAGTCACTCACCTTGAGGATAACCCAGATAGTGATGCTCTGCAGGTCCCTGGGAAGAAGCCAGTATGTAGGGAGTTGTTAAACATATTAAATAGGTGAAGGCTGAGAAGAGTGCAAGTCTATTAAAGAGCTGCCTAGCCAAGCTTTTAGGTGTGGGGGTTCTTCCCGAATGCATGATGCTTAGTCCCTCAGTAATATTTTCCTCAGATAGAGGAAGTTCCAGGAACTCCTGGTACAGGGCCAACAATGCCTAGAGCTGCATGTCTCACCTAAAGTGATCAGTAGTCTCTTGAGTGGGCACACGTCTGCTGGCATACATCAATTGGTAGTAGTCTGTAAATGCGGTTGCAATTACAAGTGTACCGATTGGTACTACTCTAAAGGCATCCTGCTCTTCGGTGACCGTATTAGAAGTCTGCTCTCCCTTAGCAAGCCACTATTGAAGCTTACACTTCTGGGACACTGTCTGAACTATCCGAGGTCTGTTGAGCAGTGGCGGTTCCTCCGTGGAAGCGGAGGAGCTATGCCCTCTGCACTGCTGTGCAGAAAGCATAAAAAAATGATTTTATTACCATTTTATTTCTGATGCTTTCTGCCAGCAAATGAAGTGTGAGGGCAGGGCGGACAAGTGAGTAAGGCAAGTGTTTTTTTAAAAATATTTATATTGGTGTGCATGTTATGTGTATATGTTATTTGTGTATGTTATGTTATGTGTGTATGTTATAATAAGTGTGAATGTTGTAGTTTTTTGTGCCTCTCCAATTTATTTTGCTGCCAGCTGCCACTGCTGTTGAGTGCCAAGTGCTTAGGCTCTAGTCTGGCCGTCTCTAGTTACTGAGCAGTTGTGGTGTGTTCAAGTTTGTAAATTCCTGCTTTACAGTCATGATTCTTATTTGCAGTGCAATTATACTATGTTTACTTGCTCGTTCCCACCTCCTAAGAAAGCCATTGCCGTTCCCCAGATCATGCATCTGTTTGCTTCACTCAGCGTGCTGGGGAGGAAACCAAGTTGTTGTTTATCTGAAAGCATTCATATGTCTTTTCCTGAAGATAAGTAGTGAAATCAGCATCCACCAGCCATGATGCCTTTAGTCACCAAACACCATGTGATACTGTACGGGCAATGCCGACCAATATCTCAAGAGGGTAATGGCTGATGATACCTCAAAGAAAGATGAACAAACCCGTGACCCATGCCAGGTCAGTGATGGGATTGAAGAAATAATCAATTCAGGAGAGA
Source organism: Pleurodeles waltl (assembly GCF_031143425.1). Taxonomy (NCBI): domain Eukaryota; kingdom Metazoa; phylum Chordata; class Amphibia; order Caudata; family Salamandridae; genus Pleurodeles; species Pleurodeles waltl. Next base: position 979,800,513 of record NC_090449.1, read on the forward strand.
GACCTGTGTGTAGCAAGCTAAAACATGTAGAATTATCCAGTGCTTTATAAGCCCACCGTGCATTGCACAGTCCAATAGAGGTCACAAATAATAGTATGGTGTTTCTCAGGGTCTCAACCGGGTAAGAACAGTAGACATCAACTCCTTTCTCCATAATTGCATTAAAGTCACCTTAATCACCATAAAACCATAAAGTGTACGCATCTTGGAATCATTTAATCTCAACAGAGTACTGCATGAAAAAGCAGGATTTTTTTTTACGCTCACCCAATATTGACCTTCGAATCTGAATTTTATCAAAACATAGCATTCCAAACTATAAGTGTGGAGGTGGGGTTCCTCAAGTGGGGATTGTTTATGCAAACGAATTTCCACACCTCAGGAACTCTTCAAAACATCTGTATGGTATACAATATGGTACTGATATCTCCTCAGTCAGAGGAGGGTCACTTTGAAAATGTAAACACACTTGAGACTATAATTAAGACCATCTACATTCAAAGTAGGGATGCAGCATCTTGGCTCAATAGTGACATGGAACTAGGCTATGCTAGGTGCATTTGAGGCAGAAAAGTGTACCAAATTGAAAGTTTTCACCGCCAAGTTGGGAAGATAACCTGACTAGGCCAGGCCCCGTTATGAACCACCCAGACTCTGTATAGAGCTTCACCAGCAACATGCATACACTGTATAAGTACCAAATATGAGCACATAACTGCGCCCCCACCAAACAATTTAAAATAGGGTGCTAGTTAGTATTTGATAATATCTTGACCTTAGGCCAATGTTAAGTCTTATCTATGTTAGAGGTCATTTCACGAATTGATTTCAGGTTAATTTATTAAATAAATATATGTTTAGTTATTAAAAACCATTGCATAAAAATACAGTACAATTAATCCTGGAGCAGTCATAAAAGAATAAGAAATTTGTTAAAATACCCAGATTAAAATAATTTGCTCACAAATGACATATCATGATGTATTGGGAGGTGATTGTCAGAAAAGGTGTGAACATTTTTGCAATTCAAGTGCCCAATTTATAGTGAGCCGATATGTATAAAGATGGGCATGTGGGCAAATGGATTTTACGATGCATATTCTCGTGACCAGTGTAAAATTTGAAATTATGGAAAGCAATTCAGTTCTTCCAGAGATTTTTGGCAGTTAAGTTTCTCTTTAACCGGGTCTATGAATTTCACAAATTGGGCAGTAAACCTGCTATCGGTGCCCTGGAAGCATTCATGAACAGCCCGGTGACAGCTACTCACCTGCGGTTCCTTAAATATAGGCTTTACCCAGAGACATCTTTCCCATTCAAAAAAGCAGAAAGGTTACAGTACATGGGACAGCGATTCCCACAGAAATGGACAGAAACGACAGGAATTATATTTACTTGCATGTCTCCATTTTTGAGCCACTTCTCCCACATCAAAGAGGCCCATCCGTAATCTTAAAAACTTAAGTTTACAGTTTCACCCCAGGGATACAGGGAATTTACAATGGGGTTTCCTCTCGGTCTAGGTTGGTACTACATATTGGTGTGGACTTTTAATTGGAGGGCCCAGAAATCTACCTTTAAAGTTTTTCTCATAAATGTCCTGTAATTCTTCTGAATACTGTGCTTACCAAGCACATCTTATGAAGATTTCTGCATTTTAGTTTTCATGTTAAACCCAGGGGCAGAGTTATGAAAAGTAGCACTGCACATAGTGCAGCGCCACTTGTCTTGCGCCCCTTAGCTCCCCCTCTAACGCCCCCATGTGTGTGCTGTATTTAAAATACGGCGCACCATGGTGGTAGTCAGGGGGACTAGTGTCATAATTCTTTACGCTAGTCGGGCGCTTTGCAGAACTAACGTCATAAATTTTGAGCTAATCTGCAAAGCACCCAGAGGCCCATTGAACACAATGGCAGCCTCTTTTTAACGCCTGCACTTAGCAGGCATTAAAAAATGCTGATAAAAATGGCGCAATGGAATCAAATTGATTCCTTTGTGCCATTTTCACAGCCTCTCTAGTGCTGGAACGCCCCCATGCATACATTATACCTGGCACAGGCATAATGTGGTGCAAGGGTTTACAAAGTGGCGCGAAGCAAGCATTGCGTCACTTTGTAATATGGTGCAGCGTTTTTGCCCTTCAAACCCCACATTAACGTTTAAAAAATGACGCTAATGTGGCATTGGAAGGCACTAGGCCCTCATAAATCTGGGCCCAAGACTCTAGTCACCTTTAAGCTGTTGAGAGGAAAACAATTGCCAACACCCATCCAATTTCAAAGTCACAAAGAAATAAGAAATACAGCTAATTTGCGGGAAACCGTCGCACGTAGTAATTACAGTAGTGTCCTGCTGGACACATTCTAGTGTTTTACCAGCCACTCGGCTGAGGGCTGGCCTTACATATACACCCCCCACACCCACCCAACACAGGCGTCACCAGTCAGGTGACCCTGCCAATAAAAAGGGCCATTGGCCAGTTTGTAGAACCCTACCACTGTGTCTGCGTCACATCGTTTACTAGTATGAGGGCCTAGGGCCCCAACATCACAATTACTAGAAAAAATATCCGATGCCGTAGGTTTGGGTAAGTGAGATGCTCCTCAAACCACTTTTAAGCCAATAATCAAGAACTATTGAACACTTTGCTCTGTATAAAGTTGTTGAACACCCTTACTGCCATTTTTCATATGTATAGGAAGCCTTTGATAATTGTGACACGCACTTGCTCAGATGAAACACTTCATTAACAACTAATAATGAACAATCCCTGCACTAATAGCATTAATATGTCAACATAACAAAACAAAGTCTACATTTAGGTTATCAGTACCGGTGTGAGAAATGTGCTTAGTTTGCGTAATTATTTGACAATTTTAAGGATATTCTGGTAAATTACGGGTAAAACTACGATTTGGTGCTATATCGTTGCATGACAATGTGTGGCAAGGATGCATTTTACGCATTTAAAAGCACAAAAAAACACAAACAAAAGTCACTTACATTGTGTCCTTCGCACTTTTTTCGTGTGCTCGTGCTAATATTTTTTTTTTACCCCAAATAACGATGTGGCATAGTAGCACGATTTCGGTAAATTTTACATAACAAAAGTAATGCAACATTACCTAAATTATGTAAGATTATGCGGTGCCAATGCAAATTTCACATGGAAATAGTTACTAGTTGAATAAATCAGATCAGATGTGTGCTCAGTATATTTGTCATATTCAGTTGCTCAAAACGTCCATACTTAATTAGACCAGCAAATAAAATTGAGAGTAAAGAAGGATATTAACATGGTGTGCAGAGCTCGAAAATCATCGAACTGTTGTTATTAGATTGACAAGACACAAGAAATACATTTCCTACCTGTTCCCATGTATCAAGCAACATGACGTCATCTTCTGCGAGGTCGTCCTGTGTGAACTCTCCTGGAACCTCTTCAATCTTTAGAAATAAACAAATACATAAATATAGTTATCACCAATAACAAAAACATAAAAATACAAAAGGATGATTGTGACTAGTCAGCAAACTACCTCCCTGTCAGGTTATCGATTTTCTGGTGTGGTGTGCAGGGAACTGGCCTCTAATACTGGTGAAAACGCTTTAAATGCAAGCTATTAGACGATAAGATGATTATTTGACACAACCGTTTGTTGTACAACTGAGGATGCAACTGGAGTGCATTCATTTTGAACACTATTAAAACACTATTCGTGACTTGAAATGCAACAAGCATTTTCAAAGCCAATATGGTGGCTGGCATTTTCAGTTTTTGGACAGACTTACTGCGCTCGATTTGTCTAATAACAAGCAGAATAAGCACCCAAGTTGCCACTAGCATGTGCAAGGATATAGGGCCTGATTACAACTTTGGCGAAGGGGGTTAATCCGTCCCAAATGTGACGGATATCCCACCCACCGGATTACGAATTCCATAGGATATAATGGACTTGTGATATGGCGGGCGGGATAACCGTCACATTTGGGACGGATTAACCCCCCTCCGCCAAAATTGTAATCAGGCCCATAGTATTTTCACATGCCCTGACCTGCTGGCCACATGCAGTAGTTCATAGCAGCACACTCATAAATGCACTTCGGGGTAGATTTATGGAAAGTGGCGATGCACTGAGTGCCATACCCCTTTCCTTGTGCTCTTTAGCATCCCCCTACCGCCAACATATGTGCGCTGTATTTGAAATACGGCTCACCATGGCGCAGGGTAGGGGGCAATAGCGTCATTGCTCATGACGCTATTGATGTACTCTGCAGGAGTAGCGCCAAAATATTGGCGCTACTCCTGCAGAGTACATAGGGTTCCATTCTAAAGAATGGAAGCCCCCTTTTACACCTGCTCGGAAGCAGTCGTTAAAAGTGTCCTAAAAAATGGTGTAAGGAAATCTCATAGATTTCCTTATGCCATTTTTTCAGATCCCCTAAGGGGGGAACACCCCCTTTGCATACATTATGCCTGGCGCAGGCATAAGGTAGCGCAAAGGATTACAGAGTGGAGCAATGCAAGGTCTTTCTTCTGCTAAATAAAGGCAGTTCAGCGAGGGAAAACACAGTAAAGACATGGATTCCCAGTGCAAGAATGGTCTACCGGCTCTGGAGCCACGAGCTGGGGGTCGACAAGAACAATAATCTCCAGGCCGCATTGTGTGGTCTCCCAACCAGTGCTCTAAATGGGCAGGTACTGTCAGGTACTGAGCACCACTAAAGTATACAAAAAAGTGATGGATGGAATGCTTGAACTAATCTCAGCCACTGGTAATTACTTGCACACCATGCCACTTCAGTTTGTACCGAGGTATAAGCAAATCAGTCCTAACCCTACTCCAATGGGAAAAGTTCAACCTGAATTGCCAAGTATGGTTTGTTCCTGAATCGGAACACAAGCATCCCAAGATCCGTTTCGCCCTACTTCGGGGTCATCAGCCAGGTAAATATTTGTTCCAGTGACACAGTATGCAAGGGATTCATGCCTGGGCATTCTCATCCCAAGTAGGGTGGCACACTAAAGTGTACAAAACAATGTGATGGATAGAATGCTTGAATTAATCATGGCCACTGGTAAATACTCGGGCTGCATCCCAATCCATCGTCATTTCGTGCACCATGCCACCTAAGTTTGGTCTCACCTATATGCAAATCAGTCTTGACCCTGCACCACTGGAAACAGTCCAGCCCGAAATACCAAGCCAGGACCCTCCTGAATCTGAACATAATCAAGTATTTTTGTATACATTAGGTACTTTTAATCAGAAAGTACCAGCATTTTGCATCACTGGTGCAATACTTTTAATGGGAGAGTACTGGCACTTGTCAGTAACAAACAATTACTTGTGGGCATTGAGCACTTGGGATTCTATAGGGCATATTTATACTCCGTTTGTGCCGAATTTGCGTCGTTTTTTTCGATGCAAATTCGACGCAAAACTAACTCCATATTTATACTTTGGCGTTAGACGCGTTTTTTTCGCCAAAGTTCATGGAGTTAGCGTCATTTTTTTGCGTGAACACCTTCCTTGCGTTAATGATATGCAAGGTAGGCGTTCCCATCTTAAAAAATGACTCCGATGCATATGCGTCGTATTTATACTCCCGGGCAAAAATGACGCCCGGGAGTGGGCGGGTCTAAAAAACCCGCATTAGCGCCGGATTTTAGCGCCTGGGTCAGGGCAGGCGTTAAGGGACCTGTGGGCTCAGAATGAGCCCAGAGGTGCCCTCCCCTGCCCCCAGGGACACCCCCTGCCACCCTTGACCACCCCAGGAGGACACCCAAGGATGGAGGGACCCACCCCAGGGACATTAAGGTAAGTCCAGGTAAGTATTTTTTTGAATTTTTTTTTGTGGCATAGGGGGGCCTGATTTGTGCCCCCCTACATGCCACTATGCCCAATGACCATGCCCAGGGGACAGAAGTCACCTGGGCATGGCCATTGGGCAAGGGGGCATGACTCCTGTCTTTGCTAAGACAGGAGTCATTTCAATGGGGGATGGGCGTCATAAAAAAATGGCGCAAATCGGGTTGTGGCGATTTTTTTGCCTCAGCCTGACTTGCACCATTTGTGGACGCCCATACGCCATTTTCCCCCTACGCCGGCGCTGCCTGGTGTACGTCGTTTTTTTTAACGCACACCAGACAGCGCCGGCAGCTAACGCCGGCTAACGTCATTGAATAAATACGGCGCCCGCATGGTGCTTCAGAATGGCGTTAGCCGGCGCTAATATTTTTGGCGCAAAACTGCGTTAGCGCAGTTTTGCGTCAAAAAGTATAAATATGGCCCTATATGTCCACTTAAAGCACCATTCCTGACCCTTTAATAATGTACAAATGTTTTTGGACTAGCAGGGGATGAGAAATACAGGACTATTATGCCAAAGGGTAGCAGAGAAGGCTAAGGGACTTTTTTGGCACACAGGTTTCTCCACCATAAACGTTACGGATATCCCATTGGCAGTATTACAATTCCAATAGGAAATAATGGGATCGTAACATGGTGAACGGGATATCCGTCATGTTTGTGATGGAGTAACCCCATTGCCAAACTCTAAACCATGCCCATATTTATGGAAGGTTAGCGTTGCCTTAACAAAATTAATTTTGAAGCTAAAACAGCGCTAACTTAACTCCATATTTTGACACTAGACCCGTCTAGCGTCAAAATGTTAGAGTTTTCGCCATTTCTAGGAAGTGCCAACCCACCTTGCGTCACTGAGATGCAAGGTAGGCGTTACCTTCCACCTTCCTATCTATACTTAGACAGGAGTCATTTTCGGCTGCTTGTGTGTCAGAAAATGATGCTAGGCTGACTAGCGGCAGATATTTTGCCACTAACCATTCTTGACCCACTAGCGCCATTTCTCCAACACCATCTTTTCTTGAGACACTAGCCATTCCTTAGCACCATTGTGTGCCATTTAATAAATACGGAGCATGGATTACATTAGAGAATGGCGTTAGCGTAGTTGTGCGCCATTTTTCATAAATATGGGCCTTGGTCTTTTATGAAGAGCTGAGGCTGTGATGTAGAGTGGCCTAAGGCTTGATCATACAGCACACTAGGCTGGTGAGTTTTGAAAGGGCTGTTCTGACTGGGGCCACAGTTCAAAGTTCCTTGCTCTGCCCCAATGCAAAGAAATTTGAGGGGAGATAGGAAGGTACATAAATCACTGATAAATCACTGCTATCAAGCAGGGACACTGCAAGTGACAGATGGGGGAAGAGAGCATGGAGCAGCGGAGGTGGTACAGAAGAGAAAAGAGAAAAAACAAGATACAAGAAGAGAGAATGAGGAAGCAGGGAAGGGGAATTGCATAAGTTAATAGAATTGGAAGATGCATTACAAAGAACATGGAGATGAGGTGGAAAAGAGAGGGCTATGGGGAGAAATGGTTTGAAATGGGAGCAATAATAGAGTAGAAGGGAAAGAGAGATGTAAGAAAATAGAAAAGTGGGGAAGAATAATCAGAGGGATGGCACAACAGAGAAGCGGAAAATGAAAAAATAGAGCTGACAATGGAAAGAAGAAGGTAAAAGAATAAGGGGGAAGATGTGGAGCAACACAGGTGGTGGAGATGGGAAATGAGAACAGGAGTACAGAACAAGGAGTGAGAAAAAAGAAGAAGAGGAGGAATAATAAGAATAATGAAAAGCAGATATGATATTTAATATTGATGTGTTCCAGCTCATGTCAGTAACAATATGAAGTGTTAGGGGAGTTTCCCCAGGTATTATCGGCAACAGCTGCTGTCTGGAGTTGTAGAGTGACACAGTACTACTCAGCACGACTCAGGGCAAAACCAGCAGTGGCAGCGAAACACAGGCTGTCTCACTGGGTGCCACCTCACTTTTTAGACTCCATTTGTACACAGTGCCTATTGAAGTGTTATCTCGATGCTTAAGTGCATTGCTCATGGATGGCTTGCTATAGCCCCAGCCCTGCAGCATTTGTCTCTCCCACAGCACAAGATTCAATGAGGAAGTCCTATGTGTAGTGCATGCAGAGATAGGAAGCAGAAAGTAGAGGATTTGTATCATGGGCTTAGGATGTGGACAAGACAGTGCCTGTTTATTCCAATGAGGTGGTGAGACAGGTTGCTGTGAATCTGGGAAGCATGCTTTAGATGGGAGATACTGCAGTAGTGCTGACTGATGAATGTGCTCTCGTCTTGGTGCTCAATTTTATCACTCACTTCAGGATGAACATTGTAAGAAATTGGATTTTGGATGTTGACTGGACGGGGAAACCTGGTCAAGCGGCAAACACAATCCTTGTCAGGGTGAGTGACAAGCTACTATTAAATGAACGTGTGCTCAGCCGTCTGGTATTTGGCACTTAGCAGTCAGGCTTAATTTAGTGGCAATGTGTAAAGTATTTGTGCAACATTCAAACAGTAATAAAGTGAAGAACACACAAGAAGGATTACACACACAGTTAGAAGAATAAAGCTATTTTTACTAAATAAAAGAAGATGAAAACAACACAAATCCAATCAGTAGAACTGGAGATATGCAGGTTTAAGAATTTCAGTACAAATAGCACCAAAAAGCACATAGTGAAAGTCACAAGTTCAGGCCGACTGTGATGGAGAGTGGGCCGGGTAAAGTGATACAGTGAGGACTGCTGAACAAAATACCTTAAATCCTGGCTTGCTGATCATTGCGAGGATCCATGTTGAAGATGCATTGCACAGCTGAAGCTGAAGCAATGCATGCATCAGCTCCGAGATCCGACGGGCCTCCTGTGTGAGGTCCTGCAACATCATCGATGATCCTGTCAATGAGGGCTTGCGATGTGAAGTCTGGCATTGAGGATGTGTTGAGTAGTCTGTGCAATACATTGTTTCAGAGGCGCTGTGAGGGATGCAACGAGAACTACAGCATCACCATTAAGGCTGCCATTCATGAGAGATGAGAGGGCCTGTGTTGAGGATGCATTGCGCAGTGGCGCTTTTATTGGGGTGATAGGCTGCAATGTGATGCGGGTCTTGGAAGTGGTACCGATCCACATGGCAGGGGTGATATGTCAGTTCTGTTTTGGCTTGTGCTACACAGCAGAAGAGATGCATCAGTTTCCCTGGATCCACAGAGGCTGGCAGAACACCTTAGGCCTACTTCTGAATGTCCGGGACTGAGGGAGCACTACTTGAAAGGCTAAGCTCACAGACTGCAGAATTCAGGTGCTGGGCTCACAGTTGTTGGAGACTTCTGCCCCTGAGCCTCAATTCAGAAGACCAGCCAACTAGCCTTTGGAGTCACTCTGGTGATCCTGGGTTGAAATGTTGGAGAGCCAGTCTTTCTCACCCACACAAGAGGGCAGAAGGCAGCAGGTCAGCACAGCATGGCAGCAGTCCGGCAGAGTGGTAGTCCTTTCAGCAGCACAGGCAGCAGGCCCAGAAGGGTGCTCAAGAGTTGGTGTCTAAGGGCCAATATTTATACCAAAATGTGCCTTTGAAGTGTTGAGAAGCTTCTAGAGGCATGCCTTTGAAGTGCACATGTGCCCTGATTTCCTTGCCTTCCTCCGGACTTACTACAGAGGGTATGCAGCCCTTTAGGTGAGGCAGGACACAATCCATCGAAGTGTAAGTGGGGCTGTGCCAGGCTCCTGTCTCCCATATTGCCAGAAATAGCTCATCCAGGCACACCTAAGCTCTCTATTGTGTGTGGCTTTCACCATGAGTTAGGATTTTTCATTACGATTCCAAAGACACCAAACTTGAACGTGCTGCCTGTTACCATTTCAAAATTACAATTTATTAAATGTAATACGTTAACTCCAATGTTATCCTATTGGGGCCAGATGTACGAAGCCGTTTGCATGTCGCAAACTGCAAAAATCGCAGTTTGCGGCATGCAAACGGCCGAACGCGATGCTCATTCCCAAATTGCGAGTCGGTACCGACTCGCAATTTGGGAATGCGACTCGCAAATAGGAAGGGGTGTTCCCTTCCTATTTGTGACCGCATCGCAACTCAGAGTTGCTTTGTGACCGCGAATGTGGTCGCAAACCAACTCGCAGTTACCACCAGTGTCACACTGGTGGTAACTCATTCGCAAAGGGTCCCAATGGGACCCCTTCCCCTTTGTGAATGCCGAAAAAAATATTTTTTCAGAGCAGGCAGTGGTCCTATGGACCACTGCCTGCTCTGAAAGAAACGAAACCAAATGGTTTCGGTTTAGTTTTTATTTTGCAGCTCGTTTTCCTTTAAGGAAATCGGGCTGCAAAATGAAAAAAAACACTGCTTTATTTGCAAAGCAGTCACAGACATGGAGGTCTGCTGACTACAGCAGGCCACCATCTCTGTGAGTGCAGGGACTCGCTATGGGGTCGCAAACTGCGACCCACCTCATGAATATTGATGACGTGGGTCTTTGCGACCCCATAGCGAGTCTCAGAAGGTGTCTGAGACACCTTTCTGCATCCAATTTTGCTAGTTGCAAATTGCGAGTCGGTCAGACTCGCAATTTGCAAGACGCAAAATTGGAGTTTCCTACATCTGGCCCTTGAAGAGGTAGACCTTCCAGTAGTGAAAAATTAATGTACGAGTTTTTCCACAACCAGGCCTAACCTAATGGTGATTTGCATGCATTAAAAAGGAAGGTTTATGCCTGAAAAAAGGGTTATTTTGCCAGGTCGAAATGGCAGTTTAAAACTAGAGCTACTTAAGTGGGTGCATAATGAGTGCTGCAGGCCCACAAGTTGCATTTAATTTACAGGCCCTGCGCACATGTAGTACCACTTTACTAGCTACTTACAGGGAAATTAAATGGGTCAATATGTATAAGCCAATTCTACCATTTTTAGTGAAAAAGGCACACGCATTTTAGCACTGATTGACAGTGGTAAAGTGCGCAGAGTCTTAAGGACAACAAAAGCTAATACACCAAAAAAATAGAAGGAGGAAGGCTAAATGTTTGGGAATGACCTTGCTGAAAAGGTCAGGTTCAACAGACATCCATTTAGTTGTTGTATAGAGGCCTGGTTCCCGCCCAGTGTTGCTCATAGTGCTTCTTATGACTCGAGAGTGACAGTGATAATGAAGCCTTACTTCTTGGATTCAGACACAATTATGAATTGCTTTTCTGTTGACTTCTTTAGCAACAGCACTTTATGTCAATTCTCAGGCAGAAGGATAGTTTCTTGAGAATCACCATGTTGTGCCTGGCAACTTGTATATCTTGTCAACTAAAAACAGACATATTGCCATTATTGGTGTTGTGGTTGATGCACTGCATTTCACAGCAGGATTATGTGCTACTGCTGTTAGTGCCCCATTTTCCACTTCTTCCAAAGCCAGAGCAATGGGCACCCACATGCAGCCACTTCAGTTGTTTTTTTCTTTAATTCTCATGAACAAAGAGGCATTGCTTTCTGTTCCCAACACCACTTCCAAATGCCAAAAAGTGTAAATATGCAAAATGTTGTGCACCGTTCCAATACATGACTGACAGCCCAGCAAGCCAATGCCTGAAGTGGGCTCACTCAAAAAAGGCAATAACTGAAGAGGGCTGACTAACACCCCCTTACTCTATACTACATGTTGTGTTTTGTGTGTTATTGTTTAAGTTGTTTGCAGTGGACCCATGATGGCTTGCCACATAACTAAAGCTGTCTATTGCCAGACTTTAAAAAAGATGCTTGGTGGAAAAGAATTTACACCATTTTTTCATTAACACTGTTGTTGGTAAAGCAATGTAAAAAAGTACCTGTTTGACCAAGACAAGGACTATTTTATAGCACATACCACAAAGGGCATTACTTCTTTGATGGGAAAAACAGGCATGCATCCAGGGTCGTATGACTACCTGCATTACTGTGGGGCTACTCTGGCATTAGTGGGACTAAATATTGAATTACAGCACCTCACTTGGCAGAAGCTGAATCCGAGATCTACACTTCCACCTTTATCTCATGGCCAGACTGGAAATACTAGAACCTTGATGAGCCTCAATGAGAAGGAGGAAATACTCCAACTGATGTTGAAAATACCATCAGCAGTGGCAGTGTTGCGGTTGGATGACCAAAGCGGTATAATAACTCATTTCACTAGTAATATTGCTATCCCATGTATTACCCTTAGAATTCAAGGGCTGCTACAGCGTGGGGGTAATGGTTACTATTGATGCCCCACTCTAAAACAATGAGCAGGTGTGTTACAATAGAAGTGCACAGTTTTACCATAAAACTACTCCTATTATGTTTGCCATTATAATTTTTGGAACAACTTGTATTAGGCACATGGGCTTGCAGCAAGCCCTGTAAATAAATGAATATTACTACATTTTATATATAGCATTTTGTTTGTAGCCTCCTGAAGAAGATGGCAGATTTATTTTGTTATTCGGTTATCTTTAAATGAAAAACATGGTTCCAGTGCCATTTATATTTTTGTAGCCTGAACATTCTATTAGAAGTACCAGTACAGAGCAAGCTGATAACATCACAAAATGCTATAATAAAGCATAAGAGTATACTCACAATAAATCTTCCTGTTTTGTTAGAGCATCCATAGAGTCGGGGTGGGTGGTCCTCCAAGTTAGACTGGAGCAGAGCTGAAGTCTGGTATTGGGTTTTACCTCCTAGTGCTTTCCAAAATTCCTCTGTAAACAGCAAAAGAGGAGGTTTCTCATTAGCATTAGCAAAAGGTATAGCTCAAAAAATGTTCAAATGTTTAAAACGACTAAAGGTCTGCAATGAGTGAAAAAGTCAATTTAACTGTGGTCCCAAGAGATTTTATCCTGTGACATCACAGAAGCAGTAGGCTGTGGGCAAATAGGGAGTTTGCAGAATACGGTGAAAAAACTGAATTTCACTGAAAAAAATAAAATGTGACATTATAGCTGGTTATGTTAATAAGATTTTGTCTTACTTTAAAAAAAATCAGAAATCAACTGAAAAAGACAAAGGGTAAAGTGACATTATAGTTAGGTCTTGAAATGAAACTAATGTAAGCTAACGTTTAAAAAACAAAAGAACTCTGACATTTGCCACTTAAAATTTACTGAGCTAGCTATAACTTGCACCCCTTGCCATGCACTGGTTATGACTCAACATATTTCATCACTCTTGACATGTTAAATGACGTCATTGATGAATAACTGATGATATCTTCAATGGCATTATATTTCATATCATTAAATCTTGCTCGTGCGATTTGTCCATATTTCCTAAAAAGAGCAGTTTGACCCACAAACAACATTTTTACTGGCATCCTTGCCTTATGAATCAATTCCTGTAAATAAACAGGATCATCGGACCATCTTGCTTTTGGGAATGTGTTCAAATATTTTCCATTCAGAGGATCCAAACCAGTGTTTCTTGCTCAAAACTTTTTCTTGAATAGCGCCAAGGCAAACGTATTTGCAGTACATCTGTTACAAATGAAATCACTCATTTGCTTACAGTCAAACCAGTGACACTGGGATAAGATAAAGTATAAGATAGATATGCTGTGTGAAAAATATAGGTTTTGTGCTTATGGAGGATCAATGTTTAATCTTGGTGAAGTGGAGTGCAGTGAAAACAAGTGCCATGAGACTTCCAGTGAGAGTTTGAGGAGTATGCAAGAGATGCCAGCTATATCTATATCAGAGTAAGGAGAAGTCTTTTGTGGTAGACACCAGATATTTCACTGTGGGTTACTGCCGGGTGTGAAACAATCATGCTCTTCACTATGGAATGTGTTGAGCCATCAACACAGAAAAGGTATACCACCATAGATTGAAGGGACATGACATTTGACAGGAACGGGTTCATTCACTACAAGAGTATGGGGAGCTTAGAAGGCAGGATGGACATAACAGTATGGAAAGTAACAAAGGTAGAAGTGGAGTAATGTGGGAAGTTGGGGATCATCTAGGGTAGAACAGCTGTGACCCACTGAGAAGCAGGGGCACAGAGTGTTTGATACATTACGCTCTTCCCTATGAGAGTATGTTATGAGCATAAGGTAGATCAGGTACATCGGTATGAGAAGAAGAAGCTAGGATGACTAAAGAAGGGAGGGCCTGAAGGAAATAACACATTTTTGATTAAGGGTGGGTGAAAGTTCTGGAAATGCTAAGAACAATGTACTTCACAATGTGAGGAGGACTGTGTAAAGGAGAGAACTTACAGTTCTTTAACAGACATGAAAATGTCATTACCTTGATCTTCACTATGGAACAGAGGGGCGGGTGCACTGCGAAAAGGTGCTTACATGAAGAAGAGTGGAATAGTGCCTGGGAACCAATGCACTTTGCTATGGGCGGGACAGGTAATATAGTAGAGCAGCAATTTCATTTGAACCTATTCAGTCTACTTCCAATTAATATTTAAGCTTTGCCTACATGCAATAAATGAGGAATACAACACCAACCTGGCTCCTGGCCTTCTGTGATTCTAGTGGGTTTGCATTTTAATATATTGGCTACATACTGAGCCCCATGTTCTTCGTCTTTGCTGGCTCCTTTCCCTATCCAGGTGAATCCAGAGTTATTTTTGAGCTTTAGAACAAATACATCATTTGAATTCAGTGACATTGCCTTTACATCAACCTGGGATAAAACAAATATAATAATTCAATAGAAAAATAGAGGTTCAAATGTAAAAAGAGATAGTACATGTAGACTTTTTTGGTTCTTTCTTGTGATTTAGGATGTTAATTAGTATACAACTTATAAAATGTAGCCCATTAAGACAATGTCATAAAACAATCAGTACAGATATTTTAAATGAAGAATGTATTTTCTAAACCGCAAATCAAAACTCTGATCATCTGTTTTGATCATTCTGGTAGGACAATGGATTTTAGGAAGGGGCTGATATCCGCTGGCAGCTTAATGAGCCCAATAAAGCAATTTTATAAAAGAGGGACAAAGGACAACAACACTTAATTTTCAAAAAATTAAATCATGGGCCGCAAAATTGTGTTGCACGTGAATGCATCCAGAACAAGTGTAGCCAATCACTTAAATTACAAGTTGTGTATCTTGAGAAACATTCAAACTAATTGCTGAATTACAGAAAAGCCAACATATGACATATAATTACATCTGATTTGTACCTTTACATTTTGATGGTTACAGAATGAGATTCATGTGAGGCAATGACCGTTTGTTCTATTACATCTTGCTCCTGAGATAATACAAGACATAGCCCTGCCCTGTGTAATGATGGAAATGTCTTTGTTATTCTAATCTTAGTAATTGGGTCAAGGAATTGTTCTAATTCGATTGTTCTATCACAGAAGTATGTAATACAATGTGGAACACATTACCACAATAGTTCAAAAACATATCACATTATTAGCTAAAACTAATAAAATATTTACTTTGGTGTTCTTTTGTTAATTTTATTAATTATTACCTTAAACTGGAAAATGTCAGCTGAAACGTTGTAAATAAATACATGCTAACTCAATTGATGTATCTGCAACCAGAGTATAATAATTTGAAATCTTTCATTGTTGTGCCTTGGTGAACTTTGCATTGGTTGCAATGTTGATTTTGATTAAAATATATTGTTGTGTTAATTATTTATTGTATTCATTAAATGATTGAGGAAAAACTCCATCATCTGCGGAAGTGGGATAATGAATCTGTGTGCTACGAAATATCAACACTGTGATACCCCTGATACAGTTAATTAATACACATTCACAAAGCCATTTGCAGCCGCGAACCTAAATTTACAGACAAAAGCAGCTTATTTTTTGCCTGGCAACTACTCACAAAAGGATACCTGTCAGTCCTAAATTGTTTACTACTTCTTGGACGTACATCATAACAGGGTAATAGTATTTATATAGCGCTTACTACAGTTATGCACAAACAAATTCGATTCAAGGGATGTGAAGTGGAAGGGTCAACTTGTAGTGTGCCTTCAAATGTATGTCAACATCTACAAACTCATGAGGCTGTTTGTATTCACACATTCCTCTCTGATCCTTTCTCACTCACTGGAAACAAACAAAGATCGGATGCAGCAAAATGCTGGAGCAACTCGCCTTCCATGGTAGGAAAGGGAACAGAGTTCCCCAAGCTTTGTGGGTGTGTGGGAGAAGGGGATTTTCTGAGTACGTAATTGTACACTAACAAAAGTACACATTGGGAAAATAGCAGCCTTTAAAAAAATAAGTATCAGTATATTAACAATTACAATTTAATTGTACCAGTATTCATTTATATTTGTGGTATTAGTATTAGTGGTATTAGCACTTGCAGTAGTAGTAGTAGTATCTTGGTGGTAGTAGTATTATTCTTATTATATTATAAATATATTAACAACATTGTTACAACAATGACAATTTTTTTAATTTTTTTATTTTTATATAGCACAATTCAACCCAAGGAGCATTCTTATAGAGAACAATTCAACGCTTTGAAAGTAAAACAACATTGTAGATTGGAAATCTCCTTAGAATGAAAGTGAAGAAAAGCTATAAACATTGAATGTTAACAAAAAACAGTCACTCAGAGAGGTGCATGTAAAAGAACCCTAATTAAAAGGACGATGAGAGAGAGAAGCAGATTTGAGGCAAAGAAAAGAAAAGTCAGAGAGGTGAATAGGGACACGAGAGGGGCTTGGTCTACGGGGAGGTTACAGAGGTATCTTTTAAGGGAAGAGGTTATAGAGCAGTGAAGGAGAGGTGAAGAAGAGAACAACGGGGCAACACAGAGGAGAGGACAGGACAAAGGTTAAAGGTGAATATGTGTAGGTGGTACTCTGGCACATGGGAATACCAGAGGATAAGAATGAGAAAGGTGAGACGAGAAGGAGGAGTTAAGTGGCACTAGGGAACCAGAAAATAAAAGTACGATATGGCAAAGTAGGAGGCAAACATAGGGGATGGAGAGGGAGATAAGACAGAGGATGAAACAGGAAACAATATCATGTGTCAGTTTGCTTGCCTGTATTTGCTACCTGTTTTGCATGAAGTGAAATACTTATTCATATTTAAGTTTACTTAATGAAAGCGATAATCCCTAATCATTAATTTAACAGACTACACCATAAAGTAAATTGCTTCTAGGTGCTGGAGCAATTACAGCTATTATTTCCAACAAATTGTACTGATTTATTTTGCCTTTGAAGGGTGAAAGACTGTCAGCCTTGCAGGGATTTGAACAGGTGACTTTTGAGTAATTTGGAGGATAGCCACAGTGATTTGCCAAATCTATTTCTGCCAGGAGCTTTTGCCTTGATTACGGTGCGCACTGACTTCTACTCTTTTAAACTCCAATAGTGACACCATTTCGTTTCCTTCTGCAGACCTGCCAACTCCTAATGTGTCACACAATATTGCGTTATTGCTACCCTGTGAGGAGCTGATATCACACAGTGGAAGGGATGGTGAGCAGGGAACTCATGCATCGAATGGGTTTTCCGGAATCATCGTTGGAGGCTCTGAGCAGCAGATGTCAGTTAAGGTTTTGGTAATCACCCAAGGACCCAAGCTTTTGCTCTTTTTTGGGGACGAGGGAGTTGGTGGGTAAAGGGGGCAGAGGTGCCTCTGAGGAAGTTCTCTGCGCAAGCCTCACCCTTCACAGGCCACACCGCCTCCTCACACAGTCACATTCTTTTGAAGATGGCAGGTCTGCTCCTACAATACATTCTGTTGCCTGTCAAAGTTAGTTCAGGAGCTATTGAAATGTACATACACATTTTTCTAAATAACAGCTCTTGAATATATTCAGGATTCCAAGATGTTATCACAAGGTTTGTAAGTCCCTAGTAACTCTAACAAAAGACAGGCATTGATATAAAGCTGGGTGAAAATAGTGCAACGTCATTTTTAGAGCGTGACGTGGAGAAATGACTACGCCTTCTTTAGCCTTCCTTCAGCTAAACATTCTCTGGTACAAACTGTTAGTCTGCAAAGTTTACACGCCACACTTTTTTTTGTGTCATTATTCTGCCAACCTATAGCTCTGGTATAGCTTTTAAAATGATCTGTTTCAGTTGCTTTGTATATGCTCTTGACTACGTCGTCTTTCTGGGCTGTCACTTAATATCATCAAGTCACGATTCCTTAAGTCTGTTTTCATTTACTTGCTCTACTGAAAGCAATTTGCATTGCATTATGCTTGTGTTCCTCTCATGGACACTACTCGTCTAGTAACTCTTTATGCTGCAATAGCAATTCATTGTACATTTGCCAGATTTAGTGAAGTTTATGTTTTTCATCTTTCTTCCTGTCACGCTTATGCCTCTTTGCAACAGATGAGATTCGTTTAATGACATTTTATTACCTTCTTCTTAAAGAATTTTTTATAAATGCTATCAAGCTTTTTCGTTTGCTTATATTTAAATGTGCTGATTTAGGCTTTATTGCTATTGCCATTTCATAAGAGTTCTGAATCTTGCTAAATAAAGACGATATCAAGAAAAAAAACTAAAAACGTCTCGCAAAACCTTCTGAAGAGCTAATAGGTCAAGCTGAGACGAGTGACGTGGGTGAGCTCTTTTTCTAGTACTTAATACACTGCCATTACCTCCATCTCGGGTGTCCTAGGATGCCATAATAGCATGAAGAATAGCTGGGCAAATGACTGGCCAAGTGGGAGAATCATCCACTGACCAGGGAGCATGTTGTATTAGGAATCCATTTTTCCAAGGGACTTCAGATCTATTCCCCTCCTCCCTGCGACCTCAGGCACTGTAACAGAAGGCCCTTGAGTAGTGAGTCAAACCTTTGGATTTGGATGTTTCCACTTAATAAGTAAACAAATACGTAAATTCAATGTTATTACTTTTGCTATTGAGTTTTGGTGAATGTAGAAATATTTCTCCCCTACATCCTTTATTATATAAGAGAAAAAAAGAAAAAATAAACTTACCTCGACTATCCTGGTGATGGATGCCAGGTTCCTGCGAACTTGAAACAGGCGTATTGCAGGGGGAGGGACCTGACCTCCTTTTCTTGATGTTCCGTCTTTGTAAATAATGAGTGGTTTATCTTTGAACAAACTCAGCATGTGTGAAGGCTCTTTACCCTGAGAAACTCGAACCTGAGCATGGTATGGAAAGCAAAAAAGAACAAACACAGATTTATTATAGAAGAGCAAGAAACAGAAACCAAACGGCTATGTGGCATGTTCATTTAATGTTTAATTTGTTTACATTCAAATTGCCTACCCTTCTCTGGCATCCAGAGAAGATCTTGACATGTTTGCGAGAATAACTGAAACACACTGGGTCTAACTATGCCAAAATGTTCTTACCGTTTTGCTGCTTTGAAGATTGAATGTATTTTAGATATCCTACATCCTGATTGTTAGACACCATTTAACAATGTAAATGAATACTAGTAGAAGAAATCACAAGGGAGCTTCAAAGGTTGTTTTGAAACCCGCACCCAATCTGTAAGTGACATGCTTCACGACCGAGTGTCACCCTGGCTCCTCTAAACAAGAGTGGGACTCAACCATGCACAGTTTAGGTAAGAAAATGTACACACAGCCATAGCTCTCCACATCTACCACTGTACCCCATCACACACTCGTTTATCGTTTGCATCGATGACAATCTTCCTGATTATGAGCCTTAATATTGGGCCCAGTACTTCTCCCAGTAGTTACCAATAACAGGAGCAGCAGCTCCAGTGAGGGGAATTACCAGTATTTTAAGATGCATTTTAAGTGTTCCCTCAGAAATGGGGAATTACTTTAGTAATCCTCACTACTCCCCAGAGAAATGAAATGCACAGGATCCATAAAGGGACAATGGATGTTGTAACGTTCGTTACTGGCCATATCAGAATTCCAGGATCACTTGTAATGAGGGCACCTGTCTTCACAGGGTGAGAAATAGCATGCTGCCTCCCTTCCGGTCCACACACCAAACTTTGTGGGCCTGCTAATTTCAATCTGCAGGTGTAAATCTTTGCACATCCTTATTCAGTGAACCAGAGAGCATTTTAAAGTATTTTTAAATAGAGGCTACTTCTTTTTTGGTGCCAGTCTCTAACTTCGTGTCAACCAATAGTAATGTTCGATGAAGTATTTGAAATATGTGGGGCTGATGGTGCTGATCTTAGAAATGCCAGTCTTTCTAATTTCATCCAAGTAGCCACACTTACCTTTCTCCTCTCCAGTTGTGCCAAGAGCCAACAAATTAGTGTTGCTTTATATATCCAGCAATGCTAGGGATTTGGGGAGGGCAGTTTTGATCACACCACAGGAGACTAAAAAGGTTCTAGAACATTGTGAGTAGGCCCTAAGCAGGACTGGTCTGTTGTTACCATGTTCAATGCTCCTGTATTTCAGACTAGCTGCAAATATTTTATGGATGCTCTACAATGCAATTTAAACGTGGAAATCTGCAGCCTCCATGACTTGAAATAAAACCCTCATTTCCCTAGTGAGCCGTGAAGGTAAATGTGGGCTGTACCAGAGACACATTTGCATATAATTTCCCACACTTAGCCTCTATATTAGGCATGGTCTTTATATCAAAGCTGTATGCTCCACCTATCAAAAACTGGATCTGTTACCAGGGAGCAGATGGTTATGTTTTGGTACTTCCAGACAGAGCAGCACCATGGTTGATTAAAAAGGTTGTAGTATGATTTATGCAGACTTTGAACACTTAAGACATTTGGGTATACCCGAAGAGAGATCTGATGTCTTCTAATGCTTCAGACGACTGACTCCAACAAGCATTGCAGCCATTGATCACAAATAATTATCTAACAGTTTCTTAGCACAGATACATTCAGATTGTCACCAACAATCATCACAGTGAAGAAGCGAGAAACACATACCAGCAAAGAATGAATCCCTCATAAGAGAAAGAGATCCACAGCCAGGATGGGAAGAGCATACTGCTTTGATAACTAATTGTGTCTGTGGTGATGAGTGGGAGACCTCATTAGTGTCTCTACCCTCCATCCTAATTTCAATACAGATTTTGGCAGGCCCTATGCATGGCATTATTCTCTACAGACCAGACTGCCAGCTCTCTTCAGAGGTTAGAGGAGAGTGAGTATAGCATAAGGTGTGAGGAGTTGTTGAAAAATATTAATCCGAAACATGTTAAGGTTTACTATTGTAAGTTATATTATAACCTTCATAATAAGTCATTTAACATAGGTTAAGTCTATTTATCTAAAGATTTGATTTCAAGAAAGGCTTCATTTAGTCCACTTGATGAATACATCAATTTGATCATAGACGTTGTGCAGTAAGGAGAGTCATTATTCTGAAGATATTTCTTCAGACAGTGTCTACATTTCAGTTCACCGTCACAGGAAATATGCTGTGCTTATAATGTGTTGTTTATTTTAATTGCATATCTCATCTTTCATTCTGCCTCACTGCTGTCAGCAAATGCCTAGCCTGCTTCCAGAGAGAATGCTGAGTGCTACAATAAGATTTCTGCAGTCTGAATCTAGACTAGAGGGCTACAACCTTTTCTGTAATAAGGCATATTTATGTTCAATCATTATTATCCCGAGCTACTGTTATTACTTTACATTAGTGGCCACCCCATGCAAAATTACCAGCAATGATCACCTCAGTGCATAGGAGTTAGGGGCTAACCATCCACCAAACTTCTGACAGGGAGGTTGCCGCCATAGAGGCTGCCTCCCCATCGCCCCATTAAGAGTTTCTTGCTAGGTCCTGCTAGTTTGCGCCCACTGTCTTAGCCTACATCATTGTCTCCGGCTCGTAATTGAGCTGATGGCAATGCTGTAGAGCGCAGGGTGCACCAGCAGACAGTGCACATAGTCCCCGGCTCGTAATCGAGCTGATGGCAATTCTGTCAAGCTCAGGGTACAAAAGAGACAGTGCATATTGTGAGGGTGCTGGCCAAGCACCGTGCACTGCCCATGGAAAGTGCATGGGCAGTGCAATGGCACCCCTGGGCCCACCTGCACCCATTCTCCATCAACATTTTCATGGCGGTGGTACTGCTATGAAACCACTGGTGGAGAAGGGGGTTGTAATCCCCAGAGCAGCGCCGCACTGGCAGATTACGATCGCCAACACCGCCAGACCTCTGGGATCTCTGATAATGGTGGAGCTAGCAGTTCCCCAGCGGACCGACCGCTAGGGTTGTAATGTGGCAGTGGGACTGCTGCATTGGCGATGGTCCGACGGCCATCCGTGGATCTGACAGTCCAATGACCGCCAGACTCGTAATAAGGCCCTTAGTTGCCAATGCCATCAGTAATGTAAAAAACGCCTTAACAATTTCTATTGTCTCTACATGGGTAATACATAACAGCCATAGCTACAATACCCCTTTGTACCAAGGTAATAATTTGAGTAGTAATTACTTTTTTAAAACACAAATATTTTTAATACACACTTTTCAAATTTGTTATCAATTAATCAATTCAACCAAGTAATAACTTCCTATTTATTAGGCTGGACTGCATACAGAAGAGTTACTTACAGGTAGATGGAGAGCTACCAGTAGCCAAAGATCTGTTGTTGAAGAAGCCTAGTCTACACTGTGCAGAAGGAACCCAGCTCAACATCACCTTTCAAGGCTACAAGTGGCAGGTTGTGTGACCCTGCTACTGCTGTAGAGGACCTCACTACTCCAAGGGCCAGGTGTACGACCATTTCATTTTGCAAGTCTCTAATTGCGAATCATTGCAAATAGCAATAAGAGACTTGCAAAATGAAATGTACAAATGTGTCTCAGACACATTTAGCAATTTCCAATGGGGGTCGCAAATGACCTACCTCCTAAATATTAATGCTGTAAGATGCAATTTGCAACCCCATTGGGAATGGCCACACTCACAGGGATGGTGGCCTCCTGGGCTCAGCAGACCATCATGTCTGGGGCTGCTTTTCAATAAGGCATTTTTTTTTTAACTGCAGCCCGCGTTCCTTAAAGGAATATGGGATGCATTTGAAAAAGAAAAATGAAAAGATTTCTTTTAATTTTTTCAAAGTAGGCAGTGGTCCGTGGGACCTCAGCCTGCTCTGAAAAAACATTTTCGCTTGCATTCACAAAGGAGAAGGATCCTGTGGGAACCACTTCCCGTTAGCGAATGGGTTAACACCAATTTGTAATTGATGTCAACTGTGAATGTTTTGCGACCACATTCACGGTCAATTAGGAAGGGTCGCCCTCGGACTCTCCTTCCAAATTGTGAGTTGCAACCCCTATTTTGCTAGTCAATAACTGTGAACCGATTCACAAAATAGGAATGGTACATCGTACCTGGCGTTTTTGTGGTTGCAAACAGCGATTGTTGCCTTTTGGGACCGCAAACATGTGCCGCACATTGGTCCCCAAATCACTATGTTTTTGCACCCCATGTATCTGATATAGTCTCTGCAGAGTCATATTGATGGGTGAAATCTGGGAAAGTAACATCTTTGGACACTTTTAATGTTACACGCTACTCCAGATTTCATTGTGAAAATGTGTACTTAATGTTGCATTAATGTATATCCAAGCTGCTGGGATGATCTCTAATTTTTTTATTCTTTGTTTTGAATTGGTTCATGAGAAGAGTGTTGCCTACTGTTCAACAGATTACGTATTCAAATACTGTTCATGATTTATTTATATGTCACCCTTTCAGCAAGGCAGTCTGTGAATCGCCTAGGAGTCCAATGCCAGGCCTATGAAGCATTAATAGAAATTATGAAATCGGACTAACCAGGAATGCATTTTAGACCTTCATTAATGGCAAAACAATCCAAAACATTGCTACTTTCGTCCTATTCTTAGGTTTAGCACAGCTGCCAGGATCTACCCCATAGGCACTTCTGGGTGTTATGCCTTTGGTTGCTCCTTCTTCCAAAATGCACTAGTGGTCACACTCTTACTGTGGAGAACTCAGAGTGGATGCTACCCCCGGGTTATCCACAAAAATGTAGAAATACACACATCAATCTGAGATGGAGATGGGTTTTCAACATTGGCCAATTAAAGCCATTTTTCATTTTAGCATGGTGAGTGTTGATTTTTCACTCAGACATAGTCATTCTCTGTAAGTAGTGAGTTTACCACTAAATTGAATATTCAACTTAAGTGTGCCAATGGGCTATAAATAGGTTGGCACTGTGTCCTGATATCATAAGTCATCGTCTGTTGAAAGTGTCTCCACCTTAACATATAGTATGAACAGAACTTTATTAGTATTGCTTCTATTTCAGATGCAGAGTGAAGGATCCCTCTTTCGTAGCACCAGCTTAATAGGTCTTCCATATATTTACATAAATCTCTTTTGAATGCTTTGTTAACATTCTTCTTCTTTTGGGATTTCTAATATTAACACCTATATGTTTGTCAATATGAAGCTAAAATGCTATTTGTTATTGTTTGTTTATATTGCAGTCCTTGCTGTTGTTAGTCTATGTGAGTCTGATCACAAAGGTAAACTTGCACTTGTATGTAAGTTTACTATTTTTCACTATACACAAACTACGAGTTAATAGTAAGTTTACGACTGCCGTGATATATCTCTCCTATCTTTATACGCAAAGTTCTCCGCCTCGTCTGTGGAGTCTTCCCAGTTGTAAAATACCTATTAACTCATAGTTTGTGAGTAGCAAACAAATAGTAGACACACAAAAGTGTGATTTTACTTTTGTAACTCATGCCCCTAGTCTTTGAATTTTGAATTATTTTAAGTGTTATCCTTATGATGAATTTCTAGGTGCCGATTAAGGCTCATAACGCTTTGCGATCATTAGACAAAGGCTTACATTTCATGGACTGATACATGTTCCCTTTTCCCTGATCCATTGTTGGTGACTCTTCACTGATATCTTCTAGCAGGTCTTTTCTTATAGGCCCTCACTACGAGTGGCCAAAATCCCACTATATTACTGCTTCTGATAATTTTTCTTCTGGCATTACCGATACTGGCTGTATTGGTAATTCCAGGTTGACTATGCCATGGGAATTATAAATTAATCCCCTAGAGCTTTTGGTGGAATTTGGAATAATTTATGCAAAAATGGGCAACATCACCGATTTCTGCATTTGTACTGTGATTTCCAGGAACGTCGGGGCATATTTATGAGAGACCTGCATCGGAAGAGCATCACTTTTTTTGATGTTCCGGCGACACATGCCTCTCAACCATTTCTATGAGGCCACACAAAGCCACTTTGCATGGCTTTGCATGACCTCATAGATGTGGAGTAAGGCAAAGCAGTGCAAGTCTCTGCAGTGCCTTACTCTGCTCCAGGCAGACTTTCCATGGGTGTTGCTGTAAGTTTTCCCATGCAACACCCATGGATCTAAATGCTGCCCCAGATTTACTTAATCAAATAAACCTGGGGCAGTGCCAAAACCTTACACCTTCCCAGAGCAGGTATAACAAGGAGAATTTATTTTAATTTCTCCTCGTTTTAACTCTTTCAATGTGTGCTGCATTCTCAGCACACATAGAAAGATGAAAACAAATCTCAGAATTGTTTTTGTGCAGGAAGGTGTCCCTTCCTGCCCCAAAACAACCCTGCATAGAATCCAGGGACCCTTGCACTATTGTGCAGGTGTGCCTGCAGTGGCGCTAGGAAGCTAATTGTGCACCAACATAGGGGGAAAGAACTGGAATGCACCATATTTCATAAATACGGTGCATTCCTGCCCTTTCACATTGGTGTAGGGCAGCATAACAAGAAGACTTGAGGTGCTGCTCTACTTCCATTCGCCCACAAATATGGGCCTTAGTTCTCCAGGTTTGACATAGAAGATTTGTCACAAGAAAACAATGTGGTAAATGAAGTGTTGTCACATGCAGTTGCACTGCAAAGCTGGTAATCACATTTTGGGCCAGAAATAATGCTTCTGATCAAAATTATATTCAGACCAAACTTGTAATGGGGTCATAAGTCTAAATATTTGAGGCACTGCAGACACAAACCTGGACAGCGTTTCCATTGAGGGAGCGGTCAAGCTGCACTGTCAGAAAGGCAGATGTTGTCAGCTCATCTCTTGTTGCATTCATTCCTTGCCTAGGGAGGAGACATAAAGAAAGAACATTAGAAGCAAACATACTGTTTACAATGAAGAAACAATCTTACTTCTTGACTGAAAAGATAAATTGGTTTCCTCTCAAAAGCAAATACCCATTACAAAATTTTGGCTGACTTACAATGGCTTCCAGCAAATATCACTAAATACGCCACAAATAAGCTAAAAAACTCAGGTGGTTATAGGAGCAGAAAGCAGATACAACCTCATAGGTGATATCCCACGTGTCCAGTACCAATTTCCCTATCTAGATCTCTTTTGGGTACACACTAAAATCTAAAATACCCACTTAGGCCAGATAAGAAATGCACACCCCTAACTTCAAAGAATTTCCAAATGAACATCTACAAGACAAATATCTGTGCAGGTGAACTTTAACTAATTATTCCACTGTCTGTTACCCCAAAAAATAGTTCAAGAAACACCCCCATTTAACCAATTTATGTAATTTATTTTTACGACCAAAACTGTAAATGAGACTTCATCACCTTCTGATGCTCTGAACCCTACCTTGGCTAATCTGCCCTCTACAAAAACAAACATAAATAAATGTATGCAAAAGTGCATATTTTTCAGGAAAAGGGCCCAAATACAGACATTATCACATTGACTAATGTTATTCAAGAATAATAATAATAGTGGGAACCAAATCCTTCAAAATTCCAAATCATTTATAATTTGAAACGAAAATGTGGATGTTTCCAAAGACATCACGAGTGAAGTCTATTATTATTTCACTGCACATTTTCAATTACTAGGGGTTTACAAGTGTTGTACTTGCTTAGAGTTTGCCTGTTCCTAACAATAAGATAGCACTGTATACATACAAGGTTTTAGAGTGTGTCTGCACTTATGAAAGATTTTATGAAATACGTATAAAAGATTATTTTCTGGTCCTTTGGTGTATCATCCCTCTGCTTATACATAGCCATTAGTCGATACTGTAAGTACGTAGGTCCAGTCAAAAAACAGACCCTCAGCTGCAAGGGGCATAGAACAAAGAGGCAAAACTATGCATCTT
Organism: Pleurodeles waltl; assembly: GCF_031143425.1. Taxonomy (NCBI): domain Eukaryota; kingdom Metazoa; phylum Chordata; class Amphibia; order Caudata; family Salamandridae; genus Pleurodeles; species Pleurodeles waltl. The sequence continues at coordinate 979,827,483 of NC_090449.1, forward strand.
CTTCAAGAATTGGCACCTGTATTCACTGCATTGAAACTTCAGCTTAGGCTACCAGTGTACAATGCAAGTGACTTCTCAGGGATATTGCCTCAGCCACTACTGAACATGGAGAATGCTGTAGCAACCGTTGGCGACCACGGATCACATCACTGTACCCTGGTCTAACAACAGAAGGCGTGGCAAACTAATAAAAACGACGAAATCACAACTTAGCATGTAGTGTTTTAGCATCCAACTTAATTTAAAAAAGACTGAAGGGTGCTAAAAACTGGGCTTTTTAGATACAAAAACTGTGCTTTTTAGATACGTTTTCAACTGCAATATTCGCCCTAAGGGGCCTCCTATTCTCCCAATAATAAGAGAAGACTTCTAGCAACACCATAATGGATCATTCAGTTAAACAGAGACCCACAAAACCAGACTCAGCTATCATTTGTGCCACACAGTAACAGTAAATATGTTATACCTTATACAGCCCACATAACATAAATAGTATATCAATGTGTGGACTGGGATTAAAGCACTGTGTCTAACAAAATCGGATTTAGACAAGATAAGATGGAAGTATTATGGCTTTAATCTAATTCTGAATATATTTTATTGGCCTAATCTGCCCAAAGTAGCGTTCACTTCAGGAATTTAATGTACAAGACCAAGGTATTTTTAATTTGAGAAAAATAACATTAAACATTGTTCAATATAGAAATATTCTTATTTGATAATATAAATTTAACTAGGTCAAACTCCTTTTTAGTATTTTTAATCAATACTAGAAAATGTAAATATGTTATAAACAAAAGATTAGTATATTTTTCAACAGTGATCAGTTATTTTGTTGTACAAAGTTTGTCAGTTTAATTAAACAGAATTAAACAGGCTGAAGTTACCAAGTGTAGATGATCTGTCCTTTCGGGTACGTATACAATATAATGTAACAGTCACCACCAAAAAACTGTCCATACGTGCCAGGATCTACAGGAATTCTGCCATTGCTTTCAACACGCCAAATCTGAAACAAAAATGCACCCAAAGATTTATTAAAGAAAAGAATAGCACTCGATAGATGATGGATTATGAATACCGAATACAACATTCCCTATTCAAGAAAAGAGCACGTGTACTCCTACACACGGGTAAAAAAGACAACATATGGGAATTCACAAACATTCACAGTAGGATGTCTGGAAAGTTAAGCAAGTTGCATGTTTCCAAGCATACTATTAGGAATGCTATTAGGAAACTGAAACAAACAAAGCAACATTATCAAGGTGGGGATATGCTAAAAGCTATGTCATCAAGCAGCCTTTGGCTGAATATTGCAGATGATCAGCTCCCTAGCAGGTTTCCAAAACGGTCAACTCCACACTTTCTTATAACTACAGTTCATTGCACAGTCACAGTCATTCCATCACATGACATACTTACACTCATGACCCTGTGGCCAAGAAGTGCAAAACTGACATGACTTGTACAATGGCTGGTATGCAGGTTGGATAACTAATAGCTGGTATTAGATTTGTAACATTTGTCAGTGTTTCCACAACAACATGCATTATGCATGCCATTTATATAATTTGGCAAAGCATTTCTTACTGGATAGAAATTACCCCAGTACACATCACAGCTGGCAACTACACAAGGGTCACATATGACCCCTATGATTGTCAACAAATGTGTCCACAACATGGGTTTGGATGAAATTCAGAGATGTGCTACACAATTAACCCTCCTATTGTGACTGTATATTCTGTCTGCCAAAATGACCATCAGCAGTGGTGAGCCGTGCTCTGCTGTCAAATGCCATCTGTGCCCTGCAACACACTACACTGGTGGTTGTGTGGAATGACTAGACAGAATAAGGATGTGTGCAATGCCACAACACATATATTGTAGGTGTGACACAGTGTACAAGCCAAATACAGTATTTCAGGCCACCAAATTGGCGGATGCCTGACCTACTCCACTGGATATTAGGAACTGTCCACGACTGCCAGCGGAAGTTGTCAGGGTGTTAGACGGTTCCAACTACGGCGGACACAGCCATAGGCTTATGTTGTTGCCTGTGGTAGTCGCAGCCCAATTGCTGTGTCCGCGTATGTGGCAGATGTTACCGCCATGTTGTGCACATTCACTCACTTGGCTCCTGACACTGCTGTCATCAACACCTCCACTACCTGAGCTGCTCTGTGCCGCCTCTGGGAGGAACCATGCCACATTCAGCAGGTGATAGCGCCCCTGCTTTCTCTCCAAAGGAGCTGGAGAGGCTTGTTAATGAGGTCCGTCCCCTGTATGAACAGCTCTATGGCTCACCAGAGGATCAGGGAAGACTCTCATGGGCACAATTGATACTGTTCAACACCATTCTTTCTCTCCTCAATGTGCCCCTCGATGCCAGTAAGACTTCTTGTGTGCCTGTTGTTACAGTCTGTGTTGTGTGAGGTTTTTGAGGTCATAGATCCTCCTTGTGTTGGATGGATATAACTAGGTAAGGAGACTTTACTGTCATCCCATAACATCTCCTTCTTCATGATTGTAGTAAATGTTGGACAACATGTATGTGCATGACAGCATGCGCCGTGTATGCATCTTGCATGAGTCAATTGAAGATCTTGTAAGCAATGTGTATAGTAACACAGATCTAACAACTCACATCTGGCTTTGACAAACTGTTGTCTGGAATCCACATCCTGACTTACTCTGCTCGTCAGGTTGCCACACACCCAACATGCCAAATGGCTGATGGCCACATGATGTACTGTCAGGCATGGAAGTGATAAAAATATGAGTGTCATGTAGGTTCTGTATGCTCAACCTGCTGAGGCCAGGGACTATCAGTTGTATCTCCCAGTATGGGACCTAGTCTAGGCATTGTGCCCACTCCCTATATACCACCAGATCCTGTCATGTGGACAGTATGGTGCTGTAGTGGCAAAACGTGCCTTGATTGTCTGAGTTCATTGATTAGATTAGGAATGGGTAGTGAGGTACATCCTAGAAGTAGTCAATATGTGCATTTTGCATCATTGTCAATGTGTGTTTTTGACTCATTACAGGTCCGTTACTCCCACAGCTCTGTTGTCACCTTCACAGAAGTCATATTTGCCCTGTACATGCTTATTGCACTAATGACAGTCCCACAGTGCTGTCAGTGTGTTGATTCCTGGAAGGCCATGATATGTGAGTAAATACCTTGGTCACATAGCAGAAATTATACACTTTATACCTTTGTATGTTGGATGCCATCTCTGTAGGATAGACAGATATGTCCAGTGAAGTGTTCTGTGGTCCAGTACATACCACAGAACCCACCCCCTGAAGTGGCGGGAGTCTGCATTTGGTAGGACACATGTCAACACATGCACAAGGAATACACTTTCTATACTCACCAGGCAAGTCCCTTCATTGTCACTCAAGTATAAAGTCTCACTATGGAAATGGCCTGTAGGGACTGTATGCAGTGATTCAATCTCGTAGAGTATAAATGTGCAGGTCCGTTCATACCTAGGGAATTTACCCTCCAGAAGCCACATATGTGTGTAGTATTTCATTGCGGCTCACATCACAGTACATGTTGCAGCAGCATGGGCTACCTGATGTCAGTAGGCTTGCTTAGTTATTGTAGGCCCTGAACAGGGTAGTGGGTTAGTCTGCAGATGGGCATTAATGTCTGTAGTCATTTCCTTGTACTTATTAGCTTGTGTGCTTTAAATTTGTAGTGTGTTAACAAATTGACAATTTCTATCTTGGTGTTTCAGATGTGTGACTCAACCATTTGCGTGATAACATGTGATTATAAACTCTTGATTTGTCTCTTGCATCTATGTAGGTCAATGTCCCTCAGAAGAAGGATATTAGGAGAGCCATCGCCAGGAAGATGCAGACCCTGATCATCCACAGCCGGTGGAGCGCCCACTGTTGCAAAAGGTGGGAGGACCTGAAACTCTGGGCCCGGAAGATCCCGGAGGGGCAGCTCGGGCTGTCCTCTCAAAGTGGGCGGGGGCACACGTCATACCATGACCCCCCCTAATGTCCTGCATTCCGGTGGTGGTGTAACAAGACCTTGATGGTGTTTTAGGGGAGCATAACAGCCACAAGGGGGATGAGTACAGGGCATATTCCTGCCTGTCACATTGCCAAATTAATGTGTTAGGTTCTGACATCTCCCCCTGACAAATAGGGATGAGCCATGTGTGACAGAGTAGATGAGTGACTGTTCGTGTAGATGTCATGTGGTGCATGCTGATATGCCTTGTCTATTGGCCCAGGGACCTACGACACAACTGTGTACAATCCACAAACAATTTGCTCTCCAGGGATAACACATGGCTGTGTACATTGATCAGTCAAGTAATGTTTGTTGTTGTAGTGGGTGTAAATTCTATGCAACAGACCACTACTACTCAGTATTACAGGCCAATGGTAAGGAAATGATGGATCACTGCCCTCAGCCATGTGTCTGGTCAAATGAGTAACACGTGTACTTGGTGCCTGTAGTGTGAGCCCCATATCATGTGGATGATGGCATGAGGAACTTTTGTTAAGCATAATGGCACAGGTAAGTGTGTGTATTTAACGTTGGTTGCATTCACAGCAATGTGGATTTTGCGCTCCATCAATGAGAAGAAGTAGTAGCAGGACGTGTGATGGGCTCCATGGAGGCACAGGACGTGTAAGTCTGCCTACAGGTGAGTTGCTCCCTTTATACTCTCCATTTTCACCTGCTGGGGTGTGGTGGCTGGACTGCCATGGTCACATTGGTGGTGTGCAACCTCATACTGTGTCCGGAGGAAACACAGCACTGCCAGCCTGTTATCCTGCCCTGTGACCAAGGGGGTCTGCACTGCCTGGTGGTGCCAGTGGGACCATGGCAGTATTTGCTTCATAGGCCCGCATGTCCTGTAATGCAGTGGTCCGACCGCCAAGCCAATGTCGGTCAGACCTCTGCTATAATGGTGCACATACAGCCAAAATTGTAAAGAAGCCCTAAATGTGAAATAGTGCTTATAAGTCACTAGCAGTCAAAAGGCTAGTTGAAGTCGCGAGGGACAGGTGCAAATCAAAATTTCAGGCCCTAGAGAGTAGGCTGGGTACAGAACACACGCAGGGTCCACTGAAACAGTACCTTTAATGGAGCAAAGCATCAATGCTCAGGGCACAATGCATGAGTATTTGACATGCAGTTGGGTCACTGTGTCACCATCAGGATCAGTGGAACTGAATGCAATGTGTTGTCATTCGGCCGTGAAGAGCATCGCTATCGAGCTGTGCAGGTTGTGAATCCATTGTCATGGAGCAGCCTCTGCATCAGAGTGGAAGCAGCAATGTGGCAAAATTTTACACAAAGTTGAGGAAATGCATCCGTTTTTGCAGAAATCAGCTGCAGAACCCATTCTGAAGCCTAGGACTGGAGAGGGGTACTTCAGGCAAGCATAGGACTCACAGGTGGCAGACTCCAGCAGCACCAGGAGAGTTGCATGCAGTCTTTGATGTCTCTGAGACTGTAGAAGAACAGGGGCAAGCCAACAAGACCTTGGAGACTCCTTGGTTTAGCAGGATGGGTCTAGTCCTTGTCGTTAGCAGGGCAACGATCAGCAGACAGCAGGACAGCTCAGCAATGCAGAGAAGCAGCTCCTTGGAGCAGCAGTCTATAATCCAGCAGAGTTCTTCCTAAGTCCAGTAGAGTTCTAATTTCTGGGGGATCAGATACCCAATACTTATGCCTAAAAGTTCCTTTGTTGTCTTCAAAGGATCTTTTTGAAGTACACAGGTCCCCCTTTCATCCAAGCCCTGGCTGTAGACTATCAGTTGGTGGTAATCATTCCTATGTGGGGGCTCAGGCCACTACCCTTTGAAGTGGAAGTGTGGCCGTGAGCCCTTCAGATCCTCCCTGCCCAGGAAGAACCATCAGTATGGAGATGACTGCAGATGCAGTTGAGTGTCCTGTGTTGTGGGTGTCTGGAGGAAATGTACAAATTTAGCTGTCAGCCAGCCTAGACCCAATGTGAATTGGAGAGAGGCTGTCAGGCACATATAGCAGTCAGAGCAGAGAAATGCCCACTTTCTAAAAGTGGCATTTCTAAAATAGTAATGATAAATCTGACTTTACAAGTAAGGAGGATTTATCATTACTATCCCAATGATATAAAGCATGATGCAGCTACTCCTTTCTGATCAGGAATTACAGTTTAAACGTATATTAAGTAATTCCCAATGCAGGCTTATGAGAGGAGCAGACCTTACAGTAATGATAAACAACTTTGGGGGGATTTTCACTATCAGGGCATGTAAAACTTAAAAGTACATGTTCTGCCTTCCACTTACATAGCACCCTGCCCTATGGGCTACTTTGGGCCGACCTTAGGGGTCACTTATTTGTATGAAAAGGGGAGTTTAGGGCTTGCGAGAGATTTTAAATGCCAAGTCAAAGTGGCAGTGAAACTGCACACTGAGGTCCTTCAGTGGCAGGCCTGAGACATGTTTACAGGGCTATTGAAGTGGGTGGCACAATCAGTGCTGTGGGCCCTTTAGTAGCATTTAATTATAGGCCCAGGCATATGATAAACCACTTTACAAGGGGCTTAAAAGTGAATTAAGTATGCCAATTGTAGATACACCAATGTTACCATGTTTAAGGGAGATGCACGTGCATTTTACCACTAGTTAGTAGTGGTAAAGTCCTCAGAGTCCTAAAGTCAACAGAAAGATGCAGCAACAAAACAGGAAATGAAAGGCAAAAAGTCTGGGGTAAGACCACCCTCAGGATGCCAGGTCTAACAAAGTCAGTCTGGCTGAAAGGAAAAAAGAAGGGTGCAAACCTAAATGTTAGCTACATCTACTTGTGATAGGGGTAGGCCTCTTTAAAGTTAATCAAGTCCTTAGGCCCAGCGCAAAAGCCATCCTGTCAAGGGTGCACAACACCTACCTACACCCAAGGCCTTTTCTCCCTGTTCTGGGCGCAGGATTACAACTCATTCACACCCACTGAAATTATAATAACTGGCTACCATAAGGGAGAAAGCTAAACATGGATTTAGCTACTGCGGAAAACAAGAAAGGCAAAATAACTTTTTAAAAGTCATCTTTCCAAAAGATTTATTACAAACCCAACTTTACCAGTGAATTAGGCTTCTCATAAATATTTCAAAAGTCTACAATTTAAATTTGTAATTATTTGCTTGGTTGAGATAATATTTATTAAACTTAATATATTATCCGTGTGTTCCCACTGAACAGCCAACCGTGAAAATAACATTGAGTTGCTAGTCACTGTAAGGACATGTTTAACGTTAACCTTTACGTGTCCTACTTTAAAAAAATATGCATCCTGCCTTAAATGGCAGACAGGCTTACCTATGGGTGGCTTAGATATATTTAAAATGAGGATTTTAGGCCTGTCAAAAGGGGTTATTTTGACAGGCTGATTTTGCACTGTAATCTTGCACAGCCAAGCTATTGGTGACAGGCCTGCAGTCATGTTTACTCTGTCACTGTAGTGCAGTGGTTCCCAATCTGAGTGCCGCGGCTCCCTAGTGCGCCGTCAAAACTAGCCAGGAGCGCCGCACACAGTTTGGGAACCACTTGTAGGTGCTTTGAATCAGTAGCTTTCATCATGGTATTGTAAACAGAAAAAGGACCCTGCATTAATTACTGTGACCAGCGGAGGGCGCCAAAGTACCATTAATAATATCCCTATGACAAAAAAAAAAACTTAGTTTCCAATAAATGATATTCAGCAACCTGAACAACAGAATAAAGAAGACAAACTGTAAATGGTGTAGGAACAGGTAAATAGAGACAGACATGAGACTCCAGAGCGCCCAGCCTCTGTGACAAATCTGAATGTGGGAACCATGAAACCAGAGTTCATTTCTCTGGAGCTGACAAAGCAAGACGGATACCAGAAAGACATAGGCCCTCATTCCGACCCTGGAGTTCTAAGACCGCCAGGGCCGCGGGCAACGGAAGCACCGCCAACAGGCTGGCGGTGCTTCAGTACCCATTCTGACCGCGGCGGTAAAGCTGCGGTCAGAAAAGGGGATCCGGCGGTTTCCCGCCGGATTTCCCCTGGCTGGGCTGAACCTCCATGGCGGCGCTGCAAGCAGCGCCGCCATGGGGATTCCGACCCCCTTCCCGCCAGCCTGTTTCTGGCGGTTTTGACCGACAGTAACAGGATGGCGGGAACGGGTGCCGTGGGGCCCCTGGGGGCCCCTGCACTGCCCATGCCACTGGCATGGGCAGTGCAAGGGCCCCCTAACAGGGCCCCAGCATGATTTTCACTGTCTGCATAGCAGACAGTGAAAATCGCGACGGGTGCAACTGCACCCGTCGCACCCCTGCAACACCGCCGGCTCCATTCGGAGCCGGCCTCTGTGTTGCAGGGCCTTTCCCGCTGGGCCGGCGGGCGCTCCCTTGGCGGGCGCCCGCCAGCCCAGCGGGAAAGTCAGAATGGCCTCCGCGGTCTTCTGACCGCGGAGCGGCCATTTGGCGGTTCCCGCCAGGTGGGCGGCGTCCGCCGCCCGCCCAGGTCAGAATGACCCCCATAATGTATGAAGGAGTCTGAGAAGAAAAGAGAATATCCAAGAAAAACTGAAAAATAATAACTGACCCATTCTAGCACAGGAAGGAGATGTCAGAAGCAGCCGCCAGATGGCTCACATCCTTTCACCAGTTTTGTCAAAGGAGGAGATGTGCCCTAGCAGTTAGAGCTGTTGACTTTAGAACTGGGGAACCAGGCTGAAGTCCTGGCATCGGCTACCATCCTTTGATTCTGTGAAAATTACTTAATCTCAACAGTGCCTATTTAAAAATAAAGTCTGACCCTATATAGTGTCATCTGGTGCTCTTCTAATGCTCTCTAATGCCCTCATCAGTTTCATCCCAATTATTTTCCAGGCTAAAAATGGTAATACTCGCGAGGCTGGGATTACATTCCCCCACCCACCAAAAAAAAGTAACATAATTGGGAGCTGTGTCCAACACAGCCAATAGGTCAAAGGAGCCGGGGATCGAAAAAGTTTGGGAACCACTGCTGTAGTGGACAGTGGGAAAGGAACTGCAGTCCACTTGTGGCATTTAATGTTCCTGGGCACACCATAGGACCATACTAGGGGCTTATATGCAAGTCAAATATGACATTTAGGTGTACACCAATTTCATTTTGTTGAAAGGAGGAGCACAAGCACATTACCCTAAATTAACAGGGGTAAACTGCACAGTACCATAGCCAGCAAAAATAGGGGTCAGCAAAAAATAAAAAATTTGAAAATCTGGTGTGACCCTACAGAAAGGGCAAATTACCAACAAAGCAAAGACCTCTGGGAAACACATACAAATTCAAAACAGGAAAACAACACAAATATCCCACACACACTGGGAAACAACCCTCAGTCAAGCCTTGATTCAGGTCAACTCGAACTATAGGCACTTTCTACTTTCTAGACTGTTTGGAAGTAAGAAATTTTAAAATTCTTATCTCCACTTCAAGAAATCTGATTTTCCTTATTTTTATATATTAAAGTTCTTTCTTTGTTTTAGCTAATTAATTGATTTTTTTCTTGATTTGTTTTTATTCTACAATAAATGTATTGCTTCTGCATTCAACCTTCATATACTTTCCCCAGGAAGAAGCCTGCTGCTTTGTGTCATTTCTACTATTTTACTAGTGATAAAGCTAAGGTTTTCTCATTAAAATGTGTTTTGGCATGGCAGGACTTTAGATGAATATTGTAATGGGATAATTCCTCAGAATAATAATCCAGAATCTCAGAAAGATGTATTATATATAATTTAAAAACCAAAAGACACATTTACCTGCACTTCCCCAGAGCCATCATCTACCATATTGTGCTGGGCTGCCATTTGCGGGGATTCATGTAATTTAGAGGCATCAAAGTCAATCTGTTTAACATGAGCAATTGTCTCTGTGACAAACACTTTCCCAAAGCCATCACTTTGATCTTTATCCCTCCAGTCTTTGAAGAATTGTTTGAAGATGGGAGTTTCTCCCCCTTCTGGAAGAACTTGAATCTAGTGAAAAAAGAATAAAATGTTAACACAAGTCATTAACGTGACTTATTGCACCTTAAACTTAATTTTACATGAGCAACAATATAGTTCATCAAGATCTGAAAAAGTAGTTTACAGTTGATAAATTGTCTGCATTACATAGGGTTTCAGCTCCTACTTTAGTACTGGGCGCAACAACATGTGAAACATGAGATGACCAGTGATGCCTTCAATGATTACATGTGATGTTATCTGTAACTTCATGCATGATGCCATGTGAAGCACTTGTGGCCTATTGTCATCTAGTCACCCTTTGCTGACATATTTCAGGGTTTATCCAGAAGCGCCTCCACCACTTGGGCAGAGGAGTGTCGTCCCTCCACCAGCAGCAGCAGGAGCTACAAACATTTAAAAATAAAAGGATAAGAACAGCGGTTATTATCCTTTTATTTCTGAAGGGGCGGGGCCACGGGGTGACGAGCAGTGAGGGGAGTGCACAGAGCACTCCCCTCAGTTCACATTTATGTTTGGCTGGCTGTCTCAGGCCGGCCAACCACACATGCACACAAGGGCTCTCTCCAACCCGGCACTGTGTTGCCGAGTTGTAGGGACTCTTCACAGGCTCGCAGTCTGAGCTGGAGCGCTCCAGCCAATCACAACGCTGATCTGAGCAGTGTTATGATTGGCGCAGGGCAGGCTGGGAGACTATGCCTGCAGGGCGGTGGAGAGCAGCAGCGACTTTCAGGTGAATTTTTTTTTTTTTATTGTTTATTTTCGTTTTATTCCCCCCACCACTTTTTTAAGTCAACAGCCACAATTGGGTTTATCGGCTTTAGATCAAAACCATAACTTTCATTGTACCGAAGCTCTTTAGGACAATATATATGTTTTTTACACATAATTATGTCTTCTACATAATTACATTTTCAGTAAAAAAGAGTATGTATATATAATGGGTAATATTACTAACTCATGGTTCAGGTGACATTTCTAAACAGCTCAGCTTTCTGCCTGGTTCCTTCTAAATGTCACCGAAGCCTCTCGATTTGCGTTTCTCAAAGTACATGATTTATGAGTTGATAGAACTATTTAGAAAGGATTAGAACATATGAACATTATCCAATTTAGTATTCATTGTTTCTTAGAGAGTGCAGTTATGTTTGTCAATGTTTTGTGAAACGTGTGTTCGTGTTGGGAATAGTATGTTAATATTTAAAATTAGTTTTTTGCAACAATGTGTATTATTTTAAGTCAAATTTGAAATGGAAAGCACATTGTGAGGTAGTTAAAAAATACATTCTAAAATGTGCTTTTGTTTTGTAGTACATTGACACTATAGAGTAGGATTAACATGGCATTTGTAAAGGAACAGGAAATGTGGGACAGTATAATGCATGACATGGTACTGTGTTTACAATGTTTATTTTAAGAGACAGGGCAGGATTAATTGATAGATGCCTGCAACAAGTATAGGCCTGCACGGGCAAGTTTGTCAATGTTATGTTTGGTGGTCTAGTAGCATCACTATCATTGTGAAAGTATCATTTTAATGAGCACTAAAAGAAGTACAAAATACCATCCATCCGTTTAACACTTTTATTTGCTCAGGGAAGCTAAATATCCTGCAAATGAATTCAGCACTGTGAATTTCAGGAAATAATTGAAAGTTAGACATATTTTCAGTAAAATGTGAGCTTTGAAACCACTTGCAAACATTCAATAGGAGGGTTTGGCCATGTTACATATACATTGTTTACAGTTGATTTTCAGTCTTTTTCTAAGGGTTTCCACTTGGATATAGGTCTTAGTCAAATGTAGAAAACATGATTGTTTTGTAAATTACACCTATCAGTATGCCTTTACCGCAGTCTCTCTCTCTCTGTCATCATTTTTGTATGTACACCTTGACGAAAGGCAGGTTAGGTTTTAAATATAGTTATTAACGATATCCCATTATCTTTTACAAAACTCCTAATTAGAAGCAGGTATAATCAAGGCAGATGCTTCTACTTTTGTTACCGAGGACAGTGCACTGCCCCAGTGATATCCACCACGTTTTTAACCTATCTGGTTGTGAATAATGTGGTATATTGCCCCTTTCCCCAAAATAGCTTGAATCCAACTCATATTTCTAATAGAATTTAACATGCAGCTACCTTGCACAACATTTACACTAGCAGGACAGACAACAGTGGCTTACACTGGGTTTATCAAATAAGTATGATTATTGGAAGCCTGCTAACAGTTTTTCTGTACTGCAATAATCTTTCCTCTCCTGTACATTAGGCACAACACATAATGCACTTAAGATCAGTGGGGTTAGGGAAGTATTGTGAAGCACATGGGCTATTCACTTACACAATATTTTCTTCCTTTAGTGTCTCTGGAATAAATTCAAAGAGACGTTGGATTGTGCCACCAGCTTTCTAATGGCCAGTACAAAATGAGACAGAAGTTATGCTAAATTGTATTAAAATAACTTTAAGCATTCCAACTTGAATCAATTGAAAGTTAAACATTCTTTCTGAAGTCGATGAATTATTATAGTTAATTAAAAACTGAAACGTCCGTATAAATATAATTGTGGGTAGGTACTTGAAATAAAATAGAATTTTGACTCATTTAAACATTAAGAGTGAACTTGCTCTTTTACTGGCTCTTGGGAAAAAAAATTACATCTGACCTTTTTAATGTGTTTTTCTACATATTTTCTAGGAGTGTGCAAAATCAATTTGCTTTTGCCTAATTACGCACAATTGCAGCAAAGGTACGAGAAAATCTGAAAAATTACATAAAATTAAAATCTGTAGTTATGTGGTACATTGCAGCATGAAATGCATCCTTAATTCAAATTTTGTACGTGAAGCTCATTTCATGCTGAGAAGTAGTACAAAAAAGAGAATGCACTGCAAACAATAGCTGCTTGTGTACTCTTGTACCTGTACATTCGCAATAGATTTTTATCATGGATGCATGTTTGCAAGAAGATTTTACCACAAATGGTGCGTAGTTCTGTGAAGTAGCATAATTTCAAGAATGTTGTGTAACGAGCAAAATGTGAATTTCTCTGAAATTACACAAATTATTTCAGCGTAATTTAAATTTCAGCCAGGGCTTATATTTTTACAGTTTTCATGTCATGCTTTATAAATACCTACGTTCAGTTGTATCATAATCTGTAAAGTTATAATGTGTACCACGTCACGCTATAGATCTATCTTCTTGGTTTACCCTCCAAACTCACAAATGAGCTGAAATAAAGTCCCGAAACGTATCTCTGTTGGAGCTGCGGCTGTGGCTGTAAAGAAGGGATCTCCACATAATTCATAATTTAAATTAGGTTCAAAGGCAAACCAATGTTCACAATTTCATAGAGATGACCAATAGTGTTGGAGTGTAGCTTTTATAATCAAAATTAACATGAACTGCTTGCAAATTAAAGAACAATGAAGCCGCATAGAAAACGCAATAATATGTTTCTAATGTACGCATTTGAAATGTGCCCACAGGGAGTGGCCATCAATGTATCTGTTGATTAAATGAATTTGACTAATGACGAATTAATGATGTACTAATGTGTGAATTTATACCAGCTTTATGAATTAAGTAGTAAGGGTTTGCTAATTTAGACACTAGGCCTTAGTTAGCAAGATTCTGGGCCTAGCTGCCTGGTCTCATATTAAATGTATTTTTTCCTAAAGTGTAATGTGCTGTCTTCCTAAGGACGAGTAGCTGTACTTTTCCAGAAGCTGGATATGTGTGTCTAACCGTAGTACATTCTTTCTCATGAGACCACTTGCTCAAGGAGACATTCTTGCTGAATGCAACAGTGTAATCCGCAACAGGTACAAGGTCGCCTGAACTGGTAAAGACAATGGACCTACTGACTGAAGCCGTGCGTGTAACTTTTCTTACCTGCCATCTCACCCGATGAAGACGTAAATCACAGGAGCCAATGAACTGCATGAGAACTGTCTTAGGTGAAAATTCTAGTAAGGTGACCAGTCAACTATTGGACAGAGATAGTGGTGCGCCAGATTTTGCCCAATTGGAAATTAAGGGTTTGTTCGACAGATTTAATATAATGACATGCCACAAGGAGAAATCGTCTACTCTTTTGCCATCCTTTGCCGTTCCTTGAAGCCATTACCTTGTTGTTACTCTTAAATCATTACTTTGAGAGACTTTTTCTTACTTTGAACCATCCTCGTTACCCAACATTTACTTCACCTCCTTAAGAGGGAAGAACTTTCTGCCCTGTTTGCTGAGACTTTGCTGTTCTGTCTTGGCTGATGGCGGATCTACTACTGTCCTGAGGACGAAGACTGACTCTGTATGCTGACCCATTACGGAGGGTAACTATATGATAATGAAATTGTAGTTGTCTGTTTGCCTTTCCTTTCTAGGTACCAACTGCTTTTTGACAGAGGCCATAGTTAGATGTTTTCCAAATTTGTGTTACTAAATTGTTTCGCATGAAGCCCAACATGCTGATGCTAATTAGAGGTTAGTCAAGGAGTTCACTAATATTGGGTGCAATTGGACAAATGACAGAATTTTTGCTTTGTTGAACATTGTACTAAGGATACTCTGCTAAATAGATACATGTTAACGCTGTGTTTTGTCCTGATGTTTATAATCTTTGCTTTGCTTAAATCTTACTCAAGCTGCCATATTGTGACATTATTGATGTGTTTCCTGGTTTTGAGACTAATAAACTTGCTAGTAGAGTGTAACTATTAGGGAATAAATATCATAACTATTACTAAATCTTGTGTGGTCATTCATGGCTGAAAGATCATGGTGAGTTTTGATTCTTATTAATGTCATTATCTAATTTGATTAATTTGCTGTTGTGAATATTGATGAGACTATTGACCTATCGATTGATAAGCTGATTAGTTATCTTGTCTTAGGGTGTCTCCAATCAGAGTCAAAAAGGCCATTGGCCTAAAACAAGTCCCATTACGTATTGTGGGACGCGTTATCAATAGTCATATGCTTTAATTTTCTCTCTAAATTATATCCCTACATCTTCCAATACACAAGCCAATGTCATAAAGCCAGATGGTGATGTTTGCAAAATTTGTCACATCCGTAAACATTCACCTATGGGCAAACATTCTGACACAAAAAGTTTTGCTGAAGAGCTAAAATTTCTACTATTGCAGTTTTTTAGTACACATTTCATTTTTAAACTCTGTAACGTTTGTGAACTTCACAAGACAAGTTTGAAAAGTTTTAAAACAACATTTACAAACGTTGAAAAAAACCTTCACCACTAAGCATATTTTTCCTTTAACACTGTTCATGCTTTAATCCACAAATGCAACACTGGGGCCAAACAAAATGCGGTCACTGATGCACAACGGTTAGAGCTCAGAAATGAAACATCGAATTATGTGTAAAAACTCTGACATACAAATTGAAGGTCTAACTATACCCTTACCTGGGTGTTAGGGGGATAGTTCATTTGTTGAATAAATTCTTCCGCTGTCTTCATTGCTGCCTTTCTTTCATCTGGTGTTGCATTCTTACCTACAAGTAGAAAGGGATTATTTCACTTATCCTTTCTAAACATGTAAACTGTTAAAAAAACAATGACAGTTGCACATGACAACCCCACAAAGTGTTTAAAAAAGCAACGTCTCTTTGAATCCTCTTTCTACAATGCCAGATTTTGTGAACTTGCCAAATAATGAATCTACTAAACTATGGAGAGCAACACAGAGAGCTCAAACGGGGACAGAGAGATGGAGCACGTAATACACTCATACATCGAAGGAGAAGAGGAGTGGAAGAGCCCCGCTCAGGCCTTCACGGAGGCTGCATGGTTTCTGCCTGGAATCCTGCACGGGGCCACCCCAATCAGGGGGGCCCTGCTTATGGCAGCGGTGCCGGGACGTGGGGTGGGGGTCGGGGAGTGGCAGGCTACCCGGCACCTGCCCCACAACAAAAACACAGCCGATTGGCTGCAAAGGGGCCCATGGCCCCGGAAGCACTGTTTGTGCTTCTGGAGATGCGCACGAAGATGACATCATGCGGCCGGCGTTACAATGCAGCCGCTGTTGGTGAGCGCATCTTTCTCACGCTCGCCGACCAGACCAGGGGGCCCCCGTGGCCACAACAAGAATTTCCCACCCGCCTCCCCCCGTTCTCACTCTCTACTGAATTAGTTCCTTTTTCTTACAGTTAGATTCAAATGCTCTAATGCTCTAAATGTCCAATTGTGGTCTACATGTGATTTGTTTTATCAGGTGTCTCGATCTGTGGTGAATGGACAGTTATAATTTGTTAGTTTGTCGTATTTGGGTACGATGGTGGGCAGGTTGAGATCATGACTGGGAATATAAACGGGTACCTTGTTTATTACAAAATTGTGTGACAAGCTAATTGGACCCTCCAAGGGGTGCTGACTGGGAAGTGTGGATGACATACAGGGGTGTGGGGGTTGTGAGCGGTCGCTGGTGTCTGGCCCCTAGGGCCAACCACCAGCACATGTGTAGAAGGTCTGAAGCGAGCCTTGGGGGGTAGAGTCTGAGGGTGGCGGAGCACCCAAGGTAGGCATCCTAGCGGGTAGCCACGCCCCCTCCACAGCAATCCAGTTTGGAAGGTATGAGAACACCCTGATGGAGGGTTAATAGAAAAACAGTCATGATCTCATTCACAGCCACCAACATTGGGTACACAGGAACTAACTGTTTTAGTCAGTGACGGGAATGCGGATGTATTAGCTCTGTTAAGGCTAGGCATCCCTTGAGCTCTGTAAATACTTTGTGAATATGATTGTGGTTACTGAGTATAATTATTATTATGATTAACAATATTTTGTCAATAAAAATACGGTCAGGGGCTTACGATTCCTAATCCCAAAGTGAAGTGCATCTAAGGTTTTAATTCAAGCTTGCGCAGGGGGTGAGTGGTGTTTGGTGGTAGGAGGCCTCTACAATACCCAGCAATAAGCAAGGGGCAGTGGGGCATGTGGGATGAATGTGGGGTGAGCTCAGGAGAAGAGTATTTATTTCCTCGCCACCAAGCTGCCCACCGTCCTCATGTGGATAGAGGCCGGTGCTGGAGTGTGCTGCCACTGTTAAATTTCCCCCAATTTCCTCCTGCGGTGATGGGCGAAGAGCTCCGCAGTCTGTCGGTACACACCAGAAAACACAAGAGACTGCTGCCACTGCTGCTGCTCTTTGTTTTTCACTGTCTGTTTGATTGGACTCGGTGGGGGGTGGCATTGGCTGTAGCGCCTGAGGTTGGAGCCATGTGGCTTTACTCTTGGAAACCCACCCGATATATATTTGCTCAGCCCACCCCACTATATTTACCTTACTTTTAGCTGTGAGATTTGGTGTGGCCCATCTTAGGTGGCAGTAAGCAAGTTTTGCGCCACAGACCGGGAAAGGAAGTTACCTGAAATGAGCATCTCCAGTGGGAGTGCCAGTATCATGCAAAGTGGGGACAACACTACAGTAAGTGGGCGTGCGTTATCTATACTTTGACCTTCCTGTTTCCAGCTTTGTGTCTTGTGGCATATGGATCTGTGGGGGGTGTTGATGGCAGGCCTCCCATCAAGTAGTCTTGTGACAAAGGGGGCATACTAGGGTTGCAGCGCTGTTAGAGTAGCTGCACCAGGTTTAGCCCCCTAGCTGCATAAGTGTCCCTGCTAGGTTCTGATGTGGTTTGCAACCTGGGGAGAGCTCTCACCCTGCCCCCCCACTTTGACTCTTACAACTCTTGCAACTCCACAACTCTGAAGCCTGAATTTTTAACTCTGATCTTTTGACTGCGAGCCCTGTCACAGGTACCACTCTCCCTCAAAAAGCAGCGTAGAAGTAAGAAAGATATTTTTCTGTATAATCAAAAGCTTTACAATATTGCTGACTGGTCATGACACTAAGAAAAAAACACATCAAACTGACGGCCCGAGGCACTTATTGAGAGTTTATAACAAATTATTAGCAAACTATCCAAAAGAAAAAGGCAATTTACGAAGGGCTAACATAAGTGCCCCTGAACCAGTGGATCATAAAGCACATACAGAATCGGAGGCAGCACATCATATTGGCTTCCTGAATTCCAAGGCTACAGGTGACTCTGCCCCTCAATTGATAACAAACTCTATCAGAAGGTCGCAAATGAGAGTGTACTAGTTCCGCCCAGTGGTGAGGTGCGGAGCCCTGTAATTTTGGTTAGTGGCCATCCTGGAAACCAGACTTCCTTAGAGTGGACTCCGGGAGAAAGCAAATCTAATCACCACAGCGAAGAGATAATGAATAGCAGATTTTTAGAAGGAGAGGCCCACATACATAACCATGAGTACGGGGACAGCAGTGGCTTTAAAGGGCCACAATGTCTGCTCCAGGGGGCAAATCTAACCTCTTTCCCAAATAAATGTGGTGGACACCTTACAGTGTCTAGCGGAGTCACTGATGAAGCAGAGAAGTCTAGCAGGAATCCTGTTCTCTTCCCTCCGTCTAGTAGCTGGCTAACTATATCCTAGGCTATCCCCTAGCTAGCCTTGCAGACGTGCCTGCCCAGGCTGCCTAGCGGGTAGATAAATGTTTAGGAAATGATCAGCTGAGTGCCAGTTCCTAATGTTTCTGAATTACACTTTGCCCAATGTACTGCTTGGTGGTCCAGCATTTGGTCAGCTACACAAAGAAGGGCCTAAAAAGAGGTTGAGGAACTTAGTAGGCCCTATCATCATACTGGAAGACTAAGAGAAGTCTCAGGGGTCCTCAGATACTCCACCAGTAGAAAGTAGCAGAGCCTCCATGGGAAGGTCTCATTTTGATGACTCTATCTTCCTGAATAATACAGAAAACCATTCCCTGGGGCATATTTCATCCAATTTGGAGGCTCTCCAGGATTTTGTTCTTTCAGAGGCTATGAATGATCTTTAACAGAATTCTATTTTCAATTCTCTACCGCCTGGAAAAGTGGCTGGGTGGGTCTGATCATATAGCATCTCTGTGGACTCAGATATTCCATGTTTTAGCACACTGTGTTGGGAAACAGGATGCAACTTCTCAGACAGACCCCTCCCTGGATTTGAGAAATTCGATGGCTCATGATGTGCTCCACCGTAACCATCTATTAACAATGGCAGACACAATCCAAGTTTGTGAAACTAAACCCGGTCCACCTGCTCCTGCACGATACATAGCAAAATTTGAAGAAATTATTAACGCACCACACAACAGCAATGAAACCAAGTGCCTAGGATTGTGAGATATCCCTGGTTTGGAGGATTGGGAGCCCATGGTCAGAGCTGGAGCTCGGCGGCATGCTGATGCTCCAATGTGAAACCCTGGGACGCCTCAGTATTGCTGCCCGCAAATGTGCAAGTTCAATCGTAAGGATCATAGGGAAGGACAAATAAAAATATAAAAAAAGAGTAAAACTGTCCCTTCCCTTCCTATTTACTCCTTAAAGTGGCTATTTTCAAACCCTAATGATGCTAATAATAAGCATGCGGCTAAAGCAGATGGTGCGGCAAAGATTGGCTCTGCACAAAGTGTAACCATCAGTGATTTAATTTCCCTCAATCCAAATAAGCCAGGCATCTCCTCGTTGGGCAATATGGGTCAAGATCCCCCCAAAAATAAGAATCTTGTAAAAAGCCCCCTCGACCCACGGAAACCAAAAGGAAAAAGAAAGCCAAGAGGGGATTCCTTCCTCTAAAAAGAGTTGCATCGGTGACACACCCAGATAGGGCAGGAATGCCTGGGCCATCGTCAATGTCAGAACCTAGCCCCACTGAGGGGCATTCTGGGTGCCCGAGTGCTGACTGTGCAGGGGCTTTTGGAACAGTAACTGCTTTTAATCCTCTAGCCACGTTCTTTGTAAAGGCAGGAAGTACCATAGGGGGCCAACTCACAACAAAGGGCTATCAGTGGGCCACTGGAGCTGACCGGGATGCAGCGGACCACTGCCTGGAATTTATTGAGCTCTTTCCTGACATTGGCTCTGCAAAACCCTTAAATAGCTCTAGATTCTTGACCTTCTTTTATGCAGTACCTGAGTTGAGAGTGGTCTCGTCAGGTGACCTGAAGGTGGTGAAACTGTCCATCAGGGATCCGGGTCCAGCCCCAAGGGAGAACACGTTTTTTGCACTGCAAAGGTCGAATTTACCCTGCCTGGTATTACTAGACTGGTGCTTAGTCATATTGATAATTTCCATATTATGGGGTCTATGTTTTTCTTGCTCAGGTCATGATTATGAGGTTGTTGTTACATCAGGTCTTCATCAAGTGCAAACGGTACCTACCATCCAGGAGTGTGTTTCAACCTGCATGTTCCCAGTGGGGATGACGAAGAGTGACTCTGAGATTATGAATGAAGCCATGAATGATAACTTGTGCATTACGTCATGAAAAACTTCAAGGACAATAGAGGTGCTCAACTTAGAGAACAGTGTTATAAAGCCTGTGTGTAGAGATTGGTTGTGGTTAGCATCATTGCTGGAACCCTCTCCAGGAGAATATGGCAGAGAGGAAGGGACTGGGGATGGAGGATGGTCAACTCTGCCCCCCACAACAGTTGCTCTCACTCCCATAGATTGCTCTGAAGAGAAAACGATAGGCTGGGGTGGTGATAATTATCCGCTTGTGTTGCCTTGGAATATGTCTTGTCTAGGTGGTAAAATTGACGATGATGGTTAGTTAGAGTTTATTAAGATGTTTTCTCTGTGCTGTTTCCAGGAAACCTGGTCCCTGAAGGGAGTCAGTGTAAATGGGTTTCTCGAAAACTGTAGCCAGGATACTCAGAGCAGGAAGGGACAGCCCTCAGGGGGGCTTTTCGTGTGGGTGTCCTGTAAATTAAAATGTAGACTAGAGCAATTGGGAGTAGCAATCCTGATATCCAGTGTTAAACATGTGAGAGTCTGGTTATTTGGGTCTGAAAACAGAGTGCATCATTAATTCCCCTGGGATGATCCCCAAATGTTCAAGGGATTTGGGAACATTTCCTGGCCTACAATGAGAGTCTCAACGAGGAGGTGGCAAAAGTGAAGTCATCAAAGGGGGGAGAGAAATAGGGAAGTATTTACTCCTGGTCTGTGGTGATTTTAATATGCAACCATCTGAGGCGATCATTAATAACGAGGTTTAAATGGAAGATTGTTAGTGAAGTGTCCCTGAAACAGCCTTGGTCAGTCTTAAAAATAATAAAAGGGAGGCATTCTCCAACCTCCTGATAAACTACCACATGTGTTTAATTAAAGGCCACACCCCTTCCGATTGTTACATTATGCCGACTTTAATTGGCTATATGTTAATTAATGTAGAGGGATGGGAATTTGTATATGATCTGACTGTTGTAAGAAGGGTGGAGAGTGATCATGATTTCGTGGTACTTTGCCTAAATCTGTGTTGTGGTGGTCAGGCAGTGCAGATAAGCCCTGAGGGGTTACTTTTGGCCCAGTGATTACTCCATCATATAGCAGACAAAGAATATGCAGGAGTGTAGAGAAATATCAGAAAGATCTCCCTCTCCTTAAAGATATTTTGGGCAGCTTTAGATCTATAATCTTGAACTCTCTCTGTACTGACAATGGGAGAGTATTGGTAGCCAATGAGGGGATGATGAAGGAGCTGATGGTTCTGTGGTCCAAGCCCTCTAAAACCAATCTTATGGGCTGCAAGGGAGGGACTCAGAGTGCCATGGCCAGCTGGTTTGATGAGGAATGTTGCAAAATGTAGAAAGATGTTTATGTTGCCACAGTCTGACGTTACTCTGGCAATGAGTGCAATTTGTTGTTTCAGGACCTGTGGGGTAGGTAGAAGCTCCTAATGAAAGCCAAGAAATGATTGCACCAGCTGGTACTGTGGGAAGAACTGAGGGGGGCCCATGGGAAAGACACTAGAGAGTTCTGGGAGCTGGTTACACGGGTTGAGAAGGGGGTAATAAACAGTATAGAAACCCATATTGGTCCAGTAGTGTGGACCAGGCACTTTAGCTCTTTGTATTATACTAACCACCAGTCTCACTTGGCCTTCACCAGTTTCAGGAGAGGGCCTGCATTAACCCTCACACAACAATAGTTATTTTGGTACCTGAGGTAAAGAGAGCATTGAAAGGCCCCTGGTCCTGACATAGTCCCCATTGACATATATTGAGGGGAACCTCATCGGTGGGCCAGGATCCTCACTAAGGTATTTAATGCTGCATTTGCTGGTAATGCTGTGGCCCACCTGGCGCTCCGCCATTATTATGCCTATCTTTAAGAAGAGAGACTATGATTGTCTGTCTAACTATCATCTGAACTTCCTTCTTAATGGAGCAGGTAAAGTGTTTGGGAAAGTTATGTTAAATCATCTACAGGGACGGGTGGATTCCCATAACATCTTAAATGAGGTACAATCTGGCTTTCGTCCACAAATAGGAACCATTGAGCAGACATTTAGGCTCTATATGATTGCCTATAAATTAAATATAGTCAGGAAATCATTGCTGTACCTCATTTCCGTAGATCTGAAAGTGGCCTTTGATTCAGTGGCTAGAGAAAAGCTACAGAGGTCCCTGTTGGATAGGTGGGGAGAACCAACACTGGTATTGGCTATAAAGGCCCTGCACAATAATAAGTGAGGTACGGGCTGGGGGGACTGTAATGACTCTTTCCCGGTTGAGAAGGGTGTCAGGCAAGGTTGTGTTGGCACACCTGCCATTTAGTTTATTCCTGAATGATGCAGCAGATTATTTGATAGAGGACACCTTATATATACCCATTATCGCCAAGAAAAGGGTGCCATTGCCACTGTATGCGGATGACGCAGTGTTAATGGCATGAACAGAGAACGCCACTCATAGACTTTTGTAGCGGTTCAGGGACTACAGTACCAGGAAATCCCTGATTATAAATAATAGCAACACAAAGAGCATGGTACTTAAGCCGTCTTCTATTTTTAAGTGGGCCCCTGTGGTTTGGGGAGCCCGATTGGAAATCGTTAAGCAGTTTGATTATTTAGGCATTCATTGTTCATGGAACCTGCTTTCGAGTTTTCAAGTGCAGAAGGAGGCCCAAGTCCTGCTACAAACGGTGGGTGCGTTTTTCAAATTTAGGCACAAAGCTGGCACTAGAAGTATCAGCATAATTTTGCTGATATATAAGAAGAGGGCAATGGCGGCTGCTCTATATGGGGCAGAACTCTGGGGGTTTGCAAATGTGCGACCACTTTAGGTGGCTGAAAATAACTTTCTTAGAGCCATGCTGAGGTTGGGTCCGGGCACCCCTCTGGTAGCACTCTATAGGGAATAAAGTTCACACCAATTTCTGAAATTGCAGCGCTAAGACCCTTAAAGGATGCTATCTATTTAGAAACACCAGTAGAACCTACTCGGAAAAAGGAGTGTATGGGGAGAATTAGGTTATCCCATGTCCAGGATGTTCTAAATGATTTACAGATGGGATCTGTAGGAGGCTGGACTGGCTTGTAGTGAGTACCAAGGGGTACTTGCACCTTGCACCAGGCCCAGTTATCCCTTAATAGTGTATAGGGTGTCTAGCAGCTTAGGCTGATAGATAATGGTAGCTTAGCAAAGCAGCTCAGGCTGAACTAGGAGACGTGTGAAGCTACTACAGTACCACTTAGTGTCATATGCACAATATCATAAGAAAACACAATACACAGTTATACTAAAAATAAAGGTACTTTATTTTTATGACAATATGCCAAAGTATCTTAGAGTGTACCCTCAGTGAGAGGATAGGAAATATACACAAGATATATATACACAATAGCAAAAATATGCAGTATAGTCTTAGAAAACAGTGCAAACAATGTATAGTTACAATAGGATGCAATGGGGAAACATAGGGATAGGGGCAACACAAACCATATACTCCAGAAGTGGAATGCGAACCACGAATGGACCCCAAACCTATGTGACCTTGTAGAGGGTCGCTGGGACTATTAGAAAATAGTGAGAGTTAGCAAAATAACCCTCCCCAAGACCCTGAAAAGTGAGTGCAAAGTGCACCAAAGTTCCCCTAAGGACAAAATAGTCGTGTTAGAGGGAAAATGCAAAGAAAACACAAATCAGCAATGCAACAACGATGGATTCCTGACTGAGGGTACCTGTGGAACAAGGGGACCAAGTCCAAAAGTCACAAGCAGCTCGGAGATGGGCAGATGCCCAAGAAATGCCAGCGGTTGGTGCAAAGAAGCTCTTACTAGGCTGAAGAACTGTGAATACTGCAGGAACGACAAGGGCTAGAGACTTCCCCTTTGGAGGATGGATCCCCCACGCCTTGGAGAGTCGTGCAGAAGTGTTTTCCCGCCGGATGGACGCCAACAAGCCTTGCTACACGCAAATCGTGCGTTTGGCGTTTTTGGACGCTGCTGGGGCCCAGGAGGGACCAGAAGGTCGCAAATTGGACCTGCAGAGAGAGGGGACGTCGAGCAAGACAAAGAGCCCTCACTGAAGCAGGTAGCACCCGGAGAAGTGCCAGAAACAGGCACTAGGAGGATGCGTGAAACGGTGCTCGCCGAAGTTGCACAAAGGAGTCCCACGTCGCCGGAGGCCAACTTAGAAAGTCGTGCAATGCAGGTTAGAGTGCCGTGGACCCAGGCTTGGCTGTGCACGAAGGATTTCCGCCGGAAGTGCACAGGGGCCGGAGTAGCTTGCAAAGTCGCGGTTCCCAGCAATGCAGCCCAGCGAGGTGAGGCAAGGACTTACCTCCACCAAACTTGGGCTGAAGAGTCACTGGACTGTGGGGGTCACTTGGACGGTGTCGCTGGATTCGAGGGACCTCGCTCGTCATGCTGAGAGGAGACCCAAGGGACCGGTAATGCAGCTTTTTGGTGCCTGCGGTTGCAGGGGGAAGATTCCGTCGACCCACGGGAGATTTCTTCGGAGCTTCTGGTGCAGAGAGGAGGCAGACTACCCCCACAGCATGCACAAGCAGGAAAACAGTCGAGAAGGCGGCAGGATCAGCGTTACAGAGTTGCAGTAGTCGTCTTTGCTACTATGTTGCAGGTTTGCAGGCTTCCAGCGCGGTCAGCGGTCGATTCCTTATCAGAAGGTGAAGAGGGAGATTCAGAGGAACTCGGCTGAGCTCATGCATTCGTTATCTAAAGTTTCCCCAGAGACAGAGACCCTAAATAGCCAGAAAAGAGGGTTTGGCTACCTAGGAGAGAGGAAAGGCTACTAACACCTGAAGGAGCCTATCACAAGGAGTCTCTGACGTCACCTGGTGGCACTGGCCACTCAGAGCAGTCCAGTGTGCCAGCAGCACCTCTGTTTCCAAGATGGCAGAGGTCTGGAGCACACTGGAGGAGCTCTGGACACCTCCCAGGGGAGGTGCAGGTCAGGGGAGTGGTCACTCCCCTTTCCTTTGTCCAGTTTCGCGCCAGAGCAGGGGCTAAGGGGTCCCTGAACCGGTGTAGACTGGCTTATGCAGAATTGGGCACCTCTGTGCCCAACAAAGCATTTCCAGAGGCTGGGGGAGGCTACTCCTCCCCTGCCTTCACACCATTTTCCAAAGGGAGAGGGTGTCACACCCTCTCTCAGAGGAAGTTCTTTGTTCTGCCATCCTGGGCCAGGCCTGGCTGGTCCCCAGGAGGGCAGCTGCCTGTCTGAGGGGTTGGCAGCAGCAGCAGCTGCAGTGAAACCCCAGGAAGGGCAGTTTGGCAGTACCAGGGTCTGTGCTACAGACCACTGGGATCATGGGATTGTGCCAACTATGCCAGGATGGTATAGAGGGGGCAATTCCATGATCATAGACATGTTACATGGCCATATTCGGAGTTACCATGGTGAAGCTACATATAGGTAGTGACCTATATGTAGTGCACGCGTGTAATGGTGTCCCCGCACTCACAAAGTTCAGGGAATTGGCTCTGAACAATGTGGGGGCACCTTGGCTAGTGCCAGGGTGCCCTCACACTAAGAAACTTTGCACTTAACCTTTACCAGGTAAAGGTTAGACATATAGGTGACTTATAAGTTACTTAAGTGCAGTGTAAAATGGCTGTGAAATAACGTGGACGTTATTTCACTCAGGCTGCAGTGGCAGGCCTGTGTAAGAATTGTCAGAGCTCCCTATGGGTGGCAAAAGAAATGCTGCAGCCCATAGGGATCTCCTGGAACCCCAATACCCTGGGTACCTCAGTACCATATACTAGGGAATTATAAGGGTGTTCCAGTAAGCCAATGTAAATTGGTAAAATTGGTCACTAGCCTGTTAGTGACAATTTGAAAGTAATGAGAGAGCATAACCACTGAGGTTCTGGTTAGCAGAGCCTCAGTGAGACAGTTAGGCACCACACAGGGAACATATACATGCACACCTATGAGCACTGGGGCCCTGTGTGACAGGGTCCCAGTGACACATACATATAGGCCACAAACCTATGAGCACTGGGGTCCTGACCAGCAGGATCCCAGTGACACATAACAAACATACTGAAAACATAGTGTTTTCACTATGAGCACTGAGGCCTGGCTATCAGGATCTCAGTGAGACAGTGAAAACAGTGACAAACACCCTGACATACACTCACAAACAGGCCAAAAGTGGGGGTAACAAGGCTAGAAAGAGGCTACCTTCTCACACAACCCCCCCCCCCAAACGAAGGACAATAAGGCTAACCTTGGCCAGTTGAGACTTTATTGTCTAAGTGGTGATAAGTAGACAGTAGCTCTGCAATAGACTGGTTACTCCCTTTATCATCCACTATATGGTTACTTCCCTGTGGGGATGTAAACCACCCTGTTTGAAGTTTTTTAGCTAAGCAACAATGTGAAGATGTATTTTCAGAGTTTCTATCAGTAAGTTTTAGTTTAGAGCAGTGGGAATTGTCCACTGAACCTATTTGTAGTGATGGAAATGCCAGACAGGGATGCTGTCTCAGAAAAGCCATAGCTGGGCAAAAACTTTGTCCATATGGCTGGAAGAGAGAACAGGGATGCTGTTTCTCTTGGGTTGGAGCAGGGCAGGGATGCTGTCCTATCAGCTCCACACTAGGGCAGGGATGCTGTCCTAAGTGTTGTGAGGCAGTGCAGAGTTTCTGCACTAAAGTTTCTCTGGGAGGGTTGGAGGGATGCTCCATGTTAACTAAAATGGTGCTCTTTTTCTCACCAATGTTAGTTATCCCACAGAGAGGTACTTCCACCTCAGGGAGTACAGTTTTGCCAACTGATGATTCCCTTGGAACAGGTGCCACCCCAGTAGAGGTTTCTCCCACCACAGGAATGGTATCCTGAATGGTAGGGTGGTTAGGGGATACTGTGATACCCTTTTTACCTGTTGATGGAGAGGGTTCCTGAGTTTTCAGGCCTTCTCTCCTTTGCTTTTTCATTTCAGTAGAAATGAGAGGGAACAATTCCTCAGGGATGCCCAGCATGGCTGCATGGGCATAAAACTCTACATCAGCCCAACCTGAGGCCTCTAGGTCATTACCTAAGAGACAGTCTACAGGTAAGCTAGGTGATACCACCACCTGCTTAGGGCCAGTAACTCCACCCCAACTAAACTGAATTATAGCTAAGGGAAGGAACTTAGTGGAGTTATGGACATCAATAATCTTATACTGTTGTCCAATGATGTGTTGTTCAGGAGGCACTAGGTTTTCAGTCACCAAAGTGAAACTGGCACCTGTGTCCCTGTAGGCCAAGGCCTCAACACCATTTATTGAAACTGTCTGCCTGTACTTATCCATTGTAAGGGGACAAGCAGCCAGTGTGGCAAGGCCAATGCCACTAGGTGTGACAGAAACTGTTTTGGGACTGATGACATCAGTTTCCACTATGGACCCATAAGTGAACCCAACTACACCCTTTGCTTGACTGTTGCCAGCAGTCCCACCACTAGTACCACTACTGCTAGGGGCACTAGAGCTTGATGTATTAGTGGTGGTAGGCTCAGGGGGTTTACCTGGACAGGACTTATCCCCTGGCCTATGGCCTCTATTTTTACACACAAAGCACCAAGGCTTTTTAATGTGTGCAGGTTGGGAAGAAGAGGAAGAATTTGTTTTATCCCCAACCTCTGAAGAGTGTTTAAGATTTGAAGTGGGATCTTTGGTTTTACCCTTATCCCCATGCTTATCTTGAGATTTTTCACCATCTTTCTTCTTATTGCCATCTTTGTCACCCCCTGTATGAACTTTTCTGTTCACCCTTGTTCTGACCCATTTGTCTGCCTTCTTTCCCAATTCTTGGGGAGAGGTCAGATCAGAGTCTACCAGGTACTAGTGCAACAAATCAGACACACAATTATTAAGTATATGCTCTCTCAGGATTGTGTTATACAGGCTTTCATAATCAGTAACTTTACTGCCATGTAACCACCCCTCCAAGGCCTTCACTGAATGGTCAACGAAATCAACCCAGTCTTGTGAAGACTCCTTTTTGGTCTCTCTGAACTTTATCCTGTACTGTTCAGTGGTTAAGCCATAACCATCCAGGAGTGCATTCTTAAGAACTGTAAAATTATTGGCATCACTTTCTTTCACAGTAAGGAGCCTATCCCTACCTTTTCCACTAAATGATAGCCATAGGATAGCAGCCCACTGCCTTTGAGGGACATCCTGTACAGCACAGGCCCTCTCAAGTGCAGCAAACCACTTGTTAATGTCATCCCCCTCCTTATAAGGGGGAACTATCTTGTGCAGATTCCTGGAATCATGCTCTTTTGCAGGATGACTATGGGGAATACTGCTGCTGCCACCATGGGTATCTAAACCCAACTTCTGTCTTTCCTTCTCTAATTCTAAAGACTGTCTATCCAAATCCAGCTGTTGCTTCTTGAGCTTCAGTCTGGTTTGTTCCACTCTCAATCTATTGAGCTCCCTTTCTAACAATCTGTCATCAGGGTGGGTGGGAGGGACATTTCTAGATACAGAGGTATGATGGGAATGAACAGAAGGAGACCTGTCCCTTACAGAGGGCACCCTAACAGCTTGGCTAACAGTATAATGTGAGAGCACACCATCAGTATGGTGTGATTCAACCTCTGTACCAACTATGCTAGACTGTCTAGTAATGGGCAGGCTGAGAAGTTTCTTTCCTGAATCTTTTCCTGGGGGAGTCCCTGGATCAGATTGAGAACCATTAGCTACTTTTTCACCAGCTTGGGCACTTATGGCCTTATCCTGTATTCTAAGCATATTAATTAACAGTTCTAAGGAAGGATTCTTCCCTACACTCAAACCTCTCTCTATGCAGTGACTCCTTGCTCCTTTCCAGCTAAGGTGATCATATGCCAGTTTGGACAGTTCAACATTTTTACCTGTGCCAGACATTTTTAGAGAGAGTTAAAGTGATAGAAAAAGAGAAAAAAGTTTTCAGAACTTTTTGGAAAGACAGAAAAACTTTTTAAACTTTTAAGAACTTTTTGAAAGTTTAGAAGAACTTTTCAGCACTTAGAAAAGAGTGAAAAGAGGAAATGCAAAACTTTTTGGCTATGTGTATATACACTGACCTTGTTTTGTATATTTTTCTCTTATGAAAAGTACAATGACAAGAGTGGTAAGTAGTCTCAAAGCACTTATCCCACCACTGCACAACCAATGTAGGAGGCTGGACTGGCTTGTAGTGAGTACCAAGGGGTACTTGCACCTTGCACCAGGCCCAGTTATCCCTTATTAGTGTATAGGGTGTCTAGCAGCTTAGGCTGATAGATAATGGTAGCTTAGCAAAGCAGCTCAGGCTGAACTAGGAGACGTGTGAAGCTACTACAGTACCACTTAGTGTCATATGCACAATATCATAAGAAAACACAATACACAGTTATACTAAAAATAAAGGTACTTTATTTTTATGACAATATGCCAAAGTATCTTAGAGTGTACCCTCAGTGAGAGGATAGGAAATATACACAAGATATATATACACAATAGCAAAAATATGCAGTATATTCTTAGAAAACAGTGCAAACAATGTATAGTTACAATATGATGCAATGGGGAAACATAGGGATAGGGGCAACACAAACCATATACTCCAGAAGTGGAATGCGAACCACGAATGGACCCCAAACCTATGTGACCTTGTAGAGGGTCGCTGGGACTATTAGAAAATAGTGAGAGTTAGCAAAATAACCCTCCCCAAGACCCTGAAAAGTGAGTGCAAAGTGCACCAAAGTTCCCCTAAGGACAAAATAGTCGTGTTAGAGGGAAAATGCAAAGAAAACACAAATCAGCAATGCAACAACGATGGATTCCTGACTGAGGGTACCTGTGGAACAAGGGGACCAAGTCCAAAAGTCACAAGCAGCTCGGAGATGGGCAGATGCCCAAGAAATGCCAGCGGTTGGTGCAAAGAAGCTCTTACTAGGCTGAAGAACTGTGAATACTGCAGGAACGACAAGGGCTAGAGACTTCCCCTTTGGAGGATGGATCCCCCACGCCTTCGAAAATCGTGCAGAAGTGTTTTCCCGCCGGATGGATGCCAACAAGCCTTGCTACACGCAAATCGTGCGTTTGGCGTTTTTGGACGCTGCTGGGGCCCAGGAGGGACCAGAAGGTCGCAAATTGGACCTGCAGAGACAGGGGACGTCGAGCAAGACAAAGAACCCTCACTGAAGCAGGTAGCACCCGGAGAAGTGCCAGAAACAGGCACTACGAGGATGCGTGAAACGGTGCTCGCCGAAGTTGCACAAAGGAGTCCCACGTCGCCGGAGACCAACTTAGAAAGTCGTGCAATGCAGGTTAGAGTGCCGTGGACCCAGGCTTGGCTGTGCACGAAGGATTTCTGCCGGAAGTGCACAGGGGCCGGAGTAGCTTGCAAAGTCGCGGTTCCCAGCAATGCAGCCCAGCGAGGTGAGGCAAGGACTTACCTCCACCAAACTTGGGCTGAAGAGTCACTGGACTGTGGGGGTCACTTGGACGGTGTCGCTGGATTCGAGGGACCTCGCTCGTCGTGCTGAGAGGAGACCCAAGGGACCGGTAATGCAGCTTTTTGGTGCCTGCGGTTGCAGGGGGAAGATTCCGTCGACCCACGGGAGATTTCTTCGGAGCTTCTGGTGAAGAGAGGAGGCAGACTACCCCCACAGCATGCACAAGCAGGAAAACAGTCGAGAAGGCGGCAGGATCAGCGTTACAGAGTTGCAGTAGTCGTCTTTGCTACTATGTTGCAGGTTTGCAGGCTTCCAGCGCGGTCAGCGGTCGATTCCTTATCAGAAGGTGAAGAGGGAGATGCAGAGGAACTCGGCTGAGCTCATGCATTCGTTATCTAAAGTTTCCCCAGAGACAGAGACCCTAAATAGCCAGAAAAGAGGGTTTGGCTACCTAGGAGAGAGGAAAGGCTACTAACACCTGAAGGAGCCTATCACAAGGAGTCTCTGACGTCACCTGGTGGCACTGGCCACTCAGAGCAGTCCAGTGTGCCAGCAGCACCTCTGTTTCCAAGATGGCAGAGGTCTGGAGCACACTGGAGGAGCTCTGGACACCTCCCAGGGGAGGTGCAGGTCAGGGGAGTGGTCACTCCCCTTTCCTTTGTCCAGTTTCGCGCCAGAGCAGGGGCTAAGGGGTCCCTGAACCGGTGTAGACTGGCTTATGCAGAATTGGGCACCTCTGTGCCCAACAAAGCATTTCCAGAGGCTGGGGGAGGCTACTCCTCCCCTGCCTTCACACCATTTTCCAAAGGGAGAGGGTGTCACACCCTCTCTCAGAGGAAGTTCTTTGTTCTGCCATCCTGGGCCAGGCCTGGCTGGTCCCCAGGAGGGCAGCTGCCTGTCTGAGGGGCTGGCAGCAGCAGCAGCTGCAGTGAAACCCCAGGAAGGGCAGTTTGGCAGTACCAGGGTCTGTGCTACAGACCACTGGGATCATGGGATTGTGCCAACTATGCCAGGATGGTATAGAGGGGGCAATTCCATGATCATAGACATGTTACATGGCCATATTCGGAGTTACCATGGTGAAGCTACATATAGGTAGTGACCTATATGTAGTGCACGCGTGTAATGGTGTCCCCGCACTCACAAAGTTCAGGGAATTGGCTCTGAACAATGTGGGGGCACCTTGGCTAGTGCCAGGGTGCCCTCACACTAAGTAACTTTGCACCTAACCTTTACCAGGTAAAGGTTAGACATATAGGTGACTTATAAGTTACTTAAGTGCAGTGTAAAATGGCTGTGAAATAACGTGGACGTTATTTCACTCAGGCTGCAGTGGCAGGCCTGTGTAAGAATTGTCAGAGCTCCCTATGGGTGGCAAAAGAAATGCTGCAGCCCATAGGGATCTCCTGGAACCCCAATACCCTGGGTACCTCAGTACCATATACTAGGGAATTATAAGGGTGTTCCAGTAAGCCAATGTAAATTGGTAAAATTGGTCACTAGCCTGTTAGTGACAATTTGAAAGTAATGAGAGAGCATAACCACTGAGGTTCTGGTTAGCAGAGCCTCAGTGAGACAGTTAGGCACCACACAGGGAACATATACATGCACACCTATGAGCACTGGGGCCCTGTGTGACAGGGTCCCAGTGACACATACATATAGGCCACAAACCTATGAGCACTGGGGTCCTGACCAGCAGGATCCCAGTGACACATAACAAACATACTGAAAACATAGTGTTTTCACTATGAGCACTGAGGCCTGGCTATCAGGATCTCAGTGAGACAGTGAAAACAGTGACAAACACCCTGACATACACTCACAAACAGGCCAAAAGTGGGGGTAACAAGGCTAGAAAGAGGCTACCTTCTCACAGGATCCCTTAGGGCCACCCCCCAGAAATGTTAGACAAAACACCGCAGATCTAATTGAAGTGTGGAGGCGGCCGCACATGATAATGAAGAAGTGCTTGGGTTGAAGCCACGGTCCATTTTGTTGGATTATTTAAGCAACTCCCAGGGCTATGTGTGTATCTGAACGTGCTATACCCCGTGTTCAGAAGGTCTTCATATGTAAAGTTCAGACTGGGCATTCTCCCATGTGGGCGGACCCCTGTGACTGTAGTTTCAGATAATGTAACCCACTATTCTATTCTGTGAGAAACACGATTCCCCCTATCAGCGCAGGTTAATTCCCCCGTTTAAGTTTAATGGGATTAGACATGTTAAGGCGGCAGTGGCATTGTGTGCAAGATTGGGTGTTCTACAGGTGGTTAATGCTGTTGCATCATTCCTATGGGTAGTGTGGGCTTACTTGAGAGATCTGTCCTCCGTACTGGGGAATAGCTCAGCCAGTTAACCTAGGTGGTTCTATATATCCTGTATCTCGAATGAATTATATACTCAATATGGACCCGTAGGGGGAAGGCCACCCTCCTTTAATGGGATAATTTGTGCAACTTTGGTGTTTCGTTTTTGCTGTCCACTTGGTAGGAATGTTACACTGATTTTAATGGTGGACTGGCATTGACTAACCAAGTACCTTCTTTTTGCACTTGCACTTTCGCAGATCTCATGATTCTATAATTGCTAGACTTGGATGTAACGCTGCTTGCTTATGACTGTGTCTTGTTAATGAATAACGTTTAGTATGCTCCTTTTAACTATTGTATTGTATTTATTGTATCCTTTTTAACTGTAGTGCTAAACAGCTGAAAGAATAATTTTGACTAGTGATTTTTCCAAATGAATATATGCCCACCTATGTCGAAGAAGAAGTAGAATATAGTACAATCACACACAAAGCAGAACACTTTTGAAGCAAACTCCTGACGGCATTATAGCATCAAAAGTCAAGTTTATGCAATGAGTATCTATTCCGCTCCTGGTGGCATGCTGTCTTCTAGCTTCTAAAATACAGTAACTTTACTAACCAACATTATTTTTGTGTGACTTTCTTAAGAATGATCCAGGTAAAATATTCATGTACCACAAAGGAGGGTGCCTGGTCAAGGCATCAAATTCATGCATCTAACGAGGATACGCTGTGCACGTCGCAGACTATACTCAGAAGACACTAAGGGACTCTAGGTATAGCTGTTGCTCTCTGCCATGAACGAAGGATCCCAGAACAAGAATTTGAAATATCCAAGAATCCACTGAAATCCTGTAACGTGAAAAAGCTCTATTAAGCAGCATTGATCATTTATTTTGAAGTCTCTATTGAAGTGAATGCTATCCATTGAAATTGTTTTCTTTGACTCATCAAAAAAGGCCATTGACATTAAAACTGCCCCTTCATGTAGCACGCTTAAGATATATTTGCTGGTTTGCTTTTACTAATTTTGTCCATTCATCTCTTGAAAGACAACTGTGCATAGTTCCAATAATTGAAATAAAAGTAGAGGGAGGTTCAAGACTTTCTGACGGGTAGCTCATGGAGTCATCCAAGAAGAGGCCTTCTAGAGGTCACTAGAAAGCATGTATATAAACCAAGTAAGCAGCCAGACAGAATGTAGCAAATTACTGAAAATAAAGCAAACATCACATAAACAATCCGTAAATTGGAACAAAGATTGCATGCTGGCTGATCTCTTACCTTTCCATACAAATATTTTTCTGTCTGAACTGTGGTCCAAAATGAAACATTCCTCAGATTTGAGCATATCAATAAGGAAAGGATTTTCCTCTGCAACCACAGTCACCTTCATGGAGCCACTGGCATCTGACACCTGCAACAAAATGAATAAATACAACGGGGCTGTAATGGCATTTTACATTCTTGTCAATCCTAGGTTAACATCAAGAGGCATGAGATTAAAAATGTCATTCAGTCTAATTTCACAGATTCTTTTAAAATCTCTGTTAAATTCTTCTAAATTTGTTGCATGAGTCTTGCCTTAGGGAAGACAACACCAATGCTATAAGACCAGATTTAGCTCTATTTGCCCAGTCGGATGTAGTCAATCAATTTAAGACATTTAGGGCCGTATTTATACTCTGGTTGCGCCGAATTTGCGTCGTTTTTTTCGACGCAAATTCGACGCTAAACTAACGCCAACTAACGCCATATTTATACTATGGCGTTAGACGCTTCGGGCGCCAAAGTGCCCGGAGTGGGCGTCATTTTTTAGCGTGAACCCCTTCCTTGCGTTAATGATATGCAAGGGAGGCGTTCCCGTCTTAAAAAATGACTCCCAGGCCTTTACGTGGTATTTATACTCCCGGGCAAAAATGACGCCCGGGAGTGGGCGTGGCCAAAAACGGCGCTTTTGCGCCGCTTTTTAACGCCTGGGTCAGGCATGGCGTTAAGGGACAAGTGGGCTCAAAATGAGCCCAGAGGTGCCCTCCCCTGCCCCCAGGGACCCCCCCTGCCACCCTTGCCCACCCCAGGAGGACACCCAAGGACGGAGGGACCCATCCCATGGACATTAAGGTAAGTCCAGGTAAGTTTTTTTTTTTTTTTTTTTTTGTGGCATAGGGGGGCCTGATTTGTGCCCCCCTACATGCCACTATGCCCAATGACCATGCCCAGGGGACAGAAGTCCCCTGGGCATGGCCATTGGGCAAGGGGGCATGACTCCTATCTTTACAATGATAGGAGTCATGTTGATGGGGGATGGGCGTCGAAAAAAAATGGCGCAAGTCGGGTTACGACGATTTTTTCGACGTAACCTGACTTGCCCCATTTTAAGACGCCCATACGCCATTTTCCCCCTACGCCGGCGCTGTCTGGTGTACGTGGTTTTTTTCCACGCACACCAGGCAGCGCCGGTCTGATTGCGCCGTCTAACGCCATTCCATAAATACGGCGCCCGCATGGCGCTTCAGAATGGCGTTAGACGGCGCAAATTTTTTTGACGCTAAACTGCGTTAGCGCAGTTTAGCGTCAAAAAGTATAAATATGGGCCTTAATACTGAGGTACTGAATTTTTGATGAGGCCGGATGCGCCAGCTGAATTTTACCCAAACCACCCTACAGGCACTTTGCAGAAGATATAAACTTACTGTAAGGGGTAGAACACTTAGGGGCACATTTAAGAGCCCCTAGCTCCATTCTAATGCCACATTGCCATCATTTTTTTATGGTAATGTGGTGTTAGAAGGCAAAAAACGCTGCACCATATTTCCAAAATGACACAATGAATGCATGCGTCACTTTCTAACCCTTTGTAGGAATGGGGACATGGCTCTAGTGGGTCAAAAATGACGGTAGGCTGATTAGTGGGGGCAAAAAATGGTGCAAAGACATCTTAGAGATTTCTTTGCGTAATTTTGTTTGCCACTTTTAACGCCTGCTCAGAACAGGCATTAAAAGGACGCTTCCATTGGTTACAATGGGCCTCTAGATGCTTTGCAGGATTAGCGTCAAATTTGTTGATGCTAATCCTGCAAAGCGCCAGACTAGCATAAAAAATTCTGATGCTAGTCCCTCAACTACCGACATGGTGCACCGTATTTTAAATACAGCACACACATGGTGGTGTTAGGGGGGTGCTAAGGGGCTAAAAAAAAGTGCCCCTTAATTTGTGCAAATGTTTACTTTGTCCCTTCAATTATGATTCATTTGATTATCCTATCAATGCACTTTGCACAGTTTTCAGAAGGAACCAATCATTTTCTGTACCATTGTAGAGATGCACAAGCTAGTTCTACTGCGAAGAAGGAAAAATACACATGCATTTTACTTTCACACCTGACATCACGCATCATTTGCAGAGGTCTGCATTTTGCATGAAACCCATCAGTTCAGTCCTGCAGTGAATATTTTAACTCTACATATTTATTTTGCACTTTCAATGTGAAGAAGTTCATCTTCTTCTGTGTTTTCATTTTATTTTTGTTTGGAGATCTGCTGTTATTATCACTATTGTAGCTAAGACCTGAAGACCAGACCTCAGCTCTGCTTAAAACGAAACACATGGGAGTCCATTGTTGCCACGCCTCCCACTTCGCTATATCAATTTAAGGATAAATGGTTTGTACAGACATACAAAGTGGTGGTATGGAGTGTCTCCTCTAAAATGTAACATGCTTTTAGAAGTGCATGGTTTCTGCAAAAAGGCTATCAAAACACAAAAAGAGACCACCACGCCCTAAAATTTTAATGCATACACACACCGAGTATTTGAGGTCTACTGGCATCAATTCATAAAAGATGTTGACCTGGATGAATAACGTTTAGTCTGTCAGACTCAAGAAACAGTCTACTTTCAGGACAAAAATCATCACCCACGCTTAGGTAGCATTCTTCATCAAAGGGTCCTTACTCACACCATAAATCAGCTTTATGGTGTGGGCTACAACTCCCGCACAGATGAGCAGCTCTTTAGATTGATAGTCCCTACCTGAGCAGTGGTGTAAGTGAGGGGCAGGGTACAATGAGAAAATTGAAAATAAAAATAAAAGTACCTCTTGGTGGATATAAGGTTATGTGTATAGGATTAAAAAAGAGGGGAATATTCAATCCTAGTTTAAATGCATGGTCAACACAGTTCAGCCTTTTTATACCCTCTAATAGGTGCTTAGGCTTTCATCAGGACCAATATTCTAGTCAATGTACACAACTGTGTGTAAAACAATGAGGTATAATAATAAGGTAATGTGTTACAACCAATGGTCCATTGGCTTGAGAATGGATCCACCGTACTCTAATTAGGTGAGTTAAAAAGCCTCAACTTGAGGCATTCTGGCAAGGATAAATTGGGCTATGACCCCACTGTCTGCTATTTGTGCTGCTCATTTTTCCAAGTTGAGGACGACAGCTGAAGCGACTGAACGCCAATAGACCAGCAAGTACCTGGTGTGTGAATGTTCTGCAAAAAGACTGCAGAAGTGGCGTATAAAGCAAAACCTGGCTTAAAAACTACTTTGATAGAAATGTCCTATGCACAACAACTGGAAGAAAAGACCAGTGATTTGGTTAGAAATGTATTATCCACAGGACAAAAGTATTAAAAATGTAATGCTTGAGCTCAGCTTCATTGCCAATCACAGATGCTGAGATGTCGAGTCACATCGGGGTGTGAAGAACGTGATTTCCTTTGATGATTTAGTGGGATTGGGGTAACATAGCACCAGGAAAGGAGACGTTTGACATTTTGTATTTTGTGGTGACTAGGACTATGCAATAGATGTTACATAAATGCAGACCTCTAGAACAGTATCTAGGACATGCTTCTGCACAGTAGATTAAGAAAAAGCCAGGCAGGCCATTTTTCTAAGAAATGATCAGGTATCTATGACTGAATTTACTCTTGAACACTTTAAACTCCCTTGTTTGACAATATAAAAGTTGACTGCAGCTAAAGAAGAAATACAAACTTACTGTTGCCTTCCTCAAGGAATACCCAAGACGGCCGGGCAAACATACAGCACAGTGAGGGGGGGTGCTGTGCACTACCCTTCACAGCTCATCATCCCCTGGCCCACCCATTTACCAGAAAACAATAATAAACTTTGTTTATTATTGTTTTGTGGTAGAGGTTTTGCAGCTGCCGCTGCTGGTGGTGGGGAGGCGTTCCTCTGCCCTAATGGATGAGCCACCCCTGGCCATTGAAGACTTAAAGATTGTCAACTACATGCAAATGAATACATCTATTTCTTAGTTTATCGTGTTCAGTTTTCCCAAGCAACGTTGAAATCCCCAGGCTTATTCTTTCAAGATACGCCTATATTTATGTTTGTCCCAATGTACAAACTAGGATGATTACTTTTTTATGTTAAGCCTGACCATGTTGATGGCAACAATTTCTTTGTTGTATATGTTATCTTCCCTGAAATGCATGTTTGTTTTGTGACTGAGATTTCAATCTCAATGATATGCAGTTTGGGGCCCTGAGTGAGGTTTAAAAAAAACCACAAAAAACCCACCCATGTGTTGAAACCCATGCTATTTAAGAACAACCTGGAGCAGCATGAGGGGATTCATAAGTCACTGGAAGCACATTGGTAGCAACTTTACCATGAGCACATACCTATCACAAGGGGATTCTCAACATCAAGCTGTAAGAAATTGGATTGCTCATTGGTGGGGGTGTAAGCCCTGGTTGGGCAGAAACTACAAGCCTTGACTGGGAGAGGCACAAGCCAACCCCAGATTAAGCTATGTTCAACCCACCTGGCACAGAGAAGTCAGCCTTAATTCAGGCAAAACGTGTAAAGTATTTGTGCAACACTATAAATAGTAAAAATGTGATGAACACCCCACAAGGAGGATCCCATAACACGTTGTTTTCAATAAATAAAACAGGACCAAAACAACAAAAATCCAATAAGTAGAACTGGAGATATACAGATTGCAGTGAAAATAGCACCAAAATCACAAAGCTCCAACTGTGGATATCTGTGGCTGGACCAGGACAAAATCACTAGTTCAGTGGAGCGTGGGCTGGCTACAAGGACTGTATTAGGCCCACTGAACAAAATACCTTAGGTCTTGGTTGTGGAGCATTATGAGGATCTGCACTGAGCGGTAAGGCGATGCATTGCTTCCAAGGGGCTGCAGAGCTGCAACGCAAGTTCCTGCATCCTCGTCGGGGACCCCATTGATGAGAACTTGTGATTTCAAGTCTGGAGTTGAAGATGCATTGTACAGTCGAGATGATGCCTCTGTTCCGAGGAGCTCTGAGGCTGCAATGTGAGAACCTGTGGCAGTGTTGAGTCTGCCATCAATGAGGGATGTGAAGGCTTGCATTGAGAAAGCTTTGCACAGGCAGCAGTTCTAATGCAGCTGCAGGGTGGATACAGAGTCCTTTGCATTGGGAGAACCCTGGCAGCAGAGACGATACATCGGTTCTGCTTTGGTTTGTTCTGTGGAGCAGAGGAAATGCGTTTGTTCTGCTGAATCCACAGATGAGCTGGCAGAGCACCTTTAGGTCCACCTCCAAGGGCACCTAAAGCAGGGTAGGACTCACAGATGGCAGAGTCCAGGTGCCCTTGGAGTCACTCTGGGCTCCAGGGTTCAACAGATGCATGTCCAGTCCTCACCCAGAGAAGAGGGCAGCAGGCAAAAGGTCAGTACAGTAAGGGCGGGAGTCCAACAAGGCAGTGTACCAGCAGGGCAGTAGTCCAGCAGAGTGACAGTCCTTTCAGCAGCACAGTAGTCCTTCCTGGCAGAGTATTCACAGTCCAGAGGTGTACTGAAGAGGTGGTGTCTATGGTCCAATATTTATATTTGGTGTTCTTCCTTTGGAAGGTGGGAGAAGCTTCAAAAAGTTTCCCTTTGAGGTCCCCAGGCACCCTGCCTTCCCTGTCCTGGCTCTAGGCTAACTACAGGGGGTATGCAGCCCTTTACTTGGAGGCAGGACACAGCATATTCAAGTGTAAGTAGGGATGTACCCAGTTCCATCCTTCCATCCTGTGAACGATGGCCCATCCAGGCACACCTAAGCTCTCTATTTTGTGTGGCTTTGTAGGAGGAATACATAAAACCAGCATTGTCAGCTACACCCAGTCATGTGACCCAGAGACAGGCTACGGGCACTAAATGGCTAAAGCAGAAAAATTCCAACTTTCTAAATGTGGCATTTTCAAAATTGTAATTTAAATCCGACTTCACCATAAGAGAGTATTTTACATTACAACTCCAGAGGCTGCAAACATTGGATGGTTACCTGCTCCCATTTGGAAATTACAGCCTATTAATTATACTAAGGTAACTCCAGTGTTCTCCTTTGGGAGGAATATGCCTTGCAGCAGTGAAAAACTAATTTAAGAGTTTTTCACTTCTAGGACATATTAAACTAAAAGGTATGTGTCCTACTTCTTGAATACACTGCACTCTGGGCTGTTCAGAGCCTAACCTAGGGGTGACGTGTTGAAAAGCAAATTATGGGCCTAGCAAAAGGTTTATTTTGCCAGGTCGAAATGGCAGTTTAAATCTGCACATACAGGCTGCAATGGCATGCCTGAGGTATGTTTAAAAGGGCAACTTAAGTGGGTGGTGCAATCAATGCAGTAGGCCCACTAGTAGCATTTAATTTCCAGGACCTGTTTACATATAGTACCACTTTACAATGGACTTAAAAGTAAATTAAACATGCCAATTGGGTGGAAGCCAATCTCACCATGTTTAGAGGAGAGATCACACACACTTTAGCACTAGTTAGCAGTGGTAGAATGCACAGTCCTTAAACCAGTAAAAACAATATCAGCAAAAAGTGGAGGGTAAAGGCAAACAGCTTGGAGGTGACCCAGCACAGAGGGCCAGGTCCAACACAAGAAAAGAAGGGACAGTAATTTATTTGCTGGGGTTTCCCCTTGTAAAGCACCCGTTGTCTTTTGTTTGCCTACTATTGAATCATAGGATCCAGAGAAGAAAATGCAAAGAAAAAAAGAACAGCTTTAGCAAATTATCAGGATGTTGGCACCACATACCTTAGAGGTTTACATTAGATGTCTCAGACCAATTCTTCATCCATGCCTCTTGCACCCCTTCATGCAGCTGTGCTAGCCGCTGCCTCCCCTGAGGTTAAAGCAGTCATTAGATGCACTGCTCCAGCAGCTCTGGGTGACAGACAGTGGTGTTCCACATTCATGTAGTTCACCTCATCCTTCACTATCTTGGATAGTGCCAATATAGTCAGTGGGCAGCAGGCAGCCAGCAAGAACTAAGTTTGGCAGTGCAGTAAAACAACAACAAACAAGGAACACAAGAGGCCAAGTAACTGCTCAATGTGATGTGCACATTCCCTTTTGAAGCTGATAGTGCTCTTAGGGGCATTTCCTCATTCCATGCCACTAGTAGTACTTGAAGCTCCTATTTCACATGGTTTGTGATCTCCCTCAAGAGCAGAATGTGGACACCCATGCGGGAAGTGGAGGGGATGTCTCCAGCAAGAAGCATTTCCTTCTCGCTGGAGACATTCAGCAAGAAGGAAATCCATCAGGGCAACAAAGCATCAACAAACAAGGGACATGAAGCCAGGGTTGGGATGGCTTATGTGGCAATCTGCTAGTGTTAAAAGAGCTGGTCTGGCAGGGCAGTGTTGACTTTTTTTTGGCTGTTTGTGGGCCCATGTTATGGTCTGATGTTTTTTTTTCAGTTAATTTGTGCCTGATATTACTGCAAAATTGTGCCCACCAAACACAAATGCATGGAGTCTCCCATGCCTTGCAAAACCCCTATACAGCATCTATTTACAAGTTCAAACCTGTCTTGAATTGCAAATATGTGTCCCTTTTTTTCGCCATCTAGGACCCACTTTTATTTTGGTGCCCGGAGCCTATTTTCAGCCCCAGCACTACCCTCAGCCCCAGCCTGACCCTGAATGAAGTCCAGTAACTCACTGGAAAGCCGTTAAAATTAGAAACCTGATACATCAGTTAGGAAGAAGTTGGCACAATTCTGTGATGAAAATACCACAAACAAGCTCCTGATTAGTATTACCGGATGATGTAATATTATTAAAATGATTGTTCTTTCCAAATTTGTATATGTATTTCGGGCTATGACTCTTCGGGTCCCCACTTTATTTTTTATGTACCTGGAAAGCGCTATTGGCAGTTTTATGTGGGGATATAGGAGTGTTATACGATCTATTAGATGGCTAAAGATTACTTTTGGACAGGGTGGGTTGCAATTACTTGATTTTAAATTCTATTTCTGGGAGGTATTTGCAGGTCGACTTCGTAATTTGTTAACCCTAGCTGAACCAGAACCTTCAGTGTTAGGCTGCCAAATGGCGCTGGGGCATGGGTATAGTTTATTTTTACATAGAGTTAGGGACCCCAACTATTTTAAGCATGTCAGGTTTAAGGTTGTGAGGGATGTGACTTACGTTTGGAGGGAAATTTCTATTAAATATTCCTTCCCTCTGATTCATGCATATTCTCCACTATGAGATAATCTGGTCTTCCCGACAATTTTCCATGATGCAGTGGGCAACGCCATGAGTCGAGCTGGGTTGGTAATCTTAGGGCATCTTTATGACGTAAACAAATTTTTCGCTGGGCTTCAGGATGCTTTGGATCTCTCCCATCATTTTTTTTAAATACCTCCAGATAAAGGAATATTTATTTTCTGAAAGTCGGCTTAATTCAGAATAAGACAGGTTGGATTTACTTTCTGCTTTCTATAATGCACCCAGGAAGTTGTTAATTATCAAGATTTATCAGTGCTCTGTCAGTATGAGGTTGACTACAGCTCAGAGCTGGCAGTCAAATGGAGCCGGGCACTGTCCGAGGATATTGTTGCGACAGAGATTATTGGGCCCTAGAAACTATTGAGGACGCAGTCCTTTCTGTTAATCTCAAACTGCAACAATTTAAGACATTCTGCATGATGTATTACACCCCGGGCAGAATTGCTAAATGGGTTGGGAATCTGGTGGGCGATGAGACGAAATGCCCTTAATGTGGGGCTTATGCAGCAGACTTGACACCTATGTTTGCCACTTGCCCAAGGTTGCGAAATGTTTGGGTAGGAGTGACAAAACTTTCAATATACTCCATGTGAAGTGACATACAACTTTCAGCAAACTGTGCCGGCTGTTTGCAGTTAGTATTGTTACTGCAAGACTGTGCATTGCAAGAGCATGGGTCACCCCATTACCCGCTAGGGATGTGAAGTGGTTGCCTGCCGTTAGAAAAATATTTGAATTAGAGCTCGCCCTGGCTAAGGATAGGGGTGCTCACTCTATTATTAAGCTAAAGCAAACGTGTGCATGCTTCAGTTGGGGCCAATTGGGTCTAGCAGACCTTGGGCCAGATTTAAGAAGCTTCTTGTGTCACCCTCCACCACAGTAGCATCATTTTTCTGTCACTAATGTGGCATTAGGTTGGCAAAATCGCCATGCCATATTTACAAAGTGGTGCAATGCATGCATTGCGCTACTTTGTAAACCCTTGAGCCACATTATGCATGCGCCAGGCATAATGTATGCATGGGATGTGTTCGGGCATTAGGAAGCCCAGAAAAATGGTGCAATGGAATCTATGAGATTCCACTGCACCATTTCTAGCATCATTTTTAATGTATCACTAAGGCAGGTGTTAAAATGAGGCTTCCATTGTTTTCAATGGGCCTCCTATCACTTTGCAGGATTAGCATCAATATTTTTGGCGCTAATCCTGCAAAGCGACAAACTGGCATCAACATTTTTGAAGAAAGTTCTCTAATGTGCGCAATGATGCGCCATATCATGAATACGGCGCACACATGGTGGCATTAGGGAGGGTCAACTGGGCGCAAGAAAAGTAGCGCATCATAACATGATGCACCACTTTTCATAGATATGCCCCTTTATATGGTGCTGGTATATGAGAGGGTCTCCGTCAAAATCTTTAACTTATACCTAATTCGACCAAAAGACTGGGTAATTTGGGAAGCTCCTTTCTTATCTTGACAGTGGACTAATTTTGTTTCTGGTGGACTATCTCACTGTCTGTATGCTGATTAACTGATTGCTATGGTATGTTATAAGCTACGCATGTTTTTCTTTCGCTTTTTTGTTTATTTGGTTGTGACCTACTGACCACAGAAAACAAACAAAAAATATTTAAGAAAAATTTACCACAGACATAAATCCAGAAATAAAATCAAAGACAGCGGATTAGGGTTGACTAAATAAAACTGCAAAAATAAAACAATTTTCCAAAAGACGGGAACAATTTGAGAAAGTAGGCAGTTTTGTTTACTTAGGTTGAACCTCAAAACAGGGGGTCGAATTC
Source organism: Pleurodeles waltl (assembly GCF_031143425.1). Classification (NCBI taxonomy): domain Eukaryota; kingdom Metazoa; phylum Chordata; class Amphibia; order Caudata; family Salamandridae; genus Pleurodeles; species Pleurodeles waltl. Next base: position 979,871,946 of record NC_090449.1, read on the forward strand.
AAATCTAGCATCATTCAACGAGTCTTTGAAGCACATGGGGTAAGTTTTGCCTCGATGTACACACTATATACAGGACAGTGTCTGCCTATGGGGCGCCATGTACCCTCTTTAGGCACATCACAAGAATCATTTTGGAAAAGGCCCATAGATATCTTGCAAGTGTCCCTGAAAGCTCGCTACGATACAAGCTTACAGCCCGATTAGTCTAAATATATAAATATCTGCCCTCCAATTGATTGTCACCTACGTTTAGAGTAAATCTGAGATATAATGGGATTATCAAAAAATTGACGAGTACTCTTGGAAAGCTGCTACAGTAAATGTTCGTGGTGTACGATCAAGCATGTGTAAGTGGTTACTAAAAATGCATTTCCATTTGCTGTCTTTTTTCTTTTTTCTCTGAATGGAGCACAGCAAGCACCAGAAAGATATTTTGAGCTATTTGGGACACTAAATATTCGTGTTTCCCTAGTCCTGATAATTTTAGAACACTTTTCTGGTCCACTGCTTGTACAGCAGTTAAGGGAATATTTATAATCCCCTACTGCCACCTACGCCACATTAACATCATTATTTTTGACAATAATGTAGCCCAGAAGGCTGAAATTCCAGCGTATATTTACACAGAGATGCAGTGCATGCATTGCACCACTCTGTAACCATTTGTGCAACATTATGCCTGCGCCACACATAAAGTATGCAAAGGGGGGAGTTCCCCTGTTAGGGGAGCTGGAAATATGGCGCACACAATCTCTGAGATTTCCTTGCGGCGTTTTTTACGGCACTTTTACCGTCTGCTTGGTGCAGCGCCACTTTCCATAAATCTGGCCCTTAATAGCTGGGTGGTGAGAAAGTATCCATGCTATAGTCATTTAAGATGTCACAAAATGTGTTTTGTAGATGCAGAGTTCTCCCTTTCAAAAATGTAGGGGCAGATATACTAACAAGTCACGCAATATAAAGCAGCAAGAGAACTTGCTGTGCTGGGTTGCGTGACAGGGAAAGGGCAGGAACACCATAATCCTGCCCTCTCCCTGCTCTGGCACACTGAGTGGAGTCTATTGCCTACGAAGGCACCTTTGCATGGTGCAAGGGGCCCTGAGTTACTGCCAGGGTTGTTTTTGCTGCACAAAAACAATCCTCTGAGACTTTTTCCTTTTTCTACATGTGCACATACACATAGAAAGGAAAACACGAGGAGAAATAAACATATTTTTCCTTGTTACACCTCATCTGGGAAGGCATAGCATTTTTACACATTCCCAGGTTCACTAGTTTTAATAAATCTGGGAATGCACAAAAATCGTCCATGGGTGGATGCATGGGAACACCCACGCTGCACCAATGGAACGCTTTGCCAGAGCAGAGTAATGCAAGGCAGTGACTTGCTCTATCCTACACGACACCAGATTTGCTAAGCTATGGACAGCCAAGCAAGCTGGCTTTGCATGGCTTAGTAAATCTCACTGAGGCCCTTGTGTTGATTTGCGTCACCTTGCGTGACACAACAGCAATGCAACATCTTTGTAAATCTGTGACGGAGTCTTTGTGACTTCAAAACATACTTTTACAATGCAACAAAGCTCTTTTCCTATTTGCAAATTCATTTTGACTTGTAAAAGTGCTTTGTGATTCATTGAGAATTATAAAAGGATGATGTGTTAAAGAGGCACCTCTCCTATTAAAAATTCACAATAGCTGTCAATTGTTTGTGACTGCAATTGCAGTTGCAAACTGTTGATCAGTTGCCAGCTCTCGAGTTGATGTTGTAACTGATCTGCAAAGAGAAAATGTCTGTATGGGACAGATTCTCCTCTTGCAATAGAGTCGGTGGTCATAGCAGAGCAGGGAGAGGTTCCGGGGACCATTGTCTGCTCCCACACATGTCAAAAAGGAATTTTTTTTTTTTTTTTTGGTTTAAACAGCACCATCCCTTTAATAGACACGAACACTTTTAAAAACAAAAATGTTTCCCATTTGAAGTGAAAATGTAGTGATGCAGACCTGCTGTCCCTTGCAGGCCTCCATCCCTGCATGTCAGCCATTCAGAGAGGGTAGCAAATTGCGACCTGTTTAATAACTATTCATTTGGCAGGACCTTTTGAGTTCCCTTGCGAATATGCACTTTGCACAATAGCAGAAACATTGCAAATTTGGCATTCCTGGTTTGTGAATGGGAATAGTACATCAGCTCCTTGGATGTTATCCGGAACTGCAGCTGCTCCAGGGTATCCATCCTAATTGTAAAATAAAGCCACTCTCCCTTTGTGTCTCTCCTTCTAAACTTTGGCTTCAATACTGCACACAAGAGAGTCTGTACCATGAATGCGTCTCCTTTCACTAAATTTTCACTTCAAACGTCAGTGCACATTTTTTAAAGCCCATTCCATATTTTAATTAGTGGAATCATCATAACGTCACACAAAATACCTTTTCGTACGGAAAGTCTGCTAAATTAATATTAACAGTTTCTGATAATACAGCCAATCTGTGTAACATGCGGAGTTATTATTTTGCGACGGGCTGTCCATTTCAGGCCCATATTTATACTTTTTGACGCTAAACTGCGCTAACGCAGTTTAGCGTCAAAAAGTTTTGCGCCGGCTAACGCCATTCTGAAGCGCCATGCGGGCGCCGTATTTATTGAATGGCGTTAGCCGGCGCAAGCAGACCGGCGCTGCCTGGTGTGCGCGAGAAAAACCACGTACACCAGGCAGCGCCGGCGTAGGGGGAAAATGGCGCATGGGCGTCTTAAAATGGGGCAAGTCAGGTTACGTCGAAAAAATCGTCGTAACCCGACTTGCGCCATTTATTTTCGACGCCCATCCCCCATCAACATGACTCCTATCATTGTAAAGATAGGAGTCATGCCCCCTTGCCCAATGGCCATGCCCAGGGGACTTCTGTCCCCTGGGCATGGTCATTGGGCATAGTGGCATGTAGGGGGGCACAAATCAGGCCCCCCTATGCCCAAAAAAATTATTAAAAAAAAATAAAAAAATACTTACCTGAATGTCCCTGGGGTGGGTCCCTCCAGCCTTGGGTGTCCTCCTGGGGTGGGCAAGGGTGGCAGGGGGGGTCCCTGGGGGTAGGGGAGGGCACTCTGGGCTCATTTTGAGCCCACTTGTCCCTTAACGCCATGCCTGACCCAGGCGTTAAAAAGCGGCGCAAATGCGCCGTTTTTAGCCACGCCCACTCCCGGGCGTCTCTTTTGCCCGGGAGTATAAATACCACGTAAAGGCCTGGGAGTCATTTTTTAGACGGGAACGCCTCCCTTGCATATCATTAACGCAAGGAAGGGGTTCACGCTAAAAAATGACGCACATTCCGGGAACTTTGGCGCTATTCGCCTCTAACGCCATAGTATAAATATGGCGTTAGTTGGCGTTAGTTTAGCGTCGAATTTGCGTCGAAAAAAACGACGCAAATTCGGCGCAAACGGAGTATAAATACGGCCCTCAGTTTGAAGAGAGTCTCGCATTTTACCCAGCAGGGGGGGGTAGATACACACTTTCGGAATATTATACACCACATATGAGTTTCCAGATCAGTTTCTCAGATATGAGTTTCCAGATCTTGATGATGTGTGTATCCTGTCCTGAAGTTTCCTGAACAGCCTATTTTTTTTAAAGAAAAAAAAGCCTAGCACAACTGAGCATATATAAATCTTATCACAATAGTTTATTTTGACATTGTGTGCATGAATGTTAAATAAGTCAGATGAATTCAGAACTTAAATATGCTCCTCTCACAGGTCACGAGCAAACTCACCATGTATAACTTTGCCATTTTCCTGTTGGAGACATCTGCAACAGTGTCATCGTTATCATCTCCTTCTGGAATGGCAGTCTTTTTCCCCAAAACCTTCAGAAAAACACACAATTAAAAAATAAATTAGCAAACTTTTCACATTGAAAATCGCAGTTTGTATTTCGAGAAAACGCAAAGAAATGTGTACAGGGTTAAAAACCAGGAACCGTATAAAATAAAGTGCAGTGGGGGTGCAACGGGCTTCCCCTCTGTTCATCCCCCAGGGCACTTTGGTTTCACAGAATGGGCTGCAGATGCTTGTGAGGCCCCTTCTGTAATACTGATAGTTCCAGATTTAGAGGGCATTCCTCCATTCACATGGGGGTGTGGCTCCTTGTAAATTAATGAATCACTTTGCCTCTGCGCCCACACTCTATTATAGATGCGGGCACCATGGCACAGAAGGCATCAGGAGGTGCGCTGACAGCGCACAACAAAAATGTGGCACAATGTCAGTGCGCCATCTGAGGGTAGCCCTTGGGGAACAGCAAGGGGATCCCATGGACCCCTAAGACATCTCCCTGCAGGCAGGTGCAGTCACTCACTGCACCCACCTGCAGGGGTATCTCTATCTCCCCAACTAAATTGTAGGCAGATGCCTCCTGCACAGCAAAACACTGATTAAAGCAACCGCTCCATATTTCACTGAATGCTCTGCCTCAAGGGCGATCCCAAGTTTGCGGCTGCCGTTGTGGTAGCAGATTCCTTGTATTTGGGCGCACTGTTCTCGTTAGCACCATGGCACACCGGTTTAAAGATTTGCCATGGCGGAAACATGAGCAGATACACAATGAAGCCTCTGATGTGCATTTCCTTTACTGAGTTTGTGCAGGCATTGTCCTATGATATTCATCTCATCCCCATATTTGTTTCCAAGATTGGCCACGCAAAGGAGGCTGGGGTCTTTTGTGAACAATGTTCACAACTTATTTACATTTACAGTAACTGCACGGTTAATGTTGACCTTGAGTTGACTCGGCCAGGAAGCCAAGGGGTGTGGGTCTCCTGTACAGTTAAGGGAGAGAAGGGAAAGGCAGCTAAAGAAGTAATACACTATCTCCAGGGTGCCTGCCATCTGAAAGTAACGTAGATATCTGCAACTGGTAATGAGCAAAACCACAGATTGTGATGTTATTCTTTTTGAGAGTTACTGTCGTGGTGTTATCACTTCCAGCTTGAGTCCTTTGAATGGAAACTTTGAAAGTTATGTGTTTAGCGCAATGAGTGACACTTACACCATTAACTGGCACTATACTATGTGGAGATGGATTACTGTTAGAAATGGGGTTTTTGGTTGGCAGTCAGGTTACCCTCTGTCCAAGCAAAAGCCCTCACTCTAGTCAGGGTAAGTCACACACTATCCAAGATTATCCTGTGCCCACCCTCTGGTAGCTTGGCACGAGCAGTCAGGCTTAACTTAGAAGGCAATGTGTAAAGTATTTGTGCAATAAGTCATACAATACCACCGTATAGCACCACAAAAATACACCACACAGTGTTTAGAAAAATATATAATATTTATCAGGATAATTGTAGGTCAAAAAGAATAAAGATGCAATGGAAAATTGTAGAACTATCACAGGAAAGTGATATAAAGGGTCTTAAGTCTTTAGAATGTAATAAAGTGTCTTTCAAGCACAAAGTACCTTGTTTCTGGTGGAAAATCTCCTCAGAGGGCCACAGGTGAAGAGATGCGTGGAAAAAGGGGTGTGTGCGTCGATTTCCTCTCAGCACACACAGACTTGCGTCGTTCTTTTCCACGCGGGGAAGTCGGGCGTCGTTTTCCGGCGCGCAGACAGTCTCTTTTTGTGGTTCGCGGGGATTACCAGATGTCCCGGGTCTGTGCGTGGATTCTCCTGCTTGTTTTCCGGCTGCACGTCGTTCTGCGGGGCTGCGCGTCGAAGTTTCGATCTCACGGTAGGCGTCGCGTCGATTTCTCCTTGGAAGTCGGGCGGCGTTGTCCTTGCAAGGCCGTGCGTCGAAAGTTTGGTCTCACGGCAGGCGTCGCGTCGATTTCTCCTGGGAAGTCGGGCGGCGTTGTCCTTGCGAGGCCGTGCGTCAAAGTTTCGCACTCACGGTAGGCGTCGCGTCGATTTCTCCTGGAAAGTCGGGCGGCTTTGTCCTTGCGAGGTTGTGCGTCGAAGTCTCGATCGTCCCGAGGGCGTCGCGTCGATCAGCGTCGGTGTGCGGCGTTTTTCTCGCCGCGAAACAAGCTGTGCGTCGAAATTTTCGGCGCACGGAGCGTCCAAGTGAAAGGAAGAAGTCTTTTTGGTCCTGAGACTTCAAGGAACAGGAGGCAAGCTCTATCCAAGCCCTTGGAGAGCACTTTCACAGCCAGACAAGAGTTCAGCAAGGCAGCAGGGCAACAGCAAGACAGCAGTCCTTTGTAGAAAGCAGACAGGTGAGTCCTTTGAGCAGCCAGGCAGTTCTTCTTGGCAGGATGTAGTTTCTGGTTCAGGATTCTTCTCCAGCAAGTGTCTGATGAGGTAGGGCAGAGGCCCTGTTTTATACCCAAATGTGCCTTTGAAGTGGGGGAGACTTCAAAGAGTGGCTAAGAAGTGCACCAGGTCCCCTTTCAGTTCAATCCTGTCTGCCAGGGTCCCAGTAGGGGGTGTGGCAGTCCTTTGTGTGAGGGTAGGCCCTCCACCCTCCCAGCCCAGGAAGACCCATTCAAAATGCAGATGTATGCAAGTGAGGCTGAGTACCCTGTGTTTGGGGTGTGTCTGAGTGAATGCACAAGGAGCTGTCAACTAAACCTAGCCAGACGTGGATTGTAAGGCACAGAAGGATTTAAGTGCAAAGAAATGCTCACTTTTTAAAAGTGGCATTTCTAGAATAGTAATATTAAATCCGACTTCACCAGTCAGTAGGATTTTGTATTACCATTCTGGCCATACTAAATATGACCTCCCTGCTCCTTTCAGATCAGCAGCTGCCACTTCAACAGTGTATGAGGGCAGCCCCAATGTTAGCCTATGAAGGGAGCAGGTCTCACAGCAGTGCAAAAACGAATTGAGGGTTTTTTACACTACCAGGACATATAACTACACAGGTACATGTCCTGCCTTTTACCTACACAGCACCCTGCTCTAGGGGATACCCAGGGCACACATTAAGGGTGACTTATATGTAGAAAAAGGGGAGCTCTATGCTTGGCAGGTACTTTTAAATGCCAAGTCGAGGTGGCAGTGAAACTGCCCACACAGGCCTAGCAATGGTAGGCCTGAGACAAGGAAAAGGGGCTACTTAAGTGGGTGGCACAATCCGTGCTGCAGGTCCACTAGTAGCATTTAATCTATAGGCCCTAGGCACCTGGAGTGCACATTACTGGGGACTTATAAGTAGATTAAATAGTTCAATCAGGTAGGATCCAAAGTTACCATGTTTACAGAGAGAGAGCATATGCACTTTAGCACTGGTTAGCAGTCTAAAAACCAGCAAAAACAGTATCCACAAAGTGGAGGGAGGCAGGCAAAAAGTTAGGGGTGACTACCCTAAGGCTGTCAGGTCTAACATGTGTCCCCCCCAGCTGAAAGTGGGGAGAGCTACCCGACCTCTTGGGAGCTCTCATCGCTAAGGCGGAAGTACCTGGAGAGACCATCAGTATTGGCGTGGTCAACCCCTGGGCGATGTTCCACCGTAAAGTCCATCCCCTGTAGGGAAATGGACCACCTCAAGAGTTTTGGATTCTCACCCCTCATCTGCATGAGCCATCTGAGGGGCCTGTGGTCTGTCTGAACTAGGAAGTGAGTCCCAAACAGGTAGGGTCTCAGCTTCTTCAGTGCCCAGACCACAGCAAAAGCTTCTCTTTCAATAGCACTCCACCTCTGTTCCCGTGGTAATAGTCTTCTGCTAATAAAGACTACCGGTTGATCTCTGCCCTCCTCATTTAGCTGTGCTAGAACTGCCCCTATGCCATGCTCTGAAGCGTCTGTCTGCACGATAAATTCCTGGGAGTAGTCAGGGGCCTTGAGCACGGGGGCCGTGCACATGGCTTCCTTCAGGGCGTCAAAGGCTTTCTGACAAGCCTCTGTCCAATTCACCAACCTAGGTTGTTTCTTGGACGTGAGTTCTGTCAAGGGGGACACAATGGTACCATAGCCCTTGACAAACCTGCGGTAGTATCCGGTGAGGCCTAAAAAGGCTCTCACCTCAGTCTGGGTTCGAGGTGGTTGCCAGGCCTTGATAGTTTCGATCTTGGCCTGGAGTGGCTGCACCTTGCCACCACCTACTAGGTGTCCCAAGTACACCACGGAACCCTGCCCAATCTGGCACTTACTAGCCTTGATGGTCAGGCCTGCCTGTTGCAGGGCCTGAAGCACCTCCTTGAGGTGGAGCAGGTGTTCCTCCCAGCTGGAACTGTAGACAGCTATGTCATCCAGGTAGGCTGCACAGAAGGCATCCTTGCCAGCCAGGACCCCGTTAACCAACCGTTGGAAGGTAGCGGGGGCATTTTTCAATCCAAACGGCATCACCCGGAACTGGTAATGGCCGTCAGGGGTGGAAAAGGCGGACCTTTCCTTAGCCCCCTCAGTCAGGGCGATCTGCCAGTACCCTGAAGTAAGATCAAACGTACTCAGGAACTTGGCAGCGCCTAGCCTGTCCACGAGCTCATCAGCTCGGGGGATGGGGTGAGCATCAGTCCGTGTGACTGAGTTGAGACCCCGGTAGTCCACGCAGAACCGGAGTTCTGGATTCGCGCATGGGGCAGTAGCATAAGGGACCAACACCACTGGGCTGGCCCAGGGACTACTGGACTTCTCAATAACCCCTAGTGTCAACATCTTGGAGACCTCCTCCTTGATGCTGGCCTTCACCTTATCTGACAACCTGTAAATTTTGTTCTTCACAGGGAGACTGTCACCGGTGTCAATATCATGAACACAGAGGTGGGTCAGTCCAGGAGTAAGGGAGAAGAGGGGGGAGAACTGCTCCAACAGCTCATAGCAGTCTCCTTTCTGGTTTAGAGTCAGGGAGTCATACAGAATGACCCCGCTTACGGACCCATCACCTTCGTGGGCAGAGAGGAGGTCAGGGAGAGGTTCACTCTCCTCTTCCATTCCTTCATCTGTGACCAGAAGCATGTTGATCTCCGACCTCTCAAAATGAGCTTTTAGTCGGTTCACGTGGAGCACCCTTAGGGGGTTCCTAGGGGTTTGGAGGTCCACTAGGTAAGTGGCCTCCCCTTTCCGCTCCTTTATTTCAAATGGGCCAGACCAGCGGTCCTGGAGAGCTCTGGGCTCTACTGGCTCCATTACCCACACTTTGTCTCCAGGTTGAAACTCTACCAGAGTGGCCTTCTGGTCATACCATTGTTTCATCACCTCTTGACTGGCCTCCAGGTTACTTTGGGCCTCTTTCCAGAAGCGGGTCATCTGATTGCGGAGGGCCAACATGTAGCTGACCACGTCCTGAGGGGGTGTCTTTGGAGAGTTCTCCAATCCCTCCTTGACAATGCTTAAGGGTCCCCTGACGGGGTACCCATAGAGAAGCTCAAAGGGACTGAACCCTACCCCCCTCTGGGGGACCTCTCTGTAAGCAAAGAGAAGGCATGGTAAGAGGACGTCCCATTTACGCCTCATGGCCTCAGGGAGGCCACCAATCATGCCTTTCAGGGTCTTGTTGAATCTCTCCACAAGCCCATTAGACTGGGGGTGATAGGGTGTGGTGAACTTGTAGGTTACACCACACGCATCCCACAGATGCTTCAAGTACGCGGACCTGAAGTTAGTGCCTCTGTCAGACACTATCTCCTTGGGGAATCCCACACGGGTAAATATCCCCATCAGGGTTCTGGCTACCACCGATGCAGTTACGGTCCTCAGAGGGATTGCCTCTGGGTACCGGGTGGCATGGTCCACCAAAACCAGGATAAACCTGTTGCCTAAGGCAGTTTTGGGGTCCAAGGGGCCAACAATGTCGACGCCCACCCTTTCAAAGGGGGTGCCAACGACAGGAAGTGGAATCAGGGGGGTTTTAACCCTCTTTCCTGCTTTACCACTAGCCTGGCAGGTAGGACAAGCCCTGCAGAATTTGTCTGAGTGTGTCCTCATTTTGGGCCAGTGAAAGTGGGTGACAAGCCTGTTGAAGGTCTTGTCTTGTCCCAAATGTCCTGCCAGGGGAATGTCGTGAGCCAGACCCAGTAGGAAGGCTCGGTAACATTGGGGGACCACCAGCACACGGGCTGCCCCAAAGACCGGAACCCTAGGCTCACTGTAGAGGAGATCATTCTCCCAATATAGGTGGTGATTGCCAGAGGCGTCACCTGCTGCCTGGTTTAAGGCTTGTTTCCTCAACCCTTCTAGAGTGGGACACTCTTTCTGCGCCTTGCAGAATTCCTCCCTGGTGGGTCCACCCTCAACTTGCCAGCCAGCAAGCTCAGGTAAGTCACCTAGGGTGGCAATGTCTTCCCCAGTTGGCTCGGGAGTCTCCTCCTCAGGAGCCCCGTCAGCCACTGTGGGAACTTCTGGGGCCGGTTTCCCGCGCCCCTCGTCCCTCCTCTTGGCAGCTCTCTGGGCCATCGTTCCAGGCTCCAGATGCCCTTGACTTCCCTCTCGGTCAGCCATGGACCGGGTGGTCATGCAGACCCACTCAGGTAACCCTAACATCTCCAGGTGAGATCTGAGCTCTACTTCCTTCCAAGCAGTATGCTCTAGATCATTGCCTAACAGACAATCTACAGGCATGGCAGGACTCACAGCTACTTTCAGAATACCAGAGACCCCCCCCCACTCAAAGGGAACCCGAGCCACCGGTAGGTGACTCTCGCGATTGTCAGCGACTATGACCTGGTGGAATGTATTAGGGATTATCTGCTCTGTGGACACCAGCTGACTCTTGATAGTAGTCATACTGGCTCCTGTGTCACGCAGAGCCTCCACCTTCTGTCCATCAATGAGGACCCACTGCCGGTACTTGGAAGTATTTTTAGGCATGTGGACCTTGGACATCATTTCTCCTTCTCCCAGGGACACTAGGGAAATCTCTACCTGTCCGCCACAGCTATCTGGGTCCATCTCCCCACCGAGCGCTACACTAGTCAACCCAGGGACCTGTCCAGTAGTGGACGGTGCCCTCTTGGGGCACTGGGGATCGCCTTTATAGTGACCATACTGGTAACACTCCATGCATTTGGGGCTAGATTTTCCTGACCTGTCAAATGTCCCTGGCTTTTTCCCAAATTTGGAAAAGGAAGGGTTGCCACCCCCTCCCTGGGAATTCTTTTGGGGGCCTTTAGAGAGTTCCTTATCTGTAAGTTTATCTCCCCCCTCTTTCTTCTGTTGGGAACCCTGACCACCTTTGTGGGAGTCCCCCCCAGGTACCTTTTTGGACACTCTGGTGCTAACCCAGAGGTCCGCCTCCTCAGCAAGCTTCCTGGGATCAGTCAGCTTACTATCCACTAGGTGCTGGCGCAAATCGGTATAAGTAACATTAAGCATATGCTCTCTCAGGATCAAGTCATATAAACCTTTATAATCTGCTACTTTGTTGCCCCGCACCCATCCATTCAGTGCCTTACTAGAGAAATCAAAGAAATCTACCCATGTTTGTGTGGTTTGTTTGGTGCTGTCCCTGAACCTCTGACGGTATCCCTCAGGGGTCAGCCCAAACTTGGCAAGTAAAGTGGCTTTCTGGAGTGGGAATGTGTTTTGATCCGGTGGATCCAATGTGAGAAGTGTGTCCCTCCCCAATGGCGGCACATAACCCCACATAGCTACCCCCCATTGCCCTTCAGGAACCTCATGAGCCCTTAGTGCAACTTCATAAGCAGCTAACCATTTATCTATGTCATCTCCCACCACAAAACTGGGCACCACATTTTTGGGTATACAAACCTTCTTTTCTCCAGCAGGTCCAGTCTGTATGCTGCCACCATTATTGCTGGATTCAGACTGTCTTGCCTTGATCTCCAGCTCCTTGAGACTCAGTTCATGAGCCAACAATAGTTTCTTTTCAGCCAAAGCTCTTTCAGCTTCCACTTGTTTGGCTGTTCTTTCAGCTTCTGCTTGTTTGGCTGTTCTTTCAGCTTCAATCTGTTTGGCTGCTCTTTCAGCCTCAGCTTGTTTGGCTTTTCTTTCTGCCCTCCTCTCCTCCTGTTGTGCCTCAATTTTCAGTTTTGCCATTTGCAATTGGAACTCCCTTTCCTCTCTCCTTTCCTCTGCGGTCAGGCTTTGCATGGAGACACTGCTCCCTGGTCTGGAAGGGTGCACAATTGCAGTGGTAACACCATCCATAGATAGTGAAAATCCTTCTGAGGGGCCATTTTCTGGCTCCTCTTCCTCATCATCCTCTAAATGGGCTTCTGCCCAGGCCCTCAGCGCCACTTGAAAGTCCTCTTTTCTGGAGGCCCCTTGGGTGGGTACCCTTAATGCCCTGCAGAATCCTCTTAGTTGTTTGACCGTGTATGTATCCAACTGGACTAGGTCAAAGTCCCCTGTCTGAGACCCAGTCAGAGACATGTTGAGTGAGGATTTAGTTTTTGAAAATTGTCAGGAAAAAACGGATTTTCAAAAAGAGATAAAAACCAAGTTGACCTTCAACTGTGGGTAGGTAGTGAAATACTTAGCTACTGTATGTCACTGCACAAATACAAGTCCTATCCTCACCGCTGATCACCAATGTTAGAAATGGGGTTTTTGGTTGGCAGTCAGGTTACCCTCTGTCCAAGCAAAAGCCCTCACTCTAGTCAGGGTAAGTCACACACTATCCAAGATTATCCTGTGCCCACCCTCTGGTAGCTTGGCACGAGCAGTCAGGCTTAACTTAGAAGGCAATGTGTAAAGTATTTGTGCAATAAGTCATACAATACCACCGTATAGCACCACAAAAATACACCACACAGTGTTTAGAAAAATATATAATATTTATCAGGATAATTGTAGGTCAAAAAGAATAAAGATGCAATGGAAAATTGTAGAACTATCACAGGAAAGTGATATAAAGGGTCTTAAGTCTTTAGAATGTAATAAAGTGTCTTTCAAGCACAAAGTACCTTGTTTCTGGTGGAAAATCTCCTCAGAGGGCCACAGGTGAAGAGATGCGTGGAAAAAGGGGTGTGTGCGTCGATTTCCTCTCAGCACACACAGACTTGCGTCGTTCTTTTCCACGCGGGGAAGTCGGGCGTCGTTTTCCGGCGCGCAGACAGTCTCTTTTTGTGGTTCGCGGGGATTACCAGATGTCCCGGGTCTGTGCGTGGATTCTCCTGCTTGTTTTCCGGCTGCGCGTCATTCTGCGGGGCTGCGCGTCGAAGTTTCGATCTCACGGTAGGCGTCGCGTCGATTTCTCCTTGGAAGTCGGGCGGCGTTGTCCTTGCGAGGCCGTGCGTCGAAAGTTTGGTCTCACGGCAGGCGTTGCGTCGATTTCTCCTGGGAAGTCGGGCGGCGTTGTCCTTGCGAGGACGTGCGTCAAAGTTTCGCACTCACGGTAGGCGTCGCGTCGATTTCTCCTGGAAAGTCGGGCGGCTTTGTCCTTGCGAGGTTGTGCGTCGAAGTCTCGATCGTCCCGAGGGCGTCGCGTCGATCAGCGTCGGTGTGCGGCGTTTTTCTCGCCGCGAAACAAGCTGTGCGTCGAAATTTTCGGCGCACGGAGCGTCCAAGTGAAAGGAAGAAGTCTTTTTGGTCCTGAGACTTCAAGGAACAGGAGGCAAGCTCTATCCAAGCCCTTGGAGAGCACTTTCACAGCCAGACAAGAGTTCAGCAAGGCAGCAGGGCAACAGCAAGACAGCAGTCCTTTGTAGAAAGCAGACAGGTGAGTCCTTTGAGCAGCCAGGCAGTTCTTCTTGGCAGGATGTAGTTTCTGGTTCAGGATTCTTCTCCAGCAAGTGTCTGATGAGGTAGGGCAGAGGCCCTGTTTTATACCCAAATGTGCCTTTGAAGTGGGGGAGACTTCAAAGAGTGGCTAAGAAGTGCACCAGGTCCCCTTTCAGTTCAATCCTGTCTGCCAGGGTCCCAGTAGGGGGTGTGGCAGTCCTTTGTGTGAGGGTAGGCCCTCCACCCTCCCAGCCCAGGAAGACCCATTCAAAATGCAGATGTATGCAAGTGAGGCTGAGTACCCTGTGTTTGGGGTGTGTCTGAGTGAATGCACAAGGAGCTGTCAACTAAACCTAGCCAGACGTGGATTGTAAGGCACAGAAGGATTTAAGTGCAAAGAAATGCTCACTTTCTAAAAGTGGCATTTCTAGAATAGTAATATTAAATCCGACTTCACCAGTCAGTAGGATTTTGTATTACCATTCTGGCCATACTAAATATGACCTCCCTGCTCCTTTCAGATCAGCAGCTGCCACTTCAACAGTGTATGAGGGCAGCCCCAATGTTAGCCTATGAAGGGAGCAGGTCTCACAGCAGTGCAAAAACGAATTGAGGGTTTTTTACACTACCAGGACATATAACTACACAGGTACATGTCCTGCCTTTTACCTACACAGCACCCTGCTCTAGGGGATACCCAGGGCACACATTAAGGGTGACTTATATGTAGAAAAAGGGGAGCTCTATGCTTGGCAGGTACTTTTAAATGCCAAGTCGAGGTGGCAGTGAAACTGCCCACACAGGCCTAGCAATGGTAGGCCTGAGACAAGGAAAAGGGGCTACTTAAGTGGGTGGCACAATCCGTGCTGCAGGTCCACTAGTAGCATTTAATCTATAGGCCCTAGGCACCTGGAGTGCACATTACTGGGGACTTATAAGTAGATTAAATAGTTCAATCAGGTAGGATCCAAAGTTACCATGTTTACAGAGAGAGAGCATATGCACTTTAGCACTGGTTAGCAGTGGTAAAGTGCGCAGAGTCTAAAAACCAGCAAAAACAGTATCCACAAAGTGGAGGGAGGCAGGCAAAAAGTTAGGGGTGACTACCCTAAGGCTGTCAGGTCTAACAATTACTATAACAAAAATACACCAGGGTCTGCTTTAAGAAATACCCAAATTCTTGACTGGCTGAGCAGAGGATGAATGCAAGTATTATTTTTCAGAAGCGGACTTTAGTTTTCAAACAATTATTGGTGATGATTTCAGAAAACAATCCGGTGGAAATCGCAACTTGTGTCTGAAAAGAGAAGCAAATCCCTCACCTCTCAATTACATATGGGATAAATAACCCTCTGCTGTATATTAAATGAATATGTGCAAGTCACCGAGGAGTGACCGTAGGTAAACGAGACTGAAGGCCAATTTTTCTTCATCAGGTCATGGAACTCTGAGGTGGCTTATAATACTCTTTCTGTGCACGAGACAGAAGTATTTAGGGGCAAAATATGAAAAGTGGCACATCATGTCATGATGCGCTACTTTTCTTGCAACCCATTGCGACTCCCCTAACGCCATCATGTATGTGCCATATCTATGTAACGGTGCACCATGGTGCATGTTAGGGTACTAGCGTAATCATTTTTGATGCTAGTATGGCGCTTTGCAGATTAAGCCCAAAATTATTGACGCTAATCCTGCAAAGTGACAGCAAGCCCTTTGAAAACAAGGGGAGCCTCATTTTAACGCCTGCCTTAGGCAGGCATTAAAAATGACTCTAGAAATGGCGCAGTGGAATCTCATAGATTCCACTGCACCATTTATTTGGCCCTCCTAATGCCGAAACGCCCCCCTTGCATACATTATACCTGGTGCAGGCATAATGTGGTGCAAGGGTTTACATAGTGACGCTATGTGTGCATGGCGGCACTTTGTAAATGTGACACACCGTTTTTGTCACCTTAACGTCACAAGAGTGTCAGAAAAACGACCCTAATGTGGTGGAATGTGGCACTAGGACGTTCTTAAATCTGGCCCTTAGTGTTTATAATGCATGGTCTCATAACTACATTCCTCCAAAAGCTTAACTCGAAGACTCTGTTTCTTTCATGTGAACAAGTATAGTTGCAAATATTTAGATTAAATGTAGTGAGACATTACATACAACAATATGCATCCAGTAACGTGTGCACAAACATAGAATATGAGGTCTTATATATAAGTTCCAGAAAGACTACAGATCATCATGTATGTTAACTCTGAAATTCCTGGTTCCATGTAATGAACCATAGTTGTACCAATAATAAACATACTTCCATAAATGGTTCCTGTGTGCTATGACTAATAATTTGAGGAAAAGAGTTCAGAAGAGCTAAAAAACTAGCTCTTAGTTTCAAAGTTAATTAGCAGTTGTAATTCCGTTCCATTGCCTATCCTTTACTCTGTTTGCTGTCTCTTGCGGCAGGCACTGTAACGTCACAAATCAACTGTAATCATTTATTACAGTCGAGCAGCTACAACATTTTCCTAGTACAAGGACATGTTGTTGTAACAACTATATTGTAATAACTAAAATAACAACATGTTGTTGTGCAGCGTTTTGGAAGCTCCTGAATGTTATAAAGACATTTTTCATGAGGCCATTGGACTTCTTTTAAGAGTGAACATTTATAGGCTAATGAAAACAATTGATAGCCCAGCAGAGTAGAGGATTTCAAAAGATTCCTCTGTGTTGATGCCATAACAAAAGCAATTCTTTGAAAACAAACATGCATTAAAACAAAAGCAATGCATGTATGTTTTCATTTTAATTGTAAATGTATAGGTGTGCAAACGAATAGCAACCAAATGGGCAATGCCAAATGTGGTACCTTCAATTGCAAAAAAAAACAGATGATGTATGGAATACAAAACAAATCAAACATTTACCCACAGTCACAGATCTGGGTTTATTCCATTAACGTTTATGCCCCATATGCCATTACACTTTGGACCCAGTCATATACAAATCAGTCTTTGCTCCTCATGGGAACAGTACAGCCCAAACAGCCAGACAAGATCCTCCCAGAACAAGAAACAAGCACCCTGAAACTGGTTTTGGCATATCACCCTTTCATGAACCAGGCTAGAGTGAGTATGGTGGCACAGCGAGCATGTGACCTAAGTCTGGGCATACTCTTCCCACTTAGGGCAGCAAACACAAAAGAACAGATGATGGACGGAATATGGAACAAATCAAACATTCATCCCCAGTCACAGATCTGGGTTTAACCCATGAGTGCTTTTGCTTGCCATGCCATTCCAGTTTGGACACAGCCATATGCAAATCAGTCTTGATCCTGATCTTTTACTGGGGGTGAAGGTTTGATTTGTTCCACATTCAGTCCATCATCTATTATTTTTGCTTTTCTTGTCCTAAGTGGGAAGGATATGCCCAGATGTGGGACCCATGCTCACTGTGCCACTGGATTTAGGCTATCCTGGCTAATGAGGAGTGATACCCTGAACCTGGTCTCAGGGTGCTTGTTTATGGTCTAGGGAGGACCTGACTTGGCAGTTCGGGCTTGACTGTTCCCATGGGGAGCAGGGGCAAGACTGATTTGCATATGGCTGGATCCAAACTGGGGTGGCATGGTAGGTAAAAAAAATGATGGATTAAACCCAGGGTATGCCCAGACTTAGGTATTGTGCTCACTGTGATACTGGATTCATGCTAGTCTGACTGATGAGAGGTAATATTTTCAAACCGGTCCCAGGATGCTTGCCTCCATTCTAGGGAGGACCTGGTTTGGCAGTTTAGTCCCGACTGCTCCCATGGGGACAGGATCAAAACCAATTTGGCAATGGCTGGTGCCAAACTGGGCTGGCATGGTGAGGGAAAGCAATGAGGGGGTTAACCCTGATTTGTGATTAGGGGTGGATGTTTGATTTGCTCTGCATTATCTCCATCATCTGTTGTTTTTGCTTTTGTTGTTCTAAGTTTGAAGGGTATGCTCAGACATGGGTATCATGCTCACTGTGCCACTGGATTCAAGCTAACCTGGCTGATGAGCAGTAATGCCCTGAAACTGATCCCAGGATGCTTGTCTGTATTCCAGGGAGGACCTGGCTTGGCAGTTCAGGCTGGACTCTTCCCATGGGGAGCAGGGTCAACACCGATTTGCATTTGGCTGAGTCCAAAGTTGAGTGACATAGTGAGCAAGAAGAATGATGGATCATACTCAGATCCGTAAATGTGGGTGAATGTTTGATTTGTTCTGCATTTTGTCCATCATCTGTTTTTTTTTTGCTTTAATTGCTCTAAGTGGGAAGGGTATGCCCAGATGTGGATCCTGTGCTCACTGTGCCACTGAATTCAAGCTGACCTGGCTGATAAGGGGTGATAATCTGAAATTGGTGCCAGGTGCTTGTTTCCAGTCCAGGAAGGACCTGTTTTGGCATTTTGGACTGGATTGTTCCCATGGGGAGTAGGGTCAAGACTAGTTTGCATATGTCTGGGTCCAAACTGGGGTGGCATAGTAAGCAGGAAAGAAATTATGGATTATCCTCAGATCGTGTCAGGATGTGACTGTTTGATTTATTCTGCATTCTGTCCATCATCTGCTCTTTCTGCACATGTGGCACCTTCAGCCTTCACTTATTTGCCAAATGTTTGCAGTCTAGGACTTGTAGTTTTGATTTTACTGCTACAAATAAAGCCAAATGCTTCTGAAAAGTTTTTGGCCAGAAATTCAGGATTTATTGAATGAGTCACAGATGAAATTTGGCAGCTATGCAAATGTGTATCTACCTGCATTTTCTTTTTATTGAGGGTTCATTCAGCAACACAGAACAGTGAGAACAAGCTGCATACATTGCCAGTGGCACAGGACAACTGTTTGAAGCAATGGCATTACCAATTACAGTACTTGAGGCTCTCTTGATAACAAGGGGAAGGGAACAACAGGTAGAGAAGGAGTTGCAAGCAATCGGATGTAAGTATGTGCATAGTCAGCCAGAATTAGGCACACCTTGGTGGGGTGGCGCAGGCAGCCAGAGAAATAAGCAGTGCAGTGTCAGTTAGCATCTTAGTCAGGGTCGGAGAAGTGGCTATTGTGGGTGAGGTGCAGGAGCTTGATCTGTGGTATCATCTCCTTCCCCCTAAGAGGCATGAACAATCAGGTAACACTCCAAGGGGCCCAGATGTCATGGGGGTGAAATCACACTGGCATCAACTCCCAGTACGCTGTTACTTGTTCCTGGGAATAAGCCACATATACATTTGAGCATTTCAATGCCTTTCTACGCAATCCAAAATTATTCCTCTTCATAGCATGCTTCTTAGAAAATGTTATAACATGCTAAGACTCAAACTCATCTCTACCATCCGTTAGTTTACGTTTGTTTGAAAGAACTGTCCACGTATCCAATCACCTCAAATTGCCAACTACTAAGGAGCCCTATCAGCAGCTACTCAAGTAAAGAATGGAAGTTTGGAGATGACATTCATTCATAGGATCCAGCCCAGAACTGTGATCTCAAGGGCCCTTCAAATGATGTTTAACCACCTCTTCCTGTTTAAATCAATGAAACATATGTTTTACTTTATTGCACAGCTAGTGCTAGGCCTTCCTTCAATACTCATTATATATAAAGGTGAAAAGTCTTTATAAAATCAATTAAATGTAATAATGTGTCATACATACCGAAAATACGATACACATCCTAGTTTCGACAAGTGGCATTAAATGAGAGTGTGTGCATTACCATTTCCCTTAATGGTAATTACACCACCCTCACCACCGACCCCAACAACGCAGCCCTCAACCTCACAAACTGGATCTCCAACTGCACAGACAACCTTGCTCCCATCAAACGCACGCATCGACAGACCAACACCAAAAAACCTCTCTGGTTCTCTGACACACTCAAAGAATCAAAGAAAACTTGTCACGCCCTCGAGAAGGCCTGGCGCAAGGACCACACCACGGACAACATGACCGCCCTCAAGAACGCTACCCGCAAACACCACCGCCTGATCCGCGCTGCTAAAAAGAACTTTTTCACCGACAGACTGGACAAAAACAGCCACAACAGCCGAGAACTCTTCAGCATCGTCAAGGAGTTCTCCAACCCCAACGCCAACGCCAGCGCCGTCACGCCCTCACAGGATCTGTGCGAATCCCTCGCCACTTTCTTCCATCGCAAGATCAGCGACCTCCACGACAGCTTCGGACAACAGACCCAACATAACACCACCGAACCCGCATCCCCGGCCATTACCCTCAACAACTGGACCCACATCAACACTGAAGAAACCAAATCCATCATGAACTCTATCCACTCCGGCGCCCCTTCGGACCCCTGTCCTCACTTCATCTTTAACAAAGCCGACGACATCATCGCCCCGCACCTCCAGACCGTCATCAACTCTTCTTTTTCTTCTGCTACCTTCCCCGAATGCTGGAAACACGCTGAAGTCAACGCCCTACTAAAGAAACCTACGGCTGACCCGACCAACCTTAAAAACTTCCGCCCCATCTCTCTTCTGCCTTTTCCAGCCAAGGTAATAGAGAAGACCGTCAACAAACAGCTGACCACCTTCCTGGAAAACAACAACCTGCTCGACCCTTCACAAACCGGATTCCGAATCAACCACAGCACGGAAACCGCCCTCATCTCAGTCACTGACGACATCAGAACCCTGATGGACAACGGTGAAACAGTCGCCCTCATTCTCCTCGACCTCTCGGCTGCCTTCGACACCGTCTGTCACCGCACCCTAATCACCCGCCTCCGCTCCACCGGGATCCAAGGCCAGGCCCTGGACTGGATCGCCTCCTTCCTCTCAAACCGTTCCCAAAGAGTTTACCTCCCTCCGTTTCGCTCAGAACCCACCAAGATCATCTGCGGCGTCCCACAAGGCTCATCGCTCAGCCCGACACTCTTCAATGTCTACATGAGCCCCCTCGCCAACATCGTTCGCAAGCACGACATCATCATCACCTCCTACGCCGACGACACCCAACTTATACTCTCCCTCACCAAGGACCCCGCCAGCGCCAAGACCAACCTACAAGAGGGTATGAAGGATGTCGCAGATTGGATGAAGCTCAGCCGCCTAAAGCTGAACTCTGAAAAAACTGAAGTTCTCATCCTCGGCAACACCCCGTCCGCCTGGGACGACTCCTGGTGGCCCACGGCCCTCGGCACCGCACCGACCCCCACAGACCACGCCCGCAACCTCGGATTCATCTTGGACCCTCTTCTCACCATGAGTAAGCAAGTCAACGCCGTGTCCTCCGCCTGCTTCCTTACCCTCCTCATGCTCCGCAAGATCTTCCGCTGGATCCCCGCCGACACTAGAAAAACCGTGACCCACGCCCTCGTCACGAGCCGCCTGGACTACGGCAACACCCTCTACGCCGGGACCACAGCCAAACTCCGAAATCGCCTGCAACGCATTCAAAACGCATCGGCACGCCTCATCCTCGACATACCCCGCAACAGCCACATCTCCGCACACCTGAGACACCTGCATTGGCTCCCAGTCAGCAAAATGATCACCTTTCGACTTCTCACCCACGCACACAAAGCCCTCCACAACAAGGGACCGGAATACCTCAACCGACGCATCAGCTTCTACGTCCCCACCCGCCTCCTCCGTTCCTCTGGTCTCGCACTCGCTGCCGTCCCTCGCATCTGCCGCTCCACGGCGGGTGGGAGATCTTTTTCCTTCCTGGCGGCCAAGACCTGGAACTCCCTCCCCACCAGCCTCAGGACCACCCAGGACCGCTCCACTTTCCGGAGACTCCTAAAAACCTGGCTATTCGAGCAGCAGTAACCCCCCCCCTGTCCCCTAGCGCCTTGAGACCCTCACGGGTGAGTAGCGCGCTTTATAAATGTTAATGATTTGATTAGATTTGATTTAATTGAGGTAGTCACTCAGTTTCACAAATAACTCAATGCTGTTGAGATTGTAAATGCTTTTAAATAGGATACTTTCTAATGAGAATACTCAATGTGTTTACTCACCATCAAATGAATAATGGAGAAGTATTAAAATGAAAATTATCTTGATTGTTAGATCACTGGCAATGCACCCTGGACAGAATGTGGAGTGCCCCCAAAGCTAACAATGACATGACATGGTTACTTTCACTTTTCTGCTCCTTTTCGCGACATGAGTGCTACAAGCCATTTTGCTTGCATTTATCTGTGTGGTCTGGAGTAAAGGACTGAAGATGGTGTACTGAAGCTTCAATAGGCGGACCAGCAAAATGAGACACAGCAGGAAATCTGTTTTTCATGCAGTACACCAGCTGATGTCTAATCAAGCTTTGCAGTATGTTAGACCTGGCATCCTTGGCATGGTTTCCCCTGTCTTTTTGTCTCTGCCTCCTGCATTTTTGACTGTGTGACGGATTTTGTTTTTGCTGGTTCTGGTACTCTGGGCTCTTTACCACTGCTGATCAGTGCTAAAGTGGAAGCACTCTCTGTGTAATTGCGATTATGATTGGCTATCTATGATTGGCATATTTAATTTACTAGTATGTCCCTAGTATAGTGCACCATATGTGCCCAGGGCCTGTAAATCAAATGCTAATAGTGAAGCCTGCAGCACTGATTGTGCCACCCACATGAGTAGCCCTGTAAACATGTCTCAGACGTGCCATTGCAGTGACTGTGCATGCAGTTATATAATGCAATGTCGACCAGGCAGGTGCACCCACTTGCAGGCCTAAACTTTCCCTTTCAGTACATGTAAGGCACCCCTAAGGTAGGCCCAAGGTAGCTTAAAATGCTGGGTGCAGTGTGTTTTAAAGCTAGGACATGTACTAGTGTGTTTTACATGTCCTGATAGTGAAATGCTGCCAAATTTGTTTTGCTCTATTGCAAGGCCTAGCTCTCCCATAGGTTAACATTGGGATTCCCTAGAAATATATCTTAAGTGTAGTTTCCCATTAGGAAGTCTCAGAACTCACAATTTACAAATTCACCTTTTAGTGAAGTTGCTCCTTAGATTGCAAGTTTGAACATGCCACTTTTAGAAAGTGGGCATTTTCTTGCTTAACCATTCTGTGCCTCTTCCTGGCTGTGGAATACATGTCTGGGTCAGGACGACAGTTGGGCTGGTTGTGAATTTACTCTAGACAGGTGTGCCCTGCAAATGCTAATGTGTCTTCCTGGGCTAAAGTGGGGGGAGGAGCTGATTCTTGCACCTGAATAAGGCTGTGCCTGTCCTTACACAATGCAGTCTCCAACCCCCTAGAGTGTGTCTGGGAGGAGGGCAGGAAAGGCACAGGTCTTTGTGCATTACAAAGTATTTTCTCTGAAGTTTGCCTACTTCAAAGGAAGAAATTAGCATAAGTATTGGACCCAAAACCCCAGACTTTTAGAAAACTTCTTGAGCAAGAGGAGACTGTGCCAAGGAGAAGTGCTTAAGAGCTGTGAGGAGTACTGCCCTTTGCTGTGTGTGCTTTACTGTGTTGGCCTGCCGTTGCTGCTTCTGCTTTGGAGAGGACAAAGACAGGACTTTGCTGTGTATCGTGCTTGTGAAGTTTCTCCAAGGGCTTGGACTGAGCTTGCCTCCTGTTAAGAAGTCTCAGAGACATCAAAGACTTCACCTGCCAGCCCCTGTGCTCTCCTGCTGAGGACCCTGATTTGCCAAGTGGTGCCCACTCCAGTTCCTGGGACCTTGGGAATGAAATCAGGCATAAAAACAAGATGAACCACGCACACGACTCAGGACCACTCCAGAACTTCTACCGCTGCTTGCACCCAAAGCCATGGTCCCCACTGAAGTGCCGCGACGCAACCAACACCGCAGGCCAAATGCCATCACAGAACTCCTTAAGTCCCATGAAGACGTGAGTCCCGAATGCCACCAACCTTTGTGACTCCCATCTACGCCACATCACCTGTGGTGACCGCGACCCCCAGAGGTCGCCCCATCGCGTCATGACCCACCGGACTCATCAACTCCGCCAGATCGTAAGGAACCGCTGCTTCATCGCTGACGTCGCCTCACCTCTATTACCTCGATAAGGAACCAACGCCTCACCTTCCCTGCGTAGCAGTCAGGAACCGATGCCGCACCGGCTCCAACTATGCCTCACCTCCCCAACTCTGTGCCACGTCCTTGACTCTGCCTCACTTTTAAGGTACTGTACTTGGGGTCCGTGCAACTCCGTGATTGGTACCTCACTCCCTTGCTAGTGGTGTCGGATTGTTGGGAACGACTCAGTCAACAAAGTTGTGATAGCCCCAGTTGGAGCTATTGAGTTTCTAAGTGCTAAACTCAAGTTTAATGTTTGAAAATTCGTATTTTCACTTGTGTATGTTAGATTTTTGATGTTTTGGTCTTGTTTTATTTAGATAAATATTGGCTATTTTTAAAAACTGGTATGGTGTCTATTTATAGCTGTTGGACTTTTGCTTATGCAGGGTCATCCCCAGTCTTTTTTGCCTCCTGCCTCCTAATTTTTTCTGACATGTTGCTGTTGGCTTTTCAACTCTGAGCACTTTACCACTGCTAACCAGTGCTAAAGTGCATATGCTCTCCTGTTTAAATTGTATGTAAGTGGTTTATCCATGATTGGCATATTTGATTTACTAGTAAGTCCCTAGTAAGGTGCACTAGAGGTGCCAGGGCCTGTAAATCAAATGCTACTAGTGGGCCTGCAGTACTGGTTGTGCCACCCACATAAGTAGATCTGTAATCATGTCTCAGACCTGCCACTGCAGTGTCTGTATGTGTATTTTTACACTGTAAATTCGACTTGGCAAGTGTACCCACTTGCCAGGCCTAAACCTTCCCTTTCCTTACATGTAAGGCACCCCTAAGGTAGGCCCTAGGTAGCCCCAAGGGCAGGGTGCAGTGTATGGATAAGGTAGGACATATAGTAATGTGGTTTATATGTCCTGACAGTGAAATACTGCCAATTTCGTTTTCACTGTTGCAAGGTCTGTCTCTCTCTCATAGGATAATATGGGGGCTACCTTTAAATATGATTAAAGTGTAGATTCCCCTAGAGAGTAGATGGACAGGTGGAGTTTGGGATCCCTGAACTCACAATTTAAAAATACATCTTTTAGTAAAGTTGATTTTGAGATTGTGCGTTTGAAAATGCCACTTTTAGAAAGTGAGCATTTTCTTGCTTAAACCATTCTGTGACTCTGCCTTGTTTGTGGATTCCCTGTCTGGGTCAGTTTGACAGTTGGGTTGTTTTTCACCTCACACCAGACAGTGACACAAAGGGAGCTGGGGTGTGATCTGCATTTCCTGATTAGCCATCTCTGCTAGGAGGGAGGGGTGGAGTGGTCACTCTCATCTGAAAGGACTGTGCCTGCCTCTGACAATGCTGTCTCCAGCCCCCTGGTGTGTGTCTGAGGCCTTGCCTGGGCAAGGCAGGATTTCACAAGAAGGTGTGAGTCCCCTTTGAAGAAAGGTGACTTCAAAGACTAAAATGGGTATAAGAAGGGCACCCAAACTTACAAACTTTAGAAACACTTCTGGAATCAAGGGGAACCTCTGCCTGGAGAAGAGCTGATCGCTGAGGAACAAGTGCTGCCCTGCCTGAGACTGTGCTTTGTGGAGCTTTCCTGCAGTGCTGCTTCTGCCAGAGTAAGAGGGCAAAGACTGGACTTTGTGTGCCTTCCATCTTGAAGAAGAAATCTCCAAGGGCTTGATGTAGAGCTTGCCTCCTGTTGTTGAAGTCTCAGGGATAGCAAAGACTTCTTCCTGCCAGCACCTGGAGTCTCTGGAGAGACCCCTACTCTGCTCTGTGGTGCCCTTCCAGTTCCTGGGACCCTGAAAGGAGAGGCTGGCAGCCTAAGGACAAAAATACACGCACCGAGCGCCGTGCGGAGAAAAGATCGACGCGAATCCGATCGCGGCTGAGAAAACGACGCGACGCCGGCTCCGCAGCTGAGAAACGACGCCGCAGGAAACGCGACCGAAGAATCGACGCCCGGAGCAGGAGAAACGACGCGCAGCATCGCTGACGAAGGCTGAGAGATCGCAACCTGCGCCGCGGGACTTTCGGACCGTCGCG
The DNA here is from genome assembly GCF_031143425.1 of Pleurodeles waltl. Classification (NCBI taxonomy): domain Eukaryota; kingdom Metazoa; phylum Chordata; class Amphibia; order Caudata; family Salamandridae; genus Pleurodeles; species Pleurodeles waltl. The sequence goes on from NC_090449.1 coordinate 979,897,537, forward strand.
GGGCTGGCTTTTTCGACGCGCATCGCCGTGCCGAGCTGTTTTCAACGCATATAACCGTGCAGGGTTATTTTCGACGCACACCGCCCGTGCGGGGTTATTTTTGACGCAAACCAGGTACATTTACACGCTAGCAGCGCTAGTGTGTTGTTACAACTACCTAAAGACTCTTTTTATTTTAAACCTTTTAAAAATCATAACTTGACTTGTGTATGTTGGATTTTTGTCGTTTTGGTCTTGTTTTGTCTAGATAAATATTTCCTATTTTTCTAAACTGGTGTTGTGTCATTTTGTAGTGTTTTCATTAAGTTACTGTGTGTGTTGGTACAAATACTTTACGCCCAGCACTCTGAGGTTAAGCCTACTGCTCTGCCAAGCTACCAAGGGGGTAAGCAGGGGTTAGCTGAGGGTGATTCTCTTTTATCCTAACTAGAGTGAGGGTCCTTGCTTGAACAGGGGGTAACCTGACTGTCAACCAAAGACCCCATTTCTAACATTGGTGACCAGCGGTCGGGATTTGGACTTGTATTTGTACTTGACATACAGTAATTAAGTGTACACTACTGTTTTGATCTCAGACCACTACGTGACCACATACTACTTGTCTTGTGATTCTGCTTTTTGTTCTCTGATGTCCTCCTGGAAGTATTGCTAATATTTTTGGACTTTGGTTTTTGGTTGTGAAGCCTTTGCAGAATGGAAGTCAATTTCTGGCACCTATTTATGTATAAAAAGTGGCAGCTTAAAGCATTCTGCATGGAAAGGGGACTGGCTGTGAACAAGAAATCCAGAAGGGAGGATCTTGAGTCAGCCCTGTTTCAGTATGAATTGAAACGTTGTCAGGCAACACCACCAAATGACTCTGAGGAGGAGGACTACTCCGAAGAGGAGGGCAGCGGCTCTGAGGAGGGAACAGAAAGAGATGATTGGCTCCTAGCTCGAATCCGGAGTCTGGAAGAGCTAGATGCAGAGCTTGAGAGGGCTGAGGAGCAGAGAGCCTTAGTCCTGGAAAAAGAAAGGATTGCAGCTCAAGAGCTGAGCTGTGAAGAGCTGAAGCTGGAGGCCATGAGGGCTGAATCCAGTTCAGATGGTGGCAGCAAAAATCTTGTATCCAGTACTGCTGAAGAAGTGCACATGCCCAGAGAGGTGGTGCCCTACTTGAAGGAGGGAGTTAACACACGCCAGGAGGTTCAGGGGTATGAGGTAGCTCCAGTGATGCACAGGGTCTCTGAGGTAGATTGGGGAACTGGCATGGGGAGTCATATTCCTACTGGTGGGAGGGACACTCTACTGACTCTAGTTGAGAGTGACAGGGAGAGGGGTTCCCCCCAGGTAGAAGTCCTGGTTATGGAGTGTGAAAACATCCCAGAAGAGTGTGGGTTGAGTGTCAGGGACAGTCAGGTACTGTCTCACCAGTCTCAGGAGGGTGATGTGGGGTGCTTTGTCAAAGCAGAGTCACTGGATGGTTGGGTGAAGGGTACTTTGGTTAATTCATGTGAGGGGCTGAGTGATGTAATTGCTGGAGAGCATATGTCTAGTCCTTATTTTCCAGAGCTATGCCAACACCAGGTGGAGTGTGAGTTCTCTGACCCCAGGGAGCTTACAATGGAGGCAGACTTCTGGGTGAGTACCAGAGAGTCTGAAGAGGCATTTGGGGGTGCTCCTGAGAGGAGTGGTCTAGGTAGTTCCCAACCAGGTGAGGTAGGGAAGGATTGTAGTGTCCCAGGTAGGTCCCAGTGTAGTGGGATGGGTGAGGGACCCCATGTCCAGTCTCAGAGGAGAGGGAATGGGGATGGGTTGAGGCCCAAGGTGCCCGAGATCCGGTCCCAGGTCCTGGAGGGTTCCCTGCGGGAACCCCAGGAGGGGAGCCTAGCCTGTACCATAGGGCCATCTGTTGAGGGAGACCCCACAGTGTCAGGAGAACTTGGGGGGGCGGCTGTAGCCAGCGTCCCACCAGTTCTGGTGTCTGGCAGTACCACTCCTAGTGAGGGGTTGCAGAAGTCCAGACAGAGGGTTGAGAGGGGGTTGCGGACCCCAGTGGAGAACCTGGAGGGTCAGGGGTCAGCTCTGAGTGCAGAGCCCCCCAGGAATGACCTTGGTGAGACCATTTCTGGGCTGGGGGGAATCCAGACTCTGTCAGATGGGCAGAGGTCAGGAGACCTGCGCCAGCCAGACTCTTGTATGGCCCTTGGGGAAAGTGTTTCCCTTGTGGGGGGTAGGTGTGCCCCCCAGGAAGTCCTGGTGCGCCAGGCAATGATTCAACCGCAGGATGGTGACTCTGGGTTGGATGATCAGGTTCAGGGGGTAAACTCTGACCTGATGGGGAGTACGTGTGCTCCCAAGGAAGTCCTGGTGCGCCAGGCAGTGGTTCAACCGCAGGGTAGTGACTCTGGGTTGGATTGCCAGATTCAGGGGGTAAGCTCTGATCTGGTAGGGGGTAGGTGTGCTCCCCTGGAAGTCCTGGTGTGCCAGGCAATGGTTCAACCGCAGGGTGGTGACTCTGGGTTGAATGATCAGGTTCAGGGGGTAAACTCTGACCTGATGGGGGGTAAATGTGCTCCCAAGGAAGTCCTGGTGTGCCAGGCAGTGGTTCAACCGCAGGGTGGTGACCCTGGGTTGGATGACCAGGTTCAGAGGGTAAACTCTGACCTGGTAGGGGGTAGGTATGCCCCCCAGGAAGTCCTGGGTTGCCAGGCAGTGATCCAGTCTGTGGGTACAGACCCTGGATTGGGAGGCCAGGTTAAGGGTGTCCCCCCTGACCTGGAGGAAGGGGCTACTGCTAACAGTACCCCTACCATGTTGTCTTCTGGGGGGGCCGCTCCTAGTTGGGTGGTTCAGGACCCCAGAAGAGAGGGCAGGGGGAGGGAAGCCTCACCCCTGGCCCTGGTCCAACCTGAAGGTACAGACCCCAGGTTGGAGGATCAGTTGCAGGTTAACATCCCTGCACTGATGGAAGAATTGTGCAGGACTGCTTCTACAAGCACCCTGACAGTTTTGGACTCTGGGGGTGCCGCTTCTGCAGGGAGGGTACAGAGCCCCAGAGGGGAGGACCAGGGTCAGGTTGTCATCCCTGACCTGGTGGAAGAGAGAGTGGTCAAAGGGTGCCAGGCACCTGGGGCTACCGCCCCCCACTCTCCACAGTCACAGTGGTTAGAGAGGCCTGAGGTCGGGCTCTCATCCCTGACAGTTGTCTGGGGCCACTGTGGCTTGCTGTCCTGGTGGACAGAGTTGCCCCTGGGGGGGGAGGACGAGAGTCACACCCCGGGGGTGGAGTGGGCAACACCACTGTGTTGGCCCTGGTGGTACTATCTGCCCATTGCAATACATCTGTGAGCAAAGTAAAGTTAGGTGTTGCACAGATGGTGTCTGTAGATGTGGAGAAGGGTTCCCCATGGGTTAGCTTAGTGGGCCCTGAGAGTATGGACAGAGGGATCCAACTGGAGTCAGGAAGGCGTAGAACTGGAACATGCCCCTGCTGTTGTGGGCCTGGGTCTCTGTTCTATCGCCCCAATCAGGGAAGTACATCAAGGTATTGATTGTTCTCCCCTGGCTTTAGGCTGGTAGGGGGTCGTGTTGGACTTTTGCTTATGCAGGGTCATCCCCAGTCTTTTTTGCCTCCTGCCTCCTAATTTTTTCTGACATGTTGCTGTTGGCTTTTCAACTCTGAGCACTTTACCACTGCTAACCAGTGCTAAAGTGCATATGCTCTCCTGTTTAAATTGTATGTAAGTGGTTTATCCATGATTGGCATATTTGATTTACTAGTAAGTCCCTAGTAAGGTGCACTAGAGGTGCCAGGGCCTGTAAATCAAATGCTACTAGTGGGCCTGCAGTACTGGTTGTGCCACCCACATAAGTAGATCTGTAATCATGTCTCAGACCTGCCACTGCAGTGTCTGTATGTGTATTTTTACACTGTAAATTCGACTTGGCAAGTGTACCCACTTGCCAGGCCTAAACCTTCCCTTTCCTTACATGTAAGGCACCCCTAAGGTAGGCCCTAGGTAGCCCCAAGGGCAGGGTGCAGTGTATGGATAAGGTAGGACATATAGTAATGTGGTTTATATGTCCTGACAGTGAAATACTGCCAATTTCGTTTTCACTGTTGCAAGGTCTGTCTCTCTCTCATAGGATAATATGGGGGCTACCTTTAAATATGATTAAAGTGTAGATTCCCCTAGAGAGTAGATGGACAGGTGGAGTTTGGGATCCCTGAACTCACAATTTAAAAATACATCTTTTAGTAAAGTTGATTTTGAGATTGTGCGTTTGAAAATGCCACTTTTAGAAAGTGAGCATTTTCTTGCTTAAACCATTCTGTGACTCTGCCTTGTTTGTGGATTCCCTGTCTGGGTCAGTTTGACAGTTGGGTTGTTTTTCACCTCACACCAGACAGTGACACAAAGGGAGCTGGGGTGTGATCTGCATTTCCTGATTAGCCATCTCTGCTAGGAGGGAGGGGTGGAGTGGTCACTCTCATCTGAAAGGACTGTGCCTGCCTCTGACAATGCTGTCTCCAGCCCCCTGGTGTGTGTCTGAGGCCTTGCCTGGGCAAGGCAGGATTTCACAAGAAGGTGTGAGTCCCCTTTGAAGAAAGGTGACTTCAAAGACTAAAATGGGTATAAGAAGGGCACCCAAACTTACAAACTTTAGAAACACTTCTGGAATCAAGGGGAACCTCTGCCTGGAGAAGAGCTGATCGCTGAGGAACAAGTGCTGCCCTGCCTGAGACTGTGCTTTGTGGAGCTTTCCTGCAGTGCTGCTTCTGCCAGAGTAAGAGGGCAAAGACTGGACTTTGTGTGCCTTCCATCTTGAAGAAGAAATCTCCAAGGGCTTGATGTAGAGCTTGCCTCCTGTTGTTGAAGTCTCAGGGATAGCAAAGACTTCTTCCTGCCAGCACCTGGAGTCTCTGGAGAGACCCCTACTCTGCTCTGTGGTGCCCTTCCAGTTCCTGGGACCCTGAAAGGAGAGGCTGGCAGCCTAAGGACAAAAATACACGCACCGAGCGCCGTGCGGAGAAAAGATCGACGCGAATCCGATCGCGGCTGAGAAAACGACGCGACGCCGGCTCCGCAGCTGAGAAACGACGCCGCAGGAAACGCGACCGAAGAATCGACGCCCGGAGCAGGAGAAACGACGCGCAGCATCGCTGACGAAGGCTGAGAGATCGCAACCTGCGCCGCGGGACTTTCGGACCGTCGCGGGGCTGGCTTTTTCGACGCGCATCGCCGTGCCGAGCTGTTTTCAACGCATATAACCGTGCAGGGTTATTTTCGACGCACACCGCCCGTGCGGGGTTATTTTTGACGCAAACCAGGTACATTTACACGCTAGCAGCGCTAGTGTGTTGTTACAACTACCTAAAGACTCTTTTTATTTTAAACCTTTTAAAAATCATAACTTGACTTGTGTATGTTGGATTTTTGTCGTTTTGGTCTTGTTTTGTCTAGATAAATATTTCCTATTTTTCTAAACTGGTGTTGTGTCATTTTGTAGTGTTTTCATTAAGTTACTGTGTGTGTTGGTACAAATACTTTACGCCCAGCACTCTGAGGTTAAGCCTACTGCTCTGCCAAGCTACCAAGGGGGTAAGCAGGGGTTAGCTGAGGGTGATTCTCTTTTATCCTAACTAGAGTGAGGGTCCTTGCTTGAACAGGGGGTAACCTGACTGTCAACCAAAGACCCCATTTCTAACAATAGCGTTTTCACTGTGTTACTATTTGTGGGTACAAATACTTAATACATTGCCTCTGAGATGAGCCTGACTACTCATGCTAAGCTACCAAGGGGGTGAGCAGGGGTTATCTCAGGAGTGGGACTACCATACCCTAACTAAAGTGAGGGTCCCTACTTGGACAGGGTGTAAACTGACTGCCAACTAAAGACCCCATTACTAATAGAGTCGTTGTCGCATCTGAACGGAAAAGAAAGCACCTCTTCTTTCCTGCAATGTTCTCCTTATTCCTGTAGCCCTAATCAGGGCTAGATACCATGAGATGATGATAGGAGAGCAAGACATCCATTTGTTGCACTGTCATGCCGAATATGTCACCCCCTTACATTTCAGAGCCACTGCAATGGAACAGAGATGAGGAAGAAGAAGCCAAGAGTGAAAGCCATACTTTGGAGAGATACTAAGAGAGATGGAAGTTTGGAGGAAAGGGAGAACAAAATATGTCAGAATTTAAGGCAGTTACTTCCTCTTATTGTAAGAATGTGAGTGTTGGGAGTAGAAGCTAGTGTTCCAGTGCCCACTGTTTCCTACAAAGCATTCTCTCACTCCCGCGGGTCTTCCTCTGTGCTGCTCTGCAGACATCGATGTACTCCAGACCCTAAGACGTCCTTTTACTATAGCCAGATCATCTCCTAGTCACTGTTGTATGATGCATGAATCTTCATGAAGTACTGGAGTGCCGACTTCCACACAAAATCTTACTCCCTTCTGTAGGGACCAGCACCTCAGCAAGCCATACGGGATGTGTCAAAATATCCCTAGATTCCAATTAAAAACACATTCAGGAAATAGGACCGTGGCAGTTGTGGAAAAATCCCCAATTTTTTTTTCAAAAAACCTAAACTGCCATATTGCTATCTGTCATATTCTCCCTCAAATAACAGATAAAAAAAAACTCTGTAAATATGAGGGCTGGCATCCTTCTATTGTTCAAATATAGAAAAGTTTGAACACTGTGCCATACCCAGAGTTTTTGTAAACGTGCTGCCTCATTCATTGTGCTTAGACTCATTTACCCCATTATCAGTATAGTGGGTGCTTCATTTTAGGGTCGAGCCTGCGTTGCATGCGCTTGCTCATGCGTATCGCAGTGAGGCGCTTTAGTTATTAGAAAAGGGCTCAGAGCCCCGTTGACGTCACGTCAATGTGTTTGATTGGTTCGTGGGCTTGCCTAGTAAAATCTGCTTGCTTTCATTAGTGGAAGGCATGCACACTTCATGCCTTTGCCGGTGGTTAGCCCTCCTCCAGCGCAGCGACCAAGTACAGAAAACATACCAGGCTCGCTGTTTTCTGTCGGATCGTGGACTACTTTTTCTCTATTTTCCTAGCGTGATTTCGCTTGGCAAAAGCCGAGCGCTTACACAGTTAATTTCACTTTTTTACGTACATAAAAGCACTTTTGCCGATAGATGAAAAGTCGGGTTAAGAGTTTACAACGCGATCAGCTCTAACATGAGCAAACGCAAGACCCGTTGCATTGCAAATGCTTGTTATTTCAACTGTCTGTTTCTGGCCACAGGGGGCCTTGGGTCTGAAAGCGTCAATAAAAAATGTCAAAAGTCAGTGCAGTGATGGATTAATTCAGCAAAACTGTAACCCCGGCAAATGAAAACACACACATGCGAAGGTGTGAAATCTACCTTCTGAAAGCACAGTGTAGGTCACGTACCTTAAAATGATTGCACTGCAGGGCCTCTCAGACTATCACTGTATGCAGATACGCTTAAGCGTGGAAGGATCTATTTATGGCCCATTTTGTGCCTCAAGATTGTTACTAATGATGGAGTCACAGACCTTTTCTGCTGAAGTGAATTATAGCTGTGATCACAGCACAATACATTGTTCCATTGCAGTGGATCTCACGCCAGCCAACTAACTAATAAACATAAAGATTTTCACCAATCTGTGTAGCAAGGTATTTCCTAAAATAATTCATACATGTATTGACCACTGTAGTCTACCTGAGCATCGCAAAAAGGTTGTTTTCCCTCAACAAAACGTTTTATTTGTATGGGTGATTGTTCTCAGTTAAAAAACGAAATTGAAAAAACTTGAATTAGAATCTACTCCATAGGTAAGACTGCAGAAAGACCTTTCCCATTTATGCAAACACTTGCCTTTGTGCTAACACATTATATCACGTATTGGGCTCAGCAGAGAGTAAATATTTGAGATCAGGGAAGTAAAGCTGATAAAACAGCAAATAGGCATATTAAGGCATCTAAAATATTGGCACCCAGAGTGTTTTCATTACTGTTTGTTTACAAAGTATTTTACAATGTGTCATATGTCAGTTGCTTCAGATACAGATCGCAGTGGCCTTCACTCAAATAATGAGAACTCATATGGTGTGTGTGTGTGAGTGTGTGTGCGTGTGTGTGTGTCTCTCTCCCTCTCTTTCCAGCTATGTGCAGAGTACAAATGTGCATAGATGTCCTCTTATTCACTAAGTACCACCTATCCCCTGACCCTGAATCAGCAATTTGACTAGCGTACGATATATTTCTTCGTAAGAGGCATACATCTTTAATGAGTTACATTAGTTGCAAGATGCATACATCTTTAATGAGTTACATTAGTTACACAACACATTCAGTAGTTAAAAAAGTCTTTGAACAGCCATTATGTTTTAAAATATTCTGTAATGTATCAATTCAAGTAAATCCCACTGCACAGTCATTCCTTTGCACTACAGCGCGGTGCACCTGTCTTTTTCTCCCCTGTCATTGCAACTATAAATCAACAGGATTGGTAACATAATAAAGGACATAAGGATTGGTAGATGTAATAATCGCCTTTAAATGACTTCAATCAGTCCTGCATGGCTAGCAATTACCAGCAATAGGCGTCTTAGAATGGTGCTTTGTTTGATGATGTAAGCGTGGGTGTTGGACCTGGCTTTTTGACAGGGTCATCCCCAAACTTTTTGCCTCCTTCCTCCTATTTTTTCTGACCTGTTGTTGTTGGCTTTTGACCTCTGGGCACTTTACCACTTCTAACCACTGCTAAAGTGCATATTCTCTCTGTGTAAATTGTACTATTGATTGGTTTATTCATGATTGGCAATTTAATTTACTTGTAAGTCCCTAGTAGAGTGCACTATATGTGCCTAGGGCCTGTAGATTAAATGCTACTAGTGGGCCTGCAGCACTGGTTGTGCCACCCACTCCAGTAGCCTCTTAACCTTGTCTCGGGCCTGCCATTGCAAGGCCTGTGTGTGCAGTTTCACTGCCACTTCGACTTGGCATTTAAAAGTACTTGCCAAGCCTAGAACTCCCCTTTTTCTACACATAAATGTGTGCCATAGGTAACCCCTAGAGCAGGGTGCTGTGTGGGTAAAAGGCAGAACATGTACCTGTGTAGTTATATGTCCTGGTAGTGTAAAACTCCTTTATTCGTTTTTACACTACTGTGAGGCCTGCTCCCTTCATAGGCTAACATTGGGGCTGCCCTCATACATTGTTGAAGTGTCAGCTGCTGATCTGAAAGGAGCAGGGAGGTCATATTTAGTATGGCCAGAATGGTAATACAAAATCCTGCTGACTGGTGAAGTCGGATTTAATATTACTATTCTAGAAATGCCACTTTTAGAAAGTGAGCATTTCTTTGCACTTAAATCTTTCTGTGCCCTTCAATCCACATCTGGCTAGGTTTAGTTGACAGCTCCAAACACAGGGTACTCAGCCTCACTTGCATACATCTGCATTTTGAATGGGTCTTCCTGGGCTGGGAGGGTGGAGGGCCTGCCCTCACACAAAGGACTGCCACACCCCCTACTGGGACCCTGGCAGACAGGATTGAACTGAAAGGGGACCTGGTGCATTTCCTAGACACTCTTTGAGGTCACCCCCACTTCAAAGGCACAATTTAGTATAAAACAGGGCCTCTGCCCCACCTCATCAGACACTTGCTGGAGAAGAAACCTGAACCAGAAACTACATCCTGCCAAGAAGAACTGCCTGGCTGCTCAAAGGACTCACCTGTCTGCTTTTCTGCAAAGGACTGCTGCCTTGCTGTTGTCCTGCTGCCTTGCTGAACTCTTGTCTGGCTGTAAAAGTGCTCTCCAAGGGCTTGGATAGAGCTTGCCTCCTGTTCCCTGAAGTCTCAGGACCAAAAAGACTTCTCTTTTTCATTTGGACTCTTCGTGCGCCAAAAATTTCAACGCACAGCTTGTTCTGTGGTGAGAAAAAAGCTGCACACTGACGCTGATCGACACGACGCCTTCGGGGCGACCAGAACTTCGACGCACGGCCTCGCAAGGACAACGGCACCCGACTTCCAGAGAGGAAATCGACGCAACGCCTGCCGTGAGAGCGAAACTTCGACGCACAGCCCCGCGGAACGACGCGCAGCTGGAAAACAAGTAGGAGAATCCACGCACAGACCCGGGACATCTGGTAATCCCCGCAACCCACAGAAAGAGACTGTCCGTGCGCCGGAAAACGATGCACGACTTCCCCGTGTGAAAAATAACGACGCAAGCCCGTGTGTGCTGGGGAGAAATCGACGCACACACCATTTTTCCACGTATCTCTTCTTCTGCGGCCCTTTGCGGAGATTTTCCACTCCAAACCAGGTACTTTGTGCTTGAAAGAGACTTTGGGGGTCATTCCGACCCTGGCGGTAAAACCCGCCAGGGCCGTGAACGACGGAAAGCACCGCCAACAGGCTGGCGGTGCTTTCCTGCCCATTCTGACCGTGGCGGTAAAGCCGCGGTCAGAAAAGGGGATCCAGCGGTTTCCCGCCGGAATACCCCTGGCAGGGCTGAACCTCCATGGCGGCGCTGCTTGGATTCCGACCCACTTCCCGCCACCCTGTTTCTGGTGGTTTTTACCGCCAGGAACAGGATGGCGGGAACGGGTGTCGTGGGGCCCCTGGGGGCCCCTGCACTGCCCATGCCACTGGCATGGGCAGTGCAGGGGCCCCCTCACAGGGCCCCAGCATGATTTTCACTGTCTGCATGCAGACAGTGAAAATCGCGACGGTGCAACTGCACACGTCGCACCCCTGCAACACCGCCGGCTCCATTCGGAGCCGGCCTCTGTGTTGCAGGGCCTTTCCCGCTGGGCCGGCAGGCGCTCCTTTGGTGGGCGCCCGCCGGCCTAGCGGGAAAGCCAGAATGGCCTTCGCGGTCTTTTGACCGCGTAGCGGCCAAATGGTGGTGACCGCATGGCGGGCGGCGGCAGGTCAGAATGACCGCCTTTGTTTGCTTTTTAAAGACTTAAGACACTTTAATCACTTTTCAGTGATATCTTTACAAATTCATATTGCATCTGTGATCGTTTTGACCTGCATATACCCAGATAAATATTATATATTTTTCTAAACACTGTGTGGTGTATTTTTGTGGTGCTATATTATGGTATTGTATGATTTATTGCACAAATGCTTTACACATTGCCTTCTAAGTTAAGCCTGACTGCTCGTGCCAATCTACCAGAGGGTGGGCACAGGCTAATTTTGGATTGTGTGTGACTTACCCTGACTAGAGTGAGGGTTCTTGCTTGGACAGAGGGTAACCTGACTGCCAACCAAAAATCCCATTTCTAACAGTGCGTTTTGTGATGTATTGTGACAACAGTCACAAGATGGATCCTTTAAAGGCTTCTGTTTGGTATGTGAAAATAGGGGCATGCATCACCCATATGTGTAATGGCATAAGGTTCTAGAATTAACATATGCTTTCCAAACATTGATCAACAGAAGTTTCGGAATTGGCAAAATGGTGGGAAGATTGCTGGGAAGCCATGCATTCACTGGTAAGTACTATGTATTACTGGAAAAAGCAGAGAAGTTATGGGAATTTATTTTATTTTGCAGTTGCTACTTAGTACTACTTAGCCCGAGTATTTGGGTAACTTTCTGCCTTCTTAGTGCAAGGAATCTCTCAGGAAAAAAAGTTAATTAAATTAGGAGATAAGTTAGACAAACTCCCAAACTGGTGACAGGACTTTTATTACATTCTTCTTTTTTTTAAAGCCTAGAAAGAGGCTATTGCACTCTGGAGCATGGAAAAAAGAGCAAATATAATCAAAATGTGGTATAAAAGTTGGCATTTTAATATTGCAAAAGGAACATTCATAAAAGATAAAACATACTGAGACTGGATGCCATGCATTTCTTTGAATATACTAGTGGTAGTCTTTTTATTTTTAATATCCAAAGGCTCAGAGAGGTGCACCTTCTGGAGCTAATCATGCAAAGGGTGAAAGATGTGGTGCAATGGATACGAATAAGGTGGATTAAGATGGGGAAAGACGCTGGAGAGACGTTTGTAGCACGAAAGGACAGAAAACAAATAGACAATGGTGCAGGCAGAGCCATGTTGAAAAGGTTCAATAATAATGGGGAGAAAAGAAAAGGAATTTGGAAGTGGGAGAGGTATTGGGGGAAAACTGGTGGTATCGGGCATCTCCCACAAAAGGCATTATAAAAAACAAACAAATGTAACATTATTTTGATAATATAGGAATGGCTGGGTTGACTTTGCCAGCATAGATAAAGAAAAGGAAATTACAAAAATCCCAAAACGGTGGATTTGTCTCAATATGTTCACATTTCTTAAAACACTTTCAGCTCATATAGTCTGTCATGTGAATAGACTGAACACGGTTTCTCACTCCTTTTAAAATAGAGAAAAAACTGTAGCATGCAAGGTAAGTTTAAACAAACACATGAAAAGCAATGAAAACCTGATAATGAAGGCTGACATATAGATAAAGTAGGACAACGATGAAATAGATCAGTGTTTTGGTGTGGTGTAAACGATTTGAACATTTTTAGAGACTTAATTGTATTCCTGAACTACTGCTAGTGTTTTTCATCAAGAAATTCGGAGTGACACCAAATAGACTACAAGAGCAGAGCTTGAGCTGCCACTTAGAATCAAGAACTGAAAAATATCCCATTGATAACCAGCTATCATTTAGAATTTTACATAACGTATGGCCCCCCCCATACACTATTACATGTATTAGCACACTAAAGCAAGATCTGTTGGCTTTGCCAGTGCTTGTTCATGGTGCGCCATTCTGCTTTGCTCGGGCAGGGTTGCAATTATAATATTATGATATTCGGCAGCGCCTTTACGCACCATCATAATAATGTATGTTGCATGTAATCTATTCAATGTAACACCCTGTTGTTTCCAGATCGGTGAGAGGACTGCCGTGAATTCATGCACATGCGAAAAAAGGTGACCTTTTGTTAATAACGAATTTCTGTATGAGTAAGTTTACAAGGAATGTACTTCATCTGTGGAAGCACAAGTAAATAACTTTTCTTTTTCAGCAATATTTCAAATATTAACAGCATTTCACCACACACATTTCTACCTGGTGGGCCCTTTACAATCTCATTTTGGGTACATTGGTGCATAGAAGTCCCTCTATTTACACATTTTGTCAATCTTGGCAATGGCAGGGTGTTTCCAACACTTCACCTCATTAATTACTTATTAATTGACCCTGGTCAAGGCCTACCTTTAAATACAAGTAGGGGTTGAGTTTAGGCTATTGTAAGGCTTTATAAATGTAAGCATGTTTGCATATAGCCTTTACATTGTGTGAACTTTGCCAAATAAGAGTGGAGTCCGGTACATAGTCAAAATCCAGCATAAAGTTAACTGGTGAAAGGAGAGGAAGCTGGGTTGTGGATGATTAATACATTGTAATGTAATGTTCTTTACAGAACTGCTTTTTCCACTCTTTCCTAAATTGAAGCAGGTTGGAGTAGCCCTTAAGCATCCAAAGATTTTGTTCCACATCCTGGAAGCATAGATGGAGAATGCATGATGCCTTGTTGTTTCTTTTTTCCACTTTTTAGTCTTATGGGGTACTGTCAGTGGGTGTGCGAGAACCACCAGAAATGGCGAGCTTGTCTGGAAGCCACTTCTTGCTGCATTTATGTGACCCCCAATGCAGTCTAGCAGGATGTATAATGTGCACACCGATAATTCCCTTAAATCAACATTATTATGTTTCAGCTTTATAAAAACAAGTTACATACATTTTAAGCCAACAATTAATTAGATGATATAAACTCTATCAATACATAAATAAATGTGATCTCCATCTGTTGATTTAATTGAAGTCTATGTTTCTAAATACAGCCAGAGTAAAAGCCTTTAAGAAGAGGCAAGATGTGAGTTTTCATATTTTCTTTGAAGAAAAGGCATTGCATCATTTTAAAAGAGCTTTTTTTCAAAGAGCTGAGAAGTGAAGAGTGGATTTCCATTTACCAAAATGTGGGCCTCATTTGAAAAGGGCGGGAATTACAGAAATAGGAACGTATGTCAAAAATGGGCATATTTCCTGGCTGTCCCGCTTTCAGTTTTCCTGCCTCATTTAGAGGAAGACAATAAGACACCAGACTCTTAGTTGGCTGACCGCAATGCAAGTTATGTTTCAGAAAACATCCAAGGCCTGTGTGAGAAAAACGTCATTTGGGAATACCATGAAAAAAGACGGGGTTCACCACAATGACATTTTATTCAGTTACTTCTAGGTATTCCCCGGAGAGCTATATATCGTGGATCTTAAGATTTCTGGTGGGGTACATGTGCTTAGGACTCGTGTTGCCGTTGATCTATGGGTGTTGTAAAAGATCTTGATTTGAATTGACAAAATGATTGGAGCTGCTGATGATAAGTAATCACTAATTTGATAAATCCCTGAAAGTGAAAATGACTCTTTCTGCTTTGCTTAAAACAGCTGTGCCATACTTAAGGGGCCTTCTTAAAAGGCGATACATCTGATTAATTAGATTAAGAGTCTCCAAACGTTTATATAATACGAGCTACTTGTGCTCAATGAAAGTCAGATTCGATGAAAACCCAAAATTAATGAGAAATTCCCATTAGTTAAAAAGGATTCAGTCCCATTCATTATCTTTTTATAATGTAATTTCTCTAGTGTGTAGCTTCTGAACATACAAGAAAATAAAAGCGTTTATTTGAGGATAGGAAAATGTGTGTCTCATGCTCACTGTGGCACTTGAGCCAAGCTACAAACAATTGGCAAGACCCAATTAGGGAGAAACTAGTCTTCAGTTGCTTGTGTCCCGGTTCGAGGAGGGTGTGAACTGGCAGTTATGGCTAAACCGTTCTAGTAGAGCAGGATCAAGACTGATTTACATGTGGTTGGCTCCAAATTGAGGTGGCATGATGGGCAAAAAAGGTTAAAGTATTACCTCTAGAGACCGACAGTGGTTATCTTTATTGCAAGCATTCCTCCATCACTTCTTGTGTGTTTGATGTAAATTCTAGGATGACCGTGCTGCAAAGGCAAATTTGCTACAATAGAATTTTCTACAAGACTCTCTTTAGCATTTAGAGCTATTCTTCACATTAAAAGGATATGCTGGTCTTTACCCATCCGTGACTTCTGGTCGAGCCTTTTCAAAACAGGGGCTTAATTTCTAAAGGAAGATGTGTAAGGCTTTAAAAGCTTTTGAGTGGTATAATGTCAACAATGGTGACACTAGTAAACATTAAATGACTATTAGTAGAATGTGGATACAATTTTGGGTGTTTTCACTGTATGATCACTCTCCAACACAACACATGGCCAACATGTTCCAATAACTCTCATACGTCAGGCTACGTTCAGACTTGGAGTATGCACACACTCAGCTTCAGGAAAGTCCACTCAAGTTCTAGTGGCTCCCCCGTTCTCACTTAGACATTTTGCCAATGTGTGCTCCATCAGCAATAGGCAAGGCAATAACTACAGACAGAACCCCTCCATCTATCAAATAGGGAGCTTACTTTGATACTCAAATTTCACAGAGGGAAAACATTTGCGCAACTGTGAATAGGTCTGCTTTTTGGACAGTGACTTTGATTTCTTCTTCTTCTAACAGGCATTTTTCTTCGACATGCTATGCAATTCATAAAATTTTTACAGGCGACATCATGTATGGTAAAAACAACACTTTTCAGATGTCCTTCTCACTACACACAGTATCTGGTGTACACCATTATTTTAAGCTAATTGTATTTGTAATCGAAATATGCGCCCAGTCTTCTTGGTGTTGTGGGACTCATTGCAATGGTAAAACCTCTATGGTGACACTAAGAGGAAGCTACAAGTTAAAAAGACAAGCTTTTAGTGATTGCCTAAAACAAAACAAATTTTGTACAAGCCAGGGAGAAGTTATTCCAGTGCCTGGTGTTGGTGACGGAGAAGACTTGCTCTCCAAAGTGACAGTGCACATAGGGATTCACAACCACTGGCTGACTGTGAGCACAATGGAGGCAATATATTGTTTAAAGATAAGAACACTGTAAATATAGTGTAGATAGTGTAGAAAGACTTATGCACATTTGTCATGCCCTCATATATGACTCTAGAGCAAATTGTCAGGCAGTGAAGCAATCTGAGCACAGGGGTAATGTGCAGTATTCCGGTTCTGCCTGTTACAATACACACATACATATTTGCATGAGCTGATACAGAATGTTTTGTTTGGTGCCAGTTATCTGGAGTTTCCATAGTCCAGCTTTTACTGGATTAACACATTCATTACTGTTATGCCTGAGTTTGCCTCGATGAAGGGAAATATATTCTTGATGATCCTTAGTTGGACAAAGCATGTCTGGGCATCCTAGAAGCTTGGGCTACTAAAGATAGGGTATGACCCAAGAGACCACCGAGATTGTGGGATACTTTGGAAGGGGCTGGTGGAGGATCCATAACTTTAGGCCATCATGATGCTCTGATTAAACTTTGGCTGACTGTACACCATCACACAACGTTAATGCTTTGATGAAGAAACTGAGGGCCTCATTTAAGAGACCCTAGCAGCACACTGTGCCACTGGAGCATCATTAGGTCGAGCATAGCAGTGTGCACCTGCTGCTTTTGCTATGTGTTGTTATCTATTTGGGCTTTTAACCACGCCCACCTCACGCCCATCACTATCGCTCGTTCATGGGCTTGCCCTTAAAAAATTCTTTGTTATTATTTGTAAATGCTTTACATTTGTCCCTACTTGGGGCGGTTTGATTACCACCTTGGAGATCAACCCTATTACACGGCTAATTGCACTTTTGCTGAAAATTTTGACTGCGAGCAAACTTCTTTTTCCTTTTGTGTGTCTCACTCATGTCATGGTGCTTTGAATCAGCTCGCTTATGTCAACTGTTTTACTTTTCATTTTCAATTTATGTGGCAAGAAAAGTCCGGTTAGGAGTTTACAGCTCTAACAGCTCTAACTCAAACAAATGCGAGACCCATTGCATTGCAAATGCTTGTTGTTTTTTACGCTCCAGTGGTGCAGGGTACCTGCCCATATTTACAAGGCCACACAAAGCCCTCTTGTGTAACTTTTCATGGCCTTGTAAGTAGGGACAACTTTCACACATAACACTGTGTTAAAGGGGCGTTCCAGGGGTGTTGCTTGGGGTGTTCACACGCAACACCCATGGCACCCGAAAGAAATATCTTTATTTCTCCCTGTTTATTCCTCTTTCTATGTTTGCTGCATTCTGCAGCACACATAGAAGGAGGAAAGGAAGGTGTCCCTTCCTGCACAAAAACAATCATCCCCACAACACAGGCACCCTTGCGCCATGGTGCAAGGGTGCCTGCATTGGTGCATCGCAGCAATTTGTGCACTAGTGCATGGGGAGAGGACAGAAATGTGGTGTATCTTGTAGATACAACACATTTCTGCCCTTTCCCGGTGGTGCAGAGCAGCGCAGAAAGGCACTTGCTGCACCACCCTGCACAACGGGCCTTGTAAATGAGGCCCTGAGACCTTGTAGTGGATGGTCTTGCCCAGGTAAGGGTGGTAAAACAAAGACAAACTGGGTAGCATCATACCGTCCACCCTCGTACTAAATTAACTTGCTGCAAAGGGCTTGCACTATATAGAGGGGAGCCATAAACACAGTCTGCACACTGTATTAAAAGCAAATAGAACGAAGTGGACTCCATGCACATCCTTTGCACCCCCAAGCCAACATTAACCTAGGAAGTGGCGGGGCATGGAGCAGCCAGCCACACAGCAGCTGCTCATTTATTGAAGCACCAACAGAGCGTGTCTAACCTTTTATTGCATGTAATTCCTAACTCTGTAGCACAAAGGTTGTGTCTGGAAGCAGCACTCGGCCAGGGCCATTAGATATGTTTCTGCTGGTGCTTGTGTCGTTCTGGATGTGCTTAGCTATTGCCTACAAGTGCCGCGGAGAAAACCGCGGATTGTACTCCGAGTACTCAGCACCACACCAGTCTATGCGCTAGCTATCACTGGATAAAGTGCCCCCACACCTTACCTGGAAGTGTCATGCAGTTTGTGCTATTAGTTTGTACGATCTCTTGTGGCGCTGGTGCGCTTTGTAAATGATCCAAGAATATCAGCTATTTTATCAGGTGGGGGCACACAGCACAATATTACCAAGCTGCACCCAAATCGAACTGAAGCAGGCATCTGTCGAAAGCACACACTACCTGATCTGTGAGGCACTCATACTAAATCTGCATGTTGGGTTACAGTCATGAGTGCATTTCTTTGGTTAATGAAAGTATTGTGTAACACAGAGGAGGTTTAAGATCCTGAATAAATTGAAACTCAATGGACACAGTGAGAGTTCAGAAAGAAACAATGTAGACTGATACAACACTGGGCCACTTGTATTGTCATGAGCAGAGCTGTGGTTCCAGGTTTGAAAGCACATGTGCTGTTTGCATGGAATTCATGCATAGAGAATGTGGACTTCCTCGAAGGTCGGCTCCACATAGTGCCTGATATATGAATATAATTCTAAGCAGGTTAACTTAGCCAGAAGTGCCAAAGCCCACATTCCCCCCCCCCAGTGCAGTCTGTCACTTGCTGACATGCACCCGCCTCCTCCATCTTTGCATGCTTTGCATTCATGCAGTCCCAGCCCTTCCTCAGCTCTCTGACTACCAATGAGCTCCTACTACTTCAAAGAGGAGAAAAAACAAGCAAATAAGTAGGCAAGATCTGACCTCGTGGAACAGGTGTGAGTGTGTGTGTGTGTGTCTTATGGGCTGCTTCACTGACCATAAACTACTTAACTACGTGCATTGTGATTGGGATTTTCAGTGACATAACTAAGACTTCAGTACCAACAACTCACCACCCCTTTCACCATCACAAGTCACTTTGCTGTGCTGCCCTGCATCAAAAGAACAAGGCAGGAATGTGCCATATCTATGAGACACAGCACATTCTGATCCTCTTCCACTGTGCTGGTGCACAATTGGCTGCCATGCACCAACACACGTACCCTGGCACCATGTGCAAGGATGTCGGCATTGTAGAAATTATGGTTTTTGTGCAGGAAGGTGTATCTTCCTGCACAAAAGCAATAAATGGATGTGTATTCCCCCTTCTATGTGTGCTGCTGAACTTTTTGATAAATAATGTTTAGTCATGCAGCTCAGCAGCCACGGTGCTCTATAACGTAGTTAAAATACATTACCAAAGCTAACAGCACTCACATAGGCTGGACCTTATGACATTGCCAGTGCTTGTTACACATTAGTGACGTAACAAAGACCCCTGCAGCACCACAGTGCGGGGGGCTCCTGAGCTCCAGGGGGCCCCTTCAGCACAGAGCCCTGGCATGAGAGCTCCTGGGTTAGTTCAGAGGGGGCCCTCCATGTACTTTGCAGCCCCCCAAGTTCCTTTACGCACCTGTTACACATCCTGTGTCTCTCTGGCACTGCACGCGCTCATGTTTTACTGCTCTCTCTTGCATGCAGGAAAGAAGCGCAGGGTTTCTATATTCCACATTTGTGATCCGGAGTGACCAGCAGAGCTGGCATGCATTTTACGCCACAACAAAGCTCTGCACTGTTGGTGACCTGCACCCAGGGGTGTCTGTGAGTTCACCCACCAAACGGGAGAGTTGGAAGCAAATTCCAAATGTTCTTCAGCCTTCAATTTTATTTGTGTGAACTGATGATTTAGAAAAATGCTTATATCGGTGTATTTGTTTGAATGCTGAGTATCAGCAGATTCCCTATCAGAGGCCCAGAACTATTAACCCAACATTTTGTGAATACTGTAATAAACACACATTTAAGACATTCGAGATAAGTTTAAAATGAGTTAACAACCACTGCATGCCGGAGCCTCATGCAGAAGGCCAAATTAATTATCCACAGCAATCAGTGGTAGAATGTATTGCAATATGTTCATATTGCTACTTCATTGATTTCTTTATCATCCTCAGCAGCATTTACCTCGACAGCTAGACCAAAAATTAAGACTACTTACTTGTTTTTACGCCATAACCAAAAGGTGGATGTACTTGCTCCAGAGGTATTACTGCTGCCTGCTAGGCACAGGGTTAGGGCGTAAGTGAAGATAATCAACACCTTTAGCCGCAAACGCTTTTTGTTATCTTCTGCTTCTCTGTGAGACCCGCCAGACCATTGAAGGCTTGACTAGGAGATGGTATACTCAATCATACAAATTGTTGTTGCATTTGCAGATGTAGGTTACTGCAAGGGTTCCGGAAATATTTTTGCAGTGCTGCAGCCAGCACTGGCCGGTCATAGTGCTTTTTAGGGCCGAGCGTGCGAGTGCATGCGCTTGCGCATGCATCCCGTATGCGAGACGCTGTTGTTGTCAGTAAATGGCTCACAGCCCGCCTGTCTCTCACCATTTGTTGGTTTTCGTGGCACTCTTCTTTACAGCCTCGTAATTCATCAAGGCATGTCTGGCATCATTTCAGTTCCTCAGTGTGGAACAGGGATCAAGCACTAATTGATTTCAGCTTAATTAGTGCCCGTCCGCTGCTCCCTACGTGGTCGAGATACTATTTTTCTCTAACTTCGAATGCCCCACAAACAGAAGACTTTTGACTGGCAAAAACATGCCCAGCAGGCATAAATTTACAAAAGTTTTATATTTGAATGCTACTTTTATTTTTTTATTGGTTACGCTGTCTTTGCTCAGTTTTCACTCATTTGTTTTGCTTGTGGGAGCTGATGTCAAAACATAACAATTAACTTGTTCGAAATATGCGCGACCCAGTGCACTGCAAA
This sequence comes from Pleurodeles waltl, assembly GCF_031143425.1. Classification (NCBI taxonomy): domain Eukaryota; kingdom Metazoa; phylum Chordata; class Amphibia; order Caudata; family Salamandridae; genus Pleurodeles; species Pleurodeles waltl. Next base: position 979,918,291 of record NC_090449.1, read on the forward strand.
TGCTTGTTTTTCTTATGGTAGGTAGGTGTGCGGGGCAACACAGACAAATTGGGTGGGACAGCAGTGGCAATGCAGAGGACGGGAGGTGGGGATGGGAGAGAAGAAGAAACACAGACAGTTGGATGGTGGGAGTGAAAGGAAAGAAAAAAGAGGAAAATTAGCAAATCAATCACAGCACCAGCAATGGTAGGACCCTAGTCAAGATGAAGCATCCTCCCAAGGTAATTATACTGAGTGAAGCTGGCACGAGCTGTCCAATTAGGCCCCACAAAAAAGAATAATAAGCAATGGGAAGGCTCCAAGCCCTTGTACTCAAAATCACTCGCTAGCGAGAGTGCATGCAGCGCATGCATTCTCGCCGGTAACACTGCAATCACCATCTCAAATTAAGCAGATCAAGGCTGTGTGACTCTTCAACAATTTAATAGCGCTGTATGCAGCACCTAAGATAATGCACCTTTTTGTATTGACAATCCAGATCACCATGATAATAAGCATGAACGACAAAGTAAAAGCACAATGAAAACAATAGTTGGAAAACTGTATATCACAGGAAGCTACAACCCAATAAATACTTTCCCGTGATTTAATTAAAGAAAGACATTATTGATGGATGTAGACTGTGGAAATGTGTATTTTTGGCTGCTAGAACCACTAGGTAAGGAGGTCAGTAGCTACAATTGCAGCATTCAAGCTTGCTTTTGTTGGCCGAATGCTTCGAACTACCAGAAACCACAGGGCTGTGTGGGAAACCAGGGTTCGGGAGAGCACACAGACCTTGGGGCCATTTCAGAACCAAACTCTCACCATGGACTTAGTTCACGTTAGCCAGTTCAAGCATGGACATCACATTACTTTAGCACAGAGGTCTTCAAACTGTGGAGCGCACCCCTCTAAGGGTCTGTGGCCACAATCCCTGGGGTGTGGGGGGGGGGGAGAGGGTGGGGGAATGAACAGGGGGGGGGGTTGAAAATGCTTTATTAAAGAAATGTAAATGAAGATGGCCTGGAAGTGCGACCTTCTATATTTGGCGCATTTGCAAGCTGTCTTCGTTTATATACAGACCTTCAAGAGCATGAAAAGTATTTGAACTGTGATCCAGAGAGTGCATGGTGGTTGGGGTCATTGAATGGGGTAGCTGAAAAGAATAAAATATCTTGTATGTTGTTATTTTTTGCCTTTGCGTTATTGCATAAAAATAACAAGCACACAGTGAAAGATAATGCAAGTTAAACATCATATGATTCTTTGCAAATCACTTACTCTTCCTGTGCCTAAAAAAACAATGTGTTCTTGTTTAATGTAACTAGTGCTCATGTAAACAGCCCAAGCACATTCAGGTGAAGTTCACACTATATAAAATTACCCAAAAAATAAATTAAAGAACGAATCAGTGGGAAATGTGAAAACCTCAGTTTATTAATGTGACAACTGCAAATGTCTGTGAGTGTGAGACCAGAATGGCAAAGAATTGAATTCTAGCTGGTGCAGTGTGGAATAGTGACATGCATGTATAGTGCTATGAAGGCCCAGCTTATGACAGAACCCACTGTGAATATGTCAGTCATTACTTTAATATAGCATCACACCTAGGCTGCTGCATTTTTCTTTTCTTTTATGTTTTTGCAGTTTTATATAGTGCAGACTCAACTCGAAGATATTGGAGCTCTTTACATGAGCACAAGTTACATTACACAAGATCACAATAATTTTTTAGGCATGGGGAGATTTATGGCCACATTACGAAATTGGAGACCCAACACAAGACTGCTAAACTCGTGGGGAGGACACCACTGCCATGGTGGTGGCACCCCCCATTGCAATGTTCTCGCCGGCCTAACCACCGGAAATATTACAATAGAGCATTCCCGACAGTCAGACATGTGGAAATAGAGCTATAAGACAGCACTTGGCTCCCTTAAAAGAGCCGAGTGCTATGCTATCTTGTAGCACAGAGGGGGCCGACCAGCACCCTCAGAATGTTCACTGTCTGAAAAGCATGGGCATAGGCAGTGCAGGGCCCCATTGTGGCCATCTGCACTTGTCCTTCACCAGCGAAACTGCCATGAAAAGGCTTACAGAGAACAAGGTTGTAATCAGCCAGGCGGCGCTGAGTTCAGCACCTCCCTGGCTGACTTCAACCAAGTCTGCTGTCAGCCTGCCAGGAGCAATGTTACCGGTGCGGATGGTAGACCCATGGTGGGTCCACCCGCCAGGGTTATAATTGGGCAGTCGGACCACCCAGAGTGTGGCGGTCCAACCTTCAACACCAGTATGTTGATCCTCGGACTAGCACACTCATGATGAGGTCATAAGTGATTTGTCCAGAATCACTGGATGTGGAGCAAATTTCAGGGTTCGAAGCGAGGGCCTCATTTATGAGACCCCAATGGCACACTCTGCCACCGGAGCATCATTTCTTATTACGCTCTGGTGTCACAGTGTGCCAGCCCATATTTACAAGGCCACACAAAGCCACCTACCGTAGCTTTTCATGGCCTTGTAAATATGGACCCTTTCACGCATAACACTGCGTGAAAGGGGCATTCCATGGGTGTTGCTTGGGTTGTTCCCACACAACACCCATGGAACTTGAAGGAATCTGACCCATTCCCAGATTTTCAAGACTGAGAATGAATCAGATTCCTATTCCACCTCAGGGGTGGCGTAAGAATGATGCAACAGGGAAAAATATCTTTATTTCATCCCATTTTTCCTCTTTCTATGTGTACTTGATTATGCAGCACACATAGAAAGAGGAAAACACCTCTTGTGATTGTTTTTGTGCAGGAAGGCATCACTTCCTGCACAAAAACAATCATCCCCGCAATGCAGGAATCCTTGCACCATTGTACAAGGGTGCCTGCGTTGGCGCTAGGCAGCCATTTGTGCTCCAGCACAGGAGGAGAGGAGAGAAATGAGCTGTATCTTCTAAATATTGGCACATTTCTGCCCTTTCCTGATGAAGCAGGGCATTGCAGCAAGGCACTTGCTGCGCCGCCCTGCGACACGGGCCTCATAAATGAGGCCCCTAGCTTCCCAGCTAAAGTCAGCAACTTTAGTCCTAACACCACAACCTGAAGTAGGGTTAGATATAAAACAAGTGCTTACAAAATATGTACTTTACTAATAAGTAATCAGACAGTACTTAGTGCTAACATTATAGTAAGTGTCTAAATTATTCCAGAACTCATCTGATAAGAATCTTTGTATCCTTGAAGCTTTAAGGGACTCCATCAATTAAATAAAAAAAAAATCTTTAGCTCTGTGCTCCACCACCCCCTAACGTTAGAGGGAATGGCACCTCAAGGCCATCATTACTGTTCAGGGACAGTTGTTATTATACAAAGTGAGTCCAGGGGTTGGCAGGGAAGTGGTAAATACTGATGCATTCAGATGCAGCGGCCTAATCCTCTGGACCCCCTTGCCTAAACCTAATGGCAGAGTAGAAATAGGAAAGGACTGTAATCCATGGAGAGTGTGAAGGGAATAGCCAAGAAGAGGGGGGGCGCTATGTGGGGGCTTATTTTTAGTTTATAATTGAAGAGCAACATCTTACGCAGAGAGATCCCCCTAGGAAGGAGACAATTTATATATATATATTTTTTTTAACAAGACATCAATATCAGTAATATGTTTTGTGTAAAAATATGTTCACCTACTGAGAGAATCCTTATTGCATGTTAAAGAATCTGATAAGGATGTGCACACACAAGATGAGTCCCCTATCGCCCTAAGAGCCCATCACTGGGTGGAGTCATCAGCATTTTGTATCAATCATATTGCGTCATTTAACCTTATTTGAGAATTAAATCCTTGCTGCGTGTGCTTATATTTGGCACATTAGCATTCTGAAAGATTTAGAAAGTGTTGCTTTGCAAACGTTTTAGGCTCATTTTCCTAGAGCGAAAGGATATTAAAATTTAGAATTCTACTTTTCATAAGCATCAATGAATAGAAACATATACTTTTAACCATTCTTCATCTCGAATTCCTGGGTCATTTTTTGGGGGTTTTCCTGCCACTATTCATGGTTAATGATTCCTCGCCTCCCACTGCTTCCAAAGTAATCATCACAACTTATTTATCCTACGTGACTGATATATCACACATATCACTTATGGCTATGGAGTTGACAACTCATAAGAACCATTATACTCTAAGGATTCTTTGCGGAGTAATTTGCTAGAATGTGCAAAATATAAGCACATAATATTTTGCCTCAGCACTATGGGAGGCACCTTCGATATTTAAATTGCAATACTATGTCAGTTTTTTTTTCCTTTCTTTTACTTAAAATCAATCGTTACCTATAAGTAGCTGTTCACTCAGTTAGGTTGTTACTTCCTTACTTAATATGTTGCTCATCATTTTTAATATGCTTCTTGTTGACTTATTTAGACTAAGGGCCTCATTGGGAGTACAGTGGTCCAAGGACTACTGTCCCCGCAGATGGCGACCACCATATTACAACCCTGAGTTCCCGATGGGTTGATGGCAGTCGAAATCGTGGTCAGCCACTGTTCTGATCACAACTTCACTTTCCACAAAGCCTTTTCATGGCAGGGTTCCCATGGTGACATGAAAAGGCTGGTGGAAATCAATTGTGGGGGCCACAGGGAGGCCTCTGCCCAGCACCCTCAGAATGTGCAGTTTCTGCTACGGAAGACAGTGCTCAATCTGAGTGTGCTGGGGGCACCCTCTGTGCATTGAGGAGCTGAGGCCAATGCGCCACACTGTTTTCAGTGGGCTGACCGGCAGAAAGCTCCTAATATGGAGGTTCCCACTGGTCAGTCCATTGTAACCAGCTCCAGGCGGCCTCCTCTCCACAGGGTTGGCTGGCCGATGGTCAGTCCACCAGTCTCGTAATGAGACCCTATGTTTTACCCACAATTAATATGTATCTTGATGTTCCATACTAACTCAGTATCCCTTTCAAAAATGTACCCTTTTTAGTATTCTTGGTACCACCTACATATAAGGATTATCTTATCAGTATAGTATAGTTTGGAACTAGTGGCAAGATGTGCAAAGAATCAATTTGCGAAACGTGATCACAAACTATTCACTAACTTTTTGCGAAGCGATTTTCATTTATTTAGTGAACTATCTAGTATTATGTCAGTTCACAAAATCATAATTAGTAGTGGGTCACTATTAGACCTACATTATTACTATTCATGAGGTAGGTCACAGCTGGCAGCTCATTCCAATTGGATGCCATCATAGAAAAATCACCAGGGTGAGAAGACCTTTACGTCTCTGATTGCACTGATATAAATTATTTTTTCATGCAGCCCGTTTCCTTAAAGGAAGTAGTCAACATTTACAAAAATTACTTCTCCTAAATCGTTTGTGTAATAGTTGGCATAGGTTTCCTGGACCACCACCCACGCCCAAACAAACTATCTCTTTTTACATTCACAAAGAGGAAAATGTATAACTCTTTGATCAAATGCTCAGATTTTGGAATCCCATCACTAGTATAGACTTTGATCAATCAATTCATTACTCAATACGTATAACCTTGTTTGGTTGCTATTTACTTCATTAGGATTTATTATCTTGAGGTATCATTTATGTGCAGCACCAGATAAACCACATGTGACAGTTTAGATTATGTGGTACTATTCACTTGGCATTTTTTAATATCATTTCACATGAATGGGTGCCTTATAACTTTCTGGGTGCTATACCATATGTTTGGTAACACTCACTATGGATTAATGAGGGGTCTATCTTCTTATATTCAATCCTAGCTCTTACTGGTGTTAGGTGTATGAACAAACTTTGCTTTTGTTGCTGAAGTTCTGCACTATTAGTAGCATGTAAGCAATTTTGTTTTAAAATATGGTCCTGTCAAATAACTTTTACATGTACTGTCAGTGTGACTTTACAGCCTTAAAAAACAAGCACTGTGTTTTGAGTGAATGTAAGATAGTGTTAAACCCAAACATTGTTTTTTTCCGTTTATTTTGCACTTTGGTCCAAAGAATGTGAATGTTCAAAGCACTCAAGTCATATATTTTTATTTTCCCAGGTACTCATATACACATATTGAAGGTATTAGTCTACTGAACTGTGTGCTGTGTGTGAAGATGTCACACTTTGTTATGGAGTAATTTTCAATAGAGGTGGGCAGAATTCAAGAGACTTGCTTTTGTGCAATTTCAGCAAAATTGCATTAAATTACACATAAAAACATGAAATGAAAATCCATCATTTTACACTATATTTTAACATGAAATTCACCCTTGTGGCATGAGGACACATTTAAACAAAGGTACAGTGAACAAGAGCTTTCAAATTCTGCTGCGCCCATGCATTTGCAGAAAGAATGGTGCCATTCGCTGTGAATTCTTACCGTGATTGGTGTGTAGTTACGTGAAGTGGCGTAATGGCATAATTTTGCATAATAGACGTAATGTGAAATTCCTGAAATTACATGAATTAAGTCAGCATAGGTTAAAGTTCACCCAGGCCTAGCTTTCATAGCTCTTTTAATGGCTATTTTTTGAGCAATTGTACCTAACACAGGTGTTCATTTTGTAGTATAGTCTGTCAAAGACAGGAAAACATAAACAACCTCAGCCTTACTGCAGTTTGAACGATTCCAGAGTCATCATCCTTATAACCTTGTCAGAGACAAATGTTAAATGTCTTTAACCAAAGACAAGGTACATACGTCAATTTCAGGGAATAAGCTTGGGAGTGAGATACAACTTCTCACTGAAGCAAACAGTAGAACAACATTCTTGTCCATTAAAGAACTGTCTAATGCAGGGATACTCAAAGTACTGCCCGGGGGCCGCATGCGGTCCTCCTGACCTTTAATTGCGGCCCCCTTGTAAACAACAGCACTGGGCTGCTGTTCACTTGACAACGCAGAAAAAATCATAAAGCTGTGAAATGGGCATACTTTATTTACACTTTAAGAGGCCTAGACAACTTATCTTTAGGAACAAATTTAGTTTTAAAGATATCTTTCACTAGACATATATCTTTCACTAGACATGTAAGAACATGACAAACTGTTAGCAAACTTCAAAAAAGTGTCTAAATGCATGAGCGTTTTACCTTACTTTGCGCCCCCCCTCGTGCCCACCTTCCATCACCCTCCTACTCTCGGCCTACTGGCACCAGTGCGGCATGCCACAGACAGTGTTTTGTGGCCCTCGGGGAAATGTCTGCGTTTGGGAAACAACCTTGAGTATTTTCTGTGAAATGTATTTTTAATTGTGCTGGTATGACCAGTGTAATGCTCTAAATTCAGGTAGGTAAAGTTTGTTTAGTTATTTAAAACCATAACAACATTAAAATATATAAAGACAAATATAGACCAGAAACATTTATCAATCAATCAGCCCTTCATTTACATCCTTAAACATTCCTAAAACACCCCAATTAAAAATAGAAAGATTCTTCCTCTATTGGATGGCACTTTATGTAGAACCTTGTTCTGAGCCTTAAATGCATTGTGCACAGCATATAAAGGCTTAATATAGCCATTATGTTAGGCTATCCAGTTTCCCACATTAATTTGTAATACATTTCATGAAGACACTAAAAACATAATTAAATGTATTGCATTTGTTGTGTTCCATGTGGGGATAAAAACCTAGCACTCCACATTATTGAATGGGTATCAATACTTTGTATTAATGATTCCCTCTATACCCCAACCGTCACCTATAAAAAATATGGTTAAGGTGCAGGAATCTAAGAAAGTGCAATGTGCCAAGTTAAGAATTCTGGAGAGTAAGCAATTAACAAAGAGATTCTGCATCTTTATTTGAAAGGCTATCGTGTTCGCTCATCCACAAAGCTCGACATTGACATACCGCCACCTGCTCAGTTTCCAGTGATTAGCCAAAGCACTGCCCATCAGCTGGCCATTTCAACAATATTTGTAAAAAAATGTAAAAGTCTGCACCATAAACTTGGTCACCGACAGGCAAGATGAACTGAAGAGCCACTCAGCCAGCTAATGACGGCTGGCCTTCATGAACGTATCCCTAGGGCCATAAGAATGTATTTCAAGAAAGTTTTCCTTTGTTCGGCCAACGCAGGGCATACCAAAAAACATGAACAAGTGACTCTTATTTGTATCCACAGAGGCAACAAGATTGAGTCCTGAACTGCTGCTTCCAGGAAGGGGCCATACCCTTGTTTCAATCGACCCAAAGTGCAAAAACACGAATTGATGTTTCATCTAATGCATGAAAAATGCAGATAAATATTCCTGTGCTCTGAGTACTTTATATGATGATAATACAGCCCAGGCATGTCTTCTTTTGGCGAGCATGTTATTGTCTGTTGTGAGCGACAGTAACCAAGTTGCAGAATTTGCCATCCGGTAAAACTCCGTTTTACTCAGAGTCAAGCCCCAGGCATTTTGCAGGCCCAGTTCCTTTATAGAGCTATATAAATAGTTCCCTATGGACCTATAGTATTGCAGCGCTGTTGCTCCTTGATTTCACGCCAACATAGATTGCTTATAGATCCTGACTCTGCAGCTGGCAGTCACCAGCAGAGTTTTAGGTGCAAGTTTTTGCTCTGAAATTTGTCATTTTTTAAAACCAATTCTAGGCGTACCTGAGCTGGTGAGGCTGATTTTGGAATCTGGAACACTGATTTGTAGGCCTTTGATTGTATTTGGTTTAAAACAGATGTTTCTTTGCCCAACATAGTTTCAGCCCCGTTTGTAACTGTTGGCATTATCCGTGCACTCATCACGGAGAGCAGATGGTTGTATGATGGACAACTCATTTTTTGTTTTGATATCTTAAACCCATAAATCAAAGATTGTGCATTCACTTGAGCAAGCTGAGATCTGAATGTCAGATTTTGGTCCACTATGAAACCCAAGTATTTGTAAGCAGGAGCGACCTCCACCTTGGCACCATTAATGAACCATGAAAAAGGGTTACATTTTGTATCCACCAGCCTGACCACTTTGGTTTTGTTCAAGTTCAGTTCCAAACCTTGCTTGACTATGTAACAAGAGAATGCATCAATACTGTACTGCAACCCAATTGGAGTTTAACTGAGTAAAACTATATTGTCTGCGTACTGTAGCCATGCAATTGCTTCCTGGGCCAAAATGGGCAGATGATTTTTTACCGGAGAAAGAGCATTGGCTAGCTCTGCTAGATATAAATTAAAAAGCATAGGGGCTAGAAAACATACTTGCTTTAAACTGTTTAAAGTTTGAATTCTATTGGTAACCTGGCCACCTTCCCCAATTTTGACTTGCGCCCAAGTACTTGAACATAGTTCCATCATTGCGTTCAACGCGCTACTGGGGAGACCACAGCTTTTCAAACTATCCCATAGACGAACTCTTGGGACTCAATCAAAGGCCGACTTAAGATCAATAAAACCGGCAAATAGTCATCTTTTCTTATGCCTGGACTTACAAGCAAAGCCAAGGCTGTTAAGTTGGTTGAAGTTCCCATGCCTACTCTGAAGCCAGTCTAACTTCATGGTAGGAGTTGACGCTCATGTACCCAGACCGATAAATGCAACAGCAGACAGGATGCATAGAGCTTTGCTTCGACATCAATCAAGGCTATCAACCTATAATTAAGTGGAGAGGCAGGGTTGCCAGACTTACAAATTGGATGGAAGATGTTAAAAAGGAGCGCCAGAGAGTAGGCCCAGAATTTTACATAACCGTTAAATAGGGCATTAGGGATACCACTCTGTCCTGCAGCTCCCTCTTTTTTTAGCTTCGTGATAGTGCCTATTAGCTGCTCAATGTCTATGTCCATGGTAGTGTTGTCTTACTTGGAGTCGGGAAGGGAGCCTTCTGTTTTCGAGTTTGCTCGAAAACCAAAGTCAGTCGAACTTGAGGAACTGAGAATTGAGGGCCAAGAGACCTCTCCAATTCCCTTTTGGTCTGAGGACGAATACAACCCAAAGACATGGGCTTCCCAGGATACTGTATCGATGCCTGCATTGGAATGACGATTTTGCCCATGGACCAACCCATTCACCATTTGCCAGAATTTTTTTATTGTCCTTCAGTTTATTGGACATCAGGAGCTTTAACCACAAATCTTCGTAGTACTACATTTTTTCATCCAGCAGTCTTTCTGATATTGTGACCTCAATTCAAGGAGCTTTGTTTTGCCAGGGTTCTTATTCATTCATATTTCCTTTGCCATTTTTCTGGCCTCACGTGAGACTTGATTTTTTAATTTTCACAGAGATCTGTGATATCATGGGTGCTCTTTGATAACACCTTTCAGATTTTTGTTTGCATCAACTACTGAGCTTAAGGTAGGGATTTTATTAGGAAATTTGTTCAGTAAGGAGTCACATAGGTGTTGCCATGCCTTCACCCCTGCTCCTGAACATAATGCAAGTTGTTCCTGAGACTCAAATTCTCTCTTGAGCTCTTCAAGTGACCCTGCACTGTGATACACTTCTTCCATCACTTTCTCAATGCCGTGCCCCTGCCATTTTAACTTCTTTGTGCCGCATGTGATCGGAGCAACGATAATTGTTTTTGGTATTGGGAGTCACTTCCATACCCCTCTTAGCTGTGTGGCTTGTGGAAAGTGGTCACTTTCTAGACGTGCATGGCAGCAATAAATGGCAGAGCTGCTTCGTTCATTAGCGTAAAGTCAATTGTTGATTTCATTAAACCACTTCAGAATGTTGCTGGTGAGGAAGAGTCTCCCCCTTGGTGGGTCGTCAAGAGATGGAGGCCAAGATCTGTTGTTCAGGTGCAAGCCGTGGTGTTTTTGACCTTGTTTTTATAGCCTTTGCTCAGGTCATCGTTAAAGTCACAGACATGATGTGGGTTGCCTCCTTGTACTGCCTCATTAACAATTTGAGGATGTTTAACATTTTTTCCATGTTTTCTCTATTTTGCTCCTTGTTCGGGTGAATGTACACATTGGTTAATAAAGGTGGGGTGTTAACGCCGTTTGACAACCAGTTTATACCAAGATCAATTTGTTTGATAGCCCAATTGGTTTTAGTTGAACAAAATATAGTGAGACCGCCTTTGGATGCCCAGTTTTTTTTATTCTTGACTGTGGGAACATGCCAACCGACATAGCCTGAGATTTGTATAGGTTCTGTACACCAGGTTTCCTGAAACATGATGATATCGAATTTCTGTAGAAACGTCAACGCCTCTGCATCTGTTACTATTTGCTTCAAACCATGGAAATTATAAGAGCATAAGTAAAGGCTGTTGTCTATGGCACTTTCCCGTCTAGATCTTTGGTCAGGACCAATTTCTGCTGTGGACCGTAATGGAATGCCGATCTGCCTGATTCCAAATTGGAGGCCTGCCAATGAATACTTGATAGCTTCTCCCCTGAGAAAGTGAACTTTGATTCCTTAGTATGGTTAGATTTTCTCAGCTGCGTGATCTCACCTCTGCTCCAACTGCTCCTTTCAGCACTAAAGATCCCCTCACAATGTCCGGTAGCAAGGGGCTAGGATAACAACATAGTTCTTGGTTTTGTAATGTAATGCCAGGATTTGATTGATAATAGCTGGAGAGGCCCAAGATGTGTGTGTTGCCTCTTTATCTCTGTGATTCGGGTTCCGAACGATCTCCGCTGTCTGCAGCTCAATTGTAGTAATATGAGCTAGGGGCCAAATTTCCTTTATGGGCTTGATGATTGTACCTCTATTCAAGATATCAAATGCCCCTTTTGAATTGTACTGGGGGATAAAGAGGAGTTTGTAGTCACTCAAAGCTTCAGTTTGTAGTAAGGACTGACCTCCTGGCAGGCTTATTAGTGTTGGCAATTTAAGGTTGGTATCATTCCTTGTATAATGTTTCTTACCAGTGTTCAGCGTGGTATATGCCTATGGAAGCTTTTGTGAGGCCTGATGGTGCTTGATTGCTGTAGAAGATGGGGTGTTTTCCCAGTGAAGAAAGGCTTTCCACCCATCGTTGCCCCGTCGGCTCCCTTGGGCAGGGATCTGACTGATGTTAAGATCCACTGCCGGGGGGTTCTTAGTCGTGATCTCCCTCTGAACTGGGTTTTCTCCCTGGCAGCTGGGCAATGATCTGATATTCTTAAGTAACTGGTTTCAGTGAGATGTGTGACCTCTGCATACAGATACAGCTTGTGTTGAGTTGTCCGGGTTGTCCTCTTGCATGGTGTAATGCTCTGTGGGGTGAGTACTGCTGTCCTTGAGTTTCCCCTCAGGATCATTGCCCTGCGTGCTATTGTCCTTTGCGAATGACTTCCAGATACTGTTTTGCTGAGCTACCTTGGCCTTATTTCGAGCTTTCCTTTGTCATTTATTTTACCTTTTGGTAAGGGAGACCTCATTTACTGCTGGGGTGTTTGGAGCTTTTCGGACAGGCTCTTCCTTGCCTGGACTTACTGGTTGAGAGCTGGAGTTTTTGCAGCACCCAGACGAGCTCCGGTTTTGCTCCTGTTGTAAAGAGCAAATAGTCTGTGAATTTCTATTTTCACTGTCTGCACCAGTTTTTTTCGAGGTGATTGTCGAGCACCGTCCCTTCCCTCCCACAAAGCCCCACCTGAGATATGGGGACCTGGGCCCTGACTTCAGTAAAGATGTAATTTAGGATTTCAACTTGGGCGAGTTGTCTCCTATAGATGCACATTGACATAACACTTGCTGGGTGTAAGAAAGGGCCCTTCTTATCAGGTCATTCAACCTTTGAAGCTTCTTGTTGATACTCACAATATGCACTGCCAAGACATTGAGTAAGTCCACCTGAGTTTCCTGTTTATCTGCTTGATAATAGATCACAGCTGACATTGCATCCATGGTCGATAGGAGGGCCTGCCAGGAGACCCCAGCCTCCCCAGGAGCTGATCGGTCCTTCTTGAGTTTAGCTCCCAAAAAATAATCCAACTGGACTTTTTCCTCCTCTGGGCAGCCCAACACTGTGCCCGTTGCCTAATCCTGCTTTGCTAGGGCACAAGGGCACCATGAGTTAGAGGAGGGGTGTGCTTCCATCTCCGCCAATGAGCTGTTGCTACTAGTGGTACGCAGCTTCAGAGTAGCTGGTCGATTTTCCGAATGCTCCTCCCCTCCTTGCATCGTATAGGTGTTATATAATTGGGCCACATTCGTGAGACATGAGACAGTGGCGCAAGTGTCAGAGAGATTGATTAAAGGTAGCTCATGCATCATTATGATTACTGATACTCCCCCCTGAGGTGATTGCTGTAATAGTAATTCTTGCTATACTTGTGGAGACTGCGGAAGGGAGTTCTGGCTCCATTTATTCCAATTGCTAAGATTTAAAGTGGAGAAAGAGTCCTGATGGTTACCAGTGTGTACTTTTGCTGTGGTTATAACTACTGGGGTGCTTGGTGTGCTACTGTGGAAGCATTCCCTATCAGGAGGGGGCTTCTCTACCACAGCAGGGGTCGCCCCAGTAACAACATCCGTATGCAGTGCAGCCAACTGAGTGCCATCGAGAGCTGGGATAGACTTGTCTGCATGCTTAGTTAACAGGAAGTCGGTGATTTTGTATCCCTCTTTCCTAAGGTGACCAGCTAGTTTACTTGTGATGTTAATTGGTTTCTTGGCTGTGGTTAGGTTGGTGGGAGAGTTCCACTCGGTGGAGTCATTCGATTGGCCATTGGGTCCGTTGGTCCCGGAGAGCTTTGCCTTAACTTTTTTGGCCCTTTCTCCTCCCCCGAGTTAATGTCATCCTTTTTCCTCTACTCCTTTTGCTGGCAGAGGGTGTTTTTACAACCAGACTGAGCTCGAGTGCCTGTGCCAGTGCCTGCGATGAGGAGATGAGGTACTTGACAGCTTCCCTTGGCAGCTTCCCTTAGGCACAAGCCACACCAGACTAACACCGCCCACTTCCGTGCAGAAGGTGGCTGTGGCCTAGAGCCCTGAGGTGGCTTGCACCCTCTATGAGTGACCTTGGCTGCGAGGTTTGGTATTCTGGGGTTGCACACTGATGCTTACACAGCCTCCTGGTCTGTGTTGGGCCTGGTGCGTACTATTATGAATTGATGCTTAGCACTTAATTCACTCACTTCTGGCTTCGAGGTCTGGTGAATTTCCTGTACACCTGGCACTCTGGCACAAGCCTCTGCACCTCAGTCTACTGGAGGGTGAAGGGCATATAGCGTAGGGTGTAGTGCTCTGCCACATCCGAAAAGCAGGGGTCTCAATGTTGGTCCTTTTACCCTTTTGCTTTCCTGCTGCCACCACGTAATGCCCGGGTCCAAGCACCGCACTGCAGTCCCACTGTCCAAGGCGTGGACGTAACCAGCAACTGACTGGGGTTGAGTGAGGACTTGGGCACCTGCACACCTTGCATCTCCACCCCCTGGTCCATGTTGCCTCACCTTCAACTCTCCTGGAATCTCCACAAGGTGCTAGGTGCTGGCTGGCTGGGTGCTGTGGGCTGGATGCTGGAAGTGGGCCTCGGAACAACCCCCTCAGTTGCCTGTGGCATCGGACCAATCAACCAATCAATCAGTCATTCCAAACAGCTCTGAGGCGGCCCGACCGTCAGTTCAAGTGCACAGGGCTGGGGGTCCAAATCAGGCCCAATTAGACTCGCAGCTCTTCCAGCTCGTGGCCCACAGCTCCAAGTCAGCCGTTTCCCGCACCTCACCTCTCACCTGGCATGGCTTGTGTCCTGGTGACTACCGGCGTGCACCTACTCACAGCCTCCTTGCTGCCTCCTGCCTTCTCGCTGCTTCTCCTCAACCGCTGCTCTTCAGCCGCGCACCATCAGGCACTGGCAGTGCAAACGGCACAGATGACTCTGCTTGGACTCTCAGACTCTGAGAATTCAGTTAATCAAGATCTGTATTGCAATGAGAATGACTGCTGATGAATGTAGCAAACAAATGCGGCTCATGAACATGGAAGGCAATAATTGGGCTTCGCTTTTTGTGGCTAGGTGGCCGACCTTTGTTGCCGGAAAAACCCTGTTGTGCCGGACGGATACAAATATTTTAGGGAATGGTATGTGTTAGACTCAGCATCCTTGGCGTGGTTTCCCCCTAACCTTTTGCCTCTGTTCCCTCTGTTGTTGATGTGTGGTGGACTCTGTTTTTGCTGTTTTTGTTACTCTGAGCACTTTACCACTGCTATCCAGTGCTAAAGTGCAAGTGCTCCTATATACAATATGTATGTAATTGGCTTTCCATGACTGCCATATTTGATTTACTAGTAAGTCCCTAGTATAGTGCACTAGAGGTCCCCAGGGCCTGTGAATCAAATGCTACTAGTGTGCCTGCAGCACTGGCTGTGCCTCCCACATTAGTAGCCGTGTAAACATGGCTCAGACCTGCCTCTGCAGTGTTTGGGAGTGCAGATTTAAACTGCCAATTCGAATGTACCCACTTGCCAGGCCTAAACCTTCCCTTTTTATACATGTAAGGCACCCTTAAGGTAAGCCCTTAGGTAGCCCCATGGACAGGGTGCAGTGTACGTAAAAGGGTGGACATGTACTTATGTGTTTTACATGTCCTGACAGTGAAATTGTGCCAAATTCGGTTTCAACTGTTGCAAGGCCTATTTCTCTCATAGGTTAACATGGGGGCTGCCTTTAAATATGATTAAAGTGTAGATTCCCTTTGGAAGCAGAAAGACGTGGAGTTTAGGGTCTCTGAGCTCACAATTAAAAAACACATGTTTTGGTGAAGTCGGTTTTTAGATTGTTCATTTGAAAATGACACTTTTAGAAAGTAGGCATTTCCTTGCTTAAACTATTCTGTGACTCTGTGTGATTTGTGGATTCCCTGTCTGGGTCCGTTTGACAGTTGGTCTGCTTGCACCTCTCTCTAGACAGTGACAAAAAGTGGGCTGGGGTGTAGCCCGCATATCCTGATGAGCCATCCTGGCTGAAGAGGAAGGAAGGAGTGGTCACTCACAACTAGCTTGGCTGTGCCTGCCCTCTCACAATGCAGTCTCCGACCTACTGGTGTGTGGCTGGGGCCTGGCCTGGACAAGTAAGGATTTTACAGACACTTGAGACTTTACTTTGAAGTAGGCCTACTTCAACAGCAGAAAGGGGTATAAGAAGAGCACCCCAAACCCCAGACTTAAAATTACTTCAAGGATTCAAGAGGAACATCTGCCTGAAGAAGAGCTGAAGAGCTAAGGAGTGCTGCCCTGCCTGTGATTGTGCTTTGTGGAGCTATACTGCAGTTGCTACTTCTGCCTGTGCAAGGGGACTAGACTTTGTGGCATTCCTGCTTGAGAAGTTACTCCAGGGCTTTGGAGTAGAGCTTGCCTCCTGTTTTGAAGCCTCAGGGACAGCAAAGGCTTCACCTCCCAGAGCTGAGTCTACTTGCTGTGGACTCTAGCTTGCCAGAGGGTTCCATTCCAGTTCCTGGACCCCTGGAAGTGAATTCCTGGAGAAAAAACAGTCTACCGATGTCGGATGATGCCGGGTGACTTCGTGAAGAATGCCGCTGCCCGGAACCGGGACCCCGCTTGTCCCGAAGCTGTGGACCTCACTGAGTGCGAATCCAACACCATGGGAGCTAACGCCACTACCCCAGAACCGTTATGCCACCTACCAAGAGGCCATGGACCTCGTAGAAGTCCGATGGCCCTGTAGGCCGTGCGTTGCTGCAATCACTGATCCTGCCCGACTTCGCTGACACCGAAGTGTCGTAAGTACAATGTCCGTGACGATCTGACGCCATTGCAGCGCCTGCAGCCTTGTGATGTCATCACGATCCCGTGAGGTCACCCTGAAGCACCGTAACTCTGCCGGACTTCACGTCTACTGGAACCAAGGGACCGACTTTGCATCCGACGCCGCCTCACCTCTTTTGCCCTGTAGAGAGGACCCAACGCCGCTGCGTGTTGCTGCAGTCTTCCTGCCCCGTGGCACTGGAACCAATGCTGCGTCAGATCCAGGGAAGCTGCTCTCCCTGACTCCATTCATTGGCCTGTTTTCTACTTCTTCTAAAGGTACTGTACCTGGGGGTCGACCGACTCCGTGAACGACTCCATTACAACGCAATGTTTTACCAACTTGCAGTGTTTTCACCTTATATCACTGTTTTCTTGCTTTTAAGTGCTAAATTCGTATTTTTAACTCTATCTTGTGGATTGTTATTGTATTTGGTCTTGTTTATTTAGATAAAATATTTCAATATTTTTCTAAGCCTGTGTTTTGTCATTTTGTAGCGGTTCACTGTATTACTGTGTGTGTGTTGGTACAAATAATTTACACATTGCTTCTGAAGTTAAAGCTGCCTGTTTGTGCCAAGCTACCAAGGGGATGAGAGGGGTTTGACTGAGTGTGATTCTCCTTTACTGTGACTAGAGTGAGGGCCCTTTCTTGGACAGGGGATAACCTGACTGCCAACCAAAGACCACATATCTAACAGTAAGCATATATCCTTTAGATTTTATGATGTATCAGAGATGAGAAAGGTCTATCCTCATTAATACCCAAGAAACAGTAAACAGGGAATCACATGCCTCTTGCTTTTTAATAAATCAATCAATCTCTTATAATGTTATGCTTTATGTGTGCCTTTAACCAGGAGATACTCTGAAACAACCTCCAGATGTCATTATCATATCTCTTCAGAGCACTGATATTTCTAGTTCATTTAGTACATTTTAATTGTACACAAAAAAGTGTACTACAGATGGATTTCAAATCTAAACCATCTGTTTGGAGGACAGATTGCATATCCTGTGGATTATGCTCGCTATTGTCACTTTTGATATTTGTCTGACACTTGTAGCCACTAATGAGATTTATTCCCTCTCAATGCAACTGCTGGAAAGACAAGCAGGAATATCCCTTGTTCTGAAACTTTGGATTCACTTATTATCAGAACGTACTTTGGATGTAGAAATGCACAAGGGTTACAATATTACCATTTGTTTAGTAGTACGTGTCGAAGAGGGGGCAAAGGTGGGCATTGCAGTAGAGAAAATCATGACATAAGATGCTGGTGTTGTAATTTAGAGACGAGGTGAAGAGAAATAAATTAATGACTAACTTAGTAGTATGACTGTGCCATAACCCTTGATATATTGCAATTAGCATATGGTGGACCTGGCCCTTTTGAAAGGATCATCCCCTGACTTTTTGCCTCCTTCCTCCTATTTATTCTGACCTCTTACCGTTGGCTCTAGGACTCTGAGCACTTTATCACTGCTGATCAGTGCTAAAGTGCAGGGGCTCTCCCTTCTAGAGTTGGCTGATATCTAATTGCCATATTTAATTTACATGTAAGTTCCTTGTATAGTGCTATCTCTATACCCAGGGCCTGTAAATTAAATGCTTCTAGTAGGCCTGCAGCGCTGCTTGCGCCACCCACTGAAGTTGCCTTTCAAACATGTGTCAGGCCTGCTAACGCAAGGCCTGAGTTTGCAGTTTCCTGCCACAGGAACCTGGCATCTACATTTTTTTGCCAGGCCCAGAACTCCCCTTTTACTGCATATAAGTAACGCCTAAGGTAAGCCCTAGCTAGCCCTATGAGCAGGGTGCTCTGTCTGTAGAAGGCAGGACATGTTATTGGTTGTGTGGCCTGTCCTGGTAGTGACAAACAGCATATTTGGTTTCTCACTGCTGTGAGTGCTGCCTTCTCATGATTTCATTGGAAATGCCCTGCCTTATGTCTTGGAGGTAGTGTCTGATTTATGAGGTGTAGCATAGGCATGTTTGGTATGGTTGTAATGGTAGTGAGAAATGCTGCTTTACTGGTGTAAGTGGATTTTTTATTACTTTCACAGAAGTACCACTTCTAGAAAGTGAGCATTTCTCTGTGCTTATGACTCTGGTGTTTTACAGCTTGGCTCCTATCCATGTCTGGGAAGATGGATAGTTGGGCTTTGTGCATGCTTTTCAGACAGCCTGTGCACAGGGAGGGTGGAGGTGTCACAGAGGTGCATCTGCATTTTGAATAGTCTTCCTGGGCTGAGAGAAGGGGTAGGTGGGGCACACATGCATCTGCAAAGACTATGCCCTCGCCTCATACAAAAGGGACATTTGCCCCAGGTGATGTTTGGAGCCTATGCTGGAGGATAAGAGGGGGCACTCCCGGAACCAGTTGTAACTGGTTGGAACCTCCTCTCCCCTTCTTTGTTAAATGATTGCAAAACTGAGTTTAAGTACAGGGGATTTTGCCCCACAATTTGGAGACACTTTGGAACTTAACTTACTTGTAACTGGACACAGAATGCTGCCGGAGGGACTCACCTGGAACCGCTTTGGACTGCTGCTACTGTGCTGACCTGTGACCTGCTTGGTCACTTGGACGAACTGCCACTGTCTGCAACCCTTTGTACTGGCCTGTTGCTGGGCCCTGCCACCCTATGCTCCATCTGCTGTGTCCTTCAGGGACTGAGTGCAGTGGTCCCTGACCCCTGCAACTGCCTTCGGAGGCACTGGAGGAGTGCTGTTTGGGCTATTCATGGTTCTCTGCATAGCACCTGAAAAAGTGCTCTGCCTGCTGCCTTGGCTCCTTGAAGAGCACTCCCATTTTATGTCATAAGCGCTTTGGAAAAAACTGCTGTTGCCCCCCGCACGCATGAAGCACTTTACCACCGTGAATAATCACTGCCGTGACCTGGGCTTTCCAAAAATCCGAGCGTGTCGGAGACACACTTCATCTAGTGCCCTCAGGGCATGAGGAAAAGAAGGAGAAAGTGAGCATGGTGTTGTTGTGCCCCCAGGGGACTGAGCTGCTATAAGGAGTGCCCCCGGGGCACAAGCAGGCATCCATTTTTGGTGCCTTGCACTCTTGCAGCTGTACAGCTGCAGGAAGGGAGAAGGGCAGGAGAGGACCATGGTTCCCTCTGGCCCGTCTGAAGGATCGGGACAGATCAAGACAGGGAGTCGCCGATGGTGCTGTGCAGGCGGCGACCCATGGAAGGTGCTAAGCCCCAGTTTGGCTTGTGATATTTTTATGACAAGTGCATTTCTTTAATAACATTTTTTCTGATTACTGCTTATGTTGCAGAATAATGAGTAACCTGTGTGTTATATGTGACTACTGCTGGTTTCTGCAGAGTAACTATTGTGTAACGTTCTGACAACTCCTTGGGTAGCAGGGTATTGCTGGCATGTTGTGTCTGGCCTAATTATGTTGTGTACAATACAGTTTATTTTTATATAGCTTGGTATTGTGTTACCTTTGTGGTGGGGATATGGCCTCACGGGTGTTGTGTGTGTTCTGCAAATGCTTTACACATTACCTCTGGGATAAGCCTGTCTGCTTGTACCAAACTACCAAGAATGTGACCAAGGGTTATCTGGACGGGTAACTCCCTTGCCCTGACTAAAATGGGTGGGTTCTGCCTGGCTTAGGTGCATACCCAAGACAACCAGAAATCCCATTTCTAACAGCATAATAATTCAGTCTTGTGGGAAGTCAGTCGTCCAAATCTTTGCAGAATTACTAAAACATCAGAATAGATTTTGCCACTTGTCACCGCATCCTTTAGAATGTGATTCATTCTTAGCAGATTATAAATATCATGCATGGTGCCATCATTATTAATGAAGTTCAAAATGCACTCTTTATTTAAATGTTGTTATGAAATTGAACACCTGTGCAAAGCTGAAGCATTGGATTTGTTAAGGAAAACATTTTCTTTTTCAATTGGTATGAGAACATCGATTGCAAGTTATCAATACATGTGATGCCGTGCACTCAAATTCCAGCATGACATATTATGTTTGCCTCATTCAAACCTCAGTATCTCACAATAATAGTACTGGATGAACAACATGTGCACAAAATAATATGCAACACATCAAGTAGCACTTAGTAAGAATTTGGGGGTATATTTACTAACACTTGCATGGGAGTTTGCACTGTGCTTGTAAGTCTTTCTAACGTGCAGTAATTAGATGCTATGTACTGTCTCATATTGCAATTCACATGAGCACTCTGGCGAAAAAATAATATTTCCAGTGATTTAAATATTTGGTTCCAACAACCCAATGAAAAAATAATGATTGGAATTAATTAAGAAAATTAGGGGAAGATTTATGGAAAGTGGCGTTGCACCAAGTGCAGCAACACTTTCCCTGCGCCCCTTACCTCCCCCCTACCACCACCATGTGTGCGCCGTGTTTAAAATACAGTGCACCATGGCGAAGGGTGGGGGCAGTAGCATCATTCAATGTGACTCTAATGATGTACTCGGCAGGAGTGGGGCCAAAATATTGGCGCTACTGCTGCAGAGTACATAGGGGCCCATTCTAAAGAATGGAAGCCCCCTTTTAACGCCTGCTCTGAGCAGGCATCAAAAGTGCTGTAGTTTTCCTAGCGCCTTTTTTTCGGCCCCCCCTAATGAGCGCTAAGGGATTATAAATATGCCCCTTAGGCTTTGGGTTCACATTTGAAGCTTGGTTCACATTTTAGAGTGTGGAAATCAGATTAATGTGAAAAGGAAGTGCTTGTTTTCTCATTTCTTGACAGTTTCTCAAAATACAGAGTTACTGATAACAAGAAAGGGTGTCCTGCCAATGAGGAACAGGAAGCAGCTTCAGGGGCAGGACTTGCTGGAAGTGCGACGTTTTTAGCTTCTTTTTGAACTGACTCTGGCAGGAGATCTTACGGATGGAGATGGGCAAAGAATTCCAGTGTTTGCCCAGGAGGCAGGAAAATGGGCAGCTGACGCTGTGGCAATGATTATAACTCGAAGTGACAACCTGATGGTTGATTTATGAACAACGAGGGCACAGAGTGTGATAGAGTGGAAATTTCGATTTACCATAGGTGGGTCCAGGATTGTTAAAAACTTTCTGAGTGATTTAAAGACTGACCTTTGCCAGAGAGGGAACCATTGTAGTTCCTTGAGATGAAGGGAAAGAGATATGTGAGTAGGAAGTTTAAGGGTCATGCGAGCCTCAGCATTTTGAACAATCTACAGGAGATGGAAAAATTAAAAAAATATTTTTAGATAAAGTGAATTTCTGTAGTCCAGATGGGAAGTGATCAAAACATGAATGACAGCCTTACATGCAAACAGAGGAAGAAAAGGAAAATCGTTCATTAACAATCTAAGGACAGAGAAAAAGACCTGGCTAAATTGTCAGAACAGTGTCAGGTTGCAGTGTATTCAAAATACTAACTTTGATGCAAGATTCCGTGGAGGCGGGACTAGGACCTTGATCAGTGAGCCACCAAGGAGAAGATAGAGACTTCAGTCGTTTCGCTATAAAGCTTAATGAAGTACAACTTCATCCAGATGGTCACTGAAGACAAAAAGAAACGTATTTTAACTGATAAAGAATTATCAGAATTGCAAACTATGATTCGAATGTCATCAGCCAAAGACAAAAATTCAAAACCACACAAACACACCTAGGATACCAGAGTTGTAATTTAAAAAAAAGTAGGACTTAATTGGGACTACTACAGGGCACCACTATAGGGACTGTGGAAGAATTAAAACGTGAAGGTGAAACAGATTGAGTTATAGAGGAAATTAAAAAACACAACCAGTTAAAGTCTTGCTTGCAAATACCTAGCGAAAAGAGGCTGGAGAATACAGGGGAACATTGAATGGAGACGAAAGCTTTGTAGAACATGGACTACGGACAGGTTTTGGTCGAAGAGCTTGATTTGACTGTCAGACACCAAGGGCTTCAATTATTGGGCCCTTGCGGCACACTGTGCCACTGGAGCGCCTTTGTTTTTTGCACTCCTATGTCACATTGTGCCAACCCATATTTACAAACTCATGCAAAGCCACCTTGCATGGCTTTTCATGGCCTTGTAAATATGGACCCTTTCACGCATAACTGCTGCTTGGAGTGTTCCCACATAACACTCATGGAATAAGAAATAAGAAAGAAATCTAATGTATTACCATATTTACTTGTCTGGGAATGCCCACCTCAGGGGTGGCGTAAGGAAGACGAAATGGGGGAATATATCTTTATTTCTCTACGTTTTTCCTCTTTCTATGTGTGCTGCAATTTGAATTACACATAGAAAGAGGAAGGCCCCTCCTGCAATCGTTTTTGTATCGGAATGCGCCCCTTCCTGCACAAAAACAATCACCCCTGCAATGCAGGTATCCTTGCACTGTGGTGCAAGGGTGTCTGCATTGGTGCTAGGCAGTGATTTGTGCACCAGCGCAGGGGGGGGACAGAAATTCTGTATCTTGTAGATATGGTGTATTTCTGCCCTTTCCCAGTGGCGTAGGATGGCACAGCAAGGCACTTGCTGCACCTCCCTACCACAGGCCTCATAAATGAGGCCCCATGAGTAGAACATTTTTGGTAGTTTGTAAGTGATGAAAACTGAACTGAGCCAGGACAAGGATTGTTGGATTCTAAATGGTAAGACAATGGCTTGTTAACCTTGTTTTCCAGAAGTGTAATGGGGCAAGTCAATGGAAAAATGAGGCAATCTTTGCCTAAGAAATTAGGGTTAGCAAATGGGATATTTAATAGTAGTGTGGGTAAGGCAATAACCAAGAGGGGATGCAAGTACATATTGTAAACAGCAGCAAGAACTGGGCAGCTAATAAGTGAGGCCAGAGAGAAAATGCAGGGAAGGCATGAGTCTAGAGGAGAACCAGACTTGACAGATGCTCAAGAAGTACAGATGTCATCTACATATAAGAGAAATAGGCCAAAATGGCCCCGTTGGATAAAACCTTTGGCAATGGAAATTGTATGAGAAAATATACTGGAGTCATCAGTTTCGTGGCATAGTAGGAGCTTTATGTGGTATGAATAAGGCATTGATAATTGTTGATAGCACCTTTCTATATCGCCGAGTTTTCTGCCATGTAAGAATACCTCCACAATATGTTTTAAAATTGTGAAATTATGCTTAGTGCCATGCAGATCTCTGGTGTCCCAGATAGAATTTTGTGAGAGTGATAACGCTTGAAGAGGCAATAGAGTAAAGAACACTAGAGATCCATGTATTAAAGGTGCCCATTGCTGAGTAATTGTAATTGGGTAGGTCAAGGGAAGCTTCCTTGTATATAGTGGGCCCAATTTTTCCCCGAAGACATTATTGTGAGTAGAAGTAACTTGCATTTGAGGTATTCCTAATTTACTCCTGCAAGAGTAAATCACAGCCTAATCGCTGTAACTAGGGCCCTCCATGCTCCTGTATAAATGACAAAAAACACAACACCGAAAATGTGATTTTTTAAAGCATTTATTTACGTATGGAATTTTGTCTGAACAAAGTTCATATCTACTTTGTCGATATTTTTAAAGTTGTATCACAGACTATTATTGGTTCAGGTTTTTTGTTTGTTTTCATAAACTCCTGCCACTTTAATGTGTATAGAAAAGGTTGCAGAATTTGTATCTACGCTTCCCTACACATCTCCACAGTTTGTGTATTGTTTAACAGTTGAACTAATAAACCTGAGCTTGGTTCATTTGTTTTATCCAAAGATAGCAGAAACACCATTTTCTCTGTGATGTGTGACAGCGCCCACTAGACATCAGCACTGATCAATACTAGAAAGCAAAGTGAAGAAAATATTTTCCAGGCTGTACAGCACCCAAGGCAACTCAGTGAGTGTTCTTTTGAAACATACAGACCACGAATTGGCCGAATGTGTTATCACAGGTTCTCACAGCCATGCCACTTTTGAATTTACATGGCACAGAAGAACCTTTCTTTCCTGGACAGTAGAACATATCAACTGAAGACCATCTGCGTAGACCTGAGACCTGAATAGCCACCTTAAGTGTGAGCTTACACTTATTGATGCTCTTTCAAAATTGTCTGCCTTGTTACTGTTTGAGTATGGTGGTTGGTATAGTTCCCTTTCCGTATAACAAATGAAAGTTGTGCACCCTGTGTATAATACATACATAACCAAACAAACCATTACTGCCATAATTCCCAAGACGATATTACGAGGTTTTCAGGTCTCAAAAGAACTGTCAATACACTTAATGTAAACTCCACTTGTCTCTCTGTCCATGGAATATGGAGCTACTCTTTTAGTGATATTGGGTTTTGGCCAGATCCCCCTACACTAACCCTTTGGAGAGGACCATGAAACCCTGAATGGGACCACTGAGAAGAAGATACAATTGGGCACACTTAGGACGGCTAAACTGAAAAGGAGAGCGCCGCATTTCCCGAAGGCTGATGTTGATGCATTGATGACACAATAAAATGAATTTTAGTGACTTTGATCCCATCAGACACTACCATTGACACTGTAATCCTAGCAGCAGCGAGGGAGATTGGTCCTGATGTTTAAGAAGGCGGTATTAACTGATAAGAGGAAAGTGGGTGATGAATAATAAGCACTTGTTATCCTGATAAATGTGCCCCTCTTTCTCTCAGGGATGACTATCAGAAACTGTGATTAGTCAATGCCCTACAATAAGCGCCATTGTCTACACTGTCCACATGATCTAATCTAATTTCCTTTTGCTCCTCGTTTAGGTACATGAATTAGTAATCTACCTAATTTTATACAATTGCAATAGATTTAATCATTGGGGGCTTTCTTCACTTATAAAGACTCTCCAACTTGGCTTCTATCATTGATGTCTAGAATTTAGAGCAGTCACAACAACAGTCATAAAAAGACATTGACAAATGTTTTTTTTTTAACATAATAGAATAAATAATCTATTGGATGTGCAAAATGAAAAGAAAAAAAAACATAACAAAGATTAGTAGACTCTTTCCAGCGAAAAAGCTGAGGAGTTTTTTTCACATATTTTACTGCAAACGAAATGCAATTGTCAATTTTGGTAGCGGAAAAAAAACAAAAAAAACTTTACAAACCTCTATTTAAATCTGTCTTTTGAATAACCTTAGTTAACTCCATGCCAGAAAATGAATATTTGTACATGACTGATGTTTTGGGAGCATTCTTCTACTACTTAATCTCCTAGCCATGGATTTTTAAGAGAAGTTAGGCCCATATTTATCCTTTTTTAGCACCGCATTTGCTTCATTTTTTGACGCAAAAATATCACAAACGTACAAAATATAATTGTATTTTGTGAGTTTGCGCTGATTTTGCGTCAAATAACGGCGCCAATGCTGCGCTAAAAAAGTATAACTATGGGCCTTCGTGTCTGGAACTTTGTAAGTGAGGCTTCATGAAAAGAAACTTCTCTACCCTTTCATAACTGAGCATGAAACATTTAACATGCCATAAAGAAACCACTTTCATGAATAGATAACAAACTTGTCATTCGGGGACACATTAATCATCATGATAAAGAAGAGCGATGGATGCTGGAGTGGGGAGTGTTCCTCCTGCTACAACTTTGATGCTGTGGAGATGAAGGGAGCGCTTCTCTGTGCAGGTGGGAAATATTCAGCTCTGCAGGATGCCTTGAACCCATGCATCCTTGACATCAATAGTGGATCTTCTTAATAGGGCAACGCCACACAAGGAACATGTGTGTGTGTGTGTTAAACCAGTTAATCAACTTTCCGTTATAGTAGATGGCCAGTCTTATAAATATGTCACAATGCATGTGGGGATGCATGTTTCCCACTGGAAAGCGGCGTTCCTTCTGAAGCCCACGTTTTGACATATTTTTTGACTGTATTCTTGCTGCCCTCCATGCCATGTTTGAAAAGCAGAATGGCTGGCATCTTGTTTTCAGCTTCAGTCTTTTCAGAGTTTGTTAAATTATGGTAGTGTTTATTTTGTTTCCTTTTGTCCGTGTGGGTGGAGTTAACATATCACCATGAAAATAAGTTATATTGTGATGATGAAAGGAATTAATACATAGAGAAGACAGTAAATTAAATGGACGGGGCATTTAATTGACGTTTGGATTGGATGGGTGCTAAAATATTTGGGAAAATTGTTCCAGATCACATAGTCCTCCAAAAATGGGAGTTTCCTCTTCCAAAGTTAAAGCATGATTTCTAGTGCCAGAGTATGTTTGTAAGTTGCAACAACTTAAATACATTTGAAATTCCCTCCTAAACAGTTGAGACAATTGTCAAAGATAGTTTATAATACAAGTGAATTTTCTAAACTTATGCTGACATTAGTAGACTGCTATCAAATCAAATCAGGGTTAATAAAGCGCAACTACTCACATGTAAGGGTCTTGAGGCACTAGAGGAGTTGTCCTCTGAGCCAGGTTTTAAGGTCCTTCCTGAATTGAGTCAGCGATGTAACAGCCTGAGTTGCAGGGGCAGGGTGTTCCATCTCTTTGCCGTGAGGTAGACAAAGGGTCTTCCACCAGCCGAGGCCTTCCGCATGCGGGGTATGGTGGCTAGTGCTTGTTGATCGGAGCGGAGAGGTTTGATGGGGAGTAGAAGGTGATACAGTGGTCGAGCTAGGCTGGTCCTAGGTCGTGGAGGGCCTTGTTAGCATGGAGGAGGAGCATGATATTAAGAGCAGACCCGCTATCTTCTTCTTGAAGGAGTTCAAGACAGCTATTTTTTGAAGACCTAATTTGAAAGGCTAATTATGAAGACCAACTTCTTCAGGACTAGGCTGCGCTAGATCTATTGACTTGGGCTGATTCAGTCGGGCTTGCTCCCCAAAATGTTGACACCCTTCTTATGTTCTGTAAATCTCAGACTCTGTATGTATGTACTTATTATATTCTTATGAGAGTTTTATATATAGCTGTGAGTCATCTCATAGCTACTTTTACAGTTCGCAGTGAGTGCTCACTATAGCATTGTGCCACACTACTGACAACCCAAGACCCTTTTTCATGAATATCCCATTAAAATATATCCTAAATATCAAAAGATGATTGGTAGCTCATGGCCGGTTATACAGGGGAGACAATAGAGTTGGATTTTGTTGGAGTGGGAGAAAACAGAGTTGGATTCTGTTAGGGTGGCCACTGTCATATTGCTGAGTTCGCACCATGTGGAGCCTTTGGGAGTTGTTGTTTAGAACTACATTTTGAGGTGCAGTATTCCAAGGGTATTCAACAACCTCTGAAGATGAGGGAAATTAGGATGTGAAAAGCTGGCCAGAGTTACAAATAAATGCATAGTTTCTCCATGGCGTGGCTTTTTTGAGGAACTTTGCTGCTTTCATTTTATTGTTCTCTGTCATTATTCTCTATATATGCAACAGTTGTATCCAGATTTACAAAGAACATTTTACCTGAGGAGTGGAGGAGCTTAAAAGTGATATATCTTCTAGATAGCGTATAAAACTACTGCCTCAGGGCTCACAAATGATTATCAGATACCACGGTCTCTTACTTTTTATAAGGGCTAGAGGAGTTCAGTTCACATAGTAAGCTGTGCAAAAGACAAGCTCTTTCGTTTGTTGTATTTGTACCTTTTCAGGGTGTACACTAGTGAGGCACACGGCCAGATTTATCAAGGCTTTGGCCAGTGTAGTCTTAAAAAAGTGACGCAAACCACAGTGAACTCTTCATTTGGGATTTACTTTCCAGCTGGATAAAGCTATAATAATAAGCTATAATAAAGCAAAGTAGAGCTCTACACTACTTTAAATCAAGTAACCTCCCATAGGTGGGAAAGGCATGTTCTCATGTAACCACCCATAAATCGTGACGCATAGCCTTATCTACTACTACTCGTGCCCAAAATGTGCACCTCTTCTGGCAGGCAAACATTTTTTTAAAGTGCTCTTTTCTCAAAACTTTTCTAACTTTGCTTGCATGTTGTAATGTAAATCACCCATACAACGTTGGAAAAGTTTGAAACTAAGGGGCAGATTTACAAGAAAGGGCCTCATCGGTCTCGATGCGCCACTTTTCTTGCGTCGCCCCTGCTCCACCTAACAACACCATGGCTGCGCTGTATTTACAATACAACGTACCATGGAGATCGTTTCTATATTGGGGTCATACTTCATGATGCTATTGTAGTGCTTTGCGTCATAAGTTATTACGCTAGTGCAGCAAAGCACTAGGGAGACCTATAGGTTACTGTGGGCCCATCACTTTGTCGCCCGCCCCAAGCAGGTGCTAAAAATGACTACAAAAATGTTGCAGTGAAATCTTGTAGATTTCACAGTGCCACTTTTTGAGGCCTCTCTGCACGGGAATGCCCCCTCTTGCTTCGATTATGCCTGGCACTGGCATGATGTGGTGCAAGGGGTTACAAAGTGGCACAATGCAAGCTTTGCACCACTTTGTAAATATGGTGCAGGGAAATGGCATCCTTAACGCCATATTAGCATAAAAAATTATGCTAGTGTGGCACAAGGAGGTGCAAGGGCCTTGTAAATCTAGCCGTATGTCTAAGCACAGTATTTTGTACTGGAAAGCTACTCTTCCAATACAATCCTCTGATAAACATCATACACAAACTCTTGCACTTTGGTGTAAAGGTGTGTGCATGGTACAAGTCAGCCTAAATTGCACCACATTCTCAGATGATGACAGCAGTTGCATATCTTAGTAGGTATAGCGCAATTCTTCCTTTTATGAAACGTAGTGCAGTGCCTTTGGCTGCTGCAGTGTGTTGCATCAAAAAATAGTACATTTGTCCCATTAAGTCTACCAGCACCACATTAAAATAGAACAGAAAAGCTGATAAATGGCGACTCTGCATGCTTTTCCAACCCATTGTAAGCTTTCTGAAACTAGAATGCACATCCTATAAACCAGACCTACGTTAGCTGTACACAAAAGCACCTGACATACTGATATTTGACTGTGTGTTCCACTGGAGTGGAATAGGCCATAATACCCTTGATAGATCTGTCTTTTTTATACACAAGTCTCTGCTGTGTTATGTATGCAGATATACTGTGCAAAAGTGTATATGTTATTTAGATTATAATAATCTAATATTTTAATAGCGTGCATTACAGTGACTTGGTATTATGGCACTGACATTACCTATGCAAAGTAAAAATAGAGGCCCATATTTATGAAACATGATGCACAACTGCGCTAGATGGCATTTTATTTAATGTGAGCTAACGCCATTCCCTAACGCAATCCGTGCGCCATATTTAAGAAATGACGCAAGATGGCACTAGAGAATGATTAGCGTCTCAAAAAAAGATGATAGCCGGTGATGGATGGTGTTAGGGGAAATGGCGCTTATGGGTCAAAATTGACAGTAGCCTGATTAGCAGCAAAATATCAGCTGCTAGTCAGTCTAGAGTCATTTTTGTGCCCATTCCATGGTGTTTTTCATTGGAAATGGGCCTACCAGCACTTTAATGCCTGGTCTAACCATGTGTTAAATAATTACGCTAATCAGGATAACAACATTATTGTACAGGAGTGTGATGAAACGTTTGTGCATGCTCAACAACAAGACTATGAAAATGGAGGTAAAATCCATGCACTTAAAACTTGTACTTCATATGGGAAAAATATCTAAAATAAAATGTCATTTTTTTGCATCCCCAGTAGTAATTTTACCTTATCATACATTTATAACAGAGAAATGTAATCATCATCTAAGCTAAGACTAGCAAGGCTATCCCTGATGGGCGCTGGTGAAATCTGACAATTTTTGGTCAGCTCTGAGAGATCTAGTGGGCATTCATGGACACTGCTAGGCACTGATGAGTATTGATTGTAATTTGAAGCCTCTGGCAAGTTCAACCTTACACAGACTGGCATTGGTGGAGGCTCTGGCAGGCTTTAGTTGGCCATAGTGGGCACTAGCCACACAGAACTGGGCTGTGCAATACGCAGTGAGCCACCCGAATTTGGTAAGTTCTGGGAGGCAGTAACGGGTGCAAGTGTATTCCCTTCTGGCTCCGGTAGGCATAAGCAGATACTAATAGTCATTTATAGTATCTGGGTACAGTTGGGCTATTCTGGGTATTTCTTCTCTTGTTGGGATTTGAATACACTGGTGAGCACCTGTATACTTTGCAACTCCCTTGCCGGCACTATTTTGCTCTGGTAGACACATGCAAACACTAAGAAAAATTAGGACAATGGGAGGACAGGAGGACAATGGAAGCATGGGGAAGCTCTGAAAGGCCTTGAAAGCTCTCCAAGACCTCTCTGGCCTCTAGCAGGCTCAGGGATTGGAATGCACTTGAGAACGCCGCCAAGCTGCTGAACGTCAGCTGTAAATTGCACTGCAGTAGAAGGTACAGTCAATAATCACCGACCAGTGGCTGTTGAATGAGAACCTAACCTTTACCTCTAGATTTAAAGTGTAAATAGTCTCAAAATAATGCTGATGATGCATAGATTCATCATGATTGGAATTTAGGCAGATTACATCCTCCAATGAAAAAATTAGTTGGTAGGTAATGAGCCTTTGTCTTAGGTCACATGATGCGCTTTCCTTGCACACCACAAATAGAAGTTAACGAGGTGATCAGAATCAAGATCCTCCTACAAGGGAGCCAAAAATGCAGGGGTCCCATGCATGTCAGTCTTTTTAAATTGTAAAGGGTGATAAAATTAATACCAGAGTTATGTAACATTAACCCCTGATCACAATATAACTCACATGGTGATCCTCACCACTTAAATGATTAATATTTACACATTTTATATGGTGGTTTGTTGAGTACCAGCATGTTGTTTTGCGACAACTGAGTTTGCTAAGTGCAAAGCCACATTGTCGGGTTAGTGACCTATGATGAGTGATCGCAGCACGTTCCCATTTGGTTAACTTCTTTGGCATGCTCTTTCAGCAGGTTGTTAACAAAAGAATCAAATAGGGGACTAAAGGCATCATTGGAGCTCCCTCTTAACACCGATAGCGCTGGTAATAGGAGTTACTAGCTCCATCAAATGTGTGAGTCTTGCGGAAACAACGCGGATCATGTGTCGTTCATTCAGTCTTCTGGGTGAAATACCAGGTTATAGAAGGAACTACTTGTTGAAATGCAACTGGAATCATTGACTCTTTTGATAATTTCTCAGGGGAGGAGCAATGGACCCCACTTGTAATCAATTGGTAATTTTCCAACTCCAAGGTTATCAGTACACCCGATATCAGTAACTTCCGTGGGGTCGGGATAGTAGCTGAATTCAGAAACAGTCCTGAAGTGTTCAGGCTGCAGCCTATAATTTTAACGATGCAATTAAAATTAAGGGCCTTGTTTATACTTTTTGGAGCAAAACTGCACTAATGTAGTTTTGCACCGGCTTGCACCATTTTTTAGCACCAGCTGGGCACCATATTTATGGAATGGTGCAAGCCGGTGCAAAGGGTAGGCTACCGTGAAACAAAATGATGTTAGGCAGGCTAGAGTCAAAATAAATGACTCTAACCAGATTAGCGTCATTTTTTGATGCTAAGGGGCATATTTATACTCTGTTTGCACTGAATTAGCATTTTTTTTTTTTTTACCTAATTCGGTGCAAAACTAACTCCATATTTATACTTTGGTGCTAGACCCTTCTAGCGCCAAATTTATGGAGTTAAAGTCATTTTTTGGAAGTGGAAACCAACCTTGCCTTAATGAGATGCAAGGTAGGCGTTCCCGTGCAAAAAATGACTCTATGGCCTTAACGCCATATTTATACTCCCATGCAAAAATGGTGCAAAGGAGGGAGGAGGGGTCAAAAAATGGTGCAAAGCTTGCTTTGCCCCATTTTTTAAAGCCTGGGTCAGGGCAGACGTTAGGGGACCTGTGGGCCTATTTCCATGGTGGAACACCATGGAATAAGCCCACAGGTGCCCTCCCCAGGCCCCAGGGGCACCCCCACCCACGCCAGAGGGACTGCGGAGGATGGGGGACCCCATCCCAGGTAAGTACAGGTAAGATTGCATTTTCTTTTTGAAAGGGCCCCCATACCTGGCACAGGGAGCAATGGCCATGCCCAGGGGACCCTTGTCCTCTGTGTTGGCCATTGGGGTGGTGGGCATGGCTCCTGCCTTTGGTAAGGCAGGAGTCATGTGGCATGGTAGGTTGAGCACCATAAAATGACGGTAATCTGGTTAGAGTCATTTTTTTTTTACTTTAACCTGCCTAAAGTAATTTTTTGGTGCTAAACCCTTTTCTTCTATACCGCCAGCCCCACCCGACTAAAGCCATTTTCTTTTTTACTCTAGCCTACCCTTTGCACTGGCTTGCACCATTCCATAAATATAGTGCCCGGTTGGTGCACAGAAATGGTGCAAGCCGGTGCTAAACTTTTTGGTGCAAAACTACATTAGTGCAGTTTTGCAGCAAAAAGTATAAATAAGGGCCAATATTTTGTAAGTTTGTGCCACTTTTGCGTCAAAAAATGACGTTAATGCGGCAGAAAAAAAAGAATAAATCAGGGCCTTGGTGCTAGACAGGTCTAGCACTAAAGCATTAATATGGAGTTAGTTTTGCACCGAATTAGAGTTAAAAAACTACACTAAGGGGCATATTTATACTCCGTTTGCGCCGAATTAGCGTAGTTTTTTCGACGCAAATTCGGCGCAAAACTAACGCCATATTTATACTTTGGCGTTAGACGCGTCTAGCGCCAAAGTATGGGCAAATAGCGTCATTTTTTTGCGTGAACGCCTTCCTTGCGTTAATGAGATGCAAGGAAGGCGTTCCCGTCTAAAAAAATGACGGCGACGCAAATGCGTCGTATTTATACTCCCGGGCAAAAATCACGCCCGGGAGGTGGCGGGTCAAAAAACCCCGCATTTGCGCCACTATTTAACGCCTGGGTCAGGGTAGGCGTTAAGGGGCCTGTGGGCTCAAAATGAGCCCACAGGTGCCCTCCCCTGCCCCCAGGGACCCCCCCTGCCACCCCTGCCCACCCAGGAGGACATCCAAGGATGGAGGGACCCACCCCAGGGACATTCAGGTAAGTTCAGGTAAGTATAATTTTTTATATTTTTAAATATTTTTTGGGTGGCATAGGGGGGCCTTCTTTGTGCCCCCCTACATGCCACTATGCCCAATGACCATGCCCAGGGGACATGGCCATTGGGCAAGGGGGCATGACTCCTGTCTTTACTAAGACAGGAGTCATTTAAATGGCGTCTGGGCGTCGAAAATAATGGCGCAAATCGGGTTGAGGCGATTTTTTTGCCTCAACCAGACTTGCCCCATTTTAAGACGCCCTAACGCCATTTTCCCCCTACGCCGGCGCTGCCTGGTCTACGTGGTTTTTTTCCACGCACACCAGGCAGCGCCGGTCTGCTAGCGCCGGCTAACGCCATTCCATAAATACGGCGCCCGCATGGCGCTTCAGAATGGCGTTAGACGGCGCTAAATTTTTTGACGCTAAACTGCGTTAGCGCAGTTTAGCGTCAAAAAGTATAAATATGGGCCTAAGGGGCATATTTATACTCTGTTTGCACCAAATTAGCGTCATTCTTTTTTACTCTAATTCTGTGCAAAACTAACTCCATATTTATACTTTGGTGCTAGACCCATCTAGCACCAAATATATGGAGGTAAAGTAATTTTTTGGCAGTGGAGACCTACCTTGCCTTAATGAGATGCAAGGTAGGCGTTCCGGTGCAAAAAATGACTCTATGGCCTTAACACCATATTTAGGGGCATATTTATACTCTGCAGCATATTTATACTCTGCACCAAATTAGCGTCATTTGTTTTACTCTAATTAGGTGCTAAACTAACTCCATATTTATACTTTGGTGGCTGGACCCATCTAGCACCAAGGCCCTGATTTATACTTTTTTTGTGCCGCATTAATGTCATTTTTTTATGCAAAAGTGGTGCAAACTGACAAAATATTGGCCCTTATTTATACTTTTTGCTGCAAAAGTGCACTAACTCAGTTTTGCACCAAAATGTTTAGCACCGGCTTGCACCATTTCTGTGCACCAGCCGGGCACCATATTTATGGAATGGTGCGGCAGGGTGAAAAGGGTAGGCTAAAGTAAAAAAAAAAAGACTTTAGTCGGGTCGGGCTGGCAGTATAGGAGAAGAGGGTTTAGCACCAAAAAATGACTTTAGGCAGGTTAGAGTAAAAAAAAAAATGACTCTAAACAGATTAGCGTCATTTTATTGTGCTAAACCTACCATGCCACATAGGCAGGAGTCATGCCCACCACCCCAATGGCCAGCACAGAGGACAAGGGTCCCCTGGGCATGGCCATTGCACCATGTGCCATGTATGGGGGCCCATTTCAGGGCCCCAATGGCACTTTCAAAAATAAAATGCAATCTTACCTGTACTTACCTGGGATGGGGTCCCCCATCCTCTGCAGTCCCTCTGGTGTGGGTGGGGGTGCCCATGGGGCCTGGGGAGGGCCCATGGTGTCCCACCATGGAAATAGGCCCACAGGTCCCCTAACGCCTGCCCTGACCCAGGTCTTAAAAAATTGGGCAAAGCAAGCTTTGCACTATTTTTTGACCCCTCCTCCCTCCCTTGCACCATTTTTGCATGGGTGTATAAATATGGCGTTAAGGACATAGAGTAATTTATTTGCACGGGAGCACCTACCTTGCATCTCATTAAGGCAAGGTTGGTTTCCACTTCCAAAAAATGACTTTAACTCCATAACTTTGGCACTAGACGGGTCTAGCACCAAAGTATAAATATGGAGTAAGGTTTACACCGAATTAAAGTTAAAAAAAATTACACTAATTCAGTGCAAACAGAGTATAAATATGCCCCTTAGCCTAAAAAAGACAATAATCTGGTTAGAGTAATTTATTTTTACTCTAACCTGCCTAACGTCATTTTGTTTTACACTAGCCTACCCTCTGCACCGGCTTGCACTATTCCATAAATATGGTGCCAAGCTGATGCTAAAAAATGGTGCAAGCCTGTGCAAAACATTTTGGTGCAAAACTGTTAGTGCAGTTTTGCACCAAAAAGTATAAATAAGGCCCTAATTCGGTGCAAACAGAGTATAAATATGCCCCAGAGTATAAGTATGCCCCTAAATATGGCGTTAAGGCCATAGAGTCATTTTTTGCATGGGAACACCTACCTTGCATCTCATCAAGGCAAGGTAGGTCTCCACTTCCAAAAAATGACTTTAACTCCATAAATTTGGTAAATATGGAGTTAGTTTTGCACCGAATTAGAGTAAAAAAAATGACACTAATTCAGTGCAAACAGAGTATAAATATGACCCACAGTATTTTTTCTGTACAGTACACATCAGTTTTAGAACTGAATTATGTCTGCACACTTCACCCAGGCTGAAAAAGTTCAGTTGAATCTAGATTCTTCAGCTATTAGGTCATTAAAGACCCCGTTTGTTGGCCCAGCGCCTGGCAACACAGACAGAGCAGCTTTGTCAAGAACAGACACGAACAGTTTTAAATGCTGCTGGTGTGCATTGCCTGCTAAGTAGCATGTAATCCCTGTGCTTGATGTGGCACTTTTTGCAACATCCCACCTGTTTCCTGGCTTTCTGAGTCAACATTCAGTTGTCATGGAGATATCTGGATGACCGGTGTTTTGCAGCTTGGCAGAGGATTAGAAGTGTGATGCCGAGAGAAGAAGGTAAACCTTTAGCACCAGCTTCCTGGTCCTTGTAAAACTGATAGAAAGAGAGGGAACAACTTTTATATTCCCATTTAATGGTAAAACATAATATTGCAAATATGTACACTTCGTACGTATCTGTACAAAAAGGACAACACAACTAACTCCTCTGCAGCCGAAGTTTCCAACTGCATTACATCAGAGGGAACAATATTCAAAGTTATTCTAGGAGGAGCAAATACGAACCGTGGAAAATGATTTGAAATATCCTTTTACTCGAGAAACACAAAGGGGCAATAGGCGCTGTTTCTTAAAAACATTTTTAAATTGGATGAATTTATTATCTGTGTGACCGCATACTCTTCAGCCGAGCGTTAACAGTAATTATGTGGAAGAACTGTTTCATTTTTATAAGTCAAATTAAATACGTATTATGAATTTGGGTTAATATTGGTGAACATCGATAATTTTGATAAATCTGTAGTGTGAGTTGTGCCAGTATTCAGAGTAAGCATCAGTTGCGACTAACTAATTTTTTGATTCTGTCAGTTTTAGGACTGAACTGCTGGGTTTATAGTGATTAATATATCATAGAGGTTAAAGGTCATTTAATCAAATATTAACGATTTGATAATAACATTATCAATGTATATCATGGTACATAGGAATCGATGTCTTGCATAGACAACCTTTTCTAAGCCCAGAAGTAATCAGAAATTAAGTAATTACGAAAACTATTGATGCTTTCTAGTAATATGAACTACCTAAACTGAAGTGTTAGAATCCTAGAATCCCCAGTTCGAGTTAAAAACCTTAGTTTCATGGATATGTAACACCACCACCACACCACTGGGCACATGATGCCTCTCATACCCACACAACATCCTCGAAGAGCATTTACAAGGTGCAGGAGATAATCATTGCCTTTACTTCCTCTTAGACAAGGCAAAGAGTTCACATGCAAATCTAGGGCAGCCTGCCAATTTACCACATTGATTAGAGAACACATGATGGGCCAGATTTAGAGAAGTGTCACACAATGCAGCTCAGCTGCCAAAAATGTTGTGCTGCGTTGCATGGCAGGGAGAGAGCAGGAGAGAGCCATATCTACACATATTTGAGTCTCCCGTCAGCCCTTCCTAGAGCCAGCACAGAATTTTGCTGCAAAGCACCACGCACACACCTTTGTGCCATAGTGCAAGGGTGCGTGAGTCTAGCATATGTTTTGTAATAGAAGGGTTTCCTTCGAGCTCAAAATACTATACTTAAACCAGTTTTAAAACTTTCCCCACTTTGTATGTATTCTGTACAGTGCAGCACACATGCAAAGTCGGAAAAGAAAAGAAAAATTAAACAAATTCTCCATTTAACACCTGCTTTCAAGTGGTGTTAATGTTTAACGCAAAAACTTGTCAACTATTGTTAGTAGATAAGGTTTTGCATCAAGAAGCATGGCTGGTTGCGTGGGAGCGCCCGGGTACCACTCATGTAACTCCCCCTTGATGCTAACTAACTCACAGCTATGTTTCATCCTGTTTTGTGTTTCTTTTAGGCAACTTTCCAGTGCAAAATAAGCTTTGCGCTGGCAAGTAAATAACACCAAAACCCTTTTGGGCTGGTTTGCATCACTTTTGTGGCACAAAATGTTATGGAAATCTACCCCATCGTATTCTTTAGAAGGTTAGTGGATAAAAATGACAAAAAATCATAAAAAATTTGCAGATCTACTCCAAGCCAGCTAGAGTCAGATAACTCATCCAGGAGATTTCTCATCTAAGGAATACTCAGAAGCATCTCTGCATTCAGAATTATGTGTTACCACCACATTTCCACTCTATAAAGATGCACCAGACTAACTACTACTAAATAATGTGAGTAATGTGGTTGATGACCTGTGCTCTGCATCCCCAGGAACAAATTGCTTAAGCTTTGTCTGGTGGCTCAGTAGTCTAATGCATCGACCTCAGGGATCCGTGCTTGCCCTTGTGGCCCCAGGTTTGAATTTTAGTGTTTGAAGCCTTTCATCTGAGCGATGTCTTTCAAATGAGTACCACTGAGTAGGGTGACAATAAGTATCTGTTGTTCTGCACCACGATGCCCACGAGTGAAAAACTATGGCACGTTATGAACTGTGCAAATCAGGTGTTTCTTAATATCTATGCACGGGTGACTGATCAGGAGCGACTTGATTATACAAAGTGGACCAGTGCAGGTGCGTTTTTTGCGGCACCAATATTTGCACAACCTGACGATTTCAAAAGCAGCATTTTTACTGACTGTCTACTCCAAAATGAACTTGTTGCACCGGTCTGTCCGTCAAAATAGTGCAAAATTGCACTCTCTGTATTACATAAATATTTGTGCTAAAATCCACAATTACCTGGGCAATTGATGTGTTCGGACTCTTGGTAATTTATTTAGCCCGTTCAGTTTTTATTTTAATATGGACAATTCATATTCTCATTAATGGCAATAAAGTCAGCTTTGGAAATGTAAAAGCTCCCTAAGTGTGGTGCAGATTTGGTTATGTTGCTGCACACGCACACATATTTCCCATATTAACAAACAGCAGATGACTCACTGTGAACCAGATCCTTTACTGTATACTGACAAATTGGAAGTACCAGCCAATGTATATTTATCAGGACCTAGCCATGTGACTTGTCATTCTGCTTACATCACTCGGTGTGAGAGTTCACTTAAAATACAAGTGGTGTGCATATGATTTTATCATTGCACACCCTTTTGAATGCATACATTCATATTGTCTGTCCATTTCCATTTTGGGATGAGATACCGCCTTGTCAAATAATTGGTATAGTGTGCAGGCCTGGACCTGGGAAATTTAGCCTAATATTGCACCAAGCAAGCAAGTACAGCAAGGATTCGCCTCCTCCCCGCCAAATACTTTTTAGAAAACATGATGTCAATCCTTCCATGTTAAACGACCATTGTCCAAATGCATTTGAGGAAATCTGCAGGTATCTCAGCCCATTCTGAAGAGGAAATCATGAAATATCCCAGCACTGAAAGGTGGAGCACATTCACGACAGCATTATTTCTCAGCAGCAGCAAATCATGTAAGTTCTGGTAAGGAAAACGTGAGCTGCTCGAGCGCTGCTTTTAGCCAGGGCGGTGTTGACAGAAGACCCTTGATTCCATCCCACCTTATGAACAGTTGCCCCCTGCTCCCTTGGGATTGGTGGTTCCCTGTGTCCAGTATGGCCTGCCCAGCTCTGTTTTTGGTAATCAACTCCTGAATGTACTTCATTTTAAGAGTCACTCACGGCCACCCTAGACTTCCTTGCATTCAAGAACGATGATCAGTTCTTCTGTTCACCAATTCTAAAAAACTCCCTATTGAAATCAAAGTACTGATGTTTCATTAGTATCATTTGTGTGATGTGCTTCAGAAAACTAGCTCAATTAATGACCGTGGGATATCCTACCTAAAGTGAACCTGACTGGATGTCCCACGCCAGACGAAGGACCAACACTACTTCTTTGTATGCTCATCCATGGTGGTCAAATCCTCTCTGACACCAGTGTCCGATTCAGGGCTGAAGATGCGGAGGTCTCAAGGTCGTTTAGGTGTGTGCATGTTCAACCTTGGTCCTTCAGGCAGGACATTTCTGGGTCAGAGTCAGGATGCTCCATATGTCAGGACTCTAATCAAGGATCATCAAGCATAAGGGTCTCAGTTGCAGTCACCTAGACGAGAGGGTTCTCTAAAAGGATCCCTCAAAGGCAAGATTCTTGGTAAGGGCCGTTCAGACATCAGGACAAATATGCAACATTATTTATTTATTTGCTTCTTTGGTTGTTTGTTTATGCAGTTTACATAGTGAAAACTCGACCTAAAGGTATTGGAGTGCTTTACATGAGCACCAGTTACATTCCACAAGGTCACCCACACACTCTCATAAATATTTTTAGGCAGGTGGAAATTAAGTGATTTCACTCAGAATCACAGGGTGTGGAATGGATGCTGGGACTCGATCCAGGTTCCCCAGTTTCAAACTCAGCAGCTCCAGCCGTATCACCACATCCTCTCAAAGACATGAACATTGACTTAAGCTAGTCGGCCTTTAAAGATGAGTATGACTTATGAGCTCCTATTGCATGTGTGCCCCACAATGTTCAGAGACTATGAAACGATATTGAAGTGTAACTTGTGTCTGTTTGCTGCAGCAGTATGAAAAACGTCTTTCTACGGACTCATGGTTTCCTTTAAACGCTTTATTCTATTTATTTTATATTAAGTGCATACACACTCTGCAGACAAAGGGAGATATGAAATCCATAAAGTATGTTTAATGCAATACTGTATAACATTTATATTTTCTATTTGTTAGAGTTTTTCGGTAAGGAGCTACACGATACACTTTACCTTTGTACTTGAATGAATTGACAGGTATAATCGTTGGTAAAAATGTAAATAGGTTTTCTCTGCTATAATCACCGGATAAACGTGCATTTCACGTTGTGGTATATGGCCCTTGAAGCCACCTTTGTTTTCATTGTAAATCCACCTGATAGTTCCTGGAAAGGTTCAACGTTTCTTTCGACATGACTGAGCTAAGAGTGGTGTAACTAGATTTTGCACACTGGAGCTATTGTTGTCTCCCAGAAACAAATACTTGCACATTCATTTTGAAAGGGTGTGTGTTTGATCTCTAGAAATGAACTGTCAGTCAAGTATATTTCTGGTTTCAGTGATTATGAGAAGTAGATAGGTGAGCGTGCTGGGGTAAATGAACTGAAAGCCAAAGCCACAGTCAGGTGACAATTAGATGCTTAGCTCTCTTCCTTGCCTGAACAGCTGAGAAAAGACAACCTGACCTATATCTTTGCTCCCTGGAAAATAACGCCTCACCTCCACGTCAGTCTTCCTCTCCTTGGAACGAATCCTGCCGCACCATCCAAAGAAGGTAGCAAATTAGAGAAGTAGCCTAGGAAACAGCATGAGGTTGGCAGTGCAAGGGTCTGCATGGCAAAATGTAATATCCATGTTGTGCATTGCTTTCATTACAGTACTGTTCAGGTCGAAGCCTACCAGACAGCACAGCTAGGGGACATTCAGAAAGCTTCTCAGTGCATGGATCCCGGCCACTGCTTACAATTGGCTTTGTGGTTTGTACATCACATTTGTTTGCTATTTGCTGGCTTTATTTATTTTCGGCTGCCCAGCTTGAGTTTATTTTTTCTCTTGCTCAAACCATATTTACTATATTCTTCCACCAGTACTGGATTTCTGTAAACAGGGATTTAAATCTTCTTCTTAGGTTGTTATAATTGCTCTGCATTCAAAGACAGAGGTCAAATGTCAGACTCTGTCTTTCAGGGAACTTGGTGTTTACTTTTCTTTCTCTGACTTGAAAGTGATGGGATTTATGTGACAATCATGCAGGCAACTTGGACTGTGCTTGTGGAACTCTGTACAATGTTATTTTTTCCTACCACGCAACAAAATTTAAATGTCTGTAAATGAGCTGTGCAGATATTTAAGACTATGTCAGAATTAGGAGAGCACAAATGAAGCACTTTTTGTATTTCTGAAGTGTGTCAGAAATACATATTTCAATGCAATCAAACCAACTCAATTCATGAGGTGTTAACATTTCCACACATTATTATTTGTGCACTGTATAGTTTTATCAGTAAAACTGTATGTCTGTGCAAATGTAATGGTCATTTGAATTGAAGATGTGTTATCTGTACTAGCAGTATCCACACCATGCAAACTTGACTTTACCCTGATCCACTCTACTCTGCATCACTCCATACCACTCTACACTGCGTCACTGCACTCTTCTCTGCACCCCTCCAGTCCACTTCACTCTGTGCCTTTCTACTCTACGCCACTCTACTATATGTCAAAGCACTCTACCCAACATAACTTTACTATGCACCACTCGCTGTTCACCGCTTCACTCTTTGCCACTGCAGTCTACACCACTCCACTCTGTACCACTCTACTCTGCAACACTGTACTCTATGCCACTCTACTCTACACCACTGTACCCTTCAATACTCCACTCCAGTCTACTCTGAAACAATCTACTCTGTGCCACTGCACTCAGTGCCACTGCACTCTGCACCACTGCAGTTTGTGTCAATGCACTCAACGCCATTGTACTCTGCACACTCCACTCTGTGCCACCCCACTCTACACCAGATCAGTCTTCTCTGCACCACTCTACTCTATGCTATTGCAGTCTACTCTAACCATTGCACTCTGTGCTAATGCACTCTACACCACTTCACTCAGAGCCACTGCGGTCTACACCACTGTACTTTACTTTGCAGCACTCTATACCACTGCACTCTATGTCAACTGCATTCTATGCCATTGTACTCTATGTTACTGCATTCTAGGCCACTCTAGTCTACTCTACACTATTGTACTCCATGTTACTGCTCTCTATGCCACTCTACTCCACACCACTCCACTCCACACCAATGTGCTTTACACCACAGTACTATACACCACTGTACTCTATGAAAGTTCAGAATGCAACCTGGCACTCTCTGCCAGTGCACTCTATGCCACTATACTCTACTCTGCACTCTTCCACTCTATTCTGAACCATTCCACTCTATGCGACTCTAATCTGCAACATTACACTCTTCACCACTGAACTCTGCATAACTCAACTCTGCACCACAGCACTCCATGCCACTGCACCTTACTCTGCACCACTCTACTCTTCACCACTCCACTTCACTCAGTGCCAATGCATTGTATGCCGCTACCCGCTATGCCATTACACTCTATGCCAATCCACTCTATGCCACTCTTATCTACTGTGCATGACTGCACTCTATAGCACTACACTTTTTGCCACTTCACTCTAAGCCTCTCCCCTCTATTTTGCACTGCTCTACTCTATGTCAGTGCTCTCTGTTCCACTCTACCATGCACCACTGCACTGTACATGACTCCAGTAAGTCTAGGCTACTCCACTCTACTCTGCATGACTACACTCGATGCCACTCTACTCTACAACACTGCACTCTATGCCAGTGCACTCTATGCCACTACTCTATACCATAGTTCTCTACCCTGCACCACTACACTCTACTCTGCACCACTCCACTCAAAGCCACTTCACTCTACTCTGAAACAATCTATTCTGCGTCACAGCACTCTATGCCAATGAACTCTTTGCCTTTCTATTCCACTCTGTGCCACTCCACTCTATGCCACTGCTCAAAGTGCTACTGAACTCTGTGCTACACCACTCTACACCATTTTACTCTACTCTGCACCATCTTCTCTACGCCATTGTGCTCTATTCCAATGCACTCTGCACCACTTTACTAATAGTCAATGCACTTTGTCACTGCACTCTACAGCAACTACACCACATCACTGCAGTCTATGTCATTATACTCTACTCTGCAACACTCAACACCACTGCACTCAACCCACTTCATGCTATTCCACTCTAGAACCATTGCACTCTTCATCACTGGACTCTACACCACTCTATTCTGCTCTGCACCACAGTACTCTATGCCTCTGATCTCTACATCACCCCACTCTGCACCCCTTTACTCTATGCCAATGCACTCTACTCTACAACAGTGCACTCTATGCCCCTGCACTCTCTACCACTGAACTCAATGCCTCTCTACTACGCACTATTGCACTCCATCCCACTGCACTCTATCCCACTGCACTCTACTCTGCACCACTCAACTCCATGACACTCTACTGCACTCTATGCCAATGCACTATATGCCACTACATTCTATACCCCTTTATTTTGCATCACTCCACTCTACAC
This sequence comes from Pleurodeles waltl, assembly GCF_031143425.1. Lineage (NCBI taxonomy): Eukaryota > Metazoa > Chordata > Amphibia > Caudata > Salamandridae > Pleurodeles > Pleurodeles waltl. The sequence goes on from NC_090449.1 coordinate 979,962,301, forward strand.
CACTCTACTTTACACCACTGCACTGTAAGCCACTCTATTCTACATCACTGCACTCTACCCTGCAGCACTCCACTCTACCCTGCAGCACTCCACTCTATGCCACATTACTCAGAAATAATCTACCCTATGCCACTGAACTCACGCCATTGCACCACAAGCCACTCTACTGTGCTACCACTCCAGTCTATGCCACTGCAGAGCACACCACTCTACTTTGCTGCAGTCTACGTCAATGCACTATGCACCACTTTACTCAAAAACAATTCACTCTGCATCACTGCACTCAATGCCAATCTACTCTGCACTACTGTGCTTTATGGCACTTCACTCTAGGTCACTCTGCCCCACTCTATGGCACTATGAACCTTGATCCTCCACTCTAGGATGCTCTCCTCCATTAACCTCTTCTCCACTCTATGACTCTCCACTCAACAATATTCTACTCAACTCTGTGCCACTCTACTCAACCATGCCACATCATACCACTTTTCTCCACTCTATTCTGACACACTACTCCACTCAGCTCCAATCCACTGCTACACTTTATGCCACTTCTCTCTATCCCACTCTATTCTATGACTCTATGACACTCCTCTCTATGCCATTCTCCTACATTACTTCACTCTGTGCCACTCCATATTATAGCAAACTTCTCCACTCTATGCAAAACCCTCTATGTCCATGATCCTCAATGTTATTCCATTCTCTACTCCCCCTGACAGTCTATACATACTATGCCACTCAACTCTATGACACTCCATAACACTGAGCACTTTACATCATTCCATTCTATGCCACTCCATGACATTCCATTTCACTCCATTCCGAGTCTCAGCTGTACTCTATACCACTCTATGCTATTCCATGCCACTCTACGCCATTCTACAATTTTCTACACCATTCTGTAAACCTCAACTCTACTCCACTTTCCAACATTCCACTCCACACCACTCTCCTTTACCCCACTAACTTTTAGCCATGCTGAACAGCAGCCACACTGGTGTACACCATGGCTAAAACATATTGACAAAGCCAATCGCTCATGCATAGGAGAGGCCTATTGGCTTTGCCAATGCTTCTTTTTGTTTCTTAATGAAATGATGATCTCATGACTTGGAACCGTTCATTATAGTCCCTTGTTTCTTTTTATGTAATGGAAACTGTTGAATGACTATATTGGAGGATACATTGTCATTTGCTTTCTGAACTTCATTTCACATAGAAACAAAAAGAGGACTTTATTACAGGCAAATGAGTCTCTAGTTAAGCCTGGTTTTCGTTTATTACATGTCTGGCTTTAATGGGCTTACATTGAGTTTGTACACATTAGCGCATTTGACTATCATCGTTTTGCCTTTGAGGCTGCTTTTCTGTTCGACCGCTACTCTTTAGCCCTCTCCTAAGCTTAAAACACTCGTAATTATAAACATTAAAAGTGTACAATGTTTCTATTATATCAATGTTTCACCTATCAGTACTTTTGTTATTCTCACTATTTACACTCTATGCGAGGAAGACCTTTCCTTAGTGGCAATTTAGATGCCCCGTGCCCCAAGGGTGGAGGGACACCTCCTCAGATCCAAGCAGCTGGTCTGAGTACCCTGAGATTCCTTGCCATACATAGCCCTTTTAAACTGAGAATGTATGAACATATGCACCCTTTCAGCCAAATGAGGGCACACATTGTCAACTCTTTTCTCTTGCTCCTCTGTGGTGTCACATTGCTAAGGTGCCCATCGTGTCAATTATACAATCACACTGTATGCTGTTTTATGCAGACAAATCTCTGAGAGAGCAAACAAACCACATTTAATCACATTTTCCATTCCAGAAGTTTCCATTGCTTGCACCGCTATAACACAAGGACATTAAGGAAGACAACTGTGTTTAGTCAAGTCCTGAAAGAGCCTCTCCGCATCCACCTGTGTGGGTCTGTGAGTGTGTGTGAGTAAGTGCGCGCGTGTGTGTGCTTTTTTGTGAGTGCCTAAATGTGCGTGTGTGCTAGAAATAAACAAGACAAACGCTGCAGACTGTTTGCACTTCGATTCCTTAAGCTAGAAAACCAACCCATATCTATACGGAATGTCGCATTGGTATGGTTTCTTCGGATACGTTCAAAGCGTGCACATGTCACTTAAACACTTTACGCAGGGAGAGTGCTTGGGTTTGTGGAGTAATAGAGAGCCCACTAGAGCCCAACAGAGAGTTAACTAAAGGCTAATCATACTGCTGTGGTGTTGGACCTGGCTTTTTGACAGGGACATCCCCAAACTTTTTGCCTCCTTCCTCCTATTTTTTCTGACCTGTTGTTGTTGGCTTTTGACCTCTGGGCACTTTACCACTGCTAACCAGCGCTAAAGTGCATATGCTCTCTCTGTAAATTGTACTACTGATTGGTTTATCCATGATTGACTATTTAATTTACTTGTAAGTCCCTGGTAGAGTGCACTACATGTGCCTAGGGCAGGTAGATTAAATGCTACTAGGGGGCCTGCAGCACTGGTTGTGCCACCCACCTCAGTAGCCCCTTAACCCTGTCTCAGGCCTGCCATTGCAAGGCCTGTGTGTGCAGTTTCACTGCCACTTCGACTTGGCATTTAAAAGTACTTGCCAAGCCTAGAACTCCCCTTTTACTACATATAAGTCATCCCTAATGTGTGCCCTAGGTAACCCCTAGAGCAGGGTGCTTTGTAGGTAAAAGGCAGGACATGTACCTGTATAGTTATATGTCCTAGTAGTGTAAAACTCCTAAATTTGTTTTTAAACTACTGTGAGGCCTGCTCCTCTCATAGGCTAACATTGGGGCTGCCCTCATACACTGTTGAAGTGGCAGCCGCTGATCTGAAAGGAGCAGGAAGGTCATATTTAGTATGGCCAGAATGGTAATACAAAATCCTGCTGACTGGTGAAGTCGGATTTAATATTACTATTCTAGAAATGCCACTTTTAGAAAGTGAGCATTTCTTTGCACTAAAATCTTGTTGTGCCCTTCAATCTACGTCTGGCTAGGTTTAGTTGACAGCTCCTTGTGCATTCACTCAGACACACCCCAAACACAGGGTACTCAGCCTCACTTGCATACATCTGCATTTTGAATGGGTCTTCCTGGGCTGGGAGGGTGGAGGGCCTGCCCTCACACAAAGGACTGCCACACCCCCTACTGGGACTCTGGCAGACAGGATTGAACTGAAAGTGGGCTTGGTGCATTTCTTAGAGACTCTTTGAAGTCACCCCCACTTCAAAGGCACAACTTAGTATAAAACAGGGCCTCTGCCCTACCTCATCAGACACTTGCTGGAGAAGAAACCTGAACCAGAAACTACATCCTGCCAAGAAGAACTGCCTGGCTGCTCAAAGGACTCACCTGTCTGCTTTTCTACAAAGGACTGCTGCCTTGCTGTTGGCCTGCTGCCTTGCTGAACTCTTGTCTGGCTGTAAAAGTGCTCTCCAAGGGCTTGGATAGAGCTTGCCTCCTGTTCCCTGAAGTCTCAGGACCAAAAAGACTTCTCTCTTCCTCTTGGACGCTCCGTGCGCCGAATTTTTCGATGCACAGCTTGTTCCGCGGCAAGAAAAACGCCGCACACCGACGCTGATCAACGCGATCTCTTCGGGACGACCGAAACTTTGACGCAGGGCCTCGCAAGGACATTGCCGCCCGACTCCGCAGGAGAAATCGACGCAACGCCTGCCGTGAGATCGAAACTTTGACGCACGTCCTCGCAAGGACAACGGCGCCCAACTTTCCAGGAGAAATCGACGCGACGCCTGCCATGAGATCAAAACTTTGACGCACGGCCTCGCATGGACAACGCCGCCTGACTCCGCAGGAAAAATCGACGCGACGCCTGCCGTGAGATCGAAACTTTGACGCATGGCCTCGCAAGGACAACGCCGCCCGACTTTCCAGGAGAAATCGACGCGACGCCTGCCGAGAGATCAAAACTTTGACGCACGGCCTCGCAAGGACAACGCCGCCCGACTCCGCAGGACAAATCGACGCAACAAATTGCCGTGAGATCGAAACTTCGACGCGCAGCCCCGCAGAATGACGCGCAGCCGGAAAATAAGCAGGAAAATCCACGCACAGACCCGGGACATCTGGTACTCCCCGCAAACCACAGTAAGAGACTGTCCGCGCGCCGGAAGACGACGCCCGACTCCCCGCGTGGAAAATAACGACGCAAGTCCGTGTGTGCTGAGGAGAAATCGACGCACACACCAGTTTTCCACGCACCTCTTCTCCTGTGGCCCTCTGAGGAGATTTTCCACCAGAAACCAGGTACTTTGTGTTTGAAAGAGACTTTGTTTACTTTCTAAAGACTTAAGACTCTTTCTATCACTTTTCAGTGATACCTTTACAAATTCGTATTGCAACTTTGATCGTTTTGACCTGAAGATACCCAGATAAATATTATATATTTTTCTAAACACTGTGTGGTGTATTTTTGTGGTGTTATGCTATGGTGTTGTATGATTTATTGCACAAATGCTTTACACATTGCCTTCTAAGTTAAGCCTGACTGCTCGTGCCAATCTACCGGAGGGTGAGCACAGGCTGATTTTGAATTGTGGTGACTTACACTGACTAGAGTGAGGGTTCTTGCTTGGACAGAGGGCAACCTGACTGCCAACCAAAAACCCCATTTCTAACATGTGGGGATATTGATCCTCCGAAACATCACACGATATGTACAACGAGAGGCATACATTTATGAAGGGTAAAGTAAACCAGGTTTTTGGCTGCTGCATTTTCATCGAATCTACTTGAAGATTGCTGGAATTGTGGACGAGTGTTCTACATTGAGGGAACTGTACATCCAAAACTGATGAGTTTATGTTGCCTTTAAAGAAGTGAGGGTGTAAGTATGTGTATGAGTTTATGTGTATGTGTTCATCTGTTTGTGCGTGACAAAGTTCTCATATGTCTTTCAAGGAGTGTGTCATTTTGTTAATGAGTGTGTGAGACACGCAGAATGGCGACAGCGAGCCAACACGTCAGTGATTTAGCTACGGTGTGCTTAGTGCTTAATTTGAGCCAGTGGTTGCAGGTATCACTCATCACTCATTTTTGGGGATCTGCACTTATTTTTCCTCATCAAATTGTGACCCAGAGCAAGACAGACATAAGCACACAAGGGTGAAAGAAGATAGAAAAGAAAGGCAGATTTTTTTTTTAAAAAAAGGACAAAACAGGGCTGAAAAAACTTGCAATGGTGAGATAAAGGGTCAGGGACTGTGTGGTTGTGGATAAAAGAGGGATAAGGTTGAATCAAGACTACATAGCCTTTGAATTCAGCATCCCCGTTATTTGTGTCACCGGTAGCAGGCTTCCGATCAAAACTAAGGTCCATATTTAGGAAAAAGTGGTGCATCAGCTATGAATCACCACTTTTCTTGCACCCCCCCACGGCACCTGACACCATGGTTGCACCATATTTATAATATGGTTCACCATGGCGGTCGTTAGCACAATAGCATCAACATTTTTGATGCTATTGTGGCACTTTGCTACATTGGCGTAAAAAATGTTGACAGTAGTGCAGTAAATTCAAGGAGGCCCATAGGTTACTACGAGAGAGTCATTTTTATGCCTGCTCTAAGCAGGCATTAACAATGACTCCAAGAGTGGCGCAGTGAAATCTTTTACATTTCACTGCGCCATTTTTGCAGACCTCCATGCGCCGGAATGCCACCCATGCATACATTATGCCTGGCGCAATCATAATGTGGCGCAATGGGTTACAAAGTGGAGCAATGAATGCATTGCACCACTTTGTAAATATGGCGTGGCAGAATAGCTTTACTGTTTAAAAGGACACTATGACTGCGCTAAGGTGGCGCTAGGGGCTCTTAAATATGCCCCAGAGTGTGCATGGAATTATAGAAAAAGTACATCACAAGACTGAAATGATTATTATTGAGTTATAACGTACAACAGATTTCTCATTGTGAAGCCAGGCATTATTAGGTTCTCATTTCAGAAATTAAAACAACTGTTTCTGAAGTCTGGAAGACAGCATCAGGAGTGAGGTCCACATTCAGAGGCTGTCAAGCACCTCACTACAGATAACAGAGAGGTCTTGCTATGTGCTTACCTTTATGAGCTCTGGTGGTTCACTCCCTTCTTCCACCACGATCAGCTGCGCACGTCCCATCCTTTCATTGTCTCGAATCCCATTGGCCACTTGGGCAGCCTTGAAACGCTCATACTTGTTGCAAGTGGAGCCACACCACTGGTAAATTTCCTAGAGTGAGGGTGAAGAGATATACCATCAGGATTCTGCACAGCGTTCTCGAAAAGGTTAAACTACCCAGAGTATTGGGTATACATTCACTAAAAGCAGCTTTTTGTTACTGTTAGTTTTACCACCTAGTTCCAAATCGTAGCTATACTGTTTTGACTCCTTCTTAGCAACACAAAAGGATGATGGACGGAGTGCTGAAACTTTACAACCACTTACCCCCAGTCACAGATCTGGGTTTACTCCATTGTTCTTTTGATCACCAGGCCCTCCCAGTTTGGATCCTTCATGGACCATAAACAAGCATCCTGGGACCGGTTTCAGGGTATCACCCTTCATCAGCTAGGCTAGCTTGAATCCAGTGACACAGTGAGCATCATTTTATTTTGTGATATCGACTCCTTCTTAGCCTGCAACTCCTTCCTGTGTGAAGGGGCCATAGACAAAGAACACAGTTATATATGTTTTATATGTGTCAATCTGGATATCTGTGGCTTGAACCGGATTGTTCTCATGATTTGTCCAGGTGCAAAGATGGCGGGCTGCAAGGGCTATAGATGAAGGCCCCACTCTGCCCAAACCTTTAAATGTCTGTGAGCTAACCTATTATTTTTAGAGTGCCAAAGTATTCTAGTCACATGACACAACACTGGAATATCAAGAGCACCCCCCAGCAAACGTTTCAAAGATCCAGCAATTGTTTGTAACACCACCATTGTCGATATTGTGAAGAACTAATCTTTAATATTCAAGCATTTAGTTAATTTAGTTTCACAACAAATATTGTGTGTATATTTACAAACACAGCGATGTAAAAAGCTGCTCTCTCCTCGCTATATCACAATTCGAATTTCTTTCTTGCTTTGCGGGATTTGCGAACATAAATAAAGCAAGCTGAAATGAAGATAAGAGAATCACAATGACCTGCATCTGTTTTCTTCCATGAACCAAAACGACTATAATACTCAGATTAATAAGAGATCAGACGTATTGTACTCGTGGGAGAGAGGGTGAGAAATAGGTCCTCGTTGACCACAATATGTCAAATCGATTGGTTAGGTCTAGTGTGCAAACTTCTTCAAGTCCAGAATAGCAGCCCGAAAATGTTCGCTTGTGTGTCAGTTTGGAAGGAATGCAGTACATTTCTTGAAAGTAATCTTCACATGACTATTGCATGAATCATTTTGAATTTAAATGCTAAGAGTAACCACATAGTCTTGACAGATACTCACAGGTTATTTTTCGATTTTTGTTTTCAATTTTTCACTTATACATCACTGATAAAATCTGACTGAAATGATAATTACTTCCCAAGAAAAGATGAAAAGATTATAATTGTAATGAGACCATGCAAATTGTATTAATGGACATCCATGCATGTATTTCTTCTTAAGAAAAATCAACCCATTTTTTTACTGTGACTTCCTCGCAACAAGAATCACTGCATATTTTAAATTAATTTTCCTACACGTCTGTGAACACAAGACAATGCGTGTGACATATCTACTCCTCGGGGCTATGCGTTGGTTGGCAGGGTGTAGGTTGAATTGCCATTTATTTCTATTATTATCCAACGCTGAGGTTAGCAAAAAATAGTGGTGCCCGCATGAATTTTAGTTTTATGCCCCCTCCCTTTGAAAATACTATAGAAATAATTTTATAACCAATTTAAACTGTTAGACTTATCAACAATTATTTTTAATAATTCTACCAATAAATAAGAAAGGGTTGGTATTACACAGAATATGAAAAAGTATCACATTAATGATACACCAATCTGGTGGTTAGCACATGAGACCGTGGCTCACAGCACATGGGGTCATTGTGATGTGATCTAATTACAACTCTAACAATATGTGATATTGCAAAATATTATTGAAGATATAGGTTTTTTTTCTTCAATTTTAACAACTGGCTATCAATAAGCATACCAATGTCACCCCCTCTTCGGGTGCATATCAATTATGACCTACTAAGAGAACAAACTTTTCCATCTCTAAATGTGAATGCCAGAGGCCTCAAAGGTCCCAGGTAATTTTATCAACGAACCCCAGTTACTGACATTGTCCTGGCTAAATGTTTTGAGATAATTTATTCATATTTCTATTAGGGGGTTGTTAAAGAGCAGCCTCAGTGTGCCTTACACGATATGGTGGAGAAAGGAAGAGGTTCTGTGGTCCACTCAGGTATCTTGCACAATGAAATCACATGACTCAGCAATCAACCAGGGGTTGGCTCTAGAGTGGGCCTTCAGGTTCCCCCTGACTGAAGGCTATCCTATACACGTAGCTTGTTAGCCTGCTACTACACTTTTGAGGGACCTTATGAAGCTGACTTTGATTATAAAGAAGAAGTGGAGCGGACCACTGATATTGGAGACTTGAGTGTGAAAGGATCAGCCCAAAACAGTTTATTAGAAAAGATACATTTCTCATAGGTTCAGAAATGTTGAGTTTAAGGGTCTGGATTGATGTTATTAGCTAAAAATGGCAGTCCTTCAAGTCACATCAGGACACTTCTATGTTGAGCAGTATGGATAATGCAATGACTTTCTCAAGTATGTCTTTTGCCTTATTGGTTGGTGGGCGTTTAGTGATTGTTTGATGTCTGAATGCCAACATTACATTATTCATCCTCTGTGACTCTGTGTCCCTTATTGGAAGATAATTTCCCCAGGTAATTTTGGGGCAGACTGCATTAAAGTAGTCCAGAGCTAGAACTAAGGTGATACAATGAGGAAGGCTCAGCAAGAAGAGCATGGCATAGAGTAATCACTGGCGAAAAAGGTACAGAATTACCACACTGAGTTGGTGAAACAGGGCAGTTTTAATTGGAATATAATAACAACATTTACCCCCATTCTGGATATGATTTGGATGCGGGGCGGTTGAAATTACATTTGGTTGTGTCAGTTGAGCTAAGCAGTAGGACTTTGTCTGCTTTTTTTGTATTTTGTGTCTTGTAGCCACTGCACGCATGAGCTGAAGTACTCTCTAGCTCTTCTGGTGTTGTTGGTACACTAGCACATCATCAGTGCACTTGTTGTGTTGTAGGGTATGCTGGCTAAACTATTAACTGCTTGGAAGTATGTGTGCACTAACATGTTTAAGTACACAGGCAATTCTTTAACATGTACAGGGGTGGACTTGTACAGAAAATAGGCCCTACACTAAAATAAAAGTGGCTCCCATTATTAGTGAAATAGATAGCTAAAAAGTGGCCCTTGTTTGTACATTGGGGCAGTTTTTAACTTGTAAAGACATACTACATAAGTACTTAAAAGGTATGAAACAATGCATGGATCTGTGCTTGCCACAGGCAATGTTTGTTTTAATATTATGGAAATTCACAGTAAAAACCTGTGCAGCTGACAATAAATCAGGCACACAAGTGGTCAAAAACAATGACCCATACAGTGACCTGTCATACCAGCACTGCCTGATTGCCCTATAGGGCATTCCAACCGTAACATGTCATCTATAATGGTAGCCCATTTGTAAACCAGGGGAGTAACAGAGGCCTCTGCAGCCTCCTCGGTGTTGGGGCCCTGAGGCTTACCCATACTGGAGGGGCCCGCTCAGCCCCTCCTGATGTGAGAGGGGGCCCCTTCAGCACATCTTGCAATGGAGCCTCCTCATGTTTTGTTATGCCAATGTTGGAAATAAAGCTGTTGGGTTATGCTGCGAGGTCTCGTTCTTGATCAAGGATGCAAATGACACATGAATCCAATCTCAGCTTGGATACTTGGGTGCGTCAGGATCACTTCTAAGCCAAGAGTATCAAGAGTATGTGCGAGTTCAGTATTTTGACATGTGTTACATGGGTGTATATAGCGTCCTGGGTAGGCCTCAACTCAGCTGAACCCCTGCTTGTCTGACCAGCTTCTGAGCTTGCTTGTGTTGAAGCTCCCCAGCCAGCCCAAAACATATCACGGCCGTATAACTGCTGAGAGTATGAACCCACTCTACTTCTTAACATGAAGTGGAGCTGGGCTGTAGAAGGTTCAATATCAGTGACTCTGATGTTGATAAACTACTGATTATGCCTTTGTATCCTGCACTTTTCAGGGACAGAGGCTGCCTGAGAGTTTGATGTCTCAAAGTGTTGATGCGATAGTGGTGACTCGGCTTGGTGACTTTATACAGTTCTGTACCAACTTCTCTTTTTTATTGATTACTTTTGCTGTTTTCTTGCCCTTTCACAGTACCCATTTGGCTAGCCATGTAGCTGGAGCCATTGAACATTTTTGTCACTTTTGAGCCATGTGTGCTCCAGGGATCTTGCCCTTTGTTTCCTGGACATCCCAATGTCATGATCACTTTTGGTGTATCCAAAGTCAACACACACAAATACCAAGGCACAGTCTCCCTACGGGTAATTACTCTCAATAATGTAGTTCTCATTGTGTTTTGCTTTGTTTTGTGCTGTTCTGTATGTTCATAAACCTATAGGGTCGCAGACCTTAACAATTACCGTTGATTCAAACTAACCTGTTAGGGTGAGAATATCATGATACTGCATTTTAATGTGTGTCCTTTTAGTTCCATTCAACAGTAGCCATTTGTGAACCTAGTTGTTAATCAGTCAAATTATCTAGGTGAAAGTAAATAGATCTGCTAATGTTCCTGTGGATTTTGTGGTTCCAAATCGGACAGTATCTGCAGTTACCAGCCCCACTGAAAGTAAGCAGCTACTCACTTTGAGGGCCATTTTGGCTTATCGCTTACTTGGAGCATAAAGTGGAATCGTCTAAATGCATTTCATACATGAATTAGTTTGCAAGGTGCTATAGCTGCCAGGGACATAGACATACCACATGTTTTGGGTGGCTTTTGGCTGCCTCAATGTCTTTGTATCTATGTCCTCCAATAGCACTCACTCACAAAAGCAAGACTAAAACAAGAGGCAGTGTCTCACCAAGGCCTAGTTAATCACATGTCTAAAGAAGTGAAGCTTCAATTCGGTGTAGGATATTTTTTCACTGAAAGGTAAACTGTTAAAAAATAATTACTAAGACGGAGATTGTAAATATTTTGTTGGCCTACATTCTGGTGTACTCTAGATTCACATCTCCAGATGTGGCTTCAACTCTGCACTTGCATTTAAGACACTGCTGCTACTTTCAATGTTTTCAGTCCATGAAACTGCTAATAGAGCATGGCATAACTTGTCATTACACAACAGGTTATTAAGATATTACATAAAATGGTATTTTGAGACTACCCATGTTTTCATAGCGACATTGACTAATTTTGCCTCAAACATTTCCCCAGGCGCTCATTCCCATGGATTGACTGCAACCTACAAGAGGACTCTACCCTTCGGTATTAGAAGTGTGTTTTATAGGAAATACGTCAAGTGTGCAAACAATGAGGGTTGAAGACAAAGTTTGCCTTATCCTGGTTTTTGTTGCAAAGCAGTAAGCTATGATTTAAACTCTGATAGTACACTGTTATCAGACTGAAATATTTATTGTGGAGTCCTAATTAAGATGCCTACGTGTATAACTTTGCATCTAAGAAGTTATTTCCAGAAAAGTCAATGAACTAGAGGTAGTAGAGCCTTGTAGCAGTTAATGTTGAGGTTATTTGGAACAAAAGAGAAATCATTGATCTGGGTGCTGTAAATAAATTTCTAAAAGATTATTGAACGCCATAAATACAGGTGATTTTTAAGTGTGATGCATGCAGGTTACAGTGGCAGACCTGAATAAAAATGCCAAGGAAGCTACCAGTGTTGAGTAGATGTATCTTTAATTACCCTATAAGTGTGCTGTACAGTTTTAATGAAGTTCTCTCTTTAGTGACTTTGGCTTTGACAGAAGTTGTTGTACCGACCAAACGTTTCCCAGAGCAACAATGTGCTGTATTTTCTGATCAGTTGTCATCTAACCAGGGCTGGGCTGGGACTGGAAAATAGGCCTCATTAGGCCCTCACTAGTGAATAAGGAAGCTAAAATAGTAGCCAAAGTTTGCAAATTTGGGCAGTTTTGAACATACAAAGACACATTGTTCAGATGTTTTGCAAGGTGCGGGCGGCTGCATGAACTTGAGTTAGTTGCAGACAATGTTTGTTTTAATATTAGGGAAATCACCACTAAAAACCGGTCCAGCAGACCATAAAACAGGCCCACAAACAACAACAAAACTGGCCCACACACTGGCTTGTCCGCCTAGCCCGTCGTGCGCTGCCTGATTGCCCCATAGGCCAGTTCGACCTTGCATTTAACACACTTTCAGCTTTCAATTACTTTTTGACTGCATGACCACACTCAAGTCCTGAACACACAATATTTGAGCACACCTACAAAGTAAACATGTGCTGTTTTAGAACACCTTCTGTAAATAATACACATCTCTTACACAGTCCTACACACTGTATTGCAATCAGATAAAATGCGTTTTGTATTCTTTGTAAAACGATTGAACACAGCTGACTTTGTAGGAGGTTGGGAGTGGGGAGTGGGGGCCTGGGGGATACAGCAGGTGTCTGGGTGCTAAGTACAATGTGAAGAGTGGATTTGGTGTTCTGAGGTCCCTGGAGCGGCTCTTGTTCAAGACTGACTTGAACATCATTAGAGGGTGCGCTTAATTAATGAATAGCTGTCAAACCGGGCCATGCATGAAAAGTGCTTGTTTTACAACAGAAATTCTAGGAAGATGAGTTGCCTCACTTCGGAGGACAAGGTATAGATGAATGAATTGTACAGAAGTTTTCGTTGATTTAGAGATTGATTAATAAACACCTAGGATCCTGAGACAGCTATTTTAAATTGTAATTCTACGTTTCCCATTTTGTTTGACACAACTTTACCAACGATTGCTTGTGCCCATACATACCTATACCATGAGAGTGTCTCAGCTGAGAATCGTTACAAAGGGACTATTTAAAATGTATTGCAGAGGTATGGGGTAGGTCCATTCTTTGTTAACCTGTAGACCATTTTGTTTGCTCAGGCTGCAGAAAGGCAGACACTCCTCTTCAAACACACTGCAAGTAGACTCTATTGAAACAAGAGTAGATTGCGACGTTGTTTCAGGTACTTAAATGTCCCTTTCTCCAGTTGCACAAAAATAAAAATAAAAATATACATCAAAAGTGTCAATATTCATAAGAGACAATGTAAAAGAATTTCCCAAAGAAACAGACAAGTTGTAAATGTGTCTGCTGGTCTATCCATGTTCCCATTTTTTTGTTTCTTTTAAGGATAAATATAATGCCATTCGTATTAATGTGGTCTACATTTCAATCCTTGCATCTCCAAATGACTTTAATACACGGATCTCTATTTTTGTATACGTTGCTTTATGGCTCTGCTCGTTTCTTCTGACCCAGCTAAACTTCAATTGAAGCTAATGGGAGAGTGGTGCTTAACATTTTATGAATTAAGCTTTGACAATATTGTTGTTCGCATTACTTTATTGCCCCCCCCCAACCCCCATGTTCCTCCAGTCCTTGTCCCATTAATTACATATGGAAATAAACCTATCTCCACAACAGAACAAAACGCAAAGAATGCTAAACCCCTTATCTCACTTCCTCCCACTGGGAGTACATAATGAGTATTTACCCAGAATTCCTTCTGTTCTTTTATTCTGTCCTATGGCAGAATGGTATGAGAAATGGAGGGAGCTGCTTCTGCAGTGCTGGGGTGCCATCCTGTATCCTTTTACCAATCCTCCTGCTTGGCGTTGAGGCTGGAGTTCCGGTTTTCATGTCTCCCTGCCTGTTGGGCTCCGAAAGGGTGTTGCATGTGGAGTTTGGGGATGGCAGCCAGTCGGGCCGATTCATTCCATCTCCAGTATTTGCCTTCAAGAGTTGTGACAGTCCTACACATCTCCTGCACTGCAGGGTGGCCTGGAGAAAGTGTGCATGGTTGGGAGGAGGAGTTTTCCATTTGCCTGACTTCTGGCCAGGTCATCCACACTTCTGTATAAGTGTGAAGTGGGTAGTGTTTGTGCCACTGCCCTGACCTGTGGTGTCTTTCTCTCTCGCTTGGCTTTTCAGAGAATCCTTTATAAGCAGAGAGGCCCCGGGGGTAAGTACCACATAACAGACCGTGTACTGGTTATCTGCATGTTTGCCAGCTGGTAGTTGCTATACAAGCTTGCCTATTTCCTAGTTAGTACTTTGTGGCAACCATGGGAACACACTCCCACAAGAGGAAACATATTATGGTGTTCTCTTCGCCTTCCTTCTCTTCCACTTCATGGTCTTCTTTGCCCCCTCGCTCAAAGAATAGAAAGGAGTGTGAGGAGGCAAGTCTGAGCATGGGAGATGTTGTTGGAAATGGAGATGAAGGCAGAAGGTTATCCCAGCTGTTGTTTCCCACTCTTCGGAGTCAGAGGAATAGGGTCAGGGCCCTGAGGAACAGAAAGGAAAATACATTTCCCTGGACCTGTTGGCAGAACTGATGATGCATACTAAGTCTAAAATGGGTTTTCATGAGGAGGAGATTCCGGAATCTTCATATGGGACCGTACTGCATCAGTTTCTAAGATTGATGCCGGTGGACATGCCGGTGCACCCCTGCATCAAGGACATTCTGAAAAGGGAATGGAAGGATTCTGATAAAATGCAGGTGCCCTGCTTTGTGGACGAACTGTATCCATTACAGGACATGCAGAAGGACTTGCCAGAGTCCATTCCCATGGATTCCTTTGAGGTCAGTTTAATGGGCCAGACATCCTTGGCTGAGGATTAGGTCCTCAAGGATCTGGTGGACAAGAAGGTGGATGTCTACCTTAAAAAGGTGTACTCAGCGGCTCATTTGGCTCTTAGGGCTGATATTTATGGTACATATGTGTCTCAGTCCCTTATTTCTGATGAGAAGACTCTGTACAGAGCTTTGGATGAGTCTTTGGACTGTCCTGGGGTGCTGGAACTTATCGAATGGCAGGTGGAGTTCCTGTCTGATGTGTCCTTTGCTGTGGATACTTGTGTGGCAGCTCAGCGAAATTTGGCATTGAAAGATTGGAGAACAGATGGGCTGAGAAATTTTCAAAACTCTGAATGCCTTTCTAGGGGTCTGTGTTGTTTGGTGCTGGGTTGGAGGAGAACCTTTATAAGCTGTTCAAAAAGATAAAACATTTCTCCTCCCTGAAGTCCATTACTGGTGACAGACTTCTTTTTAAGTGTGAATCTCTAATGCACCAACCAATATGGAGGCCAGAAGAGGTCATGAGAGAAAACCCAAGTCTCCCCTTCAGAAGCCTTGCTCCTGACTATATGGTCATTCTGGAGTATGCAATAGGGGATCACCTTCATTTTTTACTCCATGTCTTGAGGGAGTCTGCTTCAGATGCTTGGGTTTTGGACCATGTACAGCACTGCCAAGGGATAGCATTTGGGGAGGTCCCTCCTTCTTCAGGGGGCATCCAATTCAGTGGCCCTCCATCCATGTGAAGTGGGAAGCCTGGGCCCAGGGGATTCTTTCTAAACGTCAGAAGCAGGTATTCGGGAGGTTCCTCCTTTGGAGAAAGGCTAGGGCTATTACTCCATCATCTTCCTGGTCATAAAATCCACAGGTGGTTTCCGGCTGGTTTTGGACTTGAAAGCTTTGAATAAGTTTGCGCATCATATTGCATTAAAAATGGAGACATTGCAGAGAACTATCCCATTGGTGGCCCAGGATCATATAATGTACAATCTAGATCTGCAGAAGGCGTACAACCATGGCCCTGTTCATCCGTTCTCCCAGAAGTTTTTTAGATTGTGTGTCCAGGGAACCCATTATCAGTTCAGGGTCCTGCCATTCTGCCTACGGTCAACTCCAAGAGTATTTACCAAGGTGTTGGCCCCTCTGGTTGACCCTCTCCATTGTCGGGAGATCCACCTGTACCCTGACCTGGATGACTGGCTGATTCACACTCTGTCGATTGAGCGTGTTTTTATGGACCTCCAGATGGTGTGTGTGGAAGAAGTGTCAGCTGGTTCCTTTTTGGGATCTGACCTTTATCAGCGCACGGTTTTGAATGGACCTCAATGGGGTATTTCTTCCTGCTCCCAGAGCTATTGCTTTGATGACCCTGGCTCAAGAATTGATGGATATCACATAGAAGTACACGGTTTAGAAGAGGACAGATCCAAATAGGACCCCTAAAGAGGTTACAGGCTAATCTAGGCACATCTATAAGTAGAGGCAACGACTCTGTCACATCCAAATAGGTGTCATGCTTCATCCTTGGGTCTGCACCTTGTTGGACCAGTGCTGCAATGTCCAATGGGCCCCTTAATGGGGGTCTTTGCCAGAGATCTTTTGAGCGATGATGTCTTTTGATTGAGCACAGATATATACTGGCCCTATGGATAAAGGAAGTGAGGGACTGGAAAGTGAATGTTAAAATTTACTATAGAACTCCTAACCTTATTTGTTTATTATATCTATTGGGTCTATGTCAAGATTAAAAACTGAAAGGTGGAGTTCCACCAGAAATAATGTTCTAGCACTCCCTGTAAAAGAATAAAAGGGAAGAAGAATCTTCTCTTCTATCCCTATGCATAGGTATCACCCCTCAAAAAAGTCTCTACAGATCAAGTGGCATTTCATCAGGACCAAAGACTACGGCCTAGTCCTCATTATGGAGACCCTATGTGCATCTGTAAGTGTGAAAAAAGTGTGATAAAAAGGGGGGGGCTTACATGTTAGCCTAGATACCCTGAAGTTAAGGTAGACCCTCGTAAAATAGGGGGAGGGTCCCTTTGGGATAGAAGGACTGTTGGACTAATGCAAACTATTTGCTGGTTGAGTCCATCAGGGAACCTACCCATCGGTCTCGATCTGGAAATCAAGAAGTGATGGGACAGTTTTCAGTGCCAGTTCACAGGCGGCTTTGTCTGCTGGGGTTCATTACAGCAGCAGTCTTTACTGTGCTCTGGGCTCAATTTCACCTCTGCCCTTTGTGGCTACATTTTCTGCCCTTTTGGGATCCTCACTTCTGGGACTTCGAGATTCAGGGCCTCTGAAGGTGATTGTGGACTTGGCCCAGTGAACTGTGCAGGGCAATCAGTCCAGGGTGTTCCATTGCAGTCGTATCCTCTGCTGGTCCTGATAACAAATGCCAGTTTGGTTCAGGGCAACTCTGAGGGGCAGGTCTCTGCAGACTCATCGGTCTCTTCAGGAGGAGTGATGCTCTTTCAATTCAAGGGAATTGATGATGGTCTTCCAGTCATGGGTTTTAAGCATCTTCGGGAGGGGCACAATTTGGTGTAGCTCAACAACCAGGGTGTTATTCATTCTAAATCCCTAAAGGCTCTGGCCCTGTCCTAGTTCCAATGGGCGGAAATTACATCTTCAATCTCTTGCAGCAGTTCATGAGCGGGGAGTGGATAATGGGGTGGCAGTTGCCCCTAGTCGCTTCTTTCTTCCCTCTCAGGAACTCTTGCGTGAGGTATTTCTTCAAGTGTGCAGGAGATTTGGTGTTCTTTTTCTGGACCTATTTGCTATATGCGGCGGTTCTCAAGTTTTGTGCTCGGACCCATCAGGCAGGAGCCTGAGGGGGGTGAATGCTCTTACAGTTCCTTGGCCAGACTGACTGCTGGATGCCTTCCTGCCTGTGGCTCTTATTCCCTGGTTTCTGGCTCAGTTGATGGGAGAGTCCAGGGTAGTGATCCTTGTGGTGCTTCTCTGGCCCCAGAGATCATGATTCCATACTCTCCGTTTGATAGTGGGCCCATAGATGAATACTTGCTTCCTTTCCCCTCTTCAGTCAGTGCCATTTCGGGATCTTTGATGGCTTCAGTTGTCGGTCTGGAAGTTGAGGGGAGTGGGTTGCAATGCAAGGTGCTCCCTGGGCATTCGGTGGAGGACATTCAGTGCTCCTAGAAACCTGCTACCTTGAGATCTTATGACAACCATTGGGGTAACTTTCAGCTGTGGTGTGAGCCTGTTGAGTTATCTACATTGGACTGTTCCCTTCTGACTGTACTACAGTTTCTGTTGGAGGGCTTTGAGAAGCATCTGTCTGTGTCCACTTTGCGGGCCCAGTGTGTGGCCATTAAGGCGTTCAATTCTCCCTTCAGGTAATCTGGAGGATGTGGATGATTTGGTGTCTCGTTTACTCCATGGCTTCTCTCTTGCCTGTCTAGTGGTGGAACCTCTTTATCCTTTTTGGGAGTTGCCATTGGTTTTGAAAGCTCTGGTGTCTGCCCCTTTTGAGCCCATGGAGCGGTCTGACATTACGTTTGGGACGTTCAAAGTGGTTTTCTTGGTGGCTGTGACTTCTGCCAGGTGCATTGATGATCTAGGGGTGATTTTGGCTCCGAGCCCTTGCTCTCTGTTTTGGATGATAGGATGGTGTTGTGCTTGGATTCTGCTTTTGTTCTCAAATTTGCTTCCCAGTTTCATCGTTCTCAGGAGGTTATTTTGCCTGCCTTGGTGGCCAGTTCTGTGGAGGATTCAGGTTTAGGTTGGTCTTTGCTGGATGTCTTTGCTGGATGTGAACCTGGGTTTGTGATAGTTTTTAGATTGCACCCGTTCTTTCCGGAAAAGCTGATTTCTTGTTTGTGTCTTTTGGGGCTTCCTCGAGAGGGAAAAGGTCTCTTCTTTGTCTATCAGTCGGTGGCTCAAACAGGTGATTGAATTGGCCTACTCTTTGTCTGTGGTTCCTCCTCCAGCAGGGGACCAGGACTGTTCAACCAGGACGGTCCCAGCTTCGTAGGCAGAGATGAGAAGAGTGTCCATTTCTGAAATCT
The DNA here is from genome assembly GCF_031143425.1 of Pleurodeles waltl. Lineage (NCBI taxonomy): Eukaryota > Metazoa > Chordata > Amphibia > Caudata > Salamandridae > Pleurodeles > Pleurodeles waltl. The sequence goes on from NC_090449.1 coordinate 979,981,236, forward strand.
ATTTCTGAAATCTGCAAGGGGGCTACATGGGCTTCTTCCAACAATTTATTTAGGCATTATCATCTCCAGAATGTTTTGGGGCGGACGCAGATTTTGGGTTGGGAGTTTTGCACGCTGTCTGCTCCTGATATGATGTGTTTCTTGCCCTGTTATTAAAATCACTTTTGGTTACGGCATTCTTGGTGTTGTGTCCTTTGGTGACAACACCAAGATCTTCATTACTCCTGGCCCTGTAATCCTCGTCCCATCCCTTATGCCCTGCTCTTCCTCCCACACATCCAGCCTTCCTTATCTGGGCTTGGTAGTTCAGAACGAATGCTGGGTAAGTACTTATGTAGTTCTGGTGGGAGAGGGTGGGGTAATGGGTTTAGCATTCCTAAGTTTTCTTTTTCACTGTAGTGGAGATAGGTTTATCTCCATATGTAATAAATGGGACAAGGACTACAGGAGTAATGAATATTACCTGCAAGTAATAAGACATTTCCTCAAGCAGAAAGATTGCATAGTCCACTGCCTAGAAACTTGTATTTTGCTTGTAGTTAGACCCCTGTATCTATGATGATTGTCTGTAGCTGACTCATTTCTGAAACAACCGAAGGGATGACCATACTGGAGTCATGCCATGCTACATGATCATACATCATTTTACCTTGGTCATAGTTGAACCCAAACTTGTTATATGTTATGTTATGTTATGTTCTGTTACATTATGTTATGTTATGCTACATTATTATATATAAGCTTTGGGAGTTTGTTCTAGAAAACCAAAAAAAACTTTACTAAGCAGAAGTTTCAAACATGGCAGTGGCTTGGCAAAGCATCTGTGGTTTTTGTACATAAGGTAGACAGATCTCGGCCAGGGGAGTGAAGGAATTACTGCTGCCGACCAGGCTGGCTAGAGTGACTCCCACTAAATCAGCCCCATCACCTCCAATATAACCTCACATATTGGCATACCTGACAGAGGAATTTGGTCATAGAGTGCAATATGCAACCTCAAATGTGTGTTCATGGGAGGATTAATATTTTATGTTAAATACCTAAGCTCCTTTCCCTAAACAACTTGAAACAACTAGAAACAAACATTAATTGAACTGAAAAGCATATTTAATAATGTAATTTCTATAAAATTTAAACATGAGCTATGCTCTAAATTGGGCCTTCAAGATATGTCTAGAGGGTAATGAGCTAGGTCAAGATAACTTCTGTTTTATAATCCAAAAACTAGATGATAGGTGCACTAACATCTAGGATGTCCCTGGGATTTCCAGAAAAGGAAACATCCTTCTCCGAATCCTCAGATAATAGTAAACAGCGATGTACCTGAGTTATAGGCCAGAGCTACAGGCAAGGTGCTAGACCTGGCATCCTTGGCGTGGTCTCCTCTAACTTTACAGGTTGTTTCTGTGTGCTGAACTCTGTTTTTGCTGTTTTTGTTACTTTGGGCACTTTACCACTGCTGACTAGTGTTAAAGTGCAAGTTCTCCCTATGTGAAATTGTATGTACTGGCTTTTCCATGATTGGCATTTTACTAATAAGCCCCTAGTAAAGTGCACTAGAGGTGTCCAGAGCCTGTAAATCAAATGCTACTAGTGGGCCTGCAGCACTTGTTCTGCCACTCACAGGAGTAGCCCTGTAAACATGGCTCACACCTTCCACTGCAGTCTCTGTGGGTGCAATTTCAAACTGCCAGTTCGACTTGGCAGGTGTACCCACTTTCCAGGCATAAACCTTCCCTTTTTATACATGTACGGCAACCCTAAGGTAGGCCCCCAGTAGCCCAATGATCAGGTGGGACATGTACTGATGTGTTTTGCATGTCCTAACAGTGAAATACTGCCAAGTTCGGTTTTCACTGTGCACGGCCTATCTCTCTCATAGGTTAACATGGGGGCTGCCTTTAAATATTATTAAAGTGCAAATTCCCTTTGAGAGCAGATAGAAATGGGGAGTTTGGGGCCTCTGAACTGACAATTTAAAAATACATCTTTTAGTGAAGTTTGTTTTTAGATTGTTAGTTTCAAAATGCCACTTTTAGAAAGTAGGTTTTTTCTTGCTTAAACCATTCTGTGACTGTGCCCTTTTGTGGATTCCCTGTCTGGGTCAGTTTGACAGTTGGGTTGTTTGTGCATCTCCTCTAGACAGTGACACAAAGGCTGCTGGGGTGTAGCCTGCATATCCTGATGGTCCATCTGTGGTAGAGTAGAGGGAAGAGTGGTCACTCACAACTGAAAAGGTTGTGCCCGCCCTCAAACAATGCAGTCTCCAGCCCCCTGTTGTGAGTCTGGGCAAAGCAGAATCTTGTGAACAATAGAGATTTTCCTTTGAAGTTTGTCTACTTCAAAGACAGAAAGGGGTATAAGTAGTGGACCCAAAACCCCAGACTTTAGATCTCTTCTGGACTCAAGAGGAACCTCTGCCAAGGAGAACTAAGGAACTGATGAGAAGTGCTACCCCTGCCTGTCACTGTGCTTTGTCGGGCTATCCTGCAGTTGCTGCTTCTGTCTGTGAAAGGGGACAGAAACTGGACTCTGTTGTGCATTCCTGCTTGTGAGGGATCTCCAAGAGCTTGGAGTAGAGCTTGCCTCCTGTTTTGAAGCCTCAGGGACAGCAAAGGCTTTACCATTTAGTTTTGAGTCTACATGCTGTGGCTTGCCAGAGGGTCCCATTCCAGTTCCTGGGCCCCTGGAAGTGAATTCTTGGTGAAATCCTGTGACGTCGCTGTGCGACTTTGCTAAGGACGCCGCTGCATGGAACCTGTGATGCTGCCTGCACCTGAAGCTGTGGACCTTGCAGAAGCGAAACGGCCCTAACGACTCTGCAGGCCTCGCATTGCCGTGGCTGCTGATCCCGCACAACTTAGCTGAAATCGGAGTGTTGTAGTACCGACTTTCGTGATACCCGACTCCATTGTGACATCTGTGACCACATTACGTGAGTGCGATCCCGTGAGGTCATCCCGCAGCATTGTTACTTTGCAGGACTTTGTCTCATCTCCACCGCTCTGCAGTAAGGGCCCAACGCTGCTGGGCAGCGTCTCTGCTCCGTTGCACCGGAACCAACATTGCACTGGATCCAGCGACACCTCACTCCCTGACTCCGTGCACCGGCCTGTTTTCAACTTGTTTTACAACAGTACTGCACCTGGGGGTCTGTATGACTCCGTAAACGGTGCAAGTGGCATTGCTTTGTGGGAAACTACTCTCTCACAATGGGAAACTACTCTCTCAATCAAATTGCAGCATTTGTGCCTTTAGGCACTATTTTTGTGTTTTTAAGTGCTAAGATCATATTTTTAAAGGTGTATTGTGGATTTTTATCTTATTTGGTCTTGTTTATTTAGATAAAATATTTACTATTTTTCTAAACCTGTGTTGTGTCATTTTGTAGTGGTTCACTGTATTACTGCGTGTGTTGGTACAAATACTTAACACATTGTCTCTGAGTTAAGCCTGCCTGCTCGTGCCAAGCTACCAAGGGGATGAGCAGGGGTTAACTGAGCGTGATTCTCCTTTACCCTGACAAGAGTGAGGATCCTTGCTTGGGCAGGGGGCAACCCGGCTGCCAACCAAAGGCCCCATTTCTAACACAAGGGCTATAATGAGAGGGCCTTTAACGACCGGTAGAGTGCAAGACAGCAGGGCTATAATGCAATTAGTACATACCATCCACTAGAGACAGAATTGTCTAAAAAAAAGCTGGGAAACAGTAAGACAATGATAGGATTGTTGGAACACCACGGCCTAAACAGTCCCTTTTTGCTCCCTGCAGCTCTGTACTCCTAAGTGGAGATCACAATATTTCAATATTCTTATTATGCTATTTCAAAATCAGACTACTGACATTTTATAAACGAAAGTTTGCCTGATTTTATGTCCTGTGATGTGTTTGACTTGGTGTGCTTTGGAATTATATCTGAATTAGACCTGACAATTTCAGATAAAGGATGTCGCCCCATTGTGGTCCATATTTACTAACATTTTGCATCATGGTTGCACCACTTAGTATTGCATCCATGATGCAAAATGCTAGTAGATATTTGCAAAGCCACGCAAGGGGCTATTTGTGCCCCATTGCCTGGCTTTGTAAAACAAATGTAACGCAATGCAGCAGCTTGAGCTGCATTACATCACATTTCATTGTGGGAGGTTTTCCATGGGTGTCCCATGCATCTACCCATGGATTTCATACAATCCCAGATTTACAAAGGTTTGTAAACCTGGGATTGCATGAAATCGCTACGTCTCCCAAAGGATGGAGTAAGTAGGAGAAAAATCTTTTTTTCTACTCGTTATTTCCTCTTTTTATGCCTGCTGCAGACTGAGGTACAGTAGAAAGAGGAACATGTCTCAAGAGATTGTTTTTGTGCAGGAAGGTGCGCCATAGTGCAAGGATGGTGCTAGGCTGTCTAAAGTGCACCAGTGCAAGGAGAAGAAGTGCTCCATATCATTATAAATTTGGAGCATTTCGTCCCTTTCATGCAACACAGCGCAGCAACTATGCTTTCTGCCGTGCATTGCGTGAATATTTAGAAAATATGCCCCTGTGTTCAGAAGGACATGTGGCCTTAGTAACCTTTCTGAAATGAAATGGAATGTACCTTGGGTGGTCTGGTAGGACATACTCATGCTGCAGGACTTCCTAAACAGAATCTATAATTAAAAGCTTATAGTCAGATATCTATACAATATGCCTTGCTTCTTGGACTCATAAATTTGCTTCCTGATTTTTTTATGTAACAAGGCTAGTTTGAGGGTACTGTGAGCACTTGGAGAGAGCAACCTTGCAATTGTGCCTCTGGCTGTGAATGCATGAATAAACTTTGGTGAATGTGCTCCTTTTTTTAGCTCTGAAAATATCTGAAATAAACATCGATTCCGGAAACGTTTTATCTGTAACTAAACTAACGTTCGTGTGAGGAAGCAGATAGCACTAAACAGTTTGCAGATATCTAAAATGATGGCGTAGAGAGGCGCTTAGAAGGTACAACCGCACAGCAGCTCAGCTTTTAGGCCCTTCACGCCAGGGTGACTGGCATAGGCTGCCAGAACTGCACGAGAGTTACGTCACTGGGGGAGAAAAAGACGGAATCTAAAGACAAAGCCTAGTTTATGTAAAATCTGTAGCGGAAAGTATGAAGTTGTTTTTAAAGAGAGACCGGACACAGGGTCTACTCAGGAGCACTCGTTATTTTAGCATGCTTCTTTATACTAATATTCACTTCTGTGCTCTGTGTACTTTCAACAGGCTTTCCATTGAGTATCTTTCAGCAACTTAACTAAATTTAGAGCTGCATGACAGGCCAGGTTCTGTTTGAAATTTCACAATTTTACCACTGCAGAGACTGCACTGGTGGCGGGAGACTGCACATAAAAAATAGGCCTGTCCTGTCTTTTTATGTTTGAAGTTCTCCGCATAGACTCTGCAGTTGTAAAATTACTACTAGTAAAATTAAATTGTGGAGTATGAATACCAAAAAAATAGTAATCTTACACAAAAGTGTAAGTTTGCCTTTATGAATCATGCACTACATGTTTGTGAATCAGGCTGCAGTGGCCTAAAAGTGAAAATGTACACAGTTAGGCCCATATTTATACTTTTACACGCAAAACTGCGTTAGTGCAGTTTTGCGTGTAAAAGCATAGCGCCGGCTAGCGTCATTCACGGACGTCGGCCCGGCGCCATATTTATGGAGTGGGGCTAGCCGGAGCTAATGACAGGGCAGCGTCATTGTGAATGACACTAACTGGGTGGGGGAGGCGTAGGGGGAACCGGAGGTTGAGCGCAGAATAATGGCGCTACACTGTTTAGAGGCAAAAAAATGCCTCTGAGCAGTGTAACGCCATTTCCTGGTGCACAACCCCCATGGACATGGCTCCTGTCTTAGTAAAGACAGGTGCTATGCCCACCACCCCAATGGCCATGCACAAGGGACCAATGTCCCATGGTCATGGCCATTGAGTCCAGCTCCATGCAGGGGGCCCCAAGTCAGGGCCCCCAAGGGGAAAAAAAATAAAAGCAAAAATACTTACCTGGGATGGTTCCCCCATCCTGTGTTGTCCCTCTGGTGTGGGGGGGGGGGTCCCTGGGGCTGGGGAAGGGCAGCTGTGGGCTCTTTCCATGGTCTCTGACCATAGATAAAGGACCACAGGTCCCCTAACGCCTGCCCTGACCCAGCACCATTATTTAAGGCCTCCATCCCCCCATGCTAGATTTTAGCATGGGGGGATAAATATGGCGCTAAGACCATACCGTCATTTTCTGGACAGGAATGCCGACCTTGCATCTCATTGATACAAGGTAGGTTTTCACGTCCAGAAAATGACGTAAACTCCATAACTTTGGCGCTAGATGTGTCTAGCGCCAAAGTATAAATATGTAGTTGTTTGCGCTGAATTAGCATAAAAACAAATGGCGCTAATTCAGGGCAAACAGAGTATAAATATGGGCCTTAACAGTTACTTTTAAAATGTTGTATAAGGCCATGTCACATTGCACAGCTTACACTTACCTTGTGACAAACTCTTTTTAAAAAGTGTGGGTATGTCTGTGGCAAGCTACCTAATGCAGTATTGCATGCTTCTCCAAACTCTATGGGAACCAGTTCCTCAAATATAAATTAGTTATATCTTTCAACAGACATTTGCTCTTCCCGTCAATACTTTGTTTCATGTAATCTGGAATCTAACATGACCCACATTTTCGGAACTAGGTAGTTGTGGTGGGAACACCCACCAGCCAAAGTTTTATGGCTCAAACTAAGTGTTTGACTACCAAACCTTTTCCTCCAGTAAATTACTGACAGCTTGCATTGACAACACTGAAGAATTATTCTCACTTTTTTCTTTCCTGTCTGACGTTCACTTTATAGACTCACCTCTTTTTCTTGGTCTGACACAGCAGATTTATTTATCTTATTGTATAAATACTGTACAAATTGTCCATAAAGCAATGTATAATGAGCTTTAATTACTGCAGATGACATTACACTTGTGGAGGTACAGTTACTAATTATGAAACGATTCATACACTTTGGAGATTAGATCATTGTAATGCAAGAAATGTACAGCTCTTGTTTTCTTCAACTCTGGTATGCTGCTTGAAGGAGTTAGGCCCATAATTATACTTTTTTTGCGCCACATTTGCGTCACTTCTTGGTGCAAAAGTGGCGCAAACTTACAAAATACAATTATGGCCCATATTTATACTCAGTGTGTGCCAAATTAGCGTCATTTTTTTTACGCAAATTCAGCACAAACCTAACTCCATATTTATACTTTGGCGCTAGACACGTCTAGTGCCAAAGGTATGGAGTTTACGTCATTTTCTGGACGTGAAAACCTACCTTGCGTCAATGAGATGCAAGGTTGGCGTTCCTGTCCAGAAAATGACTATATGGCCTTAGCACCATATTTATCCCCCCTGATAAATTGAAGCACGGGGTGGGGCCCTTAAATAATGGCGCTAAGCTTGTTTAGCGCCATTATTTAACGCCTGAGTCAGGGCAGGCGTTAGGGGACCTGTGGGCTTTTTCCATGGTCAGAGACAATGGAAAAAGCCCACAGGTGCCCTTTCCTGGCCCCAGGGACACCCCCCACCCACACCAGAGGGACACCACAGGATGGGGGACCCATCCCAGGTAAGTCCCAGTAAGCATAATTTTTTTTTCCACCTGCTAGGGGGCCCAGACCTGGGGCACCGTGCATCGTCCCCTGGGCATGGCCATTGGGGTGGTGGGTATGGCTCCTGTCTTTACTAAGACAGGAGCCATGTCCATGGGGGTTGTGTTACACTGCTTAGAGGCATTTTTTTGCCTTTAAGGTGTGTAGCGCCATTATTCAGCACACAAGCTCCCGTTTTCCCTATGCCTCCCCCACCTGGTTAGCGTCCCTTACAAGGACGGTTAAAGAGCATTAGCGCTGGCTAGCGCCATTCCATAAATATGGCGCCTGGCCAGCATCCAGGAATGGTGGTAGCCAGAGCTATACTTTTATACACAAAACTGCGCTAACGCAATGAGTGGAACTCTAGACTTTGGACTCTGTTATATTCTGATTCAAGAACCAGTGTCAATGTCTTCCCCACTTCTTCTGGAGGAGAGTAAAGAGTAGATTTTCTAGGGGCCCTGAAGGAGAAGTTTCCCTTGGAGTTGTGGGAGTAACCCTGAAAGACTTCCCATTGGTGTCTGCTGGACACAGAGGCACCCTGAAAGTGGACAAGAGGCTTGAGGTCTGGGGACTGTAGATTGGAAGTGTAATCTACTCTGAGAGCTGCAAGTTCCTGCTGCTGCAATACCCCGAGCCAGTAGACTTCCAGGAGCTGGGGCTGTACAGCAGGTTGCCAATGGTGTGTGTATACAAGAAAAGTGCTTTGAAACCACCCAAGAACTCCATCCAAAACTTTAGAGGCCAGCAGTCCATGAAAAGCCACTTCTGGTGGAACAGCAAAACCCAACTGAAAATGGCCCATCAGGGCCAGAGATACTGAGGTTCAATTTCTTCACTAATATGCAGCATTTCTTGTGGGTCCTTGAGGGACACAGAGCTCAGAGAAACTTTAATTTGACCTGATTGATCTCTCCCAGGGACCTTGTGAACTAGTGGTCCCCTTAAAGGCAAAGTCTTAGTGAATCTTGTACACCCTGTAGATGTTGCCCCTTTGTAGAAGTGATATGTTGCCACGTGAGACCAACTATCCCTGGAAGCCCTGGACCTCATCAGACCTCATCAGTGCAGCCTGTGAGTAGAATGAGGCTCTTCAGGGTCAAAGAGGTCCCTGTAATTTCCCTCCCCTCTCATTACTCAGAGAAGACACATGTGAGACATCAGAAAGCAGAAGGCTTGCCTGCTCAGCCCCTCAGTGAAGTGTGGTTGGCAAGGGTGAAGAAGGAAGACCACTTATTACCACTGCATAGTCCAATGGGAATAGCATGTATGTGACCAGGAGATCTGCTTGGGAGAATCAAAAGCTGACAGGAAGTTTTAAAAAGCCCAGAACAAATAAGAAATAACCAGCTGGGTCAGCAGCCAGTTCCAATGAAAGTTCTGAGGCCTCAAGAAGCCCCTGTTGTGGTTTGTGAAATTAGTAAATGTTCTTTTGTTTTTCACCAAGGTAGGCAAGGGAAGCACTTGAAGGCACATGAAGAGTTGGAGGGCAGCCAGGCAAAGCAGTGGGTCTCATAAGAGGAGCAGTGGACCCCAGCAGCCCTATTGCATTATTCTAAATTGTCACCTTAAGTCTCCCATGCGGAAAATGCATGAGCCTAGGGGACATTTTTTCACAGTTTCATGCTGCCTCAGAGTTAGGTCTTTAGGTCCAGATTTATTAGGGTGCATGGATCTATTTTTTGGATCTGTACAAATTTTGATTCAGTGCAGAATTCTGGTAGCATTTTATATGTTTTTCTGTTGGAGAAATATTTTATTGAAACTTAAGAGCTTATGTTGAATTGGGTTAGGCATTGATGGTAGTTTCTTGTGTTTCTATGGGTCATGGCCTGCTGGTGCACAAACATTTAATGGTACTTCTTGCAGGTGGTGTCTAGGCTATATTTAGGGTAACTATGATCTTTTTTTTCTTGTGCGCACCCTCATCCACTGTATTTTGCCAAGTGTGGGATCCTTGCTTCACAGATTCATAGAAGCCCTTTCAAATGAGTCCCCTCAGGCATTTTTACCTACCAGCTTGTGCATATTTGTGAATTTGTCCTCAATATTAAGGCATAGATACATAAAGATTTAATGCAGGGCAGCGCAGTGCTGCAAGACACCCTTCAGCAGCCTAGATCCAAAGCAGTCACTGATGCACCAAGGTGCAAGGGTGCCTGCATTGCATGTAAGATTGTTTTTGTGCAGCAAGTGGCACCTTCCTGCACAAAAAATCCTGGGGTGGCTTTTTCCTCTTTCTATGTAACACAATTAGGAGAAATAAAGATATTTCTCCTCGTTGCACCTCTCCTGGGGAGGTGTAAGGTTTTGACACATCCTGAGGTTTACATGGCCTTGTAAATCTGGGAATGTGTCCAAATGGATGGATGTTGCTTTGGAACACCCACCACAATGCCCATGGAACGCCTCTCTAACTCAGACTAAGACACTGCAGCGATTTGCGCTGCCTTGCCTTACTCCATATCTAAGAGGCCTTTCGAAGCCATGCAAAGTGGCTTTGCATGGCCTCAAAGATATGGTTTCAAGGTTTGCACCAAAGTTGTATCATTACAGTGCCTCTAGGTTTTGTGTGTGATAAAAAAAGACGAGGGTAAAAAAGACTTGTTTTGCCATTTTTGCTCCCACAGTACACTGCTTTTACAGCACCGCCTCTGCATACATCTAAAGTGGATAAGGCATAAGGCCTCGACGAATTCTGTGCACAGCACAAAATGGAAAAATGCAAATAAATGTGGAATATATGAAGAAAAAAAAATATTTGTTGAAAAAAAAACCGCAGTTTAAGGTCAGTTACGGTACAGCGAACACAAAACTGAAAAAGCACGGAAATTGACCATATATGGTGTGCAATGCACAATAACCACTTCTAATGTGCATTCAGAAATGAACCACTGGAGGCTATTATCACACATGCTAATAAGATACATTTAAATTCCTGAAGCATTGACAGCCTAAAAAGCAGGGCTATTGATTGTAGTAAACATTTTACATAAGTATCTCAAAAACGTATAAGCCATCTCAAAATTCCTAACACCCTATCAAATAAACAAAGATCTGAGCGCTTTCATCTCTCTTTTATATACAGTGGACACGAGAAAAAATGTTGAGGAGTCTCTATCATGCAGGCAGATTCTTTTCAATATGGAATTATTTTTGCATTACCTTAATTAATTTGATAAGGCTTATTAGTAAAGCCTATCTTAGTAATCACTTTTCTAACATAGTGGTGTTATAAAAGTGATATGTGCTACTGCGCTCAGCTAATTCTCTATTGCGCAATGTTCTATATTTGATATGTTCTCTTTGGCACGCTCTAACTTTATATCTTTACTCATTATCCCATCTTGGCGAATGCTGTGTTACTACACTATCAGTCTAACTCTAGGATGGTAACTGATTGATGTAAATACAGTGGTCTGTTGCCTCCCAGAAACGCCAGTGAATCAGTTATTAGTTTTTTTTGTAATGCCCATTTTCACTTTGTCCTACTTCCTCCTCACCATGCTGTACAGGGATGAGGAAGTGTAGGAGTCTATGTAATAAAGGTTATTGGTAACTCAGCAGAACAGCTTCGGAGGCGGTCCCATCTTCACACATTTTCTAAAGGGAAGCAGTTTAGCAATGTCATTCACATGTGGTGCATCGCTTATTTTATGTAAAATGATATTAGATGCACGTATAGCACTGCTTCCTGTGCCATTATCATGACGTATCTGAAGTAGCTGCAATTTTTCAGTCTTGGTAGAAAATTATGACTTGCACACACCTCACCCATACATATTTAAAACTCTCACCAGATACTGCCCCTAGCATAATTTCTTATTAGGTATTTTGTTGTTGATCTTCGTAGGCAGTTAGGTGCCTCATTGAGAACAGTTTTTGACATAAGCACATTTTTAATATATTTGTTTACTTAATTTGAAGTTGCTGTTTTCATTGATTTATCTTTCTAAGCATTCGCAAATTTGGTAAGGAATGAACCTTGAAGGATTAACTTAAATGTTTGAAGAACCTCATTAGGTATTCAGAAGGACTTTGTCATTTTCTGCAATGGGCTTAATAAACGGTATTTTCCAATTAGCCAAACATGACTTGATCTCTTCTTTACCCATATATGCTTTTAGTTTTTTTGAAGTATTTTTCCCAGATGACCATATGTTAGGACTTTGAAGCATTCAGATTCAGACTCTTAACTGTTAGCAGGATTTTGAAATGTTCTCAATTAGAATTTGCAAGCAATGTCTAGTGTGGACTATGAAAAATGCATTCCCTGTGAAGTAGCTATGAACACTTGCCTTACTCTTGGGTATCTGAGGAAGGCTGTTTAATAAAGTTTAATGATACACCGACTGATGCACCTAGTAATTCAATTTAAACTACTGTCATTGAACAAAACATAAACGGAAAAGGTTGCATATGCTTAGTTTCTTCTTTGATGTCCAATTAAAATATTGTAAACTTACTCAAACTGAACTTTAGAAATGCCACATTATTTACTTCCATGTTTTAATTTGTGGGGAAAGTACATTTTGAGTATTTGAAAAATGGAACCGTACATACTCTTTGAGGACATTTTGATTGAAATCTGAAAAAAAAAATTCTGTGACATTCACAAAGGGGAAGGGGTCCCAGCGGGACCCCTTCCCGTTTGCCAATGTGTTACCACCAGTGTGACACTGGTGGTAACTGCGATTGCTTTGCGACCGCGTTCACAGGCACAAATCAATCCTACATCGCACTGCGAGTCGCAATTAGGAAGGGAACACCCCTTCCTAATTGTGAGTCGCAAACCCGTTTTGCGATACGGTAACAATGTTACCAGATCGCAAAACTGGGTTTGTGCATCGGGAAGTGCTTTCTGCACATCGCAAACAGCCAGATTCATGTGGCCCTTAGAAACTTAGGGCATATTTATACTCCATTTGCGCCAAATTTGCTTAATTTTTTTTTTTACGCAAATTTGGCACAAAACTAACTCCATATTTAGATTTTGACCTTAAACCCGTCTAACATCAAAATAGATGCACCAGTTTGCACCATTCTTTAGATGCATGAACCTACCTCTGCGTCAATGAGATGCAAGGTAGGCGTTCCCATCTGAAAAATGGTGCTAGCCCCATGTTTATCCCCCGTGCTAAAATGACACACGGGTGGAAGGAGGGGCTAAATAATGGTGCAAAGCGTTAGGGGACCTGTGGATCCATTTCCATGGTTAAACACCATGGAATGAGTCAAAAGGTGCCATTCTCTAACCCCAGGAACACCCCCATGCACACTAGAGGGACACCAGAGGATGGGGGACCCCATCCCAGGTAAGTAGGTTAAGTATAGGTAAGTATTTTTAAATTAAAGTGCCATCGGGGGCCCAACTTGGGGCCCCCTTGCATGGCACAGGGTGCAATGGCCATGCCCAGGGGACACTGGTCCCCTGTACTGGCCATTGGGGGTGGTGGGCATGACTCCTGTCTTTTCTAAGACAGGAGTCATGTGGTATGGATGGTTTTGTGTCAAAAAATGATGCTAGGCTGGTTAGAGGCATTTTTTTTGCCTCTAACCAGCCTAACGTCATTTTTTGGTGCAAAACCCCCCTCTCCCATACCACCACCCCCACCCAGCTAACGTCACTTTTTTTATGCTAGCCCAGCCTTCCATAAATTTGGTGCCTGGCTGGCGCTGTCGAATGATGCAAGCCAGCACTATACCTTTTGGTTCAAAACTGTGTTTCTGCAGTTTTGCGTCAAAAAGTATAAATATGGGCCACAAATCCTTTGAATTGGTGATATCACGACGTCATGACGGAGTCGTTCCCAACAATCTGATGCTAATGATGCCGGTCACATAGTCACACAGACCCCAAGGTATAGTGCCTTGTGAAAATGAGAAAACAAGCTGGTGCACAGAGACGGGGATCGCAGTGTCGCTGCATCCGAGGTGGTGGCAGTTCCGGTGCTGTGGAGTGAAGGAGCGGAGGCATCACAAAGAGGTATAGGGTCCATGCTGCAGAGCGGTGGAGGTGAGGAGACATCGGTGCGTAGCATTGGATCCGCACACTTCTGATGGAGTCGGTATCCGCAGTCACAATGTGGTGCGGCGACTTCCACTGAGTCGTGGACTTCAGCGAGGCTGCAGGGGTGTCGGGCCTGTGGGGTTGTTGCACACCAGCAAGGACCATGGTTTTTTGTTGCAGGTGGCATCACGCTATTCTGCAGCATTAGTCTGGAGTCGTCTGAAGTCAGTTTCCTTGGATTTTCTTGATTTTCCACCCGCTTCTCCTTTCAAGGGCCCAGGGACTGGATTAGGCACCACTTGGCAGGGTAGGAGTCTCAGCAGTGAGTCCAGGTGCTAGCAGAGGAAGTATTTGATGGCCCTGAGACTTTGGAAAAAGGAGCAAGCTCAGTACAAGCCCTTGGAGATTATTTTCAGCGGGAATATACCACAAAGTCCAGTCTTTGACACCTTTCACAGGTAGAAGCAGCAACTGCAGGATAGCCCAAAAAAGTATAGTCACAGACAGGGGCAGCACTTCTCCTGAGCTCTTCAGCTCTTCTCCTTGGCAGAGGTTCCTCTTTGCTCCAGAAGCAAATCTTGAAGAAATCTAAAGTTTGGGGTTTTGGGTCCACTACTTATACCCCTTTCTGCCTTTGAAGTCGGCAAACTTCAAAGGAAAGTCTCTGTTGTTCACAAGACCTTGCCTTGCCAGGCTTGGCCCCAGACACTCACCAGGGGGTTGGAGACTGCATTGTGTGAGGGAAGGCACTGCTCATTCAGGTGTGAGTGACGACTTCTCCCTCCACACTAGCTCAGATGGCCCATCAGGATATGCAGGCTACACCCCAGCTCCCCTTTGTGCCACTGTCTAGGGGGGATTCACAAACAGCCCAACTATCAGTCTGACCCAGACAAGGAATACACTAGCAGGCAGAGTCACAGAATGGTTTAAGCAAGAAAATGCCCACTTTCTAAAAGTGGCATTTTCAAACGGACATTTCAAAAACCAACTTTACTAAATGATGTATTTTTAAATTGTGAGTTCAGAAACCCCAAACTCCACATTTCCATCTACTCTCAAAGGGAAACTGCATTTAAAAGATATTTAAAGGCAGCCCCAATGTTAACCTGTGAGAGAAATAGGCTTTGCAACAGTGAAAAACGAATTTGGCAGTATTTCACTGTTTGGACATATAAAACACATCAGTACATGGCCCACCTTTAACATACACTGCACCCTGCCCATGGGGCTACCTAGGGCCTACCTTCGGGGTGCCATACATGTATAAAAAGGGAGGTTTGGGCCTGGCAAGTGGGTACACTTGCCAAGTCGAATTGGCAGCTTAAAACTGCACACACCGACACTGCATTGGGAGGTATGAGACATGTTTACAGTGCTACTCATGTGGGTGGCATAATTAGTGCTGCAGACCCACTAGTACCATTTCAGTTATAGGCCCTGGGAACCTCCAGTCCACTCTACTAGGGACTTACCAGTAAATCAAATATGCCAATCATGGGTAAACCAATCAACAATACAATTTACACAGTGAGCATATGCATTTTAGCACTGGTTAGCAGTGGTAAAGTGCCCAGAGTCCTAAAGCCAACACAAAATGGTCAGAAAAATTAGGACAAAGGAGGTAAAAAGTTTGAGGATGACCCTTCAAAAAGGGCCAGGTCCAACACAACCCCCCACCAGCCTAAAGTCAGGGGAGACCAATGAATACCTTGATGGACTTCGCTGATTTGGGCGATTGAATGTGTACCCTGTCCCACAACAGCAGGGGCATTTTCCAGTTCTACACCTTCCTGAACCCAGTTGGATCCTGCTGTCCATACTCTCAGGGCCCACTAAGCTAACCCATGGGAAACCCTTCTCCTCACCTGTGGATACCGTTTGTGCAGCACCTAACCATACTTTACTCACAGATATATCCCAGTGGGCAGACACTACCACCATGGCCAACACAGTGATGTCGCCCACTCCGCCCCTGGGGTGTGACTCCTGTCCCCACCCCCAGGGGCAACTCTGTCCACCAGACATTTTGTGCAGATCCTGAGGAAGAGGAGCTTCACTCTGACAGAATAGTGAGCCCACAAATAATTTTCCTCCCAGTCTGTACGAGGTTTGACAATGGCCACCTTGAATCATCTCTTAAAGGTGATCAAGCAAATGCAACATGATCTGTCAGAAGCTATAAAATGCTACTGCTGCCCCAGTAGATAAAGTGGGCCACTTACCGCAATATGGGGGACTTGACAGTCCCACTGCAACCCAACCTTTGCCTCGAGGAGGTCAATAACCTGTTACTCCCAGTAACATAGCAGTCAATATTCCAACACAAATTCCTTTGCAGCACCGGAAATATTTTCAGGGGATCCCACTAAGATACAAATTTTTCTCACACAAATAGAACTGCATTTCACATGTCGATCAAGTGCCTTTCTGGATCCTCAATCTAGGATTGCATTCTTCATCTCCTATCTATTCAGAGATGCAGCAGCATTCTCTGTCCCTTTAGTTTGACAAGGTAGTCCCTTGTTATAATTGGCACCATTTGTAGAAAAGTTCCAAAATATGTTTGACAGGTGCTCAGTAATACTATCGGCTGATCGAGAATTGTTGGAATTGAGGCAAGTGAACAAAGACTTGGTCACCTATTTATCCCAGTTCAATTGCTTGATTGGAGAGGCATCTTGGCCGGAAGAAAAAAGATCGGCTTTGTTTTACCAAGGGCAAAGAGATGATCTAAAAGACATTTTGGCCCAAACTGACCCTCAGCCAACCTCGTGTCCAGAACTAATTAACCTCACTTTACATTTAGAACTTCACCTAGCAGAAGGCAAGGAAGAATGTAAAAAACCAGAAAGACCAGTGTGGCATATCAAAAAACCTAGGTTGCAAACTGTTTCAAATGAGGCATCTGTAGAACCTATGGGAATAGGTACGATCTGCCAACCTTTGACTAAAGAAGAAAAGGATACTCAGAGACGCAACAGACAATGTTTGTATTGTGGGAGGAAGGCTCACTTTGTGAAAGCTTGTCTCATAAAACTTAGAACAAAGACCTTGCCACTCAAAAAAATGCAGCAACTCTGGAATCAGGAATGGAAAACTAGAAAACCCAAGAAGCAAAGAAGTACTCTAGACTACCCTTCAGTCAATTCATGTACTAGTGCTTTTAAACCTCATTTTCGTTTGCATTTTCAATTCACTACCACATCAGTACACTTTGTCACCTGTGGATACTCTGCCAGAAAGGACTGCAGTGCTGCTACAAGGACTGCCACTCTGCTGGACCTGCTGCTCTGCTGGACTCTTGCTCTGCTGTGCTGACCTGCTGCCCTCCTTGCCTGAGAGTGAGAAGGATTGGACCTGCATCTCTCCATCCCATAACCAAAGTGACTCCAAGGGCTTGCTGGCTTGCCTTCTGTTCTCTGAAGTCTCAGAGACACAAAAAACTTCCATCTCACATGCTACAGCACTTGGACTCTGCCAACTGTGAGTCTTTCCCTGCCAAATGATGCCAAACACTTCCTGGGCCTTTGGAAGTGGGTATAAAGTGCTGCTTCAGTGAAAACCAATTCATCACCACCGCTGTACGGATCAGAACCGGTGCATCACTCCTGTTGCATGGATTGTAACCAGCGCATCTGCCCCATTGCATGGATCAGAGTCGACACATCGCCTCCCTAGCTCGGATTGACTTTGGCGCATGGCCTGCAGAACCACTGCATCTCTGACCAGACACATCACCAAAACTTGACACACCTTCGCTACTGAGTGGGAAGGATCAACGTATCGCCTTAACTGCAGGGATCAACACTGAAGTATTGCTTCAGCCTGCTCCCTGCATTCTTGACACAATTAGAATTAAGGTACTTTTGTTGCAGTAGGTCTAAGTGGCTCCCTGTATACTGACCACTCTCCATCGCAGTCGGCCTGAACTCTTGACTTTGTCCCAGTTCGGCATGATCAGATAGCCCCAGATGGTGCTTCTTGTTTCTAAGTGCTATTTCACAGTTTAGGGCCTGATTTAGAACTTGGCAGACAAGTTACTCCGTCACAATGGTGACGAATTTCCCATCTGCCGAAATATAAATCCCATTATATCCTATGGGATTTATAGTTTGGTGGACGGGATATCCATCACCGTTGTGATAGAGTAACTCGTCCACCAAGTTCTGAATCAGGTCCGTATTTTTTAAAAATTCATCTCAAGTTCTACCTCTTGGATTTTTGTCATTTTAGTCTTGTTTTATTTATTAAACTCAATTCTATTTTTTTAACCAGGTGTGGTATCTTTTTGTGTGGTGTTTTTACTATTTTACTGTTTGAGGTGTTGCACAAATACTCAACACATTGGCTCTTAAGTTAAGCCTAACTGCTCTGCGCCAAGCTATTACAGGGTGAGCACAGGTTAGCCTACGGTGTGTTTATGACTTACCCACAACTAAGATTGTGGTTCCTGCTTCCACATGGCACATACCTCTGCCGACCAGAACACAAAACAGCTAATTGTACTACTTTCGGTATTCACAAATTTGGAATATAAATTTATGACAAAACTGTCAGTTACATGTCTCCATACGCAGAGTAATGAAATTGTCTTACTCTTGTGTGGATGGGTGACGTCCCCTCCTAAACCCCCACCCGAACCTCCCTAAACACCACTTACTCTTCCCTAATCCCCTTTAGTTGTAAGTCTGATGCTTTTCCCAACCTCTTCCCTATGTCTCTCCCACATTTATAACTAAAATCTATATTAACAGGTGCAGAGACTCAGCAGCCTGGTTGGAGAATCGCGCACACATAAAAAAAATCTAAAACTTACATTGTGTACTACGTTTTGTTGTGCGTTTTCTAGCAATACAAAACATACTGCAAAGTGCAATTTATGAATCAGAACCTTTATGTTTAAGAGTTCTTTTTTGTAGCATGCACATGGATGTCACTCAAACCCATATCCCACTAAAACATTTGCAATAAAGCAAGCATGTCCTATCCATCTATCTGATGCTCTTCGATGCTTGCCAGGATTACACTGCATCTACAAAAGGGTACTTTATTTTCATGTCTAATTATGTGCGATGCTGCTAAGAACAGTTCTCTACTGTAAGTCACACTTCTTTGATACAAATGTTTGGAGTGTGGGTGGTAAATCTTTCAGTCATGGGTCTTTTCAATCAAAAGTTGCTATATAAGTCCTACTTTGCATGGCTTTATAGGCTGAGCCGTCAAAGAAACAGGAAGTGATATTCATCAGAGACATGCGGTTTACTAAACTGACTGTCTATTTAGAAATACTATTTTTACTGTAGGTTTCTGAGTACTAAAGTATGTTTATACGCTGTGGCTTTTTGCTCCTTTGAACCACAAGATCACAAGATATTGATGCTCGTAAGCGACGCTGAGAAGGAGAAAACCCCAGACACAGAAGCAGTTTCCGGTCACGCCCTCCTTAGAAAGAAACCAGTGAAACTGCATTTGAAATGTTTGTTCTACTTTATATTATCGCTACTAATAAGATTAGGATTACTACTACTGCAACTATTACTCCTACTTTTCCTCCTGCTGCCCCTACTACAAATCATTTTAATAATTCTGCTAATGGGAATAACAATATGCAATTATAAACAACACTTAAAAAAATATATATTTAATCGCTGGTCTTCAAATTTCACTTGCCATGTCACTGATCACTTCCTCCACCAGCAGCGCCCAGTTGGCCAATGCTACCACTCAAAACTATGTTGCGTGCGAGACTTCCATTTTCTAGAGTGATTTTTGGTGTTCTCCTGAAGAGTATTTTACAAATCTGGGGTAAAATAATATAATGGGTCACTGTGGCTATTATAGGACAGACTCAAGCATGGTCCAGTCGGCCACTTACATTCCTTGGTGCCACCTCACCTGCTGCAACAATAATAGCTATGCCCCTTGTCCTGGGTGTTGCAGATATTGCAAGTGAAATTTCCGTCCCAGTTAAGCGTTTAAAAAAATTTGCACTGCTGATTTCTTCACAATAACTTAATAAGGGAACATGAATGTAATGAATCCCTTGGAATGATACAAAATATGACATGACTGAATCCTTTTCATATAGGAATAGTAAGAATTGTGATATGAGATTAGATTTAGCAGGTCCTCACAGTTTGACTGCACACCAATGTCCTTTGTCATCCTGTTTCATTTGGTACAGCCTCTGCTTTCATTTCTGAAGAGCCATAGATGAAACAAGTATGCCAAGGTAAAGATCACAAAATTCTAATACGAGCTTTAAGAAGATAACCTGGCTCTGAGTTATTTTATTTATTCACTGTATTTCCTTCAAATATGGTGCTATATGAGTCAAATCCCTCTACATTAAGTGCCTGTGGTGCTCACTGGCACCCCAAGCAAAAATTAAGTTCTGCATATAAGTATATAGCAATAAGAAAATAACATCCACTGTATAATGACTAGACTTTAGTCACATCTCATATAAGCATTATTTTTTGGAACTATGGAACTATGAGATTGAGGTTTTCTATTTTAAGTGTATACCACAGAAATTCACCTGTTGTAGTTAGCAGTGATGTCACCAATTATGTCATTTGAGATGTCATCAGTGATTTCATAAATTATGTCATAGAATATGTCATAAGTGATATAAATTGTTAGTTCATAAACAGCACATGGCTGGGGCACCAGTTAACCAGTTATAGCTAACTAAGCAAACTATAACTGGTGAATTTCTGTGGTTTTTGGAGTTCAAAACATTAATGTTGTCACTAACATAGTCACCGATCTATAACCTTACTTTAACCTTTGTTTTTTCAGTGGATATCGAGTTTTTTTTTAAACAAAAGCAGATTTTTTTTTTATCACAACTTTACTTTAACCTTTGTTTTTATCACTGAATTCCTAAGGGTTTTTAATGTAAAGTAATATTTTATTACTATATGTAAATTCAACCCCTTGCTGCTGCAGCCAGGCCCTCTGGCCAACCCCCCAGAGGCAGCCAACCCCCCTGCATACAGCCAACCCCATGCTGTGCACAGCCTTTCGTCGTGCACGGCATGGCTTTGGCCCCAGGACATGGCTGGCTGCCAGGCCCTGCATTCATCTCCCCACAGGAAGCCACCTGGAGACAGCTAAACCCACACCATGCTCAGCCTTTCATGGGGCATGGTGTGGGGTTAGCCTCAGGGCTTGGCTTGCAGCCAGGCCCTGCATCCAGCTCCCCGCCGGCAGCCAAACCGTGATGCACACAGCCTTTGACCAGGCACAGCGGGGTTTGGCCACAGGGCTTGGCCTGCTGCCAGGGCCTGTGGCCAAACCCCCAGCAGGCTGCCAACCTCACGCCATGCACAGCCTTTGGCGTGCACAGCATACAGTTTCCCTTCGGGTCCCCAGCAGCTGAACCCCTGGGGCATGTAGTTCCCCTCCAAAACCCTTAAATGGCTCTGGGGACCCCATCACCGGAGGCAAATTCAAATAAAAAAGAGGAGGGGGGTCTGCATTACCTCCCCTCACCGAGCCTTAAAAGGCTCGGGACACCATCAACGGTGTCAAAAGCAATTAACAGGGAGGAAGCATTTGCCACCACTCAGGGACCCCACCCCCAAGGTCCAACTTCAATAAAAAAGGGGAGGGGCTGCAGGGATATGGAGCACAAGTGCTCTCCTAGCCGGCAGGAGCTTTACTAAATCTCACAACAGCTGGGAGCAGACTTACATGTTTGCTCTCATTTGGTCGGAGGTTTAAAAATCCTTTCACCAGATGGGAGCAAACACATGTTTAGCTGCCCAGGCTAGTGCGGACAGGAAAACTACTCTGTACCGAGAGGTGGACTACTTTAGTCAGGCCTGAGGATGGGAGTACATGGGGCCTATAAAGACCCTCCTTTTTAAACTACAATACAGCCCTGAAGAATGTGGTCCCCAGGGCTTTTCTGGGCTCCAAAAAGGGTCCATATTGCCCTCCCTCCACTTTATATGCTGACCGGCCCTGGGGATGGGCTCCCCAGGGCTTTCAATTACTTGGGAGGGGGCCACACAGATCCCCTCTCTTTTTTGAAAAAATAAATTGTCCCCAGGAGATGGGGGGGTCACATAGTTCCCCTATTCTTTTTCATAATTTTGGCCGGTGGGGTGGGGGGGTGACAACATTATTCACTAGTATAAACATTATCTCAATCTGTTATGTCACACCCACTGTAAAGACATCTACTGTCCAGCTCATGTGCAAGTAGACTTTCGTATAATTCTTCATCTATATCCAGACCATACTTTAGTACCCATATCTAGGATGAATCTAGTTTCTAGTCATATCAAATCATGTCCTTTGTCTCATCCTCTTATGTTTTTAAACACCTGTGTTAAGACATGTTGGAAAATGGGTTATTGGTAGGGCAGGTAGGTACCTACACCTAGCAACAAGCCACTAACCTCCACATAGGTACAGTTAGGTCTCAGTAAATTAATCCCAGCTCAACCCTTGGTAGCTTGGCAACGAGCGTCAAGGCTTAACTTAGGAGACAAAGTGTAAAGCATTCAAATATCACAAAACAGTAATTAAATAAAACACAGGAAACAGTTTAAAAAATCCAAAACCAATTTATAAAAATGGCTTATATTTTTATCTTTAAAATGACACAAAAACGATTAAAATCGGTTCAGGGGAACCGGAGATATGAATTTTTAAAGTATTATTATTTTCTAGCGCTTAGAAACAAAAAAGCGCCAATCGGGTCATCTGGTTGCACCAGGACCGGGGCAAAGTCAAACTTTCAGGCCGACCGCGATGGAGCCCTGCTCGGCTACAAGTCGCGGGAGGCCTCTGTTAAAAAGTTACCTTCTGACTTAGTCTTTTTTTTTATGTTTTTCTTCCCCGGGACGAACCTGCCAATTGAATCCGACCTCCTGGAGCCCTTGTCCGGATACGCGAAGTCGGTTTCCTCGGTGGTGATTTTTACCTTCGGACTTAGTCGTTTTTTCGAGATGAAAATCCTTTGACCGGGGTAAACCTGGATCTTGATCCGACGTCCATGGAGCCCTTCTCGGATATGATGGCTGGGAGGTCCCGGTCAACTTTTTACGTTCGGACTTAGTCTCTTTTTTGGATGTTTTTCTTTACCGTGACGAACCACGAAGTCAGGCCGGGTCGCGGTTGAGGCAAGCCGGCTAGAATTTCCGCGGCGGGTCGGTCCCTCTCTGGAGCTTTTTTCCAAAAATTCTCAAATTTTTCCAAACTTCTGGGGCTTCACCCAGATGTTCTTTTAAGGTTCTTTTGGGGTCCACAGCTCACCCCAAGGGTCCAGAAGTTCTGTGATGGTCCTTGGGGGGTGCGGACTTCAACTCCCAGAATGCACCTGGCGCAAACTCCTTTTTGGCCACTGGACAGTGGTCAGCTGGTCGCTTTCTTCAGGAGTTGGTGCAGGGGTCTCTGGTTTAGCAATTTTTCACCTGTAGCAAACAGGGAGTCCCTCCTTGAACCAGTTGAAGCCAGGCAAAGTCCTTCTTGTGGTGAAGCCCAAGTGTGCAGCTGGTGCAGTCCTTCTGAGTGCAGGGTCCAGGTGCAGGCCAGGGGTCCAGCAGGGCAGTCCTTCTTCTTCTTTAGTTCCTTTCTTGTTGAATTCTGGAGGGGATCTGAGGTGTGGGTGCAGGTCTGCCAGGTGCAGGTCTGCCAGTTTTATCCTTGCTCCTGGGTGAAAAGCAGGGGGGCCCTGGTTCTCCAATCAGGGACAGGGTCGTCCCCCTGTGATGACCACTTCCTGGGAAGTGTGGCAAAAATCCATCCCAGAAGGCAACAGTCTCTAAAAATCCAACATGGATGAATCTGATTTTTGGAGGTTACATCTGGCTGAGCCCACCCACTGGTGTGGCTAAAAATCATAAACACACCCCTCTCCTGCCCTCTCCTAATCTAATCAAGGGGGCACCTAGCTGTCTGGGGTTGCAGGATGTGGGGGTGTTGCTGGGTGCTGCAAATGTCCTTCTCTGCCTTTGAAGACCAGTTTGGCAGCCCTCCCCCTTCCTGCCTCACCATCTGCTGAGGGGAGATTCTCTCCCCCAAGCACATTCCTTTGTGTGAAGTCTGGCCACTTCACACCTTATCAAGGCAGCCTGGCAGAAGCTGCTGCAGGCTGGCCAATCAGAGCACAGCAGCAAAAACAATGCAGAGCTGAAATTGGCAACTTTTTAGGTAAAGTCTAAACTTTTTACCTGGACAAGTTATATTAAATCCAACAACTGGAAGTTGTGGGATTTATTACAACAATCAATTTGATACCAAATTCTTGGTATGTAACATTTAAGGAGACTTTAAAATTTAAAATAAAGTCTGCCCATTCTAGCCTATGAAGGCCATTTACTTCAATGAGGGAAAAACGAATTTGGCTGTTTTTACCTCACCAGGGCTTATAAATCTATTTTTATAAAGTCCCTGCTTATAGTTACATGGCACCCAGCCCTAGGGGCACATAGGGCACACCTTAGGGGTGACTTATATGTAAAAATAAGGTAGTTTAAGACTTTGGAAGTACCTTTAATTCCAAAGTCGAATTTGCATATAACTTTAATTTAAAAGCAGCCAGCAAGGCAGGCTTGCTTTTAAAATGACACTGGGCACCTCAGCAATGCACCTAGGTGTGCACCACCTATGCTGTGGTCCCTAAACCTACATGCCCTACCATATACTAGGGACTTATAGGTAGGTTTACTTAGCCAATTATAATTAGCCTAATTTGCATATCCATTTTACACAGAGCACAGGCCCTGGGACTGGTTAGCAGTACCCAGGGCACCTTTAAAGTCAGGAAAACACCAGCAAAAAGTGGAAAATGGGGGCAAAAAGTTATGGGGCCTCTGCAATCAGCTCTGTTTTCTCACAAGACACTACATCTTAACTGGACCCCTCTCCAACTTGAAAATGGCTAACATGTCTAGCAACTGGGTATCTAAAATCACCATTCTTAATCACCCTCAAATGTTTCAAAATTCGTTTAAGTACAGGCAGCATAATTCTAGCCATATAGGTTTTTGGACAGGGGCACATCAATTGGTATACATCAATTGATATACCACTTATGTACTTTTACAGGTCAAACTACCCTTAACCTTGATGTTCTTCTTGAATGTTGTTTAAATTGTAGTAGCTTTCACTTCACGCTGTCATGCCTTGCATTTATTGTATTTCACAAACCTCTCTCCATGGAAAAGCCATGTCAATTTCTTCTGATCATTTCTAAAATCACTCCTCACTAGGTGATCTTGCACTGACTGAGCACATCTATAACAAAGAGGGGTCTCCTAGGAATATCCTGGTCAATTACAGGGTCACTTCTAATAAAGTACCAATGTTTACAGAGGGCAGTCATTACTCTCAAATGTTTGCAATTGTATGTTGTGATAAACCTGTGTTCCTTTCTTATCTCTTTCTCTTTGTTGTTGTAAATAATGCTGTTTTGTGTGTACACTGTCCTGCTCTTTTGGAGGCTGCATCCAGGATATTACCACTGTAACCTCTTGCTTTGAATTTGGTTACTATTCGCCTTCTATTTCATGATATTCCTCATTCGCACTACATATTCTTCTGGCTCTGTAGAGCTCACTAAAAGGTATACTCTTAATAAGTGGCACTGAGTGAAAACTTTGAGCATGTAGAATGCTGTTGCCCACCATGAGCTTTAGATATAGTATTGACACTTATCTCTGTGCATCTACTCTTACTAATGGATCCAGGACCTCAAACTCCCTTTCCCTCATCTAGCTGGTAAAAGCCAATTTTAAATTGTTGTTGTTTATTTCTTTCATACAAAGGTCCTCTTCTGCCTTGCTGCCTTTCCATATCACAAATAAATCATCTATAACCATTCCTATAGTGTAATCTGCTTCATCCATGTTTTCATTATTTCATCCCCATCCACCTGCTTCTCCCACTAGCCCATATGTAGATTCAAATAGTTGAAGGCGAAGCAGGTGCCAATCACCATTTCTCTTAGTTGCTGAAAACTTTCTCCATCAAATATAAAGATGTTTTTTGTCAGACACCATCCTACCATCTAGAGAAACATTTTGTTATGCTCATATCACCTGATAGGCCTAGCTCTCATAAAATGGGTCACTACCTTCAACCAATCATTATTATGTC
Source organism: Pleurodeles waltl (assembly GCF_031143425.1). Classification (NCBI taxonomy): domain Eukaryota; kingdom Metazoa; phylum Chordata; class Amphibia; order Caudata; family Salamandridae; genus Pleurodeles; species Pleurodeles waltl. Next base: position 980,007,031 of record NC_090449.1, read on the forward strand.
TATTACTCGTACATAATGATGTGACATTAAGTGTCATCAGCTGTATGTCTTCTTCCAACTTTACAGTAGAAATTCTAAGTAAGAAATCTGCAGTGTCTTTTATGTAGGGTGGTGGATTGGCTACTATTGAATTTAAGAAGACGTCCGTGTATCTAGAAACATTCTCAAACATGCTACTTGGGTGGCAGTTATAGCGCGACCTAATGGGTTGCTATATGTTTGTGCACTTTAGGGATTAACTAGAAAATAGGTAATTTAAGGGGGCCCTGCTTCAGGAATCTATATTCATCCCAGCATAACAGATCCTGATCTTTCCATTCGTTTAACTCTTTATCAAATTCTCAGTTTGTCTCCCAGTATTTGGCCACAGTATTCTTCTTGTAGAACTGTGGATCATTCAGCTGTTCCTATGTGTCTTTTAACTAAATCTCTCATTTTGGTGACAACATAATGTTTTAAATAGGGGTCGGTGAAAAATTCCTCTCCGCCGGTGGAATTAGAGGAGTTTTGCGCACTCCACATTCTGCTTGGAGTGTATATTTCTGGCATAACTCTGCCAACCACCGCACAGCACAGTTTTTTCTCCCAAGCTGCTTGCCAAAGGTAAGCTCCAGAGTGTGAGCGAGAATGTGTATCCACAAGTGGGATTTTTGGTTGGTAGCACACCTCCCGATGAAATTTCTCAGTGGCAGGTCGTTACCATTCACATTGAGAAAGCTGCTGCTTAAGTAGAAAATCTAATCGAGCGGTAGAAAGAAGCAGTGCTTTCTGGCACGCGACATGGAGCTGTTGAAACTGATTTTACAGGGCAGAACAAGTTCCTAGGGTCAAAAATCAGTGCAAGCAGCGTGACATTCCCGATTCAGTCATGGCAGGTTGCGACCATTCACATTGAGAAAGCTGCTGCTTGAGCAGAAAATCTACTTGAGTAGCAGAAAGAAGCAGGGCTATCTTGCATGCCACACGGAGCTGTCCAAATGATTTTACAGGGCAGAACAAGCTCCTAGGGTTAAAAATCAGTGCAAGCAGCGTGATGTGTCCGATTCAGCCCGGTTATGGAACTCTGCGGCATCTTGCAGAGTTTTTATGTAAAGCTGAGTGAAACTCCATGGAATTCTTCGGAGTGAAACTCCGTAAGTTTAGGCCAGGCCTAGTTTTAAGCTAAAAAAAATACTGAAATTCACCACTTATAGTTATCTCTTGCTCAGTTAACTATAACTCGTGACCTTGCCATACACAGTTTTTTTTATCAATAATGTTGTTTCAAATGTAGCAGTGATGTTATCAATGGAGGTATAGAGCATGTCATGAGTGATGTTATATGTGGGGTAATTAGCTGTGCATGGTGAGAGCACTGGTTTATAGTTACTTCAAAGCACGTTGACCTAATTATAAATACCCAGTGGCACCCAAATGTTCTTGTGTGTTGGGTACCTGTTTTTCCTTACCAGGGAGGCAGCATGCATAACTCCAGTATTTTAAAGGCTCTCAAATTAAACCTTATGCATATTCATGGACTTTTTTGTATGCCTGCTCCTCCAGGCAAGAACGCTAAACTCGCTACAGGAAAAACAGCCTCTGCAACACTGTGCTGACAGTTCACCTTCTGTAGCAAACAAACGTCATGAATTTTATTTGTGAGTCTAATCGAACGGGAATAAACAGTAGATTCAGGAACAATGGGCTTTAATTTGCGTGATACAGTTATGCAGCGTCCTTGAGTGCACCAAAGACTTAAAAACTAAATGAAATGTGAAAACTGCTCTTTCTAGCTAGTACTCAAACAGCTGCTGCAGAAATGTACTATACTTTTAAGAGAGGGTTGATAGAGAAGCCAGTGTGGTCCCAGAAAAGATTACTTTTATTACATTAATGTTGAGTAGGTAATTGTACAGTCCAGAATAATTTCGTTCATCCAGACAACCCACAGCAGATTTCAGATCCCATCTCTATTTTCCTAGTGAGATATGAATGTGGAAATCTGGATCCCCACATGGCAGCTTCTCATTTCTCAGCCTCTACCGTGCTCACGTAACTTCATGACTTCTACTTGTGTTTACAACCTGGACACCAGCCACCGCGTCAGCACTTCCAGAATGATCTCAAGACACACTCTCTTTACCTTCTTCCTACCTACAAAAGACTGAGTTTTTGTTTTTTACTTTCCCCTGGATCACTGAAATATAACTTACTGTCATGGTTCCTTTGTAAATATCCCTGAATGTCCATATTACTCCTGCTGTTAATACTGTACAACACCGAGGTCACACGATAAGTGAAGGTCCAATAGTCTTGCCTTACAAAGGTCTCATCAGAAATACACAAAGAAGTCCAAGTCTTGCAAAGCAACTAACAGGTCTTCTTTATCAGACTTCAGCAAAGAGTGAAGCAGCAAGGGTTGTTCTTATTCCAGAATACGAGGATTTCTTCACCTAGGAAGTCATGTATGTAAGACCGAGACCAAACTAGCATATAAAGACTAGCACAGAAATGTTACAGTAGCCCTGGAAAAAACTGGGAGCCATTTGAGTTACCAAGACAAAACACAGTTCTTTTCAGGTCAGTAACGACACAACCATCAGTCTTCTTACTATTTTGCATACATCCAAATATTAAATGCCGGTGCAGTAATTCAGTAATTAATTAGGAATTAAATCGCAGCATCCATTAAGAAGGCACAGATTTCATGTCAGGATTTTACATAATCTGTTCGATGTTAGAGAGTGGAACGAATATTTTTTATTAATTGCATCTATTTGGTGCAATAGTTGTATCTGACTTAAAGACGTTGAATATCAAGATGGCTTCAAAAGGTTCTCCAAGAATGATTGCAGAAAAGTTACTTTGAAGTTAGGGACTGTCCATTTAAGCCAAAGACTATTACTTTTTAGATATGTTAAATTAAAAAATACAGTTGGCTATCCCCTCTTCTATTTTACTAGTCATAACAACAGGGTGGAAAATTACTGGACTTATATGACCCCAAATAAACAGAGGTGCGTTGCCTCCACAGGACTATCAGGAAGCAAGAAAGTCAGAAAGGTCAACGATTGGAACCAGATCAAAAAAATTGAATCACTATTCCTACCTGCAGCATCCCCTCCATTTGATCTACTCTTCTCTCTGTCTTGCCCAAATCATAAATCAAACATATCTCCTTCTCTTTGCGAGGCCTAAACCTGTATGTCAGTGGGATAAGCTGTCTAGCAAATTGAGATGGGCCTGATGCTAATTGGACAGTACTGTGTCCATCAATTTCAAAAGCAGAGGTGGCTTCCTCTAGTAGGCACCATCAAAGCAATGACGCTACAGCCAATTAGGGCATAAAACGCAATGCTAACACAGCCTCGTGGGTTAATGCAACCCCCCCACCCCCCGCCCCCCCCGACAGATGCACACCGTGGGAGTCACCTAACGTTTTATTGTCTCCTTTACTTTAAAAAGGATGCAGGCACTGCCAAAACAGGTCCTAAAAGGCTGCAGTCAGTGATGTGCTCACAATGAGGGCATCCAAAGTACAGTCAATTGTATCTGCTAATGCCTAGGACAGGAACAGATAATAAAATAGTGTTAGTTGCATTTATGGTCTGTATCCTATACGTGAGGAAGAGGATGTCTCAGTAGATTTCTACTAAATACACTATGCCATAAAACCTCTTGCCAAATCTACGAAACGCAATTAATAATTAATCAAGTTCTCTAAGAGCTACCTTTGAAACCTGCTAGGAGGAAGCTGAGTAAAAATAGGCATAGAATGATAGATAATAAATGAGGAACTCTCCGTACTGACGTTCAGTCCGTCAATGATGGGGAAAGGGAAGTGTATTCTGTCCATACAATGTGTTACTAGCACTATACATTCAGTTAAAAGTCTAAATGCATGCTATAAGTCAGGATGATTTCTTACTCTGACAACAAAACAGCATAATGATTAGAAAGATGGCTTGATATATTACCTTTCTTTAGCAATTACAGAACCTTGAGCAGAATATGAGTTAGGCTTTGCAGCAGAATTTGAAATTAAATGTGAAGGCGGGGTGTTAGTTTTTGTGTGCACACTTACGGTTCCGAGATCAATGATGAAGCAGTCGCCTTTGTTGAAGCTGGACCACCCCATGGGGACCTCTGTGGCCCTGACGACCCTCCTGCCTTTAATATGAAGAAGCCTTCTGGCACTCAGGTCATTTGTTACTACATGGGTAAACCCCGATGCAACACCACCTGCCTGAAAAGGGGGTAAAATAAATATTTAGTTACAAGAAAAACAATTCTTGGGCATCTTCATGGAAGATAAATCTTTAACACATTAAGCTATTTTATATATTTGACTGGTGAAAATTCTGGTGAAATCAGCAATTTGTCTGTTCTGTGCAAGGTCATTAAAGCAGAAAAGATAACGTCATCTGTCTTTTGTTATGGGTCAACGGCAGCTTCACTATGGTGAATACGTTTCTATGAAATGAGAAGATTCACCCATTTTCCCTGCACCTCACTGCATTTCATCCAGGATAGTGTAACAAATGGTAAATAATCATCAACCAGAGTTTATACCTAAAGATGGGGAGGTCCGAGATGATTGGGGCTCTCTTCCAGTTTTCGTCAATAAGGAAAAAACACACACGTTCAACTATTATTTAATAGCGATTCATAAAAAAGTAACACTTATAATACATTTGAAGATTTATGTCTATGTTTTGAGAACATTTTTGACTTTCTAGAAGTTCGTATAGAATCCTTGGAGCGATTGCACCTGTAACATGAACGCAGCTGGAAATATAACAAGTGTACATTTCCACACGCCTAAAGGTAAAGCATTATTCCATTTGCACTAAATATTTAACGTGTTTATCCACAAAGAAAACAAGATCCTCATGCAGAAATGTCTCCTCTGACATCTTTATAAACGCTGGACATAATACATTCCCTTGTCCACCCTAAAACAGATTTACTACAATAGTTACCACTGAAAGGAAAAACACTGTGTGGTGCAGCACACAATTTCTGTGACCCTTTTAGAGTGAGATAAATGTGGGAGTGTATATTGTACTGAAGGCGGGTTCGTGATCAGATTTAATTTTGATGTACAATAAAGAACGACCATGTCTAGCTTGTTTATGGGAGTTGTGAGGGTCACTGTGTCTATTCAGACCAGATCGTAGTAGCCCCGTAATGATAAATACATATCCTGACTATCTCTTTCTGCCCTCTTGACTGGCTATGCACATGTGTGCACACACCCATACTGTCAACATTGCTCTGATGTTACAAACAAGTTTGCAATGGATTTTGTGCTCTCAGTGCAATTTGTATGGTATGGCCAAAGCATACTAAATCATTACAAAATTGAAATACAAATAATGTCACTAATAATTCAAGTTGGAAAGCTCTTTTAACAGTCATCTTTACACGTACCTGATATTTATTGTCACATTATGCAAAATACAAACACTACTGTGAAATAGTAAGGGAAATGGGTAATGGAAAAAAGTCTAAACTTGTAATTTTGTAGCGTTTCATGGGGTTGCAATTGAATGTCCAACAGTTTAGTTCTAAATTCCCACACTTGTATCACGTGGATTTTTTAATCATGTGCAGCTGACAAAGAACATAAGCACAGTTGCATAGTGCATTACATACCACATTACAAATCACACACTAGTTTTTCCTATTGTCCCCTACCCACACACTAGTTTTTCCTTTTGTCCCCTACCTTTGACCCTTTATCACGGTTTTCCAACCCACAGTCATAGAACTCTATGGGCCATATTTATGGCATGGTTTGAATCAGTTTTGCAAAACGAAACGTGGTGCAAGAACAACGCAAACCTGAAGTGAGATTTATCAAGCCACACAAGGCCACCTTGCGCGTGGACATGCATGGCTTCATAAATCTCGAGTAATCTAATGCAGAGCAAATCACTGCATTACAGTACTCTGCACCAAGGTAGCATTTCTATGGGTGTTGCGTGGGTGCTCCCACGGAACATTCTGGGATTTTGACACATTCCCAGATTTACAAGAATTTGTAAACCTGGAAAAGTGCCAAAACGATACGTCTTCCCAGGCATCGGGTAATGAGGAGAAATATCTTAATTTCTCCTCTCAGGATTATTTTTGTGCAGGAAGATCTCCCTACCTGCACAAAAACAATCCTGCATGCAACCCAGGCACCATTTCACCATGATGCAAGGGTGGTAGGCTGGCAAAATAGTACCAGTGCAGGGGGAAAGGACGGCAATGCACCATATTGGATGAATACAACACATTCCTGCCCTAATGCAGAGCAGCAAGGTGACTTGCTCGGCTGCCATGGGCCACAAAACCCACAAACATGGGCCTATGTATTTTGTGTCTCAACCTCAACTCAAGCATAAAATGTTTTTAATATAAAGATGTGATGAACAAGTATGCCGTCTAGAAGAAACCAAACCAATGGCATTAAACCATTGTGAAATCATTCTGTTCCACAAGGGCTGAATGACAGAACCATCCTGTCATTGAAAAAAGCTATTGTGATATCAAATTGGCATATCAAGGACATCTGAGAATATACCTATGTTTGGCTTTTTTGAAATACTACAAAATAGATTTAATGATCATCATTGTAAAACAATATCAACTTGAATCATGCTTCCCCTGGCAAAGCTGTCAATTGTGCTGGGTGGCGCAAATTGTGACCCTCCCAATTAATAATCATTAGACAGGTTGTTTTGAGTCCCTTTGCGAATGAAAAATGTTTAATGAGACCTTATAGAACATAGGTCAGATTGTAACATGTGTTTCCATTCACAAACCAGTTGGTGTACAGATTACACATCCATGGTTTGCAAATCTGAAGACCACATCTGGCCCTAAATTATATAGATTTTCATTGCCCTGCTCAGCAATAGCTGTTCTTCCCTTCCAACTATTCCTAAAAACACTAGCAAAATTACCAGCATCAAATCCATGCTGCAGAGTAGGTGAGCAGGTTTTGTAAAGTGTATCAGTACTAAAGTAAAGATCTCTGTACATTAGCGTTTATAACGTCAGTCAGAGAAATTATTTCACTTAGACGTCTCAGGATGGCCTCATTATTGATTCAAAGAAAAGTGTGTGACCGAATCAAGGAACAGTGTCCAAAGACAATCTTGAAGCCAAACACAAGTGCCATAAGCCATATTCTCTTAAGTGTGGCATTCTCTACCCACTTTTTGAAAATTGCTCAAAACCTGACTTTTACTTGTTGATCTTTTTAACTCACCTACAAGATATCTGTCTGAAGGTGGAATCCTCTTGTGCTCATCACAAACACAGTGGACTTAGAGCCCGCCCATTGCATAACAAATATTGGCCTTTTATTCAATTTTATTTCCTTCCTTTTTACTGAATGGCTTGTGTTCTTCTTCTTCTTGTTTTACCTCATCTACAGCATAGATTCTTTATCAGCCTTTGATTGGCTGACTTGTATCCTTTCAAGACTCACATTTTGGGTAGATGCACGTGTTGCACCCCCCTCCGTCAAATAACCATCCCCCTCACGTTGTATTTTTTCCCAGGATGCGACTATAGAGCAGACTTCAATTGTTGTTTTTGTTTTATCTCCTGCATTGCAAATATGGCACAACATTTTAGGTCTTGGCACAGAAAAACATTTACGGCGTTGGATAGGTGCTGGGTCCTGCACTTTCTCAAATGGTGGGTGATGCAGAATGAGTAATTAGCATGACTGAAAAGGAAATGTCATTTTCGTTCAACCCTATAAATTTGCTCCCTGCTACTGCAGAGGACCAAATGGCAGGAGCATGTTACAGTTCTGAGTCCTGGTGAAAGTAAATTAGGTATGGGCAAATATTTTCCTTTCAACTTCCTTATTCCTTTTGAACGTGGGACAGAGATTCTTGAGAGGAAACTGTTTGAAAAATAAATCGTTATTTAGAAAATCTGAAGATATTGAATTTGTTTTACAGTTTTGAGATACCTTAAAATATATGTTTGCTCTTTTTCCAGTATTCTGAAATATGTTTTCTTATATATTTTAACACAATGCTTTACAAACAAGCATTGGCAACGTCAATAGCTTTGCACTCTCGTCACAAAGGTGAGCTCTAAGAGTTTTGCCAATACTTGTTTTGGTGTTTTATGCAGACCTGAGTCTTTCGCAACTAAAGAGCTCATTAGTTACACAGGAGAGGAACCTTATAGTCTAAACTCTTTTTGTTTTCTTTTGAAATGCATTTTAGTGTCGTGTTTTAAGCAGCTCCAATAAATCCGTCTGGCAAATAAATATAATATATATTGAGTCCACCATTTTTTTAGGGTTGCTAGATGAAGAGCAGAAATTAAACTTGGGATTTCTTTTTCTTTATTTGACTATGGTACTTTTTAGTCCTGCTTCAAACAATGTATACATTCTGAACTGACAGCTGCGAAAATACATTTTATTTGCTAGTAAATGTCAAGATAGATCTAAGATTACCTAAAAGTGATGCCTGCATTTTAACAGCCAGCCTGTGCTTGCAGATAGCACTCAAAGTCAGTATTGAGCACGTTTAGCATTAAAAATGATGTCCTATAGCAACTCCTGCGTCATGGCTTTGTTACACAAAATGCCCAGGATCACACAATTATGCCACACCGCGCAATAGAGATGTCATTCAAGAGCAAACAAATAGCAATAGCGCGAGAACAAGGAGAACAAACAGAGCATGAACAGTTGTAATTCGCGTCACACATAATTGAACGCTTTATTTTTTAGCATGAAATACCTTCTCATGTTCAATATAGACCTGAGGACGATTTTCAAGCTACGAAGTTGCACAAAAAGTCGGACTTGTATTTTGCATAAATTGGCAGATTTTAGGGGGGCATTTCGTGCAAAATCTGCAAAGCAAATTAAGTGAAATTCGACGAAGCTCAATTCAAATCAGCCAATATTGGGAAAGGCAAAGCAAGTGAGATTCCCTCTTGGGGCTCAACTTGGATTTTTTGCGGCCCTTTGCACAACAAGTCAGCATGTCCTATCAGTTCAGTTCTTCAAAGCCAATTGGCTCACTGTGCTTCACAGTGAGCCAATAGGCTTGTAGAACTGATAGGTCCGAAGCGGGATGCAAGCAGATCCAAGATGGCAGAGCTAGACAAGAGTGTTCAGGAAGCAATTGAGGACGGGTAGGTCTATGAGACTGAAGGTCAGACTGGTAGTCTAGGAACAAGATAAAAGTTTTGAGATTTTTGTAAATGAAGGTTGGGGTACTAGCGGAAGAAAGAAGAAGCATCACAGGAGGGTGCAGAAAGGCGTTAGAGAAGTGATTGGTAGAACCAGTGGGTTCAAGGAGGAAGGGAACTGGTAGCATCAGGTGGGTGGTAAGCTTAATGAAGAAGGTTTAATGGCGAAGGCTAATGCAGTATTGGACCTTTCACCTTCAAGTGGCCTTTTAAATACTACATGTTTACAGAATGTGGCCGAATTAAATGTATTAAAAAGAGCAGTAACAGTATGCAACTCTTTGCATGGCGGGCTGCACTACCATTTACTAACTACGAGATTAAAATGCGCATTTATTACTTCTTGACATTTATAAAGAATACATTGGATTTTGACAAGCCTATTTCAAATGTCACTGACATAATTTGTTAGGTAAAACGGAAGTGGGTATTGTAGGTGGTTTCTGCTGTGTAGCTCGTGGGCATTACCAAGAGTTTCAACATCAGCGGACAGGGAAGTGATATGGTAAGACCTTTGCAAAATCCTTTGTGAAAGATGTCCACATTCATTTCGAAAGTGAACTACAGGCCAGTGTAAAGGATGTGAAAGTTGCAAGAACTCATCATTACCCCCCTTGCACGAATACTGAAGAGCTCAAGTGACTCTGTAGGACTGTGCATGTTAAGAAACCTGGATTTAAAGTCTGGCAATTGCCCATCTGCTACTACTGCTTTCATTAGACTATCAAATAGAACAACATAAGTATTCAGTCAGTAAGACACTTTACATTTGCATTCCTTATATTGGTGGGAATTTTCTCTTTGATAAGACAGAGGATGGAGAAAGGCCAAATTATTAAGCATAAAGTGAGTTCAGCATAGGAGTCTGTATAATGATATGTAACCTACTGTTGAGACAAAGGTGTAGCCAGCAATAATGCAGCAGCCACAGCAGGTGCAGTTGCACCTGGGCCCAGGAATCTGAGGGGGAGGCACTGCATCCTTATTATGGTTGCCGTTTACTAGGTAACCTGAGGACAGGCGGCCTTGGCACCAGATTGCATTAGTGCCCAGGGCACCTTTACTATGCCGCTCGTGACTTAGGTTCAGCAAGTTAGTTAATATTTATTAGTACCCTTTCTGGCAACATTCCAGTTGGCCAGTTACATGTGGGTGCCCCTCGGTCCAGTTACTGTATATGGTTTTCTGCATATTAGATTATTTCCCAGGGGGAAAAAATACAGAGAACATTCTGCCAAATAACTAAACGCATTAATTGAAACCAATACACACAATTAGATTCCAATGAAAACTGTGGGGTGAGCACCTCTTTAAAGAACAGTAAGCGACAATGGAGCAACAATATACTTCTGCTCTCTGAACACAGCCTCCTCTCCTATCACACATGGCTGAATGGTTGCCTTTAACTGTGTACAGCGCTCCACTGCCTTTTAGTTTGGGTCATGCAATGCAAATACTACAAATATGCATACTCTCACCCAAAAGTAACTTTAACTTGCACACCCGCCATGCAGTGATGTCATAAATGATGTCATTTCAGATATAGCATTGATTCCATCAATGCTGTCATAGCACGTTATGAGTGGTGCAATACGTGAGCTAAATAGCACTGCATGGAAAGTACTCAAGTTATAGGCACTTTTACAGCACGAGTTATAGTTGCTTGAGATAACTACATGTAATAACTACTGTAATTCCAAATCTAAGTGAGTGCGATCCATGAGAAGATATCTGACTAGGTTTAGGTGGAGATCTCCACATGCATAGATCACAGCATGGAACCATGTTAGTAAATAAGGCCTCCATTTTGATTAACTATTTCATTTTTTGAATTATGAAACACAGGATATAGTGTGCTTTTTGTAGCTAAAGTAAGATAATGTAGAAATTACTTCTCTTGGAATGGGCAACATCTCCATTAAGATCTGCTAATGAGTTCTATATTTGCAAGGGCCAAGGTCTTTATCAGATTGTATACAATACAAAGGAGATGTGTAGAAGTAGTTGATTCGACTGTGGCCAACCCCCTTTTTTTATACTGAAGAGCTCTATTACCATGTAGCTGATTCACCTGGGGTCATACACAGAGACTCTAAGCATTCTGCTCTGTGTGGCATTCTGCTGTGCTGACAACAGAGTGTGCAAGAACACTTTTAAAGGGAAATGAGCAGAACTGTTAGGTGGTAGAAGTCCAATCGGTCGAGAGATCTCCCATGTTTATTGAAAATTCCACTGCGATGTACTGTGCTCTCAAAATGATCACGTGTTAACAGATGAGGGATTGACAGTCAATAGTAGATGCTGCTTTTGAAATGTGGAATATTATAAACATTGTAGATGGTGACATTGTTTTGGTAAGCATTCCTCACTGTGTGACAAAAAAGAGTGAGAACGATTCTGTTGTACCCTTGTTGCTTGAATGGGAACTAGCTCTCTTTAATATCTTTATATTGTGTATACCCACACTGGTTGATGGTGCTTATTTGTACTGATAGTGGTTGACATTCATGGTTATTATTAGCTAAGTATGTAAAGCTATATGTCTTTTTTCCTTTATTCTTAGAGGATATTGGTAATTTTGTAAGATATTCTGCAACACAGAAAGAGGGATTCCTGTCAGTGTAACACAGAAAGAGGGTTCCTACCTCTGCTTGACTTTTTGGATCCAGGACTTACTCACAGGTACTGAGAAAGAAATAGTTCTCTAACCCATATAATGACACCAATTGGACCTTGGCCTTGATGCCAAAAAGCCAAGAGTGCTCTGGAACCAGGAATGTGGCTGCCTAGAGAGAAGGTTCTCCATTTAGGCTGGGTTAATCTGGAACCAGCCATGAAGCATTACTCAGCAAGTCAGTTTTGTTGAAACTTATTCACCCATTTTGAATTTTCAAGCTGGTGATATTTCAGGCATTGAACAGGAAGGCAATTTCAAAGAAACCAGGTTAATGCACTTTGAGGAGATATTATGTATCTTATTGCTATAACTGGGTCACCAACCATTAGACCTGGACATATCTGAGCTAGACAGCAATATCTCAAACTTCACATTATGGGTGGACCCATTAAGGTAGACACTGAAAAGACTACATCCCTAATCAGAGGATGTGACATCAAACTACATCCATTATTGGCTCTTTTACCCAGTTGGAACTTCTACATGTCTGTGCATCAGATTCCCTAGGACTTCATAGCACCCATGCCCAGACCTGGTACCGGTTCTATGGACACAATTTCTTAGCTCAGCCCACAGGAATTAGCTTAAAGAGAACATTATTTTCAGTCAGAAAGTACAACTTTCCATTCAACAAACTCTCAGACAAGCTGACAAAAAAACCCCAAGAGTGAGCCTAACTTAGTTGCATTGTCGCATAACACTTCTGTATCAGACTTTATCATTATCCCCTTTGACACCTTTTCTTTCCTATGATAATCTTAATTTTTCATCATCATGGCTATTTTAATTTTTGTTCTATTTATTCTTTTCACTGTGTATTCTATTTTAAACTTCTCTTGGCACAGAACTTCCTGTATTTATTTAAACGTACTGTTGTTTTCCTGCTTTGTCACACACACTAGCCCAATGAGCATTCAAGGAGAACTGACTTGCTTTTCAGGCTTTGCAACTAAAGAAGAGATAAGGATGCTCTTATTGAAATCCATCACTCTTTATACATCAGTGAGAGAAATGATTTGAAATTCTCCAACCGCGCAGGAGTAATTGTTTATTTGTAGAGGAAACAGGGTCAGATCACCAGCTCTCCATCTCAGACAACAACTGCCAGATCAGAGAAATTCCAGTTCAACATTCTAATTGAAACTATATGTGAACATTACATCACAATAAGAAAGGGTTCGTGTGCAACAAGACAACGGAGTACATGAGGTCTGAAGAACATATGGATACCTAATATGTTTTCCCAAATTCAGTAGATAACAAAGTAATCATGTCTTAGCTCATCCGAGAGGCGGGGACAGAATTGGGGCTCTTAGAAAATGTGAGGCCAAAGGAATTATCAAATTACGGAGACAAGGGACTCAATATTGACAGATAATTACATACATTTCTAGATTAGTGGCCTTTTGATGGTTATTATGTTTATGATATTATATTTGATATGTAGACTGTTTGTCTTTTTGGTGACAATGATTGACTATTGTGCAGTATAATGCATATCTATCAATTTATTTGTGGCATTTATTACTATGCTTTTCTTCATGGTCCAGTCTTCATGGATTACAATTCTAAAATCTTTCACTAAATGTTATTTTTGATGTTGTTTTATGTTTAAAATAAGGTGCAATGTTTATTATGACATACTACACTTGGATTCGTTTTCACAACCATAAATTCTCTGTACATATGCTCTTTGTATATATGCATTTTTGGTACCTTTACTACTGTCTCTGTTGGGGCCTGATCTCTGTGGTCAGTCATGCTTTATCTTACTATATACACACTTGGTTATTCTGCATGATCTATAGGGGACCATTGTTTGCACATATATTTATTTATTTCTGTACTTGTTTTCGGGTTTTACGTTTAATATTTGGGGCACTGACATGCCCTCTGCGGATCATATTTAGGAACGATTGAGGTCTTGTATAATACTATATATCTTTATTTGTTTCTGTTTATTTGTTCTGTTAATTTAAATTTAGGGTCCATGTACATAATTTTACGTTATGTTGTTATTAATCTCAGACATTGTCAAACTTTTTTTCTTCCATAGATTATCCTGGCCCTACTTTGTTGAATGTGTGTGTCTTGAATCGTGTTTCTTTAGGTGTCTAGTACGGTGGCGCATTTCGTTAACTTTGTCATTGAGTGGGCCTACAGGGATCGATACATAGGCCATTGGAAATCTCAATTTGCCGTCTATGTATTTCGGGCTCGACTGCTCCTTGTTCGCGCTTAACAGTAAGAATATGTGTATCGGCAGTCATGATATTGTGGTGACATTTTCGGCAACGTGGTTACGCCGTTTGATTTTCATGAATATCTACGTTTCATGAACATATTAGGTAATGTACAATATATAAGGTCATTAATTTACAAGGTACATTCCTCCACTTATGCATGTTTAGCGTTCATTATATTTACCATGTTTCTTATGCATAAGTATACATAAATTTAGCCGTGGTGAGACTTTGTTACATCTAATGGTATCGTAGGGTTGCTACTCTGACAATTATGTGGCCTTTTTTCAACTTATTTTGTGTCTTACATGGAGCATTGGACGTTTCAACATAGCTGCTATAGTTCTTCTAGGTTCTGTAGTCCTTCTTCGCACCTGGCGGTACGAACACTCTTATTTATTGCTGGTAATTTCAAAATTGCAGTGACACTTCCAGAACATGGCCACGCTGACATGATGCTTACAGCATAAGGTAAATTTCTTTATATATGTTTGTTTGCAGTGCCCATTATGATTGTTTTTGATTTGGATTTAGGTACTTATGTTTTTTGTTTTTATGTTTGTGGGAGCTGGTTAGTTTGTAGGTCCGTGTCTTCCATATTCTTCGTCACTCTGGTTAAACACATTCTTGAACATCCAATAGTATAAGTGCTGCGGTACTTAGTGTACATTTAGTGTAACTATATAGTTTGTCGGTCCTTATCCCCTATACTTCCCATTACTCTTTAGTTTGTATACATTTTTAATATATTAAATACTGTTAGAAATGGGGTCTTTGGTGGGCATTCAGGTTACCTCCTGTCCAAACAAGGACCCTCACTCTAGTCCGGGTAAAGGAGAATCACCCTCATCTAACCCCCACTGACCCCCTTGGTAGCTTGGCACGAGCAGGCAGGTTTAACTTCAGAGTGCTAGGTGTAAAGTATTTGTACCAACACACACAGTAACTTAACGAAAACACTACAAAATGACACCACACAGGTTTAGAAAAATAGAAAATATATATCTAAACAAAACAAGACCAAAACAACAAAAATCCACAATACAAAAGTCAAGTTATCAATTAAAAAGCAAAAAGAGTCTTCATGTACTGTTGCGTGAAAATGTACTTTGGGTGCGTCCAAAATACCTCTGCACGGGGGAGTGTGTGTTAAAAAGGGATTGCGATGCGTCGATTTCACTCATGAGCGAGACCTTGCGTTGTTTCTCCTTTAGTTGGGTCGGCGTGTGTCATTTCTTCTCTCCGCAGGAGAGCGATGCGTCGATCTGGTCAGCACTCTCGAGTCCAGGCAGTCCTTGCATCATTTTTACACGCCCAGCGGTGTTTGCATCAGAAATGCAGCCGCACAATGGTCCAAAAACCACGCATTGCGGGTTGCAATCTCACCGGTCTCCATCAGCAATGCTGCGCATCGTTTCTCCAGCCGAGGGCATCAATCTTCCGTTTGCAGGTGAGTGTCGATTTTCAGCTGCGAAGACAGCAGCGCGTCAATTTTACAGCCACAGATTGGAGTTGCGTCGATCTTTTCCCCGCACAGCGGTCTGTACGTGGATTTCTCACTCTTGGGCTGCCAGCTTCTCTTCTCAGGGTCCCAGGAACTGGATGGGCACCACTTGGCAGAGTAGGAGTCTCTCCAGAGGCTCCAGGTGTTGGCAGAGAGAAGTCTTTGCTGTCCCTGACACTTCAAACAACAGGAGGCAAGCTCTAAATCAAGCCCTTGGAGATCTTCACAAGAAGGAAGGCAACACAAAGTCCTCTAGTACAGGCAGAAGCAGCAACTGCAGGATAGCTCCACAAAGCACAATCACTGGCAGGGCAGCTCTTCTTCCTCAGCTCTTCAGCTCTTCTCCAGGCAGAGGCTCCTCTTGGTTTCCAGAAGTGTTCTAAAGTTTGTGGTTTTGGGTGACCTTCTTATACCCATTTTGCCCTTTGAAGTAGGCTTACTTCAAAGGAAAGTTTCTCTTGTTTGTGAAATCCTGCCTTGCCCAGGCCGGGCCCTAGACACACACCAGGGGGTTGGAGACTACATTGTGTGAGGGCAGGCCCAGCCCTTTCAGGTGTAGGTGACCACTCCTCCCTTCCCTCCTAGCACAGATGGCTCATCAGGAAATGCAGACTACAGCCCAGCTCCCTTTGTGTCACTGTCTAGAGCAGGGTTCTGCAAAGTCGGTCCGGAGAGCCGGGTCCATGGCAGATTTTTAGCATATCCACATTTAGAAAAATGTAGATTTCTGAAACATCTTTTTTCTAAATGTGGATATGCTAAAAACCTGGCATAGACCCGGTTCTCCAGGACCAACTTTGCAGTATCCTGGACTAGAGAGAGGTGCAAACAGTCCAACTGTCAAACTGACCCAGCCAGGGATTCCACAAATAGGCAGAGTCACAGAAATGGTTTAAGCAAGAAAATGCCCACTTTCTAAAAGTGGCATTTTCAAACACACAATCTTAAACCCAACTTTACTGAAAGATGTATTTTAAAATTGTGAGCTCAGAAATCCCAAACTCCACATGTCTATCCGCTCCCAAAGGGAATCTACACTTTAATCATATTTAAAGGAAGCCCCCATGTTAACCTATGGTCCCCAGTGTCCACATCATGTGTGCACAAGTGTGTGACCCCTGGGATCAAGGAAAACAGTGAGGAGAACTGTCTCAACACCTGGCGAAAGTCCCTCTGCTGCTCTGCAGGCAGGGAGGAGGAGAGGTTCACTCCCTCCATAGACCCATCCTTTTCTCCTGCAGACAGGAGGTCAGGAAGAGGCTCCCTCTCCTCCTCTACCCCGTCATCTGTCGCTAGGAGCATGGACAACTGTGTCCGCTCAAAGTGTGGCTTGAGCTGGTTAACATGCAGGACCCTCAAAGGGTTCCTAGGAGTCTGCAAGTTCACCAGGTAGGTGACTTTGCTCTTGCGCTCCACCACCTCAAATGTTCTGGACCACCCTAGGCTCCACTGGTGCCATCAGCCACAGCTTTTGTCCAGGCTGAAACTCGACCAGAGTGGCATTCTGGTCAAACCAGTGTTTTATGTCCTCCTGGCTTGCTTCCAGGTTCATCTGTGCGAGACTCCTGAAGTGGGCAGTGTGGTTTCTCAGAGCCAGCATGTAACTAAATACATCCTGGGGGGGTTTACTAGGAGCTTTTTCCAAAGCTTCCTTAACCAGACTTAGGGGGCCCCTCACGGGGTGGCCATAAATCAGCTCAAAAGGACTAAAGCCAAGTCCCTTTTGAGGCACATTCCTGTAAGCGAACTAAAGGCATGGCAAGAGGATATCCCACTTCCGCTTGAAGGGCTCTGACAGGTCCATAATCATGCCTTTCAAGGTGCGGTTTAATCTCTCAAACAGACCATTACTTTGGGGGTGGTAAGGTGTGGTGAACTTATACGTTACCCCACACACCTTTCTCAGAGACTAAATATAAGTTGATATGAATTGGTACCCCCTATCAGATACCAGTTCCTTGGGGAACTCCATGCGGGTAAAAACTCCCATCAAGGCACAGGCCACCACAGGGGCAGTGATTAATTGTAAAGGAATGGATTCTGGGTACCGGGTAGTATCTTCCACCATGACCAGGATAAACCGGTTGCCCATGGCTGTCTTGGGATCCAGAGGCCCAACAATGTCAAAGCCAACCCTTTCAAAGGGGGTACTGACAACAGGAAAAGGTTGGAGGATAGACTTACATTTCCCCCCACTCTTACCACTTGCCTCATAAGTTTGGAAAGACCTGCAGTGAGCATCAGAGTGCCTTCACATTTGGGGCCAATAGAAGCGGGTGACAAGCTGCTCAAAGGTCTTGCCCTGCCCCAAATGACCAGCTAAACGCACATCATGAGCCAGGCCCAGTAGGAAGGCTCTGAAGCACTGGGGTACCACCAGCACATGGGCTGACCCAGTCTAAGGAACCTTAGGCTCGCTACATAGGAGGCCAGCCTCCCAGTAAATCAAGTGTGATCCAGGCTCTTTGCCAGACGCATGGTCTGCAGCCTGCTGCCACAAACCCTCCAGAGTAGGGAATGACTTCTGTGCCTCACAGAATGCTTCCCTGGTGGGCCCCACTTCCTGCTGCCACTTTGACAACTCAAGGACCTCACCCCGTTCAGCCACCTGTTGCCCTGTAGGTTCCAGGGCCTCCCCCTCAGACTCAGCCTCCTCCTGGACCGTGGGAACTTCTGGGGCTGGTTTCCTGCGGCCCTTGCCCTTTTTCCTTCTGGCAGACACCTGGGCCACTCTTTCAGGCTCCTGGGTCTCCTGATCACCCTGATGGGCTGCCATAGACCTGGTGGATACGCATACCCACTGTCAGGAATAAGGCCATGCGCGGTCCAGATCTCGCCCGAAACTCCGCTGCACGGCTCTGCGGCACCTTCTGCGCACCACTTGTCATCCCCTCTTGCTCCAAAGGTGGCCATCAGCGTTGTCTGCCCTGTGGCAAAACTCATACAGCTGCAGGTTCAGGACATTGGTGGACAAGATGCCAATCAGATGCTGGCACAGCCCTGGAAAACATAAACTGTACAAGTGCCCCCAAGCAATCAGATTGTAAAGCCCCTCATACATTGTTACCTTATTGCCCTTCACCCAACCATCCAGTGACCTGCAGAATGTCGTTTCTCAATTCACGGGTGTCGATCTTCCAGTCGCATTGCAGGTGTGCATTGATTTCCAGACACGAAGCCGCTGGCGCATCGATTTTTCAGGCGCAGATCAGAGTGGCGTCAATCTTTTTCCCTCACGGCGGTCTGTGTGTTGATTTCTCACACTTGGGCTGCCAGCTTCTCTTCACGGGTCCCAGGAACTGGATGGGCACCACTTGCCAGAGTAGGAGTCTCTCCAGAGGCTCCAGATGCTGGCAGAGAGAAGTCTTTGCTGTCCCTGAGACTTCAAACAACAGGAAGCAAACTCTAAATCAAGCCCTTGGAGATCTTCACAAGAAGGAAGGCAACACAAAGTCCAGTCTTTGTCTTCTAGCACAGGCAGAAGCAGCAACTTCAGGATAGCTCCACAAAGCACAGTCACCGGCAGGGCAGCTCTTCTTCCTCAGCTCTTCTCCAGGCAGAGGTTCCTCTTGGTTTCCAGAAGTGTTCTAAAGTCTGTGGTTTTGGGCCCTTCTTATAGGAAAGTCTCTCTTGTTTGTGAAATCCTGCCTTGCCCAGGCCAGGCCCCAGACACACTCCAGGGGGTTGGAGACTGCATTGCGTGAGGGCAGACACAGCCCTTTCAGGTGTCAGTGACCACTCCTCTCCTCCCTCCTAGCAAAGATGGCTCATCAGGAAATGGAGACTACACCCCAGCTCCCTCTGTGTCACTGTCTAGAGAGAGGTGCAAACAGCCCAACTGTCAAACTGACCCAGACAGGGAATCCACAAACAGACAGAGTCACAGAAATGGTTTAAGCAAGAAAATGCCCACTTTCTAAAAGTGGCATTTTCAAACACTAAGGCCCTCATTCTGACCTTGGCGGGCGGCGGAGGCCGCCCGCCAAAGTCCCGCCATCAGATTACCGTTCCGCGGTCGAAAGACCGCGGCGGTAATTCTGACTTTCCCGCTGGGCTGGCGGGTGGTCGCCTTCAGACCGCCCGCCAGCCCAGCGGGAAAGAGGCTTCCACGATGAAGCCGGCTCGGAATCGAGCCGGCGGAGTGGAAGCTGTGCGACGGGTGCAGTTGCACCCGTCGCGTATTTCACTGTCTGCGCAGCAGACAGTGAAATACATGTACGGGCCCTCTTACGGGGGCCCCTGCAATGCCCATGCCAGTGGCATGGGCACTGCAGGGGCCCCCAGGGGCCCCGCGACCCCCCCTACCGCCATCCGGATCCCGGCGGTCGGACCGCCGGGATCTGGATGGCGGTAGGGGGGGTCGGAATCCCCGCGGCGGTGCAGCAAGCTGCACCGCCGTGGAGGATTCAATGGGGCGGCGGTACACTGGCGGGAGCCCGCCAGTGGTGCCGGTCCGACCGCGGCTTTACCGCCGCGGTCGGAATCCCCATTGGAGCACCGCCGGCCTGTCGGTGGTGCTCCCGCGGTCCTCCGCCCTGGCGGTCAAAGACAGCCAGGGTCAGAATGACCGCCTAAATCTTAAAACCAACTTTACTAAAAGATGTATTTTGAAATTGTGTGTCTATCCACATGCAAAGGAAATCTACACTTTAATCATATTTAAAGTTAGCCCCCATGTTAACCTATGTGAGGGACAGGCCTTGCGACAGAGAAAAACAAATTTAGCAATATTTCACTGTCAGGACATTTAAAACACTTTACTATATGTCCTACCTTAACCATAGGTTAGGGAAGGCTTAGGCCTGGCAAGTGGGTACACTTACCAAGTCGAATTTACAGTTAAAAACTGCACACACAGACACTGCAGTGGCAGGTCTGTGACATGATTACAGAGCTACTAATGGGATGCCACAGCCAGTGCTGCAGACCCAATAGTAGCAAATCAATAGTAGCATTTGATTTACAGGCCGTGGGCACCTCTAGTGCACTTCACTAGGGATTTACTAGTAAATCAAATATGCCAATCATGGATGAACCAATTAAATACACATTTTGTAAAGGAGCACTTGCACTTTAGCACTGGTTAGCAGTGGTAAAGTTCACAGAGTAACAAAAACAGCAAAAACAGAGTCCAGCACACATCAACATCCTGGGAAACAGAGGTAAAATGTTAAGGGAGACCACGCCAAGGATGAAAAGTCTAACAAATACCATAAGTGCTGCTACGTTTAATGTACATTTGGCGTAACTATTTAGGTAAGATACATTTATGTGTATGTTGTGTTAGGTGTAAAGCTTAGAGATTTTTCCCCAGGTACATTTCTACTTAGTCGTATTGAATGTTGCACAGTGGTGTCGGTCCATATTTTGGAATATTTCATTAATTTTGGGCAATATATGCCTTGATTCTTTATTAATACAACATGAGTGCTACTCAGTGCATATATTATGTCTCTATGGAGACAGATTCCTATGTATATAGCGAAAAGTCATGGGTCTTGGATCAGGCTGCTAGGTTGATATTATTGTATACAGATATTGTGGGTGTATTGTTGTTCTGTCTTGAGTTTCTGGCTACTATGTTATCTACTATTTCTCATGTTATTATAGGACTAGGACATATTATGGTCCCAGTGTGACTGTTTTTATCACTGCTCTGAATTATTGGTGTGATTTGCATCTTTGGAACTTTACCCAGTGGATGTGTGATTATTCTTACTACTAAGACATATTCATAGGGACTTTGGATATTGAAAACAGGTATGAGGTTTTATTTGATTTCTTTCTACCTGGTATTTTAGAATTATTGGTTCTGATGTAGAACTTATACTATTTATGTTTTATTGCATTTATTTGACCTGTGTGATGCAATAGGCTGTCCAAAAGAATGTCATGTTTTATTAGATACTAGTCTCAACATACATTTGATATATAACCTGTACTTTTCAGCCTTGAAAAAATCACATGTTGTGACGAAACACATGTTGGCTGTTCGTGTACGATTTGACAAAACAAGGGTTGATTCATCTGGTTCAATAGTATTGACATTGAGCAACTTTGCAGGAAGACTTTGGCATCTGTCAATCAATAAAGTTGACAGAGACTGAGATTTATGTGACTTTTCCATTCTGGACATACCATACTAAGGGGCATATTTATAGTTGCTTTGCGCTGGATTAGCATTTTTTTTTTTACGCTAATCCAGCGCAAACTTAACTCCATATTTATACTTTTGCGCTAGACACGTGTAGCGCCAAAGTTATGGAGTTAATGTCATTTTCTGGACGTGGAAACCTACCTTGCGTCAATGAGATGCACGGTAGGCGTTCCCCTGCAGAAAATTATGATATGGCCTTAGCGCCATATTTATCTCCCATGCTAAGAACAAGCACGGGGGCCTTAAATAATGGCGCTAAACTTCCTTAGTGCCTTATTTAACGCCTGGGTCAGGGCAGGTGTTAGGGGGCCTGTGGGCCTTTTTCAACGGGCAGAGACCATGGCAAGAGCCCACAGGTGCCCTTCCCTGGCCCCAGGAGCAACACCACCAGAGAGACATTGAAGGATGGGGGACCTCATCCCAAGTAAGTGAGGTAAGTACAGGTAGTTTTTTTTGTTTTGTTTTAAATTACCAAGTGCTATGGGGGCCTAACTTGGACCCCCCTACATGGCACTGTACCCAATGGCCATTCTAAGGAGACATAAGTCTTCACTAAAACAGGAGTCATGTCCATAGGGTTTTAACTTCACAAAATGACGCAAGTATGGTCAGAGACATATTTATATCTGTGCCCGTACTAGCATCATTCTTTGACACTAAACCTCCTGTTCCCCTTATGCCTCCCCCACCCGACTAGCATCCTTTTTAAAGATGCTAGCCGGGCCTTACCACCAGCTAGCGCAATTCCTTAAATATGGAGCCCGTCCGGCATCCAGGAATGGCGCTAGCCGACGGTCAACATTTTGACAGCACAGGTTTGCGTCAAAAAGTATAAATATGCCCCTAAGTGTTTCTGAGTTCTGTGGTGGTGCTCTGTTGTATGATGAACAACACGTTGAAACAATTTATTGATATGTAAGTACAGTATGGGAATTGGATAACGGGATAATTGCTTCACTTGATAACATAATCCCTTAAGTACTTTGGTTTATTTGTCCTCTAGTTGAACTAATATGTGGTGCTTTGTGTGTGTACATCCGAATCCCATCCCAGTGAAGTGATGTGAAATGCAGAACTAATGTTTATTGATGAAGCAAAAAAGTTGCAACCTGCCAGCTCTCCACTCCAGGCAACAACTGCCAGAGCAGAGAATTTCATAGCAAAGATGCAACTAGAAGTATATTACATCACAATAAAGGGGGTAAGTAATCACTACACTATACTGCACGAGCCATGAAGAAGATATACATTCCCAACACGGATTACTTCTAAACTTTTTGATTTCCACGTACCTTATATTGTATGCCTCCTTTGAAGTAGCCAACAAATGTATTTGACTCATATCCTTGGATCTCTCTAAACTGCACTGGCTTCCCTCCAAGATAATCATCCAGTTGAACTGCAAAGATGGCGGCAGATGTGCTCTCATCTTGGGAGCATTCTTTTCCTGAAAATAGAAGCCATACCTAAATCAGTTTGCTTGCTGGTATATTGCTTATTTTTTCCATTGTGTTTTGCCAAAGATTGTCCATAGCGATTCTGGAACAGCTGGAAGACGTGTTTGAAATATGACAAAAAAAACAGTTCAGTGCAGCACTATAAGTTAAGATGCGTTCTATAGAAGGCATTTGTAGAAAGTCCCCATATCTTTACTACCATTTGAAACTAGGTTTAAACTCTGTGGAGTCTCACTGCAGAAATTGCATTATAACCCTGCGCTCACAAATGTTGAAACTGTGACTTTTAAATGTCACCTGTTCCAGTAGACGTTCTTCACTTCGACATGCCTTCAAAAATACAGCTCTAGAAAGGAGTACAACAACTGTGTAATAGTTCAAACTAAAGAAGGACCTACATACAAGATTGATTTCTAATCTAGGCAGTGCCCTTCATGCTAAATTGAGTTATTTCAAGTGATTATTTTAGAGCGCTGAAAGCAGAGCTGAGATGTATCAGTGAGTTTGCTCCTGTGATATGTATGGAGATAAAGGAGATTACACGGAGATCAGGGAGAGAAAAATAGCTAGGAGACTTGGGGGCATATATTTTTAAGAGACACTAGCACCACCGAAGCATCACTTTTCGTAACGGTCCGGAGGCGCAATGCCCTGCGTAGTATTTACAAGGTGGCGTTAAGCCACTTTTTGTGGCTTAATGTCACCTTGTAAATACGGCCGCTTCATACGCAGCACTTTGCATGGAAGGGGCGCGCAATGGGTGTTGCTGTGGGCGTGCCACATCAAAACCTATTGCATTTTGACGCTGTCTCAGATTTATGAGTTTTCGTAAACCTGAAGCAGCGCCAAAATCTAACACCACCCCAGGGGTGGCGCAAGGCGTAACAAGGAGGAATACTGTTATTCCTCCTTGTTTTTTGCTTTTTGTATGTGTGCTGCATTCTGCAGCACATATAGAAGGAGCAAAATGCCAGAAATGATTGCTTATGTGCGGGAAGGTGTCCCTTCCTGCACATAAACAATCATTTCAAAATTACGCTTCGGCACTTCTGCTTGTGCTGTATTCTGCAGCCAACACAAAAGTGCCAAATCGCTATTAGTGATTGTTTATGTGCAGGAAGGGACACCTTCCCACATAGAAACAATCAAACCCCTCAACCCAGACACCCTTGCATGGTGGTGCAAGGAGGCCTGCGTTTGCGCTAGGCAGCTCAATTTAGCGACAGCACAGAGGTAAACGCAGGGATGAGCCGTATTCTAATCAATACGGCTCATCCCTGTGTTTCTAAAGAGATGCAGTGTGGTGCTGCCAATTTTGGTGCAGCGCCGCCCTGCGTCACTTTTTTTTTAATCTGGCCCTTAATGTGCTGATAAATTGAGAGCTGCATGGACAGGACATCCAAAAGGTTTGCTCTGTTACTCACATGCTCTATAACACCTTTTAGCTTCTTGGCCATGTTTTAAGCACTCTGGGTCCTGCCCTACTGAGCTTCAATAGTAAACAAAAAAAAGGAACGTCCATCCCTTTCTGTCCAAGAGCAACAACAATAAAAATTGCAATAATAATACTATTAATAATAGTATTCTGCCAAGACTACATACCGACTGGCCTGTGTATTGCTGAATGAGGACGCAGATCAACTCCAGTGCACATATAGGCCTGCATCACAAAACATTTTTTACTGGCAGCATTTCATGCCCATAGTGGTGAATTAAGGCATTGCTTAAACACCTTTAACCACTGTATTATAAATGCAGGTTCCTGGAGGTGCTACTGCGTGAGAAGAATCTGCATATTTATTTTAGATGTTTTGTGGTGGTACTGTGTTCTGTTGTTGTGTTGCTGTGCTTTGTGCTAAATTATGGCAATGCCATTTTTCCCTATAGTTGTTGTGGTTCATTATATTTTGACTGTTTTGCTGTGTGGTGTCCATCTATGTTTTGCTTATGTTATCATGCTGCTTCGTGTTTTGTATTCTATTATGTTCTGCTGTTTACTTTAGGGATGTCAGCAAATGCTGCTAGATTTTCAGCCAAAAGGAAAACATGCCATTAAGGTTTACCTATAGAGCAACCATTACCCATTGTCTAAGGTGAAATATAGTGCTACTTTACTATTTAAGAGAACTGTCAGCAAAAGACTGTGGCTGAGACAGTGTTTTAAATTAGTATTTGCATTGCTCAGTTTATGGAATAGAGTCCTAAATATCTTAAGCATCTAGCTGCTTGGTCAATTTATATTACAGTAATTATCAGTAATAAAAGACGACTTTTAGAGTTGATTGGATGACATCTCAAAGTGTTGTAAATGTGTACTAATGTCACTCTATAACATATATTACTGAAATAAATGTGTGACTAAAATTACATAGCATTTCCATTCTTTGCATAGCATATCTGTGACAGAACATGCATGCTGTAGCAATGTTCATGTCTTGCGTTGTTTGGTATAGACCTTGTAATAAAGTTTAAATTCCCCTTGTATAGGTGGTGTATACCAGTTGCATATCCATCTGTTAGTGCTTTGATTTAGGATCACTTTGTTATTTCTGTTATAGAGACCAAAGGGATTGCTCACATTTTCTTTCAGGGGTGATCGTTCTGACTTTAACTTGTTTTTTTTATAATGAGGGCAGATTCAATATAGTAAGAGTGCGGTTGAAAAAAAGCTGGAGGAGGCTCAGGAGAAAACAAACAATATTTATGTTTTCCATAGAAAAATTTACAAAATATGAGTAGAACAATATATCGGTCTTAGTGAAAATTGAAAATATAACATGTCTCCTGAATGCACAATACATGTAAAAATAGTGTAGCTTAAGTAAATAATTCTACCAATAATTACCATGCACTGCACACAAAAGAAACAATTGTTTCTTGCCACTTCAGCCTCAATTGCAAGGTGAGTGGAGCGGAATTCCCGTGAGGAATTCTGCTGCATCCATCATGAGTGGGCTGTTGTACCCACACCTGGATCTGCCAGGTGTGGGAACACCAGACCCAAGTTCACCAGCTGGTTTATCTGGCCAGTAAAATCCTCTTGAGAATGGGCTGCAATGAAAATTCCCTCCCTTCCCGCCTCAGCCTCCTTCCTTCTATTCTTCACCAGGCCCCTATTCATATTTACAACCTTCTGAGTGTTAATGCCTACAGGAAAGGGAATACCATTATATCGGTATTATTATTATCATTATTATTAATATTATTTTCTTATAGAACGCACAGCTACCCTAAACAGGATTCCCAGCGCTGACCATGAAGAAGTCAATCCAGTAAAACAAGGCCCAGAAGGGTATTTCACATTCTGTGGGTATTAATGGTACTGTTAAAGTTTTAATACAGCGTATCAATCTTCACAGGTGTGAGGTTACCACCTCATCAGTACTGTGCAACTTCTAATGAGGGCTTCATTAGTAGGTTTTTATTAACAACAATGTTACTCATATAATAACTCTTAAAAAAAATAAATGTTTGAATACGTTTTGCAAGGTCTTAAATCTCTGCCAAACACATTACATGTAGGTATTGTCATCGTGTGCATAACTTATTGAGCTATCTTACAGGCGCTGCAACTTGTGACTTGCTTGTTGAACTTGAATCCCAATAACAACCCATTTAACATCTTTCTAAGATTCAACTTGTAACTTGCAAATTACTCACAGCGCACCACCACAGGTTCATTGACCAGCTGAACTATTTCACTATTATTAGAAGCTGAGACTTGCTGAATACACATCTATTCAGCAGGAATCTTAACTCACTGATCTATAATACCACCTGATGCACTTTCACAAAAGATTTAACCCTCAACACTGACATTATGTTAATATCCTTACTGTGGCAACATAAAGGTCCCATATTCAAATCTTGTTGAGGCCAACACAGATGTTCCTGCTTCTTAGATTGATAAATGTGTGCCATTGATGTGGGTAGTGACATCATCTAATATTTACTGTGCAACTCAACAGCAAGACAGTAGCATCGAGCACCATTGGAAATTACACAGCTCCAAATATGCCCAATTAGGGCCTGTGTATGTTGCTTACTGAATCTAGTTATTAAAAATGAATGCTTTTATTCCAGTTGTGAGTCCATCCCACATGGGTTAGGCCATACTATTTGTTGCAAAGACTGTGCTGCTTGTAAGGGGGGGTCTTATAGACCTCTACTTCCACCTGTCACTGTTCTCCCTCACGCATCCCCCAAATGTAATGCAGCACGTGCACAACGTCTCAGTGTTCAATATTTACTCTACCAAAAGAAGTCTCATAGCATCACTGATTTTATGTCAAGAAAATCCAAAATTATATTTACAATTCCTTCCTCATTCTTATACCTCAGCTACAGATAGCTTTAACTTGTATATTTTAATAGACCTATTGTGAAAAATACAGTACGAGTGGCCTTTGGAACAACCCATTGATTATGATTGAGTGACGTTCTTGTTTATCTCACTTCTCTTCTGCCACTTCATAGGCCTTTTCCCTCTTCTGATGTTGATCCTGCCAATGGAGCATTTGGATGGAATGTATCCTTGGAGATGCCTAACGTTAGACCCTGCAATACATTGCAAGTGAGGGAACATTTCTCTCCTCGTTTTTCTCCATGCTCTCCCCTGGTACCCCGTGAACCTAAACCCTCTTATAATAAAGTCAATAGATTTCACAGGCAACAGACATAAACTTCGAAAACCTGCATATGTGGCTACCTTGCAAACAACAAAACTATCACTCGCCTTCCATGGTGACAGAGCACGAAACGAAAAATAAATATTTCTTTTTGTGCTCTGTATCTTATTTTCTTTTGGATTCTTAGTGGTTCTGAATATAAGAGATAATCTTATAATGCAAAATAGTTTTGTCTTCAAAATGAAATTCTAACAGATTGTATTATCTGCTGTTCATGGAAAGGTCATTCTTTTGAGCAAAGTGTTGTTTTCCAAGTTCACTGCTAATTCAGTGTCAATATTCGCCATGGAAATGTCTGTGTGCACTGAACTTTCGCTTCATACATACGTGAGACAACAACTAACATAGCATATTTTGGCAGAGCAAAACACTTATCAAATTTAGTCCAGGATACTTTAAAATCTTAACTGTTCTACTGGCAAAAATAAAAATAGAAAATAGTGGACGAACAAACAATGCTATTTAATCTATTTACAGTAGAAGCCACATCGCCTCCTACCACTGATGCTTGCTTCACGGCGCTTAGACATCTGCCCCTTGCAAAAATAGACCAGTACTTTACGAAGAAAAACTAGCATGGCAAGCCAGAGACTTACAGTGGAAACATGACGAAGCGTGGCAACGAGGAAAAGCAAAAGAGTAGCCAAAGACAGCCAACAACAGAGCAGATTTCTGTGCTTTATGGAGGCTCCTGTGGTAGCTCTGATCATGAATGCTGCCCCGCTTACACACCCACACCACCAAGGTGTGGGTGGGTGTGAGGTGCATGTCATGTTCTGTTTACTTTAGAGATATCAACTAATGATGCTGAAGTTCCAGTAGGAAGCCCCACATTCCTAGAATTTCCAGTGGCAACCATTTACCACGTCTGTGGTGCTGATCTACCAATACTTCAGACGTTAAAGCTGTAACAGACACATTAACACTTGTAGCGCTTACTTTATGCAGAGAAGTAGCTTGGTGAGTAAGTTTGAGGGGTGTGACCTTCAGACTTCTCCAACAATATTACACTAAAATACATTAGACCACAAACAGGGCGCTTGAGAGGGGCTTAGGCAGTAAAAAGAGAGAGGAATGTGGATGGGTCGGTGTACCAAAAAAAGCAATCACAATATTTTGTAAAAAAAAAAAAAAAAAAAAAATGTGATGACTTTCAAAACTGATAAATGGAGAGTGTGTGTGTGCGTTTCTGTGTGTGCCCATGTAAAACGTCCTGTTGAAATCAGATAGACACCTCACCAAAACCGATTGAGAGCACCCGTCCCCAACTATTTACCAGAAAATACATCTATTAGGAGGGTGTAACACCCCAGACACCCAATGAAGTTAAGCCCCTGACTTTATGAGACACTCCCCCAACGAGAAAGCTGCACTTATAACTTAAAAAGCTCCTCACTGTTTGCGAATCACTTCTGATGTGCTTAAGAAAAACACAATGTTATGCTCCTCGAGCTTAAATCGAGGCATGCTTTTGGTGAATGTCCTGACTAAATGGCGTTCTGTCATCACCTTAACAGATGAAACATTATTTTAAGGAAAGCAAA
Organism: Pleurodeles waltl; assembly: GCF_031143425.1. Lineage (NCBI taxonomy): Eukaryota > Metazoa > Chordata > Amphibia > Caudata > Salamandridae > Pleurodeles > Pleurodeles waltl. The sequence goes on from NC_090449.1 coordinate 980,036,505, forward strand.
ATAATAAAAAAAAAATAATAATAATAATAAATAACCAGGAACCTTTTTTAGAGTCTGAAGAAATTACCTCCTTTGGAGTTGTTTCTGCTGCCAAATGAAGAAAACTGTACCGCCATCGCAATATTACCTCCTGCAGATGGGAACACATTACCTTGCCTGCCTTATAAAATTCAGAATCCTGATTGGGCTCTTCGCTTCACAACCAACATGGGCTTGGTTAATTCTCTTTAATATTTGATATTTACAGTAATATGAAAATATGAAAGAATTCCTACATATATCATGTAACACTGTCAGGATTGGTGCACTCCTGCGATTGTCACTAATTTCCAGGACTAAGGGGCATATTTAAGAGCCCCAGCGTCTCCTTGCACCACATTTGCGTCATTTTTTTTTACACAAATATGGCCCAACAAGGACAAAAACACAGTGCCAATTCTTGCATCGCGCCACTTTGTAACCCCTTGCGCAACATTATGCCAGCGCCAGGCATAATGTATGCAAGAGGACGTTCCGGTGCTGGAGGGAGGGGGGAGTGTAATAGTCTCACAAAGGAATCTATTAGATCCCTTTGCGCCATTTTTATCCATATTTTTTAACGCCTGCTAAGTGCAGGTGTTACTCAGAGGCTCTCGTTGAATACAATGGTCCTCTGGTGCTTTGCAGGATTAGCGTCATACTTTTTTACGCTAGTCCTGCAAAGCGCCAGACTAGCCTAAAAAATTATGACGCTAGTCACCGTAACTACCACCATGGGGCACTATATTTTAAATTCGGCGCTACCATGGCGGTGTTAGGGGGGCACTAAGGGACACGCGAAAAGTGGCGCTGCTCTACATGCAGCACCACTTTTAATAAATCTGCTCCTAATTTTGGTGATGTTTCTGAGTCAGCAAAAAGTCAGAAATCTTCTACAAATAAACGGGAGGAAAACAACAGAAGTAGATGTTCGACCTTTAGGGGAAGGACTTAATTAGCCCCGTTAGCATGCACATAGGTTTCTAGTTCTTTCTCATTAAATCCTATTTGCATATCTGGTTTTCTGATACTTTAATCCCTAACTTTTACTGGCACTGGCTTGTAGCCTGCATCAGATAAAAGCAGCTCGACAGATGTCATGTTGTGCAATCCAAACACAAGTATGCAAATATGCTGTATTCAACTAACAATATGAATATCGATTTAATAGGGCATGTATCTCAGCTGCCTTACTGCTAAGTCTACTAGTTAAAATAAGTTTTCCTTTGTCTGGTTCTTACTCAACAATGTGATTCTCATTGTTCCACCCAAGGATACTGCACTGCTACGGGTAATCGGACACCCACTCAGTTTAAGCGAAAAAACATAATATGTGATGATATATCATGTAAAATGCAGGAGGGGTTATCTGTCTAAAAACCTTGTGTTGGAAATGGCCTTTCTGCGGGGTCGCCCCCTCAAACCATTTGCCTTCCTCCTTCTCTTTTTCTGACTTCATTTTTGCTGGCTTTAGCACACTTTACCACTGCTAATCAGTGCTAAAGTCATATGTTGTCTCTGAAACATGGTGACGGGCTCATACCCAATTGGCTTATTTAATTTACGTGTAAGTCCCTAGCCAAGTGCACTACATGTGCCCAGGGCCTGTAAATTAAATGATACCGGTGGGCTGCAGCACTGGTTGTGCAACCCACATAAGTCGCCCCCTAACCATGTCTCAGACGTGCCTCTGCAGTGCCTGTGTGTGCAGTTCCACTGCCACTCAGACTTGGCATTCAAAAGTACTTGCCAAGCCTTAAACGCCCCTTTTTCTACATATAAGTCACCCCTAAGGTAGGCCCTAGGTAGCCCTTGGGATAGGGTGCTATGCAGGTAAAAGGCAGGATATGAACATGTGTGTTCTATATGTCCTGGTGGTGTAAAACTCCTAAATTTGTTTTACACTGCTGTGAGGCCTGCTCCTTTCATAGGATAGCATTAGGGATACCCTAATATACTCTTTGAGTGGTAGATCCTGATCTGAAAGGAGTAGCCAGGTCATATTTAGTATGGCCAGAATGGTGATACAAACTCCTGCTTAATAGTGAAGTTGGATTTTATATTACTATTTTAGAAATGCTACTTTTAGAAAGTGTGTATTTCTTTACACTTAAATCCTTCTGTGCCATCCAATCCACATCTGGCTAAGTTTAGATGACAGCTCCCTTGTGCATTCACTCAGACAATCCCAAACACAGGATGCTCAGTCACACTTGCATACATCTGCATATTGAATGGGTCTTCCTGGGCTGGGAGGGTGGAGGGCTTGACATTTACATGTCAAAGGACAGTAGTCTGCCCTCGCACAAAGGACTGCCACACCCCCTACTGGGATCCTGGCAGACAGGATGGAACTGAAAGGGGACCTTGTGCACTTCTAAGCTACTCTTTGAAGCCTCCCCCACTTCAAAGGCACATTTGGGTATTTAAGCAGGGTCTCTGACCCTACCAACTTAGACACTTCTGAGGTAGACACTTCTACTTCACAGACACTTCCTGGAGAAGAAACCCTGAACCAGAACCTGCAACCTGCCAAGAAGAATTGCCTGGCTGCCCAAAGGACTCACCTGTCTGCTTTTCTGCAAAGGACTGCTGCCCTGCCTGTTGCCCTACTGCCTTGTTGCCCTCTGGCTCTGCTGAGAAGTGCCCTCCAGGGGCTTGGATGGAGCTTGCCTCCGGTTCCCTGAAGTCTCAGGTCCAAAAAGACTTCATCTCTGCAAAAGATCTCCTTGTGAGGTGAAAATTGACGCACAGCTTGCAAGAAATGATGCACAGCCCGACTTCGCAAGGAGAAGATCCATGGATCGCCAGCGTTTCGACTGGAAATTCGACACGCGGGCCACTGAATCGAGGCAAAGCTGAGCCAGAATGACGCCGCCTGTCTTCCTGAGAGGAATCGACGCAGGGCCTGCTGTGCGGCAGAAATTTCCACGCATCGCTCACCGGGTCGACGCAGCCCCTGTGACTTTGTCCTACAAGTGCCAGATTTCAACGCATCGTCCCTGGGGCGTCCAAAAACCCTGCAACCCAAAGAGAATCCAAGTCCGTGCTCCAGAAATTGACGCAAAGCCTTCCCTGCATGAAAACTAAACCACGCATTGCCTGTGTGTGCTGGAAAAATCAATGCACACCTCCCCATTTTCCATGCATCTCCTCCTCTGCGGTCCCTTGCGGAGAATTTGAACGCAATCAGGTACTTTGTGCTTGCAAGAGACACTTGTTGCTTTAAAGACTAAAGACACTATATATCATTTTAAAGTGATATTTCAACATATACTTATTGCATCTTGGTCGTTTTGACCTGCATCTTACTTGATAAATATTATATATTTCTCTAAATACTGTGTGGTGTACTTTTGTGGTGTTCTACTGTGTTATTGCATGATTGATTACACAAATACATTACACATTGCCGTCTAAGTTAAACCTGGCTGCTCAGTGCCAAGCTACCAGAGGGTGGGCACAGGGTAATTTGGATTATGTGTGACTTACCTGACTAGAGTGGATTTGTGTTAGAAATGGGGTCTTTGTTGACAGTCAGGTTACCCTCTGTTCAAGCAAGGACCCTCACTCTAGTCAGGGTAAAAGAGAATCACCCTCAGCTAACTCCTGCTTACCCCCTTGGTAGGGGTTCCAACACACACAGTAACTTAATGGAAACACTACAAAATGACACAACACAGGTTTAGAAAAATAGAGAATATTTATCTAAACAAAACAAGACCAAAACGACAAAAATCCACAATACACAAGTCAAGTTATCAATTAAAAAGCAAAAAGAGTCTTCATGTAGTTTTAAACACACACTAACAATGTTAGTGTGAAAATGTACCTTGGGTGCATCAAAAATAACCCAGCACGGGCGAGTGTGCGTCAAAAAGGGCTTGCAATGCGCCGATTTCACTCACGAGCGAGACCTTGCGTCGTTTCTCCTTTCATCGGGTTGGGCGCAGTGTTTCGTCTCTCCGCAGGACAGTAATGCAACGATCCGGTCTGCACTCTTGGGTCCGGGCAGACTGTGCGTCGTTTTTACACACCCATCGGTGTTTGCGTTGGAAATCCAGCTGCACGATGATCCGAATACCACGCAGCGCGGGTTGCGATCTCACCAGCCTCCATCAGCGATGCTGTGCGTCGTTTTTCCAGCTCCGTGTGTTGATCTTATGGTCATGTTGCAGGTGAGCATCAATTTTCAGCCGCAAAGCCGGCGGCGCGACCATTTTTCAGACGCAGATTGGAGTTGTGTCAATCTTTTCCCCGCACAGTGTTCTGTGAGTGGATTTCTTCCTATTAGGCTGCCAGCTTCTTCTCTCAGGGTCCCAGGAACTGGATGGGCACCACAGGGCAGAGGAGGAGACTTTCCAGAGGCTCCAGGTGCTGGTAGAGAGAAGTCTTTGCTGTCCTTGAGACTTCAAACAACAGGAGGCAAGCTCTAAATCAAGCCCTTGGAGATCCTCACACGATGGAAGGCAAACAAAGTCCAGTCTTTGCCCTCTTATTCTGGCAGAAGAAGCAACTGCAGGATAGCTCCACATAGTACAGGCAGGGCAGCTCTTCTTCCTCAGCTTTTCAGCTCTTCTCTAGGCAGAGGTTCCTCTTGGTTTCCAGAAGTGTTCTAAAGTCTGTGGTTTTGGCTGACCCTTCTTATACCCAATTTTTCCTTTGAAGTAGGCCTACTTCAAAGCAAAGTCTTGACATTCACCAAGGGGTTGGAGACTGCATTGTGTGAGGACAGGCACAGCTCTTTCAGGTGTAAGTGACCACTCCTCCTCTCCCTCCTAGCACAGATGACTCATCAGGAAATGCAGACTACACCCCAGCTCCCTTTGTGTCAATGAGCTCAGAGACCCCAAACTCCACATGTCCATCCGCTCCCAAAGGGAATCTATACTTTAATCATATTTAAAGGTAGCCCCCATGTTAACCTATGAGAGGGACAGACCTTGCAACATTGAAAAGCGAGTTTAGCAATATTTCACTGTCAGGACATGTAAACACATTACTATATGTCCTATCTTAACCATACACTGCACCCTGCCCTTGAGGCTACCTAGGGCCTACCTTAGGAGTGTCATATATGTAAGAAAAGGGAAGGTTTAGGCCTGGCAAGTGGGTACACTTGCTAAGTCGAATTTACAGTTAAAACTGCAGACACTGCAGTGGCAGGTCTGAGACATGATTTCAGAGCTACTTATGTGGGTGGCACATCCAGTGCTGCAGACCCACTAGTAGCATTTGATTTACAGGCCCTGGCACCTCTAGTGCACTTTACTAGGGACTTACTAGTAAATCAAATATGTCAACCATGGAAGAGCTGTCCCTTCTTGCGTTCCAAAGGACAAGTATGGTCAAAAGTACCTTTAAAACAACACAGCAGCGAACGCTAGAGCACGCTGCAGGGATGTGGATATCACATACACAAGATGTCCACCTTGCCTGTTGTATTAGTCCTATTATATAGTAACAACCATTGACAATGCCAGTAGGTCCGGCCTTTTCTTGTTTTAAAAAATAGTTTTTTGATTGGTATTCAATTTTGTGTGTCAGAAAATGGATCTCTAGTTGGCAGGGGTTAGCACCCTGTCCAAGTAGGGATCACAATCCTAGTCAGGGAAAGTCAGATACCCAACCTAAATTAACCTGAGCTCACCCCTTTGGTAGCCTGGCATCGAGCCTGCAGGCTTAACTTAGAAAGCAATGTGTAAAGTATGTGTGCAAAACGTAACCACAGTAACACTGAAATACACCAAAAAGACTTAGGTTAAAAAAAATAGATATTGGCTATCTGAATAATACAAGACCAAAATGACAAAAATCCAATCAGTAGATCCTGAGACAAGTAATTTTAAAGATTTACGTGAAAAAAGCTAGTAGAAGCGCAAAGCTCCAATGGGGCTATCTGAGCTCACTGGACTGGGACAAAGTCACAAGTTCATGGCAACCGTGATGCAGGGGGGAGCGTTGAGCGGTTACAGGGACCCACTTAGGCTTGCTGAACGCAGTACCTTAAATCTTGGTGCAAGGTCTGTGCAGCGTTGCCTAGTGAGTACAAGCATTGTCTGCAATATTTTTCAAGCACCTAAGCTGCAAGGCTTTTGGGGGCTTGGAGTTGCTTTGCATTGACCCTGGGGATCTGTGCAGTAAGGCTTTGTGGGGCTTGGCATTTGCTTTGTGTCATTCCGAGGGAGTAGTGTGGCGAGGATTAGCAGGGCTTGGCGTTGTTGTGTTCAGTTCTGATGAGCTGGCAGCTGCGATGCAAGGATTTGTAGGGATTTGTGTTGCTTCACAGTGGTTTTGATGAACACCACAGAAGGCAGAGCACCTTAGGCCCACTGCAAAGGGTCGAGGACTGGGGTGGCACCACTTGGCAGGGTAGACTAACAGATGGTAGAGTCAAGGTTCTGTAGTAGGCTAGTTGCAGCAGCCTGGCATGTCCCGGAGACTGCAGAAGAACACGGGGCAAGCTGACAAGCCCTTGGAGATTCTTGGGTTTAAGGATTTAGAGAGAAAGTCCAGTCCCACTCTCTGCAGGTCAGAAGCTGCAGGCAGCAGGCCAACACAGCAGAGCAAACAGCAGGCCCTCTTGCAGCAGTAGGCCAACAAAGCATAGCAAGTAGCAAAGTGGCAGTCTTTCCTATGACAGCAGCAGTAAGCCAAAACAGCAATGCAGTTGCAGCATGGCAGTCCCACCTGGCAGCACAGCAGTCCTTCTTCCTTAGTTCCAGTAGAATCTGATTTTTCTGAGGCTTGGGGTCCAATATTAATGCTTTGGTGTCATGGTTCTAGAAAGTGGCAGAAGCTTCCAGAGGCAGGTCTTTGAAATGTACAAATAATTGCCTCTATTGTCCTGGCTCCCAGCTGGCTGGAGTAACAATACAGGGTTGTTAAGGCCTATTGTGGGTGGACAGGGCAAGTCTATTCAAGTGTAAGTGAGGCAGTGTTAAGCTTCACTCCCCCTCAAGCCAGTTAACGGCCCATTAAGACCCATTAAGACCCATCAGGTCACACCTAATCTCCCATTGTGAGTGGCTCTCTAGAGGGAGTGCACAGAGCTAGAGCACCCATCCCCAATGTGTATTCAAAGTCAGGCAGAGGCACAGAATGGTTAAAGCAAGAAAATGCCAGCTTTCTATTTCTTTTATTTGATGCTTAAGAAACAATGCATTACAAAATAAAATATATTATACAATGAGAGGAAGTAAAACACCACATATTTCATTAACATATGTCCTTAGCTGCAGCAATAGTTTAACATTCGAAAATATCCTAAAAAGCATTATTAATTAATTAACCCATAGGCTTACCAGTTCCATAAATACGACATGAAGTAGAAATTAACAACAAATAATAATACAGGCGCTTCACATCAATTATTGAAACTCAAATCGCCCGCTTCCCTCACCTTGTCGCAGGCTGAGGTTTACTGTAAAAGTGCTTAAAGTGCAGAAAAAAAGTGCATATTGTGCCAAGTTAAAAATAATACCCCCAGGGGTCCTATGTGAACACCCAGATACATATAATACAGACTCCATTTATTCACCAGAGCTGCCATTTTATGTAATTGCCAACTGCCAAGATTGACCCACTCTTCCAACAGACCCCATATTTCCTGTCCCTTACACCTGGCTTTTCTACCTTTATGTTGATATAGTGCCATCTCAAAGTGATATATAGTTAGGAAATGCCTCAGCCATTGTTGAAAAGATGGGGGCTGTCGGTCAAGCCCTGCAGTATCTACACATAAGCAGAAAACAGCCACTGCTAAAACCTTCGCTCTATAGGTCCCAGTGTTTCTGATACTCCTAAATGCATGATGCTCGGGGTAAGTTCCACATTGTATTCCTAACCCAAATGATCCCATTGCTTTCCATGGATATTCCCAGTTGACGCAATTGAATGATTTTTTGGCATCCAACAGGGCCACTGCCATGGGAATACCAGCGACACTAGTAGTGTCAAGCAGCGTTATGACCCTTCAAATATAGTCAGTGGTATCTCCCTCTGGCACAAATCTGTGTTGATTCAGTGTGACCAGTTTACCTATAACAGTACTCAAACGAGATGTACAAACTTTAGAGTAAATCCTAGTGTTGCTGTTTATTAGTTTTATGGGCCTATAAGAACCATTAAAAAACAACAAAACACTATGTTAGCTATTGCCCAAGTAGCTGGAGGTTTGCTACATTGTTGCAATTGGGTGAAGAGTTCCAGCATAACTGGCAACAGTCCGTTCTTAAAGATCTCATAAAATTCCAGAGGGATTTTGTTGCCTCTGCAGCTTTCCAAGTGGGTAGCTCATGGATCACAACTTCTAGGTTCTGGATTGTAATCTAGGCCCTACGTCCCTCCCGTTCTCCCTGGGTGATTCTATCAGCTTTTATAATACTCAAAAACACATTCCTAGATTGTTCGCCCCCTAAATGAGGCACTCTACAGAGTTCTTCATAGTATCAGTGAAAAACTTCTCTAGCATCATTGGGGTCTGAGACCAGCCCACCCAGCAGATCCCTTATTTCGCTAATGATGCCAGCAGCTGCCTTCTGATGACTTTTACCACAAGAAGGTGCCCAAACATTTCATAATATTAGTAGCACACCATATGTCTGGAGAAAAACATTTCTGTCACCTTCTTAGCAAAAATCTAATTGATTGCGGCTATGGCAACTGCAACCTTCTGCAAGGCAGCATTAAGTTCCAAGCCTTCCGCGACAGCTAAGGAAGCTGATTTTCTGCTAATCTAAGCTTTAAATATAGCTCCCTGATCAAACCTGGGGTATGTTTCTGCCACCATAGACTAAAACCTTGGGTTTCCCCATGGATCCCAGCCTTTATGGCATTTCTTACTACGTCCACAGGAGCAGTGCCCCTATTCAATTCCAAGACTTCTGACAGCCATATATTCAAGTGGTGCACATACATGGGGTCATTCAATAGTCCCCTCTCAAAGGACCAGCTCCTCCTGCTGATTTTAAGACCCTCCATGGTAAGTTCTAACAATAAAGGGTTAAGGTTCGACATGAAGCGTGAATATAGCTCTAAGCCCAACCCCATTAATAACCCGGGGACATAAAAAAACAATCCAGATGAGATAATGTTCTATATAGAGCAGAATAATACGTATAGTCAGAATCTGGTGCATTCAGGATTGACTAGACATCCACCAGACCACATTCTTTTTGTAAGCTATGAAGGGCTTTAAAAACCATGAGTTTTCAGCCGGAGTAATTGCTGGGATTAGATTCCATGGTCTCCTTGAGACTATGCCAGGATCCATTAAAATTCAGATCAACTCACACTACATAGGGGTCGGGCCACTCAGCTAATTCTACTGCCAAAAATCTAGTACTGCTGGATCATCTAATACAGAGCCATATAAAGAGCTCAAAGTAAAGCCCCTGTGGTATGATGGCATTCCGCAAGAACCCACCTTCCATACTTCGGTGGCATGCCAGCTGAAATCACAGCCCCTGCTATGGGCTAATATAGCAACACCTATAGTTTTCGTGTTCTGCCTGTTACACATCACTACTGTCATCCCAAGAGTATCTAATATGTGTTTAGTAGAATATTCTACATGTGTCGCCTGCAAGCAATATATGTATTCCCTTATCTTCAGCTACCCTTCTCCTTTTCTGGAAACTATTTAAACTACAGATATTAAAGAGGCTATACGAAACTTAGCGTTATCCTATTGCCAAGTCAGTATTGGTCTGAACCATTGATGCCTAGGGTCAATCCTATTTACTTCACAGTAATCATGCTTGCTTTTTATCCGACTGTTAATTTCCCACATATCATACCTTAATTTAATCTCTACTTGGACTTTGACTTTCATAACCGCTTTACACTTCCTATTCCTCTGCTTAGTCCTTTTCCCAAGCACACCTTTTATTTGCACCCGTCTACTTCCCCAATTTCTCCCTCTCTCTCCTCACTCCCATCACCCCATACATCCCCAACCCTTTTTCTCCACCCTTCCACCGTTTGAAGCTATCAGACCCCCCAATAGTCTGAGTGATAGCTCCCTGAGTACCTACAGCAGGCTCACCTCACCAGTGTTGTGCATATACCCCAGCATCTAAAAAAACACTTGAATAATTGCAGTGAGAACAAAATATTCAATGACCCCCCCTCACGATTTGCTTCAGTTTATACAATCCCTCAACCATGATTCACAATACTGATTTTCATATTCACTTGGTCCACTTTAAAGATAAGAAGTGCCTTGCTGCTTATCATACCGCTCAGCATTATGGACCGTGAAGGGTAAAGCATCAAGCCTAAGATCAAGTACCTATCGGATCATCAATATATTATTTCAATCCCAGGAGCCCACCCATAATTGCTTATTGTCTTATTACCATTACTCCGTCTTCTGAGGAAACAATTCATTCAAATACTCCTTTGCCAAAATCTCAGAAGTAACAAAAATCTTAATCTTTCCTGTGACTACTGTTTTTAGTCGTGCCGGGGCCAGGTACAAGGCTTCTGTCCCAGTTTCCTGATAAGGCATAATCAAGTGCGTCAACCTCCATCTGCGTTCTACTGTGGCATGGCAGAGGTCTGGGCGTGTGAAGAAGGTGTGCTCCTCAGCACATATTGGAGAATCATGCTAAGCCTTTTCGAAAATGGCTTGCCTTAATAGATAGTTCCTGAAGAAAACCAGGATTGCTCTTGGATGATTAGCATCAGAACCATGATCTTCCCCCTCCCTCTGCTTAGGGGAAACCGATGCACCCCCTGTATGTCTGGCTCCCGAATCCCAATTTGTGAGCTCAGAGAAGGCTTTCCTCAAAAGTTTGATCATAAATGCCCAAATGTCATTGCCTTCACCCTCTTCCTTACTCCCTAGAAAGAGCAGATTGTTCCTCCTCTGATGGTTTTTGTAATATTCCAGTTTCCACAGGATATCAGAAAGTTGCCCTCCCTGTGATTCAGCATGCTCCTCTAGTATCTGAATATCTGCTTCCACCATTGATGTTCCCATTTCAATCAAATTCTGTTTTTCTTAAATCTCCCCACATGTCTTAGCCACCTTCCTCACTGTAGTTTGGATCTGTTTGGTAGCCATCCTGGCCCTCTGGCTCTCTGCCCGGGTATCAGTTTGTAGCTCTTTTATTGTGTCATATATAAGATGTAGCATAGATTTAACTGTACTAGCTGTGCTAGTTGTGAGGTTGTTTTACAAATACCCCTCTTCAGTGTCATTTTCCAAAGAAAAGCTATTGGGTCCACCATTCCTGTCATGACAGTCTTGTGCCCCAATAGTCCCATTTCAGGACTCATGATATATGGAAATCAGTCTTGTCCCTGATCCGCATGGGAACAATCCAGCCCGAACTGTCAGGCCAGGTTCTTCCTGGACCAGAAACAAGCATCCAGGGACTGGTTGCAGGCTATCACCCCTCATCAGCCAGGCTATCTTAAATATGGTGGCATAGCGAGCACGGTACCCCAATGGAGGTGTGGTGAGCAAAACAAATGATGAATTAAACCCAGATCTGTGACTGCAGGTGAATGTTTGATTTGTTTCACATTTTGTCCATCTTCTCTGTTCTTTTTGCTTTTGTCACAGTAAGTGGAAAGGGCATACCCAGACGTGGGTCCAGTGCATAATGTACCACTGGATTCAAGCTAGCCTGGCTGAGGGCTGATATCCTGAAATCGGTCCCAGGATGCTTGTTACTGGTCCTGGGAGGACCTGGCCTGAAGTTGAGGCTGGACTGTCCCCATGGGGAGCAGGGTCAAAACTGATTTGCATAAGGCTATGTCCAAATTGGGATGGCATGGTGAGCTAAAAAACTGATGGATTTAACCTAGATCTGTGACTGAGGGTGAATGTTTGATTTATTCCACATTTGTCCATCATCTGTTCCTGTTTCTTTCTATAAATGGCAGTTTCATGCTCACAATTCAACTTCATCATAAGTCATGATTCTAAGTTGTGAGTCCGGAGACACCAGTCTCCACATTTCCACCTTTTCCCAATTGGGAGTTGCACTTAAAAACTGTTTAAGGTATTCCCAATGTTACCCTTTGGGAGGGTTAGGCCTTGCAATGGTGAACAATTAATTAAGCAGTTTTTAACTACCTGGACATGTTAAAGTTAAAATTACATATCCAACTTTTTAAATACACTGCACCCTGCCCTCAGGACTAACTAGGACCTACCTTAGGGGCGACATACTTATTAAAAAGGAAGTTTAGGGCCTGGTAAGTAGTTGTCCTTGCCAGGTCGAAATGGGAGTTTAACAACTGCACACACAGGCTCTGCAGTGGCAGGTCTGAGACATATTTGAGAGGCTACTCTAGTGGGTGACAAATCTGTGCTGCAGGCCCACTAGTAGCATTTAATTTACAGGCCCTAGGGACTTATAATACACATACCAGGGGCTTACACGTAAATTAAATATGCCAAACAGGTGTACCACCAATTACACCATGTTTAGAGGAGAGAGCACATGCACTTTAGCACCGTTTAGCCATGGTAAGGTGCCCAGAGTCCTAAAACCAACAAAAACAGGGTAAAAAAAATAGAAGGATGAGTGCATTACGTTTAGGGGGGAGCCTGCAAAAAGGGCCATTCCCAACATTATGAATATAGTTGTTTTGATTGCTGTAAGTGTGAATGCTACAATTAGCCAAAGGGTAGGTGAATGGATAGATAAATGACTACATGGATGTATGATTGGGTGTCACTCATTCATTCATCAATGATTTCAATCACTATCCCATTTTAGTTTACATGGTGCGTGTTAGTTGAATGATGGCCAGCAACCCCAGAGAAACAAGGCCAGCCTTGTTCTCCATGTCTTCTGTCTCTGAGACCATTCACAATTTTAGCTACCTTTTGTGACATACAGACATGCCTCACAGTGTATTCTCTGCGAAGTACAAAGACCAACCTTTCCACAAGCCCCTTAGACAAGGAGAACTCTGGTCCAACTTGGTTAGCTATTGTTAAAGTGGAAATATTAAGTTAAGTAATGTGCTGACACTGAGTGGCAGTGAGCCACTGACCAGATGCTATGCACTGCCAACCTAGCATCTGGTCGTGCACTTCAGCTTCAAGATGATCTAAATCTAAATGGGCAATGTGGACATTGCTAAGGTGCTATCTAAATGTTGAGCCCTTTACTGCTCATTTCCTCTAGATTAGGAATTGGAAGCTCCTGTTTTCATGAAACTCCTGAAAATCTTATTATTCGGGCTGGCATTCTAAGGGTTTTTTGTGGGTTCCCACAAGCCATAAATACAGAATATCAACTATGTGCACTAACCTACCTGATTGGATATGACCTTCTCTACGTCACTACTGTTATCTTATTTGCTTTCATGAGTAACCAGAAGATTACACATGGCACATTATAAAACTTCTAAAGAAATAATAAACATTGTCTTGGTTTATAATTTGGTGGATGGATCACTCTGCACAAATATGGTGGGTTTCCAATCCACCTTATTGCAAGTTCCATAAAATATAACACACTTGTAATAAGGTGGACAGGATATCTGCTTTGTTTATGTCGCAATAAGTGATCCACCAAACTCTAAATTAGGCCCTTAGGCCCAGGTTTATGGTGGCCTAGCGCCATTCCAACGCCACATTTACTCTAATGTGGCATTGGAAGGGCAAAAACGCTGTTCCATATTTACAAATTAGCACAATGCTTTCATTGCTCCACTTTTAACCCCTTGCGCCACATTATGCCTGCACCAGGCACAATGTATGCAATGGGGGCGTTCTGGCGCTAGGGAGCCTGCATAAACGTCGCAAAGGAATCTGTAAGATTCCTTTGAGCCATTTTTTTAGTCATTTTTTAATGCCTGCTAAGTGCAGGTGTTAAAAAGAGGATCCCATTGTGTTCAGTGGGTCTCTGGGTGCTTTGCAGGATTAGCGTTAACATTTTTGACACTAGTCCTGCAAAGCACCGGACTAGCATCAAAAAGTGTGATGCTAGTCCCCCTGACTACCGCCATGGTGCGCCGTATTTTAAATACGGTGCATACATGGTGGCATTAGGGGGGCACTAAGGGGAGCTGATTCCCTGCTGAAAATGCGCTTGCCTTCTTTGCTGCGGGTAACTTTGTCTGTGTGAAGGGCCCGGGCAGTCCACTGAGTCCATGGACCATCTCTATACCTCTCACCATCACAGTACGAGCGATGCTCAAGAAATGAACAACTATTACTGTGACGTGAGTTGTGGCTCTGCCATGAGAATATAAACCCTCACTGTGCTAACTCTGAACTCACTTTTTGTAGCTTTTTTCTTACTTCTGTGACATCCACCCTCCCACCGGCCCTTCCCGAGTGCCTGCTAGAAAATGGGGGACAGATCATCAATATTTTCAGTTCAATCAAGTGTGTGAGGAAAAAATGACATTGAAGGGAAAATAGTTTGATTACAAAAAAGGCGACTTCAAATATGAGTGTGACTGTCTACAGCCGACTGACCGACTGACAATACACATGTTGTGTTAGGAAAAATGCACAAGTCAACAACCTACTCGAATGCGATTCACTTAAGTGTGTCAATGTTACAGTGTGCTCTATTTGCATGTTTAACTCGCAAAGGTTTGGCTAGTGGCAAACATTCATAAAGTGCCAGCACAAATAATAGATGCCGCAATGATGATCTTTTTTCATGAATCGTCCTCCAAGACTTCACACACTGTACCTTCACACTCTGTACCCTCACACTGTACACACTGTCCCTTCACTCCCCTAGACCTCACCTAATGAACTAATGGTATTCAGCCATTTATTGGAGTCGGCTGTCATTTTTAAGGGATCCTGAGAAAAAATGTGGAAACAACCCAATGGGGTTACACTTAAGAAATCCATCATAAAACATCGATGCCGCATGTGGGACACAGAGATTTATTTTCGTATTTCTTGCAGATTTGTATCCAACGACCATGGTATTACAGCTCTTTACATAAGCACCAGGTTTTTTTTTTTTTTTTTAGACACGGGGGGATTAAGTGATTTGTCCAGAATCACAGTATTTCAAATTAACACACACCATAAGGAAAAGAAAGAAACTCATTTAAAAAAATCATTTATTGCATTAATTAACTTGGAAAACGTCCCTGTAAATATTGGGTCACAGCCCACAACGCTTAAGAAACGCTTAAGAAAGAAAGTCTAAAAGCTGAGAGGAGCTGGAGGCAAGCCATTTCTGCTACAACCAATATTTGTAAAGTGTGTTTTTCATATTTCCCCTCGTGAGAAAGTAAACTGGGCTGCAGCTTCGGCAGGAGGGTTTATCTACGTGCTTTTGTGCTTAGTTATTTTTAATTCATTGTGTTCATAAGCCTTTGTGTATCAAGTGCGAGCAGAATGTGCCTGATGCATGGATTGTGCGTGTACGTAAAGCGTCTGCCTCCTAACATTCTCGGGTTCATGTGAATTTAGTCCCATGATCGCAATCCACGCATCTAATGAATTCACGAACAGTTTCTATCTGCGGGGAACCTATTAATATTAGCAAAATTTTACATAACACATTTAACCACGGTGATTTTTTTTAGCACCAAAATATGAGGGGGGTGGTGGGGGAGGGCACACACATGAGGCTCAGAAGATACTGTTTATGTGGAGAACAGCACAAGGCTTGCAACAGCACAACCTCTGTCCCTCTCTCCTAATCAATATTCTAATGCATATGATATTTCTACTACCACCCCAAACCCTTAACACTTCAACACATCCTCACTTTCCTCACTGTTCCACCCAGTTATACCTTACGGGGCAGATTTAAGAGCCCCTAGTGCCTCCTTGCGCCACACTAGCGTCATTTTTTTAATGCTAATGTTGCCCGAGGCCAAAATCACTGCGCCAAATTTACAGTGGTACAATGCATGCATTACGCCACTTTGTAACCCTTTGCACTACACTATGCCTACACCAGGTATAATGTATGCAAAGAGGGCGCTCCCCCGCTGGGGAGCAAAAACTGGTGGAAAGAAATCTCAGAGATTTATTTGCGTAATTTTTTGGCACTTTTAATGCCTTCTCAGAGCAGACGTTAAAAGGAGGCACACCATTGTTTACAATGGGTCTTAATGAGCTTTGCAGGATTAGTGTCAAAATATTTTACGCTAATCCTGCAAAGCTCGGAACTAGTGTCAAAAATTCTGAAGCTAGTCCCCTAACTACTGTCATGGTGCACTGTGTCTTAGATACGGTACACACATGGTGGCATTAGACGGCGCTAAGGGGTGCAAGAAAAGTGGCACTGCACTAAGTGCAGTGCCACTTTTTTTAATACTGGCCCTATGTTTTCAACAACCCACAAACCCCACTGGCTCTAACCTAAGTATTTGTGGATCTCAATGCTTTTATTCCGATCTCACTCCAACTTTCATGTGTTTAAACTCATGGTCATGCCCTGATCAAAACAGTCACCAAAAAGCATGAAGGCATTTATGTACTAAATATAAAACAAAGGTAGTAAAAGGTCAAACAAGATAATAAAATTAAACTAATTTTTTGTCCTAGCTATCCATACCCTCTTCGTCTAGAGCTGTGCATACTGGTGGTGAAGTTTATACCACGAGAAGGTACCCTCACCAGAATATGCTGATTTCTGTGCCTCCACTCAGGACTCCTCATTCCTTTCAGAAGCCTAGACATCACTATCTGATGTATAATTATATGAATATCTGTCCTGAGGAAAAGGAGATTTCCCCCATCCTAGCTGAACAAATATGCAATTATTGTGAACTCTAGGACACAGAAGCATGCCATGCATGAATCCCTACAAAACTCTTCAATCTCTCTGTAAAACTCGTACCTGGCCCTGCTAAATTCTGTGACTTACTTACCTCCTCAATACTTATTTGGGCAGGGCCAAGGAGTCAGAGCTATCTTCCTACTCTCTCTTATCTCCTCCACATCTATTTAAGTCTCTTTTTTTAAGGACAAACACCGGCTTTATTCCCTTTCACTGGCAACCTTTCCCCAGATGCTTAATGAACGAGGGGCTTGGCACAATTCTCTTCCTTCAGGTCAGCCAGAATTGACTTATTACTCATGGACAAGCGAACATCTTCCACTCATTCAAAGCTGCAGCAAAGCCTTTCAGATTTTCACATCTACTAATTGAATGTCTGCCTATCTTAATCACACTTGTTTTGTACATTTCCCTGGCACATGGTTATCCCTGAGCTATGTTCAGTCTCCGAATTCGTATTCTTAAAAGTTCAAGCTCTCTTTGTGGCCACCTCAGTTTTGACTTAATGCACCCAAATAATTTGTGTTCAACCCACACTCTCACCAAACTTGTCTCCAATCTCAATACACATTTCCTCAACATCCCTATAACTCCATAATGATGTATGAGCAGTCGCTAACCCATCAACTTCAAACTTCTAAATCTCCTCTATAGACAATGAAAGGAACAAACCATCTGCATGGGTCTATCCCAAATGATATATGCCATGCCATCCCCTGTTCTGGTCCATGTTAATGCAAGCCACCTCACCTCTCCTTACTCCATCACCAATTCCAATGTGGTAATCTCTCTCTGGTTTTCTTCCCTATTTACTCTTAGACCCTAAGGCCCTCATTCTGACCCTGGCGGTTCTCTACCGCCAGGGCCAACGGGGGCGGGAGCACCGCCGACAGGCCGGCGGTGCTCCCTTGGTCATTCTGACCGCGGCGCTTTGGCCGCGGTCAGAACGGGAAAACCGGCGGTCTCCCGCCGGTTTTCCACTGCCCCTTAGAATCCTCCAAGGCGGCGCAGCTCGCTGCGCCGCCGAGGGGATTCTGACCCCCCCTACCGCCATCCTGTTCATGGCGGGAAAGCCGCCATGAACAGGATGGCGGTAGGGGGGGTCGCGGGGCCCCTGGCATGCCTATGGCATGGGCACGGCAGGGGCCCCCTAACAGGGCCCAACTAGGCTTTTCAGTGTCTGCGATGCAGACACTGAAAAGCGCGACGGGTGCTGCTGCACCCGTCGCACGCCTTCCACTCCGCCGGCTCGATTCCGAGCCGGCTTCCTTGTGGAAGGCGCTTTCCCGCTGGGCCGGCGGGCAATCTGAATCAGATCGCCCGCCGGCCCAGCGGGAAAGTCAGAATACCCCTCGCGGTCTATTGACCGCGGGGCGGTATTCAGGCGGCTTCCGACGGGCGAGCGGCAACCGCCGCCCGCCTAGGTCGGAATGACCACCTAAATGTCCAAAAATCATTACAATACAGGTTATCTTTTTAACATACTGTCTTGTAACTACATAAACACATGTCAGGTAAACTCTTTGGAGAGAGAAACAGTGACTCAGAAATCTACTGCATCCTGGCATCCCTGCGTTTGCCTCTTTTTCTGGACCATCCTCTTGCAACTTATTTCTCCCATAGAGCTTTCATAAAGCCTGAACCATGACTCACAAAATACTTTCTTGCCCAAAAGATGCATAAATTCATAACTTTGTAGACATCATTTTTTCTGGCATGTAAAATGCAAAGTTTATCCCTGAAAATATCCTTAGTACTAAGCAATATACATAAGATGCATTTCAATAAAGAAGCATTGGCAAAGCAAATATGTCTACCTTTTCTAAAGCATGTAATTACAAAGTGCATTGCTGACTTTTTATTAGGGTAAGTGTTTGGTAAGGGGTGAATCTTTGCGTGGTCCCAATTCTCCTAGAAAGAAAACACCAGAGTTGCCCCCGCCAGCAGCAACCACTGCAAATCCTTTACCAACGAAAGTATTATAAACTAAGTTTATTATCCTTTCATTGTTAAAGGGGTGGGGCATTGGGGATGACAAGCACTGAGGGGAGTGCACTGTGCACACCCCTCAGTGCGCATGTGTGTTTGGCCGGCCGTCTCGGGGTGGCCAAACACACATGCGCACTGTGCTGTCTCCAGCCCGAAACTGTGTTGCCGGGCTGGAGAGAGCAGGCATAGGCTCCCAGTCTGCGCTTCCAGCCAATCCTAATGCTGCTCTCAGCAGCATCAGGATTGGCGGCAGGCCAGGCTGGGAGCCTGAGCCTGCCTGCTGCTGAAGAAACAGAGGATTGGCAGCACTGCACAGCACCGCGTGCAGGTAAGCTTTTTTTACATTTATTGTTCAATTTTATTAATATCCCCCCCCCCAACAGAGCACTGCCCCGTCCCCTGTAACACCCGCAAGTCGTAACTGGAAAACACTACAACAGAGCAACAGCTTGCTCTGCAACATTATTGGATTTGCAAGTAGGGACTCTTTATTAAACAATCTGCATTAAAATATTTAAGCTGTCCCCACAAAGGAGAGTGTTAAAAAGGAGTTAGTAGATGTAGCTTGTGTTTTAACCCATGACTATATAAGGCATCAACAGAACCATATTGCATAGTAGAAATTGTTGACATTTGACCAGGGTTTTGGGACAGCTGTAGAAAGCTTATGGGCATTCACACCTTCACTTTGTGAACAAAAATATGTAATGTAATGTGAACTTGATAACATATTATTAAAGCAAATTAAATCAAATGAACTTGTAAAGATGACTAGGCTTAGCTTGCCAAAAGATAAACATTACATCCTTCCCAAATAAATAAAAAAACAGCAACTAAAAAGGCATTGTCTCACTAAAATAAATACTTCTAACAACACACACTTGTTTTGAATTACAAGCTATGTCATGTTGCATCTGCAGTGTGACAAAAGGACTACTTGTGCACCATAACCAATAAGAACAGAAATGTGACAATGTAACATCCTCAATATAGCATTGCCTTGAAGGAAAGCCCATACAAGCAATGGCAACTGTTGAACTAAGATAGTGGCTGGTGCGGGGTGACCTAAGCCCATCCTCAGTGTACTCCTTCAAACATATTTTCCTTAAAGTGTTGTTTTTTGGGGGTCTCCCGGACAAGTAATGATGTGTCTAAAGAGAACTAAAAATGAAATGAGAATACAATACAATACAGCAAACAACTCCAGTTGCGTGTGGCACAAAAATAGAATTGTCATAATATCTTCTGACATAAATGTTTTTTCCTGAATATCATTTATACATATATTGCCTCAATGGGGTAATATTTTTGTAAAATATATTTAGGTTGCAATATATATCCATATAATAGTATGACATACAATCCCTTAAAATGAGACCTCTGGCTTCTGTCCTATTTTCCCAGTGCTTCGAGTAATGGCTAAAGAGAAATGATGCTCTTTAGCATCGCTCTATTAACCATGTGCTGCCATAGACTCATAATATGGTAATAGTCTAAAGTAGACACTCGTGTGTGTTGTGGTTTTAAATGTAAAATTAACTCAGATTAACAGTGATGCAAGCAACTTATTTCTATGTTTTTTCATTTTACCACCGCCCAACCAAACCACGAACAGTCTTCAAGAGGTCTGAGGATAGTCTTGTTGCGATTATGTGCTACGCACAAAAACAAACATCCTTCCAGGCACACATATGCATAGCTTTGTGGTCAGTGAAAATGTTAAAATCCTAACTGCACTCATGCACAAGTTAAAACATCAAATGAACTTCCCTTTCCCAGCTTGTGTATTATCAAGGTAACGTTGGTAAATCATACAGAATCTACTCTTTTGTGTCTGGGTCCCAAAGGATACCTGAGTGATAGGGATAATTTCGCTGTATTTAAATATATTCTTCAAGGAACTTCACTGAAAGCATGGGAAATGAATTCTGCCAAATGTCACCTCAACAAACCCTAGAACATGTAGGACACTGACAAGTAATTAGAGTAGAGGGTTAGGTGTAGAGATATGACTAGTGTTAAGATTAGAATGTCAGGGTTGAAAGCTAAGTCTAGGGTGATGCCCAGGGTCAGAATTCAGGTGTATGTGCACATTGCACGATTAGAGTTAAGACTTCGAGGTGGAAGCAAGGCCGTCGGCGTGGTGGAGAACTTTTCTTCGAACATGCCCAGGGTCGCTCAAATTAAGAGTTGCCTGCTAGCCCTGCAGAAACCTCTGAACATAGTCAGGAACATTTGGCACTGTGATTCCAGTCAATGTATTAAACGTTTAACGGAGGATACTGTCAAAATCTTGGTACCCCTCCATCCGACAACCTTTTAACATGCTTTTGTTTTTACAAAAACAAAATACCAAAGCAGGAGGGTTTTTTTCCGAAGAAAAAACGAATGAACCCCATACCATGGGAGTTTTCTGCCATGGTGTAGGGGTCATGCAAGTGTTTTTACTTTCCCTTAATGCCCTGTTTTTTGAAGGTTGTAAAGGAGAGTAAAAACAGGCCATTCAACCACCTACTCTAAAGAGACTGCTATATTATGGGTGAACAAAATAAATAAATATAGATTAATCACCCTTTAAGGGCCATCCTCCAAGATGCACTGAGGTCTCTGATGGGGGTGAAAGGAAAAAGAACCGATTACTTTGGTAGACCTTTGCCACTTCACCCAGCTGAATGATGGGACCAAGAAACTACCTAGTAACTAGGCATCTGCATAATACTTTTTTCACTGGGGGCTTAGCCTCTCAGTGCTGGCATTCACTGCTCATACCTCCCACAAAGCACAGATTTCCTTCATAAATTACAAAAACAGAGTGCTGCATTGCCTGGCCGCATATTGAAATGAGTAGTGAATGGTGGGCTTTGATGAAATACCTTTCACGTGGGTTCAGAAGATCAACGTCTATAAATAGGGATTAACCTCAGGAACACATACAGCTGGTCAGAGCTATCTTCAGACTTCAGATCAGGTAATGCTCTTGGTCACTTTGCCAGGCCTTGTAGCATAGGAATAATGGAAGAGTTCCTGTGGAATTCCCTGAATACCCTAGGGCTTGGGCACATTATTTTTAAAAGAATAATCTTTACAGCACATCACCTTCCACATTTGATACAAACGTATCATGGTGAACATTATACCCCATCACCAACCAGCGAGGATTATGTGGGAATGTTGAATTCAACTGGACAAGTTTGTGAATCGCAGTAGTCAACAACAGCTGTAATATTTACCTGATGCATTAGAACTTAATGTACATCTGAAGTATGCAACTTTTGATCACCTAGGGTTCCATATTTATGGAACAGGAAACACCTGGTCCAAATACATACATTAGGACACATTATATGGGACATTTTCATAAAAACCTCCATGTTTCTCTATCACCAGCTATAAGTGGGGCAAGATCACCAACTTTGAAGAGGATACCTATCGAGTGCTATGTTCACGCCCTAACTAAACTGCCAAAAACACTAATCAATTTCTCAATTCTGAGTGTATCAACACTCAAAAGATTCCACGTCAGTGATGGAAACCCTGTTTACATTTTGCATGTGTTACACCTTTCACTCCCTCGGTGTATTTGCTTTTTTCAAGATTTTGTTTCTGTGCTTTTTATGTGACATATCCTTCCTGTATTGTGCACTTTGAACTGTCTCTCGTCTAAGTATCCTCGAGTTGAGGGTGTGGGCGGGTGTTTATGACAGCACACAGCTGAGAGCTCTGAAACTGAGGCAGAAGGCTGTGTGAGCGTCTCATAGTGCCTTTCAGTGGATCATAAATGTGTACAGACTACATGTACATTCAATCCTTGGCCTTTCTGCAGAGTACACAGATAGAATTAGATGTGTGTTAATTGTAATAGTAGGACAGGGTGAGATATACAAGTGGAGGATTTCAGACAGATGTGATGAAATAAGGGGTGAACATGTCTAACAGAATGAGGGACTGCAGAAGAAGGTTGTGTGTTGTGGAGTCAGGAGTGTCTGCAACACTCAGGTTATCACTTATTCTACAGACCTTGATAATGTTTGATTCGCAGTCTCTTATTTTCAGAAAGAAAACGTCCTAATTATAATTATTCACAACAAATGTATTATTGTTATTCATTTATCTGATACAGCTAACTAGCCGGACAAATAGATTGGGCGTGCCTTGTTTTAGGTACATGCATTTGTTGTGCGACGTCCGGAAGCAATGACATAAAACTCACAGTAAGGTTCCCAAAAACGGATCAGGTGGCACTGTGTGAATTACCCGTTATTATTCCGCACGCTAAGCCATACCATTAATCGGTGACACTTGGACAGGATTCCTACTTCCTCCTTAGGTCACACCCCTTTTAAAGTCCCTTCATTCCCCCACCCAACCCCCCCGAATCCCCTCCCCTCCCCACACACGCACCCAACCTGACTCCTTTTTTCAGTCCCAGTTACAGCCCTCCCTATCGCCTTGGAGAGAAGCAGGACAGAATGGATGGAGAAGGGGTGCTCAGACTTTGCCCGAGTCAGGTGACCGAGTGACTCTGATGAGAGTTTACATATCTCACTCTCCCAGGACACGCTCATTCCGACCCTGTCCTGTTTGATTCCGGTGGACACACACTTGTACCCTGCACAGAGCAGGTTCTACCTGCGGAGTGAGAGACGCGTGACACACAGGGCGTGTTCTCACATCTGGCTGACACTGACAGCTCTTCCCGTCACTGCTGCCCCGAAGCCTCCCACTCCTCGTCCGTGAAGACAGCGGCTGCTTGCAGGGTGGAGGCCGGTTAATGGCATGTTAGAGTCTGCTGAAACATGGATTATGTTAATGCTGGGGCTCACAACAAGGCATTACTGTATTTATTCTTGAGAAATCAACCTGGAAGAGAGCACGAGTCCACATTGTATGTGGCTTCATCCTCGGAAGAGGTGAGAAACTATCAGTGATAGGAGAGAGCAGCAAACAGTGGTGGTGTGTGTGTGGGGAGGGGGTTCTGGGTGGAAGTGCGACCACCACTGCAGAGCTCAGCACCAGAAGTGGTAGCTGTGTTCCAGGAATTGATCAACAAAGTGTGACGTGGCGAGCGTGAAGCTCACCTCCAGGCTTGCTGCGAGGTGTGATCCTGGGCAGCTGGCTCCTTGCACCACAGCGTGCAGACTCGGGACTTTAGACCCTCTATGCTTTATGACGGCTGTTCCTTAGCACACACGGCAAGTACTGCTGTCAGCGAGAGAAAGCAAGATGACACATTGGATTCTCGTTGTTAATAACGTGTGAAAGGGGGCGGGGGACTGGCCTGTCAAGCAGCTGTTTAAAGGTACAGCACATGTTGTGTGACTGCACCCCATGTACATTTTAAGTAGACTTTAAGTGCACAGATGGTCATACTCTCTCGCTCTCCCCCCGGCCCCCCTCTATCTCTCTCGCTCTCTCTTACCAACCCAAGCGTGTATCCTGCATAGCAGTCAAGTTGTGGTACAATTTGTTGTAAGTGGTTAGAAAAGGAGTCCAGTCATATGTCTTGGGTACCCCATTTACCGCCATCTCTAAGTAAATCCAGACCCTAGACTCTCCACCAAAGTCTTTACTACCCCGAAAAGCCTTCTTGCTCTGTAAAGTGCTAGCATTACTCTGAAGTACGTGCCTCCTGAAAAAATGATGCGCGGTGGCCAGGCTGCAAATCTCTCACCTTCAATTACACGAAATCAAACGGGTCGGGTACCCTCTAATTACTGCATCCGTGCAAAAGCTCATCCGGCTCGTGCGAGTTTTTTAATCAGGCTGCGATTATCAGCATGCCTGCCCTGAGAAAGCTCGCGCCTCTATTTCTTCCCGCAACTAGTACTTCTCTGCGGCATCTGCTTGTCTTACTTTCCGAGAAGACACTCTCTGCATACTGCTAAGTTCAAAGTCTCTGCTTACTTCCCTGCGTGATAATGCTCGGCATAAAACACGGCTGCTACTCACCCAGCCAGTAGTGCAGGTCGTACGCGGTAGAGTTGGTCTTGATGACTGTGTGCAACACCAGGTATGCGTCCCCTACATAGAAAGCGCCATGAAGACCCGCCGGCACTGGAGCCAGGTCCATTTTCTCGATCCTCCAGATCTGCAGCCCGGATTTCTTGCCAGCTGAGGCAAACTCTTTGTGGTCGAGAACCATGTTCACAAAAGTCCTGAGAGCCTCCTTAAATCTCAGACAGAAAGGGCAGTGCTAGGGCCGTCTGCTTGTCTCTAAAACTCCTTCGTCTCCTTTCACCTCGAAGTAAGAACTGAGCAGCAGCAAAAATACCAGATTCTGCAAGAACTGCCCAGCTTTATACTAGAGCCGCATGGGATGGAAGTAGTGCCAGGGAGGCGTGTCCTGAATCCAGCATACACACACGCACACATCAGCCTGCAAAGTACACAGAGAGGAAGCCGCACACCCACTTGTGGTAAATCACACATGACTGCATCCTTTCACTCGCGAGCGCACCAGCACTGAACGGACCCGCAGCTAGTGTATTCAAGCATCGCAAGAAACAACTCGGTCAGGCCCACATTTTAAATTGTATATGGCAAATGAGACCTGTTTACAGCTTGAAACACTTTTCCCAAACTCTTTATTCTTCTAGGATCAAAACGATTTACATTAACACCCGCACTTGTCACGCTACAGAGCTGGCATTACTGACAATTTACAGATCATGTTAAGCGTTGTACTGACAAGCATGCATGAAACAGACTTTGACACACTTTATATAGTGGATAACAGTTGGCCGCTTTATTAATGTGGACAAGCGTGTGACTGCCCAATGGTATGAGACATTTGGGCCTGAGGCCACCTCACTGATAATAAAACTTTGTATTTATGATAGTAAGATATTCACATTGTTCATTTGATACATTTCAGTTTCGTTTTTCAAAGATTACAGTGAGTGACTGGTGGGCCTTCAAGTCCTGGCCTCCATTTGTCCTGCCTCCTTTTGCCCTTCGATTTTTAGGCAGTCCCACCTTTGATTTTGGAGGGGCTCACTCCAATAGAGTTTGTTTTACCATGTTTGTGTTGTTTCAGGGGGTAGCTTCCAGTTCTTTGCATTAGGCTCAACTCGCTACCTGGCGTATCCTATGCCCTGCCATCCGATGTGGCGGGTCTGGGCTGCGAGTGCCATGTTCTGCTTACTCCCCTTACTTGGCCACCTTACACCCTGCCATAATGCATCCCCAGGTGTGTGGTTTTGCACGCACACCCCCTTACTAGGTGTGTCTTCCAATCAATTCTTTGGTAAAAACTTGTTACCTTTGGTCCTTTTGTCCTTCTGGCATCACGACTGAATGCCTTCACGTTGGGGTGGGAGGGTGGTATTTTCTGCCTGCAGCTGTGCCGAGAGAGCGTTGTCCTGGTCTTGACTAGACCGTCGTTCAGGCAACGCGCCTTAAATCCCATTCCTTTGTCCCCTCTACCCCCCCCATACTTGATTCCATTGGGGGGTTTGAACCACAGCAACCCCCCCCGCCAATTGGTTGCTCCAGGTTGACCAATCCTACCTGTTGGCCTTCACAGCGGTGGGGGTGCGTTGGCACCTACTTGGTGCGCGCCCTCCCCAAAACCGGTTTAACCGGTCCCTTCCGGGCCAAGGCGGCCGTTAAGGTGCCGGCCCTCTAGGCCCCCTATGGGGGCGGCCTATGCACAAATAAGAGGCGTTAACCCCAAGTCTGGTCCTCCTAGTCATAGCGTTCGAGGCTGCCCAGCCTCCCATAGAGTCCCAACCTAAATTTGGAATACACCAAATACTGATATATAGAAATATAATGATTAGAGGTACAATTAAAAAAAAATACGCGATCATGAGATAATTAAAAAACAAACAACCCCATATTTATTCAGTTATGCACATAATAGGGACCCTCATTTTGTTACACATTAAAACTGCTTATTTAAGGTACATCATACATTCAACACCTCATCCGAAGACAGCCACAGTAAAATAAGTTACCAAATAAAGCAATAATATAATAAAGAGGAACACATTTCAGGGTAAAATATTTCATATCTCAAAAAGGTTAAAACAATATAAAATAACACAACTGTTTATATGAAGACAGCACCATTCAATAACCAGAAAACATTTATCCAAAACCTCAGTGGAAGAGATCATTTGTAAGTCAAACCCGAAAGACAACACAACAACAGGGCCACAAAATCAAATGCACGAGGAAGAGTGTTCCGAACCTAGATGTGTCCATGGAAAAATCCTATTTCAAAGTACATATCTACTGACATGCTGAAAATCCAAGCTCCCCTCCTTTTTCTAAGAAAGCACATCAACTCATTTGCACGCAGTAGACTGCGGCCAGAAACAGACAACAGAAAGCAAAAGCTCACAGGGTTAGACACAGTACTGAAGGGTACTTAGGCTGACAAGGGAAGTGGGTAAGTGTTCCATTGTGTGCCTGCAGTGAGCATCATATCAGTGGGAACATGCTCTTTTTGAAATCATAGGGGCGAATGGGACAAATGGGATGTAGCAGGCCCTGCTTAGGCTCAGGAATTTATTTAACCTCGCCCAAGAGGCATAGGAGAGCTAACTCACCTTCAGTCCTTGTCATGGTCCAGGTCTGATCCCCAGCCACTGATTGGTAGAACAGATTCAAAGGCTTAACAGAGGACAGAAAGTGTAGGCGTACTTCTTATTCAGAATCTGAGATGGAAGGGTGCCTGAGTCAATGATAACAAGTCCCCACTTTTTGGCTAAAGGCTTGGTGCAGCAGCTCGTAGCTCACATACGGGTCAATATGTTTCTGTCTCGTGTTCAGATAGATTACAATGAGGGCGAACATATGTTTGATTGCTATACTTTGCCATCCACGTCTGGGTTTCCTATACACAGATAAAAGAAAAATGTGGTAAGGAAATACTAAAGAGAAGCAGAAAAACTGACCAAGCCTACTTTTATACCGTTCATCCATGGTTCCAAATGACACCAGGAGGGTGTCTATGTCGGTAGAGGGTGTGGCAACAAAGGATTCGGTTGACTGCAAGGGGAATATTCCCTTTGAAACAGCTATATACAGGATCCTATACAGGATCCAGTCTGTCTTTGAAAGCTGGTGTATATACCTCGTGTTGCAAAACCATTGAAGCATGATTTCCAGGATCCTTCTGTCAGATACAAAATGAACAATATAGCTCTGAAGTTTTATCCATGATGAAAAAACAGCCGAGTTATTTAGCAGATGTGGCATTTGATCCTATCAAGGCTCTGGCATTTACTGCAAGCCTAAATGGGGCCTCCAGGTTCAACATTTCGACCAAGGAATGGACTTCACATGTCAGTTGAAGGAACACTGAGAATTAGAAGTTTGCTTACCCTTTTCAGGGCAAAGTATCATTTGACTCTGGAAAAATGAAGGAACCTAGAGTCCAGGTTGGGGCTTCTCTTCAAACAAATATTGCTGTCATTGGTGCAATCTGGATCCAAATGAGAGGAATTTCCCTTTGAGCTGTTGTCCAAGACAAATCAGTCTGGTTCTTAACTGATTCTTGCTCCTACTGCCAGTAATACCATTAGACAGGGATGTTCAGGACTCTTGTACCAGATGTTTCCATTGCTCTCAAATGGATCTGTTCCTTCCTCACAGGAGGAACCCAAAGGGCCAGGCTCCCACCCTTTACATCAGAGACCAAGAAATTGATATGTGGAGTCCCACTGTGATCATCCCTCAGCACACCAACATTATCCAATCAAAATACATCACTGTCATCTCCTATGCTGATGACACAAACTCATTCTCTCCCTGACTGACAAAGCATCCACCACCAGAACCAACATCACTTACTCCATGAGCATGGTAGCAGACTGGAAGCAAACAAACGGTCTGCATCTCAACTCTGACAAGATGTAAGTACTGATCTTCAGCAACAACACCTCCTTATGGGACTCCACCAGATGGGCATCAGAGCTAGGACCAACACCCACAGACCATGCAAGACAACGCATTGTGCACCTCCAGCTTCCACATCCTATGCATGCTGTGAAAAATCTTCAAATGGTTGCCTCAGAACAGCAGACAAACCATCACACAATCACTCATCACCAGCAGGCTGGCTTACGGCAACACTCTCTCTGCCAGAATCTCAATACAACTCCTACACAGACCATCCAGAGCACGACTGCAAGACTCATACTCTACCTCCCGCATGGCACCTACATCATACCACACCTAAGGAAGCTTCACTGGCTCCCAATTCACAAGCTGAGCCAATACAAGCTTCTTGCAACTACATAGAAAACAGAACATAACACAAGACTAGGATAACTGAAGAGCAGCAGACACTTTCACAAACCCACCAGACACCTACTTTCTGCCTCACTCTCATGAAATACTGGCATTTGCAAAATCAAAACTGGTGGTCGCTCATTCTCTTACATCATACCCAACACATGGAACAATCTCCCACTATACATCAGAGACTCCTCCTCACTTTTTGAGTTCCGCAAGAAGCTGAAGACTTGGCTCTTAGTAAAAGCACGTTGCGGACCACAAAACTAAACACCTGCCCAAGCACCTGGATACCCTGTTGAGTGATTAGTGTTCCACACAAATCGGTATAGCAAAACATAACATTGCCAGAAAGTCTCAGGGATCTGTTGAGCAAAGGGGCCTTAGTAGTACTTCAACCAAAGATGGAGTGGGGAGCAGGATCCTAGTTGATACTTGTACAGTACCCAAGTCATCAGGAGGAATCATGTTGTTACAGGACCTAAAACAGATAATACATGGGATATTTCCATAGATACTCATGACGTTCCTGGAGTTATAAGATGTATACCTACACCTGCATATTTGATACCCTCACCTGAGGTTTCTCTGGTTCGCCTTGTGTGGCGGACATTTTCAATTCACAGCCCTGCCACTTGGTCCTACTTTAACACCCAACATTTTCACTAAGATCCAGGCTCTTTTACTGGAGTTACAGCATACAGAGGGTATCCTGGAACACCCCTATATCGATGACTGGTTGGTGCGTGCACCATCCCCTTAACTAGCAGAGGTTTACTTGAAGAGGATCTCTGCATTCCTGTTCCAGCTTGGATTTCTAATCGATGTGCCAAAGGCACATCTGTATTTATGTATGAAGTATGTATATATGTTTTGTATGTAAGTATGTGGTATTTCTATACCACATGACAGCCAAAAGTCAGTGGAGCAATGTGCAGCCAAACGACAAACAAAAAGTCAAAGATTGATAAGAGAGGTAGTTGGTTTATGAATAGTTAATGCATTGTGAACAAGTGTTCTTTAAAAATTCTTTAAATTGGAGCTACGCTGGGGAGGTGCTGATGGATAAAGGGATGTTGTTCCAGATTGCAGGTGCATAGATGAAAAAGGCCCATGGCCTTGTTATTTGTTTTTTCATCTACTACTTTCCTATGTGATTAAATACATTGGGGTTAACTGTCACACTCACCTGGACCAAGTGTTCCTACCAGAATGCATAGTACAGTCAAGTTGAGGCTGCAGGGTCATATCGCATCATCAGTGTTCCTGATGTATCAAAGGTTTCAAGTGAGCTTGAGCCCAGGGTTTCCCATTTTGGCCCGTGTTCCAGCACTCAGACATCTTGTTTGACGACGCCAAGAACATAAGCATGTACATTTATCTCCTAACTCAGATGTAAGTTGTTAGAAATGGCCCTTTTGGCATGGTTACCCCAAATGTTTTGCCCTCCTCCTCCTATTTTTCTGACCTTGTTTTTTGTTGACTTTAGGACTCTTTGTACTTTACCACTGTTAACCAGTGCTAAAGTGCATGTGCTGTCTTCTCTAAACATGGTAACATCGGTGTACACCTGTTTGGCATATTTAGGGGAATATTTACAAGCCCTTGCACCTCCTTGCGCTGCCCTAGTGTAATTTTTTTTTACATTAAGCAGGTCCCCACCGTGTGACTTATTTAAACAGTTGCGCAATACATGATTTGCATCACTTTGTAACCCCTTGCACCACACTATACCTGCACCAGGTATAATGTATGCAAGGGAGGGCCTTGCCACACAAGGAGGCCTCAAAAAATGGTGCAGTGAAATTTGCAAGATTTCACTGTACAATTTCTTCCCATAATTTTTGATGCCTACTCAGGGCGGGTGTTAAAGTGACGCTCCCATATTGACCTATGGGCCTCCCTGTACTTTGCTGGAGACTAGCGCCATAATTTGTGGCGCCAATCCAGCAAAGGGCCACAATACCATCATAAATTATGACGCTATTGTACTAACGTGCACCATGGTGCACGGTATAGTAAATATAGCGCTACCACGGTGATGTTAGGGGGCCGCAGGGAGACGCAAGAAAAGTGGCACATCAGAGCTGATGCACCACTTTCTTGTAAATATGCCCCCTAATTTACTTATAAGTCCATTGATAAGTGGTATACCATATACAGAGGGCCTGTAAATTAAATGCTACTAGTGGGCCTGCACAACTGTTTGTGCTTGCTATTGCTAAGCCTGTCAGGGCAGTTTCACTGCCACTTCGACTTCGCATTTAAAACACCTTGCCAAGCCATAAACCCCCTCTTATTACATATAAATCACCACTAAGGTAGGCATTAGGTAGCCCAATGGGGAGGGTGCTATGTAAGCAAAAGGCAGGTCATGTACTTTTAAGTTAGTGAAAAATTCACTGTCATTTTTCACTACTATGAGGCCTTCTCCTCTCATAGGCTAGCTTTGGGAATTCCTTACTATTCTTTAAGCTGTCATTTCTGATCATAAAGAAGTAGTTACTTCATGTTTCATATCATTAGATTGGTAGTGATAAATCATCTTTACTGGTAAAGTTGGATTTAAAATTACTATTTTAGAAAACCCACTTTTAGAAAGTGGGCATTTCACTGCTTTTGCTGCTCTGACAGTCTGTCTCCAACACACATCTCAACTAGACTAGATGACAGCATTCCCTCCAGATAGCCACAATACAGCACACTCAACTGCTTTCATCTAAAAACTGAGGGGTATAGAGGATGGAAAGGGCTTACACTTACACTTCAAAGGGTAGTGGCCTGAGCCCCCCACAAAGGGCTGATAGCCTTGAGCCAGGGCGGGAATGAAAGGGGGGACCTGGCACTTCAAGGAGCTGCTTTGACATTACCTCCATTTCAAAGGTACTTTTGACTGTCAGTACTGAGGCTCTGACCCCTGAGATGCGATCACTACTGGACTTGGGAAGAACTAGGCAGGAGTAAAAAAAGCTGTGCTGTAAGGATTGCCACTCTGCCCGGACTGACTATTTCAAGGAACTGCTTTCCTGCTTTGCTGAGCTGTCCTGATGTCTGCAGATCACTGCCCTGCTCAGGACAAGGACTGGACCCATCCTGCTGAACCAGAGTGACTCCAAGGACTTGCTGACTTGCCCACTGTTGTCCTGCAGTCTCAGGGGCACCAAAGACTCCATGCAACTCTTCTGGTGCTGCTGGACTCTGCTATCTGTGAGTCCTACCCTTGCTTGAAGTGCCTCTCTCCAGTCCTGGGCCTCAGTAGTGTTCTGTAGCTGATTGCTGCAAAAACCACTGACGCATCGTCTAGAGTGCATGTGAAATGTCGCCTCATTACCGTTTAACGCTAACACAGAGGTTGCTCAGTGACATTGGATCCACAGCCTGCGCTTTTCGACTATGACACTTGGTGCGGCTCGCCGGTGGCACATTGCATTGACTTCAGCGGAGCTCGGCGATGATGCAGGACCATACTTTGTGCGGCTTAATGGTGATGTAGTGGATTCTCGACATCGACCAAAGCTCGATCCAAGGTACCTTGTAAGCGTGTCCTGTAGCTGGCAAACCCTCCATTGTGGTCAACTTAAATTTGAATTTGCACTGGTACCTCACGACCTCAAGTAACTTTTAGACCACTAGTGATTTCTAGGCACTGTTTGTACACTTAATCTTGAAAAATTAATATCTCAACTTCCACTGATTGGATAGGTCTTGTTTTACTCAGATACATAGTCACTATTTTTCTAAACCTGGTATGAGTCTTTTTGTGGTGTTTTCATTGTGTTACTATCTGGCTGTAGCACAAATAATTTACACATTGCCTCTTAAGTTGAGCCTGACTGTTCTCTGCCAAGGTACCAGAGGGTGAGCAGAGGTTAATTTAGGGAGTGTAACTGACTTGTCCTGGCTAGAACTGTGGTTCCTACTTGGGCAGGGTACATACCTCTACAAACTAAAGACCCAGGGGCTTACTTACAAACCCCTTGCACCTTTGGTGCATCACTTTTTCCCATATAAAAAGTGACACACGGTTGGCACAAGCGGCTTGTAAATAAGCTCCCCAATGTCTAACATAAATGATGGAGTCAGTACTGTAACTTTTGAGAGTACAAGATTTTCAATAGAATTTGGAGACTTTTGAATTTTGACCGTTTGTTGAAAGTTCCATACTCTCAAAAATTATAAGTGTTGGCTGTTTTGGGCAGAAGGAATTTAACCTCTTTTGAATTTTTTAAGAATTTTATTTAACCTTCCAATTTGCTCATTAGTTTGGGGTGAGCACCAGAAGTTAATATCCATTGGATTCCCAGCTTAGTACACAGGAATTTCCACACGTCAGAAGTGCATTGAGGCCCACAATCAGAGATAATTTTCAAGAGTAATGCATTGAGTGGATATATGCTGTAGTAGAATTTGTAAGTCCTTTCAGATGCAATTGGTACTTTGGGAAGAGCAGAAATGTGACCCATTTTAGCATACAAATCCACTGTAACCTTTACTGCGGTGCAATTCTAAAATGGAGGTAAATCTACTATGATGTCAGTAGGGATGATCTCCCAGGGTTTAGAGAGAATTTCAGGTGGTCCCAGAACTCGCCAGACATGATAAACCTTTGTAACACCATGAACACTTGACTTGTGTATGGTGGATTTTTGTCGTTTTGGTCTTGTTTTGTTTAGATAAATATTTCCTATTTTTCTAAACCTGTGTTGTGTCATTTTGTAGTGTTTTCATTAAGTTACTTTACACCTAGCACTCTGAAGTTAAGCCTACTGCTCTGCCAAGCTACCAAGGGGGTAAGCAGGGGTTAGCTGAGGGTGATTCTCTTTTACCCTGACTAGAGTGAGGGTCCTTGCTTGAACAGGGGGTAACCTGACTGTCAACCAAAGACCCCATTTCTAACATGGAGGTATTAGAGGAAATGAAGGCTTCAGGAACAATGGTCTTCTCTGCTGTTCTGGAAATCTCAAGTTTAGGATATAGTCAGGATAAGGAATCTGCATTAATATTTTCTGATCTGGGAATTTAGGTAGGAAAAAAATCAAATTATTGAAAGAAGAATGCCCAGTGAGCTTGCTTACTATACTTACTTTCCACCTGTTAGAGAACTTGAAGATGTCTGTGATCAGTGTGGACGAGTACTCAAAATTGGGCTCCAAGTAAAGATATGGCTCCAGTCAATGGAAGCTGATTTTATTGTAAGAAGTTCTTTCTCCAGAACAGAATGATTTCTTTCTGCTGGGGAGAATTGATCAGAGAAAAAGAGGGCGGGATGCTTTTCACCACCTTAAACAACCTGAATTAAAACAACTCCCGTATCTTGGTCTGTAATATCAGTCTCAAGAAGGAAGGCTTTGTAGGCATCACATTGTTATACAATAAGAGTAGGAATGACTGCTTTCTTAAGTGTTTTGAAACCTAAGGTGGCACTATGATTCCACTGAAAGGTCATCAGAAAGACAAGCTTGCAGAATGTCCAGTAATAATTTGCTATGGCTCAAACACTTTGCATTTCCTTTACTGGTGAAGGAATGTTCCAGTCTAGGATGGTTTGAACCTTATAAGACTCCAGGAAAGATGGAAGAGCATAGCCCAAATAGTCTACCAAATACTTCTCAAAGACATACTTTTCCAGTTTGGCTGGAAATGCATTCTTCCTGCGATGTTGCAAGGCTTGCTTGGTGTGAGATTGGTGGTCTGCTGGTCTTTCTAAAATATAAGAATGTCATATGGACAGACTATTGTTTGAAGGATCAAATCCGAAAAGATTGCATTCGTAAAGGGCTAAAAGACAGTAGGGGCATTGCAGAGGTAAAAAGGTATCACACTGTATCCATAATACCCAAAGGCTGTTCTAAATGCTGTCTTCCACACACCATCTCATCGGATCCCGATCTGGTGATAGTCTTCTCTCAGATCCAGTATAGTGATTATTTTAGCCCATTGAACTGGCTTAGAAATTAGGGGCAAGAGGCAACGCTCCTTGATGATTACTAGATTTAACCCCCTGTAATCTGTAGACGGCCAAAGTTCAGAAGAACTTTTCTTTGGCACAAACAATGAATAGACTCTAGCAAGAGATTTAGATGGGGTAATTAGACCACTCTCTAGATTTGCATCAAGATATTTTCTTAGAGTTTGCTTAGAACCTGCAGTTCCTAGGGAGGTAAGGAAAAAGTTAGGTCCATAGGGAACTATAGCATCACTAAGGAATTTGATAGCAGAATCAAAATTTCAAGAAGGATGTAACTCCTTGGTAATCGACTCTTGGAAAAGATCAGGGTATTCATGATAATTTTCAGGGTCTTCAGATAATTGTGCAATTGTCTGGATTAAACTACTATAAAGGACTTCTGAACTTTGAGTAGAAGAAGGGTGATCAGATGTATATTGAGACACACAAAATTCTGAGCCTAAGTACAAGGTTTTTGCAGACCAGTTTATTTAAGGGTGTTTCGAAATAGGTGATGTCCAAAATACTAGGATAACAATGATTAGAAATTAAATCAAAGGAGAGTTTCTCAAAATGGGCAGCAATCTGGATAGATGAGACCGGAGTTTTGTCAGTGACTAAGCCAGAATCCACTAAAGTCCCATCAACTGCAACTAAACGTATTTATTTTGATCTGGGATCTGATCATTGGAAGCCCATTGCATATTCATGTAGACAGCAGAGGCTCCAAAGTCCACAACGCCAAGTGCTAAGAGATGCCAAGACATGTTGAAACTGAATCAGTAATTACCCTGGCAGATGGCCGAAGTTAGAAAATTTAGTAAAAGCAGGCAGGGATGTCTGATTAATACTTGCCTCGATTCCTTACATGAGATGGGAGCTTTCTAGTTCTCTGACTGCTTTGCTGACAAACAGAAGAGCTCAGAAGATGACTTTTATGAAAGTACTACAAACATACCCCTTGTTTAGGTTGCCTTGATCTTTCTTCTTCAGCCAAATGACTTTTAGTACAGTGTGCAAGGGCTCATCTTCCTGATAAGAAACTTTAGGTAGTATATTGAATGCAGGTGTGAAAGGGAATTTCGATTGAGATTGTCTTCAACGTTGCATTCATCTTTCTTGAAGTTGACTGTCAATCTGCATGGTCTGTTGAATAAGAGCTTGCAAAGACCCTGGTCCAGCGAGTTCATCCTTCAAGCCTTTCAGAGAAGAGTGAACAGAGAGGAGTCACACCAGTCAGTCTCTGAACCTAAGCATTTGAGCTCAGAGATGAAAGTATACAACTCCCTGAAACCTTGCCTGTGTTCTAAAATCTTCTTCTTAGGCGGAATAGTTCAGAGATTAGCAGTTGAACATTTTGTTTTAATTCCATAAGGAAGGGTGAAAAATTATCCAGAACAAGTTTGGCGACAGACCTTTCAAAGCACAGCCCAAACCAGGGCACTTCCAGTCATAGTACTCACAATAAACCCCACCTTGGTCTACCACTGGCATAAACATGGGGATAAAGATAAAGTGGACCTGACAAGTATCCAAAAATACCTTTAACTTCCTAGAGTCCCTGCCATATTTTCATTGTGACAAGCCAGCTAGAGGAGGACCCAGAGAACCTTGTTGCAGGACAGACAGGGATTGACATATGACCAAATAGAGATTTTTTGTGATTCGATATTTGGTAATTGCAAACACATATTGTTAGAAATGGGATTTCTGGTTGGCTTGGGTATGCACCTAAGCCAGGCAAAACCCACCCACTCTAGTCAGGGCAAGGGAGTTACACGTCCAAGATAACCCCTGCTCACCCCCTTGGTAGCTTGGCACGAGCAGTCAGGTCTAACCCGGAGGCAATGTGTACAGCGTTTGTACAATACACACAACACACGTGATGCAAAATGTACACCACAAAGTAAACACAACACTGAGCTATAAAAAAATAAACTTTATTGCACAAAACATAATTAGACCAACATTACACGTTAGTAATACCATGCTACCTTAGCAGTTGTCAGAATGTTACACAAGTTACTAATACTCTGCAAGAATACGCAGTTGTCACATTAGAACATGTAAGTACTCTGGATTCTGCAACATAAGCAGTAGCCGGGAATTACAGTAAAGAATTCTATGTACTTGTCATGAATACCTCATAAATACCAATAAAAGGAACATTAGAGAACATATCACACGTCATAAAATATATATTAGCAAGTCATGCCCATAAACGGAACATCAGCACCCCTATATAGTGTCATACATGCAGGTAGGTAACATATACCCCCCCCACTCCATACCAAGCTCCCAGAGCAAAATATGTATCCAAAAGTACCTGGTTTGTATGAAGAAAAGGCACTCCTAGTGCCTAGAAGCAGAAGATATGGCCCCAGCGCTCCTGTCACAACTGACCCTTCTGCGGGGGGGGTCCACAACCAACAGATGCCAAAAAGATTACTGGGGCATTCACGCCCCTAAGGCAGTGGCAGAACTCCCTTTCTGCCCTGTGCCCAGCATTGTTGTAGGCAGCCACTCTCGTCCTCAGTGCGGCAGCCTAAAATAAAGAGTGGCCTTCGATGAGGCTTCCTCCTGCTCCAATAAGCGGCCGCACCTGACACGGTGTGTGAGGCGCTGTCCTGCCCGATCTGGGCCCTCACGTTGAGCAGGCACCAAGGAAGGTGCCTGCAGGCACCCCGGGGGCACGGTTGGAGCGCGCTCGCTCCTTTTCTCCTTCACTTGGTCCTCCAGGTGAACTGGGAGAAGAGAAGACAGCACGCGCCTGGATAATTAAGGAGGCCCAGGCAACGGCGGTGATTTTTAGCAATTAACGGAGCGCTTAAAAAAGCGTACAAAGCCATACAGGTGCCCCGGGCTGCGGCGGTGATTTTGGCTGGCAAGAAGTACTTTTCAAGACGCTAGGCTATTATTATACGCCTGGGCTGCGGTGGTGATTTTTGGCCAGAAAAGCGCTACAAAAGCGTTCAGGGCATCCAGGAGTGCTTTCCCAGTGTTACATCATCAAGGCAGCACTCTGTGGGCTGAAGTAAGCTAACAGAGGTCAGGGGCCACAGCACCCTGCCTCTGGAGACAAAAAGTGAAGAAGGAGCACAGGGCTGGAGAACCAAGCTACGGGCCAGCACACAAGGGGATGTCAGCAGTGGCAGTTTCTCCTAGTGACCCAGCAGGTCACAGGTCAGCACAGCAGCAGCAGTTCAAGGTGGTCTTGGTGAGACCTCTCAACAGCTTCCTGTGTCCAGCTCCAGTTAAGGTTTCTAGAGTCCCAAGAATGTCCAAAGAATGTCTAAATTGTGGAGAACATTCCCCTGTACTTATACTAAGTTTACAGTGTGTTTTACAATGGGGAGGAGAGGTGGTTCCAACCAGTTCCAACTGGTTCTGGAAGTGCCCTTTCTCTCCTCCAGCACAGGCTTCAAACATCAGTGGGGGGGGCTAAACGACCCTACTGTATGAGGCCAGGGCACAGCGTTTACAAATGCAGGTGTGCCCCGCCTCTCCCTTCTCTCAGCCCAGGAAGGCTATACAATATGTAGATGCACCTCTGTGACACCTCCACCCACCCTGTGTTTAGGCTGTCTGAAAAGTATGCACAAAGCCCCAACTGTCAGTCTGCCCAGACGTGGATTGGAGGCAAGCTGCAAAACGCCAGATTCTTAAGCACAGATAAATGCGCAATTTCTAGGAGTGGCATTTCTGTGATAGTAATAAAAAAATACACCTACACCAGTAAGTAGCATTTCTTATCACTATCACAACCATATCAAACATGCCAACGCTACCCCTCATAAATCTGACAATACCCCTTACATATAAGGCAGGCCATTTCCAATGCAATCCTATGAGAAGGCAGCACTCACAGAAGTGAGACACAAAGTTAGGCTGTTTGTCAGTACCAGGACAGGCCACGCAACCTGGCACATGTCCTGCCTTCTACATACATGGCACCCTGCCCATAGTGCTAGCTAGGGTGTACCTTAGGTGTGACCTACATGTAGTAAAAGGGGAGTTCTGGGCCTGGCAAGTAAATTTAGATGCCTGGTCCCTGTGGCAGAAAACTGCACACACAGACCCTGCGCTAGCAGCCTGAGATAGGTTTGACAGGCGACTTCAGTGGGTGGTGCAAGCAGCGCTGCAGGCCCACTAGTCACATTTAATTTAACAGGCCCTGGGTATAGGGATACCACTTTACAAGGGACTTATAGGTAAATTAAATATGCCAATTAGGTACAAGCTAACCATACCAATTTTGCAAGGGAGAGCACATGTAATTTAGCAAAACGTCAGCCAACAAAGGTCAGAAAAATAAGGAGGCAAAAAGCAAAAAGTCTGGGGAATGACCCTGTAAAAGGGCCAGGTCCAACACATATGTGCAGAAGTTTCTTTGACACTTTTTGTGATTCCCAGTGGGTCGCACATAGACCTACCTCATTAATATTCATGAGGTAGGTTTCGGTTTGCAATCCACTGGGAGTGGCAAAAATCACAGGGATGGTGGCTTGCTAATGTTTTGCAATTGCATTTCAGTTGCAAAAAATTCACACATACCAATGTGATTTGGTATTACGAAGAGACTCCTAAAAACAAACCCCTTCCTAATATTGACTCGCAAACCCTATTTGCGATTTAGTAATAGGTTACAGAATTGCAAATAGGGCCTTTGCACATACAAAAATACTTTATAGCAGTTACAAAAGCGCCGATTCTGCAAATCCAACCATTTGAGACTGCTCAAAAATGTTGTACATTTGGCCCCTTATGTACAAAGGGACAGATTTACAAGGCTCTTATCACCACTGGAGCATCACTTGGTGCTAATGACTGCTCCATATTTACAAGGAGGTGTAATGCCACATTTTGTGGCTTTTCACCTCCTTGTAAATATGGGCCCCTCCAATGCAGTTTTCTGTGTCAGAGGGGCGTGCAATGGGTGTTGCAGTGGGCGCTCCATCGCAACACCCATTGCTTTTGACGCTGCCCCATATTAATGAGGAATCGTAAATCTGTGGCAATGCCAAAAACCAATGTCACCCCAGGGGTGGCGTTAGCATTGCAAAATGAGGAGGCATGCTTTTATTTCTCCTCGTTATTAGCTTTTTTTATATGTGTGGCATTCTGCAGCACACATAGAATAAGCAAAATGCCATGGATGGTTGTTGATGTGCAGAAAGTTATCCCTTCCTGCACATAAACAATCATTAAAAAATTATGCTTTGGTATGTCTATGGGTGTGGCATTCTGCAGCACACATAGAATAAGCAAAATGCCATGGATGGTTGTTGATGTGCAGAAAGTTATCCCTTCCTGCACATAAACAATCATTCAAAAATTATGCTTTGGTATGTCTATGGGTGCTGCAGTATGCAGCACACATAGAAGTGCCAAACCACCATTGTAGATTGTTTATGTGCAGGAAGGGGAACATTCCTACACATAAACAATCACTCACCTCAAAGCAGTCACCCTTGCACTATAGTGCAAGGATGCCTGCGTTGGTGCAGGCAGCGTAATTTAGTGCCGGCACAGGGGGAAAGGCAGGGCTGTGACATTTTCTTGTAATTAGGGTGCAGCCCTGCGTTTCAAAACTGACACAGCGCGATGCTGCTTATTTTGGCACAGCATCGCGTTTCTTGTAAATCTGTCCCTCGGTATTTGCAAATTGCAAATAGTCATAAAAGCAGCAATATGCATGAGTAACTTAGGCCCAAATGTATACTTTTTTTGTGCTGCATTTGCATCATTTTCGGGTGCCAATTTGGCGCACTTACAAAATATAATTGTATTTTGTAAGTTTGCACCGGTTTTGCTTCAAAAATTACACAAATGAGGCGCAAAAAATGTATAAATATGGACCTTACTATTTAGTGGAATCAGAGTTGAACCAAGAGCGAAGTATAAATGCTTCCCTAAAATGAATAGTGACTTTCACGATGGCAGTACCAATGCTATGGTGACGAGGATGCGGATATTAGGAGCAAAACAGAGAAGAATAAAGTATGCAACCTATAGCTAAAGAGTGACTTTTGCGATCAAATTGAGGTGGAGATGGTACATATGCATTTAGCAAGTGGGTGATTCTTAATCTGATTAAACAATATGGGGGTCATTCTGACCTCGGCGGTAAAAGGCGCCTACCGCCGGTCAGAAATCCTCCATAATCCCGCCGCGGTCACGGAAACCCGCCACGGTCATTCTGACCCGCAGAAGGCAAACCTCCGAAAATCCGACCGCCACAACAGACCGCCAGACCAGCGGTCGGCGGAAAGGTGGAGGTGACCAAACCTCCACCGCCACGCCAACAGAAATACGCCCATCCCATTACGACCCACGAATCCACGCGGCGGTCATTCAAACGCGGTATTCCATTGGCGGGACACACCGCCGCGGTCAGAATACCCACAAACGAACAAAACTCAGCCACATTGGACGATTTGAATCCCACACACCTGATACACATACACACACCACTCCCACACACACAATACAATATAAAACACACACCCACATCACCCACAAACCCCTACGCTAAAAAATTTGTCAAGAAGGCAAGAGCGAGACACCAGCATCCAAAAAATAACAGCCACAGCCACTCAACACCATCACCCACACACTATCCACACACAAAACAACACACACCACCACACTCAACTCACTTAAATACACATACTCCACCCCACACATCATACACACCACCCCATGGCACCCCAAAGACAACCCCGCTTCACAGACGAAGAACTCAGGGTCATGGTGGAGGAAATCGTTCGGGTAGAGCCCCAGCTGTTCGGCACACAGATACAATACACCAGCATTGCCCGGAGGACGGAGCTATGGCAGAGGATTGTCGACAGGGTGAACGCAGTGGGACAGCACCCCAGAAATCGGGAAGACATCAGGAAGCGATGGAACGACCTACGGGGGAAGGTGCGTTCCATGGTATCCAGGCACAACATCGCCGTGCAGAAGACTGGCGGAGGACCCCCACCTCAACCCCCACAATTCACATCATGGGAGGAGGAAGTCTTGAACATCCTGCATCCTGACGGCCTCGCAGGAGTCGGCGGAGGAATGGATACTGGTAAGTTGAAGCTTCAATACTGCTTCCCCCCCACCTGCATGCCAAATCAGACCCCAAACCTCACCCCCATCCTAGAACCCCACCCTCACCCCCACCCCCATCCTCACCCCCACCCTCACCCCCACCCCCACCACCATCCTCACCCCCACCACCATCCTCACCCCCACCCCCAGCACACCTATTCCCCGCCAATGTCTCACCATCACAACTCACACATCCCAAAACCTAGGCCTGCATGCGTCCACTAAGCATGGACACCCATCACCAAAGCATGCCCAATGCATATACACATCCCCCCCACAAGCCACCCCACACACGAATGCCAGCACTTGGGGACACGAGAACCCACAGATACACCCATATGCCACACATTGAAACTATAACCATACCTCTATACCCCTGCAGGACCCGACCGTCAACACACCGCGGCGGAGGGGCCAGAATTATCCACACCCCCCACCCAAGAGGCCGTCAGCGATGACAGCAGCTCTGTCGACCTGGACACCGATGACCAGCCCGGACCATCGGGGACCTCTGGACAGTCGGTTCCCCTCACACAGGCCCAGGCCACTACAGACCCAAACCCCTCTGGGAACACCAGCACAGCTCCCACCCAGCGGGCCCATGCCTCTGTCTCCAGGGCGCGTCAATCTGCGGTGTGTCTACCACTACAGGGCACCCAGGATAACCCACCACCCCAACAACAACAGGGACCTGGGGGCAGTGGTAGTGGGCACACCGGCCAGGGGGCAGAGGCCCAGGGAAACAGGGGAACTCGGAGGGCAGCTGTGCGACAGGGGGGGGAGGAGAGGCCCAGGGAACCCACTCTCCACGAGGTCCTCACCACCATCATGGGAGCATACAACCGCTCCCAGGAGACGATGGCGACGGTACTGGCCCGGTTCCAGGAGATCCAGGTGCTGCAGGAGGAACACTATCGGGGGTACAGGGAGGACATCAGAGCCATCAACACCACCCTGGTTACCATGGTAGGGCTGCTGCAGGACCTCGTCAACAACAGGGCGGACACTGAACAACACCCAAGGGCCCCTGCCACTAGCCTGGACCAAGAACAGCCAACCACCTCCGCCGGCGCTAGTGGACAGGAGGCCCCCGCACAGCAGCAGCCCACCAGACCCCCACCTCCTGCAGGAGAAGAACCACCCCGCAAGAGGGCCCTGAGATCTCGCAAGAAGACAGAGTAGGATGTCAAGACCCCCGCCAGCAATGGATACCACCTGATGTCATCCCACTGTCCCACATAGTCACCCTGTCCATCCTTGAACTGCCCATGCTCCATCTCTCCACAGGCCTCTGGACAATGCACCTGTGTGACTGTTACTCTGGACTCTGCCATGGACATTCCTTCACCATAGCCCCCACCCACTTGAAACCACCCATCCCATTTTGAGCACTTAAATAAACACCGATTTTGCACCAAAATATCTGGAGTCTGGCTGTGATTTCAATAGATTGTAATTGACATGACAGTGCAAATATGTCCTTGTACATGGTGAAGTCAACAAACAGCTGCCACAAAGCTGTAGTCCATGGGGAAACGAAGCACAGGACTCGTAGTGGGGACCCCAGATCTGAAATAGGGAGGGAAAAGCCAAAACTCAGTCATCATACACTGGGGCAAATAGACAGGCAGCAGAGATGCTGGAGAGTAGTTAACTTTTACTAAATTATCTTTGAAATGTTACCTGTGTCCTATTGGAAGTACTGTTCAATGATTCTGTCCCTGTTGTCTGTTTCAGCCCCGTCGTCTTCCTCCTCGTCACTCTCCTCAGGTTCCACCGCTGCCACAACACCACCGTCTCGACCATCCTCCTGCAGGAAAGGCACCTGGCGGCGCAAAGCCAGGTTGTGAAGCATGCAGCAGGCCACGATGATGTGACACACCTTCTTAGGTGAGTACATTAGGGATCCACCTGTCATATGCAGGCACCGAAACCTGGCCTTTAGGAGGCCAAAGGTGCGTTCGATCACCCTCCTAGTACGCCCATGGGCCTCATTGTACCGTTCCTCTGCCCTGGTCCGGGGATTCCTTACTGGGGTCAGTAGCCACGACAGGTTGGGGTACCCAGAGTCCCCCACTAGCCATACACGGTGTCTCTGTAGCTGTTCCATCACGTAAGGGATGCTGCTATTCCTGAGGATGTAGGCATCATGCACTGACCCGGGGAATTTGGCATTTACATGCGAGATGTACTGGTCAGCCAAACACACCACCTGGATGTTCATTGAATGGTAATTTTTTCTGTTCCTGTACACCTGCTCCCTGTCTCTTGGGGGAACCAAAGCCACATGGGTCCCATCAATGGCACCAATTACGTTGGGAATATGTCCAAGGGCGTAGAAATCACCCTTCACTGTAGCCAATTCGCCCACCTCAGGGAAAATGATGTAGTTCCTCACGGATTTCATCAGGGCAGACAACACTCTGGATAACACCTTCGAAAACATGGGCTGAGACATCCCAGAAGCAATTCCCACGGT
Organism: Pleurodeles waltl; assembly: GCF_031143425.1. Classification (NCBI taxonomy): domain Eukaryota; kingdom Metazoa; phylum Chordata; class Amphibia; order Caudata; family Salamandridae; genus Pleurodeles; species Pleurodeles waltl. Next base: position 980,081,026 of record NC_090449.1, read on the forward strand.
TGTCTGAAATGACCCACTTGCCAAGAAATGTAGTACTGACAGGACCTGCACCAGAGGGGGAATCCCTGTGGGTTGGCGGATGGGGGACATCAGGTCGGGCTCCAGCTGGGCACACAGTTCATGGATAGTGGCACGGTTAAGACGGTAGGTCAGGATAATGTGGCGTTCTTCCATTGTCGACAGGTCCACCAGCGGTCGGTACACGGGAGGATTCATCCGTCTCCTCGCCCAACCCAGCGGACGGTGCCTAGGAAGGACAACATGGAGCACACAGTCAAGCAACCCACAGGTACGTACTCACAGCTAGCACAGTATACGATTCTCTATGCAGTGAATGGCGTGTCTGAGTGGCTATGCAAGGCCTAGGCCTGTGTGACGCAGTTGAAATTGAGCCATGTGGGCCCTGGAAATGGCGGCTGCCTGACCTGTGAAGTGTGACAATGGGATGTGAGGTCAATGCGCTGGCGTGGCACACCGCGGCGGGCGGCGGGCGAAGACCGCGGCGCGAAGCCGCATTGGTTAACATTGAAGCCTATGGGTTTCAGGAGCCAATGGCGAAGAGCGCCGGCGGTGGCGGGACGCACCGCCGCGGTACGCACCGCCGCGGACGTGACCGCCATTTTCTATCTACTTATCCACTTGCGACTTGAACTTTCACAGGAGAGGACCTATACTGCAAGTGTTGCTGTGACCTCGGTCTGGAAGGGACAATGGCTGCTGCGCCTGGGGAAAGGGCCCCTGCCTTCACTGGAGAGGAGTTGGAGAAACTTGTGGATGGGGTCCTCCCCCAGTATGCGCTACTCTACGGTCCTCCAGACCAACAAGTGAGTTTAATTCAATCTGGATTTGGGGCCACTGGCTGGCTTGGGGGCCTGGCGGGGGGCCTGGCGGGGATGGGGGGCATGTTGGGCCTGGCGGGGGGCATGGCGGGGGGCCTGGCGGGGATGGGGGGCATGTTGGGCCTGGCGGGGGGCCTGGCGGGGATGGGGGGCATGTTGGGCATGGCGGGGGGCATGGTGGGGGGCCTGGCGGGGATGGGGGGCATGTTGGGCCTGGCGGGGGGCATGGCGGGGATGGGGGGCATGTTGGGCATGGCGGGGGGCATGGCGGGGGGCCTGGCGGGGATGGGGGGCATGTTGGGCATGGCGGGGGGCATGGCGGGGGGCCTGGCGGGGATGGGGGGCATGTTGGGCCTGGCGGGGGGCATGGCGGGGGGCCTGGCGGGGATGGGGGGCATGTTGGGCATGGCGGGGGGCATGGCGGGGGGCCTGGCGGGGATGGGGGGCGTTGGGCCACTGGAAAGGAAAATGCTGAGAAACTTGAACGTGGTATTTCTCCCTCCCTGTACGTGTCACATAGGTCCGCGCCCATGAGAAGATCGGGATTTGGCGTGCCATCGCCAAGGAAGTCCGGGCCCTGGGGGTCCACCATCGACGGGGCACCCACTGCCGCAAGAGGTGGGAGGACATCCGCCGCGGGACCAAGAAGACCGCCGAGTCTCTGCTGGGGATGGCCTCCCAACGTAGGCGGGGTGCCTGCCGTCAACTGAGCCCCCTGATGTTCCGGATCCTGGCGGTGGCCTACCCTGAATTGGATGGGCGCGTGAGGGCAGCACAGCAGACACAAGGGGGTGAGTACAAGCATTATCTACTCTGTTGTCGCGCAGTGGAGGTGTCTGGGTGGGGGAGGAGGGCTGTGGGTCCCCCTAGGCCAGGGCGATATCTGTAGGCTGGGCACCCCGTAAGCCCCTGTGTCCCCAGCCACCACCCTCAGTAGTTTGTCAGTACAGCCATCCCTGGGCCGTGTCATCCATGGGTGCAGTTGTCAACTCTAGGCGTGTAGGGCATGTTCCACGGAATGCGTAGCGTACCCCAAGTGCGCAACTTAGTGCAGGGGGCATCTGTGTCTGTCATGTCCGCTAACTGTACCGGAGATCCATGTACTCAATATCCCTTTATTTCTCTCTCCCCCCCCCCTTTTTGTTTGTCTTTCTGTGCTTGTGTGCATCAGCATCATCAGGCGGAGGAGAAGTGGCATCGGGGCAGGAGGGAGCTGCATCTCACATGGCCCAGGAGGGCCATGCCACAGAGTCAGACTGGACCAGTGAGACGGAGGGCGAGGGGAGCTCCACGACGGGGACGACTGGAGCCTGCAGCGACACGGACACGTCCTCGGAAGGGGGCTCCCTTGCGGGGGTGGCACCATCCGTGCCCCCCGCCATTACAGGTACAGCCGCCACCCAGCGCACCATCACCGCCCTCCCAGCAGCCCCTCAGCGTTCGCCCCGTGCCCGCTCTGCCAGGAAGCCGGGCATCTCCTTCGCCCCAGGCACCTCAGGCCCTGCCCCTGTTACCCCCGCTGCCCTCAGTGAGGAGGTCATTGACCTCCTCCGAACGCTCATTGTTGGGCAGACTACCCTTTTGAATGCCATCCAGGGGGTGGAGAGGGAGGTTCATCGCAGCAATGCGTACCTGGAGGGCATTCATTCGGGTCAGGCTGCCCATCAGCGATCGTTCCAGGCTCTGGCCTCAGCACTGACGGCAGCCATTGTCCCTGTCTCCTGCCTGCCTCTACTAACTCCCTCCTCCCAGTCTCCTGTTCCTCTGCCTGTCCCACCCACACCATCAGACCAGCCTGCACACACCTCAACACCCAAGAGAAGCTCATCCAAACATAAGCACCACAGATCACGCAGACATTCACACACGCAACATTCCGATGCAGACATGCCAACAGTCACTACCACCTCTGTGACCCCCACCTCCTCGTCTCCCTCCTCCCTCCCTGTGACATCTACACTCACACCTCCATTCACCTCACCATCAGCCAGTGTTTCCATCACCAGCACACACTCCACTCCAGTCCGCACACGTGCAGTCACCACCCCCACTGCCATTTACACGTCCCCTGTGTCCTCTCCCACTGTGTCTGTCACCCCCTCTTCCACACCACACAAACGCAGCCACCCACCCACCCAACAGCCATCCACCTCACGACAGCCTATCCCTCCTGCACCTGCACCCAAAGACAGCAAACGTGACTCACCTACAACCACATCCTCTCCCTCCACTCCCATTCCCACTGTACCTACCACTCTCCATTGTCCCAAGAAGCTCTTCCTCGCCACTACTAACTTCTTTCCTGACCCTGAGCCCCCCCCTCCTTCTCGTCGGGGTAAGAAGAGCACCTCAGCCACCACCAGCCCTGCAGCCCCCTTGACAAGGGTGCAGGGGTATTGGAGCCCGCCAGCCCGCATGTCTGGATCTTCGCCCAGCAGCAAGGGGACAGGCAGCCCACCCCCTGGGAAGAGGAGCAGAAGGCGGAAGGGTCGCCGCAGGAGCCCGCCTTCTACATCCCCCCCGGACACCACCCAGAGACAGTCACCAGCCACAGCTCCAAAGGGAGGAAAGGGCCACAGGCCCACGACTAAGGAGGGCAAGGGCAGCAAGTCAGAGAGGTCAGGCAGCAGGCCTGCTGCCCAGGAGGAGCCCACAACCCCCATAGCCGCTGCCCCGGGAGGAACCGGCACAGCTGCCCCGGGAGAGCCCACCACCCCCATAGCCGCTGCCCAGGGAGGACCCAGCCCAGCTGGCCAGGAGGGCCCCACCACCCACAGCCCAGGTGGGCAGTGAAGGAGCACCATCCCCGCTGCCCAGGAGGGCACCACCAGGCAATTAGCAGTTGGCCATAGACCGTCCGCCGTCTCAAGAACCGCTGAACTGGGCCCCGCCGTCTCAAGAACCGCTGAACTGGGCCCTTCAGGGCAAGAACCGCTGAACTGGGCCCTTCAGGGCAAGAACCGCTGAACTGGGCCCCGCCGTCTCAAGAACCGCTGAACTGGGCCCTTCAGGGCAAGAACCGCTGAACTGGGCCCTTCAGGGCAAGAACCGCTGAACTGGGCCCCGCCGTCTCAAGAACCGCTGAACTGGGCCCTTCAGGGCAAGAACCGCTGAACTGGGCCCTTCAGGGCAAGAACCGCTGAACTGGGCCCCGCCGTCTCAAGAACCGCTGAACTGGGCCCTTCAGGGCAAGAACCGCAGAACTGGGCCCTTCAGGGCAAGAACCGCTGAACTGGGCCCCGCCGTCTCAAGAACTGCTGAACTGGGCCCTTCAGGGCAAGGACCGCTGAACTGGGCCCGCCGTCTCAAGAACCGCTGAACTGGGCCCTTCAGGGCAAGAACCGCAGAACTGGGCCCTTCAGGGCAAGAACCGCTGAACTGGGCCCCGCCGTCTCAAGAACCGCTGAACTGGGCCCTTCAGGGCAAGGACCGCTGAACTGGGCCCCGCCGTCTCAGGAACCGCTGAACTGGGCCCTTCAAGGCAAGAACCGCTGGCCCTTTGGCAGACGTGGCAGGGCAGGATCTATCTCGGGCAGGGCTGCAGGATGTCCTCTGGCCAACTTGCCTCCTCCAGTGGCAGTGGGGTCTGTTATGGACTGTATGGACTGTGGCTTTGCTCTCCCCAGGATGGCCCAGTGGGCAGGCCACCCACTGTATGGACTGTATGGACTGTATGGACTGTGGCTTTGCTCTCCCCAGGATGGCCCAGTGGGCAGGCCACCCACTGTATGGACTGTTTGGACTGTGGCTTTGCTCTCCCCAGGATGGCCCAGTGGGCAGGCCACCCACTGTATGGACTGTTTGGACTGTGGCTTTGCTCTCCCCAGGATGGCCCAGTGGGCAGGCCACCCACTGTATGGACTGTATGGACTGTATGGACTGTATGGACTGTATGGACTGTGGCTTTGCTCTCCCCAGGATGGCCCAGTGGGCAGGCCACCCACTGTATGGACTGTTTGGACTGTGGCTTTGCTCTCCCCAGGATGGCCCAGTGGGCAGGCCACCCACTGTATGGACTGTTTGGACTGTGGTTTTGCTCTCCCCAGGATGGCCCAGTGGGCAGGCCACCCACTGTATGGACTGTATGGACTGTGGCTTTGCTCTCCCCAGGATGGCCCAGTGGGCAGGCCACCCACTGTATGGACTGTATGGACTGTGGCTTTGCTCTCCCCAGGATGGCCCAGTGGGCAGGCCACCCACTGTATGGACTGTATGGACTGTGGCTTTGCTCTCCCCAGGATGGCCCAGTGGGCAGGCCACCCACTGTATGGACTGTTTGGACTGTGGCTTTGCTCTCCCCAGGATGGCCCAGTGGGCAGGCCACCCACTGTATGGACTGTATGGACTGTATGGACTGTGGCTTTGCTCTCCCCAGGATGGCCCAGTGGGCAGGCCACCCACTGTATGGACTTTATGGACTGTGGCTTTGCTCTCCCCAGGATGGCCCAGTGGGCAGGCCACCCACTGTATGGACTGTATGGACTGTGGCTTTGCTCTCCCCAGGATGGCCCAGTGGGCAGGCCACCCACTGTATGGACTGTTTGGACTGTGGGTTTGCTCTCCCCAGGATGGGCCAGTGGTCATGGAGTCCCCTTGTGGATCTGGCGTCGTGTACTCAAGTGGCTGAGGTGCCCCCCCCTTCCCTTCCCCCTGAGGTGCCTGTCCTATTTTCTTTCTGATGCCCCTGCAGTGTTCTCTCCGTGGAGTTCTTGTCGTGGGACTGGGCCTTGCCCCTTTGCACAGGACCCCTGTGATCCACGGACAGTGGTTGGACTACATTTAGTAGCTGTATATATTTTGTACATAGTTTATTTATTAATTGGGATTACTGGTGTACATATTTCAATATATCTGCCCGTTTATGATCTCTTCTTTTGGTCTTTGCATTATTTCGGAGGGGGGTGGTTTGTGGGTTGTGACAGTGATCTGTGGGAATGCATTGATGTGTGTGTTGTAGTGGGTGTGGGTGGGTGGGTGTGTGCCGGTAATCTTTTCCCTCCCCTGTGTCGTAGGTGCAGTACTCACTGATGTCTTCCGCGCCGCCGGGCGTGCTCCTGGTATATGAGCAGGAATAGGAGTGCGGGGATGACCTGCAACTCTGGCTCCATACTGCCGGAATCTCGCGTGGAGTGCGTAGAGGTGAGCGTTTTCCCGTTCGTAGTCTGTTTCCGCCGTGTTCTTATCGGCGGTGCTCCCGCCCCGGAAAAGGTGGCAGATTGGTGGGTCGTAATAGGGTGGGCGGTACATTGTCTGCCGCCGGGCTGTTGGCGGGAACCGCCGCGCTGTTTGTTTGTACCGCTGTGGCGGTCGGAGTGTTAAGTTGGCGGGCTGTGTTGGCGGTTCCCTCCAGGGTCAGAATTGCATATTTTAGACCGCCGGCCTGTTGGCGGCTTGGCCGCCGCTTTATCACCGACCGCCAGGGTCAGAATGAGGGCCTATGTATCCACTTTGGCATTTTTAAACAACTTTGGAAATATGTTTTTTTTAATTTGATGGAGAAAAGAAGATGTTGTACTTTTATTTGTGTCTTGAACATCTACTAACAGCTCTGGTGCGTGATGTTAAACTACACTCTCTGCCCATTGTGGATTTTTGTAGCTTGTGCTCTGTTTAGAATAGCTTTTACAGACATGCTACTAACAAGTGATGCTTCTTCACTTTCATTTAGTGTATTAGTTGGTCTGTTATCTGCATCAGCTGTCTGCGTCTCCTCAGCTGTATGTGCCTTTTGGGCAAGGATTTTCTCTTTATTACCAACATGATGATGAACAATCTGTACTTGCATATGTGCAAAACGACTTCCAGGTATTGTAGTAGCAGATGTCAGCCTTTCTACAGAACAGTTCATAGCCTACAGGCAGATTTTATGTGTGCCTTTGTCTGCTCCTGTTTGTGTCTGAGTCAGCAGCAATTGTTTGGCACAGATCTGTCACTGTTTTGTAATATCAGACACACCATTTCTTAAAAGATGAATTTGTCTGACAAATGGTTTTCCTAACTCCCTCAACCTACCAACTGAGCTCAGTCATGGCCTTATTCTGTTTTTGTTATATCACTAGCACAGACCTTTCTAAAGAATGGAATTGTAATACCACTCATGAACTATGCATGTGCTAACAGTTTTTCTAGAAGTAGAAATTTGTTGTATGGGGATGGACAGTAGTGATTCTATTTCTTCCCTAATATCTTCCCTTGTGGTTGGAGAATTTTCACATCCTACTGGTTCTGGTGTAGCATTGTCTTCCAACTAATGGTTCTTTCTCTCTCTGTGCTTGAGTTCTATGGGTAAGTTGCACTGTTTGGAGACGCTCGTTATGGTATTTCATATTATGTTGTTTGAAAGTAAATGCATGTTTAAAATAATCAAAGATATTGGTTAAATCATAATAATATTATAATGGTCGTTTAAAAAAATGTAAAACTTTACATATGCTACATAAACATATTTTTGTACTTTAATCCTCATAGGTGTCTTCTATATTAAGATCTATAAAGTTACTTTAAATGTAGAGAATTATTACATAAAACGTATTAGTTTTTGCAAAATTGAAAATAAAAATTTGAATTTACATGCATGATGAATTTTTGGCTTGGAGCTGATGTGTCAATTATTGGAACACCTGACACTGCCTTTGGCTTCAACGTCAATTCGATTAATTATCCAATTGTAGATTGCTGTGCTTCAGTGATTGGTGTCCCATCTGCTTCTGAAGCCTCATGCCTCCTTTTGTCAATTTGTTCCTGGATACTAGAGACTCAGTTAACACCTATGCATTCATATCTCCTCTGGTCTCATTTGGAGACTCCCAAAGCACGAATTTGTTCTTGGATAAGGCTACAAATATCTTTTTCGTGGCCTCTTGAATTCTAAGTAGTGCCTTTCCAAATATTTTTTAATTTTCGGCCACTCATTCTTCCACCAAAATTTGAAGTTCTTGGTCATTGAATATTCTTTTCCTTTTCCACCCAACCTCTTCCTGTGGCTTATGGTTTGACATTGTGTTGCCCTCTAACTTTCAATAGAAGAAATTAAAATGTGTTCCTGTCTTCCAGACTTTAAGTTATTGGTTCTGTGACATATTCTGGATCTGTAATGTCATCATTCCAGCCACCGTGAAATCCACAATTTGCCACTTACAATTCACAATTTGCGAGAGAAATCAGATAGTTAATTGGAAATCGCTATTATGTGATAGTGTCTATTACAAAATTGTGATTAAATAATGTCAAAGTGTAGTACATACTATTTTGCTATTCAGAAATGGAGATCCATTCATTATTGCTATTTTCAAATTGCTAAATCACTATTTCATATATCAGGCCCATTATGATTTGAGTTTTAATTTGTGATTACACCTTTTAGTCATCAGTTTGTTTCCTTTGTCTCTTAAGTCAAACTTGCAGCTTGGTAGGGAAAGAATTCTACTTTCTGACAGAAGCACCATCCAGTTGCATATGTGGATGGTTAGGTAGGTGGAAGTTTAATTTCAATCAGCGTGACTGCTTGCCTTCTTCAGCCTGGCAAACTTTGGCATCAATATCAGAATTATGAGGGTGCCAAACACAAAAGAAGTCTCCCTTGCGAGCTCATTGGCCAATGACTCTAGCTTACCATTAACAAACTTGAGTTTGCTATAATGTGTATGTCCCGAGAATGACTGTGTGTATGATCTTCTATGCACTCTACCTAGAACAATATTTATCACTTTTTTCTTGGACCTGCTAGAGGAGGTGGTGAGGCTGTCCTGTGTACCTCATTGTCAGAGAAATGATGCACAGTTATCGGCAGACCCTGTGTTATCCCCCAAGGTGGTTGAGATAGAAACCCTGGCCATCTCTGGAGGGAAATACACCATACAAACAGCTGTGACATCACTGGACTAGTTGTGAAAGTAAAAAATGCAAAATAGAATAAAACCCAAAGGTAAGCACTCTGCAACTTTTTATTCTGAGGCTCAGATTTACGTATACTTTTCTCTGGATTTGTGTTACTTTTGCAATATAAACCCAAAGTGTTGTGGTGGTATTTACTTTATAACACAAATCAGGATTTGTGTCAGAAAGTTGGTCAAAGTAATCTATAGTAGCACTATATACTTCTTTGCGCTATTGTGTGTCAAGGGGGGTTTTCCCTGGTGGTAAATTGGTGTTCCCACGGAACCACTCAGGGGTTTTTATGCAAATCTTTATCTACTAACATAGCTAGACAAGGATTTGTGCCAAAAACTCTTCCTTCCTCAAAGCAGGTGTAAATGAGGAGCAAGTTTTAAAACTCTCCACATTTTTCCAACTTTGCACAGAGCAAACCTATGCTTGGTAGAACGTACACACCCTTGCAACATTGTGCTAAGGTGTGTGCATTTCAACCTTGCAGCTTGAGTTTGGCAGCGCATTGAGGCAGGAAAACAGTGCTATGTCTTAACAGCTATGTCTCCAGTTTGCTCTTTCCCTTTCATTTAGTTCAGAGACTTTGATTGCTGCACTGTGCTCTGTTACATCAAATGCTAGCAAATCTGCCCCTGGGTCTGAAACCTCATCACTCCAAATAGCAGCAGATTATAAATTATAATTTTTCATGTTGTAACCCCTTAGAATAGTGAATATGACATTCAACACAGAACACCATAACTCTGGATTGCCAAAGATCTCACACACCATTTTATACACAGAAAATCTTCACTTTTGTTGTTTATTTCATGTCACTCAAAACTCCTCTGTAAAAAGCATTCCCATAATCTTTGTTACAGGTGACGTGTGACAGCCCTAGTCATCTGTAATAAAGAAATGATGTAACTTCTCAGCTGTAACAAGCTATCACACTTGAGGTCTGATGTCAAATGCCTGCTGTCTGAGCCAGAATTCAAGCCGAAAGGCAAGATATGGAGCTTAATGAGCTGTGCAGTTCAAACAGTGAAAACGGAACATGACTTTTCCTCTTTTTCCAATGTTGTGGATTAAACGCGATCAGCAGAACGGAGATATTTATGGCAACATGTTTTTTTTTGCATGCTTAGCTTATTATAGGAAAGATGGAATCTCTCTCTGCATTTTTCTTCACATTCTAAGCTACAGCATTCTTTTATATCTGACATATTAAACAGATTCAAATATTGTTTTGCAACAAACTAACTGCTTTTCATGTGCTTAATTTTGCAGATCTCATTTTATTTTATTCTTTACGTTTACAAACACCGTAGTTTTTAATTTGAAAGAGCAACACACAAAGATTTATTCTGTTTTTGGTAAGGATGATGGTGTGACCATCTATTACAAGGAATAAAATACCCCCAGCCGTACATTAAAATGCTATTTTAAGCCACCTCATATTTCCAGGGCCCCTTCAGTGATGTGTAATATCTATATAATTTACAGAGGAAGTACTCTGTACTTCACATTAAGATGACAACAAGCTCTTCCACCTAGAGTTAAAGTCTCCAACTGACATCTTAAGTTTGGCTGTAGCCATAACCTTCCATGACATCACAATCTTAGATTTAGGTTCCATGTATGTTAATTATGAGCCATTACTGTATATGACACACAGTCCCCACTAGAAACAGCAGTAAATAAATAATATTAGTGAGCAATTACATTTGATAATCAAATACATATATGGTGCTCGATGTATTCCAAGAATTGACTTTATCTTCAACAGGTACCAGCTCAAGGTTGGTAAGTCTACATCAGAACTTTTTTCACACCAACACTTCATTCAACCTTAGCTTCTCTCTCCACTGCTTCCTATGCATCATCTCATCCTCAACACTCCTCCAAAGTAAGGATATGCTCTCCATCACTGGCAATCTATCCAATGAATGATGCATCATTCTCCTGACAACTCTTTGAACTCTTGAAATATTCCTGCACTTTTCAACAGAGATAATTATTATTGGCTGGTCAGGAGATACTTTTTGCTATTAGAAAATATTCACAGGAGTGCGCTCAGAAAGCTACACCAGGCACAGGCCAGGTGCTACTATTGTTGGGAATATATTCACCGGAGTACGTCTAGAAAGCTCCACCAGGTACGGGTCAGGTGCTAGCATCGTTCTGATTGGCTGCTACCAACCCACCAAAATAGCTGTGGGAAGCATGAATGTCCCTGTACATTGTTTTAAGGGCCCTGCATACACTAGTAGCACGGACACAGGCTGGTGTCTGTGTTTAAGCACAGAATCTGAACATTTTTCTAGGCCATGGGTACTCACAAACATTTTCCAAGGGACCATAAAGTTTGCTGTGTGATGTGACTAAGGGCCGCATGGATGCCAGCAGGGTGGCTGTTGTCTTTATTTTGGAGGGGGGCTGTTTGCAGTACGGTGGGTGTAGGGGAAGTGAAGCATATACATCTAGTGGCTGAACTGCGCAATGTAAAACCAGAAAACCTAGGACTAATCCCAGCTTCCCTACTTAAACAAATTGTGTGATCTTAGGCATTTTTACATATCTTGATAGACATGAATTCAAGACGTGTGCTGTGCAAACCTTTTCCTATGTTTTTAATTTAATGAACCATACTACTATTGCTCATGTGTAACAGGAACTCAGGCCACCCAAAGAAGGCACATAATAAATGACATGAGTCTTTGGTCACTAGTGGCATTGTTGTTAGGGTGGGGGTAAAATGAATGTTTCTACATTCATTTTTAAAGGCCATCTCTTTAAAAATACTTCTCAATGTACTCATATAATCTTAGGTACTAAGGTGAAATGATTCTGCATGTTAATGAAATGCACCTTTTTGAATTTTGAAGATACTTCATCACATTTTTACACTTTCGCAGCAGGATGTCTTTAAAAATTTTGGGCCAGATGTATCAAGAATGCATTTTGCGAATAGTAAATAGCGATTTTTAAGAAATCGCTATTTCTGATTCGCAAAATGCAATGTATCACATTTGCGATTCGGTAATAGTGATTTCTTAAAAATCGCAAATGCTATTACCGAATCGCAAATTGCGATACAGCCCCCATTCGCATCTATGGGCCTGTAGGCCCATATATGCGAATATTTTGCATGTCCCAAACTGCGAATTCCTAACTGGAATTCGCAATTTTGGGAAATGCAAAGTTCAGGGTGCTGGGGGCCTAAGGCCCCCTCTGTTGTACCCCAAAACATTTTTTTACAACATGTAAGGTGCACACATGCCAAAAGGGCATGTGTGCTTTACATGTAAATTTTAAAAATGCATTTTAAATGCATTTTTTAAATTTGCACATGGTTACCAGCAATGGTGGTAATAGCGATTCCTTAATGCCCAATTCGCATTAAGGAATTGCTTCTTACATGTGCTTTAAAAATCGCAAATAAGGAATCCTTATTTGCGATTTCTTATTTAGAGAGTCGCAATTTGCGACTCTCTAAACGGTCGCAATTTTAAGGAATCGCTATTTTAGCGATTCCTTAAAATTGCATTCAGAATGCCTTTGATACATTCTGAAATGGCTGTTTGCATTCGCAAACGGGCATTCGCACCGTTTGCGAATGCAAAAAGCTTTGATACATCTAGCCCTTTGTTCCTTAAGCTAAGTGGTGCATGATACCCTTGTTATTACCTCTTTTTTAACATTAATTAACCACTGAGTAAATTCCTGTTTCTTTAACTTATTTTTGATGTTAGTGCTGAGTCAGTCGAGTAAACAGCAGGCCAGTGCTGCTGTTGACCAGGGGGGCACATGTAAAGGTTAGGAGGGCTGCATGCGGCCACCGGGCTGTATTTTGAGTGTCACTGTTCTAGGATGTCCATGGAGCAGACTTTTGCAAATTTCCATGAACTCGAAAAGCCAAATAAAAATGGATGAAATATATTGTCCCTCGTTTTGGCAAACGTTGCTCATGACCATCCACTTTTGTCCTCCCACAATAGCCAAAAGACCCACAATAGCCAAAAGAAAATTACACCAAGGGAAATCAACATTCATACTATGAAAAAATACCTTTTCTGGATACTTTTTGAATACCAGTATAAATCACTAAAACATATGGAAATCTTTCTGGGTGCAAGACTTTATCAAAACATCATTGCACTACTTTGTAGAGATAGAATCCACAAAAGTCACCTCCACTTAGAATTGTAATTCACTCTTACCTGTGTATACTTCATTTTTAAAAGACTAAGTAGAAATTCATTATAACGTCTGCTCCACACTCTCAATGTCGTATATTTAATTTCTGCCAACGATTCAAATAATGTACCACAAAGCTTTTCCTTTTTATTGTCAGTACAAAGTAAAGTATGAATCAGTGGAGCGTCACACCTAGCATCCCAGAATGCTGCATAGTCCCCGCATCAGCATCCCAAACTGGGATCACAGATTCAGAATTACTCCAAACATATAGCTATGTCATGGGTTCACTTTACACCTAATTGGAGATTCATTGTTTTTATTTTGTAGTTAATGTATTCAGTACTCTATTGTAGCTGTTCAGCCAGAAAATGATGAAGGGGTGGGGTGAAAATTTATAGGAAATCTACCTACAAAGGATGTTCTTTAAAATATTTAGCTGAAAGACAGGGTATATTGTAAGATAGTAGGGTCACATTCTTGCTTGATAGAGCAATTCCACTCCCTCGTTAGGAGATGTACTGATCAACACATGGTATAGAACTGAGATGGCGTTATGTGCTAAAGGAATATGCTCACCAGTAGAAACAGTGGATAAGTAATACATGTACTGTGTACTATGATAGGAGAATTAGCAAGACAACACAAACTCTATAGGGTACAACTCGGATATTTCAGTCACTGTGCAAGAAAGCACCCAAACGCAGGATTGATAGGGAAAAGGCACTCTAGGCACTTTGGACAAAGGGCCAGAACATGGAAAAACAGGCTGTGGTAGGCGTGTATGAGACCAGGCCTCTGTTAAGGAGCACCATTCAGTGGTATAACATGTAAACAAACTCTAAAATGAAGGACTCTGTGATGAGCATGTGCAGTAGTGTTCAAATCCCAAAGAAAAAACACAGGACATGACACAACCATGGACAATTATATCTCTCTAAGCTTGAAGCAAATGGTCCACTGGATAAAGGAGAGATTCCTTTTTGCATGAGGCATAGAAATTTTTATAGCTTACAGTGGGCTTAGAGCGTGCCCATTGCTTACCATTGATTGGCTTCCTCATCACACTTATTTGCTTGCTTCTGATTTAGTAATGAGTGTAGGCTTCACAACTCTTCTTCTGTCTGACGTTCCCATTGAAGATGGCTCAAGAATTTCTGTGCTTCCACAGTTTGTGTTTTGGGAGCTACGTTTTTCTTTTTTTTTAAATGCATGTGTTTGCAAGCTGTTTCCCTCAAATCCCCATGCTACATATTGCTCTCTCTCACCAGCATGCTTCTGTTCTTTTAAAGTGCTCATGTTGTCCCCACCAACTATCTGTGGTGTTGCTTGTCCCTCCTGCTCACCATGTAGTTCCTTGCTCCCTCCCACCCTCCATGTTGTTGCTTGCCCATGCCTGCCATCCTACCACTGTCCGTGGTTGTTTGCCCCACCCTTTGTCTGTATTGTAGCTTGTCCCCCCTGCTGACAATATAGTTTGCCTCCTCATACTGTCCACACTGTTGCTTGCCCAACTCCCTCTCCATGTTGCTGCTTGCACTCTTACAGTATCCATGTTGTAGCTTGCCCGCTCCCACTCTCTGCGTTGTTGCTCGTCCCCTTCCACCTTCTTACTACTGTCCCTTCCTATTGTTGTTGCTTGCCCCCTTACTCTGAGTTGTTGATTGCTCCTTCCAAAGCACTTTAAAAAGAACTTTAAGTCATGCAACAGTCTCTCCCAGTAGCTGCTTGCAGGCTGATGAAGGGACGGGGCAGGGAGGCACGGCAGGGGAGAGGGGAGGGGATAAATATTTAATGTAATTTAAAGAAGAAAAAAAATCACTTACCTCCTCCGCCGCTCCTCTGTCCCTCACTGCTCCTCGCTGCAGGCACAGGCCCCAAGCCTGCCCTGTGCCAATCCTGACGCTGCTTAGAGCAGCGTCAGGATTGGCTGAGAGCGCCCAGCCAAGGCGCTCTCAGGGAGACTGGGAATCTGTGCAGGCTATCTCCAACCCAGCAACTGTGTTGCTGGGTTGGAGAGAGCCTACAGCGCATGTGTATTTTGCCAGCCCGAGATGGCCAGCCAAACACACATGCGCTGTGAAGGGGGAGTGCTCAGTGCACGTCACCCCGTGGCTCCGCCCCTTTCAAAGAAAACAATAATGAACATAGTTTATTATCGTTTTCTTTAAAAGGTTTTGCAGCTGCTGCTGCTGGCGGGGGCCCAAACGGAAGGAACCACCACTGGACTCTCTCCCTCCTTTTTGTTGTCATTGTTTCACCCCACCCTTACCTCACTGATTTGCCACTGTCAGCGTTTTCCTTATCTGCATCGCACATCAAGCCCAAACGAAAGGGATCCTAAAATACCTACGCCCTCTAGTTCCTCACTATGAAACCAACCAGGAGATTTGCTCAGTGACTGCACACGTAATTGAACAACAAACCTTTAAAGGGCTGAAATATTGCGGCAGATACTGGGAAGGTCAGAGGCATAGACTATAAAATGGTCTGAACCTAAGCTAAGAGTTAAATGGAACTTTTCAAACCTGCTATCTGTGCTTTATGTAGAGAAGACGATATGAGGGAAGAAAAGGGATGGGCTGGTGATTTTTTCCGTTGGGCATTTCCCTGGTGGGCTACGGGGTTTGGAGGCTCATTTTCCAAGCCAAAGGAATTCTGCAAGCTCAAGGTCACTGCTAGTGCCTCTGTCACTTTCACAGAGGGGCTTCAAACAGAGAGAGGGAGGGAAGGAAGTGGAAAGAAAGAGATTAGAGAGGGGGAGGAGATCTACAGGAGAAACAATGAGAGATGATGGGTGGAAGAGAGAGCTAAAGAAAGGAGAGGACAGGAGCAGGGTTTGTTGGAGCATTTTAGCCAGATATGCCTTTGGTTCTTCCGTTGGGCACTGCTGAAGAATATTCAACAAAGTTCATCCTTACTGAATTTATAATAATGACCCATACAAACAAGGCAAACTTTCTCTTACAAACATTTCTGTCAGGGACTATCACTGAGACTCAATGTGTGTACAACATTGATGAGAGGGATGATAAAGAAGTGACACAATATTCTAAATTACTGGTGAACCTGGGTTCGGTGAGAGTGAGGCGACCCAAAGTGCAAAATATAGGGCAGCCCACAATTACTGACTATACAGGAATAGTGCCATAACATTGACTGGTACTTGGGAGGTGAATTGGTGGCATATACAAAAAGGGGATACCAGAATAAGTTTGATAAAATATCCAGTTCTTACAAAGAT
This sequence comes from Pleurodeles waltl, assembly GCF_031143425.1. Classification (NCBI taxonomy): domain Eukaryota; kingdom Metazoa; phylum Chordata; class Amphibia; order Caudata; family Salamandridae; genus Pleurodeles; species Pleurodeles waltl. The sequence goes on from NC_090449.1 coordinate 980,097,175, forward strand.
CACCCTGGGTTAGATTGATACACGTCAACCCGCAACAACCAGCTGTCATTTTGATTAGTAAAGAAAAATGATTGACATGAAATTATCACCATATGGAATACATTTCCACTACTTGTTATATAACCAGACTGTGGACTCAGATCACAGAGAGGAATGATAACTATGGGCCTCATTACGAGTCTGGCTGTCTCGGTGGCGGTCAGACCGTTGTGGCTTTGGCAGTCTGACTGCCAAATTATGACTTAGGCAGTCGGACCACTGTTCCTGCTGAGAACATGGTTCCCGATGACATGACAGTGGTCAGTCTTGCAATCAGCCATGACTGCGCTGAACTAAGCATTGCCTGGCTGATTACCACCCCTCTGACCACCAAACTTTTCATGGTGGGGAAAAGGCTGGCAGAAAGGAAGTGCTAGGGGCCACAGGGGGGTCCCTACAGTGCCCACAACCATGTTGCGGGCACTGCAGGGGCTCCCCTGCCCAGCACCATCAAAATGCACACTGTCTGCTTTGCAGACAGACAGTGTGCATTCCGGGGGTGCTGAAATGTTTGGAAATTGGCCTCGGCTACCTTGAGGGAGCCAAGGCCAATATCCTAACACTGTTTCGGCTGGTAAGCCCGGTGAGAACGCGTGCCACTATAGAGATGGCGTCCTCCCCATGAGTTTGGCAGCCCTGTGGTAGGACGGCCAAACTCGTAATGAGGCCCTCTATCTTTCTTTACTTTTGCAAACGTATTTATGTTTTGTATATTAATATGCAAAAAGTAATACAATGTGATTTAAACTATAATTTCAGCTATCTGAGCAAAACTGAAAAGGGACAGGTATTACTTAAAAAAACTTAAATTGAATAAATAAATAAACAAACAAAACACAGATAAAAGCATGCAACCAGACCAGCTTGAAAACATTCTTTTTCTTTTGTCCATAGGGTGAGAAACCTCTTGTTTCCAGTTTCTGCACATACCAATATAACACTTAGAAATGAAAAATCTACTTAAGGCTTTGAGCTCGAAATTCAGTTTGCAAGAACTGTGTGAATGTGCTGATGTAATTATTGTATAATTGCGACTTTAGGTAATCCAAAGAGAGCACTATAACTTCTAGTGTTCTAAAGTTCCAGTGTTTGTGAAACATAAACCCAGGCATTATATTAAACTGTTCTAAGGACAACATAATATAGAAATGTTTACCTATGTCGCAACTGCAGACTCAGCACTCATCAGATTTCAATAGCCCTGCCATATCACATCGCTGACAAACAAAAGGATAAGCCTTAGAGGAATTATGACACACACACACACACTAACATTTAGCAATAGGACCCAGAGGTCCATGGGAAAAGAAGGGAATAAGAAATGCACAGCGGTGCATATCTCACAGGAGCTACTTTTATCCGAATAATAATAACCACTGACGCCTGCCTGTTTTGGTTGAGGCAGGTATGACGAAGCAGAACTGACATTTCTTACTACAGTGTAAATGTCACATCCTTCTTTTTAACCTTTAACAGTACAAGTGACATGAGAAAAGCATCATTTACGGCATCACACACCGCATGCAACAACTACTTTCCACAGAGAAACGATTTCCTAACAGTCGCAATAGCTCTTGACCTCGCATATTACTTTGGAGACTAGGGTACTGAATAATAATTTTAACAATAATGTTCTTCAGATGTAATGAGTGATGTCATCAATGTTGTCATCTAACGTGTCCTGAGTGAGGTAATATGCGTGGTCTAAGCAGTACACGATGGGGGTGCAAGTTACAGTTAAAGTATAAAAGCATGTTAGTTTTTGTTTCATTTCAACATGTAACTATAAGGTCACTTAGGGGGTGATTCTGACCTCGGCGGTAAAATGCCCTTACCGCCGGTCAGAAGACCGCCATAACACCGCCGCGGTCAACCGCCACGGTCATTCTGACCCACAACGGCCAAACCTCCAAAAATCCGTCCTCCACTGCAGCCCGCCACATCGGCGGGCAGCGATAAACTGGAGATGACCAAACCTCCACCGTCACGCCAACAGAAATACGCCCATGCCATTACGACCCACGAATCCACACGGCGGTCATTCAAACGCGGTATTCCATTGGCGCTACACACCGCCGCGGTCAGAATACACACACAGCACCAAAACACAGCCACATTGGACAATTTGAAAAACACACACCTGATACACATACACACACCACTCCCACACAATCAACCAACTATAAAACACACACCCACATCACCCACAAACCCCTGCGACCCCAATTAATGAGAGAAGGAGAGAGAGACACAGCAGACAATCCAAAGCAAGACACACTGAGGCACACTACACCATCACACACACCACATAGTAGCACAAAGCACCACTCACCAACACACTCCTCATCACATACACCACCCCACACCTCACCCACACCACCCCATGGCACCCCAAAGGCATCCACGATTTTCGGACCAAGAACTCCGGGTCATGGTGGAGGAAATCCTAAGAGTGGAACCCCAGCTCTTCGGCTCGCAGGTGCAGCACACCAGTATAGCCAGGAAGGCGGAGCTATGGCAGCGGATCGTGGACAGGGTCAACGCGGTGGGACAGCATCCCAGGAATAGGGAGGACATCCGCAAAAGATGGAACGACCTACGGGGGAAGGTCCGATCGATGGTCTCCAGGCACAACATCGCGGTCCAGAAGACTGGCGGCGGACCCCCACCCACCCCTCCCGAATTTACATCGTGGGAGCAAGAGGTCTTGACCATCCTGCATCCTCAGGGCCTCGCAGGAGTAGCCGGAGGAATGGACTCTGGTAAGTCCCATCTCAACTACTATATCCCCCACACCCCACCAGCATGCCAACCCACACCCCCACCCTCACCCCCAACCCCCCAGCACACATCCTTCCTGACAATGTCTCACCAGCACAACCCACCCATCCCAACACCAACTCCTGCATGCCAACACAAACCATGGGCACCCATCACCTAAGCATGACCACTGCACTAACCCCTCCCCCCCACTAAATACCCTCACAACACCTCCCTCCAGGGAATGCCTGCACTGGGGGACAAGGGCACCCACAACACGCATGCTATTGCACACACAGAAACAATAACCAAACTCTCTTACCCCATGCAGGACCCGAACGACAACACACCAGCCAGGAGGGTCCAGAAGTGTCCATCCCACCACCGGAACAGGCCCACACTGAGGATAGCAGCTCTGTCGACAGTGAACCTGATGACCAGCCCGGACCATCGGGGACCTCTGGGCAGTCGGTTCCCCTCACCCAGACACAGGCCACACCAGACCCGACCCCCTCTGCCGACACCAGCACAGCTCCCACCCAGCGGGCCCATGCCTCTGTCTCTAGGACAGCTCAATCAGCGGTGTGTCTGCCACTACAGGGCACCCAGGCTAACCCGACACCCCAACAACAACAGGGACCTGGGGGCAGTGGGAGCGGGCACACCGGCCAGGGGACAGAGGCCGGGGGAAACCGGGCAGCTCGGAGGGCTGCTGTGCGACAGGGGGGGGAGGAGAGGCCCAGGGAACCCACTCTCCAAGAGGCCCTCACCACCATCATGGGGGCATACCACCACTCCCAAGAAACGATGGCGACGGTACTGGCCAGGTTCACTGAGATCCAGGCACAGCAGGAAGAACGCTACATGGGGTTCAGGGAGGAGCTGAGAATCATCGGGACCGCAATGGGGACCATCGTCCTGGCCCTCCACAGGATAGAGGACGCGTTGCGGGACCATGGTGCACCACACAGGGCCCCTGTCACTAGGCCGGACCAGGAACAGCCTTCCACCTCCGCCGGCGCTAGTGGACAGGAGGTCCCAACACCTCGACAGCCCCCCAGAACCCCACCTCCTGCTGAAGAACAACCACCCCGTAAGAGGAGCCTGAGACCAAAGAAAAAGACAGAGTAGGATGTCAAGACCCCCGCCAGCAGGACATACCCCCTCAAGTCTTCCCACTGTCCCACATTGCCACCCTGTCCAACCATGAACTGCCTATGCTCCATCCTTCCACAGGCAAAAGAACAATGCACCTGTGAGACTGAGAACTGGACTCTGCCATGGATATTCATCCACCCCCACCCATCACCCTTAGAATCACATGTACCGGTATCTAGCACTGTAAATAAATCACATTTTGCACACAAACCTGTTTTGAGTCATGCTGTATTATTAACAAAGGGATAACATATTACTGTTCAATTTCTGTCCTGTCAATTAGTCATGACAACATACCAATGTCAATATGCTGTATTTCATGGGCGAACCAAGCAGAAGTCAGGTACTGAGTCAGACAGCACTGAGAAGGGAAGGGAAAGGCATAAATTAATAAAAAACATCTGTGGGGAACTACAGAAAGTATAGATGCAGGAGACTAGAAGCAATTGTGAAATGGCATGGGTGATTCTTACCTGGGTGTTACTGGAAATACTGTTGTATCACTCTGTCCCTATTGTCTGTGTCGTCCTCAGAGTCTTCCTCCTCTTCACTCTCCAGAGGCTCCACGGCTTCTACAACACCACCATCTGGACCATCCTCCTGCAGGAAAGGCACCTGGCGTCGCAAAGCCAGGTTGTGAAGCATACAGCACGCCACGATGATATGGCACACCTTCTTTGGTGAGTACATTAGGGATCCACCAGTCATATGCAGGCACCTAAACCTGGCCTTCAGGAGGCCAAAGGTTCGCTCAATCACCCTCCTTGAACGCCCATGGGCCTCATTGTAGCGTTCCTCTGCCCTTGTCCGGGGATTCCTTACTGGGGTCAGTAGCCACGGCAGGTTGGGGTAACCAGAGTCACCTATTAGCCACACACGTTGTCTCTGTAGCTGCTCCATCACATAGGGGATGCTGCTATTTCGCATCACATATGCGTCATGCACTGACCCTGGGAACTTGGCATTTACATGGGAGATGTACTGGTCAGCAAAACAGACCACCTGGACATTCATCGAATGATAATTCTTTCTGTTTCGGTACACCTGCTCATCGTATTTTGGGGGTACCAAAGCCACATGGGTCCCATCAATGGCACCAATGATGTTGGGGATATGTCCAAGGGCATAGAAATCACCCTTCACTGTGGGCAAGTCACCCTCCTCGGGGAAAATGATGTAGCTCCGCATGAGTTTCATCAGGGCAGACAACACTCTGCTCAAAATCTTAGAAAACATAGGCTGAGACATTCCAGATGACATGGCCACTGTGGTCTGGAATGACCCACTGGCCAAAAAATGGAGGACTGACAAAACCTGCACCAGAGGGGGAATCCCTGTGGGTTGGCGGATGGGGGACATCAGGGCTGGCTCCAGCTGGGCACACAGTTCATGGATAGTGGCACGGTCAAGTCGGTATCGAAGGATTATATGGCGTTCTTCCATTGTCGACAGGTCCACCAGCGGTCGGTACACGTGAGGATTCCTCCTTCTCATCCCAAGTCCCAGCGGACGGTGCCTAGGAAGGACAACATGGAGCACAGAGTCAGCCAAACCACAGGTACGTACAGACAGCTTGCACAGTTAAAGAATGGCAATGGGTTGAAAGGCGTGTATGTGTGGCAATGCAAGGCCTAGGCCTGTGTGTCGCAGTCAAAATTAAGCCATGTGGGCCCTTGAAATGGTGGCTGCCTGACCTGTGAAGTGGGACAATGGGATGTGAGGTCACTGCGCTGGCGGGGCACACCGTGGCGGTAGGCGGTCGAAGACCGCGGCGCAAAGCCGCATTGGTTAACATTGAAGCCTATGGGTTTCAGGAGCCAATAACGAAGTGCGCCGGCGGTCGCGGTACGCGCTGTCGCGGTACGCGCCGCCGCGGTACGCACCGTCGCGGACGTGACCGCCATTTTCTATCTGCTTAATCACTCGAGACCTGATCATCCACAGGAGAGGACCTATACTGCAAGTGCTGCTGTGACCTCGGTCTGGAAGTTACAATGGCTGCTACGACTGGGGAAAGGGCCCCTGCCTTCACGTCTGAAGAATTGGACAAGCTCGTGGATGGGGTCCTCCCCCAGTATGCGCTACTCTACGGTCCTCCAGACCAACAAGTGAGTACCCCGGGTGCTAAGGGTATGGGCTATGCCTGTGTGGATTGGGGTGGATGTAAGTTGGTGGGGTGGGGGGCGAATGAGGAGTGCAACGCCCGACAGATGAGAGCATGTGCCATATGGCAAAGTGGGTGGGGGGGGGCCAATTACAACTAACATGCAGGCCATTGATGATTTCCTCCTTTCCACCCTGTACATGTCTAATAGGTCAGCGCCCATCAGAAGATCGATATTTGGCGTGCCATCGCCAAGGAAGTCCGGACCTTGGGGGTCCACAACAGACGGGGCACCCACTGCCGCAAGAGGTGGGAGGACATCCGCCGCGGAACAAGGAAGACCGCAGAAACACTGCTGGGGATGGCCTCCCAACCTAGGAGGGGTGCCAGTCGCACCATGACCCCCCTGATGTCCCGGATCCTGGCGGTGGCCTACCCTGATTTGGATGGGCGCTTTAAGACATCACAGCAGACACAAGGGGGTGAGTATCAGCACATTCTCCTATCTTTCTGCGCAGTGGAGGCGTCTGGGTGGGGGAGGAGGGCTGTGGGTGACATTAGGCCAGGGCGCTTTCTGTAGTGTAGTCCTCTCCCTTAGGCATGGCCCTGTGCCCCCGGCCCCCACCTCTGTAGGGTGACAAGTACAGCCATTGAAGATCCAGCATCTCCCATGTGCGCGTTTGACGTCTCTTGGCCTGTTGTCTTAGTCAGTAGTACTGAGTAGTGTACCCCGAATGCGCGGCTTAGTGCATTAGGCACCTGTGTCTGTCCTCTCCGCCAACGGTGTTGACATTGCATGCACTCAACCTGGTCTTCTTTTTTCTCCCGCCATCCTTTCTCTTCATCTTCTTGTGCATGTGTGCATTAGCATCATCAGGCGGAGGAGATATGGCATCGGAGCATGAGGGAGCTGCAGGACACAAGGCCCCGGTGGGCCCAGGAACAGACACCGAGGGCACCAGTGATCCGGAGGGCGAGGGGAGCACCACCACGCTGGTGAGAGCAGCGAAAGCGACACGTCCTCGGATGGGAGCTCCCTAGGGGTGGCGGCAACATCCGTGCCCCCGCCTCTACAGGTACAGCCGCCACCCAGCGCACCAGCCCCGCCCTCCCAGCAGCCCCTCAGTCTTCGCTCCGTGCCGCTTCGCCCAGGAAGGCGCGCGTCTCCTTCGCCCCAGGCACCTCAGCCCCTGCCCCTGTTGCCCCTGCTGCCCTCAGTGCGGAGCTCATTGACCTGGTAAGGACGCTCATTGTTGGGCAGACGACCCTTCTGAATGCCATCCAGGGTGTGCAAAGGGAGGTGCAACAGAGCAATGCGTACCTGGAGGGCATTCATTCGGGTCAGGCTGCCCATCAACGAGCGTTCACTGCTCTGGCCTCAGCACTGACGGCAGCCATTGTCCCTGTTTCCAGCCTCCCTCTTCTGACTGCCTCCAGCCTGTCTCTGTCTCCTGTTCCTCAGCCTATCCCATCCACACCATCAGACCAGCCTGCACACACCTCAACACCCAAGAGCAGCTCATCCAAACACAAGCACCACAGATCCCGCAAACACTCACCCGAGCAACACCCAGATGCAGACATGCCAACAGCCACTGCCACCCCTGTGTCCCCCTCCTCCTCGTCTCCCTCCTCCCTCCCTGTGACGTCTACACTCACACCTGCATGCACCCCAACATCAGCCAGTGCTTCCATCACCACCTCACCCTCCAGTACAGTCCACACTCGTGCAGTCACCACCCCCACTGCCATGTACACGTCCCCTGTGTCCTCTCCCACTGTGTCTGTCACCCCCTCTTCCAAGACACACAAACGCAGGCAGCCACCCACCCAACAGCCATCCACCTCACGACAGCCTACAGCACCAGCACCTTCACCCAATGACAGCACACCTGACTCTCCTACAACCACCTCCTCTACCTCCACTTCCATCTCCACTTCTCCTACCCTTTACCTTGGCCCTAAAAAACTTTTCCTGGCTAACCTTAAACTCTTTCCCCCCGATGACCTCCCCCATCCATCTTCAAAGAGTCCCAAGAGCACCGCAGCCACCACCAGCCCAGCTTCGGGTGTCACTGTTGTGCCTGGGTTCTGGAGCCCACCCTTTGCCAGCAGTGACACATCGATCAGCAGCAAGGACACGTCCAGCCCCCCCCCCCGGCAAGAGGACCCGCAAAACCAAGGACCGCCGTGCGAGGACCGACAGGGCTGCCCCCAAGGAGCAATGTGCGGCCACTTCACCACCCACACCATCTGGGGGAGGCAAGGGCCCGAGAGCCCCATCAAAGGAGCGGAAGAGCAGCAGGAGCGCGGAGAAGGTGGACCCCACATGCCACATCCCAGCTGGGAAGGAGGACACTAAGGAGGCCAGGAGTCCGTCCCCGAAGGGTCCAGAAACGTCACGGTCCGAGGGCGACTGAACAGGGAGTCCAGGCCAGGTCTGGCTCCCTTGACCTGCTGGATGAGCACCGCTGAACAGGGCCCCGCCGTGGAGATAGGCACCGCTGAACAGGGCCCGCGGTGCAGAAGAGTACCGCTGAACAGGGCCCCGCCGTGGAGATAGGCACCGCTGAACAGGGCCCGCGGTGCAGAAGAGCACCGCTGAACAGGGCCCCGCCGTGGAGATAGGCACCGCTGAACAGGGCCCCGCCGTCTCAAGCACCGCTCCGCTGGGCCCTTCCTGTCAAGCACCGCTCCGCTGGGCCCTTCCTCTCAAGCACCGCTCCGCTGGGCCCTTCCTGTCAAGCACCGCTCCGCTGGGCCCTTCCTCTCAAGCACCGCTCCGCTGGGCCCTTCCTCTCAAGCACCGCTCCGCTGGGCCCTTCCTGTCAAGCACCGCTCCGCTGGGCCCTTCCTCTCAAGCACCGCTCCGCTGGGCCCTTCCTCTCAAGCACCGCTACGCTGGGCCCCGCCGTCTCAAGCACCGCTCCGCTGGGCCCTTCCTGTCAAGCACCGCTCCGCTGGGCCCTTCCTCTCAAGCACCGCTCCGCTGGGCCCTTCCTCTCAAGCACCGCTCCGCTGGGCCCCGCCGTCTCAAGCACCGCTCCGCTGGGCCCTTCCTCTCAAGCACCGCTCCGCTGGGCCCTTCCTCTCAAGCACCGCTCCGCTGGGCCCTTCCTCTCAAGCACCGCTCCGCTGGGCCCCGCCGTCTCAAGCACCGCTCCGCTGGGCCCTTCCTGTCAAGCACCGCTCCGCTGGGCCCTTCTTCTCAAGCACCGCTCCGCTGGGCCCTTCTTCTCAAGCACCGCTCCGCTGGGCCCTTCCTCTCAAGCACCGCTCCGTTGGGCCCCGCCGTCTCAAGCACCGCTGAACAGGGCACCGCCGTCTCAAGCACCGTTGATGGTTCACTGTGCCCACCATGCCTCCTCCTTGACCAGTGGAGACTGTCATCCACCTGATGGACTGTGGCTTTGCACTCCCCAGGATGGTCCAGTGGGCAGCCCACCCACTGTAGAGACATTGAGAGACTGTGGCTTTGCACTCCCCAGGATGGTCCAGTGGGCAATCCACCCACTGCAGAGACTTGAGAGACTGTGGCTTTGCACTCCCCAGGATGGCCCAGTGGGCAGCCCACCCACTGTAGAGACATTGAGAGACTGTGGCTTTGCACTCCCCAGGATGGTCCAGTGGGCAGCCCACCCACTGTAGAGACATTGAGAGACTGTGGCTTTGCACTCCCCAGGATGGTCCAATGGGCAATCCACCCACTGCAGAGACTTGAGAGACTGTGGCTTTGCACTCCCCAGGATGGCCCAGTGGGCAGCCCACCCACTGTAGAGACATTGAGAGACTGTGGCTTTGCACTCCCCAGGATGGTCCAGTGGGCAGCCCACCCACTGTAGAGACATTGAGAGACTGTGGCTTTGCACTCCCCAGGATGGTCCAGTGGGCAATCCACCCACTGCAGAGACTTGAGAGACTGTGGCTTTGCACTCCCCAGGATGGTCCAGTGGGCAATCCACCCACTGCAGAGACTTGAGAGACTGTGGCTTTGCACTCCCCAGGATGGTCCAGTGGGCAGCCCACCCACTGTAGAGACATTGAGAGACTGTGGCTTTGCACTCCCCAGGATGGTCCCGTGGGCATGGTGGCTCCTCGTGGATCTGGCGTCGTGGACTCATGTGGCTGTGGTGCCCCCCCCCTTCCCTTCCCCCTGAGGTGCCTGTAGTTTTTACATCTGATGCCCCTGCAGTGTTCTCTCCAAAGGACTCAGGTCTCCTGTGTGGGCTTTGCCCTTGTTTCTCAAGACTTTGGCCCACGGACATGCTGAATTCGTAGGATGTGCAGGACTTGGTACTTCAGTTATACACTGATGTGTATGTCATTTGTTTTGTTGTGGATATCTTTCATGGTTGTACGCTAATTTTCTGGAGCTTTTTGGTACATAAATATTTATTCCAAATATGATTATGTCCTAGCATTTTTCAGGGGTGTTTGGGTGGTGTCACTGTGACTTGGTGCTCTGCATTGGTGAGTACATGATTGGGGGGGGGTCGCATATGTGTGTGCCCGTAACCTTTCGTCCTCCCCCTCCCGTGTGTCGTAGGTGCAGTACTCACCGTTGTCGTCTGCGCCGGACTTCGTACTCGTGGTAGATGAGAAGGTAGACGAGAGCAGGTAGGATGTTTAATTCGGGTTCCATGCTGTCCTCTGTACTCGTGGAGTGTGTTTTGGTGAGCGTTTTCCCGTTCGTAGTCTGTTTCCGCCGTGTTTTTATCGGCGGTGCTCCCGCCCCGGAAAATGTGGCGGATTGGTGAGTTATGATAGTGTGGGCGGTACATTGTCTGCCGCCTGCCTGTTGGCGGTGACCGCCGCGCTGTTTGTCTGTACCGCCGCGGCGGTCGGAGTGTTAAGTTGGCGGGCTGTGTTGGCAGTTCCCGCCAGGGTCAGAATTCCATTTTTTGGACCGCCAGCCTGTTGGCGGGTTGGCCGCCGCTTTAACACCGACCGCCAGGGTTAGAATCACCCCCTTAATCCTTTGTTCTTTTGAGTGAACTTCCGAGATTATTCTGATGTTATTTATATTTGTTGAGCTACTAGCCGTCTGCGAGTGCCCAACTTCCGCTTTGCAAGGCCAAAGGCCATCCTCATCAGGGGTTGGCTGCAGGGCCTGGCCTCACGGTCAAGCCCAGTGCCCAACCCTCTGCTGGCACCGAGTTGGTGCTGCTTACACGTGGCCTTTAGCCGTGCTGAGTTGATATTGGCCACAGGGCCTGGCCTCATGTTCAACCCCTGCACTTGTAATCCCACGGGTTTCATTCCTGCATTAACATCTTAATGTTCCTTAACTTCAGGCTGCTCATCAGGAAAAGGCTTTCAATTTGAATTCCCCTATTCCAACAGCTCCTATTTCAACTAAATGGACTCCAGGACAGCCTCACTTTTGTCTTGAAAACACAATATTAGCTTACTAGTTGTTCTTCAGAACTCTGTGGTGAAGGTGCAGTTGATCACTAGGGATTTAACTGACAGAATGCTGCTCTTGTTGGAAGTACGTATTTCAGTCTGCATGTCAGAATATTTTACCACCCTGCTGCGACTTTGCCTGCCACCTGCAAGTACAAACAGTGCCGGGTGTGGTGCCTCATGGACACTGTGCAGGGTCCAGGACGTCTCCTGCAGCCTCGGATGGCTGCCCACTGGGGATGATGCTGGGGACTGTTGCTGAGGCAGCAGACATGCAAGTGGCGGTGCGGGTGGTGGTGCAGGTGGCGGTGTCCACCGCCGTACAGGTTGCTGTTCTGGTTGCCAAAAGGGGTGACTCTGGTCCCCCGGCCGAAGTATCTGTGTCCTGTCTCGACTTCCCCTTCACCTTGTGTCCCTTCTCCACCTTGGATGTCGCTGCTGGTCCTTTGGGACAGTCCCCTTTTGGCTTGGAGGAGCCCTTGCTAGGTGGTTGGTGCGGCTTTTCCCTACGGCATGTGGGCACCTTCTTCACTTTGGCAGGTGGCGGAATGGGCTGATCCTTGGCCTCGCTAGGTGGCACACTGGCAGCCCTGATGGGTGCCGGCAGCGATGTGACCGGACTTGCTGAGACCACAGTGCGGGGGGATTTTGTGGCTGAGGTGCTGGGCTGGGACTTGGACATCCTGGCCCTAGGGGAAGGACGGTGGGGGGGGGGGGGAGGTGCAGGGAAGAAGTCAATGCTAGCCAAGAAGAGTTTCTTAGACAAACTGGGACGGGAAGATGGAGGGGGTTTGGTAGTGGAGGAAGAGGTAGTGGTTGTAGGAGGTGTACGTCTGCTGAATTTGGGTGAAAGTGAATGGGCCAGAGGTTGTTGTGAGGTTGATGGCTGTTGGGTAGGTGGGTGTGTGCCTGTGTTTGTGTATTTTGGGAGGAGGGCTCACAGACACACTGGGAGAGGACACAGGGGATGTGTGAATGGTAGTGGGGGTGGTGATTGCACGTGAGCGTTGTGTGGTGATGGGCGTGCTGGTGGTGGAGGTAGTGGATGAAGATGTAGTGCATGCAGGTGTGAGTGGAGATGAGACAGGGAGGGAGGAGGAGGACGTGGAGTAGGGGGGCACAGTGGAGGCAGTAGATGTTGATGTGTCTGCATGGGGATAGTGCTTGTGTGAGTGCCTGTGGGATGTGTGGTGCTTATGTTTGCCATGTCCCCTCTTGTGTGTTGATGAGTGTGCATGCTGGTCTGATGGTGTACTTGGGATAGGCTGAGGTACAGGGGATTGGGTCTGGGTAGAGGAAGTTGGAGGGGGGAGGCTGGACACAGGGGCAATGGCTGCCATCAGTGCTGAGGCCAGAGCCTGAAATGCGCTCTGTTGGGCCGCAACGCCAGAATGAATGCCCTCCAGGTATACATTTGTTTACTGCAAATTCCTCTCAACACCCTCGATGGCATTCAAAATGGTTGATTTCCCAACAGTGAGGGATCTCAGGAGGTCAATAGCCTCCTCACTGAGGGCAGCAGGGCTGACTGGGGCAGGGCCTGAGGTGCCTGGGGCGAAGGACATGCCCACCCTCCTGGGTGAGCAGGCACGGGAAACTCGATGAGGGGCTGCAGGGAGGGCGGTGCTGGTGGGGGGGTGGCGGCTGTACCTGTTTTTGGGGTGGGCACAGAGATGGCCGCCACCGCAAGAGAGCTCCCATCAGAGGAGGAGTCGCTGTCGCTGGTGACTGCTCCTGTCCCCGTTTTGGAGCTCCCCTCACCCTCCATCCCACTAGTGCCTTCAGACTCCGTAAATTCACCCTCCAGGGCCATGTGGGTTGCAGTTCCCTCCTGCTCCGGTGCCAATGCTCCTCCGCCAGATGATGCTAATGCACACAAGGACAGGGTGATAAAACAAAAAGGTGGGGAAAGACAGAAGAGACACATGGTCAATGCCTGCAACACCACTACCTTGGAGTACAACACACAGAGAGCAGCCCTATGCAGTAGCACATTCACTAACAGTGCAAGGGAAAAGCACATGCCCATGGGGGGCTCTGTCTAGACCCATTCCATGCACAGCTGGAACCCATAGGAGCCTGACCAGGTGTAAAGGGCAACTACCACCTTTGGGGTTGGAGTGGCACTGAGCCTGCAAACAATGGATCTACCTTGGCGCATCTGCCCTGGCCTAGGGGAACCCACAGCCCTCTTCCCCCAGCCAGACACCTCATAAAGCATCCAGAGTCAGCTGAATGAGACTGTACTCACCCCCTTGTGGCTGCTGTGATGCGACAGGCACCCCTTCCACGCTGGGAGGCCACCCCTAGCTGGGCCTCCGCCGTCTTCTTGCTCCAGCGGCACAGGTCCTCCCATCTTTTACGGCAGTGGGTGCTCCATCTATGGTAGACCCCCAGGGTCTGCTCTTCCTAGGCGATGGCACGCCAAATACCCTTCTTCTGGTGTGCGCTGACCTAGAGGAATAGTGAAGTATAAAAGGATGTTACTCCCCTGTACTGTTCTTCTCACACATTGCTCACAAAACTCCCACCCTGGCCCAGAAAAACATACACTCACCATCCTCACATGCTGGCCTGTCCCCCCATCTCTTCCATCCACGACACTCCATGCAATCATGTGCCATCCACCATGCACACAGTGTACTCACCTTTTTGTCTGGAGGACCATAGAGTAGCGTGTACTGGGGGAGAACCCCATCCACCAGTTTTCCAACTCCTCCGCAGTGAAGGCAGGGGCCCTTTCCCCAGACACTGTAGCCATTGTCACGTCCAGATGCAGGTCACAGCAGCACTTGCAGTGTAGGTCCTCTCCTGTTGAAGGTCAGGTATCAAGCGAGGGAACTGATAGAAAATGACGGTCACGTCCGTGGCGGTGCCTACTGTCACCGCCGGCGTACATCGTCATTGGCTCCTGGAACCCATAGGGCCCAATGATAACCAGTGCTGAATTGCGCAGCGGTTTTTGACCGCCTACCGTGACGCTGCACAACGCCAGCACAGTTACCTCATTTCCCCTTGTCCCTCCTTACAGGTCAGGCAGCTGCCATTTCAGGGGGCCACATGGCAGGCCAACTAACTGCGTCACAGCAATTCTGGCCAGGAATACGGACAGACAAAGGCACACAGAGATTATTTCATGATTGTGCTAAACAGCCTTGTGAAACCTATGTGGTGTATGACCCTCTGCTCACCCTTCTCCTCCATAGGGCATGTCCGCTGGGGCAGGTGATGAGATGGCAGCATCCTCTGGTCTACAGACCCCTGGTGGACCTGTCGACAATGGAAGACAGACACATCATTATCACTTACAGACTTGATCGTGCCACAATCCAGGAACTGTGTGCCCAATTGGAGCCAGACCTGATGTCAGCTATCCGCCATCCCACAGGAATCCCCCCTCTACTGCAGGTCCTGTCAGTGCTCCATTTCCTGGCAAGTGGGTCCTTTCAAACAACAGTGGCCATGACATCAGGGATGTCACAGACAATGTTCTCTAACGTGTTGTCCAGAGTGTTATCTGCCCTGCTGAAACACATTTGCAGCTACATAATTTTCCATCAGGTGTAGGATTTGCCCACAGTGAAAGGTGACTTCTATGCCCTGGGACATATCCCCAACATCATTGGTGCCATTGATGGTACACATGTGGCATTTGTCCCCCCGCAGGAATGAACAAGTGTACAGAAACCGGAAAAGCTACCATTCTATGAATGTGCAGATGGTGTGTTTGGCAGACCAGTACATCTCCCATGTGAATGCCAAGTATCCTGGCTCAGTGCATGACGCTTACATTTTGAGAAATAGCAGCATCCCTTATGTGATGGGGCAACTCCAGAGGCACCGGGTGTGGCTAATAGGTGAGCCCAAGGTCCCCACACAGTTTAAATAGGTGTCTGGGTATGGGAGAGTCACTAATGGTTGGAGGTTGTCTAACAGCTGTCCCTCGATATTTGCAGGTGACTCTGGTTACCCCAACCTGTCATGGCTACTGACCCCAGTGAGGAATCCCAGGACAAGGGCAGAGGAACGCTACAATGAGGCATATGGGCGAACTAGGAGGATAATAGAGTGCACTTTCAGCCTCCTGAAGGCCAGATTCCTGTGCCTCCATCTGACAGGTGGCTCCCTATACCACTCACCGAAGAAGGTGTGCCAGATAATCGTGGCATGCTGTATGTTTGCACAACCTGGCTTTGCGATGCCAGGTGCCTTTTCTGCAGGAGGATGGGCCTGATGCTGGTCTTGTGGCAGCAGTGGAGCCTGTGGACAGTGAAGAAGAGGAGGCAGAAGAAGAAGATATAGACAACCAAAACAACATCATCATGCAATACTTCCAGTGAGACACAGGTAAGAGGATGGAACTACTTCTCACATCTCATACTACTGTAGGACATAGCATAAATCTGCCTTTTTACCTCTGTGTATAGACCCTGACATGTCACTTTGGTTTTCCATTTCACAGATCTGGGTCCTACTTTGTGCCCTCTGCTATGTTTACTGCTGCCCAACAACTGTGTAACCATGGTATGTGAACATGAACATTGACATGGCTAGATTTCCGAAAGGTTACTATTACACATTTGTAAAAGTACAGACTGACTCCAGATTGATTTGTGATTCAAGGGGGTTTTGTTTCTGTGCTAATAAGTTGAGGGGTGTGTGCAATGGGCTTGGGTGACGGTGGAGGAATGTCCATGGTAGAGTTCAGTGTTTTGGTTTCACAGGTGCGTTGTTCATGGGGGCGTAGGAAAGGGAGCAATGGCAGTTTAAGGTGGACAGGGTGACAAAGTGGGACAGAAGGGTAACAATCTGGAGGGTCTTATTTCCTGGCGGGGGTCTTGACAATGTTCTCTGTCTTGTTCCTGGATCTCAGGGACCGTTTGTGAGATGGTTCTTCTTCTGCAGGGGGTGGGGTGCTGGTGGTCTGTTGTTCTTGTGGCGGGGCCTTCTGTCCATAGCGCCGTCAGAGGTGGAGGGCTGTTCATTGTCCAGGCTAGTGTCTGGGGCCCGTTTGTGTGCTACTGTGTCCCTCATGGTGTTGGCCAGGTCTGCCAGCACCCCTGTAATGGTGACCAGGGTGGTGTTGATGGACTTCTAGTCCTCCCCGATCCCCAGGTAGTGTTCCTCCTGCAGCCGCTGGGTCTCCTGAAACTTGGCCAGTACCGTGCCCATGGTCTCCTGGGAATGGTGGTATGCTCCCATGATGTTGGAGAGTGCCTTGTGGAGAGTGGGTTCCCTGGGCCTGTACTCCCCCTGTCGCACAGCAGTCCACCCAGCTTCCCTGTTATCCTGTGCCTTTGTCCCCTGAACCATGTGCCCACTGCCACTGACCCCAGGTCCCTGATTGTCTTGGGTTGGTGGGTTTGCCTGGGGTCCCTGTAGTGGCGGACACACTGCTGATTAACGTGTCCTGGGGACAGTGGCATGGGCCCGCTGGGTGGGTGCTGTGGTGGTGTTTCCTGAGGGGGAGGATCTGTGGTGGCTTGTGACTGTGGCAGGGGAACCGATTGTCCAGAGTTCCCTGATGGGCCGGGCTGGTCATCTTGATCCAGGCGTGCAGAGCTGCTGTCATCACTATGTGCCTCTTCTGTGGGGGGACTAGATATGTCTGGAACCTCCTCTCCGGTGACGTTGGGTATGGGTCCTGTTGGGGATTAAATGCATAGTTTTAGTATCTGTGTGTGCCATCCTGTGCATTGGGTGAGTTACTGTCTACTCCTGTGCTTGCCTTGTTGTGTTTGCCATTGTGTGATTAGTGTTTAGGGGTCTCTGTGGGTGTCTGTACTGGACATGCTTTGGCAATGGGTGTCCATGCTTTGGTGTTGCATGCAGGCCTTGGTATTGGGATGGGTGGGTTGTGATAGTGGGGCATATGTGAGGTGTTGGACTGATGGGGTGAGGGGATGGTTGGGGGTATGTGATGGCATGCAGGTGGGGTGGGGTGATATGGTAATTAATATTTGACTTACCAGAGTCCAGTCCTCCTGCTACTCGTGCGAGTTCCTCAGGATGCAGTATTGCCAAGACTTGCTCCTCCCATGTTGTTAGTTGTGGGGGAGGTGGTAGGGGTCCACCGCCAGTCCTCTGTACAGCAATCTGGCATCTGGATACCACTGAACGAACCTTCCCCCGTAGGTCATTCCACCTCTTCCTGATGTCATCCCGTGTTCTTGGATGATGTCCCACTGCGTTGACCCTGTCGACGATTCTCCGCCATAGCTCCATCTTCTTAGCAATGGAGGTGTGCTGCACCTGTGAACCGAAAAGTTGTGGCTGTACCCGAGTGATTTCCTCCACCATGACCCTGAGCTCCTCCTCAGTAAACCTGGGGTGTCTTTGAGGTGCCATGATGTGGTGTGGGTGATGTGTGAGGTGATGTTTGTTGTGATGTCTGAAATGTTGTGTTGGTGTGTGTTGTTTGAGGTGCGTGGATGTTATATCAGTGATGGTGTGGTGTGCTTGTGGATGCTGGTGTAGTGTTGGGTATTCGCTCTCTGTGCTTCTTCACCAAAATGTCATTGTAAGGGTTTGTGGGTAATGTGGGTGTGTATCTTATAGTGGTGTGGATGTGTGGGTGTGCTGTGTGTATGTGTATCAGGTGTGTGTATTTTGAATTGTCCAATGTAGTTGTGTTTTGTAAATGTGTGTGTATTTTGAGCGCGGCGGTGTGTACCGCCAATGGTTTACCGTGGTTAAAAGACTGCCACATTGATTCGTGGGTCGTGATAGTGTGGGCGTATTCTTGTTGGCGTGACGGTGTAGCTTTTGGTATTGCCAGTTTATCACTGACCTTTGGTGTGGCGGACTTGTGTGGGTGTCTGTATCGTAGCAGATTATGAGATGTGGGTCGTAATACCTGTAGCGGATTTTTGCCGCGGCCACGGTATGTTGGCGGCCTTCAGCATGGCGGTAAGCGGGATTTACCACCAGGGTTGTAATGAGGGCCTAAGTCTCCCAATCCGCAGGCTATTCTGCCGCTCAAAATCCAGTAGTCTCATTAGAGTAATGAGAGCCTATGCGACATGGGGCCGCCAATGTTTGGTCAGGCTCTAATTTTCGTGTCCTCCAGAGAATCACTGTCTCATTATTATATATAATGATGCATTAATACCGTATACGGAGATGTCCGTGGTACTGAAGATTTCCACCCCGGCTACGTAGGTTATCCTATCTGAGGCTGGAGGTTTTTCAAGCTTGAACTTTAAAAGGAAAAACCCTATTTGGTATGCCTTCTCTGAACTTATAGTCAAATAGAAGTTAATATGAGACAACCTCTAACTACACATTTATTAGCAAATGGCCTAATGCCACGGGGGTCCAGTGACATTCGTGGTGGATGCCCATGCAGCTTATAGAACAGAACTTTTTTATTCTTCAGTCACATTTCCAGCAGTTAATGGGAACACAAATACATTTCATCATTATACATTTGCGAATGCGGCTGGACAATACAGAGCATACGCATATTTAGAACTACCTTTATCTTATCAAGAACATAACAATTGGCTTGATGGCGCCCTACCCCACACAATACTACCAGTAAGGTTAGGTTCTCTAAGTAATGATGGTCCTACCTGGCCTTTATTGGCCACTTATACACCACATCCTGAAGTTGCAAACTTAGCGGTGGCTGAGGTTTGTCATTTATATACTGAATTAATAGTGATATATAGACGATTAGTACAATTCATAATGCAGACATTAAATACAAACCCATCACGTGCTGCTCCAGCACATCCACATGCAGCAACGCCAGGTATAAATCCTGCGACTGTACATTCAATAATGGGTAAGGTACCCGCAAAACGGGAGGAAACTCCGTTTTGGTTAGCACAAAAGATTAATGCGCTGAAGGCAGTATTTCCCCATACAGGACCTCAGAATAAACATAGAATATTAACAATGTGCATGCCTTTGGTCCTTGCAGTAGATAACTGTAATACCTGGGGCACAGTATTTGCCGCGCTCTACACAATGGCACACGGTGCACCAACACTTGCCAATTTACAAAAGGTGTTGAAACAAATTCAAGATGAATATGGGAGTGCCCTAGATTTGGGGATCAAATTGATGGGCAATTTTGCCACAGTTTCCTCAATTATTTTAAGTAACCTTAAAGGGGAAGCGGTCGCACTTGCAGTGCGCATGTGGCTCCGTGACGTTCCGCAACAGGATCAGGAACGCAAACTGCCTAAAATAATCACAGAGAATTATTCTAGCATAGGTCGAGACAGTTTAGGGGCCAGACCATCTAAACCACAATTTCCGGGCAAATACACTAAAGATTTTCCCAACCAAGCTCCTGAAGGCAAGAAGAAATGCTGGGATAAAAAACGTCAAACTCCTAAGAAAGAGAGGGGAGAATCTCCGCGTATGGAGAACAGATATAATCTTAGAAATAGAGATAATATAAAAATGCTTGATAGATATCAATATACTGATACACGCCAATCTTGTTCCTTTCAGGACTCATCGGAAAAACGAAATGAGAGTGGTGGGTAATCAGAGCGAAGAACAGAGTACGTGAAACCGAGACAGGAATCATAACGCTCTTCAGAGGTTTCTGTTAAAAAGGAACAGAAACCCGTCCAACAAAAACCCCAATTCAAAAAGAAAAAAGTGGCAGCAGTCACAGTCAGACATGCCACTCAGGAGGAGGGTCCTCTTTAAGAACAAGAAGTGGGATCTAGCACTGATAGACAGTGCGGCGGAGGTCACAATAGTTTGCCGAAATCTTCTAGAGCATCTGGAGGTGAAAGCAACTGATGACTTTATTCAAGTAGAAACTGTTGACATGCGTGTCTCCACGCCTGATAGGGTGCATAAAGTAACGCTACAGTTAGAAGGAGACATTAAGCGCATAATAGACACAATCTTTTGGGATCGCGTAGTAAACATATATGATGTTTTGTTGGCCGAACAAGATTGGCCACCTGAATTTGTCCATACCTGCCCGTATGGAGAATATGTTATTAAGCCTTCCTTCTCGCCTCTTGTTCCAGAGGAACTTGCTGAATCCTATGCCATTGATTTGGCTCTGGCACAGGCACCTGGGTTATACCGAAATCACGTAGGATGGGATGAAGAATACCCCTACCATGTAATTCCAATTAAAAATTAACGTCAACCACAACCTCAGTATCCAATAAAACATGAAGCAAAAGCACCTGTGAGCGAGATACTCACACAATTAGATTACCAAGGAGTAATTGAACCCTCTGTCTCCCCAATGAATAATCCATTGTTCCCAGTAGCCAAACCAGACCATTCATATAGAATAGTCTTAGACTATAGACACTTAAACAGTTATACACGCACTTATGCTATACAAAACTCACATAGCACAGCACTAATGAACAATATAGTGCATAAAAAATACAAAACAACACTGGATATTTCCAATGGTTTTTCTGCCAAAATATAGCACCTGAAAGTAGAGACTTAACAAGTTTCAGCGCACTAGGCTCCCAGAAAGAATTCTGTTGTTTACCTCAGGGGTATAAGAACAGTCCAGGACTGTTCGTAGCTCGTGTGACAGCAGTTTTGCACGAAAATGATCCTGAAGCATTGTTCTATGTAGATGATATCTATCTTACGGATGATTCATTGCTACAACATCTAAGACGGGTAGCCCGCAATGTTGTAGGATTTGCTGAATTTGGCTACAAATTCAATTAAAAATAAATAAATTGCCTTCACCAGTGTCTTGTTTTTGGGATATGAGCTGTTAAGTGAAGGAAAGAGCCCAGCACCACAATTCCTAGAGAAATGCGCACAGTTACAACCAGCAAATACGATTAAAAAAACACTCCAATCTCTCTTGGGTTTCTTACGTTTTGGCAGAATTTACATTCCAGATTATGCTACACGCATAAAACCTTTATATGAGCTGATACGTCCCGATTTTTCAAGTAAATTCTGGACAATTGAAAATACACGCATTTTTCGAGATTTGCAAACAGACGTGCTTGCAGCTCAACACTTAGACACAAGGGGCAATAAAACACATTTGGTCATCAGAGTAATAGCTGGTGCCATCGGTTTCACCTATGTAACATTTAACGGAGGTGAGACAGTCCCGATTGCATACAAATGACACTTATATTCAGCGGCAGAACAACGCTTTGCTCCCACTGAGAAAATTCTAACTGCTGTACAGATGGCTGTCATTAAAGAAAGACCTCTTGCCCAAGGAAAACGCATTATTGTTGTTTCTCCGATCCCAGCACTAGAGGCTGTTACAAAAGCCAGCGTTCTGAATGCAAAAGCATTACATCCACGTTGGATACAATGAGCTATGTCTTTGACAGCCACTGATGTAGACTAGATTTTTGACCCAAAGTTACAAGAGTTTTTACAGTACGAAATAGAATACCCAGTTCCAGCAAATACATTGCCAATTGAACAATATCATAGAGTCATGTACACCCATGGCTCAGCACAACCTGCAATTGGCACAAAACACCAATATTCTGCTGCTTGTGCAGACGTAAGTGGTTACATGGAGGACGATACATTCTTTCCTCTACATTCCTTTAGGCAACCTAGGGGATTGCACAGCACAGTTGGCAGGACTAAAGGCTCTGCTGATGGCACTGGAGCACACGGATCCTGCACAGCCCACGCTGATTGTTTGTGATTCCTATTATAGTGTCCAGTCCTTTAATGAATACCTGCATTATTGGCGCCAGAATGGGTTCAGAGATTCCAAAGGTAACACCATAAAACACAGACTTCTGTGGGGGAAAGTAGCAGATCTGAAAGAAATGCTACCAAATGTCTATGTTGTACATACACTTGGACACCAGCGCGTTGGGATACACGTTGCTGGAAATACACTGGCTGATGAAGCCGCAAAGTCAGCAGTGGCTGTGGCTGCTGTAGCTGCAGTGACTCGTTTGAGTTCAAAACCGGACGCAAACATATGGGCTGCCGTGACAGCTACGGCTGAGGGTACGCCCTATCCTAAAGGATCTCCAGACAAATATTCCTACAGAATGGGAGGTATGCTGAACGCTGAGGTTAAGATACCAGACGTAGGGGTACGAGACATTCCCAATAGAGATATAAGATCATAATTGATTAAAGCAGCGCATGAGGGGTGGCATCTGCCCATGCTGGTGTGGCAGCTACAATTTCGATCTTGAAGGCCCGTTATTGGTGGCCAGGTCTCTATAAAGAGACCAAGCAGTATGTCCTTTGTTGTGCCATATGTCAACAAATTAAAGTTTCCACTGTCAAATGCCCACCACAGACACCCCTCTTTATTTCAAACAAGCCATTGCAATGTGTGTACTTGGATCATTGCGGTCCCCTAACACCAGATAGTGCATACAAATATATTTTAGTTGCTGTCGATTCATGCTCCAGATTTTTATGGGTGTGGCCACAACGCTCGGCTGATGCTCTGACTGTTATTAAAGATTTGCAAGTCTTTATCGGTACATATGCGGGTGCGGCTTTCCATTCGGAACAGGGCCCTGCTTTCGCCTCAAGGGTATTCAGGCACACCATGGCTTCATTGGGGGTCCAACTCCAGTACTCGTCTCCATTTCATCCCGAGGGAAATAGTGTTGTGGAGAGATTAAACTGTGATTTAAAGCAATCCTTAACAGCCAGATTCCTAGGTATGGTAGTTGGCTTAACCACCTATATGGAGTCCAGAGAGCTGCCTAGAAGGTCTCTGGGGGGTCATACTTCATATGAGTGCCTGTTCGGAACTCAAATGTATGTTCTGGATCTTGATGGTCCTGGCGTGGAGGCAGCAGAAACACCTTTTGACATAAATGAACGTGTCACTGTCTTACAGGAATTGCAACAGTTCTGTGACGATAGTTCCTCTGTCAGTGCTGCCTCCACAGGAATTAAGGATGTGCCTGTAACGTCTACCGGCTGGATTTGCAGAGTTGGGGATCTTGTACGTGAGAAGGTCACTGTGAAAAAGGAATTTGGCCCTTCTTACCGAGCACTAGTCCCAGTATTAGGGATACACGGTACTAGAACTGTAATTTTACCACCATTGGCAGGTGCCAAAGAAAATCATTTTGTTTTGATCGACAATGTCAAAATACACCATGTGGCCAATACTGCACAGCCGACAAAGAAGAACGTCAAGTAGTTCCCGAATCCCTCTCACTACTGGTCAAGAAGTTCCTCTACAAGTTGTTTATACCAGCACCGACACCTCTCCGAGCTTGGGGAGGGTGGAAGATGATCTTGCATTGGTTCTACTGACATCACACAATATAGAAACTGTTGACCGAGTTGACTCAACTCCAACGCAGACGGATGGCGCTATCTATAGTGTCCCACCACGGGAAACACCAGCTCCTCCACTGATCGTGGCTCCACCATTTGCACGAACTGCTTGTGGATATTGTGCCAACTTCAATGATGACTTTTCAGACTCATTCGCCTCTTCGACAGCTGACCTGTCAAGAACACATAAGCTAAAAAACTGGCTTAAAGAAACATACTTTGTTTTTCCATGGAACTATCCATGGCTCTCTTTGACTGTCCTAACTTTCCTGCTTTGGATTGGTTTTGTTATTACCTTTTTCTTATTAATATATGGTCATTTTCTTCCTGAAAAATCAACAGTTGAATTGGTGGAGGAGGTCTTAAAACCACATTTTTCATCACATAAGGTCCGAAGAGACTTATCATTTGTGAACATTTCTGCAGTACCAATGCTCAGACAATGAGGCCAGGTTTATTTTCATAGTGTAATTGTATATGTCTCCATTTACATCTACTTAAATTTTAAGAAACTGAAGTAGTCGTTAGATCACATCTACCATAATTAAGAAAGGATATTGTGCTTATCAAAAAGAACATTACTGCGGGAAGCTTCAATCCTAAAATGGGCCGCTGTCTGCCTAAGAATGAAGAGCTGCTATTCTTAAACAAAGGGTAGGGATTTCCACTAATTTAGAAAGAAAGCTCTATGTTACATAAACAGATGCACACCCCAGCTAAAACTGTCACCTTGGGTTGTAGATATTACATCATGAATTTTATGCCTGTGAATTTGGAAGAATGGTGAAAAGTCAATGACTTACAAGCAACAGAGAGATTTGAAAGTGATCTGAGTTTGAGTATTAATAACAATGATGTAGAACTGGATGAAGGAAATCTTGGCAACATTCTTGACTCAATTAGTAATAGAAGAAATGTTAGCTGAGATAATACTGACATCCTTCAAGTAACCTAAGGTAATACATGCAATTAAGCTTCCTAATCCTGTGTTAAATTGGCAAGATAATATTTATTTCACAATACTGTAGATCTATATATTGATAACTGAATGTTTGATATTATCTACTCCAACCTACAGTAGAAAGCCATGGTAGCTAATCAAAGATGAAAACTGGATTGCAAAGCTGAAAACTGGATTTGTGTTGACTGCAAAGCCAGATTTGTGGAATTCTGTAAGGGTAAGAGAGTGATGGGCAGTGTCTACACTCTGTCTGAGAATAGATATAATTTATATAGAACTCTGAATGTCATACCTCACCTTTGAAAAGCTCATGACGGGAGTAAAGACTTCCTTGCTCAATTTGGCGACCTAGCACATTTTCATCCCCACAGATCTGCACAATGAATGTTAAATTAGGTCCTAATGCAGTTGGCCAGTTCCTCAATGTTTTAGGGGCCAACCATTCCATTACTTTGCCACTAGTTGCCTTGTGACCACCGAGCAATTGTGCCAAAAGTGCAACAGAGCCTAAGTCATAACAAGTTACTTTTGAATAGAATTACATCACAGTTGAATTTATCACTAGTAAACAATTCACCGAACACATTATTTGTCTTCAGTCTAATTATTTATAAAAGGGGTCCAGGCAGATCCCTGGCATCTCTAGACTATCATCCACCCTAACCCCAATTATTCCATCCCACAGCTCCACTGTCAAACCGCCACATTTCTTGGGTCCTGTTATTTGTATCGCACTTCCTACCCTTCATTCAACTATCCTAAGCTGGGAATTTTATTTCCTTACCCATTCACTTGCATATGATCCCATAATGCTGTAACACAATCAGATATAGTGCTTTATTTATGACGTCCTCCCAACTGGGTACCTAAATGATAACAGCTGAATTTCAGTTTCCCTCAGTTAATAATATAATGTCATATGCCTTTGAAAAAACTAATGAGAAAATAATTTATTTGGGTCTTTCTATACGTGCTTCTATTTTGGGTTTGGATTCTGTAAATTTGATCTGCCTCATTTACATGCTTATCAGTAGTTTCTACTTTAATGTGTTTCGGGTTGGAGTCATTTTCAGAACGTTTTGGCAGATTTTGGCCCTGATTTAAAAAAGGTCTAGCGCCTCCTTGTACCACATTAGAGTCCTTTTTTTAATGCTAATGTGGCCCAAGGAGGCCAACATTTCTGCACCATAGCGCCACTTTGTAACCCCTTGCGCCACATTACGCCTGCAACAGGCATAATGCATGCAAGGGGAGCCGCAAAATGGCACAAAGAAACCTAAAATAATGTGCCATTCTTTTTGGCATTTTTAATGCCTGGTCAGGGCAGGCGTTCAAAGTGGGCACACCACTGGTTACAATAGGCCCCTATGTACTGTTCAGGGTTAGCACCACAATGTTGGCACTAACTCTGAACAGTATATCAATAGCTGCAAAAATGTTGATCTATTGCCCCCTACCCTGCGCCATGGAGCGCTGTATTTTAAATACGTTGCACACATGGTGGTGGGGGGCGCTAAGGCACTCAAGTAAAGTGGCACTGCATTGGGTGCAGCACCACTTTTCTTAAATCTGCCCATCGTGCTTTAGTTCCTATCCCAGACAGTCTTTATTAAAATGGGTTTTCTGATCTAAACATTAATCTCCTCTCCGTAATAATAAATCCAGGGTCCCACTGTGAGACGTTATCCTTTGCTGAAGTTGTCTACCAGGAATTTGCTCAGTCCAATGGGAGTCTACTCTGCAGTCTTTCTTTCTTTGAATTTCAGTCTGATCTTTGGCTGTGTAATATAATTGCAGGGAATAATGTCAAATGTCCATTAGTATTGTTAAACCGTTGTTGTATTTTTAGTGTTTTATTGTCACTTAAATTGTAACCACCGCAGGATTGTCCATCATACTGGAATCTGTCTCTTCTATTAGGAGTTGTCTAAATTATATCAGTATTTTTTATGAGCCTGCTTTTTGTTGGTAGCTCTATCTTTATCAACTGTTTTAGGATGAGGTTAAGACTTTTTTCCAACCCCTTAACCCCCTCATTGTCTGCACTCCTTAATACACCACGATTTAAGGTTCAGATAACCCTCTGGTTCTTATTGAAGTCACAGTTGCCTACAAATTGCCTTCACACAGAATTGCAGTACACAGCAAAGTTCATTGCCACCTGGATGTTTCAAAACGACATTAGCAAAAACAGTCTTCTTGCAAATTTGCAAACGCGTTTGTTTATTTGAATTGTTCTTTTTGTCTCCCCCTCCCCACTCCCTCACTGCCTGTGCATTATTATTTCTCCAATTTTTTGGATTTCGGATATTCTTGTTGTTTCTTAATAATACACTGATTTTGTTCAAATAACTATTACAGACTTGAAAAAAGCTCCAGGGTTGTGCCTCACTTCAGGAGGTAAAGCATGTGTTGGGTGAGAATTATAATGCTGAAATGTTTCTAAGGCTGAATTATTCTATATATTTAAAACAGTATTTTAATAAATCATTGTATGAACAGTGCAAATAATCAGCTTTTGTGTATTGCTAAGTATTTGAGATTCACTTCATCCAAACAAGAGTTCCAACACATTATTCACTGACTACCCTACTTTTCTCTTAAGCTTTTCACAGATCAGGATCTGGGACAGCGAGGGAGACTAAACATTTTGTGTTACCACTCCCTGACGAGAATTGGTGCTATCACCCAGAAATTATGGTCTTGTAGGGGACTTTGTCTCATGATTAGGGACTTGTAAGGAACTGTACTTTTTCTAACATGCAGGGAGCTCAGCATGTAACATCCACTACAGTCCAGGGCATAACACAGGCCTTTGCAGCTCTTGTGGCACCAATCATTCAAGGAGCCCCAAATCATTCAGAGCCCCCACCTTTCAGCCCAAGCCAATGAATATCCGGGAGATATCACAGACCTAGGGCCACTCATCACATTCTGCAAGTAAGATGTAGCAAATTAGCATTTTTTGCATCATCACCTCACAATTCTGCCTTTTTCTGGCCCCTGCCTGGTGACAGCTGGATACTGCCATTCTTGTTACTGGGGCTCCTGGTTAATCTTATAAAAACTCAAAGAGGAAGTGCTGCAAAACAATAGGAAGTGAGGGCTGTCAGAAAAGTGTTAGAATATTTCTATAGAATTCCTCCAATAACTGGCTGGTATACAAGATAAATCTGGCACCTCTCACCACCAACTGCTCTAAACATTCCTGAGCCTTTAAAGACTCCTCCTAAAGAAGAAGGTTCTACTGGAAGAAGAATCATTGACTCCTGACTCTTGGCTCCTGCTGGATGAAGGGGACTTATACACGGACTCAAGGACTCCTGAATCCCGCTGGAACCCAGAAACTGAAGGGCCAAGTGGTTGTCCTCCTGATAATCTGCTTCAGGGGCACCAAAAGAAGAAGGATTCTTGGCTCCAAGAGTGTCTGGCTCACTAAAGAGGACTACTAGACCCTGCAGGAGGCATGACCGTAGAGAGACCTCATGCCCTGAAGCCTACCCCAATGGCCTAGGGGCTGCAGGACGGGCCAGAAGAATCTTTCTCAGCAGGTGGAGACTTGGGGGGTTATTCTAACTTTGGAGGAGTGTTAATCCGTCCCAAAAGTGACGGATATACCACCAGACGTATTACAAGTTCCATAGGATATAATGGACTCGTAATACGGCTGGTGGTAAATCCATCACTTTCCGTCACTTTTGGGACGGATTAACACCTCCTCCAAAGTTAGAATAACCCCCTTGGTCTGAAGGTAAAGCCTTTACTGGGACAACCTGCATGGTTTATCTGACCCCTGCTCCATTGCAGATGGCCTGCTATTGCACTTGGATCCTGGATCACCAAAAACTTTTTTAGATCATTTTTGTGTTAAAAAGGTAAAACTCCATATATCTGGTTCCCCCTAATCTATTCTGATATTCTTGATTCCATTACGATCATTAAATGTTTCTCTAATTCTCTATCTAATTCTATCTAATTCTATACATTTGTTTGGAAATTATATTTTTTTGTGTTTTTTACTTTAACATTTTTGGAACTGCTTCAGCTTTGTACCTATTTTTCTTGTGATTGCTTGCTGCTTGCATCACAGCTACCAGGAGTGGAGTTAATATTCTCTCAGAACAGTGTTTTGACCTAAACCCAGTGGACCTAGTGAGTTGGGAGGGTTCCCCCCTCCCAAATGTATAACCCCATTTCTAACAGATCCCCCCCCAACTGCCACAGTCAACTAGTTCCCTAAATTGATGGTTTAACTATGTATTGCTCTGCAGCACAGAACTGGTTAATGGCAGCTTACTGTGATCTGGTTGTAAACTGGGAACATAGGGTTTCTCTTGATTTCTCAGGAATTAACACTCCGTAATCTGTAAAGCACACACACATAGGTTAATGTGTGCTCACTTTGTATGTGAGACTGCTCAAGCTATGCCACCACCATACCACTATAAAGCACAACATTTTCAGCAGGCTTAACTGCTGCAGAATGCTTCACAAAGTTAATTAAAATACATTTAGGGAATTAGGTATACAAAAATATTTTCATTGCATGCAATTATGCATGTTAGTTCTTGTAAGGTTGGCTGTGTGTCACAGACTTCTCATCCATTAATTAAAATGCACAAAACAGTTTCACCACAAAACTGGCTGCCCTCTATCACCACCACATTCTGTTTGATGTTATCATTTGAGGCCAGGATGTAATAAAATGAAGAAGGAGTAGGAGTGATATCATTTTCAAATTCTCTTTTAATCTAGATCTCATGCGCAGAATTATGCTACTTCATTTTAAAACAGCACAGTTTCACTGAGAAGTCAGTATCTGCATTTTTTATACTGCATGCAGTTGTACCTAATGAAAGAACTAGAAGGGATCATAACATCAATGCATTCTTCAGGTGCCATGGGCCCTGATGAGATCCCAATGACCCTAATTAAAAGTAAGCCTTTGTTATGGGCAATATTACTTCAACCAGTTTTTGGACTAAGCTAAGCCTATGGCACCATACCGGAATCGTGGACAGGTAGTATAATAATCCCATTACATAAAAAGGGAGATAGATCAATCCCGTCTAATTATAGACAAATTGCTTTATTAGATTCTACAGGAAGCATATTTGCGAAAAGTATCCTCATACAATTGTCGGATTGGGTAGAGGAAAGGGTATTTTACCAGTGGAACAGGTAGGCTTTAGAAAAGCCCATAATTCCCTAGACAATATCTTTATTATGCAAAATATAATTGATAAGTATGTCCAGCCTAGGGGAGGTATATTGTATGTGGCATTTATTGATTATTCCACAGCATTTCACGGAGTGGATAGGGGAATACTGTGGAAAAAACTCCAAGATCTAGGAGTTCCATCTGGCCCCCTGCGATTGGTGATTGCCCTATACTCATCTACTTGCTGTAAAATCTTAATGGGTGGAGAACATGGATTACCTACTAAGGTATTAACAAAAATGGATTAAAACAAGGTTGCATACTGGCCCTATTACTTTTCTCCCTCTATATCCATGATCTACCTCTAAGCCTCAAGAACTCCTCTGGTGATGCCCCTGTGGTGGGGGGCTGGCCGATTGTGTGTCTGATATATGGCGTTGACATAGTAGTGTATGACCTTAACACGAAAGGCCTAAACCATCGTATGGCGGCTTTGAAAAGTTACTCAGAGATGCACTACCTGAAAATTAATACAGCTAAGTCACAGGTGGTTTGCTTCTCCGGGAAGATTCGTAGAAGAAAAGTCATGTTTCCCTGGGTAATATGTCAACATAAACTGGAGCAGCAAACATCATTCCAGTTTTTAGGCAAGATCTTTTCGGCTTCTATAAAAGACGATGATCACATACGTCAGAATACCAATGAGGCATTGTCATTAGCCCAAGGCCTCTCGGCCTTTTATAAAGCAAATGGTAAGCACCATGTTGCCCATTTACTATCAGCCTACCAGGTAAAGATCCCAGCAACTCTATTATATGCGATAGAGTGTAATGATACAACTAAATGGGATTTTTTGGATAAGACTTAAGGCCGCATTCTGAAACGCATAGTCTCTTGTAATCATGCAGTCTCAGGGGCTGCATTGCACCTTGATTTTGGCATTAGGAATATCTTTGTGCAAGGCCTTGTGGCAGTAATAAGAAGGGTGCACAACCTTATGCACAGTGAAGATTGTACATTGAGAAAACTGGCATATAGGGAGATTTTTGGCAGTCTGAGGGAAAAATCTGTCTCTTTTAGAAATTACATCAAAGCTACTTAACTCCTAGAGTTAGACCTGGAGCTCTGTCCTTCAATTCCCTATGTATCATTAAAAACAGTTCTGAAGGAAGCGCCATGGACTAATGGCTTTCTGATGGACACGGAGACGGTTTAGACAAATTAATTTCCTCTGTAACTATGAAAATGATGCAACACTAATTGACTTGGAATTTAAACCATGGGGTGAGGCGATTGTGTATGTTGCTTAGACTAAATAGATTGCCATTGAAAGATCTCACCTCACGGTGGGATGGTTCTAGTAGCATATGTGTTCTGTGTCAAGGAGGGGTACAGTCTCTCACACATGTCTTATTTGTTTGCCTGGTTCTCGCTGTTCCAAGGAAATTTTGGTTGAAACACCTTTTCTTGCAGCTTCAGATTAGATCTCATAGAGAGGCATTGGATTTATGTTACTCCCCCCACAATGAAAGATTTTGTTGGAAGATTTTTTAATTCTTTCAATCATGCTTGCAGATATTCTGAATTTGGTGTTTTCATTAATGAACTATTGTATTATGGATTTTTTTTATTTTTTATATTGCTCCTTAATGAAATATGTATTTTAATATGGGGAATTTCTAGGGTTTTGTATTTGTATTTGTGTTCATGTGGATCTCTTAGGAGTTCCATAACATGATAATAACAAATTAATTTGGAATTATTTTGTACCTAATGCTGATTATATATTGACTTAGTAGGCACTATTATATTCACAAACACCTATGCCCTTATTATAAATGCTGTTGGTCGTGAAGCACTTCACATTGTTTATCCTGCAAGCGGCACCTTCTACTACTAGAGAGAAGTCATGAGTATATGAATAAAAGCTTATGGACTATGGAAGGCATGACTCATCAGTTGTACATTCCATTTCACTTAATAGATTGGGAGCAAACAAGGGAATTATTTTTGTCACTGTACATGTTCTGATCACACAAGCAAATGATAGGACAAAAATGTCCTTAAGGTACTCACTGACTGTCTGCTTCCTATTCATTATTGCACAATCAAGTGGCACTTTTACAAGTAGGCAATGGCCACCCCATCAAACTTACTTGTCAATACTCTCACCAAATCACTAGCAGTCAGAGCCTTATGACTACCCTAGGCTTGCCATCTTGTTACAGTCTCTAGTGTGGTTTTAAAATTGCCACTTATCAGAAGGCAGCCATGGAGCAGGGAGCAGACAACAGAAGCAAGCCCAAAAACCCCATCATTAGCCAGGATGTCTGGACAGACTGCCAGGGAAAGAGGAAGAGGAAGTGTGACTTCACGGAGGAGGATAATGACATCTTGATCACTGAGGTGTCGGAGCACCAACACCAGCTATTTGTCACCTCCAAATTGCTACTACGGAGGAAGGGGCCATTTGGCAGTCCATAGTGGATAAGATAATCAGTGTGGGGCAAGCAAAGAGGACCGTCACCGATGTAAAAAAAACGCTGGCATGACTACAAGCGCAGGACGAAGGAGAAACTGGCCAACAGCCTGAAGGCAGCAATGTAGACAGGAGGAGGGAGCCCACTACCCTTGGAGCAGCTGGATGCCTTGGATGAGCTGGTGGAAGCCTTCATCCCAGCTGAGTTTTTGGCTGGAGTACCAGGACAGGACAGTGCTGCACCCAAGGAATGACAAGAGCGACACAGTAATTATCAACAAGGGGCAAGGTGAGCAAAAAGGTAGTGATTTGCAGGCAGCTAGCTATGTCCCAGCACTCCACTGCACTGTGTTCAGGGCAAGGAGCCAGAATTTTACTCATGTCCTGTTAAATGGCACTGAAATGTCAGTCACACTGCCCAGTTACATGTTGCACAGTTCAGTCCTGCTCAATCATTTTACCCATTCCATGTGTGAAATGCAACACCAGCCCAGGTCCACCTTTGGATACTGGCATGCGTAGAATAATGTACAACATGAGGCACAAGAACCATAAGTCCCACAATAAACAGTAATAAACATGGACTGGAACAACACATCAAAAACTTGCATGACACTACATATCATGCAGCTGTCCCAACATTTTACTTGAGACAACACAAGTGTGAGCTGGCATGGTATGGCCCACCAGAACTCATGCTATGCACTAAATCTGGTTGGGTCGAGGTGAATGCAACCAGAGGACAATGTGTGTTGAATCCCAAAATTGTGTGTGGCCCCTAGGGGCCCCTGGTTGTACAGTGCATCGAAAGCATGGGCTGTGTAGGTTAAATTGCCACTGTGTCTGAATGAGGAGACATTGCAAAGTAAGGAGGTCAGAAATGATATGTGTCCTGCAATGTAGCTAACCAACACAAATGCACTGCTGTTTCTGACAGTGTAACACTTGTGTTGCAGCTGGGAAGAGAGTACATGTGTCCAGTTTGTGCTCTAGACCTGCCACATGGAACTTCAAGTCGGAGAAGTCCTTCATGGTCAGCTGTTCAAATTGAGAACCATACCCAGTGGTTTGGGCCTCAGGTTGTAGTGGTCCTGTGGGCTGACTGGTGAGTGTACCGGCTAATGTAAATGATGGACCTCCTTCGTCAGCAGCAATATCCTGAGTGGTGCCTGGTTGACCATTACTTGAAGGCCCCTGTGGTGTGAGTCTTCAAGTGCCAGTTGCCATCTTTTCAATGGATTGTCTTGCCATTTTCTTGTTTGCCTTTGCCATGTTGCGGTTCTGCTAGTAACACTCAAGCGGGATGACATGGTTCGTCCCCTGCTCATTGTCATGTTGTCTGTTGGAGCAGAAGGAAATATATATCAGACAAAGCTTAACTAAGAACTGTGTCAATCTTATACTGCTTCATCTAGCTTCAAACATCACATGTGGAATCTCTAATATCCAAAAAAACCTGGAACTATAAATTGACCATCCATCAAAAAAACATTTACTTCTCCTAATGTAATGAGGCCAAAGTACACAGGTGTGGCCAATGTCGGCAATTGCAATTGCATTGCCTGGCCCAAACTAGGTATAACCATGTCAATAAAGAGACTAATTCAGAACAATGCTGTTGTGTACACATGGTATGATACACATGTCCCTAGTAATTGATCATTTGGGTTTCTTCTGCAGCCTGCAAATGGCTTAATTCCATAGCCATTGATATCTTACATAAAATGAGCAATGTGTTGCAAGTACAAGTATTGTGACTTAACATTGTTTACCTGATTTGACAAGGACACATTTCCACACACATTGCTACATAGACTTAGCATGCCCAAAGTATTAGAAACATAGATGGAGGGCGGCTAGCTAACTCACAGCAAACAGAGATATTGGCTACATCTCCTATATTGACTAATGTACTTACCTGGACGACCATTCCATGGCTCATCACATGCAGTTCAAGTAATAGCATGTGTCTCTCTACATAGCCTAGTGTCTGTCCCCACATGTCGGCAATTAATGTTACTTTGCTGCATATCACCTCTCAGCATATCCATGTGATGGGTGTCTGCATGTATGCTGTACATTTCACATGCACAAGTATCTTGTGATGCTGTTAGGCAAACTGTAATCCTCTATGACATTTTTGTTGCAAGCTGTTATGGATAACACCACCAGAGGGTGTATTGTGTAATGGACTGTTGGATGACAGTGCTGTGCAGACATGCATTTGGTCAAACACACCTGGACATTTCTCTTTTTTATTCTTATTATTTGTATTTGTATACCCCACAATCATCTTACAAAGTCAAAAGATCATATGAGCGACTCAATGAAATACATTCATTCATGATATTGGAGCAAAAGATTTTACAGTGAGAATAAAACAGCAAATATTCATTCCAGAGCCATTGGATCTAATTCGTTCTAGGCTGCTGGCCAATCTATCAATACTAATCAATGGGAGAGCCATCTAGACAAAGCAAGCAAGAACAGATAACCACTTTTCCTAGCTCGTTTCCCCTTGCATTTATATAGGGACTCTTCGAAGTTATAGACTGCCAATTAAGGGCCAAACCAGAGATGAACTGAAGGAGGTTCAGCACTTTTCCATACTGTTTAATAAGAAGACGGGATATTGCAAGTGAAACAAAGATGAAATACTACTCATTTAACTCCCCCACAAAAGAATGGTCATACCTGGAGAGCATCATGCTGGGGGTAATTCGAACCTCTCTCCCAAAAATCTGTCACAAGAAAGACTCAATTCAATTTGGGAGGGGCTGCAGTTAGCCACAACTAAAACACATGTGCTGCAAGTCTGCTGGGCCTATCCTACATTTCGGACATTTTTTCATCCTCTCTTCATTCCCATTTGAAAAGCCAATAAAGAATAAAATATAGTCTATAAAGGGTTTTATAATACTGAATTTGCAAGTTAGAAGAAAGAAGGACTTTACGCCCTATTGATAGAGCCGTTTGTATATCTGCACCTTCTTCTCCAAACTTAGATATCCACATACCTTCCTGTTGTTCAAGATCATCTGGTAGAGTATTAATTATTATCTTATAAATAGACCCTATTTTACTGCCAGTCTGAAGGATGGAGTCCAGCAGGGGGATCCTTTTCAGTGAGATATGCCCCTGATTCATACTGGTCAAAAAGTCTCCTAATTGTAGATACTTAAAAAAAAGTGCATTGGTTTAAACCATAATCCGTTTGAAGTTCAGAAAAAGAGGAGAACAGATCTAGGAATACAAATCCCCCATCTTGTTGAGTTGGGATTGTGCCCATTGCCTGCTGATAGAGTTGTATGATATCTTTGGAAATAAAGGTGAGCGCCATAAAGGTGAATATATATTATATTGTTTTATCCTGAGAGTCTAGCAAACTCTATACCATGTCTTCCAGTCTGTACTGACAACCTTAAACATAACCTTGTGTAGTAGCTTGGCTCAATTTGTTGCAAGAAACAGACACAGGCTTGAGTGGGGGGGCAATGGGGAGGGGGAGTAATCAAATTTGAGCCTGGTCCAATTTGGCAGTTGTATTCTGCTGACAACAAGATGTCCATATGATGGAGAAGAGCCACCCAATAATTAAATAAAACATTCTGAACAGCCTAACCTCCCTGATCTTGCGGAAGCCAAAGAAATTTGAGAGCTCACCTCGTTTTCTAATATTGCCAGATGAAATTTATGCAGAATGAGTCTAGTTTCCTAAGTCAGATCTTATTGAAATAAAAGGGTATAAAGCAAAATAAGTAAAGTACCTTAGGCAGAAACAATCATTTTAAGGATGTCGCACCTCCCTATCAAAGTTAAATGTAGCCCATGAATTTGGCGCAATTCAGAACTAATCTGTTTGTACAGCATTTCAAAGTTAATTTGATAAATAGCACGAACTTCAGGTGAAACCTTAACTTCCAAATAGGTAGAAACATCTACCCTGTGGGGATCTACAAAATTAATATTATCTGTTTAGATTATCAGAATTTTATCAGGATTTAATAAATAGGCTGAGATCTTCCCGAATTGAAAGGCTAACTGATTAACCTCTAATAACGCAGTCTGAAGGTAAAAGGAAGGTATTGAGATATCACCTTAATGTCAAATTCACTTACACAGACTGGCTTAATGACCTGACTCTGTATTAGTTGCTGTATAATGTATCAATTTAAAAGGCAAAAAGAATTGGGGAGCAAGGACAGCCATGTCTTGTCCCTCTTGAGACTTTAATGGTTCCCGACTAGCATGCCATGATTTGGATTTTAGCATAAGGGTTATTGTCAACATCAGGACAGTGCGCGCTCTACGGGCGACTAAAATGCAAAAACCCAGTCTTTATGCAAGAGCATAATTCATGCATTGTGTTTATATGCAGTATGTTAACCTTTTGCATTGCAGAGTTTAACCTTGAAAACTACTATTAATGATGTTTGCAAATAATGTTAATTTGCAAGGTATTGCTGCAGGCTTACTGAGTGTGTCAGGGCGTGGTCCCTTTCTAGGACCTTCTAGAAGCTTTCCCTGCAGCATGACTGGGTATGGTTTGTGGGCTGGGCCAGACTCTATACAAAGAAGCCAGCCCAACTCCACGTGCTCACTATTCAGAGGTCCTGGTGCAGAGCAGCAGTAATTTCCTGAGCTTCTGTTCCGGCGGCCTACCTTGACATTCCAGGCCTGCCCGCATCATTTTAGTGATCCTTGGGCAGGGTGGTAAGACAGAGGTCGGGCTGGGCCCCCGTCCCCGTTCTAAAAGACTCTTGAGTTTTGGGCCTACTCGTGAAACTTTCATATTGCGCAATTCATTTACCGAATGTAAAACTTGGTGTTCAGATCGGCAACGGCTTGCGTGATCATTTCATGGCATTTAAATATTCTTGATAGAATCGGCAGTGTGCGCGATTCATTTACCGCTTGTAAAACTTGGTGTTGTTATCGGCAACGGCTTGCACGATCATTTCATCGCATTTGCATGTTCTTGTTAGAATCAACAGTGTATGCGATTCATTTCCAGCATGTAAATCTTGATGTTCAGATCGGCAACAGTGTGTGCGATCATTTCATGGCAATTAAAACTTTGATGTGTAATGTTTGTTGAAGTGCACACATTTATCCTGGGCCTTTGGATTTTCTGTGAAGATGCTAAATTTAAAATGTGACTTTTTTTTGTGCATATTAAGTCCCTAGTACTATTCCTATTGTTTTTCCAGAGACTGTTTCAGATTGTATTTTGTCCTTATGTTAAAGATGCAATGTTTTGTTCTGAAACATTATTCTAGAAGGTTCTTGTATGCCTAGGCATTATGTGACATTTCATGAAAGACTCCTATTAAACATTGTGTTAATCATTCTTGATGTTTCCGGGTACCTAGATTTTTTTAGGCCTAGTTGAAGTCTAGTTCTAGGCCATTCCTGTTTCTGCAGAACAGAGTGTTATTTTATGTTCTGAGTATCATTGAACCTTAGATTCAACAGAGTGTTATTTCATGTCCCGAGTATCATTGAACCTTAGATTCAACAGAGTGTTATTTCATGTTCCGAGTATCATTGAACTCCTAGAACCATAGTCTATTGAAAGTTAATGTGATTTTATCTTGATATTGTGTTGTTTAACCTTTTGCTTCCTACAGTTCTCCTTCTCAGCTGTTCCCTTCCTAATCCTCTTTCCCCCACTTGGACTCTCTCATGCTCTGTGATATTTCTATTGGTGCTTTGGAGCTGTCTAGTGGTGGACATGTTGGGAACGTGCGCAGACCCAGAGTATCTGGTCTCCCTGACAGAATAGTGAGCCCACAAATTTATTATCCGCCTGGTTTGCGTGTGTTCTCAGCATGGCCACATTGGACGAGCTAGTCAAAGTTATCACGCAGCTCCAAGTAGAGGTAGTGTCATCAAAGGATATAGCAGCCAGATTAACTGAGAGAGTGAGTCAGTTGCAGGAAAGAGTGGGAAAGATGGAGCAAGGTCCTTCGGGTGCGGATTGGGTTGGTCCTCCTTCTCAAGGTACAGGAGGTAATCCTCCAACTAACATTTCTCTCAACATTCCCTCAGCCATTCCTCTGGCTCCTCCAGAACAGTTCTCCAGTGATCCTTTGAAAGCGCAATCCTTTTTAATGCAAGTAGAATTGCATTTTACCTGTCGACCAAGTGTTTTCGCTGATGCCCAATCCAGGGTTGCCTTCTTGTGCGCAGACCCCGAGGATCTGGTCTCCCTGACAGTTATGACATAAAGCCTTGATTGTCTTGATTAACCGGGGTCCAAATCCCTTTTACACCAGAGTTGACCACAAACAATTCCAAGACACCGGTTCAAATGCCATTTTATCTTCTGTGAGGATCATGGCCATCTGGCCGCCTGTTACTTCGATGATACTGAACATTGGAATTGCACATACCAAACAGTGGAATTATATATCTAACGTGATCTGACGTATCTCTGACCAGGGCAAACCTGTGCTGCCACATTGAAATCAGATGCGCCAAAACTCTCCCCAACCGAGCCGCCAGTACTTTTGCATACAATTTAGAATCAGAGTTAAACAAGGTTATCAGACGATAAGAACCAAGATTATCTGAAGGTTTGTTCTTTTAAAGAAAAACTACAATATCAGTGCCCTGTCAAGTGGGAGACGGGACCACAGACCTTTGAACCCCTAGAAACAGATCAAGAACCAACAGGGTTATCTCTGAGTAGAATACCTTATAAAATTTAAGAGGGATTCTGTCTGGGCCTGCAGCTTTACCAGAAGCTGTAGACGTAAGAGCATTGGCTATTTCTTTGGCAGAAATATCAGTTTCCAGTTCTTGACAAGTCACTGCACTAGG
Organism: Pleurodeles waltl; assembly: GCF_031143425.1. Taxonomy (NCBI): domain Eukaryota; kingdom Metazoa; phylum Chordata; class Amphibia; order Caudata; family Salamandridae; genus Pleurodeles; species Pleurodeles waltl. The sequence continues at coordinate 980,136,326 of NC_090449.1, forward strand.
ATAGCAGGCTTTCCCTTGTACCTGGACTGCTTCTAGCAAATCCACACAATAAAGTCTCTAATAATATTCCTCAAAGACGTTTGTGATATTCATTGCTTCAGTGACAATTAATCTATCGCATCTCTTTATACTGTTGATATTTCTTTGGGCTTGTTTTTGTCTGGTGCGCAGGGCTAAAAGCCTACTCACTGTTTCCTAGAATCCATAGCAGTCCCTTTTATGTGTTTGCTACTTCTCTTTAAATTTGGACTGTATCGCTCAACATGCCTATTTGCTAATGTGGTCAACTGCTCATAAAATTCTCAATTTTTTTCATGTTGTGTCTAATGGTTTCTCCCCTTATCCCAGCCTCAAAAGCATTCCATACCATCTTCCATGAAGTGCTGTATCTATTAAATTTGAAGATCTCCCTTATCCAATTCACCATATATTCTACATATAGAGAATTAGCCAGCAACTTTCTGTTGAATGTCCACTTGGCATGTGGTTTTCAGTCACTCAGGCCTAATACCTCAAGTACTAAAGGGTTATGGTCTGAGAATAGCATAGGAAGTTTACAGACTGGCCTGAAGATTGGTGAAAACCAAAAAGTAGTCCAACATTACAAATTTCCTATGAGGGCATGAAAAGAAAGTATAACCTGGATCTTTGGGGTTCTCAACCCCCATAGATCAATCAGCCCATGACTATTTATAAGTGAGGATGAAGCCTGGAACACCTTGTTTTCTTTCCGAGATATTTGGTTGACGTCTTCCAACCTGCTTCTAAATGAATATTAAATTCTCCGCAAATGTTCAATGGGACAGGCCAATTAGACTATTGAACTTCAAGTGCAGAGAAGAGCACGGGATCACCTTGGTTTGATCCATATATTGAACAAATTGTAAACCTACCACCAAAGACAAAACACTCAATCACCGCCTACCTTCCCCATTTATCCACTATTTAATACTTGAAGGCCCGATATAATGTTTGGCTCAAATGGCCACCCTTGTAGTCATAGAGGTTTGTAGGGTACATGCTATCAGTCAATAATGTGGCACATTAATCAAAACACACTTTGCCCAGGGAACATGGGTTTCCTGCAAATAAATATTAACTGGTGCTAATGTCCTGAGAATCTATGACGCTTTTTGATGCTTCAATCTATCATTCAGGCCGGGAACATTTACTGAACAGAAAGTCAAATTACTCATTTATAAATGGTCTGAAGAACAACATAGCTAATCACTCTGAGATCGTTTTACTACAGATGCATGTTCCAAATGTCTTAGCAATACCCAGTATACTGCTCAAATACACCATTTCACAGTGGGATATATAGATATATATTTTCTGAATGACCCTGAATCCCATGACCCATTCCAACCCCCTAATCTTCCTGTTACCTATACCCTGAAACCCCCAGCCCCCACCACCATCTATCTCCCCTGCCCTTAGCACCCAGACCTCCCCCTACCTCCGTCTGCACCCTTTCCTGCTCCCTCACCCCCCATGGCAAGCTAATAGAGTAACCATAGGTCTGATATGATGCATGCAGCCCTCCCCACCCCTACACAGGCCTAAGATATAAACCCAACAACAAAACACAGAGGTGAGCTCTGACTATAAAGCATTTAGCCAAATGTTTCCAGATTAATTTATATTATCCAAAAATTCCTTTACTTTAATTTTAATTTCTGATGTGAACATGTGTGTACTTGTATTCCACACCACCTTCAAACATGCAGGATTCAGCAAAATGGCCCTTTATCCTGAAGTGATTTTGTGAGTTGCCAAAGCCGACACCTTCATTTGGCTATAAAATGACAACAGTCTGGTTTGGTATGAAAGAGATATCTCCGACCAATCGCTTAGCATAGGCCTGGATTTCTTGTATACTGCTCAATAAAAAATGACCAATGTAAACCAGGGTAACTCGCGGTTTCCTAAAGGTTGTATTAGGATGATTCAGTGACAACGGGATTCTGTGGGCTCTTTGGATCTCTCAAGACCAGTTCAATCCAGCAAGCTCTTGAAAGGCCTTATGGAGCAAATCCTCAACAAGAGCCTTACATTGGAGCCCTCTTTGCCTTCTGGTATACCAAGAATCTTCATATCAATGCAGTGCTGCCGGTTTTCTTGATCCTCAAGTTTTCCATTGGATATCCACAAGCTTGGTTTCATGTGCCTCCACAGGGCCCTGGTACCCTGCCACATCTGACTCTAGCACTGCTACCCAGTGTTCAAGATCTGACAGTCGTTCACCAATAGCAGCACAGGACTTGGCGATTTTGCATTATTGCACCTTGTAATTTGCAGGTAGCTGCCTGGGCCCTAAGACTATTCAGATGAGTTTCTTCTCTGTGAGACCTTATATTTGCATAAATTGCTTCCAGTGTGGAGGCATCAGGGCTAGATAGTTCACTGGTAACATTGGTTCACTCCCCAACCAGGTGGTCTGATGTGGTGTAATCCCATTTTAGTTTCTTCCCCTTAGTTACTGTCTGATCCGTGCCCGCCTTGGAGGGGCTTCTCCTACTCTCTGGGTCCTCTAGTGAAGGCTGGTTACTAGATTTGGAAGCCATGACAGAATCGCCTGCAGACCAGTCTAACTCATCTGATAATGAATGAAAGTGCTCATTGCCCTCCAGGTCAGACCAGGTTTTATTACCCTTAATCTAACAATTTTCTTGTCAGTATTAACTTGTCTACGAGATTCTGGGGGAGGATAGGATTTACTTTGGCTGCTCTTTAACACTCTCTCCTCCAACTGTACATCATTATCAATGTCATTCTTACTCACAGGAACTCTTGTGCAGACTTCATCATAAAAGAGCTGTTAACAAGCTCAGTTCTGACCAAAGTCTCCTGCCCACCCCCCTAGGCAAGATGTGGCTTAACACCGGAGCTCCCTGTTGCTGCTTGTAATTATCTCAGAGTGGGGGTCTGTCTCTGCTATTACAGGTGCCATAGGCATTGTGATCACTTGGTTGCTCACTATTTGCTGGACAGGTGGCAGTAAAGAAACGGGTAGCAGGGTCATTACAACCTCCTAGCAACCCAATGGAAAGTCGGCCTGTCTCTTCGTTGGACTGGCAGGGGCATGAAATAAATCCATAATTGTCCCTCTGGGGGTTGACACCAGGGGAGGTAGGTCACCCCGTCCCTTCTTCTCCATGCCATCCAGTTATTGCCAGAAGAGCGCTGGCCACTTTGACACCCAATCCCCGATCCTATGTTCCCCATCCGAAAAGGTAGCGTTGTCAGCTCCTTTTTCGAGGCTCCACCACTGACTGTTTTAGAACCCATAAACACCGATTGGTATGCAGTCTGACTAGAAGCGGGGTGTCCCTGATCTCCTTTCCCGTCACATAGAAAGAAGCCTCGCCGTAAGTCAAAGCCAAGCATGGCAGAGATAGCCAGGAGGGAGTAAGACCTTTTGGAATGCCGCTCCCGTAAATCACGTAGAAGCTGGGCCAGCAAAGCAGGCTGCATCACCATCCAGATGTTCCCCACTTTAAGTTATTGGGGTAGAGTCAGTTACACTCCTATCACTGAGGGCCTGAGTGGGAGAATTGTGGGAGAGCTGCAAACAGCACAATCATTTCACTGGCATTTTACTTCCTCCTACGAAATTCACCTTGACATTTGTGCAAAGGTATGACTATGTATCCAATATGGAAAATGAGGCATTAGACGGCATGAGTGAGGCCTTTAACTGCATTAGCATGTGTGGAATGCTGACACCTATTTCATTTATGTTGTACCTTGTCTAGAGCAAGTTATTTAGTTGGAATTAGGATGCCCCTTGAACATGTCCTTGTACCCACTACCCATCATCATACACAATCCTTGCACAACACAGTAGCCATTCAGGTGACACTCACTGACTGGTAGCATCTGGATCCTTAAATCTATCCACCTCAGCCGTAGTCTAGGGTTTGGGTTGACCTACAAGAAAAAAACATGGTACTATGGTACTGTGAAATTAGAACACATACGCTGTGGACATAAGAAGCACAGTAAATTGAATTATTGATTGTCTGTGTAAGTCTACAAGCTGAACATGAAGCATATGGCACAGTTGATATGACTTGATGATATACATAGGTAAGGCAGGTTGTTGTGTTCACAGATATGATGTGCCTAATCAGGAATCAGGTGCACAGAATGTGGACCAAATACAAATACATCACTCCTTGCGAAATGGTGTAGCATGTCTGCCTTTCATGGATCTGTGGACCAAATTATTTGACATACCACACTCTGCAGGGTGTTACTTAAGCTATGCCTTTCTCATATCTATACATGCCCCATGACAATGCTCCACACATCAGAAAGTAACTGTGCTTGTTCTTTGCCTTCACTCAGCTGAGTACATGCCAATGCTGAACATTAAATAGACATTTTCCGTCCATGTCCTGTACAGGCACAATGAGGAGTTGGGAATATCTGCACACCAACATGTCAGAGAAATGTTTAGATGTATCTCAAACAGCTTGTCAAACATTTTGACATAATTACATGTGAGTTGGTTCACCTGTAACATACATAGAGTTTGTTGCACACATTTGTGAGTCAGTAATGACCTGGAATGTCCAGTGACATCACCACCTCCACAGTGCTGGTGGGGCAACAAGCACCTCTGAGGTTGGCATACACTACATGATCTGTGTGGGATAATGCCAGAACAGTGTTAAAATGACTCTGTGGGATGCTCCTTCTTATCAACAAAGTTAGGTGGAGACATGGCCTTCTGACCATAAAGGATATGTGACTCTTAGCATAATTGAAGCAATATCATATATTAGCAAAGGAGACTCAGCTATAAACTCACAGCATATGTGTACTTATCAACTGCTCCCCCCACTTCAATTCTGAGGTGATCAATGAGGCAAGCCTCGTGGGTGACTACATCTGCCCAGTGATGCTTCAGCTGATACACTGAGCGGTCCACCTTGGAAATCTGGAACATGTGCTGCCGCAACTTCTCTCACTGTGTCTTCCAGTTGTAGGTTGGGTAACTCTTGATTACCCAACCCCCACTGGCAGTCATGTTGGGGAGGTAGTGAGTGATCAGCCACAAAACCCCCAAACTCTTGGTCAGACATGTTGCATGATCTGCCCCTCTCAGACATATCCCTTCCAAAAAAAAAATATACACCCAAATAACAAGAAAACAACTTGAGATTCACCAAGTGTCCCTAACAATACAAAACCCTTAGAAGACAGACACCTGACAATACACTGGGCAACAATACAAATTACAAACACAATATGCAAAAGAGACTTTTGGGACACAACAGAGAAAGTACAGACACCAACAAAACCAATAAACAGCGCCACACTCTCCAGCAACCAACAAATACTTCCACCAGCCAGCACAGACAAAGTGATTGCGAGAGAGAGTGAAAGTAACTTGACACTTCCTTGCAGCATGTCAGAGCCATTGGATCATTTATGGTGCAGATGTGTCACGTTTTCAGCAAATATGTATTTTTAGGACACATTCCTGGAAAAACAGGCAATGCATTATTTTTACACAATGCACGTCAATGCATTGATGTATTTTTGATGCATCAGCTTGGATGCGTGACATCCGGATGACGTGATGTGCAATGCCTCACGCATTGTGCTAATGAATCTGTTTAAATTGATGCAATGGGCCAAATTTGTGTTTTACAGTGTAGTGTATTGTGCAATGCATGCAAACAGTTTCTGGGATCAGTGATTTGCCTGTGAATATATGAGGTGACATGCTTGCTGTTTTGGAGTGTGTTAATGTGTATTTTGACAGTGCACATATGTGTGACCAGTTGCACTACAGGCAAAGCAGCACTGTGAAATTGCTTGGCATGTTAAGGGGCCTATTAACTAAACTCTGATGCAACACAGGGCAAATAGCCAAGTTGATTAGCAGAGATGTGTGAAAGGGAAGAAATGCCCCATATTTACAAATAGATGAAGCATTTCTGCTCTTCATGCACTGATGCACATCAGGCAGCCTAACACCAATGCAGGCACCCTGTTACCATGGTGCTAGGGTGCCTGCATTGCAAGGAGAATTGTTTTTGTATAGGAAGGGATACCTTGCTGCACAATAGCAATCTCTTGAGGCATGTTCTTTTTTCTATGTGTACTGCAGAATGCAGCACTTGTAGAAAGAGGAAATAACAAGGAGACAAAAAGATTTTCTCCTTGTTACACCAGCCTCTGTGAGGCATAGAGATTTCATGCAATCCTTCTACAAACCCTTATAAATCTGGGATTGCATGAAATCCATTGGTGGATGCATGGGAACACCCATATTCCACCCATAGAATGCCTTCCAGAATGAGATGTAACACAAAGCAGCACAAGTCGCTGCATTGTGTTACATTTGTTTTCTACCCAACACAAGGCAACGCAAATTGTTCCTTGCATGGCTTTTTAATTCTCTACTAGTGTTTGGCGTCATGGATGTGCCACAGAAGTGGTGCAACCATGACACAAAATTGTAAATTTTATCCATGAATGATCTATGCAGAATGCAGCACACATGGAAAGGGGAAGGAACAAGGAGAAATAACGTTATTTCTCCTTGTTATGTCTCCCCTAGGGAGGCACACAGTCTTGACACATTCCCAGGATTACAGACCCTTGTAAATCTGAGAATGTGTAAAAACCCATTGGTATTGCATGGGAAAATCCGCCTCAAGGCCCATGGAATGCATCCTTGACAGAGAGTAAGGCAATGCAGCGCATTGCACTGCCTTGCCTTAATCCATATCTATCAGGCCATATAAATGTACACAGGGTGACTTTGTGTTGCCTCATACCTTATGCGTCACTTTGTAAATACAGAACACAGAATGTGCCTCTGCTCTGTCAAACAAAATGATGGTTCGGCGGCACATGCTCCTTGTAAATTTGACCTCAAGCTTCTAGTAGGCCTCTCAAAATCACAAAAAATTTTCTTATTAATTTTTTTCTTTCACTTCAGCACTCTGTATGAGTTGCGTGGTTGCATTGGCTTTTCTAATTCTTGCTATAGTTCACTCATATTTTTGTATCCCTCACAGTTTGTTGTTTTTATCTTTTTGATTCCCTCTGTTCCTTCATTAATGCCTTTGCTAGTTTGTCCTCGTGGTTGTCTGTCTTTTAACAACTGTTTCTTTAAGAGTTACCCATGTAAATCCAGCCCTGTCCTGTAGCTTTCACCAATTCCTCTTTTGTTCTTGTCTTATCATAGCATCATCTGCTGCAGGAACTGATAAGCCTTTTTTTGTTTTTACCTGTATGTTATGTTCCACTTGATACCAACCCTCTGTCCCATGTCTTACAGCTGGTCAGATCTACCCAAGATTCATACCATCAAGGCAGAGTGGTACCATCCCTGGAACAGACTATGGCCTAGATTTGTGAAATAATTGTGTTGCCCATGCGTTAAGCAAGGACAATGCAATCCTTAAGTCAGATTTACCAAGTCAAGCAAACTATGCAAAGCCACCTAGAGTGGCCCTGCGTGGTTTGGTAAATCTGAAGCAGCACAAGGCATCACAAGTCGCTGCTTTGCATTACTCTGCTCTTGGAAGGCATTACATGTGTGGAGCATAGGTGTTGCCATGTATCCACCAATGCATTTTGGTGCATTCCCAAATTTCTCTAGAAAAGTAAATGCTGAAATGCATCACAATTGTATTCCTTCCCGATAGAGGTGCAATGCAGAGAAATATATTTATTTCTCCTTGGTGTTTCCTCTTTTTAAGTGTGGTGCATTGTGCAGTGTACTTAGAAAGAGAAAAACGTCTCTAAGGTTTGTTTTTGTGCAGGAAGGTGACGTGGCACAAGGATGCCTGCTTTGGCGCAGTGAGAGACCAGGAATGCGCTATATTTTGATAATTTGATGCAGTGCAGCAAGTTTTCTTGCTATGTTACGCTGAGTCAGATAATGATAAATCTGGCCCATAGTATCAGACAGTAAGGTTGAGTCCTAGATTTCTCACTTAATCCTTTTCCATGTTACACCCTGGGTTGCTCAGTCTGGTGATGCTTATTGATATGTTCACCAGCTCAAGGGTTTGCATGAGCTTTTAATGGGTCTTGCACTCTGCGTTATGATTGTAACCACATAAACTAGTGTTACTAATAGCAATGTCAGGTACAGCTTTATCATAATGAAATACCTCCACATGGCTAAAGAAATAACAGCCACAGCATCAAAGGCCCAATGGCACAAGGGAAATTTTAAAAGCTATACATTCCCAGTACTTGGTCTGAACTGTCATTCAAAGAGAAGCTTACATATTTTTGGGGATTTTCAGTCATTTTATTTTTAAGCATCAGCATATCAGTTTTTCAAAATGCATGACATTCTAACAAATATGTTCTTTAAGTTTTGGACTAACTCTCAAAGATAATTGTATCTTTTTCTAGAAAAAAAAAACTAAAGGCCAGATTTACTAAGACTCACACAGTGCTGCGTTTGCGTAGTGTTGTGTGAGAATGTGTTGCACTGTGTTGCGTTACTTTTGTGCATGATGGTGGAGTGTATTTGCTATATGATGCACCATGATTCAAAGGCAGGAGATGCATCACCCAGCATGACGTAAGGCTATAGCTTCAGTACATGGCGGTTTAACGCAACTCCAACCTGTGATGCAAGGTTGTATTGTGTACTGCAAGACAGCGTTACATGCTGTAAGTCATGCTGTAAGTAAGATTTGTGTTATACGGGAGTCCATTGCAGGGTGCAAAACAACAAATGAACATGCAGGGACAAACAAATGTTTCTTCATACATCCCTTCTTTTTCGAAGTATGAAAGGGGCATCAACAAGCCAGGAGAGGAAGAACAAATAATGTGGGACTTCTATGCAGTTCAAGAGGAAGCACAACATTTTACAGAGGTGGAAAACCAAACTTTCATCACAGAGGTCACTAAAAATGAGAACATTTTGTTTGTGATCTGCAAATTACCATTAGCCGTGAAGGATGCTTTCTGGCAAGGAATATTGTACAAGTTAAACCACAAAACACCAACCAGACGGACTGTAGTTGAACATAAGAAAATATGGCATAATCACAAATGCAGGACAATAGAGCAACTGGCCAGGAACCTTGATGTTTGCAGTGAGGACTGGAGGAGGTCCAGAGGCAGACACTACTGGAACAGAAACTAAGAACAGGTCTGAAGAACGGCTGTGCTGGCCAAAGGACTCAACTGGACTGCTTTCCTTAAAGGCATGCCTTTCTGCTTGTTCCCCTGCTGCTCTTCGACCCTGCAAGAAGGACTCTACCTTTTTGTCAGAAGTGATCTTCAAGGACTTACTGGCTTGCCCCCTGTCTTTCCCCCAAGGGCTCAGAGACATCAAAGACCTTGTGAACGGCGCTTCATCAGCCCCAGCGCCACTCTGACCAGGTAAAACTTTGTCATGGATTAACGGTAGCGAGCATAGGAGCCTCTCTGCTACCCCGTGCAGCTCAGCCAAAGATGTGTCTACTCCCCCAGAGCACTGCCATTGAGTGCAGGCCTCTTTGCACCCTGTGAGCCTCTTGGCCAAGAGTTGTATCCATTTCTGTGGATTCCTACTAGGAAACATGGGACCCCATCACCGCTTCATGCTGTTCTACCACTGTGTTGCCTACTGACCCCAAGTCCCATCTCGTGAGCTCAGTATGCCTGCACCCTCAGAACCAGTCTGCAGCTGAGACCCTGCCTGGTGAACTGTGACAAGCATCTCAGGAGGAGTGTGTTTTATCACCAATAGTGTCCGGAGCCGAATGCCAAGTATGGCCGCACTTCCCGTGTAGGTAATGATTTACTCAATGACCACATGCTTTGTCACTGGCCCACTCCAGGCAGGAATTTCGAGCCTTTTGGACCGTAGTGAGACTTTTAAGGTAATACTCCTAAAAGGAGTGCACGGATTTGCAAAGCATTGCAGGGATTCTTTTTCAAAAGATTACCTCAATGTATGCTTAGTGAATCCGTATTGTTTTGGCCTTGATTTCTTCAGATAAATCACTTCTATTTTTAGGGTTGAGTGTGTGCAAGCACTCTGGACCCTGTTGTAATCTCTCTGTGGGCTTCTAACCACGCCCATGTCATGCCCGTCACTTTCATTAGTTTGTGGCCTTGCCTTTTAAAAATTGATTGATTCCATTTGTGAAAGGCATGCATACGTCATGCCTTTTTTGGTGTTTAGTCCTCCTCGAGCGCACCAGTAAACTACTGAAAACATACAAGGCTTTGTGTTTTCAGCTGCCTTCTGGACTACTTTATCTTTTAATTTCCTGTGCAGCGTAAACGAGCGCTTTACATGACATCGACCTTTTTATATGGATAATTGCACTTTTGCTGGTTACATGGATAATTGCACCTTTGCCGGTGACATGGAAAATTGCACTTTTGCCAATAAGTTTCACTGCGACCGAACTTCTGTTTTCTTTTCTGTGTCTTCTTCACTCTCATAGCAACCATTGTCTCGCATATGTGAAACTGTTTTACTTGTCATTATTAGTTTATGTGGAAAAAAAGTCTGGTTTGGAGTTTACAACACTAATAGCTGTAACGCGAGCAAACATGAGACCCATTGCATTGCAAATGCTTGTTCTAACTTCGTCTGGAGTACATTTTTGTAGTGTTTTACTGTGTTGCTATATGAATATTTCACAAATACTTTACACATTACCTTCTAAATTAGGCCTGCCTGCTCTTTGCTGAAGGTGAGCACAGGTTAATTTACTTTGTGTTGTGACCAGTCCTGATTAGAAGTGTAGTCCCTAGTTAGCAGGGTGTCTACCTCTGCCAACTAGAGACCACGGTTTCTAACTGCCTCTAGGTATAGCACAACCAGAGGGGGCTGCACATTCAGCAGAGGATTAAGATATAGTGTTTCCCAGTTTTTGAACTAGAATTGCACATGAGAGAGTACCTTTTGGCTGGTTAATCACGTTTTCTCATGCTAGTCATCATGCCATCTTCTTTACATTCAATTGCAGTCCTCTGTTGGCGTTATGTAATTTATCATGTTGCTCTGTTCTTCTCCTTTTTGATAATAGCAATATTCAGTAGGACATTCTTAATTTGAGTCCTTCATGATTTTAAAATTATTTCATTTCACAATAGCATATGTGTTTGTTGGTTTTCCTCCTATAAATGAAGATTTAGTTTATGACATTTATTAACCCCTTCTGTGCCGCGGACGTAGTGGTTACGTCCCGCGGCACAGTGCTGCTGTGCCGAGGACGTAACCACTACGTCCTCGGCACACAGCCCAGAGGGAGCGCTCTCGCTCCCTCTGTGTGCTTCCCTCCCACCCCCCCAAAGTCGGGGATGGAAGGGGAAGCCCTTCCCCTTCCACCCCCGACCCCCCTAACCCCCCATAATGACGTCAGCGCGCGATCGCGCGCTGACTTCATTATGGGATCCTCGCCGCACAGGAAGCCATTTGCTTCCTGTGCGGCGACGAGTCAAGAGGTGAGTTCCTCTTCCCGGTGGGTGGGGGGTTGGGGCTAAAGAGGCACCGGGGAAAAGGAAAGGCTTTTCCTTTTCCCCGGTGTCTCTTTGAGCATTCCTGCTGCCCGATCGCATTGCGATCGGGCAGCAGGAATGCCCACTAGACACCAGGGATTTGTTATCTTTATTGTTTTTTTACTGTTTTTGGCACGCGGGGAGCGGCCTCTTGGGCAAGGGTCACTCCCCTTTAGGGGGGCAATTACTACGGCCATTTCTGCCCCCCTTGGGGGCAGATTGGCTACTTTTCAGCCAGATCTGCCCCCAAGGGGGGCAGAAAACACTAGATCACCAGGGATTTTTTTTTTTTTTTGCATTTATGTGTTGGGGGTGCCCCCTTGGGCAAGGGGAGCCCCCCCCAAGGGGGCAGAGAACTGTTGGCCTTTTCTGCCCCCCTTGGGGGCAGATCGGCCTATTTTTTTTAGGTCCATCTGCCCCCAAGGGGGGCAGAAGCCACTTAGGCACCAGGGATTGTGTGTGTAGTGGATGGGGGGGGCGCCCCCTTGGGCAAGGGTCGCTCCCCTTTGGGGGGCATGTCTTTTCGGGCCATTTCTGCCCCCCTTGAGGGCAGATTGGCTACTTTTTAGCCAGATCTGCCCCCAAGGGGGGCAGAAAACACTAGATCACCAGGGTTTTTTATTTTTATGTGTATTTGTGTGGGGGGGGGTGCCCCCTTGGGCAAGGGGCGCCCCCCCCAAGGGGGCAGAGAACTGTTGGCCTTTCCTGCCCCCCTTGGGGGCAAATCGGCCTATTTTTTTTAGGTCCATCTGCCCCCAAGGGGGGCAGAAGCCACTTAGGCACCAGGGATTGTGTGTGTAGTGGATGGGGGGGCGCCCCCTTGGGCAAGGGTCGCTCCCCTTTGGGGGGCATGTCTTTTAGGGCCATTTCTGCCCCCCTTGAGGGCAGATCAGCCTATTATTTTTAGGCTGGTCTGCCCCCAAGGGGGGCAGAAACTACTAGAACGCCAGGGATTTTTTAAAATTTGTTTATTTTTGTGGGGGGGCGTCCCCTTGGTCACGGGGCGCCCCCCCAAGGGGGGCATTGACCTGTTGCCCATTTCTACACCCCCTGGGGGCAGATGGGCCTATTTTCTTAGGCCCACCTGCCCCCAAGGGGGGCAGAAGCCACTTAGACACCAGGGATAGTGTGTGTGTGTTTGTGTGTGTGTGTGTGTGTTAGTGGATGGGTGGGGCCTTGGGCAAGGGTCGCCCCCCACTTTGGGGGCAGATGTACCCAGGCCATTTCTGCACCCCTTGGAGACAGATCAGCCTATTATTTTTAGGCTGGTCTGCCCCCAAGGGGGGCAGAAACTATTAGAACGCCAGGGATTTTTTTTTATTTGTTTATTTTTGTGGGGGGGCTTCCCCTTGGTAACGGGGCGCCCCCCCAAGGTGGGCATTGACCTGTTGCCCATTTCTACACCCCCTGGGGGCAGATGGGCCTATTTTCTTAGGCCCACCTGCCCCCAAGGGGGGCAGAAGCCACTTAGACACCAGGGATAGTGTGTGTGTGTGTGTGTGTTAGTGGATGGGTGGGGCCTTGGGCAAGGGTCGCCCCCCACTTTGGGGGCACATGTACCCAGGCCATTTCTGCACCCCTTGGAGACAGATCAGCCTATTATTTTTAGGCTGGTCTGCCCCCAAGGGGGGCAGAAACTACTAGAACGCCAGGGATTTTTTTTTATTTGTTTATTTTTGTGGGGGGGCGTCCCCTTGGTCACGGGGCGCCCCCCCCCAAGGGGGGCATTGACCTGTTGCCCATTTCTACACCCCCTGGGGGCAGATGGGCCTATTTTCTTAGGCCCACCTGCCCCCAAGGGGGGCAGAAGCCACTTAGACGCCAGGGATAGTGTGTGTGTGTGTGTGTGTATGTGTGTTAGTGGATGGGTGGGGCCTTGGGCAAGGGTCGCCCCCCACTTTGGGGGCACATGTACCCAGGCCATTTCTGCACCCCTTGGAGACAGATCAGCCTATTATTTTTAGGCTGGTCTGCCCCCAAGGGGGGCAGAAACTACTAGAACGCCAGGGATTTTTTTTTATTTGTTTATTTTTGTGGGGGGGCGTCCCCTTGGTCACGGGGCGCCCCCCCAAGGGGGGCATTGACCTGTTGCCCATTTCTACACCCCCTGGGGGCAGATGGGCCTATTTTCTTAGGCCCACCTGCCCCCAAGGGGGGCAGAAGCCACTTAGACGCCAGGGATAGTGTGTGTGTGTGTGTGTGTATGTGTGTTAGTGGATGGGTGGGGCCTTGGGCAAGGGTCGCCCCCCACTTTGGGGGCACATGTACCCAGGCCATTTCTGCACCCCTTGGAGACAGATCAGCCTATTATTTTTAGGCTAGTCTGCCCCCAAGGGGGGCAGAAACTACTAGAACGCCAGGGATTTTTTTTTATTTGTTTATTTTTGTGGGGGGGCGTCCCCTTGGTCACGGGGCGCCCCCCCAAGGGGGGCATTGACCTGTTGCCCATTTCTACACCCCCTGGGGGCAGATGGGCCTATTTTCTTAGGCCCACCTGCCCCCAAGGGGGGCAGAAGCCACTTAGACGCCAGGGACAGTGTGTGTGTGTGTGTGTGTTAGTGGATGGGTGGGGCCTTGGGCAAGGGTCGCCCCCCACTTTGGGGGCACATGTACCCAGGCCATTTCTGCACCCCTTGGAGACAGATCAGCCTATTATTTTTAGGCTGGTCTGCCCCCAAGGGGGGCAGAAACTACTAGAACGCCAGGGATTTTTTTTTATTTGTTTATTTTTGTGGGGGGGCGTCCCCTTGGTCACGGGGCGCCCCCCCAAGGGGGGCATTGACCTGTTGCCCATTTCTACACCCCCTGGGGGCAGATGGGCCTATTTTCTTAGGCCCACCTGCCCCCAAGGGGGGCAGAAGCAACTTAGACACCAGGGATAGTGTGTGTGTGTGTGTGTGTGTTAGTGGATGGGTGGGGCCTTGGGCAAGGGTCGCCCCCCACTTTGGGGGCACATGTACCCAGGCCATTTCTGCACCCCTTGGAGACAGATCAGCCTATTATTTTTAGGCTGGTCTGCCCCCAAGGGGGGCAGAAACTACTAGAACGCCAGGGATTTTTTTTTATTTGTTTATTTTTGTGGGGGGGGCGTCCCCTTGGTCACAGGGCGCCCCCCCAAGGGGGGCATTGACCTGTTGCCCATTTCTACACCCCCTGGGGGCAGATGGGCCTATTTTCTGAGGCCCACCTGCCCCCAAGGGGGGCAGAAGCCACTTAGGCACCAGGGATAGTGTTGTGTGTGGTTTTTTTTTTTTTTTTTTATTTTTTATTTTTTTTTTTTATTTTTTTTTTTAGGGCTGTCCCCTTTGGCAAGGGTCGCTCTCCATGGGGACACACTACTAAAGGTATTTTCTGGCTACCTTGGGGTAGACAGGTCTATTTTATTAGTGGGCCCATCTGCCCCTATGGCAGAATCCACTTAGGCACCAATTTCTAAATGTTTGATGGTGGGGTGTTTGTCAACTGAAGAAGTCTTTGCATTTGTGATAAAAAATGTTTTCCTCCTTTTTGTTCTAGTTCAAAGCTTTTGCTTTATTTGCTGTGGCTCCTTGCGGTTTTGGCGGTGGTTGACCTGCAGTTTGCACAGTTGCATGTTTTAGGTAAGTAAAAAAAATTTACTCCAAAGGAGTATTGTTGCCATGCATGAATGACATGTTTGTAGGGGGTGTACTAAATGCAGGATTGTGTGTGAAATTGTCCTTAGGTTTGTGCACAATGATATTTGTTTTGTCTTATTTCTAATTTGCCTTTCTTTCTTTATTTTTAGTGGGATATCATTGGTGATTGCTGTGTAGTTGCTGGTGAATCAAGCTTTTTCAGGCAAGTGAGCGGTATAGTTTTTGAGTTTATAACTCTTACTAACAAAGCTACACTTTGTCACTTGTCTTACACAGTGCTGGTTGTTGGTGGTGAATTTGTCCAGTTAATTTTAGCAGGAGATATCATGGCTAGCCGCAGGATGACCGCTCAGCAGGTGGTTGGTATGCTTTTTGAGTCACAGTCTGATCATGACTATGAGACAGACTCTGCATCTGAGGCAGAGGAGGAAGTCAGAGATTCTGGCAGTGATGTTTCTCTTGGAGGGGAATCTTCTGATGATGAAGCCACACTCAGTGCAGATGAAGGGCCTGTTGTAGAGGAGGACATTGATGTGCCAATAGTGCAGCAACCTAGGGCTGAAAGGTTTCCCGTTATAAGACCTGATGTCTGGGTTGCCTCAAACAGGCAGCAGCCAGAGTTGCCTGCCTTTACTGGTCTCCCGGGGTGTAACGCCAATACAGAGAACTTTATGCCTATCAATTTCTTTGAGTTATTCATGGATGATGTGTTTTTGGAAGAGATTGTTGAGCAGACTAATTTGTATGCGGAGCAGCATTTGAGGGACAACGCTGCTAGACTTAGGCCACACTCTAGAGCTGCCCAGTGGATTCCCACAAATTTGGAGGAGTTAAAAAAGTTTTTGGGTTTGACTTTTTTGATGGGGTTGATAAGGAAGCCGTCACTGGCTTCTTATTGGTCTACTAGTCCCTTGATGGCAACAGCTATATTTCCAGCGACCATGAGTCGTAATCGGTATTTGCTTCTTCTTAGGATGCTGCATTTTGTTGACAATGCATTAGCCTTGCCACGAGATCACCCAGATTCTGACCGTCTTTTTAAGATTAGGCCTGTCCTTGATCATTTTGTACATCGGTTTTCGGAGGTCTATGTTCCAGGCAAAGAGTTAAGTGTGGACGAGTCTTTGGTCCTCTTGAAGGGTCGTTTGGTTTTTAGGCAGTACATTCCTAGCAAAAGGGCACGATATGGAATTAAATTGTATATGCTGTCTGAAAGTAGGACAGGATATGTGTATAGTTTCCGTGTGTACACTGGTAGGGATTCCAATATTGACCCCCCTGGTTGTCCTCCCACTTTTGGAGTTACTGAGAAAATTGTGTGGGATCTTGGTAGACGACTGTTCAACAAAGGTCACCATTTGTATGTAGATAACTTCTACACTGGTGTGCAATTGTTCAAGGAATTGTTTAGAGTGGACACAGTTGCTTGTGGCACAATCCGTTCTAAACGGAAAGGCTATCCAAGGGAGCTTGTCTGTAAAAAACTTGAGAGAGGACAGTGCTGTGCCTTGCGGAACGAGGAGCTGCTAGCTTTGAAATTTTCAGATAAGAGGGATGTCTACATGCTAAGTACCATCCATGATGAGAGTACTTCCCCTGTGACTGTTTGGGGCCAGGTTGCTGAAGTGCGCAAACCTGTGTGCATTTTAGATTATAATAAGCACATGGGAGGTGTAGATAGAGTTGACCAGAGGTTGGAACCTTATACTGCTATTCGTAAGTCTTACGTTTGGTATAAGAAGTTAGCACTTCACCTCTTCCACTTAGCAACCTTCAATGCTTTTATTGAGTTTAGGGATAGGTCTCCAGAGTCAAAGATGACATTTGTGAAATTTCAGGAGTCAGTGATAGAGAGCCTTATTGTGGTGGAACAGGCCAGAGTTCCTAGAGAAGCAGTGGTGGAGGATGTGGCTAGATTGAAAGATCGCCACTTTGCTGAGCACATTCCTCCCACACCCAAAAAAGTCTTTCCAGCTAAGAAATGTAGTGTGTTTTCGAAGAGGTATCCGGAGGGAGTCTCGAATGTACTGCCCGGATTGTCCTTCAAAGCCTGGGCTGTGTGTTGGTGCTTGTTTTAAGAATTACCACACCCAGAAGAATTTCTGGGAACAACCATGAGTGTAAACTCATGTCTGTTTTGTATTTTCATGTGTTTAGTTTCATGGTTAGCATTTCTGTCATGTTCTTAGTTAGAGCTTTTGTGTTTGTAGTTTTGTAATTCTTTCTACTTAGTTAGGGGTTCCTCTGTTAAAAAAAAAAAAAAAAAATGATGCCATTGTGGGTGGAGTGGGGCTTGGCTGAGAGTGTACATATTGACTTGCTGTTGGCTACTGCAACACACTGCCAGCCAAACACCAGTCCACACACTGCCATCAGCTGGTGTGATTGTTGTATCAGGCACGTGGGCGTATGTAAGTGATGGGCCCTTGAGTGGCGCTGTCTGTCGATGTGAGTGTTGTAATGTGCTGGGCCTGAGGCTGGCGGTGTGAATGGCCTTGTGTGTGTCATGTATGAAAGTTGTGTGAATGGACTGTAAAGCGGTTGGTGCCTTGTCGCGGCTTTACAGCTCACGAGCTGTGAGTCATTGGTTCAGTTTTTTGCCTTTCAGTTACTAACAGTGCATTTCATTTTTGTGAAAGCTCTTGTTAGTAAAATTTGATCCACTGAACCATCACTCACCCTCGTGCCAAATCCAACCAGTATGTGTGGTAAAAATGACAAAACCTGCTCCGCTGTAATCAGGCGTCGCAGCACACCTGTGACACGCTAGGTGCCTCAGGTGGGACCCCGATGATGAAGCATGCCACCAACTTGGTTGGTGGGTGAGGGGTCTTTTTCACATAACCTAACTGTGTTTCTTTTCAAAAATTTTGTGTTTGGCACATCACGGATGTATGTGGGCACATCAAAACGATATATTACAAAACTACCTGTGTTTGGGGGGGAGAGGGCACCTATGTTTTTGGTCCTGTGTGCGGCCTTCATCTAGGGAAACCTACCAAACCCAGACATTTTATAAAACTAGACACCCCAAGGAGTCCAGGGAGGTGTGGCTTGCGTGGATCCCCCAACATTTTCTTACCCAGACTCCTCTGTAAACCTCAATGTGCTTAAAAAAAGCATATTTTCCTGACTTTTCTTCGTAGGATCACCACTCCAGCACAAAATTCCTACTCCCCAGTGTTCCCCTCAGCCTCCCAAGTAAAATGACACCTCACTTATGTGGGTCCCCAAAGCAGAGTCAGTCTAAAGATGTATAAAAGAATATGTCCTTATAAACTTGCTGTGCTATCCCCTCTATCTCTACAAGTTTTGGGTCTTATTCTGTTGCAGGCACCTGGCCCACCCACACAAGTGAGGTATCATTTTTATCGGGAGACTTGGGGGAACGCTGGGTGGAAGGAAATTTGTGGCTCCACTCAGATTCCAGAACTTTCTGTCACCGAAATGTGTGGAGAATGTGTTTTTTTAGACAGAATTTGAGGTTTGCAAAGGATTCTGGGTAACATAACCTGGTCCGAGCCACACAAGTCACCCCATCTTGGATTCCCCTAGGTCTCTAGTTTTCAGAAATGCACAGGTTTGGTAGGTTACCCTAGGTGCCGGCTGAGCTAGAGGCCAAAATCTACAGGTAGGCACTGTTTTCAATGAAAAAATGTGAAGTGTCCATGTTGCGCTTTGGGGCGTTTCCTGTCGCGGGCGCTAGGCCTACCCACACAAGTGAGGTATCATTTTTATCGGGAGACGTGGGGGAACGCTGGGTGCAAGGAAATTCGTGGCTCCTCTCAGATTCCAGAACTTTATGCCACAGAAATGTGAGGAACATGTTTTTTTTTGCCAAATTTTGAGGTTTGCAAAGGATTCTGGGTAACAGAACCTGGTCCGAGCCACACAAGTCAACCCATCTTGGATTCCCCTAGGTCTCTAGTTTTCAGAAATGCACAGGTTTGGTAGGTTTCCCTAGGTGGCGGCTGAGCTACAGGCCAAAATCTACAGGTAGGCACTTTGCAAAAAACACCTCTGTTTTCCTTCACCAATTTGGCTGTGTCCACGTTGCGCTTTGGGGCGTTTCCTGTCGCGGGCGCTAGGCCTACCCACACAAGTGAGGTATCATTTTTATCGGGAGACGTGGGGGAACGCTGGGTGGAAGGAAATTCGTGGCTCCTCTCAGATTCCAGAACTTTCTGCCACAGAAATGTGAGGAACATGTGTTTTTTTAGCCAAATCTTGAGGTTTGCAAAGGATTCTGGGTAACAGAACCTGGTCCGAGCCACACAAGTCACCCCATCTTGGATTCCCCTAGGTCTCTAGTTTTCAGAAATGCACAGGTTTGGTAGGTTTCCCTAGGTGGCGGCTGAGCTACAGGCCAAAATCTACAGGTAGGCACTTTGCAAAAAACACCTCTGTTTTCCTTCACCAATTTGGCTGTGTCCACGTTGTGCTTTGGGGCGTTTCCTGTCGCGGGCGCTAGGCCTACCCACACAAGTGAGGTATCATTTTTATCAGGAGACGTGGGGGAACGCTGGGTGGAAGGAAATTCGTGGCTCCTCTCAGATTCCAGAACTTTCTGGCACAGAAATGTGACTAACATGTGTATTTTTAGCCAAATTTTGAGGTTTGCAAAGGATTCTGGGTAACAGAACCTGGTCCGAGCCACACAAGTCACCCCATCTTGGATTCACTTAGGTCTCTAGTTTTCAGAAATGCACAGGTTTGGTAGGTTTCCCTAGGTGGCGGCTGAGCTACAGGCCAAAATCTACAGGTAGGCACTTTGCAAAAAACACCTCTGTTTTCCTTCACCAATTTGGCTGTGTCCACGTTGCGCTTTGGGGCGTTTCCTGTCGCGGGCGCTAGGCCTACCCACACAAGTGAGGTATCATTTTTATCGGGAGACGTGGGGGAACGCTGGGTGGAAGGAAATTCGTGGCTCCTGTCAGATTCCAGAACTTTCTGCCACAGAAATGTGAGGAACATGTGTATTTTTAGCCAAATTTTGAGGTTTGCAAAGGATTCTGGGTAACAGAACCTGGTCCGAGCCACACAAGTCACCCCATCTTGGATTCCCCTAGGTCTCTAGTTTTCAGAAATGCACAGGTTTGGTAGGTTTCCCTAGGTGGCGGCTGAGCTACAGGCCAAAATCTACAGGTAGGCACTTTGCAAAAAACACCTCTGTTTTCCTTCACCAATTTGGCTGTGTCCACGTTGCGCTTTGGGGCGTTTCCTGTCCCGGGCGCTAGGCCTACCCACACAAGTGAGGTATCATTTTTATCGGGAGACGTGGGGGAACGCTGGGTGGAAGGAAATTCGTGGCTCCTGTCAGATTCCAGAACTTTCTGCCACAGAAATGTGAGGAACATGTGTTTTTTTAACCAAATTTTGAGGTTTGCAAAGGATTCTGGGTAACAGAACCTGGTCCGAGCCACACAAGTCACCCCATCTTGGATTCCTCTAGGTCTCTAGTTTTCAGAAATGCACAGGTTTGGTAGGTTTCCCTAGGTGGCGGCTGAGCTACAGGCCAAAATCTACAGGTAGGCACTTTGCAAAAAACACCTCTGTTTTCCTTCACCAATTTGGCTGTGTCCACGTTGTGCTTTGGGGCGTTTCCTGTCGCGGGCGCTAGGCCTACCCACACAAGTGAGGTATCATTTTTATCGGGAGACGTGGGGGAACGCTGGGTGGAAGGAAATTCGTGGCTCCTCTCAGATTCCAGAACTTTCTGCCACAGAAATGTGAGGAACATGTGTATTTTTAGCCAAATTTTGAGGTTTGCAAAGGATTCTGGGTAACAGAACCTGGTCCGAGCCACACAAGTCACCCCATCTTGGATTCCCCTAGGTCTCTAGTTTTCAGAAATGCACAGGTTTGGTAGGTTTCCCTAGGTAGCGGCTGAGCTACAGGCCAAAATCTACAGGTAGGCACTTTGCAAAAAACACCTCTGTTTTCCTTCACCAATTTGGCTGTGTCCACGTTGCGCTTTGGGGCGTTTCCTGTCGCGGGCGCTAGGCCTACCCACACAAGTGAGGTATCATTTTTATCGGGAGACGTGGGGGAACGCTGGGTGGAAGGAAATTCGTGGCTCCTCTCAGATTCCAGAACTTTCTGCCACAGAAATGTGAGGAACATGTGTTTTTTTAGCCAAATTTTGAGGTTTGCAAAGGATTCTGGGTAACAGAACCTGGTCCGAGCCACACAAGTCACCCCATCTTGGATTCCCCTAGGTCTCTAGTTTTCAGAAATGCACAGGTTTGGTAGGTTTCCCTAGGTGGCGGCTGAGCTACAGGCCAAAATCTACAGGTAGGCACTTTGCAAAAAACACCTCTGTTTTCCTTCACCAATTTGGCTGTGTCCACGTTGTGCTTTGGGGCGTTTCCTGTCGCGGGCGCTAGGCCTACCCACACAAGTGAGGTATCATTTTTATCGGGAGACGTGGGGGAACGCTGGGTGGAAGGAAATTCGTGGCTCCTCTCAGATTCCAGAACTTTCTGCCACAGAAATGTGAGGAACATGTGTATTTTTAGCCAAATTTTGAGGTTTGCAAAGGATTCTGGGTAACAGAACCTGGTCCGAGCCACACAAGTCACCCCATCTTGGATTCCCCTAGGTCTCTAGTTTTCAGAAATGCACAGGTTTGGTAGGTTTCCCTAGGTAGCGGCTGAGCTACAGGCCAAAATCTACAGGTAGGCACTTTGCAAAAAACACCTCTGTTTTCCTTCACCAATTTGGCTGTGTCCACGTTGCGCTTTGGGGCGTTTCCTGTCGCGGGCGCTAGGCCTACCCACACAAGTGAGGTATCATTTTTATCGGGAGACGTGGGGGAACGCTGGGTGGAAGGAAATTCGTGGCTCCTCTCAGATTCCAGAACTTTCTGCCACAGAAATGTGAGGAACATGTGTTTTTTTAGCCAAATTTTGAGGTTTGCAAAGGATTCTGGGTAACAGAACCTGGTCCGAGCCACACAAGTCACCCCATCTTGGATTCCCCTAGGTCTCTAGTTTTCAGAAATGCACAGGTTTGGTAGGTTTCCCTAGGTGGCGGCTGAGCTACAGGCCAAAATCTACAGGTAGGCACTTTGCAAAAAACACCTCTGTTTTCCTTCACCAATTTGGCTGTGTCCACGTTGCGCTTTGGGGCGTTTCCTGTCCCGGGCGCTAGGCCTACCCACACAAGTGAGGTATCATTTTTATCGGGAGACGTGGGGGAACGCTGGGTGGAAGGAAATTCGTGGCTCCTGTCAGATTCCAGAACTTTCTGCCACAGAAATGTGAGGAACATGTGTTTTTTTAGCCAAATTTTGAGGTTTGCAAAGGATTCTGGGTAACAGAACCTGGTCCGAGCCACACAAGTCACCCCATCTTGGATTCCTCTAGGTCTCTAGTTTTCAGAAATGCACAGGTTTGGTAGGTTTCCCTAGGTGGCGGCTGAGCTACAGGCCAAAATCTACAGGTAGGCACTTTGCAAAAAACACCTCTGTTTTCCTTCACCAATTTGGCTGTGTCCACGTTGTGCTTTGGGGCGTTTCCTGTCGCGGGCGCTAGGCCTACCCACACAAGTGAGGTATCATTTTTATCGGGAGACGTGGGGGAACGCTGGGTGGAAGGAAATTCGTGGCTCCTCTCAGATTCCAGAACTTTCTGCCACAGAAATGTGAGGAACATGTGTATTTTTAGCCAAATTTTGAGGTTTGCAAAGGATTCTGGGTAACAGAACCTGGTCCGAGCCACACAAGTCACCCCATCTTGGATTCCCCTAGGTCTCTAGTTTTCAGAAATGCACAGGTTTGGTAGGTTTCCCTAGGTAGCGGCTGAGCTACAGGCCAAAATCTACAGGTAGGCACTTTGCAAAAAACACCTCTGTTTTCCTTCACCAATTTGGCTGTGTCCACGTTGCGCTTTGGGGCGTTTCCTGTCGCGGGCGCTAGGCCTACCCACACAAGTGAGGTATCATTTTTATCGGGAGACGTGGGGGAACGCTGGGTGGAAGGAAATTCGTGGCTCCTCTCAGATTCCAGAACTTTCTGCCACAGAAATGTGAGGAACATGTGTTTTTTTAGCCAAATTTTGAGGTTTGCAAAGGATTCTGGGTAACAGAACCTGGTCCGAGCCACACAAGTCACCCCATCTTGGATTCCCCTAGGTCTCTAGTTTTCAGAAATGCACAGGTTTGGTAGGTTTCCCTAGGTGGCGGCTGAGCTACAGGCCAAAATCTACAGGTAGGCACTTTGCAAAAAACACCTCTGTTTTCCTTCACCAATTTGGCTGTGTCCACGTTGTGCTTTGGGGCGTTTCCTGTCGCGGGCGCTAGGCCTACCCACACAAGTGAGGTATCATTTTTATCGGGAGACGTGGGGGAACGCTGGGTGGAAGGAAATTCGTGGCTCCTCTCAGATTCCAGAACTTTCTGCCACAGAAATGTGAGGAACATGTGTATTTTTAGCCAAATTTTGAGGTTTGCAAAGGATTCTGGGTAACAGAACCTGGTCCGAGCCACACAAGTCACCCCATCTTGGATTCCCCTAGGTCTCTAGTTTTCAGAAATGCACAGGTTTGGTAGGTTTCCCTAGGTAGCGGCTGAGGTACAGGCCAAAATCTACAGGTAGGCACTTTGCAAAAAACACCTCTGTTTTCCTTCACCAATTTGGCTGTGTCCACGTTGCGCTTTGGGGCGTTTCCTGTCGCGGGCGCTAGGCCTACCCACACAAGTGAGGTATCATTTTTATCGGGAGACGTGGGGGAACGCTGGGTGGAAGGAAATTCGTGGCTCCTCTCAGATTCCAGAACTTTCTGCCACAGAAATGTGAGGAACATGTGTTTTTTTAGCCAAATTTTGAGGTTTGCAAAGGATTCTGGGTAACAGAACCTGGTCCGAGCCACACAAGTCACCCCATCTTGGATTCCCCTAGGTCTCTAGTTTTCAGAAATGCACAGGTTTGGTAGGTTTCCCTAGGTGGCGGCTGAGCTACAGGCCAAAATCTACAGGTAGGCACTTTGCAAAAAACACCTCTGTTTTCTGTGATCTGTCCACGTTGTGTTTTGGGGCATATCCTGTCGCGGGCGCTAGGCCTACCCACACAAGTGAGGTATCATTTTTATCGGGAGACTTGTGGGAACATAGAATAGCAAAACAAGTGTTAGTGCCCCTTGTCTTTCTCTACATTTTTTCCTTCCAAATGTAAGACAGTGTGGAAAAAAGACGTCTATTTGAGAAATGCCCTGTAATTCACATGCTAGTGTGGGCACCCCGGAATTCAGAGATGTGCAAATAACCACTGCTTCTCAACACCTTATCTTGTGCCCATTTTGGAAATACAAAGGTTTTCTTGATAGCTATTTTTTACTCTTTATATTTCAGCAAATGAATTGCTGTATACCCGGCATAGATTGAAAACCCACTGCAGGGTGCAGGTCATTTATTGGCTCTGGGTAGCTAGAGTTCTTGATGAACCTATAAGCCCTATATATCCCCGCAACCAGAAGAGTCCAGCAGACGTAACAGTATATTGCTTTCGAAAATCTGACATTGCTGGAAAAAGTTACAGAGTAAAACGTAGAGAAAAATTGATGTTTTCTTCACCTCAATTTCAATATTTTTCTTTTTCAGTTGTTATTTTCTGTAGGAAACCCTTGTAGGATCTACACAAATGACCCCTTGCTGAATTCAGATTTTTGTCTACTTTCAAAAAATGTTGCGGTTTCTGGGATCCAGCGTTGGTTTCAGGCCCATTTCTGTCACTGACTGGAAGGAGACTGAAAGCACAAAAAATCGTAAAAATGGGGTATGTCCCAGTAAAATGCCAAAATTGTGTTGAAAAATTGGGTTTTCTGATCCAAGTCTGTCTGTTCCTGAAAGCTGGGAAGCTGGTGATTTTATCACCGCAAACCCTTTGTTGATGCCCTTTTCAGGGAAAAAACCACAAGCCTTCTTCTGCAGCCCATTTTTCCAATTTTTTTGAAAAAAACGAAATTTTCACTGTTTTTTGGCTAATTTCTTGGCCTCCTTCTGGGGAACCCACAAAGTCTGGGTACCTCTAGAATCCCTAGGATGTTGGAAAAAAAGGACTCAAATTTGGCGTGGGTAGCTTATGTGAACAAAAAGTTATGAGGGCCTAAGCGCGAACTGCTCCAAATAGCCAAAAAAAGGCTCGGCACAGGAGGGGGAAAAGGCCTGGCAGCGAAGGGGTTAAGTTATCAACCTTGCATGTTGATAAGGCCAATAATTAAACATTACAGGAGAGACAAATGTGGTCTAAAGTTTCCTTTATAATGCAGATTTACAACAAAAAAGGGTGTTTACATATAATTTAACTGCATTAGTGTGCAATGTCACCTTCTATGATTTCATGCTGTCAAACCTTAGCAAAACAAACACTCTATACAGTAGCATTATACCAATGATGCAGCCATATAAAAATCTTAGTAGACATATGTTGGTATGAACTTCACATCAACATCAGGTGCAATATAACAACAAGTAGGGCTGGGTACTCATACCTTCTCAGCACCAAGATACCCTTGTGGGTGATAGTGTGCATTGCAAATACACATAAGTGTTAGACCTGGCTTCCTTGGTGTGGTTTTTCCCTATAACGTTTTAGGCCTACTCCTGTTTGCTGACTTAGATTCTGCTTGCTTTTAGGGCTCTGCACACTTTACAACTGCTAACCAGTGCTAAACTGCTTATGCTATCTCCTTAAAACATGGTAGAATTGTCTTACACCTAATTGGCATATTAAATGTACTTGTAAGTCCCAAGCAAAGTGGCACTGCCTGTGTCTAGGGCCTGTAAATTAAATTCTACTATATGACCTGCAGCACTGATTGTGCCATCCACCCAAGTAGCACTTTGAATGTGTCTCATGTCTGCCATTGCAGCCTATGAAAGCCGTTTTTAAACTGCATGTCAACATGTCAAAACAAACCCGGTACCAGCTCCAAATGTCATTTATAATGCAGTCACCCCTAGGTTAGGCCCAGGGCAGCCCAGGTGTGAGGGGTAGTGTAATTAATAAGTGGGGCATGCACTTTTTAGTTTTGCATGTCTTGGTAGTGAAAAACGATTAAATCCATGTTCACTACTGCAAGGCCTACTTCTCTCACAGGCTAGCATTAGAGTTATCTTATTAAATATAATAAGTGATGATTTCCAAATGGCAGCAGATAACCAGTTAATGTTTGGTCTCTTTGGAATCGTCATGAAAAATCATCTCTCATGGTGAAGTCAGATTTTAAATTACAAATTTGAAAGGTCACTTTAAGAAAGTTGGCATTTTCCTTCCTTAGCCATTTGGTCCCTGCACCCTGCCTCTGGGTCACATGACTAGGTGTAGTTGGCATTTGGGGTTTGTGTATTCCTCCTAGACATCCACATAAAATAGAGAGCTTGAGTGTGTCTGGATGGACCATCACTTGCAGGATGGGAGGGCAGAGCTGGGAACAGCCCTAATTAAATTTGAATAGGAGGTGTCCAGCACCCACACAAAGAGCTTCATACCCACTTTGATTAGTCTTGGGCCAGGACAGGGAGGGCAGGACACCTAGAGATCTCAAAGGGAAACCTCTAGAAGATTCCCCCCCACTTCAAAGGAAGGCCCAGATATAAATATTGGACCCCAGAAACTAACTCTTCACTACACCTTTGGACCTATGGATGTTCTGCCAAGAAGAAGGACTGCTGTGCTGATGGAAGGTCTACCACTCTTCAGGACTGCTGCTCTTCAGGACTGCTGCCCGGTGGTGCTGACCTGTTGCCTGCTGCCCTCTAATCTGGGTAAGATAGACTGAACTCACATATGTTAAACCCAAGACCTCAAAGTGACACCAAGAGCTAGTTATCTAGCCCCATGCCGGGCAGAAGGTTCCAACAACCTTGAACTCAGCACTTGGACTCTGCCATCTGTGAGATCTACCCAGCCAAGTGGTGCCACCCCATTCCTGGACCCTTGAAAGTGAACCTGAAGGTGCTCTGCCAGCCCATCTGTGGATCAAGTAGAACCAAGTAAATTTCCTCTGCTGCATAGCACTAACCCCAGCAGAGCAGAGACATAATTTCTGATGCAATGACTCTCTCAGTCTGCATCGAACTCACAGTATGTATCAGAACTGCCACTGTGAAATGCTTTACTGACTCAGGCACTCTCATCGCACTGACCGCACAATCCATCCTGGACACAGGACTACCCATCGTAAGCACAACAAGATCCTCAACAAAAATGCAGGACCTCGCATTGTAGCTTCACAGCTCCTCTGAACCAACACAATGCCTTGGCTGCACAATGCAACCAGGGCTTAAGATACTCTTGTTCAGAGGGACTAAATGTGTCCCTTTAGCCTCCTCGAGCTCCATTGCAGCTGGCCTGATCTTATGACTTTTTCCTGGTCTGGCCCAACCAGATATCCACAGTTGGTGCCTTTTAATTTTTGGCACTATAATTACTATAATACTATAATTACTTAAATATTTAAATGTGCGTGTCTTGAGAAGAAGATGGCAACACTAATTTTTCACTGTAGTCTGTGCCTGGGGTGAAGGTGACATGTATAGTTGAATGTTGACACTTGAGAAGTGACCACCGTGAGGATAATGCTTATATCATAAAGCATGGTAAAATTGATTTAGGCCCAATTTGAACATTTAATTTACCTATCCTTCACTAGTAAAGTGGTACTACATATACACAGGACCTGTAAATTAAATACTACTAGTGTGCCTGAAACACTAATTATACCACCCTCTTCAGCAACTTGTCAAACATGTCTCAGGTCTGCCATTGCAACCTGTAAGTGCAATTTTAAACTGTAATTTCGAACTGGCAAGATAAAGCTATTGCCAAGCCTAAACCCTCCTTTTCAGTAAATATAAGTCAGCCATAGAGTAAGTCCTAACCAGCCCATAGGGCAGGGTGTAGCATATTTAAATAGTTGGACATGTACTTTCAAGTTTTACATGTCCTAGTAGTGAAAAAGGCATACATTTCCTTTTTACTACCTTAAGGCCTACCTCTCTTCTAGGATAACAATGGGTTGCCTTATTACATTTAAAAAGTCCTAACTTACAATTGGGAGCAAGTTGGAATGTTGAGTTTGGTGTCTAAAGAAATGTCATTTAGAAACTTCTTTAATGGTAAATTTGGACGTTAAGTCAAAATTCTGAAAATGCCATTTTTACATAGTTGTAATTAATGAGCCCGACTACACACATTCAAGAAGCAAGTTCCACAAACCCAGAGGCCAAATTAAAACCCTGTTTTAAGTTAAGTGCCATGAGCACTTGATTGTAGGACTACCTGCCATAGCTCCTACACAGGAGACTGCTTCCTGCAGCGCTAACACATTTGGGTCTGCTGTCAACATCTCTACACCGAGATCTTTTGAGGAAGCAAAAGAGATTAAAGCAACTTTAAAGCTAACAAAATGAGGCAGAGTCCCCCAACCGACACCCACTTTACATGGGCAGATTCACATGATATACTAGTAAACCATCTGTCTCAGCAACACACAACACATCTATCCTGTCCAGTATAAGATACCATAAGCCCTGATGAAGACCTTCAAAACTAAGGGCCTGACATAGAGTTTTGGCAGAGGGGTTTACTTCGTCACCATTTGTACTTATGGAACTTGTAATATGGCAATGGGATACCCGTCATGTTTGTGAAAGAGTAACCCCTCCACCAAACTGTAAATCATATCCTAATTAACATGCCTAGAGGAGGATGAAAGTTGTGGAATGGGTTTGAGGGCACACCCCTACAAAGACAAATAAAAGCCAAAGGACAGCTTACAAAAACAATCAAAGCCTCACACTCATCAACTAAGGATGGAACATTGTGCCCCAACCATGTAGGCCCAAGTGCTGTATTGAAAACACCTTATCAGCAGGCTCTGTATCCCCCTTCTCTCTGATGCATTTCATGTTGGACACTTATTTCTGTAATATGAAAATATTATTATTGTGTGAAATGCTATTCATGTATTTAATTGTTGATTCATTTGTCCCACTGTGTTGAATATCAATGTAAATACACCACAATTAATATATAATTAAACAAGTCATTTTTGGACATACTATATGTCCATGAGAAAGAATAACCCGTGTTTGGCTAGATGAATTGTGTTTTAGATTTTGTCAGATTGGTTATTCTTTGATTAAATGTATCAAGTATATGTTTTTGTGCGGGTAGGGTTGTGATTATCCTTAAATAACATGACAAGTTTTGTTCATGAGAGCAGGCATGGAATAGTAAACACATCTTTAGGGACTTTCTGAATAATTAATGGTAAAGGGGGCTCCTCTTTTTGGGTACTGATTTTTTTTAAAGTTGGTATTTGCTTACATAATCATTTGCCTGCAGCCTTTGTCCTTGGTCACATGACTAGATGTAGCTGGCAGTTGGTCTTTGTGTATTGCTACAAGACAGTGAGAGAAAAGGAGACTGAATGTTGGGAAGATAGGCCATCTATGGCATGATGGGGGAGAGGAACTGTCACCTACCACACTTCTACATCACAAAGGTTCTGTCCCACACTCACCAAAGGATTGACGCTAGTCTTTTGTGTCCCCAGCTAAGTTGGGGCCAGGACAGAAAGGTGGGAAATTCCAAACTCCTTTGAGGTTGGAAATCTCCAGAACCTTATCCTACTTCAAAGCTGGCACCAAGTATAAATATTATAACCTCAAACTCAACTCTTCAGTACACTTCTGGACGTGTGGAAGACTTACACTACTGTGCTGCTGCAAAGATGCTGAAAGGATGTTTGCTAACCTGCTACCCTCTACTCTGCTGCCTGTATGGTTGAGTGAAAAGGTCTATTCATGCATGTTGATCCCAGAACCAGCAAAGTGACTCCAAGGGCTAGGTGGCTTGCCTCCTCATGCGAGCCTCAGGTATAGAAAAGGCTCCAAACACCTTGAACCCAGCACCTGGAATTGCCATGTCTGGCCTTGAGGACTGCATAATGTTTTTCGTCAGCAATTATATTGGCTACACATAAAGAGAAAAAACAAGAATGTCTATGTTCGTCATACAATACAAAAAGTTTCAGGTTATTGCTCTTTATCAAGTGATGTCCTGCTTTTGTATGTCATGATCACTTAAATATAACTTGCTAATGACAGGCCACATTTCTTTGTAAGTTCCTGCACAACTAATATGCCTGTTCACTATAATCCGCCATCAATTACCAGAAATAATAATGATCACAACATAGCTCTTTATATACATACTGGGCAAGAAATGTTGTATGCGTGTGTGGCCTCTATGGCCACCAAGCTCACATTCAAATTTCCGATGGTAAAGCAACAGTTACTTCACCCACCATCATTCACATGAAAGCAGTGTGGCACACATAGGTATACAAAATGGGGTTATCTTTAGGTGACATGGACACCAAAATACACTAATGTATCATGTAGTGATTGCATCATATCATGCAAGGGAAGTAAATGTATGTCAGAACTAAACTGAGGATGACTAGAACACACAAAGTCATCTTAATTGGCTCTTGCTGGTTCCGTGCACTCAGATTTTTGATAGGCTGCACAGATCACAGCCTTGCATGGAATAGCTGAAAGTCAGCATCAAATGGGTGGAGTCTTGTTGTTCCCACTCAACCACCCACACAAACATTTATAATGTTTAAATGATGATGGTCAACTGACAAGTTAATTTGTCAGTTCGGTGGCCCTCCAATGCTCAGTTGCGAAGAGGAGGAAAGTATATGTGGAAGATGGTTACAACATATTTCCTAGTGAACAGCAATCACCTGCATACATAGAAATAGGGTTATGGAGCAGCTTTTGGTAATAGTTGATGGAGGTATCCCTGCACAAACACAATGCAGATTTCAATGCAGCTACACTTGTACCATGGCTTTAGTCTGCCTATATAGGCATGGGCGGCACACAGTAAGCCTGCGCAAGCAGACAGCATGTGCAAGGAGACAGCATGGAAGGTGCACATTATGTTTATTAAATCCTCATTCCTATGACTCTTGCCCCCCAAGTGGTGTCACTCCACTTTGGGACCTTTGGATGTAGGCCTGAAGGTGCTCTTCCAGGCCCATCTGTGGTCCAAGCAGACCTGACGCCGCCTAATACATCACCTCGCAGCTGAGCTTTGGAACCACCACTGCATGATGCATTTTCCATACAAAATACTGCAGCTGTTTGTTTGGAACCGCCACTGCAGAATGCCTTCGCAACGCCTCTTTGAGACCTTGGATCACACCCCTAAAAGTCCCTATGATCACCGGTGTGTGACGCATCCTCTATCACAGGACTGTGCATCGTGGTCCTTAACCAATCAAAACTGTTGCTGCACGACACCCCTCCGTATGGGATCTCACAACACTCCGCAACCCAGACTTAAGGTACTTTTTCAGCAGGCCTAACTTGGTAACTGTATTCAGACCACATTTCATCGTGGTTAGCCTAAACTTGTAACTTTGTTCCGGTCCAGCACAACCAGATGACTACAGTTGCCTTTTTAGCACTATTTTTACCTACATTTTTTAAATTGCATTTCTACTGTTCTACTAGTTGGATTTTTGTCATTTTTGTCTCAAATAATGTAATTATTTCTACTATATTAATTTTTCTAAATTGTTGTAGTATTTGTCTTGTTTTGTGTTTCCACTTTATTATTGTTTGAAGTGCTGCATAAATACTTTACAAATTGTTTCTAGGTTGACTCTCATTGCCTTCATGCCAAGCTATCAGAGGGTTGAGCACAGGTTAATTCTGGGTTTGCTTGTGCTGCTTGAATGTAAATTTACCTTAAAAACAAAAGATGAAAGTTGTCTGGCAAAACAGGAACAGTTTGTTTAATTAAACATTACAACTAGGAGAACAGAACCAGAGTCTGAGAACTGTCCCTAAATGCATGGCTTCTGTGTGGTGTTTATACATTTCTTTGGGTACAATAAAAGACTTACAACATTCCTTTTGAGGTGAAGTATATGAGCAGTTGTCATTGAGTCATAAATAAGGTCCTGATAACAAATGTAGGGGGACCTCAATCTTGTGGGAACACAATGTGGGCCAGCTAGTTCATGTCCAGGTGTCTCACTTGAGGGGTGCATGGTTGGTGTGTGCTGGTGTGTTATGATTAACTATGAGTTGCTAACTGCATGTGGCATCTAATTTTATGGTATTTTTGGCAATGCACAAACCCTTCTGGCCATATGTGTTTTATTGGGGCCAATCTCCTGGGACTATTGTGGTGTTGCTGCAAATATCTGTGGGATTTGATCTACGTTTCCTGTATGCACATTTGTCTGCCTGCTACACGCCATCTCATCTGTGACCTTTCAGTCAGTGACCTCAGGCGTAGGTCTTAGGGTCTACCTGACCACGCACCTTTGTGCCATGGTTGATGAAGAGTTCAAAATGGGGGAATCTAATAAAGGTGATGCAACTTCGTTTTTGTATATGAATGTATCATGTGCATTGATATTGACTATTCCAATATTAACATTCCCTCACTCTAGTAGAAGTTTCAGCTACACCACCTAACCCACACTTCATGACAATGACATTGCTGGGGGCTTGCTGTCCCATTTCCCTAGCTGCTTGCATTCTACCCAATTTGAGGACTATGGCCCTCATTATGAGTTTTGCGCTCAGCAGACCACCTCAGTGAAGTTGGTGATTGAACAGCCGGGGAACTGGCGGTGAAGACCGCCATATCACAGGTACTAAGAAGGCACCTGCAGAACACAGCCAAGTTAGCGTTCGGACCACCACTGTGGAGGGGCCGGCACGGTTGGCAGCAGCCATCTCCAGGCTGGCAGTCAGGCAGTATCCCACAATCACATTACGAGGTTGCACACTGCCAGGATTTCCGGGGCGGATCCACTACCACCAAAAGCCTGGCTGAAACAAACAATATAAAAGGGAACACCCACCTTTAGGAACACCGGCACGTCGGAATGCGCCATGGCTCAAAAATTGCAACTCCTCCCAATGCTCTACCTGGCCATGCAACTCCCGGACCAGCGACAGCAACCAAGATACCAACCATAAGTACACCAGCCTAGCACACACTGGACGGAAAAACGTTAGTACACACACACACAACACACACACGACACGGGAAACCACGCCCACACACACACACACACACTCAAACAAACACCCATGCCAACACACACACATACGCACATACACATATGCATACATGCTAATACCCACAACCACCACACATACATGTGGAAGAAAAGCCAGGACAAGGTAGGTGCCATTGACACCAACGGTGTTGTGGCACAGATGTCTTATAATATGTTAAAATCAGGAATAAAACTATGTAAACATGGGCCTAAGGGCCAGTCCATAAGTCCCACAGTGCCCCAAGCACACTGGGCACAAGGTGATGCCCCAACTAAACTCCTGACTGCAAAGTGCAGGCCTCCACAGGGCAAGAGTATCAATGGGGTATGCAGATACCTCAGGGATGAAGGGGTGGGTGGGCTTTGGGCTTGGACGGGTCTTTGGGGTGGATTTGGAGGGGGGTCCTTGGGCTTGACCTTGGAGGGAGGGGTTAAGCTGGGGGGATTTGGGCTTGGCCATGGATCTGGAGGGAGGGGGGCTTGGCCTTGGAAGTAGAGGAAGCAGGCATGGGAGTGGGTT
The DNA here is from genome assembly GCF_031143425.1 of Pleurodeles waltl. Taxonomy (NCBI): domain Eukaryota; kingdom Metazoa; phylum Chordata; class Amphibia; order Caudata; family Salamandridae; genus Pleurodeles; species Pleurodeles waltl. The sequence goes on from NC_090449.1 coordinate 980,170,060, forward strand.
TGGCAGGAGTAGCAGTGGACGTGACAGTATGGAAGTGGCAGGTGGTGGAGGGGCATAGTAAGGAGCAGTGGTGGACTGGGAGGTGGAAGGTAGGGACCCTGGAACTGTAGCAGGGCTCTTCAGGTGGAACAGGGGCAGTGGTGGGGAACAGGGAACACTCTTGAAGGAAATGTTTTTTGGGGATACAAGGGAGGTCAAGGTAAGGACATTTGCGAGTGGAGGGAGTGGGTATGGTTGTGAGGTGTGTACGTGGAGGTGCCTTGGGTGCAGGTGCATGGGTGTATGTAATTTGTGTGCTTGGGTACTGTTGGGTGGGTGAGTGCAGGCGTTTAGATGTACTGGGAGGAGGTGTTGATGAGATGCAGGGAGATTGTGTTTGCACCAGTGGTGTATGGGGTACATGAATGGGGGTCAGATAATGTGGTGACGGTGGCAGTGAGGGCACATGTGGCAGGATCAGTGACTGATGTGGTGCTGACTGCAGTTGTGACTGGTGTACTGCCTGTGAGGGGGCGGTGGTGGGAGAGTCGGTGCAGGGTGTGGATGTTGCCATATCTGCATGTGTTTGTTGTATGTGTGTTCATGGCAGTGGTGGTGTTTGTGGTGTTTATGTCTGTCCTTGCGTACTGTGTCTCTTGATGTGGATGCATGTGGGTCAGTAGTTGTGCCTTATATGGCTGAGTGGAGAGGGATGTGGGTATGGGAACAGGTAGCTGGAGGGGGGACGGAAAAAGAATGGACACTGGCTGCCATCAAGGAGGAGGCCAGAGCCTGAAATGATATCTGTAGGCCAGACAAGGTACCATAAATGTCTTCCAGGAACACAATGGGCTGATGCATCTGGGATGCCAGTCCCTGTACGGCATTCACAATAGTTGTCTGCCACACAGAGATGGACCTCCGGAGGTCAATAGCCTCCTCATTGAGGGCAACAGGGTTGATTGGGGCAGGGGCAGAGGTGCCTGCGGCAAAGGAGATGCCCGCCCTTTTGGGTGAGCAGGAACAGGCAACTACAGGGAGAGTGGTGCTGGTAAGGGGAGTGGCAGACAAGGATGGTGCTAGGATGGTCCCACATTGTTCCACCACCACCAGGGATCTGCCATCAGAGAAGGAATCAGGAGATAGTGTGGTTGATCCTGTCTCCCCCGTGGCATTCCCCTCGCCCTCTGTCCCACTGGTCCCCTTGGCTCTGCTGGTGTCAGCCTCCTGGGTACCATGAGCTGCAGCTTTTCCACTCTGCGGTGCCCCTTCTCCTTTGCCAGATGATGCTGATGCACACAAAGACAGAGGAGGACAGGGAGGGAGGGAGAGAAAGAGAGACAGGGTGCAATCCGTCAATGCCAGCAAAACAGTAACACAAGGTAGAGCATCAGCATTCGATGCCATGCCATGATACGCTATGCCCACCCCTGCACATCCTGCAACTAGGGAACACCATGGGGGAAACCACAACAAAGCATGTCAACCGCTGATGGTCTGCATGGCTAGTTGGCAGGCCTACTTGGCTATTGTCAATAAGCACTGTAACCACTTGGCACACCCTACCCCACTACACATGCAGTGCCTGCCAGCTGAATGAGGTCTCGGGATCCACCCTTGACACAGTGGTTGGCAAGGACTAATCACAAAGGCCTGATTCCCCAGGTACAATCATCCTGTCTGTTGCCATGAGCTGGCAAGCACATCTAGCTAATAGGTGGCCTCACAGTTACAACATTGGAGGAAGCTGCCCCACTACCACTGACTGCATGACACTACCCCCACCTGTGATGCCAATCCTGCCCAGATGGACTCTATCCATAGTGGACATCATTGTACCAAGCACCCATGCCACAGCTACCCAATGGTGCCCACCAAAAGCCACTATGGCAACACATGTAGCAAGTGAGAGTGAGTACTTACCCCCATGTGGCTGCTGTGATGCCCTCAAGTGCCCATCCACCTCAGGGTAGGCCACTGCCAATATGTGGGCGACTAGGGGGTGAGGGTCCGACGAGTACCCCTCCCTCGTTGGGAGGACATCCTCAGCTGGGCCTCCGTGGTCTTCTGCGCCCAGCATCTCAGGTCCTCCCACCGCTTTCTGCAGTGGGTGATCTGCCGGGAATGGACCCCCCGGGTCTTCTGATGGGTGCTGATCTGCATGGGTGACACAGACAAAAGTACACAGTCATGTAGAGTGGTATCCCTAGGTCAGCAGTGGACAGCCCACATCACACTTCCACACCCACACCTCCTGATGGTATTCCCCCCTGCAGGCTCTGGGTTTCCTGCACATTAGCAAGGATCTAGGCCACTGTGTCTTGGGTGTGCTGGAATACACCCAGGACTTCCTTGAGGACCTCCTGGGCAGTCAGTTGGTGTGGCTGCCTGAGCCTTGGACCATGGTTTCCCTCCCACTACCCCTGGCCCCCTGTGCCTGTGCCGCTGGCACGGTGTACCCACTCCCAGTAGCAGTAGGGCCTTCATTGTCTGGGATGTGTGCCCTTGACTGTGGCCCCGGCACTTTAGGGCACACCTCTGATTGTGAGGTCCCTGGAGCACAGGTTTGGGGTTCAGGGGCTGGCTGTGGTGTTGTTGCCACATGGGTGGGGGTGCCTGGTGTACCCAGGGTGGGTCTGCTGTTGGTGGACTGTCCAGTGGCCCCAGATTGCCCAAGCAAGTCGTCCCCATCCAGACATCCAGTAGGGCCTTCATCCTGAGGAGGGCTGTCTGAGCCTGGCATCCTCTGCAGGATGGCAGTGGCAGGGGTACCTGTGGACGGAAACAGTAGACATTAGTTGTGTAACTGTAGTTGTTATCCCTGTTGAGATTTATGCAGTGGCTTGACTTGCTTCTCAATGATTGCAATGACAGCTGCTGCACTGCAGGGGATTGTGGCATGGTTTCCATGTGACATGGGGGGTTGTGGATGAAGGCTGGCATTGCTGTCATTGTCATGTATTGGGATGAAGTTGTGGGCGCCAGTAGGTGTGGACCGTAGAATGGTTGTCCATACAGGTGTCGCTCCAAAATTACAGAAACATACATTCTTAGGTGGGGATATTTTCTCAGAATATCAGCTGTTTTATTATAAAAACACTTCTCTGACTCATACGGGTTAGAGGGAGATTCCAGCCAGATGACCACAAACCCATGCTGATTGCTAATTGCCTTCGCTACAGCTGCTTGCTTAGACTACTGGATCCCTGGTCTACATGGCGATGGTGTCTTTCCATACAACAGGCTTCCTTGCTCAGGTATGCGGGATGATTCCTTTCCAGGGGGAAACCTGAAGGGCAGATTAGGGCACAGCACGCTGTGCTCTAACATTGCTTAGGTAAGAACCACATAGATTATGCATAGTGATAGTATGATGGGACTGTTTTTGTGTTTCACTCTTCTTGTTACCATTTTGCTTTCAGCATATTTGTCATCCAAGCTATTGCAATTCATGCCATTTTTTTTAATATGCAGTTAATTTAATACACCTTATTAGATCATTCTCTGCCTCTCTTTGTCTTTGCATGATTGAGACTAATGTACCTGAAAGAAGCAGATGAGATCTGATGCACCACGATTTCCCCTGAGAAGCCACTCTTGTCATACGCTTGGTTGCCACAAATCACCTCTGTTCTTGGGCAATGTGAAGTGCTCTGTTCTTGGGCAAGGTGAGGTCCCGAAAACCGGATTAGGCCAACAGATGTCTCATGGTGTGAATTTGGACTCAGTTGCCCACAGTTAAGGTGATTCTACCACCGGCACCCAGCAGCCTCATTAGGATAATGAGGGCCTACGTGACACAGGATCAAGACTGATTTGCATATTGCTTGGTCCGAACCGGGGTGTGTGGTGAGCAAAAAAATGAATGTTTTAACCCTGATCTCTGTGACTGGGGGTGAATGTTTGCATTGTTCAGCACTCCATCAATCTTCAATTCTTTTCAGCATTTATCTCCCTAAGTGGGAAGGGCATGCCCAGACATGGATCCCGTGCTCACTGCACCATTGGATTCAAGCCAGTTTGGCTGATGAGGGGTGATATCCCAAAACTGGTCCCAGGATGCTTCTTTCCAGTCCAGAGAGGGCCAGGCCTGGCAGATCAGGCTGAATTCTTCCAGTGGGGAGCAGGGTTAAAACAACAGAATGACCACGGCACACAGGATGGTGCAATCACAGTTCAAATTGAGGACAAGTGCCCCTGGTATACAGGTTCCGGATGTGGGTAACAAATCTGAAGAGTCCTCAGTTGGTGATGTAAGTGTCTTTATTTGTAGGCCCAATTCGCCACAGAATTACGTAGTCTTCCAAGAACAGCCAACACGTGTTTCGTCACACAAGTGACTTTATCAAGGCTGGGCCGATTGGCCAGGAAAGTAAGTAGTGGGTAGAATAGATGGTGTTGTACGCGAGTAGTAAAGATTTGATTGGCTGGCAGTAGGTAAAAGATGATCCAGTAAACGAAGGTAAGCAAGATAGGCCTTGATAAGCCTCGATTAGGGTCCTGTAGGAATGGTGAACCGATCGTAGTCTGCCGAAGGAGCGCGTCTCGGTGTAGGGTGTAGGGTTAGGACTGATTTGCATATGTCTGGGTCCAAACTGGGGTGGCTTGGTGCGTAATGAAACAATGGATTAAACCTAGATCTCTGTGACTGGGGGTTAATGTTTGCATTGTTCAGCATTCTATCCATGATCTGTTCATTTTGCTACTTTAAACAGAGCAAAGGGAGTGGGCCCTCATATCAAAGGAGAGTAGACCACACATTCAAACGTTGACATAAAATGTAATTGCGTGTAGTGTATATGTTAAATTTTTTAAAGGATCAAGAGGATATGTCAGTTGATCATTATAGTAATATTTGAATCAATATTAACTTTTTTTAACAAACTGCATATTTTATCACACTCCTCCAAAATCATTCTAAAAGAGAAGAACAAGGATTAGGAAAGCAAGAACATATTAATACCATAGATTGTGACATGAGTGTGTCCCATTACCAGTGAGTCATGCATTTCAACAAGATTGAACCGTCAGAAGCAGTATACCAATACATAATTATTTAGCATCACTAAACGGATTATTAGTGTTCATTACTTTGCCCATGTGTAATTCAGAATGTCAGGGGATACTGACTCTGGTAAATCTCTTTAAAGCTTCAGGGTTCATGTTGGTCCCTTTGTGTGGCCTTTCTTGGTAGCTTGTGATTCATCTGTTACCCCTGGATAGTGATATTAATGTGTTCCTACTCTGTCTTGTTAAGAGGGCTTCTCAGAATAGGGAATTAGTTGGATGGTTGTTTAGGAGGAGAATGGGAATTTTGAGTTAAAAGGGTCATCACAATTAGTAAAACATCCACACGTGTAACTGTAGGAAGGAAAGGCATACCTTAGTTAATGTCTGTATAGAGCATCCTTAGATACATCTTAGGTCTTTTGAGGTACACATTAAGTCGTAGGATACCCTGCCATAATGCATTGAGTGCATATCTCCACTAGGAACACAAACAATTATATAACTTTGTGAGCGGCATATACGCTTTTGAAGACTTGTGTACTTTGGGTCTTTTTAAGGTGAAGGAGAGTTTTGTGGAAAGCTCTGGTTGTCTCATTAGCTGGCATCTTTTTGTGGAATGACCAGCCAAGAATCGCATGAGCATCTGTGGGTGTCTTCCTTAACCATTATCTTTTTGTAGGGTTGACCAGCGAGAAAATCATTTGGGCAGCTCTGGTTACCTTCCTTAGCCAATATCTTTTTGCTGAGAGGACCAGCGAGAAAATCGTATGGGCAGCTCTGGTCGTCTTCCTTAACCAATATCTTTTCATTGGGATGATCAACGAGCAAATCATATTGACAGCTCTGGTTGTCTTCCTTAACCAATATCTTTTTGTTAGGATGGCCAGCAAGAAAATTGTATGGACAGCTCTGGTTTTTTTCCTTAACCAATATCTTTATCATTAGTATGACCTCCTGGAGTCATGTAGTCAGCTCAGGTTGTCTTCCTTAGCTAGTTCCTTTTTGTTAGGATAACCTGTGTGAGAATCATATGCGCGGCTCTGATTGTCTTCTTACCTGAGACCTTTTTGTTTTGGATGACCAGCTGGAGAGTCACACGTGTGACTCTCATTGTCTTGCTTATTCATTATCTTAGATTAGAATACCTGGGCTGGGTCCAGGACTCTGATCTTTCATCTTTCTGCTGCCTGTAAGTACCAACATGGAAGCCTACTCCAAATCCAGGCTTGCGGGTATCTGTGAGAAAATTTATTTTAAGCTGGATTTCATCTCTAGAATGTTCTTTGCCTAATGTTCTTGTCCTTTTTCTATAATTCTAGTAAAAGTATGCTGCACGTAATGAAAACTGTGAAATCACAGAAGAATAATCAATAAGAAAAACTAAGGAAGGGTATGTAATCTGATGTAGATTATATGAGGCATATCCTTAAGCCACCCATTGATATTTTGATGACTGCATAATTAGTGCCTTGCAAAAGAGCTGCACATATATTTCACCACAATTTTTGATTATATGGCCTAGTTCTGTGTCTGTAAGGGTCATATATTTGCAGCTAAATATTTTGATTGAAAATGGATAAACAAACCAGTTGATAATATTTTAGATCACTAGGGTTGGCACAGGGTTTCCTTAGGATGGGTTGTACCTCTGCATATTTCCATCTGTCCGGGAGGTGTGTTATGGAGATTAATGTGTTGATGTTGATGGTGAGTTCTGTGTTGATAGGGTTGGTTCTGAGGTTGAAGAGATGGTAGATGGATGCCCCAGAGTGGATGGAAGACCTGATGGCCATATTGGTTTGAGAGGTCAGAGGAGGCCAGGTGGTGATCAGTCGGCCGGTGTGCGCTGGTTGATTGAGCTTGTTGATGGTGAGAGCATCGAGTTGGGGGTCAAAGTTGTTGTAGTTGGTGGAGATCTTGCTGTAGACGTAGTGAGAGAGGGTGTCACAGACTGGATAGTGCTCTCTGTGGCTCTTGGGTTGGGGGATTTCTTGACTATTCTGAAGTGTTCCTTGGTGTGGTTGGCCACACTGTTGATACGGGCTGTGATTCCCGCTTTTTTGGCTTCCTTGATACACAGGTTGTAGTTGCTCAGGGCTGCTTTTCCTGGAGTTGGTCCCACCTGCTCTTAGTGGTTCTGAGCTCTGGGGTTTACGTGCTGGCTTGTTTTGAGTTTTTGCTGGTTTTTGCTGGTTTCAGCTGGGTGGCTCAGTCAGCGCATTCGGTGATCTATGCAGAGAATATCTGGAGGGCCTAGTCAAGGTTTTATGAAGTTTTGGGTTGGGTTGTGCTGAGGTCCTGTGTCCATTGTGGCTCGGTAACCTTGCTGTAGCTGCAGTGGGATGAGCTGAGATTATTGATGATGGTGTGCTGAGCATTGGAGATGGTGAAGTGATCAATGGCATGGGCATGGTCAGACCTGGTGACTGCCACTAAGCCTAATGGGAGGGATGGCCGGGGGGGGGTTTGAAACGGGGACAGGGGTGAAATAAAAAATTATAACAATAAAAATAAACATACCTTTCCAACCTTCCCCCTCGCTCCTGTTCCTTCTCGATGGTGTTGGTGTCCCAACAGTCCCTGGGACACCAGCACAGACTCCACATGCAATCCTGGTGCTGCTCTCATGCTAAACCTAGCATGAGAGCAGCACCAGGATTGGTCTGAGAGGCTTGGTCTGCCACTCAGACACTGCATGGGAGTCTGTGTAACACAACCGGGTTGGAGAAACCTAAGTAGTCATGTGTGTTTGGCCGGCCTAAGACGGCTGGCCAAACACACATGAGCTTTTAAGTGCAGTGCACTCCCCTTCCCCTCCCTGCACCTGCTGCTGGCTTAGCCAGCAGCTGAAAAACAAACCACAGTAAACTATTGCTTTATTTTTCAGCTGCTATCTTAGCCAGGAGTGCGATGCTCCTTCTCCATTGTGACGTGGTTCTGTGACGTGGCTGGATATGATTTTTTGACTAGAGGTGAAGATGGAGTTGAGTGTCTGCTGACCCTAAAGATCTAAAAAAATATTGACCAATTCCCTTTGTCCCCTACCCAGCCAAAGTACTTGAGAAAGCCATCAACCAATTGCTCACCCAATACCTGGAACTAAACTACCTACTTGATACCTCACAATCACAGTTTTGTGACAATCAGAGCACTGAGAACATGCTGATGGCAGCCAAAGAGGCACCAGAACTCACCTCGACTGTGGAGAAACTGTGGCCCTGATCATCCTTGACCTCTCTGCTGCTTTCAACGCCATCTCCCACCAGACCCTCGTCAACAGACTCTACAACATCGGCATACAGCAAAACACCCTCAAATGGATTGTTTAGTTCCTTATATGAAGCACACATCATATTCAGCGTATACCAAGGATCATCCCTCAGCCCCTCAACACTGTTCACCCTGTTCAACACTTTCATGACCCTCTCTTGCAGAAGTCGTCTGATCCCCGGGCCTCGACATAATCTCCTGTGCAGACAAGCACTAATCCTCTTGCTCACCGAGAACCCCTCCAATGCCAAAACCAAATTCTGCGATGCCATGAACAACATAGCCAACTGGAAGAGAGAAAACTGTCTCAAACTCAACTGCAACAAGACAGAGGTACTGATGTATGGGAAGAACACCTCTGTTTGGGGCCACAGCCGGTCAGCAGAACTTGGACCAGCACCAACACCAACAGACCATGCACGTAACGTAGGGATCATCCTCAAAAAGGAACTGACTCTAAACCACAATTCATCGCTGTCCACTCCTCTTGCTTCCTCTCCCTCTGCCTGCTTTGCAGAATATTCAGATGGATCCCAGTCAACACCAGAAAGACTGTCACTCAGGCCCTCGTCACCAGCCACCTCGACTATGGCAGCACACTCTACGCTGGCATCTCCACCCAGCTCCTCAGAAGACGCCAGACTCATCCTGGACCTCCCCAAACAGACCCACATCACCCCCACCTCAGAAACCTCCACTGTCTCCCCATCCTGAAAAGATGTCAGTTCAAGATCCTCAAGCATCCCTACAAAGCTCTAAGGGCCATATGTACAAAAGCTTTTTCCCATAGGCACATAATGGGTAAAATCCTATGATACATGTGGCCCTAAATGATCAAGGACCGTTCTACATCAACCATCGACTGAACTTCCATCTACCTACAAGAAAGCAATGTTCCTCCTCATTTGTTCACATGCACAAACCCTGCATCTGTCGCAGCCCCAGTGGGGGCTGCTCCTTCTGGACCTGGAATGATCTGCCTCTCCACCTCCGAACAGCACCCAACGTGGCAGACTTCAATAAGAAACTCAAGACCTGGCTTTTCGATAGAGACACGGCCACCTCAACGCCCAGATAATCCTAAGGGTGACATCGCTATACAAATGCTGATTGATTGATACCAGGGTATAGCTAATAATAAGGTCACTGTTGCAGAGGTACCCACCCTTGGGGTTGTTAGCTGTTCTATAAACCCCCAATTGTGGATATATTTTGTCACCCAGACATATCCTAGCCCCTCAATATCACTTTGGTCTTCCCCAAATAAGGACCTTGATTTCTGCTTGCCTCTTAACTCTAAAGAAATTAAGGATCAGTTAATGATAGAGGTGGGCAAAATATTTTTTCAAAGTTCCTTAGACTTCTTCTGAGCGTAATTGTCTGCAATGCAAGACAGATTACACAATGTAACAATATATTTATCCAGTTAATCAAACCGATACAAGTAGGAAAATGCAGTCATAATATTTTGAAGTTCTTCCATTTCTGAAGCTTTTAATGCATTATGGGGTACTTGCCTATGCAGGTTCACATTTTAAATAGTTTCTTTTGTTGCAAAATGGCACTGTGAAGGAAAAAAAGACTAAGGATACAGAGGCCCTTATTACAAGAGGGCCACAAATACTGCCATGGGGTACAAACATGTATGTTATCCTTGTACTCCAAGTAGTGGACTAATACCACACTCCAAGCATTCAGACTTCCGCAGTTAATACCTGGTGAAAATTGCATCCAAAAAAAAGTTTGGAAGGAGAAAAAGTCTACAGAATGGCATTATACAAACTCGGTACTGAAATGTGTCCCTCATTTCAATCTCAAGCTCACATTGGGGCTTTAATTTCTCCCTCGGGTAAGACTGCAAGGTCTAGTATTGCCTCTATATCAAAATTGACAGACATCATGTAAAAAGGGGCGAACTTTGAAGCAATCGATAGGACTGCTTCTATGTACTGTAATGATGTGACATAAAATGTCCTTTTACGTGCTACTTGCAAAGGTACTCACTCATTGATGTTGACTAACACCACTGAGCTGGCAAAGCTTACACTCTGAGAGTCCGTTCACAGGCAGTATGCTGTCATGCTGTATGCTGTCATGTCAGGGTGCATCGCCTCTCAAAAATATACTATGGGACAGTGTATACGTGAATTCAGAGGCGCGTAATTTGGTAAAGAAGCGTTAATATTTCTCTTCGGTACATCCGAACACAGCGGTAAAGATAACCGTCAGTATCTCTGGTCGAACTGGCAGGTTTTGTATGTACCCAGGTTTCCATAGGTTTAAGGGTTTGTCTTGTTACACAAAAATTGCAGTATTTAGTATAGTTCCTAGGAGTTCCACATTGTTGCTTGTGACACTGATTCACAGAACATTTCCTCCATCCAGGTGCGAGAATAGTAAAACTTGCACTATAATCCAAAAACTGGTTTCATTTAGGTAGGGTTTTAAAGTGTTCAGTAGAGAGAGATGAATTGTGTTTTTCTGTTTTTGTGGTGATGATTTCTGAGTTTACAGTAATTGAATTGTGCATTGGCTGTCAGCTTCGGGTGGGGGTGCAAATCCGATAGCTATCCTTGAACCTGTTTTCTTTTGGAACGTTTGGACAGCAAAACATCTGTCTTTTTTTAATTATGTAGGTATTTATCTCCACTTCTGGATTAAATGGAGGCTGATATTGCATATCAGAATGTTGGGTTCTGAAGGGACTTTGAGACACAGTTGTTTGTTGTTAGAAAACTGATGGAATATGATGTTGTCGTCTGGTACTATGGATCCAGTGTGTTCCATTTAGATAATACAGATGACGAGGGGGAGGACAGATCCCTGGAGTACTCCATATAAGATGGGGAATCTCTTTGATCTTGAGCTTCACATCTGGATGAGTTCATAGCAACAGGCAAGAAAAGAGATGAATCGCTCTAGGACTTTGCAAAAGAAACCCATGTGTGCTTCCAGTGTGTGTGAATCCAGTATCAAAGTCTGCAGAAAAATCAATCCGGATCAGGATGAAGGGGAAATGTTATCACTGATGATGAGGATTTCATCAATTAATTGATGGGCAACTGGCGAGCTGTTGTAGTCTTTAATTGGAGGATGAGTGTGGTACCTACGGTTTTGGGTTTTGTTGCTATCATGAAAGTTGTTATAAATCATTTTGAATTGTATCATACATACATTTGGGTTTGCTAATCTGGGGCAATTTTTCTGAGTGGGTCAATGATCTTGTTAAGGACTATATTTAATTGAAGTATAAAAGGACAATTAATTTGTTGAAATTCTGCATGAAGATATTTCATTTTCGTTTATGTTCACAGACGAATTTGTGAAATATTTTCATATTTAAATATATTTTTCTGGGTTTCAAATAAGAAATATTAAAAGTGGTCCCGTATTTAAGGTATTCTTGTCTGGAATCAATTTCTTGTGGAAAACAAGCAGAATTCAGTTTTTGCTTTGTAAGCATATACTTCTTTTTATAACAAAGTGAAAGAAATACACATTTTTACATAGATTGTTTTGTCTTATTTCGCTGGGAGTCAGCCTCTGTGCTTTGTGACAGTGCTGTTCAGTTCCACCACACTGTGCATTCACTGATCCTAGAATGATATTTTTAAAACTGGTTTCACCCAATTCGTCTATTTAACTTTCCTGCAAGGACATGGTAGCTGGAACAGAAATTGCCCCTTGTGAGCTGCTGTGCGTATTTACACCACTCACATAATTAACAAGCATAAAACTAATGCCAAGAGCAACGTAATGCTCTGGCTGAGATCAGTGTGAAGGAACTACAGTATTTTCTCATCACCATTTTAACACACACAGGATCTGAGTAATACAAACATTACTTTTGGCCCATCATGACGCTTGTCTTGGTTCCACCGGGGCATAGTTAATGTTCCTCTTGGCAGGAGCCTAACAGCCACCTGAAGTCAATTCAGGGCTCCCCAGGTGAGGCTCCCCCCACAGTTTGAAAACCTCTGCCATAGGGTGAAAAGGTGCCAGCTAGGATAGAAAAAAATGCTCTATCACCGACAACTGAAAGGACAGGACTGGTTCATGCCTACAGTCCTACTTGACCTGGGAAGAAAATGTAAGGAAGAAGACTTCGATAGAAGAAACAGACTCCAAGACTCCTGGCTTCACTGGAGGAAAAGGACTCCAGGACCTCTTGCTCCTGACTCCTGCTAATATCCAAGGACTTTACCTGCTCTGCAAGGGTCAATTAGTTGCCCCATGTTTTCCTGCTGTAGGGATACAGAAAGCAGAAGAAGGGTGCTTCTAAAACCTTGAGGGTTTGCAGGACTGATCAGAAAGATTTTTCATCAGTTGTAGAAAAGTGGGACATAGTACATGTAACTCCTCTGGAAGTCAGGAAGAAGGTGCTGTGATTTGACCAGGAAGGCCACACCCATCATGTCTAAACAAACAAGGTCCATCGCAGTCATAGTTTTTTTGCCATGCTGAATCACATAAACCAGGACAGAAAGGTGAAAATATCTGACTTTGTGGCACCCTACCTGGCTACAGCTTCCAATCTTGATCCAGTCTTGCTCAGCTAGAGGACTGTGACAACTCTAAAAGTGACTGTGGGACAAGTGTGCAAAGGCATTCTACTTTGTCGTGCTGGAAGCCTATGCTTCCTAGGCACTCCATGCCGAACTGCACCATTGGTCTCTAATGGCCAGCGGAACCCATTGATGCACCACTTTTCTTGCTCCCCTTGGTGCCCCCCTAACGCCACCATGTGTGCACTGTATCTAAGATACGGTGCACCATGGCAGTAGTTAGGGAACTAGGGTCAAATGTTTTGACGCTAGTTCAGAGCTTTGTAGGATTAGTGTCAAATACTTTGACGCTAATCCTGCAAAGCCCATTGAGGCCCATTATGAATAATGGTATGCCTCCTTTTAATGCCTGCTCCGAGCAGGCGTTAAAAATGCTGAAATAAATGATGCAAAGAAATCTCTTAGATTTAATTGTGCCATTTTTTCGGCCCCCTAACGGGGAAATGCCCACTTTGCATGTATTAAGCATGGTGCATGCATTATGTAGCGCAGAGGGTTACAAAGTGGTAAAATGCATGCATTGCGCTACTTTGTAAATCTGTTGTGGCGTTTTTGGCCATCTAATGCCACATTAGTGTAAAAAAAATAATTTAATGTGCCATTACGTGGAGCAAGGGGCTCTTAAATCTGCACCTAAATTTGAAGTAAATCTTACCATTATTTATAAACAGAAGAGTTGGAAATGTAAGTCCAAATAAGAAGTAGTGCATTGAAGCTGGCAGTATGCCAGCTTACACCTAACCTAAATCTGGAACTTATCAGAAATGTGATGGTAGGATGCAATTGCTTCTAATATGAAGGTCAAGAAGCACTGAATAAGCCAACATGCTTTGCCTTTTGTCTTTTCTAATGCAGATATTTTGGCTTTGGCAGTGCTTTGTTCCGGTGCTGTTCATCACTGGGAAAAGAAATATGAAGCACTGGAAAAACAATAGGGAAACAATGGCATTCACATTCGTATGCCCTTAAAAATCTTCAAAACGCACCTTCCCAATGCAGTCTTCATTTCCATAGATACGATAAGTCAAGCACACATGCTTGTGGCAGCAGGCTGCAATATCTAAGGCTGTTGCGAGAGGTCCCTTAGACCACTACTGTCGCCTCAATGCCAGAGAATTATAAACAGAACTGATGCTCTTGTACTTCTTTTACAAATTAGAAAGGGACAATGGCAAACAACTTTACTGAGAGACAGTCAAATTGTGAAGCCTAGAAAATGATTTAGTCAGTGTCAGTTAGGCATGACAACACCTTTAAATACTCAAAACGAAAGACCCAGTTTAAGTAAGGGTCTTTGTTGAAAGAGATTATACCCATGAAAAGCAACTAAAACATAACAATTAAATACAATCAGGAAGCACTACCAACAAGCAATAATATTGGACTAGGTATTTTTGGAACACACCTTCCTGTGTGAACAAAAAAATACATTATTCACATACTTGACAACATCCGTCTAAATCATGTACTACATAACTGATAAGAAACTCAGTGTTACAAAAATGGCACCATTGTTTCTGGTCCACATGTATGTTCTTTATATACGATCTGCAGAGATTGGTGGGAGGACAGTATGTGACGGTAATCTACATAATATTTGCTGAATAAAGGATGGCAGATGTGTGGGATGAACTGATACATAGTGTTGGACCTGGCCCTTTTTGCAGGGTCATCCCCAAACTTTTTCCCTCCTTCCTCCTACTTTTTCTGACCAGTTTATGTTGGTTTTAAGACTCTGGGCACTTTTCCACTACTAACCACTGCTAACATGCATATGTTCTTTGTGTAAACTGTGTGTGTAATTGGCTTTTCCATGATTGGAGCATTTGATTTACTAGCATTTACTAGTAAGTCCCTAGTAAAGTGCACTAGAGGTGCCCAGGACCTGGAAATCAAATGCTACTAGTGTGCCTGCAGCACTGATTGTGCAACCCACATGGGTATCCCTGTAAACATGGCTCAGAACTGCCACTGCAATGTCTGTTTGTGGAGTTTTAAACTGCCATTTCGACCAGGCAAGTGTATCCACTTGCCAGGCCCAAACCTTCCATTTTTGTACATGTACAGCACCCCTGTGGTAGGCACTACGTAGCCCCATGGGCAAGGTGCAGTGCATGCTAAAGGTAGGACATGTGCTGCCGTGTTTTTATGTGTCCTAACAGTGAAATACTGCCAAATTCGGTTTTCACTGTTGAAAGGCCAATCTCTCTCATAGGTTAACATGGGGGCGGCCTTTAAATATCCTTTAAGTGCAGTTTCCCTTTTGGAAGCAGATAGAGATATTGAGTTTGGGATCTCTGAAATCACAATTAAAAAATAGATCTTTTGGTAAAGTTAGTTTTTTCAGAAAGTGGGCATTTTCTTGCTTAAACCATTCCGTGACTCTGCCTGCCTGTGTATTCCCTGTCTGGGTCAGACTGACAGTTGGGCTGTTTTTGAATCTCCACCAGACAGTGACACAAAGGGAGCTAGGGTGTAGCATGTATAGCCTGATGGGACATCTGGGCTAGAGTGGAGGGAGCAGTTGACACACCTGAATAGGCTGTGCCCGCCCTCACACAATGCAGTCTCCAACCCCATGGTGTGAGTCTGGAGCCAGGCCAGAGCAGGGCAGGATCTTGGGAACAACAGAGACTCTACTTTGAAGCTTGCCAACTTCAAAGGCAGAAAGGGGTACATGTAGTGGACCCAACCCCCCAGATTTTTAGATTACTTCTGAATTCAAGAGGAACCTCTGCCAAGGAGAAGAGCTGAAGAGCTGGAGGAGGTGTACTGCCCCTTTGCCTGCGACTGTGCTTTGCTGGGTTGGCCTGCAGTTGCTGCTTCTGCCTCAAAGAGTGCAAAGCCTGGACTTTGTGGTATATTACTACTTGTGAAGTGTCTCCATAAGGCTTGGTTTGAGCTTGCCTCCAGTTTTGAAGTCTAAAGGCCATCAAAGACATCCTCTGCCAACACCTGGACTCTCTGCTGAGAATCCTACCTTACCAAGTGGTGCCCTATCCTGTCCCTGAGTCCCTGAAAGGTGAAGCTGGTGGAACAAAGACTGAAGTCCATGCACAGAAGCCATGTGGGGAAACTTTTGAAGCACCACCTGCAATGCGGCTGTAAAAACAATGCACCACCTACATCAAAGCTGGGAAATCAACACATCACTTGCATTGTGGCTGGAGAAACGATGCAACACCCGCTTGCAGATGCTGAAAACTACACAAACCCCATGCGGCGCGAATTCTCTGCATCGTGCGGCCGGACTCTGCACGCAACATCAACGTGAACCTACCCGCACCTGAGGTGCCCGTCCAGAAATCAATGCATTGCTCTCTTGCAGGAAAGAGAAATTGATTCATCACCCACCCGCCCAGAGAAGAAAAGATGCTCTGCCTCATTTGCGAGAAAGGAATCTACGCATCGGTAACTTTTCTGACGCATGCTCACTCATGCGGCTTTATTTTTTATGCAAACCAGGTGCTTTGTGTAACATCATTGCATCCATTGTTTTCTACTGGCTAAGACTATTTATTTTTTTAAAATCATACCTTTACTTGTGTGTGTTCAATTTTTGTCATTTTGATCTTTTTTGATTTAGATAAATATTAGCTATTTGTCTAAACTGGTGTGGTGTCTATGTTGTAGTATTTTCACTGTATTATTGTGTGTGTTGGTACAGATACTTTACACATTGCCTTGAGATAATATCTTTACTTGTGTATGTTGGATTTTTGTAATTTTTATATTTTTTTATTTAAATAAATATTAGCTATTTATCTAAACCGGTGTGGTGTCCATTTTGTAGTATTTTCACTGTATTTCTGTGTGTGTTGGTACAAATACTTTACACATTGCCTTGATATAAGCCTGACTGCTTGTGTCAAGCTACCAAGAGGGTAAGCAGAGATTATTTTAAGTGTGTATCTCCATTGCACTGACTAGACTGAGAGTCCCTGCTTGGACAGAGTGCAAAATGACTGCCAACCACAGGCCCCATTTCTAACACATACCAAAACAAGCTCTGTTCTCAGATCTATTCTGTTTCAGCTGTATAGCTGTTTATGTCTCACCTACTTAGAGGGGACCTAGAACACATCCATGGCTTACCATTGGTTGGTTTCATTGTCACTCTCATTTGCTGGGTCCTCTTTGGGCAGCTGGTGCCAGGTTCCCTCCGTCTTTGTGTACTTGTCCCTCACCTGGAGCATGGCTCAAGCAATTCTTCTGTGTCCACTGTGTGTCTTTCAGTGCTTTTGGAGATCATTTTGTTCATTTTGCTTGTATTTTAACGCACTCCATGTGCATGCATGTGTTTGCTTGCCCTGTCCTTGTTGTTTGCCACCATGTCCTTGATGATTACCATCCGTTGTTGCTTGCTTGTTGCTTTCTGTTAGACGTGGCATCCGTGGTGTGGTCTCCCCTATCATTTTTGCCCCTGCTTCCGATGGTTTGACTGTGACCTTGATTCTGTTTTTGCTGTTTTTGGAACTCTGGGCACTTACCACTGCTTACCCTGCTAAAGTGCTCCTATGTAAATTGTATGTGTAATTGGCTTTTCCATGATTGACATATTTGATTTGCTAGTAAGTCCCTAGTAAAGTGCACTAGAGGTGCCTAGGGCTGTCAATGAAATGCTACTAGTGGGCCTGCAGCACTGGTTGGGCCACCCACATTGGTAGCCATGTAAACATGGCTCAGACCTGTCACTGCAGTGTCTGTGTGTGCAGTTTTAACCTGCCAATTCGACCTGGCATGTGTACCCACTTGCCAGGCCTAAACCTTCCCTTTTTCTACATGTAAGGCACCCCACAGGCAGGCCCTAGGTAGCCCCAGGGGCAGGGTGCAATGTATGTTAAAGGTGGGACATGAACTGATGTGTTTAACATGTCCTACCAGTGAAATAATGCCAAATTAGTTTTTCACTGTTGCAAGGCCCGTCTCTCTCATAGGTTAACATGGGGGCTGCCTTTAAATAATTTTAAAGTGCAGATTCCCTTTGAGAGCAGATAGAAATTTGGAGTTTGGTGTCTCTGAACTCACAATATAAAAATACATCTTTTAGTGAAGTTGTTTTTTAGATTGTTTGTTTGAAAATGCCACTTTTAGAAAGTAGGCATTTACTTGCTTATACCACTTTGTGACTCTGCCTGTTTGTGGATTCCCTGTCTGGGTCAGACTGAGAGTTGGGCTGTTTGTGAATCTCCTTTAGACAGTGACACAAAGGGAGCTGGGGTTTAGCCTGCATATCCTGATGAGCCATCTGAGCTAGAGTGGAGGGAGGAGTGGTCACTTACACCTGAATGGGCTGTATCTGCCCTCACACAATGCAGTCTCCATCTCCCTGGTATGTGTCTGGGGCCTGGCCTGGGCAAGGCAGCATCTTGTGAACAACAGAGACTTCCCTTTGAAATTTTCCTACATCAAAGGCAGAAAAGGGTATAAGTAGTGGGCCCAAAACCGCAGACTTGAGATCACTTCTGGAACCAAGACGAACCTCTGCCAAGGAGAAGAGCTGAGGAGAAGTGCTGCCCCTGCCTGTTACTGTGGTTTGTTGGGCTATCCTGCAGTTGCTGCTTCTGCCTGTGAAAGTTGACAAAGACTAGAGTTTCTTGTGCATTCCTGCTTGAAGAAGAATCTCCAAGGGCTTGAACTGAGCTTG
This sequence comes from Pleurodeles waltl, assembly GCF_031143425.1. NCBI lineage: Eukaryota > Metazoa > Chordata > Amphibia > Caudata > Salamandridae > Pleurodeles > Pleurodeles waltl. The sequence continues at coordinate 980,188,531 of NC_090449.1, forward strand.
CCTCCTGTTTTGAAGTCCCAGGGCCATCAAAGACTTCCTCTGCCAGCACCTGGACTCTCTGCTGAGACTCCTGCCCTGCCAAGTGGTGCCCTATCCAGTCCCTGGGCCCTTGAAAGGTGAAGTTGGCAGAACAAGAGCTGAAATCCACACGCAGAATGCCATGCGGGGAAATATTCGATGCACCATCTGCAACGCGCATGATAAACGACGCACCACCTGCTTCACGGCAGGAACAATGCGCTACCAGCATCGCATCTGGGAGATCGACACATCGTGGCTGGAGAAATGACACAACACCCGCTTGCGGCTGCTGATACCGACACAAACCCCACGCAGCGTGGGTTTCTAACACCGTGCAACCGGATTTCTCCTGCATCATCACTGGGTGTCAAAGTGATCCGAGGTGCCCCATCTGGAAATCGATCTATTGCTCTCTTGCGAGGGAGAAAAACGACGCATCGCCTATCCAACCAGAGAAGAAATGATGGACGGCCTCACTTGCGAGTGAGGAATCAATGCATCACTGACTTTTCCGACGCACGCTCTCCCGTGCGGCTTTTTTTTTACGCAAACCAGGTACTTTGTGTAAAACCAAAGTTTCCATTGTTTTCTATGGAGTAAGACTCCTATTCTTGTGTGTTGGATTTTCGTTATTTTGGTCTTGTTTGATTTAGATAAATATTTCCTATTTTTCTACACTGGTGTAGTGTCCATTTTGTAGTGTTTTCACTGTATCACTGTGTGTGTTGCTACAAATACTTTACACATAGCTTCTGAGATAAGCCTGACTGCTTGTGACAGGCTACCAAGGGGGTAAACAGGGGTTGTCTAAGTGTGTTTCTCCATACCCCTGACTAGAGTGAGTTTCCCTGCTTGGACAAAGCGTAAACTGACTGCCAGCCAGACACCCCATTTCTAACACTTGACATCATGTCCTTGTTGCTTACTCCCCTGACAAGCCAACCACCAGGAAACTGTAAGCATTATCCCTTTTTGTGTTGCAGGATAGTGAACTATGGATTTACTAAAAAGTGTCACAGCACTGTGCTGCACCAAAATGTGCAGCACCACCCTGCATTATCTAAAATATGGTGCACCACTGCATTTCCCCTCTGCACTGACACTAAGTGTAGCTGCTAGCGCCAATGAGGCATGCTTGCACCATAGTGCAAGGGTGTCTGCATTGATGGGATTGATTGTTTATATGCAGGAAGGTGTCCCTTCCTGCACATAAACAATCTACAATGGCAATTTGGATTTTTTATGTGTGACGCAAACTGCAGCACAAATTAAAGTACCAAATTGTTATTTTTTAATGATTATTTATGTTCAGGAATATGTCCCTTCCTGCACATAAATAAACATTCATGGCCTTTTGTGCTTTCTATGTGTGCTGCAGAATGCAGCACATATGGAAAAAGCAAAAACGAGGAGGAATAAAAGTAATCCTCCTCGTTGTGTCATGGTAACGCTAACCCTGGGGTGGCTTTAGTTTTTGGTGCTGCCACAGATTTCAGACATGTTGTAAATCTGGGGCAGCGTCAAAAGCAAGGGGTGTTGTGATTGAACACCCACAGCAACACCGATTGCACGCCCCTTTGACTCAGAAAACTGCATGGGAGGGACCCATATTTACAAGGTAGCGCTAAACCACAAAAAGTGACTTAGCGCCGCTTTGTAAATGTGGCTCACTGCACAGTGCACTGGAGAGTAACAAAAAGCAACACTCCATTGCACAAGGGTCTTGTAAATCTGGCCCTATATACTCTCACAAGCTGCTGTTCGCTTTTCTCAGAGTATTAGACTTGAGTCTTTTTACAGTGTTTAATACGTGGCAGGCACATCTGCACAAGATGTAAATGTGTACATGAAGCCTACACGAACTCCTTGTTTAATCTTAAAACCTGAGAATGATTCTCTACCAGCCCTATTTCATATTGAATAAGCACAGCGACACCTTTTAATCTTCGAACATGCATACAGCAAGGACAGGAACTGGCTTCCATATGATTGTTAAAGATCTTCCGATAGCGCCTTGCAGTCATAAATTTAATTATTGTAAGGACTGCTAGCTGCAGTTGTTGCTGAAGTAGTACTGTGTCTAATCACATTCCAATTATGTATAATTATAATATTCGTAGGCTTTCTGAATTCTTTTCCTACTGTTTTGGTGCTTATGCAACACTGTGCCATTTGCCCAGGGCTTGTCTTATGAACTCTAAAACAAGCAGTTAAACTTCAGGACAGTTTGATGCACTCCTCCATGTGTTTACAAGTCTCGCTAATTTCGAGAGAGCTCACTGAATTTGGCACACTCATGTATTTATCCATGATGGGAGACCAACAGTTCAAAACTTCACTCGTCCATGACTTATTTATAGAATATATATAGAACAAGAATCCCAACAATATCACTAACAATATATACCATGTGCCTCATTTACGAGGCTATAGCGGCACACTGCGCCATCGGAGCATCATTTTTTTTTTTACACTCCAGTGGTGCACTGTGCCAGCCCATGTTTACAAAACCGCACAAAGCCACCTTGTCTGGCTTTTCATGGCCTTGTAACTATGGACCCCTTCCACGCATGACCCTGTGTGAAAGGGCGTTTTATGGGTGTTGTTTGGGAGAAGGAATCATGTTAATTCCCAGATTCTTAAGTCTGGAAATGCGTCAGATTCCTACACCACCTCAGGGGCGGTGTAAGAGTGACCAATGGGGAGAAATACCTTTATTTCTCCCCGTTTTTTCCTCTTTCTGCACAGAAAGAGGAAAACACCACTTGTGATTGTTTTTGTGCGGAAAGTGTCCCTTCCTGCACAAAAACAATCATCCCCAAAACGCAGGCACCCTTGCGCAAGAGGGCCTGCATTGGCGCATGGCAACAATTTGTCCGCCAGCGCAGGGGGAGAGGCCAGAAATGTGCTGTATCTTTCAGATACGGCTCATTTCTGCCCTTTGTTGGTGGCACAGGGTGGCTCAGCAATGCACTTGCACCACGGGCCACGTAGATGAGGCCCCATGTTATTTACCACAGATGTGCATTGTCCAGAAATACCACGTGAGAAGCTGCACGATTTATGTCCGGCATAAGTCTGCCTTATATTGTATATCTGTTATTCAATCAGGTACAGCAAGGTTTTGCGGAATATCTCTAGTGTGCTCAACATAATCGACAGGCATCATTTTGTTTTTCTTAAAAAGTCTTGTTAAATTAATGCATAAATTATCATTGTCTCTTTTGTTGTATGTTGTTGTATCTTCTTTACCAGATGTTATTTTATAAATGTACAATGAGAACTTGATCTGCGTCGTCCTTCCTGCGGGGAACACTTCCAAATGCTTCATATTGTGTTTTGTATTTTTTATAGTTTTAAAATTGAATATTTTTATGCAATCACTCTCCGCTGAGGTTGCAGGTCCAAAGCAGATGTGGCATTGCAGCCAGAGCTGTCACTTTGGAACTGAGAAGCCAGGTTCGAGTCCCAGCCTTTGCCCAACATCCTGTGATTCAGAACAAATCATCTAATATCCCTATCTGTAGAGAAATAAAATTAAATTAAAAAGCATTAGCAAATCCAAGAGGTTTTGCAAATGATAGAGCTATTGACCAATGGTTTGTTTAAAGTCCAAAAATAAGACAAAACAAGCATTGGGAAGGCCAATGGATCTCACTTTCCATGACCTATTAGCATTGTCAATTGTAAAGGAGGTATAATCCGGTGGAGTGAGGGACGAGAGAAGAGGAAGGAAAGCCACAAAATGTCTATGAAGACCCAACCAACAACATCTGACTGACTTTGATAACTTAATCACGTCTTTTCAAGAGCACACAGTCAAAAATAGATAAGAATGCCATAATGCTGACGTGGAAGGCATTAAAATGAGCCTTTAAGTATGATCAGTGTCCCAAAAAATATCTACAGTATTATGGGGCCTATACACAGCCCCCCCTAATGTTAAAATTGATAGCTCAACATGGTTTGCCTTGCCTTCCTACCAACTTTGCTTGTATTGTTTCAATTGGGCCCAATGCACCCAGTTTGTAAATCTGGAGCAGTGCACTGCTAGCGCCACTGATCCATGAAAAAAAAGAAATGACACAGCAGTGGCACAAAGGGCTTGTAAATGAGGCCCTGAATATGAAATTTGCAGGGATTATGTAATCCTAAATCGACTTTGTCAGATTGACCTTGAAATGTGGCTTTTCAGCAGCTATCCCTAGAACATAGGCAATCATAGTGTGTCACTGTGTGTATCTTTATGTGTGCACACTACATAGGTTTGCAGTGGTCTCAGAAGCTATATTTCATTGCAGTTATGGTGCTGCATTGAATTATGGATTTCAACCAAAGTGAAGCACTGAAGTTAGCAGACCTCATCGCAGTGCACTAGAGTGGTCTACCTTTCTATTTCCAAAACATACTGTAATATGGTTCAATAATGGTTATGTATATTTAAAGATACATTCAAAACATGCAGTATATAAACAGTAAAATCCACCAACCCATTATTCACTATTGGTATATGGTTATGGCTTTCTTTTTCCATTATATCAAGGCCCTCATTTAAGAGGCCCTGGCTTCACACTGTGCCATCAGATCATCATTTTATGATGCTTCGGTGGCACAGTGTGCCAGCCCATATTTACAGACGACACAAGGCCATGTCACATATACTTCATCAACGTCAATGCGCTTTTGTTGAAAAATGTGTTTTAGTTTTATTAATTTGTGCAATGCCCTGTTAATGAAATTCTATCCTCTGCCTGTAATTTGGAGAAAAGGAACTAAAAGCACTTTTTCAGCTGAATGCCTACTGGTTATGAATCAGAAGGAGGGTTCCTACCTTCAGGAGAAGACGTGGAAACAGTGAATATTATTTTAACAGTTTTACAAGCTGAGAGCACCCAATGTTCTGCTTCTTCAAAATGTCACATTCCCATCATCACCTTCAGTCATGTTGGTTATTGAAATGAACGGTCACTTTTCAATAGGTGATAATTGAAGGATAATATTTTGTTTTTCAATTTCACCACTATATGTCTGAAAGCTGTCAATAACATACACTGGGCCTCATTTACGAGGCCCCTGCTGCAGGGAGGCGCAGCAAGTGCCTTGCTGTGCTGCCCTGCACTACCCGGAGAGGGCAGAAAAGTGCCAGATCTATAAGATACAGAGCATTTCTGTCCTCTCCCCCTGCACTGGCACACAAATTGCTGCCATGCGCCTTGCAGAATGCAGCAGACATGGAAAGAGGAAAAAACAGGGCGAAATAAAGCTATTTCTCCCTGTTGCATCATTCTTATGCCACCCCTGAGGTGGCATAGGAATCTGACACATTTCTAGACATCTGGAAATGCATCAGATTCCCTCGGGTTTCATGGGTGTAGTGTGGGAACACCCCAAGCAACACCCATGAAACACCCTTTTCACGCAGTGTTATGCATGAAAGGGGTCTATATTTACAAAGCCATGAAAAGCCTTGCCAGGCAGCTTTTAATGGCTTTGCAAATATAGACTGGCACACTGCGCCACCGGAGCATCAAACAAATGACACTCCGGCGGCGCAGTGTGCCCCTAGGGCCTCATAAATGAGGCCCTTTGTGTTTAACCAATTTAATGGTACTTCTTTTATCAACCTTGAAAGGATGAAAGACTGAGTCAACATTGCTAAGATTTGAACATGTGACCTTCAGGATGAATTTTGGAAGGTGGTTTATTAGTAGGAATTGGTAGGTACCCACTACTAGTATTAGGGCCACAACCACAATATGAGGTCAAGGCAAGGTCTCAACAAATTAATCCCTCGCTCAGCCATTGGTAGCTGGTAACGAGCAGGCAGGCTTAACTTAGGAGACAGCTGTGTAACGTATTTAAAATCAACAATACATTAAACAAGTAAGACACAACACACAATAAAAATCCAACACTAAATTATAAGAATATGAAATAGTTTTATCTTTAAAATTACATAAAAACGACTCAAATCCAATACAGGGAACCCAAGATATGAATTTTTTAAGATTAAATAGAAAAATGTGCTTTCTAGTGCTTAAAACCCAATAGCACCAACCAGGAACATCTGGTCATGCTTGACTTGGACAAAATCAAAATTTCAGCCCGACTGATACACTTAGTGGTAGAGCCTGATCAAAATTTTACCTACTGACAATACATTTTTTGGAGTTTTTTCCCTCGTCATCAGGTGAGGCTTCTGGTCAGGCTGGCATTCGATGCGACATTCGCAGCTTGATTTATTACAAGGTCCCGGTCAACTCATGGAAGTCTTGTTGCTGGGGAAAAGCTCTGAGGCTTCAGTGGGATGAACCTGAAATTCAGGTGGGGTCACGGTTCAACATCGATGGATTGACTCTCGTCGATGGGTCGATCAGCTTATGTATCTTTTTTCCAAAGTTGCTCCAAAGTTCTCCAAACTTCTGGATCTTCTTCTAGAAGTCCTCCTTTGGGTCTACAGAGGTCCACACCACCAATTCAAGGGCCTAGAAACTCTGAGATTGTCCTTGAGATTCTGAGTCCATGTTTCCCAGAATGCACCTGTCATATCCTTTAAAGTCCATTTGAAAGTGGTCAGCTAGGTTCTTCTTGGTGAAGATGATGCAGGTGAAGCTCTTTTAACCTGTTGCATTCAGAGAGTCCACTCCTTTACTTCTGGAAGCCAGGCAACATCCTTATAGCTGTAGTCCCTCAGTGTGCAGCAGATGCAATCATCCAGAGTGCAGTTCTTTAGAGGTGCCCGCCAGGGTTGTAGAAGGGCAGAGCTTCTTCTCTTTGTAGTTTCAGGCACGGATCTGAGGCAACTCTCCCATATGCATTATGTGTTCCTGGGCTGGGACGGCTGGCAGAGGGACAACCCTCACCAATAGGGTGCAGGGTGCCACCCTCTTGGGTGACCACTTCCTGTGAAGTGTAGCAAAAATCAATCCCAGAAAGCACTAGTCTTTAAAAATCCAAAATGGAGAAATGTTCTCCTGGGGGTTAAGATCTGGCTAAACCCTCAAATTGGTGTGGTCAAGTTTCTTCAACACTCCCCTTCCAGCCCCTCTGCTAATCTAATTACCAGTCTGGTTGGGGAGGCGGGTAGTGGGGTAAGCCTGTGTCCTGTCCTAACTGTCATTCCCCCTCTGAAGACCAGTTTGGCTTCCCAGCCCCCTAACTGCCTTTTGCTCTGCAGCTTGCAGATCCCCACCCATAAGATGTCCTTTTGCCTCAATGCAGGTCACTTCACATCTCATTAAGGTAGCTTGGCTCAGCCTGGCAGAGGCTGTCCAATCAGAGATGAGCTGCTGAAATGCTGGATTTTGATTCATCAGAAAAGCAAGTTCTATAACTTCTTTTCTGTGATAGTTATAATAAACCTAACAGTGACAAGTAGCTGGATTTATTCTAACCATCCCTTTTAGTCTAAGAAGGACATTACTAACTCTATCCTAGCAATAGCTATACTTTAATAATAAAGTAGTACCATGTCAACCTATGGAGCTAATATACTACAATGGGGAAAACAACATTGGCAGTTTTTCCCTCACCAGGGCATATAAAATATATTTTAAAATGTCCCTGGGCACTCAGGGGAGCTTTTTGGGGAGACTTATATGTAATAATAAGGTAGGCTTTGGTAGTACCATTAATTCCAAAGTCAAACTTGTGTATACATTTAATTTAAAAGCAGCATGCAAGGCAAGGCTGGCTTTTAAAGTGACAGCAGGCCACTCAGCAGTGCACACTTAGGTGCATCAAAACTTCAGGGCCTGTAAACTTAAATGTCCTACCATATACTAGGGTCTTAGAGGTAGGATGTCATGCCAATTAAAATTATGCCGAATTTGCATTTACTTTTTAAACAGAGCACTGGTTCTGGATCTGGTTGCGGATCCCAGGGCACAGTCAGAGTCAGAAACCACCAGTATCAGTCACAAAAACGGGGGAGATCAGGGCAAAAAGGATGACTTTCTCACATTGAGACTCATCACTTTGGACCAGATGTACAAAGCCCTTTGCCATTGCCAAAAAGGTTTCTATGCATTAAATCCATCTTGAGAGTTGGAAATCCCTCATAGCTTGCAAAATTAGTTTTGTAATCTATTCTGTATCACAATTAGGAGGGGGCAAGAAAAAGGAGCTTGTTCCTAACTGAGAGTCACAGTGGTATTCATGATACCTCAGCACAGGTATGACTTCAAAGCAGGAAGCTTATTTTGGATTCAAGGAGCCCAGAATCACTCAGCTTAGTTATGAAGGAAAGAAGCATCAATGCCAAAAATGTGAAGTGTTTTTTAAAGCAAATGTTTTGAATGACATGACAAATATCTCCTAAAAAAGAAATAAAACATGAGCAGCCCCACCTTTCAAGCATCTCACAAAATCAACAGAAGCAAATTTGATTAAATAAAACAAAATTGAGGGCAATGTCCATAGTTGCCAAGTTTCCCAGGCCCACTGTGATGTACTACTCCAGCTTAGATTTTCTTCGAATGCTGAGACTTGTAGTCTTATTTTATAATAGCATTAACCAGACTATAAGTCTCAGAATTCAAAGCAAAAACCTAGATTGGAGAAGCACATCACTCATGGACCTGTGCAACATGGCAGAGCTGACTGTCCCTTAATGTGTTATGTGCCTTCTGGTTATGTCTGCCAGCTGTCTACCAATCAAACTATAGCAGCTCTCAGTTTCAGCTGTAGGCCCTGGAACTGAAATATGGCACTTTTTTGGCATTCTGCTTCCATGGTGTGGACACTTGTGATTAATGAGTGTACAAATTTTAGTTTGAGCTTCCAATCGATGCCTCCTCAATGTTGTCTGTATTGAGAGGTTTCTGACATGTGGAATACCTCAACAAAACATATCAATTAGCCCAATTCACTTCAGTTCTGAAATGTGAAGCAGACAAAAATCAAAATGAAGGCTAGATTCTAACCATTTATAAAACGAACTATTTTGCCCTCTTAAGACAATAGACAGTTCACCGCCTTGGTTTCTTGTCCAGGCAGACAAATTCATCAGAGCTCCACAGGAAAGTACATCACACCTGGACCCAACGTGAGAATCTCTGATTCGGGGCTAAAATGTGCCTGTGGGATGCCCATATGAATCAAGCGTACCTCAGTTGAGACAATGACACCTTCTGCATCGCTGCTTCACATGAGCAGTGGCTGACTGCAGCTCGAGAGACAGAGTTGGGGTGCTTGAAAGCCTGCGCTGGAGAAATGTGACAAGAAAAGACTATCCCAGATGATCTGTTTTTCACTTCTCGATGCGGCATCTGAGTTGAACTCTGGTACCATCTCTAAAGCTGATCACTGAAATAACAACCTGGCTCAAAAGCCTGCACGACAAAGTAGTATTAGCTGGAACGGAATGGCCATGCTCAAGCGGTAACATGAGTCTGCTGGGATATTGCAGGCAGACAAATTTTGATTGTGGTCATTTAGTATTTAGTATCTCAGCATTTACTCCTCCCTGCTCAGTGATGATGAGCATTTTACATATCCAAGAAATGCTGTGGACTGACTGATCCAAAATGTGACAGGCATTCCATCCATCCAGTGCTTGAAGGGAGCTCACACAAACAACCAATGACTAAAGAGGGATGACCATAAGCGCCTTGCTATGTGAATGTAGATCCTTGTGTATGTTCGGTATCGTGTGGGGTGTGCATTGTTGCTAATACGTCTTACCAAACTGTCTGTAGCGAGACCAAATGAGATCTGAATATAAAAAAACACACATTAATAACAGAATAAACCTCCATTACACAATACAGGCAGGTAAACTATCAATAACCTTTTCAAATTTGATAGAGACCACCTTCTCTACTAATTCCTTCATAAAACAAGCATTGAAAAGTGATCCACTCACACTTTCTTGATCATCTGAAAATGTTATCTTTGGAAAGGTGCTATTTTACCAATATTGGGTCTTCATAAAAAAGGGCAAGGGGTCCACTATAGCGCCTTTCTTCAACAGTAAAGCAAATGGTAGATTTTACTGTGAATATGCCGCCGCTTTTCCTTGCAGGTTACTTTGAATTTTCATGAAAAATTAAGGATGCGGGATGGGAAACTCTATAGTTATTAGTTGAACATGTGCTTTCCCTTTTGCAGATTAGAGTTTGGCGGTGCTCCTAATCGCACTGAATTTTTCATTTAGCAAAAACCTGTCATTTTTCCAGCTGGCTTATTCCATATCTCCTTGCTAGTCTGGGCGGTGTGTTTTTGTTTAGACTCTAAAGGCCACTGCAGAGCACATACCACTCTGGCTACACATTCTTTGAATGAAGTCATTGTTTCTGCTCAGGGATTCAAGCCCGCTATTTAAATATCTTTTTACAGCAAACGTGGGACTGTTTAGCAAAACCTGCTATGTAGAAATCCATGACCTTGATTCTATTAAAGAATGTAGATTTGTTGGCATAAAATACATATGGAAATGATCTATTTTGACCTAAGGGAAACGCAGCAGCCAGACAAAGAAAGGGGCTGGCCTACATTTGGAATGGCATTGTTCCTCGTCTTTAGTATGCACAAACGTTCCTACTTCTCTACCACATCATTGGTGGTAGTAAGGAGGACATACCACTGTGCGAAGACTTTGCTATCACATTGGCGACGTGACCACCGAGCACAATATGTTAGGCCAGTTGAAGAAAAGTGCATGGAATATTGTCTAATCATTTTATCACAATTCTATTGATTGAAAATCATCTTTGTGTTTGTTTGTTCATGCTTTACTCACTCGCGTGACTGAATATATTAACCATGTTCTCTGAAACATGATTTTAATCGAGTTAAGTTTAAGATGCGTGTAAATAAACTAGGACTTTATAAGCCGGGGTTATACACATAGGCATGGCCAATCACCATCAATGTTAAGACTTGTTAGTGGTTGAATGCAAGGAGATTCATGTGCTCTGATTTGTACTATGCACTAGTGCATCTTTGTAAAGCACACGCTTGTTTGCCCTCTGCTGTCCATTCCTGACTCTAGAACGTAAATCAAACGATGGCAAATGGGTCTAGCATCGATCTGTTCACATATAATAGTTGCAGTAGAGTTAGTGTTACCCATGTCCTTTTCAATAATTGCATTATACATCATACTACACCACATGTAGCAACATTTTCACCATCATGAAGAAGGAAGGAATATCAGGCCATGGTAACAAAACACTTTGTGGAAACCCTACGTCAACAGATTATTCATTTTTCCCATTATCTTCCTCCATTCTCTTGTCCCTCTGCCCGGCCCACATACATCCCCCTTGCAGCAAAGATTGTGTCCTCTGCTGTACATGAGCAGCCTACATGTCTGCACATTCTTCCCCACGGCTACAGTCTTTGGCCTTTTTAGGTCTCGCCTAGCACACCCCACGCATGTTGTTGCTTGCTCCAACCTGTTGCTTCTAACCATAAAACAACTCTAAAGGGACTTTTAGTCCTCCTGTTACTTTCCACCATTTGTTGGCTTCATGGTCACTCTCATCTCCTTGTTTCTTACTAGCCAGCACATTGGTTTCACTTTCTTTTTCTTCCCAAGTATGCAAGGGAGTAACCAGAAACTTAAACTATCCCTCCTCTTTGAATCAAAACTCTTATAGCACGAAGAAAGGGTAGCAAGTCATCACAAAACTCCGCAGAAGAACTCTCTTGTCTCTCCCATCAAAGTATCTATCCATTCATCTTTTCACCCTTCCATCCACCTGCTGATATCTACAATTTCACATTTAAATTCCGTCATCCATTTATTCTTTCATCTATCATTCAATCTTTCCCCATTTTGTGTATCCACCCATCCATATTCAAATCTATCCAGCTATCGCCATACCTAACCATCCATCTATCTATGCACCCTTTTACTTATCCATCTCTCTACCCACCCTTCCCCTCGTCCATTCATCCAGTCAGTCATTCATCCATCCATCTATTAATCCTTTCAACCCATCGACACGGTCTCCCACAGCACTTTATGCATCAGATCCACGATGCAGGAATCAGTGGAAAACCCTTGCAATGGATTGACTCCTTCCTTACTGGAAGAACACAGAAAGTCTGGCTACCACCCTTCATATCTAAATCAACAGAAGTCAGCTTTGGAGCCCCTCAGGGATCCTCCCTGAGCCCAGCACTCTTCAACATATACATGACCCCGCTGGTAGCCATCGTCAGACACCACGAAATGAACATCATGTCATACGCCAATGACACAAAACTCATCATATCCCTCACTGAAGACCCGGACACAGCTAAGAGGAACTTTCACACCAGGATGAAAGATGTTGCCACTTCGATGAGGGAGAGCTGCCTCAAGCTCAACTCAGACAAGACCGAGCTCATCATCTTCGGAAACTCCACCTCAGCCTGGGAGGACTCCTCGTGGCCCACATCACTCAGGGCACCACCTACTTCCACTGACCACGTCCGCAACCTAGGAATCATCCTCAACTCCTCCCAATCTATGAACCAATAGGTAAACGCAGTCACCTCTTCCTGTTGGCACACCCGCCACCAACTCCACAAAATCTTCCAATGGATCCCAGTTCACTGCTGCAAAATAATCACCCACGCCTTAGTCACTAGCAAGCTCGACTACAGCAATGCACTCTACCACCGGCACCACAACAAAGAACATCAGGAAACCACACCTCATCCAAAACGCTGCCGTAAGACTCGTCCTGAACCTCCCCCACCAAGAAGACAGCACCCAAAACCTGAGGATCCTCCGCTGGCTCCCAGTAGGGAAGCGAATCAACTTCAAACTACTCACCCACACATTCAAGGCCCAGCACAACTTCAGACCGGCCTACCTGAACCATCACATCCCCTTCCATAACCGCCGCCAGACCCCTTCGCTGAGCTGGAACAACCTGCCCACGCACCTAAGACAAAGCCCATCTCTCACCATCTTCATGAAGAACCTCAAAACATGGCTCTTCGAATGAGGCCCAGACCGACTCCCAGCACCTTGAGACCCTAAGAGGTGAGTAGTTGCACTTTACAGAAACTGATTGATTGATTAATCCATCCATCCTTCTACTCTCCCACTCATCAATCCCTTTATGTTTTCACCCATCCATCCATCTACTCATCCATCCATCCACTCACTCATCCATCCATGCTTTCACTCATCTGATCATCCACACACCCTTCCTTTCACTCTTTCTTCTATCTACCATCTAACCTCCTATTCATCCACTTTCACCTATTGATCCACTCATCCATCCCTTCATCCACCGCCCATCCATCCATCCATCCTTCCACTCTATCCATTCATCCTTTCACTATTTCCATCTGCCCACCCTTCCTTTCACTCATCCCATCCATCCATCCGCCCTCCTGTTCACTCAGCCATCCATCCATTGATCCATCATCTTCTCAACAGCCATCCATCCAGCCTGCATTTCACTCGGCCATCTGTCATCAACCACCCACCCTTTCTTCCATCATCCATCCACCCATTCACTCATCAATTGATCCATCCATCAACCCTCCCTTCCACCCATCCATCAATCCATTGATCCATCAATCCATTAATCCACCCATCCCCCAACCATTTATCCATCCATTGTTTCATCCATTCATCCACCATCCCTTTCACTCATCAATTCATTATTTCACTCATCCATCCTTACATTTATCCTTTCACTCATTCATCCATCTATCTACTCATCCATCCACCTTTTCACTCACCCATCCACCCACCCTTTCACTCACACATCCATCCAACCACCCTTTCTCTCACTCATTCATTCACCCTTGTCTGCTAAGCTTCAGGCAGAAAGGGCCCATCAAAAACTCCATCCCACTGTAACAGCTAAAGTAAGGGGTTCACAACACCACTGCTCCATCCCTTCCCTCGTCAATTCTTCTGTTTTTTCACTCATCCATCCAACTACACTTTCAGTCATCCATCTTCCCACCCTTTCATTCCGTCCATCTATCCACCCTTTCGCTCATTCATCATTTGTTTCTCATCATCCATCCATCCTTTCAATCATCCATCAATTCACTCTCCCTTTCATTCATCCATCCATTCTTTCATTTTCCCATCCACCCACCCTTTCATACATTAATCCCCTTTCCTTGCATTAACCCATCAATTCTTTCATTTATCCATCCTTCCATGCATCCTTTCACTCGTGTATCCATCCATCCATCCATCTAGCCATCCACTCTTTCACTCATCCATTTACACTTTACTCACACCCATCGATCTGTCTTTTCACTTACTCACTTACCCAACCACTGTCTGACATTATTTACTCCACCAACACTGTAGCTACTAAGGTAAAGATGTGGGGGGGGGGGAGCGTTGATGATTCCCCTGCATGCATGCACTTTGGATGGAGAATGAATAAATACATATTTATTGGTTTTTAATGTCCTTCTGCTTCTCCTGCTCGAAGTGGGGTACTTTTTTCTTTATTCTTGCTTTGATGCTTGCCCGTCTCCCCTACCTCAAAAAACATGTACTGACCAAATCATAGCACTTTTATCAAAGGCTTTTAAGTAGGGGTGGGCAGAGTTCGTGGAATTCTGAAAAGTGCTAAAAAAAAGTCAGTAAATTCTGCCTCACGTCATGTGAATGGACGTAGTTGTGGTCGGAAGCCCATTCGCGCTGACTGGTGTGAGTAGTGCGCTCCGTGTTGCAAGGTGAGCGCGAACTGCACCACATTGTCACCAACGCACCTGCTTTTTTTGTGCAGTGCCACCTCCCCTCCATGAAGGCACCAGGCAGCAGGCCCGGGAGTGGGAAAGGCCTGAGGGCTTGTCGGCTGCTGTGTGGTATAGTGCCCCATTGCGTTTGCCAATGTACTGGGGTTCAGTGCACCCAGCAGCAACTAATGCACCACTGGACTGATATCCTGGACCAGGAATGGGACCTCCTTGACCTGCTGGACAACCAGGTTTGCGGGACTTAGTGAGTAGTAGTACTTCCCTAGAAAATATTACTAGCTTTGTTCTGTCCTATAATGCTATTTTTTTCAAACAGTTTTCTGCTCACACTCAGAGGTAAGTTCAGTTTATATAACGTTACAAATAATATGTGATCCAATTTGAGAGAGCCAAGTGCTCTGTGCTACTTAGTTCTGCTCATTGCAGGTGCGCTCACTTGTGCTGATTATTTAGGAAGTGATTCTGACTCCTCTGTCCTCCTGTCACTTAGATAGTGGTACTCTGGTATTAGTAGCAGTGATGATATAATATCAGTGAGTTAGCGTTCTGTGTTTCTTTCTTTTTATGTAGCTCAGATAGTACCAAGCAATCTGCCAGTGATATGTAGTATGCATCTATGCATAGAAAAGGGAAACTGACTGAGTTGACCCATCAAAGGGGAGGGCATTAGAGGGTCAGGCCGAGGGGAATGCCACCACCAGTGCCGTGGCAGATGGAAGTTCCACCGCCACTACCAGTGCTGCGATCATGGCTGACTGCTCTACTGGTGCCAGTATGTTCTTGTTAATATTATTTATTTCCCTAACTTTCAACTCTCCCCATTAAAATATGTTTTCCTCCTTTCTCTTATACTGTAACTTTTTTTTCATATCCTCATCATTCTATTTAATGTTTATTATTGTTATCTCTCCCTGCATTATCCTTATTTCTATATGTCTTCTTTCTGTAGCTGACTTCATCCTGTCTATACTAATCTATAGGTTAAGCTTTCTTCTGCTTGGTTATTAAGCTGTCCCTCTCCCCTGTGGATTGGTACTGCAAGACTAAGACAGTAGATTAGGAAGTGTACTGTGAAAATTGCAGAGTTTGCGGACCCAGCCAAGCTTTTCTGTACTTGTTTGTTGAGAAGGCCTTCTATTTCTTGCTCATGTGTAAATGACAAGAGAGTGCCCATCATTATGGTGACACACCCAATGCTCTGTTGTATGTATTATTATTATTCAGTATCCCAGCAGTTTCGATGACAGTACAGCATGGCAGGAAAGTAGTATGATGACAGTCCCATTGCGTTTGCCAAATATAACCACATGTCCTTCAATGACCAATTTATTCTACCCCTTCATTGCTCTTCAAATGACTCACAGTCATCATCATATCTCTGCCCTTCCATTACGGTTGGCTTGACGAGTGCCTTTTCTCTTATTGTCAACAAACAAATTGTCCAAAGTGATATTTAAGATGGGAGCGAAGATACTGCGAATTGTACTGTAGTCATGTATTGTCATTTTATTTTGTTAAAAAAATAAAAAGGGGGAGGTGTATCTGGCATCTGAAATGCGTATTTGTTTTAGCCACAGAGACCACCAGTGCCTGGGGACTGCATCAGTGAGCCAGATGGTGCAGCAGCTAAAGGGGACGTCTCTTAGATGGCAGTGACCGGCGATGGAAGTCACATTGCTTGGTTATTGACAATTACTAGTATACCCACTGTAATTGTGAGGAAGAAAACACCCATCATCATCCATGACCTTCCTGCCTATAGCACTTCGTCACCCATGGGCCATAACCCCACCTAACTGCTGCATGGTTCAATCTGGCACTGCAGTGTTGGCTGTGCATTGTGTGTCTATTATTTTGCCATTTACAAAGCTTTCAATGGATTGCACATTGAAATAAAAACAGGGTGTCTTTCCCTTTCTTCCCAGTGCCCACTCAGTCACCTCCTCATTTTGCCCTCCTTTATTCATTCCGTTCTGTTCCAGCCTACCAAAAACATGTAAAAAACTGTTTTGCATTGAGCCACATGTTACGGGACCAGTGGTTCATATGGCTTCCATAGTGGATTTATGCCTGTTAAAATTTTTCCCTTTTGACATTCATCAACTTTCAGTTTTAATTACAGTGACTGACTAAGCCTAAGCTTAGCCCCATCAGTCACCTCTCCCCCCACTCATCTAAAGCAAACCCTCTACTGTAACTATTCAGCCTTTTCCCCATACCTTACCCTACTGCATTAGACTAACGGCCTGATTTAGAGTTTAGTGAATGGGTACTCCTTCACAAACATGAAGGATATCACATCTGCTTTATTACAATTCCCAAAGGCTATAATGGGATTGTAATACAGTCATATTTGTGATGTAGTAGCCCCCTCGCCAAACTCTAAATCAGGCCTTAAGTCAAGTTTCCTTTCCTTAGTGCCAAGCAAATGTGTTTGATTGAAGTACTTTTTGTTTGAGGGTGAGGCCAGGAAGTGAAGTTGAATTAAGAGTCTGTTATTTCAAGTTTAGTGGATGGGGTACTCTGTGAGGAACATGCTCAATAAAATCTATCTATCCCGTTCCTTTCCCTGTACTGCAGTGCATTGTTTTTCCCACCATCTACTTACGGCAGACAGAATATATATTATCCACATGTCATACATGACATGTGTGACACATTAATCTTCTGCCACTTTGCAGTCAAAATAGAAATGAAAGGCATTTGTAGAAGAGCAGGTCCATTGGAATCAAAGTGAATTTTTTGTCCATTGTAGCTGTCCAGCTGCAGACCGCAGTGAGTAGCAAATTTGTACCCGATGCGCTAGTTAGCATGCTTCCAATCATTCAGCATGACAAGAATAGAACACTTGTAGTCCATAGTGGATTATTCCTTACTCATTAATCAGAGCTATTTTTGTTTTCCACAGAAAGGCCCTCATTACAACCCTGGTGGTCCAAGACCGCCAGGGCTGTTTCGGAGGAAGCACCGCCAACTGGCTGGCGGTGCTTCACTGGGCATTACGACCGCAGCGGAAGCACCGCGGTTGAACCGCCGGGGCCGGCGGTTTCCCGCCACAATGGCCCCAGCGGTTTTAATCCTCCAGTCCCGTCCCCGTCCTGCCCTGAGCGAGAGAGGCCTGTAGTGCGCTACTGTTAAATAACAAGTAGAGAATCAGAATTGTAGTATTTTGCATAGATTTGTGTTGAAGACGTTGGGTCTGATTCTCCTGTTGCTGTTGTTGCCGATCTTCTTGTTGCTGGTGTTGAATGCTGTGAAGCAGGACTGCCCTCTATGGAAGTTGAAGGCAGCACCCCGGAACTGCAGAGTGGGACTCTAAGTTCCAACTGTTCTTCATGGTCTCCGTCTTGCTCAACAACCCAGCTGTAATATGAAACATCTCCTTCAGTAAAAGGAATGAAGGTGGGCAGTAATTTTTTTGTACCATGGATCAGGTAGTGTGGCACACATATACTCTTTAGATGATATGATGTAATTTTGCAGCCTTGCATTACAAGTCAAGTGAAGGATTAAGCTCTCAACCAAGGCATGCGCCTCTGGGTTTTTGTTCGCAACTGCTAACCTTCCAGACACCTTCTTTAACATGCCCTGTAGCAGATGCAACAACAGGATAGCTTGGTCCATCATACTGTCCTGCTTGCTAGCTTCCTATGTGAAAAACTCAAAAGGCAGTAGCATAATTTTCAGGAATTTGACTAGGGACCATTTGTCCGCCTTCATGGTCATAGCTTTCCTCATTGCATCCCCTCCTCTTTGAATGACATGGGGGTCATTATGAACACAGCGGTAAACACCGCCGTGTTCATGCTGGTGGTCTTTCCATTGACCGTCAGCCCCCTTGAGACCCTGCCGGCCGCATTACGAACATTCTGGTGGGCCAGCTGCCAGAAACATTGTTTCTGCCCGCCGGCTCAGCAGAACGCAGGGGCGGGACATTGCCGACGGCTCCACATGGAGCCTTTCTCAATGCCTCAGTGCAGGGGGTGCAGCAGCACCCGTCGTGCAGATTACTGCCTGTAAATCAGGCAGCGACCTGAGCGATGGGCACTGCACAGGGGTCCCTCCACTGCCCATGTCAAGTGCATGAGCAGTGCAGGGGCCCCCATAGGGGCCCCGGAGCAACCCTTTTACCAGCCTTTCCCAGGTGGGGGAACCCACCAGGGAAAGGCAGGGGGAAACAGGGCACATTATCCGGTAATGTAATCTGCCATCGTCAGGATGCTTGTCGGCAGTAAGCCGGAGGTGGCCCTCCTGTGTTTATTATATGGCGGTTCAGACCGCTATGCCGGTGGAGGTCTTTACCGCCGCCGCCGGCATGGCAGTCTGAACCGCCGGGTTCATAATGAGCCCCATAGTCATTGATGCTCAAACAGATGTTGCAACATGTACTAGGTCGGGTTCGAATGTGTTGGCACCTCCTATATCAGGGCTTTAATTGGTACTCTATTAGAATACTGAATAATCTGCAACTGCTTCTGAGCTTTAAAAGAATTCCTGAAATGAGTGCAGATTATTCTGCAGGTGGTCAGTATGTTGCTAACTATGGGAATGATTTAGATATTAGCAGATGAGTTACTCTGTCACAATGGTGACAGATATCCAGTCTGCCAAAATCTAAATCCTATAGGATATAATGTGATATAAAATATTTATCCTCGTTTTTTCCTCTTTCTATGTGTGCAGCACACATAGAAAGAGGAAAAAGCTCCCATTGATTATTTTTGTGCAGGAACATGTCCCTGCACAAAAACAATTGTGCCAACACAGCAGACACCCTTGCAGCATGGTGCAAGGGTGCCTGCATTGATGCTCAGCAGCAATTTCTGCACCAGCGGTGGCTGAAAAGACAGGCATGCACCATATCATTTAAATAGGGTGTATTTCTGCCCTTTCTATTTGGTGTAGGGCAGTGCAACTAAAAGGCTTGCGGCACTGCCCTGTACCATTTTTTTTTTAAATTAGGCCCTAGGTTTTGAAAGTCCTTAAATCCAAAGGTATATATCAAGCAGATAAAGAGAGTGATTCTTCCATCTCGAAATTCAAGTGCAAAGGGTCCAGGAGATGGGCAAAGCACTGGGAGGAGCCTTCTGGGCAGGAACAGGAAGTTGGAGTCTCTGGGGTACTTCCTTCCCGTTGGAAAAAAAAAAGTAAAAAGAAAAAGGCCTCTCCCACTAAAAAAAACTTGAACTGTCAGTTGGAGAAGAAAATACACTCCACAAGATCTTTTTAAGTGCACTTGGCTGCTTCTCAAGTAGAAGATCTACTTGAGGTTAATTCGTGCTTGTGAGGAGCACTATACTGGCACCATCGTGGCTGGAAGCCATGCAAGCGGGTTCAAAATCTTCCCAGCGCTCGCTAGCAGCCTAAGATTATTGTGTCACACACGAGCACCAAAAACAAATCTCGCATGCTCAAATGGAATAAAAAAACTCCGCTGTGTGCCAGATGGTGGAAATCAGGAAAGCTGCACTACTCCACACAGTGCTTAGTGCCCAAATTCCAAAAACTCCACAAGTGAAGAGGAGTTTTCTGCCTGGGCCTAGTTTTAAAAAGAGCTTTGCAGAAAACTTCTGTGGCACCCTAATCAGCGGAGTGCTTTGATTTTAGCACACATGTGACATTCATTAATCCTAAATTACTTTTCCGATTATATTTATGTGTATGTATGTGCATGAGATCACACAATTTAAGGAGGAAGCTGCAACTTATCCAGGTTTTCTGGTTTCACTTTGCACAAATCAGCTAGTGATTTGGTCAATATTTTGGTCTTACTTATGTTGAAACGCCCTTTTTAGTTCTTTCTGCTTTTTTTCCATAACCCGACCTGAAGGTATTTGAGTGCTTTACATGAGCCCCAGTCACATTAAACAAGGTAATGTTAATTTTTTGGGGGGGGGGTGGAGGGCACATGGACACAGGGTTTTTAAGTGATTTACCCAGAATCATATAATGATAAGCAGCAAAACCCTAACCTGGTTCCATAGTTCCAAAGTCAGGAGCTCTGGCTCGGTAGAGGAAGGGTGGCAGGCAGAAGCCACATGAAAGTTTGTTACGAGCTCGAGTTTCCAAGTAGACCTTGAACTAGGCAGGCTTCAGGCCTGGAGCTTTCAGTGGTTCGCCTACTTCTATGCTTGCATGACAGCGTCTCACATCATTCGACATTTCAAAGGCTACACCTGGTTTCCTTGCATTAACTTGTGTACCTCTTACAACACTGTTTTCCCATCTCACGACAACTGCTGGAAGTTGATAGCAAGTTGATAGAAAAGTTTCAAAAATCCATTATCTCGGCATAAAGTAAGTTTGGGAACTCCATAATCTTGCTGATAAGAAGTGAATTTCAGGAAGTCTTGAGGAATGCGTGCACGTGATTATTCAAAGTTACAATTACTTTGCTCATAAAATCTTGATGTGAACCAATGTATTACTTTTTTATTCAAATGACACCATCTTCGCATTATTATTTAAGATTTTATGAGAAGACCGGAGGCTCCTATTATGCGTTTCCTTTCTTGCTTTAATAAACAGCAGCAGTCAAGAAGAAACTACAAATCCCATAAGGCTAACACAGACAGCCAATGGGATTAAAAACGTAGTACAGTACATCTTAACCAATAGAAATACCCCATGCCATTGTGATGTCACTTGACTGCAAGCAGCCCTCTTTTCTTGCTGCTGCAGTCAAGATAAGTTCACCATTTCTTTCCTCTCATGTCGTTTTTATTTAATTTCAACAGTTGGTTGAAATATTTTATATAATTGTTGGTTTTATATTATGTGGACGTCAAGTTGCCGCATTTGCTTAATTAAGCGCTTTCCTCGCGTTAATTTTCCTGGCTGCAGGTAGCAACCCCGGTTACTCCCGAGCCGGAAAAAAAACAGTTCACTGCGCGTTTTCATAGTGGTTTTTTTCCTCGCATTAGGAAATTACCGTTATTTGGTTTCCTGACGCGAGGAGTTCATTCGCTCTAGACGCGCTTCCTCACCTTCTGCCCACATTTTCTACTCGTTGTTCGGCTCGTACACACGATGCTTGACAGAGACTTTCTCCTCTGCAGACGACAACACTTTCCTTTACCCCGCCCTGGGGAAGGAGGAGTTTCCTCTTTCTCTTTGGTGTTCTCCACAGTTAACCCCCGGTTGCTTGACTGTTTATCCTTCAAGGATAATTATCTTTCCTCTGAGTTTTCTCTCTTTGGGAATTTCTTTCCTTATTTAAATTTTACTTAACATGGAACCTAATACCTCTTCTGTGGAAAAGGGTGTTCCCAGTGATATAGAGGACATAAGAAATGAACTCCGGAATTTTATTAAGAGTTCTGTTCATCAGGCAATGGCGTCCTCAATGCAAAAATTATCAAAAAATGTGGAATCGAATTTTTCTAATTTTTTATCCAAATCTTCGGCCCAGACTGCGGGGAATGCAGTCAACGTCTGCCAGCCAACCCCACGGGTTAGGCACAAAAGGAGAGTGAGTTTACCTCACATATGTCAGAGGACGCGGTTCCTCATAAGGCTCCTGCCAAGGAGTATAACAATATGGCTCCTAGACCCTCTCTGAAACGAAAAGCTAAACAACGTAATGTATCTCTTCCCATTCCCACGGGCTCCACTCCAGATACAGATGAGGACATTCCAGATGCTGATTCAGACTACTATGGCCCTCATTACGACCCTGGCGGTTGGTGATAAAGGTGCGGTAATACCGCAAACAGGCCAGCAGAGAAAAAAAGGGAATCATGACCCTGGCGGAAACCGCCAACAAAGACAGCCACTTTAACACACCGCCCACCACGGCGGTACAGACAAGCAGCGCGACGGTTACCGCCAACAGACAGGCGGAAGACAATGTACCGCCCACACTATTACAACCCGGCAATCCGCCACCTTTTCCGGGGCGGATTCACCGTGGATAAAAACACGGCGGAAACAGTTTCTGCAATGGGAAAACGCTCACCTGAGCACATCCCACGAGGAACGAGGGCACCATGGAGCCGGAATTACAAATACTCCCTGCCCTTGTCTTTCTGCTCCTTTATGACCAACAGCTACGTAGGCGCAGAAGATACCGGTGAGTACTGCATCTACGACACGGGGAGGGGGGAGGCAAAAGTCAGGGGGACACACACCAAACACCCCCACCCTCGCATTATACAACATACACACCAATGCAGTCACAAAAATCACATTAACAACCCACAATCCCCCCGGAAGAATGCAGAGACAATGCGAAATTCGGGCAAACATTGTAATGTGCCAATATACATATCATATAAAAATATACAGATATATATCTCAAAATCACTCTTATGTACACATACAATCCGAGAAGTAGTGCAGATATGTACACAACAATGTCCGTGCACCAACAGTCCAAAAAAGCATGGGCGAGGCCCACAATAGATACCTGACCAAAATCCGAGAGAACACTGCTGGGGCATCAGATAGAAACACTACAGGCACCTCAGGGGGAAGCGAAGGGGGGCACCTCAGCCACATGAATGCAGAGCCAGATCCACGACGGGGCTCCATGCCCATTGATGTATCCTGGGGAGTGCAAAGCCACAGTCTCTCAAGTCTTTACAGTGGGTGGTTTGCCCACTGTGCCATCCTGGGGAGTGCAAAGCCACAGTCTCTCAAGTATTTACAGTGGGTGGTTTGCCCACAGTACCATCCTGGGGAGTGCAAAGCCACAGTCTCTCGAGTCTTTACAGTGGGTGGTTTGCCCACTGTACCATCCTGGGGAGTGCAAAGCCACAGTCTCACAAGTCTCATAAGTGGGTGGTTTGCCCACTGTGCCATCCTGGGGAGTGCAAAGCCATAGTCTCTCAAGTCTTTACAGTGGGTGGTTTGCCCGCTGTGCCTTCCTGGGGAGTGCAAAGCCACAGTCTCTCAAGTCTTTACAGTGGGTGGTTTGCCCTCTGTACCATCCTGGGGAGTGCAAAGCCACAGTCTCACAAGTCTCACAAGTGGGTGGTTTGCCCACTGTGCCATCCTGGGGAGTGCAAAGCCACAGTCACTCAAGTCTTTACAGTGGGTGGTTTGCCTACTGTACCATCCTGGGGAGTGCAAAGCCACAGTCTCTCAAGTCTTTACAGTGGGTAGTTTGCCCACTGTACCATCCTGGGGAGTGCAAAGCCACAGTCTCTCAAGTAGATGCAGGTCACCACTGGTTCTGGAGGGGGACTGGTGCCCAGACTGGATGAGTCTCCCCGTGAAAGTTCCTGTCCCGTCACTGTCCCAGCTGCACATGGGATAAGGATGCCTGATGTGGCGGTCCATTCATTCCTACACGGTGCATGCCCTGTTCAGAGGTTCTTTGCCATGGTGGTTCTGGACTGTTCAGCGGTGCTTTGCCATGGCGGTTCTAGACTGTTCAGCGGTGCTTTGCCATGGCAGTCTTTGCCCTGTTCAGCGGTGCTTTGCCATGGCGGTTCTGGACTGTGCAGCGGTGCTTTGACATGCCGGTCTTTGCCCTGTTCAGCAGTGCTTTGCCATGGCGGTTCTGGACTGTTCAGCAGTGCTTTGCCATGGCGGTTCTGGACTGTTCAGCGGTGCTTTACCATGGCGGTCTTTGCCCTGTTCAGCGGTGCTTTGCCATGGCGGTTCTGGACTGTGCAGCGGTGCTTTGACATGGCGGTCTTTGCCCTGTTCAGCGGTGCTTTGCCATGGCGGTTCTGGACTGTGCAGCGGTGCTTTGACATGGCGGTCTTTGCCCTGTTCAGCGATGCTTTGCCATGGCGGTTTTTGCCCTGTTCAGCGTGCTTTGCCATGGCTGTCTTTGCCCTGTTCAGCTGTGCTTTGCCATGGCGGTTCTGGACTGTTCAGCGGTGCTTTGCCATGGCGGTTCTGATACTGACATTGGTGTGTGGCATGACGATCTCCACACTGGACATTGGAGTGTGGCATGACGATCTCCACACTGGACATTGGTGTGTGGCATGACGTTCCATCATTGCCCAGCGGGGCTGTGGCATCCTGTCCCCTTCTGGGCTGTGACTCCGGCGGTGGTCTCCTGACCAGTAACAATACTTGGGCCCTCCTGGGCTGTGACTACGGCGGTGGTTTCTGGACCAGTGACGATACTTGTGCCGTCCTGGGCTGTGATTCTGGCGGTGGTCTCCTGACCAGTAACAATACTTGTGCCCTCCTGGGCTGTGACTCCGGCGGTGGTTTCTGGACCAATGATGATACTTGTGCCCTCCTGGGCTGTGACTCCGGCGGTGGTTTCTGGACCAGTAACGATACTTGGGCACTCCTGGGCTGTGACTCCGGCGGTGGTTTCTGGACCAGTGACGATACTTGTGCCCTCCTGGGCTGTGACTCCGGCGGTTGTCTCCTGACCAGTAACGATACTTGGGCCCTCCTGGGCTGTGACTCCGGCGGTGGTCTCCTGTCCAGTGACGATACTTGGGCCCTCCTTGGCTGTGACTCCTGCGCTGGTCTCCTGACCAGCGACGATACTTGTGCTCTCCTGGGCTCTGACGCTGGCGGTGGTCTCTGGACCAGTGACGACGGTGCTGACGGTTATGTCTGGACCGCCGGAAATGATGGCGCACTTCTCCGCCGTGACACTCACAACAGGCTGGGCAGACTTCCTCTGGACCTTCCCCACCTTTTTTGGAGTTACAGCTGACTCACCAATCGCCTTCGATCCCATGTCACTTGTTGTCCCACCAGGAGTCTTGACACGGTCCCGTCGTCCACTCTCCAATTTCAGAGCCTTTACAGGGGGTGGGCTCCCAGTGCCTTGGCTCCGGGTCCTACTGCCTGCCCTGGTGGACGGTGCACTCCAAAAACCTGGAACACGCACCACAGGTACTGGAGGCTTTTTGGCTGAAGCGCTACGACGGGACTGATGAATTGGAGGGGGGGTGGGGGCAAAAAGGTCAATTTGACATAGGGACAGTTTCTGATGGACACTGGGATGGGTAGCTGGAGGGGGTCTGGGAGTGGAGGAAGAGGAGGTGGTTGTAGGAGGTGTCACTTTAGGTGTTTTGGGTGCAGGTGCAGGTACTGGAGGCTGTCGTGAGGTGGATGGATGTTGGGTGAGTGATTGCCGGCGTTTGGGTACTTTGGGAGGGGGCGTCACAGACACACTGGGAGAGGACACAGGGGACGTGAATGGCAGTGGAGGTGGTGAGTGCAGGTGAGCGGCTTGTGGTGCTGGGTGTCCTGGTGCGAGTCCTAGTGCCTGTAGATGTGGTGCATGCAGGTGTGTGTGTAGACAAGACTGGGAGGGAGGAGGGAGAAGAGGAGGAGGGGGACACATTGGAGACAGTGGATGTTGCTGTGTCTGTATGTGGGTGAGGCTTGCGTGAGTGCCTGTGGTGTGTGTGGTGCCTATGTTTGCTTGAGCTACTTGTGTGTGTTGACTTGTGTGCATGCTGGTCTGTAGGTGTGCTTGGGATGGGCTGGGGTACAGGGGATTGGGTCTGGGTGGAGGAAGTTGGAGGGGGAGGCTGGACACAGGGACAATGGCTGCCATCAGTGCTGAGGCCAGAGATTGCAGGGTTCGCTGAAGAGCAGCCTGACCAGAATGAATGCCCTCCAGGAATGCATTACCGTGTTGCAACTCTCGTTCTACACCCTGGATGGCATTCACAATGGTAGACTGCCCAACAGTGAGTGACCTGAGGAGGTCAATGGCCTCCTCACTGAGGGCAGAAGGGGTGACAGGGACAGGGCCTGAGGTGCCTGGGGCGAAGGTGATGCCCACCCTCCTGGGTGAGCGGGCACGGGGCGAACGCTGAGGGGCTGCTGGGAGGGCGGTGCTGGTAGGGGAGGTGGTGGCTGTACCTGTAGAGGTGGGGCGCACAGATGGTGCTGCCACCACAGGGGAGCTCCCATCGGCGGACGAGTCCGTGTCGCTGGTTGGTGATCCGGTGGCCGACGTGAAGCTCCCCTCGCCCTCCGTCCCACTGGTGCATTCAGAGTCTGTGGTGTGGCCCTCCATGGCCATGTGGGATGCAGCTCCCTCGTGCTCAGTGCCACTGTACCTCCGCCTGATGATGCTGATGTACAAAAGGACAGGGATAGCAGGAGAAGTGTGGGAGAGAGAACAAAGAGAGTTTTAGTGCATGGCATAAAGCTACCGTTGGCGGACAAGACAGACGCAGCAGCCCCATGCATAACGCCGTGCCCCTGGCCTCTGCACATGCAATTTCTGGGATATGGCCTACATGGCAAGGGTGGAAATCTGCGCACTTGGATGCCACAGGGGCAACTATACCTCAAATTGGCACTCTGCTGAGGTGGGGTAGAGTGCCACATGGCCTACATTACGGAGGGGCCTTGCCTACCTAACTCGCCCTGGCCTAGGGACACCCACAGCCCACCGCCCCCACCCAGACCCCTCCACTGCACGCAAAGTCCGCAGAATGAGGTTGTACTCACCCCCTTGTGTCTGCTGTGATGTCCTCAAGCGCCCATCCAACTCCGGGTAGGCCACCGCCAGGATCTGGAACATCAGGGGGGTCATGGTGCGACGGGCACCCCTCCCACGTTGGGAGGCCATCCCCAGCTGAGCCTCCGCCGTCTTCTTGCTGCAGCGGCGAATGTCCTCCCATGTCTTCCGGCAGTGGGTGCCCTGTCTCTGGTGGGCCCCCAGGGTCCGGACCTCCTTGGCGATGGCACGCCAAATGTCCCTCTTCTGGTGGGCGCTGACCTACATGACATGCACAAGGGAAGAGGGACAGTCATTACCAACTGCACCGTCAATGTGAGTGGCCCCCTCCATACTATGACCATGTGGCCCATTCATTCCCATGCATTAATGTACTATGAACTCTGCCCCCTTCTCTCTTCCACCCAGCCCTCTCCAACCAGGCCTAGCCCATACAACATGCTCCCTGTGTACTAACCTGTTGGTCTGGAGGACCGTAGAGTAGCATGTACTGGGGGAGGACCCCATCCACAAGTTTCTCCAACTCCTGTGCAGTGAAGGCAGGGGCCCTTTCCCCAGACGCAGCAGCCATCGTCGCTTCCAGACCGAGGTCACAGCAGCACTGGCAGTGTAGGTCCTCTCCTGTCGAAGGTCAGGTATCTAGTGATTCAACAGATAGAAAATGGCAGTGACGTCCGCGGCGGTGACGTCCGCGGCGGGGCGCATCATCACCGCCAGCGCACCTGTTCATTGGCTCCTGGGACCCATAGGGTCCAATGTTAAACAATGCAGCATTGCGCCGCGGTCTACGACCGCCTACCGCGACGGTGTGCAACGCCAGTTCAGTTACCCCACAATCCCATTGTCCCAGTTTAGAGGTCAGGCAGCCACCATTTCAGGGGCCCACATGGCTTCATTTACTACTGCGTCACACATAGCTAGGCCTATACTCAACACACATACAGGAAGGGTTTATTGTCTGGTGTAGTCTTGTGTGTGACTGTGGGTACATACCTGGAGGAATAGTGACTGGTTCTTCGATGTTGTCCTTCTTAGGCACCGTCAGCTGGGACATGTGAGAAGATGGCGGAATCCTCCGGTGTACTGACCGCTGGTGGACCTGTTGACAATGGAAGAGAGACATGTCATCGTCACCTACAGGTTTGACCGTGCCACTATCCAGGAACTATGTACCCAGTTGGAGCCAGACCTGATGTCACCAATCCACCATCCGACTGGAATCCCCCCTGACGTGCAGGTGCTATCAGTGCTCCATTTCCTTGCAAGTGGGTCTTTTCAGATGACTGTGGCCATGGCATCAGGGATGTCCCAGCCTATGTTTTCCAACGTCTTGTCCAGAGTGTTGTTTGCCCTGCTGAAACACGTAAGGAGATACATCATTTTCCCTCAGGTGGAGGATTTGCCCACAGTCAAAGGTGACTTCTATGCCCTTGGACATATCCCCAACATCATAGGTGCCATTGATGGGACCCATGTAGCTCTGGTCCCCCCCGCAGGAGTGAACAGGTGTACAGGAACAGGAAGAGTTATCATTCGATGAATGTCCAGATGGTCTGTTTGGCAGACCAGTACATCTCGCAGGTAAATGCAATGTTCCCTGGCTCTGTGCATGACGCCTACATCCTGCACAATAGCAGCATCCCTGATATGATGGGTCAACTCCAGAGGCACCGTGTATGGCTATTGGGGGACTCTGGTTACCCCAACCTTTCCTGGCTATTGACCCCAGTGAGGAATCCCAGGACCAGGGCAGAGGAACGGTACAATGAGGCCCATGGGCGGACTAGGAGGGTAATCGAGCGGACCTTCGGCCTTCTTAAGGCCAGGTTCAGGTGCATCCATATGACAGGTGGATCCCTATTCTACTCACCGAAGAAGGTGTGCGACATCATCATCGCCTGCTCCATGCTCCATAATTTGGCACTGCGACGCCAGGTGCCTTTTCTGCAGGAGGATGATCCAGATGACGGTGTTGTAGCAGCTGTGGACCCTGTGGAGCCTGTGGACAGTGATGAGGATGAAGTTGAGGAAGAAGAAAACAACAACAGGGAGTCAGTCATACAGCAATATTTCCAGTGAAACACAGGTGAGTACATTTTCAGGTTTAACATTACATTAACTTTCACACGTCTACCTCTATCCTGTACCTACATTTCACTCACTATTTGTTAACTGAGTTGTCCCCTTCCATTTCAGTTTCACAAGTGTGGTAACCTACGTGTCAACTGCTTGCATCCTTGAAGGGCTTGTGATGTGTGACATTGGTATGTCAGCCGTCCAATGGGTAACCCATTATGACACTGTAATTGATAATACAAACTTCCAAATCATAGACTGACTCCAGTTTTTTTAGTGTTTCAAGGGTGTTTATTTAAGTGCTAAAAAATGATGGGGGGTTGTAAAATGGGGATGGGTGATGGTGGAGAAATGTCCATGGCAGAGTCCAGTCTATTAGTCTCACAGGTACACTGCACATCTGGACATTGGAAGTGGAGCTGGGGCAGTTCCGATTTGGACAGGGTAACAAAGTGGGACAGTGGGGGGACAATCAGGGTGGTCTTATTTCCTGGCGGGGGTCTTGCCATCTTGCTCTGTCCTGTTCCTGGATCTCAGGGACCGCTTGCGTGGTGGTTGTCCGTCTGCAGGGGGTGGGGTGCTGGTGTGGTGGTCCTGTGGCGGGGCGTCCTGTCCACTAGCGCCGGCGGAGGTGGTGGGCAGTTCATCGTCGTGGCTAGTGTCCGGGGCCCCTTGGAGTGCCACGGTGTCCCTCAAGGTCTTTTGAATATCTGTCAGCACCCCTACGATGGTGCCCAGGGCGGAGCCGATGGTCCTGAGCTCCTCCCTGAACCCCAAATACTGCTCCTCCTGCAGACGCAGGGTCTCCTGCAACTTGTCCAGGACCGTTGCCATTGTCTCCTGGGAGTGGTGGTATGCTCCTATGATGGAGGAGAGGGCCTCGTGGAGAGTAGGTTCCCTTGGCCTGTCCTCCCTCTGTCACACAGCAGCCCTCCCATTTCCCCGGTGTTCCGGTGCCTCCATCCCCTGGACCGTGTGCCCACTACCACTGCCCCCAGGTCCCTGCTGTTGTTGGGGTGGTGGGTTACCCTGGGTGCCCTGTAGTGGTGGAGACACTGCTGATTGGCCTGTCCTGAGTAGGGAGGTTTGGGCCCAATGGGTGGGTGCTGTGCTGGTGTTACCAGAGGGTGGAAGTTTGGGCTGTGGCTGGGCAGGGGGAACCGACTGTCCTGAGGCCCACAATGGTCCGGGCTGGTCATCAAGATCCAGTAGGGCAGAGCTGCTGTCGTCACTGTGGGCCTCTTCTGGGGGTGGAGTGGTGTTGTCTGGACCCTCTGGTGTGGTGACGTTCCTTCGGGTTCCTGCAGGGGTATAAGAACATGATTATTGCATTTGTGTGTGTTTCATGGTGTGCAATGGTTGGGTGTGCGTGAACCCCAGTGCAGGCATTCCTGTGTGGGGCCTTGGGTGCTGATGGTTGGGGGGGTGTTCTGGGTATGTGCAGTGGGCATGCTTTAGTGATGGGTGTCCATGCTTAGTTGTGTCATGCAGGGCTTGGGGTTAAGATGGGTGGTTGGTGTCATGGGTAGATTAGTGAGGAGTTTGGGTTATAGGGGAGGGGGTGAGGGTGGGGGTGTGTGATAGCATGCAGGTAGGGTGGGGGATGTGATAGTTAAGATTTGACTTACCAGTGTCCGTTCCTCCAACGACTCCTCCGAGGCCCTCAGGATGCAAGATGGTCAAGACTTGCTCCTCCCATGTTGTTAGTTGTGGGGGAGGAGGTGGGGGTCCGCCACCAGTCCGCTGCACTGCGATATGTGCCTGGAGACCGTGGAACGCACCTTCCCCTGTAGGTTGTTCCACCTCTTCCTGATGTCCTCCCTATTTCTTGGGTGCTGTCCCACGGCGTTGACCCTGTCCACTATTCTGCGCCATAGCTCCATCTTCCTGGCTATGGATGTGTGCTGTACCTGTGAGCCAAATAGCTGTGGCTCTACCCGGAGGATTTCCTAAAACCATGACCCTGAGCTCCTCCTCGGAGAAGTGGGGGTGTCTTTGGCGTGACATGGGGTGGTGTGTGTGATGTGTGGGGTGGTGTATGTGTTGATGAGTGTGGTGAGTGTAGTGGTATGTGGTGTTTTGTGCTTGGATGTTGTGTGGGTGATGATGTTGTGTGCCTCTGTGGGATGGGGTTGTCAATGGCTGTGCTCTCTCTCTCGCCTTCTCTCAGAATTTCTAGTTGTAGGGGTTTGTGGGTGATGTGGGTGTGTGTTTTATATTGTGTTGGGTGTGTGGGAGTGGTGCTTGTATGTGTATCAGGTGTGTGTATTTGGAATTGTCCAATGTGGCGGTGTTTTGTAGATGTGTGTGTATTTTGAGCGCGGCGGTGTGTACCGCCAATGGAATACCGCAGTTGAAAGACCGCCACGTGGACTCGTGGGTCGTAATGGCATGGGCGTGTTTCTGTTGGCGTGGAGGTGGAGGATTTGTTTCCGCATGTTTATCGCTGACCTTTGGTGTGGCGGTATTGTGTGGGTGTCTGAATTTCGGCAGATTCCAAGATGTGTGTCATAATAGCTGTGGCAGTCTACCGCGGCCGCGGCGGTGTATTGGGGGTCTTCTGCACGGCGGTAAGCGCCTTTTACCGCAAATGTTGTAATGACCCCCTATGTCTCTGACAAAGACGATAATGATTCCTTTTCTGCTCCTCCACCAAAGAAACCTAAAGTTCCCTCTGTTTCCCTTCCTCTTTTCAATGCAGAAGGCTTTCCCATGTTCGAACCCTCCCACATACTCCATCCCAATTCGACGGAATGGTTCCCTGCTGACCATGTGGGTTGTTATGTGGCTCAGAAATTATTCTCACCCTTAGACAAACAAACCAGAGCCAAGCTCAGGTCGGAATGTCCACGCCCTGTGCTTCCGCATAAGGCTACTACTACTCCATCCATTGACCAGCAGATGTTAACCTTTTTTACCAAAGAGGGCAAGGACCCTCGTAAAGGGGTAGATAAAGCGTGGTCGTCCTGCCAAGACAAGTTGTTGGACGTCATTGGCCCACTTACAAGGATCTTTGATATGCTTGAGACGGCCAGGTTGGATGGTACTTTTTTAGATCCAGAGGAACTATCCTTGTGGGTTCAACGTTGTTTTTGTCTACTGGGTAATTCTAATTTCTCTCTTATTCACGAGAGACGGAAGGGCCTCCTTATCAAATTATATCCTAAATTAATTAATTTGGCAACAGTTCAACCTCAAATCCACACAGAGGGTCAACTTTTTGGGGAGTCTTTCATAAAGGACCTCAGCAAATATGTAGCCACATTCACCTCTTTGGATAAAGCACACACATGAGGAAAATGTTCAACCAACAGGTTTTTGCCAGGGCCGGTAGAGGCAGGGGCCGCTTTACCGGCTGAGGTTCTGCCAACCAAGGCTCCAGAGGTTACTACAGTTCCTATCAGCAAGACTTCAGACCACAATTCTACCCCCAGTGCGGCAGAGGTTACCGTTCCAGGTCCTTCAGACATTCTAAAGCCTCCAACCAAACAGGTAAGCCCTCAAGTTGGTTTCTTTCCAACTGGGGGTCGCATCTTCCATTTTATTTCAAATTGGTTAACAATTACCACGGATGTGTGGGTTCTAAACACTGTACAAGGTTACAAAATAGAGCTTTATTCTACTCCGGTGCAAACATTTTTCACTCCTCCTCCCCAATTTTCTACAGAAATGAACCATCTAATATCTCTCGAGGTAAATTCTCTCTTACAAAAACAATCAATTTCAATCACTCAACCTCATCCTTTGGGTTTTACAGGTCCAATTTTTCTAGTTCAAAAGAAGAACAAAAAGATGCGTCCGGTCATCAATCTAAAACAGTGGTTCCCAACCTTTTGACATCTGTGGACCCCCATTTTATAAATACTGGAGCCCGGGGACCCCGACTGAATCATTATTGGAATCCGGGGACCCCCA
The DNA here is from genome assembly GCF_031143425.1 of Pleurodeles waltl. Classification (NCBI taxonomy): domain Eukaryota; kingdom Metazoa; phylum Chordata; class Amphibia; order Caudata; family Salamandridae; genus Pleurodeles; species Pleurodeles waltl. Next base: position 980,221,628 of record NC_090449.1, read on the forward strand.
CTGAGTCATTACTGATAGTTGGAACTTAATATTATTACATTTTCTAAGCAGTCGCGGACCCCCTGAGGAGGCTTTGCGGACCCCCAGGGGTCCCTGGCCCACAGGTTGGGAACCACTGATCTAAAACATTTCAATCGGCTTGTGGTATACCAACATTTCAAAATGGAGACAATTCTTCACCTCAGAGATATACTTCTTCAAAACGACTGGATGGTCAGACCGGATCTAGAGGACGCCTATTTAGTGGTTCCTGTACATTCGGACTTCAGGAAATTCCTTCAGTTCCACTGGCTCGACCAAACTTATCACTTTACCTCTCTGCCCTTCGGTCTATCGTCTGCCCCTTGGTGCTTCACCAAGCTCTTGAAGCCCGTTGTGGCTGTTCTAAGATCCCAGGGAATAAGGCTCTTAATTTACTTAGACGATATACTCATTTTAAGTCAGTCTCCTCAAACTCTTCTATTCCACTTACAAACAGCCTGCTCTCTTTTAGAAGATTTAGGTTTCATAATAAACAGAGAAAAATCTCTCCTAATACCATCTCAAATCATAGAATTCTTGGGAATTCAGATCAATTCCATTTCAGCTACCCTTCTTCTACCTACGACAAAAATAAAATCCATAAAGTCAGAAATTCTACAAACTCTTCGAAGCTCTCTCATCTCTCTCAGGACATTAGCTCGAATAGTAGGCCTGCTGGCCTCTTCTATCCAGGCAATCTTTCCAGGTCCCCTTCATTACCGCTCACTTTAAAGACTGAAGATTCAACACTTGAGGAAGGAACTATTGTATTCCAACCTCGTTCCCTTAGACATGGAGGCCCTCATTCTGACCTTGGCGGGCGGCGGAGGCCGCCCGCCAAAGTCCCGCCGTCAGGTTACCGTTCCGCGGTCGAAAGACCGCGGCGGTAATTCTGACTTTCCCGCTGGGCTGGCGGGCGGTCTCCTTCAGACCGCCAGCCAGCCCAGCGGGAAAGAGGCTTCCACGATGAAGCCGGCTCGGAATCGAGCCGGCGGAGTGGAAGCTGTGCGACGGGTGCAGTTGCACCCGTCGCGTATTTCACTGTCTGCGCAGCAGACAGTGAAATACATGTAGGGGCCCTCTTACGGGGGCCCCTGCAATGCCCATGCCAGTGGCATGGGCACTGCAGGGGCCCCCAGGGGCCCCGCGACCCCCCCTACCGCCATCCGGATCTCGGCGGTCCGACCGCCGGGATCTGGATGGCGGTAGGGGGGGTCGGAATCCCCGCGGCGGTGCAGCAAGCTGCGCCGCCGCGGAGGATTCAATGGGGCCGCGGTACACTGGCGGGACCCCGCCAGTGGTGCCGGTCCGACCGCGGCTTTACCGCCGCGGTCGGAATCCCCATTGGAGCACCGCCGGCTTGTCGGCGGTGCTCCCGCGGTCCTCCGCCCTGGCGGTCAAAGACCGCCAGGGTCAGAATGAGGGCCGGAGTCTCTTCAGTGGTGGATAGACCATTTAGACGCCTGGAACGGGAAAAGTATATTTTTAATAAAATTAAGACTTTCCGTCATAAACTAAGAAAATCTACATTGTAATGCATCATGCTCAATACGACGATAACAGCCCGTTTTACAATTTAAATGTAGTGATGCACACGCACGAGGACCACGTTCAGAAATGTTAATACAAGTACAATACTGTCATCTCCAGGGTCGTAGTGTAACAGAAAATAGGCATGGGCACCAAAATAAGCAAGCATTTGCAAAGCCAGTAGGTCCCTCCTATGTGAGATCTACAGCTTTTGTCGATGTTTTTTAGCCATATTGTATAGTATATTGTGGAGCCTGACTGAAGGTAAAAAAGAAAGCGCTATAAAGGGGTAAATTCGGGCTGCAACTTAGTGTTTTTTTTAAAACTTTCAACCATGTACCACGGCGCTAAAAAACATTAACAAATTAAATAAATCTTGCATATGCGAGATTTATGACTTTGCCAGTGCTTGTTCCTTTTCCAGCAACCACCCTCTCTGCCCCTTTCACTCCAATCCACCTCTTTGCCTCTTCCCCACAATCACTTTTCTTCATTGCCCTCTCCTCCTCTATCTTCTCCTTTCTTCACCCTCTAACTGTCCTCAATTCTTCCACACCTACGTGTCCTGTAAAGGTGGAGACTAGTTTTACATTTTAATGAGCGATAGTGCAAATCTAAACATACAATGGTTGTAATTCCTAAATAGTGTATGCTCCCCCGGTGTAATACTTGCAGTGACATAATGTGTGCAACTATTCACGTATTGTAGGCATTTGTGGCACGTGTCCAGCCTGTTGACATAATTGCAGTAGCATAAATTTGTTAATTCCTGGCATTTTATAGCATCATTACTGAAGTGCAAGACATCCATATGCACACTAACCCGCTATCAAGGCATCCATCCCTGCCTCACTTTTCAACTGTTTATCCATGCACCATTTACCACCAAACTGAAGGCAGCAGTGCTGTTGAATTTAATAAAGAGGTCAGGCTGCTTGCCAGAAAATCTCATCATTTACTACGGTGTTGGACAATGCTGTTGTGTGAAATCTATTCCTGCCCCTTCGTATATTTTCCTGATCCTTTTGGGATTACAATTTACTTTTTAGAATTGTAATTGACAAACTGTAAACTGTAATTGTCAAAATAATTGGTGGCATTAAGAAAGCAGCTTGCAGTCGAAGGGGTCTGTATCACGTTGGGTCATAAAGAGAATCGTTTGAGAGTGAACTAGCAGCAGGTTGGGTGGTAATGCTTAACACGACTAGTGGCTGTAGTCATTTTTAGCTTTTAGAAATAAAGGAGGATTGCGTGCATTTTCACCCTCTTTTTCTGTATGGCTGGTTATTCTAGTAAATTATTTGATCTGCTTCTAAACAAGTATAAGGTTATTAAAATAGCCGAGGCGCCAAAGCAATGATGATCTTCGGGGGGGACGCCCTTGCCGGCCTTGTGCTGTCTCCGTATGGATTTGGAATTTCCTTGCCTCAAGCATGTAACGGAATTATGTAGTAGAGATGATTATGGAGTGTATTCCCAGGTCAATTGGCAAGGACCCAGAGGAACTCTATTCTGCTAGATTCTTTTGAAAATCACTCATCAAGCTAGAGTGACAGGACTGTAAAAAATTCAGGGCAAATGGCCAAAATTCAGGACAAAAATTCAAGAGGAAAGGTCAACATTCAGGACAGAAATTCAAGAACAAAGTCAGTTTTAAAGGCACATCCAAGAGAGGACCTACCCCATCACGTTGTCCTTTCATTTATTTACTTTTCTTTTACATAGCACTATTTATCCAAGGTGGTCTTTTTGTGATTGTCTCCTGGTATGCTACATTCAGGTGTCACATCAGCACTGTTTCAAGGCCATCAACCCTACCCATATGTACCCAAGCTTTCATTGAGAGAAAGCAAAAGGCACAATTTTGATTATGTTTCTAAAAATGTTAACACCAATTAAAACAATTTAAGTAACCTTATTCTAGTATATACAACTTGAACGAAAACATCTGGCTCACCTCAACCTCTAATGGATTTTCAACCGGGAGAGAAATAGAAGAGGCACTGTCAAGTAGTTGAACAAGCTGCACCAACCCACCCTGGAAAACTCTTCTGGGGCAACGGTCCACTGTTCGTGCTTGTGAAGGGTGAGGAGGGGCCAGACCCCTTGCAAGGTTGTGCAAGGCAATTGCCCACTCTGTCCATGTCTTAAAATAGTTTTGAAATTGAGCAAAAGCCAAACTAGTTACCTGGCTTATCCCTAAGTATCAAAGTACAGATACAGTCTTCAAAATATTTGGGATGTAAATTGTACGAACAAAAGGTAAGAACATGAGAAAGATTTTAAAATGTGATTTGTGTTTCTTTAACATATGGTACTGTTTTTCCCTTTATATACAATTAGACCTCAGATTGAACTAGGAACCAGTTACCCTTCGATACCTAAGGATTAATATCTACTATTTCCTCAGTGATTTGCCGGATGAAAATCTCAGCACAGAGACACAGTCCCTCCGAGCCCAGTTTGCTCTTAGGTCTTCTCTTCTCCTTTCTGTAGTGGGCCACGTGGCACTAGTGAAGATGGTGTGCTACCCCGATTAACGTATTGTTTTGCAAACCTTTCTCTGCTCATCCCTCATTCCTTCTTCAGACATGCCACACATCAGATTAGGTCACTGGGGCACCATCGTGTAGCTCTTTCCTCTCTAAAGCTACCCATGACTACGGATGAATTAGGCCTTCCAGACTTAAAACGCTATTATTTAGCTACACAGGTCCAACGGGTGGTTTGCTGGCTGTCTGCCTGCCCCCTGCATGAGATGGGGTTTATCGGTAAAAACTTTAAGGAGGGCTTACTGCACTACTCATTGTTTCCTGCTGACCATTCTATGGAACACCATCCAGGGTTATCCTACATAGCTTTCTCTTGCCTTGCTAGAACTTGTAAACTCACTGACATGAAGAAGCCCTGTGCTCTTGCACTACCTTTGCTAGGGCTTCCCACTCACACAGGGTAGCTGTGCTAAGACCAACTCTGTCAGTGGCATGCTGCAGGCGACTTAAAATTGGGCAATATGTTTCTGGATGTCGAGCTCCTAGATTTCCAAACCTTTGTGGCAGACTACTATCTTAACTCGGGTCAACTCCTTACTTGCAAACACCTTAACCCATCATTAAATACCCTATTTCATGTCTGCCACCTAGCACGAACCCTACAAGAGGTGTGCCAGAAACTCTACACCATAAGGACTGGTGGCAAACTGATACGATGGGTGTACAGACCTTTCCTGCAACATGAAGACCATTCCAGGGCTTCTCAACATACTACCTGGGAAATTGACGTGGCCAAACCTCTGCAAGATACTGAATGGGCTAAAATACTGGACTTTCTCTCCAAAGTATTCAGTGGCTGTCACTTTAGGTACATTCATAGAGCTTCATTCATAGAGCTTCCCTGGGAATGCATTCTGCCTGTTGCTTGCCATTGTCTTTGTGGTTTCTAACTGACATTTTGTTGCTTTCAATTTGCTAGTGATAACGCGTCCCTCTATGTTAATTTATACACATTAGGACTCGTTTTAGGCCGATAAATCTTTTGACCCAGTGGTGAGACACCGTAGAACGAGATAACTGACCAATATGTCAAGCAATATATCGATAATATTATCAACGTATAACACCACAATATACTTCACTTTAGACATTGGTTAAACTGTCGGCGCAACCATGACCTTTCAGTCATGAATAAACATACCATTATGGGAGTTTTGTGAATTTTATTCCCTATTGATTACAATCAAATAGCAAGAGTATTAATCTCAAAACCATGAAGCAAAAGAGCATAGTCACGATATGGCAACTGTGATAAGATTTTGACAACGCAAAGATCACAAACATAAAGACACCAATATAAGAGACACACAAATCAGAATGCATAGAACATCATATACGCCTTAGTTCAACATAGCACAATGTCAGTCATGTCTGTTGGCGTCAGTCAAGGTGAATGCCTAATCTAACCACTAATTGGCATCAGCATGTTGGACTTCATGCAAAACAATTTAGAACACGAATTTGGAAAACATCTAACTAGGGTCTCTAACCAAAAATACAGCAGTTGGTACCTAGAAAGAAAAAGCATTTAGACAAATTACAATAGCAATTGTCATAATTACCCTCCTCGGAATGAGTCAGCGTACAGGATCAGTCTTCGTCTTCAGGACATCAGTTATATCGCCATCAATCTATTTCGTCTAAGGGACAGGGGACACTTCCCTCATAAGGAGGAAAGTGTAATGGGGCTGTCTATGGATGAGGATGGCTTAAGTCTCAAATCACCAAACAGAGTGACAGAGTTTCTGGATGCAATCAATATCATTCCCTACCTAGTTTTCTCGAGTCTTCTGTGTCATGAGTTTTTATCCCTTTTTCACAATACATTCCCCCAAAATTCTATTGGATAGTCGCTACACCCCACTATCTTCAACCTATCAAATTATACATTAAGTAATGGACTTGTCACCCCACGATAATTTTTAACATTTTGATTGGTCTTCATAATTGACGTCTTCGTAGGTGGCACATCCGGGGTTACTTCATTTTCTGGCACGTTCTTCAGGTCAAAAGTTCTCTTTTCCATGGTCGATTGTCCATGAAAGTTTCCATATTTGTTGCAAAACGTATAAAACTTATACTAAAACAGATAGCATGCGGATGAGAACGGAGCATGACTTCCAACATAAAACAAAGAAAAGAACACATACTGGGTCATGGCCTTTTGCGAGTCAGCACACTGAAGAAACAGAAAAATATGCTTTAATATGAGATCTACAGGACTAAGGCCCTCATTCTGACCCTGGCGGTCGGTGATAAAGCGGCGGCCAAGCCGCCAACAGGCCGGCGGTCTAAAATATGCAATTCTGACCCTGGCGGGAACCGCCAACACAGCCCGCTGTATTAACACTCCGCCCGCCACGGCGGTACAAACAAACAGCGCGGCGGTCCCCGCCAACAGCCAGGCGGCAGACAATGTACCGCCCACCCTATCACGACCCACCAATCCGCCACCTTTTCCGGGGCGGGAGCACCGCCGATAAGAACACGGCGGAAACAGACTACGAACGGGAAAACGCTCACCTCTACGCACTCCACGCGAGATTCCGGCAGTATGGAACCAGAGTTGCAGGTCATCCCCGCACTCCTATACCTGCTCATATACCAGGAGCACGCCCGGCGGCGCGGAAGACATCGGTGAGTACTGCACCTACGACACAGGGGAGGGAAAAGATTACCGGCACACACCCACCCACCCACACCCACTACAACACACACATCAATGCATTCCCACAGATCACTGTCACAACCCACAAACCCCCCCCCTCCGAAATAATGCAAAGACCAAAAGAAGAGATCATAAACGGGCAGATATATTGAAATATGTACACCAGTAATCCCAATAAATAAATAAACTATGTACAAAATATACACAGCTACTAAATGTAGTCCAACCACTGTCCGTGGATCACAGGGGTCCTGTGCAAAGGGGCAAGGCCCAGTCCCACGACAAGAACTTCACGGAGAGAACACTGCAGGGGCATCAGAAAGAAAATAGGACAGGCACCTCAGGGGGAAGGGAAGGGGGGGCACCTCAGCCACTTGAGTACACGACGCCAGATCCACGAGGGGACTCCATGACCACTGGGCCATCCTGGGGAGTGCAAAGCCACAGTCCATACAGTCCATACAGTGGGTGGCCTGCCCACTGGGCCATTCTGGGGAGTGCAAAGCCACAGTCCATACAGTCCATACAGTGGGTGGCCTGCCCACTGGGCCATCCTGGGGAGTGCAAAGCCACTGTCCATACAGTCCATACAGTGGGTGGCCTGCCCACTGGGCCATCCTGGGGAGTGCAAAGCCACTGTCCATACAGTCCATACAGTGGGTGGCCTGCCCACTGGGCCATCCTGGGGAGTGCAAAGCCACTGTCCATACAGTCCATACAGTGGGTGGCCTGCCCACTGGGCCATCCTGGGGAGTGCAAAGCCACGGTCCAAACAGTCCATACAGTGGGTGGCCTGCCCACTGGGCCATCCTGGGGAGTGCAAAGCCACGGTCCATACAGTCCATACAGTGGGTGGCCTGCCCACTGGTCCATCCTGGGGAGTGCAAAGCCACTGTCCATACAGTCCATACAGTGGGTGGCCTGCCCACTGGTCCATCCTGGGGAGTGCAAAGCCACTGTCCATACAGTCCATTCAGTGGGTGGCCTGCCCACTGGGCCATCCTGGGGAGTGCAAAGCCACTGTCCATACAGTCCATACAGTGGGTGGCCTGCCCACTGGGCCATCCTGGGGAGTGCAAAGCCACAGTCCAAACAGTCCATACAGTGGGTGGCCTGCCCACTGGGCCATCCTGGGGAGTGCAAAGCCACGGTCCATACAGTCCATAACAGACCCCACTGCCACTGGAGGAGGCAAGTTGGCCAGAGGACATCCTGCAGCCCTGCCCGAGATAGATCCTGCCCTGCCACGTCTGCCAAAGGGCCAGCGGTTCTTGCCTTGAAGGGCCCAGTTCAGCGGTTCTTGAGACGGCGGGGCCCAGCGGAGCGGTTCTTGAGACGGCGGGGCCCAGTGGAGCGGTGCTTGAGACGGCGGGGCCCAGTTCAGCGGTTCTTGAGACGGCGGGGCCCAGTTCAGCGGTCCTTGCCTTGAAGGGCCCAGTTCAGCGGTTCTTGAGACGGCGGGGCCCAGCGGAGCGGTGCTTGAGACGGCGGGGCCCAGTTCAGCGGTTCTTGAGACGGCGGGGCCCAGTTCAGCGGTCCTTGCCTTGAAGGGCCCAGCGGAGCGGTTCTTGAGACGGCGGGGCCCAGCGGAGCGGTGCTTGAGACGGCGGGGCCCAGTTCAGCGGTTCTTGAGACGGCAGGGCCCAGTTCAGCGGTCCTTGCCTTGAAGGGCCCAGCGGAGCGGTTCTTGAGACGGCGGGGCCCAGCGGAGCGGTGCTTGAGACGGCGGGGCCCAGTTCAGCGGTCCATGCCTTGAAGGGCCCAGTTCAGCGGTTCTTGAGACGGCGGGGCCCAGCGGAGCGGTTCTTGAGACAGCGGGGCCCAGCGGAGCGGTGCTTGAGACGGCGGGGCCCAGTTCAGCGGTCCTTGCCTTGAAGGGCCCAGTTCAGCGGTTCTTGAGACTGCGGGGCCCAGCGGAGCGGTGCTTGAGACGGCGGGGCCCAGTTCAGCGGTTCTTGAGACGGCGGGGCCCAGTTCAGCGGTCCTTTCCTTGAAGGGCCCAGTTCAGCGGTTCTTGAGACGGCGGGGCCCAGCGGAGCGGTTCTTGAGACGGCGGGGCCCAGTTCAGCGGTCCTTGCCTTGAAGGGCCCAGCGGAGTGGTTCTTGAGACGGCGGGGCCCAGCGGAGCGGTGCTTGAGACGGCGGGCCCAGTTCAGCGGTTCTTGAGACGGCGGGGCCCAGTTCAGCGGTCCTTGCCTTGAAGGGCCCAGTTCAGCGGTTCTTGAGACGGCGGGGCCCAGCGGAGCGGTTCTTGAGACGGCGGGGCCCAGTTCAGCGGTTCTGGAGACGGCGGCCGGTCTATGGCCAACTGCTCATTGCCTGGTGGTGCCCTCCTGGGCAGCGGGGATGGTGCTCCTTCAATGCCCACCTGGGCTGTGGGTGGTGGGGCCCTCCTGGCCAGCTGGGCTGGGTCCTCCCTGGGCAGCGGCTATGGGGGTGGTGGGCTCTACCGGGGCAGCTTGTGCTGCTTTACTCTTCAGAATATCAAAACTATGCACTTCAGGATATTTTAAGGCACAATGTAAAGCAATCACTCTCAAACACCTTCGTAAGTAGAATAATCAAGTTTATTTAAGGGGCAAGTTCTCAGCTAGCAAAACTAAACCACACTAATATATATATATATATACATCAGGAGAATAACATAAGAATAATGATAAAGATATAAGCACTCTGTGAATAATTGCAAGAGTAAGTGCATATAATACAAGCACACACAATATACCTCAATGCTCAATAGCATGAAAATGACTGCAAGAATAAGTGCATATTACGCGCGCACACACAATATACTTCAATGCTCAATAGCATGAAAATGACTGCAAGAATAAGTACACATTACGCGCGCACACACAATACACTTAATAAATTGAAAAGCTTCACCGAAAAGAGCGTCTGCATCCCTCCGCCGTACACAAAGCTGGGGAACCCAAATCAGCTGACACAGGGAGCCTCTGTTCGGGACAATCAGTCCTCCTGGCGTTGCGTCCAACCCAGAAGAGAGTTCCTAAACCAGCCCATCCAGGCCCCCAACTTTTATAGTATTTACTAACGCCCAGGAGTCTTTTCTAGAAAAAGACCCCCTCCTTTACAAATTGTGCAATCGGCGGTACCTTGTTCACCCTTCGAGACGTCTCCTCAGAACGGGCCAAGTTCCCAGGAGAGGACTCCAAGGTGAAGCTTGCATTCCTCCTTGTGTACAGGCGCATCCCCCTGTTGTTCTAACTGATAGCTTGTGGAATGTAAATAGCGCCCTTCGTACCAGGCAGATGGAGCGAAGTTGAGCAGAAAAACACCCCACCCTTCAGCTTGCCGAAGCTTGTGGAAAAACACAGAACAGTGCCTTACGCACCGAACCAGACTCGACAAAATGGAGTCGTGAACCAAAATGGAAGCGAAGGCCAATGAGAGCAGAGGCTAATGGTCCACACTCTGCACCACTGTTTACCTTGCACGTAGTGCTGCCACATGCACGTAGTGTATGTAGCAATACACAGCTGTGCCGGTTCCTCCCGGGGCAGCGGCTATGGGGGTTGTGGGCTCCTCCTGGGCAGCAGGCCTGCTGCCTGACCTCTCCGACTTGCTGCCCTTGCCCTCCTTAGTCGTGGGCCTGTGGCCCTTTCCTCCCTTTGGAGCTGTGGCTGGTGACTGTCTCTGGGTGGTGTCCGGGGGGGATGTAGAAGGCGGGCTCCTGCGGCGCCCATTCCGCCTTCTGCTCCTCTTCCCAGGGGGTGGGCTGGCTGTCCCCTTGCTGCTGGGCGAAGATCCAGACATGCGGGCTGGCGGGCTCCAATACCCCTGCACCCTTGTCAAGGGGGCTGCAGGGCTGGTGGTGGCTGAGGTGCTCTTCTTACCCCGACGAGAAGGAGGGGGGGGCTCAGGGTCAGGAAAGAAGTTAGTAGTGGCGAGGAAGAGTTTCTTGGGACAATGGAGAGTGGTAGGTACAGTGGGAATGGGAGTGGAGGGAGAGGATGTGGTTGTAGGTGAGTCACGTTTGCTGTCTTTGGGTGCAGGTGCAGGAGGGATAGGCTGTCGTGAGGTGGATGGCTGTTGGGTGGGTGGGTGGCTGCGTTTGTGTGGTGTGGAAGAGGGGGTGACAGACACAGTGGGAGAGGACACAGGGGACGTGTAAATGGCAGTGGGGGTGGTGACTGCACGTGTGCGGACTGGAGTGGAGGGTGTGCTGGTGATGGAAACACTGGCTGATGGTGAGGTGAATGGAGGTGTGAGTGTAGACGTCACAGGGAGGGAGGAGGGAGACGAGGAGGTGGGGGTCAGAGAGGTGGTAGTGACTGTTGGCATGTCTGCATCGGAATGTTGCGTGTGTGAATGTCTGCGTGATCTGTGGTGCTTATGTTTGGATGAGCTTCTCTTGGGTGTTGAGGTGTGTGCAGGCTGGTCTGATGGTGTGGGTGGGACAGGCAGAGGAACAGGAGACTGGGAGGAGGGAGTTAGTAGAGGGAGGCAGGAGACAGGGACAATGGCTGCCGTCAGTGCTGAGGCCAGAGCCTGGAACGATCGCTGATGGGCAGCCTGACCCGAATGAATGCCCTCCAGGTACGCATTGCTGCGATGAACCTCCCTCTCCACCCCCTGGATGGCATTCAAAAGGGTAGTCTGCCCAACAATGAGCGTTCGGAGGAGGTCAATGACCTCCTCACTGAGGGCAGCGGGGGTAACAGGGGCAGGGCCTGAGGTGCCTGGGGCGAAGGAGATGCCCGGCTTCCTGGCAGAGCGGGCACGGGGCGAACGCTGAGGGGCTGCTGGGAGGGCGGAGATGGTGCGCTGGGTGGCGGCTGTACCTGTAATGGCGGGGGGCACGGATGGTGCCACCCCCGCAAGGGAGCCCCCTTCCGAGGACGTGTCCGTGTCGCTGCAGGGTCCAGTCGTCCCCGTCGTGGAGCTCCCCTCGCCCTCCGTCTCACTGGTCCAGTCTGACTCTGTGGCATGGCCCTCCTGGGCCATGTGAGATGCAGCTCCCTCCTGCCCCGATGCCACTTCTCCTCCGCCTGATGATGCTGATGCACACAAGCACAGAAAGACAAACAAAAAGGGGGGGGGGAGAGAGAAATAAAGGGATATTGAGTACATGGATCTCAGGTACAGTTAGCGGACATGACAGACACAGATGCCCCCTGCACTAAGTTGCGCACTTGTGGTCCGCTACGCATTCCGTGGAACATGCCCTACACGCCTAGAGTTGACAACTGCACACATGGATGACACGGCCCAGGGATGGCTGTACTGACAAACTACTGAGGGTGGTGGCTGGGGACACAGGGGCTTACGGGGGTGCCCAGCCTACAGATATCGCCCTGGCCTAGGGGGACCCCCAGCCCTCCTCCCCCACCCAGACACCTCCACTGCGCGACAACAGAGTAGATAATGCTTGTACTCACCCCCTTGTGTCTGCTGTGCTGCCCTCACGCGCCCATCCAAATCAGGGTAGGCCACCGCCAGGATCCGGAACATCAGGGGGCTCAGTTGACGGCAGGCACCCCGCCTACGTTGGGAGGCCATCCCCAGCAGAGACTCGGCGGTCTTCTTGGTCCCGCGGCGGATGTCCTCCCACCTCTTGCGGCAGTGGGTGCCCCGTCGATGGTGGACCCCCAGGGTCTGGACTTCCTTGGCGATGGCACGCCAAATCCCGATCTTCTCATGGGCGCGGACCTATGTGACACGTACAGGGAGGGAGAAATACCACGTTCAAGTTTGTCAGCATTTTCCTTGCCAGTGGCCCATGCCCCCCATCCCCGCCAGGCCCCCCGCCAGGCCCAACATGCCCCCTATCCCCGCCATGCCCCCCGCCAGGCCCCCTGCCAGGCCCAACATGCCCCCCATCCCCGCCAGGCCCCCCGCCATGCCCCCCGCCAGGCCCAACATGCCCCCCATCCCCGCCAGGCCCCCCGCCATGCCCCCCGCCAGGCCCAACATGCCCCCCATCCCCGCCATGCCCCCCGCCATGCCCCCGCCAGGCCCAACATGCCCCCCATCCCCGCCAGGCCCCCCGCCATGCCCCCCGCCAGGCCCAACATGCCCCCCATCCCCGCCAGGCCCCCCGCCAGGCCCCCAAGCCAGCCAGTGGCCCCAAATCCAGATTGAATTAAACTCACTTGTTGGTCTGGAGGACCGTAGAGTAGCGCATACTGGGGGAGGACCCCATCCACAAGTTTCTCCAACTCCTCTCCAGTGAAGGCAGGGGCCCTTTCCCCAGGCGCAGCAGCCATTGTCCCTTCCAGACCGAGGTCACAGCAACACTTGCAGTATAGGTCCTCTCCTGTGAAAGTTCAAGTCGCAAGTGGATAAGTAGATAGAAAATGGCGGTCACGTCCGCAGCGGTGCGTACCGCGGTGGTGCGTCCCGCCACCGCCGGCGCCCTTCGCCATTGGCTCCTGAAACCCATAGGCTTCAATGTTAACCAATGCGGCTTCGCGCCGCGGTCTTCGCCCGCCGCCCGCCGCGGTGTGCCACGCCAGCGCATTGACCTCACATCCCATTGTCACACTTCACAGGTCAGGCAGCCGCCATTTCCAGGGCCCACATGGCTCAATTTCAACTGCGTCACACAGGCCTAGGCCTTGCATAGCCACTCAGACACGCCATTCACTGCATAGAGAATAGTTTACTGTGCTAGCTGTGAGTACGTACCTGTGGGTTGCTTGACTGTGTGCTCCATGTTGTCCTTCCTAGGCACCGTCCGCTGGGTTGGGCGAGGAGACGGATGAATCCTCCCGTGTACCGACCGCTGGTGGACCTGTCGACAATGGAAGAACGTCACATTATCCTGACCTACCGTCTTAACCGTGCCACTATCCATGAACTGTGTGCCCAGCTGGAGCCCGACCTGATGTCCCCCATCCGCCAACCCACAGGGATTCCCCCTCTGGTGCAGGTCATGTCAGTACTCCATTTCTTGGCAAGTACAGACAACAGTGGAAATTGCTTCTGGGATGTCTCAGCCCATGTTTTCGAAGGTGTTATCCAGAGTGTTGTCTGCCCTGATGAAATCCGTGAGGAGCTACATCATTTTCCCTGAGGTGGGCGAATTGGCTACAGTGAAGGGTGATTTCTACGCCTTTGGACATATTCCCAACGTCATTGGTGCCATTGATGGGACCCATGTGGCTTTGGTTCCCCCAAGAGACAGGGAGCAGGTGTACAGGAACAGAAAAAGTTACCATTCAATGAACATCCGGGTGGTGTGTTTGGCTGACCAGTACATCTCGCATGTAAATGCCAAATTCCCAGGGTCAGTGCATGACGCCTACATCCTAAGGAATAGCAGCATCCCTTACGTGATGGAACAGCTACAGAGACACCGTGTATGGCTAGTGGGGGACTCTGGGTACCCCAACCTGTCGTGGCTACTGACCCCAGTAAGGAATCCCCGGACCAGGGCAGAGGAACGGTACAATGAGGCCCATGGGCGTACTAGGAGGGTGATCGAACGCACCTTTGGCCTCCTAAAGGCCAGGTTTCGGTGCCTGTATATGACAGGTGGATCCCTAATGTACTCACCTAAGAAGGTGTGTCACATCATCGTGGCCTGCTGCATGCTTCACAACCTGGCTTTGCGCCGCCAGGTGCCTTTCCTGCAGGAGGATGGTCGAGACGGTGGTGTTGTGGCAGCTGTGGAACCTGAGGAGAGTGATGAGGAGGAAGACGACGGGGCTGAAACAGACAACAGGGACAGAATCATTGAACAGTACTTCCAATAGGACACAGGTAACATTTCAAAGATAATTTAGTAAATGTGAACTACTCTCCTGCATCTCTGCTGCCTGTCTATTTGCCCCAGTGTATGATAACTGAGTTGTGGCTTTTCCCTCCCTATTTCAGATCTGGGGTCCCCACTACGAGTCCTGTGCTTCGTTTCCCCATGGACTACAGCTTTGTGGCAGCTGTTTGTTGACTTCACCATGTACAAGGACATATTTGCACTGTCATGTCAATTATAATATATTGAAATCACAGCCAGACTCCAGATAGTTTTGTGCAAAATAGGTGTTTATTTAAGTGCTCAAAATGGGATGGGTGGTTTCAAGTGGGTGGGGGCTATGGTGAAGGAATGTCCATGGCAGAGTCCAGAGTAACAGTCACACAGGTGCATTGTCCAGAGGCCTGTGGAGAGATGGAGCATGGGCAGTACAAGGATGGACAGGGTGACAATGTGGGACAGTGGGATGACATCAGGTGGTATCCATTGCTGGCGGGGGTCTTGACATCATACTCTGTCTTCTTGCGAGATCTCAGGGCCCTCTTGCGGGGTGGTTCTTCTCCTGCAGGAGGTGGGGGTCTGGTGGGCTGCTGCTGTGCGGGGGCCTCCTGTCCACTAGCGCCAGCGGAGGTGGTTGGCTGTTCTTGGTCCAGGCTAGTGGCAGGGGCCCTTGGGTGTTGTTGAGTGTCCGCCCTGGTGTTGACGAGGTCCTGCAGCAGCCCTACCATGGTAACCAGGGTGGTGTTGAGAGCTCTGATGTCCTCCCTGTACCCCCGATAGTGTTCCTCCTGCAGTACCTGGATCTCCTGGAACCGGGCCAGTACCGTCGCCATCGTCTCCTGGGAGCGGTTGTATGCTCCCATGATGGTGGTGAGGACCTCGTGGAGAGTGGGTTCCCTGGGCCCGTCCCCCCCCTGTCGCACAGCTGCCCTCCGAGTTGCCCTGTTTCCCTGGGCCTCTGCCCCCTGGCCGGTGTGCCCACTACCACTGCCCCCAGGTCCCTGTTGTTGTTGGGGTGGTGGGTTATCCTGGGTGCCCTGTAGTGGTGGACACACCGCAGATTGACGCGCCCTGGAGACAGAGGCATGGGCCCGTTGGGTGGGAGCTGTGCTGGTGTTCCCAGAGGGGTTTGGGTCTGTAGTGGCCTGGGCCTGTGTGAGGGGAACCGACTGTCCAGAGGTCCCCGATGGTCCGGGCTGGTCATCGGTGTCCAGGTCGACAGAGCTGCTGTCATCGCTGACGGCCTCTTGGGTGGGGGGTGTGGAGAATTCTGGCCCCTCCGCCGCGGTGTGTTGACGGTCGGGTCCTGCAGGGGTATAGAGGTATGGTTATAGTTTCAATGTGTGGCATATGGGTGTATCCATGGGTTCTCCTGTCTCCAAGTGCTGGCATTCGTGTGTGGGGGCTTCGGTGAGGGTGGCTTGTGGGGGGGATGTGTATATGCATTGGGCATGCTTTGGTGATGGGTGTCCATGCTTAGTGGACGCATGCAGGCCTAGGTTTTGGGATGTGTGGGTTGTGATGGTGAGACATTGGCGGGGAATAGGTGTGCTGGGGGTGGGGGTGAGGATGGTGGTGGGGGTGAGGATGGTGGTGGGGGTGGGGGTGAGGGTGGGGTTCGAGGATGGGGGTGAGGGTTGGGGTATGATTTGGCATGCAGGTGGGGGGGAAGCAGTAGTGAAGCTTCAACTTACCAGTATCCATTCCTCCGCCGACTCCTGCGAGGCCGTCAGGATGCAGGATGTTCAAGACTTCCTCCTCCCATGATGTGAATTGTGGGGGTTGAGGTGGGGGTCCTCCGCCAGTCTTCTGCACAGCGATGTTGTGCCTGGATACCATGGAACGCACCTTCCCCCGTAGGTCGTTCCATCGCTTCCTGATGTCTTCCCGATTTCTGGGGTGCTGTCCCACAGCGTTGACCCTGTCGACAATCCTCTGCCATAGCTCCGTCCTCCGGGCAATGCTGGTGTATTGTATCTGTGTGCCGAACAGCTGGGGCTCTACCCGAACGATTTCCTCCACCATGACCCTGAGTTCTTCGTCTGTGAAGCGGGGTTGTCTTTGGGGTGCCATGGGGTGGTGTGTATGATGTGTGGGGTGGAGTATGTGTAGTTAAGTGTGTTGAGTGTGGTGGTGTGTGTTGTTTTGTGTGTGGATAGTGTGTGGGTGATGGTGTTGAGTGGCTGTGGCTGCTAGTTTGTGGATGCTGGTGTCTCGCTCTGGCCTTCTTTCAGAATTTTTTGGCGTAGGGGTTTGTGGGTGATGTGGGTGTGTGTTTTATATTGTATTGTGTGTGTGGGAGTGGTGTGTGTATGTGTATCAGGTGTGTGGGATTCAAATCGTCCAATGTGGCTGAGTTTTGTTCGTTTGTGTGTATTCTGACCGTGGCGGTGTGTCCCGCCAATGGAATACCGCGTTTGAATGACCGCCGCGTGGATTCGTGGGTCGTAATGGCATGGGCGTATTTCTGTTGGCGTGGCGGTGGAGGTTTTGTCACCTCCACCTTTCCGCCGACCGCTGGTCTGGCGGTCGGTTGTGGCTGTCGGATTTTCGGAGGTTTGCCTTCTGCGGGTCAGAATGACCGTTGCGGGTTTCCGCGGCCGCGGCGGTGTTATGGCGGTCTTCTGACCGGCGGTAAGTGCATTTTACCGCCGGGGTCAGAATGACCACCTAAGTTTTCAACTCACGCTAACTTAAGACTTATGGATTCTAATAAACGTAATCCTCGTAGGTGTTAACATATTCAATTAATCATAATGCAAGCAATTATTTCTTATAATCGACATTAGTATATGTGTACAATAGCAGCTTCACACTTATAATTGCGTTAAGAATACATCCAAGCGAATAATATTTTGTGATCATTTTGTATGCATCATCATTAGGTATAAGTATTTCACATCTAATATGTAATATTTAAACTACGCTCTCTCAGTCCCTCCTCTGATGACGCTCGTCATCACACAAATTTCTCTTTGATCTTAATTTTTCACCTTGCGCATAATACGCATTTCAACATCTTGCCCTTTATGTGAGCTTTCCCATATCTCATTGAACATTTTCTCTCTTCCACTTTCTTCATTTCTTCTGGCTCTTTTGGTCCAATTTCTTTTTACCTTGTCATTACTTTTACATGCCCCCATAGTCCTAATAGACAAACCAAAACAATCAGTAAACCCATGAGAATTTTTGCAAGTACCCCATTCCAAATGTTGGTAAACCAGCTTCCGACTCGGGCAATTCCCTTTCCAAATTTGTCCCAAACATCAAGTTCTTTCAGATCTTTCAAATCTGTACTATCTCTAGTAAGGTTAGTAAGCATGCTTCTAATTTTCTTACTGTTATCAGGTATAAATGAGCAACAATGACACTCATTAAGCATTTTGCAGACTCCTCCACTCTTTGCTAAAAAAATGTCTAAAGCTAGCCGATTTTGAAGAGTCATAGCTCTTTCTGCAGCAAGTTCAGTATCCATCAGGAGTATAGCTCCTGTAAAATGTGTCAACATGTTATCCACTATAGTAGACAACTTTTGAATTTTCATGGAATTCAAGATAACCCCTACTGATGGGATTATGGCTCCAAATATATCACCAATGACAGCCGCCACTGATTCTTGTTTTTGTCTAGGATGTTGTACTTCAGACATTTTAGGTATTTGTTTTAAGTCATCAATCTGGTATATCTTTGGGAATACTATCCCCAAATGACATGTCCCATACCATCCCTTAGGGAGACGGTAATAAGCATTTAGCCCACAGATGTAATAGATTCAAGGAATGGCTGGATCCTGTCCATTCAACATAAAGGTCCATTTACTCTGAAACAAAAACACATGCCTACACTCACTTGTGCCTACAAACAAATTGTCTAGATCAGATTTTGGCCTATATACACAGAGCCTACCTACGTGTAATGCATCTATAGCTAATTTGCCTTGCGTCTTGATTGCAGTATAAGCATAATCATGTGCATAGGTACGTTTCTCTAATCCTTTTTCTAACCTTTCTTTCAGTACTTTGCGTCTATCATCTGTGTGATCTAAAAAGCTCTTCTCTACAGGCGACAATAAGCAAGTCAATTTTTTGCGATGTGCATAAGTAGTCCCAAATGTAAGTGTTGGCTCAAAGAATCCTCTAACTAATTTTATATCGTGGTCTTTAGCTAATTTATTTAAGAATTCAATCACAGGCACAAAGGAAAACACAACATCCAAGTTCGAATAAAAGTATTGCACATGCTCTTGATTATAAAATCTTGTTAGTAGTAAGCTACAACTAATTCCATAAGTAAGAGGGAGACTATGATAGGTAACTCCCTCCTGCACAGATGAAGGAATTTTAGTACATACATAACAATCTTTCGCATCCATTGTTTCCACATACTCATTTAGTAAGCGATAGAAGACATTAGTAGATAGTTCTCCCTTTGCATTAGTTCCTTCATGCATATGTCTTGCATCTTTCTCAAATCTCTCCCACGGTGTTAATGTAGTAGTTTCAGGTTTTGAAGTTGCGTTAATAGTTTCTTTTTCTCTCCATGGCATTCCCACAATCACTCCCACTACCATCACTGCACACACAATACCTATTAGAAGACCTAACCAACCACACACATTACTCCCTTTGCTACTATTTCTATTGTAAGCCATGTTTGTATAGAATCAGAATAGCAGATCAACAAGCAACTCGAGGATAAACCCTTTTTCTCTTTTTTTTTTTGTATATATATATTACAGTGTCTTCACTCACTCCAGGACCCATTTTGTCAATTCAGATTAGCAGCTTGTCGTAATCAGGTTTCTTTAAAAGTCAAATTCGGTTTTCTAGTGTCACTTCCGGTAGTTTCTAAGTCTTTCTTTCTTTCTAGTTTTCAATTTAGCCAAAAAGATTTTCTTGGACACATTCAGGTGCCATAGTATTGGCCTGGTACTTCTCGATCAAAACAGAATGCTAGGAATTCCTGTTGCCATTCAGAGGTTGTAGCCAACGCCCATTCAGGACCTGTATATCTTCTGTTTGCAATTCTTTTTCTTTTTAATCTTCGTTCACCTTGTTGTTCTCCCTCACTCAGATCATCTGCTTGTGAAGTATCACTCTCTTCTATTATTGTGTCATATGCTATCTCTCTTATCTTAGGGTGTGGCTTGTTTGGCCAATGTTTTCCTTCAGACCATTGGACAGCACCCTCCTCTTGTGATATGGTGTTTTCTCTTGACGGACCTGCAACTGGTTCGGGAAATTCTGACACGTTTGTATTTACAGTTTCTCCTTCTCTTTCTTCTTCTGGTTCTATATTGGGTTCAGATTCCAACCCGTATTCGTCTACTTCTGGGAGAAACTCTCCTTGGCTTAGTTCCCCTGCTGCCTCTACTGAGATAGGCACTCTGTCACCTCTCTCAAACTCATTGATAGTTTGAGGGACAAGGCTGTTCTCAGTGGGCTCTCCGGTAGTCTCAGTTCCGTCTTGAGTGTTCTCTGACCCTAAGACTTCTCTTCCTGAATTTGCTGTGCCGGAAACTTCAAGTTCCTCTTCAACAGGACACGTTACCTTTTTTGTATGACTGGCATGTATCCAGTTGGGAACTCCGGCACACTTCACAGCAGTAGTAGTCGTCAATATTACTTGATATGGCCCTTTCCAACGTGGTTCTAGACACAATTTTCTCACGTGCTTCTTGACAACCACCCAATCGCCGGCTTGTAGAGAGTGGCCTGGATCGCCAATCGGTGGCAACGTGTTAGCTTCTACCTGGTGAGAAAAAGAGCGAATCACGTCAGCCAAACCTTTGCAGTAATCCAACACCACATCATCTGTAATATTCACTAGTGCATTTGCAGGTACTGCTGGTAATCTCATAACTCTGCCCATGAGGATTTCATGGGGGGACAGTCCTGTTTTCTTGTCTGGTGTGTTTCTCATTGACATCAGCACTAGAGGTAAGGCATCTGGCCACTTCCTATTAGTTGCTGCCCACATTTGTGCCATCCTTGATTTCAAAGTACCATTCATCTGCTCTACCAATCCTGATGCTTCAGGGCGATAGCTACAATGCAGCTTTTGTTCAATGTTGAATGCGGCACACAGAAGTTTAATCACCTCATTGTCGAAGTGTCTCCCCCTATCTGATTCTATAGAAACCGGAAACCCGAATCTTGGTATCAGTTCCCTGAGTAGTAGTTTTGCAACTGTAAGACTGTCATTCCTACGTGTGGGATATGCCTCAATCCAATGACTGAAAACACACACAATCACCAACACGTACTTCAATCCTCCACAAACAGGCATTTCAATAAAATCCATTTGCATTTTGTTGAATGGACCTTCAGCTCTCCCAATGTGGCTCAAAGTTACCACAGTTCCTTTTCCGGCATTCATCTGTTGACAGATGACGCACCTGTGGCAAGTGATTTCTGCAGCATGTCTGAATTTTGGATTAAACCAATCACTCTTAAAGGATCTGATCATGGCATCTCTTCCCAGATGTGCCTGCCCATGATAGAGCCGGGCAAACTGTGACAAAAGGCTATTTGGCAAGACCAACTTTCCCTCCTCTGAAACCCATAGATCATCAGCTCTTTGTACACATTGCATTCTTTGCCAGGAACGTTTTTCTTCCTTGCTAGCACAACCTTGTAATGTTTTCAGTTCGTCTAAGGTATCAACCACTTGTAATGCTAGATTTAAACATGTGTCGTTTTCAGTTTGTGGTAACAATTCCCATTGCTCCTTAAACGATATACAGTTTAGTGCACAAAATCTTGCGACTTGATCTGCATAGCCGTTTCCCATAGACACAAAATCTTGTGATCTGGTGTGAGCACTGCACTTCACCACGGCAATTTCGAGAGGTAACTGAATCGAGTGTAACAAATCTCTTATTTGTTCACCGTTTTTCACAGGAGAACCAGAGGAAGTCATAAAACCCCTCTGTGACCAGAGTTGGCCAAAATCATGCTCAATTCCAAATCCATATCTGCTGTCAGTATAGATAGTGACTTTCAAATTTACAGCTGCGTGGCATGCCTTAGTAAGGGCGATTAATTCTGCCACTTGTGCAGAGAACACTCTCTCGAGCCAGGAGGCCTCGTCGATGCGAGTTATGGTACATACCGCATAACCGGCTCTCAATGTTCCTGCAGAATCTCTTAGACAGGACCCATCGACAAACATAATACAATCATTTTCTTTTAACTGGGTATCCTGTATGTCTGGGTGAGGTTTGGTACACAGTTCAGTCATTTCAAGACAATCATGTTCAAATTCTTCCCCATCCTTGATTTCAGTACTTTCATTAGGAAGTAAAGTTGCCGGGTTCAGTACAGTGCATCTCTTAAGTGTGACATTTGGTGACCCCAGCATGATCGTCTCATACCTAGTGAGACGTGCATTTGTCATGTGTTGAGTCTTAGGCCCTCATTCTGACCCTGGCGGTTCTCTACCGCCAGGGCCAACGGGGGCGGGAGCACCGCCGACAGGCCGGCGGTGCTCCCTTGGTCATTCTGACCGCGGCGCTTTGGCCGCGGTCAGAACGGGAAAACCGGCGGTCTCCCGCCGGTTTTCCACTGCCCCTTAGAATCCTCCAAGGCGGCGCAGCTCGCTGCGCCGCCGAGGGGATTCTGACCCCCCCTACCGCCATCCTGTTCATGGTGGGAAAGCCGCCATGAACAGGATGGCGGTAGGGGGGGTCGCGGGGCCCCTGGGGGCCCCTGCCGTGCCCATGCCCATGGCATGGGCACGGCAGGGGCCCCCTAACAGGGCCCAACTAGGCTTTTCAGTGTCTGCGATGCAGACACTGAAAAGCGCGACGGGTGCTGCTGCACCCGTCGCACGCCTTCCACTCCGCCGGCTCGATTCCGAGCCGGCTTCCTTGTGGAAGGCGCTTTCCCGCTGGGCCGGCGGGCGATCTGAATCAGATCGCCCGCCGGCCCAGCGGGAAAGTCAGAATACCCCTCGCGGTCTATTGACCGCGGGGCGGTATTCAGGCGGCTTCCGACGGGCGGGCGGCAACCGCCGCCCGCCTAGGTCGGAATGACCACCTTAGTTCGTGTCAACAGAATTTCAACTGAATGTGGAACCATTACTGTCAGAGGGTATCCCATGACTATGCCTTCACATTGTAAAAGGCTCTGACCAACTGCTGCAACTGCACGCAAACAACCCGGTAAGGCTGCTGCGACAGGGTCCAAGGTAGCTGAAAAATATGCTACAGGGCAATTTGCATCTCCGTGGACCTGTGTTAAGACAGACAAAGAACAAGCATCGCGTTCATGACAAAACAACAGAAAAGGTTTCTCGTAGTCTGGCATTCCCAATGCTGGTGCCCTGCACATGCATTCTTTTAATTCTACAAATGATTCAAGCTCCTCTTTTGACAAAGTTATAGTATATGGCTCATCCTTTACTTCCTTTCCTGTCAATTTTATTAAAGGCTTTGAGATGATTGAGAAGTTGGGTATCCACTGGCGACAGTAACCCACCATTCCCAAAAACATCCTGACATCTCTTTTTGTTGTCGGGGGATTCATTTGCAAAACTGCTGTTATCCTTTCTTTTGATATTCTTCTGGATCCTTTCTCAATCAAATGTCCCAAGTATTTCACTTCCTTTTGACAATATTGCAGCTTTCTGGGTGACACCTTGTGTCCATTCTTTCCCAGATTATTTAGTAATGCAATGGTATCGTATTTACAACTGTCTCTGGTTTTGGATGCAATTAGCAAATCATCGATGTACTGCAAAAGAGTTGAATTAAAAGGCAGCACAAGAGGTTCCAAATCCTTTTTCAATATCTGATTGAAGATGGATGGTGACTCAGAAAACCCTTGAGGAATTCTGCACCAACTGTACACCTTATCCAGGAATTTGAAACTGAACAAAAATTGACTGTCCTCAGGTAGAGGTATTGAAAAGAAGGCTTGTGATAGGTCTACTACGGTAAACCATTCAGCATCACAGGGAACTTGGAACATTATTACTGCTGGGTTAGGTACCACAGGGCAGCATTTTATCACAATTTCATTTCTTTTTCGCAAATCTTGCACAATTCAAACTTTCCCACAGGGCTTCTTTCAACCCATTATGGGGGAGTTACATGGACTGCTCAAAGACTTCTTTCAGGACTCCCTGTCTGAGAAAATCTGCAATTATTTGTGACACCTCAATGAGGACGTCTTGGGTCATGTGATATTGTGGCACCTGTGGGAACACTGCATTCGGCTTTATCTGAACTTTAACTGGTTATACTCCTTTTATCAATCCTACTTCTTTTCCGGTCAAATCCCACACTTTCTCTGTCACTGTTCCTTGCAATTCGACAGGCAGGTCAATCAAAGTATGCATTGGGAATAAGGTAATCAATGGATAGTCTTCATTTGTCCCTGCTTCTTCCCCTATAAATTGACTTTCATCTCCTTCATCGTCGCTATTTGTCTGTACTTCAATTCCATCGTTGCAACAGGTAATTGAACATTTTGTCTTCCCAGTAGGGATACTAGACTTGAATCACATACTACAAATCTATGTAGCCCTTGGAAGTTGCCAATTTTAACTTGTACTGGATCTGTAATCGGTTTAGTCAGGTACTGATTTGCTTCTCCAACCACTCGTATAGTACGCCCTGAGAGAGGTATTCTTGGAACATCTGCACTTCTAACTGTGGAGCGCGTAGCTCCTGTGTCAACCAGGAATGAAACCTTATAGCCCATCACCTTCCCTTCTACATATGGGCCTCTCTGATCCACCTCTACGGATGCTGTAAGCCTGCACTCCTCACTGTCTGAGCTATCATCTGACCAATCCTCATTCATGCCATTTTCACCTCGTAATGGGAATTGTTGCACAGTATTGTTTTGATTTGTTACCTGACCTGTGACCTGCAGAGGAAGCATCACCTGTTGCTGTCCCATTGGAGCCATTGGTAATTGCTTTTGCTGTCTAGGCACCATAGGAATCTGATGTTGCACTGGTTGCATTGGTATTGATTGGAAACGCGGCATTTGCACCTGTTGCATGGGCTGTACCCCTTGCATTTGTACCACATTATTCTGAAAATTTGGGTTTTGATGTCTCACCTTCGGACCTCGTGAATTCTGTAATGTACCAACAGTAGTGCTCTGCTGAACTGCACCATCTTGTACCATATTCTGGCACTCCCGTTTCCAGTGCCCCACACCCCCGCACGCGTGACATGGTGACATCTTTTTCACCACTTGAACATCATTCTGGACAACAACATTATTCATGTCCGAACCACGGTTCACAAACCCTCGACCTCGGCCTCTTGGTTGAGTCTGAAACACACCATTCATTTACGGTTGAAGCTGTATCATCTGTTGGACTCCATTTCCCTGTATTCCAGCCTGTGCAGTCTTTATCTGCATCACCATCACCTTTTCCTTTAACTTTTTCTGCTTCAACTCGATCTCATCACTACAGTACTTTGCATACTGCAATACCTCATCAATCGGTTTAGCTTGCCAACAAATCAAATGATTCTTAATCATTTGGCTAACCTCTGGTCTCAATCCTTCAACAAATCTAAACACAAGGTGATTCATATCCTTCGGTTCGATAGTCTCAGTACCACTGTAATGTTTGAACGCTTTTAACAATCTCTCGTAATAAGCATGTATTGACTCCTTAACCTCTTGAGAGGTCCGGTCGATTTTCTGCCAATCGGTCACCTTCGGCGACACCTTTTGTTTCAAAAACTCAATTACTTTATGATAATATTTCATCCCCTCTTCTGAAGGTGCTCCAGTCACCTTACCTCTTGCCGGCTCCTTTGTCGGCCAATCTAGCCCTCTCTTGCACTTGAGCCATAAATCAGGCGGAACAATGATCTCAAACAAAGTATTCAAGTCTTCCCAGGGACACTTTGCAAGTTTCACAAACCTGTTCGTTTGTTGATACCACTCGATCCGCTTCTCTCTTAATCTAGGATAATCATTTGTAAAAGATAAAATATCTCCTCTAGTCCACGGCACATGTACTAAAACACCGCCAGCTGTCTCTCTCATAGGCAATATTTTTACCAATTCCAGATCAGGCAAGGTCTTAGCTTGATTAGATCCTGGGCTATCACCCTTTCCCTTATCTCTTTTCTTTGCCCATCGGCCTTCACATTTCTCTAATGCACCCCAAATCTGCGCGCTCTGCAATAATTCTCTCAGATGTGCCTTCATGCCTGCGGATCTCATATGTTCAAAATCTTTTGAGTCAAAATCTAGTCTGTAACTCCTTTTCAGATGCTTAGTGTTCCCAATATCAATATTGTATTTGTCTGCTAAATTCGCTAATCTCTGATGTACTTTGCCTACTTCTTTGGTAATCTTGGGACACAAGTATCTTAGTTCTGCCTCAGTGTATGATTCCAATCTATTTACTCCCATTGTCCCTTCCACTAACTCGCCAGCTTCCGCCCCTAGTCGTACAAGATTCAGGTATTCATCTTGTTTTTCTTTCTCAGGTTCAATTGTAGCCACTGCAGTCTTTTGTGAAGTATAAGTTTTCTCTAACCATTCATTTAACTGCTGTACTGTAAAACCCTGCAGTGAAATATTCCCTGCATGTATCATTGGAGAGTGTGAGGTATTTGTACTCATGGTTTGGGGAGTTAAAACTCCCAATCCTGCTTGACGCATCGCTTCGAGAGGTGCCCCTACTGGACTAAGGTCCATCAAGGGTCTTGGTGGCTCATTTACTTGTTCTCCAGGGGCCATTATCTGTGGAGTTCCCATAGACCCTCCTCTTATTGCTTCCTGTGTCATCACTCCCTGATCACACACCCCTGTTTTACCTTGTGCATACAATGGTACGGGAGGACCAACAGTAATG
This sequence comes from Pleurodeles waltl, assembly GCF_031143425.1. Lineage (NCBI taxonomy): Eukaryota > Metazoa > Chordata > Amphibia > Caudata > Salamandridae > Pleurodeles > Pleurodeles waltl. The sequence goes on from NC_090449.1 coordinate 980,247,954, forward strand.
GGTAACGATATAGCGGCAGGTGTCTGACCAGGACCCAGACTTCTTGGAGCCTCAACACCGTAGGTCTGTTCCAATGTACCCCGAACAGGTACTATTGGTGGTCCCGCTACAGGGTTATACCCTGGTATCAGCTGTGGTGGTGGTTGAGACATCAATTTCGGAGTCGATTCAATCTGTATTAGTTTTGGCTTTGTGTATATCGGGTCTGGCGGCACTATCAAGTTTGTAGTAGTCTCAAGCACTGGAACATCAGGGTAGATTCTCTTTATCTGCGGTGGAGGCTGCAACTGTATCGGCAAGTCTGGTGCAGTGGGTATACTGACACCATTCTGTATCAAAGCTGTATCGCTAGTCTGTACTGTATCAGTAACTCCCTTTTCCTGCGTCTGGTGCCCAGGATCCAGACTAGTACTTGGAGCGCTGTCGCTCACTGCATATGGTGGTGGTCGATCATGTAACAATCTATCCATAAATTCCTCATCATCTGAATCATCTTCCTCTTCCCAGGATCTTTTATTTTCTTTAGTTTTGCCTGAATCTTTGTCGGTTTTACAGGAGGCTTTCTTTCCCTGCGTCTCTTCTCCCTGTGTTATTGCTGGGAACAACTTCAACCCATCTACAATTCCCCGTCTCCACATTTTGCTCTCATTGTCCCATCTAGCCTCTGCATAGGATTTCTCTGCCCTTCTCAGTCTTCTCTGAAACCTTTCTTGTCTATGTTTAAGAGCCATCAAGTCCCAGATCGCCAAAGCCTCATATTGTCCCGGTCTTGGAGGTGGTTTCTGGGTACTTAACATCCACCTTAGATTTTCTAGTACCTTTGGATTAAATGTCCCATGTTCTGGGAACGCTAGACACCCCTCTTTCTCTGTTAATTTGCGCCACTGTTTCATCCATAAACAAGGTGCAACACCCTTTTCTACCATAACCGTATAAGCTGGAGAACCCTCAAGTGGTGTAGGTTCCCCATCGGTTGCGACAATATATACATCTCCCTTTAGAGTGCTCTTAAATGCTTTGACAAAATTCATTTTTGCGATTCCCTTATTTCGTATTTAATCAGAAATGGCTTAGTTCCCAGGACACTCTTCACCCGCCCTTTCTCAACCTATTGCCTCTCACGGACAGCAGCAAATCCGTGCGATACCCCTCTCGACATCTGACCTATCTCAGCGCGGCACCACTGACGTCACACTCACACACACTGCAGCTGATAAAGTCTTGCGGCTTGTCTGCTCCTCACTGACCCCTACAACTCACACAAACTAATCCAAATTACTGCGAGCATCTTAAAATGACAACACAAATCAGTCGGTTTACTACAGGAAGGGTAACACATTCGCTTCAGAACTTTACAGAGATTTCACTTGAAGCCTCAGCCGCTACTCTCTCCTTATCAGTTCCCGCATACGCAAGCAGAATTCGACCCGCAAATTCTACTCTCGACTTGTCAATGACTCCTTCTAGTGCACTTTAGAATTTGTCAAATCTCCATCGAAGGTTTCATACACACATTATAACTCAAACTTGGCTTGTCAACCACGCCCGATTGACCTATTAAACCGCACAGATTACAACATAAACCACATTTATCTTCATACTCCGGAGTCTTAGACCTCAACAGGTCCGTACACAACAACCAACCTCGCGGATAATTTTGAGCAACAAGCGCTATATTCACATGAAGTACGCCGACTTCCCTACTCTCATAATGTGGAGTACGCCCACTCCTGCTAAACAACACTTAATCTGGCCTAAATACAACCACATTTTCACAACCACCTGCAAGATGCATAAGCTTAGGCAAGCGCGAAGACCCTAACCACGCATACCATGGCGCCGAGAACATTCCCAACTCATTTAGGCAGGCTCCGAGATCCCGGGAAAGCCATGGCGGAATTAGAAACCCATCATACCTCCGAATTGCATTATCACAGAAAAACAAATTAAACAATGAATCTCCGTCCTAGGGCCCCCAGGGCCCAAACCGTCGCTCTGCTACCAGAACTGATAACGCGTCCCTCTATGTTAATTTATACACATTAGGACTCGTTTTAGGCCGATGAATCTTTTGACCCAGTGGTGAGACACCGTAGAACGAGATAACTGACCAATATGCCAAGCAATATATCGATAATATTATCAACGTATAACATCACAATATACTTCACTTTAGACATTGGTTAAACTGTCGGCGCAACCATGACCTTTCAGTCATGAATAACCACACCTTTATGGGAGTTTTGTGAATTTTATTCCCTATTGATTACAATCTAATAGCAAGAGTATTAATCTCAAAACCATGAAGCAAAAGAGCATAGTCATGATATGGCAACTGTGATAAGATTTTGACAATGCAAAGATCACAAACATAAAGACACCAATATAAGAGACACACAAATCAGAATGCATAGAACATCATATACGCCTTAGTTCAACATAGCACAATGTCAGTCATGTCTGTTGGTGTCAGTCAAGGTGAATGCCTAATCTAACCACTAATTGGCATCAGCATGTTGGACTTCATGCAAAACAATTTAGAACACGAATTTGGAAAACATCTAACTAGGGTCTCTAACCAAAAACACAGCAGTTGGTACCTAGAAAGAAAAAGCATTTTGACAAATTACAATAGCAATTGTCATAATTATCCTCCTCGGAATGAGTCAGCGTACAGGATCAGTCTTCGTCTTCAGGACATCAGTTAGATCGCCGTCAATCTATTTCGTTTAAGGGACAGAGGACACTTCCCTCATAAGGAGGAAAGTGTAATGGGGCTGTCTATGGATGAGGATGGTTTAAGTCTCAAATCACCAAACAGAGTGACAGAGTTTCTGGATGCAATCGATATCATTCCCTACCTAGTTCTCTCGAGTCTTCTGTGTCATGAGTTTTTGTCCCTTTTTCACAATACATTCCCCCAAAATTCTATTGGATAGTCGCTACACCCCACTATCTTCAACCTATCAAATTATACATTAAGTAATGGATTTGTCACCCCGCGATAATTTTTAACATTTTGATTGGTCTTCATAATTGACGTCTTCGTAGGTGGCACATCCGGGGTTACTTCATTTTCTGGCACGTTCTTCAGGTCAAAAGTTCTCTTTTCCATGGTCGATTGTCCTTGAAAGTTTCCATATTTGTTGCAAAACGTATAAAACTTATACTAAAACAGCTAGCATGCGGATGAGAACGGAGCATGACTTCCAACATAAAACAAAGAAAAGAACACATACTGGGTTATGGCCTTTTGCGAGTCAGCACACTGAGGAAACAGAAAAATATGCTTTATTATGAGAGCTACAGGACTAAGTTTTCAACTCACGCTAACTTAAGACTTATGGATTCTAATAAACGTAATCCTCGTAGGTGTTAACATATTCAATTAATCATAATGCAAGCAATTATTTCTTATAATCGACATTAGTATATGTGTACAATAGCAGCTTCACACTTATAATTGCAATAAGGATACATCCAAGCGCATAATATTTTGTGATCATTTTGTATGCAGCATCGTTAGGTATAAGTATTTCACATCTAATATGTAATATTTAAACTACGCTCTCTCACTAGCTTTATTTGTTTTAAGCTGCCCAGCTTGAGTTTGTTCCTCCCCTTGTCCAAACCTTATTGACAGTGTTCCTCTTAGTTCTCCCTCTCTGTAAACAGGCCTGTAAATCTTGTTCTTATCTCATTACGTTTGCTGTGAATTCAAAGAACAAGGTCAGATGTCAGGTTCTGTCTTTGGTTGGAGCTTAGAGTTTACTTTTCTTTCTCTGACTTCAAGTATGAGGATTTATGTGATATTCATTCAGGATATTGGAGGTAGGAAAGAGTTTTTTCTATAACATGACAACACTTAATTGAACTGTGCATGGATTTCAGAATATATCAGAGTTAGGAAAAAAAATGAAGCACATTTTTGTTAACTCTGAACTGTGCTGGAAACAAATACCTTCATATGATTAAAACAAATCATTACACTAGGTGATGCAATTTCCACACATCGTTGTAGTTTTATTAGAAAAACGGTATGCCTGTGCAATCAAGAACGTGTTGTCTGTAATAGCAGTGTGCTACCACACCATACATGTTCCACTCCACTCTGCACCACTCCACACCACTGCACCCTACACTTCACTACTCCACTTTTCACCGCTCCATGCCACTGCACTCTGAGACGCTGTACTCTACTCCACTCTGAACCACTCCACTCTGTACCACTGTACTATATGCCAATGCACTTTACACCTCACTGCATCACTATACCTGCACCACTGCATGCTACATCACTCCTGTCTAGGCCACACCAATCTACTCCACACAACTTCATTCTGTGCCACTCTGCAAGACTGCACTGTACGCCACTGCATTCCATGCTAATACACTCTTTGCTAATGCACTTTACTCTGTAACAATCAACTCCATGACCCTACACTCTACACCAGTACATAGTACCAGTGGCGGCTGGTGAAATGTGAAAGGGGTGGGGTGTGAACTCTTACCTGGAATTGCAAGAAGCACCTATCTAACGAGACGCCAATATGAAAAAGCCTTAATCACTACATTTTCGTGCATTTCGGTTCTTAATGTGTTTTTTTTTACTGGAACAGTACACATTGTCTAGACACCTTCCAGTGCTTCTACTCTTTGGACGGTTATTCCCACTATATATTGATATGTATTAAGCCAGTAATGAAAAGAACATTGAAAATGGAACACCTATATTGTTTTACAGTTCATTTAAATTAAAATGTCACACTATGAACAGGCATTACATATGATGAGGGGCATTTTATTAGACAAAGCCTAAGCATTCATTCACAGAGCTGAAGACTGGACCGTTCCAGCAACTGGTGAAACTTTACATCTTTAAATACAAGCATCTTAAAGCGAATTAGTTTTACAATTGCTGGAATATGCCCGCATTGAGCTCTGACAAGGAAAACTGAGGCAGGTTGTTAGGGCAAGCTTTAGCACTGGTAGCACCTATTGTGGAAAACGTCCTTGGTGTCCCCTCCCACAAGTTCCTTTTTTTAACGTTAGCAGTGCAAAGCTTGGAAAATGTTTACTTAAATTCATCAAAGGCCATACATGAAATGTTCCAGTAGGAAAAAACAAATGTAAATAGAGAAACCAGATAGAACCAAGCATTGGTTGGAGTGACTATAACCATTAGAGATGTGTGAGTTGGCATTGTATGCCTCATTGATAGTACATCACCCTTAAGAGACATCATTTCACAAAATATTTGCTAAAATTTTAACCCAACAGGTATGAAAGTGTGAAACCCATCTCAGCCTTGACTTGAAGCACAAAACTGTTACACGACCATTGAGACTGAATAGCTATACCTAAATCGCAAAATCTCACCTAACACAGTCCTAGTATGACTGTGTCAACCTCCGAACACACTTCATTCCTATCATGCTTCCGTACTGGACTTCCCAATTTCTCACACATTGCGTGTTAGAAATGGGGACTCTAGTTGTCAGTCGGTTTGACCACTGTACAAGTAGGGACCCTATCTCTAATCAGGATAAGGGAGATACCCACTCAGATAACCCCTGCTCCCCCCTTGGCAGCTTGACACGAGCAGTCAGGATTATTTCAGAAGCAATGTGTAAAGCCTTTGCACATAACACACAGTAATACAGTGAAAAAACTACAAAAGGATACCACACCAGTTTAGAAACAATAGCCAATATTTATTTGTGTAAAACAAGACAAAAACAGGAAAAATACAACATACAGTAAGAAAGATATGAATTTTGCAAGAATTAACTTAAAAATAGAGTTCCTTGAAGTCGATAGCTCCACCTGGGGCTATCACAGCATTGTGAGCAACAAAACCAATAGTTCAGGCCGACTACAGCATCGCAGGCCAGCTATGGTGTCAGGAAGACCCGGAAATAGTACATTGGAAATGCAGGGCGTCGTGATCCTCACGATGAGAACCAGAGAGCGGCGTAACTGGCGTTGCAGGCATCGGTTCCAGAGGTCAGTGCGGGGGTCATTGGGGCCTTGAAGTCACACGTGTTGCAGATCAAGCTCTGGGCTGATGAAGTCAGGATGGCTGGTGAGGATGGCATCGGGCTGTGGTACGAAGTTGGACGATGAAACATGCGGTGCCCACAGGTCATGGTGCAGGCAGTGGCTCAGTGACAGTGTCAGTGAGACCAGGGCTGTGGCATGAAGTGGGCTGATGCAACATGCGGTGTCACCAGGTCATGGTGCAGGCAGTGTTGTCGTCATTGCTGAAGCGATGTCGTCGGTAGGCCGAAGTCGGTGTCGCTGTTGACGACACTGGAGTCGGTGCTGGTGTCGGTGGGCGGGGGCTGTGGTGTGGGATGGGACAGCGCTTGGTGTTCGTCACAAATGGTGTCCACAGGCCACGGGGCAGGCAGCGGCGCCAGTGTCAGCAGGAGCGGCATAGTCGGAGTTCCTCAGGCTGCAGTGTGAGCAAGGCGATGCCGCAGTGCGAGGCCCACACTTACGGTGCAAGCAGCGGCTCAGTGGCGGCGTCAGATGGTGGCGTCAGTGAGATGAGGGTTGCGGTGTGAAGCAAGGCAGTGGGGCTTCGTGTGGCATCGGCAGGTCACGGTGCATGCCAGCAGCATTGATGGCGTCGGCGCAGTAGTTTTCCTTCCTGAAAAGCACAAAACACACATGACGCAAAATTGAGTTTGCGCAGTTTTGCATCAAAAATTGCGGCGCTGACTTGCGCCATTCCAGGATGCCAGCCGGGTGGCAAATTTATGGAATGGTGTAATCCAGCGCAAAGGGTGGGCTAACGTCATGGAAAATGACGTTAGCCAGGAAGGGGTGGCCGTATGGGGGAAGGGAGTTTTGCCCCAAAAAATTACGTTAGGCTGGTTTGAGGCAAGAAAAATGCCTAGCGTCATTTCCTGATGCAAAACCATCCATGCCACATGACTCCTGTCTTATAAAAGACAGGAATCATGCTCACCACGCCAATGGCCAGCACACTGGGCAAGGGTCCCCTGGGCATGGTTACTGCAGTCAGTGCCATGTAGGGGGCACTTTAAAAAACTTTAAAAAGTACTTACCCTTCTTACCTGGGATGGTGTCCCCCCATCCTCCGGTGTCCCTCTGGTGGGGGTGTTCCTGGGGTTTGGGGAGGGCACCTGTGGACCCATTCCATGATGTCTAACCACGGAAATGGCTCCACATGTCCCCAAATGCCTGCCTGACCCAGGTGTTAAATAATGGCACTAAGCAGGCTTAGCGCCATTATTTAGGTCCGCCTCCCCCCGTGCACCACTTTTGCAAGGGAGGATAAATAAGGCGCTAGGGCCTTAGAGTCATTTTTTGGATGGGAACGCCCACCTTGCATCTCATTAATGCAAGGTGGTTTCACTTATTCAAAAAATGATTTAAACTCCAATTTCTTGGCTCTAAACAGGTCTAGCATCAAAATATAAATATGGCATTAGGTTTGCGCTGAATCAGCGTAAACAATTATGCTATTTCAGCGCAAACTGAGTATAAATGTGGGCCACAATTCACAGTGCTGTAGGAAGATGAAACTGAAGCCTTTTGTGTCCTTGAGACTTCCAACAGGAGACAAGCTCTCTCAAGTAGGATTCACAACAAAGTTGCTCTCTTTTAAGGCAGAAGCAGCAACTGCAGGCCAACCCAGAAAAACAACACAGCAAAGGGGCAGTACTCCTCCTCCAGCTCTTCGGCTCTTCTCCTTGGCAGGGGTTCCTCTTGATCCAGAAAGATGCTAAAAGTCTAGGGTTATAGGTCCACTACTTATATGAAGTTGGCACACTTCAAGGGAAAGTCTCAGTTGTTTGCAAAATCCTTCCTTGTCCAGGCCAGTCCCAGACACACACCAGGGGGATGGAGACTGTATTGTGTGAGGGCAGGCACAACCCTTTCAGGTGTGAGTGACCACTCCTCCGTCCACTCTAGCTCAGATCAGGATATGCAGGCTACACCCAAGCTCCCTTTGTGTCACTGTCTAGAGGGAATTCAAAACAGCCCAACTGTCAAACTGACCCAGACGGGGAAACAGACAGAGTCACAGAATGGTTTAAGCAACAAAATGCATACTTTCTAAAAGTGGCATTTTCAAACTAACACTCTAAAAACCAGCTCCACTAAAGATTTAAAAATGTTGAGTCCAGACAACCCCAAACTCCAAATTTCTATCTCCTCTCAAAGGGAAGCTGCACTTTTAGCATATTTAAAGGCAGCCCCTATGTTAACTGATGAGAGAGACAGGCTTTGCAACAGAGAAAAACAAATTTGGCAGTATTTCACTGTTAGGACTTGTAAAACACACCAGTACATATCCCACCTTTAACATACGCTGCACCATGCCCAAGGGGCTACATAGGGCCTACCATAGGGGTGCCTTACATGTACGATTTAGGCCTGGCAAGTGGGTACATTTGCCAAGTCCAATTGGCAGTGCAAGACCGCACACACAGATAATGCAGTGGCAGGTCTGAACTATGTTTACAAGGCTACTGTTAGAAATGGGGTCTTCGGTTGACAGTCAGGTTACCCCCTGTTCAAGCAAGGACCCTCACTCTAGTCAGGGTAAAAGAGAATCACCCTCAGCTAACCCCTGCTTACCCCCTTGGTAGCTTGGCAGAGCAGTAGGCTTAACTTCAGAGTGCTAGGTGTAAAGTATTTGTACCAACACACGCAGTAGCTTAATGAAAACACTACAAAATGACACCACACAGGTTTAGAAAAATAGGAAATATTTATCTAAACAAAACAAGACCAAAACGACAAAAATCCACCATACACAAGTCAAGTTATCAATAAATCAAAAAGAGTCTTTAAGTAGTTTTAAAAACACACTAGCACTGCTAGAGTGAAAATGTACCTGGTGTGCGTCAAAAATAACCCAACATGGGTAGGTATGCATCAAAAATAACTCCGCACAGTGGTACTTGAGTCAAAAATCCAGCCGCACGATGATCCGTAAATCCCACAGCGCAGGTTGTGATCTCCCAGCCTCCGTCAGCGATGCTGCACGTCGTTTCTCCTGCTCCGTGCGTCGATTTTTTCAGTCGCGTTTCCTGTGAGCGTCGTTTCTCAGCTGCGAGCTGGCGGCACGTCGGTTTTTGAGCCGCAGATCGGATTTGCGTCAATCTTTTCCCTGCACGGTGCTCTGTGCGTCGATTTCTTGTCTTTAGGCTGCCAGCTTCTCCTTTCAGGGTCCCAGGAACTGGATGGGCACCACAGGGCAGAGTAGGAGTCTCTCCAGAGACTCCAGGTGCTGGCAGAGAGAAGTCTATGCTGTCCCAGAGACTTCAAACAACAGGAGGCAAGCTCTAGATCAAGCCCTTGGAAATTTCTTCTCAAGATGGAAGGCACACAAAGTCCAGTCTTTGCCCTCTTACTCTGGCAGAAGCAGCAACTACAGGATAGCTCCACAAAGCACGGTCACAGGCAGGGCAGCTCTTCTTCCTCAGCTATTCAGCTCTTCTCCAGGCAGAGGTTCCTCTTGGTTCCAGAAGTGTTTCCCAAGTCTGTAGATTTGGGTGCCCTTCTTATACCCATTTTAGTCTTTGAAGTCACCTTTCTTCAAAGGGGACTCACACCTACTTGTGAAATCCTGCCTTGCCCGGGCAAGGCCTCAGACACACACCAGGGTGTTGGAGTCTGCATTGTCAGAGGCAGACACAGTCCTTTCAGATGAGAGTGACCACTCCACCCCTCCCTCCTAGCAGAGATGGCTAATTAGGAAATGCAGGCTACACCCCAGCTCCCTTTGTGTCACTGTCTAGTGTGAGGTGAAAAACAACCCAACTGTCAAACTGACCCAGACAGGGAATCCACAAACAAGGCAGAGTCACAGAATGGTTTAAGCAAGAAAATGCTCACTTTCTAAAAGTGTCATTTTCAAACACACAGGTGGTCATTCTGACCTCGGCGGTAAAAGGCGCCTACCGCCGGTCAGAAATCCTCCATAATCCCGCCGCGGTCGCGTAAACCCGCCACGGTCATTCTGACCCGCAGAAGGCAAACCTCCGAAAATCCGACCGCCACAACAGACCGCCAGACCAGCGGTCGGCGGAAAGGTGGAGGTGACAAAACCTCCACCGTCACGCCAACAGAAATACGCCCATGCCATTACGACCCACGAATCCACACGGCGGTCATTCAAACGCGGTATTCCATTGGCGGGACACACCGCCGCGGTCAGAATACACACAAACGAACAAAACCCAGCCACATTGGACGATTTGAATCCCACACACCTGATACACATACACACACCACTCCCACACACACAATACAATATAAAACACCCACCCACATCACCCACAAACCCCTACGCTAAAAAATTCGTAAAGAAGGCAAGAGCGAGACACCAGCATCCAAAAAATAACAGCCACAGCCACTCAACACCATCACCCACACACTATCCACACACAAAACAACACACACCACCACACTCAACTCACTTAAATACACATACTCCACCCCACACATCATACACACCACCCCATGGCACCCCAAAGACAACCCCGCTTCACAGACGAAGAACTCAGGGTCATGGTGGAGGAAATCGTTCGGGTAGAGCCCCAGCTGTTCGGCACACAGATACAATACACCAGCATTGCCCGGAGGACGGAGCTATGGCAGAGGATTGTCGACAGGGTGAACGCAGTGGGACAGCACCCCAGAAATCGGGAAGACATCAGGAAGCGATGGAACGACCTACGGGGGAAGGTGCGTTCCATGGTATCCAGGCACAACATCGCCGTGCAGAAGACTGGCGGAGGACCCCCACCTCAACCCCCACAATTCACATAATGGGAGGAGGAAGTCTTGAACATCCTGCATCCTGACGGCCTCGCAGGAGTCGGCGGAGGAATGGATACTGGTAAGTTGAAGCTTCAATACTGCTTCCCCCCCACCTGCATGCCAAATCAGACCCCAACCCTCACCCCCATCCTCGAACCCCACCCTCACCCCCACCCCCATCCTCACCCCCACCCTCACCCCCACCACCATCCTCACCCCCACCACCATCCTCACCCCCACCACCATCCTCACCCCCACCCCCAGCACACCTATTCCCCGCCAATGTCTCACCATCACAACCCACACATCCCAAAACCTAGGCCTGCATGCGTCCACTAAGCATGGACACCCATCACCAAAGCATGCCCAATGCATATACACATCCCCCCCACAAGCCATCCTCACCAAAGCCCCCACACACGAATGCCAGCACTTGGGGACACGAGAACCCACAGATACACCCATATGCCACACATTGAAACTATAACCATACCTCTATACCCCTGCAGGACCCGACCGTCAACACACCGCGGCGGAGGGGCCAGAACTCTCCACACCCCCCACCCAAGAGGCCGTCAGCGATGACAGCAGCTCTGTCGACCTGGACACCGATGACCAGCCCGGACCATCGGGGACCTCTGGACAGTCGGTTCCCCTCACACAGGCCCAGGCCACTACAGACCCAAACCCCTCTGGGAACACCAGCACAGCTCCCACCCAGCGGGCCCATGCCTCTGTCTCCAGGGCGCGTCAATCTGCGGTGTGTCTACCACTACAGGGCACCCAGGATAACCCACCACCCCAACAACAACAGGGACCTGGGGGCAGTGGTAGTGGGCACACCGGCCAGGGGGCAGAGGCCCAGGGAAACAGGGGAACTCGGAGGGCAGCTGTGCGACAGGGGGGGGAGGAGAGGCCCAGGGAACCCACTCTCCACGAGGTCCTCACCACCATCATGGGAGCATACAACCGCTCCCAGGAGACGATGGCGACGGTACTGGCCCGGTTCCAGGAGATCCAGGTACTGCAGGAGGAACACTATCGGGGGTACAGGGAGGACATCAGAGCCATCAACACCACCCTGGTTACCATGGTAGGGCTGCTGCAGGACCTCGTCAACAACAGGGCGGACACTGAACAACACCCAAGGGCCCCTGCCACTAGCCTGGACCAAGAACAGCCAACCACCTCCGCCGGCGCTAGTGGACAGGAGGCCCCCGCACAGCAGCAGCCCACCAGACCCCCACCTCCTGCAGGAGAAGAACCACCCCGCAAGAGGGCCCTGAGATCTCGCAAGAAGACAGAGTAGGATGTCAAGACCCCCGCCAGCAATGGATACCACCTGATGTCATCCCACTGTCCCACATTGTCACCCTGTCCATCCTTGAACTGCCCATGCTCCATCTCTCCACAGGCCTCTGGACAATGCACCTGTGTGACTGTTACTCTGGACTCTGCCATGGACATTCCTTCACCATAGCCCCCACCCACTTGAAACCACCCATCCCATTTTGAGCACTTAAATAAACACCTATTTTGCACCAAAATATCTGGAGTCTGGCTGTGATTTCAATAGATTGTAATTGACATGACAGTGCAAATATGTCCTTGTACATGGTGAAGTCAACAAACAGCTGCCACAAAGCTGTAGTCCATGGGGAAACGAAGCACAGGACTCGTAGTGGGGACCCCAGATCTGAAATAGGGAGGGAAAAGCCAAAACTCAGTCATCATACACTGGGGCAAATAGACAGGCAGCAGAGATGCTGGAGAGTAGTTAACATTTACTAAATTATCTTTGAAATGTTACCTGTGTCCTATTGGAAGTACTGTTCAATGATTCTGTCCCTGTTGTCTGTTTCAGCCCCGTCGTCTTCCTCCTCGTCACTCTCCTCAGGTTCCACCGCTGCCACAACACCACCGTCTCGACCATCCTCCTGCAGGAAAGGCACCTGGCGGCGCAAAGCCAGGTTGTGAAGCATGCAGCAGGCCACGATGATGTGACACACCTTCTTAGGTGAGTACATTAGGGATCCACCTGTCATATGCAGGCACCTAAACCTGGCCTTTAGGAGGCCAAAGGTGCGTTCGATCACCCTCCTAGTACGCCCATGGGCCTCATTGTACCGTTCCTCTGCCCTGGTCCGGGGATTCCTTACTGGGGTCAGTAGCCACGACAGGTTGGGGTACCCAGAGTCCCCCACTAGCCATACACGGTGTCTCTGTAGCTGTTCCATCACGTAAGGGATTCTGCTATTCCTGAGGATGTAGGCGTCATGCACTGACCCTGGGAATTTGGCATTTACATGCGAGATGTACTGGTCAGCCAAACACACCACCTGGATGTTCATTGAATGGTAATTTTTTCTGTTCCTGTACACCTGCTCCCTGTCTCTTGGGGGAACCAAAGCCACATGGGTCCCATCAATCGCACCAATTACATTGGGAATATGTCCAAGGGCGTAGAAATCACCCTTCACTGTAGCCAATTCGCCCACCTCAGGGAAAATGATGTAGCTCCTCACGGATTTCATCAGGGCAGACAACACTCTGGATAACACCTTCGAAAACATGGGCTGAGACATCCCAGAAGCAATTCCCACGGTTGTCTGAAATGACCCACTTGCCAAGAAATGGAGTACTGACATGACCTGCACCAGAGGGGGAATCCCTGTGGGTTGGCGGATGGGGGACATCAGGTCGGGCTCCAGCTGGGCACACAGTTCATGGATAGTGGCACGGTTAAGACGGTAGGTCAGGATAATGTGGCGTTCTTCCATTGTCGACAGGTCCACCAGCGGTCGGTACACGGGAGGATTCATCCGTCTCCTCGCCCAACCCAGCGGACGGTGCCTAGGAAGGACAACATGGAGCACACAGTCAAGCAACCCACAGGTACGTACTCACAGCTAGCACAGTATACGATTCTCTATGCAGTGAATGGCGTGTCTGAGTGGCTATGCAAGGCCTAGGCCTGTGTGACGCAGTTGAAATTGAGCCATGTGGGCCCTGGAAATGGCGGCTGCCTGACCTGTGAAGTGTGACAATGGGATGTGAGGTCAATGCGCTGGCGTGGCACACCGCGGCGGGCGGCGGGCGAAGACCGCGGCGCAAAGCCGCATTGGTTAACATTGAAGCCTATGGGTTTCAGGAGCCAATGGCGAAGGGCGCCGGCGGTGGCGGGACGCACCGCCGCGGTACGCACCGCCGCGGATGTCACCGCCATTTTCTATCTACTTATCCACTTGCGACTTGAACTTTCACAGGAGAGGACCTATACTGCAAGTGTTGCTGTGACCTCGGTCTGGAAGGGACAATGGCTGCTGCGCCTGGGGAAAGGGCCCCTGCCTTCACTGGAGAGGAGTTGGAGAAACTTGTGGATGTGGTCCTCCCCCAGTATGCGCTACTCTACGGTCCTCCAGACCAACAAGTGAGTTTAATTCAATCTGGATTTGGGGCCACTGGCTGGCTTGGGGGCCTGGCGGGGGGCCTGGCGGGGATGGGGGGCATGTTGGGCCTGGCGGGGGGCATGGCGGGGATGGGGGGCATGTTGGGCCTGGCGGGGGTCCTGGCGGGGGGCCTAGCGGGGATGGGGGGCATGTTGGGCCTGGCGGGGGGCATGGCGGGGGGCCTGGCGGGGATGGGGGGCGTTGGGCCACTGGAAAGGAAAATGCTGACAAACTTGAACGTGGTATTTCTCCCTCCCTGTACGTGTCACATAGGTCCGCGCCCATGAGAAGATCGGGATTTGGCGTGCCATCGCCTAGGAAGTCCGGACCCTGGGGGTCCACCATCGACGGGGCACCCACTGCCGCAAGAGGTGGGAGGACATCCGCCGCGGGACCAAGAAGACCGCCGAGTCTCTGCTGGGGATGGCCTCCCAACGTAGGCGGGGTGCCTGCCGTCAACTGAGCCCCCTGATGTTCCGGATCCTGGCGGTGGCCTACCCTGAATTGGATTGGTGCGTGAGGGCAGCACAGCAGACACAAGGGGGTGAGTACAAGCATTATCTACTCTGTTGTCGCGCAGTGGAGGTGTCTGGTTGGGGGAGGAGGGCTGGGGGTCCCCCTAGGCCAGGGCGATATCTGTAGGCTGGGCACCCCCATAAGCCCCTGTGTCCCCAGCCACCACCCTCAGTAGTTTGTCAGTACAGCCATCCCTGGGCTGTGTCATCCATGGGTGCAGTTGTCAACTCTAGGCGTGTAGGGCATGTTCCACGGAATGCGTAGCAGACCCCAAGTGCGCAACTTAGTGCAGGGGGCATCTGTGTCTGTCATGTCCGCTAACTGTACCGGAGAACCATGTACTCAATATCCCTTTATTTCTCTCTCCCCCCCCCTTTTTGTTTGTCTTTCTGTGCTTGTGTGCATCAGCATCATCAGGCGGAGGAGAAGTGGCATCGGGGCAGGAGGGAGCTGCATCTCACATGGCCCAGGAGGGCCATGCCACAGAGTCAGACTGGACCAGTGAGACGGAGGGCGAGGGGAGCTCCACGACGGGGACGACTGGACCCTGCAGCGACACGGACACGTCCTCGGAAGGGGGCTCCCTTGCGGGGGTGGCACCATCCGTGCCCCCCGCCATTACAGGTACAGCCGCCACCCAGCGCACCATCTCCGCCCTCCCAGCAGCCCCTCAGCGTTCGCCCCGTGCCCGCTCTGCCAGGAAGCCGGGCATCTCCTTCGCCCCAGGCACCTCAGGCCCTGCCCCTGTTACCCCCGCTGCCCTCAGTGAGGAGGTCATTGACCTCCTCCGAACGCTCATTGTTGGGCAGACTACCCTTTTGAATGCCATCCAGGGGGTGGAGAGGGAGGTTCATCGCAGCAATGCGTACCTGGAGGGCATTCATTCGGGTCAGGCTGCCCATCAGCGATCGTTCCAGGCTCTGGCCTCAGCACTGACGGCAGCCATTGTCCCTGTCTCCTGCCTGCCTCTACTAACTCCCTCCTCCCAGTCTCCTGTTCCTCTGCCTGTCCCACCCACACCATCAGACCAGCCTGCACACACCTCAACACCCAAGAGAAGCTCATCCAAACATAAGCACCACAGATCACGCAGACATTCACACACGCAACATTCCGATGCAGACATGCCAACAGTCACTACCACCTCTGTGACCCCCACCTCCTCGTCTCCCTCCTCCCTCCCTGTGACGTCTACACTCACACCTCCATTCACCTCACCATCAGCCAGTGTTTCCATCACCAGCACACCCTCCACTCCAGTCCGCACACTTGCAGTCACCACCCCCACTGCCATTTACACGTCCCCTGTGTCCTCTCCCACTGTGTCTGTCACCCCCTCTTCCACACCACACAAACGCAGCCACCCACCCACCCAACAGCCATCCACCTCACGACAGCCTATCCCTCCTGCACCTGCACCCAAAGACAGCAAACGTGACTCACCTACAACCACATCCTCTCCCTCCACTCCCATTCCCACTGTACCTACCACTCTCTATTGTCCCAAGAAGCTCATCCTCGCCACTACTAACTTCTTTCCTGACCCTGAGCCCCCCCCTCCTTCTCGTCGGGGTAAGAAGAGCACCTCAGCCACCACCAGCCCTGCAGCCCCCTTGACAAGGGTGCAGGGGTATTGGAGCCCGCCAGCCCGCATGTCTGGATCTTCGCCCAGCAGCAAGGGGACAGCCAGCCCACCCCCTGGGAAGAGGAGCAGAAGGCGGAAGGGGCGCCGCAGGAGCCCGCCTTCTACATCCCCCCCGGACACCACCCAGAGACAGTCACCAGCCACAGCTCCAAAGGGAGGGAAGGGCCACAGGCCCACGACTAAGGAGGGCAAGGGCAGCAAGTCGGAGAGGTCAGGCAGCAGGCCTGCTGCCCAGGAGGAGCCCACAACCCCCATAGCCGCTGCCCCGGGAGGAACCGGCACAGCTGCCCCGGGAGAGCCCACCACCCCCATAGCCGCTGCCCAGGGAGGACCCAGCCCAGCTGGCCAGGAGGGCCCCACCACCCACAGCCCAGGTGGGCAGTGAAGGAGCACCATCCCCGCTGCCCAGGAGGGCACCACCAGGCAATTAGCAGTTGGCCATAGACCGTCCGCCGTCTCAAGAACCGCTGAACTTGGCCCCGCCGTCTCAAGAACCGCTGAACTGGGCCCTTCAAGGCAAGGAGCACTGAACTGGGCCCCGCCGTCTCAAGAACCGCTGAACTGGGCCCTTCAGGGCAAGGACCGCTGAACTGGGCCCCGCCGTCTCAAGAACCGCTGAACTGGGCCCCGCCGTCTCAAGCACCGCTCCGCTGGGCCCCGCCGTCTCAAGAACCGCTTAACTGGGCCCTTCAGGGCAAGGACCGCTGAACTGGGCCCCGCCGTCTCAAGAACCGCTGAACTGGGCCCCGCCGTCTCAAGCACCGCTCCGCTGGGCCCCGCCGTCTCAAGAACCGCTTAACTGGGCCCTTCAGGGCAAGGACCGCTGAACTGGGCCCCGCCGTCTCAGGAACCGCTGAACTGGGCCCCGCCGTCTCAAGCACCGCTCCGCTGGGCCCCGCCGTCTCACGCACCGCTCCGCTGGGCCCCGCCGTCTCAAGAACCGCTTAACTGGGCCCTTCAGGGCAAGGACCGCTGAACTGGGCCCCGCCGTCTCAAGAACCGCTGAACTGGGCCCCGCCGTCTCAAGCACCGCTCCGCTGGGCCCCGCCGTCTCACGCACCGCTTAACTGGGCCCTTCAGGGCAAGGACCGCTGAACTGGGCCCCGCCGTCTCACGCACCGCTCCGCTGGGCCCCGCCGTCTCAAGAACCGCTTAACTGGGCCCTTCAGGGCAAGGACCGCTGAACTGGGCCCCGCCGTCTCAAGCACCGCTCCGCTGGGCCCCGCCGTCTCAAGAACCGCTTAACTGGGCCCTTCAGGGCAAGGACCGCTGAACTGGGCCCCGCCGTCTCAGGAACCGCTGAACTGGGCCCTTCAAGGCAAGAACCGCTGGCCCTTTGGCAGACATGGCAGGGCAGGATCTATCTCGGGCAGGGCTGCAGGATGTCCTCTGGCCAACTTGCCTCCTCCAGTGGCAGTGGGGTCTGTTATGGACTGTATGGACTGTGGCTTTGCTCTCCCCAGGATGGCCCAGTGGGCAGGCCACCCACTGTATGGACTGTATGGACTGTGGCTTTGCTCTCCCCAGGATGGCCCAGTGGGCAGGCCACCCACTGTATGGACTGTTTGGACTGTGGCTTTGCTCTCCCCAGGATGGCCCAGTGGGCAGGCCACCCACTGTATGGACTGTTTGGACTGTGGCTTTGCTCTCCCCAGGATGGCCCAGTGGGCAGGCCACCCACTGTATGGACTGTATGGACTGTGGCTTTGCTCTCCCCAGGATGGCCCAGTGGGCAGGCCACCCACTGTATGGACTGTTTGGACTGTGGCTTTGCTCTCCCCAGGATGGCCCAGTGGGCAGGCCACCCACTGTATGGACTGTTTGGACTGTGGCTTTGCTCTCCCCAGGATGGCCCAGTGGGCAGGCCACCCACTGTATGGACTGTTTGGACTGTGGCTTTGCTCTCCCCAGGATGGCCCAGTGGGCAGGCCACCCACTGTATGGACTGTATGGACTGTGGCTTTGCTCTCCCCAGGATGGCCCAGTGGGCAAGCCACCCACTGTATGGACTGTATGGACTGTGGCTTTGCTCTCCCCAGGATGGCCCAGTGGGCAGGCCACCCACTGTATGGACTGTTTGGACTGTGGCTTTGCTCTCCCCAGGATGGCCCAGTGGGCAGGCCACCCACTGTATGGACTGTTTGGACTGTGGCTTTGCTCTCCCAGGATGGCCCAGTGGGCAGGCCACCCACTGTATGGACTGTTTGGACTGTGGCTTTGCTCTCCCCAGGATGGCCCAGTGGGCAGGCCACCCACTGTATGGACTGTTTGGACTGTGGCTTTGCTCTCCCCAGGATGGCCCAGTGGGCAGGCCACCCACTGTATGGACTGTTTGGACTGTGGCTTTGCTCTCCCCAGGATGGGCCAGTGGTCATGGAGTCCCCTCGTGGATCTGGCGTCGTGTACTCAAGTGGCTGAGGTGCCCCCCCTTCCCTTCCCCCTGAGGTGCCTGTCCTATTTTCTTTCTGATGCCCCTGCAGTGTTCTCTCCGTGGAGTTCTTGTCGTGGGACTGGGCCTTGCCCCTTTGCACAGGACCCCTGTGATCCACGGACAGTGGTTGGACTACATTTAGTAGCTGTATATATTTTGTACATAGTTTATTTATTTATTGGGATTACTGGTGTACATATTTCAATATATCTGCCCGTTTATGATCTCTTCTTTTGGTCTTTGCATTATTTCGGAGGGGGGTGGTTTGTGGGTTGTGACAGTGATCTGTGGGAATGCATTGATGTGTGTGTTGTAGTGGGTGTGGGTGGGTGGGTGTGTGCCGGTAATCTTTTCCCTCCCCTGTGTCGTAGGTGCAGTACTCACCGATGTCTTCCGCGCCGCCGGGCGTGCTCCTGGTATATGAGCAGGAATAGGAGTGCGGGGATGACCTGCAACTCTGGTTCCATACTGCCGGAATCTCGCGTGGAGTGCGTAGAGGTGAGCGTTTTCCCGTTCGTAGTCTGTTTCCGCTGTGTTCTTATCGGCGGTGCTCCCGCCCCGGAAAAGGTGGCAGATTGGTGGGTCGTAATAGGGTGGGCGGTACATTGTCTGCCGCCTGGCTGTTGGCGGGAACCGCCGCGCTGTTTGTTTGTACCGCTGTGGCGGGCGGAGTGTTAAGTTGGCGGGCTGTGTTGGCGGTTCCCGCCAGGGTCAGAATTGCATATTTTAGACCGCCGGCCTGTTGGCGGCTTGGCCGCCGCTTTATCACCGACCGCCAGGGTCAGATTGAGGGCCACAATCTCAAAACCAACTTTACTAAAAGATGTATTTTTAAATTGTGAGTTCAGGGAACCCAAACTCCACATGTCCATCTACTCTCTAGGGGAATCTACACTTTAATCATATTTAATCATGGTAGCCCCCATATTATCCTACGAGAGAGACAGGCCTTGCAACAGTGAAAAACGAAATTGGCAGTATTTCACTGTCAGGACATATAAACCACATTACTATATGTCCTACCTTATCCATACACTGCATCCTGCCCTTGGGGCTACCTAGGGCCTACCTTAGGGGTGCTTTACATGTAAGAAAAGGGAAGGTTTAGGCCTGACAAGTGGGTACACTTGCCAAGTCGAATTTACAGTGTAAAAATATACATACAGACACTGCAGTGGCAGGACTCAGACATGATTACATGGTTACTTGTGTGGGTGGCACAACCAGTGCTGCAGGCCCACTAGTAACAATTGATTTACATGCCCTGGGCACCTCTGGTGCACTTTACTAGGGACTTAACAGTAAAACAAATATGCCAATCATGGAGAACTAATTACATACACATTTTAAACAGGAGCACTTGCACTTTAGCATTGGTTAGCAGTGGTAAAGTGCCCAGAGTAATAAAAACAGCAAAATCAGAGTCCAGCACACATCAATAACCTGGGGAACAGAGGCAAAAATTTAAGGGAGACCACGCCAAGGATGAAAAGTCTAACAGCTACTCATGAGTGTGGCACAATCAGTGCTGCAGGCACACTAGATGCATTTGATTTACAGGCCATGGGCACCTCTAGTGCGCTGTAATAGGGACTTACTGGTAAATCAAATATGTCAATCATGGATAAACCAACAAACAGTACAATTTATACAGGGAACACTTGCACTTTAGCACTGATCAGCAGTGGTAAAATGTGCAGAGACAATAAACCAGCACAGAGTCCTGCATAGCATAAAAATCGGAGGTCAGAAGACAAAAAGAAAGGGGAGACATGCCAAAAAGCTTACAGGTCTAACATTGTGAATAAGGAGATACAGGCCCTCATTCCGATCTTGGCGGGCGGCAGGCGCCGCCCGCCAAGCGGAAACCGCCACTTGGCCGCTCCGTTCTGGCTTTCCCGCTGGGCCGGCGGGCCGGCGGGCGCCCGCCAAAGGAGCGCCCGCCGGCCCAGCGGGAAAGGCCCTGCAACAAGGAAGCCGGCTCCAAATGGAGCCGGCGGAGTTGCAGGGGTGCGACGGGTACAGTAGCACCCGTCGCGATTTTCACTGTCTGCAATGCAGACAGGGAAAATCTTTATGGGGCCCTGTTAGGGGGCCCCTGCACTGCCCATGCCAGTGGCATGGGCAGTGCAGGGGCACCCAGGGGCCCCACGGCACCCATTCCCGCCATCCTGTTCCTGGCGGTTTTTACCGCCAGGAACAGGATGGCGGGAAGGGGGTCGGAATCTCCATGGCGGCGCTGCCTGCTTGCAGCGCCGACATGGAGATTCAGCCCATGCAGGGGAACACCGCGGTCAGAATGGGCTGGGAAGCACCGCCAGCCTGTTGGCGGTGCTTCCGTGGTCCCCGGCCCTGGCGGTTTTTACCGCCAGGGTCGGAATGACCACCACAGTGTCTCAGCCATGACACTCACATGAAGACTCCAAAACTGAGAGACTTCTGTTCAGTTTAATGGAAAACACTAATGCTAAGCAAAGGATGTACTGCTTACATGAGTCCATCAGCAATGAACCTCAGGAATATCATTATCATGCTGTTATGTGAGAGGTGTGTAATTTATGCCATTGGGCAATGCTTTGCTAGGGACATAAGGCTCACTGAGAGAAAATACCTATTTTTGACATGGTTAGCCCCCACCTTTTGCCTGATGTATGATGCAGCCTAGAAATTGTAGTGTCCAGGGTCCCTGCTAACAAGGTTCCCGGGACAGAACTTTTTCACTAAAACTGTTGTGATGCATGACACAATTGGATACACCTTTAGCTACCACTATAAGTCCCTAGTAAAGGTATTTAGGTACCCAGGGCTTGGGGTACTATTAGTAGGCCTCTGAGGGCAGCTGCACTGATTGTACCACCCTCTAGGGCCATGCACCCAGATGCCCTAGCACTGCCATTGCAGGCTGGGTGTACTGGTGCAATCCTAAAAACTCAACATGGCACTTTGCCTGTGTGCCCTGTCCACCATGCACTGCATATACTATGGTAGGCCTTACAGCCCTAAGGCAGGGTGCATCATATCATATGTGAGGACATAGCTGCATGAGCAATAAGCCCCCACAGTGACCCTGCCAAACCTAGGATACGGGGAGTGAATAGAGCAGCCATTTTAATACATGTACTGGACCCTGTTCAATACAAGTTTCCCAGCTACATGATGGCCACTCTGAACCCTGGGTTGTTTGGTATCAAACAGCTTGGAATTATAAATTCAAACTGGTACCAGCATTGGATTTATCCCCAACTGTGCACAGGGGTCACCTAAGAGGTGCCCCCCTGCAAAAGCTAACTACCCTGCATGGTTGCTGACTGATTCTATCCAGCCTGCCGCCTCCAGACACCCAATCTACAAACCTTGGGGGAGTAGTCTGCCTCTCTGGCTTGTAGAACAATGCCCTTCCTGGATGGAGATGCTAACACCCTCTCCCTCAGGAATGTGCACTGCTCTGGTAGGGAGCTTCAAATGGCTTAACACCTTTGAAACCCGACCCCCAGGCCTGCTACTAGCAGCAGATGGTCAACCCCTTTGCAAACCCCCACTTTGGGCTGGAGCAATAGTGGAAAATACACAAAGGGTAGGAGGAGTGGCCCCACTTGGAATGCACCACCCCTAAGGTGTTTCCTGCGAGGTGGACACTCCATTTCATTTTCCTTCATCTGAGATCGAAGGAAAATAGCCAATGAGGGATAGGGAAGTGAACCTTCCCACAGAAAGTGGTCACTAAAGTGGGTGTAGCCACCCAAAGGACATTACCACATTCCCCCTAAAATGCCCACTAAATTCAGTATTTAGTAGGCATCCCTAGACCAGGTAATGACATTTGATGGACATACAGAAGACCAGCACAAAGAAGAACTGTGGACCTGCTGCACAAAGAAAAGGCACCAAACCCTGCTTGCAGCACCCAGGACCTGACAATCACCACTGAGGAGCTGCTGGACAACTGGAAAACTCTAAAGAACCCCAGACAACCTCTAGGCTTCGAGATTCGCCCAAGAACTACCCCAGAGCGGAGATACCATTCTGCAACACGAAGAAACCAGCGAACCAGTGAGGGTCACTTCACTGACCAGCTGCTAACTCCTGAACCGGAAATTGCAGCTGGACATGACAAAACACCAACAACCATGAGGGCAAACCCTAAAAGTGTGCCAAGTTTGGTGGCACTGTGCCCTCCAGTGGTTGAACCGTGCTAGTACCGTGGGTATTAGTCAGCTGATGTCAGACACCAGGAAAACCAGCCTGCCCGGTGCTGAAAAAGGACAAGGAGGAAGCTCCAGTTGTGGGACTTCAGGAACACCCTGGCCCTCTGACCAGAGTGCCCCCGTTGTCCTGCAAATTACCCTTGAAGTAACTTACCTCCAGACCCGAAGGGCATCTTTACACACATCTCTAGGCTCACCGATTCGCTCTGCACCTGGCCACCCTGTGCCTTACAACAAAGAACCTACTGTGCCCTAAGGGTCCCTCACCCCTTGTGACCTCGACACTCCCAGAGGACCCCGAGGAAGCACCTCTAAACTTACCTGCACAGACCTTTTCCAAGTGGTTCCCTGCAGTGGCCCTGCACCAGCTCCAGAGACCTTTCACAGTTGCTCCTGCCGGATCTGGGAGCCACCCGAACTTCTCCAGCTGGCACAGGGTGCCCACTGATGACCTCAACCAACCTGCAAAAGAAGAACTTGGTAAAGCAATAGTTTGATTTTAAATGTATTTTTAAAGGTGACTTTCCATTGTGCGTAATTATGCACAAAAAGTCTATTTTTATTAAATTTCAGAAATCCATATCTCAAAAAGTACTTAACCATTTTTGATAATCTTGGTCTTAAAAATAACATAAATGGTATTTTTATAAATTGATCTTGAGTTATTCCTTTGAGTGTATGAGTTGCAAGATTGATACCTTGAATACAACAAATGCTTTGCACGGCTCCAAGGTTGGACTTCCTGCTCGACCAAGCTACCTTAAAAATTAGAGCATTAGGTGAACTAGTTTTCACCTCTGTAAACCAACATGTGGTTGCCTGGACCCCCTGCACAGTGTGCCTAGCTTTGCACACTACAAAGAGGGACAGCCTCCTACACTCACACATGGCAGGATGCATGCTATTTACATGACAAAGACAAAATTGACCACACTAAAATCGACCTACGTTCAAGCACTATTGAAATAATGAAAACTAAGCTGCACAAGGAGGCTGATATATCAACACTAACACCAAACTAGTCATCCTTAAGCATGATATATGTGTTGTACGTTACATATTCACCAAAACACTGGGGTGGCTATTAGTATAATAAGTGTAATTGCACTGGAGTCTGGGAGTTTGATGGGCCCACAGCATCTCAATGATGGCGCTCTTTTACAATTCAGTCATGGTACTTGCTCGTTACACCCTTGCTACACTACTGCACAGGAATGGAAGAGCTGTATAAAACTTGAGACTGTGTAGATTTACAGCATACAAATTACTGACTTAGATAGCAATACAAACTTCCTGTTCTCAAGTATACAGTGTGTCATATTCTGCATCATATTTAGCCATCTACAAATTGTCTGTGCTCACATACACACAAAAAACAGTGAAACATAACCTGTTCAAACATGTAACAGGATGACATACATAATCAAACTGCCACAAACACTGGTAACTGCCGCACATACTCAGCTACACATTGCTATTTTACACTACTAGCTGCAGAGAGAATCTAGACACACAACCATAGTACACATCTTCCAGAAACTTGCACGCTGCCACTCACAAGGTGCTCTTTTCAAACACAGATTTCTGTTACAGTCAGCCATGCACTGAATTGTTTACAAATGTACCCTATACATTGAGGCGTACACCCATTTTACTGTTACATAGAAAGGGCCACACTTACCCCCACTTGGGTGATTTGGCCTGGATAGACTGGTGAGTCTAAGTAGGGGCACTGCTGACATCTTAATGAGCACATGAACTTTTGGCATATTTTTGAGTGTGGGCTTTTGCAGTCATTTTTCAGGGCAGGTGTGTCAGGATGTTTCAGAATATTCTCTCCCCCACCATATATTTTAAGTAGCTGAGCTGCTGCCATGTTTTGAGCATGCGCATTGCAAGTATGTCTTGCAAGGCATACAGTAATGGCATGATTTTAATCAGGTATGCTGTGACAGTGTTTTAAACTAGCACCTAGTCAGGATATTCTATCAGCATAGGTATAATTGCCAAAATGTTATTGTGCCAATAGATTGTTGCCATTTTCTTAAAGTTGCACAAATGGTAGGTGTCTGTCGGTCTGTAAAAGAAGTACAGATAAAAATAACTCTGAAAGATAGGTCTCTCACACCTGTGGCTGACCAGTTCAGGCAGCTCAGGTTGCGTGCAAAAGAATTGCCGATGATGCCTGCTTGGCTGGTGTTATTTATGTGAATGTGGATGATTAATCTTGGTGGATGAGTGGACAAGGAAGCAGGGAGGCCGAGGCCACAGAGCTTCACTAGCCCAGATACCATGGGAACGTGGGGGGTGCATCCTCGCTGACTGATAGCATTTGAAAGCACTGGGCTGAAGCCTAATGCGCCCGGCCTATGTTCAATTAGTGAGGCTGCATTCTCTTACAAGGGGTGTGGTCTTAAAGTCTAGCAGGCCACTGAGGGCCAGGGCTGAGGAAAGCTAAGCCCGGCAAATAATGTAAGGGCAAGCGCATGTGCACTAGTGCATGTGTCTGGGAAAAAGTTCCTGACTACCTCTTCAGGGGTAAAATATAAGTAAAACTATAAATATGGGGCAAGAATTAAAGAGGGCGGAGCCCCATAGCCCATTGCAAGGAACTGCCCCTGCACTGTACGTCACTCTATTCTATTCTGCACCCCTGCACTCTATGTGACGGCACTCTACACCTCTATTCCATTCCACTCTATTGCACCCTACGCAACGCACT
This sequence comes from Pleurodeles waltl, assembly GCF_031143425.1. Lineage (NCBI taxonomy): Eukaryota > Metazoa > Chordata > Amphibia > Caudata > Salamandridae > Pleurodeles > Pleurodeles waltl. Next base: position 980,273,728 of record NC_090449.1, read on the forward strand.
TTACCCTGCACCTCTCCACTCTATGCCACTTCACTGTACTTTGAAACCATCTACTCTATGCACTGCACTCTAAACACTGCACTCTATGCCAATGCACTCTAAACAGATGCACTATATGCCACTCCACTCTACTCTGCACGCTGCACTCTATGCCACTGCTCTCTATGCCACTCTTCCCCACTACACACCACTGCAATCTATGACACTCCACTATGCAACACTGCGCTCTCCACTACTGTACTATATACCACTCTACTCTGTACTACTGCATTCTGTAGCAATACACTCTACGCCACTGCACTCTATGCCACTCTACTCTGCATAACTCAACTCTAAGCCACTGCACTCTACAGCACTATATTCTACTCTGCATTGCACCACTCTACAATACTCTACTCTGCACCACTCTACACAACTGCTCTCTATGTCACTCGAGTCTAGTATGCACTCTACGCCACTGCACTGTACACCACTCACCACTACTGCACACTCTGCCACTAGATTATACACCACTCTACTCTATAACACTGTACTCTGTGCCACTGTGCTCTGCACCGCTACACTCTTTACCACTGCATTCTACTATGCACCATTCTAAGCTATGCCTATGCATTCTATGACACTGCATTGTATGCCGCTGAATTCTATGTCGCTGCATTCAATGCCTCTGCACTCTACACCACTATATTCTGCAGCAGTCTACGCCAATGCACTCTACACCAGTCAACTCTACTGCATACCACATCACTATATGCCACTCTACACGATTCCACAATTTGCCACTCTTAAACACGACTCTCTCTGCCACTCCACTGTACAACACTCTACTCCACTCTTAGCCATTCTACTCTTTGACACTCCGCACCACTCTCCTCTGTGCCACTAACTTTAGCCATGCTGAACAGTAGACACTCTGGTGTATAACTTGGCTAAAACAGATTGGCAAAGCCAATAACTCTTGTGTGGATGAGACCTATTGGCTTTGCTAGTGTTTGTTAGTCCTATGAGGTGCTGAGGTCCCTGAAAGCACTGTGAATGTGTAAGTCCTTATTTTAAACATGCATTACACACAGTATAATATAGACTACCACAAAATGTGCAAATACACCTAGTTTAAATAAAAAAGCACTTTGAAAACTTTTTAAAACTACACACTCCGCAGCTCAGCTTGGAACACCCTTACTGTATCTCTCTAAAAGAGGATACCTTGCCATCAGAAAGCTTCTAGTGACTCCTCCAAGTAGAGCAAATTTAGGTTTCCAAGCCCCTTTACATTTGCAAACTTACCAGTAGAGCATGTTTGTATTTCTTTTGGGAAGGAGACACCCTGCAAGAAGGCCTGCTTCTTATCTGTCTGCTTCTCCCTCGGGATCAGAGCACAAGAGACTCCCTGCCTTTCAACCCAGCTGGGGAAATTGACTTATCCTTTAGCTGAAATGCTAAAATTACAGACAAATGCTGTCTGTTAAGCCTTTCATCTTGGACAATGGACAGTAGGGCTAAATTATGGGCAGTCCGTGAAAATTAGAGATGGGCGGTCACCCTATATCAAGCTGATCCCGATGCCAGAGTATTATGGCACTAAACGTGGAGGTGGTCAACTGAGTGCAGCTGGTGCTGAATGTGATTGGTGTACTTTCAGGGAGGAATGATCATTCAATTGGGTGGGGTTGTTTCGGGATGTGTTTGTTCCTGTCCGCTTTGCCAGGGGGAACGACAATACCAGAAATATTGGTACATGGGTAGATTTGTTGGCATTACTGGCATGAAGTAGATATCCATGACTGCAGTCTGCATTTGATGTAGACAGGTTGCGATCATGTGGGTATCCTTTGGGAGCCTTTGTTCGAGCTGTTTGGTGCAAACAAAGGGGCACTGTTGGTTGGGCTGATTGTTAATGCATTTGGATGGAGGACGAGGGTGGAGACGCCTTACTTTTGTTAGGCTTGCCAGTCAAGCTTTTGGTGTAGGATTCGGGCAAGGTCCCTTTTTGTACCGGACCCTGATGGTCCAGGGGGCCTCCTTCGGGTGGGATTTCCTGGGAAGTATGTGGATGTTTGGGGTATAAAGTTAGCTGGATAATGTCAGGCTTCAAATAGACTTGTTTTAGGGCCTGATGAGGAGTTTGGAGGATGTATTATGATTCCATTTCATCCTATGGAAATTGTGATACGGCAGAAGGGATATCCGTCACGTTTGTGAAGGAGTAACCCATCTGCCAAACTTTAAATCAGTCCTCTACACTTTTCTGGGTGTTTTAATATTTGCATATTCCATTCTAAACTCTCCTTAAATTGTCTTTACCCTAACCATGTATCCCTCCTTTGACTCATCCCAAACCTCATTTTAACACTATGATTTACCTAATCAGTTTATAGAGACTCTTCCCTCCTCCATCTCTCCTTTTACGTATTGCAAGCTTCATCTTGCTACTATGATCTCCCAGATAACACTTTCTAGCCTCTTCCCTGTTCTATCCTTCCATTATCCTATTCAATCCAACTAACAGCCTTGCATGTCCACCGTTCAAATTAACACATATTCCCGTATACTAATCCACCACTAATCCTTCTTGGGTTCTGGAATAGAGGTTATGGACCCTCAGCGTTGGGCGGATCTGTGCCTGACCCTCCTTCACTTGCCCGCTGCCCTTGGGTCAGGTAAGACTGATTGAGGCCAACAGGTGTGTTGGGTACTTGCTTGAATTTAGAGTGTAAAGGTGCTGAAGTTGACTGTTAAGGCCAAATGTAGACTTTATCTTATATGAGCAAGCGTGGGATGCATCTGAATTCCATGTGTAGTACTGCATGGAAAATACCCACCCTCTCTAGAAGGGACAGTTGGACTTGGGAATACTACCCAGGTCAACACTCAGATCGACATAGCGAGACTGTGGATGCAATTTAGTACGTTGCCTCTGTACTTTCTGTGTTTACATTAAAATATCACTTATTTTTATAAAGCAGGTAGTTGACTAGACGATCGATGCATTACAGTACTGTTTGTACTTTGCACTTGTGTATGCCTCACACCAATCTCCCACTCGAGGAGCCTTAGACTGCTTGACTCTTGCTACCACGAGAAGCAAGTGCTGATTGGTGTAGTACTTGGCCGAGTTACTCGGTGCCATAGTATGCTGGATCCTGGGACAGAAGGAGTAAAAAGCTATGAGATAGACCAGTAAATCCCTGCTTGCTCTATGGCCCACTGAAAGGCTTTTTTACAAAAGCATGTGTCTTCTGTGCAATGCAGAATAGATGTTCTTATCATCATTGTGATGTACCATTGTATGTAAAGAAAGGTCTCCATTTTACCATAAGTGTCATTGTGCGGTGGTAATTGTGCACCTGCAGATTGCAATACTACATGGAATGGTAATTAGCGAGTGCATTGCTGCTGCACTATTCCGACTTCAGACCTCAGAACTGAGATAAGGACTCAACTGTGCATCTTTCCTACTTCCGAGATGAACAAACCTGGAATGTATACTATTTTCCCACAATATTTTGCCCCAGTGTGCTCCTTGCAAAAAGCAGCGACAACTCTGGCGTCACCTAGGGAAGTTTATAAATTGGGTAAAACAACCATCTAAGAAGAAGTAGGAAACGACAAAACTGTGGTAGTTGGTGCTACTTTAAAAATACATTATTACTGTGCAATTACGAAATTAGAACAATAGACGACAAGTATTACATAACTTCTCATAACTTAAGGACAAGTATGGTTTTATGACTATCCTGCTTTTGGTGTAGTGATATCCACGCGACTTTAAAATGAACCTAAAAAAACAAAAACATCTATTCTTCAGGATCCTGTATGTGCTGTAAACTCTGAGGAAAAGCGAGGTCAACACAAATTCAAAACGTGCTTCCACTATCTTTCAGGTCAAACACTAACCTTCGACAAAGACAACACATCCTTTTTAATACAAAGGAGCCCTTAAATGACATGAAACGACAAATCACCAGCGTTTAGGAAATTACTTGTCAGCATGGTTTTATCGTGTTCTGACGTCATTACAAATAATCAATGTTTTATTGTTCTGCCTGTCACCAGTCTGAGCAACAATTGTCTGAGGCAGAGATGGAAGCCATTACTCAATGACGCGAAAACAAAGTAGAAATGCGCCCGCATTCTTATATATTCTAAATAAAGGTCGTATTATATTCTCATGTAAAATCAAGCTGTTTGAATAGTTAGCCTCGTAAATCAAGACTGATTTGCATATTGGTGGGTTTAAACTGAGAGGGCATGGTGTGCAAAATAAAGATGGATTGGGATGCGGCCCAGAGTAATTGTCAATGCTGAGATTAATTTAAGCATTCCATCCATCTCTTTTTTGTATCTGTAAGAAATTGGGCTACTGCTTTTTGGGGGGGGGGTGGAAAAACTAAGCAAGCAGGAACCACAAACCTTGTCATAGAGAAATCACAAGCAAGCCCCAAATTAACCTGTGCTCCTCCCTCTTGAAGCTTGGCAGAGAGCAGTCAGACTTAACTTAGAGGCAGTGTGTAAAGTATTTGTGCACCACTTCAAACAGTAGTAAAATGAACCTTCAACACCAGAAGAATCCCACACAACATTAGAAACACAGAGTATGCTTTAATCAATTCAACAAGACCAAAACAACAAAAATCCAATCAGTAGAACTGTAGATACACAGGTTTAAATATTTAATTGGAAATAGTGCCAAAAGCCCAAAGCACCAACTGTGGATATCTATTTGCGCTATACTGGAACAAAGTTATAAGTTTAGGCCAACCATGATAGAGCACAGAATGATTATAGGGACCGATTAAGGCCCACTGAACAAGAGTACCTTAAATTATCTTTGCAAAGCATTGTGAGATCCTACATAAAGGAGCCGTCGCACAGCTGAGATGATGCGAGGTCCGGGTGGAGATGCATTGTGCAACATCAGTTCTGGGAGCTGCGATGTGAAGTCTTACGTTGACATTGAGGCTTTCATGAATGATCTGCTTGCAATGGAGGGGGTTATTCGAAGATGTATCACACAGCAGGTTTTTCTGATGAGGCTGCGTGCAGAGATAAGAAGTCCTAGTCCAGGAAAGTCTAAGTAGCAGAGGCAATGCATCGGTTCTGCTGGTTCCACAGGTGGGCTGGCAGAGCACCGTCAGACCCACTTCAAGGGTCTAGGACTGGGGTGGCACGTCTTTGCAAGGGACGACTCACAGTTGCGGAATCTAGGTGCTGGTTACAAGATATTGGTGGTCATTACGACCCTGGCGGTCGGAGACTGCCAGGTGTAATGTAGCGTCCGTACCGCCAACAGGCTGACGGTACGGAGGTCCTCATTACGACCGTGGCAGTAGCGCCGCGGTCGCACCGCCGGGGCCGGTGGTTTCCCGCCGTTTTAGCCCCAGCGGTGATAATCCGCCAGGGCAGCGCTGCAAGCAGCGCTGCCCTGGGGATTATGACACCCTGAACGCCAGCCTGTTTCTGGCGGTTTGCACCGCCAGGAAAAGGCTGGTGGTAAGGGGTGTCCTGGGGCACCTGGGGGCCCCTGCACTGCCCATGCCACTGGCATGTGCAGTGCAGGGGCCCCCTAACAGGGCCCCGGCCAGCTTTTCACTGTCTGCATAGCAGACAGTGAAAAGCGCGATGGGTGCAACTGTACCCGTCGCACGGCCGCAACACCGCCGGCTCCATTAGGAGCCGGCTCCTATGTTGCAGCCTCATCCCTGCTGGGCCGGCGGGCGCAAACTTGGTTTGCGCCCGCCGGCCCAACGGGAATGTCATTATGGGGGCCGCGGGAGTGCGAGGTTGTAACGAACCCCATTATCCCTTGGAGACACTCTGGTAGTCCTGGATGCAGGTTGCAGGTCCAGTCCTTCTCACACATGCCAAAGGGCAACAGGTCAGCACAGCAGGCAGCAGTCCTTCAGGGCAGCAATCCAGCAGAGTGGCAATCCTTACATCAGCAGAACACTCCTTCCTGGCAGAGTCTTCCACAGGTCCAGAAGTGTACTGAAGAGTTGATGTCCAAGTTCCAATATTTATACCTGGTGTCCTTCTTTGAAACGGGAAAAACCTTCAGAGGATTCCTCTTGAAGTGTTCAGGTTTCCGACCTCCTCTGCCCTGGCTCCAGACTAGCTACACTGGTTATACAGTTGTTTGTGTGAAGGCAGGACACAGTCTATTCAAATGTTAATAGGGTTGAGTCCAGCTCCACCCTCCCATTCTGCCAGTGATGTACCATCCCGGCACGCCTAAACTCTGTTTTGAGGGTGGCTATCTAGAAAAAATACACAAAGACCTACTGCCAATTACACCTAGTCATGTAACCCAGAGACAGGCTGCAACCTCTAACTGGCTAAAGTAGGAGAAATGCCAACTTTCTTAAAGTGACATTTTCTAAATTGTAATTCAAAATCCGACTCTACCATAAAATAGGATTTTCCATTGCAATTCCAAAGACACCAAATATGAACTATTTACATGCTCCCATTTGGGAGCTATCCCTATAACATTTAATATGGTAATGTTATCCTATGGTAGAGGTAGGCCTTGCAGTTGTGAAAAACAAATGTAAGAGTTTTTCAGGACACGTAAAACTTAAAACTACATATCTCACTTTTTAAATGCATTTCACCCTGCCAATGGGTTCTTTAGGGCCTACCCTAGGGGTGACATATGTATAAAAAGAAAGATTTGATCCTGTCAAAAGGTTCACTTTGCCAGGCTGAAATGGTGATTTAAACCTGCACACACAGCCTGAAATGTTTAAAAAACGAATTAAGTGGCTGGCACAGTTAGTGGTGCAGGCCTATTATTAACATTTAACTTACAGGCCCTGGATACATGTAATACCACTTTACTAGGGAATTGTAAGTAAATTAAAAGTATCAATTGGGGATAGGCCAATGTTAGCATGTTTTAAGGAGTGAGCACACACACTTTAGCACTGATTATCAGTGCTAAAGTGCACACAGTCCTAAGACCAAAGAAAACAAGATCAGAAAAATATGGAGGAGTAAGTAAACATTTTGAGGGAAAACACCTCGAAGGCTGACAGGTCTGACAGCATCCTTCAGTATGATGCCTGAAGTGGGACAGGATATTCTCTGACACGGGTCCAATGCACATTATGCCACTGCAACCAATCAATTCCTGACTGGGAAGCCCTAAGAAAGGTGAAACTGGTCCTAGGTTGCTTGCATTCCAATTCAGGAAGGACCTGGCCCAGCAGTTCCCATTGGAGCAGGGTCAAGACTCATTTGTATATAGCTGGGTCTAAACGTGGTGTGCAAAATAACAATGGACTTGAATGAGGACCGTGTAATTACAAATGGCCGAAATTAAATCAAGCATTCTATCCATCAATTTTATGTAGCACACTGTGCCACTGGAGCCAAGTTATACCTGACTGTTGAGCCCTAGTAACTGCAAACCCGGTTGTAGATTGCTTGTTTTCTGAATCAGTAAGGACCTGGCCTAGCAGCCTGGGCTGGATTGTTTTGATTGGAGCAAGGTCAAGATTGATTTGCATATGGCTAGGTCCAAACTTAGGTTGTATGATATGTAAAGTGACGATAGACTAGGATTTGGCCACAAGTAATTACCAGAGGCTGAGATTAATTCAAGCATTCTATCCATCATTTTTTGTATTCTTCCATGCTGTATAGCGTTATGGATGGAAGCACAGTGTAAATGACAGACCAATGGCAGAAAGGGGCTAATACAAAGCCATTCTATGTATGTATGTACATGTCAATGTGCCTCAATGTGCCTCCCAATTTCCAATATCCAAGAGCAACCCTCTCTGCTGTGTCAGAACTTGGCCTCCACATGCTGGTGTCTACAGGGTATATGTATTACATGCCAACAGTTCTGTAGATCAATTACATGTGCAACCTCCTGCAATGAACCTCTGCATCCGTTAACAGTGCCCAGGGAGTGCCTAGCATGTGTGCCACTCCTTTGCTTACTTGTGTATCAAGAGCCCCTGCAGCCCCTAGGTGCGGGGTGGCTGAGCTCCAGGGGTCTCCATCAGCACAGTACATTGTGTACTGTCTGTGGGTCCCTGGCCTGAGAGCTCCTGTGTGGGTGGTGGCGGAGGCCCCTCGATGTACTTTGCAGGTGGCCCCCTCAAATTTTGTTATGCTATTGCCTTCGCTACTAAATTACTACTGGTTAGCGCTATTAACTTGAGAGGTTTATTGACCACCTGTACACCTGCTTCCTTTGCCATCCTCTTCCCCTAAAACCCCCACAAGACATATTGAAGCTGTGTAACAACAGAGAGGTGTGGTAGAATGTAGTAAGCAGTATAAGGTGGTAGGGGCTCATTGTCAGCCATACTACACCATAATGTACCATAATGTCTTACCATAATGGTACTGTTCTAAAGAGAGGGATAAAAACCTGCCATTATGTAGTGCACTATACAGGATACTCTTATGCACTTCACATTATTTTACAAACACCCAGTTTCTGTAGCAGCCTGGCTCATCCTGGTGGCTTTTATGAAGTTTAAGTTCTTTATAAGAACTCGGTGAGTGGCTTACCTGCAACCAAGACATCCCCGAACAGCATTTATTTAATTTGAATGCTGTCCAGATAATGGCTTTAAAGAAATTCTACAGCCCCTTATGCACAGAGGTGGGCAAGCAAACAAAATAACAGTGAGAGCTGAGCCTGTGCTGATCCGAAGGGGCGGCTTTGGCTTTAAGAGCCTGTGCACCAGATAAGCTTTGAAAGTATGTGGCATGTAATTCATGCAACATGCATGATGCTGGAAAGTAAAATGATGTATTCAAACTTTTTTAAAAAAGTAAATATTTAAAACAAAGAAGCATTTCACCTTATTACGTCAGATTATACATCTGCATTGAGAAGTATTCATTTAAGGTGAAATGTTTGAACAAGATCTGAGAAACATTCCTGCTTCCACCCTGATGACAATGGTTTTAGGGAACTAAGAAACAAGTCAGTCATTATGTGTACCCTATATGCTGCTTGGATTCTTGTTTTAGATGGAGCCCCATTATAGGCTATTAACTAAAAGCACAAAAGAGAGGCAACATCTTTTAAAGGCACTGCTATAATTCTGATAATGGACAAAAGGGAGGGTTGGTGAAATGAAGCGTTTGCAAAACATCACAGTTTGGTCAAGCTGAAAAGTTGGGATTCATTCCAGGTTTCCCAGTTTCACACAGTGAAATTCAGCCACTAGATGAGTATTTATGTCTGACATCCAAGGGTAATGTTTTGGCCTTAATTCTTGAAGCATAAGATTAGAAAGCAGGAAATGGGAAGCATATACATTTTTTGTCAGCTTCACATTGCACAAAGTTTTATACTTTATTTTTTTACATCACCGGGAGATATGCCCGGACTCACAGGATGCTGTGCCAAGGCTTCGAAACCTGGTTCCCCATGTTGTATGACTATCAGGTGTGACCACCAGGCTACAATACCTTCAGCGAGAGTCAATCTCATTTTGGGCTCGAAGTTCAATGAGGACCTCAAGCTGACCCAGCGACAGGCATCTGGCTTGAGCTTTCAGTGGTGTTCGCAGCTCTACTTGAGCAAAAACAGGGGAATGATGAGCTAAAAAAGCAGGTACAGTGCCAGGGCTTGCTATATACACAAGGCTAGCAATTCGGCCTGCCAGGCCCTGCACCCATACAGAACTGGACTGGGAAACAAAACCAGCCTTGGCACGAACGCCCAAACAAGCATCACTTCCTTCCTCTCCTCACTTTACCTCGCTTTTCACAAACCCATTTTCTCTGTTCCCTCTCTTCTCACTCTTTACCTCCTTCACTTTTTATTTCTATCAAAGCCCCCTATGCTTGCTTCAAATGACCTCTGGAAGAAAAGCAGCCATGGACTTTCAAAACTGGCCTCCGAGGGCTCGTGTTCACTGATGAAATGCCCGATTGAATAAAAGGTCAGTCTGGCCCTGCACCCTTAAGGCATCCTTCAAGCTAGTAAGCAGTCTGTACTGTAGGAGGCAGCCTCCATTGTGATCAAACACACTAGTAATTACTGTCATAAACTACTAGTATGGTTAGAGATACAACTTTAAAAGACCGTCTAATAATTAGGAGTGGGTGATAAATTCCGCTCTGCCGGCAAAGTTAGTAGAATTTTGGCCTTTGTGTGTCACGCTTGCAACAAAAAGAGCTGGGCAGATTCTGCCAACTGCCACATGGTGGAGTATTTTTCTTATGCGCAGCTCACCAACGGTAAGTTTGCAAGTGAAAATTGGCATCCCCTAGTGTGATTTTCGGGCACTAGGAGGGCATACAGCGAGATTTTCATGGCTCACGTTGAGAAAGCTGCTGTTCGTGTAGAAAATCAATCTATTCGAGTGGTAGCAAAATCAACACAAGCCGCAGCGTTCATTGGCATGCCTTGTGGTGCCATTCGTGCTGATTTTTCAGTGGCGAACAAACTCCTAGTGCTGAAAATCAGTTCCTTCCACTCCTATAAATACAGAGTGGCAGTGGTGCTGGAACAATTTCTAGACTGGAGGAGCTGACATCAATGTAACATTTCTGAACTCATAAGGATTCAGAAAAATCCTAGTATCACACAAAAAACTAGTGTTGCAATTGAGCCACATCAATTCAGCAGGACAGTGGTAAAGGTGGAGTATGTAGTTGGCGTTGCATTTAGGAACAGAATTACACAAATATATTATTAAAGCATGGTGTGGTAACGTACTATTATTAGAGGCAATGTATTTTCCTTTGAAATGACCGCATTATTTTCACAGGCATACAATTTTACTACAGAAACTACATAGCACACAAGCTTTGTGTGGAAATGGAGTTTCAGCAAATAATTCTTTTTTGGACACCACCAAGTAAAGTATCTTGATTTGTTTTGATGCTAATGAACTATTTGTTTCCATCAAACGTCAGAATTAGAAAAAAAAATCAATTTGGACTTTCCTAACTTCATTGTGAAATGTTATTGTGTGGCTTCCTTTCACCCCAGCAAGACTGTCACATAATTCACATTAGAAAATTCTCACACTTTCCAGTAAGAGGAAGAAAAGTAAACACCAGACTAATGTTAACCCCTACAGTGTGGCATCAGCCACTGGCCGGCGCTCACACTACCGCCCGGGTGCGGGTCACTACGGGTGGCCGACACCAGGGAGGGGGTTAAAAAATGCACCCTAGGACTTTTTCTTTATAACCCCGGGTGACGCAGAAGAACTTCTGCGTCTCCACCTGCCCCCCCCCAACCGCCCCTCTGCTACGTGAGGCGCGCTGACATCACATTTTTCCTCACCCGAGCAGCGGAGGAGCAGGTAAGCGTCCCCTCCCTACTCTGGTGGGGAAAAAAAGGCCAAAATGGCCTCCCCAGAAGCCAGGGAGGCATCGATGGAAAGGGGAGAGTCTCACCTTTCCGTTGATGCCTTACTGAAACCGTTTCCTGGCGATGGATTACAGTACGGCTGTGATCCATGGCCAGGAAACCCCTTTAGGCACCAGGGATCTTGTTTGCTGGGGTCAGCCCCCGTTTAAATGGGCCGCCCTCCCCATGGGGGCATAAATTTAAAAGAAAAGAATTTGGGGTTCTTCTGGGGGGCGATCGCGCCCCCCAGACATAAAAATATGTGTATTTAAAAGAAAATAATGGCGGGGTCGGCCCTTCATACATGGGAGGACCCCTGGTGGTAATTTTGTGGCAATAGTTTTCCCTGGTAGGGCGATCGTGCCCCTGAGGGAATATTTAAAAAAAAAAAAAGAAAATGTTGGGGTGAGCTCTTGGGCTGACGCCCTATCGGTCCATTTATTTTTGCTTTGCCATGTGTGCTTTCGGCCCCAGGGAAAGCACACATGTATAAAAAAAAACTGATGTAGAGAGTCAGTCTCTCTTTTCATATATATATATATATATATATATATATATATATATATATATATATATACACATATATATATTTAAATATATATATATATATATATATATATATATATATATATATATATATATATTTATTTATTTATTTAACGAGAGACAAATCTCTATAGATATGTATATATATATATTTTTACATGTGTTTTCTGGGAGCCACAATCGGGCAATCGCCCCCCCCAGGGAAACCAAACATATATAAAAGTTATATATATATATATATATATATATATATATATATATATATAAACAAGCTGCAAATACTCGAAGTGAACTCATGTGGCCCGAGAGGGGTGGTGCGAGGACCGGCACGAGCAAGCCGGTAATTGTAATTTCACCAAAACAAAAAGTAAAAATCGCACGCTCAGGATTCAGGGCAAGTGAAAACAGTGTTTAATCAAAGCACAACGTGTTTCGGCTGACACAGCAGCCTTGGTCACGTGATATTCACCACCAATCAACCATTGCTAAATACCATTAGTTCATAGACATAAAAATAAGACAAACAACAATTACAAGGTACAGGATAAGAACCTAAGAATACAACCTTAAACAACAATACATTCTATCTGGATTTTAGTGACTGGTGGAGTCTATATCAGTACACGTACTAGTCAAATATATAAATAAATAAATATATATATAAATATATAGATGTACAAATATATAAATACACAACCATGTGACCATATAGAATAAATATGTAAAAGGATAAAATGTCATATAAATGCAGAAGGTAAAACACTAAAATAGATATATCTATATATAGGGAGAGAGATAGAAATACATCTGTCTTTTGTCTAGTGGTAGTTTTGAGGTCATAAAGTAGCGCAGATGGTTTATTTGCCTGCTGCAAAGGATATACATGTATATGTATTTTATAGCTGAGTGGATTAGTAAAGCTTAGCCTTACCTGCTCTTTAAAACAAATGAAATGTATGTGTGAGGGGGACTATGGAGATATGCGGGGTACTTTTGCTGGGTGGTACTGAGAAAATTAGAAGAGGGGGTCATGGGAGGCAGAGCACCAAAAATGACTTTCACACTGGGTGCCACCAGCACTAAAGGCTGTGATTATGGGTATGTGGTAAGGTGAAGTAATACTGTGTCTTTTTTTGTTTTTTTCAGTGTCTTCAGAGAATCTGCTGAATCGGAGAAGAAGCGAAGGTATTAGTGACGACATTTACTATTGGACACATTACAAACGCCCACAAGCAATTTTGTGGCTCTATCTGCCTTCTACGCAGGCTAGTACTTTAGAGGGACAGTTTAGCCAGTAGCAGAGATGGTGTCTTGTTGGATGACTGCTGCTCAAGCCCTAACTGAGGGGGAAGACAATGGGGCAGAATCTGGGAGCGATGTTTCAGTCAGCGGAGTCCCATCCGATGACACCTCTTCCAGTGATTCTGAAGAAGATGATGATGATGACAGCTGTGCTGTCCCTTTTCAAGTACAGTCTGTGCAGTGGGACAATATCGGGTTAGCCGAACCCAGAGAGCAGGTGCATGCGGCCACAAGCACAGAGAAAGTGCTCTCTTGTCAGCCCCTCTGTTTAGTTTAGCCCCAAACTCCACCTTCTACTGGTGATGCTGGAAGTAAAGTCGATCTGGCCAACTTTTTTGACAGTTGACTAAGTCCATCTATTTTTGCATATTGACTTCCCTCAGGAAATTGTGCAGTGTTGAACCTGGCCTTTTGACAGGGTCATCCCCAAACTTTTTGCCTCCTTTGTCCTATTTTTTCTGACCTGCTGTTGTTGGCTTTTGAACTCTGGGCACCTTACCACTGCTAACCAGTGCTAAAGTGCATATGCTCCCTGTGTAAATTGTACTGTTGATTGGTTTATCCATGATTGGCTATTTGATTTACTTGTAAGACCCAAGTAGAGTACACTATATGTGCCTAGGGCCTGTAGATTAAAGGCTAGTAGTGGGCCTGCAGCACTGGTTGTGCCACCCACCTAAGTAGCCACTTAACCTTGTCTCAGGCCTGCCATTGCAAGGCCTGTGTGTGCAGTTTCACTGCCACTTCGACTTGGCATTTAAAAGTACTTGCCAAGCCTAAAACTCCCCTTTTTCTACATATAAGTCACCCCTAATGTGTGCCCTAGGTAACCCCTAGAGCAGGGTGCTGTGTGGGTAAAAGGCAGGACATGTACCTGTGTAGTTTATATGTCCTGGTAGTGTAAAACTCCTAAATTCGTTTTTACACTATTGTGAGGCCTACTCCCTTCATAGGCTAACATTGGGGCTGCCCTCATACATTGTTGAAGTGGTAGCTGCTGATCTGAAAGGAGTAGGAAGGTCGTATTTGTATGGCCAGAATAGTAATACAAAATCCTGCTGACAGGTGAAGTTGGATTTAATATTACTATTTTAGAAATGCCACGTTTAGAAAGTGAGCATTTCTCTGCACTTAAATCTTTCTGTGTCTTACAATCCACGTCTGGCTAGGTTTAGTTGACAGCTCCTTGTGCATTCACTCAGACACACCCCAAACACAGGGTATTCAGCCTCACTTGCATACATCTGCATTTTGAATGGGTCTTCCTGGGCTGGGAGGGTGGAGGGCCTGCCCTCACACAAAGGACTGCCACACCCCCTACTGGGACCCTGGCAGACAGGATTGAACTGAAAGGGGACCTGGTGCATTTCTTAGCCAGTCTTTGAAGTTTCCCCCACTTCAAAGGCACATTTTAATATAAAACAGGGCCTCTGCCCTACCAACTCAGGCACTTGCTGGAGAAGAAACCTGAACCAGAACCTGCATCCTGCCAAGAAGAACTGCCTGGGTGCTCAAAGGACTGCTTTGTACAAAGGACTGCTGCCTTGCTGTTGGCCTGCTGCCTTGCTGAACTCTTGCCTGGCTGCAAAAGTGCTCTCCAAGGGCTTGGATAGAGCTTGCCTCTTGTTCCCTGAAATCTCAGGACCAAAAAGACTTCTCTTTTTCAACTGGATGCCGTGTGTGCCGAAAAATTTGACGCACAGCTTGCTCCCCGGTGAAAAATTCACTGCACGCCGATCCGGAAAGACGCCGCTCGATGCGACGCCTGCGGTGTGACCGGAACTTTGACGCACGGCCTCACATGGACAACGCCGCCCGACTTCCAGAGAGGGAATCGATGCAACGCCTGCTGTGAGAAAGAAAATTCCATGCACAGCCCCCCGGAACGACGCGCAGCCGGATAACAAGCCGAGGAATCCACGCACAGACCCTGGGACATCTGGTAATCCCGCGATCCACAGAAGGAGATGGTCCGTGTGCCGGAAAACGACGCACGTCTTCCACAAGCGAAAAATAACGACGCAACTCCGTGTGTGAAGGGGCGAAACCGACGCACACACCATTTTTCTTCCCGTAGAACGATGCACGTCTCCCAGCGCGAAAAATAACAACGCAAGTCCGTGTGTGAAGGGGCGTAACCAACGCACACACCATTTTTCCACGCATCTCCTCTTCTGCCGCCCTCTGCAGAGTTTTTCCACTCCAAACCAGGTACTTTGTGCTTGAAAGAGACTTTATTTACTTTTTTAAGGACTTAAGACACTTCATATCACTTTTCAGTGATATCTTTACAAATTCATGTTGCATCTTTGATCGTTTTGACCTGCAAATACCCAGATAAATATTACATTTTTTTCTAAACACTGTGTGGTGTATTTTTGTGGTGCTATATTGTGTTTTTGTATGAATTATTGCACAAATGCTTTACACATTGCCTTCTAAGTTAAGCCTGACTGCTCAGTGTCAAGCTACCAGAGGGTGGGCACAGGATCATTTGGATTGTGTGTGACTTACCCTGACTAGATTGAGGGTTCTTGCTTGGACAGAGGGTGACCTGACTGCCAACCAAAAACCCAATTTCTAACATGCAGCAAACACATTTGTGTGCAGACCAATTTCTGAAGGACCACGGAGGCACTCTAGGGCTCTATTCTAGGAAACAGCAGTGGACTCCCACTTCGCTGGCGGAGTTGAAGATAGTTTTGGGCCTTACACTCAAAATAGGGTTAGTGCAGAAACCCACCTTGCAGTCCTACTGGACGACTCGCACGGTTTGGGTAACCCCTGTCTTCGCACCATACATGAGCAGAGCTTGTTTTTTGCTACTGCAGCGTATGCTGCATTTCAATGACAATTCTGCTGCATTGGCCCGGGACCATCCAGACCATAACAGGTTGTTCAAAATTCGGCCTGTCGTTGGACATTTGTCTGCCAGGTTTCCAGAGATCTATACTCCTGGAAATAATATAAGAGTTGATGAGTCTTGATCCTGTACAAAGGACGGCTGCTGATCAGACAGTAGATTGCGAGCAAAAGAGCTTGCTATGGCATAAAGCTGTACATGCTGTGTGAGAGCTCTTCTGGCTCTGTGTACAGCTTGAGCGTGAGTACAGCTTGACACGGAAGGACTCTACCATAAACACTGTAGTTTGCCCTCACACATTAGGGGTCACAGGTAAGATTGTATGGGAACTTGTTCAACCACTTCTTCACAAAGGTTATGATCTTTATGTGGACAATTTCTATACAGGAGTAGAGCTGTTCAGTGAGCTCTACAAAGCTGGCACTGTGGCCTGCGGTAAAGTTTGTTGTAACCGCAAAGGATTCCCGCAGGAGCTTGTTTGCAAGAAGGTCCAGAAATCCCAGAGTACTGCATTGCGTTCCAACGAACTGCTCACAGTCAAGTTCTTGGATAGGCGTGATGTAAACGTGCTCACTACAATTCATGATGAGAGCACTTCCCCCATCATGTTTGGGATCTGATGGCCGAAGTCCACAAGCCCATCTGTATACTTGATTACAATAAGTACATGGGGGAGTGGACAAGAACGACCAGGTTCTTCTTTACCGTACATTGCGTGTCGTAAAACTCGCACTTAGTACAAAAAAGCTGTTTACCCACCTGATCCAGATGTTGTTTACATTCAGACAACCACAGGAAGACTCATGACTTTCCTTGACTTCCAGTTGTCTGTAATTGAAAGCCTCGCAGGCAGCAGTTGCCTCCACCTCATATGTTCTGGAGGATGTGGCAAGGCTGCAGGAGCAACACTTTGCTGATCACATAAAACAGCCAAAAAGGATTGTCCATGTTGTCGCTGTAAAGTGTGCTTGAAGCATGGAAAGCAACAGGAGAGTTGGTATTACTGTGCCCAGTGCCCATCTCAACCAGGCATCTGTGTCCCTACTTGCTTTACGTTGTATAAAACTAAAGCAAAGTTCTGGGAAATCGACTGAGGTGGAGCTACCGTAGGATAATCCTTTCAGTGGCTGTGCATGGATACTGAACGACCACGGGTCACTGCTTCATTAGGCAAGCAGCCACAGAATTTTACTTCATCAACTTCAGGAAATCATGGGCTTCCTTATGGCCTGCTTGAGACCTATATCCACCGTCAGAATGTGGTAGGTGTTCTGTTTAATTAACGTGCATTATAGTCCCGACTGCACATACTAGTGGACAGAACATATGCCACATTGTCATAGAGTACCCTGTGTGGCAGAATGTTAAAAACATGACTGAATTTTCAAGTGCTTGTTAGGGAACTTATGTATGCTACACAAAGAACATCATGATTGCCAACGAGAACCAGAGTAAGTGCAATAAGTCAAACAAATGTCCTGTCGAACATATTTACCAACATTTTTACTTGTTTGAAATTTGTAGCTTTACTTTCAAAGCAAAAGTAGAAGTGTTGGTGAATAAGTCCCACTGGATATTTGTTTGACTTTTTACTTTAGCAACCTTAGGATTAAATCACCAGCATGACTGCCTTAGTTTCAACTGTAGATATGCTCGCTCATTTTGAGGAATAGGCCTCCCAAAGCATGCTCGAACACCCCCAACTTGCATCCACAAACTAGTATAGGTTCACTTGGCAGTTATACAGGATTAGTCAGGACTCTGATGAGAACAGAGACATGAATGGGTAAGGAAAGCTTATGGTAGGTGTGCCTTCACAAGGATATTGCACAGGTAGAAGGCAGATAGTAAGGGTAGTACAGATGTACATCATCTACACAAATGGATTCAAACCCATTGGTGCCATCCCAGCACTGAAGGACAATGACACATATGGGTCAGTGTTTGACCTGCTTTTCATGTTCATCCTCCATCAGAACTTAGTAGATGTTCAGTTTGCTGTATGATAAGTGCATTACAGTCAAAGTCCTGCACATAATGTTGGCCGAAAAATATGCTACGTTCTCACGGACTCCCATGTGTGCCAAACACTACCCTTTCTCATAGCCTATGACATTCTCTTTAGGGAACACTGTGAGAATTCCCCAGCATGTCTCGCTTACTTTCAAAGGTAGATATGCTCACTCAGTTTGAGGAATCACTTTGTACGGCATACTCGACACCCCCAACTTGCATTCACAAACTGGAAGGAGTTGGATTTATCACAGGGGGTGCGCTAAAGACACATGAAAATCATGTCTTCCTGAGCCTCGGGTGGCTGTCATGGGAGTCATTAGTAAAGGTTTGTTACGCATGCCTTCAGTAATGTTCAGGAAGAAGGAGGCGGTTACTTGCCAGGTGCGAAAATGGAGTCAAACTTATTCCATCCTGTGGCCTATGAATGTGATGGGCCCTTGTCTGGCAGCTTAAAGTTAATGTGAGTGCAGTGATTGGTTGGATTGGGCCCGTGGCCGGTGGTATGAAAGGGTTGTTTGTTGTGCGTGAATGGCATGTGAATGGACCATAAAGAGGTTGGAGCCTGGACGTGACTTTATGGCTCACCTTCAGAAGGCTTGGTTTCAATATTCGGATACTTTGGTAAGTATTCATGCTTTGAATCCATAATTTATGGAGGTGGTAACACCAACAAGTGAGACTGGTGGATTAACTTTAACATACTAGTACCAGGGAAGTCCAAGGGTGCAGGCCTTGCATGGCTCTCACCAGCTTTCCTTCAACCAGAATCCCCTTGAAATCACAAACTTTGCTTAAAAAACACTTTTCCTTGTATTTCATTGAGCGGAAGTCCTAGAATCTGCAGGCAGCCACAGATTTTCTACCACCCAGTGTTCCACTAAGTCTCCAGAGAAAAATTACCTAACTTTAGTGAGTGGGCAAGTGACCAAAACATGAAAGTACCCAAAACGGATTGTGGAGACATCAAAATTACCGACCACAAAACAGCCTCATTTTGTAAGACAGTCATCTGAGTATTTGGTCCTGGACTCGGCAGCCATATAGGGAAACCTACCAAACCCAGACATTTCTGAAAACTAGACACCCGGGGCAGTCAACGGATGTGTGGAATGTTTGGATTTCACAAAGTTTTCTTACCCAGTATACCCTGCAAAATTGAACTTTTTCCTTGCTTTTTCATCACAGAAAATACAGGAATGTGCAGGGATCCACAAAATTCCCACCACCCAGTGTTTCTCCACTTGTCCTGATAAAACCACAACCCCACTTGTGTGCCTGTGCCAAATTTTGAGTTTGCAAAGGATTTAGGGTAACAGAACCTGGTGAGAGCTCCACAAGTCACCCCATTCTGAATTCCCCTAGGGATTTAGCTTTCAAAAATGTATAGGTTTGCTAGGTTTCCCTAGGTGCCGGCTGAGCCAGAGGCCAAAATCCACAGCTAGGCACTTTGCAAAAAACAGGTCAGTTTTCTTTCAGAAAATGTGATGAGTCCATTTTGTGTTTTGGGGCATTTCCTGTTGTGGGCACTAGGCCTACCACACAAGTGAGGTATCATTTTTATTGGGAGACCTGGGGGAATGCTGGATAGAAGGAAATGTGTGGCTTCCCTCAGATTCCAGGACTTTCCATCACGAAATGTGAGGAAAAAGTATTTTTTGGGCCACATTTTGAGTTTTGCAAAGGATTCTGGGTAACAGAACCTGGTGAGATCCCCTCAAGTCACATCATTCTGAATTCCTCTAGGAGTCTTGTTTTCCAAAATGTATAGGTTTAGTAGGGTTTTGTAGATGCAGGCTGAGCTAGAGGCCAAAATCTACAGCTATGCACTTTGCAAAACACAGGTCAGTTTTCTTTAGGAAAATATGATGGGTCCATGTTGTGTTTTGGGGCATTTCCTGTCACGGGCATTAGGCCTACCCACACAAGTGAGGTACCATTTTTATTGGGAGACCTGCGGGAAGGCTGGGTAGAAGGAGGTTTGTGGCTCCCCTTAGATTCCAGGACTTTCCATCACTGAAATGTGAGGAAAAAATGTTTTTTTTTGGCCAAATTTTGAGATTTGCAAAGGATTCTGGGTAACAGAACCTGGTGAGAGCCCCTCAAGTCACCCCTTTCTGAATTCCCCTAGGAGTCTCTTTTTAAAAAATGTATAGGTTTGGTAGGGTTTCCTAGGTGCCGGCTGAGCTAGAGGCCAAAATCCACAGCTAGGCACTATGCAAACAACAGGTCAGTTTTCTTTTAGAAAACATGATGTGTTCACGTTGTGTTTTGGGGCATTTCCTGTTACGGGCACTAGGCCTACCCACACAAGTGAGGTACCATTTTTATAGGGAGACCTGAGGGAACGCTGGGTAGAAGGAAGTTTGCGGCTCCCCTCAGATTCCAGAACTTTCCATCACCGAAATGTGAGAAAAAAAGAGTTTTTCTGCCAAATTTTTTAATTTGCAAAGGATTCTGGGTAACACAACCTAGTGAGAGCCCCCACAAGTCACCCCATTCTGAATTCCCCTATGTGACTAGTTTTAAAAAATGTAGAGGTTTGCTAGGTTTGCCTATGCGCCGGCTGAGCTGGAAGCCAAAATCCACAGCTAGGCACTTTGCAAAAAACAGGTCAGTTTTCTTTCAGAAAACGTGATGTGTCCGTGTTGCGTTTTGGGGCATTTCCTGTCGCGGGCACTAGGCCTATGGACACAATTGAGGTACCATTTTTATCGGGAGACCTGGGGAAATACTGGGTAGAAGGAAGTTTGCAGCTCCCCTCAGATTCCAGAACTTTCCATCACGAAATGTGAGGAAAAAGTATTTTTTGGGCCAAATTTTGAATTTTTCAAACGATTCTGGGTAACAGAACCTGGTGAGATCCCCACTTCAAGTCAACCCATTCTGAATTCCTCTAGGTTTCTTGTTTTCCAAAATGTATCGGTTTAGTAGAGTTTTCTAGGTGCAGGCTGAGCAAAAGGCAAAAATCCACAGCTGTGCACTGTGCAAAAAACAGGTCAGTTTTCTTTTGGAAAATATGATGTGTCCATGTTGTGTTTTGGGGCATTTCCTGTCACGGGCACTCGCCTACCCACACAAGTGAGGTACCATTTATATCGGGAGACCTGGGGGAACGTTGGGTAGAAGGAAGTTTGTGGCTCCCCTCAGATTCCAGAACTGTCTGTCACTGAAATGTGAGGAAAAAGTGTTTTTCTGCCAAATTTTGAGTTTGCAAAGGATTCTGGGAAACAGAACCTGGTGAGAGCCCCACAAGGCACCCCATTCAGATTTTCCCTAGGTGTCTTGTTTTAAAAACTGTAGAGGTTTGCTAGGTTTAAATAGGTGCGGCTGAGCTAGAGGCCAAAATCCACAGCTAGGCACTTTGCAAAAAACACTTCCGTTTTCTTTCAGAAAAGGTGTTGTGTCCATGTTGCATTTTGGGGCATTTCTTATCACAGGCACTAAGCCTACCCACACAAGTGAGGTACCATTTTTATTGGGAGACCTGTGGGAAGGCTGGGTAGAAGGAAGTTTGTGACTCCCCTCAGATTCCAGGACTTTCCATCACCGAAATGTGATGATAACGTGTTGTTTTTTCCAAATTTTGAGGTTTGCAAAAGATTTTGAGTAACAGAACCTGGTGAGAGCCCTACAAGTCATCCCATTCTGAATTCTCCTAGGTGCCTAGTTTTCAAAAATGTATAGGTTTGCTAGGTTTCCCTAGGTGCCGGCTGAGCTAGAGGCCAAAATCCACAGCTATGCACATTGCAAAAAACAGGTCAGTTTTCTTTCGGAAAATGTGATTTGTCCATGTTGCGTTTTGGGGCATTTCCTGTCATAGAAACTAGGCCTACCCACACAAGTGAGGTACCATTTTTATAGGGAGACCTAGGAGAACGATGGGTAGAAGGAAGTTTGTGGCTCTCCTCCGATTCCAGAACTTTCAATCACTGAAATGTGAGGGAAAAGAGTTTTTTAGCCAAAATTTGAGATTTGCAAAGAATTCTGGGTAACAGAACCTGGTGAGATCCCCTCAAGTCACCCCATTATGAATTCCCCTAGGTGTCTAGTTTTCAAAAATGTATAGGTTTGCTCAGTTTCCATAGGTGCTGGCTGAGCTAGAGGCCACAATCCACAGCAAGGCAATTTGCAAAAAATAGGTCAGTTTTTTGGGGAAAAATATGATGTGTCCATGTTGTGTTTTGGGGCATTTCCTGTTGAGGGCCCTAGACCTACCCACACAAGTGAGGTACTATTTTTAGCAGAGGACTTGGGGTAATGCTGGGTGGAAGGAAATGTGTGGCTCCTCTCAGATTCCAGAACTTTTTCCCAGCGAAATGTGAGGAAAAAATGTTTTTTTTTGGCCAAATTTTGAGATTTGTAAAGGATTCTGGGTAACAGAACCTGGTGAGAGCCCCTCAAGTCAACCTATTCTGAATTCCCCTACGTGACTAGTTTTCAAAAATGTATAGGTTTGCTAGGTTTACTTAGGTGCAAGCTGAGCTACAGGCCAAAATCCACAGCTAGGCACTTTGCAAAAAACAGGTCAGTTTTCTTTCGGAAAATGTGATTTGTCCATGTTGCGTTTTGGGGCATTTCTTGTCATAGGAACTAGGCCTACCCACACAAATGAGTTACCATTTTTATAGGGAGACTTGGGAGAACGCTGGGTAGAAGGAAGTTTGTGGCTCTCCTCCAATTCCAGAACTTTCAATCACTGAAATTTGAGGAAAGAGTGTTTTCTTTAGCCAAAGTTTGAGATTTGCAAAGGATTCTGGATAACAGAACCTGGTGAGAGCCCCTCACGTTACCACATTATGAATTCCCCTAAGTGTCTCGTTTTAAAAAATGTATAGGTTTGCTCAGTTTCCGTAGGTGCTGGCTGACCAAGAGGCCAAAATCCACAGCAAGGCACTTTGCAAAAAATAGGTCAGTTTTTTTAGGGAAAATATGATGTGTCCATGTTGTGTTTTGGGGCATTTCCTGTTGCGGGCCCTAGGCCTACCCACACAAGTGAGGTACCATTTTTAGCAGGAGACTTGGGGGAATGATGGGTGGAAGCAAATTTGTGGCTCCCCTCAGATTCCAGAACTGTCCATCACCGAAATTTGAAGAAAAAGTGTTTTTCTACCAAATTTTGAGTTTGCAAAGGATTCTGGGTAACAGAACCTGGTGAGAGCCCCACAAGTCACCCCATTCGGAATTTCCCTAGGTGTCTAGTTTAAAAAACTGTAGAGGTTTGCTAGGTTTAAATAGGTGCAGCTGAGCTAGAGGCCAAAATCCACAGCTAGGCACTTTGCAAAAAACAGGTCCGTTTTCTTTCAGAAAAGGTGTTGTGTCCATGTTGCATTTTGGGGCATTTCTTATCACAGGCACTAGGCCTACCCACACAAGTGAGGTACCATTTTTATTGGGAGAGCTGCAGGATGGCTGGGTAGAAGGAAGTTTGTGGCTCCCCTCAGATTCCAGGACTTTCCATCAACGAAAAGTGATGAAAAAGTGTTGTTTTTTCCAAATTTTGAGGTTTGTAAAAGATTCTGAGTAACAGAACCTGGTGAGAGCCCTACAAGTCATCCCATTCTGAGTTCTCCTAGGTGTCTAGTTTTCAAGAATGTATAGGTTTGCTAGGTTTCCCTAGGTGCCGGCTGAGCTAGAGGCCAAAATCCACAGCTAGGCACATTGCAAAAAACAGGTCAGTTTTCTTTCGGAAAATGTGATTTGTCCATGTTGCGTTTTGGGGCATTTCTTGTCATAGGAACTAGGCCTACCCACACAAGTGAGGTACCATTTTTCTAGGAAGACCTGGGAGAACACTGGGTAAAAGGAAGTTTGTGGCTCTCCTCCGATTCCAGAACTTTCAATCACTGAAATTTGAGGAAAGAGTGTTTTTTTTTGCCAAAGTTTGAGATTTGCAAAGGATTCTGGGTAACAGAACCTGGTGAGAGCCCCTCACGTTACCCCATTATGAATTCTACTAGGTGTCTAGTTTTCTAAAATGTATAGGTTTGCTCAGTTTCCGTAGGTGCTGCCTGACCTAGAGGGCAAAATCCACAGCAAGGCACTTTGCAAAAAATAGGTCAGTTTTTTGGGGGAAAATATGATGTGTCCATGTTGTGTTTTGGGGCATTTCCTGTTGCGGGCCCCAGGCCTACCCACACAAGTGAGGTACCATTTTTAGCAGGACACTTGGGGGAATGCTGGGTGGAAGGAAATTTGTGGCTCCTCTCAGATTCCAGAACTTTTTCTCAACAAAATGTGAGGAAAAAATGTTTTTTTTTTGCCAAATTTTGAGATTTGTAAAGGATTCTAGGTAACAGAACCTGGTGAGAGCCCCTCAAGTGAACCTATTCTGAATTCCCCTATGTGACTAGTTTTCAAAAATATATAGGTTTGCTAGGTTTTCCTAGGTGCCGGCTGAGCTACAGGCCAAAATCCACAGCTAGGCACTTTGCAAAAAACAGGTAAGTTTTCTTTCAGAAAATGTGATGAGTCCATGTTGTGTTTCGGGGCATTTCCTGTTGCAGGCACTAGGCCTACCCACACAAGTGAGGTACCATTTATATCGGGAGACATGCGGGAAGGCTGGGTAAAAGGAAGCTTGTGGCTCCCCTCACATTCCAGAACTGTCCATCACTGAAATGTGAGGAAAAAGTGTTTTTTTGCCAAATTTTGAGTTTGCAAAGGATTCTGGGTAACAGAATGCGGTGAGAGCCTCACAAGTCACCCCATTTGGAATTTCCCTAGGTGTCTAGTTTTAAAAACTGTAGAGGTTTGCTAGGTTTAAATAGGTGCGGCTGAGCTGGAGGCCAAAATCCACAGCTAGGCACTTTGCAAAAAACAGGTCTGCTTTTTGGGAAAAATATGATGTGTCCATGTTGTGTTTTGGGGCGTTTCCTGTTGCGGGCCCTAGACCTACCCACACAAGTGAGGTACCATTTTTAGCAGAAGACTTGGGGGAATGCTGGGTGGAAGGAAATTTGTGGCTCCTCTCAGATTCCAGAACTTTTTCCCAGCGAAATGTGAGGAAAAAGTGTATTTTTTTTGCCAAATTTTGAGATTTGTAAAGGGTTCTCGGTAACAGAACCTGGTGAGAGCCCCTCAAGTCAACCTATTCTGAATTCCCCTACATGACTAGTTTAAAAAAATGTATAGTTTTGCTAGGTTTTCCTAGGTGTCAGCTGAGCTAGATGCCAAAATCCACAGCGAGGCACTTTGCAAAAAACAGGTCCGTTTTCTTTCAGAAAATGTGATGTGTCCATGTTGTGTTTTGGGGTATTCCCTGTTGCAGGCGCTAGGCCTACCCACACAAGAGAGGTACCATTTTGATCAGGAGACCTGGGAGAATGCTGGGTAGAAGGATGTTTGTGGCTCCCCTCAGACTCCAGAACTTTCCATCACCAAAGTGTGAGGGAAAAGTGTTTTTCTTCCAAATTTTGAGATTTGCAAAGGATTCTGGGTAAGAGAACCTGGTGAGACCCCCACAAATCACCCCATTCTGAATTCCTGTAGATGTCTAGTTTTTAAAAAGGTATAATTTTGGTGGGTTTCTCTAGGTGTCGGCTGAGCTAGCGGCCAAAATCCACAGCAAGGCACTTTGTAAAAAAACAGGCAGTTTTCTTCCGGAAAATGTGAATTGTCCATGTTGTGTTTGGGGGCATTTTCTGTTGTGGGCAGTAGGCCTACCCACACCAATGAGGTACCATTTTTATCAGGAGAATTGGGAGAATGCTGGGGGGAAGAAAATATGTGGCTCCTCTAAGATTCCAAAACTTCCTATCACCGAAATGAGAGGAAAAATAGTTTTTTTGCCAAATTTTGAGGTTTGCCAAATATTCTTGGTAACAGAACCTGGTGAAAGCCCCACAAGTCACTGCATTCTGGATTCCCCTAGGTGTCTAGTTTTCCAAAATGCACAGGTTTGGTAGGCTTCCCTAGGTGCCGTCCCATCTAGAGGCTAAAGTTCACAGCTAGGCTTTTTGCCAAAAACAAGTCAGTTTTCAATGTAAAAATGTGATGTGTTCATGTTGCTTCTTGGGGCGTTTCCTGACGCGGGCACTAGGCCTATCTACACAAGTGAGGTACCATTTTTATCGGGAGACATGGGAAAACACAGAATAGAAGAACAAGTGTACTGCCCATTGTCTTTCTCTACATTCTTTCCTTCCAAATGTAAGACAGTGTGTAACAAAGAAGTGTATTTGAGAAATGCCCTGTAGTTCATATGCTAGTATGAGGACCCCTGAATTCGGAGATGTGCAAATACCTTATCTTGTTCCCATCTTGGAAATTCAAAAGTTTCCTTGATACCTATTTTTCACTCTTTATATTTCACCAAATGAATTGCTGGATACCCGGTATAGAAAGAAAACCCATTGCAAGGTGCAGCTCATTTATTGGCTCTGGGTGCCTAGGGATCTTGATGAACCTATAAGCCCTATATATCCCCGCAACCAGAAGATTCCTGCAGACATAACAGAGTATTGCTTTTGAAAATCTGACATCCCAGGAAAAAGTTACAGAGTAAAACGTGGAGAGAAATGGCTACATGTTTTACCTCAATTTCAATTTTGTTTTATTTCAGCTGTTATTTTTGGTAGGAAAACCTTGTAGGATCTACCCAAAAGACCCCTTGCTGAATTCAGAATGTTGTCTACTTTTCAGAAATGTTTGGCTGTCTGGGATCCAGCATTGGTTTCACACCCATTCCTGTCACTAACTGGAAGGAGGCTAAAAGCACAAAAATAGTAAAAATGGGGTATGTCCCAGTAAAATGTCAAAATTGTGTGGAAAAATGTGTTTCTCTGATTCAAGTCCACCTGTTCCTGAAAGCTGGGAGGTTGGGGATTTTAGCACCACAAAGCTTTTGTTAATGCCATTTTCAGGGAAAACACCACAGGCTTTCTTCTGCAGCCCTTTTTTCCTATTTTTCAGAAAAAATAAAAATTTTCGTTGTATTTTGGCTAATTTCTTGGTCTTCTCTAGGGGGTCCCACAAACTCTGGGTACCTTTAGAATTCCGAGGATGATGGAAAAAAAGGACGCAAATTTGGAGTGGATAGCTTATGTGGACAAAAAAGTATGAAGGCCTAAGCGCAACCTACCTCAAATAGACAAAAAGGGCTCAGCACTGGGGGTTGGGTGAAGGCCTGGCAGCTAAGGGGTTAAAAGAATAAGCAAGAATTTGTCAGAAGACATAGACTGCCAGTTGACTACAGTCTTTGAACGCTCAGTATGAGTGATAAGATAAAAACAAAATGTAAAATCATCCTTATTTGTCATTCCCTCTCGGACCTATTGCTTGGTTATTTTGGGATACTGCAGCATCCCCCACACCCATACTTCTAGTGCCTACGAATTTAGTGTACCATCTTCGCTCTCGGAAGCCATGCTGACTGACTGCACTATCTCATTCATTTTCAAGGATCATAAATCCACTCAAATATGGCACCGGTCAACATTAGAAAAATTGAAGATATTCTTATGGATGGCCATTTTAAAACTGTGGAAGGAGCTGTGCTGGATATTCATCAGTTAAACCCTGGCTTCACGATATCTACTCCAGATCAGAAAAAAATATGCCTCTTTGCCACAACCAGATATTCAAACGTGCCAACAGTTGATCGTATATTTATTTCCTGTACTTCGTCGCGGCATTTAATATTGATCTTAAAGAAGGGGCACCTTTTTACATGACTGTTTCTATTTTGTCTCTTTTGTCTCAACAGTTGGCATCCCTATAAAGTTACAAAAAGGGACACAAACCAGCGCTAAGTGGTCATATAGCATTTAGGCCCGTATTTATACTCCGTTTGCGCCGAATTAGCGTCGTTTTTTTCGACGCAAATTCGGCACAAAACTAACGCCATATTTATACTTTGGCGTTAGACGCGTCTAGCGCCAAAGTATGGGCAAAGAGCGTCATTTTTTAGCGTGAACGCCTTCCTTGCGTTAATGAGATGCAAGGAAGGCGTTCCCGTCTAAAAAAATGACGGCGACGCAAATGCGTCGTATTTATACTCCCGGGCAAAAATCACGCCCGGGAGGTGGCGGGTCAAAAAACCCCGCATTTGCGCCACTTTTTAACGCCTGGGTCAGGGTAGGCGTTAAGGGGCCTGTGGGCTCAAAATGAGCCCACAGGTGCCCTCCCCTGCCCCCAGGGACCCCCCCTGCCACCCCTGCCCACCCCAGGAGGACACCCAAGGATTGAGGGACCCACCCCAGGGACATTCAGGTAAGTTCACGTAAGTATAATTTTTTATATTTTTCAATTTTTTTTGGGTGGCATAGGGGGGCCTTATTTGTGCCCCCCTACATGCCACTATGCCCAATGACCATGCCCAGGGGACATAAGTCCCCTGGGCATGGCCATTGGGCAAGGGGGCATGACTCCTGTCTTTACTAAGACAGGAGTCATTTAAATGGCGTCTGGGCGTCGAAAAAATGGCGCAAATCGGGTTAAGACGATTTTTTAGCGTCAACCCGACTTGCGCCATTTTAAGACGCCCTAGCGCCATTTTCCCCCTACGCCGGCGCTGCCTGGTCTACGTGGTTTTTTTCCACGCACACCAGGCAGCGCCGGTCTGCTTGCGCCGGCTAACGCCATTCCATAAATACGGCGCCCGCATGGCGCTTCGGAATGGCGTTAGACGGCGCTAAATTTTTTGACGCTAAACTGCATTAGCGCAGTTTAGCGTCAAAAAGTATAAATATGGGCCTTACTTTCATGTATTGTATTTACCTTATTTGCGCCAGAAGTAGCCGGTAAAGTAACACAAATAGCGCTTTGTGCTACTTCCCACTACTTTGCTTCAACAGGACATACCATAGGGTCTAAACGGACATTCCCAGACCACCACCCGTAGAGTTGATGAAAAGATGGTAGAAAGTTATTTTTGCTAAAAGGTAAGGAGAGGCATGTCTTAAGCTATAGAAATCTTTTGATTTCCCTAAATATTTGTCACTGCTGTACTGCATATCACAAGTCCAAAATGGGAAACGTTTTTGAAGTTTTTTTATGCACAGTATTTTGTACTGCATAGGAACCCTTTCAGTGCAAAACTGTTGCTAGACATCACACACATCTGTGCACTATGAGGTAAATGTGCATGTGAGCAGCCCAGAGTGCCAACGATAGGAAAGAGAACAGTAGTGCTATATCTTTCTAGATATGACTCTGTGGTGCTTTCTCCCTCCATAGGACTGCAACACTGCAGCTTTGGAACTGCGCTGCATTTTCTATAAATAAGGAAAAGTGTCCCGTTGAGTCTTTTAGAAGATCTATATTTTCCTTTTTGCGAAACCAATGTGTGTCTGATCACGTTATCTTGCAAGACTTTGAAAGTATGATTGTGTTTAGGGCTCTTTTCTCTTAGAGACTCACACACAACCCTAATCAATTCTTCTACCCCTCTGATGTAAAAAAAAGCTGACGCTAGTTGCAGAAAAGTGGAGGATTATGCAGTGAGGCTGGTTAGGCTTCATTATGCAATACCCCAAGAATGGTCCTTTGGATTCACACTAAGAAATTCTTATCTCCGTCCCCTTAGTTTGGCAAAGAGCAGCTGGCTTTACTATAGGAACATGTGTTAAGCATTTCAGAGTACCAACATGGATGTTTAAGTAATTGACACAACTTGAAAATAATCCAAAACCAATTCATAAAAATAAAGCAGATTTGTGCATTAATTTAGACACCAAAACAAAGTAAGTCAGGGTTGGAAAATAGCCTCTCCGAAAGGTCACTCCAAACTTTTTTCCCTTCCTCCTCTTCTTTTTCTGACCTCATTTTTGCTGGCTTTAGGACTCTGGACACTTTACCACTGCCAACCAGTTCTAAAGTGCATGTGCTCTCTCCCTAAAAACATGGTAACATTGACTCATACCCTATTGGCATATTTAAATTACTTGTAAGTCCCTAGTAAAGTGCACTACATGTACCCAGGGCCTGTAAATTACTAGTGGGCCTGCAGCACTGATTGTGCCACCCACACAAGTAGGCCCTTTACCCATGTCTCAGGCCTGCCATTGCAAGGCCTGTGTGTGCAGTTTCATTGCCATTTCAACTTGGCATTTAAAAGTACTTCCCAAGCCTTAAACTCCCCTTTTCTACATATAAGTCACCCCTAAGGTAGGCCCTAGGTAACCGATAGGGCAGGTACTATGTAGGTAAAAAGCGGGACATATACATATGTGTTTCACATATCCTGGTAATGAAAAACTCCTACGTTCATTTCCCACTACTGCGAGGCCTGCTCCTTTCATAGACTAGCATTAAGACTGCCGTCATATACTTTTTGAGTGGCAGATTCTGATCTGAAAGGGGTAAACAGGTCATATTTAGAATGGCCAGAACAGTAAGAGAAAATTCTGCTTATCAGTGAGGTTGAATTTTGTATTACTATTTTAGAAATGGCACTTTTAGAAAGTGAGCATTTCTCTGCACTTAAAACCATCTGTGCCTTACAGCCTGTCTCCAATCAACATCTGTGCTAGTTGACAGCTCCCTGTGCATTTCACCCAGACAAACACAGGACACTCAGTCACACCTTCATTCCTCTGTTGAATGGGTCTTCCTGGGCTGGAAGGGTGGAGGGCCTGACACTTATATTTCAAAGGCCAGTGGCCTTCCCGCACACAATGGACTGCTAAACCCCCTACCAGGACCCTGGCAGAAAGAGCTGAACTGAAAGAGGAACTTGTGCGCAAAACCACCCTTTGATGTCTCACCCACTCCAAAGACATTTTTGGGTATAAAAACTGGGTCTCTGACTCCCACCAACTCAAACACTTCTGGACCTACACCTGCAACCTGTCAAGAGGAACTGCCTGACTCTCCAAAGGTCTCATGTGGACTGCTTTGCTGAGAAGGATTGCTGCCCTGCTGTTGCTCTGCTGCCCTCTGACTTTGTTGAGAAGCACTCTGCCTTCCCCAAAAGTGATCTCCAAGGGCTTGGATTGAGCTTGCCTCCTGTTTTCTGAAGTCTCAGGGCCAAAAAGACTCCATTTCTTCAGGAAACTCCTTGTGCATCGAAAATCGATGCACCGCCTGCCGAAATCAACGCGAAGCCTGCATTGCTACCAAGGAATCACTGCACAGCCGACCGGATAGACGCAGCCGACTTCCCAAGTGGAAATTCGACGCAGCACCTGCCTTACGATGGAAAATTCGGTTGATCGCCTACCTGATCGACACCTTCCAGGGAGTGAAGGATTTTTCCCCGCATCATCCCTGTGTGTCAAAATACCCCGTATCGCAGTAAGGAACCAAGACTGTGCGCCTAAAAATGACGCAAACCCCTTGCAGCATGGAAAGAAATGCTGCATCATCTGTGCCGCGTTGGAAAATTTGGCGCACCACCTTGTTTTTCCATGCATCTCTTCCTCTGCAGTCTCTGTTCATCGTTATTTTTGACGCATACCAGGTACTGTGTGTAACAAAGAGACAAATGTTTATTTCCAAGGATTAAGATTCTTTTAAACTTTCTGAAAAGTGATATTTCAACTTGTTTTAATTGGATCTTTGTCATTTTCACCTTATGTTATTCAGATAACTATTATCCATTTTTCTAAACCTATGTGGTCTATTTTTATGGTGTTTTCACTATGTTACAGTATGATTTATTGCACAAATACTTTACACATTGCCTTCTAACTTAAGCCTGACTGCTCAGTGCCAAGCTACCAGAGGGTGGGCAGAGGATAATTTGGATTGTGTGTGATTTACCCTGACTAGGATTGTGGTCCCTACTTGGACAAGGGTGTATACCTCTGCCAACTAGAGACCCCATTTCGAACAGTCAGATACGTATAACTGGAGTTCTGGATGTTCAAAGGAAAAATAATTCAGCGCAGTTCAAGCTGTCAAGATTTTAACCATTGGGGTCAATGGGAAAAAATCACGTGACACTTGGTCACTTGTGGGGTGAATTCAGAGGAACTCAGTTGTAGTTACAGGTGTGCAGGTCCCAAGACCAAGCTGGGACAGTCAGACCAATCTTAATTGGCTTGTGGGGCCCAGATGCAGAGGTGTCCTGGCTGTCCTTAGTGCTGAACATGGGAGCCTTGGGGTGATGAAAAGTGGTACTTGTGGTCACTTGCAGTTCAAGTCCACTTGGAGTACAGCTTGTGTGGGCCCCTGGACCAGGAGTTACCAGGCAGAACAAGTCTCAAGTAGCTCGGGTGTCTCAGGTGCAGAGGTGTACTTGGCTATCTGTAGTGCTGAAAAGGAGCTGTGGTTGCTGGCTTTACCACTGTGATGGTGAAGGCAAGAAAACAGATGCAGAAACTCAACAACAGAGCTACTGGTGATGTCGGAAGCAGGTGTTGTGGTGTGTCCTTGGGTTGCAGTGTTGAGTAAAGGTGGTGATGACCAGACTGACCACCAATAAGCTTTAGCAGCGGTAAGGTGGAGGAAAAGCTATCTACCCTTCTGGAGGCAATGGGGAAAATGGTAGCCACCTGTAACTTGGTGGAGAGCTGGACTACACTTTCCACAATGCACTGAAGCACCCTCTTTTGGGCGATCCCTGTGAGGCCCCGATGGCCAGGGCCTCATTGGTTCCGGTAGGTGCTTTCTACCTGCAATGGGCAGGGGACAGGTGCCACTAGTCCAAGGGAGTGTGGTCTTGCCATTAGCTCACAAAGGGCTCCCTCTTGCTGGGTAATCAGTCTTTGGTCCAGGGTGAGCCACAGTCGAGAAGTTCCAGGAAGGTTGCCACAGTTGATGGTATCACACATTTGGGTTGTGCAGGTTCCTGCTGTCATCGATGCAGGTTCCTGCTGTCATTGATGTTGCAGATCCGAGGTTCTGGGGCCAAGGGCTCCTCTTAAATCCTAGATTTAGGGGTGCTGGGAGTGTGGGTGCAAGTAGCCAATGGTCTACTAGCCCTTGTTGCTAATTTACCCCTGAGGTGACCACATCATGTGGGTTGTGGCAGCTTTTCTACCCAGAACCCTCTATTTTGCCTATTCTCAAGATGGCAGAAGACTTCCTCAACTGAACAGTCCAGGGTGCCCACCCTAGCCTTCTGGGGGTGTATGCCTTCAGACTAATTTCTATTGCAGCCTTCCTGGGTGTGCCTGGAGCAGTGGGGTGAGTTTGTCCTCCACTGGGGAACAGTCTGCATGTATTTCAGAGGGAGTGTGCCCTTAAAAACTCACTGCCTTGGTCAGGGGTGAGAATGCTCATTGTTTGATACCAAACATGATTCATTTCAGTGGTACCATAATGGAGATGGCGACCTCAGGTTTGCCTGGGGCTAGCCCATATTATCCTATGGAGTGTTGTTCACTTATAGTATCCCTAAATGGAAAACGCCACTATTGGGTCATATAAGCTTGCACTCATATGTCCACACCTTTAATATAACGCACCATACCTTCTGGGCACAGAAGGCCTTCCTTAGGGGTGACTGACACATATTAAATATGGTGCTTTGACTGTGCCAAACATTGTGTGGGCACAGTTGAGCAGTTTACACTGCTCCTAAAGTCTGCAAGGACAGGACTGCTGTTAGTAGTTTACCAGGGTCACTAAGGGTAATACAAAGAGGGCTTCAGGCCCTCGTGACTCCTTTAACATCAATGCCCTTGGTACCATTGGTACTATATACTAGGGACTTACACGGGGGTTAAAGTACTTGCCAACTGGGGATACCAATTCACATTTACCAACTAATGGAGAGACCACTGGCACTGGGGCCTAGTTAGCCGGCTCCTGTGCACTTACAGAGTTATAACCAACAGCATTCAGAGCAAAAGGTGGGGAGGTGACCATCCAGAAAGGGCACTTTCCTACACTAGTCGTGTATTTGTGGTAGATTAACAAAATCATTTAAGGGTTTTTGCATTTGTTAAAACACCAAATATCAGCTGAAGTTTTGACATCAGACGTCTTTGCAGCTATGTACACATTTTTCATTGCAATGATTAAATGTAAAACTTGTGCAAGTAATAATGGTAGACAATGTGTGATGATTGTATATGTTAACTTTGGGAGCAATACTGTTCATGTGTCACTTTGGATGCACACTTTCCAGTCATAAGAATGGCATTACTAATGAATGATGCTTTGTCAGAATCACTTATGCCAAAATGTGCTCTCTATCGAGAATTGTGATACTTTCTCCTTTGGCAATGAGGTACTGAAGGAAAGACAAACAACGTTGCATTTAATTCAGATAATATGCCTCAAGACCACTTAGGAGTTGATAATGACTTGAATCCAGTGGCATAGTGAACCAGTGGGAAATGGCCTACAGCATTGACGTCGCTCATAATAGTGCCGGCGGCAATGCTGTAGTGGGTAGGGTGCACCAGCACCCATCGCAAAGTTCACTGTCTGTAAGGCAAACTGTGGACTTTGCGACAGGGTTGGCGAGGGGGGTCCCTGGACTGCCCATGCCAAGTGCTTGGGCAGTGCAGGGCCCCCCTGGTGATCCCTGCACCCAGTCTCCGCCAGCCATTTCTGCCATGAACCAGCTGGTGGAGAAGGTAGCTTGGCACAATCCGTCACCCTTTAGTTATAGTCAATGTGCGAAGTACTATTGCAGAGCTTCGAAAACACAACACAAGAAAAATCCCACCAATTTTGAAAAATGGAGTAAAATGTAATAAATTACTTGAAACCAAAACAACAGGAATCCAATCAGTAGAACTGCAGATGTGCAATTTTTTAAGATTTAAGTGAAAGTAGTAGGAGTACAAAGTACCAACTGTGGTCACCTGCTCATGCCAGACCGGGACAAAGTCATAACTTCGGGCAAACCATGATGGAGCACAGGCTGGATACAGGGATGTAAATAGGCCTGCTGAACAAACTACCTTGTATCGTGGCTAAAGAGCATTGCAAGGATAATTTGCGCAGCAGCAATGCTGTTGATAAGGGGCTTGCGATGCGAAGTTCTGAATAAATGATGCATTGCACAGTGGCATTTCCAAGGAAGATGTGGGCTGCGATGTAAGTTTCTGCCTCCGGGATGTGCTGCACAGTGGCAATTCTGATGCAGCTGCAAGGAGGTGCTGCATTGGTTCTGCTCACAGGCCAACAGCTGGGCCGGTAGATCATCTTCAGGCCCACTTCCAAGGGTCCAGAACTGGAGTGGCACAACGTATGGGGTAGGCTTCACAGCAGTCAGAGTCTAGGTGTTGCGTTCAAAGTGGTTTGCCCCTTTTCTGCCTCTCAGGCTCTGGTCAGGAGGTCAGCCAACTAGCCCTTGGAGTCCCTCTGGTGGTCCTGATTCAAGATATAGTTCCAGTCCTTCTCACTCAGGTAGTCAGACAGCAAGTCAACAGGGAAACAGAGTAGCCATACTTCCTGCAGAGAAGCACAGCAGTCTGTCTGAGACCTCCACAGCTCCAGAGATGTACAGAAGGGTTGGGTCTGAGGCTCCATTATTTATACATGGTGCCCACTATGAATTAGGAGAAAGTTCTGGAGGTTTCTACCACCTGCCTCCCTGCCCTGGTCTCAGCTTGTTTGGAGTCACAAAAGGCTAGTGTCAAACTCTTTGTAAGTGTGCTCAGGTAGAGCCTTTGTGATGTGCAAGTGTGATAGGTGAAAGCTCAGCCCCTTCATCAAGTCCGAGATGGTCCATCCTTCCAACACGTGTTGCCCCTTAGTCTCACTGTCAGGGAGCAATACATAAAGTCTAAGGACCTGATTTAGAACTCGATGGACAGGTTAATCCATCACAACATGACAGATATCCTGTCCTCCAAAATCTAAATCCGATAGAAAGATAGTGGGATTTAAATTTCGGAGGATGGGATATCGGTCACCGTTATGATAGAGTTACCCATCCGCTGAGTTCTAAATCAGGCCCTTGCTGCCAGTTACACCTAATCATGTGACCCAGGATACAGACTGCAGGAACCAAATGGTTAGAACAAGAAAATGCCAACATTCTAAAAGTGGCATTTTTAGAATTGTAATTTGAACTCATTAAATAGGATTTTTAAATTTCAGTTTATTAGATACCAAACTCGACATTCCTAATTGCTCTCAATTGAAAGTTATTACTAATAGAATACAATAAGGTAACATAGGCGGTCAGTCTGCGGTCACCGCCAAATGGCCGCTCCGCGGTCAGGAGACCGCGGATGCCATTCTGGCTTTCCAGCTGGGCCGGCGGGCGACCGCCAAAAGGGCGCCCGCCGGCCCAGCGGGAAAGGCCCTGCAACGAGGAAGCCGGCTCCGAATGCAAAGCAGACAGTGAAAATCTTCATGGGGCCCTGTTAGGGGGCCCCTGCACTGCCCATGCCAGTGGGCCCCTGGACCAGTGGCATGGGCAGTGCAGGGGCTCCCAAGGGCCCCACGACACCCGTTCCCGCCATCCTGTTCCTGGCGGTAAGAACCGCCAGAAACAGGGTGGCGGGAAGGGGGTCGGAATCCCTGGGTGGAGGATTCCCTGGGCCAGGGGAAAACCGGCGGGAAACCGCCGGTTCCCCTTTTCTGACCGCAGCTTTACCGCCGCGGTCAGAATGGCCGTGGAAGCACCGCCAGCCTGTTGGCGGTGCTTCCGTGGTCCCCGGCCCTGGCGGTCATGGACCGCCAGGGTCGGAATGAACCCCATAGTGTTATTCTGTGGGAGAGGTAGTTCTTTCAGCAGCCAAAACATGTATTCAAGAATTTTCCAGTACCAGTTCATGTAAAAGTTAAAAGTACATGCAAACCTTTTAAATGCAATGTTCCCTGCCTTATGGGCTGTTAAGAACCTAATCTAAGCGTGATTTATATTAATTAAAAAGGATGGTTTAGGCCTGGCAAAACGTTTTTTCTACCAGGATGAATTAGAAGGTTAAAACTGCACATACAGGCTACAATGGCATGCTTCAGACATGTTAAAACAGGCTACATAAGTGCATGGCATAAGTAGTGTTGTAGGCCCACTAGTAGCATTTAACTGACAGTCTCCGGGTACATGTATCACCACTTTACTCAGGACTTACAAGTAAATTAAATATGCCCATTGGGTGCAAGGCAATGCTACCATGCTTAAGGGAGAGAGTACAGGCACTTTAGCTCTGGTAAGCTGTAGTAACGTGTGCAGAGTCTTAAAGCCAGGAAAACCAAAGTCAGCAAAAACAGGACGGAAGGCAAAAAGTTGGAGGAAAATCACACCAAAAATGTCAGGTCCAACTATTTGCATACAACTTTGCATAATAGGACAACACTCTGGCAGTTGTTTCTTTTTATAGCACATCCTTAGCGTTTTCTTACCCCAAATTGTTTGCCTCCTTGCCTCATATTTTTGTTGATTGTTTTTGTTGGCCTTAGGACTCTGAACACCTTCCCACTGCTAAACAGTGTCCTAAACATGGTGACATTGATGTATTCACAATTGGCATATCTAATTTACTTGTAAGTCCCTTGTAAAATGGTATACCATATACCCAGAATCTGTAAATTATGTCATACTAGTGGGCCTGCAGCACTGATTATGCCACCCACACAAGTAGCCTTGCAAACCTGTCTCAAGCCTGCCATTGCCCGTCCCATGTGGGCAGTTTCCTGCCACATCGACTTGGCATTTTAAAACCCCTTGCCAAGCCTTAAACTCTCTTTTTATTACATATACATCACCCCTAAGGTAGGCCCTAGGTAGCCCATAGGTCAGGGTGCTATGCACCTGAAAGGTAGGATAAGAACTTTTAAGATTTACATGTCCTGGTCCTTGCTATTTTAGAAATGCCACATTTTCTCCAGACAGCCACAAACACATGCAGGCTGAGTGTGACAGAGAACTCATCTGCATTCTGGGCAGGAAGCGGGTGGGGGAGCTGACACTTACACCTCAATAGGGAGTGCCTGCCCCCACACAAAGTGCTGATTATGCCTCTGATAGTCTGGAGCCAGGGCAGAGGAAGAAAGCATCCTTGTGCACTTCAATTACCTTTCTTTGAAGTTACCTCCACTTCATACGCGCTTTTGGCTGTAAGTATCTGGTCTCTGACCCCACCAAATCAGACATCTTTGGACCTGTAACTGGACTCTTTCAGAAGAACTGCTGTGCTGCTTAAAAACTCGTTCACTGGACCTGTAAGGCCTGATTTTCTCTTGTGTTGCACTGCTGAAGGAGGGATGGACTCTGCTTTCTATCTAAAGTGTGCTCCAAGGGCGTGTTGACTTGCCTCCTGTTGCTTGAGACTCAGGGATATCAAAGCATCTACCCCTGCTCCTGTGTCTGATTCCTCTGTAAATGGACCCAGATACTTGCATCACGGAAATTGACGCAGCTCCTGTCTGCGTGTAGCAGAACTGGCTCATTGACCCGGTTCTGGGAGCACAACCAGTGCTTCGCTCTTTGAACCACTGCATCACCCTGAGAGCCTGAGGCATTGGGACCAAGCACTGCCGCCGCAGCCGGCTACTGAGATCGACACATCTCCTGAGTGAGTGGAGAATCCCAGCACATCGCACTTCGTAACCAGCACATCTCGGCTCCAGTGCTTGTCTGCGGAACTGACGCATCGCCTAACCCTAGGAGGGCCCGATTCATGCATCTCACCACGCACCTCGCTGTTGCAACCAGGAAAGGTACTCTGTTCACAGGGGCCTTTATGAGTCCTGTAGCCAGCCTGCACTCCATTTAGGTCAGCCCAAACTTTGACTTTGTCCCGGTCCAGCGCAACCTAAAGTAACCCCTAAAGCGCTATTTACTTCCAAGTGCTATTTTTGCACTTGTTCTTCTAAAATTCACATCTTGACTTGTACTTAATTGATTTTTTTTAAATTTAAAAACTGGTGTTGAGTCTTTATGTGGTGTTTTAATTGTGTAAGTGTGTTTGTGTTGAACAAATACTTTACACATTGCCTCTTTAGATAAGTCTAACTGCTCTGTGCCAACCTACCAAGGGGTGAGCACAGGTTATTTTTTAGTTAGTATCTGACTCTGATTAGGATTGTGGTTCCTGCTTGTACGGGATTCATACTCTGACAACCAGAAACCCAATTTCTAGCAACATATTTACAATATCTAGACACTTGAAGGGTGCCATGCATTTACTTGTTTAATGGCCCATTCAGTAGGCCAAGACAGAGGTTATGCTCTGAAACCAACACAGCAGTGAATTTGTGAAGGTTAATGCCAGTGGGACTCCACCATCAATTATTTCTGGGCAGCAAAATTATTTTGGTCACTCCAACAGGCACTGCTGGTCCCTCTGGACTCCATAGCTGTGCCTCCAGCCTATCCACCTATCATCTGCCCAATACGAAGAATTTCGGTAAGTGGTCACGTCATGCGCAGGAAGACCCCAGGGCATAAATACTCATGTGCAGGCCAGGTTCCATAATTTCTGAGAACAGGCAAAGGTAGATCAAGATAACAGAGGTTCACAACTCCACAACCAGGATTTCACCTGCAGTAAAGATGCACAAAAATCAAAGGCAAACTCTAGGTTGCACATGGAGTAACGGTGTTGGTGCTGTAGTCTGTATTTCAGGTTGTATGCCTCCTCTACCCTTTTTGATATCATTTAAACTCTCTGACTCTCCTGGCTTATGAGTGCTGTGATCAAGTCTGGCACAAACATAGCAAATACTTACTGCTGACTAGGTGGAAAAGGCACCTTTTTCAGAGCGAACAAATTCTTAGTCATCCGACAGCAGTTAACACCCATTGAGACTACAAAAAGCTGCAATAACGATGTCACAGAAAATATCTTCTAGGCATATTCCTTCTTAGAAAAGGAGGGCTTACCCTTCTCTTACATATGCCTTCCCTTTCTTTGCCTTCCACATGCCTTTCATTGCCCTTCCCCTGCCTTCTCCTCCCTCCTCCCTCTTCCCATGCCATCAGAGACCAGTCCATGCTTTACACTAAAAACAAAAAATACTTTACTTACAGGTAAGTAAATAGTTCACAGAAGAAGACACAGAAAGAAAGTAGCTCCTGGTGCAGCAGAGATACGGCTTCCATACATTTTGTCACACTAGAGCCGTTAACATAACCATATATTCATTTAAGTGTAATCATGTCTAACAGTTACGTGTAAGGTGGTGCACTTGAGAACCATAGTAATGTGCATTCACAGTAGAATAAAATAATCTAACCTAGTGGTGTAACAGTCTGCATTGAAACAATGTAGTTGCCTACCTTTTGACCCCCCCTCAGTGCAACCTATGTATTTCGTCCCAGTGCAGTTCTGCAGCAGGCTTGTGAGTTTAATTCTATAACCGTATTTTCCTTTTAAATGCATTTAATGTGAAGCTGATAATGATTTCTTAACAACAAGTAAAAGGGTTTGTTGCTAAATGATTTGAACTGATTAATTTACTTGCTTAGCTTGACCGTCGTAATTCATGAGGCCTGTGACTTAGCCGAAATTATGATCAGATGTTCTTTTCCACTTGCTAACGTGGCATTTCTATCAGAGTTTGTTCACACAAGATGATAGTTATTTCATATTGATCAGTTCCGATTACATTTCTAGTGGAACTTAAACTTAAATGCCCTATCTTATTATGCTCATGAGAGTTAAAAGATGGCCTCCGCCGCAGGAACATTGGAGGATGATGTACCAAATGTACAGGAGAAAAAGATGGACCCCTTTCCCATGACAATTGTGGCATAATGATTAACTGTTTCAGATGCTCAAAATATGTCTTCTGATTGAACAATGGAATCGCTTGATCCAAAAATTGAGAATTTGTAACAAATCAGAACATTTTATGGATTTTAATTTACTGCTCTTGGATGAACTCTTTCTTTGACTTCGCTGAGAAACATTCTTTCCCTGACTTTGCTTGGGAGCAGACCTCTTTTTACCCGCTTGAATCCTCAAGCATTGCCACTGCCCATGGACACTTTGCCATTTTTCCCCTAATGCTGATGACAAAAGACTTTGCTGAACTCTTTTGCCCTTTTGATCACTATTGCTGGTGATCACTGCATGAACTAAAATTCCCTATGGACTTTTGAAGGTAGAGAATTACATGCTTGTTTTTTTCTTTTTTGCAACCATCCTCAATCTTTAAAGGATTTTTCTGACCCTATGAGAAGACTCTTTAAATTTTAAAAGAGCTTCCAATGTTGATGCTGTGCATTTTTACTTACTTTTTACCAGTTCTAGTTAGTCTTCAGTTGGCCCAGGTGTCATTCTTCGAAATTATTTTTGCCCTATTTTTGCTTTTTACATTTTAACCCCATATCTGACTTGCCTGGTATATGTCAGCTAGTGGCATATCTGTAGTGATTTTCCTAACCTGTATGCATTTGATTCGTTTCCATGTTGAGTGTGTTTTAGGTTGATTCAGTAACCCTCAAGTGATTTTATTATTGTTTTGTGTCAGAGTTATAGAATGTCTTGTGTGTTTAATGTTAATAAAACTTTGCTTTCTCTGGTGCCTTGGTCACCCTACGTTTGGCCTATATCTTTATAGCCTGTTTTTCAGGATTGTTTACATTGATCTGTGAATTTGTTGGTAATAAAGCCCTTTGAACTTTTATTTCAGACTTGGTTTTTCTTGCGTGGCCACATTGATCACACTGTACAGTGGAATGTGAAAAAAGTTGCTTGCTGTCTCTTACCTCCGGATGGGTAAAGAGGTTATTGATCTCGTCTAGAGCATTATCGCTCATGAAGATGAGATATGCTGGAGCATTGCTTAGAACAATGCACCATTTTCCTGCTAACAAGAGGAGGAAAAATATGTCAACATTGCCCAAAGTAAAATTACCACTGTAAAAAATGTAAAACCCCAAAGCCCATACCACAAATCTAGGCCCATACCCAGCAAAGACTCTCTAGTGCTTCTGGCAAATGTGGTGGCACCATCCTGGCTACCAAATTCCTGATCACAGGTGTTGGGTACGGGAAACAGTGAACATTTATAAACCACTGTTCTCCAACTGCCTGATTGGGATCCAACTGTTAGTTCTGTGTTTTTTATAAGGAGAAGATGGACTAGTGAGCCGCTACTCTCTGGGTTGACCGTAGGATTTATTTTTCTGTTAGGGGCATGGGTTTCAAACATTGCTGGTTATGGTTCTGTTTTTCCAGTACTGGGGACATAAACAGGAGTGAACGGTTTAACCAGGATCAACTAGGATTTGGGTCTTAAGGGTTTTGTTGTAACTAGGATCTAAGTCAGTGATATCTCTGGAATCATAAGTGCTAGGACGATTGTTCCAACAGTTATAAAATTGTGGTGATCCTCTCCAGTCAACAGAGCCTGATCCTGTGATGCCATTGTGAAGTTAAAATGAACCCTGGTCACTCCGGGGCTGAGGAAAGGGGGATACAGGCTTGCTATATGCAATGGGATGGTTTGAAGAATGTACAGGCTCACAATTTTCCAAAAAGAAGAGAATGATATGGCTACATGGTATGTGACTCAGAAGATGCACTTGTTGCTTTCCCCTGAGCAATGAGCTATGGTGACCTCCTGGTCGCTATATTGGCTCGGTCTGGTGATCTGTCCAAATGTAGGTCTTCCAATCAGCTGAGTTTTGTTTGGGTGTTTCTGTAGAGCAAGCTACTACTATTGGGCGTTTGCAGGTAGGATCTCGGTCTCCACAAAGTTCATAATGGCAAGGTAGATCCAAATCCACAGACTTTGCTTACTTATCAAACAAATATACAAAGCGTTGGCTCAGAGGTTTGTTACTCTTACCCACCTGGTGGTGAAGGCAGGTGCCAGGACAACAAGAAGGTCCCAAATATTCAAAGATTGCATGTTTTTCCAATCATGGAGGACCATCCAGTTCGTGTTTCTGGAAAGATTTTGAATGCATGCACAGTCTACCCATTACACTGTTTCTGAAAGTTCTAGGTGTTATGTCTGTAAGTCCAAGGCCTGAAACCACTCCTGTAGACATGGGAGGCAGACAAGGCACATCCAGTTAGGGAAGGGTCAGTTTTATGAGAACAGGGGAACCCTACATTGGACACAATGTGTAGGCTTTAAACCTCCCCACCCATCAGCCAGACACTGATAAAAGCACATGCAAACACACACCCACACACTTACACACTCAAACACACACCCACACTCATCCCATCCAACCCAACCATCCACCTACCCTTTGTTTTCCTAGGCAGGATGAATAGAAGAGGCCACAGTTACATAAAGTGGAGAGATATATACAAAAGCAGAGCCAATTTACTTTCTACACTCAGGGCTACAGGTAAAAAGGGCTGAGACTCTGCATTATAATCTTCTGCCACCACTGTCTATCACCTCACAGCCTGGTATGTATTTGTGTTGGCCTCCCACTCAGAAAGGAGGTACATTTTATTTTAAAAAATGAAATGATACCAGAAAATCAAAATCCAGTCAGTAGAACAGGAGATATGCAGTTTCAAAGTTTTAGGTCAGGATAGCGCATAAAAGCACAATACGTCACATGCGGTCACTTGGTCGTGCTAGAACAGGGAAAAGTCAGACACTCAGGCCGACTGTGATGATGTGTGGGCTGGATTCAGGGACCTGGTTAGTCCCACTGAAAAAGTTACCTTCGCAAAGTCCGGTATGAAGAGTCTAGTTCGCAGTGGAGGTAGCAGGGAGATCATCTCCAAAGGTTTTTGATGTATTGCGAAGAGCAGGCTTGGCATCACGGACAGTCATTGCAGTAGCAAAAATATATGGTTGGGTGTTGGGGACAGTTGTCACTGGAGCTTTGCATTGGCTGTCACTGGGGGCTGTCGTAGCTTTAGCACAAAATGCAGATCTTGAGGTGCCAGTCATCTTTGCCCGCATGCTGTTGTTCAAAGAGTTGGGTTCAGTGGAGCTTCATGTTAGCATTCATCATGAGCAGCCGCGTCTTGGTGCGAATGGGGTCATTTGTAGTCATAAAGGGCCCCAGAATTCAGGATTTCACCTTTGCTTACAGAACAGTGCACTCAGATGCCATCCAAGGGTCAAGAACCTGGGGCAAAGCCTTTTGGGAATCAAGGATTCATTCTAGCAGCGGTCTGCAGGGATCTGGCAGGTTCAGTTGTAGGTCCAGGCAGGTCCAGTTGCAGCAGCTCAATGGTCAGTTGAAGGGAGGCCTTTTCATCTTGTTGTATCCCTGTAGCTCAGAACAGGAGGTCAGCCAACAAAACGTTGGTGTCATTCAGGTTAGCCAGGGATGAAAAGAGCAGGTTCAGTGTTCCTTCTCAGAGATCATGGTAGGCCTCAACCAGCAAGACTGTCTTCTAAAGAACAAGGCAGACCACAAGCAGCAGGGCAGTCATCTGGTGGCAGCAGGGAGTCCTCTGAAAAACAAGTCAGTTCTCAAGAAGCAGGTAAGTCCTCTGGGGAACAAGGCAAACCTTCTGTAGTCCACATGCCCAGGAGTGTTCTGAAAAAGTGATTTAGGAGGTCAAATATTTATACATGATGCCAGCCTTTGAAGCGGGGATGACATTTTGGCTACCTCATGCCTGGTTCTGGAAAGTTCCTCTCTTTCCCTGCCAAGGCTCCAAGCAGTCTGGGGTGACAAAAGGCAGGTGTCAGGTCCCTTTGTGTATGTGCTAGTCTCAGCCCTTTGAAGTGTAAGTGAGGTAGGGAACTGCTCCTCCCCACTCATCCTAGCATGATGGCCCACCGGGACAACATTTAGCCCCCCTTTGTATTACTGTCCAGAAGGAATGATTACACAAAGGCCAACTGCCAAGCTATTCACAGTCATGTGACTC
Organism: Pleurodeles waltl; assembly: GCF_031143425.1. Taxonomy (NCBI): domain Eukaryota; kingdom Metazoa; phylum Chordata; class Amphibia; order Caudata; family Salamandridae; genus Pleurodeles; species Pleurodeles waltl. The sequence goes on from NC_090449.1 coordinate 980,318,396, forward strand.
AGGACACAGGCAACAGGCACGAAATGGTTAAGGCAAGAAAATGCCAACTTTCTAAAAGTGACACTTTCAGAATTGTGACTTAAAATCAGTTTTTGCTATTAAAGGGGGTTTACAATTACAAATCATTTGAGTCCAAACTTGACATTCCTATGTGTTCCCAATCAACGGTTAGCACTTACTAAATATAATAAGGTAGCCCAATGTTAACTTATGGGAGAGGTATGCCTTAAATGAGTGAAAAACAAATTTAGGAGTGTTTCACTACCAGGCCATATAATATTTTAAAACGCATGTTCTACTTTGTAATTACACTGCATCCTGCCCTATGGGCTCTCTAGGGCCTAATTAGGGGTGACATATGTATAAGGAAGGTTTAGCCAAAAACCAAAGAAAGGGCTAAAATTGCAGGAGATTTAGAAAAGAAAATTTGGTCCTGTGTATAGTACTCCCATCGAAATCACAACACAAAGAATAAACAGTTCCACTCAGGGATAGAAGAATCAATCCCGACAGCAAGCAAAAGAAAGGGGGAGAGAGAAGATGGTCCCTGTGAATCTGATCAAGTTGGAACAAGAGCCCTCACTCACCAAATGGTGACATGCTTCATCATAGGGCTTTGCTCCTTGTCAGGCTGGCACTGCAATGCCTGACGAGACCCGCATGGGGGCTCTTTGCCAGAGATATTTTAATATAGATAATTACTGTTTGATGAATGCTAAAATATGGGTTTGGTACAAAAATGTGCTGTTAAAAATGACTAGAGAAAAACAAAATTAGAAAATTGATGGGGAGCATGAACCTGGGGTATGTGCTAATGTACTGAGTGACATCACAACAAATATCCAGACAACTTTGGACCACTGGAGCTTGTTCCTACCCCGATGGGGCCCGTCCTTTAGTACAAGGAGGGTTCCTGGGAGACTCTCAATTTTAGGTTTATGAAAAATGAGGATTAGGTAGGTTTATTGGTCCTGACGAATCGCATTAGATCCTTGTTGACTATAGAAGCGAGAAACATGTTGACCTGACTTTGAGGCAGTACAAGGATTCCCTTACTTGCACTCATCACATTCCCAGACTAGAGGGATTGTGCTCATCAGACATTTCACCTTTTTAGGGTAGATTAGACATTATTCCAATCTCTTTCCCTTACACGATTTTTTTAATCATGACAGAGGTTTAACTTCCAATAAAACTTTTCTTTTTTTTTTCCTCTAGTCATTTTTAACAGCACGTTTTTGTACCAATCCCACATTTTAGCATTCATCAACTGGTAATTTTCTATATTAAAAGATCTCCGGCAAAGGGCCGGCCTGGCGAGGAGCAAAGCCCTATGATGAAGCATGTCACCATTTGGTGAGTGAGGGCTCTTGTTCCGACTTGATCAGACTCACAGGGACCATCTTCTCTCTCCCCCTTTCTTTTGCTTGCTGTTGGGATTGAATCTTCTATCCCTGAGTGGAACTCTGTATACTTTGTGTTGTGATAAGGAAGGTTTAGACCTGCCAAAAGGTTTATTTTGCTTGGTTGAATTGGCAGTTTACAACTGCACTATAGACTGTTGTGGCAGGCCTCATGTTTTAAAGGGGTACTGAAGTGGGTGGCATATGGAGTGCAGCATGCCCAATAGATGCATTTGAATTACCAGCCAGGGGTCAGTGTAGTACTCTATACTAGGACTTATAAGTAAATTAAATGTGCCTATAATGTGTTAGTCAATTGTACCATGTTTTAAGGAGAGAGGACCCACACTTTAGCCGTGGTAAAGTGCAGAGAGCCCTAATGCCAACAAAAATGAAATTCAGTAAGCAGGGGTGGTGAAGGCAAATGGTTTTGGGAAGACTGCACCAATGATGACAGGTCTAACAGTGATCATATGCTACACCTATTTGGTGTATTTGTAACACATTTGTTTCCAGACCTGTACAACTTATGACTGTCATTCAGATATGACTTTGGTGTGCTGAAGAGTGCTGTAAATGTTTGCACAATATGCAATATTTATGAATACCAACAAGATTTGTTTACTAAATTTGTATCGCGTTTCTCGGCTTTGACACCCCTGAGTCCTCCCACAAATGTGAGTTAAGATAAACTTTAAAACTGCATACAATAAAAACACATATGAGTAAGTTACTCACAGTTATTTAATTTACTCACAATGTTTCTAACATCTTCAGAAATAGGGTGTAACATGCATGTTGGAAGTTAACATTATTTCTATTATAAATCTGACATCAACTAGGAGGAGGGGGCATTTGTAAAACCGGGGCATTAGTACGTGAACCAGTATTAAGAATGTGTAATGTCACTGAAAAGGCAGTCGACGGAGCCTTGTCTGTAGTAATGTTGGGTGAAAAAGTGAACCTCCACTATTTTCCATACAGAGGGAAACACAATAATAAATATCATTTATGCACTTGGATACTGCGCATTTAAAAATTGCTGACCTGGTAATTTGATTTCTAATCTCGACTTTGACACTTCATAAGAACCTTGTGACACTATTAGGGCCCGATTTAGATGTTGGCAAAGGGAAAACTCCGTCACAAACGTGACGGATATACCGTCAGCCGTAAAACTAACCCCTAACGATATAATGGGATCGTAATACGGCAGACAGGCTGTCCGTCACCTTTGTGACGGTGTATTACCCTTTGCCAACATCTAAACCAGGCCCTCAGGACATGTCCACTTATTTTAAAGTCTCTCCAATAGTAAATGTTAGAAATTGGGTCTTTGGTTGACAGTCAGGTTACCCCCTGTTCAAGCAAGGACCCTCACTCTAGTAAGGGTAAAAGAGAATCACCCTCAGCTAACCCCTGCTTACCCCCTTGCTAGCTTGGCAGAGCAGTAGGCTTAACCTCAGAGTGCTAGGTGTAAAGTATTTGTACCAACACACACAGTAACTTAATGAAAACACTACAAAATGACACAACACTGGTTTAGAAAAATAGGAAATATTTATCTAAACAAAACAAGACCAAAACGACAAAAATCCAACATACACAAGTCAAGTTACGAATTTTTAAAGATTAAACTAAAAAATAGCGCTTAGAAACAAAAATGCTTCGATGAGATGTTAACACGGCGTCGTGACGGAGTCGTTCCCAACAAGCCGACACCAGCGGCGCCGGACACGGAGTCGTGTAGACCCCCAAATACAGTACCTTTGGTGAAGAGTGAAAACAAGCCGATGCGCGAAGTCGGGGATCGCGGCGTCTGTGCGAAACGTTGAATCCGTGCACTTCGAGCGGCATCTGTCACGATGTGGTGCAGCGACTTCCACGGAGTCGCGGACTTCAGCGGGGCTGCAGCGGCGTCGGGCCTGCGAAGAGCGTCGCATTCCAGCGAAGGTCCCGGCGTCAGGTGCAGGCGGCTTTACCGGATTCAGCAGCGGCGTCGGTCCGGAGTCGTCCGAAGTCGATTTTCTTGGATTTCCACGAGCTTTTCTTTCAAGGGCCCAGGGACTGGATCGGGCACCACTTGTCAGAGCAGGAGTCTCTCCAGAGACTCCAGGTGCTGGCAGAGAGAAGTCTTTGCTGTCCCTGAGACTTCAAACAACAGGAGGCAAGCTCTAACTCAAGCCCTTGGAGATTTCTTCACAAGATGGAAGGCACACAAAGTCCAGTCTTTGCCCACTTAATCTGGCAGAAGCAGCACTGCAGGAAAGCTCCACAAAGCACAGTCACAGGCAGGGCAGCACTTCTTCCTCAGCTATCAGCTCTTCTCCAGGCAGAGGTTCCTCTTGGTTCCAGAAGTGTTTCTAAAGTCTGTAGATTTGGGTGCCCTTCTTATACCCATTTTAGTCTTTGAAGTCACCTTTCTTCAAAGGGGACTCACACCTACTTGTGAAATCCTGCCTTGCCCAGGCAAGGCATCAGACACACAGCAGGGGGTTGGAGCCGGCATTGTCAGAGGCAGGCACAGTCCTTTCAGATGAGAGTGACCACTCCACCCCTCCCTCCTACCAGAGATGGCTAATCAGGAAATGCAGGTTACACCCCAGCCCCCTTTGTGTCACTGTCTGTCACTGTCGTTTCGCACATACACTCAACCCACCCCTCGTCGACAGTGGAACAAGATCCCTGAAGAGCAACTCTTCTCCGCTCTCGCCGCCAACCAACCCACCCTCACCACCGACCCCAACGACGCAGCTCTCAACCTCACAAACTGGATCTCCAACTGCGCTGACAACCTTGCTCCCCTCAAACGCACGCATCGACAGACCAACACCAAAAAACCTCTCTGGTTCTCTGACACCCTCAAAGAATCAAAGAAAACTTGTCGTGCCCTTGAGAAGGCCTGGCGCAAGGACCACACCGCGGACAACATGACCGCCCTCAAGAACGCTACACGCGAACACCACCACCTGATCCGCACTGCCAAAAGGAACTTTTTCACCGACAGACTAGACAAAAACAGCCACAACAGCAGAGAACTCTTCAGCATCGTCAAAGAGTTCTCCAACCCCAGCGCCAGCGCCAACGCCGTCACGCCCTCACAGGATTTGTGCGAATCCCTCGCCACTTTCTTCCATCGCAAGATCAGCGACCTCCACGACAGCTTCGGACACCAGACCCAACCATACACCACTGAACCCGCTTCCCCGGACTTCACCCTCAACAACTGGACCCACATCAACACGGAAGAAACCAAATCCATCATGAACTCTATCCACTCCGGCGCCCCTTCGGACCCCTGCCCGCACTTCATCTTTAACAAAGCCGACGACATCATCGCCCCGCACCTCCAGACCGTCATCAACTCTTCTTTTTCTTCTGCTACCTTCCCCGAATGCTGGAAGCACGCTGAAGTCAACGCCCTACTAAAGAAACCTACGGCTGACCCAAGCGACCTGAAAAACTTCCGCCCCATCTCTCTTCTACCTTTCCCAGCCAAGGTAATAGAAAAGACCGTCAACAAACAGCTGACCACCGTCCTGGAAGACAACAACCTGCTCGACCCTTCACAAACCGGATTCCGAACCAACCACAGCACGGAAACCGCCCTCATCTCAGTCACAGACGACATCAGAACCCTGATGGACAACGGTGAAACAGTCGCCCTCATTCTCCTCGACCTCTCGGCTGCCTTTGACACCGTCTGTCACCGCACCCTAATCACCCGCCTACGCTCCACCGGGATCCAAGGCCAGGCCCTGGACTGGATCGCCTCCTTCCTCGCTAACCGCTCCCAAAGAGTTTACCTCCCTCCGTTTCGCTCAGAACCCACCAAGATCATCTGCGGCGTACCTCAAGGCTCATCGCTCAGCCCGACACTCTTCAATGTCTACATGAGCCCCCTCGCCGACATCGTACGCAAGCACGACATCATCATCACCTCCTACGCCGACGACACCCAACTTGTACTCTCCCTCACCAAGGACCCCGCCAGCGCCAAGACCAACCTACAAGAGGGTATGAAGGACGTCGCAGATTGGATGAGGCTCAGCCGCCTAAAGCTGAACTCTGAAAAAACGGAAGTCCTCATCCTCGGCAACACCCCGTCCGCCTGGGACGACTCCTGGTGGCCCACGGCCCTCGGCACCGCACCGACCCCCGCAGACCACGCCCACAACCTCGGCTTCATCTTGGACCCTCTTCTCACCATGACCAAGCAAGTCAACGCCGTGTCCTCCGCCTGCTTCCTCACTCTCCGCATGCTCCGCAAGATCTTCCGCTGGATCCCCGCCGACACCAGAAAAACCGTGACCCACGCCCTTGTCACGAGTCGCCTGGACTACGGCAACACCCTCTACGCCGGGACCACCGCCAAACTCCAAAACCGCCTGCAACGCATCCAAAACGCCTCGGCCCGCCTCATCCTTGACGTACCCCGCAACAGCCACATCTCCGCACACCTGAGACACCTGCATTGGCTCCCAGTCAGCAAAAGGATCACCTTCCGTCTTCTCACCCACGCACACAAAGGGACCGGAATACCTCAACAGACGCCTCAGCTTCTACGTCCCCACCCGCCCCCTCCGCTCCGCTGGCCTCGCACTTGCTGCCGTCCCTCGCACCCGCCGCTCCACGGCGGGTGGGAGATCTTTCTCCTTCCTGGCGGCCAAGACCTGGAACTCCCTCCCCACCAGCCTCAGGACCACCCAGGACCACTCCGCTTTCCGGAGACTCCTAAAGACTTGGCTGTTCGAGCAGCGATAACCCCCCCTTTCCCCCCTAGCGCCTTGAGACCCGCACGGGTGAGTAGCGCGCTTTATAAATGTTAATGATTTGATTTGATTTGATTTGATTCTAGTGCGAGGTGAAAAACAACCCAACTGTCAAACTGACCCAGACAGGGAATCCACAAACAAGGCAGAGTCACAGAATGGTTTAAGCAAGAAAATGCTCACTTCCTAAAAGTGGCATTTTCAAACGCACAATCTTAAAATCAACTTTACTAAAATATGTATTTTTTTATTTGTGAGTTCAAGGACCCCAAACTCCACATTTCCATCTACTCTCTAGGGGAATCTACACTTTAATCATATTTAAAGGTAGCCCCCATATTATCCTATGAGAGAGACAGGCCTTGCAACAGTGAAAAACGAAATTGGCAGTATTTCACTGTCAGGACATATAAACCACATTACTATATGTCCTACCTTATCCATACACTGCACCCTGCCCTTGGGTCTACCTAGGGCCTACCTTAGGGGTGCCTTACATGTAAGAAAAGGGAAGGTTTAGGCCTGGCAAGTGGGTACACTTGCCAAGTCGAATTTACAGTGTAAAAATACACACACATACACTGCAGTGGCAGGTCTGAGACATGATTACAGAGCTACTTATGTGGGTGGCACAACCAGTGCTGCAGGCCCACTAGTAGCAATTGATTTACAGGCCCTGGCACCTCTAGTGCACCGTACTAGGAACTTACTAGTAAATCAAATATGCCAATCATGGATAAACCAATTATATACAATTTACACGGAGAGCATATGCACTTTAGCACTGGTTAGCAGTGGTAAAGTGCAGTAAATATATGTATATGTAAATATACAGTAGGTACATTTATTTAAAATAAATATGTAAAAAGCAAAGAAGTTTGATGTCTGTTGCCTACTACTGTACCAATTACATGCTCCCACTCCAAGATTTCAATTGCATCAAATGCGATGCTGACGTATTCCGGCACCTCACATACAAGTACCTTTTTTAAAGCTTTTTGCTGCTTCTTTGTGGCAGATCCTCGATTTATCAAATTCCTAAACCACAGGTGGCGTTTACAAAGATTTTGCACGAGGTGCAAAGCCACACAGATCATTGCGTCGATTTACTTACCGTTATAAAAGCCTGCAGGCGTAGTGCAAACTTTTGCATCCGAGTGCCCACGCAACACTTAGGAAATAACTTCTAAGATAAAATAAAATGTAAACAAAATGATAGGAAGTGCAAAGGAGAGAGAGCTGTGATAAAGTCCGTCTCTCGAACAAAGGATGCTGTCCTACCATGTCGATCTTCAGTGTCACAGTTTGAAGCACGGATATGTTTCGTGACATATGATTTTCGCAAGAAGTGCATTATAAATATGTTGTACTTGAATTTAACACGCGCACCGCTGATTATGGCACGTGCTTCCGTATTACTGATTGGCTGCTACACCCTCTTCTAGAGAATTTTCATTCCTGTATTCTTCATTTGCATGTTAGGTTTTTAGAGCTGTCACGCTTTTTCCGGCTGTCTGTGCAACATGATAATTACTGCATTCGAATGAAGTCATGGAAACAGCTTCTGCTGGAAACCAGCCTGGGGTAAACACTGTTCCTTAATTCAGAACAATGGACGGGAGTTGCTAGCAACCAAGACATGAACGTGTCCAACTCAGGGACAGAGGTGAGGAGCTTCCTTCAGAGTAAGCCAGTATTGGATGATGCAAATGGACCAGCCAGAGCAGCTGCAGGAAAATGCCTCCTTCGCTGATTTTCCTAAACAATGATAAGAGGAGAAAAATGTAAATAATGACACTAAACCTATAGTATGTGGGATTCACACGAACTCTTCTTTTTTCACTGATCTTTAGATATTTACAGCTGTGAGGGGCATCCGTTTATAACACTGTTAGGTAGTGATTAATTTATTAAAAAAGAGCAAGTGCCAGGGTCTTTTCAGGAGGTACTACCCATTGCCCATGCCAATACTGCCAATGTCTGTAACGATATAACTACTCATCACACTCCTACAAGTGCGACAATTCGGACTTTTCCGTGCCCTCAAAGTTGTAACTAGAAGACTTTGCTGGACAGCTGGTATTTTGAGTTGTTAATGTATGCTATATTATTAAACACACTGTTGATGTGCTCACCACAGAAATGGACAAAAAGTGCTGCCGAGTGGTAGACTTCCATTAATACCGGTATCGAGAATTATATGCCAGTGCTGTGCACCCACAAACACCGGCTCAAACGAAGCGCTACACTCGGGCCGTACAACGAGCAGGTGAAGACAGACCAGCTCCGAAACAGTGAGCAATGGTTGTCTCTATCTATGCTCGAGGTGTGCTGTCTACAGCTCATGCACTGACTCGGACAATGTCTGAGTTAAATATATAAACTTTCTAAAGTGCGAACCCTGTAAGCCGCCTGCGTGCACACATGCTCTAAAGCACCCATTTGTGATGTGCTCACAAAAGTTACCTTTCTCCGGAGCAGCGTCTAACTCAACCGTCGTTTGACTATCTGTGGTACCTTTCTTCAGGCTTTAAGTGGGATGAAAAAACTCGATCGTCTCTCAAAGGTGCGTGGCCGATGTAATGAAGGGCGTGGCTTAAAAACACCTAACTTAAAACCTGTGAAGGTATTTTGCTGCTTCTTTCGGTCATTGCATCCAAATATATAACAAAACAAGTAACATTACACCCACAACAAGCCAGGGCTATTGGCTTTGTCAATGGATGTTAGCTGTTTAAGACAAATAAGCAACAACAACTGCTTCTTTGTATGTTATATTGACAATGCTTCAGTACTAAAATGATGAGACTGTGAAAGAACTACGACGATTCTCTTTGAAGTTACATCAAAGGCAGCGCGGGGTGGAATTGCTGAGGAGGTAAGTTTTTTTTCACCCCGAGCGAGGGTGAGGGCAAAAATGAAGATCCCGACAGGGACCCGTCTCAGCAGCTCCTTTTTAGAAACTGCCAGTGCTAAGCATCGGCAGGGCCAGCCCACTTAAAATCCTGCCTTTCTTTTGACATACATTAAAAACGCATCAGAACAGTTCCGAGTGTGGCGAACCTTGGTAGTTGTTCAAGATTAACTCTGCTATCTTTTCAGTGGAGTCATGGTCAAAAAGTGAAATGTTACTCCCCAAATCCTGCTACCCCTGAAATTAGTAGGGATAAATGATGCCTAAACGCCGAGGTGTAGCTAATTACAAACAGCATTATTTTCTAGTGGGTGCTGTTTCTGTTATTCACAGTACTCAAATAACAGAAGGAACGATTCTGGTTCCCACAGGATAGCCAATTCCTGCATTTCTTGTGTTTTCCACAGTCATCGATTCTATAGGAATATAGAGTGAAAGGATGGGTGGAAAGGGTGGATGAGTGAAAGGATCTGTGGGGTGGATGGGTGGGTGAACTGTCAAAAGAATGCATGACTGGGTGAATAGCTGAAATGATGGATGTTAGCAGGATTGATTAAAGGATAGATGCATGAAAGGGTGAATGGGTGAAAGGATGGGTGAAGGGTGGAAGGATGAAAAAAATGGTGAAAGAATGAATGATGAATACAGAAATGAATGGATGACAGACTAGAGGTGCAATGGTGGATATCAGCGGGTGATTGGAAGGGCAAATGGATGAATGGATAGATGTTTGGCAGGGACGCAGCTTGGTCAGTTTGATTGGGGATGTGAGTTTCAGATTTCCCAACAGTCATGCTGGTACATTCAGATGTATTTACCAAATTCTCACTCAGCGCACCAACCCAAAATGCTGTGCTGCATGAGAAGGAGAGAGCAGGAGAGTGCCATATTTACAGGGATATGGCACACTCCTCCCCTCTCCCTAGTGCCAACGCACAATCAGGTAGCTGTGTGGCATGCACATACTTTTGCACTATAGTGCAAGAGTGTATGCCTGAGTCTAGTATACATTTTGTGCTGAAAGGTACAAAATATAATGCTTAGACTATAAAACATTTCCCACTTTCTATGTGTTCTGTACAGTGCAGCACACATGAAAAGTCGGAAAAGAAAGGAGAAATAATGCAGATTGGTAGGAGTATTAGATGAGATTAGAACACTGGAATGTTGGGAGCTCCATTGAAGTCAATGGAGTGCTCCGGGCTTCTAATGGGCGGTAGAAGCCTAGAGCTCCAACTTTCCAATGTTTTTCACACAGCAACATCTGTGAACAAAGGCCTCATGGAGCCCGAGGGAATTTCAGTCCCCTCGGGGTTCCATGAGGCATTTCTTTTATTTATTAGAACATCCTGCCCTCTAGTGGGGAAATGTTCTAATAGCCTTATAGCCCTTCATAGCTCTGCTATACTGTATTAAAGACCTGCTCCCTTGGTGAAAGGGCCTGTAATGGCCGCTATAGCCCACTACGGCGGGCAATAAGGTTATAGTAAACACATTATTTTGTGAAATAACCAAAAATGTTTTCATTCCCTTTTTAGAGAGAGGGAGTGTGTGTGTGTGTTTTTAGTCTGTGTGTTTATAACTTCCTGGTGAAATCGGACAGGCACCTCACCATGCTCACCTGAAAGCACCTGTACCCAACTATTACAACATACATTTATTAGGGGTTTGTAACACACCAAACACCCACTCAAGCTATGCTTTGATGTTTGGATTGAATAGACAGAGGAGCTCCTCACGGGAGCGTCGATCTCACTGGCTTCACTTTCTTGGTACCATCAGAGCTTTGGTTCCAAAAGAGGTGAGGGCTCATTTTAGTTTTCTGGACAACCCTTGGAACACTGTGTATATTTTAAGGATTTGATAGCAGAAGGTTGCAGTCTGCTTTGCTGTTAAGCCATACCTGAATAGTGCTAGTTTCTGACAATAATTTACTTTTGTCATAAGACTTCTTTTGCGCACAACTTCAAGCGCAAAAATGATAAAAATGTAAGAAATTGGGTTATTGTTTGTTGGGGGGAGGTGAAATTCTTATTCAAGTAACTACCACAATACTTGTCAGGGTGAATTACAAATGCCACTAAATTAATCTGTGCTTCACCCTCAGGTAGCTTAGCACAAAAGTAGTCAGATGTAACTTAAAGGCACTGTGTTCACTATTGATACAGCACACAAACAGTAATAAAGTGAAAACACATGAAAAATATCAAACCAATTAAAAAAATAATAATATAGATAATAATAAGAGCCCAATACAAGAACAATCCATTCATTAGAACTGGAGCTATGCAATTTTAAAGATTTAAGTAAAGTAGTGCAAATAACCAGAAAGCCCTAACTGTCAGTATCTTGCTGCACTACACTAGGACAGAGTCACAAGTTCAGTCTGACTGTGATGGATAGTAGGCTGAATACGGGGACCAGGTTAGCCCTGCTCAAAAGTTAACTTCCCAAAGGCTGGAGCACAAAGTAAAAAAAATCAGGATTTCACAGGAACAGCTTAACTGATGCAATTTAACGGTTCAAGACCTGGGGAGGCACCTCTTTGGGATGAAGAACTCACACCAGGAGAGGTCACTGGAGCCCAGACAGGTCCAGTTACAGGTCCAGGCACTCCTGTTGCAGGTGCAAGCAGAGCTAGGGGCAGCAAGTCAGCTGGGCAGTTGCATGGAAGCCCAGGAGTTTTGTGTCCCAGTAGCTCAGAAGAGAAAGTCAGTCAACTGACCCTTAGAGTCACACAGTTTAGCCTGGAATGGAGGGAGCAGGACCAGTCTTTCAATCTCAGAGAGCAGGGCAGGCTTTAAGTAGCAGGGCAGTCCTCAGAAGAACACAACAGGTCTCAAGCAGTAGGGCAGTCCTCTGGGAACAAAGCAGTCCTTCTTCTGTAATGTCCACTGGCCCACAAGTATACTCATGAGCGTCTCAGGAGGCCCAATATTTATACCCGGTACCACCCTTTGAAGTGAGGGAATTGTCTATTCCACCCCCATATCTGGTTCTGAAAAATTACTTCCTTCCCCTGTCTTTTCCTGCCCAGGCTCCAAGTAGTCGAAGGTGCCAAAAGGTGACAATCAAGTTCCTTAGTGAGAGCACTGGAGGCTGTTGTTTGTAATGTAATTGGGGCTGGAAACAGCTCTGCCCCTCCCATCATGGCTGGATGTCCACCTCCCAGCTACACTCTTGTCCCATTGAATGGATAAGCAACTAACAGGCTCAGGCAACTAGAATCTCCTAGAAGGCTTCAGAAAGTTTAGGGCAGAAACATGCAAACTTTCCAACAGTGGCATTATCCAAAGTATAATCTAAAATGTGATTTCACCATTACAGAGGATTTGAAATTACAATTAATTTGAGTCCAAACATGACATGTCTACCTGCTCCAAAACAGAAGTTAACACTTCTTAAATGTCATAAGTTAACCCAAGGTTATCCTATGAGAGAGGTAGACCTTGAAGTAGTCAAAACAAATTTAGGAATTTTTCACTGCTAGAACATGTAAAACTACATGTCCTATTTTTAAAATATTATGCACCCTCTCCTGTGGGCTGTGTGAGGCCTAACATGGAGTGACTTAGGTGTACTAAAAGGGAGGTTTGGGCCTTGCAAGAGGTTTATTTAGGCAGGTTGACATGGTAGTTTAAAACCGCACACACAGGCTGCAGTACAGGGCTGAGACATGTTTAAAGGGCTACTTATGTGGGTGCCATAATGAGTGCTCCAGGCCCACTAGTAGCACTTAATTTAGAAGCCCTGGGTACATGTAAATATGCCAATTGAGTGTAAGCCAATGTTACCGTGTTTAAAGGAGAGAGCACAAGAACATTATCACTGGTTAGCAGTGGTAAAGTGAGAAGATCATGGAGCAAGCAAAAAAAAAGTCAGCAAAAGCAGGAGGCTGGAAGGCAAAAAGTTGTAGGAGAACCATGCCAAGGATGTCAGGTCCACCACAGATCAACACACATCCCTGTACCCTAACCACCTATTCCATGTTAAAGGTTGCTATTTGGCAAGTGAATAGCTATTATATCTGACTTAAATGGCAGAGTTGGCCTTGGCAGCATTTATACCTGTGGCCAATAGATCTATGTATAGTTTATTATCTGACCGGCCTACCTTACAAGCTTGTATGTAGTATCTTTCTTTCTGCTTCTTGAAGTGATGTAAAAGTCATATTAGGGAATGAAATGCGTATAATAATGCTCTTATTGTTCTTTGTTGGATGCCATATGAATTAGAATACAACTACTAGTTCATCGTTTCCCTTTTGTAGCTCCTAGTCTCTGCAAGCTGTTTTTATTTGTTCTCTCCTTTCGGCCTCGCCTATGAAATTTCAAACCTTGGACTCAAGATGCACTTTTTCTGCAGTACAATGCAGAATATTTTGGCTTTTTCTTTACCACAGTCCTTTCTTAAGATACAGCTTCTGGCAAACCCTCTTTATTTTCAGCACACCTCCTCTATTGAGATGTCTTAGAACTCATGGGTAGATTGCAAATAAATGTTGACACATTATGATGTGCTTACTTCAGTATTACCCATTGTTTGGGTTGAAATACTCTGCAGAAAGATTCCAGCAGGAGAGCTTCCTCAGTTGCATGAGATGCCTGCCATGACAATTTGGGACTTATGTATGGTAACATGTATTTTCCTATTACAGATTAATTTCCAGAGAATAAACTTCCATAGAGGAATGAAATGTAGACACATACAAGGGAGGTCCTGATTTTTTTTTATCCTGATTGGTTCTTTTAAAGGAAGCAAGGAGGGTTCCATATCATTTAATGGGATTCGGAACAGTCATCTACTGAATCTCCTCTATCGCACAGTCACCAGTACCTTGCCAAAAGCAAGCCAAGTATGCCCAGACATAAAGCTTAACTGCACATTCACTGTACAGAAATGGCTCTAAATCAGGACATATATGGTCCTGTACTTTAAGGTAGTGGCACTGAGGGCTTCTCTTAAGGGCAGCTTCTAGTCATCTTGCAAAATGATGCTGATTTTTGCATTGAAGAATTCCTATCTGCCTTCAAACAGATGTGGGATATTTGCCTGTATCTCACACTTGGATCTCTGGGATTAAATAGCTGCTCTCGGAACAAGTGGCACTAGTTTCTTCCTGACTCGAAGGACAAAGGACTCCAGATGCAGAAACTAAAGCCTGAATAATCTAGTGCCTCTTCTATCCTGTAGCTGGAGAGTGTAGAAGGTCCTTGAAACAGATAAAACTAAGTTCATCCACCAAGAAGTATGTGCAGAAGATGGGATTGGATCTACCTACTGAGATTCCTATGGAATTTATAACCTGTACCTAGGGAGAGTAGTGGCGGTTCCTCCACTATGGTGGTGGAGCATCGCCGGCTGCTTTCAGCAGAAGAAAAATAAAATCATAATAATGGATCATTATTATCATTTTATTTTTTCCCGAGCCAGGATAGGGCAGGGTGGGGCACGGAGGGGTTGGAGGGAGGAGTTTTGGTAGGTGCACCTTAAATGCCGGCCATACAGACATGCACACTTTGCATTTCTCCACCTGGCTGTATTTCACAGCCGGGAAGAGAAAGTGCACAGGGTGCCACTCCCTCTGTGAGTGCTAAAGCAGGCCGATCACACCAAACACGGCGCTGCTGTCAAGCTGGTAACAGCAGCGTCATGATTGGCTGTGGGGAGTCTGGAAGTCTGTGTGCTTCCGGACGAATAGAAGGATGGAGGTGACTAATGTGTCTCCCGACCTGACAGGGTTAGTAGGGTTTTACTTATTCATTGATTTATTTATGTTAATCCCTGCCCCGCCACCCCCATTCAGTGGCAGCCACCTCTGAGGGAGAGCAGGGGGTCATGTGGACAGTAAGATTTGGTTCTGCCACAGAGACACCTAGATGGCCAATTGGTCCTCCATACCTCAGGATTGCAGAATGTTCTGATGCAAAGAAGAGTTGATACTGCTACAGAGAAAAGTAGAGCATCACTTGGACCTGAATATTTTGCTTTGAAACTGAACTGGAGTTACAGGAAGTGTCCTGTAATTGGATACTATAGACTGATGTCCATAGAGACACTTTCTGTCAAGGTATCTTCTAAGAAGAACATCTGATGCTACAAGCAAGTAGTCTTGGAACCCTTCGCTGTGTCTAACTGTACTTCTTCTATCACCTCTGAAAACCAAGTACTTACAAAATCTTGCCCCCAAGACCTCCAGAGGACCAAGACAAACCTGATCTGTGCAGGGCTCAATATCCTGGGACTAAAGAAACCAGTTTCCCCTGCTCTGAGTGTCTCTGCAGCAGCAAATCCATTTTTCAGTGAGAAGGTCAGACACAGGGCCTCATTATGAGTCTGGCGGTCATCAGACCGCCAGCCTGATGGTGGCGGTTGGACAGCCGCAGTCGTGGCAGTCCAACCACCACATTATGACCATGGGGAGCTGCCACGTTCTGACTGCCAACACTGCCAGGCTGCCACTAGCCTGCAGCCTGGCGGTCCTGGCGGTTGTAATCTGCCAGGGCTGCGCTGCAAGCAGCATTTCCATGGGGATTACGCATCCCCATCTGCCAGCCTTTCCATGGTTTACACCACCATGTAAGGGCTGGCAGAATGAGGGTGTTGGAAGGCCCCTGGGGGCCCCTGCACTGCCCATGCACTTGGCCTTGGCAGTGCAGGGGCCCCCATCGCACATTCCACTGCCCGAAATACAGGCAGTGGAATATGCGACAGGTGCTGCTGCACCCCCCGCACTGCCAAATTGCATTCGCTCGATTACGAGCTGGCTGCAATGTTACGGTCCTTTTACCCACTGGGCCACCAGGTGGAAACATTGTTTCCACCGACCGCCCACCAGGAAACTCAAAATAGAGCAGGCGGGGTTTAGCCTGCAATGGCGGTATGGTAGCATGATGAGTTCACCCGCCAAACTCATAATGAGGACAGTAGTTTGCAGCTTTGCTGCACTGGAGGATTTTGAGCTCTGAAAAAGAGACAGAGTACAAAGGTAAAAACTTTGACCAGGAGAAAGCACCAAATATAACTGACTAGTGAGAGGAGTTTTCTGAGTGCACAGTTTAGATTATCCTACTCAGAGATTCTCTTTCCAAAGCCAAAGTTTTCCCCTGGTCCTCATTCGAGACTTATTCAAAGTTATGAAGCCTTTCCCAGATACAACCTACCACCTTGCCATACTGGAGGATTTTGATTTTCAGAAAAAAAGATTAAAAACATGATTGAGTGTTTGATAAATGACTCAAATGTGTTGGTAACCTGTCCGCCATCTCACAAGTCCATTATATCGTATGGCACTTGTAATAGGGATAGCGATCATGTTTGAGACAGAGTAACCTATCCGCCAAGCTCCAATTCAGCCCCTACGTTCCAAGATAAAACCTTAAGCTGGGAAAAACCTGGTTGGTGTATCTGGTTTACTCTTCATTGCGGTCAGCCTGAAATCATGCCTAGTTCCCAGTCTACTAAGATCACTTTACCCACACTGGCTCTTAATGCTTTTTAGTGCTATTTTTTGCTAAGACTTCTAATATTCATATCTCCAATTAGAGTTTTGTAGTCTTGCTGACAATTTGTTTAATACATAATCCTATATTATTATAAATTGGAGTGTGTTAGAAATGGGGTCTTTCGTTGGCAGTCAGGTTATCCCCTGTCCAAGCAAGGACCCTCACTCTAGTCAGGGTAAGTCACACACAATCAAAATTATCCTGTGCCCACCCTCTGGTAGCTTGGCACTGAGCAGTCAGGCTTAACTTAGAAGGCAATGTGTAAAGTATTTGTGCAATAAATCATAGAAAACCACAATATAACACCACAAAAATGCACCACACAGTGTTTAGAAAAATATATAATATTTATCTAGATAAATGCAGATCAAAACGATTAAAGATGAAATAAGCAAATGTAGGGATATCACTGAAAGTGATATCAAGTGTCTTTAGAGTTATAATATTACTGAAAAAGTAATAAAAAGTGTCTTAAGTTCTCCTAGAAACAACAAGTGTCTCTTGCAGGGCAAAGTACCTGGTTTGCGTTGAAAAATCCTCTCAAGGGACCGCAGAAGAAGAGATGCATGGAAAACATTGAGTATGTGTCGGTTTCGCCCCTTCACACACGGACTTGAGTCGTAATTTTCCAACCGAGGAAGATGTTGTGTCGATTTCCGGCACGCAGAATTGGATCCTCTTTGGGTTGCGGAGTTTTCAGACGCCCAGGGACGATGCGTGGAATCGTGGGCTTGCGGAGCAAAGTCACAGTGGCTGCGTCGATTCCGGTAGGTGATGCGTGGAATTTTCTTCCGCATGGCAGACGCTGCATCAATTCTTCTCAGAAAGTCAGGTGCATCGTTCTGAGTCAGCTTGAGTCGATCCAGTAGGGCCGTGCGTCGAAGTTCCGGTCGCATCAGTGGCGCTGCGTCGATCTTCTGTCGCGAAGTTGGCTGCATTGTTCCGGACTCGGCGTGCAGTGAATTTTTCACCGCAAGCAGGCTGTGCGTCGTTCTTGTCAGGTGGTGCGTCAAATTTTTGCAGCACAGGGATTTCAGCTGCAGGAGAAAAGTCTTTTTGGTCCTGAGACTTCAGGAAACAGGAGGCAAGCTCTATCCAAGCCCTTGGAGAGCACTTCTGCAGCAAAGCAAGAGAGCAGCAAGACAGCAGTGCAACAGCAAGGCAGCAGTCCTCTTCAGAAAGCAGTCAGGTGAGTCCTTTAGGCAGCCAGGCAGTTCTTCTTGTCAGGCTGCAGGTTCTGGTTCAGGTTTCTTCTCCAGGAAGTGTCTGAGATGGTAGGGCAGAGGCCCTGTCTTTATACCCAAATGTGCCTTAGAAGTGGGGGAGAGTTCAAAGAGTGGCTTAGAAGTGCACCAGGTCCCCTTTCAGTTCAATCCTGTCTGCCAGGGTCCCAGTAGGGGGTGTGGGAGTCCTTTGTGTGAGAGCAGGCACTCCACCCTCCCAGCCCAGGAAGACCCATTCAAAATGCAGATGTATGCAAGTGAGGCTGAGTATCCTGTGTTTGGGGTGTGTCTGAGTGAATGCACAAAATGCTGTCAACTAAACCCAGCCAGACTTGGATTGTAAGGCACAGAAAGATTTAAGTGCAGAGAAATGCTCACTTTCTAAAAGTGGCATTTCTAAAATAGTAATATTAAATCCAACTTCACCAGTCAGCAGGATTTTGTATTACCATTCTGGCCATACTAAATATGACCTTCCTACTCCTTTCAGATCAGCAGCTATCACTCAAACAATGTATGAGGGCAGCCCCAATGTTAGACTATGAAGGGAGCATGCCTCACAGTAGTGTAAAAATGAATTTAGGTGTTTTACACTACCAGGACATATAAACTACACAGATACATGTCCTGCCTTTTACCTACACAGCACCCTGCCCTAGGGGTTACCTAGGGCACACCTTAGGGGTGTCATATGTAGAAAAAAGGGGAGTTTTAGGCTTGCCAAGTACTTTTAAATGCCAAGTCGAACTGGCAGTGAAACTGCACACCCAGGACTTGCAATGGCAGGCCTGAGACAAAGTTAAGGGGCTACTTATGTGGGTGGCACAATCTGTGCTGCAGGCCCACTAGTAGCTTTTAATTTACAATCCCTGGGCACATATAGTGCACTCTACTAGGGACTTATAAGTTAATTAAATAGCCCAATTTGTTGTGATCCAATGTTACCATGTTTAAAGGGAGAGAGCATATGCACTTTAGCACTGGTTAGCAGTGGTAAAGTGTGCAGAGTCTGAAAACCAGCAAAAACAGTATCTCAAAAGTGGAGAGAGGCAGGCAAAAAGTTAGGAGTGACCACCCTAAGGCTGTCAGGTCTAAAATGTGTCCCCCCCAGCTGAAAGTGAGGAGAGCTACCCAAACTCCTGGGAGCTCTCATCGCTAAGACGGAAGGATCTGGAGAGACCATCAGTGTTGGCGTGGTCAATCCCTAGGCGATGCTCCACCATAAAGTCCATCCCCTGTAGGGAAATGGACCACCTCAAGAGTTTAGGATTCTCATCCCTCATCTGCATGAGCCATCTGAGGGGCCTGTGGTCTGTCTGAACCCGGAAGTGAGTCCCAAACAGGTATGTCTCTGCTTCTTCAGTGCTCAGACCACAGCAAATGCTTCTCTTTCAATAGCACTCCACCTCCCGTGGTAATAGTCTTCTGCTAATAAAGACTACTGGTTGGTCTAGGCCCTCCTCATTTAGCTGTTCTAGGACTGCCCCTATTCCATGCTCTGAAGCATCTGTCTGCACGATAAATTCCTTGGAGTAGTCAGGAGCCTTGAGCACGGGGGCTGTGCACATGGCTTTCTTCAGGGAGTCAAAGGCTTTCTGACAAGCCTCTGTCCAATTCACCAACCTAGGTTGCTTTCTGGATGTGAGTTCTGTCAAGGGTGTCACCATGGTTCCATAGACCTTGACAAATCTGCAGTAATACCCGGTGAGGCCTAAGAAGGCTCTCACCTGTGTTTGGGTTCTAGGTGGTTGCCAGGCCTTGATAGTTTCAGTCTTGGCCTGGAGGGGCATCACCTTGCCACCACCTACTAGTTGTCCCAAGTACACCACGGAACCCTGCCCAATCTGGCACTTACTGGCCTTGATGGTCAGGCCTGCCTGTTGCAGAGCCTGAAGCACCTCCTTGAGGTGGAGCAGGTGTTCCTCCCAGCTGTCACTGTAGATGGCAATGTCGTCCAGGTAGGCTGCGCAGAAGGCATCCTTGCTAGCTAGGACCGCGTTAACCAGCTGTTAGAAGGTAGCAGGGGCATTTTTCAACCCAAAGGGCATCTCCCGGAATTGGTATTGGCCCTCAGGTGTGGAAAATGCTGATCTCTCTTTAGCCCCCTCAGTTAAGGCGATCTGCCAGTACCCTGTTGTGAAATCACAAATACTGAGGAATTTGGCAGCGCCTAGTCTGTATATGAACTCATCATCTCGGGGGATGGGGTGAGCGTCAGTCCTTGTGACTGAATTGAGACCCTGGTAGCCCACGCAGAACCGAAGTTCTGGCTTGGCACCAAGTGCAGCAGCCTT
The DNA here is from genome assembly GCF_031143425.1 of Pleurodeles waltl. NCBI lineage: Eukaryota > Metazoa > Chordata > Amphibia > Caudata > Salamandridae > Pleurodeles > Pleurodeles waltl. The sequence continues at coordinate 980,338,507 of NC_090449.1, forward strand.
GGGTACCAGCACCACAGGGCTGTCCCAGGGACTACTAGACTTCTCAATAAACCCTAGAGCCAATATCTTGGAGACTTGCTCTTTGATGCTGGCCTTCACCTTGTCTGACAACCTGTACATTTTGTTCTTTACATGGGGACTGTCTTCTGTGTCAATATCATGGACACACAAGTGTGTGAGTCCAGGGGTGAGAGAAAACAGGGAGGAGTACTGTTCCAGTAACTGGTGGCAGCCCCCTCTCTGGTCTAGGGTCAGGGAGTCAGAGAGAATGACACCCTCCACTGACCCATCACCTTCCTTGGCAGCGAGGAGGTCGGGGAGAGGTTCCCTCTCCTCTTCCATACCCTCATCTGTCACTAGAAGCATGTTGACTTCGGTCCTCTCAAATTGAGGCTTCAGTCGGTTGACATTGAGCACCCTTAGAGGGTTCCTAGGGGATTGGAGGTCCACAAGGTAAGTGGCCTCCCCTTTCTTCTCCTTCACTTCAAATGGGCCAGACCAGCAGTCCTGGAGAACTCTAGGCTCTACTGGCTCCATTACCCACACTTTGTCTCCAGGTTGAAACTCTACCAGGGTGGCCTTCTGGTCATACCAGCGTTTCATTACCTCTTGACTGGCCTCAAGGTTACTTTTGGCCGTTTTCCAGAAATGGTGCATCTGGTTGCGGAGGGCCAGCATGTAGCTGACCACATCCTGAGGGGGTGCCTTTGGAGCTTTCTCCAACCCCTCTTTGACAATGCTTAAGGGTCCCCTGACAGGGTACCCATAGAGAAGTTCAAAGGGACTGAACCCCACCCCCTTCTGGGGTATCTCTCTGTAAGCAAAGAGAAGGCATGGCAAGAGGACGTCCCACTTACGCCTCGGGGAGGCCTGTGATCATGCCTTTCAAGGACTTGTTGAATCTCTCCACAAGACCATTAGATTGGGGGTGATAGAGTGTGGTGAACCTGTAGGTTACACCACACGCATCCCACATAGACTTCATGTATGCAGCCATGAAGTTAGTGCCTCTGTCAGACACTATCTCCTTTGGGAATCCCACACGGGTAAATATCCCATAGAGTTCTGGTCACCACCGGTGCAGTTACTGTCCTCAGAGGGATTGCCTCTGGGTAACGGGTGGCATGGTCAACCAAAACCAGGATGAACCTGTTGCTTAGGGCAGTTTTGGGGTCCAACAGACGAACAATGATGATGCCCACCCTTTCAAAGGGGGTGCCAATGACAGGAAGTGGTATCAGGGGGGGGCCTTAACCCTTTTTCCTGTTTTACCACTGGCCTGGCAGAGAGGACAGGACCTACAGAACGTATCTGAGTTTGTCCTCATTCGGGCCAATAGTAGTGGGTGACAGGCCTGGCAAAGGTCTTGTCTTGCCCCAAATGTCCTGCCAGGGGAATGTCATGAGCCAGTCCCAGTAGGAAGGTTCGGTAACACTGGGGGACCACCAGCGCAGGCGCTACCCCCAATGGCCAGAATCTTAGGCTCACTGTAGAGGAGATCATTCTCCCAATATATGTGGTGATCGCCAGAAGCTTCACCTGCTGCCTGGGCTGAGGTTTGGTTCCTCATGCCCTCTAGAGTGGGACAATCTTTCTGTGCCTTGCAGAATTCCTCCCTGGTGGGCCCACCCTCAACTTGCCAGCCAGCAAGCTCAGGTAGGTCACCTAGGACGGCAATGTCTTCCCCAGTTGGCTCAGGGGCCTCCTCCTCAGGAACCCCGTCAACCACTTCTGGGACCGTTTTCCCACACACCTTGCCCCTCCTCTTGGCAGTTGTCTGGGCCATTGTTCCAGGCTCCAGACACCCTTGACTTCCCTCCCGGGCAGCCAGGAACCGTGTGGTCATGCAGACCCACTCAGGCAATCCTAACATCTCCAAACGCGACTATAGCTCTATCTCCTTCCAGCTAGTGTGCACAAGGCCATTGCCTAACAGACAATCCACAGGCATGGCAGGACTCACAGCTAATTTTAGAGTACCAGAGGCCCCCCCTCCCACTCAAAGGGTAGGTGTCTCTCACAATTGTCGGCGACTATGATTTAGTGGAATGTATTTGGGAGGACCTGCTCTGCTGACACCAGCTGACCCTTGACAGTAGTCATGCTGGCTCCTGTGTCACGCAGAGCCTCCACCCTTTGCCCATTGATGGTGACCCACTGCCTATACTTGGAAGTATTGGCAGGCACGTGGGTTTTTGGCACCATCTGTGCATCCCCCAGGGACACTAGGGTTACCTCTGTCTGCTCCCCAAGACTGTCTGGAACCATCTCCTCCCCGAGCGCTACGCTAGCCAACCCAGGTGTCTGCGCTCCTTTGGGGGGGCTGTGCCCTCTTAGGAAACTTGGAGTCGCCCTCAGAGTGGCCATACTTATTGTATTCTGCACATTGGGGAACAGACCTCCCTGTCTTATGGTCAGTAAAACCTCCCCTTTTGGAATCAGACCGGGACTGGTTATCACTATTCCCTTGGGAAATATTTTGGGGGCCTTTTGAGAACTCCTTGTTTTTAAGTTTTTCTCCCCCCTCCTTACTCTGATGGGAAACCTGACCACCTTTGTGGGTGACCCCCCCAGATACCTTTCTGTACACTCTGGTGCTAGTCCAGAGGTCCGCCTCCTCAGCAAGCTTCCTGGGATCAATCAGCTTACTGTCTACTAGGTGCTGGTGCAACTCTGTAAAACAAATACTGAGCATATGCTCTCTCAGAATCAAACTATACAATCCTGTGTAATCATCTACTTTGCAGCCCCGCACCCATCCATTCAGTGCCTTAGTGGAAAAGTCAAAGAAATCTACCCATGTCTGTGTGGACTGTTTGGTGCTGTCCCTGAACCTCTGACGGTATTTCTAAGGGGTCATTCCAAACTTGGCAAGTAAAATGGCTTTCTTAAGTGGGTATGTGTTTTGATCCTTTGGGTCCATTGTGAGAAGTGTGTCCCTCCCATGTGCTGGCACAAAACTCCACATAGTTGTGCCCCACTGCCCTTCAGGAACCTCATGAGCCCTTAGTGCAACTCCATAAGCAGCTAGACATTTATCTATGTCATTTCCCACCACAAAACTGGGCACCACATTTTTGGGTATACAAACCTTCTTTTCTCCAGCAGGTCCTGCCTCTATGCTGCCACCATTACTGCTGGACTCAGACTGCTTCGCCTTAAGATCCAGCTCCTTGAGACTCAGTTCATGAGCCAACAACAGTTTATTTTCAGCCAAGGCTCTCCCAGCTGCTTACACTTCACTCTCTGCCCTCCTTTCCTCCTGTTAAGTCTCAATTTTCAGTCTTGCCATTTGCAATTGGAACTCCCTCTCCTCTCTCCTTTCCTCTGCAGTCAGGCCTTGATCAGAAACACTGCTCCCTGGTCTGGCAGGGGGCTTAATTGCAGTGGTAACTTAATTCACTGATGGTATAAAATCCTCTGAGGGGCCATCTGCTGGCTCCTCATCCTCGGCATCATCCTCTAAATGGGCTTCTGCCCAGGCCCTCAGCGCCACTTCAAAGTCTTCCTTTCTTGAGGCCCTATGGGTGGGTACACTCATCTCCTTGCAGAACACTTTTAGTTGTTTGACAGTATATGTCTCCAAAAGGGCCAGGTCTAAATCTCCTGCTTGAGACCCAGCCTGAGACATGTAGAATGAGGATTTAAGTTTAGAAAATTGTCAGGAAAAACGAATTTGCAAAAAGAGATAAAAATCAAGTTGACCTTCAATTGTGGGTAGGTAGTGAAATACTTAGCTACTGTATGTCACTGCACAAATACAAGTCCTAACCTCACTGCTGATCACCAATGTTAGAAACTGGATCTTTGGTTGGCAGTCAGGTTACCCTCTGACAAAGCAAGGACCCTCACTCTAGTCAGGGTAAGTCACACACAATCCAAATTATCCTGTGCCCACACTCTGGTAGCTTGGCAGTGAGCAGTCAGGCTTAACTTAGAAGGCAATGTTTAAAGTATTTGTGCAATAAATCATACAATACCACAATATAACACCACAAAAATACACCACACAGTGTTTAGAAAAATATTTAATATTTATCTGGATAAATGCAGGTCAAAACGATTAAAGATGAAATAAGCAAATGTAGGGATATCACTGAAAGTGATATCAAGTGTCTTTAGAGTTAAAATATTACTGTAAAAGCAATAAAAAGTATCTTAAGTTCTCCTAGAAACAACAAGGGTCTCTTGCAGGGCAAAGTACCTGGTTTGTATTGAAAAACCTCTCAAGGGACCGCAGAGGAGGAGATGCACAGAAAACGGTGAGTGTGCATTGGTTTCGCCCCTTCGCTCACAGACTTGCGTTATTATTTTCCTCGCGGGGTAGACGTTGCATCGATTTCTGATGCACGGACTTAGATCCTCTTCGGGTTGCGGTGTTTTCAGATACCTCGGGGATGATGCGTGGAATCCTGGGCTTGCGGAGCGAAGTCACAGGGGCTGCGTCGATTCCGGTAGGCGATGCGTGGAATTTTCTTCCGCATGGCAGACGCTGCATTGATTCCTCTCAGGAAGTTGGGCGGCGTCGTTCTGAGTCAGCTTGCGTCGATCCAGTAGAGCCGTACGTCGAAGTTCCGGTCGCGTCGTTGGCGCTGCATCGATCTCCTGTGGCGAAGTCAGGCTGCGTTGTTCCGGACTCGGCGTGCAGTGAAGTTTTCACCACAAGCAGGCTGTGCATCGTTCTTGGCAGGCGATGCATCCAATTTTCACCGCACGGGGATTTCAGCTGCAGGAGAGAAGTCTTTTTGGTCCTGAGACTTTAGGGAATAGGAGGCAAGCTCTACCAAGCCCTTGGAGAGCACTTCTGCAGCAAAGCAAGAGAGCAGCAAGACAGCAGGGCAATAGCAAGGCAGCAGTCCTCTTTAGAAAGCAGTCAGGTGAGTCCTTTAGGCAGCCAGGCAGTTCTTATTATCAGGGTGCAGGTTCTGGTTCAGGTTTCTTCTCCATGAAACGTCTGAGGTGGTAGGGCAGAGGCCCTGTTTTATATACCCAAATGTGCCTTTGAAGTGGGGGAGACTTCAAAGAGTGGCTTAGAAGTGCACCAGGTCCCCTTTTAGTTCAATCCTGTATCCCAGGATCCCAGTAGGGGGTGTGGCAGTACTTTGTGTGATAGCAGGCCCTCCACCCTCCCAGCCCAGGAAGACCCATTCAAAATGCAGATGTATGCAAGTGAGGCTGAGTATCCTGTGTTTGGGGTGTGTCTGAGTGAATGCACAAAATGCTGTCCACTAAACCCAGCCAGACGTGGATTGTAAGGCACAGAAAGATTTAAGTGCAGAGAAATGCTCACTTTCTAAAAGTGGCATTTCTAAAATAGTAATATTAAATCCAACTTCACCAGTCAGCAGGATTTTGTATTACCATTCTGGACATACAAATATGACCTTCCTACTCCTTTCGGATCAGCAGCTACCACTCAAACAATGTATGAGGGCAGCCCCAATGTTAGCCTATGAAGGGAGCAGGCCTCACAGTAGTGTAAAAATGAATTTAGGAGTTTTACACTACCAGGACATGTAAACTACACAGGTGCATGTCCTGCCTTTTACCTACACAGCACCCTGCCCTAGGGGTTACCTAGGGCACACCTTAGGGGTGACTTATATGTAGAAAAAAGGGGAGTTTTAGGCTTGGCAAGTACTTTTAAATGCCAAGTCGAACTGGCAGTGAAACTGCATGTCCCAGGCCTTGCAATGGCAGGCCTGAGGCAAGGTTAAGGGGCTACTTAAGTCGGTGGCACAATCAGTGCTGCAGGTCCACTAGTAGCTTTTAATCTACAAGCCCTGGGCACATATAATGCACTCTACTAGGGACTTATTAGTAAATTAAATAGCCCAATTGGGTGTGATCCAATGTTACCATGTTTAAAGGGAGAGAGCATATGCACTTTAGCACTGGTTAGCAGTGGCAAAGTGCGCAGAGTCCGAAAACCAGAAAAAACAGTATCTCAAAAGTGGAGGGAGGCAGGCAAAAAGTTAGGGGGGACCACCCTAAGGCTGTCAGGTATAACAGAGTGGGATTGTTATTGTGCTATGTTTTTTTTACTTTGAACTGTTTTGGTTTAAACTACTAAAATCTTTATTTGGACTTAACAAGATAGTGCATTTTCTATGGAGGACTAAGATTCACCCAATTAATAGACCACTTTCGGTTGCTGTTGGTGTTGATGTTCAGCAGTGGGATTCAGAACTTGTGTTCAGCAGTACCATTCAGCGGTGGAAAATATGAAATACCTTAATTTAATTGACAGCAAAAAAATATTTTTGAATTTTAATTGGCATCAGGTCTTTGTTTGGATCATTTATGATTTCTTCAAATTATGTTTGATTCCATTGTTTGTGCTTTAAGTATGTCATGAAGTTGGATCTGGCTACCCTCATGGTAGTGGCGATGAAGGCCTGATGTGAGGAAAGGAAACTGATTTTGGGCCTGAAAGCCAGGAACGCAGACTACAAAAGGCCCTTAAGGGCATGGGAAGAGGTCTGCCAAGCAAAGACCATGTCTGTGGGGATTCCTAAGACTTTTGGAGAAGTTGTTCCAGGCCAACGAACTAGCACTTCAGGGGCAGTACAGTACAGTATGGCAAGCAGGTGGAGGTGCGGTGCAGGGTAGAGGCAGGTTGAGGAGCAGAGGATCTGAGAGTACACCAACCCCATTCTAATGCTGGCGCCCCGTTGGAGCCTCCAGAGTACCGGAACCCCAGAGATCTGGAGCCTTGGAGCACCATCCGGTGAGCTGTCACGTGCCCGGCCCCTTTGACCAGATCCGACCGTACGCCTCCACCTCAGCCTCCAACAGCATTCTACATCCTGTCCACCTTCCTGCATGCTTCAGGACTTAGCAGGCTCACATGCCCTGATACACTCTGTCTCTAATTGTCAGCAGCCGGTCGGGGTACCATTACTAACAGGAAGTGAGGAGTATCAGGGGGGCCGCCACATATGCTTGGGTGTTCTCCAACCTCCACCCCATCCCCTCCAGGCTCCATAGCTTCCTGACCAGGGAGAGCAGCATCTTAGAGCTGCAGAAGTGGCCCAGTTATATCCGAGTGGGGCTTGAGGGCCAGGCGAACTCCCTCTCCTTGCTACATTTCCAGTTATATCCAGGGCTCACCTCAACCTCACTTCAGCCTCAGTCCAGTGCTAGCCAGCATCTGCCTCAAAAAAACTCTCCCGCAAACCATAGAGGGAGAAGTGAGAGCATTTACTCACCCACTCCGCCTACACTGTTTCTCCTGCTTCTGTTCATTTCTCTAGGTTACACATCATATGCTTCTGCTCGGTGCCATTTATGTCAGCAATTTTATGATAAGAGCCTGTGCTAACACTGAATTGACCAAATTGAATCCTGCCAGTGCACCTGTAACCATCAGCTCACATCCATACAGGGGAGCCCCATAGAACCATTCTGTACAATTTAAGTTTGTAGCTCTAAAATGAGGTCTGGCAACACACAACTATCCCCCTCCACTAGGAAGAAGGGCCACTGGGATGCTGTGGATACCAGTAAGATTATCTCAAGAGAGCAGAATAAAAGTCAAGTACAGAACTCCTTAATCTCCCCATAACAAAAAATTTCAAAAGGAGCACGAACATTCTGTCTAGGTTCACATTTCACAAAGAGCCAGGCAAACAGGCATTCTTGGAAAGTGAAGACTTCCCTGCCAGAGCCATTAGTCCCACGGTTTCTGTTTTATGGTCTGAATTTGACTTCAGCCCAACCCAGCACAACCCAGTGGCAGCCAGTCCAGAGGACAAGCTTCAAATCCCTCCAGATCTCGCCTTGGCACACAGTCGTCTGGATGATGCTCTAATGCTACAGGACCAACAAGACTCAGAAAGCTGACCTGGCTAAGCTGACGCAGCCCTTGCCTTACCCCTAAAAGCACGTTTTTAAGGTGGAGGTAGAGGTCCATGCCCAAAGTGCAATAGCCTCAGGGGAAATTGACGACACAACAAAGGGCTCACAAGTGCACTCACCCGTCTAGAAATGTAACCTTGTAGCTTCTTTTCCAACACAGCATCTAAAGATGCCATTAAACCTGTCAGCATTATGTACACCCGATGACATTGATTGAGCCTCTACTCAGCTAGAATGAACTACTTCTAAGAAGTCAACACTCACACACATGGCAGAGATCATCATTGGCTCGCTAACTCCAGTAATGGAGCAGGTAAAGGCTAGTACACCCACAAATCCTAAAACCACAGCAGGACCAGCTGACCATTCCTGGTGTGCAAGTCTGTCATCAGCATATTTACCATCGATGACAGGCTCACATCGTAGGGAATATAGTGAACACAGTGATTGCACAGATACCTAGTCTTGCCTGCTAAAAAACACGGTAAATCATCTGTAGATGCCCTTAATTACCCCTTGGTTAAACTGGATTTGCAAGTAGAACTTCTTGACATCCTTGCTGTACATGTATCATGCCTTGATTCCAAATTGTCTAAACTAAACAAATGAATTGTCAAAGCCCAGACCGCGACTTACCTCAACAAACTTCCTGTTTGTGCTCTCACATCAGAGATAAACTGGGAACTTTACCTGACACCTTGAACCTATTTATCACAAACTTAAATGGGTTGTCTCCCAAAGACAGGCCATCAAACTGCTGAATCTGACAAAATAGAAGTAGAAGCAGAAAAAAGTTAGGACACCGTCTCCACCTTTGGCTCTCAACTAGAGGTCAGCAAGGTCAACAAGTTCAGCAAGTGATCAGTGGCTGTGATCACACCACAGTGGAAAACTGGAAAAAAGGACTCTCATCAAACTAATATAGCTCCTTCACCTTTAAATGCACCTCTCACAAAGCAAAAAAGTCTGGAAGGTAAGGAAGGAAAACTAGTAACAAGTCCTCTGTGTAGCTAACAGGAATCAAAAGATTGCCAAGCTCCGCAGAACCCAAAAGCTCGTTCATGCAAAAGACCACAGCAAAGATCCCCTCGTGAATTCCTAAAAGTATTGCAAACCATAATGCACCTGACAATGAACAGAAAGAACAAACATCAAATGGCACCTTGGTGGACACAAACGCTTTCAGCACCCAACTTGTGGCACTCCAAATCTGCCCACTTGATGGGTAGCATCATCTGGTATTTGCTGGTTTAGATCCTCCCCGTTGTTGTTCAGTAGCTTTCCAGTCTAGCGTACAACATCTGTGCACTCCAGAAAAATCCACCACAAGACCTACTAATCAGGAGAACAATCAAAACTCTGATATAATTCCTGTCCCATGTAATGCAGTGTGACATCCGGAGATGAACCCCACTGTACACGCACTCAGAGAATTGTCTGTAGTCAAGGAACCAGGACTAGAAATTCATCTACAGATGCCCCGAAACATAATACCTAATGCGCTTCTTCTAATACAAAGGAGCATATCTCAACCAGGCCAGTTTCCTCCCACTGCCACCATGGAGAAGTAAAGCTTGCTTTCTACCCCGATTTTGTGTCTAAGGGTCTCTAGGAAACTCTAACCGGGAGGAAATCTCCTAAAGTTTATAAGGACCCTCCCTTCCCTAGCTCAGATTACCTCTGAGGATATTACTTCAATGGAATGATTCATGGATAATAGGTTCCCTTTGAAGGAATCCATGATGATTACCTTTTCGTCACCAGTAATTCAGACCTTAGTACTCAAAGACACAGAGACCTTCAAGGAATGGGTCATAAAAATCATGCTCTACGCCCCCTCCACTACCCCCCGTCCTAGCACTAACCTGTCCTATCAAGGCAAGCACTGCCAATCTACCTACCTCTTGGGTGCTAAGAGGAGGATGCAGTGATTCACCAGCCCCTGATAAAGGCTCAGCAAGTCAATTCATACATAAAATAACTCACAGTAAGAGTTCGGACTGGGGCTGACTTTCAAGCATCTAAAACACAAGGAGTAGAAACTGAGACTGCAGCCCAGGGATAGTGTCTTGCCACACAATCCTCAAACTATGTTCCTGAAATATTGCTGTCTTGGAAAGCAAGTTAGGGAGTGATGATCATTTTTCGTTTCAGAACCAATTTGACATAATTGCCCTTCAAGAGACATGGGCAGTTACTCATTTCAGTATTCAAGGTTACTCAGTCCATTACAAACCGTCAGAAAAAGACACAAACATTTGGTCGCCCTGCTGAGTGTGGACGGTGACCACCTACTTCACTCTGTCTCTGGTAGAGCAAATAAAGATGCTACCAGAACCGGACCTAGGTAATCTGATTACACTAATCACTAGTTTAACACATACAGTAAGTGGGTCTTGACAATACTGAACGTTTATATTCAACCTACTCCAAACTCAAAAAATAATATTATTAGGAAAACTCAAATAAATAATCTTAAGTCAAATACATTGTACTCTGCAACCCAAAATCATCCTCCTGCGTGACTTTATCATGAACCTGATCAGCACTGAAGCAAATTATGATTTTCTTACTCAACAGAAAAACCATTAGAACATACAGCCCCAGGTGACAAACTTCAGGAACCGGAATGATAACTGTGGGGAGAACTTTCTGCTAGACATCGAGAACCTCGGGATGAGAGCACTCAATGGTAGATCACCTGACGACTGGCCGGCAAATGTCACTTACATCAGCCCACAGTCTCAGTCCATTGTTGATAACACCTTTTTATTGCTCTTGCTGTTTCCTGCTGTTCACTCTTTAGAAATTGCAGAGCATTGTGAGAGCAATCACCTCCTAAAACAGAGCAGGCCTCTCATGTTTGTCCCTCAGTTCACTACAAAATATAAGCAGCTGAAATGGTCAGAAACATCTATAGTGCTGATAGCCAACAGCGCCACGGCAGTCCTAGAAGTGTGTGAAAGACTAAACTTAACCCAATGAGCAACTTGCCAAAAATTCACAATAGATTTTGTTGCAAACAGCAATCATAATAGGGTCAGCCCATCCAAGCCAAACTTTTTAGCAGCCACAGGACACTGTCAAAAACCTAAAAAGAGATCGGCAGCCTGTAACCTGGCTAAGAAGTAACTAAATCAGGCACTGATGATGGTTTGTAGGGGCAGCTTCAAAATAAGGAAGGAAAATAAAGAATACATAAAGTCTGTCTAGGCTTATAATAGAAAAGACACGGATGACTACCGGGTTAAGCTGCTTCACAACAGCAAGCAATCCAACTAAAGAACCTTCTGGCTAACTGTGAATAACCTAAATCGACAGCAGCTGGCCTTAGGGAACATTCGGGAAAAGTGCTGTGCAGCTTTTCTCAGAAACATTAATTGGTTGGAAGCATCCCAGCCCCTTCCTATAAAGAGTTTTCATCAACACCAAATTCACCAAAAGTAGACACTTTATTAGTAGAGCGACTTATTAACCTGGGCACATGCCACAATATTTCCAGTTTAGAGACCACTGTCCACAAGTTCATTTGACCTCAGACACAGTTTTACTTTTTTTCCTCAATCTAAAAGGAGTGCAACTGTCTGGACATGAAATCGTAAAAGTTATCATCAAAGGCAGGAGAGATGATGGCCCTGGGCCAAATGGAATACCCCAGGCTACTTCTAAACAAGACCCACGTCATTGGCCAGGAAAGCTGGCTTCTCTTTACTATAATGCAGTTCACACGGGCATTATTCCTGACTCGTGGCGAGGTGCAGTCATCACCCCACTCCACAAAGGAAAGGATAAAACCCTACCAGAAAACTACTGCCTCATCACACTCGGAGACAACAAAACAAAATAGTGCGCATCTTTTGTCCTTCACGATCTGATTGCCTGGGCGGATGCAAACCGAATAATTCCAATAGCTCAATCTAGTTTCAGGAGGGGCTCTGGCACAATCATAATCATCTTGGCGCTGTCCATGCTAGTGGACCAAATGGGAACGCAGAACTGTACGACTTACCATTGCTATGTTGACTGCTATTCGGCTTTTGACTGTAAATCAAGCGAAGTTCTGGAGGAAGCTCAGGGCTTGAAACATCCCTTCACACCTCCTCAGAATCATTGAGTCATTCTGTAGTCAATCTCGGGTGCGGATTAAAATTGGTGATGGCGTCCTACTATCAAGAAAGATAAATGCATATCTAGGCCTAAAACAGGGGTATGTGTTAGCTTCATGCCTTTTTAACCTCTTCGTAACTGACTTTTCCCCTAGCCATTCTCCATGCCTTGGCACTCTTATACTGAACCACGAATTAGAGGCGAATGACGTGGTCCTGTGTAGTATAACCAAAGTAAGCCTGCACAGGTTGATAAATACATTGCACTTGTAAGCCACACAACTGATCATTAACCAAAATAAATCCCAGGTAATGATGGTTATCAATGCGATCAAGAAAAATGGAACCTGGCATCTCGGCACACCCGTCCTTGATTCAGTAAATGAATATATGTACCTAGAGGTATGGCTTGATGACAAGGAAATGGGCAAACAGCAGTTACGAGCTATTACAAACAAGAGCAGTGTCCTAATTTCTGCTTTTATTGCTGTGCATAAGCGGATGAAAGGTCGAACACTCGATCCACTCCTGAAGATAATGGCGGCAACAATCTGTCAACCTTAACTTATGGCAGTCAGGCCCTCTTCTGCTGTGACTCAGTCCTATTGGACAAACTCCAATCAACATTTTACTGCTAGGGTTTAAATTTATCACAGAACTCCTCTCCTAAACAAATTCACCTGGAGTCCGCCCTCAAAGAGCAATCAATTGGGCAGCAGGGAGCAACAGATAAGTAGTACTGCTTCAAATTAAAACATCAAGAGCCCAACACTTTAAACAGCATCCTGTGGTCAGCAATCAACCACATGGGCAGCACCAGTAATCCCAGCAGCAGCTTCAAAAAGTACTTGGATCAATCCTTAGGGAGCCTGCGCCTTGGGAACGTTTGGGCTTTGCAACTCACTTATTACACTTCCAAAAAATCAGTTAACTTTGCAATGACCAAAATCTCATTTTTAAAGGACAAATAGAAGCCCGCTAGAAAAGGACATACCTGGAAGGTCATCAGCAGTTACTCCAAGCTAAATTGAGTGTTGTATTTAGCCTGCACCTACATTTAACCTGAAACTAAAGCTATTGTCTTGTTGTCTGGATGTCCCCACCCACCCTAGCAGAAAAACCTGCATGGCTACACTCGGGCCACAGAGGCTGTTGTTTATGTGGCTCAAGTAAAGACAACCTCCTGCAGTTAACCTGCATTTGCCCTCTTCAAGCCTTCATTTAAAAGTGAAGGGATCTGCACATGCAGGCCGTCATATCCTGACCAGAGCCTGACAACCCTATACTGATCTGACACTATGTGAAATAAATTGGAACAAAAATTAATTAAATGAGTGCACTGAGGCCCAGTGAGAACAGCCACCAGCAGGGGGTTAGCCATGATCCCCAAATACTGGGTGACCCTAGCTGTTCTGGGACTCTCTTAATAAATTCACAATAAACTGGGACACCAAAGCCCTGGACTATCCTGTTTTTTGGAAGGCCCTTGGAAAAGACTGTTAACGTAAGTATAATAAATTGGGCCAGGCTGCTAGCCAGCGAATAAACTTTTACATTAAAACTTGTGCTATCCAGATCCACCGGAACCCAAGGAAAGGGACGGGCGTATGTACCTAACTGGCTGCAGACCATTTTGATTTTATTAGATGGCTTGACGAGATTTCAACCTGCACACCTCCATCTCCATGATCTATGAGCAAAGCTGTGATACCTGAGCCATCATGAAAACTGGTGCACAGTCATCAATATTAAAATTATGAGCTACCCTGGTATGCAGGAGTTTTATGATAAATCTGCACATATGAACTGAAATCAGCTGTGTGATGTGCTTGGACACTTGCCCTTTAAATCAGAGCTCTGGGAGGCCTTCAGTCAAGTCATGTGCTTCGCAGCCACTGACAGCACTTAAGCACTTTAAACAGCTAACTTGCACATCAAACTTTATAACACCTTTGCCCACAAGGACCTCCAAATAGATTCTAACAACTGGGACAGTTTGCTAGCTGGGGTACATACACTAAGGACCTGATTATGACCTTGGCGGAGGAGATTACTCTGTCCCAAATATGACAGATATCCCACCCGCCGTTTTACAAGTTCCAAGGTCCTAATCCTGCCCTAAGTATCAAATTTAAGGGCTATTTTGGCAGCCTGGAGCTCCCTGACAAGGATGTATGCATGACCCAGACACTTATGTGACTTTTTAAAAAACAATCTTATTAAACAGCGTGTTACAATATTTTTTATTTTGTACACCTGCACATTTTTGGGGGAGGCTTCTAGACAAGCCTTGTGCTCATAATTCCGAGATAGCTCTCATACTCTTATGTATTTTAAAATAGCTCAACTTTTGGGGCCTATATCTCCTAAACAGCATAAACGCTTGAGGTTTTCTAATCTTTGCTCTTTCTTATGAATTTGAATCCTCATTTTTCTTTTTTGCAAGATTTTAATTAATCAAATTCAAATAAAATTAAACTAATTTCTGTGGATGCAGAGATTCATGAATCCCCAGAGGAAGAAGGGCCAGGAACAAACTGTCCCAAATGGATTTTCTGGTGCACCCTTCAGGGCTGGGAGTGGAATAGGTTCTGCCATAATAAGTCCTTCTGAGCTGGCTATCTGCCAGATGGAGCTTTGCTGCAAACATTCAGCGAGGGGACTGCATGCCAAGCTGGCAGCCCTAGGACTAGAGGATAAGAGGCATGCACAGGGTAAGAATTGGGATATTGATAGAGGGGGTGGAACCCTCACTAATACAACAACCACAATGCTTGTCAGGGTAAACCTCAAAATTCACTAAATTAACCTGTCAGGTTTAATCCAGAAGCAATGTGTAAACTATTTATGCAGCATACAAACAGTAATTAAGTGAAAATACACCATAAAAATCTCAAATCAATTTAGAAAAATAGAATAACATTTTAACATACAAAGGCAGCTTGGAATCCAAAAGAAGCTGATGTAACTCTAAATGACATTTACTCACAATGTGGTCCTTCATGATCAGATCATATAGCCCATCATAGGTATTGACCGTATTGCTTTTCGCTCAGCCCGCCAGTGCTTTGAGACTTTAACAAATTCATCCCAGGATTGTTGTGAATCTTCGTGTGATTACTTCTGGTACTCTCGAGAAGTAAGCCAAAACATCTGCACTAGGGCATCTTTCCTGTGAGCCAGCTATCCCTCTTCTGGAGTCAGGGGTGTTTCCCTCCCCAGTGTAGCTTTTGACTACCACAATAAGGTCCTCCAGTGCTGTTGGCCTAATATGAACATTTTCAATGCCCTTTTATGAGAGGCAAACCGTTTATCAATGTCACCCCCCCACTACAAAGCTAGGCACAATACTCTTGGGCAAGAGAGGGGTGTGTGGCCACACCCCCCACAAGAGACACCCCACCATCGCTGCCACCATCTTGCACGGACTGCAGGAGCCATGGCCTGGTATTCTTATCTTCTAAGGCTAGTTTCTTTTCTTACAGTGTGTTAGGCCTGACTTACTTCGTGTGGTATTCAAAACAAAAACTAAAGATCCCCACAGCCTGAGCATTTTCTCCCAGTAGGGTGGCTGTCTTTTTTGTTGTTTCCTGTCATTTACCGCCAGGGTTTTCCAACCAGTGATGGAAGGGGAAAAACAGACATTACAATATCTACTGTAAATAAGGCGAACAGTGTAATGTTTGTCTTCTTGATAGAGCATTTCCTTTTCAGGTATGCTTTAAACGAGGTCGATAAACATTTTCACCCTGCTGGAGATAAGAGATAAGGGAATCACAAGTCAACAAAACATTTAGCATGTACAGAACGGCCAATGTGGCCACAAAAGGAAATCGAAGTCAAAATAAGGTTAAACTAATGCCTAAATTAATGTAAGAAAGACTCAAGACCAAACTATAAAGATACAAAATGCTCATGGGATGTCCCAGATGATGGAAAAAGTGAAGATTAATCAATATTAAACATACTAAGCTCTCTATCAGTGAGACATGAAATAACGAATGGACTACTTGGTGGTCAGAAAACAATCACTAACCAACCCACCTTAACATGAAGACAAACAAAATACATCAAGGTTAATAAAACAACAAAGGAAAATCCCTACAAGGACAAGTTACAAACTGACATGTGCTGGGCTAACAAATTTGAGGAAAAAAAGGAAAAATAGGACAAAAAAATATGGGAAAGCAACATTTGGGCCAAACAGAAACTAACTTAACTGAGAGTGACAAAAATCAAAAGTGTCAGCATTTAGAAGCACGCTCAAGAGTCTTCTCTATTCGAGTCAAAAATCGAAATCTTTTCTAGCAGTATTTTAGGAAGTATGAGAAACAAGAGCATTGGGGTCTGTACCTCTTAGAGTCCATAGAAAGTCCAAGAGGAAGTCACATGCAATAGTGACAAAAGGCAAATGGCTCAGCAAAGCCTTTGGTCAGGCAGCAAATGCAAGAATGACTAGAGTGTCTACGGTGAAGAGCATATGCTTGAGCCAAGCAAAAGAAGTGTGCTCAAGCAGGGCAAAGATGCGACTGACAAGAGTGTCCAAGCCGGACAGAAATGGAGAAAGTGTTCCAAGTTCATCAAAGGATGGTAAATTAAAGCCAAAAGAATGTTCTGATTCGTCAAATTAGTCATGGCAAGGTCATCGAAATATCCCATTGTCCAATCAAAGTTCATCATGTGTTGGGCATCTGCAACAGGATTTTCCTTACCAACATGGCAAAGGCATCCACCTTCCCCTCCTTGTGTACAAATTTGAAACAACAGTATATATTCACGTCCATAATTTCTCCATCTTCCAGATTCAAAGTTACTTTCTCAAGCTCTCTTTGGTAAAACAATAGGACATCTATATCAAAGCTAAAAATTTCATGGGGTCGGATTCTGAAAGAAATGACACACTGGCAAAAGAAAGACATCGTTCCCACATTTAAGCAAAGGCAGAGGCCTAACAGATCATTATAGCTAAGCTACACAAACAGAATTGAATAGCACACTTTATTTAATTCAATTAAAATACATAACCATAAACGTAAACTCTTAATAATAAATCTAATTCATGATTCATATTACAGTTGATTAGCAATGGAAAATAACTTGAAAAACCATAACATTACGTGTAATAGAAACCTGCATTTATAAATCATTAACATGTGATATTCATCCTATATTGCAAGAAATTCATCATCGTTTTTGTAAAATCTGTTTCTTAACATCATAAAGTATCAGGGTGATTCAAAACTAATTATTATACTAGAATTAAAGATGCTCTACTGCATCAGGTTAATGGGCTACTTCACAGTGAATGCACACTACTACATGCTTTTCAGTGCACCACTATACAGTGTAACTGATAGACATTAATACATTATACATGAAAGTGTGGTCAGTCTTAGTTCATTATTGGGACATCACAGTAGCAGCCTTATCTCTGTTGCATCATTCTGATAGGCCCTGGTGCATCGGTCAATGGAGGGAGTACTCTGTAAAAAGTACTGACGGGAACCCCATTGACAGAATACTTAAGGTCTGCCTGATGCTAAATGAGGCGGGCAGACTGAGGGCGTGGCACGTAGGGTACTCTGTTGTGTCTGTGACAGAGTACTCTGGTCCTGAACTCTAAATCAGGACCTTTGTTTCTTCTCAAGTTAAGCACTAGCTGCTTGATAAGTGCATTGAAGCAGACAACTGAATGACCATGAAACCTCCTGTCAGCAGATGAATTGGACTTCGTATTTTTTTTCCATAGAGCCATCCAGGCTCATGCTAGAAGTGGGTCTGTTTGTGGAAGTTAAAGGGGGGAGGGAGGAGTCATTAATCGATGCTGCATCCCTTGTCAAAAGATACGAGGAAATACTGAGGTATAACAACCAGAAGGTTACTGCAATCCTCCATTTCTCTCACTAACGAGTGCAGATCATGTTGTACAAGGATTTGATTTTCACATTTACCTAGTTGAACAGGTGAGATAAGCCAAAATTAAAACCACCTGCTCAACCAACTGTGATTGTAGTCGTTGTCATGAAAGTACCAATTGTCTCCATTTTGCGTTAGCAATTATTTTTGTAAAAACGAGGCTGTTAAGGAGTCCTTCTTTGTCCAGGAAACGCTGGCTCAGATTTCCATAGCTTCCGTCGGATCTAGTCAACAGAGATTCGAAGACAATGACCCCGTCCATTGTTACTAGCAAC
Source organism: Pleurodeles waltl (assembly GCF_031143425.1). NCBI lineage: Eukaryota > Metazoa > Chordata > Amphibia > Caudata > Salamandridae > Pleurodeles > Pleurodeles waltl. The sequence goes on from NC_090449.1 coordinate 980,356,664, forward strand.
CAAAAATGCCAACATTGTGTAGCCCTGGCAGCAGCCTTTATATAGCTGGGGCCCTCGCTCTTTACAGGACCTGCGCCTTCTTAGAGTTGAAGATGGTCTTGCCCGAGTGCCAGCGCGCGAGGACCTGCAACTGTGACGTTCTACTGGGGTGCGACGTTCTGCATACGGGGCCTCTTTGCCAGCAGCGCCCCAGAGAGCAGGCTCTGTGACCAGAATATTCTCAAAACCTTGTCATGGAGTTGCTCTCAAGAGCGCTGTTGGCTTTTGCGGAGATAACTACTCGACAGTTTGGAGCTGCAGGTTTTTCGAGTTCTGTGCGTTGGAATAATGGGCGCTTCTGAGAAGGAATTATGAATAATGCATTGTTATCAAACTGCCCGTTTTTTAATCTTGTTTTCAATTAAATTAGTTTACTTGCGCAAAGTGTAATCCTTATTTGCATGTATTTTGTTGCTTATAGAAAAAAATCTGATTTAATTTAGCTTCAGATAAACATCATCAAACCGATCTGTATGAGAATATTTTGATATACGTTTTTTACTAGTCCAACGCTGAAAAATATTTGCAAGCGTAAATTAGAAAAAATATTTGCAGGTGTTAATGATATAATAAACTAGAAATATTTTGACATTATTTGTCAGCCAGTGTTTGATAACTAAGAATACTTTTGGAATGCGTTTTTTTTCTATTTCACCTTAAAAAATATTTGCATGTTTTAATATACAACAACATATTTTTTGTTGGTATTACTTGGCGACCAGTGGTTGATGGTTGCAGTCGCTTTTTGTTGCAACATTCTATTATGCGTTCACAGGGTATGTAAGAAGAGGACTAGATGGCAGGGCCGCAACCACAGTGTTAAATGATTGAACAACGCGTTCATGTGTGAGAGATGGATGCTTTAGTTAATTCGGCTACGTGTGTCCTTGCAATGAATCCTTGCAATTTAAGGTTCTGATTCTATGTGATGTGATACATTGGCATAGGATTGTAGTATTCCTTAGTGTGTGTTAAATCTTTCAACAGTACACGTGTTGCCTTTGAATAGCATTGCATAAGTCCTTACTGTGTATGAAACTCCTTTACGTGTGTTTTCAGTGGGTGGTAAACTCACACGGATGGTAGCAGCTATTGGCCAGATGTACTAAAGCCCATATTTATACTTATTGGCTCAAAACTGCATTTGTGCAGATTTGCGTCAAAAAGTATAGCTCCACCTTGTGCCATTTCAGGTCGCCACCCGGGTGTCAAATTTATGGGATGGCGTAATCTGGCTCAAAGGGTGGGCTAGCGTAAAAAAGAATGACGTTAGCCAGGTGGGGGTGGTGGTTTGAGAGAAGGGGGTTTTGCCAAAAAAATGGCATTAGGGTGGTTAGAGGCCAAAAAAATGCCTCTAACCAGCCTAGCGTCATTTTCTGATGCAAAACCATCCATACCACATGACTCCTGTCTTAATAAAAGACAGGAGTCATGGCCACCACTCCATTGGCCAGCACAGGGGACAAGGGTCCCCTGGGCATGGCCAGTGCACCCTGTGCCATGCAGGGGGACCCAGGTTGGGCCCCCAATGGCACTCTAACTAAAAAAATAAAAATACTTACCTCTACTTACCTGGGATGGGGTCCCCCATCCTCCGATGTCCCTCTGGTGTGGGTGGGGGTGTTCCTGGGGCTTGATGAGGGCACCTGTGGACCCATTCCATTGTGGTCTGGCCCAGGCGTTAAATAATGGTGAAAAGCAAGCTTTGCACTATTATTTGGCTCCTCCTCCCACCCGTGCGTCATTTCTGCACAGGAGGATAAATATGGGGCTTTGGGCTTAGCACCATATTTTAGATGGGAACACCTACCTTGCATCTCATCGACGCAAGGTAGGTTCACTCATCAGAAGAATGGTGCAAACTCCAATATTTTGACGTTAGATGGGTCTAGCGTCAAAATATAAATATGGAGTTAGTTTTGCGCTGAATTTGCATAAAAAAATGTGCGCATTCGGTGCAAATGGAGTATAAATATGCCCCTAAGCATTTTACCTGTTGCAGATGTTAAATTGCTTTTTGCCATGCACAAAAGACAAAATGCGACTTTGTAACTCATTACCGGATCACATTTTGCTTCTGCGATTTGGTATTAGGAAAGGGCGTGTTCAGGGTGTCCCTTCCTAATAACTTATCTCACTAGTATGTATGAATGTTTTGTGGCTAAAATGCGGTCACAAAACATTTGCAGATTACCACCAATTAGAAATTGGTGGTAAGCCATTCTCAAACTGGAAGCGGTTCCAAAGTGACCCATTTCTCTTTACAAATGGGAGAGACAACTTTTTTCAGACGAGCCAGTAGTCTCGTGGACCACTGCCTACTCTTAACAAATGAAAACAAAACTTTTCATTTTTTGTTTGAAATACATCTAGTTTCCCTGGAAGCGAACTGCATAAATAAAAATCTGTATTTAAAAAGCAGTCACAGACATGGTGATCTGCTTACCCCAGTAGGCTAACATTCCTTTGAGCTCTGGCCTTTCTCGATGGCTTGCAAGTTGTGACCTGCCTCATGAATGTTAGTGAAGCAGGTACCTTGCGACTCATTTGGAAATCACAAACAGTGTTTTAGACACTGTTGTACATCAGAGCAGAAAATCGCATTTTGCAAGTCACAAAATGTGATGGTCTTACATCTGGCCCTACATTTTCCCATGCAGTCATGCGCTGTCCTGGCAATCGGTGTTTCTCAGTCCGACATTTAATTAACAATTGCACATTTTTCAGTGCCCAACTGTGAGTGGAAGCCTCTTCTACAAGTGCAAGACTTCATTGTTTATGTGCTTCTACTTTCAGGAGCAGAACATTGCACCAGTGGGTAAGCTGCTTCCTTACATAGCAAGAAATCAAATGAATGCACCCTTCCTCAAATGGCTTCACATCTCGGGTGGCTTAGGAGAACTTTGAAGTGCAAAATCACTACAGATTTAGGCCTCTTGATTGACCGCGTCTTTTGACAGAAATTATGCATGTCTAGTGCCGATCTGTGTTATCAAACTCACTTTTGCTTACTATCAGAACTCAGCCCTCCCAGGAAACAGCTGAAGACCAGTGGTAGTCAGTAATTTGAGCATAAGTGGGAAGGGGGCATGCCACACATGCACACACTCACACCCAGGCTTTCACATGCGCACAGACACACATTCACAAATACATGCACATTCATACACACATACATGCATGCACCAAACAATAAAAAACATAAAACTTAGCAGCTACAGCATCACAGGCAGCAGGAGGAAAGCCTCCAGTAGCAGCTCCTTCATTATGGCAGAGAGATGTCACCTCACTGCTGAGAGCCAGCAGATGAAAAATAAAATGATAATAAAAATTTTATTATCATTTTATTTTTCACTGACTGAGCCAAGGTTGGGCAAGCCTAAGGCAAGGCGGGCCATTCTCTATGGAGGAGGAGTGGTGTGCATGTTGGTTTGGCCGGCTGCCTGAGCAGGGCCAAACCGACATGTACAATTAGATTTCTCCAACTCAATCTGTGTTGCACAGGTGGGTGGTGAAGAGGCACAGGCTCCCTGTTTCTCTGCAAGCAGCAAAACAGCCTTCTCAGACCAAACCCGGAGCTTTGCTCTAGTTGGGTAATAGCCTTCCCAGCACAAGAGCAGCAATGTGGCCCATGGACTGCCAGACGCAGAGGAACAACGAGGTGGCGAGCGGCAGCTGCAGGTAAGTACTTTATTTATTTGTTATTATTTTCTCTTGCTCTGCCCCACCACTTTGTATTGACAACAGCCACCACGAGAAGCCTCTGAGGTTCCAGGAGAACTGAGACTTCTGCTTCCTCTCAATGGTTGACTATATGACAGGAGGCAGCAATCCCTGGCCCCTCACAGAATGGGCTGGAGTCAGTGAAACTTGCTGACCCCACCTCATTCTGTGACAAGGGGTCAGTGGCAGACACTTGGCCCAGGGCACTTCAGGGCTTAAAACTGAATCACCCATGTCCAAGGCTATCAATGATTCTCTCCCTCAACATGAGGAGGAGGTCCTCCAGGCACATTGCCAGGGTGAGGAGGTCATGCCCACAGGGCTATGGCATCTTCAGCCCAGTAAAATTCATTCAGTTCAGGCAGCCAGGTGCCTGCACATTATGAAACATCCTGAACAACGCATTGCCTTTTTATATGCCTTAACCACTCATGTGCCAAACTATGCATATGCATGGTTAAGGCACAGAAAAAGGCAGAGTGGATCGGGAGTGGATGCAGTGAGGTAAGTGGGGCTGGGGGAGGGGTGGTGTTAGTTTTTAGAGATGGGTTGGATTAAGGGTTTGGGGTGGGTGGGGGGTTGGGCTTTTTTTTTTTTAGGGGCAGGATGGGTGTTTGGGTCTTTTGTTTTTTAGGGCTTAGGGTGTGGAGTTGGGCTGTTTTTTTTCTTAGGTGCAGGGTCGGGGGTTCGGTTAATTGTTGTTGGGGGCTTAGGGTGAGGTGCACGGTAGTTTATTTTTAAAGGGGTGGGGAAGGCTTAAGGAAGGGTGGGAGGAGGGAGGAGAGAAGAGGACGAAGGATCAGGATAGGACACAGTGAGGTAAGTGGGTTTGGGGAAGGGGTGGGGTAGGTTAGGGGTGGGGTGAATTTAGGGCTTAGGGTGGGTGGGGCAGTCGGGTAGTTTACTTATGGGGAGGTTTTAGAGCTCCGGGCTGGTGGGAAGTGTTGGGGTAATTTTGTTTTATGAGCCTGGTGTGGGGGTCAGGGTAGGTTTTTTATTAGGGTTCAGGGTGGGTGGAGGGTCGGGGATCTTTAGTTTCTAAGGAAAGAGTTGCGTGTTAGGATAGTATTTTATTTAGGGCTCAGGGCGGGACGGGGGGTCAGGTAGTTTAGGTATTAGGGGTGGGGGTTTGTTTTGAGCCTTAGGGTGGGTGGGGGGCTGTATGATTGAGCAACTCATGCCATTTTGCATGCTGTTTCATTGTAATGGCATGCATGGTAAAGGCATGCATGGAAACAATGCAGTCTTAATTCCAGCCACGTTATTAAGGCATGCCTTGTTCATGCATGCGTGGTTTCATTCTACAATCCTGCACATTTAGTGCATGTATAGCATCTGGTTGACTGACCTGAACAGAAGAGTGTCTGTCAAGTTGACCTTTGCTCAGCCTGAAAGGCACTCAATGTCGGGAAAAAAGTACAGGCTGCTGCTACTGAAGACTAATTTTTTCTAAGGGTGGGCGGAGCTCACTGAGTTGTACTCTGCTGAATTATGGGGAGTTAGGTAAAATCTCAGTGAAATTCCACAAAGTTTTGCTTGCGGCGAAATGCTGCCTGCCCTAACCAGGCCCAACCCTGCTTAGCACGTCTGAGATCAAGCGCATTCAGGCCTGGGTGGAATCTGCCAGAGGCAGAGAAAGCTGCTGTTCCAGGCCTCTTGTGCTGACACAGCCTACCAGCTTGGAGCCTACTGCTCTCAACCACACCTGCACACTTCCCTTCACCAACTGCCTTCCTTCACTAACTTGCTACGGAGGGCCAAGCACACGCCCTGTCATGCACCAGCCTTGCAATCGCTTCCTCTGCACTTACACACAGCCTCAGAGACCTCCCTTTCTTTAGTGCCCAGCACTAGCAGCAGCAAACCAGCTCACCACCAGCAGTCTGGTATTTCAACGTGCCTAGGCTTGCTTGCCACTGGGTTCTAAGGCACTCTCTCATGCCACACACATCTCTATCTGGTGGGGGCTGCCAGACTACCTATCACTCAGCAGCTGATGCACCCCTGGTCTCCATCTCTCCCTGCTGGCATCAGCACCGTACCCCATGACACCACATCCTTTCCTAGGGACTCTGGGGAGATGGGTTCTTTTCAAGTGGAGCTCTGACTGCAAGTTTCCTTTTTTCCAAGCACAGACCCCACTCATGCAAATCCTGTCCATGCCCAGTGCCGGCCCCAGTGTGCACATAGAAGAGAAAGTGAAACGAGGGTCTGATTTGAATGCTGATGTCTGGGTTTAGGGTCCCCATTGCCAGCAGCCTGGCCTCCTTCTGCCTACTGCTCCCAGGCTGCTGAGGACAGTGGAAAGAGGGAGGCCTGGATTTAGAGCTGGCGCCGGTACAGCCCTTCAGCAGCAGCTTTCCACAGCTCCACGCCGACTGGCAGAAAGCAAAGCTATAGCTAGGAGTCTCCTTGCCTGTCGTAGGGCAAATGTTGTCTTCATTTTGGGCCGAGTGTAAAGTGCAGTCCAGTTTTTTTGGCCTAACTCTATGCTCCAAGTGGAGCGCGGAGTGACAAAAACTCTGTTAACTCTGCCAGCGGAGGAGAGCTCACCTCCCACACCTATGTTTTTGCACCTCAGTCTGGACTAGTTTTAGATGATTCCTAAATATTGAACTTATTTTATTAAAGACAAATATAAGGCACATCAGCATTTCTTAACAATACTTCCTTTCCCTGGAGAGAATCCCTGCAATGCTGCATATTGCTGTTTTTTCCTACTACTGTTGTTTTGTTATCATATGTTGAACTTTAGGGTAAACACTCAATCATCCCATAGGTGCAGAAGATTCTGTGTGAATTTCATGCCATTTTTCTGTAGTTTTACCATAATGATGCGTAGCATTAAGTTGTATATCAAGCAACCAAATACGTTAGAAACAGGCTTGTTATATAAACAATTAAATACATAAATACAAAAATAGATAAGAAACATAAACGAATGGCTGCTTCTCAAATGTGAAACAACAGAAGTTAAAAACGAAAGGGCACTGCAGGGGCACCCCGGCCCTCCTGAATGTGCTGCGTGGAGCAGGTGTGGGAGATAGAAGAGGACAGCAGGCAGTGTGCTCTGAATTTAGAAGACTATTTGAAGGTACACATTCCTGTGTCTTGACCAGCTCAGAAGGATCTCATGCATTGAATGTGTGGTGTGTGCTGCTGGACACTTGCTTTGCATCATTCTTTTTGTACAAAGGAAAACATTATTGTTAGACCTGACAGCCTTAGGGTGGTCACCCCTAACTTTTTGCCTGCCTCCCTCCACTTTTAGGACACTGTTTTTGCTGGTTTTTAGACTCTGCACACTTTACCACTGCTTACCAGTGCTAAAGTGCATATGCTCTTTCCCTTTAAACATGGTAGCACTGGATCATACCCAAATGAACTATTTAATTTACTTATAAGTCCCTAGTAGTGTGCACTATATGTGCCCAGGGCTTGTAGATTAAATGCTACTAGTGGGCCTGCAGCAATGGTTGTGCCACCCACTTAAGTAGCCTCTTAACCTTGTCTCAGCCTTGCCATTGCAAGGCCTGTGTGTGCAGTTTCACTGCCAATTCGACTTGACATTTAAAAGTACTTGCCAAGCCTAAAACTCCCCTTTTTCTACATATAAGACACCCCTAAGGTATGCCCTAGGTAACCCATAGGGGAGGGTGCTGTGTGGGCAAAACACAGGACATGTACCTATGTAGTTTACATGTCATGGTAGTGTAAAACTCCCCAATTCGTTTTTATACTTCTGTGAGGGCTGCTCCCTTCATACATTGTTTGAGTGATAGCTGCTGATTTGAAAGGAGTAGGAAGGTCATATTTAATGGTGATATAAAATCCTGCTCACTGGTGAAGTTGGATTTAATATTACTATTTTAGAAATGCCACTATTAGAAAGTGAGCATTTCTCTGCACTTAAATCTTTCTGTGCCTTACAATCCACGCCTGGCTGGGTTTAGTTGACAGCTCCTTGTGCATTCACTTAGACACACCCCAATCACAGGATACTCAGTCTCACTTGCATACATCTGCATTTTGAATGGGTCTTCCTGGGCTGGGAGGGTGGAAGGCCTGCTCTCACACAAAGGACTGCCACACACCCTACTGGGACCCTGGCAGACAGGATTGAACTAAAAGGGGACCTGGTGCACTTCTAAGCCACTCTTTGAACTCTCCCCCACTTCAAAGGCACATTTGGGTATATAAACAGGGCCTCTGCCCCTTCCAACTCAGACACTTCCTGGAGAAGATAACTGGAACCAGAACCTGCATCCTGCCAAGAAGAACTGCCTGGCTGCCCAAAGGACTCACCTGACTGCTTTCTGTGAAGGACTGGAAAGTGTTTTTAATAACCGGTACTGGAACTCCCTTCAGATAACAAGCTAAGTTAGCAATCGAAGCGTTACACGCCCCGTGCAAGGACAGCTGTTTACAAACCATGGAATGGCTGACAGAAGTTTCGCATTCACTACAGCTAAGAAAAACCTCCCTCAAACCATTAATACATCTGTATAGAAAGGGAAGCTCCCACACCTCGTGTATGTAACTGTCTCCCAACCGTTCGTATCTACCCACCGGAATGTGTTTCAAACAAGAAGTAAATTGCAGAGTGGAGATAGGCAGATTAATAACCCCATGAATCAACCACTCAGCTGAAGGAATCTCAGCAACCGTAAAAGGCAGTTTCACAAATTTTTCAATATTCAACATGACATACGTCGCTTCCTTTTTAGCCATTAGCTGTTGTTGACGAGTCAAATTAAAGGAAACAAAGATCTCTCTGGCACGAATGTGCTGCCACGGAACGCGACCTGCCTTCAAGGTCTGTAGAGTCCAACCCAGCTGCATGATGGACCGTGTCTGACTCTGCCCATGATATAAAGAAGACATATCCGATTTAATAATGTCTATAGCAGAGGAAACGATGCTGTCAATTGTGTAAACACGGTCAGAAAGGGTATGCATGCCACTATCCACAACAGACAAAGCCTGTATCAGGTTTTCCTGATCAATTTGCCTCAGCTGGGCTGCTGCCTCCTGTTGTGAAAGCTTCCAAATCTCATTATATACTTTGTATAAAAAACGTTTCTTCCGATGCACCTTAGGTCCCGACAAAAAATCTTGTAAGTCAGTATCATTAGACAGTAACGTGAGATGTGATTTAACTGCATCCAGCGTGGATGATTTCAACCACTGCTGACAAAGCTTTCCCACGCTGTATGTAGTTATGATATCAGCATGTTCTGGTGAAATGTAGCGAGGGTCTGCCCTACTAGCACTGAACCCCCCTGAAGAGGTGACAAAACGTTGATGACACCTATTAGTGTCTACAGGCCATAATAACCACCCGCCCGCATGTACCAATGAAGTGTTAAGCGTACCATTCTGGACCCAGTGTGTAAACTCACTAAACGTGGCATTAACACATCGCTGCCAATTGTTCAATTTGGAAGGGACAGGTATACCAGGCAAATTCAACTCTCTTATTGTTGCCAAGCCCAAATAGCTAGTCTGTTGTACTGTGTCATTGAGGAAAATCATCTGCACAGGGATAATACATGCTCTAAATAATGTGTCCCTGCCTTGCATTTGCCAACTTTTCGTTCCCCAGACACTTTTTAAATCAACAGTCTTAAACCAATATTCATACCCCTCAACCGAAAGTTTAGATACAAACAAATTCGAATACAGTAATTTAGTATCGGTCAATAACATTTGCTTATTAGCATACGGAGTAACTTTAAAATAGTAAGACTTACCATTTTGTTGATTATGCCCAGAAAAATATGCAAATTTATCATAATACGTTTTTGAACTCCCTTGTGGAGGAGTTGGGCAATGTTCCCATTGCACATAATCAAATATGGACTTAGGGCTACTTGCTTTATGAATAAAGTGGTGTCCATAATAGTTGTAGCAAAACATGTCACCATGATTATCTCTAAAAAGGTAATCATCTTCATCGTCATAGACAGTATAATATTGCAAGTCTGTCAGCATAGAATCTACTGTCTTCACATTCCAATCATCAGCAACAATGCCTGGTATAACAATATCATTCATTGATAACTTGAGAACATACGGTATTTGAATCAATTCAGTGGGACCATATATATCAAACATTACTTTATCCCACACAATCCCATCCGGAATCGGTATTGCAGAAATGTTTACATTGGACAAGTCTCTTCGAACCATATGAGACTAAAAATGCGGTCTTAACACTGTCTCCACGTGCTCAATGTCAGATCGTTCAGGAAGAAAATGACCAGGTATTACTAGAAAAAAAGTAACCACAAATCCCAACCACAAAAAAAGAGTCATTACAGCCATAAAAAGCCACAAATAGTTCCAAGGAAAAACAAAATATGTGCGTTTAAGCCAACACAGCAGCTTACGTGGACCTCGGATTGAAGACAGTGAGGACGAGGAGCCTGACACGGCATCATCAGTGTCGTTGAAGCAGCCAGAGGCAGTTCTTGATAAAGGTGCAACTGTGAACAAAGAAGCAGATGGAGGCTCTCGCCTTGGCACACTGTAAACCACATGTTCAGAAACATCAGTAGAACGTACAGCAACTTGATCAAAAGATTCCAAATTAATCGTCGTCTGTGGAACAATCGCAAGATCATCTTCCATCCTCCCCAAGCTCGGAGAGGAAACAGCGTCGGTGCAAATCACCTGCAGCGGGACTTCTTCCCCAGTAGTGAGAGGGATTCCGGAACTACTGGGTGTCCCTCTTGGTCTGCTGTGCAGAATCGGCCACATGTTGTAACTTGACATTATCAATGGAAACAAAGCGATTTCCCTTGGCCCCGTGCAGCGGCGGTAAAATGACAGTTCTCGTGCCGCTAACCCCTAATACAGGGACTGGTGCTCGATAAGAAGGACCAAATTCTTTCTTTACTGTGACCTTTTCACGCACTAGATCCCCAATCCTGAGTATCCAACCAGTAGGTGTTACTGGCTCTTCCTTAATTCCTGAGGAGGCAGCACTTGCAGAAGAGTTATCTTCACGGAATTGTTGTAAATCCTGCAAAACAGTGACACGATCATTTATGTCAAAAGGCGTATCCGCCGCCTCCACACCAGGACCATCTAGATCAGGAGCATACATTCGTGTTCCGAACAGGCACTCATATGAAGTACGGCCCCCCAGTGACCTTCTAGGCAAGTTATTAAGTGCTCTCTGTACTCCATACAGGTGGGCTAGCCAACCACGACCCGTACCTATAACTCTGGCCGTTAAGGATTGCTTTAAATCACAATTTAAACGCTCCACAACAGAATTTCCCTCAGGATGAAATGGGGACGAGAATTGGAGTTGGACCCTCAACGAAGCCATGGTGTCCCTGAATGCCTTAGAGGCAAAAGCAGGGCCCTGGTCCGAATGAAAAGCCGCAACTGTAAATGTATCGACAAAGATGCGCAAATCTTTAATAACAGTTTGAGCGTCAGCCGAGCGTTGTGGCCAGACCCACACAAATCTGGAGCACCAATCTACAGCAACCAAAATATATTTGTATGCACTATCTGGTGTCAGCGGACCACAATGATCCAAGTACACACACTGTAAAGGTTTATTTGAAATCAGAAGGGGCGTCTGCTGCGGGCGTCTAGCCGACGAAGCTTTAATTTGTTGACAAACGTCACAACAAAGGATATACTGCTTTGTCTCTTTATAGAGACCAGGCCACCAGTAACGAGCGTGTAAAAGTGAAATCGTGGCAGCCACACCAGCATGTGCAGATGCCGCCCCCTCATGTGCTGCAGAAATTAATCGAGATCTCTCAATTTTATTGGGCATTTCACGTACACCAATGCCTGGAATATTAACAACAGCATTTAGCGCACTACTCAAGCAGTAACTATATTTAGAAGGAAATCCTTTAGAAAAGGGTGTGCCATCAGCCGTAGCCTTTATGGCAGCCGAAATCTCTGTGTCTGGTTTGGAACTCGAACGAGTCACTGCGGCCACAGTGGCGACAGCCACTGCCGACCTCGCGGCTTCATCAGCCAAAGTATTCCCAGCAACGTGTATTCCAACGCACTGGTGTCCAAGTGTATGTACAACATGGACCTTAGGAAGCGTTTTTTTCAGATCCGCAACCTTACCCCACAACAATTTGTGTTTAATGGTGTTGCCTTTAGAATCTCTGAACCCATTCAACTTCCAATAGTGTAAATACTAATTGAAAGACTGAACACAGTAGTAGGAGTCACAGACCAGCAAAGTTAAAGTCGCCGGATCCGCGTGTTCCAATGCTAACAATAGAGCTTTGGGCTCAGCCAGCTGTGCCGTACAATCTCCCAAGGTTTGAGTATAAGTATGTCGGGGGCAGAACACTTCCCCCTCCATAGTGCCGCTCACCACCGCTCATGCAGCAGAATATTGTTGTTTAGTCCCAACCGCTGGTTGCGCAGAGCCATCGGTATACATGACCATCTGATATTGGTCAATAGGCAATGTGCCAGCAGGAACTGGGTACTCCATTTCATATTGAAGAAATTCTTGAGTCTGCAGTTTAGGGTCAAATATGTAATCTACATCAGTGGCAGTCAAAGACGTAGCCCATTGTATCCATCGCGGGTGTAAAGCTTTCGAATTAGGAACTCTCGCTTTAGTAACAGCCTCTAAGGCCGGAATCGGGGAAACGACAATGATGCGTTGTCCCTGGGCAAGCGGTCTTTCTTTAATCACAGCCATCTGTACTGCAGTGAGTATTTTCTCAGTTTGTGCAAATCGTTGTTCTGCAGCAGAATACAAGTGGGATTTGTATGCAATCGGGACTGTCTCACCCTCATTAAAGGTGACATATGTAAACCCAACAGCCCCAGGTATCACCCTGATGACTAAATGCGTTTTATTGTCCCCTGTGTGTAAATGTTGAACTGCTAAGAGATCAGTTTGCAAATCTCGTAGTATATGTGTATGCTCAATCGTCCAAAATCTACTCGAAAAATTCGGACGAATCAACTCGTATAAGGGTTTTATACGCGTAGCATAATCAGGAATGTAAGTTCTGCCAAAATTCAGAAACCATAACAATGACTGGAGCTTCCGAACCGTATTAGGAGGCCTCAATTGAGCACATTTCTCCCAAAAATGTGGCGCTAAGCTCTTGCCCTCACTCGACAACTCATATCCCAGGAAAATGACGCTGAGGAAGGCAATCTTCGATTTCTTAAAATTAAACTTATAGCCAATTCCAGGAAACCCCACAACAATGCGTGATACACGCCTTAGATGTTGCAGAATCTCATTGTCTGTCAAATATATGTCATCAACATATGATAACGCTTCAGGGTCCAACTCGTGCAGAATTTCAGTTACACAAGCCGAAAATAGTCCTGGGCTATTCTTATACCCCTGAGGCAAACGAAAACTTTTTCTGAGAGCCAAACGCACTGAAACTGGTATAGTCCTGACTTTCGGGCGCTATATTTTGGCAGAAAAATCCATTCGATATATCTAATGTTGTTTTGTATTTTTTACGCACTATATTATTCATAAGCGCTGCGCTATGTGAATTTTGTATTGCATATGTGCCTGTATGTCCATTTAAATGTCTGTAATCCACCACTATCCTATATGAATTGTCCGGTTTAGCAACTGGAAATAAGGGATTATTCATCGGCGAGACACAGGGCTCAATTACACCCTGGTACTCCAATTGTGTAAGAATATTCCTAACCGATGCCCTTGCCTCAAATTTGATAGGATACTGCGGCTGCGGCTGAGGTTCGCCCTTTATTGGAATTACATGATAAGGTGATTGTCTATCCCACCCCACATTATTTCTATATAGAGAGGGGGCCTGTGCTAGAACCCATATCTTACTATAGGACTCCGCTAGTTCTCTCGGAACAAGTGGTGAGAAGGAAGGTGTAATAACCTCTTCCCCAACCGGACAGTCGCGAACAAAGTCAGGCGGCCAATCTTGTTCGGCCAGCAGAACGTCATATGATTTTACCATATGGTCCCAAAAGATGGCGTGTACAATGCGGTCAATGTCCCCTTCTAATTGCAGAGTCACGTTATATACTCTATCAGGATCAGAGACTCGCATATCCGCCGTTTCGACTTGTATGAAGTCATCAGTTGCTTTCACCTCCAGATGCTCTAGAAGACTCCGGCGAACTATTGTGACCTCTGCCGCGCTGTCTAACAGTGCCAACGCCCATGTCTTGTTCGTCAAGAGAACTCTCTTCTTGAGCGGCATGTCTAACTGAGACTGCTGCCACTTTCTTCTTTTTAAATTGTTGCTTTTGTTGGAGTGGTTTCTCTTCTTGCTTAATAGAAACCTCCGTTGAGCGTTGTGAATCCTGTCTCGGTTTCACGTACTCAGTTCTCCGCTCTGACCGCCCACCTCTCTCACTTCTCTTGTTCGAGGAGTCCTGAAAGGAACGAGATTGGCGTGTATCAGTATATTGATATCTATCAGGCGTCTTCAAATTATCCCTATGCCTGAGATTATACCTATTCTGCGGGGTCTCCGGTTGCGGAGACTGTCCCCCATCCTTCTTAGGTGTTTGCTGTTGTTTCTTATCCCAGCGCTTTTTAGTACCCTCAGGTTGATGTTGTTTAGCATTGTCTTTATTATTTTTACCCTGTAATTGGGGTCTTTGTGGTCTAGCCCCTAGGCTATCGCGACCAATACTAGAATATGTCTCTGCTATTATTCTCGGTAGTTCCCGCTCTTGATTAATCTGCGGAACATCCCGAAGACGCATTCGCACTGCTAGTGCTACTGCCTCTCCCTTGAGATTACGCAAAATAATAGAAGAAACTGCGGCAAAATTGCCCATCAACTGCATGCCCAAATCTAAGGCAGGGGCAGCCCCATATTCATCTTGAATTTGTTTAAGTACCTTCGGTAAATTAGCCAATGTCGGTGTACCGTGTGCTGTAGTGTAGAGCGCGGCCAATACCGTGCCCCAGGTATTACAAAGGTCCACCGGAGGAACCATCCCATACGGCAAACACATCGTCAAAATTCTATGTTTATTCTGAGGTCCCGTATGGGGAAATACTGCTTCCAGCGTATTAATTTTTTGCGTCAGCCAAAATGGAGGTTCCTCACGTTTAGCCGGTACTTTACCCATAACTGAGTGTACAGTGGCCGGATTAATACCCGGAACCACTGCTTGTGGGTGCCCCGGAGCAGCACACGCTGCATTAGTATTTAATGCCTGCATTACAAACTGAACCAGTCCTCTGTATGTAGTTGCTAAGTCTATATATAAACGACGCACGTCAGCCACTGCCAAATTAGCAACTGCAGGATATGGTGTGTAAGTAGCCAATAAAGGCCAGGTCGGACCATCATTCCTCAGAGGACCTAACCTTACTTGTGCTACTGTGTGTGGGAGGGCGCCATCAAGCCAATTATGGTGTTCTTGATAAGATAAAGGTATCTCTAAGTATGCATAAGCCCTGTATTGTCCAGGGACATTCGCAACAGTGTATTCGTGAAAAGTGTTTGTACCCCCATTTACAGCTGGAAATACGACCCAAGAATAAAAAAGTTCTGTTCTATAGGCTGCATGGGCGTCCACCACAAAAGTGACCAGAACCCCTGGACCGTCAGCCCATGTGCTATCAGATGTCCTGTGAGCGGGTGTCGCATATTAGGCGCTATATTCACTACATTAGTATTGGCCATTTGTAAAAACAGCACTAGGTCAGGGAAGGCACACCAATATCGGGGTTTTCCTTTCAAAGTTCAAGCGTGAACAACCAACCACTAAGTAATAGGATGTACCTATTCCGTGGTGGCGGAAATCCTCAGCCCCACGGACGTCTCCGCTAACGGAACCGAGGAGTCAATATATATATGAGACCGAGAGAGTCAGCCAGACCTAAAAATTAGAGCCAGACCAATCGTTGGCGGCGCCATGTCGCATGGGCTCTCATTATCCTAAATGAGACTACTGGATTTCTAGGCAGCAGGATCGATAACGGTGTGGGGGACTGAGTCTGACCCACGTGTAAGGAACTCTGTCACCCTAAATCCGGTTTTTGCTCCGGCTAACTAGCAGTGCCTCATTTCTCCCATGGGGAAGAGATGATTGGGCAGCCGAGCGCATGACATCTTTGGAACTTCTCAGGGAAGTCGTGGTCACTCAGATCCAAACCAACTCTCTCATTTACAGTATGATCTCATATACAAATGACAACGACTGCATTTTAGATAATAAGGCGTGAGCCGCAATAACCAGAACCATACAACACAGTAGGATTGAAATAGTCACCAGGAGAGTAAAACATAAGAACAAAGCTATCATCGTGTCTAATAGTTTCTAATCTCCCTCTGCTTGTTCTATTTCGAGCACAGCATGTTAAGCTTCTAACTTGCCTTTCTGAATCACTGGGGAGACATCAGCCCTCATACCCGAGCAAAGGCCTGTGATCTTGGTTCAGCATCTGCAACGAGGCAGTCAGCGTCTAGTTGTGGTTCCCTGGACGGAATCTCCCTCTTGCGTGTATTGGGACAAGGAAGTGTTTTTATAACTAACATGTCAGCGTGATCACAAAATGGCCCTACGCAGGAATGCCAAAGACTAAACTCCTACCACGTCTATCGGCAATGTACCAGACTGTATCCTTGACTGAAGCACAGAGTGAACACGAATGTGTTATGGAGAACTCCAGTGCTGAAGTAGGCTAAACAGTGTGATATGAATATAAAACAAGACCGTAGAACTGGCTATTTGAAAAATAACAGTACGAAGCCTAATAAAAAGCATTTAGAGCAAAGTGCACAGAGGCTCTAAGCTGCAAGCAAATGAATAAAATATATCCAGGGCAAAGTGCACAAAGGCCTAAAGCCTGAAGCTAATGCACAAAGGATACGTAAAACTAACCACACTACACTGCCTTGCTGTTGCCCTGCTGCCTTGCTGCTCTCTGGCTGTGGTGAAGAAGTGCTCTCCAAGGGCTTGGATAGAGCTTGCTTCGTGTTCCCTGATTCTCAGGACCAAAAAAGACTTCTCTCTTCCAACTGGGCTTCTTGTGCGGCGAAACACCGAACTGGAACAATGCAGAGCAACTTCGCAAGGAGAAGATCGACGCTGTGCCGGCGTTGCTACTGGAACTTCGACGCACGGCCCACCGGATAGAAGCACAGCTGACCTGGGACTACACAGCCTGACTTCCAAAGGAAAAATCCATGCAGCGCCTGCCGTGCGGAAGAAACTTCCACGCAACACCCACCGGAACAACGTAGCGCTTGTGATTTCACTCCACAAGCCCAGGATTCCACGCATAGACCGAGGGGGGCGTCTGAAAACCCCACAACCTGAAGAGGATCCACGACCGAGTGCCGGAAATGGATGCACAGATGTCCCTGCGAGGAAACTAAATGACGCACACCTCTTTATTTCCACGCTTCTTCTCCCCTGCGGCCCTTTGCGGAGATTTTTCACGTGAACCAGGTACCTAGTGCTTGTTTGCTTTTAAAAGACTTAAGACGCTTTATATCAATTTTCAGTCATATCTCTACATTTACTTATTGCATCTTTGATCGTTTTGACCTGCAAATATCCAGATAAATATTATATATTTTTCTAAACACTGTGTGGTCTATTTTTGTGGTGCTATATTGCGTTAGTGTATGATTTATTGCACAAATACTTTACTTTCGGAGAAAAGTTTTTTCGATAGAAGAAGCAAAGAATATGAAATAATCTTTCTTTTGAAATACTCTCTTTCCTAGCTCTCTGTTTTTAGGAAACAGATAAAAACATCTTTTCAAAGCAATGTTCTCATTTTTCTAAGGCCACTTCTTTCACTGATGCTTCTAATTCATTAAACATCATTTCCATAACGCCAAGAAGGTTTTAAATACGTGCGGCTTAAAAGTGTCTTATAAAATAACATTGTGCTCGAGAGTGCCCTTACTTACCACGAATATGCGAGTTCCTGAATATTCTCAATGGCTGATATCATTATTCCATAGTAAAGCCCTGGGATTTAAGTGTTTCAGGTCTCGGCCTCAGACCAAATAGTCATTAAACAAGCATTTTCAATGCAACGGGGTTCGCATTTGCTCGAGTTGGAGCTATTTGCGTTGTAAACTCCTAACCTAACTTTTCTTGCCACACAAATTAAAAGAAAAAAACACAGCTCGATTGCGCTATGTAAAATGCAGCGCGATCGCACTGAAATTGAAAACGAAAAAAACGGAGCGTGACTGCGCTATGTAAACCCCAGCACGATCGCGATGCGGGGAAAATTAACAAATAAAGTAGTCCAGAAACCAGGCTCAAAACATCGAGCCTCTTATGTTTCTAGTAGTTTACCAGTACTGTGGAGGCAGGTTAAACACCGGAGAAGGCATGACGTATGCATGCCTTTCACAAATGAAAGCAAGCAGATTTTAAAGAGCAAGCCCAGGAACCAATGAAAGAGACTGACATGACATGGGTGTGGTTTGAAGCCCACAGAGAGATTACTTTATGGATGAAGCACTTTGCCCATAAAAACGACATTGAAACAGGTCCCTATCTGGACCTATATTAAAATGCTTAACTTTACTGACAAACAACACTGAACGATTTCCGGACAATTAATACTAAAAATGTTATGAAGTAATCAGTCTCAGCAATTTATTTTTTGTTTATATTTCACATGTTACTTAATCTTCATATCCCTAAGAGTGTCAGCTATTTCCAGAATAATGTGTTTCTGTATTTTGTTTCGTGTAGCCTTTTACTCTCCTAGTGTGCATACTTTGAACCTAATCACCGCCAGGTTTTTTAACGGGCGACCAATGAAAGCTATGGAGCTTAGACTGAATCTAGTTTGAGTTTCTGACAGTGGCTGTCAGTGGGTCGAAAAAGTGTACAGAATCCATAGTTATCCAATCCTTAGCCTCTCTGCAGAGTGCACAGAGCAATGGTCATGTACTCCGTTTGCAAAACTGTGTGAAGAACCTACACAGTGTTCAAAATATTGACAAGGCTGCAGTGCTTATAGGGGATTTGGTGCCTTGTATCTGTTTACGGGGTGGTGGAGTGAAGCAGATGTGAGGAAGCGCATTCAGGAGAGAGTGAAGAGGGCACTGAAGAGGAAAGAGATGAAATGTAAGATATGCAGATGGAGCAGATCTGGAGAGAAATGAATACTTTAATAACATAAGTGGATATGAAGGGAATGATTTAGACACTGAAGACTAATACCCCTTCCACAGGCCTCTAAATGTTTAATTCAATCTCACAATTCACAAAGAATACATTTTAGTATTAATTATTTATAACAAAATCAATGGTGTTACACATTTATTCTAAACAGCTAACAACCACTGACAAAGCCAAAAGTCCTGGCTAGTTGTAGTTGTATGTCATTTACTGTGTTATTTATTTTTATGTAATAACAGAAAGCTTGGAGAGGAACCAAAATACCAGTTGGGTGGCACACTGTTGGAATCGCAGAAATGTATTTACATGTTTAAGCCACACTTTTAATTAGATAAGCCACACTACTTTTAGAGACACTCTTCCCTTTTTTTTCATCCTTTCTGAAGCCTCGGGTCTGTTCTGTGTTTAAGTCCCACAACGTAAGAATGTCTAGGACCCTGTTTCAAAGTCCTCCTTCCTTTAAAGATCCAGCTTTATGGAACAGCTCCTGTATGTTCTCAAGTCCTCGCTTCTTTAGGTGGGCCACATCTCTAGCTGTCCCTTATTCTGTAGAACAGGCTGTCCTTTGTTAAGTAGCTCCTGTTATTAAAAGACCCTCTCCATTTCTTTGCTTTCTGTAAAATGGTGAGCACTTTGTCTCATCAACTCTGCTTCCTTAGAAGGGCCAGTACTCGGTTTCCATCCACCAGCTACTTTGGAAAGGTCAGTCCTCTGTTTCACAGTACCTCCTTATTTGGAAAGGCAAATCTTCTATTTCATAACTCATCCTCCCTTAAAAGGGCCAGGTACTAGGTTTCACAGTGCTTGCTTCCTCACAAGGACTATCCCTCTTACGACTCCGTTTAACTTGCAAGAGGCAATCTATTTCTCAGGGCACATTAATTAGGAAGGTCAGTCCCCTGCTTTACAGCCTATGCATTCTTAAAAGGGCCAGTTCCCTGTCTAACACATCCTCCTTACTTTGAAGGGGCAGCGCATTTTCTCACAGCCTGGTGGATGAATAATGTGTGGTATCTGTTGGACCTGGCCCTTTCTGCAGGGTCACCCCCAAACGTTTTGCCTTCCTCCTCTTATTTGTGCTGAATTCCTTTTTGATGGCCTTAGGGCTCTGAGTACCTTATCACTGCTAACCAGTCTTAAACTGCATGTGCTCTCCTCTCTAAACATGGTAGTATTGGCTTATCCCCTGTGGCATATTGAAGTTAGTCCCTAGTGCAGTGCACTACATATGCCCAGGGCATGTAAATTAAGTGCTACTAGTTGGTCTGCAGCACTGATTGTGCTACCCACTCAAGTAGCCCCTAATCATGGCTCATGTCTGCCATTGTAGAGCATGTGTGTGCAGTTGTACACTGCCATGTGAACCTGGAAAAATAACCATTTTGCTAAGCCCAAACTTTCCCCTTGTATCCATTCAAGTCACACCTAGAGAAAGCCTTGGACAGCCCAGAGGGCAGGGTGCAATGTGTTTAAAGGGCAGGACATGTATTTTTAAGTTTTACATGTCCTGGTAGTGAAAAACTCTTAAATTAGTTTTTCACTACTGCAAGGCCTGTTTCTCTTTTAGGATAACTTTGTAATTGCCTTATTATATGTTATCAGTGTCATTTCCAAATGAAAGGAGATCATTGTTGTGTCTGTAATCACAATTTAAAACCTAATAGATAGTGAAGTCATTGCAATTTTGAAAATGCCACTTTTAGAATATTCACATTTTCTTGCCTGAATAAACTGTGTTCTGGCACCACTCAAAGGGCTGCATACCCACTGTAGTAAGTCTCCCCCATTTGAAAGGCACCATTGGGTATAAGAATTAGACCTCAGACACCAATCCTTCAAAACACTTCTGGATCTGTGTATACTGTGCCAGGAAGAAGGACTGCTGTGCTGCTAAAGGACTTCCATTCTGCTGACCTGCACTGTGCTGGATTCTTGCTTTGCTGTGCTGACCTGCTACCTGCTGGTCTCTGCCTTGCTGAGAGGCACTGGACCTGTAACACTTGAACCCCAAACACAAAGTGACTCAAAGGGCTAGTTGGCTGGCCTTCTGATCTGAAATCTCAGGGACACAAGAGACTTCCAACCACCCAGGACTTTGCCTTCTATGAGACTACCCTGCTAAGTGGTGCCACCCCAGTCCTGGACTCTTTGAAGTAGGTTTAAGGTGCTTGCCAGCGGAACCAACACATCCTCTCGGCTGAGCGATGCACCTCTGAGCAAGACTGATGCATTTCCTTGACTGAGTGGTGCATGCTTGAGCAGAAACTACTCATCACCATTGCTAAGTAGATTGGACCCACTGCAAAACATTTGCTTGCTTCACATCCCGCATCTTGGGTTCAGTGCATCACCTTCAGAACCGCCACTGCATGACACTTCTTTGGAGCAGTTTCTTATATCTCTCATCGATGGCAATTGTGACGGTAATGCCGAAAGCCCCTCATCTCAGCTTTACTGCTCATCAGAACCTACATATCGCCTCAACTGCACAAAGCATCCGTGACACTGGCCTTCACATCACAAGCCATGTTAACGGGATCTTCTATGCCAACACAACAAGACCTCGCACCGCAATCTTTCTGTATCTCAGAACCGATGCATTGCCTTGGCTGTGGGACACGTCTTTGATGCTGATCCACGCAATGCTCTTTAAATAGAATTTAGGGTACTCTGTTCAGCAGGCCTAACTGGGTCCCTGTAGCCTGCCCATGCTTTATCGTGGTCCGCTTTAACTTATGACTTTGTTCCTGTCCAGCACAACCAGATATCCCCAATAGCGCTTTGTACTTCTTAGCGCATTTTTTACTTAAAACTTGGAAATTCAGTATGTCTGGTTCTTCTAATTGAATGTTTGTCATTTTGGTTTTATTTTATTGATTAAGTCTAGATCTATTTTTCTAAAGCAAGTGTGGAGCCTTTGTATGTGCTGTTTTCACTGATTTTTTTGAAGTGGTGCACAAATACTTTACACACTGACTCTAAGTTAAGCCTGACTACTCTGTGCCACGCTATCAGAGGGTTAGCACAGGTTAATTTAGTGTTTGCCTTGACCTTACCCAGACTAGGGTTGTGGTTGCTGCTTAAGGAGGGCTCATACCCCAGTCAATCAGTTACAGAATTTCTAACATTGCTGATAAGCGGTGAGATGAAGACTGACTAGTGTTTATGCAGTGTCATAGAGTGATTTGGTCTACACTACCATTCCATATCTAAGATCAATAACTCTCCCTGACTCACATTTTTTATTTTTACCAAAATCATGTCCCTGTCTGCTGGATCTACAACTACACCTGCAAGAATGGAATTTGAGGTGGCCAACATAGCGGTATACATTGTGGTGCAGCTCAAAGTCTTCTGCAAGGAGTTTGGACTTCCAAGAGCACCACCAGGAAAGTGGAGTTGCAAAAAGTGCCGTGGGCCTGAGCAGAAGCTCACTACATGCTGGGCGAGACCACAGGAGAGGATGATGGGACTGAGGGCCCTAAGGATGACCCTTTGGAGGAATCACCTGCAGTGAAAGGGGAGGATTTGATCCCTGAAATGGAGCTTCCTGCCAAGGAAGGGAGAAGTGTCTCTTCCTGCGGCTTGTCCCCAGAGGAAATGGTGGAGAGGAGAGAGAGCTTTAGCCACAGATAGCTAAATTAAAATTGGAAGCAGAGATGAAGAACAGAGCCTTTGATGAAAGGAAAATTTGACTGGCTCATGAACTGAGTCTGAAGAGGCTGGATATCAAAGCCAGGCACACAGAGTCCAGCAGTGATGGTGGCAGCATACCCACAGTACCTGAAGGACAGAAAAGGGTTTATATACCCACGACTTGGTGCCTAGTTACGTAGTGGGAGATGATATAGACAAATGGTTTTCTGGCTATTAGGCTGCACTGAGGATTCACAAAGTACTGGAAGAACAATGGGGGGTGATAGGGGCCATGGAAAGACATGCCTACTGTGGGAAGGTTAGTGATTTTAATGGGTAGTACCATTTGATCATGAGAGAGGACATGCTCATGGTCTGTTGTAAAGAATTGCATTGGCACCTTGTTGACAGCAAGATGACTGACTCCAGGAAGCTTGCTGAGGAGGCGGACCTCTGACCCACCACCAGAGTGTCCAAGAATGTACCTACCTGGTAGTGACCCAAAAAGGGTGGTTCAGATTCTCCCCAGGAGAAGGAGGGGGAGGTTAACGATGACCCAGATAAGTCCCAAGTTAAAGAAGAGTAAAGGGTTTCCATGCCCCATCTGAGAAGGTGGGTGGTGGTTCTGGTGCGCCGGGGCCCAGGGCCCCTGATTTCCAACCCCGCTGGTTGGAGTGCTCGGGGGTACCACTCCGAAGTGGAGGGTGCAGGATCCCAGAGGGAGGGGAGGACTCAACCATGTCTCCTGTTCAACCTCCGTGTACAGACTGTGGGGTGAAGGACCAGTCTCAAGATACCACCCCTGAACTGGTGGGAGTGGAAGTAGGGTGAAAAACACCTATGGCTACTTCTCACCTTCTATAAGACACCTCAGAGGTCAGAGAAACCTCAGGACACCTTACGAACTCCTTGCCAGCCCTAAGGCTGGAAGAGAGACCTACCCAGTTTCCCTGCTTGGAGCCTCTACCTAGCATTGGAGCCTGGCCTAGCTAGGGTCTGGCTCCTAAAACTGACAGCTGTCAGCGGCCTCTGTTGTTTACTGTTCTTATTTGCAGAGTTTTCCTTGGGTTGGGGACAGAATTCAAATCCTATGAGTGAAATGGGCCACATCACTTTGTTGGACATGGCGGTTCTGTCTGTCTACTGGGAAGCATCTGTGAGCAAGTTAAGGTTAGGTGCTGCACAGGCGGACGCCACAGATGAGGGGAAGGGTTTCTCATGGGTCAGTTCAGGGGCTCAGGCATGTATAGACAGAGGGTTTCAACTGAGTTCAGAGAGGCGTAGAACTGAGATGTGCCCCTGCAGTAGAGGGCCATTGTTTATGTTCTACAGAATAAGCTGGGAAGTCAATTGGAGTACTGATTAAGCGCCCCTGAATTTAGGCTGACTTTAGGCTGAAGGAGGGGGATTTGTTAGACTTGGCCCTGTCTTCAGGGTCACCCCCAAACCTTTTTGCCTTCCTCCTCCTAGTTTTGCTGATTTGTTTTTGTTGGCCTTAGGACTGCAATCAGTGCTAAAGTGTATGAGGTCCCATCTCTAAATATTGTAGTATCAGCATATCCCTAATTGTCACATTTAATTTAATTATAAGTCCCTAGTAAGGTGCACTACATGTGCCCAGGGCCTGTAAATTATTGCTACTGGTGGGTCTCAAGCACTCATTGTGCCACCTATTTAAGTACTCCTAAGCATAGCTCAGGTTCACCATTGCAAAACTTGTGTGTGCAGGTTTACACTGCCATGTCGACCTGGAAAAATAACACTTTTGCCAGCTCAAAACTTCCCTTTTTCTACATATGTCACCCCTAAGGTAGGCCTTGTACAGCCCAGAGGTCAGGGTGCAATGTATTTAAACGGCAGGGCATGTCCTGGTAGTGAAACTCTTAAATTCATTTTTACTACTGCAAGGCTTACTCTCCCATAGAAAAACATTGGAGTTGCCTTATTATATTTTATAAGCGCAATTTCCAAATGGGAAGAGAGAATTCATTCAAGTTTACTGTCTCTGGAATTACAAATTAATATCCTAACATATAGTGAAGTCAGATTTCAAATTGTTATTCTGAAAATGCCACTTTTAGAAGTTGGCATTTTGTTGCCTTAGCCATTTGGTGCCTGCAGCCTGTTTTTGGTGACACTGATTAGTAGTTGGACTTTCTGTATTTCCCCTAAACAGCAAAACACAATGGAAGGTTGGGTGTGACTTGATGGGTCATCTGTGACTTGATGGGCCATCCTGGCAGGATGGAAGGGAGGAGTTAGACCCAGCCTCACTTACACCTATTTAGGCTGTGTCCTGTCCCCACACAAATGGCGGTATACCCCCTGTAGTTAGTTTGGATCCAGGGCATGGAGGGCAGCACATCTCTGCACTTTGGACATGTGTTTTTGAGGCTCCCCACTTCAAATGCACCACTGGGAATAAGAACTGGGCATCCAACACCACACGTTTAGTAAATTTCTAGACCTGTAGATACCCTGCCAGGAAGGATTGCTGTGCTGCTGAAGTACTGTCACTATGCTGGACTGCACTCTGCTCGACTCCTACTTTTCTGTGCTGATCTGCCTCCTGTTGCCCTCTGCCTGAGTGAAAAGGACTGGATCTGCATCACTTTGAACCCAGAATCCAGAATGACTCCAAGGGCTAGTTGGCTGGCCTCCTGATCTCAAGTCTCATGGACATAACAGACTTTCAAACACCCTGCTTCTGCTCTTGGGCTCCGCCATCTGTGACCCTTATCTGCCAAGTAGTGTCAGCCCAATCCTGGACCCTTGAAAGTGGGCCTAAGGTGCTTTCCAGCAGAACCAATGTATTGTCTCTGCTAAGTGTTGCAAACCCCTAAGCAGGACCAATGCATCTCCTTGTAGGTGCAGCACATCCTTGAGCAGAACTAAAGCATTGCTGCTGCTCTGTGGATTAGACCTGTTGCAGAAGTCCTGCATCATTGCAGCATCATCTGTCTTGGGTTTGACGCATTCTCAACAGAATCACTGCTGCGCTTTTCCGGAGTAGTTACTTGCATCCATCATCAATGGCAATCTCAATGCCGAAAGCTCCACATCTCAGATTCACCACTCATCGGAACCGTGGCATCGTCTCAACTGTGCAATGCATCCTTGTACAGGCCTTTGCATCTCAAGCCCCGTCAACGGGATCTGAGACACTGATGCAACAGGATCGTGCACCGCTGCTCCGCAGCACTTTGAATCTAAGGTACATTGTTGAACGGGCTTAACTCGGTCCCTGTAGCCAGCCCACTCTCCATGGCAGTCAGCCTGAACTTGTTACTTTTTCCCAGTTCAGCTCGACCAGCTATCCACAATTGGTGCTTTGTGCTTTTTGGTGCTATTTTTTACAGAAATCTTTACACCTGCATGTTTCTGGTGCTACTGACTGTATTTTTGTCATTTTGGTCCAATTTTATTTACTTTATTTTTCTAAATTGGTGTGTAATCCTTTTGTGGTATGTTTTCTCTGTGTTACTGTTTGAAGTGTTGCACAAATACTTTACACATTGCCTCTGAGTTAAGCCTGACTGCTCTGAGCCAATCTACCTGAGGGTTGAGCACAGGTTAAATTAAGGTTTGCTGTGGCTTCACCCTGACAAGAATTGCGGTTCCTGCTTGAGTAGGGCTTCACCCACTCCACCAGTAACCTAATTTCTTATAATGATCTTATAGAATTTCATGAGTGTTGTACTATGTGAGGTCACCTGTCTTTGCTGTTATTTCAGTTTTCATCAGTGACATTATCAATGAAGTCATAGAACATGTCATGAATGTTGCAATATGTGAGGTCATTTGCAGAACATGGAAAGGCATACATTATAGTTACCTGAGTTAAACATAACTGGTAAAATTCATTTGTTGTTTTTTAGTTTTAATGCCACGCAATGCACCCACCCCCCATGATAGGCCAACCTGTGACAAGCATAGCTTTGATTGTCCGTGGTTTGAGGTTGGAGGCAGGCCCTGGCTCTGCACCCAACCCCCCCCCCCCACACACACAGTCAGCCTACACCAACCAGCACCAACCACACTTTTTTATTTAAATTGCTTTTTTAAATTGCTTTTTGATCCCATGGGAACCCCACACAAGATCCAGGGAGTCAGGGTACCTATATCCCGCCCTCTGTCAAGTCCTGTAATAGAGGCCACAACATTTTTTCTTTATTTAGTGGCCAGACCGTGCTCCTGTGAGCATGTTTGGCTTCTTGTGGAGCAAATCAACCTACTGGAAATAGGGACCTCTCAACCAATCAGAACCCTGATCCTGGTGATATGACTACTACTGGACTCCGTCCAGAAATCTATAAATATGAAACATAAATTTTGCCAAAGCTACCAAACAGGTTAACATCAAATTACAAAAAAATCCTTTTCTGGGTAAATATCTAGCTCTCTGTCAAATTGTGCACAATTACTGTCATTTATTGGTCTGTAGCACTGTTCTAATATCCCTGAGGAAACCTCATTTTGGAACCCCCTTCCCTCTCGGACCCTGCTGAATGAATCACCCCATATTTTTCAAGAATGTGCTGAGGTGGATAAAAGTTTTTTAAAAGTTTTGTGAAGATTCACCAAAGACAATGCACAGTGAGAGGTGGGCACCCACGTGGATGTGAGCGCACAGTCTGGTGTGGCTGAAGACTGTGCGCTGCAGGTAGATTACTGTTTGGATTTTTGGGTGGATAGGTTATAAGATCCTACTTTATGTTAAAGATGTAGAACTTCACTAAAAAAACAATGGTTAAGTGATGTTATATTCAGGGATTGTGACAATATCTTACTTACATTAAAAAAAAACAGAAATGCACTGAGAAAAACAAAGGTTAAAGTGATATTATCTTTAGGTAAAAATAAGAGTTAAAATGTAACAGTTTAAGCTAACATAAAATCATTGAAATTAACCAGTTATAGTTTACTGAACTAACTACAGTTTGTGGCCCCACAGTGCTCTGCCTATGACCTCACAGACTACATCACTCATGACATGCTCAGTTACATCATTGATGACACCACAGATAACATTTCAATTGACATAATTGATGACAAAACTGATCATGGTATGGGCACTTTCTGAGTAAAGTTCTGTGTTATTTACCAAACTTTTGTGTAGGTCCATTCAGCTGCTTTTTCTGTCTGTCACAGAAATCAGGTTTACTGAAACCCTTTTCTTGGTCACCACTTCATGGATCACCCTTAATTTCCCAGAAAGGAGCTGAGGGGGATAAACCTTTTTTGGAAAGTTTCATGCAGATTTATCAGGCAAAGCCAAAGTTATTAAGAAATAAAAAAATATTCATCCTATGGAAATTCTGCACACAGTCCCTGCTGTGCACGGCCAAAATCAGTTAATCCTTTGTTTTTAGAATTTAGATATTACCTAGGTACTTATAGTTAGGACTATGTTTCCATAGAAAAAGAGTTTTTTGACTTGCCTATATCTTTGACACCGTTTGAGGTAGCTTCACAACAATATCCAAAAATAGTGCCCCAGTGATTCTTGTTGCACACAAAAAGTTTCGGGGTGATCCGTAAAGTGGGGGCCGAGGAAAAGGGGGGGGGGGTAAAAAAAAGTTGCATTTCCCATGTTAATTCCCATAGGACCTTTGAAAAAGGCTACAGCCCTAACCACTGGACACAATCACACCAAATATGGCAGAAAGTTAGCTGTCTGTATGCAGATTGTGCTTTCCTTTTTTTGGTGTAAATCCATTCAGTAGATTTTGAGATATTAAAGGGAAAACAAATTTGTATATCTGAGGTCACAAGGACTTCGCAAAGATTAAGAACTAGTGCGTGGCAAATGGACAGCTCTCATTGGCTGCCAACACTTCAAACCAGGAAAGATGCAGGCTGCTCCCCCCAAAATAGAAATGTACAGGTTGGACCCTTGGAGATGGGGACCCTGGGCCAAGATTGGCCTGGTGAGGGGGGCTGCGCGGCCCCCTCCCCAGAATTTTTTTTTAGGGTGGGCCCTGGGGTTGGGGTTCCCGGGGCTGAGAACAGCTTGAGGATGGGGGGTGCTGCGTGGCCCTCTCCACCCCCCCAAAAATTAAATATTTAGACTCAGCTCTGGGTAATGTGGTCCCTGGGGCAGAGATTGGATGGGGGGCCATGCTCTCCCCTCCTGAAAAAAAAAATATATATTTAGGCTGGGCTCCTGGGGAAGGGGTCCCCAGGGCTGAGATTGGCCTGGGGAGTGGGATCCGTGCGGGGTTTGGTTGCTGCAGAGGTTGGGTGCAGGTAAATAAGAAAACTATAACTCTCGCTATGCACTGCTAATTGCCCCATATATCACAACACTCATGACAACTGTATAACACCATTAAAAATATAAATGAAACATTATCACTCAAATCATTGAAGAAGAAACTGTGCATGGCAGGCGTAAGTTATAGTTACCTTAGGGCACAAGTTATAGATGCTTAAAAGAAGTCTAACTATAACTTCTGAATTTCTATGGTTTTGTACGAGTAAATTCAGAACCTAACTGTAACCTATGTTTTTTTCAGTGAACTTCTAAGGTTTTTAAATGTTGTTTCGTATTTATAATGTCCCTGTACCCTTTGTTTTCTTTAGTGAAAAAAAAAATATATATATACATACAGATCCCAGCTTAAATCCAATGCACTATCTGTGTAACATAAAAGCAGCTGCTGACCAAACGTTTCTTCCGTTAATTCATTTTGATTTTCATTCGATGTGCTACTTCCGAACAAACAGAATGTCTACACATTTTGGCTGATGCCTTCTACTAGACACTCCAAAATTACAAACAGCTACCTCATATACATCACTAGTCCCACGTCTGTTGTTACAGCTACAGTGGTAGGAATGTCGGTTCTGCCATTTTGCAATGTGACAAGTGATACGATTCAGAATTCAGTTATTCCAAATATCTTAATGGTCGTCACCATGCTACTGTTTCAGTTATTTAAATCTTAATCATATAATGCAATTCCCTTTAAATCATACATATGGATCAAAACGATGGACCATATTTGATTATTCTGCTCACACAATAAAAGATGTCCACTGAAATTACCTAATTTAAGATTTCTGCTGAGCATATCAAGTTTCAATAAGATGATATGTGCATATTCATATTCATAATTTAAAATGTTATGATAAATCAAATTAAATTAAACCACAGTATGACAGATGTCTTTGTAAATTATGAATAGATGAGATCTATGCTTTTTATTCCAATTATAAAGAGAGTGGAAAATATATCTAAATCATGATTTTGCGCAAACATTTATAAAGATAGATAATCAATGATATACTCCTGATACCTAAATAGAGGCACCCCTTCCCCTGGGATCACATTAGATGGCTTATATTGATGTTCCATACTTAAAGTGACATGTGCTGTGCAAACTATAGACTGTGCAAGATTAATAAACTCTTCATATTCATATATATTGTGGATAAAATTGCATATATAGGTATATATATATATACATATATATATATAAAAATCATAATGTTGCGTAGTCCTTTATAAAAAGAAATAATAATACCATCCAAGTGCCTAGATTGAGACATTCATCCCTCTGTAATCACATGTTGTATCACTCGTTATCAGATAGCTTATATCAATATTCCATAATTAAAGTGACGTGTGCTATACATACTGCAATCTATGCAAAATAAATAGATTCTTCATATATATGTATATTTGCACGTCCACCACTTATGATGTCATGTAATATTGATCGGTATCCAATGATTTATATCAAGGTTCCATAGATAAAGTGACGTGCCGTGCAAACTGCAATGTATGTAAAGTAAGTAAACTTTCTATATATATATATATATATCCTCCAACTCTCCTCCAAATAACAGGAGACCCAGGACACCTCCAAGGTGCAAATCAATTTATTTCAGCACACAAATCCAACGCGTTTCGGCAGCAGCCTTACTCATGGATACATCATTGTTACAGTGCCCCAAGTTAAAAACCATGCAATCCTAGACATAAAAAACAGACAACATCTCAAATCCCCACCAAAAGACACAAAATGTGGCGGCCATCTTAAAGTGCATCTATAAATAAGTTTCACAGTAGTTTGTACCATAGTCCTATCAAAATACAACTCAAATTATTGTTCAAATCCATCAGAATTTTTAAATTAATGTAATATCATAATTCGCACAATAAATAGAGTAAAATTCAATTGCCAAAATACAAAAATTGTAAATAGAATAATTCATTGCATAATAAAAGTTTGTTAACTATGAATGTTTTCAAAATTTAAAATTCAATATATCACTTAAATCCTGAACATTATTAACTATGCTTGAATTAATTACTTATCATCCTATACCATCCAAATAGACCTGTACACCTACACAAAACTTTTGGGGGATCTCATATTTTTGGGGAATCTCATATTGGTATATGGAGCTTCTCTACCCAAGTGGGTAGACAAACAAATTCTTCTATTGTAGAAACCTTATAGACCCCAACACCTGTACCCTTCTACTAAGAATCAAATAGGATTCAAAAAATCACCCCTACATCACATTCTGTATCAGATGACCACCACCAAACAAAGTATCGATTACCCTAGATGGATGCTCAGCTCCTCACTCGAATTTAGCCCTACAGGTTCCAACGTTTCGAAGTCTATTATATATTTAGACTCTAAAACACGTAACAAATTGTATAGGAAGGCAACAGCCGGTAATAGTCTACTAAGTGCGCACAGTGCACATCCGGGGACTCTAATACGGAGTATTCCGTTTGGAGAATTGTTGAGAGCCCGGAGGAACTGCAGCGAAGAAGCT
This sequence comes from Pleurodeles waltl, assembly GCF_031143425.1. Classification (NCBI taxonomy): domain Eukaryota; kingdom Metazoa; phylum Chordata; class Amphibia; order Caudata; family Salamandridae; genus Pleurodeles; species Pleurodeles waltl. The sequence continues at coordinate 980,387,996 of NC_090449.1, forward strand.
GATTTTCACCAAGAGTGTAATGTGATGTGTGAAAGGTTCAGGAACAGAGGCTATGGGGCTAAAGTGATCGATCAAGCCAAACGCAAAGTGGTGACATTGAGTAGAGATGATGTTTTGTATGGAACTAACAGAAGGCAAGAGAAGAAAAGTGAGTCCATTAGATTCATTACAACCTATAGTAATCAGTCGTACAAAATACGCTCACTACTTAGCAAGAGTTGGCATATCTTGCAGACGGACCCTGTTTTGGCAGACTGGATCAGTGATAATCCCCAAATAACCTTTAGGAGAAATAGATCTCTCAAGGACAATTTGTGTCGCAATGAGATAACATCAGTAGGACGGATACAGAATACGGGAATGAAAGGTTTCTTCTGTTGTATGAAGTGTAAAGCCTGCAAGACCAGCAATAGCTGCAGGACATTATATGTTCCAGGAAGGTTAGATAGCTTTGTAATTAGAGGTAATTACAATTGCAATACATCCTACTGTGTGTACTGTCTGATATGCCCATGTGAAAAATTGTATGTGGGCAGCACGATACATAATGCAAAGAAAAGAGTTTTAGAACACAGACGAGCCATTAGAAATCAGGATAAAAACTATCCAGTAGCTAGGCACTTCTTCAGCCATCATTTAGGCAATGAGAATCTGCTGAAGTTTGTAGTTATAGACCAAGTAAGGATGAGTAAAAGGGGAGGCGATAGAGAGAGATTGTTACGTGTTTTAGAGTCTAAATATATAATAGACTTCGAAACGTTGGAACCTGTAGGGCTAAATTCGAGTGAGGAGCTGAGCATCCATCTAGGGTAATCGATACTTTGTTTGGTGGTGGTCATCTGATACAGAATGTGATGTAGGGGTGATTTTTTGAATCCTATTTGATTCTTAGTAGAAGGGTACAGGTGTTGGGGTCTATAAGGTTTCTACAATAGAAGAATTTGTTTGTCTACCCACTTGGGTAGAGAACCTCCATATACCAATATGAGATTCCCCAAAAATATGAGATCCCCCAAAAGTTTTGTGTAGGTGTACAGGTCTATTTGGATGGTATAGGATGATAAGTAATTAATTCAAGCATAGTTAATAATGTTCAGGATTTAAGTGATATATTGAATTTTAAATTTTGAAAACATTCATAGTTAACAAACTTTTATTATGCAATGAATTATTCTATTTACAATTTTTGTATTTTGGCAATTGAATTTTACTCTATTTATTGTGCGAATTATGATATTACATTAATTTAAAAATTCTGATGGATTTGAACAATAATTTGAGTTGTATTTTGATAGGACTATGGTACAAACTACTGTGAAACTTATTTATAGATGCACTTTAAGATGGCCGCCACATTTTGTGTCTTTTGGTGGGGATTTGAGATGTTGTCTGTTTTTGATGTCTAGGATTGCATGGTTTTTAACTTGGGGCACTGTAACAATGATGTATCCATGAGTAAGGCTGCTGCCGAAACGCGTTGGATTTGTGTGCTGAAATAAATTGATTTGCACCTTGGAGGTGTCCTGGGTCTCCTGTTATTTGGAGGAGAGTTGGAGGATTTATTAGGGCCTCTCGGAGCCCACCCGGGACCGCTGTGTGGTGTTCCTGCAGTCCGAGTGTTTTGTGTGAAATATATATATATATATATATATATATATATTCAAACTGAGTATGGTTCACTCCAGCTATACCTATAATCTCCTTAACTCCATCTGACTATCATCAGCTGTATATACGTGTATTTATTCAGATGGGACCAAGCCTAAAAAATGTGTAAGTTGGCATATGCTACTGAGCTAAATTTTTCTAATAATAATATAAACAAATGTGGCACAATTGTTGTACAGCTTGCCAAATGGCATTGCCCACATATTATATAGGGTGCAAATAGCATGTAAAGAACTATGTCTGTGAGTTTCCTCTTCTTGTGATATCATCCTTTTATATAGAATTTATCAACATATTTTTCTTTCAGGAGTAGCAATAGATGGTATTAACAGGCAACTCATAAATAACACCCATGTGTAAACAGTCACCTGTACTGCAAATAGAACTCCACATATATAAATTGCTGCAGGCATCAATTATCATAATTGGTTCTTCCTTCCCATAATTGCGGTTCACTGTCATATTAAAAAAAAGGATATCCGACATGAATGAAAAGTTGTTACAAGTATATGGATGGAACAGATCCTTCAAGTGGGTACATTAGCACCGCAAATATTTATATCTGATATCCCCTACTTCCATATTTACATCATCTTTCCATCCTGTATAAATGCACATGTAGTGCTGCATCCAAGTTGTGTCCCCATGGCTTATCTGAGCCCAGTGATAAAATCATTTTAGATTCCAGTCTTCTTAGTTCTAATGTTTTATTCCCCATCCTGGGACCTAACTTCATTTGTTTGATTCTATAAAAGGTCAAAGTACTACAGTCTCCATCATGGACATCCCTGAAAAGTTTTGCTAATGAATAGGATCTATCTTGATTTTTGATTGCTCTGAGATGTTGCAAAAATCTAATCTTCAATTTGTGAATTATACTTCCCACATATTTTTTCTGACAGCCCCATTGAATAATATATATAATATTATATAATCAGTTTCACAAGTGATTCTCTTTGTGATGGGACACCTTCTTTCCTTAAATGTTTCAAAAGTTTGCATGTTCACTGCATATTTGCAAGCTTTACAATGACCACAACCTCAGAAGCCCAAACTCTTTTTTGTCAACCAAGATATCTTCTCTTTCTTCACAACAGACTCTTTGTTAGCAAATCTCCCAATGAGTTGACTTTCCGATACGTAATCTGAGGTTGCTGGTCAATCTTTGTTTTAATGTGCTGGTCTTGTTGTAAAACATGCCAGTTACGATTTAAAATATATTTAAGTGCCTGATGTTGACAACTGTATTCCAAAAAGAGTCTAGGTTGAGACTTGCCATCATCTTTCTGTTCACTTGGGTATTGATATTTAAAAAGCAAGACCTCCCTTTTTCACATTTTTTTCTATTATATGCATCTCTAAGGACTTGCTGTGGGCACCCTCTCTCCAGAAATCTCGGCATCCTCACCGATATTTAGTTCTCAAATGCCAAATCAATTGAACAAATCCTGCGAGCCCGCAGGAATTGACTGTAGGGAATGCTCAATTTTAGAGCCTTTGGAAGCCCACTGTTACCATGTAGTATTGAATTGAACGCTGCTGGTTTACGAAACACAGATGTTTCCAGTTTGTCATGTCTCACTTCAAGTAAAACATCAAGAAACTCAATTTTGCTTCTACTCCATGTTGTTACTAGGTGGATATTTAGGTTGTTCTTATTCAAATGGTCAATATATTCATTTAGTGTATTCTCATGTCAATCTCATATAACAAACAAGTCATCATTGAATCTTACCCACAACACTACTTTCTTCAAATAGAAACTTAGGTGCATATTTATGGGCCCCTAGCGCCACCGAAGCATCACTTTTTGTGAGGCTCCAGTGGCACTATGGCCTGCGCCGTAAGCCACTTTTTGTGGCTTAATGCCACCTTATAAATATGGCCTCTAAACATGCAGCACTTTGCGTGGAAGGGGCGTGCATTGAGTATTGTTGTGGGCGTGCCACATCAACACCCATTGCATTTTGATGCTGCTCTAGATTTACGAGTTTTTGTAAAACTGAGGCACCGCCAAAATCTAACACCACCCAAGGAGTGGCATTAGCAAGACGCAGCGAGGAGGAATACTTTTATTCCTCCTCCTATTTTGCTTTTTGCTGCATGCATCGAAAGAGCAAAATGCCAGAAATGATTTTTTATGTGAGGTAAGGTTTCCCTTCCTGTACATAAACAATCATTTCAAAATGATGCTTTGGAACTTCTGTGTGTGCCAAATCACCATTAGTGATTTTTTACGTGCAGGAAGGGACACTGTTCCACACATAAACAATTAAACACCTGAACACAGACATCCTTGCACAATGGTGCAAGGATGCCTGCATTGGCACTGGCAGCACAATTTAGCACGTGCCCAGATGGAAACACAGAGGTGCGTTCTATTCTAAAATATACAACGCATCCCTGCATTTCTAAAGTGATGCAGCACTGCACTGCCAATTTTGGCGCAGCACCGCGCAGTGCTACTTTCCAGTAAATCTGGCCCCTAGTTCATCAGACCATGCTATTTCATTCTCCCACCATCCCATGTAGAGGTTGGTGCAAATTATGCCCCCATCACCATACCTTGTTTCTGAAGATAATACTCATTATTAAATGAAAAAATAATATATGTTAGACAGAATGATAACATGGTCATCAGCATTTCTGTGTGTTGTGCAAATTCTATGGGACATGTCTTCAAAGAATACCTGCATGATTCAATGTCAAATTGGTGTTTGATGGACGTGTATAAGGATGAGACATCCTTTGTCACCAGAAGAGAACTAGTTTACCAAAGAATATTATCAATCTTAGATAAGAAATCCATTGCGTCCCATAAATAAGATGGAAGTTCAGTAACATAGGGAAGTAAAAAGAGATCCAAATATCTGGATGTATTCTCGAAAAGAGAGCCTATCATACTTACAGTCAGTCTGCCAGGCGGACAACATTTGTCTTTATGAATTTTAGGCAAAAAGTAGATACAAGGAATTCTTGGAAAGTCCACTTTCAGGTATCTATATTCTTCATATTCATTGAGGTGACATTCAACCCATTCCTTTAACAACTTGTGGTAACTGTTTTGATGACTTAAACGTGGATTTTCTTTCAATCTCTCATAGTGATCACCGTTGTGCAATTGGCTCTGAGCTTCCTTAATATATTAATCCAAGGCCATAATGACAATATTCCCACCTATTTCTGAAGGCTTTATGATTATAGAACCATTATTTCTAAGTGTGTTCATTTCTTTCCAGTCATTTGGGTTGAAGTTCCTGGATCTTTTGATTTTCTTAATGTTATCCTTCTTCATACTTAGTTGGTCAATATTCCCCACCACAAGCTCATGAAAGACATCAATAAGGTTACCACTCAGTAATGATGGATCAAACTTACTAGATGGCTTAAAATGACTTATGGTTGAATGGTTAGTGGTAAAACCCATCAATTTTAACCTTTCAGTATCTGTATTCCCACTTGCATCGCCAACCTGGCCATCTCTAATCCCAGATCCTGAATGTACAATATTCTGGACTCCTCATATTTGTTTCTTCGGGAGGGGATTTTGTAGCATAATGTTTCATCAGGCACAATTTCTACACAAATGTGTACATCTAAATGCATGTTTTAGCCTAATCCCAATCTGTGATTGGACAAAAACATAAACCTAGATTCAAAATCCTCTCTTGATTCGTGATCAGTGTTGTGTGGGAGATGTTAACAACTCTTGTATTTATCGAGGGATCTATTGACGTTTATATAATCCTTGACATTTGTTCCTTTTCCTTTTAAATATAAATTAAACATTATCACTCAAATTATTGAAGAAGAAACTGTGCATGGCAGAGTGCAAGTTTTAGGTAACTTAGGGCACGATTTACAGTTGATTGAAAGAAGTCTAACTAGAACTACTGAATTTCTGTGGTTTTATACAAGTAAATTCAGAACCTAACTATAACGTCCCGGTAACCTTTGTTTTTTTGAGTAAACTTCTAAGGTTTTTTTTTAATTTTATTTCTTATTTATAATGTCCCTGTAACCTTTGGTTTTTTTCAGTGAAATAAATATATTTATACATATATATATGTGTACATATATATATATATATATATATATATACACATACATATATATGTACATACACACATATATAAATTCACTAAAAATATATATATATATATGCTCCTTACTAGAGCAGCTCTCCACCAAAAATTGGGAACTTCCCAGAGTTCTCCTTTGTTTTTTGCATAATTTATGCGTCACTCTATCCCTGAAAGGGCCTTGGTTTGACTTATACTGGGTGCTCCCTTGTGTCTGGACAAAGCTATACCCCTCTGAAGAGCTCTAATGAGAGCGAAACACGTGTCAGGGGTTGCTTTACTCATTCCAGGTTGGCTTGGACGGTATTTGACCAGTCCAAAGCCGTAATACTGTGCCTGGAGTGGTAAATGGCTTTTGTCATTTTACAGCTCGGCAAGGATGACACTATGTCAAGCCTATGCTTAAAGATTTTGCTGTACAAATGGCAAAAGACTTTGGGGGTCATTCTGACCTTGGCGGTCTTTTCGCAAGACCGCCGAGTTACCGCCGCGGTGAAGACCGCCGACCGCGGCGGTATGCCACTGTGCGCATTCTGACCGCTGGGAGCGTTCCGCCGGAAAACCGCCAGCAGCCACACTGGCGGTCGGCGGGAAAGTGGAGACTGGTCAACCTCCACCGCCACGCCAGCAGAACACCGCCCACAGAATTACGACCCACATTTCTGTGTGGCGGTCTTCTGTTGGCGGTCTTCTGTTGGCGGTCACCTCCCCATGGCTCCTGTCACCTCCCGGAGGACCAACGCACAAGGTAAGTTGATCGTCCGTGAGGGGAGGGGGTGGGGGGGTGTTGTGTGATGTGTGCGTGCATGGGGGTGTGCGTGTGAGTGTGTAGAGGGGGTGTGTGAGTGCGTGCATGCGGGCGGGGAGTGCTGCTGTGCCTATGGGCAATGTGTGTAGTTCGGCGGGTGCGCATGTCGGCATGTATGTGTGCGGGTATGTGTCCCCGTTGTGTATGTGTGTGTGTAGAGGGGTGTGTATATGTGCATGTTGGGGGTGTGTGCATGTCAGGGTGCGTGTATGTGCATGTCGGGGTGGGGGTGGGGAGGGGGTTCGTACCACCTCTGGGGGGTGGCAGGGGGGTGGAGGGTGTGGGGGGAGGACTCAGGGGGGCAGTGGGGGGTGGGGGAGACCCCTATCAGTGCCAGGGAAGGAATTCCCTGGCCCCGATAGTGCCTACCGCCATAGTTCGCATGGCGGTTCCCGAACACCAGAAACCGCGGCGGTAAGCAGGGTCATGATACCGTTGGCGGTCTTGGGTCGACCGCCGGACCGGAGTGCGCAGACTCCAGCCCGTCGGTCATGACCGCCGTGGCTGTCGGAGTGGGGAAGTGGCGGTCGGTCGCGGCGGTGACCGCCGCGGTCAGAATGCCATTTTTAATACCGCCGGTCTGTTCGCGGTCCGACCGCCGCCTCTCCGCCGACCGCCAAGGTCAGAATGAGGGCCTTTGTCAGCAGACATTTGAGGTGAGCAAATCTAGAGTGTCGCTGGTGTTGCAGGGTGCTCCTTACTAGAGCAGCTCTCCACCAAAAATTGGGAACTTCCCAGATTTCTCCTTTGTTTTTTACATATATATATATATGTTCACTGAAAAAACAAAAGTTACAGGGATGCTATAGTTAGGTTCTGAATTAGCTCGTACAAAACAATAGAAATTCACCAGTTATAGTTAGAGTAATTTCAAGTAACTATAACTCAAGCCCTAAAGTAACTATAAATCGCGCCCCTGCCACGCACAGTTTTTTTTTCTCAATAATTTGACTACTAATGTTTCATTGATAATTTTATTGACGTTGTAAAAGTTGTAATGAGTGCCATAATTTGTGGGGTAATTAGCAGTGCATGACGAGATCACGAGCTATAGTTACCTCAGGGCACAAGTTATAGTTACTGGAGATATCTGTAACTATACCAGGTGAATTTCTATGGTTTTGTATGTTTAAAATGTGAGCCTAACTATAACGTCCCCGAAAGCTCTGTTTTTGTGGTGAATTTCTATGTTTTCTTTTAATTCTATTTCCTAACTACAATGTCCCTGTGACTGTTGTTTTTTTTGTGAATTTCTATGTTTTTTTTTAATGTATAGTAATTTTCACTATCATACGTTAATCCAACCACCACCGCGGATGGCCTTCAGCTGTGCGTGGCTTTGTTTGGCCGTAGGGCCTGGCCAGCTTCCAGTCCCTGCGGCCAACTTATATTGAAGTGATGTACTTAGAATAAGATATTTCCCGACAAATTGAAAAGAAAAATGTTTTTGTCAAGTAAAAAGAGTGAGATCACCTTTCAGTATGTAACATAAATGTCTATAGTTGAAAAGAAACTAAAGCAGGAACTGACCACAGACTCACCTAGCCTAGAGCCCCCAACTTTTAGTGTGCATGTCTGAGACGTTAACCACTAGGCCAGAGGTGACCACTTACTGTGCAGTGTCCCTACTTAGCTATGACATTCAACTCACAGATTTTGAGGGGGACAAGACTTCAATGTTCCATTACTAGTAATGCTTAACAGTGAAAACACTAGAACATAAACAGACACACTGCTAAGCGATACTAGGATTTCAACCTTCAGCCTACTGAGTGACAGCACAGGACCTTAACCATTAGGCCAGAAATGACGCTGTTCTGCTCTGCATCAAAACATAACTGTAACATTCATACCAAATATCTTGCTAGTCTTACTCTTTGAAGTCATTGAATCGAAAGAACATTTCAATAACAATCTCTCTCTCTCTTCCATCCCTTTGTGGGATGGAAGAGGGAGAGAGAGAGAGAGAGTTACCTGACCGTTTGTGTAGCCTGAAGGCCCCCGCGGTCCTAGCCAGCTCCCGACATCCTGCTGGAGCCGGCATTGCTCCCACATGGAGAGAGCTTCTTTAAATAGCAGCTCCTTGCTTGTGGGAACAATGTTTTCATCTGTTTCCCTGCAAGGATATTTGCATGCAGTGGAACAGATGAAAACTTCACTTTCTGCAAATGAGAGCAGTTTAACAGCTGTCACTTACAGATAGTGAAGTGTCTGCTCTGACTTGGTGGGAGCTGTCAAAGCTCCTGCAAAGTCAGAGCAAACAGCTATGTCCTGGGGATGGGCATGCAAGGGCAAACCAGGAGCCAGCCTTGGAGGTTGGCGTCCTCAGGGCCATCATTGGCTCCACAAGGGGGTGTGTGCACCCACCCTCCAACCTATACAGCCCCAGGGAGGTGGTAATCCCCGGGCTCGAGGGTCCACAATGGATCCCCTTCATTCTGTTTTTGTAGCCCCGGGGAGGTGGTGGTCACCGGGGCCATGGGGGGGCTCTGCGGTCCCCCTGCATTGTATTTGATTGAAGCCCCGGGGAGGTGGTGGTCTCCGGGGCTGCAGGGGGGCGGGCAGCCCCCCCTCATTCAAAATGTCAATGCCCCTGGGACTTGGACCCCCCACCGCCCAGGTGCTGCATATAAACAAAGGCAGGACTACTTGCTTGTGTTTTTTTCTTTTAATTTTCAGCAGATCTGCTGTGTCTCACACTGAAAATTTTGAAAAAGATATAGTTGTTTGCTGTGGGGGGGTCCCTTTTCTTATTTTTGACAATATTTGTGGGACTTGGCTGAAGCTGAGTCCCAACATGGTTGCCAACACTTCCTTGTTGAAGTGTTGGCAGCCAATTAGATCTCACCATGATAACAGGAGGGTTCACAGAGCCTTTGTGTTCCCATACATACACATTTGGTTTTCCTTTACTTTTTCAGAAACTACTGAACAAATTTACATAAAATAACAAAAAAGGTGATTTTTGGACCAAGAGCTACCTTTCTGCCAAATGGTGTAATTCCGTCTAGTAGTACGGATGCTATTCCTGTTCAAAATCCCTGTGGCAATTCACAAGGGAAAGACAGGTTTTTTGGACCCTCATTTTCTCGGTCCTCGCTTGACGGATCACAACAAAACTTTCCAGACAGCAGCTGATGTGAGAGTCAAATTTTTAGGAAGATCTGTCAACTGGTGCCAAAGATACAGTAAAGTAAAAAATTATTTTTCTATAGAAACTAGGTCCTAACTATAACTACCTAGTGGCAATATATATATAAGATCAAAAGTACACCTCTGTATCTGGCACCTTACAGAATCTCACAATACCTGTGGACCATTGGGGGTCAAATAGCCTTTTCTGAGTGTTGCTACATAGCCCATAGCTTCATTTGGCAGGTAGGGGTCATTTACTTCACATCACCAGTGAATGGCAATTCCATGATACCAATAACTTTAGGCTGTACAGCGTCCATTTTTCTTTTTATATTGAATAGGGCTCCATTGCTTTGCCTCCTCTAACACTCAGAGCCAGGGAGGGGTGGAGCCTTGACGGATGAAGGCATAATAGTGAAGGACATACATTCAAATAATAAATAGGTGAGTGCTGGGCAGTCAAGAGATATTATTTTTCAGTACTGGAGTTGCACAGCACTATCTCAGTGCACTCATCATCCTCTCCCACTCCCTGTGTACTGACAAAGTGCTGTCCTAGAGTTTCTTTCACAACATATGGGTCCCTTTCTCAATCTTGTGTAAGGACTTGCAAAACACGGTCACATTCAAAGGAATGCTAACGCGTCCCTTTATGTTAATTAATACACATTAGGACCCGTTTTAGGCCAATGAATCTTGTGACCCAATGGTGAGACACCGTAGGACGAGATAACTGATCAATATATCGAGCAATATATCAATAATGTCATCAATATTCACCACCACAATACACTTTACTTTAGTTATAGACATTAATCAAATTGTCGACGCAACCATGACCTTTCAGCCATGAATAACCACACCTTTTGATAGAATTTTATGAATTTTATTCCCTATTGATTACAATCTACTAGCAAAAGTGTCAATCTCAAAACCAAGAAGCATAAGAGCATAGTCACAATATGACAACTGTGATAAGATTTCATTAATGCAAGAATCACAAACATAAGGACATAGCACGGCGTGAACATAGATCAGAATACAAAGAATATCACGTAAGTCTCAGTTCAGCATAGTGCAACGTTAGTCTTTGTCTATTTGCGTCAGTCAGAGAGATCACCTATCCTAACCACTAATTAGCATCAGCATGTTGGTCTTCATGCAAAATAATTTAGAACACCAATTTAGAAAATATCTAACTATGGCCTCTATTAAAAAATAAGCAGTTGGTACCTAGAAAGGAAAAGCAAACAGACAAATTACAAATCGCATTGTCATAATTACCCTCCAATGATTGGGTCAGCACACAGGATCAGTCTTCATCTTCAGGACATCGGTCGAATCGCCATCAGTCTAACCTAGTCTAAAGACAGTGGACACTTCCCTCATAAGGAGGATAAGTGTAAAGGGCAGTATATGGGTAAGGAGGGTTTATTAAGTCTCAAAGTCACCAAACAGAGTGACAGAGTTTCTGGATAAAATCAATAGAATTCCCTACCTAGTTCTAACGATCCTTCTGTGACATGGGTTTTCATCCCTTTTTCGTAATACCTTCCCCCAAAATCCTATTGGACATTTACTATACCCCACTATCTTTATCCTATCAAATTAAACATTAGGTAATTCCAATTGTCACCCCATGATAATCCATAACATTTTGATTGGTCTTCGTAATTGACGCCTTCGGAGGTGGCACATCCAGGGGTTTCTTCACCACTTGGCACATCTTTTCGGGTCATGAGTTCCTTTGTCCATGGTCTAATGTCCTTGTACATTAGATTAATCTACTTTTGTTTCAAATTGTATTTGGATTCATAAAAAGGCAGCTAGCATGCGGATGAGAACAGAATATGGTTTGATACATGAAATGAAGAAAAGGAACAAATGCAGGGTAATGGCCCTTTGCGAGTCAGCACACTGGAAAACAGAGAAAAATGCTTTAATATGAGAGCTAGGCAGCTAAATTTACAACTCACGCTAACTTAAGGCCTATGAGATTTTAGTATATATGCAATATTGTAAACGTTAATATAAAACCATAGCATGAACAATTTTACTCATCATGGTTAGTTCACGTATATATTTATGACCACACACATTATAGTCGTAATTCAGATGCGTGTTTAAGCGGAACACTCATTATTGTCGTTTTCTATGCAGCATCATTAATCATTGATATAAGCATTTCACTTTTAGTATATGTGATATTTAAACTACGCTCTCTCAGGAATGACACACTTTAGTGGATGGTGAATACCCAAGAGGTTTTGGCTGGCAGTTCAGCATGTTTCAGGACAGGTGCGTTCCCTCAAGGGTTTTAGGTGCTGTTAATTACAAAGAACTGGTGATCTCCCATGGCTCTAGTGCCAATGGCAACTTCTCTAATTTCACTGAATCTGCCTCTGCACCTTGTTGGTAGAGGATGAAGGAGCTGCTGTGGAGAGTTATCAATCTGAAGCTGTTCATGGAAGGTCTTTCAGCTGTTGCAGATGAAGTAACCTGCCCCTTACTGTGATTGGAGAGAGTCTCAGGTGGAAGAGAAGTGGCTAAAATGAGTAACCACCTTGTTCTTCACCGCTAGCAGGCCAATGAGTATATGAGAGTACAGGTGTAGGTGTTCTCTGTATACATGGGTCTAAATGGACTCCTTTGACTCCTTTACCTGTTAGTGCTTAGTTTCAGTGTGTCAGATTTACAAAATTAACGTGCAGCATTGGACTGGGGTAGAGAGCAGCTCAAAGCCATATTTACTAACTAGCTGGCTGCTACTGTCTTCCTCTGTGATGGCTCACAAACAAGCTGCATAGCACGATGCACACTCTTTGGCACCATAGTGCAAAGGTGTGTGCATAATATCTAGCATAGGATTTGGACAGAAAGCTTAACTTAGCGATATAAAATCCTATGCATAGGCAAACTGTGAAACATTTCACACATTGAATGTGTGCTGCACACTGCAGGAGAGATTAAAAGATTTCTCTAATGTTGTACTTGTCTGAAGGAACCACAATTTTTGACTCAAAGCCACTTCTAAACATTTTAGTAGATACGATTTGGGGTCAAAAACCATGCATGGTACTTGGCCGTTCATGCGCTCCATATACTGGTAGTGTAGGGGTGAGTATGTGGTCAGGTTTAAAGGGAATGTTAGGTCATTGGTTTGATTTACAGTTAGGATTAGTTTAAAGGTGATTTTAGCTCATTGGCATAGTTAAAAATAAAAAATAAAGTTAGATACATGTTTAAAAACAAAATTATAGATAGGGATAAATCAGGGGTGAGTGAGAATTAGCAATAGCTTTAGGGATGGGTTGATAGGAATGACAGGGCCATCATTAGCTTTGGCTTAGAGTGAGGGAAGGTCTGCAGTATGCCTTTTGGTGTTAGTGCTATGCTGTTTGATTCTGCATACCAGGGTTCCCAATGGGTACCCATTAGTACAGCTCTTTAGCCCATTGTCACCTTATTGTTTTTGAGCAGAAAAGGCTTTGCATTTCCTGGACAGCTCATTAGCGGACTCCATCTTTAGAAGTAAGCACTCAGCTTTACCAGATGCCTCTGAGCATCTGTAAGGCCACAGATGCTTAAAAAAGGCACACACTGAGCGTCCACAAGGTAGGCACACAAGTGGCATACCCACAGTTCCCATGCCAAACCTTTCCATGCACTGGGATCAGTGTGACATGCTGTCCTTCTCCATGTAGACTCGGCGAACGGCAGGATAGCCTTGCAGTAAAACAACATGTTTCCTGTGTTTTCAAGAGTTGGGCCTGCGTTTAGATCATACTGTATCCTTTCATAAGTGTCTGCCACAGGAGCAGCTCATGTGGGCAGAAAATGCCAAGGAGGAAGATAAATGGGTGGTTTTAAAAAACAGTCTGCTTAATGTTCGATCTTTCCCTGCCCGTGCAGCAAAAATACATGACTTGATTAAGGAGGTAAATGATGACTTCTTATGCTCGCCAGAAACTTCGTTAGGAAATATATCGAGCCCAGAGTTGGTCCACACAATATCAGAAAGCTGTAATTGTACATAGGCTTACCGGGTACAGGATATGGATGAGAAGAAGCGGCTATTAGTCATAGGGATGGTTGGGATTGTGCTGCCACAGAAGAAGTGACAAATGGGAATTGTGAAGCTTTGGCATTCAGATAGATGCCTGTTATCTGCAGAGCATACATTATATTTCCAACTAACATATTGCCTTCCTAAGCTGGATGGAAAGATGCGTGTGATATGACTGATATTTCAACAGTTAACAGTCAAAAATGTATTGCTTTAGGAGAGTCTAATCTGCAATTAGATTATGTGAGTAAAGCCAAAGCCCAACATTTTGTGGACACAATGGGTACCAGCGGTCTGATCCAATACATTTTGACTGCCACACAATACATTTAGAGAGGCATCCCTTAGAACAATTTGGGCCCCGGAGGGCCAAATTAAGATAGAATCTTTCCTGGCCCTTCCATGGAGTGAACAGCATTTAATTACATTTTGTAACAAATCTCTTACTCATGTACCCACAAACAAATTGAAACAGTCATGGAAGAAGCTTGTTGCAGAGCATGTCTCAATAAGAATAGCACAATTTTAAAGAAGGAACTGAGCTTTCGCTTTGTCACTCAGGCTTTTAACATATTTAACGAAGACCTCCAAACAATGCTAGATGAAGAGATACCAATGAGAGCATGTAGGAGTTAGCAGAGTGAGGCCACAAATAAGTGATATAAAGATGCTTTGCAACATGAGAAACTCCTAGTGTGGGAAGCCAGAGAAGAAATAGAGTGCTAGATATATTAGAAAGGCTATTATCAACCATTAAGAATTTATCAAGAGTTTATCAGAAACATAATTTAATAATTTGTCTATGACTACTTTTATTTTAAATTTCAAGAATATAGCTAGGAAATGGTTTAGGACAGTAAAGAATTTCGTGCAACCTGATTGCATCCCAGGCACACTAAGACCCTCCCAGCAGTTCTATAACTAGCTGGAAACATACTTCTCTAAAAAGATTCAGAAGATTTATGTAAAAATAAAATCAGGTAGGAAGGTATTAACCACGTCGGACAGCCTGTAACAGATTGTAGAGATGCCCTTGAAGTGGGCCTCTTTTCAAGACTTGAGAGAAGAGCAGGTAAGGGAAATCATGCTGGAAACGAAGTCAGGGTCACCAGAAAACCCAATTATTATCTCCCTCTTCCATAAATGTGCATAAGTCTTACCTCTTTATGTGACAAAAATGATTAGCCTCTCTGTAACCACAGGCACACTTCCATTAGATTGGAAGAAAGGAGTTGTAAGGTCTCTTTTAAAGAAATGTAATTTAGATAGGTTTAAGAGGGGGACTATAGACCCATCACCTTGTTAACAGCCATGAGTAAATGATAGCAAGAGCTGTATACAAAAAGTTGCTATAGAAGCAAGAAGAAGGTGGGTGCCTAGATTGATGGAAACCAAGATTTAGGCCTGCAGAGGAACGGACATCAGCTTTGGCAATTACCCTGATGAGTTGCGCTAACCGTTGGTAATCCTGCACTGATCCTATTGGATCTATCCTCAACAATTCACACTGGGGATAATAACAATATGATTGAGTGCCTCAGGAGCCTAGGCATGAAAGGAGCCTATTTTGGTATATCTCCTTGTTGAAGAATCAATCTTACACAGTCATGTTAACCCCGTACCACAGAAGATATACAACTGAATTTGAGACTGAAGAAGATTGCTCCTATATCTGCAAGTAATTGAACATCATGCCTCACTGAAGTACACTCCTGAATGGCTTATAATGTTCTGCTATTTTACCCATTAAACAGAGCTGCTGTTAGTAGGAGATAGTGCAACCAGGGGGAAGGACTCCACGCAGCCTACACTCATAGATGTCTAAGCTAAAATCACTTGGTATCCATGTAGATGAACATTTGTCCATGAGTCAGCAGATCAATGCGAATAGTATCAGCATGGATTTTTTCTGAATTTGACTATAGCGGTATTCTATATTTAGATCTTCCAGAATCTTCAATGAGCACATAGAGTGGATTCAAAATCTGGCGATTAGAACAATATCTGAATTATGGATATCTGAGCCTGTTTCTCTAGCAAGAATGAAACTGTATTGCCTTCCTATCAGACATCGAATCATTTTAAAAAACTGAGAAGGGTAGATCTGGTTGAGGCAAAAGGACACAGAATCAGCTCTAGAACAGCCTTAAAAGGTTGAAAGTTCATATCTAAATAATGAAAGGGGGGGTGGGAGATTGGGGTGATGATTTGGGAAGATTTACTGTCACATGTTCTATAACTGGAGGCTGAGGGCTGTATCATTAAGACATTAATTTTTCCTGACATTATGGGCACTGAATGTAGGGGGAGTTAATTGTACAGTCATCTTTTAACAAAAAAAGAGTTGATCCATAAAAGTCCCTGTTTAATGCTTAAGCAGTGGTGGCTGCCATGCATTTAGAGTGGTGGGCAGGCAAAATACAGGTGGGGTTGATATAATAATAAAAAAGGCACTTACCTTACTTACTTGCTACAACGTCCTCCTCGCTCCGGTGTCTTCTCTCCTCAAAGCTCCGGACCCAGAAAACTGCACTTTCCAATCCTGGCACTGCTCTCATGCTGTCAAACAGCATGAGAGAAGGGTCAGGATTGGAAGGAGCATTGGAGGCCTGTGCTTTCTCTAACCCAGCTACCTGCTGGGTTAGAGAAGTTTAAAGTGCGCATGTCAGGCTGGCCATTGCAAGACGGCCGGCTAAAGCGACATGCGCACTTTAAATATAGTGCACAGCTACCTGCTGCCACTCAGTAGCAATTGCCCTACCCCGTCCTGACACTTGGTTCAGGATGGGTTGCTGAAAAATAAAATGGTAATAAATAAACGATAATACAATTTTCGTTTTCAGCTGCTGTCATGCATTTTTCTAGTGGGGCGACGCTCCTCCGCTCTCATGGAGGAGCCACTCCTGTGCTTAAGGTATTCTGGGGAACTGAAAAAGCCCCTTTAGCAAATGCGTACAAACACTATCCATCGAAAAGAGATATCAGTTCCAACTCAAAATGTATATTTCTTGTCTGTAGAACTCATTCATATCTGGGGTGATGCTTATGAAACAACCTCCTGCTTCGAACCAAAGCCACATAGTTATCTAGGGGCTTTCAAAATCCCTGAAGATCTTCCTGTTTTGTTAGTATCATTCAAGGATGTTGCTGATTTGTATCATGTGCCTAATTTGTGTACTGAGTGCCAAGGTACCATCAATTCAACCCGACGTACTATATGTTTAGCTCTGTTCTTACGATGATTAAACAAATGTATTTGTAAAACACTGGCAATTGAAGTTGTCTGTTTGAAATCCCTTTAGTATTAAATTTAGTTTTCATTGTGATGGTTATTCTGTTTCGGTTTTTCTCTCTGGTATTCCCTCTTTGAATTATTATTCAGTATTCACTATAATCTAAGAGGTGACATATGTTTTCAGAATTAAGTCAGTGATTATTGACCCTCTTGTGATGCACAATAAAGGTGGAAAGTTATATTGGAAGAAAAACTGAAACCTTCATTGTGGCTGTGAGCAGGTAGCAGAGCAGACACATCTGTGAGTGGTTTACTAGCATCTCTTTAATTAGTGTTTAATTTGTAAATAAAAACGTGCTGGTGCCCAAAGCCTTCCTGTTAAACGCGGAAACTGCTATTAAATGTGCCAACGCGGAATACTGAGGCAGCGTAATCCTGAAGCCATCTCGGGTCTCTTTAATCCATTTAAAGCCACTCCCTGTCCCTTCAGCTCACTCTTGCAGCTTTATGCTTTTCCCCTTTGCGACGCTTTTTCATTTTTCTCTTACTCCGTCTTCCCATTGATTTCTTTGCTAGCAGTAAATGCTTGAAGCAGAAAAGTAAGTGCTGGCCCTCAAAAATAAGAGCCGGTGCTTCGCACCGGAAACAATAAGCAAGATTTAAGCACTGTCTTTAACGTTGAAAATTACCGATTCAAAGGGGCATATTTATACTCCGTTTGCGCCAAATTTGCGTCGTTTTTTTCGACGCAAATTCGGCGCAAAACTAACGCCATATTTATACTTTGGCGTTAGACGCGTCTAGCGCCAAACTATGAGTAAAGAGCGTCATTTTTTTGTGTGAACGCCTTCCTTGCGTTAATGATATGCAAGGTAGGCGTTCCCGTCCAAAAAACTGACTGCAACGCAAATGCGTCGTATTTATACTCCCGGGCAAAAATCACGCCCGGGAGTGGGCGGGCCAAAAAACCCTGCATTTGCGCCGGATTTTAGCGCCTGGGTCAGGGCAGGCGTTAAGGGACCTGTGGGCTCAAAATGAGCCCACAGCTGCCCTCCCATGCCCCCAGGGACCCCCCCTGCCGCCCACCCCAGGAGGACACCCAAGGATGGAGGGACCCATCCCAGGGACATTCAGGTAAGTTCAGGTAAGTATATATATTTTTTTTTATATTTTTTTTTTGGCATAGGGGGACCTGATTTGTGCCCCCCTACATGCCTCAATGCCCAATGACCATGCCCAGGGGACAGAAGTCCCTTGGGCATGGCCATTGGGCAAGGGGGCATGACTCCTGTCTTTACTAAGACAGGAGTCATGTAAATGGCGTCTGGGCGTCGTTAAAAATGGCGCAAATCGGGTGGAGGCGATTTTTTTGCGTCAACCTGACTTGCACCATTTTTAAGACACCCTAACGCTATTTTTCCCTACGCCGGCGCTGCCTGGTGTACGTGTTTTTTTTCCACGCACACCAGGCAGCGCCGGTCTGCTTGCGCCGGCTAACGCCTTTCAATAAATACGGCGCCCGCATGGCGCTTCAGAATGGCGTTAGCCGGCGCAAAAATTTTTTACGCTAAACTGCGTTAGCGCAGTTTAGCGTCAAAAAGTATAAATACGGGCCATAGTATTTTAGGAGAAATATGAGCTATTTATTTGAAACCCAGCAAGATAGTGTGTATTGCTTGGACCACACCCTGCGCGTTTTAGTTCCCATGAACAAATAATGACTACTTTCCTAAAAGATTTCACAACCTGTTATGATTTTACAACGCCACTAATTATTAAGGCTGAGAATAATTACACATGTGCTTTCCACAGGTTGTTTATAAGCGCACATCTTTTGATCCTGTCGTGTAATCTGTGTGTTCTTCAGTCAGAATTCAAATAAGGTTTTTCTTCCGGATTTGCTTGAACACGGGGGGTTTGCTGTCGCGGGGATGTTTGCGGGCAGGAGCTATTACACCACTGAACTGGAGAGTGTTTGAAGAATCTGTTCTCTTTCCTCTTTAATTATCCACCTTGAATCACAGCTGTAGATGAATATATCGCATTACCTTCTGTGAATCTTGAAACTGGATTAAGCTTTTCATTTAATCTACTCAATTCACAATAGGGTAGGGGACGCGCGATGTCTGAATTCAATAAAATATGCCACCAACGTGGAAGGAGGGAGATACTAGAGTTTGTTCTTCTCCATGAAATATTGCTATTTTGTAACCCGATTGACACCTGACCTCTTCTCATTGCACGTGTACAGTAGGGGCGAACAAGTCATCTCCCACTCAGCAACCAAATGATCACCACAACCAGTTCTAATGTAAAAAGACGGGAGCCGAGTGCCTACGTGTCTGGTGTGCCACGTTTCACTACAGGCCACAAACATTTTTTTTAATTTTTTGTTATTGGGTTTTACAGTACATACAACAGGTACGGCAGAGTACATCGTCCTCAGGCGCTATGACAAGATGCGGGTTATGTAGGCGGACATTAGCATGTTAACAAGATACAATAACTCTCAGAGTGTATTGAAACTTCTGTAATGGGTGTGCGGTAGAGGACTCTCTAAAACGGTGAGTGTGTCTGTGTCCTGTCTCTGTAATACTGACTGGAGGAGGAACTAAAACTGGGAGTGAGAGGGGACAGAGTACCGGCATGGCAATGGCAGACAGTGATGACTGAGGGGCTCACAAGGGTATGGACAGTGTTTTATACGAGGGCGATGGAAAGGTTGAAGGGGAGAGGCATGATGATCCCCCGAGGGGGGCAGTCATGCTGTAAAAGTCAGGGGGCCGCATAACTGTGATAATGCAGAAGGGGGGAGGTCACTAACGTGTTCGCGACCAGTGACAATTCTAGGGTAATCTGTTTAACTTTTGGCGGGAGATCATCCACGTTCACACCCTGTAGTAATCTTCCGAGGAGGGTGGGCCATTGAGGAGGAATAGGGGGTTTACATAGAGGCCGAACCTCCTCATTTTAGACGCCTTCCTCCCCCACAGTCCACCATGTGTGCATAGCCCTATGCCAGGGAGATACCGGGGGAGCTGTCGACGAGCGCCATTGAAGTGTGATTGCACACTTGGCACGGATGAGTGCCAGGGCAGCGAAGCAAGTTTGCACTGTTCTTTTCCTGTGCCTGAAAATACCGCGGGTGCATGCCTCTCGTGTATGCAGGACAGGAAACCCAGTGTCCTCCTGCAGGGTGTTGTGCAACGGCTGCCAGTAACCTCGTAAAGCTGTGCAAGACCAAAGCATGTGCTTCAGATCCGCTTCGGGTGTGAAACAGTGTGGGCATGTAATGTGCGCACCGGGCTCATAACAGTTCAGTTGTGTTGGGTAGAGGTACACCCTTTGTAGCATGAAAAATGTAATATTCTTGTACCTGGAGATGCAGGAAACCTGATGGGGTTTTCCACTGCATCCTCCCATTCCTTGTCGTGCAGAGGTTTCCCAAAATCAACCTCCCACCTACTTCTCAGCATTGTGAAGGGGATGTCCTTGAATTCTCAAATGTCCTTGTACAACCACGTGATGTGGTTCTGTCTCTCGCACGCCCCATAAAGTGGCAGACCACAAACAACATATCTGTACATGCATGTGATAAATTAATTCACAACTTTTTATTAAAATATTTTTCTGATTACACAACAAACACATATATACTTTGCAATTATTTCCTGTGTTCACACAGTGAGTGCTTTGCAAATTATTTGGAATCTACAGCAAGAATCACTAATCATTTCATGTATTTTTATTTCTCCAAACCATTAAATTATCTGACTGTGACGTCTGAAGGTGTCCCATAGAAATCAAAGAGACAGGTATGAGATCCTTATGACTCACTAAGGTGCATCGAATGAATGCAGCATAAAGGCAGGGAGTTCAGAGGGTCTGAAGATCATCCACCGATATTGGCTCTATTATCAGTTGAAACATGTAGGCAAAAATAAATGGATAAATGAACCATTGTACTTCATCATATAACACAAAAAATTTAATTTTTACCCATACCCAGGGTACTCACAAAATAAAGGTAATCCCCTCGTGTATGCATTGAGATATTTTTAGAATTCATTTGGATCCCTACTTTAGTACAGGAACAATTTATCCAAAAACTCTCATAAAGGTTTAGTTTGTCAGAGTGGAGTTCACCTACTGCAGTTTGGATAGGTCGCCAATGATGAACCCTGTCACTATAAGTTGTGGGTGAAGTGACCTGTCCAATATCTTTTAGATGCCTTTGGAACACATACATAAATAAAATCATGAGCGAATTTTATGTGTTTTTTGACGTTTCCACGTATGCACTGGTAGTGAAAGTATTGACTGGGATATGCCAGTTTACTTGGTTATAATGCAGGCATTTCCTTTGTGTAGGTGGTATGCTTTACAGGGAGTGCAGAATTATTAGGCAAGTTGTATTTTTGAGGATTAATTTTCTTATTGAACAACAACCATGTTCTAAATGAATCCAAAAAACTCATTAATATCAAAGCTGAATATTTTTGGAAGTAGTTTTTAGTTTGTTTTTATTTTTAGCTATGTTAGGGGGATATCTGTGTGTGCAGGTGACTCTTACTGTGCATAATTATTAGGCAACTTAACAAAAAAAAAATATATACCCATTTCAATTATTTATTATTACCAGTGAAACCAATATAACATCTCAACATTCACAAATATACATTTCTGACATTCAAAAACAAAACAAAAAAAAATCAGTGACCAATATAGCCACCTTTCTTTGCAAGGACACTCAAAAGCCTGCCATCCATGGATTCTGTCAGTGTTTTGATCTGTTCACCATCAACATTGCGTGCAGCAGCAACCACAGCCTCCCAGACACTGTTCAGAGAGGTGTACTGTTTTCCCTCCTTGTAAATCTCACATTTGATGATGGACCACAGGTTCTCAATGGGGTTCAGATCAGGTGAACAAGGAGGCCATGTCATTAGATTTCCTTCTTTTATACCCTTTCTTGCCAGCCACGCTGTGGAGTACTTGGACGCGTGTGATGGAGCATTGTCCTGCATGAAAATCATGTTTTTCTTGAAGGATGCAGACTTCTTCCTGTACCACTGCTTGAAGAAGGTGTCTTCCAGGAACTGGCAGTAGGACTGGGAGTTGAGCTTGACTCCATCCTCAACCCGAAAAGGCCCCACAAGCTCATCTTTGATGATACCAGCCCAAACCAGTACTCCACCTCCACCTTGCTGGCGTCTGAGTCGGACTGGAGCTCTCTGCCCTTTACCATTCCAGCCACGGGCCCATCCATCTGGCCCATCAAGACTCACTCTCATTTCATCAGTCCATAAAACCTTAGAAAAATCAGTCTTGAGATATTTCTTGGCCCAGTCTTGACGTTTCAGCTTGTGTGTCTTGTTCAGTGGTGGTCGTCTTTCAGCCTTTCTTACCTTGGCCATGTCTCTGAGTATTGCACACCTTGTGCTTTTGGGCACTCCAGTGATGTTGCAGCTCTGAAATATGGCCAAACTGTTGGCAAGTGGCATCGTGGCAGCTGCACGCTTGACTTTTCTCAGTTCATGGGCAGTTATTTTGCGCCTTGGTTTTTCCACACGCTTCTTGCGACCCTGTTGACTATTTTGAATGAAACGCTTGATTGTTCGATGATCACGCTTCAGAAGCTTTGCAATTTTAAGAGTGCTGCATCCCTCTGCAAGATATCTTACTATTTTTGACTTTTCTGAGCCTGTCAAGTCCTTCTTTTGACCCATTTTGCCAAAGGAAAGGAAGTTGCCTAATAATTATGCACACCTGATATAGGGTGTTGATGTCATTAGACCACACCCCTTCTCATTACAGAGATGCACATCACCTAATATGCTTAATTGGTAGTAGGCTTTCGAGCCTATACAGCTTGGAGTAAGACAACATGCATAAAGAGGATGATGTGGTCCAAATACTCATTTGCCTAATAATTCTGCACTCCCTGTATATACACTGCTGCAGAGAAGGGAAAAACAATACTGGTTTGAGTTAAAACATGATATATCAGCAGTAGGGGGGGCTCTGTTTGCACCCAGTGTTGGTGAGTTGCACAAGTAAGTCTGGGGTGATGGACTCACATGCAAGTAACTGAAACAGCATAGAGGCCCTTCAGGAGAACAGGAGATTGTGTTTCACGACCATCACAGGTCCTCAAAGATTCAAACTTAAGCCTCTGCAATATTTTCCTTATGGTGGTATGGCCACAGGCATAACATCTAAGACTATTTATTAATTAAAAATAATGCTTCCCGCCAAAAGTGGTACAGTACTCACTCTGCAGACCTCGAATGATATCCTGCTGTAAAAGTGTTAAATATTTGCTTAGTTACTGATATAATGAGAGGGGAGACCTAATTTACAAAAAATAAAAATAAATTGTTGTAACTGAACAATTCAAATGAAGAGTCTGCACAATTAAAATAGACACAACATTCTTCATTTTAAAGAAGTACTTTTTTAACGTATGGGCTTCTTTGTTTTTGCATACTCACATTTACATTTAAACAGATCTATAGGGAAGCTACATAAAATGGCATATTTTTAAAATAACTGTATTATAAGTGCGATTTCTATCAGAGGGCAGTGGTGCAGAAGTGTTTAGAGGACGAAGATCCCCCACAAACCCAGATTGCACTAGCCACACACAACAGAATACAAAAAATTGGATTAAAAAAGCAATTTAAAGCTATGAACCTATGTTTACAGCTTGATTGAGAGTTTTAGGTTAGTGAAATCGCACCCAATGTATTCAAATTAGTGATACAGAAGGTTAAAGGGGGGGGGGGGGCAGGGGTACCTTAAGCCTAATGTAGGGATTGGACTGACTAATCAGATTTTTATTCGATTTTTGCTAATAAAATTCGTAGAGAGACAGTATATTCTTACCTGAGCCTGTCATTCTAGAGTCCAGTACACACATGATATCAGAATATTTCAGAGCTCTCTTGAAGTTGTTGATGACTATTCTAGTGCACACCAGTCAATAATCGCTCTATCAGGCTGCGAATTTATGCGCAGAACTAATTATTTCTCATCTTTCTCAATTTTCCACACACAGCTCACATCTTAGAATTTCTTTCTGTTTGACGTAGCCTTCAGTGCCAAAGTACATGTATCTTAGATCATACACATTGGTTCACCTTACATCATCCTTTGTAAACTTGTGTGTCAGCCATCAGCCGTAGCCCACACCCAGGCCCAGGGAATTAGGTGAACTCCGCGTCATAACAATACATCTTTTGACCCATGCCAGTGTTAGAGTTATGAACCTGGACACATATTTAGTCTTCTTTGACCCAGACATGAGACCCAACAAGCACATTAATGGGTTTTAAGCCAATGTTTTCCCAGTTAACTCAGCCAACACCTTTGGAGCTTTAGCCAGAAGCCAGAGAATGGTGCATTGTCACATCGTGTAATAGAACTCTGCTTCTGCGTGGTTGCATCAGGGACAGCACATGCTAGTCCCTTCAAACATGTGCCCTATGTGTGTTGGGGCTGGGTACGTTTGGTGAAGGTAATTGAATAGGCATATTTTATCCTGTGTTTCGTGATACTCTATAGATAAGTGTCCATTTCCTATCCGGACGATCATGTTACACAAACTGCACTCTAGTGTTAGAGTTTTTATTTGCATGTTTTGATAATAACGTGCTGTGTAACACAGACACGGCCTTCCTCCTATGTCCATGAGTGACCAAGAGTTGTAATGTACCCGGAGTGACCGGTTCCACCTGGTCCTGGCACCATGTATGACCCAGCGAACACACCAGTGCATTCCACGTAAGAAACTGGCCTGGTCCCAGGCCCTTTGTCTCATGAAATGTGTTGACTTCACGTCAGTTATTATGTAGATGTTTCCCCTAATGAAATTAGACTCCGCAGTATACGATTTTAATAGCCAGTCTCGCCGAAGCAACCATTCAACCAACTTTCACGTGGGAAAATATATTACTTTTCCGCCTATTTTCAACTTTGCTTTCCAGAAAGAGGTCAAATGTAACTGCGTTCTCCCAAACGAAATTAAAACCATTCGTAAGAAACTCTGAGGCATAATGGCACGAACTTAGCACAGTAGGGATATTTGCAAAGGAGGTCTATCGTATTTGTCCACAGTTACTTTATAATGTAGACTTAAAAAAATGCATGCGTTTTCAAACATTTTCAAAAGGCAGACTAGTCCATCTGCTGCGGAAAGGATTTTTAACCTGAGGTGGTGGTATGGGTAGGATATTATCTAGGTCAGAACACAGATGGAATTGTCGTTCAGCTCTGACCAAAGGTGAGTTGGCTAGCAGCATCGATGTACCTGCGTGCCGTGGGTATGTCTACACAGGAACTCGTACTTTCTCACCTTTTCCCATGGCATAGAAACATCCCCTTAAAAATATATTTCATTAAATTGAAAGCATGTAAAGATCACTGCATTTTTTAACCATATCAACATGTTAAATGTTATTCTTTAAATTTAACCAACACTGCTACTGAAAGTGACCCAAAGGGAAACCCAATGTATTATCTTTTTTCTGGATGGTGAAGTTTCTCTTCGTTTGCCTTGAGCGTGATCATGACTTGTAAGTGTTTTTACCGATATACTTTTTATCTTCTGGTGAATTTTTCGTTTCCCTCTATGCGCCTTTTGTGTCTACTACTTTTTCCCATGCCTTTTCCTCTTGTGTATTTTTATCTGATGTATTGCGTGGTCCATATTTTTTATTTCTTGAACTCTTGCACTCAGAAGTGCGTCACCCCCACCCTGTTTTTACTTACCAACATTTCTCGCCAACATTTGCTTTTCCCAGCAGCAGTTCATTTTTAACATTCCCCACAAACCGAGCAGGATCAATATTCCCATTCTGCACACAGGAAACCTAATGTAAACTGATGTGAAGGCTGCGCACATCTAAAATTAGGCTCCCTCCACATGTGCGCGTCAGTCTGCTTTTGATGTCTCTGCTTTAGGAAAGGATTACTTGTTTTCTCAGAGACTCTGGAGACTTAAACGGATTTATCAAGACCACTAACTACTATGATTTCATTTTCAGATGTCTTTACCTGGCTGTATCCCGAAGCGGTCTGTTGTGCTATGTTGACGACCAGCACAGGATACAGCATGAATTTAAATCGTCCTCTTCCAAAATAAAGGGCCAGATTTACAAGTCTCTATCACCACCTTGTGCCATCAGCGTCTTTTATTACGCTAATGTGGCTCAACAACGCAAAAATCACCGCACCATATTTACAGATATACTTACAGTCTGCGACCCCTTATGCCACATTATGCCTGCGCCAGGCATAATGTATGCAAGGGGTGTTCCCATGCAGGGAGGCCCAAAAAAAGGCGCAGTGAAATTTACAACATTTAATTGCATTATTTTTTCCATCATTTTTGACGCCTGCCCTAAGCAGGATTTAAAATAACACACCCAGAGTAACCTATGGGACATCCTGTGCTTTGCTGCACTAGCGTCAACATTTTTTACACTAGTGCAGCAAAGCACCACAATAGCACCATAATTTTGAAGCTATTTTGCTAACGACCGCCATGGTGTGCCAAATCATGAATATGGCACAACAATGGTGTCGTTAGGTGGTGGTGGGGGGATGCAAGAAAAGTGACATATGAGGACCGATGCGCCACTTTCTTGTAAATCTGCTGCCAAAGTGTTTCTTGTATAGCCATCTGCATTAAGTAGAAGTTATTGGCATACAACACCCGTCATCTTAGTGATTCTTGAGAGGATATATTTCTACCTCTGCGCTTCTTAGAAAAGGGTATAAATGTACAGAAGTATTTTATTAACCCCTTGGGTGCCGAGGACGAGGTGGTTACGTCCTCTGCCGTGGCACTCAGGCACTAGGGATGTGACAACCTTGTCCTCGTATAGGCCCTCCCATCGGCAGGGATGGAAGGAGAATCACTTCCCCTTCCATCCCAGCCCCCCTAACGTCCCGTGATATCTGATGACATCAGCACGCGATCACGCACTGACCTCATCAGGCCGCCCCCACTGTGCTGGAAGCTTTGCATTTCTCTTCTGATCCTGGGGCTGAGGGTGGCACAGAGACATGAAAGGAAAGCCCTTTCCTTTCCTTTTTATGTCTCTTTGACCATTTCTGCAGCCCGATCATGAAGTGATCAGGCTGCAGAAATGCCCACTAGACACCAGGGATCCTTGTTTTTTTTTCTGTTATGAATGAAGGAGAGTGATCGCTCCCCTGGGGTGCAATTTATTATTAGGCCTTTCCTACGCCCAGGGGGGCAGATCAGCCTATTTTGATTAGGCCGATCTGCCACCGGGGGGGGCAGAAGCCACTAGATGCCAGGGAGTTTTTTTAATGTTAATAATGAAGGGGATACCCCTTGAGCAAGGGTCGCTCCCCTGGGGGGCAATTTTTTATTAGGCCATTTCTGCCCTCCTCC
This sequence comes from Pleurodeles waltl, assembly GCF_031143425.1. NCBI lineage: Eukaryota > Metazoa > Chordata > Amphibia > Caudata > Salamandridae > Pleurodeles > Pleurodeles waltl. Next base: position 980,415,416 of record NC_090449.1, read on the forward strand.
CTCCCCGGGGGAAGATCGGTCTATTTTAATTTGGCCAATCTGCCCCCAAGCAAAGGGGTTAAAAGATCTGCCTCGTCACTCAAACTGCCGGACAATGTTCACTACGCAATTGCATAGAATTAGCCAATTAATATATCAGTCCTATATCTGGCCTTGTTCCAATGAATTCAGCCTTTGAAATAATACCTTTAACATGTCATGTTTCTGGTTATTTAGATTTTGTAATTTAATAACAGGGTGAGAACTAGCAAGCTTACCTCTCAATCAAAATAATCATTAGTTTGTATTAATAAAATACATATCAAACGCAATATAAAATATACACATTTTCATTACAGTATAAATCACTTTAAATAAAAATTGGCAATATGTAAGAAAAAATACATTTCCATCAAGAGAGGTTCAGCTGTCTCTGTCACCAGAAGCCTCTAACCAAGCAGCCTCTCTGCTCCAGAGCCCCTGAACCTGTGCATCTGAAAGCCTGTCCTATTTAAGACAGAACTTCCACCACTTAATTTTTCTTTCATAGACACCTATGCTAGACACGGACCGCTGGCATGAAAAGAAATCAGTGCCGCCCACGTAAAGGCAAAAAACTCCCTGCACTTCAGTCATTGATGTTTGGTTTCCAGAAATAAACCCCTTCTTTGGGGATTTGTTTCTGCATAACAAACATTAATGTTCACTGGCTGCCATGGTAAGGCAGCCAGACAGTTTTCAAGTTTTAATAAAAATAAATAGACTCCACTTGCATCAATTAGGAGCACTTTCATTTTAATAATCCCTGTCTTCAAATTAGAGGTCTCTAAATATTTTGGGACAGCGTACGATCGCCACTCAAGCAGGCTAGAAGTTATTCCGCCAAGCTCTAAATGAACTTGATAGTCACTAGATATTTTCAGTTAGCTATATAAACTTAATTTACAAGCAACCGAAATCCCCTCCTGCAGCATTTCCAGTATCTCAAGTTAAGTTATCAAATGTTATACCATACATACCCCCGCCATCATCACTGAAATTTGCACATGCTAAATACTTCTGAACAACAGCAGACATGTTTTATCATTATTTTGTGGCTGATTATGAACACTTATTTTTTTAAGCATGAAGGCTAGAGGATGGATGATAGCCACAGAGGAGAATCTCATCTTCTACCTGTGAGGGTCTCCAAGGGTTCCTAAAGAGTGGGGGAGGTTTCTCCAGGCTCTAGTCACGAGGTAGGAGATGAAGGGTTCTCCTGATCTGCTGCATCTAATGTGGGGGATATGGGCCAAGGTGAGGAGTGCAGGGTCTTGAACGCATGTTTGAGAAGCTTGAGCTGCAATATTTTCTCGACCGGGAGCCAGTAGAGTTTCCTGAGGTGAGGGAAGATGTGGGTACAATGAGAGAGTTCCAGGAGGAGTCTAGCTGCAGGCAGCGTTCTAGATGGTGTGTAGGGCCAGATTTAAGAAAGGTGGTGCTGCACCAAGTGCAGCACCAGTTGTCTAGCACCCCTTAGCACCCTCTACCACCACCATGGGTGCGCCATGTCAAAGATATGGTGCAACATGGTGGTAGTTAAGGAACTAGCGTCAAAAAATTTTGTGCTAGTTCAGAGCTGTGCAGGATTAGCGTAAACATTTTAGATGCTAATTCTGCAAAGCCCATTGAGGCCCATTGTAAACAATGGTGTACCTCCTTTTAATGCCTGCTCTGAGCAGACGTTAAAAGTGCAAAAAAAATGATGCAAATAAATCTTTTAGATTTCTTTGTGATTTTTCCGGCACCCCTAATGGGGGAACATCCCCTTCGCTTACATCATGCCTGGCGCAGGCATAATGTAGCTCTAAGGGGTACAAAGTGGCGCAATGCATGCATTGCACCACTTTGTAAATATGGTACCTTTGCGTAAAACAAATGACACTAAGGCGGCCCTAAAGTGGCACTAGGCCCTCTTAAAGCAGGGCAGTAGTTTTTGAATGAGGAGGGCCTTATTTTCCAAGTAGAAGGCATTGCTGTAGTCCAGTCGACTGGTCATGAGAGCTTGGGTGATGGTATGCCTTGTGTTTAGGGGAAGCCGCTTGAAAATCTTACATAGAATGTGCAGGATGAAGAAGCAGGAGAAGGATGACACGGCACTTGACTTGGGATCTCATGGTGAGTTTGCTGTTCATGATGATGCCAAGGTTTCTGACGTGTTCAGCTGGGGCTGGAGTGGGGCCTAGTTCTGTGGACCACATAGTGGTGTCCCAGAGAAAATTGTTGCTGCTGAAGATCAGGACCTCTATCTCATCCATGTTGAGCTTGAGGCAGTTGTCCCTCATCCAGTTGGTGGTGCTGGTCATGCCTTAGTGGAAGTTGGTTCTGGCGGCAGTGGAGCTTTCAGAGAGGGAGAGAATGAGTTGCGTGTCATCAGCATAGGATATCATTTTGAGCCCGGGGGAATTGACTATTTTGGCCATTGGTGTCATGTAGATGTTGAGGAGGGTAAAGCTGAGTGATGAGCCTTGAGGGACTACACAGATCATCAGTTTGGGTTCTGAGGTGAAGGGTGGATGGTGGATTAGTTGTGTTCTGTTGGAAAAGAACAAGGCAATACATTTGAGAGTGGTCCCATGGATTTCTATGTCATGGGAACTGGCAATGAGCATGTGGTTGGAGACGGTGTGGAAGTCTTCTGAAAGATTAAGGAGGATAAAGGAGACAGTCTCCCCTTTGTTGAGGAGGGCCCAGATGTCATTGATGGCTGTGATTATGGCTGCCTCAGTGATGTAGTTGCTGTGGAGTCCGGATTGAGAGTCACCCAGAAGGTGATTGTGTTCCAGATAAATGATCAGTTGTTGGTTGATAGCTTTTTCAATGACTTTGGCCGGGAAAGGGAGCAGGGAGATGGGTCTGTTGTTGTTGAGTACATTGGGTCTACTCAGGGTTTCTTCAACAAGTGTTTGACTTCTGCATCCTTCCAGTCTTTGGGGAAGGTAGCTGAATCCAGTGAGATGTTAAGCAGGGTGGTAAGTTCATGGCAAACCTTAGATGCTTTCATGTTGAAGATCTGGTGGGGGCATTGGTTGTCTGGGACCCGTGAGGGTACAGACTTCATGATGGTAATGGTGTCATGAGTGGTGAGATGGTTCCAAGTGGTAAGCCTAGGGAATGTTGTGGGTGCGGAGGTGTGGTTGTTGAAGGAATCTTCTGGCTTGAGTTGGGTATTGAAGTTTCTGTAGATGTTGGTGATTTTGTTGTGTGAGAAATTCTCAAGGCAATTGCATAGGTCAAGAGAGGGGGTGATGTTGCGGGCTTGGTGAATTCTTAGACTATGCCAAAGAGATCCTTACTGTTGTTGGGGTTGTCTTCAATGAGCAATGCCAGGACTTCTTTCTTGGTCTCACGTAACTGGCGGTGGTAGAGGTTAAGAGCAGTTTTGTAGGAGTTTCTGTCAACTGGGTCTTTGCTGTTATGCCATTTTCTCTTGAGGTTCTTGCATTGGCACTTGGCTGCCTAAGGTCATTGGTGTACCACCTGTTTTGCTTGGTAGATCTTCCATGTTTCTTGTTCTTGATGGGGCGATGATGTTGACAGAGTCAATGATCCAGCTATTGAAGCTTAGGATGTCCTCTGTCACGTTGTTATGGTGTTTGGGTGGGTTGAGAGTGAGGGAGTCGCTCCATTTGGTTTCTGAGGCCTTATTGCAGCTGTGAAGGGCAGTGTTGGGTTGTGCTGGGCAGGGGCGCATTGGGGGCTGATGCTGAAGTGGACGATGGAGTGGCCGGTCCATGTGAATTTGGTGGTGTGGCTGTATTTAATGCGGTCACTAGAAGTGAATATAGGGTTGAGCGTGTGTCCTGTTATATGTGTGAGGTCATGGATGATCTGGGAGAGGTCAATGTTGTTCAGACTGACAAGGAGGTTGGAGGAGTTAGGGTCGGTTTTGTCATTGAGGTAGAAGTTGAGGTCACCCAGGAACATGTAGTCTAGAGAGGGGGGTGATGAAATTGGTGATGAGGTTGCGGAAGAAGGTTTGAGGTCCAGGTGTGCGGAAGGCAAGGGTTCCCCACTGGTGCTTTTCTCATCTGTGTGGATGATGAAGTTGAGGTGTTCCATTGCTGGGATGGTGTCTCCTGTGGTGGTGGTGGTGCATTTGATGGAGTCCCTGCAGATGATGGCGATTCCTCCACCTTGATGGGGTTGCAGTGGGTGATTCTGTATCCTGATGGTATAACAATGGCAGTGTCAAGGGCTGATGTGCAGTTGAATCAGGTCTCGGTGAGGAAGACAATGTCAGGCACAAGAATGTCAAAAAGGTTCCAGACATTGGTGGTGTGTTTGCTGAGCGAGCGAGTGTTGAGGAGGGTGCATGCAAGCTGGTGATGAGTCTTATGAGTGGCACAGGAAGAGGGGGAAGGTGGAGGCGGAGAGAGCGGGAGCAAGGAGTGGGAAAAAGGCAGGGAGTGACGTGTGGGAACAGCAGCAAAATGGGCCAAAAGAGAGCAGAAAAAATGCAAAGAGAGCAAGAGAATGAGGGATCAAAAAAGAATCAGGCAAAAAAAGGCTGAAAGAAAAGGCAAGAAGTAGAGAGTGAGACAAAACAGATGAGAACGGATGGGAGCAGCAGCAGAAAGTGGACTGAAAGGGCCAAAAGAGGGCAAATAGACAAAAGAGATCAAAGGAATGAGGGATCAAGAGAAGATCAGGTAAGAAAAGAATGAAAGAAAAGGCAAAAGTAGAGAGTGAGAGAAAACGGGCAAAAACAGGAGGCAGCAAAAAGAGGACTCTAATGCAGCAGAACAGAGAGAGGTCCTGGCGGAGAGCGGTTCCTACAGCTGGCCAGGGGGGCAGACAGAGGTAGATGAAGAGCTGGGCCTAGGCCTCTGCTCTTTGTTTTTGAAAGCTTCTCCGCAATTTATACACAGGATTTTCTAGCAGCACAGTTGATGTGTACCTGTCCATCAGCACATAGGCAGTCCCTCTTGCGTTGCATTATGTGGAAAAAACCTCCCCAGAGTCCCCTCTGATTGAAAAAATGTACCCCAGCCTAACTGGTTGGACTATTTCTCCTCAGAAGATGCACTTTGTAATTCGTAGTGTGTAAAATTACGTGTACTCTGGTGCTGCTCTCCATCCTTATGAACCCAGAGACACAGGCCAGTATCGAAACTCCTGCTCTTGGCATTTCCATGGTATATGGCTGCATGCTGCCCATTTCCCCTTAGCTGGGAACAAACCTGCTGCTTCTGACTTTGACTCTGTAGAATCCCCAGTCAGCTCAATCAGGTAAGAGATGCAGACCGAGAGCTGAGAAGTCCTCTTTACCACTCATCAGAGAGTGGATGAAAGCAGGATCGAAAAACTACAAATACAATTAATATAGTACTGAGTCTGCCTGACAAGCCCACTGCTTCTATGCACCAAATTCTGTAACTTGTTTGTCCTTCATGTAGCCCTGCTTTTGCAATGGCCCAGCCTACAGTTAGCTTGCCAGCTAGCCAGATAAAGAGAGGAGACAAAAAGGAGGTGTTTGGACCTCAGGGTTTCCCATCCCTTTCTGTGGGTTAAACAGTGGACTAACCTCTACCATCATACAGGTTGCTGCCCATATGTATGAAGCCGCAGACCTGGAGCCTAGGCTCGGTTTGAGTGATTTCCTCAGTTCTGGCAACACATATCCCAAACCCAGAATGTATGCCTACCTTCCAGTAAATGCATTCTTTCATCTTCAAAGAACACAGCTGCCATCCTTTGAAGGTTAACTGATGCACTGCCAATATTTTAGAATTGCTACAGTTTGTAATTGTCTTGTGTTCACGGACAGTAGATTGATAAATAGTCAATGTTGGTCAATGTCTGTCAACTGGGTCTTTGCTGTTATGCCATTTTCTCTCGAGGTTCTTGCATTGGCACTTGGCTGCCTAAGGTCATTGGTGTACCACCTGTTTTGCTTGGTAGATCTTCCATGTTTCTTGTTCTTGATGGGGCAATGATGTTGACAGAGTCTATGATCCAGCTATTGAAGCTTAGGATGCCCTCTGTCACGTTGTTATGGTGTTTGGGTGGGTTGAGAGTGGGGGAGTCGGTTCATTTGGTTTCTGAGGCCTTATTCCAGCTGTGAAGGGCAGTGTTGGGTTGTGCTGGGCAGGGGCACATTGGGGGCTGATGCTGAAGTGGACGATGGAGTGGCCGGTCCATGTGAATTTGGTGGTGTGGCTGTATTTAATGCGGTCACTAGAAGTGAATATAGGGTTGAGCGTGTGTCCTGTTATATGTGTGAGGTCATGGATGATCTGGGAGAGGTCAATGTTGTTCAGACTGCCAAGGAGGTTGGAGGAGTTAGGGTCGGTTTTGTCATTGAGGTAGAAGTTGAGGTCACCCAGGAACATGTAGTCTAGAGAGGGGGTTGATGAAATTGGTGATGAGGTTGCGGAAGAAGGTTTGAGGTCCAGGTGTGCGGAAGGCAAGGGTTCCCCACTGGTGCTTTTCTCATCTGTGTGGATGATGAAGTTGAGGTGTTCCATTGCTGGGATGGTGTCTCCTGTGGTGGTGGTGCATTTGATGGAGTCCCTGCAGATGATGGCGATTCCTCCACCTTGCTTGTTGATGGGGTTGCAGTGGGGGATTGTGTATCCTGATGGTAAAACAATGACAGTGTCGGGGGCTGATGCGCAGTTGAATCAGGTCTCGGTGAGGAAGACAATGTCAGGCACAAGAATGTCAAAAAGGTTCCAGACATTGATGGTGTGTTTGTTGAGCAAGCGAGTGTTGAGGAGGGTGCATGCAAGCTGGTGATGAGTCTTAGGAGTGGCACAGGAAGAGAGGGAAGGTGGAGGTGGAGAGAGCGGGAGCAAGGAGCGGGAAAAAGGCAGGGAGTGACGTGTGGGAACAGCAGCAAAATGGGCCAAAAGAGAGCAGAAAAAATGCAAAGAGAGCAAGAGAATGAGGGATCAAAAAAGAATCAGGCAAAAAAAGGCTGAAAGAAAAGGAAAGAGTAGAGAGTGAGACAAAACAGATGAGAACGGATGGGAGCAGCAGCAAAAAGTGGACTGAAAGGGCCAAAAGAGGGCAAATAGACAAAAGAGATCAAAAGAATGAGGGATCAAGAGAAGATCAGGTAAGAAAAGAATGAAAGAAAAGGCAAAAAGTAGAGAGTGAGAGAAAACGGGCAAAAACAGGAGGCAGCAAAAAGAGGACTCTAATGCAGCAGAACAGAGAGAGGTCCTGGCGGAGAGCGGTTCCTACAGCTGGCCAGGGGGGCCAACAGAGGTAGATGAAGAGCTGGGCCTAGGCCTCTGCTCTTTGTTTTTGAAAGCTTCTCTGCAATTTATAGACAGGATTTTCTAGCAGCACAGTTGATTTGTACCTGTCCATCAGCACATAGGCAGTCACACTTGCGTTGCATTATGTGGAAAAAACCTCCCCAGAGTCCCCTCTGAGGGAAAAAAAGTACCCCAGCCTAACTGTTTGGAGTATTTCTCCTCAGAAGATGCACTTTGTAATTCGTAGTGTGCAAAATTACGTGTACTCTGGTGCTGCTCGCCAGCCTTCTCTACACCTTATGAACCCAGAGACACAGGCCAGTATCAAAACTCCTGCTCTTGGTATTTCCATGGTATATGGCTGCATGCTGCCCATTTCCCCTTAGCTGGAAACAAACTTGCTGCTGCTGACTTTGCCTCTGTAGAATCCCCAGTTAGCTCAATGAGGTAAGAGATGCAGACCGAGGGCTGAGAAGTCCTCTTTACCACTCATCAGAGAGTGGATGAAAGCAGGATCGAAAAACTACAAATAAAATTAATATAGTACTGAGAGCTGAATCTGCCTGACAAGCCCACTGCTTCTATGCACCAAATTCTGTAACTTGTTTGTCCTTCATGTGGCCCTGCTTTTGCAATGGCCCAGCCTACAGTTAGCTTGCCAGCTAGCCAGATAAAGAGAGGAGACAAAAAGGAGGTGTTTGGACCTCAGGGTTTCCCATCCCTTTCTGTGGGTTAAACAGTGGACTAACCTCTACCATCATACAGGTTGCTGCCCATATGTATGAAGCCGCAGACCTGGAGCCTAGGCTCGGTTTGAGTGATTCCCTCAGTTCTGGCAACACATATCCCAAACCCAGAATGTATGCCTACCTTCCAGTAAATGCATTCTTTCATCTTCAAAGAACACAGCTGCCATCCTTTGAAGGTTAACTGATGCACTGCCAATATTTTAAAATTGCTACAGTTTTTAATTGTCTTGTGTTCACGGACAGTAGATTCATAAACAGTAAATGTTGGTGGCTTGTAACAAAGTAACAGCTTTGGTGGGATTAAGAATTCTCCATATGAAGTTTACGGATTGGAGGCATCTAGTAATGGTTATCGAATTCTATTTTAAAAATTAATGCTCTTTTACCCTTTTAGCGGTTCCACAACTGCATAACTATGGTATTGTCTTTTTCGTGGAAGGATTGGACTCACCTGATGACCAAGAACAATACACAGTATGTTAAGCCAAGAACCCTAGATTTACCAGTATTTTGCCCACACCATTGTTTTATTATGCATTGCATGCTGTGCTTTATATGTATAATATGACTAACTAGTCACACAGTAAGCATATTGTTCCACCAATGATTAATAAACATTGATATCTTTGTTGAAGTAGTTAATATTGTGCTACACAGTACCTAGACCCACCCTACACTACACTGACCCCATCACATGTACTCAGAAACTCAAGAAGACTTAGGACCTGATAAACAGTTTTGTAGGTGGGATTACTCTGTCACAAGTGTGACGCATATTCCGTCGGCCATATTACAATTCCATTATATCCTGAGGAAATCATAATGGAATAATGGAATATCCATCACATTTGGGATGAGTAACCCATCCACCTAACTCTTAATCAGGCCCTCAGTAAGGCTAATTGTCCATGTCAGGCCTTGTGCCTGGAGACCTTCCTTCCAGGGATCCCGAGTGTTCTCTGCATTCTGTAGCCGTGGACCCAGAGAAGAAAGCCTAACAATATATAAACTGTGAATGCACAGCTTCTCCTAGTGACAATCTGAACACTGCAAAGACCAAAAGCTGGCAAAGAGGTTGGCCTATTGATTAAAAATACTTTACCGTAATCATAATGACCTGAATAAAGGTCCTTGCTGTCCTTCTCAGTAACATGACAATCCATTCCCCTTTACTGCGTGAAAGTTGTCATGCGCAATGATAGCGATGGCCCCAAGAACCTTTGGTGTACCTGGTTCCGTCCGTTAAAGGTGCTACCCAGCCAAGGTTCCATTTAGTGACGGTACAGAGGTATTTTAACCAACACAATGGTTTTGGTTAGGGAGAACAGCCTGTACCCAGTTCGTGGTTCATTCCTCACAATTTATAAAAGGCATTGCTTACCTTACTAAATGCACATGACTTAAAGAACACATATGTACATGCAGATTTGTGGGGCTAATAAGCAACATTTGCAATGAGTGACTTCAGCCTTCTCTTTTGAGGTAGATAATGGCAAGGGTTTTGACGATGGCTGAGATATTACTCGACAACACAAAGGGGGTCATTCTGACCCTGACGGGCGGCGGAGGCCGCCCGCCAGAGTTCCCCCACCAAAATACCGCTCCGCGGTCGAAAGACCGCTGAGGGTATTTTGGGATTTGCCCTGGGCTGGCGGGCGACCGCCAAAAGGCCGCCCGCCAGCCCAGGGCAAATCATCCTTCCCACGAGGACGCCGGCTCAGAATTGAGCCGGCGTAGTGGGAAGGTGCGACGGGTGCAGTGGCACCCGTCGCGTATTTCAGTGTCTGCATAGCAGACACTGAAATACTAAGTGGGGCCCTCTTACGGGGGCCCCTGCAGTGCCCATGCCATTGGCATGGGCACTGCAGGGGCCCCCAGGGGCCCCGCGGCACCCCCTACCGCCATCCTGTTCCTGGTGGGAGACCCGCCAGGAACAGGATGGCGGTAGGGGGTGTCAGAATCCCCATTCCGCCGCCATGGAGGATTCACATGGGCAGCGGAAAACCGGCGGGAGACCGCCGGTTTTCCGCATCTGACCGCGGCCGAACCGCCACGGTCAGAATGCCCTGCGGGGCACCGCCGACCCTGGCCCCGGCGGTCTCTGACCACCGGGGTCAGAATCACCCCCAAAATGTCTCATACTTTCACACTGCCAGCAGATGCTGGAATGATCCATCTACACTAAGGTTTTGCTAGTATTCTTATTCACTATAGTGGTGCCTGCAATGGCGTCTTTTTCGGAAAATATCATGACATTCGATGCAGATATGATGCAATTACGCAAAATTTTACTTTGGTGTGAAATATTGTTGGACACTATCTCGCATCACTCTTTTAAGAAAGAGAATAGCTTGTGTATCAAAGTCACTTATGATACAGACAGGAGACCAGTTTGAGCAGAAAATGTCTCTTCGCAAGATATTTCCTACACAAACGAGTCTCCCCGTCCGAAAACTACACAAAACCATGCAATGCAAAAATTCAACATATTTTTTGTTTAATGCAAAATTCTGAACTTTTGCAGATTTGTCGTGAGCAAGTGAAATGTTGAACAGCCATACCTGACTTATATGAAGATTAATGCCCCTCGCAGACATTGATGGAATGCTATGTCATTTATTTTAACCATTTTTTTCAATACTTTTGATATGGCAAATATTTGAGCTTGGAATGAATGGTTTTGGAGATGCACGCAAGATTCTCACTATTGGGCTTATGGTTCTATTTGTTTGCTACACTCATAGCCCATGTTCAGCAGGATGATCTCTTCCTAAACACAAGACCTGAGCTGCAATGAGACTATCTACCTGCCCCCAAACACTCCTATCCTTTTATGATAAAGAGACCCCATGTATTCTATGTAGCCAGATGACGATTGCCCAAGTCTTTGAGGTATAATGTCACAATGCATAATCCCGTTGGATTTATAAAGCAGAACTATTGATATTTTTGTTGTGTGCAGTTGCAATATAACATAACGGTATAAGCCTGTCTGGTAAACTTAGTTACTCGCTGTAAATGTCTCACTTGATTGCTGTTGTGCATTTTGGTTGCCTATGAGGCATTTTTATTTTCACCTTGGTGCTCAAGATTAGATGCAGCTCATAATTCATAGATATTGCAAGACACGATAGCGTCTGATGACAAATGTGGTGGGCACATCTGAAAATTAAGAACCTCTCTCTTTTTGACAGATCTTTACACAATGAAACCTGCCCTTTTTCACACCATATATTTGAATAAGCTCTTTTTAGCTACCACCATCTGACTGGGCGTTTAGACCTCTTATTATTGGCCAGTTGTCTAGCATAACGCTTATAGTGACGTGGATTGGTAGTGATAGTGAGCCAATATACTATATTGATTTTCTTATAGTACTTAATATAACTACATATTCCCCACTTGAATCATTATACCCAAGCATATATGTGTGTCTTATTTTTTAAATAGTTGATTTCTGAGTGCTAGTTTACTTTATCAAGGGTCTAAAATGATATTTTATTGATATGTAATATCTGTTTAGCGTTTGATAGGAATTTTACCATCTAGAGAATAATTTCAGATTTTATTAAGGCTCACATGTTTTACACTCTATGTAGTTAGGCCCATATTTATGAAAAATCATGCACAACTTCGCTAGCGCAATTGTGCATCAAAAAAATTAGCGCGAGCTAACGCCATTCTCAAGCACCATTCTTGCATATTTAAAAAAAGACTGGCTAGCGTCTGAACAAAAGAATGGCATTAGGGAAAATGGTGCTAATGGGTCAAAAATGACACTAGACTGAGTAGCGGCACAAATTCTGCCGCTAGTCAGCCTAGCATCATTTTTGGATGCACAGGAGTCCTTACCACAACCCTAATGCCAACCACAGGGGACCAGTGTTCCCAGGACATCCCCAACAGACCCAGTGCCAGCCAGGGGGCCCCATGTAAGGGCCATCCAGTGGCACGCATACCTACCTAGTATGGACTCCCTTCTCCATACTTACCTGGTATGGGCTCCCTCCTCCAGTAGTGTCCCTGTGGTGTGGGTGTGGTGGTGATGCTGGGGGTTGGGGTGGGCATCTATATGCCCATTCCATGGTGTTTCCCCATAGAAATGGGCCTAACAGCACTTTAACACCTGGTCTGACAAGACATTAAAATTTAGCGCTAATCGGCCTTAGCACCATTCTTTAGGTCCGCCTCCTAGGTGAGCTACGTTTTAGCCTTGGGAGGTAAATATGGAGCTGGGGGGCTAGCATCATTTTTAGGAAGGGAACGCCTACCTTGCATATCATTGTCGCTATTTGACGCAAGGTGGGTTGGCGCTTCCTAAAAATGGAGCTAACTCCTATATTTGGACGCTAGACGGGTCTAGCGTCAAAATAGTAATATGGAATTAAGTTAGCACCGCTTTAGCGTAAAAAGTAAATGACGCTAAGGCAGGGCTAACTTTCCATAAATATGGGCCTAAGTGTCTTGAATTTGTGCACAAGTGAAGTCTTCTCTTAATTGCAGATTATATGCAAAGATTTCACTATGGAGCTCCTACCACCATTCAGTACTTTTTGGGTATTGGCTAGACAGCACTTGCGCTGTCTCTTTGAGACATGCTGTTTACACATTGTGGGCTTAAAGCCGATACCTTTCATTTATTTCTTCAAGTGTGCTTTAAAAAACCTTGTTTGCAAGTGGTTAATATTCACTTTATGTTCCTCCTTTTCGTGGGTTGCTTCCTCCCACAGAGCATATCTCAATTACTTGTATCCTTGCACTTTTATTCTTGTATGTTGGTTGTATGTTGGAAAATTGATGTCCTCAAGAGAGGGCCCCAATAGTCTGTTCCAAATAATTCACCCCAATGCAAACCTTTGTGCCTCGTCACACATACCAACTAGGTGGCTAATGTTTTGCTGAGGCACAAACCTTTTATAACTATGCTTCTTCCATGATGCATGTTGTTTATCCAGCCAGGGTGCTGGGGGGGTTGGGTTCAAACCTGGGAATTGCCCAGGATGGGATCAGCTCCTGGGCTCAAGAAATAGCTGTGTGGGCACTTTGCTAACATTTGGCACAATGGCTTATGCCTCAGCAAAATATTAACTAGCTAGCTGGTTTGTGTGATGAGGGCACAAAAGTTTGTGTGCTTCTCAAAAGTAATTAAAGTGTATTATAATTGTATATGCTTACAATACCCAGAATTGGTGGGAAACAGAAACAAAGGGTTCTAGTAATAAATCTCTGTGACATAACTGTGTTATTTTGTTGATTGCGCCTACTTATAGCGCCATACACAAATGCATTAACATTGGCAACGCTTATAGGTCTCGGATTGCCAAGACCTATTGGCTTTGCCAATGCTTGTTTATCTTTGGAATTCCTTGCCTCTTTTCTTACTAAGACAGAGGGTACACAGAGAGTGAACATTTTCTTAGGAGAAATGGTGAGGGAGGGCATAAGAAGCAAACAGCAGGGCTTCTGCAGCCACGGTCTGTCTGTAATTTGAATGGTGGGTCAGCACAGCATGTTGCCCGAGAGAAAACAAAGAAAACTGGAAAACGTGAGTGGGGCGGAAGGGACGAGGAGATACTGATGTGGATGCTGCACTGGGGGAAGAGGAATGATGGAGAGCGAGACGTATAGTGAAAGTGTGAAGGTAGAAGTGATGTCTAGGCAAGAGGAGTGGGAAAAGGTGCAGGTGAGTCCCTGAGGCAAGTTTGTTCCTTGGTCCCTCAGAAATGGCTGAGGAGGACTACTGGAAGGTAGAAGACTGCAACACGATGCGAATAGCTTTATTGCCTATAGCAGCTGGCAATTTATATCTGTTATATATCACAAACCCTCCATATTACACCCCAATAAATATGGGCTGGCACTAATGCCTACTTATTGGTACAGTACATCAGAAATTAAAACTATGTCAGTAGAATATTTTTAAGTAGATTGTAAAAACAGTTGACATCTGTGAAAGATAAAATAAATAGTTACTAACAAAAAGGTTGGACACGTATTTATCAACTTTTTGCATTATCCTTGTACCATGCAAGAGGACGCAAGAGCGACAAAAAACCTAAATGAGATTTATCAAGCTATGCAAGGCCACCTTTCAAGGCCCTGTGTGGATGTCTAGAGTAGCACAAGGCAGCGCAAATCGCTGCTCTGCATAATTCTGCAGCAGGGAGGCATGCCACAGGTGGAGCGTGGATGTTCCACGCATTCACCCACTCATTCTGACACATTCTCAGGTTTACCAACACTGCTAAACCTGAGATTGTGTCTGAATTGTATGCCTCCCTACCTGAGGAGCAACGAGAAGTATCTTTATTTCTCCTCGTTGCTTCCTCTTTCTAAGTGTGCTGCCTTTTGCAACACACCTAGAAAAAGGAAATGCCTCTGAGGATTGTTTTTGTGCAGGAAGTTGCACTTCCTGCACAAAAACAATCCTGCCCGCAAACTAGGCACCCTTGCAACATGACCCAAGGGTGCCTGCATTGGCTCTTGGCAGCCAAAATTGCGCTAGGAAAGGGCAGGAATGCGCTGTATAATTTTAAATACAGTGCATTCTTGCCCTCACACAGTGTAGCACAACAAGGTGGCTTGCTGCGTTGTGTAAACTTCTGATAAATATGAGCCTTAATTTGTAGAATAATGCTCAATTTGCAGTTCAGATACACATTTACATTTCTGACAACGGTGTAAGTTTGGGAGTTTACCCGAGGTAGGAAACCAGTAGAAGGGGGACCATTGCTGTGGGACAGTTTCAAGTTGTTTTGTTTTGTTGTTATTGAATTGCATTCAAATATCTTTGATCCTCACAAAGACATCTGAAATGTATAGAAGAAAGTTGGAGGAAATAAATGCCAGGGTTTTGTCCATGTGGACCAGACTATGATGATGTTCTGTGTGGGAGTAAAAGTGAGATGTGATGTGATGATATGTATGTATTTGGTGTTCAGTTTCAAAGCATGGTTAAATTCAAGTGGCAAAACAGGTGATGTTGCTTTCATTCTGAAGTTGTAGAGGAAAGCCCTAAGATAAAGCTCGCATTAACGGCATCTTTCATGGTATTTGGAATTTTGCTTCAGTGGAAAACATATTGTTCTCCACAGAGAGATTTGGAGGTGAAAGTCATGGCCAAGGAGGCCAGTGAAATTAATATTTTCCTTTAACTCCGTGAAGCGTGTTGTGTGTTTCAGATCCTGAAGGGCTAGAAAAATAACTATTTCTATTTGTAAAGTGCATGTTCACCAAGAAAGGTATGTCTATGATTACCTAATTCAATGGGGCTCATTTTTTGTACCTCAGAAGGATGAAAGGTTTTGCGACCTCTCCGTGATTTCAACCTTTAACCAGGAGGGCAAACACAGAACCCACAAAGAGATGCATTAGTTCACCATGCCCCAGACCCTTCCTCGTAGGCTTTGTTAGGCAAATTTATTTGTGTTTTTCTGAGGTGAATTAAATATGCACATTTTGCAAAGATAAAGGAATTCTGGTGCCCTGCTGGTTTGAAGTAATGAAGGTTCTCTTGCATTGGAGGACTGCAGGAGAAATCTATTTAGCTTGTGGTACTGAAAATTCTGGACCCGTGTTATAAACATCGTTGTATCACAACGATTTTGGTATCAGCAGACCGAGAATGATTAGAATAGTATGCACAAGCATTGTATTCATATTCGGGTAACGAAATCACCCGAATATCAGAGTTTCCGTCCTGAACCCTCGTGTTCCATTTAAACGACAGCCATTTTGTGATTGCCCTCACATAGGCCAATGTCTAATGCTGAAAACGAGTCTGAAGGACACGTACATCTTTGCTGACTCCTCTGTGACCTGGGCAAGCTGACTCCACTGCCTGAAGCCAAACCTGTTCGGCCAGTTTCTTTCCCAGTGGCCGAATGAGATTAGTATCAAGGCACAACACATCATAAAACCTTTCATCACACACAAACCATGCCTAATCTTACACACACCTGTCCCTGTTTCTTTCTTTATGACTTGCTTTACAAGGAGGAGGTGCCTGTTTATATTGGGGGTCCGTTGATATCTGATGAAAGTACTGAGCCTTGCCGGGTAATTGATTGAGGGCTGGACAAACTGAAATATGGGCTTGTCATCATAACCCTGCTATTTCTTTGTAGTGAAAATATGTGAATGGTCAACTGTAAAATAAGGAATGTTTGCCCAAAGCATAATAGTTTGTATAAAAGAGAAGGTTAGCTTTGCAAGAGGAACAGTCTCCTGAGAATATACACTGTGTTGTACTTCTAGGATACCTGTTACTGGCTGCAGCCAATAAACAAGATCTTTGACTTCACCAAGAAGACTCTGTGTTTCTGTAGTCTGAAACAGGAAGGACTCGAAGTCTTAGGGTGTGTTCCCTGGCACCACTGGGTTCTGAAAAATCCAGTACTTCAAGCTGATCGTGAGGAAGAATTTCATATACTACTGAGTTTGCGACTTTGCCTAATGCAGGTGGGTTAAGCTTTCTCAGTTTAAATAATATAGGAGCAGAGTAGGAATAATTGGTGGTGGGTGGGTGTGGGCGTCGGGGTGGCAATGTCTGAGATGAAAGGGACCAAGGGCAAGGGTAGGTATTTTATTGTGGGCAAATGAGGATGAGGTTGGGGATTGGGGAATACTGTGGACATGTGCACGGTGGAGAGAATGTATAGGTGATCAGACATAGAAAATTGTATAGCCTGAAGACAATGCACAAGGTTGCCATTCTTTTTTAGTTGTAATAGGAGGTTTAAAATTTAAGCATTCGTGTGAGTGAAACCAGATGCACAGCATCCAATGTCCATCTTCACCAGGGGCGTAGCTCCAGGAGGCAGTGTTTTGGGTGTTATACCACCCTAAAAAGTGTATTCTGTAGTAAATAGTTGGATACAAGTGCTTTCAGTCGGGTAATGTGAAGTGTGTGTCGGATTTCACTGGAATTCTTACATGCCTACACTAACAAATCACACACACTCCCTCTCTCCTATGCCTTGGATTCCTAAGAAATTGTAGATTAGTTTGAAAAATAATGCGTTTTAAGCACCCCTAACAATCTCTTTCCAATTCCTCTTCAGCCTCTATGTCCTGCTTCTCGTATCCTGTTTTAACATGATACCCCAGCATGATTGTTGGAAAATCGGAAGTTTACGTCCCCCATTCATACTGACCAAGCTACACCCATGATCCTCACTATCAGGCAAAGTGTTTGTCCAACCACCTTGTGAACCACTTACTGAAGGATATGTGAAAATAGGTGGGTGAGGAAAGCTTACTGTGAAAGTTTAAACAATGTTAAAAGGCGGTCTGCTTATAAATGTCTTAACAAATGAGATATTCTGATTATCTGCTACTAATCACCTACATAAAACAAGCACTGACAAAGCCAATAGCATTGGCCTCAGGAAGCAGATGTGATGCTTATTTGTCTTTCGTAAAATATTTTTGGAAGCATATGTCACAAAAGTTTAAAAAAAAGAAAAAAGAAAATGGGCACTACTTAAATGTGATAGCCATATGCCTGCACTACAAATTTAAAATGTAAAAAAAATAATAACCCTATAGATAATTTTTTATAGGACACCACAAGTGCTTTCTAGCAGCCAAGTGAACCTATGACAGGAACTGAAATCCCTTTTAGCTCAATGCACATCACATGAAAATAAGATTCTTATTGGTACTCAGAAAAGGTAACATTGAGGGAGAGTGGCCAAGGCATCAATGATTTGGATGCCTGAAACCGAGCTTCTGGTGATAAGGGTCTACTGGTATGAGGAACCTGGTAGACCCCAGCCATAACACCCGAAGTGGACGTGGGAGGGGCCTTCATGGTGACCATCTGGAAACCTGGTGGTTGGCAGCCCTCTAGAACCTGCCTTGGATGCCTGAATTTGGTCCGGTGAGTTAGAGCCCAAGAGCACACTAGAGACCTCCAGAGGCATGTAGGTCATAGCAAGGAGATTGTGCGGTTGGAGCTGCTGTGCTAGAGTAGCTGAGCAGAGAGCCTAAAGAGGATGTGTGTGGCCAGTCCCCTGTGGCCAAGAGAGACGCCTGCTTGCTAACATGGACCGGTGGCTGAGCCATGGCCAAAAGACACTTGGGGGCATGGTGACTCCTGTGGAGGGTGCAAGCCTAGGGGACCTGACAACGGCTGGATTCCGGGTGGCAGCCTTGGCTGCCATGCTGGCAGAGGCACACAGTGATACAAGTGATTCCACAGTGGTTGAGGCCGGCCCCTGGTGAAGGAAAAGTGATTCTGTTTGCGCTTAGGCCCCAGTACTGTTCTCATGCCTGGAGACACCAGGGAGGGCAACAGCTCCCTTGGCAGGCCCTGGAGACCTGCCAGAAACTGCTAGGTTCTGGGTGGCTGCCTTTCCCACTCCCCCTTACAACAACAAAGGAGAAAACACAAAACAAAACATGGGACGGAGTGCCCTGTTGCGATCATGTGACAAGCCTCCCCGAGACCACACAGGGGAACGTTGTGGGTGCAGTTGTACCCCAGCTGTACTGGCTAGTGCCAAGGGTCAGCTTTCCTGTGAGAAGTCCCCTTTATTTATGGAGGAGCATCTGACATGGGTGAGAAACTAGGTGCCTGCTACGAGCCACAGTATTGTGAGGGGCAGATGCACTCAGCGACTACACCAGAGAAGTCCTCTAGTGGAGACCCCATCCCATGCACAGACTCCTACGGCACATGAGAGCTGAATAAATAAGTGAGCTATCCTGGCAAGAGTGCCCATCAATGCTCCCTTCACTCAAATTGTGCATACCAAGCAAAGGGGCCCTAGAAAGGAAGGGGTGGGTCCCCTGAGCAGAAGGCCCAGACAAGAAAGGGTCTGAACTCGACTTGGAAGCTCACACCACTGCAACCCTGGCAGCCAGTCGGGACACCAAGGACACTCTGGAACCATTGTGGGTTCATTTTATAGCCATGCTTGGGCACACATATCCTACCTTAGGCCTGGGGCCTGTGCCCTTTTACCCAGGCACAAGCTCTATTTTCATTTATTCATTTGAATTCATCTTAGCACAGCCAGCCTAATGTTTTATTTTCCTAATCAGCCGCTGCTCTAAGAACTAGCTGTTATTGCTTCCAGTGCACAACATTTTCACAGTGTACCTCTGCTCAAGGTTGCATATCGCAGTACATGATATTTTTTCTAGTATTACCGCCACAAGAGTGCACAAACAATCCATTAATTAGACACATATTCATATCAGGATTGTTTCTTAGAACACAAACATGTTTTATTATAAAAACCTCACACAGGCCAAAGAGGGTTAGAGAAGTCATTCCAGCCATGGGGCCCATCCATGCTGCATGCCATTTCATTGCTACTTTGCTAACCTCTGCCCTGTCTCTGCAACTCACCAAGAGCAGAATGGGCAGACTTCCGTTTTCAGGTAATTGGGGCGGGTGTTTTTTTCTATGGACTGAGTATAGGTAGATTTGGGCTATCACTGCTATGCTCTCACAGTAGAAGCTAGACGTTTGAATAGGATTCCAATGCACATGTTTATTCCATATGCTGGGATTCTTTATTTCTTTTCACTTAAGGTAACAATCCTGATTGTGCTCTCTCTCACCTTCCTAATAATTGCAGTCCATATATTTAATCTTAGATTGCAGTCTTTTCAATGAATGCATTGAAAACTGTCCTGCAGCTCTTTGTCTGCCTCAATGTGTGTGACATGTGTGCTAACGAGAGAAAGGGTTATGCTGACTATGACTGCCCTGTGGAATTACAGAGTGCCATGCATCAGGCTGCCACAAATCACTTTTACTTTCTAGGTTTGGGTGAGGTGCTGCTAGCAAGCCAAAAGATTTAGGCCGGGAGCTACTAGATGGTGTAGGAGTGACTCAGTCACCCACACACAGTGGTGCTGTTGCCCAAATCCAGAAGTGTTGTGCCCATGACGAGAGTCCTATGACATGGTGTCACCAAATTTGGTAAGGCACTAATTCTACTGGTCTCTGGAGTATCTTTTTCTTACACATACCTAAATGTACCCTAAGTACCATTAAACGGATACATCATGGGTCTTAGGGAAAAGTCCTCTTCAGCTGAATAGGGAGTACCTATCTAGGCTGTAGTTTGTTCAAGCTTGTACCTTGAAAGGATTCCTCCACTGGTGTTCCAGGCCCTGATCTTGATTCTTTGCTATGGCACAACCTGTCACACAGTTTCTCTTAGGTAATGGACTAACAATTGAGGGTGGGGAAGTTACGTTCATGGTAGAGGCCAATGACGCATGCAGAACAGAAATATTTTACTCCTGGGTGACCGGTCAGGCAGTCAACGCAGACGCAAATACATTTCACACATACAGAACAGCAAATGTACCACAACAATACAGAGTGTATCAATATTTAGAAATACCTCTAAATTATCAAGAACACCATGATTGGTTTAATGGCACCCTACCACATGTAAAACAACCTGTTATATTAGGTCCATTAGGTAATGATGGACCAACATGGCCAACATTGGCCACTTATATGGCACATCCCAATGTACAAACTATGCAAGCAGCTGAAACACGCATATTATACACGAACTAGTAGCAATATATATGGATGCTTATTACAATTCGTAATGAGGACCTTAAACACTACCCAGTGAGGGCTGTTCCAGCTATAAAACAATTAGCCGTTAAAGGGATAAATCCACAAACTGATCATTTAATAATGGGGAAACCACCCACTGAGTGGGAAAATATTCTGTCCTGGGTTGCACAAAAAACAAACCAGATGGAAGCAGTGTTTCACCTTATGGGACCCCAAGACAAACACAGAATTCCCACAACACCCAGGGTCTTAGGGAAAAGTCCTCTTCAGCTGAATAGGGAGTACCTATGTAGGCTGTAGTTTGATTAAGCTTGAGCCTTAAAAGGATTGCCTGTTGGTGTTCCAGACCCTGATCTCGATTCTTTGCTATGGCACAACCAGTAATTAGCACAGAAAACTGTAGACAACCTGTCACACAGTTTCTCTTAGCTAATGGACTAACAAATGAGGGTGGGGAAGTTACGTTTGTGGTAGAGGTCCATGACGCATTCAGAACAGAAATATTTTGCTCATGGGAAGTGGCGGCTGCTAAGGATTAAAAATGGTGGGGCGTTAAATGAAGCCATCAATTTTCCATTAGTTATCAAGCATGAGTAAGCATAGGCTAAAGATGCATGCAGGCTGTAAAGTTTGCGCAAATCATAAAAGTACCCAGCACCAAGCACCATCTTTGACCTCTTTTATTTATTTTTGTTATTTAAATTGTTGATTTTAGTCAGCACCAGTGTTACCAGAACAGCCCTGTACAGGCCTCCCTGCACGTGCTTGGTGCAGGGTACTTTTATGACATCTTCCATGGGTCAGGCAGATCAACAGGACAAAAAAAGTGTAATATAGCTAGCCCTTTTAAAATTATTCTCAAAAGAAAAAACATTTTGCACACATATGTGACTTGTTTAGTCCAGTTCATCTAATTGGCTCTTTAAAGCAATGTGGTGAAAGAATTACAAAACATGTAATTAGAAAACACACACAGCCATTGAACATTTCATCTAGGGCAATGGCATTAATCTTTTAAACTGAAAAAGAAAAGCTTGATAGGCCCAAATATATTGACTTTGAGACAAGCATAAAGATACAGCAGTCTAAAGGTTTCCAAGTCATTCTGGAGGCACTCGGACAATTATAACCCTTCTCTTATGGGATGGTGTTTTTTTCAAATTATAGAAATCTATTTCACTGGCGGAATGGTGGAAACAGGAAATAAATGCCAGCATACACGACCATGGGAGAGGAGAAAATACTCAGCACATAATGGAATGTGCATATTTAGGAGCTCCAAACTGAAAGTACATGCCAGACACTTCTGATATAATTGTGCCAGATCATCCTGTCTACTGACAATCAACACACCAAGATAATAAATTGTATTTGTATAGTGCTTACTACCCCTGACGAGGCATCGTATGAGCCTGTCTGGAAATTCTGAGCCGTGCTGGACTAGCTGCTTTGTATTCAGAGAGATCGTGGGGATAACTAGCCACATATTCACACTTTTCTGGTGAAAATAACCAGTGCCATGGAATAAATAAAAAGATGAGTCCTTCTGCTGTGGGGCTCACTTGATGTGCAAAATAAATCTGTATTACCCTTTTATCCTTCCATCTCTGGGCTCACTCGGCTATGAAAAGGATCATTAGACAAACCTCTCTGACCTGTTCAGTGCACCTCCTCTCAGCGACGTGCAGTGACACAGGAACCTCAACAGTTTGTATTCAAAACTCGCAAACTGCTCAGATTCCAGGGCTCAGCTTGCCGCCTTCAGCCTCTAACCCCACCCCCTCATAACTGGTCACAGGGTGGAGAGGGGTTAGTAAGGCTTGATGAGCCAGGCACCCTGTGACAAACAGGAAAAGGGCGAGGTGGCTTTGCTTCACTGCTTGATAGACACAATGCCCCTAGAGCTGCAGGGCTTCAGTCAGAAACGCCCAGGGACAAGCTTTCCACTCATGTCATCAGGAGGTGGAGCTTAGCGCAGGAGGCAATGATTTTGCCTACAGGGCTGTGAACTTATCAGCCTGGCAAATGGTATTTGATGCAAGCCTCACTGAGACAGCTGCGAAGGTGCAGGAGAGGCCTGCTAGATGAGTGTTCGACTGACAGTGAGTTATTTTAAGCACTGCCCTAAAGCACATTTATTTCAGAACTGACAAAGAAGATTTAAACATTTTTCTTCAGTAAAGAAAAATCTGTTTTGCAGAACAAAATAAAGGGGGCGGAGCCCCAGCGCCCATGTGGGGAAACCTCCACTGCTCATGGGTCACCGGTCAGGCAGTCAACGCAGACTCAAATACATTTCACACTTACAGAATAGCAAATGTATCACAACATTACAGAGCACATCAATATTTATAAATACCTCTAAATTATCAAGAACACCATGATTGGTTTAATGACACCCTCCCACATGTAATACAAACTGTTAGAGTAGGTCCATTAGGTAATGATGGACCAACATGGCCAACATTGGCCACTTATACGTCACATCCCTATGTATAAACTATGTAAGCAGCTCAAATATGCACATTATACATGAACTAATAGCAATATATATGGACACTAAACACAATTCATAATGAGGACTTTAAACACCACCCAGCGATGGCTTCTCCAGCTATAAACCAATTAGCCGCTACATTGATAAATCCACAATCTGATCATTCAATAATGGGAAAATCACCCACTGAGTGGTGTTGGACTTTTTTGCTTATGCAGGGTCACCCCCAATCTTTTTGCCTCCTACCTCCTATTTTTTCTGACCTGTTGCTGTTGGCTTTTGAACTCTGAGCACTTTACCACTGCTAACCAGTGCTAAAGTGCATATGCTCTCTTTGTAAATTGTATGGTTAATTGGTTTATCCATGATTGGCATATTTGATTTACTAGTAAGTTCCAAGTAAAGAGCACTAGAGGTGCCCAGGGCCTGAAAACCAAATGCTGCTAGTGGGCCTGCAGCACTGGTTGTGCCATCCACCTTAGTAGCCCTGTAATCATGTCTCAGACCTGCCACTGCAGTGTCCGTGTGTGCAGAGTTTAACTGTAAATTCGACATGGCAATTGTACCCACTTGCCAGGCCTAAACCTTCCCTTTCATTACATATAAGGCACCCCTAAGGTAGGCCCTAGGTAGCCCCAAGGGCAGGGTGCAGTGTATGGTTAAGGTAGGACATATATTAATGTGTTTTATATGTCCTGACAGTGAAATACTGCTAAATTTATTTTTCACTGTTGCAAGGCCTGTCCCTCTCATAGGTTATCAGGGGGGGCTACCTTTAAATATGATTATAGTGTAGATTCCCTTTGGGAGCGGATAGACTTGGAGTTTGGGGTCTCTGAGCGCACAATTTAAAAATACATCTTTTAGTACAGTTGATTTTAAGATTGTGTGTTTGAAAATGCCAATTTTAGAAAGTGGGTATTCTCTTACTTAAACCATTCCTGTGACTCTGCCTGTTTGTGGATTCCCTGTCTGGGTCAGTTTGACAGTTGGGCTTGTTGCACCTCTCACTAGACAGTGAAGCAAAGGGAGCTGGGGTGTAGTCTGCATTTCTGATTAGCCATCTGTGTTAGGTAGGAGGGGAGGAGTGGTCACTCACAACTGAAAGGGCTGTGCCTGCCCTCACACAATACAGTCTCCAACCCCATGGTGTGTGTCTGGGGACTGGCCTGGGCAAGGCAGGATTTCACAATCAAGAGAGACTTCCCTTTGAAGTAGGCCTACTTCAAAGGGCAAAATGGGTATAAGAAGGGCACCCAAAACCACAGACTTTAGAACACTTCTGGAAACCAAGAGGAACCTCTGCGTGGAGAAGAGCTGAAGAGTTGAGGAAGAAGAGCTGCCCTGCCTGTGACTGTGCTTTGTGGAGCCCTCCTGCAGTTGCTGCTTCTGCCTATGCTAGAGGACAAAGACTGGACTTTGTGTTGCCTTCCTTCTTGAGAAGAACTCTGCAAGGGTTTGATTTAGAGCTTGCCTCATGTTGTTTGAAGTCTGAGGGACAGCAAAGACTTCTCTCTGCAGGCACCTGGAGTTTCTGGAGAGACTCCTACTCTGCAAAGTGGTGCCCATCCAGATCCTGGGACCCTGAAAGGAGAAGCTGGTAGCCCAAGAGTGAGAAATCCACGCACCGACTGCGGTGCGGGGAAATTATCGACACAACTCTGATCTGCGGCTGAAAAATCGACGTGCCGCTGGCCTTGTGGCTGAAAATCGATGCTCGCCTGCCACGTGACCGGAAGATCCAACGACTGGAGCTGGGGAAACAACGTGCAGCATCGCTGATGGAGACTGGTGAGATCGCAACCTGCGCTGCGTGGTTTTCGGATCATCGGGCAGCAGGATTTCTGACACAAACACCGCTGGGCGTGTAAAAATGACGCAAGGCCTGCCCGGACCCGAGAGTGCTGACCGGATCGACCCATCGCTCTCCTGCAGAGAGAAGAAACAACGCACGCCGACCCGACTAAAGGAGAAACAATGCAAGGTCTTATAAGTGAGTGATATCGACACACCGAAAGCCCTTTTTGACGCACAATCGCCCGTGCGGGGTTAATTTTGAAATGCCCAAGGTACATTTTCATGCTAACAGCATTAGTGCTGTGTTTAAAATTACATGAATACTCTTTTTGGTTTTTGGTTGATGACTTGTGTATTGTGGATTTTGTAGTTTTGGTCTTGTTTTGTTTAGATAAATATTTTCTATTTTTGTAAGCGTGTGTTGTGTCATTTTGTACTATTTTCATGGAAGTATTGTGTGTGTTGGTACAAATACTTTACACCTAGCACTATGAAGTTAAGCCTGCTGCTTGTGCCAAGCTACCAAGGGGATGAGCGGGGTTAGCTGAGGGTGATTCTCTTTTACCCTTGCTTGGACAGGGGGTAACCTGACTGCCAACCAAAGACCCCATTTCTAACAAGTGGGAAAATATTCTGTTTTGGGTTGCACAAAAAACAACCCAGATGGAAGCAGTGTTTCACCTTATGGGACCCTCAGACAAACAAAGAATTGTCATATATGCTTGCCTTTTGGAACGGTCCCTCAATAGAGGACTGTGCCACTTGGGGCACAGTCTTTGTGGCAATATACACCACTACACATGGTACGATGAGACTTGCAAATCTACTGGAAATGTTCAAACAGATTCAAAATGAACACAGAGCAGCTTCGACCCTGGATCTGGGGATGAAACTCATGCGCAATTTAGACATGGTCTCCTCAATTATTTTAAGTAATATTTCTAAGTAATTTTAAGGGGGAAGCAGCAGCACTGGCAATATACCAGCAGCTCTAGGAAATTTCTGAACAGGATCAAGAGTGTGAGCATCCAAAGATTATTTCCGAAACTTACACTAGCCTAGGTCGGGATAGTCTGGGGGCCAGATCAACTAAACCACAACTATAAAGTGCTTCTGGTAAGGAGTGTACTAAACAAGCACAAGAGAGCTCTGACAAATACTGGGATAAACAAATGAAAAAAAGGGAGAAGCTAAAAAAGAGAATCACCGCAACAAGAGGCCCTAGAAAAAAGATATAGGTGGTAATTTCAACATTGGCGGTAAAAAACGCCTACTGCAGCGGTGACGGCTGCCAAAATACAGCTACAGTGGCTACCATCCGTCCGCCAAATTATGAGCACTGCCGGACTTCCACCACAAGAACAGTGGAAATCTGGCAGTGTTCCTGGTGGCGGACGGTGGTAAGGTGGTGCTGATACCACCAGCACCACTATGCCAGAAGAACGCCGCCAGCCGTATTGTGACCTGTGATACGGCCTGGCGGTTTTCTGCTGGCAAGCGCTGCTGGCGGTAGCAGCTCCCCTTCCCGTTCCCTGCCGGAAGACCTCCTGGACAAAGATAAGTCCGACAGGGGAGGGGGTGGGGGCTGTTGTGTATGTGTCTGAGTGTGTGTATGAATGTCTGAATGTGTGTGTGAATGTGTCTGTGTGTTGTGTTGTTTGCGTGGGTGTATGTGTGTAAGAATGGTGAAGTGAGTGCGTGTCTGCATGTCAGTGTGATTGTGTGTAAGAATGTGAACAAGCATGTCTGTAAGTAGGTGTGTATTAATGCATGTATGCCAGTGTGAGTGACTGGGTGTATGTCTGTGGATATGTGCGTGTATTGGGGGTGGGTAGGGGTGTGCGTGTATGGGAAGTGGGTGTGTGTGTGCGTGTATGTGGGGTGTGGGTGTGTGTGTGAGGATAGGAGGGGAGTGGGGGGAGTTTGGATGGAGGGTGGCATCTGGTGAGTGTTGTGGGGGTGGGGGAGCCGCCAACCGGCGACAAGGATGGAATTCTCTGTCACTGGTAGGGCCTACCACCATGGTTTTTGTGGTGTTGCTAACGCCACGAAAACCATTATGGTAGGCAGGCTCATGATGCCGCCGGCGGTACTGTGCCGGCCGCTGGGCTGGAGATTGATATCTCCGATCCGGCAACTGATACCGCCATGGCGTTATGAGTAGAGAATTGGCGGATTGGCAACAGCCAACCCGCCATTCTCATAATATGGTGGGCACTCCTCCTAACTGAACTCGTTTTTACACCTGCGCTGCTGCCAAAAGTGGGGTCAGGATAGGGGGGTTGGCCATCTCCACCACCTGGAGAGACCTGGGTTCCATTACAAAGGCGACAAAGCCTTTAAAGCTTCCTGCCCTGGAAAGTCTATTCTGCCTGGGAGAGAAGGTCACACCTCTATCCAGAGCAGGCCTTTGTATCAGGACCTTGAGAGAGCTGGCTCTCACCTTCAGGGGCCAAAAACACATTTGTGGAGGCTGAACTGGCAAGACCAATCCGTTAGCACACAAGTAGCTGGTAGGTTTTCAGGGGGCACCTCTAAGGTGCCCTCTGTGTTACATTTTTATTAAATCCATCACTGGGGTCAGAGAAGGTTTAATATTCTGAGATGTTTGATACCAAACCTCCCAGTATTCAGAGAAGCCATCATGTAGCTTGGGAATTCGTAATGACCAGTGTCTAGGACATTCATTTAAAATGGCAGCCCTGTGCACTTACAATGTCTTAGAATTGACAGAGGCATAGCAGGGGCATATCTGCTCATGTATTTATGCCTTCACATGCGTCTGGATGCACCCTGCCTTAGGGGTGACTTACACCTGGGACATTCAGTGATAGGAGACCTGGCACACAGAGGTGTGTGACAGGTAGTGTTTTCAATTTAGCCTGCACCAACACATGCAGTCTGCAATGGAAGCACTGTGTGGGTTTGGTGAGAGTTCTCTGGGGTGGCACAATTGAGGGGCACCATTTAGTAGGGACAAACAATAGTAGCTAAAGAGTAGTAGCTAAAGAGTGTGTTAATTGTGCAAAACAACCTTGCACAACAAACCTTTGGGGAAAGAGATCTGGCACTGGGGACTTTGTTAGCTGGGAACCAGTGCCACATCAGAAACCAGGAAAAAATGGGGGCTAACCATGTCAAAAAGGGTGCTTTCCTACAGTAGTTCCCTTGCCTCTCTTGCTACCCCATGGGATATACCTCTTCAAGCACTCACCAATGCATCAACATGGAACAATGCTTCCATAGTGTCCCCAAGCTTGGGGCGGGTGAAGAATGAAGTTTTGATCATTCCTGTCACCACTTTATCAACAAGAAATGTCCAAGATGTAGATCTCTACTATTCCAATTCAACCCAAACAGATGACATTGTTTATTATGAACCACAGACTTTGGGTAAATCTACCCTTTCTGCACCAGCTCCAGATATTTGCACAAACTGCTTCTGGTTACTTTACCACCGTTGATACTATTTCTTCAAATTTGTCAGCCTTAGCAACTGCACCTGTATCAAGAACACATAAGATTTACATTTGGCTTAAAAACAATTATTTGATTCGTCCATGGCACTATCTATGGTTACCTCTGACATTGTTTGCCTTTCTGCTTTGGATTGGTTTTGTTATTGTTTTCATTCTACAGATAAATGGTCACTATCTTCCTAAATGCTCTGCTGTTGAACTGTTGGATGAAGTTCTAACATCTTACCTTTCTTCCCCTAAGGTTCGAAGAGACTTGTCCCTTATGAACATTTCAGCTATTCCTATTCCCAATAGGATTGTTTGGGATACTGTACCATATAATATATTTGGACCTACGGTGTTACAACTCTGTCGTCCCATTTCTTTGGTATACTTGTGTAGTACTACATTTGCTTCCTGGGACTTCAAATCCCATAATGCACAGCCTGGTAGTCAGGAAAGCAATGGATTCTGTTTCCCATTGTTTTCTATGGGAGAAGTCCAGTTGCTCCTTTTCACCGGATCCTCTCCTCCAGGACTTGCAAGTGTCTGAAACTACACACACCTGAGACCACTCCTGTGCAGCACCCTTGGAACTGCTTATAAGCAGCCATTTCCTCGAGATCCTTGTCGTGCATTGGAGTTCGATTCCGTTGTGTTACAGACCCTTTATCGGATGGTGTTCCAGTCTTGCTCCTGTTCTGTTCCAGCTTGAACCTGTTTCCTGTTTCCCTGCCCTGCTCCTGATTGTACCAGCCTGAGTCTGCTCCCTATCTCTAAGCCTTGTACCTGTTTGTTTCCTCCAGAGCCTGCTCCCTGTTTCTCTGTCCTGCTCCTGCCTTGTTACAGCCTGAGCCTGCTCTCTGTTTCCCAGTCCTGTTTACTGCTTATTCCTACTCCCTGTATTCCAGGCCTGTCCTTGCCTGTTCCAGCCAAAGCCTGCTCTCTGTTTCCCAGTCCTGTCTCTATTTGTTCCAGTCAGAAGTTTGCACCCTGTTTTCCAGTCCTAGTCCTGCCTTTGCTTCAGCCTGAGTCTGTTCCCAGTTCTTGCCTCTTAGTTTGTTTCCTTCTGTTTCAGTTTCCTCTCGGTATTTGTGTCTGGTAAGTGTTCTATCAGTCTTCACCAGTGTATAATTGTCCTCCTTTGTACTGGGGTTG
Source organism: Pleurodeles waltl (assembly GCF_031143425.1). Lineage (NCBI taxonomy): Eukaryota > Metazoa > Chordata > Amphibia > Caudata > Salamandridae > Pleurodeles > Pleurodeles waltl. The sequence continues at coordinate 980,444,857 of NC_090449.1, forward strand.
GCTCCTGGTTTCCAGGAGACAATTCCAGCCTCCATCCTTGTCTAGTGTTATACGTTGTCTTTCGTGCCTAACAGTGACAGTGTGCTATTGCTGTTTTCTCAGGAATCGCCACTGTGTTTCCAGCTGGACCCACAAGAGTGTGTCTTGTGTATGTAAGTACTATCCTTGTTTGTGCTCTAAGGTCCAGAGACAGAACCACTTCTGCTGCCTCCTTTCTATGGGGCTGGCAGGGCGACTATCTGTAAGAGCAAACTGCACAGAGGCATTGACATTCCCTGTCACTGTGGGAGGTTCTGCGCCTTACTCTGTGTACAACCCCAGCATGTTTGTCCATTAGTAATCTGTTTCCTGTTTGTTCACACAAGGGTTTCTCTGCTTTTGCTTTCCTGTTTCCTGTGCCTGTCCATAGCTGTCCTTTCCGTGTATGCCTTTTGCTGCTCTTCTGCCCCACTACACTACCTCTTTAGGATATTCGGTGACCTCAAGGGGTGTCCCAACCAGAGTCCTGATCAGACCTGCCCGAAACCGTGACATACGGAGGTCATTCAAATTCCATATGTTTTCAAAATTTCTATGAATGATGTTATTACACTGTGGGTTGTTTCTGATGACTCAGATGTAAAAACAGTTGATTCTATGCTTTCTGAGCTTGAATATTATACTGTATTTGAAAGTGAGGATGTTTACTGGCAACAGAAAATTATGGGGAATTGTTATTTTATGATCATTATGAACATTATTTTCTTTACCAAGCTGGTATCCCTAGACTAGTCTACAATTATACAATGAGAACATTGCCAGACTACACCAGTGGGGAGTTCCAAATATATATAGACAAGTTTGCATATTATACTGGGCACGATGCTAAGAATGCTGATTCACACTATTTCAAATTACCTTCCTCTAAAGCGAGGAAAATATTGCTAACTAACACCAAATTGATTTACTCAGATTCCTTTGTTTCCAGCTAGCCACTGAGGGCTCTGAGTTTTAGAAAAAGACAATTGATTTAAATAGTGTATGAGGAAGATGAGATTGGAAAACACAGGGTAGGGTAGCTTTGTTTAGAGCATGCCCTGTTCCTTTACAAACCTTTAATTCATTACTTTCACGTCCTGATGGGTGGTTATTATGGCCAGTGGCCACAAATGGTTGTCATGCATGTTTTGTGAACTCCACACAGAGATTTAGAGCAAGCCAACCAGTGCCTTGTTACATCACAGCTCAGCACTCAGGTGTGCTTACAACATATAGGCCTTCATTAGGACCATGACGGTAAAAACCACGTACCGCCACGGCGGCGACAGCCAAAAGACTGTCACCATAGCTACCAGCCATCTGACATAATATGACCATAGCCAGATTTCCACCAGAAGGATGGTGGAAATCTGGCTGTGGCCATGCTGGCGGACGGTGGTAAGGTGGCGCTGCTGCCAGCAGCAACGCCACACCAGTAGACCGCCGCCGGCCATATATTATGAGAATTAATATGGCCTGGCGGTGTTCTGCTGGAGGACACTGCTGCTGGCAGCAGCACCCCGTCCTGTCTCCTGCTGGAGGACCCCCTGGACACAGGTAAGTGGGTGCTCCGACAGGAGAGAGGGGTGTTGTGTGTATGTGTGGGGGTGTTTGTGTGGATGTCTGTGCATGTATACGGGTGTGTGTTGTATGTGTGTGGATGTTTGGAGGTGTGAGTGCGTGTATGTTGAGTTGTGTGAATGTGTGTCTCCGTGTCTGTATGTAGGTGTGTGTGAATGGATGTATGCATGCGTGGATTAATGTTGGAATGGGTGTGTGTATATATGTGTGCATGAGTGAAGGGAGGGGCGTGTATGAAGGGGGATCTGGAGAGGAACAGGGGGTGAACCTGTGGAGGGGACGGGATGGGGAAGACCCCTATAAGTGACAGGGAAGGGATTCCCTGTCACTGATGGTGCCTACCACCATGGTTTTCGTGGCAGTACTGAAGCCATGAAAACCATGGCGGTAGGCGGGGTCATAATCCCACAGGTGGGCAAGTGACGCCGCCGGGCTGGAGATTGATGTCTCCAGGCTGGCGGCAGTTACTGCCGTGGCGGTCGGTGTGATACATTGGCGGTTTGGCTGAAACCACACTGGCAATGTCGTAATATGGACGAACGTACAGCCAGCCTGTTGCCAGTACTTTCCTCCATATTACTGCCAACCGCCGGGGTCATAATGACCCCCATAGTGTGGACAAACTGCACCCACAGTGGTTACGCTCTTCCACATTAACTGCTTTAAAAGAGCACCTTAGTCTGCTTTCAGAAAATGTCGATTTACAAGACTTCTTGTTAGGTCCTAGAAAGCCACGATCAAAATGTTTTTATCTGCCATATCTAATGAGGTATGGAAGCTTACGCAAATGGAAGTTGCCACATATTCATGGTAGATTGATAAAGAAAACATGGAACAGGCCCTAGGCGTTGTTGATAATGGTATGAACAAATTGACCAACTGCATTTACACACTAAATAACATTGAGTCATCTGTAATAGACATCATTCAAAATGATATGTCATTTTTACAATATGGGCAGGCTCAGCTTAGTTCCATTTTGCAGATGGGTTGGACGTTGCAAGTTCTCGAAAATGGCTGCATGCCCTGGCAGCACGTAAACTTCATGGAGTTATTTGCTACATTTAATTTAACAAGACAGCAACAGATAATGGCTAAAAAGTTAGAAAAGTTGCCCTTTACTGTAGCAGAAAGTCCATCGGCAGTATGGTTAGTTCATGGAGTGATTAATCTGCTTTTTTCAACATTTCAATTCACCAATTGTTTCAAATATTTTGCTGAAGGCAGATTTGAGCGGTTAGGGGACAGTTACATCCACAAGTTGTGGGAGTCACCTTTCAATTACAAATATCTGAACGGCGAGACAGAAGTCTACCTTAGCGGAAGTGAATGTGAGACAGCTGTTAGTCATTTTGAGTGTGCACCGAAAGTGTGTCTTGCTGTGCAGCCTGTGCTTCTTTGGACAAGGATCTGTTAATGTTCTTGATGAGGGTTCATTCACGGGCATGCCCATTGAGACTATAGTTGTTATATGAGGCATCCTATGAGCCACCCTTTGTGGACACGCTGGCTCTCTCCACCTCTGGCACTATGAGGAATGCTGCTCCCTTGGCTGTCCCTAAGGCTGGTGCATCTCCACACGTATGCTCTGTGGATCATTCACCTAACAAGCTGATTAACTTATCTCCTCCCAAAGTGGAGTCTTTCCTGGCTTCTATCTGTATTGATGACATCAGAGATTTCATGCAGGACCATTACTATTGCTGATCCTTTGGCATTTTTGGTTTTAAATTCTAAATTGTCCTTCTAAAGTGGCCTGTCTATTGGCCTGCCTTGCTTGCCAATATTGGAATTTTATCTCTTTTTATGTATATTTCATTATGCTTTTATTGATTTAGTCTTAGAGCTTTGTAGATGTCTAAACTTGCACTTTTGTCCTGACATTGGGGAGGATGTCTTTGGTTTGTTTTAGAGCCGTGCTTGGGCACACATGTTCTAGCTTAGGCCTGCAGCCTGTGCCGTTTTACCTAGACACTTGCGCAGACAGTCCAACACTTAGACACATGATGACATAAGGCTTGTTTCTTAGAACACAAATGTGTTCTAACATCACAGAGACAAAAGAGGGTTAGAGAGGTCATTCCAGCCAAGGGATCCATCTATGCTGCATGCCATTTAATTGCTACTTTGCTGACCTCAGCCCAGTCTCTGCAACACTGAGGAGATGGCGGGCAGTCCCTTGTTTTCAGGTAATGGGGATGAGTGTTTCTTCCATGGACTGAGTATGGCCAGATTTGGGCTATCACTGCTATGCCCTCCCATTAGAAGACGTTTGGGTGGGATTCCAATGTCCGTTTATTTCAATATGCTGGGCTTGTTTATTTTCATTTTCGCTTATGGTAACAATCCTGATTGTGCTCTGTCTCTTCTTCACAATAATTGCAGTCCATGTATTTTATCGCAGATTGCATTTTTTTCAATAAACGCATTGAAAACTGTCCTGTATCTTTTTGTCTGCCTCTGTGTGTGTGAGACTTGTGTTGACGAGAGAAAGGGGTAAGATCTGGTGACCATGACTTCCCTGAGGAGTCACATAGTGTCATACACCAGACTGCCACAATCATCTTTACTTTCTAGGTTTGGGTGAGGTGCTGCTAGCCAGCCACAAGGGTTAGGCAGACACATACTAGATAGTGTGGGAGGGATTCAGTCACCCACACATGATGCTGCTGCCACCTGTATCCAGCAGTTTTGTCCCCATGACATGAGTCCTACAACAGAACAGAAGATCCTGGCAATGGTGGTGGATATAGATCTACTATGAGCTGACCAGAAGAAGCTGGCGGACAGAATAGACACTTGTGTATCCATGCTTGCTCAGCTGCGATACCAAACTGTGCCCACTTCAGACATGTGTGGAATTCCTCACAGCAAAACATAAAAATGCGGAAGGACGATCCCAATGTAATAACATCCACTTGGTGGGAGTGCTGAATGCGCAGACAGGCCCTGTGTCAAGATGTTTGTGGAACAATGGCTAGCATCAACGGTGCTGGAAGGGAAAGTTTCAGCCCTATCCATGGTAGAACAAGTATATAGGGAACTCAGCAGGCCCACAGCTCCAGGACCTAACTCTGGCCCAGATTGGCATGTTTACTGAACTTTAGGGACCAAGACAAAATTCTCCAGTGTACATGTTCCCATGGTCAGTGGCACCAGTGGCAGCTCTTCCGCAAAGGTGAAGGAGTGTCGCCCCACTGGCTGAGAGCCAGCAGCTCAAAAATAAAATTGTATTTTTCAGCTTCTGGCTGAGCCAGCATGTGCAGGGAGGGGCAGGGCTGGGCAATGGGAGGAGAAGTGGAGTAGTGGTGTGCACTTAAGTGCGTGTGTCTGTTTGGCTGGCTGTTCTAGGCTGGCCAAACAGAGGTGCAGTTAGGTTTCTCCAACCTAGCTTTGTTGCACAGCTGGGTTGGAGAAACAGCACAGACTCCCTGTGCCTGAGTGAGTGGTAAACCAGCCCACTCAGGCCAAGCCCCACACTGCTCTCATGCTTGGTAAGAGCATGAGAGAAGTGCAGGGATTGCACAGGGAGTCTCTGATGCTGTCCTTTGGACTGCTGGAACCAAGAAGCAGAGGAGAGCAAGGTGGCCGGCAGCACCAGGTAAGTTTTTTTTTAATGTTAACCCCCCACGTGTTCCTGCCCCACATGCTCCCCCATGTGCTCCCCATCACCTATCCCCCTGTGCCCCTTCCACCAGCCCACTACTTTTAATTTGTGTCGGCCACCACTGCATGGCACATCGAAGGCTAACCAGTCAACATCTTCCTGGACTATACTTCTGTGGTGCACCATCAACGGGTGATGTTTTTGTCAATGAAACAGCATTCATTCCACCGCAGCATCAAATATGCCCTGTTTCTTCTGGTGCACCTCTAAATCATGACAGAATCCAAGACCCACTTTTTTTGAGAAAGCGGAAGAGGTGTGAGACAGGATGGAGCAACAAGGTTGCCCACTTCCCAGGGCATGCACTATAGAACACTCCTCCGGATGGGAAACCCAAACATCTGCACTGCCACTCCAAGGCAAATCCTACCAAGGCTGAAGCACAAAAGGAGAGAGACAGGGTCATTGTGGTGCTGTAGGAGAATTGCCCTGCACCTCCACTAAATCGCTGGGATGCACTGGAACGAGACTCTAGACAATCTGACGTAGACACAGTTGTCTCTGGGGAAGATATTGAGGGGATTTCCCTCCTGGCGGTCACCCCTATAACTAAGGACAAAGTTATATGAGGACCAGGGCACCTTGATGGACCGAGGATTGTTCAACATGGCATAGAGCGCAAGTTGCATAGTCTGCACACAACTCTTGTCAAGCAGCCAATGGCTATACAGGTGGGGTTTGGCCCTTGCTGAGTCACATTTGCTGTACAGTTCTAGTGGCGGCTAATGTATGTTACACTTTGGGGAGGCAGGTATTTATCAACTCTAAGCACGAAGTGGCAGGAAGGGTGGGAGGGGGAAGCAGGTATGCAAAGTTGTGGCGCTGAGAAATTATGATTGCTACACACGGACGAGGTGTTTGTTCGAGGACTTCCAGGTAACTCCTGAAGATGTCCCACATTGACCCTTTGGCTCTGAGCAGTGGGCCCCTCCCTTAAAATCCTGTTATAGAATGTCAACAGACTAGGTAAAAAATTGAAAAGAGGGGTCATGATGAAGTACTTTACACAACAATCTCTGGACCTCGATGCACCTAGTTGGCTAGAATTGTGGGATCCTGAGCAGAGGTTTCGACAAGACACTGGTCCATGCAGGCTAGTCCACTGTGATTCAGGAGACAGGGATATTAGCTCGCAGATCTCTGCTGCTCCTGTGGGCTGACCCACACAGGTTCTTGGTGGCACTGGATGGTTCATGGAAGAGGGGATGACTGAACAACTGTTTGTAGCATCTGGAGGGCCTGAGGTGGGTGGGGGACTCCCTGAATGAAATCCCTGGTGTACTGCTGCTGGTGGAAGGGAACCTTAATCTTGCCCTACAAGGGGATATTGATAGAATACTCCATACAGGAGGAACACCCACTGATGATTACCACCTTTGTAAGTTCACAGAGGATCTGGTGTACCTTTGGTGGACTGGGCACTCTGGATTAGACAATACTCACATGCATTCTATGTTGCCTGAGGCCTTGCACAACTGGACTACTTCCTGGTACCACTACCCCACCTAAGCAGAATTTGTAACATGCCCTACCTCCTGGCTCACTCCCCGTTGTTTACAAAGCTACTGAGCTCTGGCACCCTGGAGTGCACATCTGCATCAGCTGGCAGTTGGATCCCTGGGAGTTGATGGACTGGGGTATGCGATGATGTATACAGGAAGTGACAATGGAGTTTTTCCAGTCCAATGGGCGGGGGGGTCGGAGGTAGTGCTCTGGGAGGCATATAAACCTGTGCTAAGGGGTGACATGTTAGCTGATTTATCAGGGAAGATAAGTGGCAGCCTGGAGATTGTGATAGATCTAGAACAGGAGATACAAAAGTGTGAGGCGACATATGAGGAGGCTCCTGATCTGCACCTGGCTGATCGCCTGTCACAGCTTAGGAAACACTACCCAGCATTACTGCATCAGGGAGCCAGAATGCTCTACAGGGCAAAACAGAGTAGGATCTGTGAGCAGGAAGACAAGGCAGGGATGCTATTGACATGGTTTGCCAAGAGGAAGGTGGGCCAGAGATGGATCTCCGTGATCAGTATAATGTGGGGCACACTGACACTTACGGACAGGAGCAAAGTAAGGACCCTTGCACAGTTTTTCCAAGACCTGTACATTCTTCTCCCTGAAAGCTGAGAAGGACATGTCACATAGGTGCATTCATGGTCAACACCCCAGGTCCTCAGTTATGGAGATCAGTTGTAGAGGCTGTATCCCAACTAAAGAGTAGGAAATCATTAGAACCAAATGGCTTTCCACCTGAATTTTTCAAGTGTGCCAAAAGTAAGGCAATGCAGCTGTTGAGAATCCTGTTTTAAAGCTCCAGCAGGCATGAGGCATGTTATTGAGGGACCTCAGGCAGGTGCGCATAGTTCTCATCCATAATTCAAGCAAGGTACCAGAGGACTGTGCTTCTTATCGACCAATAGCCCTCTTACACATTGAAGCCAAAATGCTGGTGAAAGTTCTGGCAAACCGCCTGATGCAGGTCATCAATCACAAAGTGGCCCCTAACCAGTCTGGCTTTGTGTCTTACAGGTGCACAAGACACAACTTCCGATGCCCATTCTGCTGCATGACTAGTAGACACATGTTGAGGGAACCGGCTGTAATCCTGGCACTAGATGCTGAGAAAGCCTTCGGCTCTCTGGAATGGCCCTACCTGACGAACCTCCTGGAGAAGATGTGTTTTGAGGCCTTATTCAAGGCTTGGGTGAGCCTACTCTATTGTAATCCAATGGCAAGGGTTAGAGTCAATAGAACTCTCTTGGAGGACTGTGTTTTAGGCAAGGGCACCCAACAGTGCTGCCTCATATTGTCCCTGCTAATTGCGGTGACTATGGAGCTATTGGTGAACTGGATCGGGGGGATGCACTTCTGAGAGGACTTCCATGGGACAGCCACTTGGAATGAGTTATTTCTCGCTACACCAACAACATCTTGCTTTATCTGGTAGACCTGACGACTCCCTTCCTTGAGTTCTGAGGATTTGTGGCTCCTTTTTGGGCATTAACATTATCTGGGGTAAATCTATAAGATACCCCCTCATGCCCTGGTGGCTATGGGCCTGATGGGCTTGCCCACTGATGTGGGAGGAGGCGGGGCTTACCTGCCTGGGTATCTATGTGACCACCACCCATAATGTATTTGATGAGAGATACCTGGGCCGGACTCTAGCAAACTTTTGTGAGGTTGCGGAACACTGGCTCCACCTACACCTCTCATTACTTGGCAGAGTTGCATTATTTAAAATGAGCTACCTCCTCAAGTTCCTGTATGTCTTGCAAAACACAACATTTGAGATCCATGACCAGTTCTTTTGGTTGGTGGAAGCTGAACTGAGACCCTTGTAATGGAACATTGGGAACCCTTCTATAGCACTTTCCACCCTGATAAGGTGACCGATGGACAGAGGAATTGTGCTCCCTGACCTGAGCATTTACTTTTGGTGGCCCAACTAGAAGTGATTAATAACTGGCCCTTCATGGACCAAATGGAGCCATCCCTTTTGGCAGAGGAATGGGCAATATACCCAGGGGGCTGTATGTGGGGGTTGTACCGGTCAAATGTAGTCAGGCACCTACCACAGCCCACCACAGTGGTGGCCCAGATAAGGAAGGGGTGCTTCATAAGATGGGTTGGGCAAAGAAGTTAACTCTCAAGACGTCACTATGGGAATCCGCTGCTCTGGTGGAACTGTCTAGGGTGGCAGGGCTTTGGCAAACTGGGTATCTCAAAACTCTAAAATCTAAGAGATGACCTGTGATGTGTGGCCTTTAAGGAATTACAGGGGTAGTATGACCTATCTGGCGGTCAGTTCCTGCTCTTTATTCAGAAAAGCGTGACTCTACATTGACGGATCACAAATTCCTCAAGTCTAGAGGAGGAGAGCCCTCGGGAAAACATGGTACTTGATGCCACCCTACACAGACACATCATATCCCAGATATACTCCACTCTCCTGGTACACAGACAATCCCCCTTGCTGATGCTGAGGAAGAAAAGAGAGGAAAGAGGCAGACCTGAGTAAAATGGAGGACGAGTGAGGAACCACATACTCTATATTCTGCTTAGGTAGCTATTCTGGCTGGCTTCCAACTGGTTCAGTTGAAGATACTACATAGAGCCTATTACACTTAAACAAGACTGTATGCAATGGGAGCAACTGACTCAGACCTCTGCCAATACGGGTCCGGCTGATGAAGCACCTACTACGCACAATGTGGGAGTGCCCAAAATTGCACAGATATTCGTCTGGTATGCAGAGGCGACTCTCCCAGCTAGAGGGGGACACCCTGTTTCTCACCCCCGGTTGGTATCTTTGGAAATGTGGGGTGAGGTGTCTCTCAAAAAATACATGTTGGCTCTTCGCAATAAGGCCCTGCCAGTAGTGGGAGCACTATTGTACGCTACTGAGGTGGGTTAGAAACCCGACCATACAAGAATAGAGCTCCATTTTGGAGTGGTGCAAGCTGGCAGAGCAACCTATGTACTGGGCAAGGTGGTGCCCCCAAAACCACATAAAGATATTGGGCCAATGACAGTAATTTGCATGGGCTGTAATATGGAGAGCATGAGTCGCTAATGCATACTCCTGCTTTATATTCTGACTCCAACAGGTGAACGACAAGGACTCTGGAGGCTCAGAGGGAGAAGGGCTGTACAGTGATGATGGAAGGCACATGTTTTAATCCAGTACTATGTAATCTGACGCCTAATACCCAAGATTGTTATTCTGTATTCTTGTTTTTCAATGCTCGCTGCGGCACCCGGAGCAGAGGGGGGCATGTTAACTGTTTGTGAATGTTGTTTTTCTAAAAATCCTCAATAAAAAAAAAATTTAATCTTACCTTTGAATTTTTATAGCTTGAAGACAGGCTTATACCGGATGACAAAAATATTTAGAAAACAATGAAGAAAGAATGAAAAGAAAAAAAATATTGGCAATGTAAAGTACAGGCCCACCAGCCTGGACACTGAAGTGCACTTCTCTTTAGGGGGATGTACTCCTGAGATCAGGAAAAATTGTGTTACTCGCAGCACAATAGGGCCAATTGCTGAAGATTTACCTTTTGCCCCATGCTGTATGCCACGGTAGGTGGGAGCAAAATTTGAATGAGTGTTGATCAGGCCAATGGATGATGAGGGTTGACTCAGCCCATCTATATATGTTTGTATTTTTGATTTATAGTTTTTTTATTATGTGAGGCTAGCGAAACAGGTAAATCAGGGCTTGATTTAGTTTGGCAATATGCCACTCCATTAAAAACGTGTTGGATACCTTCTTCACCGTATTTCAGATTGATTATATCATATGCCACTTGTAATACATCAGACTGAATATTCATCATGTTTGTGACGGAGTAGTCCATCCGCCACACTCCAAATCAGGCTCTCAGTTTCTATTAAAGGAACAGACAGATACAACATGCTGTATTGTCGATTTATTGTTTGATTTTATTTTAGTATATAGGAATTGTTATTATCACTAGCGGTCATAGTGTCTGATTATTAACATGATATATTTCAATGCAATCGCTATATCGTTCCCTGTCTCCCTTGGAGGTAGACATGATGTGCATCTTCAGCTCCAAAGCGCAATTCAGAACATCTCTTCATCACATTGAAGAATCTTAAGAAGTGTCCATCTGTTTAAATATAATGCATACATTAAAATGATGTTCTGATGATCTTAACATTTCTATAAGCAAACAATGCTATTTAATATCAAAGAATGATATTTTAAATCATTAATATTCTTGTTCATGCATGAAAAAAACAGCCTTTTTCTATAGTAATCCATAGCTCAACAGAAATAGCTGCTAAGCAACGATCAATCATTTTGGTTTATAAACAGACAAGATATTAAAGGGTTTGCAGAAGAGATGTGCAAAATTATGATTCCATCCTCAAAGATTTATCAAAAAGAGAAAATGTCAAGGAAATATCCCTGCATGGAAAAACGCTATTCCTGGGCAAAATGTATGTTTTGTGAATCGTTTCTACTACAAAACGTAACATTCACATGCTTTTTCAATTGCAATTCTTTTTATTTGAATTTATGATAGCTGCACTTCGATGGCAAATGCAAACTTCTGAGAATGTGTTAGTAGAAGGCTAAATGCCAAGTTCATAAAACACTAGGGCCAATATTTAAGAAAAGTTAGTGTTGCCTTAGCGTCATTTATTTGGATGCTATAGCGGTGCTAACCTAACTCCATATTTATATTTTGACGCTAGACTGGTCTAGCGTCAAAATATTGGAGTTAGCACCATTTATAGGAAGCGCCAACCACCCTGCGCCAATGAGATGCAAGGTGGGCGTTCCCTTCTTAAAAATGATGCTAGCCCTCCAGTGGCATATTTAACACCAGATGCAGAAAAGATGCGCAACTAGGAGGTGGACCTAAATAATGGCGCTAAACCTGATTAGCGTCATTATTTAACACCTGGTCAGACCAGGCATTAAAGTGCAGGTAGGTCAATTTCCACAGAGAAAGCACCAAGGAATGGGCACATAGATGTCCACCCCAGCGTCACCACCACCCACACCACAGGGACACTACTGGAGGGGAGGCCCATCGCAGGTAAGTGTTTGTGTGTGGTGTGCCACTGGAGGCCACTTACATGGGGCCCCCTGGCTGGCACTGGGTATGTTGGGCTTGCCCTGGGGACACTGGTCCCCTGTGGTGGGCACTGGGGTAGTGGGAATGACTCCTGTCTGTACTTAGACAGGAGACATTTTTTGGCTGCTTGTGCGTCAAAAAATGACTCTAGGCTAACTAGTGGCAGATATTTTGCTGCTAATCAGCTAACCATCATTTTGAGCCACTAGCACCATTTCTCTTAAAGCCATCCATCACCAACTATCATCTTTTTTTGAGACGCAAGCCATTCTTCAGCGCCATCTTGCGTCATTTTTTAAATATGGTGCATGGATGGAGTTAAAGAATGGTGTTTGCTTGCGTTAAGAAAAATGATGCATGACTGCGCTAGTGAAGTTGTGCAGCATTTTTCCTAAACATGGTTCAAAATTCTGACAAAAGAAATGACAATCATTGATCGTTGACACCTATTTAATATATCAATTGTTTTTTCTGCAATAAGTGCATGCAAGCTCATTATGGTTTTGGAGTATGTGGGGAGTCGGCCAAAAACGTGTGCATGACCCATTTGACAAGACTGCACTTGCTCGCCTACAGGAAAATGCCTTTTTTGTATGATCACCCCCATTCTTTGTGGCCTGATGCTGTTGGTTTGTTTGACTGTGTGCATTGGACTAAAAAGGCCAAAGTACGTGTACTCTCACCCCTACATTATGTAGAAATTGGTTATACTCCTAATTGTCATATTTAACCTACCTATAAGTCCCTAGTATATTGTCAAAGCATACCCATTGCCTTTAAGTTAAATGTCATTGGTGGACTACAGCACTCATTGTGCCACCCACCCTAGTGACAGTGAAAACATGACTGCAGGTCTGCCATTGTAGCCTGGTTGTGTCAGTTTTAAACTGCAATGCAGGCTGTCAAAATAAACCCTTTTCACAAGTCATAAACTACCTTTTAAGTATTATTAGGTGCCCCAAAGTAGGCCTTATAACCAGTAAAGCAGGGTGCATGGTTCGTCGGACATGTAGAAATTTAATGTTTCACATGTCCTTACAGTGAAAAAGCTCCAAAAGCTACTTTTACTGGGGCAAAATTGGATGTTCATAGGAAAGCACTGGATTACATTATTGAATTTAACAATGTTAATTTCATTTACAAAACAGTTGAAATATTAATCAAGGACTCCTTTTAATAGTTATTCAAACTAAAATTTAATGGGAAAAGTCACATTTTTAATAACTGATAAGAGAAAGGTACTTTTAGAAAGTTAAGATTTCCCTTCCTAAAGCCTCTAGAGGCCCATTTGCATGAGCTCCAACTGTCATTTGGCATCTGAATAGCCCCGTTGACAAGGTGTGAAAACTCCTCCCAGTGCAGTATAAAGGTCTTAGGTGTGGTCAGGTGTTTCTCTTCCTCTGGCTGAATAACCACCTGGGCTGTGTCCAGGAACTTGATTACCTTCAAAGACACCTACCCTGCCACAGACAAATGTCAGTTGACATCTGGGCAGGCCCTTTGTTTGCATCCTTGGGCAAGCACCATTCCCAGTGGGAGACGAGATGCTCCAGAACTATTTTGTGGTGGCCATGGAGTAGGGGTTGCTTATTTCTCTTGCCACACCTCTATGGTGGGAACAGAGGCTCTGCACAAAGGAAGGAATATTTTGCCATTTCAGATTTAGGTAGAGAGGTGCAGTTTGGGATTGTTTACCCTAGAGTAAACAGTAACTGTGGTAAAGTTGCGTAGGTTTACTTCAGATAACTTTATACTCATTGGTCAGGTAGTGGCCAAGACTCTTCCTCACCCACAAGGTAGTGCGAAGCATAAATGTTGCACTTAAGTACCTTCTTCGGAACACTTCAGGAACTGGGGAAGGCAGAAGAAGGAGTGCACCTGCTGTTGAGACCTGTGAGGAGACTAGAAGGGCTGAACCTGCTCTCCCTTGTACCCAGGACAAAGAAGTGAACTCTAAGGATCTGTTGGTTGACCTCCTGTTACTTAGGGGTAGAAAAAGATGCAAGAAACCCATTTTTCTGAAAAGCCCAGCTAACAAGCTCCTACTGGACCTACCCAGACCCTACTTTGTGGCTTCTGCTGGAGTGATCCTAGACCCTCAAGTGTTGTTCCTGACATCCAGCAAATCTTGGCTGTGACAATATGGAATTTTTTTAACATTCTGAAAAACCTGGGATTTAGAAACGTTTTGGCTCTAAATACCTCATTAGGACAAACCAGCCAAGTCAATCCGATGAAGATGCATTGCTTCTGGGCCAAAGATTAAGGTTGCTCCTGATCGGAGCTTTTCCACAGTAGCAAATCTGTTTCAGTGGAACATCTCAGAAAGGGTGTCAGGCCTCACAGAGCCCTGTTTAACTACAGGTTGCAACCTTGGCCCGCTAGCGGAATGAGAGCTCTGAAGTCTGAATGTAGAAATGTTCAGCAGGCAAAAGTGCCAAAAGTATCTGGCCAGCAAAGAACCTCTTTGGGCACAAATGTTTAATTTAGCCCTCTTGGGGCTTGCCACCACCAGACAATGGCTACAACAGGGACTCCTCTGATGGATATCCTGCCTGATAAAACTCATCTCGGGCACAGCATTTTGCCTTGCCCCACTGAGAAGTTGAATCTTCAGATCGGATCAAACCTATTTTTTTGCAGCCATCCTACATTCCATTAAAGTTAGGCTTCACTCATGCCTAAACTCAGGTCAAGTTCAACTAGATAAACTGCGGTTGTCACTTGATGCTTTTTGCTTTAAAGATTTATATCTCCTGTTCCCCTTACTGGATTTTTGCCATTTTTATTTGAAGTTGTTCAATACATTATTCTCTATTATTATAAATTAGAGAGGTGTTTTTATTGTGCTGTGTGTTTGATTATTTAATTGTTTGGTACTTCTAAATGCTTTATACATTTTCTTGAGTTAAGCTGTCTGCTCTTTTCCATCCAGGGGTTGAGTTCGACTTCAAACTACTGAAACCTTTTTTGGACCATACCATCATTATTACACATGGTAGACTTTCATCCTTCCCAACTAATAATCCACTTGTTCATACTATCTCATTTAGGGATAGGAAAACTAATTGGTGTCCAGCTCCGGAGCCTCAGGTAGCCCAACGCATATTTTTCCCGTTCAGGACTTCCTTTTATTGAGTGCAAATAAATGCCAAGGGAGAAAAGATGACATGACAACCAGCCCTCCAATTACATTTTGCTGAAAGTGCTCCTTTTGTGTTGGGAAAAGTTATTTGAAGAGAACATATAATAGAATAGAGTGGTATGGCGGAGTGAGTGGGCCAAGTGATTTGGCGACTCGGACGCCTAAACCAAAGAAGCCCCCCTATTCTGCCCCTAATTCAGACATTCAGACCCAATGACTTTTTGGACTAGATTAAAAAATCACACCTAGCAGTGCTAATATTTTATCTTTGGTAATTTGTCGGGAAGTCTTGATATGTTACTTTTAAACATTGTGATCGAAGTAATGAATAGTTCGTAGGTGATGATTTTTGCCTGCATATTTTGCAGACCTAATCCTTTTTAAAAATAGCTGAATGTGTAAACTAATGTTCATCCTACGTGTAATTCACGAAATGACTGTAGTTAATTACAATATGCCATTTGTATTGAAACATCAAGCTCTTTTCCGAAACAAAAACCAAGAAGTCATGCTTCCCAAGTACGACTTGCTTTGTGTTGAATTGGCAAGCGAGTTGCATAGTTCAACATGCATTAAAAGCTGTATGCAGAATTGCAACTCTTTATATGAATTAGATGCATAGTTCATCATGCATTAAAAACTGTGTGCAGACCTGCAACTCTTTGCTTGGTTTGGATACCTAGCTCATCATGTATTGAAAGCTGTATGCAGAACTGGAACTCCGTATGAATTTAACATGTGAAAATGAATTATTTGGGAAATACAACCTGTTTTCATGTCTTATTATTCTTTAAATAATGGTAAACGTTAGCATCCACAATTATGTGACATTTACCGGAAGTGAATATTGACTATAAATTACTTATCAAAGTACTATCAGCACTAGTTGCACAAAAGATCATTCATAAAGATCAGCATGGTTTTCTACCATGTAGAGCCATGGTTGCGTTGCCAATACAAGTTACCTGGTCCAGACTATTCATTTTTTCCTGTCAATGAGTCAAAAGTGGCTGTATTGATGATTGATGCTGAGAAGCCTTTTATTTAATGAACTGGGAGGCATTATGTTTTATTTTGGCAATATCCGTTTTTTCCAGGCAATTCTTAGCAATGCTTCAAAACATCTATAAGGATGCTGAAGCTAACACTGTAAATAATTCAAATGAGATAGACTTAGAAACAATCAAATGAGACACCTGGCGTTATATGCACCCTGACCAAGCAGGAACCACAATCCTAGTCAGGGTAAGTGTCAGGCAAACTCTAAATTAACCTGTGCTCACCTTCTGGTAGCATTGAAAATAGAAAATAGAACTTAATTTAATAAATTACATGAGATCAAAATGACAAAAATCCAATTAGTAGAACTTAGGTTCTGAATGTTCAAAGAATAAACTGTAAAATAGTGATTAGAAGCAAGAAGCGCCAACTGGGCATATCTGATCGCTCTGGACAGGGACAAAGTCAAAAGTTCGGGCCGACCAGGATGAAGTGCGGACCGGATACAGGGACCCAGTGAGACCCGCTAAACATATGTACCTTAATCCTGGATGCGTTGATGACGAAGTTACAGGGTGCAGCTGAAGCAATGTGCCAATGTCAACCCCCACAGTGGAGGAGATGTGTTGATTTTCTCCACGCAGTAGAGAAGATGTGTCAATTTTCTCCATGCAGCAATGACTATAAGTTGGTTCTGGGATGTGGAGGGTCCAAAGGCGATGCAGTGGTTCCCTGTCTGCAAAAGCGGCAATGTGTCAGAATTGATCCCCACAGCAGAGGCGCTGTACCAGTTCTGATTCACTCAACGGGGGCAATGCGTCTGTTCTGATCGGCGCAGCGATGGCGATGTGTCGCTTGGCAGAAAATGCATTGGTTTGGTAGCAGCAAGCACCTTAAACCCACTTCCAAGGGTCCTGGACTGGGGTGACACCACTTGGGAGGACAGACTCACAGAAGACAGATTCCAGGTACAGAGGTAGCTTGGTTGGAAGTGTTTTATGTTCCTGAGACTTCAGAGCAGGGGACCAATCAGCTGGCCCTTAGGGACCCTGGGTTCTGGGATGTAAAGATGCAGATCCAGTCCCTCTCACTCCCAGACGAAACAGGCAGCAGATCAGCATAGCAAAGCAGGATTCCAGCAGAGCAGCAGTCCAGTAGAGTGGCACTCCTTGTAGCAGAACAGCAGTTTGTCTTTCTGGCAGGGTATCCACAGGTCCAGAAGCATACTTAAGTGGTGGGGGTTGAGGTCCAGTTCTTATACCCAGTGGAGCCTTTGAAGTGCAAGGAACCTCAAAGAAGGATCTTTGAAGTGCACAGAGACCCTCCCTTCCATCCCTGGCTCCAAACTCACTGCAGGGGAGTATGCAGCCCTTTGTGTGTGAACAGGAAACAGCCTATTTAGGTGTAAGTGTGAAGCTGAGCCCATCTCCTCACTCTCTTCCTCCGATGATGGCCCATCAGGTCACACATATGCTCTCATTGTGTGTGGTGGTCAAGATGGAACGCACAAAGCCCAGCTATTACCCAACCCAGAAGTGCAATCAGAGACAGCTGCAGGCACACAGGGCTCAGAGCAAGAAAATGTCAACTTCCTAAAAGTGGCATTTTCAAAACTGTAACGACAAATCTGACTTTACCATTAGAGAGGATTTATCATTAATATTCATAGGTACTAAACATGACAGATCTACATCCTTTCAATTAGGAATTACAGCTTACTAAATCTAATAAGAAATCCCCAATGCTACCCTATGAGAGCGGTAGGCCTTACTGTAGTGACAAATTAATTTATTTGGGTGTTTTTCACTATCAGGACATGTAAAACTTAAAACCACATGTCCTACCGTTTACTTATAATAGCACCCTGCCATGTGGGCTTCCTAGGGCCTACTCCAGGGGTGATTTATGCATATTAAAAGATGATCTTAAGACTTGGCAAAGGGTTGTAGTTGCCAAGTCGACATGGCTTTGTAACACTGCACTCAGGCTGCACTGGCAGGCCTAGGACACATTTTAGGAGGGCTGCTTGAGTAGGTGGCACACTAAGTGCTGCAGGCTCACTGGTAGAATTTAAATTCAGGCCCTTGGTATGGGCTATACCACTCTATAAGGGACTTCCAAGTAAATCGAATATTCTAGTTGGCTATATAGCCATCAAACCATGTTTTAGGGAGAGAGCATAACCACTTTAGCACTGGTTAGCAGTGGTAAAGTGTACAGAGTCCTAGGGCCAACAAAAATTAATACAGCAAAATTGGAGGTAAGCATGCAAAATGTTTGAGGAAAGACCACTCTAAGGCTGACAGGTTTAACCCCCAATGTCCCCAATCCTGTTTTCTTTCTATATCAAACCTGTTGTGGTTAAGCTTTGCAATACTTCAATAGCCCCACAATCAGAGGGATTAGCGAAAGTCAAACTTTTAATTGATGATACCATCTTGTATTTAAAAGCTGAAAAATGTAATATCCAAGGAGAATTGGATGAAATCCAGGAATTTACCACTTTGAGTGGGCTATAAAATAAATAACTCAAAATTAGAGATTTATTGTTCAATGCCGAAGCAAGTAATCTTCTGCAACGTCTTCTGCTACCAGTGTCCTCTTTCGGGATTTTTGTAAATACTAACTTTGCAGATGTGTTCATGTTAATTATGTTGCCATGGTGATGAAAGTGAAGCATTCATTCAATAGATGGACCTTGCCTCTAGTATCTTTGATTGGTTGCATTATTTTAATCAAATGTACTTCTTTTTCCTAATGTCCCAATGAAAGTCATAAGCCTTTAATTTAAAGAAGTTGACTCTCTTCTTAGGAAATTCATATGGAATAATAAATATCTCGGAGTTAAATTTCTATTTTTTTCTCTTAAATAAGGATCAGGGGTTGGATCTACCACTCCGTCAAAGCATCATTTTTAGCGAATATTGTGCAAATTACCCATAAAATTGAATTTAATGATAATTTTTTATCGATTCAGATGATGAAAGAAGTGGGAATAGATTTGCCTGCTTTTTTCAAAACAGAAAGAAACCCTGAAAGAAAATTGTGATAACTAGTATGGAGGCTCGTATTAATCATTTCTTTAGGTTAAAGAATATTCTTTTGTGTCATGTTTTTATGTTGCTAGAGGAGTGTAGGCATAGAGGGCAGGCTATGGTTCATTGGGCTCGCTATCTCAAAATCTACTTTTTGGAAGTTGGAATACGATTTTTTAGTGGGTGATTTATTTGTTAGCCAATGAAGAAAACCTGGGTGGAGATGTAACTACAGTTCAGGGAAGATGATTGGATGCTTATTTTTAGCTTTATGCAGATATCTAGCTTTTTGACAAATAATATTGTAAAGATGAATTATAGTACCTACATAATGCAAAGGTATTGATCAAGTAACTTGCTAAGAGGTAAGAATTGGTGTAGGGCTGTACATCAAAATATTTATTCACCATTCATCACCGATTTTTTAGATAACATTTATAGAAAAACAAGTGTGGAATAGCAGCAAGAGAATGGGAGCTATCACTGATAAGGGGTATAAACCAATCAGGGTGACCAACTTTAAAAGTATGGCATTCCTTTCAAGATGGTGAGCTCATTGTACTCTTAATGTGATTTATGATGCTATAAAAGACCACTTTACTTGGCCCTGAGTGGTTCTATAAATCTGGAGTACATCAGTGAAACACAAATCACTGTGTTGCCTTACTCTACCCTCAGAAGGCATTCCATGGGTGTTGTGTGGATCTTCCCAGGCAAGTTCCAATGGTTTTTGATGCATTCCCAGATTTACAAGAAGTGGTAGACCAGGGAATGCAACAAAAAGATACCCTTCCTCTTTCTATGTGTGCTGCATTCTGAAATCCCTAGACAGCCCATTTTGCACCAGGACTGGGGAAAGGACAGTAATGGACTGTTAGACCTGACAGCCTTAGGGTGGTCACCCCTAACTTTTTGCCTGCCTCCCTCCACTTTTTGGACACTGTTTTTGCTGGATTTTAGACTCTGCGCACTTTACCACTGCTAACCAGTGCTAAAGTGCATATGCTGTCTCCCTTTAAACATGGTAATCTTGGATCTCACCTGATTGGACTATTTAATTTACTTATAAGTCCCTAGTAATGTGCACTATATTTGCCTAGGTCCTGTAGATTAAATGCTACTAGTGGGCCTGCAGCACTGGTTGTGCCACCCACTAAAGTAGCCCCTTTACCTTGTCTCAGGCCTGCCATTGCAAGGCCTGTGTGTGCAGTTTCACTGTTACCTCGACTTGGCATTTAAACATACTTGCCAAGCCTCAACCTCCCCTTTCTCCACATATACGTCACCTCTAATGTGTGCCCTAAGTACCCCTAGAGCAGGGTGCTGTGTGGGTGAAAGGCAGGACATGTACCTGTGTAGTTTACATGTCCTGGTAGTGTAAAACTCCTAAATTCGTTTTTGCACTACTGTGAGGCCTGCTCCCTTCATAGGCTAACATTGGGGCTGCCCTCATACAGTATTGAAGTGGTAGCTGCTGATCTGAAAGGAGTAGGAAGGTCATATTTAGTATGGCCAGAATGGTAAAACCAAATCCTGCTGACTGGTGATGTTGGATTTAATATTACTATTCTAGAAATGCCACTTTTAGAAAGTGAGCATTTCTTTGCACTTAAATCTTTCTGTGCCTTACAATCCACGTCTGGCTGGGCTTAGTTGACAGCTCCTTGTGCATTCACTCAGACACACCCCAAACACAGGGTACTCAGCCTCACTTGCATACATCTGCATTTTGAATGGGTCTTCCTGGGCTGGGAGGGTGGAGGGCCTGCTCTCACACAAAGGACTGCCACACCCCCTACTGGGACCCTGGCAGACAGGTTTGAACTGAAAGGGGACCTGGTGCACTTCTTAGCTACTCTTTGAAGTCTCCCTCACTTCAAAGGCACATTTGGGTATAAAACAGGGCATCTGCCCTACCTCATCAGACACTTGCTGGAGAAGAAACCTGAACCAGAATCTGCATTCTGCCAAGAAGAACTGCCTGGCTGCCTAAAGGACTCACCTGACTGCTTTCTACCAAGGACTGCTGCCTTGCTGTTGCCCTGCTGCCTTGCTGAACTCTTGTCCTGCTGCTGAAGTGCTCTCCAAGGGCTTGGATAGAGCTTGCCTCCTGTTCCCTGAAGTCTCAGGACCAAAAAGACTTCTCTTTTTCATTTGGATACCTTGTGCGCCGAAAAATTCGATGCACAGCTTGCTCCGCAGTGAAAAATTCACTGCACGCTGATCCGGAAAGACGCCGCTCGACGCGACGCCTGCGGTGCAACCGGAACTTCGACGCACGGCCTCGCCTGGACAAACGCGGCCCGACTCCAGAAAGGAAATCCACGTGATGCCTGCCGTGAGGGAGAAGATTCCACACACAGCCCACCGGAACGACGCGCAGCCGGAAAACAAGCCTAGGATTCCACGCACAGACCCCAGGACATCTGGTAACAAGAACCACAGAAAGAGACTGTCCGCGTGCCGGAAAACGACGCCCGACTTCCCCACGTGAAAAATAACGACGCAAGTCCATGTGTGCAGGGGATAAATCGACACACACACCATTTTTCCACGTATCTCTTCTTCTGCGGCCCTTTGCAGAGATTTTCCACTTTAAACCAGGTACTTTGAGCTTGAAAGAGACTTTGTTTGCTTTTTAAAGACTTAAGACACTTTATATCACTTTTCAGTGATATCTCTACAATTTCACAGTGCATCTTTATTTGTTTTGACCTGCAAATATCCAGATAAATATTATATATTTTTCTAAACACTGTGTGGTGTATTTTTGTGGTGCTATATCATGTTATTGTATGATTTATTGCACAAATACTTTACACATTGCCTTCTAAATTAAGCCTGACTGCTCGTGCCAAGCTACCAGGGGGTGGGCACAGGATAATTTGGATTGTGTGTGACTTACCCTGACTAGAGTGAGGGTTCTTGCTTGGACAGAGGGTAACCTGACTGCCAACCAAAAACCCCATTTCTAACATGCACCATATTGCAATAAATACAGCACATTCCTGCCGTTTCCCCTTGATGCAATGCAATCACAGCAAGGTGACTTGCTGTGCTGCACTGCGTCACATTCTCATAAAGAGTCCCCCACTTCATAGGGTGCATACAGCAATTCCTGATCAGTGTTTTAGGTGTCAAGTGAATGTCTTGGGGGACCGGCTTCATACATTTTTCACATGCCCAGCACTTTATGGATTTTGGTAGAGGATTTTTTTCAAACGTTAAGTAAAATAGTTGGAGTTAGATCGGAGGCAGTTTTATTATTGTTTGGATATTCGGGGAATACAAGCACAGTAGCGAAATCCATTCAATATTTCATCCGCATAATCATGTCTGCTGCCCAGTGTTTGATATTACAGGTAGGACATCAAAAACTCTACCCAACATGGAACACTGGCTTATGAAGATGACTAGAATCAGAACATGTGAATATGTATACGCAATGGAAAATAAGAGTTTTACAAAATGTTACGCAATTTTAAAAGTTTTTGATTGTTACGTGAATGATCCAGTTGTTAACTGTTTAGATCAGAAACCTGTAAAATGCAGGTTTTTACATTCTTGAGTCAAAATACCGAATTTGTTAGTTATGTGACTTTTTCAAAGGTACTTTATTGCTGTGCAGAACATTATATTTGGATTGAATATTCATAACCTTTGCCAAATGAGTGCCCTAAAAGGTTTGAGGGAACAGATAAGGCTGATGGCTATGGATTGTTATGAGAACAATGTACTTTTATTAACTGTTTATATAAGTGTGGGTAGATTGTGGGCTAGTATATATTTGAATTGTAAGCTTTGCCTCGTTAGGTATTCAAATGTATCAAACACATCTTATTTGCACATTTCACTTTATATGATGTTTTTGTTAAGAGCAGATTCTTTATTCAAGGGTACTTTGAATGCAACTTAGATATGTTTGATTTTTTTTTTTTTGTGGTAGATTTTTGATCAAAGCAAAGGCAATTCATGTTACACTGTAACCCCTGTCCAGGAGCGTTGTTTACACTTTAAAGTACAATGTTGATGTTATTGGCATGGTTAACACTTCAATTAGGTTGAAGATGGCATTTCTCAACGATGTATGTATGTTTTCAATGCAGATTCGAGCATCGGAATATTTAATAATGAATGCAATTCGCCTATTGCTGTGTTTTCTTCTTTTACCGTGCACTGCTCAATAAAAAAGGCTATTAAATAAATAAATAAATATCGCAACCCAATCACTCACGAGCAGTAGAGAATGAATCAATTAAATGAAATGTTAATCATTGAATTGCAATATAATTAAAAATAAGAGATGATGTTCGATCCTCGAGGTGGTCATACAGTGAAAAACAACTCAGTGCGTTGTGAGTGTACTAAAATAAATGAAATGCAAATTACCCAAGAGGAATTCTAACGAGTCTATATGCATTAATAGTCCAACGCGTTTCAAATCTGAATTTAGAGAAGTGTCATCATGACTCATAATCTCGAGCAGAGGAAAATTAAAGTGGTGGGTCAAAGGATCCATTCAATAATGAATATAGCATCAGTCAGTTCAAATTAGAGAAATTAAACTGTGAAGAACTGAACAAAAATGATCTTGACTGGGAATAAAGTAAGATATACTGTAAAAAGTAGACAAACACCTTCCATTTCCATTTTAACACAACTAAAAAGTGCAATTTATATATTCTGTTTATATGTGTTCGTTACCTTCTACACAACTCGATTTGTTCGTAAAGTACTTGTTATTATTAAAAACGGGGGTGGGGGTGATTGATTGCTATTGCAGGGAAATGTTCCCCTGTAGATGCCACCCTATAATGAACAAATAGCATTCTTTGCTACATCATTTCCAAATAACACCCTACATCCAACGTGAATTGAGTGGCGGTCGGGCTTCTGCAGTAGACATCGAGGAACAAGCCAACAACGCTGTGAGTGTACAGGAGCCCGAGGGCCAGGAATGAGGGGTCTAGCAGCGGCACATAGGAAACGACCCTTCAGGGTAACATACCTCACCTACAGCGCCCTCTGCAGCAGGCGTGCGAAATCCCTGGCAGGGGATTGGTTGTTTTCTTTGAATGACCCAGTCAGCAAAGACCAGGTCTCGACCTGAGAGCACATAAGAAAAGCAGCGAGGTAACAAGTTCCCCGTTCCTTCGATGTTAACAAACGTAGAAGAGGGAAGGAAGCAATGGAAAAGCAAATACGTTTATAGTTTCCAGGAATGCCATCTAAAAAAGTCGAAAATAAAGTTCTTTCTCATACACACAATATCTTCAAAGCAAACATCAGGTACCACTTTCCACTCATTTGTTACACATCTGAAAACAGTGAAGAAAAAGCTTACTGCCTGCCATGTCTTTGTTAGCTTTTCTTCCACTCGATCCAATAATGCACTGTAAGCCCCTCGCCTCCTTCGATGTCTCTGGACAAACAAAGTATGAATCTGATTCAGAAATGATGATATCTGCACAATACGTCAATTTAATACTTAAAACAACAAATACATATTAGCATGAACCATGTTGCTTAGAAAATGAAATGATTGTGTATTCACGTTAATGTGACAGTAAGCAAGTTCATAATATTTCTGAACACGTGACTTAGATTGAATGTTGCTCAGACACAAAACTGAATTCTTTTTTTCATTGAATCCATGTTATAGTTATGATTAAAGTGAGACTGAAAATAGTAGGCATTTGAATGGTAACACGCAATGTGCACTTTTCCACACATGCCCACCAGAATAGCATCAAAGAATGAACTCTATGTGATTGGAGGATTACTGTTTGTTAGTCTTGTGTGACATATGTCAGCTTAATCATGTTAGACTTTTGTTTCCATTCTGAGTTCTCATTAGCTGAGTCACAGACTTCTGCCTCCACTGCGGAGATCTCCGCCTACAGGTTTATGCTTGACATCTAGTCATACATTTACTAGCAGGAGTTTTACAGTCATACTTTCATTCATAAGAGTCTCCATCCCTTCATGTAGGGAGCTGGAGACATTTAAATTCAATTACTGGGTGTGTATTTCCACCGATAATTAGTTAGTACCATTTGGGTGAGATTTCCACTCAGGGGTTGACACAAATCTAGATGGTTGGAGATTTCTGCATATAATTTTGCCTTTCTTAAGCAGAAACATTATGCACAAATATGTGCAGAATAATATCCAGTTGTGTATGGGACACTGTTCAGGAACACCCTGTATTTCCAGCACTAGTGACTACTCATTCTAGTTAATTTTAATGCCTGTACTATGTGGCTGCAAAGAAACATTAAGCAGATCTTCATAGCAAATGTGCCTTGCATACATGGGCATGGAGCCTTTTTTGCACATACATTATGTGGCGAAGAAGACTTCTTCAGCCAGACTTGCTTCCTCAATTTAAGAAAATTGTCAATTATATTTAAATTTGTGTGCAATACTAGACAATCACAATAGCAGGATGAGGGAGGCTACTAAGAAAGTTGGGTACCCCTCTCTGAACGCATTTACCCTGTGCTAACACCTTCTTAGTTTTCTTCGTTCTTACACTCGTTTCCCACTTCTCTTCTTCCATGGTTTTCTAATCTAGTGTTATCATATTTATTTTTACCAAAGTGACCTACTGAATTTGTATTGATCCTGTAGGAAATCCATACTCCCATGAGAAGGAATTGTGATTCTTAAAGGTTTACTGTATGAAGAATCTGGATTTTATTAAAGACAAGGTGGCTAGCATAATGAATACATCTTTTATTCAATCCTTCGGAGCAGCCATTAAAAGTTTCCAAGATAGAACATTAAAACATCATAATAACTCAGAATGTTCAGTCCATTAAAAGCAGCTCATCATTCATTTTCTGACGCTTTTGTTTGCTGCTTCTGTTAGCGCGTCCAGCTTCATTTGTCTTTTTATCATTTATTCATGAGGGAACGCATTAGAGGTTTCATGGACCTTTGACTCAGTTAAGAATGATCCACCATGGGCACAAACCTTACTCATAAACCAATTAACAATAACCCAACAAAATACAATAAACATTAATCACATTTTGAGTCAGTGAGCATCACACACCATGGCCCATGTGACCATGAATAACCACACCTTTTAGTAAAAGTAAGAATATTTATTTCCCTAGATTAAAAATGCTAAAGTCATGTAAAGCAATCTCAATATGAACTGCTAAACATATAGGAACAACACAGGTTGACCAAAGTGGCGGAAGAATCTTAATTTCACCAAAGCATTTAAAATTAAACATTCAAGAGCTACGATACAAATTATTAACAACAACTGAACTAATGATATAGCATAAATTTAGACATTCAGAGTTGAACAAAATAAATCCTTGGTTAATAACAATTGCTAAACATGTACATGCTAACTAACCCTCTAATTCGAATGGCATGATTGGCTTTCATGCAAAAGGAAAAGTCAGACAAAAAGTTAATTTGGAAAACATCTAGCTATGACTCTAACAAAAATACAGCGGTTGGTACCTAGAAAAGAAAGACAAAAACCTGCAACAAAATACAAGTTCATCTCATTATACGACTTCTTCGTCAGCTGGACATCCGTCTTGTCAACATTCACAATGGGGAAATGAAGAGGACTGGCACAGCCACGGTGGGCTCTATGTTTGCTGAACCAAATTATAAGGTCATGATCTGAAGGAACAATAGCTAAGTAACGATTCTAAGATAGGGCATCTAAGTCTGCTCTGGATCTCTCCTGGAACATCTATCGATCTCTACTCGTCTGTGACTCAAAATAACTCTCCTGCAAAGTGTAGTCGGGGTAAATTGAAAATCCATAAAGCATTTTCTCATGTTGTCATTAGTCAGAATATTGGCTGTTCACAGTTGAAACAATAATTATTAATTCTCAAATCTGTGATATAGTTAGACAGTCTTTCACACGTCGATGATTAGCTCCTCATCTCCTGTTCCTGTCACCAGTTTACGTTAGGTAACTTTTAGTAGCAATTCATACTCTCGTCAGTGAAGCCATTGTCAAGACCTAGGAACATTTGCTTCTCACACATCAATTATACATTTGTAACAGCAAAGGTTACATTGCATTACAGCAGACAGTTCTCACAAGAAAGTTAAGACATCATCTAGTTTAATGTTTCAACATTACAAATTATTTGGTCAACACTGTGTGCACAATGACCAATGAACAACGAAGCTTAATTTCTTGCATCAGAAAATCATTTACGAACATTTATTAATTCCATGAAACTTAGCATGAGTCTTTGTCAAGTAGGTCCAGAATTTCTCAATTAATCTATGCATAATAAGTTTTAGCAAATACATATAATTTATAATTTAATATGGTCTACTAATACATTTTATTCAATAGGTTCACATTATTTAAACAGCCATTGCCATTTCTTTATTAGTGTCGTACACTTTATCATGGCCACTCAGGTGAGCACATTTTCCAAAGACACTCAACTTCTCCATATTAGCCTAATTCATGTAAAATTCTTAACTACTTATCAATGCAAATGTATTATTAATTAGTTCAGCTTCCACACTTCTGAGCAGATAAGTATATTCATACGGTTGTGATATAGTGTCTGGTTCGAGCTAGGACCCAAATTTACGGCAAAATGACAGAGTGCGATGCTACGCCAAATTTTCAAAATGCAGGGTTGGGCCGTATTTAATAGAATATCCCACACCCCTGTGTTGCCCCCTACACCAGCGCTAAATTTGCTGCCGAGCACAAACAAATTTGCGCAATAATGCAAGGATGGCTGTGCTGCGGGGGAGATTGTTTTTGTGCAGGAACGAACACCTTCCTGCACAAAAACATTCTTCAATGGCCTTTTGTTCTTTCTATGTGTGCTGCAGACTGCAGCACACAAAGAAAGAGCAAAAATTTAAGAGAAATGGAAGCATTTCTCCTTGTTGCGGCATGCTAATGTCCCCTACGAGGCGGTGTTAGATTTTGGCGCTATCTCAGGTTTACGAAAACTCGTAAATCTGGGGCAGTGTCAAAAGACAATGGGTGTTGCTGTGGCACGCCCACAGCAACTCCCATTGCACCCACTTTCACGCAAAGTGCTGTGTGGGAAGGGGCCATATGTTTCCACCTTTAAACCTTCAACTAAGCTGCTGAATAATTGCGTCTCAAGACATGTTTGTTCATTTTACGGCCTTGGGGCTTTGGCGTGACTCGTATGTTTCTCCTCTTCGGGGGCGGTGCCACATCTGAAGACTTCTTTTTCTGTGACTTTTGTGTGGCGCCTCACCCATTTAGTTGAGCGCCCCAGTGTCTGGATCAGGAAATTTTGAATGAGAAAGAAAAGAGACCTCTAACTGAGGAAGTGTATTTTTTCTTTCTCGGACGATGAGGAAGGACACAAGGACCCAGGAGGGAAATGTTTGAAGAAGAAAAAACACACTGATGTACCTTCTAAAAAGAAAGTGGTTCTTAAAGAGCCAAAAGGAGATGTCCAAAGCGTCATGCATGAAAGGCAGCTACATGCTGCGATTGATATTTAATCCAATGAGATGGAGGTAAGGGAACAGCATCCAGTTTGGATGAATATGTTCTAGATTTGTCTTATAATGATAATAATGTAGAAGAAGAGTTTGGAGACCACATTGAAGAATCTTCTCAGAAAAAGATTAAAGATCCAATGGGAGAATTTTTATTTAATCCCCATGATATAAGGCATCCTAGAGGTAAGGATTGGTGGGCTTTGGACCGTGTGGCTCAATATATTAATTACTGGATCAGGACGCCTTTGGAGAAGAGTGAGCATAATATTATGAGGGCAGAATGTTCAAGGTCAATAATAGATGAAAAAGTCACTTTGACTCCCAATCTTGATCCAGAATTAATTACTTATATGCTTATAACAGGAAGAGATACCACAAAAGGTCTGGAAAGATCTCTCAAGCAATGCCAGGATAGGCCATTGGATATTTTAGGGCAGCTGGCACGGATGTTTGACCTTATTAAAGATGCCTACATGAAAGGCACAGATGTGAATGTTATTTTGTGTTAGGGAATGTCAATGCAGGATTATTGAGTGAGAGGGGGGAATCTGCCTTGATGCATAATAACCATAAGTTGGGTGATCTACCAAAAGAAGATTTGAGTGACAATCCAAAAGGTCTTTTGTTTGGAGAGGGCATGGTGATGTTGTTAGATAAATATGTCCAGACCTTCACAGGTCTAGATAAGGGCCAATTCAATATGGGCAAAGTTTTCAACCGGTATAATAATTGTTCCTGTGGGGCAGGAAGAAGAGGGCAACCTTCTGGCCAGGCAAGCTATAAATCCCAATACCACAGAAATAATTCCAGTGCATACAAAGAGAGTAGTAGAGGGACTCAAAGAGGGTTTTATCCCCAAAGGGGAAGATTAGGGAGATATAAGTCCAACAAAGGATGTGGACAATCTGCCAATGCTTCACAAGGTAAGTATGAGGATAATTTCTTGTTTTATCCCGAAAAAGTGGGAGAACGTTTAAGGTTATTTCAAAATTGTTGGAAGGAAATCATAAGGGATGCATGGCTGTTGGAGGCAGTTCGATGTTATCAAATAGAGTTTATAAACATACCTCAAGGGAAGGAACCAAAGCAATTGGTGTTCCTCACAGAATTGGAGGTCATTGTCATGGAGGAGATATAACAAATGCTACAGAAGGGTGCAATACGAACAAAGGCAGTTACAGAAGAAAAGGATTTTGTGAGTACTCTTTTCCTGGTAGAAAATTAAACCAATTCGTAGTTGTCAGACATTTCAAAATGGAGGGTGATGAAGCAAGGAAAAGAAAGACTAACAAACACTTATATATCACGTAACAAAATCCTATAAGACAATGTGATTTTAGCAAAGAAAATAATGTATGTAGAAAAATGTGCCCACGGAGTAGTTTGCCATTATTATAAACAAGCTTAATTAATCATGAAAAATTGACAATGTAGTAATCCGTCATAATTGCAGCTATATTCTATGATTTTCTCTTTAAACTGTTATATGCTTAGCTTAAATTTAGCAGAGGCTTTGGCCTAGTCACCTGGTCTCAATTTTAACTGCGTAGTTTTCACTTGTGTTAACAAAGACGTTTTATAACCTTTAAAAGCTGTATTTTTCCAGTAGAATGACTAATACACTTATCTCAAAAGTTGCGTGTTAGGCAAGTTTCATCCCCTTTGAAGCAAGGTCAGTTTCTGCAGGTGCAGACAATAAAGACACTGATGCAGAATTAATTGGCAACTTTGTTGCTACTTGTGTTCCAAAACTCCAAGGACACCTTATGCGTAGATGAGTACTAAGAGAAAAGACACTATTCATTGGTCAAAGAGAAACCACCCCATGGAACCTCCAATGGAAGACCCTGAAGAACTTGGAACGTTTTCTTACTTAAACCCACCGGACAAAGAGAAGCCAGCCATTTTCTTTGATGCCATTTTGAAGCCAGATCTGAGAAGCCATTTTGATGACACTTTGATGCTTTTTCTCTGTCCCAGAGAAAGAGACTTTAAAGAATTCTCACCCTAGAGACTTTAACTTTAACTTTACCCTGTCTTGCCCATGCAATAACCTTTGCCCCATTTTCCTTGCTGCTGCAAGGAATACTTGACTTAAACTTTGCCCCTTTGAAATCTGCCCTATGCTGATCGAACCGGTACCTGAAGGACGAAGACTTACCTTGAATGCTGATTGTATTTGGTAATTATGAAAGGATATATGTAATTTTCATTGTATTTTCCTTCTTAGGTACCAACTGCTTATTTTGACAGAGCATAAGCTAGAAGTTTTCTAAATTTATGTTGATTAAATTCTTTTGCATGAAGCCCCACATGCCAGTGCTAATCAGAAGTTAGTTGAGGTATTCATTTGATGCACCATGCTGAATTGAAATCTTGTTATGCTGACCAATGTATGCAATTAGTCAAATTCAGTTACTTTTATTAGTGATTTGCATTGCTATGACCAAGTGCATTATAATCCAAATTTTGCGTTTCTTCCGTCGTTATGGACAGCTAGTAATGTTCGTATATGTATATCATTTGATTTTGAGACTTACATATATTGTGTTCGCTTTGTTAATATAGGGAAATAAACTAATTAACCTTTAATAAACAGGTGTGGTTATTCATGACTGAAAGGTCATGGTGTGTCAAATTACTGATTAGTTTTGATTCCTAATTTGCTGTTTGATTACTAATTGATTATTAGTTATGGATCATAAATGATTATTGATTATTGATTTGAGGGATCCGACAATTCTTTGGATGAGGAGAACTCAACCCTGTCAATAAGTTCACCGACCTCCGGCGTGTACAAGTATAAGTAATTTATAAGGACTGGACGCGCTATCAAGGGTATACATTTATTGCAAGATCTTCTTCAAGAAGGGGATTGGTTGGTGAAAATGCATCTCAAAGATGCATATTTCACAATTCCCATGGGGGAGGAGAGTAAAAAATTCCTGAGCTTCAGATAGAAAGTGATCTTGTATGAGTTTTTGTGTCTTCCATTTGGATTAACTGTGGCCCCTTGGTGTTTTACAAAAGTTCTGAAACGGGCAGTATGATATCTAAGGGAGATGGGTAATCTATTTGGACGACATTTTGTTAATGGGACAGACTGTGAACAAATTGTTGCATTGAATGAGGATGGCACAGGATTTATTGGAGTATCTGGGTTTCATAATGAATCTGGAAAAGTCAGTTTTGATTCCAACCCAGCGTCTGGAGTTTTTGGAGTTCATGGTGGACACACAGATGTGTCAATTACAGTTGCCGGAGAAAAAGATCTAAAAAATAAGAAAAGAAGAATCTTCGGTATTGAGGAGTAGCAATGTAAAGTTCAGAGAGCTAGCTTGAGTCATTGGTCTGTTATCTTCTTCAACACAGTGATTTTCCCAGGTTTGTTGCATTATCGAGCACTCCAAAGGTTAAAAACAAAAAGGTTGTCCGCAGGTCTTCAATATGGAGACAAAATAGAATTGGATCAGGAAGCAAGACTGGAGTTAGAGTGATGGAAGGCAATTTGGAGTAGTGGAATGGAAGAGCTATTTTGTGAAAAAGGAAGATTTCATTTTGCAAACAGATGCAAGCAACTTAGGTTGGGGAGCCTGTTGCTTAGGACATGAAACGGGAGGTTTGTGAAAGGCAGAGGAAAGGCAGTATCATATAAGTTGTTCAGATATGAAAGCAGGTTTGTTTGTCATTCAGAGCTTCAAGAATCAATTGGAAGGCCATGCTGTACTTTTAAAAATGGACAATATCTTGGCGGTAATTTATATCAACTAGTTGGGAGGAAGAAGGTGGAAGAAATTGTCAGACGTAGCACAAGAGATGTGGGAATATTTTTTGGAGCACAATATTACACTAGAGACAGAGTATTTTCTAGGGATTTATAATGTGAATGCAGATTGGCATTTAAGACACTCGAGAGATTACAGCGATTGGTAGTTAAGGGACAGGAAAGTTTGACCTAATGTACAGTCTTACACAGTGCTTAATTTGTGCTTATTGTTTACGGTGCTGAGCACTTATTTTTGAGGGCCGGCGCTTCTTCTTCTGCCTCAAGCATTTGCTGCGAGCAAAAGACACATAAGGGAAAGACGGAGGAAGAGAAAAATGAAAAAGCATCAAAAAGGAGAAAGCAGAAAGCTGCAAGAGTGATCTTAAGGGACAGGGAGTGGCTTTAAAGAATTGAAGAGGCCCGAGATGGCTCTAGGATTACGCTGCCTCAGTATTTGGTGATCGCACACTTAACTGCAGCAGCCGCATGTTTAAGAGAAGGGCTTTGGGCACCAGCACCTTTTTATTTACAAATTGAGCTCTGGTCTTACATGAAAAGATACTTTGACTGAATGACAAGCTGTAACTACCTTCTAGTGGGTCTTTTATGACATGATTATAAACAAATCACTGGCAAAGATTCTGTTTAATATTTTAAATATCTTTCAATCGCTATTACCTTTTCTAATGACAAGTGCATCAGCGCCTTTCTCCCACATGCTTTATTCAGCATCCTCATTTGTGGTCTGTCTGCAATGAGCTACTTCTCCTGACTACAAAACAGTTCAAACTTTCAAAAGGTCCGTGAGTTGACAGAATACAGACAAATTTTATTTTTCTATGAATTAATATTTGCCACTAGATTGTGTATTCCTTCTGCTTAAAGAAGATGCAGAAACTTAAAGACAATGGACTTGATTTTCATACCCATTTATGAGCATGGAAAGCAGAACTACAGTAATCCTTCATTCAATTTTATCTGCCTTTGTGAAGTATCCAACTCCCTAGTGGAAAAAGTACAACTAAGATACAGTCCTTTCTATGTTTCCTAAATTCTTATGATTATTCCTTGAATACGATATTTTAGTTGCATTTAGATGTTTTGGGGACAATTCACAAAGCATAATAAGAGGGTGTGGAAGAATGCTACATGTGTGGTACTTTACATATTCCATAATTCCTCTTTGAATAGATCCCCTTTTCTAAGATGTAATCATGCGTTAAAGAGGATTTACAGTGTTCCTAGGTGCAACACAATGTAGTCTATAGGCGTATGTTGAAAACATATGGTAGAGGCATTGCGGGGTAACAACATTGCTGCAAAGGATGTTTCTTGAAAACAAGGCTGTGTAGTAGGACACTGTTTGTAAGATGATGCCTGTGGTAATTGTTATGTAATCCTACAAAGCAGTGCAGTTCCAGGCAATAAATGGGACTCATTGCAGTGTGGCTGGTAAGAATACTCTAGGCTTAGATAAGGCAGTTGGTTAAAGTCATAAAACAATTCTTCAACATTGTGGGTTAGAGTCTATAGGATGCAGTTCAGTGAAGAGAGTGAGTGTCTCCATGCTGCAGGCATCCATCGGAAGCAGGGTAGTCTGCTGAGTTAATATTGTTGGCAGTGAATTAGAGTAATTGGACACAGTGTGCCATATGGTGCATTACTGTTTTCTGTGTGAGTGTGGAGGACAAGGAACTCTAGCTACTATGAACATCATTAAGAGTTCCCAGGGGAATCTGCTGGTATCTCCTCCCCCCCCCCCAGGGTTACAGTCAAACAGGGATATCAGTAAATCTAGGGCACTGGAGTTACCAAACATTAATGAGTGTGACACAGAAGGTCCCATCAGAAAAGTAGAAACAGTAATTCTGCGTCTGCTTCTCTCTGTAATTCTTAATCTCCCCAATGTTTTTGTCTCAAAGGTTTCACCGGCTTGGAGAAGGTATGAACCCTGAGACAAAATAAGAAGTGTGTATTTCTATGGTTCATCTGTAGACCTTGTAATTTTGTTTGGGCTGATAATATTAATCACTGGTTCATTGGCATGAAAGGGCAACTCAGTGAGGCCCTCTGCAGTTCACAGGTATTGGTACTATCTGTAGTACTGCATGCTAGCTTTTCTCCCTGGTCCCAACCTCAGTGTTGAGGTGGGTAATATCTTTATGATAGTATTAAATACTGAGGGATCATTTTCAGGATTGGATTTAGATCAAATAAACATTTGTCATAAAGATTGCCCTCATCAAACATGTATTGTGTACATAAATATATATTGTATTTCTGTATCAGATCCCTACCCAAATGGCTGCAGAGTACTATACTTGCGTATAGAAAAGCTTATGGTAAATGACTAATAGGAGAGGGAGCTGGATAGTGAATGGCAATGCATTGTGATATAGTGTTCTTTAAAGAGGCAAATCCTCAACTCTTGCCTAAATTGGAGCAGCACTGGGATAGTCCTGATGGATATGGGATGTTGTTCCAGATCCTGGGTGCATAGATGGAAAAGAACTGCTGTCTTCTTTTTTGCATTTTTGCACTTCTTTGTCTTCAGTATGATGGTGTCCTGGATACGGGTGTGCCAAGTGCCACCAGAGAAGGTGAACTTGTCTGCAAATTTAGCAGGGGAGCTTCATGTGATGACTTTGTAAATGATGAAGCTGGTTTTGTAGATATGTAGGCTGCCAAGATAAGACTCAGGAGTTCCATAATAATGGGAGTGATGTGATTGTATTTCTTCAGAGCCTGGAGAAGATGTGCTGCAGAATATCGGATGACCCTAAGGTTCCCGCCAGTGTGGAGTCTGACAGTCCACGGAGTAGGGCATTACCATCATGAGAGTGAAGTTGGTGTCCAGGGTGTTTCCAAGTGCTTCAGCATTCTGTCAGAATTGGCGGTCTTGCTTGTTGTTCTTGGTAAATAACAGGAATTCTGTCTTGAATGTGCCTTAAAACTATTTGTATCCATAACATGTGCACTTTATTCTTCATGCTGACATTAATTAATTGAGAAGAAAATCTATAATTTCTCAATTACCAGCAGTCAGGTGGGTTGGGGTACTTTTCTCAAATACCAGCAGCCATGTGGGTATAACGTTGTTACATGAATATCCAACATGTAGTATTTGCATATTCAGACAAGTTAAAACATAAGGTCAAAACAAGAAGTTACCCACTTGTGTGCAGTGTAGCAAGATGGGTAGTTTACGCAGGATGCCATGTTCTATGAAAAGTGCTTTACAATGGGTTTAACTCTGCAGGAGACAGATCTGTGTCATAGTTTAGTGTTCTAACCATGCTTTGAAGTTTGGTGGGGAAGTGTCTCTCGAATGTGTTGCACTATAATGCGGCATTGTCCCAAAAGTTTCAGTGATGTCACCTAGTACCTATAAGAAGTTCACAACACATAGCACCAGGATAAAAATCTATGAGTGTCCCTTTGGTAATTGAAAAGACCACCAATCAGAACCTCAGAACAACTCCCTTGCTCACAATTGCTTATGTAAATATGTAAATGTATGGCACTCTTTTTGTTGTATATGCTTTTCTATGGCAATGTTCCCTTCATCTACACAGGAAAGCTCTGTCACAAAATGCAGACACAACAGAATGTAAAGACAATCAAAAAGTGACACTATCAGATGTTCATAACATACAAGTAATACTCACTGTAAAAGATGCAGATTTAGGTGGATAGGCATCGTTTGGCAAAGCTAACTTTGAATCCCATTTGAGTTCCTGAGGTTTAAATGTTGTGATTTTTTTACATCTCATGCCTTGCTGCTTGTCCTTAAAGGAGGGAAGTCCATGCACTGCAAAAAGAAGAATTTCCATAGATGGTGATTTCCAATATTTCAGAATTTGCCACATAACATCTACTAGATGATGTGCATCATCTCAAGTTCAGGTTTCCACAAAATTGAAATAAGACTCTAAGACGTGAACTGTATTTGTTACATCACAGAACACATTATTTTGATGTGAAAGTTATCCAGATGAGAAAAAAAATCACAAAGCGAGAACAAATGTTTAGTTGTATAAGAATCCAACTGTTTGAATGGGCAGGTCTTAGTCACTAGAAATTGCCACTGAGAAATACATTGACGGCCTAATTAAGAGATTGGCGGGCAGGAAAGCCCCTCCCCCACACTCCCGACTGGGTGGCCGCTACCTTCGTGGTGACCACCCTGCTGGAATGATTAGAAGTTTCCTGCTAGATCTGCGGGCAGAAACCTCAGTTTACACCTGCCGGCCTAGCGGGAAACAGAGCTACAGCATTGTCTCCAGCTTGTAATCAAAGCAGACAGTGAACATTGCGAAGGTGCTAGGTAGGGGGGCCTGCACTGCCCATGCCAAGTGCAAGGGGCCCACTGCATCTGGTCTCTGCCAGTCTTTTATGGCAGTGTTACCACCATGAAAAGGCTGGCAGAGAACAGGGTCGTAATCCACAGGGCAGCGCTGCATGCAACTCCACGCCCCCCGGGATCATGGATGCTGGTGGTGCTGATGGTTCCCTGGCGGTCTGACTGCCAGGATTTCAATGTGGTGGTCAGACCGCTGCAACAGTGACGGTCCTGACCACTACCGTGAGTGTGGCCGTTTGAAGACCGCCACACTTGTAATGAGGCCCTAATTCCTTCAAAGTATAACAGCACAGGATTACATCTTTAAGTTTTTCCAAGATGGAAATGAGTCACAGACAAGTTTGTGAGTCCCAGAAAGCATGAAGGTTTATGCTTAACAGCATTCCGCTCCTTAGCACCTATTTTCCTCCTAGTAGATTCACATAAATTAAAATGTTAATGTGATTAAATGCATTTGCAAGTGCATAAATACTTACGAAATTAGCAACAGTGGTTTTGTTCTTCTAAAAAGCATGTAAATCAAATTTACACATGCAAACAATTTTGAGAATCAAGTTTTAGTTAAGCTGCTTCCTGTATCAATCTCTTTGTGTGACATCTGACCTCCTCTGGTACTACACTCATGTGTCATCCCTCTTTACAATGCAAACCATAAACAAGAGGCTGCTATGGCTAATAAAAGAGAATGGGCCCACATACCAGGCAATATATTGTGTCTCATAGTAAAATAAATCACTGCCTTGATTAGTTTATACTAAAATCACCGCCTGGCTCAATTTACATCACAAAGGCTGCTTTTTTTTACAGTATGTCATCTAATAAGAACATAGGGACAGATTTACAAAAAGATTTAAAACAGTGCAGCACTGCAAGTCCTCGTGCTCTTCTGTGCTGCACTGTGTGACAGTGAAAGGGCAGGAATGCACCGTATTGCACTCCTGCCTTTTCACCTGCGCTGGTGCTGTTTTGGCGATCCTTGCACCATGATACAAGGGTACCTGCGTTGTAAGGCGGATTGTTTTTGGGCACCTTCCTGCACAAAAACAATGCCGAGAGGCATTTTGCTCTTTCTAATGCAGCACACACAGAAAGAGGAAAAAAGAGGAGAAATACAAATATTTATCCTAGTTCCACCTCATTGGGGGACACACCATTTTGGCAGATTCCCATGTCAACCACTCCTGGTAAATCTGCCAATGCATCAAATCCATGGCTGTTGCATGGGAACACCCATGCAACACCCATAGAAATGCCTCCCTGGCACAGGGCATTGCAATGCAGCGATTTGCTTTGTGTTCCATTACTCAAGATTTATGAAGCCACTCAGGGCCATGTAAGGTGGCCTTGTGTGTCTTCATAAATCTCAGTAAAGGTTTTTTTTGTGCATGTACCACACTGTGTCATGCAAATGCAATGGAAACCAGGTCATAAATGTGGCCATAGTTTATGTATTTCAATTATCTACTTATCTACCTGGTTTAGGGAATGCTATTCGTACGTCAGAAGAATCACTATCAGATCTGAATACCTTTATTTGATGAATAATCACATTTGAAGCAATGACAAATTAGGGGCTGTATGTACACATTTAAGGAATAGCAGTTTTCTAGTTGGGATCTTGGTTGAATTGTGATTGGGCAATCACTATTCCTAATGTTTGATCTCATTGAATTTAATTTAGCTATTCCTACTAAGTCGCAAATGGACCTACCTTATGAATATTAATAAGAAAAGAGATAGGTTGCAGTTTGTGACCCATTAGGAATTGCTACCATCACAGGGACAGTGACCTGCTGGGGTCAGAAGATCACCATGTCTGTAATTGCTTTTAATAAAACAATCTTTTCTTTTTTTCTCTCCTTTTTTTAAATACAGCCCATTTTCTTTAGAGGGAAACGGGGTGCATTTCAAAAGCTCAAATTAAGTGATTAACTTTAATTTTTTAAGAGTAGGTTGTGGTCCTTTTGACCTCTGCCTGCTCTTAAAAAATATTTGTTTCAACATTCACAGAGGGGAAGGGTTCTGTGAGGACTGCTTCCTGTTTATGAATGGTTACCATCACCCTCGAGGTGTTTGTAAAAAATGAATATTTTGTGAGCATAATTTGGTTGAAAAACATTCACACACAGCACTGCAATTCAGTATTTGGAAGGGATGTCCTAAGCACTCCCCTTCCACATACCGAATCTCTATACACAAATTACTGGGCCATATGTAAAGAAGTTAGGGATTGCGATTCTAATTGCGATTCTTTGGAAATTGCAATTAGGAAATCACAATTCCTGATGTATAACTACTTACAAGTTACAATTAGTGATTCCTAGTGGGGGTCACAATAGACCTACTTCATTAATATTAATGATGTAGGTCGCAATTTGAGACACATTAGAAAATGCAGCCATCATAGGGAAGGTGGCCTGCAAGGGGTCAGCAGACCTTCATGACTGTGACTGCTTTTCAATAAAGAAATCTTTTTTTTAAATGCACCCCCTTTTCCCTAAAGGAAAAAAGGATGTGTTCAAAATGAAAAAATTAAACATTTAAGTTTAATTTTTTACGAGTTGGCAGTGGTCTGTGGGACCACTGCCTACTTCTAAACAAATTGCTATCAACATGCACAAACATGAATGGGTCTATGGATACCCCTTTCCATTTGTGAATGGTTATTGTTGGACCTGGCCCATTTTTCCAGGGTCATCCCCAAACTTTTTGCCTCCTTCCTCCTATTTTTCCTGACCTGTTTTTGTTGGCTTTTGAACTCTGAGCACTTTACCACTGCTAACCAGTGCTAAAGTGCATATGCTCTCTGTGTAAATTGTACTGTTAATTAGTTTATCCATGATTGGCATATTTGATTTACTAGTAAGTCCCTAGTAAAGTGCACTAAAGGTGCACAGGGCCTGTAAATCAAATGCTACTAGTGGGCCTGCAGCACTGGTTGTGCCACCCACATAAGTAGCCCTGTAATCATGTCTCAGACCTGCCACTGCAGTGTCTGTGTGTGCAGTTTTTAACTGTAAATTTGACTTGGCAAGTGCCCCCACTTGCCAAGGCTAACCCTTCCCTTTTCTTACATATAAGACACCCCTAAGGTAGGCCCTAGGTTGCCCCATGGACAGGATGCAGTGTATGGTTGAGATAGGACATATACTATTGTGTTATATATGTCCTGACAGTGAAATATTGCCAAATTCGTTTTTCACTGTTGCAAGGCTTATCTCTTTCATAGGTTAAGATGGGGACTTCCTTTAAACATGATTAAAGCATAGCTTCCCTTTGGGAGCAGATAGACATGTGGAGTTTAGGACCTCTGAACTCACAATTTAAAAATACATCTTTCAGTAAAGTTGGTTTTAAGATTGAGTGCTTGAAAATGCCACTTTTAGAAAGTGGGCATTCACTTGCTTGAACTATTTTTGTGACTCTGCTTGTTTGTGGATTCCCTGTTTGGGTTAGTTTGACAGTTGGGTTGTTTGCAAACCTCTCTCCAGACAGTGACACAAAGGGGGATGGGGTGTAGCCTGCATATTCTGATAAGCCAT
Source organism: Pleurodeles waltl (assembly GCF_031143425.1). Lineage (NCBI taxonomy): Eukaryota > Metazoa > Chordata > Amphibia > Caudata > Salamandridae > Pleurodeles > Pleurodeles waltl. The sequence goes on from NC_090449.1 coordinate 980,485,094, forward strand.
CTGTGCTAGGAGGGAGGAGAAGAGTGGCCACTCGCACCTGAAAGGGCTGTGCCTGCCCTCCCAAAATGCAGACTCCAACTCCCCTGTGTGTGTCTGAGACCTTGCCTGGGCAAGGCAGGACTTCACAAACAAGTGAGACTTTTCCTTTGAAGTAAGCCTACTTCAAAGGCCAAAATGGGTATGAGAAGAGGACCCAAAACCACAGACTTTAGACATTTCTTGGAGTAGGCACTCTACCTCACAGACACTTCTGGACAAGAAACCTGCTGGTGAAGAATCCCTGAACCAGACCGGCCAAGAGGAACTGCCTAGCTGTCCAAAGGACTCACTGGGACTGTTTTTCTGACAAGGACTGCTGCCTTGCTGTTGCCCTGCTGCCTTGCTGCTTTCTGGCTGTGCTGAGAAGTGCTCTCCAAGGGCTTGGATAGAGCTTGCCTGAAGGCTCAAGACCTAAAAGACATCACTCCTGCAACTGGACTCCTTCTGCAGTGAAAATTAGATGCACAGCCTGGTAAAAACGATGCACAGCCTGCCCCGCGGTGAGAAATTCACCGCACGCCGAACCAAAACGATGCAGCCCGACTTCGCAAGAAGATCGATGCAGTGCCTGCTTTGCGATCGGAACTTCGATGCACGGCCCACTGGATCGACGCACAGACGACCCGGGACAACGCAGCCTGACTCCCAGAGAGGAAAGCAACGCAGCACCTGCCGTGCGGGAGAAATTTCCATCCAACGCCCACTGGATCGATGCAGCACTTGTGACTTCGCTCCGCAAGCCCAGGTTTCAACGCACAGTCCCCGGGGTGCCAGAAAACTCCACAACCCGAAGAGGAACCAAGTATGCCCTCTGTAAATAGACGCAAAGCCTTCCCCTGCATGGAAAATAACAATCCAAGTCAGTGTGCGAAGGGGCCAAACTGACGCACACCTCCCCGTTTTCCACGCATCGCCTTCTCGGTGGTCCCTTGCAGAGATTTTGGCCGCGAACCAGGTACTTTGTGCTTGCAAGAGACCTTTATTATTTTTAAGAGACTATTTCTTGTTTTGCAAAGCCTTAAGACACTTTTTATCACTGTTACAGTGATAGCTCAACATCTACTTATTGCATTTTAATGGTTTTGACGTGCATCTTGTCAATTAAAATTATATATTTTTCTAAACACCGTGTGGTGTATTTTTTTTGTGCTGTATGGTGCTATTGTATGATTTATTGCACTGACTGCTCAGTGCCAAGCTACCAGAAGGTGGGCACAGGATAATTTGGATTGTGTGTGACTTACTCTTACTAGAGTGAGGGTCCTTGCTTTGATAGGGGGTAACCTGACTGCCAACCAAAGACCCCATTTCTAACAGTTCTCAACTCTCTTGAGTTGTTGGTAAAAAATGAATGCTATCCCATTTCGAAACAGTATTCGGAAGGGATGCCCTAAGTAAGTCTATTCCAAATACTGAATCACTAAACACAAATCACAATTCAGGGCCATTTGTATAAACAATTTTTGCAGTTGGAAAGGTCCTCTTCTGACCGTGAAAATAATTTTACATATGTACAAATGCCAAATCAGGATTTAGGGCCAGAAGTATGAAGCATTTTTCTAGTCGCAAAGGGGCCGATTTACAGAATCGGCCCCTTTGCGACTAGAAAAATGCTTTTTGGGATATACAAAGCCCAAACTGCGATTCAGTAACTTGTTTCCGAATCGCAGTTTGGGTTTTGCGATTCGGTATTAGGAAGGGGCATGTGACACCGAATCGCAGAGGTATGTGTGATTGTTTTGTGACCGTGAATGCGGTCGCAAAACAATCGCAGTTAAATTGGTGCTAACCCATTTCCAAAAGGGAAGGGGTCCCCATGAGACCCCTTCTCCTTTGTGAATGCAAGCGAAAAAAACAATTCAGTGCAGGTAGTGGTCCCATTTACCACTGTCTGCTCTGAAAAAAATTAAAAGAAAACTTTCCATTTTTGTTTTCGAAATGCATTCCGTTTTCCTTTAAACCCTTCGCTGCCAGGCCTTTTCCCCCTCCTGTGCCAGGCCTTTTTTTGCCTATTTCGGGCAGTTCGTGCTTAGGCCCTCATAACTTTTTGTCCACACAAGCTAACCAAGCCAAATTTGCGTCCTTTTTTTCCAACATCCTAGGGATTCTAGAGGTACCCATACTTTGTGGGTTCCCCTGAAGGAGGCCAAGAAATTGGCCAAAATACAGGGAAAATTTCGTTTTTTTAAAAAAAATTGGAAAAAGTGGCTGCAGAAGAAGGCTTGTGGTTTTTCCCCTGAAAATGGCATCAACAAAGGGTTTGCAGTGCTAAACTCAGCAGCTTCCCAGCTTTCAGGAACAGACAGACTTGAATCAGAAAACCCAATTTTTCAACACAATTTTGGCATTTTACTGGGACATACCCCATTTTTGCAATTTTTTGTGCTTTCAGCCTCCTTCCAGTCAGTGACAGAAATGGGCATGAAACCAATGCTGGATCCCAGAAACCTAAACATTTCTGAAAAGTAGACAAAATTCTGAATTCAGCAAGGGGTTATTTGTGTAGATCCTACAAGTGTTTCCTACAGAAAATAACAACCGAAAAAGAAAAATATTGAAATTGAGGTGAAAAAAACATAAATGTTTCTCTACGTTTTACTCTGTAACTTTTCCCTGCAATGTCAGATTATCGAAAGCAATATACCGTTACGTCTGCTGGGCTCCACTGGTTGTGGGGATATATAGGGCTTGTAGGTTCATCAAGAACCCGAGGAACCCAGAGCCAATAAATGAGCTGCACCCTGCAGTGCATTTTCATTCTATACCGGGTATACAGCAATTCATTTGCTGAAATATAAAGAGTAAAAAATTGCTATCAAGAAAACCTTTGTATTTCCAAAAAGGGCACAAGATAAGGTGTTGAGGAGCAGTGGTTATTTGCACATCTCTGAATTCCGGGGTGACCATACTAGCATGTGAATTATAGGGCATTTCTCAAATAGATGTCTTTTTTACACACTCTCCTATATTTGGAAGGAAAAAATGTAGAGAAAGACAAGGGGCAATAACACTTGTTTTGGTAATCTATGTTCCCCCAAGTCTCCCGATAAAAATGATACCTCACTTGTGTGGGTAGGCCTAGCGACCGCGACAGGAACCGCCCCAAAGCGCAACGTGGACACATCCAAATTTTTGAAAGAAAACAGAGGTGTTTTTTGCGAAGTGCCTACCTGTAGATTTTGGCCTCTAGCTCAGCCGGCCCCGGGAGGGGGGGGCAGAAATGCCCTAAAATAAATTTGACACCCCCCCTAAACGCCCCCTGCCCGGGAACGACCCTTGCCTACGGGGTCGCTCCCCCTGCGTGACATTGGCGCCAAAAAACAAATCCCAGGTGCCTAGTGGTTTCTGCCCCCTTGGGGGCAGATTGACGTAAAATCAGCCAATCTGCCCCCAAGGGGGGCAGAAATGGCCTAAATACAATTTGCCCCCCAGGGGAGCGACCCTTGCCTGATGGGTCGCTCCCCATCTCTAAAAAAACAACAAACAAAAAAAAACACACAAAAAAAAATCCCCTGGCACCTAGAGGTTTCTGCCCCCCCGGGGGCAGAAATGGCCTAAAATAAATTTGCCCCCCCCCCGGAGCGACCCCTACCTACGGGGTCGCTCCCCCTGCGTGACATTGGCGCCAAAAAACAAATCCCAGGTGCCTAGTGGTTTCTGCCCCCTTGGGGGCAGATTGAACTAAAATCAGCCAATCTGCCCCCAAGGGGGGCAGAAATGGCCTAAATACAATTTGCCCCCCAGGGGAGCGACCCTTGCCTGATGGGTCGCTCCCCATCTCTAAAAAAACAAACAAAAAAAACCACAAAAAAAATAAAATTCCCCTGGCGCCTAGAGGTTTCTGCCCAATGGCCTAAAATAAATTTGAACTCTCAAGATCCACGCCTCAAGATCTGCAAACTCCAGGCGCAAGCAGCACGTGAGTCGTGACAGATTGCAGCGCCCAACCATTCCGACGTCTTCTAACACCATGGAAGACACTGTGGTAGCTGCTGCAGATCCGGATCAAGCTCTTCTAACTACAATTCAGCAACAAGCTCAAGAATTACAGGAACTACGTAGTGAGAATGCTGCGCTGCGACAGGCTTTGTCTTTCCGTAGTGGTGATGTTCCGACGCTCTCCGCCTCTACCCATCGTTTTTCTGGTGAACCAACCAAGCTGCGTGAGTTCCTTGATTCCTTAACAGTGTACTTCGCCTTCCGACCCACCCAATTCTCCCATGACAGAACAAAGGTGGGTTATCTCATCAGTGCCTTATCCGGTCCTGCCTTGGCCTGGGCCACCCCGATGGTATCATCTAACGATCCGGTATTGTCGGATTATTCCGCCTTTGTGAACCGCTTCAAGCTGATGTTTAGTCGTCCGGGATTGGAGGCTTCAGCGGAAGAAGCCTTATGCGATATTCATCAAGGTTCACAAGATGTCCTTCAATACATTACACGCTTTCGTCAACTAGCGGCAGAGACCACCTGGGTGGAACGTACTTTGGTGACTTTGTTTCGTAGAGGACTCAAAGAAGAAATAAAAGATGAACTAGTACATTCCACCAGAGTGGAAGATCTTCGTGGCCTGATGGATCAAGCCCTCTCCATCGAGTATCGCCTTCAGGAACGGAGAGCAGAGAAGAGAAAGAGCAGAGGGTCTTTTCAACCAAGCACCTCACAAGTTTTTCCGCATCATTCTGAGGAACCTCGCCCTCCTGTCAGAGACACCGAAGGAGAACCCATGCAGGTGGATACAACTCGAGGCCCGCTCTCCGCTAGCGAACGAGAAGATAGACGAAAGAAGGGTTTGTGTTTATACTGCGGTTCTGCCGGCCACATACTGCGTACCTGTCCAGTACGTCCATCAAGGCCATCGGGAAACGCCGCTTCCCGTCCTCTGTAAGAAGGGAGGGGACGGGATTAGCAGCTATACCTTCCATCAGTTCTTTCAATGACAATACCACATCCTTGTTCATTTTACCAGTCATGTTACAATTACCTGATGGCCGTCAAGAGAAGACTCTGGCACTACTAGATTGTGGAGCTAGTGGTATTTATATGGATAAGAAGTGGGCCACTACTCAACAAGTTCCTATACAACCTAAGGAGATTCCCGAACAGGTACACACGGTGGACGGATCTTTGATATCATCGGGTCCAGTTGATACAACTACCCTGATGCTGAATCTACAGATCGGTAACCATCAGGAACACATCTCCTTTGATCTTATAACTTCCCCCAACCATACCATCATTCTTGGAATCCCGTGGTTTATCAGACATAATCCATATGTGAACTGGGCTACCCGGACGGTTTCCTTGTCTTCACAGTTCTGTCACGAGCACTGTTTTGCTTCAGACAAGTATTGGTCGCCTAAGAGATCAATAATCACGGAGGGTAATACCGGTTCGACCATAAATACAGTCCAAGGAGTTCCTGAACACTATTTGGATTTTCAAGATGTCTTCCAAAAACCTTCCAAACCTGTGTTACCTCCACATCGAGATTACGATTGTGCTATTCCCTTGGAACCTGGCACTATCGTTCCTTTTGGCAGGATGTATTCCCTCACGGAAACTGAAAAGGAAGTACTAAAGGAGTATTTGGATGAAAATATTCAAAGTGGTCTTATTGTTCCATCGTCTTCTCCGGCCGGGGCTCCTCTCTTTTTCGTACCCAAGAAGACAAAGGATCTTCGCCCTTGCCTGGATTTTCGAGGCCTGAATAAAATAACTATTAAAGATCGTTATCCTTTGCCTCTCATAAGGGACATTTTAGAGGCAGTCAGAGGGGCCCTACGGTTTACCAAACTAGAGCTACGGGGAGCCTACCACCTTTTACGCATTAAAGAAGGAGATGAGTGGAAAACGGCCTTTAGGACTCCATTTGGTCACTTTGAATACAGGGTAATGCCTTTCGGTCTTACTAATGCCCCTGCAATCTTTCAGAGATTTATGGACTCAGTATTCTCTGATCTCCTAAATCAGACAGTTGTAATCTACCTTGATGATATTCTTATTTATTCTAGAAATCCCGAACTCCATTCTTCCCATGTGAAACAAGTCCTTCAACGACTCCGGGCACATCAACTATTTTGCAAACCCGAAAAGTGTGAGTTTGACAAGACGGAAGTCAAATATCTGGGATATCATTTAAGTCCCACCGGTGTAGCTATGGATCAAGAAAAGGTACAAGCTATTCTAGATTGGCCTTCTCCATCTTCTATTAAAGAAACACAATGCTTTCTAGGATTAGCGAACTTCTATTGACAATTCATCGCAGACTTTGCAAAACAAACTAGCCATATAACTCACACTTTAAAGAAGGGAAATCTTATTAAAGGGTTTGTCTGGACTAAAGCTGCCGAAACAGCCTTTCAGGATTTAAAGAAGGCATTTACACAAGCTCCCATCTTAAGACATCCAGATACCAACAAACAATTTATTGTCGTCACCGATGCTTCTGAAAAAGCCATTGGTGCCGTCCTACTCCAACAACAAGAGGATGATGGTCTTGAACATCCTGTTTTCTATTTGTCTCATATACTCTCTATTGCAGAACAACATTACTCAGTACTGGAAAGAGAATTGTTGGCTCTGAAAACAGCTTGTATTGAATGGAGACAGTTTCTGATGGGTTCCAAGGAGCCTTTTGAAGTGAGAACAGACCATCGAAACTTACAATGTTTACGAAATTTCGTATGCCAAAATAGTCGTCAAGCTCGTTGGGCCTTCTTCTTCAGCCAGTATGATTTCTACATTACATATATTCCTGGCTCCCAAAACATTCTGGCTGATGCTCTGTCGCGTCGTTATCCAGATTGTACTCCTGTCCCAGCTCAACCCCTACTGGAACCTAATAAGATCATTGGGGTAGCTCAGTCTTTTCTGGAGGAGGTACAACTGGAATACTCCAATCTATCTGATGATGAAGTAGAGAACTTAAGGCCTCTTTTACATAAGAGACAAGGATACTATTATTATCACGATCTGTTATTCATCCCTACTAACAGAGTTAGAGAAAAGGCATTACAAATGTGTCATGATTCACCGGTTGCTGGTCATAGAGGCATCAAGGCCACACAAGAACTGTTATCGCGATTTTTCTGGTGGCCTACTTGGAAACAGGATATTGAAACATACGTTCAGGCTTGTCCCACATGCGCTCAAGTCAAGATTCCCCGAACCAGACCTGCAGGATTACTCCAGCCCTTGCCGGTTCCGCCAACTCCATGGCACACCATCTCTACTGATTTTATGTGTTCGTTACCACTTTCAGCAGGAAACCGGGTAATCATGGTCACTGTGGACTCCTTTACTAAGATGGCTCACTTCACTGCCTTGAAAAAGCTACCTATATCCCAAGAATTAAGCCAGATATTCATCGAACATATCTTCCGTCTTCATGGACTTCCTCATACTATTATATCTGATAGAGGACCTCAGTACATTTCCCGGTTTTGGAGGTATTTTTGTAAGACACTAAATATCGATAGAGCTCTGTCATCGGGCTTCCATCCTCAGACCAATGGACAGACCGAGCGTCTGAACCAAGGCTTAGAACAATACCTTCGTTGTTTTTGCAACTCAACTCAAAGCAACTGGAACACATATCTCCCTATTGCTGAATTCTCTTACAATAATTCAGTCCATAGTGCCTCCAAGACCACTCCTTTTTTCTGTTCTTATGGTTTTCATCCTACCTCTTTTCCTACTTCTTCTCGGTCTCCCACTCCCTTGCCCGCTATTACTCATTTTTCCAAACGTCTTCTACAAATCCATAGACTGATTCGTTCTAATCTCTTACACACCAAGAGATATATGAAGAAAGTAGCAGACAAGAAACGTAGGGCCACTCCGGACAACCATCCACAAGATAAAGTTTGGCTTTCTTCAAAATTCTTACCCTCACGTCTTTCTCAGAACAAGTTCACACCTCGCTACTACGGGCCTTTCCGTATTCTCCAGTTGCTCAATCCTGTCACTGTCCGTCTTCACTTGCCTCACACGTGGAAGATTCATCCAGTCTTCCATGTCTCCCAACTCAAACCTTATGTACCAGATCCGTATTCTCGTCAGTTTTCCTGTCCTCCTCCTGTCTTAGTGGATGATGTTCCTGAATATGAGGTTCAGGAGATTTGTGACTCTCGTCTTTTTCACACCCGTCTGCAGTATCTGATTCATTGGAAGGGTTATCCTCTCAGTGAATGTTCTTGAGAGGATGCATCTTCTGTTCATGCTCCTCTTCTGACTCAGCGCTTTCACCGTTTATTTCCTTTCAAACCAGGGCCTTCGGGAGGGGGGCCTACTGTCGCGCCGCACCGCGCGGCGCGGCGCGAGCCGAGCGTTCGGCACAAGCCGCGCGTTCGGCTCGGGCCGCGCTTCGCGTCTTTAAGACGCGGCGCGCCCCGAGCCTTTCCTGCACCCTACGAGGCCCCAAGGCTTACTTGGGGCCTCGCGCTGCTCTCTCCCTCCGTTTTGTTGGGGTCTCCTGACCCCTCTTACCTGTTTGGGCTCCTTTTCTTCTTTCTTCTGTCCTCTTTCTTTTTGGGTCTGTTTCTTGCTCTTTCCTTTATGTCTTTTCCCCTTCCCAGGTTACCCTTGTCTTCCCAGCATTCCTCCTTCCCTATTCTCTATGGTTTCTGCTCCAGTCTATTCTATCTACTTTTCCCTATCTAAGATGGTGTCCTTTTTCTTCCTGTGGGTCACTTCCTGTTTTATGGTATTTAAGGGTGGTGTTTTCTTCTCCTCTTTGCGCTGCAACACACTCTGTTCAGTTAGTGTCCTCGCTCCTGATTTCCTAGCCTTTGGTTCTGGATTTCGCCATTTCTGTGTTATTACGTCAGTTCTTTTTGATTCCTGTTCCTCTGTTCTTGTTTCAGGAATCCTCTGCGAATCTTATTGGAGGTATTTTCCTCTTCTTCTGAAGGGTTTTTTTCCCTCTGGCGCTACTTTCTCACGGTCACGGTCTGTCCTTGGCGTTCCTTTGCCTACAGCACTGTGGCTACCAGAAAGAGTCGCCCCTTTTTGGGCCAAAGTCGAACTCTCAAGATCCACGCCTCAAGATCTGCAAACTCCAGGCGCAAGCAGCACGTGAGTCGTGACAGGGGCAGACATGGCCTAAAATAAATTTGCCCCCCAAACCCCCTCCCCCCGGGAGCGACCCCTGCCTACGGGGTCGCTCCCCCTGCGTGACATTGGAGCCAAAAAACAAATCCCAGGTGCCTAGTGGTTTCTGCCCCCTTGGGGGCAGATTGACCTAAAATCGGCCAATCTGCCCCCAAGGGGGGCAGAAATGGCCTAAATACAATTTGCCCCCCAGGGCAGCGACCCTTGCCTGATGAGTCGCTACCCATCTCTAAAAAAACAAACACACAAAAAAATAAAAATTTGCTCTGGCGCCTAGAGGTTTCTGCCCCCCTGGGGGCAGATCGGCCTAGTAATAGCCCGATCTGCCTCCAGGGGGGGCAGAAATGGCCTAAAATAAATTGCCCCCCCCCAGGGAGCGACACTTGCCTAAGGGGTCGCTCCCCTTGCGTGAAATTCACGCAAAGAAAAAACTCCCTGGTGTCTAGTGGTTTCTACCCCCGTTGGGGGCAGATTGGCCTCATCAAAATAGGCCAATCTGCCCCCAAGGGGGGCAGAAATGGCCTAAATATAATTTCCCCCTAAGGGGTCGCTCCCCACCTAAAAAAAAAAAAAAAACAATTAATTTTTTTTTATCCCTGGTGCCTAGAGGTTTCTGGGGGCAGATCAGCCTAATAATAGGCAGGGGGGGCAGAAAAGGCCTTCCCGAAAACATGCCCCCCCTGGGAGCGACCCTTGCCCAATGGGTCGCTCCCTTATCACAATATCACAAAAAAAATAAAAATCCCTGGTGTCTAGTGGGGTTTCAAAAGCCGGATTGCAAGCAATCCGGCTTTTGAAACCCTCGGAGAGACTTCAAAGGGAAGGATATACATTTCCTTGCCTTTGAAGCCCCTCCGGGCCTCCCCCACGTGATTGAAAGAGAAATGCTTAGCATTTCTCTTTCAATCGCGCTGGAAGCTCTGCTTCCAGCGCGATGGGGGAGGCCCCTGTGAATAATCAGCGCGCGCTCGTGCGCTGACGTCACAGGGGGATTGGGGGGGGTCGGGGTGGAAGGGGAAGGTCTTCCCCTTCCATCCCCGCCTTGGGGGGGGAGGGGAATGCAAGGGGGGGTGCGCTAGCGCTCCCCCAAGTTCCCCTGTGCCATGGACGAGATGATCTCGTCCAAGGCACAGGGGAACTGTAGCCTTGGACGAGATCATCTTGTCCAAGGCACAGAACAGGTTAAGGAAAACGGGCTACATTTACAAATAAAATACTGCTTTATTTAAAAGCAGTCACAGACATGGTGGTCTGCTGACACCAGCAGGCCACCATCCCTGTGAGTGCAGCAATTCCCAATGCGGTCGCAAATTACGACCTACCTCATGAATATTCATGAGGCAGGTCATTTGTGACCCCATTGCAAATCGCAGACAATGTCAGTGACTCTGTCGTACATCTGGTTTTGCGACTTGCAAATTGCAAGTCGCTAAGACTTGCAGTTTACGAGTCGCAAAACTAGATCTTCATACATGTGACCTTAGTAACTAGTTACCGAATCACAATTTGGTTTAGCAATTCGGAATTTGGAAGGTGCATATTTATTGCGTCCCTTCCAAACACCGAAATGCAATGCTGTATATAAATATTGTGGGACCAAATTACAGTACAAAACATTAACAAATCGCAAATGTGGAAAGAGTCTCTTAAGGACCAATTCTCCTTTAAGAATGTCAAAAGATATTTAAGAGAAGGCTACTCTTAAAAAATGAAACTTTGAAGTCTCATTTTCTTTTTTTAAATATATCCGTTTTCCTTTAAGGAAATGTGTTTTGCATTAAAACAAAATTGCTTTATTAAAAAACAATAACAGACATGGCATTCTGCTGATTACATCAGGCCACAATCCATGTGATGACTAATATTTTTAGTGGGTAGCAAATTGCGACCTCTTCATTAATACTCAGGAGGTAGGTCAATTTGCGACCCATTAGGGATCACTACTGAAAACTTGTATGTTTTCTTACATTAGGAATTGTGATTTCCTAAAAGCAATTTGGTAAGCTTCGCAATTAGGAAATTGCAATTCTTACATTTTGAACAACTGGCCTTTGGTAACATGGTACCAAATCACAATTTCTGTTTTGTAAATATGAAAAAGCATTTTTGAGGTTGGTTAATAAGACCATTTCTGACTGCAAAAATGGATTTGTACATATGGCCCACGATTCAGTAACATGATCTGAATTGTAATCTGTGCTTTGTTCATATTGAAACGCATTTTTGCAGTTGGTAACAGCCGATTCGGAGATTCGGGCCAATTCCCACTGCAAAATGCTTTTGTACATATGCCCCCAAATATAAAAAAATCTAGACCTGCGATTTCCTAATGGTAATTCTTACCCAATTAGAATTAGGACATTTAAATTCTTGATGTAGGAAAACTCACATCTTTGAAAAAGCGATTCCTAGTGGGTCGCATATCAACCTACCTCATGAATAATAATGAGGTAGGTCGCAAATTGCAACCGATTAGCAATTGCAGCCTTTCAGGGGTGGTGGCCTGCTGAGAACTGCGGACCACCATGTCTGTGATTGCTTTTTAATAAGGCAAAACTGTTTTGTTTAAATGCAGCCCATTTTCCTTAAAGAAAAACAGGAAGTGTTTAAAAAGAAAAAATGAAACTTTGGAATTTCACTTTTTAAGAGTGAGAAGTGGTCCGTGATCTTATATTTTAAACATTGCCAAAGGAGAAAAGATCCTGACTCCTTCCCCTTTGCGAATGGGTTACCATCAGTTTTCTTCTGCGGAATTTGGTTGCAATACAGTAAAACATACAATGCCAATTTGGTATTTGGAAGGGATGCCCTAAACATACCCCTTCCAAATACCAATCACTAACAGAAACTGTGATTCTGTAAATGTGAACAATCTGTGCTTTTTGTACATTTGAAAAAGCATGTTTGCAATTGCAAATGGTCCGCTTCTGCGAATCAGGCCATTTACAACCACAAAAATGCTTTGTATTTCTGGCCCTAAGAGTGATGTTCTACCTTACTCAGCAAGCGGAGATGAACTAAGATTTATAATTTTGGATATTTTGCAGTTCACAGTGAAAAGAGCTGCACATTTTCACAGGGTCTACCACAACTCTTTGTTTTTCAATATTGGTATTTTATAGCATGTTTTGCTTGTCATACCACTGATGAGGTGCCAAAGCATCTTGGGGGAAGTGTAGCAGCAACACCCTGGAAACAATGCTAGGTTGCAAGAGGGTTTAAACTGTAGGCTGGCCCACATTTGTTTGTTGTGTATGAGTGACCGAAGAGCTGCACTTGCATTAGGTAGTCTTGCCTAGATATGGTCACCACCATTTTGTATTACATTTGTTGTTGATTCTGCTTCACTATGCCTAACAGTAACTGTCTTGAGGGATACAACCAGGAGCATGGTAAAGGATCTATGTAGTCCCACTGGAACAAGAGAATGAAGAAACCACAGGCATGGCCTATACAAAGCAACCTCTGAGCTGTGCCCTCATCATATTTTCAACCTGGCCAGCGTCACAATAGCAACAGAGCTCTGACATACTATCAACCGATCCTTCGAGACCGCCACCTTCCCATCAGGCTGAAAGCACGCCGAGATCAACCCGCTGCTCAAGAAACCCACTGCTGACCCAAGGGAGCTGAAAAACTACAGACCAATCTCTATGCTCCCTTTCCCATGCAATGTAATGGAGAAAGTCGTCAACCAGCAACTCACTGAATTCCTCGAGACACACCACATCCTAGATGCATCCCAATCGAGATTCAGGAGCAACCACAGCACTGAAACTGCACTCCTAGTAGCCACTGACAACATACACATCATACTAGACCATGGAGGCATGGCCGCACTCATCCTCCTTGACCTCTACGCTGCTTTTGACACCGTCATTCATCTCCACCCTCTGTGACAGACTACACAATGCTGGCATCTGAGATAAAGCACTGGGTTGGATCAGGTCTTCCTCACCAGAAGAACACAGAGTGTCAGACTACCGCTGTTCACGTCAGAACCCAAAGACACATGCTGCAGAGTGTCACAAGGATCTTAACTCAGCCCGAAACTTTTCAACATCTACATGGCCCGCTTGTCAAGATCATCAAACAACCTGGGCTAAACATAGTCTCCTATGCCGACAATACCCAACTGTTTGTCTCACTGTCCAAGGACTCTGCAAAGGCCAAGAACATTTTCCTCAATGGAATGAGAGCAGTCGCCACCTGTATGGAAGCCAGCTGCCTCAAACTCAACTCGGACAAGACAGAGATCCTCGTAATTGGCTCCACCTCTTCTGCCTAGAACGATTCCTGGTGGCCCACGTTACTGGGAAATGCCCCCACGGACCACGCGCACAACCTGGACATCATCCTGGACTCCTCTCTATCCATGACACGCCAAGTCAATGCTGTCTCTTCATCATGTTCCACACCCTCTGACTCCTGTGGAAGCTTTTCTTCCTCCTAAAAGAGGAAGACAGTCACCCATGCACTCGTCACTAGCAAGCTGGACTACAGCAGCGCACTCTATGCTGACATCACCAAGAAACTTCAGTCAAGACTACAAAGAATCCAGTATGCAGCAGCCAGCCTCATCCTGGACATCCCCTGACACAGCCACATCTCCTCCCACCTTAGAGACCTACACTTGCTCCTAGTCAACATGCGCATGACATACAAACTCCTGATCCTCACCCACAAGGCACTGCACAATATAGGACCGGCATCTTCTACATACCCAACAAATATCTCCATTCTTCCCAGTTCGCCCTTGCAGCTGTCCCCAAGATCCAGAAAAGCACAGCAGGAGGAAGATCCTTCTCCTACCTAGCAGCCCAGACATGGAACACGCTACCTCTCGAGCTCAGGCAGACCGCATCACTAAAGCAGTTCTAGAAGAACCTCAAGACCTGGCTCTTTGATGGGTCAGCACTCCAGAAAACAGCATCTAGGACCCTGTGGGTGATTAGCCATACTCCACAAATCTCTGATTGATTGATTGATTGAATGCAACCACAGAAAATGACCTCAAGTGACAGTAAAGACTAACTGTCCGCACACAGACAGGGCAAACACCATCACAGTAATTGCTCTGTTGAGGACTTCTCATTCATGGTGCCAGAGAGGTACTTATGAGTGCACTTCATTATAGGCAGCCCACTGAAGCCCTCGACCTTGAATGAAATGACAGCAGTAATTGAGAAATGGAAATTCAGAATTGGCAAGGCTAACTGCATGACTTTGCTACCAAGAGAGTTGGTGACCTCAAGAAAATAATCACTGTGGCCTTGTTCAATTCTGGTAGAACCATCTCCATTTCAAGAGAAGAAGCTTAAAAGCTTATAATTATCATATCTGCTCCATATTTTGCTAGTACTAGCAGGTGCAATACTACATTGAAATGGTTTGTCAAGAGCTGGATGGTTTACAATAATTCATAAAAAAATATGCTTTCTAGTGGGGCACTGCCTGACAATTGTACAGGCATACCACTAATTGTAATGTATCAAAATGTATCTTGTTTCATCTTCATTTCAGGAGATTGTCAAGCTCATTATTATCAGAATTGGGTGGGGGCAATTCACAATGGCATGTTTGTCTGGAAATGTACCTTTACACCCACAAATGCCTACACTTATCCCTCCCAGAAATTCACAAATAGAATGCTGGCAAGAATTAATAGGTTTACTAGGACATATTTCTCCCCCCTGTCTGCAGAGAACAATGCACCACTAAAATCAATGTAAGGGGTGAGAAGAAGACAGAACAAGCCCTTGTTAGCTTTGTAAATTTGGAAAAGTACACAAACCTGCACATGTTTTGGCATTTAAAAACTCTGATCTTATCCTCTCCAACCCTGAAAATAGTCAGAGATCTACTCCAGCAAAGAGCAGGAGTAATTCCTTTATTGGGATAATAATGGAAATGTGAATGGATCAACTCCATATTTGGAATAGGTGGGGGGAAGGGATTTCTCCCCAGGGTAAAATTAAGTTGTGCAATTGCACAACAGGCATCACTTCTTCAGAGACTGGAAACCTACAATTTAAAACAAACTACACCTGAGTGCCGAGCCCCATTCAGGGCAAAACTGGTCTTGGGTTGCTTGTGTTCTGTTTTAGGGAGGACCTGGTCTGGCAGTTCCACTGAACTATTCCTTCTGGAGAAGGGCCAGGCCTGATTTGCATATGTCTGTGTCCCAAATGAGGCGATATGGAAGTCAAAAGTACAATAGTTTGGTGTGCTACCCCGAGCAATTGCCAGTGGTTAGAATTATTGCAAGCATTCCTCCCATCTCCTTTTGTGTTTTTGGAAACCTGTGCCTGGCATTGCTTTTTAGATGCACTACTGGGAATGTTAGGGAATGCCAAAAATCAGTAATTGAAAAAGGTGATGACTGCATCATTGTTGTGAGTATGTACATATATGAAGTTATATGGGCCTGTAATTTGTATAGGGATGGAACTGTAATGTGTATGTATATGTGAGTACATGCATATATATGTATGCATGTTTTCTGTGTCTAGATATATTTAGTAAAAAATACATGCTACATATTCGTAAAACTACATTAAAAACATTTTCCATGTATAAGAAGGCATTTATGTTTATACATTACATCCATTTGTATGCTATTGTATATAGAAATATATAAGTGGATTATTATCTGAATATAGTTTTCTTCTCCTTCTAGGATTATACATATACGTCAGAGTATGGAAATATGATTAGAGGGAAAGCAACTATAATATAAGTGCAAAACAGCATATTCTGATATAAAAATGTATGTATACAGTCTATGCATACACATAACATACACGGCATGTATGAACGTGTAACTACTATTACGTGCATTTATATATGGATGTAGATATTTAGTGATTTGTTTCTTGTACATTAGTTATTATTAATAAATATGATTATTAAAAATGTGCATACGATATATATTTGTATATACAGTATTCAATCTAGATGTGTGGATATGTCTGTGTACAGGTATATATGTATTTTATTTAGTTATAACAAAAAAGGAAAACAATCACCCAAAAAGTTTTTTTACTGAATCCATATATAAGCATAAATGTATGTCTTTCCCATTACACATATATGTATCTCTTAGTACATAATAAATACATCTAATTTACAAAACATATTAGTTGTTGGAGAGTGTATGCGTATGGCTTTATGCTTTTTTATGTGAAAATATATGTCATGAGTACGTAACCTATCAGGGACCCATAAGAGTATTACAATATTTTTAGATATAAAAAATAAAAACTAATTTTGACTACATGTATATATATTTGTGTATAGACAGCACATGTATATTAGAATTGAGAAAATATGATTGTCACGGTATGAAGATGCCGTTGTCAGTAAACACGTGTCCCCATACATCGAACTAGGCTTCAATTTATGAGCAGAAACATCTAATGGTAGGGGGCGGGTGGGGGAGAAAACACAATTTGTATACCTATGCACAATATATATGTGTATATCAGATAATGTCAATATTTCTGATTCTATGTACATAGAGGTACATATAGAGAGGCTTATGCTTGGTACTATACTTTTACTTTGTGCCATATGTATTTTTATTAAAAAACAATAACAGACATGGCATTCTGCTGATTACATCAGGCCACAATCCATGTGATGACTAATATTTTTAGTGGGTAGCAAATTGCGACCTCCTCATTAATACTCAGGAGGTAGGTCAATTTGCGACCCATTAGGGATCACTACTGAAAACTTGTATGTTTTCTTACATTAGGAATTGTGATTTCCTAAAAGCAATTTGGTAAGCTTCGCAATTAGGAAATTGCAATTCTTACATTTTGAACACCTGGCCTTTGGTAACATGGTACCAAATCACAATTTGTGTTTTGTAAATATGAAAAAGCATTTTTGAGGTTGGTTAATAAGACCATTTCTGACTGCAAAAATGGATTTGTACATATGGCCCACGATTCAGTAACATGATCTGAATTGTAATCTGTGCTTTGTTCATATGGAAACGCATTTTTGCAGTTGGTAACAGCCGATTCGGAGATTCGGGCCAATTCCCACTGCAAAATGCTTTTGTACATATGCCCCCAAATATAAAAAAATCTAGACCTGCGATTTCCTAATGGTAATTCTTACCCAATTAGAATTAGGACATTTAAATTCTTGATGTAGGAAAACTCACATCTTTGAAAAAGCGATTCCTAGTGGGTCGCATATCAACCTACCTCATGAATAATAATGAGGTAGGTCGCAAATTGCAACCGATTAGCAATTGCAGCCCTTCCAGGGGTGGTGGCCTGCTGAGAACTGCGGACCACCATGTCTGTGATTGCTTTTTAATAAGGCAAAACTGTTTTGTTTAAATGCAGCCCATTTTCCTTAAAGAAAAACAGGAAGTGTTTAAAAAGAAAAAATGAAACTTTGGAATTTCACTTTTTATGA
This sequence comes from Pleurodeles waltl, assembly GCF_031143425.1. Classification (NCBI taxonomy): domain Eukaryota; kingdom Metazoa; phylum Chordata; class Amphibia; order Caudata; family Salamandridae; genus Pleurodeles; species Pleurodeles waltl. The sequence continues at coordinate 980,502,683 of NC_090449.1, forward strand.
GTGAGAAGTGGTCCGTGATCTTATATTTTAAACATTGCCAAAGGAGAAAAGATCCTGACTCCTTCCCCTTTGCGAATGGGTTACCATCAGTTTTCTTCTGCGGAATTTGGTTGCAATACAGTAAAACATACAATGCCAATTTGGTATTTGGAAGGGATGCCCTAAACATACCCCTTCCAAATACCAATCACTAACAGAAACTGTGATTCTGTAAATGTGAACAATCTGTGCTTTTTGTACATTTGAAAAAGCATGTTTGCAATTGCAAATGGTCCGCTTCTGCGAATCAGGCCATTTACAACCACAAAAATGCTTTGTATTTCTGGCCCTAAGAGTGATGTTCTACCTTACTCAGCAAGTGGAGATGAACTAAGATTTATAATTTTGGATATTTTGCAGTTCACAGTGAAAAGAGCTGCACATTTTCACAGGGTCTACCACAACTCTTTGGTTTTCAATATTGGTATTTTATAGCATGTTTTGCTTGTCATACCACTGATGAGGTACCAAAGCATCTTGGGGGAAGTGTAGCAGCAACACCCTGGAAACAATGCTAGGTTGCAAGAGGGTTTAAACTGTAGGCTGGCCCACATTTGTTTGTTGTGTATGAGTGACCGAAGAGCTGCACTTGCATTAGGTAGTCTTGCCTAGATATGGTCACCACCACTTTGTATTACATTTGTTGTTGATTCTGCTTCACTATGCCTAACAGTAACTGTCTTGAGGGATACAACCAGGAGCATGGTAAAGGATCTATGTAGTCCCACTGGAACAAGAGAATTAAGAAACCACAGGCATGGCCTATACAAAGCAACCTCTGAGCTGTGCCCTCATCATATTTTCAACCTGGCCAGCGTCACAATAGCAACAGAGCTCTGACATACTATCAACCGATCCTTCGAGACCGCCACCTTCCCATCAGGCTGGAAGCACGCCGAGATCAACCCGCTGCTCAAGAAACCCACTGCTGACCCAAGGGAGCTGAAAAACTACAGACCAATCTCTATGCTCCCTTTCCCATGCAATGTAATGGAGAAAGTCGTCAACCAGCAACTCACTGAATTCCTCGAGACACACCACATCCTAGATGCATCCCAATCGAGATTCAGGAGCAACCACAGCACTGAAACTGCACTCCTAGTAGCCACTGACGACATACACATCATACCAGACCATGGAGGCATGGCCGCACTCATCCTCCTTGACCTCTACGCTGCTTTTGACACCGTCATTCATCTCCACCCTCTGTGACAGACTACACAATGCTGGCATCTGAGATAAAGCACTGGGTTGGATCAGGTCTTCCTCACCAGAAGAACACAGAATGTCAGACTACCGCTGTTCACGTCAGAACCCAAAGACACATGCTGCAAAGTGTCACAAGGATCTTCACTCAGCCCGAAACTTTTCAACATCTACTTGGCCCGCTTGTCAAGATCATCAAACAACCTGGGCTAAACATAGTCTCCTATGCCGACAATACCCAACTGTTTGTCTCACTGTCCAAGGACTCTGCAAAGGCCAAGAACATTTTCCTCAATGGAATGAGAGCAGTCGCCACCTGTATGGAAGCCAGCTGCCTCAAACTCAACTCGGACAAGACAGAGATCCTCGTAATTGGCTCCACCTCTTCTGCCTAGAACGATTCCTGGTGGCCCACGTTACTGGGAAATGCCCCCACGGACCACACGCACAACCTGGACATCATCCTGGACTCCTCTCTATCCATGACACGCCAAGTCAATACTGTCTCTTCATCATGTTCCACACCCTCTGACTCCTGTGGAAGCTTTTCTTCCTCCTACAAGAGGAAGACAGTCACCCATGCACTCGTCACTAGCAAGCTGGACTACAGCAGCGCACTCTATGCTGGCATCACCAAGAAACTTCAGTCAAGACTACAAAGAATCTAGTATGCAGCAGCCAGCCTCATCCTGGACATCCCCTGACACAGCCACATCTCCTCCCACCTTAGAGACCTACACTTGCTCCTAGTCAACATGCGCATGACATACAAACTCCTGATCCTCACCCACAAGGCACTGCACAATATAGGACCGGCATCTTCTACATACCCAACAAATATCTCCATTCTTCCCAGTTCGCCCTTGCAGCTGTCCCCAAGATCCAGAAAAGCACAGCAGGAGGAAGATCCTTCTCCTACCTAGCAGCCCAGACATGGAACACGCTACCTCTCGAGCTCAGGCAGACCGCATCACTAAAGCAGTTCTAGAAGAACCTCAAGACCTGGCTCTTTGATGGGTCAGCGCTCCAGAAAACAGCATCTTAGACCCTGTGGGTGATTAGCCATACTCCACAAATTTCTGATTGATTGATTGATTGAAAGCAACCACAGAAAATGACCTCAAGTGACAGTAAAGACTAACTGTCCGCACACAGACAGGGCAAACACCATCACAGTAATTGCTCTGTTGAGGACTTCTCATTCATGGTGCCAGAGAGGTACTTATGAGTGCACTTCATTATAGGCAGCCCACTGAAGCCCTCGACCTTGAATGAAATGACAGCAGTAATTGAGAAATGGAAATTCAGAATTGGCAAGGCTAACTGCATGACTTTGCTACCAAGAGAGTTGGTGACCTCAAGAAAATAATCACTGTGGCCTTGTTCAATTCTGGTAGAACCATCTCCATTTCAAGAGAAGAAGCTTAAAAGCTTATAATTATCATATCTGCTCCATATTTTGCTAGTACTATCAGGTGCAATACTACATTGAAATAGTTTGTCAAGAGCTGGATGGTTTACAATAATTCATAAAACAATATGCTTTCTAGTGGGGCACTGCCTGACAATTGTACAGGCATACCACTAACTGTAATGTATCAAAATGTATCTTGTTTCATCTTCATTTCAGGAGATTGTCAAGCTCATTATTATCAGAATTGGGTGGGGGCAATTCACAATGGCATGTTTGTCTGGAAATGTACCTTTACACCCACAAATGCCTACACTTATCCCTCCCAGAAATTCACAAATAAAATGCTGGCAAGAATTAATAGGTTTACTAGGACATATTTCTCCACCCTGTCTGCAGAGAACAATGCACCACTAAAATCAATGTAAGGGGTGAGAAGAAGACAGAACAAGCCCTTGTTAGCTTTGTAAATTTGGAAAAGTACACAAACCTGCACATGTTTTGGCATTTAAAAACTCTGATCTTATCCTCTCCAACCCTGAAAATAGTCAGAGATCTACTCCAGCAAAGGGCAGGAGTAATTCCTTTATTGGGATAATAATGGAAATGTGAATGGATCAACTCCATATTTGGAATAGGTGGGGGGAAGGTATTTCTCCCCAGGGTAAAATTAAGTTGTGCAATTGCACAACAGGCATTACTTCTTCAGAGACTGGAAACCTACTATTTAAACCAAGCTACACATGAGTGCCGAGCCCCAATCAGGCCAAACTGGTCTTGGGTTGCTTGTGTTCTGTTTTAGGGAGGACCTGGTCTGGCAGTTCCACTGAACTATTCCTTCTGGAGAAGGGTCAGGCCTGATTTGCATATGTCTGTGTCCCAAATGAGGCGATATGGAAGTCAAAAGTACAATAGTTTGGTGTGCTACCCCGAGCAATTGCCAGTGGTTAGAATTATTGCAAGCATTCCTCCCATCTCCTTTTGTGTTTTTGGAAACCTGTGCCTGGCATTGCTTTTTAGATGCACTACTGGGAATGTTAGGGAATGCCAAAAATCAGTAATTGAAAAAGGTGATGACTACATCATTGTTGTGAGTATGTACATATATGAAGTTATATGGGCCTGTAATTTGTATAGGGATGGAACTGTAATGTGTATGTATATGTGAGTACATGCATATATATGTATGCATGTTTTCTGTGTCTAGATATATTTAATAAAAAATACATGCTACATATTCGTAAAACTACATTAAAAACATTTTCCATGTTTAAGAAGGCATTTATGTTTATACATTACATCCATTTGTATGCTATTGTATATAGAAATAGATAAGTGGATTATTATCTGAATATAGTTTTCTTCTCCTTCTAGGATTATACATATACGTCAGAGTATGGAAATATGATTAGAGGGAAAGCAACTATAATATAAGTGCAAAACAGCATATTCTGATATAAAAATGTATGTATACAGTCTATGCATACACATAACATACACGGGCATGTATGAACGTGTAACTACTATTACGTGCATTTATATATGGATGTAGATATTTAGTGATTTGTTTCTTGTACATTAGTTATTATTAATAAATATGATTATTAAAAATGTGCATACAATATATATTTGTATATACAGTATTCAATCTAGATGTGTGGATATGTCTGTGTACAGGTATATATGTATTTTATTTAGTTATAACAAACAAGGAAAACAATCACCCAAAAAGTTTTTTTACTGAATCCATATATAAGCATAAATGTTTATCTTTCCCATTGCACATATATGTATCTCTTAGTACATAATAAATACATCTAATTTACAAAACATATTAGTTGTTGGAGAGTGTATGCGTATGGCTTTATGCTTTTTTATGTGAAAATATATGTCATGAGTACGTAACCTATCAGGGACCCATAAGAGTATTACAATATTTTTAGATATAAAAAATAAAAACGAATTTTGACTACATGTATATATATTTGTGTATAGACAGCACATGTATATTAGAATTGAGAAAATATGATTGTCACGGTATGAAGATGCCGTTGTCAGTAAACACGTGTCCCCATACATCGAACTAGGCTTCAATTTATGAGCAGAAACATCTAATGGTAGGGGGCGGGTGGGGGAGAAAACACGATTTGTATACCTATGCACAATATATATGTGTAGATCAGATAATGTAAATATTTCTGATTCTATGTACATAGAGGTATGTATAGAGAGGCTTATGCTTGGTACTATACTTTTACTTTATGCCATATGTATTTATGTATTTGTATACATGTGTACCTGTACATATTTTGATGTGCGGGTATGTCACTGTACATGAATATGATAATTAAATTTTTTTGATCAAAAAAATGCATTACAAAAAACAACTTCTCCCTTCAATTTTTATCCTATCTCTCCTATCTTAGACTCATAGCAAACCTTTCTGACTGCAATGAACTCTCAAACATCCTTTTCAACCTTCCTCTCCTTCTTCTACAATTCACCCAAGTAACAAGTGCATGTCTCCCATATTCCCAATACCAACTCAGAAGCCCCCTTTTCTAATCCACTTTCATTATTCTATTGCTACTCAAAATTGTACTAAATGTATGAGCACTCATGAGCACAGGCTTAAGAAACTTACTACAACTAATCCACAAGGAAAAAATGAAGCACATATTACTAAACTACTATCTATTTACTTCTAATTCTGGGGTTCCAGAGTATAGTGCTTTTTGATGCAAAGTACCTAATGGGTACAAATTTCCTGCACCAAATTGTAAATCTCCTTATCAACTTGAGGTAGGATTGGCTTATTTGCTGTATAGTGAAGAGTTAGAATATCTTCCATTAAGACTGAGATTTTATCTATGATCGACACCTTAGTAATGAAAAGTTTTCCTAGTAAATATTCTTGGAGTGGTCATAAACTTGTTCACTGTTTGAGCTTGCATGGTCGGTACTTGATAGAGTATTGTTCAGTGAAGGCTGCAACCATTTAGAGTGAAATTTGTGATTAGTAGTAAGGTTGCTCCTGAGTTGAGTTGGCATCAGCAATGTTTCAAACTATTTTATCTTGCCATTTTGATGTCTCTAAGTTTAATCATATTGGGCTGCCCGAGATTTCAAAGCACAGCAGAAGAAGAATTCTGCGCTCTGAAGATAACACCATCTTTTGAAGATCTTAAATGTCCTGTTTTTTCAATTGTCTCACTACCATTCTCTGCTTTGCCTCTGCAAAGCACCATTGCCCCGTGTATCCAGGGTCTTGGTGTGGTTTATCAAGAAGCTGCACAAACACAAATTCATGAAATATCAAGCAGTCCAATGGTCAGCAATATCTCAAAACAATAGACGTGTTGCTCTTCACACTTCCAGGTTCAAACAGACCCACTTAAAACTCCTCCTACTCAAATAAGTAACCTTTTAACCAAAACCAGAGTACGGCCCACTGTTAGAACTGGCCTCCTTGGCGTGGTCTCCCCTTTCTATTTTGCCTCAGCTTCCCATGTTTTAACTGTGAGATGGACTGGTTTGCTGGTGTTGTTACTCTGGGCACCTTACCACTGCTGACCAGTGCTAAAGTGCAAGTGTCCCTTGAGTAAATTGTATGTCTAATTGGCTTTTCCATGATTGGCATATTTGATTTACTAGTAAGTCCATAGTAAAGTGCACTAGAGGTGCCAGGGCCTTAAATCAAATGCTACTAGGGGGCCAGCAGCAATGATTGTGCCACCCACGAACAGCCCTGTGAAACATGGCTCAGACCTGCCACTGCAGTGTCTGTGTGTGCAGTTTTTAAACTGCCAATTCAACCTGGCAACCTTTCCTTTTTATACATGTAAGGCACCCCTAAGGTAGGTCCTAGGTAGCCCCAAGGGCAGAGCGCAGTGTATGTTAAAGGTAGGACATGTACTGGTGTGTTTTTACATGATCTAACAGTCAAATACTGCCAAGTTTGGATTTCACTGTTGCAAGGCTGCCTTTAAATCTATTTTAAGTGCAGTTTCCATTTGGAGCAGATACAGACATGGAGTCTGGGGTCTCTGAACTCACAATTTACAAATACATGGTTTGGTAAAGTTGTTTTTTAAATTGTCAGTTTGAAAATGCCACTTTTAGAAAGTGGGCATCTTCTTGCTTAAACCATTCTGTGACTCTGCCTACTTAAGTATTCCCTGCCTAGGTCAGACTGACAGTTGGGCTCTTTGTGAATCTCTGCTAGACAGTGACACAAAGGGAGCTGGGGTATAGCCTGCATATCCTGATGGGGCACCTGGGCTAGAGTGAAGGGAGGAGTGGTCACTTACACCTGAAAGGGCTGTGCCTGCCCTCACACAATGCAGTCTCCAACCCCCTGGTATGAGTCTGGCCTGGACAAGGTAGGATCTTGTGAAAAACAAAGACTTTCCTTTGAAGTTTGCCTACTTGAAGTAACAAATCGACGCATCGCTGGCTTTTCTTACACACGCTTGTCTGTGTGGCTTTATTTTTGATGCATAAAAACAGGAGTCGTAGCACTTGTGGTATAAAAAACAGAGTTAGAAGTTGTTCATATGTCCAGTCTTCTTCGTAAATTATCAACCAACTTGTGTTTGTATCACAGTCCAAATTTTATTAATACTGTTCAGAAATCCTCCACAAGAACAGCCTATTTATAATGTTCAGATATCCTTCATAAGAACAGCCAACACGTGTTTCATCCTCTGAGAAGTATCTCTCATTAAGGACTTCATCAGGGCTTACTGTACTTCATATATTCAAAATAATCATAACGTTAGGTAGTCTCCGAATAATATCTCCTGTCAGAATGTCAGATTGAATAAATATAGGAAAAAGGAACACCGCGCGGTCTCATTCACCCGCAGCGTTCCCGAATCTAATGGCCGCAATGTAAATACATACATTGCGGCCATTAGATTCGGGAACGCTGCAGGTGTTTTCTCCCCCACCCGCCCCCTACCATTATGTATGTATTTACATTGCGGCCATTATATTCGGGAACGCTGCGGGTGAATGAGACCGCGCGGTGTTCCTTTTTCCTATATTTATTCAATCTGACATTCTGACAGGAGATATTATTCGGAGACTACCTAACGTTATGATTATTTTGAATATATGAAGTACAGTAAGCCCTGATGAAGTCCTTAATGAGAGATACTTCTCAGAGGATGAAACACGTGTTGGCTGTTCTTATGGAGGATATCTGAACATTATAAATAGGATGTTCTTGTGGAGGATTTCTGAACAGTATTAATAAAATTTGGACTGTGATACAAACACAAGTTGGTTGATAATTTACGAAGAAGACTGGACATATGAACAACTTCTAACTCTGTTTTTTATACCACGAGTGCTACGACTCCTGTTTTTATGCTGTTGTGTTTCTCTGAAACATTGGAGGATTGAGGGAGATCCTCTTGTCAGAAGCACCGTGCCATGAACTGAATGTGTTGTTTATTCTATGGACTTTCTGTGAGCGCCCATATCCTATGAATATCTTCCTCGTTGTCACTGTTTTTATTTTTGATGCAAACCAGGTACTTTGTGTAACAACAACTTTTCCATTGTTTTCTATTAAGTAAGATTCTATTATCTTAAAATGTCATAACTTTACTTGTATATGTTGGATTTTTGTCATTTTGGTCTTGTTTGATTTAGATAAATATTGGATATTTTTCTAAACTGTTGTGGTGTCCATTTTGTAGAGTTTTCACTGTAGTACTGTGTGTTTTGCTTCAAATACTTTACAGATTGCCTTTGAGATAAGCATGACTGCTTGTGCCAAGCTACCAAGGGGGTGAGCCGGACTTATCCTTTGCCCTGACAAGAGTGAGGGTCCCCACTTGGACAGAGTGCAGACAGACTGCAAACCAGAGATCCCCATTTCTAAAATTGGTGATCTGCGGTTGGGATTGAACTTGTATTTGTACTTGACTTACAGTGGTTATGTGTACACTACTGTTTTCAGTGCAGACCATTACGTGACCACATACCACATACCCCTTTTTTTTAAAAAAAATCTCTTTTTGGATTTTTTTCTGCTTCCATTTTTTATTTTGATCTTTCCTTGGGAAATCTCTGAACTGTTTTTAGAATTTTGCATTTTTGTGTGAACTCATCAACATGTCTCAATCTGGGGATGCTCCAGCTGTTGCTACAAAGGCTTTTTTTGAGTTGGAGAAACTGGAGGAGTACACAGTGGCTCAACTAAAGCAGTTTTGTGAGGATCTTGGTTGCCCAATCAGGAGCTCCGACAGGAAGAAGGAGCTGCAAAACGCATTGAGGTCCTGGGTGGTAGCCAAGGAGGCTGGGGTGCACACAGAGGAGGAAAATGAGGGTGAGGAGGTGCAGAGTATTCCAGATGGTGTGTTGGGTAACCCTTTTCTGTCTGTGGGGAGGGTCCCCAGGGCACATACTCGTGTGTCATCTAAGGGTCTGACTCCTGAGGAGTTGCAGGACAGGCAGTCAAAGTGGGTACACCAGTTTGAGCCAGAGAAGCTTAAGACAGAGATGGAAGAGAGGAGGCTGGCCATAGAGGAGAAATAAATATCTTGGCTCATGAATTAAGTTTAGGGAGCTGGACCAAAGGAGCAAGTCCAGCAGAGATGGTGGCAGCAGTACCTCAGTGCAGCCTGAAAGGAGGGTACACATTCTAAAGGACTTAGTGAAGGGTTACAAGAGGGAGGATGACATCTATCTGTGGATCAAGGGGTATGAGGCTGCTCTCTACATGAACATAGTCCCTGAAGCACATTTGGGGGAAGGGTCTGTGGAAGCAGTTTGAGGTGGGGGTACTCATGTTTCACATGAGTAGCCCTGTGAAACATGGCTCAGACCTGCTACTGCAGTGTCTGTGTGCAGTTTGTAAACTGCCAATTCAACCTGGCATGTGTAACAACTTTCCAGGCCCAAACCTTTCCTTTTTATACATGTAAGGCACCCCAAAGTTAGGCCTTAGATAGGCCCATGGGCAGGGTGCAGTGTATGTTAAAGGTAGGACATGTACTGGTGTGTTTTTACGTGCCCTAACAGTGAAATACTGCCAAATTCGTTTTTCACTGTTGCAAGGCTTATCTCTCTCACAGTTTAACATGGGGGCTGCCTTTAAATACATTTTAAGTGCAGTTTCCCTTTGTGAGCATATGGAGATTGGAGCTTGGGGTCCCTTGATTCACAATTTAAAAATAAATCTCTGTAAAGTTCTTTTTTAAATTGTTTGTTTGAAAATGGCACTTTTAGAAAGTGGGAATTTTCTTGCTTAAACCATTCTGTGACTCTGACTGCTTGTGTATTCCCTGTCTGGTTCAGACTGATAGTTAGGCTATTTGTGAATCTCCACTAGACAGTGACACAAAGGGAGATGGGGTGTAGCCTGCATATCCTGATGGGCCATCTGGGCTAGAGTGGAGGTAGGAGTGGTTACTTACACCTGAAAGGGCTGTGCCTGCCCTCACACAATGCAGTTTCTAACCCCCTGGTGTGTGTGTCTCGGGCCAGGCCTGGGCAAGGCATGATCTTGTGAACAAAAGAGACTTTCCTTTGAAGTTTTCCTACTTCAAAGGCAGAAAGGGCTATAAGTAGTGGTCCTAAAACCCCAGATTGTTAGATCACTTCAAGAAATGAAGAGGAACCTCTGTCAGGAGAAGAGCTGAAGGAGAAGTGCTGCATGTGACTGTGCTTTGGTGGGCTATCCCGCAGTTGCTGCTTTTGCCTGAGAAACGGGACAAAGACTGGACTTTGTGGCATATTCCTGCTTGAGAGGTATCATAAAGGGCTTGGACTGAGCCCGCACCCTGTTCTGAAGTCTCAATGCCAGCAAAGACTCCCTCTACAGGCACCTGGACTCTCTGCTGAAATTCCTGCCAAGTGGTGCCCTATCCAGTCCTTGGGCCCTTGAAAGGAGAAGCTGATGAAAAACAAAGAGGAACCAAGTGCACCGACTTCGGACGAATTCGGACTGACGCCACCCCCCGGAGTCTGCAATGCTGCTGGCAACTGAAGCCTGGGTCCTCGCAGGAGTGCGATGACCCCGCAGGCCCGACGCCACTGCAGCCTCACTGAAGTCTGTGACTCTGTTAGTCCCAAAGTGCTGTGTCACTGATGTCCGTGACACCTGACTTCGCCGCACCACACTGTGACTGCTGGATATCCACCCCATTGGAAGTGCGCGGATCCAGCGCTTCTCACCAACACTGCCTCACCTCCACAGCACCACAGCAAGGACCCGACGCCTCGCACCAACGCCTCCGCTCCTTCACTCCACCGCACCGGAACCGACGCCGCACCGGATCCAGCAACGCCTCAATGCCGACTCCGTGCACTGGCTTGTTTCCTCATTTTCACAAGGTACTGTACCTGGGGATCAAAGTGACTCTGTGACCAGCTCTATTAGCCTCGGATTGTTGGGACGACCTCGTCACAATGCCGGGATATCATATCACCAAATCAAAGTGTTAGAAATGGGGTCTTTGGTTGACAGTCAGGTTACCCCCTGTTCAAGCAAGGACCCTCACTCTAGTCAGGGTAAAAGAGAATCACCCTCAGCTAACCCCTGCTTACCCCCTTGGTAGCTTGGCAGAGCAGTAGGCTTAACTTCAGAGTGCTAGGTGTAAAGTATTTGTACCAACACACACAGTAACTTAATGAAAACACTACAAAATGACACAACACCAGTTTAGAAAAATAGGAAATATTTATCTAAACAAAACAAGACCAAAACAACAAAAATCCACCATACACAAGTCAAGTTATCAATTAAAAATCAAAAAGAGTCTTTAGGTAGTTTTAAAAACACACTAGCGCTGCTAGAGTGAAAATGTACCTGGTGTGCGTCAAAAATAACCCCGCACGGGCGGGTGTGCGTCGAAAATAACTCCGCGCGGCGGTACTCGAGTCAAAAATCCAGTGGCACGATGAGTTGAAGGTCCCGCCGCGCAGGTTGCGATCTCCCAGCCTCCGTCAGCGATGCTGCGCGTTGTTTCTCCTGCTCCGTTCGTCGATTCTTCGGTCGCGTTTCCTGCGAGCGTCGTTCCTCAGCTGCGGAGCCGGCGGCGCGCCGTTTTTCAGCCGCAGATCGGATTCGCGTCAATCTTTTCCCCGCACGGCGCTCTGTGCGTGGATTTTCTTGTCTTTAGGCTGCCAGCTTCTCCTTTCAGGGTCCCAGGAACTGAATGGGTCCACAGGGCAGAGTAGGAGTCTCTCCAGAGACTCCAGGTGCTGGCAGAGAGAAGTCTTTGCTGTCCCTGAGACTTCAAACAACAGGAGGCAAGCTCTAGATCAAGCCCTTGGAGATTTCTTCTCAAGATGGAAGGCACACAAAGTCCAGTCTTTGCCCTCTTACTCTGGCAGAAGCAGCACTGCAGGAAAGCTCCACAAAGCACAGTCACAGGCAGGGCAGCACTTCTTCCTCAGCTATTCAGCTCTTCCCCAGGCAGAGGTTCCTCTTGGTTCCAGAAGTGTTTCTAAAATCTGTAGATTTGGGTGCCCTTCTTATACCCATTTTAGTCTTTGAAGTCACCTTTCTTCAAAGGGGACTCACACCTACTTGTGAAATCCTGCCTTGCCCAGGCAAGGCCTCAGACACACACCAGGGGGTTGGAGCCGGCATTGTTAGAGGCAGGCACAGTCCTTTCAGATGAGAGTGACCACTCCACCCCTCCCTCCTAGCAGAGATGGCTAATCAGGAAATGCAGGTTACACCCCAGCTCCCTTTGTGTCACTGTCTGGTGTGAGGTGAAAAACAACCAACTGTCAAACTGACCCAGACAGGGAATCCACAAACAAGGCAGAGTCACAGAATGGTTTAAGCAAGAAAATGCTCACTTTCTAAAAGTGGCATTTTCAAACGCACAATCTTAAAATCAACTTTACTAAAAGATGTATTTTTAAATTGTGAGCTCAGGGACCCCAAACTCCACATGTCCATCTACTCTCTAGGGGAATCTAAGCTTTAATCATATTTAAAGGTAGCCCCCATATTATCCTATGAGAGAGACAGTCCTTGCAACAGTGAAAAACGAATTTAGCAGTATTTCACTGTCAGGACATATAAACCACATTACTATGGGGGTCATTCTGACCCTGGCGGCCGGTGACCGCCAGGGTCACCGACCACGGGAGCACCGCCAACAGGCTGGCGGTGCTCCCGAGGGCATTCTGACCGCGGCGGTTCAGCCACGGTCAGAAAGGGTAAACCGGCGGTCTCCCGCCGGTTTACCGCTGCCCCAGTGAATCCTCCATGGCGGCGGAGCGCGCTCCGCCGCCATGAGGATTCAGACACCCCCTACCGCCATCCAGTTCATGGCGGGAAACCCGCCATGAACAGGATGGCGGTAGGGGATGCCGCGGGGCCCCTGGGGGCCCCTGCAGTGCCCATGCCAAAGGCATGGGCACTGCAGGGGCCCCCGTAAGAGGGCCCCAAAAAGTATTTCAGTGTCTGCTTTGCAGACACTGAAATACGCGACGCGTGCAACTGCACCCGTCGCACCCCTGCAACTACGCCGGCTCAATTCTGAGCCGGCGTCCTCGTTGCAGGGGCATTTCCTCTGGGCCGGCGGGCGCTCTTTTGGAGAGCGCCCGCCGGCCCAGAGGAAATGTTTGAATGGCCGCTGCGGTCTTTTGACCGCGGTGCGGTCATTTGGCGGCGGTACCTTGGCGGACGGCCTCCGCCAAGGTCAAAATCACCCCCTATATTCCTACCTTATCCATACACTGCACCCTGCCCTTGGGGCTACCTAGGGCCTACCTTAGGGGTGCCTTACATGTAAGAAAAGGGAAGGTTTAGGCTTGGCAAGTGGGTACACTTGCCAAGTCGAATTTACAGTGTAAAAATACACACACAGACACTGCAGTGGCAGGTCTGAGACATGATTACAGAGCTACTTATGTGGGTGGCACAACCAGTGCTGCAGGCCCACTAGTAGCATTTGATTTACAGGCCCTGGGCACCTCTAGTGCACTTTACTAGGGACTTAACAGTAAAACAAATATGCCAATCATGGAGAATTAATTACGTACACATTTCAAACAGGAGCACTTGCACTTTAGCACTGGTTAGCAGTGGTAAAGTGCCCAGAGTAACAATAACAATAAAATCAGAGTCCAGCACACATCAACAACCTGGGGAAGAGAGGCAAAAAGTTAAGGGAGACCACGCCAAGGATGAAAAGTCTAACACGTGTCCCCCCCAGCTAAAAGTGGGGAGCAACTACCCAACCTCATGGGTGTTCTCATCACTAAGGCGGAAGAACCTGGACAGACCATCAGCATTGGCGTGCTCTGTACCAGGACGATGTTCCACCGTAAAGTCCATCCCCTGTAGGGAAATGGACCACCTCAACAGTTTTGGATTCTCACCCCTCATCTGCATTAACCATCTGAGGGGCCTGTGGTCGGTCTGAACTCGGAAGTGAGCCCCAAACAAGTAGGGTCTTAGCTTCTTCAGTGCCCAGACCACAGCAAATGCTTCACGTTCTTTGGCACTCCACCTACGTTCCCTGGGTAGTAACCTCCTGCTAATGAAGGCTATGGGTTGATCTAGGCCCTCTTCATTAAGCTGTGAGAGTACTGCTCCAATACCATGCTCTGAGGCGTCTGTTTGCACAACAAACTCCTTGGAGTAGTCAGGTGCCTGCAGCACAGGTGCTGTGCACATGGCAGCCTTCAGGGCATCAAAAGCGTTCTGGCAAGCCTCTGTCCAGATCACTTTCCTGGGTTGCTTCTTAGAAGTCAACTCCGTTAAGGGGGTAACAATGGTACCATATCCCTTAACAAACCTCCTGTAATATCCTGTGAGACCTAAAAAGGCTCTCACTTCAGTCTGGGTCTTGGGAGGCTCCCAAGCCAGAATCGTGTCAATCTTAGGCTGTAGGGGTGCCACCTGGCCACTCCCCACCTGGTGTCCTAAGTACACCACAGAGCCCTGCCCTATTTGGCACTTGCTCGCCTTAATAGTGAGGCCTGCCTTCTGCAGGGCCTCTAACACTCTCCAGAGGTGTTGCAGGTGTTCCTCCCATGTGGAACTAAACACAGCAATGTCATCCAGGTAGGCGGCACTGAACTCATCCAGTCCTGCCAACACCTGGTTGACCAACCTCTGAAAGGTGGCAGGGGCGTTCTTCATCCCAAAGGGCATCACATTGAAGTGGAAGTGCCCATCTGGGGTAGAGAATGCTGACCTCTCCTTTGCCCCCTCAGTTAAGGCAATCTGCCAGTACCCAGATGTTAAATCAAACGTACTGAGGTACTTGGCAGCTCCTAACCGATCAATGAGCTCATCAGCTCGGGGGATGGGGTGTGCGTCAGTCTTGCTGACCGCATTGAGACCCCGGTAGTCCACACAGAACCTAAGTTCTGGAGTGGCACCAGGAGCAGCAGCCTTTGGGACCAAGACCACTGGGCTGGCCCAAGGACTGCTGGAGTGCTCAATAACCCCTAGGGTTAACATTTTGGAGACTTCCTCCTTAATGCAAGCCCTGACCCTGTCAGTCACCCTGTAAACCTTATGTTTAACAGGTGTACTGTCCCCAGTGTCCACATCATGTGTGCACAGGTGTGTGACTTCTGGGATCAGGGAAAACAGCGAGGCGAACTGTCCCAGCACGTGGCGACAGTCCCTCTGCTGTTCCTCAGTCAGGGAGGGGGAGAGGATCACTCCCTCCACAGACCCATCTTTCTCTCCTGCAGACAGGAGGTCAGGAAGAGGCTCAGTCTCTTCCTCCACCCCGTCATCTGTCGCTAGGAGCATGGATAGCTCAGTTCGCTCAAAGTGTGGTTTGAGGCGGTTGACATGTAGGACCCTCAAAGGGTTCCTGGGGGATTGCAGGTCTACCAGATAGGTGACCTCGCTCTTTCTTTCCACCACCTCAAAAGGCCCAGTCCACTTGTCTTGGAGAGCCCTAGGCTCCACTGGTGCCATGACCCACACTTTTTGTCCAGGCTGAAACTCAACCAGAGTGGCATTCTGGTCGTACCACCGTTTCATATCCTCCTGGCTTGCTTCCAGGTTCTCCTGAGCGAGACTCCTGAAGCGGGCAGTCTGGTTTCTTAGTGCCAGCATGTAGCTAATTACATCCTGGGGTGGTTTACTAGGAGCTTTCTCCAAAGCCTCCTTCACCAGACTGAGCGGTCCCCTCACAGGGTGGCCATAGATTAGCTCAAAGGGGCTAAAGCCAAGTCCCTTTTGAGGCACCTCCCTGTAAGCGAACAGAAGGCATGGCAAGAGGACGTCCCACTTACGCCTCAAGGGCTCTGACAGGCCCTGAATCATGCCTTTCAAGGTGCGGTTGAATCTCTCAACCAGACCATTACTTTGGGGGTGGTAAGGGGTGGTGAACTTGTAGGTTACCCCACACACCTTCCACAGAGACTTCATATAAGTGGATATGAAGTTTGTACCTCTATCAGATACCACCTCCTTGGGGAACCCCATGCGGGTAAAAACCCCCATCAAGGCACGTCCCACCACGGGGGCAGTGACCGTCCTTAGAGGAATGGCTTCTGGGTACCGCGTGGCATGGTCCACCAAGACCAGGATGAACCTGTTGCCCATGGCTGTCTTGGGATCCAGAGGCCCCACAATATCAATTCCTACCCTTTCAAAGGGAGTACTGACTACAGGTAAAGGTTGGAGGGGAGCTTTGCATTTCCCCCCACTCTTGCCACTTGCCTGACAAGTCTGACAAGACCTACAATAAGCAGCTGACTGCTTGTGCATCAAGGGCCAGTAAAAGTGGGAGACAAGCCTCTTATAGGTCTTGTCCTGCCCTAGATGTCCTGCCAAAGGCACATCATGAGCCAAACCCAGTAGGAAGGCCCTGAAGCACTGGGGTACCACCAGCATACGAGCTGACCCAGGCTCAGGAACCTTAGGCTCACTGTACAGGAGGCCATCCTCCCAATAAATCAGGTGAGTACCTGGCGCCTCGCCAGCCGCCTGGGCTGCAGCCTGCTGCCGCAGCCCCTCAAGAGTAGGGCACTCCTTCTGCGCTGTGCAGAATGCTTCCCTGGTGGGTCCCCCTTCCTGCTGCCACTGCGACAGCTCAGGGACCTCTCCCAGTTCAGCCACCTGCTCCCCTGTAGGTTCCGGGGTGTCACCCTCAGGCTCCGCCTCCTCCCGGACCGTGGGAACCTCGGGGCGGTTTCCCGCGCCCCCTGCCCTTCCTCTTCTTGGCGGTCCCCTGGGCCACTGTTTCAGGCTCCAGGGGCTCTTGACTACCCTGATTGGCTGCCATAGACCGGGTGGATACACATACCCACCCAGGCAGACCCAACATCTCCAAGTGAGACCTGTGTTCCACCTCCTTCCAAGGGGAATCCTCCAGGTCGTTACCTAGCAAACAATCAACAGGCATGGTTGGACTCACAGCTACTTTCCAGGAACCTGAGACCCCCCCCCATTCAAAGGGAACCTGCGCCACTCTGCAGAGGCGCTCAGAGTTGTCTACCACAACTACTTGGTGAAGTACCCGGGGATCAATCTGCTCTTCAGACACCAGGTGACTCCTCACTGTAGTCACACTGGCTCCTGTGTCTCTCAGAGCCTCTACCCTCTGTCCATTGATGGTCACCCATTGCCTGTACTTCTTAGTGTTATCAGGCACTAGGTTTCTCTGGACCATCTCACTGTCCCCTAGTGAGACAAGGGTCATTTCTGCTGGTTCCCACCCACCTGAAACCAACTCCTCCCCAAGCGCTACACTTGCCAAACCATGGGACGGTGCACCAGTGGGTGCCGGTGTACTTTTGGGGCATTTGGGGTCCCCCCTCACATGACCCACCTGGTCACATGCATAGCACTTACGTGGGGGACCACCTGCCACTTGCTTCCCTTTGGACAACCATGGCTTCTTTTCACTGGGGGGTTGGGAATCCTTACCCTGGGAATCAGTTTGGGGCCCTTTAGAGAACTCCCCCTGTTTGCCCTTACCCCCCCCTTTCTTCTGAGAGGGACCCTGCCCACCCTTGGCGTGGTCTCCCCCATACCTCTTTTGGACCCTGGTGCTCTCCCAGCGGTCCGCTTCCTGTGCAAGCTTCCTGGGGTCAGTCAGCTTGCTGTCAATGAGGTGCTGGCGCAGCTCTGGAAAACATAAACTGTACAAGTGCTCCCAAGCAATTAAATTGTAAAGCCCCTCATACGTGTTTACCTTACTGCCCTTCACCCAACCATCCAGTGACCTGCAAAAAGAATCAACACATTCCAACCATGTTTGGGATTCCTTTCTCTTGTAGGATCTAAACTTCTCCTTGTACTGCTCAGGGGTGAGACCATACCTGGTAAGTAAGGCCTCCTTCATGACAGGGTAGGTGAGATCCTGAACATCCCCTAAGGCTGTCAGTGTGTCCCTCCCCTCTGCCCCAAAATGCTTCCACAGGGCTGCCCCCCAATGAGCTTCAGGGACCAGGTTCATGTGGAGAGCTGACTCATAACCCTTGAACCACAAGTAGATATCATCCTCTCTCTTATAATCCCTCACAAGGTCTTTTGGGATGTGTACCCTTCTCTCAGGCTGCACTGTAGGATTGCTGCCACCATCTCTACTGGACTGGCTTCTATGATCTATCTCTTTCAAGCTAAGCTCATGAGCCATTGTTATCTTCTTCTCCTCAAGGGCTAGCCTTCTCTGCTCCAATTGGTACTCCCTTTCTGCCTGTCTGTCCTGTAACTCTTCAGGTGTCAGACCCTTGGAGGATACACTGCTACTTGCCCTAGAGACTCTTTCCCTGGAAATAACAGGCCCCCCCACTGTACCATTATGTACTGATTGCTCTCCCTCCTCATCCTCATCCTCCTCCTCATCCTCAGTGTGCCCTCCTGTGCTTTTGGTTGTCACCCAGGCCCTCAGCGCCTTTTTCAGCTCATCCTTCTTGGAAGAGCTCTTAATGGGGCAACCAAAATTTTTACAAAACTGCTTTAGTTGAGCCTTGTTATAACTATCCAATTGCTTCAGGTCAAAAACAGCTTCAACTGGTGCATCTCCAAGTAGAGACATGATAAAAGGTTAAAAGAGTGCAAAGTTCCAAATGCAGAAAAGCAAGTTCTCAAATGAAGTTCCAGAAAAGTAAATCAGCGAAAAAGGAAACTGAATGCAGAGCAAAAACAGTCCAAATAGAGAAAAACAAAAATCACAAGACTAGTAGTATGTGGTCACGTAGTGGTCTGAACTCAAAACAGTAGTGTACACTTAATCACTGTATGTCAAGTACAAATACAAGTCCAAATCCCAACCAATGATCACCAATGTTAGAAATGGGGTCTATGTTTGACAGTCAGGTTACCCCCTGTTCAAGCAAGGACCCTCACTCTAGTCAGGGTAAAAGAGAATCACCCTCAGCTAACCCCTGCTTACCCCCTTGGTAGCTTGGCAGAACAGTAGGCTTAACTTCAGAGTGCTAGGTGTAAAGTATTTGTACCAACACACACAGTAACTTAATGAAAACACTACAAAATGACACAACACCAGTTTAGAAAAATAGGAAATATTTATCTAAACAAAACAAGACCAAAACGACAAAAATCCACCATACACAAGTCAAGTTATCAATTAAAAATCAAAAAGAGTCTTTAAGTAGTTTTAAAAACACACTAGCGCTGCTAGAGTGAAAATGTACCTGGTGTGCGTCAAAAATAACCCCGCACGGGCGGGTGTGCGTCGAAAATAACTCCGCACGGCGGTACTCGAGTCAAAAATCCAGCCGCACGATGAGTTGAAGGTCCCGCCGCGCAGGTTGCGATCTCCCAGCCTCCGTCAGCGATGCTGCGCGTCGTTTCTCCTGCTCCGTGCGTCGATTCTTCGGTCGTGTTTCCTGCGAGCGTCGTTTCTCAGCTGCGGAGCCGGCGGCGCGCCGTTTTTCAGCCGCAGATCGGATTCGCGTCGATCTTTTCCCCGCACGGCGCTCTGTGCGTGGATTTTCTTGTCTTTAGGCTGCCAGCTTCTCCTTTCAGGGTCCCAGGAACTGGATGGGCACCACAGGGCAGAGTAGGAGTCTCTCCAGAGACTCCAGGTGCTGGCAGAGAGAAGTATTTGCTGTCCCTGAGACTTCAAACAACAGGAGGCAAGCTCTAGATCAAGCCCTTGGAGATTTCTTCTCAAGATGGAAGGGTCACAAAGTCCAGTCTCTGCCCTCTTACTCTGGCAGAAGCAGCACTGCAGGAAAGCTCCACAAAGCACAGTCACAGGCAGGGCAGCACTTCTTCCTCAGCTATTCAGCTCTTCCCCAGGCAGAGGTTCCTCTTGGTTCCAGAAGTGTTTCTAAAATCTGTAGATTTGGGTGCCCTTCTTATACCCATTTTAGTCTTTGAAGTCACCTTTCTTCAAAGGGGACTCACACCTACTTGTGAAATCCTGCCTTGCCCAGCCAAGGCCTCAGACACACACCAGGGGGTTGGAGCCGGCATTGTTAGAGGCAGGCACAGTCCTTTCAGATGAGAGTGACCACTCCACCCCTCCCTCCTAGCAGAGATGGCTAATCAGGAAATGCAGGTTACACCCCAGCTCCCTTTGTGTCACTGTCTGGTGTGAGGTGAAAAACAACCAACTGTCAAACTGACCCAGACAGGGAATCCACAAACAAGGCAGAGTCACAGAATGGTTTAAGCAAGAAAATGCTCACTTTCTAAAAGGGGCATTTTCAAACGCACAATCTTAAAATCAACTTTACTAAAAGATGTATTTTTAAATTGTGAGTTCAGGGACCCCAAACTCCACATGTCCATCTACTCTCTAGGGGAATCTAAGCTTTAATCATATTTAAAGGTAGCCCCCATATTATCCTATGAGAGAGACAGTCCTTGCAACAGTGAAAAACGAATTTAGCAGTATTTCACTGTCAGGACATATAAACCACATTACTATATGTCCTACCTTATCCATACACTGCACCCTGCCCTTGGGGCTACCTAGGGCCTACCTTAGGGGTGCCTTACATGTAAGAAAAGGGAAGGTTTAGGCTTGGCAAGTGGGTACACTTGCCAAGTCGAATTTACAGTGTAAAAATACACACACAGACACTGCAGTGGCAGGTCTGAGACATGATTACAGAGCTACTTATGTGGGTGGCACAACCAGTGCTGCAGGCCCACTAGTAGCATTTGATTTACAGGCCCTGGGCACCTCTAGTGCACTTTACTAGGGACTTAACAGTAAAACAAATATGCCAATCATGGAGAATCAATTACGTACACATTTTAAACAGGAGCACTTGCACTTTAGCACTGGTTAGCAGTGGTAAAGTGCCCAGAGTAACAATAACAATAAAATCAGAGTCCAGCACACATCAACAACCTGGGGAACAGAGGCAAAAAGTTAAGGGAGACCACGCCAAGGATGAAAAGTCTAACACAAAGCATTTGTGTTTCTAAGCGTTACCTAATTTAGACAACTATTGGTTATTTGTCTAACCTGGTGTGATGTCCATTTTGTATTACTGTGTTTGTTGGTACAAATACTTTACACATTGCCTCTGAGATAAACCTGACTGCTTGAGCAGGGGTTATCCTAGGTGTGTACCTCCCTTACCCTGACTAGAGTGAGGGTCCCAACTTGGACAGAGTGCAAAGTGACGGCCAACCAGAGTCCCCATTTCTAACAGACGCATCACCCGCATTGGGTCTGGAGAAACAAAGTAACACCTGCTTACAGCTGCTGAAATTGACGCAAACCTCATACAGCATGGATTTTTGTCCTCATGCGGCTGGATTTCACATGCAACACTGCTGGGCGTCAAAATCGTCGTGAACCTGTCTGGACCCTAGGTGGCCGTCCGGTAATCAATGCACAACTTCTTCCAGGAGAGAAAAATGACGCATTGCCTACCCAACTGGAGAAGATACAACACACGGCCTCACTTGCTAGTAAGGAAAATGTACCATCTGACTTAGAAAATGTTCTGGAGAAAAATCCTTGTCTCCTTGTCAAGTGGTCAGAGAGGGTGAAGTCTAGAGTCTGTACCCAATGATGTCTTCCCAGCGATTGGATGCTGTTCGATCTTTTCTTTAGTGAAGCCACTCTACATTTGAACACAGACTTTTTTTTCTGGAAATCGAAATCCTTTCAACAGGGGAAACTGACAAGATGAATCTTACTAGCTATTCAATGTCAGTGTTTGCGGCTTCAGCTTTGACCTGGGTCTCTGGAGGGAAAGCTCTGAAGAAGTTTCTAAGTGTCTAGTTGTGTTGGTTTCTACAGTTGAATGGGTACAATCTAATACCAACAAAAAGTCCAGGATCTTGTGGGCACAACTCTGGGTTAAGGACTCTCGCCTCGAAGCCGCAGGCAGAGGCTAAGGTAAACCCAGCTGGAACTGGTCAGCTAGGCTCTTGGAAAGTAGGCTTCTTGTATCTTTTGTGGCCCTGAACAAGAGGTCACCCAACTGACCCTTGGAGTCTACTTCTCTGTCTTGTGTGCAACAGGGAGCAGATCCAAACCTTGGAGATTCTCTTCACAGGTTCAACAGTAAGTGCAGTTATTCTTCCATCTTCCATAGGTCCAAATATTTTTTAAAGCTAGTATCCAGGGGTGTCACATTTATTCCTGGCAGTAGCTTGTAGGTGAGGAAGACTCCCTGATGAACAGGGAAAAGGTTCCCCAGGTGCAACCCTACACATTTTGACGTCATCTCCTGATGGTTTGGCCCTAAACAATCCCATAATACACTTTTCTGCCAAGCTCCAACATAGCAGACGCTTTCTTGACCTTGACAGTGCTCTAGGTACACCCCTGAGTTGTGTCTAGGGACATGGAAAACTCATACTACAAACCAGTTCTGAAACAGGGTACCTGAGGTAGCTATACTAGGGATGTATATGTATGAGTCAGGTATTTTGACACATTTTACACGTTTTTAGGGGTCTGGCCACATGCACTGGGGCCTGGTTAACATGTGCAGAGTCCAAAAACAAACAGCATAAATCTAAAAGCAAAGGGGGTTGGCCATGGAAAGAGGCATTTCTTAAATTACCAATCACAGCATCAATAAAATGAACATTTATATATTGTAATTTAAGGGCTTACAAGCTGGCTACCTAGTGCCATGTAGTTTACCAGTGCAAAAATGCTTTTCACTGGAAAGGTAATCAGCAGGGCAAAGCAGGATCATACATGTGTGCTGCCTACTATTGCATTAATCGTGGCAAGCCAGTTTAGTGGTGGCCGTAGTGTGCAGCTGTATAACTCTCAGCAGAAATATAGTTAGGTCCAGAAGGTGATGCAAGCCCTTAAGTGAGTTTTACATTGTCATGCAGAGCCACCTGATGTGGCTCTGCATGGCATAGTAATTCTAAAGTAAAGCAAAGCAGCACAAATTGCAGCCTCGCAACATTCTGCCCTCGGAAGGTTTCCATGGGTAGAGCATGGGTGTTCCAACACATCCACCTAGGGTTTTTGGTGCATCCTCAGATCTAGATTTACTAAATACAGTAAACCTGGGAATGTATAAAAATGCTTGCCAGGGGAGGCATATTGTGGGGACATTTCTTTATTCTTGTCTTCTGCAGCACACATAGAAAGAGGAAAAGCTTCAAAGGTATCCTTTCCTGCACCAAAAAAATCCGGCCTGCAATGAAGGGACCACTGTGCAAGGGTGCCCGCTTTACACTTGTGCATCAGTGCAGAGAGAGAGCAGGAAGGTAGACATGATGAATTCCCACCCTCTTTATTTGACACAGCGCAGCAAGTTGTCTTGTATGGGGTTGCATCAACTGACAGTAAATCTGCCCCTTAAGGTCTAGCACATTTGACATTCGATTCGTTCATAATAGGGACTAACCTTTAGGATATCCAGTTTCTTCCTCTTGGTTTCTAGCCCTTTGTAATAGTTGATACTAAATACAATGTGGTCTTGTTAATATTTAAATTCATCAGGCAATGCAAAGCCCCGTTTATGTGGCATTACACTATTTATTGCAATAACGTATTTTAGCTAAGCACGTGAGGAATGTTATTCCAAATAGCAGGAACACATTTGGAGATTAAATATGTTCATGTTTTCTCATTGTTGCCATTTGCAGTCCAGAGATGTCCTGTGTGGTGTTGTTTCTGAGACGTTTATTTACTTGACCAGTCGTGTGGGGTGCTGGTCGTGGTCGCCTTGTAGGTGTTATAGCTGGTCTTGAAGATGATACATTTCTCAAATATACCTCAAATTTAATCCCCAATGCAAAGGCACATGTTTATTGCCACAGTTTATACACATGTGCTAATCTATGACAGAATATTGTTCCTGGATGGATAAATGTGCATGATTTGGACTTCTTTAAAATACAATATAGTAGGGTTCTGCATTGAACAAAAATATGTATAGGCTGCTTATTATCTGGAAAGCAGGCAAGAGTCTCAGTAAAATAATGTACTCAAAGACATAGCCATCAGTACATTGATCCATTCTGTTTCTGGGGCTAGGCAATGTACTGTCTAATGCTTAAAGGAAAGCTCTGCTGAGAGAGAAATGTAAACATCATATACAACTGTCCTTATCTCTGCCTTTTCTTTCCTATAATGAACGCAAAAACATCTTCACACCAGCTCACCTGCTACCAAAAAATAATTGCCTTGCTTTGAAGTCACTTAGATTTTCTCAGGTAGTAGGTGCTGCCACAGCCCTCCCTTCCACACACCTGTCACTGCCCTTGATAAACTCTCATTAAAGTGGTCATTAAGGTAGCAAGAGAACAGGGATCTCATATCGTTGCTTAATTTCTGTAATTTTAATTTCTTGCCCTTCAGCTATTCTCTTATGAAATTGAAGTATGATGGCTCTAAGAAAGCAGCAGACACAAGTCCGAATGGATTTAGAGATTTAAATTGAGTTTCACACAATATGTTGGAAAAACTGTCCCTGAAAGGATTCTTCAGGAAGTTATCAGGATTCCTTCTTATGTAATTCTTGGCTGGAAATCTCAAGAAATGCCACTGCTATTTCAAGCCAGTTGGACCATGACCCTCAAAAAGACATATAGGTCAAGTATTGGGATGGACAAGTCCTCTGCATGGTAATGGGCGCGCACTACTACCCTGAGTGTCCAGCTGACACTATGAACATGGATCATGCATGTTCGCCATGACAGGCCTGTCTCAGGGATTGCAGTCCTGCAGAATCAGTAAGAGCTCCCAAAGCAGTACCCTCATAGTGGTAGAAGGTTAATGCCTTCACCAGGAGTTAAGCAGAAAGACCACAGTGTGACAGAATACCATGTAGTAATCAGTAGGAGTGAACACGTCCTTTTCATCCTGTGTTTCTGGAGTGAGACCAACAGGATTACTTATTTTCAATGTTCTGCTGCTGTGTGCTTAACTCTCCCTTGGCCTACATTGGTTTGTTGTGAAGTGCTGCGCAGTGCAGAGGTGGTGGATCTGTGCTAGTTGTATGGTTGCCTCGGAAGGGTACAATACAGGAATAATACAGTATTGAGCTGTGTGAGCATGATGGGAGCTTGTGCTGGATGTATATGTGCCTATGAGTGGTAAAACAGATGAATGATGCAATGCTGTGCAGTATTTATAGGTTGTATACATGCACTGGGTGTATATGTACATGTGGATGGTACAGTACATGCAGGCCCAGGGTTCCATTATGGGAAGTCCAGGCTTGCATGGTGAACAGATTTGTGTATTGCTGCATTCCTGTAAGCTGAGTGGGACATGCACTGGAGAGGGGAGAGACAGACTTCCCCTGCATACTTCAAAGGGTACACTTTGATTCAGTGAGAGGTCATCAGGAAGGGGCCTGAGCACATCTTAGGAAGGAGATAGGGCTGAATTACAAAGAGTAGGGCTGGAGGTACTGGGCTAAACCTTTTATGAGTGTTAGAAATGGGGTCTTTGGTTGACAGTCAGGTTACCCCCTGTTGAAGCAAGGACCCTCACTCTAGTCAGGGTAAAAGAGAATCAACCTCAGCTAACCCCTGCTTACCCCCTAGGTAGCTTGGCAGAGCAGTAGGCTTAACTTCAGAGTGCTAGGTGTAAAGTATTTGTACCAACACACACAGTAACTTAATGAAAACACTACAAAATGACACAACACCAGTTTAGAAAAATAGGAAATATTTATCTAAACAAAACAAGACCAAAACGACAAAAATCCACAATACACAAGTCAAGTTATCAATAAAAAATCAAAAAGAGTCCTTAAGTAGCTTTAAACACACACTAACCCTGTCAACTTGAAAAAGTACCTGGGGTACGTCAAAAATAACCCCGCACGGGCGAGTGCACATCAAAAAGGGCTTGTAAAGCGTTCATTCCACTCACGACTGGGACCGGGCGTCGTTTCTCCTTTCGCTGGGTCGGGCACGTCATTTTATCTCTCTGCAGGAGAGCAATGCGTCGAGCCGGTCAGCACTCTCAGGTCCAAGCAGGCCTTGCGTTGTTTTTCCATGCACAGCGGTACTTGAGTCGGAAATTCAGCCGCACGATGATCCGAAACCCCGCAGCATGGGTTGTGATCTCCAGCCTCCGTCTGCGATGCCGCACGTTGTTTCTCCTGCTCCGTGCGTTGATTCTTTGGTCGTGTTTCCTGCGAGCGTCGTTTCTCAGCTGCAAAGCCAGCGGTGCGTCGTTTCTTCAGCCGCAGATTGGAGTTGCATTGATCTTTTCCCCGCACAGCACTCTGTGCGTGGATTTCCTTGTATTTAGGCTGCCAGCTTCTCCTTTTAGGGTCCCAGGAACTGGATGGGCACCACACGGCAGAGTAAGAGTCTCTCCAGAGACTCCAGGTGCTGGCAGTGAGAAGTCTTTGCTGTCCCTGAGACTTCAAACAACAGGAGGCAAGCTCTAAATCAAGCCCCTGGAGATTTCTTCTCAAGATGGAAGGCACACAAAGTCCAGTCTTTGCCCTCTTACTCTGGCAGAAGCAGCAACTGCGGGATAGCACAGTCACAGGCAGGGCAGCTCTTCTTTCTCAGCTCCTCAGCTCTTCTCCAGCCAGAGGTTCCTCTTGTTTCCAGAAGGGTTTCTAAAGTCTGTAGTTTTGGGTGCCCTTCTTTTACCCAATTTCTCCTTTGAAGTAGGCCTACTTCAAAGTAAAGTCTCTTTTGAATGTGAAATCCTGCCTTGCCCACGCCAGGCCCCATACACTCACCAGGGGGTTGGAGACTGCACTGTGTGAGAACAGGCACAGCCCTTTCAGGTGTAAGTGACCACTCCTCCCCTACCCCCTAGCACAGATGGCTCATCAGGAAATGCAGACTACACCCCAGCTCCCTTTGTGTCACTGTCTAGTGTGAGATGCAACCAGTCCAACTGTCAAACTGACCCAGACAGGGTATCCACAAACAGGCAGAGGCACAGAAATGGTATAAGCCAGAAAATGCTCACTTTCTAAAAGTGGCATTTTCAAAAACACAGTCTTAAAATCAACTTTACTAAAAGATGTATTTTTAAATTGTGAGCTCAGAGACCCCAAACTCCACATGTCCATCCGCTCCCAAAGGGAATCTACACTTTAATCAGATTTAAAGGTAGCCCCCTTATTAACCTATGAGAGGGACAGGCCTTGCAACAGTGAAAAATGAATTTAGCAATATTTCACTGTCAGGACATATAAAACACATTACTATATGTCATACCTTAACCATACACCGTGGGGCTACCTAGGACCTAACTTAGGGATGTCTTACATGTAAGAAAAGGGAAGGTTTAGGCCTGGCAAGTGGGTACACTTGCCAAGTCGAATTTACAGTTAAAACTGCACACACAGACACTGCAGTGGCAGGTCTGAGACATGATTACAGAGCTACTTATGTGGGTGGCACACCCAGTGCTGCAGGAGCACTTGCACTTTAGCACTGGTTAGCAGTGGTAAAGTACCCATAGTAACCCAGAGTAACAAAAACAGTAAAATCAAAGTCCAGCACACATCAACAACCTCGGGAACAGAGGCAAAAAGTTAAGGAAGACCACGCCAAGGATGAAAAGTCTAGCGATGAGCATATCACTGCGGCTGCCATCTATGTGTGAATTCTATTCATGCTCATGGCCTGTGTTGTGGGACAATCAGCTTTGGAGCTGCTTCCTCTGTGGCAGACTGCTTTGAAGAGGACGAAAGAGCAGGGGAGTGGATACCTCAAAAGAGGCAGATGTCCAACGTAAAACCTCAAAGAATCTGACTCTAAAACACATTTGGTGTATGGAAATGCACTTGGGGAGTTTGCAGCCAGACGGGCTGTGTGAGGAGGGGATGCTCTGCAAAAATTCTGCCTGTGATCAGGACTGGGATCCAAGGCTTGCTGTCTCCCTGCTGTGTGAGAGGACATCACCCAGATAATCCAAGACCACTGGCCTGGTGCCTGGAGTACTAGTGCCTGCCTGCTTGCCAAGGCCAGTGTGCCCTGTGAGGAAGAGAAGATTATTGGAGGAAGTGAGGTACAGTGGGTGTCTCTGTCAAGTGGAGTCCCTCTGGGAGGTGTGAGGATATGTCTGCTGCACTGATTGGGTCATTGCCCATCTCCAGGACAGAGTTGGCGACCCACATATACCAGGGGGTGAGCCATGTGCAGCACTGCCCTGATTGGGCCGAAGCCCATGTGTAATGATAAGTCAGCAGCCCTCTATTCCAGGAGGAGACACCTGGAAAAAGGCTGCCATCAGGTAAGGGCCATAGCCTTGTGCAGTAGCAGGCCACAACCCTGTATGACAGGAGAGACCGCCACTCAGGATTACACCATGCTGATCCTTTGGGAGACCATGTACTGTAACGTACAGTGATCCCGCATGCCAGAGAGGGTCCCTGGTAGCATCAGGAACTGAGACCTGATCTACAACTCCATCGCCCCATCGCCACATCAGAAAAGTGAGGATGCTGTGGGAGCACCTGTGCACCATCACCAAGTCAAGGGACCCACAATAGGATCATTGCAACCACCCCACATAGGGACATGAGGCAGACACCCACCCCACAATAGGAGCCACAGAGAACCTTTGGTTGCTTTTGAAGTATGACTGTAAGTGAGGGACTCTGCACTTGGTAAGTGAAACTGCCAAGACGGTGTTCCGTCGACTCACTTGAACTCAGCTGTAGCTGCTTTGAGTGCCTGTGGATGGGGTACACTCAGAGTCTTCAGCTGCTTCATGTCTGCCAGTGCAGGTAAGACTGATTTCGGGCCTGTTGGGAGCTTGCTGCTACAAGTGCTGCAGTGCTGAAATGCCATTGACTTCAACTTAGAATCAAAGTGGACTCCTGAGACTCAGACTGCTAGTGGGGTATACAATGGATGTTACCAATAGTGAATGGGGATTAACTACTATCACTAAATCCAGGAGGGAGTGGACAGGTAATCACCAGAAAAACACTAGAGCCCAGACCTCAAGGGTAATTGTGTGATTGTTTGTGAATGTTGTATTTTTCCTTTGTGTGGGTAGCGATAGAAAATAAAATACTTCCCTTTTTTCACAAAAGTGAGTATTTAGCTTATTTATTGCTGCTGGTACAGTGGGCATTTTAGGTTGTGAGCCTGTGTTCACTATCCTCTATCCACACCTTCCCCATAGGAAACCTTTGGACTTCTTGGACTACACAACCCTGAGAATCAAGTGTAGAAGGGGTACTTGGCTCAGTTACTGAGAATCCATAGTAAGTTGGGCCCTGCAACATCAGGAGTTAAAGGCGTCAACCCACAAAATTGGGCACAGCAATCCATGCTTGCCCTGAAGCCCTTTGAATGGGGTTCTGACATCAAGTATTAGGAATATGTACTCTTTCATACAATAAACTACATTGGCATTTGGAATGGTGTTCTCATTACACAGGGAGCAAACTGGTGCAGTGTACAAAAACCTTTCCAATTGAAACACGGACCTCAAACCACAAAGCCTATGTGATTCTGATGTAGTGTGGTTCTCTAGAACTCATTCTTTTTCTCATTTACATGCCTTTAATTGGTTTAGTACTATCTTCTTTCACTTTGGTATTTGCTCCTCAATTTTCTACAGCTATTGGTTCCTTCCTACATTCACCCTGCCACACCACTTCCCCAGTTCTAGGTCACATGGGGTTAGTAGCAGTCTCTCCCGATGCTGGCCATATTTAGGTGCCCAGTACTGCTATTATCATTTCTCACTAAATCCCTGGCTCAATCACTTCTTCTCCCTTTTCTCTGCCTGGTGGTTTGCTCCACCACCCCACCCCTTATCTGCTCTTCCTATTACTGATAGGGTTTCTATCTCTTTTGCTACCTCTAGCATTGTGGTAAACTGACATCCTTGTTGCCTCATTTCTTACTACAATACTCAACCCCGCACTGACCACAGGTTCTTTTTAGGCCATAGTAAGACTATCAGGTAATTTCTGGCCTGTTTAGGTTCTATTTTTTTTTTAATGTTGTGTGTGAAACTATATGTGAATGAAACAAATGTTCAGATTCAACTGAATTTTCCACAGTATTCAGTCAGTAGTTAAGTAGCAACAATAAACCTTACTTATGTGTTTGCTATTTTCTTTTTGCTATTTCTGGTTCATAAAATGAACAATCTCCTGTGAACACAGCTGGAATTTTACAATGGAAAGTATTGCACTAACAGCAATACCGAGCTCAAGGGATTAGAATCAATGTTTTCTTTGGTCACATTTGCAAGCGGAAAGTTTACTTATCCTTTTGGTTAATGTTTTGTTTTGTAATTGCTAACATTGAAAAGAAACAGGTCAAACAGGTATTCTATAAAGCAAATTTCCTTGAGACTTAAAATGGCAAACAATGCATTCTTATTAGATTATGAGGATCACCGGGTCTCTGTTGCTTTTATTTGTAGGTCTCCAACACACACACATCTCCAATGTCATCCAGTTCAAACACCACCGCTCGTTTATTTTGTCTCTCATGTTCAATTATTTACCATTTGTAAATCTGTTGACTCTTTAGGGTATTATATCAAATATTGATTTACCTGTATTCAAAGCCTGATATTTCAGCTTGAGGTCTGAAGGATCTCTTTCATAGGTTGTGTCAAAATCCGGTATGTCAGTTTCATACTGTAAATGAATGATTGATATTAAGATACTGAATCAGTACTAGTAGTAGCATAGGTTCACTGACCTCTCTTAAATTGGTCAAAATGTATAATCTTATTACAACAATTTGATATAATAATTGTTAAGAGGAAAAAAAAACAAAGTCAGGAAATTTCACTATTCTGCACCATAACTTTTCACGACTTCAGATTTTATTAAAAGACAAAAACCAGAAACATTGTGTTGCCACCGGGTGTTTCCGTGAAACAAGTATTTGGTTAAAATACAAGCGATTTTATAGCAGCTTATTGCACACTTAAAGTTGTGTATGCTGAAATAGTTTCTTTAGAAGGTGCGTGTTTACTGACAAATACAAGTCTTCGTTATTTTTTCCTTCTTTTCCCGTGTTTTTATTATAATAACAACAGCCATTATGTGTTTCATCCACCTGAGCATTTTGTAGGCTCTTCTTGACTTGTCAACAGATAATACTCACAATACTCACAATACTGAATACGGCCATCAGAAAAGCAATGACGGTAAACATAATAGTACGCGCAGAAACCTTTATCTGAAATTTTTAGTGAAGGTCGCAAAGACATTAGAAAAAGTAATTACATTTTATTGGAAAGAAAGAATATTGCATCGAGGAAATGTATACTTTTGAGGAAAGTCACATTTTATAAGGAAACTCTTTTGTGTACGGAGCTTTAGGTGTGCACATGGCTGTGCCACATGATTATTTCGACTGTAGTAACAATTTTTTGAGATCCATGAGACAGAGGGGCATATTTATACTCTGTTTGCGCAGTTTGTGCATCATTTATTTTATGCAAAAACGGCGCAAACTTAACTCCATATTTATATTTTGACGCTAGACTTGTCTAGCGTCAAAATATAGGAGTTAATGTCATTTTGTGGACATGTGAACCCAATTTATGTCAATGAGATGCAAGGTAGGCGTTCCCGTCCAAAAAATTACTCTAAGCCCATAGCGCCATATTTATCCCCTGTGCAAAAATGGTGCACGGGTGGGAGACAGGCCTAAATCATGGCGCTAAGGCTGCTTAGCACCATTATTTAACGCCTGGTTCAGACTAGGCGTTAAGGTACCTGTGGACCCATTTCCATGGCCAAACACCATGGAATGGGCCCACCGGTGCCCACTCCAGGCACCAGGAACACCCCCAACCTCACCAGAGGATGCAGGACCCAATCCCAGGTAAGTAGGATAAGTATAGGTAAGTATTTTGTTTTAATTTCTCAGTGCCATTGCATGGCACTTGGTGCAATGGCCACGCCCAGGGGACACTGGTCCCCTGTGCTGGCCACTGGGGGGGGTGGGCACGACTCCTGTCTTTCATAAGACAGGTGTCAAGTGTTATGGATGGTAGTGCATCAGGAAATTATGCTAGGCTGGTTCACTGCATTTTTTTGTCTCTAACCAGCCTAATGTCATTCTTGGAGGCGAAACCCCCTTCACTCCTACCGCCACCCCCACCCGTCTAACGTCATTTTTTCTGACGCTAGCCCAAGCTTAACACTGGCTTGCAGCATTCCATAAATTTGGCGCAAGGCAAAAGTAAACTTTTTGATGCAAAACTGTGTTAGTGCAGTTTTTCACCAAAAACTATTAAAATGGGCCAGAGTTTTTAAAGTAAACCCTTGCAGATTTAAAGTTTATAAATCAATCATAGTTAAACACAATGTACTGTGAACATAGTTTCCTCAGTGAACTACAGCTAATAGACCGATATGATGAAGATGGTTAGTGATGGATTGTTTTTGTGCAGGAAGGAATAACTGCACAAAACAATCCTAAGAGGCTTTCTCCTCTTTCTATGTGGGTTGTGGAATGCAGCATGCATAGAGTTAGTAAAAAACGAGAAGAAATACAGATTTTTCTCCTTGTTAGGCCTACGATTTTGGTGCATTCCCAGGTTTACAAGTCCTTGTAAATCTAGGAATGTGTCAAAAGTCATGGGAGTTGCTAGGGATACCCACCACAACAACCATGGAATGCCTACGCAGGCCAGAGTGAGACAACTCAGAGATTTACACTGCATTGCCTTACTCAACATTTTTTAAGCCAGTCAAAGCCATACAAAGTGGCGTTGGGTGACTTAAAAAATATGACTTAGTGGTTTGCACCACACATGTATCACACTGAGTGGTGCAAGCATGGTGCAACCTACTCATAATTATGCCCCATAGTGCTACTACACTTTTTTTGACATTGCAAACAGCTCAGGAGGGCTTGTTTGTCTAGATTGTGAAACAGGTCTCTAAAAATAAATTATAAGACAATTGTGATCTGAAAATGCAAACATTTTTACTTAAAATATATTTTACCAAAGAAACACACAAAACTGCAAATATCACCTGGAAAATATAAATGTTTTCCTCAATAATAAATAGGAGGATGAATGAATGAAATAATGAACAAGAACATATATATTGTGTTAAACTAAGCAAGCCATCCCTGGACTGGTCTTGACCAACTGTCAATCGCTGAATAAACTGGGAGAAGATGCCAACTGGAGGAATATCTATTCTTAAACATCAAGGGCTTGTTTCACAAAACATTTGCTAGGATTTACCTTTGTAGTAATCCTGGTCTACAGTAGAACCCCAGAAACACCACAAGAGTAAAACACACTTACTCATTTTAAAATCTCTCTGAATCAGGGCCAAAGTTATTAAAGAATTTCCTAAATGGTTCTCAGTTGCTTTTCTTCCTGATGCACAAGAGATGTGTTGGACCTGACATCTTTGGTGTGGTTTCTCCTCAACTTTTTACTTTTCATCCTGCTTGACTTAATTTTTGCTGGCCTAAGCACATTTTACAATTGATAACCAGTGCAAAGTGCTTGTGCTCTCTCCTTTAAGCATGCTAGAACTGGCTTACATCCAACTGACACATTTAAGTCCCTAGTAAAATGATACTACATGTACTTAACACCTGTAAAGCAAATGCTACTAGCGGTCCTGCAGCACTGATTGTGGCACCCACTTAGACAGCCTTTTAAGGATGCTTTAGGCCTGCCATTGAAGCTTGTATGTGCAGTTTTAAAATGCCAATGCATCCTGCCAGGATACATCTCTTGCCAGGCCTAAACCTACCTTTTTAATTCATATAAGTCACACCTAAGGTAGACCCTTTTCAGCACACTCCTGGACCTCACAGTACTACAGAAGAAGGACTGCTGTGCTGCTTCACTCACAGAAGAACTGCCACTCTGCTGCCTTGCTATTCTGATGCTCTGCTGACTGCTGCCATGCTTCTTGAGAAGTAAGACTTGATCTGCATCTCACATCTCAGGCTGAAGTGACTCCAACAGTCAGCGGGCTGACCTCCTGTTCTGATCTACAGGGACATAACAAGCTCTGGAAGCTCCCTGAAACTACTTAGCTGACCATCTGCCTGTATCTGCCTGAGCCCTACTGGTCTCTGCTGGAATGAGCTCTTGACCCCCAAGAGGTGCCCCACAAGTCCTGAACATTTGGTGTGTCATCAATTGAGCTCCTCACCTAAGATGAAATCAGAAATTCTGAAATTTTGGCCTCTTCGGGAATGCAAAGGGGAATATTCATGCCAAGATCTTGCAACTCATGCCACCCGCACTACCCACTAACATGGAGCTCTGTTAAACCCAACTCTTCATGCCATGGAGACTTCCAGCAATGCCCAGCAACTCAAGATCTGTATTTCATGCAAAAGCATTGATAGTTCTCAGTGACTGCCAAAATGAAGTTCCAGCAATGACTGTTTGCAACTCCCAAAAGAATCTTTGCGCTACAGCGACAACAGTCTGCGATGATCTGCCTGCTCTTTGTGCTCCTCCCGGCCCCTCTCACAAAAAAATGGAACCCTGCATGCTAGACTTTGAAGGTAACCCTTTCAGCAGGATTAACCTGGACCCTGTATCCAGCACACACTCCATCACGCTTGCCCTAAACTTGTGACTTTCACCTTTCGGTGCTTTATTTACCTGCAATGTTTAAAATTGCATGCCTTTGCCTATACTGATTTTTTTGTCATTTTGGTCCAAATAATTTATTACATTTTACTCTATTTTTCAAAATTGTTCTAAATTGGTGTGGGATATTTCTGGTGTTATGTGTTCAGTTTATTACTGTTTGAAATGCTGCATGAATACTTTACACGCTGCATCTAAGTTAAGCCTGGCTGCTTTGTGCCAAGCTACCAGATGGTTAAGCAGAGGTTAATTTGGTGTTTGCTTTGTTTCACTCTGTCAGAGATTGTGATTACTGCCTGAGTAGGTATCACCCCCTAATTCCCCAACCAGGAACCTAATTTTCAACAGAATAAATACCTTATTTTAAAGGCAAAAAAGACACTATCAACTTCTGACAAACAGGAGGTATTTGGATTAGCATGACAACCATTATCTGCTTCGTTTAGTTTGTAAGGTGACAAGAGCAGTTATCTGTGTATTAATACTGATGCATATCAAAAACTCCTTTCAAGTAGGAGAAGCATAGCTATATTGTTCCTGTGTAGAGGAATGCATTTTGGAAAATGTGGCAAGTTTCTCAGGCACTAGAAATGCTCCTGGCCCTCTAATCTGAGTTTTTGGGATTTGAAGTAAGCTTTTTTTTGTTGTTATTTGAAATTGTGAATGCATATTATTTGCAGAGGTCATATTTGTGCAGAAGTTATACATAGTAACCGAATCGTGGGAGATTCTAAGGCAGCAATTCTTTCAGATTTTGTGACTGGAAAACACTTTCTCAGATACATTGTTGACTTTCGTTGTCATAGTCATGACTCTAACAATTAACAGTTCAAACATACATTTTGTTGCAGACGTTATTTGCATAAAATATGTTTCGAAGTGGGGTTGTTGGAGTAAGATTGACATAGCAGTTTTAGGTAACAAAAAATGATTTCAGAATTTCAATTATAGTTTTTGTTCATTTTACCGCTCTAAAGCCCTGATTTAAGAAAAGTGGATCTGCATCCAGTGCAGCAGCACTTTTCTTGCGCCCCTTAGCACCCCCCTAACGCCACCATGTGTGCGCCGTATCTAAGCTGTGGCTCACAATGCCAATAATGGGTGGAACTATCGTAAAAATGTTGATGCTAGTTTGTGGCTTTGCAGGATTAGCGTAAACAGTGTTGATGCTAATCCTGCAAAGCCCATTGAGGCCCATTGAAAATAATGGCATGCCTCCTTTTAACAGCTTCTCTTAGCAGGCATTAAAAGAGCCAAAATAAAGGGTTACAAAGTGGTGTAATGTATGCATTGTGTCACTTTGTAAATTTGTCACAGTGATTTTGGCCTCGTTGGGCCACATTAGCACAAAAAAAGACTCTAATGGGATGCAAGAATGCGCTAGAGGCTCTTAAATCAACCCCTAAAATGTTCAGGGTTTTCTCCCCAACAGAGTGGAGTTAAGAGCTGACATGCACCTTGTTAAACATTTCAGTATTTTTTTCCAATTGCTGAAATGGCAGTCCTCAACAGGCTAAAATTATTATTATTAAAGGCGAAAGCAAAAATGTGCTTGTGTTCTAATTAAATTAGGCTCCAAAAACTGCACCAATTAATTTTTAAGCAAACCTGAGAAAAAGGAGGATTGAAGTCATTTCTCAGGTTTGATTCATTTTTTGTAGGTCTCCTGGTAAAACATGTTTTCAAGAGAACCACAATAGCTATCTGAAGCACCCACGCACTAGGCAGGTCATGTAGTCCTTTCTTTACCTGGTTCTAATAGTGAGAACAAGTCTAACTGCACTACTCAGGTTTCTATTCATGGGCCTCTAAATCTTCTGTATTAGGTGGAAGCAAACTTTGTGAAATTTTGTTGCAGTTTGCTTCTGCATACTGAAAACAAAATTTTGACCTAGACCTAATCAGCACAGATGTCTAATCTCTGTAAAGGTCGTTTTAGTACTGCTCTAAGAAATATCCTTAGAGGTTAAGGTCGGAGAGTAGCCTTTTGCATGTGTCTTAGGAGCAAACCAGAAACTCCTTGTAAAAGACTCTACATAAAGAAGCCCACATTCCCTAGGGTGTATCTATATCTCAGACATTAGTAGGAGCAGTCACGCTCAATGCTTACCCCCAAAGATCTGTTGGAATTAGCAAAGAACAACAATCCAATTTACAATTTAGTCAGAATTATAAATAATAAATAACAAAGCAAGTTCATAACTGTAGCACAAATAAAATTGAGCAAGATGATTAATAGTTGTAATAACTACTTTAATTTAAATTGATAGAACAATCTAAAGTTACCTTTACACTTTGCAAGTTTTTCTGATCCTCAAGGCTCTTCAGTGACAGTCATCTCAAGGCGGTACAGATGAGGTCTCCACAACTATGAAAGTATCTGCCACTGTGGAGCCCTCATCGGCTACATCCTACAGCTTTGACCTGATGGAGATTTTTGAAGTCCAAAACAGTGACAAAGTCCGAAGGTAAAGATTTTCACCACAGCTCAATCCAGCGACTCCTCTGCGATGATGCCTCCTTCTTGGACACCTACTGCTGCTGTGCACTGCTGCACTGTACTTTCTAAGGAACTTTTCTTCAGCATTTCTTCTAAGTCCAAAGGTAAGTTGAGACCAGACCCCACCCAACTCATATATCAGGCCTCTCTTCCTTCACGGTCAGCTTTGACATTTGACCCGGTCTCCTGGGACCATATACCCATAGTTGGCACTTTGATATTCTAGGCACTATTTTACACTAAAAACTTTAGAAATTCATACCTCGCATTCTAGTAAATGGATTTAATTTGATTTAGTGTCATTTTATTTGCTAACAGTTGCTCTATTTTTCTAAATTGATTTGGGATTTTTCTTATGTTGTATTTTCACTTTATTACTGTTTGAGTGCTATAAAATACTTTACACATTGCCAATAAGCTAATCCTGATTCCATTTGTGCCAAACTACCACCACAGGTGAATTTAGTGACTTCGGTGGTTCACCCTTACAAGGATTGTGACTGCTGCTTGGGAAGAGTTTTCAAAACACTCGATTTCTTACAGTTCCCCTGCTGCTGATTTTACAAAGATTCATTATCTTTATTAAGTAGTGCCTAGGGTTAATGAAACGCCACTGCCAATGAAAGGGCATTTGGGAAGATAGAAATGTTTCAAGCACTGACATCATACCACTGGAGATGGCCAAATTATCACTCTCCATTAAATAGGTCGGAAACTATGTCCTAGTAATGTTCGGCAGACTTGCAATTGTATACACGTTTCCTCTAGAGCCAACTAGAAACAGTGATTTGAGCATTAAGCCCTCAGCTTCAATGATCTACATCTATTGCTCATCGCACCCATTTGACCCTTGCACCTCCCACTGGAGGTAGTCAATTCCCCAATAGCCAACTGGGCAGGCTCTTCGTCCAGGATGAGGATCAGGACATTGGCACTACCTGCTCTAGGAAGGAAATATACAGTTCAGGGAAGTCAATGTATTATATTGGGTGCATGATAGCCAAGGGAAACAGATCATTCATGAAACACAACATTCAAAAAGTGGGATAAATGTGACTCTCTCAATTATCAGCACAAAAGAATTCAAGAAACCGAACATTCAAAGAAAGTCAAAAAGTACTGGTATTACACTTGCTCAAATCTATTTTCAGGCCGTGTCCTGGTGTGAGACTCTCTGAATTAAAAATTGCCATGCACCATAGCACTCAGTGCTGCACATCAGCAGTGAATATTGTGCTTGGAACTCATTCGAGATATAACTAACTACACCTGACAAAAGCCTCTTGAGAGGAAAGAACCGAATCACATTATGTCGTAAAATGATAAGCAGACCAAAGGCAGCAACATTATAACTCGGGAAACAAACATATGTCTTCAGGCCCTCTGGTCTCAACAGAAATGCTCAGGAAATCCCATGGATGGGAAGAACTATAAAGAGTTATTCCAATGTTAACACCACTTACTACAAGCAACTAAACAGGAAGTTACTAGGAGACCTAACACTCCCTTTCTCTAGGGACGTTCCAAGGGCATCCACACTCAGGCATCTTCAGCTAAAGGTGGAGGAGTGAAAATCCAACTACTGATATGACATCTTAAGGGCCAAGGGAAAGGACCCCTGTTTTTCAAATGGCTCACCTCTTAACTTAACCACACTCATTGCCTTCTACCTATGGATTTACATCCTGCCCACGTAATTGTTTGATCATGTATATTTGATGTTCTCCCACAATACCCGTGGTAACACAATCCAAATAAACCCATCAATATTCCTCTTCCAACAGAACACAACAAAAAAAAACTGATCTAAAATTAGACCCCATGCTGAGCAAAGAAGGCACTGTAGTCTTGCAGAAGACATTGCAGAATTATCAGGAATTCAAGAAAAAAGCAAGCATGTAGTCACCAGACCAATTCGAATTTTTGGACAGGAGTGTGTAGGACAGCATCTGTGGCACATTGGTTTGTGTTAGCTGTGGCAATGGTGCAAAGGAAGGTGTGTGGTTCACTACACACAACCATCTTTGTCAATGAAATATGGTTTTCCTCATTTCGACTAATAAATTTAGGGGCTTATAACAACTTTGGAGGAGGTGTTAACCCATCCCAAAAGTGACGGTAAAGTGACGGATATACCACCAGCCATATTACGAGTCCATTATATCCTATGGAACTCGCAATACGGCTGGTGGTATATCCGTCACATTTGGGACGGATTAACACCTCCTCCAAAGTTGTAATAACCCCCTTAGTGTCCTATTGCACCAGACTACATTATTCCGCGTACCAACAAACTAGAAAATGGTGGAAGTATCACTGTCATCAATATCCCAACATGGCTGGCCACAACTACTACACGTCCATCAAGCTCTGATTCTTCCAACTTCTTGCTCCATAGCACAGACCATCACCATCCACCATCCACTAACTCTACTCTTCTCTTTTCCCTTTCATAACTCTCAGTTCTTCGCTGTGCCACTATTAGCTACTCTGACATTTGTTTCAGTGACTGTAAACCCTAAGGTAACATAATTCCATAAAGGAACTCTTCCTCTACCAATTCACAATATAATTACATTACATCTCATCAATTTATCAAACCACACAGAATGCACTATTCTAGCTGCCACCTGCACTGCCAGCGCTGCCTCACTTATCATTCATTAACACTCTTCCTTGACTGTCTGACCACTTAACTTTACTCTTTGATAGTCTTCCCTTCAGGACTGCCTATAGCAGACAACCATACCTAACTAAGGAAGAGCTTTGTTCATAAAAGAACGGTCCAAAAAATAAAGTCAATGCCAATCCATCTTACCCTGGTATGAACTTTCATGTCCATGACCACAAACACAAATTCTAGCACTTGGGTGACACTCACATCCCTGGAATATCAGCTCATTCAGAGGCAATTTTGCACACCATGCTATACCAAGGAATTCTTATATATAAAATAAGCATTCTGTAAAAAGCTGTGGCATTGCTCGCACCTTAAGCACTATGGGCCAGATGTAGAAAGCGTTTTGCATGGCGCAAACTGTGAAATTCGCAGTTTGCGCCATGCAAAACACGCATCGCGATGCACATTCCCCTTTTGCGAGTCGGTACCAACTCGCAAAATGGGAATGCGACTCACAAATAGGAAGGGATGTTCCCTTTCTATTTGCGATTCGCACCATGATGCAGAATTGCTTTGTGACCGTGGACACAGTCGCGAAGCAATTCGCAGTTAGCGCCCATGTCAAGTGGGTGCTAACTCATTCGCATAAGGGAAGGGGTCCCAACGGGACCCCTTCCCCTTTGTGAATGTCGCCAAAAAGATTTTTTCAGAACAGGCAGTGGTCCAATGGCTTCATTTTTTATTTTGTATTGCAACTCATTTTCCTTTAAGGAAAACGGGCTGCAATACAAAAAAAACAAAAAACAAAAAAAACTGCTTTATTGAAAAATCAGTCACAGACATGGAGGTCTGCTGTCTCCAGCAGTCCACCATCCCTGTGAGTGCAGGGAATCGCAAGGGGGTCGCAAATTGCGACCCACCTCATTAATATTAATGAGGTGGGTCTTTGCAACCCCCTTGCGATTCGCAGAAGGTGTCTGAGACACCATTCTGCATACGATTTTATCGAACAGGCATGTTTTAGCCATTTCCTGGTGCAGATCAGAGATGATTTTTGCCACAGACACAGTAGCAATTATTTGCTTACCATAGCAGATAGAGAATAATTGCAATAGCAAACAGTCTTTACTCTGGGTACATGTTAGAGGATCAGAGAGCAGGAGTGAAGCATGCAGTCAGCTTGATGATGGCTAATTTGGTGGCGATAGAGGCAGGGAGTCCTGATACATGACTTTGAGGACTATAACCATTTAATTAAATGTGACTCTCTATAAACGAAGCCAATGGAACTATTCCAAAATGGCAGGAATATGTTGAAAGTTTGGTACAGTAGTAATGAGTGGTGCAGCAGAGTTCAGGATCATTTGCAATCAGGTGAATATTTTTTCCAGGGTGGGAAGATAGCATTTCTATGATCTTGCTGAGATTGGTTTAGGGCATTGAAAACAAAAATAGGAAAACTCTTATCAATGAAAGAGAGAACAGGGCACAGGTTTTTCAGTCGAGGAAATCAAGACTTGACGACTTTGGCAATCTGTTACTCGAGCAGTAATTTAGAAACAATCAAGATGCGGACCGATGTTTTGTACCATCTGGCAGGATGGAACTGGGACAAAAATTAGGCTTGGGCACAAAAATAAAGTGGCACCAATTAGCGAAACCGAGAGCTAAAAATAGTGGCCCATGTTTACAAATGAGGTCACTTTTGATCTTGTAAAGACATGCTGTATGGGTATTTTGCAAAGTATGGGAGATCTTATAGATTTGTGCTTCCCTCAGGCATTGTTTTTGGTAATATCAGGGAAATCAACAGTAAATAATGACGCAGCGGACCAGACCATAACAAAGACCCACAAGTTTCTAAAACAAGCATTTTCAATGCAAAGGGGCTCGCATTTGCTCAAGTTGGAGCTATTTGAGTTGTAAACTCATAACCTAACTTTTCTTGCCACACAAATTAAAAGAAAAAAAACACAGCGCGATCACGCTACGTAAAATGCAGTGCGATCGCAATGAAATTGAAAACGAAAAAACGGAGTGCGATCGCGCTATGTAAACCCCAGCGCGATCGCGCTGTGGGGAAAAATTAACAGATAAAGTAATCCAGAAACCAGTCTCAAAACATCGAGCCTGGTATGTTTCTAGTAGTTTACCGGTGCTGTGTAGGCGGGCTAAACACTGGAACAGGCATGACGTATGCATACCTTTCACAAATGAAAGCAAGCAGATTTTAAAGAGCAGGGCCAGGAACCAATGAAAGAGACTGACATGACCTGAGTGTGGTTTGAAGCCCAAAGAGAGATTACTTTATGGACAGAGTGCTTTGCGCTCGCCCAAAGAAACGCCCACATACTGATCTGGGAGACAAGCCCATCTGGCGCTGCCTGATTACCCTTTAGGCCAGTCTGACCCTGCCACCTGAGAATGCTTGGGATGGGATACATTATTTCTGACCAATGTAAGAGAACTTGTGTGGTGCTTCATGCGGGGGTAATTAATAGGTCCATTTTAGATAGTTTTCATTTTTTTTTATTTGACATCATGCACAGATTCCAGAAGAGGTTGAGGAAGATGGACAATACATCAACCTTTCTTCATATGAGACCAACAATAAGTTGGGTGTCATCTACAATCATAAAGGTGCTATATTGCTCCCCAAAGAGGCACGAAAAATGACACATGTAGATAATTGATTCATAAGGAAATGCACAATGCAAAGTTATTTGTTTGGAATTAAAAAGGGGCAGAGAGACTAGGGGTCATATTTACTAATGTTTCACTCAACACGGTACACAGGACAGCAAACAAAGTTGCAATCTGTAGAGATAATGAAGCACTGGTAATATAACCACCTTAGCCCTATCCCAAGTTGAAAAAGGTCAAACATGTTGTTGTCCTTGACATATCTCTGTAGTTGGCTAAAAAGTAGACTTCCAACTAGTGTCAACCAATAATGACCATATGTCAGTGAAAATACCAGAATTCAGGATCTATTAAAACACAGTATCAGCTCCTTAATAAGTTATTTGTAAGGTAAGTGTAGCCAGACTACTGGCACAGGGTTTAGTGGGGACCTGAGGGACACCTGTTATT
Organism: Pleurodeles waltl; assembly: GCF_031143425.1. NCBI lineage: Eukaryota > Metazoa > Chordata > Amphibia > Caudata > Salamandridae > Pleurodeles > Pleurodeles waltl. The sequence continues at coordinate 980,545,471 of NC_090449.1, forward strand.
AATAATTTGAAAAAGTGCTGTTTTAGAAATATGCTCAAATACCTCAAATTTGGAGGTGGCGAGGGCAGGAATGAAAGCTCGCTCCAGGATAGAAGGCTTAGGAATACATTCACAATTTATTGTTTCTCTAATATTGGCAGTTTTAATATAGAAGTAGTCAGTTAGGTCTTCATATAAGTTCTCGACAGGCTTAAGTCTGGACAAACCATGCCCCCGAGTAAACTTGAATGAGATTCAAATGAGCTGGCAAGCTATTGACCAATCACAGCTCCTGGGAAATACAATGCTATAGTCAATCCCTACTTACCTCCATGGAAAGATAAAGAACAGCACCTTTCTCCAAGGCTGCCAGTCTGTATTTAGACTACAATGCAGCAATGAGGAAGCCAACATCCAAGTAGATGATAATAATATCTAACTCTAACTGTTTTAAAAAATGGGCTTTGATTACATCATCCTTCAGTGGTTCAATTGTTACAAGAACAAAAGATCAAGCAAAGCAGCTCAATATCTGACCCCAAACATGTGGCCTGGAGTCTAATGTTCAGCAACCTTCGACCTCTGCATAGAACCTCTGTGAGTTCTCTTTGCGGACAAGCACAACAACAGTATCAATAAGTGTTTTATTGTCTTCCAAAGCCTTTTCAGAAACATCTTAAATTTGGCCTTGCTATTGACCCATCAAACTGGCTGTTAATGTACATACTGAAAACGACAAAGAAAGGGGAGTGAAATGCCTTAGGAGTTGGAACATCAAACCCCCAGACTTCCAAGAGCAGGACTGGCCATTTGGCTGCTACTAGTCATTGAGTGCCATTTTTACAAGGCTCATGGTGCATGGCAGAAATGCACCATATCTACAAAGATACAGCACAGTTTTTTCCTCTTCCCCTGGCTGCCACATAAACTGCTGCCATGCACCAATGCAGGCACTCATGGTCCAAGGGTGCCCGTGTTGTGGGGATGATAGTTTTTGTGCAGGAATAAGCAGCTTCCTGCACAAAAACAATCGATGTAGGCGATTTCGCCCTTCTATGTGTGCTGCAGAATGCAGAACATATAAAAAGAGGATAGAATGGGGAGAAATAATGATATTTCTCCCAGTTGCATCACTCTTACACCACCCTTGGGGTGGCATAGGCATTTGACTCATTCTCAGGTTTACAAAACCTTGTAACTCTGGGAATGTGTCAAAAATCCATGGATGTTGTGTGAGAACACCCACGCAACACCCATGGAAACGCCTCCCTGACACAAAGTTGTTTTGCGTGGCCATGTAGATATGGGTCAGCAGCCTACTCCACTGGTGCTTCACAAAAAGTGACTCACCAGAGGAGCAGGCTGCTTGTAAATATGGGCCTCACTGTCACCAACATAATACAAATAAAGTAAATGTACCTATGATTCTTGTGAACCCATCTAGCAACCTCAAGCCTATCCTTATAGAAATCCTACCGTGAAAAACAGAGAGTAACTCTGTGCCTTTTCTGAGTCTCTTAGACAGTGCTAAGAATCTTATTAAAAGTTGGTTGTCAGATGAGTTACAATTTACTCTTAAATCTGGAAACCACGTTTCATAGGGTTGGTACATAATTCAGTGCCCTTTGCTCAGACGGTGAGTTGTACTAGGCGTGTTCCTCTTTACTCTAAGTCTTTAATTCTGATTTTATACTAATCCAGGCATTAGTCCCGTTGATCCTGGCTTCACTAAACTTGTCATGTTGTGGTTTTTGTTTTCATTGTAAGCAGGAATCCAAACGCAAACTACACAGTGCTGGTTCTGAAGATTACAGTTATGATGTTGATCCAAAGAGAGATCCTGATCAGAAGGAAGGTCAGAGCGGGTTCAGCACTGCAATTCTTTTTTAAGCAAAGCAGTGTTTATTGCAGTTGGCTCAAGATGGCTGATAAGATTTCACAATACACTTGACATTATTGGAATTTCAAGATGGGAAATATTATTTTGAATTGCATGATATTCAAGAATTCTTTGAGGAAGTAATTCTCATGTCCTGCTGAATAGTGTCACAGAAACACAGTTTTTGACTCCCTTGAACATCTTCCTTCATGCTACAGTCCAACCGATGAAGAGGCTCTGAGTCCCAGGTAGACTGAAAGAATTTCACTTGCTAATTCCACCAGCTAGCATTATTTTCGAGGTCTGTTACATCACATAAACTCCTTAATGGCAAGGGTTGTTTGTGAATTGAAATCAAACCTGGTTAAACTGATTTGATGACACTCTTCCATCAACCTAGTTTCCATCCATTTTCCACCTTGAATTGCATTAAACAGGCTGATGAACGGAGTCTGGAAAATGCTCTCCTATGAATTTTTGTTTATCCCTACGTTCGATTTTCCCAGTTTCTATCCATTTTTCTGCTTTTACTACCAGGGAAAGGCTTTCTCAATTTTTCTTGAGCCCCCTTGCCTTTTCACACTTCCCAGCACATAGGGGCATATTTAAGAGAGGCTTGCGCCCCCGGAGCATCATTTTTTTTAATGCTTTGGTGGCACAAGTCTCTTAACCATATCTATGAGGCTATGAAAAGCCACTTTGCATGGCATGGTATGGCCTCAGAGAAATGGCATAAGACAAAGCAGCACAAGTCACTCCTTTTCCTTACTCTGCACCAGGGAGGCGTTGCATGGGCATTGCAGTGGGTTTTCCCATGCAACACCCTTGGATTTTGATGCTGCCTGAGATTTTTTAATCATGTATACCTGGGACAGCACCAGAACCTTATGCCTCTAATGAGCAGGCGTATAAAGGAGAAATATTGTAATTTCTCCAAGTTATTTCCTCTTTCCATCCGTGCTACATTCTGCAACACAAACGGAAAGAGGAAAACTCTTCTCAGGATTGGTTTGTGCAGAAAGGTGTCCCTTCCTGCAAAACAAACAATCCTGCATGCAACACAGACACCCTTGAACCTGGTGCAAAGGTGCCTGTGTCATGGTGCAAGGGTGCCTGCATTGGCACTCGGCATCTAATTGTCTGCCAGGGCAGAAGGAAAGGACAGGAATGCACTGTATTGTATAAATACTGTGCATTTCTGGCCTTTTACATTGGTGTAGGGCACCGTTGCATGAAGACTTGTGGCACTGCCCTACACCAATTCCCCTTAAATATAGGCCACAGTGTTTTTTCCCTTCTTAGGGTCATTACTCTGCTGATATTTGCTTTATAGATGTTTGTTCTGTATAAATCCCCAAACGTGCATACATGCAAAAAGCAATGTACTTCACACTAGTTGCTGGGACATGTAGAAGGAACATGTTACCTCAAGCAAATATAAGCTTCTGAAGAAGATAGCATTGTAATATCCATCCCTAGGCCACCTTAATATGAATCTTGACAGCACCTGGATACCCTCACAGGTGACAAGCGGCTCTACAAATCCACCTTACATTACATTACATACATGGGATCCTGTAATCTTGTGTTAAAGCTAATCTAAAATATCCTTATTACAGGTGACTTGTGACACAGCTTGTTGCCTGTAAAAAACAGAAATGATGTAGCCACTCCACTATAACAACTTAATATAGAGCCAGGAGACAATGTGAAAGGCAGGAAGGACACTGATCATAACAAGAGCTGCAGTTAAAAAAAAAAAGAAACATGACTTCTTCTTTTGGTATGTTTTTGTAGATAAGCAATTATAGGAACAATATGATCGCTGCATGTTTCTTCAAATTCCAAGCTACAGTATATTTTTGACTTGTATAGAATTGGATTTAATAACTTTGTGTAACAGATGTCTAGTTACTTTTTGATGTGTTTAATTGTGCTTTAGAGAATCAAAGTTTATTCTTTATGTTTGCAAACATGATTTCTCATTCAAGAAAGAGCAACGCACAAAGGATTTAAGCAATTGTGGGAAGGTTGGTGAGGAAACAAGGAAATAAATACCCCGTCACCTTGACAATATGGTAACGAAGTCCTTGGAGACATGCCATATCCTTATAATGTATGACAGGGGGCACTTTCTCACATATATAAAAGGGATACTGGTGTGAAAACATACTTAACAGCTATAATATGAAACAAGAACATAATGCAAAGATGAAAAACTCTCAGGGTTGACAGGTTGAAATAATTCAGTTTGGCAACATTTTAATTAGACATTTCTAACGGTAAGAGGGCAGAAAAGGAAATACAAGCAATGGGTTCCAAGATATTTATAGAGTTTATGAGGGCTAGTGCTTACTTTAGAATCCTCTGCTTCTTTTGGTTTGACAAAAAGAAAAAGTGCATTTTTTGTTATGGAACTTATGTACATTTTACACATCTTTCATGGTGCTGACACCTCTCATATCATATAAACGTTAAAGGAAGGTTTGTCTAGCTTAAGGAGAGCTGAAGGTAAATCTATTTCCAGTGGACTTTGCTGATGCAATATTTTACCTCTGTTAACTGCTTCTTCAGTTATTGTAATTGGCCTTATATTGATAAAACAATGCCTAATTCTCTAAACATTGTTAATGCCTAAACTGAGCACATCATTTACAAGGACAACATTTCAGTCTTGACTCACAAATGGAATTTGCTCTTGCATGTGATCTTATGCACACATCTGTCCATGGTGTCTTACCTGTCTGAAATCATGTGGTTTCGGGTCCTTGTATGGTCCTGAAGGAAACTTTCCATTCTTCACAAACATGAGGCTAGCTTCGTAGGGGCCGATGTGAGGAAACCTGGTCTGCAGTTTGGGCGGCTCCCACCTCCCCATGAGATCAGGGAAGAGCTCCCCCTGTAACTTGGATAGCTCACTCACTGTCTCCCAGAATCTGATTCGGTTCCTTGTATCCACCTCTTCCCTTTCATACTCTGCTGTGAGCTGTGGCAGCTGCAAAGACCTGTACAGCCTGACACTGAAGTCCGGCGGCTTTCTTTTCCATATATCATTGTCCGGCACGGGTCTGGGTTGCACGACGGCTTTACTGCGCCTGATTGAGAGCTCTTTATTGGCAGAAAACTGTACCTTTCTTGCAAAAACAAAGGAAGGTTCTCTCCTTGCGCTCGGTGGTTGAACAGTGAATGCAAAATCTGTATCCATCTCGCACATCTGTAAGAGTATAAGAAATATGCAGATATCACACAGAGCTCTTAATGGCACATGGTTGTGTTGGCAGAGTAGCTAGCCTTTAAAGAAAAAGAATAATTTAACCTACGAAAAAACATAGGTTATTTAAATCAATAATAAGACATCGGGGAAAGCTTTGCACAGTAGTTCATCTGAAAATGAGCATACACAAAGCCGGCAAGCGTGGGATGAATGCTTTAACACAAGCAAACACATGCATGGGCAGTGAAACTAGACTTCTTGTCTTTGCCAAAGCTTGCCTTCTATTTCTTTTACAAAAGCATTTGAAAGTAGGTCTGCTTGGAATCATATTCATGTAGCTGATGGTGTGCCTGCCCATGCTCATCTGCAGTTGCGGCAGAGGTGCAGAGGTGCGGGGCATTTAAAAACACCTACCATCTCCACTCCTGCGCCATGCCACTCCTGAGGTTTGTCACTGGCACTGCAGGCACAGGCTCCCAGCCTGCCCTGTGGCCAAGCAGCGTCAGGCATGGCTGTAAGCGCCCAGTCAGGGTGCTCCCAGGCTGACTGGGAGCATGTACAGGCTCTCTCCAGCCCGGCAACAGTGTTGCCAGTCTAGAGAGAGCATACTGCTCATGTGTGTTTGGCTGGCCCGAGACGACTGGCCAAACATGCATGTGCTCTGAGGGGAGTGCTTTGTGCACTCCCCTCAAGTGCTTGTCACCCCAAAGCCCTGCCCCTTTACAAGAAAACAATAATAAACACAGTTTATTATAATTTTCTTGAAAAGGTTTTGCAACTGCCGCTGCTGACGGGGGGCAGTGGGGGGTGACGCTCCTCCGCCCTAATGGAGGAGCCGCCCCTGCTCATCTGTGATCTAGGATATCCATCTGCAGTTTTTTGTTAAAGGAATATAGGGCCATATTTACTAACCTTTTACGCAATGCACTGTGTTGCATGATAGGGAGAGAGCAGAAATGTGCTATATCTACTAAGGTATGACTCACTTGTGCTCTCTCATAGCGCTGGTGCACCTCAGGCAGCCTAGAACCAATGCAGGCACCCTTGCAACATGGTGTAAGGGTGCCTGCGTTTCAAGGAGAATTGTTTTTGTGCAGGAAGAGACAGCTTACTGCACAAAAAAATTCTCTCAAGGCATTTTCCTCTTCCTTTGTGTGCTGCAATGTAAGAGAGAAGAAATAACAAGGAAAAAAAATGTTTTTCTCCTCATTATACCATCCTTTGGGAGGCGTAGCAATTTCACGCAATCCCAGGTTTACAAACTTTTGAAAATCTGGGATTGTGTGAAATCCACGGGTCGATACAAGGGAACATCCATGTTCCAACCATGGAACACCTCCCAGCAAGAGGGAACATATTGCCGCTTGCGTGCCTTTGCAAATATCTACTAGCGTTTTGGGTCATGGATACGGCACAAAAGTGGTGCAACCCTGTAACCATGATGCAAAATGTTACTAAATCTGGCCCTCGGTTGTTTGTTACGCTGTGCACCGCATGGGTACCACCACATCATTGCCCAAATGTAAACCTGCCTGAACCTCTTATTATACTTATGCTGCTCTCTTGTGCTGAATTTTATGAGGTTTTTTTCAATGCAAGGAAAGCTATGTTTAGTCCTCTGGTGCCACCTTGTGTTTAGTATTGGACTTGCGGTTTATTTTTGTGAGGCTCTTACTGGGTTGGCCAATAAATGCTGGTGATGCGCATTCAAGGGTCAACATTAACTTAAAGCATGAATTATAATTTAGCACTTTATTTTATTATATAAAGAAGATGGTAGAAAAATCTAATTTAGGTGCTGTGCTTGTTGAAGAGCACAGGACCAGAGTGAGAAATCGGATGGCCTGACTCCAGAATAAGGCCCTTATTTATACTTTTTGATGCAAATCAGCCCATGGGCAGATTTACGTCAAAAAGTTTACCGTCGGCTAATGCCATTCCAACGCGCCAGCCGGGTGCCTTATTTATGGAATGACATTAGCCAGAGCTGCGGACTGGTTAGTGTCAAAATAAATTACGGTAACTGTGCAGTGAAGGGAAGACTGGGGGTTGTGCGCCAAAGAATGGTGCAAGTCAGGTTAGAGTCTAAAATATTGGCTCTGACCAGACTAGCGCCATTTTTTGACACACAACCCCCATAGCAAAGACAGGAGTCATGCCCCCCTGCCCAATGGCCATGCCCAGGGGACTTCTGTCCCCTTCTGTCCCCTGGGCATGGGCATTGGGCCCAGTGGCATGTAAGGGGGTCCAAGTTAGGCCCCCCTATGCCACTTAAAAAAATATATATATATATATATGTGTATATATATATATATATATGTGTATATATATATATATATGTGTATATATATATATATATATATATATATATATATATATATCTATACTTACATGCACTTACCTGAACTCACCATGGATGGGTCCCCCCATCCATGGGTGTCCTCCAGGGGTGGGCGTGGGTGGCAGGGGGTGTCCCTGGGTGCAGGGAAGGGCACCTATGGACTGCTTCCATGGTCTCCCACCATCAAAAATGAGCCCACAGGTCCCTTAAAGCTTGTCCTGACCAAGGTGTTAAAAAACAGCGCAAATCCAGCTGGGTGCATGTTTTAAGGCCCGCCTCCTCCTGTGCGTCATTTTGATGCCGAAGGATAAATAAGGCGCACATGCCTTAGAGTCATTTTTTGCAAGGGAACGCCTATCTTGCCTGTCATTAGCGCAAGATAGGATTTCACGTACAAGAAATGACTCAAACTCCATAAATTTGGTGCTAGGTGGGTCTAGCTCCAAAGAATAAATACGGAGTTAAGTTTGTGGCGAATTTGCGTGAAAAAAAAGATGCAAATCTGGCGCAAACAGAGTATAAATATGGGCCTAAGAGTCCAAACTCTTGCAAGATGGTGGCTTGCTGATTTTGCAGGTTCAACATCTTGGAGCCTACAGTCCTAAAAGTCTTTTAAAAATGCCTGCTGTGTTAAAAAAATAAAGTAAAAAGGATTCCTTTCTGTACACAAAATGTGTGTGACATGGACACCTAAGGCCCATATTTGTGCTTTTTGACGCTGAACTGCGCTAACTCAGTTCAGCGTCAAAAAGTTTAAGGCCGGCTAGCGCCACACCAAGATGCTAGCTGGGCATAATATTTATGGTATGACGCTAGCTGGCGGTAAGGTCCGGCTAGCGTCCAAGAAGAGGATGCTAGCCAGGTGCGGGAGGCGTAGGGGTAAAAAGGTGTTAGACTTGACAGCCTTAGGGTGGTCACCCCTAACTTTTTGCCTGCCTCCCTCCTCTTTTTAGACACTGTTTTTGTTGGTTTTAAGACTCTGCACACTTTACCACTGCTAACCAGTACTAAAGTGCCTATGCTCTCTCCCCTTAACATGGTAACATTGGATCATACCCAATTGGACTATTTAATTTACTTATAAGTCACTAGTAGAGTGCACTATGTGTGCCCAGGGCCTGTAGATTAAATGCTATTAATGGGCCTGCACCACTGATTGTACCACCCACTTAAGTAGCCCCTTAACCTTGTCTCAGGCCTGCCATTGCAGGGCCTGTGTGTGCAGTTTTACTGCCAATTCGACTTGGCATTTAAAAGTACTTGCCAAGCCTAGAACTCCCCTTTTTCTACATATAAGACACCCCTAAGGTATGCCCTAGGTAACCCATAGGGCAGGGTGCTGTGTAGGCAAAAGGCAGGACATGTACCTATGTGGTTTACATGTCCAGATTGTGTAAAACTCCTAAATTCGTTTTTACACTGCTGTTTGGCCTGCTCCCTTCATAAGCTAACATTGGGGCTGCCCTGATACATTGTTTGAGTGGTAGCTGCTGATCTGAAAGGAGTAGGAAGGTCATATTTAGTATGGCCAGAATGGTGACATTAAATCCTGCAGACTGGTGAGGCTGGATTTAATATTATTATTTTAGAAATGCCACTTTTAGAAAGTGAGCATTTCTCTGCACTTAAATCTTTCTGTGCCTTACAATCCACGTCTGGCTGGGTTTAGTTGACAGCTCCTTGTGCATTCACTAAGACACACCCCCAAACACAGGATACTCAGCCTTACTTGCATACATCTGCATTTTGAATGAGTCTTCCTGGGCTGGGAGGGTGGAGGGCCTCCTCTCACACAAAGGACTGCCACACCCCCTACTGGGGCCCTGGCAGACAGGATTGAACTGAAAGGGGACCTGGTGTACTTCTAAGCCACTCTTTGAAGTCTCCTCCACTTCAAAGGCACATTTGGGTATATAAACAGGGCCTCTGCTCCTACCAACTCAGACACTTCTTGGGGTAGATACTCTACCTCACAGACATGTTCTGGACAAGAAACCTGCTGGTGAAGAATCCCTGAACCAGACCTGCCAAGAGGAACTGCATGGACTCTCCTGGACTGCTTTTCTGAGAAGGACTGCTGCCTTGTGTTGCCCTGCTGCCTTGCTGCTCCCTGGCTGTGCTGAGAAGTGCTCTCCAAGGGCTTGGATAGAGCTCTCCTCCTGTTTCCTGAAGTCTCAGGACCAAAAAGACTTCACTCCTTCAACTAGACTCCTTGTGCAGTGAAAATTCAACGCACAGCCTGCTAAAAACGACATACAGCCTGCCCGGTGGTGAGAAATTCACTGCATACTGAACCAGAATGACGCAGCCCGACTTCGCAAGGAGAAGAACGACGCAGCGCCTGCATTGCGACAGGAACTTTGACGCACGGCCCACCGGATCGATGCACTGCTGACCTGGGACAATGCAGCCCGACTTCAAGAGAGGAATCGACGCAGCGCCTGCTGTGCGGGAGAAATTTCCACGCAATGCCCACTGGATTGACGCAGTGCTTGTGACTTAGCTCCACAAACCTAGGATTCCATGCACCATCCTAGGGGCGCCATAAAACCCCACAGCTCGAAGAGGAACCAAGTCTGTGCACCAGAAACCGACACAAAGCCTTCCCTTGCGTAGAAAATAATGACGCAAGTCGGTGTAAGAAAGGACGAAACCGACGCACACCTCCCCGTTTTCCCCGCATTGCCTCCTCTGCGGTCCCTTGCAGAGATTTTGAACATAAACCACGTCCTTTCTGCTTGCAAGAGACCTTTATTGTTTTTAAGAGACATTCATTTGTTTTTAAAAGACTTAAGCCACTTTGGCCCATATTTATACTTTTGTAGTACCGCATTTGCGCCACTTTTTGATGCAAAAGTGGAGCAAACTTACAAAATACAATTGTATTTTGTACGTTTGCGCCGCTTTTGCTTCAAAAAATGACGAAAAATGCAGAGCTAAAAAGTATAAATATGGGCCTTTATATCACTTTTACAGTGATATCTCAACATCTACTTATTGCATCTTTGATCGTTTTGACCTGCATTTATCCATATAATATATTATATATTTTTCTAAAACACTGTGTGGTGTATTTTTGTGGTGCTATATAGTGTTATTGTATGATTTATCGCACAAATACTTTAAACATTGCCTTTTAACTTAAGCCTGACTGCTCAGTGCCTAGCTACCAGAGGGTGGGCACAGGATAATTTGGATTGTGTGTGACTCTCCCCGACGAGAGTGATGGTCCTTGCTTGGACAGGGGGTAACCTGATTGGTAACCAATGACCCCATTTCTAACACAGGGGGTTTAGCTTAAGAGGATGACCTTAGTATGGGCAGAGGCAAAAAAAATGCCTCTGCCCAGATGAGCGTCATTTTTTTACGTTAGAACCCCACGGACATGACTCCTGCCTCAGTTTAGACAGGAGTCATGCCCCCCAGCCCAATGGCCACGCCCAGGGGACTAATATCCCCTGGGCATGGCCATTGGTCACAGTGCCATGTAGGAGGGTCCAAGTTAGGCCCCCCTATGGCACTTTGAAAAAAAATAAAAAATACCTACCTGGACTTACCTGGGATGGGTCTCCCCCATCCTTAAGTGTCCTCCAGGGGTGGGTGCGGGTGGGTGGGGGTGTCCCTGGGGGCAGGGAAGTGCACCTGTGGACTGTTTCAGTGGTCTCTGACCATGGGAAAAGGCCCACAGGTCCCCTAACGCCTGCCCATACCCAGGCGTTAAATAATGGTGCCATTATTTACGGCCCTCCTCCTCCGGTGTGTGATTTTTGTATGGAAGGATAAATAAGGCGCTAAGGCCTTAAAGTAATTTTTTGAACGGAATGCCTACTTTGCATTTCATTGATGCAAGGTAGTTTTCCGCAGGCAAAAAATTACTTTAACTCCAATATTTTGGAGCTAGACATGTCTATTTAAATATGGAGTTAAGTTTGCACCAGATTTGCATAAAAAAACAAAATGACACAAATCCAGCATGGAGTGTAAATATGCCCCTAAATGTAGTAAAATGTGTGATGGTTCTGTGTACTTTTCAGATATAACTTAGTTCTTCATTCATTGTTACATAGCCAGTTTTTTGTAGGCTAAGAAAGACACCAAGTAGCAAAGATCATGACCTTGAGAGTAAAATATACCCCTGGGCTAATCAAAATTTTAATTAACAATTCTCAAGCAAAAGAGGCTGATTCCAACAAGCCGATGTGTCACTTTCTATATATTGGATACTGTACCTCAAGCATACATCTGCACATTGAAGCTGAACTTCAAAGCAAACTTTTGGAAAATTTTGGTCTGATTTAGAATTTGGCAGAGAGGGTACTCAATTGCAAATGTGACTGAAATCTCTGTCCACCTCGGTAGTAACACAATGCTCTGTAAACCCCACAGTGCGGGCGTACGCCAGCCTGGAGGGTGCCTCTTTAAGCCTGAGTGAAAATGTATGCACAGTAAGGGAATAGTCTCAGCCTGTTGGTCTGCATACAGCCTGCTTCAAGACCTGGGTTGTCCCTGAAGAGTAAGCGCAAGTGAACCAACACTGAGTCAATGCCAGGACAACGTTTGCTCCTTCTCGTCCTTCTCTGCCTCTATTGAATTGTACTCTATGCTCACGTGGCAAGTGACAGAGACACAGAAGTCGAGATGGTTCTCAGTTTGCAACAATTATTTGGTAACATCCTGACTGCTTTGTCGGTTCACTTCACTGTGGGTCGTGATATATTCTGTGTTGAAACATAATATGCCATAATATGCATGTGGTATTAGCACGTTTAATATGCTTTTAGATTTATAATTGTGGCAGTGTTTAAGTGCAGGAGTATCACTGTATTTTTTCAATATATTGAACTCGATTCTAAATGAAGGCTGCCCTGGGGCACTGGTATTACTGATCATGAAAGGATGAACAGCTGAGCCAGTCCTACAAGCATACAAACCTATGGCATTCGGGTTTCATGGTAATCCCTGAACAGGTGCTCGTGCTCCATCTACTGGCTAATCTGGGGTGGATCAAGGTGCAATTTATTTCCACCACCATGTGATGCAAAATGACTCAATTAGCACTCCAGGTTCTTTGAGTGGTGCAGGGGCTGTAGGAGACACCACATAGGCCATGCCTCATGGACTGAAACTTGAAGTTTTACAACCCAGGCCAGGGGCATAGCACAGCCTTCACAAACCATGGTGGCATTGGGGGGCCCAAAATTCTTCAGAGGTCCCCAACCTTTTATGAGGGCCCCTTTTCAGTCCAAGGCCAATGAATATCTGAAAGATGTGGGAGTATCAGGGGCCCCTAAAAAAATTCTGCAGGGGGCCTCATCATTTTGCGTTACGCCACTGCTATCCAGCAGACCCTCGGTTCGCCCGCCTCATTTAGATTTGAACAAATTGGTTTACATTTGTTAAATATTACGCTGACAGAACCAACTGGAACAAAATACTGCCTCCAACATCCTAAAGGAGTAGGGTTAGTCATTGGAAGGACTTTAGAATGACTGCCCTATTTAGCGTGGACGGTATAAAGTCTTTTTTTCCTGTTAATCACTGCCTGGCAGTAAAGAACAAAAAGAAACAGTAATGGTCCCCACACTCTAGAAGAAAACTTCCAAGGTGTGTGGGCCATTAGTTTTGTTGGTTTTGCAAAAACAAATTCCCACTTTGGCAGTTTGTTTTTGAAACACAGTTTGAAGATAGTCGGTCATTGCTGATCGCACTGTCCGTTAAACTTTCCTATACTGCTAGGAACCACCATGGCAGTCATTCCTGTCAATGAACAGAGTGTCCACAGGGCCGGCAGACAACTCTAAATTCAGAAGGCAAAGGTCCTGCGGGATGTTGAAGGTATTGTCCTCTACATCCCAACGGAGTAAACTCCATCGAGCAAGCTTTAAATCAGGTAATTTCTGAAGCTACAAGAAGTCAGAAATCAGCTCCAATTGTAGGATGAATCATTTTGGAGTAGATTTCCAACTTTTTAAACCACCACTGTCTGCACTGGGCCCAACAAATTAAATTACGCTGTGAGGAACATATATTATTTAGGAAAATGATGGGTAGGTTTTCAGCATACCTTTACATGATTTCAGTTTCAAAACATGCCATCTCAAGAAATCACAGTAATGATATTTATAAGGAAACCTACTTAAATATAGCAAGCTGCGAGAATGTATAACTTTCACAAACCTGAGCTCCAGAACGTCAACCTTTATTTTTCTCTTTAGAAGCAGCGATTTTTCACAGGGAACATTGGACCCTTCATCCGGTTGCACATTCAAACTATTTATATGTTCCTCGGATAGAGGAATCATATATTTCCTTCTGTTCTTTTTCATTTTCATCCATACTGATACAAGGTTTATTGAAGCACTGTATGCCACAATAGAAGAACTTGTAACAATTCAGTAGCCAATTTATATCTTACTCTGTTCAGCATTTGCATCAGAGATCTATTGTATGGCTCAAGACAAAATTGTTAAAGAAGGTTAACAACTCATTGCAGTCTTCAAAGCTTGCTGCCTTGTTAAGTAGTTCATTATATGACTTAGCTGCTTGGACTGACACTGACAGCACGCTCTTGGCTGCTGAGGACCTGGAGGGATCCATCCGCCTGCTCCGGAAGCCCTCACACATGTCAAAGAGCAGGGTGGAGCGAAGTCAGCTCTACTGCTCCCCTACTCCCTTACCTAGGCCTGTGCAGAGTTGAAGGAGTCGGACTCCTTCGAATTCCGCGATGTTGAAAAAAAAACTCTGTGGAATTCCGAGGAAATGGAGTTCTGTGACCCGCAGAGTCCTGAATGCGCATGATCTCAGAAGTGCTAAGCAGGGTTGGATTTGTTGACCCAGGCTCGACCCTGCTTAGCGCTTCCGAGATTGGACGCATTCAGGAGAAGTCCTTGGCAGTGAAAGCTGCCATTTGAGGCCTCGTGCACCAGCCTATCCCGTGTGCACAGGACAGGCCTGTGCACAAGAGGCCTGAAATGGCAGGTTTTGTTTGCTGCCTACGGCCACTTTTTTCACTGAGTTTATTCCTAACACTGGCACAAGGTGGTTTTAGATGTGTGATTTTTGGTGGCTGCGTTTCTCGGTGCATTAGACACCTATAGTTTTGGGAACAACCCACATAAGCACGCAGCAGTGGCTGGTCCAGGTACCGGTGTGGCTTGCAGCTCGGGGGCTCAAAAACCCTCTCTGCTTCTGTCCCTCTGCCTCCTGTTATCCTCCTTGTGGCAAACGAAAGTCATGGGATGTAGAATACACAGGTGGGCATTGCTACTGTTACTTCTGTTGCTGCTGCTTGACACTTGACATTGCTATCTGGAGATGACCAGCTGATCACATGGAAGCTGAGGTGGCTAAGCATACTGGAACACTGTTTGAACTTGGCACCACATGAGAATTGGGGGCCAGGCAATGGCCTCGTAGGATTTGTTAGTGTCTAGGGGGGCTTTGGCCTTTGAGTGGTAAGACCCATAAGCACAGAATGGTCACACACACCAGTGAAGGTGGCTCAGACACAACTAGGGGAAAAAAAGCCCTCAGAACAACGATGATGAGATGCAGGAGATAAAATATGAAAATGTGAAACTTCACATAAGGTTCCTCTGATATTATCATGCGTACCGAGGATGTCCTAGAGGATTCCAATGAGGTCAGAACAGGCCCTTTCATGGCTTTCATGGGTTCATCCACCCAAGGCAATGAATTAATGCTACTAAATATGCTCATGAGGCAAAAATGTTTCCATTGGCCCCTGATGTTGGAAAAGTCCTCCCCAGAGAAGTAAGCAAAGCGAATATGTCGACTACTGTCTCTCCAGCTATTTTTCTTGCTTATTCCTTCGTGTGCACGTGGATGGGCCTGCATTGCAAAGGAGAGCCAGGAAGAAAGGGGAGCACCAAGAGGCTGCAAGAAGCAGCAATCTGAGCCATACTTTTAGTGTACATGAGCAAACACCAGTCTATTCTGTACCACTGCAACTGCTACCAAATAGTATTACTAATTGCTTTACAAGTATAGTAGGTAGCTGTTGACCAGTAATCAGATAGAGTAGAGTATATGGACAGTATCCTTTGAACTTCCTGAAAATAGAGAACCTTAGGGTGAAAATGCATTTCCCTCTCTCAAGGTCAGAAAATTGACTGCATGAAGGGTGAGTTTACTCCAGAACTGATAGTTGGAACAGGTGAGACTTCTATAGCCGCTAAAACAACAAAATCAATCTGTCTTTCAAGCAGGAATCAAATACCCTCATCCATCCTTGCAGTAGTGAGCGCGGCTTCCCCCCAATTGAGGATGAAAGTGTACTGGCAAAAATAATAAATGTTGCATGAATCCTTAAGAAGTATGATACAGGGTGTGAGAGCAGCCTTGTGCCAACAGTTCGAGTGCCATATTTTCACCGGACAAGACTGGGAAGGTTAGTAATTGCCCCTCTACTAGTACCTTCCCAACACACAGACCGGCTATTGAAACTTCCACTGGGGAGTCCGACATTTCCACTAACTTAGAAGAAGAGGTTGTTGTTCCAGTGCACACTTACCTCAGTGTTGTGGGTCAGACAGCACATGCTCAAGCAGCACCCTAAAATCAGTGACCTCATGAAATATGCCTTCTTAGCTCAATGACAGCGATGATAAAATGTATCCTCCAGCAGAACCTCAACCGGTGCAACCAATCCTTGTCATCATGCGCACCATGTGCAGCACGTTAGATCTCATTGCGAGCAATCTATCAGTACATAGTTCAAAGTTAGACAACCACAAAAAAATTCTTTGTGAAATGTCATCAAATATCACAACCATTGATTGATGTATGCTTGCAATAGAGAGCATGGTACAAGAATCTCTCAAGACTAACACCTTCAACAATGAGAAAATGAATTGCTTGGAGATCGTTACAAAGCTCGCAAAGGTCTTGAAAGTTATCACCTCAAATTTAGATGACTGTAAAAAGGCAACTAGTAGAGGAGCCCATGCCACAGTAAATTTGAAATCTAACAACATGATCACAACTATTCTATTGATAAAACAAGTATCAGTGTCACCCAAAGCCCAAATGCCAATGGTAGCTCCTGATGGCATTCACAGACACTCAAAGGCACTTCAGCAAACTGTAACATATCTAAAACTTCAAGTTGTTCTTTAGAACCTTGAAAAAGGAGGCAATCCTACAAGCTACTTTTGCATAACATCATAAAAAAAACTAAGAAAAAATTATAGAAAGACTAAACTAATATTACCTGGAAGTGCAGGAGACCAGCCACTAGAGGAGGAAATGACACCCAAGTCAGAGGAGTCTGTTGGTCTAAATGTCTAAATGTGAAGAGTGGAAATGGAAGGGAAGTAACAGAAAAATCAACATATGGAAAAATCATCATCAGATATCCAAAGTTTGAAGTGTGATGCTTCCTGTAGGAGCCCACACACATAAAAAAAATTCCCATTGGTACAAGGCCGGCACCTAAGAAAGTCGACCAGACCTTGTCCTCCCTTGACTATCGCGACCATCTCCTACTCAGACTGAACTAACCACCGCTGCATACACTTCACAATCACAGCACCCAGCAGCCGCACCCCTAGGGCCCCCCACCAACAAGCAACTAACCTCATCACTCGCCAAATCCCTCCCTCCGATGACACAAACACAGCAGTGCACAATCTCAACACATGGATCATCAATGCGCCAACACTCTAGCCCCCCTCTGGCTGACATCGGGCAAACACATTCCTACGAAAGCCAGCTGGTTCATCACCGAACTCCAAAAATCAAGGTATACCCGCAGACGTTTAGAGAAAAAATGGAGGAACAGCCAAACCAGCGAAGACCTCGCTTTATTCCGAGCCGCTACCACCGCCCACCACCGAAAAATCAAGAATGCAAGAAAGGACGTATTCCGGGAGTGCATCATCTCCTCCGCATGCAACTCTAAGGAACTCTTCTCAGTCATCAACGAGGTCACAGATCCCCCCTCTGAAGCCACCAGCACCCCTCATCACAGGACCTCTGTGACAAACTCACCACCTTTTTCCACCACAAGATCCAGGACATCTACATCAGCTTCCTTCCAGAAAATCCTGGCACCGGAACCTATGACCGAGCCCCCCAGAACCCAGCCAGACCATCCACAGCTGGTCCACGCTCACCGCAGAGTAAACAGTAAGCATTATGAACAGCACCCACTCTGTAGCCCCCGCTGACCCCTGTCCGCACCACATATACATCACAGCCAGTGTATCCATCGCCCCCACGCTCCAGAACACAGTCAACGCCTCCTGAGGACTGGAAACATGCCGAAATATGCCCTTTCCCTAAGAAACCTTCGGTTGACCGATCAAAACTAGAGAATTTCCCGTCCATTTCCCTGCTACTCTACCCCGCCAAAGTACTGGAGAAAGCAATCAACTAACAACTACGGAATTTCATAGAGGCCAACAACTCCCAGGACAGCTCCCAGTCCGGCTTCCGAGGCAACCACAGCAGGAGACAGCCGGCGACGTTCAATTACTCTTAAACCGTGGCCACACTGCAGCGATCATACTCCTCGACCTCTCAGCAGCTTTTGACACGGTCTCCCACAGCACACTGCACACCAGACTCCACGACATGGGTATCCGCAGAAGAACCTTGGAATGGATCCTCTCCTTCCAGTCCGGGAGGACGCAGAGGGTTAGACTCCGCCCTGCACATCCAAACTCACAGGAGTCAACTGCGGAGTCCTCCAAGGATCCTCACTGAGCCCCACACTGTTCAAAGTATACATGGCCCCTTTCGCAGCCATCATCAGAAACCACGGTATAAACATTGTGTCATATGCCAATGACACACAACTCATCATTTCCCTCACCGAAGACCCAGACACTGCCAAAAGGAACTTCCACTCAGGAATGGAAGCCGTAGCCACCTGGATGAGAGAAAGCTGCCTCAAGCTAAACTCCAACAAGACAGAGCTCATCATCTTCAGAAACGCCACCTCAGCTTGGGATGACTCCTGGTGGCCCACATCCCTCAGTAGCCCCCCTGCACCGACTGAGCATGCCCGCAACCTAGGCATCATTTTTGACCCCCTCCCTATCCATTACCCGCCAGGTAAACTCAGTTGCCTCCTCCTGCTGGCACACACTTGGCAAACTTCGGAAGATCTTCAGATAGATCCCACAAGCAAGCTCAACTACAGCAATGCCCTCTACGCCGGCACCTCAACTAGAAATATCAAAAAACTACAACTCATCCAGAACGCTACCGCCAGACTCATTCTGGATCTCCCACACAGAGAACACATCTCCCAACACCTGAGGGACCTCCTCTGGCTACCGATCGAGAAGCAAATCACCTTCAAACTACTTACCCAAAAGTACTAGGCCATACACAACGCAGGGCCAGCTTATCTGAACCTCTGCGTTTCCTTCCACATCCCCACCAGATCTCTCCGCTCCATCCAGATGGCCCTGGCCACCATCCCTCGCATCCGCAAAACCATCGCCAAAGGATGATCCTTCACCTATACATTGCAGCAAAGAGCTGCAACCTCCCCCTGCACTTCAGACAAAGCCCGTCGCTCACCATCTTCAGGATGAACCTGAAGACGTGGCTCTTGTGATGAGGCCCCTCTCATCCCCCAGTAGCCACGATATACAAAAACTGATTGAGTTCCCACTCGAGTCGAATAATAACACAACTGATGGAGTAGGACGGGATACTCCAAAAACAACAAGTAGTGAGACAAAGCCAGATCAGCAGCCTGAGACCTTGCTATTCCACCCCAACAATTATGCTCATGAATCTTATATGGCAGGCACAGGATCTGTTGCCGAAATTCCAGAAAACGTGTTATTCCTGTTGGAAACTAGGGTTCACTGTCAGTGAAGGGCCTCAGCCTGAAGTCTATCCTGGTACAGGTTCAATGGCCAAAGTTCCTGATAATGCTTTAGTTTGGCAGAATTCTGGTTTTTCAGCCATCGACAGCCCTCAGCTTGCATATTCGTACCACGTACATTATCCCGTGACCACTGCGTTCAAAGCGCCACAAACCATTAAGTTGTGTTCTTGGTGCCAGTGCTTATCATGCCACTATCCATAGAACAGTCTATCCTGGAGTTGACACCTTACCAGCAGCAACATCAAAATTGAAAGCTTCTCATGGTGTCCGTAACACACATGAAATCACACCTAGAATAGTTTATACTGAACAGGTTCATGGACAGAAGCTTCAAAGACTGATATGGAAAACACAAGCGAACCACGTTCCATACTGATGAGCAGCATGCCCAAAAATTTGCCACCAGGGCAGGGAGGATATGGCCATAGCAGACTTCTAACTAATATATCAGGGATCTCTGAGGCACCCAGCATTAGTACCACCATGCAACCCTAAATTGTTTTACTCACACCAACCTACCAGTCTTGAGGATAGCACGACATCTTAAACAGATTAATCTATTGAGTCTTACATTCTCTGCAAGGATTGGAAAACCTTTCTTCTCTAGAGTTACTGAGAGTTGTGTTTATTTAGCCAAAGCCAATGCAGAAAGGGGAAACCACCATAACAAGCTGGGCAAATTAGCCCACAGCAGAGATGATGCTGATCAATAGCACTACTCTGGCTAATTGCGGCACATTGGTGCAAGACAGTTTACTTGAACCTTACCCAACAGTATTTGAAACCAATTTTGCTGTGCCCTTGTATCAGCTCGACGTCCCTCGTACGTAGCTTTAAGAATGAATATGTAACCTGAGAATAAATAAGCAACCATCTACAGTAAGCATGAACACCGAGAGCCTAGGTGATGCTCACAGATTTGCCAACAAGAATCATATATTATATAAGCCTACATCAAGTGGATGGCCTAGACTCACAGATTTATCTTTCACAGTTCCATCAACTCTTGTAAAATGCCATCCACGAGCAGCTAGCCTCTCCCTCCAGCCTTGAGGAATAGATACATGTGCTAAGCTGGAATATTGCAGGCCTAAAACAAAAACTAGCAAACTATGTGGCGTATGTAAAATCAAATATAATATGCAGGAGACCTGGACAATGGATTATATCACCCTGGTGGCTTTTCTTCCTACACCACAAAAACCATAAAGGAAACAAAAGGGAGAACCAAAAGTAGATTAACTATTTGGGTATCCACCAGGATGGGCTCAGTTGAGCCGGCATTTTGTCAAATCAGCAACAAGTTCCAGCTGCTACCAAATTCCAGTAAAGATATTCTGAATGTCTGTGGCTGCCAAGTGTGATAAGGGTGAATTTTCTATGATGATCCTAGCTTAATCACTTGGATCAAGTAAATATTAATCCCAATAACGCTTTCTTCTGTTACCCCTTTTGCAATGTACAAGACTATTAATTATTGAGAAATCATGAAATGTTGATTTGATGACTCTCCTAATTTGCAATTAGACTTTCCCACTGCAAGTTTTGTTGTTTTTTATGTGAATGTCAATAAAATGAAGGGCCAGATGTAGAAAAACGTTTTTACCCATTCTGTGTCTATGGGAAAAAGTGTTTGTACATATGGCTCGAAGTTTTTAAAAAAATATTCTGAATGTATTTTTTCTGCTGGGGCGTCAGCCAGAATTTCACAAGCAGCTTGCCATATTAGAGAAGCATGTTGGCATTCTTTGTTGTACTCAGTGTCACCACCGCAACCATGCCAGTCAGGGGCATGGCATCACATCATTTTGCAATGCCCAAGATGTTCTACATAACTCCATAGTTTGCAGCCTCACATACCCATCAACACTGAGAATTCATTGTTCCAGAAAATGAACCACCTTTTGTTTTTTATGCTTAACAATGACTTATATCCCTTAAATGGATCCTTGCCCTCAAACTCACCTGAGCAGTATATATTTTGATCCAGGGATGTGCTAGCTTGATAGATTATAGACTATTCAATATGGAAGCATGACAGTTGGTCATTGACCTCAAAGTGTAACAAAGAATTAAGAATGACCCACTGATAGCTTACCTAAGAGTGCAAATAAGGGCATCTTTGACCAACCACAATATCGTCAAGAATTACTGAAAGCAGCACTGCAGTTAACAACAAACAGGAAGTCCACTGCCTGGTGGCATTTTAGCAGGGCTAGCATTGGCCACTTGAGACTAATGAATACCTAAAGAAGAAGATCCCCATGACCCGGAGGCAATTTGAAAGTTTGAAATCGTAATTAAATTATCTCATTGGAAAAGCATGCTACAATCTGTTTCAGCATACATATATGCTAGCAGTAACAACCATACACATATTCAATGGTTTGATATGGAGTGCAGTAAGTTAAACCAATCTCTATCTATTGCAATAAAAACAAGACCTAATACTCCAGGTGGCAAAATCCATCTATAAACCCTAAGACAGGAGTCTCTTGTAAAATTGCAAAAAAATAATAATATGCATGTAAAAGCTTGGCAGGCTCTAATGGATGCACTGAGAAGCAAGGTGCTTCTGGGAATTAGTCAGGTGGGGCTCGGAAGGTAGGGCAAAAAAATAGAAAAAAAGGTTCTGGCCCGACTCTTGGTTTAAGTGCTTTTCATAACTGTAGAGCACTGCCAGTCATGGAATATCTGCTCCTACGATGATCGCTCTGGGGAGCGGTGGCCTGATAGAAGAGGAAGATTATCGGAAGGAGTTCCTAAGGCCCGTCTGATCATGCCAACTGGAAATGTCCTATTGCATAATGAATTCACCAAGGGTGAGATGCTACTAGTAGTTCTTAGTCAGAAGCATAACAAGACATCCGGCGCTGATGGGGTGCCAGTTGTCAAACTGTGACCTCACAGCTCAGGTACCAGTCTTAGTACCTACCTACAATGCCATCTGGCAGGAGACAGTCATAATTGTTCTGATCCACAAGAAAGGTGCTCGGATGCAGTAAGGGAGATCTATGCTAAACTCTTACACACCACTCTAGACAATCGTATGTGTGACAACAGGATTAGCAATGCTTCACAGGCAGCCTTTAGAAGAGGCCAGGATAGTATAGATGATTCCATATGTCTGTTTATCATCGGCCTAAAATACACCTGCAGTAAAAAATCAAGATTGTGTATGAACTTTCTCAATCTTAAAATGGCCTTTGACATTGTTGACCTTGAACTGCTGTGGCAGAAATTGTGAGCATTTGTCTGCACAAAAAACTGTTATTGGCAATCAACCTCGTATTTAATAATGATACATCTCCAGTAATATCCAGCCCGAGAGGAAAAGTAACTTCCGGCTTTAATATCAGTGTTGGAGTCAGGCTTGGCTGTGTCTGGCCCAACCTTTGTGTAATATCTTCATCAACAGCGATGACCGTTATTTGAAGGCCCTAAACCTCGATGTGCCAGTCTGAGGGGGACAAAAAGTGTCACTAGTGCTTTTTGCTGATAATGCAGTGCTGTTGCCTCTCATTGAGATGTCCATACACAAACCCCTTAAGGGTTATTGTAATATAAATAAACTACAGATCAGCATCTCACAAAGAAAATGCATGATTCTAAAGGGGAAGTGTTATGCCGAGGAGTGCTTTTAGAAGGTATGGAATTCCTCTAGAACATGTGAATCATTATGATTACCTTGAAATGAGTTTCAATTCAAAGCTGTCTCGGTCAGTCCACTTATTCAAATGTGAGGCTACGCTGAGCCAGTACACAGGTCAATAGGCCCCACCTTTGCGGCTTATCGAGTGCAATCCATTGTGGCAGGGACCCTTGGGGCAAAGTTGTGGGGCTATAAAAAGCCAAAGGATTTGCTAAAGGCAGGGAATCGTTTTTTACACTAACTCCTCTTGCTTGATCTAGGGACCCCAATTGGACCTCTATTCAGTTAGGCAGCATGTAGCAGACTATGGTGCATTTTAGATTGTTCTTCTCCTTTCCCATGAAGACCATGAAACACTAACTCCATCCGCTTTTTATTGCACATGACACGAGACATTGTAAGAATGCTTTGATCTTCTGTTTGCGTACAGATTCTCAAGTAATTTTCAATCAGGTTTCTTCATATTTATATGAAGCTTTGAGTCTATATTTTTACAACCCACCCTGACCGCTCCAGCAACTAGAATCTGCACTTTAGCAGAATTGAGCTTCTTCAGCATTAGTTCAAGACAACATTTATTAGGTGTTGTTAGAAAAGGGATTCCTGGTTAGCTGAGGTATTCACTCATGCTCACCACCACTCTAGTCAGGGTAAGAAAAGTACACACTCAAAGATAAACCTGTGCTCACCTTCTGGTAGCTTGGCATAGAGCAGCCAGGTTTATCTAAAGAGGCAATTTGTAAAGTATTTGTGCAACACACTCACACAGTAAAACAATGAATACACCATGAAAAGACTCACACAGGTTTATAAGTATAGGCTGTTGTATTACAAAACACATTAAGGCCAAAACTATCAAAACTTAATACGTACATTTCAAAATATTAGTGTTTTAAGTATACAATGAACACAGTGCTTAAATAACACAATCGATCATAAGGGTATTGGTAGTCCCGTCGGGCTGGGGAAGTACAAACCCAATTTTATTTTAGGGAGTGTCAAGACTTCTGTCCTCACTGTGTTGCAGCCAGAAAAGTGATTGAAAACGGCACCGGATGACACTTATTGCCTAGGCGTCTTATGCCTGTTGTATTCTGACAATCCCAGCCACCCAAAAGTGTGCAGGATGGATACAGGGACCTTGCAGGTCATTTTTAAACACATAGGCCCTCATTATGACATTGGGGGTAAATCCCACTTACCAACCCACTGACGGCCTCCAACGTACCGCCGCCCCTGTGGATAGCCGTTCACCATATTATGACACACACCCATCCGTCACTATTCAGCCACAAACACAATTCCACCAGCCCAAAGGTCAGTGATAAACTGGTGACATCAAAACCCACACCGTTACGCTAACAGAACAATGCCCACCACATTATGACCCGCGAATCACCACGGCGGACATTCAACGGCGGTACATACTGCTGCCCTCAAAATACACACACACAAACAAAACAACACCACATTGGACAATTCAAACAACACACAACTGACACCCATACACACACCACACCCACATACCCACACACCTACACAACTATAAAACACACTATAAAACACACACCCACAGTACTCACAACTCTTTACGAACACAAAAAAAAGCCAAGAGACAGACACCTAGACCACAGACAAAACCAGAGCCACACACCACTTACACCTATACACCACCCACGCACCCCACATCATACACCCCAACACATTACCCAACACACCCTCACCTACACACCTCACACAACACCCATGGTACCACAAAGACACCCCTGATTCACAGAAGAGGCACTAAGGGTCATGGTGGAGGAAATCATAAGGGTAGAGCCACAGCTATTTGAAGCACAGGAGCAGCACATATTGATTGCTAGGAAGATGGAGCTATGGCAGAGAATAGTGGGCAGAGTCAATGCCGTGGGACAGCACCCCAGAACTAGGGATGACATCAGGAAGAGGTGGAATGACCTACAGGGGAAGATAGGTTCCATTGCAGCAAGACACCAACTCGCTGTACAGAGGACTGGCGGTGGACCCCACCTCCTCCCCTACAACTAACAACATGGAAGAAGCAAGCCTTGGCAATCATGCATTCTAAGGGCCTGGCTGGAGTAGGAGGACTGAACTCTTGTAAGTCAACTCTCTACAACTATCACCCCCCTACCTGCATGCCATCACATACCCCCACTCTCACTCCCATCACTCTACCACAGACCCCACCATCACATCTCACTCATCCCAATGCCAAGCCCTGCATGCCATACCAATGCATGGACACCAATCACAGCCCTGCATGGACACCTATCACTAAAGCATGCACACTAGAGAGAATCAGCTATCCCACCATATACCAACTTACACAAGGGAAAGCTGCCAGGTCAAATACAAACAAAGAGGTCAATTCATGGATGCACAATATGTCAGACGCAGAAACAGTAACACATCATTTACATCCCCACAGGTACCTGAGCCAATGTCAGCGGAGAGGAGGTGCCAGAAATATCCAGTCCCGGAAACAGAAGAGGCCCACAGTGATGACAGCCACTCTGGTCTTCTGGATCTGGATGACCAACCTGGCCCATCAGGGACCTCAGGACAGCCGGTTACCCAGGCCCAGTCACACACCACCACAGAACCTCCCCATCAGGAAACACCACCACAGCACCCACTCAGCGTACCCACACCTCTGTACCCAGGACACATCAATCAACAGTGTGTCCACCTCTACAGGGACCCCAGGCCACACCTCATACCCAAGACAATCAGGGACCTGGGGTCAGTGGCAGTGGGCACATGGTTCAAGGGACAGAGGCACAGGCCACCAGGGACACTGGGAGGACTGCTGTGTGCCAGGGGGAGGACAGGCCCAGGGAATCGACTCTCCAGGAGGCACTTTCAGAGATCCTGGGAGCATATCAACATTCCCAGGTAATGATGGTCCAGATCCTGGACAATGTGCAGGAGAACAGGTGGCTGCAGGAGGGGGAGTACCAGGGGATCAAGGAGGACTTGCAGGCCATCAACACCACCCTGGTCTCCATAGCAGGGGTGGTGGCAGACATGGCCAATATTATGAGGGAGGCAGTCACACAACAGCGGGCCCCTGCCACTAGCCAGACATCTGAACAGCCTTCCACCTCCGCTGCCGCTAGTGGCTGGGAGGCCCCGCCACAGGACCAAAAGGCCACCAGAATCCCTCCTCCTGCAGAAGGTAAACCACTGTTCCCTGTGAACCAGACATAAGCCAGAGACACTTGCCAAGACCTACGCCAGGAAATGCGACTCTCCTGATTGTCACCCTTGTGTCGCACCCTGTCACGCTGTCCACCTTGAACTGCCATTGCGCCCCTTCCTATGTCCCCTTGAACAATGCATTTGTGCTACAAACAGACTGGAACAATACCCTGGACATTCCTCCATCATCACCCTATTCCATTGCACTTGCCCCTCAATATTTTAGCACTTCAATAAACACCCTTGGAAAAAAAAAGTATGGAGTATGTCAAATCTTTCAAGTATGTATTCATTTAAACAGATACAAACATTGCAATGCAACTGTACAGAAAATGAGCATAGGTTAATGGCCTATAGCTGGCTGCAGTGATCACACAGGGAGGATATATGAGGTCACCAACATCTGGAAAATGAATTGCCAAAGGGTACAGTAAGTGTGCTTAGAAATGGGAAATAACAGCATGCCAGTGCCACAGAAATTCCAAAAAATCGAATTAAAATGTGAAGTAACAGTGTCTTACGTGTGTCTTTGGAAGTATTGTCTGATGACTGATGTTCTGTTGTCCTCATCCTCATCCTCACTGTCAACAGGGTCGATTGCTGCCACAAGGGCATCTCCAGCCTCCTCCTCCTGCAGAAAAGGCACATGGCGTCTCAGGGCAAGGTTGTGCAACATGCAGCATGCCACTATTATCTGGCAGACTTTCTTGGGTTAATAGAACAGGGATCCACCTGTTAGTTGGAGGCACCTGAACCTGGCCTTCAGGCCAAAGATCCTTTCTATTATCCTTCTGGTTCACCCATGCGCCTCATTATAATGTTCTTCTGCCCTTGTCCTGGCATTCGTCACAATTGTCAGCAGCCATGAGAGGTCGGGGTAACCAGAATCACATGCAAATATTGAGGGACAACATTTAGCCACACACTAACCTAGATGGCCCACACCATTCCCATACACCAACATATACTGGGTGGGGACCAGAGTTTAACTATTAGCCACACCCTGTTCCTCTGTAGTTGGGCCATCACATTTGGGGCCTTATTTATACTTTTTGGTGCAAAACTGCACTAAGGCAGTTTTGCCCCAAAATTTTTTGCACCGGCTTGCACCATTTTTTAGCACCAGCTGGGCACCATATTTATGGAATGGTGCAAGCCGGTGCAAAGGGTAGGCTAGCTTAAAAAAAAATGACGTTAGGCAGTTTTGAGTCAAAATAAATGATTCTGACCAGATTAGCATCATTTTTTGACGCTAAGGGGCATATTTATACTCTGTTTGCACTGAATTAGCGTCATTTTCTTTTTTACTCTAATTCAGTGCAAAACTAACTCCATATTTATACTTTGGTGCTAGACCCGTCTAGCACCAAATTTATGGAGTTAAAGTCATTTTTGGGAAGTGGAAACCTACCTTGCCTTAATGAGATGCAAGGTAGGCGTTCCCGTGCAAAGAAATGACTCTATGGCCTTAACACCATATTTATACTCCCATGTAAAAATGGTGCAAGGGAGGGAGGAGGGGTCCAAAAATGGGGCAAAGCTTGCTTTGCCCCATTTTTTAAGACCTGGGTCAGGGCAGGCGTTAGGGGACCTGTGGCCCTATTTCCATGGTGGAACACCATGGAATAAGCCCAGAGGTGCCCTCCCTAGGCCCTAGGGGCGCCCCCACCCACACTAGAGGGACTGTGAGGATGGGGGACCCCATCCCAGGTAAGTACAGGTAAGTGCATTTTCTATTTTTGAAAGTGCCATAGAGGGGCCCTGAAATGGGCCCCCATACATGGCACAGGGTGCAATGGCCATGCCCAGGGGACCCCTGTCCTCTGTGCTGGCCACTGGGGTGGTGGGCATGACTCCTGCCTTTTCTAAGGCAGGAGTCATGGGGCATGGTAGGTTTAGCACCATAAAATGACGATAATCTGGTTAGAGTCATTTTTTTAAACTCTAACCTGCCTAAAGCCATTTTTTGGTACTAAACCCTCTTCTTTCATACTGCCAGCCCCACCCGACTAAAGTCATTTTTTAAAACTCTAGCCTACACTTTGCACCGGCTTGCACCATTCCATAAATATGGTGCCCAGCTGGTGCACAGAAATGGTGCAAGCCGGTGCTAAACTTTTTGGTGCAAAACTGAGTTAGTGCAGTTTTGCAGCAAAAAGTATAAATAAGGGCCAATATTTTGTAAGTTTGCACAACTTTTGCGTTATAAAATGACGTTAATGCGGTGCAAAAAAAGTTTAAATCAGGGCCTTGGTCCTAGATGGGTCTAGCACCAAAGTATAAATATGGAGTTAGTTTTGCACAGAATTAGAGTAAAAAAAAAATGACACTAATTCGGTGCAAACAGAGTATAAATATGCTGCAGAGTATAAATATGCCCCTAAATATGGCGTTAAGGCCATAGAGTCATTTTTTGCACGGGAACGCCTACCTTGCATCTCATTAAGGCAAAGTAGGTCTCCACTTTCAAAAAATGACTTTAACTCCATAAATTTGGTGCTAGAGGGGTCTAGCACCAAAGTATAAATATGGAGTTAGTTTTGCACCGAATTAGAGTAAAAAAAAATGACACTAATTTGGTGCAAACAGAGTATAAATATGCCCCTTGGAATGCTGCTATTCCTCAGGACATAGACATCATGCACCGACCCAGGATACTTAGAATTGACATGGGAGATGTACTGGTCCGCCAAGTACACCGTCTGTGCATTCATAGAGTGGAAACTCTTACGATTCCTGAACACCTGTTCATTTTGACGGGGGGACAAATGCAATATATGTTCCATCAATCGCCCCAATTATATTGGGGATATGTCCCATTGCATAGAACTCGACCTTCACTGTGGCCTAATCTCCTACGTGTGGATATACAATGTAGCTGTACATGTGTAATCAGGGCAGGCAACACTCTGGTCAGCGCTATTGAGAACATTGGCTGTGACATTCCTGCTGCCAAGCCCACTGTCACTTGGAAAGAACCAGCTGCCAGGAAATGGAGCACTGATAGAACTTGCACAAGATGGGGGAACCCAGTGGGGTGACGGATATCAGATATCAGGTCAGGCTCCAATTGGGGACACAGCTCTGTGATTGTGGCCCTGTCAAGTCTATAGGTGAGGATGATGTGCCCGTCCTCCATTGTTGCCAAGTCCACCAGGGGTCTGTACACGGGGGTATGTCTCCATCTCCTATTCATCCACAGCAGTAGCAATCTATGGGGCAAAAGAGTGAGGAACCAGTCAAAAACTGAACAATGGGGCTACAACAGAACTTTACAAGCTGTTAACTTGTAATGGGTAAGTGTGATTTGTACAGTATGTTCATGTGGTGATGTGAAGGGGTATGGTGGGCCAAAAGTGTAACAGGCAGGACTGTTTGACTAATACTATTTTCCTTTGTGTATTTCCTCTGCAGGTCAGCGCCCATCAAAAGAAGGGTATATGGTATGCCATCGCCAAGGACATGCAGACCCTGGTGGTCTATGGCAGGGGGAGCACCCACTGTCACAAACGGTGGTGTAGTGTGGTCAGTTTTATGTATCCTTTGCGCGTTAGCTTCAGGCGTTAGGCCTTTGTGCACTTTGCCCTGGATGTATTTTATTCCTTTGCTCGCAGCATAGAGCCTCTGTGCACTTTGCTCCAAATGCTTTTTATTCAGCCTCATACTTTTATTTTTCAAATAGCCAGTACTACGGTCTTGTTTTATTTTTTATATCACACTGTTTAGCCTACTTCAGCACTGGAGTTTTCAATAACACATTCCTGTTCACTCTGTGCTTCAGTCAAGGATACAGTCTGGTACATTGCCGATAGATGTGGTAGGAGTTTAGTCTTTGGCATTCTTGCGTAGGGACATTTTGTGATCACACTGACATGTTAGTTATAAAAACACTTCCTTGTCCTAATACACGCAAGAGGGAGATTCCGACCAGGGAACCACAACTAGACGCTGACTGCCTCTTTGCAGATGCTGAACCAAATCACAGGCCTTTGCTCAGGTATGAGGGTTGATGGCTTCCCAGGGAATCTAAAAGGCAAGTTAGAAGCTTAACATGCTATGCTCTAAATAGAACTAACTGAGAGAGAGTAGAATTTATTAACACCATGATAGCGTTATTTTTATGTTTCACTCTCCTCGTGACTATTTCAATCCTACTGTGTTGTATGGTTCTGGTTATTGCGGCTCACGCCTTAATATCTAAAATGCAGTCGTTTTATTAAAACAATCTATAAAACTCAAACTGCCTTTGTCATTTGTATATGAGATCATACTGTAAATGAGAGAGCTGGTTTGGATCTGAGTGACCAAGACTTCCCTGAGAAGTTCCAAAGATGTCATGCGCTCGGCTGCCCAATCATCTCTTCCCCTTGGGAGAAATGAGGCACTGCTAGTTAGCCGGAGCAAAACCGGATTTGGGGTGACAGTGGTCCTTCCAAGTGGATAAGACTTAGTCCCCCACACCAGGAACAACCCTGCTACCTAGAAATCCAGTAGTCTCATTTAGCATAATGAGAGCCCATGTGACAGTGGGAGGACCTGAGATGCTAGGCTCAGAAGACGGCAGAGGCCAAGCTGAGGATGGCCTCCCAATGAGGAAGGGGTACCATTTGAACCCTGACCCCCTGATGGCCCGCATACTTGCTTTGGCCTATTCTGAGCTGGATGGGCGTTTGAGTGCATCACAGCACCCACAAGCGGGTGAGTACAGTGCCCATCATTACAACTTACGCATGTTAGGGTGGTATCCGGGTAGGGGACGTGTTTCAGTGGGTGCCACTAGGCCAGGCCTGCCATTTTAGAGTAGGTCCCCTGGTGGCTAGGGTTCTGAGAGGATAATCCTGCTACCTAGTTTGTAAGCATCCACTACTGGTCAGGGCTGTGTAGGTCCCAGGTGTGCTGCATTTGGCGGTGTGTGTCCCTCCCCATGCCTTGGCTGCTAATTATTTCTCTGGTAGTGCTATGGCATGTTGCGTAGGCCTGTTCCCTGTGTGTAGGGTGCTATGTACACCAACAGTGGTGTTGTTGCAGCCATTCACCAAGTGTATTCTTTGTCTCTTCCCTCCCTTATTGATTCGGCACCCTGTCCTTTGTGCATTAGCATCATCTGGCGGAGGAGCAGAGGCACCGGCGACACAGGGAGCTGCATCCCATAGGACCCAGGAGGCAGAGTCCACTGATGCTGAGGGCACCAGTAGGATAGAGGGCGAGGGGAGTACCACGGCAGAGACTGGAGGGGACAGTTCTTACACATATACCTCCTCCGATGGAAGCTCCCTGGTGGTGGTGGACACCTCTGTGACCACCCCAGCTACAGCCACCACCCCCGTACCAGCACCTCCCTCCCAGCAGCCCCTCATTGAGTTGCCCATGCCTGCTCGCCCAGGCCAGAAGGGTGGGCATCTCCTTCGCCCCAGGCACCTCAGACCTTACCCCAGTGAGCCCTGCTGCTCTGAGTGAGGAGGCTATTGACCTCCTGAGATGCATCTCTGTATGGCAGTCAACCATTGTGAATGCCATCCAAGGGCTGGCAGCCCAGATGCAACAGACTAATGCATTCCTGGAGGGCATTCACACTGGATTGACGGCCCAACAGAGATCGATCCAGGCTCTGGCCTCCTCTCTGATGGCATCCATTGTCCCTGTTTCTACCCTACCTCCTCCAACTTCCACTTCCCAGTCCCATTCTCCTCAACCCCAACCCATCCCAAGCACACAGGCAGACAAGCATGCACACAAGACAACACACAAGAGTGGTACAGGCAAACACAAGCACCACACTTCATCCCACAGGCACTCACACAAACACCATCCAGATGCAGACATAACAACATCCACTATTTCCACTGTCTCCCCTTCTCCTCCTCCACCTCCACCTCCCTCCGACTTCCGTCCACAATCACACCTGCATCTACTACATTATCATCCACTACCAGCATCACCACCACACCAAGCAGAAAACACACCTCACTGGAAGACACCTCCACAACAGCCATGCACATGTCCCCTGTGTCCTCTCCCACTCTGTCTGTCCCCCCCTAAGGTACCGAAACACAAGCACTCAGACACCCAACAGCCATCCACCTCACAACAGCATCCAGCTCATGCACCTGCACCCAAAATCAGCAGACAGACACCACCAACAACCACCACTCCCTCTCCCTCCACTCACAAACCTTATCCCTCTTCCCGACCCACTGTCCCTAAAAATATTTTCCTATCCACCATTGACCTCTTCCCTACCCCTCCCCCATCCTGCACATCTGGCCAAGGTGGGAAGAATCCAGCCAAGCACCTCAGCCACCCAGTCCACGGGCCCAGTCGTCACCACACCCACTCATGATGGAAAAGGATCCAGGGCATATGTCCTGAGGGTAAAGGAGCCTGCACCCGGCAGCCTCAAGGGAGAGAAGCCTGCCCAAACTGCTGCCAAGAAGGGAAAGGAGTCTACCCAAGCTGCTGCCAGGAAGACAAAGGAGCCTGCCCAAGCTTCTTCCAGGAAGACAAAGGAGCCTGCCCAAGCTTCTTCCAGGAAGACAAAGGAGCCTGCCCAGCTGCTGCCAGAAAGACAAATGAGCCTTCCCCAGCTGCCAGGAAGACTAAGGAGCCAGCACCAGCAGGCAGGAGGAGCAAGGGGCCTGGGGCAGGAACTGTGATCGAGCCCCCACCACCAACCATGGTTGTGCAGCCGTCCGAGGTTGCAGGGGATGGGCAGGAGCCTCCCTCCACCAGCAGCACCACCACCACCTCCAGTGAGCAGCCTTCACTGCCGGCGGACG
Source organism: Pleurodeles waltl (assembly GCF_031143425.1). Classification (NCBI taxonomy): domain Eukaryota; kingdom Metazoa; phylum Chordata; class Amphibia; order Caudata; family Salamandridae; genus Pleurodeles; species Pleurodeles waltl. Next base: position 980,578,406 of record NC_090449.1, read on the forward strand.
GTATGTAATCCTGTCTCAATGGGCTGCTGTGTGGCCTGCCCCCTGCAAATCCAGTGGGTTTAACACCCACCAGAGAGACTGTGACCTTGCACTCCCCAGGATCAAGAGCACAGGGCACAATGCCCCTTCCAGAACCAGTGGGTAAGACACCCACCTACCCCCTCCTCCCCAGGATCAAGATCACAGGGCATGATGCCCCCTCCAGAACCAGTGGGTAAGACACCCACCTACCACAGACTGGAGTCCTACGGGTGGGATCAGCAAACAAAGTCAATGTCAGGAATAAGGCCATGAACGGTCATCCCCTCTTTTTCCAAAGGTGGCCATCAGCGTCGTCTGCCCTGTGGCAAAGCTCATAGAGCTGCAGGTTCAGGGCATTGGTGGACAAGATGCACTTATCAGTGCTATTCCATGAAGGGACTACAATTCCCATGTTTCTAGAGGCAGCTGCCATCTTGGGGTGTGGCAGGCCTATAAAGCCCAGCCACACCCAAGCACGTTGCTCACTATTTTGAAGACTTCGATGCAGTCAGACCTCGTGGGAGGTTCTCTGGAGAAGAGCAGAGTTCCTGCATGGCAGAGTGACATCCAATCGAAGTATCCTTGTTGCCATGGTGAATTAAAAAACGAGTAGGTCGTACTCGTAGCAGTAAGGCCTTGATGAACCCAATTTTGGAGGAAGTCGTTACTTCCTGAAGTAAAGTGCCCCTTAGTACAACGAGCAAAGCTTTTTTAGTTTCTAGAGTGCAGCAGCCTTGGTGCTGCGATCAAATGCGTTTCAGGGCAGAGGTGTAAAGCACTCTTTGCACGGCAATTCAAGTGCTTCAGTTCACAGATGTAAAGCGCTCTAGGCATGGCAATTCAAGCACTTCAGTCCACAGGTGTAAATCACTCTTGGCATGCCAAATCAAGCGCTTCAGACACAGATATAAAACGTTCTTGGCACGGCAATTCAAGCGCTTCAGTCCACAGGTGTAAAGCGCTCTTGGCACGGCAATTCAAGAGCTTCAGTCCACAGGTGTAAATTGCTCTTGGCACGGCAAATCAATCGCTTAAGTCCACAGATGTAAAGTGTTCTTGGCACGGCAATCAAAGTGCTTCAATCCACAGGAGTAAAAGGCTCTTGGCACAACAATCAAAGTGATTCAGGCCACATGAGTAAAGCGTCCCCTTAGCATAACGAGCATAGCGCTTCAGGCAAGACAAGTAAAAGCTTGGTATTATAAGTAAAGCGCTTAAAGTTCAATGAGTAAAACCTTTTCGGCCAAATCATAGTTTTCATTGTTTTTTGGAAAGCATAATGTTAGAAATGGGGTTTTTGGTTGGCAGTCAGGTTACCCTCTGTCCAAGCAAGAACCCTCACTCTAGTCAGGGTAAGTCACAGACAATCCAAATTATCCTGTGCCCACCCTCTGATAGCTTGGCAAGAGCAGTCAGGCTTAACTTAGAAGGCAATGTGTAAAGCGTGTGTGCAATAAATCATACAATAACACAATATAGCACCACAAAAATACACCACACAGTGTTTAGGAAAATATATAATATTTATCTGGGTATTTGCAGGTCAAAACGATCAAAGATGCAATATGAATTTGTAAAGATATCACTAAAAAGTGATATGAAGTGTCTTAAGTCTTTAAAAAGTAAACAAAGTCTCTTTCAAGCACAAAGTACCTGGTTTGGAGTGGAAAATCTCCGCAGAGAGCCGCAGAAGAGGAGATGCGTGGAAAAATGGTGTGTGCGTCGGTTACGCCCCTTCACACACGGACTTGCGTCGCTATTTTTCACGAAGGGAGACGTGCGTCATTCTACGGGAGAAAAAATGGTGTGTGCATCGATTTGCCCCTTCACACACAGACTTGCGTTGTTACTTTTCACTCTGGGAAGATGTGCATCGTTTTCCGGCATGCGGACCGTCGCCTTCTATGGATCGCGGGATTACCAGATGTCCCAGGGTCTGTGCGTGGATTCCTCGGCTTGTTATCCGGCTGTGCGTCGTTCCAGGAGGCTGTTAGTGGAATTTTCTTTCTCACGGCAGGCGTTGCGTCGATTTCATTTCTGGAAGTCGGGCGGCGTTGTCCATGCAGGGCCGTGCGTCGAAGTTCCGGTCGCACCGCAGGCGTTGTGTCGAGCGGCATCTCTCTGGGTCGGCGTGCAGTGAATTTCTCACCGCGGAGCAAGCTGGGCGTCGAATTATTTGGCACACAAGGAGTCCAAATGAAAAAGAGGCAAGCTCTATCCAAGCCCTTGGAGAGCACTTATACAGCCAGACAAGAGTTCAGCAAGGCAGCAGCCTAGGAAGACCCATTCAAAATGCAGATGTATGCAAGTGAGGCTGAGTACCCTGTGTTTGGGGTGTGTCTGAGTGAATGCACAAGGAGCTGTCATCTAAACCTAGACAGACGTGGATTGTAAGGCACAGAAAGATTTAAGTGCAAAGAAATGCTCAGTCAGCAGGATTTTGTATTACCATTCTGGCCATACTAATTATGACCTTCCTGCTCCTTTCAGATCAGCAGCTGCCACTTCAACAATGTATGATGGCAGCCCCAATGTTAGCCTATGAAGGGAGCAGGCCTCACAGTAGTGCAAAAACGAATTTAGGAGTTTTACACTACCAGGACATGTAAACTACACAGGTACATGTCCTGCCTTTCACTCACACAGCACCCTGCTCTATGGGTTACCTAGGGCACACATTAGAGGTGACTTATATGTGGAGAAAGGGGAGGTTTAGGCTGGCAAGTACTTTTAAATGCCAAGTCGAGGTGACAGTGAAACTGCACACACAGGCCTTGCATTGGCAGGCCTGAGACAAGGTTAAGGGGCTACTTAAGTGGGTGGCACAATCAGTGCTGCAGGCCCACTAGTAGCATTTAATATACAGGCCCTAGGCACATATAGTGCACTCCACTAGGGTCTTACAAGTAAATCAAATAGCCAATCATGGATAAACCAATCAACAGTACAATTTACACAGAGAGCAGATGCACTTTAGCACTGGTTAGCAGTGGTAAAGTGCCCAGAGTTCAAAAGCCAACAACAACAGGTCAGAACAAATAGGAGGAAGGAGGCAAACAGTTTGGGGATGACCCTGTCAAAAAGCCAGGTCCAACACATAATATGTGAAAAGCATATTTAATTCTTTGAGATTTTCTAGGTCATGATCAAAGGTTTATGTTATGAATGCATAGATGTTACAGGATTGATATTCTGAGTATGATCATAGTCCAAAGCTCTTGCCATCTCTTGGTTCTGATTTCCATGATGATCATAGTCCAAAGCTCTTGCCATCTCTTGATTCTGAGGTTGTAGTTTATTCTTGCTCCATGATTCAAAGAAGAGGCTTTGCCCTCATTTCAAAAGGGGTCTCCATCTGATTTCACGGAGAAGCATTTAGTCAAGAGTCTATTGATGAGTTATATTTCTATGAAGGACTAAGTGCATATTTGTTTGAACCTTTTCTTTCAGATCTCTCTCCCTGCTGTTCCCTACCCAAATTCCCTCCTCCCCCGACTGGCTTCGTCATAACTCTGTGCTATAATAACTTTCTGAGTTGGTGATGTCGGAAGGCGGGCCTTTTGTTCAGCAACGTGCAGTTCCAGAGGAAAGGACACTGTGACAGTCTTTGATGGGCCTGAGACTTCACAAACAGGGGGCAAGCCAGCACGCCCTTGGAGAACATTTTTAGGCAAAGGTAGATGCCAGCTCTCCTTCAGCACAGGCAGAGAGCAGCAGGTCAACAGCAGAGCAAGGCTGGCCTTTCAGGTCAGCAGTCCACAGATGAGTTCTTTAGGCTGCACAGCAGTCCTTCTGGCAATATGCAGATGTAGATCCAGCAGTATGATGCAGGTACAAAAGTGTTGCTTTACGTGGGTCACAGACCCAGTACTTATACTCAAAAGTGACTTTGATGTAGGGTATGCCTTCAAATGAACTCTTTGCAGTGCACAAGGATCCCTTTCAACCCAGCTCTGTCTGCCAGACTGTCTGTGGGGGGTAATCAGTCCATTGTGTAGGGTCAAACTACTACCCTTTGAAGCGTAAGTGTGAGCCCTCCCTTCCTTCCTGCTCAGGAAGACCCATCAGTTTGCATATGAATACAGATGCAGTTGAGTGTCCTGTGTTGTGGCTGTCTGGAGGGAATGCCCAAATGTAGCTATCACCCAGCACAAGTGTGTATTGAGGACAGGCTGTCAGGCACACAGAACAGTCACTGAAGAGAAATGCCCACTTTCTAAAAGTGGCATTTCTAAAATAGTAATGTTAAATCCGACTTTGCCAGTAAAGAGGATTTATCATTACCATTCCAATGATGTGAAACATGAAGTAGCTACTCCTTTCTGATCAGGAATAACAGCTTAAACAAATAGTAAGCAATTTCCAATGTTGGCTCATGGGACCTCACAGCACTAAAAAATTACTTTGGGCATTTTTCCCTACCACTTCATGGCCTGCCCTTTACTTACATAGCACCCTACCCTCCTATGGGCTACCTAGGACCTACCTTAGAGGTGACCTATATGTGATAAAAGGCGAGTTTAAGGCTTGGAAACTGCACACACAAGCTCTGCAATGGAAGGCCTGATATATGTTTAAGGGCTACTGAAGTGGATAGCACAATCAGCATTTAATCTACAGGCCCTGGGATATGATATACCACCTTACAAGTAGCTCACAAGTAAAATAAATATGCCAACCTTGTATACACTAATGTTATCATATTTAGGGGAGAAGCACATGCACTTTAGAGTTGATCAGCAGTGGTAGAATACTCAGAGTCCTAAGTCCAACAAAAAGATACAGTTCAAAAAGGACGTAAAAGGCAGAAAATTCTGGGGTAAGACCACCCTAAGGATGCCAGGTCTAACAGGTGTTTTAATTGCGGTTTCCAATTTAACCAGGCGGCAATTCTGTCCGCACAGCCTCATATGCCCTTATTATAGAGATAAGCACTTTATTACAGGGCTGCATTGATAAGCACTAGCCCTTTACTGACTGGCTGTATCTCTTAAATACGAGTGACTTTTGTTGAGTTAGGCTACTCTTTTCAACTTTTGTGTATAAAAATTATTGCGATATGTTTTCCAAAGCTCATTTTCTGTTTGAATGTTTTTGTACATTCACATATCCACAAAATGTCTCCCTTCATCCTTGCTGTGAAATCGATCCCCAATTTACTAGTCTTCACACACAATTTTGTGAAAATAACAGTGCTACGCTGTGCTGAGTAAAACACTGTGCACAGCCATTGTTTAACAATAGTCACACATTGAAGAAGTCATTGTCCATCGTCATGCAATAAAATACCATGTTCACTTGACCCTATGAATTCTGCTATAGTGTAAAGGCAAACCATCCGAGTCTTGCATAATGTTTGTGCTCAAGCTACATCACCCAGTACACCTTTCTACATGAAAATCACAGCAGTGGTGTAAATCAAATGATTGGGCTGCCTGCAGAATGTGATGAGAGCCCCATGGATCTCCTATATATTAATTGGCCTTGTGACCAATGGGCCCCTGAAGAGTGTGGGGCCAATAAATTGTAGCCCCCCACCCCCATCTGTGTCTTGGGTCTATAGGGGAGAACATTAGTCCAGTGGATCATAGATTCTGTTCTTGGAATTTTCATCCTGCAAAGCATACTATCTTATCATCCACTGGGGTTCAGGATGCCATCAGCATTTTAAGCCCTGTTATTCAACATCCATCTCCACCTGGCAGTTATTGACAATTGTCAGGATCACTTGAATGAATTAGGTAACCTGAGAGTTACTAGGTGTTGCCTCAACTCTAGGAAACAGCATAAGAAGCTTTCAGGCCCTGTTTAACTCGCAGGTAATTGTAATTGCCCCAAAACCGAATTCCTGCTCCAAATGGTTGCAGAGTGCTAATCCTGTTTCAGGGAAAATATTTAATACAACTCACCAGATCCGCAGTGGACAGAGACTTACCTAATGAACAGAAGTGAAAAATACCTGAGTATGTTTAGCTATGAACAAATGTGAACCATATAACAACTGCAATGAAAGTCTTGCACTGGCTGTGAATTCTATATGTTTAACTTTCTGCACAGAGGCTACTAGTTACTGATAATAAACATAGTTTATTATCCTTTGATTGTTAAAGGATTTGCAGTGGTTACTGCTGGCGGGGAGGGGTGCAATGCTCTCTGCCACTGATTCTGAAGACTTTTTGTTCGCCAAATCAAGAGTCTGTGTTTTCCTAAACAAAATTAAATGGTCCAATGTGCAGGGAGGTGACTTCCTGGTGTGTGAATGCAGGTTAGCATTTCCTTTGTGTGGTATAGAGGACACAGGCAGGGAAGATAAGTAGTCTTCTTGCCCTCAATACAGTGGGACAACTGTCATGGTGAACTAGCAGTCCTCTCGCAGATTGCATTCTGGTTCAAAACAGGAGGAGGCAGTGGACACCCCGCCAAAGGCAGCTGAGTGATATTTGTGACTCTTACTTGAGTTGGGAAACCACAGGGTTGGCAAGGTGGTGGACCACCAGTAAATGTTGTTCCTCCTCCTCCACAAACTTTAAATAAGCCATAAAGAGCTAGATGTAACAAGCACCTGGTTTTCATTTCTTAAATAGAAAATTTAAAGAAATCGCTATTAAGAAATGCAAAATGGGATGTATGAAAATTGCGATTCGGTAATAGAGATTCCTGTTAGGAATTTGCAAATTATATAATTCAAATCCAATTGCGCTGGGGGCCTTTGATGCACCCCAAAAAATATTTGTGGACAGGTGAAGCACACACATGCGCTAGGGCATGTGTGTGCTACATGTCATTTAAAAAAAAACATTTTTTATGCATTTTTAAAAATTGCACATGCTTACCACCAAACTTCAATTTGTGCTAATTACATTTCCTAAATGCCAAATTCACATTTAGGAAATGCATGATACATGTGCACTGGTAATCGCAAGTAGGTATTCCTTATTTGCTATTAACTATTTAGGGAATCACAATTTGCGATTCCCTAAATGGAGTCGCAATTTCAGGGAATTGCTATTTTAGCGATTCCTTGAAATTGCACTGCGAATGCCTTTCATATATTATGAAAGGCATTTTTGCATTCGCAAACGGTGGAATTTTGCGATTCGCACCATATGCGAATGCAAGAAGCTTTGATACATCTAGCCCAAAATGTTCTATGATTTTATGTCAGATCGTGGCTTGTGTGTCTTTCTGCTAAAACTTTTTAAAGCCATTTTCTACGAGTTAGTGACTTAAAAACTATAAAAAGAGTAAAACATACTCCTAGCTCCTCCCCGATATTAAGAATTAAGCATTTATATTTGTGAGCTAGATACGTTTTGGTTCCCATAGGTGACAAGATAAACAGAGCAAACAAAACCAATTGAAATATTACACACCAGCACCACACACCTTGTGGTTTCTTTCAAGAAGCATGGCCAATTTACACAAACTATTTATGTTGTGTCACTACGTAACAAGGTACAAGCTTAGGAGGCAGAGACAAAGCTAAGTGAACTGTGGAAAGGCACAAATAGTGCATGCACGTGTTCATATCAGTATTTACATACTTTAGAACATTAAAGACAGATCTGTTAACTTTACCAGACTTTGATTCTATTTCTTAGTTAGATTCCTTAAGCACAAAGGCTATCTCTGGATGTGGGTTTCTTGCTCATTGTACCATGGACTAAAGCTGTACCAAAATGATGAAAGACAACTGTTTTTATTGCAGCAGTATATGCAATGATTTGCTTATAGTTAATCTATGTTTGTAGAGGAAAAACACATGATGGACTGGGATGTGACCAATAGTAATTATTAACGTCTGAGACTAATTCAAGTAGACCACTCATCTCTTTTTGTTTTTCTCAGTGGGTACAAGTGTGATTGCTGTTTTTGTGCCTATTGATTTTTTGTGGTTCTTGTTTCTAATGTGGTGGCAGGTGGTGTCACTGCTGTAATTCCTGCTGTTGCTGTTGTCTCAACTTTGGTTACAATTGCGGTCAAATCTCTTGTCTCTGCAATTCTGTCAGCTGTTGTTGCTGTCATTGTCCCTGCCATGGGTACAACTTTCGTCACTAAAGTGTTTCTGCTTTGGTATTTGCTGCAGCTGCCATTACAGCTGTCGTGACATGTGGTGTTGCTTCTGTTGTCCCTTATGTAGTAGCACATGTGGCTGCTGATGTGGTCCCTGCTGTTTGGGCAGCTGTTGTTGCTGCAGTACTTGTTACTGTTGTGGCACAGGTGTTATTTCTGCTGCTCTACCTGCCGTTCGAGAAGATATTGAATTTTCAGTGGTTCCTTCTGTTATTATAGTTGTGGTTAGTGCTGTGGTACCCCTTATGTGCCTGAAGCTATTGGTTGTTTGTTTATTTATTTATGTATTTATGTATTTTTGTGTTTATTTGTTATGTTGAAAGTGCACTGCTATTTAATAAAGGGCATGCTAGCTCTGTACAGGAATTTAACCAATAACAAGCCTGTAAGTAACTAGGGAAGCTGAAAAAGCCAAAAGCAAGGTGTTAACCATTTTCTAAAAGCAATCAGGGAGAATCATAGGTCAAGCAGAAGGGAGTTCCACTATTTTGCCACCAAACAGCAGAAAGACCATTACCCCATTCGGAACCACTAAGTTGGCACCTAAAGACTTAAGAGTATGTTTAGGCTGATAAAAGCGAGACTTGTGTTTCAGATAGATAAAATAAGATTGTTCTCAGCCGTATAGGTATAACACAAAACTTTAACTATTCTAGAGTTCTAGATTGAAAGACAGTGTATGTTTTTTAGACTGAGTCACAGATTAATTAAAGAGAATTTGAGTACAATGCATGTAGAAGCATTGTGAACAAACCGCAGATGCTTGATAGGAAAACCAGGCAATCCTAAATAAATGGAGTTACCATAATCTAGTTGAAAAATGACTAGAGACTTGATAGCCATTTTCAAGCTGAGTCCAGAAAAGTAAAAACTAATTTCTTAAGTGTCTGGAGCATAGGAAAAAACATGTAGCTGCTGTTTTGTTTACCTGGTTAGAGACAGAAAGTGTATGATCAAAAACATTCCTGAAGTTCCTTGCCTGAGAATATTGGTGTAGGGCCAAGCTCTGCAGGCCACCAAGCATCAGATGAGATTGTTGCTTGGCTACCAAAAGGAACTCCCCACTCAAATGTAGGCATTTAGTTCAAATACACCCAGTAACTGCTGACATAAAGGAGCAAACATTTTCCCTGGTACTAATAACCCTATCAGACAGTGACACCAAAATGTGGGTGTAAGCGTGGGGCATTGGCTACACCTCAAACGATATAATAAGTGAGGCTAAAGGGGAAACATAAAGATTGATGAGAGTAGGGCTCAATGGGGAGTCCTGAGAGACTCCATAGTTTATGAACATTACATCAGAGCAGGAAGGCAGCATAACAGCTAAGGGCTGATTTAGAGTTTGGCGGCTGGGGTTACTCGGCCACAAACATGACGGATATCCTGTCTGCTTTATTATGATTCCACTATGACCTATGGACATCGTAATGCGGTGGATGGGATATCTGTCACATTTGTGATAGAATAACCCCTCCGTCAAACTCCAAATAAGGCTGTAAATCTGGTTAGTGAGGAAAGATTTCAGCTACTTCAGAGCTGGATCATAGATGACAGTTTCACTCAGCCAACTGATTAGGGTAGAATGTGTTTGACAAAGCGGTTTATTGGTTGTTGGGGAGTGAGGTCCACTACAAGTAATAAAGGCACTATCTTCTTAGGTCTAGAGTGTGGTTTTGTGTGCACTGGGCAGTCTGCTGCCTGGCGGGAGGGCTGGTTTTTGCAGAGCAGTTTGTTGTAGCTGGGGATGGCGATATCTGGTTCTGTTGCAGTGTTTGCCCATGTTTCGGTGAGAAAGGTGATGTCTGGGCAGGTGGAGTCCAGCAGGTCTCAGAGTTCTACTGTGTGTTTCTGGAGGGAGGGTATGTTGAGGAGGCTGCAGTTGAGGTGCTGAGGGTGGCTGTTTGATGGTTCTGTGGCGGAAGGGTCTGGTGTTTGGTGTAGGGTGAGGGTTTGTGGCAGTTGAAATAAGAGAAAAGTGCATGGTCGTGCACTCACCCAATAATGCTTGTGCGCACGCAGAACAAGGTGCATGGTCGTTGTTAGAAATGGGGTCTTTGATTGACAGTCAGGTTACCCCCTGTTCCAGCAAGGACCCTTACTCTAGTCAGGGTAAAAGAGAATCACCCTCAGCCAACCCCTGCTTACCCCCTTGGTAGCTTGGCAGAGCAGTAGGCTTAACTTCAGAGTGCTAGGTGTAAAGTATTTGTACCAACACACACAGTAACTTAATGAGAACACAACAAAATGACACAACACCAGTTTAGAAAAATAGGAAATATTTATCTAAACAAAACAAGACCAAAACGACAAAAATCCACCATACACAAGTCAAGCTATCAATAAAAATGCAAAAAGAGTCTATAAGTAGTTTTAAACACACACTAGCGCTGCTAGAGTGACAATGTACCTGGTGTGCGTCATAAATAACTCCGCACGGCGGTACTTGAGTCAAAAATCCAGCCGCACGATGATCCGAAAATCCCGCAGCGCAGGTTGTGATCTCCCAGCCTCCGTCAGCGATGCTGCACGTCGTTTCTCCTACTCCGTCCGTCGATTTTTCAGTCACGTTTCCTGCGAGCATCGTTTCTCAGCTGCGGAGCCGGCGGTGCGTCATTTTTTCAGCCGCAAATCGGATTTGCGTCAATCTTTTCCCCACACAGCGCTCTGTGCGTGGATTTTCTTCTCTTTAGGCTGCCAGCTTCTCCTTTCAGGGTCCCAGGAACTGGATGGGCACCACAGGGCAGAGTTGGAGTCTCTCCAGAGACTCCAGGTGCTGGCAGAGAGAAGTCTTTGCTGTCCCTGAGACTTCAAACAACAGGAGGCAAGCTCTAGATCAAGCCCTTGGAGATTTCTTCTCAAGATGGAAGGCACACAAAGTCCAGTCTTTGCCCTCTTACTCTGGCAGAAGCAGCAACTGCAGGATAGCTCCACAAAGCACAGTCAGAGGCAGGGCAGCTCTTCTTCCTCAGCTATTCAGCTCTTCTCCAGGCAGAGGTTCCTCTTAGTTCCAGAAGTGTTTCTAAAGTCTGTGGTTTTGGGTGCCCTTTTTATACCCAATTTCTCCTTTGAAGTAGGCCTACTTCAAAGTAAAGTCTCTTTGGAATGTGAAATCCTGACTTGCCCAGGCCAGGTCCCAGACACTCACCAGGGGGTTGGAGACTGCATTGTGTGAGGGCAGGCACAACCTTTTCAGGTGTGAGTGACCACTCTTCCCTCCCTCCTAGCACAAATGGCTCATCAGGATATGCAGGCAACACCCCAGCTCCCTTTGTGTCACTGTCTAGTGTGAGGTGCAACCAGCCCAACTGTCAAACTGACCCAGACAGTGAATCCACTAACAGGCAGAGTCACACAAATGGTATAAGCAAGAAAATGCCCACTTTTTAAAAAAGTGGCATTTTCAACCACACAATCTTAAAATCAACTTTACTAAAAGATGTATTTTTAAATTGTGAGCTCAGAGACCCCAAACTCCACATGTCCATCCGCTCCCAAAGGGAATCTATACTTTAATCAGATTTAAAGGTAGCCCCCATGTTAACCTATGAGAGGGACAGGCCTTGCAACAGTGAAAAATTAATTTAGCAATATTTCACTGTCAGGTCATATAAACCACATTATTATATGTCCTACCTTAACCATACACTGCACCCTGCCCTTGGGGCTACTTAGGGCCTACCTTAGGGGTGTCTTACATGTAAGAAAAGGGAAGGTTTAGGCCTGCCAAATGGGTACACTTGCCAAGTCGAATTTACAGTTAAAACTGCACACACAGACACTGCAGTGGCAGGTCTGAGACATGATTACAGAGCTACTTATGTGGGTGGCACAACCAGTGCTGCAGGCCCACTAGTAGCATTTGAATTACAGGCCCTGGCACCTCTAGTTCACCTTACTAGGGACTTACTAGCAAATCAAATATGCCAATCATGGATAAACCAATCAACCATACAATTTACACAGAGAGCATATGCACTTTAGCACTGGTTAGCAGTGGTAAAGTGCTCAGAGTTAAAAAAACAACAGCAACTGGTCAGAACAAATAGGAGGCAGGAGGCAAAAAGATTGGGGATGACCCTGCATAAGCAAAAAAGTCCAACAGTCGTGCACTCACCCAATAATGCTTGTGTGCCCACAAAAAAAAGGCACTTGTGTGCATACAAACACACACAAGCAAACACACATATAACATTTCTCATCAGGAGCCTACCCACTAGTATTAACGCAGAAACAAAACATACGTCTGGTAACCTTCACAGATGATGAATCATTTCTTTGCTTCAAAAGTTCTAAACAGAACAATAAATAAACAGTAATGTAGTGATGCTTAAAACACAGATTTGTCAGCCAAAGAGAGACGTCTCCCAGAAATGCTCAACACAGATATAAAGCATCGGAAGAAGTGGAGGGGATATTAAAGCGGCACGGTAGGTGAGGTGCAGCACAGCCAAAGAGAACCTGACAAAAATCCTTAGGAGGCTTTTATGTAACAAGAATTACGATTTTTGGTAGCAGTCATCTGAAATGGCAGCAAACGCGGAATGCATGTCAATGAAATTTCTAAGTACTTAGGTGCTAGTTCGAATAACTGTGAATGGAAAAAAGAACGTATTTAAAAACATAAAAGCACATTTAAACATCACATGCTTACTTCCTTCGTACATTTTATAACAATACATATATAGTGCTTTTCACAGGAAAACGAATAGGTCATGATTAACTAATACACCGCCAGTATTTGTTTATTCTAATTTCTTCAGATTCACGGACCATTTTGCATTCACAGCCGACATGCATGGATTCATCTGTCTTACCTCTTAATAAGAATGTTGCAGTTTTGCTTCTAAATCCCCAAAACGCAAGCCCAATTTCACAGCGGCTCTGTTGAAAACTTTTCTTTTTCCGGGGCGCCAATTGAAAGCTGTTTTAGCTCGGCTAGACGGAGTTGCTAAGAAACAAACTATTTTGCCTCGAGGTACCAAAGGGCAGGGAAGTTCCTTGGGGGGCCTTGGAAGGCAATTATATCCATTCAAAACCGTGAACTGCAGGACGGAAACCTAGCAACAAACCCACACATACCCTTTCATTGTTTGAACTGTCGGACAACAAGAGAAGCTTGGCAAACGAACAAGCACGTGGAACAAGAACAACATCACGAAATAAAAGCACCGTCAGTCAGCAGAAGCAAGTTAAGCAAGGGACCTGACCCAGCAAGGCTGCACAGCACTGCCCAGTTAAACTGAACACGCCTGAAACAGTCATTTCCAAAGCAAATCGGTTTGGCCTTGGCAGTGGGTGCGATCATTATTTTTATTATTTATTTGTTATCGCCACAAAAAAAAAAAAAAATGAAAAAGAGGAAAGAAAACAAACCAAAGCTGAAACATATGCTTGCAATAAAATCTTAAACATGAAAAAACAATTGGGTACTTAACGGGTATGGAGATACTTTTGAGCTTTAATCCATTTCACTAGAAAATATGGGGACATATTTTAGAGCCCCTAGCGCCATTCTTACGGCATTTTTTTATGCTAATGTGGCATTAGAAGGCCAAAAACGCTGTGCCATATTTACAAAGTGGCACAATGCATGCATTGCACCACTTTGTAACCCTTTACTCTTCATTATATCTGTGCCAGGCATAATGTATGCAAAGGGGATGTTCCCTCGTTAGGGGGTAAAAAAAAAGGCACATGGAAATCTAAGAGATTTACTTGCGCCATTTTTTTGGTACTTCTAATGCCTGCTCAGAGAAGACGTTAAAAGGAGCCATCCATTGCTTACAATGGGCCTCTATGTGCTTTGCAGGATTAGCGTCAACATTTTTTACGCTAATCCTGCAAAGCGCCATACAAGCGTCAAAAATTCAGACGCTAGTGCCCTAACTACCGCCATGGTGCGCTATATTTTAAATTCGACGCACACCTGGTGGTGTTAGGAGGGTGTTAAGGAGTGCAAGGAAAGTGCCTCTGCCCTGTGTGCAGTGCCATTTGTCTTAAATATGCCCCATGATTCTTCTATGGGCAAAGAAAAAGTGCTTTTGGCTTTAAATTTCTGTAACTTCAATGTAGTTTAAACATGCATTGATGACAAAAATTAAATTGCAATAGTGAATCGAAAGAAAAGGCACTGAAAAGTGAAAGTATTGGTCCTCCAGCCCTGATATTGAAATGCACTTTTTAGGCAGATGTGCATGTGTTAGGAGTATGAAAGCCAACGGCTCAAATGGATACACCATGCCCAAAGCTGTGTGTTCCTGTCGGCAGAAACAAAATGCAAATGACAGTTGCATAGAGCAAGCTCATCTATGCATGTATGTATGTGTGGACTTTTAATATATGATCTTTTTTAATTATTTGAGGCTTTTGAGAGAGCTGCCTCTATGCCAGACGTAGAAATGGAAAACATGAAAAGTACAAAATGAAAGCTGGAAAAGTATGCATTTTTAAATTTATTCCTCCATCTGGGTGGAAAGGCAAGTGGCTTGGGTGAGAATTTGGGTGAGAATGGACACAAGGTTTCCCCTGTAAACTTACAGTATTGTCAGAAAGAAGTAAAGAATTTGCCTCACTAAATTGAGTAAGGTGCAAGAAAAGTGTCCTGAGAAAGGGTTGCAGCAATTATGCAAATAAATCCCTCAGTTACACAGAGAGATGTCAAAATGTTTTTGGGAATGGTGAGCTATTGTCACCAATAGATCCCAAATGTTTCAGTAATTTCCAAACCATTGCAGAAGTTGACACACAAGGGGTCACAGATCCAATCCCCGTTGATCAAGAATGCATGAAAGTGTTTGCTGAATTGAGAGAGAGTTAGTGCAGAGCTCCAGCTTTGGGAATGAATGATTACACAAAAGGTTCTGCACTGTTTTGTCATGAACGTGATGGCTTCTGCTGGTGTGAGTATTAGCCAATGTGAAGGCATTGCAATGGGACATTCTTTCAACTCTCTTTGTCCCTCACTCGGTCGAGATACCCTTGATTTGATGAAGACCCAGTGTTGGACCAGTGCCCGCTTAGTAGCTATGAACTGATAATTCTTATATCTCCTAATGTACTCATAAAGAGGTGTTCAGGTTTGAACCCTCCACAGTGATGCCTGTAAATGTTGATGACTCAGTTGATGCTAATGAAATGGAACATGACTGCCTCCATTTTACTGAACTGTGCACCAAACCCAGACATAATAATCAGGATACTCCATTAGAGTAAAATGCCTGAGTTGTTTTTGTTGATGGTTCCTGTTTAAGAGACAGTGAAAATACACGGAGAGCAGGTTATGCAGTTTGCACCCTCTCAAGAGTTGTCAAAGCTTCAGGGCTTCAAGGAGTCGTTTCTGTCCAAGTAGCCGAACTGGTTGCTCTTACAAGAGCATGTTGCATGTCAGAGCAGCTCAAAGTGACAATATTCACAAATAGTCAATATGGATTTGGTGTTGTGCACAACACCAGGCAGTTATAGCACCAGCAAGGTTTCATGACCTCATCTGGATCACCTATTCAAAATAGAGAAAGAATTAATGAGTTGTTAAAAGTGTTACAGTTACCTGAGAAGATTGCCATTGTTAAAAGCATGGCCTACCGGAGGTCAAATGACTATGTATCCTTGGGTACTGTCTATGCTGATCAAATTGCCAGAAATTGTGCACTTCATTGCATCACCTTCTATGAGGAGTGGAGTAATGAAAGTGGCACCAGTGAGACAAATCACAAATTCTTGTAGGCAGTAGTTGATACCTGGGATGAAATGAAGAGGTTGCAGGAAGAGGCAACGAAGAACACAGAGGATAGATAAAAGCAGGATGTGCTCAAAGAGAGGGAGCTGACATCCATATTTCAAATAGAATGAAAGTTGTGTTGCCAGATTGTTTGCTGAATTTGATGGCTAGGTATTATCATGGTCAGGTTAATCTCAGCAGAGATGCAATGATTTGCACTTTCAAGCAGACCTGCTACAACTCCAAATTTAGATTGGTTGCCGAAGTGATTTGTCACCGATATATTACATGCCAGCAAATGAATGTAGGGAAATGTACAGTGGTTGATTTGAGCCACATAGGTAGATTTGGAGGTCCATTTAACAGAATGAAACCTAATTTCATTGAGATACCTGCTTGCAATGGATTGACGTATGTGTTAGTTGTTGTGTGTGTGACCTCCAAGTGGATAGAGGCTTATCCAACATGTAGGAATGATAGTCTTACTGTAGCTAAGCTGCTTCTCAGGAAATTTATTCTGTGTTACGGTTTCCCGGCTTCTCTGGAATCAGATCGAGGAACATACTTTAAGAATGAGATCATAAAGTTGTTGTGTGCAGCACTGAACATTGAGCACAAATTGCACTGCAGTTACAGATCAGAGCCCTCTGGATTGGTGGAGCAAATGAATGGAACACTGAAAGCTTGATTGGCAAAGGTCTGTGACTCGCCAGGAGTGGCCTGATACATTGCCACTTGTCCTGATGAGCATGCGTAGCACCCCTGACATGAGGACAGAACTGTCTCCACCTGACTTCCTGATGGATTGTGCAATGAGACTGCCAGCAGTACCTGCAAGTGTGTTTGTGAACATAACAGATGTAGTGCTGGATTATTGTGAAGGTCTAGCTGATGTGGTTTGCTCTTTGTCTCATGAGGTTGAAGCAGCAACAGTTTAAATGACCTAGGAACAGTGTCATAGTCTGTAGGCTGGTGACTGGGTAGTGGTGAAAAAGCAGGCGAGGAATACTTGCCTGGAGCCAAGGTGGAAAGGCCCTTTTCAGATCATCTTGGTGATGATGACAGCTGTAAAATGTCCTGGTCTTTTGAACTGGTTCCATGCAAGCCATACGCGCAAAGTTCTATGTCCTCTTGAAAACACACAGTCTGATCCTGGAAGAACGAATACTGATGAAGAAGGTGTTCGTCTTGACCAAGCTCTGAGGACGGAACCAGTGGCTGAAGCAGAAAACATGCAAAGTGGTGAAGGCACAAGCAGTCTGCATGCAAATAAAGGTGTAAACAAAGAAAAAGGCACAGATAAAGGCACAGACAAAGTTGCAAGCAGCCTGCAAACAAACAAAAGTGCAGGAGAACCAAGTCAAAGCCAAAATCAACTCATTCCTGCCAGCTCAGCAAATGTTGTGAAAGCAGTTGCATCCAGAAAGAGAACTGTGAAAGGAGACAAATGGTCTGCAGCTGCACATGAACTGATTGACTGCTTCTGTTACTGTCAGAAGTTTAGCAGCAAAGAGTCAAATCAGAGTGAAGATAAAGATGGTGCTGTAGGGAGAACGAAAAGAAAAAGAGTGCCAAGTGGCAGATACGCTTCATCCGAATGGATCTATCTTCTCACAAATGAATGGGAGAACAAGTTTATGGCCTTTTGTTTTGACTGTGAGAATTCAGTTGAACATTCTGGAACTTGAAATTGCATTCAGACTGAACTTTGGAAATAATTTTGCCAATTGAACAACAAAGACATTATACTGTGGAAGTATTGATAACTGACCATTGAATGTGTTCTTTTGAAAACAAATATTTGAACTGATTTTTGATGACTTTTACTGAGCTGACAAACTTTCTTGAAGATTAGGAACTGCTGTAAATATTGCAAAGAGGCTTTGAGAGAACATTTCTGATTCTATAGAAGCCATGAATCCTGGACAGGGCAAACGTAGTAGGTGTAAATATGTGTGCATTGTCTTGATATTAGTGTGTATGATTGTGTGCATTTTATTGATTGCAAGAATGAGTGTTTCAATGAAAAGAGAGGTGCAACGTACAGCAACTCCAGTGCTTAGAATGACAACATCTGAGCACGATAAATTGTATAAAGATGAGGTATTGCCTATTTGGATGGCACAAAGGGAGATTTATCTTCCATTGTATATTATAGTTTGCTGTATGAGTATGTGGACACAATGAATGTGCGTAATTGTTATGTTTGTACACAAACTCCTTCATCAGTATGAGAAGGAATCACTTGTTTTAGCTTCCCACTAATTTATGGGATTAGTTGCAGTCTATTATTAACATGTTGGTACAACCAGGAGTAGATTCAATATTTATCTAATCTGGCAAGTCAGAAAAATGACTTAAAAGAGACAAATGTTTGGAAAACAGTAGGTGAAAGATTCTCAAAGGTAGGATCTTGGTTTTGTAACTTGGAAAATAGTTTTGTGAAGATGATCCTGAAACTTTTACTTATTGTGACAGTGTGTATAATTTGTACACTCAGATTTTACAAGTTTACAGTTTCTGGAGACAACAAAGAGCAAATAATAAACAGAGGAGGGGGGAAAGGATATGGAGAACATAAGAAACATCTATTATCAGTCAATGAAAAGATTTGACAATTATGGCAAACCTAGATCTATGTGTTATCAAACTACAAGGTTTTGACTTGTCTCATTGTAAATGAGAATAATTATTTTGTGACGCCATAGATTGCCGTCAGAGGAGGGATTGAAAGAGATTATGTTTTAGTAATAAATCAGAGACATAGAAGTAGCACATGGCAGCTAATAAACATGTAATTTAAAAGCTTAACAGAGAAAAATAACGTAGAAATGAAAATGTGCATGTTTGAATTACGTGCTACGAATTATAGTGAGCCATTTGTGCCTACCACTAGTTTTCTGACACCACATTTAACCACGTTTAACATGAAAACATTTTGCATTTATTGTTTAGTGATTTATTAATAAACATGAATTTTTGGTAGAAACAGTAGAAATGAAATCTATTTAGAGTATTAAATAATGAGGATTAAATACACTTATATTGATCATAATGAATTATGTGGTTAGAAAAATAAATACACATTTGAAACTGCTTTGACATAACATGAATAATGCTTCAATAAAAATTAATTGCTTTGCATATTTGATTTGATTTGAATTTATGGGTGTGAAATAGGTTTTATTAATATATAAAATGTATTAATGTGCATTTAGCCTTCTTTAACATGACCAGGCCCGAAAAGGTAATTTTGCAAGCAGTTATGTAAAAGTTCCTGTTCATTTCTATCTCCTCTGACCTGAATTCTTTCTCTAAGCTGCAAAAGTAATGTGAATGTTCTATGTATTCCAGGAGAAGAGACATGTTTTAGATGCAATAATGTAACAATATATGTTCTAGCTTCTGAGTTCTTGAGGAAGCTCATGATTCTCATGTGAAAGAATATTGGTTTAGTTTATTGTGTGCCATTGGAAAGGAACTGCATGTTGCAGAATATTAGAAAATGTAATATTTTGGCAAATCCTGTAACCGGAGGAAGATGACAACGCACATTTGCTGTGAATTTTTCTAACTGTGTCCAAACTTGGTGGTGCCATCTGCAATGTTTGGATGCTGAAACTGACGCCCAGTATGTGCCCAGCATGAGGACCTATCGAATGGATTTTGGTTGTTTTAATTAGTATTTTGATTACTGATGTCACCATTATCTGCTTTGAAATCTGGTAAAAATGTTCATATTGTGTTATTGCTAATTTACATTATTCATGTTTAGTAGATTGAATCTTTTCAGACGCTTTGGTCAGCCTATGATCTTCATGTATGTTTATAATAATTTAGTTTTGGGTGCAATTTATGTGGCATTGATTTTGGGATTGTAATAAAGCTTTGAAACTTTATTCAGTTTGGAGTTTGATTTAAAGTTATATTGTTTATGTGTCCAGTATTTTTTATGTTACGCTGTTACTGATTTATGATTGAATGTTTCTGACTACTACTTCCTTCACTAAGTCCAAAGATCCCTTCAACTTCCATAGGTGAGAATTGTGATGGTGTCTCACCTGCATGCTGGTGGTTGTTGAACCACGGAACAGGAGAGTAAAAACTCTTTTTTGGGGCCCCAGCATATTTATGTATGTATGTATGTATGTATGTTTGAAATGCTAATTTATTTGTGTCTCTGACTATCACTCAAACCAAGCTAACATCAGTGTAACAAATAACAGTTTCAAAGTAAACTAATGAATAGTGTGAGTGACGGAATAAAGGACTGTAAAAATGGAGAAGTTGGTTTAGAGAGCGAGAGAGGTGTGGAATGGAGCTAAGGAGGGAAACAGTAATGAAGTGAGAGGTAGAAATTGAAAGGCAAGCCCGTCTCTGCCTGTCCGTGCCCAGCGGCAGAAACCCTCCGCAACACTGCGGATGAGCTGCTGGACCTCAAGCCCTGGACACCGAAACAAAAACTGCTGCACCTCGCCCCTTTGAGCAACCAGAGGACCCTTCAACTGCCCCCATTGCCACTTTTCCTGCAATACAGGACTGTCAGTCCGCACAGGATCCCAATCCACATCCGCTCGGAAAACCAAAACAACCTGGAACCACTTCAATGCATCTTGCTCAATGGACGATCCCTCTGCAAACACACAGCGGAAATCTGGGACATCATCACCACCCTCTCCCCCGACATCGCCTTCATCACTGAAACATGCCTCAGCCTCTTCTCAAACCCCGACATTGTCACCACAACACCCATTGGCTACAAAATGATACACCAAGACCGCACCTACAAACACAACTGAGGCATCGCCATCATCTTCAAGGAAACCATCTGTTGCATCGTCATCAACGATGACTACACACTCCTCATGGAACACCTCAACTACCAACTATCAACAGAAGACAACCATAAGAGGCACCAATGTATACAGACTTCTCGACCAGCTTACTGCAACATCATCTCCAATCTCATCGCCCCCATAGCAATCGATTCCTACCACTATGTCCTACTCGGCAACCTCAATTTACACATCGATGATCCCAATGATGCCAACTCCACCACCCTCCTGAAGAACCTGAACAACATCGTCCTCACCCAACTAGTCACCGAACACAATGAACAAAGCCTGACACTCATGCAACCCCATTTTCACCTCCATCAACAGAGTCAAATTCAGTCATGTTACATTACTCATGTGGTTCAACAACACCATTGTTCACTTCACCATCTCTGGCGCTCAATGCACCATCTCCAAACATCACAGATCCACCCACTGCAGTACTGGCAGGTAGCAGAGATTTGGTAGACTCAGCCACTCAGCACCACCTAATCCAAAGCTTCATCAGACCTAGAACAGGCCATCCAGAACTTCTCTGCATGGGTCACCAAATGCACTGACAGAGCCACCCCAATAAAACCAGAAAAAGCCAACAATACCTCAAATCACACCAGCTGGCATACCCCAGAGCTCAGAACCACCAAGCACAGCCAAGCTACCAACTAAAGAAACAATGGCGCCCCACAAGGAAATCCTCTGACAGAGTCACTTACAAAGCAGCCCTCAGCAATTATGACCTGCGCATCAAGGAAACCAAGACAGCAGCCATCACATCCCACATCGATACAGCAGCCAACCACACAAAAGACCTATTCAAAGTAGTCAAAGAATTGTCCAACCCAGCAGCAACAGAGAAAAAAAACTATTCTCCCCAGAGCTCTGCTACACCCTCTCAGACTACTTCCATAGCAAGATTGGCACCATCTAGAACTTCAACCCCAATCCACCTCTCTCAACCTTCTCAGCCTTGGCCAACCAGCACATACAAGTAGAATGCTCACCACATGGTCTTTATTCACCACACAAACCACCACAGCAATCATATCATCCATCCACTCCGGGGCCCCCACCAACCCCTGCCCCCACTGACCTTTCAACCTCGTGACCAATCAGCACAGAACTCACCACCATCATCAACCCCTCCATCACCACAGCGAAGTTTCTGGACAGATAGAAAGATGCAGAGGTAAGACCCCCTCCTAAAGAAACCCCCCTATGGCCCCAGCAAACTAAAAAATTGTAGACTTATCCCGATGGTTCCTTACCCTCCAAAGTACTTGAGAAGGCCATCAACCAACAACTAACCGAATACCTGGAACAAAACCACCTGCTTGATGTCTCCCAATCAGGATTTTGGGCCAACCACAGCACGAAGAGACCACGCCGATTGCTGCCACAGACAACATAAAAACCCTCCTCAACCATGGGGAGACTGTAACCCCGATCCTCCTCAACCTCTCTGTGGCATTCAATAGCGTATAACCCCACACCCTCATCAAAAGACTCCACAAAATTGGCATACAGCAAAACACTCTCAAGTGGATCACCTACTTCCTTCCAGGATGCACACAGAGCATCCGGCTGCCTCCCTTCACCTCCAGCCCAAGATCATCAGATGCAGCATACCCCAAGGATCATTCCTCAACCCCACCTTGCTCAACATCTACATGACCACCTTGCAGACATTGTCAGGTCCCAATGCCTCAACATAATTTCCTTCACAGTCAACACTCAACTTATCCTCTCACTCACTGAAGACCCCTCCACCGCCAGAACAAACGTCTGCGATGCCATGACCAATGTAGCCAACTGCATGAAAGCTAATTGTATTAAACTCAACTCTGACAAGGCAGAAGTACTGATCTTTGGGAAAAACACATGCATATGGGACCACACCTGGTGGCCAGCAGAACTCGGACCTACACCAACACCAACAGACCATGCATACCACCTAGGCATCAACCATGACATCAAACTGAACATGAAAGGAGAAGTCAACGCCGTCGCCTCCTGCTGCTTTCACACTCTCTGCATGATCAGCAAAATCTTCTGATGGATCAAAATCAAGACCAGGAAGACCATCACTCAGGTCCTTGTCACCAGCGGCTTCAACTACGACAACGCACTCTATGATGGCATCTTTTCCCAGCTCCTTTGAAGACCATACAGAACCCTGCAGCCAGACTCATCCTGGACTTCCCCAAACAGACCCACATCACTCCCCACCACAGAAACCTCTACTAGATCCCAACCAAGAAGAGATGCCAGTTCAAGACCCTCATGCACACCTACAAAGTCCTACACGATCAAGGATTGGCCTAAATCAAGCACTAACTCAGCGTCCATCTACCCTCAAGACACCTGCTCTCTTCATCAATAGCCCTTGTGCACACCTTTACATCTATCTGAGCCACAACAAAGGTTGCTCCTTCTTCTACATCACTGCCAAGATGTGGAACGACCTGCCCCTCCACCTTCGAATAAAACCCTCCCTGGCCGACTTCAGAAAGAAACTCAAGACCTGGCTTTTCAACAGAGACCCCACATCACCAGCACCTAGATACCCCTAGGGGTGACAGCTGCACTCTACAAATGGTTGATTGATTGATTTATTGATTGAGAGAAAATGAGTGAGTGGCTAAGTAAGGTGTAAAATCTAATAAGTGAAAAGGTACAAAAGTATTAAAATTTACAAAAGGGGAATGGAAGACATGAATTGTTAAAGTTGTAAGGTTAAAAGCTCAAAACAAATTAAATATCTAATCAGAAGTAATAGATTTTGGTTGACAGTTTCAGGCTCACTACAAAGGTACAGAGGTTAAATTCACAAGTCAGGTTTCACTGGCCAAAGCTTTTAAATTCTGACTTGGGACCTTATTTAGAGATTGGCAGGTGGGATACTTCACCAAAATGTGGAAGATATCTCACCCTCCATACTACAAGTGACAAGGATATAATTCAGGTGTCATATGATAGACAGGACATCTGCCATGTTCATGATGGAGTTTCCCATCAGTTATACTCTATGTATGACCCTTAAAGTTTTTTCAAGACGTCAAAGTCTTTCAGTGTGCACAAGATCCAAGGGTATAGTCCACAAGGGTGTCAGATGCCCCATCATTAAGCTCTCTCTGAATTGGTTGGTTTTGATACCAAGGCCCATATTTATACTTTTTGACGCTAAACTGCGCTAACGCAGTTTAGCGTCAAAAAATTTAGCGCCGTCTAACGCCATTCTGAAGCGCCATGCGGGCGCCGTATTTATGGAATGGCGTTAGCCGGCGCAAGCAGACCGGCGCTGCCTGGTTTGCGTGGAAAAAAACCACGTAGACCAGGCAGCGCCGGCGTTGGGAAAAAATGACGTTAGGGCGTCTTAAAATGGGGCAAGTCAGGTTGAGGCAAAAAAATCGCCTCAACCTGATTTGCGCCATTTTTTTACGACGCCCAGACGCCATTTCATGACTCCTGTCTTAGTAAAGACAGGAGTCATGCCCCCTTGCCGAATGGCCATGCCCAGGGGACTTGTGTCCCCTGGGCATGGTCATTGGGCATAGTGGCATGTAGGGGGGCACAAATAAGGCCCCCCTATGCCACCCAAAAAAAAGTAAAAAAATATAAAAAATAATACTTACCTGAACTTACCTGAATGTCCCTGGGGTGGGTCCCTCCATCCTTGGGTGTCCTCCTGGGGTGGGCAGGGGTGGCAGGGGGGGTCCCTGGGGGCAGGGGAGGGCACCTGTGGGCTCAATTTGAGCCCACAGGCCCCTTAACGCCTACCCTGACCCAGGCGTTAAATAGTGGCGCAAATGCGGGGTTTTTTGACCCGCCAACTCCCGGGCGTGATTTTTGCCCGGGAGTATAAATACGACGCATTTGCGTCGCCGTCATTTTTTTAGACGGGAACGCCTTCCTTGCATCTCATTAACGCAAGGAAGGCGTTCATGCAAAAAAATGACGCTATTTGCCAATACTTTGGCGCTAGACGCGTCTAACGCCAAAGTATAAATATGGCGTTAGTTTTGCACAGAATTTGCGTCGAAAAAAACGACGCAAATTCGGCGCAAACGGAGTATAAATACGGGCCCAAGAGCTTCTAGTGGGGCAAAGATGGATTTCATAGCTGCCAACGTTGTTTCAACAGTGAGATAGATTTTCCACCTGCCCCTGTCCAAGTTTTTACCTTCACACTTAATCACTTTTTAGGTGTTCGCAATCCTCAATCAGGAATGGAAGCTGCACAGGTGGCACAAGACTAGATAGATTTTCCACTAGAGACTATGGAAATGTTTTCAGCATGATAGAAAAGCTCTGAGTGGGTCCAACATGGTTTTCTTGCTTGTCTTGGTGCAACTTCCCTGGGCAAGCCTCAGTACCATGATCTGGTTCTCCAAAGGTGATAAAAATAAAAAATCTCCATTTAACTCTAACTGCAGGGAAGGTTTTATGGGTCAGACCTGCAGCTGCCATTTCCTAGGTCAGGGCTGTAGGTACCAAGTTTCTCTCCAGCATGGATTCCTGTAGGATCCACTTCACTGCGGTCAGCTGAGCCTTGTTGGCATCAGTTATTCTGCCTTTTGAGTCCATAGACCAAGCAAATAGGATGTAAGCCATCTGCCCTTGGAAATGCTTTGAATTCATTAGTTCTAGTCATACATTGAAAGGCATGCATGCTATTTTCTTACAGCAGAGCATTATTCAGGTGTATCTAGGATTATTCTGAGGGGGTAGTAGTTCAGCTACATGTCTCATATCGTGCACTAGCAAGTGAGTGGAGAGTTTTTCCTACCCAGTCCAGTCTACCTTCTCAACCTATGCCCACCTCTTGATGCAGCTCTTCTCTTCAGTGTAAAATTTCATGAAGCCTTAACCCTAAAATGTCTGAACAATACTTTCACTAGGAGTGTCTCTGATTCTCTCTAAACTACTCTCCTATATAGATGAGGTCTCCTCCTCTCTGCAGGGTCCAACTCTGTTCTCCCTTCTGCTGGGGCTAGTGCTAAAGGAGCTAGGAGGGCTCTGTGAATTATTACGAACAGCCCGCTTGAAGTTTCAAATTAAAAGAGTTAGTGTTCAGGCTGTCCTTCGTTCCATCAGTTATTCCTGTTCACTCTCAAGTGGCTGATTCCTACCAGGAGGCCAGTTCTTAAACCCCCACCCCTCCATCTTCCTGCTTCCAGGGACCATGCTGTAGGGGGGTAGGGTTGTGAACTCCAGCAAAGAATGGTTATTTAGCTTCAGAAAATAAGACTAAACATGAACCTGATTCCTTGAAAGTTCTAACTAAAGCAGCACAAAGTTCATTTTTATAATGTTACCTTTCACCATTAAATGTAATTTTAAAAATGAATGAGAAAACTATTTTGATCCCTGTTGCTAGCATTTTCTCAAGCAGATATACAAAATAATAATTTAAGTGATATATAAGCCTGCTTCCGGGGAAAACAGCTTTTAGCCCCTAGGTTACGGTGAGTGTGTGAGAAACTGGGTTGTTGGTTGATTGGGGTGTTAGCCTTGGTCAAGCAGCAACCACAATCCTTGTCAAGGTGAGGCACAAGCCAATCCCAAATTATCCTGTTCTCAAACCTCTGGTAGCTTGGCACAGAGATGTCAAGCTTAATATAAAGGTAATATGTAAAATATTTGTGAAACACTTCAAACAGTAATAAAGTAAAACAAAAACACAAAACGATTCCACACCAAGTTAGTAAAATAGAACTATTGTTAATAAATAAAACAAGAACAAAAACAGCAAATAAACAATCAGTAGAACCCAAGGTATGCAATTTTAAAGATTTCGGCGAAAATGGCTCCAAAAATCACAAAGTGGCAATTGTGAACATCTGGTTGCTCTCGACCAGGACAAAGTCACAAGTTCAGGTTGACTGCGATGTAGGGTAGGCCTGTTACAGGGACCCAGTTAGGCCAGCTGAAAGATAATGATAGTGAATCACATGTCAGGGGTTGCTTTTATTAATTCCAGGTTGGCTTGAAAGGTCCTTTACCAATCGAAAGCTGTAAACTTTGACTGGAGTATTAAAAGGCTTTTGTTGTTTCACAACCTGACGTGTATGGCACTGTGCTAATCTTATGGGTCAAGACTTTGCTGTAAAAATGGCAAAATACTTTGCCCCTTTCTACCTCGGTGTTGATGGCAAACTGCTAATCCTATGCTTTGTTAGAAAAACAGACAATTGAGGTGATCAGATTCAGAGTATCACTGGTGTTGTAGGGTTCTCTATACAGGAGCAGCTCTCCACCTAAACTTGAGAACTACCAGGAGCTCTCTGCTTCTTTGTATAATTTATGCAGCACTCTAAGCCTG
This sequence comes from Pleurodeles waltl, assembly GCF_031143425.1. NCBI lineage: Eukaryota > Metazoa > Chordata > Amphibia > Caudata > Salamandridae > Pleurodeles > Pleurodeles waltl. Next base: position 980,605,377 of record NC_090449.1, read on the forward strand.
ATAGGGTGTTGTTTTGAGATCTATCTATCTATCTATCTATCTATCTATCTATCTATCTATCTATCTATCTATCTATCTATCTATATATATATCTATATTACCTAGTGGCAATAACCACTAGGTAGTTACAGTTAGGACCTAGTTTGCATAGAAAAAGCCTTTTTTGTTGCTAATAACGTTGGCACTGTTTATATGAATCTTCACAGAATTTTCCAGGACAATATGCTGCTCACTTTAGCTACAATCTGGAAAGTTTTAGGGTGGTCCGTCAAGTGGGACCATAGGGTTTCTGAACAACGATAGCACCCGAACCACTGGGTGGCTTTGCACCGAATTTGGCAGAAAGGTAGCTCTTGGTACAGAAAGTGAGCTTTTTGTTATTTGATGTAAATCTGTTTAGTAGTTTTTCAGAAATTAAAGAAAATCTAAATTTGTGTCTATAGGGACGCGGAGGCTCCGCGAACCTTTCCAATCTTGTGCTGAGATCTGATTGGCTGCCAACACTTTAACAAGGAAGTGTTGGCGCAGCCATGTTGCACATATGGAACTTTACACAATACACTTTTATATCTCTATTATTTTCCTTACACATGTATACTTTTTCTACTCTACTGAAGTAAGAAAGAAAGAAAGAAAGAAATAAGAAAGAAAGAAATTAAATGTTCCTCTCCCTCCAATGCGCTACTCTATGTCTCATCCTATAACTCTCTCAATATATCCTCTACCTCCATTCTCTGACTCATTCCAAACCTCATTCTACTAATAGGATTTCTTTAAGGCCCTTTATTGACTCTTCCATCCTCTATCCCTTCTTGATCCACCTCAAACCTCATTCTACTAGTTTGATATCCTTTATAGCCCTTTCTAGACTCTTTCCTCCTCTAACCCTCCTTGACTCACCCCAACCTAATTTTACTACTATGATCTCCAAAATAACAATTCCAAGACTTTTCCCTCCTATATCCCTCCTTTGACTCATCCCAAACCTCACTTTACTACTATAATCTGCCTAATTGCACTTTCTAGACTCTTCCATCCTCTATCCCTCTTTTGACTAATCAGAAAGCTCACCTTACTAACGTGACCTCCCAGATAACACTACCTAGATTTTTCTGTCCTCTATCCCTCTTTTACCCTATTCAATCAAACTAAAAGACTCAAATGAACATATATATCCTAATACTAATCCACCACTAATCTTTTGGGTTCCGGAGAAGAGTGCTATTTGTCGAAGGCATTTTAATGCCTCATCAGTGGTGGCATGTACTATATAAATACATTTACAGTTTCAAATATAAGGGTCCAGAACTGGGATGGCGCCACTTGGCATGGTAGACTCAGAGATGACAGAGCTAGGTGCAGTGCAGGTGCAAGTTTTCAAGGCTGTTGGAAGACTGTTACATCCCTGATGCTTCAAATCAGGAGGCCAGTCAACTAGCCCTTAGAGTCACTTTGGATTCTGGGTCAAAAGGTACAGGTCCAGTCCTTGTCACCCAGGTTAGAGGGCAGCAGGTTAACACAGCATGGTAGCAGCCCTTTAGAGAAGCAGTCCAGCAGAGTAGCAGTCCTTTCAGCAGCACAGTAGTCCTTCCTAGCAGAGCATGCACAGGTCCAGAAGTGTACTGAAAAGTGGGTGTCAGAGATCCAGTATTTATACCCAGTTGTGCATTTGAAGTGGGGAGAAGCTTTTGCCTTGCAGTGGTGAAAAATGACTTTAGGAGTTTTTCACCACTGGGACATGTAAAACTGAAAAGTAAATTTCCAAACATTGCACCCTGACCTCTGGGTTGTCCAAGGCCTTCCCTAGGAGTGATGTAAATGTATTAAAAAGAAAGGTTTGGGTCTGGCAATGGCAGGCCTGAGATAGATTTAAAGTACTACTCAAGTGGGTGGCACAATCAGCGCTACAGGCCCACTAGCAGTATTTAATTTACAGTCCCTGGGCACAGGTAGTGCTACTTTACTAGGGACTTACAAATACAAGAAAATTGTCAATTGGGTATAAGCCAATCTAACATTTTTAAGGTTAGCAGTGGCAAAGTGTGCAGAGTCATAAGGGCAGTAAAAATGAAATGAAATAAACAAAAACAGGAGGCCTGAAAGTAAAACGTTAGGGGAAACCCCACCAAGTATGCCAGGTCTAACACATATCCCTCCTCCCCCACCAGCTGAAAAGGAGGAGAACTAACCAACTGCTTGGGAGTTCTCTTCACTATGGCACTGGCCTGATCTGTTCCAGGACAGTGTTCCACCATAAAGTCCATTCCCTGTTTGGAGATGGACCACCTGAACAGTTCAGGATTCTCATCCCTCATCTCATTAGGCATCTGAGGGATCGGTAGTCTGTCTGAACCAGGAAATGAGCACCAAACAGGTATGGTTTCAGCTTCTTCAGTGCCCAGACCACTACAAAGGCTTCCCTCTTTATTGCACTCCACTTCTGTATCCTGAGAAGGAACCTCCTACTGATGAAGGCTAAAGGTTAATGCAAGCAATTTTCATTTAGCTGTGAGAGTATGGCCCCATGCCATTCTCGGACGTGTTCATCTGGACAATTAATTATTTGGAAAACTCAGGGGCCTCGAGTGTGGGCGCTGTGCACATAGCCTTCTTCAGAGTATCAAAAGCATTCTGGCACACCTCTGTCCAGATCACCTCCCTGGGCTGTTTCCTCAAATTCAGCTCTATTAAGAGTGCAGCAATGGTTCCATACCCCTTGACAAATCTCTTGTAATAACCAGTGAGGCCTAGGAAGGCTCTCACTTCTGTCTGGGTCTTGGGAGGGGGGTTCCCAAACCAGAATGGTTAGGATTTTTACCTTGCCTCCTACCAATTGGTAATCCAAGTAGACCACTAAACCCTGCCATATCTGGCACTTACTGCCTTGATAGTCAGGCCTGCTCTCTGCAGAGCCTGAAACACATTTCTGAGGTGGCACAAGTGGTCCTCACAGCTAGAACTGAAGACCGCAATGTAGTCAATATAGGCAGCATTGAAGTTCTCCAACCTAGCCAGAACCTGGTTGACCAAACTCTGGAAGGTGGCAGGGGTGTTCTTCAACCTAAAGGGCATTACCTGAAACTGGAAATGCCCTTCCAGGATAGGGAATGCAGACCCCTCGGTCAAGGCAATCTGCCAATACCCAGAAGTTCAGTTAAACATGCTGATGAACTCGGCAGCTCTAAATCAGGCTATGAGCTCAGGAGATAGGATGTGCAGTATCTTGGTGTCTGCCCTGAGACCCCGGTTATCCACATAGAACCAACGTTTTGGAGTGGCAGCTGGAGGGGCAGCTTTAGGGACCAACACGATTGGCCTGGACCAAGGGCTGTTTGAGGGCTTAATACCCCCTAACTCCAGCATCTTGGAGACCTCCTCCTTAATGCTGGATCTCACCTTATCGGGCAAACTGTAATTTTTACTTTTCATTGGTGCACTGTCCACAGTGTCATGGAAACACCATGTAGTGAGTCCTGGAGTAAAGGAGAATAATGAGGCAAACTGACCCAACAGCTGGTGGTAGTCTCTCTGTTGCTCTAGGGTCGGTGTAGGGGAGAGGCTGACACTCTCCGTTAACCCATCCTGCTCCTTGTAAGAAAGGAGGTCGGGAAAAGGTTCATAGCTCTCCTCCAACCCATCATCTGTGACCAGGAGCATGATTAACTCATACGACTCAAAGTCAGGTTTGAGGCGACTGACATGCCAAACCCTAATTGGTTTCCTGGGAGTCTTGAGGTCCATCTATCACCTGATAGGGCCAAGACCAGTGATCATACAGGGCCAGAGGCTCCACAGAGTCCATTGCCCATCCTTTTTTGCCAGACTGCAGCTCAACCAGAGTGGTCTTCTGGTTGTACCACTGTTTCCTGACCTCCTGCTTTGATTCTAGATTTGCCTTAGTTTCATCTTGGTCTGGAGTGCTAGGACGTAGCTGACCACATTCTCTGGGGCCTTCCTGGGACCTTGCTCCTACCCCTCCTTTACCAGACTGAGAGGTCCTTGCACAGGGTACCCATGCAGGAGCTCCAAGTGTATGAAGCCAGCTTCCTTCTGCGGCACTCCTGGTATGCAACAACAGGCATGGCAAGAGGACGTCCCACTTCTGCCAAAAGGGCTCTGACAGGCCCATGATCATGTCTTTGACGGTCTTGTTTAACCTCTCAATAAGCCCATTGGTTTTGAGGATGGTAAGGAGTAGAGGAGTTGGAGGTTACCTCACACTCCTTCCGCATGGCTTTCATGTACACCACCATGAAGTTGGCACTACAGCCTGATACCACCTCCTTAGGAAATCCCACATGGGCAAATACTCTCAATAGTGCCCTGGCCACTGCAGGTGCAGTCACCATTCTCAGAGGCATAGTCTCTGGGTAACGGGTGGCATTGTCCACTAAGACAAGGATGAACCTATTGACCTATTGAACCTATTGACCAGTCTTAGGGCCCAGAGGCTTTCAAAAGGGATGCCAATGACAGGAAATAGTTGCAGGGGAGCCTTGCACTTTTTTCCTGACTTGCAGCTGTCTTGGCAGGTAGGCCAGGACCTGCAAAAACATCTGAGGTCCTCCTCATTAGAGACCAATAAAAGTGAGAGACAGGCCTATCAAAGGTCTTGTCCTGCCCCAGCTGACCTCCCAGGGCTACATCATGAGCCAGCTCCAGTAGGAAGGCCCTGTTACACTGTGGGAACACCAAAACACGTGTTGCATCAGGTTCAGGTACCTTAGGCTTGCCATACAGGAGAACAGTCTCCCAGTAGATCAGGTAATCACAAGAGGTGTCTCCAGTTGCCTGGTCCTTGGCCTGTTATTGTAGGCCCTCAAGAGTGGGACACTCCATCTGCGCCCTGCAGAACTCCTTCCTGGTGGGACCCAACTAGGTTCCTCAGGGTGGAAACATCCTCCCCTGTAGGTTCTGGGGCATCCATCTCAGGTTCAGTCTCCTCCTAGAATGTGGGAGACTCCGGATTGGGTTTTACCTGACCTTTGCCCTGTCTCTTTTGGCAGGCACCTGGGCCATTCTGCCCTCTTGGGCAAGCATCGATGGTATGGTCAGGCACACCCAATCAGGCAACCCTAACATATGCAAGTGTGACCTGAGCTCCACGTCCTTCCAGATGGTATGCTCCAGGTCACTGTCAAGCAGGCAAACCACAGGCATGGACGGACTCACAGCTACCTTCAAGAAACCTGAGACTTTCTCTGCTCAAAGGGAACTAGAGCCACTAGTAGTGATAATCATGGTTGTCAGCTGCAACAACTTTGTGTTAGACATTAGGGCTATCTGCTCTGAGGTCACCAGATGATATCTCATGGACGGTGTCATGCTTATTCCAGTGTCTCTCAGAGCCTACACCCTTTGCCCATTGATGGCGACCCACTAATAGTATCTTTATGTCACACAGTGAAACTATGATAACCGCTATACTGTTCCCCCACTAACTGAGACACTCTCCTTCCCAAGTACTATGCTACCCAAACCCAGTGACTGCCCACCAGTGGGGGACTGTGTCCACTTGATTCATTGGTATCCCCTTTGAGGTGACCATCCTATTGGCACTCTTAGCACTTGGGGGGTGCCTTCCCTAAGGTTGTATTATCAAGGAACCACATCATCTTTTTCTCAGTTGTGGAATGGGAGTCCTGACTCATGGGAATAGATTAGGGGCCTTTAGAGATCTCTTTAGTTTTATTTTTGTCTCCCCACCCTTCTTCCAGTTGGAACCCTTTCCACCCTGGTAGTGATCTCCCCCAGATACCTAATTGTGGACCCTAGTGCTGACCCAGTGGTCTGTCTACTTAGCAGGATCCCTGGAGGCTGTGAGCTTGCTGTCAATCAAGTGTTGATGCAGAACTGGAAAACAAAGACTGAACATGTGTTCCTTTGCAATAAAATGTTAGTGCCTCTGACAAGCCTTAACTGCACTGCCCTTCAAACATCCATCCAGTGTCTTGCAAAAGAAATCCACACAATCCACCCAGGTCTGTTGGGACAGTTTCTTACAGTCCCTAAACATCTGCCTATACTTCCCTGGGAAAGGCCATGCTTCCCGAGAAGGGCTTCCTGCATGGGTGGATATCTCATCCTGTCCCCCTTCTCTGGGTGAGAAGGGTGCCCCTCCCTTCACTAGTGATGTGCTTCCACAGACTAGCCCCCAATCCTCCTAAGGGATCCTGCACATCTATAAAGCAATCTCATGAGCTTGAAACCACTTATTAATGCTGTCTCCCACAACAAAGTCAGGCACTAGATGTTTCGGAATAGGGTCCGTCTTGTCTCCAGAGGGCACTGTTGAAATCCTAACACCCAACTGCTGGACTCTGCCTGCCTTGCCTTGCGAACCAACTCCGTCAGACTTAGTTCAGGAGCCAGTATCAGTGTTTTCTCCTCCAAGGCCCTCTCAGCTTTCGTCTCCTGCAAAGACCATTTTCCTTTCCTCCATTCTTAACTGGGCCACCTGAAGTTTGAATTCCCTCTCCTCCCTCCTCTCCATCACCTTCTCTGATGACAGGCTGTGAGAAGACACACCGATCCCTAACCTGTCAGTGGGCTCCACTTCAAGGATCATGTTATTGCCTTCAACCGAACATGGCACCAGAAGAAGGTCCTCCTCAGACTCTTCTATCTCATTATCCTCTCAGGTCCTCCTCAGACTCTTCTATCTCATTATCCTCTCTGAAGGGCTTGCCCTCAGCATCTTTTGGAGCACCATCTTCCTGGTGGTGTTCTTAGCTGGAACTGCTCTCTCCTTGCAGAACTCCTTGAGCTGGGTCACAGTGTAGGTATCCATGTTGGTCAGCTTATACTCCATTCTTGCAGGAGTGGTCCCATGCACAGCAGTCAGGGAGAGAATTTTGATAAAGCAAAAAGGGCAATCAAAGAGAATTTAAAATTCAAATTGGTCTCATATATGGGATGGTAGTGTGCACCAAATCACTGTATGACACTGCACAAAAGTCCTGCTCTTCACTGGTAATCACCAATGTGCAAAATTGGGTTGTTGGTTGATTGGTGTGTGAGCCCTGGTCAAACAGCAACCGCAATCCTTGTCAGGGTGAGACACAAGCTAACCCTAAATTAACCTATGCTCAACTCTCTGGTAGCTCGGCACAGAGCAGTCAATCTTAACTTAGAGGCAATGTGTAAAGTATTTGAGCAACACTTCAACAAGTACAAAAACCACATAAGAAGGCGCTCATGCCAAATTAGAAAAATAGAACTTTTTAAATAAATAGAGCAAATGACACAAGTCCAATCAGTAGAACCGGAGATATGGAATTTTTTTAAAGACTGTAGTTAAAATAGCTCCAAAAAGCACAAAGCGCCAGTTGAGGATATCTGATTGCGTTGGATGAGACAAAAGTACAAGTTCTAGCTGATCACAATGGAGCATAGGCTGGCTACAGGGACCCAGTAAGGCTGGGCTGTGATGTGAGGACTCTGTTGTCATTGAGTATTACATCAATGCGGATTGCAATCCGAAGTCCGGTGTTTAATTATGCAGCGTACAGTCAAGGCGATCCGTCAATTCTGAGGAGCCATGATGCTGCGATGGGTGACCATAATCGTCGTTGAGGCTGCAGTCAATGTGGGATGAGAGGGCCTGTGCCAAGAATGCACTGTGCAGCAGTGTTTTAGAAGGTTTTGTGGGCCTCAGTGGTGATGTGGGTCTTTCTGACGGGTACAATCCACACAGTAGCAGATAAGCGTTGGTTCTGCTCGGGGTTGCAGACAGCTATGTCCCGGGTATGGGCACCCCAGGATGTAGCAGGAGCCGGCCCAGGGCCATCTGTGGTTCCTCAAGGGGGGTTGCACGGCTCCCATCCCATTAAAATAGCCCAACAGAGGTGGTGATCTCCATGGCTGCGTGGTCTGAAACAGAACCCCTTTTCTTTTTTTAACATTTGCCCCAGGGAGGTGGTGGTCCCCAGGGCTGTGGGGGGGTCTGCAAGTCACTCACATACACAATATGACCAATGCCCTAGGGAGTACAGTTTAAAGAATGCCCCAGGGCTTCATGGGGGTCCGACGGCCCACCGCACACAATCTGACCAATGCCCTAGGGAGGTGGTGGTTCCTGGGGCTGCAGCAGAGGTGGCGCAGCCACCCCCACATGCAAATTCAGCAATGACCCAGGGAGGTGGCAGTGCCCGGGGCTGCCCCAGTTTTATAGTGATTTAAAGCCCCAGGGAGGTGGTGGTTCCCAGGGCTCCGGAAACCGGGGGGGGCCCCCATTGCAAATGTTTGAAACCCCAAAAAGGTGGTGGTCCCTGGGGCTGTTGGGGTGGCAGGCATCCCCCTACATATTATTTTTTTTACAGCCCCTGGGAGGTTGTGATTACTGGAGCTGTGGGGGGGACCAGAGGGCCCCCCCACATTAAAAAGCTTAATGCCTTCCGAACCTGCACTTGTTATTTTTGTATTTTTTTTTTCTGCAAATTTCACACATTTGTGGCAAACATTTTTAAAAAAAGCTTTTTTCATCACCAGAGATCAGGGGTCAGGGTGCACCTACCCTGGAACCTTTTTGTTCACATGTTTTTGTGGGACTCGCCTGAAACTGAGTCCCAAGATGGCTGCAAACACTTCCTGGTTTGAAGTGTTGGCTGCCAATCAGAGCTGTGCATTTGCTGTGCACGAGCTCTTAATCTTCGCAAAGTCGTCATGAACAGAAATATACAAATTTGTTTTCCCTTTAATATCCTAAAAACTACTGAACTGATTTGCACCACATAAGCGAATTGCAATCCCAATGACAAAGCTGGGCACAGCCAGGTGGTATATATCTATTCCTCACTTACACCTGCCCTGCCTGTTGTTCATTCATGCTGACAGGAAAACAGACAACAAAGACTGGGCACCACAGGTAGGTAGCCTGATCTGTTGTGTTTTATGTGTTTGGTCCCACTGTGCAGAGGACACGGGTGGCGGGCCTGGGGGCATTTCATTCTTACTAAAATGTATGCTGCCATCCTCCCACTGCATGGGCGGCTGGCAGATTGCCCTTTAAAAAAAAAGAAATTCCCCTGAACCCGCCACCTGTGCTCTACTATCTCTATGCCCCCTCAGTGCATCTTGCTAGAGCCAGCCACCCACAGGGCACAGGCGGCAGGCCTCTGGGCATTATTTTATTTTAAAGTGCAAGCTGTTAGGTGCATGGGTGAATTGCAGCTTGCAATTTAAAAAAAGAAAAATGCCCTTGGCCCGCTGCATGTGCCCTGTGTGCAGCGGGCCCTACAATATGTTAATGCCCCCCCCTTCGCAGGCTGGGGGAAGGTCTTGCTAATTTAAAACCAAAGGAGGCAAGCATACAAGTTCCACAGGTATCATTCCTTAGCAGGTTTATGTCATATGTGAAGACCTTGACCAAAAACAAATTGTCTCAAAGGTAAATAAACATAAAAATAAGATCCCTATGTTTGGTACTTAAAGAATTGTAAAATAAAGTGCTGAAAAATGCCACGAAATTGACATATTTGTGCTGCAAAATTTGCTAATCCATACTCCAATATCCTTGGGAGGTATGATAGATGTCATGATAAATTTACAAATATGTGCAAACTAATGTCAAAGCAACATAAATCCCTACTAATGGAGCCTAATGAGGATTACCATAGTGCAAATTGTCAATCCAAATATTGCACAGGTGAGTCACTAACAAAAAACCCTTGCTTGCTATAGTAATCTGCAAGATTTCCCATAACAAAATAAACAACTACATGCATTAGCACAGTGTAATAACAATCCACCCATAAAAGCCCAATGCCTTTCAAGCACGCTTTTCAAAATAAGTAATTAAGGCCTACTTGCTTTTTCCTAACTTTTCATTAAACACAGATCACACCTAAGAAATCTTACATAACTTTTCCCAGTAAACTGATAAGGCCTCTAGCCTTTACCACTGACTTGAAACTATATACAACTCACGCCTACCGAAGTGTGCATAAAATGTCAACCATCAGGCTTACATTTATAACATTACAAATTTGTACAAAGCTACAGTTGGCAAAACAATATACATTCCCTGTCAGTATGGCTTATTAAGCATTCTCACAGTGAAAGTCTATTCCCAGGTTTTTTCAGAGTGGGTGGCCAGCACCAATATCCTTACTTTTTGTACTCATCCTTACTATTGTATCCAATGTGTTAGCTTGTAACAAAGACGTTTCCAAAGCCTGTAACATAATGCGATACCAGTCACTGTTAGAAGTATTTTGGCTTTACAATAGGCTCTTCACAATAAATAAGCCAGACCTACTGCCTTTGTAAGAACTTGTCATGAAAACAAGGTCAGACCTATGACATCAGGCATAATGCTTATATGCACACTAATTAGGCTTATAGACATTATTATTGCCTTCTCACCATAACCATGTCAGCACTACTGTAGTGAGCTTAAGCTTTCCCACAAGGCAACCATCAGGCACACATTCATAAAACTCCAAATGTATACAAAACTACAGTTGGCAAAGCAAAATACAATGGGCCTCATTTACGAGGCCCTATTGGCACACTGTGCCACTGGAGTGTACATTTTTTGATGCTCCAGTGGCACAGTGTGCCAGTCCATATTTACAAGACCATGCAGAGACACCTTGCGTGGCTTTTCATGGCCTTGTAAATATGGACCACTTTCACTCATAACACTCCATGAAAGGGGCATTCCCTGGGTGTTGCTTGGGGTGTTCCTATGCAACACCCATGGAATCAAAAGGAATCTGATGCATTCCCAGGTTTACAAGTCTGAGGAATGCGTCAGATTCCTGCGCTAACCCAGGAGTGGTATAAGAATGAAGCAACAGGGAAAAATATCTTTATTTATCCCCGTTTTTTCTCTTTCTATGTGTGCTTCATTATGCAGCACACATAAAAAGATGAAAACCCCTCTTGTGATTGCTTTGGTGCTGGAAGATGCCTCTTCTGCACAAAAACAATAATCCCCGCAACACATGCATCCTTGCACCATAGTGCAAGGGTGCCTCCGTTGGTGCGAGGCAGCAATTTGGGCATCAGTGCAGGGGGAGAGAACAGAAATGCACCCTATGTTGTAGATACAGAGCATTTCAGCCCTTTCCCAGTGGTGCAGGGCACCGCAGCCACCTGCGCCACAGGCCCCATAAATGAGGCCCTATGTCTCCTAACAGTGCTCAACTAGGCCTAGGCAAAATTGAAATCATGTCGGAGTACTTCAGATAATTTTGTGAATTTCGCATTACATTTGCTATGCAAAATTCCTGCATTACACCATTATGTAACTTTGCATAACTTTGCACCATTTGCAGTAAAAATTTACCATAAATTGTGCAATTTGTGGTAATTTGCAAACAGATTTTACTTCACGTGCACAGAAACAACAGCTGTTGTTCACTATAGTTTATTTAAATGGATCCTCGCAGGAAAAATCGGTGAGAGGATAAATTTCACATTAAAATATAGCACAAAATGATGAACTGGCATTTTCCGTAAACTTACATTAGTTTTACACACTGCTAGGCTTAACAAGGAGTATCACAGTGCAGTACTTCTATACTTATAGTTTGTCAGTGGGGTAACCAAACCCAAAACCCATGCTTATGAGATTCCAAGTAAAAGAAAACAACTATTGGTAGTCTTTAATTCAGTGTCATAATAATCAGTCCTTACATATGTATCGACTGTAAAATGCTTGGTACAATCAATATGTCAGAACTACTGCCTTTATCGTAACTTTTTATACAATCAGTTACACGTATAGCATTTATCATTCCTTACAGTCATAAATGTATAAATGTTTACAAAATTGCAGTTGCCAAAACAAAATAGTATCTCTTGTAATAGAACCAAACAAGTATTATTATAGTGCATATGCTCTATCCCTACAGTTTGTGTGGGTGGATCACTAATGCCAAAATCCTTTGCCTACTATGGTATTCTGTAAGTGTACATGTAAGAAAATACTGTCTCTAGGGTGATAACTAGGCCTGGGTGGAGAGCAAGGAGTTGCGCTACGGGAAACTTTGCGAAGTGGGGAATAAACTCTGCTGCGCTACGCAGAGTTACGCTAGTGAGCGGAGTCGTCCGTTGCATCATTCGCATTGCATTCAACGTCAAAAGCAGTGCAAAGTATGTACTTGCATTCAAAATCACGCTCAAACGGCACCACACGGTTTGCATGGGCGCGCCCATCTTTTTTTCACTCTCTTTATGGTGCTAGGCCTGTCATTTCATCCCACTTAAATCTTTGAAATCCTCCACCCTTATACTTAATCTACCCCCTTTTTTTATTTGTTGTATATATGGGTCTTTTTGCGCCTGATTATTTTTATGTTTTTTTTTGAAAAATGTATTTTTTGTGACTTTTTATATTTTTGTTTATTTTTTCCTTATTTCTTCCTTCCTTCTCCTCTTGTATCTTTTATTCTCTTCTTCACTCAACCCCTCCCAATACCATGGCAGAGCAGGGGAGCAGCGGCTGCTTACCTTGTGGATGGTAGCACCGTCAAGGGTTGCAGCCTTGGCTGATCTTCAGCGAAGAGGAGGCGGCAGAACTGTTTTTTTATGCGCAGTGCCACCCACACTCCATACTGGCGGCAAATGTCAAGCCTGGGAGCAGTTACCCACTGAGGGAGGGTCAGCTGTGTTGGCCTAGGGTGTGCCATTGTGTCAGGCCCCCCCAGCCCAGATCCAGCATCCCGCCCAGCAGGCAATGTACAGCTAGACAGATATAATCGACCTCAAGCAGAACCTGCTCGACCTGCTAGCCGTCAAGATTCCGGGGCTTGGTGAGTATAATATTTTTATTGTGTTTGTGTTCTACAATGCTGCCTTTTCTTTCCAAATAGCATGCAGCTTGCACTCAGAGGTAAGTTACATTTAGTTTATGTTAAGAATATAATTTATTATGTGATCCAGTTCAAGCTAGAGAGGTGCTCTGATGCTACAGCATCGTACTCGTAGGCACTCACTTTAACAGATTATTTAAGAAGCAATTGCTACACAGACTCCTCTGTCCTCCTGTCTCCATAGCGAATAACTGATATCAGTGAGTTAGTGTTCTCTGCTACTTTATGTAGCTCATATAGCTATTTCACAGTGATGGGGGCATGCATGGCAAAAAAAGGGACACTGAGTTGGTCCATCAAGGGAGTTGAGAAATGAGAATAGAATGAAAGATCATTCATTACAATGCATTAATTCCAGATGTATTTTGGATAGTTGATCATGCTAGTACCATAGGCAATCTGAATGTACAATGTTATTGCATTTGCCTGTTAAAAAATAATTGTGTAGAGATTAACGGTATCACTAATGTACTTTTTTTTAAATCTTCTTTATTTCTTACATCAGTACCCAAGGGCAATAAGAGAGGCACTACACCGGCGGTTCCTGCAGGAGCTGGGAAGGCGCCGACTACCAGCGCTGATTATGATGGCTCTGCTCATCCCAGTATGTCCAATTATTCAATATTATTATTATTATTATTATTATTATTATTATTATTATTATTATTATTACTATTATTATTTTCCTAACTTTTACCTCTCCTCACTTTTATACTATTTTTAAATTTGCCTTGTTTATTTGTTTTACTCTCTTCCTTTTTTTCAACTCGCCATCCAAGTTTTGTTTAATTCCTGCTATCCCTGCATTATCTTTTGTTCTGTCTTTCATTGACCATTTTGTATTCCACCCCTTCATTGCTCTTCAATGATTCCAAGTCATCCTCAGTCATAGACTACATCTCTGCCCCTCTCTAATGCAGATCTTTTGGTTTGCTTGACTACCTGGCTGTTCTAAAATTCCAACAAAATGCCCAGAGTGATATTTTTGATAGATGATACCGAAGTGCTAACTAAACTGTAACAATGTATTGCAGTTGCATTTGTTTGATTAAAAAAATTAAGAAGGAAGAGGTGTACCTGTCATCTAAAAACCATATACTTTTTTCCTAGCCACACCAACCAGTGAGACCAGTGGAGCTGGCTCAAGTTCCTCAGCTGCAGGAGCAGATGGAGCAGCGGGAGACACTGCAGCAAGGATGGGCGATGGCAAGTCACTTTGCTTGTTTATTGACAATTACTCACTAGCTACAAGAGCATTGTAGTGATCAGATTTGTGAACATCCGCATTACAGCTACAGCGTGGTTGGGCAATTTATGGTCTCTTTTTGGGTAAATAAATGGAAGGGTGAAAGGATGATTGAAAGAAAGGGTGGTTAGAGAGTACTGAATGGATGGATGAAGGATTGTGAATTGGGGTGAAAGACTGGATGAGAGAACGTAAAGCTTAAATCATGGTGGCTATGGGTGAAAATAGCATGAAGAATTAAATGATGATTGAATGATTACTTGAATTAATAATGAACAGAGATCTTCTATAGAGAGGCATGCTTAGTTCTCACCTATATTGTTACTTTTTGTGTTTTTATCATTTATGGTTACCAAAGCTAAGGTTAAAAGTTGGGGGTAATTTAATTTCGGTTCTAATCTCTTGACTCACTGTATTTTTTAAATGAGGCAGATACGTATCCCATCATCATTCATCAATTACCCTCCCTGCCCATGGCATTTTGCCACCCCTGACAGATTTATTTTATGCCTGTTCTGATTTTTCCCTTTAGACCTTTGCTACACAGTGACTGAATAAGCCAAAGCTTAGGCACATGATGAATAGATAATCAGTGATGGTCCTCTATTCTTCCATAGCAAAAGCTCTACTTAGCTGCCTAATCCTTTAGCCTTACTATGCAGTAGAGTAAGTCAATTTTCTTTCCTTTCCTTACTGCCCAGCGAATGAATTTGTTGAAAAGAATTTGTTATGGTGGGTGAGGCCAGTGAATAAAATGAGACTAGTAAATGTCTGATTTGAATTCAAGATTGGCGTAGGGAAAACTCTGTGGTGAGCATGCCAAATACAATCTATATAGTCTATACTTTTCACTGTAGTGCACTGCATTGTGTTCCCCACTCTCTAGTTATTGCAGACAGGATAATATATCCCCATTTTATACATGACATGTAGGTCATATCTTATTTATTCATCTGCCTCTTTGGAGTCTGGGTAGATTAGAAAGCAGTTAGGGAAGAGCAGGGCCGTTGGAATTAAAGATAGCTAATTGCAACTACAGCTGTTCAACTGCGGACAGTAGCAAAGTACTCTAAGTGCTGGCCAGAATGCCTCCAGTTACTTGGCACAACAATTTGTACTACATAGTGCATAATGCCTTTCTCATCATAAATGAGAGGTAATTCATTTTTATTTTTCCTCGAAATGTGTCTGATTAGTTACTAAAAAAGTATTTAAAAGAAAGACAATGAAATTATAGTTTTTAATCAGGTCTTATTCTGCCTTAATTCTTTTCTAACAGAAAGGCTGTGCTTTTTATGTGAGTGTGTGTAGGTGAACAAATAGCATTGGGCCTCTGACTCTCCTAATCATAATCACATCAAATTACAATGTCCCTAGGGGAGCACTAATGTAATACTACTGTGTAACATTAGGTCACAACTCAATAAATCACATAGCCTGGGGGAAAGGGGTTAGGGGCTCAATAAATGGATGGAAAATGGGATTTGGGGAAAGGTGTGACAAAGACAAAGACTTCACAAAAGAAACAGCAACAATATTCTTTGGGGTGCTGAGCAGCACACCATCATCAATCTGTTGATAAGTATAACACAGTTCAGTTATATGCACTGCATACAGTCCTTCGGCCCCAGAGAGACCCCACATAGTATATTCTAAGTGTTATGTCTTCTAGTTTTGAAATATGGAAGATTGACTTTAACTCACCCAATTCTACAATTTATGATTATTAAAAGAAAAGTAATACTGTATTGCTGAATTGGGCGATGCATCTCCATTCTCCTTGGAATGTCTATTACTCTTGGGTGCCTGTCTGAACCTGTCTGGTAGGTAAGCTGGAGTCTTGAGCTTTTCCCAAGTTTTGTTCATACAGAAAAGGACTTGGAGAAGGCCTGCATATTGAAAGGAACAGTAACTTCATTATAGAGTAAAGGAGAAGGACAAAAGGAAGCAATTTAAGCTTCATGAGGAGTCGGGAGTGTACCAAGAAGATTCAAAGGCAGAGCAAGAATATAAGAAGTGTTTCACACTTGAGCCAACAATGCAGCAAAAACATACTCAGCAGCATTTCCAAATCAACGCACCTCTCTTCAGTTCACAGAGCTGAATGAGTACTAGGCATTAGAGTCTTCGCCATCATCATGGTTTCTCTTTGATGTTGATAACTTTCTCCTTCTAGCTGTTGAGGTATTCCCACCCTGAATCCTTCCATCCTCCTCCTCCAGATTGTGAATAACTCCATCCCAGTCCCAAACCGAGCAAGGTAGGCCTGTGAAATGCACTGCTGTTGAAGAACAAATAGAGAAAAAGAACTTGAATATTTTGTGTGTAGATTTATGTTT
Organism: Pleurodeles waltl; assembly: GCF_031143425.1. Lineage (NCBI taxonomy): Eukaryota > Metazoa > Chordata > Amphibia > Caudata > Salamandridae > Pleurodeles > Pleurodeles waltl. Next base: position 980,621,783 of record NC_090449.1, read on the forward strand.
GGTAACTAAAGTGGCTGGTCTGTTCTGAGGAACCAGAAAAAAGGAGTGGACCCTGAAGGTAAATTTCAGAAAGAACAATCACTTTCAGGAAAAAATGATCACCCATAATCCCCCAAACATTGCAAACCATCGGAAAGAAGTTTACAATTTGTTGCACTCCCTCCCTTACTGTCAGACACCACATACATCAGTCATCACTCACAAATTCACAATCACACAAAATATCAACACTCATTGGTGCAGTAGCTACTTAGTAGTTACCTCTTCCAACCCAAGCATGGTGGTTGAACAACATTTTTCCTCTTTGATGGTATCGACACATTGGAATTTGGCATTGGCACTGGCAGTCTTTTAATCAATTATCTTCTAGGGTAGCCTTTCTAGGTGATGTAAAAAAGTAGGATAGACGAAGGCATGTGTGGGAGGCAGGCATTGTCTCCAATGTCCTCAAGGGTATGTGGGGGGTTCTTCACTGCTCACAGGTCCAACTGCAATCCGAGCTTATATCTGACAAAAAAATTGTGAGGAAGCATAAATCTAATTCAAACATAATGTTCCACTGGCATTTTTTTTTTGCAAATAAAAAAAGAAGTTCAATGAGAAATAATAAAAAAGTTCTATGGTGGCACTGGCATACTCAGTCCGGGAAGGAAAGTTTGTCCTCAACCTCTAGTGGTTCTCCCAGAAGTTGGTCAGCTAACACACTTGATTCTAACGAATAATACTCTTCCTTCTCCTGTGGTGTTTCAAGAATGTGTAATCAGGTGGTATAAAATGCTGGTTCATTTTGATCATGTTCAGTCTCTCCATGTTTTGAGGTGAGGGAATGGTCCTTTTCACTATAACAACCTCACCAGCTGCACTGAACACATGTTCAGCAAACACATTGGCTACAGGACAAGCCAGACACGTTATTGCCAGCCAGCTGAGTCTTCCCATCCACATACACCTATTTTGGGTCATCCATATTCTCCTTTAACATCCATTGAATGGTCATTGGTGGTCATTGGTGCTGCAACTTGCTCAACTGCTTTTTCCTTTGTTTCTGTACTGGACTTAAGACCAGCCACTTGAAACTAAGCCAATGAGAGGTTAGGTCAGATTCTTCTGTTGATGTTGTCACTGGTTTTCTTGTTGGTGGGGTTGGCAGATGTGAGACAAGACTGCCCTCTCTCGAACTTGAAGTCGGTACCCCAGAACAGCCATTCTTCTTCTATTTCTCCTGCTTGCTCTTGTATTGTGAACAATCCCCTTCAGAAACAGAAATGAAAATGGAAAGAATGTTTTCGTAGCATGGATCAAGTAGGGTGGCAGAGATGTACTCTTTGGAGGAGATGATGTCATTTTGAAGCCATGCATTACAAGTGAAGCAATAGCTTAGGCTCTCAACCAAGGCATGCACTTCTGTGTTTTGTTCGGACCCCAAATGTGAACCTTTCAGGCACCTTCTTTAGTGTCTCCTGTAGCAGATGCAATAACTTAATAGCTTGATCCATTGTACTGTCCTCCTTACTAACTTCCCATGTCGAAACCTCAAAAGGGAGCAGCATCTGTGTGAGGCATTTGACTAGGCCCCATTTGTCCCCATTCATGGTTATAGCTATAGCAATTGCATCAGCCCCTCTTTGAATGACATAGACATTGATCTGTTTGTACTGCTCAAACAGACATTGCAACATATAATAGGTTGAGTTCCAACGTGCTGGCATCTTCTGTACCAGGGCTTTAACTGTATTCTGCTACCACACTGAATAATCCGAAACTCTTTCCATGCTTTAAAAGAATGTCTAAAATAAGTGGAGAAGCATCTCCAGGTGGTCAGTATGTTGCTGACTATGGCCCTCATTTCAACCTCAGCGGTCTTTTTCCAAGACCACAAGGTACCGCTGTGATGAAGACCGCCAGTGCAGGCGGTTTTCTGCGGAGCGAATCATGACTGCTGGCATCCCTCCGTCCTTTTTCTGCCAAAGGGCCGCCAGCAGCCATACTGGCGGTTGGTGGGGAAGTGGAGGCTGCTTCACCTCCACCGCCCCATCATCAGAACACCGCCCACCGAATTCCAACCCAGGATTTGGTGTGGCGGTGTTCTGGTGACGGGGAGCTGACGGTGGAGCAGCCCCCATGGATCCCGTCCCCTCCCGGAGGATCACCGGACAAGGTAAGGTGATCGTCCGTTAGGGGAGGGGGGTCAGGGGGTGTTGTGTGTTGTGTACGTGCATGGGGGTGTGCGTGTGAGTGTGTAGAGGGGGTGTGTGAGTGCATGTATGCATGCGTGGGGTGTGTTGTTTGTATGTGAAATGTGTGCGGGTCGGTCTGTGTGCATGTCTGTTTGTAGGTGTGCGGGTATGTGTTGTAATGTATGTGTGCATGTAGGGGGTGTGTATGTTGATGTTGGGGGTGAAGGTGGGGGTGGGGAGGGGGTGTTCATGTTGGGGGCGGGTTGGGGGTATGTATGTTGGGGGTATGTATGTTAGGGGTGGGGGTGGGGAGGGGGTTGCTGCAACTTTGGGGTGGTAGGGGGGTCGGGTGTGAGGGGAGGTCTCGGGTAGGGGAGAAGGTCGGGGGAGACCCCTATCAGTGCGAGGGAAGGAAGTCCCTGGCACTGATAGTGCCTACCAGCATGGATTTTGTGGCGGTTCCAAACCACCCGAAATCCATAGCGGTATGCAGGGTCCTGATACCACCAGTGGTCTGGTGACGGCACCGGGCTGGAGACCGAAGTCTCCAGCCCAGCGGACGTCACCACCCTGGCGGTCGGAGTGGAGAAGTGGCGGATGACCATTGCGGTAACCGCCATGGTCATAATTCCATTTTTTTCTGCCGGCCTGTTAGCGGTAGTATCACCACTTCTCCCTCGCCAGCCAGGGTCGTAATGAGGGCCTATTTCTTCTTTTTAAAGAAAGTCTTGCACAACCAGGTTGATACAGTGCATCAAACATGGGAGCCTGAAATAGCCACCATCTGCCATGGCCTTGATTATGTTACAGCCATTGTCCATGACAACAGTTCCAATTCAAAGACCTCTGGGTAGTAGCCATTCAGACACCGTGCTATTAAGTTTGTCCAAGATGTTTGCATCTGTCTGTGATTTCTCAACGGCAAACATGGCTACTGTGGCATACCGCCGAACGCTCTTAAAAATTTCTTCAGGGCCAAGACATGCAGATAGCTTTGGCTTTACCCCCACAAAATATATCCAGTGTGCAGTGATGCACATGTAATTAGTCACCCAACAACTGAGCCACATGTCTGTCGTCAGGTGGATAGTGTGGACAACCTTTTACTGCAAAGCTTGCCCAACCAATTGCAGCACATCATGATGGCGTCCTGGAACAGCAGCTTTGGCAAAATAGGTCTGATTTTGAAAATTCCATTTTGGGCAGAGGGCTGCCACAAACTCTAAGAATTCAGCTCCTTCCACAAAAGAAAAAGGGAGGAGTTCCAGCGCTAACATTTTTGCAAGCTTCCCATTGTACAAACGTGCCACTGGGTGGCTGCGATCATATGGCCCTTCCTGCCTAAACATACCAGTAGTTGTAGCCTAGATTTTCTTCTTTTGTGGGGCCACTGATGTAGACGATTTTTCAGATGTAGGTGGTGTAGACTCAATGCGCGTCATTATGCAGTCACCATATTCCATGATGTATCCATCTGACTCTGAGTCTTCCTGTGTCATTGTGAGGTCACTGAGATAGGTGTTTTTGGTGCACTACTGGGACAGGGCTGCTTTGTGTGAGGATGTCACCCTCTTCTTTCTCACATTCCACCATGATTTGACCTGTGGTAGCTGATGTTTTCTGGCTCTCCTCACCTTCACCACCACAACCGCGATCAGTCACTTTTTTTATATGGATCATCTCGAGTACCATAATGAGAATCAGGCTTACCTCAATGAACACTCATGTGACAAATGGAGCATATGGTAAAGTTCTCCTGTTCAATATTCATAAAAAAGTCCCAAACTGGGGAGAAGTACTTTCTTATTGGGACACTGGAAATGCCCGAAGAACTGGAGGTAAGTGGGTGTGTTGATTGCCTCTCTGCAGTGCATACTTCTACTGAGGTACCGGTTGGTGCAGGTCTCTGCTGGGGCCTTACAAATTTGGGAGCTGGTGGTGCTGCCTGTGCCACATCCCTCGGAGCAGGTTGGATGGTAATGTCGGACTCCTCTGTGCCGGGTTCCACAATGACTTGTTTGTCATCATCATCATCCTCCTCCTCATCGTACCATTCAATGATTCTAAGGCTTTCTGGTACTTTCCTTTTCCCACTCCTGGTGTTTCTCAGACTCTGCCGGGGTCAACTCCATGTTCCTATCATTGTCATCAGAAGTGGTGCTTGGAGAAGATGGTTGAATAGTACCCTTCCTTTTTCTTGCTTGAGGTCTGGGAGCCATTCATTCTAAAAGAAGAGGTTCTTGCTTGGCAGGAAGCTCAACCTCCTCTTCTGCTCCACCTTTGGGAAGATCTGGCTAGAGCTGCTGTTCACTTTGCTCTGTTTTTTTAAGCGATTGGGTACTACTTTGTGAAAGGGACAAATCCAGTTCATCATCACTGCTTGTTCACATCACTATGATTGTAGTGGGTGCCTCCCTGACTGACATGGTCTTGGGCTTAGATTTGGGTGGTGCTGTTGATGTAGGAGTTCTGCTCACAGGTTACAGGCAGCCACACTTCACCTGAAAAAGGTTGCGGTTGGCACGCCACTGGCCGAAAGCGGCTTCTTCTTGTCACTGGCCACTTTCTTGGGAGCAACTTTTTTTGGAGCCATATTAAGCTCCAGGTTGGCAGTGGCACTAAAATGCAGAAGCGAAAGAGTTTGGTGGACCGTAGTAACTGTAAGGCCTTCTCTTTGGCAATACTGTGGGTAATGTGGGATCTCTTCTCTTGTGTATCTAAAAACAACCAAGCAATTAAAACATATAGTTAGTGAAATGTGGCAGTGTTGCAGGTTGACATAGTGCAGACAAATGCAATCCTAGTGTGGTTGGTTACCTATATAATAAATACCAACCTAATCAAACATTGTAAAGGCAAACCACACCCCCACACCATAATAAAATTACATTTCAAGTCAGACAGCACACCAGGCAGATATAGATCTTTGCTTTATCTCCATCTGCTTTAAAGGAGACACCTGGGGGAGTCAGAGAGAAGTGAAGGGTAAATGGAACAATCCTTTAAATAACCTATGGTGGCAAGGTGGTCCAGGGGAAATGGAATAATCATTAACAAAATGAATTACGCTGTTGGTTTTTCTCCAGTTCTCCACAGCCACGGTGTCCTGGAGGAAATGGAATTACAACTAAAGAAACTGAATGCTGTGGTGCAGCTGTACGTCTTTGGTGGGTGGATAGATGAAGAATTTAATGGATGGGGAAGGATGGATCAAGGCAAAATACAGAATTATATAGCAATTAAAACATTTTTTACAAACATTTAAAAAACTAAAATATAAAAATTTAAATAAAACCAAAATTGAATATAAAAATAAAACAATTAAATAAATTGTAAAAAAAAAAAATAATAATAAAAGAAATGAAATAATTAACAATAGAAATAACACAATTAAAATAAAAAGATAAAAAATAGAAAAATAAAACAAAAATAGAAACTTAAAACACAAATGATCAATAATTAACGATGCTTGTATGTAAGCCTATGTCAAAGGCACACTGTCTGCATGCACAAAATGGCTACCAGCCTCATGGTCAAACAACAATAACAAAGAGCAAGTAGGTATGGCAAACAAAGGACATACGCAAGTCTAGAGTAAGGGCCACTGGCTGGATGGACAGAATGGTTGCCAGCCAGCCACATGGTCAAATAACCAGGAGCAAGGAGGCATGGCGGACAAAGGACACATGCAAGCGTATGGCAAGGACCACTGGCTGGATGAACAAAATGGCTGCCATATGGTCAAAGACAACAATGAGCAAGGAGGAAAAACGTCCGTAACATTTACGCCAGAACCACAACAACGTTGTTAACGCAAGCAGAACCACGCTTGCATTAACAACGACTCCCTTTTTGTCTGCCTTAACCACGCATGTGCTGAACAAGGCATATGCGTGGTTAAGGTAGAGAAAAAGGGAGTCAGCATCCGGAGAGGATGCGATCAGGTAAGTGGGGTTGGGGTAGTTTTGTTTTTAGGGTCAGGGTAATTTTGGTTTTAGGGGCGGGTAGGGGTAATTTTGTATTTAGGGTGAGTTTTTAGGGGTGGGGTGGGGGTTGGGGTAATTTTGTATTTAGGGTGGGTGGGACGATGGGTTTTTAGGGGTAGGAGTTGGGGGGTCGGGGTAACTTTCTATTTAGGGAGGATGGGAGGGTTGGGCTTTTAGGGGCGGTGGTGGGGGTCAGTGTAATTTTGTATTTAGGGCAGGTGGGGGATCGGGTTTTAAGGGGTGGGGATCGGGGTAATTATGTATTTAGGGTGGGAGGGTTTTAAGGGGTGGAGGTCAGGGTAATTTTGTTTTTAGGAGTGGGGGGGTCAAGGTAATTTTGTTTTTAGGGCCAGTGGGGGTAGGTTTTTAGGGGCGTGGAGTGGAGTCGGGGTAATTTTGTATTTTGGGGGTGGGGTCGGGTTAGGACGTGGTAAGGAAAGTGGGGCTGGGAGAGGGTTGGGGCAGTTTTTAGGGGTGGGTGGTTGGGTTATTTTGTTTGAAGGGGCGGGTCGTGTTTTTAGGGCAGGGTGGGGGTCGGGTTCTAGGTTTTTAGGGTGGGGGATAGGGTAAGGGTAATGTTGTTATTTAGGGTGGGTGGGGATGGGTTTTTTGGGGCAGGGCGAAGGGTTGGGATAATTTTGTATTGAAGGTGGGTGAAGGGTCAGATTTTTAGGGGCGGGTGGGAGTAATTTTGTTTTTAGGGGTGGAGTAGTTTTATTTTTGGGGAGGGGTTGGTTGTTTTTAGGGTCGGTGGGGGGTTGGGGTAGGTTTTAGGGATCAGGGAGGGTATGGGGTATCAGGGTAGTTTTTAGGGGCAGGTGGGGGGTTGGGGTAGTTTTATTTTTGGGGCGGGTGGGGGGTCGAGGTAGTTTTATTTTTAGGGCGGGGTGGGGGTCGGGGTAATTTTGTTTCTAGGGTCAGGGTAGTCTTATTTTTGGGGTGAGGGTCAGTTTTTAGGGTGGTTGAGGGGCCAGGGTAGGATTTAGTGCTCCGGGTGGGTGGGGTAGTTTTCAGGTGCACGTCAAGGGTTGGGTAGTTTTATTTTTAGGGTGGGTTGAGGCTGTCGGGGTAGCTTTACTTTTAGAGAGGGTAGGGGGGTTGGGGTAGTTGGGTTTATAGGGTGGGTGGCAGTTGGCATGTGAAAACCATGCACGCTATTCCACACATGCCTTTACAATGAAAAATTGCAGTAAAGCATGCATGGTAAAGGCATTCGTGACAACAACGGGCAATTGTTCATGCATTGTTCAGGCATGCGTGGTTGCGCATGCGTTGTTCCATCATACATCAAGCAAGGAGGCATGGCAAAGAAAGGACACATGCAAGCTTATGGCAAGGAACACTGGCTGGATGTACAAAATGGCTGCCAGTCAGCCACATGGTCAAAAAAAAACAAGAAGCAGTAAGGAGGCATGGCAAACAAAGCAAACAAAGCACACATGCACACCTATGGCAAGAGACACTGGCTGGATGGACAAAATGGCTGCCAGACAGCCACATGGTCAAACAACAGCAACAAGGGGCAAGGAGACATAGCAAACAAAGAACACATGCAAGCCTATTGCAAAGGGGTACTGACTGCATCCACAAAATGACTGCCAGCCACATAGTCAAACAACAACTACAAGGAGAACAAAGAAGAACACATGCAGTCCTATGGCAAAGGAACACTGGCTGGATGGACACAGTAGCTGCCAGCCAGCCACATGGTCAAACAACAACAGCAAGGAGGCATAGCAGACAAAAGACTCATGGAAGCCTATGGCAAGGGACACTGGCTTTCTCCACACAATGGCTGTCAGCTGGTAACATGGTCAAACAACAACAGCAAGGAGCAAGGAGGCATGGCAAACAAAGAACACATGCAAGCCTATGGCAAAGGGACACTGGTTGCATGCACAAAATGGCTGTCAGCCACATGGTCAAACTACAACTACAAGGAGTAAGGAGAACAAACAAGAACACATCCAAGCCTATAACAAAAGGACACTGGCTCGATGGCCAAAATGGCCACCAGCCACATGGTCAAACAACAAATGGGAACAAGGAAGCATGGGGAACAAAGAACACATGCAAGCCTCTGGCAAAGGGGCACTGGCTGGATGGACAAAATGGCCACCATCCACATGGTCGAACAACAGCTGTAAACAAGGAGGCATGGAGAACAAAGAGAAATGGTGAACAATGACAAACACACACTGGCCATTAGGAGGCATAGTGGTGGTAACATTGAAGAAAAGTGACAAATAACACACATCTTCCTATACCATCAAATACCACCCCGCAATATGTACACTTTTTGCAAAACAAAAAATAAAATGCCAAAAATAGCCAACATTTTAATTAATCCAATGCCATCCCTGCCCTCAATAACGTTTTAAAAATATATACCACTTTTATTTCATACACTAATGACTACTAGTGCTGGTTCCTACTGGCTAGATGGCCTTTTTGAAATCTAGGCCACATACTAAACTAATATTGCAAATGTTACAAACATGTAGAAAAGGTACTGAGCTCTGCAACAATTGTCCTGTACAAGAAGTGTCAACTCAATGAAAAGCAAAATAAATAATAACAAGGAGTACACTAAAATTGCAGGCCACCCACCACTACAACATTTACAAATCGAATTAAAGTACAAAGAAATACTGGTGCATGGCCAAGCAAACAAACAGCACCCTTACACAATAGTTTTTTAACTTACTAAAAACACAGTCCTAAAATCCAGAGGTATATCCAGGAGACAAAGAAAGTGATCCTTCCACCTCGAAATCCAAGTGAAGAGTGACTAGGAGATGGACAAAGCGCTGGGAGTAGCCTACTGGGCAGAACCAGGAAGTTGGGATTTCTGATGCACCTCCTTCCTGTTTGAAAAAAAATAAAAAAAAGTATTCTCAATCTGAAAAACAAATTGCATAGGTCCATTGGAGAAGAACATCTAGTCAATAATCTATTTTTGACTATTTTTAGTAGCGTCGGGAGTTGAAAATCTACTCCAAAAATAAGTTTCCACTCACAAGTGGTACTGCTATGTCCGACGTCCCTTCCGGAAGCAGTGCAAGCAAACACATAGTCTTGCTAGTGGCCCGGGAGTATTGTGGTGCTCATGAGAGAGCACCTTAATCAGGGTTGGAGAGGAGGTTACAAGTCAAAGAAATCAGGCCAAGGAACGATCCAGTTCACCCAGATGGAGAAATAGTGACACAACCTAAAGGTATCAGGACACAGTGCATGACTGCACAGAATGAGGTAAAGAACAGGCCTTAAGAGGACTGAACCAGTAGTGCCTCATTATGATGCTGGATGGAGTGTTGTGGTCTGCTCCTGGCCCTGAAAGTCAGTTGTGACTGAGATGTCACTCCTATTCTCAGACCCCAAGAACATGATGGGGCTGCTTCTCTTGATTAAGTCTCTCATTCTGTGTCATTTATCCCTTATTAAGAGTCAGGCGAAGTGAAATTCCCATATGGGTAAAGCATGACTGACCAAGCCATATGTGATTGGCCAGGGCAGTTCCTCAAAAGGACGCTACAGGTTTCATGGGTGGCCTCCATCTTTCATGCAGCTGCCCAGTAAACTCTTTTGATTTTCAAAAACAAACTACCAAAGTGATTATTTGTTTTTGATAAACAAAAATCTAATGTCTCTGACACCTTGTGAGCTTTCTCCCCTGATAAGAGAGTTAATCATTTTTTTTTTCATACTAACGGTGTTTTCATGACAAACCCAAACAGGAAAAGGAAGTCCGAACATCCACGCTAAATGGGGTAGATGGTCCCAGGTACCTAGACTGACAGACTGATGTGTGCAGGACCATTGGCCTAAGGTGTCTGCCAGCAGAACCAGCATGGTGTCTGGTGCTGGAACCACAATGCTTCACCAAGCTCTAAATAGTACGGACCATCAGTTTAGTGAACAGAGTGGATATGTGTAGTGACTCACAGTAAGGTTTTCCCCGCTACTATTCTTGCACAATGGAGATATAAATGTTATACATTTCTTATTTTATATGAACTTTGGATTTTCCCAGGAAAATATTGCCCCAGCACTGGGACACAAATCCTTGACATATAGCCAAAGTTCCTGAATCTTGACAATGTTTTCATCTTACGTAGCAGTATCTGCCTCTATCTCTGATTTGTGCAAACCAGATGGTCAATTTGTATGAACTGTGCATTGAAGTTTCTGATGGATTGGTATGCACTTGTCTTACCAATACATTTGGGGCCAGATGTAGGTAGCTAAAAATTTGTGAGTCGGAAATTGCGAGTCGTTGCGACTCGCAATTTCCAACTCGCAAACAGGTATCCAACAAGAAAAAGTGACTTCATTTTGCGACTCGCAAATGAAGTCGCACCGCAGATTGCGAGTCCGCTGTTTGCAAGGTCGCTTTTTGCGACCTCGCTAAAAACAAACACGCCAATTGCGAGTGGGTGTCGCAATTTGCGACTGTGCCGCAAATTGCATGCAGGTGCAGCAGAACAGTCTGGAAAACACTTCCTGGCTCTTGCTGATGACATCACAGGCAGGAAGTTTACAAATACACGTGGGAGGAGGGAGGACCACACCCATATCCAACTGCTGAACAACCACCAGGAGGAACAGCAGCAAGAATGGAGGACTCTGGCAGGAAGAGGAAACTTACGTTTTCAGAGAAGGAACTGGAGGTGCCGACAGATAAATGCTGCCAGCACCATGACCAGCTATTTGGAAGGGCTGCCCTCAGTGTGCCAGAGACTGACAAAAGGAGGATTTGGGCTGACATCCAGGAGAAGGTAAATGCAATAGGGGTGAGCCACAGGAGCATTGAAGAGCTCAAAAAGAGATGGTACGACCTGCGCTCCAGGACCAAGGAGAGGGTGACATAGCGCCTCCGGGAGATGAGGGGCACAGGAGGAGGCCCATCCACTGTCCCACCACCCACACCCATGGAGGAACGTGTGGAACAGACCCTGGAACCAGAGGCAGTGGCTGGAATTGGAGAGCTGGACACGTCAGCGCCAGGAACATCAACGAGTGAGTACCATGAAACATGCATGTACACCCATATCTGCCATACCCCCACCCACCCAGTACACAGCAGCATGCACAACCAAATTAGCTCCATTTCAGACTAGCAACCACCAGAATGGTGCATTATGGGCAGTGTACTCCAGTAGGCAGCTGATAGGCAACAGTTTATTAGGAAGCATGCAACAGATGTTAGATACTGACAGTGTGTTCCCTATGTCCCACAGGTCTACCACAAGACATCCCCACCAGCAGTCCGTCCAGGATGCAGAGGACAGCCAACAGGCAGCACAAGACTCAGGAGCAGCCACCATAGGGCCCAGCACCACCCGACCACAGTCCCCCCCAGCTGCACCATTGGACACTGGGGAGAGTGACCCAGCACCCGGTCCCAGCCACAGTGCCAGCCAACAGGACCCTGATGCTCCACCGCGTCGCAGACGACGTGTCCATGTCTCTGCAGTGTCCCAGGGAGATGTAGGGGACCCTTCCATGTCTGCCACCGAGGCAGCTCTCATCAAACGTTGGCGCCTGCAAACAAGGCAGATGAGAGTCATACCAGGGGCAATGCAGTGTATGGAGAGGAATTTCACCACAGGGCTGTCACAGGTGCACACAGACTTACAAAGCCTCAACAGTCATGTCGGTGACCTTGCACTCTCCATCCGGCAACTAGTAACTGAACTTGTTTCAGAGAGAGAGAGTGCAAGGCGCCGTGAGCGCCAACTCATACACCGTTTGGACCGCATGGCTGCCTCAATCGTCCGCCTGGCTGTCAATACAACAGGGCTGTCACGCTGGACAGTCAGTTTGCAAGTAGACTTGGGCCACTTTGCAGTGGATGTGGCTCGTGGACTGGGACGGATAAGCCATGCTGTGGACATGATGGAGGCAAGACAGGTGGCTAGGGGCACGACAGACACACCTCAAGATAGTGAGGAGGGCTCCACTGTCAGTAGTGCATCTGCCACAGACACAAGGGTATTGAGGAGTGGCAGTGCACGTCAGGGATCTGCTGACACTCCAGGCACTATCCATGCTGGGTGTCCCAGGTGTAGGAGTTGAGCTATGCACTTGCGGACAATTGAGGCACATGAGGTGAATGTGTCCTCATTGCAGGTGGACATTTACAGCCCCTGACCAACAGTTCAGCTCTTTAGTTATTAGGTTCACTTAATAAAAGTTCTTGTTTGTTCCACTTCACACCTGGGCTCTTTGTGTGTGACATTCGTGTGTGTGGTGACAGTTAGCACGTACCTTCCAAAGTATTGGTTTGCAATGTGGTCCCGTCTCTGTCTGCCTTGATTTGCAATGCTTCCATCCCCATGATGGTGATGTGGTAGCTCTTGCTCATCATCCTCCGAATCTGGGTCTTCTGGGGTGAGATGTAGCCCACGTCTGGTGGCAATGTTGTGCAGTATAGCGCATGCGCTAACTATCTTGAATGCTGTTATTGGGGCATACTGGAGCGCACCTCCACTTCTGAGGAGGCATCTGAATCTTGCCTTCAACAGTCCAAAGGTCCTCTCTATAACATTTCGGGTCCTCCTATGTGCACTGTTGTATCGCCTCTCAGTCTCGTTGCTGGGTGTTAAGTATGGGGTAAGTATCCATGGTCGTAGCGCATATGCACTGTCACCTGTTTGGCATAAATGGACAATGTTAGCAGGGCATGGATGGTTTCCACATTGACCTGTGTGTATGTCCTCAGGGTGTATTCAGCAATACCTAGGAGATATCTGTCTCCAAACTCCCCACGTTCTAGGCATTGGTGTATCCCACTGTGCCTGAAAATGTAAGAGTCATGTGTACTCCCTGGAAATTTGGCTACCATGTTAGTGATAACATAATGGGCGTCACATACCACCTGGATGTTCAGTGAGTGGGTACAGTTCCGGTTGCGGAACAGATATTCCAGATTTGCAGGAGGGCATATTTGTATATGTGTCCTGTCTACACACCCTATCATATGTGGGAAGTTGGCAATTCTGTAGAATTGCAACTTGGTGCTGTTGATTTCTGCCTCATTCCTGGGTAGGTATATATATCTGGACATGTGTGTGAGTATGGCATCTAAGAAACATCTGAAGAACCGTGAGAGTGCACTTTGGGATACCCCACCTGCCACAGCAATGACCCCCTGATAGCTACCCGAGGCCAAGAGGTGCAGTGAGCATAGCACTTGCACATCTGTGGGATCACGCTGCCACGCACAGTCTGGCGTTGAAGCTGCGGATTGAGTAGATCTTTTAATTCTAATATTGCTGCACTGCTGAGTCTGTATTTATCATAAATCTCCTCCTCAGTTTGTTGGAAAAGTGTCTGCCTGGTTCTGTATATCCTCTCCTGTCTCTGGCTCCTCCTCTGCTGTGCGGCGTGGACTCTCCTCCTCCTTGCTATCACATATATCTCCGCCATCTTGAGTCACCCAGAAGCCTTCTGGGTCTCCTTTTATACTTTGGTTTTGGTTATCACCTGCTCTGAGTTAGTGGTAAATTAGGTGTGCAAAATGGGCTTTTTGCGACTAGTCGCAATTTGCGAGTGGCTTTTTCATATGGTTTGCGACTCGCAAATTGCGACTTCCTATTTGCGGATCGCACAATGGGGTCGCAAATTTTACGAGTCGGTAATGGCTTGCGTCGCTATTTGCGATTCGGAAATGGGGGTTTTGCATCCCATTTCTGATTGCACAGAAACTGATAACTGAGTCAAAAGTTTGAACATTATATTAAATCATTATTCCAGAGGCCCGGTATAATCATCCTGACTTAATCCCTCCCTATGCCTCTCAACTCTTCATACCGTTTTACTGTATACATGGCCAATTCTGGTGAGAAATGAACCGCATACATTATTAGATTTATTGTACTACATTGGATTGTACATATGTAAATGTGGAGAAAAGTGGAAAATTAATTGAGGTGAACGGGAGTTTACCACGAGGAATAATGCCACAAACATGTTAAGGTAAGACACAGTTTCAAAACCCCTAACCTGAAAGCTATGGCACAGACAAGCCAGTTTAACTTGGGTGAATGTGTAAACTATTTGGCAGTAACAAAACTGTTAAAAAGTTAAGACATGACGTAATAAAATCCTACAGCCAATTTACAAAATTAAACAAAAATTTAATGAGCAAAATGACACCAAATTAACAATAAGGGAACCAGAGATATAAATTTTAAAAGATGTAAGGCGAAGACCACAAAGACAATTAAGAAAAAAATGTGCCAATCAATAGTCACTGGTTGACAGGACCAAGGCACGATTTCAGGCTGAAGAATTTAACCCCTGAATTAGTCTCTGAAATGGAAGTTAAAATACCCCAGTGGGATAAGGATGCAGGCTGCTTCCAACAAAGTCCCCTTGAAGCATGATAATTGTTGGGCAAGGTCCAAGTGAAGCTGTTGGTTTGGGCAGGAAAATCTTCAACTAGGAAAAACTCAACATTTGTGGCATCTGAGGTCCTCAAACATCAGGCAGATGCTTTTCACACTTCCCCATGGTGAAGATTTGTACATTTGGACTTAGGGCCTGATTCAAAGTTAAACACTTAAGTATACAAAAAAGGAATGGATGGATGGAATTACTCGGGCTGCATCCCATTATTATTTTGCACATCAAGTCACAGTAGTTTGGACCCAGCAACCTCCAAATCAATCTTCTCCATACTCCAACCAGAACGAACTACCAGGCCAGGACATCCCTGAATCAGAACACAAGTAACTCAGAATATCACTCTTATTAGGGTCCATCAGCCAGGTATAGCTTTGATCCAGTGGCACAATGTGCACGGGACCCATATCCGATCATACCCATCCCACTTAGGGTGACAGACTGCAGTATACAAAAAGTGATGAATAGAATGCGTTAATTAATCTCAGCCACTGGTATGTATTCTAGCCTCATTACAATCCATCACTATGTTGCACATCATGCCTCAGTTTGGGCTGAACTATTCCCTTTGGAGCAGGGACTTCTTAGTCCTGGGTACATGTGGCAGCAGGACCAGCCTTTCAGGTCTTCCACAGGTCCTCCAGAAGCAGTTCAAGTTGATTGTAAGAGATTTCAATAGGTAAAGAAGACTTTTTCTCCATTGTTTTGATTACCCGACAGGTCACATGCAGGTTTTTTTCGTGTGAGAAAAGAGAAGAGTTCCATTCAAATATCTCTCGCTGAGTGATATGCTTGCAACAGACACAAGAGCATAGGGTTTAAAAGAAATGGCTTACAGAAGGAAAGGTATGTGAGGCACACTTTTAGTGGCAAACATGATATAAAAAATGCAAATGCATAGTCACAGGACAAAAACAGCGTGGCACTGTAGGAGGATTTTGAAAGATCAAGTTAGAATTACTGAGAATGAACTGCGGAAAGGGCGACCGAGAGAGGGGGAGAGAACAGAGTGAAAAGAAAGAGTGAAACCATCAGAATTTGATGAAAGAGAGAAGTATATGAGAAGAGAATGTGACAAAGCCAGCTTTGGGTGTAAAGAAGAATAACAGGGAGGCAAAGAGAGTGATACGTAGATTGTAAATAAAGTGCAAGGAGAGAACAACTAGGTAAAGGGATTTAAGGGAAGCAGTGAAAAAAAGCAATCAAACAGACTCACGGTAACTCTCAAGCATTCCCAACATAGATGTCATTTAGGGCTTGCCCTTTGCTACCCCTGGCACTGCCTGTGCGACCCTTGGCCTCAGAGGTCGCAAATTCACTGTCAGGAACACAGGAGCAGCTGGTGGGGTCCCACTCACTTTAATTTCTGTAATTTTTTTCATTACACTAATAGTGAATAAAATATATATCATTCACTATTTTTGCAATACAAATGGAGTATAATTAGGTGGAAGATGCCTTTCCATGGCATCTGGGGTGAGTAAAAAATGAGTTTAAATAAACGTTGTGTGCGTGCTTGTGGGTGAGAGTGAGTTTATATTAGAGAGTGCATGTAAGTGTGAGTTTGTGGATATGTTTAAGTATGTGTGCCTGAGGGAAAGTGAGGGTCAAATGGGTTGTGATGTCACTTCTGCTACCCCTGGCATCTCGGTTAATTGACATCCATGATTTCCAACTGTAAGCTTTCTTCTTACAACTTCCTAAGTATGTTTTTATTTTCGGCAAAACACTTGTGGAATATTTAAGTCCCAAAACAGTTTTACTATGCTTCATCCCCCCATAGAACGTGTACGTCTTAGCATAGAAATCCAATTGAGCATCCTAGTGTATCGTATGCATCGGAACATAAATGTAAGAAACACAAATGTTATGTGAAAGGGCATTATTGTTTAATCTATTTCCAGGAGCGTCAAAATACGTCTGCACTCATTACATGTACCTATTTATCTGCAAACTAATTGTGTGTTACATATCACGCACTGGTGTCAACATGCACAGGTGTAAATGAAAGTAAAGCCAAAAACTCATCACAAAATACACCTCACAAAGGCATTCTGCAGCCATTTCTTTCTGGATTGTACACCACAATTAACGAGAAAGCAGAAGCTTCAGGCGTGTACGTTTTCAGCGAGAAAACCCAACGTTAGCTTCTAGGATTCTAAGCTGAGACTATTGTTGGAATATAATGATGGGGTTTTAAATTATGAGATCCTCAGCAAAGACTAAAATGCCTAAAAGGTTGTTCAGTACATACTTAAGTACTGTGTCCTAGATGCGGTGCTTCATTTTTATAAAAATGAGATAATATTGGATTGTAAGGTATTTAAAAAGCTGATCCCGATATAAAGCGTGCTCGCATCGCATTTGCCACTAGATGGTAGCAGAGTACAGCGTGTATATTAATTTTCTAACTGTTTTACAAAATATCACCCTAGTTATTCTGCCTTAATGTATTTTGGATAGTTAATTATTTATGTGTTAAGCCCTTGGAACAAAACTGGATGCAGAGCGCTATTCTGTGAATTATTCATTATATCAGAGATAGGTCTACACCAAATAATCCCCCTGAGAATGTCAAACGATGTTAATGACAGAAATGTTGAAGCAAAGAAAGTGACTGGTACAGGTAATATATTTGACATTCATTAAATTCAATACCCTAGTCATTAGTGCTTTCAAATAAGGAATACATAGTTTTCAGGTGATGGTCAATATGAATTAGAAGCTGCTGTTAGCAAAGGGAATCCCTTATTATGAGTACACGTTATTAAATAAAGTCTAGCTCTCAACAACATAAAATGGCATGAATTTTCTTTGGGTGGCCCCTATCCTGGCTGCAAGTTCGGGATGGGCCTTATTCAGGCTAGATACCTGCATAGATGATCTAAGTTTGGTTAATGTCACTTTTGCCATATTAAGTAGCAACAAGGGATATAACATATAATTGCGTAGAGAGTGTGTTAAACAACTTTATTATTTCCTTCACTACCAACAACATTAAACACGTAACAGATCGTTAGTACCTTTGCTGTCATTCCCTGATAGTCAGCATGTTTCTGCCACATAAGTCCCTAAAAGGTGAGCAATTTTCAGGAGTACTAAGGCTAAACTTCACACTAGCCGGCCACCCTGTCCAGTCTACCTGTTGTGTAGTACAAAGTCACGGAAATTATATTCAGAGTGATTCTCCTTGACACAAGTGTTACAGGAGTCCGATTTATAGAAAAATCATGAATAGTACACCACTTGAATAGATAAACCAGCACACGGAGTTTATGTATTTGAATTGCATGTGTGTTAATTACAAACATCACACTGATCCATCGAAATAAAAACTATTTGGAAAAAAGTGGCTGAGTGCCATCACTATTCACTTCGGTGCAGATTTATGACTTTTTGACGCAGGGCAACACAGTAAGTCACCTTGCTGTGCTGCAGTGTGTGAAAGGGAATGGGCAGGTATGGGCTATATCTATTCACTACGTCACATTCATGTCCTTTCCCACTGCACTGGCGCCGATTTGGCTGCCTAGCGCTAGCACTGTGGCACCCTTGCCACCCTTGCACCATGGTGCAAGGATGTCTGCATTGTAGACAGAATGGCTTTTGTGCAGTAAGGGGCACATCCTGCACAAAAACAATCCTGAAAAATAAAGATATTTCTCTTCTTTGCACTTCTCCTGGGGAGGCGTAAAGTTTTGTTGCATCTCCAGGTTTACATGGCCTTGTAAATCTGTGGATACATCGAAATCCATGGGTGTTGCATGGGGAGATCATCAGCAACACCCATGGAACGCCTCCTTAACGCAGAATAAGGCAACGCAGCCATTTGTGCTGCCTCACCTTACTCACTATCTATGAGGCCATTCAAAGCCACACAAATAGGCTTTGACACAAAAGTGACAAGACTGCAGGGCAACACTCTCATAAATGTGTCCCTTCATATCTTACAGCATCCCCAGAAGGTTCTTTGCACCACACAAAGCAACACCTGTACTAAGTACACGATGGGCAGCACAGGGGAAATTGTTTTAAGCAATGTATTGTAAATTAGCCAAACAAACAGTTCTGAACTCACAAGTCCCATAATTACTCGGGCTGTATGGAAAGGAAGAGGGCAAACCACTGCTAAAAAACTGAAAGGAAAAGCATGCTGTTAGAAATGGGGTCTTTGGTTGACAGACAGGTTACCCCCTGTTCAAGCAGGGACCCTCACTCTAGTTAGGGTAAAAGAGAATCACCCTCAGCTAACCCCTGCTTACCCCCTTGGTAGCTTGGCGCGACCCGTATGTTTAACTTCAGAGTGCTAGGTGTAAAGTATTTGTACCAACACACACAGTAACTTAACGAAAACACTACAAAATGACACAACACAGGTTTAGAAAAATAGGAAATATTTATCTAAACAAAACAAGACCAAAACTACAAAAATCTACAATACACAAGTCAAGTTATAAATTAAAAAGCAAAAAGAGTCTTTATGTAGTTTAAAACACAAACTAACACTGTTAGCGTGAAAATGTACCTTTGGGTGCATCAAAAATAACCCCGCATGGGTGAGTGTGCGTCACAATGGGCTTGCAATGCGTCAATTTTACTCACGGGCAAGACCTTGCTTCATTTCTCCTTCCGTCGGGTCGGTGCACATTGTTTCTTCTCTCCTTAGGACAGCGATGCGTCGATCCGGTCAGCACTCTGGGGTTCGGGCAGGCCTTGCATTGTTTGTACACACCTAGCGGTGTTTCTGTCAGAAATCCAGCCGCACGATGATCCGAAAACCACGTAGCGCGGATTACGATCTCCCAGCCCTGTCAGCGATGCTGCGCATCGTTTCTCCAGTTTCGTACGTTGATTCTTCAGTCGCGTTACAGGCGAGTGTAGATTTTCAGCTGCGAAGCCGGCAGAACATAAATTTTTCAGCCGCAGATCAGAGTCGTGTCGATCTTTTCCCAGCACGTGTGTGTGTGTGTGTGTGTGTGGATTTCTTCCTCTTAGGCTGCCAGCTTTTCCTTTCAGGATCCCAGGAACTGGATGGTCACCACAGGGCAGAGTAGGAGTCTCTCCAGAGACTCCAGGTGCTGGCAGAGAGATGTCTTTGCTGTCCCTGAGGCTTTAAACAACAGGAGACCAGCTCTAAATCAAGCTCTTCGAGATCTTCACAAGATGGAAGGCACACAAAGTTCAGTCTTTGCCATCTTACTTTGGCAGAAGCAGCAACTGCAGGATAGCTCCACAAAGCACAGTCATAGGCAGGGCAGCTCTTCTTCCTCAGCTCTTCTGCTCTTCTCCAGGCAGAGGTTCCTCTTGGTTCCAGAAGTGTTCTAAAGTCTGTGGTTTTGGGTGCCCTTCTTATACCCATTTTCTCCTTTGAAGTAGGCCTACTTCAAAGCAAGGTCTCTCTTCAATGTGAAATCCTGCCTTGCCCAGGCCAGGCCCCAGACACTCACCAGGGGGTTGGAGACTGCATTGTGTGAGGACAGGTACAGCGCTTTCAGGTGTGAGTGACCACTCCTCCCCTCCCTCCTAGTACAGATGGCTCATCAGGAAATGCAGACTACACCCCGGCTCCCTTTGTGTCACTATCTAGTGTAAGGTGCAACCAGCCCAACTGCCAAACTGACCCAGACAGGGAATCCACAATCAGGCAGAGTCACAGAAATGGTATAAGCAAGAAAATGCTCACTTTCTAAAAGTGGCATTTTCAAACACACAATCTTAAAATCAACTTTACTGAAAGATGTATTTTTAAATTGTGAGCTCAGAGACCCCAAACTCCACATGTCCATCTGCTCTCAAAGGGAATCTACACTTTAATCAGATTTAAAGGTAGCCCCCATGTTAACCTATGAGATGGACAGGCCTTGCAACAGCGAAAAACAAATTTAGCAATATTTCACTGTCAGGACATATAAAACACATTACTATATGTCCTACCTTAACCATACACTGCACCCTGCCCTTGGGGCTACCTAGGGCCTACCTTAGGGGTGTCTGACATGTAAGAAAAAGGAAGGTTTAGGCCTGGCAAGTGGGTCACTTGCCAAGTCGAATTTACAGTTAAAAACTGCACACACAGACACTGCAGTGGCAGGTCTGAGACATGATTATAGAGCTACTTATGTGGGAGGCACAACCAGTGCTGAAGGCCCATTAGTAGCATTTGAGTTACAGGCCCTGGCACCTCTAGTGCACCTTACTAGGGACTTACTAGTAAATCAAATATGCCAATCATGGATAAACCAATCAACAATACAATTTACACAGCGAGTATATGCACTTTAGCACTGGTTAGCAGTAGTAAAGTGCTCAAAAAAGCCAACAGCAACAGGTCAGAAAAAATGGAGGCGAAAAGATTGTGAATGACCCTGCATAAGCAAAAAAGTCCAATAGAAAGGAAGAGGGCAAACCACTGCTAAACAAACTGAAAGGAAAGGCATACAAAATGTTTTTCCCAATAACACTTTATTAGAATGTCTTGGTAGGGCCCTTGTCTCCCGTTTCTTACAACATTTACCTAAATTCAGTAATTTCCGCTCAGTACACCTATGTGTCATATGCCTTCCTGGCTCCAACCAGATCTTAAACATTGTGCTGGGATACAAATACATGCTCAGTATATGTGCGGCATGCACAAAATAAGCATTGAGACACATCTACTTAAGTTTTGCCATGGCTGATGGTGTATTATGTCATACGTAGCCATATCATGTCACTGTCAACACCAGAGCAGTATACGCTCTATTGGCGACAAAAATGCAAAAACCCAGCACTCTCAAAACAACGTAATTTATGCATTGTGCTGATAGGTTGTGGTTTAACCTTTTGCATTGCAGAGTTCAATCCTGAAAACTTATTTTTAATATGCTTACAAATACTGTTCCTTTGTAATGTATTGCTGCAGGTTTTCAGAGTGTTTTAGGGTGTGGTTCCTTTCCAGGGCCTTCCAGAGATTTTCCCTGCAACATGCCTGGGCGTGGTTCTGGGCTGGGCCAAGACTCTATAAAAGAGAGCCAGCCCAACTCCCAGTGCTCACTATTCAGAGGTCCTGGTGCAGAGCAGCAGCTTCTTCTTGAGCTCCTGTCCCGGCGGCCTATTTGGATCTTCCAGTCTTCTGCCCTTCATCCTTCATTGGTGATCATTGTTCCAGGTGGTAAGACGGTGGTTGGACTATCCCGACACCGTTATTGAGAATTTTCATATTCTTGGTTTAATTCTTAAATGAACAACAGGTTACTTGCGTGTTACCATTTCTTGACATTTATATGGTAGTTTACAAATAGGCAAGACGTGCGATTTGTTTCATAAAGGTTTGACTTTGTTATTCATTGCGTGCTACCATTACTTGACATTGGCATGGTGGCTTAAGAATCAGCAAGACGCGCAATTCATTTTATGGTGTTTAAACATTGTTGTCCATTGCACGCTACTATTTCTTGACATTTACATGGTGTTTTACGAATTGGCAAGACGCGCAACTCGTTTCATGAGGATTTAACTTTGTTGTTTATTGCACGCTGCCATTTCTTGACATTTACATGGTGGCTTAAGAATCGGCAAAAGAAGCGCGATTCATTTCATTGTACTTTGATCTTGTTATTTATTGTGAGCTGTTATTTCTTGACATGTACATCGTGTTTTACGAACCGGCAAGACGTGCGATTCGATTAATCATGATTTGACTTTGATATTCATTGCGTGCTACCATTTCTTGGTATTTTACATGGTGACACTCGAATCGGCAAGACGCACAATTCTCTCCTCGAGTTTAATTCATGTTGTTTATTGTATGCCACTATTCTAAGATATTTATTGTTGGAAAATGGGTTATTGGTAGGGCAGGTAGGTACCTACACCTAGCAACAAGCCACTAACCTCCACAAGGGTACAGTTAGGTCTCAGTAAATTAATCCCAGCTCAACCCTTGGTAGCTTGGCAACGAGCGTCAAGGCTTAACTTAGGAGACAAAGTGTAAAGCATTCAAATATCACAAAACAGTAATTAAATAAAACACAGGAAACAGTTTAAAAATCCAAAACCAATTTATAAAAATAGTTTATATTTTTATCTTTAAAATGACACAAAAACGATTAAAATCGGTTCAGGGGAACCGGAGATATGAATTTTTAAAGAATTATTACTTTTCTAGCGCTTAGAAACAAAAAGCGCCAATCGGGTCATCTGGTTGCACCTCGACCGGGGCAAAGTCAAACTTTCAGGCCGACCGCGATGGAGCCCTGCTCGGCTACAGGTCGCGGGAGGCCTCGGTTAAAAAGTTACCTTCTGACTTAGTCTTTATTTTGGAGTTTTTCTTCACCGGGACGAACCTGCCAGTTGAATCCGACCTCCTGGAGCCCTTGTCCGGATACGCGATGTGGGTTTCCTCGGTGGAGACTTTTACCTTCGGACTTAATCGTTTTTTCGAGATGAAAATCCTTCGACCGGGGTAAACCTGGATCTTGATCCGACGTTCATGGAGCCCTTCTCGGATACGATGGCTGGGAGGTCCCGGTCAACTTTTTACCTTCGGACTTAGTCTCTTTTTTGGATGTTTTTCTTTACCGGGACGAACCACGAAGTCAGGCCGGGTCGCGGTTGAGGCAAGCCGGCTAGAATTTCCGCGGCGGGTCGGTCCCTCTCTGGAGCTTTTTTCCAAAAATTCTCAAATCTTTTCCAAACTTCTGGGGCTTCACCCAGATGTTCTTTTAAGGTTCTTTTGGGGTCCACAGCTCACCCCAAGGGTCCAGAAGTTCTGTGATGGTCCTTGGGGGGTGCGGACTTCAACTCCCAGAATGCACCTGGCGCAAACTCCTTTTTGGCCACTGGACAGTGGTCAGCTGGTCGCTTTCTTCAGGAGTTGGTGCAGGGGACTCTGGTTTAGCAATTTTTCACCTGTAGCAAACAGGGAGTCCCTCCTTGAACCAGTTGAAGCCAGGCAAAGTCCTTCTTGTGGTGAAGCCCAAGTGTGCAGCTGGTGCAGTCCTTCTGAGTGCAGGGTCCAGGTGCAGGCCAGGGGTCCAGCAGGGCAGTCCTTCTTCTTCTTTAGTTCCTTTCTTGTTGAATTCTGGAGGAGATCTGAGGTGTGGGTGCAGGTCTGCCAGTTTTATCCTTGCTCCTGGGTGAAAAGCAGGGGGGCCCTGGTTCTCCAATCAGGGACAGGGTCGTCCCCCTGTGATGACCACTTCCTGGGAAGTGTGGCAAAAATCCATCCCAGAAGGCAACAGTCTCTAAAAATCCAACATGGATGAATCTGATTTTTGGAGGTTACATCTGGCTGAGCCCACCCACTGGTGTGGCTAAAAATCATAAACACACCCCTCTCCTGCCCTCTCCTAATCTAATCAAGGGGGCACCTAATTGTCTGGGGTTGCAGGATGTGGGGGTGTTGCTGGCTGCTGCAAATGTCCTTCTCTGCCTTTGAAGACCAGTTTGGCAGCCCTCCCCCTTCCTGCCTCACCATCTGCTGAGGGGAGATTCTCTCCCCCAAGCACATTCCTTTGTGTGAAGTCAGGCCACTTCACACCTCATCAAGGTAGCCTGGCAGAAGCTGCTGCAGGCTGGCCAATCAGAGCACAGCAGCAAAAACAATGCAGAGCTGAAATTGGCAACTTTTTAGGTAAACTCTAAACTTTTTACCTGAACTAGTTATATTAAATCCAACAACTGGAAGTTGTGGGATTTATTACAACAATCAATTTGATACCAAAATCTTGGTATGTAACATTTAAGGAGACTTTAAAATTTAAAATAAAGTCTGCCCATTCTAGCCTATGAAGGCCATTTACTTCAATGAGGGAAAAACGAATTTGGCTGTTTTTACCTCACCAGGGCTTATAAATCTATTTTTATAAAGTCCCTGCTTATAGTTACATGGCACCCAGCCCTAGGGGCACATAGGGCACACCTTAGGGGTGACTTATATGTAAAAATAAGGTAGTTTAAGACTTTGGAAGTACCTTTAATTCCAAAGTCGAATTTGCATATAACTTTAATTTAAAAGCAGCCAGCAAGGCAGGCTTGCTTTTAAAATGACACTGGGCACCTCAGCAATGCACCTAGGTGTGCACCACCTATGCTGTGGTCCCTAAACCTACATGCCCTACCATATACTAGGGACTTATAGGTAGGTTAACTTAGCCACTTATAATTAGCCTAATTTGCATATCCATTTTACACAGAGCACAGGCCCTGGGACTGGTTAGCAGTACCCAGGGCACCTTTAAAGTCAGGAAAACACCAGCAAAAAGTGGAAAATGGGGGCAAAAAGTTATGGGGCCTCTGCAATCAGCCCTGTTTTCTCACATTTATTATGTAATATTCGAGTTGACAAGTTATGTGATTTGTTTCCTGAATCCATATTGTGTTATTCATGGTGCACAATCCTTTTATGGTGTTTACTATATATATATATATGCAATATGCGCAATTTGTGTTGAAACATTTTAAGAGTGCACAGAAGGCCAGAGTTTCTAGATGCAATATTGCATGGTCCTAGTATACATTCTCAAAACAGGATTTATATGACTGGTTTAAAATTTAGTCAGAATGTTTTTCTGATTCTCATGTAAAGGAAAGTACTTGAATAAGAGAGTTTTCATTTAATTCATCTTGATTCCCCTACAGGTATCCGTCCATCTTGAAACTTAGTCATTTTAAACTTAACTCTTAGATTGTTCATGTTTTCAGAGTGACTAGGCTTAGAATCATAGTCTAGTATTGATTTCAGGAGATATAATTTTCTTATTGTGTGTTGTAACCTTATTCTTACTACAGGTCTCCTTCCCAGCTGTTCCTTTCCTAATCCCCTCTTCCCCCTTTGAACTCTCTCATTCTCTGTGATTTATCTATCAGAGTCTTGGAGCTGTTCAGTGGTGGACGTGTTGGGAACGTGCACAGACCCCAAGGATCTGGTGACTCTGACAGTCACAGATGGAGTTGTGTAGTGTGACAATGAGTAGTGTGGAAATTGTAGTAAAAAATTTGGGCCAGACTTAAGAGAGGTGCCGCTCCACCCAAAGAGATTTCTTTGCGTTGTTTATTTGCCACTTTTAACGCCTGCTCAGAGCAGGCGTTAAGAGGGGGCACACCCTTTGCTTACAATGGGCTTCTATGTATTGTTAAGGGTTAGCAGCAACATTTTGGTGCAAATCCTGAACAATACATCAATAGCGTCAAAATTGTTGATGCTATTGCCCGCTACCCAGTGCCATGGTGCCCAAATGGTGGCAGCAGGCAGGAGCTAAAGGGCACAAAGAAAGTGGCGCTGCACTGAGTGCAGTGCTACTTTCCTTAAATCTGCCCCTATTATTGTTGACTGAATACGAGGAACAAAATTTCATAAGATAAGTATGCATAGATTATCTACACCTTACTACACAGCTATGCACCATGGTAATATATTTAGATAATATACGGGATTCTGCAATCATTGTATAAATGCACATCTCTAATTTCTTTATAATTGGAGCCTAGTGATCCCCTCAGTCGCTGATTATAAAGAAAATATGTCAGAACTTGAACATATTAAGTTATTGCAGTTGAGTTCTAACATCACAATGCCTCCTGACGGAGACAGCGTCAGAGATGGAAGGTTTAAGTGGTTTGTGGGAAAGGTGATGGTGTGACCTCGGAGTTCCAAAACCTCATAAAGGAACTCGGCCTTTGGCCTCATTCCTCTATATGATCATGGAATTCCTCAGTGACTTGCAATAACCTTATAATGTATAGGAAGGCATGATTCATGAGAGACAGATTAGTTAAAAGTGAGGTAATTGCAAGGAAGGAACAGTGGCTTACACCACAGAATGGATTTAAGAAATGCAAGAAACGTAAAGCATGTATGCATGGAGTAAATATCACAGAGAAAGTCACCAGTCTTAAGAGAATGATCAAGGTAAAAACAGCTTTGCATTGTAAGACAGAGTTTGCAGTTTATGCCTTGTTCTGCCCTTGCTCTAAAACATATGTGGGCAGTACCATATTACTGGTGCATAAGAGAGTCCTTCAACATCTCAGAGCAATTAAGAATAAAGATGTTAATTATTCAACAGCATGCCACTTCCAGGAATTCCATGGGGAGACAACAGTGAGTTCAGTGGGATAGATTGTGTACTGAAGACAGCAAGAGGAGGTGACAGGGAGAAACTAAGGAGGTTTGAATGTAGGTACATATTAGAAATGGATACATGAGCACCCCATGGGTTGACTATTAACAAATAAATGTATATACATTTATGAATGCTGCCACTGTTCGAGCTGGTAGTAGTGATAAGATTGACTGCTGTACTATGTACAATTTTAAGTTTTGTTTATGTTTACAGACTTAGGCGGTCATTACAACCCTGGCGGATGGTGTTAAAGCTGCGGTAATACCGCAAACAGGCCGGCAGACAAAAAAAGGGAATTACGACACTGGCGGAAACCGCCAACTAAGACAGCCACTTTAACACACCGCCCGCCACGGTGGTACAGACAAGCAGCACGGCGGTCACCGCCAACAGACAGGCGGAAGACAATGTACCGCCACACTATCACAACACACCAATCCGCCAGCTTTTCCGGGGCGGATTCCCCGTGGATAAAAACACAGTTGAAACAGCTTTTGCTATGGGAAAATGCTCACCTCAACACATCCCACGAGGAACGAGGACACCATGGAGCTGGAACTACAAATACTCCCAGCCCTTCCATTCCTGATCATCTACGACCAACAGCGACGTACGCGCAGAAGATACCGGTGAGTACTGCACCTACGACACTGGGGAGGGGGGAGGCAAAAGTTACGGGGACACCCACTAAACACCCCCACCCTCGCATATCACAACATACACACCAATGCAGTCACAAAAATCACAGTAAGACCCCACAATCCCCCCCGAAGAATGCAAAGACAAAGCGAATTGCGGTCAAACTCTGTATTGTGACAATATACTACCCATAAAAAAATAAACTAATACATATCACGAAATTTGTGAAAAATAAATGTACAATACAAGAAGTAGTGCAGATATGTACACAACAATGTCCGTGCACAAACAGTCCAAAAATGCATGGGCGACGCCCACAATAGATACCTGACCAAAATCCGAGAGATCACTGCCGGGATATCAGATAGAAACAATACAGGCACCTCAGGGGGAAGGGAAGGGGGGGCACCTCAGCCAGATGAATGCGAAGCCAGATCCACGACGGGGCACCATGCCCATTGATGTATCCTGGGGAGTGCAAAGCCACAGTCTCTCAAGTCTATACAGTGGGTGGCTTGCCCACTGTGCCATCCTGGGGAGTGCAAAGCCACAGTCTCTCAAGTCTATACAGAGGGTGGCTTGCCCACTGTGCCATCCTGGGGAGTGCAAAGCCACAGTCTCTCAAGTCTCTACAGTGGGTGGCTTGCCCACTGTGCCATCCTGGGGAGTCCAAACACACATCTTCGCAAGTAGATGCAGTTCTCTACTGGTACTGGGTGGGTCTGGTGGCCAGACTGGATGAGTCTCCCCTTGAAAGTACATGTCCTGTCACTGTCCCAGATGCACATGGGAGAACGATGCCTGATGTGCCGGACTATTTATACCCACACGGTCTTGTCCCTGTTCAGCGGTCTTCACCATGGCGGTCTTTGCCCTGTTCAGCGGTGCTTTGCCATGGCAGTCTTTGGCCTGTTCAGCGGTCTTCACCATGGCGGTCTTGTCCCTGTTCAGCGGTCTTCACCATGGTGGTCTTGGCCCTGTTCAGCAGTGCTTTACCATGGCGGTCTTGTCCCTGTTAAGCAGAATTCACCATGGCAGTCTTTGGCCTGTTCAGCGGTGCTTTGCCATGGTGGTCTTGTCCCTGTTCAGCAGTCTTCACCATGGCGGTCTTTGCCCTGTTCAGCGGTGCTTTGCCATGGCAGTCTTTGGCCTGTTCAGCGGTGCTTAGCCATGGCGGTCTTGTCCCTGTTCAGCGGTCTTCACCATGGCGGTCTTTGCCCTGTTCAGCGGTGCTTTGCAATGGCAGTCTTTGGCCTGTTCAGCGGTGCTTTGCCATGGCAGTCTTGTCCCTGTTCAGCGGTCTTCACCATGGCGGTCTTTTCCCTGTTCAGCGGTGCTTTGCCATGGCAGTCTTTGGCCTGTTCAGCGGTGCTTAGCCATGGCGGTCTTGTCCCTGTTCAGCGGTCTTCACCATGGGGGTCTTTGCCCTGTTCAGCGGTGCTTTGCCATGGCAGTCTTTGGCCTGTTCAGCGGTGCTTTGCCATGGCGGTTCTGATACTGACATTGGTGTGTGGCATGACGAACTCCACACTGGACGTTGGTGTGTGGCATGACCTTTCATCATTGCCCAGCTGGGCTGTAGGATTCTAGACCCTCCTGGGCTGTGACTCCGGCGGTGGCGGTGGTCTCAGGACCAGTAACGATACTTGAGCCCTCTCGGGCTGTGACTCTGGCAGTGGCGGTGGTCTCAGGACCAGTAACGATACTTGAGCCCTCTTGGGCTGTGACTCCGGTGGTGGCGGTGGTCTCCTGACCATTAACGATACTTGAGCCCTCCTGGGCTGTGACTCCGTCGGTGGCGGTGGTCTCCTGACCAGTAACGATACTTGAGCCCTCCTGGGCTGTGACTCCGGCGGTGGCCTCCTGACCAGTAACGATATTTGAACCCTCCTGGGCTGTGACTCCGGCGGTGGCGGTGGTCTCCTGACCAGTAACGATACTTGAGCCCTCCTGGGCTGTGACTCCGGCGGTGGCGGTGGTCTCCTGACCAGTAACAATACTTGAGCCCTCCTGGGCTGTGACTCCGGCGGTGGCGGTGGTCTCCTGACCAGTAACGATACTTGAGCCCTCCTGGGCTGTGACTCCGGCAGTGGCGGTGGTCTCCTGACCAGTAACGATACTTAGGCCCTCCTGGGCTATGACTCTGGTGGTTGTCTCTGGACCAGTGACGAAACTTGGGCCCTCCTGGGCTATGACTCTGGCGGTGGTCTCTGGACCAGTGACAATACTTGGGCCCTCCTGGGCTATGACTCTGGCGGTGGTCTCTGGACCACTGACGATACTTGGGCCCTCCTGGGCTATGACTCGTGCGGTGGTCTCTGGACCACTGACGAAACTTGGCCCCTCCTGGGCTATGACTCTGGCGGTGGTCTCCTGACCAGTAACGACGGTGCTGGCGGTTGTGTCTGGACCGCCGGAAATGATGGCGCACTTCTCCGCCGTGACACTCACAACAGGTTGGGGAGACTTCCTCTGGACCTTCCCCACCTTCTTCGGAGTTACAGCTGACTCACCAATCGCCTTGGATCCCATTTCACTTTGTGTCCCACCAGGAGTCTTGACACGGTCCCGTCGTCCAATCTCCAATTTCGGAGCCTTTACAGGGGGTGGGCTGACAGTGCCTTGGCTCCGGGTCCTACTGCCTGCCCTGGTGGAGGGGACACTCCAAAAACCTGGAACACGCACCACTGGTACTGGAGGCTTTTTGGCTGAGGCACTACGACGGGACTGATGAATAGGAGGGGGGGGGCAAAAAGGTCAATTTGACATAGGGACAGTTTCTGACGGACACTGGGATGGGTAGCTGGAGGGGGTCTGGGAGTGGAGGAAGAGGAGGTGGTTGTAGGAGGTGTCACTTTAGCTGTTTTGGGTGCAGGTGCAGGTACTGGAGGCTGTCATGAGGTGGATGGATGTTGGGTGAGTGATTGCCGGCGTTTGTGTACTTTGGGAGGGGGCGTCACAGACACACTGGGAGAGGACACAGGGGACGTGTATATGGCAGTGGAGGTGGTGAGTGCAGGTGAGCGGCTTGTGGTGCTGGGTGTCCTGGTGCGAGTCCTAGTGCCTGTAGATGTGGTGCATGCAGGTGTGTGTGTAGACGAGACTGGGAGGGAGGAGGGAGAAGAGGAGGAGGGGGACACAGTGGAGACAGTGGATGTTGCTGTATC
Organism: Pleurodeles waltl; assembly: GCF_031143425.1. Lineage (NCBI taxonomy): Eukaryota > Metazoa > Chordata > Amphibia > Caudata > Salamandridae > Pleurodeles > Pleurodeles waltl. Next base: position 980,652,265 of record NC_090449.1, read on the forward strand.
TGTATGGGTCTGATGCTTGTGTGAGTGCCTGTGGTGTGTGTGGTGCCTATGTTTGCTTGAGCTACTTGTGTGTGTTGACTTGTGTGCATGCTGGTCTGTAGGTGTGCTTGGGATGGGCTGGGGTACAGGGGATTGGGTCTGGGTGGAGGAAGTTGGAGGGGGGAGGCTGGACACAGGGACAATGGCTGCCATCAGTGCTGAGGCCAGAGATTGCAGGGTGCGCTGAAGGACAGCCTGACCAGAATGAATGCCTTCCAGGAATGCATTACCGTGTTTCAACTCTCGTTCTACACCCTGGATGGCATTCACAATGGTAGACTGCCCAACAGTGAGTGACCTGAGGAGGTCAATGGCCTCCTCACTGAGGGCAGCAGGGGTGACTGGGGCAGGGCCTGAGGTGCCTGGGGCGAAGGTGATGCCCACCCTCCTGGGTGAGCGGGCACGGGGCGAACGCTGAGGGGCTGCTGGGAGGGCGGTACTGGTAGGGGAGGTGGCGGCTGTACCTGTAGAAGTGGGGCGCACAGATGGTGCTGCCACCACATGGGAGCTCCCATCGGCGGACGAGTCCGTGTCGCTGTTTGGTGATCCTGTGGCCGACGTGAAGCTCCCCTCGCCCTCCGTCCCACTGGTGAATTCAGAGTCTGTGGTGTGGCCCTCCATGGCCATGTGGGATGCAGCTCCTTCGTGCTCAGGTGCCACTGTACCTCCGTCTGTTGATGCTGATGTACAGAAGGACAGGGAGAGCAGAAAAAGGGGGGAGACAGAAGAAAGAGAGTTTTAGTGCATGGCATACCGCTACCGTTGGCGGACAAGACAAACGCAGCAGCCCCCTGCATTACGCCGTGCTCCTGCCCTCTGCACATGCAATTTCTGGGATATGCCCTACATGGCAATGGTGGAAATCTGCCCACATGGATGGCAAAGGGGCAACTATACATCAATTAGGCTTTTTTTTTAGCTTGGGTAGAGTGCCACATGGCCTACATAACGGAGGGGCCTTGCATACCTAACTCGCCCTGGCCTAGGGACACCCACAGCCCACCACCCCCACCCAGACAGCTCCACTGCACGAAAAAACCATAGGATGAGGTTGTACTAACCCCCTTGTGTCTGCTGTGATGTCCTTAAGCGCCCATCCAACTCCGGGTAGGCCACCGCCAGGATCCGGAACATCAGGGGGGTCATGGTGCGACGGGCACCCCTCCCACGTTGGGAGGCCATCCCCAGCTGAGCCTCCGCCGTCTTCTTGCTGCAGCTGTGAATATCCTCCCATCTCTTCCGGCAGTGGGTGCCCCGTCTCTGGTGGGCCCCCAGGGTCCGGACTTCCTTGGCAATGGCACGCCAAATGTCCCTCTTCTGGTGGGCGCTGACCTACATGACATGCACAAGGAAAGAGGAACAGTCATTACCTACAGCACCGTCGTTGTAATTGGCCCCCTCCCAACTCCATCCCTGTGGCCCATTCATCCCCATGCATGACTGTTCTATGTACTCTGCCCCCTTCCCTCATCCACCCAGCCCTCTCCACCCAGGCCTAGCCCATACAACGTGCTCCCTGTGTACTAACCTGTTGGTCTGGAGGACTGTAGAGTAGCGTGTACTGGGGGAGGACCCCATCCACAAGTTTCTCCAACTCCTGTGCAGTGAAGGCAGGGGCCCTTTTCCCAGACGCAGCAGCCATCGTCGCTTCCAGACCGAGGTCACAGCAGCACTAGCAGTGTAGGTCGTCTCCTGTCGAAGGTCAGGTATCTAGTGATTGAAGAGATAGAAAATGGTGGTGACGTCCGCGGCGGTGACGTCCGCGGCGGTGCGCATCATCACGCCAGCGCACCTGTTCATTGGCTCCTGGGACCCATAGGGTCCAATGTTAACCAATGCAGCATTGCGCCGCGCTCTACGACCGCCTCCGCAACGGTGTCCAACGCCAGCGCTGTTACCCCACAATTCCATTGTCCCAGTTTAGAGGTCAGGCAGCTGCCATTTCAGGGGCCCACATGGCTTCAATTACTACTGCGTCACACATACCGAGGCCTACACTCAAAACCTTTCCCGGATGGGTTAATCGTCTGTTGTAGTCTTGTGTGTGACTGTGGGTACATACCTGGAGGAATGCTGACAGTTTCTTCGCTGTTGTCCTTCTTAGGCACCGTCAGCTGGGACATATTGGAAGATGGTGGAATCCGCCGGTGTACCGACCGCTGGTGGACCTGTTGACAATGGAAGAGCGACATGTCATCGTGACCTACCGGTTTGACCGTGCCACAATCCAGGAACTATGTACCCAGTAGGAGCCAGACCTGATGTCACCAATCCGCCACCCGACTGGAATCCCCCCTGACGTGCAGGTGCTGTCAGTGCTCCATTTCCTTGCAAGTGGGTCTTTCCAGACAACAGTGGCCATGGCATCAGGGATGTCCCAGCCTATGTTTTCCAACGTCTTGTCCAGAGTGTTGTCTGCCCTGCTGAAACACGTAAGGAGATACATCATTTTCCCTGAGGTGGCAGATTTGCCAACAGTGAAAGGTGACTTCTATGCCCTTGGACATATCCCCAACATCATAGGTGCCATTGATGGGACCCATGTAGCTCTGGTCCCCCCCACAGGAATGAACAGGTGTACAGGAACAGGAAGAGTTATAATTCGATTGATGTCCAGATGGTCTGTTTGGCAGACCAGTACATCTTGCAGGTAAATGCAATGTTCCCTGGCTCAGTGCATTACGCCTACATCCTGCGCAATAGCAGCATCCCTGATATGATGGGTGAACTCCAGAGGCACTGTGTATGGCTATTGGGGGACTCTGGTTACCCCAACCTGTCCTGGCTACTGACCCCAGTGAGGAATCCCAGGACCAGGGCAGAGGAACGCTACAATGAGGCCCATGGGCGGACTAGGAGGGTGATCGAGCGGACCTTCGGCCTCCTGAAGGCCAGGTTCAGGTGCCTCCATATGACAGGTGGGTCCCTATTCTACTCACCGAAGAAGGTGTGCGACATCATCATCGCCTGCTCCATGCTCCATAACTTGACATTGCGACGCCAGGTGCCTTTTCTGCAGGAGGATGATCCAGATGATGGTGTTGTTGCAGCGGGTGTGCCTGTGGAGCGTGTGGACAGTGATGAGGAGGAAGCTGATGAAGATGAAAACGACAACAGGGAGTCTGTCATACAGCAATATTTTCAGTGAGACACAGGTGAGGACAATTTCATGTTTCAGATCATCTTACATTTCACACGTCTACCTGTACCTACATTTCACTCCCTATTTGTTAACTGAGTTGTCCCCTTCCATTTCAGTTTCACTGATGTGGTAACCTACGTGTCAACAGCTTGCACCCTTGAAAGGCTTGTGATGTGTGACATTGTTATGTTGGCCTTCCAATGGGTAACCATTTGTAAGACTGTAATTGACAATACACAGTTCACAATCATTGACTGACTCCAATATTATTATGGTTTCAAGGGTGTTTATTGAAGTGCATAAAAATGTTGGGGGGTTGTGAAATGGGGAGAGGTCATGGTGGAAGAATGTCCATGGCAGAGTCCAGTCTATTAGTCTCACAGGTACATTGCACATCTGGCCATTGGAAGTGGAGCTGGGGCAGTTCCGATTTGGACAGGGTAACAAAGTGGGACAGTGGGGGGACAATCAGGGTGGTCTTATTTCCTGACAGGGGTCTTGCCATCTTGCTCTGTCCTGTTCCTGGATCTCAGGGACCGCTTTCGTGGTGGTCGTCCGTCTGCAGGGGGTGGGGTGCTGGTGTGGTGGTCCTGTGGCAGGGCGTCCTGTCCACTAGCGCCGGCGGAGGTGGTGGGCATTTCATCGTCCTGGCTAGTGTCAGGGGCCCCTTGGAGTGCCACAATGTCCCTCAAGGTCTTTTGAATGTCCGTCAGCACCCCTACGATGGTGCCCAGGGCGGAGCTGATGGTCCTGAGCTCCTCCCTGAACCCCAAATACTGCTCCTCCTGCAGACGCAGGGTCTCCTGCAACTTGTCCAGGACTGTTGCCATCGTCTCCTGGGACTGGTGGTATGCTCCCATGATGGAGGAGAGGGCCTCGTTGAGAGTTGGTTCCCTTGGCCTGTCCTCCCTCTGTCGCACAGCAGCCCTCCCAGTTCCCCTATGTTCCTGTGCCTCCGTCCCCTGGACCGTGTGCCCACTACCACTGCCCCCAGGTCCCTGTTGTTGTTGGGGTGGTGGGTTACCCTGGGTGCCCTGTAGTGGTGGACACACCGCTGATTGACCTGTCCTGTGGACCGGGGTATGGGCCCGCTGGGTGGGTGCTGTGCTGGTGTTACCAGAGGGTGGCAGCTCAGTGTTGGGCTGTGGCTGGGCAAGGGGAACCGACTGTCCTGAGGCCCACGATGGTCCGGGCTGGTCATCAAGATCCAGTAGGGCAGAGCTGCTGTCGTCACTGTGGGCCTCTTCTGGGGGTGGAGTGGTGTTGTCTGGACCCTCTGGTGTGGTGACGTTCCTTCGGGTTCCTGCGGGGGTATAAGTACATGATTATTGCATGTGTGTGTTTCATGGTGTGCAATGGTTGGGTGTGCATGAACCCCAGTGCAGGCATTCCTGTGTGGGGGCTTGTGTGGTGATGGTTGGGGGGTGTTGTGGGTCTGTGCAGTGGGCATGCTTTAGTGCTGGGTGTCCATGCTTAGTTGTGTCATGCAGTTCTTGGGGTTGGGATGGGTGGTTGGTGTTATGGGTAGATTAGTGAGGAGTTAGGGTGATAGGGGAGGGTGTGAGGGTGGGGGTGTGTGATGTCATGCAGGTAGGGTGGGGGATATGATAGTGAAGATTTGACTTACCAGTGTCCGTTCCTCCAACGACTCCTCCGAGGCCCTCAGGATGCAAGATGGACAAGACTTGCTCCTCCCATGTTGTTAGTTGTGGGGGAAGAGGTGGGGGTCCACCGCCAGTCCACTGTACCGCAATGTTGTGCCTGGATACCGTGGAACGCACCTTCCCCCGTAGGTCGTTCCACCTCTTCCTGATGTCCTCCCTATTTCTTGGGTGCTGTCCCACAGCGTTGACCCTGTCGACTATTCTTTGCCATAGCTCCATATTCCTGGCTATGGATGTGTACTGTACCTGTGAGCCAAATAGCTGTGGCTCTACCCTGATGATTTCCTCCACCATGACCCTGAGCTCATCCTCGGAGAAGCGGGGGTGTCTTTGGCGTGACATGGGGTGGTGTGTGTGATGTGTGGGATGGTGTATGTGTTGATGAGTGTGGTGAGTGTAGTGGTATGTGGTGGTTTGTGCGTGGATGTTGTGTGGGTGATGGTGTAGTGTGCCTCTGTGTGATGGGGTTCTCTATTCTGTGGTGTCTCTCTCTGGCCTTCGTCTCTAATTTGTGGTCGTAGGGGTTTGTGGGTGATGTGGGTGTGTGTTTTATATTGTATTGGATGTGTGGGTGTGGTGTGTGTATGTGTATCAGGTGTGTGTATTTGGAATTGTCCAATGTGGCGGTGTTTTGGAGCTGTGTGTGTATTTTGAGCGCGGCGGTGTGTACCGCCAATGGAATACCGCGGTTGAAAGACCGCCGCGTGGATTAGTGGGCCGTAATAGCATGGGCGTGTTTCTGTTGGCGTGGAGGTGGAGGATATGTTTCCGCATGGTTATTGCTGACCTTTGGTGTGGCGGTATTGTGTGCGTGTCTGAATTTCGGCGGATTCCGTGATGTGTGTCATAATAGCTGTGGCGGTCTCCCGCCGCCGTGGCAGTGTACTGGCGGTCTTCTGCACGGCGGTAAGCGGATTTTACCGCCAATGTTGTAATGAGGGCCTTAGTTAAGTAAACATGCATAGTAATATATGTGATTGTCATCCATTGCTATACCATTTTCAGTCCATTCAGTTGCATTATTTTGTAATACGTTTTGTTGAGGGTGTATTGCTAAGTATTGGTGTATGATTCATATTTCCCTTTTGAAAAATAATATGGTGGTGTCCTAATACTGCTTCTCGAGATATAACAGCCCTGCAGAAAATTGTAAATTAAAAAAATACATAAAATCTCTCCCACACCTACTTACCCTTCACTTTTTCATTTGGGAAATAAATGTGCAGTCACTGTCACAATCAAAGGCAACGGCAGTCACCTCTCTTGTATATGGACAGCGATAAGGCACTGCTTAAGAATTTGAGCCAGTGGTTGCCGGTGGGGCCCACAGGAATTCATTTTTAGGCCCCAGCACTTATTTCTCCTCATCAGATATTGACCGCGAACAAGAGACAGAAAAACACACAAATGTGAAATAAGGGGGAAGAGAAAGTCTGAAAAACTGGCACAGAGGGAGAAAGCAGGAGCCTGCTAAGGTGAGTGTCTGGTAATGAATTAAAGAGGCCTGAGGTGAATCCAAGATAATGCAGCCTTAGTACTTCGTGCACTGTTTTTGGATAGCCCTGCTGGAGCAGAATCTTGAGCACCGGCACTCATTCTTTTTCAAATTAAGCACTGTTGTAGTTTGATGTAAAAGCCTTTGTACTACCGCTAGGCATGAGACACTGCACTTCCACTTGGGACCAGTGAGAAATGACCCCACTCCTAACAGTGATATGCTTTTAATACCTGTTGATCCCAGCAGGCCCAGAAGGCAAGAGGCAGCTAAGACTGCTCTTTGTAGCATCGAGCACAAATGGGCATCTAAGGTAGCTTTCTGTCCCTTTTAGCTTTCATTTTACAGATCTTAGATGCTTTGGCGTGGTCTGCACTTGATATAATTATGAAATAAGATAAAATATAACACGATATCAACCTCACAGAAACTTCCTAAGTTTGACAGCATATATACAGGATATTTTAAGAGCTGAATTGCTTGTTGTAGAAAACATAGATCTATTTTAAATATACTTGAGCAGTAGATACCCAAAAGATCTATGACTTATTGAGTGTGAAATTAGTATGGAGGTGCAACGAAGCTAAAATTAAGCAGAGTGATTATCTGATGTCACTTGGCACTGCTTGGAGCGGGCCTTTCATCTCCTTGTCTCATAAAAACAATTAAAGTAATGTCGAAAGTTATTCCACTTCACTGCTGTCTCTTCAGCTCAGGAATATGTTTACCTCAATAGATTCTATGCCCTTATCTCTTCTGTCAACTTCTCGGCATGGAAAGGGACAGGAACCATATGTTTATCTATGGAAGATAACTTTGAGTGATGAAGAGTTATATGACCTTTTCCAACTTTCTCACATAAGCAGCAGACGAGAGATCAGGGCCAGATCTTACACAATTATCTAAGATTGTTTTCATGGAAGTAGTGACTGCCCTAATATTGTGCAATCATAATGAAATTATGCTGTACGAGTTTATGTAAAACAGATTGTGTAACTTAATTTATAAACGCCTTCTACAAGGTGTGAATAATCTGTGCTGTCAATTTGACAAGGGTTACCTCGTTCTGTTCCATGTCTGTGGCACTAAGGTTCTATCTGGAAACTGTGAACACCTTCAGACTCTAAAGTAGAATGCAAATTAATCCATTTCACACCAAGAGCGAAGATTATATAAACATTAAAATGAAAAGCACGTTTTAATCCTAATCAAATGGGACGATATCTGCGTGCTCCTTGGAAACTGTATATTGTACTGTATATTTTTAATTTATATTTGTAATTTAAGAGAGGGAAACCATCTTTGTTTTATTAATTTTACTTCGCTGAACTCTGTGTAAAATAAAAATGGAATAATTTAAACCTCAGTGTTTTAAAACTCTGGTGAACTTTGGTTTTTGGAGGGTCAAAAATGTAGAATTTAGGATTCATGAAATTGGTAATTGAGACATAGAATAATTGTCAAAATAATACAATGAATTCGCTTGCACTGAGGTAAGTGTGGAATGTTTCACAACCATTTACAAACACCTGACGTGCATCACATATATATTAAAAAAAACTAAGAACTTTTCGGGGAGAGGGATTGAAGCCCAATGTGGAGTACACCCTGGAAGACAATGAAAAGAAAATACAAAAGCATGCCAAAAAAACGGTGGTACAGTACGAACAGTGGATAGAACTAGAAAACAGCAGATATAAGATGCAAACTTCACTCCTTAAATGACGAAGTGAAGCTTACGAAGGCCTGGCTGGAGGACCACATGGAAAATAGTGGATAAAAAAGGTAAGCATATGGTACCGCATAATTTTGGTTGCACCATCATGTGTTACGGAAGTGACATAACCGTGTAGTCGACAGTACATATATTGTGTGCCTTACAGTTACTAATGTAAAGCGGAGCATCTAAATCGTATATTTTTGAAGGTGCATACACATTCACATAATTCTTATTTCCATTTATAATTGCAAGATGCACTTATTAATCATGTATTTGGAATGTGCATTAATGTCTTATTAAGTTAGCATAACCAAAGGCCTGAAACATATGGTCTCTCGTGTCTAACCTTCAACGTGGAAGCTTGCTGGCGTTGCAATATTCTTTCTTTGCAGGTGTGTTCCTAAAAGTCTACAGTTAATGAAAGGCATATTGTTTATTTGAGATAGTGAGGTATGGGAGTAGACGTTGACAAGGGCAAGGAGCACTAGTGAACTGAGAAGAAAAGTCTCCTGTTTATGTAACAGACACCAAGGGCCACTCAAGGTTGTCCTGATATCCAACTCATGAGATGTGTGGTTTGATGGGAGATGCCAACTTCAACTATGCAAGGAAGATGGAAAGCTACTGGCATTGATGATGTAGACTTCTTGAAGGTGCTGTAAGTTTAGTCTAGTTAGAACAGATCAGATTATCTTTATCCTTTGACACAAGAGCAGATTCCCTTGAAACTTAGAGGGGTACAGGCCTCTCTACTCTTTATTTCTTTGTGTGGCTTTATGCCATACACCACCTCTCTATCAGAAATTCTACTGAGGTTTCTACAATGCCAACACTTTCCTATACTTCTTGAGGCTTAATTAGGATTTCCCTTGAGCTTAGTTTATGGTACTTAGATAAACTTAGGGGCATATATATACCTATTTTGCCCCAAATTTGTGTCATTTTGTTAACGCAAATTCAGTGCAAAACTAACTCCATATTTATACTTTGGTGCTCAACCTGTCTAGCGGGAAATGTATGGATTTAAAGTCATTTTTTGGACCTGGAAAGCTACTTTGCATCAATGAGATGCAAAGTAGGCGTTCCCGTGCAAAAAAGTACTCTAAGGCTCTAGCGCCTTATTTATCCTCCTGTGCAAAAATCACGCACGGAGGAGGGAGGGGTCAAAAAATGGTGTAATACTTGCTATGCACCATTTTTTAATGCCTGGGTCAGAGCAGGCATTAGGGGACCTGTGGGCCTATTTCCATGGTGAAACACCATGGAATAAGCCCACAGGTGCCTTCCTCAGGCCCCAGGGACACCCACACCAGAAGGACAGCGAAGCATGAGGGACCCCATCCCAGGTAAGTATAGGTAAGAACAGGTAAGTATTTTTTTCTCTTTTTTTAAGTGCCATTGTGGGCCCTGAAATGGACACCCCTACATGGCACTGGGTGCAATGGCCATGCCCAGGGGACCCTGGTACCCTGTGCTGGCTACTAGGGTGGTGGGCATGACACCTGTCTTTTATAAGACAGGAGTCATGTGGTATGGATGGTTTTGTATCAGAAAATGACTCTAGGCAGGTTAGAATCATTTTTGTTTACTTTAACCAGCCTAATGTCAGTTTCTGGTGCAAAACCCCCTTCTTCTATATCGCCAGCCCCACCCGACTAACATAATTTTTTATACGCTAGCCTACCCTGTGCACCGGCTTGCACCATTCCATAAATATGGTGCATGGCTGGTGCGCAGAAATGGTGCAAGCCAGTGCTAAACGTTTTGGTGCAAAACTACATTAGTGCAGTTTTGCACCAAAAAGTATAAATCAGGGCCTTAGTTTCTCCAGTGATTAGGCAAGAAGACCACAACGTATATTCCAATTATCAGATTTTATTTCTCAGCTTTTGTATTGGTTCAACTAAAATTCTCATATGCCTTATGCTTGTATGATTTAATCTCGTTCGATGTTTCACCTCGCCTTTCGTGATTCTTTACTTACGTAGCATGTTTCTGAGATGAATTTATATCAGTCTGGCTTTAAACTTGTACAAAATCCTTGAACCTGATCCTCCTTCTCCTGGACGTAATGTGTGGACAAACAGGTTAAACTGTTAACTGATTCAGTAGGTGGATTCTGGTTCTCTTTAACCCCTCAAGCACCCCAAAAAAGATCCATCAGAATTAGCAGATTAAGAATGCACCCCCAAGCGTCATCACACATTTAAGGCAATGACAATAAAGAACCATGTCAAAATGGAAGTGGTGTCACCTCTTACCTCGTATTTAGGCTATACATAGTATTTGAATTTTAAATTTATAATTGTGCCCTTACACCTGAAGGTCTCTTAGTGGTAGTAAAAGAACTGGGTCAGGAGCGAAAGTGAGAACCGTGAAAAATAACTGAGTTGAAAGATTTCCTAACTAAAAGAAGGTTCATCATGTGTTGCACAGAAGCAGGCAGTGAAATCCAAACAGATGGAGCTAGAACTGAAAAGGCCTTCCCATCGAGGCAGACTTTGTGGAAAACTGGAATGCACACGAGACCTGAGGCTGCCAGATAAAGCATTCTCATAGAGGTGTATTTTATCGTTTTCTTTTTTTAAATTAACTTAGTGGTTTTGCCTTGCAGCATGTGCTGACTAATGCAAAGCACATTAAAGCCCGTATTTATACTTCTTTAGCGCCGCATTTGCACCACTTTTTAACGCAAAAGCGGCGCAAACTTACAAAATACAATTGTATTTTCAAAGTTTGCACCACTTTTGTGTAAAAAACTGACGCAAATGTGGTGCTAAAAAAGCATAAATATGGGCCTAAGAGTGATGATTTGCTGAATAGGAAGCCAGTATGAGGCATGTAAGAGAGGCCTGGCTGAGTATAATGGGGTCCCCTATTAGCAGATGTACTGATTGGTTCTGGACAGTTTACAAGCAAGACACCTTTGAGACTTTATTCCCCCGCTTTGAGTACCTGCAAGAATCCACCTTGAGCCTGTCAAGGCTGCAATTCAGGAGCATCTGTAGTTAAACATTAGGAAGGACAGCACAGGATGAAGAACTGGCAAGAGGAAACTGTAGCATTCTCTCCTGCCCAAGAGCATTCAAACGAACATACTGTACACGGAGCACTATAACTGAAGTCTTTATTCCTTAGCATAGATCACACACTGCACTCATAACCATTAATGACTACCACCTAGCAAGCTATGGAATTTCTCTGTTGAGTTTGCCCAGAACCACAAGGATCCTGGCGCACATAGACTCATGACACTACATCTCATCCTTTGTTAAAAAAGAAATAATACCAACAATCATATTACAATTGTTCAATAAGTTATTGAGGCGCTTGCTCTAGTCGGACAAGTCAAGTGGTATGAGGTAGTTGAGATGCACTCTGGTCATGCATTGATGGCACAGGTTCTGATGCTTGATCTGGACTGTCATGCAGGATTGCCTCAACCATAATTGCAGGAGCTGATGAATGTTGATATAGGTGCTTAAAGTGTGATGAGTCCCATGTGATCGACTTCCTGGGACGATGCTCCTTCACAATGTGTTTTTTGCACCTCACAACCCTCAGAGGATCTACAGCAGATGGAGTGTCTGTATTCTGATTTTGTTTCTGCTTGACCAGGACTCAGTCACCTTCATCGAAAACTGTTTCATGAGCTTGTCGATGTTGATAGGCATATGTTTTCATTTTGCACTTTTCAGAGGTGTCTGTAACACAAACCTTAACAGAATTTAAGGATTGGTCCACTGTCCACTGAGGCAGAGTTCTGATAGATCTCCCAAATAGCAAGGTGGCAGGACTCTCACGAGTTGAGGAATTGAACGATCAGCAGAAAGGGCTTGACACAGGGCCTGGTTTAGCTCAACACCCTCCATCGATGTTTGTTGAGTTACGCTTCTGAGGGTACCTATGAATCGGTCCACAACACCTTTGACTTGGAGCCACAGAGGTGTACTCCTTTGATGCTTGATATTTAGTCTGACGTGAAACTCCTTGAACTCTTTGCTGTTGAATGGCTGACCACTGTCAGATTTAAGAATGGCATGGATACCCTATGCTTCAAAGATGTCATCCAGCTCCTCGATGACCTTGTTATGTGTTGTTGTTGATAACTCCTATACTTGTAGAAAGCAGTAATACTCATCAATGACTACCAGGAGATGATGTCCTTTTCCTAAGGGCCTAAAGAAATCAGTTTCAACTCTTTCCCAAGCCTGTGCAAGAAGGTCACATATTTTCAATGGATGCTGCGTCACTTTGGGGGAAAGGAAGTTGCAAAGATGGCACTCTTTTAGTTTACCCTCAATTCATTTAGGCATGGGAACTACACTTGGCTCTTTTGATAGCTACAATGCCACAATGTCCTTCATGGTCTAGTTCAATGACTTTCTGCCTTAGGCTCTCTGGTCTGATGATTCTCGAGACTCTCAATACAGCACCTTCCCAGGTTCACAGACAGTTCATACTGCACACTTTTGAACATTTGAAATTCAACAACGTCAGCAAAAGGTCTATCACTCCTCTTCCATGATTGAGTTGAAATGATGCCTTTTAGGATGAGCATGTTCTTGGCAGAATTAGTATCAGCAATAATCTGTTCGATGGATAGGGCTGATGATTTGCTAGCTCTAACAATTATGTTAATGTACTTCTCAGCTGTTTTGGATGTCGAACTGTGATGACATAATGATACTCATGAAAAGTAATCAGCAGAGTTCTGGTCTTCACCTGGCTTGTGTACAATTTCATGGTTGTACTCTTGCAGTCACAGCCCCCACCTCTGAATATGAGGAGGCATCTTGGCTTTCAGGTTTCCAAAAATAGTGAGCAGCGGTTGGTGACTGTAATGATGGTGACGCAGTTTCCGTATGGAAACACATGAAAATGATTGCAGGCCCACACCACAACCAGACTCTCCTTCTGCAGCTGAGAATAGGCATGTTTTGTGTCAGACAGGCTTCAACCGGCATAGTCCACAATGTGTCTCTTAGTATTCAGAGGGCTATTATTTTGAGCAAGGATTTCCCCCAGCCCCACCAGGCTCGCATCTACTGTGATCTCAGAACTTTGGGTCCAAATAAGCCATCTTGGTTGCATTCTCAATCACATGTTTTATTATTTTGAAGTTTTTATCACATTCAGCTGACCACTGGAAACAGACATTCCATTCCGTCGAGTCTCTCAATGGAGCACTCATTGCAGCAAAGTCACAAATGTACCTTGAGCAATAACTGGTCATGTCTAAGAAGGATCGCAACATGGTGACATCTTGCTGACAGTGCCTGCACTTTCTCTAGATCAGGAGTCATTCTTCCATCAGAGAATATGTGCCCCCAGAATTTAGGTTTGGTCTTGTGAAACTCATACTTCGCTTCATTCAGAGTAAAACATGCATCGCAAGGAACTGGAATAACTGTTTAAGAGCCTTGTCATGCTCCGAACGTGTTGTTCCAAATATCAGTATGTCATCATTGCAATTAAAAGCATGTGTGACTGGCTGAATAATTCAACATCTAACCTCCTGCAATGGCACTCCAAATTCAACCATTTGTATCTGAACAAAGCAATATGAGTCAAAAAATAGTAATGTACCTACAGTTTTCTTCCAACTCAAGTTGATGGCATCCTTTGTTCAGGTCAAGACAGGAGAAAATTTTGGCATGTTCAGTTGCATGATCATGTCCGCTATGTGTGGACCAGAATGCCTTTCTTTCTTGATTGCTTTGTTAGCCTGTTGCATATCAACACAGATGCACACTGCACCTCCACTGTTCTTTTTGGCACCACTGCTAGAAAACCATGGCGTAGGACCATAGGACCGGTGGAGTGCTCAATGTCATCATGCTTCAACAGTATTTCTAGTTCTTTCTCAACAGATTCTTGCAAGTGAAAAGTGACTCTGTGGTGCCGCTGGTAAACAGGGCGGATGTCCTCATTAATGTGAAGTCACACTTTCATTGTCTTGAGTCTTCCTAGGGCATGAAACAGCGATGGAAACTGGTGGAAGTTGTAATTGAGCGATGTCAGTCCTATGTCAGCAATAGTGGCAAAATTGAGTAGACATACACTGGGCGAAGTTCCTTGAAGAAAGTAAATTGGCACTTGCACTGATACTGCTTTATCTCACATTGTCATTGTGAATGACCCTTGACTCTGCAATGGTTTAGAAACAGCCCACGTACATACCTTTATGTTTGACAGGTGGAGGCATGGCACAGAAGAGAGGCTGTTGAACGTCTCGAATGACATGATGTTGACTGACGCACCACTGTCTGTGATGAAGGCTGTGGGGCAACTGTTGACCTTGGGGCAGAGTCCAAATGAATTTGGTTGTTTCGTTTTATGGTTTGTCTTTGTCATTTGTTTTTCTCTGCAAGCAGCTAAACTGACATGTGCCTGTCGTTCCTTGGTCGAAACCATAATCACACATCCATCTTCTTCACTGGCGCTTGATAAAGATGGTGAAGAGCCTTTGTAGGATGAGCTTGACGATGCTCGATTTTGGTTTGTTTCTGCTTGTCAGAACTGATGTTGCTTTAGGGCCTTGTGGGCATAGTGAGAATGCTTCTGAAACCTTCTGGCGTCTATTTTCTCTTTTCGCTGTGATGTATGTGGTTTCTTCTGCACTTTGCAAACTATTATGAAGTGTTTTTTCTTTCCCACAACCTTTGTACATTTGTCCTATGGCTGGGCATCTAACTTCATGGGGAAATAAAAACCCACATTGCAAACACAACTTTTTCTTCTTTGAAGATGTCAACTTTATCATGCTTGCTTTCAATGATCAACATTGATTCATTTTTGCTTCTCCAGCTTCCATATCAAGAGCTTATCGATTTGGTCCTTCATTGCCCATGCCGCTATTAGTATTTTCTCTAAACTGAGCTCTAAACTCTCAACATGCGACTTCTGAAAGACAGCATCAAATATTCTGACGCGAATGACTACTTCCTGATTAAATTCACTAAACTTACAATGTTTGATAAGCACATCAAGACTTACAACAAACTCATCCATCATTTTACCAGCTAACTGTGTCTCACTTTATTGAAAATATACCTTTCATAGTTGACATTTGGCATCGGCTTGAACTAGGTACCCAATGTCTCTTTGATTTGACGGTAGGATATTTCATCAGTCTGCAAGACTTTCTACAGCACTTCTTTAACTCGTCACAAGCAAGGTTCTTTATGTACTTAATGATTTTCTCATCATCCAATTCTTCTAGGCCAGCTGTGATGTCATTGAATATCTTGAGCCATGCAGACCACCTGGCACCAATATTCTGCTTCTTGGCTTCTTGGTTTGTCATGTTTAATAATGAGACATATAGGACGTCAGGGTCCCCATCTTCTTGGCATCATCACTATGATGTGGTGCAGTATCTCTTCTTTTGGCCTTGCCAGTTGTTTTTTGGTGAGCTTTTCAAAGATGCTCCTTCGCAGGGCCTTCAACTTCGTAGTGGGCTTCTCTTTGATTTGGGTGAATGTGGCACACACAAGCAGTTTGTTGTATTGTTGCAAACTCTCAGGGAGAACAGTCTCATTTTGTTAGGTCACATATCCCATCCTTGTCGCCAGTAGTAGTGTCCTCCTCAGCAAGGGAGAATGCAAATAAACACACCACACACAGAACTATATAACAGATGTAATTATTCCTCAGCATACATTCACACACTGCACTCTAATTACATCATAACCATTAATAACCACATTTTAACACCTCCCAGGAAGTTATGCAATTTCTCTATTGAGTCCGCCCAGAACTGCAAAGGTCCTAGCACTCATATTCTCATGACACTACAGAAACTACAGTTGAAACATGAGTGTCCGTCAGGAGTGTTGCATCAGTCTTGATGCCCAGGGGCAGATTTACTAAGGTTTTGCGTTGGGGTGCAGCCCTGATGTAAAATTATTTTTGGTATTTACTATGCTGTGCAAAGCTACTTTGCAAGGCTTTGCAGAGTTCTGTAAATATAAAGTAACACAATGCAGCATAGCATAGCGTTACCTTGCATTGTGAAGGCATTCCATGGGTGGAGCATGGGTGTTTCCATGCATCCACCCATATATGTTGGTGTATTCCCAACCTTACTATAGCTAGTAAACCTGGAAATGTGTCTAAATGTTATGCCTTCCCTAATGAGACCCAACGCGGAGAAACATCTTAATTTAACCTCATCAGTTCCTCTTTCCATGTGCTGCATTCTGCTGCATGCATAGAAAGAGGAAAATGTTTTCAAGGATTTTGTTGTACAAGGAAGTGTCCCTTCTTGCACAAAGATAATCATGGCTGTAACTCAGCAAACTTTGCACTATGGCACAATGGTGCCAGCATTGGTACTAGGCAACACACACTGCACCAGCACAGAGTGCAGAAATGCTACATATCTTAGGTAAATGTAAAGCACTTCTGTTCTCTCTCTTTCAAGCAATGCAGCATATCAACTTTGTTTGCTGCCATTTGTTGTGTGAAAGATTGGTAGATATGCCCAGCCAGTAGTGTACCCTCTATTATTTTTCTTCTGTGTTCAGCAATAAAGGGTCTCTGTGCACTGCAGCCAAATATGTGTGAGTCAAAGGGATGCGACAACTCACAATGCAAGTGATCACAGTGTGTAACGTACCAAAGTCAGTAGGTTTGCGACTTCAAAATATTACTTGCATGTGAAATCACAGTTTAGTCTGACATTCTAATGCATTTGTAATATACACTAAAATGTTCACACCAGCAACCTAGGACTTTTACTCTACTACACACAACAGGTATGGAAATTACAGAACTCAAATGTTTGTACATTAAATAAATCTATGTTGAAAAGTGTGGGAAAGCATTTAACAGAGCTCTCACGTTTTCCCATGTACTGCATGAGTAGCTGTTCCAGTCATGTTTGTTTTTTCTATAGCATAAGTTGTAATGTGCTCATCACAAAATAAAAACAATACTACAACTGTTAGAAGTCAAAGTGAAAAAAAAGATTGAACGAGCATTACTGACATTGAACAGCAAAAGATGAGCCAGCTATGCCTGACACTGGACAGCTGGAGATGATCTAACCATGGCCGACAGTGGGCAACATGAGTGGGCCATTGATGAAGCATGACACCCAGAGTGGTGTGAGACCTCACCTTGCAATTGTGTGTTATATCCTAGTCATGGTTCATAATGAGACATATAGGACATCAGGGTCCCAAGTATTTGGCTACTTTTCTTAAGTAAGTATCCTAGTCCAGCATCTCCCAAACTGTGGGTTGCAAGATTATTTTTGGTGAGTCGGGTAAAGTCCTTTGAAAAATTGCTGCCTATTTTTTTACTTTTGTTTCTCTGACAGCAAAGACTGAGGAGGTTTAAAAGTAAATTGGGTCCCAATATTGCTGTAGTATAGGGAGTGTGAAAAATAAGGCTGTGGGGTGTCATTGTTTTGCAATATGCAACAGAATTCAAATACTTGAAAATGAACTATATGCATTCAGCAGTTAGGGAAGCAAAAATGAAGCACAATTTCTTTTTTTTTATCTGAGTTGTACTGGAAACAGAGATTTGAATAGTATCAATCCAAATCAAGACACTTTACTTGGCAATGCACAAATTATAAATATTCAGAGAAACCGAATTTCCAGCCATTGTATTTCGTGTCTGTGCAATTTTAGTGGCAATTTCAATGGAAAATTTGCTAAATGTAAATGGCAGTGTGATACTACACAGTCCTTTAGTTACATTAAAAAATCACCCCACCTCAGGTCCAATAGTGGTAGGTGGGTCACATACCTTTGTTGTACTAAAAATCAGGATATGGTTCTAAAAGGTTTGGTAAGCTCTGCCCTAGTCCAATCCGGATAGACTTCTCCAATTTGCCCTTTGGTACTTTAGACTGTGGTCTCGGAGGATACAAACGAAAACAGCTCAAGCCTTCCTCTCAGTCTCTTGGTCCCCAGGCTCGGGGGTTCAGTGATTTATGGAATGAGCTAGCCATGCCTTACATTGTGCAGCAGCAGATGAGCCAACTATGCCTGACATTGAACATCAGAAGAGCAGGTAGCCACGCCGGAGGTTGAGCAGCCCGAGATAAGCTAGCCATGCCCCACACTGCAGTGGATGAGGTAGCATTGGACAGCCAGAGATAATCCAGCTATACCTCACATATGACAGCTGAAGATCAGCTAGCTCTTGTGAAAAGGTAGCCTCTTTCTAGCCTTGTTACCCCCACTTTTGGCCTGTTTGTGAGTGTATGTCAGGGTGTTTGTCACTGTTTTCACTGTCTCACTGGGATCCTGATAGCCAGGCCTCAGTGCTCATAGTGAAAACACTATGTTTTCAGTATGTTTGTTATGTGTCACTGGGATCCTGCTGGTCAGGACCCCAGTGCTCATAAGTTTGTGGCCTATATGTATGTGTCACTGGGACCCTGTCACACAGGGCCCCAGTGCTCATAGGTGTGCATGTATATGTTCCCTGTGTGGTGCCTAACTGTCTCACTGAGGCTCTGCTAATCAGAACCTCAGTGGTTATGCTCTCTCATTTCTTTCCAAATTGTCACTGACAGGCTAGTGACCATTTTTACCAATTTACATTGGCTTACTGGAACACCCTTATAATTCCCTAGTATATGGTACTGAGGTACCCAGGGTATTGGGGTTCCAGGAGATCCCTATGGGCTGCAGCATTTCTTTTGCCACCCATAGGGAGCTCTGACAATTCTTACACAGGCCTGCCACTGCAGCCTGAGTGAAATAACGTCCACATTATTTCACAGCCATTTTACACTGCACTTAAGTAACTTATAAGTCACCTATATGTCTAACCTTTACCTGGTAAAGGTTAGGTGCAAAGTTACTTAGTGTGAGGGCACCCTGGCACTAGCCAAGGTGCCCCCACATTGTTCAGAGCCAATTCACTGAACTTTGTGAGTGCGGGGACACCATTACACGCGTGCACTACATATAGGTCACTACCTATATGTAGCTTCACCATGGTAACTCCGAATATGGCCATGTAACATGTCTATGATCATGGAATTGCCCCCTCTATGCCATCCTGGCATTGTTGGTACAATTCCATGATCCCAGTGGTCTGTAGCACAGACCCTGGTACTGCCAGACTGCCCTTCCTGGGGTTTCTCTGCAGCTGCTGCTGCTGCCAACCCCTCAGACAGGCAGCTGCCCTCCTGGGGTCCAGCCAGTCCTGGCCCAGGATGGCAGAACAAAGAACTTCCTCTGAGAGAGGGTGTGACACCCTCTCCCTTTGGAAAATGGTGTGAAGGCAGGGGAGGAGTAGCCTCCCCCAGCCTCTGGAAATGCTTTGTTGGGCACAGATGTGCCCAATTCTGCATAAGCCAGTCTACACCGGTTCAGGGACCCCTAAGCCCCTGCTCTGGCACGAAACTGGACAAAGGAAAGGGGAGTGACCACTCCCCTGACCTGCACCTTCCCTGGGAGGTGTCCAGAGCTCCTCCAGTGTGCTCCAGACCTCTGCCATCTTGGAAACAGAGGTGCTGCTGGCACACTGGACTGCTCTGAGTGGCCAGTGCCACCAGGTGACGTCAGAGACTCCTTGTGATAGGCTCCTTCAGGTGTTAGTAGCCTTTCCTCTCTCCTAGGTAGCCAAACCCTCTTTTCTGGCTATTTAGGGTCTCTGTCTCTGGGGAAACTTTAGATAACGAATGCATGAGCTCAGCCGAGTTCCTCTGCATCTCTCTCTTCACCTTCTGATAAGGAAACGACCGCTGACCGCGCTGGAAGCCTGCAAACCTGCAACATAGTAGCAAAGACGACTACTGCAACTCTGTAACGCTGATCCTGCCGCCTTCTCGACTGTTTTCCTGCTTGTGCATGCTGTGGGGGTAGCCTGCCTCCTCTCTGCACCAGAAGCTCCGAAGAAATCTCCTGTGGGTCGACGGAATCTTCCCCCTGCAACCGCAGGCACCAAAAAGCTGCATCACCGGTCCCTTGGGTCTCCTCTCAGCACGACGAGCGAGGTCCCTCGAATCCAGCGACACTGTCCAAGTGACCCCCACAGTCCAGTGACTCTTCAGCCCAAGTTTGGTGGAGGTAAGTCCTTGCCTCACCTCGCTGGGCTGCATTGCTGGGAACCGCGACTTTGCAGCTACTCCGGCCCCTGTGCACTTCCGGCGGAAATCCTTTGTGCACAGCCAAGCCTGGGTCCACGGCACTCTAACCTGCATTGCACGACTTTCTAACTTGGTCTCCGGCGACGTGGGACTCCTTTGTGCAACTTCGGCGAGCACCGTTTCACGCATCCTTGTAGTGCCTGTTTCTGGCACTTCTCCGGGTGCTACCTGCTTCAGTGAGGGCTCTTTGTCTTGCTCGACGTCCCCTCTCTCGGCAGGTCCAATTTGCGACCTTCTGGTCTTTCCTGGGCCCCAGCAGCGTCCAAAAACGCTAAACGCACGATTTACGTGTAGCAAGGCTTGTTGGCGTTCATCCGGCGGGAAAACACTTCTGCATGACTCTCCAAGGCGTGGGGGATCCATCGTCCAAAGGGGAAGTCTCTAGCCCTTGCCGTTCCTGCAGTATTCACAGTTCTTCAGCCTAGTAAGAGCTTCTTTGCACCAACCGCTGGCATTTCTTGGGCATCTGCCCATCTCCGAGCTGCTTGTGACTTTTGGACTTGGTCCCCTTGTTCCACAGGTACCCTCAGTCAGGAATCCATCGTTGTTGCATGGCTGATTTGTGTTTTCCTTGCATTTTCCCTCTAACACGACTATTTTGTCCTTAGGGGAACTTTGGTGCACTTTGCACTCACTTTTCAGGGTCTTGGGGAGGGTTATTTTTCTAACTCTCACTATTTTCTAATAGTCCCAGCGACCCTCTACAAGGTCACATAGGTTTGGGGTCCATTCGTGGTTCGCATTCCACTTCTGGAGTATATGGTTTGTGTTGCCCCTATCCCTATGTTTCCCCATTGCATCCTATTGTAACTATACATTGTTTGCACTGTTTTCTAAGACTATACTGCATATTTTTGCTATTGTGTATATATATCTTGTGTATATTTCCTATCCTCTCACTGAGGGTACACTCTAAGATACTTTGGCATATTGTCATAAAAATAAAGTACCTTTATTTTTAGTATAACTGTGTATTGGGTTTTCTTATGATATTGTGCATATGACACTAAGTGGTACTGTAGTAGCTTCACACGTCTCCTAGTTCAGCCTGAGCTGCTTTGCTAAGCTACCATTATCTATCAGCCTAAGCTGCTAGACACCCTATACACTAATAAGGGATACCTGGGCATGGTGCAAGGTGCAAATACCCCTTGGTACTCACTACAAGCCAGTCCAGCCTCCTACATTGGTTGTGCAGCGGTGGGATAAGTGCTTTGAGACTACTTACCACTCTTGTCATTGTACTTTTCATAAGAGAAAAATATACAAAACAAGGTCAGTGTATATACACATAGCCAAAAAGTTTTGCATTTCCTCTTTTTCACTCTTTTCTAAGTGCTGAAAAGTACTTCTAAACTTTCAAAAAGTTCTTAAAAGTTTAAAAAGTTTTTTCTGTCTTTCCAAAAAGTTCTGAAAACTTTTTTCTCTTTGTCTATCACTTTAACTCTCTCTAAAAATGTCTGGCACAGGCCAAAAAGTGGAACTGTCCAAACTTGCATATGATCACCTTAGCTGGAAAGGAGCAAGGAGTCTCTGCATAGAGAGAGGTTTGAGTGTAGGGAAGAATCCTTCCTTAGAACTGTTAATTAATATGCTTAGAGTACAGGATAAGGCCATAAGTGCCCAATCTGTAGAAAAAGTAGCTAATGGTTCTCAATCTGATCCAGGGACTCCCCCAGGAAAAGGTTCAGGAAAGAAACTTCTCAGCCTGCCCATTACTAGACAGTCTAGCATAGTTGGTACAGAGGTTGAATCACATCATACTGATGATGTGCTCTCACATTATGCTGGTCGCCAAGCTGTTAGGGTGCCCTTGGTAAGGGACAGGTCTCCTTCTGTTCATTCCCATCACACCTCTGTATCT
Organism: Pleurodeles waltl; assembly: GCF_031143425.1. NCBI lineage: Eukaryota > Metazoa > Chordata > Amphibia > Caudata > Salamandridae > Pleurodeles > Pleurodeles waltl. The sequence goes on from NC_090449.1 coordinate 980,674,313, forward strand.
AGAAATGTCCCTCCCACCCACCCTGATGACAGATTGTTAGAAAGGGAGCTCAATAGATTGAGAGTGGAGCAAACCAGACTGAAGCTCAAGAAGCAACAGCTGGATTTGGATAGACAGTCTTTAGAAATAGAGAGGGAAAGACAGAAAATGGGTTTAGATACCCATGGTGGCAGCAGCAGTATTCCCCATAGTCATCCTGCAAAAGAGCATGATTCCAGGAATCTGCACAAGATAGTTCCCCCTTACAAGGAGGGGGATGACATTAACAAGTGGTTTGCTGCACTTGAGAGGGCCTGTGCTGTACAGGATGTCCCTCAAAAGCAGTGGGCTGCTATCCTATGGCTATCATTTACTGGAAAAGGTAGGGATAGGCTCCTTACTGTAAAAGAAAATGATGCTAATAATTTCCAAGTTCTTAAGAATGCACTCCTGGATGGTTATGGCTTAACCACTGAACAGTACAGGATAAAGTTCAGAGATACCAAAAAGGAGTCTTCACAAGACTGGGTTGATTTCATTGACCAGGCAGTGAAGGCCTTGGAGGGGTGGTTACATGGCAGTAAAGTTACTGATTATGACAGCCTGTATAACTTGATCCTGAGAGAGCATATACTTAATAATTGTGTGTCTGATTTGTTGCACCAGTACCTGGTAGACTCTGATCTGACCTCTCCCCAAGAATTGGGAAAGAAGGCAGACAAATGGGTCAGAACAAGGGTGAACAGAAAAGTTCATACAGGGGGTGACAAAGATGGCAATAAGAAGAAAGATGGTGAAAAATCTCAAGATAAGCATGGGGATAAGGGTAAAACCAAAGATCCCACTTCAAATCTTAAACACTCTTCAGAGGGTGGGGATAAAACAAATTCTTCCTCTTCTTCCCAACCTGCACACATTAAAAAGCCTTGGTGCTTTGTGTGTAAAAACAGAGGCCATAGGCCAGGGGATAAGTCCTGTCCAGGTAAACCCCCTGAGCCTACCACCACTAATACATCAAGCTCTAGTGCCCCTAGCAGTAGTGGTACTAGTGGTGGGACTGCTGGCAACAGTCAAGCAAAGGGTGTAGTGGGGTTCACTTATGGGTCCATAGTGGAAACTGATGTAATCAGTCCCAAGACAGTTTCTGTCACACCTAGTGGCATTGGCCTTGCCACACTGGCTGCTTGTCCCCTTACAATGGATAAGTACAGGCAGACAGTTTCAATAAATGGTGTTGAGGCCTTGGCCTACAGGGACACAGGTGCCAGTTTCACTTTGGTGACTGAAAACCTAGTGCCTCCTGAACAACACATCATTGGACAACAGTATAAGATTATTGATGTCCATAACTCCACTAAGTTCCTTCCCTTAGCTATAATTCAGTTTAGTTGGGGTGGAGTTACTGGCCCTAAGCAGGTGGTGGTATCACCTAGCTTACCTGTAGACTGTCTCTTAGGTAATGACCTAGAGGCCTCAGGTTGGGCTGATGTAGAGTTTTATGCCCATGCAGCCATGCTGGGCATCCCTGAGGAATTGTTCCCTCTCATTTCAAGTGAAATGAAAAAGCAAAGGAGAGAAGGCCTGAAAACTCAGGATCCCTCTCCATCAACAGGTAAAAAGGGTATCACAGTATCCCCTAACCACCCTACCATTCAGGATACTATTCCTGTGGTGGGAGAAACCTCTCCTGGGGTGGCACCTGTTCCAAGGGAATCATCAGCTGGCAAAGCTGGACTCCCTGAGGTGGAAGTACCTCTCTGTGGGATAACTAACATTGGTGAGAAAAAGAGCACCATTTTAGTTAACATGGAGCATCCCTCCAACCCTCCCAGAGAAACTTTAGTGCAGAAACCCTGCACTACCTCACAACACTTAGGACAGCATCCCTGCCCTAGTGTGGAGCTCATAGGACAGCATCCCTGCCCTGCTCCAACTCAAGAGAAACAGCATCCCTGTTCTCTCTTCCAGCCAGATGGACAAAGTTTTTGCCCAGCTATGGCTTTTCTGAGACAGCATCCCTGTCTGGCATTTCCATCACTACAAATAGGTTCAGTGGACAATTCCCACTGCTCTAAACTAAAACTTACTGATAGAAACTCTGAAAATACATCTTCACATTGTTGGTTAGCTAAAAAACTTCAAACAGGGTGGTTTACATCCCCACAGGGAAGTAACCATATAGTGGATGATAAAGGGAGTGACCAGTATATTGCAGAGCTACTCTCTACTTATCACCACTTAGACAATAAAGTCTCAACTGGCCAAGGTTAGCCTTATTGTCCTTCGTTTGGGGGGGGGTTGTGTGAGAAGGTAGCCTCTTTCTAGCCTTGTTACCCCCACTTTTGGCCTGTTTGTGAGTGTATGTCAGGGTGTTTGTCACTGTTTTCACTGTCTCACTGGGATCCTGATAGCCAGGCCTCAGTGCTCATAGTGAAAACACTATGTTTTCAGTATGTTTGTTATGTGTCACTGGGATCCTGCTGGTCAGGACCCCAGTGCTCATAAGTTTGTGGCCTATATGTATGTGTCACTGGGACCCTGTCACACAGGGCCCCAGTGCTCATAGGTGTGCATGTATATGTTCCCTGTGTGGTGCCTAACTGTCTCACTGAGGCTCTGCTAATCAGAACCTCAGTGGTTATGCTCTCTCATTTCTTTCCAAATTGTCACTGACAGGCTAGTGACCATTTTTACCAATTTACATTGGCTTACTGGAACACCCTTATAATTCCCTAGTATATGGTACTGAGGTACCCAGGGTATTGGGGTTCCAGGAGATCCCTATGGGCTGCAGCATTTCTTTTGCCACCCATAGGGAGCTCTGACAATTCTTACACAGGCCTGCCACTGCAGCCTGAGTGAAATAACGTCCACGTTATTTCACAGCCATTTTACACTGCACTTAAGTAACTTATAAGTCACCTATATGTCTAACCTTTACCTGGTAAAGGTTAGGTGCAAAGTTACTTAGTGTGAGGGCACCCTGGCACTAGCCAAGGTGCCCCCACATTGTTCAGAGCCAATTCACTGAACTTTGTGAGTGCGGGACACCATTACACGCGTGCACTACATATAGGTCACTACCTATATGTAGCTTCACCATGGTAACTCCGAATATGGCCATGTAACATGTCTATGATCATGGAATTGCCCCCTCTATGCCATCCTGGCATTGTTGGTACAATTCCATGATCCCAGTGGTCTGTAGCACAGACCCTGGTACTGCCAGACTGCCCTTCCTGGGGTTTCTCTGCAGCTGCTGCTGCTGCCAACCCCTCAGACAGGCAGCTGCCCTCCTGGGGTCCAGCCAGGCCTGGCCCAGGATGGCAGAACAAAGAACTTCCTCTGAGAGAGGGTGTGACACCCTCTCCCTTTGGAAAATGGTGTGAAGGCAGGGGAGGAGTAGCCTCCCCCAGCCTCTGGAAATGCTTTGTTGGGCACAGATGTGCCCAATTCTGCATAAGCCAGTCTACACCGGTTCAGGGACCCCTAAGCCCCTGCTCTGGCGCGAAACTGGACAAAGGAAAGGGGAGTGACCACTCCCCTGACCTGCACCTCCCCTGGGAGGTGTCCAGAGCTCCTCCAGTGTGCTCCAGACCTCTGCCATCTTGGAAACAGAGGTGCTGCTGGCACACTGGACTGCTCTGAGTGGCCAGTGCCACCAGGTGACGTCAGAGACTCCTTGTGATAGGCTCCTTCAGGTGTTAGTAGCCTTTCCTCTCTCCTAGGTAGCCAAACCCTCTTTTCTGGCTATTTAGGGTCTCTGTCTCTGGGGAAACTTTAGATAACGAATGCATGAGCTCAGCCGAGTTCCTCTGCATCTCTCTCTTCACCTTCTGATAAGGAAACGACCGCTGACCGCGCTGGAAGCCTGCAACATAGTAGCAAAGACGACTACTGCAACTCTGTAACGCTGATCCTGCCGCCTTCTCGACTGTTTTCCTGCTTGTGCATGCTGTGGGGGTAGCCTGCCTCCTCTCTGCACCAGAAGCTCCGAAGAAATCTCCCGTGGGTCGACGGAATCTTCCCCCTGCAACCGCAGGCACCAAAAAGCTGCATCACCGGTCCCTTGGGTCTCCTCTCAGCACGACGAGCGAGGTCCCTCGAATCCAGCGACGCTGTCCAAGTGACCCCCACAGTCCAGTGACTCTTCAGCCCAAGTTTGGTGGAGGTAAGTCCTTGCCTCACCTCGCTGGGCTGCATTGCTGGGAACCGCGACTTTGCAGCTACTCCGGCCCCTGTGCACTTCCGGCGGAAATCCTTTGTGCACAGCCAAGCCTGGGTCCACGGCACTCTAACCTGCATTGCACGACTTTCTAAGTTGGTCTCCGGCGACGTGGGACTCCTTTGTGCAACTTCGGCGAGCACCGTTTCACGCATCCTTGTAGTGCCTGTTTCTGGCACTTCTCCGGGTGCTACCTGCTTCAGTGAGGGCTCTTTGTCTTGCTCGACGTCCCCTCTCTCGGCAGGTCCAATTTGCGACCTCCTGGTCTTTCCTGGGCCCCAGCAGCGTCCAAAAACGCTAAACGCATGATTTACGTGTAGCAAGGCTTGTTGGCGTCCATCCGGCGGGAAAACACTTCTGCATGACTCTCCAAGGCGTGGGGGATCCATCGTCCAAAGGGGAAGTCTCTAGCCCTTGCCGTTCCTGCAGTATTCACAGTTCTTCAGCCTAGTAAGAGCTTCTTTGCACCAACCGCTGGCATTTCTTGGGCATCTGCCCATCTCCGAGCTGCTTGTGACTTTTGGACTTGGTCCCCTTGTTCCACAGGTACCCTCAGTCAGGAATCCATCGTTGTTGCATGGCTGATTTGTGTTTTCCTTGCATTTTCCCTCTAACACGACTATTTTGTCCTTAGGGGAACTTTGGTGCACTTTGCACTCACTTTTCAGGGTCTTGGGGAGGGTTATTTTTCTAACTCTCACTATTTTCTAATAGTCCCAGCGACCCTCTACAAGGTCACATAGGTTTGGGGTCCATTCGTGGTTCGCATTCCACTTCTGGAGTATATGGTTTGTGTTGCCCCTATCCCTATGTTTCCCCTTTGCATCCTATTGTAACTATACATTGTTTGCACTGTTTTCTAAGACTATACTGCATATTTTTGCTATTGTGTATATATATCTTGTGTATATTTCCTATCCTCTCACTGAGGGTACACTCTAAGATACTTTGGCATATTGTCATAAAAATAAAGTACCTTTATTTTTAGTATAACTGTGTATTGGGTTTTCTTATGATATTGTGCATATGACACTAAGTGGTACTGTAGTAGCTTCACACGTCTCCTAGTTCAGCCTGAGCTGCTTTGCTAAGCTACCATTATCTATCAGCCTAAGCTGCTAGACACCCTATACACTAATAAGGGATACCTGGGCCTGGTGCAAGGTGCAAATACCCCTTGGTACTCACTACAAGCCAGTCCAGCCTCCTACATTGGTTGTGCAGCGGTGGGATAAGTGCTTTGAGACTACTTACCACTCTTGTCATTGTACTTTTCATAAGAGAAAAATATACAAAACAAGGTCAGTGTATATACACATAGCCAAAAAGTTTTGCATTTCCTCTTTTTCACTCTTTTCTAAGTGCTGAAAAGTACTTCTAAACTTTCAAAAAGTTCTTAAAAGTTTAAAAAGTTTTTTCTGTCTTTCCAAAAAGTTCTGAAAACTTTTTTCTCTTTGTCTATCACTTTAACTCTCTCTAAAAATGTCTGGCACAGGCCAAAAAGTGGAACTGTCCAAACTTGCATATGATCACCTTAGCTGGAAAGGAGCAAGGAGTCTCTGCATAGAGAGAGGTTTGAGTGTAGGGAAGAATCCTTCCTTAGAACTGTTAATTAATATGCTTAGAGTACAGGATAAGGCCATAAGTGCCCAATCTGTAGAAAAAGTAGCTAATGGTTCTCAATCTGATCCAGGGACTCCCCCAGGAAAAGGTTCAGGAAAGAAACTTCTCAGCCTGCCCATTACTAGACAGTCTAGCATAGTTGGTACAGAGGTTGAATCACATCATACTGATGATGTGCTCTCACATTATGCTGGTCGCCAAGCTGTTAGGGTGCCCTTGGTAAGGGACAGGTCTCCTTCTGTTCATTCCCATCACACCTCTGTATCTAGAAATGTCCCTCCCACCCACCCTGATGACAGATTGTTAGAAAGGGAGCTCAATAGATTGAGAGTGGAGCAAACCAGACTGAAGCTCAAGAAGCAACAGCTGGATTTGGATAGACAGTCTTTAGAAATAGAGAGGGAAAGACAGAAAATGGGTTTAGATACCCATGGTGGCAGCAGCAGTATTCCCCATAGTCATCCTGCAAAAGAGCATGATTCCAGGAATCTGCACAAGATAGTTCCCCCTTACAAGGAGGGGGATGACATTAACAAGTGGTTTGCTGCACTTGAGAGGGCCTGTGCTGTACAGGATGTCCCTCAAAAGCAGTGGGCTGCTATCCTATGGCTATCATTTACTGGAAAAGGTAGGGATAGGCTCCTTACTGTAAAAGAAAATGATGCTAATAATTTCCAAGTTCTTAAGAATGCACTCCTGGATGGTTATGGCTTAACCACTGAACAGTACAGGATAAAGTTCAGAGATACCAAAAAGGAGTCTTCACAAGACTGGGTTGATTTCATTGACCAGGCAGTGAAGGCCTTGGAGGGGTGGTTACATGGCAGTAAAGTTACTGATTATGACAGCCTGTATAACTTGATCCTGAGAGAGCATATACTTAATAATTGTGTGTCTGATTTGTTGCACCAGTACCTGGTAGACTCTGATCTGACCTCTCCCCAAGAATTGGGAAAGAAGGCAGACAAATGGGTCAGAACAAGGGTGAACAGAAAAGTTCATACAGGGGGTGACAAAGATGGCAATAAGAAGAAAGATGGTGAAAAATCTCAAGATAAGCATGGGGATAAGGGTAAAACCAAAGATCCCACTTCAAATCTTAAACACTCTTCAGAGGGTGGGGATAAAACAAATTCTTCCTCTTCTTCCCAACCTGCACACATTAAAAAGCCTTGGTGCTTTGTGTGTAAAAACAGAGGCCATAGGCCAGGGGATAAGTCCTGTCCAGGTAAACCCCCTGAGCCTACCACCACTAATACATCAAGCTCTAGTGCCCCTAGCAGTAGTGGTACTAGTGGTGGGACTGCTGGCAACAGTCAAGCAAAGGGTGTAGTGGGGTTCACTTATGGGTCCATAGTGGAAACTGATGTAATCAGTCCCAAGACAGTTTCTGTCACACCTAGTGGCATTGGCCTTGCCACACTGGCTGCTTGTCCCCTTACAATGGATAAGTACAGGCAGACAGTTTCAATAAATGGTGTTGAGGCCTTGGCCTACAGGGACACAGGTGCCAGTTTCACTTTGGTGACTGAAAACCTAGTGCCTCCTGAACAACACATCATTGGACAACAGTATAAGATTATTGATGTCCATAACTCCACTAAGTTCCTTCCCTTAGCTATAATTCAGTTTAGTTGGGGTGGAGTTACTGGCCCTAAGCAGGTGGTGGTATCACCTAGCTTACCTGTAGACTGTCTCTTAGGTAATGACCTAGAGGCCTCAGGTTGGGCTGATGTAGAGTTTTATGCCCATGCAGCCATGCTGGGCATCCCTGAGGAATTGTTCCCTCTCATTTCAAGTGAAATGAAAAAGCAAAGGAGAGAAGGCCTGAAAACTCAGGATCCCTCTCCATCAACAGGTAAAAAGGGTATCACAGTATCCCCTAACCACCCTACCATTCAGGATACTATTCCTGTGGTGGGAGAAACCTCTCCTGGGGTGGCACCTGTTCCAAGGGAATCATCAGCTGGCAAAGCTGGACTCCCTGAGGTGGAAGTACCTCTCTGTGGGATAACTAACATTGGTGAGAAAAAGAGCACCATTTTAGTTAACATGGAGCATCCCTCCAACCCTCCCAGAGAAACTTTAGTGCAGAAACCCTGCACTACCTCACAACACTTAGGACAGCATCCCTGCCCTAGTGTGGAGCTCATAGGACAGCATCCCTGCCCTGCTCCAACTCAAGAGAAACAGCATCCCTGTTCTCTCTTCCAGCCAGATGGACAAAGTTTTTGCCCAGCTATGGCTTTTCTGAGACAGCATCCCTGTCTGGCATTTCCATCACTACAAATAGGTTCAGTGGACAATTCCCACTGCTCTAAACTAAAACTTACTGATAGAAACTCTGAAAATACATCTTCACATTGTTGGTTAGCTAAAAAACTTCAAACAGGGTGGTTTACATCCCCACAGGGAAGTAACCATATAGTGGATGATAAAGGGAGTGACCAGTATATTGCAGAGCTACTCTCTACTTATCACCACTTAGACAATAAAGTCTCAACTGGCCAAGGTTAGCCTTATTGTCCTTCGTTTGGGGGGGGGTTGTGTGAGAAGGTAGCCTCTTTCTAGCCTTGTTACCCCCACTTTTGGCCTGTTTGTGAGTGTATGTCAGGGTGTTTGTCACTGTTTTCACTGTCTCACTGGGATCCTGATAGCCAGGCCTCAGTGCTCATAGTGAAAACACTATGTTTTCAGTATGTTTGTTATGTGTCACTGGGATCCTGCTGGTCAGGACCCCAGTGCTCATAAGTTTGTGGCCTATATGTATGTGTCACTGGGACCCTGTCACACAGGGCCCCAGTGCTCATAGGTGTGCATGTATATGTTCCCTGTGTGGTGCCTAACTGTCTCACTGAGGCTCTGCTAATCAGAACCTCAGTGGTTATGCTCTCTCATTTCTTTCCAAATTGTCACTGACAGGCTAGTGACCATTTTTACCAATTTACATTGGCTTACTGGAACACCCTTATAATTCCCTAGTATATGGTACTGAGGTACCCAGGGTATTGGGGTTCCAGGAGATCCCTATGGGCTGCAGCATTTCTTTTGCCACCCATAGGGAGCTCTGACAATTCTTACACAGGCCTGCCACTGCAGCCTGAGTGAAATAACGTCCACGTTATTTCACAGCCATTTTACACTGCACTTAAGTAACTTATAAGTCACCTATATGTCTAACCTTTACCTGGTAAAGGTTAGGTGCAAAGTTACTTAGTGTGAGGGCACCCTGGCACTAGCCAAGGTGCCCCCACATTGTTCAGAGCCAATTCACTGAACTTTGTGAGTGCGGGGACACCATTACACGCGTGCACTACATATAGGTCACTACCTATATGTAGCTTCACCATGGTAACTCCGAATATGGCCATGTAACATGTCTATGATCATGGAATTGCCCCCTCTATGCCATCCTGGCATTGTTGGTACAATTCCATGATCCCAGTGGTCTGTAGCACAGACCCTGGTACTGCCAGACTGCCCTTCCTGGGGTTTCTCTGCAGCTGCTGCTGCTGCCAACCCCTCAGACAGGCAGCTGCCCTCCTGGGGTCCAGCCAGGCCTGGCCCAGGATGGCAGAACAAAGAACTTCCTCTGAGAGAGGGTGTGACACCCTCTCCCTTTGGAAAATGGTGTGAAGGCAGGGGAGGAGTAGCCTCCCCCAGCCTCTGGAAATGCTTTGTTGGGCACAGATGTGCCCAATTCTGCATAAGCCAGTCTACACCGGTTCAGGGACCCCTTAGCCCCTGATCTGGCGCGAAACTGGACAAAGGAAAGGGGAGTGACCACTCCCCTGACCTGCACCTCCCCTGGGAGGTGTCCAGAGCTCCTCCAGTGTGCTCCAGACCTCTGCCATCTTGGAAACAGAGGTGCTGCTGGCACACTGGACTGCTCTGAGTGGCCAGTGCCACCAGGTGACGTCAGAGACTCCTTGTGATAGGCTCCTTCAGGTGTTAGTAGCCTTTCCTCTCTCCTAGGTAGCCAAACCCTCTTTTCTGGCTATTTAGGGTCTCTGTCTCTGGGGAAACTTTAGATAACGAATGCATGAGCTCAGCCGAGTTCCTCTGCATCTCTCTCTTCACCTTCTGATAAGGAAACGACCGCTGACCGCGCTGGAAGCCTGCAAACCTGCAACATAGTAGCAAAGACAACTACTGCAACTCTGTAACGCTGATCCTGCCGCCTTCTCGACTGTTTTCCTGCTTGTGCATGCTGTGGGGGTAGCCTACCTCCTCTCTGCACCAGAAGCTCCGAAGAAATCTCCCGTGGGTCGACGGAATCTTCCCCCTGCAACCGCAGGCACCAAAAAGCTGCATCACCGGTCCCTTGGGTCTCCTCTCAGCACGACGAGCGAGGTCCCTCGAATCCAGCGACGCTGTCCAAGTGACCCCCACAGTCCAGTGACTCTTCAGCCCAAGTTTGGTGGAGGTAAGTCCTTGCCTCACCTCGCTGGGCTGCATTGCTGGGAACCGTGACTTTGCAGCTACTCCGGCCCCTGTGCACTTCTGGCGGAAATCCTTTGTGCACAGCCAAGCCTGGGTCCACGGCACTCTAACCTGCATTGCACGACTTTCTAAGTTGGTCTCCGGCGACGTGGGACTCCTTTGTGCAACTTCGGCGAGCACCGTTTCATGCATCCTCGTAGTGCCTGTTTCTGGCACTTCTCTGGGTGCTACCTGCTTCAGTGAGAGCTCTTTGTCTTGCTCGACATCCCCTCTCTCTGCAGGTCCAATTTGCGACCTCCTGGTCCCTCCTGGGCCCCAGCAGCGTCCAAAAACGCCAAACGCACAATTTACGTGTAGCAAGGCTTGTTGGCGTCCATCCGGCGGGAAAACACTTCTGCACGACTCTCCAAGGCGTGGGGGATCCATCCTCCAAAGGGGAAGTCTCTAGCCCTTGCCGTTCCTGCAGTATTCACAGTTCTTCAGCCTAGTAAGAGCTTCTTTGCACCAACCGCTGGCATTTCTTGGGCATCTGCCCATCTCCGAGCTGCTTGTGACTTTTGGACTTGGTCCCCTTGTTCCACAGGTACCCTCAGTCAGGAATCCATCGTTGTTGCATTGCTGATTTGTGTTTTCCTTGCATTTTCCCTCTAACACGACTATTTTGTCCTTAGGGGAACTTTGGTGCACTTTGCACTCACTTTTCAGGGTCTTGGGGAGGGTTATTTTTCTAACTCTCACTATTTTCTAATAGTCCCAGCGACCCTCTACAAGGTCACATAGGTTTGGGGTCCATTCGTGGTTCGCATTCCACTTCTGGAGTATATGGTTTGTGTTGCCCCTATCCCTATGTTTCCCCATTGCATCCTATTGTAACTATACATTGTTTGCACTGTTTTCTAAGACTATACTGCATATTTTTGCTATTGTGTATATATATCTTGTGTATATTTCCTATCCTCTCACTGAGGGTACACTCTAAGATACTTTGGCATATTGTCATAAAAATAAAGTACCTTTATTTTTAGTATAACTGTGTATTGGGTTTTCTTATGATATTGTGCATATGACACTAAGTGGTACTGTAGTAGCTTCACACGTCTCCTAGTTCAGCCTGAGCTGCTTTGCTAAGCTACCATTATCTATCAGCCTAAGCTGCTAGACACCCTATACACTAATAAGGGATACCTGGGCCTGGTGCAAGGTGCAAATACCCCTTGGTACTCACTACAAGCCAGTCCAGCCTCCTACATTGGTTGTGCAGCGGTGGGATAAGTGCTTTGAGACTACTTACCACTCTTGTCATTGTACTTTTCATAAGAGAAAAATATACAAAACAAGGTCAGTGTATATACACATAGCCAAAAAGTTTTGCATTTCCTCTTTTTCACTCTTTTCTAAGTGCTGAAAAGTACTTCTAAACTTTCAAAAAGTTCTTAAAAGTTTAAAAAGTTTTTTCTGTCTTTCCAAAAAGTTCTGAAAACTTTTTTCTCTTTGTCTATCACTTTAACTCTCTCTAAAAATGTCTGGCACAGGCCAAAAAGTGGAACTGTCCAAACTTGCATATGATCACCTTAGCTGGAAAGGAGCAAGGAGTCTCTGCATAGAGAGAGGTTTGAGTGTAGGGAAGAATCCTTCCTTAGAACTGTTAATTAATATGCTTAGAGTACAGGATAAGGCCATAAGTGCCCAATCTGTAGAAAAAGTAGCTAATGGTTCTCAATCTGATCCAGGGACTCCCCCAGGAAAAGGTTCAGGAAAGAAACTTCTCAGCCTGCCCATTACTAGACAGTCTAGCATAGTTGGTACAGAGGTTGAATCACATCATACTGATGATGTGCTCTCACATTATGCTGGTCGCCAAGCTGTTAGGGTGCCCTTGGTAAGGGACAGGTCTCCTTCTGTTCATTCCCATCACACCTCTGTATCTAGAAATGTCCCTCCCACCCACCCTGATGACAGATTGTTAGAAAGGGAGCTCAATAGATTGAGAGTGGAGCAAACCAGACTGAAGCTCAAGAAGCAACAGCTGGATTTGGATAGACAGTCTTTAGAAATAGAGAGGGAAAGACAGAAAATGGGTTTAGATACCCATGGTGGCAGCAGCAGTATTCCCCATAGTCATCCTGCAAAAGAGCATGATTCCAGGAATCTGCACAAGATAGTTCCCCCTTACAAGGAGGGGGATGACATTAACAAGTGGTTTGCTGCACTTGAGAGGGCCTGTGCTGTACAGGATGTCCCTCAAAAGCAGTGGGCTGCTATCCTATGGCTATCATTTACTGGAAAAGGTAGGGATAGGCTCCTTACTGTAAAAGAAAATGATGCTAATAATTTCCAAGTTCTTAAGAATGCACTCCTGGATGGTTATGGCTTAACCACTGAACAGTACAGGATAAAGTTCAGAGATACCAAAAAGGAGTCTTCACAAGACTGGGTTGATTTCATTGACCAGGCAGTGAAGGCCTTGGAGGGGTGGTTACATGGCAGTAAAGTTACTGATTATGACAGCCTGTATAACTTGATCCTGAGAGAGCATATACTTAATAATTGTGTGTCTGATTTGTTGCACCAGTACCTGGTAGACTCTGATCTGACCTCTCCCCAAGAATTGGGAAAGAAGGCAGACAAATGGGTCAGAACAAGGGTGAACAGAAAAGTTCATACAGGGGGTGACAAAGATGGCAATAAGAAGAAAGATGGTGAAAAATCTCAAGATAAGCATGGGGATAAGGGTAAAACCAAAGATCCCACTTCAAATCTTAAACACTCTTCAGAGGGTGGGGATAAAACAAATTCTTCCTCTTCTTCCCAACCTGCACACATTAAAAAGCCTTGGTGCTTTGTGTGTAAAAACAGAGGCCATAGGCCAGGGGATAAGTCCTGTCCAGGTAAACCCCCTGAGCCTACCACCACTAATACATCAAGCTCTAGTGCCCCTAGCAGTAGTGGTACTAGTGGTGGGACTGCTGGCAACAGTCAAGCAAAGGGTGTAGTGGGGTTCACTTATGGGTCCATAGTGGAAACTGATGTAATCAGTCCCAAGACAGTTTCTGTCACACCTAGTGGCATTGGCCTTGCCACACTGGCTGCTTGTCCCCTTACAATGGATAAGTACAGGCAGACAGTTTCAATAAATGGTGTTGAGGCCTTGGCCTACAGGGACACAGGTGCCAGTTTCACTTTGGTGACTGAAAACCTAGTGCCTCCTGAACAACACATCATTGGACAACAGTATAAGATTATTGATGTCCATAACTCCACTAAGTTCCTTCCCTTAGCTATAATTCAGTTTAGTTGGGGTGGAGTTACTGGCCCTAAGCAGGTGGTGGTATCACCTAGCTTACCTGTAGACTGTCTCTTAGGTAATGACCTAGAGGCCTCAGGTTGGGCTGATGTAGAGTTTTATGCCCATGCAGCCATGCTGGGCATCCCTGAGGAATTGTTCCCTCTCATTTCAAGTGAAATGAAAAAGCAAAGGAGAGAAGGCCTGAAAACTCAGGATCCCTCTCCATCAACAGGTAAAAAGGGTATCACAGTATCCCCTAACCACCCTACCATTCAGGATACTATTCCTGTGGTGGGAGAAACCTCTCCTGGGGTGGCACCTGTTCCAAGGGAATCATCAGCTGGCAAAGCTGGACTCCCTGAGGTGGAAGTACCTCTCTGTGGGATAACTAACATTGGTGAGAAAAAGAGCACCATTTTAGTTAACATGGAGCATCCCTCCAACCCTCCCAGAGAAACTTTAGTGCAGAAACCCTGCACTACCTCACAACACTTAGGACAGCATCCCTGCCCTAGTGTGGAGCTCATAGGACAGCATCCCTGCCCTGCTCCAACTCAAGAGAAACAGCATCCCTGTTCTCTCTTCCAGCCAGATGGACAAAGTTTTTGCCCAGCTATGGCTTTTCTGAGACAGCATCCCTGTCTGGCATTTCCATCACTACAAATAGGTTCAGTGGACAATTCCCACTGCTCTAAACTAAAACTTACTGATAGAAACTCTGAAAATACATCTTCACATTGTTGGTTAGCTAAAAAACTTCAAACAGGGTGGTTTACATCCCCACAGGGAAGTAACCATATAGTGGATGATAAAGGGAGTGACCAGTATATTGCAGAGCTACTCTCTACTTATCACCACTTAGACAATAAAGTCTCAACTGGCCAAGGTTAGCCTTATTGTCCTTCGTTTGGGGGGGGGTTGTGTGAGAAGGTAGCCTCTTTCTAGCCTTGTTACCCCCACTTTTGGCCTGTTTGTGAGTGTATGTCAGGGTGTTTGTCACTGTTTTCACTGTCTCACTGGGATCCTGATAGCCAGGCCTCAGTGCTCATAGTGAAAACACTATGTTTTCAGTATGTTTGTTATGTGTCACTGGGATCCTGCTGGTCAGGACCCCAGTGCTCATAAGTTTGTGGCCTATATGTATGTGTCACTGGGACCCTGTCACACAGGGCCCCAGTGCTCATAGGTGTGCATGTATATGTTCCCTGTGTGGTGCCTAACTGTCTCACTGAGGCTCTGCTAATCAGAACCTCAGTGGTTATGCTCTCTCATTTCTTTCCAAATTGTCACTGACAGGCTAGTGACCATTTTTACCAATTTACATTGGCTTACTGGAACACCCTTATAATTCCCTAGTATATGGTACTGAGGTACCCAGGGTATTGGGGTTCCAGGAGATCCCTATGGGCTGCAGCATTTCTTTTGCCACCCATAGGGAGCTCTGACAATTCTTACACAGGCCTGCCACTGCAGCCTGAGTGAAATAACGTCCACGTTATTTCACAGCCATTTTACACTGCACTTAAGTAACTTATAAGTCACCTATATGTCTAACCTTTACCTGGTAAAGGTTAGGTGCAAAGTTACTTAGTGTGAGGGCACCCTGGCACTAGCCAAGGTGCCCCCACATTGTTCAGAGCCAATTCACTGAACTTTGTGAGTGCGGGGACACCATTACACGCGTGCACTACATATAGGTCACTACCTATATGTAGCTTCACCATGGTAACTCCGAATATGGCCATGTAACATGTCTATGATCATGGAATTGCCCCCTCTATGCCATCCTGGCATTGTTGGTACAATTCCATGATCCCAGTGGTCTGTAGCACAGACCCTGGTACTGCCAGACTGCCCTTCCTGGGGTTTCTCTGCAGCTGCTGCTGCTGCCAACCCCTCAGACAGGCAGCTGCCCTCCTGGGGTCCAGCCAGGCCTGGCCCAGGATGGCAGAACAAAGAACTTCCTCTGAGAGAGGGTGTGACACCCTCTCCCTTTGGAAAATGGTGTGAAGGCAGGGGAGGAGTAGCCTCCCCCAGCCTCTGGAAATGCTTTGTTGGGCACAGATGTGCCCAATTCTGCATAAGCCAGTCTACACCGGTTCAGGGACCCCTTAGCCCCTGATCTGGCGCGAAACTGGACAAAGGAAAGGGGAGTGACCACTCCCCTGCACCTCCCCTGGGAGGTGTCCAGAGCTCCTCCAGTGTGCTCCAGACCTCTGCCATCTTGGAAACAGAGGTGCTGCTGGCACACTGGACTGCTCTGAGTGGCCAGTGCCACCAGGTGACGTCAGAGACTCCTTGTGATAGGCTCCTTCAGGTGTTAGTAGCCTTTCCTCTCTCCTAGGTAGCCAAACCCTCTTTTCTGGCTATTTAGGGTCTCTGTCTCTGGGGAAACTTTAGATAACGAATGCATGAGCTCAGCCGAGTTCCTCTGCATCTCTCTCTTCACCTTCTGATAAGGAAACGACCGCTGACCGCGCTGGAAGCCTGCAAACCTGCAACATAGTAGCAAAGACGACTACTGCAACTCTGTAACGCTGATCCTGCCGCCTTCTCGACTGTTTTCCTGCTTGTGCATGCTGTGGGGGTAGCCTGCCTCCTCTCTGCACCAGAAGCTCCGAAGAAATCTCCCGTGGGTCGACTGAATCTTCCCCCTGCAACCGCAGGCACCAAAAAGCTGCATCACCGGTCCCTTGGGTCTCCTCTCAGCACGACGAGCGAGGTCCCTCGAATCCAGCGACGCTGTCCAAGTGACCCCCACAGTCCAGTGACTCTTCAGCCCAAGTTTGGTGGAGGTAAGTCCTTGCCTCACCTCGCTGGGCTGCATTGCTGGGAACCGCGACTTTGCAGCTACTCCGGCCCCTGTGCACTTCCGGTGGAAATCCTTTGTGCACAGCCAAGCCTGGGTCCACGGCACTCTAACCTGCATTGCACGACTTTCTAAGTTGGTCTCCGGCGACGTGGGACTCCTTTGTGCAACTTCGGCGAGCACCGTTTCATGCATCCTCGTAGTGCCTGTTTCTGGCACTTCTCCGGGTGCTACCTGCTTCAGTGAGGGCTCTTTGTCTTGCTCGACATCCCCTCTCTCTGCAGGTCCAATTTGCGACCTCCTGGTCCCTCCTGGGCCCCAGCAGCGTCCAAAAACGCCAATCGCACAATTTACGTGTAGCAAGGCTTGTTGGCGTCCATCCGGCGGGAAAACACTTCTGCACGACTCTCCAAGGCGTGGGGGATCCATCCTCCAAAGGGGAAGTCTCTAGCCCTTGCCGTTCCTGCAGTATTCACAGTTCTTCAGCCTAGTAAGAGCTTCTTTGCACCAACCGCTGGCATTTCTTGGGCATCTGCCCATCTCCGAGCTGCTTGTGACTTTTGGACTTGGTCCCCTTGTTCCACAGGTACCCTCAGTCAGGAATCCATCGTTGTTGCATTGCTGATTTGTGTTTTCCTTGCATTTTCCCTCTAACACGACTATTTTGTCCTTAGGGGAACTTTGGTGCACTTTGCACTCACTTTTCAGGGTCTTGGGGAGGGTTATTTTTCTAACTCTCACTATTTTCTAATAGTCCCAGCGACCCTCTACAAGGTCACATAGGTTTGGGGTCCATTCGTGGTTCGCATTCCACTTCTGGAGTATATGGTTTGTGTTGCCCCTATCCCTATGTTTCCCCATTGCATCCTATTGTAACTATACATTGTTTGCACTGTTTTCTAAGACTATACTGCATATTTTTGCTATTGTGTATATATATCTTGTGTATATTTCCTATCCTCTCACTGAGGGTACACTCTAAGATACTTTGGCATATTGTCATAAAAATAAAGTACCTTTATTTTTAGTATAACTGTGTATTGGGTTTTCTTATGATATTGTGCATATGACACTAAGTGGTACTGTAGTAGCTTCACACGTCTCCTAGTTCAGCCTGAGCTGCTTTGCTAAGCTACCATTATCTATCAGCCTAAGCTGCTAGACACCCTATACACTAATAAGGGATACCTGGGCCTGGTGCAAGGTGCAAATACCCCTTGGTACTCACTACAAGCCAGTCCAGCCTCCTACAGCTCTCCCTCTCATTGTAGAGCATGAGATTTATATACACTGCAGCACTGACTTGAGAGGTGGCATGTGATTTTTTGTTGCTTTTTTTTTACTAGCCTTCTTGTGTAATAATTGCCATACCACACCATAGTAAAATCCTTAAATGACATTAAACATGTGCACCCCTGCCCACTTTAGCCAGTTTATAGGCTCCACAGATTAATTTTCTTTAGTTGCAGATACTACTTTGCAATGAATTGAAAAGGTACAGTGGCAAACAAGCTTTGGCTACCTTTGATCAAAATAATCAGAGCCACTGGACTTATGTGATTGTGATGCTGTAGCGATTTTCACATAATAAGAAATTGCCACATTTGCCACATAAACCATTATCTGCCACACAATCTGCAGAGTTCAACAAAAAAATGTTTGCAGTTTAAGCTGTTCAAAAGTTACTAAAATGCAGTGATTCTTGTTGCTGCGAAGTGAAAGTCCTTTTTAAATGTTGACTGGTCATGTTTGTGTTGCACATTGTTGTATTTGGGTGTTAAACTGGTACTAATACGGTGAACCCAATGCCCAGACTGTGCTATCAAGTTAAGAAATGACAAACTAATGGAGTAATAGTACTACACAACGTTCCGCATTATGTTGCATAATTTGCCTTTTCTTGTTGCATAATTTTCTCAACCCTGCCGCATAATTTAAGCGTCTTGCTTCTTCATTCCAGTGGCCGTGAAAATAATGCAGCAAGCAGTTCTACGCACACAGCTAAATAAATAAGTACACCTTAGAAAACACTTATGTAACCGAGGCAGCAAGGTTTGCACATTAGTAAAAACCTCCGCACTTGTGAGTTTCCGACTAAGCACATTATTACATAAGAACTAGCGTAGTGAATTGTGCACTAAAAGCTGGATTGGTTTTTGTATTTTACGCACCATGCTGGCTTTTATCAAGACGTCAGTTTAAGGTACCCTGTGACCATCAGATCCTTCCCCAAAACCATATTGGTTCTGTGGGTGCTTTCCACGTTCTGAAGACTCAGGCCCGTATTTATACTTTTTTTGCGCCGCATTTGCGTCGTTTTTTGACGCAAAAACGGCGCAAACTTGCAAAATGCCATTGTATTTTGTAGGTTTGCGCCGTTTTGCGTCAAAAAGCGGCGCAAATGCGGCGCTAAAAAAAGTATAAATACGGGCCTCAGTGAGGCAGCGATGCTGCAATAGGCCCAACTGGGAGCAAAGAAATTGGCCTCCCTCCACATAGTTTAGAAGTTTAAAAAAAGCAATAATTAGGATTCAGTGAACCGGATGCACTTGACCTCGGGAGGGCGAATGGATGAGTCGGCCCTCCAGGACTCAAGCCTTCGACCATAAGGACAAACAGAGATCCTGATGCTTTCTCTCCTGTAGACTCTCTGCCACCAGGCCACCATGCAGAACCATTTTTGCAGGCTGACAGCAGGTGGCAAAGTCATCCGGACACAAGGAGGTCTGCCACAGGTTGGGACCATCACAAATGATTTAAATTTCCACTTTGTTTTTTAAGTTTGAGCTAGCAGTGTCCCATCATATTTCTCTCTGCTGAAGGGGTCCTTGCAGGATTTATACATCGTTTGAGGTCTAAAAATGAATTGGGTGTCATCCTGGAGGAAAAAACGTTTAGCCCTGAAGGAGCCGACTTTTACCATCCACCCACACTCCTCTCACAGCCCTGTCAGATGGAAAGAATTCCAAGAATGGCAAGAAACATAAAGCAAAATAGCGGCCATGATGGAAGGAACACATCAAGCTCGTTACATCAGGTACAGTAACAAAAGAGGATGCAGAGAGTTGTCTTTGAGTTCTTAATATGATTTAATAACATAATATATTATATTATAATTTGTAATAGGATAGTAACATCACGCGCTATTGCTATTAGATTCACAGGTCCCATATGCAATGATTTCCTACACTGACAAACATGATCTACTCCTATCGTATGGCCGAGCAAAAACATTCTAATATATTGTATGCCATTTCCCAACTGATGTAGGTTTCTTTTCACAGCATGACGTTTTGGCCATGCATGGTACATTTAAATAAATTGTCGAGGAGAAATGCAAGTGATGAAATACACAAAAGTATTAAAGCATGCACACACAGACGTGGCAAGCAAATATTATGGCTAGGCTGTGCATGCCAACATCATTAGACACACATCAGCAGGACATGCTGAAGGGGAAGCAGCACAGAGACAGCTGTGTTACTGCCCATCATAAAGCGTGAGTCAACAGAGAGATCCAATAAGGCATAGACATGTCCGGGCTCTCTGCTATGCAACTGCCACTGCCACAATGGGCACTCACCCAGATGAGCAACTCAGAACAAGTGAATCCGCTCTCAATCCAGCAGCAGAAGCACCTCCACCAAAACCGATGTAAATAATACAACATTATGAAAAACACACAGATATGTAGCAGGTTTGTGAAAATAAAGAAACACTGAGGGGCTTAATTACAAGTGGCTTGTGCCGCTGGTGCGTCACCTTTTGTCATGCACCCGGGGCGCATGCTGCTCACCTGCGTGGCTTTACACGGCCTTATAGATATGGAGTAAAGCAACTCAGCACAAGTCGCTGCTGCCTTACTTTGGTTCAAGGAGGCATAGCTTGGGTGTTGCAGTGGGAGTTCCCACGCAGCACCCATGGATTTTGACGCATTCCCAGATTCATAACATTTTGTAAACCTGGGAATACGTCAAAAACCTACGTCTGCCCAGGTGTGGAGCAATAAGGAGAAATAACATTAATTAAAAATTTTTTTTCTCTTTCTATGTGTGATGGAGAAGAAAACGCCTCTCACGATTGTGCTGGTGCAAGGACGCCTGCGTTGGAGCATTGCAGCAATTTGTGCACCACCACAGCGGAGAAGGACAGAAATAAGCCGCATCTTATAGATATGGTGTATTCCTGCCCTTTTCTTTTAACGCAGAGCAGCAAGAAGGTTTGAGGTGCTGTCGTGCGCCAAAAGCTTGTAAATGAGGCCCTATGTGTTTTCTTTATAAATGGTGGTATTAAGTTAGGAAGGGATACAAGATTTCTTCTTTATTCGGCGAAAAGTCCATGCCATCTGTTACCTAATGCATTGCAATGCGTGAAATTCCTATGAGGCGCAATAATACAACCAATGGCTATAAGTATGATGTTGAGAAAAAAATACCCAAAGGCAGCCTGGTTTGTTTGCTTCCAAGAGATACAACGAACTGAAGAAAAGGATGCAAACTTTCTACATTGGAACCAAATGCTTCCATTTAGAGTAATAGAAGCTATGCGAAAATACCAGGATTCCAGTGATTGTGTCACTGCAATCGAGTATCTTTATTTATCACCACAGATCTATGATTGAATTGGGAACAACTACCTTAAAAGGGGTGAACGCAGTGTTAGCTTTTTTCTGGCGCTAACAGGCACGGAGTGCATTGGAATGATATGAATTCATTTGTATGTGTAGCATGGCATATTTTTCTACATACAAAATTGATTTTTCCGCACTCTTAAAATGATTTTTCCACCCTCCTACGAACTCTCCACGAGGTGCAATGATCTCTCCACAAGATCCACCTTCTAAAGTCCCAAAACTAATTCACAGCAGTCTCTCAGATAGCATTATTGTGAGGAAGGAAGAAAGCCTTGCTGGCTGTCTTCCAGGAGAGGTTGAACAGCAGCTGTCACAGTTTACCTAGTCACAGAATAAACGAGCTAATTTGAATGTCTGGTACATAGCAAAATGAAGGAACAAAATCAGAATACTCTCTTGATAATTACATCAATATGATCACAGACTAGGAAGTCCTCAGTAAAGCTGTGGGTGACATAGACTGGAGAAAGGGATGGAATCCTAATGTGTCTGGTCTGGATCCTATAAATGACCACATGCATATAGTAAACCACTAAGAGCAAGGGCTGCCTGCTAATTTCTGGTCCAGTCTCTGGTTTTAACAAAGCACCACCTGGTGGCAGTATTGTTCTCTGAGAACTGCATAGCTTTCCTGGTTGACGTTTGTGTAGGGAGCTACACAGATTCAATAACCTCCCACTTTTACAGCTCTTCAAAGCACACGCCTCAGAATGCTGGTTTAATAGAAGGTCCTTTTATCTAAGACAAAGGGGGTCATTCTGACCCCGGCGCTCAGAGACCGCCGGGGCAGGGTCGGCGGGAGCACCGCCGACAGACCGGCGGTGCCCCGCAGGGCATTCTGACCGCGGCGGTTCGGCCGCGGTCAGATGCGGGAAACCGGCGGTCTCCCGCCGGTTTCCCGCTGCCCTGCAGAATCCTCCATGACGGCGGAGCGCGCTCCACCGCCATGGGGATTCTGACACCCCCTACCGCCATCCCGTTGCGGTAGGGGGTGCCACGGGGCCCCTGGGGGCCCCTGCAGTGCCCATGCCAATGGCATGGGCACTGCAGGGGCCCCCGTAAGAGGGCCCCACAAAGTATTTCAGTGTCTGCTTTGCAGACACTGAAATACGCGACGGGTGCCACTGCACCCGTCGCACCTTCCCACTACGCCGGCTCAATTCTGAGCCGGCGTCCTCGTGGGAAGGTTGATTTGCCCTTGGCTGGCGGGCGGCCGCCCGCCAGCCCAGGGCAAATCCCAAAATACCCTCAGCGGTCTTTCGACCGTGGAGCGGTATTTTGGTGGGGGAAGTCTGGCGGGCGGCCTCCGCCGCCCGCCGGACTTAGAATCACCCCCAAAGTGTCTCTTCTTATCAGCCTCAGAAGGTGTAGGGTTGGATGAAGCCAGCCAGCATAATTAGAAGCTGTGATCTTATTACTGCAGGTAGATTTTGTCAGGGAATCAATCAGTCGACTTGTATGGCGTGACTTGTCACCCGTGAGGGTATTCAGGCACTGGCAGGGTGTAGGGTCTCAGTCAAAAAGCCAGTTTTTCAGTGTCCTACTGAACTCCTGTGGAGTAAGGAATGTCCTGAGGTGCAGGGGGATCTGACGGCATCGGTCCACTGAGATACTATGGGGCATAGTTAAGAGCCCCTGACGCCACCTTAGCGCAGCCATAATGTCATTTTTCTACACTAAGGTGGCTCTATAGTGGCTTTTTCCCTGCACCATATCTACAGAGTGGCACAATGCATACATTGGCCACTTTGTAAACCCTTGCGCCACATTATACCCGTGCCAGGCATAATGTAGGCAAGGGGGTTTTCCGGTACTAGGGGGCTTGCAAAAATGGCGCAGTGAAATTTAACAGGTTTCACTGCACCATTTTTGGCATAATTTTTAATGAATGCTCGGATCAGGTATTAAAATGACACTCCCATAGTAACCTATGGGCCTCTTTGCACTTTGCTATACTAGCGTCAACATTTTTAACACTAGTGTAGCAAAGCGCCACAACGGCTTAAAAAATGTTCCTGCTATTTTGCCAATGACCACCATGGTGCACCGTATTATGAATACGGTGCAACTATGGTGTTGTCAGATGCCGGTAGGGTGGCGCAGAAAAAGAAGCACATCAGCTCTGATGCACCACTTTTTCTTAAATATGGACCTATATGTTTTGCAGATCCACTCTTGAAATCAGGCAAATGATTTCTTCCAGCACTGCTTAAGACAAAGTGTAAGTTTGGGTGAGGGAATATATGTGTGAAATATTTGATGAACATATTTCATTAAATTGCAACACAATCTTCATCTTAACTACAGCTATAAACATGACAATATGCTTACACAGCCATTACATATTTTAGCCGATATCAAATTAATTTTACCTACAAGAAGGTGAAAGCACAATATTTAAGAAACTTTAGGACATCATTTTGCAAAGTGCCTCTCCCCCTGAGCTGCCCCAGAACTCATACATTTGGGCATTGATCCAAAAGTGAAAACACACAGGGAGGTTTTCTTTATCATTACAAAAAATACAACAATAATAAGACTTTATATTTACCATTTTCGTCAGGAACACTTAGCGCTTCAATACCTACGGTCTGAATGCACTTTAGAAGTATTAAAATTACAATAAAAATTAAAACCACTGACTTGTAATATGTTTGCTGCAGTTTCCATCCACACTATTGCAGTATGCCATTAGAAATTATATTTTATTTAGATTTTACAACTGAGATCCTTGTTTCGAGTGCTGGGAAGGAGAAAGTGACTGAGCTGGAATTAAATTGGAAAAATATAAGGGTTTTAGTTGATAAAGGAGGGTGGATAGATGTTAGTGTTGATTGTAATAATCATTCTGTAGCCTTTACACACAGTATGTGGTGAGTGATCAAATTTGTAATAGTACCCGAGAAGGGTTTCTATTGTAAAAGTCTACCGGTGCCTTCCAATGGGGTCATTAGGCACAATTTATGTCTCTGAGATAGCTTTGAATTATAGTGAAGGACTGTGGATGTAAAAATGATCAGGAATGAAGAATGTCTCTTTTATAAACATACCTGGTTCTCCAAAGTTAAAGGGAGACAACAGTCTCCCTGGGCTGAAGTCAATGTATTCAGGTGTCTATTTTGTGGTGAGTTAGGTGTGGATATATCAAGTTATAGAAATGTAGTTTATAGGGCCCTCTGCTATGTAAAGAAGATATGCAGTGAAAAATAATGGGGATAGTGAAGCAGCGAGGGACACAAAGTTCAAATCACTTGCAGAATCTTCAGGAGGCTTTTCACTCTCTCACTGTCTGAGTCAATAGATCTCCATACAGGTAAAATATCTCCCAGAACTGAATGGCACTGAATGCACATTATTCCACCTCCAAGAATCCAGCAGATAGAGTTTGAATTGCCTTGTGCCATATGAGGTACCAGGCATGGGGGGTCCAATTTAGATATATGATTTGGATCTGACTTCAACTGACAAATGTGTCTTTTCAGTTAGAGACTGGATTTGACCACTTTCTAAGTCAACATATTTCTTAAGGATTAGGCTCAGGGGCCAAATTAAGCATTTCTTCTCTTTGTCCTTCTCCCATTGGTGCTCACTCAGATCATCAGTTCAGAGTAACACTTATTCTTTTTACACCACTGTGGTCATTCAGCATGCAGCTTTTCTAGGGATTTCAACAGATTTTGCCAATTTCTCATCTCATTTCTTTGAGATCCTTGGGGAATTTCCACAAGGTCATGCTAGTGCATTGTCTTTCTCTTGTCGAAAGATTTGTGGGTCCTGGTTGCCAGAACCAAAAGGAAATATTTGGCAGCCTTGTGGGGATTGGCTGCTCTTCTGTCAGAAACTGTTATTTCACAGTTGCGAGTGGAGTTTAGGTGGTGAACGCCTTGGGTTTTCAGACTTCTCAGGTGAACTCAAACTGTTGTATTTATGGGCACTGGTCACCTTTAGTGTAGACATGTCCAATGTATGTCAAAGAGAGTGAATCCTTTGTAGATTTTTAGTATACCTAGGGCCAGATGTACGAAGCTTTTTGCATGGTGCAAACAGCGAAATTCACTGTTTCCACCATGCAAAAAGCACATTGCGATGCTCATTCCCATTTTGCGAGTTGGTAACCTGGTTACCGACTCGCAAAATGGGAATGCGACTCGCAAATAGGAAGGGGTGTTCGCATCGCGATGTAGAATTGCTTTGTGACCACGAACGCGGTTGCAAAGCAATTCGCAGTTAGCACCCATTTCAAATGTGAATGGCTCTGAAAAAATTATCTGAAAAAATGAAACAAAAACGTTTCATTTTTTCGTGTGTATTGCAACTCGTTTTCCTTTTTAAAAAACTGCTTTATTAAAAAGCAGTCACAGACATAATGGTCTGCTGTCTCCAGCAGGCCACCATCCCTGTGAGTGCTGCGAATCGCAAGGGGGTCGCAAATTGCGATCCACCTCATGAATATTCATGAGGTGGGTCTTTGCGACCCCCTTGCGATTCGCTGATGGTGTCAGGGACACCATCCTGCATCTGGGTTTGCGAATTGCAAATTGCGAATCGCTCAGACTCGCAATTTGCAATTCGCACACTCGGGATTTCCTACATCTAGCCCAGATGTAGGAAAGCTCGAGTGTGCGTTGTGAGCGTTCACGGTCACAAAGCAATTCTACATCGCGATGCGAATTGCAAATAGGAAGGGGAACACCTTCCCAACCAGGTTACCGACTCGCAAAATGGGAATGAGCATCGCAATGTGCTTTTTGCATGGTGCAAACAGCAAATTTTGCTGTTTGCACCATGCAAAAAGCTTCGTACATCTGGTCCTATGTTAATTAATCCAATACGTTAATTAATATAACATAAATGCTTTGCATATAAACCTGTCACGTGTATATCCTTAAAATCTGGCATGGGCCAATCTTTCTGGAGCCTAGCTGGACACCTCACTTAAGAACAACCTTGTTTCAAGGAATTAAAGTGCAAAATCCACAGGCTCCTCGGATGCTACTGCTATTCTAATCATTTTCCTTAGTTGGTCTGAAAAAGAAAATACTTCATTAACACATTTTAGCAAAATCTGAGTTATTAATGTCACATTCCATTCGGATAATTTTTTTGACCCTGTTTGGATACATTTTCAAAAGACACTTCACTCCTAATGAGTATATTTTCTGATCAATAGATCTATGCAGCTTTTCCATTACTACACAACCTTTCTGTGGGGAGATTTCTGAAACATTAAAAAATAAAACTTTTCATCGAAAAGTGCACCAACTATCTCAGATGTTAATTTCGCTTTCATATGAGTATTTATAACACCTCTTTCGAAGTATTGCATGCATTTATGGGGATAGCCTTGGGCCGTGGTTGGTTTATCCCATTGGTGGAACGATCAACCATTTACGTCATTATTGTAAGCACCTCTGAGACACCCGTGACAGTTTTATTATGCTTTAAAGCATAATACATGATTCTGGACTTGCTTTGGAATGCAACCTTTTCTACCTATTGTTAAAGAATGTCCAGATTCCGTGAGACATGCAAACAAGAGTATTATTTCCCTTTCCTGTTTAAGTGATGAGTTCTACACAGTTTTATAATTTAAAAATCCCCTTTTTGATATTTTACCCCACTCCTCCATTATAGATAATGTTCAAAAGGTATGTTTTGGGCTGGAATTCAGAAATCCTTCAGTCTTTTTTTTTCTGAGCGTTAGCCATTCTCTCATTCCTTAAATTGTGCCAGTTAGCTTGGCTGGATGTATCATTTTAAGAAAAGAGGACATGTTACATGCATGGAAGTGGCGTACTGATATGTCTTATGGCTGATTGATGGAGTGTCATTGCTTTAGAATAGTTAGGTCTTCCAGTTATTTATGGCAAATACAGCATTGGCCTAATTATGAGTACAGAAGTCCTAAGACCAACATACTTGCTGTTGCAGTCTGACCGCTGCAATCTTGGCAGTCCAACCGCCATATTACAATCCTGGTAGTCGGACTGCCAGAAGACCTCTGCCAGGATCATGGATCCCAAAGGGTTGGTGATGGTGAAAGTTGTGGTCAAGCACGGCGTGCAGATGTTGACACCACAGTCCTGATCACAACTTGCCTTTCCACCAGCCTTTCTATGATGGGGTCACCAAGGCAGACAGTGCACATTCTGAGTGTGCTAGCAGCACTGACACTCATTTACAGGCCACCTGGACCCCTACCTCAATTGATCAAAGCCATCGCCGATCTCGTTGCCCCTCAAGTGCTCACCTCCACTGACTACATCCTACTCGGCAACCTCAACTTCCACCTTGATATCCATGATGACCCCAACACCACAAACATCTTGGACAACCTCACAACACTTGGCCTCAGACAACTTCTCAACGTCCTCACCCACACAGCCTGGCACACCCTCGACCCCGTCTTCTCAGCAGGGAACAACATCCCATTCTCTCACACCTCTGAACACCATTGGTCCAACCACAAGTGGGTCCACTTCACCTTCAAGAAGAATACTGTGGGGGTCATTCCGACCCCGGCGGGCGGCGGGCGCCGCTCGCCGGGCGGAGACCGCCAGAAGACCGCACCGCGGTCAAATGACCGCGGCGGTCATTCTGACTTTCCCGCTGGGCGGGCGGGCAACCGCCAAAATGCCGCCCGCCCGCCCAGCAGGAAAGCCCCAGCAACGATGAAGCCGGCTCCGAATGGAGCCGGCGGAGTTGCTGGTGTGCGACGGGTGCAGTGGCACCCGTCGCGATTTTCAGTGTCTGCTAGGCAGACACTGAAAATCATTATGGGGCCCTCTTAGGGGGCCCCACGACCCCCATTCCCACCATCCTGTTCCTGGCGGTTTTTACCGCCAGGACCAGGATGGCGGGAAGGGGGTCGGAATCCCCATGGTGGTGCTGCGAGCAGCGCCGCCATGGAGGATTCTTTGGGGCAGGGGTAAACCGGCGGGAAACCGCCGGTTGCCCTTTTCTGACCGCTGCGCAGAATTGCCCATGAAGCACGGCCAGCCTGTTGGCGGTGCTTCCGCGGCACTCTGCCCTGGCGGTTTTCAACCGCCAGGGTCAGAATGACCGCCTGTATGCCACTATGCCCCCTGCCCACCTGGTAATGTTGGGGTGCAACTCACAAACACACTCAGCCACTCCCCCCAACCGTATGCAGCAAACACAAAGGAATTTGTACGTAATCTATACTGCTGGATATCGGAATGCGCTAACAGCGTGGCACCCCTCAGGAAACCCACAGGGAACCGACAAAGCAAAACACCTAGATGGTTCATGACAGACCTTCAAGAGTCCAAATGCTCCTGCAGGTAACTGGAATGCAAATGGAGCAGCAGCAAATCAACCAAAGACCGCATAACCTACTAGAACGCAGTCACCATGCACCACCAGAACACCAGAGCTGCCAAAAAATCCACCATTCAAGAACACCTCAACACCAGCACTCACAACAGCAAGGAGCTCTTCGCCATCATCAAAGAGATCACAAACCCTGGGACAGACACCTCATCCATCCCTCCCTCTCAAAAACTCTACAACAACTTTTCCACCTTCGTCCACCAGAAAATCCAAGACATATATGGAGGCTTCCAGAACCAAACCCACCCACGCTGTCCACAAACACCACCACAGACCTCACACCAGATCCTGAACTCTTGGATCCCCATCACCAGAGAGGATACCCAAAAACTCATGAAATCCCTCGGATCGGTGCCCTCATCACATCTTCAACCTGGCCAGTGCCACCATAGCACCTGAGCTCTGCCAGACTATCAACTGATCCTTTGAGACTGCCACCTTCCCATCAGAATGGAACCTTGCCGAGATCAACCAGTTACTCAAGAAATCCCCAGCCAGCCATAGGAGGATGAAAAATGACAGACCGATCTCTCTGCTCCCTTTCCCAGCCAAAGTAACGGAAAAGGCCATCAACCAGCAACTCGCCGAATTCCTCATGACACACCAGATCCTAAACCCATCCCATTTCAGATTTAGGAGCAACCACAACACTGAAACAGCACTCCTAGCAGCTTCAGACATACGTGCCATACTAAACCACAGAGGCACGACCGTGCTTATCCTCCTCAACCTCTCCACCGCATTCAACACTGTCTTCCACTCCACTCTCGGCTCCAGACTCCCCGATGCAGGCATCAGCAATGAAGCACTAGAATGGATCAGATCCCTCCTCACCGGGAGAACACAGAGTGTCAGACTACCGCGGTTCACATCAGAACCCAAAGAAACATGATGTGGAGTGCCCCAAGGATCATCACTCAGCCTGATACTCTTCAGCATCTAAATGGCCCGCTTGTCAAGATCATCAAACAACACAAGCTAAACATCATCTCTTATGCTGACGGCCCTGTATAGGCCAAGAGCAATTTCCACAATGGGATGAGATCAGTTATTGCCTGCATGGAAGCCAGCTGCCTCAAACTCAAATTGGACAAGACGGAGATCCTTGTAATCTGCTCCACCCACTCCACCTAGAATGACTCCTTGTGGCCTTCCTCAATGGGAAGCACACCAACTCCCACTGACCATGCATACAATCTGGGCATCGTCCTGGAATTCTCTCTGTCCATGACCCACCAAGTCAACGCCGCCATGCTTCCACACCATTCGACTCCTTGGAAAGATTTTCAAGTGGATACCCACTGACACAAGGAGGAGAGTCACACAAGCACTTGTCAGTAGCAAACTGAACTAGGGCAGCGCACTCTATGCCAGAATCACCAAGAAACTGCAATCAAGACTACAAAGAATTCAGAATGAAGCAGTCACACTCATCCTCAACATCCCCCAACTCAGCCACATCTCCTCCCACCTCAGTGACCTACACTGATTCCCAGTCAACAAGCCCATCACATACAAACTCCAGATCCACACCTACAAGGTAGTACAGAAAACAGAACCAGCATACCTCAACAACTGCCTCACCTTCTACGTACCCAAAAGACAACTCAGTTCTTTCCAGCTTGCCCAAGCAGCCATTCCCAAGACCCGAAAAAGCACAGCAGGAGGAAGATCCTTTTTCTACCTCACAGCTCAGACATGGAACACTCTACCCCTCAAACTCAGACAGACAGCATCACTGAAGCAGTTCAGGAAGTACCTCCAGACCTGTTTTTTCGATTGAGAAGCATGCCCACAAGTAGCGCCTTGAGATCCCATGGGTGATTAGACACGCTATAGAAGTACTGATTGAGCGATTGATTGATTGACCCCCGCTGTAGCTGCTGCCCCACTGATGGTGTTACACTGACTCGGGGCAAGAAGTGTTCACAGCATGTGAGGGTTTGGCTTGTCTCTGAGACGCAAGAGACAGGATGAGCTGCATAGATCAATTTGAGGATGTTCCAGTGGTGAAGTGCATTAAGAAAATCACATCTACCTGCCCTTGCATCAGTTTGTAGGGAGCATTAAAAGCTTTGGGCAGACTTATCAAATTTTTATGCAGCGCAGCACTCCACCTTGCTGCGCTGCATGAAAAGGAAAAGGGAGGAATGCGCTGTATTTAACATTATCCAGTGCATTCCTGCTCTTTCACTGCCTAGTGCCAAGGCAGGCACCCTTGTGCCTACACTGAAGATAGGATTGTTTATCTGGAGGAAGGACCACCTTCCTGTACAAAAACAATCCTCTGAGTCATTTTCTTCTTTCTATGTGTGCTGCAAAAACAAGGAGATAAAAAGATTTCTATTTGTTACAACTTACCTGGGGAGGAGTATGATTGTGACGCATTCCCAGGTTGACAAGTGTGGGTAAATCTGCGAATGCGTCAGAATCTATGGGTGGATACATGTGAATTGCGCTGTGTTGTGTCACTCCAGATTTATCATGCCACTCAGGGCCTTGCAAGGTAGCCTTGCTTGACTTGATGAATCTTACCTTAGTGTTGTGTCAGCCTTGCCCTCCTCTTGCATGGTGCAATGGTGATTCAACACACTGATAAAAATGCCCCATTCTAGACAGTAGATAGTGACTTGGCTTGTAATATTGTATCTTGGCATTTGGCTAGCTGAAAGCAGTGCCATCCAGACATTTTAAGAGAGATACATTCATGGTGAAATGGAGGTTTTTATAGACAGTGGGCCAGATTTAAAAGGCCCTGGTGCCACCAGAGCGTCCTTTTTAATGACGCTGCAGTGGCGCTTTATACTGCACCATATTTACAAGGAGGAATCAAGCCATGTTTTGTGGCTTAAAGCCTCCTTGTAAATATAGGCCCCTCTGAAGCAGTTTTCTGCGGCCTACGTGAGAGTAATGAAACTGAGAGAAAGGGATGAGAACTGAGCGACCATGATTTCCCTGAGGAGTCATTTGTGTCATGCGCCCGGTTGCCCAATGATCCCTGCTCTTGGGTGGAGATGAGGAACTGCTAGCTAGCGGGAAGAAAACCAGGATCAGGCGGCAGTTGTCACCTGGTGTGACACCTGTCACACCAGGAGGAATAAAAGTATCCCTCCTCGTGGTACCATGCTAACGTCACCCCTGGGGTGGCATTAGTTATTGAAGCTCCCACAGATTTACGATTTCTCATAAATCTGGGGCAGCGTAAAAAGCAATGGGTGTTGTGGTGTATTGCCCACAGCAGCACCCATTGCATTGTGCTGTGAGATGAGGCACTGCTACCTAGGAAGAAGAAAACTCGGATCAGGCCAACAGGTGTCACCTGGTGTGGGTTCAGACCCAGTCCCCTGCAGTACAGGTGATTCTGGCACCCAAATCCAGTAGTGTAATTAGGATTAGACCTATTTTAGACTGCACCAACCATGAAATGAAAAGCTAGATCATTAAACTCTGGGCATTAGGAGTGCCACTCTGAGAAAATTAAAAAAATAGAATTGACCCACATCATTTGAAAATGTGATATAAAATAGATTTTAGTGGAATACATGCATAATACAAGTAGTGTTGCCACTCCGTATAGCCAAGAGCTAGATCATAGAAACCTGGATATTTCAGTTTGCTAATAACTTTGGTGCTGTTTGACAAATCTTTAAAACTTTTTTTTTAAAGTTCATCCACCTCACCACCTTCCCGGAAGGTGTTGGGTAAATTATGGATTAAAGTCATAAGTATAATTTTAGAATTGCTACATTTTGTTTAATTCAAGTTTGGTGTGTATAGAAAGAAAAAATCAAAGTTCTAGTAATTTGAAGGTGGTGAATACATTATAAATCACTTATACTTTTAAGCTGCAAATAACTTTAGAATTTCTGTTGTTTGCGTAGTTTTAAATTAGATTTGTATAGAAAAAATAAATGAATTTTTCCCAACTACAATAGAAGGTTAACCTTTGCGATATATATATAATGTGCCCTGTGACCAACTGCCGCCACGCACTGCCGAAGGCTTTGCGCAGTGGTGGCTGAACGAACAAATAGAATTGAAAATTACTTTATGTTACAATAAAAGTAGAGAAACCATCGCAATTCACTGAAGAAACCAAAGGTTACAGAGAATTTAAAGTTAGGAAATATAAAATTTAACAAAACATGGAAATTCACTTAAAAAACAAAGGTTACGGGGACATTACAGTTAGGCTCACATTTTAAATGTACAAAACCATAGAGATTCACCTGTTATAGTTAGAGTTATCTCATGAAACTATAGCTCGTGCCCTAGGTTAACTATTACACACGCTCTCTCGCCATGCACTGCTAATTACCCCAGAAGTTACGGCACTCATGACATCTTTGATAACATCATTGATAATACCGATGTAATACTTGCAGTAAAAGTTTTGACTAAAAAACTGTGCATGGCATAGCTGCGAGTTATAGTTACCTTAGAGCACGAGTTAGAGTTACTTAAGATAACTCTAACTGTAACAGGTACATTTCTATGGTTTTGTGTATTTAAAATGTGAGCCTAACTATGACACCCCTTTAACCTTTGGTTTTATATAAGGAAACACATTTTTTGGTTTGAGAATACTTTGGTGCCATTTGATGAATCATGACAAAACTTTCCACAAAGTTCTTCTTGACTAGTTTCTATCTGGAAAGCATCAGGGTGATCGGTCAAGCAGAGGCCTAGAAAGGGGGGGAGGGTCCAAAAATGCAACATCCCTATGCATTTTCCATAGAGGAAGCTAGATATTGGTCCAGAAAGTGTGTTTTGTGTGATTTGGTGTAAATCCATGAAGTATCTTATATATATATATATATATATATATATATATATATATATATATATAGAGAGAGAGAGAGGGGGGGGTTAGAGTGACGCATAAATTATGCAAAAAAGAAGAGAGAACTCTGGATAGTTCCCAAGTTTTGGTGGAGAGCAGCTCCAGTAGGACCACCCTCCAACACCAGCGACACTCTAGATTTGCTCACCTCAAATGTCTCTTTATCTAGCAATGTTTTTAAGCATGGGATCAGCACAGTGCTATCCACACTGAGCTCGATATGGAGAAAGCCTTTTGCCATGTGAGGGACAATGTGTTTTTCTGCCCAGGAGAGTGCGGTCATAACCTGCCTCCACTCTCCCAGGCAGAAGCAGTTAACAAATGCAGCTCCTGTCTTGGTGGGAGAAAACGGAAGGTACTGGCTCCTGCCAGCATCCAGCATGGTGTAGGCTGGGGAGCTGGATAGAGCCGTGAGGCCCTGGACCTTTCATCAGAACTACCAACATAGTGTTTTGCAGGTGGACACTGGGGCACCCTCATGAGGCCCTGTGAGATTGGGTCCCCTGTGCCTTAAAGGCTCAAGAAGGGGGCTGCTCGAATCTTCCCCTTAATTAAAAAAATACAGCCCTAGGGAATACAGATCACGGGGCCTGCAAAGATGTAGGAAGGGGGGGCAGACATCTCTCTCACCCTATGTAAAAATAAAAAATTATCATATTGGTGTCATGGGTGGGCACTCGAACACCAAAAAGCACATTTTATTAAAATGAATAATGAATGAGCAGCAGGGGTAACTCATTTATTATTTACTGCTGTTAGAAATGGGGTCCAAGTAGGGACCATCACTCTAGTCAGGGTA
The DNA here is from genome assembly GCF_031143425.1 of Pleurodeles waltl. Lineage (NCBI taxonomy): Eukaryota > Metazoa > Chordata > Amphibia > Caudata > Salamandridae > Pleurodeles > Pleurodeles waltl. Next base: position 980,708,306 of record NC_090449.1, read on the forward strand.
AGGGAGCCACACAGCTAAAATAACCCCTGCTCACCCCATTGGCACGTTGTGGGTGGGGAGGACTCACTAGCCAATGGGGCTAAAAGTCCTATGCAGCCACCCTACTCGCTTTTACATCACTTCATGTTTGTCTGGCAACAGTCCCACAGTGCATCTATCTGCTCAAATCCAAGATGGCAGGGCCCTTCTTCCCTGGTCATTGGCACACCCCAACGCATGTTCAAATTAATTAGCCACCACTCTAGGAAAATCAGTTCTGCAAATGGTTTTCCCCCTCTAGAAGAGATGCTGGCCAGTCCACCTACACATCCTGGCAGGAGGAGGTCACACCTCTTTCCACTAGCAAACCCTTACTCCCTTGCCTAGGAGAGCTTCACACCTCTCAGCAGCAGGCCAGTAAACTGTCTCAGGTGACAAATGCTGTGGTAGACCTTAAGTGGCTCCTAGAAGTTTGGGGCAAACAATTGGTGACTTTCATTAGTCAGTCTTGTGTTAAACATTACTTTAAATCAGACTTCAGAAATAAGTTGGGTTTAATGTGCTGATTAATCTGATACCTTGAAGTACTATAACAAGTTGTCCCAAATGGAAGGTAACATTTAGCACATTGGCTAGTGATACCCAATGATAGGTAGTAGGACTACTGGTATTACCACATTGAAAATTTACAATTTAATTTTTCACTGTCTGGACTTGTAAGGCTTACATTTGGCATTGTCCTTTTTTTAATATCTAGCACCCTGCCTTTTGGGTTAGGAAGGCCTGCCTTATGGGTGATTTATAAATATTAAAGAGGAAGTTTTGGACTTGGCAAAAAAAGTTATTTTGCCAGTCTATGTTGGCATTTTAAAAGCAGCCCAACTAGGCTGCAGTAGCAGACCTAGAGCTATGTTTACACATTATCAAATCAGTGGTGGCACAATAAGTGCTACAGCCCACTGGTGACAATTTACTAACTACCCCTGGGTACACTTTGTACCATAAACTAGGAACTTATAGGTACAATTAATATGCCAATCAGGGATTAGCCAATTGCACACACATTTTGAGGGGTCAGAGCACATGCAGTAGGGACTGGGAATCAGGGCCGAGTGCATTTCAGAGTCTAAAATCCAGCATCATCAGTCCAAAAACTGGGGGGGGGGGTGATCTTACAAGAAGAGGCACTTTATTACATTTATGCACAGACCTATTAAAAGAACACTTTGGCTATCATATATTTCCTTGAATAATCATGGGATCCTATGCAAAGGCCCTAAAGACAGACATCTGCTCAAAACACAGAGCTACCAGATTTCTGGCATCTCTACCAGAGCCTTTGTTAAATATGCCTTAACACTTAATTGGATTGCGGGTTCCAACAGTTGTGCTGTAGGGGGCCATATAGTGTCAAACACAGACCTATTAAAAGAACACTTTGGCTATCATACATTTCCTTGAATAATCCTGGGATCCTATGCACAGGCCCTAAAGACAGACATCTGCTCCAAACACAGAACTACCAGATTTCCTGCATCTGTACCAGAGCCTTTGTTAAATATGTCTAAACACTTAATTGGAATGCGGGTTCCAACAGTTGTGCTGTAGGGGGCCATATAGGCCCTCATTCTGACCCTGGCGGTCGGTGATAAAGCGGCGGCCAAGCCGCCAACAGGCCGGCGGTCTAAAATATGCAATTCTGACCCTGGCGGGAACCGCCAACACAGCCCGCCAACTTAACACTCCGCCCGCCACGGCGGTACAAACAAACAGCGCGGCGGTTCCCGCCAACAGCCAGGCGGCAGACAATGTACCGCCCACCCTATTACGACCCACCAATCCGCCACCTTTTCCGGGGCGGGAGCACCGCCGATAAGAACACGGCGGAAACAGACTACGAACGGGAAAACGCTCACCTCTACGCACTCCACGCGAGATTCCGGCAGTATGGAACCAGAGTTGCAGGTCATCCCCGCACTCCTATACCTGCTCATATACCAGGAGCACGCCCGGCGGCGCGGAAGACATCGGTGAGTACTGCACCTACGACACAGGGGAGGGAAAAGATTACCGGCACACACCCACCCACCCACACCCACTACAACACACACATCAATGCATTCCCACAGATCACTGTCACAACCCACAAACCACCCCCCTCCGAAATAATGCAAAGACCAAAAGAAGAGATCATAAACGGGCAGATATATTGAAATATGGACACCAGTAATCCCAATAAATAAATAAACTATGTACAAAATATATACAGCTACTAAATGTAGTCCAACCACTGTCCGTGGATCACAGGGGTCCTGTGCAAAGGGGCAAGGCCCAGTCCCACGACAAGAACTCCACGGAGAGAACACTGCAGGGGCATCAGAAAGAAAATAGGACAGGCACCTCAGGGGGAAGGGAAGGGGGGGCACCTCAGCCACTTGAGTACACGACGCCAGATCCACGAGGGGACTCCATGACCACTGGGCCATCCTGGGGAGTGCTAAGCCACAGTCCATACAGTCCATACAGTGGGTGGCCTGCCCACTGGCCCATCCTGGGGAGAGCAAAGCCACAGTCCATACAGTCCATACAGTGGGTGGCCTGCCCACTGGGCCATCCTGGGGAGAGCAAAGCCACAGTCCATACAGTCCATACAGTGGGTGGCCTGCCACTGGGCCATCCTGGGGAGAGCAAAGCCACAGTCCATACAGTCCATACAGTGGGTGGCCTGCCCACTGGGCCATCCTGGGGAGAGCAAAGCCACTGTCCAAACAGTCCATACAGTGGGTGGCCTGCCCACTGGGCCATCCTGGGGAGAGCAAAGCCACAGTCCAAACAGTCCATACAGTGGGTGGCCTGCCCACTGGGCCATCCTGGGGAGAGCAAAGCCACAGTCCAAACAGTCCATACAGTGGGTGGCCTGCCCACTGGGCCATCCTGGGGAGAGCAAAGCCACAGTCCAAACAGTCCATACAGTGGGTGGCCTGCCCACTGGGCCATCCTGGGGAGAGCAAAGCCACAGTCCATACAGTCCATACAGTGGGTGGCCTGCCCACTGGCCCATCCTGGGGAGAGCAAAGCCACAGTCCATACAGTCCATACAGTGGGTGGCCTGCCCACTGGGCCATCCTGGGGAGAGCAAAGCCACAGTCCAAACAGTCCATACAGTGGGAGGCCTGCCCACTGGGCCATCCTGGGGAGAGCAAAGCCACAGTCCAAACAGTCCATACAGTGGGTGGCCTGCCCACTGGGCCATCCTGGGGAGAGCAAACCCACAGTCCAAACAGTCCATACAGTGGGTGGCCTGCCCACTGGGCCATCCTGGGGAGAGCAAAGCCACAGTCCATACAGTCCATAACAGACCCCACTGCCACTGGAGGAGGCAAGTTGGCCAGAGGACATCCTGCAGCCCTGCCCGAGATAGATCCTGCCCTGCCACGTCTGCCAAAGGGCCAGCGGTTCTTGCCTTGAAGGGCCCAGTTCAGCGCTCCTTGCCTTGAAGGGCCCAGTTCAGCGGTTCTTGAGACGGCGGGGCCCAGTTCAGCGGTTCTGGAGACGGCGGGGCCCAGCGGAGCGGTTCTTGAGACGGCGGGGCCCAGTTCAGCGGTTCTTGAGACGGCGGGGCCCAGCGGAGCGGTTCTGGAGACGGCGGGGCCCAGCGGAGCGGTTCTTGAGACGGCGGGGCCCAGTTCAGCGGTTCTTGAGACGGCGGGGCCCAGCGGAGCGGTTCTTGAGACGGCGGGGCCCAGCGGAGCGGTTCTTGAGACGGCGGGGCCCAGTTCAGCGGTTCTTGAGACGGCGGGCCCAGTTCAGCGCTCCTTGCCTTGAAGGGCCCAGTTCAGCGGTTCTTGAGACGGCGGGGCCCAGCGGAGCGGTTCTTGAGACGGCGGGGCCCAGTTCAGCGGTTCTGGAGACGGCGGGGCCCAGTTCAGCGCTCCTTGCCTTGAAGGGCCCAGTTCAGCGGTTCTTGAGACGGCGGGGCCCAGCGGAGCGGTTCTTGAGACGGCGGGGCCCAGTTCAGCGGTTCTGGAGACGGCGGGGCCCAGTTCAGCGCTCCTTGCCTTGAAGGGCCCAGTTCAGCGGTTCTTGAGACGGCGGGGCCCAGCGGAGCGGTTCTTGAGACGGCGGGGCCCAGTTCAGCGGTTCTGGAGACGGCGGCCGGTCTATGGCCAACTGCTCATTGCCTGGTGGTGCCCTCCTGGGCAGCGGGGATGGTGCTCCTTCAATGCCCACCTGGGCTGTGGGTGGTGGGGCCCTCCTGGCCAGCTGGGCTGGGTCCTCCCTGGGCAGCGGCTATGGGGGTGGTGGGCTCTCCCGGGGCAGCTGTGCCGGTTCCTCCCGGGGCAGCGGCTATGGGGGTTGTGGGCTCCTCCTGGGCAGCAGGCCTGCTGCCTGACCTCTCCGACTTGCTGCCCTTGCCCTCCTTAGTCGTGGGCCTGTGGCCCTTTCCTCCCTTTGGAGCTGTGGCTGGTGACTGTCTCTGGGTGGTGTCCGGGGGGGATGTAGAAGGCGGGCTCCTGCGGCGCCCCTTCCGCCTTCTGCTCCTCTTCCCAGGGGGTGGGCTGGCTGTCCCCTTGCTGCTGGGCGAAGATCCAGACATGCGGGCTGGCGGGCTCCAATACCCCTGCACCCTTGTCAAGGGGGCTGCAGGGCTGGTGGTGGCTGAGGTGCTCTTCTTACCCCGACGAGAAGGAGGGGGGGGCTCAGGGTCAGGAAAGAAGTTAGTAGTGGCGAGGAAGAGCTTCTTGGGACAATGGAGAGTGGTAGGTACAGTGGGAATGGGAGTGGAGGGAGGGGATGTGGTTGTAGGTGAGTCACGTTTGCTGTCTTTGGGTGCAGGTGCAGGAGGGATAGGCTGTCGTGAGGTGGATGGCTGTTGGGTGGGTGGGTGGCTGCGTTTGTGTGGTGTGGAAGAGGGGGTGACAGACACAGTGGGAGAGGACACAGGGGACGTGTAAATGGCAGTGGGGGTGGTGACTGCACGTGTGCGGACTGGAGTGGAGGGTGTGCTGGTGATGGAAACACTGGCTGATGGTGAGGTGAATGGAGGTGTGAGTGTAGACGTCACAGGGAGGGAGGAGGGAGACGAGGAGGTGGGGGTCACAGAGGTGGTAGTGACTGTTGGCATGTCTGCATCGGAATGTTGCGTGTGTGAATGTCTGCGTGATCTGTGGTGCTTATGTTTGGATGAGCTTCTCTTGGGTGTTGAGGTGTGTGCAGGCTGGTCTGATGGTGTGGGTGGGACAGGCAGAGGAACAGGAGACTGGGAGGAGGGAGTTAGTAGAGGCAGGCAGGAGACAGGGACAATGGCTGCCATCAGTGCTGAGGCCAGAGCCTGGAACGATCGCTGATGGGCAGCCTGACCCGAATAAATGCCCTCCAGGTACGCATTGCTGCGATGAACCTCCCTCTCCACCCCCTGGATGGCATTCAAAAGGGTAGTCTGCCCAACAATGAGCGTTCGGAGGAGGTCAATGACCTCCTCACTGAGGGCAGCGGGGGTAACAGGGGCAGGGCCTGAGGTGCCTGGGGCGAAGGAGATGCCCGGCTTCCTGGCAGAGCGGGCACGGGGCGAACGCTGAGGGGCTGCTGGGAGGGCGGAGATGGTGCGCTGGGTGGCGGCTGTACCTGTAATGGCGGGGGGCACGGATGGTGCCACCCCCGCAAGGGAGCCCCCTTCCGAGGACGTGTCCGTGTCGCTGCAGGGTCCAGTCGTCACCGTCGTGGAGCTCCCCTCGCCCTCCGTCTCACTGGTCCAGTCTGACTCTGTGGCATGGCCCTCCTGGGCCATGTGAGATGCAGCTCCCTCCTGCCCCGATGCCACTTCTCCTCCGCCTGATGATGCTGATGCACACAAGCACAGAAAGACAAACAAAAAGGGGGGGGGAGAGAGAAATAAAGGGATATTGATTACATGGATCTCCGGTACAGTTAGCGGACATGACAGACACAGATGCCCCCTGCACTAAGTTGCGCACTTGGGGTCCGCTACGCATTCCGTGGAACATGCCCTACACGCCTAGAGTTGACAACTGCACCCATGGATGACACGGCCCAGGGATGGCTGTACTGACAAACTACTGAGGGTGGTGGCTGGGGACACAGGGGCTTACGGGGGTGCCCAGCCTACAGATATCGCCCTGGCCTAGGGGGACCCACAGCCCTCCTCCCCCACCCAGACACCTCCACTGCGCGACAACAGAGTAGATAATGCTTGGACTCACCCCCTTGTGTCTGCTGTGCTGCCCTCACGCGCCCATCCAAATCAGGGTAGGCCACCGCCAGGATCCGGAACATCAGGGGGCTCAGTTGACGGCAGGCACCCCGCCTACGTTGGGAGGCCATCCCCAGCAGAGACTCGGCGGTCTTCTTGGTCCCGCGGCAGATGTCCTCCCACCTCTTGCGGCAGTGGGTGCCCCGTCGATGGTGGACCCCCAGGGTCCGGACTTCCTTGGCGATGGCACGCCAAATCCCGATCTTCTCATGGGCGCGGACCTATGTGACACGTACAGGGAGGGAGAAATACCACGTTCAAGTTTGTCAGCATTTTCCTTGCCAGTAGCCCAACGCCCCCCATCCCCGCCAGACCCCCGCCATGCCCCCCGCCAGGCCCAACATGCCCCCCATCCCCGCCAGGCCCCCCGCCATGCCCCCCGCCAGGCCCAACATGCCCCCCATCCCCGCCAGGCCCCCCGCCATGCCCCCCGCCATGCCCAACATGCCCCCCATCCCCGCCAGGCCCCCCGCCATGCCCCCCGCCACGCCCAACATGCCCCCCATCCCCGCCATGCCCCCCGCCAGGCCCAACATGCCCCCCATCCCCGCCAGGCCCCCCGCCATGCCCAACATGCCCCCCATCCCCACCAGGCCCCCCGCCATGCCCAACATGCCCCCCATCCCCGCCAGGCCCCCCGCCATGCCCCCCGCCAGGCCCAACATGCCCCCCCTCCCCGCCATGCCCCCCGCCAGGCCCAACATGCCCGCCAGCCCCCCCGCCAGGCCCCCCGCCAGGCCCAACATGCCCCCCATCCCCGCCAGGCCCCCCGCCATGCCCAACATGCCCCCCATCCCCGCCAGGCCCCCCGCCATGCCCCCCGCCAGGCCCAACATGCCCCCCATCCCCGCCATGCCCCCCGCCAGGCCCAACATGCCCCCCATCCCCGCCAGGCCCCCCGCCATGCCCCCCGCCATGCCCAACATGCCCCCCATCCCCGCCAGGCCCCCCGCCATGCCCCCCGCCAGACCCAACATGCCCCCCATCCCCGCCAGGCCCCCCGCCATGCCCCCGCCAGGCCCAACATGCCCCCCATCCCCGCCAGGCCCCCCGCCATGCCCAACATGCCCCCCATCCCCGCCAGGCCCCCCGCCATGCCCCCGCCAGGCCCAACATGCCCCCCATCCCCGCCAGGCCCCCCGCCATGCCCCCCGCCAGACCCAACATGCCCCCCATCCCCGCCAGGCCCCCCGCCATGCCCCCCGCCAGGCCCAACATGCCCCCCATCCCCGCCAGGCCCCCCGCCATGCCCAACATGCCCCCCATCCCCGCCAGGCCCCCCGCCATGCCCCCCGCCAGGCCCAACATGCCCCCCATCCCCGCCAGGCCCCCCGCCAGGCCCCCAAGCCAGCCAGTGGCCCCAAATCCAGATTGAATTAAACTCACTTGTTGGTCTGGAGGACCGTAGAGTAGCGCATACTGGGGGAGGACCCCATCCACAAGTTTCTCCAACTCCTCTCCAGTGAAGGCAGGGGCCCTTTCCCCAGGCGTAGCAGCCATTGTCCCTTCCAGACCGAGGTCACAGCAACACTTGCAGTATAGGTCCTCTCCTGTGAAAGTTCAAGTCGCAAGTGGATAAGTAGATAGAAAATGGCGGTCACGTCCGCATCGGTGCGTACCGCGGCGGTGCGTCCCGCCACCGCCGGCGCCCTTCGCCATTGGCTCCTGAAACCCATAGGCTTCAATGTTAACCAATGCGGCTTCGCGCCGCGGTCTTCGCCCGCCGCCCGCCGCGGTGTGCCACGCCAGCGCATTGACCTCACATCCCATTGTCACACTTCACAGGTCAGGCAGCCGCCATTTCCAGGGCCCACATGGCTCAATTTCAACTGCGTCACACAGGCCTAGGCCTTGCATAGCCACTCAGACACGCCATTCACTGCATAGAGAATCGTTTACTGTGCTAGCTGTGAGTACGTACCTGTGGGTTGCTTGACTGTGTGCTCCATGTTGTCCTTCCTAGGCACCGTCCGCTGGGTTGGGCGAGGAGACGGATGAATCCTCCCGTGTACCGACCGCTGGTGGACCTGTCGACAATGGAAGAACGCCACATTATCCTGACCTACCGTCTTAACTGTGCCACTATCCATGAACTGTGTGCCCAGCTGGAGCTCGACCTGATGTCCCCCATCCGCCAACCCACAGGGATTCCCCCTCTGGTGCAGGTCATGTCAGTACTCCATTTCTTGGCAAGTGGGTCATTTCAGACAACAGTGGGAATTGCTTCTGGGATGTCTCAGCCCATGTTTTTGAAGGTGTTATCCAGAGTGTTGTCTGCCCTGATGAAATCCGTGAGGAGCTACATCATTTTCCCTGAGGTGGGCGAATTGGCTACAGTGAAGGGTGATTTCTACGCCCTTGGACATATTCCCAACGTAATTGATGCCATTGATGGGACCCATGTGGCTTTGGTTCCCCCAAGAGACAGGGAGCAGGTGTACAGGAACAGAAAAAATTACCATTCAATGAACATCCAGGTGGTGTGTTTGGCTGACCAGTACATCTCGCATGTAAATGCCAAATTCCCAGGGTCAGTGCATGACGCCTACATCCTCAGGAATAGCAGCATCCCTTACGTGATGGAACAGCTACAGAGACACCGTGTATGGCTAGTGGGGGACTCTGGGTACCCCAACCTGTCGTGGCTACTGACCCCAGTAAGGAATCCCCGGACCAGGGCAGAGGAACGGTACAATGAGGCCCATGGGCGTACTAGGAGGGTGATCGAACGCACCTTTGGCCTCCTAAAGGCCAGGTTTAGGTGCCTGCATATGACAGGTGGATCCCTAATGTACTCACCTAAGAAGGTGTGTCACATCATCGTGGCCTGCTGCATGCTTCACAACCTGGCTTTGCGCCGCCAGGTGCCTTTCCTGCAGGAGGATGGTCGAGACGGTGGTGATGTGGCAGCGGTGGAACCTGAGGAGAGTGACGAGGAGGAAGACGACGGGGCTGAAACAGACAACAGGGACAGAATCATTGAACAGTACTTCCAATAGGACACAGGTAACATTTCAAAGATAATTTAGTAAATGTTAACTACTCTCCTGCATCTCTGCTGCCTGTCTATTTGCCCCAGTGTATGATGACTGAGTTTTGGCTTTTCCCTCCCTATTTCAGATCTGGGGTCCCCACTACGAGTCCTGTGCTTCGTTTCCCCATGGACTACAGCTTTGTGGCAGCTGTTTGTTGACTTCACCATGTACAAGGACATATTTGCACTGTCATGTCAATTACAATATATTGAAATCACAGCCAGACTCCAGATATTTTGGTGCAAAATAGGTGTTTATTTAAGTGCTCAAAATGGGATGGGTGGTTTCAAGTGGGTGGGGGCTATGGTGAAGGAATGTCCATGGCAGAGTCCAGAGTAACAGTCACACAGGTGCATTGTCCAGAGGCCTGTGGAGAGATGGAGCATGGGCAGTTCAAGGATGGACAGGGTGACAATGTGGGACAGTGGGATGACATCAGGTGGTATCCATTGCTGGCGGGGGTCTTGACATCCTACTCTGTCTTCTTGCGAGATCTCAGGGCCCTCTTGCGGGGTGGTTCTTCTCCTGCAGGAGGTGGGGGTCTGGTGGGCTGCTGCTGTGCGGGGGCCTCCTGTCCACTAGCGCCGGCGGAGGTGGTTGGCTGTTCTTGGTCCAGGCTAGTGGCAGGGGCCCTTGGGTGTTGTTGAGTGTCCGCCCTGGTGTTGACGAGGTCCTGCAGCAGCCCTACCATGGTAACCAGGGTGGTGTTGATGGCTCTGATGTCCTCCCTGTACCCCCGATAGTGTTCCTCCTGCAGTACCTGGATCTCCTGGAACCGGGCCAGTACCGTCGCCATCGTCTCCTGGGAGCGGTTGTATGCTCCCATGATGGTGGTGAGGACCTCGTGGAGAGTGGGTTCCCTGGGCCTCTCCTCCCCCCCCTGTCGCACAGCTGCCCTCCGAGTTGCCCTGTTTCCCTGGGCCTCTGCCCCCTGGCCGGTGTGCCCACTACCACTGCCCCCAGGTCCCTGTTGTTGTTGGGGTGGTGGGTTATCCTGGGTGCCCTGTAGTGGTAGACACACCGCAGATTGACGCGCCCTGGAGACAGAGGCATGGGCCCGCTGGGTGGGAGCTGTGCTGGTGTTCCCAGAGGGGTTTGGGTCCGTAGTGGCCTGGGCCTGTGTGAGGGGAACCGACTGTCCAGAGGTCCCCGATGGTCCGGGCTGGTCATCGGTGTCCAGGTCGACAGAGCTGCTGTCATCGCTGACGGCCTCTTGGGTGGGGGGTGTGGAGAATTCTGGCCCCTCCGCCGCGGTGTGTTGACGGTCGGGTCCTGCAGGGGTATAGAGGTATGGTTATAGTTTCAATGTGTGGCATATGGGTGTATCTATGGGTTCTCGTGTCCCCAAGTGCTGGCATTCGTGTGTGGGGGCTTTGGTGAGGGTGGCTTGTGGGGGGGATGTGTATATGCATTGGGCATGCTTTGGTGATGGGTGTCCATGCTTAGTGGACGCATGCAGGCCTAGGTTTTGGGATGTGTGGGTTGTGATGGTGAGACATTGGCGGGGAATAGGTGTGCTGGGGGTGGGGGTGAGGATGGTGGTGGGGGTGAGGATGGTGGTGGGGGTGAGGGTGGGGGTGAGGATGAGGGTGGGGGTGAGGGTGGGGTTCGAGGATGGGGGTGAGGGTTGGGGTATGATTTGGCATGCAGGTGGGGGGGAAGCAGTATTGAAGCTTCAACTTACCAGTATCCATTCCTCCGCCGACTCCTGCGAGGCCGTCAGGATGCAGGATGTTCAAGACTTCCTCCTCCCATGATGTGAACTGTGGGGGTTGAGGTGGGGGTCCTCCGCCAGTCTTCTGCACGGCGATGTTGTGCCTGGATACCATGGAACGCACCTTCCCCCGTAGGTCGTTCCATCGCTTCCTGATGTCTTCCCGATTTCTGGGGTGCTGTCCCACTGCGTTGACCCTGTCGACAATCCTCTGCCATAGCTCCGTCCTCCGGGCAATGCTGGTGTATTGTATCTGTGTGCCGAACAGCTGGGGCTCTACCCGAACGATTTCCTCCACCATGACCCTGAGTTCTTCGTCTGTGAAGCGGGGTTGTCTTTGGGGTGCCATGGGGTGGTGTGTATGATGTGTGGGGTGGAGTATGTGTATTTAAGTGAGTTGAGTGTGGTGGTGTGTGTTGTTTTGTGTGTGGATAGTGTGTGGGTGATGGTGTTGAGTGGCTGTGGCTGTTAGTTTGTGGATGCTGGTGTCTCGCTCTGGCCTTCTTTCAGATTTTTTTTGCGTAGGGGTTTGGGGTGATGTGGGTGTGTGTTTTATATTGTATTGTGTGTGTGGGAGTGGTGTGTGTATGTGTATCAGGTGTGTGGGATTCAAATCGTCCAATGTGGCTGAGTTTTGTTCGTTTGTGTGTATTCTGACCGCGGCGGTGTGTCCCGCCAATGGAATACCGCGTTTGAATGACCGCCGCGTGGATTCGTGGGTCGTAATGGCATGGGCGTATTTCTGTTGGCGTGGCGGTGGAGGTTTGGTCACCTCCACCTTTCCGCCGACCGCTGGTCTGGCGGTCGGTTGTGGCTGTCGGATTTTCGGAGGTTTGCCTTCTGCGGGTCAGAATGACCGTGGCGGGTTTCCGCGGCCGCGGCGGTGTTATGGCGGTCTTCTGACCGGCGGTAAGTGCATTTTACCGCCGGGGTCAGAATGACCACCATAGTGTCAAACACTGGTTATTCATTTCTTAACATTAGGGCTCATAAACCTATTCCCAGGAAGATTTTTGCTTTGGATGAGTTAGTCAATATGTTTGGATTTACAACAGAAAGACAGTTCAACCAGGTCAGTTAAATTGTTTTTTCGATTCAAATATGTATGTAGTTTCTGTTTACTTTAATACTGACTGTTCCCTTCTGCTTTTCAAAAAGGTATAGTTAATTATGTGTTAAAATGTAGGCTTGTGGGTGTCTGATGATTTAGGGATGTCTGTGTGCTGTTTTAGAAGGGAGAAGAAATATTTCACAGTGTTTGTTGTCCTATGTTAGCATGCACAGAAATTTGTTGATAATATCTTTAATCTTGTAGGGGGTCTACTTCACTGGGCATTCATGGAACAACCGATGGCTCCTCCGCTAAGGCTCAGGAGCATCGCCCCACTGCTATCAGGAGAAGGGAAAAAAAAGGATAATAACGGAATGTTATTACCATTTTAGTTTTATCTGGAGACCGGTTAGAGTGGAGTGGGTGGGGGGGACTGGAGGGTGCTGGAGGAGGCTGGAGGAGGAGTGCTATGTGCACCATAAGTGTGCATGTCTGTTTGGCCGGCCGTGTGGGGCCAGCCAAACCGAAATGCACACTTAGCATTTCTCCACACGGCTGTATGGTACAGCCGGGAGGAGAAAGTGCACAGGTCCCACTCCACGTGTAAGCCCCAAAACAGCCCCCTCACACCAATCACAACGCTAATGTCATGCTCATGACAGCAGCGTTGTGATTGGCTGAGGGGAGTATGGGAGCCTGTGTGCTTCCCGGAAGAGGATGGGGCTGCTCAGGATAAGGACAGAGGACACAAACCGATCTCCCGACAGAGCAGGTATGTGTTTTAAAAAATATATATATCCTTTTTTTATCCCCTCCCCCAGCCGCCACTGCACGGAACAGATGTAAATTTTTGGTTTGCTTGACAGAGAACTTTTTTATGCCTCAGTTTAATTTTTTTCTCACTGTATGCGGCATGTTCTTTAAAGGTGAACAAAGACATAAAGGGGGTCATTCTGACCTCGGCGGTAAAAGGCGCTTACCGCCGGTCAGAAGGCCGCCACAACACCGCCGCGGTAAACCGCCACGGTCATTCTGACCCTCAAGAGACAAACTGCCAAAAACCCGACATCCACAAAAGTCCGCCACACCAACGGCCAGCGTTAAACTGGCGAAGACCAAACCTCCACCGTCATGCCAACAGAAATACGCCCATGCCATTACGACCCACAAATCCACACGGCGGTCTTTCAACCGCGGTATTCCATTGGCGGTACACACCGCCGCACTCAAAATGCATATACAGCTCCAAAACACAGCCACATTGGACAATTTGAAATACACACACCTGAGACACATAGACACAACACTCCCACACACCCAATTAACTATAAAACACACACCCACATCACCCACAAATCAGAGAAGAAGCCCAGAGAGAGACAGCACAGAATAGAGAACACCATCACACAGAGGCACACTACACCATCACCCACACAACAACCACGCACAAAACACCACACACCACTACACTCACCACACTCATCACCGCAAACACCACCCCGCACCTCATCCACACCACCCCATGGCACCCCAAAGACACCCCAGGTTCTCAGACGCAGAACTCAGGGTCATGGTGGAGGAAATAGTTCAGGTAGAGCACCAGCTCTTCGGGACACAGGTGCAGCACACCACCATTGCCAGGAAGATGGAGCTATGGCAAAGAATAGTGGACAGGGTCAACGCTGTGGGACAGCATCCACGAAATCGGGACGACATCAGGAAGCGGTGGAACGACCTACGGGGTTAGGTGCGTTCCATGGTATCCAGGCACAACATCGCGGTGCAGCGGACTGGCGGCGGACCCCCACCTCAACCCCCCGAATTTACAACATGGGAGGAACAGGTCTTGAACATCCTGCATCCTGAGGGCCTCGCAGGAGTATCTGGAGGAATGGACTCTGGTAAGTCTCATCTTCACTACTTCATCCCCCCCACCCCACCAGCATGCCAACTCATACCCCCACCCTCCCCCACCACCATCACACATCCTCATTGCTAATGTCTCACCATCACAACCCACCCATCCCAACACCAAACCCTGCATGCCACCACAAACCATCGACAGCCATCACCTAAGCATGCCCACTGCACATACCCATCTCCCCCACAAACCGCCGTCACAACAGCCCCCACAAAGGAATGCCAGCACTGGGGTACACGGGCACCCACCCATTGCACGCTATGGCACACACAGAAGCAATAACCATACTCTTATACCCCTGCAGGACCCGAACGCCACCACACCGCCCAGGAGGGTCCAGAAATGTCCATCCCACCCCCAGAAGAGGCCCCCAGTGATGACAGCAGCTCTGTCTCCCTGGACCCAGATGACCAGCCCGGCCCATCGGGGACCTCGGGACAGTCGGTTCCCCTCAGACAGCCACAGGCTACAGCAGACCTACCCCCCTCTGGGAACACCAGCACAGCACCCACCCAGCGGGCCCATGCCTCTGTCTCCAGGACACGTCAATCAGCGGTGTGTCCACCACTACAGGGCACCCAGGTTAACCCACCACCCCAACAACAACAGGGACCTGGGGGCAGTGGTAGTGGGCACACGGTCCAGGGGACAGAGGCCCAGGGAAACAGGGGAACTGGGAGGGCTGCTGTGCGACAGGGGGGGGACAGGCCCAGGGAACCCACTCTCCACAAGGCCCTCACCTCCATCATGGGAGCATACCACCACCCCAACCCCTCAGACAGGCAGCTGCCCTCCTGGGGTCCAGCCAGGCCTGGCCCAGGATGGCAGAACAAAGAACTTCCTCTGAGAGAGGGTGTGACACCCTCTCCCTTTGGAAAATGGTGTGAAGGCAGGGGAGGAGTAGCCTCCCCCAGCCTCTGGAAATGCTTTGTTGGGCACAGATGTGCCCAATTCTGCATAAGCCAGTCTACACCGGTTCAGGGACCCCTTAGCCCCTGATCTGGCGCGAAACTGGACAAAGGAAAGGGGAGTGACCACTCCCCTGACCTGCACCTCCCCTGGGAGGTGTCCAGAGCTCCTCCAGTGTGCTCCAGACCTCTGCCATCTTGGAAACAGAGGTGCTGCTGGCACACTGGACTGCTCTGAGTGGCCAGTGCCACCAGGTGACGTCAGAGACTCCTTGTGATAGGCTCCTTCAGGTGTTAGTAGCCTTTCCTCTCTCCTAGGTAGCCAAACCCTCTTTTCTGGCTATTTAGGGTCTCTGTCTCTGGGGAAACTTTAGATAACGAATGCATGAGCTCAGCCGAGTTCCTCTGCATCTCTCTCTTCACCTTCTGATAAGGAAACGACCGCTGACCGCGCTGGAAGCCTGCAAACCTGCAACATAGTAGCAAAGACGACTACTGCAACTCTGTAACGCTGATCCTGCCGCCTTCTCGACTGTTTTCCTGCTTGTGCATGCTGTGGGGGTAGCCTGCCTCCTCTCTGCACCAGAAGCTCCGAAGAAATCTCCCGTGGGTCGACTGAATCTTCCCCCTGCAACCGCAGGCACCAAAAAGCTGCATCACCGGTCCCTTGGGTCTCCTCTCAGCACGACGAGCGAGGTCCCTCGAATCCAGCGACGCTGTCCAAGTGACCCCCACAGTCCAGTGACTCTTCAGCCCAAGTTTGGTGGAGGTAAGTCCTTGCCTCACCTCGCTGGGCTGCATTGCTGGGAACCGCGACTTTGCAGCTACTCCGGCCCCTGTGCACTTCCGGTGGAAATCCTTTGTGCACAGCCAAGCCTGGGTCCACGGCACTCTAACCTGCATTGCACGACTTTCTAAGTTGGTCTCCGGCGACGTGGGACTCCTTTGTGCAACTTCGGCGAGCACCGTTTCATGCATCCTCGTAGTGCCTGTTTCTGGCACTTCTCCGGGTGCTACCTGCTTCAGTGAGGGCTCTTTGTCTTGCTCGACATCCCCTCTCTCTGCAGGTCCAATTTGCGACCTCCTGGTCCCTCCTGGGCCCCAGCAGCGTCCAAAAACGCCAATCGCACAATTTACGTGTAGCAAGGCTTGTTGGCGTCCATCCGGCGGGAAAACACTTCTGCACGACTCTCCAAGGCGTGGGGGATCCATCCTCCAAAGGGGAAGTCTCTAGCCCTTGCCGTTCCTGCAGTATTCACAGTTCTTCAGCCTAGTAAGAGCTTCTTTGCACCAACCGCTGGCATTTCTTGGGCATCTGCCCATCTCCGAGCTGCTTGTGACTTTTGGACTTGGTCCCCTTGTTCCACAGGTACCCTCAGTCAGGAATCCATCGTTGTTGCATTGCTGATTTGTGTTTTCCTTGCATTTTCCCTCTAACACGACTATTTTGTCCTTAGGGGAACTTTGGTGCACTTTGCACTCACTTTTCAGGGTCTTGGGGAGGGTTATTTTTCTAACTCTCACTATTTTCTAATAGTCCCAGCGACCCTCTACAAGGTCACATAGGTTTGGGGTCCATTCGTGGTTCGCATTCCACTTCTGGAGTATATGGTTTGTGTTGCCCCTATCCCTATGTTTCCCCATTGCATCCTATTGTAACTATACATTGTTTGCACTGTTTTCTAAGACTATACTGCATATTTTTGCTATTGTGTATATATATCTTGTGTATATTTCCTATCCTCTCACTGAGGGTACACTCTAAGATACTTTGGCATATTGTCATAAAAATAAAGTACCTTTATTTTTAGTATAACTGTGTATTGGGTTTTCTTATGATATTGTGCATATGACACTAAGTGGTACTGTAGTAGCTTCACACGTCTCCTAGTTCAGCCTGAGCTGCTTTGCTAAGCTACCATTATCTATCAGCCTAAGCTGCTAGACACCCTATACACTAATAAGGGATACCTGGGCCTGGTGCAAGGTGCAAATACCCCTTGGTACTCACTACAAGCCAGTCCAGCCTCCTACAGCTCTCCCTCTCATTGTAGAGCATGAGATTTATATACACTGCAGCACTGACTTGAGAGGTGGCATGTGATTTTTTGTTGCTTTTTTTTTACTAGCCTTCTTGTGTAATAATTGCCATACCACACCATAGTAAAATCCTTAAATGACATTAAACATGTGCACCCCTGCCCACTTTAGCCAGTTTATAGGCTCCACAGATTAATTTTCTTTAGTTGCAGATACTACTTTGCAATGAATTGAAAAGGTACAGTGGCAAACAAGCTTTGGCTACCTTTGATCAAAATAATCAGAGCCACTGGACTTATGTGATTGTGATGCTGTAGCGATTTTCACATAATAAGAAATTGCCACATTTGCCACATAAACCATTATCTGCCACACAATCTGCAGAGTTCAACAAAAAAATGTTTGCAGTTTAAGCTGTTCAAAAGTTACTAAAATGCAGTGATTCTTGTTGCTGCGAAGTGAAAGTCCTTTTTAAATGTTGACTGGTCATGTTTGTGTTGCACATTGTTGTATTTGGGTGTTAAACTGGTACTAATACGGTGAACCCAATGCCCAGACTGTGCTATCAAGTTAAGAAATGACAAACTAATGGAGTAATAGTACTACACAACGTTCCGCATTATGTTGCATAATTTGCCTTTTCTTGTTGCATAATTTTCTCAACCCTGCCGCATAATTTAAGCGTCTTGCTTCTTCATTCCAGTGGCCGTGAAAATAATGCAGCAAGCAGTTCTACGCACACAGCTAAATAAATAAGTACACCTTAGAAAACACTTATGTAACCGAGGCAGCAAGGTTTGCACATTAGTAAAAACCTCCGCACTTGTGAGTTTCCGACTAAGCACATTATTACATAAGAACTAGCGTAGTGAATTGTGCACTAAAAGCTGGATTGGTTTTTGTATTTTACGCACCATGCTGGCTTTTATCAAGACGTCAGTTTAAGGTACCCTGTGACCATCAGATCCTTCCCCAAAACCATATTGGTTCTGTGGGTGCTTTCCACGTTCTGAAGACTCAGGCCCGTATTTATACTTTTTTTGCGCCGCATTTGCGTCGTTTTTTGACGCAAAAACGGCGCAAACTTGCAAAATGCCATTGTATTTTGTAGGTTTGCGCCGTTTTGCGTCAAAAAGCGGCGCAAATGCGGCGCTAAAAAAAGTATAAATACGGGCCTCAGTGAGGCAGCGATGCTGCAATAGGCCCAACTGGGAGCAAAGAAATTGGCCTCCCTCCACATAGTTTAGAAGTTTAAAAAAAGCAATAATTAGGATTCAGTGAACCGGATGCACTTGACCTCGGGAGGGCGAATGGATGAGTCGGCCCTCCAGGACTCAAGCCTTCGACCATAAGGACAAACAGAGATCCTGATGCTTTCTCTCCTGTAGACTCTCTGCCACCAGGCCACCATGCAGAACCATTTTTGCAGGCTGACAGCAGGTGGCAAAGTCATCCGGACACAAGGAGGTCTGCCACAGGTTGGGACCATCACAAATGATTTAAATTTCCACTTTGTTTTTTAAGTTTGAGCTAGCAGTGTCCCATCATATTTCTCTCTGCTGAAGGGGTCCTTGCAGGATTTATACATCGTTTGAGGTCTAAAAATGAATTGGGTGTCATCCTGGAGGAAAAAACGTTTAGCCCTGAAGGAGCCGACTTTTACCATCCACCCACACTCCTCTCACAGCCCTGTCAGATGGAAAGAATTCCAAGAATGGCAAGAAACATAAAGCAAAATAGCGGCCATGATGGAAGGAACACATCAAGCTCGTTACATCAGGTACAGTAACAAAAGAGGATGCAGAGAGTTGTCTTTGAGTTCTTAATATGATTTAATAACATAATATATTATATTATAATTTGTAATAGGATAGTAACATCACGCGCTATTGCTATTAGATTCACAGGTCCCATATGCAATGATTTCCTACACTGACAAACATGATCTACTCCTATCGTATGGCCGAGCAAAAACATTCTAATATATTGTATGCCATTTCCCAACTGATGTAGGTTTCTTTTCACAGCATGACGTTTTGGCCATGCATGGTACATTTAAATAAATTGTCGAGGAGAAATGCAAGTGATGAAATACACAAAAGTATTAAAGCATGCACACACAGACGTGGCAAGCAAATATTATGGCTAGGCTGTGCATGCCAACATCATTAGACACACATCAGCAGGACATGCTGAAGGGGAAGCAGCACAGAGACAGCTGTGTTACTGCCCATCATAAAGCGTGAGTCAACAGAGAGATCCAATAAGGCATAGACATGTCCGGGCTCTCTGCTATGCAACTGCCACTGCCACAATGGGCACTCACCCAGATGAGCAACTCAGAACAAGTGAATCCGCTCTCAATCCAGCAGCAGAAGCACCTCCACCAAAACCGATGTAAATAATACAACATTATGAAAAACACACAGATATGTAGCAGGTTTGTGAAAATAAAGAAACACTGAGGGGCTTAATTACAAGTGGCTTGTGCCGCTGGTGCGTCACCTTTTGTCATGCACCCGGGGCGCATGCTGCTCACCTGCGTGGCTTTACACGGCCTTATAGATATGGAGTAAAGCAACTCAGCACAAGTCGCTGCTGCCTTACTTTGGTTCAAGGAGGCATAGCTTGGGTGTTGCAGTGGGAGTTCCCACGCAGCACCCATGGATTTTGACGCATTCCCAGATTCATAACATTTTGTAAACCTGGGAATACGTCAAAAACCTACGTCTGCCCAGGTGTGGAGCAATAAGGAGAAATAACATTAATTAAAAATTTTTTTTCTCTTTCTATGTGTGATGGAGAAGAAAACGCCTCTCACGATTGTGCTGGTGCAAGGACGCCTGCGTTGGAGCATTGCAGCAATTTGTGCACCACCACAGCGGAGAAGGACAGAAATAAGCCGCATCTTATAGATATGGTGTATTCCTGCCCTTTTCTTTTAACGCAGAGCAGCAAGAAGGTTTGAGGTGCTGTCGTGCGCCAAAAGCTTGTAAATGAGGCCCTATGTGTTTTCTTTATAAATGGTGGTATTAAGTTAGGAAGGGATACAAGATTTCTTCTTTATTCGGCGAAAAGTCCATGCCATCTGTTACCTAATGCATTGCAATGCGTGAAATTCCTATGAGGCGCAATAATACAACCAATGGCTATAAGTATGATGTTGAGAAAAAAATACCCAAAGGCAGCCTGGTTTGTTTGCTTCCAAGAGATACAACGAACTGAAGAAAAGGATGCAAACTTTCTACATTGGAACCAAATGCTTCCATTTAGAGTAATAGAAGCTATGCGAAAATACCAGGATTCCAGTGATTGTGTCACTGCAATCGAGTATCTTTATTTATCACCACAGATCTATGATTGAATTGGGAACAACTACCTTAAAAGGGGTGAACGCAGTGTTAGCTTTTTTCTGGCGCTAACAGGCACGGAGTGCATTGGAATGATATGAATTCATTTGTATGTGTAGCATGGCATATTTTTCTACATACAAAATTGATTTTTCCGCACTCTTAAAATGATTTTTCCACCCTCCTACGAACTCTCCACGAGGTGCAATGATCTCTCCACAAGATCCACCTTCTAAAGTCCCAAAACTAATTCACAGCAGTCTCTCAGATAGCATTATTGTGAGGAAGGAAGAAAGCCTTGCTGGCTGTCTTCCAGGAGAGGTTGAACAGCAGCTGTCACAGTTTACCTAGTCACAGAATAAACGAGCTAATTTGAATGTCTGGTACATAGCAAAATGAAGGAACAAAATCAGAATACTCTCTTGATAATTACATCAATATGATCACAGACTAGGAAGTCCTCAGTAAAGCTGTGGGTGACATAGACTGGAGAAAGGGATGGAATCCTAATGTGTCTGGTCTGGATCCTATAAATGACCACATGCATATAGTAAACCACTAAGAGCAAGGGCTGCCTGCTAATTTCTGGTCCAGTCTCTGGTTTTAACAAAGCACCACCTGGTGGCAGTATTGTTCTCTGAGAACTGCATAGCTTTCCTGGTTGACGTTTGTGTAGGGAGCTACACAGATTCAATAACCTCCCACTTTTACAGCTCTTCAAAGCACACGCCTCAGAATGCTGGTTTAATAGAAGGTCCTTTTATCTAAGACAAAGGGGGTCATTCTGACCCCGGCGCTCAGAGACCGCCGGGGCAGGGTCGGCGGGAGCACCGCCGACAGACCGGCGGTGCCCCGCAGGGCATTCTGACCGCGGCGGTTCGGCCGCGGTCAGATGCGGGAAACCGGCGGTCTCCCGCCGGTTTCCCGCTGCCCTGCAGAATCCTCCATGACGGCGGAGCGCGCTCCACCGCCATGGGGATTCTGACACCCCCTACCGCCATCCCGTTGCGGTAGGGGGTGCCACGGGGCCCCTGGGGGCCCCTGCAGTGCCCATGCCAATGGCATGGGCACTGCAGGGGCCCCCGTAAGAGGGCCCCACAAAGTATTTCAGTGTCTGCTTTGCAGACACTGAAATACGCGACGGGTGCCACTGCACCCGTCGCACCTTCCCACTACGCCGGCTCAATTCTGAGCCGGCGTCCTCGTGGGAAGGTTGATTTGCCCTTGGCTGGCGGGCGGCCGCCCGCCAGCCCAGGGCAAATCCCAAAATACCCTCAGCGGTCTTTCGACCGTGGAGCGGTATTTTGGTGGGGGAAGTCTGGCGGGCGGCCTCCGCCGCCCGCCGGACTTAGAATCACCCCCAAAGTGTCTCTTCTTATCAGCCTCAGAAGGTGTAGGGTTGGATGAAGCCAGCCAGCATAATTAGAAGCTGTGATCTTATTACTGCAGGTAGATTTTGTCAGGGAATCAATCAGTCGACTTGTATGGCGTGACTTGTCACCCGTGAGGGTATTCAGGCACTGGCAGGGTGTAGGGTCTCAGTCAAAAAGCCAGTTTTTCAGTGTCCTACTGAACTCCTGTGGAGTAAGGAATGTCCTGAGGTGCAGGGGGATCTGACGGCATCGGTCCACTGAGATACTATGGGGCATAGTTAAGAGCCCCTGACGCCACCTTAGCGCAGCCATAATGTCATTTTTCTACACTAAGGTGGCTCTATAGTGGCTTTTTCCCTGCACCATATCTACAGAGTGGCACAATGCATACATTGGCCACTTTGTAAACCCTTGCGCCACATTATACCCGTGCCAGGCATAATGTAGGCAAGGGGGTTTTCCGGTACTAGGGGGCTTGCAAAAATGGCGCAGTGAAATTTAACAGGTTTCACTGCACCATTTTTGGCATAATTTTTAATGAATGCTCGGATCAGGTATTAAAATGACACTCCCATAGTAACCTATGGGCCTCTTTGCACTTTGCTATACTAGCGTCAACATTTTTAACACTAGTGTAGCAAAGCGCCACAACGGCTTAAAAAATGTTCCTGCTATTTTGCCAATGACCACCATGGTGCACCGTATTATGAATACGGTGCAACTATGGTGTTGTCAGATGCCGGTAGGGTGGCGCAGAAAAAGAAGCACATCAGCTCTGATGCACCACTTTTTCTTAAATATGGACCTATATGTTTTGCAGATCCACTCTTGAAATCAGGCAAATGATTTCTTCCAGCACTGCTTAAGACAAAGTGTAAGTTTGGGTGAGGGAATATATGTGTGAAATATTTGATGAACATATTTCATTAAATTGCAACACAATCTTCATCTTAACTACAGCTATAAACATGACAATATGCTTACACAGCCATTACATATTTTAGCCGATATCAAATTAATTTTACCTACAAGAAGGTGAAAGCACAATATTTAAGAAACTTTAGGACATCATTTTGCAAAGTGCCTCTCCCCCTGAGCTGCCCCAGAACTCATACATTTGGGCATTGATCCAAAAGTGAAAACACACAGGGAGGTTTTCTTTATCATTACAAAAAATACAACAATAATAAGACTTTATATTTACCATTTTCGTCAGGAACACTTAGCGCTTCAATACCTACGGTCTGAATGCACTTTAGAAGTATTAAAATTACAATAAAAATTAAAACCACTGACTTGTAATATGTTTGCTGCAGTTTCCATCCACACTATTGCAGTATGCCATTAGAAATTATATTTTATTTAGATTTTACAACTGAGATCCTTGTTTCGAGTGCTGGGAAGGAGAAAGTGACTGAGCTGGAATTAAATTGGAAAAATATAAGGGTTTTAGTTGATAAAGGAGGGTGGATAGATGTTAGTGTTGATTGTAATAATCATTCTGTAGCCTTTACACACAGTATGTGGTGAGTGATCAAATTTGTAATAGTACCCGAGAAGGGTTTCTATTGTAAAAGTCTACCGGTGCCTTCCAATGGGGTCATTAGGCACAATTTATGTCTCTGAGATAGCTTTGAATTATAGTGAAGGACTGTGGATGTAAAAATGATCAGGAATGAAGAATGTCTCTTTTATAAACATACCTGGTTCTCCAAAGTTAAAGGGAGACAACAGTCTCCCTGGGCTGAAGTCAATGTATTCAGGTGTCTATTTTGTGGTGAGTTAGGTGTGGATATATCAAGTTATAGAAATGTAGTTTATAGGGCCCTCTGCTATGTAAAGAAGATATGCAGTGAAAAATAATGGGGATAGTGAAGCAGCGAGGGACACAAAGTTCAAATCACTTGCAGAATCTTCAGGAGGCTTTTCACTCTCTCACTGTCTGAGTCAATAGATCTCCATACAGGTAAAATATCTCCCAGAACTGAATGGCACTGAATGCACATTATTCCACCTCCAAGAATCCAGCAGATAGAGTTTGAATTGCCTTGTGCCATATGAGGTACCAGGCATGGGGGGTCCAATTTAGATATATGATTTGGATCTGACTTCAACTGACAAATGTGTCTTTTCAGTTAGAGACTGGATTTGACCACTTTCTAAGTCAACATATTTCTTAAGGATTAGGCTCAGGGGCCAAATTAAGCATTTCTTCTCTTTGTCCTTCTCCCATTGGTGCTCACTCAGATCATCAGTTCAGAGTAACACTTATTCTTTTTACACCACTGTGGTCATTCAGCATGCAGCTTTTCTAGGGATTTCAACAGATTTTGCCAATTTCTCATCTCATTTCTTTGAGATCCTTGGGGAATTTCCACAAGGTCATGCTAGTGCATTGTCTTTCTCTTGTCGAAAGATTTGTGGGTCCTGGTTGCCAGAACCAAAAGGAAATATTTGGCAGCCTTGTGGGGATTGGCTGCTCTTCTGTCAGAAACTGTTATTTCACAGTTGCGAGTGGAGTTTAGGTGGTGAACGCCTTGGGTTTTCAGACTTCTCAGGTGAACTCAAACTGTTGTATTTATGGGCACTGGTCACCTTTAGTGTAGACATGTCCAATGTATGTCAAAGAGAGTGAATCCTTTGTAGATTTTTAGTATACCTAGGGCCAGATGTACGAAGCTTTTTGCATGGTGCAAACAGCGAAATTCACTGTTTCCACCATGCAAAAAGCACATTGCGATGCTCATTCCCATTTTGCGAGTTGGTAACCTGGTTACCGACTCGCAAAATGGGAATGCGACTCGCAAATAGGAAGGGGTGTTCGCATCGCGATGTAGAATTGCTTTGTGACCACGAACGCGGTTGCAAAGCAATTCGCAGTTAGCACCCATTTCAAATGTGAATGGCTCTGAAAAAATTATCTGAAAAAATGAAACAAAAACGTTTCATTTTTTCGTGTGTATTGCAACTCGTTTTCCTTTTTAAAAAACTGCTTTATTAAAAAGCAGTCACAGACATAATGGTCTGCTGTCTCCAGCAGGCCACCATCCCTGTGAGTGCTGCGAATCGCAAGGGGGTCGCAAATTGCGATCCACCTCATGAATATTCATGAGGTGGGTCTTTGCGACCCCCTTGCGATTCGCTGATGGTGTCAGGGACACCATCCTGCATCTGGGTTTGCGAATTGCAAATTGCGAATCGCTCAGACTCGCAATTTGCAATTCGCACACTCGGGATTTCCTACATCTAGCCCAGATGTAGGAAAGCTCGAGTGTGCGTTGTGAGCGTTCACGGTCACAAAGCAATTCTACATCGCGATGCGAATTGCAAATAGGAAGGGGAACACCTTCCCAACCAGGTTACCGACTCGCAAAATGGGAATGAGCATCGCAATGTGCTTTTTGCATGGTGCAAACAGCAAATTTTGCTGTTTGCACCATGCAAAAAGCTTCGTACATCTGGTCCTATGTTAATTAATCCAATACGTTAATTAATATAACATAAATGCTTTGCATATAAACCTGTCACGTGTATATCCTTAAAATCTGGCATGGGCCAATCTTTCTGGAGCCTAGCTGGACACCTCACTTAAGAACAACCTTGTTTCAAGGAATTAAAGTGCAAAATCCACAGGCTCCTCGGATGCTACTGCTATTCTAATCATTTTCCTTAGTTGGTCTGAAAAAGAAAATACTTCATTAACACATTTTAGCAAAATCTGAGTTATTAATGTCACATTCCATTCGGATAATTTTTTTGACCCTGTTTGGATACATTTTCAAAAGACACTTCACTCCTAATGAGTATATTTTCTGATCAATAGATCTATGCAGCTTTTCCATTACTACACAACCTTTCTGTGGGGAGATTTCTGAAACATTAAAAAATAAAACTTTTCATCGAAAAGTGCACCAACTATCTCAGATGTTAATTTCGCTTTCATATGAGTATTTATAACACCTCTTTCGAAGTATTGCATGCATTTATGGGGATAGCCTTGGGCCGTGGTTGGTTTATCCCATTGGTGGAACGATCAACCATTTACGTCATTATTGTAAGCACCTCTGAGACACCCGTGACAGTTTTATTATGCTTTAAAGCATAATACATGATTCTGGACTTGCTTTGGAATGCAACCTTTTCTACCTATTGTTAAAGAATGTCCAGATTCCGTGAGACATGCAAACAAGAGTATTATTTCCCTTTCCTGTTTAAGTGATGAGTTCTACACAGTTTTATAATTTAAAAATCCCCTTTTTGATATTTTACCCCACTCCTCCATTATAGATAATGTTCAAAAGGTATGTTTTGGGCTGGAATTCAGAAATCCTTCAGTCTTTTTTTTTCTGAGCGTTAGCCATTCTCTCATTCCTTAAATTGTGCCAGTTAGCTTGGCTGGATGTATCATTTTAAGAAAAGAGGACATGTTACATGCATGGAAGTGGCGTACTGATATGTCTTATGGCTGATTGATGGAGTGTCATTGCTTTAGAATAGTTAGGTCTTCCAGTTATTTATGGCAAATACAGCATTGGCCTAATTATGAGTACAGAAGTCCTAAGACCAACATACTTGCTGTTGCAGTCTGACCGCTGCAATCTTGGCAGTCCAACCGCCATATTACAATCCTGGTAGTCGGACTGCCAGAAGACCTCTGCCAGGATCATGGATCCCAAAGGGTTGGTGATGGTGAAAGTTGTGGTCAAGCACGGCGTGCAGATGTTGACACCACAGTCCTGATCACAACTTGCCTTTCCACCAGCCTTTCTATGATGGGGTCACCAAGGCAGACAGTGCACATTCTGAGTGTGCTAGCAGCACTGACACTCATTTACAGGCCACCTGGACCCCTACCTCAATTGATCAAAGCCATCGCCGATCTCGTTGCCCCTCAAGTGCTCACCTCCACTGACTACATCCTACTCGGCAACCTCAACTTCCACCTTGATATCCATGATGACCCCAACACCACAAACATCTTGGACAACCTCACAACACTTGGCCTCAGACAACTTCTCAACGTCCTCACCCACACAGCCTGGCACACCCTCGACCCCGTCTTCTCAGCAGGGAACAACATCCCATTCTCTCACACCTCTGAACACCATTGGTCCAACCACAAGTGGGTCCACTTCACCTTCAAGAAGAATACTGTGGGGGTCATTCCGACCCCGGCGGGCGGCGGGCGCCGCTCGCCGGGCGGAGACCGCCAGAAGACCGCACCGCGGTCAAATGACCGCGGCGGTCATTCTGACTTTCCCGCTGGGCGGGCGGGCAACCGCCAAAATGCCGCCCGCCCGCCCAGCAGGAAAGCCCCAGCAACGATGAAGCCGGCTCCGAATGGAGCCGGCGGAGTTGCTGGTGTGCGACGGGTGCAGTGGCACCCGTCGCGATTTTCAGTGTCTGCTAGGCAGACACTGAAAATCATTATGGGGCCCTCTTAGGGGGCCCCACGACCCCCATTCCCACCATCCTGTTCCTGGCGGTTTTTACCGCCAGGACCAGGATGGCGGGAAGGGGGTCGGAATCCCCATGGTGGTGCTGCGAGCAGCGCCGCCATGGAGGATTCTTTGGGGCAGGGGTAAACCGGCGGGAAACCGCCGGTTGCCCTTTTCTGACCGCTGCGCAGAATTGCCCATGAAGCACGGCCAGCCTGTTGGCGGTGCTTCCGCGGCACTCTGCCCTGGCGGTTTTCAACCGCCAGGGTCAGAATGACCGCCTGTATGCCACTATGCCCCCTGCCCACCTGGTAATGTTGGGGTGCAACTCACAAACACACTCAGCCACTCCCCCCAACCGTATGCAGCAAACACAAAGGAATTTGTACGTAATCTATACTGCTGGATATCGGAATGCGCTAACAGCGTGGCACCCCTCAGGAAACCCACAGGGAACCGACAAAGCAAAACACCTAGATGGTTCATGACAGACCTTCAAGAGTCCAAATGCTCCTGCAGGTAACTGGAATGCAAATGGAGCAGCAGCAAATCAACCAAAGACCGCATAACCTACTAGAACGCAGTCACCATGCACCACCAGAACACCAGAGCTGCCAAAAAATCCACCATTCAAGAACACCTCAACACCAGCACTCACAACAGCAAGGAGCTCTTCGCCATCATCAAAGAGATCACAAACCCTGGGACAGACACCTCATCCATCCCTCCCTCTCAAAAACTCTACAACAACTTTTCCACCTTCGTCCACCAGAAAATCCAAGACATATATGGAGGCTTCCAGAACCAAACCCACCCACGCTGTCCACAAACACCACCACAGACCTCACACCAGATCCTGAACTCTTGGATCCCCATCACCAGAGAGGATACCCAAAAACTCATGAAATCCCTCGGATCGGTGCCCTCATCACATCTTCAACCTGGCCAGTGCCACCATAGCACCTGAGCTCTGCCAGACTATCAACTGATCCTTTGAGACTGCCACCTTCCCATCAGAATGGAACCTTGCCGAGATCAACCAGTTACTCAAGAAATCCCCAGCCAGCCATAGGAGGATGAAAAATGACAGACCGATCTCTCTGCTCCCTTTCCCAGCCAAAGTAACGGAAAAGGCCATCAACCAGCAACTCGCCGAATTCCTCATGACACACCAGATCCTAAACCCATCCCATTTCAGATTTAGGAGCAACCACAACACTGAAACAGCACTCCTAGCAGCTTCAGACATACGTGCCATACTAAACCACAGAGGCACGACCGTGCTTATCCTCCTCAACCTCTCCACCGCATTCAACACTGTCTTCCACTCCACTCTCGGCTCCAGACTCCCCGATGCAGGCATCAGCAATGAAGCACTAGAATGGATCAGATCCCTCCTCACCGGGAGAACACAGAGTGTCAGACTACCGCGGTTCACATCAGAACCCAAAGAAACATGATGTGGAGTGCCCCAAGGATCATCACTCAGCCTGATACTCTTCAGCATCTAAATGGCCCGCTTGTCAAGATCATCAAACAACACAAGCTAAACATCATCTCTTATGCTGACGGCCCTGTATAGGCCAAGAGCAATTTCCACAATGGGATGAGATCAGTTATTGCCTGCATGGAAGCCAGCTGCCTCAAACTCAAATTGGACAAGACGGAGATCCTTGTAATCTGCTCCACCCACTCCACCTAGAATGACTCCTTGTGGCCTTCCTCAATGGGAAGCACACCAACTCCCACTGACCATGCATACAATCTGGGCATCGTCCTGGAATTCTCTCTGTCCATGACCCACCAAGTCAACGCCGCCATGCTTCCACACCATTCGACTCCTTGGAAAGATTTTCAAGTGGATACCCACTGACACAAGGAGGAGAGTCACACAAGCACTTGTCAGTAGCAAACTGAACTAGGGCAGCGCACTCTATGCCAGAATCACCAAGAAACTGCAATCAAGACTACAAAGAATTCAGAATGAAGCAGTCACACTCATCCTCAACATCCCCCAACTCAGCCACATCTCCTCCCACCTCAGTGACCTACACTGATTCCCAGTCAACAAGCCCATCACATACAAACTCCAGATCCACACCTACAAGGTAGTACAGAAAACAGAACCAGCATACCTCAACAACTGCCTCACCTTCTACGTACCCAAAAGACAACTCAGTTCTTTCCAGCTTGCCCAAGCAGCCATTCCCAAGACCCGAAAAAGCACAGCAGGAGGAAGATCCTTTTTCTACCTCACAGCTCAGACATGGAACACTCTACCCCTCAAACTCAGACAGACAGCATCACTGAAGCAGTTCAGGAAGTACCTCCAGACCTGTTTTTTCGATTGAGAAGCATGCCCACAAGTAGCGCCTTGAGATCCCATGGGTGATTAGACACGCTATAGAAGTACTGATTGAGCGATTGATTGATTGACCCCCGCTGTAGCTGCTGCCCCACTGATGGTGTTACACTGACTCGGGGCAAGAAGTGTTCACAGCATGTGAGGGTTTGGCTTGTCTCTGAGACGCAAGAGACAGGATGAGCTGCATAGATCAATTTGAGGATGTTCCAGTGGTGAAGTGCATTAAGAAAATCACATCTACCTGCCCTTGCATCAGTTTGTAGGGAGCATTAAAAGCTTTGGGCAGACTTATCAAATTTTTATGCAGCGCAGCACTCCACCTTGCTGCGCTGCATGAAAAGGAAAAGGGAGGAATGCGCTGTATTTAACATTATCCAGTGCATTCCTGCTCTTTCACTGCCTAGTGCCAAGGCAGGCACCCTTGTGCCTACACTGAAGATAGGATTGTTTATCTGGAGGAAGGACCACCTTCCTGTACAAAAACAATCCTCTGAGTCATTTTCTTCTTTCTATGTGTGCTGCAAAAACAAGGAGATAAAAAGATTTCTATTTGTTACAACTTACCTGGGGAGGAGTATGATTGTGACGCATTCCCAGGTTGACAAGTGTGGGTAAATCTGCGAATGCGTCAGAATCTATGGGTGGATACATGTGAATTGCGCTGTGTTGTGTCACTCCAGATTTATCATGCCACTCAGGGCCTTGCAAGGTAGCCTTGCTTGACTTGATGAATCTTACCTTAGTGTTGTGTCAGCCTTGCCCTCCTCTTGCATGGTGCAATGGTGATTCAACACACTGATAAAAATGCCCCATTCTAGACAGTAGATAGTGACTTGGCTTGTAATATTGTATCTTGGCATTTGGCTAGCTGAAAGCAGTGCCATCCAGACATTTTAAGAGAGATACATTCATGGTGAAATGGAGGTTTTTATAGACAGTGGGCCAGATTTAAAAGGCCCTGGTGCCACCAGAGCGTCCTTTTTAATGACGCTGCAGTGGCGCTTTATACTGCACCATATTTACAAGGAGGAATCAAGCCATGTTTTGTGGCTTAAAGCCTCCTTGTAAATATAGGCCCCTCTGAAGCAGTTTTCTGCGGCCTACGTGAGAGTAATGAAACTGAGAGAAAGGGATGAGAACTGAGCGACCATGATTTCCCTGAGGAGTCATTTGTGTCATGCGCCCGGTTGCCCAATGATCCCTGCTCTTGGGTGGAGATGAGGAACTGCTAGCTAGCGGGAAGAAAACCAGGATCAGGCGGCAGTTGTCACCTGGTGTGACACCTGTCACACCAGGAGGAATAAAAGTATCCCTCCTCGTGGTACCATGCTAACGTCACCCCTGGGGTGGCATTAGTTATTGAAGCTCCCACAGATTTACGATTTCTCATAAATCTGGGGCAGCGTAAAAAGCAATGGGTGTTGTGGTGTATTGCCCACAGCAGCACCCATTGCATTGTGCTGTGAGATGAGGCACTGCTACCTAGGAAGAAGAAAACTCGGATCAGGCCAACAGGTGTCACCTGGTGTGGGTTCAGACCCAGTCCCCTGCAGTACAGGTGATTCTGGCACCCAAATCCAGTAGTGTAATTAGGATTAGACCTATTTTAGACTGCACCAACCATGAAATGAAAAGCTAGATCATTAAACTCTGGGCATTAGGAGTGCCACTCTGAGAAAATTAAAAAAATAGAATTGACCCACATCATTTGAAAATGTGATATAAAATAGATTTTAGTGGAATACATGCATAATACAAGTAGTGTTGCCACTCCGTATAGCCAAGAGCTAGATCATAGAAACCTGGATATTTCAGTTTGCTAATAACTTTGGTGCTGTTTGACAAATCTTTAAAACTTTTTTTTTAAAGTTCATCCACCTCACCACCTTCCCGGAAGGTGTTGGGTAAATTATGGATTAAAGTCATAAGTATAATTTTAGAATTGCTACATTTTGTTTAATTCAAGTTTGGTGTGTATAGAAAGAAAAAATCAAAGTTCTAGTAATTTGAAGGTGGTGAATACATTATAAATCACTTATACTTTTAAGCTGCAAATAACTTTAGAATTTCTGTTGTTTGCGTAGTTTTAAATTAGATTTGTATAGAAAAAATAAATGAATTTTTCCCAACTACAATAGAAGGTTAACCTTTGCGATATATATATAATGTGCCCTGTGACCAACTGCCGCCACGCACTGCCGAAGGCTTTGCGCAGTGGTGGCTGAACGAACAAATAGAATTGAAAATTACTTTATGTTACAATAAAAGTAGAGAAACCATCGCAATTCACTGAAGAAACCAAAGGTTACAGAGAATTTAAAGTTAGGAAATATAAAATTTAACAAAACATGGAAATTCACTTAAAAAACAAAGGTTACGGGGACATTACAGTTAGGCTCACATTTTAAATGTACAAAACCATAGAGATTCACCTGTTATAGTTAGAGTTATCTCATGAAACTATAGCTCGTGCCCTAGGTTAACTATTACACACGCTCTCTCGCCATGCACTGCTAATTACCCCAGAAGTTACGGCACTCATGACATCTTTGATAACATCATTGATAATACCGATGTAATACTTGCAGTAAAAGTTTTGACTAAAAAACTGTGCATGGCATAGCTGCGAGTTATAGTTACCTTAGAGCACGAGTTAGAGTTACTTAAGATAACTCTAACTGTAACAGGTACATTTCTATGGTTTTGTGTATTTAAAATGTGAGCCTAACTATGACACCCCTTTAACCTTTGGTTTTATATAAGGAAACACATTTTTTGGTTTGAGAATACTTTGGTGCCATTTGATGAATCATGACAAAACTTTCCACAAAGTTCTTCTTGACTAGTTTCTATCTGGAAAGCATCAGGGTGATCGGTCAAGCAGAGGCCTAGAAAGGGGGGGAGGGTCCAAAAATGCAACATCCCTATGCATTTTCCATAGAGGAAGCTAGATATTGGTCCAGAAAGTGTGTTTTGTGTGATTTGGTGTAAATCCATGAAGTATCTTATATATATATATATATATATATATATATATATAGAGAGAGAGAGAGAGGGGGGGGTTAGAGTGACGCATAAATTATGCAAAAAAGAAGAGAGAACTCTGGATAGTTCCCAAGTTTTGGTGGAGAGCAGCTCCAGTAGGACCACCCTCCAACACCAGCGACACTCTAGATTTGCTCACCTCAAATGTCTCTTTATCTAGCAATGTTTTTAAGCATGGGATCAGCACAGTGCTATCCACACTGAGCTCGATATGGAGAAAGCCTTTTGCCATGTGAGGGACAATGTGTTTTTCTGCCCAGGAGAGTGCGGTCATAACCTGCCTCCACTCTCCCAGGCAGAAGCAGTTAACAAATGCAGCTCCTGTCTTGGTGGGAGAAAACGGAAGGTACTGGCTCCTGCCAGCATCCAGCATGGTGTAGGCTGGGGAGCTGGATAGAGCCGTGAGGCCCTGGACCTTTCATCAGAACTACCAACATAGTGTTTTGCAGGTGGACACTGGGGCACCCTCATGAGGCCCTGTGAGATTGGGTCCCCTGTGCCTTAAAGGCTCAAGAAGGGGGCTGCTCGAATCTTCCCCTTAATTAAAAAAATACAGCCCTAGGGAATACAGATCACGGGGCCTGCAAAGATGTAGGAAGGGGGGGCAGACATCTCTCTCACCCTATGTAAAAATAAAAAATTATCATATTGGTGTCATGGGTGGGCACTCGAACACCAAAAAGCACATTTTATTAAAATGAATAATGAATGAGCAGCAGGGGTAACTCATTTATTATTTACTGCTGTTAGAAATGGGGTCCAAGTAGGGACCATCACTCTAGTCAGGGTAAGGGAGCCACACAGCTAAAATAACCCCTGCTCACCCCATTGGCACGTTGTGGGTGGGGAGGACTCACTAGCCAATGGGGCTAAAAGTCCTATGCAGCCACCCTACTCGCTTTTACATCACTTCATGTTTGTCTGGCAACAGTCCCACAGTGCATCTATCTGCTCAAATCCAAGATGGCAGGGCCCTTCTTCCCTGGTCATTGGCACACCCCAACGCATGTTCAAATTAATTAGCCACCACTCTAGGAAAATCAGTTCTGCAAATGGTTTTCCCCCTCTAGAAGAGATGCTGGCCAGTCCACCTACACATCCTGGCAGGAGGAGGTCACACCTCTTTCCACTAGCAAACCCTTACTCCCTTGCCTAGGAGAGCTTCACACCTCTCAGCAGCAGGCCAGTAAACTGTCTCAGGTGACAAATGCTGTGGTAGACCTTAAGTGGCTCCTAGAAGTTTGGGGCAAACAATTGGTGACTTTCATTAGTCAGTCTTGTGTTAAACATTACTTTAAATCAGACTTCAGAAATAAGTTGGGTTTAATGTGCTGATTAATCTGATACCTTGAAGTACTATAACAAGTTGTCCCAAATGGAAGGTAACATTTAGCACATTGGCTAGTGATACCCAATGATAGGTAGTAGGACTACTGGTATTACCACATTGAAAATTTACAATTTAATTTTTCACTGTCTGGACTTGTAAGGCTTACATTTGGCATTGTCCTTTTTTTAATATCTAGCACCCTGCCTTTTGGGTTAGGAAGGCCTGCCTTATGGGTGATTTATAAATATTAAAGAGGAAGTTTTGGACTTGGCAAAAAAAGTTATTTTGCCAGTCTATGTTGGCATTTTAAAAGCAGCCCAACTAGGCTGCAGTAGCAGACCTAGAGCTATGTTTACACATTATCAAATCAGTGGTGGCACAATAAGTGCTACAGCCCACTGGTGACAATTTACTAACTACCCCTGGGTACACTTTGTACCATAAACTAGGAACTTATAGGTACAATTAATATGCCAATCAGGGATTAGCCAATTGCACACACATTTTGAGGGGTCAGAGCACATGCAGTAGGGACTGGGAATCAGGGCCGAGTGCATTTCAGAGTCTAAAGTCCAGCATCATCAGTCCAAAAACTGGGGGGGGGGGTGATCTTACAAGAAGAGGCACTTTATTACATTTATGCACAGACCTATTAAAAGAACACTTTGGCTATCATATATTTCCTTGAATAATCATGGGATCCTATGCAAAGGCCCTAAAGACAGACATCTGCTCAAAACACAGAGCTACCAGATTTCTGGCATCTCTACCAGAGCCTTTGTTAAATATGCCTTAACACTTAATTGGATTGCGGGTTCCAACAGTTGTGCTGTAGGGGGCCATATAGTGTCAAACACAGACCTATTAAAAGAACACTTTGGCTATCATACATTTCCTTGAATAATCCTGGGATCCTATGCACAGGCCCTAAAGACAGACATCTGCTCCAAACACAGAACTACCAGATTTCCTGCATCTGTACCAGAGCCTTTGTTAAATATGTCTAAACACTTAATTGGAATGCGGGTTCCAACAGTTGTGCTGTAGGGGGCCATATAGGCCCTCATTCTGACCCTGGCGGTCGGTGATAAAGCGGCGGCCAAGCCGCCAACAGGCCGGCGGTCTAAAATATGCAATTCTGACCCTGGCGGGAACCGCCAACACAGCCCGCCAACTTAACACTCCGCCCGCCACGGCGGTACAAACAAACAGCGCGGCGGTTCCCGCCAACAGCCAGGCGGCAGACAATGTACCGCCCACCCTATTACGACCCACCAATCCGCCACCTTTTCCGGGGCGGGAGCACCGCCGATAAGAACACGGCGGAAACAGACTACGAACGGGAAAACGCTCACCTCTACGCACTCCACGCGAGATTCCGGCAGTATGGAACCAGAGTTGCAGGTCATCCCCGCACTCCTATACCTGCTCATATACCAGGAGCACGCCCGGCGGCGCGGAAGACATCGGTGAGTACTGCACCTACGACACAGGGGAGGGAAAAGATTACCGGCACACACCCACCCACCCACACCCACTACAACACACACATCAATGCATTCCCACAGATCACTGTCACAACCCACAAACCACCCCCCTCCGAAATAATGCAAAGACCAAAAGAAGAGATCATAAACGGGCAGATATATTGAAATATGGACACCAGTAATCCCAATAAATAAATAAACTATGTACAAAATATATACAGCTACTAAATGTAGTCCAACCACTGTCCGTGGATCACAGGGGTCCTGTGCAAAGGGGCAAGGCCCAGTCCCACGACAAGAACTCCACGGAGAGAACACTGCAGGGGCATCAGAAAGAAAATAGGACAGGCACCTCAGGGGGAAGGGAAGGGGGGGCACCTCAGCCACTTGAGTACACGACGCCAGATCCACGAGGGGACTCCATGACCACTGGGCCATCCTGGGGAGTGCTAAGCCACAGTCCATACAGTCCATACAGTGGGTGGCCTGCCCACTGGCCCATCCTGGGGAGAGCAAAGCCACAGTCCATACAGTCCATACAGTGGGTGGCCTGCCCACTGGGCCATCCTGGGGAGAGCAAAGCCACAGTCCATACAGTCCATACAGTGGGTGGCCTGCCCACTGGGCCATCCTGGGGAGAGCAAAGCCACAGTCCATACAGTCCATACAGTGGGTGGCCTGCCCACTGGGCCATCCTGGGGAGAGCAAAGCCACTGTCCAAACAGTCCATACAGTGGGTGGCCTGCCCACTGGGCCATCCTGGGGAGAGCAAAGCCACAGTCCAAACAGTCCATACAGTGGGTGGCCTGCCCACTGGGCCATCCTGGGGAGAGCAAAGCCACAGTCCAAACAGTCCATACAGTGGGTGGCCTGCCCACTGGGCCATCCTGGGGAGAGCAAAGCCACAGTCCAAACAGTCCATACAGTGGGTGGCCTGCCCACTGGGCCATCCTGGGGAGAGCAAAGCCACAGTCCATACAGTCCATACAGTGGGTGGCCTGCCCACTGGCCCATCCTGGGGAGAGCAAAGCCACAGTCCATACAGTCCATACAGTGGGTGGCCTGCCCACTGGGCCATCCTGGGGAGAGCAAAGCCACAGTCCAAACAGTCCATACAGTGGGAGGCCTGCCCACTGGGCCATCCTGGGGAGAGCAAAGCCACAGTCCAAACAGTCCATACAGTGGGTGGCCTGCCCACTGGGCCATCCTGGGGAGAGCAAACCCACAGTCCAAACAGTCCATACAGTGGGTGGCCTGCCCACTGGGCCATCCTGGGGAGAGCAAAGCCACAGTCCATACAGTCCATAACAGACCCCACTGCCACTGGAGGAGGCAAGTTGGCCAGAGGACATCCTGCAGCCCTGCCCGAGATAGATCCTGCCCTGCCACGTCTGCCAAAGGGCCAGCGGTTCTTGCCTTGAAGGGCCCAGTTCAGCGCTCCTTGCCTTGAAGGGCCCAGTTCAGCGGTTCTTGAGACGGCGGGGCCCAGTTCAGCGGTTCTGGAGACGGCGGGGCCCAGCGGAGCGGTTCTTGAGACGGCGGGGCCCAGTTCAGCGGTTCTTGAGACGGCGGGGCCCAGCGGAGCGGTTCTGGAGACGGCGGGGCCCAGCGGAGCGGTTCTTGAGACGGCGGGGCCCAGTTCAGCGGTTCTTGAGACGGCGGGGCCCAGCGGAGCGGTTCTTGAGACGGCGGGGCCCAGCGGAGCGGTTCTTGAGACGGCGGGGCCCAGTTCAGCGGTTCTTGAGACGGCGGGCCCAGTTCAGCGCTCCTTGCCTTGAAGGGCCCAGTTCAGCGGTTCTTGAGACGGCGGGGCCCAGCGGAGCGGTTCTTGAGACGGCGGGGCCCAGTTCAGCGGTTCTGGAGACGGCGGGGCCCAGTTCAGCGCTCCTTGCCTTGAAGGGCCCAGTTCAGCGGTTCTTGAGACGGCGGGGCCCAGCGGAGCGGTTCTTGAGACAGCGGGGCCCAGTTCAGCGGTTCTGGAGACGGCGGGGCCCAGTTCAGCGCTCCTTGCCTTGAAGGGCCCAGTTCAGCGGTTCTTGAGACGGCGGGGCCCAGCGGAGCGGTTCTTGAGACGGCGGGGCCCAGTTCAGCGGTTCTGGAGACGGCGGCCGGTCTATGGCCAACTGCTCATTGCCTGGTGGTGCCCTCCTGGGCAGCGGGGATGGTGCTCCTTCAATGCCCACCTGGGCTGTGGGTGGTGGGGCCCTCCTGGCCAGCTGGGCTGGGTCCTCCCTGGGCAGCGGCTATGGGGGTGGTGGGCTCTCCCGGGGCAGCTGTGCCGGTTCCTCCCGGGGCAGCGGCTATGGGGGTTGTGGGCTCCTCCTGGGCAGCAGGCCTGCTGCCTGACCTCTCCGACTTGCTGCCCTTGCCCTCCTTAGTCGTGGGCCTGTGGCCCTTTCCTCCCTTTGGAGCTGTGGCTGGTGACTGTCTCTGGGTGGTGTCCGGGGGGGATGTAGAAGGCGGGCTCCTGCGGCGCCCCTTCCGCCTTCTGCTCCTCTTCCCAGGGGGTGGGCTGGCTGTCCCCTTGCTGCTGGGCGAAGATCCAGACATGCGGGCTGGCGGGCTCCAATACCCCTGCACCCTTGTCAAGGGGGCTGCAGG
Source organism: Pleurodeles waltl (assembly GCF_031143425.1). Taxonomy (NCBI): domain Eukaryota; kingdom Metazoa; phylum Chordata; class Amphibia; order Caudata; family Salamandridae; genus Pleurodeles; species Pleurodeles waltl. Next base: position 980,746,214 of record NC_090449.1, read on the forward strand.
GCTGGTGGTGGCTGAGGTGCTCTTCTTACCCCGACGAGAAGGAGGGGGGGGCTCAGGGTCAGGAAAGAAGTTAGTAGTGGCGAGGAAGAGCTTCTTGGGACAATGGAGAGTGGTAGGTACAGTGGGAATGGGAGTGGAGGGAGGGGATGTGGTTGTAGGTGAGTCACGTTTGCTGTCTTTGGGTGCAGGTGCAGGAGGGATAGGCTGTCGTGAGGTGGATGGCTGTTGGGTGGGTGGGTGGCTGCGTTTGTGTGGTGTGGAAGAGGGGGTGACAGACACAGTGGGAGAGGACACAGGGGACGTGTAAATGGCAGTGGGGGTGGTGACTGCACGTGTGCGGACTGGAGTGGAGGGTGTGCTGGTGATGGAAACACTGGCTGATGGTGAGGTGAATGGAGGTGTGAGTGTAGACGTCACAGGGAGGGAGGAGGGAGACGAGGAGGTGGGGGTCACAGAGGTGGTAGTGACTGTTGGCATGTCTGCATCGGAATGTTGCGTGTGTGAATGTCTGCGTGATCTGTGGTGCTTATGTTTGGATGAGCTTCTCTTGGGTGTTGAGGTGTGTGCAGGCTGGTCTGATGGTGTGGGTGGGACAGGCAGAGGAACAGGAGACTGGGAGGAGGGAGTTAGTAGAGGCAGGCAGGAGACAGGGACAATGGCTGCCGTCAGTGCTGAGGCCAGAGCCTGGAACGATCGCTGATGGGCAGCCTGACCCGAATAAATGCCCTCCAGGTACGCATTGCTGCGATGAACCTCCCTCTCCACCCCCTGGATGGCATTCAAAAGGGTAGTCTGCCCAACAATGAGCGTTCGGAGGAGGTCAATGACCTCCTCACTGAGGGCAGCGGGGGTAACAGGGGCAGGGCCTGAGGTGCCTGGGGCGAAGGAGATGCCCGGCTTCCTGGCAGAGCGGGCACGGGGCGAACGCTGAGGGGCTGCTGGGAGGGCGGAGATGGTGCGCTGGGTGGCGGCTGTACCTGTAATGGCGGGGGGCACGGATGGTGCCACCCCCGCAAGGGAGCCCCCTTCCGAGGACGTGTCCGTGTCGCTGCAGGGTCCAGTCGTCACCGTCGTGGAGCTCCCCTCGCCCTCCGTCTCACTGGTCCAGTCTGACTCTGTGGCATGGCCCTCCTGGGCCATGTGAGATGCAGCTCCCTCCTGCCCCGATGCCACTTCTCCTCCGCCTGATGATGCTGATGCACACAAGCACAGAAAGACAAACAAAAAGGGGGGGGGAGAGAGAAATAAAGGGATATTGATTACATGGATCTCCGGTACAGTTAGCGGACATGACAGACACAGATGCCCCCTGCACTAAGTTGCGCACTTGGGGTCCGCTACGCATTCCGTGGAACATGCCCTACACGCCTAGAGTTGACAACTGCACCCATGGATGACACGGCCCAGGGATGGCTGTACTGACAAACTACTGAGGGTGGTGGCTGGGGACACAGGGGCTTACGGGGGTGCCCAGCCTACAGATATCGCCCTGGCCTAGGGGGACCCACAGCCCTCCTCCCCCACCCAGACACCTCCACTGCGCGACAACAGAGTAGATAATGCTTGGACTCACCCCCTTGTGTCTGCTGTGCTGCCCTCACGCGCCCATCCAAATCAGGGTAGGCCACCGCCAGGATCCGGAACATCAGGGGGCTCAGTTGACGGCAGGCACCCCGCCTACGTTGGGAGGCCATCCCCAGCAGAGACTCGGCGGTCTTCTTGGTCCCGCGGCAGATGTCCTCCCACCTCTTGCGGCAGTGGGTGCCCCGTCGATGGTGGACCCCCAGGGTCCGGACTTCCTTGGCGATGGCACGCCAAATCCCGATCTTCTCATGGGCGCGGACCTATGTGACACGTACAGGGAGGGAGAAATACCACGTTCAAGTTTGTCAGCATTTTCCTTGCCAGTAGCCCAACGCCCCCCATCCCCGCCAGACCCCCGCCATGCCCCCCGCCAGGCCCAACATGCCCCCCATCCCCGCCAGGCCCCCCGCCATGCCCCCCGCCAGGCCCAACATGCCCCCCATCCCCGCCAGGCCCCCCGCCATGCCCCCCGCCATGCCCAACATGCCCCCCATCCCCGCCAGGCCCCCCGCCATGCCCCCCGCCACGCCCAACATGCCCCCCATCCCCGCCATGCCCCCCGCCAGGCCCAACATGCCCCCCATCCCCGCCAGGCCCCCCGCCATGCCCAACATGCCCCCCATCCCCACCAGGCCCCCCGCCATGCCCAACATGCCCCCCATCCCCGCCAGGCCCCCCGCCATGCCCCCCGCCAGGCCCAACATGCCCCCCCTCCCCGCCATGCCCCCCGCCAGGCCCAACATGCCCGCCAGCCCCCCCCGCCAGGCCCCCCGCCAGGCCCAACATGCCCCCCATCCCCGCCAGGCCCCCCGCCATGCCCAACATGCCCCCCATCCCCGCCAGGCCCCCCGCCATGCCCCCCGCCAGGCCCAACATGCCCCCCATCCCCGCCATGCCCCCCGCCAGGCCCAACATGCCCCCCATCCCCGCCAGGCCCCCCGCCATGCCCCCCGCCATGCCCAACATGCCCCCCATCCCCGCCAGGCCCCCCGCCATGCCCCCCGCCAGACCCAACATGCCCCCCATCCCCGCCAGGCCCCCCGCCATGCCCCCGCCAGGCCCAACATGCCCCCCATCCCCGCCAGGCCCCCCGCCATGCCCAACATGCCCCCCATCCCCGCCAGGCCCCCCGCCATGCCCCCGCCAGGCCCAACATGCCCCCCATCCCCGCCAGGCCCCCCGCCATGCCCCCCGCCAGACCCAACATGCCCCCCATCCCCGCCAGGCCCCCCGCCATGCCCCCCGCCAGGCCCAACATGCCCCCCATCCCCGCCAGGCCCCCCGCCATGCCCAACATGCCCCCCATCCCCGCCAGGCCCCCCGCCATGCCCCCCGCCAGGCCCAACATGCCCCCCATCCCCGCCAGGCCCCCCGCCAGGCCCCCAAGCCAGCCAGTGGCCCCAAATCCAGATTGAATTAAACTCACTTGTTGGTCTGGAGGACCGTAGAGTAGCGCATACTGGGGGAGGACCCCATCCACAAGTTTCTCCAACTCCTCTCCAGTGAAGGCAGGGGCCCTTTCCCCAGGCGTAGCAGCCATTGTCCCTTCCAGACCGAGGTCACAGCAACACTTGCAGTATAGGTCCTCTCCTGTGAAAGTTCAAGTCGCAAGTGGATAAGTAGATAGAAAATGGCGGTCACGTCCGCATCGGTGCGTACCGCGGCGGTGCGTCCCGCCACCGCCGGCGCCCTTCGCCATTGGCTCCTGAAACCCATAGGCTTCAATGTTAACCAATGCGGCTTCGCGCCGCGGTCTTCGCCCGCCGCCCGCCGCGGTGTGCCACGCCAGCGCATTGACCTCACATCCCATTGTCACACTTCACAGGTCAGGCAGCCGCCATTTCCAGGGCCCACATGGCTCAATTTCAACTGCGTCACACAGGCCTAGGCCTTGCATAGCCACTCAGACACGCCATTCACTGCATAGAGAATCGTTTACTGTGCTAGCTGTGAGTACGTACCTGTGGGTTGCTTGACTGTGTGCTCCATGTTGTCCTTCCTAGGCACCGTCCGCTGGGTTGGGCGAGGAGACGGATGAATCCTCCCGTGTACCGACCGCTGGTGGACCTGTCGACAATGGAAGAACGCCACATTATCCTGACCTACCGTCTTAACTGTGCCACTATCCATGAACTGTGTGCCCAGCTGGAGCTCGACCTGATGTCCCCCATCCGCCAACCCACAGGGATTCCCCCTCTGGTGCAGGTCATGTCAGTACTCCATTTCTTGGCAAGTGGGTCATTTCAGACAACAGTGGGAATTGCTTCTGGGATGTCTCAGCCCATGTTTTTGAAGGTGTTATCCAGAGTGTTGTCTGCCCTGATGAAATCCGTGAGGAGCTACATCATTTTCCCTGAGGTGGGCGAATTGGCTACAGTGAAGGGTGATTTCTACGCCCTTGGACATATTCCCAACGTAATTGATGCCATTGATGGGACCCATGTGGCTTTGGTTCCCCCAAGAGACAGGGAGCAGGTGTACAGGAACAGAAAAAATTACCATTCAATGAACATCCAGGTGGTGTGTTTGGCTGACCAGTACATCTCGCATGTAAATGCCAAATTCCCAGGGTCAGTGCATGACGCCTACATCCTCAGGAATAGCAGCATCCCTTACGTGATGGAACAGCTACAGAGACACCGTGTATGGCTAGTGGGGGACTCTGGGTACCCCAACCTGTCGTGGCTACTGACCCCAGTAAGGAATCCCCGGACCAGGGCAGAGGAACGGTACAATGAGGCCCATGGGCGTACTAGGAGGGTGATCGAACGCACCTTTGGCCTCCTAAAGGCCAGGTTTAGGTGCCTGCATATGACAGGTGGATCCCTAATGTACTCACCTAAGAAGGTGTGTCACATCATCGTGGCCTGCTGCATGCTTCACAACCTGGCTTTGCGCCGCCAGGTGCCTTTCCTGCAGGAGGATGGTCGAGACGGTGGTGATGTGGCAGCGGTGGAACCTGAGGAGAGTGACGAGGAGGAAGACGACGGGGCTGAAACAGACAACAGGGACAGAATCATTGAACAGTACTTCCAATAGGACACAGGTAACATTTCAAAGATAATTTAGTAAATGTTAACTACTCTCCTGCATCTCTGCTGCCTGTCTATTTGCCCCAGTGTATGATGACTGAGTTTTGGCTTTTCCCTCCCTATTTCAGATCTGGGGTCCCCACTACGAGTCCTGTGCTTCGTTTCCCCATGGACTACAGCTTTGTGGCAGCTGTTTGTTGACTTCACCATGTACAAGGACATATTTGCACTGTCATGTCAATTACAATATATTGAAATCACAGCCAGACTCCAGATATTTTGGTGCAAAATAGGTGTTTATTTAAGTGCTCAAAATGGGATGGGTGGTTTCAAGTGGGTGGGGGCTATGGTGAAGGAATGTCCATGGCAGAGTCCAGAGTAACAGTCACACAGGTGCATTGTCCAGAGGCCTGTGGAGAGATGGAGCATGGGCAGTTCAAGGATGGACAGGGTGACAATGTGGGACAGTGGGATGACATCAGGTGGTATCCATTGCTGGCGGGGGTCTTGACATCCTACTCTGTCTTCTTGCGAGATCTCAGGGCCCTCTTGCGGGGTGGTTCTTCTCCTGCAGGAGGTGGGGGTCTGGTGGGCTGCTGCTGTGCGGGGGCCTCCTGTCCACTAGCGCCGGCGGAGGTGGTTGGCTGTTCTTGGTCCAGGCTAGTGGCAGGGGCCCTTGGGTGTTGTTGAGTGTCCGCCCTGGTGTTGACGAGGTCCTGCAGCAGCCCTACCATGGTAACCAGGGTGGTGTTGATGGCTCTGATGTCCTCCCTGTACCCCCGATAGTGTTCCTCCTGCAGTACCTGGATCTCCTGGAACCGGGCCAGTACCGTCGCCATCGTCTCCTGGGAGCGGTTGTATGCTCCCATGATGGTGGTGAGGACCTCGTGGAGAGTGGGTTCCCTGGGCCTCTCCTCCCCCCCCTGTCGCACAGCTGCCCTCCGAGTTGCCCTGTTTCCCTGGGCCTCTGCCCCCTGGCCGGTGTGCCCACTACCACTGCCCCCAGGTCCCTGTTGTTGTTGGGGTGGTGGGTTATCCTGGGTGCCCTGTAGTGGTAGACACACCGCAGATTGACGCGCCCTGGAGACAGAGGCATGGGCCCGCTGGGTGGGAGCTGTGCTGGTGTTCCCAGAGGGGTTTGGGTCCGTAGTGGCCTGGGCCTGTGTGAGGGGAACCGACTGTCCAGAGGTCCCCGATGGTCCGGGCTGGTCATCGGTGTCCAGGTCGACAGAGCTGCTGTCATCGCTGACGGCCTCTTGGGTGGGGGGTGTGGAGAATTCTGGCCCCTCCGCCGCGGTGTGTTGACGGTCGGGTCCTGCAGGGGTATAGAGGTATGGTTATAGTTTCAATGTGTGGCATATGGGTGTATCTATGGGTTCTCGTGTCCCCAAGTGCTGGCATTCGTGTGTGGGGGCTTTGGTGAGGGTGGCTTGTGGGGGGGATGTGTATATGCATTGGGCATGCTTTGGTGATGGGTGTCCATGCTTAGTGGACGCATGCAGGCCTAGGTTTTGGGATGTGTGGGTTGTGATGGTGAGACATTGGCGGGGAATAGGTGTGCTGGGGGTGGGGGTGAGGATGGTGGTGGGGGTGAGGATGGTGGTGGGGGTGAGGGTGGGGGTGAGGATGAGGGTGGGGGTGAGGGTGGGGTTCGAGGATGGGGGTGAGGGTTGGGGTATGATTTGGCATGCAGGTGGGGGGGAAGCAGTATTGAAGCTTCAACTTACCAGTATCCATTCCTCCGCCGACTCCTGCGAGGCCGTCAGGATGCAGGATGTTCAAGACTTCCTCCTCCCATGATGTGAACTGTGGGGGTTGAGGTGGGGGTCCTCCGCCAGTCTTCTGCACGGCGATGTTGTGCCTGGATACCATGGAACGCACCTTCCCCCGTAGGTCGTTCCATCGCTTCCTGATGTCTTCCCGATTTCTGGGGTGCTGTCCCACTGCGTTGACCCTGTCGACAATCCTCTGCCATAGCTCCGTCCTCCGGGCAATGCTGGTGTATTGTATCTGTGTGCCGAACAGCTGGGGCTCTACCCGAACGATTTCCTCCACCATGACCCTGAGTTCTTCGTCTGTGAAGCGGGGTTGTCTTTGGGGTGCCATGGGGTGGTGTGTATGATGTGTGGGGTGGAGTATGTGTATTTAAGTGAGTTGAGTGTGGTGGTGTGTGTTGTTTTGTGTGTGGATAGTGTGTGGGTGATGGTGTTGAGTGGCTGTGGCTGTTAGTTTGTGGATGCTGGTGTCTCGCTCTGGCCTTCTTTCAGATTTTTTTTGCGTAGGGGTTTGGGGTGATGTGGGTGTGTGTTTTATATTGTATTGTGTGTGTGGGAGTGGTGTGTGTATGTGTATCAGGTGTGTGGGATTCAAATCGTCCAATGTGGCTGAGTTTTGTTCGTTTGTGTGTATTCTGACCGCGGCGGTGTGTCCCGCCAATGGAATACCGCGTTTGAATGACCGCCGCGTGGATTCGTGGGTCGTAATGGCATGGGCGTATTTCTGTTGGCGTGGCGGTGGAGGTTTGGTCACCTCCACCTTTCCGCCGACCGCTGGTCTGGCGGTCGGTTGTGGCTGTCGGATTTTCGGAGGTTTGCCTTCTGCGGGTCAGAATGACCGTGGCGGGTTTCCGCGGCCGCGGCGGTGTTATGGCGGTCTTCTGACCGGCGGTAAGTGCATTTTACCGCCGGGGTCAGAATGACCACCATAGTGTCAAACACTGGTTATTCATTTCTTAACATTAGGGCTCATAAACCTATTCCCAGGAAGATTTTTGCTTTGGATGAGTTAGTCAATATGTTTGGATTTACAACAGAAAGACAGTTCAACCAGGTCAGTTAAATTGTTTTTTCGATTCAAATATGTATGTAGTTTCTGTTTACTTTAATACTGACTGTTCCCTTCTGCTTTTCAAAAAGGTATAGTTAATTATGTGTTAAAATGTAGGCTTGTGGGTGTCTGATGATTTAGGGATGTCTGTGTGCTGTTTTAGAAGGGAGAAGAAATATTTCACAGTGTTTGTTGTCCTATGTTAGCATGCACAGAAATTTGTTGATAATATCTTTAATCTTGTAGGGGGTCTACTTCACTGGGCATTCATGGAACAACCGATGGCTCCTCCGCTAAGGCTCAGGAGCATCGCCCCACTGCTATCAGGAGAAGGGAAAAAAAAGGATAATAACGGAATGTTATTACCATTTTAGTTTTATCTGGAGACCGGTTAGAGTGGAGTGGGTGGGGGGGACTGGAGGGTGCTGGAGGAGGCTGGAGGAGGAGTGCTATGTGCACCATAAGTGTGCATGTCTGTTTGGCCGGCCGTGTGGGGCCAGCCAAACCGAAATGCACACTTAGCATTTCTCCACACGGCTGTATGGTACAGCCGGGAGGAGAAAGTGCACAGGTCCCACTCCACGTGTAAGCCCCAAAACAGCCCCCTCACACCAATCACAACGCTAATGTCATGCTCATGACAGCAGCGTTGTGATTGGCTGAGGGGAGTATGGGAGCCTGTGTGCTTCCCGGAAGAGGATGGGGCTGCTCAGGATAAGGACAGAGGACACAAACCGATCTCCCGACAGAGCAGGTATGTGTTTTAAAAAATATATATATCCTTTTTTTATCCCCTCCCCCAGCCGCCACTGCACGGAACAGATGTAAATTTTTGGTTTGCTTGACAGAGAACTTTTTTATGCCTCAGTTTAATTTTTTTCTCACTGTATGCGGCATGTTCTTTAAAGGTGAACAAAGACATAAAGGGGGTCATTCTGACCTCGGCGGTAAAAGGCGCTTACCGCCGGTCAGAAGGCCGCCACAACACCGCCGCGGTAAACCGCCACGGTCATTCTGACCCTCAAGAGACAAACTGCCAAAAACCCGACATCCACAAAAGTCCGCCACACCAACGGCCAGCGTTAAACTGGCGAAGACCAAACCTCCACCGTCATGCCAACAGAAATACGCCCATGCCATTACGACCCACAAATCCACACGGCGGTCTTTCAACCGCGGTATTCCATTGGCGGTACACACCGCCGCACTCAAAATGCATATACAGCTCCAAAACACAGCCACATTGGACAATTTGAAATACACACACCTGAGACACATAGACACAACACTCCCACACACCCAATTAACTATAAAACACACACCCACATCACCCACAAATCAGAGAAGAAGCCCAGAGAGAGACAGCACAGAATAGAGAACACCATCACACAGAGGCACACTACACCATCACCCACACAACAACCACGCACAAAACACCACACACCACTACACTCACCACACTCATCACCGCAAACACCACCCCGCACCTCATCCACACCACCCCATGGCACCCCAAAGACACCCCAGGTTCTCAGACGCAGAACTCAGGGTCATGGTGGAGGAAATAGTTCAGGTAGAGCACCAGCTCTTCGGGACACAGGTGCAGCACACCACCATTGCCAGGAAGATGGAGCTATGGCAAAGAATAGTGGACAGGGTCAACGCTGTGGGACAGCATCCACGAAATCGGGACGACATCAGGAAGCGGTGGAACGACCTACGGGGTTAGGTGCGTTCCATGGTATCCAGGCACAACATCGCGGTGCAGCGGACTGGCGGCGGACCCCCACCTCAACCCCCCGAATTTACAACATGGGAGGAACAGGTCTTGAACATCCTGCATCCTGAGGGCCTCGCAGGAGTATCTGGAGGAATGGACTCTGGTAAGTCTCATCTTCACTACTTCATCCCCCCCACCCCACCAGCATGCCAACTCATACCCCCACCCTCCCCCACCACCATCACACATCCTCATTGCTAACGTCTCACCATCACAACCCACCCATCCCAACACCAAACCCTGCATGCCACCACAAACCATCGACAGCCATCACCTAAGCATGCCCACTGCACATACCCATCTCCCCCACAAACCGCCGTCACAACAGCCCCCACAAAGGAATGCCAGCACTGGGGTACACGGGCACCCACCCATTGCACGCTATGGCACACACAGAAGCAATAACCATACTCTTATACCCCTGCAGGACCCGAACGCCACCACACCGCCCAGGAGGGTCCAGAAATGTCCATCCCACCCCCAGAAGAGGCCCCCAGTGATGACAGCAGCTCTGTCTCCCTGGACCCAGATGACCAGCCCGGCCCATCGGGGACCTCGGGACAGTCGGTTCCCCTCAGACAGCCACAGGCTACAGCAGACCTACCCCCCTCTGGGAACACCAGCACAGCACCCACCCAGCGGGCCCATGCCTCTGTCTCCAGGACACGTCAATCAGCGGTGTGTCCACCACTACAGGGCACCCAGGTTAACCCACCACCCCAACAACAACAGGGACCTGGGGGCAGTGGTAGTGGGCACACGGTCCAGGGGACAGAGGCCCAGGGAAACAGGGGAACTGGGAGGGCTGCTGTGCGACAGGGGGGGGACAGGCCCAGGGAACCCACTCTCCACAAGGCCCTCACCTCCATCATGGGAGCATACCACCACTCCCAGGAGACGATGGCGACGGTCCTGGCCAGGTTCCAGGAGATCCAGGTACTGCAGGAGGAACAGTTTATGGGGTTCATGGAAGAACTGAGAAACATTAGTTCCGTAATGGCCACCATCGTTGTGGCTCTCAACCAGATTGTCACCACATTGCGGGACCATGTGGCACCACAAAGGGCCCCTGTCACTAGCATGGACCAGGAACAGGCTACCTCCTCCGCCGGCGCTAGTGGACAGGAGGCCCCAACACAGCAACAACCGGCCACCAGAACCACACCTCCTGCAGAAGAAGAACCACCCCGCAAGCGGGGCCTGAGATCTAGGAAGAAGACAGAGTAGGATGCCAAGACCCCCGCCAGGAAAGGATACCCCCTGATGTCATCCCACTGTCCCACATTGTCACCCTGTCCAACCTTAAACTGCCCCTGCTCCACCTTCCACAGGCATATTGACAATGCACCTGTGAGACTGAGAATCTGGACTCTGCCATGGACATTCCTCCACCATCACCCATCACCGATTTTCAACCATGTCCCAAAATTGAGCACTTTAATAAACACACTTATTGCACACAAATAATCTGGAGTCTGCCTGTATTTTTGAAAATATGTATTAGACATAAACGTGCCAAAATGACCAGTTACATTGTGATGACAACATACCACTGTCACACAGCTGTAGTCCATGGGCAAATAAAGCAGAGGTCACGCAGTGGGGCCCACATCTCTGAAATTGGAAGGGAAAGTCACAACTCTGTTAGCATACACTGGGTGAAAAGGACAGACAGTAGAGAGGCAGGAGACTGTAAGTAAATGTAAAATGCCGGTGTTGATTCTTACCTGTGTGTGATTGAAAATACTGCTGTAACACTGTGTCCCTGTTGTCTGTGTCGTCCTCTTCGTCTTCCTCCTCTTCAGTCTCCGCAGGCTCCACAGCTGCTACAACACCACCATCTGGACCATCCTCCTGCAGAAAAGGCACCTGGCATCGCAATGCCAGGTTGTGAAGCATACAGCAGGCCACGATGATCTGGCACACCTTCTTTGGTGAGTACATTAGGGATCCACCTGTCATATGCAGGCACCTAAACCTGGCCTTCAGGAGGCCGAAGGTTCTTTCTATAATCCTCCTAGTTCGCCCATGGGCCTCATTGTAGCGTTCCTCTGCCCTTGTCCTGGGATTCCTCACTGGGGTCAGTAACCATGACAGATTGGGGTAACCTGAGTCACCAATTAGCCACACACGGTGTCTCTGTAGTTGTTCCATCACATAAGGGATGCTGCTATTTCGCATGATGTACGCGTCATGCACTGACTCAGGGAACTTGGCATTTACATGGGAGATGTACTGGTCAGCCAAACAGACCACCTGGACATTCATGGAATGATAACTTTTTCTGTTCCTGTACACCTGTTCACTTTCTCTGGGGGGTACCAAAGCCACATGTGTCCCATCAATGGCACCAATGATGTTGGGAATATGTCCAAGGGCATAGAAATCACCCTTCACTGTAGGCAAATCCCCCACCTCAGGGAAAACGATGGATCTCCGCATGTGTTTGAGCAGGGCAGACAACACTCTGGACAACACCTTGGAAAACATAGGCTGAGACATCCCTGATGAAATGGCCACTGTTGTTTGAAATGACCCACTTGCTAAGAAATGGAGTACTGACAGCACCTGCACTAGAGGGGGGATCCCTGTGGGTTGGTGGATGGGTGACATCAGGTCTGCCTCCAGCTGGGCACACAGTTCATGTATAGTGGCTCGGTCAAGCCTGTATGTCAGAATGACATGTCGTTCCTCCATTGTCGACAGGTCCACCAGCGGTCTGTACACGGGAACATTCCTCCATCTCCTCGCAAGTCCCAGCGGACGGTGCCTAGGAAGGACAACAGCGAGCACAGAGTCAATCAACCCACAGGTAAGTTCCCACAGCTTGCACAGTACACGATTCTCTATGCATTGAATGGCTTGTATGAGTGTCGATGCAAGGCCTAGGCATGTGTGACGCAGTAGAAATTAAGCCATGTGGGCCCTTGAAATGGCGGCTGCCTGGCCTGTGACGTGCGACAATGGGATGTGAGGTCAATATGCTGGCGTGGCACACCGTGGCGGTAGGCGTTCGAAGACCGCGGCGCAAAGCCACATTGGTTAACATTGAACCCTATGCGTTTCAGGAGCCAATGACGAAGTGCGCCGGTGGTCGCGGGACTCACCGCCGCGGTACGCACCGCCGCGGACGTGACCGCCATTTTCTATCTGCTTAATCACTCGAGACCTGATCATCCACAGGAGAGGACCTATACTGCAAGTGCTGCTGTGACCTCGGTCTGGAAGATACAATGGCTGCTGCGACTGGGGAAAGGGCCCCTGCCTTCACTTCTGAAGAATTGGAGAAACTCGTGGATGGGGTCCTCCCCCAGTATGCGCTACTCTACGGTCCTTCAGACCAACAGGTAAGGACACTGGGAGCATGCTTTGGGGGCAATGCCTGTGTTGAGTCGGGTGGATGAAAGATGGTGGGGAGGGGAGCGATTGAGGCATGCATCAAACGACGGATGAGAGCATGTGCCACATGGCAAGGGTGGGGATGGGGGGCCACTCACATCGAGCATGCAGAAAATTATAATAATGTTATTTCTCCCCCTGTACATGTCACATAGGTCAGCGCCCATCAGAAAATCGACATTTGGCGTGCCGTCGTCAAGGACGTCCGGACCCTGGGGGTCCACAACAGGTGGGGCACCCACTGCTGCAAGAGGTGGGAGGACATCCGCTGCGGGAGCAGGAAGACCGCGGAGGCTCTGCTGGGGATGGCCTCCCAACGCAGGAGGGGTGCCACTCGTCAATTGACCCCCCTGATGTCTCAGATCCTGGCGGTGGCCTACCCAGATTTGGATGGGCGCGTGAGGACATCACAGCAGACACAAGGGGGTGAGTACCAGCACATTCTGCTATCTTAGCGCGCAGTGGAGGTGTCTGGGTGGGGGAGGAGGGCTGTGGGTATCCCTAGGCCAGGGCGATTTCTGTAGGCTAGGCCCCTCCGTAAGGCATGGCCCTGTGCCCCCACCTCCCACCTCTGTAGGGTGCCAAGTACAGCTATCCATGGCCCTGTGTCACCTATGTGTGCAGTTGTCGTCCATAGGCTTGTAGGCCCAATGATTGAGTAGTGTACCCCAAGTGCGCGGCATAGTGCAGGGGGCTTCTGTGTCTGTCCTCTCCGCCAACTGTGTTGCCAATGGATGCACTCAACATTTCTTCATTCACCCCCCCCTTTTTTGCTGCTCTTCCTGTTCATGTGCGCATTAGCATCATCAGGCGGAGGAGAAGTGGCATCGGAGCACGAGGGAGCTGCATGCCACATGGCCCTGGAGGGCCATGCAACCGACTCAGAGTTCACCAGTGAGACGGAGGGCGAGGGGAGCTCCACAACGGGGACACGTGGAGACATCAGCGACACAGACACGTCCTCGGAAGGGAGCTCCCTTATGGTGGCGGCAACATCCGTGCCCACCGCAACAACAGGTACAGCCGCCACCCAGTGCACCAGCTCCGCCCTCCCAGCAGCCCCTCTGCGATCGCCCCGTGCCCGCTCGCACACGAAGGCGGGCATCTCCTTCGCCCCAGGCACCTCAGGCCCTGCCCCAGTTACCCCTGCTGCCCTCAGTGAGGAGGTCATTGACCTCCTCAGGACGCTCATTGTTGGGCAGTCTACCCTTTTGAATGCCATCCAGGGGGTAGAAAGGGAGGTGCACCGGAGCAATGCATACCTGGAGGGCATTCATTCGGGTCAGGCTGCCCATCAGCGATCGTTCAACGCTCTGGCCTCAGCACTGACGGCAGCCATTGTCCCTGCCTCCCTCCTCCAACTTCCTCCACCCAGTCCCACTCCCCTGTTCCTCTGCCTATCCCAGACACACCTACAGACCAGCCTGCACACACCTCAACACCCAAGGGCAGCTCATCCAGACATAAGCACCACACATCACACAAGCATTCACACAAGCAACAGCCACATGCAGACATACCAACAGCCACTGCCTCCTCTGTGTCCCCCTCCTCCTCGTCTCCCTCCTCCCTCCCTGTGACGTCTCCACTCACACTTGCATGCACAACATCATCAGCCACTACGTCCATCACCAGCACACCCACCAGAACACTCCGCACACGTGCAGTCACCACCCCTACTGCCATTTACACGTCCCCTGTGTCCTCTCCCAGTGTGTCTGTCACCCCCTCTTCCAAACCACACAAACGCAGGCAGCCACCCACCCAACAGCCATCCACCTCACGACAGCCTCCATCACAAGCACCTGCACCCAAAGACACTACACTTGACTCTCCTACAACCACATCCTCTTCCTCCACTACCATACCCACTGCACCTACCCTTCCCACTGCTCCTAAAAAGTTTTTCCTTTCCAAAATTAACCTCTTTCCATCACCTCACCCACCCCCTCCATCTCGTAAGAGTCCAATCAGCACCTTAGCCACCACAACCCCTGGACCTACAAGGTTTATAGTACAGGGATATTGGAGTCCACCACCTTCAAGGGCAGCAACATCAGCCAGCAGTAAAGGGACAGCCAGCCCACCCCCTGGGAAGAAAACCAAGAAAGGCAAGGCCCGGCGCGAGAGGCCAGAGACGGCAGCCTCCAAAGGCACTACCCTGGCACCGTCAGGAAGTGGGGTGCCACCTGGCACATCTACAAAGGGATTCAAGGGCCACAGAGAATCACGGAAGGATGGCAAGGGCAGCACGGCTGACAAGTCCGGCAGCAGGCGAGCTGCCCAGGAGGGCCCCACCAGCCCCATTCCGGGTGTGAAAGAGGACACCCACGGGCCCGGGACTCCAGCACAGGAGGGCCCCGGAAGCGAGACGTCGGATGGCGAGTGAACTCCATATATTGGCCGTATATGGTGCCCTGGAGACACATGTCAAGAACCGCTGAACAGGGCACCGCCGTCTCAAGAACCGCTGAACAGGGCCCTTCAAGACAAGCACCGCTGAACAGGGCACCGCCGTCTCAAGCACCGCTGAACAGGGCCCTTCAAGACAAGCACCGCTGAACAGGGCACCGCCGTCTCAAGAACCGCTGAACAGGGCCCTTCAAGACAAGCACGGCTGAACAGGCCACCGCCGTCTCAAGCACCGCTGAACAGGGCCCTTCAAGACAAGCACCGCTGAACAGGGCACCGCCGTCTCAAGCACCGCTGAACAGGGCCCTTCAAGACAAGCACCGCTGAACAGGGCCCTTCAGGACAAGCACTGCTGAACAGGGCACCGCCGTCTCAAGCACCGCTGAACAGGGCTCTTCAAGACAAGCACCGCTGAACAGGCCACCGCCGTCTCAAGCACCGCTGAACAGGGCCCTTCAAGACAAGCACCGCTGAACAGGGCACCGCCGTCTCAAGAACCACTGAATAGGGCCCTTCAAGACAAGCACCGCTCCGCTGGGCCCTTCATCTCAAGCACTGCTCCGCTGGGCCCTTCATCTCAAGCACCGCTCTGCTGGGCCCTTCATCTCAAGCACCGCTCCGCTGGGCCCTTCATCTCAAGCACCGCTCCGCTGGGCCCTTCATCTCTGCACCGCTCCGCTGGGCCCTTCATCTCAAGCACCGCTCCGCTGGGCCCTTCATCTCTGCACCGCTCCGCTGGGCCCTTCATCTCAAGCACCGCTCCGCTGGGCCCTACATCTCCTCACCGCTCCGCTGGGCCCTTCATCTCAAGCACCGCTCCGCTGGGCCCTTCATCTCAAGCACCGCTCCGCTGGGCCCTTCATCTCAAGCACCGCTCCGCTGGGCCCTTCATCTCTGCACCGCTCCGCTGGGCCCTTCATCTCAAGCACCGTTCCGCTGGGCCCTTCATCTCAAGCACTGCTCCGCTGGGCCCTTCATCTCTGCACCGCTCCGCTGGGCCCTTCATCTCAAGCACCGCTCCGCTGGGCCCTTCATCTCAAGCACCGCTCCGCTGGGCCCTTCATCTCAAGCACCGCTCCGCTGGGCCCTTCATCTCTGCACCGCTCCGCTGGGCCCTTCATCTCAAGCACCGCTCCGCTGGGCCCTTCATCTCTGCACCGCTCCGCTGGGCCCTTCATCTCAAGCACCGCTCCGCTAGGCACCGCCGTCTCAAGCACCGCTCCGCTGGGCACCGCCGTCTCAAGCACCGCTCCGCTGGGCCCTTCATCTCAAGCACCGCTGGCCCATTGGCAGAAAGGGCAGGCCCGGATCTGTGTCGGGCAGGGCTGCACGATGCACTCTGGGCACCATGCCTCCTCCAGTACCAGTGGAGTCTGTAATCCACTTGAGAGACTGTGGCTTTGCACTCCCCAGGATGTAACAGTGGGCAAGCCACCCACTGTAGAGACTTGTGAGACTGTGGCTTTGCACTCCCCAGGATGGCACAGTGGGCAAGCCACCCACTGAAGAGACTTGTGAGACTGTGGCTTTGCACTCCCCAGGATGGCACAGTGGGCAAGCCACCCACTGTAGAGACTTGTGAGACTGTGGCTTTGCACTCCCCAGGATGTAACAGTGGGCAAGCTACCCACTGTAGAGACTTGTGAGACTGTGGCTTTGCACTCCCCAGGATGGGACAGTGGGCATGGAGGCCCCTCGTGGATCTGGCGTCGTGGACTCATGTGGCTGAGATGCCTCCCCTTCCCTTCCCCCTGAGGTGCCTGTAGTTTTTCTATCTGATGCCCCTGCAGTGTTCTCTCCAATGGCTTCGGGTCTCCTGTGTGGGCTTTGCCCATGTGTTGAGGCCCATCAGCCCACGTACAATGACTGAAACCCAATTTGGACAGGACAATTTACATATGTGTATATAGTTATAGATGTTTGAAAAAAATGTTTACGTAGCCTTACAATATATTTGAATTTCATGATCATTTTATTTTGTCTTTGCATTCTTCCGGGGGGTTTGGGGGTGTCACTCTGAGTTGTTGCTCTGCATTGATGTGTAGGTAGTTGTGGGTGAGGGTGGGTGTGTCGCGTATGTGTGTGCCTGTAATCTTTTCTCCTCCCCCCTCCCCTGTGTCGTAGGTGCAGTACTCACCGTTGTCTTCTGCGCCGGCGTTCGTGCTCCTGGTAGAGGAGCAGGTAGACAATAGCTGGTAGGATGTGTAGTTCTGGTTCCATGCTGTCCAGATTCCTCGTGGAGTGTGTAGAGGTGAGCGTTTTCCCGTTCGTAGTCTGTTTCCGCCGTGTTTTTATCGGCGGGGCTCCTGCCCCGGAAAAGGTGGCGGATTGGTGAGTTGTGATAGGGTGGGCGGTACATTGTCTCCCGTCTATCTGTTGGCGGTGACCGACGCGCTGTTTGTTTGTCCCACCGTGGCGGTCGGAGTGTTAAAGTGGCGGCCTGTGTTGGCGGTTTCCGCCAGGGTCAGAATTCCATTTTTTTGACCGCCTGCCTGTTGGCGGGTTGGCCGCCGCTTTAACACCGACCGCCAGGGTTGGAATGACCCCCAAAGTCAACTATTTACCTTCAATCATGTGTAGCCTCCCGAAATCTTCCTTCTCTCATTTCCTTCCCTCCTTACATCCTCATTGTTTCACTTTCAGGCAGAAAGCATCGAATTACATACTCTCACAAATCATGTTTACACCAGCTGCCACCACTGTCCCATTCAACTTTCTCAACATCTGAAACATCTGTTTCACCTCCCGTTCTACCTGGCGAAGATTGTTATTCATGCTAAAGGCCTCAACAATTAGATTATTGTAACAGCCTTATCATTACTTTCCCAGATGACTCATTCCAACGCTTGTAAATAATGCTGAAATTTGCCACAGTACCCTGGATAACCTCCCTAGCTCCTCTTGCTTCCTTCCTCAAGCATCTATCAACCTTGTTCAATGTTCAGAACGGGGCATTGGAAATGTTCCACAACCTTTAGTTCAAATCAGTCCTATGCTTCTTCCCTAGGCCCAGGCCTAGACAAACATTTAATTCTCCTAGCTCTCACTGTCAGCTCACAGTCCCCATGTGTCTACCCACACATATGCCTTCTCCAGTGAAAATCTCCCCCTTGGTATTTAAGGCAGCTGCATCCATGCAAGCCTTACAGACTGTAGCTTGAGAAAGCATAGATAGCAGCATTTTCATACGTTAGAGCCAAAACATTGACTACCAAAATCTCAACCGTATAAACATAGCTTGCTCCAAATGTAGCACTTATGAATAGCCCCACTGCCAAACACCTGTCCCCGGTTATGTTAGGATTGGAGTCAAAATGGTATATTGAACCTGCCTGAAAATATGAGGAAATGGAGTTTGACTGGATGAAGTATGGGGGTACATATCAGAAAAAGGCCCTCATGCTGATCAGTCGGTAAATGGTGTGATATTTACTGTACTTGACAAAATTTAAATGGTGTGATATTTGTTGCACCTGATCAAATCCAGCTCTGCAAACCTGGAATTTGTCAGGTGCGATAAATATCATCTGATTACAAGTTTGTGAGGAATAAAATGCAGATTTTGGAGCTTACTGCAATAAAGGGCCTGATGTACGACCCTTTCAGATTGAGACTCGTAATTTGCATTTTTTGGCGAGTTGCAAATTGCGAGTCACAATCTGGAATGTACAGCAGTGTCAACCACACTGTTTGCAATTATCAATGGAATCACAAATGACCTACCTCATCAATATTCATGAAGTAAGTCGCAATTTGCGACCGCTTTGGGAATGGATGCCCTTAAAAGGATGGTGGCCTGCTGGAGACAGCAGACCACTATGTCTGACTGCTTTTTAAATGAAGCAGTTTTTCTTTTAAATGCAGTCAGTTTTCCTTAAAGGAAAATGGAATGCATTTCAAACAACTACCTGTTCTGGAAAAATATTTTGGCTTCCATTCACAAAGGGAAAGGGGTCCCCTGGGGACCCCTTCATTTGCGAATAGGTTACTACTAATTTAAATTGGTGGTAACTGCAATTGTTTTGCGACCGTAATTGTGGTCACAAAACAATCAGACATGCCACTGTGACTCGCAATTAGGAAGGGACATCCTTGGAATGCCCTTTCCTGATTGCGAGTCGTAATCCTATTTTGCGAGTCGATATTTGCATGCTGACTTGCAAAATAAGGATCTTTCATTGGAAAAGGCTATTTGTGACCGCAAAATGGTATCGTACATGGGGCCCAAAATCCCCAAGTAGTTACCAAATTGGGTATTTTTCCTGGACACATTTTGGCAGGTTGGACCTGTCAGAATTTATCAGAGAAATCTGAAAGGGTGTGATAATTGTCACACAATTCATATTTCCAATCTCTGTGCAAACACAGGATTACACAGAGATGAGAACTTAACGCTGACCTCGTAATAAGGGCCTACATATCAAGATCCATGTATTGGCAAAGACAGTTTTGCAGTCTATGTTTTCAACTGGAACCTTTCAAAGCGCACTTCTAGAACCACCTCGCCCATCCGAAAGACCGAGAAATGCTACGCAGCCCTACATGTTGTTCAGCATCTCGCATAACAGGTGCACAGTGGATGCACCTAAAATGATGTTTATTGTTTTTTCATGCTGTGCACACTTGTCTCTCATTCTTCTCGCATCCCCACCATTATGGTTTAGTAAACAAATTTACCAATGTCTATGATATTCTCTGTGAAATAGTGTAAGTAGCAATGAAGTATGTTTTTCTACGCGCCGAAGTAGTATGAGGCCTACAAACACCATCTTTCATATTGATAAAGATTTTCCAAGCTCTTTTCCACTATTTTTCTCCAGTTTTATATAGCGAGAACGTGACCCAAGGACATCGCAGCGCTTCACAGGAGCACAAGATTACGTCACACAAGGTTAGATCTCTATGCAACGATGCTTGTCTCTAGCCATGGGTCATATTATTTAGGAAATAAAGTTATTAGGGAAATAATGAATGCCTTTTCAGTTCTATTGTGTCTATTTTGACGGGTTTTCGCCTCAGCGACACTGGAGGCCCATACACTTCAGGGCTCCTATGTAGCCTAAGGCCTATGAATTTCTGTGAATTTTGGGAGTTTCACCCCTCCCCACTACATTCTGCGGGAGTACCCATCATTTTGTTTTATGGCACTGCTATGCACCCATTCACTTCGACAACTGGACTATGACCTAGGTTAACTGATATGCATCAATACCAGAAACATTTCTTGAAAGTATGGTCTGGACATACGATTCTTTGATTTCTTAAATAAAGTAGGACATTCATGATTAGACTAATCACTTTATCAATATCACAGAGGGAGAAATGTTACTACATAATTCTGCATTGGGCAACATAATTCATAAACGTTCTGCAAAAAACTCCGAGAGTGTCTCACTGTTTAGAATGATTTTTTGGTCGTCACACATTACTGAGCTAGAAATGTACATTACAATCCATTGTGTGGTCAACTGTGTTATCTGATTGATGATAACATATATTTGTTGAAACAGACAAAGTATTAACATTCCCCTGATCGCTAGCATCTCAGTGAACTTACAGTAATCACCTCATTAGGGCGATTCTCAGATGGGATAATAGGACGCTTCCTTGAAATACATTTCCTAACTATTTGCCCTGCTTCCTCGCCATCTGAGAACAATTACAAGACCTCCATGTAACAAGGTCCGTCCATTTAATTGTATTTATCCTTCATGTGATGCAGCTGCATGGAACTCAGTCGTTGTAGTATCTGTTACTTATTTCCCAAGAACATAGCAGTCCTCTGATTAACAGTGGAAGCATTTCATTGTGTTTAGTATGAGCAGTATTTGGGAGCCACAGAAGGGAGCATGTGGAAGCACATTTTGAACTATGTAACCCTAAGTGACACTGGTATTCTTTGCGAGTAGTTTTGTGATTTATCTGGTTCAAAGTATGTGTGAGGCATAATGTTTGATATGTTAGTGTTTTGATTTAATGGTTCTAAAATGTAAACGTTTATGTCACTGACTTTACACGTGTACTGTTGTTAAAGTGTGGAATCATGTAACTGGTGGGTCTCTCAATGCAAGGATCCGCATTCAAGCCTAAAACCTCTTATATGTGTTATGTAATATGTGATTATGTATACGTGAAGGCCCCAAAGATGAACAGAAATTTCACATATACCTCAGGTAGACAAAGAGAAGCAACCACCCAAGGTGAAAACAACCCTGTTATTGACTTCTTACTCACCTTTAATTGTATGTTATGTATGTATGCTCCCAAACATCTGCCCCTGCATTCAGTAGCAATTGATGAACCATACAGAGTATGGCCTCTCCTTCCTCTCTCAAAGATAAGAAAATGAATGGACCCCTTTAACCCATCCCACTAAACTCGTCATTTATCCACCCAAAGTGATAGTTGTGACAGAAGATACTGCTACCCAAACTATAGTGAGGTATTGTGGTTGTATTTTGTTCAAAAGAAATAATAGGGGAGGCATATCTGGCATCTAAAATGTATAATAGTTTTTTCTAGCCACACTGTTCGCCAGTGCCGGGGCCAGCTGCAGCACCAGTGTGCCGGAAGTGGCAAAGGAGACGGTCACAGGGGAAGTTCCAATGGTGGCAGGGACAGTTGGTAAGTCACTTCTCTGCCCATGGCGTTTCACCACCCACAAATTAACCTTCAGCATGGTTCAATTTGGTACTAGAGTGCTGGCTGTGCAATGTGTGTCTGCTTCAGGTAATGCAGCATTTACACATTTTGCAATGCATTAACTGGTAACAAGGTGGGTTTCCCAGGATCCACTCAGTCACCTCTTAGTACTTCACTCCTTTATTCTCTTTCCTGTGAAATGCCACAGTTTTCTGGACAACTGATTTCTATCTATCTATCTATCTATCTATCTATCTATCTATCTATCTATCTATCTATCTATCTATCTATCTATCTATCTATCTATCTAGATGCATAAATATAAATATATACTAAAAAAAACAAAGGTTACAGGGACATTATAGTTATGGTTGATGTTTCATCGATAAAAAACATAATTTCAGCACTTATAGTTATACTTATACTTATCTGAAGAAACTATAGTGCCAGAAAGTAACTTTGGGCAATGTGTCATATTTTCTTAACATAGGTATAATGCTAAGTATAACTATAACCTCTGAATTTCTATGTTTTTTGTAAGGGTAAAACGATAACCTAACTATAACATCCCTGTAACCTTTGTTTTTTTCAATTTATCTATAAGTGCTGGATTTCTGTGGTTTGTATGGCTAAAACATCAACCTAACTATAACGTCCTTGTGATCTTTGTTTTTTTCAGTGAATTGTTATGGCTTTTTTTAACCTACATGTTAATATTTATGTCAGGTTGCAGCAAGCAAATCAGGGCCTTGCTTTTTCCCAAGATCTGAGGAGGATCCTCAAATATGTGGATCAGCCGAGAAAGGTAAATTTTTGTTGCCCATAAAGGGTCCCTGAGGGACTCCTCCATGCGTCCTATGGGGTCAAGATAATTGTATCCTGACACCTTATAGTTTTCACTATTTTCTTCCCACCAACACAGTCAGTGCGAGAATCAAAATGGCTGCCACAACTTTTCTGTAAGGTTGCGGCTAGCCAATCAGGCCCTTGCTTTTCCTTCGAATCCGTGGAGGATCCAAGAAGGATCTGCGTCCCTATCTATACACATTTGGTTTTCATTTAATAACTATAAAACTAGTGAATGGTTTCACACCAAATCATAAAAAGGTCGCTTTCTGGACCAATAGCTAGCTTTCTGCCAAATTTGATGTAAACCTGTTCAAAATCCCTATGGAAGTTAACATGGAGAAAACACGTTTTGGGACTCCCCCTTTTTCTCAGCCCATGCTTGATGGATGTATGTCCAGATGTAAATCCATTCAGTAGTTTTTAAGAAATTTAGGGAAATCCATATTTGAATATCTCTGGCCACAAAGTTTTTGTGAAAAAAGAAGAGCTTGTGCAGGAAAATGTGCAGCTCTGATTGGCTGCCAACACTTCAAACCAGTAAGTATTGGCAGTCAAAAACTGCAACAAAAAAAGAAAAGGGGCCAGGGTAGGGATACCCTGAATGCTTAGCTCTGGTGGTAGGGTCCCAGAGGGACCACCCCACAGCAAAAAAGCATTTAAAAAAAAAATGTTTTGCTGCAAATTCGCACTTGTATTTTAATAAGCCCCTGGGTGGTCCTGTTCCAAGGGGCATTCATAATTTTGAATGTGGGGGAGGCCCCTGGGCCAAAATGCTTTAAATAAGTTGAGGAGATCTGACTGCCTCCCCCACAGCCCCAGGGACTACCACCTCCTGGGGGCATTTAACATATTATGTGTGGGGGCATTTATGAAAAGATGTGTGGGAGGCCGCGTGGCCCCCAGCAGCCACAGGGACCTCCACCTCCCCGAGGTATTTAAAACAATATGTGCAGGGGCCATGCATCCCCCTGTAGGCCTGGGGGCCACCAGCTCCCTGGAACATTTATGAAAAGATGTGCAGGGACAGCATGGCCCCCCTCAGGTCCGGGAACCACCACCTCCACAGGGCTATTTGTTGGAGGAGGCCATGCGGCCCCCCTCGTCGAGCCACTGATGGCCCTGGGGACCTCCATTCCCAGAGCTGGCTCCTGCCATGTCCCGGGGTGCCCATACCCGGGGCAATGCTGTTTTCTGTGGCTTGGCTTCAGCTTTAAAGCTGCTGCTAAGTCACAGCAAACACTCTGGTCTGATTCAGAGAGAACTGTCAAACAGCCAGGCCCTGCAACCAAACCCTGCTGCACGAGGCCTTTCGCTGTGCGCACTGCAGGGTTCAGTGGTTATAGGTGTTGGCTGAAGAGCTGGTTGCATGCAAGGCTCTGTGGCCAACCGCTGCCACACATGGCCAAAGGCTGTGCGCCGTGGCAGTTGGATTAACAAATAGTAATAGAAATTGCTTTACTTTTAAAAAGGTTACTGGGACGTTATAGATAGAAAATAGAATTTGAAAAAAACCCATAGAAATTCACTGAAAAAAACAAAGGTTACAGGGAAACTATAGTTAGGTTCTTACTTTACTCATACAAAACCATAGAAATTCAGCAGTTATAGTTAAAGTTCTTTCAAATAACTATAACTCTGTACCGTGAATCAAGCATTGTCGCACAGATGTACTTGCTGGAGGACACAATGAGGGTCATTCTGACCCTGGCGGCCGGTGGCCGCCAGGGCTACCGACCACGGGAGCACCGCCAACAGGCTGGCGGTGCTCCAACGAGCATTCTGACCGCGGCGGTTCAGCTGCGGTCAGAAGCGGAAAGTCATCGGTCTCCCGCTGACTTTCCGCTGTTCGTGTGAATCCTCCATGGCTGCGGAGCGCGCTCCGCAGCCATGAGGATTCTGACCCCCCCTACCGCCATCCTGTTCATGGCGGGAAAGCCGCCATGAACAGGATGGCGGTAGGGGGGGTCGCGGGGCCCCTGGGGGCCCCTGCCGTGCCCATGCCAATGGCATGGGCACGGCAGGGGCCCCCGTAAGAGGGCCCCGCAAAGTATTTCAGTGTCTGCCTTGCAGACACTGAAATACGCGACGGGTGCCACTGCACCCGTCGCACCTTCCCACTCCGCCGGCTCGATTACGAGCCGGCATCCTCGTGGGAAGGTCGTTTTCCCCTGGGCTGGCGGGCGGTTTTTCAGCAACCGCCCGCCAGCCCAGGGGAAAACTTGTAATACCCGCCGCAGTCTTTTGACCGCGGCACGGTATTTTGGAGGGCGGCATCCTGGCGGGCGGCCTCCGCCGCCCGCCAGGGTCATAATGAGGCCCAATGTCTCTTTGCAGCCTTTGAATAATAGCCAAGCAAAGGATTAAGCTCTCAACCAACTCATGCACTTCTCTATTGCCGTTCACACAGTGAAACTGCAACATCTTTCTAAACTGGTCCTGTAGCAGATGCAACAAGAGAAAAGCTTTCCTCATTGTACAGTCCTCCTTGCTGATTTCCAATGTGAAACTGCAAAAGGAAGTAGCATCTGTATCAGGCATTTGACTAGGCCCCATTTCTCTGCAACCCAATCGCATCACCTCCTCTTTGAATGACACAGTCGTTGATCAGTTTGTACTTCTCAAACATTCCAACATGTAATAGGTTGAGTTCCAATGTGTTGACACCTCCTGTATGGGGCTTCAACTGGTACTCTCTTAGCACGATGAATGTTCCTCAACTGCTTCCGGGCCTTAAAAGAATGACTGTAATGAGTACATATTCTTCTTAATCCTTATGAAGTCCCATACTGGAGAGGAAAACTTTTTTAGTGGGCCACTGGTGCCACTGCCAATAACATGACGAACTGAAGGTAGGTGGATGTGTCAATGATTGCCTCTGCAGCGCATACTTCAACTGAGGTAGAGGGGGATGCAGATATCAGTGGGGGCCCTACGCATATGGGAGCTGGCAGTGGTGCTACCAGTGCCATATCCCTCAGAGCAGGTTGAATAGGAAGGGTAATGTTGGTGTCCTCTGAGCCATCTTCCATGACAATGACTGGCTTGTCGTCATCCTCCTCCTCCTCCTCTCCTTCCATAATTTGAAGGAACTTGATGAAGCAGAAAATGAAGGTTTTACATTTATTAGCGCGTAAACGTAGTGTGAAATAATCATTTGTGACTTTAACCGAACTAATAAAGATTGTACGGGGACAAAATGTGCCCTCAGAGTAGTTTGCCAACATTTATAAGCGTGCTTTATATAACGTGGTGTATTAGAATTGCACTAATCCGACATAATCGTAAACGTGTGCTATGATTTGCTTGTTTGAAATGTTTTAGCTTAGCATTACTTTAGTGCAGGCTTTGGCCTAGTTGCCTGGTCTCACGGTTTAGATGCTCGTATTTTTCCAATGTGCTATTAAACGTGTATTTTTGCTTGAAGCTGTACTTTTCCACTGAGATCGTTCACATGCTTATCTTAAGGTTTCGTGCCAGCCTGGCATATTTTCTCTTTACTCCAAGGTCGATCTGCAGGTGCGGACAATGGAAGCTCTGAAAGTGAGTTAATTGGTATAAAATGTTGCAACTTACGTACCCGTCTCCAAGGATAATGTATGCTTAAGTAAAAGCTTGAGAACTGTTGTTTTTGATTGGATAATTTGAAGCTAACCTATGAACCCTCCAATGGAAGACCCTACTGGATTTGAACTGTTGTCTATTTAAACCAGGTGCACGAGAAGAAGGTAGCCATTTGCAAGCGATTACGAACACTTGGACATTGCAGCTATTATGGCCCACTTTGCTGCGACGCCATTTTGAAAGAGACTTTGATGCTTTCTCTAATCGAGAGAAGGAGACTTTAATGATTCTTGCCCTAGAGACTTTAACTTTGATCCCTTGCATGAAGTAGTAGTTTTATTTTGCCGCCGTGAGGCAACTGCCCCGTCCACCCCTGCCCCTTTGCCCCGTCCCATGCTGATCGAGAAACGGTACCTGTGAGACGAAGACTTCCTTGAATGCTGATCGTAATTGGTAAGTATGAAAGGAAATTGTACAATTGCATTGTGTTTCCTTTAGGTAACCAACTGCTGATTTTGATAAGAGCCCTAGTTAGGAGTTTTCTAAATTAATGTTGCTAAATTGTTTTTGCATGAAGTCCCACATGCCGATGCTAATTTGAGGTTAGACGAGGATTCCTTATGTCGCACGATGCAATTTGAGATCTTGTTATGCTGACTAAATGTATGCAATTAGTTCGTTACAGATTATAGTTTTAGTGATTTGCATTGCTATTATCGAATGCCTTGTTATTCAAATGCGACATAGATTGCACTTGTTTCGCCGTTATGGACAGCTACTGATGTTCATATATGTTTATCATTTGGTGTTGAGACACATCTATACTGTGCTAGCTTTGTTAATATAGGGAAATAAAGTTCACTAACTTTGAATAAACTGGTGTGGTTATTCCTGACTGAAAGGTCAGGGTTCGCCGAAATGTATTCTGGATTAATTGTTAAGTGTTATGTCGATCAAGGTATTGCTTATGTTCGTTATTGATTACTGATTTGATTAAAATTAACCGATATAGAGTACGGAGAGTCCCACTTAGTCAAAAGATTAATCGGCCTAAAGAGCGTCCGAATACAGGTAAATTATTAATACGGACCGCTCTATCAGTAGATGGTAGCAGAGGACGGTTTCGTCTTTTGGGACCCTGTACTCTTAGAGTACATGGTGTTGAATTAACGGTTACGCATTTTGAGACCCCACTCGAGAAGTTGAATTAGATTTTTCTTGGGTAAAACAGATTGACAGAATGATGATGGGCTAGGTCCACCGCGACTTTCCCGGGATCTCGGAGCTTGCGAATGGAGAGAATGGAGGTGTGGAATCGGCGTTGGCGGTACTAGTGATGGTATGGGTGAAGTTAGGGTTTTGCGCTTGCACAGCTTATTGCCGCAGATTGTGTAAGAAGGTTGCGAGGAATTTTTTTTTCTTTTTAGAGGATAGCGGAGGTGCGACTCCGAGTGTAGAAGTAGAGAAGTCGTCGAACTTCATAGAGATAGCGGAGGTGCGACTCCGAGGGTGAGAGTAGGGAAGTCGTCGAACTTCATGTGCGTGTGGCGCTTCGTGCATAAAAAGGTCCACGTGGTTGTTGTTGTTGAGACGGGCCCTGCGAGGACAAGAGACTCCGGAGTATGTTGTTTTATGTTGTGGTCTGGGCGGTTTAGTAGGTTGATCGGGCGTGGTCAACGAGTTGGTACGTGTGTTAGGGAGTGAAAGAAACTTCGACTTCGGGCTTTGACAAAATTCTAAGTGCACTAGAATAGATCATTGACAAGTTGAGAGTAGGTCTGCGGGTCAGATTTGCTTGCGAACGTGGGGACCGAGAAAGATGGAATAACTGCCGAGGCTAGTGAAAAATCCCTAAGGTCCTGAAGCGATTGTGTTACCCTTCCTGTAGTAAACCGACAGATCTGTTTTATTTTTTTGGTAGCTCGCGATACATGCCAGAAGTTGTTACGAGAGGAGCTGAGTGAAGGAGGACTAGCCGCGAGGCTTTGTCAGCCGCAGTGTGTGTGAGTGTGACGTCACTAGGAGCCGCGCTGGGATAGGTTGGTTGCAGAGAAGGGTCGCGCACGGATTGGACGCAGTCCGTGGGGCTCGATTGAAAGGGGAAAGGCAAGCGAAGAGTATTCCGGGAATTAAAGTCACCCATTGATTACAAACTTTGTGAAATAAAAGGACGAGAAAATGAAATTTTTTAAAGCATTTAGGAGTGCGATGAAGGGGGAGTCTTACATTAAAGCGAGCGTAGGAGAGGAGACGCCACCCGAGGGCACACCAGCTTACATTGTAATGGAGGAAAAGGGGGTAGCTCCGTGCCTATGGCTAAAGCAATGGCACAAACTGACAGAGAAACATGGGAGCGTAGCATTCCCGATACATGGGACATTCAATATAAGGATCCTAGAGAATTTGAGATTCACGATGTACGACATGAAGGTACCTCCAAGGCCAGCACAGTTTGAGGCTCTAGCGATTTGGGAACTAATGGCCAGACAGCAACAGCAGAAGAAGTTCGAGACCAGGATGAGAAAGGTAGAAAAGACACTAGCGGACGCTAGGTGGGATAATGCACAGAAGGTGTGGAGGTCAGATGTATTGCAGGGGATAAAATTGTTTCCCGCAATTACTAAGGAAGAAGGGGAGGCAGGTAAGAAAGCTACCTGTAAGACAGACAGGAAGTGTTCCAAGGATAGAGAGGAAGAGGAAAAGTTGAGAAGAGAAGAGGAGTTAGAGGATGAGGAGTTAATAATGCAATTGCTGAACGACCGTCCACCACCTTATGCGGAGAGTGGACAAGGTCCAAGTACCAGTTCTGCCCCTCCGGCACCGGTACAGAACAGTGAAACTCAGAGTTCAGGAGCATCATCGGGATCTAAGGACCCGAGTCTACCGTTCACCCTGCAGATACCGCAGGTTAGGAGAATATATCCAGATGTGCCCATATTGAAACCAGCAGAAAATTATCAGCCGCAGGTCCCAAGGTATTACAGCAGCAACAATAGTACAGGAATGATTTTAGACCCAGCCGCAATGGGAGGACAGAATGGTCACAACCCAACCATGGCACAAGCTGAATCAACCCAGTTTTTGATGCCTCAAAAGCAGATGCAGGGGGGAACAGCACATGCTCAAATGACGGGGAGCCAGATGGGCATGCCGGCAATGATGACCCATAGTGTGGGAATGAACGTGCCTCAGAACATGGGAAATGGACAAAACCCAGATGCGATATCACTACCCATTACTGTAGGTCCACCGGTACCTTTGTATAGTCAGCCTAACCTAGGTATGAGCAGTCAAGGATCAATGCTGCAGAATGGGACAGAAAGAAGGTGCATAGAAAACACTCCAGGGATAACTCCGATAGCGGCTCAGCCAACTGGATCCGGATCCTTGATGGAGTTTAGTCCCATATGTGCTCAGTCAACACTGGTGAGGTCGAGCCCCCCACTGATAATACCTCTAACATCGAACACTGAAAAGTTGCCGCAACCATCAATGGCAGTCGATGTAAATGCTACACTTATGGGGTTGAATGCGCAACAACTGACACAGTAGTTCAACAGTCTGAATTCCACACAAAGCTCAGCAAGTGAGAAGGGAGAAGATTATATGAATAGGATGAGGCTGAATATGGAAGCACAAGAATTGGTGGAAGGGACTATGGGTGTGAATAGGTTAGAGTCCTACTCGGAAGAAGAACTGAGGTATCTATGTCCCAGGATTACAAAGGAAGTGAACAAGGTACATAAGAGCTTGCAGGAAATAGCCGACAAAAACGGGGTTGACATAGACAAGACAAAACACTTGAGCAGAAGCTACAGGTTGGATTTTGGGACCACAGATTTTGAACATATGAGGTCAGCAGGCATGAAGGCGCACCTTAGAGAACTGCTACAGAGTGCACAAGTGTGGAGGTGCTTAGACAAGTGGGAAAGCAGGTGGGTAAAGAGAAAGGAAAAGAGGAGGGACAGTGCTACAGAGCATAATGAGAAAAGACCACAGAGCAGCGAGGCAGTAACCATGTTACCAATGAGGGAAACAGCAGGGGGAAAATTAATACATGTACCATGGCACAGGAGCGATATTCAGTCTTTTACGGACGATTTTCCCAAACTGAGAGAGAAGCCGATTGAATGGTATCAACAGACTGATATGTTTGTGAAGCTTGCAAAATGTCTCTGGGAAGACCTGAACACCCTCTTTGAGATTGTGGTTCCAGCAGATTTGTGGGAGGATTGCAAAAGAGCGGTAGGTTGGCCGACAAGTGAACCGGAGAGAGATAGGGATACGGGTGCACCATCACCTATGGTGATGAGCTTGTACTATAAGGTGATTGAGCATTTGAAGACGAAGGTTGCCGCGAAAAATGTGGATTGGCAGAAGATTGATCGAACTGCCCAAGAGGCTAAAGAATCGATTCATAGTTACTATGAGAGGTTGTTGAAGGCGTTCAAGAACTACAGTGGCACGGAAACAATAGAGGCGAAGGACATGCTTCATTTTGTGTTTAGATTTGTGGAAGGGCTGAGGCCAGAGATAAGTCAGATGATAAAGTCGCATTTGATTTGCTGGCAGTCGAAACCTATTGACGAAGTATTGAATTATGCGAAATACTGTAGCGACGAAATTGAGGTGAAACAGAAAAGGTTGAAAGAGAAGGTGATGATGATGCAGATTAAGGCAGCTCAGACAGGTTTGCAAGGTCTGCAAGGGTTGCAAGGGTTCCAACAACAGGTACCGCAACCGCAGCCGCAGTTACAGGGAAACATGGCGTTTCAGCCACAGGCGAGAGGCAGAGGCAGAGGAGGTTTTGTGAATAATGGTCCGGATTTGAACACTGTTGTGAATGGTGTACAGGCAATGAAGAAGGTGATGCCGTGTCACGTGTGCGGAATCGTCGGTCATTGGAAACGCGAGTGCCCGATGGTGGTGCAGGAAGGTGCAGGTGCAGGTGTTGGTCAGCAAAACAATGATGTCAATGCATTTCAGACAATGAGGGGACTGAAAATGAGAGGTCCAAACCCAAATTTTCAGGCCGCAAATCAGTTGCAGGGATTACAACCTATGCAGCCGCAGCAGATGCAGATGCCCCGTATGCAGATGACGCAAATGCAGCCAATGCAACAGCAGTTACCCATGGTACCTAATCAGCAAATGCAAATACCTTTGGCACCAATGAGTCAGCAGCAAGTGATGGTTCCTCTACAGGTCTCGGGTCAGGTAAGGAGTACAAATGGCACCGTACAACAGTTCCCATTACACAGTGAGAGTGGAATAAACAATGTATGGGAGAGTGAAAGTTCAGAAGAAGAAGGAGATTGTGTGCTTGCAGCATCCTTGGAAGTTGATCAAAAGGGTCCGTACGTGGAGGGAAGAGTAATGGGTCATCGTGTCTCATTCTTGGTTGACACGGGAGCCACACGTTCAACTGTTAAGAGCAGTGAAGTACCAAATTTGCCACTCTCAGGGAGTACAGTTCAAGTGGTGGGAGTAGCAAACAGGCACCTGACAAACCCGATTACAGATCCGGTACCAGTCAGCATTGGCAACTATCAAGGGTTACACAAATTTGTGGTATGTGACTCAAGCCCAATAGCACTGTTAGGGAGAGACCTATTGTGTAAATTGGGTTGTTCGATTATGTGTTCGAACGAGGGAATCAAAATTCAGACGAGCAGTGATGGGGAAGAAGAGGACAGTGTAGAGGGGGATGAGATGGAAACTGTCGATGAAGATTACCCTCTGATTTGTCTGTTCCCAATGATAACTGAAGAAGATATCCCAGCTGAATTACGGGAAACAGTCGGAAGGGAAGTGTGGGATATGACAGGGAAAGAGGTGGGATTGATGAAAGGAGTGGAACCAGTGAAAGTGACTGTAAAGCCCAATGCAATCTTTCCCCAGACCCCACAATACCACATGGCACAAGACACCCTCATGAAAGTTGCCCAACTCATTGACGAATTTGTAAAACAGGGAGTACTGAAAGAAGTGTTAAGCAGTCCATGTAATTCACCAATTATGGGATTAATAAAGCCGAGTGGAAAGGTCCGACTCGTGCAGGACTTGAGGAAAATAAATGACATCATAGTCAAATGCTGCCCTGTAGTACCGAATCCAGCTGTGATAATGTTCCAGGTCCCTTGCGATGCCGAGTGGTTCTCAGTCATCGACTTGTCACAAGCATTCTTCTCGGTGCCTCTTCATGAGGACAGCCAATTTCTCTTTTGTTTCAAATTCTTAGACAGAGTGTACAGTTGGTGTCGAATTCCTCAAGGGTTTTCTGAGTCACCGTCAATCTTCAATCAGATTCTAAAGAAAGACTTGGAAGCATTAGAATTGCCATTCGAGTCAACTCTCGTACTGTACATTGATGACTTATTGATTGCATCAAAGACAGAAAGTGGCTGCACAGCCGATACCATTGCTCTGTTGAACCATTTGGGAGGGAATGGATATAAGGTGTCTCCTTCCAAATTACAGTTCTGTCAGAAGAAAGTGAAATACTTGGGTCACCAGATAGAGAAAGGGGCACGGAGAATAATGAAGGAAAGAATAACGAGTGTACTTCAAATGAGTCCACCAAAGACAAGGAGGGAGGTGAGGAAGTTTTTGGGAATGGTGGGTTATTGTCGCCAGTGGATTCCCAACTTCTCGACTCTAGCAAAGCCTTTACAGAAGTTGACCCAGAAGGATGCCTTGGATCAAATTGAGCTGAAAGGAGACGAGATGGATGCTTTTGTTGAATTGAAGGAATGCATGTGCAGGGCTCCAGCTTTAGGTATGCCTGATTACACAAAGCCTTTCACATTGTTTTGTCATGAACGTGATGCATGTTCTTTGTCTGTCTTGACCCAAGCCCATGGTGGCATAAACAGACCAGTAGCGTATTTTTCAGCTACTTTGGATCCGGTCGCAGCAGCACTTCCATGGTGTTTGCGCGCCGTAGCAGCAGTTGGTATCAGCCTCACTCAGAGTGAAGGAATAGTGATGGGACACCCAGTAACAGTCATGGTCCCTCACTCAGTTGAGATACTTTTGACCCGCTCCCGAATGCAGCACATGACTGGAGCAAGACTCACAAGGTATGAAACGATAATTCTGGGCTCACCGAATATGCAGCTGAAAAGGTGCACTACGTTGAATCCAGCAACCTTGCTTCCTGGAGAAAATGCTGAAATTGAGAACGCTGAAGACGTCGAGCATGACTGCCTTCAGGTGACTGAATTTTGCACAAAACCTCGACCTGACATTAAGGATACTAAGCTTGATGAAAATGACCAAATTGTTTTTGTTGATGGTTCATGTCTAAGAGATGGGATGGGAATTTTGAAAGCAGGATATGCTGTATGAACTGTAACAGGTGTCTTGGAAGCGGGATGGCTTCAAGGAGTCTATTCTGCACAAGTAGCAGAACTTGTAGCCCTCACAAGAGCATGTCAACTGTCTGCATTGAGGAAAGTCACCATTTACACTGATAGTCAGTACGGGTTTGGGATTGTGCATGACTTTGGACAACTATGGTCACAGAGAGGTTTCCTGACTTCTTCAGGATCCCCAGTGAAAAATGGGGAAAGGATAAGGGAATTGTTACATGCCATTCAAATGCCAGCCGAAGTTGCAGTGGTAAAGTGTAGTGCTCATACAAAAGGACAAGACTATGTTTCTCTGGGAAATGCATATGCGGATCAAGTCGCAAGATTTTGTGCCTTGAATTGTATATTACTCAGAGATGAATGGAATTCGATAAGTGAACCAGAACTCGAACCAGCTGAAGCATTTGCCTTGAAGGTTGTAGATACAATAGATGAACTAAAAGCATTACAGAATAATGTCAGGGAGGAGGAAAGAGATTCCTGGATTAAATCACAATGTATAAAAAGACCAGATGAGTTATGGGTTTCAAATGAGGGAAAATTTGTTTTGCCAAATAGTCTCTTATCACAGCTTGCGTGGTTCTATCATGGGCAAGCTCACCTAGGGAGAGATGCCATGATAAGATTGTTCAAAACTGATTGGTTTAACCCCAGATTTCGTCAAGCTGCAGAAGCAGTTTGCCATCGATGTGTCACTTGCCAGCAGATGAACCCAGGAAAGGGAACAGTTGTGAACGCGAGCCACATTGGCAGGGCCAGTGGACCATTTAGTCGAATGCAGATGGACTTCATTGAGATGCCTGTGCATGGAGGTCTGAAGTATGTGTTGGTGATTGTGTGCATTTTTAGTCACTGGATCGAGGCATACCCCACGCGTAGAAATGACAGCCTTACAGTTGCAAAGCTATTGTTGAGGGAGTTAATACCACGTTTCGGATTCCCGATCTCTTTAGAATCAGATAGGGGAAGTCACTTCAATAACGAGGTGATAAAGTTACTTTGCGAAGCGCTGAACATTGAGCAAAAACTGCATTGTAGCTATCGCCCTGAAGCCTCAGGACTGGTGGAACAAATGAATGGTACATTGAAATCAAGAATGGCGAAAATATGTGCATCGACAAATTTGAAATGGCCTGACGCATTGCCCTTGGTGCTAATGTCAATGAGAAACACCCCTGATAGAAAGACTGGATTGTCTCCGCACGAAATTCTCATGGGCAGGGCTATGAGACTTCCTGCAGTTCCCGCAAACGCACTTTTGAATATTACAGATGATATGGTGTTAGACTACTGCAAGGGTCTAGCTGACGTGGTTCGCTCTTTCTCTCACCAGGTGGAAGCGGCCACCTTGCCACCGATCCAAGGTCCAGGACACGCACTGAAAGCAGGTGACTGGGTCGTGGTAAAGAAGCACGTGAGAAAGTCGTGTCTGGAACCCCGTTGGAAAGGCCCTTTCCAAGTGATCCTGACGACAACTACCGCTGTGAAGTGTGCGGGGGTTCCCAACTGGATTCACGCCAGTCACACAAAGAAGGTGTTGTGTCCCACAGATGAGGAAGTTGAAGCGCTGAAACTGCCAGTGCCTGACAAAGCAGAGCTGAGTGCTGAGACAGAGCAAAACCGAACTGAAAGCGAACAGGCAGAAACGGGAGAGAGAGAGATATTCTCTGAGGACGAAGAGACCAACTCGCTTGGGGAAGACCAAGGAGAAACTTCAGACAGCGACGAAGCAGCTGAAGGTGACAAAGAACCTGAAGCAGCTGAGGGTAGCAAAGAGCCTGAAGCAGCTGAAGGTGACAAAGAGCCTGAAGCAGCTGAAAGTGATAAAGAGCCTGAAGAAAGTAACGGTGACGAAGGGCTCGAAAAAGGTGAAAAAGCAGGAGAGCCTGATCAGAGGAGGGCTTTCCCAGAAGCAGACGATAGAGAAAAAGAAAAGGAGAACGTGATTGATTCCCCAGAAGGAGGGGACAAGGCAGAACAGAACGAAACAGTTAAAGCTTCCACAGAAAAGATCGCAGGTCCATCAAATGGACACGGTGCAAAGAGGAGACTAAGTATATCACCAATAAAAGAAAGGACTAAAGAAAGTTTGAACGATGGAGAAAGGCCAAAAGTGAAAGAGAAAAGAAAGGAAGTGACTGTTGTGGAACAATCCTCAAGTGAAGGAAAAGACTTGACCAAAGAGGAAAGTACCAGTGAAACAGAATCGAAAAGAGAGGCAAAATTGAAAAGGAAAAGGATACCAAACAGGAGGTATTCCGGTCCTGAATGGGCATATGTAGTCAATGACGATTGGACTGACGAATTTGTATCTCTTAGCCTCGAGAACGAAGAAGAAGAGATACCAATAGAAAAGAAAAGTTTTATGGACTCTGTCGATTGAAAGGGTGATAAATGACATTGCTTGTTACAATCTAACGTGATACGAAACAACCAGCTGAGACATTGCTAAACCGGATGAGACACTTGCTGAACTGATAAAAGACTGAGTTATTGCCGAATTGAGACAAATGCTGCTAACCGATAAGTGACTGGCCTCTTGAAGAAGGCGGTGTGAACATTGCGCTCGCTCAGCTTTGTAACTGAATTGCTAAATAGTTTCTTTTACAGGTGCTTCCAGCTCTCTGATTCTATACAGATCATGACTGGGTACGCTACACAAAACAGTAGAAAGAAATATTGTAAATATGTGTGTATAGGCTTGGTAACTGCATGTGTACTAATAATAATGGCAATAGTGCTTACAATGCATGGAAAGGGTGAGAATGAGAAAATTGATGCTTCTACCTTTGCTCCTGTTACTGTCACTGAACTAACCGCATTAAAAAAGATTAGAATTAGATGAGAGGCTCTTGCATGATAAGAAAGAGCTTTCGTATAATGTTTTCTATCGCTTGCTAACAGAATATGTTGAGACTATGGATGCGAAGGATTGTTATGTGTGTACACAGATACCGACATCAGTAAAGGAAGGGGTGACTTATCACCACATGCCTCTTACATACGGGATTACATGTAGTATAGTAATGTCTAGGTTTTATGGTCAGACTAACATACAGTATTTTTACTCAAATTATGATGTTACCTTTGCATATGTTCCTATAATAGCGCAGCTAAGCCAGATTGCTAAAGATTGGGATGCTAAAATAATGAGGGAATTTTTCGAGCCAATGCAACCTTTTGAAACGGCTCACGCTCATAGGGAAAACCTTACCTGCTCGCTCTCTGCAATAGAAATAAGCTTTTTAGATCGCACAGATGATAGAAGAGCACAAATGAATGCGAAATTAGAAAAAGAGCTACACAAGAGGACTTCAGTAGATAATTATGATTTTGCCGCAATAAAGACACAAGGGAGAATAGCTTTAGATGCTTGGCATGCAGGGAAATTTTGTATATATCGGGGTGAATCCTATTATGACAATATTTTTGTAGGAGCGAGTGAGTGTAAACATACGTTTATTTTTAAGGCCAAATGGACATTCATGATGAACGGACTTGACCCTGTCATTCCAGGTGTATATTACATTTGTGGGTATAATGCCTATTATCGTCTTCCAAAGGGATGGTGGGGAAGATGTTATTTGGGTATAGTGTTCCCAAAGGTTTATCAACTGGATGACCTATCGATGATTCAAAAGACATCTGGATCCCATCGTATCCAGAAAAGAGAGACCGCAGCTGCTGTGGTAGGAGATATATTTGGAGCCATGATTCCTTCGTTGGGAGTCGTGTTGAATTCCATCAAAATAAGAAAGTTGTCTACTATAGTGGATAACATGTTGACAAAGTTTTCAGGTGCTATAATCCTGATAGATGCTGAACTTGCAGCGGAAAGAGCTATGACTCTTCAAAACAGGCTTGCTTTAGACATTCTTTTAGCAAAGGATGGCGGCGTTTGCAAAATGCTTGGTGCACGACACTGTTGTACATATATTCCAGACAATAGTGTGAAAATTAAAACAATGCTTGCTAATCTAACAAAAGAGAGTGCAGATTTGAAGGAACTGAAAGAACCAGGAGTGTGGGAGAAGGTTGGAAAAGGACTTGCTTCAGTGGGACATTGGATTGGGGGAATTTGGAATGGAATATTACTGAAAATAATACAAGGAATATTAATAGTACTAATTTGCATATTTGGAATTTGGGGAATAAAAAGGGGAATAATAATGATTATGGAAAGAATTAGAAGAAGGAAGGAAGAGAAAATAATGAAGAGAATGGCAGAAGAATACAAAGCGAAAACTAGGGGAACTAAAAGGAAAAGAGAACTGACAGAATTTTAATGGAATAAAATTTGTGGGCATGATTTGGTGTGATGACAAGTAGTCATCAGAGGAGGGATTGATGAAGCAGAAAATGAAGGTTTTACATTTATTAGCGCGTAAACGTAGTGTGAAATAATCATGTGTGACTTTAACCGAACTAATAAAGATTGTACGGGGACAAAATGTGCCCTCAGAGTAGTTTGCCAACATTTATAAGCGTGCTTTATATAACGTGGTGTATTAGAATTGCACTAATCCGACATAATCGTAAACGTGTGCTATGATTTGCTTGTTTGAAATGTTTTAGCTTAGCATTACTTTAGTGCAGGCTTTGGCCTAGTTGCCTGGTCTCACGGTTTAGATGCTCGTATTTTTCCAATGTGCTATTAAATGTGTATTTTTGCTTGAAGCTGTACTTTTCCACTGAGATCGTTCACATGCTTATCTTAAGGTTTCGTGCCAGCCTGGCATATTTTCTCTTTACTCCAAGGTCGATCTGCAGGTGCGGACAATGGAAGCTCTGAAAGTGAGTTAATTGGTATAAAATGTTGCAACTTACGTACCCGTCTCCAAGGATAATGTATGCTTAAGTAAAAGCTTGAGAACTGTTGTTTTTGATTGGATAACCCCACCAACATAAACTTTTTGTAGAAAGAAATGTGATATACAAAAGAAAACCTTACATTTTTCATTCACTCCAATGCCATCTGTAGGAAGTTGGCTCTGTATGTGCTATTTCAAAGTAAGGAATAGCATGCACAGAGTCCAAGGGTTCCCCTTAGAGGTAAAATAGTGGTAAAAATAGAAAATACTAATGCTCTATTTTGTGGTAGTGTGGTCGAGCAGTAGGCTTATCCAAGGAGTAGTGTTAAGCATTTGTTGTACATACACATAGACAATAAATGAGGTACACACACTCAGAGACAAATCCAGCCAATAGGTTTTTGTATAGAAAAATATCTTTTCTTAGTTTATTTTAAGAACCACAGGTTCAAATTCTACATGTAATATCTCATTCGAAAGGTATTGCAGGTAAGTACTTTAGGAACTTCAAATCATCAAAATTGCATGTATACTTTTCAAGTTATTCACAAATAGCTGTTTTAAAAGTGGACACAGTGCAATTTTCACAGTTCCTAGGGGAGGTAAGTATTTGTTAGGTTAACCAGGTAAGTAAGACACTTACAGGGCTTAGTTCTTGGTCCAAGGTAGCCCACCGTTGGGGGTTCAGAGCAACCCCAAAGACACCACACCAGCAGCTCAGGGCCGGTCAGGTGCAGAGTTCAAAGTGGTGCCCAAAACACATAGGCTAGAATGGAAAGAAGGGGGTGCCCCGGTTCCGGTCTGCTTGCAGGTAAGTACCCGCGTCTTCGGAGGGCAGACCAGGGGGGTTTTGTAGGGCACCGGGGGGGACGCAAGCCCACACAGAAATTTCACCCTCAGCAGCGCGGGGGCGGCCGGGTGCAGTGTAGAAACAAGCATCGGGTTTGTAATGGAAGTCAATGGGAGATCTAGGGATCTCTTCAGCGCTGCAGGCAGGCAAGGGGGGGGTTCCTCGGGGAAACCTCCACTTGGTCAAGGGAGAGGGACTCCTGGGGGTCACTCCTCCAGTGAAAGTCCGGTCCTTCAGGTCCTGGGGACTGCGGGTGCAGGGTCTCTCCCAGATGTCGGGACTTAGGATTCAAAGAGTCGCGGTCAGGGGAAGCTTCGGGATTCCCTCTGCAGGCGGCGCTGTGGGGGCTCAGGGGGGACAGGCTTTTGTACTCACAGTCTTAGAGTAGTCCTGGGGTCCCTCCTGAGGTGTTGGATCGCCACCAGCCGAGTCGGGGTCGCCGGGTGCAGTGTTGC
Organism: Pleurodeles waltl; assembly: GCF_031143425.1. Classification (NCBI taxonomy): domain Eukaryota; kingdom Metazoa; phylum Chordata; class Amphibia; order Caudata; family Salamandridae; genus Pleurodeles; species Pleurodeles waltl. The sequence continues at coordinate 980,785,788 of NC_090449.1, forward strand.
AAGTCTCACGCTTCTTGCGGGGAGCTTGCAGGGTTCTTTAAAGCTGCTGGAAACAAAGTTGCAGCTTTTCTTGGAGCAGGTCCGCTGTCCTCGGGAGTTTCTTGTCTTTTCGAAGCAGGGGCAGTCCTCAGAGGATGTCGAGGTCGCTGGTCCCTTTGGAAGGCGTCGCTGGAGCAGGATCTTTGGAAGGCAGGAGACAGGCCGGTGAGTTTCTGGAGCCAAGGCAGTTGTCGTCTTCTGGTCTTCCTCTGCAGGGGTTTTCAGCTAGGCAGTCCTTCTTCTTGTAGTTGCAGGAATCTAATTTTCTAGGGTTCAGGGTAGCCCTTAAATACTAAATTTAAGGGCGTGTTTAGGTCTGGGGGGTTAGTAGCCAATGGCTACTAGCCCTGAGGGTGGGTACACCCCCTCTTTGTGCCTCCTCCCTAGGGGAGGGGGTCACAATCCTAACCCTATTAGGGGAATCCTCCATCTGCAAGATGGAGGATTTCTAAAAGTCAGAGTCACCTCAGCTCAGGACACCTTAGGGGCTGTCCTGACTGGCCAGTGACTCCTCCTTGTTGCTTTCTTTGTTCCCTCCAGCCTTGCCGCCAAAAGTGGGGGCCGTGGCCGGAGGGGGCGGGCAACTCCACTAAGCTGGAGTGCCCTGCTGGGCTGTGACAAAGGGGTGAGCCTTTGAGGCTCACCGCCAGGTGTCACAGCTCCTGCCTGGGGGAGGTGTTAGCATCTCCACCCAGTGCAGGCTTTGTTACTGGCCTCAGAGTGACAAAGGCACTCTCCCCATGGGGCCAGCAACATGTCTCTGGTGTGGCAGGCTGCTGGAACTAGTCAGCCTACACAGACAGTCGGTTAAGTTTCAGGGGGCACTTCTAAGGTGCCCTCTGTGGTGTATTTTACAATAAAATGTACACTGGCATCAGTGTGCATTTATTGTGCTGAGAAGTTTGATACCAAACTTCCCAGTTTTCAGTGTAGCCATTATGGTGCTGTGGAGTTCGTGTTTGACAGACTCCCAGACCATATACTCTTATGGCTACCCTGCACTTACAATGTCTAAGGTTTTGTTTAGACACTGTAGGGGTACCATGCTCATGCACTGGTACCCTCACCTATGGTATAGTGCACCCTGCCTTAGGGCTGTAAGGCCTGCTAGAGGGGTGTCTTACCTATACTGCATAGGCAGTGAGAGGCTGGCATGGCACCCTGAGGGGAGTGCCATGTCGACTTACTCGTTTTGTCCTCACTAGCACACACAAGCTGGCAAGCAGTGTGTCTGTGCTGAGTGAGAGGTCTCCAGGGTGGCATAAGACATGCTGCAGCCCTTAGAGACCTTCCTTGGCATCAGGGCCCTTGGTACTAGAAGTACCAGTTACAAGGGACTTATCTGGATGCCAGGGTCTGCCAATTGTGGATACAAAAGTACAGGTTAGGGAAAGAACACTGGTGCTGGGGCCTGGTTAGCAGGCCTCAGCACACTTTCAATTGTAAACATAGCATCAGCAAAGGCAAAAAGTCAGGGGCAACCATGCCAAGGAGGCATTTCCTTACACAACCCCCCCCCAAACGAAAGAGGATGAGACTAACCTTTCCCAAGAGAGTCTTCATTTTCTAAGTGGAAGAACCTGGAAAGGCCATCTGCATTGGCATGGGCAGTCCCAGGTCTGTGTTCCACTATAAAGTCCATTCCCTGTAGGGAGATGGACCACCTCAACAGTTTAGGATTTTCACCTTTCATTTGCATCAGCCATTTGAGAGGTCTGTGGTCAGTTTGAACTAGGAAGTGAGTCCCAAAGAGGTATGGTCTCAGCTTCTTCAGGGACCAAACCACAGCAAAGGCCTCCCTCTCAATGGCACTCCAACGCTGCTCCCTGGGGAGTAACCTCCTGCTAATGAAAGCAACAGGCTGGTCAAGGCCATCATCATTTGTTTGGGACAAAACTGCCCCTATCCCATGTTCAGAGGCATCAGTCTGCACAATGAACTGCTTAGAATAATCTGGAGCTTTTAGAACTGGTGCTGAGCACATTGCTTGTTTCAGGGTGTCAAAGGCCTGTTGGCATTCCACAGTCCAGTTCACTTTCTTGGGCATTTTCTTGGAGGTGAGTTCAGTGAGGGCTGTCACAATGGATCCATATCCCTTCACAAACCTCCTGTAATACCCAGTCAAGCCAAGGAATGCCCTGACTTGAGTCTGGGTTTTTGGAGCTACCCAGTCCAGAATAGTCTGGATCTTGGGTTGGAGTGGCTGAACTTGGCCTCCACCTACAAGGTGGCCCAAGTAAACCACAGTTCCCTGCCCTATCTGACATTTGGATGCCTTGATAGAGAGGCCTGCAGATTGCAGAGCCTTCAAAACCTTCTTCAGGTGGACCAGGTGATCCTGCCAGGTGGAGCTAAAGACAGCAATATCATCAAGATAAGCTGTGCTAAAGGACTCCAAACCAGCAAGGACTTGATTCACCAACCTTTGGAAGGTGGCAGGGGCATTCTTTAAACCAAAGGGCATAACAGTAAACTGATAATGCCCATCAGGTGTGGAGAATGCTGTTTTCTCTTTTGCTCCAGGTGCCATTTTTATTTGCCAGTACCCTGCTGTCAAGTCAAAGGTACTTAAGAATTTGGCAGCACCTAATTTATCTATGAGCTCATCAGCTCTTGGAATTGGATGAGCATCTGTCTTGGTGACAGAATTGAGCCCTCTGTAGTCCACACAAAACCTCATCTCTTTCTTTCCATCTTTGGTGTGAGGTTTGGGGACTAAGACCACTGGGCTAGCCCAGGGGCTGTCAGAGCGCTCAATTACTTCCAATTCCAGCATCTTGTGGACTTCCACCTGGATGCTTTCCTTAACATGGTCAGACTGTCTAAAGATTTTGTTTTTGACAGGCATGCTGTCTCCTGTGTCCACATCATGGGTACACAGGTGTGTCTGACCAGGGGTTAAGGAGAAGAGTTCAGGAAACTGTTGTAGGACTCTCCTACAATCAGCTTGCTGTTGGCCAGAGAGGGTGTCTGAGTAGATCACTCCATCTACTGTGCCATCTTTTGGGTCTGATGACAGAAGATCAGGGAGAGGTTCACTCTCTGCCTCCTGATCCTCATCTGTTACCATCAACAGATTCACATCAGCCCTGTCATGGAAGAGCTTAAGGCGGTTCACATGGATCACCCTCTTGGGGCTCCTGCTTGTGCCCAGGTCCACCAGGTAGGTGACCTGACTCTTCCTTTCTAGCACTGGGTAAGGGCCACTCCATTTGTCCTGGAGTGCCCTGGGAGCCACAGGCTCCAGAACCCAGACTTTCTGCCCTGGTTGGAACTCAACCAGTGCAGCCTTTTGGTCATACCAAAACTTCTGGAGCTGTTGGCTGGCCTCAAGGTTTTTGGTTGCCTTTTCCATGTACTCTGCCATTCTAGAGCGAAGGCCAAGTACATAGTCCACTATGTCCTGTTTAGGCTCATGGAGAGGTCTCTCCCAGCCTTCTTTAACAAGGGCAAGTGGTCCCCTTACAGGATGACCAAACAGAAGTTCAAAGGGTGAGAATCCTACTCCCTTCTGTGGCACCTCTCTGTAAGCGAAAAGCAGACATGGCAAGAGGACATCCCACCTCCTTTTGAGTTTTTCTGGGAGCCCCATGATCATGCCTTTTAATGTCTTGTTGAATCTCTCAACCAAGCCATTAGTTTGTGGGTGGTATGGTGTAGTGAATTTATAAGTCACTCCACACTCATTCCACATGTGCTTTAGGTATGCTGACATGAAGTTGGTACCTCTGTCAGACACCACCTCCTTAGGGAAACCCACTCTGGTAAAGATACCAATGAGGGCCTTGGCTACTGCAGGGGCAGTAGTCGACCTAAGGGGAATAGCTTCAGGATACCTGGTAGCATGATCCACTACTACCAGGATATACATATTCCCTGAGGCTGTGGGAGGTTCTAGTGGACCAACTATGTCCACACCCACTCTTTCAAAGGGAACCCCCACCACTGGAAGTGGAATGAGGGGGGCCTTTGGATGTCCACCTGTCTTACCACTGGCTTGACAGGTGGGGCAGGAGAGGCAAAACTCCTTAACCATGTTGGACATATTGGGCCAGTAGAAGTGGTTGACTAACCTCTCCCACGTCTTGGTTTGTCCCAAATGTCCAGCAAGGGGAATGTCATGGGCCAATGTTAGGATGAACTCTCTGAACAGCTGAGGCACTACCACTCTCCTAGTGGCACCAGGTTTGGGGTCTCTGGCCTCAGTGTACAGGAGTCCATCTTCCCAATAGACCCTATGCGTTCCATTTTTCTTGCCTTTGGACTCTTCAGCAGCTTGCTGCCTAAGGCCTTCAAGAGAGGGACAGGTTTCTTGTCCCTTACACAGCTCCTCCCTTGAGGGTCCCCCTGGGCCTAAGAGCTCAACCTGATAAGGTTCAAGCTCCAAAGGCTCAGTTCCCTCAGAGGGCAGAACTTCTTCCTGAGAAGAGAGGTTCCCTTTCTTTTGCTGTGTTGCAGTTGGTTTCCCAACTGACTTTCCTTTCCTCTTGGTAGGCTGGGCCATTCTTCCAGACTCCAGCTCTACTTGTTCACCCTGTGCCTTGCATTGTGCTCTGGTTTTCACACACACCAGTTCAGGGATACCCAGCATTGCTGCAAGGGTTTTTAGTTCTACCTCAGCCCATGCTGAGGACTCCAGGTCATTTCCAAGCAGACAGTCCACTGGGATATTTGAGGAGACCACCACCTGCTTCAGGCCATTGACCCCTCCCCATTCTAAAGTAACCATTGCCATGGGATGTACTTTTTTCTGATTGTCAGCGTTGGTGCCTGTGTAAGTTTTTCCAGTCAGGTATTGGCCAGGGGAAACCAGTTTCTCTGTCACCATGGTGACACTGGCACCTGTATCCCTCAGGCCTTCTATTCTAGTCCCATTAATTAAGAGTTGCTGTCTGTATTTTTGCATGTTAGGCGGCCAGACAGCTAGTGTGGCTAAATCCACCCCACCCTCAGAAACTAGAGTAGCTTCAGTGTGGACCCTGATTTGCTCTGGGCACACTGTTGATCCCACTTGGAGACTAGCCATACCAGTGTTACCTGGATGGGAGTTTGGAGTGGAACCTTTCTTGGGACAGGCCTTGTCTCCAGTTTGGTGTCCATGCTGTTTACAGCTATGACACCAGGCCTTTTTGGGATCAAAGTTTTTACCCTTGTACCCATTGTTTTGTGAAGAGGCTCTGGGCCCACCCTCCTGTGCAGGTTTTTGGGGGCCTGTAGAAGACTCTTTACTATTTTTAGTTTTGGTTGTCTCATCACCCTTCCCCTGGGGAGTCTTTGTGACCCCTTTCTTTTGGTCACCCCCTGTTGAAGTCTTGGACACCCTTGTCTTGACCCAATGGTCCGCCTTCTTTCCCAATTCTTGGGGAGAAATTGGTCCTAGGTCTACCAGATGCTGATGCAGTTTATCATTGAAACAATTACTTAACAGGTGTTCTTTCACAAATAAATTGTACAGCCCATCATAATTACTTACACCACTGCCTTGAATCCAACCATCTAGTGTTTTCACTGAGTAGTCAACAAAGTCAACCCAGGTCTGGCTCGAGGATTTTTGAGCCCCCCTGAACCTAATCCTGTACTCCTCAGTGGAGAATCCAAAGCCCTCAATCAGGGTACCCTTCATGAGGTCATAAGATTCTGCATCTTTTCCAGAGAGTGTGAGGAGTCTATCCCTACACTTTCCAGTGAACATTTCCCAAAGGAGAGCACCCCAGTGAGATCTGTTCACTTTTCTGGTTACACAAGCCCTCTCAAAAGCTGTGAACCACTTGGTGATGTCATCACCATCTTCAAATTTTGTCACAATCCCTTTGGGGATTTTTAACATGTCAGGAGAATCTCTGACCCTATTTATATTGCTGCCACCATTGATGGGTCCTAGGCCCATCTCTTGTCTTTCCCTTTCTATGGCTAGGAGCTGTCTCTCTAAAGCCAATCTTCTGGCCATCCTGGCTAACAGGAGGTCATCTTCACTGAGAGCATCCTCAGTGATTTCAGAAATGTGGGACCCTCCTGTGAGGGACTCACTATTTCTGACTAACACAGTTGGAGACAGGACTTGAGGGGTCCTGTTCTCCCTATTTAGGACTGGAGGAGGGACATTGGCCTCCAAGTCACTAATTTCTTGCTCTGTGATGTCATCATCAGAGGGGTTGGCTTTTTCAAACTCTGCCAACAGCTCCTGGAGCTGAATTTTGGTAGGTCTGGAGCCAATGGTTATTTTCTTTATATTACAGAGAGACCTTAGCTCCCTCATCTTAAGATGGAGGTAAGGTGTGGTGTCGAGTTCCACCACCTGCATCTCTGTATCAGACATTATTCTGCTAAGAGTTGGAATACTTTTTAAAGAATCTAAAACTGTTTCTAGAATCTAATTTCAAACTTTTAACAAACTTTTAAACTCTAAAAGACAATGCTAAACAGGGACTTAACACACAAGGCCCTAGCAGGACTTTTAAGAATTTAGAAAACTTTCAAATTGCAAAAATGAATTTCTAATGACAATTTTGGAATTTGTCGTGTGATCAGGTATTGGCTGAGTAGTCCAGCAAATGCAAAGTCTTGTACCCCACCGCTGATCCACCAATGTAGGAAGTTGGCTCTGTATGTGCTATTTCAAAGTAAGGAATAGCATGCACAGAGTCCAAGGGTTCCCCTTAGAGGTAAAATAGTGGTAAAAATAGATAATACTAATGCTCTATTTTGTGGTAGTGTGGTCGAGCAGTAGGCTTATCCAAGGAGTAGTGTTAAGCATTTGTTGTACATACACATAGACAATAAATGAGGTACACACACTCAGAGACAAATCCAGCCAATAGGTTTTTGTATAGAAAAATATATTTTCTTAGTTTATTTTAAGAACCACAGGTTCAAATTCTACATGTAATATCTCATTCGAAAGGTATTGCAGGTAAGTACTTTAGGAACTTCAAATCATCAAAATTGCATGTATACTTTTCAAGTTATTCACAAATAGCTGTTTTAAAAGTGGACACAGTGCAATTTTCACAGTTCCTAGGGGAGGTAAGTATTTGTTAGGTTAACCAGGTAAGTAAGACACTTACAGGGCTTAGTTCTTGGTCCAAGGTAGCCCACCGTTGGGGGTTCAGAGCAACCCCAAAGACACCACACCAGCAGCTCAGGGCCGGTCAGGTGCAGAGTTCAAAGTGGTGCCCAAAACACATAGGCTAGAATGGAGAGAAGGGGGTGCCCCGGTTCCGGTCTGCTTGCAGGTAAGTACCCGCGTCTTCGGAGGGCAGACCAGGGGGGTTTTGTAGGGCACCGGGGGGGACGCAAGCCCACACAGAAATTTCACCCTCAGCAGCGCGGGGGCGGCCGGGTGCAGTGTAGAAACAAGCATCGGGTTTGTAATGGAAGTCAATGGGAGATCTAGGGATCTCTTCAGCGCTGCAGGCAGGCAAGGGGGGGGTTCCTCGGGGAAACCTCCACTTGGTCAAGGGAGAGGGACTCCTGGGGGTCACTCCTCCAGTGAAAGTCCGGTCCTTCAGGTCCTGGGGGCTGCGGGTGCAGGGTCTCTCCCAGATGTCGGGACTTAGGATTCAAAGAGTCGCGGTCAGGGGAAGCTTCGGGATTCCCTCTGCAGGCGGCGCTGTGGGGGCTCAGGGGGGACAGGCTTTTGTACTCACAGTCTTAGAGTAGTCCTGGGGTCCCTCCTGAGGTGTTGGATCGCCACCAGCCGAGTCGGGGTCGCCGGGTGCAGTGTTGCAAGTCTCACGCTTCTTGCGGGGAGCTTGCAGGGTTCTTTAAAGCTGCTGGAAACAAAGTTGCAGCTTTTCTTGGAGCAGGTCCGCTGTCCTCGGGAGTTTCTTGTCTTTTCGAAGCAGGGGCAGTCCTCAGAGGATGTCGAGGTCGCTGGTCCCTTTGGAAGGCGTCGCTGGAGCAGGATCTTTGGAAGGCAGGAGACAGGCCGGTGAGTTTCTGGAGCCAAGGCAGTTGTCGTCTTCTGGTCTTCCTCTGCAGGGGTTTTCAGCTAGGCAGTCCTTCTTCTTGTAGTTGCAGGAATCTAATTTTCTAGGGTTCAGGGTAGCCCTTAAATACTAAATTTAAGGGCGTGTTTAGGTCTGGGGGGTTAGTAGCCAATGGCTACTAGCCCTGAGGGTGGGTACACCCCCTCTTTGTGCCTCCTCCCTAGGGGAGGGGGTCACAATCCTAACCCTATTGGGGGAATCCTCCATCTGCAAGATGGAGGATTTCTAAAAGTCAGAGTCACCTCAGCTCAGGACACCTTAGGGGCTGTCCTGACTGGCCAGTGACTCCTCCTTGTTGCTTTCTTTGTTCCCTCCAGCCTTGCCGCCAAAAGTGGGGGACGTGGCCGGAGGGGGCGGGCAACTCCACTAAGCTGGAGTGCCCTGCTGGGCTGTGACAAAGGGGTGAGCCTTTGAGGCTCACCGCCAGGTGTCACAGCTCCTGCCTGGGGGAGGTGTTAGCATCTCCACCCAGTGCAGGCTTTGTTACTGGCCTCAGAGTGACAAAGGCACTCTCCCCATGGGGCCAGCAACATGTCTCTGGTGTGGCAGGCTGCTGGAACTAGTCAGCCTACACAGACAGTCGGTTAAGTTTCAGGGGGCACCTCTAAGGTGCCCTCTGTGGTGTATTTTACAATAAAATGTACACTGGCATCAGTGTGCATTTATTGTGCTGAGAAGTTTGATACCAAACTTCCCAGTTTTCAGTGTAGCCATTATGGTGCTGTGGAGTTCGTGTTTGACAGACTCCCAGACCATATACTCTTATGGCTACCCTGCACTTACAATGTCTAAGGTTTTGTTTAGACACTGTAGGGGTACCATGCTCATGCACTGGTACCCTCACCTATGGTATAGTGCACCCTGCCTTAGGGCTGTAAGGCCTGCTAGAGGGGTGTCTTACCTATACTGCATAGGCAGTGAGAGGCTGGCATGGCACCCTGAGGGGAGTGCCATGTCGACTTACTCGTTTTGTCCTCACTAGCACACACAAGCTGGCAAGCAGTGTGTCTGTGCTGAGTGAGAGGTCTCCAGGGTGGCATAAGACATGCTGCAGCCCTTAGAGACCTTCCTTGGCATCAGGGCCCTTGGTACTAGAAGTACCAGTTACAAGGGACTTATCTGGATGCCAGGGTCTGCCAATTGTGGATACAAAAGTACAGGTTAGGGAAAGAACACTGGTGCTGGGGCCTGGTTAGCAGGCCTCAGCACACTTTCAATTGTAAACATAGCATCAGCAAAGGCAAAAAGTCAGGGGCAACCATGCCAAGGAGGCATTTCCTTACACCATCTATGACCCAAATGTTTTTTAAGAAAACATATACCTAAGAAGCAGTTTTTTCATGTACCCCTGACTAGTACTGGCTAGATGGCCTGTGGGCAGACTAGTCCACGCAGCAAAATAAATGAATAATGCAAATTTAACAAACAAGGAGAAAAAGTACTGAATTGTGCAACCTTTTTCCCTTACAAGACATAAACAATTAAATGCAAACTGAAACTCTAATTCACCCACCAATATCACAATCAAATTAAAAAATTGGATAAAAGCACAAATAAATACTGGTTCATGCAAACACCCAAATACAAATGTTTTTCAACTTTCTTGTGATATCACAAAAACAAAGTCCATAAAATCCAATGGTATGTATGCAGCAGGAATTGGAGACAGAGAGAGTGATCTTCCCACCTCAAATCGAAGTGAAAAGTGACCAGGAAATGGACAAAGCACTGGGAGGATCCTGCTGGATAGGAAGAGGAAGTTAGAGCCTCTGGGGCACCTATTGAAAACAAAACTGAAATAAAAAAATGCTTTTTGCACTAAAAAAACAACCTGAACTATCCATTGGAGTAGACTATTCAATCAAAAACACATTTTCAAGTAGATTTAGCTGCTTCTTGAGTAGAAAATCTGCTTGAGAAGCAGCTGCTCATGCTCACCAGCATCACAAAATGGTGCAGGAAGGCTCAGTAGCGACCCGAAGCCGCACAAGCAAGCAGCAAATCTTTAATGTGCTCTCTAGTGGTGGGCAAATCTCATTGAGCATGCCAAAACAACTCTTGCGTGCGCATATGAAAAAAAGAATCTGCCATGCACCAGATGCCAGAATTTAGCAGTAACTCTAAGTTACAGGCATGCAGTGGAGTTCCTGAAATCTACTAACTCCACTTGCAGAGCGGAATTCTTCACCCACCCCTAGTAGCCATGCCCATGCTGGGCAGTCCCCACTCCTACATTTAAAAAAATGTCCCTGGCTTCTAATCGGCTTTCTGCCCCCAGGGGACAGATCAGTAGTAATTACCCCAGTCTTACCTGAGGGGGGCAGAATGACTGCTTCCCCATTTTCATGGGGGTGGGAAAAAAGAAAAAAGTAATCCCTGGTGTCTAATGGTCCTTCTGTCCCCCCCTGGGGGGAGCAGATGCAGGTAATTATCCCAACTGCACCAGGGGGGCAGAAAGACTCCATAAAAATAACAACAAGGGGGAGCACAAGTCCTTGTCCAAGGGGCAGCACTTCCTCTCCCTGGGGTCTAGTGGGTGGATCCCTGTTTAGGGATCACCCTCCTGCAGCGATCTCCAAGCAAAGATCCACTGGGAAATGGTAGTGTTGGAGTGTGTTTTTTTAATCAATATTAATATGAAAAGCTTGTAATATTTTGTGTGATGAAACTGCATAGAAAATGTGTTAACGTAGAAAATAATGCAAGCGTTAAAATGTGCCCACGGGGAGTGGCTACCAATGTATACGAAGACTAATAAAAAGCTTATTAATTCTGAAATTTTATATGCAATAATGTCTGAATTTGTATTAGTATATCATAGTTGGAGTTGTGTGTTAAGAGTTTGCTTTATTAAATCAGAGGGCCTTAGCTTAGCGAGGGTTTGGGCATAGCTGCCTGTCCTCACATTGAATTGTATTTTCTATTGTGTAATGTGCTGTTTCCTGAAGGACACGAAGCTGTATGTTTCCAGGAGTTATGTGTGTGTAGCCGTAGTAAATTCTTTCTCATGAGAACCGGCTTGCTCAAGGCGACGTTCTTGCTAGATGCAACAGTGTAATTTGTAACAGGTGCAAGGTTAACCGTACTAGGAGAAGACAATGAAGACACTGACTGGAGCGCAAAGTGTAACATTCTCTACCTGGCATTCCAACTGTTGAAGACGTCAATAACTTGGACCAATCCGCGACATGGGAACTACAAACGGTTGAAAGTTCTAGTAAGGTACTCACCGAATTATTGGCTGGAGATAATAATGCACCAAACTTTATCCAATGAGGAATTAGGGATTCGATAGACAGTTTTGATTTAATGGCGTGACCCGAGAAAAACGAGTCACACTTCTATTTCCACTTTAGCGGGGACTCTTACTCTTATCCTTGCCATTCCTTTTGCTATGAGACTTTTGTTAGAGAACTCTTGCCAGTTACCATAATTAGTTTAGTTGTCCTGTCACCTTAAACCATCCTTTGTCCATTTTTTGCTTGATGCTAACTTCTCCTCTGTCTGATGGAAGTAATCCGTTCTGTAGTTATGCTATAATGAGACTCTGCCCCGTCCTATCTCTGCTGATGGTGAATCGACTGATGTCCTGAGGACGAAGACTGACGCTGTTTGCTGATCTGTTGGATTGGTAACTATCTAATGCAAATTGTAATTGTCTGTTTGCTTTTCTTTCTAGGTACCAACTGCTATTTTGATAGAGGCCTTAGTTTAGATGTTTTCAAAATTCGTGTTCACTGAATGTTTGCATGAAGCCCAACATGCTAATGCTAATTTGAGGTTAGCTACGGCGTTCTCTAATATTTTGTGCAAATAGACAAATGACTGATTTCTTGCTTTGTTGGTTCATGTACTAAGGAGATGTGCCTGGATGCTAAATGAAATTAGTAGATGTATTGATTAAAATAGCGTTTTGATTATTGATTGGATTGTTTTGGCATGGGTTTATTGCTAATAAGACTAACAGATATGAAATTAGATTGTAACCAATAGGGAAATAAATATCTTAACTTTTGATTAAACTGGTGTGGTTATTTGTAACTCAGGAATCAATGGTGTGTTCAATTATTGATTTTATCAAATGTTTATTGACTAGTGATTGTTGTTATTGAATTGATTATTGATCTATTGATTGGCGATGACAAGAAAATATTTCACACTGGGAAGTCTCCAAACGTGGTCCAAAGGTTTGTCGGCCTAAACGCGTCTCCTGGTAAGTTTACTTATCTAGGCTCTGACGCGCTAACAGTAGCACTGGAAAGGGGAGATTCTCACCTTTTTAATGACACCTCCCCTGCATGACCGAGCATCGATGTAGTGAAAATGAAATGAGACGATCAGCCCAATTCCCTGTCACTTGCAATGTAATGACATCAGCACACCCAATAAATGCATCAGATACTGGGGTAGCTCTTCCCAAGCTCCCAAGGCTATACTAAACAAAAAGGGGAGAGAACCAGAGGGATTTCCTGCATTGTGTATGAGAACAACCTGAAGCCATCCTCAGCACACAAGATCGAGTGTGGAGGGAGACTTGGAATGTCCTCCACACCAATGGGGTTACATAATGATGAGAATAATAGATCAATAATATTTTGGTGCTGAAATGGTTGCATGGTGCACAAGAGGGGTTTGCATTCCTAATTATATACATTTATTATATTTTGTAAGTTTTGTGCCACTTTTGCATTAAAAAAATGGCGCAAACACAGTGCTAGCTTTTCATAAATCAGGCCCATAATTTATTAATTTTTCTACTGGCTCCATGCCACGTTTGTCACTTTACATCAAGTCCAGTTTTCTTTAGCTCTGATAGGTGCAGCAAATGCATTTTTCCTACATGCCACCACCTTTTCCCTCCAAATGAATCCTTGAAAAAAGCACCCGTTTATTTTTTTCTCCTTCTAAAATCCTGAGATTGGCTCCAGTCTTATCAAATTTTGCCAGTTGTTCCTTCTATCTTCTGACCCCCACCCACCGCCTCAACAAATCTCCTTAGCTTCCGTTTTCTCTAACAACTTTCCTCGGTGTCTGTCTTTGTACTGTTCTCATCATCATAACTCATAACTCACAACTTTTATTTTTCTTCAATTTAAAGTAGGTTCTACTCTTATGCACCTTTGCCCTTCTGTGCACATTAAATTATGGGGGTAATACACCGTAGAAAAAATAATAAAATTAAATAGGTTTGAAGTTTCCCATTTCCTGCCCGAATACCCTGCTCTAGGATTTTCAAAGTCTGCCCCCGCCCCTACCAGCTAAAGCCTAATTGTCATGTGCCCTCGAGGCCTGCGCACACCCTCTTATTAGAGCGAGCAAGTCATTTACCCTGTCTCCAAACAGGCTCCATCCTCCTCTACAGTGGTCTCTTATTACTCACTTCCTTCTAGCTTGTAAGTTCTTCTGAGAAGAGACTGCCTCTGTTACAATCAACCCTCATCATTGCACCAAAGGATTATATTACTCTCTTGTTTGTCGATGGACACTTCATTTTCTTATTTTGTCCTTCTCTGCAGTGAGTGCTTAGCATGGCGTAGGGTTGTTTTAAAGAGATTCGTGCAGTATTAATGTTAACGCAGCTTGACTAAAATCCGTAACATGCGTAATTTGCAATCTCCAAAGCTGATATAGCCGAAAATCGAGTACAGACGTCAGTAGTGGGAAACATATGACCTTCCAATATAAACAGCTGCACAGGTTTCAAACTTCTCTGCTGATTTCTGGCTACAGTTAACATACCTTTCATTATTACAAAGAGAGCTGTAAAAATTATGGTTATGACATACAGTGCAATAAAACAACAATCTACCCAGACATACCTTTAGTACTCAGCTGCAACACATTTTACAAGCCTTTAGTGCAGCGCCTGATTATTGCTAAGTGCTTTGTTTTCTCAACAGTACTTTGCAAATTAAAAAAAGAAATAGGATGTTGGAACGTATTAATGTCCACAAACAGCATGGACATGATCATGTCCAGACTCTAGTTACATTGACATGTGCTGGGAATTACCCAGTCCCCATAACCAAGACCAGCTGTTAAACTAGACTTTGTTGACTTTGTACAATCTAGTGCAATTAATTTTGAAAAACAAAATGATTTTTTAATGCGCTTTCACATCATTGGCATAAAGCAAAGCCTCGCTCTACAGAATCCCAAACTTTACATATTTTGAGACAGCTTAAAAACTGATTTCTGAGATGGCATTAAGGCCCTCATTCTGACCCTGGCGGTCTTTGACCGCCAGGGCGGAGGACCGCGGGAGCACCGCCGACAAGCCGGCGGTGCTCCAATGGGGATTCCGACCGCGGCGGTAAAGCCGCGGTCGGACCGGCACCACTGGCGGGGTCCCGCCAGTGTACCGCGGCCCCATTGAATCCTCCGCGGCGGCGCAGCTTGCTGCACCGCCGCGGGGATTCTGACCCCCCCTACCGCCATCCAGATCCCGGCGGTCGGACCGCCGAGATCCGGATGGCGGTAGGGGGGGTCGCGGGGCCCCTGGGGGCCCCTGCAGTGCCCATGCCACTGGCATGGGCATTGCAGGGGCCCCCGTAAGAGGGCCCCTAAATGTATTTCACTGTCTGCTGCGCAGACAGTGAAATACGCGACGGGTGCAACTGCACCCGTCGCACAGCTTCCACTCCGCCGGCTCGATTCCGAGCCGGCTTCATCGTGGAAGCCTCTTTCCCGCTGGGCTGGCTGGCGGTCTGAAGGAGACCGCCCGCCAGCCCAGCGGGAAAGTCAGAATTACCGCCGCGGTCTTTCGACCGCGGAACGGTAACCTGACGGCGGGACTTTGGCGGGCGGCCTCCGCCGCCCGCCAAGGTCAGAATGAGGGCCTAAGTCTTTATTTGTTTATAACAACCGCAGAGTGGGACTAAGGGCCAGATGAATCAAATGTTTTTGCATTCGCAAACGGTGCAAATAGCAGAAATCGTCCGTTTGCGAATGCAAAAGCTTGTTTTGCGATGTATGAAAGGCATTAGCAGGCCAAAACCAACGATTCGCAAAAATTGCAATTTTTTGCGAAGCGACATGGTTGTGCGTGTCGCATTCTGCGTCTCACAATTTGCGACATGAATAACCAAATCGCTATTTGCATCCCGCAAATTGTGAGCCCAAATAGCGACTCGCAAATACAGACTCGGTATTTCTTGTCGCAAATTGCGATACGCAGAATGCGACACGCAAAACCATGTCGCAATGCGATGCATCAAAAAATCGCAAATTGCGAATATTCGCAGAATGGCCTTTTGCACATGCTATTTACCACGGATTGAAACCAGGTGGTAACCAGGTGCAGCCTATATAAAGAGGCCCAGAATGCCTCAGCCTCTTTTCCACAATGGCTGCACTCTACGTCATGGCGAGGAGAATGAGGATCTTGGCAGGTTTGAGGAGAGGGAGGAGGAGACAAGAGCGCATTTTCAGAGTGCACATTACCCTTTTTGACCATACAACCATACAAGCCATTCTGCAGCACACAACACACAGGACCAATAGAATACCCACCCATGTGCAGGTATTATGCTCCCTGCACCTACTTGCCTCAGGGAGCTATCAAGGGGTCATAGCAGCAGCTGGAGGGGTATCACAGAGTGCTCTCTCACGCTTTTTCAATGCATTTCTAAATGCCATGCTGAGCAGGATACACCAGTACATCAGATTTCCCCACACCCCACAGGAAATACAGCAGACAAAAAATCGATTTCTACCAGATAGCACAGTTCCCCCATGTCCTAGGTGCCATAGATGGATCACATGTTGCAATCTGTCCACCATCGGCCACAGAGTATGTGTACCGCAACCGTAAATACCAACATTCAATGAACATACAGGTGATATGCAATGCCTCCTACATCATAACTGATCTCGTGGCCAGGTACTCAGGGAGCACACATGATTCGTACATCTTTCGCCACAGCGGGATTCACACAAGACTGCTAGTTGGGGAATTTGGTGAAGGATATCTACTAGGAAATTTCCAACTTTACAATGTTGCATTGATGTCAGTGTGACGTCAGATGGCACAGCTACTCATTATACCCTCTGTTCCTTCCAGGAGACAGTGCCTACGCAGTGTGCACCTACATGATGACACCCTACATTAATCCAGCAACACCAGCAGACCGGAGATACAATTCAGCACACAGGGCAACCCGCAATGTGGTGGAGCGCACCTTTGGCCTGCTGAAGAGTCGCTTCCGGTGCATCCACAAAAGTGGAGGGGCACTACAGTACAGCCCAGACACGACCTGTAGAATAGTGGCCACATGTGCGATCTTGCACAATGTGGCCACCACCAATGGCATACCTGTGGATATATCGGAGCCAGACTCAGATGAGGATGATGATCAAATACCACCCCTACAGCCAGCAGATAGGACCAGTGCAGCAGAGGGCAGGCAAAGGCATGCTGACATCGCGCACAACCATTTCAGATGTAAGTAATGACAACACCACCTCACTGACATGTATTCTGGTAGTTAGCACCTTTATTACCTTGACTTCAGGTACCATAAGTGTCACTAGGACAAAGCAATACACATGAGGCAGGCATGAGCCATTAACAGTGTCACACTATTATCATCATAGTTTTACTGTATTGCTACATGTGAAGGTAGTCCCCTGTAGCCCTCTATGTCACTTCTTACGACCACGCATTCCACTTGAGTGCGCAGTGGCCTCGCCGGTACCTCTTGTATCAGGTTCACAGGCAGTACTGTGCCTGGCACTGCGACGCCTAGGATCCATCACGGAGACTGCAAGACTGCTGAGGCTAGATGACTCCTCAGTATCCCCAACACCCAGTTCGCTGGGTGTAGCACTGCTTGCTGTCAGCATAGCATCCAGAACGTTGGCTATTTGCACCAAACTCTGGGCAACGTCCCAACTGCTATGTGCTGCCTCCACCTGTGCAGCCACAGCACGCCGTGATATCAGGGCAGTTGATGTAGCAAGACGATTTACAGATCTGCAAAAGCCATTGAACATTCCCATGAATTGCTGGTCGCGCCAGCGGAGGCTAACACGCTCATGCCTGATCTCAGTACAGAGTTCCTTAATGGCATCTGGCAGTTCCTTGGTGTTATCTGCTGCTGTTTGCTGTCCCTCATGCAGCTTGCAGATGTTTGCATTCAGAGACTCCAACTGCTTGTGCAGTCCCCCCATATTAGCATTGTGTGACTGCAACTGCCTATGCATTGCCCTCATATTTTTGCATTGCAGGCGCTGCACTTTGAGCATGGACGCTTCAAGGCCACCAAAGCATGATGGGCCCTCACCTTCATCTGTGTGCCTGCATCGTGAGGCCTCCTGCGGGGAGTTGAGTGACGCTGGGGCAGAGACTGCTGCCTTCCTGTGGATCTAGCTACTGGGGGTGGAGTGTGGCCTTCATCCTGCATTTCATCGGAGTCCAGGTTCAACTCGTGGAGAGGTAACACCCTGTTAGGGTTTGTACACAGCAAAGAGCATGTCCCCTCTCACTGGACTAGTGGGTTCTGTAATAGCTCCCTTTTAAACTTACTATTGAAAGCCTTTCTTGTTATCTCACCTTCCCCCCCCCCAGGCTTCTGTGTATGTTGTTTAATGTGCTGTTTTGTTTACACATTGGGCCTTGCTTTTACCAAGGCTTCTTTAAAACACTCCTCCCTAGGCCATGTGTTAATCCAACTCATTTGCATAATAACTGAAACTCTGCACACCTTTCAAGAACATGTGCAGCATGTGAGGACCACACCCAGCTCTTCAAACCACACCCAGCTCTGCACACCTTTCAAGAACATGTGCAGCATGTGAGGACCACACCCAGCTCTTCAAACCACACCCAGCTCTGCACACCTTCCAAGAACATGTGCAGCATGTGAGGACCACACCCAGCCCTTCAAACCACACCCAGCCCTGTCTATAAAAGGCATCCCCCGAGCCTCACCCAGTGCTTGTGCTCGTCTACCTCCCGCTTACCTGAGAACAGATCCCTCGGCGCTGGCACTCCTGCTCTTTACAGACTTTCATTGACTTCAATGGGCGCAGCTTCTGGCTCTTCCTTCTTCCGGTTTCCGGTTCCTCCTTGCTTCAGCCTCTCTCCTATGAGTAACCTGCAAAAGAGAAAGAAGGCAAGGTTAGACTGATCAGTATCTCTTGCCAGCAACAAGTAAGTGCAAAACCTTTTATTACCTGAAAGAACTTTGACAACAATTTCTGGATTCGTGTATAGACAATTTGAAACGAAATACCTTCCACGAACATTGTGATTAAAACTCTTTGTTACAAGAATATTTTGCAGAACTTTGTGAAGCAAACATTGTTTTTTCTCATGGAACTTTTAAGAATCGAACAGTGGAAACCATTAACAGCAAGGCAAACAGTAAATCAAGGACTTGCACAAATTACATGCTGTATTTTGATGTAAAAGTACAGTATTTGTTTTATAAAAGATTCTGGAAATATGGGAAAAAAGTTTTACAGTAATAGAAAACACATCCCAGAGCAGTAACACATTCCAAACCTGGAAACTAGAGACCAGGATCCAAGAGGTACTTTTAGAAGAGAATTTCTAATAAATAAAGGGATAGTCAGGAACCCATTTAGGAATAGGTTGCACTTATCTGTCCTTTGTTTATGTTTCATTAGGCACCAGTTTCTACAGAAGTCAGAAAGGGCCGCAGATTTGTGCAGCACTTCAACAGTGGGAACGCAAGAACGGTGTTGTCTCTCTTTTTTTTATTTTATCCACTTCCCCCCTTCCCTTGAGCTTCTGTTCTTAGTGCACTGTTTTAAAAACTAGTGTGCTGGAACAAGCAGTTTCAGGGTGGGGTCGGATTGTCTTCAACCTCCATCAGAACTGAACAAGAACTCAGGTGAGCTGGGCTTTGACACACCCTTGCCCTGCGTCTGATTGGTGCTATACACAATGACTCGCTGGTGTTTGAGTCGGACAGAGGCTGTATTTCTGCATCCCCCACATTGGCACATTCTGCTGCTGCTGGACCTGAGCCATCTGCAACGACAATGTGCAGCATGTCATTTATGTATGCACCACCAAATGTGGCACCATGGTAATAAATGTACACTTACATTGCATCACTATGAATTATGTGTTTTGTTCTTCTATGTGTTGGTATACTTAATTGCTATCTATGTGCTATTGTCACCTCTGGGTTGTGGACTACCACTCCCATAAGGCATTGTTGTGCCACACGTAAGATGTGGAATGGACTACTTATCACAATGCTTTGCACTCATTGCTATTTCCTAAGGGGCATTTGTATATGCACATATGGGGTTACATATCATTTTTGGACTTACCTTTACTGGTGCTGGGTGTGCCGGAAGTGTCAATGTTAGTGACCCCACTGACAGCTTCTGAAAGCAGTGTGGACTCCACCAGGTCTTCCATGGGAGTGGAGGATGTCTGGGTGGATGGTCCACCTCCTGTGCTCCTTGCCTTCTTTAGCCTGCTGGCCACCCTCTCCTTGGCAAGGGAACGCAGGTCGTACCACCTCTTGCGTATCTTTTCCACCGAGCGCTGCACAACCCCCCACTGTGCAGATTTTGGTCTCAATTTCAGCCCAAAGTATCCGCTTCTCACTCTCTGGTACCTGGAGTGAGCTCTTCCTAAAGAGACGGTCATGGCTCCTGACCACCTCCTCAGTGAGCACCTCCAATTCTTGCTCACTGAATTTCAGCTTCCTCTTCCTCTCTCCCTTCTCCTTTCCATTGCCAGATTGGCCATGTTGGTGTTAGGTTTTGGCTTGGTCACACACTTGCTCCCTGGGGCTGGTCTGTGATTCTCTGACTGCTCCTGTGGGTGTGGTACCTGGAAACAGCATGGGCTGACTCACTTCCTGCTTGTGATGTCATCAGGCTGTGCCCGGTAACCGTTTTCGCAATTTGTGATTTTCAAATACCGAATCTCAATTTTATTTTGTAAATTGCATTTATGATTTTTAAGAAATCGCTATTTCCGGCTCGCAATTTTGTTACATTACATTTTACGTGCCGGAAATAGCGATTTCTTAAAAATTGTGATTAGGAACTCGCAAAGCAAATTCTTCATACATCTGGCCCTAAATGTGGAAAAGAAAGTTCCCCACGTATTGGGAAATTGTGGGGGTTACCACTCTGACCTCTACAAAGCACTCCTAGTTGAATTAGAAAGAAGCACTGAGACGTTTCTTGAGTCTCTATGAAAGCAGATTGGTATATGAAGCAGCAGAAAGTTAGGATACGTAGAAGTGACACCCTTCGTTTTAATTTGTCCCCAACAAGACCAAACCTCAGTAATCGGTGGTGTAACAAAGGCCCCTGCAGCACCCACGGTGCGAGGGAACAGAACTCCAGGGGGGCCCTCGGCACAGTATCCTGTCCTAAGAGCTCCTGAGTGAGTCCAGAGGGAGCTTCACCATGTACTTTACATGGACCCCCTCAAGTTTCGTTTCGCCACTGCCAGTAATGATCGATGGTCATGGCCACCAGTGTTAGACATGTTATATTATTGTGCCTTTGATGATAATACCTGCCTGACCCTTTACTGTGAATATTTGTTTTACCCAGTTGTTAATGCAGCATCATTTCATTTCAAATGCACTGTTTGCATTGTGGTGCCCTAACCCTACAATTTTCCATGTGTACCTAAAGCAGTATCTTCATTTAGTCTATTTGTAGGATTTTATGCAATTACTTTGTGTGTGAGTGTGCTCTTCCTGAATTTCTGAATATTTTATCCATCCTTGTACAATACTCCAGATCACAATGTTGTTATTTGCTAAAACCCTTAGGTGTCCAAATGCTTAGTATAACACACCAAAAAAATTCGAAAACAGCAGTCTTACAATGTGCAGAACATGTAAAACAACTTCAAAGCCTTCTTAAATGGAAGCAGTTAGTCATTCATAAGTGGTAACAGGTTATTCCACCAATTACTTGCTTGTGCAAACCTACCGGAGCAAATGTAGTTAATCAAGTGTAGATGATCGTAGGATGATCTGAGATGGATATGGAGCTTCTCAGCATATTGCCTCGTGTGTTTTGTGAAATATTAAACCTTACCCTTGCCTGCAAAGAAAGACAGTGCATAGCTTTAGTGGCATGATATGCACGGCCCTACTGCTGACTTTTGTACTTCTTTTAGCTTTGCAATGGCTTATGGTGTTCCTGGTCATTGGAATATTATAGTATTCCAACTATGTCACTGAGGTGACACCCAATAAGGTCAGTAAAGTGGTTACTGTTTGCTCTCTTGCAGTAAGAGTAGCCTACATTAGTGGAAATCGCTGCCAGAAAGACTAAATAAATTATAAGTGAAATGGATTATTTTGCAGCAGGCCTTTTCAGAAAATGGATACAGGTGTCGACCAAGGAGGTGCCAGTGGATGGCTTATCTTTAACTGGTCCAAGTTAGAAAGAATTTCCTGGCTAACTATGGGACATATTGCTTGTTAGAATAACAAGTGCAGCATTCATTATATTATTGTGTGTTATTATTTTTCAATTTCGGTTTCTACAAAATGAGAAACAGATAACGGACCTAAGCTTAGGTTGAATAATTCTCAATGCTTTCCCCACTCTCCATTTTTTTTCTAGTGGTGATCTTGGTGAGCTGCAGTAATGTTATCATTTATTTCTGTAATAACAGTGAGTAGATGCAACAAACCCGTCCAATCATCTAAATAAAAGTCACAAAAGAAAATAGGCCTGTGCAGAAAGACAGGATTTTTATGAGCATAATTTCTACACAATGTTGTCCTTCAACAAAGGGCTATGCAATTTTGTTATTTAGTTTGTGAGAGGGATTACTATGCAGAATATTTACCCTCTATTTCAATTGGAAAAAAGTCTAAAAAGGGTGTAAATTCTTAAGCAAATCTGTGGTTTGGAATATTAATTAGGGCTTAAAATTCCCTTGCTTTCTGATGGACGCACACTCATGCACTGAAGGCCTCAGCTGCCATGATGTCTGGATCACTGGTGCTAATTTTTGGTGTCATGAACGAACATGGATCATGTGTGTGTATCATGCAATAGGCCTGTCTCAGGGATTCTGGTCTTGTTGGAATGGGAGGGGCACCCAAAGCGGTATCCCCATAGTGGTGAATGGTTACTGCCTTTGCCAGGAATTAAGTGGCATTAGTCAGCTGATTCGCAGCATACTATGTAGTGATCACCAGAAGTGAAGAGGCCTCTTTATCTGTATCACTGGAGTGTGGCCTACACTCACTCATGTAAAGTGCCTCTGCTGTGTGCTTGATCCATCTGTAGCCTACATCAAGCTAGGATGTAGTGCTGTACAGTGTCTGTATGTTGTGTGTGTATGCAAGGTGTATGTGTGTTTGGGAATGGCAAAACACATGGGAAATTTAGGGTTTCAATTTGGTAGACCCATGGCTGACTGGAGGAGCATGGGGAGGTAGAGGAATGCCCCTAAACAGTGTGAATTACTGCATTTCTGTGAGCTGGATGGAAACACTGGAGGAAGTGAGAGACCCCTAAAAGGATGCTCTTTGATTCAGAGAGAAGTCACTGGAAACCCCCCTGGGCACATCTCATGAAGGAAATGAGGCTGATGAGAGAATCATAAACAGTAAGGTTGTGGCCTTGGGCTGACCTTCTGATGTGCATATCACTGTAGTTAACATCCACGTGTAAACCTTTAATCTCTCCAATTGACAGTATTGTGGGACTATCAGATTTTGAGTAGCTCCTGCTGTGACAGCCTACTTTCTGGAGGAAAGGCAGGACAGAGGAGTGGGCACTTCAAAAGGAAGTAAACCCACAACATAAACTTCAAATACACAGACCCTAAATCACATTTAGGGGGTGATTCTAACCCTGGCGGTCGGTGTTAAAGCGGCGGCCAACCCGCCAACAGGCTGGCGGTAAAAAATATGGAATTCTGACCCTGGCGGGAACCGCCAACACAGACAGCCACTTTAACACTCCGCCCGCCACGGCGGTACAAACAAACAGCGCGGCGGTCACCGCCAACAGCCAGGCGGCAGACAATGTACTGCCCACACTATCACAACTCACCAATCCGCCACCTTTTCCGGGGCGGGAGCACCGCCGATAAAAACACGGCGGAAACAGACTACGAACGGGAAAACGCTCACCACTACGCACTCCAGGAGGAAGGAGGACAGCATGGAACCCGAATTAAACATCCTACCTGCCCTCGTCTACCTTCTCATCTACCACGAGTACAAAGTCCGGCGCATACGACAACGGTGAGTACTGCACCTACGACACACGGGAGGGGGGAGGACGAAAGGTTACGGGCACACACATATGCGACCCCCCCCCCAACTATGTACACACCAATGCAGAGCAACAAGTCACAGTGACACCACCCAAACACCCCTGAAAAATGCTAGGACATAATCAAATTTGGAATAAATATTTATGTACCAAAAAGCTCCTGAAAATTATCGTACAACCATGAAAGATATTCACAAGAAAACAAATGACATACACATCAGTGTATAACTGAAGTAACAAGTCCTGCACATCCTACGACTTCATCATGTCCGTGGGCCAAAGTTTTGAGAAACAAGGACAAAGCCCACACAGGAGACCTGAGTCCTTTGGAGAGAACACTGCAGGGGCATCAGATGTAAAAACTACAGGCACCTCAGGGGGAAGGGAAGGGGGGGGCACCACAGCCACATGAGTCCACAACGCCAGATCCACGAGGAGCCACCATGCCCACTGTACCATCCTGGGGAGTGCAAAGCCACAGTCTCTCAATGTCTCTACAGTGGGTGGGCTGCCCACTGTACCATCCTGGGGAGTGCAAAGCCACAGTCTCTCAATGTCACTACAGTGGGTGGGCTGCCCACTGTACCATCCTGGGGAGTGCAAAGCCACAGTCTCTCAATGTCTCTACAGTGGGTGGGCTGCCCACTGTACCATCCTGGGGAGTGCAAAGCCACAGTCTCTCAATGTCACTACAGTGGGTGGGCTGCCCACTGTACCATCCTGGGGAGTGCAAAGCCACCGTCTCTCAATGTCACTACAGTGGGTGGGCTGCCCACTGTACCATCCTGGGGAGTGCAAAGCCACAGTCTCTCAATGTCTCTACAGTGGGTGGGCTGCCCACTGTACAATCCTGGGGAGTGCAAAGCCACAGTCTCTCAATGTCTCTACAGTGTTTGGGCTGCCCACTGTACCATCCTGGGGAGTGCAAAGCCACAGTCTCTCAATGTCTCTACAGTGGGTGGGCAGCCCACTGTACCATCCTGGGGAGTGCAAAGCCACAGTCCATCAGGTGGATGACAGTCTCCACTGGTCAAGGAGGAGGCATGGTGGGCACAGTGAACCATAAACAGTGATTGAGACGGCGGTGCCCAGCGGAGCGGTGCTTGAGGCGGCGGGGCCCAGCGGAGCGGTGCTTGAGAAGAAGGGCCCAGCGGAGCGGTGCTTGACAGGAAGGGCCCAGCGGAGCGGTGCTTGAGAAGAAGGGCCCAGCGGAGCGGTGCTTGAGAAGAAGGGCCCAGCGGAGCGGTGCCTGAGACGGCGGGGCCCAGCGGAGCGGTGCTTGAGACGGCGGGGCCCAGCGGAGCGGTGCCTGAGACGGCGGGGCCCAGCGGAGCGGTGCTTGAGATGAAGGGCCCAGCGGAGCGGTGCTTGAGATGAAAGGGCCAGCGGAGCGGTGCTTGAGATGAAGGGCCCAGCGGAGCGGTGCTTGGGACGGCGGGGCCCAGCGGAGCGGTGCTTGAGACGGCGGGGCCCAGCGGAGCGGTGCTTGAGACGGCGGGGCCCTCTTCAGCGGTGCCTATCCTCACGGCGGGGCCCTGTTCAGCGTTGCCTATCCTCACGGCGGGGCCCTGTTCAGCGGTGCTCCTCTCCACGGCGGGCCCTGTTCAGCGGTGCTCTTCTGCACGCCGGGCCCTGTTCAGCGGTGCTCTTCTCCACGGCGGGGCCCTGTTCAGTGGTGCTCTTCTCCACGGCGGGCCCTGTTCAGCGGTGCTTGAGACGGCGGGGCCTTGTTCAGCGGTGCTCTTCTGCACGGCGGGGCCCTGTTCAGCGGTGCTCTTCTGCACGGCGGGCCCTGTTCAGCGGTGCTCTTCTCCACGGCGGGCCCTGTTCAGCGGTGCTCTTTTGCACGGCGGGGCCCTGTTCAGCGTTGCCTATCCTCACGGCGGGGCCCTGTTCAGCGGTGCTCCTCTCCACGGCGGGCCCTGTTCAGCGGTGCTCTTCTGCACGCCGGGCCCTGTTCAGCGGTGCTCTTCTCCACGGCGGGGCCCTGTTCAGTGGTGCTCTTCTCCACGGCGGGCCCTGTTCAGCGGTGCTTGAGACGGCGGGGCCTTGTTCAGCGGTGCTCTTCTGCACGGCGGGGCCCTGTTCAGCGGTGCTCTTCTCCACGGCGGGGCCCTGTTCAGCGGTGCTCTTCTCCACGGCGGGCCCTGTTCAGCGGTGCCTATCCTCACGGCGGGGCCCTGTTCAGCGGTGCTCCTCTCCACGGCGGGCCCTGTTCAGCGGTGCTCTTCTGCACGGTGGGCCCTGTTCAGCGGTGCTCTTCTCCACGGCGGGGCCCTGTTCAGCGGTGCTCTTCTCCACGGCGGGCCCTGTTCAGCAGTGCTCTTCTCCACGGCGGGCCCTGTTCAGCGGTGCTCTTCTCCACGGCGGGCCCTGTTCAGCGGTGCTCTTCTGCACGGCGGGCCCTGTTCAGCGGTGCTCTTCTCCACGGTGGGGCCCTGTTCAGCGGTGCTCATCCAGCAGGTCAAGGGAGCCAGACCTGGCCTGGACTCCCTGCTCAGTCGCCCTCGGACCGTGACGTTTCTGGACCCTTCGGGGACGGACTCCTGGCCTCCTTAGTGTCCTCCTTCCCAGCTGGGATGTGACATGTGGGGTCCACCTTCCGCTCCTTTGATGGGGCTCTCGGGCCCTTGCCTCCCCTAGATGGTGTGGCTGGAGAAGTGGCCGCACATTGCTCCTTGGGGCAGCCCTGTCGGTCCTCGCACGGCGGCCCTTGTTTTTGCGGGTCCTCTTGCTGGGGGGGGGGGCTGGACGTGTCCTTGCTGCTGATCGATGTGTCACTGCTGGCAAAGGGTGGGCTCCAGAACCCATGCACAACAGTGACACCCAAAGCTGGGCTGGTGGTGGCTGCGGTGCTCTTGGGACTCTTTGAAGATGGAGGGGGGAGCTCATCGGAGGGAAAGAGGTCAAGATTAGCCATGAAAAGTTTTTTAGGGCCAAGGTAAAGGGTAGGAGAAGTGGAGATGGAAGTGGAGGAAGAGGAGGTGGTTGTAGGAAAGTCAGGTGTGCTGTCATTGGGTGAAGGTGCTGGTGCTGTAGGCTGTCGTGAGGTGGATGGCTGTTGGGTGGGTGGCTGCCTGCGTTTGTGTGTCTTGGAAGAGGGGGTGACAGACACAGTGGGAGAGGACACAGGGGACGTGTAAATGGCAGTGGGGGTGGTGACTGCACGAGTGTGGACTGTACTGGAGGGTGAGGTGGTGATGGAAGCACTGGCTGATGTTGGGGTGCATGCAGGTGTGAGTGTAGACGTCACAGGGAGGGAGGAGGGAGACGAGGAGGAGGGGGACACAGAGGTGGTTGTGACTGCTGGAATGTCTGCATCTGTGTGTTGCTTGGGTGAGTGTTTGTGGGATCTGTGGTGCTTGTGTCTGGATGAGCTGCTCTTGGGTGTTGAGGTGTGTGCAGGCTGGTCTGATGGTGTGGATGGGATAGGCTGAGGAACAGGAGACAGAGAAAGGCTGGAGGCAGTAAGAAGAGGGAGGCTGGAAACAGGGACAATGGCTGCCGTCAGTGCTGAGGCCAGAGCAGTGAACGCTCGTTGATGGGCAGCCTGACCCGAATGAATGCCCTCCAGGTACGCATTGCTCTGTTGCACCTCCCTTTGCACACCCTGGATGGCATTCAAAAGGGTCGTCTGCCCAACAATGAGCGTCCTTACCAGGTCAATGAGCTCCGCACTGAGGGCAGCAGGGGCAACAGGGGCAGGGGCTGAGGTGCCTGGGGCGAAGGAGACGCGCGCCTTCCTGGGCGAACGGGCACGGAGCGAAGACTGAGGGGCTGCTGGGAGGGTGGGGCTGGTGCGCTGGGTGGCGGCTGTACCTGTAGAGGCGGGGGCACGGATGTTGCCGCCACTGCTAGGGAGCTCCCATTCGAGGACGTGTCGCTGTCGCTGCTCTCACCAGCGGTCCCCGTCGTGGTGCTCCCCTCGCCCTCCGGATCACTCGTGCCCTCGGTGTCTGTTCCTGGGCCCACCGGGGCCTTGTGTCCTGCAGCTCCCTCGTGCTCCGATGCCAAATCTCCTCCGCCTGATGATGCTAATGCACACATGCAGAAGAAGATGAAGAGAAAGGGTGGGGGGAGAAAAAAGAAGACCAGGTTGAGTGCATGCAATGTCAACACCGTTGGCGGAGAGGACAGACACAGGAGCCTAATGCACTAAGCCGCGCATTCGGGGTACACTACTCAGTACTACTGACTAGGACAACAGGCCAAGAGACGTCAAACGCGCACATGGGAGATGCTGGACCTTCAATGGCTGTACTTGTCACCCTACAGAGGTGGGGGCCGGGGGCACAGGGCCATGCCTAAGGGAGAGGACTACACTACAGAAAGCGCCCTGGCCTAATGTCACCCACAGCCCTCCTCCCCCACCCAGACGCCTCCACTGCGCAGAAAGATAGGAGAATGTGCTGATACTCACCCCCTTGTGTCTGCTGTGATGTCTTAAAGCGCCCATCCAATTCAGGGTAGGCCACCGCCAGGATCCGGGACATCAGGGGGGTCATGGTGCGACTGGCACCCCTCCTAGGTTGGGAGGCCATCCCCAGCAGTGTTTCTGCGGTCTTCCTTGTTCCGCGGCGGATGTCCTCCCACCTCTTGCGGCAGTGGGTGCCCTGTCTGTTGTGGACCCCCAAGTTCCGGACTTCCTTGGCGATGGCACGCCAAATCTCGATCTTCTGATGGGCGCTGACCTATTTGACATGTACAGGGTGGAAAGGAGGAAATCATCAATGACCTGCATGTTAGATGTGATTGGCCCCCCCCACCAACTTTGCCATATGGCACATGCTCTCATCTGTCGGGCGTTGCACTCCTCATTCGCCCCCCACCCCACCAACTTACATCCACCCCAATCCACACAGGCATAGCCCATTCCATGTGCACCCGGTGTACTCACTTGTTGGTCTGGAGGACCGTAGAGTAGCGCATACTGGGGGAGGACCCCATCCACGAGCTTCTCCAACTCTTCAGACGTGAAGGCAGGGGCCCTTTCCCCAGTCGCAGCAGCCATTGTATCTTCCAGACCGAGGTCACAGCAGCACTTGCAGTATAGGTCCTCTCCTGTGGATGATCAGGTCTCGAGTGATTAATCAGATAGAAAATGGCGGTCATTCCCGCGGCGGTGCGTACCGCGGCGGTGCGTACCACGACCGCCGGCGCACATCGTCATTGGCTCCTGAAACCCATAGGCTTCAATGTTAACCAATGCAGCTTTGGCCCGCGGTCTTCGACCGCCTACCGCCACGGTGTGCCCCGCCAGCGCATTGACCTCACATCCCATTGTCCCACTTCACAGGTCAGGCAGCCGCCATTTCAAGGGCCTACATGGCTTAATTTTGACTGCGACACACAGGCCTAGGCCTTGCATTGCCACACATACACGCCTTTCAACCCATTGCCATTCTTTAACTGTGCAAGCTGTCTGTACGTACCTGTGGTTTGCCTGACTCTGTGCTCCATGTTGTCCTTCCTAGGCACCGTCCGCTGGGACTTGCGATGCGAAGGAGGAATCCTCGCGTGTACCGACCGCTGGTGGACCTGTCGACAATGGAAGAACGCCATATAATACTTCTATACAGACTTGACCGTGCCACTATCCATGAACTGTGTGCCCAGCTGGAGCCAGCCCTGATGTCCCCCATCCGCCAACCCACAGGGATTCCCCCTCTGGTGCAGGTTTTGTCAGTCCTCCATTTTTTGGCAACTGGGTCATTCCAGACCTCAGTGGCCATGTCATCTGGAATGTCTCAGCCTATGTTTTCAAAGATTTTGAGCAGAGTGTTGTCTGCCCTGATGAAACTCATGCGGAGCTACATCATTTTCCCAGAGGAGGGTGACTTGCCTACAGTGAAGGGTGATTTCTATGCCCTTGGACATATCCCCAACATCATTGGTGCCATTGATGGGACCCATGTGGCTTTGGTACCCCCAAAAGACGATGAGCAGGTGTACAGAAACAGAAAAAGTTATCATTCGATGAATGTCCAGGTGGTCTGTTTGGCTGACCAGTACATCTCCCATGTAAATGCCAAGTTCCCAGGGTCAGTGCATGACGCGACGTGATGCGAAATAGCAGCATCCCCTATGTGATGGAGCAGCTACAGAGACAACGTGTGTGGCTAATAGGTGACTCTGGTTACCCCAACCTGCCTTGGCTACTGACCCCAGTGAGGAATCCCCGGACCAGGGCAGAGGAACGGTACAATGAGGCCCATGGGCGAACTAGGAGGATCATCGAAAGGACCTTTGGCCTCCTGAAGGCCAGGTTTAGGTGCCTGCATATGACTGGGGGATCCCTGATGTACTCACCAAAGAAGGTGTGCCACATCATCGTGGCCTGCTGTATGCTTCACAATCTGGCATTGCGACGTCAGGTTCCTTTCCTGCAGGAGGATGGTGCAGATGGTGGTGTTGAAGCAGCTGTGGAGCCTGCGGAGAGTGAAGAGGAGGAAGACTCAGAGGACGACACAGACAACAGGGACAGAGTAATAGAACAGTATTTCCAGTAGCACACAGGTAATAATCACCCATGCCATTTTACATTTCCTGAAAGCCTCCTGCATCTCAACTTTGTCGATTTCCCCCCAGACCTATAAACATGATGTTTGATTTTCCCTTCCCTTTTCTGTGCTGTATGAGCCACTGCGTGACCTCGGCTTGGTTGGCCCATGGACTAATGCTAAGTTACCTCGGTATGTGTAATTCACAATGTTAATAATACGTAATTGATATGTAATGTGTCATACATTTGTAAATAAGACAGGCTGAGTCCTGATTGATTTCAGTGCAATGTGTGATTTATTATTAGTGCATAGATATTGGTACATGATAGTGAAACAGTGATGGGTGGGGGTGGAGTAATGTCCATGGCGGAGTCCAGTTCTCAGTCTCACAGGTGCGTTGTCCATATGCCTGTGGCAGGATGGAGCAGGGGCAGTTCAAGGTTTGACAGGGTGGCAATGTGGAACAGTGGGAGGACTTCAGGGGGTATGTGATGCTGGCGGGGGACTTGACATCCTACTCTGTCGGTTTTTTTGATCTCAGGCTCCTTTTGCGGGGCAGTTGTTGTTCAGCAGGAGGTGGGGTTCTGGTGGGCTGTCGTTGTGGTGGGGCCTCCTGTCCACTAGCGCCGGCGGAGGTGGTAGGCTGTTCCTGTTCCTGGCTAGTGACAGGGGCCATGTGTGATGCCACATGGTCCCGAAACGTGTCCTCTATACGGTTCAGGGCCTGGACTATGCTCCCCATAGCGGTTGAGATGTTGCTGAGTTGGTCGCTGAACCCCATGTAGCGTTGCTCCTGCTGTGCCTGGATCTCCTGGAACCTGGCCAGTACCGTCGCCATCGTCTCTTGTGAGTGGTGGTAGGCTGCCATGATGGTGGTGAGGGCCTCTTGGAGAGTGGGTTCCCTGGGCCTCTCCCCCCCCCCTGTCGCACAGCAGCCCTCCGAGTTGCCCTGTTTCCCTGGGCCTCTGTCCCCTGGACGGTGTGCCCACTCCCACTGGTAGACACACCGCTGCTTGACCTGTCCTAGAGACAGAGGCATGGGCCCGCTGGGTGGGAGCTGTGCTGTTGTTCCCAGAGGGGGTTGGGTCTGCAGTGGCCTGTGTCTGGGTGAGGGGAACCGACTGCCCAGAGGTCCCCGATGGTCCGGGCTGGTCGTCAGGTTCCAGGTCGACAGAGCTGCTGTCATCACTAGGGGCCTGTTCCGGGGGTGGGATGGACATTTCTGGTCCCTCCTGACCAGTGTGTTGTCGTTCGGGTCCTGCATGGGGTAAGAGGGTATGGTTATTGTTTCTGTGTGTGCATTAGCTTGCGTTTTATGGGTGCCCTTGTCCCCCAGTGCTGGCATTCCCTTGGGGGAGGTGTTGTGAGGGTGTTTTGTGGGGGGGGGGGGTGATGGGTATGTGCAGTGGTCATGCTTAGGTGATGGGTGTCCATAGTTTGGGGGTGGCATGCAGGGGTTGGTGTTGGGTGGGTTGTGCTGGGGAGACATTCTCAGGGAGGATGTGTGCTGGGGGGTTGGGGGTGAGGGTGGGGGTTAGCATGCTGGGGGGGGGGTGAAGTGGTTGGCCTTGTACTTACCAGAGTCCATTCCTCCGTGTACTCCAGCGAGGCCATCAGGATGCAGGATGTTGAGTACCTCTTGCTCCCATGTTGTGAATTCGGGTGGAGTGGGTGGGGGTCCCCCGCCAGTCTTCTGCACTGCGATGTTGTGTTGCGAGACCATCGAGCGCACCTTCCCCCGTAGGTCGTTCCATCGTTTGCGGATGTCCTCTCGATTTCTGGGATGCTGTCCCACCGCGTTGACCCTGTCCACGATCCGCTGCCAGAGCTCCGCCTTCCTTTCTATGGTGGTGTGCTGGACCTGTGAGCCGAAGAGCTGGGGTTCCACTCTTATGATCTCCTCCACCATGACCCGGAGTTCTTGGTCCGAAAAGCGTGGGTGCCTTTGTGGTGCCATGGGGTGGTGTGTATGAGGTGTGGGGTGGTGTATGTGATGATGTGTGTGTTGGTGTGTGGTGCTTTGTGCTTCTATGTGGTGTGTGTGATGTTGCGGTGTGCCTCTGTGTGTATGGCTCTCTATTCTCTGATGTGTCTCTCTCTCTCTCCTTCGTCTCTGGTTTTTGTTGGTAGGGGTTTGTGGGTGATGTGGGTGTGTGTTTTATATGGTATTGGATGTGTGGGAGTGGTGTGTGTATGTGTTTCAGGTGTGTGCCTTTCAAATTGTCCAATGTGGTAGGGGTTTGTAAAGGTGTGTGTATTTTGACCGCGGCGGTGTGTACCGCCAATGGAATACCGCGGTTGAATGACCGCCGCGTCGATTTGCGGGTCATAATGGGATGGGCGTATTTCTGTTGGCGTGGCGGTGGAGGTTTGGTCTTCTCCAGTTTACCGCTGGCCGCTGATGTGGCGGACTGCAGTGGAGGGCGGATTTTCGGAGGTTTTGCAGTTGTGGGTCAGAATGTCCGTGGCGGCTGGCCGCAGCGGTATTGTGGCGGCCTTCTGACCGGCGGTAAGCGGCTTTTACCGCCGAGGTCAGAATGACCCCCTTAGTGTCTGGAAAATTACTACAACAGGGGAGTTGCAGGGCCCCAAAATTGTAAACTAACAAGCAGTCAATCGGGTTGTGCAAGGAAGAGAAGCTCTGCAAGACGTATGTTTGAGACCAGAACTGGGAGCCAGGGTCTGCCTGTCTCCAAACTGGGTGATGGCACATCACCCAGTGACTCCCAAGACCACCTGCCTCTGGAGCTTGGGGTCCCAGTCCCTGCTTGCACAGACCAATGTCTCTTTCAGGTAAATAGGCGCAGTGGAGGGAGCAAGGTCCAGTAGGGGGATCCTGATGAGTGGAACCATGTAGTGATGTATGAAGGGACGGCTGCTGCACAGATTGGGCCATCACCCATGGGCATGTTCAACTTGGTAATCCAGTATATCAGAGGGGCCGCTGTGAAGTTAGCCATGGTCAGCATCAAAGGCTTGCTGATCGGGCCATTGCCCGTGTGAACTCGGAACTCTATTGTTTTCTATCACTTGCCCCTCTTATGCCTCTCTGACATTAGGCCCATATTTCAATTTTTTTTAGCGCCTCGTGCGTAATTTTTTGAAGCAATATCAGCGCAAACTTGCAAAATACAATTGTATTATGTAAGTTTGCACTGTTTTTGCGTCAAAAAGCGGCGCAAATGCGGCACTAACAAAGTAGAAATATCGGCCTAAGTGAAAACCTTGTAGAGTACATTTAATTTGTAATTGGCAAGGTCTATGGTGTACAGTTTGTATCTGATGAAAATGTGTCATTGTTACCAATTATTTTCTTGATCATAGACAATAAATAGAATTAAACCTGAAATAAAAACACATGCCCTTTTAGGGCATTTGGAGACAAAATATATTTTATCACAGTGAAGTAGATGCAGTTTTAACTAGTGCAGCAGAAAAGAACAAAGAAACAGAAAAGTTGATTAGGGAAAAGGAATGGAACGGGATAATGCCCACATATGAAAGAATGATAACTATCATGAAAAATATATGGGGCAAATTTATGACCCAGTGAAACACAAATCTTCAATGAATTGTTCAAGAAATCTTCTGCTTTTTGACAGTGTGTAATGAAGTGTTTGTAGACAAGGTCTTAAGTGGTCTTCCATCAATGGTCTGACACTACAGTAAACATATGGAAATGTGACAGGTTATCTAGTTCAACAATGTCACAAATACTAACACCCTTACATTTTCATCAACATTCCGGAAGCATTCTGAGAGACACTGGGCCAGATCAAAGCCCATAAAGCCAAGGGATGCCTGTAGAAAACACTTTTGCAGTTTCAAACCCTGCAATTTGCAAAATGAGAACGTTTGAAACTGCAAAAGGACTCAATGTGATGCATGAAGCCCCTTTTCTTAGCTGTATAAGTCTTTCTCACTCACAAAAATTGCTCTGCAACACATTTCGAGTCAATTAGTAGAAGATGTCAAAGAGGCATACCCTCCTACTTAAGTGGCATGTGACATGAAGCAATTGCTAATGATTCAAATTGCAGGTGCAAACCACGGATCAGACACAGGAGTTAGGGCTGTATATGATTTGCAGAGCTGTCCCCATGAGAAGGCTTACCCTTCATGAACCATGTCGAGTGGCCTCAAGAGAAGCAGACAGTAGTCCTGGGAGCCAATGCATGCCCTCCAATGTCTGTACAACAGGAAAATCTAGATTTATTTAGAAATATATATTTCTATTCAAAAGTTATGGGCTGCTTTAAAAATGTTTTTCCATTTGGAAATGCAAACACAGGGATGGAGGTCAGTTGCAGATTCTCTGCATGCCACCATCCCTGTGTTTATAGCCATTATTAGGGGGTCTCAAATAGTGACATGCCTAAATCAAATTCATTGTGGTTTTGTGAGCACCTAACAATGGGCAATTTGCAATGAAATCTCTTTGTATATAAGTTCAATCACTAATTGTATACATATACAAAAACCAGTCTGTGTGCATTTTGCACATACTGCAAACAGATGTCAGTAGATTAAGACCCCAGAGCACCCCCAACCATAATGATACATTTCAAATAACTTTGAATCATGGGCTCCGTTTATGTTCATACAAGTCTAATTAGCATAAAAGTCTAGTTAGCTCATACAAGTCGAGTTAGCAGCTTTTGTGGAATTCCTGCAATGCATACTTAGAATTGTTTGAAGATGAAAATTGTGACTTAACAAATATGACTTCCACAACAACAACTCAGTTTAATCTTAGGAAATGCAATTGATTCATGCTACACATTTATTGAAAGGAACTCAATGGTACTTATACTAGGCCTGGGAGAAACTGCAAATTTTTCCCATGTGGAATATGTGTTGTTTTTACTAAAATGGTGCATGGTCATAATCCACATCATAAGCCGCTAAACGTATTTTCCGTAAAAGTTTCTAAAGTGGAAATGTTGCTCGAGAAGCACATTCTACCACAGTACACGTCCAGTTTCACAATTTCCACAATATTTTTTGTGATTCAACAAGCCTGCCATAGGGAAGAAGCACGTGAAATATGTGAAACTCAGTGCATTTACATACCAAAGTTTGTCAGGATCTATCGTCTTAAGAGAGTCAAAGGATTTTGGGACTGAAGTCTTCTGTGTGGCTCTGGAGAGTGTGCCTCCCTGATCTATGTTCATCTCCTAGCAAGCCACTGGAAAGTTGCTGTAGGTTTTCTTGGTCTATACGCATAGGAGTCAGAACAACACATGCGACCGCGTTGTTACCACGAATGCCTTTACCACAAATACCTTAACAATGATTTTTCGTTGTAAAGGCATTCCTGGTGAAGGCATGCATGAACGGCATGCGTGGTTCCAGCATGTGACTCCCCCCACCCCTCACACAATCGTACCTCAACCCCCCACCCCTAAAGACAATTCTACCACTATCCCAACCCCCACCCCTAAAACCTAAACTACCCAGACCCGCCACCCTGCCCCTAAAACTATCACAACCCCCCAAAACCTAAACTACCCGACTCCCCCACCCCTGCCCCGAAAACTACCATGACACCCCACTCCACTAAAACCTAAACTACCCCGACCCCCCCACCCCTAAAAACTAAAACTACACCGATCCCCGAATGGCTTCTGCTCTCTTTACCAAGGCTGTGATAGACTGATAGTGGTGGAAACAATGATCTATGCTCAGTGGTACCTGCAACCCAGTACCCTTTAGAAGGGGTGTCCTGTGCAGTTTCCCTTACCTGGGCTCTTTGTGACTCTGTCATATGTGGCATGTGTGTTTTAAGAGCCAGTGAGTTCACAGGGTGTGGATGGTGAGCCATTATGTTTGATGTGAGCTGAGCTGGTATTTGTTACGCTGGATATTTCAGCTCCCCTGTGTGCCTCCCTATTGCTTGTAGAAGCTCAATGGGTTGTAGTAGGCATTGGCACTTATCAGTATTTAGCTGAAACTCCCTCAACTGGGACAACCCTCTCCCTTTCTGCTGGGTAAGGTCTGCGCCTCTTGGTCTGGAGTTAATTAAAATTCCTCTCTGAGGGATAGGCCAGACATGTTCCAAGAGAACGGGAAGGAGGAATCCTTACACATACTGATCATGCAGTATACATGCCCCAAGTTTAAGGGTCACCCAGGACACAAAAGTAACAGCTCCCCTGATTGGTTTAGCCTGCCAATCAGGGAACGATATAAATCTGGCTGAATCGGTCAGTTGGTTGTCTTAAGGTGTTCTCCCTTTTTGACAAGGCGACCATAAGGGGTCGTTGAGGGGAAGCCGAGATCCTGAGTGGAATAGAGGGAGTTGGACTGCCATTCTTGCAGACTCAGAAACTGGATTGAACTTGAGAAGATGCATCTGTGATGGATTACTAGTGAATTAAATTTATCATTTTGGCAGGAGGTGCTGGGCTATAGCAACCCTGCAGAGGGCAAGCTGTCTGTGAAGCTTGCGGAGGCTGTTAGTGCTTTGGAACACAAGGAGACACAAGACAGAATCCCAGGATAAACTTGCTGTACATCAACATTAAGGGTGGCTGGGGAAGCTCTATATTGTCATTGAAGATGAGACTGCTTCACCCCTGATCCTTCCTCTGTGCTTTGGGGGTTTTCAGTTCCCATCTGTAGCCGGGGGAAGAATGCCCCTTTGAAGAACTTACCATCTGAACCTTTAATCCTTGCCAAATGACTGGAATAGCCTCCAGCTATGGCCTTGCTTGTCATGAGATAATAACAAGTAGTGCCATCCCTGTGAATGCCCTGCTATTAGAAAATCTAGACTTAGACCAGTGGGCAAAGTGGTACAGGCCTCACTCCTTTGTGTTATCTGAGTTTATCAGCATGGACTGACACCCTGGCCAGCCACTGATCTTCTACAGCTAGTGCAGTGGCTACTGGACTAGTGGAACTCTAGCAACTATGCCAAAACCACAGGTACCCCTATCCAGACTCCTGCAAGGACCAAGGAAGGGTGGGCACTTCTGTTTCTATAGGTGGTGAGACAGTGAGTGGATCAGGAATATTTGATCTGAAACGATATAACTGCAAAACAAATATTGGTACCATATGTTATGTTATGTTGTGTTATGTTATGGCATAATTGTCCAGTAGGATATCCGGACACTGGAGCAGGGGTGTAGATATGTAACTGAGGATGATGGGAGTCATCCCTGGGGTGTTAGTCAAAGAGCCAGGTCTTCAGTTTTTTGAGGAATTTGAGAAGTGAGGAGGAGGCCCTGACATGTAGAGAGAAGTGGTTCCAGGTATTGGATGTGCTGTAGGAGGATGCTGAACATTCCTTGTGCTTTTGCGGATGCAGGGGTATGTGCAAGTGAGAGTGAGTGCAGGTGTCTGGTGGGTTGGTGGAAGTCAAAGTTGCATGAGGAGTTTGAATTGGGAGTGTTAATGTATAAAAACCAGTGGAGCTGTCTGAGATGTAGTGAGAGGAGAGTACGTCGAGGATGAGTCTTGCTGAGGCGTCCTGGATGGTCTGGAGTCAGTGGAGTAGATGGTTGGAGGTCTCAGTATACTGCATTTCTATTGTCTAGTCTGCTTGTGATGAGGGCCAGTGTGATGGCACGTCTGGAGTTTTGAAATAGCTAGTTTAAGATCTTGAGGAGCATGCAGAGTATATGGAAGCAGGAGGAGCTGAATGCATTGACCTGTGTTACCGTGTTGAGCTTGCCATCTAGAATGATTCTCAGGTTCCTTGAGTGGTTGGTAGGTGTGGGTGTGTGATCCGAGCTCTGGCTGCCCTCCTCTGGAATCTCCGGCAGAGTTCTTGTTTCTGAATATCAGCACTTCTGTCTTGTAGGAGATGAGTTTCAGGAGTTGGCTCTCATTCAGTCTGTTACAGTGATCATGCAGTCGGAGAAGTTGGTTCTGGACTTGTTGGTCTCAGAAAAGATGAGTTGGGTATCATCGGCATAGGACATGATCGAAGTGTCATGTGGTTGGACAATGTTGGTGAGCTGTGTCATGTAGATGTTGAACAGGGTTAGACTGATGAATGAACACTTAGGAATGCCGCAGGCCAGGTTCTTGGGTTCCGATGTGTAGACTGGTAGTCTGACTCACTAATTTCTTCCTGGAAGAAGGAGAAAATCCAGGTGAGGGCCAGTGTTTAGAAGCTTTTGTCATGCAATCTTCTGATGAGGGTGTGGTGGGAGACTGTCTGGAAGGCAGTGGAGAGGTCATATGGGATGAGGACTGCAGTGCTGTGGATTCTCCATGATCCAAATTTGTTTCTATTTCATCAGTAGTCATAATGAGTGTTGTCTCTGTAATGTGGTTGTTCTGAAAACATTATTGGGAGTGGTCAAGTAGGTCATGGCGTTCAGGGTAGTTGGTAAGTTGTTTGTTGACAGCCTTCTCTATCACTCTGGCTAGGAATGAGAGAAAAGAGATGGGTCAGAAGTTGTTCAGCTCACTGCAGTCAGCCAAAGGATTTCTGTGGAGAGCATTGACTACTGCATGTTTCCAGCCTTCTGGGAAGGTGTCGGATTCGATGAAGGTTTATGATTTAGAGGAGAATGTTGTCAGTCGGTGGCCCTCCCATGTTGTAGATGTGGTGGAGGCATGGATCTGTTGAGGCCCCTAAGTGAACTGTTTTTATGATTGCTGTGGTGTCTTCATTGGTGATTGCTTTTCATAAAGTCAGGTGTTTGTCTTGGTCGGATGTGGTAAGCTTGGCAACGAGGTATTTGGGGCCAGATTGTTGTTTGACATTGCTGTAACTGTTTTCTATTTTGATATGGAATAAGTTAGATAGCTTGTTGCAGAGTTCCTGTGATTGTGATGGTGTTGCCTGATTGAGAAGATCTGCTGGTGAAGCTGTTGGAGCATGCCTCTGTGTCTTCAGTTAGTGCTGTTCTTTTGGTGTCTCTCAGAGGTTGGTGGTAGTGCTGAAGTGCCTCATTCTAGGTGGTTCTGGCATTGGCATCATAGTTGGATCTTCATTTTCTTTCTAGCTGTTTGCAAGAGTGGATTCTTGGAGGTTGTATGTATACCATTTGACTTGTTTGTTGGTTCTTATTTGTTGTTTTTGATGGGTGCAAGTGAGTCTGCACAGTTCTTGATCCGTTCGTTGAATAAGGTGATGTCCTAATCTAGTTTGTTAGTAGTGTTGAGTTGATCAGTTTTGAGGGTGTTACGTCAGTCAGCCTCTGATACTTTGTTCCATCTCCAGCTGGGTAGGTTGATGCTGGTGGGTCAGCTGACTTATGGTGGGGTGATTTGGAAGTGTATGAAGGAGTGGCCATTCCATGTGAGTGATGAGGTAGCTTTGTACAAGATCTTGTTGTTGGTGGCAAAGATTGGTTCTGAACTAACTTCTACACAGTATGTGGGGTCTGTGATGTTGAGTGAGTCCAGTGTTGTTCAGACTTCAAGTAGGTTTGTGGAGCAGGTGTCCATGGGGTCCTCAAGGTGGAAATTATGGTTACAGAGTTGTATGAAGCTCCTGGAATTGATACTGAGAGAGTGATGAAGTTTGCGAGGAGGTTGCTAAAATTAGTCTGTGGTCCAGATGGTTGATATATGAGGTTTCATTTCAAGACGAAGCTGTTGTTTGTAGGCAGAACTGCATGTGTTCCATGAATAGGTTGTTGGTGTCCATGGATGTGGTGCATTTGATGGTGCCCTTGTAAATAATTGTGGGTCCTCCTCCTAGTTTGTGGAGGCAGCCTTGAAATATGTTCTTGTAGCCCGCTGAAATGGCCACGGCAATGTCAGGAGCCGACACTGAGTGGAGACAAGTTTCCCTAAAGAAGAGGAGTTTCAGTGTGCTGTTACTGAGGAGATCACAGATTTCGGTGGCATGCATGCTCAGGAGTGGTTGTTGAGAAACATATATGCCAGTGGTTGTTGAAGTGCTGGTATAGTATGTTGTAAGGCATTTTCCCGAATGGGTGATGAAGGTGTTGGTGCATGAGGAGTGCATATGGGTGTGCTGCTGAAGGTGAAGAAGCAGTAGATGCAGGTGAATGGTCCTACTGTGGTGTGGGGTGCAGAGTGGCAGCAGCGGATGGCTTGATATCCTGGGATGAGCAAGTGGAGGATTACTCCACTGTAGTGGTGTGAGCTCATCACATCAGAGTTTGTGGCACGGAGTGTGGTGCTGGTATGCATGGGCACAGATGGGCTTGTCTTTGGTGCACCCTGAAGTATGCCCTGAGATTAGGGAAGATGCAACGGGGTGATGGGTGGGGCTAGAAGGAGCCAGAGGAGTGAAGAAGAAGCAGGAAGAGGACTCATGAATGCCAGATGAGGAGCAGAGGAGGCAGGAGGAGCCAAAAAAAGAATGGTATGCCTGATGGGTCAAAAACTGAGGAGGGGCCTGAAATGGGGGATAGAGCTGGAAAAACAGCACAAAAGGAAAGGAGGTACAAAAGAGTAAAGCACACGAAGAGAAGACTACACAGAAAGGTCAAAAGGCCATAAAGTGAGAAAAGCAACAAAAAGAGACGGGACCAAAAGTGGAGAAGATTGGTGGAAGAAAGCACACAAAGAAGCTCAAAGGAAAGAGAGGTACTAAGAGAGAGGGCACAAGAGAGAGAGAGAGAGCAAGTGAGAGAGAGAGAAGAGAGAGGTGGTTGCAGAGAGAGCGAGGTGGAGCATCTATGCACAAGGCTGGGTCCGAAAGAACCCAGACTGTTCTGAGGATTAGTCCCAGGTAAGTAGGTACTCTAGCTCTAACTCTTTCACTTTAGCTTTGAAAAGTAACTCTGAGCAGAATGGTCTGTACAATGCAATATTAACTTTTGTTAGAGTACCTAACGTCTAGCTTTATACTACTGTTTGGGAGGTGAACTTTGGCCCAGAGGGTTGTAGAGACTTCTGCTTTTCACTGAGTATCCTAGCTTTCTGTGTAGCATTGCTTCTACTATGTATTAAAGTAATGTTATAAAGTAAAGCACTGACTGGACAGTGATCTTATTAGCTACTATTATGGTGTAAACTGCATTCTGAATACTTAACCTACCTCACCTCCTTGGGAAAACATGTACTGTTCTCTTTCACTACCCAAAGAGAGTCAAGTGCTGGAGTGGAGTGCTGTTTATTCAGTTTTGAGTCCAGAAGTGCTGTGGTCCCATGACACCAGTGGTTAACAACTAGAGACCCAGGAACCCATACATCACAAAGTACATCTTCCACACGTACATTGTATTGATTAACACTTGAAGACCTGCTAAAATACCTAAATACCTAAATTGGACACCCCATTATTTAAACATAACAAATCAAACATTTTAGGCAGGCATTTGTTTGCTGAAATATGTTTGGAACAAATAATTTCTTTGTTTTTCCATGTCAATATTTGTTCTGTGAATCCAAGCATGGTGGTACAGTGTTTGTTACAACCACCGTGTAGATAGAGCTTACACTACCCCAATGTCTCTGATGATCAAAAGATATATTCTTTGGTTTCCAATACAAAAATGCTTGTGATCCTCTGTTTTAATGACTATCTTACACCAATCATTTAATGAAGGAGTCTTTGAGCTTCCTTGAATTCATTATTTCCCTACATGAGCTCTACCAATGGTAATGTGCTATTTAAATATTTTGTTGTTAAATACACTCTTAAGTGTTCAGATTTGATATTGTTGGAGTGTTCGGGGCTTCTAATGGCTGGTAGAAGCCTGAAGCTTCAACACTCCAATGTTTGTCTCACAGCTAGAGCTGTGAGCAAAGGCCTCACAGAGCCCATGGATTTCAATAACCTTTGGCTTCATGAGGACTTTTGTTAGACTTTTAATCCTTAGCATGGTCTCCCTTAACTTTTATGCTCTGTTTCCCAGGTTGTTGATGAGTGCTGTACTCTGTTCTTGCTGTTTTTGTTACTCTGGGCGCTTTACCACTGCTAACCAGTGCTAAAGTGCAAGAGCTCCTTTACAAAATGTGTATGCAATTGGTTCATCCGTGATTGGCATATCTGATATACTAGTAAGTACTAGTATAGTGCACTTTGAGGTGCCCAGGGCCTGCAAATCAAATGCTATTAGTGGGTCTGCAGGACTGGTTGTGCCACCCACATAAGTAGCTCTGTAATCATGTCTCAGACCTACCACAGCAGTGTCTTTGTGTGCAGGTTTAACTATAAATTCGGCTTGGCAAGTGTACCCACTTGCCAGGCCTAAACCTTCCCTTTTCTTACATGTACGACACCCCTAAGGTAAGCCCTAGGTAGCTCCAAGGGCAGGGTGCAGTGTATGGTTAAGGTATGACATATAGTAAGGTGTTTTATATGTCCTGACAGTGAAATATTGCTAAATGTGTTTTTCACTGTTGTAAGGTCTGTCCCTCTCATAGGTTAACATGGGGGCTACCTTCAAATATGATTAAAGTGTAGATTCCCTTTGGGAGTGGATAGACATGTGGAGTTTGGGGTCTCTGAGCTCACAATCTAAAAATACATCTTTCAGTAAAGTTGATTTTAAGATTGTGTGTTAGAAAATGCCACTATTAGAAAGTGAGCATTTTCTTGCTTAGACCATTTCTGTGACTCTGCCTGTTTGTGGATTCCCATTCTGGGTCAGTTTCTCAGTTGGGCTGGTTGCACCTCACACTAGACAGTGACAGTGGAGTTGTGGTGTAGTCTGCTTTTCCTGATGAGCCATCTGTGCTAGGAGGGAGGGAAGGAGTGGTCACTCACACCTGAAAGGGCTGTGCCTGCCCTCACACAATGCAGTCTCCAACCCCCTGGTGAGTGTCTGGGGGCCTGGCCTGGGCAAGGCAGGATTTCACATTCAAAATAGACTTTGCTTTGAAGTAGGCCTACTTCAAAGGAGAACATGGGTAAAAGAAGGGCACCCAAAACCACAGACTTTAGAACACTTCTGGAAACCAAGAGGAACCTCTGCCTGGAGAAGAGATTAAGAGCTGAGGAAGAAGAGCTGCCCTACCGGTGACTGTGCTTTGTGGAGCTATCCTGCAGTTTCTGCTTCTGCCTTCTGCTAGTGGACATAGACTGGACTTTGTGTGCCTTCGAACTTGTGAAGATCTCCAAGGGCTTGATTTAGAGCTTGCCTCCTGTTGTTTGAAGTCTCAGGGACAGCAAAGACTTCGCGATGCAAGCACCTGGAGTAAGAGGGCAAAGCTGGGCTTTGTGTGACTTCCATCTTGTGAAGATCTCGAAGGGCTTGATTTAGAGCTTGCCTCCTGTTGTTTGAAGTCCCAGGGACAGCAAAGACTTCCCTCTGCCAGCACCTAGAGTCTCTGGAGAGACTCCTACTCTGCCAAGTGGTTCCTATCCATTTCCTGGGACCCTGAAAGGAGAAGCTGGCAGCCTAAGAGGAAGAAATCCATGCACTGACAGCCGTGCGGGGAAAAGATCGACATGACTCTGATCTGCAGATGAAAGATCGACGTGCCGCCGGCCTCGCGGCTGAATATCAACGCTCGCCTGCAACGTGACCTGAAGATCGACACCCGGGACCAGAGAAACGACGCACAGCACCGCTGACGGAGGCTGGTGAGATCGCAACCCGCCCTGCGTGGTTTTCGGATCATCGTGCGGCTGGATTTCTGACGCAAGCACTGCTGGGCATGTAAAAACAATGCAAGGCCTACCTGGACCTGAGAGTTCTTTCCGGTTCGACGCATCGCTCTCCTGTGGAGAGAAGAAATGAGTTGCACCGACCCGATGAAAGGAGAAACGATGCAAGATCTCGCTCGTGAGTGAAATTGACGCATCGCAATCCCTTTTTGACGCACACTCCCCTTGCGGGGTTATTTTTGATGCGCCCAAGGTACAATTTCACGCTAACAGTGTAAGTGTGTATTTAAAATTACATGAAGACTCTTTTTGATTTTTGTTGTTTTGGTCTTGTTTTGTTTAGATAAATATTTCCTATTTTTCTAAACCTGTGTTGTGTCATTTTGTAGTGTTTTCATTAAGTTACTGTGTGTGTTGGTACAAATACTTTACACCTAGCACTCTGAAGTTAAGCCTACTGCTCGTGCTAAGCTGCCAAGGGGGTCAGCAAGGGTTGGCTGAAGGTGATTCTCTTTTAACCTGACTAGAGTGAGGGTCCTTGCTTGGACAGAGGGTGAACTGACTGCTAATCAAATACCCCATTTCTAACACCTTTGTTTTATTTATTAGAACATTCTGTCCTCTAGTGGTGGAATGTTCTAATAGCCTTATATCCCGCTGTAGCTGGGCTATACCGGCCATTAAAGTCTGGCTCCCTTGTCAAAGGCCCTTGTCTTCAGTTCGAACCTCTAACGCTGGATCAGGCCTTTAATGGCCAGAGGGCTGTGGTGGGCTATATGGGTATGTTGAACTTGATGGTCATCTAGGAACAAGATATGTATATATGGTTTCTGATCACTGATGAAGTTCTTTAGGATGATTGATCAAGAACAAAACACATGTTGGAAGGAACATTTTGAAATGTAAATGAACATCTAGAAGTGAAATAAAGAAAATCAGAAGAAGGCTAATAAATGAAGAAAGGCTTCTTAAGTTAAAATGTATTGTGGAATGAATTTCAGCTACTGAGCAGGGAGTCTATTCTAAATACCTGCTGAAAGAATATTGTCTCACACGGGAAAGGCAAAGAATTTAATGATAAGCACAAACTGATTAATTTTGCATTTGTATTTAGAGCGTATGTGACTTCCCAAGTCATTTCCTAATATGATGTGAGCATAAAGAACTCTGGGGCATCTG
This sequence comes from Pleurodeles waltl, assembly GCF_031143425.1. Taxonomy (NCBI): domain Eukaryota; kingdom Metazoa; phylum Chordata; class Amphibia; order Caudata; family Salamandridae; genus Pleurodeles; species Pleurodeles waltl. The sequence goes on from NC_090449.1 coordinate 980,830,247, forward strand.
CTGTGGAGCTGCCCCACTGTTGAAAACTGTTGGGACAAAGTAATAGATCCACTGTGTGGGATTAGGGACATCACCCTGCCTTTCTACCCAATTGTGCTGCTGCTGTACTTGAGCCCCAAGCACAATATATTGACACATTTTTTAAACCTTTGGTATGGGATCCACAATCCTACAAATGAGATTCGATGCACATGATAAACATCTTACAGTGTAGTGCCTACAATGCAGAAACACAAATATTAGTCACGCTAGATATAGAGGCACTATATACCATATCATGAATATATATTTGGAGAAAAGACCCCACGACACAAAATTCCCACTAGATTTATTATTACTCTTGCCTCTTTATGTTTGAAGAGCAATTTCTTTACCTTTGATGGAGTAATGTATTTACAGACAAAGGGAGTCGCAATGGGATGCAGCTTTGCTCCAGAGATTGCCAACCTAGTAATGGATTTCTTTGAAAATAAGTGGATCTACCATAATAGCAATCCATTTTGCGAACAAATAAAAAAATGGTTACGCTATATTGACGATATATTCATGATATGGGAAGGCACTCAGGAGCAACTCATGACATTCCATGGACATCCCATCGCACACCAGACTTGAAATTTACTATGTCTTCAAATTCTACACGAATTAACTTCCTAGACCTATGGATTGTTTCTGAAGAAGGAAGAATCAATGTTAATCTGTACAAAAAAGAGACAGATAGAAACACTCTACTACATTTCACTAGCAACCATCCTCGCAATTTAAAAGAAAATCTTCCCTACGGTCGATTTTTAAGAATACGTAGAAACTGTACAAAGACAGAAGATTATTTTGAAAATGCTGACCATTTGACAACAAGATTGATGGAGAGAGGCTATCCTAAAAAAGTAGTAAAACAAGCATGTAAAAGAGCCTGGTATACTCCCAGAGAACATCTACTCACTCCTAAAGAAAAAGATAAAGCAATTCCCTTGACATGTGATAGAGCGGAACGTGGTAACAATTTACCTGCGTTCGGACGCTCTTTAGGTCGATGAATCTTTTGACTATGTGGGAACTCTCTGTACAATTAATCGAACAGTCTCATCTAATCGATAATCAATAACGAACATAAGCAACACCTTGAACAACATAAGACTTAACAATTAATCCAGAATACATTTCGGCGAACCATGACCTTTCAGTCAGGAATAACCACACCAGTTTATTGCAAAGTTAGTGAATTTATTTCCCTATATTAACAAAGCTAGCACAATATAAATGTGTCTCAACACCAAATGATAAACATAAATGAACATTAATAGCTGTCCATATCGTCGAAACAAGTGTAATCTATGTAGCATTTGAATCACAAGGCATTCGATAATGGCAATGCAAAGCACTAATACGATAATCTGTAATGGGCTAATTGCGTACATTTAGTCAGCATAACAAGATCTCCAATTGCATCGTGCGACATATGGAATCCTCATCTAACCTCAAATTAGCATCAGCATGTGGGACTTCATGCAAAAACAATTTAGCAACATCAATTTAGAAAACTCCTAGCTAGGGCCCTTCTCAAAATCAGCAGTTGGTTACCTAAAAGAAACACAATGCAATTTTACAGTTTCCTTTCATAATTACCAATTCTGATCAGCAATCAATGAAGTCTTCGTCTCACAGGTACCGTTTCTCATCAGCATGGGCCGGGACAAAGGGGCAGGGGTGGACGGGGCAATTGCCTCACGGCGGCAAAGTAAGGCTACTACTTCATGCAAAGGGGCAAATCAAAGTTAAAGTCTCTAGGGCAAGAATCATTAAAGTCTCTTTCTCTCGACTAGAGAAAGCATCAAAGTCTTTCAAAATGGCGTCGCAGCAAAATGGGTCATAGTAGCTACGAAGTCAAAATGGCGGGATGTCCGAAGATAGCGAGAGAGCTTTCCTCTCGTGCACCTGGGTTTTATAGACAACAGTTCAAGTCCTGTAGGGTCTCCATTGGTGGGGTCATAGGTTAGCTTCAAATTGACCAATCAAAAACGACAGTTCTCAAGCTTTTACTTAAGCATACATTATCCTTGGAGATGGGTACGCAAGTTGCAACATTGTTTCTCCATTAGCTTACTCTCAGAGCCTCCATTGTCCGCACCTGCAAGCCGACCTTGAATTAAGGAGAAAATATGCCATGCTGGCACCAACTTTAAGATAAGCATGTGAACAGTCTCTGTGGAAAAATACAGCTCCAAGCAAAAATACACGTTTAATAGCTCAGTGGAAAAATACGAACATCTAAACCGTGAGACCAGGCCATTAGGCCAAAGCCTCCGCTAAAGTAATGCTAAGCTAAAACATTTCAAACAAGCAAATCGTAGCATACGTTTATGATTATGTCAGATTAGTGCAATTCTAATACACCACGTTATATAAAGCACGCGTATAAATGATGGCAAACTACTCTGAGGGCACATTTTGTCCCCGTACAATCTTCATTAATTTGGATAATGTCACACACGATTATTTCAGCACTACGTTTATGCGTTAATAAATCGAAACCTTCATTTTCTGCTTCATCACATGTGTCTTGACTTACAACCCTAAGGCCAATCGAGTTAGATCGATCATCAAAAAAAAATAGAAAATACTGCATCCATTAGGCATACAGAAACCCCTCTTTTCTTTTAAAAGGGGCAAAAATATTTGTGACACACTAGTGCATGCCTCTTTCACGACAAATAAACAAAATAAAAATTTGAGAGGTATGTTAGGCTTCCCCCCTCTTATTGGACATTTCAAATGCAACAATTGCATAGCATGCAAATATACTGAAAACACAAAAACTATCAAATTGAATGGCAAGAACCATCAACAATGTCGCTTTTCCAACTGCAACACAAAAAATGTAGTATATTGCATCAACTGATATACATTGGACAAACTATACAGCCAGTAAAAAATACGCATTTTGCAACACATGTCCAGAATCCGATGAAAAATAAGAAATGCCCCTCTTGTTGAACATTACATTGAGAAGGAACATTAAGATGACAAACTAAAATGGTCAGTTTTATATGTAGTGGAGAAATCACAGACAGGCAAAGACCATTCCTCCATTCTGTGCAAAATGGAGGCTCGTCTAATTGAAAAATATAATACTACAAGGAGAGGCCTGAATGATTTAGATGAATTATGGTCCCTGACAAAGGAATAATAGATATTGAGTTCTTCCTCACCAAAATCAGCTTCCTCTGTTAATACTGTATACACAGCAGTACATCAGCTGTAAGATCTTTGTTAGACTTTAATAAATAATAGGAGAACAAGCAAGTATAAGAAGTAAGTGATTTATTAACCAAGAAGAAGAGCCCGTTTTTTGATAATCGCCTTGATGTATTACACAACACACACATAAGATATTATGCGGCATTCAATTCATTTGAAAAAAACAGTCATCGGTGGCATAGAATATAGTTACAATAACAAAGGATAGAAGGATTAAATACCCGACATACATGCTAAGATGGCTGCCATGTATTATATTATTACAAAAATGACGGAAGATTACATTGTAAGACTGTCTTCACTTTTTAGTTCCTTCTCCGGCTACCGGCCGGAAAGTCTTTAAATACGTGCAAAATGCTCGCGATTGCACATATGCTGACGGAGACACGCGAAACACAAAAGCAGGCCTGAGTGGGAACGCAGGAGAGGGACAGCTTAAAAAACATGACATATTCATGTAAGTACGAGCGCATATGAAAAAACAGCTCCTTAATGTACCCAATACAAATGAGTAGCATGGCTCTGACAGAGCTTTTATGTTTGCAGTGCCCCGTAACTGAGTGGGAACACAGGAGGCTGCCCGTCTCCAAAAGAGCTTCTGCCACCACACATTTAATGTAAGTAAGAAAAACATAATTAAACTGTAGTACATATAAATGACTAGCATGGCTCTAAATGGAACATTTATGATTACAGTGCCCGTAACAAAGCGCAAACAATGAAAATATACAAATAAAACAAATATTTTTGGATATTCCAAAAGAGAAGGTTAGTTGTCAGGGTACCAGTTTAATATATTACAATACACATGATTTGGGTGTCAATAAGTAACATCAATAGAGTACAATTTTCAAATTAAAGCATATGCAAATTATGCATAAAATTCTTTTTTTCTCTTTTTTTTCTCTTTGTCTATGTTCATAATCAAATAATTATAAGCATGCAGCGTCCTTTAAACTCAGAACACACACCCGTGGTGTATATATAAGGGTGAACAATGTGCTTTCCAACATTTATGGCTCTAAAACTATTTTATGAGTGTCATTTTAAGATAATGATATCTCTAACAATTAAAAAAAAAAACATTTACGGTGTATATGCAAGGGTGAACAGTGTAACTTATCACACTGGCGGTTTATAAAGTACTTAATTGTGATGCTCGAAAACAATGATACAAACGTTAATTTATATACAGGCACTGAGTGTTACATCCTGAAGAGGCCAGATAATTATAAAGGCCGAAACGCGTCGACAATACAGACTTTGGAGGAATGCCCTTGGAATTTACAAACCAATGATAAGAAAAGAAATGGATGGTATCAAAAATACACAGGATGAATATCAACCTAAAAAATGACAATTACAACCGACTGCTAGCTAGAAAAGAGCAGCAGTGTGCATAGAAAAAAGACTCCAGTGCAAAAACTTTCATTTAGTTTTGTTTTTTTGTGATTATTCTGAATTGGTGACAAAATTGGTGTTTTATGTTGTACATGTTGTATACGTGGAATATGCTTTTTTTTTGTGTTTTCTTATTATTTATGTCAAAATATATAAACATGTTCTGATCGGGGGCGGGGAAAAGCTACAAAAGAACAGACTAAAAGTTTCGTAAATAAAATAGACAATAACTGTCTTCGAGTGAATAATTTATTTTTTCACTTAGGATTTATGTCATGAGATATATCTATCTCGCCTGTATACTGAATTCTTCAGCTGCTGTGATAGGTGTTCCAAGCTCCATTAGGAGATTCATTACATTGGCTTTGCTAAGAAAGGTAGAAAGTAGCAATGAGATGCATATTGTAATGGTCGAGGGATACTACGGCAAAACAAGACCATGAATTTTCTTGGATCATTGAGACAATACTGGTTAGGGAAAAGGCCACCCCTACCTCTGTGAATGAATCCATACTTTGAAGGGGTACAGAGTAAACAAGACTATCACATCCAAGCAATGGTGCTTTCTCTTCGAGGGCAGGGGAGCATCACCTCTACCCCCTGCCCGCTGCGAGCCAAGCAGGAAAAAATAGAATGGCAATGACAAGATTTCATTGCCTTTTTATTTCTTCCTACGCAGCATGCTCTAGCCCAGAGACATTCTGAGCGTGCTCACTGCTTCCAGCAGCAGAGGGCTGGAGCAGTGCCTGGACTGGATGCTCCAAAGTGCGCATGTCACTGCTTTTTGCCGGCCAAAGTGACATGCGCACTTTGAAGCTATCCACTTAGCTGTCTTAAGACAGCTGAGTGGAGACCAGGCACAGGCCTCCAGGGACTGAAGGAGAATCCTGTCACGATGCCTCTTTCATGCTGGTTGCCACCATGAGAGCAGCGTCTGGATTGGTTAGGGAAGCTCTTCCTCTATCGGAGAGCAGAAGCACAGGAGTAGGACATGCAGCCCGTGGATAAGTATTTTTTTAAATTTTTTGTACTGTGTGATGCATGTGTGTGTGTAATGCATGTGTGTAATGTATAGAAATGTGTAATGCATGTACGTGTAGTGTTTGTGTTTTAGTTAGTGTGATTTGGACTTTTGATGGGAGGGGTGCTTTACTGTAGGGTTTCGGAGGGATGGGGTGCTTTTTTTTTGCAACGTGGAGGACACTTCACTCGCTCCACCACTTTAAAAGGGAACAAGCTGCCACTGCATGCGAGAGACGTTAAGTGGTAGCAGATTGTGTGATTCTGGGATGCACTTTAGAGTTTCTTCGCCAGCTGTTTTGGAGTCAATTAAAATGTACTACTGTAGTGCTCTTTTACACGCAATATCACATATCGTTTTGAATTAGCCCCAAAACATCTCAAACACGAATAAAATGTGATTTCTCAGGGACTATTAATTTACTATTGGTACAAATAGAAATTACTGCACCCTCTTTGCCTCTTTAGGTCGAGCCTCAACAGCGCACATGCCCTGTCTGCAAAATCAATTGGATGGAGTATAGGACTTTGCTCTCACCTGCCGCTGCCTGCAGCTTGCCATAGGTTAAAGGCAGTGTCACTCTTGTTTTGCTGCCTCTTAACTAGTTTGGAAGCCGATACGTCACTTCCTGTACTTGGCTGAGGAGTAACGGACAAATACAATTTAATTATGCCTGGAATGTTTTTCTGTTGTTTGGGCAGGCTATTTATCTTTGTTTCCTGCCTCTCATGTTTGACAGTAAGCACTCGTCTTCACACATGTGGTTTGTTTTCCACATTTGCCCTTCACTTTGTACTTAGTTTACATAATCAGTAAAAAGTAGTTGTGTCGTGCTTGTGTTTTGTACATTTGTTTGTGGATTTATATAGCATGAAATCGACCCAGGAAAGAATCCTCAACAGCGGCTCTCTCCGCATACAGGAGAACCTACACTACAATATTCACTGCACAACACAGTTTTGCCCATAACTCAACCTGTGGTGGTCCTAGGTCAATGGGACTACTACCAAAACATTCGGAATGATGTGCTCTTTCTGTCCAGGCCATCTTGGATCACACTAGGTTATAGGGAGGCAACAAATCATAACCTCTCCCACCATTGAATACATATTTAAATTATTTTATGGCTGGAGCTTTTGTTTTTGCAGCTGAGAGGAATCTGTGTTTAAGAGCCTTGTTAGTAATGATATTGGACAACAATGCTCGGCCTGCAAATGTGTAATGCACTATGCTTTCCAAGGACTGAAGGATGACAATTTCCCCAAGGCACTACTAACTCAGTAGGCTCCACAGGAACATTTAAGCACCAGTGAATTGCACCTTCTGCTAATGCACAAACACAGTTCTTTTCTGAAAAAGGTTTAATGTATGCATGGAAACTCACTCCATAATGCTTTGCAGGCATTTCTTTTACCACTCTATTTTGGCCATAATTCAGCCCGTGGAGGTCCAACAACAAAGGGACCACCACCAAAACATACAGAACCATGAGCTCTTTCTGTCCAAGTCATCTTGTGGGTCACACTAGGTTAGAGGAGTCCCAACATCATAACCTCTTCCAACAGTAGATGCATATTTAAGCTCTTTTATAGTTGGAACTTTTGTTTTTTACAGCTGAAAGGAGTTTGTGTTATATAGGCCATGTTTGTAGTAATATTCTGCAGCCCTGCTTGGCCTGCAAATATGTAATATGCTATGCTCTTCAGGGGCTGAAGGATGATAATTACCCCAAGGCACTACTAACTCTGTTAACTCCACAGGGGCATCTGCCACGACTAGTGGTATTGAACTTTCTGCTAATGCACAAACACAGTTTATTTCTGATAAAGGTTTAATGTACAACACAGCTAAATATTTCAGCCATTTCACTGAAGACCTTTTACTTCTCCAGCCATTTTCACGTTTGGGGGACATTCTGAGCTTCTGATGTAAGAAGAAGTTCTGGCAGCATTCTGTGACAGTGTACTCTGAGTGCTTTTGGCTCCACAGGGACATCTAGCCACTGCCAGTGGTACTGCACCTTCTGCTGTTGACTCTACAGGGACATCTAGTCATAACCAGTCGTACTGCACCTTCTGCTGTTGACTCTACAGGGACATCTGGTAAGGACCAGTGGCACTGCACCCTTGTGCCACTGACTCCACAGTTAAATGATATTTAAAAGGCCTGCTAGGCCTGGGAATGTATAATACACTATGCCCTCTAGGGGCTGAATATATGGTTACATCACCATGTTTCTTCCAAATGCTAGTTTTACAGTGGTGCTCTGTAGGGGCTGTTCAGACCATAACAGTCTAATGCCAAGTGTATGAAGAAATGCACAAACACAGTTAATTTCTGATAAAGTATTAATGTGCTGCATAGCTAAATATTTATAGGGTCCCAAATACTAGGTTGTTATTATCATCCTTTTCAACGCCAACAGCTCTAACTCTTGGTAATGCAAGACCCATTGCATTGCAAATGCTTGTTACTAATAGGGAGTTGGATGTTTAGGGGCCAGTTCACAAACGCATATAAGATGATGTGAAGGAGTACTACCTGAGTAGCTTTTTAAGTGCTCCAAAATTACTTTTTAAATAGGCCCCTCTGCAGTTAGGTCACACAAGTTTATTGTTAAGTAATCAATCTAACTCAGTGTACTTGACCTTTCTGAATGTTATATAGTTGCTAAAGAAGTGATTATTGTGCTGACTTACCTAGATATATAATGAATGACATGCAATAACATACCTGAAATGCCTAGCCTTTTCTAGATATGAATGATATATTTCATGTGTCATAAGTTCAATGCCGATTCTCGATAAATAAATAGTACACCATAACATAATATATCATTTTTAATGGCAAACGTACTTGCACAGAAACAATTTACATTTGCAAATAGACTCAAAGAAACAAATAAACAGACATTTGCACATGTGGCCGACATCAGCCTTTACCTCGTTTAAATCTTGAATTTTTATCCCAGACTTCTACAGCTTCAGTTTAGTGAAATAGAATGGTGGGGACAGATGCTTCGCATTACAGAATGGATCTGTTAAAAAGTACACACAGCAATGAAATGGCAAAGCATTTTTCAAATAATTGGTGGTTCATAACAATAAAAATAAATTGGAGGTTAAATGAATCACTTGTATACTAGTGATCCTACCACTCTAATGACATGTTACGTATGGCCTAGTGGTAATAAGAAAGTATGCTGTTCTATCTCTGTGATCTTTTGGGTCAATGACCAGTGCTGTCTTATTTTTTTCTTTCGTAGTCATGCCTCTGTGTATTAATAAATATTTTTTAAAACTTCCTATTCATGTTATCTTCATGTTTTCCCATGTTTTCTCATTATGGAAGCAAATCACATGCCTATTTCTGTTGCACTTAGCAGATAAAAGTGCTGTTGATGGGTTTGTCTTGTCTGATCAGCTGGAAAGTGAGTTCCCCCAAGTGCTAGTGTGGCTGAGGACTGAACTATAACTGCAAACCACCATCCCCAATAAGCACATGCTTTCAGTTCCATTACATTACCAAATGTATAAATCAGAGAACCACCAGATTAGGTACTGTTAGAAATGGGGTCTTTGGGTGGCAGTCAGGTTACACCCTGCCAAGCAAGGACCCTCACTCTAGTCAGGGCAAAGGAGGAACACACCTGGTTAACCCCCACTTACCCCTTTGGTAGCTTGGCACGAGCAGACAGGCTTATCCCAGAAGCAATGTGTAAAGTGTTTGTACCAACACACACAGTAACACAGTGAAAACACTACAAAATGGACACCACACCAGTTTAAAAAAATAGGTAATATGTATCTAAATCAAACAAAACCAAAACAACAAAAATCTAACATACACAAGTTAAAATAAGAATTTTGAAAAGAATAAGAGTCTTACTCCTTAGAAACCAATGGAAATGATGATTTTGTACAAAGTACCAGGTTTGTGTCAAAAATAAAGCTGCATGGTGAGCATGCATCGGAAAAGTCAGCGATGCATTGATTCCTTCCTTGCAAGGGAGGCTGTGTGTAATTTCTTCTCCAGTCAGGTCGACGGTGAGTCATTTTTCTCCCTTACAAGAAAGCGATGCATCAATTTCCACACAGGGCACCTCGAATCCGTGCAGAGTCAGGATGACTTTGATGCCCAGGGACGACGCATGGAAAATTTGTTGCACGGTGTTAGAAAACCCTGCTACATGGGGTTTGCGTCATTATCAGCAACCGCAAGCGAGAGTTGCGCATCGTTTCTCCAGCCACAATGCGTAGATCTCCCAACCGCGATGCAGGTGGAGCTCAATTTCAGCCACAAAGCTGGCGGCACGTCATTTATCAGCTGCGTTGCAGATGGTGCGTCAAAAAGTTCCTGCATGGCATTCTGTGCGTGGATTTTCAGCTCTTGTCCAACTTCACCTTTAAAAGGCCCAGGGACTGGATGGAACACCACATGACAGGGCAGAACTCTCACGAGAGAGTCCAGGTGCTGGCAGAGTAAGTCTTTGGTGGCTCTGAGACTTCAAAATAGGAAGCAAGCTCAGCCCTTGGAGATTCTGAAGCAGGAATGCACAAAAAAGTCCAGTCTTTGTCCCCTTTCACAGGCAGAAGCCACAACTGTAGGATAGCTCAACAAAGCACAGTCACAGGCAGGGGCAGCACTTCTCCTCAGCTTTTCTCCTTGGGAGAGGTTCCTCTTATATCCAGAAGTGATTGTGAAGAAATCTAAAGTATGGGGTTTTGGGTCCACTACTTATACCCCTTTCTGCCTTTGAAGTAGACAAACTTCAAAGGAAAGTCTCTGTTGTTCACAAGAGCCTGCCTTGCCCTGGCCAGGCCCCAGACACACACCATGGGGTTGGAGACTGCATTTTGAATGGTCAGGCACAGCCCATTCAGGTGTAAGTGACCACTCCTCCCTCCACTCTAGCAGGAATGTCTTGGTAGGATATGTAGGCTACACCCCAGCTCCCAGTTCGGGGATTCACAAACAGCCCAACTGACAGAGAATCAACAAACAGGCAGAGTCACAGAATGGTTTAGGCAAGAAAATACCTACTTTCTAAAAGTGGCATTTTCAAACTAACAATCTAAAAAACAACTTTACTAAAAGATGTATTTTTAACTTGTGAGTTCAGAGACACAAAACTCCAAATTTCTATCTGCTCCCAAAGGGAATCTGCACTTTAAAGTTATTTGAAGGCAGTCCCCATGTTAACCCATGAGAGAAAGGGATAGGCCTTCCAGCAGGGAAACCCAAATTTAGCATGATTTCACTGTTAGGACATGTAAAACACATCAGTACATGTCCCACCTTTAACAGACACTGCATCCTGCCCATGAGGCTACCTAGGGCCTACCTTAGGGGTGCCTTACATGCAGATAAAGGGAAGGTTTGGGCCTGGCAAGTGGGTACACTTGCCAGGTCGAATTGGCAGTACAAGACTGCACCCACAGACACTGCAGTGGCAGGTCTGAGACATGTTTACAGGGCTACTCATATTGGTGGCACAACCAGTGCTCCAGGCCCACTGGTAGCATTTGATTTACAGGCCCTGGGCACCTCTAGTGCACTTTTATTAGGGACTTACTATTAAATCAGATATGCCATTCATGGATAAATCAATTTACACATAGAGCATATGCACTTTAGCACTGGTTAGCAGTGGTAAAGTGCCCAGAGTCCTAAATCCAACACAAACTGGTCAGAAAAGATAGGAGGAAGGAGGCAAGAAAATTGGGGATGACCCTGAAAAAAGGTCCAGGTCCAACAGGTACTATTACATCCCTACTGAAAGGGAGACAGAATTTTTTCGAGGCAGTGCTGTGTGATCAGAAGTAAAAAAAATGCGTCATAGATGGAAGTCATGAAAACTTTATGAGGAAGGTGCACAGGGTTGACAGTACACATAGGGCCAGATTTGCAAGGGCTTAGTGCCACTGGAGCGTCACTTTTCGTGACACTCTGGTGGCTCTGCGGAGTGTGCCACATTTACAAGGCGGTGCTAAGCCACTTTTTCTGCATCAGAGAGGCATGCAATGGGTGTTGAGGTGGAATGCCCACAGAACTTTTGATGCTGCTACGGATTTAAAAGAAGGCGTAAATCTGTGGCAGCGCCAAAATCTAACGCCACACCAGGGGTGGCATTAGCATGGCACAATGGGGAGGAAGTCTTTTATTTCTCCTTGTTTTTGCAGAATGTAGCACACATAGAAAAAACAAAAGGCCATGAATGATTGCTTATGTGCAGGAAGCTGTACCTTCCTGCACATAATCAATCATTCAAAACTGACGATTTGATACTTCAATGCGTGCTGCATTTTGCAGCACACATTGAAGTGCCAATTCGCCATTGTAGATTGTTTATGTGCAAATGCTGCCAAAGAGGTTTATAACATTTTTCAAGACTTCAGTCCCCAGTGACTTCAGAGATTAAAACCCATCCTGCATCGAAGTTGTGGAATGTTATTGGCTTTTTCTTTATTGTAAGGTGAGACTTATAGAGGAAGAATAGTCAACACTGCATCATATGACAAAGCTGATTCATCTGAGATGATGACTAGATTTAGAGTGTCATTCGGGGTTCAGCAGAATGCGAGTTTCCTCAGAGATGGGGTTTCCCTGCCCAATTTAGAAGTGAAGTAACTACAAGGTTTACACCAGTGGAGCATCTACTGCCTGCACCGTTAGAAACTTCTGACCTGACATTGGAGATTCTGTGATATCTAAATTTGGTGGGTGGCCCGCCACCAAGAAAGGGGACAGCATGGCCTGTGCTAACCTCGTAGACCGACTACTGCTCACCACAGTTGAATGAAGTCCTTAATTCCTTCAACAACTTGAGTGATCATAGTTCAACATATTATTTGTCAACATTTGGGCTTCTGTCTTCCCAAAGAGCCATCATCGACCATCAATTGCAAATTTTTTGGCCATTTGTGGCTTACAAATAATTAAAGGGACGGGGAGGTAGATGTATTGAAAATAGGGCCCCAATTCCACCTGTAAATACCAACAATCAAAAAATGAGATTCGAGCTAGCATGACATCTCTCCTAACCTGGAAATCTTTTTTTATATTTTAAAAGAACTCTCACTTCTGAATTCTCCATTGGCGTGCTTCATCATTGGGTCCTCATCCAGAGCATTTACTGTGTCTAGGTGGAACCAACAGCCCCCTCTCCCTCAAGGCAGGGAGCTCTTGTAAGAGGAATTTACTGTGGGATCTGTTTAGAAAGTATAAAATTACCTCAATTCTCCTGGTAACACTTTTCTTGAGTTTCTGGCAACTTGGATAAGGTTAAATACAAGTGGGATGCTGAAAGTGGCTACATTAAGGGTCCCCTACATCACCAGCAAGAATGGTCTACATGTTTCTGCCACATAAGCCCCAACCCTCTCTGGTGGATTGACCCACAACCTCGATATCACAGAACCTTGTGGTTCCCCTATAGCATAGGGAATCTATCCCACAGCTTGAGTTTTATGCCTAGACAATTTCCTGCATACGTATTATGTTATAGAGTGTGTGATGAAGTTCATTCATTCATGCATATCACAAACTTACACACATCTTGGGTTCAATTCGCCTGATACCTCAATGGGGGGTGCTTATGTGCCCCGTAGGGTGTATTGGAGGCACGAACACCCTGTAGTCATGCTTTCATTAATGCTTCTACAATTTGGTGATACCTATTAGGACCTCCAATCCCTGCAACAGAAAGGATCCCCAGGTTAGGAGATGTGTCATTCTGGCTTAACCTACTTTTTTGATGGTTGCCATTTGTTGTTTATGACATGCAATGGGTTATATTTTATGCCACAAAGTCCCTAAACCGACTAACAAAGCCCTACTACAATCCTGAAACTACGTCAACTTAAAAAAAAAGGAAAATATTTTAATTAATTCTGGTTACATTTGACATTTAATTAGAAATGTTCTAAATGTAGTTCTAACCCTATTCTGATCTTAACCTTATTTATAAACCTGAACCTTAATTGATTTAAATAACATGTAATTTACTTGATGTTGGAAATTTGCCTTCTTGCAAGGTCTCCAGGGATTTTTTTTTCTTTTCTTTTTTCCCCTTTTTTACGGAACCCTATTTTGTTGACTGGAGAACTCAGTGCACTTTACAGGGGTAACATGCTTGAGCTCTCATGTTTAACATATTAACATACTAAAATCGGTATACCACTGACTGGCACATTCAATTACTTGTAAATCCCTAGTATATGGTATGCTGTGTACCCAGAACCTATACATTAAATGCCAGTGAGCTGCAGCATTTATTGTGCCTCTCACTACAGTGACACTGCAAACCATGTCTTCAAGGCTGCCACAGCAGCCTGGTTGTAAGCTTAAAACTGGTAATCAAACCTGGCAAAATAACCTAAGGCTTAAACTTCCTTAGTCATACTTATGTCACCCCTAAGATTTGCCCTAATTCCCAAATGGCTTGATTCATGGTACTTAAATTTAGGAAATGCATATTTAATGTTTTACTTGTCTTGGCAGTGAAAGACCTCCAATGTCGTTTTCACTGTGAAAAGGCTGGGTCTCCCATAGGATAACATTTGTCTACACTATCACATTTCATAAGTGCTAAATTAATTTTGGGAATAGCTGGAAAAACGTTCAAAGACTCATTTTAATAATAATTTGAAATCCATCTTAACTGTTGAGCTGAATTCTATACTACTATTTTGGAAAGTACACTTTTAAATGTCATTTTCCTGCCTAAAACCAAAGGGATCCTCTAAGTGTCCTGCTGTGACCTGACCTCCGATTGCTCCCTTGTGGTGAGATGTGGATTAATTCTCAATAGTGGACAAAGGGCTCTGGGTATGGGAAGGGACTCTCCTCCCTTGACAGGGTGGCCTGGGAATTGTGCCAAACCACTTCCTGAACTTCAAAAGATGCCCATCCTGCCTGGCACTGGCAGATGAAGATCACACCTAGGCCTGCCTCTCACTTGTCTCTTTTATCAGGCTTGCTCTAATTCTAGAGAGTGGGAAGGTAACTGACCAGAACTGGTTTAGGGGGTGAACAAAGGATTGCCCTCAACCCATAGGCTGCCACTGGGCATACATATGGACCCCACAGACTGCCTACCTGCCTTGAACCCAGGACCATAGAAGTGACTCCAAGAGTCAGTTGACTGGCCTCCTGTTTGATCTAAAGGGACTCAAAAAGCTTACAGAGGCCTATCTCCCAGCAACTGCTCAGCTGACAAGTTCCAAACAGACCTGGCTGGGACCCATCTACTGGCCTCCTTGGGGGTAAGTCTTAATTCCCAAACAAAGCCTCACAAGTCCTGGACCCTTGGCTAGTGTTAGAGTCTACAACTCCTCTCCCCAAATGAGAGAAGTAGGACTTAGAAACTTTTTTCTAACTTTCTGCCTCGAGAATCAACAGAGACCAAGGTTCCTGTTGAAGCCACAGCTACAATTTTGAATTACCGGTCAATTTCAACGTGCTTGGTTACCCCTCACTGAAGATTCAACTTCCAGAAAATGTGCTAAGTATAAAAGTACAAACAAAAAGGGCTTCACTAGGCCAGACACCCAGCAGCATCCAATTGAGGGCAAGGTCTTCCCGGGCATGAACTTTGTACTTCACCTCCTCAGTGTTTCATCGCCTTTGTTGCTAACCACATTAGGAATCTCCTCTTCGGCAGCCTGACATCATCAAGCCCAGCTTCAGATTCAGCACAGCTTCAGATCCAACTAGCCCAGCAGATGAGTTACTGGCAACCACTTTTTCCCAATAAAAGTTTCTAAGTCAGATGGTGAACTTTCCACCAGGATAAATCAGGTCTCTGTATCTGACCTAGGACACATCTCAGTTGGCCTTAACTTTTGACTTTGACATAGTCTAGCATGACCACATACCCATTGTTGGTGCTTTTTACTTTCTCTGCTAATTTTATTTCAGGCTTTACAGATTCATAACATTGGTTCTGCTTGTTGGATTTCTGTTGTTTTGTTGCTATTGCATTAATTAAAATATTCTCTTTCTCATGCTGTGTTTTCACTTTATTACTGTTTGAGTGCCTCATACCTGCTTTACACATTGCCTCTAAATTAAACCTGACTGCTTCATGCCAAGGTGCCAGAGGGTTTAGCAAAGGTTTATTTAGTGACTTCAGTGGTTCACCCTGACAATGATTGTGGTCATCATTTGAAGTGGGTTCTTACCCCCTTCAACTAATACTCCGATTTCTTACAAATAATTTTCCCTATTGTACCCCTAATCATACCCATAAAAATAACCCTTGATTAACTGTAAACGTTCTACCCTATAGTTAAATCATAAATACATTTAAATTTAAATTAAGCTATTTTCTTTTATCTATTTTAAATATCAACCCTTGCTATAAATGTACTCAATTTGCATGACATTAAATACCTTATTTATTGTTAGCATAGTCACCATACTGCAGCTAGACCTCATGTTTTTATTGAATAAAATGTAACTAAATAAAAAATGTTGTCTCTTATACTACCCCAATGTCTAAATAATGCACATTAAATTAATTAAATACCTAGTTTTAATGTGAATGTAAGTGTAATGCTACTTTTAGTCTTTAGTTAATTTAGATTACGTCATTCTAATGTCATAAAATGTAATTAACCTATCCCTAATTTCAAAGCGAACCTCATTCCAACCCTTAGTGTGCACTGGATTAAATTAATTTTATTAAACAATATTCACGTAACAATAATAGTAAACCAAGTTCAATTTAAATAAATTAGTAACCCCCTACTCTTTCTTAAGTTTGATATTATTTTATTGACTTGAATTAAATTCTAATATTTACTTCAATCAATGATGTGGCAATATCTAAAGTGGTTATCTGGGTTATTGCTCCCTTGCTATAGTTGCATCAATGGAGAGTCCCATCAATATAATGTTATTAATATCGGGGTGGTATGTATGGACATCCTACCTTTCGAATCAAGCTCTCTTCCTAAAGGAATTGAATGGGCAGTTGCCTATCTCTATTGAAACTTTCATGGGACGCTGTGATCATTCTCACTCTTTCTAATTTACCTAGCTCCATTTTCCTGGAAAGAGTAGCAATGTTTGTTGTGGAATAATGGTACCCTAATCATTAACAACTTAGGCCCATATTTATACTTTTTGACGCTAAACTGCGCTAACGCAGTTTAGCGTCAAAAAATTTAGCGCCGTCTAACGCCATTCCGAAGCGCCATGCGGGTGCCGTATTTATGGAATGGCGTTAGCCGGCGCAAGCAGACCGGCGCTGCCTGGTGTGCGTGGAAAAAAACCACGTAGACCAGGCAGCGCCGGCGTAGGGGGAAAATGGCGCTAGGGCGTCTTAAAATGGCGCAAGTCGGGTTGACGCTAAAAAATCGTCTTAACCCGATTTGCGCCATTTTTTCGACGCCCAGACGCCATTTAAATGACTCCTGTCTTAGTAAAGACAGGAGTCATGCCCCCTTGCCCAATGGCCATGCCCAGGGGACTTATGTCCCCTGGGCATGGTCATTGGGCATAGTGGCATGTAGGGAGGCACAAATAAGGCCCCCCTATGCCACCCAAAAAAAATTGAAAAATATAAAAAATTATACTTACGTGAACTTACCTGAATGTCCCTGGGGTGGGTCCCTCCATCCTTGGGTGTCCTCCTGGGGTGGGCAGGGGTGGCAGGGGGGGTCCCTGGGGGCAGGGGAGGGCACCTGTGGGCTCATTTTGAGCCCACAGGCCCCTTAACGCCTACCCTGACCCAGGCGTTAAAAAGTGGCGCAAATGCGGGGTTTTTTGACCCGCCACCTCCCGGGCGTGATTTTTGCCCGGGAGTATAAATACGACGCATTTGCGTCGCCGTCATTTTTTTAGACGGGAACGCCTTCCTTGCATCTCATTAACGCAAGGAAGGCGTTCACGCTAAAAAATGACGCTCTTTGCCCATACTTTGGCGCTAGACGCGTCTAACGCCAAAGTATAAATATGGCGTTAGTTTTGCGCCGAATTTGCGTCGAAAAAAACGACGCTAATTCGGCGCAAACGGAGTATAAATACGGGCCTTAGCATTTAACCAGGCACAGCAGAGGAGTCTGATGTGTGAGGCACTTTTGACAGTTCAACAGTTCCCAGCTTTACCTGGGTGTTGGCACTTGAAAAGAATGAGAGAATTTCCGTTTTTTTTTTAAGTTACAGGGGTAGCCTCGCCTTCTCTCAACATGTTGGTGGACTAGTTGGCAGCTGTGGGCCGCATTCAATCAGCTGTCATTCATACTTCATGTCTGGAGACCTTGCAGTCACTCCTGCACTTAGCTCTGATATCATGTGGGACTGGAGAAGCCACTCACAGCTGATGGAGTTTCAGACTGTGGTTGCTTGTAACTGTAAATATCTTAGGTCAATGATAACTGGAGGTACTTCAGGTCTCAGTCACTCGAGTTTCAGAACATACAGGTAGTTTGGCAAAGCAGTGTTTGCATGTTATGTCAGTTAAGCTGGGAGAACCTTTTCCGAAATTAGGGCCAGATGTAGGAAAATCCAATTTTGCGACTTGCAAATTGCGAGTCTGACTGACTCGCAATTTGCAAGTCGCAAAATTGGATGCAGAAAGGTGTCTCAGACACTTTCTGCGACTTGCTATGGGGTCGCAAAGACCCACCTCTTCAATATTCATGAGGTGGGTCGCATTTTGCGACCCCATAGCGAGTCCCTGCACTCACAGGGATGGTGGCCTGCTGTAGTCAGCAGACCTCCATGTCTGTGACTGCTTTATAAATAAAGCTGTTTTTTTTTTCATTTTGCAGCCTGTTTTCCTTAAAGGAAAACGAGTTGCAAAATGAAAAAAATACCAAAACCATTTGGTTTCGTTTTTTTCGACATTCACAAAGAGGAAGGGGTCCCCTGGGGACCCCTTCCCTTTTGCGAATGAGTTACCACCAGTGTGACACTGGTGGTAACTGCGAGTTGGTTTGCGACCGCATTCGTGATCACAAAGCAACTCTGCGTTGCTATGCGAGTCGCAAATAGGAAGGGAACACCCCTTCCTACTTGCGAGTCGTATTCCCAAATTGTGAGTCGGTACCGACTCGCAATTTGGGAATGAGCATCGCGTTCGGCCGTTTGCATGCCGCAAACTGCGATTTTTGCAGTTTGCGACATGCAAATGGCTTACTACATCTGGCCCTTAGGTCGGCGTCTGTTATACTCCCTGTGGCAATCTGAGATTTCTGAAGCTGTCCCAGCGTCTCTGGCTACAGAAGAGGGCTTCTTTTGTGGCAAGGCTTTTCTCAGAAGATAATGATGAGGAGTGCCTCTAACTGCAGCACCCACTACAATAGCATAGACAAGTGTGGATTTTGGCACCTGGTTCTCAACAGCCATTTTGGGAGACAAAAGATCAGGCTCTACCTGAAATATTCCAATCACACCTAACAAATATTCTGCTGACTCACCTCTACTTGCCAATTATGAGCCCTAATTACAGTGCTCGGACCGAGATAATCTGCAGACTCTTCCCAAAATACCACTACAGCCGTTTCTCAGTCCTCCTACCCATTAAGGTTGGGACTGTTCCCTCCAACTCAGGAATTCCATCAATATATTTCCTTGTTTGATGAGACCAATCCCCGACCTCCATCTTTTTTCAGGATATATGGGGAGGTAGTTGAAAATTAATCACAATTACCTGGTCAAGCATTTGCTTATATTTAAAAGGGAGCCTTGCTAAGAACACCACATACACACATTCCATATGCATATTCCCTCTGGATGTCAGAGCAGGGCCTGTGAACTATGTTCAGGCAGAACATTGGCATCATGCTCTCCCTCCGTAGGAAAAAGGCCTCAGAATGACTCTCAAAAAAAATATTTAAAGTAGAGTCACAATATTTTTGTAAACATTATTTAAAAAAACAACGTATAGGCAACTATATTATGGTACCAGACCGACCACAACTCCTATCAATGCAACATATGAAAGTACGATGCATAAGAAATGTCAACATCAAATTCAAAACAAATCTCATAGGAAGAAAATCACTAATGGCACTTTGCATTCTGGCTACTGTGTTCTGAATGGTCTGTGGTCTTCTGCTGAGTTACATTCACAAACAGAACTATTGCTGATCACAATGTATTCTATGGGAAATATTTCTTCGGAAGCCTGATTTGAAGATGGGCTCTGTAGGCATATTGCTGGCTGGCTGGCCAGACTCCCTGAGACACAGATGAATTGGCTGGTAGATGATTTTGAATTTCCACGGTATGGCAGTGTCTTAATAGGTGGGTAGAGTTAGGGAACCAAGCATTAAGTATGGCTGGAATAATGCTGAGTCTGCCCAGGCATTTCCATATTTCAGAGGCAATGACCTGCAGAAAATGGCCTAATACTCATATAGATCGCTATGCCGCTGCATTCACCTGTGAAACAGTACCAAATGCCACACTAAATAATTCCACAGTATCAGGTCAAACTCAGAGTAAGTAGTACTACGATAGGATAGGTGGACAGCATATGGACTGACAGCTTATAACATGCCATTGGCTAAGAAAACATGCACATCTACAGACAAAGAAGAGGATTTTCAAACTTGTGTGGAACACTGGCAACTGACTTACGAGCAGTGCTTAATTTGTGCTTTTTGTTTCTGGTGCTGAGCACCGGCACTTATTTTTGCGGGCCAGAGCTTATCTTTCTGCCTCAAGCACTCACTGCGAGCAAAAGACACATATAAGTAAAACGGAGGAAGAGAAAAACGAAAGATTCACAATCGGAGAAAGCAGAAAGCTGCAAGAGTGAGCTGAGGGGGCAGGGAGTACCTTAAAATGGATTGAAGAGGCCCGAGATGGCTTCAGGATTACGCCGCCTCGGTATTCCTTGTTCGCACATTTAATTGCGGCAGCCGCGTATTTAAGAGGAGGGCTTTGAGCACCGGCACCTGTTTATTTACAAATTAAGCATTGCTTACGAGTAAAATTCAGTAGGCACTGACTCTTTAGTCAATTTTGGCACTTTCGATTCTGAAATTCGTGATGTGATCAGCCTGGGAGGAATTTTGCTTTGTTTTAAACTCGGCTTTAACAAAATCAGTCCCGCTTTACGAGGAATATATCTTGAAGACTTAAAAGCCTTACTTCTATAACCAAAACTATTCTATTGACTCATTTCTAGCGTCTTTCTCCCTGAAGTGGTTTCAAAATAGTATTACAAAAATCTTAAGTGAGTACATTGGCTATACATATCATGAGGATGGACAACAACATGCAAAATGATACTGGTTGCAAATCAAGGGCAACCCTGATGACATGGTGCCAGTTGACAGCCAATATGCTAAATTTAAGACTGTTATTATCATAACAGGACTTACTGGCTGAAGAACATCTATGGTCCTTTGCCTAGAAAGTCCACCCACTAAAATCTCGGGTGTGAAATTAGGACTAATCTGGGGAATCAGGACTGAATTTATCGATTACCCTTTTAATCCTAATGTCAAGGGAGGCCCTCAAGGTCCCAGATGCTCACATAACCACTGACCCCTCCCCCCTTATTCTCCTATTGGTAAATTGGGGGACAAATGGGGGGCAGAGTAACTGGACAGGACTATGGGGACCTCGTAATGAGGCTGGGAGTGTTTGATGTAAATTCAGCATAATAATTTGGCCGTCCAGTGCAGAGAAAAAAACTTTGCTTTAACCTGTCCTACATCTTTACCAGTCATTAATAAAATAGCCTTAGAGCCCGCCATAGCAGGCTTTACAGGTCATTAAAGGCCAGCTCCAGCGTTTAACAAGGGATCGGGCCTGTAATGTCCAGTAGAGCCCACCGAGGCTATTAGAACATTCTTCCACTAGAGGACAGAATGTTCTAAAATCTCCTCTTGCTCAATTAGGCCTTTGTTCACAGCTTTTGCTGTGAACAAAGAGAACATTGGAATGTTGACACTTGGGCTTTTAGTGGCCAGTAAAGGCCTGGAGCACTCCATTATCTGCAATGGAGCTCTCAACATTCCAATGTTCTAATAAGCATTCTAGAATGTTTTTTATGACATCTTCTTGAACATTGAGTTGGCCTGGGTGGCCTATTTAAGCTTGCAGCCCATTTGTTCTTTCCTAACAATAGAATCTTCTTTTGTGACAGATATCAAATTTCTCCAGCAATATTCTACTTTTAATAGGTAAAGAATAAGGGGTTAATTCACGTGTGGATTTGTTCATGCCAGTCCTCACCGCAAAAGCTATCACTTACCATAAAAACAAAACTAGCAGTTCAGCCACATAAAGTCACAAAACTTGCAAATATTGTGCTGAAAGCCTTACTGGGTTGATCTTCAAGAGCAAATGTTTACTGTACATTCCAGTGTCTGGCCCCACATGTGGAAGTGCTTTGATTGGATCTCATGGTGAATCATAAATCCTGGGGAAGGCTGAGTAATGTGTCCTTAGACTGTGAGAAAAATATTTCAGACACTTGCAAGATATTATCTTCAAGCTTCCATGCAAAATTAATTAGCTGTGAATCCCTGCCAGCATGCCTGCCTTATCTGCTAATCTAAGGTTGTTCCATGCGTTATACCCATGTAAAAGGTTAAGTGCGCTACATCAGGAACAATTGTTTATGAATAGAGATGAAACGCATGTACGCTGTAATGTGAGGCAGTTCATGTTTCATCAGTCACACCCTGTACTAACATACTTCGTGTATTTGCTCAAATATTAACGATTTGAACAAATGCCAAGTACAGTTTTGCTGTATATTGTCTTAGCATTCTTTCTTGGATGGACATAGGTTCGGTGAATGTGAATTATGTTAGAAAACAAATTGACAGCACAGTAGCAAAGGTTTTGTAAAATACTGGCTAGTAACTTACCAGCAAAGTTTGTACTAATATAATCATGAAACAGTTTTCATGAATTCTCTCTAGTGATATACATTGAAAGATACAGCAAAATTTGTCATTCCTTTGCAGGAACACATTTTCCTTCGTGCAGCCAAAACTATTAAACTATCTCTGAGTTGCTCATTGAATTTCAAAATATATGAACTTAATTTCATGTATTTTTATCATTCGCATTTCACTGTGATCAATGCAAACATATATTTGATTTAATAGGCTGAGCTATGTAGCTGAAAACCATACACAAGGGAGAAAGGGACATTTCCTAGCTGTGGTATAGCTATGTTTCATTTTTATGCAGTGTATACAGGAATAACAAAGCAGTCAAGGATTGGTGTCGTACTGACAGAGAACTCCCCA
Source organism: Pleurodeles waltl (assembly GCF_031143425.1). NCBI lineage: Eukaryota > Metazoa > Chordata > Amphibia > Caudata > Salamandridae > Pleurodeles > Pleurodeles waltl. Next base: position 980,853,155 of record NC_090449.1, read on the forward strand.
GAGGTGAAGGAAAATCACCCAGAGTCCAATCTGAAAGAATAAAGACTGGACTGTCCTGACTGAAGCTCCAGCCCTGTAGAAGGAACCTGTCGTAGAAGTGACTGCCAGTGACCTGGCATAGGGTCCATCAAACAAAGACTCTCTAAGCAAATACAGCAAAGAAAATGTGGTACTTCCATATTGGGCAGTTTGAGCTTCTTTTATTCCCATCTTAGCTAGCTCTGCACCTGGAGCTGTGTGCCCAAGTGGTAGGCCTGACTGAAGCCGGGGTAAGCACCTGCTGGTAGCCTGTGTCCCCCACAGGTGGACTGCATGATGCAACTCTGTCAAAGTGTGCCATTGGATCGGGACCTGTCGTGAAGACCAAGGGCCATATTTATACTTTTTGACGCTAAACTGCGCTAACGCAATTTAGCGTCAAAAAGTTTAGCGCCGGCTAACGCCATTCTGAAGCACCATGCGGGCGCCGTATTTATTGAATGGCGTTAGCCGGCGCTAGCAGACCGGCGCTGCCTGGTGTGCGTGGAAAAAAACCACGTACACCAGGCAGCGCCGGCGTTGGGGAAAATGGCGTTAGGGCGTCTTAAAAATGGTGCAAGTCAGGTTGACGCTAAAAAATCGCCTCCACCTGATTTGCGCCATTTTTAACGACGCCCAGACGCCATTTACATGACTCCTGTCTTAGTAAAGACAGGAGTCATGCCCCCTTGCCCAATGGCCATGCCCAGGGGACTTATGTCCCCTGGGCATGGTCATTGGGCATTGAGGCATGTAGGGGGGCACAAATCAGGCTCCCCTATGCCAAAAAAATATATAAAAAAAATAAAATATTATACTTACCTGAACTTACCTGAATGTCCCTGGGATGGGTCCCTCCATCCTTGGGTGTCCTCCTGGGGTGGGCAAGGGTGGCAGGGGGGGTCCCTGGGGGCATGGGAGGGCAGCTGTGGGCTCATTTTGAGCCCACAGGTCCCTTAACGCCTGCCTTGACCCAGGCGTTAAAAAGAGGCGCAAATGCGGGTTTTTTTGCCCCGCCTACTCCCGGGCGTGATTTTTGCCCCGTAGTATAAATTCGACGCATTTGTGTCGCAGTCATTTTTTTGGACGGGAACGCCTACCTTGCATCTCATTAACGCAAGGAAGGCGTTCACGCAAAAAAATTACGCTCTTTCCTCATACTTTGGCGCTAGACGCGTCTACCGCCAAAGTATAAATATGGCATTAGTTTTGCGCCGAATTTGTGTCGAAAAAAACAACGCTAATTCGGCGCAAACGGAGTATAAATATGCCCCCAAGTGATCTGAAAAATGCCTTCAGTGTGCCCCATGAACAATTGAGGTTGTTGCCTCGACATCCACATGTGTTTTGTCATTGTAATCAAGATCGAAGTACCATGTACTTACTGAAGACCCGATGTGAGCTCCACTGTCAGTAGAGATCTATCAACAGTCACCCAGAAGAAGGCTACCGACAGAAGCCTCAGTTCCTGGCACTATCCTCCGAAGAATGTGTTGCATGGCCAGCTGCTGTGCAGCTCCCATGAAGATTGCCATGTGCTGTAGCCAAGATCTCTACTATTGGTGGAGGAAGGCTAAACACAGCCCAGCCCTGCTCCTACAAAAATGGTGAGAGACTAAAAGTGCCTAGGCTTGAGATACTGGCTGGTAACACCAAAAAGTTTTTTTGGGGGGCAGGAGCTACACTCATAAGAAATATCTCAAACTCTGGTCCTGGGGGACCCACAGAAAGGGGGGGCACATGAGGGGCAGGTGGATGGCTAGCTGGGCTAGCAAGAAAAGGCCCCTGGAACATAAAGACTCACACCTGTAAATAAGGTATGCTTGCAATATTGTATGTGTAATAGAATTCAATGTTTCTTTGTAACTAAGTACTTGTCTTTTTCACAAAAAGAAAAACTAGGCTGGATATTGATCTTATTGTACTCTTGGGGGGGTTGGAGATAATTACTAAACCTGAGTACCCCCACACTAACCTCCTTGAGAAGCTGTGAGTACTTGCCATTGCTACCACTGAAAGTCAAGTGTGGAAAGTGTTGTACTCTGCCAAGTTTGGAAAGCCACAGTAGGATATGTACAGGGAAAACAGTGGTCAAACCCCAGGGTTGTTTCCCATTAGGCCACTCCAGCTTGATGACTTCCGGAATGGGGTCTGCCAATTTTGGTAGCAAGTGGTAGGTTATCCTACAAAGACCAGCTTCAAGGAACTACATGAGTACAAAAGGTCTAACCTCATTACCTTAAAATCTACACAGCAAGAATGGTGGATACAATGTTGACGGGAATACTCCTTCATACCTTGTCCTTAGATCATTTGAGAGATCTGTGTTTGGATAGATGGTAGAGGGTTCCCACATGCAAGGATGTGAAGATCCTTGTGAGTTTTATTAAAACCCAGTTAGAAAAACTGGAGGAGAGAAATGAGACTCAGATAGATTCACAAACAGGTAAGATGACAGTGGCCCAGGTAGGGAATGGAGTAGAATCACATTCTCTGAGCTCAATTGTTTAGTTTCCCATAGAGAAATCATGTGTAGTTGCCAACATTTGCTTAGCAGAAATTCCTGAAAGCAATCATTGTCACTGAGGGTTAAGTTGACAGTGACTCCAGAAATTATCCTCTTGGAAGGGTTAGGTCTAGAAAAGACCCTGAGCTCACACATGGCTCTCCAGAAAGCAAAGACTGAAGAACAGGAAAAGGCCATTGAGCTTGAGAAGGAAAAGCAAAGAGGACAGGTGGAGACAGAAAGAAGAAGAAGGGTCACATGCAGAGAAAATGAGGGAGAGGGAAAGGAAAGACAAGGAAAAGGGGAGGGAATTGGAGAGAGAGAGAATAGCTCTCCAGAGTGAAAAGCTTAGGATGGTAGCCAAGACAGCTGACCCTGTGAAAATGATTTCACTCAAATAACTTGTACACATGTATGTGGAAGGACAAGATATTTAGAATGGTTTGTGAGTTTTGAAATTTTTGTAAGGCTCAGGCTTTCACTGATGTATTTTAAAGTTGTAATGTTGATGGATCGCTTGCCCCTGAAAGGGACAGCAGTAATTAGAAGGTACTGTGTGGATGAGCAAATGGTGTGTGAACAGATGAAAGAAGCTCTGAATATGAGGTTTGGACTGAGACCAGGAGAGTGCCTGCAGAAGTTTAAAGAGAGCAAGCCAAATTTGGTGTTCCATTTGAAACTTGGATTTACAGAGAGTTTTGTGACTTGAATGAGTGGGTGAGATGGGTGGAGGCAGCAGATTTTCATGCCCTGCACCACCTGAAGGTTGGAGAGTGACTCATGGAGGACGTAGGTAACACCTCTCAGATTAGAGAGAGAAGGATCCAGGGTAATTTGCAATGCCAGCTGACAAGTGGCTAGACATCACAGATAACAAAAGGTTAGAGCAGCATGGCTCTTAGTGAAAGGGGGAAAACTCACCACAGACTGGTGGGGAGGAACTTTCTTCAGACTTGTTCCAAACTGGAAGACAGGGGCCAGAACAATTCCCATGGCTCCGGAGGGGGACAGAAGCAAAAAGGGAATTATTAGCTAGTATGCTAACTATTGGGAAAGGGACACAAGAGGGCCCTGTTCCTCTTAACATAGTTACTATGGACACTCGGGAAAGAGGCCCAGATGCTCAGAAGGACTTGCACCCAAACACAATGGGATTAGTGCTGGATGCTAGTATCAATGGGAGAAAACTGCCTGTCCTAAATGATACAGGATCCCATAGAACTGTGGTAGAAAGGAAGTATTTCAAATATGAAGAGATTCTCCCTAGTGCTAACCATAGAGGTTTAGTAGCCAGTGGTAAGGACAAGAAGTATCCGATTGCATGAGTTGAGTTGGAGCTCAATGGTTGCTCAACCATTGTAGATGTAAGGGTGTAAGAGAATCAAGGTGCTAGATGTTTCTTGGACAGTGATTTGATTGCCCATGGTTTAGTACCAGGACCAAAAGCCTATATGCCTTGGACATCATCAGCTGCATTGAGCAGAGCACAGGCTGCACATGAGTCTATGTAAGAGACTGGGACTATTCCTGATTTGCAGAAAACAAAACAAGGCAGACAAAAGATCAGGGCAGCCTCTGAAAGGACACTGGCTATTACATCCATTGTCCTGGTCCAATTGGAGAGAAGAGTGAGATGCCCAACGTCAACTGGGTATTCAAGTATGGATCACTACCATAGATGTGAGGCTGTTAGCTGCTGAAAGACCTACCCAGGAGGAATTCCGCAAGGCACATGTTGAGTGCCCTGCACTTGGTGGACTTCAGAAGGAAACACAGGAACAGGTTAACAAAGGAGTAGTCAGAGGACACTATGGCGGTCATTATGACATTGGCGGTAAAAGCCGCTTACTGGCGTGCAGAAGACTGCCAACACACCACCACGGCCGCGGAATTCCGCCACAGCTATTATGACCCATATCTCGGAATCCGACAAAATTCAGACACCCACACAAGTCCGCCACACCAAAGGACAGTGATAAACTGGCGAAAACAAAACCTCCACCGTCACGCAAACAGAAATATGCCCACACTATCACGACACACGAATCCACGCGGCGGTCTTTCAACCGTGGTATTCCATTGGCGGTACACACTGCCGCGCTCAAAATACACACACATTTACAAAACACAGCCATATTGGACAATTCGAAATACACACACCTGATACACATACACACACCACTCCCACACACCCAATACAATATAAAACACACACCCACATCACCCACAAACCCCTACGACCACAATTACAGAGAGAAGGCCAGAGAGAGACACCACCATCAACAATACCAGCATCCACAGGCACACAACACCATCACCCACATAACTTCCACGCACCTCACACTACACACCACTACATATCATCACACTTATCACCACACACACCACCCCACACATCACCTACACCACCCCATGGCACGGCAAAGACACCCCAGGTTCTCGGAGGAGGAGCTCAGGGTCATGGTGGAGGAAATCGTCCGGGTAGAGCCACAGCTATTTGGATTACAGGTGCAGCACACCTCAATTGCAAGGAAGATGGAGCTATGGCGAAGAATAGTCGACAGGGTCAACGCAGTGGGACAACACCCAAGAAATCGGGAGGACATCAGGAAGAGGTAGAACGACCTACGGGGGAAGGTGCGTTCCGTGGTCTCAAGACACCACCTGGCGGTTCAGCGGACTGACGGCGGACCCTCACCTCCTCCCCCACAACTATCAACATGGGAGGAGCAGATCTTGGTGATTCTGCATCCTGAGGGCCTTGCAGGAGTCGGTGGAGGAATGGACTCTGATAAGTCAAATCTCAACTATTACATCCCCCACCCTACCTGCATGCTATCACATACCCCCACCCTCGCCCCCACCCCTATCACTCCAACTCCTCACAAATGTACCAATATCACAAACCACACATCCCAACACCAAGCCTTGCATGCAACAACAACGCATGAACACCCATCACCAAAGCATGCACACTGAACATACCCATACACCCCCCTAAACCATCATCACACAAGCTCCCACACTGGAATGCCAGCGCTGGGGTACACGGTCACCCACCCATTGCACACCATGACACACACAGATGCAATAACCATGCCTTTCCACCCCTGCAGGACCACTACCCAACGTCACCAGAAAGGAGGGTCCAGACATGTCCACTCCAACCACAGAAGAGGCCCACAGTGATGACAGCACCTCTGTCCACCTTGATCTAGATGAAAAGCCTGGACCATCGTGGGCCTCAGGACAGTCGGTTCCCCTCGCACAGGCACAGGCCACCACAGACCTTCCCCCCTCTGGAAACACCAGCACAGCACCCACCCAGCGGGCCCATACCTCCGTCCCCAGGACTTGTCAATCAGCTGTGTGTCCACCACTACAGGGAACCCAGGATAACCCACCACCCCAACAACAACAGGGACCTGGGGGCAGTGGCAGTGGGCACACGGTCCAGGGGACAGAGGCCCAGGAACACAGGGGAACTGGGAGGGCTGCTGTGCGACAGGGGGCGGACAGGCCAAGGGAACCCACTCTCCACGAGGCCCTCTCCTCCATCATGGGTGCCTACCACCACTCCCAGGAGACGATGGCAACTGTACTGGCCAAGTTTCAGGAGACCCAGCGCATGCAGGAGGAACAGTATTTGGGGTCCAGGGAGGAACTCAGAACCATCAGCTCCGCCCTGGGCACCATCGTAGGGGTGCTGAAGGAAGTACTCAACACCAGGAGGGACACTGTGGCACTAAAAGGGGCCCCTGACACTAGCATGGACGATGAACTGCCCACCACCTCCGCCAGCGCTAGTGGACAGCACGCCCCGCCACAGGACCACCACACCAGCACCCCACCCCCTGCAGATGGAGAACCACCCCGCAAACGGTCCCTGAGATCCAGGAACAAGACAGAGCACGATGCCAAGACCCCCGCCAAGAAATGAGACCACCCTGATTGTCATCCCACTGTCCCACTTTGTCACCCTGTCCATATTGAAACTGCCCCAGCTGCACTTCCTATGGGCAATGCACCTGTGAGACTAATAGACTGGACTCTGCCATGGACATTCCTCCACCATCACCCCTCACCATTTTACTACCCCCTCCAATATTGGGCACTTAAATAAACACACTTAAAGCAGAAAACAATCTGGAGTCTGTCTGTGATTTCGAAATAGTGTATTAGCAATTGCAGTGACAAAATACTCTTTCAAATGTAATGTCAACATACCTATGTCACACAGCTCTAGTCCATGAGGAAACAAAGCATATGTCACACAGTGGGACCCACATCTGTAAAATCGTAAGGGAAAGTGAAAACTCAGTGACCATACACTGGGTGAAATCGACAGACAGGATAGAGGTAGAAGTGTAAAAGTACATGTAGTAGGCAGGAATATATTCTCACCTGTGTTTCACTGGAAATATTGCTGGATGACTGAGTCCCTGTTCTGCATGTCTTCTTCCTCAGTTTCCTCCTCATCACTGTCCACAGGCTCCACAGCTGCCACAACACCGCCATCTGGACCATCCTCCTGCAGAAGAGGCACCTGTCGTCGCAAAGCCAAGTTGTGAAGCATACAGCAGGCCACGATGATCTGGCACACCTTCTTTGGTGAGTAGAATAGGGATCCACCTGTCATATGCAGACACCTGAACCTGTCCTTCAGGAGGCCGAAGGTCCGCTCGATCACCCTCCTAGTTCGCCCATGGGCCTCATTGTAGCATTCCTCTGCCCTGGTCCTGGGATTCCTCACTGGGGTCAGTAGCCATGACAGATTGGGGTAACCAGAGTCACCTAATAGCCACACACGGTGCCTCTGGAGTTGACCCATCACATAAGGGATGCTGCTATTCCACAGGATGTAGGCGTCATGCACTGAGCCATGGAACATGGCATTCACATGGGAGATGTACTGCTCTGCCAAACATACCATCTGTACATTCATGGAATGATAACTCTTCCGGTTCCTGTACACCTGTTCACTCCTGTGGGGGGGGGACCAAAGCCACATGGGTCCCATCAATGGCACCTATGATGTTGGGGATATATCCCAGGGCATAGAAGTCACCTTTCACTGTAGGCAAATCCTCCACCTGAGGGAAAACGATGTAGCTCCGCATGTGTTTCAGCAGGGCAGACAACACTCTGGACAATACGTTGGAAAACATAGGGTGGGACATCCCTGATGCCATGGCCACAGTTGTTTGAAATGACCCACTAGCAAGGAAATGGAGCACTGATAGCACCTGCACTTGAGGGGGGATTCCTGTGGGATGGAGGATTGCTGAGATTAGGTCTGGCTCCAACTGGGTACACAGTTCCTGGATTGTGGCACGGTCAAACCTGCAGGTGATATTCAAATTTCTTTCCTCCATTGTCGACAGGTCCACCAGCGGTCGGTACACCGGAGGATTCCGCCATCTCCTCACATGTCCCAGTGGACGGTGCCTATGAAGGACAACAGCGAGCACAGAGTCAAACAACTCAGAGGTATGTACCCACAGTCTACACAGAACACCATTCATACACAAAATCTGGCCTGTATGTGTGTTGAGACTAGGCCTAGGTATATGTGACGCAGTTGGTAATTAGGCCATGTGGGCCCCTGAAATGGCGGCTGCCTGACCTGTAAAGTGGGACAATGGGATGTGAGGTAACTGCTCTGGCATTGTAAACCATCGCGGTAGGCGGTCAAAGACCGCGGCGCAATAAAGCATTGGTTAACATTGGACCCTATGGGTCCCAGGAGCCAATGATGATGTACGCCAGCGGTGATGGTACGCACTGCCGCGGACGTGACCGCCGTGGACGTGACCGCCATTTTCTATCACTTCAATCACTCGATACCTGATCTTCCACAGGAGAGGACCTACACTGCAAGTGCTGCTGTGACCTCGGTCTGGAAGAGACAATGGCTTGTGCGTCTGGGGAAAGGGCCCCTGCCTTCACATCGGAGGAGTTGGAGAAGCTCGTCAATGGGGTCCTCCCCCAGTACACGCTACTCTACGGTCCTCCAGACCAACAGGTAAGTTCATAGGGAGCATGTTGTATGGGCTATGCCTGTGTGGAGAGGGCTGGATGTAAGAAGGAAGGGGGCAGAGTTATGCGTGAATGAAAGACGGTGGGTGCATGTGCCACATGGCAAGGGTAGGGATGGGGGCCACTCACTTTGATGGCGCAGTTGGTAATTACTTCTCTTTGTACCCTGTACATTTCATGTAGGTCAGCGCCCACCAGAAGAAGGATATTTCGCGTGCCATCGCCAAGGACGTCCGGACCCTGGGGGTCCACCACAGACAGAGCACCCACTGCCGGAAGAGATGGGAGGACAATCGCCGCTGGAGCAAGAAGACGGCGGAGGCTCAGCTGGGGATGGCCTCCCAACGTGGGAGGGTGCCCGTCGAACCATGACCCCCCTGATGTTCCGGATCCTGGCGGTGGCCTACCCGGAGTTGGATGGGCGCTTGAGGGCATCACAGCAGACACAATGGGGTGAGTACCCTCTAATTCAGCTGACTTTGCGCGCAGTGGAGGTGTCTGGGTAGGGAAGGAGGGCTGTGGGTTTCCCTAGGCCAGGCCCCTCCGTAAGGCATGGCCCTGTGGCCCCCCACCCCACCTCTGTAGAGTGCCAAGTACACCTAGTCATGCACCTGTGTCATCTATGTGTGCAGATGTTGTCCATATCATTGTAGGCCCTTTCCCAGGAATTGCACTGTAGAGCCCAACAGCGCGACGTAGTGCAGGGGGCTTCAGTGTCTGTCTTGTCCGCCAACGGTAGCGGTAATCCATGCACTCAACATGTCTTTCTTCTGTTCCCCCCCCCTTTTTTGTGGTCTCCCTGTTCTTGTGTGCATTAGCATCATCAGGCGGAGGAGCAGTGGCACCGGAGCATGAGGGAGCTGCATCCCACATGGCCATGGAGGGCCACACTACGGACTCTGAATACAGCAGCGGGACGGAGGGCGAGGGGAGCACCACGGCGGGGACAGGAGCTGAAACCAGCGACACGGACTCAACGTCCGATGGGAGCTCCCTTGTGGTGGCGGCAACATCTGTGCCCCCAGTTCCACAGGTACAGCCGCCACCCCCCCTACCAGCACCGCCCTCCCAGCAGCCCCACAGCCTTCGCCCCGTGCCCGCTCACCCAGGAGGGTGGGCATCACCTTCGCCCCAGGCACCTCAGGCCCTGCCCCAGTCACCCCTGCTGCCCTCAGTGAGGAGGCCATTGACCTCCTCAGGTCACTCACTGTTGGGCAGTCTACCATTTTGAATGCCATCCAGGGTGTAGAAAGGCAGTTACAACAAACTAATGCATTCCTGGAGGGCATTCATTCTTGTCAGACGGCCCTTCACCTATCCTTTCAAACTCTGGCCTCAGCACTGATGGCAGCCATTGTCCCTGTCTCTAGCCTCCCCCCTCCAACTTCCTCCACCCAGGCCCAATCCCCGGTACCTCTGCCTATCCCAAGCACACCATCAGACCAGCCTGCACACACCTCACCACACAAGGGAAGCTCAGGCAAACATAAGCACCACACATCCCACAGGCACTCACGCAAGCATCACACACATACAGACACACCAACATCCACTGCCTCCACTGTGTACCCCTCCTCATCGTCTCCCTCCTCCCTTCCAGTCTCGTCTACACTCACACCTGCATGCACTACCTCTACAGCCACTACGTCCTGCACCAGCACACCCACCAGCACACCCCGCTCACGTGCAGTCACCACCCCAACTACCATTCACACGTCCCCTGTGTCCTCTCCCAGTGTGTCTGTGACACCCCCTCTGAAGATACACGAACGCAGGCACACACCCACCCAACATACATCCACCTCACCACAGCCTCCAGCGCATGCACCTGCACCCAAAGCCACAAAACGTACACCTCCTACAACCACCACCTCTTCCTCCACTCCCAAACCCCCTCCAGCTACCCGTCCCAGTGTGTCCAAACAACTTTTCCTGTCCACCCTTAACCTATTCCCCCCCCGTCCAACTCATAGGTCCCGAACTAGCACCTCAGCCACAAAATCTCCGGGACCAGTGGTGCACCGCTGAACAGGGCAAGCACCGCTGAACAGGGCAAGGAGCGCCAACTCAAGCACCGCTGAACAGGGCAAGCACCGCTGAACAGAGCAAGCACCGCTGAACAGGGCAAGGACCGCCAACTCAAGCACCGCTGCACAGGGCAAGCACCGCTGAACAGGGCAAGGACCGCCAACTCAAGCACCGCTGAACAGGGCAAGCACCGCTGAACAGGGCGAGGACCGCCAACTCAAGCACCGCTGCACAGGGCAAGCACCGCTGAACAGGGCGAGGACCGCCAACTCAAGCACCGCTGAACAGGGCAAGCACCGCAGAACAGGGCAAGGACCGCCAACTCAAGCACCGCTGCACAGGGCAAGCACCGCTGAACAGGGCAAGGACCGCCAACTCAAGCACCGCTAGCCCATGAGCAGCAGGGCACTGAAGCAACAGGGACCATCACGGAGTGAGTGATGCACTCTGGGCACCAGTCCCCCTCGAGAACCAGTGGAGAGATACATCCACTACCTCAGTCCTTGGCAGGATGAAGCACTCTGGGCACCAGTCCCCCTCCAGAACCAGTGGAGAGATACATCCACTACCTCAGTCCTTGGCAGGATGAAGCACTCTGGGCACCAGTCCCCCTCCAGAACCAGTGGAGAATGTTATCCACTTGAGAGACTGTGGCTTTGCACTCCCCAGGATTGAACAGTGGGCAAACCACCCACTGTAGAGACTTGTGAGACTGTGGCTTTGCACTCCCCAGGATTGAACAGTGGGCAAACCACCCACTGTAGAGACTTGTGAGACTGTGGCTTTGCACTCCCCAGGATAAGACAGTGGGCAAACCACCCACTGTAGAGACTTGTGAGACTGTGGCTTTGCACTCCCCAGGATATGACAGTGGGCAACCCACCCACTGTAGAGACTTGAGGGACGGTGGCTTTGCACTCCCCAGGATTGAACAGTGGGCAAACCACCCACTGTAGAGACTTGAGAGACTGTGGCTTTGCACTCCCCAGGATACTTTAATGGGCATGGAGGCCCCTCGTGGATCTGGCGTCGTGCACTCATCCGGCTGAGGTGCCCCCCCCTTCCCTTCCCACTGAGGTGCCTGTTGTATTACTATCTGATGCCCCTGCAGTGTTCTCTCTGTTTTGATCTGGTATCGTGTGTGGGCCTCGCCCATGCATTTTGGGCCCAGTGGTCCACAGACTATGAATGGTGCAATACCTGGACTAATAATCTTGGTGTATATTTTGTTAATAGTGTATATATGTATATTTTTGCTTACTGAATTTTGATATATTACAATGGTTACACTCATTTCCTTTTGTCTTTGCATTCTTCCGGGGGGTTGTGGGGTGTAACTATAATGTATAAATATGCATTGGTGTGTGTGTTGTAGTGGGTGAGGGTGGGGGTGGGGGTGATGCGTGTGTGTGTCCCTGTTTTTTGCCTTCCCCCTCCCCTGTGTCGTAGGTGCAGTACTCACCGTGGTCTTCGCCGCCGGCGTTGGTGCTCCTGGTACAGGAGCAGGAAGACTATCGCAGGGAGAATTTGGAGTTCCGGCTCCATGGTGTCCTCCTTCCTCGTGGAGTGTGTAGAGGTGAGCATTTTCCCTTCGAAATTCCTGTTTCCGCCGTGTTTTTATCCGCGGTGAATCCGCCCCGGAAAAGGTGGCGGATTGACCTGTCATAATAGTGTGGGCGGTACATTGTCCTCCGCCTGTCTGTTGGCGGTGACCGCCGAGCTGTTTGTTTGTACCACCGTGGCGGTTGGAGTGTTAAAGTGGCTGTCTCAGTTGGCGGTTTCCGCCACGGTCGTAATTCCCCAAAAATTTCCACCGGCCTGTTGGCGGTCTTACCGCCGCTTTAACACCGTCCGCCAGGGTTGTAATGACCACCATAGTCAGCTGTTAGGATGGCCTACTGTACAATTAGTTGATGAATCCTGTATCGGGTAGTAGCAAGTGGCTAGTAGTTCCAATAGCAAACAGGAATTTCCCGTTCTCGGTGGCCCAGAAGGTTCGTGTGGGAGGACACTTGGACATTAGAAAGAACCAAGATAGCTTGGATCCTCTGTTCTACTGGCCAGGGATTAGCAGATACACAGAGAGGCTCTGTAGAACCTATCCTATTTGTGAGTTGTATGGTAAGTCAGGGAGTAACACCAAGTCACCCTTGAAGCCTGTATGAGGTGTGGGTGTGCCATTCAAACAGGTGGGAGTAAACATTGTTGGTCCATTTGACCCACCCTCCGCATGTACAACTTTGATGTGGTGGATCATGCCACCAGGAATCTAGTGGGGGATCTCTGAGGAGCACAACGGCAAAGGTGGTAGCTAGGCCTCTCCTGTGGATATTTAATAGGATCAGATTTCCAAATCCAACAGGGAACCAACATCCTCACCTCATTCATGAAAAAGATGTTGGAGCAAGTTGGGGTAATGTACCACTTCTCTGCGGCATACCATCCACAAACCAATCAGTCAGTGAAGCCCTTCTGGGAACTCTACGAGAGATTGTCAGGAGTGGGATCTTCTCCTACCATGGTGTTTATTTGCCTACTGTGTGATTTCAAAGAACGGAGTCAAGTTCAGCTCCTTCCAACTTCTGTTCGAACATCCAGTTAAGGGACCACTCAAACTAATCTTAGAAGGGTGGGAAGGAACTCAGGAATCACCACAGAAGGAGTCGATTGACTATGTCCTTAGACTCATGAAGGTGATGGAGCAAAAGACAGGTCAGGCAAAGGAAAACTGTCAGATGAGCGGTGATGAAGGAATGGTATGGCCAGAAAGAGAACTGAGGAAGGTCAGATGGTGTTAGTACTGAAACCCATACCTTTGGAAGATGAATGGTGTGGGCCCTGCAAAGTACTGCAGAAAGGTTCTGATGTGATCTACTTGGTGGACACAAGTGCCACAAGGGAAGCCTGGTAGATGTTCCATGTGAACTGGCTTAAACCATACTTCCTTAGACATTACACAGTGAACATCACAGCCATGCTAGATAAAGTTGAGCAAGACAGTGAGACACTTCCTGACTTGTTGCATAGTGCCAGGGAGGATGGGACTGTGGAAGGGATATACTTAGCTCCTAAGTTGATGCCTGATCAGCATAGACAGCATAAGGAGAAGTTGGGGAATTTGACCACCTCTTTCCACTAACTCCAGGGTGGACACTCATTTCTGTCCATGAGATGAATAAAAAAGATAGCCTTCTCGTCAATGCAAGACTTATTTAATACCTGACTGAGTTCAGAAGTGCACCTATGCAGAAGAGGCCAATGTGTTGGGACTTAGGGGTGATTGAGTGCTAGTGTAACCCTTGGTCCGCACCAGAGTGCTGTTGCCCAAGCAAGTTTCCATGGACTTGTAATTCTGTGTGGCAGCCTCAATGACATCACCAAGATGGAGGAATATTTGATGCCCAGAGCCAATGAGCTTCTGAACCCGTTGGTGCTTCAAAATACTCAAGCACCTTTGATCTAGCAAGTGGTTACAGGCAGATCACTTTAGCACCAAGTGCCAAGACTGATTTTCCAACACCAAAGGGATTGTTCCAATTCAAAGCAACACCCTGCAGTTGAAGAATGCTCCTTCCGCTTCTCAACGCTTGATGAAAAATGTTCTTGCAGGGTTGGAACTGTTCAATTTTGTCAAATTAAATGACATAATCATGTTCAGCACTTCAGTTAAGGACCACCCGGACACCTTTAACGGGTGCTGGATAGAAAACGGAGTGTGAAACTGACCATTAAGAAAGCTAAGGCCCATATTCATACTTTTTTAGCGCTGCATTTGCGTCGTTTTTTGGCGCAAAATCGGCACAAACTAACAAAATACAATTGTATTTTGGAAGTTTGCGCTGTTTTTGTATCACAAAATGACGCAAATGCGGCGCAAAAAAAGTAAAAATTACCGGTTTAAGTGCCAGGTGGGGACAGGAATGTATTGAGGTTTAGGACCACAATCGCGATTGTAAACTATTAACAGCTTACAGACCCTGAGTTGAGGTGGTAACTGATTTGCAAAGTGGGAGAGGTCCCTTTAGGACCCTATCCTCTTCGGGAATCTTCTTGGTGGCCTCAGTGGCAAAAGATAGTGGTCAGGGGGACCTTTACTTGACCCCCTGAAGCTTTCGCACTGGTTCCTTTAAAGAACACAGAATTCTTTAAAAAAGAAATGGTGTTCCATTTTGGTACACAGTCTTAGGGATGTTGGTTTGCTGTCCCTTTTCAGCAGTCATAATTGTGATTGCAGCCAGGCAGGCTGCTCACTCCTAAATAAATAATTTTTTCAAAAAAAGGAAAGCCTTCCATTTTTCAAATGGGTTACTACCCTCTTTCAGGAGTTGGCAAACTATGAATAGTTTATAAGCAAACTTGCAGTGCAAATGATAGAAAGCATTCGAAATCGCTATTTGAAAGGGCACCCTAAACCCATCCCTTTCAAATTGAGATGTAGTATGGATTTCTAAACTCAATTTCTCAATTTACAATTCAGTAAACACTTACTAGAAAGCAAATGGGTTTAACACATTCAGAAATGTCATTTAGCAGTCACAAACCTTTTGAGTTAGCAAATCACAGTCTTCATACATCTGCCTCCCACATTTCTCATATATAATAAACACAAAAAAACATAACCGACAATTTCATAAATGCAGTCAACAAAAGTTTACTCTTAACCATGAACAAAAATGCATCGCAGCGATTGTAATAATACATTCAGCAAGGCCAGCATTTAACATGCGTGAAAAGGCACAGATTTAAAATGCTCACTTTTCGGACCTCATTCCAAAAATTATAGTTCATGAAATGAAATGAAGTAATCTGTGTCCATAACATAACCAAATGCTCTTACACTGTTGAATTCATACTAACTTTATCATCTTAACATTCAGTTTAGACTTAAAACACTTTTACAATGTTCACATCTTAAAATCATTCGTGAGGAGACCAAAATGCATGCACTGTAGTCAATAAGTTAATATATTATAAAAAATCCCTTCTATTAGGTTCGCTCTGCATGTAAGTATTAAGAAGCAGTAAAAGCCCCTTATCACATAGGTGAGAACTGCAGGAGGTCAATGAGTTCTGACGTCGATTGCGTTCATATTCCAGAATATAAATAGGGATGGCCTGTACTAAGGTTTTCTCTGTTTTGCAGTTGTTTTGTATGCAGTCTGGCAATGTCTTAGCTTTTTATATGGTACTGAAGGCCTCAGGTGGTTAATTGTTCAGCCAGGAGTGCAGGGATGGCATTTCTGATGACTTTAGTTGTGATTCAGCTGGTCTTAACCCCTTCGCTGTCCGGCCTTTCCCCCTCAGGTGCCCAGCCGTTTTTTTGGCTATTTGGGTGTAGTTCACGCTTAGGCCCTCCTAACTTTTTGTTCACACAAGCTATCCTTGCCAAATTTGTGTCCTTTTTTCCAACATCCTACTGATGCTAAAGGTACACAGAGTTTGTGGGTTCCCCTGGTAAAGACCAAAAAATTAGGCAAAATAAAGCTAAAATGTATTTTTTTTTTTTTGAGAAAGGGGAAAAAAGGGCTGCTGCAGAAAGCATGTGTTTTTTCCTGTCAATGGCATCAACAAAGGGTTTGCAGGGCTAGAATCACCATCTTCCCAGCTTTCAGAATCAAGCAGACTGAATAGGAAACCACATTTTTCAACACAATTTTGCCATTTTACTGGGACATCCAACATTTTTACTATTTTTTGTGCTTTCAGTCTCCTTCCAGTTAGTGACAGCAATGGGTGTGCTGGATCCCAGACAGCTAAACACTACTGCAAAGTAGACAGAATTCCGAATTCAACAAGGGGTCATTTGTGTAGATTCCTCAAGGTTTCCCTACATAAATTAACAGCCTAAAATACAAAATATATATATTGAAATTGAAGTGAAAAAACTAATTTCTGTCCACGTTTTCTTCTATAACATTTTCCAGCTATGGCAGATTTTTTAAAGCAATATACTGTTACGTCTGCTGGACTCTGCTGGTTGGGGGGATATACAGGGCTTGTAGGTTCATCAAGAACCCTAGATTTCCAGGGCCAATTAATGAGCTGCACCTTGCAATAGGTTTTCATTGTATAACGGATTTACATCAATTTATTTGGTGAAATATAAAGAGTGAAGAATTGGTATAAAGGAAACCTTTGTATTTCCAAAATGGGCACAAGATAATGTGTTGAGAAGCAGTTGTGATTTGCATGTCTCTGAATTTCGGGGTCCCCATACTAGCATGTGAATTATAAGGCATTCCTCAAATGGACGTCTTTTTTATACACTGTCTTACATTTAGAAGGAAAAAAATGTAGAGAAAGACAAGGGGCAATAACACTTATTCTTCTATTTTGTGTTTCCCCAAGTCTTCCGATAAAAATGGTACCTCACTTGTGTGGGTAGGCCTAGTGCCCGCGACAGGAAACGCAACATGGACACATCACATTTTGGAAAGTGCCTAGCTCTGGATTTTGGCCTCTAGCTCAGCTGGCACCTGGGGAAACCTAGCAAACCTAAACATTTTTTAAAACTAGACACCTAGGGGAATTCAGAATGGGGTGAATTGTGGGACTCTCACCAGGTTCTGTTACCCAGAATCCTTTGCAAACCTCAAAATATGGTTAAAAAAAACACTTTTTCCTCACATTTCGGTGATAGAAAGTTCTGGAATCTGAGAGGAGCCACAAATTTCCTTCCACCCAGCATTCCCCCAAGTCTCCCGATAAAAATGATACCTCACTTGTGTTGGTAGGCCTAATGCCCGGGACCGGAAACGTCCCAAAATTTAACATGGACCCATCAAATTTTTACATTGAAAACTGACATGTTTTTTGGGAAGTGTCTAGCTGTGTATTTTGGTCTCTAGCTCAGCCGGCACCTAGGAAAACCTACCAAGCCTGTGCATTTTTGAAAACTAGACACCTAAGAAACCTCAGGATGGGGTTACTTGTGGTGCTCTCACCAGGTTCTGTTACCCAGAATCCTTAACAAACCTCAAAATTTTGCAAAATACACTTTTTCCTCACATTTCGGTGAGGTGCTGGAATCTGAGGGGAGCCACAAACTTCCTGCCACCCAGCATTCCCCTAACTCCCCTGATAAAAATGGTACTGCACTTGTGTGGGTAGACATAATGACCGCTAAAGGAAATGCCTCAAAACACTACGTGGACACATCAAAATGATCAATTACAAAACTACCTGTTTTTCCAGGGGGGAGCACCTGCGTTTTTGGTCCTGGGCTCAGCAGCCATCTAAGGAAATCTACCAAACCCAGACATTTCTGAAAGCTAGACCCCCAAGCAAGTCCAGGGAGGTGTGACTTGCATGGACCCCCCATTGTTTTCATACCCAGAATCCTCAGTAAACCTCAAATTTAGCTAAAAATCACATTTTCCCCACATTTCTGTGTGGGATCACTGCACCGGCACCAAACGTTCCCCTCAGTCTCCCTATAGAAATGATACCTCACTTGTGTGGGTGGGCCAAGTGCCTGCGACAGGGTAGAGCCAAAAACATGTTGAAATTAATGGGAACCAAAGCAGGTCCAAAAGGGCAGTTCGAAAAATGTTTTTTGGCTGACAAGTGGGGGAGATTTTTTATTGGTATAGATGCAACAAAGGTGGGTTCCTGCAGATTCCAGAAGGTTCCATCGCAAAATTTGGGGGGAAATGTGTGATTTCAAGTTTCATGTTTGGAGGGCATTGTGGGTAAGAAAATCGTGCGGGTGCACGTGAAGCACACCACCCTGGACTCACCCAGATGTTTAGTTTTCAGAAGTGTCTAGGTCTAGCAGATTTTTCGCCATGGCAGCGTCCCAAAATCCCAAAAGTGCAGCCTTCACAAGTGGGATGATTTTGAGAGTTAGACAAGCTCTCATGGCCCAAATGTTAAACCAAAACCCCAAAAATCAAATGTCCTCTTGCTTGCCTTTGGGATAAGAGCTTTTAGTGTGCGAGAGGGAGAGCTGAAAGACTATTACCCCCTTCAGTTGGGGTGGGGGCATAACTATGCCCATATTGGTTGGTAGCCACCACCCCACTATTTTATTAATTCCCTGACATCTAGTAGGCTTTCTGCCCCCCCCGGCAGTGGATCAGGGGTAATAGCAGAACAACTTTGTACCTATTTATTTGGCGTGGAGTATGGCCATACCCTCACCCTCTTTTAAAAAAAAAAAATCTTCCCTGGTATCTAGTGGGTTTTCTGCCCCCCCTTGGGGGCAGAAGGGCCTTACAAAAATAGGCCACTCTGCCCCCAAGGGGGCCAGAAATGGCCCACAGTAATGTGACCCCATGGGGGGGGGCGACCCTTGCCCAAGGAGCTGCCCTCCCCCAAACAAAACACACACACCAATCCCTGGTGCCTAAGTGGTTTCTGCCCCCCATGGGGGCAGATGGGCCTAATAGTAATATGCCGTTCTTTCCCCAATGAGGGGCAGCAATGGCCTCAAATAAATTTGCCCCCCAGGAGAGCGACCCTTGCCTAAGGGGTCGCTCCCCATCAGTAAAAAATAAAAATTAAAAAAATCCCTTTTGCCTAGTGGTTTCTGCCCCCTTGGGGGCAGATTGGCCTAATAAAAGTAGAAAGATCTGGCCCCAAGGGGGGGAAGGAGTGGCCTAAAATAAATTTGGCACCCAGGGGAGCGACCCTTGTTTAAATAAAATGATCCCTGTTGCCTAGTGTTTTCTGCCCCCTGGTGTGCAGATGAGCCTAATTAAAATATGCCTCCCTTGGAGGGCATTCCTTGCCCAAGGGGCCACTCTCCTTGTTTGTTTACTAAAAGTAAACAAACTCCCTGGTGCCTAGTGGACATTCCTGCAGCCTAATCGCTATGCGTTTGGGCTGCAGGAATGCTCAGAAAGACATCAAAGGAAAGGGAAAGCCTTTCCTTTCCTCTGATGCCTCTCTGACCTCCTCCACCCGATCAAAAGAGAAATGCTTTCATTTCTCTTCCGAGCACGCTGGAAGCTGAGCTTCCAATGCAATGAGGTAACCTCCGATGAGGTCAGCGTGCGATTGCATGCTGATGTCACCAGACATCATGGGGGAAGGGTGGGTCGGGGTGTAAGGGGAAGGGAATCCCCTTCCATCCCTCCCCAGGGCAGGGGTGTAGGACGGGTGCAGCCTCAGCATGCGAGCACTGTGGCCGAGGACATAACCAGCTCGTCCACAGCACCCAAGGGGTTAAAGATGATGTGGGCTTTGAGAGGGAGCTAATGAATATCAATCAGTGTTGGGGTGACACAATTGAACAGTGGCGCTGGTAATTTTAGGAGGAAGGTAGGAGGGCGGGACACACATGCACACATGCACACCTACACTAATTCATTCACACACTCACATACACACATCTATTCACAACACTCGTTATCAAATATTCAGACATACACACAGGCACCAAACATTCATTAAAAAAACACACACACACAAACACTTACCTTCAGCTCTGCCTCGGAGGTCCCAGGAGGGTTAGGACTGCTGCCTTCCCTCACTGGCTAACGTTAGGCCAGCCAATGAGGGAAGGCAGTAGTCCCAACTCTTCACAGAGTGGGATGGGGTCAGTGAGACTGCTGCCCCCCACCACCACTCTGTGATGAGGTGTCATTGACTAACGTTCAGCCCTGGCCGCTTCAGCGCTTAAAACTGAAGCACCCAGGTCCGAAGCAATCAGTGACTTCCCCCTCATCATGAGGAGGCGTGCCTCAAGGCATCTTTGCTAGGCTGAAGAGCTCACGGCCACAGTGCTGTGACTTTTTCAGCCCAGTAAAGTTCAGCTCAGGTAGCTGGGAACCTGCGCAAATAGCGCATGTCTAGCTCCTGGCTGCCTGACCTGAAAATGAAGAATGTCTGTCAGGCTTACCTTTGCTCAGCCTAACAGACACTCTTCTTGTGGGGCAAAAGGTGGGGGGGCATGGCCCCTCAGCTCAAAAGAATTGGCTGCGGCTTCAATTTAGATTCTTTAGGTCCCTGCTAAGATATTATGCAGCCTGCAGAATGCTTTACTCAGTTGTCATTTTGGTTTTCGGAAGACTGTATGTTAAGTAACGAGAGAATAGGGCTTACTCTGTTATGAAGTCAGTTTCTGGAAAGAAACGTTTAACTTTTGTATGGGGGGTGAGTTTATACTATGCTGTCTTGGTTTTCATAGTAATGTTTTCTTTGAAGAAGAATGGAGAGCCATGTAGATGGCCGGTTGTGGTGCATATGCGTTGTTTTTAGATATGGGGCTATTCAGACAGTGGGGTACAGCATGAATGGGGATTGTGAGAGGCAGATTAAAATGGACTAAGAAGTTTGGTGGCAGAAGGTGGGCTGACTGCCAAAAGACACCATTACAACCCCTAGTACAGCACAACAGATGGAACAGTTCCTCACTGCCAAAAGGGCAGCTAAGATAGTCCCCTTTTTCAAAACCCTCACGAGCTTTACACTTTGTGGGGCTTGCAATGTTAAAATATATATTCCAAAGTTCTAACTCAAGAGGTTTCACCACTACGTGGAACCCTACAGAAATTCATGTTCCAATGATTGCTCTTATAGAACTGGTCCTGACTAATGTCCCTTTAACACTGTGCCACTGGATTCAAGCTAGCCTGGCTGATGAAGGGTGAAACCCTGAAACCGGTCCCAGGATGCTTGTTTCCGGACCAGGGAGGACCTGGCTTGGCAGTTCGGGCTGGACTGTTCCCATGAGGAACAGGGTCAAGACTGATTTGCATATGGCTGGGTCCAAACTGGGGTGGCATGGTGAGCAAAAGAATGATGGATTAAACCCAGATCTGTGACTGGGGGTGAGTGTTTGCATTGATCAGCACTCCGTCCATCATCCTTTTGTTTTGCTAATGTCCCTTTAACCGCATGCCCAGGTTGTTGTGTACTTCATTTGGAAGTTGAGCTAATGGCACATAAGATGCAATCTGACTCGTGTGGCTGAAATGTGTTCACATGACAATGACATACATCTTCTCCCATTTTCATTGATAAGTTAGACTCAATAATTCCATCTAATCTGCCGTATTCACTCTCCATGTTAATTGTTCTCCCCCTCCCAAAAATGGATCTCATTCCTTGAGTTTAATGTAATTAAATTTCATATGGTCTTGGCTGTACCCGCACTGGAGTTTGAATTCTTTGAGCAGTATTTAAAGTAGGTGACAGATGCGCATGCAGAGGCAAAAATAGTGTATTGTCTACGGGCCTTGTTAGATGGTAGATGGTGGTGAGTGATCATTACAATGAAAAGCAAAAGACATACAAAGCAAAAGAATGCTGCAAGGATGGAGTAAATAGAAAAGGGAAAAGAAAACAAAGAAAAGAAAAAGACAATGTCAAAAAGAGAACTGAAAAGTCAGGCGAGGAAATCATGGACTAGAGTGAGAGAAAAAAAACCATAAAGAATAAAGGTTGAAATGAGAGGGGAAAACAGGACAATTGGCCCTGTAATAACACTAGTTCTATTTAACAAAATTGTGACATCACACTGCCCATCAACAATAAAGCTATAAAACAATATTTTATAGGCAGTTATGGTTACTTGCAGAGCTTATATCCCACATCTAAAATGGTATTTTTTATGTATGTTTCTTTGTGTAGGACTATCAACATTCCTACAATGTTCTTATCGAGGTGACATGAAATGTATGGTAGGACTAAAAGGAAATTAAAAGCGCAAGAGGTGAGATAGGAGATGTTGTTCCAGCCAGCAAAACCTCATAAGGCTGTGACAGCAGCCAAGCCTCGTCCTGCCTGCCAAGCTTCTCCTTTACAAAGATGAGAGTATGCTACCCGCCAAACTGTTCTTTCCATTCCCTTCCATGCACTTTCAGCTCTCCTCCCTAATCTCCCATCCTCAGGGAAGCTAGTGCTCCCACTTACCACCTGCTTTCTGTTATATCCCTCAGAGTAGAGAATACTGTGCAGAATTCAACACAGAAAACCTTTGATAGGCGTTTCCCAATCTGAGGAGTCTAATTCATAATAGACAGAATTCCATGCAGAGATAACATCTTGTCGGACTGGGAAACTACACATGGAATTCTGCCTAATCCATAATCAGGATCTAAGTCACCTATTCACAATGCTATTAGAGTAAGTAAAGTAGTACTCCTGTAGTGCTGTTTTACGTACTCTTACATGCCGTTGTGAAATGACTCCAAAACCTCGAAAACGGGAATATTCTGGGATTATTCACATACAGTTGTTGCACTAAAAAAAACAGGGGGGCAGATTTAGGAAAAGAGGCGCTGCACCTAGTGAAGCACCACTTTTCTTGCACCCCTTAGCGCCCCCTCAACACCCCCATATGTGCACTGTATTTATTATACGGCACACTATGGTGGACGTTAGGGAGCTAGCGTCAGAATTTTTTATGCTAGTTCTGAGCTTTGCAGGCTAATCCTGCGAAGCACCCAGAGGCCCATTGAAACAAATGGGAGCCTCCTTTTAACGCTTGCTCTGAGCAGATGTTAAAAGTGCCAAAAATATGAAGCAAAGAAATCTCTAAGATTTCTTTGCACCATTTTTTTCGGTCCCCCTAGCAAGGGAATGCCCCCAATGTGTCCATTAGGCCTGGCGCAGGCATAATGTAGTGAAAAGGGTAACAAAGTGGTGCAATGGCACTGCCCTGGTACAAAACTTTGATAAACCCAGCTGTGTGTGTTTATTGATTACATACAAAGTCATATTTTGTTGCCCACTCCACTGTCTTTGGACGATTTTATAAAATGATGTGGCTGTTTTTCAGTTTTACTGGCAAAGTTGTTTCTTTTGTAACGGTCCTTAATATTTTTATGAGACATAGATTCAGCAAATTTGCCTGGGTGGCCTACAGAACTGACATGTCAGTATCACAGTTGAAATACTCAAATCTGTGTGAAAAAGGTATATGACTGTAGAGCTATTGGAATAGAAACGTTAACCTGGTGTGGGTCATTCAGGTTCACTTAAACTGTGGCAGTCGGTACACCGGGCAGTAAAACAGCATTGCAGGCTAAGGGTGGTTCTCAATTAGTTAAATTCTGGTACCTGTGTAAGCCACAGACTGAGCGGAAGATGGAATTGTAGGTTTTTCTCACAGAGAGGCTGCCACCCGCAACCAACACACCTCACAGCTCCCATACTCTCTGTCTCACCCGCCCACTGAGCACAGCACAATGCAGGTAAGAAATACAGTGACCTGGCCAGCGACGCTGTGCATGAGATTTGCCAGCAACCATCTGGTGCACCCAGCCAGCAATGGAAGAGTATGACCTGAGGCAGCACCAGCACAGAGGGAAACCTCGAACCTGAATCGGCAGTGCCGCATGGGAGAAGTGACCCGCCAAACCAGAGAAGCTGCCGAAGCCTGTTGCAGTGGCCGCAGTGCCATCTAACAGCCGCTCGAAACACTACACCCAATTCTGGTGAACATGCAACTGCTACAAGGAGGCCTAAACTGAGTAAACAAATCCACATAGATAAGCTGCACTGAATCATAAGTGCCTGGAGCGCCCCACATTCCTGAGTCCCCATACGGGAGTAGCCCAGTAATCCTTGGTGCCAGAGTTCTGCAAGAGGAAGCTGAGACATGTGCGGTGTTCGCAACACACCCCCTAGTACTTCCTGCCACCTTTGTGAAGTGCAGAGAGAGAGAACTGGTCATTCCCCACATGTCTCGGCCACCCACTGAGCTAGCCTACCGTAATAAAAAGTGTCAATGCCCTGCGGCCTTTCCTAGAGCAGTAAATCACAAACACTCCATGTGAGAGGCCCTGCGGCACCAAACAAAAGCAGAGATTGCCTGTGAGCATGATGCATGCCTCCTGGTGGTCATCAGATGTCAACGCATGCTGCCAGATAACTGCCCGACTTTGTAGAAATTAAAGAGGACACAAAGGGGGTCATTCTGACCCTGGCGGCCGGTGACCGCCAGGGTCACCGACCACGGGAGCACCGCCAACAGGCTGGCGGTGCTCCCGAGGGCATTCTGACCGCGGCGGTTCAGCCGCGGTCAGAAAGGGTAAACCGGCGGTCTCCCGCCGGTTTACCGCTGCCCCAATGAATCCTCCATGGCGGCGGAGCGCGCTCCGCCGCCATGGGGATTCAGACACCCCCTACCACCATCCTGTTCATGGCGGGAAACCCGCATGAACAGGATGGCGGTAGGGGGTGCCGCGGGGGCCCTGGGGGCCCCTGCAGTGCCCATGCCAATGGCATGGGCACTGCAGGGGCCCCCGTAAGAGGGCCCCGCAAAGTATTTCAGTGTCTGCTTTGCAGACACTGAAATACGCGACGGGTGCAACTGCACCCGTCGCACCCCTGCAACTACGCCGGCTCAATTCTGAGCCGGCGTCCTCGTTGCAGGGGCATTTCTGCTGGGCCGGCGGGCGCTCTTTTGGAGAGCGCCCGCCGGCCCAGCGGAAATGTCTGAATGGCCGCTGCGGTCTTTTGACCGCGGTGCGGTCATTCGGCGGCGGAACCTTGGCCTGAATCAGGCCCAAACTGTCTACCTGCTTAGGAGGAGTGTCTATCAGGGATTTGACTGAACGAAAAAAAAGAAAGAAAAGTGAAAGATGAGGCAATGGCATGATCACATTGAGTGCCAGGATCTGCCACTGTACTCACCACTATGTGAGCCCTGCCACAGTTGGGCGCCAGTACATGGGAAGAAGGAAGCTGGTTTCCATCATGGGGGAGATGAGCAGCCCCACCACTGCCTGAAGGGACACTAACTCACCAAGGCACACCCTACTAAGGAAAAGAGACAGAGAGCACAAAATCGGGGGACACATAGACAAAGCATGACTGCATAAAGGAGGTATAGCAGTTGGCTGCTCCAGCACCACATGGCAACCATTGGTCCCTCAATGAGAATGTCACATGGAGTGACCAAACCTGCCATGCACGCACTAACCTAAGCGGATCAGGAATCAGTGGTGGCAGTAGTCTTGTCGTGGTCCTAATCGGGTGGTCGGTCCACCGAGGACACAGCAGTGGCACCTCCAAAGTTTTACAGTGGTTTTGCGACCGCCGTAATCAAAATCAGACCCAAAGTTTTTAGCTATGTGAATGACATTCAACTGCTGATCAAAATACCAACTAAGCAAGGGGAAGGGCACCACAAGTTCCCTCATTGCATGATGAAAGTAAATAGCTGGATAGAGGTAAGATTTTGTTAAACTAAATGCAACTGTTCGAGCCCAACTACTTTCTGGTTCAAGCACGTGTGATCTGTGAACCAGGGGCAAAATCTCGGACTCTTTACTTAAGTTGACATTGATCCTAACAACAACTAAATTTTTTAGATAACTTCCCCTGACAGTGCACAGGAAGATGTTCCTTCTGATAATCTTTTCGTGCTTAGTTCTAGCATTAACTACTGACATCAATGTGTCCATGTATACATTGGTCTCATAACTGTGTCCTAAAAGACCACAGTGTCTCCAGAACAGTACAGCAAGAGTACTTCTAAAATCGACCTCAGTGAGTACATTTATACTTCTTAAACAGTGAAGACAGAAGCATGGTCCAGTCATTTTGTTTGGCTCACAAAACAATCTATACACAGAGCTCTCAGTGTGTGCACAAAAATTCTAACACGTTAAAAAGACAGATGGTTAAGATGAGCTCAACTTTACCAATTCAGAACGCTTAAAATTCAAGAAGGGAGGCCCAGATGAAAAGCAGTCTCTTTGCAGGTAGGTAAGGAATGGACAATATACCAGTAATCATCAGAAAGTTGTTTTTTTCATGGAAAAGTGATTTATTGCCTTACACCATCTTTGCAAGTCCATTACAAATAATACAATTTGTGTGAATAGTGAAACAGAAATCTTTCATGTTAAAAATAATCTAAGTATCATATTTTCTGACACTATATAAACATGGGATAATATGCCTGTGTGTGAATATTTGGTTTTGAAACCTAGAATAAAATGAAAAACAGACAATGGGGGTCATTCTGACCCCGGCGGTCATGGACCGCCGGGGCCAGGGTTGGCGGGAGCACCGCCAACAAGCTGGCGGTGCCCCGCAGGGCATTCTGACCGCGGCGGTTCAGCCGCGGTCAGAAAGGGAAAACCGGCGGTCTCCCACCGGTTTTCCGCTGCCCTGTAGAATCCTCCATGGCGGCGCAGCTCGCTGCGCCGCCATGGGGATTCTGACACCCCATACCGCCATCCTGTTCCTGGCGGCTCTGCCACCAGGAACAGGATGGCGGTATGGGGTGTCATGGGGCCCCTGGGGGCCCCTGCAGTGCACATGCCAATGGCAATGGCACTGCAGGGGTCCCCGTAAGAGGGCCCCACTTTGTATTTCAGTGTCTGCTTTGCAGACACTGAAATACGCGACGGGTGCCACTGCACCCGTCGCACCTTCCCACTCCGCCGGCTCAATTCTGAGCCGGCTTCCTAGTAGGAAGGCTGTTTTGCACTGGGCTGGCGGGCGGTCGCCCGCCAGCCCAGTGCAAAACCCAAAATACCCTCAGCGGTCTTGCGACCGCGGAGCGGTATTTTGGAGGGGGGAACTCTGGCGGGTGGCCTCCGCCACCCGCCAGGGTGAGAATCACCCCCAATATGATTTGGAAGGGATGCTCTGCACCTTACTCTACTGATATACAGAGCGTGCTAGTCCCAAAATATAAACATATGCAGAAGGGCTGTTGAAGAGCAGCACCAGTGCATCTACAAAGAGATGTTCATGTGGTACATGGCTGAAGTCTGAGATCCTCAACAATAAATTCAAGAAATCCACTCAAAGTGGCAGACAGCTGGAAGTTTCATGATCTACAGCCGGGAGGGCTGAACCGCAAAAAAAGGTTTTGAAAAATATCATTACACACCTGTTAAATAATAATCTAGCGAACAGTAACTTCGTCAGCGGCTGCAGCTTGCCAGTGGAAGGATGCTTTTATAGAGATAAATAGTTTAACAAGAAAACTCAAATAAACTAAGACCGTATTTGATGATAACTACAATAATAGCATTTTCATATACAGCAGTTCAGTTCCAAAATCAAGAAAAAGCTTTAATGAAAATAGTGAACAGATGGACGCAGCTGGATCCGAATAAATATCCATTATGCGAAATAATAATTGTAAGGGGATATCGGGATTGAAATTTTGTTAGGAATGCTACAGCTGGCACTTTAATGTTGTGCTTTACATGGTGTAAGAAAATATGTCTAGGGATGCTGTGAGCAAATGATGCTGACAGCAACGCAGAGTCCTGGAACTCGTGAAACGAATTTCAGATACAAAGAATTAGGGAAAGGCTGGATGGACAGGAGCAAGTGTGTCTCTGAAGTGAAACTGTACCAGTTTTGGAAACACATATGCAACGATTCCCATCAAGTGTCAGAGAAAGGTCGTACATTATGAAGAGTGCCTTTACTTACTTATTTACAAATGTCTTAATCCAGCACATTCAACAGGTAAGGGTATTCATAGAAATTGTGTAACAAAAAGGTACTTCAGGACACCATTCTTTCATGTGAAAATAGGAAAATGAAGAGTCTTATTTGTACTTAAAAGCTCAATTATTTAAGGCATGTTCTTCAACATCATATACATTTCAGAACACTTTGCAAGTCAAATAAGTCATCTACAATCATTTGATTTTGCAAGTCAAATAATTGTAGATGTTAAAGTACAATACTTCTGGGGTTAATTAAGCATTGCTGGTTTTCATACAGCTTTTTCTAACAAGATTTATCTGTCAGCAAACATTGCTAATAGCGATGGGTTAGTGTCATAGTAATTACCAGCAATTTGAGAACGTGATATCTACAAATGTCATGTAACTCGACCAGGGGACATTGTATGACTCTGGCAGTTTCTAGGAATGGAGGCCAATACATAGGTGGTCATTCTGACCTCGGCGGTAAAAGGCGCACAACACCGCCGCGGTAAACCGCCACGGTCATTCTGACCCTCAAGAGGCAAACCGCCAAAAACCCGACATCCACAAAAGTCCGCCACACCAACGGCCAGCGTTAAACTGGCGAAGACCAAACCTCCACCGTCACCCAACAGAAATACGCCCATGCCATTACGACCCACGAATCCACGCGGCGGTCTTTCAACCGCGGTATTCCATTGGCGGTACACACCGCCGCGCTCAAAATACACATACAGCTCCAAAACACAGCCACATTGGACAATTTGAAATACACACACCTGAGACACATACACACAACACTCCCACACACCCAATTAACTATAAAACACACACCCCCATCACCCACAAACCCCTACGACCGCAAATCAGAGACGAAGCCCAGAGAGAGACAGCACAGAATAGAGAACACCATCACACAGAGGCACACTACACCATCACCCACACAACAACCACGCACAAAACACCACAAACCACCACACTCACCACACTCATCACCGCAAACCCCACCCCACACCTCATCCACACCACCCCATGGCACCCCCAAGACACCCCAGGTTTTCAGATGCAGAACTCAGGGTCATGGTGGAGGAAATAGTTCGGGTAGAGCCCCAGCTCTTCGGGACACAGGTGCAGCACACCACCATTGCCAGGAAGATGGAGCTATGGCAAAGAATTGTGGACAGGGTCAACGCTGTGGGACAGCATCCACGAAATCGGGACGACATCAGGAAGCGGTGGAACGACCTACGGGGGAAGGTGCGTTCCATGGTATCCAGGCACAACATCACGGTGCAGAAGACTGGCGGCGGACCCCCACCTCAACCCCCAGAATTTACAACATGGGAGGAACAGGTCTTGAACATCCTGCATCCTGAGGGCCTCGCAGGAGTATCTGGAGGAATGGACTCTGGTAAGTCTAATCTCAACTACTTCATCCCCCCACCCACCAGCATGCCAACTCATACCCCCACCCTCCCCCCCACCCCATCACACATCCTCCTTGCTAATGTCTCACCATCACAACCCCCCCATCCCAACACCAAACCCTGCATGCCACCACAAACCATCGACACCCATCACCTAAGCATGCCCACTGCACATACCCATCTGCCCCACAAACCGCCGTCACAACAGCCCCCACAAAGGAATGCCAGCACTGGGGTACACGGGCACCCACCCATTGCACGCTATGGCACACACAGAAGCAATAACCATACTCTTATACCCCTGCAGGACCCGAACGCCACCACACCGCCCAGGAGGGTCCAGAAATGTCCATCCCATCCCCAGAAGAGGCCCCCAGTGATGACAGCAGCTCTGTCTCCCTGGACCCAGATGACCAGCCCGGCCCATCGGGGACCTCGGGACGGTCGGTTCCCCTCAGACAGCCACAGGCCACAGCAGACCTATCCCCCTCTGGGAACACCAGCACAGCTCCCACCCAGCGGGCCCATGCCTCTGTCTCCAGGACACATCAATCAGCGGTGTGTCCACCACTACAGGGCACCCAGGTTAACCCACCACCCCAACAACAACAGGGACCTGGGGGCAGTGGTAGTGGGCACACGGTCCAGGGGACAGAGGCCCAGGGAAACAGGGGAACTGGGAGGGCTGCTGTGTGACAGGGGGGGGACAGGCCCAGGGAACCCACTCTCCACGAGGCCCTCACCTCCATCATGGGAGCATACCACCACTCCCAGGAGACGATGGCGACGGTCCTGGCCAGGTTCCAGGAGATCCAGGTACTGCAGGAGGAACAGTTTATGGGGTTCAGGGAAGAACTGAGAAACATTAGTTCCGCAATGGGCACCATCGTTGTGGCTCTCAACCAGATTGTCACCACATTGCGGGACCATGTGGCACCACAAAGGGCCCCTGTCACTAGCATGGACCAGGAACAGGCTACCACCTCCGCCGGCGCTAGTGGACAGGAGGCCCGACACAAGAACAACCGGCCACCAGAACCCCACCCCCTGCAGAAGAAGAACCACCCGCAAGCGGGGCCTGAGATCTAGGAAGAAGACAGAGTAGGATGCCAAGACCCCCGCCAGGAAAGGATACCCCCTGATGTCATCCCACTGTCCCACATTGTCACCCTGTCCAACCTTAAACTGCCCCTGCTCCACCTTCCACAGGCATATGGACAATGCACCTGTGAGACTGAGAATCTGGACTCTGCCATGGACATTCCTCCACCATCACCCATCACCGATTTTCAACCATGTCCCAAAATTGAGCACTTTAATAAACACACTTATTGCACACAAATAATCTGGAGTCTGCCTGTATTTTTGAAAATATGTATTAGACATAAACGTGCCAAAATGACCAGTTACATTGTGATGACAACATACCACTGTCACACAGCTGTAGTCCACGGGCAAACAAAGCAGAGGTCACGCAGTGGGGCCAACATCTCTGAAATTGGAAGGGAAAGTCACAACTCTGTTAGCATACACTGGGTGAAAAGGACAGACAGTAGAGAGGCAGGAGACTGTAAGTAAATGTAAAATGCCGGTGTTGATTCTTACCTGTGTGTTATTGAAAATACTGCTGTATCACTGTGTCCCTGTTGTCTGTGTCGTCCTCTTCGTCTTCCTCCTCTTCACTCTCCGCAGGCTCCACAGCTGCTACAACACCACCATCAGGACCATCCTCCTGCAGAAAAGCCGTCGCAAAGCCAGGTTGTGAAGCATACAGCAGGCCACGATGATCTGGCACACCTTCTTTGGTGAGTACATTAGGGATCCACCTGTCATATGCAGGCACCTAAACCTGGCCTTCAGGAGGCCGAAGGTCCGCTCAATCACCCTCCTAGTACGCCCATGTGCCTCATTGTACCGTTCCTCTGCCCTTGTCCTGGGATTCCTCACTGGGGTCATTAACCACGACAGGTTGGGGTAACCTGAGTCACCAATTAGCCACACACGGTGTCTCTGTAGTTGTTCCATCACATAAGGGATGCTGCTATTTCGCATGATGTACGCGTCATGCACTGACCCAGGGAACTTGGCATTTAAATGGGAGATGTACTGGTCAGCCAAACAGACCACCTGGACATTCATGGAATGATAACTTTTTCTGTTCCTGTACACCTGTTCACTCCTGCTGGGGGGGACCAAAGCCACATGTGTCCCATCAATGGCACCAATGATGTTGGGAATATGTCCAAGGGCATAGAAATCACCCTTCACTGTAGGCAAATCCTCCACCCCAGGGAAAACAATGTATCTCTGCATGTGTTTGAGCAGGGCAGACAACACTCTGGACAACACCTTTGAAAACATAGGCTGAGACATCCCTGAGAAAATGGCCACTGTTGTTTGAAATGAGCCACTTGCCAAAAAATGGAGTACTGGCAGCACCTGCACTAGAGGGGGGATCCCTGTGGGTTGGCGGATGGGTGACAACAGGTCTGGCTCCAGCTGGGCACACAGTTCCTGTATAGTGGCTCGGTCAAGCCTGTATGTCAGTATGACATGTCTTTCTTCCATTGTCGACAGGTCCACCAGCGGTCTGTACACGGGAACATTCCTCCATCTCCTCGCAAGTCCCAGCGGACGGTGCCTAGGAAGGACAAGAGCGAGCACAGAGTCAATCAACCCACAGGTACGTTCCCACAGCTTGCACAGTACACGATTCTCTATGCATTGAATGGCTTGTATGAGTGTCGATGCAAGGTCTAGGCATGTGTGACGCAGTAGAAATTAAGCCATGTGGGCCCTTGAAATGGCGGCTGCCTGACCTGTGAAGTGCGACAATGGGATGTGAGGTCAATGCGCTGGCGTGTCACACCGTGGCGGTAGGTGGTCGAAGACCGCGGCGCAAAGCCACATTGGTTAACATTGAACCCTATGAGTTTCAGGAGCCAATGACGAAGTGAGCCGGCGGTCGCGGTACGCACCGCCGCGGACGTGACTGCCATTTTCTATCTGCTTAATCACTCGAGACCTGATCATCCACAGGAGAGGACCTATACTGCAAGTGCTGCTGTGACCTTGGTCTGGAAGATACAATGGCTGCTGCGACTGGGGAAAGGGCCCCTGCCTTCAGTTCTGAAGAATTGGAGAAACTCGTGGATGGGGTCCTCCCCCAGTATGCGCTACTCTACGGTCCTCCAGACCAACAGGTAAGTACACTGGGAGCATGCTTTGGGGGCAATGCCTGTGTTGAGTCGGATGGATGAAAGATGGTGTGGAGGGGAGCGATTGAGGCATGCATCAAACGACGGATGAGAGCATGTGCCACATGGCAAGGGTGGGGATGGGGGGCCACTCACATTGAGCATGCAGAAAATTATGACAATGTTATTTCTCCCCCTGTACATGTGACATAGGTCAGCGCCCATCAGAAAATCGACATTTGGCGTGCCATCGCCAAGGACGTCCGGACCCTGGGGGTCCACAACAGACGGGGCACCCACTGCCGCAAGAGTTGGGAGGACATCCGCCGCTGGAGCAGGAAGACCGTGGAGGCTCTGCTGGGGATGGCCTCCCAACGTAGGAGGGGTGGCTCCCGTCAATTGACCCCCCTGATGCCCCGGATCCTGGCGGTGGCCTACCCAGATTTGGATGGGCACGTGAGGACATCACAGCAGACACAAGGGGGTGAGTACAAGCACATTCTGCTGATTTAGCGCACATTGGAGGTGTCTTGGTGGGGGAGGAGGGCTGTGGGTATTTCCGTAGGCTAGGCCCCTCCGTTAGTCATGGCCCTGTGCCCCCACCCCCCCTCTGTAGGTTGCCTAGTACAGCTAATCATGGCCCTGTGTCACCTATGTGTGGATTTGTCGTCCATAGGCTTGTAGGCCATGTCCCACGGATTGAGTAGTGTACCCCAAGTGCGCGGCGTAGTGCAGGGGGCTTCTGTGTCTGTCCTCTCCGCCAATTGTGTCGCCAGTGCATGCACTCAACATGTCTTTATTTCTCCCCCCCCCCTTTTTTGTTGGTCTTCCTGTTCATGTGTGCATTAGCATCATCAGGCGGAGGAGAAGTGGCATCGGAGCACGAGGGAGCTGCATCTCACATGGCCCTGGAGGGCCATGCAACCGATTCGGAGTTCACCAGTGAGACGGAGGGCGAGGGGAGCTCCACAGCGGGGACACGTGGTGACACCAGCGACACAGACACGTCCTCGGAAGTGAGCTCCCTTGTGGTGGCGGCAACATCCGTGCCCACCGCAACAACCGGCTACAGCCGCCACCCAGCGCACCAGCTCCGCCCTCCCAGCAGCCCCTCAGCCTTTGCCCCGTGCCCGCTCACCCAGGAAGGTGGGCATCTCCTTCGCCCCAGGCACCTCAGGCCCTGCCCCAGTTACCCCTGCTGCCCTCAGTGAGGAGGTCATTGACCTCCTCAGGACGCTCACTGTTGGGCAGTCTACCCTTTTGAATGCCATCCAGGGTGTAGAAAGGGAGGTGCACCGGAGTAATGCATACCTGGAGGGCATTCATTCGGGTCAGGCTGCCCATCAGCGATCGTTCAACGCTCTGGCCTCAGCACTGATGGCAGCCATTGTCCCTGTCTCCTGCCTCCCTCCTCCAACTTCCTCAACCCAGTCCCACTCCCCTGTTCCTCTGCCTATCCCAGACACACCTACAGACCAGCCTGCACACACCTCAACACCCAAGGCAAGCTCATCCAGACATAAGCACCACACATCACACAACCATTCACCCAAGCAACATCCACATGCAGACATGCCAACAGCCACTGCCTCCTCTGTGTCCCCCTCCTCCTTGTCTCCCTCCTCCCTCCCTGTGACGTCTCCACTCACACTTGCATGCACAACATCATCAGCCACTACGTCCATCACCAGCACACCCACCAGGACACTCCGCACACGTGCAGTCACCACCCCCACTGCCATTTACACGTCCCCTGTGTCCTCTCCCAGTGTGTCTGTCACCCCCTCTTCCAAACCACACAAACGCAGGCAGCCACCCACTCAACACCCATCCACCTCACGACAGTCTCCAGCACAAGCACCTGCACCCAAAGACACCAGCCCTGACTCACCTACAACCACATCCTCTTCCTCCACTCCCATACCCACTGCACCTACCCTTCCCACTGCTCCTAAAAAAAAAATCCTGTCCAAAATTAACCTCTTTCCATCACCTGACCCACCCCCTCCATCTCTTAAGAGTCGAATCAGCACCTCAGCCACCACATCCCCTGGACCTACAAGGACAATAGTCCAGGGATTTTGGAGTCCACCACCTTCAAGGGCAGCTACTTCGGCTAGCAGTAAAGGGACAGCCAGCCCACCCCCTGGTAAAAAATCTAAGAAAGGCAAGGCCCGGCGTGAGAGGCCAGAGACAGCAGGCTCCAATGGCACTACCCTGGCACCGTCAGGAAGTGGGGTGCCACCTGTCACACCGACAAAGGGAGGAAAGGGCCACAGAGGAGCAGGGAAGGGTGGCAAGGGCAGCACGCCCGACAAGTCCGGCAGCAGGCGAGCTGCCCAGCCCCATTCCAGGTGTGAAGGAGGACACCCACAGGCCCGGGACGGCAGCACAGGAGGGCTCCGCAAGCGAGAAGACAGATGTGCACGAAGGGCCCGGCAGCCACATGTCGGGTGGCGAGTGAACTCCATCTCATGGCCGGATCTGGTGCCCTGGAGACACATGTCAAGAACAGCTGAACAGGGCCCTTCAAGACAAGCACCGCTGAACAGGGCCCTTCAAGTCAAGCACCGCTGAACAGGGCACCGCCATGTCAAGAACCGCTGAACAGGGCACCGGCGTGTCAAGAACCGCTGAACAGGGCACCGCCGTGTCAAGAACCGCTGAACAGGGCCCTTCAAGACAAGCACCGCTGAACAGGGCCCTTCAAGTCAAGCACCGCTGAACAGGGCACCGCCGTGTCAAGAACCGCTGAACAGGGCCCTTCAAGTCAAGCACTGCTGAACAGGGCACCGCCGTGTCAAGAACCGCTGAACAGGGCCCTTCAAATCAAGCACCGCTGAACAGGGCCCTTCAAGACAAGCACCGCTGAACAGGGCCCTTCAAGTCAAGCACCGCTGAACAGGGCACCACCGTGTCAAGAACCGCTGAACAGGGCACCGCCGTGTCAAGAACCGCTGAACAGGGTACCGCCGTGTCAAGAACCGCTGAACAGGGCCATTCAAGACAAGCACCGCTGAACAGGGCCCTTCAAGTCAAGCACCGCTGAACAGGGCACCGCCGTGTCAAGAACCGCTGAACAGGGCACCGCCGTGTCAAGAACCGCTGAACAGGGCACCGCCGTGTCAAGAACCTCTGAACAGGGCCCTTCAAGACAAGCACAGCTGAACAGGGCCCTTCAAGACAAGCACCGCTGAACAGGGCCCTTCAAGTCAAGCACCGCTGAACAGGGCACCGCCGTGTCAAGAACCGCTGAACAGGGCCCTTCAAGTCAAGCACCGCTGAACAGGGCACCGCCGTGTCAAGAACCGCTGAACAGGGCCCTTCAAGACAAGCACCGCTGAACAGGGCCCTTCAAGTCCAGCACCGCTGAACAGGGCACCGCTGTCTCAAGCACCGCTCCGCTGGGCCCTTCATCTCAAGCACCGCTCCGCTGGGCCCTTCATCTCAAGCCCCGCTCCGCTGGGCACCGCCGTCTCAAGCACCGCTCCGCTGGGCCCTTCATCTCAAGCACCGCTCTGCTGGGCCCTTCATCTCAAGCCCCGCTCCGCTGGGCCCTTCATCTCAAGCACCGCTCCGCTGGGCGCTTCATCTAAAGCCCCGCTCCGCTGGGCACCGCCGTCTCAAGCACCGCTCCGCTGGGCCCTTCATCTCAAGCACTTCTCCGCTGGGCCCTTCATCTCAAGCACCGCTCCGCTGGGCCCTTCATCTCAAGCACCGCTCCGCTGGGCCCTTCATCTCAAGCACCGCTCCGCTGGGCCCTTCATCTCAAGCACCGCTCCGCTGGGCCCCTCATCTCAAGCCCCGCTCCGCCGGGCCCTTCATCTCAAGCCCCGCTCTGCTGGGCACCGCCGTCTCAAGCACCACTCCGCTGGGCCCTTCATCTCAAGCACCGCTCCGCTGGGCCCTTCATCTCAAGCCCCGCTCCGCTGGGCCCTTCATCTCAAGCACCGCTCCGCTGGGCCCTTCATCTCAAGCCCGCTCCGCTGGGCACCGCCGTCTCAAGCACCGCTCCGCTGGGCCCTTCATCTCAAGCACCGCTCCACTGGGCCCTTCATCTCAAGCCCCGCTCCGCTGGGCCCTTCATCTCAAGCACCGCTCCGCTGGGCCCTTCATCTCAAGCCCCGCTCCGCTGGGCACCGCCGTCTCAAGCACCACTCCGCTGGGCCCTTCATCTCAAGCACCTCTCCACTGGGCCCTTCATCTCAAGCACCGCTCCGCTGGGCCCTTCATCTCAAGCACCGCTCCGCTGGGCCCTTCATCTCAAGCACCGCTCCGCTGGGCCCTTCATCTCAAGCACCGCTCCGCTGGGCCCTTCATCTCAAGCACCGCTCCGCTGGGCCCCTCATCTCAAGCACCGCTCCGCTGGGCCCTTCATCTCAAGCCCCGCTCTGCTGGGCACCGCCGTCTCAAGCACCGCTCCGCTGGGCCCTTCATCTCAAGCACCGCTCCGCTGGGCCCTTCATCTCAAGCCCCGCTCCGCTGGTCCCTTCATCTCAAGCACCGCTCCGCTGGGCCCTTCATCTCAAGCCCCGCTCCGCTGGGCACCGCCGTCTCAAGCACCGCTCCGCTGGGCCCTTCATCTCAAGCACCTCTCCGCTGGGCCCTTCATCTCAAGCACCGCTCCGCTGGGCCCTTCATCTCAAGCACCGCTCCGCTGGGCCGTTCATCTCAAGCACCGCTCCGCTGGGCCCTTCATCTCAAGCACCGCTCCGCTGGGCCCCTCATCTCAAGCCCCGCTCCGCTGGGCACCGCCGTCTCAAGCACCGCTCCGCTGGGCCCTTGATCTCAAGCACCGCTGGCCCATTGGCAGAAAGGGAAGGGCCGGATCTGTGTCGGGCAGGGCTGCACGAAGCACTCTGGGCACCATGCCTCCTCCAGAACCAGTGGAGTCTGTAATCCACTTGATAGACTGTGGCTTTGCACTCCCCAGGATGGTACAGTGGGCAATCCACCCACTGTAGAGACTTGTGAGACTGTGGCTTTTCACTCCCCAGAATGGAACAGTAGCCATGGAGGCCCCTCGTGGATCTGGCGTCGTGGACTCATCTGGTTGAGGTGCCCCCCTTCTCCTCCCTCTGAGGTGCCTGTAGTTTTGATATCTGATGCCCCTGCAGTGTTCTCTCCAATGGATTCCGGTCTCCTGTGTGGGCTTTGCCCATGTGTTTCGGCCCATTGGCCCACGTACAATGGCTGATACCCAATTTGGACAAGACAATTTACATATGTATATATAGTTATAGTTGTTTGTTATATTTTTTTAGTTAGCCGTACAATATACTTCAATTTTCATGATCATTTTATTTTGTCTTTGCATTCTTCCGGGGGGTTTGGGGGGTGTCACTCTGAGTTGTTGCTCTGCATTGATGTGTATGTAGTTGTGGGTGAGGGTGAGGGTGGGTGTGTCGCGTATGTGTGTGCCCGTAATCTTTTCTCCTCCCCCCTCCCCTGTGTTGTAGGTGCAGTACTCACCGTTGTCTCCTGCGGCGGCGTTCGTGCTCCTGGTAGAGGAGCAGGTAGACAATAACTGGTAGGATGTGTAATTCGGGTTCCATGCTGTCCAGATTCCTCGTGGAGTGTGTAGAGGTGAGCGTTTTCCGTTCGTACTGTCTGTTTCCGCCGTGTTTTTATCGGCGGGGCTACTGCCCCGGAACAGGTGGCGGATTGGTGGGTTGTGATAGGGTGGGCGGTACATTGTCTCCCGCCTGTCTGTTTGTTTGTCCCGCCGTGGCGGTCGGAGTGTTAAAGTGGCGGTCTCTGTTGGCGGTTCCCGCCAGGGTCAGAATTCCATTTTTTTTACCGCCTGCCTGTTGGCGGGTTGGCCGCCACTTTAACACCGACCGCCAGGGTTGGAATGACCCCCATA
The DNA here is from genome assembly GCF_031143425.1 of Pleurodeles waltl. Taxonomy (NCBI): domain Eukaryota; kingdom Metazoa; phylum Chordata; class Amphibia; order Caudata; family Salamandridae; genus Pleurodeles; species Pleurodeles waltl. The sequence goes on from NC_090449.1 coordinate 980,891,593, forward strand.
ATGTGTTAATTAAAAAAGTTTATTCCTCTCAATAGGTATCTATTACCAATGATAATTTAGATTGGAGACTATGGGCCATATGTATGAAGCCCTGCATTTGTGAATCCTAAATAACGATTATTACTGAATTGCTAATTGGTATTCACAAAATGTGATGTAAAAAGGCAATCGAAAAATAATTTGCGATTACCAAAAAATCGCAATCCCAAATAGCGATTACCAAATAGCGATTTGGTAACATAGTGAATCAGTATTTGGTAAACACAAATTGCGAGTTTTGCATTCTGAAGCAGCATGATGACATCACAACCAGGAAGTGAGTCAGTGCATGCTGTTTCCAGAAGCCTCAGCCACAGGAGCAGGCAGACAGCAACAAGAAGGCACTCAGGAGAGGCAGCCAGGACCACAAGACACAATGGCCACTGACGGGAATGGCAAGGAGACAGGAGGAAGAAAGAGAAAACTCAAGTTCAGTGAGCAGGAACTGGAGGTGCTCACAGAAGAGGTTGTCAAGAACCATGGTAAGTTATTTGGTAAAAACTCACTCCATGTTCCGGAAAGTGAGAAGAGAAAAATGTGGAGAGACATCCAGGCTAAAATCAGCACGGTGGGTGTTGCACAGCATACGGCTGAGGAGATTCGCAAGTGCTGGTACGACTTATGTTCATGTGCCAAGGAGAGGGTAGCAAGCAGGCTGAAGGAAGCAAGGATCAATGGCAGAGGACCATTCACCCATACACCATCCACACCCTTGGAGGACATGGTGGAGTCAACACTGAAGCCTGAAGCAGTAGTTGGTGTGACTGACATAGACACCATAGGCACACCAGGCACCAGTAAAGGTAAGGGCAGTAATGAATAGAATCACCATATGTGCATGTATAATTGTCCCTTAGATTAATGCAATGTTACCATGCAAAGTGAAAAATAGTCCATGACACATTTTCCAAGCAACTCAATAAAGCTTTATGAGAGTGGAAGTCCATACTCCAACAGTCCACCTAGAACAAACATTGCAGTATTGTGTATAACCTAACAGAGAGACAATATAAAAGACAATTAGAGACACTATGCCAGGGAATATATTCACTAAAAATTATAAATGTGAACTGAGAAATGAAAAAAGTACTTATGACTGACATGCTGCTCATTAATGTTGCAGATGATTCTGCACCAGATGCAGCAGAAACAGAAACGGGAGAATGAAGAAATCCAGCCACAGTCTGAGATCGACATCATCGAGTCCATTACACCAGCACCAGCCAGACGCAGGGCAACAGTGGAACCACTCCCTGAGTTTACTCAGGACCCTGATGGCTTGCAAGAAGATGTACAGACACCACCTTCTGATGGTAGACGCACCCACAGACATCAGTCCCTTTTCCAGTGCCAGTACACTCCTCTCAGGAGTCGCAGAGCAGATTTCAGACAGAGCTCAGAGAAAGGTGAGGTCCCATCTCTGTTTGGTGGTCTGGAGGCATCCATGTTTAAGGTGCAGCGCCTACAATGTAAGCAGATGAAATCAATGCACAGGCAGTTGGTCTCTTGTAATCACAACATGTGTCAGCTGAATGCAACAGCGCAGGAAGGACAGAAGTCTACAGCAGAAATTCTAAGGGAGATGACAAATGCAATTAAAGAACTCTGCACTGTAATGCAGCAGGACCATGTCACCCACCGTTGGCGCCATCACCAATTAATACGTAGTTGGATGGGTTCAGCAGATCTGTCAATCGCCTCACTAATGCAACTGCTTTGCTGTCATGATGTGCTGTGAGCATGCAAATGGAAATGCAAATTGCAGTGGGGACGTTGCACAGGGATTGGTGCAGGTTACCAATGCATTGGAGACTATGCAGACAGCCTGCAGTGCTATGAACAGCGAGCAGGGTGGTGGAGATAGTGAGGAGCTCTCTAACCTCAGTAGTATCACAGCTCCTGTGATGGATCCTCGCAGTTCCAGACACAGCACTGTCTCAGAACCCACAACAAGAGATGACGCTGAGCCCACTGAGCGTTCTAGTGGAGTGCGTGGACGCAAAAAGTAACGTGGACATGTGCTGGGCCTTGCATAGTGTATGACATTGCATTGCTAATATGATATCAATAGTATAACATTTAATTTGAGTACAGATCGTGCTTTTGGACTACCTATGTTCTATGCCCACATATTTGATCTGAAGTTAAGGCAAGAAATGTGATACCTGTAGCGAAAAAGAAACAAGACGTGGTGTTGTCATTACTTACATTGGAAATAGTTGCATGTAATCTCAGCACATCTTTGCCTGCTGTCTGCTGCTCTGGTTCGGTCTGCTGGGAGAGGGGTTGGAAATGGGTCATCATCTTCATCAGAGTCTGTATGTGTGGGTTTCAGTGGTATGCATATTGTTGTGCGATGTTGTGCAACATAGCACATGTGGCCACAATCTTACAGCAGGTTTCCGGACTGTAGTGTAGTGCCCCCCCCCCCTCCACTTTTGTGCAGGCATCGGAAGCGACTGTTCAGCAGGCGAAAGGTACTCTCAATGACACTTCGCATTTTCTTCTATGCCGCATTGTAACGCCGTTCAATTGGTGTGGCTGGATCGAGGGATGGCGTTAGGGAGAAGGACTGCACTGCATATGACAGGAGTGAAAATTGAGTCATTGTCTACCTCACCTGTACGGTATGCCACATTGTTTTCTATTACATTACCAAGTAGGAATCCTTCTCCAAACTCTCCAGCAAGAAGCTGTGTGTTTATTCCACTGTGTCTGAAGATGTACAAACCATGTGTGCTACTGGGAAATCTGACCACTAAATCAGTAATGATGTGTGAGGTATTGCAGATGACCTGTATGCTAATGGAATGGCTATTTTTAATATTCCTATATATGTACTCAGTTTCAGATGGTGGACACATTGCCACATGTGTCCCATCAATGCAGCCAATGACATGTGGGAATTGTGCCCCCTGGTAAAAACTTTATTTTGTGAGCTGCAAGTCCTGTGAGGTGTTGGGGAATTTGATGTGCTGATTGATTTTGATAACATTGCATTGAGGAATGCATTGAAGAAGCGTGAGAGCGCGCTTTGAGACACACCTCGAGCTACTGCTATAACCTCCTGTTAACTTCCTGAGGCTAAGAGGTGCAGGGAGCCTAACACCTGAACATGAGTGGGTATGGCATTGGTTCTATGGGTGTGTCACTGCAGTTGTGGTTGTAAATCTGCTATTAGGTCTAATATCATAGCAAAATTCAACCTATGCATATCAAGTATCTCCTCTTCTGTTTGGTCAAACAGAGTAATCGCAAACTCTGAAAATGTGCTCCTGTCTCCTCCTCCCTCTCCTCAAACCTGCCAGGATCCTCATCCTCCTCACAATGATGTAGAGTGCTGCCATTGTTGAAAAGGACTAATGAACTCTGGGCCTCTTTTTATAGGTTGCACCTAATTTCCACCTGATTTGAGTTGACGGTTGGTTGCACATGCAAAATCCCTGTTTGCGATCATTCGCAATTTGCGAATGGTTCATACATTTAAATTCGATTCCTTATTTGTGAATCACAATTTGCGATTCGCAAATTTAAGTCACAATTTTAAGGAATTGCTATTTTAGTGATTCTTTAAAATTGCACTGCGAATGCCCTTAATACATTAGGTATGGCTGTTTTGCGATTCACAACGTTTGCAAATGCAAAATAGTTTGATACATCTGGCCCTAAGTGAATTAGAATGCATCAAAAACATTTATGGTAAATTTAAGACAATATTTAATCTTGCTGACTGCAGGTAATTACTACTGACTGTTGCTTGACTAGAATATGATGTGTTATTATTTACATGTCTATCAGTCTTTGGAAAATGTAAGTAATATCTACCATGCTTTGGTTGTCTAGTATGAAATGTATTGTTCATGAAGATGAATCTAAAGGACAAACTACGAAAGAGTAGGGTACACCACGGAAATTACAGAGCACAGGTGGAAGCATGGGGCTCACATGGGAGCAAAGGGTGCAAGGAGAATTTATGATGGAATAGGAGTGCTAAAATGGCTGGGCTGGGTCCAGGGCAGAGTCAAGAGTTCATGGAGGAAAGGGGGAGATACAAAAGGGAAGAATGCTGCAAGACTGAAGGAAGGAGCGTATGGGCAAAAGAGACAGTGAAAAGGCCTTAAAACTATTTTCACAAGGCTGGCTGTTTCATAAGAAAATATAACTTAACAGTATTAGGTATTACATATTAAATTTGATGATAACATCTCTGGCTAAGAAACTTCAAGAAATTTAATTCTAGTAATGTTTATTAAAAACTCAATTCACTGGTAAAGTTGATTTTTTTAATATGCATATTAAGGAAAGGGTAATTTTATAAAGTTACCTTTTCTATGTCTAAAGCCACTGAGCGTAATTTGCATTTGCCTCTGTCTGCAGCCATCTGACAGCTTGAGCCTGAATGAGGTGCTAAAACTACTTCCAGAAAAGCTTACAAAGGCTTGGGTCTGGGGATGTGTTTCTGTTATGTTAGCAGGATGGTGGTTTGGGGAGTGCTCGTGAAGTTAATTATCTTTGAAGGGGTCTGTCCTGCACAGGCCCATTCTATGTTCCAGTTAGCTAGGCTCCAAACAGAGCAGGGAGGGAGGTGCCCCCAGACTTGGTTTGATGTGACCATAGAGGATGGGTTGCTCATTTCCCTGGCCACACCTCTGAAGTGGGCACAAAGATTCTGCACAAGGGGAGAAAGGTTTCACCATCTTTCGATGGAGAGGGGGAATTCTGAGATTGTTTTCAGTAGGGCACATATGAAATACTACAAAATTGAGGAGGGTACCCCTTAGGGAGAAGCCAGGGACCACCTCCACCGACAATCCTGTGCCAGGCCTAAATGTAGCATCCCTATTACCATTCTCACCACATTACTGGACCTGTGGAAATATAGCAGGGGACTAAAGCTGCTAGCTGAGACCTGAAAGGAGCCCTGGAGGACTGGACCTGCTCTCCTTCGTAAACCCAGGACAAAGCAGTGGGCTCTAGGGGTCAGAAAGCTGACCTCCTGTTTACACATAAGTGATATAACAAACTACAAGAGACCTTACCTGCAACTAGCCAGCTGACCTTCACCAGCCCTGGACCCTGCTGGTGGCTTCTTCTCAAGATGGCCTTGACCCCCAAGTGATGTTCTTGAGAGTCCAAAGACCTCTGGAGGACCAGGTGATCCTGCTAATCCAATGAAATTGCATTGATGCTGGGCTGAAGATTCAAGTTTTCCCTTCTCTGGGCTTTTCCACAGCTGCAAATCTGATTCAGGTGTACCTCACTGAGAAGGAATCCAGTCTTGTGGAACTCTCTTCGGCTACAGCCTGCAGGCTTGCCCACTGGGCTGTAGCGAACCAGGCTCCACAAAAGTAATTATATGAGAATGTAGAAATCTTCACCAAGCAAAGAAACCAAAAATATACGGCCACTGAATGGCGTTCCTTGGGCATGAAATACAACATTCTACCACTTGCTTTTCTGCAAAAAAAGTCAGTGGCTTCACTGGGACCTCGTCTGATGATTAACTTATGGAGCCATCCTTGTCCACAACCTGCTGCCTTGCCCCACTGAAGATTTTGGACTTCCATTTCGGAGACCAAGAGGGTCATTTTGATCCCAGCGGTCGGTGTTATAGTGGCGGTAGTACCGCCAACAGGCTGGCAGTACATATTGTCATATTATAACATTGGTGGTTTGGCAAAAGCCAAGCCGCCAATGTACCACACCATCCACCAGTGTGGTAACAGCCGCCGGGCTGGAGACTTCAGTCTCCAGCCTGGTGGCCATCACTGTCCCACCCGCGGGATAATGACCCCACCTACTGCCATGGTTTTCGTGGCAATCTTACTGCCACGAAAACCATGGTGGTAGGCACTATCAGTGCCAGGGAATTCCTTCCCTAACACTGATAGGGGTCACCCCGCCCCCTCTCCCTAAAGTCCTCCCCAACCCTCCCCTCCTGACCCACCCAACATACACGCACATTCACGCACCAGCATACACATGCATGCACACACTCAACCCTACATTCTCCCACGCATGCATACATTCATTCACACACACATCAACACACACTGACATACATTCTAGCACACATGCATCCACACCACACAACATACATACACACTCACACCCATTCATGCACACACGCATTCCACACGCCACACACCCGCATGCACGCACAAAATCACATACACACACGCACTCACACACACACACAACACCCCCTACCCCTCTCCCCTGTCAGAGCACCCGACTTACCTGCTTGCAGGGGGTCTTCCGGCAGGAGACGGGACGCGGTGCTGCTGCGAGCAGCAGCGTCCGCCAGCAGAAAACCGCCAGGCCGTATCATGGGTCATGATACGGTCTGATACGGTCTGCAGCAGTTTACTGGTGTGGTGTTGCTGCTGGCAGCAGCACCACCTTACCGCCATCCGCCACCATGACCGTAGCCGGAATTCCCCCAGCCTTCTGGTGGAATTCCGGCTACGGTCATAATATGGTGGATGATAGGTGGCCGCGGCGACGGTGTTTTGGCGGCCGTCGCCGCGGCGGTAGGTGGTCATTACCGCCAATGTCTTCATGCAGGCCTAAGTCCAAAGGTACAGCTTCCAACCTGGTTTAACCTGGTGCCTGTAGCTGACCTGCACTCCATCTTGGTAGACTTTAAATCAGGCTTAGGTCCCCTTCTACCATGACCAGTTGACTCCATCTGACACTTAATGCTTTTTGGTGCTATTGTTATGTAACATTAAAAAATATCGTATCTCCGGTTCCCCTTATAGGAGTTTTGTTGCTTTGATGTCAGTTTCTTTGTTAGCAATTACTGTATTTTTCTAAATTGATCTGGGACTTTTCCTGTGTTGTTTGGACTTCATTACTCTTTCGGTACTGTATACATGCTTTACATATTGCCTCTAGGTTAAGCCTGTCTCCTTTGTGCCATAGCTAAAGGAGGGTTGAGCTCATCTTAATTTAATGACTTTAGTGGTTCACCCTTAAGAACGATTTTAATTATTACTTAAAGTGGGTACCCCTCCCTCCCTGAAATAATAATCCAGTTTATTACATGTGCCTTGAAAACAGTCAAGCAATCTCTGAATTCCTGTTATCAGCACCACCTCTTTTCAGTCAGTTCTGTTCACCTTCCAGACGTTGTATATTGCTCTTGGTCCATAGTTGCATCCTTATATTTCATATATGGCTGTAGAAAAACACTCACGTCTTTAAATCTCTGAATATATTTGTCTGTATCCTGGGAGTGGTAATGTGTCTTCCCATATCTGCTTATGCCTGCTTTCTAGTACTGCTTATCACCCTTAATCCACACCTCAAAACGTATCCCATCACCATCACCTTATCATTCATTCATTTACACATAGACAAATACACATTAAAAAAGAATGAAGAATTTAAAAGTAAGTCAGACGACTAGCACAACAGGGGAGAATTTAAGTCAGATTTTATCATTTTTATCAAAGTCTGTGCTGATGTTCTTCATGGCTCTTTCCTAAGATTATGGGATGTCCTATCAGAGGAAGACTGAATAATCTACCATTGGTTTTAAATAAAATTCTGCCCTGTGGTGGCCAATATTCTAAAAGCATTTGAAGAAACAGGTTTGAGAAAGTCAGGGATTTATAAAGAGGACAACCGTTCCATAAAGCAGAAGAGCACAAGTCCTTCTTCAAAGCTGGAGCTGGATAGTAGATTTTTTCTAGAAATTGAAGACTCTAGACTAAACATGGAAAGCTAGTGACGACCCACCATCACATGTAGAGAAAGATGAAAAGGGTGCCCCCTAGCTTAGAATGTCAGATTGCTTTATCATGATTCTCAGGACCATAGGGGCCTTCTGGACCAAGAAGAGCAAAGCTAAGCAGTGTGCTAAGTGTTGGATTGCTGTTGAGCACAGATAGGAGGAACTGAAATTCCTATAGAATCCTTATGCATCAACTGTTCAACTCAGACATCAGTGCTGCATCGCACAGCATTTCTGTTCCCTGTGACCCAAAATGACATGCCAGCTATATCATATGGGTTTGCCACATTTCAGGATTTGTTTTCACAAAATTTGGAGTTTAGCTCTGGAGTGATCTAAATGGCCTGTGTCTCCACGGTTCCCACCTAAACAAAAAATGTTTGCCACAAAATATTCAATCCATAGGACAATTAGTCATGCTTGCAGGTACCCTAAAACACAGTGTTGCTAATGTACAAAGCCATGTAGATGAATTCAGTAATGGCTGGAAGCATTGTGGGGGAATGTGGATGCATTTGAGAGAAACTGCTGTGCTCTTTGATCTGGTTGAATGAACCAAACGCTAAGATTTTAGAAAAAATATGTTGCATGGTCTCATGTTTATTTTGTGTGATGGCAAGTATCCGCACAAGGGAGTTGTTTTCAGTCATTCCATTGAATTTCCTATGGTTGCTCCACATTTGAAACTCTTTCACAAAAATAATTTGGCCAAGGACTGATAAAAAAAATAACTTTACCAAGCATCATATGTATATATGTATGTATACATTATTTGCATTTTGCAATGAGAAACTAAAACAAGCCTTTCAGCCTTTCCCATTCCTCCTCTCTATGTTTCACCCCAAATCTTTCTGACTACTATGAACTCACAAACATCCTTCTCAAAATGTCTTCCCCTCCTTTTAAGCCATACCACTGAACTAGCATAGTGGACTAGATAGAGACTAGATAGTGGGTTTCACACACTATGTCGATGAACGGAACCAAATCTTTTTCAGGAATAATGTCATTTGAAATATGTAATAGACATCACATATGACAAACAATAATCAATTCAACCTCAATAACCAGACCAGTTTATTAAGAAGTTAATAATTCATTTCCCTATATTAGCAACGCTAAGGTCACTAAAATAATTCTCAAACCCAAGTGATACATATAGAGAAACAATAAAGGCTGATTCGAACGCCGGATATATCTAAGTTTAATCAATGCAAAAAGACAAATTATTTCAATGGTTATTACACAAAACCACAGCAACAAAATCTGAGCAAGAGAAATTGAATACATCTAATAATAATATGACAAAAATGTCAATGACAATTCATGAGCATATGAGTAATGCCCCACTAACCACTAATTAGCATCACCATGTTGGGCTTCCTGTAAAAGTTTTAGTAACACAAATTTAGAAAACATCTAACTATGGTGCTATAAAAAAATATGCAGTAGTAAATAAACATTTGCAGCTGGTACCTGAAAAACAAAAGACAAATAACAGCTCACACATTCACCAAAACACTAAGGTAATCAGCATCAATGTCTACTTTGTCTGTCGGACAGCAGCGTCAGGCACCAGCATCAGGACAGGAACAGGAATAAGGGTAGAGGTTGAAGGTTTAGAATTTGGACTATAAGATACCACTAAACCATATAAGCATAAGTTCAATATTGAGCAGACTTAAACTAATAAAAAACCAGAATGTCAATAGACTATCTGGAAAACATGAAATGTCAAAGTGACAGATCATACAGAATAGAATCTCTAGACCTCAGGATAAACGAAAATCCCAAAGAAGACTGATTAACGAAATGGCCCCTGAACAATAGTGACTGAACATTAAATTAAACTTGTTAAATGAAAATAATTGGATAAAGCTTAAGGCAAGAAAGTTATGTCCAATCAGAACATTAACAGATATCAAAATTCTACAATTACTTTACTCTAAGCTCTTCTATTTGCTGTTATATCATTGACAAAATCTAAACTAATACATTTGCATCCTGTATTTCCTCTTCTTTAGCTTCATCTGTGGAACCATTGTTTTCACTCCACTGGAATACGAAGTCACAGGAATACGATTACAAAATATGTTACCACACCATTTCTTTCTCTGAAAGAAAGACATACAAGTTAGAAACATAACTACAAACAATGAAGTCAGTCAGACTATGGAACACACTAGAAACATTTTATACAGCTTGCATTGAAGAGTGACCTTGCATTTGCTTCTACTTCAGTTTAGCAGAGGCCACTAAATATACATTTAATTCTGACATTTATTTTAGTTAAGAAACAGACTTTGTAAAGACAAAATAATTTCATCAACTTAAGTTAGCATGAACACAATATAGGCCTTACATAAGATGGTGGCCATTCAGTTAGTCACAATTCTTGTAAACACAATATTATTATTAGATTAATTCACACATTAATCTGTAAGTATAATATGTAAAGAAGAAACATTAATCAAGAGAATCTCAGCTCTTACAATCCCTCCTCTGATGACTATATATGTCATCACACAAAACCCCGAATTAAATTAATTTATTTCATTTCATAATTCAGAATCTTGATTCATTCATTTTTTTAAATACATTTTCTTTCTCCTTGATTTTCTCCCATACAATCTTTCCATTTGAACATCTACCCTCCTCTGATTCTTTTCAAATCTTCTTTTAATCATTTGAAATATTTTATATATTCCCCAAATTCAAATTAGACAAAACACATTTGACTAATTTTAACATAATACCTTTTCCCAAGTTGCCAAGCCAATTTCCCACTGAAGCAATTCCTTTGCTAGCTTTTTCCCAAATAGTAGTTTCAGTTAATTCTTTTAGTTCTGTTTTATCTTTTGTTAAATTGTTAATCAAACCTCTAACTAATTTACTATTGTCCGGTATGTATGAACAACAGTGACGCGGACCAAGTAATTTGCAAACTCCGCCCTCTTTTGCTAAAAGAATGTGTAACACAAGGCGGTTCTGAAGAGCCAAAGCTCTTGTAGCAGCCATTTCAGTATCTAAGTGGAGCATAGCTCCTGAATAATCCGTTAACATGTTATCCACAAATGTAGACAACATTTGTATTTTCATTGAATTCAGAACAACTCCCACTGAAGGAATTATTGCTCCAAATATGTGTCCCACAATGCCTGAAACTGAGTCTCGCTTGTGTCTCGTTTTTATCTCAGTAAATTTAGGAAACTTAGGGCCAGATGTATCAAAGATCTGGTTTGCATTTCTTAAACAGCGAATTTTAAGAAATCACTATTTAAGAAATGGAGAGGGTATGTATGAATTTAGCAATTCGGTAACAGCGATTTCTTAAAATTCGCAAATGCTATTACTGAATCGCAAATAGAGAATCCGACCCCATTTGCACCTATGGGCCTGTTGCAAATGGTTTTGCATTTCCCAAATTGCGAATTCCAGTTAGGAATCCACAATTTAGGAAATGCAAATCCCATGATGCTGGGGGCCTAAGGCCCCCTCTGCTGCACCCCAAAAATATTTTTACGGACATGTGAAGCACACACATGCCTTAGGGGCTTGTGTGCGCTACATGTCAATTTTAAAAATGCATTTATAATGCATTTTTAAAATTTGCACATGGTTACCGCCAAACTTTAGTTTGTGGTAATTGCATTTCCCAAATGCCCAATTCGCATTTAGGAAATGCTTGATACATGTGCTTTGGAAATCGCAAATAGGAATTCTCTATTTGCGATTTCCTATTTAGAGAATAAAAATTGACGATTCTCTAAATGGGGTCGCAATTATAAGGAATCACTATTTTAGCGATTCCTTAAAATTACACAGCAAATGCCTTTCATACATTGGTAAAGGCAATTTTGCTTTCGCAAACGGCTGAATTTTGCAATTTGCACCGTTTGCAAATGCAAAAAAGCTTGATACATCTGGTCCTTACTTAAGTCTTGTAGCTGGACAATTTTCGGAAAGACTATTCCCAAATAACATGTGCCATACCATCCTCTAGGAAGGCGATAATAAGCATTCTTCCCCCCAAATATAATATACTCCAAGTACCTGGGGATCCTGACCATTTAACATAAAATTCCATTTACTCTGAAACAAAAACACATGTCTATATTCACTCGCACCCACATATATTCTATCAAAGTAATTTTATGGCCTGTATATACAAATCTTACCTAAATGCTGCACATCTAATGCTAACTTCCCCTGTTTAGTGATCTCAGTGTAAGCATGATCAATCTCAGGTCTACGGTGAACTATTCTCTTATCTGTCTTAGCTTTGATTGCTCTTCGCCTGTCTTCTGTGTTATCTAGAAACTTCTTTTCTACAGGTGAAAGTAAAGAGGTAAGGTGAGTGCGGTGTGCAAAAGCAGTCCTAAATGTTAATGTAGGTTAAAAAAAAACTTCACTATCTCTATGTTGTGATCCCTTGCAATCTTACTAAGATCCTTAATAATAGGCACAAAAGAAAACACAACATCTATATTTGAATAAAAGTATTGAATATATTGTTGTTTATAGAATCGTATTAAGTAAAAGACTACAACTTATAGCATAAGTAAGCGGTAAACTATGATAAGCAATTCCCTCCTCAACAGAGGCTGGAATCTGCATACAGACATAACAATCTTTAGCATCTATTACATCAACATACTCACGCAATAAGCGATAGAAGACATTAGAAGCAAGTTCTTTCTCTTCATGTACGTATTTATCATCTATTTTAAACCTATCTATGGATGAAAGAGTAGTAGTAGAATCTAAAGGACTAAAAGTTGTGAGTGTCTTTATAGTATGGTTGGCTCCATTCATCTAAAAAATAATCACAATCACAATCAATAACAAACATACTATTACACCAACAATTGCCAAACCAATACTTAAACATTTACAATGACTATTTTAGTGTGTTGATTACTAAAGTTTCCCATGTTCTGTGAAGAATAAAAAAATAGAAGTAAACTAAAAATTATAGCTACGCAGCAAATTTCAAAATCAAAAACAAAAACAAAAGACAAAAATTTCACAAAAATCTTAAACTTTCAATCTTCAATCCCTCCTAATTTTGTGTTTTCTTTTCTTTCTCAACAGTTCATTCATATTATCAGGATTCATCTTGTCAAAATTCGGTAAAGATTTGTCAAATCAGTTTAGCAACTTCTCAAGTCAGGTTATCAAAGTCTCTTTAGGTACGACTTCATCAAAGTCTTTTCATTTACTTTTCACAAATTCAGCATCAGCCTTTTCTTTTCTCTTCAAGTATCAAAATATAAACTCGGAATGACTCTGTCAAAACAAAAATTCAAAAAGTCTTCTTGCCATTGATTAGTAGTCGCATAGGCCCATTCTGGACCTGAGCATCTTCGATTTGCAACTCTCTTTCTTTTCACTTTTCGACTACTACCAGTTTCTTCTTCACTGAAATCTTCTCCTTTGTTTAAATTGTTTTCACCTGAATTGGTGGAACCAGGTTTATCTTCCCTGTTTCTGAGCTTTTCTCTGGCCAGTTGTCACCTTTGAAAGGTCTTCTTGTTAAAACTCTTATCAGAATTGAACTCAAACTCTTCTCCTTTGATGTTCCCACAACTGATTCAGGAGGAGTCAAACCCTCTTGGTTTGGATCTGTCTCAACTCCCTTTCCATTGGGGTCAGTCACTTGTTCAGTCTGGTTTGTCAGACCACCTGCTTCTGAGGACACCATCTTCTGAGCAGTGTTTCTCTCTACCGGTACTCTCTCTTGTTCTCCTTGAACCAGTTCTTCCACTACTTCATTCGATGATGATTCACCCTTCTCTTCCAGAATACTCTCCACTTTTTCTGATACAGGAGTAGGTAAATCAATCAAAATGTTTCCCGGTATGATCTCCAGTTCTTCTCTCTCTCTCTCTTGCCCTGGAATATGTTTAGCTGCAGTTAATATCAACAGCTCTTCTTCTTGCTTTGTTGGATTGTTCACTTTCCTAGTGTGGCTTGCATGTACCTAGTTTGTAAGTCCTGCACACTTCACAGCTGTAATTGTGACTAATATCACCTGGTAGGGTCCTTTCCACCTTGTCTCCAAGCAGGACTTACGAACTTATGTGCTTACGAATGATGACCCAATCACCAGCCTTCAGGTTGTGTCCTTGGCCTTCAGATTGTTGAAGTGTAGTTGCTGTCACCTGATGAGAAAAAGATCAAACCACATCAGCTAGGCCTTTGCAGTAGTCTAACACCATGCTATCTGTAATATTTATAAGAGCACTTGCAGGTACTGCTGGTAGTCTCATAACTGTACCCATGAGGATTTCATGGGGCGACAATCCTGTTTTCTTGTCAGGACTATTTCTCATTGACATTAGAACCAACAGAAAAGCATCTGGCCATTTCAACTTCGTGGATGCACACATCTTCGCCAGTCGGGATGTAAGAGTTCCATTCATTTGTTCTATGAGTCCCGAAGCTTCTGGGCGGTAACTACAATGGAGTTTCTGCTAAATGTGTAAAGGTGAACATAACAACTTTATCGCTTCATTGTTGAAGTGGCTTCCTCTATCTGATTCCACAGAGACTGGGAAACTGAAACATGGAATTTAGAGGGTCATTCTGACCCGGGAGGGCGGCGGTCGCCGCCCACCTGGCGGGAACCGCCAAATGGCCGCCCCGCGGTCAAAAGACCGCGGGGGCCATTCTGACTTTCCCGCTTGGCCGGTGGGCGCCCGCCAAGGGAGCGCCCGCCGGCCCAGCGGGAAAGGGCCTGCAACACAGAAGCCGGCTCCGAATGCAGCCGGCGGTGTTGCAGGTGTGCGACGGGTGCAGTAGCACCCATCGCGATTTTCACTGTCTGCTATGCAGACAGTGAAAATCATGCTGGGGCCCTGTTAGGGGGCCCCTGCAATGCCCATGCCAGTGGCATGGGCAGTGCAGGGGCCCCCAGGGGCCCCACAACACCCGTTCCCGCCATCCTGTTCCTGGCGGTAAAAACTGCCAGAAACAGGCTGGCGGGAAGGGGGTCGGAATCCCCATGGCGGCGCTGCTTGCAGCGCCGCCATGGAGGTTCAGCCCAGCCAGGGGAAATCCGGCGGGAAACCGCCGGATCCCCTTTTCTGACCGCGGCTTTACCGCCGCGGTCAGAATGGGCAATGAAGCACCGCCAGCCTGTTGGCGGTGCTTCCGTTGCCCGCGGCCCTGGCGGTCTTGGACCACCAGGGTCGGAATGAGGGCCTTATTCTCTAAGCAGTAATTTTGCTTCTGTGAGACTATCATTTCCCCTTGTAAGGTAAGCCTCAATCCAGTGACTGAAAATGCACACAATCAACAACACATACTTCAAACCAGCACATGCAGTCATCTACTGTAATCTATTTGCATTCTGCTAAATGGTCCTCCTGCCATGCTAATATGTCCCATATTAACCACTGTCCCTTTGCCAAAGTTCACCTGTTGACAAACAATGCATCTTTGGCAAACTGCTTTGGCAACCTGTTTAAACATTGGATTAAACCAGTGTTGCTTCAAACTTCGAACCATTGCATCTGTCCCTATGTGCGCTTGATCATAATAGTATCTAGCCATTTGAGTCAGTAGACTATTTGGTAGAACTACCTTCCCTTCTCCTGTCACCCAGACATCATGCTCCCTCTGGACACATTTAAGCTTGATCCAATCCCAGCGCTCTTCTTTAAAAACATTATCTTGTAGATCCCTCAGCTCTTCCACAGTATCAACAATCTGCATAATAAAATTTGTATACACTTCATCATTTTCAGGTAACGATTCCCAATTTCCTTTGAAAGATATGCCATTCAAGGCACAAAACTTTTCAACCTGATCTGCCTATTCATTTCCCAATGACACGTAATCTTGTGATCGCTGATGTGCACTGCATTTCACCACAGCAATTTTCTCTGGCTTTTGAACAGCTTGTAACAACTCATTAATTTCCTCACCATTCCTTACTGGTGAACCAGAAGAAGTTAAGAAACCTCTCTGTGACGATATTTGGCCAAAGTCATGCACAATGCCGAATCCATATTGACTATCTGTATAGATTGTCACTTTCATCCGACTCAAAATATAGCATGCTCTAGTAAGAGCTACCAATTCTGCTACTTGTGCATAAAACACTCCCCTAAGCCATGAAGCTTCCAGTATGCCCGTAATAGTACATACTGCATATCCTGCTCACATTATCTCTCAAGCAAGAACCATCAACAAAACAAATTTGATTATTGTCTTCCAAGCAGGTGTCTCTGATATCTGCTCTGGGTTTTGTGCATAACTCTGTAATTTCCAAACAATCATGTTCAGTATCATCCAGTTTATCTGAACCAACATTTTCAATTGGAAGTAAAGTTGGGTCGTTAAGCACTGTACATCTCTTTATCTTTACATTTGGAGATCCCAAGATTGCGGTCTCATATCTGGTCAGTCTAGAACTGGCCAGATAATAAGTCTTTGGATGAGTCCGTAATATTTCTATTGAATGTGGAACCATCGCAGTAATCAAAATGTTTCGCTTTGAGTGATGCTCTGCTCTACTGCTGCAACGGACCACAAGCAGCCTGGTAAAGCTGCTGTGACTGGATCCAAAGTAGCTGAAAAATATGCTACTAGACGATTGACACCACCATGTGTCTGAGTCAAAACAGACAAAGAACATGCGTCACGTTCATGACAAAACAACAGAAAACTCTTTGTGTAATCAGGCATACCTAAAGCTGGAGCTTGGCACAAACTCTCTTTCAGATCAGTGATCGAAAACATCTTTATGAGTCAGTTTCTGTAAGGGCTTTGAAAGAACTGAAAAATTTGGATTCCACTTTCGACAATAACAAACCATTCCCAAAAACATCCTCACACTGTTTTGTGTACTTGGTACTTTCATCTGCAAAATTGTCACAACTCTCTCTAGATCCTTTCTCAATTAGATGACCAAAATATTTCACCTCTCCCTGACAAATCTGCAGTTTAGTAGGGGACACTTTCTGACCATTAACTGCCAGGAAAATCAACAGTGCAATTGTATCATATATACACCCTTCCTTTGTCTTTGATGCAATCAATAGATCATCAATGTACTGCACCAACGTCGATTGGTAAGGCATTACCAATGACTCTAGAAACTTTTTCAAGGTCTGGTTTATAATAGATGGTGACTTTGAAAACCCCTGAGGAATTCTACACCAACAGTAGACTTTGCTCAAGAATTTAAAACAAAAGAGATATCTACTGTCCTCATGAAGAGGCACGGAGAAAAATGCTTGACACAAATCTAACACAGTAAGCCATTCGGCATCACATGGGATCTGAAACATAATCACAGCTAGATTTGCACGACTGGACAACACTTAATCACAATGTCATTTATGTTCCTCCGATCCTGTACAAGATGAATTTTCCCACATGGTTTTCTCAAACCCATTATTGATGAGTTACATGGGCTACTCAACACCTCTTTCAAAATTGCTTTCTCAACAAACTGCTCTATTAAAGGTCTCACACCCTCGATTGTTTTTTAATGTCATTGGATATTATGAGTCTGAGGGAAAACCACATTAGGCTTCACTGCAACTCTGACTGGTTCCACTCATTTGATTAACCCTTTCCTGAAGGATCCCAAACTTGAGGCTTAACAGTCTTCTGCATATCAACCCAAAGATTGTTTATTTCAAAAACTGGAAAGAAACTAATCAAAGGTGCTTCTTCAACCTCTGGCTCATTAAAACTAATAAAACGAAATTCCCCAGATACCGTCTCATTGTTAACAGTTAGTGTTGGATCTTCCTCATCACTTTGCCTGAATCTCAATTCCCTCATCTGTGCAAGCAATTGAACATCTTGTTTTACACAACAGATCTCTGCCCAGGAGTGACACTGGACTTGACTCACAAACCACAAACTTCTGCAAACCCTTAAAATTACCAATCTTAACAATAACAAAACAATAGTATTCGTCAAATGTCAGTTGAACAACACCTCCCTGATTTAGCATTGGGCACTGCCATTTCCAATGTCCAACTGCCCCACAAACATTACAAGGTAACATTCCCTTTCCCTGCTGCTCTCCTTGCATCATCAAAGAATTCAAATGCACATTTCGATTAACAACCGGAAGTGTCATTCTATCACGTTCTCTACCTCTGCCTTGATTCTGAAACATACCATATCCCTGCAGCTGCTGAAAAGTTCCTTGAATCCCTGTCTGTGCAGCTTTAATCTGCATCACCGTCACTTTCTCTTTCAACTTTCTTTGTTTCAATTCAATCTCATCACTACAGTATTTTGCATACTGTAACACCTCATCAATCAATTTTGCTTGCCAACAAATCAAATGACCCTAAATCATCTGGCTAATCTCTGGTCTCAATCCTTCAACAAGCCTGAACACAAAATGAATCTTGTCTTTCGGCTTGATTTTTTTTGTACCACTGTAATGTTTAAACACTTTTAACAACCTTTCATAGTACGCATGAATCAATTCTTTCCCTTCCTGAGCTGTTCTATCTATGTTTTTGCTAATCAATGTTTTTTGGCGAAATTCTTGTCTTCAGAAACTCAATGATTTATAGTAATATTTCATTACTTCAGAAGATGGTGCACCTGTTTTCTGATCTCTTTGCGGTTCACTTATAGGCCAAACTACACTTCTTTTACACTGAGCCAACAGATCTGCTAGAACAACAATCTCAAAAAGAGTATTCAAGTACTCCCACATACATTTTGCAAGTTTCACAAACCTATCTGTTTGCTGATCCCATTCCACTGGTTTCTCTCTCAATCTGGGGTAATCATTTGTAAATGACAAAGTATCACTTCTGCTCCAACGTACATGTACAAAATTCCCTCCTGAAGTCTCTCTCATTGGCAAAAGGTTTACTAGCTCTTGTTTGTGTTATATCTACAAAAGGAGTATCTGAACATTTCCTCTGACTTTCTCTTTTCTTGACCCATCTGCCTTCCTATTTTTCTAAAGCTCTCCAGATTTGTACTCTTTCAAGTAATTCTCTTTGACGTGTTTTCATCCCTGCAGACCTCATGTTTTCAAAATCTTCAGTCTCAAAATTTAATCTATAACTTCTCTTCAGGTTCTTTGTTTTTGTAAGATCTATTCCGTATTTGTCTGCTAATTCTTGTAATTGCTGATGCACTTCAGCTGCTCCCTCTGTAACTAATTGACACAAATATCTCAACTGAGCTTCAGTACATGATTCAAGTCTATTTACTCCCCTTGTCCCTTCAAGAAGTTCACCTGCTTCCATTGACAATCTTGTTTTGTTTAAAACTTAATTTCCCTTACTTTGATTCTCTGGGACTTTTGAAACACTCAAATCTTCTAACCATTTTGTTATTTCCTGTGCAGTCAGACCCTTTAATAAAATATTATCAGACTGAACACTCGGTAACTGATGCTGCATTGTACTCACACATTTGGGAGTTAATAATTTCCTCTCCTGGCCACTGCATGATCCAATTATTTCAGAATTTCAAACAGGAGTCAATTCTATTAAAGGTCTTGACTTGTTTAGAGTCTGTCCTATCGATGACTTTAACCCAATGTTTCCATTCTGACTTTGAACTCCTTGATTCCAATAAAAAATAAATTTGTCTATTTCCTTCAGGTAGGGTAACACAATCGCTTCAGGAACCTTCTAAATTTCACTGTCAGTTTTCACTCTTACAGTTATTCTTTTTCTTCAGTTCCCCACCTTTGCAAGCAAAATTTGACCTGCAAATTTCACCTTCAACTGATCAATGGAGACAGTCCTAGTGCACATAAAACTTGCCAAATCTCAGTAAAAAATTCCCAAACACTCAACTTAACTCACAAGCACGACTTGCCAACCACACCAGATTGGTCTACTAAATAGACTAATTACAACAAAAAACCAAATGTCTCATTACACTTTTCAATATACTCCAGAGTCTTAGACCTCTCTTGTTAGGTCCGTCTTATCAACAACCACATGGACAATTTTTCCGAGCACCAAGCGCCACACACATGTGAAGTTCACCGACTTCCCTACTCACATACTTCAGAGTATGCCAACTCTCTCTGTAATAATATTTCTTCTTCTGGAGTACGCCAACTCCCCTAAAAACTCACAAACAACTCAATCTACTGCAAACAACTCACTCAATCTAACAACAGAATGCTGAGAACATAGCCTACCAACTTAGGGAACCTCCAAGGACCCGGGAAAGTCACTTTAGGCATTTAGCAATTCATTTTATCAAATTTGAACAACATTTCAAAAATAATAATCAAACCACCCCAATTAATTTTCACAATTTATGATGCAAGCAATGACATCATCAAAAAGATACGTGACCGAACTCTGCTACCAAAACTGTTGATGAAGATAAAATCTCGCTATATTTTAGTCACAGGAGACTAGATAGTAGATTTCACACACTAGGTTGATGACCTGAACCGAATCTGTTTTAGGAATAACGTCATTCGAAATACGTCATATACTATGACATCACGTATAACATATGATAATCAATTCAACCTCAATAACCAGACCAGTTTATTGAGAAGGTAATAATGTATTTCGGTATATTAACAACGCTAAGGTCATGAAAATAATTCTCAAACACAAGTGATACATATAGAGAAACAACAAAGGCTGATTCGAACGCCGGATATATCTAAGTTTAATCAATGCAAAAAGACAAATTATTTCAATGAGAGAAATTGAATACATCAGATAATGATATGACAAAAATATCAATAACAATTCATGAGCATATGAGTAACGCCTCACTAACCACTACTTAGCATCAACATATTGGGCTTCATGTAAAGGTTTTAGGGCCAGATGTAGGCAGGAAAAAATTTGCGAGTCGGAAATTGCGAGTCGGTGCGACTCGCAATTTCCGACTCGCAAAATGTAATGCAAGAAGAAAACGCGACTTCAATTTGCGACTCGCAAATGAAGTCGCACCGCAGATAGCGAGTCCGCTGTTTGCGAGGTAGCTTTTCGCGACCTCGCAAAAAACGGACACGCAATTTGCGAGTGGGTGTCGCAAATTGCGATTTTGCTGCAAATTGTATGCAGGTGCTGCAGAACACTCTGGAAAACACTTCCTGGCACATGATGATGACATCACAGCCAGGAAGTTTACAAATACACCTGGGAGGATGGTGGACCACACCCATTTCAACAGCTGAACTGCAAACTGAAAGAACAGCAGCGACCATGGCAGAGACACCAAGGAAGCGAAAACTTAAATTTGCAGAAAAAGAGCTGGAGGTGCTGACAGAGGAGTGCTGTCAGCACCATGACCAGCTGTTTGGAAGGGCAGCCCTCACTGTGCAAGAGTTGGAGAAAAGAAGACTATGGATGGACATCCAGGAAAAAGTGAACTCCCTGGGTGTCAGCCACCGAAGTATTGAAGAACTCAAGAAAAGGTGGTACGACCTGCGCTCCCGGACCAAGGAGAGGGTGGCAGAGCGGCTCCGGGAGATGAGGGGCACCGGAGGGGGACCGTCAACATTACCACCACCCACACCCCTGGAGGAAAGGGTAGAGGAGACCCTTGAGCCTTAGGCAGTATGCGGGATGGGAGAGCTGGACACATCTGAGCCAGGACCATCAACCGGTGAGTACCATGAGACATGCATGTACCCTCATTAATGCCATACCCCCACCCACCTTGTACACAGGAGCATGCACAACCAAAATAGCTCAATTTCAGAGTAGCAATCACCAGAATGGTGCGTTATGTGCAATGTAGTCAAGTAGGCAGTTTATAGGCAACAGTTTATTAGGAAGTTGACAACAGATAGTAGATACTGACAGTGTGTCCCCTATGTCCCACAGGTCTCCCCCAAGACACCCCCACCAGCCAAAGCAGCCAGGGGCCACTGGTCAGACAGCAGCCAACAGAGGGATCAGGACCAGCCACCACTGCGACCTGCACCACCAACACCCTGTCCCCTCACGAGACACCAGTTGGCATATTGGTGTGTGAGCCTGCACCAGGTCCCAGCCACAGTGCCACAATAGACGTCACAGAGCCTCCACTGCGTCGCAGGCGACGTGGAAATTCATCATCACAGCAGCAGGCAGAGTCAGGGGATGCCTCCATGTCACGTACTGAGGCCGCACTCCTACGGGGTCAGCGCCGGCAGACACAAGAGATCAGGAGGATTACAGGGGCATTGAAGCGCATGGAGCGCAATCAAGGCAACAGCATGCAGCTTGTACATACAGAGTTGCAACAAATAAATACACACATGGGCGACCTTGCACTCTCCATGCGTCAACTGGTGGCTGGACTGCTAAAGCAGACAGAGAGTGCACGGCGTCGGGACAGGCAGCTACTGAACCGCCTTGACAGAATGTCAGCATCCATTGTAAGGCTGGCCGTGAACACTACTGGTCTATGTAGGCGCACGGTCAGCCTCCAAGTGGACATGGGCCACTTTGCCAGTGATGTGGCACGTGGACTGGGCCGTCTCAGCCACGCTGTTGACTTAATGGAGGCACGGCAGGTGGCCAGGGGCGCAGGCGACACGCCGCAAGATAGCGAGGAGGGCTCCACCGTCAGCAGAGTCTCTGCCGGTGACACCAGGGTGCTGCTCAGTGGAAGCGCAAGGCAGGGCACTGCTGACCCCCCAAGTACCAGCCATGCTGGCCGAGGCCGGCGTAGGGTTTGAGCTCCACACAGTCCTGGGGTTGGGGCACATGAAGTCAATGTGTCCCATGCCAGGTGGACTTTTACAGCCCCTGACCTGTTAACACATGGACTCTTTGTGTGTGACATTTGTGAGTATGGTAACAGTTAGCACGTACCTTCCAAAGTATTGGTTTGCAATGTGTTCCCGTCTCAGTCTGCCTTGATTTGCTATGCTTCTATCCCCATGATGGCGATGTGGTAGCTCTTGCTCTTCATCCTCAGAATCTGGGTCTTGAAAGCTGTTATTGGGGTATACTGGAGGGAACCTCCACTTCTGTGCAGGCATCTGAATCTTTCTTTCAGCAGTCCAAAGATCCGTTAAATTATATTCCTGGTCCTCTTATGTGCACTGTTGTATCGCCTCTCTGTCTCATTGCTGGGTGTTAAGTACGGGGTAAGTATCCATGGTCGGAGTGCATATGCACTGTCACCTGTTTGGCACAAAATGTACAATGTTAGCTGGGCATTGATGGGTTCTACATTGACCTGTGTGTATGTCTGCAAGGTGTTTTCAGCTATACCTAATAGATATCCGTCTCCAAACTCCCCACGTTCTAGGCGTTGGTGTATCCCACTGTGCCTAAAAATGTAGGAGTCATAAGTACTCCCTGGAAATTTGGCAACCATGTCAGTGATGACATAATGGGCGTCACATACCACCTGGATGTTGAGTGAGTGGGTACACTTCCGATTGCGGAACAGATATTCCAGGTTTGCAGGAGGGCATATTTGTATATGTGTCCCGTCCACACACCCTATGACATGGGGGAAGTTGGCAATCCTGTAGAATTCCAACTTGGTGCTGTTGATTTCTGCCTCATTCCTGGGTAGGTATATGTATCTGGACATGTGTGTGAGTAAGGCATCTAGGAATGCCCTAAAGAACTGTGAGAGTGAACTTTGGGATACCCCACCTGCCACAGCAATGACCCCCTGATAGCTACCCGAGGCCAAGAGGTGCAGTGAGCATAGCACTTGCACATGCATAGGGATGGCGCAGCCGCGCACAGTCTGGCGTTGTAGCTGTGGTTTGAGTAATTCTATTAAATCTAGTATAGCTATAACTGAGTCTATATTTGTCATAAATCTCCTCCTCAGTTTGTTGGAAAAGCGTCTGCCTGGTTCTGTATATCTTCTCCAGTCTCTGGCTCCTCCTCCTCCTCTGCTGTGCGGCGTGGGCTCTCCTCCTCATTCCTATCACATATATCTCCGCAATCTTGGGTAACCCAGGTGCCTTCTGGGTCTCCTTTTATACTTTGGTAATGGTTACCACCTGCTCTGAGTTAGTGGTAAATTGGAAGTGCAAAATGGGCTTTTTGCGACTAGTCGCAATTTGCGAGTTGCTATTGCATATGGTTTGCGACTCACAAATTGCGACTTCCTATTTGCGGGTCGCAAAATGGGGTCGCAAATTTTGCGAGTCGGTAATGGCTCGCGTCGCATTTTGGGAGTCGGAAATGGGATTTTTGCATTCCATTTCCGATTTTGCGGGGTCGCAAATTGCGATTCGGCCCATTTGCGACTCGCAAAAGTTTCCTACATCTGGCCCTTAGTAACACAAATTTAGAAAACATCTAACTATGGCGCTATAAAAAAAAAGGCAGCAATAAATAAACATTAGCAAAGACAGGAGTCATGCCCCCTTGCCCAATGGCTATGCCCAGGGGACATCTGTCCCCTGGGCATAGCCATTGGGCACAGTGGCATGTAGGGGGGCCCAAATTAGGGCCCCCTATGCCACTTTAAAAACATTTAAAAAATACTTAACTCAGCTTACCTGTACTTACCTGGGATGGGTCCCCCGTCCATGGGTGCCCTCCAGGGGTGGGCGAGGGTGGCAGGGGGTGTCCCTGGGGGTAGGGAAGGGCACCTCTGGACTCCTTCCATGGTCAGAGACCATGGAAGTGAGCCCACAGATCCCTCAACGCCTACCCTGACCCAGGCGTTAAAAACGGCGCACATCAGGCTGTGTGCCGTTTTTTGAGGCCCGCCCTCTCCTGTGCGTCAAAATGATGCGGGAGTATAAATAAGGCGCACAGGCCTTAAAGTCATTTTTTGGGTGGGAACGCCTACCTTGCATGTCATTAACGCAAGGCAGTTTCCCGCATCCAAAAAATGACTCACACGGAGGAATTTTGACATCCGGGGGCTCGGGCGTCAAAGTTTAAATATGTGGCAAGGTTTCCGCTGAATGTGCATCAAACGTTTTGACGCACATTCGGCGCAAACAGAGTATAAATATGCCCCATAGTTTCCTGAATGCAAGCAACATCAGCAGTGGAAGGACAGATGTCAATAAATCAGAACACTGTGTGACCAAAATGTGCATCAGTGGGAAGTCAAAAGTAAGGGGTGGAGAGCCATTGAATCAAGACTCAACAAGTCAAATAGATAGAAAAGCCCTAAAGTCATGATCAAAAGGCTGACCTAAAACCTACTCTATTTACATTGGAAACAATAGGCTTGAGCAACACATATCTAAAGCTGTCTATAGCTGTGATTTGAAAAAGACACGAGGAATAAATAGGTGATTGAGTGAAATTGTTTTCAGTATGCATTGATAATATTAAGCAGTGTTTTTGAGTTTCTTATATTGCATTTTCCATAGGTTTCCGTCTGAGTGTGGGATGATTAGTGTAGGACAAAGTAACTCCAGTAACTGTGGCAAATCAAGTCATTAAACAAACAGTCAAGGCAGCCCACATTCACTCACTATATAACTACAAAATCACAGACACAGATTCCACAATCATTGAATAAGCCCCTTCCTGACCCATTCTTCTCTGGGGGAGACTACAGTCCACAAGTTAACAGATAGTCCACCTAGGAGGCAGTCTTTTTTACCTTTGTGCTATTGTTTTAGAGTCAGGTGCGGCTCGTGGGAGAGAAAAGGGGTGGGCGGTGCAGCAGGGTCAGGGGGAGAACCAAAACAAATGTAATAATAAAAAAAATTCCTTTTTCCACGCTGCCACTGCACCGCTTCATCTGCTCCATCTTACATTGCAGGCACAGGTTCCCAGCCTGTCCTGCAGCCACACCTGACTCTGCTCAGAGCAGCATTAGGCTCCTGGCAGACTGGGAGCCTGTGCCTGCTCTCTCCAGCCCAGCAACAAAGTGCCGGGCTGGAGAGAGCACAGTGCGCATGTGTGTTTGGCTGGCCCAAGACAGCCGGCCAAACATACATGTTCACTGAGTGGGAGTGCTGTGCACTCCCCCTCTGTCCCTGTTACACCCGCGGCCCAACCCCTTTTATAGTAAAAACATAATAAGTACATTTTATTATGTTTTTACTATAAACGTTTTGCAGCTGCTGCTGCTGGCGGGGGGTGATGCTCCTCTGCCATAGCGTAGGAGCCGCACCTGTTTAGAGTGCATCTGAGAAGAGATTCCCAGCTCCCCTCGGCCGCCGCCATTCTAATCAGACTTGTGACAAAGACCATGGATGGACGGCTCTGTGTGAAAACAGAAAAAAAGCATACCTGCTGTGAGCTAATAAAAAAAATGAACTGTTGGAGAACACAAAGACTGTCTACAAATAGAGTATAAAGATTTGACAAAAACTTTCAATCTGTGTGTCAGGATTTCCTGACAAGAACTTTGGGTTCCCAGGGTTGTGACAAATGGGAGATTTCTTGGAGTTCTGTGTTTGATATTCTGGCAGCTTACTCCCCTTTCCAGGTTTGAGACCAGTAGCCTCAGAAGAACTTGATTAGTCTGCCAAAATGGGCTGGCTGGACTCCACTTTATAGAAGAGAGTTGACAGTTCAGGAGGGGCATTTGAGGTGACTTGCATAAAGAAGACTGCTCAGAAGGGAGAGAGCTGTGAAGTAGCCCAAGGAGATGAATTGGCACGACCACAGTAATACAGGAAAAGACTTCCACCCCTGCGCTAAGGGTGAGGTCTGTGGGCCCCAAACTGTCCAACATCATAGGCTATAGTACTGCCACCGGAAATTGAGGATTTCATGAAACTCAATAAAAACATGTTCCACCATGTTAACTTTTGGCAATAAGTGTCGAAAGTGCTATAGGACTATTAACCGTCATCAGCAGTTGAGCTGTTAGCAAATGACAAATGCAAAAATAAGACACCTGCAAGGTGTTTACACCACCATGACCCAGGATGGGCACCTACCTTATTTGGGTTAGGGATTTTGTGATTGGCTTTTATGAGGGTCTAAGCCACAAGGTCTCCAGGACCACGAGTAAAGCAACTCTGATGCAACTTTTTTTGACTCATGCTGGTGCTGCCTCAACTTATCTGAAATTTTGGGCACCTGTGTTCATAGAGAAAAGTGCAACCATCAGCTGGGCCACAGCAAGGACAGCAACATCCCCTTCCCAGTCGGTTGTGCAGAATGTACACTACTGAAGAGGGTCTACTCCCACTGACAGCATGCCAGGCCTGCTTCAGAAAGACTCCATGAACCCCTCATGAAGTACAGAAAAGTAATGTACTGTAGTCAAATTGGAATAGTGCATTTATATTTTTAGGTGGCTAATCCTGCAATCCTAAGAGAGCCAGAGAGCAATTCTGCAAAATCTAGCTTCAATATTCTAACTGAGAACCCCACTTAGGAACCAGAGGCCAAGAGCATTAGCACTGAATACTAAGATTACCGTGGGTACTGCTCCCATTAGTACCCTTAATGAAAGCCCTCTGTTAAGTATAGTGTTTTATGAACGTATTGACTGGACCTTGACTTACTGATAGTTACTTGATGCATATTTTGTGCTGAGTCACTAACCACACACCACCCCTGTGGGTGCGCCTTAGACAGCTCAACTTCACAACCCTAAGGGTTAGGTGTCAAATGGGTGTTAGTTTTGCGCTCAGTAGTAAGGTTAAGTTCAAGGACACTTGTAGTAACATGCTTCAGTTGTTATAATCTGAGCCCAGTAACCCCTGACTGGATGGGGCATCTGAAAAAGTTAGCAACCTTAACAGCATATGCTGTTCTACTTTAATGAAAGTGGTGAGTAGTGATGAGTGTCTACATGACGGGCAACCACCCTGGATCGCACATAAGACTACAGATTCTAACCATTGCAGCATAGGTTTTGGGGAGTCGTATCTGAAAATGTTTTTGTGCACATTACTATGAAAGAAGATGTCGAGCTTTATGATAATTGACATCTCCCTCTAGACACTCTGCTGCGAGAACCAAACACACCAGTACTTAAGGAATACACACAGAAGCATTATCAGAGCTCCAAAAGGAAGACATGGAGGTGCTATTCATCCAGCATGTATGAAGACGCAGAGCACAGGAGCAATACCAGCAGCTTCCACCACACCAGCAGGGACCCCAAAGGCAACGCAGAAGGCAGGAGAGGATATTCCGGACCAGGATAAGCCTTCTGTGCCTCAGGGAACATGACATCATCCAGAGGTACAGACTAAACTGGCAAGCCATACAGCAGCTGCTGCGCCACATTGAGCCACAGTTGGCACCCAGCTTGCAGACACCCCACATCATTCCACCAGAGACCAAGCTGCTAGCTGTCCTCCACATGTTGACAAGTGGCTCTTTTCAAACCACTGGTGCCCTGGTTTCCGGGATCTCACAGCCCTAATTCTCTGCCTTCACACCCAAGGTACTGGATGCCATCATGTCTCTCACACCCCGCCACATCAGCTTCCCCAACACACAGCAGAAGCAGCAGGAGACCAAACATGGCTTCTACCAGATCAACGGCTTCCCACACGTGCTTGGTGCCATGGACTGCACACATGTACTGATTTTGCCACCTGCTGCAACCGAGCATCTATATCGCAACAGGAAGCACACATACTCCATCAATGTGCAGGCCATTGTGGATCACCGGGGTTTGATAACCAACATTGTGGCAAAGTATCCTGAGAGTGTACATGATTCATTCATCTTCTGCCACTGCACCGTCAATCAACACTTCTATGATAGACGATATGGAAATGGCCTACTTGTTGGTAAGTACAGAAACCCAGTTGCATACACACAGCACAGCAACCCTGTAGGACACACAACACATACACCACTACATTGACACGTGGACAGGAAGACACTGAGGTTGTGGCACTGCTAGTCATGTTTGATATCCTGACCCAATGGGATACACACCTATGGACAAATGACAGATGCAAATAACAACAGATGCCACTCCAGAGACACAAGGGAACAATTTAAAACCACAGGGTGACAATGACATGGCCTTAACTGGCAGTACAACTTGGAAGATGAATCTTCCAACATCACATCAATAACACTAAATCACACACCCTTCCAACCAATACGTACTGTGTAAGGGGTGTGCAATGTGTTTCCCTGCAGGCCAAACACCATGAGACACATAGCATGATGATGATGACTCTAATGAATGGGGCATGGAATCATTGAGGCGGTATCAAATTCTCACATCACTCCTGGGCTGACATTGACCACTACCAATAAGCAAGTGGACTGTGCAAAGAACACATATTGATGCGACAATATTGTAAAGTGCACATTGCTACACATACGGATTGAGACAATTACACATATACACAACAGATGTACAGGCATATGGACCTTCTTACAATTAAACCTTCACCCCCACAACCAAGTTAACCACATTGCGTGGACCAGGTTCAGTAGTGTAGGTACACGTTTGAACATGACCCAACTCAGTGAGGGCAGAAAAATAGCTTTGCATAGAACTTGTCACACATGGATTATTTGTGCATTGTCAATTGTCAACACTTCAGTGCTGCCAACTTATGGTGATGTGTTGTACATTGTCACCTAGCCAAATCAAAGGGCATCACTGATGTTTAACAAATTCTATTGCATATGTTAAATTGGATGGGATGTTCAGGCCATATAGAGGCAACCGTGTTATCACCACTGTGGAATTGATTCTGTGTATGGAAGTATCATATCACCCCCAGTTAAGACACATGGACACCTCTTTCACATGACATAATGCATGGGAGTACACAATGTACTGCAAGTGTACAAAAATACCGCTGACATCCGGTCAATCAGCCAAACACCAGTTCAGATAACAACCCAATGCTGATGGTACATCCTAGAAGCCTAGGATTCCACACAATAACACAAACACAGATGAGTCACAGACAACACAAGATAACAAGTGCCATGCAAAGTGATAATCATGGTGCAACTCCATCCAAATATTTCACTAATTTTCTTTTTTCAGCTGATCAGGGATATGGTATCCAGCCATGGATCATGACCCCATTTGCAAACCTAAGCACTGCAGCAGAGCGTACCTATAATGAGGCACATAGGAGGACACACACCATAGTAGAGAGGTCCTTTGGCATCCTGAAGTCAAGAGTCAGGTGCCTAGACATCACCGGAGGCAGCCTCTTATATTCACTGGAAATAGTCTGCAAGATCATTCTGACCTGTGCCATCCTGCACAATATATGTGTAAGGAGGAACATTCCCCTCTATGAACCAGACCCACAAATGCCTGAAGAGGAGGAAGAGTAGGATACTGTCCATCAACATGAGGGGGACCATCCAAACACTGCTGCAGGATTGCGTCGGAGACAACGCATTGTACAAAACTTCTTTTAACTATAGTCACCATCACCACTTTCTTACCATATCTCATTAAACACCTAATCTAATCACTAAATCATGGTCTGGGTGATTATTTATGCATCACATGATCCCTAGGAATCACAATCAGAGTTTAGCCTCATGGAGCAGTGCAGTAATACAGATTAGGATACTGAAAAAGCCATATCACATTTGGTGGGTATGAATGTACACCCAACTTCACACACAGTGTAAATGACATATATGGTGTTCATTTCACATTTGAAGGGCAATGTCAGAGTAGCACAACTATGGGACACATCCATGTTGGCAACATGGTTCATTGCAGCATATGGCACACAACTATGACACCATCAATCACAAGTAAAAAATCTGCTTCATACATGAGGCAGTGGATTTGCAATTGTGTTAGTAACAGGAATGTATGACCACACCCTTGACAGCAGTAAGTGTGACATCAGCTATCTCTGCAAGGAGCATGTGCTACAAGAAGTCCATGTAAGCTGCAAATGGATAGCACGAGTGCCCCAAGTTTGACAAGCATTGCTCACAAGACATGCCCTGTGCATGCCATCCTAGGTTATAAATTCTGTCACAGGCATTTATTCAGTCTCTCCCCACCATTCTCTAGGTGGCCCTGTAACAGGACTATTTGTACCCTGATAATCCATCATCTACACACACCCAGACTCACATCCTGACTCCAGTGTGCTTCCCTCTTTATTATGGCATGCCATAGTCCTAGGTCACCTCACTGCATGGACTGCAGGTCCCAAAATGCACTGCCTGGTAGTCTGTAGGATATGTAATCACCTGTCCATTGCTTCCCATGTGAAAGGTACTGTTGGTCTTTTGAACTGGATTCACACCTACAGGACTTCTGAGAAACTGAAGCTGCACACACCTGTGAGCACTTCCATGCAGACCAGCCATTTGAACCTGCACTGCCATTGCTGCTGCCTGGAACTGCTTAGAAGCTGCCATTTTCTAAATATATATCCTTGTTGTGCATTGCTGTATAAACCGCTTGTGTAACACAGCCCTTGGGTTATTGTGTAACGTTGCAGCCGACAGCACAGATCCAGTTTTAATTATCCACAGTGTTGTTCAGGCTTTTCCCAGTCTGAGTCTGCTCACTGTGCATTTGCTGTGTTCATGTTAGTTCCTGACAGAGCGTGCATCCTGTTAGCCTGATTGTTACCTGTCTTTGTGTTACCATAGAGGTTCCCTGTGGCTACATTTCTCTCAAAGTTGCTTTCCATGCCCTCACTTTCCTCCTGGGGTATTGTGTCTGGTAGGTCTACGATGAATCCAAAAATATATTGTATAGTTTAATCAGTTTACATATGGTATCAAGGTCTGGGATATGTATTCAAATAGCCTAATCCCGGCACTATCCCTTGCCTCTGTTTCATGTATGCATGAGTGACAAACAGTGACAGTGTACTATGGCTGTATGCATGATTTGGGAATGGTGCCTCCAGCACAAAAAACAATGTTTGCTAATGTGCATGAATGGACAAAACATGTTTGTGCCCTCACGGTCCACACATAGATTCACATTGGCTGCAACCCAATGATGGTGGTTGCATGGTGACTAGCTGTGAGATTAATCAGCACAGAGGCACTGATGTTCCCTGTTGCAGTGGGAATTTTCAATACCACCCTATGTACAAATGTTGTGATGAAAGCTGCCAGGTTTTATTTACTGATCCATTACGTTTGCGAGCACACCAAGGTTGCCCTGTTGTCAGCCTCATACAACTTCTGCAGTGCCATAGCTCAAATTTCCCCACGTGTGTTGTTGATTCCCCTCATGCTTTCGGTCAATTCTGCTTTGTAAGATACTCTGTTGATGCAGGGAATGGATCCACAGACTCATGAGTAGACATGCAAGTAACAGTGACAACATGAAGTACAATAATGACACAGGGTACACATGGCCACAAACTTGAACTGGACACCTTTGTGCAATTAACCACTGAAAATATGTGAACACATGCAGCTTGGTCTGCTGGTCCTCCACTGCCACACGAGAATAATAGGTCATATATAGGTCTCAAACTGTGTAGTAACATTACATTTTTGGATTGTTTTCCAACTCTGTGCCACAAACACTGTACCTACATAGCATTTTCAAATGACTGACTCATGGCTAGTATACAAACAAGTACCAGGATGTGGTATCCAACATTCCTGTACATGTGATGACTTACTCATTGCCATTATCAACTGTTCTCTATCTACCCTGTGCATAGTTTGTTATGGGAGATGTATTGTCCCAAAAGTCAGTGCAGTTCACATAGCATTAGATGCTACGTGTATGACAAACACATATCCTGACTCATATCTACATTGAATAGTGCCTGATGGTTATCCACATTTACAACACATGCATACAAGCACATTAATGAAAGCGCGTCTTGTGACGTTCACACATAGGCCCAACAAAAATTGAAATAGCCAATTCACAGACATTGACACACAGGCAATGAGTTAATGTATTAAGTTGCGTAGCCTTGATATCCTCTATTGATGCACACCTTGCTCAAACTGGGTAATACTAATTTGTATTCAAAAAGTTTGGGTATCTATTGCGTCAGTGAAGAGTGCTCATCTGGAACAACAACATGAGTATCATGGTCCGCAGTAGTGTGGTCTGCTACATGTGCCCAAACACTGGAATACACAATGCAGGTGCAAACAGCCTATCTCTGTACAGTTACAGCTGTCATGCACTTTAAAAATGTGAGAAATGACACAAACACAGTAAAAAACATATATTTTGACACAAACGCCTAAAAAAAATGCATATGCGTCACCTATGCATTGAAAAATGACGCTCACAGCCATTATACATACATTTGCCCCTAGCGGTAATTCCTACACTGTAACTCATGAAATTGGTTAACAATGCAAAATATGTGGAACTATGAATGCGGGGTAATTTTTAAGCATTTGTGTAAAAACAAAAATTGAAGCACAGACGGTAAGCATCATAAAATGTTGACGCATCATAATAAAAACGCACCACATTTGAGGCAGGAAGTGATGTAATAGGATATCCTGTTTACAGAAATGGTACAGTGGGTGTACTTTCACTTTCACTTTGCAGTCTGTGATTTTTCTAGTCTGGTGGCTGTGCTGAGAGTTTTGTCCATCCAATTTGTGCTTTTGTCTCCTGTGTGCCATCCTATTTGTCATCTGTTTTATTTGTAGTTGTCTCAGTTGTTCATTGTAAGTGTGTATTTGTCTTATCTGGTGTCTAATTTTGTCTTTGTACTGTTTGGAGTCTGTAGTGGATATCGTTAGTTTGGAAATAGTTGGGCTATTTGTGGGTTACTTTACTTTCATTGTCCTGCCGCCTTTCCCTTTATTTTCCTCTGTACCCTTTATTAGTACTTTTATTTCTGCCATGTTGGGTAGGCCATGTCTGGGGAGATTGGGTGAGGAGGAGCTGGGGGCATTCATTTGGCTGGTGTGCCACTTCTTCCCCTTGATGATTGAAGCAGGTGGCAGGGTGATACAGGGGTATCAGACGGAGGCGAGGAAGCTCAGGTGGTCCAAGGTGCTGTACCATCTGCACTGCATTTTCAACACACCGCGCAACGACCACGAACTGAAGCACTGCTGGGCTGACCTTGTTGCCAGAGAGCAAGACCTGCTGGACCACCTGGGTGTTGTGATTGGTGGCCCTGTTGGTGAGTACAATTCAGAGTAATGTGCACATTTAAATGCTCTGTAGTGACAGTAGCAGATTTGTTGATATGCTGCAGGCAATGTTTTTGGACATGTGGAATGCAAATTAAACATACAGTGGCCCTGAGTTATACAATAATTGCTACACATTACCGTCATTTGTTGACGCAACAGCTGCACAAACTTACAAAACACAACTTGGTCTTGTAAATTAGTGCTGCTTTCACGTCACTAGATGATGGTAATGCGGCTCAAATATATGTTTTATCCATTGTATGTGAGTGTACCAGGAAAGGGAAGTTTTTCACAAGCTAAAGAAAGGAATTCATGTGGTCCCCAATTATTTTGAATACATGTCTGAACTGTATTCTGGGCTATACGTAAAAAGTTCTTCCTAACCTCAGGTAATATCTTAGGCTGATAGTTTGACTTGGTTTGTCCCGCAATTAAATTAGGAATGGATGCCAAAGTAATGCATACGGGTTCATATCTAAATGTTTGGTGCTACTTTTCATAGCTGTGGCGTAAAACATGAAGCAAATGCTACAAATTGAGGAATAACAAATATCCCTGGCCGTCTGTTCATTGTTCCTGTGTGTTTTAAATTGGCCTTTGGTACAATAGCTAGGACTGAGCTGATGCATTTGCCGTCTGTGTTTCTTTATAGCCATGCACTTCTCATAAGTTATTGGGTCATCATGGGATTCCTGAAGTTGGGGAATGCTTGGTCACAATGTATTACTTGCATGATGTTGTGCAAGGGACCCCTGACCAATTCCATCATACATATGTCCCCAAATACTTTGCTACTTTACGTTTGGTACACCCCTGCTGATCTAGTGCAGCATATGTACAATAGCTAACTTCCCAGTATGAAGGCTATCACAGACATGGGTATATGCTAAGATCAGAAGACCAGCATTCCTGTGACTGCTGCCATTCCCAAGGTACATACAAATTCAAACCTACATCATCACGATTGACACAGTAGGACATTTGCTAAATCATGTTTCAATAATGGGACAGTGTCAGTTTGCTGTATACCCGCTTGTAAGGAAATGCCTCCTTGGCATGGTTACCCCCTGACTTTTTGCCTTTGCTGATGCTATGTTTTGAATTGAAAGTGTGCTGAGGCCTGCTAACCAGGCCCCAGCACCAGTGTTCTTTCCCTAACCTGTACTTTTGATTCCACAATTGGCACACCCTGGCATCCAGGTAAGTCCCTTGTAACTGGTACCCCTGGTACCAAGGGCCCTGATGCCAGGGAAGGTCTCTAAGGGCTGCAGCATATCTTATACCACCCTGGGGACCCCTCACTCAGCACAGACACACTGCTTACCAGCTTGTGTGTGCTGGTGAGAACAAAACGAGTAAGTCGACATGGCACTCCCCTCAGGGTGCCATGCCAACCTCACACTGCCTATGCAGTATAGATAAGTCACCCCTCTAGTAGGCCTTACAGCCCTAAGGCAGGGTGCACTATACCATAGGTGAGGGCACCAGTGCATGAGTACTGTGCCCCTACAGTGTCTAAGCCAAACCTTAGACATTGTAAGTGCAGGGTAGCCATAAGAGTATATGGTCTGGGAGTCTGTCAAACACGGACTCCACAGCACCATAATGGCTACACTGAAAACTGGGAAGTTTGGTATCAAACTTCTCAGCACAATAAATGCACACTGATGCCAGTGTACATTTTATTGTAAAATACACCCCAGAGGGCACCTTAGAGGTATCCCCTGAAACCTTAACCGACTATCTGTGTAGGCTGACTAGTTCCAGCAGCCTGCCACAACCGAGACATGTTGCTGGCCCCATGGGGAGAGTGCCTTTGTCACTCTGAGGCCAGTAACAAAGCCTGCACTGGGTGGAGATGCTAACACCTCCCCCAGGCAGGAGCTGTCACACCTGGCGGTGAGCCTCAAAGGCTCACCCCTTTGTGCCAGCACCGCAGGACACTCCAGCTAGTGGAGTTGCCCGCCCCCTCCGGCCACGGCCCCCACTTTTGGCGGCAAGGCCGGAGGAAATAATGAGAATAACAAGGAGGAGTCACTGGCCAGTCAGGACAGCCCCTAAGGTGTCCTGAGCTGAGGTGACTCTAACTTTTAGAAATCCTCCATCTTGCAGATGGAGGATTCCCCAATAGGATTAGGGATGTGACCCCCTCCCCTTGGGAGGAGGCACAAAGAGGGTGTACCCACCCTCAGGGCTACTAGCCATTGGCTACTAACCCCCCAGACCTAAACACGCCCTTAAATTTAGTATTTAAGGGCTTCCCTGAACCTAAGAATTTAGATTCCTGAAACTACAAGAAGAAGAAGACTGCTGAGCTGAAAAACCCCTGCAGAGGAAGACCAGAAGACACCAACTGCTTTGGCCCCAGTCCTACCGGCCTGTCTCCTGCCTTCCAAAGAACCCTGCTCCAGCGACGCTTTCCAAGGGACCAGCGACCTCTGAGTCCTCTGAGGACTGCCCTGCTTCAAGAAAGACAAGAAACTCCCGAGGACAGCGGCACTGCTCCGAAAGAACTGCAACTTTGTTACAAGGAGCAGACTTAAAGACCCCTGCAACTCCCCGCAAGAAGCGTGAGACTTGCAACACTGCACCCGGCGACCCCGACTCGACTGGTGGAGAACCAACACCTCAGGGAGGACCCTCCGGCGACTCCGAGACCGTGAGTAACCAAAGTTGTCCCCCCTGAGCCCCCACAGCGACGCCTGCAGAGGGAATCCCGAGGCTCCCCCTGACCGCGACTGCCTGAACTCCATTTCCCGACGGCTGGAAAAGACCCTGCACCCGCAGCCCCCAGCACCTAAAGGAACGGAAATCCTGTGCAGGAGTGACCCCCAGGAGGCCCTCTCCCTTGCCCAGGTGGTGGCTACCCCGAGGAGCCCCCCCTTGCCTGCCTGCAACGCTGAAGAGATCCCTTGATCTCTCATTGAAAACCATTGTAAACCCGACGCGTGTTTGCACACTGCACCCGGCCGCCCCCGCGCTGCTGAGGGT
Source organism: Pleurodeles waltl (assembly GCF_031143425.1). Lineage (NCBI taxonomy): Eukaryota > Metazoa > Chordata > Amphibia > Caudata > Salamandridae > Pleurodeles > Pleurodeles waltl. Next base: position 980,928,298 of record NC_090449.1, read on the forward strand.
GTACTTTTTGTGCTGACTTGTGTCCCCCCCGGTGCCCTACAAAACCCCCCTGGTCTGCCCTCCAAAGACGCGGGTACTTACCTGCTGGCAGACCGGAACCGGGGCACCCCCTTCTCTCCATTGAAGCCTATGTGTTTTGGGCACCTCTTTGACCTCTGCACCTGACCGGCCCTGAGCTGCTGGTGTGGTAACTTTGGGGTTGCTCTGAACCCCCAACGGTGGGCTACCTTGGACCAAAAACTGAAACCTGTAAGTGACTTACTTACCTGTGAAACCTAACAATACTTTACCTCCCCCAGGAACCGTGAAAATTGCACTGTGTCCACTTTTAAAACAGCTTATTGTGTTTTATGTAAAAAGTATACATGCTAATGTAATGATTTAAAGTTCCTGAAGTACTTACCTGCAATACCTTTCAAATGAGATATTACATGTAGAACTTGAACCTGTGGTTCTTAAAATAAACTAAGAAAATATATTTTTCTATAACAAAACCTATTGGCTGGATTTGTCTCTGAGTGTGTGTTCCTCATTTATTGCCTGTGTGTATGTACAACAAATGCTTAACACTACTCCTTTGATAAGCCTACTGCTCGACCACACTACCACAAAATAGAGCATTAGTATTATCTCTTTTTGCCACTATCTTACCTCTAAGGGGAACCCTTGGACTCTGTGCATACTATTCCTTACTTTGAAATAGTGCATACAGAGCCAACTTCCTACACCGCTGATCTCCCAACATGGCTAATGTAAGATGATGAATGTGGCTAACTGTGAATGCCAATACCCAATATGGGTACACAGGGCAGTGAGTGACACATTTCAGGTGCAATGACTACACCTGTGCCCATGCATTCTGTCATGGATGACCAAAATAGACACTGTCACCATATATTTCTTTGTTGTTTTAATTTCGATAAATGGCCAATCCATGTTTAGCTTCAGATTGTCATCAAGTAACGCACAGGATCCCTGCCATTATGGTGTCATAGGGGGCATATGTGGCTCAGGGTACACTGTAAATGTAGCATTTGTAACCTACACACAATACAGGCGCACATGTAAGGGACCATAGAAAGCATAGTAAATCATGAGATTAACTCAAACCACATGAGCATCACACAGTAACTGATTGTCCCTTGATACACAAGCCACAATACCTGAGTGGCTGGTATTGCAGTGCACCATGAATGTGGTTTTGCATGTCTCTCATGACAACAAATGATTAAATGGAGTACACTCTATAAATGAGTCTGCAACCAATTGAGGAATCATGTTTGTCACCACATGATAGTTGGGGCCACTGCATGTGTGCATATGTGTGTGCATCACTCACTGGAGTGACAGGGTCTATACATGTTTGCAGTGTTATGTATGTTGGAGTATCATCATGCCTGAGGGGCTGGACTTTCAGATATAATGTCACACACAGTAATTTTACTTTAAAGTGTTGTACAGTGCACAGACATTGAGCACATTTCACCCTTCCATGCTTTACAGGTGGACCTGCCCCTTACACAATTGAAGAAGTGGCTCGATTTGCAGATCCAGACATATCCACTAAGTATTGATATTTCAGTTCTGTGTTGTGTTTGCAGCTGTTGTGTGATTGACTCCTGTGTATTGGACACATAGCAAGGTATGATGTGCTGGCACATGATCTGATATGTAACTTGACTGGAGTTTGACTTATTTTTCCATATTTGAGTTGGACAGTCAGTGGCGTAGAGTCATATTTAGGGATTGTAGTGCAGCCCTGTAGGCATGGGCATGTGACTAGGGTGACATTTGTTGTTACATTTCTTGTAATGAAAAATTTGGAGAGGGCCATTTTCATGATTTACTCAGCAGGTCATACATTGAATCACACAGAAAAGGGATGCCAAAGTATTACCCACAGACTTGAGCCTCCCTGTTCACTAATGAACATGTTAGACTGTATGTTTGACTTCCTAGCAGCATCTAGCTCCACATGTTGTGCTACGTTTATGAGTACAATGTCATAGGTGTGCATGCAGCTCATGCCCAGATGGGTGCTTGCATCTATGCGCTTGTTGTAGGACAGGTATTGGTGGTATCAAATGATGTTGACAATTGTCTGCAATTACAAACATAAATGTGGATGGGATTGCCCAATGTTTGTGTCTATCCTAGTTGGACACCCTCCTTACCTGGACTGACTAAACCCATGTACAGCTGTCCAAAGCTTCCTGGCTGTCCGTGATGTTTGAAAGTATGTGTTGCTTGTCCATCCCCCCCTGAGGCACAGGCTTAGGGTTATGAAATATGTGAAACATGTAATTCTGTAATTAATTTGTTCCAACCTAGGATACCCACTCTTGATTAGCAACTGTATACCATCCTGGCAATTCCATTTACAAATCACAGATCTTGTGGCCCTTGATTGTCATCCAGAAGATAGTCATTAGTTGGCCTGTCACATTTGGAGGACTTGCAGAATTTGTTATGTGACTAATGGCAGAACAATAATACTTAGAGCAATTAAGTATGTACACATCTTTTTGAGCATTGCTGTGCTGTTAGATAGGACATGTGTAGTCTGTGTTGGCATGTACTTCCTCAGGGAGAATCTGTGCTCTGTAAGGTGATATGGCCTGTTTCAGCCACATTAGATGTATTTTTTGATTATCATCAGTAGCTCTATCACACAATGATGTAACTAATATTTGGCTTTATCTTTTTTAACAGCAGCCAATATGGATGCCATCCCGATCCGCAAATTTTAGAGGAGGGCGATGCGTTACCGCCACATTCTGGATGTAGAGTCTGGGTTCTGCCACATGGCACGGCGCTATCGCCATGAGAGAGCCTCAGTGGTGTGGAGGGCATTTGCCCAAGGGGGCCCATCTGTGTCCACAACAGCCGCCAGCACCACCCCTACAACCCAAGTGGCAGTAAGGATGACAGCCACCTCTGCAGGTCCATCAACATCCTCTGTTCCTGGACCACTGACAGCAGCCCCTGCACCTCCCCCTCCAAGCATGGCACCAGCAACTGCACAACCCTCCACAACTGGTACACAGACCACCCCCGCTGCAGTCATTGACAATGTGGAATTTAGTTCAATGCAACTTGACATGCAACGGATGTTGCGCAGACTGGACAGGCTGCAGCAGGAGGTGTCCCAGATCAACAAGAGAGTGCGTGGGGTTAAGAATACCCTGCGGAGGGCAAACTTGTGACTTGGAGACCCTCAGCCATGATTCCCTCCCCTACCTCCTCTTTCCTGGTTCTTATATTTAGTGAGTTTAGGGGGCTTTACTGTTAGGTTAGAATAGGCTGTTAGTTTAGTTAGTACTAGTGGGTTGGGGGTGGAGGGTATGATATTTTACATGGGGGGGTATTTTTTGTGTACTAAAAAAATAAATAAAAAAAAATAAAAAACAAACAAAATGTTTGTTTAGTATAAGATAGTATGTGTTTAGGTTAGTATATGTTGTCCTCCATGTGTCCTGTCATATAAGGGGGTCAGGCGTTGATGTTTAGAGTGTTTAGTGAAATGTGATAAGTAAGTTTAGCTTAGAGTAGTTAGGGCCAGTTGTGGGTAATGTGTAGTTAGGATAGGTTAGTTAAGGTGTTTCCCCTAGTTTTAGCATCCTATTTTTACAGTTAAATAAATGTGTAGGTACTCCTTTACTGTATGTGTCATGTGCTTGGGGATCAGGTCCTTGGCATGGGTGAACAGTGTCAATTTAGTATTTGCATTTGTGTTCCATCCTACATCCAAATCCCAATTGAGCTGTCACATTGGCAGCTACACCAAAGCTACTTTGCTAGGAATCTGCCATCCATTGCACCCACCACTCAAGGCTACTATGGTTCCCAATGTATATTTATGTTTGGATGTATGTTTTCAATCTGTCATACTTTGAGACCAGATTTCGTATTGAGGACACTGTGGTACGTCTGCCTGCAGCCTAATGTTCATGTGAACCCTGATAAGGTGAGTGATGGTATAATCTCATGTAGTATAGTATACTCACACCTATCATTTCTTACATTGTACTGCCAGGTTACTTATTTGTACGTACACTCGTACAAATCCATTCCTGCTGTGTGGTCTGTGTGATGAAAACTTTGAGTCAAATGTCACATACCTAAAGATTGTCTTGAAGAAAAATTTGAAGACAATGATTTTAAGCTTTGACATCCCTTGAAGAAGACTTATTCTGCCCAACACAGCATTATACTGTAATGTTTCTATTTACTTCAGATTTAACCCTCATGAAGGGTAGATGATAGTACAATCCAGACCACAGTGCATAGTTATCAGCCCACAATCTTTCAGGGCAGTTGTATTGACATTCTATGGGCATTGACATGAGGCAAACATCACTAATCTCCCTTACGGTTGATGTGTCACACTACACAGAGACAAAGTGGTTGTGTTAGTGCTATTTATTTTAAAGTGCTGTAGTGCTATATTAACATAGTCCAGGATTGTGAGTCCATTAGTGTGACGCCTTCTATTGTGATACTACACAAGTGCAAAAGGACATGTCATTGGACATGCCAGGGTGAAGTGTCATACAGTGCAGAGGGACATGAATTGCCATTTCCTCTTCTGACTGTGCGGGCGTGTTTCATTAGCCGGAAACATATGTCCTCCTCCTCAATGCTGTTGTCTGAGCAGTATGACAGTTGGGATGTTGCATGGTGTCATTGCAGCTATTGTGACCCAGGCACAGGGTGGACCCTGACATGTGCAGCATGGGAATGACATTACCGCTGTGTACCTCATAATGTTTATGACAATGGCTGATGTTTGTAGCGACTATGGACATTCACATTTTACAGGATTAGCACATTTTTATTGATTACAGGGGATTGATAACGTCGTCATCCTGAACCCTCTAATTTGGGTGTGTTTGATCCATGGGCACGTAGCTGCCATTAGCTACTTGACCTGCACACACAGCAGAGGTTGTAGTGGCAACTGTTGTCAATGTTAAAACACTTGCAGATATGGCCTGAGACTGTTAATTGAGCCCTAGTTCATGTAGTTAGAATACCGGCTTTACCTTTCCAACAACCTTGGCATGGCGGCATACCCCAATGCAAAGGTTGTTGGTGTAGTGTTGTACTGTGCCCCAGGTTTGCCCATGCCCCGTGCCATGCCCCTTTGCCTTTCCACTCCCTGATTATCATGACATACATTGTGTAGTAGGTATGTCCCCCCACCTGCTTACAGTTAACGTTTAGGCATTTTCGTTCCCCATGCCACTTACCCTGCATCTGTGATGTCTCCTGGTAGTCTGCGCTGTCCTGTCCTTGAATCCCTGTGACGGGCACCTCAGGGATGAAGGCTGCCACCATCTCCTCTATGTGGTCCAGGGCCTCCTGCGGTGCTGGACTCCCATCTCCAGTCTGCAGTGCTGCCTTTATGTTCCTGACCATCTTTTCCTTGGTCCTGCACTTGCAGTCATGCCAGCGTTTCTTGCAGTCGAAGATTGTTCTCCTTACTTCTGCCACACTGTTTATCTTGTCAACCATGTGTTGCCAAATTGCCTCTCTCCTACTAATTGGCAATTTAGAGGTGGCAAAAAGTTGGTGCTGGTGTTCCGTCACCACTTTCACCAGTATTTCCTGCTCCTCTGCACTGAACCGACACTTCCTTTTCTTCTTCTCCCTCTCCTGGGTCTTGTGTGGGTCCTCCTGGCTGGTTCCTGGTCAGTTGTCATCTTCCTGGGGTCTCTCAAAGCTTCTGGGATCCATTTTGGCTCCCGTTTGCACATTTTGCTGTGTTTGTGCTGCTTTTTGACACAATTGCGGCAAAAAAAGAGCGTATCCGGTTTGCGACGTCGTAAACCAGATCAAAGTCATTTTCTCTGCGTTAACTTAATTTTTCTTTACGACGTGAAGCATTGGTTTAAGTAAAAAAAAAATGACTCAAACCAGTGGTTTGCACCGCCGAGCATCAACGTCTAAATTTGACGCCCCAGCGGTGCAAAGAAATGGTGTTAGCCGGCGTTAACATTTTTGTCAGTGCAGTTTTGCATCAAAAAGTATAAATATGGGCCTGCATGAGTTCATTAAATGTGAGCTCCATCTGCTCCTGTCTGAACATTATTTAATTCATTCGCTTATCCAAATCCAAGACCAACTCGTCGAACTTCTCCATGTTATGCTTGTCATTTTTGGCATTTAAATATGTTTGTATTGTCAAACTAGAGAGGATGTGATGTTAAATCCACAGCTGACGAGTATGGAACTGGAGAATACAATTCGAGTCTCGAGGACGAGTAGGATCAACATCCTGTGGTTCTGGGCAAACCTGTTAATATTAACCTCGCCGTGCCTAAGAAAAGAAAGGGACCTTGTGTAATGTAAATGATGCACAAAAGTGCTCAAATATCTTCCCTTCGAGTTTGTGCTATATAAATCTGTAAAAAACAAAAAGTCCATATGATTACGCATAGCACGTAACGGGTTTCAGTGTCTTTGTTTGCCATGGAGCACAGATTTGTTTAAAATCTATTTCTGAGAAGACTGGTATGCTTGCACGATCAAAAAGAATCGACAGGGACTGTTAAGCAGAGCCTGCAGAGAACGTCAATAATCTTTTTTTAAAAATAATTCCCATATGAATATCAACAAACTTTGCTAGAACATATACAATAGGTGTGTGGTGACAGGAGATTAGAAACAGACATCCATGTAGTGATTGGCAGCTTGTTATAGCTATGCAGCACGTCCTGAGTGCAGATGAAAGGACGCAGATTTTAATTGAGATAATCCCTACAGAGGCTAATTGAAGTAATCGAGCGAGGTGAAAGTGATGATTCAACGTAGGGGCATAAAGGAGATGAAAGTCAGCAAACAGTGACAAGATAACTCAGCATTTACCTGGAAATTACAAATGAAGGTCACCTTCCAGTCCCTAAAAATAAAGTCTGTGGACTAATCTAAAGCAGTTCTTAATTTGTAAAACATTAAGGGCCATATTTATACTCCGTTTGCACCGAAATTGCGTCGTTTTTTTTGACGCAATTTCGACGCAAAACTAACGCCAACTAACGCCATATTTATACTATGGCGTTAGAGGCGAATAGCGCCAAAGTTCCCGGAATGTGCGTCATTTTTTAGCGTGAACCCCTTCCTTGCGTTAATGATATGCAAGGGAGGCGTTCCCGTCTAAAAAATGACTCCCAGGACTTTACGTGGTATTTATACTCCCGGGCAAAAGAGACGCCCGGGAGTTGGCGTGGCTAAAAACGGCGCATTTGCGCCACTTTTTAACGCCTGCTCAGGGCAGGCGTTAAGGGGCCTGTGGGCTCAAAATGAGCCCACAGGTGCCCTCCCATGCCCCCAGGGACCCCCCCTGCCACCCTTGCCCACCCCAGGAGGACCCCCAAGGATGGAGGGACCCACCCCAGGGACATTCAGGTAAGTTCAGGTAAGTTTTATTTTTTATTTTTTATATTTTATTTTGGTGGCATAGGGGGGCCTTATTTGTGCCCCCCTACATGCCACTATGCCCAATGACCATGCCCAGGGGACAGAAGTCCCCTGGGCATGGCCATTGGGCAAGGGGGCATGACTCCTATCTTTCCAATGATAGGAGTCATGTTGATGGGGGATGGGCGTCGTTAAAAAATGGCGCAAGTCGGGTTAAGACGATTTTTTCGACGTAACCTGACTTGCCCCATTTTAAGACGCCCATGCGCCATTTTCCCCCTACGCCGGCGCTGTCTGGTCTACGTTTTTTCTTCCCACGCAAACCAGGCAGCGCCGGTCTGATTGCGCCGTCTAACGCCATTCCATAAATACGGCGCCCGCATGGCGCTTCAGAATGGCGTTAGACGGCGCAAAACTTTTTGACGCTAAACTGCGTTAGCGCAGTTTAGCGTCAAAAAGTATAAATATGGGCCTAAGGGCCATATTTATACTCCGTTTGCGCCGAAATTGCGTCGTTTTTTTTTACGCAATTTCGACGCAAAACTAACGCCAACTAACGCCATATTTATACTATGGCGTTAGAGGCGAATAGCGCCAAAGTTCCCGGAATGTGCGTCATTTTTTAGCGTGAACCCCTTCCTTGCGTTAATGATATGCAAGGGAGGCGTTCCCGTCTAAAAAATGACTCCCAGGACTTTACGTGGTATTTATACTCCCGGGCAAAAGAGACGCCCGGGAGTTGGCGTGGCTAAAAACGGCGCATTTGCGCCACTTTTTAACGCCTGCTCAGGGCAGGCGTTAAGGGGCCTGTGGGCTCAAAATGAGCCCACAGGTGCCCTCCCATGCCCCCAGGGACCCCCCCTGCCACCCTTGCCCACCCCAGGAGGACCCCCAAGGATGGAGGGACCCACCCCAGGGACATTCAGGTAAGTTCAGGTAAGTTTTATTTTTTATTTTTTATATTTTATTTTGGTGGCATAGGGGGGCCTTATTTGTGCCCCCCTACATGCCACTATGCCCAATGACCATGCCCAGGGGACAGAAGTCCCCTGGGCTTGGCCATTGGGCAAGGGGGCATGACTCCTATCTTTCCAATGATAGGAGTCATGTTGATGGGGGATGGGCGTCGTTAAAAAATGGCGCAAGTCGGGTTAAGACGATTTTTTCGACGTAACCTGACTTGCCCCATTTTAAGACGCCCATGCGCCATTTTCCCCCTACGCCGGCGCTGTCTGGTCTACGTGGTTTCTTCCCACGCAAACCAGGCAGCGCCGGTCTGATTGCGCCGTCTAACGCCATTCCATAAATACGGCGCCCGCATGGCGCTTCAGAATGGCGTTAGACGGCGCAAAACTTTTTGACGCTAAACTGCGTTAGCGCAGTTTAGCGTCAAAAAGTATAAATATGGGCCTAAGTGCTGGGGTCACAGTTTTATTCGGAATCCTGTGACTGGTGCTATCAAAGGTCGACATGCTTGATGAAAAAGCTGATAATGCCACTCTCTTCTACCACCATACACTCCCTGTCTGTTTATCTTACTGTTGCTGGCTCATTTACATCCTTAATTTCTCCCTTTGCCACTGCTTTTCCATCTTTTTATTCCTATTTCTTTCCATCTTCAGTATGTTTTTTTACTCTACCTCTGGATCAAAGTTTGCTGACATAAAGTAACTTCTGGGCTCCCACAAATGAGTGTCATTGGGTTACCCTGCAACCACCTCCTCAAATGAAATTAAGCACTTATCTAAAGAAAAGGATAGAAGGAAACACTGAGTGACTGATTAAATCAATTTTAATACGAACAAGTCAGTGGACTCAATGTTTCTGCTACGGCATTTTGTCATATTTAGGCATCTGAAAGCACAGAGTGGAGTAGAGTGGTGTAGAGTGGAGTGCCATAGAGTGGAGTGTTGTGGAGTGTCATAGAGTGTTGTAGAGTGTCAAAGAGTGGATGGCCATAGCGTGAAGAAGCATAGAGTGGAGTAAAGTGCCACAAAGGGGAGGAACATAGAGTGTCCTAGAGTGGAATAGAGTGTTGAAGAATGGAGTGCTGTAAAGTGGAGGGCCGTAGAGTGGAGAGGTATAGAGCGGAGGGGCATAGAGCGAAGAGTTGTACAGTGGAGGGATGTAGAACTGCAGGGAGTAAAGTGGAGGGGAGAAGATTGGAGTAAAGTGTTTTAGAGTACAGTGGAGTGGTGTAAATTGGAGTAAAGCATTGCAGAGTGAAGTAGAGTGGAGCTGAGTGTAATAGAGTGGCATATAGTGTCGCAGAGTGGAGTTTTGTAGAGAGGAGTGCCGTAGAGTGGAGTGGAGACCTAGAGTGAAGTGGCTTAGAGTGGAGTGGCACAGAGTGGAGCAGAGTGGCCTAGAGTGAGTGGCATAGAGTGGTGTAGAGTATTGTTGAGTGGAGCTGCATAGAGTGGCCTAGAATGGAGCATCAGAGAGTGGAGTGTCATAGAGTGGAGTGACAGAGTAGAGGTGCGTACAGTGGAGTAGAGTGGAGTAGAGTGGAGTGACATAGAGTACAGGGGCACAGAGTGGAGTGACAGAGTGGAGAGGTGTAAAGTGGAGAAAAGTGTTGTACAGGGGAGTAGGGTGGCGTGGCATAGAGAGGATTGTCATATAGTTGAAAAGAGTGGAGCGGTATAGTGTAGAGTGCAGTAAAGTGTCATAAAGTGAATTGGCATAGCACTGAGTGTTGTAGAGTGAGTAAAGTGGTATGAGTGTAGTAGATGGAAGTGTCATACAGTATCGAAGAGAGGCATAGAGTGTCATAGAGTGAAGTGCTGTGAAGTGAAGTGGCCTGGAGATGTCAGGGGTGGAATGGCAAAGAGTAGAGTAGAGTGTCATAGAATAAACTGGTGTAGAGTGGTGCAGAATGTTATAAAGTGGATTACAGTAGTGTGTTGTAGTGTGGGTTGCCATAAAGTGGAGTGGCATAGGGGGTCATTCTGACCCCGGCGGTCAGAGACCGCCGGGGCCAGGGTCGGCGGGAGTACCGCCGACAGACCGGCGGTGCCCCGCAGGGCATTCTGACCGCGGCGGTTCGGCCGCGGTCAGATGCGGGAAACCGGCGGTCTCCCGCCGGTTTCCCGCTGCCCTGCAGAATCCTCCATGGCGGCGGAGCGCGCCCCGCCGCCATGGGGATTCTGACACCCCCTATCGCCATCCTGTTCCTGGCAGGTCTCCCGCCAGGAACAGGATGGCGGTAGGGGGTGCCGCGGGGCCCCTGGGGGCCCCTGCAGTGCCTATGCCCATGGCATGGCATGGGCACTGCAGGGGCCCCCGTAAGAGGGCCCCACAAAGTATTTCAGTGTCTGCTATGCAGACACTGAAATACGCGACGGGTGCCACTGCACCCGTCGCACCTTCCCACTACGCCGGCTCAATTCTGAGCCGGCGTCCTCGTGGGAAGGTTGATTTGCCCTGGGCTGGCGGGTGGCCTTTTGGCGGCCGCCCGCCAGCCCAGGGCAAATCCCAAAATACCCTCAGCGGTATTTAGACCGCGGAGCGGTATTTTGGTGGGGGAACTTTGGCGGGCGGCCTCCGCCGCCCGCCGAAGTTAGAATCACCCCCATAGAGTGGATTGGCATACAGTGGAGTAAAGGAGAGTGACACAGAGTGGTATAGGTTGGCTTAGAGTGGAGTAGAGTGGCAAGAGTGGAGTAGAGTAGCATAGAGTGGAGTATTGTGGTGTACAGTAGAGTGGTGTAAAGTGGTGTACAGTGGAGTGGCATAAACTAGAGGGGCATTATGTGGCATGGAGTGCAGAAGAATTAAGTGGTGTGGGGTATGCATGGTATGGCAGTGCATTGAAATTACAGAGAACACATTTTCATTTGATTGACCGTTACGTTTGCCCAGACATACAGTTTTACTGAGAAAACTATACAGCACACAAATGATAACGTCTGAAAAAGGCATTATCTAGGGCATTGATTTGTTTTAAAATATTTGTTTCCAGCACACCTCAGAATTACAAAAAAAGTATTTCATTGGTGCTTTCCTAATTTTTATATGTTCTGAAATACTTGCACCGTTTATTCACAGATATGTAAATTTTGTTGTGTGCTAGAAGAAAACCTTTTTCTTTCACACCCCCAGATTGTCAGATATTTCCTCTCACTTTGAATTCAGAGAAAGGAAAGGGCATGGTATTTGACCTCTGTCTTAGAAAGCACAGCAGATGTGTCAGGATATGAAAAAGGTTTAAAGGCCTGTTTACAGAAAAGGAGTGGTCATGAAAGAATACAGTAGATAGGCTATAACCACTGGAGAGACAAAGACATGCTTGGCAGCCTAAAACAAATAAAGCCAGCAAATAGAAAACAAGCACTGTGAGTCACAAACCATAAAGCCAATGGTAAGCAATGTGCGAAATGCATTCTTTGGTCAGCATTTAGAATGTCCTGAGAAGTTTTGATCAACCAGACAGCTGCACTATCTGGTAGGATTCAACTCAAAAATAGCCTTTAAAGATCTACTAACATGGGTGATGGGATGCAGAGCCCTAAACATCAGCAGAAAAGACTGTTCAAAACTCAGTCCTGGGTGAGAAATGATATTAAGGTTTAAAATGCAGAGGAACTATATGTTATGCACCTGCTGGCAAAATAACGGCTTGCATATACTCATTAGAACAATAGCTTTTCTATGGATACAAAAAAAATGGAGAGGAGGTGATTGTGCATAAAAATCAGTTGGCTGTAGGATCAAAAGTCAGGTCAGGAATCAAAGTGGGACTTGAGCAATGGACAGCAGGTGATCTTGTACCACTGAAAATGAGAACCTGACCTTACTACTTTTAATGAAGAAGGCACATGTTAAAGGCACTGCTTGGGAAAAGGGAACAGAGCAATTTGACTGAGATGGAAATGAAGTCTTTGGGAGACCAAAATTGTCAGAAAACCATTGGTGGGAATTGAGTGAGTTTTGATTGTGTGTTCTCTTATATTATTTGTTGAGCTACTTAATATTTCTACTAAACTCTTGGTCTTGTACATCATGTCTTCAGAGGCCTGGACAATAGAAAGACTAGTGGGGTGTGGCAGAAGCACAATGTAGTACCTTGGGTATAACTTGCAAGAGCTTGTACAACCTTTTTCTGTAATCTACAGAATGCTTACACCTTCCTCACACCTAGGCCTTCTAGAGCTGGTGGAGTGATTCTCAGGAGAAACTAGAGTGCCAAAGATGTGAGAAATCAGTGAGCCCCACCTTATTGTTAAGCAATATGGCTTTATCTACTATGAGTGCTCGTAGTCACAAAACCTGTGGAAATTCTCAGGGTGGTTCACTGCTAAAAACAAACTTGCAATACATTTAATGGACATTGTAATTTGCAAATGGGACACTGCAATTCACATGGAAGAGCAGGTGTGAAATGGGTATCCAGTCTTCCTTGTAAATCACAAGTATATATGTATCAGGGCTTTGTAGCTGCAATAACATTCACAAATCATTGATTTGATACTAGTACCTTAGAAAGGGTGGTATCTATTTGGAGAGTGAAAGTTGCCTGTGATAGCTTCCACTTTATGGATATGAAATTCCGGCACTGGGGGAAGCAGACACCAGTTTAGGTGGCTGGTGAATGCTCTTCAAATAATCATTTGGATTGTGCCTGGGTATTTTAATATTTAAACTTCTCTCCCCCTAAGATGTAAGGGATACCATGCTGACATTCTGCAAATGTGAATGCAGGAATGGTGGTCTGCTGTCTCTGTCAGGTCGCCAACAATACATTTGGAGAATGTGTCAATTTTATTGTATGAGGTCAGGGTGAATGGACTTCTGCAATTGAGTGCTCACTCTAATCAGAGCTAGGGTAAGTGCTGTGCTTACCTTGGTGGAGCTCTGGCTATCTAATTTAGTTTAAACCTCTGTCCTGGCAGACATCTGGCAAAGAGTCACTTGGTCAAAATGATGGTCACCCTGTCCTTCAAAGGCAGGATAGCAATCAGTAATGTTTCCTGCCAGTGTCCACCATGCCATGTGTGGTGGGTATAGGAAGGTAAACATTTCCCTCCCTTCCCTGCCAGGGAGATGGTGACATCTAAATATGGGAGGCAAACATCTGCCATGGTCCAGATGACCCCCTTAGCCTTCTTTATCGAAGTCAAAATCTTTATGATGGGCAATATAAGATAGTATGGCTGAGAAGGAATCCATTAGGCTAGATACTTTAAATCCATGTTCCCACTGAATCATAAATGTTTGTCACCAAAAGCTCAGAGCAGGACAAACTTTAAATCTATAGTCGCAGAGATCTCTTTGCTGGGGCCAGGTTGATCTCAAGCTGTACATTGATAATCAGTCACTTTTTGACTTCTAACTTCAGTGTGGTAACACTGGAAGTTCTAAGTAATCCACGAAGCTGGATAATTTCTTAATGTTCCCTCAAGGCTGCCCTCGTGCTAAAAAGCTTAGAGTGAGGCAATCCTTTAAGTCACTCCAGCATAGAGTGTACGTTTATTGAGTAGCTTTGTCCTCGTTCTCTGGGAGCCAAACATTTTTTAAAGGAATTGAATATCTTTCTCCTGAGTACTCCTAAAGCTTTCAAACATACGGGAACACCTACAGAATACCAGACTTTATATACAAAGGGGAGACGGAAACAGCCACTCTCTTTAGCTAGTGCCTCACAAAAGTTAATTTCTGGCTGGTCTGCTGATTCTTCTCCAAAGATGTTTCCTTTGTGTTTTTTCTCCTTGTTCATTTTTAGAGACCAAGTTTTCTTGCCTCTCAATATTCACCTTCACAACTTGGGTTCAAGATTTAGAATAAAAGTCTGCAGTCCTTCCTTAGGCAGACTGGATTACTATGATAGCAGGTCTATTTCTTTGTCCAAACCCAGCAATGTTCCAAAAGGAGGAATCCCCAAGTTAAAGTGGACACATAGATGTAGTTTGGATGAAATCCTTGAGGCTGCCTTGTGTTACATCAATACAGAGAAGGCCAAGATTAATATAAGAATGCAACAGCCTTTAAAATGCTGCCCCTACCATGCATAGTAAGTATTTTACACCACTATGCTACAACACGCCACTCCACTGTACCCCACTCCAGTCCACACCACTCGACTTCGACTATAGTTTATTCAACTGTATACCACTCCACTGTATGTCTCTCTCCTCCTTGGTATTCCACTGTACACCACTCCACTATATGCCACTTCCCTATCTGCTGTTCCACTGTACGCAACTCCAGTCTACGCCACTTTACTCTACGCTATTCCTCTGTATGCACTCTCTGCCACTCTACTCTACACCACTCCACTGTATTCTATGCCACTGTAAGCCAGGCCACTCCACGCCACTCTACTCTATGCCACTCCACTGTACACCACTCCAGTCTACACTATTCCAGTTTATGCCTCTCCACTCTACACCAAGACACTGTATGCCACAAAAAACACTCTATGCCACTACATTCTACAACACTCCACTGTGCGCCATGACATGTACGCCATAACACTCTACCCAATGACTTTGCAATATTACACTATATTACATAATACTGCATGACACTACACTGTACGCCACTGCAGACTATGGCACTGCAGTCTACTTGCTCTACAACAGTGTACTACAATCTACAACACTGTGGGCCATATTTATACTTTTTGACGCAAAACTGCGCTAACGCAGTTTTGCGTCAAATAAATTAGCGCCGGCTAACGCCATTCTGAAGCGCCATGCGGGCGCCGTATTTATTCAATGACGTTAGCCGGCGTTAGCCGCCGGCGCTGCCTCGTGTGCGTGAAAAAAAACGACATACACCAGGCAGCGCCGGCGTAGGGGGATATGGAGCTTGGGTGCCAAAAAATGCGGCAAGTCAGGCTGAGGCAAATTTTTCGCCTCAACCCGATTTGCGCCATTTTTTTCGACTCCCAACCCCCATTGAAATGACTCCTGTCTTAGCAAAGACAGGAGTCATGCCCCCTTGCCCAATGGCCATGCCCAGGGGACTTCTGTCCCCTGGGCATGGTCATTGGGCATAGTGGCATGTAGGGGGGCACAAATCAGGCCCCCCTATGCCACAAAAAAATAAAAATAAAAACACTTACCTGAACTTACCTTAATGTCCCTGGGATGGGTCCCTCCAGCCTTGGGTGTCCTCCTGGGGTGGGCAAGGGTGGCAGGGGGTGTCCCTGGGGGCATGGGAGGGCACCTCTGGGCTCCTTCCGAGCCCACAGGTCCCTTAATGCCTGCCCTGACCAGGCGCTAAAAAACGGCAGAAAAGCGGCCGGACGTAATTTTTTTTGACCCGCCCACTCCCGGGCGTGAATTTTGCCCGGGAGTGTAAATACAGCGCACATGCCTCGGAGTCAATTTTTTAGACGGGAACGCCTACCTTGCATATCATTAACGCAAAGTAGGTGTCCACGCTAAAAAATGACGCAAACTCCATGGACTTTGGCGCTAGACGCGTCTAACGCCAAAGTATAAATATGGAGTTAGTTTTGCGTCGGAATTGCGTAAAAAAAAACGACACAATTCCGGCGCAAACAGAGTATGAATATGCCCCTCTATGTCCCTCTAGTGTAGCAAATTCTACTACACTCTATGCCACTCGACTGTACAAGACTGTTTTCCATCTGTTTCACTGTACAATACTCTACTATAGACTATGCCACTGTATGACACTCTACTCCACACTAAAATACTCTACTCACCTCCCTCTAAGCCACTCTACACTGATTTACTGCCACTCTACCCTACCACACTCTGAAGCACTTTAGTGTAGTATATGTCATTCCACTCTTTAATACTGTACTCCACTCTTCTTCTGTCTACAGCAGTTTCTGAAACTTTAAGACATGCCACACCGCTCCACTGTAGGACATGCCACTTCACTTTGTGACTCTTTACCACACTTTATGCTACACCACTCTACTCCACACCACTCTAATTTATGATACAGCACTCCACTCTATGCCACTTTACTCGACTCTACTCTAAGACACTCCACTCGACTCCACTGTACAGCACTTTACCCCACTCTAAGCCATTCTACACCAATCCACTCTACATAGCTCCACTCTATGACACTCTACTCTACTTTATACAACTCCACTCTATAATTCTCTACTGCATTCTATGCTACTGTTGGCAGTCTACTCCACTCTATGCCACTGTATGACACTCTAATCCACTGTGTACCATTGTATGACACTCTACGCCACTTTAGGTCCCACTACGCTACTCCCTCTATGTCACTACACCCCACTTTACTGCAGTCTACTCTATGACACACTATTCCACTCTTCTCCACTACTCTAGTCTACACCACTCCACTCTACACTTCTCTACACTACTCATCTCCATGAGACTCTATACCATTTCACTCTACCATACTGCACTGCAGACTACTCTACTCTATGCCACACCACTGTAAAACACTCTAATCCACTCCACTGTACTACATTTTGTAACATTTTCCAACACTCTACAACAAACCAGTCCACTCCACTGTACGACAGAGCACTCCACTTTCTAACGCTTTACTCCACTGTATGATACACCAGACACTTTACTCCACCCCATGCCACTCTACAGCATAACACTCCACTTTAATCCACTCTATCCTATGCAACTTCACTCACCTCCACTCCACTCTACTCCTCCGTATGATACTTTACCCCACTCTATGCCACCATTTGATATTGCAGTCTATACTGCTCCACTGAACAACTCTCTTCTCCACTCGTCATAACTCCACCCTAGAAAACTCTACTACACTCTATGCCAGTCTACAACTCTCTACAACACTCTATCCCCACACACTCCACTGTATAACTCTGTACTCCATTATATCCCCATATACTCCACTGCACAACACTCCACTCTACAAGACTTTCCAACACTGTACAACACGGCACTCCAGTCTACGTCTATGTGATTCCACTCCAATTTATCAGACTTCGCTCTACCCTACATCACACCACTCCACTCTACTCCACGCCATGCCACTGTATTGAATGACACACAAATCCACTCTATTATACTTGACTTCACACTTTGTTATGCCACTCCACTCGACTCCACTCCAGTCTACTGTTTTACCACACTCTAAGCCACTGTGTGGCAATCCACTCTATGCTGCTCCACTAGACGACACCCTACTGTACTCTATGCAACTCCACACTACAATAATTTACTACACTCTATGCCTTTCTATGCCACTATACTCCACTCTATGCCGATCCACTTTACACCATTGTACTACACTGTATTGTATTGTAATAGTATTTATATAGCGCTTCTGACCCCTGATGAGGCATTGAAGTGCTTTTCGGCGAATAGCACGCTACTCCGGAACCCAACAAGAATTAGTGATGGTTTAGTATCGGGAAATATGAGTACAGTTTTAGTATTATTATGAGTTAATTTGAGCCGTGGATATGAGAGTTTGTTAGTTAGATTGACTGGAGTAATGGAGGAGGAAAGAATCCATAAGTGTTAATTGGGAGTATATGGTAATAGGATTTAGGCTTGGGATGAGTAAAGGGGGATGGAGGAGGGAAGAGTCTGTGGAAGGGGTTAGGGACATCATAGTAGCAGGGTGAGATAAATGAGGGGGAATTTAGTAGGGTTGTTTGGGAGGTCATGGTAGTAAAGTGAGGTTTGGTGAATTAGATGTGGAAGCGGAGGGAAGAGCTTAGACAGAGTTATTTAAGAGATGAAAGTAGTAGAATGGATTTGGGATGAGTCAGAGTGGGAATGGAGGATAGATTGATAGAGACATGACATATGATGATGGGTAGATAAGTGTGATATAAGAGGAGAGCAGGGATTCATAGATATCTAGTATAACAAGCCACCCAGGAGCCATGCAATGACCCACGAACATGCCAAGCACAGAACAACATACATACATACATATATATATATATATATATACACACACACACACACACATACATACACACATCAATACACACACATATGCACACATATATGTGCATACAATACATATTTAGAACCATGGGTAAATATACTTAGTTAAACAAGTTTAAAGAGTGTGTGTATTTTATTGTTATGACATAGTAGCGATACATATTTTCAAAAGATCTATACATAATTAGAAATATACACATAATCAGAAGAAATATTTATCAACATAGGCATATGCAGTCCATAATTGTTTGAATATGGTGGTTATGAAGGAAAGAGCCAACTCTTGAGTAGTTTTCTGAAGACAAGAAAGTTATCTGTGGCTCTTATAGTTGGGGGTAATGAATTCCATAGTTGGGCTGCTTGAACGGAGAAGGATGTACCACCTATAGTCTTTTTCTTGTATGGTGGTGTTCTAAGGCAGGGTGCCAATCTAGAGCGGAGGTTTCAATGTTGGATGTATTTGGTTATTTTGTTTCTGATAAAAAGCGGTCCTGTTCCATGTATAGCTTTGTGGGTGATACAAATCAGCTTGAAAGTGCATCTTCTGGCAACTGGTGACCAGTGAAGTGCTTTCAAGGCACGGAAGTTGTGGGCTTGCGGCTTTACATGTAATAGTAGCCTGGCTGCGGAGTTCTGAATACGCTGTAGTTTTTTCATAATAGATAGAGATGATCCATGGTAGAGGCCATTGGCATAATACAAGCGAGATAGTAGCTTGCACCTTGTGTGGAAAACCAAGGTGCGGGAAGATGCGTCGTAGAGTCTTCAAGGTGATGAAGCTTGTTCGTGTTCATTTGTCCACTTGCGCATTCATAGTTAACTTGGAGTCCATGGTGATTCCAAGGTTTTTAACTTCTTTGGATAATTGAGGAGGTGGTCCGAGATCGTCAGGCCAGACGCATAGAGGGTCATAACTTTTCCAGTCACCACATATGAGTATTTCTGTTTTGGGGGTACTTAGTTTGAAATGGCTCCAGGTCATCCACTGATCAACGGCTCTGAGGCAACTGAAGATTTCTGAGTTTTCAATGTTTTTGGGGCATTCTAATTTAAGTAATATTTTTGTGTCATCTGCATAGTTGTAGCATGTGAGATGAAAATCTTTGATCAGTTCTGGTAATTGTTAGAAATGGGGTCTCTAGATGGCAGTTGGTTTGCACCCTGTCCAAGTAGGAAACCTCACTCTAGTCAGGATAAGGGAGATACCCTCTCAGATAACCCCTGCTCAACCCCTTGGTAGCTTGGCATGAGCAGTCAGGCTTATCTCAGAAGCAATGTGTAAAGCATTTGCATATAACACACAGTAATAAGTGAAAACACTACAAAAGGATGCCACACCAGTTTTAGAAAAATAGCCAATATTTATCTATACGAAACACGACCAAATACAATAAGAATCCAACATACAGTAAGAAAAATATGAATTATGCAAGATTTACTCAAAACTACAGTTCCTTGAAGTCGATAGTTCCACCTGGGACTATCACGGCGTCGTGATCAACAAAACCAACAGTTCAGACCGGCCGCGGCGTTGCGGGCCAGCTACAGTGTTGGGAAGACCCGCAAACAGTACCTTGGATTTGCAGGGCATTGTGATCCTTGCGGTGAGCTTCGGAGGGCGGCGTCCTTGACGTCGCAGTGTCGGGCCGGAGTAGTTGCAGGAGTCGTCGGACCCTGCAGATCACACGCGTTGCGGATCGAACTCCAGGCTGATGAAGTCAGGTGCGCCGGCGTGGATGGAGTTGGGGCTGCGGTGCGAAGTCGGACGATGCGACGTGCGTGCCAACAGGTCACGGTGTGGGCAGCGGCTCGGTGACGGCGTCCAGCGCCATCGGTGAGACCAGGGCTGCGGTGTGAGGCTGGGCAGTGCGATGTGCGGTGTCCACAGGTCACGGTGCAGTCACATCGTCGTTGTTGCTGAAGCGCTGTTGTTGGTACGCCCAAGCCAGCGGTGCAGGATGGGACGGTGCTTCGTGACCCTCACGAGCGATGTCCACAGGCCACGGTGCAGGCAGGATGCCTGGTGATGACACAAGAGTCGATGCTGCTGGCGTCGGTGGACCGGGGCTGCAGCGCGGGACAGGACGGTGCTTCATGTACCTCATGATCGGTGTCCACAGGCCACGGTGCAGGCAGCGGCACCGGTGTCAGCAGGAGTGACATCGTCGTGGATGCCCAGGCTGCGGTGTGAGCAGGCGATGCCGGAGTGCAGGGCCCACAGGTCGCGGTGCGAGCAGCGGCTCAGTGAAGTCGTCCGATGACGGCGTCGAGGAGACCAGGGTCGCGGTGCGAAGCGGGGCAATGCAAATCCGTGCGGCATCAACAGGTCACGGTGCAGGCCAGCGGCGACGTTGGCGGCGTCGTAGTGGTTTCTCCTCTTGAACAGCACAAAACACACAGTTCCCAGTGCTGCAGGTCAAGGAAACTGAAGTCTTTGGTGTCCCTGAGACTTCCAACAGGAGGCAAGCTCTACTCCAAGCCCTTGGAGAATTTTCTCAAGCAGGACACACAGCAAAGTTCACCCTTTGCACTCTTTTCAGGGAGAAGCAGCAACTGCAGGCCAGTCCAGCAAAGCAACACAGCAAATGGACAGTACTCCTCCTTCAGCTCTTCTCCTGGGCAGAGGTTCCTCTTGATTCCAGAAAGATTCTACCAGTCTGGGGTTTTGGGTCTTCTTCTTATACCCAGTTATGCCTTTGAAGTTGGCAAACTTCAAAGCAAAGTCTCAAGTGTTTGCAAGATCCTTCCTTGTCCGGGCCAGGCCCCAGACACTCACCAGGGGGTCGTAGACGGCATTGTGTGAGGGCAGGCACAGTCCTTTCAGGTGGGAGTGACCACTCCTCCCCTCCCCTCCAGCACAGATGGCTAATCAAGATATGCAGGCTACACCCCAGCCCCCTTTGTGTCACTGTCTAGAGGAGAGGTGTGAACAGCCCAACTGTCAAACTGACCCAGACGGGGAATCCACAAACAGGCAGAGTCACAGAATGAATTAAGCAAGAAAATGCCTACTTTCTAAAAGATGTATTTTTAAATTGTGAGCTCAGAGGCCCTAAACTCCACATTTTTATCTGCTCCCAAAGAGAATCTGCGCTTTAAGGATATTTAAGGGCCGCCCCAATGTTAACCTATGAGAGAGATGGGCCTTGCACAGTGAAAACCGAATTTAGCAGTATTTCACTGTTAGGACATATAAAACACACTAGTATATGTCCTACCTTAGACATACACTGCACCCTGCCCCTGGGGCTACCTAGGGCCTAACTTAGGGGTGCCTTACATGTAGTAAAAGGGAAGGTTGAGACCTGGTAAGTGGGTACACTTGCCAAGTCGAATTGACAGTTTAAAACTGCACACTCAGACACTGCAATGGCAGGTCTGAGTCATGTTTACAGGACTACTAATGTGGGTGGCACAACCAGTGCTGCAGGCCCACTAGTAGCTTTTGATTCACAGGCCCTGGGCACCTCTAGGGCACGTTACTAGGGAATTATTAGTAAATCAAATATGCCAATTATGGATAAACCAATCCACAGTACAATTTATATGGGGAGAACTTGCACTGTAGCACTGATTAGCAGTGGTAAAGTGACCAGAGACAATAAAACAGCAAAAAAAGACCATAAAAATAGGAGGAAGAAGGCAAAACGTTTGGGGATAGCCTTGCAAAAAGGGCCATTTCCAACAGTAATGATATCATGTAAATGTTGAAAAGCAAAGGTGAGATGATTGATCCTTGGGGGACCACTGCTTTTGTGAGGTAGGGTTTGGACGAGAAGGGGGGTGAGTAGATGATATTAGATCTTTTTTGAAGATAGGAAGTAATCCAGTCGAGAGCAGTCCCTTGTATGCCGGCTTCGTGGAGTCTTTGAATTAGGGTGTCATGGTCAACCGTATCAAAGGCAGCCGAGAGGTCCAAGAGAAGTAGTGCAGCAACTCCATTGCGGTCAATTTTTTTTTTAAGATCATCCCAGATTGCTATGAGTGCCGATTCAGTGCCTCTTCCTGGGTGGAATCCAGTTTGGAAGTCTGAAAGTATAGAATTGTCTTCAATGAATTGTGACATCTGGGCGAATGCTGCTCTTTCTATCAGTTTGCCCAGGAAAGGTCCATTTGTGATTGGTCTGTATTTGTTGGGGTCCTGTGGGTCTAGGTTTGTTTTCTTTAATAACAGTCGTATGTATGACTTTTTCAGGTCTACAGGAAAAGTTCCTGTAGTTAAAGAGTTGCTGATGATTCTTCCTACAGGTGTGGCAGCAGAAGTAGATAAAAGAATGTTCTTGAAGATTTGTGGTGGACAAGGGTCAGAAGGGCAACTGGAAGGCCTGCTTGCTTTGACCAAATCCATAAATTCACCTTGGGATATTTGTTTGAAGGAGTGTAGAGGCTGGGTTGGTTTATTCTTAGAGGGTATTTTAGGAAAGGGGTTGGTGCTGATGGTTTTCTTCTGTTTTAAATAGGAGTCCAATGTGTCTGCCTTGGTTGTGTAATGAGTTGCCAGTTTGTTTGTGAAATCTTGAGCAGTGGGATGACTTCCTTTCATGCTTGTAGGTTTTCGAAATTCATTGAGTATTTTATAAAATTCCTTGGTTGTAGATTTAGCATTTTGAATTCTGTCTAAGTAGCACCTTGTTTTAGCTTTTTTGATTGATGATTTGTATATTCTGGTAAGTTTGTGTAGCTGCAGTTTGTCTTGACTGTTGTTTGTTTTGAGCCAAGTCCTCTGCAACTTTCTGATTTGTTGCTTTATCATTTTAAGTTCTGTGTTTCTCTAAGGTGTTGGTTTTCTTTTGTCATGTTTAGTTTTTCTGGGTGGTATTAGGATATCAAAAGCTTCCTGTAGCCACTCATAAAGTTTTGGAACAGAATTAATTGTATCTAGATCTGTGTTGGCTGTTAGTTGTGTTTCTAAGTCATCAAAATTGAGTTTGCTCCATGGTCGATAGATGCATGTATGTAAGTAGTTGTGGGGTTTGTTGATTTGTGGAGTTTTATATCAGAATGTTATCAAATGGTGGTCTGACCATGTGATTGGCGTGATGCTATGAACGGTAACTAGTTCAGGCTTAGCAAAAATGACACTTAGGATGTGTCCAGCGATGTGTGTGGGATTGTGTACAATCTGATGTAGGTTCAATGCAACTAGGCCAGTGGTGATAGCTTTTGGATGGGGCATATTGGGTTTGTCAAACCAAATGTTTAGATCCACAAGAATGCATAGTTTGGAGTATAGTGTAATAAGGTTTGAGACTGTATCTAGAAAAGTATCTGGGAATGTTGAGTTGTTAGGTGGAGGTATGTAAAGGAGGAGAAAGTTACAGGAGGAAGTTGGAGTAGGGTGGCATCTGGTGAGGAGGGCTTCACAACCTTGTATGGAAATGTTGTCTGTTTTACTGAGGTTTATTGCCTGTTTGAATATAATAGCTAGTCCACCTCCTCTCTTGCCTATACGGTTTTGTGTGATGGTTTGATAGCCTGGAAGAAGGGCTTCGTGCAACACTGGGGCCATGTCATCTCCCAACCAAGATTCTGTTATGAATAGTAAGTCAGGTTGTGTGTCTGTGAGCAGGTCGTAGATGTGGTGCCTGTTTCTTGAGAGTGATCAAGTATTTATGAGCTGGCAGTTTAGAAAAGGTGTGTTAGTGGTAGTGTTGTTTTGTTTAGGAGAAGGGTAAGAAGTATAATATGAGCTTGAAGCAGGAGTGTTGTTAGTTGTGATAACTGTGTGAGCCTCACAATAGTCTTGCTTTTCAATATAGTGTTCCTCTTCCAGCAGGTTAAGGAAGCATTTTGTTGGGTCTGTGTGTGTGGGTGGTGGACTTGGTGGCTGAGAGAGACATGAAGAGTGTAGGGTAGTCTTATTATGTAATAGACAAGGGGATGCGAGGTTCTTAAGAGTGGCATGTTGTTTATTTTGTTTGCGTCTGTTTAGTGTAGATGGAGTATGGGTTAGGGGTGGTGGAGGAGCATGTGGATCATGATGTAAAGGCTCTAAATTTTGCAATGGAGGAGAGGCGAGTGAATGAAAGTTGCTGGGTTGGGGTGCTTGTGGTAGGTGTTTGTGAAGATTGAGAAAGTAGGGGTAAAGATGGGACAGGACTTGCATTCTTTGTGTAGTCCTGAGGGTGGGAGTGGGTGTGACGATAAGTATAATGAAAGTTTGTGTTGATTTGATGTGCTGGTGTGTGTGGTTGTATTGTTTTTGTGGAATTGTGAAAGGGGATATTGATGTTGTTTTTGGTGAGGGATTTGTATGTGAGTTAGTGCTGGTGAGTGGAATTAGAGTGTTAGAGGGGGTGTTGATGTGTTTTGGAGATAAATGTATGAGGTGTGTAAGAGGGGATGGATGTGTGTCAGGGGAGTTAGTGTTAGTTGTGATGACTGGTAGAGATAATATGTGTGGTGGAGTGAAGTGTGGGGATTGTATGGTTGTGTGTAATTGGTGAAGAGAGGGGAAGGGTGTTTGTAGATGGTGTGTTGGAAGGCTGGGTTTGGGCATTGTTATGATGAAAGGTGGTCTGTGTGGAGCAAACAGAGGATAGTGTTGTTGGTTAGTATGAACAGGGAGTGTGTATCTGGAAGGCTGAGAGAAATGTATAGTGTGGTTTTGTGTTGTGTGGGTGATGGCAGGTTGTGTTAGTGGGAGTGGACAGAGTAGTCTTTGTTGTGAGAATGCAGGTGTTTGACTGTTGTAGTTGTGGAGGATATGTGTATATGTGTTGTATAATGGGTATTGTGTTGGGTGATGGGACATTGCAATCTGCCTGTGGTCAGTTTGTGATGTCTTTGCAGATAATGTGTTTGCATGTTGACAAATGTGTAGGGACTGTAATCATTCCTGGTCATTTGAGAATTGGGCAGAATTTCTGGCCCTAGTCCCTACCTGTCCCAAACAGGCCCAAACAGGCAACTGCCCTTGTCCTCTCCGCCCTTTGCCTCGACGCCCGGGTTGAGACGCCCTGAGTACTAGGATTAAATAGCCCTACTCGCCAATAGGACCCTGGTCCTAACCCTAACCAATCTGATTTGTAACCCCGATTCAAACCACTAATGGGAGACCCAGCCCTAATCACCATTCATACCCCTAATCCTGACCACCAATCACAGCCCCAGCCCCAGAACCAACAACCAATCAGATTCCCAGGCCTATCTACCAATCACAGCCCTAGAACCAACAACCAATCAGATTCCCAGCCCTATCCACTAATCACAGCCTTACAACCAGTAACCAATTAGATTCCCAGCCCTATCCACCAATCACAGCCCTAGAACCAACAACCAATCAGATTCACAGCCCTATCCACCAATCACAGCCCTAGAACCAGCAACCAATCAGAATCTCAGCCCTATCCACCAATCACAGCCCTAGAACCAACAACCAATCAGAATCTCAGCCCTATCCACCAATCACAGCCCTAGAACCAGCAACCAATCAGAATCTCAGCCCTATCCAACAATCACAGCCCCAGCCCCGGAACCAGCAACCAATGGAAAGACCAGCCCCAAACAACCTATCACAACAACATATGCAACAACCAAAAGGGACTTATATAAGAAGCAAGTTAACTGAAGTCCAGTCCCTGTGGCCAGAGAGGAGGCAGCTGCTGCTTTATTCAGAATCTCCTTGGTTACAGACAGACTGAATCCACACTTCCAAGCTAGCAGAGTCTACTTTCCAGGTAAGGGAGAGATTGTTTAAAAACAAACACTGGAATATTGCTTGTCGCGTACTCTGAAATGTGGCTTTTTTAAGGCAAAAAACAGGGGGAGCAGACAGTTTCTAAACACAATTGAAATCACAGAAACAGATTAAACAGTCTCCTAAAACACACTCTGCAAGAGGTATGTAGCCTTTTTAGTTAGAAAAGAGGGAGAGGGTTGTGGGGGTTATGAAGTCATGTGTCACAAACTAGAAAGGTAATTTACACAGTCATGGCAAATTTTTTTTTTTTAAAGCACCACTTTAAAAGGTCAAGCTGCCTGAAACACAGAGAGTCCACAGTAAAACAGGCACGGGTAGCTGAAAAAACACTTTTGAACAAATAATACTATTTACCCAGAAAAGTCTGGGGGCTCATTACCTGGGTCTTTTAGCAATCCTTGAACACTGGGCTGTATTAGGACACAGGGAAGATGCTGAGGCTCACAAAATGGAGGTGGCTGTCTTGGGCTTACCTCCACAAACTTAAGGGGCCAGAGCAGGTGTGGGGGGTGGGAGGGCCCAGGTTGCCAGGGACTCAGAGAGCCAATCAGCTAAGTCCAGTCCCTGTGGCCAGGGAGGAGGCAGCTGCTGCTCTATTCATAATCTCCACACTTCCAAGCTAGCAGAGTCTACTTTCCAGGTAAGGGAGAGATTGTTCAAAAACAAACACTGGAATACTGCTTGTCGCGCACTCTGAAATGTGGCTTTTTTAAGGCACAAAACAGAGGAGCAGACAGTTTCTAAACACAATTTAAATCACAGAAACAGATTAAACAATCTCCTAAAACACACTCTGCAAGATGTATGTAGCCTTTTTACTTAGAAAAGAGGGGGAGGGGCGGGGGTTATGAAGTCATGTGCCACAAACTAGAAAGGTAATTCACACAGTCATGGCAACAAAAAAAAAACATTAAAAAAAACACCACTTTAAAAGGTCAAGCTGCCTGAAATACAGAGAGTCCACAGTAAAACAGGCACGGGTAGCTGAAAAAAAAACTTTTGAACAAATAATACTATTTACCCAGAAAAGTCTGAGGGCTCATTACCTAGGTCTTTTTGCAATCCTTGAACACTGGGCTGTATTAGGACACAGGGAAGATGCTGAGGCTCACAAAATGGAGGTGGCTGTCTTGGGCTTCCCTCCACAAGCTTAAGGGGCCAGAGACAATCAGCTAAGTCCAGTCCCTGTGGCCAGGGAGGAGGCAGATGCTGCTCTATTCAGAATCTACTTGGATACAGACAGGCTGAATCCACACTTCCAAGCTAGCAGAGTCTACTTTCCAGGTAAGAGAGAGATAGCCCGAAATGGATTGACTTGTTACCGTGATCAAGACCTTAGAGGGTTGAAACGCGTTGGGGATTGTTGGTGGTATCATTTTGCACATTAAAATGAAAAATTGAAAATCCTGTGAGTGCTGCGTCGTTGACTGAGTGTCAAATTTGGATGGTGATTAATTAAGGAAAAGGTCCTTCCCTGGCGTGGGCACGACAAAAAACAGTGTGCCTCAATTGGACTTATTGGGAGTAATATATATATATATATATATATATATATATATATTCACACACCCTCCTATACACCCACACACTGTTAAGGTTAAGTCATTTAAAATTTTTAAAACAGACTTACCCCCAAAGTCACAACCTGCAAAGTAAAACCAATAAAAGATTACCTTTGATGTAAAAACTCCTGATGTAACTACCTCAATGTAATGATTCTGGATGTAGATTCTGCAAAGCAAAAGCAATATACTGACTATCAATCTGTCTTAAAACAAGTCTGCAGCAGGAACATTGTCACCATTCTAGCAGCTGATGATTCCTTCTTCCTCAATGACAGAAACAAACCATAACCCTTGAGTCACCTCAACTTCCTTGCAACCTGTGACACAGTTTATCACCACACACAGATCTAGACTTTGGAAGCTCACATGGTTTTCACTAATTCTAATACTCTAATTCCTAAGATACTCTCCTCTTACCTCACTAACGATCTTCAGATCTCTAAGATGGGAGCCTCAGGATCCTTGTAATAGTTAGTCTCCTGCAGAGTACCACAATTTTTAAACTGTCACCCACCTTCTTCATGGAATCGCTTTGAACCATACCTCCATAATCATTAAGATTCCCCCTTACACTGATGACATACAACTCTAACACAAAGGGCCTTATTACAACTTTGGAGGAGGTGTTAATCCGTCCCAAAAGTGACGGTAAAGTGACGGATATACCACCAGCCGTATTACGAGTTCCATCGGATATAATGGACTCGTAATACGGCTGGTGGTATTTCCGTCACTTTACCGTCACTTTTGGGACGGATTAACACCTCTTCCAAAGTTGTAATCAGGCCCAAAATCTCTTCTGATCATGACGTTCAGTGACTTAAGACCAGCCTCAAGCTAATCCATGACTGCGTCTGAGGCACCTATAGAATGCTAAAACTGACAAAGTTAGAAGTACTACTATTCACAACAGTACTCAGATATCACAAATTCAAACTTGGTATGATATGAACATAAACAGCTTTACCCACCATTTCACAGTCAATGAAAATCATTTGAATTGTCACAGAAACAGACATACCCTTTAAGAGCGCTTCACCACAAAAACCAAGACATCATTGTATGAGTGCTCCATAAAGAAATACATGACATCTGGTTGTTTCAGAACAACAGTGTAAACATTTGTTGTCTTTCACCTGGATAAAGACAAAAGTTTGCCCAATAGTCTTCACAGCATCCCATAGGCACCATAGTTCAAGAGCCTAATTTGTATGACCACACATCCCAACACTGAATTAACCTACACTGACTCCTCCTCTAGGACTAAGTCATCATCAAGATCAGCGGCATCACCTGAAAGTCCATCTGAAATGACACCCCAACCAGACCAGGCTAAGAAACTAAGCACCTGCAGCTGAGAATACTACTCTAAACAAGCATTTGCAGTGCAATGGGTCTCGCGTTTGCTTGAGTTAGAACTATTAGCGATGTAAATTCCTAACTGGACTTTTCTTGCCACATAAATTAAAAGTGAAAAATAAAACATTTGACATAAGCGAGCCGATTCAAAGCTCCATGGCTGCCATGAGCATGAGCGTGAAGGAGAGACACGAAAGGAAAAAGAAGTTTGCTTGCAGTGAAACGTATCGGCAAACGTGCAATTATCCATGTAAATGGGTCGATGGCCAAGGCGGTAACAAAACTGCCCCAAGGAGGGACAAACATAAAGCATTTACCAATGAAAATGGATTTTTGAAAGGCAAGCCCGCAAATGAGTGATAGTTATGGGCGTGTGGTGGGCGTGGTTAAAAGTCCACAGATGGATGACAACAGGACAGACCCCCTGGTTGCTCGACCTAAAAAACTGGTAGCTTATTCAAAGCTTTTGCATTTCAGTAAAGTCTTCAAAACAGTTAATTTTACAGTTATGAAAATCTACTTTTTAGATGGTTTTCCATGATGGGAAAACATATTTATATTCATCCATGAGACTTTATAAAAACACACTTGGAAAAATAAAAACAAAAGAAGAGAGTATTATACTAATATAAAAGATATGGGCTACTTTTGGTGGTGGTTTGGGTTTCGTTCCTCCTGCTCTCATCTTTAGTGTGTTACCTGTGGCTATTCAAGCATTCCTGCTTGAAACTAACAAGGAGCATTGTCCACGGCAGCAAAGAAAATGGAGATTGGGAAGCTTGCGTCAATAATGTATGACCCGGCAGAGGTCAGCTCTTAGTGGAATGCTGAGAACATTCATGTATGTAAAAGCTTGATCTTCAGGGCGCTAACAAAAGAGGAATTTGCATACAATCAGTAAACACATTTACATAATCAGTATCTATCCTCAAAATCTGTCACTGACCCACCCATGTGGAACTAAAATGCCTCCCCTGCTTATGGGTAATGAGACCCCAGAAAAGCCTCTACTCGTCATGATCTTAAGCTCTAATGGTATCTATCGAATTGAATCATGGATTTTTCTAGGATCGCGTGAACACCTTGAGTCAATCAGAAATTTAAAAGCATAAATGTTCTTGTATTGCATAGATGGTTAAGCACTATATTTACAGCAGAAACAAGCCAGAAGTGTATAAGATGGGTGCTTTGTTTGCATGAACCAAATTGATCTAAACATTCAAAAATCATTACCAACGTCTTGTGTGTGTTCATAAAGTGAACGTCATAACCTGACGAGGCTGGAGTACCTTCTACAACACTTTTTGTGATGTGTAGTTGTTGTTAAAGTTGGGCGTTGTACACAGCAAGACCTGGAGTTCTATGAAATGAGCAGCACCAGATCATCTGTGGACCATCCCCATGTGAATGCATCTGTCACAGGCTGTGACCTAAGATTTGGGTCTCTCTTTCCCCTGAGCTCCAGGTGGACTCATTTTTTAAGATGTTCACATCCGCGACATGCAGATGGACAACCTCTTGAGCTAATGATTAAAGCTAACTAAACCACAGTGGCCAATGGTTGAAATGGGCTGACCAAAAGCCCTTATCTATATGTATGCTTTTGCATATCTTGTTTTTATCCATCAACCCTATTCATTTCCATCTTACTCCACACATGGATGCACAAATATGCTGCTACCTTTTTTAAGCTGTGTTTTATTTTGTATTGTTTAAACTTGCAAAATGGATCAGTGAGCTAACCGATTACTGCAGATTAGTGTTCGGGGATATGCGAAATATGAGAACATATCCAAAGGAAATACATGCCCTCCATAGGTATGCCACACACAAAAAAGGTAATGTGCCAAGCCTGCAAGAGGATGGGTCAAAGAAAAAATATTTTCTTCAAGCACAAAATGTCTCATGGTGAGATATCAACTACTCACACCAAGGCAACCGTTTGCAAAATGTTATGTTATCTACCATGGTGAAAAGTTATCACATATAGTATAATGCAAAATGCTGGAATTATGCACATGTTAAACATTCTCAAACAGGCCAAGTCATGAGATCTATCGCTCAGGAGTTTGAATCCCAACAAGGGCATTTAAGTCTTCCATTCTTAATAGGTCAGTAAAACCAATACCACTAAATGGAGAAGAAATGACATATTTTATTTACAGTCCTTTGAAATGGGGTTACTGTAGAACAAAGCATGAGTCTCGAGTCTGAACTCTTCATCCACAGTGTTGGCATGTGTAAAATAGAAAGCAGCTGGGTCTTATATGAGGTAAAGGATTGCAGCTATGAGTGGTTATTAGGTGAAGAAGGTCAAACTTACCATACTTAATACATAACCTGCTTAATCTTTTTCTTACATCCTAAAATATTTCTTTTATTGGTCTTATTTTAAGTATTTCTTACCAATGTTGGCATGCCACATCATGGGTTTAAGTACCCTTACCACTGATGTAATCGATGTGTCATTTATTAATTCAACAAAGCTCAGCATTATGATACTTGTCCTATCAGCTGTAATTGCTCTTCTCAGCAGTGCTTTGTTTATGAAAGAATGATTGCGGGTGCCCAAAGCTCTGCTCAGAGGCCCGTGGCCCACTATTGAATGCGGATGCGCAGAATACCAAGGCTGCATAGTCTTAAATCTAACTCAGTCCTCTTTAATCCCTTACCAGACACTCTCTGCTCCTTCATCTCACTCTTGCATGTTCCTGCTTTCTCGTTTTGGTGATGTTTTTTTCCATCTTTCTTTCTCTCCTTCTTGAAATATTGTGTTTTTCTCTCTGGTACTCTCAGTAAATGATCAATGCAGAAAAATAAGAGCTGGTCCCCAAAAATCAGTGCAGATGGCTCCGCCTGGCAACCATCAGCTCAAATTAATCACTGCTTGTCAGTCTTGCGTGTAGGTTGCGGATGCTTAGCACTTCAAATGGTTGTTGTAGGTTTGTATTTTTGAGTATAGACAGCAGTGGAACAGCAAGGGTTTCTTGGCCCCTAATGCAAGCAATGCAAATGGCCTCCTTTTCTCCAAGGTAGGGTGGAAAAGGACATTTAAATATCGCCCATCATTCCACTGGGCCTAGGGCCATTGTACCGTCTAGACCATTGGCAGCCTCACTGCTGATTGGCCACAAAACCTTCCCACAGGGAGATCACCAGGCTCTGCCAGCAGTGTCAGCCACGTACGCAGCGCATGTTCCACATTTCCATGCATACTACTATTTCAAGTGGAACACTTTATAGGCATTGTTAATAACATTTTCATTTTGTGAAGCCAAATCAACTGTCACTAGAGTAGTTTATGGCTAGAAACTAAGATTTATTGCTATTAGTAATGATCGAATATATCATGCTTTTGACTTTATATTGGGACAGTCAAGACTTTTTGGCTGTTCATTTTTCCCGTTTTCATTCTGTCTTGTATTTTATGCAATTGCTTTTTTAAAAATCATAGACAAAGTCTCTGTCATGAATATGTTGTCTATTTAATTCACCTTTGATGTTTCTGTAATGCTTCCTTTGGCCTCGTTTGTGCTTAGAAAAACTAATTACAAAATGCGCATTAAGGGCCAGATGTAGGAAAAATAAAAATTGCGAGTCGCATTTTGCGAGTCAATGCGACTCGCAAAATGCGACTCGCAATTTGGTATGCCAGGAAATAAACAGGTCCGATTTAGCGACTCGCATCCGGACTCGCAACGCTGTGTGCGAGTCCGCAAATTGCGAGGTCGCTGTTTGCGAGTGTGCAAAAAACGAACTCGCAATTAGCGAGTTGGTGTCGCAAATTGCGAGTTCCCTCAAAATTGCTTGCAGGTGCAGCAGAACACTCCAGAAAGCACACCAAAACACTCTGGAAACACTTCCTGGCACATGATGATGACATCACAACCAGGAAGTTAACAAATACACCTGGGAGGAGGCTGGACCACACCCTTTTACAACTGCCAGTCTGCACACTGAGCTAGCTGCAGCAGCCATGGAGGGAACACCCCGAAAAAGGAAAATTAAATTCTCTGAGAGGGAGCTTGAGGTGCTGACCGAAGAATGTTGTCAGCACCATGATGAGCTCTTTGGGAGAGCTGCCCTCACTGTTCCAGAGGCCACCAAAAAGAAAATCTGGCAGGAAATGCAAGAGAAAATCAATGCCCTGGGGGTGAGCCACAGGATAATTGAGGACATAAGGAAGAGGTGGTATGACCTCCGCTCCCGGACCAAGGAGAGGGTGGCAGAAAGGCTCCGGGAGATGAGAGGCACTGGAGGGGGACCATCATCTGTGCCACCACCAACACCCCTTGAAGACAGGATTGAGCAAACCTTTGAGCCGGAGGCAGTGTGTGGATTTGGGGACCTGGACACTTCAGAGCCCAGCACATCAACCGGTGAGTACCATGTGATAAGCCTGTACCCCTATCAATGTCATACCCCACCCACCATGTACACATGTGCATGCACAACCAAATTAGCTCTATTTCAGGGTAGAAAAAGCAAGAATGATGCATTATGGGAAATGTAGTCCAATAGGCAGTGCATAGGCAAATGTTTATTAGGAATTGTGCAAAAGATACTAGACACTGACAGTGTGTTCCCCATGTCCCACAGGTCTCCAGCAAGACACCCCCTACACCCCAAGCACCCAGGCCCAGGAGGACACCCCAGGACCCTCCAGCACCCCCACATGCACAGTCAGCAGCATTCCTGCAGTTGTAACGCCTGCTGCAACAGCAATGCCAGGAGCTGCCCCAGCAACAGCCAGGGAGGATACAGGTGCGAGGACAGGGCAGCCACCACTGCGCAGGCGTCGCAGGGCAAGAGCGTCTGATTTCCGGATTCATCCTCCAACCAGCAGTGAGGCACATCTGCTGCGGGGTCAGCGCCTGCAGAGCACAATATTGGGCAGGATCAGTGGGGTGCTGCACCGCATTGAAAGACAAAACCATGCAAGCATGCGGCACCTCAACAGGCGGATGGACCTGATGTGCCAGAACACTGGGGACATTGCCTCTGCCATCAGGGAACTGGCGGCCGGACTGCTGGGTCAGGTGGAGGCTGGGCGGCGCAGGGATCGGCAGATTATGTTAAGACTGGACAGGATGGCCACATCAATCGGCAGGCTAGCCATCAACACAACAGGCCTGTCGAGGAGGACAGTTGGCCTGCAAATTGAGATGGGCCATTTTGCTGGGGATGTTGCCAGGGGCCTGGGACGTCTCACACATATCAGAGAACTAATGGAGACACGTGAGATGTCGAGGGCCACCAGGGAAACACCCCAAGATAGTGAAGAGGGCTCCACAGTGAGCAGTGCATCTGCCACTGACAGTAGGGTGCTAAGGAGTGGGAGGCAGAGCACCATAGATGCGGCTGGGACCAGCCAGGCTGGCAGGAGGGGCAGGAGAAGTTAGCCAACAGCCCGGACAAACAAATGTGGCACATGGCTTTAATGTGCCACATGAGTGGTTGGCATTTCCCTGCCCATGGACAATTTCATCTTGTATATAGTTCATGCATTACATTATTAAAACAGTTATTTTTCTTCCACTTAACAAAAGGAGTGTTTGGTTAATGGGTGAGTATGGTGGGAGTTTACACGTACCGTCCAAAATATTGCGTTGCAATGTGTTCCCGTCTCAGTCTGCCTTGATTAGCTAGACTCCTATCCCCATGATGGCGGTGTGGTTGTTCTTGCTCTTCCTCATCAGGATCTGGGTCTGCAGGGGTGAGAGGTAGCCCACGTCTGGTGGCTATGTTGTGGAGGATGGCGCATGCGACCACAATTTTGAAGGCGGTAATGGGGGTGTATTGGAGGGCGCCTCCGCTGCGGTGGAGGCATCGGAATCTTGCCTTCAGGAGTCCGAAGGTGCGCTCTATGAGGTTCCTGGTCCTCTTATGCGCACTGTTGTATTGCCTCTCTGAATCATTGCTGGGTGTTAAAAATGGAGTCATGATCCATGGCATTAGAGCATATGCATTGTCACCTGTTGGGCACAAAAGTACACTGTTAGTAAGTCCAGATAGTCGTGCACAGTGACCTGTGTGTATGTCTGCAAGGTGTATGCAGCTCTACCTAGGAGGTATCCGTCTCCAAACTCCCCACGTTCCAGGCGTTGATGTATTCCACTATGTCTAAAAATGTATGAGTCATGGGTACTGCCTGGAAACTTAGCTACGATGTCCGTGATGATGTAATGGGCATCACAAACAACCTGTATGTTGAGTGAGTGGGTACACTTTCTGTTGCGGAAAATATGTTCCAGATTAGCGGGGGGGCATATTTGAATGTGTGTCCCATCTACACATCCAATGACATGGGGGAAGTGGGCAATGCGGTAAAAGTCCAGCTTCGTGCTGTTAATTTCTGCCTCATTCCTTGGTAAGTATATGAACTGAGACCTGTGCGCTACTAAGGCATCTAGGAATGCCCTGAGGAACCTTGACAATGCACTTTGGGATACCCCCCTGCCACGGCAATGACCCCCTGATAGCTCCCTGAGGCCAAGAGGTGCAGTGCGCATAGTACTTGCACATGCGTAGGGATGGCGCAGCCACGCAGAGTCTTGTGTTCTAGCTGTGGTTTTAGTAAATCTATTAATTCTAGAATGGCAGCGCTGCTAAGGCGGTATTTATCATAGATCTCCTCTTCAGTTTGCTGGAAAAGGGTCTGCCTTGTTCTATATATCTTCTCCTGTCTGTGGCCCCTCCTCCTCCTCTGCTGGGCTGCGTAGACTCTCCTCCTCACTGCTATCAGGTATATGTCCGCCATCTTGAGTGACCCAGATGCCTTCTGGGTCTCCTTTTATACTTTGGTAATGGTTACCACCTGCTCTGAGTTAGTGGTAAATGCGACTTGCAAACTGGGTTTTTTGCGACTAGTCGCAATTTGCGAGTTGCAATTGCATATGGGTTGCGACTCGCAAATTGCGACTCGCACATTGCGGGTCGCAAAAGGGGGTCGCAACGGGTGCGACTCGCAAACGGGTCCCATCGCTTTTTGCAAGTCGGAAATGGGCTTTTTGCATCCCATTTCCGATTTTGCACTGTCGCAAATTGCGATTCGGCCCGTTTGCGAGTCGCAAACGTTTGCTACATCTGGCCCTAAATATCATGTTTTATACTATGTTCAACATTCTACTGTGTTACACATGCTGCCTTGGTGACTCAGTTTCCATTACCACTCAGCTTGATCAAGTGACACCTAAAACATTAATACATGTCTATTTTGTCACAACTTAAAAGAAATGCTCAGTTACATGAAACAAAATATAGCAAAGGGAATACATCATGTTGGATGTAACATATACGTGGGAGGGACAGCTTACATGAAAACTATAATCCTGTTCTTGATATCTGAGTAACGGTGACTAGTCAGCTATAGCCACATAATAAGAACTGTACCCCCTTGATGTCAGGAAACGCATAGAGGAGGAGCAATGCCATTGAAGGAGTCTTACCATTCCTTGAGAGTCATGAAGTCTATGCAAGAAATAGTGGTAGACGGACTGTGTACATAGGGTTTCTACGTTGCTGCATGTCATTGGGACATTATGTGGGTCATTGAACTCGGCGGCGACGGCCATATTACTAACATTCCGCTGAGCGGAATGCAGGACCTGTACATTGACGCCGACTCCACATGGAGCCGGCGGCAATGTAGCAGTGCGGTGGGTGCAGCAGCACCCGTCACGCATATCACTGCCCATAAATCGGGCAGTGATATGCTCAATGGGGCTGTGCACGGGGGCCCGATGCACCCATTCCATCAGCCTACCCCACCAGGGAAAGGCTGTGGGAAAACAGGTACATTATCCGTCTGGCAGCACTGCTTGCAGCGCTGCCCTGTTGGATATGTAACTCCGCCATCGCTAGGCTGCCTGGCGGTGGTAGCCTGGCGGTGGCGGAGTTACGCCAGTGGAGGGTCTGCCACATACATTATATGGCGGTCTGGGCCATGTTCATAATGAGAGACTATATTTTCTGCCCTGGGCATTAATCTGATAATCTATCATAATCATGGTGTTGTAGTCATAGGTCGATTCCAATAAATCAATACGACTGGAATATATGCTTAAAACAAACATAGGCAAAACCAATAGGTCTGGTTTGGGAAGGCTCGTGTAGTGGTTACCTTTCTATTGCAAGCATATTGTATAATGGTTGTACTAATAATCTTAAATTTAAGAAACAAATAACCATTGCATGGCAGGTGTACTTGGAGTTAGTATAGAAATTATTTTAGTTTTAATCCATTTCATGAGAATCTATCATTCTTATTAAGTGAAAAGAAAAGGTACAACCCTCTCCAACCTCTACATTGCACCACTCACCAATATCATAAGATCCCACAGAATCAACATTGCATCCTACGTAGATAACACCCAGCTCATCCTCACCCTCACAGACAACAACCACACCACCAGGACCAACTTCAACAGCTGCATGTCTAATGTAGCAAACTGCATGAAATACATCTCCCCAAAGCTCAACAGAGATCAAACCAAAGTCCTGCTCTTCGGGAACAAGAGCTCTCCAAGGGAGGCTCCCTGGTGGCCAACAGATCTGGGACCCATCCCCACCAACCACATCAAAAACCTTGGCATCACTGTAAGTGAAAGAATCATGATGGCCAAGCAAGTGAACTCCATCCCCTCTTCCTGTTTCTTCATCTTACTTATGCTCTGCAAAATATTCCATTAGCTCCCCACTGACACCAAACTCATGGGCACCAGCAGATTAGACTACGGCAATATACATTACACAAGCACCACGAATAAACTCATACAAAGATTCCAAACTACCCAGAACGCTGCTGCCAGACTTATCCTCAGGGTCCCCTGCAATGCACACGTCATGACCCACGTCAGAGAGCTAGACTGACTACCAATGCATGAAGCAATGCCAATTCAAACTACTCATGCATGCATACAAAGCCCTCCACTACTTTGGTCCTGCCTAAGTCAACCACCAACTCAACTTTCAACAATGCATCAGGCAACTGCGCTCAGCCTCACTCCCACTCTGGCAAATGCAGTGCATCCGCAGGAGCAAGTCAGGAGGATTCTCCTTTTCCTACATCACCTCCAAATCCTGGTATGACCTTCCACACACTGCAAGAGACTGGAGACCCGGCTATTCAAGTAGGGGCCAATTGGCCTACTCATCTACTCCAGCACCTGGATACCCGTCACGGGATAAGGATGCTCTACCAATCCTCACAACATAACATAACTAATGGCCTTCTATTACCCTATCATGAAGCCACAGTTTAAACACACCTAAATGACTAACAAAGGGACAAAATAATTAGCAAAGTAAATTGTTGGCCCATTAGCCCTGGCACTGAGGCCACTTGTTTTAGGCAGATGTGCATATGTGCTGTTTAAAAGGGATAAGGTTAAATAATGTTACCTATAGTATAGAAACAGTTTTCAGACTGAGGGTGCAGGCAGATATTGGCCACCAACTCTGTAGACAACGGTTAAGAGAAAGTTATTTATGAGTTGTTTCAGCTGATGACAACTGATGACAGACTTAGGGAACTATGCTGTTCGTGGCGTTAGTGTGGCCCGTGATAAAATCGTCTGCAATAGTTTGGAATCACCGACATTTGTTCTCTCTCTTTTTATCTCTCTCGCTCTCTAGCTCTCCCCCAAATTTCGGTCTCTCCCCCATTTTCTCTCTTATCTTTCTCTGTCTTTTTTTCTCTCCCAAAGAGGGAATATGAAGAGGGAATATGAAAAGAAATTATATTATTTTATTGGCAGTGGTGTACTCGTTCTCAGTCATTGCAATACGCTACCTCTCCAGTCTGCACACGATATCCGCCAGCACTGAAAAAAGATAGATCTGATAGAGACCTTAAGAAAACATTTAATACTTTTTACATATTTTCCCAAATAGTGCCATTAATTGGTGCTGTGCTGCTCTAAAAAAAGCACACTCCAAAAATATTTTGTGCCCTATTTGTGTAATTGTACAAATTCGGAAAGGAGTGATGAGGGATTGGTAGGTGTTCCCAAAGCTCCTAACCCTTAAAGAGTGTGTGATTACATGGCAGAGTTCACAATCATGTCCATGATAAAGTAGAAATCCATACAAAAGGGGTTTCCTAAAAAAAAACAAAATCATTCAGGTTAGAGGTTTGGCATTCCCTAATGTGATTCATGGCATGAGAGAAATAAATGCAGGGATACCTACATTAGTTAGAAGTCCCCAAGAATGCTGTTGACCCATAGTGGCAAAGGAAAATTCTGAAACATGGTGGCAAAGTATGTAGTGGATGAATGGTTCATTATATTTCATCTAACATCCACATAATATATATTTTAATCACATCTGGGATCCCCAATCGATAAAGTAGAACATCTAATGGGGCAAACCCCAAGGTATTTTAAAAAGAATCTGGATACCTGCTATATCTAGATATGGGAACTCCCATACATTGATTGAGTCTGCCAAGGTGGTATCTACCTACCATTGTATGGATAAGACACAGATAATGAAGCATACTACTGTACTATGTAGGTGAGGTGACCTATATTTTTCATGTGGAATCCTGCTGCTAATTTGAAGGAGTGAGGAAATTATTCACTTATTGTCCTAAGCACCTGTTGTGTGCTATGTTCTTGTAAAAGATGTTGTGATTAGGTCATTGTGACGGGGTAAACCCGATCACCGCAAGACGGGAGACCGGAGTTGACGTGTCGGACTCCTCTGACACGTCATCTCCGCGTTTCCCTGTTACCGGGGAGACGCGTCCCGAGCGAGGCCGGCGTCGGGACGTTGCCGGGGAAACCTGGATAGGTTTTCCGACCCCGGATTGGCCAGAGGAGGACGGCGTCACGAATGAAAAGCCGGTGGAGACGGCGAGGAGAGGAGAGGAGGAAGAGACCGGAGACGACGGAGAAGAAGAAGGAGACGACGGCGAACGGAGGGAGACCGAGGCAAGGGACCCGACGGCAAGCGCGGCGAGAGACCAAGAGAAGGAATACCACCTGGAGGACGGCGAACTGGAACCAGGAAGCCGTATCGAACCCTACCTCAGCGAGGACCACCTCAACGCCCGCCACGGCCCCGGAGGGTCGTGGCTCACGAAGGTACTGTCCTTCTGGACAAATAAAGGGTGCACAACAGGGAAGGGGACTGGGGAAGGAAACTAGGGAAGGGGTAGAGGGTGAATGGGGAAAAGAGGTGGGAGGGCACAAAAGAAGCACTAGGGACACAATAACACGCGAGTAAAATTAGTAATAAGCACTTCCCTCTGTTCCGCACAGACACCACCCCCTCCCCTCTGTTATCCACCCCAGTCTGATAAATTTAATAAGAAAGACGTATCTCTTAACGTCCCACTTACCCTCGTTTTCCTTATTTCCCTTTCCGATATCCTCATGGGACGTCCGCGAGACTGACAGTACCTCCACCTAAAGAGAAGAAAAAGGGAGAACACATCAGTGACCAGAAGAACTGCGCGAGAGACTAAGAGCAACAACAGAACTAACTTTCACTTGATTTATCCTATTTGTTTAGAAAACAATAAACACTTACCTGAGCACCATAACTTCTTGTCCTCATCTTGTTCGGTCTGTCACAGTGGTGTCAGAAGAGGGATTCCTTAGGGGCCCTACGACAACCGAACAGAGTACACAATGAGTGACAACCCTTCCCTTGAGGATATGATCAAACAGCTAGCAGAAGGACAAAGACATTTGCAGCTGGTATGGGAGGCTCACCAAAGGGAAGCAAAAGAGGACAGAGAGGCTTTACAATCGGCCTTGAAAAGCCAGGCCACCATTCTGGCAAATAACCAGCTGGTACACGAAACGGCCATGACAAAATTAACCGAGACTATTGCCGCTAGTAAAGTCCACCCGAACGTTCCCAGCTCAGTATTGCAGAAGTATCAAGAGGGAGAAGACCCAGAGTCTTTCTTTACTAACTTTGAAAGAGTGGTGTCGTCAGCTCAATGGCCTGAAGAACGCTGGGGACAATATGTTGCTCCATTACTAACTGGCCTCTTACAAGCAGCCTATCAGGCTGCTAATCCCGGAGGCCTCACACCCTACAAGGATATAAAATCCAGTATTTTGGAACGTGTTGGGCATGATACGGAATACTACCGGATGAAATTCCGCAAGGTCAAGTGGGGACCAAATGAGGACCCCCGAACCTTTTATTTCCGGGTAAAAGATTTGGCCTTAAAATGGTTGGGGCCTATCGGCGATAGCCGTGAAGAAGTGATACAAATAATTATACTGGAACAGTACTTGGATGCTCTACCCTTAGCCACAAAACACTGGATACGACAGCATCCAAAAGTAGACACTAACACAGCAATTGATTTGGCCTGCGCGTATCATCGCTCCTCCTACATAAGAAATATACCACCACGGCCCAATATAAAATCAGTCTTGCCACCTGTAAAAACCCTCCCAAAGAATACACTGGACAATACCGTTTCCCGTAGAATCCCGGAAGGCCCCCCTATACAGGGACCCCAATGTTACCACTGCGGAGAATGGGACATATCGCCCGTATGTGTCCTCAGAAACACGAAGGAGGTGAACCGATGGAAATAGGGGTTACCAGGCGTAGGGTCCTATGTACGGGGAAAGGTAACCACAAGTTCAAACAGACTGTAAAAATCAATGGACGGTATGTGTGTGCCCTCGTCGACTCCGGGTGCAGCCAGTCTGTAATAAGGGAAGACCTGATAACCACTCTGGGTTCCGAAACGAGACAGTGGGTACATATTTGTTGTGTTCACGGGGACAAGGAGCAATATCCATTAAAAATTCTACAGATAGAATGGGGGCCCTACCGGGATAGTCTCCCGATGGGGATAATGCCAAAATTGATCGAGGATTGTATCGTGGGAACAGATTACCTTCACTTTCAAGAACTATTGGATCAGGTTAGAGACTCTAAAATCTCACAGGACTGGTGGGGTGAAGCCCCGTTTTCTGGAAGTCCCATTGAATGTCCAATAACCCGTAGAAAACTGACCCAAAGGGACAAAAGAATAGAAAGAGAGCAGTTCCGAAATAGTACTAGTCAGGACACTATAAGAGGAGTGGTAGCAGAATTCCACGAGGCACCTGTCAGTTTTGCTCAACAACAGAGAGAAGATCCCTCCCTATCTCACGCTTGGAGAACTGCAGTGTCAGAGGAAATGGATGAGGTAGGTCCCTACTTCCTAATCAAAAATAATCTCCTGTACCGAGTAAACACCACACGTACCGGGGAAAAAAGAAAACAACTCATAGTACCTGAATACTATAGGGATCACATCCTTACGCTCGCTCATAATCATCCGGGAGGGGGACACTTTGGGAGAGACAAAACGGAAGAATATCTCCTCAGACGATTTTACTGGCCTGGTGTTTTTGCCAACATAAGAAAATATTGTGCGCAATGTCCCAGGTGTCAACTGACGGAACCAGGTAAACCAAAAAAAGCACCACTCATGCCCCTCCCCATCATAGATGTCCCGTTTAGACGGATAGGGATGGATTTGGTTGGACCCTTGGTTCCTTCTTCAAAAGGACACACTTACATACTGGTCATAGTTGATTATGCTACTCGATACCCAGAGGCTATTCCCCTAACCAGTATGACAACAAAGACCATAGCCCAGGTGATGATAACGGTGTTTTCGCGTCTTGGTTTCCCGCAGGAAATACTCACAGATCAGGGCACTCCCTTTACGTCCACCTTGATGAAACAAGTGTGTAAAACGTTAGGCATATCTCAGATCAAGACATCCGTTTATCATCCTCAAACCGATGGTTTGGTCGAACGATATAATCGTACGATCAAAACGTTACTTCGAAAGATTGTACACGACACAGGGAGAGACTGGGATCAGAAATTACCGTTGGTATTATACGCGATCCGAACGCACGAACAGGCTTCCACGGGGCATAGCCCTTTCGAGCTAGTGTTCGGGCGACAACCACGTTCCCTTCTGGACATGGCGGTAGAGGCCTGGGAGGAAGAAGCCATGGAGGGAGGGACTCCTTTGTTGGAGTATGCTCATAACTTGAGAACGCATTTACAGGGATTATGGGACGAGGTAAAAGACAATATGGAACAGGCTCAAAGAACCCAAAAGCATTATTATGATAAGGGGAGTAAGTTAAGAGTTTTCCAACCCGATGAACAGGTCTTAATCATGCGACCCACGTCCGAACATAAATTGCTGGCGAAATGGCAAGGCCCCCATAGAATCATCCGAGCCGTCTCCCCTGTAACTTACCTAGTGGAAATAACAACCAACCCCAGGAAAACCCAAATATATCATGTCAATCTTTTAAAGAAATGGGAGACACCCGAGACACCCAACACTACTCCAAGAATAGTTAACCTTCTGTACCCGAGTAAGGAATTGAAGATTGAATTTTG
Source organism: Pleurodeles waltl (assembly GCF_031143425.1). NCBI lineage: Eukaryota > Metazoa > Chordata > Amphibia > Caudata > Salamandridae > Pleurodeles > Pleurodeles waltl. The sequence continues at coordinate 980,971,641 of NC_090449.1, forward strand.
CCCTACCACCCTAGCCAAGGGGACAACTCTACCCACTATAGACGAAGCATTAACGGAAGCGGAAAAGAGGCAGGTATACCGCTTGTTACAGCAATATCACCAATTGTTTTCAGAAGACCCCGGTAGAACCACCCTAATCCGACATAAGATACGAACAAAACCCGACACAGTAGTTCGGGTCAGACCATATCGCATCCCCGCAGCAAGGAAGCAGGTTATAGAAAATGAAATACAGAAAATGTTGACCCTAGGAGTAATAGAGCCCTCTACCAGTCCCTGGTGTTCACCCGTAGTTCTTGTACCAAAACCTGACGGTACGGTCAGGTTCTGCATAGACTTTCGGAAACTTAATGAGAACTCATTATTTGACACGTATCCAATCCCTAGGGTGGACGATGTCCTAGAGAAATTAGGAAAGGCGAAATATATGTCCACAATAGATTTAACCAAAGGATATTGGCAGATACCCTTAGCCCCCGAAGATAAAGAAAAAACGGCATTTTCTACCCAGTCCGGGCTGTATCATTTTACTGTATTACCTTTTGGGCTACATGGGGCCCCGGCCACTTTCCAAAGGTTAATGGATAACATATTAAAACCATACCCTGCTTTTTCAGCGGCCTACCTGGATGATGTAGTTGTTTTTAGCGATACCTGGGTAAACCATCTGGACCATCTAAGCCAAGTTTTTAATGCACTCACCGAGGCTGGGTTGACAGCCAATCCCAAGAAATGTGTTATCGGGAAAACCGACATTTCATATCTGGGATACAGAATCAGTCAGGGAACACTTCAACCCCAAGCCCAGAAGGTGGACGCAATCTTACATGCCCCTCTCCCGAAAACTAAAAAAGACTTACGCTCTTTCTTAGGCCTAGTAGGATATTATCGGCGTTTCATACCTCACTATTCCACTCTAGCCGCTCCCCTTACGGATCTTCTGTCCAAATCTCATCCAAATCAGCTAGTACCTTTCTCTGCTATTCAAACTTCCAGTTTTGAACGCTTGAGGAACTCTTTAACCAAAGAACCCATATTGTTATGCCCGGATTTTTCAAAACCCTTTCACCTTTACACTGATGCCTCCGATGTGGGGCTCGGGGGGGTTCTGACACAGCCGGGAACGGAGGGACTCGATCATCCCGTTGTGTACATCAGCCGCAAACTGGGTCTTCGGGAACGTCGTTTCCCCATAATAGAAAGGGAGTGTTTGGCCATTAAATGGGCCGTGGATTGTCTACAGTATTACCTGTTGGGCCGGCCTTTTGTACTTTTTACGGATCACGCCCCCCTCACTTGGCTTGCCGCTCATAAAGATACGAATGCCCGGATTCTCAGGTGGTTCCTTGAACTTCAACCATTCTCCTTTCAGGTCCGACATGTTCCTGGGAGTTCGCAAGTCCCTGCGGATTATCTCTCTCGCTTCCCGGTTTCCGATTCGGTCCTGGAACAGGACCTGTCTTGGGAAGGGGTATGTGACGGGGTAAACCCGATCACCGCAAGACGGGAGACCGGAGTTGACGTGTCGGACTCCTCTGACACGTCATCTCCGCGTTTCCCTGTTACCGGGGAGACGCGTCCCGAGCGAGGCCGGCGTCGGGACGTTGCCGGGGAAACCTGGATAGGTTTTCCGACCCCGGATTGGCCAGAGGAGGACGGCGTCACGAATGAAAAGCCGGTGGAGCCGGCGAGGAGAGGAGAGGAGGAAGAGACCGGAGACGACGGAGAAGAAGACGGAGATGACGGCGAACGGAGGGAGACCGAGGCAAGGGACCCGACGGCAAGCGCGGCGAGAGACCAAGAGAAGGAATACCACCTGGAGGACGGCGAACTGGAACCAGGAAGCCGTATCGAACCCTACCTCAGCGAGGACCACCTCAACGCCCGCCACGGCCCCGGAGGGTCGTGGCTCACGAAGGTACGGTCCTTCTGGACAAATAAAGGGTGCACAACAGGGAAGGGGACTGGGGAAGGAAACTAGGGAAGGGGTAGAGGGTGAATGGGGAAAAGAGGTGGGAGGGCACAAAAGAAGCACTAGGGACACAATAACACGCGAGTAAAATTAGTAATAAGCACTTCCCTCTGTTCCGCACAGACACCACCCCCTCCCCTCTGTTATCCACCCCAGTCTGATAAATTTAATAAGAAAGACGTATCTCTTAACGTCCCACTTACCCTCGTTTTCCTTATTTCCCTTTCCGATATCCTCATGGGACGTCCGCGAGACTGACAGTACCTCCACCTAAAGAGAAGAAAAAGGGAGAACACATCAGTGACCAGAAGAACTGCGCGAGAGACTAAGAGCAACAACAGAACGAACTTTCACTTGATTTATCCTATTTGTTCAGAAAACAATAAACACTTACCTGAGCACCATAACTTCTTGTCCTCATCTTGTTCGGTCTGTCACAGTCATTCTGCCCATCTCTCGTGCTCTCCCTCTCTCCCTCTCTCCCTCTTTGTGATTATATAACATAACCTTGCTAACGCGTCCCTTTATGACTAATTTATATACTTTGGGACTCATTTTAGGCCAATGAATCTTTCGACCCTGATTGAAGACACCTTAGGACGAGGTAGCTAATCAACATGTCAATCAATATGTCAATAACGTCATCAATATTTACCATAACAAGACAATTCACTTTAGTCAAAGACATTTAATAAGACTCAGGACACCACTTTGACCTTTCAGTCATGAATAACCACACCAGTTTAGTACGATTTTGTGATATTTATTCCCTAGTGATTACAATTCTACTAGCAAGTTTATTAATCTCAAAACCAAGAAACACATTAGCATAGTCACAATATGGCAACTCTGATAAGACTTCATCAAAGCAAGAATCACAAATATTAGAACATAGCACGACGTCAACATAGATTATCCTTGGCAGAGTAACGTTAGTGCGTCCTTCAACAAAGCATAGATTCAGTCATTTGTCTATTTGCGTTCGTTTAGTGAACCCCTTAACTAACCTCGAATTAGCATTGGCATGTTGGGCTTCATGCAAAACATTTTAGCAACATCAATTTAGAAAACCTCTAACTAAGGTCTTTGTCTAAAGAAGCAGTTGGTACCTAGAAAGGAAAGAAAACAGACAATCACAATTTCATTGTCATATAGTTACCCTCTGTATTGGGTCAGCATACAGATTCTGTCTTCGTCCTCAGGACATCAGTTGATTCGCCATCAGTCAGGAACTCAGCTCGGGCAGGAAGGGTAAAAGGTACTTGTCTCATAAGGAGGTAAAGTATAATGGGCAATATAAGGACAAGGATGGTTTTAAGAACAAAACAGCAAAGCCTCTATACAGAGTCACAAAGTGTCTGCGTCATAGTAATTGGCAATGGCATCTCCCTAACTAACTCCTAGTCTCTCGTCTCCCCTCGATCTAAACTACTTCCTTGTGTTAAGGGTTTTTATCCCTTTTCTGTTGTACAGTCCCCTAATTCTTGATTGGTTTGGGGTTGGCACCCCATTATCTCCAACCAATAGGTTACCAATTAGCTCATCAAGTCTGTCACCCAATAACAGTTCTCACGTAGTTTATTGGTCCTTATGATTAACGTCTTCAGCGGGTAGAATATCCGGTATGATTTCATACTCTCTTGGTCCTTTGCCCATCTTCAGTCAGTGGCTCCATTGTCTGTACCAGTTCAGGCAACCTTGTACCCGGGATTAGTCTACACTGTTGCATTCAGCTAAAATGTTTCTTCAAGCAAGTCGAATTTCATGAGAACGGATCTTCTACAGTTACATTCATCTTCTAGCTTTGGAAAAACAAGAGTTCATGTCCTTCAGCAAGTCAGTACACTGCACGTTAAAAAAACACATTTAATATGAAAGCCAGGCAGCTAGGCCTCAACTCATGCTAACTAAGGCCTAATGGATTATTAGCAACACTTTAGCATATAACCTTTCAATAATTAGTGTAAAACTATACTTTAACATAACATTTCATCATTATTAGTCATTTTCATTAGTTCTCGTATATATTAGCGGCCACTCCCTGTGGGCACATTTCAAGCACGCGTTTTAGCAAAATACATTAATACATTTTTCTATGCAGCATAATTACACACTAGTTCATAAACATTTCTTTGTTAATATTGAGTATATAAGCTACACTCTCTCAGCCTTATAGCCTAGATCAGTTGTTGAAGGCCTTGAACCAGAGTTATAGGCCTGAGTCGCAGGCAAGGCCTCATAACTAGGGTGAGGGTCTTTCATAACTGGTATAGCCCGAGGCAGAAGGGCTATAAAGCTATTGGAACATTCCACCCACTGAGAGTAGAATGTATTACATTAAAAGGGGGCAAACATGAAAAAAACATTGGAATGATGGAGCACCGGCCTTATACCAACCAATATAAGTCCAGAACTAGTCCATTGTATTCAATGGCGCTCTCAACCTTCCAACGTTCTAATTCTACAAATTGCCTCAGTACTGTGCCAAGAGGAGAAGGTAATTAAAAAGACAGCATGTTTCTTATAAAATCATATCCCAATGGTTAAGCACTGAGTGCAAAGGAGTAATAACATACCATAGTGCTGTTCTGAAATTAAAGAAACCCTTAATACTGTTCCACAGACCTGTCCTCCTCAAAATAGTAACGAAAAACCAAACATACAAAATACTGTGCCAGAGGCTTGTGCTGAATATGCAGTTCGGTGGCCTGTGCTGATGTAAAATATTTTTCTTTAATTTTCCCTTACTGATTTGCTAATTTGATTTATTTTTTAAAGCACATATTTGTAAGCACTGAGGGGCATATTTATGCTTTTTGATGCAAAACTGCACTAACACAGATTTGCATCAAAATGTTTCGCACTGGCTTGCGCCATTCCTGAGCGCAAGCTGGGTGCCATATCTATGGAATGTTGCAAGCCGGCACAAAGTGTGGGCTAGCGTAAGAAATTTGACGTTAGCCGGGTGGGGGGTGGTGGTATGGGAGAATGGGGTTTTGCACAAAAAATGACATTAGGCTGGGTAGAGGCAAAAAAATGCCTCTAACCAACCTAGCGTCATTTTCTGATGCAAAACCATCCATACCACATGAATCCTGTCTTAGAAAAGACAGGAGTCATCCCCCCCCACCCCAACGGCTGGCCAAGGGGACCAGTTCCATGCAGGGGGCCCCAAGTTAGGCCCCTGATGGCACTTTAATTAAAAAAGAAAATACTTAACTATACATACCCTACTTACTTGGGATGGGGTCCCCTGTCCTCCGGTGTCCCTCTGGTGAGGGTGGGGGTGTTTTTGGGGTTTGAGGAGAGCATCTGTGGACCCATTCCATGGTTTTAACCATGAAAATGGGTCCACAGGTCCCCTAACATCTGGTCTGACCCAGGCGACAAATAATGGTGCAAAGCAAGCTTTGCACCAATTTTTTAGCCCCTCCTCCCACCTGTTCATCATTTTAGCACAGGGGGATAAATATGTGGCTATGGGGTTAGCACCATTTTTTAGATGGGAACGCCTACCTTGCATCTCAATGGCGCGAGGTAGGTTCACGCATCAAAAATGGTGCAAACTCCAATATTTTGATGTTAGTCGGGTCTAAAGTCAAAATATAAATATGGAGTTAATTTTGCACTGAATTTGCGAAGACAAAAATGACGCACATTTGACGCGAATGGAGTATATATATGCCCCTGAGTCTGGTAAACTCTTTATTCCTGAAACCCTACTTACAGGAAAGAAATGAAGCACTCTAAATATGGGATTTTATGACCAGGATCTGAATCCTATGTAGAATTTGAGACTCAAATAATGGTATAGTAATGCACCTGCTGTGGAGACTGGACAATATCGTGAACTGAAGCAAAGATGAATGAATACCTCAGATGATAAAATTATATAACAAATAATAATTTGAAAGAAACTGTGTTGAATGGTCAAGATCACTAATTCAAAAGAATCACAATGGTACTCATTTAATGCTGTTACTCAATAGCATGTCCTACATCTTCTATTCAAGTGATTGGTGTATTCCTCTGTCTTCTGTAAAAAGGATGGAGTATAATACTATCTGTGTAGAATGTATAGTGAATTAGTTTATACTTGTGTGAGAGCATAGCTCTTATAATGAAAATTAACATGAAATGTTTATGAACTAATGGCTGATAATGCCGCATAGAAAATGTATTAATGTGTTTTACTAAACATGCGTTCAAAATGTGCCCACGGGGAGTGGCCATCAATGTATACGATGATTAATGAAATTGACTAATAATGAAGAATTAATGTGTTAATATATGATTTTTAACTAGTATTATGAGTTATATATGTTAACGATTGCTAATTAATCATTAGGTTTTAGTTAGCATGAGTCGAGGCCTTGCTGCCCGATTTCATATTAAATGTGTTTTTCTAACGCGCAGTGTGCTGACTTGCTGAAGGACACTTGCTCGTACTTTTCCAAAATCTAGAGGATGTATGTAACTGTAGTGGATCCGTTCTCATGAAATTCGACTTGCTCAAGGAAACATTTTTGCCGAATGCAACAGTGTAGACTTGCAACAGGTACAAGGTCGCCTAAACCGGTATAGACAGTGGGACTACTGAGTAGGGATGTGAGAGGACCACATGAACATGAAATCATACCGGACATTCTGCCCATTGAAGACGTCAATCACAAGAACCAATAAACTACGTGAGAGCTGTTATGAGGTGATGGTTTTGATGGTCTGACTGGTAAACCATTGGATGGAGATAATAGTGTGCCAAACTTTGCCCAATTAGGAATTAGGGGACTGTACAACAGAAAAGGGATAAAAACCTTTGACACAAGGAGAAGAGAGTTCTGAAGAAGCCATTCTTGCAGTTATCTAGTCACTTTGTCACTCTGACTAAAGACTTTGCTGTTTGATTTTTTGAATCATTCTCATCCTACTTACTTTGCCTGTTTTATACTTTACCTCCTTATGAGGGAAGTACCCCTTTTATCCTGCCTTGATGAACTTTGCTGTGTTTCTTGGCTGATGGCGAATCAACTGATGTCCTGAGGATGAAGACTGACTCTGAATGCTGCCCCATTACGGAGGGTAACTATATAATGATGCAAATGTAATTGTCTACTTGCCTTTCCTTTCTAGGTACCAACTGCCCTTTTTGACAGAGACCATAGTTAGATGTTTTCCAAATTGATGTTGCTAAATTGTTTTGCATGAAGCCCAACATGCTGATGCTAATTCGAGGTTAGTTAAGGAGTTCACTGAATTACGTAAATAGAAAAATGACTGAATCTGTGCTTTGTAGAATAACGCACAAATGATACCCTGCTAAAATTAATCCATGTTGACGTCGTGCTATGTTCTAGTGTTTATAATCTTCGCTTTGATGAAGTCTTATTCGAGTTGCCATATTATGACAATGCTGATGAGTTTTCTGATATTGAGACTAATAAACTTGCTGATAGAATTGTAATCAATAGGGAATAAATATCATAAATCATATTAAATTCTGTGTGGTTATTCATGGCTGAAAGGTCATGGTGGTTTCCGAGTCATATTGATGCCATTGATTACTCTGATTGACTTGCTATTTGTGATTATTGATGACGTTATTGATTGACATGTTGAGTAGGTATCTCATTCTAAGGAGACTTCAATCAGGGTCAAAAGATCCATCGGCCTAAAATGAGTCCCAGAGTGAGCAAATTAACAAGATTGGGATGCGTTAGCAGTTCTGGTAGCAGAGGATGGTTTCGGCCCTTTCGGTGCCCTAGTGAAATCTCTGTAAAGTTCTGAAGCGATTGTAGTAAACTGGCAAATTTGGATTTTGTTGTTAAAGTTGCTCGCAATATATTGCATTAGTTTTGTGTGAATTCAGAGTGAGGAAGACAAGCCGCAAGACTTTGTCAGCTGCAGTGTGTGTGAGTGTGACGTCATTGGAGCCGCGCTGGGATAGGTCAGTTGCCGAGAGGGGTCGCGCACGGATTGGCAGCCGTCCGTGAGAGGCAATTGGTTGAGCAGGTAGGCGAAGAGTGTTCTGGGAATTAAGGTCACTTCCTGATTAGATTCTAAACAAAATAAGAGATGCAAAAATTAAGTTTTTCAAGGCTTTAAAAAGTGCTTTGAGGGGAGATGTATACATTAAAGCGAGTGTGGAGGAGCCTACACCGCCAGAGGATACTCCGGCTTATACCGTAATGGAAGAGAAAGGAGTCGCGCCATGTCTTTGGCTAAAGCAGTGGTGCAAAATGACAGAAAAAGAGGGTTGTTTGGCGTTTCCGGAGTACGGAACATTCAATATAAGGAATTTGGAAAATGTACGGAGGGCTTAAGTGAGCAAAAACCACCTCCGAGACCATGTCAATTTGAGGCATTAGCAATTTAGGATTTAATGGCCATACAACAGAGACAGCAGAAATTCGTGAGGAGAGCAGAAAAGACTCTAGCGGAGGCTAGATGGGATGATGAGACAAAAATGTGGAGAAGGGGAATAGTAGACGGAGTTAGGATGTTTCCGGCTATAACTCAAAAAATCGAGCCTCAGGGAAAGAAAGCCACTTGTAAAACAGACAAGGGTTCTAATAAGCCAAAAGAGACTTAGAAGTCTTGGTCAGATGCAGATGATTCAGACGATGATGAGTTTCTAAATCAGTTACTACATGATCGACCGCCACCATATGCCATAAACAATGACAGAACGAGTGCTAGTGTGGGTCCTGAAGATTCGACACAAAGTCAGGGAAACGTGAATTCAGTACAGACAAGCAATACAGTTCCGACACAAAATGGTGTCAGTGTATCTACTGCACCAGGCACACAGATACAGTTGCAGCCTCCACCAATTCAGAGGCTCTACCCTGATGTCCCAGTACTGGAGACAACTACGAACTTAATGGTGCTTCCTGATCCGATATATACTAGATCAAAGTTAGTACAGATTGAGCCAACTCCACAATTGCTGCCCCAGCCGCAGCAGCAGATGGTACTGAATTACATCTCGGTCGTAGGATCACAATCAGCAGCAACAGCACCTATGATGAATCAAGATATGGGAGTTAATGCTCCACAGGGTTTGGGAACTAGACAGACACCAGCTGCTATATCATTGCCATTTACTGTTGGTCCACCTGTACCGCTATATGCGCAGGCGAAGCCTAGTGTATGTGACCAAAGGGTAATGACTCAAGAGGCGATAAGATGAGGGTTCACAGGAACTTCCCAAGGAATGACACCAAGAGAACAGACAACAGAAGGATCTAGGTCCTTGTTAAACTTCAGTCTGATTGGGGTTCCTTTAGAGACAATGAGGCAATCAGTATTAGGTACATTAACCCCACAGATAATGAGTACAAATACAACTCAGACATCAATGATGCAGACTGGAAATGTCTTGTTGCAAGGTTTAACTGCGCAACAATTAAAGGAGTGGTTAGACAAACTCAACACTCCACAGAAAACTTCAGTGACTACAGAACGATTGGAAAGAGAGGAATACCTGAATTTGGTGAGACTGGGGGTGGAAGCTACAGAGTTGGTAGAAGAAACTATGGGAGTGAACAGATTAGAGTCATACACTGAGGCGGAATTGAGGTTTCTGTGCCCCAAAATAACCAAAGAAGTGAGCAGGGTGCATCAGAGGTTGGCGAACGTAGCAGACAAATACGGCATAGACTTCGACAATACTAAGCACTTGAGGAGGAGTTATAGGTTAGACGTTGAACCTAAAGATTTCAATCACATGAGATCCACTGGGATGAAGGCACACCTCAAAAAAATATTACAGAGTGCTCAAATTTGGTGATCATTAGAGAAGTGGGAAGGAAGATGGGCAAAGAAGAGAGATAAAGAGAAAGGTGACTGCTCATAACCGAAGCAGGCGAAAGCTGCACCAGGCACGGGGACAATAAAGATGTTACCAATGAGAGAAACAGCTGGAGGAGTTTTAGTCCATGTACCGTGGTCTAGAGGTGACATTCTGTCATTCACCAACAATTATCCCAGGTTGAGGGAGAAGCCAATAAAGTGGTATCAGCAGACAGACAGGTTTGTGAAGCTTGCAAAATGTCTCTGGGAAGACTTGAACACATTGTTCAAGATTATAGTCCCAGCTGATTTATAGCTTGAGTGCAAGAGGGGTGTGGATTGGCTGACAGAGGAGCCGACAAGGGACAAGGTTACTGGAGCACCGTCTCCTGATGTGATGAGGTATTACCATAGGGTGATTGATTTTTTGAAACAGAAGGTGTCTCTGATAGTCACTGACTGGCAGAAGATTGATCGAACGGCACAGGAAGGCAAAGAGTCGATATATGCTTACTATGAGAGGTTGCTGAAAGCATTCAAACATTATAGTGGCACTGAGGTCATAGAACCGAAAGACATGAATCACCTTGTGTTCAGATTCGTTGAAGGGTTGAGGCCAGAGATTTTCCAGATGATTAAGAATCATTTGATCTGTTGGCAAGCAAAGCCGATTGATGACGTGTTGCAGTATGCGAAATACTGTAGTGATAGAGCTGAAACAGAAAAAGATGAAAGAGAAGGTGATGGCCATGCAAATTAGAGCAGCTCAAGCAGGGATGCAGGGAAATGGAGTACAGCAGCAACCACAAGGGAACAGGATGTTACAGGCACAACCGAGAGGCCGAGGTCGAGGAGGTTTTGTGAACCGCTGTCCAGATTTGAATACAGTAGTGATTCAAAATGATGTGCAAGAGATGAAAAAGGTGTTACCATGTCATGCATGCGGGGGCTTGGGCCACTGAAAGCGGGAATGCCCAATGATGGTGCAGGATGGTGATGTTCAACAAAACAATGATGTTGGTACATTTCAAAATGTGATGGGTCCAAGAATGAGGGGTTCAAATCCGAACTTCCAGAATAATATGGTGCAGATGCAGGGTCTCCAGCCTAGGCAACAAATACAACCAGCACAAGTGCAACAAGTACAACAGCAGATTCCCATGGTACCTAGACAGCAAATGCAGTTGCCATTAGCTCCGATGGGACAGCAACAGGTGATGCTTCCTCAACAGGTCACAGGCCAAACAATGAGTCAAAATGATACAGTACAACAGTTCCCATTGTGTGATGAGGATGGAATAAATGATGAATGGTCGGATGATAGTTCAGATAGTGAGGAGTGCAGGCTTGCAGTGTCCCTAGAAGTAGATCAGAGGGGACCCTATGTGCAGGGAAAGGTGATGGGTCATAAAGTTTCGTTCTTAGTCGATACAGGAGCAACACACTCTACAGTCAGAAGTGCAGCGGTTCCGAAGTTGCCACTTTCGGGGCGTACCATAAGGGCGGTTGGAGTAGCAAATCAGCTCCTGAATAATCCGATTACAGATCTGGTCCAAGTTGAGATTGGTACCTTCCAGGGATTACATAGGTTTGTAGTCTGTGACTCAAGTCCCGTGTCCCTACTGGGAAGAGACTTGCTGCGTAAGACGAGGTGTTCAATTACCTATTCCAATGAGGGAATAGAAGTGCAGACAAACAGTGATGACGAGGGGGATGATGGTCAGAGTTCAGAACCTGAGACGGAGGCCGTAGATGAGGAGTACCCTTTAATAACCTTCTTCCCGATGTTCACAATGACCGATTTGCCAACAGAATTGCAGGGGACCGTGACAGAGAAAGTGTGGGACTTGACAGGAAAGGAAGTGGGATTGATAAAAGGAGTAGAGCCAGTCAAAGTAGAGGTGAAGTCAAATGCAGTGTTTCCCCAAGTACCGCAGTACCACATGGCACAAGATGTCCTCATACAAGTGACACAGATAATCGCAAACTTCATGAAGCAAGGGGTCTTCAAAGAAGTGATGAGCAGCCCGTGCAATTCTCCAATAATGGGTCTGAAAAAGCCTTGTGGGAAAGTTCGAATTGTCCAAGACCTGAGAAAAGTTAATGAGATTGTGGTAAAATGTTTCCCCATAGTGCCAAATCCAGCCGTGATTATGTTTCAGGTTACGTGTGATGCAGAGTGGTTCACAGTTGTGGACCTGTCTCAAACATTCTATTCTGTGCCTCTTCATGAGGACAGCCAATTTCTCTTCAGTTTCAAATTCCTGGACAAGGTTTACAGTTGGTGTTGAATTCCCAAGGGTTTTCAGAATCGCCATCCATCTGCAATCAGATATTGAAGAAGGATTTGGAATCATTAGAATTGCCTTTTAGTTCAACTCTAGTACAGTACATTGATGATTTGTTGATTGCGTCCAAAACGAAAGATGACTGCAGGTATGATACTATTGCCTTGCCAAATCCGTTGGGAAAAAACAGACATAAATTGTCCCCAAAGAAGCTACAGTACTGTCAGAAAGAGATAAAGTACTTAGGCCACCTGATTGAAAAGGGGTCGAGGAAGATATCCAAAGAGAGAATGACAGCCATAGAGCAGATGAATCCCCCGACAACCAAGAGGTACATTAGAATGTTTTTGGGAATGGTGGGCTACTGTCGCCAGTGGATTCCCAACTTCTCGATCATCTCTAAACCTTTGGTGAGGTTGACTGTTAAGAGATGAGGGCATTCACTGAACTGAGGGAGAGTATGTGCAGGGCACCAGCTTTAGGTATGCCTGATTACACAAAGCCTTTTGTACTGTTTTGTCATGAACGTGATGCTTGTTTTTTGTCTGTCCTGACACAGGTCCATGGAGGTGCAAACCGTCCAGTAGCATATTTTTGAGCTACATTGGACCCTGTTGCAGCAGCCTTACCGGGTTGTTTGTGTGCAGTTGCAGCAGTTGCAGCAGTTGGTCAAAGCCTCACTCAGTGTGAAGGTATAGTGATGGGACATCCCTTAACAGTAATGGTCCCACATTCAGTCGAAATATTACTTACCCGAACAAAGACTAAGCATATGACGAATGCTCGCTTAACTAAATATGAGACAATTATACTGGGGTCACCAAATGTATCCCTGAAGAGATGTACTGTGTTAAACCCGGCAACTTTGCTTCCTAATGAGAATGGAGATATTGATGATGCTGAGGAAGTAGAACAGGATTGTCTTGAGGTAACAGAGCTGTGCACCAAACCGAGGCCTGACATTAAAGATACCCAATTGGAAGAGAATTATTTCATTATTTTTGTCGATGGTTCATGCCTGAGAGACTCGGTAGGAGTATTGAGAGCCAGATATGCCGTGTGTACAAACTCTGGTATCCTAGAAGTGTCCTGGCTCGAAAGAGTATACTCTGCTCAAGTGGCTGAATTGGTTGCTCTTACTAGGGCATGCCATGTTGCCGAACATTTGAAAGTCACTATCTATACTGACAGCAGATACGGTTTTGGAATTGTCCATGATTTTGGCCAGCTATGGTCACAGAGGGGTTTCCTGACCTCTTCTGGTTCACCAGTGAAAAATGGCAAAAGAATCAAGGAGTTGTTGCACGCGATTCAGTTACCTCTTGAAATTGCCGTGGTGAAATGCAATGCTCATGTTAAGGCACAAGACTTTGTGTCAATCGGAAATGGATATGCAGATCAAGTCGCGAGGTTTTGCGCATTGAACTGTATATCGTTCCAAAATCAGTGGGAATTTTTACCTGAAACTGAAAATGAAACATGCTCAGGTTATGCATTAAGGGTAGTTTAATACACTGGATGAGTTAAAATTGTTGCAGGGACGTGCCAGCAGGGAGGAGAAACGCTCTTGGCTCAAAATGCAATGTGTACAAAGACCTGATGATTTATGGGTTTCAGATGAGGGGAAAATGGTTTTGCCAAACAGCCTTTTGTCACACTTTGCGAGGTTTTACCATGGTCAAGCACATGTTGGGAGAGACACAATGATCGGGTTATTCAAAATCGATTGCTTCAATCCAAAATTCAGACAAGCTGCAGAAGTTTTCTGTCACAGGTGCATCATCTGTAAGCAGATGAATGCGGGGAAAGGGACCTTGGTGAATTTGAGCCACATTGGGAGAGCAGGAGGTCCATTTAGCAGAATGCATATGGATTTAATTGAAATGCCTGTGTGTGGAGGTCTGAGATATGTGTTGGTGATTGTGTGCATTTTAAGTCACTGGATTGAAGCTTACCCTACACGTAGAAATGGCAGTCTCACAGTAGCAAAGTTGCTGCTTAGGGAATTGATACCACGTTTCGGGTTTCCGATCTCTTTAGAATCAGATAGGGGAAGTCACTTCAACAATGAGGTGATTAATTTCTTGTGTGTTGCATTGAACATTTAACAGCAGTTGCACTGTACCCATCTCCCTGAAGCATCAGGATTAGTGGAGCAGATGAATGGTACCTTGAAGTCGAGAATGGCAAAAATGTGCGCAGCTACGAATTTGAAATGGCCAGATGCATTGCCCTTAGTGCTGATGTCAATGAGAAACACACCCGACAAGAAAACAGGACTGTCTCCTCATGAAATTGTTATGGGCCGAGCTATGAGATTGCCCGCAGTGCCTGCAAATGCTCTTGTGAATATCACGGATTATATGGTGTTGGACTACTGCAGGGTCTGGCTGACATGGTCCGCTCTTTCTCTTACCAGGTGGAAGCCACCACAGTGCCACCGATAAGTGATCCAGGTCACACCTTGAAAGCCGGTGATTCGGTTGTTGTCAAGAAACACATGAGGAAGTCGTGTTTGGAGCCACATTGGAAGGAGCCGTATCAAGTGATACTGACAACTACTACTGCTGTGAAATGTGCAGGACTTCCAAATTGGATCCATGTCAGACACACAAAGAAGGTGACGTGTCCAACTGATGAGGAACTTGAGTTGTCGAGAATAACAGCTGCAGGAAAGGAAGGCTCAGGGCCGGAGAGTAATCAAAGGGGAACTGAGACTGGGGGAGAGCCCGTTGAGGACGGCTTGGTCACTCAACCAGCAAACGAAGAACAGCAGGGTGACAGTGATTCTATCTCAACTGAGGCACCTGGAGAACCGACCCGAAGAGAGGTTCTCCCAGAAGCAGACGGATACAGGTTTGAAGTTGAGCCCTTGACAGACCCAGAAGGCGAAGGAAGTGAGAGTATTCCGACTCCTCCTGAGCTAATTGCAGAGCCATCAATGGGAAAACACCACAGCACAAGAGAAGGGCAGTGAACAGCAACCTGAAAGATCAAAAAGTAAAAAGATGCTGAAAGGAGCTAAATGGCCAGAGTCACAAGCTGCGAAAGAGAAGGTAGTAATAGATGAAACCATACAGGAAGAAGTTGATACCACAAGGAGGGAGGACCTGAGTGAAAGAGAATTGCAGGGTGATTGCAAATTGAAAAGAAACAGAGTTGCAAATAGAAGGTACTCAGGTCCTGAATGGGCATATGCAACATCAGCTGAGTGGCAACAAGAATTCTTGGCGTTTTGTTTTGATCAATAGATTCCAGGTCAATATTATGGTACATGAAGTTGCTCACAAGTAAGAGACTGTGTTAAGTTGAAATTGAATAAAGCTGAAAAGTTGAGAGCACACTGAAGAAAAGAGACTGATAAATTACCAGATGTGACACTGTTAACCTGAATTGACTTTGAAAACTGATTATGACAAGCTGCTAACCTATTTTGACAAAGGGTCCTGGGAGTGAGTGAAAATCTGTAAATACTTACTAAAGAAAGAGTTTGCTCAAGAAAAAAAAAAAAAAAAGAGCTTTAGATCTTCCTCAATTGATTGTTTGCTTTGTATTATTCTGCTCTCTGATTCTTTACAGATCATGAGTAACTTTAGGGATAATAATAGTAGGGGTAGGACTTGTGGATGTTTGAGTGTTGGTTTGGGTGTTGTGTGTGCAATAGTGATAATAGCTGTGATTGTGGGAATGCCATTGGTGGATAAGAGTGTGATTAACAATGCTTCAATTCCTGAGATTGCTACACTAACACCATGGGAGAAGTTTGAGCAGGATACAAAATATTTGCATGAGGGAACTAATACGAAAAGGGAGCTATCTACTAATGTCTTCTATCGCTTGTTGAATGAGTATGTTGAGACAATGGATGCGAAGAATTGTTATGTGTGCACAAAGATTCCTTCGTCAGTACAAGAAGAGGTTACTTATCATAGTTTGCTGCTTACCTACGGAATAAGCTGTAGTCTGCTATTAACAAGATTCTATGATCAAGAACATGTTCAGTACTTCTATTCTAATCTAGATGTAGTGTTTTCTTTTGTGCCTATAATTGAGTTTCTGAGTAAAAAAGCCAAGGAAAATAACACAAAAATAGTTAGGGGTTTCTTTGAGCCAACACTGACATTTGGGACAGCTTATGCGCACCACAATAATCTAACCTGCTTACTAACGCCTGTAGAGAAAAGCTTCTTAGATCTCACTGATGATATAAGAAAAGCATTAAAGGAGAGACTAGAAAAGGGACTAGAAAAATTAATGTTTGCAAATGATTATGCTTATAGTGCAATAAAGACACAGGGCAAATTATAGATGCACTGCACGTAGGAAAGCTTTGTGTATATATAGGCCGAAATCTGATCATGACACTTAGGGGGTTATTACAACTTTGGAGGAGGTGTTAATCCGTCCCAAAAGTGACGGTAAAGTGACGGATATACCGCCAGCCGTATTACGAGTTCAATAGGATATAATGGACTCGTAATACGGCTGGTGGTATATCCGTCACTTTACCGTCACTTTTGGGACGGATTAACACCTCCTCCAAAGTTGTAATAACCCCCTTTATTTGTGGGAACGAGTGAATGCAGACGTGTTTTTTTGTTCACAGTAAGTGGACATTCATGTTAAATGGACAGGATCCAGCGATCCCAGGGATCTATTACATATGTGGACTTAGGCGGTCATTGTGACCGCGCATGCGGTCACCGCCATTTGGCCGCTCCGCGGTCAAAAGACCGCGGCGGCCATTCTGGCTTTCCCGCTGGGCCGGCGGGCGCCCGCCAAAGGAGCGCCTGCCAGCCCAGCGGGAAAGCCCCTGCAACATAGAAGCCGGCTCCGAATGGAGCCGGCGGTGTTGCAGGGGTGCGACGGGTGCAGTTGCACCCGTCGCGATTTTCACTGTCTGCTAGGCAGACAGTGAAAATCATGCTGGGGCCCTGTTAGGGGGCCCCTGCACTGCCCATGCCAGTGGCATGGCAGTGCAGGGGCCCCCAGGGGCCCCACAACACCCGTTCCCGCCATCCTGTTCCTGGTGGTAAAAACCGCCAGAAACAGGGTGGCGGGAAGGGGGTCGGAATCCCCATGGCGGCGCTGCTTGCAGCGCCCCCATGGAGGTTCAGCCCTGCCAGGGGTGTTCCGGCGGGAAACCGCCGGATCCCCTTTTCTGACCGCGGCTTTACCGCTGCGGTCAGAATGGGCACTGAAGCACCGCCAGCCTGTTGGCGGTGCTTCCGTTGCCCGCGGCCCTGGCGGTTTAGGACCGCCAGGGTCAGAATGAGGCCCTTAATGCTTATTACTCTCTTCCTAAGGGATGGTATGGGACATGTTATTTGAGAATAGTTTTTCCAAAGATCTATCAATTTGATGACTTTACGAAGCTTCCTAAAGTGTCTGAATTACATCGTACTAGACAAAAGAGAGAGACAGCGGCTGCTGTGGTAGGTGATATATTTGGAGCCATAATTCCTTCAGTGGGAGTTATCTTAAATTCCATAAACATTCAAAAGTTGTCTACTATTGTGGATAACATGCTGAAAAACTTCACACAAGCTATTCTGCTGATGGATACTGAACTTGCTGCAGAGAGGGCTATGACTCTTCAAAACCGGCTTGCTTTAGACATTCTTTTAGTGAAAAGTGGCAGAGTCTGTAGAATGCTTAATGAGCGTCACTGTTGTGCATTTATTCCTGATAATAGTGATAAGATTAGAAGTATGCTTACTAACCTAACAAAAGATAGTACAGATTTGAAGGAACTGAAAGAACCAGGAGTCTGGGAAAAGGTTGGAAAGGGATTTGCTAAAGTGAGAAACTGGTTTAAAGACATTTGGAATGGGATATTGGGGAAAATAATACAGGGAATATTGGTTGTCATGGCTTGTTTATTCGGACTATGGTTATTATATAAAATTAGTAAAAGAATTAAGGGAAAATTGGCAAACGTAATAAAAGGAAAGAAGAAAATAAAAAGGAGAAAATATTCAAAGAAATTTATGAAAATGTAAAAAGGGGAAGAAATTGAAATGCGCGAATTAAGAAAGTGAAAGGTAGTGAAGGGAAAGGTTTTGTGTGATGACAAGTGTCATCAGAGGAGGGATTGTGAGAGCGTAGCTCTTATAATGAAAATTAACATGAAATGTTTATGAACTAATGCCTGATAATGCTGCATAGAAAATGTATTAATATGTTTTACTAAACGTGTGTTCAAAATGTGCCCACGGGGAGTGGCAATCAATGTATACGATGATTAATGAAATTGACTAATAATGAAGAATTAATGTATTAATGTGTGATTTTGAACTAGTATTATGAGTTATATATGTTAAGGTTTGCTAATTAATCATTAGGCTTTAGTTAGCATGAGTCGAGGCCTAGCTGCCTGATTTCATATTAAATGTGTTTTTCTAACTCGCAGTGTGCTGACTTGCTGAAGGACACTTACTCGTACTTTTCCAAAAGCTAGAGGATGTATGTAACTGTAGTGGATCCGTTCTCATGAAATTCGACTTGCTCAAGGAAACATTTTTGCCGAATGCAACAGTGTAGATTTGCAACAGGTACAAGGTCTCCTAAACCGGTATAGACAATGGGACTACTGACTAGGGATGTGAGAGGACCACATGAACATGAAATCATACCGGACATTCTACCCATTGAAGACGTCAATCACAAGAACCAATAAACTACATGAGAGCTGTTATGAGGTGATGGTTTTGATGGTCCAACTGGTAAACCATTGGATGGAGATAATAGTGTGCCAAACTTTGCCCAATTAGGAATTAGGGGACTGTACAACAGAAAAGGGATAAAAACCTTTAACACAAGGAGAAGAGAGTTCTGGAGAAGCCATTATTGCCGTTATCTAGTCACTTTGTCACTCTGACTAAAGACTTTGCTGTATGATTCTTTGAATCATTCTTATCCTACTTACTTTCCCCATTTTATACTTTACCTCCTTATTAGGGAAGTACCCCTTTTATCCTGCCTTTATGAACTTTGCTGTGTTTCTTGGCTGATGGCGAATCAACTGATGTCCTGAGGACGAAGACTGGCTCTGTATGCTGACCCATTACGGAGGGTAACTATATAATGATGCACATTTAATTGTCTATTTGCCTTTCCTTTCTAGGTACCAACTGCTTCTTTTGACAGAGACCATAGTTAGATGTTTTCCAAATTGATGTTGTAAATTGTTTTGCATGAAGCCCAACATGCTGATGCTAATTTGAGGTTAGTTAAGGAGTTCACTGAATGACGCAAATAGAAAAATGACTGAATCTGTGCTTCGTTGAATAACGCGCAAATGATACTCTGCTAAGATTAATCCATGTTGATGTCGTGCTATGTTCTAATGTTTATAATCTTCGCTTTGATGAAGCCTTATTCGAGTTGCCATATTATGACAATGCTGATGAGTTTTCTGATATTGAGACTAATAAACTTGCTGATAGAATTGTAATCAATAGGGAATAAATATCATAAATCATACTAAATTCTGTGTGGTTATTCATGGCTGAAAAGTCATGGTGGTTTCCGAGTCATTTTGATGCCATTGTTACTCTGATTGACTTCCTATTTGTGATTATTGATGACCTTATTGATCAATTGATTGACATGTTGAGTAGCTATCTCATTCTAAGGAGACTTCAATCAGGGTCAAAAGATCCATCGGCCTAAAACGAGTCCCAGAGTGAGCAAATTAACAAGATTGTGACGCGTTAACACTTGTAATTCACAGATACTGTGGCAGTGTGAAAGACATTTTACACTAATTTCTCCTCCATCCACTGGTCACTTATGTCTTTTTTGAAGTGCTGCATGGACTGTACTGTTATATCTGCCCAGGTGGTATTGGATATGGCATGTGAAGTGCTTAATTTGAGGTTGTGGTTGCAGGCAGGGACCATTATCAGTCATTTCTGGGGACAAGGACATATTTTTCCATCATCAGACTTTGACTCAGAGCAAGAAAGAGAAAGGCAGGAAAGGGAGATAACAAGAAAGGCAGAGAGGTGGAATTTTTTTCCAAAGGGAACATGGGATTCAAAAAGAACCTACAAGAATCGGATAAAGAGGCAGAGAGTGTATGGGTGTGGGTGAAAGAGACATGAGGTAGAATCAAACCCAGACAGCCTTAGTATTCAGCAACTCTGAAATTCAGCAGTGCTGTGGCTGGCTTCTGAGAAAAAGTTCAGGCACCAGCTCTTATACTTTTACAAATGTATCACTGTGTATATAGCTTAGCTTCTAACCCTTTGTACTCATTCAATTGCACTAGAAAACAATTAGGATTATTGGACCTCACTGCGCGTTGCAGTCTTTAATGAGCAAAGCTGTCTCGTGTAGTGGTTCCTAAACTTTTCTGAACCACGACCCCCCTTTATAGAATAACAAACTTTTGTAAACCACCTACCTTGAACAGAGTGACATGGAATAAAGTTGTGCTGAGTGAAGTGACGTAGAGTCGGGTAGAGTAGAGTGGCATAGAGTGGCATGGATTTGAGTTTAGTGACATAGAGTGGATTGATGTGGAGTGGCAAAGAGTGGGGTAGAGTAGAATGGCATAGAGTGGCGTGGAGTAGTTGTTCCCACTTTTAGAACTGCAACCTATATTTTGGAACAAAAAAACTTTCGTAACCCTCCTAACTTTAGTGGATATGAGACAGAGGATTTTTCAATGTAAGTAAAGCATCATGTGGCAGTGCTCTGTCATTTGTAGACAATGTATTTGCCATTGAAATGGCAACTAAATCTGCACAGACATACAGTTTTACTGATGAAACTATATAGCAATGTTGTGTAGCCATTTTAGCTATAGTTTTATACACTTTATTTTAGCAAACTAGGCCAGTCGCTGTGCACTGTATCCTCGATATGTTTTTATTCTGTTTCGTTATATTATTTTAATATTAACCAATTTGCGGTCTTGTTTTACTTTCTCTATCTAGCTGATCTTCGCCTAGGTCAGCACTACGTTGTTAAACAGGACATTTCTTTCACTCTGTGCTTTTCTCAATGCTGCAGTAAGATAGGTTGCCGGCAAAAGTGGTACGCTTTGTCTCCAATGTTCACAGAAACATACACACTCTTATTTGGAGATCCTTTCTAGGAACATTGGCTGTTTTATTATAAAAACACTACTTTGACCCATGTACGTTAGAGTGAGATTCCAGCCATATGACCACAACTGTATGCTGAATACTGATTGCTTTACTGCAGCTGCTTATGTAGACTACAGGCCTCTTGCTCAGGTATGAGAGATGATGTCTTCCCAGGGAGAACCTAATGGGCAGAATTAAAGTTTAACATGCTGTGCTCTAACATAGACTAGGTAGGAACTATCTTTACAAACTCTAGTGACAATATGGTAGCATTTTTCTTATGTTTTACTCTCCTTGTCACAATTTTAATCTTATTATGTTTCATCGTCCTAGTTATTGCAATACATGCTTTATTATCTAAGATGCAGCTACGTCAATAAAACCTTATTGAACTTTACTCTGCCTCTGATCGTCCTTGCATACGTGAGACTAATTAACTGAAAGAAACGGATGAGATCTGAGTGACCACGATTCCCAAGGAGTCATGTAAGTCCTGAGCCCGGTAGCCCTAATAATCCCTGCTCTTGGGTGGAGATTTGGCACTGCTTGTTAGCCAGAATAACCCCAAATTAAGCCGACAGGTGTCACATGGTGTGGGATCAGACTCAGTCCCCCGCAGTACCGGTGATTCTGCCGCCCGAATCCGGTAGTCTCATTAGGATAATGAGAACCTACGTGACAGCACATAAATGATAATGTATGAAAATTGGGTTTCAGTGAATAGTTGTAATTATGCACCACCAAATACCTTGAATTGTTTTGATCCAATGAAAATCTTTGGTTTATTACACTTCAGAATTACAAAAATGGACCTCAGTTTTGCTTTCCTAACTGCTGAATGCATTCATTTAGTTTGCAGGTATTTTCTTTTTGTTGTGTCTTACCAAAAAATGACATCTGACAGCCTTTCCTTTCAAACACCTATGCCCCAAAAACGTTGCCACATTATTCACTTTCCTTTTCTTTCTCTAACTGCAAATTAAGGGAAGTTTGTAAACAACACTCCCCATGTAAAACAGCAGAAATTTGATGGAAGAAATAGCCTGTCATTTGGCTTTGTCTTTGAAGCACAGTAAATGTGACAAAATTGATACAGGATTTAAATGCATCTTTATTTTTTGCTTGAACATTTGCAATTCACTAAAATTCAGCTCACATACCACCATTGGGTTGGGACCCACAGTCTGGGAAACACTAGTGTAGAGTACAGTGGCATAGGGTGGAATAGCATAGAGTGGAGTGGCACAGAGTTGCATTATGTGGAATGAAGTGGCATAGAGTAGAGAAAAATAGGGTAGAGTGCCGTAGATTGGAGTGAACTAGAGTGGCATAGAGTGGAGTAGAGTGGAGTGGGACTGAGTAGATTGCCATTGAAGAGTGGTGTAGGGTGGGGTGGTGAAGAGTGTGGTGGAGTAGGGTGACATGGAGTAAAGTGGTGTGGAGTAAAGTGTAGTGGTGTAGAGTGGATTGGGGTGATGTAGAGCTGAGTGGCAGACATTGGCTTTGAGAAGAGTAGAGTGTCATAGAGTGGAGTGGCATAGAGTAGAGTGGCTTAGAGTAGAGTGTTGTGGAGTTGATAGAGCGGAACGTGGTAACAATTTACCTGCGTTCGGACGCTCTCTAGGTCGATGAATCTTTTGACTAAGTGGGAACTCTCTGTACTATTAATCGATCACTCACTTTATATCGTTAATCAATAACGAACATAAGCAACACCTTGAACAACATAACACTTAACAATTAATCCAGAATACATTTCGGCGAACCCTGACCTTTCAGCCAGGAATAACCACACCAGTTTATTGCAAAGTTAGTGAATTTATTTCCCTATATTAACAAAGCTAGCACAATATAAATGTGTCTCAACACCAAATGATAAACATAAATGAACATTAATAGCTGTCCATATCGTCGAAACAAGTGTAATCTATGTAGCATTTGAATCACAAGGCACTCGATAGTGGCAATGCAAAGCACTAATACGATAATCTGTAATGGGCTAATTGCGTACATTTAGTCAGCATAACAAGATCTCCAATTGCATCGTGCGACATATGGAATCCTCATCTAACCTCAAATTAGCATCAGCATGTGGGACTTCATGCAAAAACGATTTGGCAACATCAATTTAGAAAACTCCTAGCTAGGGTCCTTATCAAAATCAGCAGTTGGATACCTAAAAGAAACACAATGCAATTTTACAATTTCCTTTCATAATTACCAATTCCAATCAGCAATCAATGAAGTCTTCGTCTCACAGGTACCGTTTCTCGATCAGCATGGGACGGGACAAAGGGGCAGGGGTGAACGGGGCAATTGCCTCACGGCGGCAAGTTAAGGCTACTACTTCATGCAAAGGGACAAATCAAAGTTAAAGTCTCTAGGGCAAGAATCATTAAAGTCTCTTTCTCTCGACTAGAGAAAGCATCAAAATCTCTCAAAATGGCGTCGCAGCAAAATGGGTCATAGTAGCTACGAAGTCAAAATGGCGGGATGTCCGAAGATAGAGAGAGCTTCCCTCTCGTGCACCTGGTTTTTATAGACAACAGTTCAAGTCCTGTAGGGTCTCCATTGGTGGGTTCATAGGTTAGCTTCAAATTGACCAATCAAAAACGACAGTTCTCAAGCTTTTACTTAAGCATACATTATCCTTAGAGATGGGTATGCAAGTTGCAACATTGTTTCTCCATTAGCTTACTCTCAGAGCCTCCATTGTCCGCACCTGCAAGCCGACCTTGAATTAAGGAGAAAATATGCCATGCTGGCACCAACTTTAAGATAAGCATGTGAACAGTCTCTGTGGAAAAGCACAGCTTCAAGCAGAAATACACGTTTAATAGCACAGTGGAAAAATACGAACATTTAAACCGTGAGACCAGGCAACTAGGCCAAAGCCTCCGCTAAAGTAATGCTAAGCTAAGGCATTTCAAATGAGCAAATCGTAGCACACGTTTATGATTATGTCGGATCAGTGCAATTCTAATACACCACGTTATATGAAGCACGCATATAAATGTTGGCAAACTACTCTGAGGGCACATTTTGTCCCCGTACAATCTTTATTAATTCGGTTAATGACACACACGATTATATCAGCACTACGTTTATGCGTTAATAAATCAAAACCTTCATTTTCTGCTTCATCAGAGTGCTGTGGACAAGAATGTCATGGAGTGGTGTAGACTGTCATAGAGTGCTATTGTGTGGCATAGAATTGTGTGGTGTGCAATGTAAAGTAGAGTGGCATGGAGTAGAGCGGAACGATGTAGAGTAGGGTGGAGTAGAGTACAATGCTGTAGAATAGAGTGGCTTACAGTTGGGTAGTAGAGTGGCATGGTGTAGAGTGGAGCAGCATAGAGTGGAGTGTTGTTGAGTGGAGTGACATAGAGTGGAATGGCATAGAGTAGAGTGGAGTAGCATAGAATGGTAGAGAGTGGGGTCGCCTAGAGGAGGGTGGATTGGCTCACAGTAGAGTGGCATAAAGTGGACTAGTTTGAGTGATGTACAGTGGAGTGGCATAGAGGGGAGTAATGTTGAGAAGAGTGGTGTAGAGTAATATAGTTGTGGGTGTAAGTATCTAAAGCATTAATAGAGATGGCAGATGAGGTAAAATAAAAATAAACAAGAAGCCATATGCCTATGTTAAAAGTAGGCAAGTACATTGCAGATCCAGGAACAATACATAAACACATATAAAATAAAAAAAGTTCATTGCAAAAAGAAGAGGAAGAACAAAGATCTGGATGAACACACGTGCCTGGTCCATGCTCCAAGGAGGAGCTAACACAAGAAAAGAAGGAAAGTGGGTGAGTTGTAAGCCCAGTATATTGTAAACATGTTGACTAACAGCACAGCACATGTGGTGTGTGGACAAGACCAAAAAAGGGATGAGACGAATAATCCCCTGTGTTGGCTGATCCAATCTGCCATTGAATATGTCTTAAGCTAATGGCTGAATAAGCAAAAGCAGCTACTGGCTAAAAGACGTTGACCTGAAGCCCCCTACATTAAGTATAAAATTCAGTGTGTTTGCCATATGTTGTTCAAGTGCCATACATATAAGACTTAACAAGCACTGGCAAAACGAATAGTTTGAGGCACTGAAAGGCTATGTTATTAGTTTTCCCATGTTTTATTTGAATAACCACCACATGAGAATGCATGCATCATGAAAGATAGGCACACATGGCAGGTGGTCTTGAAATGGGTTTGCTATTAAAAATAACCTATTCCACTATGCCTGTGATGCTTGTTTACATATGTGTCATGATGCTTTATAAACAGTATTCATTTACTGCCCAATGTGATGTTGAGTCATTTTAGAAAGATAAATTATAAGGTAAAACCAAACTGAAAAATGTGCAATATTGGATAGAAAATACTCAAGCAGCCCTGTAGTACCTTGCAACATCTGGGCCCTTCTAAAAAATTATGAATCAATCTAAAAAATATAATCACACAGGGAGTATGACAGAGAGCAGGGTGGGAGAAATCAGGGAGGGAAATCAAAAGTGAGTGTGCTGAGGGGTGAGAAGTAAAGCAGAAAGCATAGGGGAGTATTGTGGAGGGAAGTGCAAAGCTAGTGCTTGGGTGAAGCACAGGACAAATCTGGAAACTGAGTAACGAAACAAATTCGCTCCTATGGAATACTGAAAGCAAGCATTGGTAAAGCACACATTGCACTAGTAGTCCCTTGCACTGTACTGATAGAGGCTACATGTGTTGCACATGTTCACATTGTGCAACAGCAGGATGCCTTCACTAATAGTCAGGTAAGCCAGTTGATGAAGTGGGCTGACTGTGCCTTAGGATGTATGCTGTGGTGGCCGGAAGCAAAATGTGAATGACACTAGAACAGACCAAGGGATGAAGAATGCTGATGAGAAACCCCTGTAACTATGCATGAGTATTGTATATTCATTATTTTCTTAAAAACAAATGTTCTTGCCAAAGCCAGTGCTAAAATAAAAAGTCCCATCCTGATAGCAGTGAAGAATACACTTTTCCAATAAGAATACTGTAAGACCGAAATGCTCTTGGGCAGAATGTAGGGCCAGATGTAGCATTTTCCGATTTTGCGAATCGGAAATTGCGAGTCAGTGCGACTCGCAACTTCCGATTCGCAAAATCGGATGCAGTACGTTGTCTCAGACACCGACTGCGAGTCGCTATGGGGTCTCAAAGACCCACCTCATTAATATTAATGAGGTGGGTCGCATTTTGCGACCCCATAGCTAGTCCCTGAACTCACAGGGATGGTGGCCTGCTGAAGTCAGCAGACCTCCATGTCTGTGACTGCTTTTTAAATAAAGCAGTTTTTATTTTGCAGCCCGTTTTCCTTAAAGGAAAACGAGTTGCAAAATAAAAAAAATAACGAAACCATTTGGTTTCGGTTTTTCAGAGTACGCATTGGTCCATTTGACCACTGCCTGCTCTGAAAACCCCTTTTTGGCAACATTCACAAAGTGGAAGGGGTCCCATGGGGACCTCTTCCCTTTTGCGAATGGGTTACCACCTGTGTGACACTGGTGGTAACTGCGAATTGCTTTGCAACCGCATTCGCGGTCACAAATCAATTTAGCATAGCGATGCGAGTCGCAAATAGGAAGGGGACACCCCTTCCTATTTGCGAGTCACATTCACAATTTGCGAGTCGGTACCGACTCGCAAATTGTGAATGAGCATCACAAACGGCATTTTGCATGGCGCAAACTGCGATTTTCGCAGTTTGCACCATGCAAAATGTTTGCTACATCTGGCCCATAGACAAGAAAAGCTGTCTGAAGCTGAGCCTGAACAAGAAGGAATTTATTTGCTTTCCGGATAACAAAAACATGGTTAGTGCTCATCGTCCAAGAGATTTACTGGCTCACCCTGAAGGCCCACATACCATTGTAACCTATCTCTGACTGGCAAAGTTCTAGCGTGAGTGCGAAAACCATAGTAATAACTCGAAGGCTCTCCTCTAGGATCCCTTTGTGGCAGCTCACCAATTCTACTAATCTTAATGTCTTTAAAGGTCAAAGAGGGTCAGCATCCTGTCTGGAGCTATGAATATATATATTCCTGCACCAGAGGCAAATGTTGAGTTTTTCTACATTGCTAGTCATGTTTACAAATCAAGGGCCAGATGTAGCAAATAATTGCGAGTCGCAAATGGGCCGATTCGCTATTTGCGACAATGCAACATCGGAAATGGGATTCAAAAACCCCATTTCCGACTTGCAAAAAGCGATGGGAGCCGTTTGCGAGTCGCAACAGTTGCGACCCCATTTTGCGACCCGCAAATAGCAAGTCGCAATTTGCGAGTCGCATGAACTCGCAAAATGCGAGTCGCAATTTTTAAGTTTGCTACATCTGGCCCCAAATGACTTAGGTTGCGATATCTTTTATTGGTTTTATCTAGAATATTATACAATGTGATAGAACAAAGTGGCTTTTCGAGAGAAACGGTATGCTTTTGAATGTGTCTTCATATAGTTTTACCTAGCGCGAACTAGGCCCAAGGACATCGAAGCACTTAGCATGAGCACCAGACACATTCCTGTGTAAAGTCATGTTTTTTAGCCCATGGGAGATTAAATGGTTTGCCCAGAATCACAGGGTGCTGAGTCGACGCCTGGACTCGGAGCTAGCTCCCCAGCTCCGTAGCTGGCAGATGTAGCGCAAAGCCAGAGCAATCCACAAAGCGCAGACGCGTGCACGAGCATTTTACACCCACAGGACGGGCATTTGCATTAAGATACTAGTATAAGTGTCGAGGCAAAAGTCCCTGAAAAATTGGTCAAAGCTATATCAAAGTTCCTGCTCACCAATGACATATGCATGAGCTACAAAGGGATGTATAAAGGGATCTGTAAAGGGACTAGAAAAAAATATTTTCTAAGACGTTCAGCTTTTTTTTAAATAAAATGTTTCAACAGAAAATGTAAAAACTGAACTGAAAAACAAGCAGAAATGAAAAATCATGCTTAGCATTTTTAATTGCCACTCCAAATGTTTCCTCTGTGTCGTAGTTGAAGTTGACACCAGGTTCAATTATGCTTTCAGGTTTGGACTCCATTTGTCTTCGGATTGGCAGGCTCGTGGTCCCCTTTCTGGTTTTATTTTCCTACGTTTTCTTTAAAAGCAGTGGAGAGGGTCCTGCTGTTCAGTGACCTCCAAAACGTCTTCAGATGATATCTTAAACAGAAGTCTAACTCCACGGAGAGCTTGAGGCATAAAATTTACTACACTCGCGAGAAGGAACAACTGAGAGATGTCTTTTCATTTTGTCAAACTATCAACAACCATAAAGATAATATCTTACAATAAGAGGAAACGAGGCCTCATTTGGTCGTCATTCATCTTCTATCTGCCACAAAGAACTACTGGGAAACATCCATCCTTGTAAAGGAAAACGTCTTTCAAATGTCTAAGCCTCTGAACACACCAATTCTGAATGCAAGTCGTTTAAAACTAGTTCAGTTTGAAGCTGATGAAGAAAATATATAAAGAAGCATTGACAATGCCAATAGTTGTGGCCTTTTATTGATGTGCTACACTCTGCACCACCACAGGCACACTGCTTACCATGCACTCACACAAGAAGATCCCTTAACCCGGAACTCACACATTCACATCGTTCACAGCACAATCTCAAGTTAACCTTTTGTGCCTCTCACCCTCGACTCACGGTAGTCAACGGCGCCCTGAAAATAGGCTTATTGATCACTCAGCACTCACCCCGGCACACTGCTCACCCTGCATTCACAAGTGTGCATCGCTCACTCTACACCCACACAAGTTCACCACTCTCTCTGCACTCACACATGCACAACTCATCCTGCACTCATACAACCAAAATTCTCTCTGCATTGACTCAGGAACAGCATATTCTGTATTAATACAGGAATACAACTCCCTATGCACTCACACATCATTTAACCTGGATTCGCATTGATCAAGCCAAACACAGGCACTCAGAATGCAAGAGATCCAATGACTGAATCATTGTTCCATGCTGTATGTGAATACAGGGCAAAATGACTGTGGACCTACAGATAGAAAGTGATGTAAGTGGCCACCCAGGGATAGACAATGTTAGAGATCTGAATTTTGTATTGATACATAGGCCCTCATTACAACCCTGGCGGTTGGTGCTAAAGCGTCGGTAATACCGCCAACATGCGAGCGGTAAAGAAAATGGGATCACGACCACGGCGGAAACTGCCAAAACAGACAGCCCCCTTAACACTCCGACTGCCACGGCGGTAGCAACAAGCACCAAGGCGGTCACCACCAACAGACAGGCGGAAGACAATGTACCTCCCATCCTATCACAACCCGCCAATCCGCCAGCTTTTCCGGGGCGGTACCAACGACATGAAAAGCTCAGCAGAAACAGGACTCGGAAGGGAAAACAATCACCTCTTGACACTCAACGAAGAACCAGGACTCCATGGAGCCCGAGCTGCAGGTCCTGCCATGCTGGTGTATCTTCTCATGTATCAGGAGCACCAAAGACGGCAGCAGCGATGACCACAGTGAGTACTGCACCTAGCACACAGGGGGCGGGGGAGGAAAAAGAGAGTGACACACACACGCAAAATGCAACACCCCCACCCTCACCCACAACACCATACACACAAACACATGCAACAACAGTACATTTACCCCCCCTCCCATAATCCCCAGGGAGAACGCAAGGTCAAAAGGAATTGAGTCAAATCTTTCACATATTAGAAATAGGCAGATAAAGTAAACGATTGGAAAAACCAGTATATATAAATATTTACAATATGTACAGAAGGCCGAACACTGCCTTTGCAAATGTCCATGGCCCAGTGGGCAAAGAAATCATGGGCGAGGCCCACACTTGACTCCTGCCTCAAAACGGAGAGAACACTGCAGGGTCATCAGGACGAAAACACACAGGCTCCTCAGGAGAAAGGGGAGGGGGGTACCTCAGTCGGAAGATGGTACTACGCCACTGCTCCTGGAGGGGGCAATATGCCCACAGAGATGTCCTGGGGAGTGCAAAGCCACAGTCTCTCAAGTGGGTGGTTTGCCCACTGCTTGGTCCTGGGGAGTGCAAGGCCACAGTCTCTCAAGTGGGTGGTTTGCCCACTGCTTGGTCCTGGGGAGTGCAAGGCCACAGTCTCTCAAGTGGGTGGTTTGCCTACTGCTTGGTCCTTGGGAGTGCAAGGCCACAGTCTCTCAAGTGGGTGGTTTGCCCACTGCTTGGTCCTGGGGAGTGCAAGGCCACAGACTCTCAAGTGGGTGGTTTGCCCACTGCTTGGTCCGGGGGAGTGCAAAGCCACAGTCTCTCTAGTGGGTGGTTTGCC
The DNA here is from genome assembly GCF_031143425.1 of Pleurodeles waltl. NCBI lineage: Eukaryota > Metazoa > Chordata > Amphibia > Caudata > Salamandridae > Pleurodeles > Pleurodeles waltl. The sequence continues at coordinate 981,002,116 of NC_090449.1, forward strand.
CAGTGCTTGGTCCTGGGGAGTGCAAGGCCACAGACTCTCAAGTGGGTGGTTTGCCCACTGCTTGGTCCTGGGGAGTGCAAAGCCACAATCTCTCAAGTGGGTGGTTTGCCCACTGCTTGGTCCTGGGGAGTGCAAGGCCACAGTCTCTCTAGTGGATGTTTTCTTCCACTGGTTCTGGAGGGGACCTTGTGCCCAGTCTGCTTCATCCTGCCAAAGAAAATTAGAGTGGATGCATTTCTCCACTGGCTCTGGAGGGGGCCTTGTGCTCAGTCTGCTTAACTCTGCCAAAATAAATGAGAGTGGATGCATTTCTCCACTGGTTCTGGAGGGGGCCTTGTGCCCAGTCTGCTTGATCCTGCCAAGGAAAGTGAGAGTGGATGCATTTCTCCACTGGTTCTGGAGGGGGTCCTGTGCCCAGTGATACTACACCTGGGGTGTTGCAGTTCCCATTCCCTCACCTGGGTGTCTGAGGCACGAGATGTGCACGGAACAGGTAGCATGATACTCCATAGAGGCAGGGCCAAACTCCATCCTGCGGCGACCAAGGCTGCAAACTGGTGGTAGTGCCAGTGCTGGTGGGGGTGCTTCAAGTGGTAGGGGGAGGCTCCGGGACGTCTCCTGCAGCCCTGGATGGCTGCCCACTGGGGATGCTGCTGCTGACAGTTGTAGTGGCACTGGCAGGGCATGTGGCAGTGCAGATGGCGGTGCAGGTGGCGGTGCTTGTGGTGCTGTCTGCGGCAGGAATGCTGCCGGTGCTGGCCGTGGTGCAGGTGCTGGTAGTGGTGGAGGGAGACACCAGGCCATCTCCTGCAGCCTCGGACGGCTGCCCACTGGGGATGATGCTGCTGACAGTTGTGGCAGTGGCGGTGCAGGGGGCAGTGCAGTGGGTGGTGCAGGTGGCGGGAAAGATGGCAGTGCAGGTGATGGTGCCTGCAGCAGTGCTCTCCGCGGTACAGGTTGCGGGGCTGTTGTTACTGATGGTGGGCCCAGTCCCTTACCTGGAGCCTCCGAGGCCAGAAGTGCCTTGCCTTGGGTTTTCTTCCCCTTCCCCACCTTGGCAGATGCTGCTGGGTCCTTGGCACTGGCAGCTTGAGTTTTGGAGGAGGCCTTGCTGGGTGGGTCATGCTTCTTGGCCGTACTGCATGCTGTCCCCTTCTCACCTTGGCAGGTGGCAAAATGGGTTGGTCAGGTGCAGGGGTCAGTGGCACACTGGCTTCCCTGACGGGTGCCCCCTTTGATCCTCTGGGACTTGCAGGTACCACAGCGGACGCCGACTTGTTGGCTGAGGTGCTGGCTTGGGATCTTGACACCCTGGCCCGAGGGGAAGGACGGGGGGAGGCGTAGGGAAAAGGTCAAAGTTTGCTAGGAAACGTTTTTAGACACACTGGGACGGGAAGATGGAAAGCGTTTGGGAGTGGAGGAAGAGGGAGTGGTTTTAGGAGGTGTACGTCTGCTGTGTTTGGGTGAATGTGCATGGGCTGGATGCTGTTATGAGGTGGGTGGCTGTTGGATGGCTGGGTGCTTGCATTTGTGTACTTTTGGAGGAGGGGTCACAGACACACTGGGAGAGGACACAGGGGAAGTGTGCATGGTTGTAGGGGTGGTGACTGCCTGAAGGCCAGTTTCCGGTGACTCCATCTGACTGGTGGATCTCTGTACTACTCACCCAAGAAGGTCTGCCAGATCATCGTGGCATGCTGTATGTTGCACAACCTGGCCTTGAGACGTTAGGTGCCTTTTCTACAGGAGGATGAGCCTAGAGATGGTCTTGTGGCAGCGGTGGAGCCTGTGGACAGTGAGGAAGAGGAGGTAGAGGAAGAAGATGTTGACAACAGAACAAACATAATACAGCAGTACTTCCAGTGACACACAAGTAAGAGACAATAACTCCACTTAACATTTCAGTAATCTTTTGGACATTGTACATGGCAGCCTCTTACACTCTGTCTATGGACACTGACTGTTCCCTTTGGATTCTCAATTTACAGATCTGTGTGCCCCATTCAGGCTCCTGCTATATGTACTGCTGCCCACCAAAGGTCACCCTGTAGCATATTTCACTGAACATATATGTTGCAATGCTTTGATAATGTTGTAATAATACATTTGAGAATCATTACACTGACTCCAGTATGGTATTTGTTTCAAGGGTGTTTATTTTCATGCCACTAAGTATGGGGGTATGTGCAATGGGCTGGGGTGATGGTGGAGGAATGTCCAGATAGAGTACAGTCTCTTTGTATCACAGGTGCATTGTCCAAGAGGGCATAGGAAGGGGAGTAATGGCAGTTCAAGGTGGACAGGGTGCCAGTGTGGGACAGAGGGTGACAATCAGGAGAGTCTTATTTCCTGGCGGGGGTCTTGGCAATGTTCTCTGGATTCTGCCAGGATCGCAGGGACTGTTTGCGGGGTGGTTCTCCTTCTACAGGGGATAAGGTGCTGATGGCCTGTTGGGCCTGTGGCCGGGCCTCCTGTCCACTAGCGCCGGCGGAGGTGGTAGGCTATTCCTTGGTATGGCTAGTGTCAGGAGCCCTTTGTTGTGCCACTGCCCCCTCATGGTCTTGCCCATGTCAGCCAGCACCCCTGCAATGGTGACCAGGATGGTGTATACTTTTGTTAGGTCCTCTCTGATCCCCAGGTACTGTCCCTCCTGCAACCACTGGGTCTCCTGCAACTTGGCCAGTACCAGGCCCATGGTCTCCTGGGAATGGTGGTAAGCTCCTTATGATGTTTGAGAGTGCCTCGTGGAGGGTTGGTTCCCTGGGCCTGTCCTCCCCCTGTCGCACAGCAGTCCTCCCAGCTTCCCTGTAGTGTTGTGCCTCTGTCCCCTGAACCGTGTTCTCACTGCCACTGACCCCAGGTCCCTGATGTTCTTGGGTTTGTGGGTTTGCCTGGGGTCCCTGTAGTGGTGGACACACTGCAGATTGACATGTCCTGGGGACAGTGGCATGGGCCCGCTGGGTGGGTTCTGTGGTGGTGTTTCCTGCGGGGGGAGGCTCTGTGGTGGTTTGGGACTGTGGCAGGGTAACCGACTGTCCAGAGGTCCCTGATGGGCCAGGTTGGTCATCCTGATTTAGGCGTGCAGAATAGCTGTCATCACTGTGGACCTCTTCTGGGGGGGGGGGGCTGGATGTAGCTGGCACCTCCTCTCCAGTGACATTGGGTAGGGGTCCTGTTGGTATGAAAATGCATTGTTAATGCATCTGCGTGTGCCATCTTGTGCATGGGTTGGTTTCCCTGTATGATTGTGATTTCCCTGTCGGCTTGCCCTTGTGTGAGTGGTGATTTTGTGGGCTGGATGAGTCTCTCTATTGGGCATGCTGTGGTGATGGGTGTCCATGCAGGTCTGTGATGGGTGTCCATGCATTGGGGGGGGGGCATGCAGGGCTTTGTATTGGGATGGGTGGGTTGTGATAGTGGAGTATGTGTGAGCTGGTTGAGTGATAGGTGTGAGGGTATGAGTTTGTGATGGCATGCAGGTAGGATGGGGGGGGGACAAAGTAGTTAAGACTTGACTTATCAGAGTCCAGTCCTCCTGCTACTCCTGCGAGGCCCTCAGGATGCATGATCGGCAAGACTTGCTCTTCCCATGTTGTTAGTTCTGGGGGAGGAGGTGGGGGTCCACCGCCAGTCCTCTGTAGAGCAATCTGGTGTCTTGAAACCATGGAATGCATCTTCCCCCGTAGGTCATTCCACCTCTTCCTGATGTCATCCCTGGTTCTTGGGTGCTGTCCCACGGCGTTGACCCTGTCCACGATTCTCCACCATAGCTCCATCTTCCTTGCAATGGACGTCTGCTGCACCTGTGATCCGAAAAGCTGTGGCTCTACCATGACCCTTAGCTCCTCCTCAGAAAACCTGGGGTGTCTTTGGGGTGCCATGGATGTGGTGTGAGTGATATGTGTGAGGATGTGTGGTGTGATGTGTTGTGGCGTATGCTGTGATGTGTGTGAATGGTGTATGGGTGAGGGTGTTCTGTGCCTCTGATTGAGTGGGTACTCCTTGCTTGTCTCTAGTGCTTAGTCTCTTTTTTTTCACTTCAAGGGGTTGTGGGTTTGTATTTTATAGTGGTGCGGGTGTGTGGGTGTGGTATGTCTATGTCTCTCAGGTGTGTGTATTTTGCATTATCCAATGTGGTGTAGTTTTGTAAGTGTGCGTGTATTTTGAGCACGGCAGTGTGTACCGCCAATGGTTTACTGCGGTTGAAAGACCGCTGCGTCGATTTATGGGTCATGATACTGTGGGCGTATTCCTGTTGGCATAACAGTGTGGGTTTTGGTACTGACAGTTTATCACTGACCTTCAGTGTGGCAGACTTGTGTGGGTGTCTGTATAGTGGCAGATTTCTCTGTGTGGGTCATAATACCCGTGGCGGATTACCGCCGCGGTCACAGTATGTTGGTGGCCGTCAGCACGCTGGTATGCGGCATTTACGGCCAGGGTTGTAATGAGGGCCATAGTCTTGTCCAACCATAGATCGGGTGTGCACTCTTATTTTATAGCCTATCCCATTCATGCTTGTCTTGAAACTAGAGATTAGCACTAGTCATTGCGGAAGAAAACTACTTCAGTTCTGCAGAAGGAGACAGCATAAGGCCAAGACAGACAAGGAAGCCTGATGAGTCATTGCCTGAGTCTATTTAGAAAAGAGCGGATGCTGGGCATTCCAAGCCGTGCTCACATCATTTTTCCTCATCTTTACCACATCCCACACCAACTGTTGCACATGCCATTGTCTAAAGGTGGGACCAGTCAGTAGTCTTCATACAATTTTCACAGTGGGGTTGCTGCTATCAATTATGTCATTGAAGTCACAGGGACTGCCAAAATCCAAGTGCCACGCAAAGAACAAGTGTAATGAATGAGCCTCATTAGTCAGCAGTAGAGTGGAGAGGGTGTGGTATGCAGCCAGTGGTTTATTTTGGAGTACACTGGCAAAAATATATTACTAAAGCTTGATGAATTAGGGCACAGTCATTTACATGCAGCACATTTTCCATGGAAATGGCCACTAAATTTGCACAGACATAGTTTTACTGATAACACTACACAGCACACACATGATAATGTGTGGAAAGTGGATTCCAATGAATATTTTTCATTTGCGCATCAGAAAAGTAAAGTGTCTTGATTTGTGTTGATCCTTATTGTTAGACCTGTCAGCCTTAGGGTGGTGTTCCCCCAACTTTTTGCCTTCCTAAACCATTTTTAGAATTTGTTTTTGTGGGCCTTAGGACTCTACACAGTTTACCAGTGCTAGCCAGTGCTAAAGTGCTTGTGCTTACTCCTTATAGCATGGTAATACTGGCTTTCTCCCAACTGGCATATTTAATGTACTTATACTTCCCTAGTAAAATGCTACTACATGTCACCAGGGCCAGTAAATTAAATGATACTAGTGCACGTGCAGCACTGACTCTGTTGGACTGCTACTCTGAAGAAGCTACTGCCCTGCTATGATTACCTGCTGCCTGGTGCCTTCTTGCATGTAAAAGAAGAGCTGGACCTGCAGCTCAATCTTGAACCCAAGGCCCTGGAGTTACTTCAAGGGCTAGTCTGATGGCCTACTGATCTGAGCATCAGGTACATATCAGGCTCCCCAACAGCTCCTGGCTCGTTGTCAGAAAGTGCCTGACCCCAGAGTGGTGTCCCTGAAGTCCTGCACCCTTGGTGTGGCTCAGTAAAGCTTTTGGTCTCTTTGTGCTGCAATGGGCTTTTTTACACAAGAACTGTGCGGCTTGAACAGAAATTCAGTGCGAGCCACCACCAGCCCTTCTCTTCGGACAGCAAGCAACACCACTGCGAAGGACCATCAACTTGAAGCTCCAATTCTCTCGTACGCTTCGATTGGCCTGCCCTTCTGCACCACACCAATGCTCTCCTTGCTCCTGGAAACCCTCTTCAATGCAAACAGTCCCTTGGCACAGAATTTGAGATGGTAACATTTCAGCTACACTAACCAGGGTCTGTATCCAACCTGTGCCCCATCGTGGTTGGTCTGAACTTCTGACTTTGACCCTGTCTAGTGTGACTAGATAGCCGTGGTTGGCGCTTTCTGTTTCTTGGAGCAATTTTATAGTTTATTCTTTAAAAAATCCTTAAAAATTCACAACTCTGGTTCTACCGATTGGATATTTGTTTGTTTGGTATTTATGAAATTAAGCTCTCTTTTTCTAACCTTTTTTGTGTGGTGTTTTCATTGTTTTAGTGTTGCACAAATATTTCACACATTAAGCCTAGCTGCTTTGTGCCAAGATCCCAGGGGGTTCAGCACAGGTTAATTTGGGGTTTGCTTTTGCCTTACCCTGACTATGGCTGTGGTTGCTGCTTGATTAGGGTTCACATACCAGTCAACTAGGAACCCAAATCTAACACTTATAAAATACTTGCTCCCATCACACTTCAGAATTACAAAAGAAAATGCTTCATTTGTGTTTTCATAATTGCTGATACATCTTGGAACATGTGTACAGTTCGTGTTTTGCTGTGTTAGAAACACCCTGTAGCCTTTCCTTTCACTCACAGCAAGACTGCCATAAAGTTCACAAGTACACTCACTTTACAGTTAGAAATAAAAGTGTACACTAATCTCAATTTTAGAAGGCTGGGCAATGTATCCAAAGACAGAACCTAACAATTTACCTCCAAGACAAGATAAACTTAAAGGCATCTTTATTGCTAATTTACTTTCTGTATTCCAGCATGGTTATTGTGAGGGTGCTGCAGCACCCCCTTGACTCCAACTTCCAGCACCTATGAGAGAAGTGGAAAGAAGTAAAAGGTGCACACAAGTCATTGCTTGACTTGCTACTCTCATGCACTCACTGCACACAGTCACCAGCTAGGTCAGCTCTGGAACCCAACTAGCTGGACCAGCACTTTAATTTGACTTCATGTTGAGAACAGAATAGGTGTACTCTGCCTACGCTAGGACATAAACACAATAGTTGTAGCCACAAATCTCACTCTTTTTTCAGAGGGAGAAACAGTACTGTTTCAGAGATTATGATTGCTCTCACAATTCCTGTACTATGGGAGGCTTATACATAAGTCTGATTTTTACTTAGTAATTTAATGTAAAGTGGATGATTTTATAGTGTAGTTGACTTGACCCGTTGTCATTGCTGGATGAAGTACAGATACTTGGGCCTCATGTACAGTACCCCTTTCCAATCCTAAACCCTTTGATTCACAAAATCACAGTTTGAAACAGTAAAATGCTTTTTTCATGCTCAAAAGCCATTTTATGAGAAGGAAATATAGTTCTAGCATGTAAAATGTATTTTGTGATGCATTTCTGGAGTCCCCTCCTATTTCCGAGTCACAATAGAATGCAGCAATGTTTTAGGACCACAGTTATGATCACAAATCATTGATAAGTTACTGACCCCAAGCTGGGATGGTGACTTATTTGCAAAAGAGGAGGGGCCCATTTAGAACCCTTTGCCCTTTCGGACTCATGTTGGTACCCAGTTGTTCCCCCTGAAGTTTTCCAAAACAATCAACTTTGTTCTTTTTAGGTTGAGTCTGCAGGGAGTGCACATGCACTGTGGCTAAGGCTACAATCTTTGGCATCTGAAAAAAAACTCTCCAAAAACTCTCTAAGAAGGGGTTTTCAGCCCGTCCTTAATTACTACTCATTGGCACCATCATCATTCTTGTTTGCTGTCTTCTAGTTCGGCCACCTGTGCGATGTTGTCTCTTCTTTGTTTCCGGGTGGCGCATGGACCAAGTACAGATTAATTTAGATTGTGGTACTATTGCCTTTATTATTTTTTGCGTTTTTAAAACAATACAAACTTGACTCAACATGAAGGTATGGGACCCGGTACATGAGCACCAGTATTACACAAGTTCATTCACTTTTATTTTTGAAGCCAGACGAGATTAATCTATTTGCCCAGAATCACAGGCTGCTGAGGTGAGGCAGAGACTTGAATCTGGCTCCTCAGTTTAAATGTCAGTGCTCCGTCTGCCTACACTGCCCAGAGCCACACATCATTCTCATTTGCGTCGGTCATTTCAATCCAGAGGAGCATGTCAGGGACCAGATGTAGACTTTTCAATGACACCTTGTTCCCTGGAAACGTGCATGCGCTGCAGCATTTCTGGTGCAAGAGCCTTTTTAATGATTCCACTCCGCTCTGTAAGCACTGTTTGGCAGTTTGTTAATTTTTTATGTTCTACACACTCAAAAACAGATTAGAAGTTAGAAAAGACAGACTTGGGGGCCACTTTATGAATTTGGCAGATGGGAAAGCCCACCTGCCAAACTCCCAACAGGGTGGCTGCCACCTTCATGGCGACCACCCCGCCTGACCTGTTAGGAGTTTCCTGGTAGGTCAGCAGGCAGAAACCTCGGTTTCTGCCCGCTGGCCTAGCAAAAACAGGCTACAGCATTGTCTCTGGCTCGTAATCGAACCAGCAGCAATGCTGTAGCCCACGAGCTGCACCAGCACCCTTGCAATGTTTACTGTCTGCAAGGCAGACAGTGAACATTGTGAGGGTCCTAGGCGGGGAGGGGAACTGCACTTCCCATGCCAAGTGCCCTCTGCACCTGTTCTCCACCAGCCTTTTTATGACAGTGGAACCGCCATGAAAAGGCTGGAAAAGAACAAGGCCATAATCCGCAGGGCAGCGCTGCATGCAGCCCTGTCCTGGTGGATTACAATCTCCACCACTGCCAGGTTGTCGAGATCATGGATCCTGCCGGTGCTGGCAGAACCCTGATGGTCTGACCACCAGGTCTTAATGTGGCGGTCAGACCCCCACAACAGCAGCGGTCCTGACCGCCACCACGAGGCTGACGGTCTGAAGACTGCCAACCTCATAATGAGGCCCTAAATCAGACATACCAAATGATAACTGTTGAAAATACTGCCACTATCACATGTATCAATATGAGTGGCATACATGTAGATGATGTCTTACTATAAAATCAGTGCCAACCTTGCATACTTCTTTGGGAAAATCATGGTTAAACTGGCATTTCTAACTAAATAAGGACCCTGACATTGGCATAGACCCAATTACTGTAGTTTTCTTGTGGAATGTAACTACGCCATTTTACCTAAGCTTATTGTGCTTTCATTCGTTTGAGCTGCATCAATAAGGCACATTAAAAATTAGTAATTTTCTGATGTGTTGAGAAGAATGTTTTATCTTTTCCAGAATTTCAGCTGGGAGTTTGTTTTCTTGCTCTTGTTACCATTTTCCATGGAAAAAGCAACATTTGTCAGACAGCTGTTTGGCATGGAAGATGTCCCCACCTACCCAGTCTCTGTTTCACCTAACCCCCAACCATCCTGTCACTGTTTCTTCTCTTCCTCATACTTGATTTTTCAAAGCAGTGCTGTTTCATTTGAGGAACATGGGGTGCTTTAAAAAAAGTGTTCCATTTTAGAATGTAGTCTTCGGGATGGTGGTCTGCTGTTGCTTGCAGGCCACCATCATTATAATTGCACCCAAGCATGGGGATGTTGCAAATGGCAACCTGCTTAATGAATAATAATTTGGAAGGTCACTATTCTATAGGCAAAGGTCGGTGAGTTAATTGCGGGCACGTTTTGCAAACGTAATAATGGTAACAATCGGCCCCAAGTGTCTTCACGATATATGCTGGAATAACATGGTTGGGCTCCATCGGTTTCTTAGAGAGGGAAGAGCATGTATTGCGCCCCTTCGTAAATCTGGTGCAGTGATTTTGGCCTTGTTGGGCCACATTAGCGTAAAAAAATAATGCTTATGTGGTGCAAAGAGGCTCTAGGCTCTCTTAAATCTGGGCCACGGAGTCTTAGGTAGGCCCAGATTAAATTTTCATTAAGCCAGCCTGAGCTCACACATTTTGTGCAACTTTTTGTATGTAAAAACCCCTAAATTATACCATTATGCCACTTTCCAGGATTTTCCGTCTGTCTGCGACTGTCCAAATGTTCCTAGCCTGTGAGCATGAACATTGTGAACAAAGGCCCAAATTTAAGAAAAGTGATTCTGCATTACATGCAGCACCACTTTTCTTTTGCCCATCAGAGCCTCCCTAACGCCACCATGTGTGTGCCATATTAAACATGCAGCGCACCATGGCACAGGTTAGAGACAATAGCGTCATTCTTATTGATGCTATTGTAGTACCTTGCAGGATTAGCGCCAAATCCTGAGAGGAATAGGGGATCATTAAGAATAATGGTTTGCCCCCTTTTAAAGCCTGCTCTGTGCAGGCATTAAAAATATCCACTATTTTGCAGTCCCCCTAATGAGGGAACGCCCCTTTTGCATACAATTATGCCTGACGCAGGCATATTGACGCACAGGAGGTTACAAAGTGGTGCAATGCTTGCATTGTACCACTTTGTAAATCTGGCATGGTGAATTTGACCTAATTGAGCCACATTAGCGTCATAAAAAAGGGTGCTAATGTGGCGCACGGAGGCTCTAGGCCTTCTTAAATCTGGGCCAAAGTGTGAGCAGCTGCTGTGCGCATCATGTGCGATGTAGCATTTTTTTTTATTGCAAAATGCTTCTGTACACCCAAAATGAACACAAGGATTCATTTTGCAGTATAAAAATAGTGCTAAATGCTAGCTTTTACTGTTGTGTAATTTCACATAATCCTCCCGAAATTCCACACAGCTACGGAAAGAAAAACTAAACAAATGTTGCTCCCCCAAGATCTCAGGATCGATTTATGAGTTATTGCTATTCCAATCTTATTTCAAAAACGTTATCAGTATATGCCAAAGAATATTACTTGGAGGAAAAAAGACCAGATGGCTCATCTGTCTATGCGATCACGATATCTCTTTAATGATATATATCGAATTCAGTTAATTTATACATCCTCTGTTAAGCACACCGTATTTTTTAAACAGATGTTTTATGACCCAAGTGTATGGACTGGTTCTCTAAAGAATACTATCTGACAGGCTAAACCCAATTTTTTTTATAAAGTAAACCTGTCCTTTGAAAGTTGGACAGGCAACAACACTAGGAGAATATGTCAGATCAGTGGTTCAAATAAAGCATTGGATACTGCAACGTATTTCTCATGTTGCATTTTCTTGGCAAAAGCAACTAAATATTTTTGTGCATGTTTTCAAATGTAAGCTTTACACCATTTTGCTGCAAGGAAATTTACATGTGTTTAAGAATTTATCAATTTATCAAATAGAGACAATTGTTACTTATTCATCTTTCATATATAATTCACTTCCTTTCAAAGTCACCGCCTCCCATGAATACCTTCTGCTTGTTTACATTTATTAAACTATGACTGCCAATTCTTACACAATGACCCAAATGTATAATGCTTTGTGGCACTTTGGCCCTCTCATTTCTTTCATCCCACTTAAAAATCTTACTCAAAACCATGAGAGTGAAAGTGATGTGGAAGTGGACAACACGGGGTCATAGTGGTTCTTTTGTTAACAGGACATAATGGGATTACAACAGAGGTATTTGGCAAGAGCAGAAGGGCTAGCATATTAAAGGATGCACAGAGGAGCTGATTTGTTAGCGAGAGGAGAGCAGGAGCTCTACGAAAGAGTAGGCGTAAAGGAGAAGGAAGATTCAAAACTGTGAACCAGTGGGTTAGGAGCAAAGGCAGGGGATCAAATAGAAAAAGGAAGAATATGGTATAGGAGGTGAACCTTGATGAGATTATGTAAAGAAATATTTGGAATAGAAAGAGTCGAGATGCTGTAGTGGGTTTGGTTTACTTTCTATATATAGCATCTTATACCCTTCATAAGAGAATTTCTCAGTAACGTCGAGACAGCAGAAAAAGCATTAACAATGCCAATAGTTCTTGCTAATGAATGAAAATGATGTGTTTAGGCACTCAGGGCCTGATTCTAACTTTGGAGGACGGTGTTAAACTGTCCCAAAAGTGGCGGATATACCACCTACCGTATTACGAGTCCATTATATCCTATGGAACTCGTAATACGGTAGGTGGTATATCCGCCACTTTTGGGACGGTTTAACACCGTCCTCCAAAGTTAGAATCAGGCCCTCAGTCAGTCAGTCAGTCAAAAATCTTTATTCGGCAGTATGCTTTAAAAGCACATGTACATTACATACTAAAAAATATAAATAATTAAAATGCAGTTCATATAAATTCAGACAATAATAACAGAAAATCTTCAACCAACTAAATTGCAAGGCTGTATATATTGCCTTTGTCCAACCACCCATAAATATAAAAATAAATATAGAAATATAATAATTTACATATAATAAGATCCCAACATCAAAATAAGATCATGAATTACCAATTTATGTTAATATGTGTCTACTTCGACCAGTTCATATCGGTTCCTAATGGCCATGGCAGATTTGATAAAACTTAAGACAGAATAACACATTTGTATTGATGAGAGTCTTTGGATGCTAGTCAGTGCTTCCTTATAGGAAGTAGTTTGCAAATTGTGCACTCAATAAATCATCATACATGTTCCCTCTCACTCATCGGTGCACTCATGCAGACATTCATGCCTTCACTGACTCTTGCATGCATTTACTTTTCAGACACAAACACAATAAAATAAGTACAAATTCCTACCCAATATACGCAATAAATTAAAAAAATACAAGTAGATAAAAGAAAACCTGCAGCTATATAACCATGGTGTGCTTGCCATAACCAAACTAAACATATGAGCGGGTGTCTTTCTTGCAGGGTTACTATAAATAGTATTTTATTGTTTTAAAGTTCCAGCATGGCTGCCACATTTAGAACCAATGGGTTGGCCATCTTAAAATGGTAAAACAATAATACACTCTGGACAACCACATTTCATAATCGTCGGGCATGGTAAAGATGGCAACTTGCGTGGGCATGACTCCCTGAGTTCTCTGAAAGGCCAGCTGAAATATCCTGCATTATCCTTGTGGCGCCATTTCAATCCTTGTATTAATTGTATCAGCAGATGCCATGGAAGAGGATGGAATAAAATTACACAGTTGAGCTCAAAGTCCATGTGACAATCATTAAGTGATTGTCATTCCAAGAAGCTGCCTGCTGATGTGCCTGGGCATGGTCGGTGCCTCACTGATGAGGAGGCGGAGCTGGGAAGCCAGAGAGCCTGTCTGCAGGGAACATGCATGACTGGTGAGTGGGTAGTGCTGATGCGACTCAGCACCACATACTGTGACCAATTACAGTGTAGGAGCAGGCCCAGGCGGATCACGGGCCCTGCACTGGGTCGGACGCCAGTCACTGGGGACAGCATGGCTGGACTGGGCACAGCCTAGTTTAATAACGATATGATTCACTGAGCCTGATGGAGACCACAGTCTGCCCACGCAAAAGGTGAGATGGGGAACACCACATCCTGACCCTGCAGTGCATGTGAGGGTGAGATAGCCATGGATCTTCTGCTCTCCCTCATGCATTAAAGGAGACAAAACATGCAGCAAAATTGAAGGCTTGGGAGGCAAGGGTGACCTACAATAACAGGTTTAGTGAGTGAAGTCATCAGTGATGTCATCAATGATTTCATATGAGATATCACCAGTGACTTAATAAATTATGTCATAAACAGGTCATGGGTGATGTCATATGTGAGGTCATAATCGGTGCGTGGTAGCGGTGCAAGTTATTGTTAGTGCTGCTAACTAAAGCAGGTGAACTTCTGTTTGTTTTACTTCAAACATTTACATTGTCACTGAGAACTTCACCTAACTATAATTTTACTTTAATCTTTGTTTTTGTCAGTGAATTTCGAAGATTTTTGTAATTGAGAACACACACATTATTGTTACACCTAACTAGAAGGTTACTTTAACCTTTGGTATTTTTCAATGAATCTGAAGTTTTTTTTAAATAAAAATATAGATATAAATACATTGAAAGTAACAATTCCAGCAGTGTTGGACTGCCAATGTTCAACGTCTTAGTTGTTATAACTAACATATTCAGAAACATTCCCAGCATAGTTTTCATAGTCTTTATAGCTGTCTTTACATAAATATCATATTTATATTTCAAAAAGACACTGATCAGTGTTCACTATACCATAAACTCTGTGTTTTCAGTATCTACATCCATTTTTAAAGTGTGTGGTCACTCTTGCGAGAGGCTCCCAGGTGGCTCTCGGGAGCCTCGCAAGATTGTAGAGTTATAAATTTCATCCTAATCTGTTGTACAGAGTTCTTTTTCATCTGGTCAGTTATTTTTAAATGCTAATCTTTATTAATAAAGTCAGTACAGTATGCATATTATATTAATAATTTTGTTTACAAATTTATGGCTCTTGCGATATGATTGCAGGAGGCAAACACAAAACCACCTGCATAGACTTCAAGGGGGCTGTACTTCCTGTCTGGCTCTCGTGCTCTGCTCATGAGATTGTACATTTGGAATTAAGTTCAGAACAGTGTATTTTTGTAGTTTTGTGGGAAGTGTGACATGAGAAGTGTTGTTTAAAGTAGATGTATTGTTGCATTTCTAGATATAAACAAATGTGGATTTTTATACTCTGTTTGCGCCAGATTTGCATAATTTAATTTTACGCAAATCTGGGGCAAACTTAACTCTATATTTATTTTTTGCAACTATACATGTCTTGCGCCAAAATATTGGAGTTAATGTCATTTTTTGCCTGTGGACCACTACCTTGCGTCAATGAGATGCAAGGTAGGCGTTTCCAGGCAAAAAATGACTCAAAGGCCCTAGCACCTTATTTATCCTACCGTGCAAAAACATGCACGGGAGGAGGAGGGCCTTAAATAATGGCGCTAAGCCTGCTTAGCACCATTATTTAACACCTGGGTCAGGGCAAGCGTTAGGGGACCTGTGGGCCTTTTTCCATGGTCAGAGACCATGGAAACAGCCCACAGGTGCCCTTCCCTGGGTCACCCACACGCACACACACCTGGACGACACCTAAGCAGAGGGGGACCCATCCCAGGTAAGTCCAGGTAAGTTTTTTTTTTTGCAATGGCCATTGGGCTGGGGGGCATAACTTCTGTCTTCACTTAGACAGGAGTCATGTCCAGGGGGGTTGTGCGTGGAAATAATGATGGTAATCAGGTTAGAGTCATTTTTTTTACTCTAACCTGACTAGCGCCATTCTTTCACGCACAACCTCCAGTTTCCCCCACACCTCCCCACCCGATTAGCATCAGTAATTTGGACGTTAACTGGAACTCACCGCCAGCTAGCATCATAGCTTAAATATGATGCCTTGCTGGCGCCCAGGAATGGCACTAGCCGGCAGTATACTTTTTTACGCAAACCTGCGCTAATGGTGGTTTGTGCCAAAAAGTATAAATCAGGATCAAAGTTCTCTATTTCGACCATTGCACGAGAGGCTCACGAGACACATGTGAGGCACCTGGGAGAGGTAAGACATCCCAAGGAAGGATTGTGTTTAGTTCATATGTATGTTTTTGTTTAGCAAAGAAAGATTCCTTCCTTGTCACTTTATTTGGCTATTGGGTTTTGCTGTGGTTAGACCTTTTTCCCTAGCTCTCTGACATTGCTGATTTCCTGTCACCAGAATGTCATCCTCCAATTCAGATGATAACTTCTGCTCCTGCAACTCAGCCACCTCAGCCACCCAAGGAGTCCTTGATATGGCTATTTTTTTAAATAAGGCCTGGTGGGAAAAACTGCCAGCTGAATATATCATACATAAAATATGCAAAAATGAGTTTGCCAGGGGCAGTAGGAATAAGCAATACAACATGAGTACTACTGGGAAGTGTCGACATTTAAGGAGTATGCATGCACAATGCCCTGCTCCAGCTGTTAGCCCCTGCTGCAGAGCTTGATAACCCCATAGGAGTGTCCCTATCGTTTCAGCCTGGTGACACTGTGTCTGCCCCTGTACTCAACACTAAAGCAAATAACAACCCGGCTTGCTTAAATAAAGCCCTTTTTTGCTGCATATGCAAACAAATAATTTTTTCTTCTGAGACAAGCAGAGCTGCGCAGGACAAGATTGTCGAGGTTATAAATGCCCACAAAGGCAGTCGATTTTAAAACTTTTTTCAGTTTTTTTTTCTCCATGTAGTTTTGAAGCCATTGATGTTGTTTTTTTAATACCGTTTTTTAGTTTTCATTATACCTTTTTATTTAAAAAAAATACAAAAAGGTAAAAATGTTAAAAACATAAAAAATACAGTTGTTCAAAAATGTTACCTAACAAATCTCTTTTTAGAGATACCCTTTAGTTTCATTATGTATGTTGTTTATGCAATGTTACCCTGTTTTTTCTTCTGGATGACTCTCACTAGTCACTTGTGAGAGTCACAATGCACTCATAGATAGCATGGAAACACTTATGACACTTTTGCGAAAGCCTGACTCACAGTCCTCTACGTCCACTGCAATAATTTTTGTGCACGAGATTTTGACTACCCATTTTGTATACCATACTGTGAGTCTCTGTGAGAGTGTAAAATTACTTTAGAGGAAAAATATACATTTTCCTTCATTACAATACTTATTCCTTATAATCCCCCCTACTAGACTATGGGGAGACACTGCCTACTCCACTGAGACCTTGCATGAAGGTAACTAGTGTGTGGAGTAAGGTTTAAAGAGACACTGCCTCTCCATTCAAACCTTTCCCCAGGCTCTGTGATATGCATAGTAGGGATGGGGACATATTCACCTCATAAGTAAGACCTCACTATGCCATAGTAAGTATAACAAGTTCTAGCCTCCCCACTGAGACCTCTCCTCAGGGAAATACCCATATATATTTTTGTGTGGGAATGGATTTCCCTGTCCACTCACAGCTCTCCCCAGCATGACAGACATATACAGTAGTATGTAGGGAAACCTTGTCTTCAGCACTAACACCTATCTCCAGGACAACATGTATGTACAGTGTAGTGAAGCAGTGGCATCTGTTCTCACACCTCTCCTTAGAACAACAGCGATATGCAGTACGGTCTGGGAAGGGGGTGAACAGACCAATAACACATCCTACCAGGGTGAGAGATGTCTGTAGTCGGTTTTGAGAAACATTTCTCGCTCTACTCATACCTCCTCTCTTACTGACACTGACACATAATAAGCAGATGGGGGAAACCTCCCTGTTTTCTGACACAAGACTTATGCATGATAACTCTGCATAGGATACTGTGGGGAGATACTGGCCTCTCTCCTGTGACCTGTCTCTTGGATGATGTTTGTGCAAATTAGGGTATAAAAAGTGGCTAACCTGTCTGGTCACAGCTCTCCCCAGTATGACAGATGTACAAGTAAAGCATGGAGTTGAAATTACGTATATGCTCAGAAATCTGTCTTCCCCAACAGGTAGAGAGACTATGATATCAAAACAAACTGCCTTCTCATTTGAGACATCTCCCCAGAACAACATATGTGCAAAGTAGGCTGTGGGTTGAAACTGTTTTCTTAGCACATAACTCTCTTCATACTCAAGAATGTCCATAGTAAAGTATAGAATGGAGCATTCGCTCTTGAGAACTGTGGCTTGGGCATGTCCATACTTGATTGTGGAGACATACTCACCTCTGTTTCAGATGCCTCCAAATGTCAAGACCTATATGTGATAGGGTGTGCACACAGCAACTGATAGCAGTGTGTAGTCGAGAATAAAGATGTAGTTCCCTTGTGCCAATATCTCTCTCTTAAAACAGAGTTTCCTATACTACAGCATGCACATCAAGTAATCTCTGTTGGAACACCTCACTGTTGCATGATAAGTAACCATAGCTGCATAGCAAAATAATAGGCATCTCCTTTGCCAATTCTCTGTAGCCTAAAATATTACCATGGTGGCCTATATAGATACATGTATATATGAGCAGTATATTTACAGTCCCTGAACTGCCAGTTTTACTTAATATCACAATGCTACAATTAAACTGCCAGTTTTGCTTAATATTACAATGCTATAATAAAATTGAAATGTATGTATTAAGCAAAGAAATGAAAAAGTAACTTTAAACTTTTTTCTCACAACAAAACAATTTAATAACAATACAACACTGTAAACACAATATTATCAAATTATGGGGGTCATTACAACATTGGCGGTAAAAGTCGCTTACCGCCGTTCAGAAGACCGCCAATACACCGCCGCGGCCGCGGTAGACCGCCACAGCTATTATGACACACATCTCGGAATCCGCCGAAATTCAGACACCCACGCAACACCGCCACACCAAAGGTCAGCGATAAACATGCGGAAACAAAACCTCCACCTCCATGCCAACAGAAACACGCCCATGCTATTACGACCCACGAATCCACGCGGCGGTCTTTCAACCGCGGTATTCCATTGGCGGTACACACTGCCGTGCTCAAAATACACACACATATACAAAACACCGCCACATTGGACAATTCGAATTACATACACCTGATACACATACACACACCACTCCCACACACCCAACACAATATAAAATACACACCCACATCACCCACAAACCCCCTACAACCACAATGTCTGAAAGAAGGCCAGAGAGACAGCACAGCAATTGACAACCCCATCACACAGAGGCACACAACACCATCACCCACACAACATCCACGCACAAAACACCACACACCACTACACTCACCACACTCATCACCACATACACCACCCCACACCTCACCCACACCACCCCATGGCACGCCAAAGACACCCCCGCTTCTCTGAGGATGAGCTCAGGGTCATGGTGGAGGAAATCGTCCGGGTAGAGCCACAGCTATTTGCATCACAGGTACAGCACACATCAATAGCCAGGAAGATGGAGTTATGGCGCAGAATAGTGGACAGGGTCAACGTTGTGGGACAGCACCCAAGAAATAGGGAGGACATCAGGAAGAGGTGGAACGACCTACGGGGAAGGTGCATTCCACGGTCTCCAGGCACAACATCGCGGTGCAGCGGACTGGCGGCGGACCCCACCTCCTCCCCCACAACTAACAACATGGGAGGAGCAAGTCTTGACCATCTTGCATCCTGAGGGCCTTGGAGGAGTCGGTGGAGGATGGGACACTGGTAAGTCAAATCTTAACTATCATATCCCCAACCCTACCTGCATGCTATCACACCCCCCCACCCTCACCCCCTCCCCTATCACTCCAAATCCTCACTAATGTACCCATAACACAAACCACCCATCCCAACACCAAGCCCTGCATGACACAACTAAGCATGGTCACCCATCACCAAAGCATGCTCACTGCACATACCCAGAACACCCCCCCAACCATCATTACACAAGGCCCCACACAGGAATTCTTGCACTGGGGTTCACGCACACCCACCCATTGCACAACATTTCCACACACATGCAATAATCATGATCTCATGCCCCTGCAGGAACCCGAAGGACCGTCACCACACCAGAGGGTCCAGACAACACCACTCCACCCCCAGAAGAGGCCCACAGTGACGACAGCAGCTCTGCCCTACTGGATCTTGATGACCAGCCCGGACCATCGTGGGCCTCAGGACAGTCGGTTCCCCTTGCACAGGCACAGCCCAACACCGACCTTCCACCCTCTGGTAACACCAGCACAGCACCCACCCAGCGGGCCCAAACCTCCCTACCCAGGACAGGTCAATCAGCGGTGTGTCCACCACTACAGGGCACCCAGGGTAACCCACCACCCCAACAACAACAGGGACCTGGGGGCAGTGGTAGTGGGCACACGGTCCAGGGGACGGAGGCACAGGAACATAGGGGAACTGGGAGGGCTGCTGTGCGACAGAGGGAGGACAGGCCAAGGGAACCAACTCTCCACGAGGCGCTCTCCTCCATCATGGGAGCCTACCACCACTCCCAGGAGACGATGGTGACGGTCCTGGACAAGTTGCAGGAGACCCTGCGCCTGCAGGAGGAGCAGTATTTGGGGTTCAGGGAGGAGCTCAGGACCATCGGCTCCGCCCTGGACACAATCGTAGGGGTGCTGAAGGACATACAGCAGACCTTGAGGGACACTGTGGCACTCCAAGGGGCCCCTGACACTAGCCAGGACGATGAACTGCCCACCACCTCCGCCGGCGCTAGTGGACAGGAAGCCACGCCACAGGACCACCACACCAGCACCCCACCCCCTGCAGACGGACAACCACCATGCAAGCGGTCCCTGAGATCTAGGAACAGGACAGAGCAAGATGGTAAGACCCCCGCCAGGAAATAAGACCACCCTGATTGTCCTCCCACTGTCCCACTTTGTTACCCTGTCCATATTCGAACTGCCCCAGCTCCACTTCCTATGCCCAGATGGGCAGTGCACCTGTGAGACTAATAAACTGGACTCTGCCATGGACATTCCTCCACCATCCCCCATCACCATTTTACAACCCCCCTTCATTCATTTTTTGAGCACTGAAATAAACACCCTTGAAACACAAAACAATCTGGAGTCAGTCTATGATTTTGTACTTTGTATTATCAATGACAGTGTCATAATGGCTGTACCATTGTAAGGCTAACATACCTATGTCACACATCACAAGCCCTTGAAGGATGCAAGCAGTTGACACGTAGGTTACCACACCTGTGAAACCATAATGGAAGGGTACAACTCAGTTAACAAATAGTGATTGAAATCGACAAACAGGATAGAGGTAGACGTGTGAAAGTGAATGTAATGTTAAACCTGAAAATGTTCTCACTTGTGTGTCACTGGAAATATTGCAGTATGACTGACTCCCTGTTGTCGTTTTCTTCTTCCTCAGCTTCATCCTCATCACTGTCCACAGGCTCCACAGATTCCACAGCTGCTACAACACCGTCATCTGGATCATCCTCCTGCAGAAAAGGCACCTGGCGTCGCAAAGCCAAATTATGGAGCATGGATCAGGCGATGATGATGTCGCACACCTTCTTCGGTGAGTGGAATAGGGATCCACCTGTCATATGGAGGCACCTGAACCTGGCCTTCAGGAGGCCAAAGGTGCGTTCGATCACCCTCCTAGTCCGCCCATGGGCATCATTGTACCGTTCCTCTGCCCTGGTCCTGGGATTCCTCACTGGGGTCAATAGCCAGGAAAGGTTGGGGTAACCAGAGTCCCCCAATAGCCATACACGGTGCCTCTGGAGTTGACCCAATATGCAAGGGTGGTGGTGGGGGTGTTTGGTGGGTGTCCCCCTAACTTTTGCCTCCCCCCTCCCCCGTGTCGTAGGTGCAGTACTCACCGGTGTCTTCTGCGCCAAAGTAGCTGTTGGTTGTAGAGGAGCAGAAAGACAAGGGCAGGGAGTATTTGTAATTCCGGCTCCATGGAGTCCTCGTGGGATGTGTTAAGGTGAGCGTTTTCCCATTGCAAAAGCTGTTTCTGCCGTGTTTTTATCCACGGTGAATCCGCCCCGGAAAAGGTGGCGGATTGGTGGGTTGTAATACTGTGGGCGGTACATTGTCTCCCTCCTGTCTGTTGGCGGTAACCGATGCGCTGCTTGTCTGTACCGCCGTGGCGGGCCATGTGTTAAAGTGGCTGTCTTAGTTGGCGGTTTCCGCCAGGGCCATAATTCCCTTTTTTTGTCCGCCGGCCTGTTTGCGGTATTTCCGCAGCTTTAGCACCGTCCGCCAGGGTTGTAATGACCACCTATATGAACAACTATAAAGCAAACAAAACACAACAAGTGCCAATGTCTCCCCTTCCTTTTTACTTTATTTTCTTTTATTTGCCTACTTCTCTTCCAGTCTCTCAGCCACATTAGCCTACCAAATAGTGTTCAAGTAAATATCAGCAGGCAAGGTGGCAGGAAGGTTTCAGCAAAGTATCATGTCTACAAATTACAGCTCACAAAGCCTAGATCGGCAGAGTTAGACCATGCTGCTGAACTGCACAACTGCCCAGTCACTGCCACACCCCTAAAACCTAAAACACTGTGCTTCAAGACATAGTAATTGCTGAAAAGCAGAATAATCATGCTTGTGTTAGCACAACTGTTTTGCTGCTTATTTAGGCAGATTATTTTTCCTCAGACACGTTTCCACTTGCCTCTTAAAAAAACAAAATAACAAAAACAATAAAACTTACATACTGATCAGCAATTCATAACAATGGTACACCACTATACTGTATTGTCTAAGATGTACTATATTTTTCACCACCAGTAACATATTTATATCTAGTGCACCAGTAACTTCTTATTCCTTTCCCCTGAAAAAGCCCCACACTATCAACCAGACTATTTATTTTTGCAATTCAAACATGTCAAGAACTCTGCTTCCATAACAGTTCTAAATAACACAATCATCATAAAATACCTTTGTTAACACTCACCACAGGGTTTCACTCTAGAAATAAACATCTCACCATTAAAACGTCTCATAGGACTCAAATATATATAATGAGGATCATAAGAACAGTAGAGGTTGTGCTACTATATTTGTTGTTTTATAACTTTAGAAACTGGACATTCTTTACTTACAAGTATATAAACAGTGTTTACACTTTTTTTAACACAATCTGCAAACCTTGCTCACATCTCTCTATCTCAAGATGTTTACCTCTCAGAAGCTATATTAATACATCCACACCTCGTGAAACAGTTCTCCACTCTGTAAACAGGGAGTAGAATAACTTTACCAAAATGAGTACACTTGTTGACACATCACAACAAACTTTATAAAATATATTATTACATACCTGAACTTTAAGTTATTTTCTAAATACAGATGAAGATACCAGTCTCTTTCACCTCTACAGAAATTCACTTTTGCTGAGCACAACTCAAACAGACTTCCTTCTCCTTCAAAGCACCAAGGAAAAACTGAGCTATTTCTGGTTCTGTACACAATCACATCACAGCATTTATTCAACCATATAATAACAATGGCAACTATTGGGTGAACCTTCTTGTAGGATTGTAAAATATCTCCTAGTAGGCCTAGTATTTTTACTTGCACGTTTTGCAAGATACTCACAAGATTGTAACGTTTTTTTAAAAATAAGGATTAACCATCTACTTATTACCATACTTATCTCTTACACACTTTTTCTCAAAAACAAGCACCACAATATCCATTGGTACATATAAATGTATTGTGAAGTCATGTACTCATTTTTACTATTCACAATCCCATGAGAGTCCAACAAGATCGTAAAAATTAGTTTAAAACATTATGGCCCTCAGTATGACACTGGCTGTAAATCCCGCTTACTGCCATGCTGACGGACGCCAACATACCACTGTGGTGGCGGATATCCGTTCACCATATTATGACACACACACCAATCTGACAGATTGCAACCACATACACAAATCCGTCAGACCAAAAGTCAGTGATAAAGTGGCGGTCCCAAAACCCATACCATTATGCCAACAAAACAATGGCCATCACATTATGACCCATGAATCACTACAGCGGACATTCAATGGCGGTAAACCATTGGCGGTACATACCGCCGCTCTCAAAATGGCACCCACTTACAAAACAACACTGCATTGGCCAATACTAAAACACACACCTGACACCCATACACCCACACCACAAAAAAACACACACCCAAATTACCCACAACTCCTTACGAACAACAATTGTCACCAGGAGACTGAGAAGAGAGCACAGAGACAACTACATACACACACCATTTACACCCGTAAACCCATCACACACCCTACCACATCACCCAACACACCCTCACTAACACACATCACACAACACCCATGGCACCACAAAGGCACCCCTGTTTCACTGAGGAGGAGTTAAAGGTCATGGTGGAAGAAATTGTCAGGGTAGAGCCACAGCTTTTTGGAGCACAGGCACAGCAGATATCTATAGCAAGGAAGATGGAGCTATGGCAGAGAATCGTGGACAGGGTCAATGCCGTGGGACAGCACCCAAGAACAAGGGATGACATCAGGAAGAGGTGGAATGACCTACGGGGGAAGGTACATTCCATAGCACCAAGACACCAGCTTGCCATACAGAGGGCTGGCGGTTGACCTCCACCTCCTCCCCCACAGCTCACAGCATGGGAGGAGCAGGTACTGGCAATACTGCATCCTGAGGGACTCACTGGAGTTGCCGGAGGACTGGACCCAGGTAAGTCAATATTTACCACCTATACACCCCCCAACACCTGCATGCCATCTCACACCCACACCCTCACCACGTCAATCCATCCTACACACTGCACCTACACATCTCACTAATTCCAATGCCAAGCCCTGCATGCCATATCAATGCATGGACACCCCTCCCATCCCTGCATGGACACCCATCACTAAAGCATGTACAGCATAGGGAAACTGACAATCCCACAATACATCACCATGCACAAGCAAAAGCTGGCAGGGCAACACCAACCATAGAGGGGAAGCTAGGGAAGTAGAAATCTCATACACTTGAAGCATAATACATAATTTACATCCCCACTGGTACCCTGGCCAAAGTCAGTGGAGAGGAGGTGCCACCACTATCTAGTTCCCCAACAGAAGAGGCCCCCAGTGATGACAGTAACGTTGGACTTTTGGATCTGGAGGACCTACCTGGCCCATCAGGGACCACTAGACAGCCGGTCACGCAAGCCCACTCACAGACCACCACAGAGCCTCCTCCATCAGGAACCAACACCACAGCACCCACCCAACCAGCGTACCCAAACCTCTGTCCCCAGAACACATCAATCAGCAGTGTACCCACCTGTACAGGGCCCCGCAGGCCACACCTCGTCCCCAAGACAATCAGGGACCTGGGGTCAGTGGCAATGGGCACACCGTTCATGGGACAGGGGCACAGGCCAACAGGGAAACTGGGAGGACTGCTGTGCGCCAGGGGGAGGACAGGAGTAGGGAACCAACTCTCCAGGAGGTACTCTCCGAGATCCTGGGTGCCTTCCAGCTTTCCCAGGACACGATGGGCCAGATCCTAGACAACGTGCAGGAGGACAGGCGGCTGCAGGAGGGACAATATCCCTGATCTCCATAGCAGGGATGCTGGCAGACATGGCCAACATCATGAGGGAGGAAACAGCACACCAGTGGGCCCCTACCACTAGCCAAGTCAACTGAACAGCCCTTCACTTCCGCTGCTGCTAGTGGCCAGGAGGCCCCACCACAGGACCCACAGGCCACCAGCATCCCTCCCCCTGCAGAAGATGAACCACCCCGCAAACCTTCCCTGTGACCCAGACAGAAGCCAGAGACACTTGCCAAGACCACCGCCAGGAAATTAGACTCTCCTGATTGTCCACCTTGTGTCCCACTCAGTCACCTTGTCCACCTTGAACTGCCATTGCTCCCTTTCTATGGCCCATTGGAAACTGCTCCTGGCTACAAACAGACTGAAACAATACCCTGGACCTTTCTCCATTATCACCCCATTCCATTGCACTTTCCCCTCTTTTTCTTAGCACTACAATAAACACCCTTGGATAAAACTCGACTACTAGTATTTCATGTTTTGCAAATTTGTATTGATTGAAACAGCTACATCCATTGCAAATGAACTGTACATAGTGAGAGCATAGAATGAATGACCTGTTCCTGTCTGTAGTGATCACATTAGGACAAGGTTCTGCAAAGTCGGTCCTGGAGAGCCGGGTCCATGCCAGATTTTTAGCATATCCACATTTAGAAAAATGTAGATTTCTGAAACATCTTGTTTCTAAATGTGGATATGCTTAAAATCTGGCATGGACCCGGCTGTCCAGGACTGACCTTGCAGAACCCTGCATTAGGACATTGTTGTCATATAACCAACATCTGTAAAATGATAATCCATAGGTGACAGTAAGTAGAGGTAACAAGTGGGTAATGCCAGCATGCCACACAGAATACAACAATAGTCATAGATATGTGAATTTGCACGGTCTCACCTGTGTGTCATTGGAAGTACTGACTGATCACTGATGCTCTGTTGTCCTCATCCTCATCCTCATCCTCCACCTCCTCATCCTCACTGTCCTCAGGGTCCACTGCTGCCACAGGGGTATCTCCAGTCTCCTCTTCCAGTAGAAAAAGCATATGGCGTCTGAGGGCCAGGTTGTGCAACATGCAGCATGGCACTACTATCTGGCAGACCTTCTTGGGTGAGTAGCACATGGATCCGCCTGTCTGATGGAGGCACATGAACCTGGCATTCAGGAAGCCGAAGGTCCTCTCAATGATCCTTCTCATTTACCCATGTGCCTCATTATAACGTTCTTCAGCCCTTCCTCTGGGCTTCCCTGGCATTCCTCACAGGGGTCAGCAGCCACAATAGGTTTGGGTAGCCAGAGTCACCTGCAAGTATTGAGGGACAACAATTAGCCACAACCAACCCAATTTGGTTAACAGCAGAGGCATACACTAACATGCACTGGGTGGGGACCAAGGCTCACCTATAAGCCACACGCAGTGCCTCTGTAGTTGGCCCATTACATTTGGGATGCTGCTCAGAACAAAGGCATAATGCCCCGACCCAGGATATTTAGCATTGACGTGGGAGATGTACTGGTCCGCTAGGCACACCATGTGCACATTCATGAGTGGAAACTCTTATGATTCCTGTACACCTGTTTATTCTGCCGGGGGAACAAACGCAATATGTGTTCCGTCAATCTCACCAATAATATTGGGGATACGTACCATTGCATAGAATCCAGCCTTCGCTGTGGCCAACTCTTCCACCTGGGGGAAAGCAATGAAGCTGCACATGTGTGTTACCAGGGCAGATAAAACTCTTGCCAGCACGATTGAGAACATTGGCTGTGACATTCCTGCTTCCAAGCCCACTGTCACTTGGAAAGAACCTGTTGCCAGGAATTGGAGCACTGATAGAACCTGCACAAGAGGGGGGATCCCAGTCAGATGAAGGATAGCTGAGATCCGGTCAGGCTCCAACTGGGCACACAGCGCTGTGATTGTGGCCCTGTCCAGTCTGTAGGTGAGTATAATGTGCCTGTCCTCCAGGGTAGCTAAGTCCACCAGGGGTCTGTAGATGGTGGTATGTCTCCATCTCCTATTCATCCGCAGCGGTAGGTATCTAAGGGGCAGAAGAGTGAGTAGGCTGTCACAATTTGAACAACTATGCCACAACAGCAGTCCACATTGTGCAATTATGTATTGGGCCAATGTAATTTTCAAAGTATGTGCCTATTCATCCTGTGACACAGCAATTATCAATAGGCCTGTTCACCCCCCCTGAAATGGAGAACGCCTGTCCTGTGTGGAGGGACAGGTGGAAGTGAGGTAATTCAGCCGACATTGGGCATCTTGGCGGTTGGCAGTCGTGAACCGCCGTGCAATTCCTCATTGGATAATATTTGGACCTATGGGGTACACTGGCCAATGGGGATGTGTGCCGCCATTTTCTCAACTATTCCACACTTGTTTCCTGACTTTCCACAGGAGAAGACCTACACTGGATGTGCTACTGTGACCTGTATATGGGACCTACTTGCCCGTGTGACCGGGGAAAGGGCCCCAGCCTTCAATTCGGAGGAGTTGGTGCGACTGGTAGATGGGGTCCTACCCCAGGACGGACTGCTGTATGGGCCTTCAGACCAACAGGTGAGTACACTGTGGGCACGATGCATGTGGCATGGGTGCATGGGGATGTGTGTGAAGGCAATGCGTAGGGGGTGATTATCTGTTGTTGGTGTACATGTCATTCGCTGGTCAATGTGTGTGCCAATGATGATGGAAACTGACATGTTGGGCCATGTGTGTGACAGCCTGGACTGTCAGTTTAATGGTGTTTTCCTGTCTTTAATGCTTCTGCAGGTCAGTGCTCATCAAATGACGGGAATATGGCATGCCATCGCCAAGGAGGTGCTGACCCTGGGGGTCTATGGCAGGTGGAACACCCACTGTAGGAAACAGTGGGAGGACCTGTGACGCTGGGCACGGAGGACTGCAGAGGCCCAGCTGGGGGATGGCCTCCCAATGAGGAAGGGGTGCCTGTCGGACCCTGACCCCCCCGATGGCCCGCATACTGGTGGTGGCCTACCCTGAGCTGGATGGGCGCTTGAGGGAATCACAGCAACCACAAGGGGGTGAGTACAGAGGGTATCATTAACACTTTTGGCTGGTGGGGTGGTATCCGGATGGTGGTTGTGTGTTAGTGGGTGCCCCTAAGACCAGACATTGCAGTGTGGGTTGTCTGAAGGGTAATGGTTGCATGGCAAATACAGGCAACCTAGCTTGTTAGTAGTCACTTCTAGGCAGGGGTGCATGGGTCCTGCATTTGGCGGTGTGTGCTCCTCTGCATGCCTTGGTGACTAGCCATTTTACTGGTAGTACAATGCATAGTGTGTAGGCCTGTTGCCTTCGTGTGAGGGTGCTGTGTATGCCAACAGTGGTGTTGGTGCAGTCATTGACCTAGTGTATACTTTGTGTCTCTCCCCCCTTTTCTTGTTTTGTCATCGTGTCCTTGTGTGCATTAGCATCCTCTGGCGGAGGAGCAGGGGCACCAGCGACAGAGGGAGCTACATCCCACAGAACCCTGGAGGCAGAGTCCACTGACGCCGAGGGAACTAGTGGGACAGAGGGCGAGGGGAGCACCACGGGGGAGACAGTAGGAGATGACACCGACTCAGATACCTCCTCTGATGGGAGCTCCCTGGTGGTGGTGGACACCTCTGTGACCAACCCAGCTGCAGGTACAGCCACCACCACCCTCAGCGAGTTACCCATTCCCACTCACCCAGGATGGCGGGCATCTCCTTCGCCCCAGGCACCTCAGTCCCTGTAAGCCCTGCTGTCCTGAATGAGGAGGCTATTGACCTATCTGAGATCCATCTCTGTAGGGCAGTCAACCATTGTGAATGCCACCCAGGGGCTGGTATCTGAGATGCAACAATGAAATGCATTCTTGGAGGGCATTCATGGTGGATTGGCAGCCCAACAGAGATTGATTCAGGCTCTGGCCTCCTCTCTGATGGCAGCCATTGTCCCTGTTTCTACCACCCCCCTCCAAATTCCACTTCCCAGTCTCATTCTCCTCAACCCCAACCCACCCCAAGCACACATACAGATGACCATGCACACAAGGCCACACAAGATTGGCACAGGCAAACACAAGCACCACACTTCATCCCACATGCACTCACACAAACACCATATTGTTGCAGACACGACAACATCCACTGCCTCCACTGTCTCCCCCTCTTCCTCCTCCACCTCCCTCCCAGTCATGTCCACCCTCACACCTGCATGCACTACATCTACATCCACTATCAGCATCACTACACCAAGCAGAACACACACCTCACTGGCAGATATCTCCACAACAGCCATGCATGCATCCCCTGTGTGCTCTCCCACTGTGTCTGTCCCCCCTCCTAAAGTACACAAAAGCACGCACTCAGACACTCAACAGCCATCCACCCCACATCAGAATACAGACCATTCACCTGCACCCAAATCCAGCAGACATATACCTGCAACAACCACTCCTTCATCCTCCACTCCCATACTCCTCCCTCCTCCCAACCCAAAATCCCTAAAAAGCTTTTACTTTCCCAACTTGACCTCTTCTCTACCCCTCCCCCGTCCTGCACGTAGGGGCAGGATACTAAGGACACAGCCCAGCACCTCAGCCAAACAGTCCACGAGGACAGAGGTAGCACCACGTACTCGTGGTGGTAAGGATACCATACCTACAACACAGAAGTGGAAGGAGCCAGCACCAGCAGGGAAGAAAGAGAAGAGTCCTGCACCAGCTGTGAAGAACGGTAAGGGGCCTGCACCAGCTGTGAAGAAAGGGAAGGAGCCTGCACCAGCTGTGAAGAAGGGGAAGGAGCCTGCACCAGCTGTGAAGAAGGGGATGGAGCCTCCGCCATCAGGCAGCTAGGGGAAGACTCCATCCACCCCTGCCAGGAAGTGTAAGGGATCCACAACCCATGTACAGGAGGAGACAAGGCACTCTGCACCAGTGGAAGCTGTCAGGCTAACACAGCCACCACCACCAGTGGTCACGGTCCCCCCACACCCAGCTGTGGTTGTGCAGCCATCAGGAAGTACAGGGGCTGCTGAGGAGACTCCTCCAACGATCACCACAATGCAACCATCAGTGAGTGCAGGGACTGCCCAGAAGACTCCTCCGACCACCACCACAATGCAGCCATCAGTGAGTGCAGGGGCTGCCCAGGAGACTCCTCTGACCACCACCACAATGCAGCCATCAGTGAGTGCAGGAGCTGCCCAGGAGACTCCTCCAACCACCATCTCAGTGCAGCTGTCAACGCCAGAAGACGCCATGAAGGCCACCCTCCAGGGGATACTGTGCGGGCTGCCCCCTCCAGAACCAGTGGGCAAGTCACCCACTTGGAAGACTGTGGCCTTGCACTCCCCAGGACAAAGCAATGGGCATGTTGCCCCCTCCAGAACCAGTGGGCAAGTCACCCACTCCAGAGATTGTGGCCTTGCACTCCCTAGGACAAAGCAATGGGCATGTTGCCATCTCCAGAACCAGTGGGCAAGTCACCTACTCCAGAGACTGTGGCCTTGCACTCCCCAGGACAAAGCAGTGGGCATGTTTCCCCCTCCAGAACCAGTGGGCAAGTCACCCACTTGAAAGACTGTGGCCTTGCACTCCCCAGGACAAAGCAATGAGCATTTTGCCCCTTCAGAACAAGTGGGCAACTCACCCACTCCAGAGACTGTGGCCTGGCACTCCCCAGGACAAAGCAATTAGCATGTTGCCTCTCCAGAATCAGTGGACAAGTCACCCTCTCCAGAGACTGTGGCCTTGCACTCCCCAGGACGAAGCAATGGGTATTTGGCCACCTCCAGAACCAGTGGGGACGTTCCCGTATTCGGCTGAGGTGCCCCCGTCTCCCTGAGGTGCCTTACCACTTGCAAAATGATGCCCCTGCAGTGATCTCTCAGGCTGTGTCAGGAAACATGTTGGGCCTTGGAATGTGCCTTGTGTGCCCTCATGACTTTGGACTGGGCATTGGTCCTTTATGGACATTTGTACATATTTGGTTTGTGTGATGGATTTTGCTATGCTAATACATCGTTGTTACTCTGGCATTATGGTCCGTGTATTATTCTGCTGTGTGTGTTGTGCGATTGGTTTCTGTGTGCAGCTGGTTGTGTGTATGGTGTGTGTGTCGTGCATGTGTGTGTCAGTCTCATTTTCCTCCCACTTTCCCTTGTATGCTAGGCGGCTGTACTCACCGTTGTCGTCTTCATTGGCGTTGGTATTCCAGGTGGAGCATGACGTAGAAGATCACCGGGAAAACTTGCAGTTTGGGTTCCATGGCGGCGTGGATCTTCCCTGTGTCTCCAAAGGTGAGTCCTTTCACTTCTGAGCTCTGTTTTCGCCAGGCTTTTGTTGGTGTTGGTACCGCCCCAGAAAAGGTGACGGTTTCCTGGGTCATGATATGGTGGGTTTTACTTTGTCTCCCGTCTGGCTGTTGCCGTCTACCACTGTGGTGACTGTTGTTTCCCCTGTGGCAGTTGGTGTGGTACATTGGCTGTCTATGGTAGTTATGACAGCCATAGTCATAATTTGGCGGTACTTACCACCAGCCTGTTGGCGGTATTACCACCACTTCATCATTCACCACTAGGTTTGTAATGAGGGCCTATACGTTTAGAATCTTTACAGTAGTTATCCCTCAGACACATCCTCTTTAAATCTAGGGGTAGAGCATGCCCTTCTTCTGCCCCCTTATATAGCTTTCTTACTTGATTTCCACAACACCTCAAATTTTTAACAGTAAACAGTAATGCCCACCATTTAATTCCTATCACTCCTAACATTCCAGCCTGCCAATTGGAGTGTTTGCTCTAACAAGACTCACGGGAAAGAGCATGAGGCTCACAGGTAAAACAGCCCTCTCGACCAAACGCATGGCTCCAATTTTGAATTTGCACTCTTGCAGGAGGCTTGCATAGTCTTGCAAGCTCAACCGTCCATCCCCAACTGTTTTTTACCCTTAATTTCTCAAAACTGCTGAATGTATATATATATATACAGCAATAGCGCAAAAACTACTGGACGGAATTACACCAAATTTGGCAGGGAGGTAGGTCCTGCCCCAGAAAGAGTGCTTTTTTTGTTCTGGTGTAATTCCGTTCAGTAGTTTTTGAGAAATTAAGGGGAAAATAAATGTGTATATCTAGGATGCAGCTGCATCCATGCTACAACAAATATATGGAGTTTTGAGAATGGAATCTTTAAAGCAGGTCCTGCTTTCAAAATCTGAAGTTTCATCTCTTTCCCCTGCACGCATGCAGAGGACAGAGATGAAACACTTCAGCAAGCACGGTTGCCAGGTAGCCTGTAAGGGCCTTTTCATTAAAAAATGAATAAATAAATGAACATATAAAAGTAGGGACCGCGGGGGAGCCCTTGCAGGCTTCCTCGCAGTCCCACATAGCCCAGAAAGCGATTTGGATTATTTAAAAAAATAAATAATAATAATAATATTAAAATAAATAAAAAAGCAAATAGGGACCGCAGCAGACCCCTTAAGGGCTCCCTCGTGCTCCATGTAAACCCATAAAGGGCTAAACAAAATGATTTAAAAAAATTAAACCACCATGGCTCAGTGTGAAGGCTGCAGCCCTCACCACGCACCATGCAAATTACCCCACAAATTACGGCAATCATGACATCTTTCATAGCATCATTGATAACATCAATGTAATATTTGTAGTAAAGTTTTTGACTAAAAAACTGTGCATGGCAGTGGCGCAAGTTATAGTTACCTTAGGGCACAAGTTATGAGGTAACTCTAACTAAAACTGGTGAATTTCTATGGTTTCGTACGTTTAAAGTGTAAGCCTAACTATAACTTCCCTGTAACCTTTGTTTTTTAAGTGAATTTCTATGTTTTTTTTTTAATTCTATTTTGTAATTATAGCGTCCCTGTAACCTTTGGTTTTTTGAGTGAATATATATATATATATATATATATATATATATATATATATATATATAGTTTTGCCTATAACTTTGTGTATATATTAAATGTTGTATTCATTTGCCTCTTCTAAAAGTGAAAAATCTTTGAATCTTCAAGAGACAAATCAAAAGTAAATGGACATTGTTTTGAAATATTGGATATGTTGTCCCAAAACAAAGTTAAAGTCTCAAGATATCTAGAGTGTCCATAGGCCATTCCCCCTCCATCTGCTTGAGGAAGTCACTCTTGGAAAGGGACACAAAATGTCAGACAAAATCAGAAAATGGGAGCAAGGAGTCAAGGAAATGTTTGAAAATGATGGGAATAGGGAAGGTTCCAAGCCAACTCACCGAAAATGTTATTAAAAGAATTGGAACATGCACACACAATGGAAATGAATAAATGGTGGGAAAGTGTAACCCTAAAGAAGTATGTAGAAGGTAAACGAATACCCAAAGGCTTGAGAATATTTGTATTACCAATATTGAGTGATATGGACCCTGTTTTGCTCAAATGCTGGCATAACGCTACAACTGAATGCTATATGAAATTAATAGTGACATTGATTAAACAAGCAGTACACAGGTTAAGAACTGCAACAGAGAAAATCAAAGAGTTGGAGTGGTCCCTAGAGGGATACAAGGGCACTGTAGAAGGGGCAAAGGCATTTGAAGCACTAGAGAGGAAATTGGAGAAACATGAAAGTGATGTGGAATTAAAGAAACAGAGAAAGTTCCATTGAGACAATGCAGGTTACGTGGCCGGTAGGATTTACACCTTTGCTCGGCATTGTGATATTCTTCATAACAGACAGTCCATGGGCCAACTGAGGGATCCGGTTATGGAGAGATCTGATCCTCAATCTAATGTTGAAAGTTCAGATATCAGTTCAGGGGACGTAGACTCCTTTGGGTCTCATTCAAAAGTAGATTTTACAGGGGAAATGTGTCTGTACCACAAGGCAATCACAAGAAGAGGGGCACTTTGAAGCCAGGACATTTAAAAAAACGAGATGGAGTCAGATAAGGAAAGGGAAGCAAAAGAACCAAAATAACAAAAGGGTTGGGACAATTGGATACAATTGTCATTGAAAGAACTAAATGAGAAACACAGAAACTTTCTAAATAAAGGTCTCACATTCTGCCCAAGTACAAAAATGGACTTTGCAACAGCAAGAATTGATCTCTATAAATTCTGCAGCAGACTGAAATTACAAAAATGGTATCCAATGAAGAAGAAAGACATGAAAAAATTGAGTTCAGCAGAGAAACTGACAATTCTATAATGAGAAGCTTTAGCTCTGATGAGAGCTTTTGCCGGTTTGGAGATGGAACCCAAGTGTTTGGAAATATCAGCAATGCAGGAAAATGTCTATGATGTGGAATTATGTATATTGATGGGTATTGAAACAAATACATCACTGGGTAGCAGATGCAAAATTAAATCCAAATTTGGCTACAATTGCCACCTGGAAATATATTGAATCTCTTCCAAGAAATAGCAACAGATAGTTTAAGAGCGATATTCTAAAAAACAAGATATTGATAAAATGAGAAACATGACATTGGATGACTGGAAAGTATTAAGTATTAAAAGAGCTACAAAATGATAAAGAAATTGTGACTAAAGACTCAGCTAAAGGTGGAAACAGTGTCATAATGGATACCAGCAAACAAATATATTGAGGTTAAAAGGCAGTTACAGAACTGAGAGAAAAAGACTGAAGGAATATCCAACAACAAAAATAATAGAGATCTTTCATGGAAAACTCAAAGTCTGACATGAACAAGGCCTGATAGATGATGAAGAATTGAAATATTTGAGTAAAGAGCATCGTATAACACCAACAATAACTCATAAAAGCTTGGTAAATCCTCCAGGGCATCCAGAAGTAAGCCCTTGTAAGTCATTATTAGAGAATGCATCAAGGTTTGTAGATTTTTTTTATTCCCTTATGTGGCAAATTTACCAGCATACATCAGGGATTCTATGAATTTCCTAAGTCGTATTAATGACATACCCTGGAAAGAGCAATACATAATGGCCACAATAGATGTAGTGTCCTAATGCACCTCCATAGCACATGAAGGTGGACTAAGAGCTTTTTTAACGATCTAGATCTTTAAGTCTATTGGAACATACAGAAATGTTAATGGAAATTGTGCAATTTTGCTCGACTAATAATGTCTTTCTTTTTGATGGCATGACATATATTCTAATTGTGGAGGTCAATTTCAAGAAAATTCTGAAGGAAACCACGCAACTGATGAAGAAATGGGTTAGTCTTCCCCTCACAATTATAGGACGGGTGAATCTAGTTAAGATGATGGTCCTTCCTAAATTTATACTTATTTTCAATGAGGTCCTGTTGATATTTGAGAAACAATGGCTGAGTAAGCTCCAGTGAGAAATTGGTAGCTTCATTTGGGCCTATAAAGGGGTATGCATTGCTTGGAGGAAGTTGAGGAGGAAGAGAGAGAAAGAAGTGTTGGCATTACCTGAAGTGCAGTATTATGTGTGGGCTTTTTTTTTTTTAAGAACTCAAGGGAGCTAAAGGAGGAACCTGGGGCTCTGAGAAGGGACAAATGTTCAAAGCTATGTAGGAATTAAATGGTGTACATTAGAAGGGCTTGCTGTATAAGTTTGGTGACCTCCAAGTTCTTAATTTTTTTTTGTCTTAAAGTAATTAAGGACTTGGTAAAACTTTAGTGGGGTCTGAGAAGAGCTGTCAAGTTGCTATATTATAGTAGGCATGCCCCAATCTAGGACTCGCAAGGCTCTCCGGAATCGACTAGAGATAAGTTGGCTGTCCATTGAAGGAGGCAAATCTGCAAGGATGGGAGTTTGGCATCTTTTGAGACATTGAACCAAGAGGCTGTGGGCAATTTATCCAGGTTCAAGTACCTTCAAATGTCTAGCTGCCTGAAGCATGTGAATGAGTAAGTAGGGGTCTTGAATGAGACGGGAGGTAACAAAGTTGTAGTGGTTGATTATGGAGACAGTGGATGAGTGTTCGCCTCGAGAAAGTATGAGGGAAGGACTTGCCGGGTCAACAGATTATCAGATTATGGATCAATAGCAAGCCTCTAATGCCCTTTTATATGAGATAGTTCGATCAGCGCTTTTGAGAAGGAATCATCTTTTCACTATTCATAGGGCTTACTGAACACCTTCGAAACTATCAAGGATGGGGCAAGGAACAGTTCTAGCCTGCAAGAAATGAGGTCTAGATAGGGCAGATGATTTTCATATGTTTGTGAGTTGACCCAGTTTTGGAGTAAGGTGGAGGAGGTAATATGGGAAGTGTTCTGTATTAATTGCCAGATCCCTAGTTATCTTTGGAGTTTTTCAGGAACAAAGCCAGTTAATACTTAAAAGGAGAATGATTAAGTTACTTTTTTATATGATTTTACTGGCTAGATGTGAACTTTGTAGAAAATGTTTGCGTGCTTTACCCCGACACTGCAGGACTGGTTGGAGGCGCTAATTTACAACTCTACTTTGGACATGAAGAGGGGGAGGAAGGAGCAGGAACTCTGGGCTCCTTTGAGAATGGTTGGAAATTTCGGGTCATTAGTATCCCCTCCGGGGGCCTTGATTGGTCTGATGATTATACTGCCTCTGATCCTAAGCTTGCTTTTTGGATCTTAAGCAGCACATAGTCGGCAACTCAGATCTAATTCCGGACAGGACCCTCTCGATGGACAGAGGAAAAGAGTGGATGGAGGATGTCTAAGTTCTTTGGGGCCCCCCTTTGAGTCAGGTTGTGGTAAATGAGGACTAAAAAAAAGAAATGAAAAAAAGACATATATTATAAAACAGGGTACAGCGATGGGCATTTCTTTTGCACCAACGTATGCAAATTTGACCATGGGGTACTGGGAAGCAGAAATAATTGGGACAGAAGAAAACAGTGAGAATGTTGCCATATGGGTGCGCTTTATAGATGATCTTTTTATCATCTGGAATGGTGAGATTGAGAAGTTGAAGTTATTTTTTCAATCTGTAATTGCCAATCTTATGAGATAAGCAAGACTAAGATCAGTTATCTGGATATAGAGGTATCTGCAGATATTATAAAACTTTGTACAAGGAGGCATAGGAAACCCACAAGCAGTAACAGCATTTAAGTCGCCAACCATACCCACTCAAAAGCTTTGAAATGGACTGTGCCTTAGGGCAAAATTTTGAGAGCAAGGAGAAGCTGCCCACAGACAGAAGATTTTGAGGTCCGAGGGCAGGAGATGTTTCACAGATTTAAAAGGCGGGGATACCCAACTATGGTTTTGGAAGATGCATTGGAATGAGCAAAAGGAAGAAATAGGGAGGAGCTTTTGGTTCCAAAACTCCTAACAACTACAAGGAAAAGAACACTGTGAGGTATGTAATGGACTTCAACAGGTCGAATCACGAAATAAGACACTACTGCTGATGCGCTGCATGTGCTGCTCTGCGACAGGGGGACCCAGGAACCATCTTGCTGTGCACCAGGAGGCACGGTCATAGGGGGAGGAGCCTGACCCCCTCACGCTTCAAAGCACCACCCCCCAACAGAGTGGGACGCGATGCTTGTGTTGCTCTGCTACCGACGGACCCAGGAACCATCTTGGTGTGTGACAGGAGGTGCAGTCGTAGGGGGAGGAGCCTGACCCACTCGTGCTTCAAAGCACCACCACTCCACTGTGGCGTGGGATGCACTGCTTGTGCTGCTCTGCCACAGTTGGGTGCTCCTGATCAACTGTTAGAATCCAGTAATAATGAACGAAACACCAAAATACCTACTTCTGAGCCCGTTGGAGCCTTCCCACAGAAGGATGTGGATACTGCCATTTCCAGCCTAAAAAAGGAGGTAAAGGACCTAAAACAAATGTTGATGGAGATCCTCAACCTCCTTCGACGCGCTGGAGGGAAGAGGAATAACGAAGATGCCTATAGTAAAGGCTCGAACTCCATGCTCCCTACTCACACTTATCAGAGAAATATGGTGAGTAAGGACTCTTATAGGCATGCTGCTAGGTCAAGAGTACCCTTGGCTAGTTTTAATAACCAGGGTGTTAATGTACAAAAGTGCTCACTACCTATGCTCCGCTCCTGTGAGAGCTTGGCATGTGATTCTTCTTTTGTTTTGTCATTTCCCAAGAATAACACCAATGGTTATCCAATTTACATGTGTAAAGTTCCTGTAGTTTCCTCTACCATATGGGAATATAGCCTCTCACTAAAGAACAAAGTTATCCATTGGATAAGGCATGTTAGGCAATGTCGATCCATTATATACTCAGATATAATTTCTGTCAAGCGCTATCCAGAGAACCCAGGGTGCTGGGATTCAGTAGAGCTAATGCTCTCTTGTCCCAGGCTGCTAAAAGGGCTGTTGTCACTGGAGATGTGCAACCCACTCAGAAGTGGCTGGTCCATTGTTTTTAAGAGCTCCCGACCAGAGAGAGGAATATCGGCTCAGGGGGCATCTTCTAATATGTGTGTTAGGCGAGATAAGATGAGACCCATGACTTCAGAGCCATCGGTGAAGACGCATTCTTTGATTTTTGGGAGAGAATGTGCAAATTTGACTGGAAGGCAGAGCCCACTCGGATACTAGTGAGTCACACAGAGTAAGGGGACACCCACTGTCGCGAGTAATGGGCCTATTAATATGGGACTTAATACTCCATTCTCAAATGTGATTAAGGTACCAACCTATATGGGACCAATGATCCAAATTTCTTCTGCAAAGGATCATTCCAAGATTTTTGGAATGGATTGCATGGACTTGTTAGGACACAGAACCCTTCGAGAACATTGCAATCAGCTGATCTTTCTGATACCGATTGACTGTGCTCTTTACCTACCCCTCCCCACAAACAATTTATCTCTTAACTTGGGGCCATCTCAGATAGAATTTCAACCACACATTGAATTGTCTTCTCCCATGAGCTCTTTCTCTGTAGAAGATCGAAACAAGGCTGATAGTTATGAACAACCAAATCCAAACCTTGAGATACCACTGAGAGAGACTGGGGGCCCTGGGCCTACGAATCCTGCACTAATTTCATGAAATGTAGCTGGTATATGTAATAGGATCATTGATGAGGAGGAGGGCAGTTTATTAATAATTTTAGCATTTGTTTATTCCAGGAAACGTGGGTGAACTCAAATGTCTACAGACAGGGGTTTACCTCATATTGTAAGAAGGCTAATCCCTCTGTATCAGGGCGAGCAGGTGGGGGCCTCATCACCTGGATAAAAATCTACCAGGTGGGTGAACTGGAAGAATATACGTTGAATCAATCGATATATTGGCAGTTTCGATTAAGTTAAAGCATAGATCTAGGCTTTTAAATGTTAATATTTACAATAGACC
The DNA here is from genome assembly GCF_031143425.1 of Pleurodeles waltl. Lineage (NCBI taxonomy): Eukaryota > Metazoa > Chordata > Amphibia > Caudata > Salamandridae > Pleurodeles > Pleurodeles waltl. The sequence continues at coordinate 981,041,248 of NC_090449.1, forward strand.
TGGTGCCCCGAGTCAAACTTCTAATACCATTAGTGTGTTGAGTGCCTTGGTCTCGGAACTCTCTCCTTCACATTTTGTTATTGTAGCAGGGGATTTAAATGTGTCGTTAGAGCCTAACTCCCTCTTTTCTGAGCTAACCCAGGCAGAGGATCTTAGGTGGGGAATTCCAACTTTTTCATCGCTAAGGAAGCAACCTAAATCAAGTACCAAGGCCCTTCAAGTCATTGACTTTATCATAATGCACGGTCTCTGGTCAGGTGATGGGCGTTCTCCTTCAGATTCCCCTGCAAATCCTGCATTTTTTAGAGGGTCTTATTGCAGCTCTATTGACTTTGTGCTCATTGACGTAAGGATCTGGCATGAATTTAAAGATCTTAGGGTGAGAGAGCAACGCAACAGTGATCACTCTCCTATTTTGGTGGAGTGTCATAGGTGGTTTTCCACAATAAATAACATCCAGCGAGATTATGAGGGTATGCCTCCCATAAAGGTGTCCAACAACAAATGTGCCATAAAATGGAAGTCTTTTACAAACTCCAATGAATTAGTGGTTAAATTGCATGATTTGGTCTCCATCAATAAATTATATCCACACCTTCCATGTGCACTCCAAACCAAATTATGGCTACTCACGTAGAACTCTTTTCTTCTCTAAAAGAATTATTCTTCAGAGTGAGTAAGGGAAGATTGCAGCCAGGAGAAGGTAACTGAAAATGGTTTCACAAAGCATGTAGAATGGCTAAGGGCAGACGGATGCAATACGTTCCAAAGATAGAGAAAGGATAATTCTTGCAAGATGCGAGGATGCTCTCATAATAAGGACCAGTAGGAGCAAATGAGAAGAGATAACCTGGCAGGAATTGCTATTAGCAGCAAACCAAAATAATCGCAAGTGATTTTCATCATTGATTGCTCATGAAGGACGGAATGTAAACCTTAGACCTGACTGCCATATTTCTGCTTATGTTTGGTCACATTTTTTTTACTGAACTCTACAGACAGGAGAGACGGTGTCAGCTATCAGAGCACAAAAATCTGGAAAATTCCATCTGATTTGTTTAAATCTGATTTAAGTTTTTGGGGACCTTATATAAATAATGTATCCAATGCAGTTTTGATGGGCTGCAATGCCCCTCACTCTTGGAGGGGTGCAATAATTGCCCCAATTCACAAAAAAGGGGATAGAACAGTCTTGGGAAATTATAGACCTATAAGTCTTTTAGATAATTTGCAGAAGATGTTTTCTTATCATGGCCTTGGTAGGCTTAAGGATTGGCTGGATTAAAATGATATTTTATCCCACTTCGAGGCAGGCTTTAGGCAGAGGACAAGCACAGTAGACTAGGTCTTCCGCGTTCTTACAATTAAATGGAAAACTGTTGACCTGGATGCTGGAAGACATTTTGTCGCTTTCATGGATCTTAAGTCTCCCTTTGATTTGGTCCCTCGATATAAACTATGGGAGATCCTGAGTGGGGCTGTATTTCCAGGCCCTTTGATAAAGTTGATCCAGGAGTTATATTCTGATAGTTATGCCAGAGTAAGATGGGATACAAATGGTGAACTGACGGGGTAAATTCCATTACAGAAGGTGTGAGGCAGGGATGTGTGCTGGCACCTATACTTTTTTTTACTCTTCATAAATGCTTGCATGCCCTATCTCTATGATGTGAAAGTGATGCTCAAAAACTAAGCGGTGTAAAGACCCCATGTCTCTTGTTTGCGGATGACACTCTCCTGCTTTCCCAAACCGCTGTTGGCCTTGATAGACTCTTGGGAAATGTTTGGGGTTTTGTAGGGAGTTTGGCATACAAATTAATGCCACTAAAACCAAATACATGGTGTTTGGTGACCCTAAACTTAGAGTGAAGAAAATGATATCGCTGGATGGTAATACTTTAGAAAGGATTCCATATTTTGACTATCTGGAAAAAAGGTTGGAGGACTCGCATAAGTGGGAAGCTGAATTGTCAAAATGCACTATGTCTCTGAAACAAAAAGCAGGGGGTATTTTGAGATTTGCCAGTAGATCCCCCAGTTTCTCTATTACACCAGCTATGGAGATGTATAAAAGCCAAGCCAGAGGAGGAGTCCTCTATGGTGCTGAGCTGTGGGGATGTGGCATATTAGAAGACTTAGAGAGAGCAGAGAATTTTTTTCTTAAGGACCTGTTAAAAATCCCTTTGAGCTCCCCCACACTTCCTATCCGAATGGATCTGAATTTACATTCGATTGCAGATATAGCCGCCATGAGGCTACTGCAGTATTGGATAAGACTATGGTGTACAGATATTTTAGACTCATATAGAATATGGTTAAGAGCGGTGTTAGCTGCCCTGCAAAATGAGAAAATTCCATGGTACAGATACGTGAAAAAGTCCTTTTTATTCCCTGGGGTTTAGATTGTTTTTGTAAGACCCTTTGCATCTTCCGAAGAGTGCTGTCCAAACTTTGGAGGACACATATTGGATGAATCTGATAGTTGCATGGTTAGCATCAGTTTTGCCTGCAAGTTTAATTGATTATTAGCTAAGTGCCACTATGAATTTGAGCCTTATTTTGATATGATTTTAGCACCTCATGCACATTTAATTTACATCAGGTTTAGAATTGGATCCCTACCTTTACGGGCCTTTACTTCTAGATGGAAGCAATCTGAATGTCAAGTAGATCTTTGCCCGATGGGATGTGTGACCACAGAGAATATTGCCCACATTCTATTCCATTGTCAGGGGTATAGTAGGCAGAGGGTGCACTGGTTTAGGCCTCTCTGTAAGTTCTCGGGTATTAGAGATCAGCACTCGGCCTTAGGATTTGCAGAGCAAACCCGCACAGGAGTGTGGCATGCGTGTTGGCAAACTATTTAGAGGCAATATGGCACATAAGAAGTAAATTCTGGACTACCAATGCATACATTTTAATAAGTAGTTTATAATGGTGCCCTTTTGTATTCTTAATGTATGTATATATATACATTTAATTTTTGTACGGGAAATTTTAATTGCCAGGGCAAAATGTCTTGTGTTTTGAACAAAATTATAGGTTAGGAGCCTTTCCTTCTGGCAAATAAACACAACTTTGCACATATTCTTGCTGGTAGCAGGGGTTACACTGTGGTGGATATGGCCCAAATCACTTTTAATGAAGAGTTGCACTTGTGCATATGCCTTAACTTGTTTCAGTGTCCTGAGTGTACATAGTGCAAGTCAATTTATATTTTAAACTTTGTGAAATGTTATTTATAAGCTTGTGGATGAAAACTTTTAAATGATTTTTAAGAATGTAATGGTTTTCTTTTTCTTTTTCTTTTTCTTTTATAATGTGCTTGTATTGAAAAATGTGTGATAAACTTGCTTTAAGGGCATTATTTTGCCAAAATAAAGCCAAATTGAATTTAATTGAATTGAATTGAAGACACTACTTGGTAAGAATTGGCAAATTATCAAAGGAGATGAAGATCTAAAAGACTTGGGGCCAGATGTGTCAAACTTTTTTGCATTCGCAAATGGTGTGAATCGCTAAATTCAGTGGTTTGCGAATCCAAAAATGCCTTTCACAATTTATGAAAGGCATTCACAGTGCAAATATAAGGAATCACTAATATAGCGATTCTTTGTGACTGCGACATGAATTTGTGTGTCACAATCTGCGTATCTCAAATAGCGATATGATTTAGCGAATCGCTATCTGCGTAAGCAAATTGCGACATAGATTTGCGATTCGCAGATAGCAATCCGCAAAATCATGTCGGTATTTGCGATACGCAGATTGCGACAAGCAAATTCCGTCTCGCAATTCTGTGCATCAAAAAAATCGCAGATAGCGAATATTCGCAGAATGGCCTTTTGCGCATGCAATTTACCACAAATTGAATGTAGGTGGTAACCAGGTGCAACCTATATAAAGAGGCCCAAAATGACTCAGCCTCTTTTCCACAATGGCTGCACTCTTTTCCACAATGGCTGCACTCTACGTCATGGCGAGGAGGTTTGAGCAGAGGGAGGAGGAGACAGGCGTGCATTTTTAGTGTGCGCATAACCCTTTTTGACCAGACAGAGGGGGAGATATGTGAGAAGTACAGGTTAAGCTCAGCCATGATACTTGACCTGATAGCTGATCTACAACCCATGTTGCAGGGCACCACACACAGGACCAATAGTATACCCACCCATGTGCAGGTATTATACTCCCTGTACCTGTTAGCCTCAGGGAGCTATCAAGGGGGTATAGCAGCAGCAGGGGGTTCTGACAGAGTGCCCTCTCACGATTTGTCAATGCACTTCTCAATGCCATGCTGAGGAAAATTCAACAGCACATAAGATTCCCCAACACCCCACAGGAATTACAACAGACAAAAATCGATTTCTACCAGATTGGCTAATTCCCACATGTTATAGGTAATTACAAGTAATTAGCAATGACTCCATCATCATAACCGATCTTGTGGCCAGATATCCAGGTAGCACACATGACTCCTACATCTTTCGCCACAGTGGAATTTACACAAGACTACTAGCTGGGGCGTTTGGCAAAGGATATCTACTGGGTAATGTAATAGCTGACAACGTTGCATTGATGTAAACGTAACGTAAGATATAACAATCCAATCTAATTCCATTCCAGGAGACAGTGCCTATGCAGTGTGGTTCTTTATACTGACGCTGTACCTGAGTCCTGCAACGCCAGCCGAGAGGAGGTACAATGCTTCTCACAGGACAACCCGCAGTGTGGTGGAGAGGACCTTCGGACTGCTGAAGAGCCGCTTCAGGTGCATCCACAAGAGTGGTGGTGCACTACAATACAAATCTGAAACAACCTGCACAATCGTGGCTACATGTGCTATGTTGTACAACATTGAAACAACAAGGGGCATACCTGTGGAACCCACTGAGCCGGACTGGGATGAGGATGATGACCCCTTCACCCAGTAGACAGGAGCAGTGCAGCAGAGGGCAGACAAAGATGTGCTGACATCACGCGTAACCATTTCTGATGTAAGTAATGTCAATACTACATCTATTATATGTATTGCTGTAGGTAGCATCTTTATTACCTTGACTTCAGGTAACATATGAGTGAATAGGACATAGCCATGCACTATAGAAAAATAGGTGCGAGTAACAATGTCACACTATTAGCATCATATTATAACTGTATTGCTACATGTTCAGCTAGTCCCCTGTACCCCTCAACATTACTTCCTACGTCCACACACTCCACTTGAGTGCTCAGTGGCCTCACTAGCACCTTTTGTGGCGGGTTCAAAGACAGTACTGTGTCTGGTACTGCGACACCTAGCATCCATCACTGGGGCTGTGAGACTGCTGAAGCTAGAGAGCTCCTCACTATTCCCGCCACCCAGTTCGCTGTTTGTAGCACTCCATGCTGTCTGCATTACATCCAGAACATTGGTGATTTGCACCAGTCCCTGTACAACATCCAGACTGCAATGTGCCATCTCCACCTGTATGCCCATAGCATGTCGTGATATCAAGGTAGTTGAGCTAGCGAGCCGATTGACCGATCTGCAGAAGCCATCCAACCTACCCATAAATTGGTGATGGTGCCTACGGTGCCTGAGACGCTCCTGCTGAATCTCAGTGCAGAGTTGTGTTTTCTGCTGCTGTTTGCTGTCCGTCATGCAGCTTGCACATGTTTTCATTCAGAGACTACAACTGCTTGTGCATTGATCCCATGTTTTCATTGAGTGAATCCAACTGCTTGTGCTGTACTCTCATATTGTCATTGTAAGACACCATCTACCTGTGCTTTGACCTCATATGTTTGCATTGCAGACGCTGCGCTTTCAGCATGGAAGCTTCAAGGCCGTCAAAGAGTGAAGGGCCCTCTCCTTCATCAGTGCACTGTCTGTCTGCATCATGACGCCTCCTGAGAGGAGTGGACTGATGCTGGGGCAGGGACTGCTGTCTTCCTGTGAACCTAGCCTCTGGGGGTGGTGTGGGCACTTCATCCGGCATTTCATCAGAGTCCAGGATATACTCTGGGAAAGGTAACACTCTTGCCCTGCATCTAGTTGGTGCAATAATGAAAGACTCAATGGTGTTGGAGTAGGACTATGGCTGTGTTTCGCAATCCCCCACATTTCCACCTTCTGCTGTGGCAGGGCCCGTGACATCCACAACAACAATGTGCAGCATGTCAGTTTTGAATATTTCACAAAATGCTGCATAATAGTAATCAATGTACACTAACATCGTATCACTATGAGTCGTTTGTGTTGTTTCTCTATGTGGCTGAACACTAACTTGCTATTTCTGTGGTATTTACACTTTAGGGGTGTGGACTACCACTCCCATAAGGCATTGTTGCATTGTATGTAAGATGTGGCATGGACTACTTATCACACTGCATTGAGCTAATAGCTAATTTCTAGGGGGCATTTGTACATGCACATATGGGGATACACATCATTACTGCCCTTACCTTTGCTGGTGCCGGGTGTCCCTAAGGTGTCAATGTCAGTGACACCAAAGACAGCTTCAGGAAGCAGTGTGGACTCCACCATGTCTTCAATTATTGTGGACGGTGTCTGGGTGGGTGGTCCTCCTCCAGTGCTCCTTGCTTCCTTTAGCCTGCTGGCTACCCTTTCTTTGGCACCGGAATGCAAGTCGTACCATCGCTTGCATATCTCCTCAACAGAGGGCTGCACAACACCCACTGCGCATATTTTGGCCTGGATGTCTGACCACAGTTTCCTCTTCCCACTTTCAGGTACCAGGAGTGAGTTTTTCCCAAAAGGTTTGTGGTGGTTCCTGACCACCTCCTCAGTGATCACCTCCAGTTCCTGCTCACTGAATTTGAGCTTGTGCTTCCTGTCTCCTTTCTCCTTCACATTCACATCATTTGCCATGTTGCTGTTTGGTCCTGGATGGCTCTCAGGGCTGCCTCCCTGGTGCTGGGCTGTGTCTCTCTGCCTGCTCCTGTGGGTGTGGCTCCTGGAAACAGCGTGGGCTGACTCACTTTCTGGTTGTGATGTCATCAGACTGTTCCGGTTTGCCGTTTTCGCAATTTGCGATTTTCAAATACCGATTCGGTATTTTTTTGCGATTCGGTATTTGCAACTCATAAATTGCGTTTGCGAATTTTAAGAAATCGCTATTACCAACTCACAAGTTTGATACATGCCATTTTGCATTTCTTAAATAGCGATTTCTTAAAATTCGCTATTTAAGTAATGCAAACCGGGAGCTTGATACATTTGGCCATTGGTTACTAATCATCCCAACATCACATGCAAAAAACCCTCTCTTGATGAAATGTTAATTAACAGCTACTTCTCAACCTCAAAAACAGGAACAAAAAATTGGTTGAAGAAACCTGGCTTTTCTAAATGTCAGAAGTGCAAAGTGTGCAAGATTGGCCAAAATATTACAACTGTCAAACCTATGGATGGGACAGAAAGACAAATAAGAGAATGTATATATTGTGAAACAGTGCACATAGTGTACATGTTGGAATCAATCAATCAATCAATCAATCACTGCATTTGTAAAGCGCGCTACATACCCGCAAGGTTCTCAAGGCGCTGGGGAGGGGGGGTGCTACTGGTCGAAGAGCCAGGTCTTGAGGAGTCTTCTGAAGACCAGCAGGTCCTGGGTTTGTCGTAGGATGGTGGGGAGAGTGTTCCAGGTCTTGGCGGCGAGGTAGGAGAAGGATCTGCCGCCGGTGGTGGTTTTTCAGATGCGGGGGACTGTGGCGAGGGCGAGGTTGGCTGAGCGGAGGGTTCGGGTAGGGGTGTGGAAGCTGAGTCGGTTGTTGAGGTAGGTGGGTCCGGTGTTGTGCAGTGATTTGTGTGCGTGGATCAGGAGCTTGAAGGTGATCCTTTTGTTGATGGGGAGCCAGTGCAGGCCTCTCAGGTGGAGTGTGATGTGGCTGCGGCGGGAGACATCGAGGATGAGTCGGGCCGATGCAGATGTAGGAAAGATACATAGGTAGTGCAGTGAAGGAAGTGAAACTGCGCATCTTACAGCACTTAAGAACGATCTCAAGCAAAGAGTACACCTATGTGATGGCAAAGCATGCTTGGGAAGAACACTGAGGAGAGGTGAACATATTTCACTATCATGGAATCCAGCATGTCCCAGCCAACCCGAGAGGTGGGGACCGAGAACTATCATTAAGAAGGCTTGGACAGAAACCCCTTGGCCCTAATACTGCTGAGCTCCATGTGCATCTATGATGTAGACAAAGGGTCATGGGGCTAGATGAGTCAATTAGTCTGGCAGGTCAGAAGAAAACAGTTCTGTTTTTTTCCTTTGGTACAGGATGAAGTAGGATATTAATATTGATAACAGATTACTCTGGCGAGTGTGCTAGGCAATTGTTAACCGATAAATAGTGTGAGAAAACAGGGCTGATTGCAGAGGCCCCATAACTTTTTGCCCCCATTTTCCTCTTTTTGCTGGTGTTTTCCTGACTTTGATGGTGCCCTGGGTACTGCTAACCAGTCCCAGGGCCTGGGCTCTGTGTAAAATGGATATGCAAATTAGGCTAATTATAATTGGCTAAATTAACCTACCTATAAGTCCCTAGTATATGGTAGGGCATATAGGTTTACGGACCACAGCATAGGTAGTGCACACCTAGGTGCATTGCTGAGGTGCCCAGTGTCATTTTAAAAGCAAGCCTGCCTTGCTGGCTGCTTTTAAATTAAAGTTATATGCAAATTCGACTTTGGAATTAAAGGTACTTCCAAAGTCTTAAACTACCTTATTTTTACATATAAGTCACCCCTAAGGTGTGCCCTATGTGCCCCTAGTGCTGGGTGCCATGTAACTATAAGCAGGGACTTTATAAAAATAGATTTATAAGCCCTGGTGAGGTAAAAACAGCCAAATTCGTTTTTCCCTCATTGAAGTAAATGGCCTTCATAGGCTAGAATGGGCAGACTTTATTTTAAAATTTAAAGTCTCCTTAAATGTTGCATACCAAGAATTTGGTATCAAATTAATTGTTGTAATAAATCCTACAACTTCCAGTTGTTGGATTTATTATAACTAGTTCAGGTAAAAAGTTTAGACTTTACCTAAAAAGTTGCCAATTTCAGCTCTGCATTGTTTTTGCTGCTGTGCTCTGATTGGCCAGCCTGCAGCAGCTTCTGTGAGGCTGCCTTGATGAGGTGTGAAGTGGCCAGGCGTCACACAAAGGAATGTGCTTGGGGGAGAGAATCTCCCCTCAGCAGATGGTGAGGCAGGAAGGGGGAGGGCTGCCAAACTGGTCTTCAAAGGCAGAGAAGGACATTTGCAGCACCCAGCAACACCCCCACATCCTGCAACCCCAGACAATTAGGTGCCCCCTTGATTAGATTAGGAGAGGGCAGGAGAGGGGTGTGTTTATGATTTTTAGCCACACCAGTGGGTGGGCTCAGCCAGATGTAACCTCCAAAAATCCGATTCATCCATGTTGGATTTTTAGAGACTGTTGCCTTCTGGGATGGATTTTTGCCACACTTCCCAGGAAGTGGTCATCACAGAGGGACGACCCTGTCCCTGATTGGAGAACCAGGGCCCCCCTGCTTTTCACCCAGGAGCAAGGATAAAACTGGCAGACCTGCACCCACGCCTCAGATCCCCTCCAGAATTCAACAAGAAAGGAACTAAAGAAGAAGAAGGACTGCCCTGCTGGACCCCTGGCCTGCACCTGGACCCTGCACTCAGAAGGACTGCACCAGCTGCACACTTGGGCTTCGCCACAAGAAGGACTTTGCCTGGCTTCAACTGGTTCAAGGAGGGACTCCCTGTTTGCTACAGGTGAAAAATTGCTAAACCAGAGTCCCCTGCACCAACTCCTGAAGAAAGCGACCAGCTGACCACTGTCCAGTGGCCAAAAAGGAGTTTGTGCCAGGTGCATTCTGGGAGTTGAAGTCCGCACCCCCCAAGGACCATCACAGAACTTCTGGACCCTTGGGATGAGCTGTGGACCCCAAAAGAACCTTAAAAGAACATCTGGGTGAAGCCCCAGAAGTTTGGAAAAGATTTGAGAATTTTTGGAAAAAAGCTCCAGAGAGGGACCGACCCGCCACGGAAATTCTAGCCGGCTTGCCTCAACCGCGACCCGGCCTGACTTCGTGGTTCGTCCCGGTAAAGAAAAACATCCAAAAAAGAGACTAAGTCCGAACGTAAAAAGTTGACCGGGACCTCCCAGCCATCGTATCCGAGAAGGGCTCCATGGACGTCGGATCAAGATCCAGGTTTACCCCGGTCAAAGGATTTTCATCTCGGAAAAACGACTAAGTCCGAAGGTAAAAATCACCACCGAGGAAACCCACATCGCGTATCCGGACAAGGGCTCCAGGAGGTCGGATTCAACTGGCAGGTTCGTCCCGGTGAAGAAAAACTTCAAAATAAAGACTAAGGTGGTCATTCTGACCCTGGCGGTCTTTGACCGCCAGGGCGGAGGACCGCGGGAGCACCGCCGACAGGCCGGCGGTGCTCCAATGGGGATTCCGACCGCGGCGGTAAAGCCGCGGTCGGACCGGCACCACTGGCGGGGTCCCGCCAGTGTACCGCCGCCCCATTGAATCCTCCGCGGCGGCGCAGCTTGCTGCACCGCCGCGGGGATTCCGACCCCCCCTACCGCCATCCAGATCCCGGCGGTCGGACCGCCGAGATCCGGATGGCGGTAGGGGGGGTCGCGGGGCCCCTGGGGGCCCCTGCAGTGCCCATGCCACTGGCATGGGCATTGCAGGGGCCCCCGTAAGAGGGCCCCTACATGTATTTCACTGTCTGCTGCGCAGACAGTGAAATACGCGACGGGTGCAACTGCACCCGTCGCACAGCTTCCACTCCGCCGGCTCGATTCCGAGCCGGCTTCATCGTGGAAGCCTCTTTCCCGCTGGGCTGGCTGGCGGTCTGAAGGCGACCGCCCGCCAGCCCAGCGGGAAAGTCAGAATTACCGCCGCGGTCTTTCGACCGCGGAACGGTAACCTGACGGCGGGACTTTGGCGGGCGGCCTCCGCCGCCCGCCAAAGTCAGAATGAGGGCCTAAGTCAGAAGGTAACTTTTTAACCGAGGCCTCCCGCGACCTGTAGCCGAGCAGGGCTCCATCGCGGTCGGCCTGAAAGTTTGACTTTGCCCTGGTCGAGGTGCAACCAGATGACCCGATTGGCGCTTTTTGTTTCTAAGCGCTAGAAAAGTAATAATTCTTTAAAAATTCATATCTCCGGTTCCCCTGAACCGATTTTAATCGTTTTTGTGTCATTTTAAAGATAAAAATATAAACTATTTTTATAAATTGGTTTTGGATTTTTAAACTGTTTCCTGTGTTTTATTTAATTACTGTTTTGTGATATTTGAATGCTTTACACTTTGTCTCCTAAGTTAAGCCTTGACGCTCGTTGCCAAGCTACCAAGGGTTGAGCTGGGATTAATTTACTGAGACCTAACTGTACCTATGTGGAGGTTAGTGGCTTGTTGCTAGGTGTAGGTACCTACCTGCCCTACCAATAACCCATTTTCCAACATAATTGGAAGCAGCGACGGGATCCTGTACTTGTGTTCAATATCACGTTACAGTTTTAGGTAAAACAAATTAAAAATCCTTTAAATTGTCCTAGTGCAAAAATTGTTTTTAATTTTTAATTTGGATTAATTTCAATTATTGAATTTTTGTAATTTTTCTAAATTCTTGTTTCCAATTTTTGCAAAAAGTTTTTGTTGACACAAAACTAGGGAACCATGGAGCTTGATCTGGCTAGCCTACCCACACTGACAGTAGTCCAGCTTAGGGGGTTGTGTATTGAAAGAGGGTTGCCTGCAACCACTGATCTCAGGAAGCAAATCCTGATCACATCCCTGACAGCATGGGCTGTGGCCCAAGAGGTAGAGTCAGAAGAAGCTCCAGAGGAGGGAGAAAGAAGGGAGGATGCAAGCTCTAACCACTCAGGGGAGGGAAGGCATCTGAGCCTAAGTGAGGATGAGGAAGAACGGTCCTCAGTAAACACAGTCACTAGGGGCAGATCCAAAGCTAGTGGTGGGAAGGGGGTCCTTTCAGGAGGAGAGAACCCATCCATCAGACAAAGAGAGCTGGAGGCCCAGCTAGCATACATAGCTTTGGAAGCAGAGAAGCTGGCCCTAGAAAAGAAAAAGTGGGCATACAAAGAGAAAAGAGATGGAAGCAGCGATAAAGAAGCTGAGGTGTCCATGGGTGGGGGAGTTTGCCCCAGATTACCCAAGGGGGTGGTTCCTGCTTATGTAGAGGGGGATGACATAGATAAGTGGCTGGGGGCCTTTGAGAGGGCACTCCAAATGAGAAGGGTTAGGCCTCAATACTGGGGTTCCCTTTTGTGGGAGTTGGTCCCCAACTCAGGGAGGGATAGGCTTCTGACCTTAAGGGGGGAGGAGGCAGATTCATATCCTAGTATGAAGAGGTGCTTAGCCAAGAAGTTTGGTCTGACCCCAGAGCAATATAGAATGAAGTTCAGGGACACCCAGAAGGTCAGTTCCCAGTCTTGGGTTGACTTTGTGGACATTTCACTAAAGGCACTAGAGGGCTGGATTATTGGTAACAAAGTAGATACTTATGAGGGGTTATACAATCTGATCATGAGAGAGCACATCTTGACCAGTTGTACCCAAGAAAGGTTACGCCAGCATCTAGTGGACTCTAAGCAGACCAACCCTAGAGAGCTAGGGGAGGCAGCTGATGAGTGGTTGAGAACCAGGGTGGTTGTCAAGTCCCAGGGGGGAGACTCCAAGAAGGGGGGGACAGGTCCCCAAAAACCTAAGGAGGGAGGTGGTAAACCCACCACAGAGACTCCCTCTGTACCCCAGAACCCTAAGAAGGAGGAGAGTAAATCCCACTCTGACCAGCAGAGACAGTTAGACCCAGGGTTAAAAAAGCTCTTGGACAGTAGGGCTTGCTTTGACTGTCAGCAGACAGGTCACTTTAGAGGAGATGCAGCCTGTCCAAAGAAGGTGGTTAGCACTGGGCTGTCCAGTGTAGCCATAGAGGAGGATTCCTCAGATGATGAAGTCCTCCTAGCATTGTGCTGGGAGACAGGACCAGATGGTAAGCTGGTGATCCCTGAGGGTGGGAGTAGGCACTTCCACCACATTCAAGTGAATGGGATCCCTACCACTGGCCTGAGAGACACCTGTGCCAGTCACACTATAGTGAGTGACCGGTTAGTGACCCCAGACATGTCTGTCCCAGGAAAGACAAAGAAAGTCAGGATAGCCACAGGGGAGGTCACCTCCAAACCTGTAGCCATAGTGCCCCTAGAGAGGGAGGGTATCCTTGACTGGATTAGGGTGGTAGTCAGTGCTGACCTTCCCCTAGATTGTATCCTGGGCAATGACCTCCCAGAGGTGAGTCTGGTCACAGATGGGGTGGTCGCCCAGGGCGCCCCCCCAAACCAAAGTCCTGGGGAGTCAGTCCCTACAGTTAGGAGACAGGGGTCCCCAAGAAAAGGAAAGAAGAAAAGGAAGGGTAGGCCACTCTTAAAGAGAGTTCCAGGGAGCCAAAGGCCTTCTGCCCCAGTAGGGGGGAGCCCAGAGTTGGCACTGGTGAGGCCTCACCTGACCCCAAGGAAGTCCTGAGTAGTCAGGCAGCTGTCCAGATGCAAGGTGTTGCCCCTGCACTGACAGAAGGGAGAGTGGAAGGAGGGTGTCTGCCACAGGAGGTGGTAGCCCCCCACTCTAGACAGCAAGAGGGGTACCAGGACCCCAAAGTTGCCCCTAAAGCAGCTCAGCCACCTGTCAGTGGAGAGCTTAGGGTGTGGTTCTGGGTAGTGACAGCTGTCAGTAGCCTCTGCTGGGTGCTAGCCTTCCTGGCAGCACTGTACTTGGCCTGGGAGGCAGACCCCAAAGCCAATAGCAAAGTAGGCCCCCTGACCCTATTGGTCATGGTGGGGTTGCTCAAGTGTTGGGTGACCTCTTTGGGTAAGCTAGGTGTTGCCCTAGCAAAGTTTGGAGTAGGGGAGGTGGGCACCTCACTACCCAAGTTGGCAGAGAGAAAGGAGGAAGACCCCCCTAGAGGAAAGTTTCAGTTTGAGTTGGGTCCTTTTACTGTTGGGATGGCTTCACTACCCATAGGGAGTGACCCTGACAGGAGGATATAAGGCAGAGTAGGCCCTGCAAAGGGACAGCCAGTTTTCTTCACTGTCTTCCTCGCCTAACAAGCCAGGAAGACTCTCCCAGGGTTGGGCTGAGTCTCCTGGGCGTGTGGGCTGGGGGGTGGTGGTGTGAGAAAACAGGGCTGATTGCAGAGGCCCCATAACTTTTTGCCCCCATTTTCCTCTTTTTGCTGGTGTTTTCCTGACTTTGATGGTGCCCTGGGTACTGCTAACCAGTCCCAGGGCCTGTGCTCTGTGTAAAATGGATATGCAAATTAGGCTAATTATAATTGGCTAAGTTAACCTACCTATAAGTCCCTAGTATATGGTAGGGCATGTAGGTTTACGGACCACAGCATAGGTGGTGCACACCTAGGTGCATTGCTGAGGTGCCCAGTGTCATTTTAAAAGCAAGCCTGCCTTGCTGGCTGCTTTTAAATTAAAGTTATATGCAAATGAAAACCCAACACAAAAAAAATTCCACACCATTTAGAAAATGAAAGTATAATTTAATAAATTATTCGACACCAAAATGACACAAATCTAATTGATAGAACAGGAGATATGCAATTTCAAAGATTTAAAGTAAATATAACACTCAAAGATTTAAGGTAAATATAACGCTTAAAAGCATAAAGCGCTGCTTGCATTTTTCTGGTCATGTGAATCTTGGTTAACGTCACAAGTTCAGGCCAACCGCAATGGAGGTCCGGCTGGATACAGGGACCAGTTACCTTCTAAAGTCCAGCACGCAGATTTACATTCGTGGTGGAGGAGGCCACGTGTGTCGTGACGGGCAACTCAACTGAAAAGCAGGATGTCTGCAGGGGCGATAGCATGCCCCCCTACCTCCTGGAACACCTCTCGGCACTTCCTGGTGAATACAGAAACCACGGCAGGTGTCCCAAAAGGAAAGGGGGAGTAGAAGAGAAAGAGACAAAACACTGCCACGTCTTGCCGGTCCAGCCAGGCACCCTGTATCTTTGGGGGGGCAGGTTGTTGTTGACAGAGTGATAGTAGAGTTAGTGCACTCAACTTCCTTGAAACTGAATCTCTCTTTCTGATATGGGCACGGAAGCGGTAGAAAAACACGGGATGCTCCAGCACTTTTCTTGGATAATAATAACTGTTGTCACAATTACTAACACTGTGTGAGAAACTAGGGCTGATTGCAGAGGCCCCATAACTTTTTGCCCCCATTTTCCACTTTATGCTGGTGTTTTCCTGACTCTGATGGTGCCCTGGGTACTGCTAACCAGTCCCAGGGCCTGTGCTCTGTGTAAAATGGATATGCAAATTAGGCTAATTATAATTGGCTAAGTTAACCTACCTATAAGTCCCTAGTATATGGTAGGGAATGTAGGTTTAGGGACCACAGCATAGGTGGTGCACACCTAGGTGCATTGCTGAGGTGCCCAGTGTCATTTTAAAAAGCAAGCCTGCCTTGCTGGCTGCTTTTAAATTAAAGTTATATGCAAATTCGACTTTGGAATTAAAGGTACTTCCAAAGTCTTAAACTACCTTATTTTTACATATAAGTCACCCCTAAGGTGTGCCCTATGTGCCCCTAGGGCTGGGTGCCATGTAACTATAAGCAGGGACTTTATAAAAATAGATTTATAAGCCCTGGTGAGGTAAAAACAGCCAAATTCGTTTTTCCCTCATTGAAGTAAATGGCCTTCATAGGCTAGAATGGGCAGACTTTATTTTAAATTTTAAAGTCTCCTTAAATGTTGCATACCAAGAATTTGGTATCAAATTAATTGTTGTAATAAATCCTACAACTTCCAGTTGTTGGATTTATTATAACTAGTTCAGGTAAAAAGTTTAGACTTTACCTAAAAAGTTGCCAATTTCAGCTCTGCATTGTTTTTGCTGCTGTGCTCTGATTGGCCAGCCTGCAGCAGCTTCTGTCAGGCTGCCTTGATGAGGTGTGAAGTGGCCAGGCTTCACACAAAGGAATGGGCTTGGGGGAGAGAATCTCCCCTCAGCAGATGGTGAGGCAGGAAGGGGGAGGGCTGCCAAACTGGTCTTCAAAGGCAGAGAAGGACATTTGCAGCACCCAGCAACACCCCCACATCCTGCAACCCCAGACAATTAGGTGCCCCCTTGATTAGATTAGGAGAGGGCAGGAGAGGGGTGTGTTTATGATTTTTAGCCACACCAGTGGGTGGGCTCAGCCAGATGTAACCTCCAAAAATCCGATTCATCCATGTTGGATTTTTAGAGACTGTTGCCTTCTGGGATGGATTTTTGCCACACTTCCCAGGAAGTGGTCATCACAGGGGGACGACCCTGTCCCTGATTGGAGAACCAGGGCCCCCCTGCTTTTCGCCCAGGAGCAAGGATAAAACTGGCAGACCTGCACCCACGCCTCAGATCCCCTCCAGAATTCAACAAGAAAGGAACTAAAGAAGAAGAAGGACTGCCCTGCTGGACCCCTGGCCTGCACCTGGACCCTGCACTCAGAAGGACTGCACCAGCTGCACACTTGGGCTTCACCACAAGAAGGACTTTGCCTGGCTTCAACTGGTTCAAGGAGGGACTCCCTGTTTGCTACAGGTGAAAAATTGCTAAACCAGAGTCCCCTGCACCAACTCCTGAAGAAAGCGACCAGCTGACCACTGTCCAGTGGCCAAAAAGGAGTTTGTGCCAGGTGCATTCTGGGAGTTGAAGTCCGCACCCCCCAAGGACCATCACAGAACTTCTGGACCCTTGGGGTGAGCTGTGGACCCCAAAAGAACCTTAAAAGAACATCTGGGTGAAGCCCCAGAAGTTTGGAAAAGATTTGAGAATTTTTGGAAAAAAGCTCCAGAGAGGGACCGACCCGCCGCGGAAATTCTATCCGGCTTGCCTCAACCGCGACCCGGCCTGACTTCGTGGTTCGTCCCGGTAAAGAAAAACATCCAAAAAAGAGACTAAGTCCGAACGTAAAAAGTTGACCGGGACCTCCCAGCCATCGTATCCGAGAAGGGCTCCATGGACGCCGGATCAAGATCCAGGTTTACCCCGGTCGAAGGATTTTCATCTCGAAAAAACGACTAAGTCCAAAGGTAAAAATCACCACCGAGGAAACCCACATCACGTATCCGGACAAGGGCTCCAGGAGGTCGGATTCAACTGGCAGGTTCGTCCCGGTGAAGAAAAACTTCAAAATAAAGACTAAGTCAGAAGGTAACTTTTTAACCGAGGCCTCCCGCGACCTGTAGCCGAGCAGGGCTCCATCGCGGTCGGCCTGAAAGTTTGACTTTGCCCCGGTCGAGGTGCAACCAGATGACCCGATTGGCGCTTTTTGTTTCTAAGCGCTAGAAAAGTAATAATTCTTTAAAAATTCATATCTCCGGTTCCCCTGAACCGATTTTAATCGTTTTTGTGTCATTTTAAAGATAAAAATATAAACTATTTTTATAAATTGGTTTTGGATTTTTAAACTGTTTCCTGTGTTTTATTTAATTACTGTTTTGTGATATTTGAATGCTTTACACTTTGTCTCCTAAGTTAAGCCTTGACGCTCGTTGCCAAGCTACCAAGGGTTGAGCTGGGATTAATTTACTGAGACCTAACTGTACCTATGTGGAGGTTAGTGGCTTGTTGCTAGGTGTAGGTACCTACCTGCCCTACCAATAACCCATTTTCCAACAAATAGGTACTTGACCAAGACTATGATTGACAATTGTGAATAATTTTGAATTAGATCATATAGGTTGAAGTGCAAGTTAGCTGTGCACTACATAATAGAGACTTCACTGTGAATGTGTTTGTTAATTTTTTAACATGTTCCATGTTTGAAAAAACAAGAGGTACTTTACCGGAATTTACTATATTTTGTACAATAGTAGATTCTGAAGAGGTGCTTTACAGAAACTTAATTTTGATAATTTTGATAACTTTGAAGATTGTTCACTCATAGTGATGGACTCTAGGCACAAAGACTCTCCTTACAAGCACAGCGTTTTTGAAGTTTGCTAAAATGCTAGTTAAAAAATAGATAAGAGTACAAGAGAGGTGATGTATTTTTAACAGGCCTTTAATGCACATATGAGACTTTAATAGTACTGGTCTGGTCTAGTCTCTGTTTTGATTTTTATTTGGTGACAGTGAATTAGGGATGGTCTCCTTTAAGTAGATACTCTGTAATTCACCTCTATGGCCTAGTTGAAGGCTTTTGCCGAAATGCGCAGGCTGTGGAAACCTCTGTTTCTAGCAAGTAAAAACAGTTTGACAGCTCTCACTTGCTGGAACCTGAGTGGTCACTCTGATTTGACGGGAGCTGCAAAAGCTCCTGCTGGATCAGAGCAAGCAGCTATATGCCGGGGATGGGCATCCTGGGACATAGCAGGAGCAGGCCCTAGGGGTTGGCAGTCCGAAGGGCAATCTACGGCTCCTTGAGGGGTGCAGCCCGCATACAGATTGTATTTTTCCCCAGGGAGGTCTTAATCTACTTTTCCCCAGTGAGGTGGAGGTCTCTGGGGCTGTGGGGGTCCAGCCAGCCCCCACATTTATTTATATATTAGCCCCGGGGACGTAGCTGTTCCCGGTGCTGCGGGGGGTGGCCAGGCATCCTCCCGCATTTAATTGCCTATCCGACCCAGGGAGATGGAGGTCCGCGGGGAATACGGGGCCACAGTGCCCCCCCTGCATCCAAAATTTGACATGCCCCCAGGACCAGGCCGACCCAGGGGCTTCGCTGGAACAAACGCGGGAGCTCTCACTTGTTTTTTTTTTTACATTTTCAGCGGATACACTGCGTCTCCGGTCGAAAATGTTTTTTTGCTCGGGGGAGGCGGGCTCTGGGACTCCAGCACCAGAGCTGCAGGGTCAGAGGTCCCTTCACTGGTCCTTTTTCTTATTTTTTACATTTGTGTCTGGGACTCGGTTGCAGCCGAGTCCAAACATCGCTGACAACACTCCCTTTTTGAAGTGTTGGCAGCAAATCAAATCTCAGCACCAGATCGTGAAGGTTTGTGAAGCCTTTGCATCTTTATGAATACAACTACTGAACGGATTTACACCAAAAAACTGTGCTTTCTGGATCAAGAGCTATTTTTTTGCTACATTTGGTGTAATTCCGTCTTGTGGTTCGGGTGCTATTCCTGTTCAAAATCCCTATTGAAAAATGCATGGGGAAAAGCCTGTGCCCCTGCTTGACGGATCACCTCTACAATTTCCAGACAGTCACTGAAGGGAGTGTTGTAGTTTTTGAGATTTGTTTTTGAAGATTCTTCAAATGGCACCAAAGTTATTAGCAATAATATATATATATATATATATATATAAATATATATATATATATATATATATATGATTTAATGAAGATCCTAGTAGACAGCTAAGAAGAAGTTCTTGTGAGAATTATTGCAGTGCAAATCTTTTCCCCTGAGTTTGTCAATAGTGCTAACCAACAAAAAACCCTTCCCTCCAAGGGTAATTTGTGACATGTCATTTAACAAAATATCTATCTGCAAGGTTTAATACAGAGAAATACGACTCCACTCTTCACTCTTAAATAACCATTGACTTTAATATATGTGCTTCACAATCAATATGTCAGGTCTACTGTGTGTATCATAACTTTTCGAATAAACAGATCAGCTCTATGGCATCAGAAATCTTTTTCCTACTGACCCAGTCAGGCCTCTAGCTGTTATCATTGGCTTGCCACCATAACCAATTCAGACCTACTATGTTAGTTATAAGCCTTTCACAAGGCAACCATCAGGTATACCATAAAAAATACATACAGAATGCAGTTGTCAAAATAATATAAAGGTCCAATTAATAGAGCACGGTTAGGATTGTCATAGTGCAAATTGTCAGTCCCCGTGGTTTGTTCATGTTGGTCACCAACATCAAAACCCTTGTCTACTAAGGTAATTGCGCGATTCCATGTAGCAAAATACCTGCCTTCAGGCTTTAGAAAAGTGCAATAACAATTCACCCGCAAAAACCTATGGCCTTGAACACATGCTCGTCACAAAACCTTGCTTTGCCACAACATTCTCTTATAAACACATCACACCTAAGGAATCTGCCATAAAATTTCCCAGTGAGCTGAAAAGGCTTCTAGCCTTTACCAGTGGCTTGACACTATATACAGCACAGGTCTCCTGAAATATACATAAACTGGCAACTATCAAAAATACAGTTGCAAAGTTACAAATATGTACCAAATTGTGGCAAAAAAACTACAATATGCAACACATCCTAATAGGTCCCAACAAGAATCAGAACGGTGAAATTATGCTCTCTGGGTTTGTCAGAGAGGGTGCCAACACCAAAGCCATGCCTACTTTATTAATCTCTGAGATTACATGTAAGAAAATGTCTTTTTACAGACTGCAACAACAGCCACTGTTAGATACTTATTGGATTTAAGATATGCTTTTCACAATAATAAGCTAGGCCTACTGCCTTTGTAATAATGTTTCATAATAAACAGGCCACACCTATAGCATCTGGTATAGATCCATTATCTCACCTGTGTATCATTGGAAGTATTGATGTATAACTGATGTTCTGTTGTCCACATCCTAGTATAGCATAAGCTTTCCCACAAGGCAACCCTCATAAAACTGCAAATGTATACAAACATACAGTTGGAAAAGCAAAATTGTATTTCTCCTAACGGGGCTAACTCATTTTTTTTACAGGGCAAATGTTCTATACCCTTAATTTTTTTGGGGGGGGAGCAACACCAAATCCCTTGCCTACTAAAATAATCTGTGAGATTCCATGGAACAAAAAAGCCCAAATAACTTGAGAATACAAGTAATTGTGTGAAATTCAAACCCATCAATTTGTACTATATTTTAGCTTGACATGCATCCTCGCTTCATTTGTGGGACAAGGACACAAACAACAGCCATTAGCATTCTGTTGTTCTTGTGCATTTGCAATAAAGGTTACTGTGAATGCCACATAATTAAATAAAGTGGAATAATGGCATGATTTAGGAATTTCACATTAAAAATGTAAGACAAAGTTCCTGAAATTACATAAATTATGCTGTAATAATTTAAATTTGTCCCATGCATATTTCAGTACCTTCTCTGTTCGATATAGTACACATTACTGCATATCTTCATATATCAGGATTAACTGTAAACCACTGACTCCTGGGTATCACATTGCAGATATCTATTACTGTGTTTTTTAAAGTAGCCCCTTAAATCACTAGTTTCATTTTTCATATTAAAAGTGGACTCCCCTATATACAATGAAACATACTTCTAGGGAGTTCTGTCTAGTTTATATCACTCACATTCCCAAGATTTCACCTCTGCTGTATTGATGGTCACTCATGAGTAACACACGTCTCTTGGGTGATTTGTGCTCACTTCTACCACAACATTGACATCAACACCATTTATTGTTTAACCAGGTACTGTGACATAAGCTATTATAAATGACCCAGTAAGTATCTTGGCTCGCCTTGTACCATCAATACATTTGGGGGATTTCTTTTGTCAGCTCAACAAAAGAAAAGGCAACTGTTCTGTTTTTAAGAGGTTTTCTAAATTTATCAAATGCACATCCCCACCTTCGGTATGATCTTTATCCATATTTTCACTTTGTGTGTAGTAGCCCCTACTGTCCCTTATGTGCTCTACAAATATAGTAGGGATGCAACACAATTGCTAATGTCAAGTTGGCTGCAAATACCAATCTGTTTATTGATAGGTAGGGTTTAAGAGATATAAGGACTAACATAGATATAACCTAATATTAGAATTTCCCTGAAGAATTAATACATTATTATTGAAAAGTGCAGCTTCATTATTTAATGCTATATTAAAGCATTTAATTCATCCTTACATCAATATTTGAAGCAAGGACACATTTTCAACTAAAATCAGTACACCAACACAAGTGCCACTATAATTTAGCTGTGACCAGTGGAATAGGTTAAGCTGAAGAGCAAACAAGTGAAGATTCATTGATGGTCTTGCCACGAAAGCCCAGAAAGAAGCAAGCCATGAAATCCTGAAAGGACTCTACGACATATTAAGGAAACTCTCCGGCAGATACAGCAAGCCAGAAAGACCTGTTAAAGACACAACTGGAAAGATAATCATGGGTAGCGAAGGCCAACAACGAAGCTGGGTGGAGCACGTTGAAGAACTGCTGAACTAGCCCATCCCGCACGTTCCACCGACATAGAGCCAGCTGACAAAGACTTGCCAATTGACCGCAGCAGACCAACCAAGGGAGAAATACAGCAAGCCATCAAACATCTGAGGAATGGGAAGGCAGAAACACCTGACAACACACCTGCTGAGGGACTAAAGATAGGCATTGAAACATCAGTAGACATTGTTAACCCTATGTTGGGAGGATTTGGGAAGAGGAAAAGGTGTAATCAGACTGGAAGGATGGATATCTCATCAAGATCCCCAAGAAAGGTGACTTGAGTAACTGTGCAAACTGAAGAGGGATGACTTTTCTATCAATCCCAGGCAAAGTGTTCAACAAAGTCATCCTGAACAGAATAAAGAAACAAGTCAATGCTCAGTTGCGAGATGAGAAAGCTAGCTTCTGCAAAGATAAATGCTGCATAGACCAGATTGTACACTGCATATTATCATTGAGCAGTCAATGGAATTGGCCTCCCCCCATCAACTTCATTCACTATGAGAAGGCATTCAAAAATGTTGACAAAGAGACCTTTTGAAAACTCCTCTGACATTATGGTGTGACAGATAAGCTTGCAAGAATCATCAGAGAATGACCTGCAAGACAGTACATGAAGGACAGCTCACAGAATCCTTCAGACTGATGACCGAAGTCCACCACAGGTTACTTGCTCTCACCTTTTCTCTTCCTGCTGGCCATTGAATGGATCACAATGACATCCAGAGCAAGAAGAAGAAATGGGATCCAGTGGACACCTTGGATTCCTCTCAACGACCTACACTTTGCAGACAACCTGGCCCTACTCTCCCATACCCATCTGCAGATGCAAGAGAAGACCGACAATGTAGCAGCCACATCACCAGAACTTGGCCTCAACATCCACAGGCGAAAAACAAGATCCTGTAGGCTAACACAGACAGCACAACGGCATCTGCGGGTGATGTACTGGAAGAGGTTGAGGCCGTCACCTACCAGGGTAGTGTCATAGAGAAACAGGGTGGCAGAGAAGTTGATGTCAAGGCAAGATACTGCAAAGCAAGGGCTGCCTATATTCAGCTAAAGAAGATCTGGAGCTGTAAGCCCCTAATGTTGCAAACCAAGATCAGGCTTTTTAACACCAACATAAAATCGGTCCTTCTTCGTGGAGCAGAAACTTGGAAGACAGCAGAGACCACCACTAACAAAGTCCGGACCTTCATCAACACCAGTCTGAAGAAAATCCTCCAAATCTGCTATCCAAACAGCATCAGCAACAATGGCCTGTGGCAGCACACTTTCCAACTACCTGCTCATGAAGAAATCATGTTAAGACGCTGGGGCTGGATAGGTCACACCCTCTGCAAGCCTTTGTCAAACACCATTACAGAAGTCCAGACCTGGAACCCTCAAGGTAAAAGGAAAAGAGGAAGACCAAGAAACACCTGGCACCGAGACCTTGAGGCTGACTACAAGGAGATGGGTTACACCTAGACTCAGGATGAAATAAAAGCCCAGGACAGAGATTGCTGGAGAGTCCTGGGTGATAGGCCCAGGAGGGGTAAAGTCATAGGTAAGTAAGTGAGTACAGTGCAAAAACTGTTAGCACGTTTTGACAAATTTTGTGTCACCCATGGACTGGAGATCATCACATCTAAAATAAATTGTTTTTTAATCCCCACTATTCATTTAAAGGGAATATTGTTTTGGGAGGAATTCCTCTTGAGCTGGTGAATTACTTATTTAGGAGTGACAATCACTGGAAGTATGACATGGAAACCACACAATATTAAGGCAGCCATTGAACAAAAACAGAGTTTGGGTGCCTTAAATAAGGAATTCTCTGCTTCTCACACAAAACCAGTTTGACCGGCATACCAAATGTATGAGACTAAGGCCTCGGAATACTCCATCTACAGCAGAGGTCTCCAAAACTTTTTAATGCCGCGCCCCCCCAGTTGAAAAATAAAAATCATTGGGCCCCCCTCAGAATTTTTCACAATTATTTTATAAACATGGCAATGTTTAAATATGTCTAAACCTATTTAAACATTGCAATTAAGTACTGCTACCTTTTTTAAACTGCAATAACATGCTTCTGCTTCAAACAAAGGCCTGTTATCTGTATAATATTTATTTTGGCCAGAGTCTGGGCCCCCCCTGGGATCACTTCAGGCCCCCCTAGGGGGGCCCGCCCCTCAGTTTGAAGACCTCTGATCTACAGTGTGGAATTGTGGGGGTTTTCCAATATCGAGGGGCTAGAAAATGTTTTTTTTAGGAACTTAGGGTCTCATTACGAGGCTGGCAGTCATGAGACTGCCAGCTTCACATTAATGGTTAGACCTCCTCACTCCAGGCGGTACAACCACCACATTATGACACTGGTGGTCGGACCGCTAAGGGACTACTGTCCCCGCCAGGAATATGGTTCCCCATGGGCTGACAACAGTCTGAGCTGTGGTCTGCCACGGCGGCATTACACTCAGCACCGCCGTGCTGATTGCAACTCAACTTCCCACCAACCTTTTCATGGCAGGACCCAGCCATGGAAAGGCTGGTGGAAAGCCAGTGCAGGGGGCCAAAGGGGGGCCCCTGTACTACCCATGTCCATGGCATGGGAAGTGCAGGACCCCGCCACTGCCAAGCACACTCGAAATGCACACTGTCTGCTTTGCAGACACTGTGCATTGCGAAGGGGCTGGTCTGCCTAGTTACTGGCCTCTGCTCCCTTATGGGAGCCAAGAACAATACTGTAGCGTTGTTCCCACCAGTCAGCACAGAGGGAATGTCATAATAAAATGTTCCTGTTGGTCAGCCTGACAGGAACATTGTAAAACGATGGGGGGGACGCCGATGCATGATGGCAGCATCCTCCCCGCGGGTTTAGTGGTCGGATCATCCGACTGCCAAACTCATAATGAGGCCCATTATTTCTCTTCAATCTAGTACCCCATTGTATCCTCTTTTAATGGATTTGGGCATCAAAGGGTTGGCCCACAAAGCAAGATTGCATCCACTCTTGTTCTGGAGGCATCTATGAACTACTCTCAACTAAGAGCCTTCCAGGATGTGCTAAAAGCTGACTGCTTTAGTAAAGTTCTGTGGTTTAGGAACATCAAAGATATTTTTTATTCTCTTGGGCTGTCCGAGTTGGAGGATAGCCGAGAGGTTTCTAATTTTCCATTCAAGTATGATTTGAAAGAGCATTACTGGATGGCTGTTGCTACTAATAAATTAGTAAGTGCCACTTGTTCCAGGTTATCATGTTATTTTATTGATTTTAAATGTGACAGTGGATCTGAGGTGTTTTGGGACCAGAATTTGGTAGCCAAGGACAGGAAAGTCTATTTCCAGTTTTAAGTAGGCTCTGTACCGCTACAACCGTCTACTTCTAATTGGTAATGCAGGGGATCAGCTGTACGTCCAGCTTGTATCTCCCATCGCGAGAATCTCTCCCATGTTTTATTAGGATGTCCAGTTTATGCATCTCCTTGTAGAAAGTGGTTAGCTCCAGCATGCAGAATTCTAAGGGTACCCAGCCACTCAGTGCCCTTTGCATTCTTAGGACGGATACTCGACTGGCCCTAGTTATTTCTGTTACCAAGTTTCTTGGCGCTATGTGGATTCTTAGGAAAAAAAACTCCCCACGCTACAAAAAGTCCGAAGTTGCTGGTTAGTCTAATTGTTGTATTTTGATCATACATGTACTGTAATTTGATATTGATTGTAAGTAATGGTATTAATTGCACCTTTCAAAAAAACATTTGATCACTTTGTGTGCAACTTGGTTGTAGGTTATATTCATGATCTCATTAATTGTTTTATTGTCTCATCAGGATTGTATATTTATATTTATTTCTTTGTTTGTCTCTTTGTATATTTATGGCCCTGGAGGCTGAAATAAAGTTTTTTTAAACTAGAATTTATGCTATTGATGTTTTGGTGATTAAAAACAAATAATAATGAGCATAGAGGAGCCGAGTTTGACAGCATATCTCATTGAGTTATGACAATGAGAATATGTTTTATCCTCTCATAGAGGCTCAGGGATTGTAGGTAGTTATTGAATTTACAACTCCTTTTCCTCTGAGCCTATTGTATAGCTGTTAGGGTATGAGTTGAGACTACAGTCCAACTCCCTATTAACAGCAAGATATGAGAGACCCAGGGGCATATTTATACTCCGTCTGCGCCGATTGTGCGTCAAACATTTTGACGCACAATCAGCGCAAACATTGCCCCATATTTAAACTTTTTCGCCCAAGCCCGCGGACGACAAAATTCCACCGTGTACGTCATTTTTTGGATGCGGCAACCCACCTTGTGTTAATTATATGCAAGGTAGGCGTTCCCGTCCAAAAAATGGCTTAAACGGCCATGCGTCGTATTTATGCTTTCGGGCATAAATGACGCACGGCCGGGAGGCAGAGCCAGAAAATGACGCACAGCCCGATTTGCGTAAAAAATTAACGCCTGGGTCAGGGCAGGTGTTAAAATGGGGCAAACACACCTGTATTTAATCAGAACACACAGAACAAACAGCAGAGCAGCAGAGCAGCAACAGGGAGCCATGGAGGTGATACTAATCCAGCATGCACGCAGACGCAGAGCCCAGCAACAACAACAGCAGCTACAACAACACCAGCAGGGACCCCAAAGGTAGCGCAGAAGGCAGGAGAGGATATTCCGCCCAAGAACAACCCTTCAGGGTCTCAGGGAACACAACATCATACAGAGGTACCAGTTGAACTGGCAGGCCATTCAGCAGCTGCTGCGAAACATTGAACAGCAGTTGGCCTCCACTTTGGTGACACCCTGCACCATCCCAACAGAAACAAAGCTGCTTGCCGTATTTCATATGCTGGCAAGTGGCTCTTTTCAAACAACTGGTGCCCTGGTTGGCAGAATATCACAACCATCATTCTCCATCTTTGTGCCCAAAGTACTGGACGCCATCATTCGACTGACACCCCGCCACATCTGCTTCCCTAACACACTGCAGAAGCAGCAGGAAACTAAACAGGGGTTCTACGCAATCAGTGGCTTCCCACACGTCCTTGGTGCAATCGACTGCACACATGTACGCCTTGTGCCACCTGCTGCAACTGAACACCTCTACCGCAACAGGAAGCACACACATTCCATCAACGTGCAGGCCATAGTCGATCACCAAGGATTGATCACCAACATCGTGGCTAAATATCCTGGGAGTGTACATGACTTCTTCAGCTTCCGTCACAGCACCATCAATCAACACTTCCAGGATGGACGGTATGGCAATGGACTACTTGTTGGTAAGTACAAAAAACTACATATATATACACTGCACAGCAACCCTCTAGGACACACAACACATGCACCACAACAGCAACATGTCGACAGGAACACACTGAGGTCGTGACATCGCTAGCCATGTTTCTTAAGTCACCATTGAACCTGTCACACATCGGAATTTACTGTACAGCCTAATGTGAAGACGTCAATGAGTGTGGTTGCCAAAATGTCACCTTGCAAATTGTAAGTGTGCCAATGACCTTTACATTAATACATTGCCTAAGTCTAAAGGTATGGGATTTCCAGGGTACTTTGATATGAACGTGTTAACAACACTTTCAATTTTAACTCTGCATGGAACTATCATCTCACCCCCAGTGAAGACACACGGACACCTGTATCACAAGTCACAATGCTAGGGAGGGCACACTGTACTGAAAATCCCAAAACATACTTCTGACAAACGGTTAGCAGACAAACACTTGTTCAGCCAAGGAAACAACACAATGCAGATGGTATAGCCTACAAGCATAGGATGTCACATTAGTACACAAAAGAGTCACAGACAACACAAGACAACTACTGCCATTAAAGGTCTTTTCAATAATGCCATCTACATCAACATGATCCCTTTCATTTTCTCTTGCAGCTGATCAGGGGTATGGCATCCAGCCATGGATTATGACACCATTTGGCAACCCGAGTACAGCTGCAGAGCGTGCATACAACGAGGCCCATAGGAGGACACGCAGAATTGTCGAGCGGACCTTCGGCATCCTCAAGTCAAGGTTCCGCTGCCTCAACATCACTGGTGGTAGCCTCCTATATTCCCCCGAGATGGTCTGTAGGATCATCCTCACATGTGCAATATTGCACAACATTTGTGTCAGAAGAAACATTCCCCTCCTGGAACCAGAGCCACACATGCCTGAAGAGGAGGAAGAGGAGGATGCTGGCCTGCAACAGGAGGGGGAACTACAGAACACAGCTGCTGGTATACGCAGGCGGCAACAGATTGTAAATAATATCTTCTGAATATGATCACCTTCACCACTTTAGTTAACTAATGTAAATAAACACCTATTCTAACCACCATATCATGGTCTGGCTATTCCTTTTTACACACCTTCATCTCTACTTATCACAATAAGAGTGTCGCCTCATGGAGCATTGCTGAGATACTGAGTAGGACATGGAACATCCCAGAGCTTATGTGATGCCTAACATACAATGGTCACATACACACACACTCTTAATGACATATATCATGTACATATCTCCTTTGAAGGGCTATAACAGAGGACCACAACTATTTCACACATACATGTTGAAAGCAAGGTCCAACGCAGCATATGGCACACAACTATGACACCATCACTCAATAAGGGGAATACAAGCCTCATACATGAGGCAGTCAATGTGCTTTGGCATCACTAACAGGAATGTCTGACAAGACCCTTGGCAGCAGTTAGTCCAACTGCATACAATATTTGCAAGGAATATCTGTGACTAGAGCTCCATAGAAGCAGAACATAGAAAGCACAAGTGCCACACATATGACATTCATTGCGCACATGACATTTCATGTACATGTCAGCCCATTTCCGAACTCATCACACACCCATGCACCTGGTCACAACCCACCTGTCGGAAGAGGTCCCTGGGATACTAAGATGTGTACCCTGATAATACCTCCTCTACAAACACAGACCAACATTAGCACACTAGTGTGCTACACCCTTTCCTAAGGTATGCCATTGTCAAAGAACATCTGACTGCATGGACGTCAGGTCAATTTATACACTGTCTTCTAGTTTCAAAGCCCTGTTAGCACATGTAGATTGCTTCCCCTTGTGAAACTGTCTGTTGGCCCTTAGAATGCAAGTCTCACCTACAGGACTGGTGAGAAACAGATGCAGCCCACACCTGTGAATACCTCCATGCACACCACCCATTACAAAAAGCACTGCCCCTGATGATGCCTGGAACAGCATAGTAGTTGCCATTATGTCAAATACATCGTCAACCATTGATAGTAATTAAGCCGTGTAACATAGCCCTTGGGTTCATTTGTCACCTTAAAAAACACCGGACATACACAGATTGACATGTCAACTGTCTGGTTTGTCCTCCAAACAGTCTCAGTCAGACCACTGATTATGTAACTTGTCCAGTAGCTGGCTCCTGAATCATCTTGCATTCTGTCAGCCTGACTGGCAAATGTCTGTGCGTCACACTAAAGTATCCCTGTGTCTACATATGTACCACACTTGCGTTGGCAAACCTGCCATTCATCAGGGGGCATTGGGCATGGGCTTCTACCATGCATACACAAATACATTGTATAGCATCATCTGCCTTTTAACTTTACCATTTGAGTTAAATCGTCTTGGAAATGCAAAATGCATGGCCCATCCCTTTTCTGGGTTGCATTTATGCATGAATGACAAAGTGTGACAGTGTCCCAGGGTCATAGGCAGGGCTTGGGTAAGGGGCTTTCAGCACAACCAGCAACCTCTGATAATGTACATGACTAATACACAAATGTCAGAACCATGACAGTTCACACACAGCATCACAGTGCGCACAACATAGTGATGGACCGTGTGTGCTGTATAGCTGCTAGAATAAACAGCACAGAGGCTATGATGTTCCCAGATGCAGTGGGAAGTGCAGAGGCCAACCTGTGTACAAATGTTGTAATGACACCTGCCGGAACATGACAATTGAGACATTATCTCACTCAGCACACCAAGGGTGCCCTGTTGACTGTCTCATTACACGTCTTTAGTGACAGGGTGGGACCATCCACATGTTGGTTCACATATCCACATCTACTTTACTCACATTGATCAACAAAGGATACTCAGTAGTTACAGGAATAGCTGCCACTGACTCATGATGAGTCCTGGTCCGAACTGTGACAAATTACATCCCAAAAAATCTACAGGATCATCATTGGACCACACACATGAACAAGACACCTATGTGCAATTGATCACTGGAAATATGTGGACACATGCTGTCTTGTATGCTGGTCCACCACAGCCACTTGATAGTTGGGGCTTACTTCTATGGCCTCAACTGTGGTGTCATCATACATATGAGATTGACCTTTGTCTGTCTTTGCAAACAACATGGTACCCACTTCCTCAATGCATGTGTATGACTCACTGTGGGATTAATCAACTAGTGCCTAGGAAGCTCTTACCAATACTCTAGGACATAGGATGTAGAAATTGTGGACCTTTGACATGAACATGAGTCTGCCATCCATCTGGTGCATACTATGTCACATGTGGTGTCTACGTGACCCTAACACTTGGAAGTATACTTTGTGGGTGTTGTTACATGTATGACTAACACATGCCCTTGCTCATTCCAATTTTTACTTGCATCTTAGGGTTGGACACATGGACGTCACATTCATACAACCAAATGTACAATAATGCTTCATGTGATGTACACACACACCTGGTCAACGAACAAATTAGTTGTCAAAGCACTCACTTTGAGCCAAAGGCAATTAGGTATTGTACATATGTACGTCACATTGCTATCCTCTCCTTATGGCAAACATGCACAATTTGTGCCATACATATATGTGGGCCACACATATGACCATCTATGACGTCAGCCAACTGTAAACATACACCATCAACACCATACTGTCTTCAATTAGCCAATCTCTGATGTGTTCCAAATGTAAAATAACCAAAAAACATGTAAAAATGCCCCAAACCAGTTAATGCACTGTAATTGTGACGTCCCTAGCGGTGTGCATCAATTTTTGTTGCACAAAACTGTATTTGCGTCGGTTTTTTTGATGCACACGAGTGAAATATAGCCTGCATCCAAATATTTGTACAGTCCATGTATCATTATGTGGATGCGGGTTAATATTCACGTCTGTGCGTCAAAACAAATGACGCAAATACAGTTTTGTGCAACAAAAAATGACGCATAAAGCAAAGAAGGCGGGACTTTTCATTCAGGAAGTGATGTAATAGGATATCCTGTTTACAGATCATGTACAGTGGGTGTACTTTCACTTTCACTTTGCAATCTATGATCCTTCTAGACTGTGTGGCTGTGTAGAGAGTGTTGTCCAGAGATTTTGTGCTTTATTTGTCCTGTGTGCTATCTGTAAAGTCCTTTTGTGAAATAAATATTTTTTGTGTATACTGTAGTACTGTGTTTTGTCTACATTTGTCCGTTTATCTTGTGTATTTCTTGTTTGTGGGAGTCGGTTGTGGGTAGTTTTAATTTGGGGATAGTTGGGCTCTTTTAGTGTTTAGGTTTACTTTTTTTCCGTCTTTTTACCCCTACTTTCACCCATTTACCCTTTCTATTTCTTTTACCCCTATTCCTTCTCTTCAATTAGAAGTATGTCTGGTAGGCCACGTCTTGGCAGGATGGGGGAAGAGGAATTGAGGGGCTTCATCTGGCTGGTGACACATTTCTTGCCGCTCATGATCCAGGCAGGGGGCAGGGTCATACAGGGCTACCCGACAGAGGCGCGCAGAATCCGGTGGGGAAAGGTGCTGCATCACCTGCAACGTGTGTATGCCAGCCAGAGGAGTGACCACCAGCTGAAGCACCGGTGGGCTGACCTCATCACCAAGGAGCAGGATCTCTTGGACCACCTGGGAATCATGATTGGTGGCACTGTTGATGAGTACGACTATTGTTATTGTGCACAAATGAATGCTCTGTTGTGATATCAGTGGATTAGTGCAATGTCTGCCAGCTAACTTGATGACTGTGTGTAATTTTGGGGACATATAATGGGATCATTGATGCACTATGGCAAGGATCACAATTGCTAGGTGTCAGCTAGCACGTGCTCAGCAAACTTACAAGTAACTTTACCATGAAGGAAATTGGTGCGGCCTTTCTGTCAGCACAGCTTACAAAATAGGATAAATGACAGTTCATGATTTGAATACATCGTGTGAAGGTGTAAGGTGCCCTCAGCTAACATCGTAAGATATTTGTTGGAATCGGTTGAGCCACAATCCAAATATGAATGGCAGACCAAGTGTATGCACATGGCTTTACATCTCCATGTTGGTGCTAATCACCATAGCTGGGCCACATCAATTGACTATACTGTAACAACAGGATGGCTTACAGGAGTCCCTGCCCCTCCCTCTGTACATTGGGCCTATGTGCACTAAAGGTGTCATGGCCACAAGGCATGTTTGACTGGTAAAGCAGTCCTCAAGTAACCAGGCGTTGGATGTTTCTCTTGGATGCACATGATGAGACGATTACACTCCATATTTTTTCGTGCTCACCAATTATGGGTCAAGTTTGCAACCACATGATAGTTAGGCCAATGTATGTGTGCAGATATGTGTGTAACTGTCACAGGAGACCCATGCTATGTACAAGTTGGGCGTGAAATATCAGATGCAGTACCATCATGTCTGAATGGCTGCCATTTACTTATTCAGCCTACACATTGTAAATGATACTGAAAATGTTGCACTGTGCACAGATTTTGAGCACATTTCTTCCTTCCATACCTTACAGGTGGACCGGCGCCCTACACTGTGGGAGAGGTGGCGACATTTGAGGACCCCGACCACTACAGTAAGTGTTGATATGTCTGTTATGTGTTGTGTTTGCTGGTTATGGATTCGTGTGAGTTGGACGCATACCAAGGTGTGATGCTGTGGTCAAGTTTTTCACTTGTTCCATGAGTGGGAATGCAGTTTTCACATGTTTTGAGTTAGCCAATGCGTATCCAATGGTATCATGTAGGGATTGTAGGACATCCCTGTAGGCCCCACTGTGAGTACAGGGGATAGTCATGTCTCTGACACTTGTATCACCAAGAGTCGCAATGGAAGTCAGCCCCTATTTAGTAAGCCTGTCAGACCCACATTCTCTAAGATTGGTGGAGCTAATAGCTTCCCAATAGACATCTGCTTCACTATTTACCTACGTAATTTTGAAACAGTAGGTAGAACCTCCTAGCATCATGTACTTCCACATGTAGTGCATCAAGTCTGTGGAACCTGAGTGTAATGGCCTAGGTGTGCATGCAATTCATGTTCATGGGTGTTCTAGCAACTCTGTGTCTGATGTAAGTCAGGCCTCACTGCAAGTATATATATTGTGTACTAAGTTCTGATTTTCCTGACATGTCTGACCCTATGAGTGCTCTAGGGTTTGCTGACTCCAAAATGTAGATACACCTTACCTGTGGTGTGTCTGTAGAAACAAACATGTGTGGATTATCTTATACACTCCTTAGTGTACATGTTGTTGGCAAATTATAGTTGTATATCCACCGCCCCCCCTCAAACACGGACATGGGTTTGTGAATGGGGTACCTAGTATTGATGCTATCAGTATGTTACACATACCTGTGAAGAAGTGACGGTTTGGTTGCATACTAGTATACACACTCAGGTTTGGCACTTGGTACCATACTGGAAATTCCAGTTACAACTTGCAGACCATGTGGCTTTAGTTTTGCTTTTCGTACACTGACATTTGTAGCCCAGCTCTCGGTGGAGGATATGCAGCATGATTCTTAGATGTTAACTGTCAGAATTCAGATTGCAAGTCAAGGCCAGTTGTTACCCATCTTGTGGGCTAGGAATGAGCTTTGTGTGATGTGACCTTTGTTGTCTGGCCTGCCATGTACTTCCTCAGGGACATTCGATGCTCTGTATCGTGATATGAGCTGTTAGAAGTACAGTAGATGTATTGTCTGATTAACTTGCTGTGCTGTTTCACACAATGCAGTTACTAATGTGGCATATCTGCATTTGTCTTCACAGCAGCTAACATGACTCCAGACCAGGTCCATGAATTTCAGCACCGGGCCATGCGATACCAGCACATCCTGCTGGTGGAGTCGGGATTCCGGAGGATGGCCCGGCGATATCGCCATGAACGTGCCTCTGGGGCATGGTGAGCCTTCCCACATGGTGGGCCTACTGTGCCCACCACAGCCAACACAGAAACAACCACCAATGAGAGCCAGGTGGCCCCACCCACAGCTGCCTCTGTTGAATCTACATCTGCTGGACTTCCTGGCCCCAGCATTGCCACCGGTGCAGGACAGCCCACAGAGACCTCCTCCACCGGTACCCAGACTGCCACTGGTCCAGCTGTTGACCCTGCCGCCTTCAATAGACTTGAAAACAAGATGGACAAAGTGCTGCGCAAGGTGAGCCACCTGAGCCGGGACGTGCGGCCCATTAAACGACGGGTCAAAGATATCAAGAGGACCCTCCGGAGGGCCAACCTCTAGACAGTTGAATAGATGGACATGATACCCTCCCCTCCCTCCTCTTTCCTTGTTCTTATACTTAGTGGGCTTAGGGGGCTTAGAGTTAGGTTAGTATAGGCTGTTAGTTTAGTTAATGTTAGTGGGTGGGGGGTAGGGGGTCCTGCTTGTTGCTTTTTTGACTTATTACATGTGTGGGTGGGTGGGTGGGGTGCTATGTTGGGGTTCTTGTGTGTAAAAAAAAATTAAAACAAACAAAAAAAAAAAAAACCATAAAAAACTATTTACCAAAAAAATATATATTTGTTTCGGATAGTATAGTATGTGTTTAGGTTAGTATGTGTTGTCCTCAAAGTGTCCTGTCTCATAAGGGGGTTGGAGGGTAGATGTTTAGAACGTTTCATTACATGTGATAAGTAAGTGTAGCTTAGGTTAGTTAGGGACAGTTGTGGGTAATGAGTAGTCAGGGTAGATTAGGGTAGGTAAGATTTTTCCCTCAATTTCCTCATCTATGGTTAGCTTTTAATAAATATTTGGTTACCCCTAATAGTATGTGTTGAATGGTACTTGATCGTGGGTTTGGATTCCGTGTACATCTCTTTTGTACTATAACATCTGTGTCCTATGCTACAAACAAATCCCAACTGAGCTGTACGATTGGCAGCTAACCCAGAGCTACCTTGCAAAGTGTCTACCCTTTGTTGCAACCCCCAATCACAGTTGATATGGATGACAATGTGTTTCTGTTGATAAGTGTGTTTTCAAAGTCACTAACAGTGCTTCCAGACTTGATATTGGGCAAACAGTTTTAGGTCTGACTGCAGTGTGATGATCATGCACACCCTTATAAGATGAGTTCTCATTGTCAATCTTGTATTCTTGTCTTCATGACCCTCATACATCATTTGTGACACAGTTCGGCATGATTACCTATTTGTACGTTAACTCAGACACCTTCATTTGTGCCCTTTTTTAAGTGTTTACTTAGATTAGTGTGGCATGTTTATTGTGTTATTTTTGCACGTTGACAACAGTTAGCGGGCACTATTTGATGACCTAGTTATCCCCTGAGGAAGCATTCTTCTGTCCAACACAGCATGGTGGTCTATGGTTTTTCACTTCATCAGATTATTCCCTCAGGATGGGCAGAGTATGATGCAATCATGGTCACTGTGCAGATTTCTCTAACTACATAATATCTGGACAGTTGTATTGAGAAGCTACATTATTTGACAGTAGGGACATTTCAATTATCTACTGCGCAGTTGATATGTCACATTACCCAGAGACAGATTTGTTGTGTAAGTGCTATTTATTGAAAAGTGCTGTAGTGCTATATGTACATTGTCCATGACTGTGAGTCCATTATAGTGATATCTTCCATTGTGATCCAAAACAAGGGTTTACCAAAATGCTTTTGTCATGCTGGGGTTGCTGTTTCAGACAGTGCAGAGGGACAGACTTGGCCAATGAGTAGGAGAGAGACAATCACTGGGCTGGGTGACAAGATATACAGTGGTTGCAGAACAGTGCTTGAGTACAGTTGTTGCAAGACTGGCAAGTTACAAAGCGTAAATGTCGGCCATGTGGCAGGGACTAGTGCTTCCGGGTCATTTTCCTTGTGAATGTGATCTGTTCCATGTCTTCTTCTTCTGATGTGTGTGTTGCCTGCTTTGTCCTTGTTGTTGTTGGTTGTGAAGGGGCAACACACACCTGAGTGTTAGAAGACGTGGAGTCAGACATCCCGTTCGCTGCTCCCTGTGAAGGTCTGAAGGGCAGTACTGCAGCAAGGAGGGCCTGCTGGTTCTTGAGAATAGCGCCCACATCACGATGGTAGGCAGCCAGGTTGGCCCTGAGGGGATCAATGTTGCATTTGTGCACGCGTTGACAGGATTGCTGTTGTAGGTGTTGGGTCAACTGTATTACAGCTGTGCTGATTTCCTTCTCGGTTTTCTGCAGTTCCTGCAAGATAGATGTTAGGGCTTGCATAGCTGCTGCCTGATCTGCAGATGACATCATGCACGAACGCACCCCCTCAAGGCTGGCTGCCATATTTTGCATCCCCACCCGCACCTCCTTGGCCAGCTCCCGCTGTACTCCAACTACAGTTCTCTCATAGCTGGTGCCAGTGTCGTCTGAGTCCTCAGCTGTATTGGAGCTGGCAGGTCTTACAATTGGGGTGGGGGGTGGATCCTCTGCGATGGCTGCTTGTTCTGTGCTCCTCCTTGTGACTGAAGGTGGGGTCTGGAGGGTTTCAAGGACCTTTTGGATAGTCTCCTGGGTAATGTTTATCGGCTCGTCACCCATGTCATCAGGGAAATCTGGGACAGGCATATCCGCAGGAGATCCATCTTCCTCTGCAATGAAACAGGGTACAATTAGTGTGTCTGTGTTGTGACAAATTTGACGTGGCGTGCCTGCCTTTTGATGAATTCACTTTGTGATCTTGTTTTGTATTAATATCTGCAGTCCTTCAGATGGGCATTGTTTCAGGCCTATGGCCCACCTGTGTGTCACATGTATGTTATTGAGTTATCAGACTTGTCAGCCTCATTGCCTCTAGGTGTTGCTTTATGCCAAATAGAGAATTGCCACCTTTTTGTCCTACTCAACCCTCTGTGTATATCCATTCTCATGGTGAGACCTTTCACTGGCTGTGGGTGTTCTGATGGCCCTGGCAGCACACTTAACTCTCAGGACCTGCCCCAATCCCTGATCGTTCACATCGACTTAATTGTAATTGACATGTTGCATATCCTATGCATGGCAATGTTATGATCTGATATGGATGTTGACATTGTTAATGTGTCCTGCTGATGTTGGGTAATGTGTGTTACATTGGATTGCCCTGATAGTCATATCAGTGTCCTATTTCGTCCTCTGACTGTGCAGGTGTATTTTAGTGACCAGTTACATGTGTCCCCTCCTCAATGCTGTTGTCTGAGCAGTATGACAGTTGTGATGTTGCCTTGTTACCCAGGCACAGGATGGACCCTGACATATGCAGCATGGGTGTGTCCTTAGTGCTGTGTCGCTCCTTTTGTTGTTTACATTGGCTGATGTTTGTGACAACTATGGGCATTGACATTTGAGTGTACTGGGGCCCTTGTCTTGTTTCAGGAGATTGTTGCAGATGTCCTCCTCACCCCATAATTTAGGTATGTATGTTCCATGGGGAGGTTACAGCAATTGGCTACTTGAGCTGCACACAGATCAGAGGTTGGTTGTGGCAACTGTCGTTGCAGTGACATTGCAGTTGTCGGTTTGGCTAGAGGATTGCTAATAGGGCCCTAGTTAATGTAGGAGGTATGTTGGCTGACGAGTGCCAGGATGTCAGTTTGACGTAGTGGCCTTCCCTCCTGTCGTGGCTTTCTCTTTGATCCATCGTTGGCATGACAGCATGCCCCCATGGGACTGTTGGTGGTGTAGTGTAATGGTGTGCCCCAGCTTCTGTTTGTGCAGGCCATGCCCCCATGCCGTGCCCCTTTACCCATGCCACGCCATATATATGATGACCTACATGCAATGTGTAGTAGGTATTTCCCCCCCCCGGTTGCAGTTGACATTAGTGCATTTCAATTCCCCATGCGACTTACCCTGCATGTGCGTTGTCTCGTGGTAGTCTGCGCTGTCCTGTCCTTGAATCCCTGTGACGATCTCCTCATGGATGACGGCTGCGACCATCTCCTCCATGTGGTCCAGGGCCTCCTGGTGTGCTGGACTCCCCCCTCCAGTCTGCATTGCTTCCTTCCTGTTCCTGGCCATCTTTTCCTTGGTCCTGCATTTGAAGTCATGCCAGCGTTTCTTGCACTCGATGACTGTTCTGCGTACTTCAGCCACACTGTTAATCTTGTCGACAATTTGTTGCCATATAGCCTCTCTCCTACTGATTGGCAACTTTGATGTGACAAACAGTTGGTGCTGGTGTTCCGTCACCTCTTTAACCAGGATTTCCTGCTCCTTTGCACTGAAGTGACACTTTCTTTTCTTCTTAAAAGTGTCCTGGTTCTTGTGTGGGTCCTCCTGGCTGGTTCCTGGTCTGCTGTCATCTTCCTGGGGTCTGTAGTGGCATCTGGAATCCATTTTGGCTCTCCTCTGGTGAACTGGTAGTGTTCGTGTTTTTTTCTGATGCTATTGCGTCAAAAAACAGCGTATATCCGGTTTGCGGTGTCGTAAATCGACCCACAGGCATTTCCGCTGCGTTAACGTTGTTTTCCTTTACGTCTTGACGCCGCGGTGTGCGTCAAAAATAATGACTCCCACCTGTTGTTTGCGCCGCTATGTGTCAAAGTATAAATATGACGGCCGCACAGCGCACCAAAATGGCGTTAGCCGGCGGTAATATTTTTTCCGCAAAACTGCGCCGGCGCAGTTTTGCATCAAAAAGTATAAATATGGGCCCCAGTGTCAAGTAAGAAGTCCACAGTAAAAGCTTCCACTGATTCATTGGGAACAGCACAGTACACTACTGGACAATCCGGAATCTCAATCCAGTCTCCACAAGAGTTCCAAACAGAATCTACATAGTCAACTGGCAGCACATGCCCCAGTTAAAAGATAATACATAGAAATAAAAGGCACAGTACAAGAATGCAACACATCTCCCTCCATTTTCCAACATTTGCCATGCTACTACTGCTTTGTACGAACCTCATAGTAATGGTCAAGTAGAGAGATTCAACCATATTTTGAAACCAGACATATTGTGGGTTTGGGAGTTTCGGGCTAGATGAAAGGATAAACTGAGGGAAAAGCTATGGTTGTGTCGCATCACACCCCATACTACTACTATGGTTAGTCGTTTTCAGTTGTTTAAAGGTAGGGAACCGGTGTCTAAATTGTACCCCGGTGGTTTACAAAAAGACAAAGTGAAAGGGTTAATGGTGAG
The DNA here is from genome assembly GCF_031143425.1 of Pleurodeles waltl. Taxonomy (NCBI): domain Eukaryota; kingdom Metazoa; phylum Chordata; class Amphibia; order Caudata; family Salamandridae; genus Pleurodeles; species Pleurodeles waltl. The sequence continues at coordinate 981,080,842 of NC_090449.1, forward strand.
AACAGAAAAGATATAGGGGGTCATTCCAACTTTGGAGGAGGTGGTAATCCGTCCCAAATGTGACGGATTTACCACCAGCCGTATTACGAGTTCCATAGGATATAATGGACTCGTAATACGGCTGGTGGTATATCCGTCACTTTACCATCACTTTTGGGACGGATTACCACTTCCTCCAAAGTTGGAATAACCCCCATAGAGACAAGGGTTAAAAGGACACAGGATAAGTTTAAACATACATATGATTCTAAATGGAAAGTCAATATAACTGATTTTGCAGTAGGTGACTAGGTCAGGATTCAGAGGCCTGGGCTGTTAGCAAAAGGAGAATCTAAGGGCCTGATTTATACTTATTTAGTGCTGCATTTGTGTCATTTTTTGATGCAAATGTGGTGCAAACTTACAAAATTCAATTATATTTTGTAAGTTTGAGACGCTTTTGCATAAAAAAATGACGCAAAGGCGGTGCTAAAAAGGTATAAATCAGGCCCTAAGGGGGTTATTCCAACTTTGGAGGAGGTGGTAATCCGTCCCAAATGTGACGGATTTACCACCAGCCGTTTTACGAGTTCCATAGGATATAATGGACTCGTAATACGGCTGGTGGTATATCGGTCACTTTACCGTCACTTTTGGGACGGATTACCACTTCCTCCAAAGTTGGAATAACCCCCTAAGTTTGGTAAACCTATATGGGTGGTCAAAGTGAATCGTAATAATTTGGTCACTCAAGATGGAAAAGTGTAGAATGTTAGGAGAGTAGCTAAAAGCGAAAGTTACTTTTAATTTGAGAGTATATTCCAAATTGTCTGTTATATTTTGGTTTCTTATTTCCAAGTGCTATATATTTATATACATTATTTTTGTAGTTTTCCATTTCTTTCTTTTTGTTTTTTTATTTTGTGTTGTTTGGTCTCTACATTATTTTCTTTTCCTTTTCTTTCTTCACTTAAGGAGGAGATGTGTTGCATTCTGGTACTGTGCCTTTTATTTCTATGTATTATTTTTTAACTGAGGCATGTGCTGCCAGTTGATTATATAGATTCTTTTTGGAACTCTTGTGGAGACTGGATTGAGATGCTGGATTGTCCAGTCATGTACCACGCTGTTCCCAATAAATCTGTGGAAGCTTTTTCGGTGGACATATTATCTAACATTTTAATGGTGACAAAATTCCCACCAAAGGTTTGTGATCAGTCCTTAATTTTAAAAGAGATTCCAAATGTAACTGTGAAAATGCTGAACTGCCCACACACATGCCAGTAACTCTTTTTCTGTAACTGTGTGATGTCTTTCAGTGACATTTAGGGTACGTGAAGCAAATGCAATATTCCTTTCCTCTTTACCACTATATCGCAATAGAACACTTCCCAGGCCATACGGACTCGCATCTACAGTAATGATGCATGTCTTAGTCACATGGAAATGGTTCAATGTAGGTGCTTCTATCATTTCTTTCTTAATCTTCTCAAATGCACTCTGTTGTCTTTCTGTCCAATTTAACCATACGTACTTCCTAGTAAGTTCTCTCCAAGGTTCCATCTTGGTGGCAAAATCCTTGATAAACTTTCTATAATATTCACAAAGACCAGAAAATGATAACAGTTTTTTCCTGTTGTCTGGTGCCGGTGCCTCCATGATACCATCAATTAGAGATTGTTGTGGAATTACAACTTCCTTGGAAAGTGTATGACCTAAATACGTCACTGTGTTTTGAAACAATTTACACTTAGAAGCCTTAAGGGTCAGAGAATTATTTTTTAAAACCTCACACATAATTTTCAAATGTTTCTGATGTTAATAAACATCTCTTGAAAAGATCAAAATGTCACCCTGAAAGCATTTGATACTTTCAAACATATAAAACATAGCTCTTTGGTAAACAGATGCCGCGGAAGCTAGACCAAACGGCATCCTTTTAAATCGAAACAAACCCTGAGGAGTGATGAATGATGTCAAATCTCTGGAGTTTTAAGTAAGTTCAAGATGATGGTAGGCGGATCTTAAATCTAACATAGACAACACACTTGCATCCTCTAACAAACTCACCAGTTCATTAATGTTTGTCAAAGGGTGAGAATCTCCCACAATTATAGCATTCAGTGCCCTAAGATCGACACAGAGCCTCAAAGATGTGTCTGGTTTCTGTGCTAAGACAATGAGCGAAACACATTCAGAAGATTCAATTTCTTCAATAATGTCTCCCTTTAACATCTCACCTAAGCAAATTTTAAGTTCATCTCATAAATTAATAGGTACATTCCTAAGCTTCTGTTTGACAGGTACCGCACCTTGCTTAAGTTTAATACAGGAAGAATACCCTTTCAGTTTTCCTAAACTGTCAGTGAAAACATCAGGAAGCGTTACCATAATACTCATAGCATAAATTTGTTTACTCACCACTAGAATAGGATCCTCATAATGAGGACCTTTTTCCTCCTGTTCCTCAGTTACTAGAACAGGGTCTTTGCTGCAAGGTTCAGGAATAATACCTAATTTCCATTGATCCTTCCATCCCAAAACATTAACACCTTTCCTTGCCACATATAGGTTAATGGATGCTTCCCTCCCTTTAAAACTCACTTCAACAGGTACAAAATCCATAAGACCTATACTTGACCCATCAAAACTTTGCACTACTACATCTGATTCCTGTAGATCATCCACAGAAAAAATATCTTGAAATGTATCCCAAGAATATTCCTCAGTAAATATCGTCCATGGAGAACCTGAATCCGCTATGAGATTTAACTCTCTTCCCAAAATTTGAATGTCACACTTTGAAGGTCTATTACCCCCCTCATTTCCTTCAACATATATACCAAGTGAAAGCACAATTCCTGTTTCCATCTGATCATTTTCTACCCCTCACACACACCTAACAGAAGGCCCCTCCCCATTCTAGGAGATTTCTGCTTATTAGACATGAAAACTTTCTTTCTTTTATCTTTACATGCACGAGCAAAATGTCCTATTCTTCCACATCTACTACATTCTTTACCGACAGCAGAGCAATTTGCAAAGGTTGCTACATGATTATAACTTCCACAGCTTATCATCTTATTGACCCAATTTTCAGTTCTGATATTTTTACGAGATTAAGCATTCTTGACTACACAAACTTCGCTTTCTTGATACTCATTCTTGGCTTTAGCATTAGTGTCTTGTATTGACTTTAACCACTTCTCTGACAGTTCTAAAGATTTAGCTGTTATTATGGCATCTTGTAAATTTGGATCACCCATAAACGTTCCTGTATTTGTTTTACTCCTTACACTCACCACAACCTGGTCTCTAATCATTTCATCACACATAACCCCAATATTACAATTCACCGATAACGCCTGCAAAGCGGTTAAAAAATCAACAAAAGTCTCAGCTTCACCTTGTCCTCTACTATAAAATTTAAATTAATTCAAAGCTATACAATTAGTAGGTTTGAATCTGTGTTCCATGCATAATAAGGCCTCATCAAAAGTATTATTTATCCCTCATCTAGCACTTGTGGTAAGGTTCTAAATATACATTGACCCTCAGAATCCAAACAATGAAGTAATATGTTTTTTTTCTCTTTGAACCCATTCTGTCCCAATCAATTGCTTTCATATAGGTGATGAATTCCTCCGTCCATCTAGTCCAAGGAATGGGAGGGTCACCTTTACACTGTAAAATTTGCTGGGAGGTTCAAATTGCATAATGCTTGGTAATGTTGCTAAAACAAATAATACAATCACAATGTACAAATTGTCAGAAATATCAAGTATAAGTAAAAAATCTGCAATCTATAACCGTGCATATCGATGTTCCAAATATGCACAATAATGCTGTATACAAGAAAATTCTGTCATGCAGTAAAGCTGTGCATGTCAGCGTGTATTAGAAAATTCTGTCATGCAGTAAAACTGTTCATATCAGTGTGTATAAGAAAATCTTGCCTCTCCAAAGCTGTTATTCTGCCCGTCTATTGGTGAGGATATCACAGTTGCCAATGAAGTAACAATACAATGACAGCAGTACATAGAGATGATGTCAACACTTTGGAGTTACCAAGAAGACTGATGATGTAGATACATTCATAAACACAGTTCCACATTATCAACCGTTACCAAGGAAACCAGTGGTATGAAACATTACCAAGGACAACGTCATCAACAAAGTATTGCTAAGGTGGCATCGATGTATACAAATAATCCGGCGGTATGTAAATAAAAGTCCGGTTGTGGGCCGTCCATAAACTGTCTCCTAGTAATTTTTCTCAATAGATTTAAAAGCTGAAAGAAATGGCATGTTTAACATGGACTCACTAGCAGACTCCAGGTTAACTGCTGAACACGTCAGATAAAGATTCTTGAGAAGACAATACTGCACCTGTGCTGTTCGGAATGAATGTAGCAAGAAGGTCTTCTCCAGTCATTGCCAAAATGTTAAGTAATAAGTCAACAGAAAAAGCTTCCACAGATTCATTGGGAACAGCATGGTACACGACTGGACAATCCGGCATCTCAATCCTGTCTCCACAAGAGTTCCAAACATAATCTACATAATCAACTGGCACTGGATGCCCCAGTTAAAAGATAATACATAGAAATAAAAGGCACAGTACTAGAATGCAACACCCAGTGATTACCTCCAGGATTAATGCTACATAACTGCTATTTTGGAGCTTTCCCTTTTTAAGGATGCTAGGCTCTTACCCATTGTGATGGCATTCTGAATCATAGGGTCCACTCCTCGCTGATTCTCCATCTGGAGCGGGCTCCTACACGAAAACTCTTTGTAGGGGACGTGGTATATTTGAAGTCTTTTCTAGAACATTTTTGTTGGTAAGAGAAGCCCTTAATTGCTAAGCAATCTATGGTAGTTTGCACCTCTGGGTCAGGTTGATTTACTTAGTGATGAAATGTTTCTTTTGATTAATTCCCCCATTAAGAAATATGTTGAATAATTAGAATATTAATGCTCCAATGTAACTGGTCGATATGTTTCCGCTTAATTCAAAGCCCCTACTGGGTAAAAGCCTTTCTTCTGTACTGAGGTACCTGAGTTTTGTGTTGTGTTCACTACTTCTCCTGAATAATGTTTTGTGTAATTGTACCTAAGAACTATCTATGTCTAATTTGTTGTTTGTTTTTCTTTTTTAAACTAACCTATGTCAGGTGTTTCTTCTTCTGATAAATCCCCTGACCCATCTGTCACAGAGCCCACGGATGAAATGTATTTTCAGGGGAATAGTTGACAGAATTTTGGAACAACAAAATACTGAGATACACCAATTGATGACAAAAATATAGTCTACCTTTAATTGTAATGGGAAGTACAAAAATCTCAGAACAAAAGTACTGTTTACACTAATATAATTAACAATTATACACCAATATCAATTTTCATTTCATACATATATACATAGCATAAAGTAGTAAATCCAAAATGCACATAAATACACCCTCACACATATATTCCTTGGGATACTTGGGAGGAAATATTGTTATAGTAAAAGAATGTATGGAATTTCAAAGGTGTCTGAGCATTTCCTTCGATGTACGAGGATATGGTGTTGTAGTATGTGTTTCAATTGAAATGACCATTACATTTGCACAGACATGCAGTTTTACTAATGAAACTTTACAGTTTGTAAATACTTGCACAGCTCATTTAAATATTATTATGTGTTCCTACCCCCAGTATTCATTCAGATTTTCACATAAATCCTCTCACTTTGAAGTCAAAGAAAGAAAAATAAACACCAAGCTCCCTCAGAAGATAAAGCCAGATTTGACTTCTGTCTTTGAATGCACAACAAATGGGACACAATAAGAGCAAGAGTTACAGGCCTGTTCACAGAAAGGAGAACTTATGGAAGAATACAATGAAAGGTAGTGTGAAAAGGTTTTGCTCTTGGGAGGGACAAACTCACTCTGGACAGTCTAAAAGAAAGCAAATAGAAAGCCAGCAGAAAATGTGAGTTACAAACCAAAAAGCCAATCATAAGCAACAGGTGGAATACATTCCCAGGGAAGCTTTTTCAGTGTCCCCAAGATTTATTTAGCAACCCAGACAGCTGCGCTGTCTGGTAGGCTTCTACTGAAAAATTGAGTTCTAAATATTACTTACAAAAACACCACCCTACCGAAGATAATAGGAGAAAATTTAAACCCAAAGGGATGATAATTGTATAAAGGATATTTAGACAATAATATTTATGTGAGAAGATCCTTCTGGCTAAGGCATTGTGACATACAGACATTGAGCCCATGAGGCAAAATGTCCCTTTCCTGCACAGCCCTGCATCCCAACTCAGACACCATAGCATTTGTCCTTGGCACCCTTGACAGCCCCAGCCAATCCTTAGCCTTTGACAGCACCCAAACAAACATTTCTCACAAGGACCAGGATGAAATACCCCAGTGCAGCTGACATAACTGGTAATTTCCCTGCCTCAGCAGATTGAATGAGACCCCAAAAGGACAGTAACCAGTGGGTGTCCTGGTTTTCTAACAATGTACTCATATCTAAAGTACAATTTCTCTGCAGCAGCTTCTCCTATCCTGAATGAACCCAGTCACACATTCAGTCTTGGAGTTCTGGATGGGATTAGATTTCATGCTATTTCTGTTTTACAAAATGGGCTAGCATACTTTGCTCCTTGTTGTCTTAGTTCTGGGGCCCTCTTCCTCTGCAGCCTCTGAGTAGTCCCCATCCTAATTTATTTTCTGGTCCTCTTACTAGCCTGCAACTTTGTCAGTGCTTTTGTTTTGACTGGAACTGCATGTGATAGATCCGGATTAACACTTCCCTAATAAATATGATTTAGAATCTAGCCTGCTGTTTGATGCTGCTCACTTAGTGTACTGTGAAAGATCTTATAGAGAAAGCATGACAGACAAGAACGCTAGAAACAGGTAAAAAGAAAAAGGAAGAAAGAGAGAAAGGAAGATGGAAGGAAGGAAAGAACGGTCTTAGCAATTAGTGGAGATGACAGAAAAGAAAAAAGAAAGGGAAACAAAAAGGGAAAGAAAATAATGCAAACAGAGAAAAAAGAATAGAAAAGAGAAAAAGTGTAAGAAATATTAATGATCACATGGATCAGCAAGAAAGGAAGCAAGGGAAAATCAGGTAGACAGATGTGAGTAAAATTGGAACAGTTTTTCTAAGGTAGAGCATGGTACAGCAAGTAGCCTTGTGCGCAAAGAGTTGAGAAGGAGAAGAAACAAAAAAAACATGATCATTGAAAAGATGACATGTAAGAAGAAGGTGGCAAGACAGTCAGAAGTAAAATAAAAACTTGTGATAGGTAAACCAGTAAAATATGAGATCGGAAAGATATTGTAAACAAGCGTTGCAATGCAATAGGTCTCACATTTTCTTGAGTTAGAGCTATTGGTAATGTAAATTCATAATGGGACTTTTCTTGCCACATAAATTGGTCAACCCTGTCTATAATTTCATCTGTTCCTGACATTGTTTGGTGGTCACTGGCCGCCACTGACATCAGAAATCACAAGCCCTTGAGGAGAGACGATAGAACATAAGGCTGAAAAGTATTTTATTTTTATTTTAATAGAACAAAGTCTTGCATATATTCTTACCTCACATTTCCACAAAGGTCTAATGAAGTTAACAATAGCAGAGCAGACTGAGAAGATTCATAGCCCTAATAAAGGAGGTAAGCAATGTTTTGTGTGGGATGTCCTGAGTGCTGGCAAGGAGGGGCCCAGGAAGAGAGACTTCAGATGTGAGGCTAAGAAAGTTTCACATCATTGCAACTAGATTTAGCTACATTCTAGCAGAAAGGGCATAGTGTGGATTTCATGAGCAGTGAGCTAAACAACTGGGGCCCATATTTATACTTTTTTTGCGCCGCATTTGCATAATTTTTTGATGCAAAAGTGACGCAAACGTACAAAAGTCAATTATATTTTGTAAGTTTGTGGCACTTTTGCATCAAAAAATGACGCAAATGCAGCACAAAAAAAGTATAAATATGGGCCTGGGTGTTTCTTTTGTAAAATAAGCTTATTTTAGGAGCCAGAGGTGAGGACAGCACTGGAATAAAGCCAAAACAAATGTCACCCACACTAGAGGAGATGGGAAGAATAGAATGCAGCAATAAAAAGCAGGCAGCTACCAGCCTAAAACACCCACAGTAGAAAGGGAGCACCAAAGAAATGCCAAAGTAGTCTGTCACAGCAACAGATAAAGAAACCAAAGTGCAATATTACAGCAGTTGGTCACTGCTCTGAAACAGAAAAGGAGGGAGAAAAAGGCAGAAGTAACCACTAGCGAGCAAGAATTTTTAAAGGACACTGTAACCAACAAATGAGAATCACTTTAAGCCATAAAAAATATACTAAAGGTGTACACGAGGACGAACGCTTATGTTCCACCTAAAAAATTGGGGGAGGGGAGGGGAAGAAATGGAAATTTAAGAAATATGAAAGAGAAGGACAAAAATAAGGTAGAAGGCCACCTGGAAGACTGGGGTAAGAAAACGTAATAAATAAGCATTAGAAATTGGAAGATAGTGAGACAGTAAATGATGTCCGACCACCACATTACAACCCGGGTGGTCGGGCTGCCAGGGAACTACCAGCTATGCCAGGATGGGAGATCCTGGGGGTCTGGCGGTGGCGGCGGTCCTAATCTACTAGGGGAGTGCTGCAAGCAGTGCTGCCCTGGGGATCACTACCCCCCTTCTCTGCCAACGGTTTCATGGCAGTACCACAGCCATGACAATGCTGGCAGAGGACAGGTGCAGGGGCTCCCTGGCCAGCATCATCGTTGGTGCACCCTGCGCTCTACAGCATTGCGGCCGGCTCGATTACAAGTCAGAGAAAATGCTGTAGGCTGTTTCCTACTAGGCCAGCGGGTGGCAACTCAGGTTTCTGCCCGCTGACCTAGAGGGAAACTCTTAATGGGGCTGACAGGGAGGGAGCCACTATATCAACAACCTCCCTGTCAGAAGTTCGGCGGACGGTGTGAACCATCTGCCGAACTCATAATCAGCCTCATAGTTTTAGAAATTCTAAAGTCTTGGCTGATGCCAGACCTAACAAGTATAGGCAAAGCCTATAGGTATGGTGTTGACTGTTAGCCTTTTTACTTTTTCAATGCTCATTTTGGATTTTTTTGGGGGGGGGTTTCGAAAATGTTACAGTTGGGGAAACTGGGGCCCTTCTCAATCTTAAAAAACACTGACTAAAAGGATAAAAAGCATAATTTGGCCACGAAAAACACAACAGAAGAAAAATATGAATCACACAATAACAGACCAATAGATAAAGAGGGCTGGCTGGAAACTCCTCTAGTAAGTCAAATAATTGTATTTGAATTGAGCAAAGCGATTCATATAACTGAGAACAAAGTGCATCAAATCAATAAACACATCTCATTGCAATAAAAAACAATCAGCAATTGAAACGGTATAATAACAGTTCATCTCACTATTTCAGTCTTAAAACTCCAAATAAAACCAAGATAAAAAGTATAACACATGTGGGGTAAGTAAGGATTGTAGATATAATAAAGCAGGTTGCACTTGTCTAAAATTCATACATATCAAGAGGGGCCAAATTTATTTGAAGTGAAGGCTATTAAACCTTGGACAAATATAACCAATGTGCAAAGTATTAGGGAAGAGACATTGTTACATGTACACGGAGTTACCAACCAGTCTCACAAAACAGTAGTTGAGGAATCATATTTAGTCTAAAAAGGGTCAAAAACCTTTTATGATAACCTGCCATCTCAAGTGTCATATAAAGTCCCAGACATCGCTTAGATTTGATCACATGATAATTAATCATTGTACGCTTAGTCTGTACTAAAGCCTCCCTCTCTGAGCCCGCCTTGATGACAAAGGCCTGCTTCACCCAAACAATATCCGCTCTGATAATGCAGCCAGGATCTGAGAAGAGATCGGGTCTGCCTCAGTCTCTCATGATGTTCTTTATTCGTAATATATAATAACCAAGGAATGTTAAGCCTATGGTCCAAACCCAAACAGTCCCTTGAAATGAGTTTATAAAACTAAGCTCTTCTTTCAACCAAATGGAAAGCCATAAGAATAAGGGACAAAGATGAAAAAAGTCTGAGATATAACCCAGACCTACTTCTTCATGCACTGTAGGAGGGCACGTAGCCTTAAAAATATCAATGATGGTCTAAATATGGTTCTGGCCCTAGTTGTCACGAAAAATCACCAATACTATGGTGGGTGACCCTATTAAAAGACATTATGGTGGTCATTATGATCCTGGCGGTCTCCCCTGACCACCAGGGCAAAGATGGCGGTTTCACCACCAACAGGCTGGCGGTGAAGACTGACACATTATGAGTGCCGGCCCACCACATCTCCACTCATACCACCATGTCAGTATCTCTGACCCGGCAGTCCACAGAAGACCGCCGGTGGTATTAGGAGCCACCTTTCCACCAGGGTTTCCGCGGCGGTAGCATTGCCACGAAATCCCTTGCGAAAAGGCTGCTGGTGACAGGGAATTTCTTCCCTGTCACTGGTAGATGACTCCCCCACTCCTCCCAGCAAGCGCTAAACCACCCTCCAGGCACAGCGTCTCCCTCCCCCATCCCCCTGCAGGTACAAAGCCCCCCTCCCTGCATACATGCACACGTACACAGACACCCACACGCACCACGCATTCACTGGTTCACCTACACTTACATACACGCATTCACTCACACGCATCCATACTCGCATTCACCTCAGCACACATACATGCATTCAAGCATGCATACTCACATCCATCCAAACATGCATTTACCACAACACTCATACTTGCATACACACTTACATGCACATGCGCAGTCACTTCTACATTCAGACATGCATACAGCCCTGCATACACACATGCATGCAGACACGCACACAACACACACTCACACACGCACGCACGCAGGCGCACACAACACCCCCCACCCTCCCATCCCGCTCCCCTGTCAGACGATCCACTTACATGGTCCAGGGAGGAGGTCATCCAGCAGGGAACGGAAAGGGAGCTACCACCTCCGGCAGCACCCCACCATCAGGACACCGCTGGGCTGTATCATTACACATAATACGGCAGGCGGAGTCCTTCTGGTGGGGCAGGGACGGTGGTAGATCCTCCCCAGCGCCCCCGCCCACAAGCACAACTACTGCTGGATTTCCACAAAAAAATGAGGCAGAAATCCAGCAGTACCCATAATATGGTGGGCAGAAGACCGCCGTCTGGCGGTCTTCTGGTGCCCGTGGCTTTGGTACTCATCAAGGAAGACCACCAAAGCCATAATGAGGGCCTATATTCTTTTTGAACCAAAGGTTGCCAATTCAGCTGGGAATGCACTAGAATGCCTAAAAAACAAAGTTGTTAACCCTGCTAATAGGAATACCTTTCGCTATGTACTTCCTGGATTTGGTACATTTAAGACCAACAGCCATGATGTATGATTTTGTAAAACTGGTGTTTGGATCCAGGCTATCTATTAAAATTAAGAATTAATAAAGGAATTTAAAAGCTGTTGCAGGCCTTTAGCTGTACACAACATAAAAATTGTATCATTTGCATACAGCAGGGCAGGCACGAAAGCGATCCCCACCCCAAGGAACATCCTGGCAATGCTTGATTAAAAAAGATTCCAAGCTGTTACTCCTCCCATCAATTTAAACTGAGAAGTGCATTCACCATTTGGCCTGTATCTAACAAAGGCTTAGAGCCCCCGTGCACATTACCCAGAAAAGTGAGAAGTGCAGTGTGTGCCCCCATAGACCCGATCACAGTCAAGAGCTTAGATCTATGAACTGTTTCGAATGTCTAGCTGAGGTCCATAAATTAATTATATGAATAGCTTTAGTAAACTAAAACAGTTTTGGCTAACACCAAAAATGACCCGATAAAATTACAGGAGACAATTATTCTAATTCCAAGGTAATGTTTCATTGTGTTTATATTGTAGTTGGATTCTGTTTTTGCATTCATTATGTCAAGATTTATCTAAGCAAGTTGGTCAATGAATGTTATAATATTGGTTTTTCTCTTCATTCACGTTCACTGGAATGAAAATAGACCTTTAAATACATGGTACATAATTCAGTGTCAAAGTAGAAGAATGCACCACTCTGAAAAGTTTAATATTTAAATTTATAGTCACATTTTTGTGAACAAAGCATTTGCTGTACTCATAGAACTGAGTTTTAAACGAATTTCTCTGAACTACTTTTTAAACCTAGAGCTCCTGACGTTTCACCACTGTAGGAGGTAGAGTGGAAGGAAGTGTAACTTTACCAAATGAAAACAAGGTGAAACCACAAAAATAATACAAGAACTCAGTTTAGTTTACTTTATAAACCTGAAGGCCAAATAAATATTAGGTTTTTGGTCGTTTTATTTTTTATCAGTGTAGAAGCACATGGTTGTGAAAGGGAATGGTCTAGCCACAAATCGTTTAGTATATGCTGTACCACAATACATTTACCAAAAACCGAAATACAAGTTATTCCTATCAACATTACCAATTAGTTGTATAGCTTTCTGCAAACATCAGGCAATGTTTAACTCCTAGGGGCAGATTTAATAAGTTTGCATATGGTTGCATCACTTTTACGGGCCAGCCTGATGCAAGTCTTTTTTAGCCATGTGGCTTTCTGTGTGTAGTAAAAACAAGGTAATGCACGACGACTCTATGCTTTGCATCAGCAAGGCGCTCTATGGGTGAAGCATGAGCGCTCCCAGGCATCCACCCACTGACTTTGGTGCATTCGTATATTTACTAACTCTAGTAAACCTGAGAATGCATCAAAAATCGACACCTTCTTGAATGAAGCATGTGTGACGAAGAGAAATATCTTTATTTCTTCGTTACTTCTTCTAGTGCATGCTACATTCTCCAGCACCCATAGAAAATGGGAAATGCCTCAAAGGATTGTTTTTGTGCAGGAAAGTCTACTTTCCATCACAAACACTCTTGCACCATGGTACAAGCATGACACAATTGGTTCTAGGCTGAATACAGTGTGCTAGCCCTAGCAGAAAGCAGAAATGCACCATATATCCTAGTAGATATGGTAAATTTCTGCTGTCTCTTTTTCACCCAACATAGGGCAGAAACGTTCTTGGTGCTCTGCATTGCATAACACATAACTCTGGAAGCTTTAAAGACTTCCCTTTACCCTCATGCACAGCACATCACATGCAATTTATTTGTTAATAAGCGATCCTTACATGCCAACGTGCATGGCCACAGTGGTAATTCGCATTCAATGACAACAGAAGTTGTGGCAAGAGGGTGGAAGTCTCTGCACTCTTGCTAAGGCCACATACTCAGTCTTGACCGATCTCATGACTAAAATCTCAGTGCTTGCTTCTTTGTGGTTTGGGGAGGCCCAGGCTGATCAGAGGCAGCCAGTACAGTGTGACGGTGGAGCTGCAGAGAGGGGGGTAAGGGAGAGGTATTTTCCCTATTCCGCCCGCGGCTTCTTATGTGAATAAATTAAGGTGCTTCCCCTGTCTTATTCACAACAGCACTTTGGAATGTTGATGTTAGTGGGACGTTACTAACAATTATGGACAGCTGCTATTCAATATTTTTTACATACACATGTTGGAATGTTTTATTGTTTTCATATTTTTGCGTATTATAAGCCATGTCTTATGTTCGGTCGGTGTTTTTGCTTATTTTCTTGTCTGTCTTGATTTCCGTTGGTGGATATGCAGTCAGTGGGTAGAATTTCCTCCCTTAATACACTAGATACATTTAAAGCAAACTTTTTGAACTAGGTGTGAGACGAAATGGGGTAAACAGATGTGTGGAAAGTTACACATGTTTCTTTTGTATTCACATGTTCAGTGAAAAGTTATTTACTTTGCCACTTTCTCATAAAAACTATGGTTTTTGCAACAACTTATGTTATTTACATTCTCATTCAATTCTAACAACATTGTTTTGCCTAAACTAAACATCACATACTCTGCAAAATAGTAGTGTTAATTTGAAATCCACAAATTAGCATTAGTAATCGGTAAGGGTAATGGTTGTGAAATTTGCACCCAATTGTGAGTTTGCCACCTGGTTAATTGGAAATACCGTACAAAATGTGTATACAGTCACCAATAACTGGGTGCACAAGTGACATTTTGCATACTTTGCACCCAACATTTTCAGAAAGATTTTCCTACCATTAATCTCTGGAGCAGACACCCATTTCAGCCACAACTAGCAACAAACTTCTAATCCCATTTTTTTGCACAAATGGGAGTTTGTTTCCAAAACACGAAATCTTGCCAAATGTAATCGGGCGTTAGAGTTATCTTCCTGCTTATTGTCACTTTACTTAGAAAAACTGTGTAAAAGTAAATTTCTAGAGAAATATTCTGCAAAGTTTTGCAGTTGTGTTTAGAATGGTAAATCAGTATGTAGCAAAAAGTATTTGTAATGCATAAAAAAGATGCTCAGTCGATGGTGAAAGTAAGCTGAGGAACTTTGCAACCCACATCAAAAGTAGTATTGGGTACTTAGGGGCCTATTCACAAACTCCGTTTAGTAATATGTTTAGAATTACTACAGCACTACTACTAACATATTACAAAATACTATCCTCAGATTCCACCTCAACAGCATAGCCTCTGCACACATATGTATATGTTTTAGTAGTAAATGTGGGAGTCACAGAGGTGAATGACTAGAAAATGTTGGATAAGGGGTTAAGGATAGGTTAGGGATGGGTTTAGGGTGGGATATGCTCCCACCCGTTAAGGAGTAAGCACATTCCTATTTACAAACTGCACTTCTATACTTATTATAATAAAAAGGGGTCCAGAACAGTCATAAATGTACTCCAGCTTAGAGCTGTAGTGTGTCCTGCACCATACATGACCTATAACTGGTACTACAACTCCCTTCCGTAAACTAATGATGTAGGGACTTAAAATAAATGACATTAACAAATAAGATGAAATTAAATTACATTAATTAAGCTAGTTAAAAAAATAAATACCTTTATTTTCATACTAAAATCTAAATATACAATGTTTTCATTTAAATGCTACATAGTTTCATAAACGTCTTTAAATAAAAAAATGTATGTAACCATCACAGACAATGCCACTAATAACTAATGGTAATGGTAAATCTTGTAGGAGCAAGAAGAGTACTCAGACGTTAACTTCCCATTTCTCCCAAGCCCTGCTATCAATGGGGAATATACACTCTCCGAGTCACAACAGACCATGATGGAAAGGGGAATTGGAGACAGAAAACACATCAAGAAGACTCGGGGTTCCCAAGGAATGCTCGCTAAGATCCTTACTGGGTTCGCAACCTCCTAAGCATCAGTGAGTCTAGAAAACACAAGATTAAAACTGTTACATTTTCAATCTCTCAGGTTTCAGTTGCAAAAATGTTTATAACACAATCATGAATTCTTACCCAAAACTTCCCTCGCTGACAACCTGAACTTAAAACTGTATATCCAACTCTTAGGAATTTTGATCCTAAAAGAGTAAATTAAGTACAGCCTTATTATGCATTTATATATAATATATTCTTCTTCTCTACAAGCCCACTCTAGCCACTAATAATGATACCTTGTTGGTCCTTAACCCAAGGAATTACTTCATTCCTTTACTTCAAGGATCAAAAGTGAACAAAAACTGGTTAATACAAATGTAATTCTTTTTTATAGTTCATGGAGAAAAAAAGGAAACAAGAGTTGAATACATGAATCAAGTCTTTTTTTTGAAGTTCACAATCCAAAGTCTCTTTCATTCCTACAAAATTCAAAGCCTAGGGTCCATGTGGAATTCCAACATGGGATCAAGAAGAGGATGGTAAGTGATTTTCTGATATGAATTTAAGCTTGCGTCTTATCATGTAGTGGAAGGATGGACTGCTGTTGATAATGCCTCCCTTACTTGCTTTACAGAAGACTATGACCAGGAAAACTTTACAGAACAGAGATTGCTGCCACAAACATGGATTACTCTTCTTCTTGAAGAGTAGCCAGAAACAGGAAGGCAGCATAGAGAATGGAGGTAAGCAGGAAAGCAGTGTAGAAAAACCAAGGTAAGTATTATTTATCCTGTATTTCGTAGAAATTGCTGGCAAATGTGGGCTCCAGAGTGCACTTTATATCCTGCACTTGGGAGCCCATAGCTCACCTTCCTGAAGAGGGAGGGGCAGATGTTGAAGGTGTCCTGCACCTCAGCCTGTCCTAACTCGATGGCCATTTCGGCTGCACCATGCGCCCGATATTGGGTTGTGCAGCTGCTGCCATTGCAGTTCCATTACTTTTTATCAAAATATAGGTAAATTCCATTTAATTATTTCTCTTCATCACTTTTAATAGTTTTTAATGTGTAAGAAAAATATATTTTCAATTTAGGTGTAATTTATTTATAATGTAAATGTGATAAAACTAATCTTAGTTTAGGTTAATATGTTGAAAAGAATCAGATTTGAAATTTAAATTAAACTATTAATGGGGTTACTTTTTTATTGTTTTAAATGTCAAATTATCACATTAAAGAAATGTAAGAGGACTATTTCAAAATGGAATAATTGTTGTATTTATTTTTTGCACACTTCCCCATACCTTACCTCAATGTGATAAGTTACTAGCAGTAATTTTAAACTAGTAACTTATTAAAAAAAAAAAAATCATTTCAATGTAGTAAATTAAATAGAAATTATTTGAAAAAAGTTATTACAAAAAGGTAAAATGTTCTGATTTACATATTACGTTTTTGAATAACGGAGAGATTTATGTTCCTGAGACCACAAATCATTTGTTATTGAGTACTCCCCAAAATTCTCGTGTGTCCTTAAATGTGGGAGAACCCCTTAACCACTGAAGCATTTAAGTCTCAAAGAGTTAGAGGTTCAACCGAGTTCAATTGTATCCTTGTCCTGTTTTGTACAGAAATTCATAAATCCATATTGGCTATGCAGTACTGTTTTTATTTCGATTGAAACAAAAGTATTGGTTCCAAACATTGAACAAGTTGTACAGAGAGCTAACAGCCAACACTTGTTTTACCCCTTCCCAGCATGCAACAAAATGTCAATAATGTGTGCCATAATCTACCTTCCTAGTATGTGAATCGGCAAAATTTCAAACTGAGTGTATACAAAATCCTGTGAACAGGAAAAGTCCCAAACATTATGGTGTCTTTTATTGTATTGATTTTATAATAAATGTGGTTTTACTCTTTAACTTACTATTCTATCAGCCTTCAGAAAGCCCAAGACCTGCATATTATTTATTAAAACGTATTAAAAGTTATGTACAGTATTTACTGAAATATATAAAAGAAATTCTAAGTTAAATTTAAACGTAATTTTAAATTGAAAGAAGGGTATTAAAATATTTAATCATTAAATATATTTATTTCTCAAAATATAAGATGGTCTAACATTCAAATTATATGTATATATATATATATATATATATTTATGTATATATATATTCAAAATAAATAATTTTATTTGATATAACATTATTTCGTATGAGGTACTATTGTCAGTTCCTGTCTCATAATATTCTACGCTATGATGTTGCAGTATCAGTGGCTGACTGTGTGATGCTTGTCATGCTACTGCTCCTTTTTGGCTGCAGTAACTTCACACTTGTTAATTAGGCTTCATCCCCTGTTCAAAAAAATAGTGACTAGCCCAAAGTAGTAAAATTACACAAAAGTGAAAGAGTAAACTTACACATGTAGAAATAGCACATGTAAGTTTACCTTTGTGAATAGTCCCATAGTAATTACCTCATACTTTATTTTAGTTTGCAGCAAATTAAAAAGAAATACACACCTTTTTTTAGTTGCATCTATTATTTTTTCATCATGGAGATGCATTGCTTAGACTCTCAATTAAACAAATACATGCTTTATGCGACATGTTAGAAGACATTTACAACATTATTTCACAGCAAACACAAGAGAAGGAAATCTACATATTCGGTCTGACACGCAAATATTTTGACTGTGCTGAAAAGCATATATTACTGGAAAACATGTAAAATATGTATAATTCACAAAGTCAGATAAATGAAAAGCACACATGACTTTGTATTTGTGTATGTGAGGTTGGCATAGCATAACCATAGCCAAAAGGCAGCTGAGCGCTATACCAGACCACACACAATGGTGATGTGAATGAGTGATGGGAGCAGTGCTGAATTTGAGCTTGAGGCTGCCTGTGAGGCCACCGGCACTCATTTCTGTGGACTGACACTTAGTTTTCTGCCTTAGACATTTACCAACAGCAAGAGAGTGAAGAAAACAGACAAAATGGAAAGATGAAGGAAGAGTAAGATGGACAAACTGTCACAAAAGAAGAAAGCAGTAGCCTGCGAAAGTGAGATAAAGGGACATAATGGCCCTCATTACAAGTTTGGTGGGTGGGAGGCCTCGTACCGCCACCTGACAGCCATTGCAGCCAGAACACAGCCAGCCCTATCACACGTTCAACACAGGGCCGGTGGGCGGAACCAGCACATCTGCCCGCCGGCCGTGCGGTGAACTGAGCCTTAACATTCATGTTGGCTCGTAATCGAGCCGGCGGCAATGTGGCATTGCTCCGGGTGCAGCAGCACTCCGGGTGCAGGGGCCCCCAGCGGACCCGGCATCCCCTTTCTGACAGCCTTTGCATGGTGTCACAATAGTGACAATAGTTACTATAGTGGACAAATTAGCCACTAGCACAGCAGGATCATTATTGGTTGTCAATACTGAAATGATAGCGATCAGATCAATGGTTTTGCAAAATTGACTTGCGTTAGACATGTTGCTCGCAAAGGGATGTGGAGTCTGCTGGATGCTTAAAGTTCAACAACGCTGCACTTTTATCCCAGATAATAGTAAGGATTTGCAGAAGTATATTCATATTATTTGAGGGTTGACAAACGATTTGAAAGAATTGGAAGCACAGGTGCCTGGGAAGCGATTGGGAATGGATTTTCTGCTATAGGCAGATGATTTGGTAACCTGGGAAGTGGAATATTAGGGTTTGTGTTAAAACCATTGTTGATTCTTTTGACCATGGCCATAGTTTTGTTTGTAGGATACTGAATTGTCTGGGGAATGAAGATTCAACAAGGCAGAAAGAGAGCAGAAGTTGAATTGGAGGATAGTCTGTGTAGATATTACAATGATATGAAGCATTTGGAGGAATCCAGACAAACGTTGTTCAAAACAATTAGGTTTCAGAGAGTCTCATTCAAGAATAAAAATGGATTTGTGATGACTCTAAAAGGCATCAGAGGAAGAGTTGAAAGAGCTCTGAAACAAGAACGTGAAAGGGTGGTCACTTTCTGGTAGTCACAATTTGGTGGCCATATTTTGTAAAATATGACAAAATGCTTTTATATAATTACTGCACTGCAAAGCATAATAGTCTAGTGCACAATTGCATTCAACATTTAAGTAAGGTTTCATGCATATCTATTTGCAATTAATGCTTTGAAAGTATTATTTTGCATAATCATTTGCTGTATACTCACATGAAATGCTTAGAATTCATTTATTCTGAAAGTATATTTGTGTTTTGGTAACATGGCTGGAGTGAAGGCCTACACATAAGTTTTTCTTCTTTTCACAGCTAACTTTCAATGTCGAGATTGTTTTTCTTAATATTTTCTCTCCGAGATGCACGTTTTAGGAGCTGAGATGGAATTAACAAGTAGTTTATTGTGAGTGAGAGATTTGAAAGCCTGAGATGAGCTATGCAAGGACGAAGAGGAGTATTTTTGAAGTTGGCAGGCGTAACTCTTTTGAAATTGCTGAGACCAAAGAGTATCATAAGAGGTCTCTGAAAGTTGTAACTTGGAATTAAAATGAATTGGGGGTTCGATCGAGAAGCTTCAAATGTGATGTCACCATCTTGGGAAACCTTGATTTAAAGAAGGTTTAGTTAATGAGCTAACTGAAATTCTTCTCATCCTTTGAGCTGAATAGATCCTTCTGAGAATAGACCTCATATTTGTATGTTGCTTTATGCCACTGCACCTCTTTTAACAGAATATTCTACTGAATTTCTGTTTGCAGACCCTTTCTCAAATACTCTTTTAGAATTTGAACAGTTAGGGTTTAGTTTAAATGGTTAGGCAGGAGAATTTAGTTCTGGTACCCAAGAACCACATGCTTTTTTTGATTTTCTATGTCGTGGCAATCGAAGTCTTGGTCTTGTACATGCTGACCAAGTTTAATATTGCACAACGCTTTAACTCTCCATTGTTGATTTTATATCTCTATATTAGGGTTTTGAGACTCATTTATGTAACTTTGAGTCTGTAATAAAGCCCTGTAAATCTTTGACCTGACTTTCGATGTTATCAACTTGCTTCCCTATCTCCTCCAGTCCTTCCTCCGTTGTCCCTGTGCTGTCCCAGACCTTCCCATCCTCCATTGTCAGTTTGCTGCCTCGTCTCCACATGCACCACCCTCCATTGTCCACTTCCTTCCCCATCACCTTCCGCCCTGCCTTTATTGTCAGCTTGGTTTCCCCATCCTCTACCACCCACCCTCAATTGCCTGTGTACTTCCCCAGCCTATCCTGCCCACCCTTCATTATGTATGTGCTTTGCAAGTCCCTTGAGTGTCCTCTTCCCCAACCCTTGTCTTTCTCTCCTGCCCTTCCTTTCTTCATATTGTGTAAAGCAGAGAAGTAGAGGAGTGTAGAGAGAAGGGGGTAGAGTGTCGTAGAGTGAAGTGGTAGAGTGTCATAGAGTGGAGTGGCATAGATGGATTAGAGTTTCATAGAGAGGAGTGGCACAGAGTGGAATAGAGTGTTGTAGAGTGGAGTGGCAAAGAGTGAAATAGAGTGATGTAGGATGGAGTACAGTGGTGTAGTGTGGAATAGAATGGAGTACAGTGGAGTGTTGTAGAGTGAAGTGGTGTAGGATGGAGTAAAGTGGAGGGGCATAGATTGGAGGAGAGTATCATATAGTGGAATAGTGGAGTAGAAAGGTGTGGAGTCTTCTAGAGTGGAGTAGATTGGAGCAGCAGATAGTGGAATAAACTGGCATAGAGTGACATAGAGGGAGTAGCATAGAGTGGAGGAGAGTGTCATAGACCGGAGTGTTGTAGATTGAAGTGTCGCAGTGTGGAGGGGTGCAACGTGTAGGGGAGGGGCATAAGTGGAGGATTGTAAAGTGGAGGAGTGTAGAGTGAAGGGGCATAGAGTAGAGTAGAGTGTCATAGAGTGGAGTGGAATAGAGTAGAGTAGAGTGACGCAGAGTGGAGTGGCATAGAGAGGAATAGGGTGTTGTAGAGTGGGGCAGAGTGGTGCAGAGTGGAGTAGAGTGGAAAATAGAGGAGTAGAGTGGAGTGGTGTAGAGTGGAGTGGTATAGAATGGAACAAAGTAGAGGGGAATATAATGGAGGCCATAGAATGGAGAAGAGTATCGTAGAGTGGAGTTAAGTGGTGTACAGTGGAGTAGTGTTGTGGAGAGGTGTGGTGTCTCCTACACTGGAGTGGAAAGGAGTGGAGTAGAGTTGTGTAAAGTGACCTGGAGAGATGTAGAGGGAGTTGCATAGAGTGGAGTAGGGTATCAGAGTGGAGTGTCGTAGAGTGGAGTGCCATAGTACGGACGGGCATAGAATGGAGGGGCATAGAGTGGAGGGGAGTAAAGTGAAGGAGTGTTGAGTAGAGGGTCATAGAGTGACCTAGAGTAGAATAGAGTGTTGTAGAGTGGAATATTGTGGTATACAGTGGAGCAGAGTGGTGTAGAGTACAATAGAGTGGCCTAGAGTTAGGTGACATTGAGCACTGTAGAGTGTCATGGATTGCCGTAGAGTGGCATAGAGTGGAGTTTAGTGGATTGGATTAGCATGTCATAGAGTGGAGTGACATGGAATGGAAGGGCATCGAGTGGAGTGTCACAGAGTGGGATAGCGTAGAGTACAGAAAAGCGTCATAGAGTGTCAAAGAGTAGAGTAGAGTAGCTTAAAGTGGGGTACAGTGGTGTGGAGTAGAGTGAAGTGCTGTAGTGAAGATTAGAGTAAAGTGTCAAAGGGAAGTGGCATAGCATGGAGTGTTATAGAGTGGAGTAAAGTGGCATAGTGTACAGTAGGGTGGAGTGGCAAGGAGTGGCATAGAGTGTCTTAGAGAGGTTTGCCATAGAGTAGTGTAGAGTGGAGTGGGGTAGAGAGGAGTGGTGTACAGAGGAGTAGAAGGGCCTAGAGTGAAATGGCATAGAGTATTGTAGAGTGGAGTGGCATACAGTGTTGTAGAGTGGAGTGTCAGAGTGCCATAGAGTAGAGTGGTGTAGAGTGTAGTGTAGTGGTGTAGAGTGGAGTACAGTAGAATGGACTAGAGTGTCATAGTGTGGAATAGAGTCTCATAGAGTGAAGTGTTGTAGAGTAGAGTGTCATAGAGTAGCATGCCATAGAGTGGAGTGGAGAGCTGTAGAAAGTAGAGTAGAGTGGAGCAGAGTGGAATGGAGCAGAGTGTCATAAAGTGGAGTATAGTAAAGTGGAGTGGAATGGTGTGGAGTGTCATAGAGTGAAGTGTCATTGACTGGCATAAAATGGCATGGAGTGGAGTGATGTAGAGTTGAGTCGAGTATAGTGGAGTGGCATGGCATAGAGGCCCTCATTACAACCCTGGCAGTCAGTGATAAAGCGGCGGTAATACTGCCAACAGGCTGGCGGTAACAAGAATGGAATCATGACCACACAAGAAGAAACCGCTCAGACAGACAGCCACTTTAAAACACAGACCGCCAGGGCGGAATCAACAAGCACCACGACGGTAACTGCCAACAGCCAGGCGAAAGACAATGTACCGGCCACTCTATTATGACCGGCCTATCCGCCACTTTTTCCGGGGTGGTACCAACGACATCAAAAACCTTGCGGAAACAGAACTCATTAGTCAAAGGACTCACCTGTGGAGACTCAGGGAACAACCATGACGCCATGGAGCCCGAGTTGCAAATTTTTCCCATGCTCGTCTACCTTCTGCTACATTATGAACACCAATGCCAGCGAAGACACCCATGGTGAGTGTTTCTGCCTAGCACACAAGGGAGGGGGGAGGCAAAAGAGAGTGACACACACACGCAACACCCCCCCCCCAACACCATACACACAACCAGAAGCAGCAACATAACATATCTACCCCGTACGCCTCAGGAATAATGCAAGGACAAAATGATTTGAAGAAAGTGAGTGTAATACGATAAAATAATATGAATAAGTGCATCAAAATCCAAACGTATATACATATTTACGAATGTAGGGACACTGCCCAGTCCTCAATGTCCGTGGGCCACAGGGCCACAACACATAGGCCAAGGCCCCACCTCACTCCTGCAACGACACAGAGAGTACACTGCAGGGGCATGAGGTCAAAAATAGACAGGCACCTCAGGGGGGCAGGGAATGGGGGAGCACCTCAGCCGGAAGATGGTACAACACCACTGGTCCTGGAGGGGGAAATATGCCCTGTGCGCTGTCCTGGGGAGTGCAGGGCCCCAGTATCTCAAGTGGGTGGTTTGCCCACTGCTTGGTCCTGGGAAGTGGAAGGCTACAGTCTCTCAAGTGGGTGGTTTGCCCACTGTTTGGTCCTGGGGAATGCAAGGCCACAGTTTCTCAAATGGGTGGTTTGCCCACTGCTTGGTCCTGGGGAGTGCAAGGCCACAGTCCCTCTAGTGGATGGCTACTTCCACTGGTTCTGGATGGGGTATTGTGCCCAGTGAGCTTCATCCTGTGGAGGATGGGTTGAGTGGATGGCTTCTCCACTGGTTCTGGAGGGGGCATTGTTCCCAGTGAGCTTCATCCTGTGGAGGATGGGTTGAGTGGATGGCTTCTCCACTGGTTCTGGAGGGGGTATTATGCCCTGTGATG
Source organism: Pleurodeles waltl (assembly GCF_031143425.1). Classification (NCBI taxonomy): domain Eukaryota; kingdom Metazoa; phylum Chordata; class Amphibia; order Caudata; family Salamandridae; genus Pleurodeles; species Pleurodeles waltl. Next base: position 981,104,685 of record NC_090449.1, read on the forward strand.
CAGATCTTGAGGAGTGCAAGGTCACAGTCTCTCACCTGGGTGTCAGACCCACAGGATTTGCAGGGGCCAGGCTGCACAACAGCCCATGGATGCAGGACTACACACTGTCCGCCGGTGATGACGGCTGCTCAGTGGTGGCACTGGTGCTGGTGGCAGTGGGCGGAGGCTCCAGCCCTTCCCCTGCAGCCTCAGACGGCTGCCCACTGGGGCTGCTGCTGCTGGCAGTGGCGCTGGTGGCGGTGTTGGTGTCGGTGCTGGCAGTGGTGGGGGGAGGCTCAAGCCCTTCCCCTGCAGCCTTGGATGGCTGCCCACTGGGGCTGCTGCTGCTGGCAGTGGTGCTGGTGACAGTGCTGGCGGTGGGCAGGGGAGGCTCCAGCCCTTCCCCTGCAGCCTTGGATGACTGCCCACTCAGGCTGCTGCTGCTGGCAGTGGTGCTGGTGGCGGTGCTGGTGGCAGTGGGGGGTTACTCCAGCCCTTCCCCTGCAGCCTCGGACGGCTGCCCACTGGGGTTGCTGCTGGCATTGGTGCCGGTGGCAGTGGGGGTAGGCTCCAGCCCTTCCCCTTCAGCCTCAGACGGCTACCCACTGGGGCTGAAGCTGCTGGCAGTGGTGCTGGTGGTGGGGCTGGCAGTGGTGGGGGGAGGCTCCAGCCCTTCCCCTGCAGCCTCAGACCACCTCCCACTTGGGCTGCTGCTGGCAGTTGTGCTGGTGGCAGTGCTGGTGGCGGTGCTGCCAGGGGTGGGGGGAGGCTCCAGACCTTCCCCAGCAGCTTCGGACGGCTGAACCACCATGGTTGGTGGTGGGGGTTCCGAATGAGTCCCAGCACCAGGCCTCTCCTCCTTCCTGCCTGCTGGTAAAGGCCCCTTGCACTTCCTGTCAGCAGCCGGGGATTGCTTCTTGCCCTTCCCTGTAGCAGCTGGGGGTGCCTCCTTGCCCTTCCCTGTAACAGCTGGGGGTTCCTCCTTGCCCTTCCGTGAAGCAGCTGGGGGTGCCTCCTTGCCCTTCCTTGAAGCACCTGGGGGGCCTCCTTGCTCTTCCTTGACGCAGCTGGTGGTGTCTCCTTAGCATTCCTTGCAGCACCTGGTGCAGGCACCCTTTCATTGTGGCTGCTTGGTGCCCAGTATCCTCTCCCAACTGGAGTAGCTGTTGAAACTACTGTGGCCGTGGTGGCTGAGGTGCTCGCCTCTGTTCTGACCACCCTGGCCCGACGTGAAGGACGGGGGGAGTGGTAGGGAAGAGGTCAACGGTGGAGAGAAAAGCTTCTTAGGGACATTTGGGGCGGGAAGAGGGTGAAGGTTTGGGAGTGGAGGAAGAGGATGTGGTTGTAGGAGGAGTCTGTCTGCTGACTTTGGGTGCAGGTGCATGGGCTGGATGCTGTTGTGAGGTGTATGGCTGTTGGGTGTCTGAGTGCTTGCATTTGTGTATTTTGGGAGGACAGGGCACAGACACAGTGGGAGAGGACACAGGAGACGTGTGCAAGGATGTGGGGGTGGTGACTGCCAGTGAGGGGCTTGTAGTGATAGGCGTGATGGTGATGGTGGGAGTGGATGAGGATGTAGTGCATGCAGGTCTGAGTGTAGACACAACTGGGAGGGAGGATAAGGGGGACACAGTGGAGACAGTGGATGTTGGTATGTCTGCATCTGGATGGTGTTTGTGTGAGTGCCTGTGGGATGATGTGTTGTGCTTGTGTTTGCACGAATCACTCCTGTGTGTTGTCTTGTGTGCATGCTGGTCAGCCTGTGTGCTTGTGATAGGTTGGGGCTGAGGGGAATGGGATTGGGTAGAGGACTTTGGAGGGGAGAGGCTAGAAACAGGGACAATGGCTGCCATCAGAGAGGAGGCCAGAGCCTGGATTGATCTCTGTTGGGCCGCCATGCCAGTGTAAATGCCCTCCGGGAATGCATTTGTCTGTTGCATTTGGGCTGCCAGCCCCTGGATGGCATTTACAATGGTCAACTGCCCAACAGAGATGGATCACAGGAGGTTAATAGCCTCCTCTCTCAGGGCAGCAGGGCTAACTGGGGCAGGGCCTGAGGTGCCTGGGGCGAAGGAGATGCCCAGCCTCCTGGGTGAGCGGGCACGGGAAACTCTCTAAGGGGCTGCTGGGAGGGCGCTGCTGGTACAGGGGTGGCAGCTGTACCTGTAGTTGGGGTGGGCACAGAGGTTTCTGCCACCACCAGGGAGCTTCCATCGGAGGAGGCATCACTGTTCGAACTGTCCACTCCAGTCTCCGCCACGGGGCTCCCCTCACCCTCCGTCCCACTGGTGCTCTCACTGTCAGTGGATTTGGCCTCCTGGGCCTTGTGGGATGCAGCTCCCTCCGTCGCCGGTGCCTCTGCTCCTCCGCCAGATGATGCTAATGCACATAAGGACAGGGTGACAAAGCAAAAAGGGGGGGAAGAGACAAAGGGTACACGTGGTCAATGGCACCAACAACACCTTTGTTGGCGTACACAACACACACACGCAGGGAACAGTCCTACGTTCTGGGCAATGCACTGCCAGTCACAATGCTAGTCACCAGCCCATGGACATGGACACCTAACGCCAATCACAGAATACCTGAGACCCACAGACCCCTTCCTAGTAGTGAATGGCTATTAGCTTGGTTGGAGGAAGTTTACATCAGACCTTGCCCAACATGGGACCTACCCTGCAATGTCCGGCCTGGCCTAGGGGCACCAACAGGCCCACATCCCCACCCGGATACCATCCCACCAGACGCAAGTAGTATATTGGGCCACTGTACTCACCCCCTTGTGGCTGCTGTGATACCCCCAAGCGCCGATTCAGCTCCGGATAGGCCACCGCCAGTATGCAGGCCATCAGAGGGGTCAGGGTTAGATGGGCACCCCTTCTTTGTTGGGAGGCAATCCCCATCTGGGCCTCTGCTGTCTTCCATGCCTAGCGTCTCAGGTCCTCTCACTGTTTCCAACAGTGGGTGCTCCACCTGCTGTAGACCCCCAGGGTCCGCACGTCCTTGGCGATGGCACTCCATGTACCCTTTTTCTGATGGGCGCTGAACCTGCAGGGAAATGGACACCGGGAAAGATATAAGTCTGACCGTCCTGCCTGTTACACTCATGGCCCACCATAGCCCTTCACATCCCCTTATGCACAGACATGGCCACACATACATGCAGCACGCTGCCCGGGGCCCTTCCACCAACCCCCACCCTACACAAGGCCTTCACATACAGCACTCCATGCATTCATGCCCCATGCACCATGCATCGTGCTCATAGTGTACTCACCTGTTGGTCTGGAGGCCCATACAGCATTCGGTACTGGGGTAGGACCCCATCCACCAGTCTCTCCAACTCTGCAGCGGTGAAGGCAGTGGCACGAGTAATGGTCGATTCCAGACACAGGTCACAGCAGCACATGCAGTGTAGGTCCTCTCCTGTTGAAGGTCAGGTAGCAAGTGAGAGAACAGATAGAAAATGGCGTACCGTCACCGCCGGCGTACATCACCATTGGCCACTGTATCCCATAGGGCCAATGTTAACCAATGAGCAGTTGCACAGTGGTTCTCGACCGCCTTCCGCAACAGCGCACAACGTCAGCGGAATTACCTCATTTCCACATGTCCCTCCATACAGGAAAGGCGGACGCCATTTCGGGGTGGGGGGGCAGGCCACGGCACCTAACTGCGTCACAGTACACATAAGCACCATTTGGACCTATCCAACAATATACTGTTACAATCACAACATGCAATGAAGTGTAGTGTTTAGAAATATGAGATACTGACCAGCTGCTCACCATTTTGCCCCATAGATTGCAACCGTTGCGGATGAATAGGAGATGGAGACATTCCCCCATGTACAGACCCCTGGTGGACTTGGCAACAATGGAGGGCAGGCACATTATTCTCACCTATAGACTGGATAGGGCCACAATCACAGAGCTGTGTGCCCGATTGGATCCTGACCTGATATCTGCTATCCGTCACCCCACCGGGATCCCCCCTCTTGTGCAAGTGCTATCAGTGCTCCATTTCCTGGCAACTGGCTCCTTCCAAGTGACAGTGGGCTTGGCAGCAGGAATGTCACAGCCAATGTTCTCAATAGTGCTGACCAGAGTGTTGTCTGCCCTGATTAAACACATGGGCAGCTACCTCATTTTCTCCCAGGTGTGGTATTTGGCCACAGTGAAAGCTGATTTCTATGCAATGGGACATATCCCCAACATTATTGTGGCAATTGATGGTACACATATTGCATTTGTCCCCCCGCGGAGACATGAACAGGTGTTCAGAAATCAAAAGAGCTTTCACTCCATGAATGTGCAGATAGCGTGCCTGGCGGACCAGTACATCTCCCATGTCAATGTAAAGTATCCTGGGTCTGTGCATGATGCCTTTATCCTGAGGAAGAGCAGCATCCCATATGTGATGGCTCAACTCCAGAGGCACAGGGTGTGGCTAATAGGTGGGCCCTGGTTCCCAGCCAGTGGATATTGGTGTATGGGTATGGTGTGGGCCCTAAGGGTTAATGTGTGTCTATCAGGTGTCCCTCGATTTTTGCAGGTGACTGGTTATCCCAACCTCTCATAGCTACTGACCACTGTGAGGAATCCCAGGACAAGGGCATTCAATGAGGCACATGGGCGAACAAGAAGAACTATAGAGCGGGCATTCGGCCTCCTAAAGGCTAGTATTCGTTGCCTCTATCTCACAGGTGGTTCCCTGTGCTACTCACCCTAGAAGGTCTGCCAGATCATCGTAGTATGCTGTATGTTGCACAACCTTGCCTTACGTCGCCAGGTGCCTTTTCTGCAGGAGGATGAGGCTGGAGATGGGCGTGTGGCTGTAGTGGACCCTGTGGACAGTGAAAATGATGAGGCAGAGGATGAGGAAGAGGACAACAGAAGTGCATAATTCATCAATACTTCCTATGACACCCAGGTAAGACAGTGTAACTTCACTTTTAATTGACATTTTTGTGTTTGACATTGTCACTGGCAGGCCGATTTTCCCACTTCCATGGCCACTCTCTGTACACTTTGGCATCTCTATTTGCAGATATTTGTGCCCCACTATAGCTCCTGGTGTGTTGACTGCAGCCAACTACAGGTCATTCCTATGTATACATTACTGTACAGTAGTATTGCAGTGGTTATACCTTGTTAAACAAATATATAGTTAAATCATTTGACATACTCCATACTTGTATTTTTTTCAAAGGGTGTTTATTTAAGTGCTGATAAGTAGAGGGGCTTGTGCAATGGGCTGGGTCGATGGTGGAGGAAAGTCCAGGATAGAGTCCAGTCTATGTGGATCACAAGTGCATTGTCCAAGGTGGCATAGGAAGGGGAGCAATGGCAGTTCAAGGTGGACAGGGTGACAGGGTGGGACACAAGGGTGACATTCTGGAGAGTCTTATTTCCTGGCGGGGGTCTTGGCAATAGTCTCTGGCTTCTACCTGGATCGCAGGGACCATTTGCGGGGTGGTTCTCCTTCTGTAGGGGAGGGCTGCTGATGGCCTGTTGGTCCTGTGGCGGGGCCTCCTTTCCACTAGGGGCAGCGGAGGTGGAGGGCTTTTTCATCGGTTTTGCTAGTGGTAGGGGCCCGGTGGTGTGCCACTGCCTCCCTCATTGTGTTGGCCATGTCTGCCAGCACCCCTGCAATGGTGACCAGGGTGGTGTTTAAGTCCTTCAAGTCCTCCCTGATCCCCAGGTACAGTCCCTCCTGCAGTCGCTGGTTCTCCTGCATTTTGTCCAGTATCTGGCCCATCATCTCTTGGGAATGGTGGTATGCTCGCAGGCCTTGGTGGTTCCCTGGGCCTGTCCTCTCCCTGTTGCACAGCAGTCCTCCCAGCTTCCCTCTTGTCCTGTGCTTCTGTCCCCTGAACTGTGTGCCCACTGCCCCTGATACTAGGTCCCTGATCGTCCTCTGTTTGTGGGGTGGCGTGGGGTCCCTGTAGTGGTGGATACACTGCTGATTGACTTTGCCCTGGGGACAGAGGTATGGGCCCGCTGTGTGGGTGCTGTGCTGGTTTTTCCTGAGGGGGGAGGCTCTGTGGTGGTATGGGACTGTGCCTGGGTAGCCGACTGTCCGGAGATCCCTAATGGGCCAGGTTGGTCTTTCAGATCCAGGTGTCCAGAGCTACTGTCATCACTGTGGGCCTCTTCTCTGGGGAGACTGGATGTTGCTGGCAGCTCCTCTCCAGTGACATTGGCAGGGGGACCTGTGGGGATGTAAATGCAGTGTTATTGTTTCCAAATGTGACATCTTGTGCATGGGTGTGTTGCCCTCCAAGGTTGTTTTTGCCCTGCCAGCTTTGCCTTGAGTGAGTTGTTATTTGGTGGGTCAGCTGTGTCCCTCTAGTGTGCATGCTTTAGTGATAGGTGTCCATGCAGGTCTGTGATGGGTGTCCATGCATTGGTGTTGCATGCAGGGCCTTGTATTGGGAAGGGTGGGTTGTGATGGTGGGGTGTGTGGGAGGTGGTGAAGTGATGGGAGTGTTGACAAGGGTGTGGGTTTGCGATGGCATGCAGGTAGGAGCGTGATAGTAATAGAGATTTGACTTACCTGAGTCCGGTCCTCCTCCTACTCCTGCCAGGCCCTCAGAGTGCATGATTGCCAAGACTTGCTCCTCCCATGTTGTTAGTTGTGGGGGAGGAGGAGGGGGTCCACCACCAGTCCTCTGTACAGCTAGTTGGTGTCTTGCTGGGTGTAGTGTGAGTGGTGTGGGTGAGGGTCTCTAGGGTGATGTGTTGGGGTGTGTGATGTAAGGTGTGTGGATGGTGTATAGGTGATGATGTTGTGTGGCTGTGGTCTTGTCTGTGGTCTTGCTATCTCTCTTGTGGCACTTGTTTGTATTCATAAAGGGTTGTGGGTAATGTGGGCGTGTGTTTTATAGTGGTGTGGGTGTGTGGGTGTGATGTGTGAATGGGTGTCAGATGTGTGTAGTGTGAATTGTCCAACGTGGTGTTGTTTTGCATGTGTGTGTGTATTTTGAGCGCGGCGGTATGTACCGCCAATGTTTTACTGTCATTGAATGTCCGCCGTGGTGATTCGTGGGTCATAATGTTGTGGGCATAGCACTGTTGCTGTAACGGTGTGGGTTTTGCTACCGCCAGTTTATCACCGACCTTTGGGCTGGTGGACTTGTGTCTGTGGCTGTATAGAGACGGATTGCTATGTGTGTGTCATAATATGGGTAGCAGTGATCCGCCACGGCAGCTGTATGTTGGCGGCAGTCAGCATGGTAGTAAGCAGTACTTACAGCCAAAGTCATAATGAGGGCCAGAGTGTATTACAGTGGGGTTGCATTGAGTGGAGTGGAGAAGAGTGGCATAAAGTGGAGTAGAGTAGATCAGCAAAGGGTTGAGTAGAGTAGAGTGGTGTGGAGTAGTGTGGAGTAGAGTCTGGTAGACTGGAGGGACGTAGACTGGTATAGAGTGGAGTAGAGTGTCATAGAGTGGACTTGCATAAAGTAGAGTATGCATGGAGTGGTAGCACACTGCCATTACAGACAACGCATTTTCAATTAAAATGATCATTACATTTGCACATACATACAGTTTTGATGATACAGTTATACATTGCACAAAAGATAAAGGCGGTCATTCTGACCGTGGCGGTCGCCGCCCGCCAAGCGGTTCCCGCCGAAAGACCGCACCGCGGTCAAAAGACCGCGACGGTCATTCCGGCTTTCCCGCTGGGCCGGCGGGCGACCGCCAGAAGACCGCCGGCCGGCCCAGCGGGACAGCCCCTTCAACAATGAAGCCGGCTCGGAATGGAGCCGGCGGAGTTGAAGGGGTGCGACGGGTGCAGTGGCACCCGTCGTGATTTTTACTGTCTGCTAAGCAGACAGTGAAAATCTTTGTGGGGCCCTGTCACGGGGCCCCTGCACTGCCCATGCCAGTGGCATGGGCAGTGCAGGGCCTCCAGGGGCCCCACGGCACCCGTTCCCGCCATCCCGGGTCTGGCGGTGGACACCGCCAGAAACAGGCTGGCGGGAAGGGGGTCGGAATCCCCATGGCGGTGCTGCAAGCAGCGCCGCCATGGCGGGTTCCCTGGGCCAGCGGGAAACCGGCGGGAAACCGCCAGCTCCCCTTTTCCGACCGCGGCTTTACCGCCGCAGTCAGAATGGCCCAGGAAGCACCGCCAGCCTGTTGGCGGTGCTTCCGCCGCACTCCGCCATGGCGGTCATGGACCGCCAAGGTCAGAATGACCCCCAAAGTGTGAAAATGGCCTCACCTAGTGTATTGATTTATGTTCATCACAATTAAATATTTGTTTCCAGCACACTTAAGAAGTACAAAGGGTTTCATTTGTGCTTTCCCAATTCTTATGCATTCAAAATATTTCCATGGTTCATTTATATACATGTATATGTTGCTGTGTGCTAGAAAAAACACTTTCCTTTCACAACCCCAGATTGTCACATAAATCCTCTGATTTTGAAATCTGAGAAAGAAAAGTAAACACCAGGCTTGCTTTGAATGCACAGCAAATGTGACAAGAAAATAACAAATTTTAAGGGCCTGTTTACAGAAAGCAAGCACTAGTGGAAGAATGAAGTAAAAAGGCTATGATCCACAGCAGAGACAAAGACATGCTGGACAACTAAAATAAATAATGTCAGCTGATAGAAAGTAAGCAAATGTGGGTTACTAACCACAAATCCAATAGTAAGCAATAGGCAGAAAGCATTTCCCAGGGAAGCTTTCAGAATGTCCCAAGAAGTCTTTATCAACCAGACAGTTGTGCAGTCTGGTAGGCTTTGATCTAAAAACTTAGCTTTTGCTAGCAGGCTCAGCATGTACTTGCACGATCATTGTGCTTGATAGTGTTGGGACTGCAGACATGACCTGCAGGCCCTGTGCTGTCAATCACACAGTGTGGATGCAGTCTGCCCCGGCAGTCAGAACTTGCAGCTAGCTGTGATTGCTATATGATGTAGGATTAGTAATGAGAGACTTGACAAGCAAGTTAAAAAAGCATTGATGTTGGTGTAAGGGACAGAAGTGGGAGGGGAGACTGCCTGGGGTGTGAGCGTGAGTGTGAGCGTGAGTTGTGCATGACTCAGCGAGTGACTGAGTATGTTTGTGTGTATGAATTTGTGCACTAGTGTGTGTGTATTTATGTGTGTAGAAAGGGAGAATCTGTGACTCTGCCTGTCCCTTCCAAGTAGCAGCATATCCCCACAGTGACCTTTATCATTTCTAGCCCAACACTGGCATGCTGAGGCATATCTGAGGTTACACTAGGTTGGAGAATGTCATGTTCATTTAAGTTGGGTCATTTAATGTCAGTATTGGTTGAAGGTAAACAGTTTTGTGGGAGTCTGCAGTTTGAGCACATGTATTGTGTGGGCAGTTTCTTGCATTGCTCATAATGAGGGTTGTGAAGTAATACCTGATGCTTTGGGGATAATTATGTTATTCCTGGTGCTTGTTGTGTCCTGCATTAGAAAAGGACAAGGTCTTCTCCATGTGGGCCCTTTCTATGGGTGGTAGTGCTGGGTTCACACATCATAATCCCTGGTTTGGGAAGGCAAATGGGGTCAGAGTGCAATGCACTGTCTTTGGACATGCCCACAACAGACAGAGTGTAAAATCCACTCCACAGAATTCCTCTTCTTTTCACACGTTTTCTTTATTAAGGTTGATCAATCATAACACCTTCAGCAATCTTCAACACATCCTTTTCTCTCTACTCTCCAGATCCCTCTCCCCACATTCTATCCCTGACCTCAGCTTACTACCTCATCACATTCTACATTTCTTAAAGGAGGTACTACAATGAATACTAATACTATAATGATCTCCACACACCTCCCCCCTTTCATTAAAACAAAAATTATCAATATGAACCTAATATAAATAACTATATACAATAATGTAAAATATCATACAAAACATTTCAACGATTAAGTTTGCAAACATTCCCCAAGTCCCATGTGGATCCATTTTCTAAGACCACCACATTTTTTTTTACATTCGATACACGTTGAGGAGGAAAATATTTGCTTTCTCCTTTGAGAACTATACCCTTCTTCCTTACCGCCACCCAATCTCCTTTTTGTATTGTACAAGACTTCACACCCATCCTCCTATTGTAATATGTGGCATATTTTTCCTGCTTCTTTTCAACTCTTGCCCTTATTGACTCTCTATCAACCATCACTCTGTTATTACTAGTCTTCAACCACACGGGGCACTCCAATACACCAGGTTCCCTTCCCTTTAATGATACAAAAGGTGACACTCCTGTTGTAGAATGGGGAGACGTTCGATAAGTCCATATCATTTTACTCAACTCTTTTCTCCATGGAAGTCGATTCGCCAGAGATAACTGTATATTTTCCATTATTAATCGGTTTACCCTCTCCACCAGACCATTGGCTTGTGGATGGAAAAGAGCTACCCTCTCATGTTTGATTCCAACTCTTCGTATATAATCAGTCATTTCTGATGATATAAATTGCACCCCATTATCGGTTACAATGCATTTTGGAAAACCTTCCTCCATGAATACCTCCTCAAAAAATTCTATCACTACTGAAGTTTTCACATGCCCAACTACCTTAGTAGTGAACCATTTAGAATGATAATCTACTAACACCAAAATATATTTACACCCTACTCCCAAACTAGACATAGGCCCAATGAAATCTATAGCCAATTTTTCCCACGGACCACTAGGAAATTTCACAGGAGCCAGGGGTACATGCCTCAACACCTTGGTCTTATCGCTATTGGCACATGCCACACAATTTTTTACTGCTTCTTCCACTTGCTTGTCCATCTCAGGCCACCAAAATGTCTGTCTCACCTTCCTTTTCATTGTTCCCCTGCCCAGATGTCCTCGATGGGTAATTTCAATAATGTGTCTACGTATATTAACAGGTGGAACAAGTTGATCTCTTCTTAATAATCTCCCATTAACTATACTTAGTTGATCTCTAATTCTAAAGTACCTTACCAAATCACAATCCAGCTCATCACTATTCTTCCAACCATTAATTACTCTCTCTTTCACGACTTGCATAGTTATATCACTAACTTCTGCCTGTTCCCACTCTTGTGCTGTTATAGCCATCTCTCCTAAAATGGTACTCACCACATCTTTTGACTCCATTTCCTGAAACTCACCTTCATCCACTGGCGCTCTAGACAAGTAGTCTGCCACAACATTCTTATCACCTTTCACAAATTCCACCGTAAAGTTGTATCCCAATACTGACAACAACCACTTGGAAATTCGCGGGGTAATACTACCTTCTAAACCACGCCCCCCTTTAAAAATGTAGGTAAGTGGCTTGTGGTCAGTTTTCAACTTAAAGGGTAAACCCCACAAATAAAATTTGAAATGGTTTATTCCCCAACAACAGGCTAGGGCCTCCCTCTCTATCACGGAATATGAAACTTCGGCACCCTGCAATCTCCTGGATGCAAAACCTATGATGCGTTCTTCACCATCCTTAACTTGAGTTAACACAGCTCCAACACCTACGTTACTAGCATCCGTTGTTAAAAATGTTTTGGCACATGAATCAAATATTCCTAAGGTTGGAACCTTCGAAATATGATCTTTTAGTTCTTGAAAAGAGCACTTACAACTATCATCCCAGACATACACTACTCCCTTCTTCATAAGTCTCCTTAATGGTTCAACCATTTCTGTAAAGTTCTTAACAAACTTGGAGCAATATTCTGCAAGACCCAGAAATGACCTTAACTCTTCTTTCGAACCCGGTTCAGGAGCATGCTTAATTGCAGAGACAATGCTCTTCTTTGGCCTAATTCCACATTCATTTATTGTGTGTCCCAAATATGTCACTTCCCTTTTTCGAATCTGACACTTTTCTCTTTTAATTGTTAGGCCATTCCTTTTTAACCTGTGCATTACTTCATGAAATAAAAGATCATGATCAGATTCATCCTCCCCTACAATTAGTATATCATCTTGAAAACATAATACACGACTCATGTCCCCAAAAACTCGTTCCATTATCCTTTGGAACACCGCAGACGCAGAAGCAAGTCCAAAGGGCATTCTCTTATATCTAAAAGCTCCTAGCGGTGTTACAAAGGATGTTAAATGTCGTGAATCAACATGTAGGTTTATTTGATGGTACGCCGACGACATGTCCAAAACACTGAATGTATTACCCTTCGCCTTCACTGATAGCATTTCTGTAATATTTGGAAGAGGTTGACGATCAACCCATATACATTTGTTGAGGTCTCTGAGGTCAATGCATAGACGGATTTTACCATCTTCCTTCGGTGCAACGACCACCGGAGCCAACCATTCCGACGATTCTATCGGTTCGATGATGTCCTCTTTCAACAATTTTTCCAATTCTTGTTTCAATGGCTCCCTCATTAAATTTGGGACATTTCTTACCTTGTGTACAATAGGTATCGTATTTTCTTTTACTATAATCTTATGCACAAATCCTCTTAAAAGACCCAATTTAGGAGAGAAAACTTCAGGATATCTTGCAACTAATCCATGTTCTATAGATTCTGTCATCACACCAATACCTATCTCCTCAGTAAGTGACACAGGTTCCTTTGCGTTTGGATTCAAAATTATTCCAAGGTCCTTCTGATGGCGCCAACCAAGGAGATTTGTACCAAAGTCTGTGATGTACACTTTCCCTTGAATGATTCTTTCCTTGAAGGAAATAGTCATACAGCACATTCCTATAATCTCTATTCTTCTCCCTGCATAACCTACGGCTCTTATATCGGGAATTGTTAGATTCTTACACGAAGAATCTGTCCATCCAGAATCAAATACTTCCTTTGAGATGAGGGTGAATAGGCTTCCCGAATCCACCAACAAATTTACCGGAAAACCATCTAACATGGCTTGGATATGCGGCTTGTCCAGTGCTTCAGTGCTCTCCTTCTTCACCCCTTGAAGTGAAATCACCTCACAATTGTGAGAGACCACTTCTCCATGAACCGTCAAGATTATATCCTCCATGGTCTCACATACATCTTCTACCTCCTGAATCATCTTATTATCCATGCCATATTTGAATCTGCAAACTTTGGCAAAATGCCCTTTTTTCCCACAATTGCGACATATAGCATTCCTGGCAGCACATGTTTTACTGGAAGCTATATGCCCTGGGGCACCACATCGATAACATTTTATAACTCTCCATTCCTGTGTTTTACGTCTTTCGTCTTTACTGATTTTTACATCGTCACCATTCTTATCACATCTATTCCATCGTGTTGCACTGCGAGGTTCCTCTTTTTTATTAACTTCTGCCACAACTGCTTGTTCAACCTGTATAGATTTTACATCCATTTCTTGCAGCCATACAGCCGCATGCTCCATTTTCTTAGCAATCAGTATTGCTTCCTCTAAGTTTGGATCCTTCATCAATAACTTTTCGCGTATTCTTTTGTCACTCGCACACCTCACAAGCTGGTCCCTTATTAGGGAATCCAGCAAATGATCGAATTCGCAAGATAGCCCCAGACCTCTTAGACTGGCTACATAGGATACAATGTCCTCATCTCTTTGTTGTACTCTAGAAAAAAACTTATGACGTTGCAACACAAGATTCGTCTTTGGAATGAACTGTAAGTCTAACATCTGTATAGACATTTCAAAGACGTTAGAAGGCTGACCGTCTCCCATTCCTAGCGATACCTCTGGTAAATTCTCATATATTCTTCTTCCCTCAATTCCAAGATGATGTAACAATATGGCTTGGCATCTCGGAGGAGCATATCGATCACTCCCAATAGCTAACATATACGTGTTAAAAATCTTCTTCCATTGTTTCCAGGGTATGGATGGATCACCTGGAGTTGCTAGGAACGGTGGTGGCGCTGATATACCTTGATCAGCCATTATATATATATTCCTTGCACTATTCACTTGTCACTTTTCCAGTTGGATATGTAAGTTATTTTCACTTGTGTAAATTATGTATTTATTTTCAGATTTTCATATATTTAGTTTACAAATGAAATAAATAATAAAATGGTGTAACTTCAGTCTTTCTTCACACTTTCAGGAATGAAATAGTCTTTTTTTTCTGTTCTTTTTTTTTTTTTTTTTTTCTACTTCCTCTTTCTCCAAGTCCTACTTCCTTTTTTTTTTTTTTTCCTCGTTCGGAGATGCAGGTAAGGTTTCCTTTATTTTATGCTCCTTTTCTTCGCACTGTATAGAAATGCGAGTCAAACACGCATTTCAAATTAGCGTGCGCTAGAGAAATGCGAGGCGCGCGGTAGAGAAATGCGAGTTAAACACGCATTTCAAATTATCGCGCGCCAAAGAAATGCAAGTCAAACACGCCTGTCTGTACGCGTGTTGATTAACTCGAGGCGGCGTACTATGACGCACGCCTACCCATTTCCAACGCGTTGTGAAAGCACGTGTTGAAAGCTGATCTTTCAATCGCGTCTTTCAAACGCTGAGCACGAGCAGTCTTTAACGGCACAGTTTCTAAAACGATTTCTATAATGACAAAGTATCGCGTATTGACGCGATTTTAGCATAAGAATTGCCGCTTTTAAAGCAGTTTTAGAGCATGAACTAATATTATGAACTTTGAAGTTTTAAGTACCTTTTTTTTTTTTTTTCTTTCTTCACGTTTCCTCGAAGGCCAAAATAAATAACTGTTCATTATAATCCAGGAGTGAAGGTGTTCTTTAGCCTGTCTCCTGCACAGGTCCTCGTCGCCAATGTAAAATCCACTCCACAGAATTCCTCTTCTTTTCACACGTTTTCTTTATTAAGGTTGATCAATCATAACACCTTCAGCAATCTTCAACACATCCTTTTCTCTCTACTCTCCAGATCCCTCTCCCCACATTCTATCCCTGACCTCAGCTTACTACCTCATCACATTCTACATTTCTTAAAGGAGGTACTACAATGAATACTAATACTATAATGATCTCCACACAGAGTTCACTGCAAAGAGCTGTAAAGGCATGGGTGCCATCAAATAGTGTGCTGCAGGTGGCAGTAGCTCAACGTCCACAGGATGCAAATGTGTAGTTCACCAGTTTTCACAGATTGTGTGCTACACATTATGCAGAATGTCTTGTTCATTGGTACTGTGCAAAATTCCAAATTTGACAGTCAACACATCAAGAGTGCAACACATCTCATTTTCCAGATAATGTGGAACATGTCAACTTTCACAGGTCTCAGGTTGTGTGGTGATCCTGTCATGCACCGTAATGGAGGAGGGGGCCCATGAGAAAGAGGACACCCAACATGGCAGCGAGAGGGGATGACTGGGGTCGCCAGCCCACGCAATCAGGGGTGCCAGCAGGTGGAATTGCAGTGATGCAATATTGGTGTGCAGAGGAGCAGTGTTGGCGTAATATGACAGCATTACGATTCATCATGGAGCACACAGTAAGGCCCGAAGTATCCCTGCAGGTTGACCAACAAAGGGCACGAAGGATGCGGTAAGAGATGACTACTTGTGATTGCACCTTGCTGCATTGTGCACATCGTAGGGCACCATATTTTTGAGGAGCTGCGAAATCCTGATTGAAGTCTAGAGGGGCTTTCTGACTGTGACTGTGAAGGCATAGTATTGATTTGAATGTCCTGGGAGGATATCGAACCTCACGAGTAATAATGTGCCGGTAAGAGACACAGTTTTAGGGAAAGACACAAGTCGGAACCTGGACAAGGGGGAGCAGTAGAAGATCTTGGCTGTGGCACTGCAATAAAAAGACAACAAATACCCCATAATTATTATCCCTCCTGATAGTGAGACAGTATTGAGGAACAATAGGGGGCAAGAAATGTAAAATAAAGAAAAGCACCACAATGGAGCTTTTCTTTGATGAACCAAACAGAAGTATTTACAACTGCCTCCCGGGTCCGTAGCTGCTTCTGGATCTGGAGCTTTTATCCCAGCACAACTCCGAGGCTGCAGTAGGAGCACGCCTCTTTCACTAATCCATGGCAATAATCCCTATCTTCATATAAGGCGTATAGAGCCTCATTCTTCCAAACACTGTTTCTGACTAATAACAGATAGGAACGAAGAGACTTTCAAGGGATGTGTCAGTACGAGCACGAGTGGGAGGCAAGACTTCTAAACTTTCAAAGGTCCCAAAATGTTGTGAGCCTTCAACACTTAAGAATGGAAGCATGAGCCCCCATCCAAAGCATCCTGGCAGACGAACAAGCTTAGGGGGCCTCGCAGACCATAATCCAGATGTGACAATGTCCTTGTCACCGGTATCGCCTTCACTGCTAAATCTAAATTTGGAAGGAAATACCACCATTAGCAATAATCCCTCCAGAGAGACTTCACTGCTGCCTCTAACCACTAGGTCTCATGAACTTGGTGTGATAGATAAGGAATCTACTGAAAGGATTTAGCTGAAACAACCGCTGGCCAGACAGTCGTCTCAGGGGGGATTGGTTCCTCTGTAGATCTTGAGGCAGCCAAGACTACCCGAGCTATCCTATATTTGGGAGTAACATTTCAAGCAAGAGCTTGAGGCCTCCACGGGGAAAGTTTGTTCCCTGGGATGCAGGACAATGGGACACAAGCACCTGGTGATACATCTCAGAGCCTGAGTCAGAGCCAGGTCAGAATCAAAGGAGGAGAGTAAGGCCCAGAAAAAGAGATAGTTAACTCTGTAGCAGTGGATGCTGAGGGCATTTCTGACTCTATTGAGGACCTGGGAGAAAAAATGGGACTACTACTTCCCTCGACATCTTTAGTTGAGACCTTATTACAAAAGTTTTGAGCAAGGTCCGTGCAATGGAGCTCTCCCAGGAGGAAGCCTACAGGAAGACTAATGAGCAGATAGCGACATTTACTACCAACCTTCAGAATTTGAATACTAGGATGGTTCAAGTGGAACAGAGAGTCCCTGAAGTCGAGGATTGTACAGTCTAGTTGGATCCTGCTTTTGCCAAACTACAGCTCGAGGACCTATGTGCCAAATTCGATTATTTGGAGAACAGGTCACAGCGTTCAAATCTACCCTACGTTGGTATTCCAGAGGGTTATGAAAGGGGGACATAATCTGCAGCAGTAGTAACTGAATTGATTAGCAAGAATATCTTCCCAGACACGCCCTCCAAAGAAATAGACTTTACCATTATGCATGCACATCAGGTTCCTTTCACCCAGAATCCGAACTTACAAAATCCAAGAACTATCTTGGTTAACTTTGGCGACTACACAATAAAAGAAAATATACTGTCTAAGGCTATTAAAGATAGAGTTCATCACACAGCTGATAATTTCTCATTCAGGGTTTTTTCAGATATTTCGATTTTGGCAGCAAGAAGTAGGAAAGAGCTAAGAGAAATGATTGACAGTTTCAAAGCCATTGGTGCACTGGCTGGTATTGTTCAACAATCTAAGTTGAAAGTCTTTTAAAAGACACATGTGCATATTTTTCATACAACTGAACAGGCAAAGGGATTTATAATACAGATTAATCCATAATGAATGTCGTATGATCATAAATGATCATATTAAGTCTGAATTGTGCAATTTGGGTTGTTTGTTAATGATTATTATTATGTATGCAGCAATGCGATGATGATTCCTCGGTTGAAGTAAAATATACTGCCAATATGTTGGAATCCACACTCCAACCCCGCAAGGCTCCTGCCTTAGTGCCAAGACAATGAGCCACCAACTAGGTAAATGGGGGAAGAGAAGGGGGAGGAAGGAAGGGAATAATGGCCCAGGGGACAAGAGGATGGCTAGCTCCCTTCGAGGCTCTGGACAGGGGGGGTATCGCTGGAAGGGAAAGTGGGTTCAGGGTTTGGGTTGGGGCAGCACGGGTGGTGGGGTAGAAGGGGATAAGATTAAAAAAACTCAGGTCTGGACAAGAAGTAACTGTTACTAAGATAAACTGGCTCAGCAAGAAGATGATAGATGACAGGCTAATTAAGAGAATGCAATGCTAAAACTTAAGGTTATTTCCTGCAATGCTAATGGAATATCAAATCAGCGGAAATATGGGGAGATGTTAAAGTGGATTACATCATCCAATCCCGAAGTTATATTTTTTCAAGAAATTCATTTGAAAAGTAACAATCCCAAAGTATATATTCCAAGGCAGTATTCACTAGCCCTATTTTCATCATCTGGGCTGGCAGTAAGAGGAGTGGCAATTTATCTAAGTAGCAGAGTCGATTGGATTATAAAAGAGGTCATTAGAGATCCCAAAGGGAGATGGCTATGGCTAAAGGCATTGCTATTCGGAGTCAAATTAATCTGGTTAATTATTATGGGCAGGTTACTGATGAGATGGAGCGAGGCATTAATACATTTATACAATATAACAATGAATGCAGTGGAGCCCATCATTATTGGAGGAGATTGAAATGATATTCAGGATATCACTAAAGACACTCCAAACTGGGGGGAGAGACAACTGAAACCTAAAACAATGAGAACCATGAATATAATAAAGACTGACTTTCAGTTAATAGATCCTTGGCGAGAAGATCATTCCTTAGTCTCTCAATATACTTGCTTTTCTCATCACTATAAAACAGCTTCACGACTAGACTTTTTTCTGATGTCTCACACATTGAAGAACCATGGTTCATATTTATGGGCAAAAGCTTTTTCAGACCACCCAGTAATTACTGTGACACGAGAGCTAGAAGCAGTCAGCAAAGAGAGACCTGGATGGCAGCTAGATAGATCTCTACTTTATAATCAGGAATGGGTTTCAAATCTGAGAAGATTTATAGAAGAGTTCTTTCAGGTGAATCAGAATACTCCATTGTGTTTACAGTATGGAAGGCTTTCAAAGCTACAGCTTGAGGCTATATCATTTCATACAAGGCATCTCTGAATCAACAGCGAGAGCTTTATGTTAAAGACCGCCAATCAGCTACAGATCAGGCCACAGAAGCCTGTATAAAAGCAGGGGGCCTGGACATTGCAAAGTGAAATCTCGATAAGACTAGACGTAATCTAAGAGATTTGTTTTATCATAGAGGAAATAGCTAGTTCAAGAGCTTATCAGCAACAGATATATGAGGAAAGTCAACAAATAGGCAAATATCTGGCTTGGACTACTTGACTGCAAAAGGATAAACAGATAATTCTTCAAATTCAGGATCCTGAGACAAACTCGGTTACTTCACAGGAAAAGGCTGTAGCTCATGTATTCATGGAGCATTATAGCAGAATATACAGGAATAACTATTCAGTTTTACCCTCACAGATCGAGCAGTATTATAAGTCGATTTTGTTACCCAGGATATCATTAACTGATCAAAAAGCTATAGTGCAGAAGATAACGTCCTCTCAAATTAAGGAAGCTCTTCAATAATGCCAAGTGCAAAAGCTTGTGGTAGCAATGGCTTTCCCACAGAATTCTCCAAACCTTTCTCAGAGGAATTAGTTCTTTTTTTGACTGACCTCTATAATGCAATACTAGAAGGTGAAGAAATACCCTCGACATTTAAAGAATCAATAATAGTGAGCTTTTGAAAAAAGGAGAAAAGTGTGCTGAAGCCTGACTCATATTCCCCAATCAGGTTTCTCAATGCAGACTACAAATTTTTAACAAAGGTCTGGACAGCCATGGTCACCCCGGATGCACAACAATTAATACATAGAGATCAAAGATGGCTTTGTAGCTAATAGATTAATGTCATCAAATACTAATTTCTAAATGGCATTCAATTATGTCTTGTCCAAAGCAATCCCCGGAGTAATGGTAATGTTAGACACAGAGAAAGCCTTCGATTTGGTTAACTGGGATGCTTTACTGTACAGTTTGACACAATTTAGATTCTCCTTACAATTCACATCAATGATAAGGGAATTATTCCCTGGAGCCCAGGCTAGAATTATAATCAACTAAAAGATTAGAGGCTCAATTCCAATTAGGGGAAGCATCCGTCAGGGTTGTCCTCTGTCCCCCATATTATTTGCTTTTTTTATTGAGCCACTGGGTCGGAAAATTTGCAGCGTGAGGGTGATCATGTCGCCCATGGAAGGTATGCTTAAAATAAAACTCTTTGCTGACGATATTATTTTATATCTGAAACCAGAGTCTGATAATATACAAAGAGTATTGGATAGAAATAGAGTGCACTCAAATTGGTGGGTATAAGGTCAATGAAAGTAAAACAGAGATTCTCCTATTTAACAAAGGAATGGAGAATCTCCCCCCTGTTTGCAGCAGCAAGTGAATTCATCCCGGCCCATCAGATATTTGGGAATATATATCACGAAGTGTTATGGCCAATTGTTTTCACTTAAACTTGTTTCACTTAAACTATGTAAATACGCCAAAAAAAAAGTACAAGCACTTTTGGGAAGATGGGTGGTTCTCCCTTTGACATTAATAGGAAGAGTCTCCCTAATTAAGATGTCAATACTGCCATTTTTCCTTTTTTTATTTAATAATGTTCTGCTAGGAATTATTAGCTCCTATTTTTGCAATTTGCATTATATGGGGCAAGGTTTTAGATGGAAGAATAAAACCCAGAGGGTAAGTTACTCAACCTTGCAGCTTGATAGAATTCAAGGGGGCTTGGCACTTCCCGATTTTCAAATCTACAACCAGGCCACATTGCAGGATATGTTGTCACACTACTTGGATGGCAAAGACAGCTTGGATATATTTCTTTTGGCTAGGGTGACTGCGGAATCAGTGACAAATCTCCCAGCATTTATTAAAACTACTGAACTGCAAAAAAAAACACTATAAGTACATCCGTGAGCTTAATAGGAGGATAAAACTCATTTGTAAAATGCATCAAGTATCAACAGGCTATACCTTTCTTACATTACAGGAGTGTAATTATTTTGGTCTCTACCTTTCAGGTTCTGTGCTAGGATTGTGGAATAGTAAATGCTTCAGAGAGCTGAGTGATTTCCTAGTCAGAGACAGCTACATGACATGGGAAGATGTCTCAATACGTTTGGAGGGTTTGGGACCTAGACTTTTTTTGTGTTTTTTTTCAGATCATTCATTTGCTAAGTACCAATATACCAATAACTACTATACAAGAACACCCAGCATGGAGGGTGCTAATTGGGAGTAAATTAGTTGGTACAGGAAACTGGTATAGATTACTAGGAGATCACTCAGCTTGTGCATTTATCACAGATTTTAGGGAAAGAATTTGCGAGAGAACACAATGTACGAACTTGAATGAGGATTGGAACTTAGGTGGTCATTATGACATTGGCGGTGAGTGATAAAGTGGCAGAAATACCACCAACAGGCTGGCGGTAATTACCGTCAAATTATGACCATGGCAGTGAGAGCTCCCATAGACAGCCAATGTACCACACCATCCACCAGGGCGTTAACACCACTCTCCACAGCGGTAGCCAACAACAGCCAGGTGGAAGACAAGGTACCGCCCACGATATCATGACCTTGCAATCCACCATGATTTCCGGGGCAGAACCAACGCCATCAAAAGCCTGGTGGAAACACTGCACAGAAGACCAAAGACTCACCATCAGAGACACAGAGAGGAACAACGCCACCATGGAACCAGAACTGCAAGTCTTCCTGATGCTTTTCTATGCCATGCTCCACCAGGAACACCAACGTCGACGAAGACAATGACGGTGAATACAGTAGCCTAGCACACAAGGGAGGGAGGAAAAGTAGAGTGACACACACATGCACAACACACACCAGACACACACATACCATATACACAACCAGCTGCAGACGTAAACCAATGGCACACGACACACAGCATAATAAAACAATGATTAGATTTCGTAAGTACTGAAAATGTATTAGTGTGGCAAAAGCCACCACCTTAACCAGATATGTACAATTGTCGACAAAGCGCCAATGCCCTGTCCAAAATACTAAGGGCTCACATGGCAACAGGGCATAGTCCAAGGCCCAACTCGTTTCCTGACGACATCCTCACAGAACTTTGCAGGGGCATCAATTATTGAAGTAGGCAGGCACTACAGGGGGAAGGTGGGTGGGGGCACCTCAGCCGAAGTCAGGAACTTGCCCACTGGTTCTGGAGGGGGCTCCATGCCCATTTCCCTTTGCTGGGGAGTGCAAGGTCACAGTCTCTCAGGTGGGGAACTTGCCGACTTGCTCTGGAGGGGGCTCCATGACCATGCTCCTTTACTGCAGAGTGCAAGGTCACAGTCTCTCAGGTGGGGAACTCGCCCACTGGTTCTGAAGGGGCTCCATGCCCATTTACCTTTGCTGCAGAGTGCAAGGTCACAGTCTCTCAGGTGGGGAACTCGCCCACTGGTTCTGAAGGGGGCTCAATGCCCATTTACCTTTGCTGGGGAGTGCAAGGTCACAGTCTTTGTGGTGGGGAACTTACCCACTGCTTCTTGAGGGGGTCGTTGCACAGCAGTCCCTGGAGGGTGGCCTGCATGTACCCTGCTGAAGGAGAGGGCTGCACCATCTCAGCTGGAGGTGAGGGCTCCGTGACCACTAGTGGTGGTGGTGGTAGTGGTGGTGATACCCTGCCAGCCTCTGCTGGAGATGAGGGCTGCTGTGTCTCAGATGTGGAAGGTGCCTCCTGGGCAGCCTCTGTTGGAGGTGAGGGCTGCTGTGTCTCAGCTGTGGAAGGTGCCTCCTGGGCAGCCTCTGTTGGAGGCGAGGGCTGCTGTGAGGCAGCTGGAGGTGAGGGCTTCTTCACTTTCATGGCAGGAGGCGAGGGCTTCTTCCCTGTCCTGGCTGTTGGAGTAGGATCCTTCCCCTTCCTGGCTGTTGGTGTGGGATCCTTCCCCTTCCTGGCTGTTGGAGTGGGATCCTTCCCCTTCCTGGCTGTTGGTGTGGGATCCTTACCCTTCCTTGCTGGTGGAGTAGGATCCTTACCCTTCCTGGCTGGTGGAGTAGGATCCTTCACTGTCTTGCCTTCACGACTAGGAGGGCCCTCCACTGTCCCCGTAGACTGTTTGGCTGAGGTGCTGGGCTGGGTCGTTGGGACCCTGCTCTTACAGGCAGGACGAGGGGAGGGAGGGGGAAGGAAGAGGTCAAGTTGGGCAAGGAAAAGCTTCTTAGGGATGGTGGGGTGGGATGAGGGAGGAGGGATGCGAGTGGAGGTTGAAGGAGTGGTTTTTGGAGGATTACGTCTGCTGGACTTGGGTGCAGGTGCATGGGCAGTGTGCTCATGTGAGGTGGATGGCGGTTGGGTGTCTGAGTGCCTGTGTCCTTTAGGAGGGGTGACATATAGGGGGGAGAGGACACAGGGGACGCATGGATGGATGCTGTGGAGGTGTCTGCTAGCGAGGTGTGTGTGCTGCTTGGTGTGGTGATGCTGGTTGTGGATGTTGAAGCTGTGCATGCAGGTGTGAGTGTGGATGTGACTGTGAGGGAGGTGGAGGAGGAGACAGTGGAGGCAGTGGATGTGGTTGTGTGTGCAGCTGTCTGGTGTTTGCTTGAGTGCTTGTGGGTTGAAGTGTGGTGCCTGTGTTTGACTATGCCACTCTTGTGTGATGTGCATGCTCATCTGTATGTGTGCATGGGATGGGTTGGGGTTGAGGAGACTGGGACTGGGAAGTGGTAGTTAGAGGGTGGACAATAGGAACAGGGACAATGGCTGCCATCAGAGGGGAGGCCAGAGCCTGAATCAATCACAGTTGTGCGGTCAATTCACTGTGGATGCCCTCCATTAATGCATTGCATTGCTGTATCTGGGATGCTAGCCCCAGGATGGCATTCACAATGGTTGACTGCCTTACAGAGATGGATCTCAGGAGGTCAATAGAATCCTCACTCAGGGCAGCAGGGCTCACTGGGGCAGGGCCTGAGGCGCCTGGGGCAAAGGAGATGCCCCCCTCCTGGGTAAGCGGGCACGGGCAACTCGCTGAGGGGCTACTGTAAGGGCAGTGCTGGTACGGGGGTGGTGGCTGTACCTGCAGCTGGGGTGGTCACAAAGGTGTTCGCTACCACCTGGGAGCTTTCATCAGAGGAGGTATCTGAATCTGTGTTGTCACCTCCTGTCTCTGCTGTGGTGCTCCCCTCAGCCTCCTGGGTCCTGTGGGATGCAGCTCCCTCTGTCACCGATGCCCCTGCTCCCCTGCCAGATGATGCTAACACATGGACAGGATGACACAAGAAACGAGCATTTGCAATGCAACAGGTCTCGCATTTCTCAGAGTTAGAGTTATTAGCAGTTGTAAACTCCCAACCGGGTTTTACTTGCCACATTAAATGGAAAACAAAGAGCGATAGTTAGGGAACCAAAGAGAAGGGACAAACATAATGAAAACCAGTGAGTAAGGTTTGCAAGGGTAATCAATGCAGTAGGAAAAATGAAAAACAAAAATTGCGATAGCACAGCAGGAACAAACTAATAGGGACGAGAAAATAAACAAGAGACTTTCAAAGATAATCATAAGAGGGGGCAGTTAAATGAAAGCCTCAGGATCCAATGTCGGAGGTAATGGGATCTGCAACTGGGAGGAGGGAAGAGCTTTTAAAACCAACTACAATAAAGGTGCATTAGGAACCAACAAAACTATGTAGGCAATGGGAACAACCAGTGAATAGAAAAATAAATAGGAGCAACCGGTGGGATCAGAGATAAACACTGAGGGGGTCATTCTGACCTTGGCGGTCCATGACCGCAATGGCGGAGTGCGGCGGAAGCACCGCCAACAGGCTGGCGGTGCTTCCTGGGCCATTCTGACCGCGGCGGTAAAGCCGCGGTTGGAAAAGGGGAGCCGGCGGTTTCCCGGCGGTTTCCTGCTGGCCCAGGGAACCCGCCATGGCGGCGCTGCTTGCAGCACCGCCATGGGGATTCCAACCCCCTTCCCGCCAGCCTGTTTCTGGCGGTGTCCACCGCCAGACCCAGGATGGCGGGAACGGGTGCCGTGGGGCCCCTGGGGGCCCCACAAAGATTTTCACTGTCTGCTTAGCAGACAGTGAAAATCGCGACGGGTGCCACTGCACCTGTCGCACCCCTTCAACTCCGCCGGCTCCATTCCGAGCCGGCTTCATTGTTGAAGGGGCTGTCCCGCTGGGCCGGCCAGCGGTCTTCTGGCGGTCGCCCGCCGGCCCAGCGGGGAAGCCGGAATGACCGCCGCGGTCTTTTGACCGCGGTGCGGTCTTTCGGCGGCAACCGCTTGGCGGGCGGCGACCGCCGACCGCCGCGGTCAGAATGACCGCCTGAATGTGGTAAAGTGGAAAACAACAGACATTGTAGGTGGGGACACAATCGAAATCAACACCAAGGATGTGGATCACAGGGACACAACAAGGGCAGATGCAACGGGATTATCAAAAAAGTAACAAACAACCACCTGGAATGAGGTTAGAAGGGAATAATAGGACCGAATACAGGGCAAAAAATGCTAAATGAGATCGAAGTTTTGAAACACGGCAAGAACCAACGTGTGCAATTATTATCAAGCCCATAAAGTGGCTCACTGAATTAAGCACTTGCTGTTAATATCTGTGATCCGACAGATTACAATCAGGGACAATGTCGTCAAAACAGCTGTTCATTCCATGGTCAGCTTTAAGAGTCCTGTTCACTATATTATAGTAAGCAACGTTTACTTCCGGCCCTTTGAAACTGCAAAGGTGCAATAAGCATTTTAAAAAACTATTATGAACAGTGGCAACTAAGGACAGGATGACCAGATTTCATGAATCAAAAACCGCGACCCCCACAAAACAACAGCAGTACTAAATTCTCCTGCATTCTTCTCACCCTACTTCTATGCTCTCCCTAACCCATCCACATCCTCTTTCCCCTCCGCTCCCCTATTATTCATCTCAAGCCTTGGGATTGAGTAAATGAAGGATAAACTCCCAATTAACACTTCTGGATTTCTTTCCTCCTCCACCCCTCCATTACTCCAGTCAATCTAACTAACAAACTCTCATATCTGCAACTCAAATTAACTCATAATAATACTAAAACTGTACTCCTTATTAAATTATACTAATCCATCACTAATTCTTGTTGGGTAACGGAGTAGCGTGCTACTCATCGAAAAGCGCTTCGACGCCTCGTCAGGGGTAGTAAGCGCTATATAAATACAATTACAATTACAATTACAATTACTAAATGGTGGTACTGACCAAAGATGCTTAAAGGCTACACATCCATTGTCAAAGAGCCGCCACACTGTCATAATCAACAAACTGACAAAAAAAGTACGTCTAAAAAAAATATATATATATATATCAGTATTTCATAGGTTGTGCACTTTGTTCCATTTAAAAATAAAATGACCAGCCAAGAAACAAGAACGGAGAGGGCAACTTGTATCGTATGTCAAACATGCGTAGCTCATTTACTTTTGTTTTCTTTGCACTCTGGGACTTGAAGTAAGGTTCTCAACCAAGATTACAAGAGCCGCTGGCAAATGAAATAAAATTAAAAAAAGAATAGACAAGCTTCTATGTATTTCTACGAAGGGAAAGTTGCTTTGAAGTTATGCCTGGACTACGTGGTGCTCCCCTCAGCCTCCTGGGTCCTGTGGGATGCAGCTCCCTCTGTCGCCGGTGCCCCTGCTCCCCTGCCAGATGATGCTAACACATGGACAGGATGACACAAGAAACAAGCATTTGCAATGCAACAGGTCTCGCATTTCTCAGAGTTAGAGTTATTAGCAGTTGTAAACTCCCAACCGGGTTTTACTTGCCACATTAAATGGAAAACAAGGAGCGATAGTTAGGGAACCAAAGAGAAGGGACAAACATAATGAAAACCAGTGAGTAAGGTTTGCAAGGGAAATCAATGCAGTAGGAAAAATGAAAAACAAAAATTGCGATAGCACAGCAGCAACAAACTAATAGGGACGAGAAAATAAACAAGAGACTTTCAAAGATAATCATAAGAGGGGGCAGTTAAATGAAAGCCTCAGGATCCAATGTCGGGGGTAATGGGATCTGCAACTGGGAGGAGGGAAGAGCTTTTAAAACCAACTACAATAAAGGTGCATTAGGAACCAACAAAAACTATGTAGGCAATGGGAACAACCAGTGAATAGAAAAATAAATAGGAGCAACCCTTGGGATCAGAGATAAACACTGAGGTGGTCATTCCGACCTCGGCGGTCTTTTTTCCAGACCGCCGAGGCCGGGGGAGACAGAATACCGCCATTGCCGGCGGTATTCATGCCTCCCTATTCCGACATTTCCGCTGGGCCAGCAAACGGTAACAGCGTTACCGTCCGCTGGCCCAGCGGAAATGGCACATCAACATTGCCGCCGGCTCGTAATAGAGCCGGCGGCAATGTTGATGTGCAGCGGGTGCAGTAGCACCCATCGCGCATTTCACTGCCCAAAATTCGGGCAGTGAAATGCGCGACGGGGCTACGCCTGGGGGCCCCTGCACTGCCCATGCCAAGTGCATGGGCAGTGCAGGGGCCCCCAGGGGCCCCGTGCGTCCCCTTACCACCAGCCTTTTCATGGCGGTGTCTACCGCCACGGACAGGCTGGCGTCGGGGACTCATAATCCCCAGGGCAGCGGTGCTTGCACCGTTGCCCTGGGGATTATGACCGCTAGGTGGAAACCTGGCGGTTAAGTGGAGGGGCCGGCGGTATGGCCGTGGCTTTTGCGCCACGGTCATAATAGCTGGCGGGACACCGCCAGCCTGTTGGCGGTGTTCCCGCCAGCAAACCGCCGGCCGCCAGGGTCGGAATGACACCCTCAATGTGGTAAAGTGGAAAACAACAGACATTGTAGATGGGGACACAATCAAAACCAACACCAAGGATGTGGATCACAGGGACACAACAAGGGCAGATGCAACGGGATAAAAAAAAAGTAACAAACAACCACCAGGAATGAGGTTAGAAGGGAATAATAGGACTGAATACAGGGCAAAAAATGCTAAATGGGATCGAAGTTTTGAAACACGGCAAGAACCAACGTGTGCAATTATTATCAAGCCCATAAAGTGGCTCACTGAATTAAGCACTTGCTGTTAATATCTGTGATCCGACAGATTACAATCAGGGACAATGTCGGCAAAACAGCTGTTCATTCCATGGTCAGCTTTAAGAGTCCTGTTCACTATATTATAGTAAGCAACGTTTACTTCCGGGCCTTTGAAACTGCAAAGGTGCAATAAGCATTTTAAAAAACTATTATGAACAGTGGCAACTAAGGACAGGATGACCAGTTTTTATGAATCAAAAACCGCAACCATCACAAAACAACAGCAGTACTAAATGGTGGTACAGACCAAAGATGCTTAAAGGCTACACATCCATTGTCAAAGAGCCGCCACACTGTCATAATCAACAAACTGACAACAAAAGTGCACCTAAAAAAAAAATATATATATATATATATCAGTATTTCATAGGTTGTGCACTTTGTTCCATTTAAAAATAAAATGACCAGCCAAGAAACAAGAACGGAGAGGGCAAGTTGTATCGTATGTCAAAAATGCGTAGCTCATTTACTTTTGTTTTCTTTGCACTCTGGGACTTGAAGTACTGTTCTCAACCAAGATTACAAGAGCCGCTGGCAAATGAAATAAAATTTAAAAAAGAATAGACAAGCTTCTATGTATTTCTACGAAGGGAAAGTTGCGGTGAAGTTATGCCTGGACTACATAGGCAATTATTTACATACTCCACTGTGGATCAAAAGGAACACATATGATTTTTTTAAAATGTATTTTTACAGAAGTCTAATATAAAGAATCAAGCAAACGTCTGTGGAAGTGAAATGCTGGAAGACAACTTCACATTCCGTGCTACAGGGAGTCTCAGGAGCAGGCTGGCAATCCGAAGCATTCGTTGGCCGGTTCCTCTGAAACTGATTTGCTGCGTAGATAAGGCAAGGCTCACAGCAGACTAATCTTTAAAGAAATAAACTTTTTTCCTTGGTGTAACGGGATGGTCGATGGCAACGTCGGCAAGTAAAACATCTCAATTTATGCGCATATTCGCCTAGCCTTCCCCCCAAAAAAGCAACTGTTTCTAAATCAGTTGAGGCTACCGAGATAAGGTTTGGAAAAAAACACAGGACGTCAGGTCACTCTAGAGTGCAATAAATACGGCCATCGTAAACAACCGGGTGGGGGGGGCAATGCAGGGACAAATGGAAAACTGAGGTAAAAATAAGTACAGTAAACAAACGATAAGGACTACAGAAAAAGACGTGCATCGCTCATTTTTATATAAATAATGGGTGCTATAATTTAAAGCACCAGCAAAATTACAAGCACACCCAATAACACAGTGAAACCCGTTACCTGTCGATCTGTATTCTCTCCACTGTTTCACTCAAAGGACCCACCCCCTGCCGGAAACTGCTACCCTCGAGCATGCTGACTCCATAACCCCGCCCATTGCAACATTTAGCCAACAGAAAAATAACATGCTGCCTTAGGCTGGTGCTGATTGGTTAAAATCGATTTACGTCTATTCCTTCGGCGGGGCACTGTTGGGTGGAAGCGCCACATCTGTACGGGCACGCGCAGTTCGAAGGTCTCTCATGGTTACGTGCGTGGAAGTACGCGTGTGCTGTAGTTTTCCTGGGAGTCTTTGCCACTGAGGCAAAGAGAAGCAAGAAGAACAAGAAAAAAAGCCAAGCATTTGGAATGCAATGGTGTCGTGTTTGCTCGAGTTAGATCTCTTAGCCTTGTAAATTACTGACTGGAATTTTATTGCCACACAGACTGAAAATAACAAGAGGAAGAGAGCGAGAGCGAGCTGGCCCTGGAAAAGCCCCCCTCTGTTTTTATTATGTTTGCAGAGGGAGCTGGTGGGGATGAGGGACTGAACAAGCTCCCACACTGTTGAGGTCAAACAGGCAAATGCCAAAAAAAAGTCCCTTGCAGAAGTGATAAACAGGACATAGCGTAATTACACAGTACTTTGTACTGCTCCCAAAGTGAAAAAAGGCAGGACAAAGAGGCAGAACTGACCACTAGCAAGCAAGGATTTTTGAAGGACACTGCAACTAGCAAATCTTTTCTTCACAGTATAAGTATACTTAAGTATGCAACACATTGAACGCTAACGGGAGGAGAGAGAGAAAGGGAACACTAGGTCAATTACAGCACCAACACCACAGTTGGCATACACAGCTGTCTCACACAGGGATCAGGATTGAGCCCTATGCATTGCACTGCCATTGATTTGGTTAGATGCCACAGCAAGATGAGGACCAAACACCACCAGCTGCACCCCTCCTGGGACCCACTAAGCCCTGACTGACATGGAATGCAAACAAGCTAGGTTACCTGCATTTACCCCACCCATTACTCTTGATCTGGATCACGCTGCAATGTCTGGTTTGTCATTAAGGGGGAACCAATAACTCACACGCTGCACCCGGATCCCATGCCACCTACCAATTATTGTAGCAATGCCTACAGTATTCACCCCTTGTGGCTGCTGTGATGCCCTCAAGCACCCATCCAGCTCTGGGTAGGCCACCGCCAGTATGCATGCCATCAGGGGGGTCAGGTTCCGACGGGCACACCTTCCTCGTTGGGAGGCCATCCCCAGCTGGGCCTCCGCAGTCTTCTGTGTGTCTCAGGTCCTACCACCACTTCCTGCAGTGGGTACTCCGTCTGCTGTGAACCTCCAGGGTCCACATGTCCTCGGCTATGGCACACCACAATCTCTTCTTCTGATGGTCGCTGACCTGCATATGAAACATAGACAGGAGGACACCAATAACCATACAATCCAGCCTGTTACACATATGGCCCACCAATCCCGTTTCCATCAGCATTGGCACACACATCGCCCGGCGCCCACCATCTACATGACCACTAGACACCCCCGCAATGACATGATGCTTGCACACACATCCTCATGCATCCTTTCCACATGCATCGTGCCCATGGTGTACTCACCTGTTGGTCTGGAGGCCCATACAGCAGTTCATACTGGGGTAGGACCCCATCCAACAGTTGCTCCAACTTCTCCGAACTGAAGGCAGGGGCCCTTTCCCCCGTCACACGGGCCATGGTAGGTTGCAGACACAGGTCACAGCAGCACACGCAGTGTAGGTGTCGTCCTGTGGAAAGTCAGGAAACAAGTGAGGATTTGGATATAAAATGACGGTCACGACCGCTGCGGTGTATACCGTCACCGCCAGCGCAGATCCCCAAAGGCCACCGTACTCCATAGAGCCCCATATTAGCCAATGAGGAACTGCACGGCAGTGCAAGACCGCCGTCCGCCATGATGCCTAATGTCGGTGGAGTTACCTCACTTCCACCTGTTCGAAGATAAAGGACAGGCAGTTGCTTTTGTGTCCCTTAGATACCTACCGCTGTGGATGAACAGGAGAAGGAGACAAACCCCCATGTACAGAATCCATCTGGACTTGGCTACACTGGAGGACAGGCACATTATACTGACCTATAGACTGAACAAGGCCACAATCACAGAACTGTTTGCCCAATTGGAACCTGACCTGATATCAGCTTACCGTCATCCCACTGGGATCCCCCCTCTTGTGCAAGTGCTATCAGTGCTCCATTTCCTGGCAACTGGTTCTTTCCAGGTGACTCTGGTTACCCAAACCTTTTGTGGCTCCTGACCCCTGTGAGGAAAGCCAGGACAGGGGCTGAGAGGCGTTATGATGAGGCACATGGGCGAACCAGAAGAATAATTGAAAGGTGCCTCCATCTGACAGGTGGATCCCTTTGTTACTCACCCGGGAAGGTCTGCCAGATAGTAGTGGCATTCTGCGAGTTGCACAACCTGGCCCTCAGACGGGATGTGCCTTTTCTGCAGGAGGAGGAGACTGGAGATGCCTCTGTGGCAGCAGTGGACCCTGAGGACAGTGAGGATGAGGAGGCAGAGGATGAGCATGTAGACAACAAAACATCAGTTATACATCAATACTTCCAATGATACACAGGTGAGATAATGGAACTGATCATTGCTCTGAATATTGATTTTATCTGTGTGACTGTGGCATGATGGTATTCACTTCCTTTGCATCTAAACTTACTGTCACCTATGGCTTGTCATCTTACAGATGTTGGTGATATGACAACAGTGTCCTGATGTGATTACTACAGATAGATACAGGTCATTAATTGTATGCCATCACAGTGTCCATAGCATTTGCAACAGATGTGACTGTTCCGCTAAATGCACATTTTCAACACATAAAATACTATCAGTCAAGTTGAGTTCAAGGGTGTTGATTGTGGTGATATACAATTGAGGGTAAAGTGCTATGGAATGGGGTGATGGTAGAGGAAAGTCCAGGATATTGTTCCAGTCTGATTGTAGCAGAGGTGCAGTATCCAAGGGGCCATAGGAAGGGGAGCAAAGGCAGTTCAAAGTGGACAAGGTGACAGGATGGGACACAAGGGGGGACAATCAGGAGAATCTCATTTCCTGGCGGTGATCTTGGTCTTGGCAAGTGTCTCTGGCTTCTGTCTGGGTCGCAGGGAATGTTTGTGGGGTGGTTCACCTTTTGCAGGGGGAGGGGTGCTGGTGGCCTGTGGGGCCTGTGGCGGGGCCTCCTGCCCACTAGCTACAGCGGAGGTGATGGGCTGGTCAATAGACTGGCTAGTGGTAAGGGCCCGCTGGTGTGCTGTCCATTCCCTCATGATGTTGGCCATGTCTGCCAGCACCCCTGCTATGGAGATCATGGTGGTGTTGAGAGCCTGCAAGTCCTCCCCGATCTCCTGATTCTGTTCCTCCTGCAGCCGCTTGTTCTCCTACATGTTGTCAAGGATCTGACCCATCGTGTCCTGGGATTGTTGGTAGGCATCCAGGATCTTGGTGGACGCCTCCTGGAGAGTCAGTTCCCTGGGCCTGTCCTACCCCTTGCGCACAGTGATCCTCCCAGTGTCCCTGTTGCCCTGTGCCCCTGTCCTCTGAACGGTGTGCCCACTGCCACTGATCCCAGATCCCTGATTGTCTTGGGTCGTGAGGTGTGGACTGGGGTCCCTGTACAGATGGGCACACTGCTGATTGACGTGTCCTGGGGACAGTGGTGTGGGGACGCTGGGTGGGTGCTGTGTTGTTGGATATTGATGGGGGAGTTTCTGTGGTGGACTGAGTGGGCTGGGGTGACCGCCTGTCCAGTGGTCCCTGATGGGCCAGGTTGTTGATCCAGATCCTGAAGTCCAAAGTTACTTTCATCACTGGGGGCATCTTCTTTTGGGGTACTGGTTTGTCGTGGCACCTCCTCTCTGCTGACTTTGAATGAGGCACCTGTGGGGATGTAAGTGATGTATTATGCTTCATGCCTGTAACATATTGTACATCCCTAGCTTCCTCTCTATTGTTTCTGTTTCCCTGCCACCTTTGTTTGTGTGTGATGATGTATTGTGGGGTGTCCATGCAGGGCTGGGAGGGCTGTAAATGTATTGGAATTGCTTGCAGGGCTGGGTATTGTTGTTAGTTATATGTGTAGGTGCAGTGTGTGGGAAGTAGTGGAGTGATGGGAGTGAGGGTGAGGGTGTGTGAAGGCATGCAGGTATGGGGGCTGATAAGTAGTAAATGTTGACTCACCAGTGTCCAGTCCTCCGGCAACTCCAGTGAATCCCTCAGGAGACAGCAATGGCAAGACTTGCCCCTCCCATGCTGTGAGCTGTGGGGGAGGTGGTGGGTTGTCTGTATGGCAAGCTGGTGCCTTGCTGCAATGGAACATACCTTCCCCCGTAGGACGTTCCACCTCTTCCTGATGTTGTCCCATGTTCTTGGATGCTGTCCCACGGCTTTCACACAAAGATCAAATACCAATTACACCCAGTCAGGTGACAAAGACAGACGGTGAGCACTAAATGGCTAAGGCAGGAAAATGCCAACTTTCTAAAAGTGGCAGTTTTGAAAATTGTAATTGAAAATCCAACTTCACCAACAGAGAGGAATTTTCATTACAATTCCAAATACACTAAACATGAACTGTTTACCTACTCCCATTCAAAAGATATCCTTATTAAATGTAATTAGGTAACCCTTGTGTTTTCCTATGAGAAAAGTAGGTCTTACAATAGTGAAAAATGAATAAAGATGTTTTTCACTACAGTACATTAAACTTAAAAGTATATTTCCTAATTGTTAAATACACTGCACCCTGCTCTCTGAAACTATCCCAGGAATGACTTATATGTATTAAAAAAGGAAGATTTAGCCTGACAAGACGTATATTTTGCCAGGTTGAAATGGTAGTTTAAAACTGCACACACACTTCAATGGCAGGAATGAGATTGATTCAAAGGGATACTTAAGTGGATGGTACAAAAAGTACCTCTGGCCCACTAGTAGCATTTAATTTCAAGGCCCAGAGTACATGCAGTACCACTTAACTAGGGACTTTCAAGTAAACTAAATGTATCAATTGGGTGTGAGACAAGTCTACCATATTTTAATGTATGTCCACACACACCTTAGCACTGGGTAGCAGTGGTAAAGTGCACAGAGTCCTAAGGCCAACACAAATGAGATGAGAAAATTATGGAGGAGTAATGCTAAAGGTTTGGAGGAAGACCACAGGTTTAACCTCCTTGCCTTTCTAAACTACTTTCTAGTTTACACACTTGGGCAGGGATTCCCAGAAAATACACAATACTGTGGGCCTGATTACAACTTTGGACGAGGTGTTAATCCGTCCTAAAAGTGACGGTAAAGTGACGGATATACCATCAGCCGTATAACGAGTCCATTATATCCTATGGAACTCGTAATATGGCTGGTGGTATATCCGTCACTTTACCGTCACTTTTAGGATGGATTAACACCTCCTCCAAAGTTGTAATCAGGCCCTGTGTGTCTCTTGTTCTGGGGGCAAATATCAAATACCCACCACCCAATCTCATAAAAGAACACACACAACCAATGGGTTCTTTGGCTCCTCAAGGTTGCTGTGAACTGATTTATGGTGTTTTTGTCTAATTTACTAGAAATGTCTCACTCCAAACTGCTAATAGGCAACAACAGTGCCAGCTGGGTATCATATAGATGCACAAAGATAGTGTTGACATACCACTGGTATTGGGGACTGGATCTCATCAGCGAGTGTCTGCAAAGTTGCAAGTGGCTGTATCTTTCAAGTAGGTGGACACAATCAGGTTTTTACTTTTCTGGGGCTCCCCGGCCTCTGGGGCATTCCCAAACAAGTATGCCTCGACAAAAACAGGGGCAACAATTGTTTAGATTTAAAGTGCCATGATTGAAATCACACTTAAATTGTAAGTACACAATAACAAATCAAATATTCTCAAGTTTAGAGTTAGGCTGATGCAATTGAAGAAACTACAATGACCTTTGGTGTGTAGGACTAACCTTGGGTCAACAGCCCAGCTCAAAATGAGGCAGTCAGGTACCCCAGAAAGTAATTGAAAAGAGGGATGTGAGAGAGGCACATGCTCAACCCACATTATTTCTTGGAGCCTGTAATCTCTGGCGGCCAGATGTACAAAGCTTTGTTTTTGTTTGCAAACGGCCCGATTCGCAGAATTGAAAAAAGGCATTTTTCAATTTACAAAGGCCTAATTTGTGATTTGATAACCTATTACTGAATCCCAAATTGGGTTTGGAAATATTAGGAAGGAGCATGATTATGGTGTCCCTTCCTAATACCCAATTACAATGGTATGTGTGACTGTTTCGGGACCGAAATGTGGTTGCAAAGCATTCAAATGGGAAGGGTTTCCCAAGGGACACCTTTTTTTTTTAGGATGGTTGTAAAAATATTTCTTATGAGCAGGTAGTGGTCCCACTCACCACTTCATACTCTTAAAAATGTGAAAAAAAACATTTAATTTTTATTTTTGAAACGTATCCCATTTTCATTTAAGGAAAACATGCTGCATTAAAAAAATAAAAACATTACTTTATTTTTTTTTAAAACAGGCTGCATTAAAAAAAGAAAAACGTTACATTATTTAAAAACAATCACAGACATGTTGGTTTGCTGACCACAGCAGACCACCATGCCCGTGATTTTTGCAATTTCCAATGGGTCACAAAGCGGGACATACCTCATGTATATTACTGAGGTAGGCCTATTTGCAACCCACTGGGAATCGCAGAAAGTGAAAACTACACTTTCGTACATGGGTGTTTGTGATTACCAAATAGTGAATAGCAAAAATCGCTATTTGGTAATCGCAAACCTGAACCTACGTACATCTGACCCCAAGTATTTGTCGAATGCAAGTTACAGCAGAGCAAGCTCACAAGGCAGATTAACTGCTCACACTCACCTTCCTTCTTGGGCATCTCTGGTGCTGATCTTCTCACAAATGTGGCTGGCTTTACTCATGCATGTTGTCTGGGTTTTGACTCTAGATCCAGGGCACCTCTTGCCCTCACCACGAATGCCATTCTTACTTTTCCAAACAGGCCACAGCAGTATTCTTTTACCCATAAGCCTCAGCATTGAGAAACACATGAAGACTTGTTAAATTTGACTTCTTCCAGCTAGTGCTACAGAGCATCTACTTAAAATCCAAAATAATTACAAAGTTCATGTCCCAAATGGTCAACACTTATCTAGAATTGGAGGCAGTGTTAAATTCAAACGTATGCCACATTCAAGCTTAATTGACTCATGATATTTTCATACGTTTTCTGAACTAGAAAAGGGGTGGTGGTGGTGGGAGGGGTCAGAGAATAATCAGTGTCTGGTAGAATTTGGATTGGATATCTTACAGCAGGCATTTCTTTCAGGTGGGTGCCGTTGTGGGCAGTATGGGACTTTGCTCAGCATAAATCATAGGGAGGGTTGCTCTTGTGCTGGAAAGACAAGGTCTGTCAAGATTTTGTGCCAGATGATTATAGAGATTGCTCCAAGCATTAATGAATTTGGGCTTGTCTTCGCCATCCCATAGGAAACATCCATCAATGTGATGCATCACCAAGACTTATTATGCACCATCCACTTAACTCTAAGGCCCCTATTTATACATTACATGCAGCAGACACAGATGACAGTCAAACATGAGGAAAACATGTATGTGCTTTTGTATATTTGGAAGCACTTCTAGATAAGCCATCTATTGTAACAAATCAGTGCATTCTGTGAGCTGAAGACTTCATTTGCTTCATTTTGGCCTTTTGCAGTAATCCATCTGATAATCAGCAATTATAAAAGAATTGCCTCTGATTTTGAATATTTGGTGTCTGTTGATATGGAGTGATCTGAAACTGCAGAGTAATCCTCCTTATAATAGCCCAATTGCAGAAGATGAATCTAAAGCCTCTCTGCCCATGCTGCAATAACATCCTTTTGCACATTTGACCTTTTTTTGGGTCTTTAAGTTTCTAAGAGCCACTATGCAGTGCTAAAAGGAAAAGTCTGG
The DNA here is from genome assembly GCF_031143425.1 of Pleurodeles waltl. NCBI lineage: Eukaryota > Metazoa > Chordata > Amphibia > Caudata > Salamandridae > Pleurodeles > Pleurodeles waltl. The sequence goes on from NC_090449.1 coordinate 981,141,853, forward strand.
TATTCATGCTGCTGAACACAACCTGCTTACCTTTGTCATTGTGTAGAGCCAGGGCTACTAATAAAGACCTGAATTATGGTATGACATTTGACAGTGACTTTCCACACCACTGCAGATGTAGTGGTCACCCAATGAACTATTACTTTTATATACACATAACATCCAATACACCTATTACGGATCACAACAGTTCATTGGATAGGACTTATTTTTCCCATTATGGACTTTTTTTTACTCCATTGCTTAAAGTAAAACATTAAAAAATATACAAAGCACAAAAAAATTAAGTGGCTGGGTATAGTGGAAGGCTAAAACAACAAAGTGATGTGTGGAAAGTTTGAATTAAACGTAGTCACTGGCAATTTCTTGGGCAGTCGTACACTGTGTCACTAGAACCAAGGTATGCTCGGCTGATGAGCTCATAACAGGGGCAAAGTTTGGCCTGGGTTGTTTGTGTCCTGATTCAGGGAGGACCTGGCTTGGCAGCTCTGGCTGGACTGTTCCCATTGTGACAGGGCCGAGACTGATTTGCATATAGCTGGGTCCAAATTGAGGTGGCATGGTGTGCAAAATATTGATGGTATGTGATGCGGCTCTGAGCAATTACCAGCGGCTGAGATTAATTCAAGCATACGAACCATCACTTTTCATATACTATGGTGTATTCGAAGGGTCAAAGCAAACAGTGCATTCAGGTGGCACTAATTTGTCTTCTTTGGCTAAAATTAAAATAGATAAGCGTTTGTTAAGCAAAGAGAGTTGGCAGCCTTTTTGGTCACTCTAGGAGAATTAAAAGTAGTAATCTGTGCTTTAATCCGTCTAGTTTCCAGCAACTCAGTAAAGCAATTGCCTGTGAGTATGAATTTTGAAGCACAAAGAATCTTTGGAAGGCCATGACTAGTTTGCTTCGGAGTCTAGGTACAATTCTTAAAAAAGACTCCACCAATCGTAGGGTTACTCGTCAAGATACAGATTTACTACTTGAGTCACAAAACCATTAAGAGAATGAGGAACAGTATGATGTACTTAGCATTTATGATGTATTTCTGTGTTCCTTATATAATAACGCATTTGTTATATGCACCCTACTTGGAAGGTTTCTTGCTGCTGGCCTTATCACAGCTACCTTGAAGAAGTGGGTTTATTGTGTTCTTGAAGCTGACAAGATTGAATGTGTGTGTGGTTTTAAGGAGAAATGTATCCTAAATTCTGAGGTTTCCTGTGTGGTCATATCAAAAATATCCTGCTAGACTTAAACATAAAATAACCAAGTTCAAACCTAATTCAATATTTCAGCATAACCAGTGAATTGATCTCCTGTATGACTTGATGTGGTCTCATTTCCAGAGAGCAGAAACTAGTTTGACTAGAGACATCTTTGTCCTTTTCAGATAGGTGAAATGAGTAACCTGGATGCAAGAATATACTTAATTACAATTATCTAGATTTGTTATAACCGCAGAACCAACACAACTTTTTTACTTAAGGAAGAAATCTGGAGCAAGATTGTCCAAAGTTTGGTGAGTTGATTGTAGCAGCCTATCTAAGTAGTTACCAAAATAAATGCATCATACGTGACCCCTAGATTCTTAACTTTGGGTTGGCCTTACTTTTGACCAAATAATTCTGGAAGAGGCAGACCAAGAAGTTTACATATGCACTTGATAGTAAAGACAATAAACTTTCCAGTGGAATTGTTCTGCTAGAGCTAACTGGAGTTCCACAAACATTAACATCATCTTGGACTAAATGTAGATCATTCACAGGTGAGTTATCCTTCAGGATTGTAAGGTGGGTGTGTTTACTGCCTACCTAGGACTGTACCTTGATCCCAATATGCTTAAATGTGTTCAGATTAGGGCTAAGGTAGCTGTTAAAGAGTGTAAGCAAAAGCGCAGAGAGCTGAGGTCCTTCTTGTAGAAGCAAGACTTCCTATGAGCGCTAACATCCAGTGACATTGGTTTTTGTTCTCTGGGAAAAGAAGGAGTCAAGCCAAATGAGGTTGTTAGTTTAGTATGTATGACTATAGCTAGTCTGTTGAGTGGGAGCCACTGTGTCAAATGCCACAGAGCCGTCCAACATGACAACCACTTGTTGGGCCCTTTGATCTGTGAAATGGATTATATTGCCCCAGAAACCAATAAGGGTGCTTTTGATGCAGAATTTAGAACTGAGGCCATATTCAACCAGGGAGTCAGTTCTTATTGCAGAGATATTGCTTAAATTGAGCAAACAAGAGAACATTATTTTCTCTAAAATCATGGCCAGTAATGGTAGATTAGTGATAGGTCTGAAGGGCCTAAATTATGCATTTCCATGGAGGCAACAATACCTCTCCGTAATAGTTTTGACAATTATCTGTCTTTAACTGAATAATATATAAGTTAGCACTCAGAAGCAGAAGCAAAATGGCATTTCTCCTGTGTAATCACGCTGGGGCTGGATTGGCAGTCTGACTGTGAGCCTTATAGCTCGTAAAGGAGTCTCTACTGCGAGCTGAGAGGCAGACTCAGGAGACAATGCTTTCTGGGAAAAATGAGAGACTAATGACTCAGGAACAGGCCATTTACAGTTGTGGACATTCTCTTCTTCCTGTAATTAATTGAGCAAAAAAACCAAGATGTGCAGTGTTTGTGATATGATTTGGAAGTGAGGGAAACTTTAAAATTAGGGGCCTAATTTATATGTTGGTGAAAAGGGAACTCTGTTTCAGTGGTGATCGTGCTCCCTCCCACCACCAAGATTTATATGTGGTTGGACCATAGTTTGGCCACAGCAGTGACTACCCCGTCACTACTGTGGTCAAAGTTTTCCAGTGGGCCGAGGAGAACTGGCTATATGTCTGTCTGCCCAATTAGTATGGATGTACCTATAGCCATTTTTTACTGTCCTTCACTGCCAGATAAGCCGCTCAGTAAGGGATAGTATAAACCATAAAGATGGTTTCCATGGCGAGGGAGGCATCACCTATTTTTCTTTTCAAAAATAAAATCCTGCTTTAGAAGCCAATTTGGTGCAGAGCTCTGCCATTTTGACATAGCCCTGCACCAAACTGCAAAAAGCACTCACAGGAACTGCTGTGATGGTGATTCCTGCCAGTGCTTTAGAAATTACCATCAGCTTGGCATGTGCCATCCCATCAGGGCGATAGAATAATTTACTCCATAGCCTGGTGGAGAAACTGGCTGGCCACCAACAGTTAAATTTTGATCCTAAGTTTTAATGACAGTGTACAAAGGTGTTTTAAGGGTACTAAAGGTTTAGTCCAGTAAGTTCATGAGATCAGTGATTTTTTGTTAGGTATGTTTTTAACACTTTCTTAAACAGGGGAAAAGTAAGCCCATTCCTGGTGTACTTGGGAATTGCATTCCACATTTTAGGTACATAATCCCAGTAACTATAACTGGCCCCTCAATACAAAATGTTGTCATCAATGATGCCATTCCAAAGGCCAACAATGTCACAGGACATGTCATTAGTGATGTACTATGTGAGAGTATAAGCAGTGATGGCAAGGGTGCAAATTATAGTTGCTTCAGTGCTTAAGATATAGTTACTTCAGTTAACTATAACCAGTGAATTTCAGTGTTTTTTTGTTTAAAAGTGTAATGTTGCAACTGGCATTGTCACCTAACTATAATGTTTGTAAACAAAAGCAGATCTCAATTAGGATGGGCAGACATATATGCATTTTTTACTGTCCATTTGTTTATTACCTAACGATTTTTGCCATTTTAGCCTTTGTTTTGTGAGTCAAATTTTAAGGACTTTTTTCAATGTAAGTCACTGAATATATATAAAAGGCAGGCCTAATAGTTTTGTGAAGGGATCATTGCAATGTCAGTCAATATACATGTAAATATATCATTTGCAGTCAAACCCAGTATTAACCACTTCGATGCTAGGTCCCTCTCTTAGTGCTTAGCACTTTGTTTGGCTATTTGAGGTAGTTTGCACTTAGGCCCCCATAATTCTTTGTCTACATAATGTATCCACACCAAATTTGTGTCTTTTTTTCCAACATCCTGGCTACTCTAAATTTATCCAGGGTTTGTGGATCCCCCCTGGGGGGACCGAGAATAAAAGGAATATATAGCTACATTTTGAGTTTTTTAGGAGAAATGGAAAACAGTGCTGCAGAAGAAAATGTCTGGTTTCTCCCCTGCAAATGGCATCAACAAAGGGTTTGCAGTGCTAAAGTCACCATCTTCCCAGCTTGCAGGAACAGGCACACTTGAATCAGGAAATAACATTTTTCAACTTAGTTTTAGAATTTTAAGGGGACATAGCCCATTTATCCTTTTTTTGTGCTTTCAGCCTCCTTCCAGTTAGTGGTAGAAATGTGTGTGAAACCACTGGTGGATCCAGAAAAGCTATACATTTCTGAAAAGTAGACACAATGATGAATTCAGAAAGGGGTAATTTGTGTAGATCCTTCAAACTTTTCCTATAGAAAGTAACAGTTGAAATAAAACAATATTGAAATTGAGTTAAAAAAAACAGCCAACTGTGTCTATATTTTCATCAGTAACTTTTTCTAACTATCACATATTTTCAAAATCAATATGCAATGATGTCTGCTATACGCTTCTGGTTGCAGGGATATATAGGGCTTGTAGGTTCACCAAGATCCCTAGGTACCCAAAGACAATAACTTAGCTGCACCTTGCAATGGTTTTTCATTGTGTACCGGGTATACAGAAATACATTTGGTAAAATATAGAGAGTGAACAATAGACATCACAGAAATCATGTATTTCCAAAGTAGGATCAAGATGTGGAGTTTAGAAGCAGTGGTTATTTTCACATCTCTGAATTTGTGGGTACCGATACCTGCATGTGAATTAGAGGGCATTTCTCAAGAAGACTTCTTTTTTACACACTGTCTTACATTTGGAAGGTGCAAATGGAGAGAAAGATAGTTGATAATAACACTGTTCTGCTATTCTGTATTCCCCGTAGTCTCCCAATACAAATTGTACCTCACTTGTGTGGGTAGGCCTAGTGCCTGTGACAGGAAACAGCCCAAAACACAATGTGGACAGGGCACATTTTTCCACTGAAAACCGGCCCTTTTTTTGCAATGTGCCTAGCTGTGGATTTTGGGCTCTAGCCCAGTCAGCACCAAGAGAAACCTAGCAAGCCTGTAATTTTTTCAAAACTAGACTCCCAGGGAAATTACAGATGGGTTACTTCTGTTGCTCTCACTAGGTTCTGTTACCCAGAATCCCTTGCATACCTCAAAATTTGTTTACAAAAACACATTTACCTCACATTTCTATGATGCAAAGTTCTGGAACCTGAGGGGAGCCACAAACTTCCTTCCACCCAGCATTTCTCCTAGTCTCCTTATAAAAATGGTACCACACTTGTGTGGGTGGGCCAAGTGCCCACGACAGGAAACGGCCCAAAACACCCAAAACTGCTCTTTTTTTGCAATGTGCCTAGCTGTGGATTTTGGGTCCTAGCTCAACTGGCAGCTAGGAAACCTAACAAACATGTACGTTTATGAAAATTAAACACCCAGGGGAATCCAGGATGGGGTGAATTCTGTGGCTCTCACCAGGTTCTGTTACCCACAAACCCTTGAAAATCTCTTACTTTGTTTAAAAAAACACATTTACTTCACATTTCAGTGATGGAAAGTTCTGGAATCTGAGGGGAGCCACAAACTTCCTTCCACCCAGCATTCCCCCAAGTCTCCAATAAACATGATACCTCACAAGTGTGGGTAGGCCTATGGCCTGCGATAGGAAAAAGCCCAAAATGCAAACTAGACACATCACATTTTTCCATCCAACATTGACCCTTTTTTTGCAATGTGTCTAGCTGTGGATTTTGGATCCTAGCTCCGTTGGCACCTAGGGAAACCTAGCTAACTTTTATATTTTTGAAACCTAGACACCCAGAGGAATCCAGCATGGAGGGACTTGTGTAGCTCTCACCAGCTTCTGTTACCCAGAATCATTTGCACATTTCCTACCACCCAGCATTCTTCAAGGTCTTCCAATAAAAATGCCACTTTACTTGTGTGGGTGGGCCAAGTGCCCACTACAGGGAAGAGCACAAAACATTTTAACACATCAAAAGTATCTATTACAAAACAACCTGTTTTTCCAAGGGGGGACCTATGTTTTTGGTCCTGGTCTCAGTGGCCATCTAGGGAAATCTACAAAACACAGAGATGCCTGAAAACTAGACACCCAGAGGAGTTCAGTGAGGTGTGGCTTATGTGGATCCCACAACATTTTCTTACTCAGAATCCCCTGCAAACCTCAAATGTAGCTAAAAAAAACACATTTTCCTCACATTTCCACGTGGGATCACTGAGCCGGCACAAATTTCCTACCATTCAGCTTTCCTCTCGGTCTCTGGATAGAAATGATACCTCATTTGTGTAAGTGGGCCAAGTTCCTGTCACTGGGATGGGCCAAAAACATGTAGAAATTGAGGGGAAACCAAAGTGGGTCCAAAAGGGCAGTTTTGAAATACACTTTTAAGGGGACTCTGCTTTGGGCACCCAACCAAGTGGGACAGCATTTTCATCAATACAGATGGGGCAATGCTGGGTGGTAGGAATTTTGTGGATTCCTGCAGGTAATGGAAGATTCCAGCACAGAAATATAGGGAAAATGTGTGATTTCAGGCAAAGATGGAGGTTTGCAGAGCCTTTTGGGTATGAAAATGGTGTGGGGTGCATGTGAAGCACACCACCGTGGACTCCCCCAGATGTTTAGTTTTCAGAAGTCTCTGGGTCTGGTAGATGTTTCCAGGTGGCAGCATACCCAAGTCCAAAAAGGGCAGCCGCTCACCATTGCATTTGGAACAATATTAGGAGTTAGCGCTCTTGGCCCATCTCTAAAATTAAAACCCAAAAGAGTTAAATGTCCCATGCTATCCATTGGAATGAGATGCTTTAGTCTGTGAGTGGGGTAAGAAAGGCTGTTGCCCCCTTCATTTGGGGTGGGGCATAACCATTCCCCAGCCCTCTTTTTTTCAATTATTTCAGGTCTTGCTGGCTGTCTGCCCTTCCGGGGAGCTGATTGGGGGTTATTTCCTCCATCTGCTTCCCAGGGGGGCAGAAAGTCTGTGTACCCATTTATTTGGGCTGGGGGCATGGCCATGCCATTTGTGGGTAGCCCCCACTCCTCTTTCATATATATAAAAAAAAAACTGGTGTCTAATGGGCTTTCTGCCCCCTGGGGCAGATTGGAGGTGATAGCACCATGTCTGCCCCATGGGGGCAGAAAGACTGTGCCTATTTTCAGGGGAGTAAGGACATTACCATGCCCATTTTGGGCAGCCGCCAACCCTAGATGTGTCTAAAAAAATCCTTGGTGCGTGCTGGGTTGTCTGTCCCCCTTTGGAGTAGATCAGGGGTAATTACCCTAACTGCACCCCAGTTAGGTCAGAAAGACTGTGCCAATTTTTTGGTGGGTTGGGGGCATTACAATACACATTCAGGGCAGCCCCCACCCCTAGGTGTATAAACAAAAATCCCTGGTGCCTAGTGGGCTTTCCCCCCACTGGGGTGGGGGGGACAGATCAGGGGCCATTGCCCTCATCTGTCATTTGGGGAGGCAGAAAGACTGTGGCGATGGTGATTTTTGGTAGGGGTGGGGGCATTACAATGCCCATTCAGGTTAGCCCCCGCTCCTAAAAGTATACAAAAAATGAATCCTTGGTTCCTAGTGGGCTTTCTGTCCCCCGGGGGGGAAGACTGAATATGGCCAAAAACAACAGGTGGAGCGAAAGTCCTTGCCAAAGGGGCGGTTTCTTCTCCCTGGTGTCTAGTGGGTGGATCCCTGCTTGCGGATTGCTCTCCTAGAGAGATCCCCAGGCAGGGTTCCACTAGAGAAGGGTACCATTGGAAGGGGGGAGATTCTCCCCTTTCCAATGATACCTCTCCCTTCTGCCTCAGGCTCGGGGCTGAGATAGCCCCCTGAGCACTGAGGCAGTGAAAATCAAATGAGCCGATTTGCTCATTTCACTTTCTTTTCTACTGAGATGATGTCAGCATGCAGGAAGCTAGCTCTTGGTGCACAGATCGTGCTTTTTGTTTTTTGATGTAAATCCATTCAGTTATTTTGGATTTATTAAAGGTTAAAAAATATAGATATCTAGGGATGCAGAGACTCCATGGATCACAGAGAACTCATGGTGAGATCGGATTGGCTGCCAGCACTTCAACCAGGAAGCGTTGCCAGACATTTTGGGACTAAACTTCATCTGAGTCCCAAAAAACAATGTAAAATAAAAAGAAAAGAGGGCAGGGTAAAGATACCCTGACCCCTTAGCCTTGGCGCCAGGGTCCCCCAAAGATCCTTCCAGGACAAAAAATCATGTTTTCAAATTTTTTGCTTAAAATCATTGAGGATCCACAAATCTGGTGAAAAATCAAAAAAACAAGTGCAGGCTTCTGCACTTGTTTGCATTTGGTGGGCCATGTCCAGGGGCCTGCAGCACTTTAAAAAAATGAGATGGCGCATGGGCCCCCCCTCCTAAGGCTCCTTGGAGCCCCAGGAACCACCATCTCCCTGGGGATTTTTGAAAATATTGCAGGGGGGTTGTGTGGACCCCCTCTATTGGGCTCCAATGAGCACCAGGGGCCACCAACCCCCAGGGGCTGGCCTGTGCACAGTAAAGGAGGGGGGCCCCTCCTGGACCCATTAATAGCCTTGGGGACCACCACCACCCATGGTCAGCACCTGCTAACTCTTGAGTTGCCCATTCTTAGGAGTTAGCAGGTTGCTTTTGTTTGGCAGAAGCTGTGACAGCTCCTGTCAAACGAGAGCACACACGAACTCCACTCCCAGCAACAGGGAGCTATAAACTGCTTCCGCTTGCTGGGAGTGGAGTTTTCTTCTGTTTCCCTGCCCGCTGTTCTGTATTTCTTGCATCTCTCTCTGTGCACGAGCAATGATGGCTCCTGTAGGAGGTGGGGAGCTAGCTGGGACCATTGGGCCTTCAGGCACCCAGTGGACCCCATTATTGCACACTGGGTGCCTTGGGTGGGGCCAGGGCATCCAAGGAGATATGGCTGGGGCTCGGGGTGGAGTTCCCAGGGCCAAAATCCATTTTAAATATATTACTGGCCCAGGGAAGGTGGCTGCATGGGAGAATCTCTTCTCAGGTCTGGTGGTTCACAGGCATGTAGCCATTCACCACAGACTGGCTGTGATAAACCACACTTTGCTTTCTTACTGTTTTCAGAAAATCTAGCAGCCCAAGCTTCTTTTTCAAACTAAAACCAGAATGTCTTTCACATGACATTTCCTGACAGAGGGTTGGAGAAAATGCATGAGCCGCAAAATCGTAGCCTCCAATAGACTCACTCTGCTCTATGAATGTGACCTCCCTTGTGGGCCAATATGTTGTTTCCCTGTGGAAAATGGCAAAGTGTATAGCAATCAGTTCACCAGCTCACATAATAAAATCACTGATTTGGTCATTGGCAGCTTTGCCCCCTCTAACCAGATCCTGAAATGGAGTGTGGATTCTATGTCACTGTGGTCTGATCATTGGATATGGCTGTCAGGCTGCTCCAGCATGCCGGGTGTGTTCCATTTGCTTCTACACAGATGTTTAAGCTACATTCATTGACATACTATTTTGTAATGAGAGGCTGTTCAGAGAGAAGACTGCCTCCTCCATGCAATCCTTCATGAAAAGAAAAACTTTGCTCACTCTCTGAGTACAGGCTGCTCAGTAAGAAAATTCCATCAGATGTATAAAATATTGTGGGGCTACTCTATGGCACTCTAATCCTGAGTGAGGCAACATTTGCAGCAAATCCAGATACCCAAACCTTTATACTGCTTCGTATGGGCCAGTGAAGGATAAGACCACCAACAACATCAATAGTCACTCCCTTCTTTCCTCTTGTGTCTCTGCTGCTTCCAAACCCACTCCCCTACTTCTTATGCTTTTTTCATGTTTCCAAATATAAAAAGATATGAATACAATGGATTGCAATCTAGCATATCCTCAAGGATTACACCATACCCATGCTATCCTTCTCTTTAGGACATCCTTCCTCCACCAGAACCTCCTCTCTGAAACACACCACATTTTTAGAGGTGGAAGATCTTACCTTGCTAAGCAATGGGGCCGTAAAAGTGGTGCTGCTGGAAGACAAAGGCATTAGGTTCTACTCCCTTTATTTTTTGATCTGGATGTTTAAACATGTTCTTAGTCCCCTCCTCAATTCTGCTTTAGTTGCTGTGGCAGGGCCTTAGGGACATCTGCCTCCAGTAGTTATCACATTATCATGGGGACTACTTAACTCATTTATTCTCTGAAGCTTTGCACCTCTACTCCTTCATTCAAATTTGCAAAAAAGTGATTGATAGAATGGTTGGATTAATCTCAGCCACTGGTATTTACTTAGGGCTGCATCCCAATCCATTGTTATCCTGCACATCTCAGTTTGGTGCCAGCTATAGGCAAATCAGTCTTGAGCCTGCTCCAATCGGAACAGTCCAACCTGTTCTGTAAAGTGAGGTTCTCCCTGCAATGGAACACTAGCAACCCAGGACCGGTTTCGCCCTACTTAGGGCACCTCAGGCAGGTATGGTGAAGACTGACTCGCATATGGCTGGATCAAACTTAGTGTGCAAAAGAAGGATGGACTTAGATGCAGCTTGAGTAATTAGCAGAGGCTGAGATTAATTCAAGCATTCCACCCATCATTTTTTTTATACTTTAGTGTGTACCCCTAAGTGACACGGATGTGCCCAAATGTGGGTCTTGTGCACACTGTGTCACTGGAAGCAAGCTATATCTTGCTGATGAGCCCTAACTAAGGTGAAACCAGTCCTAGGTTTGCCACTTTTCTGATTTGGGGGGGGCTTGGCCTGGCAGTTTGTAACTAACTATTCCAATTGGGTGCAGCATCAAGACTGGTTTTCATATGCCTGGGACAAAACTGAGGTGGCATGATGTGCAAAATAACAATAGACTGGAATGCAGACCAAGGAATTACCAGGGCTGAAGTTAATTCAAGAACTCCATCCATCACTTTTTTTAATACTGTATTATGTCACCCTCAGTGGGACAAGTATCCCCAGACTTGGGACCCGCACACACTGTTCCACTTCAACCAAGCTATATCTGGCTGATGAGCCCTAACTATAACAAAACCAGTCCTAGGTTTCTTGTGTTACAATTAATGGAGAACCTGGCCTGGCAGTTTGTGCTTGACTGGTCCAGTTGGAGCAGGATCAAGAGTGATATGCTGGGACCAAACTGAGGTGGCATGATGTTCAAAATAACAATGAAATGGGATGCGTTCTAGTAATTACATGTAGCTGAGAATTATTTAAGCATTCCATCCATCACATTTTTGTATACTCTACTCCCTCACTAGCAGCTTTATTGGACTTCAATTCAAAGGATCAAATTCAACACCCCAATGCATGTAACAGGAAGCCTTGAATGATACAGCTCCAGTTTATCTTACCCAAACCTTACACATCATAACCCGCACCAGACTTGTATGGTCAAGCTCATGCCAATATCTTACAGTATTTTGACTGAGACAGAAACTGTAGGGAGGCAGGTCTGTGGCCCATCAAGGCTTCTCCCTCTGGAACACTCTATAGTCCTTTGAAACAAATCTCACATTAGAATATTTTACAAACAACTGAAGAGCCACAACTAAAATCAAGCTTGAATGACTTCTAATTCAGCTTTAGTCTCTCCTCCCTACTGCCATATGAGTGAATAGAAATAGTGGTATTTCCTGAATCATGGGCTACCAACAAAGCCCATGACTTTGTCTGGAAGATGCTGCTTCTTATGTTCAAACGTACTTTAGAGCCTGGACTCATAAATTATATTTCACCTTTGTGCATTCTGTATTGTACTCCAAAAATTCTGATTCTGGTATAGTTCTGTCAGCTTAGATGATCACCATCATTTTCACTTATTGTATGTAGATTTGCCCCACACAAAATGAATTATGTTCTGCATTCTATGTATATTTATTTATTTAGTTTTATTTATTTATTCTTTTAAAATTGTATTTACTTTTATCACAGTTACAAACATATTGGCAGGTCACTGTACAATAAAACGCATCAATAGTTTCAAGTTAGGACTCCTGCGTTAACAGCTTAAATATATTGAAGGTAGGCCACAGCATGCCGAATTGTCAACAGGTGCATTAATATAGTTTGTCCAACCACTTCGTGCCACCCATGACCCAAAATGCTCTACATTATTAATAGGGTAATAAGAATCAAATTGTATAGCCCCATTTACCTTTTATCACTCAGAATAATCTGGTCAGTGTGGGTTTCTAACAGTGTCTAAGCATCTCCTAATGAATACCTTACACCCAGTGATAAGGGAACATCACCCACCCCAACCTTTCTGAGGTGTCAGTGTCACCCTCTTCCATCTGCACCTCGTCCTTTCTTGTAAGATATTCCTTGTACGGCCCCATATATCATATGGGTGGCTACAGCTTGGTAAGAGTTTGCTATACATGTTTGACTGTAGATTACAATAGGCCATATCTACATGCTGTTCTTGTAGGGATGGTAGTGGCTAGCGCATTGCCACCCTCCACTTTGCCAACATCAAACCTATAGCAGTCAGTCTTCTGGTTGCAATTGGAAAATGTTTTTCATATCCGAGTAGTGCCAAAAGCCGGTCTGAATTGAGGCACCTCCCCACAATTTTACCCAGCTCGCAGAACACATCACACAAGAAACTTGATACTCCAATACAGGTCCAAGCTAAATGTAAAAAATCAGCTTCGGACTCCATACATCTTGGACATGCTGCATTGTCCCGCAGTCCATATCTATGTAATCTAGCCAGTGTAACATAAACTCTGTTAACGTACTTAAAATGTATAAGTCTATGTCAGCTGTTTAAGGATATAGCCTTTGTTTCTGAGCATCAATATGTCCACATCTTGCCCTCAATGGGAACACCCAAATCTTTTTGCCATGCTAGTCATACCCCAGTTACCCCTGGCCTACGCGCTTCCTGTGGGTGTCCATATAATCTGGACCCTGTATGAGGGGACAAGGGTATCTGCAATAGGGAGGTTAAGGCGGGGCAAAGCAGGTGGTTCCAGTATTCCCTCACCTAATAAGGTTTGCAATGTGTGTCATGCTCTCAAATAGTAAAAGTGGATAAGCAAAGTAATATGGGGGCCTTCAAGCTGTCAGTGACTCCCAGTCCCACATCTTACCATCCATGAAGAGGTCCCCCATGGTGGTAACACCTAATCTCATCAATGCCTGTAGAGCGCCATGCTCCAGACCTAGCAGGAACCATGTACACCAGCCCCAGGAAGGTCAGGGGGGAGTAAAGAAATGGGCGCACCTGCCTCTCGAGGAGTCAACACCACGTGCAAAGAGTTGTTTTTAGTGAATCCATAACCCTGTACAGACAAGATAGCTACTGGAACAGAAGTTGAGGCAATGTGCTCGGGGCTGCCGCTCCAAGCTCCAGCCACACATGCAACACGTCGAGGGACCATGGACCCACTAGTTGGGAAACTGTGACTGTGCTGCCCAATACTACCCCGCCAGGTCAGGTGTCCTCCCATGTCATATGGCAATGTCAATGTTGCCCATCCCACTTTCAGCTGTTTCCCTGCCCATGCCAATCATACCATCATGGACCTTAGCTTGTCAAACACAGAATATTCAGAAAAAGAAACTGAAAGCGAGGGAGGACCACCATTTTTATGATGGCCACATGTCCTGGGTAGAGCATATTGTATTCTATTTTGAGGTCATGGAGTCTCTTTTTTCCAGGCAAGAATTGTCTCATCGCTTCCGGCACCTTCTGTGTGAAGTCAGGATATAAAGATACTTCAGATCCTTCGTGTCACCGGTCCTTCAATTTGTGTGCTTTCCTCAGGGCTGCGTCACGGTCCCGTCACGGGCTGCGTCACGGTCCCTATAGTTAAGGAGTCTTGCTATAATGGGACACAGTGGGGGCCCCAGATTGGGCACGGGGACAGGGAGCGATGGGCATGATCCACTACAAAAATATTGGAAAAGGTCTCTCGGCCCAGCAAGTCCATCAACAGCTGTTCAGTTCAGCGTTCTTTGTCAATTTGTGTAGACTCCTCTGTCCCCACTATATGAAGATAATTCCGGTGCGAGTGGGCCTCCAAGTCTTTAGTTTTTAACTGCAATGCCTGCAGAAGTCAGTCCATTTTCTTCCGTGCTGAAGTGAGTGTAGCCTGTTCATCCTCTCCTCTGACACACGTCCCTTCACCTTATTAAGACGTTCAACACTCTTTCTCTTAAGCGGTCCATCCGGAAGGTGAGTGCATCAATCTATCTTTGTGAAACTCTGCTGCATAGATACTATAATTTGCTTCAAATCAGCATCTGTCTTGACACTTGGTTCAGCGTACGGCACCATTGTACCTTCCTCGTGGGCCTTGGGCGCTTTCCGCTGTTCAAAAGGTAACATACTTTGTAGTCTGTCTGTCTTTCCCATGGCTTCAGGCTGCTTTGAGTCGTCACTTTCCTCAATACTTCCCGGGCCGCATGTCACAGAGACCACCCCAGGGCACCTCCAGATGCTGCTGGCAAGGAGAACGGGACTGCAATGGGGGACAACTCAGCGGGCAATTAAGTGAGTGTTCCTATGCCACCACTGTTGCCCTATTGTCCAGGTTCTGGATCACTATGATAGCACACCCTTGTGTCCCTCTGGTGTCTATGTTATGGGCCAGGTGAGGATACCAAACCCCAGGAATAGGAAGACTCCCCCTGGGCTACCTCCGTCAAGGTGCTTGACTGTTGTATCAAGGGTGTACTCCTCCTTATTGGGTTATGTATATGTAGGAGGCAGACAGTGGCTAGATAGCAGCAGGCTGGTTACTACAATTAAAGCTGAATGCAGGCCATCAGGTATGTATTATTGGTGATTGGAGAAATCCGCCTCCGGGGCCAGTGCAGTTCTCCAGGTTAGCTGGTAATTATCGGGGGTGCACAGTCTCTAGCATTGGTGCCGCTCTCAGGGCAATGCGGCCCCCTCTCACTGCAGTTTGGCTGCCGGCATGCTTGGACAGCAAACAGGGTGTGGCCCAGGCCTTGATGGGTGTTCAACAGGTCTACTAGGCCGCACCAATACTCAATTCTCTTTGTGGCCCCTGCCTGGCACCCGCTTACCGCTTGCTCAATGGTTCGAGACTCTGTCCTTGCCCACTTCAGCAGTACCCCATGGTGGCCGATCCTCTTTCCACTGGCCCCCGGTCAAGCAGCTCAAGCCCACAGGCTGCAGTGACACGCCGGTCTCTACTGCATCACCACCAGGGTGCAGACCGTCGGATGTCGCCGGACCTCCACCGTCTCTCCTACAAACGCTTTGGAGGTGGGGCGTGTCTAGGTGCGTTGGGTGTTCTCTGGGGTATGGATGACACTAACTAGGCCATCTTAGGCGCGCGATTGTTTAGGATAATGTGCTGGCTGGTGGAGCGTACAGGCTACGCGGCCATTTCTGAGTGCGGCAAGCTCCTCCTCCTTCTCTGTATATTGATTAGGCATGGCTAAGAGATAGCTTTAATTTAAAACATTCTTAAATAAAACAAAAATAAATATATATATCCGTGCAGAGATATGGCTTTTGGTCCGGTATCCTCATTCATTAGTTGATTAAACTGTCATTCACATTTTGCTTCCACCCACAACAGCACACAGGATGGGGCAATGGGTTACTCCATCTAAGCAAATGCTTAACTTGCACTGTGAGTAAGGGCACTTTGCCTTATCATATTTCCACACCTGCCTAAAAAACTGCACTTCAATGTCAGGTCTGTGTGGCAATACTTACAGCATAGTGTTTATTTTCTTTCTATTTTGGTCATCCTTGGATGTTTAACCTATGCTTTCAGGTTATAGTAATTGAAAGCCAATATTACTATTCTTTGTACCAGCAAGAATAATATTTTCCTGTAAAATGCATTAAAATTAAGAAGCTTTTCTTTACCTATTTTAAGTACACAGACTTTAAGGAAGCACCCCCAATTTTCTATTAAACTTAGATGCAAAGGTTATTATTTTAAATGTAGATGCACAGTTTATTTATTTTAACATTTTTATTGCTTTCATATGGCCACAACGTTTAGGTGGTTGTTTGTTATTTTTTTCTTTTTGTGTAAAATGTTGTCAATCAGAAATAAAATAATAATACTTGCACCAGCTTACAAATGCAAGACCCATTGGCTGTGCCAAGGCTTGTTTAAAAGTTGATACTATGCCTTGCTGGCATAAATATTCATGCACATTGCTCTAATGTCTGTTACGTTTATATTTTAGAAAACATTAAACTGAATATGTTTAGGAAAGTACCATCTTGCCTGGCATGTTACCCCCATTTTTCACTGTATATATGTTGTTTTAGTTGTATGTGTCACTGGGACCCTGTTCACCAGGGCCCCAGTGCTCATAAGTGTGCCTGAATGTGTTACCTGTGTAGTGACTAACTGTCTCACTGAGGGTCTGCTAATCAGAACCTCAGTGGTTATGCTCTCTCATTTCTTTCCAAATTGTCACTAACAGGCTAGTGACCAATTTTACCAATTTACATTGGCTCACTGGAGCACCCTTATAATTCCCTAGTATATGGTACTAAGGTACCCAGGGTATTGGGGTTCCAGGAGGTCCCTATGGGCTGCAGCATTTCTTTTGCCACCCATAGGGAGCTCTGACAATTCTTACACAGGCCTGCCACTGCAGCCTGAGTGAAATAACGTCCACGTTATTTCACAGCCATTTTACACTGCACTTAAGTAACTTATAAGTCACCTATATGTCTAACCTTTACCTGGTAAAGGTTAGGTGCAAAGTTACTTAGTGTGAGGGCACCCTGGCACTAGCCAAGGTGCCCCCACATTGTTCAGGGCCAATTCCCCGGACTTTGTGAGTGCGGGGACACCATTACACGCGTGCACTACATATAGGTCACTACCTATATGTAGCTTCACAATGGTAACTCCGAATATGGCCATGTAACATGTCTATGATCATGGAATTGCCCCCTCTATGCCATCCTGGCATAGTTGGCACAATCCCATGATCCCAGTGGTCTGTAGCATAGACCCTGGTACTGCCAAACTGCCTTTCCTGGGGTTTCACTGCAGCTGCTGCCCACCCCTCAGACAGGTTTCTGGATGGCAGAACAAAGGACTTCCTCTTGGAAAATGGTGTGAAGGCAGGGGAGGAGTAGCCTCCCCCAGCCTCTGGAAATGCTTTCTTGGGCACAGATGTGCCCAATTCTGCATAAGCCAGTCTACACTGGTTCAGGGGACCCCTTAGCCCTGCTCTGGCGCGAAACTGGACAAAGGAAAGGGGAGTGACCACTCCCCTGACCTGCACCTCCCCTGGGAGGTGTCCAGAGCTCCTCCAATGTGCTCCAGACCTCTGCCATCTTGGAAACAGAGGTGCTGCTGGCACACTGGACTGCTCTGAGTGGCCAGTGCCACCAGGTGCCGTCAGAGACTCCTTCTGATAGGCTCCTTCAAGTGTTGCTAGCCTATCCTCTCTCCTAAGTAGCCAAACCCTCTTTTCTTGCTATTTAGGGTCTCTGTCTCTGGGGAAACTTGAGATAACGAATGCAAGAGCTCATCAGAGTTCCTCTGAATCTCTCTCTTCACCTTCTGCCAAGGAATCGACTGCTGACCGCGCTGGAAGCCTGCAAAACTGCAACATAGTAGCTAAGACGACTACTGCAACTCTGTAACGCTGATCCTGCCGCCTTCTCGACTGTTTTCCTGGTGGTGCATGCTGTGGGGGTAGTCTGCCTCCTCTCTGCACTAGAAGCTCCGAAGAAATCTCCGTGGGTCGACGGAATCTTCCCCCTGCAACCGAAGGCACCAAAAAGCTGCATTACCGGTCCCTTGGGTCTCCTCTAAGCACGACGAGCGAGGTCCCTCGAATCCAGCAACTCTGTCCAAGTGACCCCCACAGTCCAGTGACTCTTCAGTCCAAGTTTGGTGGAGGTAAGTCCTTGCCTCACCTCGCTAGACTGCATTGCTGGGAACCGCGACTTTTGCAGCTACTCCGGCCCCTGTGCACTTACGGCGGAAATCCTTTGTGCACAGCCAAGCCTGGGTCCACGGCACTCTAACCTGCATTGCACGACTTTCTAAGTTGGTCTCCGGCGACGTGGGACTCCTTTGTGTGCCTGTTTCTGGCACTTCTCCGGGTGCTACCTGCTGCTGAGAGGGCTCCTTATCTTGCTCGACGTCCCCTCTACCTCCTGGCGCAATTTGCGACATCCTGGTCCTTCCTGGGCCACAGCAGCGTCCAAAAACGCTAACCACACGATTTGCAGCTAGCAAGGCTTTTTGGCATTCTTTCGGCGGGAAAACACTTCTGCACGACTCTCCACGGTGAGAGGGATCCGTCCACCAAAGAGGAAGTCTCTAGCCCTTTTCGTTCCTGCAGAAACCTCAGCTTCTTCTGTCCATTAGAAGCTTCTTTGCATCCACAGCTGGCATTTCCTGGGCATATGCCCATCTCCGACTTGCTTGTGACTTTTGGACTTGGTCCCCTTGTTCCACAGGTACCCTAGATTGGAAATCCATCATTGTTGCATTGTTGGTTTGTGTCTTTCCTACATTATTCCTCTAACACGACTTCTTTGTCCTTAGGGGAACTTTAGTGCACTTTGCACTCACTTTTCAGGGTCTTGGGGAGGGTTATTTTTCTAACTCTCACTATTTTCTAATAGTCCTAGCAACCCTCTATGAGGTCACATAGGTTTGGGGTCGATTCGTGGTTCGCATTCCACTTTTGGAGTATATGGTTTGTGTTGCCCCTATCCCTATGTGTCCCCATTGCATCCTATTGAAACTATACATTGTTTGCACTGTTTTCTAAGACTATACTGCATATTTTTGCTATTGTGTATATATATCTTGTGTATATTTCCTATCCTCTCACTGAGGGTACACTCTAAGATACTTTGGCATATTGTCATAAAAATAAAGTACCTTTATTTTTAGTATAACTGTGTATTGTGTTTTCTTATGATATTGTGCAAGTGACACTTGTGGTACTGTAGTAGCTTCACACGTCTCCTAGTTCAGCCTAAGCTGCTCTGCTAAGCTACCATTATCTATCAGCCTAAGCTGCTTGACACCCTATACACTAATAAGGGATAACTGGGCCTGGTGCAAGGTGCAAGTACCCCTTGGTACTCACTGCAAGCCAGTCCAGCCTCCTACAATATGTAACTAAATAAATAAATAATTACATTCATGCCTTTTTGATAGTAATTCCAAAAACATATCTTGAATTTGATCTAAGATCATGTGTACCCTATGAAAATATTAACAACTTCTCTAGACAACTAGCATTGGCAAAGCCAATAGGTCTCACCTATGGCAGAGCTTTTGGCTTTTCCAATATGTTTTCGCCATGTTGTACACCAGTGTGGCTGCTGTTCAGCATGGCAAAAAGTTAGTGGGGTAAAGAAGAACAGTGTGGAGTCTTGTGAAGTGGAGTAGAGTGGAGTGTTAAGGAGTGGCATGGAGTAGAGGTGAGTGTTGTGGAGTGGAGTGTCATATAGTGGCATAGAGTGGAGTGATGTGGAAGGAGTAGAATGTCAGAAAGTGCAGTAGTGTTTAGTAGTGTAGAGAGGGGTAGTGAGTCAGAGTGGAGTAGAGTGTCAATGAGTCGAGTGGCATAGAGTGTTGTGGAGTGGTGTAAAACTGATTGAAGAGGCTTAAAGGGTGTTGTGTAGAGTGGAGGAGAATGTTCTAGAGTTGAGTGCCATAGAGTGGACTGGCATAACATGGAGTAAAGGAGTGGAGCAGAGTAAAGTGGTGTGCCATAGGATAGAGTGGAGTAAAGTGGCAGGGAGTGACACAGAGGGAGTTATGCAGAGCATTGTAGAGCGGAGTAGTGTCATAGAGTGACATGTACTGGAGTTGAGCTGAGTAAAGTTTAATGGAGTGGAGCATCAGAGTGTAATGCCGTAGAGTGGAGTAGAGCAGCCTAGAGTGAGGTGTTGTAAATTATATTGGTGCAGAGTAGGTTGGCATGGAGTTCAGTGGAGTAGAGTACATTTGTTTTGAGTAAAGTGATGTAGACTGCAGTGGCATAGATTGCAGTGAAGTAGAGTAGATTGGCATGAGTGCAGTTGCACAGAGTAAAGTGGTGAGTAGATTGCAGTGGCATAAAGTTCAATGGCATAGAGTGGAGTGGCACAGAGTGGAGTAGAGTGGCATAGAGGACAGTGGTATAGAGTGCAGTGGCATAGAGTAGATTGTTTCATAGTAGAGTGAAGTGGTGTAGAGAAGAGTGGCACAGGGTAGAGTAGTTTGGTGCTAGGTAGACTGCAGAGGAGTAGAGTAGTGTAGAGTGTAGTGGCATGGAGTAGAGTGGTGTACAATGTAGTTGACATAGAGTGCAGTGGTGCAGAATATATTAGAGTGGTATAGAGTGGAATGGTGTAGAGTGTAGTGCCATAGAGTGAAGTGATGTAGAGTGCAGTGTCATAGAGTGCAATAGAAGAGTATAGAGTTGAATGGTGCAGAGTAGAGTGCAGTGGTGCAGAGTAAAGTGTGCAGAGTGCATTCTTGTAGAGTTTAGCCTACAGAGTACAGTTTCATAGAGTGGTGTAGAGTAGAGTGGTACAGAGTGGAGTAGTGCAAAATAGAGTGGCATCACTTGCAGTGGTATACCGGTGCAGGGTAGAGTGCAGAGGTGTGAAGTAGAGTAGGGTAGAGTAAAGTGACATAGAGTAGAGTGGTGTAGAGTGCAGTGGCCTAGAGTGCAGTGGTGCAGAATAGAGTACAGAGGCATAGAAAGGTGTAGAGTGCAGTGGCTTCAGTGCAGTGACGTTGAGTGCAGTGGCACAGAGTGGAGTGATGTAGACTGCATTGGCATAGAGTATGGTAAAAGGGCATAGAGTTGAGTGGTGCAGAGCAAAGTGCAGTTGAGTAGAGCGCAGTAGCACAGAGTGAAGTGATGCTGAGTAAAGTGGTATTGAGTTCAGTGGCAGAGATTGTAGTTTTGAAGAGTAGAGTGTCAGAGTGCAGTCTTGCAGAGTACAGTGCTGTGTTATAACGTAGAGAGGTGCAGTGTAGTGACATAGATTAGAGTGTTGTAGATTAGAGGGTTGTAGAGTAGAGTGTCATGGACTGGAGTATTGTAGATCAGAGTAATGCAGAGTCGAGTGTAACAGAGTAGAGTTGCACATACTGCAGTGATGTAAAGTGCAATGGTGTAGAGTGGTGTGCTGTCACTGGCATACAGTGCAGTGTCATAGAGAGTTGCAGAGTAGAGTATAGTGGCACAGAGTGTAGTAATGAGAGCAGCTGATATAGAGGTCATTGGTTTTGAGTAAAGTGGTGAAGAGTGCTTTGGTATAGAGCACAGTGGCATATTCTAGTCGTGTAGAATAGAGTATGGTGGTGTACAGTAGCAAAGTGTAGAGTGCAGTGGCATAGAGTACAGTGGTGTAGCTTGGAGTGATGCAGAGTGGTATAGAGAGGGTTAGAGTGCTGTTGCAAAGAGTGCAGTGGTGTTGTGTGGATTGTTTCTGGATATAGTGAAGGGTGTAGAGTGGAGTGGTGCAGTGTAGAATGCAGTGGCAAATAATAATAGCATAGAGCACATTGGCATAGGGAACAGTGGCATAGAGTGCAGTGTTGCAGAGTGCAGTGGCATAGGGTGGAGTGACATAGAGCAGAATGGTGCAGAGTAGAGTGGAGAGGCATAGAATGCAGTGGTACACAATAGATCAGAGTTGTGTAGTGTAGGTTGGCATAGACTGACAGAGTGTAGTGATGTAGAGTGGTTTGGTGGTAGAGTGCATTAGTGTAGAATGCAGTAGAGTGGCATTTAGCAGAGTGGTGCAGAGTAGAGTGAGGTGGCATACAGTGCAGTGAGGAGCAGGAGTTTCAGGCTTCCTTATTTGTAGATGCCCCTGTAGATCCTTGCTGCTGCCTTTCTTTTCCCCGTGAAGCACTATTCCTGCTTCCTGCCTCCAGCCAAACCACTATCCACCTCCCTCTCCAGAGCCCTTCCCAGAACATACCTAATGGAGGCTGCAGCATAGCTGCTGCACTGCCGGCATGCTGAAGGTGTACCGAAGGCAAGCCTGGACTCCCACCAGCAGCAGGGACCCTGGCCCTCTGAGCTTCCACAGGTAAGCCACCACAGATTTATGAGCACTGGACTGCAGGTGATGCAACAACTACTGTCTCACATCTACTTGCTCTACTGCAGGACAGTTGTCCTGCCACAGCTGTCTATTCACATGCAACCTAGGACAATCACCCATCACAGATTCCCATGCCACTCCCACCCGCTGACTGACACCACCCCAGATTCACTCTGATGCCTCCTCATCAACACAGATAACTCTGAAAGAGCACCACTGAAGTCTGGGACACCATTTCCATCCTCGCTCCAAATGTAACCTTCATCACAGAGACTTGCCTCAATACATTCTTGACCCCGGACATCGTCACTGCGACACCCAATGGCTACAAGATGACTAACCAACTGCGCCAACAAACACAGAAGGGGCATCGCCACCATCCACGAAGTATCAATCCGCTGCACCACCACCAAAGATGACACCAAGCTGACCATGGAACACCTTAATTTCCAACTCCACACTGATAACAAAACAACTATCAAAGGCACCCTGGCCTAAAACACCCCCAGGACCACGTACCAGTTTTTGCAATGCCATCACAGACTTAATACTCCTATTCACTATTGAATTGAAGCACTACATCTTCCTAAGAGACCTCAACTTCCACCTGGATGACCCCACAAACACCAACTCTGCCATACTTAGAATCAATGGACAATATTGCTCTCACACAAGTGGTTACACACACAGTGCAGGACACACACTGTCTTCACGTCCAGAAACAGAATCAAATACGACCACACCACTGAACTCACCTGGACTGACAACTTCATTGTCCACTTCAGTATCACAGGAGCACCTCAGACCACCCCCAACCCTCTCAGCACCTCTAATTGCAGCTGGAGCAAAGTGACACAGACCCAGTGGCCTGATGCCCTCAACACTACCCAGCCCGATGCTGCTAATAAACTGGTACAGGCAGTCGAGACCTTCAACACCTGGATCACTAACAGCACTGACTGAGTTGCCCCCATCACGCCTGGCAAAACCCACAGATTCACCAAACAAGCCAGCTGGTACACACCGGAACTCAGCACAATGAAACCCAGCTACAAACAGCTTGAGAAAAGATGGTGTACCAGCATGGATGACACAGACTGAGCCACCTTTAAGGTAATCCTCAACAAATACCACAGACAACTCAGAGATGTGAAAAAGAATGCCCTTGCTGACCCTATCAAGGCTAGAGCCAATCACACCAAGGAACTCTTCACCATTGTCAGAGAGATCACCTGCCCAACAGCCACTGACAACACAACTTCTCTATCACAGGAACTATGGGACGCTCTAGCCAATCACTTCCACAATAAGATATCCAACATCCACAGGAACTTCAACCCCCAAACCACTAACCACCTCAACCTCCTTGCTCCGACAGAAACCTCCTCGGACCAACATCTCACAGCATGGAAACAGCTCACTACTCCAGACACCATAGTCATCATGAACAGCATCCACCTGGGAGCTCCATCTGACCCATGACCCAGAGCCTCTTCAACTTAGGAAGCAACATGATCAGCCACCAACTCACCACCATCCTCAAAGCAACAATCGCCACATCCTCCTTCCCGGACGCATGGAACCACACAGAAGTCATACCTCTCTTCAAAGAAATCCTCCTTAGTCCCCGGCAAACTCCAGAACTATCACTCCATCTCACTGCTCCTACTTCCCAGCAAAGTCTTGGAGAAGGCCATCAACCAACAGCTCACCGAACAACTGGATAGAAACAACCTGCTAGATGCTTCCCAATCTGATTTCTGAGCCAACCACAGCACCTAGCCTACCCTAATTGCTGCCACGGAGGACATCTGCACCGTACACAACAGAGGAGAATCAGCGGCACGGATCCTCCTGGACCTCTCTGCAGCCTTCAACATCATATCCCATCACAAACTCATCAAGAGACTGCACCAGATTGAAATCAAGCAAGATGCACTCCTATGAGTTACATCATTTCTTACAGGATGCACACAGAAAGTCCACCTACCCCCTTCTCCTTGGACCCCACAAGCACTATTTGTGGCATCCCCCAAGGCACAACTCTCAACCCCATCCTCTTCAAAATGCCTAAATGAAGTCCCTGGCTCACATTGGCAGAGTCCACAATATCAACAGCGTATCTTACACCAACGACACCCCTCTCATTTTCTCACTCTCAGCAGACCCCACTACCACCAAGACTAACTTTCACAGTTCCATGAGGAATGTCGCAGCCTAGATGAAGGACAGCTGTCTGAAGTTCAACATGGACAAGACTGAAGTACTGCTCTTTGGCAACCATACCTTCTTCTGGTATGACACCTTGTAGTCCATGGAATTCGGATCCCCCACATACCTACAGACCGCACTTGCAACCTCAACATCATCCTAGGCAGCAAACTCACAATGAAACGTCAGATCACTGCAGTCTCCATGGCCTGCTTCCACACTTTCCACATGCTCTGGAGAATCGTCAAATGGCTCCCCATAAGCATGAGGAAAATCATAACACAAACCCTCATCACCATCCTTCTTGACTACAACAACGCACCACTAAACTCATGACAAGGCACCAGACGGTACAGAACTAAGCAGCCAGACTGATCCTCAACCTGCCAAACCGACTCATATCATCCAACAACTGAGAAACCTCCATTGTCTCCTCATACAGAAAAGACTCCAATTCAGACTTCTGACACATGCCTACAAAGACTTCCATGACCTAGGAACAGCATATAAGAACCACTGCCTGAACATCCTCCAACCGTCCAGAAACCTCTCCGCCTCACTTTTGTAAGGCTGCTTCCTGTGCAACCTCGACTCCAAGTCCGGGAATGCCTTCCCTCTCCACCTCCGAACATCACCCTTGCTGATGTACATCAGGAAGAGACTTGAGACTTGGCTCTTTGACTAAGCACAGCACCCCAGTGCCTGGATACCCTCACAAGTGATAAGCAATGCTCTATCAGTAATGATTGATTGATTGATTGATTGATTGTCACAGAGTGTTGCAGACTAGAGTATAGTGGCAGACAGTGCAGTGGGCAGAGTAGATTGGCATAGAGTGCAGTGGCATAGAGTGCATTGGTTTTGAGTAAAGTGGTGTAGAGTGCAGTGGCGTAGATTGCAGATGCATACAAAAGAGTGGAGTGGAGTGATGCAAGGTAGATTGTTGTGGGGTACAGTGGAGTAGAGTAGAGTGGAATGGTGCAGAGTGGAATAGAGTGGCGTACAGTGCTGTGGCATAGTGTGGAGTGATGCAGAGTGTAGTGGCACACAGTGCATTGGTGTAGAGTGCAGTAGAGTGGCATAGAGTAAATTGGTGCAGGGTAAAGTGGCGTAGAGTTCACTGGCAGATAATGCAGTGTCGCAGAGTAGAGTGGATTAGAGTGAAGTGGCATAGAGTGGAATGGTGTAGAGTAGAGTGGAGTGGCACAGGGTACAGTGCAGTGGTATAGAGAGGAGAGTGATACAGCGCATTGATGTAGAATAGTGTGCAGTGGCAGAGAGTGCAACAACAGAGAGTGCAGTGACAGAGTACAGTGTTGCAGAGAAGAGTGTCACAGAGTGCAGTGGTATATAGTGGAGTGGAATAGAAAGCAGTGGTGTGGAATGCAGTGGTGAAGAGTGGTTCAGAGTAGAGTGTCATAGAGAGCAGTGGTGTAAAGTATAATGGTGTATAGTGCAGTTGGCTTAGAGTGCGGTGAAATAGAGTGTATCAGAGTGGAGTATAGTGGCACAGGGTGCAGAGGTGCAGAGTAAAATGGTGTAGCGTACATTGCCTTTGAGTAAAGTGGCATAGAGTGCAGTGTATTTGTTGAGTCAAAATATTCTACCGCATTTTATTATTACCAAAAACTGTGCTTCATTTGTGCTATCTTAATTCTGATATTTTCTGAAATATCTGCACAGTTTGTTTGCAGACATTTAAATTTTATTGCGTGCTCGAAAGAAAAACAACATCATGCAGCCTCCATCAAGCACACCTCCTTTAGCTAATATGATTGTCACATAATTTCACTCATTTTAAAGCCTGAGAAAGAAAAGTAAACATCAAGCTCTCTGGAAGACAAAGCCTGACACTTAAATTCTGTCTTTTGACTGCTCAACAAATGCAACATTACAACAGAGGACCAGCTAAAAGAACTACCACAAGATGGATAGGAAAAAGGCTTTTCCTGTTAGAAAAACCCTCACCCACCAAGGCTACCCCTTGGTGGCCTGCTTCATCATTCTGTTTCCTCCTGTTTGGCGCTCGAGCGGGCATGCTATGACCTATGGGATACATTGGAGCACTGATGTAGTCTTGTCAATGTGAATCACAGGAGGGATAGGAGTAGTGGGGTCTTGGGTGAGTTAAAAATACCTGTCTCCTAGTAATTCCAATGATTTATTAGATCTCTTGGAGGCGGTATGATTAAAAAGGGGGTTGTAGAAGTGGGGGCCGTAATGTACCTGACTTCCTAGTCTACATGTTTCAGAGCCTTACCCATAGGCTCCTCTTCAGGACCAAGGTGGACTCCCTAGTGCCACTCCTAGTGTGACTAGATCTAATGAAGGCATAAATAATTGATGCTCAGTGATATAGTGCAATTCACTTAACTAATGTGGTGTCATAAGATTATACCTATCGTTTATGGTGTCATTTGTACCTGTGGAAATACAAGAGAGGCATAGTTATCACAGCCCCCATTTGTAATGGGCCGCTATATATGCTGTTTGTGGGTGTGGTACCACCTATTTGGAAACTGCACCCCACTTGTGGAAAACGGCACCCGTGAACATCAGGAATGAGAGACCAAAGTACTGTCACAATCAACAATACAAGACATACTACATTTAAACCTTTCAAACATGTAAACATGTGAAACACATCAAACAGCACACAATTGGTGCAAGCGTAACCTACTTGGTCGTATTTTGACTCTCATATCATAGCTCCTCCGGGAGGAGGGTGTGCTTGTAGTCACACTCAAAAGATTTGGTAAAGTTTTAGAATCGATTCATCTTACCATATCTGTGGCGCAATGTAAACAATGTTCAGAAGGCACTTACTTCCTCAAAGCGACACTCCCGCTCTCTACCTAATGTTCACCTCCCCGGGGTCTGAATCATGAAAGCTCACATGGGATCTGAGTTTAAATGTGCAGCAGCCCTTGCATCTTGACACGCAAAAGTGTGCAGCACTAGACCGCTAACTTCCGAAGATGGCGGCCTCCCACGGAACAAAGAGGGGTCCGCGAGGACCCTAAAAAGAAGGTATCTTTTGCGGGGGCCTGTAATTGCACAGAGGTCATTGGGGCTTAATGGGCTTAGATAGGCAGAACTGGGGATTCCCATATCATTTTGATAATTATTTGGGAGTTTCTTTCTTGTGTTTAACGAAGGGTTACTCATTCCCTTCTTACAGTGATCGTGACATATATGTGAGTGGCTGATACTTATTGATGGGGAGTTTGCTCTTTGTGACACTATGGAATGTAAAGGAATTAGATGGACATAGGACCTTTTGCACTGCCTAGGTGTATCATGCATTTTAGGAGATGTGTATCCGACTAATGATTAATGTGATGTTAATACTTCATCAGCTGGCTTCAAGTTATGTTCTCATTGAGGCCAATTTGTTGTGTCAGTAACTTATAGACCCATTGTTGTTCTTTTTCAAACAGTGCAGACTCACAATTAATCTCTTTATGGTGTTCTAGGATAGCCCACTGGTAATCCTTCACTGTGAGTGCTTTCTCTTTGAAATGAGTGAACATTTTAGTCATAGCCCGTCCACATCTCAGGTTACTCCAGTGTTCACAGATGATAGTCGTGACCTTGCGGCTGGCCATACCCACATAATGTAGGTTGCATGGACAAGTGATCATGTATACTGCATGTTACAATTGGAGAAGTCTCTAATGTCCCATGTTGTGCTGTTGTTAAAGGTGACCTGTTTAGTGACCTTTGTTAGATGGCACACACTACAGTTCTGACATGGATAATGTCCATTGGGCAGTGGTATGTAGTTGATATCATCTGGTTTACTACGAATATGGCGTGGGCGGGTGTGTACAAGCATATCTCTCAGACTCTTTCCCCATTTGTGTGAAAACATGGGTTTGGGAATGTTTAATGAGCCACTATTGAGGATGCGCCAATGTTTGTTGATGATCTTGCTTACTTGATTGGAGGCTATGTTAAATGTTGTGATACATATCGGTCTTTTCTCTTTCGCTTTTTGGGGAGGGGTGCCCAGAAGGGCTTCTCTGTTGTTATTGCGAACTCGCTTCATGGCTCGGTTGATTATTCTTGGGGGTATTTCCTAGCCTGCAGTTTAGATGCTAGACTCTGGGCCTGTTTTTTTGTAATCTGATATTTCTGAGCAATTCCTTCTCAATCTGAGAAATTGTCCAAAAGGTAGGTTCTCTCTCAAGTGGTGGGGGAGAGCACTATCAAACTGGAGTAAACAGTTTTTGTCTGATGTTTTTAAATGGGTGGTTGTTTTAAGAACACCATTGGTGGCTTTAATGTTTCAATCCAGGAAGACCAAATGTTCCTTGCTCATTGTGTGAGCTCTGCTGTCTGCTAGGCTTCAACCTAAAAATTACCCATTTTAAAGAAGAGTAAATAATATGGTTAAAAATTAAGTGAAATGGTGTTACGTTGATAAAGTAAAAACAAGATTGGAGAGTAGAGTAGATCAGAAATGTAATTTAAGTTGCACAAAATGTATTCTCCTGAACATGGAATAATGCACACAAAGGACAACATAAAATACCTTTACTAACAATTACAAGCAACTTTACCCACCCACAGACTCGGCGCACTTCCAATTAGATTTGTGAGGCCCTGATATATATGTTTTTTAGAAGACTCATTGACTCATTTCCTGCTCTTAAATAAAAAGCACACTCTATCAGGCTCTATTGTCGACATTTGGATTAGAACACTCATTTCCTTTGACTCTGTAGAAGCAGAGGAAATGGAATCCGAAGATTGAGCATAGAAGTGCAAGAAAACAAATTAGTTTGTGCAACCAACTTTGTAAAGGTTTTTTAAAGCTTTAAAGCTATGTCCTTGATTTTTTCCCCTTAGATATGAGCAGTGTTCCCAGAAAAATGTTCTCGAGACAGTAGATAACCGTGGTAATGTGTGCTGGTTGGTGCCATAATTCTTTGCCAAATGTTTTCCTACAGATGCCTCATTCGATCTGCCCACAAGGATCATTACACACCAGACAGGGCCTCCATTACCAGAAAGAAAAGACAGCAAACATGCTTGTTATCTGGGGCTCCAATTACTAACCCCAAACCGTTGTGTTGGGAATGCAGCCGCAGTAAAGAACAGCAGGGCGTGCACACAGTAATCGCCACACTGCTCAGCCACCCTACCCTCCCTGCTTCAACAAGTAAATTGCCTAATATTCATTAGACTGGACTCGGAAAGTTAAACATGTTAATGGGGACAGTTTCAGCCTCCTGTCCCATGGGAAAAAATGCGGCCTGTGGGAGATAACTTGAAGGGCAGTGATGTGCTCTGTGGAATTAGCCCATCCTGCTGGGAAAGGCTGTTGTATGAAAGTCGTGTCCTGCTGGGAAAGTAAATAAAGCAGTTCAGAGAGAGCCGGGAAGGCTCCTAATCACAAGGCAGATTTAGGATGATAAGAGGACTTTGTTACTTTAATGACAGTGCGCAGGTTTAACTGTAACTCCGGCACCTTGTAAAGCAAGAATTGTTGGCTAGAAATAGTTTCGCACTTTTCAGAACTTTACCCGCTCATCTGATATCTGATTTCCACATTATTTTGAAGCCTTGCATTTACTGAATGAAGATGCGCATTGTTTTCTGTGCCTATCAGTTTGACTGTACACGCAAAAATAACATGTTCAAAAACATCGAAAACGTTTCGGTACAAATTTGCTCACTACAGATGCTAATAAATGATTTAAAATCCCAACTTTGTGGTTTGCTCATACGTACAATTTTGTCCAAAAATTATTCGATTATATACGTCATGAAGTTTAAACCAGCACTTGTCAACTTGAGATAGGCCCCACTTGAAGCCTGCAGCGTGGGTCCCACGTCCCAGC
The DNA here is from genome assembly GCF_031143425.1 of Pleurodeles waltl. NCBI lineage: Eukaryota > Metazoa > Chordata > Amphibia > Caudata > Salamandridae > Pleurodeles > Pleurodeles waltl. The sequence goes on from NC_090449.1 coordinate 981,172,068, forward strand.
ACAACCTCGTTCATTCCTTTCTCCTTTAAGCCACGTCCTTGCCTTCTGTGATATGCATTTATTTAATAAATAAACGAATCCATCCCCAAATCCAAAGTTAACAATGGTCGTTGAATGTTTAGCAACAGGAGCAGGATATTCAAAAGTCAAGTAATTTTAACACTAAAAAGTGAGATTGTAATACCTTCAGTGGAAGTAATTAAAGCAAATCAGAGGTCAAATGCAGTATTAAAATTCCTGGAATGCTGGCTGATTTAAGCTCGAACCCGTTCTGAAATCTTATTCTTTCACCAGTCAGCAATTTGCTGCCAATTTAAAAGCTTGGCTTGCACACCTCACAAGGCATTTAATCAAAAAGGACAAATAAATTTCCCAATTAATCATTTATTTGCTTTGACCAATGCTTTTAAGGATTACAGGCGTTCTAAGTCGCTCTGCAGATTTCATATTTTAAGCAACCATTCTGAAAGTTGATGGAGAAAAATGATCAAATAGCAAAACACAGCAATATCTTTCTCCTTAAATAAATACATTCCACACACACCTAGCTTTGGACACATGATTGAGACAAATGAAATATGGACTGAAAGACAGAATATTGGGCTAAACCGAGCCAAGCAGGCAGCATGCCTGGAAAGGTGCTGTATAAACATTATAACAAGTAAGTTATAAAGCTCAACTTGTTTTTTTTAAATGTATGATGCACTTTATGTCCTCCACCCTCAAACTATTGCCCGTCAATGAAAATGTCAACATCATAATACTCTAGGTTTAATTTGCAGACTATAGTCTAAGAACAGTTGAGCTTTTCTCCAGCCTTGGGTACGATTTACTCATGTACTTTCAGATGTAAGACAGTTTTACCTATGAAGAAAGGTTTATGAATCACAAAACTGTTTTGTTCTGAGTAAGCATGCTTTACCACTGAAACGTCATGGGCTAGGAACAACTATGCCTGGATTAAAACACAACTATTCACAGAAAACACTTTTTGAATCAGGCCTCGGTATTCAAGAGTAATTAACTTCGAAAAAATAAGAAAAACACATCTAATTGGAGAAAAAGGCTTGTGAATTTGTACCTGTGCACTTGCTCTTCCTCTTCTTCACATAAGTGAAAACAGAAAGTGCTGGAAATCATTGGGTGTGGAAATGGCCATAACATCAAATTGAACTCCTTTTGAATTTGTAATTAGTTAATGTTTGGATAAACCTTTCATCATGGAAATAAGTGAAAAAAATACAATTATATATTGGTCGAAATTACACACTTAACAGCTAAAAAGTTAAAATAATAGTTACAAGACCTATTGAATGATCTTTAAGTCTAAAAAAATATATCAAAGACGTCAAACTTATATGGAAATTAGTTTACTTCACTTGACTTGTGGTTTCTAGACACGAATCATAAACCAAACACAATCTTATCAGGATCAGTTAGAATTTCTCAAACCAAACCATCTTTTCTACAACCTACCAGCTGCAGCTTTGAAGCTATAGTCAGCACACTGTACCAATGTTGGCCTTAATAATATAGCATCTTGGTCCTTAATTATTTTTTTAAAGGATATATGCCAACCATTTGTCATGCCGTGCTCTATATATGGGACAAAAATCAGAACGTGCTGAATATCTTCTTTGAGGTCTCCATAACAAATAACACTTTTAACACTGCTGTTGTAATTAGCATTTTTCCATTAATGGAAAGGCGTCCAGACTACAATTCTCATATAAAGAGCAATTGGAACATGAAATTAGGAGTGGGCAAAGAACTCCGCTCCGCCGGCGGAGTTTGTGGAGTTCCCCGCACTCCGCGGAGTGTGGAATTCTGAAAAAGTCTGCAAGGTGATGCAGAGTTTTTCCTCTCGCCAACGTCAAGCGGGAGAAATCTCTAAGTTGGCGAACAAGATTTCTGAACTCAAGAAGTTACGTAGGCCGTGACCGCTTGTGATGAAAAAGCTGCTCCTCGCGTAAAAGCTGCTGCTAGAGTAGAAAATCTACTTAAGAGGCAATAAGAAGTTAGTGCCTTCTGGCACTCCGCGACATGCCATTTGTACTGATTTTAAAGAGTGGGAGATACTCCTGTGCTGAAAACCAGTGCAAAACTCTGCCCCGCGCCGAACTCCGCATAGCACTGCAGAGTTTTTTTGGCACTTCGTGGAGTTCCGCGTAGCAGAACTCCATTAACTCCTCCCAGGTCTACATGAAATTACTTTATTTAGGTAAGGTTCAAGGTCCTCATAATCCTTTCCAAATTCAGTAGCTGGCCCCAGACATCGTGGCCAAAGACAAGCAAAGGAAATGTCCTGATTACTGGTAAGTTTTTTTTTTTTCGGTATCACATTTAGGTAGACTTTATCATAAAATAACGGTGACTACACAAAATTGGAATTACAAGAGATGAAACATCTGCTGTCGCACTGCATGTTTTATGCTTTCACCCAGAGCAGGACAATGACAATATTTAGAATCATGCACGTTCAGAACTCTTGCTGTTGGTTTTCATAGCCACTTGCTCATTAGACAAATGCTTTCAATGGATCGAATGAAGCAAGTTGTAATGGTTTTTCTATAAACAGTCTTCTCACTAGTGAACTCTTGAAAGGGTCTATGCTGCAAAGTCTTCTTCCACAGATCATAGACTGTTGCATTGGTATGCAACCTAAGCGTATCTGGCAGCATAAACTTTGCACCAGCGTAGAGTAATTTTGCATCAGCATTACACCTGAGGAACATCCAAAACAAGCATTGACAAATCCAATAGGCCTGTCCCAATTTTTTTTTTGTATTTGACATAATTAGGTAAAAAGTAGAAAAAAGTAAAAATGGCAGCATTAACAGAGGGATGCATAAATTTGCAAAGTAAATAAACAAACATTGGCAAAACCAATAGGTCTCTATGGTAGCAACTATTTGCTTTTCATGGTCTTTTGGTGATGCTGTAGGTAATCAACAACATGCTGCCATATAATTTTGGTATAAGGAACTAGGGGCCAGATGTATCAAAGGGTTATTCCCATTCTGTGTCAATGGGAAAATGTGTTCGTACATATGGCCCTAGGTATGGCTACTGGGTCTCACCTATGTTCTTTGCCCTAGCAATAGAGTCATTTTCTAAACTAACGAGGAGGAAAAAGAATGAGAGGGGAATTCTGTTAGCTGATGGAGTGCATGTGTTCTAATTATTGGCAGATCACATGCTCTTGCATTTAAAAAATGGAGACACAGACATAGGCCTAAGGATACAAGCTCAGGCTTTAAGGTAAATTGCATAAAATGTGTATTTCTGTTAACCTTATACATGAGGGTACATTGCAGAAGTTGACAGACTGCAAAATACCTTGGGAAAAAACACATATTTCAATATTTGGAAAGGTGTAATAGGTGGACAGGAGTGGTCCCAAATCAAGAAATATGATAGCAATGCTCATAGGAAGAAAATGTAGGGGTCTACGGTAAACCATTTTGGTTAAAACAACACTGAAATGTTGGAGATGTTCTACAAGGCTGACTGCATGGTTAGCTTTGTATGCACAAGTCATATCACTGGATGCATTACCCAACAAACTGATATACTTCACTATTACCAAAAGGGATGCATGGGCCAGGGAGAACCATGGTGAGTGAATGTAATAAGGGGAGCAAACTGAGATCTTTAGAATCAATGATGAAGAAATAATGCCTCATGGCTAATCAGTTCCTGCTATTCAGAGTTGTATTGATAATACTGTAGGGCATACACAGCAAGGATTCAACAGAACCTCAAGCATACGAGATTTCATAAATAGTATTTGTGCCATCTTTCACTGCCTGGTACCCGCTAAATAACTAGGCCAAATACCGGACTGTAAATCGCACATCTTCATTTCTATGCGTGTACCTGTGAACTTCAACACTCTAAAGCTGTTATACATTCTGTTCCAACTGTTACGTTACACACTAATACAGAGTCATCAGGGAGCCAGAAAAGTTCTGTTCTAAAACATGCCCAAACTACATCCCCCCCTCTGTTAAATAAAAAATTGCAAATTATTTTTAGAAAATAATGAGACAGGCACAAATATCAACATATATAGAGAAACATGTACAACTACATCTGTTCAATTAATCTTCTTCATGCTATGATCTGTCCACCAATTCTGATTACTGGAAGCTTCAAACAGTCATATTCAATGCCCGAGATTGTCAATGATGGTAAGGAATCAACAACAGTCATTGAGTTCTCAGAATCAGTGTTTTTTCCACCATCTCAAGTTGAAGATTGATGAAACGCAGGCCTGAAGTGAGAAGGGTCGCTGGTAAGGGACTTCCCAGGCCGTTTGGAAGTCACCATGTGCCCTTCGGTAAACACTACTTTAAAAGGCTCCGCATTGTAAGAAGCATCAGATTTTCTTTTGGTAACTGTAGAGTGATTGCCAAATATCCTTTTTGGAATGAGAGGTCTTTTGCATGTCACCACTTGTCTGCATACACTTTCCTTTTCTGCCTTCGAAACAATTCCCTCATACGACTCAGGTTTTCATTACTATTTCTTTCTGTGCCCCACTAGGGTATCTAAGTTGCCGCTGCTCTCCTAAACATCAATGGCAAAGGAATTTTACCTGTGGTTGAGTGAGGTATCGATCGATAAGTTCTTAGAGTAGAGTTCAGTACTGTTTTTAGACTGAGCTTCTCAAGAGTTGCACGCTGCGCTGCTTTCTTTAGCGTACTCATAAAATGCTTAACAAGCCAACTGGCCTGTGGTCATAAGGGTGTGATTGATTTTTTTGATGCTTTATGGTCAAATGCTCCAGAAATTCTTTAAATTTTTTGCTATTGAAGGGTGGAAAATTGTCAGACTTCACAATGGCTGGTATGCCCCATTTTGAAAAGATGCCATCATGGTTTTCAATTGCTCGCTCATGTGTCTTTGGATGAGAGATCTTTAACCAAAGGAAAACATGAATATTCATCTTATGTCACCATTAAATGAGGTTCATTGGATTGCAGAAGGTGGTCAGCAAAGCGTGATGATCAGACAGCAGCATAAAAGGCTTTCCGTACAGAAGTACATGGAAATGTTCACAAGCCCATACTACAACCAGACTTTCCTTTTCAGGTTGTGAGTAAGGACGTTCTGTTTGAGACAAATTTCTACTAGCATAGGCCACAATATGTTGTCTTGCATTTGGGCATGCACTACACTGCAAGTATAGCACCTAACCCAAAGACGTTAATGCTAACTACAATCTCGGGATGGAGCTTTGTATAAAAGTAGGCCATTTTTGTAGCATTTGCACTGGCATGTTTGAGTCTCTGGAAACTCTTTTCACATTCTCATGACTATTTAAAGGAAACGTTTTCTTTGTTAACTCATAATGACGCACTGACAGTGACACAGTCATTTATGTATCATGAATAGTAGCTGAGAATTTGTCAAAGCTTGCACTTTTGCTGTATCAGGCATCATGCCCCCATTGGAAAAGATATGGCCAAAGAATTTCAGCTTTGTTTTATTGAACTCACACTTGTCTGAATTTAAAGTTAAACAGGCTTCTTTTAGTAATTAACATACTTGTGTAAGGGCTCTATCATGCTCCTTCTGTGTAGCTCCAAAACCTAGTATGTCATTTCTATGTTAAATGCATTCACAACAGGTTGTATGATGTGTCATATGACATCTTGGAAGGGTTCTACAGCCAATGACACACAAAAAATATGGACCTAATTTAGAACTGGGATTTCCCATCCACCGATATCTAAATCCTATTGGATATAAGGGGATTTAGATTTTGGCAGCCGGGATATCCGTTGTGATGGAGTAACCCATCCGCCAAGTTCTAAATCAGTCACAAATCTCTTGTATCTAAACAAACAAACATGTGTAGCAAAGGTTGTAATATTTATGCGTCTTTCTTCTAATGTCAACTAATGATAACTTTAGGAAGTTGGCTCTGTATATACTATTTCAAAGTAAGAAATATTGTGCACAGAGTCCAAGGGTTCCTCTTAGAGGTAAGATAGTGGCAAAAGTAGATAATTCTAATGCTCTATTTTGTGGTAGTGTGGTCGAGCAGTAGGCTTATCAGAGGGTAGTATTAAGCATTTGTTATACACACACAGGCAATAAATGAGGAACACACACTCAAAGACTTCCTCCAGGCCAATAGGTTTTTATATTGAAAAATATATTTTCTTAGTTTATTTTCAGAACCCCAGGTTCAATATTTACAGTTAATACTTTAAATGTAAGGTACTTCACTTAGATACTTTAGGAACTTTGAATGAAAACAATATCATGTACAGTCTTTGTAAAAACGGCAATAAGCTATTTTCAAAGTGGACACTACAAAAATCAACAGTTTCTGGGGGAGGTAAGTAAAGGTTAGATTAGGAGGTAAGTAAAACACTTACAAGTCTCAAGTTTAGGGCATAGGCAGCCCACCGTTGGGGGTTCAAGGCAACCCCACAGTTACCACACCAGCAGCTCAAAGCCGGTCAAGTGCAGAGGTCAAAGAGGTGCCCAAAACACATAGGAGACTTGCGTCCTCGGGGGGCAGACCAGGGGGGTTTTGTAGAGCGCCGGGGGGGACACGAGCAGGCACACAAAGTACACCCTCAGTGGCACAGGGGCGCTGGGTGCAGTGAGCAAAGAATGCGTCAGGTTTTAGATTGAAAACAACGGAGGGACCCGGGGTCACTCTAGCGTTGCAGGCAGGCACGGGGGGCTTCTCGGGACAGCCACCACCTGGGCTAGGCAGAGGGTCGCCTGGGGGTCGCTTTTGCACTGAGGTTTGGTTCCTTCAGGTCCTGGGGGCTGCGGGTGCAGTGTTGGTTTCAGGCGTCGGGTCCCTTGTTACAGGCAGTCGCGGTCAGGGGGAGCCTCTGGATTCTCCCTGCAGGCGTCGCTGTGGGGGCCCAGGGGGGTCGTCTCTGGTTACTCACGGGCTCACAGTCGCCGGGGAGTCCTCCTTGAGGTGTTTGTTTCTGCAGGTTGAGCAGGGGGCGTCGGGTGCAGAGTGTGAAGACTCACGCTTCCGGCGGGAAACGTGCAGTCTTTGAAAGTTGCTTCTTTGTTGCGAAGAAGTTGCAGGTTTTGAACAGGGGCCGCTGTTCACCGGAGTTTCTTGGTCCTGTAGTCCAGGGCAGTCCTCTGAGGCTTCAGAGGTCACTGGTCCCTGTCGGATGCGTTGCTGGTGCTTTTTTTCGAAGTTGGAGACAGGCCGGTGGGTCTGGGGCCAAATCAGTTGTCGTCTTCCTCCTTTTCTGCAGGCTTGTAGGTCAGCAGTCCTTCTTCTTTCTTCAGGTTGCAGGAATCTGATTTCCTGGGATCTGGGGAGGCCCTAAATACTGAATTTAGGGGGGTGTTTAGGTCTGGGAGGGCAGTAGCAAGTGGCTACTGCCCTTGAGGGTGGCTACACCCTCTTTGTGCCTCCTCCCTGTGGGGAGGGGGGCACATCCCTAATCCTATTGGGGGAATCCTCAAAGCTCAAGATGGAGGATTTCTCAAGGCAGGGGTCACCTCAACTCAGGACACATTAGGGGCTGTCCTGACTGGTGGGTGACTCCTCTTGGTTTTTCTCATTATCTCCTCCAGCCTTGCCGCCAAAAGTGGGGGCAGTGGCCGGAGGAGTGGGCATCTCCACTAGCTGGGATGCCCTGGGGTGCTGTAACAAAGGGGGTGAGCCTTGGAGGCTCACCGCCAGGTGTTACAGTTCCTGCAGGGGGAGGTGAGAAGCACCTCCACCCAGTACAGGCTTTGTTCCTGGCCATAGAGTGACAAAGGCACTGTCTCCATGTGGCCAGCAACATGTCTGGTGTGTGGCAGGCTGGCAGGAACTGGTCAGCCTACACTAGAAGTCGGGTATGTTTTCAGGGGGCATCTCTAAGATGACGTCTGGGTGTATTTTACAATACATTGTACACTGGCACCAGTGTGCATTTATTGTGCTGAGAAGTTTGATACCAAACTTCCCAGTTTTCAGTGTAGCCATTATGGAACTGTGGAGTTTGCGTTTGACAAACTCCCAGACCATATACTCTTATGGCTACCCTGCACTTACAATGTCTAAGGTTTTGCTTAGACACTGTAGGGACATAGTGCTCATGCACATATGCCCTCACCTGTGGTATAGTGCACCCTGCCTTAGGGCTGTAAGGCCTGCTAGAGGGGTGACTTACCTCTTCCATGGTTGGCACGGCACTCTGAGGGGAGTGCCATGTCAACTTAGTCATTTTCTCCCCACCAGCACACACAAGCTGCGAGGCAGTGTGCATGTGCTGAGTGAGTGGTCCCTACGGTGGCATAAGACATGCTGTCGCCCTTAGAAACCTTCCCTGGCATCAGGGCCCTTGGTACCAGGGGTACAAGTTACAAGGGACTTACCTGAGTGCCAGGGTTGTGCCAATTGTGGAGACAAAGGTACAGTTTAGGGAAGGAACACTGGTGCTGGGGCCTGGTTAGCAGGGTCCCAGCACACTTTCATATCATAACTTAGCATCAGCAAAGGCAAAAGGTTAGGGGGTAACCATGCCAAGGAGGCATTTCCTTACAATAACCTTATTCAAATCAAGTCAAAAGAAGATTGTGGCACCATTCAATTGTGTGATCATGTCAGCAATGCGCGTCCCTGGATGTCGCTCTTGTGCAATAGGTTCGTTTGCGTGGGGCATCTCATCACATATGCACATAGCACCTTCATGGTCCTTCTTAGGCATTAATACTATGAGAGAAACCCATGGCATTGGACCAGTGGAATGTTCAATAATGTCATGCTTCGGTAATGTTTGAAGTTCTTTTTCAACAGCTTCTTGTAAATGAAAAACAACTTGTCTATGTCTTTGAGCAACATACGGATATCCTCATAAATATGTTGTTTTACTTTCATAGACTTTAATATTCCTAAACCATGAAACAATGAATGAAATTGACTTACTGTCTTGTGATGAGCCCACATGTTGAAAGTGAGCAAGCAGGCACTTGCCACAGTACCTTGAATCACACGGATTGGTGCTTTTTCCTTTGCTTTCTTATGTTTCACTGTTGCCATATACAGAGCTTTATTTCATGGGTGCCAATGCAGCCCAAAAGTTCAATTTGGTTTTCGACGGCATAAGCTGCTGTAATGGAGACAGTTCATTGTACTTTTCTTCAGGCATTATTATATTTACCGACGCACCTCTATCAATAATGAAAATTATTAACCATCCATTTATTTTCAAGAGAATTTGTGGACAATGTTTCTATGATTTTACTGCTTTGTCATATCGACTTTTCTTTGACTGACTTTTTTCCTCACAGGTGACCACTCTGACATTTGCACATTTTTCTTAGGTAAGCATCGACATGGAACAATCTCTGCTTGTACCTGTGAACTCCAACATTCTCAACCAAGCTCTCATGCAGTCTATTTTAGCAATTATGACACACAATTGCAAAGAGTCCTTGGGGAGCCAGAAAGGTCCCGTACAAAAACATGCAATACACTACAGTATTTATCATAGGAAATGGACATAGAGCAACTGCATTGCTCTGTAGGGCTATTTTGATACTGAGTAGTTGTAAATTGAACAAGATAAGGGAAACATGTGAGCCAGGTGTGGGAAGAGTGCATAACAGTGGATAATGGACCAAAATGTTTGATTACACTTAATCCAGTGCTTAATTTGTGCTTGTTGTTTCCGGTGCTGAGCACCCGCACGTATTTTTGAGGGCCGGGACTTATTCCTCTGCCTCAAGCATTTTACTGCGAGCTAAAGAGACATATGGGAAAGACGGAGGAAGAGAAAAACGAAAAAGCGCCACAATGGGAGAAAGCAGAAAGCTGCAAGAGTGAGTTGAAGGGGGCAGGGAGTGGCTTTTTATGGATTAAAGATGCCAGAGACGGCTTCAGGATTACGCTGCCTCAGTATTCTGTGTTCGCACATTTCTTTGCAGCAGCAGTGTGTTTAAGTGGAGGGCTTTGAGCACCGGCACGTTTTTATTTACAAATTAAGCACTGACTTAATCAATATAAGAGCTAAATTCAATTATGCACAATTAATGATTGGCAGATGTAATCATCAAGGTGCAGAATTGTTCACCATGCTACGAGGTATCCAGTTGTTCCTGGAAGCAAATTACACAAATCTCTCATAGAATATTGGACAGAACGAGATTATGTACCCTAGAGGGTTGCCTGCTGGGTCTCTTTACCAACCCAAAACAGAAGGTGAATAAAAGGATTCTAGACTTGGCATTTGTTTTTAGCAAAAAGAGCTCTTGCAAAGCATTGGACAGAGATGGTTGCCCCTCCACTTAATAAATGAAGGAAAAATGTCGAAAGATGGGTCGCTGGGTAAAGTATAGTCTGTCTTTCATGGTGAAGAAATGAAGAGAGACCTGCAAACACTGAGTAGCACACATGGGATGAGGTCCCGCTGACCTTCACTAAAAAGAGGACTTAATTGAGACTACACCACAACAGAATGAAATAGGGAACATCAGGTAAGTGTAAGTGTTCTAGGAAACAGGAATTCTCTCATGGCAAAAGTTATTGGGGCCCATACAGTTCATCAACGTTGAATCTACGAAACAAGTTTCACACAGCGAAATAAATAAATACCAGTAACTTTGGACGGGCTGATGAGAGGGGGACGAGGACAGCACCCGAGGAGACGACATCTTTTATAATTATGGCTTTAAGCTGTTATTGGTTACTCCGAATCTGAACACAATCAGCACGAACTAACCCTATAAAGAAGTGCAGTGAATGGAAGAGTAATGTTTGGTATTTGAAAGAATATATGTTAAAATGGTTAAAAAAAATGCTGAGCGGTGCTGCCAGAGCACTCTGTGGCATTGTATGCAGGTATTTCACTCATCGTGAAATGCACGTTAGATGTGATAAACTTACTCATGCAGTTAAATTGTTGTCATCGAACCAATATGTGTAATTAGATGATATATTCATGGGTTTCACAATGTACTCACAATGTTCATAACTGGAATGATGGACGGGTTTGCAGTAATTTTGCAGGTAAAACATGCATTCCTTGCTCCATTGGCTAAACTAAAAAGTAAACACACACACAACATATCTTCCAATAAAGAATGATTAGTTCATTTCAGTAGCTCTTCTGAAACTGTCATATTACTGAACATGTCAGAGCACAAATTCATTCAAGACAAAGAAATGCATTGACACATTTCGAGAACAGCTGTACACATGTGTGCATTCCCTATTTTTATAGGCCTTTCTCAAATACCTTTTGTGCAAACGTATTGAAAGAAATATCCATGTGCAACCAGCTGACAGTCAACCAGTACTGACAGAAACATTCTCCACGTGTTCACCATCTCGTGTATCCTTTTAGGACAAGTCATTACATTTTAATATGGGACGAAGAGAACGCTTCAAAATATCAACAGCCTTATTGTCTGAAACATAAAGGTCTTTTCGAAATCGCTCACCCATGAAGACGAGCAGCTGTTACATCATAGACACACATGATGCACCTGGCTTTAAGAGAGAAATATTGAGAGTGATGACCTCAAAATGAACTATGTGGCTCGTGAGCTGAATGGGCTGGATTCCATCCAGACTTTATAACGCTCTGGGCAAGAAGTGCGGCAGCCCAATGCCATGAATCTTAATATAGGCATCAACATTTGTTTCATCGGGGGTTTCAAATCAAACTTAAAATATATTTATAAATTGATGGTAATTGCCAGGAGATAGGGCATATTCCACATTTGCAAAACGACACAACTTGCCTAAGGGAGCACTTTTTTGTAGACACGAAAAATGTAATTCTAACTAACAGTGCGGGATGCTGTTATTTATGATTCATGTAAATGTACATGTTATATGAAAATTAAAATCCAGGCTAAGCTGACATTTCCTTAAACAGTATTAAAAATACAATTCTGGGAGTTAGCGCTGCCCAACTGATAAGTTATCAAAGTTGAACCATATACCATTGATCCAACATGTTGTGGCGTGTAAAAACTCCCATCTCCCAATGGGTTAAAGGAGAACTTCCTATGCTGCATTTAGTGTTGCAGAATAAACCGTACTGTACTTTGTGTGGCACCAATAGAGATGTCAAAGAAGAAGTCAAAGATTTGGAAATCGCCGATAATATATATATATATATATATATATATATATATATATATATATATATATATTACAACACAACTGTTCCAATATCTATGGCTTCATGAAAAAAGGATTCCTGCATGGCATGTTTCTTGTGAGCTCTTTCCAGACCTAATTAAACTTGCAGAATCTAGGATGTTGTGCTTTCCTTCAGATCTCTGTGGCACTGACTAACACAGCTGGTATTTTTGATCTGAAGACAATTTTACTCTAAATGTTCAACATCTGCACAACAATGCAAAATGCACAATTTAGTGTAATTTTTGCCCACAGGAGCCTTGTTTAAGTGGATTGGTTTTAGCATAAAATACCTTGTAGAGAGAAATTTGTCTTTCGAACAGGACATTTCCTGTGTAACTGTTTTGTACTAGGGCAATCCTCACAGAGAAAAGTTACTGAAGTTATCAGCAAAATGTTTTTCATTTTAAATGAGTCATTTTATGAACATACTCTGTATTTTAAAAAAAATGCAAATTTCACACAGTGCTTAATGCTTAACTTGAGCAAATCACATGGTGCTGTGAGTGGAATTTCAAAAATTAAAGTCCAGACTTCAGGGACCCCCAATGATCCAACTCAACAGTCTCTGGCAGCACTGCTTGGCATGCTATAGTTTCTATTCATCAGGCAATAGAGCCATGTTTAGGACCAGGTGACCAGAGGCCACCTGAAGTGCTCAACTAGAGATGAATAAGCATCGCTCTAGGTAGAGGTCAACTCTGCAACAACTGAGTTTGGCTTTCTACACCTGTCTATGGGAGAGAGAGTGTGCACTGCCCATTAACACACCACACATTGTTAATGGGTGAAGGGGCGATGTGAATGTATTAGGGTGCAACTGTGGTCTAGAGGAGTCTGGGGATAGAAGGCGATTTGGAATTAGGAAAGATGAGGGCAAACATGTATACCTGGTGAGTGTATTATAAGCTGTTTCCATTAAGAAATGTGGTTGGTAGATGGATTTTTTTCAGAGCTGTTAGAGTAGCATGATTATGTTTAAGATGCGGTGTCATGGAGTATCAGGTTTTGGAATTGTAATCTCAGTGTTACAAGATGGCTACTTACTTCCAAACAAGTACAATGGTCATAATCCTCAGATAATTCTATTAATTGCCAATGCGTGCACAATCCAAATGTTATACTAGAAGGCTAACTTTACATTAATGGCAGAACATTGTTAGAACAAAAGTGAGACTACCAAATAATTTCTGCTCCTGAAATATGAACTGAATAATCACATAATTATATATTAAGATGGCTGTTGAAATCGTTAACAAAAAGATATAAAAAACTATCATATCCAACCAGGAAAGGGAAGGTCTTTTTAAAGGGCTCGTATAACAGAGATTCTCTTAGAGAGTAGTTGTGTCTTTCTTTTGTCTTAGATATGAGTGATATCTGAATTTCCAGGCATGATTCAATAAGCATTTTCTCTGAGCAGTTTCCAGAAGTAAAACTTCAGTAAACATTGATTTCCCCTTTACCTTACATCTAAATCTGGAATCCAGCACTTTGTCGTGAGATTATCATGATTCAACGAGACTGCTGGATTTGGGGTGGCAGCACCACCATTTGTAGGTGACTGAGCCTCTCCCACACAAGTTTGGCAACTGTCGACCCAACCCTTCCGGCTTGCTAGCAGAACCTCACCCAAACCTAGAAGTAAAGGTGATTTGTGGCAGCCCAGCACATGACACTCTAGTGATCTCTCAGGGAAGTTGCAGTAAAACAAGTCATTCCTTTTCTTTCATCAGCAATGAATCTTACACACACACAGCAAGAAAGGAGATACAGGATAGTTTTCAATACATTTATTGAAAAAAACTGCAATCGACGATAAAATGCATGAGCTGTAATTATGAAGAGAATGAAGCATAACAGAGTTAGGATTGTGAAGATCAGTGATGTAAAAATGAACAACCACAATATAGTGCAATAACATGAGTATATAATTCCTACCTAACGCCTAATCTCTATCCTAAAGTGAGAGCATGGAGGATTTAGCCTAATCTGTCCGTACTGAGTCCATGAGAGACACACTGACCCCTGTTACCTTGGTACAAAGGTCTGCTCGTCATCTCCTCATCTGGATGTATAGACAAGGCTGAAGTTGGATGCAAAATGGCATGCAGTGTAGATGGAAATTCCTGGCTGGAAGGACCCCTCCAACGACCTTTGGCCTACATGGTGTTTATATAGGTAAACCTGTTTTGTTCCGTGAAGTAGGCCCGACGTGAGCATGTGCCGAAGTGCTAGATTATTTATGCAGTCTAGTGGAGGCAATACCAAAACATTATCTTGTGCCATTCTCATTCTGTTCTTGTCAACCTTGGGCAAGGAACAAAGGGCCATATGTACAAACACATTTTCCCATTGACACAGAATGGGAAAAACCCTTTGCTACATCTGGCCCAAAATGAAAAATATCATGCAAAGCAATCCATCAATCAATCAGGGAATTTGTAAAGCGCCCTTCTCACCCGTGAGGGTCTCAAGGCATTGGGGGGTGGCTGCTACTGCTAGAACAGCCAAGTCTTGAGATGTCTCCAGAAGGTAAGGAGGTCCTTGGTCTAACGCAGGTGGGTGGGAAGAGTGTTCCACATCTTGGCGGTGAGGTGCAGGAATGATCTGCCACCGGTGGTTGTTCTCCAGATGCGTGGGACAGTGGTGAGGGCCTGGTCGGCTGAGCGAAGTTGTCGGTTCGGGGTGTAGAAGGAAAGCTGTCTGTTGAGGTATTCTGGTCCAGTGTTGTGCAGTGCCTTGTGAGCATGGGTGAGGAGTTTGAAGATGATTCTCTTGTTGACAGGGAGCCAATGCAGGTCTCTCGGGTGAGCTGTGATGTGGCAGTGGCGGGGATGTCCAGGATGAGGCGTGCAGCGATCTCGATGTGTTGCAGTCTTTTCTGGAGTTTGGCTGTGGTTCCTGCATAGAGGGCATTGCCGTAGTCCAGTTTGGTGCTTACGAGGGCTTGGGTGACTGTTCTTCTGGTTTCAGTGGCAATCCATTCGTAGATCTTCCAAAGCATGCAGAGGGTGTTGAAGCAGGAGGAGGAGATGGTGTTGCCTTGCTGGGTCATAGATAGTGAAGAGTCCAGGCTGAATCCCAGGTTTTGTGCGTGGTCGGTGGGTGCCGGTGCGGTTTCCAGTGTGGCAGGCCACCAGGAGTCGTCCCATGTGGAGGGGGTGGAGCCGAAGATGAGACTCTCAGTCTTGTCGGAATTCAGTTTCAGGCAGCTGTTCATCCATTCGGCGATGGCCTTCATTCCTTCGCGAAGGTTGGTCTTTGCGGTGTCCTTGGTGAGGGAGAGGATCAGCTGGGTGTCATCGGCATATGAGATGATGTTGAGGTTGTGAGATTGGGCGATGTTGGCGAGCAGAGCCATGTAGATGTTGAAGAGGGTCGGGCTGAGGGACGAGCCCTGGGGTACACCGCAGATGATTTTGGTGGCTTCAGAGCAATGATAATTGAGCTTTTACAAAATAACAGCTGATTATGAAAATAAAACAGCTCTGCTGAAAGCAGGCTATTCTAAAATTAATAAATGAAAACAGAGCATATTATTTAGGTATATGGGCACATGTCGCAGGCCTCATCTAAGCTAAAACATATGCATGCCCGAGAAAAACTAAAATGGACCCATGACATCTACCTATACAAAATGCTTTGTGAATCAGGCCTGGATATTCAAATCTGACTCACACCTGAACTTGAAACACAACACGCTTACTCACAGAAAATGTATGTGAATCATGCTTGTAGTGCCTTATTCACAAAAGTGTTTTTTGCTGTAAACCAATGTTTACATCCAGAAGTATCTTATTTACACCTGCCATGAATATACAAAAATATTTTTGGCAGCTGCAAATTGATTTACTTTTGCATATTTGTCCATCATGAGTGTGGAGATATCTGCAGTTGTAAATCCCAATCCAGGGGCGCGAAGTGGGTGTTCCAAAGGTTTACTTACCTTTGCAATTTGTGAACACCCACAAAGATGTTAATGTTTCGGCATTTACATGCTCCACTTTCAACTCTGAAAATAGTTAGAAGTTAATTCCACCCAGAGGTGGATTAATTCCCATTTTAGGATGGGATTGGAAAATGGATCATTTCAGATTTACAGGAGATTTAGGGTGGTAAGTGCTTTTTCCATGGATTAAAATGTTTTTACATGTGGTTAAGAAAGTGCATTTGGACAATGTGCTTAGTTCCAACTCTGAGAAGTTCTCAGCTATGCATTACTTTGGGACGTTACATGACATTCCCAGAATCACGCCAGGACACACGTGTCTGCCATCTCTTTCCACATGTACTATCGAGAATGAGGATACAATAATTAACTGTGTGCTCAGTCGGAGATGTAATTCCTCCCATGCTTTTATAACTCTTTGTTTATATGCTTTACATCACTGTCAATATAATTATTTCATGCTTTGACAAAATGAATACATTTCATGATATAAATACAATAAGACTAACTTCAAACATCATGAGCCACAAATCCATTCTTGTCCGAAGTCACACGTTTACTGCCAAAAATGGCTCCATTTATGGCTACCAAATACCCAAGAAAGGAGGCAAAAGGGTAACTGACATCGGCAAATTTCAGGGTGAGGGGTTGGTAGGCAAAGATGTTTTTTGAAGGAAATACATGTTTGCTCTGTAGAGAAAACAATGCACTTTCATAGTGGGCTGTCTTATTCACTGTGGAGTTGCACTCTTCTTACAATTCTGCATTGGGGGCATAACTCACAAAAATGTTGCATGGAATTCCCATCAGTACAATTGCAAACCTGTTCTGTTTTTCAGGTGCACCACTGGGAAAGTAAGTGAATTCACAGAATTCGTAAATCTACTCCAGGAGGCAAGAATATATTTACAGATATTTATTTATGTGTTTTCTTTTAGAATCAGGCCTAAAACGTGAGTAGTAATTTATATCATATAGTTTGAAATTAATCTAAAAATGTTTTACCCATAACTCAACCCTTTTTCATTTGTGACGTGGGAATACTCATTCAATATTTTTCTTCCGCGGACAAAGAAGCAAATTTCCAGTCTTCCCCTGAAAAAGAATTAAGAGGGTTTGCTTTAGAGACACAAAAAGCTAGCCTTGGACGCTTCCCTCAAATACTTACGTTTATTAGTCCTGCTGGATACTTGTAAACCGATTTGTCTGAACATGATTTGAAATATCTGGGTGAGAAATCCTAAATCACTACTGAGAGTGACATTTCGAAACTTTCAGTTGTTGCAACTTTTGACTGACCCAAAGTGCTTTAAAATGCACAATAGGTCAGTAATTTTCCAAAATGGTATTTAGGGAAGATTCTCCAAGACCCGTTTTAGAGTGACCAACAAAACATTTTCAGGATTGCGCCTAGAAGACATTTGTGACAACTTTCACGGTAACACACATTATACTTGCAGTGTTGCAATAGCCAATCGTGAATTCATCTCATAATGGCATCTACATCGTTGATGTTGCATCTTTAGAGAGAGATGAAATTGTTCAGACCATGCCCTCTCCAGTAAGGCCACACAAGAGTCTGAATCAATTTATATGAGGTTTCTGGTAGTATACATATTGTTTATTCCAGGGGGCGAGGCCCCCGTTGCCAGCCAGTGCGGCTCCATATCTGCAGAGCTCCTGTCCCAGGCCAACAATCAGTGCTCATAGCCATGAAAAGTGGGTGGCCTTTCGGCCTTGATGGCAGAAAAAGCATATAGCATCTGAGGGGCTGGAACAGGATCTGGTGACATAAAGAAACTGCACAGCATAAGGACCTTAAGGACAGATTGCTTCTCCAAACTCCCTACAAGGTCTCAGCCTTGGTAGTCTTGGCCCCCTCATATACTTTCAAAAAAATTGTTGTCCAGAGATTTTCATTTTTGAATTGTGTTTTTGTATCATTAGAGAAGTAATTTAGCTTGGGTAGACATTGCTAATACAGGCTCATTTTTCTGGATGACATTTTTAAAAAAGTTGGATGTGTTGCAGTGATGATGTAATATTTCAGGAACCATGAGACCTATATACTTCATTTTGGTGTGAAAACATTGGCTTTGGGGGTCAAATAGTCTTATAGAGACAGGAAATAACTCCTCAGAGCAACCCTTCCTTCATTTCCCAAAATGGGAGCGCTATAATGATGTGTGTAGCCATTATATTGGCAATTTATTTCATTATTGTTTTTGTTTTGGGTTTTCCGTTGATTGAAATTCATATATGAGTGAAGCAGGAGGTAGCTGATAGAGTGTTCCTATCTACAAAATCTGAGGATTCCGTCATCAAAAAAAAATGTGTCATATGCAAAACTACTCCAGAATAAAAGCTGACATCAACACCAGCTGGACAGAAGAGAGTTTGAGATGCTGCAGAAATATGGCAAGAAGAAGTTTACAAAAGATTGAAATTGATGGGTAAAGAGGATTAAATATTTCATCACTGTAACAACAGGTGCTACAAGTCATACAAAATGGAAAAACCCTGAAAAATATTTGTCCTAAATAGCAGAAGCCACTGAATCACAAGAATCTGAGATTTTTGAGAAAGCGAAGACAACTAAACTTAATGCCCATCCACTTCGAAAATCGATTGCTACCCCTCATCCACCTCCAAAAACTAATCAGAAAGCAGCGGCTCAAACATGTTATCTGTGGTTCAGCCAGAACAAGGGCGAAAGGGATTGAGGAAAGAACAAAGCACAGAGTATGTGAATCTCAAAGGGCAAACATATTATTATCTGCAGCTAGTTTCTTCCAAGATGGTATTTGGAAAGAGTGAAGACGCTAGAGGTGGAAAAACCATACCTCTATAGAAAATTAATTTAAAGACATTTTGTGGTGAAAGACGGAGAGGGAAGGTTCAAGGCTGTAGCTCCAGATATGAACCTGGAATAGATGATCCAGAGATCACAGAAAAGCTCCAAGGGAATTGTTGGTCAGATACATAAAACTAAATATGTTTCTCAATGGCAGCTAGTCTACCATGAAGTCCTTTCTATTTGCAATGTTTTCAGAGAGATGACAAATTCAAAATTAATGGAGCATTGTGAAACTGTTCCTCACCATGAACTTCTGGGAAAGAGAGGGAAGGTTTTAACAAACATGTGACAGCCTTCTTCATTTCATGCAGCATTAAGGAAACCCCTTTGAAATGACTGAGCTTGTGAGACTACACAACTTTATGACCAAACAATATGTGGATAACAATATAAAGATACGTCTACAAGAAGTTTAGGAGCAGAGATCGAAACTATACGCAGAACTGAAGCAGGGGAAATTTGTATTGAAAGATAAAAAGCTGTTTCACATAATCACTAATGCTAAACTTTCACTCTTTAATTGCCATAGTAAAAGTTTTTTTCAACCAGCCACTACAAAACAGGTTACCAAAAACAACTTTTACAAGCACATAGAGAGATGGATGTAACAAAAGAAAGGGGTGAATTTATCATGGACATTCTGTAGCATGATCTTCTTCTAACAAGTGCATAATTTGATGGAGATGCTGCAACTAAACCAGTGAAGCACAAACTCATACAAGAGCTCGAAAAAAAAACCTTTCACCTGAAGAATTTCAATTTGAAAAGGTGTCGTCATTCAAAACTGCTGTTGTTGTGGACTATGTCACAATTGTGAATGGCCAAGATTTCATCCATGCAGAACTTCGGAGAAGTCATTCAGTCTGTTCTACAAATATCAAAGTTAGTGTGCACCTTTCATGAACTGCACATTGTCTTTGACAGTTATCTTGAACTATTTGTCAAAGAATGTGAGAAAATCAGACAAATGTCTATAAGTGGAACAACTGACCTTGCTTGCATAAAAAATTCAACACCTATACCTGTGCAACTTGATAAATCTGGTCATCACCATCGAACAAGGTGAATTTGGAGATGCTAACACACGAAAACGTTGCTGATGCTTCTGTTAACACTGAATTTCCAATTATTGCAAGTGGAATGATTGTCAATAAGGAGTTGGTGCCTGCAGAGATATATTCAAAAGGTACGGACCATATTGTTCAAGAACTTAACAGCAAATTGTAGGAAGCTGACCTTCCTGTTGTGCCACATGTTGAGTGTACTGTTCAAAATAGTTCCAATCAAGTCTTTGTACTGTCAAATGACACAGATGTTATTATTGTGCTACTTTGATTTGTTGCAATGTTCATAAGTCAAGGATTGTCAGAGTTATAGATACATTATGGAGCAGATGACCTTCGTGTTGTGACACATGTTCAGTGTACTGTTCGCAATAGTTCCAATTGAGTCATTGTACTGTCAAATGACACAGATGTTATTATTGTGCTACTTAGATTTGTTGCAATGTTCATAAGTCAAGGATTGTCGGAGTTATGGACACATTATGGAACAGGTGAGAAAAAGCACCTAATCCAACTTCATATTCTGTAAAAAAAACTTGACCCAGAGATGCCCAGTGTTCTTATAAAGGCACATACTTTCATGAGTGATGACACAATGAGCAAAATTGGAACAAAGCTTTGAGCATTAACTGCTGAACCTGTGAAGTTTCCACAAGGATTTTCTGGGACAGAAGAAGAATGTGACTTTAAAGACATAGAAAAATTCCTCGTGCGTGTATCGAAAACAAGTTCTGACTGTCACGCATTTGATAATCTTCGGTACAGTGAGTTCAAGAGATCAGTCCCGCTAAGTGAACTTCCACGGTGTCAAATTCTGTGCGTGGACACTCTAAAAGAGCGTTCTATTTGATCAGATATGTAAATGTTTTAGATCATGAGCATTTAGAGAAAGATCCATGTGAATTTGTTTGGGAAGATATTGATGGGGTGCCAAAACCTAAAAAATGTCTAAAGCCTCTACCCATAGAACTTACACGTACATGTACTTGCAAAACCTGTGCTACAAAAAGATGTCCCTGTTGATGTACCACGAGCAATGCCGAAATAAATAAATAAAGTGAACTCTGAAAATGTGTTTGTTTATGCAGGAGTGATAAACATTATTTTTTTCATATTCAGGTCATGAGCATAATTTGGTGTATACACAAAAGGATTAAATGCTATTATTATTAATTTAATTTCTATATATTTCTCTTCTTCTTCCATTATAGCTGCCATTTTGGAAAATGGACGAAGTGTTGCTTTAAATAGTTATTTGCTATCTCTATAAGACTACCTGACCCCCAAAACCTATATTTTGACACCAAAATTAACTATATAGGTCTCATGGTTCCTTGAATATTACATCATCACTGCAACTTAGCTGCCATTTTTAAAAATGTTGTCCAGTAAAAATCTGCCCGGATCAGCAATGTCTACCCTACCTAAATTACTTCTCTAATGATCCAAAAACACAAATCGAAAATGAAAATCTCTGGCCACATTGTTTTTTATACAGAGGTATATCAGGGAGCTGAGATTATGGAGGCTGACAGTGACAGGGTTGCCCATGCCAGCAAGCCTAAGGCTGTGTAGCTCATCAGTTGCCATGAAGGGTAGACTACATCAGGTTCCCAATGCACCTTACTTCTCTCGCTCTCTGTCCCCTCCTCCAACTTGCAGTGCTGTGGAGGGTGCAGTGTCACCTGATGGTTATGGAGAACCCCTGGGACTGTCATCTTGGATTTCCTGCACCAGATCATTGCAGCAACTGCTAAGGCTCAATCAGTCAACTGGGTGGTGGACATGGGCAGTGTGGCTGAGGTGCTGCCAAGGCCCTCTGGGGAGCAGCATGCTATCTTGAGTGGTAAATGAAGGGGGGGAGCTCCACCTACTTCATGCTGAATAGCCTTTGGTGAAATTGAGTCAGGGTAGGTCCCACTAGACATACACAAGGGTTATACAGACATTGGTGTGATGGGGCACCACTCCAGGACCATCATCACCACCCACATAGACCATAAGGCAGGATGGATGTTATCTTCTTTAATTGATGTGCATACAGCATCACACCCGTAATCTTAGAGATCTCACACAGTGAATATAGGTGCTGTGGAGGGGTTTGGAGGGCATAGTGCCACGTGTAACCAATCATAGCTGCACTAGTGTCTTGCAGCAAACTTGGTTGTGAGAGTGAGGAGTTTGTGCCTGTTGCTGGTCCCATTCCTTACAGTGGGTGGAAATCTTAGCCACTTAGTGAACAATGGGCAAAGCAGAGTCAAAACAGACCAAGCTAGCTTTGATCAATTGAGGATCAGCCAGCGCACAGCTATCGCTACTGGTGACTGCGAAACTGCAGTAGGTGGTGGGGTGAACCACATGACAGACTCGGATACCACCACAATCCCGTTAGATCCCAATAGAAGACAGTAAGATTGATGTGGTTCCAGCAAGGCTGGACATCCTCACTAAGTACTTTTATTCTAGAATACTATACTCCATGGAGCAACAAGGCAAATTTCTGTCTATGAGACTGACACTAACGTGAAAGTGCTGAAGATGGATGTAGGAGACTGGGCTTCTTTCTGCCCCCCCACACTATTTGCCCCTTTTAGAACTACTAGATGCTGGTTTTTAACTCTGACAGGGCACTGAGGCCTGCTTAACAGACCTCAGTGCAGTGCTCTTTCCTTCAAAGCAAGGTATGTCTAATTGTTTACAATTGGCACAGGACTTTAGCACTCCTGTAAGTCCTTAGTAAATGGCATCCCTGGTACCTAGGGCATGGGTATTAAAGAGGGTCCCTAAGGGCTGCAGCATAACTTGTGCCGCCCCAAGGGACCTACACACAAATTGCACACAGCTTGCCATTGTAGACTGTGTATCAAGGTGAAAACCCTGAGTGAAAATATGACATGGCATACACATTGAGTGCCATGCCAAAGCCACTGCATGCAACATAGGTAAGTCACCCCTTCAGCAGACCTTAAGAACCCTAAGGCAGTGTGCATTATAATACATGTGAGGACATATCTGCATGAGCAGATATGCCCTTGTGATGACTATTTACATTCCTAGACATTGTAAGTGACTGGGCAGTCATCTTAAAGTATGTGCTGGAAACTGGTCAGCATAGGTTACCCAGATACATGATGGCTGCACAGAAAATAGTGGTGTTTGGTATCAAACATCTCATCTTAATAAATCAATACTGATTCCAACATTGGATTTATTATGACATACACCCAGAGGGCACGTTAGAGGTACCCCCTGAAATCTACTTGTCCTGCATTGTGCTGGCTCACTGGTTTCAATCAGCCTGCCACCACAGACACATTTCTGGTCCCCTAGAGGTGAGAACCTCTGTTCTCAGAGGTCAGAAACAATGCCTGCTCTGGCAGGATTTGTTATCACATCCACCAACAGGATTGCTAGTAAATCTGCATATCAAGGCCATGGACTTCAAAGTCTCTGCCATCGTTGGTATGCATCTCCCAGCTTCCTGCAGACCTGAGATGGGCAACCCACTGCCTTAAGGCCCATTTGGCACCAGGACAGGCTGGAAAATTAGCTATGCAGGAGGCGTTTTGAACTGCCAGGCTGGACACACCTCTAGGGTGCAAGCCTGAAGTGAACACAAAGTTAGAAATTCCACCATCTTGTGTGTGGTGGAACTAGGAATTCTGAGTCAAGGTGAATTACCCACCCCCCAACGGAAGTGGTCATATAGGGGGTGTAGTGACCCCAAGGGCAAGTAGCCCATTGACTAGTACTTTAACAACCCTAAATTGAGTACTTAGGGGACCACCTGATACCAGGACTTCAGAATCGCTAGACTAAAGAAGAAGAAAGACCCAAAGAGAAGCAGAAGCAGGAAGTGGGGAGAAGCAACTGACTTGGCCCCAACCCTGCCAGTCTGCCTGCTGTCCTTGACAATTGTGCCAAAGATTAATTGTCCTGTGGCTGTTCTGCCTCCAAAAGCCTGGGAGGACTGCCAGAACTTAGAGAAGTAACCAGGATCCCCTGTGGAGTAGCAGAGGTGCTTCCCTGCACCCTGCAGGCAGCAAAGAAGACTCATGAGGACTCCGGACCACCAAAGCTGGACAGCTCCATTGCACCCGTGCCCACTAGCTCATGTTGAAGTGGGCCAATGGTGCCAGAATGGTCCCCAGACCCTTCAGAGCCAAAGCCTACCTTGGGTTTGCCAACAGCAGTCTTTCTGATGTCACTTGCAACCTCTTTGTGCAGGCCCATCTACCACAAGTGCCTCCGGTGACAAAATCCTGATGCCTTAGGACACTTCTACACCCAGCCTCCCCAACCATAGAAGAAGAGGACCAAAGGTGTCCCCACATTCCCCACATCCCCAAGCATCGTGAGACCTGAGCCCTCCTGTGGGTACCCCCGGACTGTCCCCCCAGTCCCTGCTAGCATCCACTCTCTAACCAGACCATTGAAGCAAATGGGACACCCGATGGCGGAACACACCTCTGCACCCACACACCCCAGAGCCCCTTGAGGTGACCTGTTGGTGGCCTTGGACCTTGCCCCATACTCACCTTAACTCCAGATGAACAGTCCTGTAAATCATTGACACATACACATATGCAGTGTCTGTTTCTTTCCAATAGGAGCATGCCTCAGTGCCTCCCCAAGTGACCTGTTGCTGCCGCTTTGGACCTTGCACCATACATACCTTAACTCCAGAAGAACAAGCCTGCAAGTCATTGTTAAGTGCCTGAATGCAGTATATGCCTTTTCCCCATAGGATAGCATTACCGCTTCCAGAAATTGCACTGTGACAACTTTTGAAATGTATAAAAATTAATTTCTCAAAAAGTACTTACCTGATTCTGATGATCTTGGTAAATTCATATAAAAATGTGTGTATTTTTTACAAATTTGTGTTGGATTTCTTTATTGAGTGTGTGCCCCACTTTCTGACTCTGTATGTGCAATAAATGCTTAACACTGTCCTCTGAATAAGCCTAACTGCTCGCCCACACCACCACAAAAGAGAGCTTTTAGGGTTATTTTGACCCAAGTCAGCCAATAAGGGTTGCCCCGGACTATCTGCACAGTGTCCTCTTACATTGGTACACTACATAGATAGCCAGCTTCCTACAGTGGAAAAATGTTAATGGATGATCTTCATCACAAATTAAAATCTTGAGGTTGTGGTCACACCACAATAACTTCCACATTGCAGATCTGCCAGAGTTCACAAACATGGGGAGACCAGATGAGTTTGTAGAAAATACACTATGCAAGCACTTTAGCTGCTCCAATTTAATGTCTATCTTTGCTGTTAAGAGGGCACATCATTCTCTTGTTCATAGGCTTCCCCAGGTCTCTGCTTCGCATCCACTGATTGTTCATATCCTCAATTCTCAGGATTGAGACACCATAATGCATCAATCAAATGAAAAAGGCATGCTACTACATAAAAGTTCCACATTGCTATATGCAGACTTTACCCTGCGGTCTAAAATAACCCGGCACAAATTTATTGAAGTGAGGAGACAGCTTCATTGCAAGGACATTAAATACTTAATGAAGTACCCAGTTTATGGAATTTGGGTTCTTATTGAGGGAGTGAAAACCCTTCTCAAGCAACAACCACAACCCTTGTCAGGGTAAACCACAAGAGTCACTAAATTAACCTGTGCTTAACCTGTGCTATGATAGCTTGGAGCAAAAGGTGTCAGGCTTAACTTAAAGGCACTGTGTTAATTATTTATGCAGCACACAAACAGTAATAAAGTGAAAACAAAGGACAAGAAAAAATCCCACACTAATTTAAATTAATAAATACTTTTAATATATAATTTGAGATCAATCAGTACAAATGGAGTTATGATTTTTTAAAGATTAAAGTTAAAAATTGTGCGAAAAAGAACAAAGCACCAGTGCCAGGTATCTGGCAGCACAAGACCAGGGCAAAGTAAAGGGTTAAGGCCTGCCCCAATGGATCGTGGTTCTGCTAGACAGAGTGGATTGGGCCTTGTCTCAGCTTACCTTTGGACTTAGAAGAAATTTTGCAGAAAAAATGTCTAAGAAGGTAAAGTTGAGCAGGATAAGGCAGTCAGCGGTGCCTGAGGAGGAGACATAATCATCAGGGAGATGCTGGAGGAACACATGGTGAAGGTTTCTATGCTCGTATGTAACACTTTTTTGGAAGTTGAAAATCTCTTGTGGGACAAAGCTGTGTGCCAATGAGATCTCCACAAGACTGGATACCTTTCAGAAGAGGAGCCTATGAACAGGATTTGCTGCTGTGAGGAAGAATGTAGCAGGAGCTACCACAAAGTAAGGCCAACCAGTGATGAATCCTGTGTGGATTGGTGAGCACGTAGGTCGTAGTCTCCTGTCAGTTTTCAAGGCAATTTGTGGCTGAAATTTTGCTGTTTCAACTTTGGGTTTTGGGCTGTTTAGGCACTTTTAGCCCCATTTTCAAGGGTCCAAAACTGAGTGGCACCATTTGGATGGGACAGTTTATTTCAGTCTAGGTCAGTGTTCAAATTAAAAGTTGTTAGAGATTTTTGTATTCCTTTCAACTCAGAACAGGAGGCTAGCCAACTAGCCCTTGCAGTCACGTTTGTAGTCCTGGAATCAAGCAGCAAGGCAGGACCCAAGCAGGGCCGTTGTCTTTGTGTACAAGGTAGGCTTCAAGCAGCAGGGAAGTCCTCTGATAGTAATAGTGCAGTCCTATGAAGTAAAAAGCAGGCTTGAAGCAGCAGGAGATTCCACTGACATACAATACAATTCTTCTGTGGGTCTTTCACTGGTTCAAGATTGAATCAAAGAGTTGGTCAGAAGTCCTATTTGTATACTTGGTACCAGATTTGAAGTGGAAGACACTTCTAGAGTTTTCCCCACACAGATGTTTCTGGAATTTCCTTCCTTCTTGCCCAAGCTTCAACATGTCTAAGATGACAAATGGCTTGTGTCAAATCCTTTGCGAGTGTGTTGAGGCAACTCCTATGGAGCGTAAGTGGGGCTCTGCACAGCTGCACTCCTCCTATCCGGACAGGATGGCCCATTGTTAGAAACTGGTTTACGGGTTGACTGGGGTGTGAGTCTTTGTTAAGCAGAAACGACAATCCTAGTCAAGGTAAGGCACCAACGATCCCCAAATTAACCTGTGCTCACTCTCTCTTAGCTTGGCCCAGAGCAGTCAGGCTTGACTCGAAGGCAATGTGTAAAGTATTTGGCACCAATTTACACACTAAAACAGTGAAAATATCACACAAAAAATGACCCCACACCAAATTAGAAAAATATAACTTGATTTCATAAATAAACCAAGACAAAAAAAAGAAGAAAAATCCAGTAATTAGAACTTGAGTTATGCATTTTGAAAGAATAAACTATAAAACAGTGCTTAGAAGCAAGAAGAGCCAACTGGTGATATTTGATTGCACCAGACCAGGACAAAGTAAAAAATTCAGGCCGACCGCCACGGAGCGTGGCTGGTCTACAGGGATCCCATTAGGCCCACTGAACCAAAGTACCTTAAATCCTGGTTGAGGAGTTTTGTATGGCTCTTAAACGAATATGCGTCACCCAGTCTGTGTGATGCATCACTTCTGAGATATGGCTATGCTGCGTGGGGGGATCATGGTGTGTCAACATCAAGGATCCTGTAGATGAAGCTTGCGATGCAAAGACCTGTGTCGAGGATACATAGTGCAGTAAAGATGATGTGTTGGTTTTGATCCACGCAGTGGCGGCGATGTAGAAGTTCACTGTCATTGTCGAGGCTGCCATTGATGAGGGATGCAAGGATCTTGTGCCAGGAAAAGCATTGCACAGGGGCAGTTCCGAGGGCCATGCACCTGTGTCAAGATGCACTGATGCAAGTTTGTTGCGTTTGTTCTGACCCACACAGTAGAGGATTCACTGGTCAGGCAACAGCGGTGATGCATCAGTTCTCCACCACAGTAGACGATATATTGGTACCGCAGGAGTAAACACCTCAAGTCCACTTCCAAGGGCTCAGGAATGGAGTGGCAGCACTTGGCAGGATAGATTCACAGATGGGAGAGTCCCGGTGGAGAAGCAGGATGGTTGGAAGTATTTTATGTCGCTGAGACTTCAGATCAGGGCATCAGCCAACTAGCCCCTAGAGTCATTCTGGGTTCTGGGGTGGAAAGATGCAGGTTCATCCTTCTCAATCCGATGTAAGAGGACAGCAGACACAGGTCAGTCCATCAAAACAGAAGTTCAGCCGAGTGGCAGGCCTTACGCATCCCAGCAGTCCATCTTCATTGCAGAGTATCCACAGGTCCATGAGTGTACTGAAGTGGTAGTGTCTGAGGTCCAGTATTTATACTTTGGTGTCCTGGTTCTGGAAGGTGGGAGAAACTTCTAGACAGTGGCTCTAAGTGCAAGGTATCCCTTTCCTCCCTTGCCTTGGCTCCCAGCTTGCTTCAGTGACAACACAGGGATGTTAAGCCCTTTGAGTGTTGACAGGACACAGCCTATTCAGGTGTGAGGCTGTGTCCACCTCCTCCCTCCCATCCTTCCCAGGATGACATATTAAGACACACCTAAGCTCCAGTGTGTGGCTGTCTGGGAGGAATACACAAAGCCTAACTGGCAACTATACCCAGTCATGTAAACAGAGAGAGGCTGCAGGCACCAAATGGCTAAGACAAGAAACTTTCTAAAAGTGGTATTTTCAAATCTGCAATTTAAAATCCAACTTCACAACAACTTAGGATTTTAAACTGTGATTCCAGAGACACCAAACACGAAGTGGTCATCTATTCCCATTTGGAAGCAACACTTATACGGTACAATAAGGCAGCTCCAATGTCATCTTATGGGAGAAATAGGCCCTGCAGTAGTGAAAAACTAATTTTAGAGCTTTTCACTACCAGGACATGGAAAACTAAAAATGTCCATGTCCTACTCTTTAAATACACTGCTTTCTGCCCTCTGAGCTGTCAAAAGCCTACCCTAGGGGTGACCTATATGAATTAAGGAGGAATGTTTGTTTTGTCAAGTTGACGTGACAGTTTAAGCTGTACACACAGGCTCTGCAATTGCAGGCCTGAGGCAGGTTTAAAGGGCTACTTAAATGGGTGGCACAATCAGCGCTGGCCCACTAGTCACATTTAATTTACAGCCCCTGGGTACATTATTAGCATCTGATAAGTAATGCCAAGCAATGAATATTCCAATATGACCATGTTTCAATGAGTGAACACATGCATGTTAGCACTGGCTAGCAGTAGTAAAATGATCAGAGTCCTAAGTCCAACAAAATTACATCCATCAAAAGTGAGGAGGAGGGGCAAAAAGTCCAGGGGAAGACTACCCTAAGGCTGATATGTCTAACACCCATACTGCCAACACTTAGTTCCACTTTATTTCACTATCTGTGAGGCATACACATGAACCAACTACCAACTACACCTAGTCCTGTGAACCAGGAAACAAGGTGCAGGCACCAAATGATTAGGACAAGAAAATGCCAACTTTCTAAAAGTAACATTTTCAGAATTGTGACTTAAAATCTGGCATTACCATTAAAGAAGATTTTAAATTACAATGCCTTAGAGCTCAAACATGACATTTCCACCTGTCCCCAAACAAACATTTTCACTTACTAAATGTAGTAAGTTGACCTAATGTTATACTATGGGAGAGTTATGCCTTGCAGTAGTGAAAAACAAATTGAAGACTCTTTCACTACCAGGACATGCCAAACGTAATGCACATGCCCAGATTTTAAGGTGCTCTGCACCCTGACTTAAAGTCTTTTTAGGTCCTACTTAAAGGGGTGACATATGTATTAAAAAAAGGAAGGCTTAGGCTTGGAAAAGGGGTTATTGTGCTCCAGGTCCACTAGTAGCATTTAATTTGCAGGCCCTCTGCACATGTAGTACCACTTAACTAGGAAATTACCAGTAAATTAAATGTGCCAATTGAGTGGAAGCCAATTTTACAATGTTTCAGGGAGAGAACACAATCGCTTTAGCACTGGTTAGCATTGCTAAAGTACAGAGATTCATAAATAAATAAAATCAAATTTCAACAAACAGGAGGGGAGAAGGCAAAAGGTTTGGGGGAAGACTGCACCAGAAACTGACAGATTTAACACCAGAAAATTTTAGGATCAAAAGAAGAATTTTCATTGACTCTGGGAGAACATTAGCGTTTGTCAAGACTCACATTTGGCTTGTTGACGGCGTCGGACTGAAGGGACTTCTGAAACACCTAAAATTGACGAGAACACCGATGGCAGTGGTGCAAGTTATAGTTAGTTCAGTTAAATATAACCGGTGAATTTCAGTTTTTCTTTTTGTTTAAAATATTGCTTTTAAATTGAAATGTTCAACAACCTCACTTTAACCTTTTTTCATTGACTATAAACTTATATCTGTGTGGGTCTATCCTACTTGAACAAATTGATAGAAAAGGTTGCACAGGAGCGGTCTTAGTGCCATCACCATGCAGAATATCACCTACTAAATGAGATTCTGTTTGTTTCAATGCATTGCGCACCTCAGTGTTATTGCCTGGTTAACGTGGTTTATTTGAGCGATTGGAGTAAGTTTAACTTTGTAATTAAAGGCAGTGCTTGGAACCGTGTGATCAATCAGTGCTTTGAAGGTTTTGCAGTTGGTTAAAATTGCTTTAGGCTTCTGCTGCTATTTATAGAAGAAAGATCCTTTTAAATAGAGCTTAGTAATTATTAGACTATAGCATTAGGCAGTTTATGGCAAAGAACATTTATTTGTCTAACAGAAAAGCTTAAGCTAGCAAACCAAGCTGCATGCGAGTTAAAGGGAAAGATTTCAAACTAAAACGGAATCTGGTTCAAATATTGTAAACTTTGTGAAAAGCTATGGACACAAAAAGATACATTCTGGATTTCTCAAAAATGGTGTACATTTTCAAAGGTACATTTATTGTACGAGGCAAAGAAAACACGTGGGCAATTAAAACTACGGCTATGAAGTTGAAAGCTCTGTAGGTGTGGTTTTCCAATATGTTTTCGTGAGAAAAATATCTGGGGAGAATTCTTGCTATAAAAGTATTTTTTGTGGAGATTTCTTCCATAAATCGTATTTTAGTTTAATTTTGCTCACTCACTTATCTAACAACTATGCAAATAAAAAAATAAAAAAACATTTTGAATTTGAAAACCTGTAATGTTTAACACACATGATCGCGATCCCTTGGAATAAAAAAGCATAAAATATAACTATAGTTGGTAAACCAATTCATCTGTCTTTTCCTATAGTTGCTGATAGGAGCTGACAATTCAGTTGCTGACTTTGGAATTCAGTCCTTCGATCTAAATACCACTTTAGGCACAATGTCCTGATCCAATTCTCAGAAAAAAAGAAAAACAACTAAAGGAAATAAGGTTTTTAAAGAATAAAGGACCTTGTCTTTGAATATTTACATTTGCTTTTGTATTTTCACTTCTTCTGTGCAACCAGGATCTGGAACAACATCACCCTATCCTTCAAAACCACACAAAACTTCTCCAATTTAGGAGATAGTTGAAATCACACCCTTTCAAAGAACACTATTTCGTGATGCTGTAATACTTATTGACTGCATCTTTGCCCGTGGCCACGCAGAGTATTTGTTTGAGGTTTGCACTACACAAATACAACAAACATACCGACATACGCTGTCCAGCTCCATCTTTCCTCATCATTTTAGCCATAGTTGTCCACCATTTGTGATCCTGTTCACCACAGTTGACAGGAAGCATCCATCCCCCACCATTAACACGAAGATCAACGTGGTGAAGTAGTTACACAAAATCTGACATCTGTTCAATCTATGAACCATGACCTTCACTTGTCTGGTACTCTGCTGATGTCATGCTCGCAATGCCCCGCATTTTTCTGCATCCACCCAATCTTTCTGTGTCCTTCTATCTGGACTTTTCTCTGTGAGATTACTTACTTCTGATTGTGTTTGTAATTAATTGTAATTGCATTTATATAGCAATTACTGTCACTGACAAGTCATTGAAATGCTTTTCGGCGAGCAGCACACTACTCCGGAACCCAAAAAGGATTAGTTGTCTTTCAGGCACCACCCTGTTTGTGCCTTTGTAATGACTTTGCTTGCACCAGTGCGTTTACCATCAAAGTGAGTGCACTTTATTCTGCCAATGTTTCCTCTGCCCTACCCTCTCTTCCCAACACTAAAAGTTAAGGGGTACCTTCTTCCCCTTGACTTCTCCTGCTAATAGAACATTGGCTCAGGAAGCTCTACCTCTGTATCAATAGTTTGGACTCCACTTAATCATGCTTTGAAAGGAAAAACCAGTGTCTATATTTAAATGAGTACCTTCTCTGTGCACCCTTCTCCAAATCTGATCTATGGCTATTGTAACTTTATGCCTCCATCCTTTCCCTCCCCTGTGTCTGTGTGTTCCAGGTCTCTCACACGTTCTCAGTCATCCAATGACGTCTGTGTCTTTGACACTTCCCATCCCATTTTTGGTAGAAACCGCCTTCTACTACTCTCTTTCCTTCATCCTGCATTCACAACTAACATATCACTTCTACCCTTCAACAGCTGCTGCCAATAATGGGTTTTTTACATCACAAAAAGACAGTACTTGTGACAGGCAAGTGGGCTGGGTAATTGGCAGTCAGATGCTGGAAAATTACTGGTGAGCATCCAAAACTGTCTTAGCAGTTTCACCCTAAGCACTGATGTGCCCAAATTTCCCTCACTGCTTTGGCCTGCTATTGTCGTTGTCCATCTCCACATATCACTATTGCCTTTGTTCTGTTTTCATAACTCTTGACATGCAAGTCATAGTCCATAATATGAGGGATAGCGGCGCTCCCCCCTCCCAATTAGGGCAGAGGAGCGTCGCCCCCCTGCTGCGAGTGCAGCAAACCAGTGAAAAATAAAATGGTAATAAAAATAATTACCATGTTATTTTTCACTTTTCCCAGCCTGAGCAGTGTTTGGGGGTGGGCTACTGTTGACTGGCAGCAGGGAAGTGGTGTTCACTCCCCCAGTTTACACTACGCATGGCAGTTTGGCTGGCTGTCTTGAGCTGGGCAGCCTCACATGCGCAGTGCCTGCTGGAGCGTCGAGGGAGCCGACACCAGCCAATCCTGGCTTTGTTTTCATGCTGCTCATCTGAAGCATGAAGGCGTTGGGATTTGGAGAAGGGAGCTGGCTGAAACTCCATGAGGTGCCATCGCATCGAGGAGCATGGATAAGTAATTTTTTTTTTCTTTTTCGTGTGGGCCCACTGACAGGCACTGTGAGAAAGTCACATTGCCTTCAACTTTAATTCCAGAGCTCTTAGTCACGGTCCATTATAATAACGAACCATGATCAAGAGCTTAGAATTATCAGCCAAAGGCATTGTGAGTTTTTTACTGTGCCTACCACTGGACCGGAACTGGCTCGATGACCCTTCACTGTTGAAGATCACCGGCCGCAACTGATGAGGGAGCAATTGTAATTGTATTTATATAGCATTTTCCACCCCTGACGAGGCGTCAAAGAGCTTTTCGGCGAGTAGCACGCTACTCCGGAACCCAAAATGATTACAGTACGAAATAATACAAACAGAATACATTTTCGGAAGTCTTCCTGGCTGCAGATATCTTTCATTTTCCTTCCATTTTTCCAGCCTTCCTCCTGGGGTTACTAGTGTGATAGCTGTGGTATGTTTTCCCAAAATGGGATTCTTAGCAGGCCTGCACTGGGACAGCCTCTCTGTATGCCAGGCTTCAGGAGGGCCTCCATTTTACTGTAGCCATGGGGTCCCTGAGTGATACTGAACACGCCTGATACTGCATGGACTCGGGCAAATATTGAATTGAAGAGGCACATTTGAGTTGTTGTGGTCCTGCACTTCATTCGAATGTGAGAAATGGGCCCTTATCCCCTCGACATAGCACATAACATAACCTACTTGGTTAATCACTGCCCTCCCTTCCCTCCTTAAACTTTGCTCCATCCTCCCTCCCCAAACAATTAAATAAAGCATGCATAGTAGCTATGATATCACTTGTCGAATTTCAGGACTTGTGTTTTTTAACTTTTTATTCACATTGTCCCGAAGCTTTTTAATACACAATAAAACATCGAAACGCTTGATGGATGACTGGTTCAATTAAAGGTTTGTTAAATCATAATTAGCTACTGGAGGAATAGTATAGTTTAATTCCTCCATCCGAAATAGCATAAAGTATTTTATAAAACTATGCTTTACTATGTTAATGTCATATTAGACCTTAGACATTGGAAACGGCTTCTTTAGCACTTCATATACAGTGAGGTCACATGAGAGGTGAAATACATGCGTCAAACAACAGACTGCAGCTGGCCCTGTCATCAACAGGTTTCTTCCATTATGTGTAACTCCACACCAAATGTGTAAGGGAGCCCTTTTAAACGGAAAAAGGTGTCTACACTTTAACTTGATGTTTCTTGACAATATCCACTGGCCTGATCAAAGGACTAGTAGATGAACACCTCTAATAAAACGTGCACGGTTGGATTCCAATTCTAGCGAAGAGCTGCTTTTCATTATTTGTGTATTTATTTTAGTCATTAAACGGATTGTAAAGTCCCTGGAATAATGATAAATGTGCTACATGTTTTCCTGTATAACATGGTAATACTGTCATAAACATCACACAGTTGAACTCTCACTGAAGCGTGCATTGCATTGAAAGATAACAATATGACTCTCACAAAGAGTTGTACCGTGTTGCATGCGTTGTGTCCGTATACCAGTTGTTAATAAGATTACTGATGTTCAGCTGTATGCACCAGCAATCCAAACAGAAAGATCGCACATTTGGGAAACTTTGCAAAGTTTTCGTTGTCACAACAAAAGCTATTGTCCTAGGCCACTCACCTTATTTCCCTGATGCAGCAGATATTTTTTCTTCAACTTTGAAATTTGAGATTCAAAATGTTACTAACTTTTTCTTGTGTCACAAGGCAGTGCTACGATTAATATTGTACTTAAGAAATAGCCTCGATGTAACATAAAGAAGTGTTTGGAGGGACTTCTAACTGGCCTTCAAGTGACAACCACATAATGGCATCTACAGCCTTCATAATGAAGTGCGATTCTTGGTAAAAGGACGGATGTCTCTCAAAGGAGACTCATGATGGAGACTCTGCTGGTCATTATTTCTGTTCTGCTTCTGGGTTTTGTTTTTAACCTCCCCTCATTTTAGAGGACGCCTACCTCCACATGACAGTCACCAGAGAACACCAGCATTTCCTTTCCTTTGCAATCAAAGGAACCCATTATAAGTTTACCCCCTTTGTGTTTGGGTTAAGCATTTTCAGGGGGGTTCTGATTCGTGTTTTTAGTTTTCTATAAGAAATAATTTTTGTTTTATCCCCACATTGGCATGTGGCTTCTAAAGTCCTCTTTGTCTCCTCTATTTTTTTAAGACACATAGATTGTGTGTGATCTTCTGTGGCACATGCATGGTTGCCTTAGCATTAAGAATTCCATTATTTCCCTATTACAGATTTGATTAGTGCATTCTTCAACATGATAGCGAGGGTATATTTTCTACCACATCCCTAAATCCTGAAGCCCATGTTTTGCCTGTCTCATTTCTTCCGTAGCAGAGGGCCTTCAAAGGAAAGGGTCGAGGTCCAGGCAGATATAGATTCCAACATTTGTGTGATTCCTTTGGCAAGGCCACGTTGGTACTCTTTCAGGAGACATCTGTAGCACTCCACAGATCCTGCTTCATTGGAATACAAAAGGTTGATTGGTACGTGTCCTAGTATAGCCATCACTTCCAGTGTTGACTGGTTTAAGTTTGCAAAGGAAAATTAATTGCCTCACTCCATTCCACCTCCATTATCACCATAACGGTCATGAATTTGATGAGACGAGGACACACTTGCATCTGTAGAATTTCAAGGCACATGAAGTGCCCACACGGCAAACGGCTCATTTATTTGAGGAATCTCAAAGCGATAGTCATTGTTTGGTGCTATCCAGTTTCTAAGCCAGAGCTTAACCACTTTCACATGACAAGTCCTTTTCTGCAGCACACCTGTTTTGTGTTATCTCAAAAATCAGAAGGCTTGTGGAAAATGATGTCTTTCCTAGCCATATGAGGCAAATGATGTTATAGAAACATTTTGGTGTAAATAGCATTGTATATGTTAGTAGTCAAAAATATTAAGGCATATCAAATGAGTAGAGTATTCCTGTTCTGCCAAGATTTTTACCTCTACCAGTTGATAAGACTTCATAAGGGTGGAGATTCTGCAGTGTAATATAATCACTTCTTAGAAGCATTCTCTAACGCCCAGATTATGAACAAGAGATGGCAATAGCTCTGCATTCATTACAGGTTTCCTGTCCCTATGATCTGAGTTAGGCATTCTGGTCATTTTCTTAACCATACGTTTTCTGGACAACATTAGGAAAAATCAAATTCAGTAATGCTGATAATAACTCCCTAGTCATGTATGATTTTGTTATCTTATTACATTCCTTGCGATGTATACACAGCATTCTTTCTCTCCTCTACCATTTCCCAATATGTTTTCCACACTCAGCCTGTGACAATTGTCCTCAAGTTGTTGGCTATGGGGATGTGCCACTAATCATGAAGTGCCAGGACTTCCAAGAGATATGGCCATTTTTATTCAGCAAACAATATTTCCCTCAATGTATGATATTATGTCCAGGGCAGATGTGATTAAATCCACCGGTTGTTATTTTGTTCAAGCTGCGGTTTTGTAGGGGAGATGGCGGAGTTGACTTTACTCATGTAGGGAACTGCTCTTTAGGCCTTTGAGAGAATCCTGGATTTTTCGTGCACAGATTAATGCCTTTGTGACCTATCTGTTATATTCTTTTTTCTTTTCCAAAAGGCCAATCTCTCCTTCCTTTAGTTGTCCTCTTCTGTTTGAACCCCCATAGCAGTTCCCTTTTAAACTATACAATGCACTTGCCCTGCCTCTCAATTTTCTATGTGGCAATTTTTGTTGCTTAGCAGAGATTTTTAGGCTATTAGAATGTAGGGTTCGGCTATGATTTGGAGTCCCACACAAATTATGTGAAGAAACCTATGCACGAATAGATAACATCACAGAATTTCCTGATGCAAGGTATTGCACAATGCCCTGACTAATGGGTATTAATTCTGCATGTCACAATTCGGGACCCCTTGTGATTGACTGCAAGCACAAGGTTTATGGTCAGCAAGGAACAGCACCATTCCTGTGTTGGCATTCTCAAACTGGAAAGCAACTTTTAAAGCTGCCAGTGTTCTTTAGGCAACAGGTGCTGCTATTTAAGTTACTAGTTTCGGCAAATATCAGGGGAAACAGGCAGTGTTCCCATGGACAACTGGCTGCTCCCTTGTGTCTCTGAGACTGCAACACCATTCACAAAAAGGAAAGGTGTCCCATAGGGACACCTTCCTCTTTGTGAATCAGTTACCAACTCCTTTGAGGTGGTGGCAACCAAGCAATGGTTTGCTAGCATAAATGTGGTTGCAAACCATTGATACATTTTGTACCGAATCACAATTAGGAGCAGACACCTCTTACATGCCCTTTCCTAATTCCAATTCAGTATGGGTCACTAAAACCATATTGGGAGTTGGAAAGGCTTTTCCAGCTCACAAAATGGGTTTAATACATATCAAGAAGCCATTTTGTAGTAGCAGGTTCTGTGATTTTTCAAACCACAGGGTTTACAATCACAAAATTACTGTATATCTGGCCCTAAGTTCCTTAAAGTTTCTGTCTGTCAACCTGCATTCACTTGTGCTGATTTCCTCAATTCAGTGGTTGGGATTACTGAGTTTGTTACATTATCACTTTCAGTTTTACAGTTTTTATTGGAGGACATTGTTCTCCAGAGTATTTTCAAAGTTTTTCAAGAGTGAGATAAAGGGGCAGGTACTCAATTAAAGAGGCATGAGGTGGTTTTAACATTACATCTGTTTAATTGCCTCAGCCACAGGTTTTTAAGCAGAGGTTCAGGTGGCTGCACTCTTTCTTTTGCAAACTAAGCACTGCCTTCAGTTCAACTCTACTATACATAGGTAAAAATTCTCCTTCTTCTCCCCGATTTCTTATTTTACCCTGCTGCTTTGAATCACTATTCGGCCTTAACAAACAAAACAAAAATGAAAGTAGATGATCATTTCTGTAAGACTTTTGGTTAGGCCTTCAGTAAATACTGACTTGCTTGTCAACCAGTTTTGCCCCAACTGCAATGATTTCTGGATCTTGAGTGCTGATTTCTTTTGTCGTGGAAGAACACAGATCATGCATGTGTACCATGACGTAGGTCTGTCAAATGGATTGTGGTCTTGTTGGACTGGGAGGTATGCACAAAGAACTACCCTCATAGTGGTGGGAGGCTACTGCCTTTGCCAGGAAGGAGTAGCATGATGCTGGTGGAAGCATCATACCATGTAGCAATCAGTAGAAGTGGACAGGCCTTTTCATCTGTGTCACTGGTGCTGACGCGGATACGCGGTAGAAATATTAATGAGTGTTATGCATTTTGATTAACAAGAAAATGATAGTAAAATTTTTAACGTAAAATGATTAATGTGCACATTTGAAAATGCGCCCACAAAGAGTGGCTGCCATGATTCACGAGTTATACTAAAATGACAAAACAAAATGTGTGAAATATTGAAAGCATATAATAATAATGTAGTGTTACACCATATTAAGATGTATAATGTATGTTTTGCATTATATTGTAGAGCTAACCTAGCTGAAGTTGTGGCCTAGTTTTGCCAGGCCTCATGCAGAAGCTGAATTACTAGCACCATAGAGATGCTGATGTATTGAACTGTCCCTGAACTTCTCATGTTAATAAGGTCTGCTTAGCTAGAATTTTCTGCAATGTACCGAAAATGAGTGAATCAATTCACAACATATGTTGTGTAAAGCAGACAAGATGTACTTTCCCAGGACTCGGACAATAGAGACACTGACTGAAGAAGAAGATGCAACATTTTCGATACCTGATGAGCCGGATGATGAGGACATCATACAGTGAACCAATCAATTAACTAAGAACGGCGCAATCTTAGAACTTATTGATTCGTAAAATAAGCATTATTGGTTAGGGTAATAACTGGTGATTGACTGACCAATTAGGAATTAGGGGGATGGACTGGGTAACCTTAATAAAAAGTCATGACAAAGGGCAAAATCTTTAGATGCGAGGGGAGAACTGATGCAGATATTAGATGTCGGAAGACGCAATTCGAGATTCTATCATTGGGCTCATTCTCTTGAGAGCCTGATGCGTTGCTGATCGATTGATGACCTGAAGACGAAGACTGACTTTGTTGCTGATCCATTCTTTGGATAGGTAGCTATGACAATGTGACTGTTGACTTTTGTGTCTTTCTTTCTATGTACCAATTGCTCTGTTTAAATAGTTATTCTTTTAGGTAGATGTTTTTCCAAATTCACTTTCTAAATTGTTTTTGGCACGAAGTCACACATGCTAATGCTAATCTGGGTTAGGTAAGGTTCCTTTGGGTAACGCTGACAGTGACAAATAATTGGCAAACTGATTGCTGAACTCTGCTATTAATGCTGTTATATTCATCTTTGTTGGCTTATGCTGAGGCATTCGAGCATATGTTTTCTCAAGTTCTGATTTGATTATGTTATTGGTGGTCATTAATGAATTAATTCTGAGTGAATTGAATAAAGTTTGAATTAACCTTATGACTTAGAAGTGTAACAAATAGGGAAACAAAATTGCTAAAACGTATATTGAGTTGTGGTTATTCATGGAATGTTGATATAACTGATTAATGATTAATAATTCTCTTAGTGGTTTTTGATTGGGTATATTGGATGTTGATAAAATTGGTCACTACAGGGCTAGGACACTCCATGCGATCCAAAAGGTTCATCGGCCTATACGCGTCCCCTTGTAAGTTTACTTACTAACGACCAGGCGCGCTAGCACTGGAATGATGCTTACTGGCTTACTCATGTAAAACTCAGCAGCTGTGTGCTTAACTCATCCTTGGCTAATATCAAATTAGTTTAAAGCACTAACCTCTGGTATAGATCTAGTGGGAGCGATATGGGACTCCAGATGTGAGCTACCAATCCCGCTCCAGTGCTAGAGCCTCTCCCATGAAAAATGTAACCCCCATGAGGTGAGGGCCGAAGAAGAGGAAGGAGAATGGGGATGAGAAAAAGAGAGATTGACATGTTGACACCCTCATTCTAAGTCTTTCATGTCATGCTCTGAGCTTGTTTTCACAGAAGACCAAGTGACTGCCCTGTTGGTATCTACAAAACAAGAGTGAAAAATTGAGTGTCTTATTTTTATTCACTTTCAACTACATGCACTCCTTTCCTGTGTTCTATCACTCACATACCCTGAGGTCCCTTTTTCCTTCCTAATGGCACTGAATATCTGTCTTTCATGTCTTTGTATTTCTATGGGCTCTTACTCCTAATGGCAGAAATATAGCACTGCCTTTATTATTATTTGCAATAATCTCTTGCAAATGATTAAAAGATCTGTTAACTGATGACTCAGAATAAATGTATCACATGATTGTTCTAATTCTTTAAGTCATTTCAAGAACTCCTGTAATCACAGTTTTTCTGCTTTTGTGTAAGTGAGTGAAACCACCAATTCCTACTAGTCAGGTAAGTGAAATCCCAATGCGAGATCATAAACTTGTAACTGATTCTGGTGTGACTTGATCTTTTCACATTTATTTTCTCTTTCAGGTTTGTTGCGGTGGACCGGAAAATGCTGGTGTGCAGGCACAAAGTCTTCTGTGATTCAGCATGGGTGCAGGAGCCTTGTAACCGGAAAGCAGATCTTTGGCAGGTAACTTGCTAACAGCAAGCAACATGCTGCCATATGGACGTGATTTAGGTAGGGACCACAGCCAAGATGGCTGCGATGTCTTGCAAGGGGTTAAACTCTTGTGGGATTTTGAGTACTGGATCTTCACCTGGAGGAGAAAGTGCTTGTCTTAATGTCCATTCAGTGGTCCTCAGCAGGACTTATGCCTTCTAAGTCCACTTTGTTTTTAGGGGAAATTAACTAAACCTCCTCCAGATGTCCTGGGCAGATAGTCTCTTGGTGTGGTGTTGTATGCAAATGCTGGGTATATGTGTGCCTGTGAATGGTATAGTACATAAAATAATCTGTGTTCCATTTTGAGAGACCAAGGTCTGATTGGATGAGAATGAAGAGGTACAGGAGTCCCTCAGACAGATTTGGGGATTACTGCATTCCTGTGAGCAGAGTGGGACACACACTGTAGGAAGGAGAGCCACGTACTTCAGTACACTTCAAATTGTGCTCTTTGATGCAAGGAGAGGTCACTGCAAGCAACCTGGGAACATCTCAGGAAGGGGATGGGGCTGATAAGAGAATATTAAAGGGTAGATCTTGGACCCTAGGATAACATTTGATGCACATGACACTGTGGCTGACATCCAGATTTAACCTCTAGACACTCTGAGCACAGATTTAGAGTTGCTCCTGCTTTGACAGTCTGCTTTCTGGAGGAAGGGTAAGGCAGAGGAGGGGGCACTTCATAAAGAAACAAACCCCAGCACAAACCTTCAAAGACTGAGAACCTAAATCGCATTTGGTGTTTAGAAATGAACAACAAGAAAGGGAGTTCAAGGGTCCAAAAGTTGTCAACTGTCAAGCAGCTAGTTAGACAGTGAAAGGAGGAGCAATTCTGCAAGACGTCTGCCTGTGACCAGGGCTGGGGGCTAAGGCCTGCCAGTCTCCTAACTGGGTGAGGAGGCATCATCCAGGGAAATCCAAGACCATCTGCCCCTGGAGCACCAGTGCCTGCCTGCTTGCCAAGACCCGGTAAAGAAGAGGAGAGCACTTGGAGGGAGAGAGGTCCAGTGGGGGATCCTGGTGATTAGATCCCTACACACTGGTACACTTTTGACTTTTAAATGAGCCGGAGTCAGACTCCTGAGACTCTGATTACTACTGGGGTCTAATCTGAATCTCACCTATAGTGAATCAGGAACCACTCCAGTTAAAGCGAGGTCATTGGGGCTCAAGGACCTGCCTATTGAACACTAGAGCCCTGACCTCTGAGGGCTATGTGCATTGTTTGTGTATGCCATAGTTTACTTTGTGTTTCTATATAAATACTCCCTTTTCCCTAAAAGCATTCTTTGTCTGGATAATCATTTATTGCAGCTACTCAACACAGTTACAGCTGTACGCCTCTGTTGTGACCCTTTAACTACCTCCTCCCTCCCCAAGAAGACTTGGACTGCTCGACCCATGCTACAACTGAGTGTCAAGTGCTGAAGGCGTACTTGTCCCAGTTGCTCAGTATCCATTGTAAGTCAGGCCCCAGGACATCCGGAATAAAAGTTTCAGTTTACACTGACATAGCAGTGTTCAATAATGCCTAAATTCTGTACTTTTTTACTTCAATTTTGAAGGTGTAAACAGTTATGATGAACCTTTACAGAAAACTGAATATTTACAGCAATGAATCTTGGTTCAGATCAATGACTGA
Organism: Pleurodeles waltl; assembly: GCF_031143425.1. Lineage (NCBI taxonomy): Eukaryota > Metazoa > Chordata > Amphibia > Caudata > Salamandridae > Pleurodeles > Pleurodeles waltl. The sequence goes on from NC_090449.1 coordinate 981,214,582, forward strand.
AGCCTGCTGGAATTCAAGGAGATTTTTCATCACTGCAAAAAACCCAAATCAACAACCAAAGCCTCAACATACATCTAACCACTTTAGTCCCTTTATAATAGGATGATCTCCTCCCAACACTGACTTAATACCAGCACTTCTCTCTAGATCACCAATCCCAGATCCTCCACACTAATGACCAGCATTGGCCAGCCAAATCTGACCTACTTTTCACTCCTATCCAATTTGCAGAAATTTGCCTCTATAATACATATTCAGTATCAAAGCACATCTTAGAATCCTGTGACTTCTTAATTGACTTCAGTTGTGGCATCTTTGGCCTGACCTAGAACATTTTCAGAGAAAACTACACTACCTGACTCAGTGACCTAGCCTAACAGTGTACAAAATCATCCTAAAGGACAGTGAGGTTAGGAAGTGTAATCCTAGGTCAAGCTCTGACTTGACCTGTACTACCACTCCCAAAACTATATTCTCTTGTTTGAGTACAGAGCTTCCAGGTTTTCCAATAATCCCAACAAGTCTTTCCTCCTTAGCTGCAATCACAACTTCATAGAACAACTCCTAGAATTGGCAGTCCACTGAAAGAATAGATTTGTGATCATGGGTGATTTCAAGTTATGAACTGACCGAACTGACATAAAACCGGCAACAGACCTCACCAGGAACATGCAAATGTATGTTTTCCAGTAAATAGTTAGCAGCTTGACAAATGCAGATCACACACTTGATTTTGTCCTTATGTACAACTTTGAAACCTCAAATGCATCAGTACCATCACAAACCTACTCTGACCATTCCTTCATCAACACTAACCTCTCCAACCTTACTTACAAACACACTTCCCACAACTCCAACAACACCCTCAGACGTTTGTAGGGACTTAAAAAACGCCAAGGTTGAAGTATTGATTTCAATGAGCAAAGTTTAAACCTTGCTACCCATCATATCCCAATGTACATCCCTCCTAAAAAATATACTTACTAGATATTTTTGCTCGTGTCACATCCTGTCTCCTGTCCTAGATATTTTTCTCCTGTCACATCTTTGTAAAAGAAGGCAACAAAGCACTTTACATATAGTTCGATGGTGAACATAACAAACTGAAATATACCAACCTGAACCCTCAAACGCCAGTGGTCAAATCAAAGTCTAGAGAGCAAAAGCATTACAATTAAGAAACAATGGGTTACCACAGAACAATCACAAAAGCCAAAAAGGCCCAACTGATTGGAAAAATCTTAAGAGGTCTTTAACCTTAACCACAAATTGGCCAACAATGACATTCTGAAACAGCCACCCATCTGCCCCAGATCGATATATCAAAGACTTACTTAAGTTCTTTATATTGAAAATCTCGAAAAATCAGGCCATCTCACTCACACATATAATACATGTCTCCCAAATGGGTGGACAAAGGGGCCAGTTGCAAGGGAGTGGACGACAAATTTGTAAAGGTAGGATAGGCTGGTAAGTGATTCTCTTAGGGATGGACAGGAAAAAAGTCCAGCTTTGCCACTATTATCAGTATCACTGCTATCACTATCAGTCCTTTACAGCCTGGTCATCTGACAGTAGCACATCTTGGGAAGGAGGGTTCATATAGCTTTCTTCTCCTGACCGCAGAGCTCTGCTCATGGTCTCAATCCATGTCACAGACATGCCGCTCTTTATTGTTGTGTCTGCTGAAATGAGGTCTGAAAAACGACATCCTTCTATATCATCCTGAAGTGGGAGCACACTCTCTCCAGAGCCATGAGGGATCTTTCTCCACTGCATCAACCCTGCATTGCAGGAATCTTGTAAACCTCAAAACGTACTCAAAACCATTGTTCATGCCACACGTCAATGCACTGGTGAAAGGGCTCAATCTCCATTTGTTCCCACGGCTAATACTCTAATATTTCTAAATTGACATTGTAAAGCTATAATTACTACAAAACGCGCCCAGTATATATTACATGACCAGGGATGAGCGACGTCATAACACTATCTTTTCAAGATATGTGTACTTTTGTCTATTTTTTCAAATCCATGAATTCAGTCATCTGAGTGAAAATTGTACATGGCGACATAAATCACATCGAAATGTATTCAAAATACAAGTGAGAAATTAGTCTTTGGAGAAAATGTCCACAACTGCGGAGCACATTAGTTTAACAGTTGTGAAAAGCACTTTTTGCACAAACTATTACCCAACTGGACATACTTACAGTTTTTTTTTCCATTAACGGAAGTGCTCTGCAGCCTCAGCAGTAACAGAATTAGCCCTGAGAAATAATTTTGCTAGGAACTGTGCGTGACCCAGAAACATTCATGTACTTTACAGGATTCGTAACTGTCTCCCAAGCCTATTGTCTTTAAGCCACCATATTTGGGAAATCATATTGCACAATGCATAATTTCTCATTTAAAATTTCGTTGGAGCTAACACCTCTTTGAGGCTTGCCTGTTCGTTCAATGAAATCTGAGACTGGTATTAAAAAAAAACATTTTCTGAAGTTTAGCCCTCGCTTTCGGAGTGTTTCACTTTACTATTTTTGGGTTACTAATGGCTAACATACAGTGAAATTATAATTGTACCAGCGTTATGGCTCAGGGTCAAGAATCTGTAAATGAATGGTTGCCCCACCGATAACAGGATTACATTAATTGTTAAGCAGTTGGGCCCGTATTTAGGGGCATATTTATACTCCGTTTGCGCCAAATTTGCGTCGTTTTTTTCGACGCAAATTCGGCGCAAAACTAACGCCATATTTATACATTGGCGTTAGACGCGTCTAGCGCCAAAGTATGAGTAAAGAGCGTCATTTTTTTGCATGAACGCCTTCCTTGCGTTAATGAGATGCAAGGTAGGCGTTCCCGTCCCAAAAAATGACTGCGACGCAAATGCGTCGTATTTATACTCCCGGGCAAAAATCACGCCCGGGAGTGGTCGGGTCAAAAAACCCCCGCATTTGCGCCTCTTTTTAACGCCTGGGTCAGGGCAGGCGTTAAGGGACCTGTGGGCTCAAAATGAGCCCACAGCTGCCCTCCCATGCCCCCAGGGACCCCCCCTGCCACCCTTGCCCACCCCAGGAGGACACCCAAGGATGGAGGGACCCACCCCAGGGACATTCAGGTAAGTTCAGGTAAGTATAAATTTGTTTTTTTTAAATATTTTTTTGGCATAGGGGGGCCTGATTTGTGCCCCCCTACATGCCACAATGCCCAATGACCATGCCCAGGGGACATAAGTCCCCTGGGCATGGCCATTGGGCAAGGGGGCATGACTCCTGTCTTTACTAAGACAGGAGTCATGTAAATGGCGTCTGGGCATCGTTAAAAATGGCGCAAATCGGGTGGAGGCGATTTTTTAGCGTCAACCTGACTTGCACCATTTTTAAGACGCCCTAACGCCATTTTTCCCTACTCCGGCGCTGCCTGGTGTACGTGGTTTTTTTCCACGCACACCAGGCAGCGCCGGTCTGCTTGCGCCGGCTAACGCCATTCAATAAATACGGCGCCCGCATGGTGCTTCAGAATGGCGTTAGCCGGCGCAAAAAATGTTGACGCTAAACTGGGTTAGCGCAGTTTAGCGTCAAAAAGTATAAATACGGGCCGTATACTTTTTTAGCGCCGCATTTGCGTCATGTTTTAACGCAAAAGCGGCGCAAACTCACAAAATACAGTTGTAGCGGCGCTAAAAAAGTATAAATACGGGCCTTGGTGTCTTTTGCATCCTATGGAAGGGTGATCAGCTACCGTGTCTATTATTGTTCAGGCTAATGTCTGATTGGATAATAAAAAAGTGCCCTAAAAAATTTAGTCATTCATGGATCACAACTGCATGGATGTGAGGCAGGTGAAATCTCACCAGCCCTGCTCTGCTGAAAGCCCGAGGCGAATCTAGCATTCCTGCCCTTGCTTTATGAGCAGCGTCGCTTTGTCGAGAAGTACCTGAACTTTAGACTGTGGCCTGAGGAAAACAAGAATATATTGTGTACTTTCAGGTATGATGCCTAACGCAGGCCCGAGGCTGCTTATCACTTAAATGTTTTTTTACTTTTTCTCACAGAAAGAACCTGATTGTGGGTGACAGGACATTCATAAGGAGAAAATGAAGATGGCTAGCAAAAAGAGGAAGATTCGGCAAATAAATGTGGTTGGAATTGTTCCAGAGTTTTTGTTCAGCTTTCTTAACTTTTTAACTTTTATGGAGCCCCAGTGAAGCACTACTGAAAGACAGACATGCCAGCCTAAGCAATTTCTTTGATTTGTACATCATAAAAAATACACAAAAATATACATCAAGTGCACAAATTCTGAAATTTGTATTTAAATTGGCAAGACAATAAAGTACAGAAATCTACATTTCAGTTGTAATGGGAAGTTTGCAGCTTTTCACAATGATACTTTATTTCTAAAAGATTAAAGCGATAGGCAACATTCTAACATATGTCGTTGTATTGTTTGCTGTTAATTCATGCTGTCATTTTGTTAAGGCATACCAGTGGTTCAACTGAGGACACCAATCGTTCACACTAGGATTCAGTCAGTTGTACCTGAGCTGTCCCCATGAATCAAGCTAAGAATACCAACTTCATTTTTAGATTATAATATAAATTCATTCAAATTCACTGAGAGTTTTACATTTTCCTGTTTTACATTTTGCTTTTTTGGTAGCTTTAATAATAATAATATTGCTCCTCCTGCGTCCCTTAGTGAACCGTTGTACAGAGGTGACTTTGATGAGCAATAAGGAATGTGGACATATGGCGTCTCTTGAGATGACCATATGTGTTCTTACTAGCGATGATTGTGGCACTACATAGGCCACCCCAATCTAGGGAGCCAGGTTGAAAAGATGCTTCCATGCAAAATCTGAGTTAAAAGTCTTGTATTGTTGCCTCTAACCCATGCATTTGACCTTTTGGAGCTAAGGTCTAAATCACATGAAGGAATGACTAGTAAGTTTTATCTAGGAAATAAGACATGTATATTGATTTAGCCTTTTAAGGTCGAGCATAGCAGCTTGTTGCTCTTCTCGACATGTTGTAATCTATTCTGTGGGCTTTACCCATGCCCATCATTTTCATTTGTTCCTGGGCCTGGCTGTCAAAACTCCCTTGATGTCACTGGTGAAAGCATTTGTTTGTCCCACCTTGAAGCAGTTTTGTTACCGCATTAGCTAGTGACACTGTTACATAGAATATTGCCCCATCAGCGAGATACCTTAGTTTGTTGCATCATTTTTTTTATTTTGCCTCGCGACTTTGCGCTTTTGGTGATATGTTGTTTCTTCCTCTTCCTTGATTTCGGGCATCTTGCTGTTTCTTTGAAATGTCCGTGGGGTCTGTTTTTGTTTATTTTTATTCTTGCAGTTTTATGTAGCACCAACTCGATACAAAGGGGATACAGTGCTTTGCATGAGCACCGGTTACATTAAACAAGAACACATTCATTTTTGGTAGCATGGGGAGATTAAGTGATATGCCCAGAATCACAGGATGTTGAGCTGGTGCCGAGACTCGAACCGTGTTCCCCAGCTTTAAAGTCAGCAGCTCTGGCTCTTGCACCACATCCTTTCCCCTAGGGTTCTTTGTCTGCTGCGTGTTGGGGCAGTCTAGGAATAACTTGTTTTTTTTAAATATAGCACTTGGTAATAGGTTTTGCCATTTCATAACACTGCGAAGCAGGTGTCATTCCTAACAAAATAGCTATAATTCATTTGCATCGACCTTTCAGAGATGAAGAGGTGAAAAAGCTATGTTAGGACTGTAATCTGTGACATTCTCGTTCTGCTAAGACCTCTGGAGTGGGTGCATTAACCAACTGACTTGAGTAGTTGAGTTAACACTAGGCAATAGCACATGCTCTTGATAACCTCCGGAGGGTCACCAACCAAGCACAAAGGTTAGTTTGAGGCAAGAAGATAGTGAAAGATGTTGTTTCCAAAATGGTGGAAAAGGAGTTGTGACTCCTGACCCAAACACTTCACGGCCTCAAGCTTGATAGCAAAAAACGTCTATACTTTTGAATGTAAATTGGGCCTCTTCAAATAGAGTTCAGTTATCACAAATTCAATACAAAGGTATTACAGCGCTTTGCATGAGCACCGGTTGGATTACACAGGAACACATTCATTTTTGGTACTAAGCGGAGATTAAGTGATTTCCCCTGAATCACATGATGTTGAGCTGGTGCCGAGACTCAAACTTTTGTTCTGAAGCTCCAACGTCTGCAGCTCTGGCCCTTACTCAACATCCTCTCCCCTAGGGTTCTTAGTCTTGTGTGTGTTGGGGCAGTCTTTTTTTTTTTTATATATATAGTGCTTGGCAATACAGGTTATGCCATTTCATAGCACTGCAAAGCAGGTGCCATTCGTAACAAAAGCGCTATAATTCATAAGCAGTTAAGCTGCCTCTTCTATTATTCTTTTTGTATTCAGTCAATGTTTTTAAAAGTTAGGCTGGTATTGCCAATGAAGAGGAATAATTCCTTTAAATGTTTAACGCAGAAGTATATGACTGCCCTCTTTTCTTTGTTCCTAACTCTTTTGACCCGCTCATTCTCTGGGTAAATTGCCGCAAAGTTGCTTCTATGTGGCTTGTTTGGTGCTATAAAAGTTTAGGTAAGCACACTAGAAAGGGTTGCATCTCTTGGGTATCATAGCCAGTCTGTATGAATGAGGCAAAAACACTCCCAAGATGGTGGCCTTGATACGTCCTCTCTCCTGCAGCAACAGGCCTGGCAGGTTTTCTGTGGCACCTGCAGTACATCCACCACACTCGAAACCAAAACACATAGATACAAGACTAAGGCCCGCATTAGGACCTTGGCGGCAAATGCCACGATGGCCACCAACATACCTTCGCCATGGCTACCGATCGTCCACCTAATTATGACCGTAGGCAGAATTCCGCCAGAAGGCTGCCAAACCAGCAAAACACCACCTACCGTATCATGTTTCATGATATGGCCTGGTGGTGTTTTGCTGGCGGACGCTGCTGCTGGCAGCAGTAAAAGCAGGTAGGTTGGGTTCTCCAACAGGAGAGGGGGTGGGGGATGTTGTGTGCGTGTGTGGAGGTGTGTGGGACTGTGTGTGAATGCATGCATGTGTGTGTAATGTGTGTGTGCATGAGTGGGTGTGTGTGTATGTGCATGTTGTGTCATGTGAGTGCGTGTGTGCCTGGATGTATGTTCGTGAGTGTTGTTGTGAGTGTGTATGAATGTATGCATGCGTGTGTGAATGTGTGTATGCGTATGTGTATGGGTGTGTATGTATGTGTGTGTATGTGCATATATGTGGAGGGGGTCAGGAGGTGGAGGGTGGAGGAGGACTCTGGGGATGGGGGCGTGGTAGACCCCTATTAGTGCCAGGGAATGAATTCCCTGGCACTGATAGTGCCTACCACCATGGTTTCCGTGGCGGTACAGAAACCACGGAAACCATGGCGGTGGGTGGGGTCAAAGTGCCATGGGCGGTCTTGTGACGGCCTCCAGGCAGGAGTCTCCAGCCCGGCGGTCATTACGACCGTGGCAGTCGGTGTGTTGACTTGGCGGTTTGGCTTTGGCCAAAACACCAATGTCATAATAGTGGAGGTAGGTACCACCAGCCTGTTGGAGGTAATACCTCCACTATAGCACCGACCGCTGGGGTCATAATGACCCCTTTTGTCATTTACAATGCCAATAGCTGTAACTCTCACAAATGTGAGACCTATTATATTGCAAATGCTTGTTATTGAATAAGATGGCATACGTGGGGCAGTCTTGTACATTGTGTGCATGCTTCCAGGCCTCCATTAGCTCGTTGTCTTCAGTGCATGTGTGAAGCACGGCTCGTTGCTCGATAGTATCGCTGATCTGGCTTTAAGATGTCCAGGAAACCAGGTGCCCTGGAGGGAACTACAATCTCGCAGAAGAAGGAAAAAAAATGAGAAGACTGCAATTTCAAAGCCCTCATTACTGTCTGAGGACCTTCATTATTGTTTTGTTTCTATTGACTTCCTCTAAGAAGCCACATGTTTCTCACCCCCCACGCTCCCCTCCCCCAAACACACAGCAGAAGTTTATTAGTCTCTACAGACAACGTACTGTATGAGTAAGATGCTCAAACAGGACGCCCATGGTAGGAAAGGGACGCGAGGCAGACATTTTCGGAACATCAAAGACAAACCTGGAAATAACTGATACGCACAAAGTGCATTTAAGAGTTTCTTGCTCATAATGAATTTGAAACCGTTGACAAATTGGAGTCAATTGTGCCAAATAACAAACCCCTCCTCCAAACTAGTATATAAACTTTAAATCATTGGAAGTCAGTACTTTGACATACAAACCATTCTTCCGATGTAAAGTAGTGCATGACTTCATAGGCGTCAGTTCGTATCTACAGAGTGATTTCAACTTAAAAAGTGTTCGTGTTTATACTTCAAAGTCTATTAGAAAACTAAAACTTATTCCTAATGAAACACAGAGGGGCAGATTAATTATTTTTTGCACAGAGCAGAATTCAAAGTTGCTGTTCTGTGTTGCGCAAGTGAATGAAAGCAGCAAGGAGCCATATTTACTAATGAAAATGTCCTGCTGCGGCTCTTATCCCGAATGCTCTCATGTAAGCAGACTGCCTAGTGGCACACACAACCTTTGCACAACGTCTTGCACAGGTTATATACGGAGGTATATACACTTCCAACTCAAAATCTTATGCCTAGACACTTTCTATAACATTCCATACATTGGATGCTGTGCATTACATCCCATATGCAATGTGTGGAATGTATGAGAAATTACAACTTTTCTCCAACTTTGCATCTTCTTCAAGGAGGCATTATTTTTTATGCAAAACCATTCCGACTATGTTAGTAGAGCAGACTTTGCAATAAAAACAATGGGTGCCTCTGCTGATCTGCCCAAAAACCACCAATATAATTTCCCATTGACGCAGTGTGGTACAAAGCACTGAATAGCAAAGAGAAAATGGTACATTTTCAGATCAAAAAATCTTTTGTTCAGGAAAGTAAAAGTCCATCTTAGACAATATGCCACTTTGCATAACTTTGCATCACTTGCACTCTATATAAATCAGCCCCACCGTGTAACAACAGCCAAACCTAACTTGCTGCAAATACCCCAGCTGAACACTTCTCTGCCCTTCTGATGCGGCTGGTTTGATGATCGATCTTTTATAAAGTAAGCATGTCTTTGGCACTTGTTTATCTTTGGTAACAGATCACTTATGCCAACAATTAATCATTGTCAAAATCCTACAGAAAATAGCTTTCGTTGAGATAATTTTGTAAAATCTTCCATTGGTCTCTCATTGTGCTCAAAGTCTGCGTGCTGCTACTTCAGTTGCCCCTAAGTGTGTTGTGACATAGCCTCGTTGATTACTCTGTGTAAGTTGTAGGCCCAAAGGGAGTCTTGACATCAATGCTATGATTAATGCATAGTCCACATAGTATTTAAAGGTCCTATCGCTTAGAGGCATGTGAGTTTGTGGGAATTCCCAAACTTTGATGTGATCCCTTTCCACCCAAAAATGGTCAAAGATTAACTCCTGCCAAGAGATGGAGTAAATCATTTTCCAAGATAGGAAGTGGACTGGATTACCACCCACATTGCTGATGATGTAGGTGAAAGGCTTTCTCCAGGCCAAAAAATGAGTTCCCAGCTCCTTCCTGCTTTTCTCATGCCTCGTCCCCCGGGGGCAGTTGTATGTAGTACAGAAGGCCAATCATCAGGACAAGGGCATGGATGAATTGGCATGTGGCATTCCAAGTATTACTGGAACCATGTGCTTGGTTCAGATATCAAGACATACTACTCGGAGTATTTGTGTATTGCTGGAAAACGGAGAAGTAGGTTCAGGTAAGGATACAGATCTCCGCGCTGTACTTTTACTTTTAGTTTTCAAATTTGCATTTAAATTAATCGTAGGTGATGTATTTTATGAAGACATCTTCAGATATATGATCCTGGACCCTCCGGCCAGAGGAACCAGAGAGACGTTTATCAACACATACATAAATAAATCCTTCATCAAGCACAATACATGTCTATACTCTCTCCAACCTCATTGCATAGAGACACAGGATTAATTATATTTTAAACCCATCTTATGTTTCATTACCATTGCCTCTGTATATTTTTTATTGGTAGAATTGGTACTGACAGTAATAATTATTTTTTCATGTATTTCCATTCTGAGCACATATGCGTTATTTCCTTATGTACATGTGACATAACACGTGAAGGTTATTATAAGAACAATATTGCTCGATGTCTCTTAAATACCAACTGTCATCGAGGAAGAGGGGCATTTTATTAGTAAGTGACACGATCCTGTGGGTGCAAGTAACTCCTTTTAGTTCAAGGCCGTCTAAACTTTGCATGTGACATGCATGGAAGCAAAAACTTATTGAATTTGCTGATACAAGAGCTAAACACATCTCTGTTCGAATGTTACAGCTCAAAGCCAGATCTTGTGTCCTTGCAAGTGATGGAATCTTTCCAGATGTTTTCAGGAATGTGTCTGGACATCCACCCCTCGTAATGTTTCAGAAACATCTGGTTTTGTGTGTGCAGAGCAAATAGGTATCAACAGCGGTAAAAGGTTGACATCATCCTAAACGAACTCTAAATCATGAGTTCTTCATGCACATTGTCCTAAACATATGATGTCTATAATAATCATTCAAAGATGCCAGGTGAAATGCATTATTATCGGCTTATGTCTTTGATTTTGTATATTTGGTGCACCAGTTTTATCAAGATCAACTAATAGTTATTCCGTAATAATGATGGCTTATATACAAAGCCAGGTTTAAATTATGTATCCATTAAAGCCTGATGGAACAGCTGAGGAATGCTTCCTAAAATCATTTTGACAATTTCTATGAAGTAATCCGTTATTGAATTACAAATGACTGGGAGCACACCATGAGAAAAACCCACACGATCTACAGATATAGGGCTTAAACTACGCTTTATAAATGCTACGGTTCAGAAATCTCTGAACCCTTTGAATGGGAACAGTAGATAAAGGGGAAAAAGAAACCATGGTAAAAACACACATTTAAAAAAAAAGACAGAACAAGAGAATAATGTCAGGAAACAGAAGCAAATGAATAAAGACGCAAGCAACTAAAAAAGGAAATAAATTACAACCTAACCCACTTAAGCGAAATAAATAGTGGGAGCGAAAAACTGTCAGAGGCTGGTGTTATGAGTGCCTGATTTAGACAGGAATACAATAAATGACGAGTAAGCAACACAAAATGGTGTTACGGGCAACCACTTTTAGAATTTACGGGCATGCGAAATTACAATTATCTGCCCGTGCAAAGAAAACAGCATGTGCTCATGCTATTTCACATAACAGTGAGAAAAAGGACAACAATAAAATATGGATCTAATTTTCAGCATTTATGTTGATGTAAATGGCGCTGGAAGCCTCGCTAACAATCAAATGCTGCAAAAAACAATTTAAGTAGTGCAATCATGAGTTCTTTACACATACCACATTGTTAAAATATGATAGGTCATTTTTAAATAAAAGAGACAAACCTTTCATCTACTACACTATCGTGTCAGTGGTGGGTGTATGAGGATGCACAAGAGCTCCATGTGGGAGCTTTGCCGGCACACCAATGAGAGCCCTACAAAGGATGAAGCCTGACCTAGGGGACTCGTGAAGGAGACGGAAAGTGTAGCTAGGGAGCAGTATTACATCATTTTCTCATAGAGTATAAAATACCCGAGGAAAAAAGTAAGGGTAAATACTATAGAGGACCTCTGCGTGTGATGAGGTATAGAAAACTGTGCATGTGCGATCCTAGTCGCCATCATTATCTATGTTTCGTAGTTTTGCTTTTTATAGGCTGAACATGCTCTACAATTAAGAAACACTGACACTATAGTGGGATTCTTGAAACGCAATGTTAATCAACTGAAACATTTAACCGTGTACTGAAAGTACCATATTTTCAGGACTCTCTGGGCCAGTTCAAAAACATTTTTCAATGGAGATAGACATACCCTTGGGGTGAAGTGAGGCAGTGCGTGGTTCAAAGCCATTTTACCACTCTATTGTGAAAGCAGGGTTCTGTAGGTGATAATGTGTTTCAATAATGTGACAGTTTTTGTGTGGCATTTTTTTGCGGTGGTGATGTGGTCTGACTTTTTTGTTGTGCTGTTATGTTGCTTTTGTGTTATGCTCTGTTATTTACTTTAGATATGTCAGAGAATGCTGCTACATTTCCAAACATAATAGCACATACCTTTAAAATGTCCCTGACAAGCAACCATTTACCACTGTCTAATGTGGTAAAGTAGCGCTACTCCAGGTTTGCAATATTTAAGGTAACAGTCAGCTTAAAACGTTGGCTACACCATGGAAAACACAATTATATTCCCATCATAAAAAATGAAGGGAAAATTATGAGGATTACTTCCACAGCAGGACTTCATGTTGAAAGGCCAGTGGCAGGAGAAGAGGTTACAGGGAAAGGTCAAATAAGGTAAACTTGCCATATATTATATAACAGTGATTACATGGAACACAAGAAGAACAGTATAAAATACGCTAGCTATTGAGGTAACGTTAAAGCAGATTTCAATGGTGGTTGCATTGACTCCTTAGCTGCTGAGGCTTTCCCACACCTAGTGTTGATACCTTTTTTAGGGTCGAGCCTGCGAGACCATAAGCAGCACACGTGTCTCATTTGGGAGACACAGTTGTTAACAACAAGGACGTGGTGCCCGCACCCGGTGCTTGCCATTTGTTGGTCTTGCAAGGCACTCTTCTTTGCAGCCTTGTTATTGGTCACTGTAGGCCTAGCATTAATTCCATTCATTTCTATGGAGCAGGAACCAAGCACTGATTGATTCAACTTAATCGGTGCTCTTTCGCTTCTCCTGCCATTGTGTCTAAACATTGACTGATTTTGGTTTCAGTGTCACAACAAGCGCTCCACTTATTAATTTTTAAAAAGCACACTGACGCAAGCAAATAGTCTTAAATGTTAAAAAGGCACAAGAAAGAAATTAGATGATGCCACAGAGGAAATGAGCTAATGTTGGAAAAGGGAAAATGATCAACTCGTTTGTAAAAGCATCATTAGCAACTTGTGGCCTTCTGTTAATGCACAAATCTAGCAGGTGCTTATTTGAAGGAGTTACACTGCATTATCAAACTGTTGCTGCTGTGCTGGTTTATATGTTCTAGTGCTAAAGGTGACATGTTTCCAAAATGTATTGATCTGACCTTGCTGAAGAGAAATGAAGCTTTAACAAGGGGTTAAGGGCAGCGCAGATCACGAAAAAGGAAGGCAGAAAGGAAGCAAAATAAAAGTTCTATGTGTTTTAAATATATAGAAGATAGGATAAGAGGCTGTAAGGTAAGTTCTGTTGTGTTCAAGCAATAGGCAGACAAAACAGAGTCCTACATGTTAGTTGAACCTCCACCTCTGAGTTACGCAATTGCTAGAATTGACAGAATGAGCTTCAAGAAACATGACAAAACACATTTTCAAAAGCAGTAGATGTTTATTTGCATACCTGTTGCCTTTAACTTTGTTTAGCTATCTTCTACAGTAGTAAGGGTAAGATGCAACATGGCTAAATGTATACTAAAAATGTGCTGTGCCTCTGCCTTTTTGTTTATGTTTTAAAAAGCGATAAAATAGTGTGTGTGTGAGACAAAGGAAGCACACATTAAAGTGGGAGGGTGAATGATGGAAGGATGAGGGGACAAAGCAACAGCAGGTGAGGGTGTGGAAAAAGACAAGCATTAGCCAATGGCCTTGTGGCAGCAGTTCTCTTTACTGTGGTCTTTTAGGGTAAGGAGAACTATCAACTGTCTGATATGGAGCTCCAGTTCAGAAAGCAATGGAATACACATGATAAGAAAAACAAGCATTTGGAATGTAATGGGTCTCACGTTTGCTCGAGTTAGAGTTATAAGCATTGTATATTCTTAACTGGACTTTTGTTGCCACATAAATTGAAAATGAAAAGAAAAGCAGTTGACATAAGCGAGCCGATTCAAAGCGCCCGGCCGCCCTAAGCATCAGCACGAAGGAGAGACACAAAAAGAAAAAGAAGTTAGCTCACAGTCAAAAGCATTGGCAAACTTGCAATTATCCATGTAACAGGGTCGATGGACATGGCGGTAACAAAACTGCCCCAAACGTAAAGCATTTACCAATGATAACAAAGGATTTTTGAAAGGCAAGCCCATGAGTGAGAGAGAATGATGGGCGTGGTTAAAAGCCCAAAGATAGATTACAACACAGCAGGACTTGCAAGCTCGACCTAAAAAGGAGAAGTTGGTGTCCTGGTGTAAATTGTCCATTTTAGAAGCAACATGCTCTGACAATTTTGATATTCAAACATCTAAAAAAGCATTAACCGTTCATGCTTTTGGGGAAATACCTAACAAATACTTTTTAGTCAGTTTGTCTCCATTCCCTCACTATTGTTGAGGGCTGCAGTGCATGAGTGCAATGCGTTAGTGCAGCAGTTGCCCTTGGTCTGCGAATCAGGATCCCCTCCTGGATCCTTAACTAAGAATTGCAAAAAGTGTTTTGTAACTGATCTGTTAAGACACTGTGCATATTAAATGTATCTTGTAGATCCTTAAAGGAGAAGGTGTTTTTAGCACCCTCTGAAGGAATTAAAAAGTATTGAAGGAGATACTGCAAACATTCAGACTGGCTTTTACACATCTGGTTTTAAAGCAACACCAGCAGCATTTTAGTACTAGGCATGTTGGCATGTTTATAGCGTGCAGTGCAGCAGAAACAAGATCTGAGGCAATCATCACTTATGTAACTATATTAGTTGGACTGAATAATTTACTGTGGCACCGAACACGCTTGTTGTCAGGGCCACTCTTCAAATAAAACAAAAATTATTGAACACAGACATTCAATTATTGTGTGCACACATCTATCTGATAATAGTAGTAGTAGCAGAAACAAACAAAAATATAGGACAGGTCCCTGTCCACACTTCTTTTAAACCCACCATCTCAGAGATACTTTATAAAGAGAGTGTGTCCTATGGCAACGTGTTGGATTAAGTGTCTGCTGCATAGCTCAGTATGGAAAATGAACTTCAAGGAAGCAAAAGATGCTTTAAGAAAAGTATGTCGACTGTAGTGGCTCAATGAGTAGAACACCTTCTGGAGAGTTAGTGTGCAAACATTAAAGCAAAGATGTGGGTCTGGCAGGACTACGTCCTCCGTTCATAGTTCAATAACAAGCATTTGCAATGCAATCGGTCTCACATTTGTGAAAGTTAGAGATCTTGGCATTGAAAATGGCCTTCCCTTACTTTTGTGTTTTTTATATGCAGTGGAGTGATATTTGCACAGCATGGGAAATAGGTTATGAGGGAGGGGAGACAAGAGCAATATGCTGCCTGAAAAAAGCAAACACTCATAGAGAATGCTAGATTAGGTAAAGCATGCTAAATGTAAGCAGGAACAACATGGTTACATTAGCCGAGAGCAAGAATACTGTGGAAATGAAAAGGGAACCTTCTCCAAACAGGAGCAGGAAACCAAGGAAAATAAAGTCCCCCAAAGAACAGATAAGCACGACAAAGAGTAATTAAACATTAGTTAGTCCCTGCTCCCAAAGAGAAAAAGGGGGGACAAAGAGGCATAACTGACCAGTAGCAAGCATGGATTTTTAAATGACACTGAAACAAACAAATGAAATGGCTTTAGTATACAGGAGGTCGTACGCTTACACTCAACCCCAAATAATTTAATGGACACATGTGAATGTATAGATAATGATAACAATTTGGTCAACTCCACACAGATCTTGTAGGCAGCAAGAATGCTGACATGGAGAGACCAGCTAAAGTAAGACTCAGCGGTGGTCACATGAAAGCCTTGACACAGAGTCTTAATAAGAAACAGACCCCCCATGCTGTGGTATAGGGTATAAGTGGCCAAAACCGCTTTGAGTATACTTTATTCACAAGTCGCTGAACCTGCTTTAGTGAAATTTAAACTTCATCATTTTGGAAGGTAAGAAGGCTTGGCGCCTGCTGGGAATAGAGCTAAAGCAGAGCACATTGTAAAGCAAGATTTCAGTGATTAGAAATATGGGCAGCACTATGATATACCACTGGCTATCACGGAGAACTTCGCTGATTATTACAAGCCCCTCGGCAGCTTGATTTGACTTGATACCACTATTATGAAAGAAAAAGTCCTGCATCAATTGATTCCCTTGCAATTTTCTGCCGAATAAAAGCCCTACTTGAGGGGAACTACCTGAAGAAGAATTTGCAGATGTGATATTTGTCTGCTCTACTGCTATTCTACTGGGAGACATGAGTTCTCTGAAGGATTCTATAATTTAGTCCCACTAATATAAGGTCTGCATTGAGGATGCTTAGATGACCGATTACTTGGAACATATATCTAATAAGATGATAAAGTCTCTAAGCCCTAAGGCTGGGAAAATGCTCCTAAGTACTTAAGATATCATCTCATTTCTCTTTTAAATGTGGATGAGAACAATCTCATGAAAATACTAGCAACAGGATTGAAAAATGAAATCCCAGACCTAATACATGATCCACAAGCTTGTGCTGCTGTGAACATCCAGGAACCATACCATACAATACCACACATACTATGGATCACTAGAGACCAGCAAGATGAAGCCTTTGCCCTCATGTTGAATAAAGAGAATGTATTTGATGGGATGGAATAGGGATATATTTTCTGCACTCTTGAGAGAGTTAGCTTGGGCAGGGCTGGACACAGATGTAATTGTAAAAGTGCACAGGCCTTATGGAGGTCCAACGGCGCAGGTTATCTGTAGGGAGCATTTGTCACGTCTTGCCCAGATTCACCATAGTACCTGTTGCATCTATTCTTCTCGTTTGTCTGTGGTGATTTACGTCTCACCAGATATTGCTGGCATAGATACTCCAAATGTCCCTATAAAGATGTCTTTCTATGTCAAAGATATATTGTTATCTATCACAAATCCTTCGATTTCCATTTAATTGATAATGACCCTTATTTGCACATTCCCCCAGTTTTACGGGTACAAAATTAACTAGGATAAGTGTGAAGGATTGCACCTCAACAGAAGTGTGATGAAAAACAATATGAAGGGCTAATCTTTCAAATGGATGCCGAAAAGACTCATCTATCCATGAATCCGGATAAACAGAGGGCTTCCACCCTTCCAGAAGACAATCTCAACCCTTTAATATCCAAGACAAACAGCTTTACCCAATAGATCCAGTTGAATCTATCACTATATCGGTGAATATAGGACCATACACATTGTAATTATGTCATTTGCACCCAAAACTGGGATACCCTGTATTCCCAAGAACAAGGGTATTAAAGTATGAATTAAAAGGTGTTGTGCCAGGTATTTCTTTTTTTTAAATCAACTAATGGGCCAATCTTATCAAAAAAGACCAAAGCTCCACATAAATAAGGATTATTGATTTTATATTTCATTTATCAAATGCAGATAACTGATCATCATAATGCAGTGAAACGTAGGTGCTCCAAGTGAAAACACAGTGCAAGTGCAATAAAGTGAGCCATGCAAAATAACAGAAAGGGTACAAAAACAATAAGTATTTACAATGTGTACATTGGGCTAATACCCCTAGGACACACACATGACTCAGTAGTAAACCCAATAATATGGGCATTTGAGGTTAGAGGTCCTTTCATTAAAGATATGAGTAAACCTATAAACTGCCAACCTTTCTACCCCCTTCAAGACCGATCATCTGGATCTCTTCATCAGGTCAAAGAACTGGAAGCAACCTAAACAGATCAATCCGGATCAAAATAGACTCAAATATAATGATTGTCACTCTTGCATGGCAAAGAGGAATCTCTGCATACTTCAAGTGGTGCCACTCACAAAATATGTCAGCATCTGGCTTCACCGACATTCCAAACCAAAACAATCTGACTTTTCGATCCTGATTGATCTGGTTAGGCTGCTACCAGTTCTTTGTCCTCATGAAAAAGTATTGGTCCAATCTGCATAGTGTAAATACGGATTGATTGGCACCCTTTACCAGATAACTTTATTCTAAGAGTTTCGGTGCAGTAGAGAGGTGCTCGGTTGTGGCTGTGGTGCACCAAAATGTGCATTGGCATGCTTTTTGAATGCATAAAGAACAATAAGAGTGGCTGCAAGTGCTTTATAAAAAGGACACATGGCTGAAACTTAAGAGGATACATGGACTATAAGATATTATTGATTATGATCAATTGGATGATGTGAACATGTATATTTGGATTTAATATCAATATATGTGGTGCAAAGATGTTATACTTTGGAGAGCTAAAAAAAAGTTAAAAAGGGTAAATTATAGGTTTTCTGTTGGACACCATCATGTAATAATAAAGTGTCTTTGGTTTTATAAGATGTTTGAGTGGAGTTAGTGTGGTATGAATGTATTTGCTTTTAATGAGGAATGGCATGGAGTTATATAATGAAATTAAGGGAAAAGGGTTTGTATTAAGTGATGTATATTATTTAATATCACCCGAAACCGGTCCCAGGATGCCTGTTTCTGGTCCAGTGAGGACCAGGCCTTCGCAACTCGGGCTGGACTGTTCCCATGGGGAGCGGGGTCAAGACTGATTTGCATATGGCTAGTTCCAAACTGGGATAGCATGTGAGCAAATGAATGATGGATTCAACCCAGATCTGTAACTGGGTGTGAGTGTCTGAAGAGTTTCAGCACTCAGGTTCATCATCTTGTTGTGTTGCCCTATTATGTAATATCAACATGATTATAAGTTGTAAAAGTCCTTGAACTCTTTGCACGGGTAATTCCTGAGGCTTCCAATCTTTGTCCTCAACGCGGAGCCTGGGCGACTGATATGACACACCTTGTCTGGGATTACACTTGCCTACTGGCTTTCAGTACTCACATTGCTTGGGCACCTCAAGGACATTTTGAACCTTTTCTGCTGGGTAGTGTGTGCCTTGGGCATATTTCCTAGTTTCTTGGACCACAGGGCTGCTAGCAGTTTTCTGGGCTTGGCCCTTGTTATGGCTAAGTAGGTCATCATATGTGCTTAAAGTCCCCTACGCCTCCCCCTTTGGCTCAGTGGGTCACGCTACTCACCAAGTGGGCAAAAGCTGAGGTGGGGTGGTGTTACTTAGGGAAGATGCACAGGACATTTGTCAACACCTGTTGGCCTCAGGTTGGGAACTACTTCACCCTCAGTTTCAGTCCGCTTTGGCCTCTGATACCTCCCCCACCTGAAGAGTATTAGCTATCACTAATTCCCTTTTCCCCTTCCCTCCCTCTTTTTGGAGCACTCATCCCCACTTAATGAGTGTGGGAACTCTGGTTGGCTATTTCCACCTGTGCCCATTCCTGGGCTCCCCTTGCCTTCCCCTTAGAGCTGTATTTCGCCCTTTCTTTGTTTGTATGTTGGATATAAACCCTTGGGACCTTGTGCGGGTGGCGGTTGGGGGAGGTGGTTGGGCAGGATAGGATGTGGGATACTTACTCCTGTATTGCTTCCTCATGTAATTATCCTTCCCTCAGTCGTTCTGTTGAGGCCACCACCATTGTCATTTTTGCACTGCAACACCATTTTCGCATTGATCTAATTCACCTTGTTTTAAATTAACAGCAAAACCTTAATAAAAAGACATGTTTAGAAAAAGGTGTTTGAATTCTGATTATGGATTTATGCTTGCCTTAATCTAATTGACTAACGACCAGTGTCTGTACATGAGTTTCCTTTGCTGAAAGTGGGATGAAAGTGAAAACTCTCCTCAGGAAACGCATCATGTGAAAGCATGTGCCTATGATTGACAATTCCTGCTCTTTCGTCGAAAGAGTATGTTCTAGGTAGACACCCAGGTAACAGCTTATTTGGGAATCAGAGCTGCACCAAGTTCGCAAGGCCATCAGTCTAAGTCCCAATACTGTTGAGACTTTCCAAACAGCATTAGCTCAGTTTTGTCAGCTGGAGATAGTTGAGTGTCATCTAGTTGGCAATTGCAACCCCCAGCAGGCAACAACTTGGAGGAGATGCCACTGGAAATAGTACATTTGCAATGGTACTTTTCTCACACAGATCAGTGCTGTGGGGCAGAGTGATTCCCCCCCCCCCCCAAAACAACTGAACTTTGCTCACTGTCATATCACCACACTGTGCGCTCTCTGAATCACAGTAAACACAAAAAATAGAAAAATAAATTTGGACACAAATGAACCTCTTCCATAGTGCCTGAACTTTCTTTTTCAAACAGAAAATGCCTCTGGTGCTTATACCAGAAGCACATTTTGTCTCTGCATCTTGGACGAGACATTGTTACTTCCTCTGCACTGTGGAACTAAAGCAGTGGACATGAACTTCTTACCCACTGCACTGAACCGGTTAATTGTGGTGCAGTCCAGTAAAAGGCATATCTTAGATATTTAATCTTGAAACACTTTAGTGAAAACAGCGTTGTTTCTTATCCCTCCGTAAACCATTATGAATGAATAACTTGTTGTTTTAAATATGTTTACATTGTGAGTATTAGTACCCCCACTAAAAGAAATAATGTTTCCAATTATAACTCAAAGCTTAACTAGATATATTTATTGATGCTAATTTGTCATCATTTCTACATTAACAATCCAACTATTCAAAGAGAAGCACAATAGTTAGGGCAAGAAAAGACAACTGCAAAATGTTTGTAAGCACTTTATAACATATATAGAAACCGAGTAATCAGTAAGAGTTTACATATCAGTTTAATTTTTTATTTCATGAAAGGAATTGTGTTTGTAGCTTCTTTTAATGACTTGTTACTAAACATAGTTAAACATTAACACAAAATAAGACAGACTAAGCAAACAATTACTGTCAATAGGCCCTGCCTTGTTCAGGGCAAAAATGTGGATTTCATGCTTTAGTAGGATCTCCTCAGCTACCATTCAGAAACATGCAAAGATTAAACAAAGTATCAACTACAATTGAAAATGAGCAATTGCGTACAGCAAGAGACCTCCAGTTCTCAAATAATAATGAAACCTCTGTTCATGTGTGAATCAAAATAAAAAAATAGGGCAGGGCAGAGTCCAATAAGCACTGGTGAGGGCTAAAGTCTGCAACAAAATAGTAATTACTCCTGAATTATGCCACTCCTCACACAAAACTATGGTGATAAACAGCATATTACACTCTGAAAATGAATATGTCCAAAGCTTCACAAAACCTTCCAAAAAAGATTGTCCGCCTCACTTCATTCTTGGAAAGTTTCAGGGTGATTCAACAAACATGGCCAAGAAAAAGGGGGGCCCAAAATCAGATTTCTCATGTTCTCATAGGACACATCTGTAACGGATATTAAAAAAAAACAGCTGACCAGAAATACTTTAAATTTGGCAAAAAAAATAGAACTTAACTCAGAAAGTATGCTTTTTGTGATTTGGTGTGAACCTGTGCCAGCTGAGAAACTTGTGTTTAAAGGGGTGTACAGAACGACAATGTAGGGGTTAATAAAAAGGTATAGCTGGACTGTTGGTGTCTAGATGTGCTCTGATTTGCACATTAAAATGAAAGAGGACTAGTCAATCCTGATTGACTGGCCTCAACATGAACAATATGTTGTGGCAACCATTACAGGAATCGTGGGTCAGGATCTTCATTGTAATGCATTGTAGTGAATGCCAGATTTCCAGGGTCACAAACAGGAGCAAATATAAACGGTGAAAACAGATTTTAGTCACAATATAAATCATGTGTTGGTGGAATTATAATCATTTTAGGATTTCTGGTGAGTTTTCAGATGATTTTACCCAGTGATAAAAGCAGACCCTCTGTGGGAATTTGATGAACCATGTTTGAGAGAAAACTGTTTTCTTTCATGATTTTCTCATTGAGGCTTTGGGAAGTGCGTCAGAAGCTAAAATGAGGACACAGTTTCTATAAGCCCACACGATCTTCCTCACCCAAATGAGAATGCAGTCCAATATTCTCAGTAAAGTATGTACTTCAAAAAGCAGCAGCAGCCTGCCTGCTGATTTCAGAAGGGATCTACTGCAGCTTCTGAAAGTATTCTAATGAACAACTAGAGTGGTAACATTCGGTATTGATGACAAAAGTGTTGTACACCTTAAGCCATTCTTATGGAACCAAAACTTTAATGCTGATATCATTTCCTTTAGAAATTAGCACAACAAGCATGTGCTTAGCCCCACAAAGCTAAAATGAGGACACATTTTCTATGAGTTCTCAAATATCTTCCTCATTCTTTTGGAAAAACATTCTGAAATGCAGAGACAAACATGTATTTACAACACCAGCACATTCTGTCAGTCATTCCTGAGAGAGATCAAATTTTGTTAATAAATTACTGGCCTAGAATTTAGCATATGGTGATGAATTAACTTGCATTTAAAAGCCTAACAGAGAAAGTAACACAAGTTGTAAAATGTGCACGTTTGAACTATGGTGAGACATGTGGCCACCATTCACATTGTGCACCGTGTTTTAACATAAGCGTTTTGCATGTTTTTTTCAAAATGAAAGCATTAAACTAAGCTAACTTTAAGAATGTTTTATTACAATATGGATTAATAATTGAAGAGTTAAAATGAATATGAATTAATTGTACTGATATTTGAGTAAATAAATTTCATTAATGCAAATTACATGTTTGCAAAAAATAAATGCACGTTTAAAATGTGTTCTAACATGTTATAAATTATGTTTGCCATAAACCATTTGTTTTGCATACATGAATTGCAAGGTACACAATAGGTCTGTTAGTGTATTAAATGTATTAATGCATATTAAGGCTTCTAAATTTGACTAGGCCTGAAGGAGATTTATTTTGCAGTACTGGAAAATCACTTTTTTATTCTGTCCCTTCTGACCTGAATTCTTTCCAAGGCTGTTAATGTGAATGTTGAATTTCCTATTGAATTATAGACAAGAGGCATGTTTTAGAAGTAACAATGTTATATTATTTGTTCTAGCTGTCCAACAGGACAGGATGAATGTAGTTCTCATGCGAAATGAATTAGCTTAATTAATTGGGTGCTGTGAGAAAGGATCTCAAGTAACAAATAACTAGAGAATGTAATATTTTGTTAGTAACGTGAAGTCACCCAATGACAATGCACCTTTGCTGAGAAGGTTGTTAAAGGTATCAGAATTTTGTGGTGCCATCTACAGTGATTGAATGCTGAGGTCCGAAATGCGCCCACTTGAAGGACCAAGCAAAATGATTCTGGTTATTCTAATTAGTGAGTGAATTTGAAACTTTCAGTTAGTTCTCCCCTGCCTTTGTGATGTTTAGAAATCTGTTAGAGGTTATCTATTTCTGTTTAAGTCTCCTGTCATATTCTCTTCTCTGAGTCCCCTGATGAGTTTCCTCATCATAGTCTTAACCACCCTATTCTGTAATGTGGGTCAGTGCTAACAAGGCCATCTAATTCTGAACTGCTGATTCTGCTCCTATGCGCAGCTCATGTTCTGCACTGTCCTGATGCTGTGGTCAACTGATGCTGTAAGAAAGTGATCATCCTGCCTGATGAACTGCTCCTATCTGTTGTGCATGGGGGTAATAACTAAATGTGGTTTCTTGTTTTCTTTAGTTAGTGACTTACACCAGCATATTCATTAGTAAGTTGCCCTAGTTAGATGTTTTTCCAAATTATTTTTGCCTTTCTTTATTTTTGTTTTTATCTCCATGTGTTAGTCCGTTCCCACACATGCTAGTCCCAATTCTGGTTAGTGTTAGGAATGGCCCAGCTTTGAAACCTGAAATCTGAAATTGAATGTCAAATTGTATTTTGTTGATTTACTGATGCCAACATCACATGCTTTAAATGTTGATAATCATGTGCATATTGTATTGTTGCTAACCTATATTATTCTTTTGGAGTGTCTAACAGTATCAATGCTTAGTAAGTTCAATCTTCTCAGACGTTTTGGTTAGCCTTTGGTTTTCATGTATGTTTATAACTTAGTTTTGCACACCATTTATGTGACATTGATTTTGGGATTGTAATAAAGCTTTGAAACTTTATTGGTTTGAAGTTTGAGTTAGTGTTAAATTGGTTATGGTGTCTAGAGTTGTTTATGGTATAATGTCAGTGATTTATGATTGAACTATTCTGCCTACTACACTCTTCACCAAGTCCAAAGATTGAGTCTACCTCAGTAGGTGAGTTTGATGATGGTGTCTCACCTGTGCACAGGTGGTTGTGGAAGCAGAATTGGCGAGTAAATTCTTCCCAGACTGTTGTGCACAAGTACTCCCTAGTAATCAACTGCAGTGCCATTGCATAGTTCTAATGAACAACTAGAGTTCTATCACCATTTCGTTGGAATAGGAACTGTTGAATACTTTCTCAAGGAGAGGGTTCACTTAAATGAGCACTGAGATGTTTATGCAGGCATGACACCAGAGGCTTACAAATGTAAGGGATGTGGTAATTTGAGGCATATTATATTTTTAAAGGGGCTAAAAATAGTTTAAAGAGTATGATGTCTGCATATATACAGCAAACTGTTTGCACATCTGTTAATCAGACTACTCATCTTCTCAGTTAACTGATTAAAAAAAGTAACACTTTGGTAGACAAATATAAATATATATAGTTATGTGTTAAAATTATGCCATGTATGGCTGAAGCTTGTTTGCAGTGGCGGCATGATGCTTGCGCAGGGTTGTATTCAGAGTCTTGCTGGAAACAAGGCACTGAGCTGAAGCCCTGATACAGGTTGCAAGCTGGGTACAGAAAATGGCTATAACTGAGATATCATGAGAGATGCCAATAATGATGTTGTCTAACTGTCATGAGTTTTGTAACATGTGCAGTCATAAAGAGTGCATGATGGGGCACAAGTTATAGTTAGTTCACTAAACTATAACTATCATAGTTCTGTGGTTTGTTTTTTTTTAACAGGAGGTTGTGCCTCATTCCAACTCCTAACTATAACTTTGTTTGAACCATTGTTTGCTTATATACTTATATATGGATATATATATATATCTGTGTGTATATATATAGATAGATAGATAGATAGATAGATAGATAGATAGATAGATAGATAGATAGATAGATAGATAACAATTAAGAAAATGCTGCACTCCAGGAACTCCAACATTTAAAGACATTTAATTATAGCTTAAAACAGACACTGATATGTTTCCACCTTCCACCCCCATGGTTTTTATTACTGTTTGTGAGCCCATCATCTCTTTCATATTGATATGTGCAAGCCCATCTTTTTCATATTGGAGTATTGTGGGAAATGTAGTTTGAACCAAAAATGAAATAAAATGTAACACACAACTTAGGATTGCAAAACATTGAGGCACAACTGTTGATGGTGAATGCCTGTCAAGTTTAAATAGGGTGAGTGCTGTTGTTCCCATCATAATGTCTTATCGATTTGTGCATATGTACAAATATCATCATGAGCCATAGTCACACATTATTCACTGGTAACAATCTTAGTGGTAGCTTCTTTCATTAGTACTCAATAGGCTGTAACACACTCAATTCTTTTTTAATACCATGGAGCACGTTAATGTGATAACACTGACCAAGGAACAGTATTATCTGTATATATATATATATACACACAGTGGTGGTTGCCACAGGGCAGTTATGGTTAGGACTATGTTTCCCTAGAAAATTGAATTTGTGGTTTGCTGGCGCTGTTTACTAAATCTTCATGAAACTTTCCAAAAATAAAATGTCTCATCCACCTCCATTTCTTCCTGGAATGTTTCAGTGTGATCAGTCAAGTGGGGCTGGAAAGAAAAAGGGGGGGGGGGTTGAAATAAAATTTCCCAATGCAGTTTTCCATAGCAAAAGTGAACAGTTGTACTGCATAAATGGCTGAAGGGAATTACACCAAATGTGGCTGAAAGCTAGATCTTCATCAGCAAAGGGTGCTTTATGTGATTTGGTATAAATCCATTCAGTAGATGATGAGAAATTAGGGCTAATTTCACACCACAGAGGATTAATGGACCAGACAGATTTAAGGATAAGGTATGATTGGCTGTCACCACATTAACAAAGAGGTTGCAGCAGCTATTTTTGGTCTCAGGGACTCAGACATCTATTCTGCAAGAAGAGTATTAAAAGCATGGAGGACAACAGGCTAGAGATAAACTGACCGTCTAGCCCTGGTAGGGGTACTCAGAGGGACTCCCCTGAAGCCACAATCATATAATTATTTTAATGGTACCAAGGATCTGCAGTAAATATTTTTAAAAAGGGTTGCTGTGCTGATCCCCTGATAAAGCAAATAGGCCTATCTATTATAGTTTGGTGTGGAAGTCCTTTGACAAAGTCAGGAGGTCTACCTTACATAAAATGACACCCCTTTATATTGTTACTTTATGTTGCAAGAATTCAGAAACTCAATTAAAAAAACAAAGGTTAAAGTAGCGTTATAGTTATGCCGGCTTACTTTGCATTAAAGAAACACAGAAAGTCATTGAAAAACATAGGGCCTGATTACAACTTTGGAGGAGGGTGTTAATCCGTCCCAAATGTGACAGATATACCACCCGCCGTATTACGAGTCCATTGTATCCTATGGAACTGGTAATATGGTGGGCAGGATATCCGTCACATTTGGGACCGATTAACACCCTCCTCCAAAGTTGTAATCAGGCCCATAATGTTTTAAACTCTAACAACTGACATTAGCCAGTTATAGTTAACTGAAGTAACTATAACTTGCTCCCTCTCCATGCAGTGATTATGGGTTCACATGTTACATAACTTATGACATGTTCATAGATAACATCACTGATGAGTTTTAAAATGACATCATTGATCAAAACACTGTGTTGGAGGGGCTGCAAGTTATAGTTACTTCAGTTAACTATAAGTAGTGAAATTCTTTTTTTAGAGTTTAAAACGCTACATTCCACCTTCCTATAACATCACTCTAATCTTTATCTTTTTCGAAATGCCGTTTCTCTCTCTCTCTCTCTCTGGCTCTCTCTCTCTCTCTCTCCTATAGAGAGATAAACACACAACTCATTAAAACTGAAAGCAGGATGGCCTATATATATCACAAGTACATTGGAGAGCAGAATAGAAACATATTACACATGTTCCCCATCTGTATTTTTCATATGATGAGGGTCAGTAGATTTCTGCGTGTCTGTGGTTGCAGCATTCACTACATCATTCTGTATTTACTCGATTTGCCACTTAACTTCCAGATTTCCCTAAAACAGTTGTTCTAGCTGGAATGGATGATCATAATTTTGACAGATAATGTGTCACATACCTTGTGTGTGCCACTAGTAGATAACTGCCACAAAGCTTGGTCCTCCATTCCTCATAATTCTAGAAGCCTTGACAATTATAAAGCTGTCCAGGATGACTTGTAGGCTGTCAGTATGCTCATGAAATTGCAATGCATGTCTTGTTAAAGCACTGAATGTAATGCAATAAAGGATCAACACATAACAAGGCATATGAAAATATGAGTCCAGGCAAATAAAGGGAATTAGGGAGATTTAAAATGGGTTTCCAAGACAGGTCACCAATCGATCTCCAAGATGGTTTAAAAGCACTACCAATCACATACACGCTGTTGGACCTGGTCCCCTCTGCATGGTCACCCCCAAATGCTTACCTTCACCGTTCCTGATTTGCTGAATTGATTTTTGTTGACTTTAGGACACTGCACATTTTACCACTGCTATCCAGTGGTAAAGAGCTTGTGCTCTCTCCTTCAAATATGGTAAAATAGGATTTCACCCAATTGGCACATTTAATTTACTTATAGGTTGCTAGTAAAGTGGTACTACATGTATATTGGGCCTGTAGATGAAATGCTACTAGGGGTTCTGCAGCACTGATTGTGCCACTTTCTTGAGTAGCCTTTCGAAACATCTTAGGCCTGCCCTTCCAGGCTGTGTGTGCAGTTTAAAACATTGCAGTTTACAACTATCATTTCGATCTCACAAAATACACCTTTTGCCAGGACTAAACCTTGCTTTTTAATACATATGTCACCCCTAGTGTAGGCCCTAAACAGCCCAGAAAGCAGGGTGCATTGTTTTTAAAAAGAAAATTTGATATGTACTTTTAGGTTTTACATGGTCTGGAAGTGAAACCTCTCAAATTTGTGTTTCACTAATGCAAGATCTTTCTCTCCCAAAGTGTGACACTGGGTTACCTAATTACATTTAATAAGTGATAACTTTTGGTTGGGAGCAAGTATGAATTTCATGTTTGTGTCTGAGGAATCTTTATTTAAAACCCTATTTAATGGTAAAGTCAGATTTCAAATCACAATTCTGAAAATGTCACCTTTCGAAAGTTGTCTTTTTCTTGCCCTAACCATTTGGTGCCTGCAGCCTGTTCTTGAGTCACATGACTAGGTGTAGTTAGCAGTTGGTCTTTGTATATTACTCCCAGACAGCCACAGAATAGATCATCTGGGTGTTGGTTGCTTGAACCATTCTGCATTGACGAGGGAGGGTGCACCTGTCACCTACCACACCTGCACTTCAAGGTTCACAAGCAAAGGACTTAACACTAGCCTATCTTGCCCACAACTACCTGGGACCAGGGCAAGGAAGCAGGAAATTCCAGACATTTCTGGAGGGTGGGCTCCAGAAGTTTATTTCACTTCAAAGTGGGCACCAGGTATAAAAAAGAGGCCCTTAGACTCACTTTGCAGTACATTCCTTGACCTTTGGATACAGCAGAAAATTGACTGCCCTGAAGCCAGGGAACTACACTGCTGTTTGAGGCCTGCCCTGCTGTTTGTGAAGGAAGACTGGACCTGTACCCTTCACCTCAGATTGAAGTGACTCCAAGAGTCATAACTCGCCTTCTCTCTGACCTACATGGATACAACAAGCCCCAAATGTCTCCCTGCAACTGTCCAGCTGACCTGCTGCACTGGACAAGTTTGCACCTGTAACTTGACTTGCCAGAGTCCTGCTTGCATCTGCTGGAGTGAGTTCCTGATCCCAAAGAAGTTCCTCCTAGATCCTTGACCCTTGGTGTGGTATTAGTTGAATTCCTCCTAAATGTAAAGGAAAAATCCTGATATTTTTGGCTATTCACACCCTCAAACAGGCCTGGTGGCAGCCTGATCTTGCTGACAATGCTGATCATCAACGTGAACTTCAGTGAACCCAATTATTCGTGCTTCTGTGACCGTCAGCAACGACCGGCAACATGAGATCAGCACTTTGTAATACAGCATCAACAATCCACGGTGACCGCAAGCACAGAGCTCCGGCAACGATGGTCTGAGATGTCCAACAGTATCTTTGCGCTACAGCAATGACCATCCCCGTCACACTGCCTGATATTTGTGCTACAGTGGTGACCCACAGCAAAGGTCTCCATGCTCCACATTGTCAGGAATCCCCAAGGTGCCTCCTGCATTATCTGTCAACATCCCCAGGGATTGGGGTTAAATCATATCTCTGTTCTTGGTTAAACCTTCATGTTTCTAAGTAAACATAATGTGCTGTGTTGCACAATTGTTTTTATCAATGCTTGTTTGCTAATGTGAGCAGGTGTAGACATGTGCTTCTAACTGGGTGTGGTGACTCATCCACATGTGGAAACTCAACTGCTTTCCTGATTGGCTATAAATAGCAGAGTGAACCATGCCTCCCTACTTGGCTTTCTTTTGCTTCCTGATCTCAGCATCTGACTTGGCAGTCCAGCCCCTGCTGTCATCCTCGTATTCAGGACTTTTGAGGCAATTCTTTTCTTCGTTCCTCTACCAGCTCACACCAGGCATTCCTCCAGCACTCCGAAAAAGACTGCAGCTAAGTGACTAGTATTCTCCAGGGAGTTTGTTCTTTGAGTGTCGCGCTTTCCTAGAACAGCTGGTGTAATTCAGGCCTCGTATTTTGGCAGAGTGCTTATCTTGAAGAGACAATGCATTTCAACACATTCTACATTATTATTGTAGTTACTTGCCTAAATGTGCTTCAGGAAATCTGCTTGAGCTCAAGTACTACAAAAAGTGGCAGTGCAATTTTAAAAGGGAATTTATGTGACTTTTCTTTCTCTAATAGCATAACTCTTGGATTTAAATTGTGTCATTCATGCCTGTGTTTCAGGTTTGAGGAATTTGCTTTTTGAAGGGCTTTTCACACACACAGTCAAACCAAACCAAACTGTGCCACCCTAACTGTTTGAATCCAGAGTGGACATTTGTATTTCTTGGATTGTTTTTGTTCCTTTTAGTTTAACCCTATGCATGCAGGAAAGTTATATGTGATATAATTAATGCCCTTGTTTGTCTTTCTTGTGCATGATAAGTGTAGTGTGCAACAGTGAATTTCTGTGAAGCCAGCCCTGGTGTTGCAGTACTTATTGTTATGGTACTCAGTTTGGGTTTTTGGTAATGCAGTGTTAGTAATTGTGGCAACAGTTATTATTATCCAGTAAAAGTGCTGGAGTATCCCGTGTTTTTCTACCGCTTCCGTGCCCATATCAGAAAGAGAGATTCAGGGCCTTATTTATACTTTTTGGTGCAAAACTGCACTAAGGCAGTTTTGCCCTAAAAAGTTTTGCACCAGCTTGCACCATTTTTTAGCACCAGCTGGGCACCATATTTATGGAATGGTGCAAGCCGGTGCAAATGGTAGGCTAGCTTTAAAAAAAATGACGTTAGGCAGTTTTGAGTCAAAATAAATGAATCTGACCAGATTAGCATCAGTTTTTGATGCTAAGGGGCATATTTATACTCTGTTTGCACTGAATTAGCGTCCGTTTTTTTTTACTCTAATTCAGTGCAAAACTAACTCCATATTTATACTTTGGTGCTAGACCCGTCTAGTGCCAAATTTATGGAGTTAAAGTCATTTTTTGGAAGTGGAAACCTACCTTGCCTTAATAAGATGCAAGGTAGGCGTTCCCGTGCAAAAAAATGACTCTATGGCCTTAACACCATATTTATACTCCCATGTAAAAATGGTGCAAGGGAGGGAGGAGGGGTCACAAAATGGGGCAAAGCAAGCTTTGCCCCATTTTTTAAGACCTGGGTCAGGGCAGGGGTTAGGGGACCTGTGGGCCTATTTCCATGGTGGAACACCATGGAATAAGCCCAGAAGTGCCCTCCCCAGGCCCCAGGTGCACCCCCACCCACACCATAGGGACTGCGGAGGATGGGGGACCCTATGCCAGGTAAGTACAGGTAAGATTGTATTTAATTTTTTTTTTTTGTTTAAGTGCCATAGGGGGCCCTGAAATGGGCATGGTAGGTTTAGCACCATAAAATCACGCTAATCTGGTTAGAGTCATTTATTTTTACTCTAACCTGCCTAAAGTCATTTTTTGGTGCTAAACCCTCTTCTTCTATACTGCCAGCCCCACCCGATTAAAGTCATTTTTTTTTACTATAGCCTACCCTTTGCACCGACTTGCACCATTCCATAAATATGGTGCCCGGCTGGTGCACAGAAATGGTGCAAGCCGGTGCTAAACATTTTGGTGCAAAACTGAGTTAGTGCAGTTTTGCAGCAAAAAGTATAAATAAGGGCCAATATTTTGTATGTTTGCGCCACTTTTGCGTCATAAAATGACGTTAATGCGGTGCAAAAAAAGTTTAAATCAGGGCCTTGGTGCTAGATGGGTCTAGCACCAAAGTATAAATATGGAGTTAGATTTGCACCGAATTAGAGTAAAAAAAATGACGATAATTCGGTGCAAACAGAGTATAAATATGCCGCAGAGTATAAATATGCCCCTAAATATGGCGTTAAGGCCATAGAGTCATTTTTTGCACGGGAACGCCTACCTTGCATCTCATTAAGGCAAAGTAGGTCTCCACTTTCAAAAAATGACTTTAACTCCATAAATTTGGTGCTAGAGGGGTCTAGTACCAAAGTATAAATATGGAGTTAGTTTTGCACCGAATTAGAGTAAAAAAAAATGACACTAATTCGGTGCAAACAGAGTATAAATATGCCCCTCAGTTTCAAGGAAGTTGAGTGCACTAACTCTACTATCACTCTGTCAACAACAACCTGCCCCCCCAAAGATACAGGGTGCCTGGCTGGACCGGCAAGACGTGGCAGTGTTTTGTCTCTTTCTCTTCTACTCCCCCTTTCCTTTTGGGACACCTGCCGTGGTTTCTGTATTCACCAGGAAGTGCCGAGAGGTGTTCCAGGAGGTAGGGGGGCATGCTATCGCCCCTGCAGACATCCTGCTTTTCAGTTGAGTGGCCCGTGACGACACACGTGGCCTCCTCCACCACGAATGTAAATCTGCGTGCTGGACTTTAGAAGGTAACTGGTCCCTGTGTCCAGCCGGACCTCCATTGCGGTTGGCCTGAACTTGTGACGTTAACCAAGATTCACATGACCAGAAAAATGCAAGCAGCGCTTTATGCTTTTAAGCGTTATATTTACCTTAAATCTTTGAGTGTTATATTTACTTTAAATCTTTGAAATTGCATATCTCCTGTTCTATCAATTAGATTTGTGTCATTTTGGTGTCGAATAATTTATTAAATTATACTTTCATTTTCTAAATGGTGTGGAATTTTTTTTGTGTTGGGTTTTCACTTTATTAATGTTTGTGTGCTGCATAAATACGTTATACATTGCTTCTAAGTTAAGCCTGACTGTTTTTGTGCCAAACTACTTGTGAGCTAAGCACAGGTTTATTTGGTGACTTTTGTAGGTCATCCTGACAAGGATCATGGCTGTTGCTTAAGAAGGAATCACAATCCCCCTCAATCAACAACACAATTTTTTAACACACACTATCAAAAACTTCCCCTGGGTATGCAGTTTGTTTAGCAAGTTTTATGTAGTGTGAACCAGACTTAAATAGATGTCAGATTACTTTATATGTGATGAAAGCTAGGACTACCAGCTAAGGTATTTTGAACCAAAGGGTGGTTGGGGAAACTGGGGTGGGTAAGGTGCATTCATTGCAGTGGGAGAAGAGGGAGACCTATTAGACTAAAGTCAATATCAGTGGCTCGATATACTGACACCATTAGCTGCATAATGTTATATATAGTTATTGACAAGAACTGAAGTCACAGATTTTTACCATAGTAAGGAAATGAGACACCTTCTCTCATTTATTGTAACAGCACTGAAAAATACACCTAGCACACAGAAGACCGGATGGTACAACTCAGAAAATGATGGAACGTGAATTTTGAGTTACAAACAGATGGGTGAATGCATGGAAAGAAATCTGGATATATAGTTAAGCACATGAATGAATGAATAAGTGTGTGATTATATGACAAAATAGCATGATAATAGGTTAGTAGACTGATGGTGGAGGTACAGTACAGGAGAAGGACGCAGTTCTGTTTTAATGGAAAGCTGTTTGCCTCTTGCTTACTCTCTTATCTGTGCACTTTTTCATTCATTCATCCATTTATGCATTGTTCTTCTTTCATCCATCCATGCAATGACATTGAGCCATTCACCCATCTATGCGCTCCACATTTGGTCACTCCTCCAAATAGTAGGCCTGATTCACAAATGTAACTTACACTTTTCAGTAATTTACACTTTCATATCATTTTACTGCTTTTGGTTTATTTTTTAAATTGTTCCCATTCTTTTTTATAATGAGACTCTGCAGCTGAGGAGAGATCTCCTTATACAAAAGCATAGGGAAAAATAGAAAAAGTTTATTTAACTTGGAAATAATTATTAAATACATTTTTACAATAAATATTAATGTAAATTCATTATATATATATCTTTTAAACGTAGAACATAAAATAAACATGCTATAGCACTATTAATTTAAATTTGCAATAAATATTTATTGGCAATAAGTTTAATAAACATTTCTGAAGTTTACATTAAAGAATAAATTCCGAACTTAGGAAAAGGAAATAAGTTATTATTATGAATTATTAATTAATAAACAGGATGTATATATTTAACATGAATTTAGTTATATTTAATTAACATCTTTAGTGTTATGAAAAAGCCTAGTGAATTGTTTTTTTTTTTTTTTAAATAGGTTATTAAAGATGCTCTAATTAAATAATCAATACATTGTATTTCTATATTTTTCAACTCCAAATTATATTTATTTATATTTGTATCTCTATTAAATAATTACATTTAATTCAACATTATGTCCTATGGAGTTATATTTTTTAATTCCTTACCATCACTATTTGCAATGGGAGGGTGTTGAAGTCCCTGTGGTTGGACATTTGTGGCACTGGACTTAGTAAGTATTTAGGGTTGCGAGACTCATTGTGTTTAGTAAGGGACATGGAGCCTGCCTGCCGCTCACCAATGGTTGATTTGAGTGGCACACTGTCATGCCACAGGCCTCTGCAGCATCTCCCGATTGGGCCGCGGTGGGGGCCGCGGTCCGTTTTCCAGATCGCAGGGCCTGCCACGGCCCTTTTTTCCAGCCACACTCTGTATCCTTTACTGCGGCGAGGCCGGAGCCCTAGGATTGGGCATCGGAACTCGCTGCGTAAAATGCATGGCACGGAGGTTGTTGCGGGGTGCCTGCGCCCCCCCTCGGTCCTTTCACTGACCTGGTGCCCCATTCTAGGGCCTTCTCTTTTTCCTTCTTCTTCCTGGAGGAGCCATGATTTCTCTTTCCCAGCATACCATTCTCCTTCACCTTCCCTTCATGCATCTGTTCCCCTTACTATAATGGTGTCTTTTCCTATCTTGTTCTATAGCCCCTTTCCCAATCCAAGATGGCAGTCCTATTCCTTTCTGCATGTCACTTCCTGTCAAGGGGTATGTAAGGGGATAGATTCTTCTTCTCTTTATGTTGCAACAATTCTCCTGTGGTGGTCACGCTCCAGCTGGTCTTCTATTGGACTCTAGTTTTTGCTCCTGTTTTTCCTCATTCTTTCCAGTGATTTTCCAGGCATCAAAGTTCTGATTCTCTTGTGTTCTCCTTTCTGTTCTAGGGAGTTCCTGTCTAAGAGGTTTTTTTCCCTTCTGGGTTTTTCTTCTGGTACTCCTTCTGGAGGGCACGGACTGTGGTGGCGTACTACTGTCATCAGCACTGTGGCTCTCGGAAGGGGTCGCTCCTACCTTGGGCCACAGTAGGACTTGCAAGAACCAAGGCAGCACGCCATCCCCATCTGATCTGGGCAGTAAGCCGAAGGTAAAACATGAGACACTCTTCTTTATAGCCTCGTAATTCGTCAAGGCATGCCTGGCATAATTTCCATTCATCTGTTTGGAGCAGGGATCAAGCACTAATTGATTCAACTTAATTAGTGCCCTTCTGCTGCTGCTGACGTGATCGAGGTACTATTTTGTTTTGTTTTTAAACTTCTAGTGCCCTGCCAACAGAAGGCTTGTGGCTTCCAAAAACATGCCCAGCAGGACAAACTGAATTGCAAAGCTTTATTTTTTAAAGCTAACTTTCTTTTATCTTGCCAAGTCCTCTTTTCTCACTTTCCACTCATGTTTTCTTATGTTTTTGCTCGTGGACACTCTTTTTAAAAGATGACAATTCATTTTTTCAAAATATTCCAAAGCGACACTACTATCCACCCCAATCCAACCCACATTACCTCACACCAATCCAATTCACCCCAATCCAGTCCACTGCAACATACCCCACTTCAATCCTCTGAACCCACCCTAATCTAATCTGCCCCCCTCCAATTTGCCTCTCTAATCAAAAACAATCTTCACCACTCCGAAGAAATGTGCCCCACTCCAATCAAAACATTCTGCCCCACTGCAATCTACACCTCTCCAATCCAAAACAATCTGCCCCACTCCATTCCAAAACAATCTGCCCCACTCCAATCTGCCCCACTTCAATCCAAAACAATCTGTCCCACTCGAATCCGCCCTACTCCAATCTTCCCCACTTCAATGCGCCACGCTACAATCTGCCACACTCCAATCAAAAACAGTCCACCCCACTCCAATCTGCCCCACTCCAATCTTAAACAATATGCCCCACTCCAATCCAACCCACTTCACCCCAATCCACCCCACTCCATCCCAATTCACCCCCCTCCAATCCACCCAGTCCCACTCCAATCCAAAACACTCTGACCCACTCCAATGTGCCACAGTCCAGTCTGCCCAACTCCAATCAAACACAGTCCGTCCCACTCCAATCTGCACCACTGCAATCCAAAACAACCTGCCCCACTCCAATCCAATCCACACCACTCAATCCCAGTTTACCCCACTCCAATCCACTCCATTCCCAACCAATCAATCCCACCTCACTCCAATCCACCCTAATACAATCTGCCCCACTCCAATCCAAAACAATCTGCCCACTCCAGTCTGGTCCATTCAAATCCAAAACAGTCTGACCACCCCAATCTAAAACAATCTGCCCCACTCCAATCCTAAACAATCAGCCCCACTCCAATCTGCCCCATTCCAATTCAAAATATTTTCTGCCCCACTTCATTCTGCCCCACTTCAATCCAAAACAGCATGACCCACTCCAATCCATTTCAACCTGTCCCACTACAATGCCAAATAACCCACTCCAATCCAAAACAGTCTGCCCCACTTCAGTCCCATCCACCTCACCCCAATCCAACCCACTCCACTCCAATTAACCCCACTCCACTCCACCACAATCCACCCACTACAACCCAGTCCACCCCACATCATTCCAATCCAATCCCCTCAATCCAGCTCACTCCAATCCAACACACCTCACTCCAACTCACTATACCAAAATCCACTCCAGTTCAGTCCAGTCCACCCCACTACAGTCCACACCATGCCAGTCCAATCCACCCCACTGCAGTCCGATCCATCCTACTCCTATCCAACCCACCCTTCTCCAATCCAACCCACCCAACTCATCCCACCCATTCCAATCATCCCACCCCAGTCCAACCCATCCTACTCCCATCCAAACCACCCCACCCCAATCGAGTCCACCACTACCAAATCCACCTCACTTCAATAGAATCTACCCCACTTCAATAGAATCCACTTTAGTCCAACCCACTCAGTCCAAGCCACAGTAATCCACCCTACTCCAGTCGAATCCACCCCACTCCAAATCACCTTTATTTACCCCACCTCAATCCACTACACCACTCTCCAATCAATCCACCCCACACCAATCCAATCCACCCCAATCCAATCCACCCCACTCCAATCCAATGTAATCCACCCCCCTCCAGACCAATCCACCATGATCCACTCCAATCCCCCCTCCTCCAAACCAATCCACCCCACCCCAATCCACCCCAATCCACCCCAATCCAGTCCACCCCACCACTATCCAATCCACCCCAATACAATCCACCACACTCAACAAAAACTACCCCTGTCAGTACAATCCACCTCAGTCTACTCCACCTCAATCTGATACACCCCACTCAAGTCCAACCTGCTGCAGTCCACCATACTGCTGTATGATTCACCCCATGTCAATACAATCTACTTCACCTCAGTGCAATCCACCCCAGTCCAATCCACCTCATTCCAATCAAACCCACCCCACCCATTCCAATCCCTCCAATCCACCCACCCCACCTCATTTTAATCCATTCCACCCCACTCCAATCCATGAATTCCAATCCACCTCACTCACTCCAATCCACCACAGTCTTCCCTAATACAGACCATCCCATCCCAGTTCAGTCCACCACACTCCAATTCAACATATTCAGACTAGCCCACTCCAATCCACCCCATTCCAACACAATCCACTCCCCTCCAATCCACCCCATTACAATCCAACCTAGCCCAATACAATCCACCCCACCCTATCCCAGTTCAATGCACCCTAATCCAGTCCAATCTATCCACCCCACAGCACTCCAATCCACCCCACCTCCACGCAATCCAGCTCACTCCAATCCAATCAAATCCACCCCAATCCAACACACCCCATCCCACCCCTAACCAATCTACCCCACCTCAGTCCAATCCACCCCAGCCCTATCCCTCCAATCCAAACCACCCACCCCATCCAATCTAATCCAACCCACTTGAATCCACCCCAATCCCATACACCTCACCCCATTTCAATTCACCCCACTCCAATCCAATCCACTCTACACATATACACCCCACTCAACTCAAGCCACCCCAATACAATCCACCCCATTCTACTCCAATCCAATCTACCCCACTACCTCAATCCATTCCATCCAACACCACCCTATTCCACCCCACTCCACTCTACAACAGTATCTGCCACTGAATCCTACTCCTCTCTATTCACCTCTCCGATCCTCTAATCCTCCTACTCCACTCTACAACATTCAGACAAATCCACTCTATGACACTCTGCTCCTCCACTCCACTCTGACACTTCACACCACTAACCTTTAGCCATGCTGAACAGGAGCCACACTGGTGTACAACATAGCAAAACAAAGCCGATAGCTCTAGTATAGGAGAGATCTATTGGCTTTGCCAATGCTTTTCTAATTTTAATAGCAATTTACACTCGAATTGTGTGATGAAGCAAAAAAGCAGAGGGCTCGCTTAAAAGTATAATTTATTTAAAAGTGTAAATTACATTTGTGATTCAGGCCTACTGACTTATTCTCACAATCCCACGTTCACCGATCCACACACAGACAACAATCAAGAGGTGTTTCATATATAGAGAATCTAGACCTACTGTGCTTGTCAGAGTTTGTGACCTCTGTAGAGCTTTTGGGGAGTGGAGACGTTCTTTAAATACAAGTTATTTTAAATGAAAACAAATCTGCTTAACGTATTTTATACTGGTGAAGGCAGAATATATTTATGTTAACTAAGCATCTGGTCGTCAGTGTTTAGAATCTCATTAACGAACAAAAACAAATGATGTGTTGTAAAGAGTCATAATGAGTACATTGTACACAATGGCGTAATCACCCTTCAAGATACTCCTTAATCTGCCTGCGTGTATTGGTGATTTCACCTCTTTTATAATAATCACAGTTTCTAACCATCATTATCTTCCCCCGCGCCCCCAAAGTGACTACATTCCCCTTCTAATTAGCCAAAGTCCTGGTTTGTTTCACTTATGGACAGACCTTTGACGCAACTCAGCAGAGATTTGGTTAGGAGCTGCACCCTGTCTTATTAGCGAGTCAGAGATGACCTGACCCAGCATCTGAGACTGGCCCTTTGAA
This sequence comes from Pleurodeles waltl, assembly GCF_031143425.1. Lineage (NCBI taxonomy): Eukaryota > Metazoa > Chordata > Amphibia > Caudata > Salamandridae > Pleurodeles > Pleurodeles waltl. The sequence goes on from NC_090449.1 coordinate 981,253,655, forward strand.
CAGTAGGTTTCTGGTTTATGTATTCTTAACACATACCCAAACACCAATGTCATTTGTAGTACATGTCTCTCTGTGAATGGCATGAATCATACCACCGAGCTCTGGCCCTTTCTTCAGAGCGCCATTGCTTCCTTGCTATGTTCTCGTCTTACACATACCTTCCTGTACAAACATGCCTACATGAGTTCATTTTGTGAACTGAGTGCCAAACTCACATGTAAGCAATAATAAATGGACAAAATTACAAAATGACTAAGATTAGGAGACAAGAAAACGGAAAAAGGAAATACATGGTTTCAAAAACGTAAACATTAGCTTCACTAGGCCCTCATTTAAAAGACTTGGATGCAAAATCCGAAAGCAGTACTAACAAGCATTTGCAATGCAATAGGGCTCTCATTGTCTTGAGTTAGAGCTATTGGAATTGTAAATTCATAGCTGGACTTTTCTTACCAAATAAATTGGTCAAAGCTGCCTCATAATTTCTTTGTTTCCTGCCATATAATTCCAGTGGCCCAGCGTTTAACTAAAGCACTTCCATTTACATACTGCCTCTATCTTAAAACATATGGAATTATCATATAAACTTTATCAGATTAAACTTTTGTCATTAGAGTGTAGTGCTCAAAGCACCATAGAAAAAAATATCATTTGGGATGGATTTGGAAGATGAAAGGAAAGAGGGAGACGGGAGTAAAGATGAAGAGGCCAAGTGGCATAGTCACGGTGTCATGGGTTCCGGAGTAAGAAAGGAAAATGGTTGACTGCAATTTCAGTAGAAAAATTCAGCAGTAATTAGAGTGAGGTCCATAGGTCTCTGGGCCCCGGTGCCACTGCACTTGTTCCTCCATTTATAACTAGGCCATAGGAGAGAAAGCAGTTGTGGTAAAAAAAAGAGAAGCGAAAGGAATACAAAAGACAAAAGGAAGAAAGAGAAGGGGCATAAAGAAATAATAGAAAAAAGGGAAAGAAAGAATGAGAAAATGAAAACACAACTAAAAGAAGAAATAGAGCAAATGTGTGAGACACAAGAAAAAAGGTAAGGAAGCTAGCAAACGAAAGATAAAGCGGAAAAAATAACAAAAGAAGTGTGAAAAAAGAGAAAAATGAACATTAGAAAGAAAAAGAGATGGTGAGAGAAACAAGCAGCGAAAGAACCAAGGCATGCATGTACTGATACATTTCCCACAGACACAGACTGGAAACTACTTTGGCACTCCAGTCCGACAAGTAACTTGTGGCTTCCACATATAGGCCCTCATTCTGACCCTGGCGGTCGGCGGAGAGACGGCGGTCGGACCGCGAACAGACCGGCGGTATTAAAAATGGCATTCTGACCGCGGCGGTCCCCGCCGCGACCGACCGCCACTTCTCCACTCCGACCGCCACGGCGGTCATGACCGCGGGGCTGGAGTTTGCGCACTCCGGCCCGGCGGTCGTCCCAAGACCGCCAAGGGTATTATGACCCTGCCTACCGCCGCGGTTTCTTGCGGGCGGGAACCGCCGTGCGAACCATGGCGGTAAGCACTATCGGGGCCAGGGAATTCCTTCCCTGGCACTGATAGGGGTCTCCCCCACCCCCCACTACCCACCCGAGTCCTCCCCCACACCCCCCACCCCCCTGCCACCCCCCAGAGGTGGTACGAACCCCCTCCCCACCCCCACCCCGACATGCACATACATGCACCCCGACATGCACACACCCCCAACATGCACATATACACACCCCCTACACACACATACACAACGGGGACACATACCCGCACACATACATGCAGACATGCGCACCTGCCGAACAGCACACATTACCCATAGACACAGCAGCACCCCCCGCCCGCATACACGCACTCACACACCCCCTCTACACACTCACACGCACACCCCCATGCACGCCCACATCACACAACACCCCCCCACCCCCTCCCCTCACGGACGGTCAACTTACCTTGTGCGTTGGTCCTCCGGGAGGCGACGGGAGCCATGGGGAGGTGACCGCCAACAGAAGACCGCCACACGGAAATGTGGGTCGTAATTCTGTGGGCGGTGTTCTGCTGGCGTGGCGGTGGAGGTTGACCAGTCTCCACTTTCCCGCCGACCGCCAGTGTGGCTGCTGGCGGTTTTCCGGCGGAACGCTCCCAGCGGTCAGAATGCGCACAGCGGCATACCGCCGCGGTCGGCGGTCTTCACCGCGGCGGTAACTCGGCGGTCTTGCGAAAAGACCGCCAAGGTCAGAATGAGGGCCATAGACAGGAAAAATAGGGATTTATACTAAAATGTGAATCGACAGATAAAGATAAGAAAAATACCAGAGAAAGGAAGGAAGAAAGATCTAAAAAAATAAAAGAAGGATGCATACCGAATCAAAGGAGAGAGCAAATAAAAAAAAACAAAGAAAGAATCAAGGGAAGAGAAAAAAATAGTGAAAGATTGAATGCTTGTTTAAGGGGAAAAAAAGAGGCCCAAAACAAGGAAATAAATAACCAAGTTTTTTCAAGTTTGAAAGAGGAGGTAGCAAGAGGAAGATGGAAATAAAAGAAGGAAGATGAGTAGAAATAAACAGTTGAAAGAAAGAGCGAAACTGTTAACGTGTGGATTTTAATAGCTGGAAAGAGAAAAGTGGGTGAGAAAGAAAACATTGACAGTAAACAAAGTAAAGGAAAGAACATAGTAGTAGTGAGATAGGTGAAACAGACACTCCCAAATGAAGATGGCAGCTAGGAGTGGATTTAATTGGCTCCCCCATGTCCTCAAAAAGAAGTGAGAGTGTGGCACAGCAGAGGGCACTGCAGAACAGCAGGAGGTGCATTGGCAGAGTTGTATGAGAACCCCAGTACAGCAATATTGGGGCGCTTCAGTTCAGGATTGAGGGTATACTAAGAGCTGTGTCCTGGCCATGTGCTGGAATAACAGAAAGGCAGTGGGTGAGGAATGAGAAACGGACGCCATGTAATTCCTGGTATTTGAATAATAGGGTGCTGCAGGTTAGGGCTGGGATGACCTGACAGATTTGTATGTGGGCTGCAGTACCTGAATAGTAATGGGAACACAAGGTCAGAAGTAAGATATGTTAATGGAGATATGTGTGGAACCTAGTAATGGCTTAGCCAGTGTTGCCAAGTGTAAGCCTGGAGGTGCCCTGGTGAAGCTGCGAGTGGGGCCCAATATGGGAGTGGCATTGCCTCTGAACTACAGAAGGAGTCCTAACGGGTATGTGTGTGAAACTTAATATTGAGAAGAAATGTGTCCTGAATGTTAGAATTGTTGGATTCGGTCAGAGCTGTGGTGGCTCCCATGAACAGTGGCATTGAATGTTAGACTTGAGGTCCACTGGCTGAGCTGTGTTCTGCTCTTTTGGGTCCAGTATTTGCTTGGCAGTGGGACTGAATATCAGAATTGAGCTCCTGTAATGAACTGTATGTGAGGGGGTAAGGAAGTGACCTCACCGGGGTAGAACTGAGGAACCCAGGTGGAGCTGTGCCCAAGGTCCTAGCACTGGAACAGCAGAGTGTACTGACTTTAAGAACTGGGATGCTCTGGCACACAACGTGTGTGGAATTCTGCCACCAGCATGGCTGAGGGGTTTGGAGTGTGTGAACTGAGGTGCACTGATGGAGCTGCGCCTGAGGTCCCAGTACTGGATCAGCAGATTGTACTGACTGCGAGAACTGAGGTGCTCTGGCAGACAGCATGTGTGGGGGTCCTGGCACTAGCATGGCCAAGGGCTTGGAGTGTGTGAACTGCATTGCACTGAAGGAGCTGCACCTGAGGTCCCAGTACTGGAGCAGCAGAGTTTACTGACTGAGAGAACTCAGGTGCTCTGGCAGACAGCGTGTGTGGGGTTCCTGGCACTGGCACAGCTGAGTGCTTGGAGTGTGTAAACTGTGGCGCCCTGATGGCGCTGCACCTGAGGTTCCAGTACTTGAGCAGCGGAGTGTATTGACTGCGAGAACTCAGATGCTATGGCAGACAGCGTGTGTGGGGTTCCTGGAACAACTGAGGGCTTGGAGTGTGTGAACTGTGGTGTACTGATGAAGCTGCACCCGAGGACCCGGTACTGAAGCAGCAGAGTGTACTGACAGCAGGAGTCGAGGTGCTCTGGAAGACAGCATGTGTAGGGTTCCTAGCACTGGCACGGCTGAGGGCTTGTAGTTTGTGAATTGTGGTGCACTGATGGAACTACACCCGAGGTCCCAGTACTGGAGCAGCAGAGTGTACTGACTGTGAGAACTCAGGGGCTCTGGCAGACAGCGTGTGTGGGGTTCCTGTCATCGGTACAGCTCGGGGCTTGGAATTTGTGAACTGCAGTGCACTGATGGAGCTGCGCCTGAGGTCCTAGTACTGGAGCAGCAGAGCCTACTGACTGCAAGAACTCAGGTGCTCTGGCAGACAGCGTGTGTGGGGATCCTGGCATTGGCACAGCTCAGGGCTTGGAGTGTGTGAATTGTGGTGCACTGATGGAGCTGCACCCGAGGTCCCAGTACTGGAGCAGCAAAGTGTACTGACTGCAAGAACTCAGAAGCTCTGGCAAACAGCGTATGTCCGGTTCCTGGCACGGCAGAGGACTTGGAGTGTGTGAACTGCAGAGTACTGATGGAGCTGTGCCAGAGGTCCCAGTACTGGAGCAGCAGAGTGTACTGACAGCAAGAGCCGAGGTGCTCTGGCAGACAGCATGTGTGGGGTTCCTGGCACTGGCACAGCTGAGGGCTTTGAGTTTGTGAATTGTGGTGCACTGATGAAGCTGCACCAGAGGTCCCTGTACTGGAGCAGCAGAGTGTAGTGACTGCAAGAACTGAGGTGCTCTGGCAGACAGCGTGTGTTGGGTTCCTGGCACTTGCCTGGCTGAGGGCTTGGAGTGTGTGAACTGAGGTGCTCTGATGGAGCTGCCAGTGGGATCCCAGTATGGAGCAGAAGTGGGCACTGTCTCTAAGGATTGCAGAGTCCTGGTAGAGGTGGGTGCCTAGGCTATAAGCCATTTCAAGCGATCTCCCGCACTTGCTCTCCGCACACAGGAAGCCACACTTGGTAAAGAAAATCCAAGCCAAGAAAGGGTGGGAGCCAGGCAGCTGAGAGAGGGTGCAGAGAGCCCTCAAAGTCCAAATGTGACAAAGATACCAGCAGCAGCCTGATTTATAGCCTTGTTTACAGCTACGCTCAGAGGGAGAATGCTCTACAAATGAAAAGGGAAGCTTCCCTGGGGAGGAGCAGGAAAGAAAGTTTGAAAAAGTCTCCTACAGACCAGATAAACAGGACAAAGCGTAATTACAGAGCAGTTGGTCCCTGCTCTGACACAGAAGAATGAGGGACAAAAAGGCATGACTGACCACTAGCAAGCAAGGATTTTTAAATGACACTGAAACTAACAAATGAAATAGCTGGAAGACCACAGAAGAAGTATACTTAAAAGTATACAAGAGTTTGTACTCATTTGCTCTCCCTAAAAAGCATATTTAAATAACAATAGCAATTAAGCAAAGGACACTAGGGATCACAAAAACATTGCATATTAGTTAATGGCTTATTACCACGCAAACAATATTATTCCAGGGCATGATGTACCCATAGATAGTTTTCTAGCCCACAAGCAGCACATGCAACATTGTTTAAAGTGAACAACTTCAGAAAAAGATAAAACAAGACTAAACATTGTATCACAAAATGTTAGAAATGGGGTTTCTAGTTCTCAGTCAGTTTACACACTGTCTAAATAGGGACTGCCACTCTAGTCAGGGTAAGGAAGTCACACACCTAAGATAAACTTTGCTCACTCCCTTGGTAGCTTGGCTCAAGCAGTCAGGCTTATCTCCGAGACAATGTGTAAAGTAGTTGTGCGCACACACACACACACACACACACACACACACACAGAGTAACACAGTGAAAACACCACAAAAGTACTCTACACCAGTGTAAACAAATAGCCTATATTTAGCTGAGTTAAACAAGACCAAAACAACAAAAATCAAAGATACACCAGCCAATAAATTACATTTAGAAAGTTGCACAGTCTCAATGGTTATTTCTTTTTAACATACAGTACCTGGGATGAGCCGAAAAAGAGACGTTGAGGGACACAGGAGGTGAGGCACCGGAAAACAAAGTGATGCGCTGGTTCCTTAGTGTGCGGGGGAGGTGATGAGTCAGTTCTTTACTGACAGGTGAGGTGATGCATCGAATCTCTTCTCGCAGAGGAGATGATGCATCAGTTTCTGATCACGTACCTTGGTTCCTTGCTGTGGCATGGGGTTGATGGAAAATGATGCCGAGGGAAGATGCATGAAAAATCTGGATGCATGGTGATGATGGAGCCTCAGTGGAACAGGCATTCCGTTAATTCTACAGGTGCTGCATTGATTCTTCCACTGCAAGGCAGACTCCGCATCAATTCTTCTGCCGCAAATCAGGTAATGCGTCAATTTCCAGCCACACAGTTCCAATGCTTGGGTTTTCTTCCTCAGGACACCTGTTCCCACTTCCAGTGGTCCAGGGACTGGATTTGGCACTACTTGGCAAGTCAGGACTCTCAGCAGAAAAGTACAAGCACCAGAAGATGAACTCTTTGATGTCCCTGAGACTTCTTAACAGGAGTTAAGCTCAGTTTTAGCACTAGTAGAACCTTGGAAAGCAGGATGTAGAAAGCAAAATTTAGTCCATTCACTCCCAGGACAGAAACAGCAAGCAGCAGGCCAGCACAACAAAGCAATAAGCAGAGTGGCAGTCACTCCACAGCTTCCAGCTCTTCTTCCTGTCAGAATGTGCTCAGTCCAGAATGATTGTGATGTTGTGGTCTCGGAGGCCCAATGCTTACACTCATTTCTGCCTTTGAAGTAGGCAAACTTCAAAGGAAAGTCTTTGTAGTGCACAAGACCCTGCCTTTCCGGTCATGGCCCCAAACACACTCCAGGGGGTTGGATACTGCTTTGTGTAAGGGCAGGAACAGCTCAATTCAGGTGCAAACGTCAGCTACTGCTGCCACTTCTTCCCAGGAGCACCCATGAGGATATGCAGGGCACACCTCAGCTCCCTTTGTGTGACTGTCTGGAGTGAATTTACAAACAACCCAACTGTCATCCTGACCCAGACGTATATTCCAGCAGACAGGCAGGGGCACAGAATGGTAAAGCAAGAAAATGCCCACTTTCTATGACATTTTCAAACTTATAATCTAAAAGCCAACTTCACCAAAAGATGTATTTTTAAATTGTGAATTCAGAGACCAGAAACTCCATATCTCTAGCTCCTTCCAATGGGAAATTACACTTAAAAGATTTTTCAAGGCAATCCTCATATTACCCTAATGGAGAGATAGGCCGGGCAATAGTGAAAACCTAATCTAGCAGTATTTCACTATCAGGACATGTGAAACACACTAGTACATGTCCTACCCTTTAATTACACTGCACTCTACCAATGATGCTGCAATGGGCCTACTCTATGGGTGACTTACATGTAGTAAAAGGAAAGGTGTGGGCCTGGCAAGTGGGTGGACTTGCCAGGTCGAACTGGCAGTTAAAACCGCGTTCACAGACACTTCAGTAGCAGGACTGAGACATGTTTACAGTGCTACTCGTGGGTCGCACAGTCGGTGCTGCAGGCCCACTAGTAGCATTCGATTTACAAGCCCTGGGCACACATGATGCACTATACTAGGGACTTACTAGTAAATCAAATATGCCAATCATTCTCACTCTCTCTCTCCATGGCCCCTCCCTGCCAGCACTCATGACATCACACACAGGGCATTGCTTATCTCATTTATTGAGGCCATAAATCTTCTCAGGCTGCTCTGCTAACTTCATTCAAGCTTTGTTGGAATGTGAGAGAAAAATGCTTTAATTGTGCACGGTGATCTCGTTTTCCCCAGGCTGCTGGCTTTGGCGAGATGACAGTGGAGACTTCCAGGGAAGGTCTGAACCGGAGAGGGCATCTCAGCTGGCCCAGGAGAAGCGTGTATGAGGCAGACAGCTGCCTAAGCCCTTAGCCATGTTCTCGGTTCCCCACCCCTGCCCTGCTTACATGTCACTTTCTCATCCCCACTGGAATGTTTGTGGGGGAGGTAAAGCCATGCACTTTAATCCGAACACTGCACAAAGCTTTCTTTATCATGTACGTATGCGTTTTGAGGGTGAAATTGTTCTGTACATCTCATCATCTTAACAGAATTGTTCAGTGTAAACATGGTTCCCACATGAGAAACCCCAAAGCTTGCTTTAGAAGTCACCATGGTACAAGCAGGTGGAACCTGACCATGCTGTACGTCTATCTAACTATTCAACCATTCAATCTTCAGACTCGCCCACCATTCTTTTCATCTGTCCGTCTGTCCATCCGTACATGACTACCAGTTACTTCACATTGTTACTTTTAATTTTCATTCACGCTCATAGCGCCCGCGGCTCTGTCCATTCTTACACAGCGCAATGGGCAGTATTGGAGCGCTTTGCATGACTACCAGTCGATTCTCATTGTTTATTTAGTTGTTCATTTGAGCTTATGGCACCCATGGCACTTTAAGGTTTTACACAGTGCAATGGTCAGTTTTGGAGCGATTTGCATAACTAACAGTTGCTTGTTATTGTTTGTTTTATTTATCCTTCAGGCTCATGGCACTTTCAAGTTCTACAATGGGCAGTATTAGAGGCCTTTGCATTACTACAAATTATTTCAGATTGTTTCTTAGTTACCTGACGTCACAGTTACGGACAGGACTGTGCATCCCTTTTAAACACAGCTTACAAAATGGTAGCACAAAGCTTCTTTAACTATAGTCAAGCACTTTAAAAAAAAAAAGAAATCTTCATCACTGTATAGAGCTGTGGTACTCTTTCCTTTACAATTCTTATTTCACTGTTTCTCATCAAATGTTTGCTTTTTTCACACATAGACCTGCAGAGGTGCTTCCTCAGTTGAATTATGTGGCAGGAAAGGACCAAATTATGAGGCAGGGTTGACCAATTTATGTGGCAAAAAAGTGCACTTATCCAGTTACAACGCTAATAGCTCTAACTCTTGCAAATGCAAGACCTATTGCATTTCAAATGCTTGTTTTACTTTATGGGCAGGTTGTTGCGATTTTTAGGGAAGTGCCCTTGGAAAGTATTTAAATACACATGTTAATTTTTTACACATTTTTTCCAGTTAAAAAATTTTTTATTGGTTAATGTAATTAGTAATGGTGTAACTTACCCAATTACTAATTTATTACATTTTTACACTTGTAAATTAGTGTTTTTGAAGGATTATTCACAATATTATTTACATACATTTTTAAATTCATTAACTATTGTTTTATTAAATTGTAAAATATCTTTGCAATTTAAATTTTTTAAATATGTTATCAACTAACTCAATTATTTAATTGATTACATGAATTAATTATTGTGTGCTATGATTTTTTTCAAAACATTTACTGTTCTACTTTTTTGTTGTGATTGGTTTAATATTTTAGCATGATTTCACACTTTGTATGGGTTGAAGGGATTGTAGAGATGTACAGTGGGAAGTGTTTTTATGGTAAACTTGTTAGTGTTTTTAATTTAGTAATAATTATGAGTGTTTTTATGTCATTTTTTAATTATTTTAAATAATTTGGTAGAGGTTTTTTTTAAACAATAGTTTAACTTTTTAATGCATTTTTTAATATTTTTATTTTTAAATCAGTGATTTATTTGAATATACATATTAGATATATTTTCAATGATTTCCCTACTGTTTCTGAGGTTGTAGTGGGAATAGTAAATCTGGCCCCCACTAAAGTCCAATGCTTTGCCTTCTATTGCTTAGACTGGAGTGGAAATAGTACATCCAACCCCATGAAAGTCCAGTGCTTTCTCTACTGTTGCTTAAGCTGGAATGGCGATAGTAAGTCTCACCCCTCCAGAGTGCAATACTTTTCCCAGTGTTGCTTACACTGGAATGGGAATAGTAAATCTGACACCTCCCCGCCGAGGTCAATTGCTTTCTCTACTATTGCTTGAGTAGGAGTGGGAGTAGTGAACAGCTTTGGATTGGTAAAATAAAATGCAAGCCATGAAATGTTAGGAGCCACTTTTATTCATCCTGGAATGGAAAACTGTTTGTCATTTTTTAGCTCAGCTTTAGCTAATCCCTTGCTTAAAAGCCTTGCTGCAAAAATGCCAAGAGGTTTTGTCACTTTTCTGGCTCAGCTTGGATGGCACTCTTATAATCATATGCTTATTTAAGGTGAGCAGATATAGAGTGTCAGTGGTGTTGAAGACTGCTCCATATAAAGGAGCCACTCTCTACCTAAAATGTGAGAACTACTCCATAATGAGATACCTCTAAATACATGTATCTACCCATATAATCTCAATATTTATCAAGACATCTACTCCAGCACTAAAACATTGATCTTTGCTGGACAAAGTCTGAGCCTGTTCCCTTACTATTGTGTTCAGACGAAAGAAAATCAGAAAATTAGAATCAGCATGTCTGATTGCCATGAGTAAACACCTATTTAGACTTCTCACAATTACCTATATATATTAAGGAGCAGTGTCTTTCTGCATGGATTTAATGTTGTTATAAACAGACTCATCTGACATATTTTCCTATTCAAGACGGCATCCAGCACAACTCAAGCACCTTTTAGCACCATCCACTTCTTTATGATCAAGACTACACATCTTCATACTGCTTTAAAGAGATTGAGAGACACTGATGACAAATTCCTAAATGACTGTGACATACTGCATTCAGGGGATCACAGGGCAGACAAAGGCTTCTGTGCCAGAACCAGGGTGGTTGAGGTCATTTGCAACAGATGTCCTAGGGTCTACCATACATTTTTCTGCAAACTGGACCTTTCTGCACTTGACTTTCATGGTAGCAAGTGTTAGCAGCCCAAGGCTTTTTATGGAGCTATTGTGGAATAGAAGAGCTCAGATCTAAATGGTCAACCAAAAAAGAGAATAACGTAGTGTTCAACCTAGTGCTTATCTTATGCAAACAAAGAGTACCTTTAAACTCACAGTAGAAATCAATATATATATATGACAATTGAATGTGAATCAGTACAAGGTTGTAATCTTCGTAGTGTTTTATAGTAAGGTGCTGCACCACCTATCCCCAATTGGGTTGGGATTCTATGGCTACAGTCTCAACACATACTAGTCATCTATCAGGCACACATGTAGTTAAGATCAAATTATGTCGCAGGTAAAATACAACTCAGTTTGTTGTCTTTTACCCCTCAGGCAAAAAGGCTCAAAAATGCTTGGCAGACTCATCTGCAAATATTAGTCTCTTTTTCCAGGTGCAGACTATGCCCCAAGTTTACCAGTTGGTTATCAAGGCAGCTGGAGCAGTGGTGGATGCCCTTCTTACTCCCACATTCATTTTGGCTGATTCTCTCCTGTGCAGAGACTTGAAGACAGCTTTGCCTCAAGAGAGCATGAGATTGAGATTTATAAGGGCGTTTTGCACACCAGACCTCTTTTTAGCAGCTATGTCTTCATAGTTGGTTATGGACAGGGATTCAGATTCAGCAGTTATGGCTTCCAGGCCAAGTCATCTGCAGTAGTGAACTTTAAGCAGTTGCAGCATCTAAGCCAATCAGTGCTTACAGCATTGGCAGTAACACAACTCACTTCATCAGCCGCAAACCCAGTGTATTTAGCCTCTGTCAGACTACTGTGCATATCACAGTGGTTTTTGTTCTGTAACAGTGTTAATGTGGCTCACCAGAAACCACACAGAGAGACTGTTGGAAATTCTTCATAATACATGCCTTGTTCTCTGGAATTGTCAGCTTTTTCTCAGTATGCTATGTGCCAGGAAGAACTGGGATTTACCAGTATTTCCTCAAGAAGATAGTGCTTCCATTGATGTTCTGTCCATAATGGGAAAGTATTATGCACGGAAGCTCTTCAAGTGCTCTGCGGAGTGATCCCCTCTGTGGTAACCATGGGCGTAGTGCACAGAATCGCACTATGTGGAACTCCACGAATTGGCTAAAAATCTCTGCCATGCTATGTGGAGTTCTGCTAGCAGGCAGAGTTCCCTGCTGCGCCTGTTTGCATTGCATTTGACATCAAACTTGTACTTCCATTGAAAATCGCAAGAGAATGGCACCACATAGTTTGCATGAGTGCAGCTATCTTGTTTTTCACTCTGTTTATAGTTCTGGGCCCTCAACTTCAATCTATCCCCAATCTTTGTAATCCTACACCCCACACTTGATGTACTCCTATTTTTGTATTTATTGTATTAGTGTGCCTTTTTGTGTCTAATTTTGTTACAATGCTTTTATTTTGTTTTGTGTTTTTTTATGACTTTTTGTATTTTTGTTTAGTTTTCCCTTATTTCTTCCATCCTTTTCCTCCAGTTTCCTACCCCTGTACCCCTGCACCCCACCCAGCACCATGACACACCAGTGGGGAAACAGGGGCTGCCTGCCTTTTGGGTTGTGCTGCTATGAAGGGATGCGGCCTCGGTCAATCTACAGCAAGGAGGAGCTGGGAGCACTGTTTTTTTATGTGCAGTGCCACCTCCCCTCCATGCTTTTAGCAGGTGGTAGGCCTGGAAGTGACTTCCCCCTGCAAGAGCTTCAGAGGTGCCTGGCTAGGGTGCGCCGGTTGATCAGGGCCAACACTCAGGTCCAGCACAGTTTAATGTGATACAAATGTTTTTTCTGTGTTATTTTGTTTATGTTACAGGGACAATTTGTCTCATCGGTGATTCCCTTTGCCCTATATGAGTAATACATTAAATTTTATAAAGAAATAACTATGCAAGAAAATATTGAGTATTTTTCTTGTTAGAAATTAGTTTAATTTATCCCAGCCGTATGACCAATGTTTAATGCATATATGTATCCTTACCCAGGACAGGTAGGGTTTGTGGGTAAACCTCTTTTTTGTTTCTGTTTCAGGCGCAGAACCCCGCAGAACAGCATGCTAGCACACAGTCTCCCGGCCAGTATATCGCCAACACGGCCGCCAGCAGTCAGGGTCTCTGACTGCACCTGCTGCTGAACCGTCCTGTTCCACCAGGGCATTGCTCAGACACATACTGCAATGGATGGACTGGATGGAGAGCCGGCTTGCCAGCATTTAGCAGGGCCTCGACAACCGCTGGACCCATGTTTCAGTGTCCTTTTTGAAGTCCTTTTTCTTTTTTCTTTTTTAGGTGGGAGTGACTTGTGGGTGGAGAAGGTGGGGAGGGATTTGTGCTGGAATTTGGACTTTTCGTTGGACTTTTTGGGGATGGGGTTACATGTTTCAGGAGAGGGGTGGGACTGTTGTGGGTGGAGAGGGAGGGTTTTATATTTGCAAATAATAAAGGTTTTTTTTTTTTCATTTGCTTCTCAAATCTTTATTTTGGTGTTTTAGACTTCTAATTTTCACTGCTGTCTTTTAATGTAGCCTGTTATGCTTAATCCACTAAAAAGTGTATGTTATTTACTTAAACCTTTGCTCTATTTCCCTCTTATTGACCACTAGAGGATGATTGCCCTTACCTATTTTGCCTACAAAAACCCAGTACACACAGACAACATCTTATTCAGTTGCAGTTAACTAATAACTAAACAAGTTCTCTTCAATCCATAGTTTTTGTCTTACCTGAATAGATGAAGTGAGGAAGCCTTCTTCCTGCAGGGGTTTTCTCAAGATGGCCAATATAGGGGGTGGTAGACAGGTAGTAGAAGTAGCAGGCTAACAGGAAAGAAAGAACTTCACAGAAGGTACCACTTCCATCTATGAAAAATCCAACTACAGGATTAATCAAAATGTTATCCATCACTGTCAACTCGATTGAAAGAAAACAGAGAGTTAGTGGATCATCGTCATATTATCATAATTTTAGGAAGACTGAGACCGAACTAACACAAAAACAGTACTAGACACGCAGCAAAGAAGACCTGATCTGATAATAACATCTAGCAATTTCAATTTCTTCTGTGCAATGTTGGGGAGCTACTGTATAAAACTACACTTAGGAAATAAAATCATGGAGTCAGGAGAAGTTGGCTCAGACTCAAGAGTGTTTGGATGTGGTTAAGCGATTACTGAACACACACACAACGCATGAATGAAGAGGTTGATGGGGCTGGTGTGGATTATTGTTCAGGTAATAGAGGGTCATGCAGTGAGTTGGTGTTGCTTTCAACACATCCACCCCAGCAAGTGTGTGATTCATTTATGGTGTAAAATTAGGTCGCACCTGAATAAATCACACAGCCCGGGTGAAGAGGGTTAGGGGCTCATTCAATGAATGGGAAAGGGGATTTGGGGAAAGATGTGACAAAGACAAACACTGCACAAAAGCAACCACAACTGTAATTGTCGGAGCGGTGAGCGGCACACCATCATAAATCTGTTGTGGAAGAAAATGAAGGGTTAAATAAGTATGACACAGTTCAGTAATTTCATTAAAAACTGTACTTCTACCTCAGAGTGATCCCAGATAGTATATCCTAAGTATTATGTCTTCTAGTTTTGAAATATAGAACATTGAATGTAACCCACCCAGTTCTAAAAAATATGATTGTGAAAGGAAAATTATACTGTACTGCCAAATTGGGTGATGCATGTCCATTCTTCATGGAATGTCCGTCACTTGTCTGAACCTGTCTGGTAGGTAAGCTGGAGTCTTGAGCTTTCCAACATTTGTTTCTGCAGGAGAGGACTAAGAAAAGGCCTATGTAATGAAAAAAACAGTAGCTGTATTATAGAGCAAAGGAAAAGGACAAAAGAAAGCAAGGCAAGCTTCATGAGGAGTCAGGAGTGTACCAAGAAGACTCAGAGGCAGAGCAAGAACATAAGAGGGGTTTCACGTTTGAGCTAGCAATGCAGCAAACACATACTCAGCAGCATTTCCAAATCAATGCATAAATCTCCAGTTCACAGAGCTGAGTGTGCCATAGGCCTCTGAGTCTTCGCCATCATCATGGGTTCTCTTTGAAGTCAAAATGTTTCTCCTTTCTAGCTGTTGAGGTAGTCCCCCCCCGAGTCCTTACATCTTCCTCCTCCAGATTCAGGGTAACTCTGTCCCAATAGGAAACTGAGCAAGGTAGACCTGTGAAGTGCACTGCTATTGAAGAGCAAATAGAGAAACATAACTGGAATTTTTCTTTGTGTAGATTTGTGTCTGGTAACTAAAGTTGCTGGTTTGTTATGAGGAACTAGAAAAAAGTAGACCCTGCAGGTAAATTTCACTGTTTTTGAAAGGCCAATCACTTTCAGGAAAAATTGATCACCTAGCAGCCCTCAAACTTTGCAAATCATCGGAAACAAGTTTACAAATTTCTTGTTCTCCCACCCTCACTGTCAACGACCACATACATCAGTCATCACTCATGAATTCACAATCACAGTCAATCAAAATATCAACGCTGACTGGTGCAATAGTTACTTAGCTATCTCTTCCAATCCAAGCACAGTGGTTGAAGAGCGTACCTCCTCTTTGATGGTATCCACACATTTGAATTAGGCATTGGTACTGGCAGGATTTTAATCAATGATCTTCCAGGATAGCCCTGTTAGGTGATGTAAAAATAGGATACACAGTGGCATGTAAGGGAGGCAGGCATGATCTCCAATGTCCTGGAGGGTATGTGGAGGCTTCTTCGCTGCACACAGGTCCAACTCCAATCCGGGCTTACATGTGACTATAAAATCAATGGTGGGGCAGCATAAATTGACATTAACATAATGTTGCATCAGCATATTTTTCTTTCTTTTTTTTTGCAAAGTAAGAAAGGAAGAGAAAACAAACCTGGACAAGAGATAATTAAAATGTTATATGGTGGCACTGGCATACTCAATCTGGGAAGTAGAGTTCATCCTCAAACTCTGGTGGTACTCCCAGAAGTTGGTCAGTTAACATGCTTGATTCTGACCAATTATTCTCTTCTTCCTCCTGTGGTGCTTCGGGAACTGTGTAATTTGGTGGTATAAATTCGAGGCTCATTTTGATAATGGTCAATCTCTCCACGTTTTGATGTGAGAGACTGTTCCTTCTTACTCTAACAACTGCACCAGCTGCACCGAACACACATTCAGCAGCCGCACTGGCCAAGGACAAGTCAAAAATTATATTGCCAGCCTGCTGATCTCTGGGCATTGGCGCATCTTCCCATACCAATACACCAATGGGTTTTGATCCACATACACCTTTTTGGGTCATCCAAATACTCCTGGATCATCCTCTGAATGGTCATTGGTGCTGCTTGACCACTTTTTCCTTCACCTCTGCACTGGACTTAAGACCTGCCACTTGAAACTAAACCAATGCAGAGGTAGGGTCTGATTCCTCTGTTACTGTTGCTGCTGCTTTTCTTGTTGATGAGGTTGGTGGATGTGTGACAAGACTGCCCTCTACCCTGGTGGCACCCCAGAACTGCAGAGTGGGACTCTAAGTCCAAGCCGTTCTTCCAGTTCTCCTGCTTGCTCAAAAATCCACCTCTTGTACTGTGAAACATCCCCTTCAGAAAAAGGAATGATAGCGGAAATGATTTATCTGTAGCGTGGATGAAGTAGGCTGGTACAGATGTACTCTTTGTATGACTTGATGTCATTTTGCAGCCTTGTATTACAAGTCAAGTGATAACTCAGTCTATTAACCAAGGCATGCGCTTCTAAGTTTTTGTTCACACCCCTGAATGCAAACCTTTCAGACACCTTCTTTAGCTGCTCCTGTAGCAGATGCAATAACGGCAAAGCTTGGCCCATTGTATTTTCCTCATTGCTAATTTCCATCGTGCAAACCTCAAAAGGGAGCAGCATCTGTTTGAGGCACTTGACTAGGCCCCATTTTTCAGCATCCATGGTCATAGTTTTCACAATTGCATCAGCTCCTCTTTCAATGGCATAGTCATTGATCAGTTTGTACTGCTCAAACAGATGTTGCAACATACAATAGTTTGAGTTCCAACATGTTGGCACCTCTTGTGCCAGGACTTTAACTGGCACTTTGTTATTACACTGAATAATCTGCAACTATTTCTGGGCTTTAAAAGAATAGCCGAAATGAGTGCAGATGCATCTGCAAGTGGTCAGTATGTTGCTGACTATGTCTTCTTTTTTTTAGAAAGTCTTCCAGAACCAGGTTGGTGCAGTGCACCAAACACAGGACCCTGAAATAGTCACCCTCTGCCATGGCATTGACTATGTTACTGCCATTGTCTATGGCAACAAATCCAACTTGAAGACCTCTGGGACACAGCTATTCAGACACTTTGTTATTAAATTCCTCCAAGATGTTTGCAGCTGTGTGTAATTTTTCCATGGCGAACATGGCTACTGTTGCATGCCACTGAATGTCTTAAATATTTCTTCAGGACCAAAACCTGTAGATAGCTTTTGCTTTACACCCAGAAAAGAGATCCAGTGTGCAGTGATGCACATGTAATCAGTCGCCCGACAACTGGTCCACATGTCTGTCGTCAGGTGCATAGTGTGGCGAATACTTTGCTGCAAAGCTTGTCCAACCAATTGCAGAACATCGCGATGCAGCACTGGAATAGCAACTCTAGCAAAATAGGCCCAGCATAGAGCCTTCCATTTTGGACAGAGGGCTGTCACAAACTTTATTAATCCTACTCAATCCACAAAAGAAAAAGGGACCAGGTCCAGAGCTCACATTTTTGCCACATTCTCATTGTACAAGCGTATCATTGCAGTTGTAGGGCCCCTCCTGCCTAAACATGCATGCAATTACAGCCTGAATTTTCTTCTTTTGTGGGGCCACTGACACATGCGACCTTTGAGATGTAGGTGGTAGTAGACTCAATGCCATTTGTTGTGGTGTCTCCATCTGACTCTGAGTCTTCCAATGCCAATGTGAAGTCGATGAGGCATGCTGGGGACAGGGCTGTGTTGCATGAGGATGTCACCCTCTTCTTCCTCACCATCCACTGTGATTTGACCAGTTGTAGCTTATGTTTTCTGGCTCTCCTCACCTTCACCACAGTGACCACGTTGAGTTGTTTTTTAAGGTGCTCCTCCCACCAGATTGTGTGACTTTTTTTCATATGGGTCGTCTGGCATCTAGTACCATAATGTGAACCAAGCTTACCTCCACGAACACTCGTGTGGCAAATGGTGCATATGGCAAAGTTCTCCTCCTGTTTGCTAATCATAAAACAGCCCCAAACTGGGGTGGAGTCATTTCTTATAGGGCCACTGCCAATGCCTGAAGAAGAACTGGGAGTCATTGATTCTAAAAGATGAGGTTCTTGATCAGCAGGAAGCTCGAACTCTTGTTTTGCTCCAACTTTGGGAAGATCTGCCTGCGGCTGCTGTCTCTTTCTTGAAACAATTGGGTATACTTTGCCAAAAGGAATGAATCCAATGCAACATCACTGCTCATCGGTGTCACCATGATTGCAGTGACTGCCTCACTGACAGACATGGTTTTGGGATTGGGTTGGAGTGGTGCTGTTGATGCGGGAGTGCTGCTCCCAGGTTCCTCCTCAAAGGCCAGTGTGGCAGGCACATGTCTCCCAAAAAAGTTTGCGGTTGACATGCCACTGGCGGGAAGCTGCTTCTTCTCAATGGCCAATTTCTTGGGAGCAACTTTCTTTGGGGCCATCTTAAGCTCAAGGCTAGCAGTGGCACTAAGATGCACAAGCAAAAGAGTTTGGTGCCTGTGTACTGAAGTAACTTTAAGGCCTTCTCTTTGGCAGTACTGCGGGTGATGTGGTATCTCTTCTCTTGTGCACCTAAAAACAACCAATCAAGAAAAACATGTAGTTAGTGAAACATGGCATTGTTGCAGGTAGAAAATAGTACAGAGAAATGCAATCTTAGTGCGGTTGGTTACTTATATAATACACCTATTTGATCAAACATTATAAAGGCAAACCACACCACCACTCCAGAAAACAAATTAAATTTCAAAGCAGAGAGCACTACAGGCAGATCTAGCTCTTTGATTTATCTCCATCTGTTTTAAAGGAGACACCTGTGTAGTCAGAGGGAGGTGCATGTGTAAATGGACTAATCCTTTAAATAACCTATGGCGTCAAGGTGATCCAGGGGAAATTGAATAATCATTAACAAAATGAATTATGGTGTTGATTTGTCTGCCATGCTCCGTAGCAAGGGAGTCCTGGAGGAATGGAATTACACCTTATATACTGAATACTGTAGTGCAGCTGTGCGTCTTTGGTGAATGAATGGAGGAATAGAATGGATCAGATGGATGTGGATGGATGGAGCAAGGCAAAATGCAGAATTAAACAAAAATTAAAATTAAAATAACAAATTGTGAAAAAACAAATTTAAAAATAAAATATAAAAATTAAAGAAGAAATTAAAAAATAAAATTAAAAATACAAATACAAAAATAAAAAGTAAAAAATTAAAAAATATAAAAAATAAAACTAAAATATAAAAATTAAAATAAAAAAGAAATTTAAAAAAATGAAATAAAAAGGCATAAAAAATAAAACTAAAAATACAAATGTAAACATTAAAATATAAAAAAATGAAAAAAAATTAAAAAACAAATGATCAATAATTATGATGTTTTATGTAAGCCTATGTCGAAGACACACTGGCTGCATGCACAAAATGTCTGCCAGCCAGCCACATATACAAACAACAAGAAGGAGCAAGGAGGCATGACAAACAAAGAGCACATGCAAGTCTATGGCAAAGGGAGGGACACTTTCTGGATGGACAAAAAGGCTGCCAGCCAGCCACATGGTCAACCAACAACAAGGAGCATGGAGGCATGGCAAGCAAAGAAAACATGCAAGCCTATGGCAAGGGACACTGGCTGGATGGACAAAATGGCTGTCAGCCAGCCACATGGTCAACCAACAACAAGGAGCAAGGAGGCATGGCAAGCAAATAAAACATGCAAACCTATTGCAAGGGACACTGGATGGATGGACAAAATGGCTGTCAGACAGCCACATCGTCAAACAACAACAATAGTGAGCAAGGAGGCATGGGAAACAAAGAATACATGTAAGCCTATGGCAATGGACACTGGCTGGATGCACAAAATGGCTGCCAGCCACATGGTCAAACAACGGCAAGAAGCAAGGAGACTAAAGAAGAACACATGCAAGCCTAGGTCAAAGGGACATTGGCTACATGCACAAAATGGCTGCCAGCCACATGGTCAAACAACATCCTAGTATGCCAGCAAATTATTACTCCACAATACATATAATTTTTGGAAAAAAATTAAATACAAACAATAGCCAACATTTTAAATTTAATCCAATGCCATCCTTGCCCTAAATGAAATTTTAAAAACATATACCACTGAAACATTTATTTTGTGCACTGATTACTACTAGTACTGGCTCAACTGGTTAAATGGCCCTTCAGAAATGTAGGCCTCATACTAAAATAATATTACAAATGTTA
Organism: Pleurodeles waltl; assembly: GCF_031143425.1. Classification (NCBI taxonomy): domain Eukaryota; kingdom Metazoa; phylum Chordata; class Amphibia; order Caudata; family Salamandridae; genus Pleurodeles; species Pleurodeles waltl. Next base: position 981,274,000 of record NC_090449.1, read on the forward strand.
CAATCATGTAGAAAAGGTACTGAGCTGTGCAGCAATTTTCCTTTACAAAAGGTGAAAAATCAACAAAATGCAAAATAAATAATATATAGGCCCATACTTAAACTCCAGCCCACCTAACACTATAACATTTTAAAATCAAATATCAGACTAAAGTAAAAAGAAATAGTGGTGCATGTGCAAGCAAACAAATAAAACACCCTTATACAATAGTTTTTTAACTTACTTCTGTTATTCAACAAAACCAAAGTCCTTATCGAAAGGTATATCCAGGGACAAAGAGAGTGATCCTTCCACCTTGAAATCCAAGTGAAAAGTGACCATGAGATGGACAAACCACTGGGAGGAGCCTGGTGGACAGGAACAGGAAGTTGGAGTCCCTGACACACGTCCTTCCTGTTTGAAAAACAAAAAGACTTTTCAATCTCAAAAACAAAATACAGGGTCACTGGAGTAAAAAAATAGAGTCAAATTCTCATTTTGACTAGATTTAGTGGCTTTGGGGTAGAAGATCGACTTCAGAAGTGACTTCACACTCGTGAGCGACCCTGTATTTGCTGCTGGTGCAGCTGGAAGCAATGCAAGAGGACTCAAAGTCGTACGCATGCTCGCTAGCGGCCCAGTGGTATTGTCGCGCTCATGCGAGAGCACCAAAACTCAATCTTGTGAGCACAAACAGACTCCGCTACGCGCCAGAGTGCAGAATTCGGGAACTACGCGCTACTCTGCATTATGCTAATTGCCCAAATTCAGCAAACTCTGCCGGCAGAGCAGAGTTCTATTACCAGGCCTACTCCTTGGTGAAAGAAATTTGAGGCTGAAGAAAAGGGTTGATTTGAATATAATTTTTGCATGCATTTTCCAGGTAGGGGCTGAGGATCCACTTATTAAATAGTCAAAACCAATTTAGATCAGTTATCTTTCAAATGTAATTTTTAAGCCGTTCCTCAGACACAGCCTTTGCACAAAGTGATGGTTTTCACAAGAGATAGCAAAGGGATTGGTTCCAATAGGAAAAAGTAGTAATCAGGGACAGACAAAATGGAAGGCCTTGCCTAGAAATGTCCTCACTTTCAATCAGGAATTTGTAAAGTGCACTACTCACCCGTGAGGGTCTTAAGGTGATACAGCAGTCCCTCCTCTCTACCCTACCATCTAACAAAAGGCAGTGCTCACAAGGAACTAATTAGCAAACCTTTGCAAACTAGGCTGCCATCCAATTATTAAACAACTGTCCTGTCTCCATCATCCCTCACTTCATGGTTCGTGTCTCCACCCTTCAACCTCAGGATTTGCGACCATACACTTTCCCTGTTTTGGTAAACTGCCCTCATCCTCTATTTTGTGCCACGCCACATCAGGAGCATCCAAAATAGATCCCAATGGCTTCAGTCCTCAAACACACTATCACACATGTGCTACATAATCACTGAACACACACTCTCACACACACACACACAGACACATACACAAAAAGGAGTCAGTAGGCTCTTTTCTCCTTGACACAAAGCAAAATGTGCAGTCACTACGATGCCCACTGCTTTGTGGGACAAACTCAGATCTTAGATAGCAATCCAATACCCATTAAGAGGGCACACATTGTGCACCAACACAAACAACGCAATCTAAGCCATGCATTATCATGGACCAACTTTGGCCTCTGCACCAAAGCTACATTAGTATGGTGCCATGTCCCAAAAAAATCAGGATACCACTTTCACATACAGCCGGGCACTTACCTCAGGGGTATATATCTGTTTATTAGGCAGGGAACATTCCCATCCCAACATATTAAGCTCTTCACCACATAGATACCGATAGTGATTAGCCCACACTAGCTAGTCCTAGTTAATTACCTTTGCCACAAGACAAACAGCAAATCTAGATGACACGGCTGAGGTCCTCACAAAAGTGTTTACTGTAAATGTGCAATAATAAGTTTGTTGTCAAGTAATAATGTCACTACAGTCTTATGCCTATTTAACGAAGCCATTTTTGGGGGTCGAGCCTGCGAGAGCATGTTAGTACATGTGTCACGCTTGCAAGAACCTTATGTTAATAAAAAAGGATTTGAAGCCTGCTTGTTGCTTACCATCTGTTGGCTTGCCTGGCACTCTTCTTTACAGCCTCATAGTTTGTCACTGCAGGCCTGGCATCATTTCCATTCCTCTCATTTCCTCTCTAATCAGTGCCCGTTCATGGCTCCCAAGGTGACTGAAATGCTGTTTTGTTCTTTTTAAATTCTAGTGCCCTGCAAATAGAAGGTGTGTGACTGGAAAAAACGAACCCAGCAGTACAAACAAAATTAAAAAGTTTTATTTTCTATAGTTAACATTCTTTTATTTCGTTGAGTCTTCTTTTCTCCCTTTGCACTTATGCTTTTTTATGTTTTTGTTTGCGGTCATCTCCAATGACAAGTATCTTGTTCTAAATATTGGAAAGCAACATTACTTCTATGTTATGTGTAATTTCTGAAATTATGTTTTAGCACATATTTGTGCTATACATCCCAATCCTCCCCACTTCAATCAACGCCAATCCACTCCACCTAACCCCACATCAGTCCAACCCAGACCAATACAATCCACCCCAGACCACTCAATCCACCCATTCACCCCAATCCAGTCCATTCAAATCCTCCAACCACCACACTCTAATCTGCCCCACCCCAATCCAGACCAATCTACTGCCATCCAAAACAATCTGCCCCACTCCGATATGCCCCACTGCAATCCAAATCGATCTACCCCACTCCAATCTGTCCCACTCCAGTCCTTAACAATCTGCCCCACTCCAATCCAAAACAATGTGCCCCACTCCAGTTTAGCCCACTCTAATCCAAAATGATCTGCCACATCCTAATCTGCCCCACTCCAATCCAAACCAATCTTCTCTACTCCAGTCCTCCGCACTGCAATCCCAAACAATTATCTCCACTCCAATTCAAAACAACCTTCCCCACCCCCAACCAATCTGCCCCAGTCCATTCCAAAACAATCTGCCCACTCCAATCCACCCCACTTATGTCCAAAGCAATCTGCCCTACTTCAATCTCTCCACTCCAATCAAAAACAATCTGCCCCACTCCAATGCAAAAGAGCCGGCTCCACTCAAATCTGCCCAACTCAAATTGGCCCCACTCCAATCCAAAATAATTGACCCCACTCAAATCTGCCCCAGTCCAACCCAAAACAATCTGGCCCACTCTAAAACAATCTGCTCCACTCTAAAACAATTTGTCCCACTTCAATTAAAAACAATTTGCCCAACTCCAATTTAAAACAGTCCTCCCACTCAAATTTAACTGCCCCATTTCAATGCAAAACAACTTGTTCCACTCTATTCTGAAAGAATATGCCCCATTCCAGTCTAAAACAATCTGACCCACTCCATTCCAAAACAACCTGCCCTACTCCACAACATTTTTCCCCACTCCATATTAAAACAATTTGCCCCACTACAATCTAAAATAATCTGCTGCACTCCTATATAAAACAATCTGCCCCGCTCCATTCTAAATCAATCTGCCCAACTCCAAAACAATCTGCCCCACTCCAATCCACAACAAGCTGCTCTACTCCAATCGAAAACAATCTACTCCTCTCCAACCGAAAACAATCAGCCCCTTTCCAATCCAAAACAATCTGCCTAAATCCAATCTGCCCCACTCTAATTCAAATCTATCAGCCAAACTCCAGTCTGCTCCACTCCAATCCAAAACAGTCTGCTCCACTCCAATGTGTCCCAAAACAATATACAACACTCCAATTCAAAACAATCGACCCACTCCAATCCAAAACAATCTGCCCCACATTAATCCAAAACAATCTGCCCCAATCCAATGGGTCCACTCCAATCCAAAACAATCTACCCACTCCAATACAGAACATCTGTCTCACTCAAATGCAGAACAATCTGCCCCACTCCAATCCAAAACAATCTGCCCTGATCCAATCCAAAACAATCTGCCCCACTTCAATTTGCCCCACCCCAATGCAAAACAATCTGTCCCTCTCCAATCTGCTCCACTCAATTCAAAATAATCCACCCTACTCCAATCTACCACACCCCAATTCAAAACAATCCACCCCACCCCAATCTCCCTCAATAAAATCCAAAATATTCCACCATCCCCCTCCAATCCACCCCACTAATACAATCCAACCCAGTCACCCACTCAAATCCACTCCACCACACCCCAGTAGAATGCACTGCAATTTAATCACCTCACTCCAGTCCAATCCACCAACCCCACTCCAATTCATCCAATCCACCGTAATCCATCCAGCTCCAGTCCACCATAATCCACCCCACTCAAAACCACCTTAATCCACCCCACTCTATTCCATTCCACCATAATCTACCCCACCAAATTCAAGTCCACTCAAAATTAGTCCTATCTACCCCAATCCAATCCAACACACTGCAGAAATTCCACCCCACTACAATCCATCCCACTCCAATCCCCCACACCAATCCAAATCCATCTCAGTCCAATCCAGACCACCCCATTGCAGTTCACCTCACCCCAACCCAATTCATCCCACTGCACACTAATCCAATTTGATCAACTCCAAACCACCCTACATAGTCCAATCCACCTCACTTCAATCCAATCCAGCCCACTGCAACCAAACCTCTCCAGTCACCTCACCCCATGTCAATCTAATACAACCTGCTCCATTCCACCCCAATCCATTCCACCTCACTCCAATCCACCCTACCACAATCCACCTCAATCTGACTTCACCACGCCATTTCAATCCACCTCACTCCAGTCCAGTGCACCCTATCCAGTCCACTCTATACACCTCACCACAATCCACCTGAATCCAATCCCCCACTCCTTTTCAATCCACCTCACTCGAGTCCAGTGCACCCTAACGAGTCCACCCTATCCAGTCCACCCCACTCTAAATCACCCCTCTTCAATCCAACCCACCTCACTCTTCTCCAATCCTCTCCATCCCAGTAAAGTTCACCCTGCTGCAATACAATCCACCCCACTCCAATTCACCTCACTCCAATTGCCTGCACCAGTCCAATACACTCCATCCCACTCCAGTCCTGTCCGCTCCACTCCACTCCACACACCCCATTCTAAGTTAATCCACCCCAATCTAATACACCCCACTGAACTCTGCGTTACTCAACTCCCCCTACTCCACTCTGCAACACCCTACACCAACAAATCCTCTATATGACACTCTACTCTACGACACTCCATGCCACCAACGTTTAGCCATCCTGGAGAGCAGTGTCACTGGTGTATAACGTGGCAAAAAAACATTGCCAAGTCAATAGCTCTTGCACATGCAAGACCTAAAGGCTTTGCCAAGGCTTATTCTGTATGCAGAGGCCCTACCTTAGGTATGAATTACTGATTCACAAAGCATGGTCGTGTCTTACTAATGAACTTCCAGAAGTAAAATATGCCTACTGATGGGGAAAAAGGTTTGTGGAACTAATCAGAGAGTAAGCATGTGTTGCTATCGGAAATCCGTGCACAAGGCACACCTAAGGCTGGAGTAAAACAGATCTATTTACAGAAATTACTTTCTAGATCACAATTGGAAATTAATGAATAATTCGCATCTGTGGTAGAAGCAAGACACAATTATTCACAGAAAAGGGTTTTATACGCAAACACCTGTGAGAATGAATAATCTCCGTAAGATCAGTCCGTTTCCCTGACCCTACAATGTTTTGCAACTGGGTCTGATTGACCAATAGCTGTCTGTCGAATTAGCTCCTGTGCGGGCCCTAATCTAAAACTACATTGAACGCCTCAGTCAAGTCTGAGGGTACTCCACCACATGTGGAAACTATAAAGCTGAGTAAACAGATGTCCCCCACCTTAAACATGGCACCAACTCAGCAGGAAAAATACTAGACATTGTAGGCCAAAGTATGACTGAGTTTACTCATGTTTTACAGGGCTGAGAGAGGAAACTTAAAACAGAAACACAGTTTTTTTCCACTGTCATTGGCAGATGTTATTCAGTGATCTCACCGTGCTCCCTAATGAAGTACTGTCCAACACAGAATTTCATGCACAGAAACAGGCACACACCTACTAAATTGTCTTCCTAGGTTGGCAACCACACAAAACTCTGCATCTCTTGCACTCATATTGATACTCATGTTGTACCATGCTTTACCACAAGCTTTGGAAGATGCAGGGTTGTACACTGCAGAGTGAATTACATGTTGCGCACAAGAGGATTTTAATTGTGAAAACTGATATGAGTCTCTAATGAATGTTTTGTGTTGCTTATGCATAAGGTTCGATAGCTCAGGCAAAGTGAGAACCTTTGGAACAGGAACAGCGCAAACATCCCAATGAATTCACATGCTAAGCAAGTGCACTTGAGCGATTGTCTGCAGAGATTTTCGCTATTCGCTCAACACAAAGCTACAGATTTGTGTGCATTGCTGTATTGCACTCATCTTAATGCATTTTGTTCCCCGACATTTGAGCAAAATCGCGTAGCTCTATGCTCGGGTGCAAACAGCAACCCACCACTGTGAAAATTCACCCTCAAAATAATGCTAATTCAACAGAATATTAAAATCATTTTCATAATAATATTTGTGTTGAAACCACAGAAAATGGAAAGGCTGCAATAAAATGTTGTGTATGAAAGCCGGATACTTCTTTCCGGCCACCAGTCTCAGAACTCAAGAGATTTAAGGAAAAAATATAACAAAGGTACTAGGAAAAGACAAAGACCGCAGGCAGGAGAGCTGCATCAACCAACCAGAAAAAAGGACAAGTTAGTCTCAATAGGAGCCCATTAACCTTCGGAATTGGTATTAGACAGGGCCCAAGGTGCTCAGAACTAGTTCAGAACTTACTGTTTGGGGAGTGATACGAGGAAGGTTTTTAGTTTTTACATTAAACGCCTAAATCAAACACCATCGAGAGATACTCCTGTTTGCATGTATGTGTTAATGGGGAGGATGTGGAAGTTTCCATCACAAATCTATTCTCATTTTCCAGATGACCATGTAAGGAATTCACACAGCGTACACATCAGAAAAACGTCATCTAAGCATGTTGAGATGAGACTTGTGATCCATCGACACCATTTACTCCAGTTGAGTTAAGTATGAACTCAACATGTTTAAAGTCGAGCTGGTTAAGGAACACTTACAAAGTGCACTGCATTACATCACCACAATCTAGTGGATATGGGAGATGTGAATGCTACTCATGTGTGTATTGTTGTACAATTGAGGCTTGGACTTGTATTTTTACTAGTTTTCAAGCAAGAAATTAAGCAGGAACCTGAAATAATTATATTTATTACCTGAACTTCCCTCAGTACCAGACCACTAAAATGTCTTTTAAGTGTATGAGGACACCTAAAAAATGTAATCTCAAAAACTGTAAATCATGAGCAAAATGGATGTTGTTTGGCTGCAATGTACACTTTTCCAATGATTACACATATGACTTTTCACAAGATAGGCCAGCAGCATTTATTATCAATACTTTGCCTTTCAGAAGTGACTACAGAGAGTTTTCATATATTTTCAGTGTTGTATGACCCTCCCTATGGCCATTGCCTCCGTCCATTTAAATTATCCCTTCACCTGAACCTAATATTGCAGTGATATTAAATTTGCTTGCAATAATCAAGGTTTTAAATATTCAGCTGGAAGTATGATCTGTAAGATTCAATACGAGTCTCCATCCTCAGCAGTAGTATGTATGAATGCATGTAGTATTTGTATACTGCAAACAGCTGCCAAGGCAGTGGAGCACTCAACAGTGTCTTTGGTGAGAATACAGTTGAGTGATAAGAGAGACAGCTGGCTAATTAACTGTCACTGCATTGTCATTTAGTGGATTTAAAGAGGTGTGTCTTACAATCTTTCCTAAACTGGACCAGTACTGGGGCAGTCTTCAATGATACAGGCATGTACCTCCAGATCATGAATACATACATATAGAAAAGGCCTGCTGCCTTCATATTTCACATTTACACTTTCTAGTCTCTCATCTGATCTTGTCCAGGCTGTGTCTGTGCCGAGAGCCACCAGATATGGTGAGCTTGTCTGAAAGATAAGCTGGGATGCTTGCAAATGATGCATATGGTTTTGAGGATGGTGCAGGTAAGCAAGAAAGATAATGGATTTCCAACCAGATAGGGGTGATGTGATCATATTTCTTCTCGCTCTGGATGAGATGTGCTGCATCATGTAGGATGCTCTTAAGGATTGCCATTGTTGAGCTTGGGAGGCCATGGAGCAGGGTGTTGCCATCATCCGGATGCAAAGGTACACTCACTTGAACAGAAGTTCTGACGTTGCTTTCTGGAAGAAACAGTTTTCACGTTTATTTTAGACGAGCTAGATGTTGCCAGGCCTTAATATTTTGCTTGGCAATCTCTTCCCTGACGGTGAGATTGGTGTTCAAGGTGAAACCAAGGGGCATTTCATCCAGTGAATCTTAAGGTTCAAATCCATCAAGGTTCACTACCTTGAGCTAGGATTGTACTATTTCTTGGTTATTGTTATTGTGTTGAGCTTCCGGTAGGCACTTGACTTCCAGATCTGGATGAGGTGAGGGTGGTGTGAATTTTAATTCTGAGTTGCAGATTTTCACCCATATTTATCGCCTTGGATAAAATACCCTAATTTGCAATGAGTGTCAGATAGCTGGACAATAGGTCAGCCCCTTCAGCCATTGTTCTGTTAGCAGTGTCATTCAGATTTTGGATCAGCACTCCGGAGAGCCAGTAAGTGTTTGGAATGTTTGTAATCATGAATGCTGGCTTTTTACTAGATGAACCCACCTCCCAACATACACTGAGATGCACAGAATTCCATCTCTTATCCACCTCAGGAAACAGTTTACCAAAGAGAACACAAGCCCAAGCAGAAAAAGCAACTTTAGCTGTTCTGACATTGCACCATCACCATCGAACACCAACACTTTGTGCATCATTATGCAAATGCACAGTACATCAATCTTAACTTTCATTCTAAAATGGCTTTTAGTTTATCCTTCACGAAACAAGCATCTGTGAAAGAGAGAACATTCTACATAAAATAGTGTAATTGGATTTTTCTCCTTGGTTTTATAAACTTGAAAAGCGATGTTAATAATATTGCGGCATTTTAATAAAAAGTGTGAAGAACTGTAGAAAAGACACAGGGTCAAATACCAGGAGCTATCGGTGCTTGATTAGGGCGCTCTGGCTTGAGTGGGAGGGTTCCCAGAGCACCGGTGGTAGTGGTGCTGGAACAATTTTCAGAGTGGGGTCGCTGCCTTCAATAATACATCACTCAAGTCTTAAAGATAGTGAAAAATCCAAGCATCACATAAAGATCAAGTGTAGGTCATAAGCCATGCCCATTCAGCAGAGATCGTTAAGGGTGTAGTATCTACCTGGTGGTGCCTTTTGACAAAGTATTATTAAAGCATGATGTGTAACTCACTGTTATTAACCATCAGGTCAGTTCGCATTGAAATGACCATTACAATTGCACAAACATGCAATTTTACTGAAGAAATATGTAGTGTGCAAACTATAATGTGTGGAAATCGGGTTTCAGGGATTATGATTTGCATATCGCACAAGAGTCTAGATTTGTTTTGTGCTTTCCTAACTGCGGATATATTTTGAAATATTAGTTCAGCTCATTTATAGTTATTTGAATTTAATTGTGTGTTAGAAAAAAATTGTATAGTCTTTCCTCTCACACTATCTGTATCCCAGCAAGATTCTCACACAGTTCACATTGCAAAATCTTCTTACCTTCCAGTCAAAAAAAGGAAATGAAACACCAACCTCCCTGTCAAAAGAGAAAGCAGCAATTTGTCAGAAGGCATTGCCTGACATTTACCTCTGTCTTTGAACACACAGCACTTGTAACAAGAGAAAAACAAAAAACAAGGCATCTTTATCGCTCATTCTCCTTCTGACCTCCAGCATGTTTATTTTGCAGCATCTCACACACCCCTATTCCCAGTGCATATGGCAGGTGAGCAATGTGGGACAAAATTTGATGGAATGCTATGGGGGTACAGAACATAAACAGCAGGGAGCTTGTAGTATTTGCCTCGGTGCACTTCATGTGGCAGAGGCATTGGTTATGAGACCAACAGTGATGGCGCAAGTAGTCCCTGGTTTGACCATTCTCTGTTGATTACCGCAGTATCTGTAGTCGCAGTTATACTCTGAGTACATTACAATCTAGTTGTAGAGGGAGTTCTTTGGTATTATAAACCAACTGCCGATTACTCCGCTGCATGACATTTGCTGGTTTTTCTTCCTCAGTAGGATAGCATCAGTGGAGCCTGCGCCATTAGTCAGCAGAGGCGCCGGGTTAGGTCCCTGTGCGGTAAGGGCTGTGACTTGCCTGCCCGCCTGTACCACTATCTGCTCTCTTGGCTTTCTCCCTTGCACTCTCGGCCATTTTTTATTTGATTCATTTGCCTCTCGTGATCTCTTGTGACCTCCAGGGCTCCAGTGGACCCTCCGGAGGGACAGGCTAGTGTGGACTAGTGTTAAGGAGCTAGGGCAGAGGCAGCGAATGGGGAGAACGGGAGAAGGACATCTGGTTCCTGGATCTTGACTCGCACCCTGCATGAACTTCGCACATGGCCACTCCCACTCATAAATGCACAGTTTACACTTGATACGTTTGGAAGCTACCGGTCGCTGCCTCATATCACTTCCTTATCAAAATCACAATATTTCTCAGTGCCCAAATCAAGGCATAAGGTACATACAAGGAGTCATGAATCAAGTTATAAATCATTTAAGCAGGTCCATTAAGTCCTAAATTAACTTGTCACATTGAGACATAAACATAAATCAAATCATAAATCAGTCCAGTGGTCATTAGCTCATAAATCAAATGACCAGACACTTTTATGATGCTTAATAGTCAACATAGTGCCTGTGTCAGTCCAGTGTTTATTGCTGATGACTGGGGCCCTTGAGCTGGAGCTTCACCATTTGTACAGACAGGAGGGGTATTCCACCATGTTTTTACTTTAGGCCCAACTCACTACCTTGGAATATCCAGTGTGGTCTGCCGACTGGTGGGCCGGGCTGCAAGTGCAGTGTTGTGCACCCCTTCCCCTCTCTGACTGCCTCACCCTGCTATGTGGCATCCCAAGGTAAGAACCAGGCTCGCCACCCCACAGTGGCCTTTCCAAATTCCTTAAGGTCCATTAGCTGCCTCTTTCACCATCATGCTGCTTGTGGGCTTATGTCCTCGGGGAGCTCTCCCAGATAAGACAGCGATCACTTTACTGACAACTCGCTAGTGCCATGGCTGCCTAGTGCTTGGACCAGAATACCTCCAGCCTGGCGTCTGTTAGGTGCACCCCATCTTGTGCAAAATACTCCGGGTGCCTTAAGTTGGTCATGTCAAGCCTGATGGCATCCCAACCATTCGCCCTACAAAATGTTGCCATCGCCACATTGAGCTTCTCTCTGAATCATTTAAGGGTCTGGACCAGGTCTCCCATCCATGTCTGCCTGGGCACAATTTCAGGCCACACCATGTTTGTGCTGCCCAGCAGTCTAGCCGCTCCAATCAGCCTAGGGCCAATGCTTTCCAGCAGCTCGTTCCTACCCAGTTGTGGTAGGTTTTCCCCCTCCAAGGCACAGTACCAACAAATCCAGTTCCTCCAGGTATTGCTAGCACAGTCTGCCCAGGACGTCACCCAGCTGGTCCAAGCGCATCCTCGGTATTCCTGCCCATCGTATCACGGTGTTGACTGGCTTAGGCCTCTGAGCAACCCCCCCCAGTCCATCAACCTTTATCTCTCCACACGAATGAATGTCCTACCCCCCCCCACTGTCTTTCTTTTCACCTGCCAAAACAAATGGTGATAGGTCGGTGGCCACATCTCCTCTGAAGTTTATTATTCACGTTATTTTGAGGGAGATGAGAGAGGGGTGGAGGTGTGCTAAGCTGCCATCCTCTGACAGCCCCCACCTGGCCGCCATGGTTGCCACCTTAATGAAGAAGGAGTGTGTGCTAGACCCACCCTCACGAGAGCCATCCTAAGCACTGCCCTCGATTGAAATTTACCCAGGCAGTCCCCATTTCTGTGCTTGTAAAGTGGGTCTTCTCTTGCCGGGCGGATTGCCCAGTATTCCTTCATTCAATGCGCCAGGCAAACCTCTTTGCTTACAAAAACACTACAAAAGGGTGAGAGGAATTTCCTGTCGGACCTCCCTATACTATACATATTCTCAGAAAAAGCACAAGACAAATATCTGGTATAAAGACCAGACTAGTACAACATCTATGTGTAGAAAAAACGGCCCTCACCCACAATTTGTGGCATGCTTCATCATAGGGCCCTGCTAACACACTCCGAGAAATGTATCCCCTTCAGAGTGGAGCAGTAAGGGTGGGGGAGACATAAAAGCACATCAGACAAGACCAACAATAATGGTACAGGGACCAGAAACAAACGACAGAAAAAACATAAAACTGACTTAGGCTAAACACTCGTCCTATTTTAATCTAGTGTAGCCTGGACAGGATTAAAATATATCATCAGTGGTGTTTTCAGGGATTAATTACCTGTACACCCCAATATTTGAGGAGGGTCAACATGTTTCGGCCATTTCAAATTGCCAACTAGGGTCAAATGGCCTTCATCAGGACCTTCGTCCTGTCCCCGTATTTGTAAGTATCCCTACCTGTCATTCAATCAGGAGGGTCACTTATTCGTGGTTTTGAGAAAATTCTCATTTGTCAACACACTCAGTTATCTGTAGGAAGAAATAATAGGCAAGATACCCAAGAATCAATAAGATGTGGTATCTAATAATATTTGAATATTCCCAAATCATCACCTTTATGTGTGGATAAAATAATTATTAAATTGTGCATTCAGATCCGCTAATTTTCATGTAAAAAGCTTGTGGACAAAATATAGATTTACCGGATCCACCCGTGTCTTTTAATCATACACCCAAGTCCAAACACAGATAAAGAAGGTAAATGTGTGTGCAGTTAGTGAGATTTTATTATCACTCGCTTTTATCAAAGGTGGGTGGGAGCACCACCCTGTAGTCACACACTGTATGAAAATAAACTGCCATTATTTTCATGATCGAAAGTAGCTGTGCAATTATATATGGTATATTTACCCTTTAGCTTTCCAACCCAATCTGGGTCTTGAACTACGAATATTGCCACTTAACATCAGTATGTTGTAAAAGAACCTGAGGGGGGGTTGGAGGCCCCTGTGAGGGGTACCATCCTCCTCCCTTCTAGTGGCATTTCACTGGCTGCGCTCATAAGGTCTACTGGGAGGTGTACATTTAGCGATCACTCCCACATGAACTTGTCCACCACATGACATTGATACCTCTATGCCGCCAAAGTAATTAGATGTCGAGCTACTTCACTTCATCAGAGTCAAGGACAACCATTGGCGACCACCCTACTGCAACAACCATGGCTATGACCAAAAAGGAGCTCCTCTCCTCTTTACATGATTTCAAGATCAGGGAAGAGCTCAAATCTGACAATGCTTCTTCTTTTGACTCATTCAAGACCAAAACCAATTCCCATCTGGTCTCTCTCCAAGCTGACTTTGACTCAGTCGGAGTGCGCACATTAGTTCTGGAAACAAAACATCAGGACATGGAACATCGCTTTCAACCGATAGAGGAAGCCTCAGAACACCTTCATTGGCAGCTACAAACGGCTCTGCTCAAGTGCAAAGCCTTAGAAAACGGATCTAGGAGAAATTATATTCAAGTGTGTGGTCTGACGGAAGGAGTAGAGGGCCATGACCTGCGGGCCATCATTGTTGGCCTATTCATGGACATTTTGGGTGAGGAACAACACAAGGTGCTACTGGAGCAAGTAAACAGAGTGGGCCCTCAACTCTTCTGAAGTGGCAAGAGACCAAGGGGTATCCTCGCCAAAGTGCACTCTTTTAGAACCAAAGAATTGATTCCTCAAGCAGCTCGATGGTGCAACACTATCTCCTTCCTAGGGGAAGCATGTTCCCTTTACAACAACATTGCCCCCGCTACCCTAGTACGAAGCTTGCCGTTCAAGCTGGTAACAGAAGCCCTGCACAGAGACCAAGTCAAATATCAATGGACCTACCCCTTTGATATCACCTTCAAGCTCCATAATAAGCAACACAACTTCACAGCATTTGAGGAAGCAGCCTGCCCGCTGGGGTTGACACAGCCAACATCCCCTGGATCAGACAGGAGTGGTCAAGGGACTTCTTTGGATCCCACCAACAAATCTACTGCTGGAGCGTGCCACCTGCAGGGGAGAGGATGGCGCGATGGAAGGAAATAAACTGTACTTTTGAGTTCTTGGTAGTCATGTTTGTTAAATGAACCTGCAACACTCTAAATTAAGGGGACTGTCCGTATCCTACACTTTGTCAACTGCTTTCCCCCATATTGATATCTTGGGAGACCTCAGGTGCACATACTACTGGGGAGCCTTTTCATAACTGTGACATATACTTTTGTCTTCCCTGATGTCACACAAATAGTTTTGGTCATGTCAATACACCAGGTATCCCTTTTGATAAAACAATTGCAGTCTGTAGGGTGGATTGGCAGGTATGTGTCCAATATGCTTGTCACGTTTGTTTTTAGATGGATTTAGTAGTCCGAAGGGAGCGCAACTCCAAAGTTCTTGTTGTTTCTTTTTCATACTTTTCATCCTGTTTGGTGGCTGGACTAGTGCTTTCAGGTTAAGGGAGGGATCGAGGGGAGGGGACGTGGGAGGGGACTAGAGGGAGGACAATGCCAAAGGAGGGGAGTAGATTTACCTGACCCTCTGTATCTTACAGTGGTGACCTACAGCACATCCATGTCTTGTTTTCCTATATGGGACTTTGTACTTTAAAGTAGAATGTGAAGGGATTGAGCTCCCCCACTAGACGTCACCAAATTTAGAAATACACTGTTGACAGATGCCTTGATATTATAGCTCTCCCAAAAATACACTTAAAACATAGTGAGGATCACAGACTGCATCACAATCATATCCTTCAATATACAAATCATCAGCTACTACTAAACATAATGGAGTAGTGCTTATCTTCCATCCTTCAGTGAAATTTCAGGTCAAGGGCAGCAAATCGGATAAAGAAGGGTGGATACTGATGGTCAATGGCTTTATAGAGGGCTGCCTATGACTGCTGCAATGATTTACACACCAAATATGGGCCAATCAGAATTCCTACTCTCTATCCGCTCCCTACTGAGTGAGTTTGTGGAAGGGGACATTATATTGATACTAGACTTTAAACTGATTTGGTATACCACCATTGATAGTACTCACCATCACAGGACGTAGGCCGGTACATTCACTAATTAAACAAAATCAACCCTGCAGCAACTAGGTTTGCTTGATTCTTGGAGGGCTATCCATCCAACTACATGAGACCACAACTTATTTTCCCATTCCCATCATACTTTTCCTAGACTTGACCACGTTTTTATTAGCCAACTCCTACAACAAACCATTTTAACTACTACTATTCACCCCATTGTCCTCTCGAATTATGCCTCCTTGAAAGTGGTATTAGATTGGCACACCCCAGCCCATACTTTGAATTGATGTTTTTTCCTAATATCCTTATACGGCATCACCACTTTAGAGACAAAATCCGTAAAACGATCAGGGAATATTTCCAAATGAACAGACCCCAAGACACCACTCACTAACTCCTCTAAATGGGATGCATTAAAGGTGGTAATTTTCGGGTAAATGCATATCTCTGATATCTACCCTGATCCAACAAAAGACCAGGGAACGACCAGCATTATAAGCAGAATGCTTCAAGCCGAAGCAGACCATAAGACCACACCACTCTTTCTCTTCAGAGGAAAGGTACTGCACTGAGAGGTAAACTTAGAGCCATATAAGTCAATGGAGCAGATTTGACACTTTTTGCCTTAAAAAAATACCTATAAACAGAGACAAAAGTGGGTACATTACTAGTAAAACAGTTGAGGGTTAAACAAAAAAAAACAGAATACGTAAGTCAAATCTGAGTGGAATCTTGGGCTATTTGCCATTCTGTGGGGGAGAATGCCAAGGTGTTTACAAACAACTGTAGACCTCCGATGCTACAGACACTAGTGTACAGCTGGCATATCTGAATGAAGTCGAGGTGCCTTAAGTTACCCTAGCCCTTCATTACACCTTAAATGGCCCCACAACTGTGGAAGAGGTACACAATGCTGTAGATGCCCTCAAGGTCCATAAATCACCCGGTCCGACAGATTCAATGCCCATTTCTTTACAACCTTCACTTTAGACCTCGTCCCTCATTTGACAGAGCTCCTTAATCATATCCCTGACTCCCACACTGTGACCCCCAACAATGAGAGAAGCCCGGATCTTGGTTCACCTAAAACCAGGGAAAAAACCCTCAATTCTGTGCATCCTATTGGCTAATTGCTCTGTTTAATATTGATGCCAAATTATACACTAAAGTCTTTGCCAACAGATTAGAGGACATCATGCAAGAATTGATACACCCAGATCAATCTGGCCTCATTAAAGGAAGGCAGACCAATGATAATCTGAGACGGGTGATCCACTTGGTCGAGAAAGCTACTAAGAAGAACATTCTGACAATTCTCTTGGTGCTGGATGTCGAGAGGGCTTTGACCAAGTGGACTGGAACTTTCTTTTTCACACACTACACCAGTTTGGGATTGGAGAAAACTTTATAGCTATGCATCCCCCGTTCTAGGATATTGGTGAATGAGTCGGTCTGAGACTATTTCAAATTCACTCGAGGTACAAGACAGGAATGCCCTCTATCCCTGTTGCTTTTCACTCTCAGTATCAAACCTCTTGCTGCATAGATACAGGCCCAGCCCTCTATTCACGACCTCTCCTTTAGCTCTGTTGAACAAAAGATTTCTTTGTTTGCTGATAATATCCTGCTGCCCCTCACCTCCCCACAGGCATTGCTCCCGACCCTACAAACAAAACTCATTTTTTTAAATAAATGGCAGAATTTCGTGCTAACCTCAGCAAATCCTTCCTGCTTGATTTAACGGTGCCACGTGTGGAGATGGAAGACATAGCGACCTCCTCCCCCTTCTAATGGGTGAAGAAAGAAATTACTTACCTCGGTACAAAGATTACTCCCAAACTACTATACAAAGCAAATTACCCTCCCTTATTGCAGAAATTAAAAGCAGATTTCAAGCGTTGGGGCCTACTATATTTGACTTGTCTCGGACGCATTAATGCAGTCAGAATGACCATGCTACCATGTACTCTGTACCTCTTACAGGTGCTCCTACAGAATTAGAAAGGGACTTTTTTCCTACTATATGCACGCTGATAACGAAGTTTATTTGGCAAGACTGTAGGACCCGTATTTTACACCAAATGTTGACGCTCCCGAGACGACAGTGGACTGGCTCTGGCCGACCTAATAACTTATTACAGAGCGGCTCAACTAAGAGTCATAGCTGAATGGTCCCTTAACGCTTCTGATAAACACTGCCTCCACATGAATAGAGCAGTGGTAGGCAGGACGATTTGGGATGTCCTCTGGAAGCTCAGGTGTGATCACCTGAAAAATGCTTACTTAGGCACCCCGACTGCTACTACATTGAAAGTTTGAGATAGTGCAACTCTATTGAATGGCTTGGTGATGTTCCTCTCTCCCCACACATCTATCCACTATAATGCAGCCTTTCAGCCAGCACTGCATCCGGGCCACTTTGATCAATGGCGGGAAGGTGGCTGCCTTACTGTTTCTAATCTTTTCCAGGGGGAGGACATCCTGACATTCAAGAACTGCTGCTGCGACTTTCAGTTACCTGCTTCAGAGATTTACCACTACATCCAACTGAAGCACTGGGCTTTACAAAGTCAAGGTCTTCATCAGAAACTGAAACTCTCTTTTGCCTGACGGCTTTGAGTAATAGTTCAAAAATCAGTCAGAGCCCAACACGAAGAAAACGTCTCTCTCCTAAATGTGCAGTAGTATGTGACATGAATGAATTAATGTTTGAACAAGTTAATAGCTAAAATAATTAATGGTTTATAAGTGCACTGTTAGTCAAGTACTTGCCCTAGTCAAACTGCAATAATAAAAATCCACAAATCAGTTGAGATTGGAAAGCAGTGAGATTTTAATTTGCTTTGTAAGGAGTGATTATGCATTACTGAAAGTGAGGTAAAAGTTCTTCCAAACTTTGGATGCAATGTCAGAGAGTGATCATCCTCTGCCTGGACCTGGCACATTCTGGATAAACAAAGTAGAAAGCACGAAGAACAACTCAGGGGAAAAAGGATGGGATAAAGAATGAGGATGCTGAGAAAACAGCAAAGATAGAACAGTGGAAGATGAACATAGCTTTAAAGAAAATATCAGGGGTGGCTCCTCCTCAGTGGTGGAGGGGCGTCACCCCCCTGGTTGAGCCAACAAATGAAAAATAAAACAATGGTTTACTATTGTTTTATTTTTCATTTTTCATCTGCTGGCTCAGCCAGCAGGGAGAGGTGGGGCTAGGCCATGGGAGGGGAGAGGAAGGGAGAGTGCACTAAGTATGCATGTGTGTTTAGCAGGCCATCTGAGGCCGACCAAACACACATGCGCACTTAAATTTCTCCAGCCTGGCTGTGTTTAACAGTGGGCTGGAGAAACAGCACAGTCCACAGGCTCGTGTCTGAGCAGCAGTGACTGCAGCTCAGACTAATCCAGACGCTGCTTACATGCTACGTTTAGCATGTAAGCAGCACCAGGATTGCTGGGAAGCCTGTGCTGGTATCTCAGCGAATGCTTGGACACCACAAGAAGAGGAGGGAAGCAGCAGGGGACGTTGAGAGATGGCTGCGCAAGGTGTTTTATTTTTTTAATTAAATGTTGTTTTCCCCGTCGTCCGTCATACCCCCCCACCCCTACTCCACTCCTTAACATATTTGGCAGCTGTCGCTGGAAAATATGCTAGGAGACGGTAAGCAAAAGCAGTTTGGTCAAGAGAGATGAAGAATTGAGGGCTAGACTCTGCCAAGCAGTGCCATTTTTAATGAACCTTTGTGGAGATCAAATATTTGGGCTTGCTCAACTAGCCTTAGACTAGCCAAAAGGGGGAAACAACTTAATTGACTTCATCAACTGAAGTAGTGATCTCTGACAGTGATACCAAGTCATCATACACTGAGTGTGGCAAAGTGAGCCCAAACCATCCTGGGTCGTATCCCTAAGAGGTGAATGAAGCCACTACCAACAGTGGAAAAAGGGTTCCTATGTTCTAGGACCTGACAAAAATGATCTGAAAGGGATTATTTAACTCATGATAAGGCAACCAGTGAAAACAAGCAAAGGGGAATTAGAAGCAAGAAAGGCAAAGCCACTTATGAAAGTAACGGACACAGGAAAAAATAAATACAACTTCTACTACCCTGGAAAAAGATAAGTGGTCACTCTACAGGCTCAGTCCAGGCATACACCCTCAGTGAAAGGCATCCTAATCGTAGAGATGTGATTACTTAAGAGGAGGAAACCACATAATGGACAAGGACTTAGCCTTACGTAAACCGAAAAATCAAAAACAAATAACAAGGGAATCATTTCTTCTTTAGACAAAAGAGGAAACCATATGCAAGTAGAGGCTATTCTCCCTTCACAGAGCTACATAAAAAGACTCTTCGGTAGGGACAATGTGGAACCATTTAACCTATAGGGAAAACAGCTAAATTCAATCTATGCAGTTATAAACGATAACACATTTATTGCCATGAATCTCTTGGAAGCATGGACGTCAATTCAACAAAACGCCAGGGGTAGTGGAAATGACACTACCCTCCACTTCATCTTTACTTTCACTCACATACACATGCTTCCACATACACACATTCACTCATACACACACTCTCTCTTACATGAGCACACTCTCACCCTCAAGCATGAACACAACATATATTTAAAAGTGTTTTTACTTCCCTCAGCTCCCTTGGAGGGTCATATTCTAGCTATTGTACTCCATTTTAGATTACACTAATAGTGAACAACATAATATCACTCGCTATTAGTGTAATTAAAAAACTGACTGCAAACAGCGAAGTGGAGCCTCAACCAAGTTGCCCCTGTGTCTGGCACTGATTTTACTGCCTCTAAGGCCAGGGGTTGCAGAGGCAGTGCCAGGGGCCACAAAGGGCAAGCCAGGGGGTCGCAGCTGCGATCCCTGGCAACCCCTAAATGACGTTCATGCTTGATAGTGGTACTCTTATTCACATATGTTACACCAATTGTGAAGCAATTTATTATAGTAATGAACTGTACTTTGAAAACACAAAAGCAACAAACTCATGTGAATTCTTTGGTGTCATAAAAAGGCAACACATTGTAACACTCAGAAAATGTAGTGATCTGGCCCTCTCTATATAAAACTGTCAAAGTAGATGATAAGAAACATATCAGCAATCTAACAGGAGTAAAGTAAATACACAAAGTTAAAACATGACTTCTGATTTAATCGTTGAAAATGTCATGATTTATAACTAAGTAAAGTGCCTTCTTCTTTCGTCAAGGCTGGTAGACGTGTGGATGACTCCTTTAAACCATTGTGTTGCTTAGCACTTCTGAATATCACATGGAAGCAACTGGTATCTCTTTAAAGGGCTGCCAAAATGGAGGAAAAAGCAGAGAATCATAAAAACCCTCCAGGCAGGCTGTAAAAATCCAAGTTAAAATGGTAGAGAGCCCTGGCAATCACAAACCACAGAACAGAGTAGATGGCTCCCGTAATCAATAGAATAAGGATTCCAGAAAACTCCATGAAGCTGATAGAATTTCCTTAAAATTATCAGAGGCTGTAAAATTAAGAAACAAGGAGCAAATGTAACCAGGAGCGAAAAGCCTATTGGAACAGTTACTGAAATGTTTGTGAGGTAGACACAGGACATGAAGACTATGAAAAGGTAGGAACTGACATACACAAATTTAATCTGCCATGATGGAATTGGAAACTCACAGACAAGATATTAGCACAGTGGTAGTACTGAAATGGAGGCATCTTTATTGTGTCGCTTCCTGCTCTATGGATAGAACCAACAGAAAATGAAAATGTTGTACACAAGCATGAAACCACAGTCCCCAAAAGAAGCTTCTACGGTAAATTTGTGAGTAGACAGAAGAGATTTTCCCTTAGCCTTTTAAAAGAATGCATTGATCAAGAGGGACCAACATCATTAAGGACCCTGTATGCACTTGAGGACACAGAAAGAAAGATAGGAACCTGGATCTCCCTCATCTGCACAACCTACGGACCTGCTACAGGACCAAGCCCCGTGAAAGCCTCCCTTCCATTCCCATGATCATCAAGAACCTCAGAGGCAGAACTGCCTGTGACCTGGTGGTCCATTCATTGACCTACCGACTGCGCAGTACAAAAGTTTGTTTTATTTAATATATTCCCTAAAGAGCACCACATGACGGACAATAAGCCCTAGATAACAGAAAGTATGTGGTCTTCTTGCCTCAATGTTGTAGTATAAAAATGGTGTGATGCTTTCAGGTGATGCTTTTCCAACTTGATAAGAAAATTGCTATGTTAGACCTTTTGGACATTCCTGGTACTTTGTTCTCACTGTTACCAATTGATCCAAGCTATATAGGCTTATTACCTCTGTTACGAAGAATCACACTCCCCACAGGAATCTTTTCACTCCCCATGACTTTCCATCTTTCCTGTGACACAGTACACTTTTCTTGCTCAGATCATAAGCTGGGATGCAGCATTACCTAGACCAGTACGAGAACCATCTGTAGCCACTGGCCGGTTGAGCACTACTTTGCCTCCTACAGTCTAAAGAAGAGACCACTTCCTGATTTTAGGCTGCTTGGAGGGATGGATCACGCACTCAGAATCTCTACTAGGGGGCTGCACTATGGCTGAGTTAGGTCAGAAGGCTCAATGAGCTACTGAATATTTAGCTCTATCATCCACTCCCATAAAGCCAAGACAAATCTTAAATCTGTTCTCAAATATAACCTAATGTTGTCTCAAAGATTAACTCTTTTTCTACTATGTTTGACTTTGCTGAATAGAATCAAAAGCAGTGGGTATATAATGGCATTGCCGCAGTCTTTCCTAGATAGGAATCTGTTAACTTAGGGTTTAGAGATTAATAAACTATGACACAGTCTAAGGAAGCATCCATTTCCTAGAGGTCCTCCGTAAACAAACAACTTTCTATTATTTGAGTGCTAGTTGCATGATCAGTTTATAACCCAATTTATTGCCATATTCTGTTTTTCATTGCTTTTGTCAACCATGGTCTTGTATTTTGCTATCTACAAAATTTTAACATCTACTACAGACCAAATTGTAAATGCATTGTTTGAACTTAAATCCAATGTTATCGCTATTCATATAGTGATTTTCATAGCCATTGGAAAGCCTAAAGAGTTTTTCACGGGTGTCAGATTATTTTATTTTTGTAGCAGTTCATACTCCTGTCAAAGTTGTGAAGCATCTGAATTAATCAGATATGAATAACCCCACTTTTGGTGTTTGGTGTTTATGCTTTAGAATCTAACTAAAAATATGTTGCAACAAAGTTATGTTATGGTTTAGAATCTAACTAGAATTATGTTGCAACAAAGTGATAAATCATTGCAACCTTATGTGAGCTCCACGTATGTGACGTGCTTCCATTGATGGTTGGACTATTTACATCATTATTTCATCTGGTTCTTTTAACTTCTCTTAAGGAATGATTTCAGGGATTTTAATTGGGTTCCTGTTTCCTATCACTTCCCATAGATTTATGGAGCATGTTCTCCAGATTGGAATCTGTCGAATGACTAGGCCACACACAGAGCTACAAACCACATGCCTTTATTCCACTGCGCGTACCTGTGAACTCCAACATTCTAAAGCAAGTGTTCATACATTCTTTTCTAGCGATTACCTCACACACTGATAGGGAGTTCTAAGGTAGACATAAAGTTTCTGTTCTAAATCATACAAAATACTACATCTCCCCCTCTGTTAAATGAATAATCTGCAATTTTTTTTTAAATCACTAGACAGACACAAATGTCTACGTATACAGAAACATGTACAACTATATACCTTCAAAAAATCTTCTTAGCGCTTTGATCTGTCGACCTGATCTAGTTACTGGAAACTGGAAACAGTTGTCTTCAATGTCAGAAATTGCCAATAATGGTAAGGAATCAGCAACAGTCATCACTGAGCTTTCAAAGTCAGTCTTTCTTTCACCATCTTGAGTTGAAGATCAATAAAACATGGGCCTGAAAATGAGAAAAGTCTCTGGTAAGGGACTTTCCAGGTTGTTGGGCAGTCACCAGTTGTCCTTTTGTAAACACTACTTGAAAAGGTTATTCATCATTAAGAACATCAGATTTTCTTTTCCTTAGTTGTCGAGCGATCCCCAAATCTCCCTTTTTGAATGAGTGGTCTTTCTCATTTCACCTCTTGTCTGCATACTCTTTCATTTTCTGTTTTTGAAACAACTCCCTCATAAAAATTAGTTAATCATTACTATTTCTTTATGTGGTCCAATGGGGTATCTTGGTTGCCATTGCTCTCCAGAACATCAAAGTCACATGACTTTGACCTGTGGTCAAGTGTGGTGTCAACTGATCAATTCATAGAGGTCAGCATTGTTCTTAGACTGAGCTTCTCAAAAGCTTCACACTGCTTTCTTTAGCGTACTCATAAAACACTCAACAAGTGCGTTGGCCTAAGGCCACAAGGGTATGATCTTCTGATGCTTTATGTTTAGACAGTCTAAAAATTCATTCATTTTCTAGGTGTTGAAGGGTGGACCATTGTCAGAATTCACAATGGCTGGTAAACTCCATGTTTCAAATATGCCATCAAGTTTTTTGATTACTCGCTCATGTGTCGTGGATGAGAGATCGCCAGCCAAAGGATAACATGAATATTCATCTATTATCACCATTAAATGATGTCTGTTGTTAAGTGCACCAAAACAGTCAATTACTAGTCTCTACCAGGCATGTTTAGGGAGCTCTGACATGTTCAAGGTATAAGTAACTTTGGTTGACAGGCAATTTCATATGTGAGAGGCCTTGAGTTCCTTATCAACTCTTTCATATAGGTATGGAAACAAAACTCAGTGTTGGAGAGATCTCTTTGTAGCAACAGTATCACAATGTCCTTCGTGAGCCACCTCTACCACTTTTTGTCATAGACTCTCTGAAAACCGGATCCTTGCGAAATAACTCCTTTGTGAGTTTTGAACAATTCAATTCATGTACTTTTGATATTCACCATCATTTTTTAGAGGTTGAACATATTGGTTTCACGACTGATGTGAAATTATGTCTTTTAACTTGAGGAGGTCATTATCATGACTCCTAGCAGTGATAATCTGGGCTAACAATACAGCAGCTGGTGTATTTGATTTGACAATGAAATTGATGTAGGCCTCAGCCATTTTAGATGGAATGCCATGACCTTGTGGAGGCACTCTTGAAAAGTAGTCAGCAGGATTGCGATCCTTTCCTTAGTGATGCACAATTGTAAAATGATACTCTTGCAATCATACTCCTCATTACTCAATTCGAGGAGGCATCTTGGCTTTTGAATTGCAGAAGATGGTGAGTAAAGCTTTATGCTCAATTATCCAACATAAAAGGCTTCCTGTACAGGAACACATTGAAATGTTCACAATCCCATACTATAGTCAAACTTTCCTTTTTGAGGCTGTAAGTAAGCATGTTCTGTTTGAGATAAACTTCTACTAGCATAGGACACAATATTTTGTCTTGCATTTGGACGTCTACTATGCTGTCCAGGTACTGCACCTAACTTAATGGGGCTCGTGTCAACTGCATTCTTGGTATGGAGCTTTGAATTGAAGTATGCCATTTCTGTAGCATTTTCCATGACATGTTGGATTCTATTGAAACTCTTTTCATATTCTCGTGACCATACAGTGGTGAAGTCATTTATGTGTCATGAACAGTAGCTGGCCATTCCAAGAAAAGAACATACTATTGAAACATCTTGTGGGAGTGCAGAATTTGTCAAGGCTTGCACCTTTGCAGGATCAAGTGTCATGCCTCCATCAGAAAAGATACAGCCAAAGAAATTTAATTTTGTTTTATTGTACTCACACTGTGCCTGTGTTTAAAGTAAAACCTGCATCATCGAGTAATTGACATACTTGTGTGAGGGCTCTATCATGCTCCTTCTGTGTAGCTCCAAACACCAATACACCATCGCTATAGTTAAATACATTCACAGTATGATGTGTCATATGATGTCCTGGAAACGTTCAGCAGCTGATGACACACCAAAATTAAAACTCTTTTAAATAAACTAACCAACATGTGTAGCTAAGGTTGTAATATATCTGAAGTTTCCTAACTGATAATCTTTATTCAAATCAAGTAAAGAGAAGATTTGGGCACCTCTCAATTGCGTGATCATGTCAGCAATGTGTGGCCCTTGATGTTGCTATTGTTTAATCGCTATGTTCGCTAGGCTCTTGTCAACACATATATGCACAGCTCCTTCGTGGTCCATTTAGGCACTACTACTATGGGGGAAACCCATGGCATTGGAACAGTGAAATGTTCAATAATGGCATGCTTAAGTAATGATTCAAGTTCTTTTTCAACAGCTTCTTGTAAATGAAAAAGCAACTCTTCCATGTCTCTGAGCCACATGACGGACATCCCCATTAATATGTAGTTTTACTTTCATAGTCTTTGTTGGAAATGGCCCTTTTTGCAGGGTTATCCCCAAACTTTTTGCTTTCTTCCTCCTATTTTTTTCTGATTTGTTTTTGCTGGTTATTTGTCTCTGCACACTTTACCACTGCAATTCAGTGCTAAAGTGCAAGTGCTCCCTATATAAACAAGTCCCTAGTAAAATGCACTATGTGTTCCCGGGGCCTGTAAATTAAATGCTACTAGTAGGCCTGCAGCACTGATTGCGCCACCCACATGAGTTGCCTTGTAAACATGTCTCAGACCTGCCACTGAAGTGTCTGTGTGTACAGTGTTGCACTGCCAATGCAACCTGGCAAGTGTTCCCATTTGCCAGGACTAAACCTTCCCTTTTACTACATGTAAGACACCCCTAAGGTAGGCCCTAGGTATCCCCAGGGGCAGGGTGCAGTGTATGTCAAAGGTAGGACATGTACTGAAGTGTTTTACATGTCCTAACAATGAAATATTTTCAGATTCATTTTTCACTGTTGCAAGGCCTATCTCTCTCACAAGTTAACATGGGTAACTGCCTTTAAATATCTTTTAAGTGCAGCTTCCCATTGGGAGCAGATGGAGATTTGGAGTTTGGCGTCTCTGAACCCACGATGTAAAAACACACCTTTTGGTAAAGCTGTTTTTTAGACTGTCAGTTTGAAAATGCCACTTTTAGAAAGTGGGCATTTTCTTGCTTGAAGCATTCTATGCCTCTGCCTGCTTGTGTATTCCATATGTGGCTCAGACTGACAGTTGGGCTGTTGTGAATTCCCTTTAGACAGTGACAAAAGGTGAGCTGAAGTCTAGCCTGCATATCCTGATAAGTCTCATGGGCTAGAGTGGGGAGGGAGGAGCCGATACTTACAACTGAAAGGGCTGTGCCTGTCCTCACACATTGCTGTCTCCAACGCCCTGGAGTGTGTCTTGAGCCAGGACTGGGCAAGGCAGGATCTTGTGAACATCAGACACTTTCCTTGGAAGTTTGCTTACTTCAAAGGCAGAAGTGAGTATAAGCAATGGATCCAAAACCCCAGACTTTTAGAAAACTTCAGGCTCAAGAGGAACCTCTGCCAAGGAGAAGAGCTGAAGAGCTGGAGGAGGAGTACTACCCCTTTGCTGTGTGTGCTTTGCTGGGTTGGCCTGCAGTTGCTGCTTCTGCGTTAAAGAGAGAAAAGTCCGGACATTGCTGTGTATCCTGTTTGTGAAGTTTCTCCAAGGGCTTGGAGTAGAGTTTGCCTCCTTTTGGAAGTCTCAGGGATATCAAAGACGTTAGCTTCATCTGCCTACATCACTGTGAACTGTGAGTTGTGTGCTGCACCAGAAGAAAAACCACTGCAACACCGTCAACGACGTTGTTGACTGCACCGTGACCTGACAATGCAAAACGGAGCAGTGCCCCATGTCTCACCGCAACTCTGGTCTCACCGCCGCCACCACCTGATGCTGTCACTGAGCCGCTGCGTGCATCGTGACCTGTGGGCCATGCTCTTCATCGTATTGCTCAAACCACAATCTTGGTATCTCTGATGACGCCACTCCACGCTGACACTGACGCTGCTGCCTGCACCGTGGACTGAGGACACCACTCGTGAGTTACACAACGCACTATCCCATCCCTCACCGCAGCCCCGTTCCACCGACGCCAGAGCCATTGACTCCAGTGTCATCAACAGATGTCCCTATCTGCACCACAACCCGTGGGGGCCGCATGGACCCAGCACAGCGCTGCACCACTGCCTACGACCTAACGATGACAGCGATTCAGCAATGCCTGCACCATGACCTGGAGACACCGCACATCACACCTCCCCTGGTCTCACCTACACCACAGGATGCCGTCACTGACGCGCTGCCTGCACCATGACCTGTGGGCAGCGCACATTGCACCGTCCCTCTTCGCACCGCAGCTCCGACACCATCTATGCCAGCGCCCCTGACTTTATCATCAGCCCAGAGTTTGACCTGCAACGAGTGTGACTTCAAGGGCCCGACAACCCCTACGCTGACCTTCAGAACCGACGCCTGTGAAGCCGCACTCCAGATCTCATTGTAGGGATCACAAAGTCCTACATTTCCAAGGTACTCTTTGCAGGTCTTCTCGACAACGTAGCTGGCCCGCAACTCCGTGGCTGGCCTGAACTGTTAAATTTGTTGTCCATCACGCTGTGATAGCCCCAGACAGAGCTATTGACTTCAAGGAACTGTATTTTTAAGTAATTCTTGCAAAATTCAAATCTTTATTACTGTATGTTGGATTTTTCTAATTTTGGTCTTGTTTCACACAGATAAATATTGGCTGTTTTTTTAAAACTGGTGTGGTGTCCTTTAGTAGTGCTATCACTGTATTACTGTGTGTTATGTGCAAATGCTTTATACATTGCTTCTGAGATAAGCCTGACTGCTCATGCCAAGCTACCAAGGGGGTGAGCAGGGGCTATCTGAGCTGGGTGTGTCCCTTATCCTGACTAGGGTGAGGGTCCCTTCTTGGACATGGTGCAAACAGATTGCCAACTAGAGACCCCATTTCTAACAGTCTTGAATCTTTGTAAACCATGAAACAATTAAAGGAATTGACTTACTATTTTGTGATGAGCATTCACGTTGTAATTCACTGAAACTAGTTCCATGTCAGCAACTGAGTTGAAACTAAGCAAGGAGGCACTTGTTGCTGTCCCTTGAAGTACATGGATCGGTGCTTGCACTTTTGTTTTCTTATGTTTCACCATGAACAAACCTTTACTCTTCAAGGGTGTTGATGAAGCCAAGTGTGTACTCTGGTCTGTGACGTTGTGAGCTGCAGTAACAGAGATGGTTCATTGTACATCTCTTCAGGCTTTATATTTATCGAAGCACCACTATTGATGATCAAGGGGATTGAACATCCATTTATTTTCAGTGTAATCTTTGGACAGTGTTTGTATGATTTTGTTATGTTGACATGTCAACTTTTCTTTTACTGACTTTTCTCTTCACAAGCAACCAGTCCAACATGTGCAAGTTTCTCTGAGGTAAGGATTGGCATGGTACAATCATTTTCATCACTTTCACTTATTATTGAGGCTGAACAACTGCCTGATGATGATTTAGAAGATGATCAACTCTGTTTAGTATCTATTTCCATCAAATGATACCATCGCTTGGCCTTGTGGGTGTATGTCGAGTGCTGCTTCTGGAACGTTCTGACAGCCATTTTGTCTTTGCACCGTGTTGCACTTACTTTTTCCTTCACTCTGCAAATCATCATAAAATGGTTCTCTTTACCACATCCTTTGCATATCTGACCAATTTTATGGGGACTTTCCTCCATGTGGAAATGCAAATCCACATCCGAAATACAACTGCTTTTTGCATGTAGACTTCACTTTGCATTATTAATTCTTTTGTTTCGAATTACTTTTCACAATTATGACTGACTCACTGTGGGCACCTGAAGCCTCCATGTTAGCAGCTTGTCTCTTAGCACGTTCCTCAGCTCTGGCAGCCATCAACACTCACTTCAGACTAAGAGTTTCTCTCAGTATTCATCATCTGAATGAAATCAGACAAGCATCCATCGATCACTCTGCGCCTCATAGCTTCTGCATCATTAAATTAATTGAATGTACAATGTTGGAAGAGTGTGTCAAGTGTTTCTACAATTTTTTTAATGTGTTGCCAACTCTTTGTCGTTTTTCACTGAAAACATATCATTCAAAATGGACGTTTGGTACTGGATTAAATTTGAGATTGAACACATTCTTAATCTGACAGTATTTGACTTCTTCATCAGTTCTTGGCATTTTCTCTATGACTTCATTCACACCATCACCAGCAAGGTTTTTGAGATACTTGATAATCTTCTTGTAATAAATCTCTTCAAGTACATCAATGAAATCTTCAAACGTCTCTAACCATGCAGTCCATCTATTATCAATGTTTTGCTTTCTGGTTGTATCAAATGGTGGTGGTGGTGTTAGGAACTTGCCAGCATGGTAACTGTTCATGGGAGTGGCTAACGTTGAGGGTGGAGTTCTGTCAAATGCTGTCGACTGGGAATCTGTATTGTCAGTGAGGCTCAACAATGTTTCAGCCTCTAGGTGATCTTGGACAGCGCTTGTAATTTTGACCTTCTTCTTGGTCTCCATCCGAGCCCCGTCTCTCTCATGGAAACGTTTGGAGTTGTTCTGAGCCACCACCTGGCTGCTTTGATGATGTGCCACTTCAGGTATTGGACAGTTTACTAAGCACAACCCCAGTACTACTTCTTGGGTCTCCCAGCACTTTTGAAAAGACACGCGTGGCACGCACAAGCAGTTTGCTCAGACCATGGCAAAATCTCCAGGAAAGCATTTTCTTCTTGGGTAATTTAACCCCTATTTTATTGCTGTTATTAGTATTAGTAGTGGTGCACTCTGGAAGCTGACAAGTAATTGCACTCCCTACAATGAAATCCATAAAGTCCAGTCAGATTAAATTTACCACATTGTTGTAATATATATTGAATATAATCATGGTAAGTCAAAACATTGTTTTTAAAGAGAAGTTCGAATTTGTATGGAAAATTTCCTTGTACCCATGATCTTTGTGCTGACAGATGTGTTATGATTTTGCATGAGCATCCATGTTAATCGTGGATTAACTGTGTTTTTGTCTTTGCATTTGACAAAGGTAAGAGTGTTCTGCAGTTTAATGTGCAGTAGCATAGATGAATGGGCATACTCCTGGTGATGAAAATGTTTGAAAGTAGGTTTTTGGTAAGGGCAGATAGGTACCTACACTTAGCAATAGGCCACAAACCCCCACTAGGCGCAATCAAGGTCTCAATAAATTAATCCTTGCTCAACCTTTGGTAATTTGGCCCACGAGCAGTTAGGCTGAATTTAAGAGACAGATGTGTAAAGCATTTAATAGCAACAAAACAGTAAATAAGTAAAACACTACACAATAAAATTCTGGCACCAATTTATACAAATAGGAAATGTGTTTCTCTTTAAAATGACACCAAAATGACAAAAGCCCAATGTAGGGAACCAGAGACAAGAATTTTTAAAGATTAAAGGTAAAACTAGCACTTAGAAGCAAAGAGCGCTCAGAGGCTTAAAAAAGGTCATAATGGAAAGGGACAAAGTCCAAAGATCAGCCCACCTATGATGTAACACTGTTATACTTACTTTCAGAAGTGTTTCTTGATTCAGGAAAGTGGTCCACAGCACCAACCCAGAGTTCAGAGGCTCTGGTTTGCCTTTGGAGGTCTGGGACTGCAACTCCCACAATGCACCACTTCAATGTATGGAGCTTTTTACAACAGTTGTTCTAAACTTCTCCAAACTTCTGGATTTTCTTCCAGAGGTCCTTTTTTGGGTCCTTGAAGTGTCCCCAAACTTGATACAAGATTCCAGAAGCTCAGAGTTGCTCCTTGGGAGTTGGGACTACAATTCCCAGAATGCACCTGGTCAGAATCCTCAAATGGCCACTGGTCAGCTGGGCTCTTCCTGCAGGACTTGATGAAGGGGACTCCGGTCAGCTCCTTTGTACCTGTAGCTTACAGGGAGTCCACTCCTGGAGTTGCAGAACAAGGCAAAGTCCTGTTTTTTGTTGAAGTCCAAACTGTGTACCTGGAGCAGTCCTTGTGAGTGCAAGTCTGCAGGTGCAGATCAGGGGTTCATCAGGGCAGTCATTCTTCTCCAGTATCTGAATTGTTGGGTTGCCATATTTAGCCTTGCTCCTGCATTGGTAAGTAGAGGGCACCACTTGCCAATAGTGTGCGGGGTGCCACCCTGCAGGGTTACCACTTCCTAGGAACTGTTGCAAAAATCAATCCCTGAAAGCAACATTCTTTAAAAATCCAACATGGAGAAATTCTCTCCTTGGAGGTTACATCTGGCTGAGCCTACCCACTGGTGTGGTAAAGTTTCCCTAACGCACACCCGTCAGCCCCTCTCCTCATCTATTTAGTGGGGCTCCCATCTGGCTGGGAGGCAGGAAATGGGGGAGGTCCAGTTTCTGTCCTAGGTGGCTTTCCCTCCCTTGAAAACCAGTTTGGCCACTCTACCCATCCTGCTCTGCCGTCTGCTGCAACAGTACTCTTCCCACCAGATGCTTCCTTTGTTTTAGCCCAGGACACTTCACACCTCATCAAGGCAGCTTGGCTCAGGCTGCCAGAGGCTGGCCAATCAGGAAAGGGCATTACAGGGCTGATTTTGGTAATTTTCAGAAACAGTTCTAAAACTCTTTCTCTGTATTTGTTATAATAAATGTAACCTTGGCTAGTTTGTGCATTTATTATAACATTTAATTTAATACCAAACTTGATAGTTTTAGCTCTTTTCTAGGACAAATGAGACTGTATTGATTTTAAAAAATAAGTCTCCCCATGCTAGCTTACTGAACCAATTCACTACAATGGGGAAAAACAACTTTGGCTCTTTTTCCCTCACCAGGGCTTATAAAACATCATTTTTAAAGTCCCTACTTATATTTACACTGCACCCAACCCTTGGGACACTTAGGGCAGACATTAGGGGTGGCTTATATGTAGGAATAAGGTTGTTTAGGACTTTGGAAGTATTTGTAATTCCAAAGACAAATTTGGGGTTAACTTTGACTTAAAAGCAGTCAGCAATGCAGGCCTGACATTACACTGGACACCACAGCAGTGCACCTATGGGTGCACTTACTATACTGGGGTCCCTAAACCTACATGCCCTACCATGTAAAAGGGACGTCGTATAGGTAGGTTGTCAGAGCCAATTATAAGTAAGCCTAATTTGCATACACCATTTTAATCAAAGCGCAGGCCCGGGGTCTGGTGTGCAGAGCTCAGGGCACAACCATAGTCGGAAAACACCAGTATTTGTTGAAAATGGGAGCAAAAAGTGAGAGGGGCTACTACAATCAACCCAGTTTCCTAACAGTAAACATATGCATGAATGTGTTCATTATTTTAATAAAATGTTTGTGTAATCCAGAGTACTAGAAGAAGTTACCAATGTGGAGTTTAGTGAAAGAGGTAAGGGAGGTTAGAGTTCAATCAGATAGCATTGGCATAAATGAAACAGATCCCATTCAGGCAGCATATTCCCAATTTTTGAAGCCAAAAATGGCTGAAATTGCCTCTGCTTCAATAGAAGTCCAAGGGGAAAATACATTTCCCAGATGTCTTGTCAAAATCTCCCTGTTTACGATTCTAAAATATTGGCATGTATCCCCTGTCACACATTCTTCAATCATGACCCCTCCTCTCTGCAGAGATCAATTCAAAAACCTAAATTGCTTGTGTTTGTGTTCAGATCCCAAGGCAGGTATGCATGCTTTTCAGAATCTGGAATAATATTCCCAGGGGTCCACTTCAGTGTTTTATCATCTTGAATGATTGTTATTGCATAGCCCAGATGGACTATGAGAGGCACATTCTGCAGGTATTCTAGGCCTTAGCCCCAATAGGTTTTTTTAACACATCAGAATTTCTTTTTTATTTGATCCTGAATTCTGCACCAAGAGCTTTTAGGCAGAATTAATGTAGATTTGTTTGCAGACCTTTAAGCACATTCTGCCCCTTTAGTTCTGCAGCCTAGTTCTGTAGACTTGCAGCCTAGAAATGTGCCTAGAAATGTGATGCTCAAAGATACTATTCCATGTGATGTCACAAGAGCACAAAAATGACATGACAAGGACTTTTGTCCACTCCACCAGAGAAGGAAGAGGCTGACATTGATATTTTTGATAGTGTTGATTTAAGGAGAAAATAAAAATGTTGATTAAAAATGTTTCTCTTTATTTCTAGGTTTTTGGAAGACTGAACAATGAGTTCTGAGTCTTGGGGGCCAGAAAAAGCGTAGTGGGATGGGTTCAATATCCCCAGGAGGAGAACTTAAATCTTAGCTCCATTAGATAGAGAAAGCCCATCTTGATTTAATCTAATGGAAAATATGTCTGAGCACCAGGCCACTTTGGTAGTATATTATGGTCTGTTTTATGGCCATGAATGTGCTTGTATTTTGCACATTATCTGCATACATTTGAAAATTCACCATGTAATAATTCAGTAGTTGTGTAGGAAATGTATGTAGATGTTCAATAGGAGAGAGATGATGTAGGTCAACAGTTTCAAAGTTAGCTGAGGGGTCTAGATGTATAAGGTCTGTTTACTTGTCTTCAGCCACTGTTAGAAGAATGTTCATTGAGACTGATTTGGTGCCCCTTGATTATTTAAATCCAGAATGATAGTTGTGGAGGAGGTGGTATTGTTCTACCTACACTTGAAACTATCTTGTAACTAATGTCTCTAGGATCTTGATAAGGATTGTGAGGGTGGAGATTGGCCATTAGTTTGTCAAGATGCTGAAGTCTCGAGAATATTTTTAAAATCATCAGTAAATGATGATGTGTTTCAGAGGGTCGGCTAGGACAGTGACATTGAGGGATCCTGTTATTACATTTCAGTGTTTAACACAAGAGAAGGGAGAAGTTGTTTATATCATAAGGATGGTGTGGGCCCTTAGGTTAATTGAACATTTATTTTGCATCTGCTGTGTGATCCATCTTCACAAACCGAACTCCTTCTCAGTTATTGTGATAAGAAACAAAGGCAGAACAGCATGATTCAATTAGTAGTCAGCATGTTAAAAATAAGCATCTTCTTATAGTGAAGCAAGGGGAAGTAACTGCACCATAACAGACTGTTAATTCAGATTGTTTAATACTGGAAGAAGTTCAACAGCAATACAACATAATGGTGTATTATTAATCCCCCTTTTTAAACATTAAACAGGATGCAATAGTTTTTGAGATTTTACTAGAAATCACAGAACACCAGGTGCCTTCTGCTACAGTTTTGAGTGTGCTAAATTTTGCTCGAAAATAACATGGGGCACAAATATGTCAAAACTATTGTGGTGAGGCATGGGACAGAATATAATAAGAATATTGTTTTTTAAAGTATAATTGTTTTTATATTGTTGTATGTGTATTAAATGTTATTGTTTTAAAATATTGTTTGTTAAATATTATTTAGTAAAATGTTTGTAGTAGGATGTTGGGTTTGTAGGAGAGTAAAGTAGGGAGAAATCATTAATTGTAATATAGTTTGTAAAATATAAGTACAACTATTTGAGTTACATATGAAAACAATGTTTCTTTTAACTGTAAACAAGTGGAAATAATTTATTTGGTTTTATTTTATGGTATTTAAAAAATATGTATTTGCATTTATTATCTATATAGATATATCTATATCTATTTATACCTTCCTCATATATATATCTGTATATATATCCTTATCCAAAATTGCTCCGTACGGGGCCACAGCAATATAAAGATTAAGTACTGTCCAGAGAAATAACTAACATTAAGGTGCATTATGGGATTTGTATTTCAGATTACGGAACCACGTGCTGATGATTGAAAAACACTGTGAGAAAGTACATCTGTTTCATATTACCTGTGATCAAGGCATTAGCCGAAACACATCAGGATTGAGAACTCACAATTTCTGCTGCACTGAAGTGGAAAAAAAACGTTTGATTTAACTGTGGATTGGTGCTTCGGCTTTCTGTTTCAATTAATACTGGGATGCTTCGCCCTTTACCGCGGCCGCCCTGGAGGGTCTGTGGCCCCGTACGGAGCAATTTTGGATAAGGATTGTGTTGTGGGCTTTGCTGGGCTCTGACATCATTGGGGCTAGTGATGTCAGAGAATGGAATGAGAGGTCTGGGGGGTTCTGAAGGAGTTGGGAGGAAGGTGACAGGAAGCAGGAATGAAGTGTTGGCACAGTCGTGGATGCTGAATAAATAAGGATCTTGACATACAAATCTTGACTCCATGGATACTGAATTATAACAGTGGCGACGAGGGACTTCAGCATCCATTGAACCTGGCGTGCAATGGACCTATGAGTAAACTGTTCTTATATTTGTGAGAAGAATCGTTGTGCCTGGACACTTTAACTTTACAAGTATCCTAAATACTATTGTTTTGGATCTACAATTTTGAGTGTTCCTGCCGTGATGACATTTAGATGATGAGCAGCTTTATTATTATTCTGGGTGCTTAGAAGAAAACAAAGGAGTACTTCGTTGCACTCATCATTTTTACTTTATGGAAAATGCCTGGTAAACGCGCGACTGAAATTGCCCTGTTTTTCCTTAAGCCGTGTGAAAATGCCTGGTAATACTCTTTGAACGGTATTTGGCATTTAATTATACTCTTATGTTAGTAGCGGAACAACGCCGGAAATACACAGTTGGACGGTGTGGAGATTTAAACTTCAACATTCTTTACGCGTGGCTGGTGTTCTTGAAGCTCCTGCTGATCGCGCGAAGCCGCCGCTCCTGCTGATCGCGCGAAGCCGCCGCTCCTGCTGATCACACGAAGCCGCCC
Organism: Pleurodeles waltl; assembly: GCF_031143425.1. NCBI lineage: Eukaryota > Metazoa > Chordata > Amphibia > Caudata > Salamandridae > Pleurodeles > Pleurodeles waltl. The sequence goes on from NC_090449.1 coordinate 981,310,070, forward strand.
TCACCGTGTGATGTTGCTGCCGCGCATTGTGTCAAGCCGCGGCAGTTGATTTAAAGGCACGCGACCCCGCGCGAAATTTTAGTAATGGAAAGCATTTGAAATATATTATCTGAACGCCAACAACTCACTGTGTAGTCGCTTGATGGTGTGTTCAATTATTTTTATCTCCTCTTCAACCTCGAGTGCAGTGCCTCACTGCAACAGGAGATGCATGTAAACACTGTGAGGTTGACATTTGCATCAAATCTCGCGTGTGTTGAACACTCAAATGACTAGTCTGCTAACTCTTTGTACTGATAACTTGTAATTTGGGTGGAAGGTAATTAATGATTGGTGCTCAATTTTGAGTATTCTGTTGACATTTTAGTATTATAAATACTGTATTACTCTCATTACTTTATATATATTTATATTTTTTTATTTTTTATTTTTGTTCTGCTTGATTGTTTGTATAAGTTTTACGCAATGTCTCAATTAGCTACGCTTAGTTTGGCTCAACCACCACAATTTTTATCTGAACGTGGAGAACCCATTTTACCTTGGAAGAAGTGGTTTAATCTTTTTGAATCTTATTTAATTGGGATAGGTGGAGAGAAATTTTCACCTGCAAGGAAGCAAGGTATTCTTCTTCATAATTTAGGTATTGAAGGAAGAAATATTTATGACAGTCTTGATTTAATTGCGCTTGGCACTGCGGATGGAGATCCCAGAGATGTTTATGACATGTCTGTTATGATGTTAAAAAAACACTTTGACATGCGTATAAACATAGTCATGGAACGACATAAATTTTTTATGAGAGTACAAGCTAAAAATGAGAGAGTGGGTAATTATATTGCTGCTTTGAAAACATTAGCTCAGACTTGTAAGTTTGCTGGTTTAACTGACTCTCTCATCAGAGATCAACTAGTGAGGTGCACAAATAATCCAAGAGTTCAAGAAAAATTGTTAGCCAAGAATCCCGTTTTGGAAGAAGCTGTTGCCATTGTGGAAAGTTTGGAACATGCTACTTCTTGGGTTCAGGAAATGAAGAACACCACTTCAAACTGCTTAACTGAACCTTTGGCTAATCCAACAGTAGCTAAAGTTTCGACTCAAGTTGACAGGAATGTCATACAGAAACCGCTAACGTATCGTTTGAAAGGTGGCAATGAATTGACCAAAGACTCCAGACCAAGATGTTACAAATGTGGTAGTCCTGGACATTTAGCGAATAATCCAAGATGTTTTGCTAGGAATGTCAACTGTAGGAATTGTGGAGTGAAGGGACATTTGGCAAAAGTTTGTAAGAACCTAAAGGTCAATGCAGTAGATGAAACTGTGTTAAGTCAAGATGTAATTTTAAATGTGAAGTGTCCTATCATTCATAATCCTCTTATAAATAGTGATGCTAAGTTAATTATGCCAAAATGTGATATAGAAATTGATGGTAAAATTGTTCAGGTTCTTGCGGATTCGGGGTCTCCTTTCACATTAATAGGAGATAAGAATTGGGAAACAATCTTTGGCAATGATCATATTGAGCTTCTTCCTCCAGACATTGATCCCATAGGCTATGGGGGACAGAGAATTGATTTGTTTGGCTATTCTCTAATGACTATCAAGTTCAAAGGTCGTGAAACGGTGGGGAAGGTTTATGTAGCAAAACGAGGTGATAACTTGCTAGGGTGGAGACATCAGAGAGATCTTGGCATTATTCTCAACCCAAACTCTCCGGAACAAGTTCTATCCATATCTACTTTAGGGGATGATATTTCAATTGTAAATGAATTTTCTGATGTGTTTAGTGACAAATTGGGTTTGTTAGCTGGGTTCAAACATAGGATCATTCTAAAGGATTCAGCCAAACCAGTAGTATATAAGGTAAGAAAGGTTCCTTACTTAATGTTGTCTCTGTTGCAGGATGAGCTCAACAGACTTTTAAATTTGGGTGTTATTGAGGAGATTGAGGCTTCGGAATGGTTGGCCCCTGTTGTTTTAGTTCCCAAGGATAATGGTTCAAAAATTAGGATGTGTGTAGACTTGAGAGGTCTCAACCAGTGTATATGGGTTGATCGCCAACCTTTACCTAACATTAATGAGACTCTGACCATGCTCTCGGAGGCTAAAGTATTTAGTGTATTGGATCTATCGGCAGCCTATCATCAAGTTTTACTTCATGAAGACTCGAGACATCTAACTTCTTTTGTCACGCCTTTGGGGGCTTTCCGGTTTATCAGAATGCCATTTGGTTTGGCATCGGCTGCCGCATGTTTTCAAAGGATAATGAAGGAGGTTCTTAAGGGTTTAAGTTCAGTGTTATTTTTCCAAGATGATATGCTAATATATGGGAAGGATGAAGGGGAACATGATGTTGCTCTCCGTGCAGTTTTGAGAAGACTAAAGGAAAAGGGTTTAACCCTAAAAAAAGAAAAGTGTAAATTTCGAGTTGGTACAGTCTCTTACTTGGGGCACACCATTTCTGGAGATGGTATCAAGCCTAAGGTGACATTGGCTAAGTCCATCATATCTATGCCTATTCCTTCTGATAGAGATCAAGTGCGATCGTTTCTTGGTTTAGCTGAATACTACTCGAAATTTGTTAGAAATTTTGCAAGTGTAGTACAGCCTTTGAGAAATATGCTAAAGAAGGGGGTTGATTTTTTGTGGTCTTCGGAGTGTGATGAGGCTTTTGTTTTTGTCAAATCCAGAATTTCTGAGATGCCCACATTGGGGCATTTTGATACTCGAAGGAAAACTTTGTTGTCCACAGATGCAAGCCTTAAAGGGCTGGGTGCAGTCCTTTCACAGATGGTTGATGGTGAGGAGAGAGTGGTGGCTTTTGCCTCCCGTTCCTTAAGAGAGACAGAAACACGTTATTCAGTAATAGAGCGTGAAGCTTTAGCATGTATTTGGGCTGTCAACCATTTTAGATACTATCTTTGGGGGTTACCATTTGTTATTAGGAGCGATCATAGACCTTTAGTGCAAATGTTTTCTTGTCGCAACATAGAGAATGTGACTCCGCGTATCAAACGTTGGGTGGAGAGTCTAATTGAGTACAATTTTCATGTAGAATATTTTCCAGGGAAGGAGAATATTCCTGCTGATTCTCTTTCTAGATTACCTTGGTCAGACAATGCCACAAATGTTCAGGTCCCAGTTTTGTGGGTGAAGGAGCCAGCTTTTGACAAGGAAGAATGGAGACTGGAATGTGAACATGACACTGCTCGTGCCCTTATTTTAGATTATGTTGTGAAAGGTTGGCCTGATTTACACACTTGCCCAGACAGTATTAAAGCGTTTTGGAATATTAGGGATGAATTGAGCATTGTGGGGATGGATGTATACAGAGGTGACAGATTGATTCCTCCACTTGGATTGCATGAGAAGCTGATTAATCTAGCCCATGAGGGATATTTAGGGAGGAATTTGACCAAGTCCAGGATCAGAGAATGTTATTGGTGGCCGGGTTTGGACAGACAGGTTGAAGGAATAGTAAAGGATTGTGTGTACTGTGCAAGGAGTGATAAATCTAGGAATGTAAGAACTGCTCCTTTATCCCCAATTTGTGTCCCTGATGAGCCATGGTGCAAACTAGGTTTAGATCTTGTGGGGCCATTTGAAAATCTATCTCACAATGAGAGATTTGTGATTGTTTTGGTTGATTATATGTCTAAGTGGGTCACTGCTTGTTGTGTAAGTGCTATTACCACTAAGGTGGTGATAGAATTTTTAACTGATGTTTTTGCGTGTGAAGGCATTCCGAAAGTGATAATTACCGATAATGGAGTGCAATTTACTTCACTGGAAATGAAGAATTTTCTCAACAATTTGGCCATCACCCACTTTCGCACAGCTTTATATTCACCTCAAGCCAATGGGTTGGTTGAGAAAATGAACCAATTGGTGGTGGCCAGTGCTCAAACTGCCATGGACAATAATGTTCCTTTAAAAACTGTTCTCAGGGAGAAATTATGGGCTCACAGGAATACCCCTAATGCTGTTACGGGTATGTCTCCGTTTAGACTATTGAAGGGTAGAGTTGCCGGTTCTAAACTCAATCCTATGTGGTTATTAGCTGACAAGGATTTTAAGCAGTCATCTGCAGACAAGGGTTCTGTTCAACGCAAAGTTATTGATAATCAGACGAAGTATAAGGAGGCATTTGATAAGAGACATGGTGTCCATCAAAGGTTATGGCATGAAGGTGACTTGGTGTACATTAAAAAACCTTTTTGGTCAAAAAAAGGAACCTCCAAGTTTATGGGTCCGAAGAAAATTGTACAAGTAAAAAGGAATGTTGTTGTTGTCGAAGGAGGTGATGTATGGAGCATGTCGCGTCTAGCTAAGTGCGAGAGTGATAAACTAGGATCAAATGAATTACCTAAAGATGGAAATCTTCGTGGGTCTAATCTAGATTCCAACGAGAAATTTAATAAAGGTGTAAGGAATAGAACAATTCCAAAATACTTAGAAGATTTCGTACATTGAGGATGTCATCACATGATTGGGCAATAATTGATTATATGTTGATTGCATTTCTAACACTCATGATTTTGTCATTTCATTGTTCCTGTTGCATTCTTATGAACTGTAGCTTCAATTTTTGTTGATGTTTTTTTCATTCTTATGTTGTTGAGTTTACAATGTTCCATGCAATGTTCAAGCTAAATTTTGTTATTATTTCTATAGAAGGGAGATGTGTTGTGGGCTTTGCTGGGCTCTGACATCATTGGGGCTAGTGATGTCAGAGAATGGAATGAGAGGTCTGGGGGGTTCTGAAGGAGTTGGGAGGAAGGTGACAGGAAGCAGGAATGAAGTGTTGGCACAGTCGTGGATGCTGAATAAATAAGGATCTTGACATACAAATCTTGACTCCATGGATATTGAATTATAACAGATTGTTTAGTGAGGGGCCCGACCCGCTCTACTTCGTGCACATTACGGCATTTATCAAAGATTTGTTGTCATGAAGGTGAGAAGGGGATGGGACAGAGGTATTCTATCCCTGTCCTAGCTTTCCACAGACTTTCAACGTGAACTTTTATGTTGGGAGCAGCAGGTGCATGGCACAGCCCGTGGATATGGATTGCATACTGTATAACACGCTTTGAACTGTGATGCCTTTTACGCTATTTGAGCAATATAAAGATTAAGTACTGTCCAGCGAAATAACTAACATTAAGGTGCATTATGGGATTTGTATTTCAGATTACGGAACCACGTGCTGATGATTGAAAAACACTGTGAGAAAGTACATCTGTTTCATATTACCTGTGATCAAGGCATTAGCCGAAACGCGTCAGGATTGAGAACTCACAATTTCTGCTGCACTGAAGTGGAAATAAAACGCTTGATTTTACTGTGGATTGGTGCTTCGGCTTTCTGTTTCAATATATATATATATATATATATATATATGTACATATAGTTATGCTTAGAAGAAAGGCTGTGGAGCTAGTTGGGTGCCAAGTTCAACTCTGTGCTGAAGCACTCCCTTCCCTGTGTGACCTTAGGGCTGGTCTCTTTGATGCTTTGTGGCATAGTTAAAGGAGCTATGAAACCAGGGAGAAGCGGAGCACTGGTGTGGGCCAGATGCTGAACTTGAGGACTCAGCTGGGGGGGCAGGACTACAAGCCCCAGGATCCTCAGCAGACGGGGGATGTATGTCAAGCTAGTTTCACAACCGGAGGCACTTAACTTGGTCCACGCCATTCCCGCTGCACGGGACACTCACAGGACTCAGCTGGGGGCAGGACTACAAGATCCAGGATCCTCACCAAGCAGGAGAAGGTCCACCACGCTAGTTTCACGCCTAGAGGTGCTTTAACTTGGTCTGCACCACTCCTGCTACGCGGGATGACCACGGGCTTGGGCCCGTGCTTGGCCCACCCTCCCCCGTCGACGAACCTCCCAAGGGTGAGCATTTGACTATAATCTAGTGCAGGAGATGGGAAGTAGGAAGATACTGGGTGGCCCCTCGAAAGCTCTCCCGTCACCTAAACCAATTAGCATAGACAAATTGTTGCACAGGGTTATGGGGATCATATCCACCGAAATAGAGCTTACTGAGAGGAGGTTCTTGTTAGGCAGTCACAGTGACCAAGGAACTCGGGGATTCTCATTTAATGCCATCCAGTCTGTCTCTAGCCCCGCTCTGGACTATTTGAGGTCTAGTACTGAGACACCTCATTGTGCAGTCAATGAACCTGTAAAAGAATCAAAGGGGGCACGCCGTAAGACTGTCTCCAGGGCCCTGCACACTAGTGTTTCAAAATCTAAATCTTGTCATTCTAAGCAAAACGCTGATCTGATAACTGATAATAGTCATGATATAGAATTGGGAAATTAAGTTGATCCCCCGAGCACTCTGCGCTATGATATCACAGTTACGGGTCAGCTAGAACAACATCATACCGGAGGCAAGTACCCTATGGAATTTCTAATACGGGAATTCTAAGAGATCATGATAAAGGAACTGTGCCCCATATTCAGCTGGCTTGAGGCCATTAAAAAAGGTCTAGACTCTGTTCTAGCACTACAAAAACAGACACTTATCCCCCCCACATGATATGCCATCCATAAAGGGTGGGAGACACAATTTTGTAGGCGACTCCTCTGTTAACCTTCCTAAATTAGATGCTCTCCCACGGAATATGACATTGGAGACAACACCTATTATATCCAAGGTATACTCCTTAGTGAGTGTTACTGATGGTGGTCAAGATCCTTCTTTTAGGGGGACAGAATGTGATAATGGGTCAGTCTCAGTCTCAACTAAGGTAACTAAGGCTGGGAGGAACTTGGAATGGGAAGATCGTGAAACATCTGGGAAGAACCAAATTGTGATCAATTTACCACCAGCCTCTTGCCCCTATGTGACTATTCTTGCAGGGGTACCACAGCTGCAGGATGAACAGAAGGAGGGCCAAAGTAAATTGCGTAAAAAATGCATCAACTGGCTTGATACTCATAGGAATTTTCTGACTTGTATGACAAATTAAATTCTTCTGACACATCAGGTGGTTTGGATGGCCCCTGGTTGTAAGTACATAAGTGGTGACTGAGTTATTATTAACTTTCAATCCCCTCCCATTGTACAGAGGTTGCTCTTTCCCCCTGTAGGACAACCTGCTAAAAAAAATCCACTGTGGCTTTATTGCTATTGTGGTACTTTTACAAACCCAAAAGAGGAATGATTAATGGGCCTCTATCTCTAAGTCAAATAGCAGGACTAATTGCACACAAGACCTAATGTTAAGGCCTTTTTCCAGAGGAGTCCCTAGAAGGATTGAGTTTGACCTTCCACTCACATATCGCCATCATTTTCTGGATGGTGTGGACTGACTTGCTCGCGGGGAGGGGGCCTCTCAGCAGAGGTTAGTGTGGTGGAATAGGGAAGTTGTATAGCCTTCTAACTCCAGCATGGATCCCTGCTTGAATTTCCTAAAAAAGGTGGTTTATGTGGTGGATTGTCCCCAAAAAGTGTTTCGAGTCACAGGGGTGGGAAACGAGCCCCTAAGGTCATCTTTTGCTGAAGATCAAGTTACCCTTAGTGTTGGGCCCCCTGGTGTTGTGGCTTCGAGTCCAGGTAGTGCTAGACAAAGGCTCCTGGACACTGCCCCCAACTGAGATTGGTGATTGTTAGACCTGACAGCCTTAGGGTGGTCAGGCTCAACTTTTTTCCTGCCTCCCTCCACTTTTTGACACTGTTTTTGCTGGTTTTGGGACTTTGCACACTTAACCACTGCTAACTCGTGCTAAAGTGCATATGATCTCTCCCTTAAAACATGGTGACATTGGCTCATACCCAATTGGCTTATTTAATTTACTTATACGTTCCTAGTAAAAGTGCACTACATGTGCCAAGGGCCTGTAGATTAAATGCTACTAGTGGGCGTACAGCACTGATTGTGCCACCCACATAAGTAGCCCCCTAACTAGCAAGGCCTGTGTGAGCAGTTTCACTGCCATTTCGATTTTGCATTTAAAAGTACTTGCCAAGCCTTAAACTCCCCTTTTTCTACGTATACGTCTCTGTCTAAGGTAGGCCTTAGGCAACCCATAGGGCAGGGTGCTATGTAGGGAAAAGACAGGGCATGTACCTGTGTAGTTTATATGTCCTGGTAGTGTAAAACTCCTAAATTCATTTTGCACTGCTGTGAGGCTTGCTCCTTTCATAGGCTAACATTAGGGCTACCCTCATATACTGTTTGAGTGGTAGATTCTGATCTGAAAGGAGTAACAAGGTCATATTTAGTACGGCCAGCATGGTAATACAAAATCCTGCTGACATTTGAAGTTGGATTTCATATTACTATTTTAGAAATGGCACTTTTAGAAAGTGAGCATTTCTCTGCACTTAAATCCTTCTGTGCCTTACAATCCACGTCTGGCTGGGTTAGATGACAACTCCCTTGTGTATTTCACTCAGACAACCACAAACACAGGATGCTCAGTCCCACCTGCACACATCTGCATACTGAATGAGTCTTCCTGGGATGGGAGGGTGGAGGGCCTGACACTTACATGTCAAAGGACAGTGGCCTGCCCTCACACAATGAACTGCCAAACCCACTACTAGGACCCTGCCAGACAGGATGGAACTGAAAGGGGACCTTGTGCACTTCTAAGCCACTCTTCAAAGTCTCCCCACTTCAAAGGCCCATTTGGGTATTTAAACAGGGCCTCTGTCCCTACCAACTCCGACACTTCTGGACAAGATACCACTGGGGAAGAAACTCTGAACCAGAACCTGCAACCTGCTAGGAGAAGCTGCCTGGCTACCCAAAGGACTCACCTGACTACTTTGCTAATAAATAACTGCTGCCTTGCTGTTGCCCTGCTGCCTTGCTGCCCTCTGGTTCTGCTGAGAAGTGCTCTCCAAGGGCTTGGATTGAGCTTGCCTCCTGTTTTATGAAGTCTCAGGGCCAAAAAGGCTTCATCTCTGTAAAGAACTCTTTGTGCGGCAAAAATCGATGCACAGCCTGCTGGAATCGATGGACAGCCTGAATCGCTTTGACAAAATCACTGCACGCCGAACCGGAATAACGCAGCCCGGCTCCCCGAGTGGAGATAGACGCAGCGCAAGCGGTCCGACTGGATCTTCGACGCACTGCCCACTGGATCGACGCGTAGCCAAGCTGGAACGATGCAGCTTGGCTTCCTGTGAGAAAAAGTTATTCAACGCCTGCCGTGTGACAGAAATTTCCCCGCATCACCCACCGGATCGACTCAGCCCCTTGTGACTTCATCCTGTATGCCCAGGATTTCTCTGCATCATCCCTGGGGCGTCAAAATACCCCGCAACCCGAAGAGGATCCAAGTCCACACGCTGGAAATCGACGCATGGCCCCTGCTGCGTGGAAAATATTGATGCATCGTCTGTGTGCACCTGGAGAAACTGATGCACACCTCCCAGTTTTCTATGCATCTCCTCTTCTGCAGTCCCTTGTGGATCATTTAAACACAAACCAGGTACTTTGTGCTTGCAATAGACACTTATTGTTTTTAAGAACTTAAGACTCTTTTTTACCATTTTCTAAAGTGATATTTCAACGTGTACTTATCAAATCTTGATCGTTTTGACCTTATTTCTATCCAGATAAATATTCTATTTTTTTCTAAACCGGTGTGTTGTATTTTTGTGGTGTGTATGCTGTCTTATTGCATGATTTATTGGACAAATACTTCACACATTGCCTTCTAATTAAGCCTGACTGCTCAGTGCCAAGCCCCCAGAGAGTGGGCACAGGATAATTTGGATTGTGTGTGACTTTCCCTGACTAGAGAGAGGGTCCTTGCTTGTAACCTGACTGCAAACCAAAAAAACAATTTTTAACAGTGATCTTACAGACGCTGTGTGTATCTCTGAAGAGATTGGATCCAGCCTAAATCCCTCTGATGTAGGTCCCACGAGTATGGACAATGGTTTGCTAACTCCTAATTATTGTAATGGGTCCAGAGTGGGTCACCAAAAACAGGAGTGGCAACAATTGACTGGCACGCAGGCTGCTGGTAGGCTGCTGTCATGCAATAGTGTGTGTCTTGTTGCCAAACTTAACATCCCTGAATGGACTAGGCTTATAGATTCTTATGCAATATGTCTATTCCAGGAAACCTGGGCGGTTCTACCACAGCACCGTCTCTGGTTTGTTATCTTTAGTAAGGAGGCAGTCTCAAGTGGCAGGGGTCGTCCCTCTGGGGGATTAACCATATGGGTCCATACAAGCCTTCGATGTAAATTCAATGAGCTTTTGGTACCCTCTCCAGATATTTTGTGTGTTTCATTGAGTACTGGACCCAATATGATATATTTGTATAATGTGTATTTAAGGACCGGGAGGGCTGGAAAAGAATTCATTACAATAGAAGCAGTAAACTCTCATATGTCAAATTCCCCTGGGCGGGTGCCGAAGCTTGGGGGTAGGGATTTTAATTGTCAGTATGAACCCTTGGATGATAATGTGGTAGCCCAAACTCATGACATTGATACTCTTTGGAGCATATCCCAATTGACCTTGGCTCCAATTAAGAAATGGTCCACACTAGCCCTGCAAATGAATGCCTTTACAATGAAGCAAGGGCTACGGGCATGCAATAGGAGAACAATGGCTGACAAAGATGGGAACCATACTTTTAATCAGGCTCCTGGTACAAGCTTAAGCGATTACATTCTAGTGAACGTCAGGGTCTGGTCTCCAGTGGTAGATATGGCTGTGTTCCCTTGTTTGGATAGTGACCACAACGCATTGAGCCTTGAGATAGATCTTCAAATTATGGGGTGGGAAGGTAGTGTGAGAGACCCTGCAGGAACCGCTCTATGTTTGTGCAGAGTAAAATGGCCCACTGTGCTGGGTTCTCCGAAGATAATGGCGGCCATTTATGGTGAGGTCACTTCAAGCCTTGATTCCCTCCTGAGATGTCAAGGGAACTGTGCTTGAAACATTAGTGGGGAATGGATTAGCTCTTTTCGCAAATATCTATTTAGGGGACTGAAGGACATTTTCTTTATGGCTGTCCATGGATCTATGGGCAGGAGGGCTCCAGCCTCATCGTATACCAGAGCAAGCAGGGATGCTAGGACGGACCTAGCTATTGCACTAAAACACAGAATTGAGCTGAAATTCAAGCCCGAAGGGCCAGCTATAAGAAATCCACTCTAGTTGCAAAAAAAGAAAGGGATATGGCGAAATGGGAGAAGATGCTTATAGCCACCAGGGCTGGGGATGTTTGTGGGTTTTGGGATCTGGTTTCAACAGGAAGTAGGGATAATGTCTTCTAGTTGGAAACTAATGTTCTGGCAACTGATTGGGTAGCACATTTCTCCACGCTATATGCTGATTGAGTGGGTATTGTTCCACCAGAGAAGCTCAATCGGTGGGAAGTAAGTTTGAAGAGTGGGCCCCATATTTTCTGGTAGTTTTTAATAACAACTTTGTAGGTTGCTCCTTCATGGGCAGGAGCTGAAACGATTCCCATTTATAAGAAGGGCTCCAGGAATGATCCCCAGAACTATTGGCCTTTCAGCTTAATTGACTGTTCACAAAAGTTATTTAGCTCAATTCTTCTTGATTGCTTGCAAGCGTGGATGGAGTGTAATGATATTCTGACTGATTTATAAGCGGGATTCCGAGAGAGAGTTAGTGCGGTGAAACAGTTTTTTACACTTATGTTGATTTATTGGAAAGCAGTTGTTTTGGGGGGGGGGTGGCCTACTATATGTGGCCTTTGTTGACTTATGCTCTACATTTGACTTGGTTCCCCGTCCTTGGGGAAATGGGAGTTCTGCTTTGCTTGTTGGCTATTATTGGCAGGCTGCATAGTAACAATTATGCCCAAGTGCGCCATGGTTCACTGGGAAAGCAGACTGACCCTTTCCCAGTGAACCATGGAGTTACATAGGGCTGTGTTTTGGCTCCAACTCTTTTTTCCCTATAAGTCAAAGAGCTTGATGATTATCTTTGCAATGGAGACGTTCCCAGGTTCACCAACCTTAAAATTCCTGCTCTGTTATTTGCAGATGACATCCTTTTAGTATCTAAATCACCTCAGGGATGGCAAAACATCTTAGTTCACTTTGAGATTTTTCATGCGTAGAGGGGCTTACCAACTAATGCTGAGAATACCAAATATATGATAATAAACCCAGACTGGACATCTAGATCGAGCCCCCAACTTGTGGGGGTTCCCTTAGAAAGGGTCTGTGGGTTTGATTACATTGGTTTAAACTTGACAGAGAACTTAAAATAGAAGGTTCAAATAGAAAAGAGAAGGTTGAAAATGGTGCAGTGTGTGGGGTCAATTCAAGGAGCTCACCGAGCCTCTTCTTTCCTCCCTCTACCCCCCTATACAAATTTATAGATCACAGGGTCTATGGACTGCCCTTTAGGGGGCTGAATTATGGGGCACTAGAATGTGAGCAAACTTGTCTTTGTTGAGAATTTCTGCGCCAGCTAGTCTTCCTGTTAGTACCCCGCTATTACCACTTGGGATTGATCTGGGAATCAAGCCTATTAAAGATAGAGTGGGGATTAAGCCCTTACTATTCTGGCAAAGACTTTGGACAACATCTGAGCTATCCCTATACCAGGAAGGCGTTAGAGATGTGTAGGAAGTTGGCTCTGTATGTGCTATTTCAAAGTAAGGAATAGCATGCACAGAGTCCAAGGGTTCCCCTTAGAGGTAAAATAGTGGTAAAAATAGATAATACTAATGCTCTATTTTGTGGTAGTGTGGTCGAGCAGTAGGCTTATCCAAGGAGTAGTGTTAAGCATTTGTTGTACATACACATAGACAATAAATGAGGTACACACACTCAGAGACAAATCCAGCCAATAGGTTTTGTTATAGAAAAATATATTTTCTTAGTTTATTTTAAGAACCACAGGTTCAAATTTAACATGTAATATCTTGTTTGAAAGGTATTGCAGGTAAGTACATTAGGAACTTTGAATCATTTCAATTGCATGTATACTTTTCAAGTTATTGACAAATAGCTACTTTAAAAGTGGACACAGTGCAATTTTCACAGTTCCTGGGGGAGGTAAGTTATGTTAGTTTTACCAGGTAAGTAAGACACTTACAGGGTTCAGTTCTTGGTCCAAGGTAGCCCACCGTTGGGGGTTCAGAGCAACCCCAAAGTCACCACACCAGCAGCTCAGGGCCGGTCAGGTGCAGAGTTCAAAGTGGTGCCCAAAACGCATAGGCTAGAATGGAGAGAAGGGGGTGCCCCGGTTCCGGTCTGCTTGCAGGTAAGTACCCGCGTCTTCGGAGGGCAGACCAGGGGGGTTTTGTAGGGCACCGGGGGGGACACAAGCCCACACAGAAATTTCACCCTCAGCAGCGCGGGGGCGGCCGGGTGCAGTGTAGAAACAAGCGTCGGGTTCGCAATGTTAGTCTATGAGAGATCAACGGATCTCTTCAGCGCTGCAGGCAGGCAAGGGGGGGCTTCCTCGGGGAAACCTCCACTTGGGCAAGGGAGAGGGACTCCTGGGGGTCACTTCTCCAGTGAAAGTCCGGTCCTTCAGGTCCTGGGGGCTGCGGGTGCAGGGTCTTTTCCAGGCGTCGGGACTTAGGTTTCAGAGAGTCGCGGTCAGGGGAAGCCTCGGGATTCCCTCTGCAGGCGGCGCTGTGGGGGCTCAGGGGGGACAGGTTTTGGTACTCACAGTCGGAGAGTAGTCCGGGGGTCCTCCCTGAGGTGTTGGTTCTCCACCAGCCGAGTCGGGGTCGCCGGGTGCAGTGTTGCAAGTCTCACGCTTCTTGCGGGGAGTTGCAGGGTTCTTTAAAGCTGCTTCTTGAAACAAAGTTGCAGTCTTTTTGGAGCAGGTCCGCTGTCCTCGGGAGTTTCTTGTCGTTGTCGAAGCAGGGCAGTCCTCAGAGGATTCAGAGGTCGCTGGTCCCTTTGGAAGGCGTCGCTGGAGCAGAGTTCTTTGGAAGGCAGGAGACAGGCCGGTGAGTTTCTGGAGCCAAGGCAGTTGTTGTCTTCTGGTCTTCCTCTGCAGGGGTTTTCAGCTGGGCAGTCCTTCTTCTTGTTGTTGCAGGAATCTAATTTTCTAGGGTTCAGGGTAGCCCTTAAATACTAAATTTAAGGGCGTGTTTAGGTCTGGGGGGTTAGTAGCCAATGGCTACTAGCCCTGAGGGTGGGTACACCCTCTTTGTGCCTCCTCCCAAGGGGAGGGGGTCACAATCCTAACCCTATTGGGGGAATCCTCCATCTGCAAGATGGAGGATTTCTAAAAGTTAGAGTCACCTCAGCTCAGGACACCTTAGGGGCTGTCCTGACTGGCCAGTGACTCCTCCTTGTTATTCTCATTATTTTCTCCGGCCTTGCCGCCAAAAGTGGGGGCCGGGCCGGAGGGGGCGGGCAACTCCACTAGCTGGAGTGTCCTGCGGTGCTGTGACAAAGGGGTGAGCCTTTGAGGCTCACCGCCAGGTGTTACAGCTCCTGCCTGGGGGAGGTGTTAGCATCTCCACCCAGTGCAGGCTTTGTTACTGGCCTCAGAGTGACAAAGGCACTCTCCCCATGGGGCCAGCAACATGTCTCTAGTGTGGCAGGCTGCTGGAACTAGTCAGCCTACACAGATAGTCAGTTAAGTTTCAGGGGGCACCTCTAAGGTGCCCTCTGGGGTGTATTTTGCAATAAAATGTACACTGGCATCAGTGTGCATTTATTGTGCTGAGAAGTTTGATACCAAACTTCCCAGTTTTCAGTGTAGCCATTATGGTGCTGTGGAGTTCGTGTTTGACAAACTCCCAGACCATATACTCTTATGGCTACCCTGCACTTACAATGTCTAAGGTTTTGTTTAGACACTGTAGGGGTACCATGCTCATGCACTGGTACCCTCACCTATGGTATAGTGCACCCTGCCTTAGGGCTGTAAGGCCTGCTAGAGGGGTGACTGACCTATACTTGCATAGGCAGTGAGAGGCTGGCATGGCACCCTGAGGGGAGTGCCATGTCGACTTACTCGTTTTGTTCTCACTAGCACACACAAGCTGGCAAGCAGTGTGTCTGTGCTGAGTGAGAGGTCTCCAGGGTGGCATAAGACATGCTGCAGCCCTTAGAGACCTTCCTTGGCATCAGGGCCCTTGGTACTAGAAGTACCAGTTACAAGGGACCTATCTGGATGCCAGGGTCTGCCAATTGTGGATACAAAAGTACAGGTTAGGGAAAGAACATTGGTGCTGGGGCCTGGTTAGCAGGCCTCAGCACACTTTCAATTGTAAACATAGCATCAGCAAAGGCAAAAAGTCAGGGGGCAACCATGCCAAGGAGGCATTTCCTTACACAACCCCCCCCCAAACGAAAGAGGATGAGACTAACCTTTCCCAAGAGAGTCTTCATTTTCTAAGTGGAAAAACCTGGAAAGGCCATCTGCATTGGCATGGGCAGTCCCAGGTCTGTGTTCCACTATAAAGTCCATTCCCTGTAGGGAGATGGACCACCTCAACAGTTTAGGATTTTCACCTTTCATTTGCATCAGCCATTTGAGAGGTCTGTGGTCAGTTTGAACTAGGAAGTGAGTCCCAAAGAGGTATGGTCTCAGCTTCTTCAGGGACCAAACCACAGCAAAGGCCTCCCTCTCAATGGCACTCCAACGCTGCTCCCTGGGGAGTAACCTCCTGCTAATGAAAGCAACAGGCTGGTCAAGGCCATCATCATTTGTTTGGGACAAAACTGCCCCTATCCCATGTTCAGAGGTATCTGTCTGCACAATGAACTGCTTAGAATAATCTGGAGCTTTTAGAACTGGTGCTGAGCACATTGCTTGTTTCAGGGTGTCAAAGGCCTGTTGGCATTCCACAGTCCAGTTCACTTTCTTGGGCATTTTCTTGGAGGTGAGTTCAGTGAGGGCTGTCACAATGGATCCATATCCCTTCACAAACCTCCTGTAATACCCAGTCAAGCCAAGGAATGCCCTGACTTGAGTCTGGGTTTTTGGAGCTACCCAGTCCAGAATAGTCTGGATCTTGGGTTGGAGTGGCTGAACTTGGCCTCCACCTACAAGGTGGCCCAAGTAAACCACAGTTCCCTGCCCTATCTGGCATTTGGATGCCTTGATAGAGAGGCCTGCAGATTGCAGAGCCTTCAAAACCTTCTTCAGGTGGACCAGGTGATCCTGCCAGGTGGAGCTAAAGACAGCAATATCATCAAGATAAGCTGTGCTAAAGGACTCCAAGCCAGCAAGGACTTGATTCACCAACCTTTGGAAGGTGGCAGGGGCATTCTTTAAACCAAAGGGCATAACAGTAAACTGATAATGCCCATCAGGTGTGGAGAATGCTGTTTTCTCTTTTGCTCCAGGTGCCATTTTTATTTGCCAGTACCCTGCTGTCAAGTCAAAGGTACTTAGGAATTTGGCAGCACCTAATTTATCTATGAGCTCATCAGCTCTAGGAATTGGATGAGCATCTGTCTTGGTGACAGAATTGAGCCCTCTGTAGTCCACACAAAACCTCATCTCTTTCTTTCCATCTTTGGTGTGAGGTTTGGGGACTAAGACCACTGGGCTAGCCCAGGGGCTGTCAGAGCGCTCAATTACTCCCAATTCCAGCATCTTGTGGACTTCCACCTTGATGCTTTCCTTAACATGGTCAGACTGTCTAAAGATTTTGTTTTTGACAGGCATGCTGTCTCCTGTGTCCACATCATGGGTACACAGGTGTGTCTGACCAGGGGTTAAGGAGAAGAGTTCAGGAAACTGCTGTAGGACTCTCCTACAATCAGCTTGCTGTTGGCCAGAGAGGGTGTCTGAGTAGATCACTCCATCTACTGAGCCATCTTTTGGGTCTGATGACAGAAGATCAGGGAGAGGTTCACTCTCTGCCTCCTGATCCTCATCTGTTACCATCAACAGATTCACATCAGCCCTGTCATGGAAGAGCTTAAGGCGGTTCACATGGATCACCCTCTTGGGGCTCCTGCTTGTGCCCAGGTCCACCAGGTAGGTGACCTGACTCTTCCTTTCTAGCACTGGGTAAGGGCCACTCCATTTGTCCTGGAGTGCCCTGGGAGCCACAGGCTCCAGAACCCAGACTTTCTGCCCTGGTTGGAACTCAACCAGTGCAGCCTTTTGGTCATACCAAAACTTCTGGAGCTGTTGGCTTGCCTCAAGGTTTTTGGTCGCCTTTTCCATGTACTCTGCCATTCTAGAGCGAAGGCCAAGTACATAGTCCACTATGTCTTGTTTAGGCTCATGAAGAGGTCTCTCCCAGCCTTCTTTAACAAGAGCAAGTGGTCCCCTTACAGGGTGACCAAACAGAAGTTCAAAGGGTGAGAATCCTACTCCCTTCTGTGGCACCTCTCTGTAAGCGAAAAGCAGACATGGCAAGAGGACATCCCATCTCCTTTTGAGTTTTTCTGGGAGCCCCATGATCATGCCTTTTAATGTCTTGTTGAATCTCTCAACTAAGCCATTAGTTTGTGGATGGTATGGTGTAGTGAATTTGTAAGTCACTCCACACTCATTCCACATGTGTTTTAGGTATGCTGACATGAAGTTGGTACCTCTGTCAGACACCACCTCCTTAGGGAAACCCACTCTGGTAAAGATACCAATGAGGGCCTTGGCTACTGCAGGGGCAGTAGTCGACCTAAGGGGAATAGCTTCAGGATACCTAGTAGCATGATCCACTACTACTAGGATGTACATATTTCCTGAGGCTGTGGGAGGTTCCAGTGGACCAACTATGTCCACACCCACTCTTTCAAAGGGGACCCCCACCACTGGAAGTGGAATGAGGGGAGCCTTTGGGTGCCCACCTGTCTTACCACTGGATTGACAGGTGGGGCAGGAGAGGCAAAACTCCTTAACCTTCTGGGACATATTGGGCCAGTAGAAGTGGTTGACTAACCTCTCCCACGTCTTGGTTTGTCCCAAATGCCCAGCAAGGGGAATATCATGGGCCAAGGTCAGAATAAACTCTCTGAACGACTGAGGCACTACCACTCTCCTAGTGGCACCAGGTTTGGGGTCTCTGGCCTCAGTGTACAGGAGTCCATCTTCCCAATAGACCCTATGTGTTCCATTTTTCTTGCCCTTGGACTCTTCAGCAGCTTGCTGCCTAAGGCCTTCAAGAGAGGGACAGGTTTCTTGTCCCTTACACAGCTCCTCCCTTGAGGGTCCCCCTGGGCCCAAGAGCTCAACCTGATAAGGTTCAAGCTCCAAAGGCTCAGTTCCCTCAGAGGGCAGAACTTCTTCCTGAGAAGAGAGGTTCCCTTTTTCTGACTGTGTTGCAGTTGGTTTCCCAACTGACTTTCCTTTTCTCTTGGTAGGCTGGGCCATTTTTCCAGACTCCAGCTCTACTTTTTCACCCTGTGCCTTGCATTGTGCTCTTGTTTTTACACACACCAGTTCAGGGATACCCAGCATGGCTGCATGGGTTTTTAGTTCTACCTCAGCCCATGCTGAGGACTCCAGGTCATTTCCAAGCAGACAGTCTACTGGGATGTTTGAGGAGACCACCACCTGTTTCAGGCCATTGACCCCTCCCCATTCTAAAGTTACCATTGCCATGGGATGTGCTTTAGTTTGATTGTCAGCATTGGTGACTGTATAAGTTTTTCCAGTCAGGTATTGGCCAGGGGAAACCAGTTTCTCTGTCACCATGGTGACACTGGCACCTGTATCCCTCAGGCCCTCTACACTTGTCCCATTAATAAAGAGCTGCTGCCTGTATTTTTGCATGTTAGGGGGCCAGGCAGCTAGTGTGGCTAAATCCACCCAACCCTCAGAGACTAGAGTAGCTTCAGTGTGGACCCTGATTTGCTCTGGGCACACTGTTGATCCCACTTGGAGACTAGCCATTCCAGTGTTACCTGGATTGGAGTTTGGAGTGGAACTTTTCTTGGGACAGGCCTTGTCTCCAGTTTGGTGTCCAGACTGACTACAGTTTCGACACCAGGCCTTTTTGGGATCAAAGTTTTTACCCTTGTACCCAGGATTGTTTTGTGAAGAGGCTCTGGGCCCACCCTCCTGTGCAGGTTTTTGGGGGCCTTTAGAAGACTCTTGACTATTTTTATTTTTGGTTGTCTCACCACCCTTCCCCTGGGGAGGTTTTGTGACCCCTTTCTTTTGGTCACCCCCTGTGGAAGTTTTGGACACCCTAGTCTTGACCCAATGGTCCGCCTTCTTTCCCAATTCTTGGGGAGAAATTGGTCCTAGGTCTACCAGATGCTGATGCAGTTTATCATTGAAACAATTACTTAACAGGTGTTCTTTCACAAATAAATTGTACAGCCCATCATAATTACTTACACCACTGCCTTGAATCCAACCATCTAGTGTTTTTACTGAGTAGTCTACAAAGTCAACCCAGGTCTGGCTCGAGGATTTTTGAGCCCCCCTGAATCTAATCCTATACTCCTCAGTGGAGAATCCAAAGCCCTCAATCAGGGTACCCTTCATGAGGTCATAAGATTCTGCATCTTGTCCAGAGAGTGTGAGGAGTCTATCCCTACACTTTCCTGTGAACATTTCCCAAAGGAGAGCACCCCAGTGAGATTTGTTCACTTTTCTGGTTACACAAGCCCTCTCAAAAGCTGTGAACCATTTGGTGATGTCATCACCATCTTCATATTTAGTTACAATCCCTTTAGGGATTTTCAACATGTCAGGTGAATCTCTGACCCTATTTATGTTGCTGCCACCATTGATGGGTCCTAGGCCCATCTCTTGTCTTTCCCTCTCTATGGCTAGGATCTGTCTTTCCAAAGCCAATCTTTTGGCCATCCTGGCTAACTGGATGTCCTCTTCACTGGAGTTATCCTCAGTGATTTCAGAGGTGTTGGTCTCTCCTGTGAGGGAACCAGCATCTCTGACTATTATTTTTGGAGTCAGGGTTTGAGAGACCCTGTTCTCCCTAGATAGGACTGGTAGGGGGGAATTTTCCTCCAAGTCACTATCCTCTTCCTCTGAGTTGCCACCCTCAGAGGGGTTGGCCTTTTCAAACTCTGCCAAAAGCTCCTGGAGCTGTATTTTGGTAGGTTTGGGGCCCATTGTTATTTTCTTTATTTTACAGAGTGACCTTAGCTCCCTCATCTTAAGATGGAGGTAAGGTGTGGTGTCGAGTTCCACCACAGTCACATCTGTGCTAGACATTTTGCTTCTAAAAGTTGGAATACTTTTTAAGAATCTACAACTGGTTCTAGAATCTAATTCAAACTTTTACAAACTTTTAAACTCTAAAAGAAATGCTAAACAGGATCTAACACAAGGCCCTAGCAGGTCTTTTAAGAATTTAGAAAACTTTTCAAATTGCAAAAATCAATTTCTAATGACAATTTTGGAATTTGTCGTGTGATCAGGTATTGGCTGAGTAGTCCAGCAAATGCAAAGTCTTGTACCCCACCGCTGATCCACCAATGTAGGAAGTTGGCTCTGTATGTGCTATTTCAAAGTAAGGAATAGCATGCACAGAGTCCAAGGGTTCCCCTTAGAGGTAAAATAGTGGTAAAAATAGATAATACTAATGCTCTATTTTGTGGTAGTGTGGTCGAGCAGTAGGCTTATCCAAGGAGTAGTGTTAAGCATTTGTTGTACATACACATAGACAATAAATGAGGTACACACACTCAGAGACAAATCCAGCCAATAGGTTTTGTTATAGAAAAATATCTTTTCTTAGTTTATTTTAAGAACCACAGGTTCAAATTTAACATGTAATATCTTGTTTGAAAGGTATTGCAGGTAAGTACATTAGGAACTTTGAATCATTTCAATTGCATGTATACTTTTCAAGTTATTGACAAATAGCTACTTTAAAAGTGGACACAGTGCAATTTTCACAGTTCCTGGGGGAGGTAAGTTTTTGTTAGTTTTACCAGGTAAGTAAGACACTTACAGGGTTCAGTTCTTGGTCCAAGGTAGCCCACCGTTGGGGGTTCAGAGCAACCCCAAAGTCACCACACCAGCAGCTCAGGGCCGGTCAGGTGCAGAGTTCAAAGTGGTGCCCAAAACGCATAGGCTAGAATGGAGAGAAGGGGGTGCCCCGGTTCCGGTCTGCTTGCAGGTAAGTACCCGCGTCTTCGGAGGGCAGACCAGGGGGGTTTTGTAGGGCACCGGGGGGGACACAAGCCCACACAGAAATTTCACCCTCAGCAGCGCGGGGGCGGCCGGGTGCAGTGTAGAAACAAGCGTCGGGTTCGCAATGTTAGTCTATGAGAGATCAACGGATCTCTTCAGCGCTGCAGGCAGGCAAGGGGGGGCTTCCTCGGGGAAACCTCCACTTGGGCAAGGGAGAGGGACTCCTGGGGGTCACTTCTCCAGTGAAAGTCCGGTCCTTCAGGTCCTGGGGGCTGCGGGTGCAGGGTCTTTTCCAGGCGTCGGGACTTAGGTTTCAGAGAGTCGCGGTCAGGGGAAGCCTCGGGATTCCCTCTGCAGGCGGCGCTGTGGGGGCTCAGGGGGGACAGGTTTTGGTACTCACAGTCGGAGAGTAGTCCGGGGGTCCTCCCTGAGGTGTTGGTTCTCCACCAGCCGAGTCGGGGTCGCCGGGTGCAGTGTTGCAAGTCTCACGCTTCTTGCGGGGAGTTGCAGGGTTCTTTAAAGCTGCTTCTTGAAACAAAGTTGCAGTCTTTTTGGAGCAGGTCCGCTGTCCTCGGGAGTTTCTTGTCGTTGTCGAAGCAGGGCAGTCCTCAGAGGATTCAGAGGTCGCTGGTCCCTTTGGAAGGCGTCGCTGGAGCAGAGTTCTTTGGAAGGCAGGAGACAGGCCGGTGAGTTTCTGGAGCCAAGGCAGTTGTTGTCTTCTGGTCTTCCTCTGCAGGGGTTTTCAGCTGGGCAGTCCTTCTTCTTGTTGTTGCAGGAATCTAATTTTCTAGGGTTCAGGGTAGCCCTTAAATACTAAATTTAAGGGCGTGTTTAGGTCTGGGGGGTTAGTAGCCAATGGCTACTAGCCCTGAGGGTGGGTACACCCTCTTTGTGCCTCCTCCCAAGGGGAGGGGGTCACAATCCTAACCCTATTGGGGGAATCCTCCATCTGCAAGATGGAGGATTTCTAAAAGTTAGAGTCACCTCAGCTCAGGACACCTTAGGGGCTGTCCTGACTGGCCAGTGACTCCTCCTTGTTATTCTCATTATTTTCTCCGGCCTTGCCGCCAAAAGTGGGGGCCGGGCCGGAGGGGGCGGGCAACTCCACTAGCTGGAGTGTCCTGCGGTGCTGTGACAAAGGGGTGAGCCTTTGAGGCTCACCGCCAGGTGTTACAGCTCCTGCCTGGAGGAGGTGTTAGCATCTCCACCCAGTGCAGGCTTTGTTACTGGCCTCAGAGTGACAAAGGCACTCTCCCCATGGGGCCAGCAACATGTCTCTAGTGTGGCAGGCTGCTGGAACTAGTCAGCCTACACAGATAGTCGGTTAAGTTTCAGGGGGCACCTCTAAGGTGCCCTCTGGGGTGTATTTTGCAATAAAATGTACACTGGCATCAGTGTGCATTTATTGTGCTGAGAAGTTTGATACCAAACTTCCCAGTTTTCAGTGTAGCCATTATGGTGCTGTGGAGTTTGTGTTTGACAAACTCCCAGACCATATACTCTTATGGCTACCCTGCACTTACAATGTCTAAGGTTTTGTTTAGACACTGTAGGGGTACCATGCTCATGCATTGGTACCCTCACCTATGGTATAGTGCACCCTGCCTTAGGGCTGTAAGGCCTGCTAGAGGGGTGACTGACCTATACTTGCATAGGCAGTGAGAGGCTGGCATGGCACCCTGAGGGGAGTGCCATGTCGACTTACTCGTTTTGTTCTCACTAGCACACACAAGCTGGCAAGCAGTGTGTCTGTGCTGAGTGAGAGGTCTCCAGGGTGGCATAAGACATGCTGCAGCCCTTAGAGACCTTCCTTGGCATCAGGGCCCTTGGTACTAGAAGTACCAGTTACAAGGGACTTATCTGGATGCCAGGGTCTGCCAATTGTGGATACAAAAGTACAGGTTAGGGAAAGAACACTGGTGCTGGGGCCTGGTTAGCAGGCCTCAGCACACTTTCAATTGTAAACATAGCATCAGCAAAGGCAAAAAGTCAGGGGGCAACCATGCCAAGGAGGCATTTCCTTACAAGATGTTTTAAGTCTTCTCGGCTCAAAAACACTTCCCTGTTTCAAATATGTTAGGGACTTCCTATACAATATAGGCTGTAGTGAACTATGGTCGATTTCGGAGTCTCCTCCACATATTGGGAAGGGGTTATTAAAAAAATGTAATGGGAATTTATATTGGGTCAACTCTTTGCCCACTCTTCTATTGGTGTGCTGTCACATTCCTTCCTTCAGATCAAGGAGGTATTTTTCCAGGAACAGTTTTTGTATGAAATAGAACCCCCACTTGGCAAGAAAACTGTACTTGCAGTCTTTACTGGCATTTGGGCTCCTAAAAATGATCCTATTTCATTCTCCTGTGCCTTGTGTGGAACAGCCAAGGAAAGTGAAGAACATCTCCTATTTTTTTGCCGGGCCTATTCCAGGTGTAGGAAAATCTGGATCTCCCTGTGTGCGAGTCATTGGGTGTAAGAGAATGTCAAACATCTCAGTGATTATTGAAATATGATGTTAGTTGTCCTTTAACTTTTGCCATCTCCCGGTTATTCCTGGCAATGTGGAGAACAGCACAACAAACACATTTATAATAATTCATATAGTGCCAAAGTCCCTTTAATTATGGAAATATTTTGGCACTGGGCATTGAACCAACATTCGGAAGGTCGCTCCCTATTATGATCCAATTAGGATAGTGTTGAATTGATGCATAATGTAATGTTATATATTGGAAGTTGTTTAATGTATTGTAATCAATAAGGATTTTTTAGGGTTTGTTTTGCTCATTTGTGATGTATTTATGTCTACATTTTTTTGCAGTATTTATTTATTTATGATGTGTTTTTAATATGCTTTAATGGTGGGAATGACCAAAATAAAGTTTTTATGATGCTGATATATATATATATATATATATATATATATATATATATATATATATATATATATATATATATATATATATATATATATATGTACTGCTGGTCGCCACTGTTTGGTTACAGTTGCAGGAAAAGAAGCGTGGACCCCTTGACCAAGGAGGAGGTTACTGGTTCGTTTTATCAATCCCAGCAGAGCGATGTTTCCAAGAAAATTAAGGAGGAGAGAACAAGAGTCCCCCTGGGGATCCTCTGACTTTAAATTGTGCAATAGTATTTCTTCTGATGTTTTTGACATCAGAAATGGCTGGATGAATAAAAGACATTTATTTCCTTTGTAATGAAAAAGCAATATGTGTGGTAAAATACTGAATTTGTCTGGTTTTCGCATTTTTGTAAATAGATGAAGTAGTAATGAACTGCATATTTCGCTACACATTTCTGTCGCCAATAAACTTCTGTTTGTATATTTTGCAATACATTTTTGTAGTCTTCTTCCTGTATTGTGTTCTTGGTTTATGTAATTGTGAGAAAACATGTGTAAGCGAAAGAGAGACGGAGAGAGAGACTGTGTAGATATATATATATATATGTATATATATTTATATTTATATATATATCTTTGTGTTTTTATACTGACAGATATTTACAGTTTGTCAGCGTTTATCATACTACAAAACAAGTAGGCTACCATTTCAGAACAGATTTTGAAAAATCCTATTGGTTCTGGCTCTGCTACAATGTTCTTTTTAAACTCAAATGTCTCTCATATGTGTTCATTTTGCGCCCTGAAGAAGGTGGTAGACCACATTTTGGGTCCGTT
Source organism: Pleurodeles waltl (assembly GCF_031143425.1). Lineage (NCBI taxonomy): Eukaryota > Metazoa > Chordata > Amphibia > Caudata > Salamandridae > Pleurodeles > Pleurodeles waltl. Next base: position 981,334,784 of record NC_090449.1, read on the forward strand.
CACCGAAACTTGCATCGGCCCCATCTGAATGGGTTCCTGAAGACGGTATTACTGCTTGAGAACAGCTAAAGAAAATTCAAGATTTTCCAGCATGGTGGATTAACAGCTTGAGGTTTAAACAATATCTGCGCTATTCAAAAAGATCAATGAATATCTCGGCCCAATACAGAAAGTAATAAATGTATATTGATTCACATTAAAGTGGAAAGGACATTACTCTGCTTCAACATTGTACACAATAACCATGTAATGAAAGTGCTTTTCTGTATAAGGTATTTGGTTTTCAGTCCTGGAATTCTGTGTTTTAATTGGTATGGATAGCTTATTGGTACGGATAGATTGATGTATTATTAGTATGGATGAACTATGATTGTGATATAACGGAGTGCAAGACTCGATTTTAGTGTATGTAGGGTATGGTTGGAACTGCTTAGAGAGTACTATTTTGCTATAAGCATTGTTGGTCTTTATTGGTTGTGCATTCAAAATATATATCTTTAAAGTATATATATGTGAAACTTAACCTACATATTTGAAAAAAGTAAGATAACACGGGATACATTATGCAATAAACATTTTTTTCTAAAACATTTTATTCAATTGGATGGCATATTGAATGTGGTGGCTCTAAAGTGATAATCAAAGTATAGATATTGATGAGATATACTATTGTTAAAAAAAAAGAGTTGCCAGGTTGTTTGGTTACTTTTAGTGGTACAGTACGGTTGTGGCCCGGACCAGCAAAGTTGGGCTGCATGCGTTCACATGTGCAGCTTCTGGCAGGCGTCAGCTCTCTCTCATGAGCTGCCGCCCACCAGTGTCCTGACGATCTGAGTTGCTCTGGCTCTAGACACTCACGGTAAGTCGTTGTTCTCTTTACTCAGGGATGGGTGCAGTCTCCATGCTCTGGCGAGACTCTGACGGTGTCGACTCTGTCCTCCACACCTTGGTCGTAGCAGTACTTTTGGGCACAGGCAACAATCTGGACCACTGGCCTCAGCATTCAGAGCGCCCTCTCCTGGCATACGGGGTCCCTCCGACAAACTTCAGTTGTTGGGTCATGCTGGCCTAATGGTGCCTCTCCCTGGTCCCTCCTGGCCCACGGGTTGCAGCAACTTCCCACGTATGAGCGCTGACCCACTCTATTCAACACAGTTCCTTCACACAGTGCGGCCTCTCCTGGAATACCGGGTTGCCAATTTCCACAAGCCCGATTGATGTGGCACTTGTCTTTGGTGCAGTGTGGCCCCTCCTGGCATACAGGGTCACCAAACTCACAATGCTACACATGGGCAATGGCCCAACTGGTGCAGTACTGCTTCCCACACCTTGCGCAGGCGCCCCACATGTCTGGGCTCCCCTCTGGGGCTCAATCGCTCCAATATGCTCCTCTCCCTCACGGGCACACCGGTCTTGGTGAGCAGGCAGGTATGGGTGCTCCAGATTCCAGGAAAGGTAGTCTTGGTTGCCCTGGGTAATGTTCCCTCACACAACGGGGGTAACTAGGGGACTTTGCCCCTAGTTATGACCACAGGCAGAAGCCTTGCATAGCTTCCCCTTCTCATGCAGCATAGCTGGCTGCTCAGCAGATGACAAAGTGGGGTCTCAAACTCCTCTACTTATAGTTCTTTTCCAGACACTAAATGTGATTTAGGGTCTGGACCTTTGAAGTTTTATGTTGGGTTTCTGCCTCTTTAAAATGGTCATTTTCCACCTTCATAGTTCCTCCAGGTTGGATGTCTGTCATTGCAGGCAGGACTCAGAAGCTGATTAACCCACAGCAAGACTCATGGGAGTGACCAGAGTTCACAGCTGGATGTCAGCCACAGTGATAATGTGCACCACAACTTAATCCTGTGCCCTTTATGGTTCTCTTATAAGCCCTATCTCCCTCTTCCTCAGATGTGTCCAGGCCCCTTCCTTGTGATTAGTAACAGAATTCAAGAGCCCCTCTAGATGTACAAGGAGAGCCTCCCTCCCTCTGTCCAGTGCTTATCCCACCTACCTTATAGGAATGCAGCAATATACAACTCTGTCTGGTGGGATTCCTCTACTCCTCATGTTTTCACCAGGCACGCCAGGACTTACGCACTTAGTCTGTGCACACTGTTAGGTAGTACAGTCTCTCTGTACTGCCATCTGCACACTGTTTCACACTGCACTCTCTGTGTAGTGTATATCTTGCACTTCCACATGCATTCAGTACTTTTCCATCATGCACGCACTTCCACATCACCCTGATGTAAGCCAAAGGTGAGTTAACCACACAGCAGCAGAAATGTTTATGTTTTTTAATATTTTTATTAATAAATTGCAGAGATGTCAGGCAAGTCAATTTTCGGAATTCATCTGAGAGATATTGTTTACAGGGCCCCCATGTCAAACTGTGGGATCGTCCTAGTCACGACTGCCATCAATATCTCCATACATATTAGTTCCCATAATTTATACACCCAATGAAGTCTTGTCGGAATTTTGTCTGTGCCCCACCCGGAGAGTAGAAGCTGCTTGGCGACTCCGAGCATTAAGGTAATGCTCCTCTGCGGATTTCAAGGGGTACGTCAAGGGTTTCGAAAAGCTAAGAAGGATACAGCTAGGGCATCTAGGGATACCACTATCACATTTTGTCAAATCAAATCAAATAAAAAAAAATCTTTATTCGGATCTTTCATAGATATCCATAAAAGAGCATATGTACAAAGTTAATTAATAAGTTAAAAAGATAAAAAGAAACATCAATAAATAGCAATAGGATATATGTACATAAGATGATCATTACAATAATTGGAACCTCTAAAAATTTGCATACCTGATCAAATAGTCGTTTGGTCATCTAAAATATTATTTGCCAAACTGAGCATAAAAAAAAATAGAAAATGGGATATATGTACATAAGATGATCAGTAAAATAATTAGAACCTCTCAAAATGTGCATACCTATTTGGAATGTCATCTGGTTGTCTAAAGTATTATTTGCCGAGCTGTGCAGATTTATAGCAAAGTGCTTAACAGTTAGAATCAAGATATTTCCTTTTTTATTGCTGCAGCAATAAAACAATAAATAACCATATATATCAAATCAACTGGACTAACTGCAGATGAAAAATAGCTTACTTACACCTCCTGATATTTAGTAATTTAAGAAGTGGCATTAAAAAGACCTTCCTCTGCTCTTTGTATAGCTTACAGAATGTAGAGCTTGTTGCAGCCATCTCTGCAGCGGGGGTGTGGATGAGAGCACCTCTCCGCCCTGGTCCATTTCCAATCCACGCTGATTTGATCGTCAGTCAGTAAGGAGGGTGGCATAAGGTGGCTCAGCACACAGCTCCCCATCCCAGACTGCACCAAGCAGTAATGGTTGTAGGGCCGAGGCGGAAGCGCGACTTCCACCAGAGAGTGGCACGCGGCTCAAAGCTCCAGCTCCAATCCAGATCTGAAGCGGGCCAACGAGCAACGCAAACTCTTTGCTGCCCAGGTGGCGGTAGTCAAGTCCCACTCATTCTCTCAATCTATGCACAACATTCCATAGGGCCGGGGAGGGAAATGCAGGCCACAGCAAGTGCGGCCCACCATCCAGGGTCAGGGATCCACCACAGCCACCCCATCTTAGCCGCATGGCTACCCGGTCCTCTCATCTCTCATAAGCCCCAGAGTGGGTTTTTTGGTCAAACCAGGGTCGAGCCTTACCCCTGACAATGAGAGACAACTACAGGCATGGTTACAATCATTTTGGAGCCTGGGAGAGCCTGGCATCTACCCCTATGCGGCACGCAGGCAGTGGAGTGCAGAGAGGAAAGTCTCACATGGGCGCCATGCTGGACAAACCCCCAGCAGAACTTTAAAAAATGTGAATGATCCTGCAGGCATCACTCTAGTGACACAGGGTTAAGAGGACCTGTTCACTACTACTGATCACTCCTCGGTATGCTGCCACCACCACTTTTGTGTTGTTTAACTCCTGGTGAAGGCAGTAGCCTTCCACCACTATGAGGGTAGTGCTTTGGACTCCCCTACCGATCAAACAGGACTGCATTCCATTAGGCAAATGTCATGGTGCACATGCATGATCAGTGTTTGCCTATGACAAACAAGTGGCATTAGGGATCCCATCAACAATACAGTTGGGCAGTCAGGGCAGGGGTACACGTTCTGTCCCAACAGAATATTTCAAGAGGAGCATCTAAACAATCCCAACCAGTTCAAATTAATAGAATGAAACAAGTCATTTTAAACCACAATTATTACTGTCGGCTGGCAGTGATGAAAGTGTTTGATCCATCTGAACAACAGAAAAACTGCTAAATTTCTAACTGGCTGCTCTTGATTGTCCCATAACCCCTCTTTTAGATACGCTAGGGTTTTATATTGAAGACAAAGTCTATCATAGAAGCTCAGCATGACTGTGTAGGCATAGTTTAACCAATGGTGCAGTCTTTGATTTCCTAAATAGCTCTCTCTGGCTAGATGTTGTGCTATAGTGTGTTGAAGTTGATCCGTAAGCATTCTGTTTCTAATAATCCAATAACATTACATTTTAAAGTACATTTTAGTATATTATGAGGACTTAACAACCTCTTCTACATAAATGGTATTATTTTAGTACCATGAATTTTATATCTTAATGAATTCAAAATGTATAGTTTTATAGTTTTAGCAGGATATGAGTACTAAGTACGGCGCTGTAACTCAGAGGGCTCCACCATAATTATGCTTCTGAAAAGGTTCATGTATTTCTTCTTTCTTTTCACTAGGACTTTATATCCTGATAGGCATAAAACTCATAGCACTTAAAATGATTTTATACTTGCAATTGTTTTAATGGATTTATGTAAAGTATTATGTAGAGAGCTAAAGTATTTCTGCTCCCCCTCTATTTGTGATTCACATCTTAATGAATTCAAACCTCACAGCGCTTTAAAGAGACTTGGTGCTCACAATAGTTTATAATGTTTTTCTGTAAAGCATCTAGTATTTGTGCTAAGATTTAGGAATTTTTCTTAAGTATGTTGATCCAGAGACTATATATTTCGTTTGTTTTACTTTTCTTTATCTTTCCCTTCCCTCTTTTGTTAAGATTTTAGATAATCACGCAAATAAAGATTACTTACTACTTACTTACTTTTGCAACAGCTCTCTGTCCCTCAGTTTATCACTCCTCTTCCCAAATCTGACACCCTAAGGGCCTTTTAGAACATGGTTTTGCTTATTGAAAGCGGCAGGGCTTTTAAGTCATTCTGAATGACGTTCCATGAACAACCAGATTAGCCTGAATCCTGGTGTCATTTAGTAACAAAGTAGGCAATCGTTTTGGCTAACATTTTTTTGTGAACCAGGAAGGCCAACCTAGATGACCATACTGTGACCATGCAGATTTGTAAAACGGCCACGTGAAGTGGCAACATGCCTGGTACATAGAGGTGTGGTAGGGCACGAGTGAATTTCCTGTGCTTGGGATACATCACAGAGTCTATATCATTGGGGACACATACCGGTGTCGGGGAGAAATGCAGTCCTTTATGCAACGTGAAGCCATATGGAGTTCTCCTAGCCTCTGCTAAGTGAAAGCAAATTCCTGTATACATTTCTTTTCAGTCTGCCTTATTTGAATCAATGCCCTCTATTTAAATTTAGAATGGAGAGGCCTGGCCTAGGCCAGACGACAATCTTCGGAGATTTGATTTTGATCTGGTGAAACCAGTGTGCACAAATGAATGTATTCTTTCTGTGTGTTAGAAAATGATATTCAAAGCATCCGTGCATCCTCTTCATTAATGCACTACCACTTTTGAAAAGAGGATATGATTGACTCTGAAAGCCTACCCCAAGAATCTTATGTGCTGTTTGATTTTAGTTAGCATATCGCATGGAAAAAAATAGTTAGAATATTTTAAACAACACTGACTTATCTTTCATTCGATACTCTGCTTGCTGGGGATTTTAAACCTTGCAGTAACCCGGTAGTACCAAATATAATGTCAGGTAAATAGCTCATTACTTTTTCCAGCCTTGTAAGAATTTGTCACTTTTACGAGTGCAAACTTATTTGCTGTTTAGAATCTCTGTCATGACAATGCTGTGTGTGGGGGGCTGTTTAGAATCCAGTGGCTTAAAAATACAAGCTATAAAAATATTTTCCTCCAGTTAGTTATTTCCCATCTCACCCAAGGGAGCAGTAGTGAGCACATATTATCACCATGTGTTGGCTCTTTGGTGGCTCAGTATGAAATCCGTTCACCGTCTGCATTAGGTTCCTAATGGCAGGCATTTAATTGACACTGAGTCACCTCCACTGTCTAAACAAACGTCGCACACACACCTGCACGCCTGCGCGGTTGAGGCACTTTATAGTGCAAGTTGTAAAAGGCCATGGTTTTCAGTTATCGAAATGGCTTGTTTCTTGAGCGGTAAAATGGCACCTGAGAGCAAAAAGTGTTAAGTTGATTTCACAAAGCAGGCAACTCTTAAACGCGCGTAGCTCCTGTGAGATTGCAAATCAGCAGATATTCTGCAACCAGAGATAGGGTACAGCTATTTTCATTATGAGGCTGGTTAATTCTCCTTTGGGTGTAAAGTCACGTTTTCAATCAAATTGGAAATACAACGTTTGAACACTGGAGCTTTTGACTTCATGGTTTCCGTCAGATAAATTCTGGTGTAAATTGTGCAAGCGAATATCAGATGAGCGTTATTTGCACACATTGTAATAGTGAATAACGTGCTATTTGTGCATTGTCCTCTGTTCACAGGTAAATTGGAAAGGGGTGAATACTGTTAACCCATTAAGTACCAAACTTTGCAAATTCGGCAATTATCTAGTGGCAGGGTGGACCCAGGAGGTCACGCAGCTTTCAGGCCTTCTTGGAATCAGGGCCTTAATAGTGAGATGGCTTCTGCTCCATCGCTACTCACAAACCAACTACATTTTAGCAACACTTAAAAATATGATGTATTTTTTAAAAGGGTTAAGAATAGCAACTGATAATACAGTGCAATAAATGCATTTAATTAAATAAAGCAAATAGAAAAACCCTCTTCAACAAAAGAGAAGAATTCTCGAGAAGAAAGCAGATTTTCTTCTGTGTGTCTGGCAACCATGTGTGGAACACCCATAGCAGAATAAATAACACATTTAAGAAGCTTTGCAGGTCTTTGTACTCCATGAACAGTATTTTTATTTTTTTCATAAATCTCCAATCATGTTCTTTACCTTAACATTATAAGACACGATTTTCTCTCAGATGTTATGTGGAATTGCTGCTTTGCTTGGTTTGTTAGAAGTTATTCTGCAGTTTTTAGGGTCCAGGGCACAAGCGCCCTGTCCCTGTTGTAATCTCTCTTTGGACTTTCAACCACGCACATGTCACATCTGTCACTTTCATTGGTTCCTGGGCTTGCCTTTTAAAATCCGCTTGATTTCATTAGTGAAAGGCATGCATACGTCATGCCTTTTATGGTGTTAGGCCCTCCTGAAGCGCACCGGCCAACTACTGAAAACTTACTAGGCTCCATGTTATCAGCATGGTTTCTGAACTACTTTATCAATCGCGCTGAGTTTTTACAAAGTGAGATCACTCTTAGTTTTTTTGTTTTTAATTTCAGCACGATCGCACTGCATCTTAGTGCATTCGCATTCGTTTTTTTTCCTTTCAATTTGTGTGGCAAGAAAAGTCTGGTTAGGAGTTTATAACGCTAATAGCTCTAGCTCGAGCAAATGCAAGACCCGTTGCATTGCAAATGCTTGTTATGTTTTGTGAGGCTTCTGCATCAAAGGTTGCATCCGAATAATTGTGTGGTCCCGATTAGAGAGCACAGACAGATGTGCAGCTTCTCTAGACTCGGTAGACAATTCTATTTAACAGCAGTTTCTATAGCAGAAGTCAAGAACAAAGTCATTCTCCAAAATAAATCCCATTTGTCTGCATTTTTTATCTGAAACACACTCATTTTGAATCACAAGAATATCGCCCAAGTTCGATATGTTTACACCCTGAAAAAAGATTGAAAAATAAAATTTCATGCCAAATAAAGACCACACCTCTTGGCTGTTTGGGAAGTAAAATCTTAAACGCAGACTGCATGTTCTCTGGTAAATCTTTAAGTGCAGACTGAACCTTGTCTGAACCTTGTCTCTCTTGGTATTCGTTGGTGATGATAAAGTACCGGATTTATGTCATTGCTTCTGTACCTTCTCATAATTTTTGCTTCTGTCCTGCATGCTTTTTTTTTTTTTTTTTTTGCTGAGTTTGGAAGGCTCTAACCCCAAGGGACCCAAAAATATAAATCAAATGGTCTACAAATATACTTATGGCTGTATTCTATATGTCCTCCTTTCAGGTATCCCTGACCCCTTTACTGAGGTTCTGGCTTGTACGTTTTTTGAGGTGTTGTAGTTACATTGAGGGGTGATGTCCACCGGCTCCCATTGCGATTTAATTCTAACGATCCCTGGTAAACGTAGTCCTTTTTGTGTTGTGTTGTTAATGAATAGAATTTGGACTGTGAACATAAGGACAAATTGGAACTGAAGACTGAGCACAATCCCTTCAGAAACGCTTTTTGTTAGGTTTACATTTAGATGGGTGTGAATATGATTTGGTCTGAAGAGTGAATGTTTGATGATAATGCATGCTGAAGACAGAGAAACCAAAGGAACAGCACCTCCACTACTTCAGCCTCTGTCTGCTTCTTTGTCTTCTGGAGATGGACGGAGAAATAAACAACACTAGTTCCCTGAAGAAAGTAGCAGTCTGGTGTAACTAAGGCAGCAGTCCCCACAGAACATTCTGAGAGCGGGGCAAGGCTTTTTCTTCCCAGCATCCAGCATTATCCTCTCTGTGCGGGTAATTCTCTCCCCTAGTATGATTTGCAGGGTTTTGAAAGGTTACAGATTCACTGGGATTGATGGAACACTGTCTATCTGCCAAAGACAGTGCTTATAAGGTGGAATCACCGTCTATTAAATTAAATATATCCTTTGTTACAGAACTCTATGGGCCCTGCTGTAATGCTATCTGAAACCAATACTTCATGGATCCCATTTCCTCAAGGCTAGGACTAATACTGATACAATACTGAAGCTCTGTGGTCCTGGGGCGCTGCACTAAGAAGTGGGAGGTTCCGCAGCACACCCTAGATAACCTCGCAGGAGATCAGAAGGCATATGAGTAATAAACAGGACGTTACATTTTATTTTTCACTTGTCCATTTTCTTTTAGTTCAAAGCAGAGTGTCAGGAATGGTCTTCCTGATTATGGTAGTTGGTGTTTACTTTTACTTTCCTCGATTGTAAAGAGAGGGAATTTTGTAATGTGAACCAAGTTACAATGTTGATGGAGTGCAGGAACTATAAAAGAAAGAACTGTATGATCTCAAATATTGTTTAACAACATTTAAATACATGCAAGTAAGCTGGAATATTTTAAAATATATAAGAAGCAAAGAAGATACAAATGAGGCACATTTTTTGTAATTCTAAAGTATGATGGACATAAACCAAGATATCTTACTTGTGTTCTGCACACATTATACATTTGCACAGAAATCTGGTTTTCAAACGTTATCATTTGAGTGCCACATAGGTTTAGCAGTAGATCTACTTGTTTGATGCTAATTTATTTGCAATTTCAGTCATGGCTCATTTTTTACATTTGTTCTTTGTGCAATGCTTGAATTTTTCACCAAACCTACAACTTTACTGATGTAAAATTAGTGGTGTCACCCCTGCGCTTAAAATTGTTCGAGCACTTCTGCTGCAACCATGCACTACTGCTTCCTTGACGGCATGGAAGAACCAAACCCACCCTATAACTCCAGACACACCTACAGCCTTTTACCAGAGTCCAAGGAAGGGCTGCCTGAGGTCCATTTCCAAGAACTGCTAAGCTGTGTGCTGGCCAGCCCTGTTGATCTCCCTTTGTCCCTGTACCAATGAATGCTTTATTGGTTCATGTTTGTTAGTCTCCCACATATATGGCGGCTATCCTACAGTGTCTGCCATGACATGTTAGGTTATCTGGATTTGTAAAGCGCAGCTTATCACCTGGTAGGATAGCCAATCGCTGGAGCAGGTTTGTAGGCGTTAGTCTGGTGTCAAGCATTGAGTTATATTGTTTGTCTACACTCAGCATTTCCCAAAACCCATGTTATCTGTCCACCACTCAGGCCCACCTTCAGCCTTAGTGGCCTGGGTGTTATAGAAGGTATTCCTGATTTACACTTTGGGGCATTGGGACTTTGCCTTGCTGAGCAGAGGCTCAAATTCCAGCTTGCTTGCACCAACTTGATTCAGAATCTGTTCTGGCCCCACTGGCATGACAACTGAAGTTTTCAAAGGGTTTCTCTGTTATTTTAAGATTAGAAAGCTATAAAGAGAGAGAGGAAAATAGATATTCCGGTGCTTCAATTAATCACATTTTAGACACAAACTGCCACTTAGCAGCAATAGGCTAGTTGGCAAAAAATTATGAACTGGGAGGTAGATCTGAGTAATTACCCATGGCTGAGGTTAATTCAAACATTCCACCATACACGTTTTTACCTTTCTAAGTGAGATGCCCTAAGAGTGAAGGCTAAGCCTCTGTATTCGGTCTAAAGCTCACAGTGCCATTGGTCTCATCTGCACCTCACTAAAAGGGCAACAAATCCTATAACAAGTCTGGTGTTGCTTATATTCTTGTTTATAGAGGACAGGCACTTCCTCTAAGCCCCATATGTATATACAACATACAGTATTAAACAGTGTGTTACATTTTGAAACATTTTGAGACTGGATATTCCATGAATGTGAGATGAAACCCCTCTGGTAAATTTTTACATGCCAAACAAATATGTATTAACACAGAAGACTACAAACAGGATTCAAACAGAGTTATCCAAATATGTTGTGAGTGAAGTTATACAAAAGAGATTTCAGAAACAAACAAAATCCGACCAGCTAGAATTAGAAGAAGCAAGTTACTCATGGACAATTCTAATATACAAAAAATGAATGACTAAGATTAGAATATCACACACTATACACCAGAGAGCAATCACATTTATAAGATTCTCAAGAAACATTATCATACCTTGCAAGTTATGAACTACTAGACATCAGCATGTTTGGTATTTACCATTTGGTGGGGGACTGTAGAGCAGACAACAGGGAATTACAGTACCAGAAAAGAACCTTTTTGGCCAACAGACAAAAAATAATCAAAACAGATAAATGATTGTACTATTTTTACATTGCCAAAATATGCGTTCCAACATAAAAAGGTTTGATGTGATTTTAAACCATAAAAGCATAGACTGTAAACTAACACGCATGGAAAAGAGGAAAATATTATTTATATCAATATAGACATTGTGTTGCTGAAATAAGCATATAAATCAGTTCTTTTTTTCGTTCACTTCATCTTGTCACTTGGCTTCCATAACCAATATTTCACAATAAAGTTTGCAGGTCCTTTTGGAGAAGAGATGAGTAAAGGTCAGTAAAAAGGGGAGGTACGGTTGAGAACGAAGGTGCTAGCCAAAAGCCTGCTGCCTCAGGAGAAAGTGCCCTCACACACCCAGAAGAGTGTCATGCTTCATCATAGGACTGCTCCTCGTCAGGCTGGCACTGTGATGCCCAAAAGCCACCCTCAAGGGGGCTCTTTGCCAGAGATCTTTTGTGAGATGACTTATGTGAACTGGGTGTGGGGATAATTTTGTAGACTAATGTGAACAAAGGTGTGTGAATGAAAAAGTACAAACTAAAATAGAATCCATATTATTCTCTGGGTTTTTTAGTCAGTGAACCCCCCCCTGTTTAATTAAAAGAGTCAGCGCTATCGGTAGAGACAATGATCTTCGATAGCTCAGTGGGTTAACATGTTTCATGCCTAATAGAGTCACCACTGATCTATTGGCAATTCTTCAGGGCCAATAGGATTTAATCTAATGCCCCCAATAGATACATTTGAATTTGGGACCCAAATTATGGGGTCCTTTTTTAGAACTTGAAATATGTATATCTCTGCTTAATTTGCTTTTGTGATTTTATGAGATCACATTTTATAGTACATTTGCATTTTACACTACAAATCTTTTCTGGCATTATAACTTCAATACTGATTTTCTGGCCACATGTAGCGTTTGCAGGCCATGCATCAGCATTTTAAACATATTATGGTTGTAAATTGAATTCATGCTACAATGTGAAACCAGCCTGCTGATTTTTTGGTCTGCCTGGGCTAATAGCTTGGTTTCTCCTAACTTTCTCTTTTTAGCTGTAACTATTAGTGGTTATTTCTTCTTACAACATTTTGTATTGGTTTTACTTATTTTTAGTATATTGATGTGGACTAATATTCCTATGGTCTTTTTTAGGTCGAGCATAGCAGCGCGCAAGCACTGCTTTTCGACCTGTTCTAATCTATTCTGTGGGCTTTAACCACACCCATCACTTTTGTTAATGCCTGGCCTTGCCTTCCAACAATCCCTTGATGTCATTTGTAAATGCTTTACGTTTGTCCCACCTTGAGGTTCTTTTGTTACGACTTGCAGACTGATTCTATTGCGTGGATTGTTGCATGATTGCCGATATACTTTCGGGAGGGCAAACTATTTTTTTCTTTTGTGCCTCCCCTTCGAGTTCCATGGCAGCCAAGGTGCTTTAAGCATGAACAGCGCAAACTCGATCGGCGGTATTGGAGTGCTCCTCACATTGTTCACACTGTTGCCTAATCAAAGTCATTTCAATTTTGCTTTTGTCTCTCCCCTTCGTGCTCCATGGCTTTCAAAAACCCTTGTAATTGGTAAATGCTTACGTAAATAAAAACAAATAAATCATCAAAGCATCTATCCTGGCAGAGCAGGAGAGCCCATACTACAATATTTACTGCAATTGGGGAAACTCACCCCATAATGCTTTGCAGGTATTGCTTTTTAAAAACATTTTTGCCCATAACTCAGCCAGTGGTGGTCATAAGACAGTGGGACCACCACCAAAATCTTTATGAACCACTATCTAGGTCATCTCTGGGTCCCCACACTAGGTTAGTGGGGACCCCAAAATAATACCCCCTCACACCATTCAGTCTCTTTTTAAGTTCTTTCATGGCTAGAACTTTTGTTTTACAGCTGAGGGTAGTTTGTGGTTTACAGGCTGTGTGTGTACTATTATTGCTGTAGGCCTCCTAGTCCCTAAAATATGTTATGTATTTTGTCCTCTAGGGACTTAAAAATATGGTTGCACTGCATTATTTTCTGCCATTTTGTTTTCATGTGGTTATGCCCTCTAGGGGCTAACTCTAGGGTTACATGACCATGTTTCTTACAAGTGCAATTTTTATTGTGGTTTTCTCTAGGGGCTGTTCTGAGCATTCCAGTCAACATACTACAGTATTCGAGGCACTCAGAAACCCATCCCATAATGCTTTGCAGAGCATTCTTTTTGCAAAACATTTTAGCTCATAACCTAGGACAATGGGACCACCTTCATAATGTTTACCACAATGTGCTCTTTCTATCTAGATTACCACTGGGTCCCCACACTAGATTAGTGGGGACCTAATAATAATGACCCCTCCCACCATTCTGTGTCTTTGTAAGCTCTCTTCTGCCTGGAACTTTTGTTTTGCAGTTGGGAGTAGTTTGTGTTTTAAGGGCCTTGTTTGAAAGCATGTTCCAGTAGGCCTGCTAGTCCTTTAGTTATATGCAGGGCCACTGGACTTATGTGGCAGAAAGGACCAAAATATGTGCAGGTTGATCAATTTATTTGGAAGAAAAAGATCAGTTATGCATTTACAATGCCATATGCTCCAATTCAAGTAAATGTGAGACCTATTGCATTAGAAATGCGTGTTAGGTACATTTGTGAATTGATGAATTCTAAAATAATTTGACCGTGCCATGAATAGTGAGCTAACTGTTGATGCCTCTATTTACTCTGAATCATTGAAATTGGATTAACACATTGCATACATATTGCCTTATATATCTATTTGGAGCCCTCTATATGATGCATTTTCTTATTTGCTCATCGAGGAATCAAGACTTACAAGTCATTATTTTATTCTAATCATTGAAGAGCTCACTTGCATGTATGTTTATTATGATGTAACAAAATGAGAGGCATTTATGTATTCTAATAGCATGCTTCTAGTTCAGATATTCATATATTTGTGACAATAGTTGATAATTAGAATAAGGTAATAGTATGAGTGTACTATGTTTATTTAATAGAATTATGGCTCTTTATCCCCCCTCCTGACATCATGACTCAAAGGTTGATTCTTCCTAAAATAAATGGAATGAACTACAGAAATTGCTAGTTCAAAGCCCTCTAAGTAAGACTGTGATAACCTTGGCTTCAAGGATGAGCTACCTGCAGAGATGTTCTTGAAGTAAATGCACATAGGTTATTGTCTACTAACAAACATGGTGACCGAGAAATAATTCAGCCTTATCTCAGAAGCAGGATGATGATTGGAATATGACTGATATGTAGGTACCTGTATGTGATGACATCTAAATATGACAGGCCTTTGATGCAAAGATTAAACATATAAGGATCCTCAAGTGTAGTTTGCACTATATTGTCTATTCTCTTAATTAATAAATTTAAGAGAAGTTAAAATCACTTAGAATGTTTACAAACATCTTGCTGTATGTGTGTCATATCAAAAATGTTTATGGCAAGCTAGTCATATTTCAGTGAGATGAGTTAATCCAAGAGTGAAAAGGAGCACAAATTTTATAGATTTCATCCAGAACTAGATAGCTCAGTTCTTCATAAATATGGTTGTAGCCATGGGATCAAAGGCTCTCATGGTGATAATATTGCTCGGTTGGGTAATGTTTCTACTAGAGCAGAGGTTTTCAAACTGTTTTGCTCTGGGCCCCCGTCAGCTAAATGTTTTGAAGCCATCCTCCCTCTAAAACTTCATGGCAGGGAGTGGAAGAGCAGGCCAGAACTGAGCACAGGGGGTGGGATTTATGAGATCATTTCAGCTGTACTTTTCTGTATCTTATAATCCACATTAAATATGAGATATACAAAAGAGTAAATGTATCAAATTAAAACAGCAACTGATCAACACACACTGATCCACATAAATGGGGTGTTGTGAGCCCTTCATACTCCTGCATTAGCGATAGTTGTAGTCCTGGGTAACTGAATCTTTTCTGTCCATTTCCCTACATGATCAGCCATAATTCCATTGTTAGAAGAGACTCTCTGTTCCTTTTAGGAAAAAATAGCTCCCACATGTTGCCACACTCTTTGCAACAAGGCACTAATGCTAGCAAAGAATATGAGCCCTGATGCCGCTCTTGAAACATAAGACAGTTAAAGGTGCACTATAGTGTTCCACTCACAATCTGGGAGCCCAGCGTCACTGCGAGGGCTTTGTTAAGGATTGCTACTAGATACTTCCTTTAGAGCTGGCTGCCTTGTATCTTTTTTTAAAATATGGGCACCTTTCTTTCACTATCCCCTCCTGCTTTTTTTCTGAAGCTCAAGCTAGGATTTTTCCTCTGCTTCAATATTACCCACCCCTGGACCATTGCTCCTAGGCCCAAAGTAACAGTGGCATGCAGAGGTGCACTGGGTACTACCACAAGCAAGAAACAATAATAAAACAGCCATAATTGTGGTTTACTTGGCCCCTCCACCCATGGGGCCCAGTGCCACTGCACCTGCAGGACCAATGATAACTAAAGGCTGTCTTCTCTGCCCAGTCTGCCGGACAATTACTCTTAGCCCCAAGACCTGAATGGGCAGTCTTTCCCTTGAGTGAAAAAAAAGAAACAAATCAATCATTTCACCCTTCAAAATAAAAATGCAGCTAAAGAACATTTTCTTCAGAGACTATCCATGAGTGACAGAGAAATAAACACTAAAAAAATATTTTGATTACAGACAGCCATGACCACACAGTTATGACTAGGTTAGGAGGCCAACACAAGATGTGCATGTTTAAAGTTTTGAAATAGCCTTTTAGATTTTGGTATCCCTTAGCATATAAACTCAACAACCCTATTAGTAGGTTAGCTATTACCAATAGTGCAGTGAAATTTTGCTAGGATTTATGCATTGCCCACCCTAAAAGCAAATTATTGATCACTGACCAGATTCTTTTAAGCTTATGGGCGACCTTTGCCAAAGTTAACAATGTAATTCCACTTAATCCTCTGTACATTATTGGTTGGGGGATACTGTACTCAAGTGGGCTGAATCTTTTCTGACCAACCGGGTGCAAGTTATCATCTTTCCACTATACATGTACCAGCACCACTAGTTAACATGTGGAAGGCTTCAAGACTTTTCTCTCTACCCAAGCCTCATCAGTTTTTACTTTGAGTCTATGGCATGCTTGTTACACTACCAAGTTGATTATTTCTACAAACATGCCAGCACCAATCAGATCTTCTACCATTTCAATGAGGGTGTGGATATCGTCAAGACTTTGTATACTGTATAGCTGAAGTCCAGGGCATGATGGAAAGCCAATGGCTTATATTGAACTGTATCATGTTGACGAAGCTAGTAATAGTTGGAGTCCAGCAACATCTATGCATGTAAGCCTGTTGGTCTCAGTCAATAGGTAACTCTTTTTACCAGGAAGCAGGCCTTGGAAAATATGAGTCTGAAACACTCTGACTTCCTGCATCCAGGGGTTGGTCCAGTCACTTCAGCGTGCATTCTTCATCTGTAACACTGTTATGTACCCTTCAATGGCTGACTCAGTATGGGATTTACGGCACTGTTGCTGCCTTTTTGAGAGCATAGAATTTACTATGGTGTCCCCCGTATATGTGGGCTACCTACAAAGACACTCAAACAGATTTATGTTATTCAGGACATAGCAGTTGCTTGACCAGGTGAGTCGTAGGATTCAGCAATTTAAGTCCTGGTTACAGTGACAGTCCAATAGATGGTTGGGTGTACCATCGAATTCCTGAAGCACAGGCAGGTATGTATCCTTCCTAACCACAAATTTTCATCTGTTGACCAAAGTATTCTAACTCTCTCATGTCTCAATAACAACACAGTAGTGGAAGATTGTTCCTAAGACTATTTCCCAAGGTTGACAATGCCCTCAGTCTGGATCTGTGGCAAACCAATAACCAGTAGCAAGGGACTCTAACCTGGTTATTCTTTCCACTTAATTAGAACCCTACCACCCCCTTACAGTAGATAACTGGGAAACACCTAGAAGCCTTTTTGTGCAATTGCTGAATTCTATCAAAAGTATTATAAATTAAACTAAAATAAACAAGTGTTGTTTCTATTGAAAACCAGATCAGGATAATTTCAAGATGTGACCCCTTGTTGAAACAAAAATATCCACTTTTAAAGCTAATTTGGTGCTTATGTTATTAAGGAGCAGGTCCTTCTGCCAGCTCCCCCTGTGACAGTCTCCTCTCCACCTTGCCCACAGCCACCCTCTACTGCCTTGGTTTGTGCTGCTCTTCTGTTACTTTTTCCCTCTCTTCTGCCTGTTTTTGTGCTCCTTTTTCCCCCTTTTCTGCTTGTTTTTGTGCTTTATTCCCCTCTCTTATGCTAGTTTTTCTGCTTCTTTCTTACACTCTTTGCTCATTTGTCTGCTTCTTTTTCCCTGTTCTCCTCATTTTTCTGTGTTTTTTTCTCTCTCTTCTGTCTGCTTTTCTACTCCTCTCTCTCTCTTCTGTTCGTTTTTCTGCTTCTTCTCCTCCTTTCCTGCCATTTCCCTCCTCTCACCATTTGCCGCCTCCCACCACTTAGCGCCCGCCCTCCACCAGGACCTAATTAATGGAGGTCACAAAGGCAAGCCCACCTGTAACACTGCCACATGTCCACCCCGCAATCAACCGAAGGACACTCCTCCTGCCACCACTGCCACTTCTCATGCAACTCAGGTCCACCAGCTTGTACGGTACCCCATGTCACTTCCGCCCACAAGACCACAAACAACCCAGAACAACTCCAATACATCTTGCTCAATGCCCGATGCAAGCATGCCACGGAAATCTGGGACACTATCACCACCCTCTCCCCCGACGTTGCCTTCATCACTGAAACCTGGCTCAACCCCTCCTTTAATCCCAACATTGAGATTGCAAATCTCAGCAGCTGCAAGATGATACATCAAGACAAACAACAACTTGGTGGGGGCATCACCATCATCTTCAAAGAAACCATCTGATGCACCTTAATCAATGATAACCCCACGCCTCTCATGGAACACCTCAACTTCCAACTACAGATAGATGCCAAGACCACAAAAAGAGGCACCCTCATATACAGACCTCCGGAACCATGCTCAGCTTTCTGCAACACCACCTCTCACCTCATTGCACCACAAGCCATCGACTACTACTACTACTACGTTCTACTCGGTAACCTTAATTTCCACATCAACGACCCCAATGACACAAACTCCGCCACCCTCCTTAGAATCTGAACAACACTGGGCTCACTCGCCTGATCACCGAACCCACGCACATGCCATCTTCACTGCCAGTTACAGAATCAAAATCAGCCATGTCACAAAACTCACCTGGACCACCCATGACATTGTTAATTTCACGATCTCCGATGCTCAGGACGCCATCTCCAAGCATCACAGCTCCTCCCACCGCAGAATGAGTGATGTAACTGAGACACACAGTAGACACAGACACACAGCACCTCCAAACCTGAAGCATCATCAGACCTTGACTAAGCCGTCCAGAACTCCTCTGCATGATCACCAACTGCCCAGACAGAGTTGCACCGTTGAAACCAGCAAATAGCAGCAAAACCTCAAAACACGCCAGCTGTTATACCCCAGAGCTCAGAACCATCAAGCACAACTACTACAGACTCAAGAAAGGATGGTGTGCCACAAGGAACCCCTCTGACAAAGCCATCTATAAAGCAACCCTCAGCAACTACCACCTATGCATCAAGGAAGCCAAGAAAGCAGCCATTAAAGCTTGCATCAACATGGCAGCCAATTACACGATGGAGCTCTTCAAAATAGTCAAGGAATTCTCCTTCCCAACAGTCACAGAGAACACCATTGACCCCTCCCAAGAACTCAGGGGCCCCTCTCTGAATTCTTCCACACCAAACAAATTTGATCTACAACCCACATCTCTCAACCTCAATCACCTCAACCAACCAATGCACACCAGCCAAATTTTCACCACCTGATCTCCACTCACCACTCAGACCACCATAGCCATCATGTCTTTCATCCACTCCGGCGTGCTTACTGACTCCTGCTCTCACCGACTCGTCAACCTCAGAACCATCCCAATCAGCACCAAACTCACCAGCATCATTAACATCTCAATCTCATGTCTGTCATCCACTCCGGCGTGCTTACTGACTCCTGCTCTCACCGACTCGTCAACCTCAGAACCATCCCAATCAGCACCAAAGTCACCAGCATCATTAACATCTCCATCTCCTTGGGAGCTTTCCCAAACAGGTAGAAACATGCAGAGGTCAGACCCCTCCTAAAGAAACCCTCTGCTGACCCCAGCAATCTAAAAAAATATCGACCGATTTCCCTCCTCCTCTACCCAGCTAAAGTACTCGAGAAAGCCATCAACCAACAACTCACCGAACACCTAGAACAAAACCACCTCCTTGACACCTCACAACAAGGTTTCTGCACCAACCACAGTGCTGAGACCAGGCTGATCACTGCCACAAAAGAAATCAGATCTCTCCTTGACTGCAGAGAAACCGTGGCTCAGATCCTCCTCGACCACTCTACTGCGTTCAACACCATCTCCCACCACACCCTCATCTTCAGATTCTACAACATCAGCATACAACAAAATGCCCTCAAGTGGATTGCCTCTTTCCTAACCAATCTGCCGAAATTCATCACCTGAAAAATGGCAGATAAATATCAGGACCTACATATTTTGTTGTAGTGAGCACTAACGTCCACATGTTAAGGCCTGTATCACTGGGAAAAACTCAGAATAGGTGCTATTTATCACACCCATTAATTTCTAAACACCAGCGTGTCTTTATTTTATGGGCGCAATGAATATCACACCACTATTGAGGCACTTGTATTTGAGGTCTTAGGGCCTGATTTAGAGTTTGGTGGACCGGTTAATCCGTCACTAATGTGACGGATATCCCGTCCACCGTATTGCGATCCCATTATATACTATGGGAATTGGATGGGATATACTCCCTATTTGGGACGGCTTGACCTGTCTGCCTAACTCTAAATCAGGCCCTCAGTCTTAAAGATGTGTAATTAGTGTGTTGCAGTCATCTAAATTACATTGTTATTTACTTCATTCGAATGGCACAACACCTCACTGGCGTGACTGCATGGTCCACAATGTTTACTACAGAAAAATTGCAGAAATAACAGTGGGCAAGACAATGCCTTAGGATTAAGACCATGGTTTTGGTTTTTGGAAGAGAATAATTCTATTTTCCATTCCTTGTACCACTCTTTAAGATTGGCACTGTTTATTTATGGTGTAATGTATACATAATAATGACTCCTCTATATAGTGCGTTATCACCCAAGTAAAAATATCCTTGTGCTAACAGGTGTCCCTATTAGTTCAATGGTACTCATTTAGTTATGAAAGGAAGGAGGGAGCCACATAGTTGTCTACAGTGCATGCATTAGTCCACTGAGCTCTTTCATCGGTTTAATATTTAACATTGTTATATTGCAAATATTCCAGTTAATTTAATGTTTTTTTGTTCTTTTATTAGTATTAAAAAAAACACTATGGCATGTTATGCTACTATGTTTTGTATGGTGCGTCCATGCATTTTTAGGACGCATTAAGGGGCATATTTAAGTAAAGTGGTGACCCCTTACTGCCCCCTATCGCCACCATGTGTGCATCGTATCTAAGATACGGCGCACCATGGTACAGGGTACGGGCCAATAGAGTCATTTTTATTGATGCTATTGATGTACTCTGCAGGAGTAGTGGCAAAATATTGGCGCTACTCGTGCTACATAGGGGCCCATTATAAATAATGGAAGCCACCTTTTAATGCCTGGTCTAAGTACGCGTTAAAAGTGCCGTAAAACGACACAAGGAAATCTCTTAGATTTCTTAACACCATTTTTTCAGCCCCCATCAATTGGGGAATACCCCCTTTGCATACATTATGCCTGGTGCAGGCATAATGTAGTGCAAAGTGTTGCAAAGTGGCACAATACATGCATTGAACCACTTTGTAAATATAACATGAGGATTTTGGCCTTGTTGGGCCACATTAGCGTTTAAAAAATTACGCTAATGTTGTGCAAGGTGGTGCTAGGGGCTTATAAATATGCCCCTAACTATTTCATAATCTGGGCACCATTTTATTCAGAGAGGGAAATCATTCAATTATGAATGTTGTTGGTCTGATTGTTGTGTACAGTGAGTCTGATTCAAGTAAGATGTTTGCAGATGAGTCGATGTATGGTGGAGGATATCAAGGATCTGTTCCACTTTATCCTTGGAATTTGGGGTCGGTTGTGCTTTTCTGTGTCAATTCAGAGAGGTTTGTATACAAACAGCATACAATTCTAATAGGTTATGGACGTCAATTGCGAGTAAGCTGATACCAGTAGTTTGGTCTTTGCAGTGGCGGTACTAAACTTGAGGGGGCCCCTCTGAAAAGTACCTTGAGGGGGGGGCCTACCCTCTGGACTCAGTCAGAGGCCTGCCACCCGTGCTCAGTGTACTGAGCTGAGGGGAGGGGGAGGGAGGGAGTCCTGAAGCTAGGAGGCCTTTGTTATGCAACTGGCTCTTTGATACCTTTGGTAAAACTCTTTGTATCCCTTGTCCCATGGTCCAAAACCCACATCAGGAACTCTATAGAGTTTCTACTATTTTACTTTCTCAGCAAACTTAGGAGTTAACGAGAACAAGGCTTAATAAGGCCAAGGGTGGGACAACGGGACAAACCTTGCTGTAATCTGGTGTCAAAGAGTGCATGCTGTCTTTATGTTACCCATAGTATTTTGTTGAATTTACTATTTTGCAGTGTTAAGGGGATGCTCTCCAGAATTTTCACTTTGCATTCTTCAACGTTTGAGTAACTACTTCACAACTACCTAACAGGAAAATAGCCTGCTGGGAGCAACGTGTGTCCAGTAAAGCTGAAGGCCAAACAAGCGTGACCTTTAGTGACACTATTGCCTCTATATATACAGGGAGTGCAGAATTATTAGGCAAGTTGTATTTTTGAGGATTAATTTTATTATTGAACAACAACCATGTTCTCAATGAACCCAAAAAACACATTAATATCAAAGCTGAATATTTTTGGAAGTAGTTTTTAGTTTGTTTTTAGTTTTAGCTATGTTAGGGGGATATCTGTGTGTGCAGGTGACTATTACTGTGCATAATTATTAGGCAACTTAACAAAAAACAAATATATACCCATTTCAATTATTTATTATTACCAGTGAAACCAATGTAACATCTCAACATTCACAAATATACATTTCTGCATTCAAAAACAAAACAAAAACAAATCAGTGACCAATATAGCCACCTTTCTTTGCAAGGACACTCAAAAGCCTGCCATCCATGGATTCTGTCAGTGTTTTGATCTGTTCACCATCAACATTGCGTGCAGCAGCAACCACAGCCTCCCAGACACTGTTCAGAGAGGTGTACTGTTTTCCCTCCTTGTAAATCTCACATTTGATGATGGACCACAGGTTCTCAATGGGGTTCAGATCAGGTGAACAAGGAGGCCATGTCATTAGATTTCCTTCTTGTATACCCTTTCTTGCCAGCCACGCCGTGGAGTACTTGGACGCGTGTGATGGAGCATTGTCCTGCATGAAAATCATGTTTTTCTTGAAGGATGCAGACTTCTTCCTGTACCACTGCTTGAAGAAGGTGTCTTCCAGGAACTGGCAGTAGGACTGGGAGTTGAGCTTGACTCCATCCTCAACCCGAAAAGGCCCCACAAGCTCATCTTTGATGATACCAGCCCAAACCAGTACTCCACCTCCACCTTGCTGGCGTCTGAGTCGGACTGGAGCTCTCTGCCCTTTACCAATCCAGCCACGGGCCCATCCATCTGGCCCATCAAGACTCACTCTCATTTTATCAGTCCATAAAACCTAAGAAAAATCAGTCTTGAGATATTTCTTGGCCCAGTCTTGACGTTTCAGCTTGTGTGTCTTGTTCAGTGGTGGTCGTCTTTCAGCCTTTCTTACCTTGGCCATGTCTCTGAGTATTGCACACCTTGTGCTTTTGGGCACTCCAGTGATGTTGCAGCTCTGAAATATGGCCAAACTGGTGGCAAGTGGCATCGTGGCAGCTGCACGCTTGACTTTTCTCAGTTCATGGGCAGTTATTTTGCGCCTTGGTTTTTCCACACGCTTCTTGCGACCCTTTTGACTATTTTGAATGAAACGCTTGATTGTTCGATGATCACGCTTCAGAAGCTTTGCAATTTTAAGAGTGCTGCATCCCTCTGCAAGATATCTCACTATTTTTGACTTTTCTGAGCCTGTCAAGTCCTTCTTTTGACCCATTTTGCCAAAGGAAAGGAAGTTGCCTAATAATTATGCACACCTGATATAGGGTGTTGATGTCATTAGACCACACCCCTTCTCATTACAGAGATGCACATCACCTAATATGCTTAATTGGTAGTAGGCTTTCGAGCCTATACAGCTTGGAGTAAGACAACATGCATAAAGAGGATGATATGGTCAAAATACTCATATGCCTAATAATTCTGCACTCCCTGTATATACTGTGCATGTGTGACAACTGTGTGAAACACATGGTGTTAGTTTATCTAACTAACGTGCAAACAAACATAATAATAGCCCAGGGTGGAAAGCTAAAAACCCAAAGTCCCAGGGCCACTGCTAAATTCTAAATCCAACACTTTACTGCCGTGGGTGCTCTGCAGCTTTGTGAGAAGGGGAGGGAGATGGCTGAGTCAAAGCTTTTGGTGGAAGGGCACGGAGAATGCAGGCTGGGCCAGGGTAAATTGTTGGTGTAGTGGAATTCCAGTGTGAAAGGTTACATATCTGCAAAACGTCTTGTGTTTCAGGTCCGGATCAAAGCAAGTCAAATATATCTCAGTGAGTCCTAAAAGGAGGACGCATGTGCGTGTTACAGTGAGGTGCCTTAAAAAGGTGTACACCAAGAGATGCAATTATCACACTAGCAAAACACTTCTCATGCAGCTGTTTTGCGGGCAATTGGTAGCAAGCGTGCGAAGAGGCCAGGACACCGAGGTTCAAGGCTACCATATGTTTTTAGAGTTCGGAATCACGAGCTGCAGCTAGCGGCGAAACTAGACATGTCGGGACCCCCTGCAGAAGGTGGCGTGGGGGCCCTGAGCCTCCCATGTCTCACAGATACCTAGCCTTGCGGTGAACTGTTCCAAGTGGCCTCGGCGATTTTGTCTTTTGATGTGTTCTGTCCGCTTTTTCCGACACCTGGACTCGAAACTGATTCTTCAGCTCCTAAATCGGCAGCTCTAACATTTGGCCGCTCATTTAAGGGGCTTAACTTCTTGCAAAATCAACAATATTTAGAGTTTTTTTTTACATACTTTTGGAAACAGGATGGTTAACATAAGCACAAGGGGGATTATAATAATTAAAATATCCGATTTGTAAGAGAAGTGCTTAATCAATCAAAACGTGAAGACGCCGTAAAAACAGTGTAGATTGTTGTTTTTTGTTTCATTCACATTATTTGATCTACATCCCTTAAAGTTATTTGAACATGGCCTAGGGATAATAAATCTCATTTTACTATATCATACCATGCCACCCTCCATTTGACATTTTCACTGATTTATTATAACATTTAATAAACGATTTTAGTTTTCCCTGTACCTTACCGTAAGGAGAACTATACGCTGGTTATGGGGTCGCCCAACGGTAAAGCATAAAGCAAAAAAGTGTATTTAATAAAAAAGTTATACAAATATTTTATATGAAATAATAATACAAATGTGTTTTATATATATTTTTAATGTATAACAAAATAATGCTACAGTACTTTTAACAATTTTGAATTAAAGATGTAAATGATTTAATTATATAAAATTTAATAAAACATATTTTACCGTTGTTTAAATTGAAAAATAAATGTGCACATAAAAAAATGCTTTATTAAGCATTATTATTTATTAAAAGTGATGTATATAACTAATTGAAAGTAATTTAATTATATTTTATACAAATTATTACATCTTTTTAATTAAAAAAAGAGTGTTAAAACATGTATCAATAATTAATAAAAGTATTTTACTGTTAGATTTATTGACATAACATTTTATTTATTAAATTGGTTGACACAGAGCATCCACTGATAATTATTCAGGATGCAAGATCAACAAAGTAAGTCACCTCTCCCACCCGGTGAGGCACAGTTTACTTCAGGGTCCAGTTTTCTAGCAGAGCTTGAGATACCCCTGGCAAACATTCTGTAGAAGTTGTTCCGCTGTGGTTGGTCATACAACTGTTAGATCCGTTCTTGACTGTCTGGAAAATACTTGTTGACCTTCTTCAGGTGCCAGGACATCTTCCACTTAAGTGACAGCAATATCTTCAGGAGATGTCTTCAAGTACGAGACTCAAGAGACCTCAAAAAGTGCACCCAAACATAAGCTAAAGCGAATGACTATAATAACTGATTGATTGTTCAATACAGTGCTTTACCTCATAAAAGAAACAGTTTACATCATACAAAAACTAAATATTATCCAGATAATAGTAAACATTTACAATTTAGTGAGCAAAATGCTGGGCCTAATGCCCCTTAATCTGCTATTCATGCCTGTCCCACTGGGTTCCCCTCCTCCTCCAAACTAAGAATGTTTCTATCAGCAAGAATCAAGGTTCAGGTGCAGATTACTCCCCTCTAGTGCGTTCATTGCACTTAGTTTATCACAGTTCTTATTAGTCTTTGGTATTATACCACAATGAGGATGCCTGAAGTGGAGGTCAGAGGCATGCAGCTAACTCATAACACTATTCGGTGAGAGCACACTTTCCAATCAAAAGTGTCTTTCTTCAGGTCTCATGAGGCTGCAATGTGTGGCAGCAGCAGGTCGGCACATTCGAGGCATCTGACTAAGAATTTCAAGTAAAATCCACAAATTCCAATGCACTAAGTGTAAGTAAAGAAAGTTAGTGTCCATATAGCGCGTTGGAAGTCCCAGGAAGGTGTGTCGAGGGCAGGAGCCCTTTAAATCTTTATCTGCGCTCCCGCCGTCGCGGGAAGCGCGTCAGAGGTCCGAGGAGGTGTGGCAGGGGCAGGAGCCCTTTATAACTAAATAGCGCTCCCGCCGCCGCGGGTAGCGCGTTGGAAGTCCCAGGAAGGTGTGTCGAGGGCAGGAGCCCTTTAAATCTTTATCTGCGCTCCCGCCGTCGCGGGAAGCGCGTCAGAGGTCCGAGGAGGTGTGGCAGGGGCAGGAGCCCTTTATAACTAAATAGCGCTCCCGCCGCCGCGGGTAGCGCGTTGGAAGTCCCAGGAAGGTGTGTCAAGGGCAGGAGCCCTTTAAATCTTTATCTGCGCTCCCGCCGTCGCGGGAAGCGCGTCAGAGGTCCGAGGAGGTGTGGCAGGGGCAGGAGCCCTTTATAACTAAATAGCGCTCCCGCCGCCGCGGGTAGCGCGTTGGAAATCCCAGGAAGGTGTGTCGAGGGCAGGAGCCCTTTAAATCTTTATCTGCGCTCCCGCCGTCGCGGGAAGCGCGTCAGAGGTCCGAGGAGGTGTGGCAGGGGCAGGAGCCCTTTATAACTAAATAGCGCTCCCGCCGCCGCGGGTAGCGCGTTGGAAGTCCCAGGAAGGTGTGTCGAGGGCAGGAGCCCTTTAAATCTTTATCTGCGCTCCCGCCATCGCGGGAAGCGCGTCAGAGGTCCGAGGAGGTGTGGCAGGGGCAGGAGCCCTTTATAACTAAATAGCGCTCCCGCCGCCGCGGGTAGCGCGTTGGAAGTCCCAGGAAGGTGTGTCGAGGGCAGGAGCCCTTTAAATCTTTATCTGCGCTCCCGCCGTCGCGGGAAGCGCGTCAGAGGTCCGAGGAGGTGTGGCAGGGGCAGGAGCCCTTTATAACTAAATAGCGCTCCCGCCGCCGCGGGTAGCGCGTTGGAAGTCCCAGGAAGGTGTGTCGAGGGCAGGAGCCCTTTAAATCTTTATCTGCGCTCCCGCCGTCGCGGGAAGCGCGTCAGAGGTCCGAGGAGGTGTGGCAGGGGCAGGAGCCCTTTATAACTAAATAGCGCTCCCGCCGCCGCGGGTAGCGCGTTGGAAGTCCCAGGAAGGTGTGTCGAGGGCAGGAGCCCTTTAAATCTTTATCTGCGCTCCCACTGTCGCGGGAAGCGCGTCAGAGGTCTGAGGAGGTGTGGCAGGGGCAGGAGCCCTTTATAACTAAATAGCGCTCCTGCCGCCGCGGGTAGCGCGTTGGAAGTCCCAGGAAGGTGTGTCGAGGGCAGGAGCCCTTTAAATCTTTATCTGCGCTCCCGCCGTCGCGGGAAGCGCGTCAGAGGTCCGAGGAGGTGTGGCAGGGGCAGGAGCCCTTTATAACTAAATAGCGCTCCCGCCGCGCGGGACGCGCGCGGGACGCGCCCGGGCAAAGCCCGGGCCAAGGGCGGGCCCATCCTTGCCCGTCATTGCCAGGAAGAGGCAGGGCTGGGCCACCCCCCTGACATTCATCCAAAGTTGTATGGATCAGGCAACCTACACGCACGGCTGCCTGAAGGTACTGTGTTGACATTTACTCCTGAATAGGTCTCTCTATAGAGGGCCTTAGGACGGTATATTCCACCTATTGTTGCAACGCTCTTATCATTACCTAATAGATATTGGAGAGGGGCAAGGTTGGGCCTCTGCCTTTTCACACGTTGCAAGAGGTCTGCTTATATCTATAGTGGAAAACTTATAGATATCGTTGTCATAATTGTACTATCTAGGTCTATCCCCACCAGCCCTTCCTCTATTCTCTTTCATAAATTATATATTGTGGTCTGGTTCAAGGAGCAGAAGCACTTCATAGGCAGTTCAAGCTATGGGAAAACGCAAGGCATCAGAACCCCCAAGGGGGAAGGAGAAATCTGTTAAAAAACTTAGGAATGCGGGTGAGAACTGCACAATAGCTGAAATAGACGATCTTATCGAGGAGGTAGAGTCTCTACTCTCTAGCACGGCCACTATTCGGGAGGGTCCCGATAAAAAGATTACCTCCTATTACACGAAGAAAACCGAACCAGTGGGAAATAAAGTGATAGAGTTTGTAAGCCAGCAAGAGGGGGAGGCACCATCCGATATTAGGACTGGCAGCCCTAAAGTTGCCACAACTCGATCCATACACCTATGCACCTTCGATAACAATAGGAAGAAGAGCCATACGCAGGAGCGTGAAGCTATGTGCTCCAATAAATATGCAGTCCTGGCAGAACTCGATAGTAGTACTGTACAGATTGCACAAGAGGGGGAATCTGAGGATGACATACACCCATATATCCCAACTGTACAGTTAGATAGTGAGAGGACCTCTCCTCTCAATTTAGAACCAGTGAACCCTCTGAAACATAAAACAAGATCTATAGCAGACCTTTATGATCTAATCACTGGATTAATCCAGGAAGTTAGGGACCTGAAACTTGAAGTAAGAACCTTAACAGATATCGTGGAAAAGGAGGGGGGTAGGGGTATCCATAGAGCTCAGTGCGAAAAGGAGTCCCCCCCAGTTTCGTTCCATCTACAAGGTAAACCCACATGTTCTCAAAATTTGATCACTAACCCCAACCCTACTCCAGCTATAGCTAAGATTGCACATCATCCACAGGGATGCATGTCAGGGATCAATGGGGAAATTATTGGCTCATGCAACTTCACTAGAAGAAATGCTAATGATTTATGGCAAGGATCAGGGAATCCACGAAGAGAACCCCGTTTGGTAAAAGGATCCCAAAAAAGAAATTTGGAACCTACTCCGAACCCCTATTCCCAAGTATCTAATGATTATAATCAATACACTATATGGAATCCATATTCTGAGGAGGATAGGTTTCCTAGTAGGACCAATGTTGTTTATTTGTTAAATGTTCAAAAATTGCCCTTAAATAGCAGAGAAGATGAGGACTCCTTAAAAAACAAGCTTACACACTGGATTAGGGCCAAAAGACACTGTCTATCCATAATTCTTTCAGATATCAGGGGGGCAGAAAGAATCCCTGGAGAGAAGGGGCAACTTGACGTTATTGCACTAACATTTAAGGATGGAAGATTAACCAGAGGCTTGATTGACATGGAACAGAGAACCCCCGCCCCCAATTCCAATGCCATGAGGTTTAGTTCGGATCCATTAATTACCAAACTCCGTGTCCAGAGGCATAAGCACAATCACAATGAGGGATTGCAAAAGAGAAATGGTGATTCCAATCTTGATAGAGTAGATTGACTAATCCAGATAGATCAGGCATAAGTGGGACCCAATGGGGACACAACAGTAGGTGAGTCCCACGAAGGGAATGTTTTTCATGCTACAGGGGCAGGGAGTGTAGGGGAGCCTTTGCATAGTAGGAAAGATTCAACAACCTTTCTGAGTCCTAGTTCCAATGTTACGACCCTAAACGGAAGGGGTCTTATCACCATGATTTCTTGGAATGTAGCCGGCTTAAAAAATAAGCTCATAGACCCCGATTGGCAGGACTATATTGATCGACATCATGTCTGTCTCTTTCAAGAGACATGGCTCAAAGATCCACCGTATAAATTAGGATATAAAACCTACTTTATTAGTGCTACTTCAGCTGCCAGAGGGAGACCGTCTGGGGGGTTGGTTATATGGGCAAAAATCTCATTAAATGTCGAGGTAAGTATGTAAGTTACTGAGTCAGAGGACATTTTATGGTTGGTAGTTGGAAAACAAAATAAGATAATAACCCACTTGTTGAATGTATATATAAGACCTAGAAGGACAAACTTGGAGTCTCCCGAAATAACTCTACTAGATGACCTGCTCAAAAAAATCCCAGTAGGAGAGACAATCATGATAGGGGGTGACCTTAACTGTAATTATGAACCTATAACTGGATTCGAACATTTAGCAGAAGAGGAAGATCGAATGAGAGCAATTCCTTACCTAACAATAGAAAAAAATGTTCCAGGCACAGTGGCCGCACTGCAACTCATGGGCCTTACATTAAACAATGGACTGAGGGCGTGTAATGGCAGAGTGGGTGAAGGAGGCCTTAATCTGGATACCTTCTAGAGAGGCAACTCAACTTCAAAAATAGACTACATTCTGCATAGTATAAGTACATGGGGAAGATTAGCGAATTTTAAAATTGATAAAAGAAGGGATAGCGATCACTTCCCGCTAATAATTGAACTCAGGGCCCATCTGTAGGAGGCTGGACTGGCTTGTAGTGAGTACCAAGGGGTACTTGCACCTTGCACCAGGCCCAGTTATCCCTTATTAGTGTATAGGGTGTCTAGCAGCTTAGGCTGATAGATAATGGTAGCTTAGCAGAGCAGCTTAGGCTGAACTAGGAGACGTGTGAAGCAACTACAGTACCACTTAGTGTCATATGCACAATATCATAAGAAAACACAATACACAGTTATACTAAAAATAAAGGTACTTTATTTTTATGACAATATGCCAAAGTATCTTAGAGTGTACCCTCAGTGAGAGGATAGGAAATATACACAAGATATATATACACAATAGCAAAAATATGCAGTATAGTCTTAGAAAACAGTGCAAACAATGTATAGTTACAATAGGATGCAATGGGGAAACATAGGGATAGGGGCAACACAAACCATATACTCCAAAAGTGGAATGCGAACCACGAATGGACCCCAAACCTATGTGACCTTGTAGAGGGTCACTGGGACTATTAGAAAATAGTGAGAGTTAGAAAAATAACCCTCCCCAAGACCCTGAAAAGTGAGTGCAAAGTGCACTAAAGTTCCCCTAAGGACAAAGAAGTCGTGTTAGAGGAATAATGCAGGAAAGAAACAAACCAACAATGCAACAACTGTGGATTTCCAATCTAGGGTACCTGTGGAACAAGGGGACCAAGTCCAAAAGTCACAAGCAAGTCGGAGATGGGCAGATGCTCAGGAAATGCCAGCTGCGGGTGCAAAGAAGCTTCTACTGGACAGAAGAAGCTGAGGTTTCTGCAGGAACGAAAAGGGCTAGAGACTTCCCCTTTGGTGGACGGATCTTACTCGCCGTGGAGAGTTGTGCAGAAGTGTTTTCCCGCCGAAAGAATGCCAACAAGCCTTGCTAGCTGCAAATCGTGCGGTTAGCGTTTTTGGATGCTGCTGTGTCCCTGGAGGGACCAGGAGGTCGCAAATTGGACCAGGAGAGAGAGGGGACGTCGAGCAAGACAAGGAGCCCTCTCAGCAGCAGGTAGCACCCGGAAAAGTGCCAGAAACAGGCACTACAAAGATGCGTGAAATGGTGCTCACCCGAAGTCGCACAAAGGAGTCCCACGTCGCCGGAGACCAACTTAAAAAGTCGTGCAATGCAGGTTAGAGTGCCGTGGACCCAGGCTTGGCTGTGCACAAAGGATTTCTGCCGGAAGTGCACAGGGGCCGGAGTAGCTGCAAAAGTCGCGGTTCCCAGCAATGCAGCCCAGCGAGGTGAGGCAAGGACTTACCTCCACCAAACTTGGACTGAAGAGTCACTGGACTGTGGGGGTCACTTGGACAGAGTCGGTGGATTCGAGGGACCTCGCTCGTCGTTCTGAGAGGAGACCCAAGGGACTGGTAATGCAGCTTTTTGGTGCCTGCGGTTGCAGGGGGAAGATTCCGTCGACCCACGGGAGATTTCTTCGGAGCTTCTGGTGCAGAGAGGAGGCAGACTACCCCCACAGCATGCACAAGCAGGAAAACAGTCGAGAAGGCGGCAGGATCAGCGTTACAGAGTTGCAGTAGTCGTCTTTGCTACTATGTTGCAGGTTTGCAGGCTTTCAGCGCGGTCAGCAGTCGATTCCTTGGCAGAAGGTGAAGAGAGAGATGCAGAGGAACTCGGATGAGCTCTTGCATTCGTTATCTAAAGTTTCCCCAGAGACAGAGACCCTAAATAGCCAGAAAAGAGGGTTTGGCTACTTAGGAGAGAGGATAGGCTACTAACACCTGAAGGAGCCTATCAGAAGGAGTCTCTGACGTCACCTGGTGGCACTGGCCACTCAGAGCAGTCCAGTGTGCCAGCAGCACCTCTGTTTCCAAGATGGCAGAGGTCTGGAGCACACTGGAGGAGCTCTGGACACCTCCCAGGGGAGGTGCAGGTCAGGGGAGTGGTCACTCCCCTTTCCTTTGTCCAGTTTCGCGCCAGAGCAGGGCTAAGGGGTCCCTGAACCGGTGTAGACTGGCTTATGCAGGATTGGGCACATCTGTGCCCAAGAAAGCATTTCCAGAGGCTGGGGGAGGCTACTCCTCCCCTGCCTTCACACCATTTTCCAAAGGGAGAGGGTGTAACACCCTCTCTCAGAGGAAGTCCTTTGTTCTGCCATCCTGGGACAAGCCTGGCTTGACCCCAGGGGGGCAGAAACCTGTCTGAGGGGTTGGCAGCAGCAGCAGCTGCAGTGAAACCCCAGGAAAGGCAGTTTGGCAGTACCAGGGTCTGTGCTACAGACCACTGGGATCATCGAATTGTGCCAACAATGCCAGGATGGCATAGAGGGGGCAATTCCATGATCTTAGACATGTTACATGGCCATATTCGGAGTTACCATTGTGAAGCCACATATAGGTAGTGACCTATATGTAGTGCACGCGTGTAATGGTGTCCCCGCACTCACAAAGTTCAGGGAATTGGCTCTGAACAATGTGGGGGCACCTTGGCTAGTGCCAGGGTGCCCTCACACTAAGTAACTTTGCACCTAACCTTTACCAGGTAAAGGTTAGACATACAGGTGACTTATAAGTTACTTAAGTGCAGTGTAAAATGGCTGTGAAATAACGTGGACCTTATTTCACTCAGGCTGCAGTGGCAGACCTGTGTAAGAATTGTCAGAGCTCCCTATGGGTGGCAAAAGAAATGCTGCAGCCCATAGGGATCTCCTGGAACCCCAATACCCTGGGTACCTCAGTACCATATACTAGGGAATTATAAGGGTGTTCCAGTAAGCCAATGTAAATTGGTAAAATTGGTCACTAGCCTGTCAGTGACAATTTGAAAGAAATGAGAGAGAATAACCACTGAGGTTCTGATTAGCAGAGCCTCAGTGAGACAGTTAGGCACCACACAGGGAACACATACATATAGGCCACAAACTTATGAGCACTGGGGTCCTGACTAGCAGGGTCCCAGTGACACATAACAAACATACTGAAAACATAGGGTTTTCACTATGAGCACTGGGCCCTGGCTGGCAGGATCCCAGTGGGACAGTGAAAACACCCTGACATACACTCACAAACAGGCCTAAAGTGGGGGTAACAAGGCTAGAAAGAGGCTACTTTCTCACACCACCTCCTAGATTTGGACTTGGAATATACAGAACACGGAAAGGTGGAGTTACAACCCACCCTCAGTAACAATAGAAGGGTTGTGAAATGACCAGCAATACTAGGTAATCAGGATACAATGACAAATATTTACAACATATTTTCTGATCTCATGGAGCCTTATGCAGAAAATAAACCTTGTGACATTCCTATTATGGCTATTCACCATTCGTTGAGTATTGCACTAAGACCCATCCTGACCAAACAGCTACAGATCAAGCATAAAAAGGAGAAGGTCCAAACCACCCCAAGCAGTCCATGGTATACCATCAAATGTAGGGAGAGGAAAAGAGTACTGATAGAGGCACTAAAGCAAAAAAATCAATCAGCCGTACAACAGGCAAGGGCCAGCTACAAGAAAACGCTGGCCACTGCCCAAAGCAACTGGGAGGATCAAAAATGGCAAGACCTGCTGGAAGCAGCAAAAAGCAATGATACAAGGACCTTCTGGAAAATAGTTACCTATGGCAGCACAGAGGGGATATTTACCACAGATCATCATATAGATCCCAAAACATGGGTTAACTATTTTACACACCTTTACTCTGACCCCCCCACCCTCGATTTCCTTCCCTCAAGACATAAAACCCTAGCTACTTGGGGCATTTTACCCGCGTTACAATTTGGTTTGGAGGAGACAGTGATTGCTATTGAAGCAATCAAGCCAGGAAAAGCCCCCGGTTTGGACAAGATCCCGGGGGATATGTTCAAGCATAGCATAGAAATTTGGGCACCTTATTTAAATCTTTTAAATAACGCTATAGCAAGGGGAGGCCTAATACCCGAGACATGGAAAGGGGCAGAAATAATTCCAATTTACAAAAAAGGATCCAGGGAAGACCCAGGGAACTATAGACCAATCAGCCTTATAGATGTTATGCAAAAAATTTACGCTAGACAGATCCTGAATAGAATTAGTATCTGGATAGAAGAGAACAGCATAATGACTATATACCAAGCAGGCTTTAGACAGCAGACGAGTACAGTCGACCAGGCCTTTAAGATATTGACAATAATGTGGAAATATACTAGACTAAGGAAAGGTCACCTCTATATTGCATTTGTGGATCTGCGTGCAGCCTTTGATCTGGTGCCAAGAGACTCCTTATGGGCAGCACTAGGAAAACAGGGCATGCCAGGGAACCTCCTGGGCCAGCTGGAGAGGTTACATGAAAATACATTTGCAAAAGTTTGGTGGGGGCCAAAGGGAGAGTTGACAGACCCAATACCTATCAAGAGGGGGGTGAGACAAGGCTGTGTGCTGGCCCCAACACTTTTCTCATTATACATCAATGATCTGGTTCAGCATTTGAAACAAAGTAATCATGATTCACCAAGATTGAATGATGTTCCAGTCCCCGCCCTCCTTTTTGCAGATGATACCATTCTATTATTTCAAACTCCCATGGGCTTGCAATCTCTATTAGATAAATTCAGTGAGTATTGCAGCGCAAAGGGATTAGAAATAAATACAAATAAGACCAAATACCTGACTGTTAACCCCCACAAAGCACTTAAGAGAAACATTCGGATTAGAGGGCAGGCACTGGAACGAGTAAAAAACTTCAATTACCTAGGGATACTGCTTGATGCCAAATTGTCATGGGCTCCGCACATCAGTAAAACTGCTATCTCCTTAACTCATAGCTCCATGGCAATTAGTAAAAAAATACAAATGCTCAAGGACGAGCATTGTGTCACCAGTATTTGAGATCTATAGGTGCAAAGCACAGGCCGCTGCTCTATATGGTGCCGAACTCTGGGGGTTCACAAAATTAACCCCATTGGTTACTCAGGAAAATAATTTTATGAGGGGGGTACTGGGTCTACCTCCATCCACTCCGTTGATCCCTTTAGCCTATGACATTAATATGAAACAAATAGGCAAACTGGCAGCCCTGAGGCCCCTGCTTTACTGGTGTAGACTTTGGACAACCCCCGAATTGATCCAATACAGGCAAGCACTAACAGAGATCATGGGTTTGGACAAGGCCATCTCCCTCCCGTGGCTTCACTATATTAGGCAATGTTTTTACAATCTAGGGCTGAAAGTCTATTGGGATGAACCGCATACACTCACAACTCAATCCAAGATCCGTCTAAAACAGGTATTTTGGGACTTTACTCTTAGTAGCCCTTTTTATAACAAGGATCTAGGTAGACTAACCTTAGGTTTCCTGGATTATAAACCATTGCCGAGTGCTGAAGAATGGATAGATACTATCCAACCTAGACGAGCAAAAGTCTTATATATGAAGCTTCGATATGGGATTCTCCAAGTTAAGGCTTTTACCTTTAAATGGGGCCTCCCGAACGGGAGTAGTCACGAGGCGACCTGTGAGCTGTGTAATATGGAGACTCCGGAAACGATGGATCATGTTCTTTTAAACTGCATTGCTTATGAAAAACAGAGGAGGAAATGGATCCGACCTATCTGCAGGAACGTTGGAATCAGGAACTGCAATGAAGCAGCAAGACTCTTGAGATCCAGTACGTTACCATATGTTGTTTTTGGTCTAAGCCGGTTTCTACTAGCAATTTCATTCATCAGAGACAAGGCAGGCCTGAGGTTGTAAGCGCTTTAACTCAGGCAAAACTTCCACAGTTAATCCACGGTCCCCAAACTGACAATTGGCACAAGGACCGTAGTCATTGAGAGGTTCCTTAAGTTACCTAGAATGGTCGTTTGACACGTATGAAACTAGTCTATGGATCCAGTTATTCATTTTCTTTTATTTTAAAAATTCCCCCCTTAGCTAAGCAAAGAAGTGTCTGATGGCACGGGAGGTACTTTTTTATGGGTTTTATAAATGAAATACTGTACTTGATTCTTATTTATTGCTTTTAAGACCAACATCAGATAATTTGTTTTTAGTAGTTAAGAGAATATTAGTTGCTGTTGGATTAATGTGCATTTGTATTACCTGTTTGTACCCCTTTTACGGCTTCTAAATGAATATAGGCACGTAGGAAAGTTAGAAAACGTTGGGTCCTAGGGACCGTCAATCACCTTTCAAAAATTAGCTAAACAACCCCTCATCTGATGACGGTATGCACATTGCCAGGATTTTTAGAGGCATTATGATATGCCAGACGCAAACATTTCTCCAAAAAACATGCACCCTATTTTTATAATGGTCACTATTTGTGCTAGTACATAGTCATTGCCACTATTAGTGAGATAGCAATCTTAACTGTTTTTGTATAAAGATTTATATTTATAGGTATTTTATAATATTTATATGGTGATTTGTATGATGATGTGTATTTTATATTTTTATAGTGTTTTTATTGATTAATTGTTTACTTGTTTAACACTCTTATCCACAACTTGCCTATTTGTATTGTATGGCCCTGAGGGAGTTCTGGTCTTGATCTGACTTTATCGTCTTTCTCAAAAGTGCTTTCGTTCCCTTTTAGAAATGTAAGAATTTTGTCAGTATGCTTTTATGGTATTGTTTTGCCGAAATAAAGCTGAAATGAACGAATGCAAGTGTCCATACATCCTCTCCTTGTTGCAAGAGAGCCAAATAAACAAAAATCAGCAACTTGAGTCCAATCGCTTATTTATTCACGATGTCCAAAGTGACAGCTTTCAAAACACAGCCAGTAGTTTCCCTTAGCCGGAATAGTGACCGTCTTCAAAACAATGCCAACACGTGTTTCGTCAAGCGAAGAATATTCACATCGACTTCCTCAGGGCTTAACACTTAATTCTTTACAAGTCTCTTATAATAACAAATAAAGAAATGAAACTTTATGAAACAAATACCATAAGCAATGTACACTAGAACTATCACCAAAAGGGCCCTCATATGGTGAGAGTGAGTACTGATTACAAATAAATACCAATTCTCAAGCCCAAAAATAAGAAATAAAAGTTAAAGTTATTGAATATTTCTTTAAACTTTGTAAAGTAACCATGGAAAACCCAAAACAATTCAGTTGAAAACGTTATAAAAATACATAGTGATTAAGGTGGAGAGAGAGAAAATCCCAAAGCGACACCCATAACACACAATTGGGTATTGAAAACAATTCAAAACCAAAACAATATTCAAATGTGGTCCGAAGTGCACATGTCCCAAAAAAAGTCTCCTAAAACCACTTGTGTAGTAAAATACCATGGCAATCGTATATAATATCTGGTACAACATACCTTGTAAACTGAGTCAAAGTTCAAATACCAGAGCGGACATCTAGAAAGCTGCTTCGAGCTTTCTTATACCAACGCCAGAAGCGCCTAACTTCTCTAAGAAAACCAAACAACATGTTACCCAACCGCTACTTAGCGGTAATCCATGCCAAAAATATTTGTGAGACTATGAACAATACACCTACCAGAGATCATAGATCCCAAATAAAATAGTAGCGTTCGGGAATTAAACTCTCCACTTCGTGCTGCGGCGTGTACGCATGAATTCACAAGCCCAATCGCGTGTAAGAAATCTCATTTGGACACAAAAAATGAGAATAGAAAATGGACTAGGATCCATAACAATGAGCGCGATATTGAAAGTAACGAAATATCCACAATGAAAACGACCGCCTCCTGTATACCAAAATACCAAAAGAAATTTTATGACAAGACCGGAGGCTCCTATTATGCGTTTCTTTTTTTACATTAATAAACAGCAGCAGTCAAGAAAATATACTACAGTTCCCAGAAGGCAAAGGAACAACAGCCAATGGGAACAAAAACGTAGTCAAATAGTGTACACCAATCACATGAATACAAGGCATTATGACATCACTTGACTGAGAACAGGCCTCTTTTCTTGCTGCTCGCAGTCAAGTTAAGTACCATTTTATCTTGTCTCCGTTTAAAAAAAAAATCTTGTTGATTAATATGTATACTTTTACTTGAAGTTATCTATTCATTTTAGTTGCTCTGATTTGCGCTTCTTTTTATGTGCCGTTTTCCGTGTTTTTTATCCTTTGCTGAGCCGGCAGGTTGCCGCATTCCCTTTGCGCTCCTCGCGCTCTCCCTAACTGCTTTTCCATTTTGCTGCACGCGTCATCGCGTGCTTGTTTACATTGCCGGGTTTCTTCAACGGCTGTTTCCTGTCAGCGCGCTTGAGGAAACCCGGCTTCTCTGCTCCTCCGGTCAGCGGTTGTCAAGCATTCTTAGCACTTGCCAGCCTCAGCACTTCATTTGGATTTATTCCCCACACGGCTGCATTACTTTTCAAATATCTTTGGAAATACTTTTAAAATATACAAGGAACTTTCCATTTCCTCATATTTCTCCACCTACCTGCCCGAGTACACAGCCTCCAGTCTTACTCCTCCTGTGTTCCCCTCGACTGGTAGGCTTAGCGACGCCCACAGGCGGAGCTTACAAATCCTTTCTGTTTGTTAACCCCTTGCTCTCCAGTCCCCCTTTCTCCTCATTATGGATTCAGACAACTCTCCCTCACATGATGCTGAGGATATCAGACAGGAATTGTCTGCTTTTATAAAATCCTCTGTTCAACAAGCTGTTTCATCCTCCATGCAAAAAATGTCCAAGAACCTAGAACTTTCATTGTCTGATATGATATATAGGTCTATGTCGGCCCAGGCTGCGGGGGAATGCAGTCAGCACCTTTCTCCCAATAAAAACCCCCCAAAATCAAAAAAAGTGGCGCAGAAGAAAAGTGAGCCCTGCTCACATGTGGCAGAGGACGCGGTTCCTCAAAAGGCTCCCTCCAAGGAGTATAAACATTTGGACATTGGGAAACCAACTCTGAAACGCAAATCTAAACAAAAGAATGTTATTGCCCCATTGATAATATCGTCCATCCCCGACCTGGACTCTGACTCCAATGATTCTTCCAATGCGGATGATGGTTCCCTTTCTCCTCCCCCCCAAGAAATCTAAGGCATCTTCCCTCCAAACTTCCAATATTCTTGAACCTGAAGGTTTCCCAATGTTTGACCCTTCCAATATACTTCACACCAACTCTACTGAGTGGGTTCCTGCAGATCATGTCGCCCAATATGTCTCTGCTAAAATCAATTGCCCCCTGGATAAACAAACAAGAGCAAAATTAAAATCTGAGTGTCCTCGCCCCTCTCTTTCCTCTAACCTCTCTGTCACTCCCTCCATTGACCAACCCCTCTTGACCTTTTTCACGAAATTAGGCAAGGATCCACGCAAAGGAGTGGACAAGGCGTGGGCTTCTTGTCAAGACAAACTGCTTGATATTATGGGCCCCCTAACTCGCATATTTGACATCGCAGAAGCAGCTAGAATCGACAGTTCCTTCATCGATCCTGAGGAGCTTACCCTTTGGATTCAACGTACCTTTTGCCTTCTTGACAATGCAAATTCCGCTCTCACGCATGAGAGACGCAAGGGTCTACTCCTAAAACTTGATCCTAAACTAGTCAATTTGGCGACTGTCCAACCTAATGCTCGCACAGATGGTGCTCTATTTGGTGAGTCTTTTATCAAAGACTTGAGTAAGTATGTAGCAACCTTCACGTCGCTGGAGAAAGCCCAACATTCACTAAAAAAGATGTTTGCCCAGCAGGTTTTTGCAAGGGCTGGCAGAGGAAGGAACCGCTTTGCCGGCCGTCCATACTACTATCAAGGCTCCCGAGGATTCCACAACGCGCCCTACCAAGAATATAGGCCGCAATTTTATCCTCAGAGATCAAGAGGTTTCAGCTCCAGACGCTTCAGGAACTCGAGATCCTCTTCCCAACCAAGTAAGTCTTATCCCTTCTTCTATACCTGTAGGAGGCCGTCTCAGTTTTTTCCTACCAAAATGGTTGGAAATAACGGCAGATCCTTGGATTCTTCACACTGTTCAAGGTTATTCCATAGAACTTTATGCAACCCCCATTTAGACTCGACCCCTCCCTCGTTTTTCCTCATAAATGGCATCCCTCATTACCTCAGAAGTGCAATCACTATTGCAAAAACAAGTCATCGCCCTTACCCTTCCCGATCCAACAGGCTTTACAAGTTAAATTTTCCTGGTTCTGAAGAAAAACAAAAAAATGCGGCCTGTGATAAACCTCAAGGGTTTCAACCACTTTGTAGTCTATCACCATTTCAAGATGGAAACCATCCTCCATCTCAGAGATACTCTTCTTCATCAGGATTGGATGGTGCGTTTGGATCTCCAAGATGCGTTTCTAGTAGTCCCAATCAACCCTCATTTCAGGAAGTTTCTCCAATTTCAATGGGCAGACCAGTATTTTCATTTTACCTCTCTACCCTTCGGTCTCTCCTCCGCCCCATGGTGCTTCACCAAGATCATAAAACCAGTGGTGGCTTTTCTCAGAGCTCAAGGTGTCAGACTTATCATTTACCTCGACAATATCCTAATAATGAGCCAGTCTCCTCAATCCCTGTTGTCTCATCTATCCCTCACATGCTCACTCCTTTCCGATTTAGGTTTTATCATAAACAAAGAGAAATCTATCCTAACCCCTGCTCAAATTATAGAATTCTTAGGTTTCCAAATAAACTCAGTCTCCGCCACTCTTTTGCTTCCCTCTGCAAAGATCAAAAAAATAAAGTCAGAAATTCTCCAAGTCCTACGCAGTTCTCAGATCTCTCTCAGAACGCTAGCGCGAATTGTGGGTCTCCTCTCCTCCTCAATTCAAGCCATTTTTCCAGGCCCTCTTCACTACAGAGCCCTTCAAAGGTTAAAAATTTGTCATTTAAGGAAAGGCCTTTCATACGCAGATATCATTCCCTTAGACGCTGATTCTCGTACAGAACTTCAATGGTGGATAGACCATTTAGAGGCCTGGAACGGAAAGACTATCTTTGCATCAGCCCCAGATCTAGTATTAGAATCCGATGCAAGTCGATCCGGATGGGGGGCCCGATGTGGACCAATCTCGACTGGAGGTACCTGGTCGTCAGAGGAGTCCAAAATGCATATCAACTATTTAGAGATGCTTGCCGGCTCCTTTGCGATCAGAAGCCTTGCAAAAAACAGGGTTCGTTGTGCCATTCTTCTCAGAATGGACAACATCTCTGCTGTTCCTTACATAAATCACCTCGGACGCACAAGATCCAAACCTCTGGTGGAAGTTGCCAAGGGATTTTGAGAATTTTGCCTTTCAAACCACATTTCGGTTCATGCAGAGTACCTTCCGGGCTCTCAAAATTCAGTAGCAGACTGGCATTCCCGTCATCTTCGAGATTCAAGCGATTGGAAACTGCACACTTCAATATTCCAGATCATTCAAAACTTATGGGGTCCTCTACAAATAGATCTTTTTGCCTCCCGCCCCAATTATACAGTTGGCGTCCAGATCCATTGGCCTTGGCATCAGATGCCTTTTTACAGGATTGGTCCCTTTCCCTCAATTACGTCTTTCCCCCTTTCCTTATGATCAGAAGGGCGCTGGCCCTTATCAGGCGTCAACAAGCCTCTCTAATTCTCATAGCTCCCTTTTGGCAATCACAGACCTGGTTCCTGACTCTTCTGGAGCTCTCAATAGATTTTCCGATTTTGATTCCTTCCTTCCCGGATTTACTGCTAGACCCTCTAGGCCGTCCTCTTCCTCTCATCCTCGACAATTTATTAACCCTTTCGGCATGGAAAATCTTGGGCAATCTCAATCTTTCCCGAGCATTTAGACTGTAGCTTCCCAATACATCTCCCGGTCCTGGGCCCCAGGCACAAAAAAGGCTTATTCGTCTGCCTGGTCTATTTGGCACAGCTGGTGTCTGGGAAAACACATCGATTCCTTTTCAGCGGATTTAATTTACATCATCAACTTCCTAGCGGCTGAGGCCAGTAAGGGCAAAGCCTTCCGTACGATTAACCTATATCGATCAGCCATTTCTGCCAACCATGCTCCAGTCAATGGAAAACCTGTGGGAGAACATCCTCTTGTTTGCCGCCTATTAAAGGGAGTAAAGTTTTCAAATCCTCCTTTACCTAAATACAGTCAATTATGGGATGTTCACATTGTGTTGAAATTTATACTGTCATGGCCGGATAATCTTATGCTTAAGTTAAAAATGTTATCTGCAAAGGTGACCGTGTTATTGTGCCTTGTTTCTATAAAACGTCTTTCTGATGTCAAAGCTCTAGACATTTCTAATCGACAGTTTACACCTACCGGGGTGTTGTTTAAAGTGTTTCATCGAACCAAGACCAATTAGTCGTCAGTCTTTTATCCATATTTTCCTTACCACTCCTAAACTTTGTGTTGGACAATGTTTAAAAGCGTATGAATTAAGAACTGCAGATTTAAGATCTTCTTCTCATTCCCAATTATTAATTTCATTTAGAAAGCCCAACTCTCCTGTTTCAGCTGCTACCCTAGCTAGGAGGGTTAAATGGTTGATGTCTCAAGCGGGCATAGATACTTCTATGTTCGGACCTCATTCTTCCAGAGGAGCTATGGCTTCTAAGGCGTTCTGGGCGGCCTCCCGTTTAGAATATATTCTTAAATCTGCAGACTGGTCTAATGACAATGGCGGTCATTCTGACCGTGGCGGGCGGCGGTCGCCGCCCGCCATGCGGTTACCGCCGAATGACCGCCCCGCGGTCAAAAGACCGCGGCGGTCATTCCAACTTTCCTGCTGGACCGGCGGGCAACCGCCAAAAGGCCGTCCGCCGGGCCAGCGGGAAAGCCCCTGCAACGAGGAAGCCGGCTCCGAATGGAGCCGGCGGAGTTGCAGGGGTGCGACGGGTGCAGTGGCACCCGTCGCGATTTTCACTGTCTGCTAAGCAGACAGTGAAAATCTGTATGGGGCCTTGTGAGGGGGCCCCTGCACTGCCCATGCCAGTGGCATGGGCAGTGCAGGGGCCCCACGACACCCGTTCCCGCCATCCTGGTTCTGGCGGTGAAGACCGCCAGAAACAGGCTGGCGGGAAGGGGTTCGGATCTCCCCGTGAGGCGCTGCAAGCAGCGCCGCCATGGAGGATTCCCTGGGCCAGGGGAAAACCGGCAGGAAACCGCCGGTTCCCCTTTTCTGACCGCGGCTTTACCGCTGCGGTCAGAATAGCCCAGGAAGCACCGCCAGCCTCTTGGCGGTACTTCCGCTGCCCTCCGCCCTGGCGGTCATGGACCGCCAGGGTCGGAATGACCCCCAATGTGTTTAAAGTCTTCTACTGCAAACCTATCAACAATGTCTCTTTAAATGTAATTAATATGCTTTAAACTCACATAATAGGAGCCTCCGGTCTTGTCATAAAATGTAGATTTTCCTAGTCCCATGACGGAAAGTCTTAATTTTATTAAAGACACGGAGGCGAGTATTATCCCTCCACTTCTAGTAACTTTGTTTTTTATCTTTCCCTCCCCTTTTTTTCAGCACCGCTATCCATTACTCAACCTTCCACTTAAGTTTTTGCCTCTAGCTTGGTGGTCTTCTCTTGAAACTGGTTGTTCTGCTGGATCCACGTACCGGAATCCGTCCTCGTTACCTTGGATTTTGAACTTTTGTTCCGATGTTCTGTCTTTTATTATGGCAATTCTCATTCTGTTTTCTATTGTTCCATTGTTTAATTTTAATTGACTCTCTCACAAGAAAAGAGGGCTGTTCGCAGTCAAGTGATGTCATAATGCCTTGTATTGATGTGATTGGTGTACACTATTTGACTACGTTTCTGTTCCCATTGGCTGTTGTTCCTTTGCCTTCTGGGAACTGTAGTATATTTTCTTGACTGATGCTGTTTCTTAAAGTAAGAAAAGAAACGCATAATACTCGCCTCTGTGTCTTTAATAAAATTAAGGCTTTCCGTCATGGGACTAGGAAAATCTACATTTACCAACAATGTTCGTATACTGATGTGGATTG
The DNA here is from genome assembly GCF_031143425.1 of Pleurodeles waltl. NCBI lineage: Eukaryota > Metazoa > Chordata > Amphibia > Caudata > Salamandridae > Pleurodeles > Pleurodeles waltl. The sequence goes on from NC_090449.1 coordinate 981,378,984, forward strand.
ACCAATTCGCTTCTGGTAGTATCCTAAATACTATTTATAGACCTTCCAACGGTTACTTGTATAAGAAAAACATTCATCAACCATTGACATTCTAAAAGAAAAAAGGACAAAATATAAATAAATATGGGCACCATCTTAGTAGCAGCCCACTATCCATTAATAGCTGCAGGGCCCCAACTCTTATAAAAAAAACTATTTTAACATGGTGAGTGCAAATCAGCTGAGATTAATAATAGTGAGCTACAAATTATGCGTTATAGTAAATCTATCAACAGAACTGGTAATCACAAAATGTGCCCAGATACACAATGGATTTGGATACTCCTTGCCTACATATATAGGCAGCCTATATTATATAAATATTATGCAGAAACAGTTATATCCCCTCAACCATGACATCTTTCAAAAACATTATGGGGGTGTGACGGTAGTCGCTCAAGGATATCCTTTTTCTCACTCTATTTGGACATATACATATAACATTTAAACATCCAAAAAATGTGGGGTACTGAACATTTAGCAGTGTAATTCAAACTATTATATAAAACAGCCTGTTATATAGGAAAGCAATTTAGTGTTATGTTACATAATTAAATCAGCAACACTATCTCTGACCTGTGTTACATATGCAACAAGCATATCTAATGAGACCAAAATGTCAGAGGTTACAATAATAACAAATAAGTCATGTTTACCAAAATAACACCATATGTATTACTCTCCCAAAAAATATTCCATTTCGTAATTTGTGTTTAACCCTTCCTCTACTGCTCTTAATTTTAAAATCCAAACACATTCCTTCCTCCTAAGGGACAATTCTCGATTCCTCCCAGAGGGTCTCGGTTTGTACTTAATCAAAGCCAAAAAATTCAAAATTCTTAACTCCACCTTGCTCAGGACAATGAATCATATGTGCTACTATAGGATAACGAACATCCTCCTGTTTCAGGGCACGAAAATGTTCACTGATTCTAATTTTTAATGGTCTAATAGTGCTACCTACATAGAATAATCCACATTTACAAAAATCAAGTACACTACAAAGTTACTATTGCAAGAAATATTAGAACCAATATGAAAAACCTCCCCAATTTGATTTTTGAATGTAGATATACCAGTTTTCGCCCACTCGCACAATCCACAGTGACCGCATTTGTAAAAACTCTTATTGCGACTAGTCAACCAGTTATCACTGGTTTTAGTGCTAAGATAACTGGGGCATAAAATATTCTTTAAAGTTCTGCCCCTACGATAAGTAAAGAGTGGAGTATCAGCAATGCAGTCCTTAAGACTAGCATCCGCTTTCAAGACATGCCATTGCAAGAAATCTGTTTCCGTGCTACAGTTACGTCCGGCCCGCATCATCTCCCCATACGGGATAGACTCTATCTGATGACGTGGATGTGCACTAGTGGCATGAAGTATAGAGTTGCAAGCTGTACTCTTCTTAAAGAGACAACTCTCAATCTTACCATTGTCCACAAACAGTTCCAGATCCAAAAACGAAATCCTCGTAGTACTATATTCTCATGTGAATTTAATATTAAGGCTATTAGAGTACAGATATTCACAAAAACTCTCCTGTTTGGATATATAACCTGTCAATATCAGTATACAATCATCAATATACCTACCCCAATATAATATATAAGAGTTCCATATTTTTCCTTCTGTACTCCATATTATTTTGTGTTCAAAGTAACCCATAAAAAGATTAGCATATACTGGAGAAAACCGGGACCCCATGGCAACCCCCTGTTTTTGTCGATACCACTCAGTCTTGAAAAGATAATAATTGTTATGTAGAATCATATCAGTCATATCTAACAACATCTTAGTATGATCGTATAGACTGGCTGGTCTATTATGTAGATAATGTCTCAGTGCTGATAATCCAGCTCATGATCGATGCTGGCATATAGGGATGTCACATCCAGAGTAACTAGAACCATACTTGGTTCCCAATTATTATCGGCCAAGATACTTAAGATATGCACACTTTCCAATCAAAAGTGACTTTCTTCAGGTCTCATGAGGCTGCAATGTGTGACAGCAGCAGGTCGGCACGTTTGAGACATCTGACTAAGAATTTCAAGTAACCTGGTTCAGGTGCATGTCTACTCCTTCGAGGTACAACACACCCATGAACCCACGTAAATATCACAAACACATTTATTCCATGCCCACAAGATTTTGCAGAAACCACAAACATCTTAGGCAACCTCATATTCTCAGTTCATCAAAATGATTGAGGGGTTGGTGGCAGAGTGCTCAAACAGAATTCTGTTTAGGCCATTCTACACATGCTAAAAAGTTGTGAAAGTATTATCAGGGGATATGCAGAAGAAGTACTACACTTGAAAAGTCTACAAAGTCCAAAGCACTATCAAAGGCACCAAACCATTGACTGACATGGAGGAGAGGTCTTGAACTTCAAAGAGTGCAAGATCTGCAAAGTCTCTGCATCTTTTTTTGGGACTTGAGATAAAAACACCCAATTGAGTCTCAACAGATCTTTGCTAGACTACAGGGAAGGAAGTGAGAACAATTTTCTGCCTAGATACAAGGATCAAAGAAGATGTTTGCAGGCAGTGGTCTAGAAAATTGGTTGCAGCACCTGGCCTACTGAGAGAAATCCTGTTTCACTCGTTTGAAAGAACTTAAAGATAAAAAGAAAGAGAGAAATGCATATGTTTTTCAGATTAAGTTATGACTATCAATAATCAAGGCATGAGTGTGAATGAAAAGGAAAGTATTTAGGTCACAGGACAGGTCCTGAAACTCAGTCATGTTAATGGACAGGTGTAGGTCTCTCTGTACACACTAGATTTGCGTGAGGCTAGTGTCAAAATCAAAAACGAGGATCATAAGTACTCTCAGTTGGGCACTGAGGTCAAGGCATCATGACTGTAGACCATGAAGGTAACATTTCTGTCCAGCAAAGTGTGATATGGTCTTGAGAACTGGTAGTGAGCTCTATGGGTCTGGGTGTAATAAAGTGTAGGAAACTTTTAGGTAACCCCTGCTCACCCCTTTATTACATTCATGTATGCAGACATGAAGTTTGCATCCTATCTTAAACAAGCTTTCTGAGGAACCCTATGCAAAGAAAAATACCCATCAGGTTTCTGGCAACTGTATAAAGAGTCACAGTTGTCAGAGGCACTGCCTGATGCCATCTAGAGGCATGATCACTATTATTAGAATTGATCAGTTCTCAGAGGACGTATTAGGGCCTACATCTCTAAAAATGTAATTCCTATCATCTCTAAAGTTGTGTCAAAGCACAAAAGTGCATTCTTACCTGCAGAAGTGCACCTATGACATTGCAGAGATGATAGGAGCCCACCTCCAATCAAACAATCAGTTATTTGTATAGCGCAACTTTTCACCCGTGGGGACACAAGGCACTGGTGAGGGGGGGATCAGTCAAAGAGCCAGGTCTTGAGGGCCTTCTTGAACTGATTCAGAGAGAGGGCCTGCCTGAGGTGGAGTGGCAGCGTGTTCCAGGTCTGCACGGCGAGGTAGGAGAAGGATCTACCTCCTGCTGTGTAATTCCTGATTCTAAGGGTGGCGGCGATGGCCAGTGGAGCAGAGCAGAGTTGTCTGGGGGGGTGTAGAGGGATAAGCAGTTTTGAGGTAGGCTGATCCTGTAGTGGATCCTATTTAGTTTTAATTCAAATCAGTAGTTTAGCTTAGCCTTTTGGCTTGCTGGCCTGTGCCCCCATCACATAGTGACTTTTAACCTACTTAGATTGCTCTGTCTTAGCATATTTATTTTATTATTTATTTCAAGATGGCTTCTTTGTATATAGGTAGTGCAATGTTTTGATTTTACCTTATCAGTGCCACTCTGTGAAGGTGTCACTATCGGCATTAAAGTTAAATGAGATGCATAGGTATTCATATCATGTCCCTTTTCCACTTACGTGTGACAGGAACGTAATGTACTTTTGGAGGGAATTGTTTATATAATTGCTACCCTAATCATGCCTGCTTATCTATTGTTTGGGAACATACCTGCATCAGGGGTCCTACAACCTCTGTACAAATACATCTCACGTGGGCAAGGTTATCAGAGGGATTCCTACTAGATGCTATCAATGACATCTATGCTGCAAATCATCTTGATGCAGACCCACCTTCGTGTCACAACGGCATCTGATCTAGAGACCTCATTCCAAGGTAACAAGGGTTGAGAAGGCATTTCTCATGGACCTGGTACTGGCAGATTAGGTTTAATACACCTAGCTCTCTTTAGGTTAGAGATTATGTTCTCCATGCTAGGGTTTTAGGGTACTCTACATTTCATGTTATTTCAAGATGGAAGGGGTCTTTGTATTCACAACTCTCATCTTTACAATTCTGCTTCTTGCATTGTTTATTATCCTACTCGTTGCAGCTCATGCATTTTACAGTAGATTGCAGTCTTTTTAATAAACCTACTGAAAACTTCCCTGCATCTCCTTCGTTGCCTGTGTGTGAATGAGACTTATTGCTAATGTGAGAAAAGGGCAACTTCCTTTCCACCACGACTCCCCTGAGATGTCGCACTTTATAGTCCACGTATAAAAGCTGCCAGAAATCACCTTTCACAGTTTGGGTTTTTGGTGAGGTACTGCTTGTGAGCCGGGAGGTTTGGGCGGACAGTTGCAACTTTTTGTAGGATTGGCCTAGTTGCCTATAAACAAAAGTGCTGTCATCCCTAAACCAGCAGTCTAGCCTAGGAGCAAGAGTCTAACTACGACAATCTGATATTGTGCAGGGCCTTATAAGCGTGTGTCAGGAGTTTGAAGGTGATGCGTTTGTTAATGGGGAGCCAGTGCAGGTTTCTCAGGTGGACGGAGACATGGCTGTAGCGGCGGGATGTTGAGGATGAGCTTGGCTGCTGCTTTTTGTATTCTCTGGAGTCTTGTTTGAAGTTTCTCTGTGATGCCATCATAGAGTGCATTAGCGTAGTCAAGTTTGCTGCTGAGGAGTGCGTGGGTGACCGCCCTTCTTGTTTAGATGGGGATCCACCTGAAAATCTTATGGAGCAGGCGACGTGCGTGGAAGCACGACGATGAGACGGCATTGTCATGGTGGGCCATGGTCAGTGAGGAGTTGAGGATGATGCCAAGGTTGCGAGCATGGTTGGTGGAGGCAGGGGTGGTTCCAAGGGCTTTTGGACACCAGAAGTCATCTGAGGTGGTAGGAATGGGGCCCAAGATAAGGATCTCTGTCTTGTCTGAGCTGAGCTTGAGGCAGCTGTCTTTCATCAACTCGGCGACTGCTTTTGTTCCATTGTGGAAGTTGCTCTTGGCTGTCGATGATTCGTTAGTAAGGGATAGGATTAGCTGTGTGTCGTCGGCGTAGGATGTTGAGGCCATGGTGTCTGACGATCATGGCGAGCGGGGACATGTAGATACTAAAGAGGGTGGGGCTCAGGGAGGAGCCCTGGGGGACTCTGCAGCTGGTTTCTGTGGGTTCTGAGATGAATGGTGGGAGTCTGACTCTCTGGGTTCTTTCGGTGAGGAAGGAGCGCATCCTCTCCAAGGTCTTGCGGTGGATCCCTGCATTACGTAGGGGGTCATTACAACATTGATGGTAAAAGCTGCTTACCGCCGTGCAGAAGACCGCCAATACACCGCCGCGGAATTCTGCCACAGCTATTATGACACACATCTCGGAATCCGCTGAAATTCAGACACCCACACAAGTCCGCCACACCAAAGGTCAGAGATAAACTGGCAAAAACAAAACCTCCACCGTCACACCAACAGAAACACGCTCATGCTATCACGACCCACTAATCCACGCGCGGTCTTTCAACCGCGGTATTCCATTGGCGGTACACACCGCCGCGCTCAAAATACACACACATCTCCAAAACACCGCCACATTGGACAATTCCAAATACACACACCTGATACACATACAAACACCACTCCCACACAATCAATACTATATAAAACACACACCCACATCACCCACAAACCCCTACGACTAAAAATTATAGACGAAGGCGAGAGAGAGAGCTTAGCATAGACAACCCCACCACACAGAGGCACACAACACCATCACCCACACAACATCCAAGCACAAAACACCTCAGACCACTACACATCACCACACTCATCACCACATACACCACCCCACACATCACCTACACCACCCCATGGCACGGCAAAGACACCCCAGGTTTTCGGAGGAGGAGCTCAGGGTCATGGTGGAGGAAATCGTACGGGTAGAGCCACAGCTATTTGGATCACAGGTGCAGCACACCTCCATAGCTAGGAAGATGGAGCTATGGCGAAGAATCGTGGACAGGGTCAACGCAGTGGGACAGCACCCAAGAAATCGGGAGGACATCAGGAAGAGGTGGAACGACCTATGGGGGAAGGTGCGTTCCGTGGTCTCCAGGCACAACATAGTGGTTCAGCGGACTGGCGGCGGACCCCCACCTCCTCCACCACAACTAACAACATGGGAGGAGCAGGTCTTGAAACTTATTATGCATCCTGAGGGCCTCGTAGGAGTCGGTGGAGGAATGGACACTGGTAAGTCAAATCTTAAGTATCATATCCCCCACCCTACCTGCATGCTCTCACACACCCCCACCCTCACCCCCTCCCCTATCACTCCAACTTCTCACATATGTACTACTAACACAAACCACCCATCCCAACCCCAAGCCCTGCATGACACAACAAAGCATGGTCACCCCTCACTAAAGCATGCCCACTGCACATACCCATAACACCCCCTAACCATCATCACAAAAAGCCCCCACACCCGAATGCTAGCACTAGGGTACACACTCACCCACCCATTGCACACCATGACACACACAGATGCAATAATCATGCTTTTCCACCCCTGCAGGACTACTACCTAACGTCACCAGACAGGAGGGTCCAGACATCTCAACCCCACCCACAGAAGAGGCCCACAGTGATGACAGCAGCTCTGGCCAACTGGATCCAGATGACGTGCCCGGACCATTGTGGGCCTCGGGACAGTCGGTTCCCCTCGCACAGGCACAGCCCAACACTGACCTTCCACCCTCTGGTAACACCAGTACAGCACCCACCCAGCGGGCCCATACCTCCGTCCCCAGGACACGTCAATCAGCTGTGTGTCCACCACTACAGGGAACGCAGGATAACCCACCACCCCAACAACAACAGGGACCTGGGGGCAGTGGTAGTGGGCACACGGTCCAGGGGACAGAGGCCCAGGAACACAAGGGAACTGGGAGGGCTGCTGTGCGACAGGGGGCGGACAGGCCAAGGGAACCCACTCTCCACGAGGCCCTCTCCTCCATCATGGGAGCATACCACCACTCCCAGGAGACGATGGCTACGGTCCTGGCCAAGTTTCAGAAGACCCAGTGCCTGCAGGAGGAACAGTATTTGGGGTTCAGGGAGGAACTCAGAACCATCAGCTCCGCCCTGGGCACCATCGTCGGGGTGCTGACGGACATACAGAACACCATGAGGGACACCGTGGCACTCCAAGGAGCCCCTGACACTAGCATGGACGATGAACTGCCCACCACCTCTGCCGGCGCTAGTGGACAGGACGCCCCGCCACAGGACCACCACACCAGCACCCTACCCCCTGCAGACGGAGAACCACCCCGCAAGCGGTCCCTGAGATCCAGGAACAGGACAGAGCACGATGGCAAGACCCCCGCCAAGAAATGAGACCACCCTGATTGTCATCCCACTGTCCCACTTTGTAACCCTTTCCATCCTCAAACAGCCCCAGCTCCACTTCCTATGCCCATATGGGCAATGCACCTGTGAGACTAATAGACTGGGCTCTGCCATGAACATTCCTCCACCATCACCCATCACCATTTTACCACCCCCTCCAATAATTAGCACTTCAATAAACACCCTTGAAGCACAAAACAATCTGGAGTCAGTCTGTGATTTTGAAAATGTGTATTAGCTATGACAGTGACAAAATCCGTTCTCAAATGTAATGTCAACATACCTATGTCACACATCACAAGTCCATGAAGGATGCAAGCAGATGACACACGCTGGTAACCACACCTGTGAAACCGTAATGGAAATGTACAACTCAGTTACTAAATACTGCTTGAAATTGACAGACAGGATAAAGGTAGAAGTGTGAAAGTACTTGTAGTAGGAAGGAATGTGTTCTCACCTGTGTGTCACTGGAAATATTGCTGTATGACTGAGTCCCTGTTGTCAATGTCTTCTTCCTCTGCTTCCTCCTCATCACTGTGCACAGGCTCCACAGCTGCCACAACACCGTCATCTGGACCATCCTCCTGGAGAAAAGGCACCTGGCGTCAAAAAGCAAGATTGTGAAGCATACAGCAGGCGATGGTGATCTGGCGCACCTTCCTTGGTGAGTAGAATAGGGAACCACCTGTCATATGGAGGCACCTGAACCTGGCCTTCAGGAGGCCGAAGGTGCGTTCGATCACCCTCCTATTCCACCCACGGGACTCATTGTAGCGTTCCTCTGCCCTTGTCCTCGGATTCCTCACTGGGGTCAATAGCCATGACAGGTTGGGGTAGCCAGAGTCCCCTAATAGCCACACCTGGTGCCTCTGGAGTTGACCCATCACATAAGGGATGCTGCTATTCCGCAGGATGTAGGCTTCATGCACAGAGCCAGGGAACATAGCATTTACCTGGGAGATGTACTGGTCTGCCAAACATACCATCTGTACTTTCATGGAATGATAACTCTTCCGGTTCCTGTACACCTGTTCACTCCTGTGGGGGGAGACCAGAGCTACATGGGTCCCATCAATGTCACCTATGATGTTGGGGATATGTCCATGGGCATAGAAGTCACCTTTAACAGTAGCCAAATCCTCCACCTGAGGGAAAACGATGTAGCTCCTCGTGTGTTTCAGCAGGGCAGACAACACTCTGGACAACACGTTGGAAAACATAGGCTGGGACATCCCTGATGCCATGGCCACTGTTATTTGAAAAGACCCACTTGCTAGGAAATGGAGCACTGATAGCACCTGCACTTGAGGGGGGATTCCTGTGGGATGGCGGACTGCTGACATCAGGTCTGGCTCCAACTGGGTACTCAGTTCCTGGATTGTGGCACGGTCAAACCTGTAGGTGATTATTAAATGTCGCTCCTCCATTGTCAACAGGTCCGCCAGCGGTCAGTACACCGGAGGATTCCGCCATCTCCTCACATGTCCCAGCTGACGGTGCCTAGGAAGGACAAAAGCGACCACAGAGTCAAGCAACCTAGAGGTATGTACCCACAGCTACACAGAACACGAAACATAATCCTAAAAGTTGTCTGTATGTGTGTTGAGTCCAGGCCTAGGTATGTGTGACGCAGTTGAAAATGAAGCCATGTGGGCCCCTGAAATGGCGGCTACCTGACCTCTAAAGTGGGACAATGGGATGTGAGGTAACTGCGCTGGCGTTGTACACTGTTGCTGTAGGCGGTCGAAGACCGCTGCGCAATGCTGCATTGGTTAACATTGAACCTCATGGGTCCCAGGAGCCAATGATGAAGTGCGCCGGCGGTGATGATACGCACCGCTGCTGATATCACCGCAGCGGACGCGACCGCCATTTTCTATCTGTTGAATCACTCGATACCTGATCTTCGACAGGAGAGGACCTACACTGGAAGTGCTGCTGTGACTTCAGTCTGGAAGAGACAATGGCACGTGCGTTTGGGGAAAGGGCCCCTTCCTTCACTGCACAGGAGTTGGAGAAGCTCGTGGACGGGGTCCTCCCCCAGTACACGCTACTCTACGGTCCTCCAGACCAACAGGTGAGTACATAGGGTGCAAGTTGTATGGGCTATGCCTGGGTGGAGATGGCTGGTTGTAAGAAGGAAGGGGGCAGAGTTCTGCGAGCATGAAGGACTGTGAATGCATGTGCCACATGGCAAGGGTAGGGATGTGGGCCACTCACTTCGACGGTGCAGTTGGTAATGACTTCTCTTCTTCCCCTGTACATGTCATGTAGGTCAGCGCCCACCAGAAGAAGGATATTTGGTGTGCCATCGACAAGGACGTCTGGACCCTGGGGGTCCACCAGAGACGGAGCACCCACTGCCGTAAAAGATGGGAGGACATTTGCCGCTGGAGGAAGAAGACGGCGGAGGCTCAGCTGGGGATGGCCTCCCAACGTGGGAGGGGTGCCCATCGCACCATGACGCCCCTGATGTTTCGGATCCTGGCGGTGGCCTACCCTGAGTTGGATGGGCACTTGAGGGCAGCACAGCAGACACAAGGGGGTGAATACACTCTCATTCTGCTGACTTTGTGTGCAGTGGAGGGGTCTGGGTGGGGGAGGAGGGCTGTGGGTTTCCCTAGGCCACAGCGAGTTCCGTAGGCTAGGCCCCTCCGTAATGCAGGCCATGTGCCACTCCACCCCACCTCTGTAGAGTGCCAAGTACAGGTATACATGCCCCTGTGTCATCTATGTGTGCAGATGTCCACCATAGCCATGTGGGCCATATCCCAGTAACTGCATCAGTAGAGCCCAACAGCGCAGCGTAGTGCAGGGGGCTGCTGTGTCTGTATTGTCCGCCAACGGTAGCGGTAAGCCATGCACTCAACCTGTCTTTCTTCTGTCGTTCCCCCCCCCACCTTTCTGTACTCTCCCTGTTCTTTTGAGCATCAGCATCATCAGGCAGAGGTACAGTGGCACCGGAGCACGAGGGAGCTGCATCCCACATGGCCATGGAGGGCCACACCACGGACTCTGAATACACCAGTGGGACGGAGGGAGAGGGGAGCTTCACGGCGGTCACCGGATCAGCAACCAGTGACACAGACTCTTCCTCCGATGGGAGCTCCCTTGTGGTGGCGGCAACATCTGTGCCCCCCACTTCTACAGGTACATCCGCTACCCCCCCTACCAGCACCTCCCTCCCAGCAGCCCCTCAGCCTTCGCCCCGTGCCCGCTCACCCAGGAGGGTGGGCATCACCTTCGCCCCAGGCACCTCAGCCCCTGTCCCTGTCACCTCTGCTGCCCTCAGTGAGGAGGCCATTGACCTCCTCAGGTCACTCACTGTTGGGCAGTCTACCATTGTGAATGCCATCCAGGGTGTAGAAAGGGAGTTGCAACACACTAATGCATTCCTGGAGGGCATTCATTCTGGTCAGGCTGCCCATCATCGAACCCTGCAATCTCTGGCCTCAGCACTGATGGCAGCAATTGTCCCTGTGTCTAGCCTCCCCCCTCCAACTTCTTCCACCCAGACCCAATCCCCTGTACCTCTGCCTATCCCAAGCACACCATCAGACCAGCCTGCACACACGTCAACACACAAGGGAAGCTCAGGCAAACATAGGCACCACACATCCCACAGGCACTCACACAAGCATCACCCACATACAGACACAGCAACATCCACTGCCTCCACTGTGTCCCCCTCCTCGTCGTCTCCCTCCTCCCTCCCAGTGTCGTCTACACTCTCACCTGCATGCACTACCACTATAGCCACTAGGACTCGCACCAGCACAATCACCACCACACCCCGCTCGCCTGCACTCACCACCCCCACTCCCATTTACAGGTCCCCTGTATCCTCTCCCAGTGTGTCTGTGACGCCTCCTCCCAAAGTACACAAACGCGGGCACACACACACCCAACATCCATCCACCTCACAACAGCCTCCAGAACATGCACCTGCACCCAAATCATCAAAAGTTACACCTCCTACAACCACCTCCTCTTCCCCCACTCCCAGACCCCCTCCAGCTACCCGTCCCAGTGTTCGTCAGAAACTTTTCCTGAGCAACGTTGACCTCTTTCCCACCACCCCCACCTCCAATTCATAGGTCCCGTACTAGCACCTCAGCCAAAAAATCTCCGGTACCAGTGGTGCCTGTTAGAGGTATGTGGAGTGCACCGGGCACCAGGGCAGCCAGTGTGACACGGAGCCAAAGCACAGCCAGTCCCCCCCCTGTGAAGCACCAGAAGTTGGACAGTGCCCGACGGGATAGGGGGAAGACTCCAGCCGGCAAAGCCGCTCACAAGGGTCCCGGGGGGAGTGTAGACTCAGCTGTGACTCCTCCCAAGGTGGGGAAGGGGCAGAAGAAAGCGCCAAAGTCTGGGAAGAGCAGCACGGTGGAGAAGGCCGCCATCATCCCCGCTGCCCAGGAGGCCACCGCCATCCCGATCGTCACTGGTCAGGAGACCACCGACAGAGTCAGTGCCCAGGAGGGCAGTCCCATCGTCACTGGTCAGGAGACCACCGCCAGAGTCAGTGCCCAGGAAGGCCCCGGCAGCCACAGCCCCGCTGGGCAATGAGGGACCGCCATGGCAAACACCACTGCACAGGTCAGAGACACCAAAGTCAAGCACTGCTGAACAGGGCAAAAACCGCTGAACAGGGCAACGATCGCCATGGCAAGCACCGCTGAACAGGTCAGAGACAGCAAAGTCAAGCACCACTGAACAGGGCAAAGACCGCCATGGCAAGCACCGCTGCACAGGTCAGAGACAGGAAAGTCAAGCACCGCTGAACAGGGCAAAGACCGCCATGGCAAGCACCGCTGAACAGGTCAGAAACTGCAAAGTCAAGCACCGCTGAACAGGGCAAGCACCGCCAAGACAAGCACCGCTAGCCCATGTGCGGAAGGGGCAGTGACGGAACTGGGACCGTCACGGGGAGAGTGATGCACTGTGGGCACCAGTCCCCCTCCAGAACCAGTGGAGAACAGCATCCACTACCTCAGTCCTTAACAGGATGAAGCACTCTGGCCACAAAGCCACCTCCAGAACCAGTGGAGAACAGCATCCACTACCTCAGTCTTTAACAGGATGAAGCACTCTGGGCACCAGTCCCCTCCAGAATCAGTGGAGAACAGCATCCACTACCTCAGTCCTTAACAGGATGAAGCACTCTGGCCACAAAGCCCCCTCCAGAACCAGTGGAGACTGTCATCCACTTGAGACACTGTGGCTTTGCACTCCCCAAGATAAAGCAGTGGGCAAACCACACACTGAAAAGACTTGTGAGACTGTGGCTTTGCACTCCCCAGGATGTGGCTTTGCACTCCCCAGGATGGTACAGTGGGCAAACCACCCACTGAAAAGACTTGTGAGACTGTGGCTTTGCACTCCCCAGGATGGTACAGTGGGCAAACCACCCACTGAAAAGACTTGTGAGACTGTGGCTTTGAACTCCACAGGATGGTACAGTGGGCAAACCACCCACTGTAGAGACTGTAGAGACTTGAGAGACTGTGGCTTTGCACCCCCCAGGATACATCAATGGGCACGGAGCCCTGTCGTGGATCTGGCGTGGTGCTGTCACCCGGCTGAGGTGCCCCCCCCCTTCCCTTCCCCCTGAGGTGCCTGTTGTGTATCGATCTGATGCCCCAGCAGTGTTCTCTCCATTTCTGGTCAGGTATCGTGTGTGGGCCTCGCCCATGGATTTTGGGCCCAGTGGTCCACAGACATTGAATGGTGCATACCTGCACTACTAATCATGATGTATATTTTGTTGAATGTATATATATATCTGTATATATTAGCTTACTGTATTTTGATACATTACAATGGTTGAACTCATTTCCTTTTGTCTTTGCATTCTTCCTTGGGGGTTGGGGGTTGTTACTGTACTGTTTTGGATATGCATTGGTGTGTGTGTTGTAGTGGGTGAGGGTCGGGGTGGGGGTGTTGTGTGTGTGTGTCACTGACTTTTGCCTCCCCCTCCGCTATGTCGTAGGTGCAGTACTCACCGTTGTCTTCGGCGCCGGCGTTGCTGATGATCGTAGAGGAGCAGGAAGACTAACACAGGGAGTATTTGGAGTTCCGGCTCTACACACTCCACTTCCTCGTGGAGTGTGTAGAGGTGAGCGTTTTCCCATTGAAATGGCTGTTTCCGCTGTGTTTTTATCCACAGTGAATCCGCCCCGGAAAAGGTGGCAGATTGGTAGGTCGTGATACTGTGGGCGGTACTTTGTCTCCCGCCTGTATGTTGTCGGTGACCGCCGCGCTGCTTGTCTGTACAGCCGTGGCGGTCGGAGTGTTAAAGTGGCTGTCTTTGTTGGCGGTTTCCGCCACGGTCATAATTCCCTTCTTTTTTTCGCCGGCCTGTTTGCGGTCTTACCGCAGCTTTAACACCGTCCGCCAGGGTTGTAATGACCCCCGTAGTCTGGTGCATAAGGTAGTGTAGGAGATGGTGTTGAAGGCAGCGGAGGGGTCGAGTAGGATGAGGGCAGCTGTTTCTCTGTGGTCTAGTGGGGTGCGGATGTCATCCATGGCCACGAGGAGAGCAGTTCCGGTGCTTGGTTGCATCTGCACCTCCTAGCACCCTACATGTCATCCTGATTTTTAGAGATACACTCGGGATGTAGGGTAAGGTTCTGAGAGGAGGGCCTTCCAAGATGACGTCTTCTCACTTTGTACCCCCAGTTGTCGACCTTGGAATTAAAGGAGGAACTCTCATTTCATTATTTGAATCTATACTTCAATTCCCTCTTTTCCCTAGTGGTGACCCCAGTATAGAAGAAAGGTAAATCTACTTACGAGCAACTGGAAGGCCTCAAGCAAGGATTAAGGCCCTCATTTTAACCCTGGCAGTCTTTTAACCGCCAGGGTTAATGTGGCGGTAGTACCGCCAACAGGCTGGTGGTACATACCACCACATTATGAGTGTGGCAGGTTGGCTGCACTCATACCGCCATGGAATACCACCATAGTTTCTGTGGCGTTAGCATAGGCCACGAAAACCATGGCAGTAGGCCCTACCGGTGACAGGGAAATCCTTCACTGTCACCAGAAGCTGGCTCCCCCACCCATTACACACACCTGACACCCCCTCCATCCAAAAACCCATCCCCCGATTCAAACAGCACCACCCTCTCGGATACATGCATTCACCTCCCACCCCCCAAACGCACAGACACGCACCCACCACACACCTGGCCCCACCCCCACAACCACACATGTACACATCATCCTTCCTCCCCCACCCTCACTACAGTCACAGCACCCCACACCCCCACATACAAGCACACAGAAACCCACACGCACCACGCATACATTCATTCACTGGCATACACGCATTCACTCATTCACTGGCATACAAGCATTCATCCAGACATACTCACACGCATTCTTACACACAGGCACACTGACATGCACTCTCTTCAAACATTCTTACACACATTCACCCACACTCATACAACCACGCATACACACACTGACGCATTCACACACACGCTCACACACTCAGACACACAACACCTCCCACCTCTCCACCCCCCACCCCTGTCAGAAACCCAACTTACCTTGGGCAAGGAGGTCTTCCAGCAAGGAACGGAAAGTGGCGCTGCTCGCGCCAGCAGCGCCCCGCCATCAGAACACCACCAGGCCATATTGCAGCTCAAAATACTGCTGGTGGCGTTCTACTGGTGGGGCGGTGATGGTGTTAGCAGCGCCAGGTCACCACCTTCTGCCAGTATGAACACTGCTGATTTTCCACCCTTATTGTGGTGAAAGACAGGCAGTGCTCATAATCTGGCGGACAGATGGTTGCCGCCGCAGTGGTATGGTGGAGGCGGTCACCGTGGCAGTCGCCGGTTGTTATCGCCAATGTTAAAATGAAGGCCCCTAAGTGTCTTCAGTTGCTCTTCACCTGGGGGATTGTTTGTACTTATGCCTAATGTAAAAACATCATAGCATGCATACAAATAATTGGACTCTCTTCTTTGATTAATATAGATATGAACACTTTCTACTACTAAACAAAGCTTTGATCGTACTCATCACCCTGGAATTAAAAAAAATAGGGCACAGTTCTCAGAAGTTCATTGCAATCCTTATGAAAACCGTTGTTCGTAATGCTAATGTTTTATGTTTTGCAGAGGGTTGTATAACTGTGCGATGTGACCAATCATAGAATTTACTTGAATGAATGCGAGATTTTCCCACTGACAACTTTAACTATTCATGCACACTCTTGTGCTGTAAAATAGTTTTTAACAATAAATTCCTAGATTTCCAAAAGGCTGGTGAGCTCTTAGTTGTAGCACCTGGGTGCCTTGTAATACAATGATTCTCTGTCTTTTGATCTATACTTTTTTTTTAAATCATGTGTGGCTAGCTAAGCAGCTTAACAACTGTTCTCCTCTGTCGCTGTGCCGCACTGCTTTCGTTACCGGACTTCCGTTGACTTTCCTTGACTAACTTGTTTTCTTTTCTTTCTTACAGGTGACTGAGGAGCTGAAGCTCTCTGGGCAGGTTTGGATTCTCTCTGCATGAAGAGACGCAGAGCAGACAAATGTAGGTTCTTCCTGTTAGCAGGTCTCGTCATGGAACAAGATGTTGCAGTTGTGGTGGGGTTTAAATAGACCATGCCCTGACCGCACCCAAAGACGGCTGCCTTGGGATCAAAGCGTTTCAAGAGTTTGCATTGAAACTAACTCCCAACAAGCACAGGCATAAGCAAATTAATTGTCTTTGATAAACGATGAAAAAACCCAACATGCACAGGTATAAGCAAATTGATTGTTTTCAACAAACAAGTTGTTCCTTAAATTACATGGCCACAAATCAATGAACAACCATGAAAACAAACAATTAACGTTGACCATTAAAATACAGCATCATAGTGAACGGACCAACTGATATTCTGGAGACCTTTAGGCATGTGATTCCTGACAAGCTGACTCCACCATTGACAGTGAGATCCTTACACAGTTCTCTAGATTTCCCACTGGCCAGTCAGGTCATGTTTGGGGAAGGGAGATGAAGAACCATATTACCCTGACTTCCATTTGATATTAGTAGAAATATCTCAAGGGGCAGAGGTAGGTCTTGGTCAGACCCAGTTGCCCATTGCAAACTTGTAAATGAAACCTTCCCTGGGCCGAACTGCTCTGCTCCCCAGTATCCTTCCTCTATCTTTTGTTTTGACAGTATAAATAACAAGTACTGGCAAAACCAACAGGTCTTGCCTATGTGAGAACTATTGGTGTTGTGAATGTCTTTTAACTATGTTGTGCAGGTGTGGCTGCTGTTCATCATAGCTGAACAGTAGTGGTGTGATGAACAGTAGAGTGGCATAGAGTGGAGTGGCATAGAGAGAGTAGTGTAGAGTGGCACGGAGTGAAGCGGTGTAGATTGGAGTGGCATAGAGTAGAGTGGCATAGATTGGAGCGGCATAGAGCATAGTGGCACAGAGTAGAGTGGCACAGAGCGGTGGAGTGATGTAGAATGGCATGGAAAGACAGAGCAGAGTGCCGTAGCGTGGAGCAGAGTAGAGAAGAGTAGAGTGGTGTGTAGTCGAAATCAGTCTCATAGATTAAAGTGATGTGGAGTGGCATGAGTAGAGTGGCACAGAGCAGAGTGGCACAGACCACATCAGCACATAGTAGAGGGGCATGGCATTGAGTGGAGTGGCATAGAGAAAAGTAGAGTGGTGTAGAGTGGAGTGGTATGGAGTTGTGTTGAGTGAAAATGCACAGAGTGGAGTAGAGTGAAGAGTAGAGTGGTGTAGAGTGAAGGGGCACAGAGTAGAGTGATGTAGTGTAAAGTGGTGTAGAGTAGCATGATGTTGAATGATGTAGGGTGGCAATGTGTTCAGTGGAGTGGCGTAGAGTGGAGTGGTGTGGTGTAGAGTGGCAAAGAGTAGAGTGGTGAAGCATGGAGTGGCAAAGAGTAGAGTCGTAAAGCATAGAGTGGCAAAGAGTGAAGTGATGTGGAGTGGTGTAGAACAGAGTGGCATAAAGTAGATTGTTGTAGAGTGACACAGTGTTGTGTGAAGTGGTGGAGAGTGGCATAGAGTGGAGTGTCAGTGAGTGGCATGCAGTGGCATAGAGTGGTCTGGCATAGAGTGGTGTGGCACTTAGAGTGGCATACAGTGGAGTACCACAGAGCATTGTGGAGTGACATAGAGTGGAGTTCAGTGGGGTGAAGTGGCACAGAGTGAGAGTGGGGTGGAGTGGCATAGAGTAGAGAGGCACAGAGTGGAGTGGTGCAAAGTGGGCAGTTAAACTTGCAAGCTGCCCTTCCTGAATGTCGCTGCATGGGGTCCCATAAGAAATTTACTTGTTCATTTTCTATTTTTGCACTTGTAAAGTTCTGTATTCACCCAAGGGTATCATGGTGCTAAAACCTAAAACAGTAATAGTGAGCAGGCAGGATGTACTGAAAGAGCAACTCAGTTGTAAATAGGGAAAAGACAGGTTTTCAAGTGTCACCTAAATTTCAGCAAAGAAGGCTCAGTCTGTAAAAAAATAGGTAGCTTGTTCCAAAGTTCTCCTGCTGAAACTGAGAAGGTCCAGCCACCCAATGTGGTCCACTAGAATGTGGGAACTGTCACTCAACAAGCCTTCTCTGATCTGAGACTGCGATTTTGTTTATAAAAGGAACATCTAAAAAACGCTTTTGATGAGTACTGTGAAGGAGAGAAAATGAAGATCTAGCTGTCAAAGCATTCTGCGATGGCTTATTGTAGTTTATTAGTGACTGGGGAACCAGCCCCTTATTTAACTCCTGGCCATACTCCCTGGGAGAGATCACTTCTCTTCAGATTTAGAGCTGGCACTGTTTGGAGGACTATTTGTTTTCACAGTGATTTTGACCTGGTGGGAGTAGCCGTATCGCTTTGTCCATGTGGCATGGCTACTGAACAGTCACTTCTGCATTGTATCTTTTTAGGGTCGAGCCTGCGTTGCATGTGCTTGTGCATGCGTATTGCTAGTGAGACACTTTAGGAATTAGAAAAGGGCTCGGAGCCCCGTCCACGTCAGTGTCTTTCATTGGTTCGTGGGCTTGCCGGTTAGAATCTGCTTGCTTTGATTAGTGGAAGGCACGCATACGTCATGCCTTTTCCGGTGGTTAGCCCTCCTCGTAGCGCAGCGACCAAGTACAGAAAACATGCGAGGCTTGCTGTTTCCTGTCAGGTTTGTGGACTACATTTCCTCTATTTTCGCAGCACGATCTCGCTTGGCAGAAGTCGAGCACTTTGCATAATATGGACCCTGTTACACAGTTAATTGCACTTTTGCCCGTTATGTACATAATTGCACTTTTACCGATAGGTTTCATTACGAGTGAACTACAGCAGCGGGATCGCTCTGTTTTTTTCTTTTAACGTGGCAAGAAAAATCCGGTTGGGAGTTTACAACTGGTAATAGCTGTGAGAGAGCTTATTTAATATTACATATTATAGACGTGAGATGCTTATGTCTAACAATGCTGTACTAAATAAAACATTCATTAAAGTGTACTCACAAATATGGAGAATCATTAATATGTATAAACTAATGTCAACTGTAAGAAATAATCGTTTATAGTTTGCCTAACGGAGTACATTAAAACGTATAGAACTGCATTCATTAGAACTCGTATATATTAAGTTAGCATGAGCCAAGCAGAAGCTGTGTAGCTCTCATATTAAAAGCATATTTTTCCTGTCTCTTCAGTGTGCAGACTTGCAAACGACCATGACCCAGCTATTGTTCTTTCTGTAATAGTTTGAAACATGGGGACATTTTCCCATCCGCATGCTAGCATCTTTTAGTATAAAATGATGTGCTTCGAAACATTTGTAGATACTTCCAAGGACAATGGGACGAGGGAAAGAGAACTTTTAACCTGAGATGTGTGCCAAGATGATGAAGTAACCCCGGATATGCCACCTACGGAAAGCCGATTATGAAGACCAATCAGAAGACCAAACAATATCGAGAGATGACAAATGCATTACTTAATGTATAATTTGATAGGTTAACAATGATGGGGTGTATTGACCAACCAATAGAATTTTGGGGGAATGAATTACTAGAAAGGGATAAAAACCCATGACACAGGAAATAATCATCATTAGGTAGGGAATGATATTGATTGCATCCTGAAACTCTGTCACACTATTTTGTGACTCGAGGTTTAGACAAACCATCCTTGGCCATATTACTGCCCTTCACACTTTACTCCTTATGAGGAGAGTGTCTTGCCTCTAACTTAGATAGACTGACGGCGATCTAACTGATGTCCTGAAGACGAAGACTGATCCTGAATGCTGACTTAATCAGAGGAGGGTAATTATAAAATTGCTAATAAAAATTCATTTTGCCTTTCTTTCTAGGTACCAACTGCTGTATGTTTTATTAGAGACCGTAGTTAGATGTTTTCCAAATTGGTGTTCAAAATTGTTTTGCATGACGCCCAACATGCTAATGCTAATTAGAGGGTAGACGAGGTATTCATTCTGACTGACAAACTGACGTGACTGACATGGTGCTATGCTGAACTAGTATCTTAGAAAGTTCGATGTGTTATAATCTGCTTATATCTATCTGATTGTCTATGCTACTGATCTTTGCATTATTGAAAGCTTATTGTGGTTGTCATCTTGTAATCGTGCTTATATGCTTATTGACTTTGAGATTAATGCCTTTGCTACTAGATTGTAATCAATAGTGAATAAAACTTATAAACTTCATTAAGGTGTGGTTATTCATTTCTGAAAGGTCATGGTTGCGCCGAATGTTTATTAATGTCTAAAGTAAGATATATTTTGGTGTTAAATGTTGACAATGTTATTGACATATTGATTGATATTTTGATCAGTTATCTCGTCCTACGGTGTCTCACCACTGGGCCCAAAGATTCATTGGCCTAAAACGAGTCCTGATGTGTATAAATTGACATAGACGGACGCGTTAACAGTTCTGGTAGCAGAGTACGGTTTGGCCCTTGGGGGCCCTAGGACGGAGTTTTCACTGTTCAATTGTTTTCTTGTGATAATGCAAATTGGAAAGATGATGAGTTGCTAGATTTGCCATGGGCTTTCCCGGGATCTCGGAGCCTGCCTAAATGAGTTGGGAATGTTCTCAGCGCCATAGTATGTGTGGTTAGGGACTTTTGCGCTTATTAAATCTTATGCACTTTTGCAGGTGGTTGTGAATATTTGAGTGTGATTAGGCCAAATTAAGTGTTGTTTAGAAGGAGTGGGCGTACTCCACAGCATGAGAGTAGGGAAGTCGGCGTACTTCATGTGAATGCAGCGCTTGTTGCTCAAAATTATCCACGTGGTTGGTTGTTGTATACGGGCCTATTGAGGTCTAAGACTCCGGAGTATGATGTTAAAATGGTTTATGTTGTAATCTGTGCGGTTTAATAGGTCAATCGGGCGTGGTTGACAGGTCGAGTTTCGAGTTATGATGCATGCGTGTAACCTTCGATGGAGATTTGACAAGTTCTAAAGTGCACTAGAAGGAGTCATTGACAAGTCGAGAGTAGGATTTGCAGGTCAAATTCTGCTTGCGTATGAGGGAACTGAGAAGGAGAGAGTAGCGGCCAAGGCTTCAAGTGAAATCTCTGTAAAGTTTTGAAGCAAATGTGTTACCCTTCCTGTAGTAAACCAGCAGATTTGTGTTGTCATTTAAGTGCTAGCAATAATTTGCATTAGTTGTATGAGTTGTAAGGAGTTAGTGAGGTGTGGACAAGCCGCAAGACTTTGTCAGCTGCAGTGTGTGTGAGTGTGACGTCAGTGGTGCCGCGCTGGGATAGGTCAGATGTCGAGAGGGGTCGCGCACGGATTGGCTGCCGTCCGTGAGAGGCAATAGGTTGAGTAAAGGGTAGGTGAAGAGTGTCCTGGGAACTAAGCCGTTTTTCTGGGAAAAAATAAAATAAAATGAATTTTGTTAAGGCATTCAAAAGCGCTTTGAAAGGAGATGTATATATTGTTGCAACTGATGGAGAACCTACCCCACCTGAGGGTACACCAGCTTACACGGTTATGAAGGAAAAGGGTGTTGCACCGTGTTTATGGATAAAACAATGGTGTAAACTAACAGAGAAAGAAGGGTGTCTAGCGTTTCCCGAGCATGGAACGTTTAATCAAAAGGTGTTAGAAAATCTGAGGTGGATGTTAAGTATGCAGAAACCACCTCCTCGACCAGCACAATATGAGGCTTTGGCAATTTGGGACCTGATGGCTCTTAAACATAGACAAGAAAGATTTCACAAGAGATTGACAAGAGCAGAAAAATCCTATGCAGAGGCTAGATGGGACAATGAGAACAAAATGTGGAGACGAGGAATAGTGGATGGGTTGAAGCTGTTTCCGGCAATAACCCAGGGAGAGGAAATACAGGGAAAGAAAGCTTCTTGCAAAACTGACAAAGAACCAGGCAAAAACAAAGAGAATAAAAGATCTTGGGAAGAAGAGGATGACTCAGATGATGAGGCGTTTATGGATAGATTGTTACATGATCGTCCGCCACCATACGCGGTGAACGACCGCGCTCCAAGTACTAGCTTGGATCCTGGGAACCAGACGAAAGAAAAGGGTGTTACTGATACAGTGCAATCTAGCGATACAGCTTTGATACAGAATGGTGTCAGTGTACCCACTGCTCCAGACCCGCCGATACAGTTACAGCCTCCACCACAGATAAAAAGAATTTATCCCGATGTTCCAGTGCTTGAGACTACTACGAACTTGGTGGTGCAGCCAGACCCGATATATACAAAGCCAAGGTTAATGCAGATTGAGACAACTCCACAGTTAGTGTCACAACCGCCACAACTGATACCTGGGTATAACCCAGTAGCGGGTCCTTTAAAAGAACCTGCATCAGGATTATTAGATCAGACCTATGGTGTTGAAGCTCCAAGAAGCTTGGGAGCAGGCCAGACACCTGCCGCTATATCACTACCCATTACAGTTGGTCCCCCGGTGCCGTTGTATGCACAGGAGAAAACAAGGATGTGTGAACAGGGAGTCATAACTCATGAAATGATAAGAGGAGGGCCTATTATAACCCCACAAATATTGGCACAGAGAGGACAGGCTTGTGAACAATCAAGACCCTTAATGGACCTTAGTCCAATAGGGGCACCTCTTGAGGCAATGCGACAAGCAGGATTGGGAGTCCTGACTCCCCAAACTATGAGTACAAATACCTCATATACTCCAATGATACATGCAGGGAACATTTCACTGCAGGGTTTTACAGTACAACAGTTAAATGAGTGGTTAGAGAAAACTTGCACATCACAAGAGGCTACAGCAACTGCAATCGAACCTGAGAAAGAGAAACACGATGAATACCTAAATCTAGTACGACTAGGAGCAGAAGCTGTTGAATTGGTGGAAGGAACAATGGGAGTAAATAGGTTGGAGTCTTACACTGAGACAGAATTAAGGTACTTATGCCCTAAAATCACCAAAGAGGTAGGCAAAGTACACCAGAAATTAACGAATTTGGCAGACAAATACAATATCGACATTGGAAACACGAAACATCTGAAACGAAGTTACAGATTAGATTTTGACTCAAAAGATTTTGAACACATGAGATCTGCAGGCATGAAGACACATTTGAAAGAGCTGCTGCAAAGCGCACAAATTTGGGGAGCATTAGAGAAATGGGAAGGCCGATGGATGAAGAAAAGAGACAAGGGGAAAAGAGATAGTCCAGTATCTAATGAAACAACAGTCCCACCAAACCTAGAGACAGTGAAAATCCTACCTATGAGAGAAACAGCTGGTGGTGTTTTGGTGCATGTGCCTTGGTCCAGGGGAGACATTTAGGGCCATATGTACGAACACATTTTCCCATTGACACAGAATGGGAAAAACCCTTTGCTACATCTGCCCCTTTGTCCTTTACGAATGATTATCCCAGGTTAAGAGAAAAACCGATTGAGTGGTACCAACAGACAGATAGATTCGTGAAGCTTTCGAAGTGTCTCTGGGAAGACTTAAATACCTTGTTTGAGATTATTGTTCCGCCAGACTTGTGGCTTGAGTGTAAAAGAGGGGTAGATTGGCCCACAAAGGAACCAGCAAGGGATAAAGTGACTGGAGCGCCTTCTGAAGAGGTGATGAAATATTATCATAAAGTAATTGAGTTTTTGAAATAAAAGGTGTCGCCGAAGGTGACTGATTGGCAGAAAATCGACCGGACCTCTCAAGAGGTTAAAGAGTCGATACATGCATATTATGAAAGATTGTTGAAGGCATTCAAACATTACAGTGGTACTGAAACAATTGAACCGAAGGACATGAACCATCTTGTGTTCAGATTTGTCGAAGGGCTGAGACCGGAGGTCAGCCAAATGATTAAAAATCATTTGATTTGTTGGCAAGCTAAACCGATTGATGAAGTATTACAGTACGTGAAATACTGTAGTGACGAAATTGAGTTAAAGCAGAAAAAGTTGAAGGAGAAGGTGATGGTGATGCAGATAAGGGCTGCACAGGCTGGAATACAGGGAAATGGTGTTCAGCAAATGATACAGCAACAACCGCAATTGAATGGTGTGTTTCAGGCACAGCCAAGAGGTTGAAGTCGAGGGTTTGTGAACCGTGGTTCGGACATGAATAATGTTGTTGTTCAAGGTGATGGTCAAGGAGTGAAAAAGATGTCACCATGCCATGCGTGCGGGGGCGTGGGACATTGGAAACAGGATTGTCCAAATATAATACAGGATGGTACAGTTCAGGAGAGTATCAATGCCGGTACATTGCAAAATTCACGAGGTTCAAGAATGAGACACCCGAATCAGAACTATCAAAATAATTTGGTACAAATGTCAGGGGTGCAACCTATGCAGCAAATGCAAATGCCGCGTTTCCAAACAGTGTCAGTACAACCAATGCAACAGCAGATCCCTATGGTGCCTAGACAGCAAATGCAGTTACCCCTAGCTCCGATGGGACAGCAACAGGTGATGCTTCCTCAACAGGTCACAGGTCAAGTAACAAATCAAAACAACACTGTACAACAATTCCCATTACGAGGTGAAAATGAGATGAACGAGGACTGGTCAGATGATAGCTCCGACAGTGAAGAGTGCAGACTCGCCGCATCCTTAGAGGTAGACCAGAGAGGCCCATATGTGGAGGGAAAGGTAATGGGCTACAAAGTCTCATTTTTAGTCGATACAGGAGCTACACGCTCTACGGTTCGCAGTGCAGAGGTACTGAGATTACCTCTCTCAGGGCGCACCATACGAGTGGTTGGTGTGGCTAATCAGTACCTGACTAATCCAATCACTGACCCAGTGCAGGTTGAAACTGGAAATTTCCAGGGCCTGCATAGATTTGTTGTATGCCATTCAAGTCCAGTATCCTTGTTAGGAAGAGACTTATTGTGCAAAACCAAATGTTCAATTACCTGTTCCAATGGTGGAATAGAGGTTCAGACAAACAGTGATGATGAGGCAGATGAGGGTCAATTGATGGAAGAAGGAGGAGAGATGAATGAAGATTACCCTCTAATTACCCTTTTCCCAGTGTTCACCTTGATCGATCTACCTGCTGATCTGCAAGGATCGGTGATAGAGAAGGTGTGGGATTTGACTGGAAAGGAGGTTGGATTAATAAAGGGAGTGAAACCAGTTGAGGTGCAGATAAAACCGAATGCAGTGTTCCCACAAGTGTCACAATATCACATGACTCAGGATGTCCTTATTGAAGTAACACAGATTATTGCAGATTTTCTCAGACAGGGAGTTTTGAAAGAGGTCCTGAGCAGTCCGTGTAACTTTCCAATTATGGGTTTGAGGAAGCCCTGTGGGAAAGTTCGAATTGTGCAGGATTTGAGAAAAATAAACGAAATTGTGATAAAATGCTGCCCTGTGGTTCCCAACCCAGCAGTAATAATGTACCAGGTTCCTTGTGATGCTGAGTGGTTTACTGTAGTAGACCTATCACAAGCGTTTTTCTCGATTCCACTTCACGAAGACAGCCAGTTTTTGTTCAGTTTCAAATTCCTGGATAAGGTATACAGTTGGTGCAGAATTCCTCAGGGGTTTTCTGAGTCACCATCCATCTTCAATCAGATATTGAAGAAGGATTTGGAACCTCTTGTGCTACCTTATAATTCGACTCTTGTGCAGTACATTGATGATTTGTTGATTGCATCCAAAACCAAAGACAGCTGCAAATATGATACCATTGCCTTATTGAATCATTTAGGGAAAAACGGACATAAGGTGTCACCTAAAAAGCTGCAGTACTGCCAAAAAGAAGTAAAATATTTGGGGCATCTAATTGAAAAAGGGTCTCGAAGAATATCAAAAGAGAGAATAACAGTTGTTTTACAAATGAATCCGCCAACAACAAAGAGAGATGTCAGAATGTTCTTGGGAATGGTGGGCTACTGTCGCCAGTGGATACCCAACTTCTCGATCATTTCAAAACCATTAAAACTGACAGGAAAGGAAGTTAAGGATGAACCATACACAATCACATTGACAAAAGAAGAGCTTGAGTCATTTCTAGAACTGAAAGAATGCATGTGCAGGGCTCCAGCATTAGGAATGCCTGATTATGAGAAACCATTTTTGTTGTTCTGTCATGAACGTGATGCTTGTTCTTTGTCTGTTTTAACACAGGTCCATGGAGATGCAAATCGCCCTGTAGCATATTTTTCAGCTACTTTGGACCCTATCGCAGCAGCCTTACTGGGTTGTTTGCGAGCAGTCCCAGCAGTTGGTCAAAGCCTTTCACAATGTGAAGGCATAGTCATGGGATATCCCTTGACAGTATTGGTTCCACATTCTGTTGAAATTCTGCTGACACGAACTAAGACACAACACATGACAAATGCCCGACTTACCAAATATGAGACAATTATTCTGGGGTCACCAAATGTCACATTGAAAAGGTGCACTGTACTGAACCCGGCAACTCTACTTCCCATTGAAAATACAGAAATAAAGGATGGGGAAGAGTTTGAGCATGATTGTCTGGAGGTAACTGAGCTCAGTACCAAACCTCGCTCAGATATAAAAGATACCCAGTTAAAGGAAAACGATTACATTATGTTCGTTGATGGGTCCTGTCTAAGAGATTCATCAGGAACCTTGAGAGCTGGTTATGCAGTATGTACCATATCTGGTATAGTGGAGGCCTCCTGGCTCGAGAAAGTGTTTTCTGCACAAGTGGCAGAATTGGTAGCTCTCACAAAAGCCTGCCATGCTGCTGTAAATCTGAAAGTCACAATCTATACAGACAGCAGATACGGATTTGGAATTGTACATGATTTTGGTCAACTCTGGTCACAAAGAGGGTTCATGACATCCTCTGGTTCACCAGTGAAAAATGGAGAACAGATAAGAGATTTGTTACATGCGATTCAGTTGCCTCTCGAAATTGCTGTGGTGAAGTGCAGTGCTCACACCAGATCACAAGATTTTGTGTCAATGGGGAATGGTTATGCAGACCAAGTTGCCAGATTTTGTGCATTGAACTGTATATCTTTTAAAGAGCAGTGGGAACTGTTACCACAACCTGAGAATGACACAGCCTTAAGTCTAGCATTACGAGTGGTTGATACTTTAGACGAATTAAAGACATTACAAAGCCACGTTGGTAAGGAAGAAAAACGTTCCTGGCAGAAAATGCAGTGTGTACAGAGAGCAGATGATATTTGGGTATCAGGAGAGGGAAAACTAGTTTTGCCAAACAGTCTTCTGTCACAATTTGCCCGATTGTATCATGGGCAGGCACATTTGGGAAGAGATGCCATAATCAGATCATTTAAGATTGATTGGTTCAATCCAAAATTCAGACATGCCGCAGAGATTACTTGTCACAGATGCGTCATTTGTCAACAGATGAACGCTGGAAAAGGAACTGTGGTAACTTTGAGCCACATTGGGAGAGCTGGTGGTCCATTTAATAAGATACAAATGGATTTCATTGAAATGCCTGTTTGTGGAGGTCTGAGATACGTGCTGGTGATTGTGTGTGTTTTTAGCCATTGGATTGAGGCATATCCCACACGTAGGAATGACAGTCTTACAGTTGCAAAACTACTACTCAGAGAATTAATACCCAGGTTCGGGTTTCCGGTTTCTATAGAATCGGATAGGCGAAGACACTTCTACAATGAGGTGATTAAGCTTCTGTGTGCCGCACTCAACATTGAACAAAAGCTGCATTGTAGCTTTCGCCCTGAAGCATCAGGACTAGTTGAGCAGATGAATGGTACTTTGAAATCAAGAATAGCAAAAATGTGTGCAGCAACAAACATGAAGTGGCCAGATGCATTGCCTCTAGTGCTGATGTCTATGAGAAACACGCCAGATAAGAAAACTGGATTGTCCCCACATGAAATCCTCATGGGCAGAGCAATGGTGTTGGATTACTGCAAAAGTTTGGCTGACGTGATTCGCTCTTTCTCTCACCAGGTGGAAGCTAACACGTTACCACCAATCGGCGAACCAGGACACTCTCTGCGAGCTGGAGATTGGGTGGTTGTCAAGAAGCACGTAAGGAAATCGTGTCTTGAGCTGCGTTGGAAAGGGCCATATCAAGTGATATTGAAGACCACCACTGCTGTGAAGTGTGCCGGGGTTCCCAACTGGATACATGCCAGTCATACAAAAAGGGTAGCGTGTCCTGTTGAAGAGGAACTTGAAAATTCCGGTACAGCAACTTCAAGAGGAGAAGTCTCAGAGTCAGAGATCAGTCAAGAAGGATCTGAGACTACAGGAGATCCCGCTGAGAACAGCCGTGTCCCTCAAACTATCAGTGAGTTCGAGAGAGGTGACGAAGTGCCAATCTCAGTGGAGGCAGCAGGAGAACAAAGTCAAGGAGAGGTT
The DNA here is from genome assembly GCF_031143425.1 of Pleurodeles waltl. NCBI lineage: Eukaryota > Metazoa > Chordata > Amphibia > Caudata > Salamandridae > Pleurodeles > Pleurodeles waltl. The sequence goes on from NC_090449.1 coordinate 981,407,528, forward strand.
CTCCCAGAAGCAGACGAATACAATTCAGAATCTGAATACAGTGTCGAACAAGGAGAGAGAGACGAAGAAGTGGCAAATTTAGATCAGAACGAATCAAGATCTGCCGAACGAGTTCCAAGCCTATCAAGAGAAAACACCATATTACCAGAAGAGGGTGCTGTCCAAGGCACTGAAGGAAAACGCCGAAGTAAGACGAACAGAGGTGACAATTGGCCAGACAAATCACACTTTAGAATAAGAGAAATAGCAAATGAAACAATAATAGAGGAAAGCAATACCTCACGAGCAGACGATCTGAGTGAAGGAGAACAGCAAGGTGAACGAAGAATAAAAAGAAAAAGAATAGCAAACAGAAGATATACCGGTCCTGAATGGGCATACGCTACAACCTCTGAATGGCAACAAGAATTCTTAGCATTCTGTTTTGATCGAGAAATACCAGGCCAGTACTACGGTACCTGAAGAATATACAACAAGAAAACTGAAGATAAAAAGATCGAAATTGTGAAAGCTGAAAAAATAATAAACAAGAATCTTAGAGAAGAAATAAAACTACCGGAAAGTGACATTAAACCTGGATTTGACTTATAGAAGCCTGATTACAACAAGCTGCTAACCTGAATTGACGAAAAGGGTCCTGGAGTGAGCGAAGACGCTGTAAATTACGCAGAAAGAGTTTGCTACTCAGAGTCGATTGTTAATCTGCTATTTGATTCTATACAAACATGGCTTATAGTAACAAAGGAAGTAAAGTGTGTGGCTGGTTAGGACTTATGATAGGTGTCGTATGCGCAATAATGATTGTGGGAGTGATTGTGGGAATGCCATGGAGAGAGAGTGAAAATAATATTGCAACTTCAAAACCTGAGACTACTACTACAACTAATAAACTATCACCATGGGAGAAATTTGAGCAAGACACAAGACATCTGCATGAGGGAACTAATGCAAAAGGGGAGCTTTCTACTAATGTTTTCTATCGCCTATTAAATGAGTATGTGGAAACTATGAATGCGAAAGACTGTTATGTGTGCACTAAAATTCCTTCATCTGTGCAGGAGGGAGTTACTTATCATAGCCTCCCTCTTACGTATGGGATCAGTTGTAGCTTGCTACTAACAAGATTTTATGATCAAGAGCATGTGCAATATTTTTATTCAAATTTAGATGCTGTGTTTTCTTTTGTGCCTGTTATTGAATTCTTAAATAAGTTAGCTAAAGAGCATGATATAAAATTAGTTAGAGGATTCTTTGAGCCAACACTAACATTTGGAACTGCTTATGCACATCGCAATAACTTAACATGCTTACTGTCTCCTGAAGAGAAAAGCTTTTTAGATCACACAGATGATAGACGAAAAGCATTAAAGGAAAGATTAGAAAAAGGCTTAGAAAAACGCACTTATGCAAATGATTATGCTTATACTGAAATTAAAACACAAGGCAAGTTAGCTATAGATGCATTATACGTAGGTAGACTCTGCATATATAGACCAAAATCTGATCAAGATAATTTGTTTGTGGGAACGAGTGAATGTAGGCATGTATTTTTGTTTCAGAGCAAATGGACCTTTATGTTAAATGGACAAGACCCAGCGATTCCTGGAATCTATTACATCTGTGGGTTAAATGCATATTACCGTCTCCCTAAGGGATGGTATGGGACATGTTATTTGGGAATAATATTCCCAAAGATTTACCAGATTGATGACTTAAAACAACTACCTAAAACGTCTGAATTACATCATACCAGACAAAAACGAGAATCAGTGGCGGCTGTCATTGGTGACATATTTGGAGCTATAATCCCTTCAGTGGGGGTTATTCTAAACTCTATGAAAATTCAAAAGTTGTCTACTATTGTGGATAACATGCTGACAAACTTTACAGGAGCTATACTTCTGATGGATACTGAACTTGCTGCAGAAAGAACTATGACTCTTCAAAACCGGCTTGCTTTAGACATTCTTTTAGCAAAGAGTGGAGGTGTGTGCAAAATGCTTAATGAACGACATTGCTGCTCGTATATACCTGACAATAGTAAGAAAATTAGAAACATGCTTACTAACCTGACTAGAGATAGTATAGATTTGAAGGATTTAAAAGAACTTGGTGTTTGGGAGAAATTTGGAAAGGGAATTGCCCGAGTGGGAAGCTGGTTTACCAACATTTGGAATGGGGTACTTGCAAAAATTATGATGGGATTATTAATTGTTCTGATTTGTTTATTGGGATTTTGGGGAATATGCAAAATTAATGAAAAGGTGAAAAGAAATTTGGTTAACAGAACAAAAAGAAACGAAGAAAGTGAAAGAGAGAAAATGTTTAATGAAATATGGGAAAGCTCACATAAGGGAAAAGATGTTGAAATGCACATTATGCGTAAAGTAAAGAATTAAAACCTGGAAGATTTGTGATGACGAGCGTCATCAGAGGTGGGACTGAGAGAGCGTATTTAATATTACATATTATAGATGTGAGATGCTTATGTCTAACAATGCTGTACTAAATAAAACATTCATTAAAGTGTACTCACAAATATGGAGAATCATTAATATGTATAAACTAATGTCAACTGTAAGAAATAATCGTTTATAGTTTGCCTAACGGAGTACATTAAAACGTATAGAACTGCATTCATTAGAACTCGTATATCTTAAGTTAGCATGAGCCAAGCAGAAGCTGTGTAGCTCTCATATTAAAAGCATATTTTTCCTGTCTCTTCAGTGTGCAGACTTGCAAATGACCATGACCCAGCTATTGTTCTTTCTGTAATAGTTTGAAACATGGGGACATTTTCCCATCCACATGCTAGCATCTTTTAGTATAAAATGATGTGCTTCGAAACATTTGTAGATACTTCCAAGGACAATGGGACGAGGGAAAGAGAACTTTTAACCTGAGATGTGTGCCAAGATGATGAAGTAACCCCGGATATACCACCTACAGAAAGCCGATTATGAAGACCAATCAGAAGACCAAACAATATCGAGAGATGACAAATGCATTACTTAATGCATAATTTGATAGGTTAACAATGATGGGGTGTATTGACCAACCAATAGAATTTTGGGGGAATGAATTACTAGAAAGGGATAAAAACCCATGACACAGGAAATAATCATCATTAGGTAGAGAATGATATTGATTGCATCCTGAAACTCTGTCACACTATTTTGTGACTCGAGGTTTAGACAAACCATCCTTGGCCATATTACTGCCCTTCACACTTTACTCCTTATGAGGAGAGTGTCTTGCCTCTAACTTAGATAGACTGACGGCGATCTAACTGATGTCCTGAAGACGAAGACTGATCCTGAATGCGGTCTTAATCAGAGGAGGGTAATTATAAAATTGCTAATGAAAATTCATTTTGCCTTTCCTTCTAGGTACCAACTGCTGTATGTATTATTAGAGACCGTAGTTAGATGTTTTCCAAATTGGTGTTCAAAATTGTTTTGCATGACGCCCAACATGCTAATGCTAATTAGAGGGTAGACGAGGTATTCATTCTGACTGACAAACTGACGTGACTGACATGGTGCTATGCTGAACTAGTATCTTAGAAAGTTCGATGTGTTATAATCTGCTTATATCTATCTGATTGTCTATGCTACTGATCTTTGCATTATTGAAAGCTTATTGTGGTTGTCATCTTGTAATCGTGCTTATATGCTTATTGACTTTGAGATTAATGCCTTTGCTACTAGATTGTAATCAATAGTGAATAAAACTTATAAACTTCATTAAGGTGTGGTTATTCATGACTGAAAGGTCATGGTTGCGCCAAATGTTTATTAATGTCTAAAGTAAGATATATTTTGGTGTTAAATGTTGACAATGTTATTGACATATTGATTGATATTTTGATCAGTTATCTCGTCCTACGGTGTCTCACCACTGGGCCCAAAGATTCATTGGCCTAAAACGAGTCCTGATGTGTATAAATTGACATAGACGGACGCGTTAACAGCTGTAACTCGGACAAATGCGAGACCCGTTGCATTGCAAATGCTTGTTTACAGTTGTAAGCATTTTTTGGTGCCATTTCTAAGAAAGCTGGGACACTAATCACTGCAGAGAAGCCGTATTCTATCTACACCAGCTGAGCTCGCCCGAGATATGTTTCTGTGTGAGTTCTTTTTTAAATACCGCCATTAGAATCAGACTGTCACTGGTCGAAGAACATTGTTCGCATGTGATCTATGTATTTGTAAACAACATTGAGATAGGCCATATGTCTTGATCCATTGTTTTTAAAGTTTTATTTTATTTATGTTGTCTTTCGTGTATAGTTTTCTTTAATGGTCGAAGTGGGACGAATAAAGATTTCAAACAACAACAAAAAGGAACATCTCAGTGATAGTGGGTTTGGACCATAATCATGGAATACCTTAGGAACTAAGCAAAGAGATTTAAATATAACTATGTTTAATTGAAAGTGAGTGTATTACATTAAGTGACGGTGAAATGGACTCCATCCTTTACATATTCAATACTAATCTTGCTGCCAAATTTTTAACAAGATGAAGCTCGTTTAATAATTTACATGGGAAGGCCAGATATATCACATTAAAACAGACTAATCTTGCAGACACCAGCACATCTTGGTGCGCACAATTGAAAAATACTCACCTTTATCCCTCCATTTGAGTACTGTGCCAGATTTCACACCTAGATTTTTTTACACACTTCGGGGGCAGATTTTCATCTAAAGAGAATAGCTAAAAATAAAAATTCAAGACTGGGGGTTCTCTAAATGGGAGCAGCATTTGTGCCCTATCTCCGCTTAGTTTAAATTGATTTGCGGCTCAGACTTCGACCCTTAAAAAACAATTGAGAAGATTCTCGGCTCTCATTTCAGGCTCAGTGTCCACTCTAAAAATAATTTCCATATGACCTGCCTACGTGTGTAGCCTCAATCAAAATAATTAATTTCAAAGTTTGGGAGGTGGCCTATGTACAGATTGAAAAGCATTAGTGACAGAACAGAGGCCTGATGTACCCCACAGCTAAATCATTTATCGGAAACAAATGGATCCATGGACATCTGAAACGATCTGTTTGACAAAAGCTTTCCAGTCACCCTAAAACCATGCCTCTGGTACAGAATACTTACAAGCAATCTATTAAAACTTTGTGGTTCGCAGATTGAAATGTCAATGAAAGGTCTAAAATCATCAATATGGTGGGTATATCCTGGTCATCATACAAATAGGCATAATCCAATAAGGCTGTCACTACTGATTCCGTGCTGCATCCAATATGGAAACCAGCTTGTACTGCATACTGGATGCAGCACATTTTAAGCAACTTGAGCCAAATGGGTGAATATTCCCTGATTAGGCAGATCCCACAAATGTGGCAATGGAGAAACATGCCTATAATTGTCCACTCAGAGGGTAACATAGTTTTTAACAATGGATGCCTGTTAGACCTTGTTAGCGCGTCAGAGCCTTAATAAGTAAACGTACACGGAGATGCGTTTAGGTCGACAAACCTTTGGACCACGTTTGGAGACTTCCCAGTACGAAATATTTTCTTGGCATCACCAATCAATGAATCAATAAACAATCAATAATAATAATCGCTAATCAATAAATGTTTAATAAAACGTAATCATTGGACTCATCATAACTCCTCAGTTCACGAATAACCACGCCAGTTTAGTCAAAAGTTAAAATATTTATTTCCCTATTGGTTACAATCTAACATCAGGTCTGTTAATCCTATTAACAATAAACTCATCAGAACACTACCGATTAGCAATCAGAGCACAACTTAATCAATACATCGGCTATGTTCATTCAATATTTATGCACATCATTAATATGAAGCAACTTAGCAGAGTCTCATTAGTACATTTGATTCAACAAAGCAAGAACTCAGTCATTTGTCTGTTTGCATAGGATAATTGTGAACGCCTTAACTAACCACGAATTAGCATTAGCATGTTGGGCCTCTTGCAAAACATTTTAGTAAACACAAATTTGGAAAACATCTAAACTAAGGCCATTATCAAAATAGCAGATGGTACCTAGAAAGAAAAGGCAAACAGACAATCACAAATTTTGCATAGGATAGTTACCAATCAAACAGATCAGCAAACAGCATCAGTCTTCGTCCTCAGGACATCAGTCGATTCACCATCAGCAAAGATAGGACGGGGTAAAATCTCAAGATAACATGGTTCAGAAAACAAACTTCTTCCCTCAGATGGAGGAGAAGTTAATATTAGACAAGAATGGGGTAGACGATGGTTTGAAGTGACAGGACAATTTAACTCTAAAGTATGGGTTTGAAGTGTCCGGAAAATGGCAAGTGACATAATTCTTATGGCAAAGGTAGAGCAAAATATCCCAGTCAAAGAGAAAAAGGAAAAAAATGGCCCCTGTTTCCCTTGGGTTACACCGTTAAATCAAAACCTTCTAATTGTTCCCTAATTCCTCATTGGATAAAATTTGGTGCATCGTTATCTCTCTCCAATAATTCAGTGAGCACCTTACTAGAATTGTCCTCGTTTGCAGGTCCTATGTTGCAGATTGGTCCACGTTATTGACGTCTCCACGGTTGGAATGTCAGGTAGAAAATGTTACACTTTTACGCTCCAGTCAGTGTTTTCATTGTCTTTTCCTAGTAGAGTTAACCTTGCACCTGTTACGAATTACACTGTTGCATCCAGCAAGAATGTCACCTTGAGGAAGCCGCAAGCCGGTTCTCATGAGAAAGAGTTTACTACGGCTACACACATATAACCTGGAAAAATACAGCTGAGTGTCCTTCAGGAAAACAGCGCACTTACACATTAGAAAAAATACAATTCAATATGAGGCCAGGCAGCTAGGCCCAAAACCCTAGCTAAGCTAAGGCCCTCTATATTGATAAAGCAAAACTCTTAACACATAACTCTAATTATGATATACTAATACAAATGCAAAACATTATTGCACAGTAAATTCAGAATTAATAAGCTTTTCACTAGTCTTCGTATACATTGGTAGCCACTCCCCATGGGCACATTTCAAATGCGTGCATTATTTTCTATGTTAACACATTTTCTATGCATCTTCATCACACAATATACTTGCAAGCTTTTCGTATTAATATTGATTTTAAAAGACACACTACAACAACCTGACAGCCTTAGGGTGGTCACCCCTAACTTTTTGCCTGCCTCCCTCGACTTTTCAGACACTGTTTTTGCTGGTTTTAAGACTCTGCACACTTTACCACCGCTAACCAGTGCTAAAGTGCATATGCTCTCTCCCTTTAAACATGATAACATTGGATCATACCCAATTGGACTATTTAATTTACTTATAATTCCCTAGTGGAGCGCATTATATGTGCCCAGGGCCTGTAGATTAAATGTTACTAGTGGGCCTGCAGCACTGACTGTGCCACCCACTTAAGTAGCCCCTTAACCCTGTCTCAGGCCTGCCATTGCAAGGCCTGTGTGTGCAGTTTCACTGCCAATTCGACTTGGCATTTAAAGTACTTGCCAAGCCTGAAAATCGCCCCTTTTTCTACATTTAAGACACCCCTAAGGTATGCCTTAGGTAACCAATCGGGCAGGGTGCTGTGTAGGCAAAAGGCAAGACATGTGCCTGTGTAGTTTACATGTCCTGGTAGTGTAAAACTCCTAAATTCGTTTTTACACTGCGGTGAGGCCTGCTCCCTTAATAGGCTAACATTGGGGCTGCCCTCATACATTGTTTGAGTGGTAGCTGCTGATATGAATGGAGTAGGAAGGTCATATTTAGTATGGCCAGAATGGTGAAACAAAATCCTGCTGACTGGTTGAAGTTGGATTTAATGTTACTATTTTAGAAATTCCACCTTTAGAAAGTGAGCATATCTCTGCACTTAAGTCTTTCTGTGCCTTACAATCCAGTCTGGCTGGGTTTAGTTGACAGCTCCTTGTGCATTCACTCAGACACACCCCAAGCACATGATACTCAGCCTCACTTGCATACATCTGCATTTTGAATGGGTCTTCCTGGGCTGGGAGGGTGAAGGGCCTGTCCTCACACAGAGGACTGCCACACCCCCTACTGGCACCCTGGCAGACAGGATTGAAATGAAAGGGGACCTGGTGCACGTCTAAGCCACTCTTTGAAGTCTCCCCCTCTTCAAAGGCAACTTTGGGTATATAAACAGGGAACCTGCCCCTACCAACTGAGACACTTCTGAGGTAGACACTGTATTTCTTCAAGACACTTCCTGGAGAAGAAACCTGTAACTAGAACCTGCATCTTGCCAAGAAGAACTGCCTGGCTGCCCAAAGGACTCACTTGACTGCTTTATGTTAAGGACTGCTGCCTTGCTGTTGCCCTGCTGCCTTGCTGCTCTGTGGCTGAGGTGAAGAAGTGCTCTCCAAGGGCTTGGACAGAGTTTGCCTCCTGTTCCCTGAAGTCTCAGGGCCAAAAAGACTTCATCTCTTCAAGAAGGACTCCTTATGCGGCGAAATTTGATTCACAGCCTGCCAGAAACGATGCACAGCCTGCCTGCGGTGAAAATTTCACCGCATGCCGAACCAGAACGATGCAGCCCGACTTCACAAACGAGAAGATCGATCCAGCGCCAGGGTAGCGACCGGAACTTCGACGCACAGCCCACTGGATCGACGCAGCGCCTGCCGTGTGGTAGAAAACTTGACGCAATGCCCACCGGATCGACGCAGCTCCTGTTACTTCATCCTGCCAGCGCAGGAAATCCACGCACCGTCCCCGGGATGTCTGAAAACCCAGCAACCCGAAGAGGATCCACGACCGAGCGGCACAAATCGATGCAAAGCCATCCCTCCGTGAGAACTAAATGATGAACCGCTGTGTGCGGCCTGAGAAATCAACGCACACCCCTTTGTTTCTACGCTTCTCCTCCTCTGCGGTTGCTTGTAGTGATTTTTCACGTGAACCAGGTACTTTATGCTTGAAAGAGACTTTGTTTGCTTTTAAAAGACTTAAGACACTTTATATCACTTTCCAGTGATATTGCAACATTTACTTATTGTATTTTAATCGTGTTGGCCTGCATCTTATCAGATAAATAATATATTTATTTTTTTAAACACTGTGTGGTGTATTTTTGTGGTGCTATATGGTATTATTGTATGATTTATTGCACAAATACTTTACACATTGCCTTCTAAGTTAAGCCTGACTGCTCAGTGCCAAGCTACCAGAGGGTGGGCACAGGATAATTTGGATTGTGTGTGACTTACCCTGACTAGAGTGATGGTCCTTGGTTGGACAGGGGGTAACCTAATTGCCAACCAAAGACCCCATTTATAGCAATGCCTATTTGCTCTTTTCAATTTTTCAGGAACCCTACTTGACATTAATGAAGCATTTATTTTTGATTTCCCTTGAATGTAATCATTTGAAGTAATTGATTATGCAAATTGGCAGGAATAAGATCTGCTAGTGACACACATGGTTTGCTATTCTTTAGTAAATTTTAAAATTGCATCATTCACTACGGAGAAATTAGTATAACTCGTTGCAGTAACTTGAGAAAAGATTTCAGCATTTAATTGACTGTTATCCATCAATGATAACAGGGGCTTTCGAAAATCTAAATATGGCTTGATGTTCTTAATTTTTGATTGGAAAATGGTTTTCAAATTGATTAGATGTCTACAGAACTAATTTTGTGAGAAGTAACAGGTTCTTCCTTTAGTGTATTTATCACAAAGAACATGATGCTGGAGATATTGGGTTCTACCATGACTTTTTGATAAAATTATGAGGACGTTGCATCCCTCACAGCCCTTTTGTGGCTACTGTTAGAAGCTGCCTTTTGACACTTATATAGGGGACAATAGTCTGTACACCACCTCACCAAGATGTTTTAAACAGACACATAGGGGGTCATTCTGACCCTGGCGGCCGGTGACCGCCAGGGTCACCGACCACGGGAGCACCGCCAACAGGCTGGCGGTGCTCCCGAGGGCATTCTGACCGCGGCGGTTCAGCCGCGGTCAGAAAGGGTAAACCGGCGGTCTCCCGCCGGTTTACCGCTGCCCCAATGAATCCTCGCCATCCTGTTCATGGCGGGAAACCCGCCATGAACAGGATGGCGGTAGGGGGTGCCGTGGGGCCCCCGTAAGAGGGCCCCGCAAAGTATTTCAGTGTCTGCTTTGCAGACACTGAAATACGCGACGGGTGCAACTGCACCCGTCGCACCCCTGCAACTACGCCGGCTCAATTCTGAGCCGGCGTCCTCGTTGCAGGGGCATTTCTGCTGGGCCGGCGGGCGCTCTTTTGGAGAGCGCCCGCCGGCCCAGCGGAAATGTCTGAATGGCCGCCGCGGTCTTTTGACCGCGGTGCGGTCATTCGGCGGCGGAACCTTGGCAGACGGCCTCCGCCTCCGCCGTCCGCCAAGGTCTGAATCAGGCCCATAGTTTGTCTCAGTGTCCTTAACAACTCATTAAACAAATTGTTTTGAATTTTATTTTCCTTGATCAATTTTTCCTGCTCGATGATTATGTGCTCCAGAAAAGTGGACAACTGCCATTATAACATTCAAGTAGGTCACTAGGATTAGGATTTGCTGTATCCCTTGTGTAGAACGCCAACAACTGTAGTTTTATTGCAACCACATTAGCATGTAGCTTTTTTTAGCTTCTCATTAATCTGGTGAACAATATAGTAGGTGGCCTGGCTGGTGGGAACTAAACTGATCAATAAAATGGAATCACAAAGCTGTCAGTCCAACACACAGCAGAACAGGTGTGGCCTCCAACTTCCCACCACACACATTCATTTTAGCAGCTCTTGCAAAGTTTGGAGTTAGTTATGGGCCTCTTCTATCTGCGACTCAGCAGACATAAGGGCCCTGATTCTAACCCCGGCGGTCTTTGACCGCCGGGGCGAGGGTCGGCGGGAGCACCGCCGACAGGCCGGCGGTGCCCCGCAGGGCATTCTGACCGCGGCGCTTTGGCCGCGGTCAGAAAGGGTAAACCGGCGGTCTCCCGCCGGTTTACCGCTGCCCTCAGAATCCCCCATGGCGGCGCAGCTTGCTGCGCCGCCATGGGGGATTCTGACCCCCCCTACCGCCATCCTGTTCATGGCGGGAAAGCCGCCATGAACAGGATGGCGGTAGGGGGGGTCGCGGGGCCCCTGGGGGCCCCTGCCGTGCCCATGCCGATGGCATGGGCACGGCAGGGGCCCCCGTAAGAGGGCCCCGCAAGGTATTTCAGTGTCTGCCTTGCAGACACTGAAATACGCGACGGGTGCTACTGCACCCGTCGCACCTTCCCACTCCGCCGGCTCGATTACGAGCCGGCATCCTCGTGGGAAGGGAGTTTTTCCCTGGGCTGGCGGGCGGTCTTTTGGAGACCGCCCGCCAGCCCAGGGAAAAACTCATAATACCCTCCGCGGTCTTCTGACCGCGGAGCGGTATTATGGGGGCGGAATTCTGGCGGGCGGCGGAGGCCGCCCGCCAGAATTAGAATCAGGCCCAAGGTCATTAATTAATGTTATAAGTAATAACAGCATTAATAAGAGAGCAAACAGGAGCCAGGAAGATCGAAAGATAGGTAGATAGAAAGGGTAAAGAAGGCAGGGATATTGAATGGAAGGAAGGGTAAAATGATGAAAGAACAGTAGGAAAGGAGATATGAAGGGAATATGGAATAGTGGATGGCCGAATGAGTGGGTAGAAGGATGAGTGGGTGAAAGAATGTGTGAATTTGAAGGTAGATGAACAGGTGAAAGGATGGTAGAGTAAAGGGTAATCTGCGAGGATGGACGGATTCTTCGCTTTATTAATGGATGAGTAAGTTAAAAGATGGATTCATGCATAGATGATGGATGTGTGAGCAGATGGATGGATGTCTGGAATGGCAGAAGGATGGAATGGGTGAAGATTGAATGATGCATGAATGAATGAGTGGATGACAGAATGTAAAGGAAAATAGTGAATATCCGTGGGTGGATGGAAGAGTGAATGGATATGTTTTTGGATGGACGAGACAAGGACGTTCTTCTAGGGAAGTTGTGCTCACTTGCTTTGCTTTCTAGGTGCTATCACAGCTTTGGTTCAAGGTAGGGGGTATTGAAATTTTCTGGCTACACCCTTGCAGCAGAACGTAATAGAGTCTTACAGTGCTTACTATCACAAAAATTAATGTTCACCGTATGACCTGCCCTATGTGTTGGGACAACGTTTATTGCTGGACAGGTTTTTATTCCACTGGGCATTTCCCCTGTGGTCTTTAGCCTTTGGAGATTGGTTAGGAAAGATCAGGGTCTCTCCTAGTACCTTTGTCAATATCCCCCACTCGTCAAGGTTAATTGCAGCAGGCACAGGGAGGTTTCAGGAGAGATACAGTTTGAGAGGGAGGGAAGGGGAAAATATGAAGAAAGCGATCATAGAGGGAGTGACGCAGAGAGAAGGAGAAAGTGAACGGATGGATGGAAAGAGAGCTGCAGTGGAAAAGACAAAAGCCTGGTTTGAACTTTTTTTGCCTGGCCTGGTTGTATTGAAGTAAACAAAGATAACATTTCCCTAAATTTATTTAGCATCACGTTTGGAAAATCATCAAAATGAACATTAAAATCTCCCATAATTACAATTGCTAACCTTTTCTGAGGATGGTCTACCCCATAAAAGAGCATACCTGCTCATAGGCAACTTTCTGATAATCATTTGGGGGTACATAAGAATACATTATAATTTACCACCACGTTTTCCCTCTTGAAAACCTGAAATGATCTTAAATCATCCCTTAAACTAGACTCTGTCAAGCAGGCACTCCCATGAGGTGTTGCCAAATCAGATATTTGGCAACAAGTAGTTAAATGGCAACAATGAATTAGTGCTTCACTGGAGGAGGATCATTGGAGGATCATTGTCTGCCAGTACTTTCCATGATAATGAGGTTTGAAATCTCAGCTCTGAGCCTGAAAACATAGTGCAGCTCTGTCTTCGGAGGAGCAACCCCATCCCAAAGACAGATGCATGTTTCTGTTACTAGCAGCTGATTGGATAAGATATGTATGTCATCTGCAAGGTATAAACTGCACTGCGCAGACAAGAGCCACCCAATGACAATGCATTTGTGGAAGCAAGTTGTTAAATTGTAATGAGTTGAATATGCAAAGGAAAGTTTAGTTAACTTGGGACAACTTAGGTTCTGTCGTCCATCTTAGACGTAAAGTGACCATTCCTACCGTTAGTTCTCTGCTAAGTCAAATAATTGTCAGGCTTTGTTATGACAAGAAGGAGACTTTCTCAGCCAGACAAAAATACCTTTCCAAGGACAAACTGACTGCCCCAGACTGAATAACATACTGTGTTACCGTTCATGATTTATCTGTAGAATCTATGAAACATCTCAATTAATGTAGTAGAATGATGAGAGAATCACCAAATGTATTCGGTATTAAATGTTTCTTTTTGCTTGCTTCTCATGAATGTATGAAATCTTTGGTTTAAAGTGCTATAAAAGAGTGATATTCATCACATAAGGCAGAGAGTATTTCCCTATTCTGTGAATCTATGCTGGGTTTTGTATTTCTAACCTTCTACTGAGGTCTTTGACTTCTTTCTTCCTATTAAACTCATACACATTGATATTACTAATTGATGGCCAAACCTATGCATTGCTGTAATTACTTTGTATTTGAGTAAAATCTTAAACTTTACCCCTTGTCTGTATTTCTTTGGGTGAAGCCCATTCTTCTCATTATTCCAGTGATTTGTGATCAAAATACCATAGAGACGTGTCCAGTGGGGAGCACCAAATGCAGATAGGGACTACATCTCTCCTGGTCCAAAACTACCTGCATGATTATAAAGTAAAGAGAAGAAGGTTGGCACTCTGACACAGTCTACATGACGCAGTGCAATATTTGTAAAAATTTAAGTGCCAGGGCTGAGGAATTTCTCTGCAAGCTACTTTGGTTGGCACTACCCACCACCTGCTGCCTGCAGTCGCAAATACTAAACTGCGTCATTATTTTGAGCAGTTTGCCGATTTCCATGTTATGGCATCTTTTAGCCAGAATGTATAGAAAGAAACAAACTGGGGGACTTTTAAAAATACCAGAACCTTTTAAGAGATTAAAAATAAAAACAATTTGATAGCTTCTTCAGATAACTGAGGTTTGGTATTTTTATTCATAGTCAAAATTCGCTGCCGTTGTCAGCCACCTCCCATTTTAGATGAACCTAGTAAGACTTCCATAAAAAGGCAGAAGTGGCTGACGTTGTTTAAAAATGACATGTTTTTCATAAATATAAAGAAAACAATTCGACATAACAACATGGACACTGAAGCTCATGTACTACTTGAGCACGTTCCTTAGTGACCACCATCTACAAAGGCAAATGCAAGATACTACGACGTATTTACAGAGGCAGTGGGCAGACTTAAAGAGTAATTCACAGAAGAGCCTCACATTGTGATGGAGCATTTTAATGTAGATTTTCCTAGTTTATGACGGAAAGTCTTAATTTTATTAAAGACACGGAGGCGAGTATTATGCGTTTCTCTTCTCGCTTTATAAACACAGCAGTCAAGAAGAAACTACAAATCCCATGGGGCTAACACAGAGAGCCAATGGGATTAAAAACGTAGTACATAACATGTTAACCAATAGAAACACCTCCGTGCCATTATGATGTCACTTGACTGCAAACAGCCCTCTTTTCTTGTGAATGAAGTCAATTGTTGAATAATAACGGAAATAGAGAGCAAAGAATAAACAAAGCCATCAGGAAAGCAAAAACGTCAGAAGAAAAGTCCAAAATCCTACAAAGGAAGGAGTGTTCCATTAAATCAGGAGAATGTGATCCTGTGCTTGCCATGAACGAAGCCTTCCCAAGGTGTGAGGAAATCGTACTAGGACCCTGGTTGAGCGGCTGGAACTGGCGCTGGAAGAAAGGGAGGGAGAAAACAATGTTTAAACTAGAGGCGGGATAATACTCGCCTCCATGTCTTTAATAAAATTAAGACTTTCCGTCATAAACTAGGAAAATCTACATTTTATGACAAGACCTGAGGCTCCTATTATGCGAGTTCAAAGCATATTAATTACATTTAGTGAAACATTGTCAACAGGTTTGCAATAAAAAACTCTAAAGTTATTGTCATTAGACCAGTCTGCAGATTTCAGAATATCCTCTAAACGGGAGCCTGCCCAGAAGGCTTCGGAGGCCATAGCCCTCTGGCAGAATGAGCACCAAATCTGGAAATATCGATACCCGCTAGGGACATAATCCACCTGTCCCAACGAGCTAAGGTGGCAGACGAAACTGGATGATAGGGTTTCCTAAAGGAAATAAGAAGTTGGGAGGAGGATGTTCTCAAATCTGCAGTTTTCTGTTCATAAACTTTAAGACATTGGCCCACACATAATTTGGGATGCTGTGGGAAATAAGGATAAAAAACTGACGATAAACTGGTCTTTGTACGTCGTATAACCGAAAACAGCACGCCCGAAGGGGTGAACTTTCATTTGAAGACGTCCAAAGCCTTTACATTTGATAAACGTTTAATGGAAACTAGACACAATAACATTGTTAACTTAGCAGATAACATTTTTAGAGATAAAAAAGAATTGTCCGGCAAAGAAATCAGAAATTTTAGAACAACATTAATGTCCCATAATTGGTTATATTTGGGTAAAGGAGGTTTGGAAAATGTTACTCCCTTTATTAATCTGTACACCAACGGATGTTCGCCTATCGGTTTCCCATTGACATGGATATGGTTAGAAGAAATAGCCGACCTATAAAGGTTGATAGTACTGAAAGCTTTACCTTTACTGGCTTCTGCGGCCAAGAAATTAACTATAAAAATTACATCTGCTGAAAAGGGATCAAAATGCCTTCCCAAACACCAGCCGTCCCATAAAGACCAGGCTGACTTGTAGGCTTTCTTGGTACCAGGGTGTATGGAAATGCCTCCTTGGCATGGTTGCCCCCTGACTTTTTGCCTTTGCTGATGCTATGTTTACAATTGAAAGTGTGCTGAGGCCTGCTAACCAGGCCCCAGCACCAGTGTTCTTTCCCTAACCTGTACTTTTGTATCCACAATTGGCAGACCCTGGCATCCAGATAAGTCCCTTGTAACTGGTACTTCTAGTACCAAGGGCCCTGATGCCAAGGAAGGTCTCTAAGGGCTGCAGCATGTCTTATGCCACCCTGGAGACCTCTCACTCAGCACAGACACACTGCTTACCAGCTTGTGTGTGCTAGTGAGGACAAAACGAGTAAGTCGACATGGCACTCCCCTCAGGGTGCCATGCCAGCCTCTCACTGCCTATGCAGTATAGGTAAGACACCCCTCTAGCAGGCCTTACAGCCCTAAGGCAGGGTGCACTATACCATAGGTGAGGGTACCAGTGCATGAGCATGGTACCCCTACAGTGTCTAAACAAAACCTTAGACATTGTAAGTGCAGGGTAGCCATAAGAGTATATGGTCTGGGAGTCTGTCAAACACGAACTCCACAGCACCATAATGGCTACACTGAAAACTGGGAAGTTTGGTATCAAACTTCTCAGCACAATAAATGCACTCTGATGCCAGTGTACATTTTATTGTAAAATACACCACAGAGGGCACCTTAGAGGTGCCCCCTGAAACTTAACCGACTATCTGTGTAGGCTGACTAGTTTTAGCAGCCTGCCACAAACCGAGACATGTTGCTGGCCCCATGGGGAGAGTGCCTTTGTCACTCTGAGGCCAGTAACAAAGCCTGCACTGGGTGGAGATGCTAACACCTCTCCCAGGCAGGAATTGTCACACCTGGCGGTGAGCCTCAAAGGCTCACCTCCTTTGTGCCAACCCAGCAGGACACTCCAGCTAGTGGAGTTGCCCGCCCCCTCCGGCCAGGCCCCACTTTTGGCGGCAAGGCCGGAGAAAATAATGAGAAAAACAAGGAGGAGTCACTGGCCAGTCAGGACAGCCCCTAAGGTGTCCTGAGCTGAGGTGACTCTAACTTTTAGAAATCCTCCATCTTGCAGATGGAGGATTCCCCCAATAGGGTTAGGATTGTGACCCCCTCCCCTTGGGAGGAGGCACAAAGAGGGTGTACCCACCCTCAGGGCTAGTAGCCATTGGCTACTAACCCCCCAGACCTAAACACGCCCTTAAATTGAGTATTTAAGGGCTACCCTGAACCCTAGAAAATCAGATTCCTGCAACTACAAGAAGAAGGACTGCCTAGCTGAAAAAACCCCTGCAGAGGAAGACCAGAAGACGACAACTGCCTTGGCTCCAGAAACTCACCGGCCTGTCTCCTGCCTTCCAAAGATCCTGCTCCAGCGACGCCTTCCAAAGGGACCAGCGACCTCGACATCCTCTGAGGACTGCCCCTGCTTCGAAAAGACAAGAAACTCCCGAGGACAGCGGACCTGCTCCAAGAAAAGCTGCAACTTTGTTTCCAGCAGCTTTAAAGAACCCTGCAAGCTCCCCGCAAAAGGCGTGAGACTTGCAACACTGCACCCGGCGACCCCGACTCGGCTGGTGGCGATCCAACACCTCAGGAGGGACCCCAGGACTACTCTAAGACTGTGAGTACAAAAACCTGTCCCCCCTGAGCCCCCACAGCGCCGCCTGCAGAGGGAATCCCGAGGCTTCCCCTGACCGCGACTCTTTGAATCCAAAGTCCCGACACCTGGGAGAGACCCTGCACCCGCAGCCCCCAGGACCTGAAGGACCGGACTTTCACTGGAGGAGTGACCCCCAGGAGTCCCTCTCCCTTGCCCAAGTGGAGGTTTCCCCGAGGAACCCCCCCCTTGCCTGCCTGCAGCGCTGAAGAGATCCCTAGATCTCCCATTGACTTCCATTACAAACCCGACGCTTGTTTCTACACTGCACCCGGCCGCCCCCGCGCTGCTGAGGGTGAAATTTCTGTGTGGGCTCGTGTCCCCCCCGGTGCCCTACAAAACCCCCCTGGTCTGCCCTCCGAAGACGCGGGTACTTACCTGCCAGCAGACCGGAACTGGGGCACCCCCTTCTCTCCATTCTAGCCTATGTGTTTTGGGCACCACTTTGAACTCTGCACCTGACCGGCCCTGAGCTGCTGGTGTGGTAACTTTGGGGTTGCTCTGAACCCCCAACGGTGGGCTACCTTGGACCAAGACCTAAGCCCTGTAAGTGTCTTACTTACCTGGTTAACCTAACAACTACTTACCTCCCCTAGGAACTGTGAAAATTGCACTAAGTGTCCACTTTTAAAACAGCTATTTGTGAATAACTTGAAAAGTATACATGCAATTTTGATGATTTGAAGTTCCTAAAGTACTTACCTGCAATACCTTTCGAATGAGCTATTACATGTAGAATTTGAACCTGTGGTTCTTAAAATAAACTAAGAAAAGATATTTTTCTATATAAAAACCTATTGGTTGGATTTGTCTCTGAGTGTGTGTACCTCATTTATTGTCTATGTGTATGTACAACAAATGCTTAACACTACTCCTTGGATAAGCCTACTGCTCGACCACACTACCACAAAATAGAGCATTAGTATTATCTATTTTTACCACTATTTTACCTCTAAGGGGAACCCTTGGACTCTGTGCATGCTATTCCTTACTTTGAAATAGCACATACAGAGCCAACTTCCTACATTGGTGGATCAGCGGTGGGGTACAAGACTTTGCATTTGCTGGACTACTCAGCCAATACCTGATCACACGACAAATTCAAAAATTGTCATTAGAAATTGATTTTTGCAATTTGAAAAGTTTTCTAAATTCTTAAAAGTCCTGCTAGGGCCTTGTGTGTTAAGTCCCTGTTTAGCATTGTCTTTTAGAGTTTAAAAGTTTGTTAAAAGTTTGAAATTAGATTCTAGAAACAGTTGTAGATTCTTAAAAGTATTCCAACTTTTAGAAACAAAATGTCTAGCACAGATGTGACTGTGGTGGAACTCGACACCACACCTTACCTCCATCTTAAGATGAGGGAGCTAAGGTCACTCTGTAAAATAAAGAAAATAACAATGGGCCCCAAACCTACCAAAATACAGCTCCAGGAGCTTTTGGCAGAGTTTGAAAAGGCCAACCCCTCTGAGGGTGGCAACTCAGAGGAAGAGGATAGTGACTTGGAGGACAATTCCCCCCTACCAGTCCTATCTAGGGAGAACAGGGTCCCTCAAACCCTGACTCCAAAAATAATAGTCAGAGATGCTGGTTCCCTCACAGGAGAGACCAACACCTCTGAAATCACTGAGGATAGCCCCAGTGAAGAGGACATCCAGTTAGCCAGGATGGCCAAAAGATTGGCTTTGGAAAGACAGATCCTAGCCATAGAGAGGGAAAGACAAGAGATGGGCCTAGGACCCATCAATGGTGGCAGCAACATAAATAGGGTCAGAGATTCTCCTGACATGTTGAAAATCCCTAAAGGGATTGTAACTAAATATGAAGATGGTGATGACATCACCAAATGGTTCACAGCTTTTGAGAGGGCTTGTGTAACCAGAAAAGTGAACAGATCTCACTGGGGTGCTCTCCTTTGGGAAATGTTCACAGGAAAGTGTAGGGATAGACTCCTCACACTCTCTGGACAAGATGCAGAATCTTATGACCTCATGAAGGGTACCCTGATTGAGGGCTTTGGATTCTCCACTGAGGAGTATAGGATTAGATTCAGGGGGGCTCAAAAATCCTCGAGCCAGACCTGGGTTGACTTTGTAGACTACTCAGTGAAAACACTAGATGGTTGGATTCAAGGCAGTGGTGTAAGTAATTATGATGGGCTGTACAATTTATTTGTGAAAGAACACCTGTTAAGTAATTGTTTCAATGATAAACTGCATCAGCATCTGGTAGACCTAGGACCAATTTCTCCCCAAGAATTGGGAAAGAAGGCGGACCATTGGGTCAAGACAAGGGTGTCCAAGACTTCAACAGGGGGTGACCAAAAGAAAGGGGTCACAAAGACTCCCCAGGGGAAGGGTGATGAGACAACCAAAACTAAAAATAGTAAAGAGTCTTCTACAGGCCCCCAAAAACCTGCACAGGAGGGTGGGCCCAGAGCCTCTTCACAAAACAATGGGTACAAGGGTAAAAACTTTGATCCCAAAAAGGCCTGGTGTCATAGCTGTAAACAGCATGGACACCAAACTGGAGACAAGGCCTGTCCCAAGAAAGGTTCCACTCCAAACTCCCATCCAGGTAACACTGGTATGGCTAGTCTCCAAGTGGGATCAACAGTGTGCCCAGAGCAAATCAGGGTCCACACTGAAGCTACTCTAGTTTCTGAGGGTGGGGTGGATTTAGCCACACTAGCTGTCTGGCCGCCTAACATGCAAAAATACAGACAGCAACTCTTAATTAATGGGACTAGAATAGAGGGCCTGAGGGATACAGGTGCCAGTGTCACCATGGTGACAGAGAAACTGGTTTCCCCTGGCCAATACCTGACTGGAAAAACTTACACAGTCACCAACGCTGACAATCAGAGAAAAGTACATCCCATGGCAATGGTTACTTTAGAATGGGGAGGGGTCAATGGCCTGAAACAGGTGGTGGTCTCCTCAAATATCCCAGTGGACTGTCTGCTTGGAAATGACCTGGAGTCCTCAGCATGGGCTGAGGTAGAGCTAAAAACCCATGCAGCAATGCTGGGTATCCCTGAACTGGTGTGTGTGAAAACAAGAGCACAATGCAAGGCACAGGGTGAAAAAGTAGAGCTGGAGTCTGGAAAAATGGCCCAGCCTACCAAGAGAACAGGAAAGTCAGTTGGGAAACCAACTGCAACACAGCAAAAGAAAGGGAACCTCTCTTCTCAGGAAGAAGTTCTGCCCTCTGAGGGAACTGAGCCTTTGGAGCTTGAACCTTACCAGGTTGAGCTCTTAGGCCCAGGGGGACCCTCAAGGGAGGAGCTGTGTAAGGGACAAGAAACCTGTCCCTCTCTTGAAGGCCTTAGGCAGCAAGCTGCTGAGGAGTCCAAGGGCAAGAAAAATGGAACACATAGGGTATATTGGGAAGATGGACTCCTGTACTCTGAGGCCAGAGACCCCAAACCTGGTGCCACTAGGAGAGTGGTAGTGCCTCAGCTGTTCAGGAAGTTCATCCTAACATTGGCCCATGACATTCCCCTTGCTGGACATTTGGGACAAACCAAGACGTGGGAGAGGTTAGTCAACCACTTCTACTGGCCCAATATGTCCAACATGGTTAAGGAGTTTTGCCTCTCCTGCCCCACCTGTCAAGCCAGTGGTAAGACAGGTGGGCATCCAAAGGCCCCCCTCATTCCACTTCCAGTGGTGGGGGTGCCCTTTGAAAGAGTGGGTGTGGACATAGTTGGTCCACTAGAACCTCCCACAGCCTCAGGAAATATGTATATCCTGGTAGTAGTGGATCATGCTACCAGGTATCCTGAAGCTATTCCCCTTAGGTCGACTACTGCCCCTGCAGTAGCCAAGGCCCTCATTGGTATCTTTACCAGAGTGGGTTTCCCTAAGGAGGTGGTGTCTGACAGAGGTACCAACTTCATGTCAGCATACCTAAAGCACATGTGGAATGAGTGTGGAGTGACTTATAAATTCACTACACCCTACCATCCACAAACTAATGGCTTAGTTGAGAGATTCAACAAGACATTAAAAGGCATGATCATGGGGCTCCCAGAAAAACTCAAAAGGAGATGGGATGTCCTCCTGCCATGTCTGCTTTTCGCTTACAGGGAGGTACCACAGAAGGGAGTAGGATTCTCACCCTTTGAACTTCTGTTTGGTCATCCTGTAAGGGGACCACTTGCCCTTGTTAAAGAAGGCTGGGAGAGACCTCTCCATGAGCCTAAACAGGACATAGTGGACTATGTACTTGGCCTTCGCTCTAGAATGGCAGAGTACATGGAAAAGGCAACCAAAAACCTTGAGGCCAGCCAACAGCTCCAGAAGTTTTGGTATGACCAAAAGGCTGCACTGGTTGAGTTCCAACCAGGGCAGAAAGTCTGGGTTCTGGAGCCTGTGGCTCCCAGGGCACTCCAGGACAAATGGAGTGGCCCTTACCCAGTGCTAGAGAGGAAGAGTCAGGTCACCTACCTGGTGGACCTGGGCACAAGCAGGAGCCCCAAGAGGGTGATCCATGTGAACCGCCTTAAGCTCTTCCATGACAGGGCTGATGTGAATCTGTTAATGGTAACAGATGAGGATCAGGAGGCAGAGAGTGAACCTCTCCCTGATCTTCTGTCATCAGACCCAAAAGATGGCACAGTAGATGGAGTGATCTACTCAGACACCCTCTCTGGCCAACAGCAGGCTGATTGTAGGAGAGTCCTACAACAGTTTCCTGAGCTTTTCTCCCTAACCCCTGGTCAGACCCACCTGTGTACCCATGATGTGGACACAGGGGACAGCATGCCTGTCAAGAACAAAATCTTCAGACAGTCTGACCATGTTAAGGAAAGCATCAAGGTGGAAGTCCACAAGATGCTGGAATTGGGAGTGATTGAGCGCTCTGACAGCCCCTGGGCTAGCCCAGTGGTCTTAGTCCCCAAACCTCACACCAAAGATGGAAAGAAAGAGATGAGGTTTTGTGTGGACTACAGAGGGCTCAATTCTGTCACCAAGACAGATGCCCATCCAATTCCAAGAGCTGATGAGCTCATTGATAAACTAGGTGCTGCCAAATTTCTAAGTACCTTTGACTTGACAGCAGGGTACTGGCAAATAAAAATGGCACCTGGAGCAAAAGAAAAGACAGCATTCTCCACACCTGATGGGCATTATCAGTTTACTGTTATGCCCTTTGGTTTAAAGAATGCCCCTGCCACCTTCCAAAGGTTGGTGAATCAAGTCCTTGCTGGCTTGGAGTCCTTTAGCACAGCTTATCTTGATTATATTGCTGTCTTTAGCTCCACCTGGCAGGATCACCTGGTCCACCTGAGGAAGGTTTTGAAGGCTCTGCAATCTGCAGGCCTCTCTATCAAGGCATCCAAATGCCAGATAGGGCAGGGAACTGTGGTTTACTTGGGACACCTTGTAGGTGGAGGCCAAGTTCAGCCACTCCAACCCAAGATCCAGACTATTCTGGACTGGGTAGCTCCAAAAACCCAGACTCAAGTCAGGGCATTCCTTGGCTTGACTGGGTATTACAGGAGGTTTGTGAAGGGATATGGATCCATTGTGACAGCCCTCACTGAACTCACCTCCAAGAAAATGCCCAAGAAAGTAAACTGGACTGTGGAATGCCAACAGGCCTTTGACACCCTGAAACAGGCAATGTGCTCAGCACCAGTTCTCAAAGCTCCAGATTATTCTAAGCAGTTCATTGTGCAGACTGATGCCTCTGAACATGGGATAGGGGCAGTTTTGTCCCAAACAAATGATGATGGCCTTGACCAGCCTGTTGCTTTCATTAGCAGGAGGTTACTCCCCAGGGAGCAGCGTTGGAGTGCCATTGAGAGGGAGGCCTTTGCTGTGGTTTGGTCCCTGAAGAAGCTGAGACCATACCTCTTTGGGACTCACTTCCTAGTTCAAACTGACCACAGACCTCTCAAATGGCTGATGCAAATGAAAGGTGAAAATCCTAAACTGTTGAGGTGGTCCATCTCCCTACAGGGAATGGACTTTATAGTGGAACACAGACCTGGGACTGCCCATGCCAATACAGATGGCCTTTCCAGGTTCTTCCACTTAGAAAATGAAGACTCTCTTGGGAAAGGTTAGTCTCATCCTCTTTCGTTTGGGGGGGGGTTGTGTAAGGAAATGCCTCCTTGGCATGGTTGCCCCCTGACTTTTTGCCTTTGCTGATGCTATGTTTACAATTGAAAGTGTGCTGAGGCCTGCTAACCAGGCCCCAGCACCAGTGTTCTTTCCCTAACCTGTACTTTTGTATCCACAATTGGCAGACCCTGGCATCCAGATAAGTCCCTTGTAACTGGTACTTCTAGTACCAAGGGCCCTGATGCCAAGGAAGGTCTCTAAGGGCTGCAGCATGTCTTATGCCACCCTGGAGACCTCTCACTCAGCACAGACACACTGCTTACCAGCTTGTGTGTGCTAGTGAGGACAAAACGAGTAAGTCGACATGGCACTCCCCTCAGGGTGCCATGCCAGCCTCTCACTGCCTATGCAGTATAGGTAAGACACCCCTCTAGCAGGCCTTACAGCCCTAAGGCAGGGTGCACTATACCATAGGTGAGGGTACCAGTGCATGAGCATGGTACCCCTACAGTGTCTAAACAAAACCTTAGACATTGTAAGTGCAGGGTAGCCATAAGAGTATATGGTCTGGGAGTCTGTCAAACACGAACTCCACAGCACCATAATGGCTACACTGAAAACTGGGAAGTTTGGTATCAAACTTCTCAGCACAATAAATGCACTCTGATGCCAGTGTACATTTTATTGTAAAATACACCACAGAGGGCACCTTAGAGGTGCCCCCTGAAACTTAACCGACTATCTGTGTAGGCTGACTAGTTTTAGCAGCCTGCCACAAACCGAGACATGTTGCTGGCCCCATGGGGAGAGTGCCTTTGTCACTCTGAGGCCAGTAACAAAGCCTGCACTGGGTGGAGATGCTAACACCTCTCCCAGGCAGGAATTGTCACACCTGGCGGTGAGCCTCAAAGGCTCACCTCCTTTGTGCCAACCCAGCAGGACACTCCAGCTAGTGGAGTTGCCCGCCCCCTCCGGCCAGGCCCCACTTTTGGCGGCAAGGCCGGAGAAAATAATGAGAAAAACAAGGAGGAGTCACTGGCCAGTCAGGACAGCCCCTAAGGTGTCCTGAGCTGAGGTGACTCTAACTTTTAGAAATCCTCCATCTTGCAGATGGAGGATTCCCCCAATAGGGTTAGGATTGTGACCCCCTCCCCTTGGGAGGAGGCACAAAGAGGGTGTACCCACCCTCAGGGCTAGTAGCCATTGGCTACTAACCCCCCAGACCTAAACACGCCCTTAAATTTAGTATTTAAGGGCTACCCTGAACCCTAGAAAATCAGATTCCTGCAACTACAAGAAGAAGGACTGCCTAGCTGAAAAAACCCCTGCAGAGGAAGACCAGAAGACGACAACTGCCTTGGCTCCAGAAACTCACCGGCCTGTCTCCTGCCTTCCAAAGATCCTGCTCCAGCGACGCCTTCCAAAGGGACCAGCGACCTCGACATCCTCTGAGGACTGCCCCTGCTTCGAAAAGACAAGAAACTCCCGAGGACAGCGGACCTGCTCCAAGAAAAGCTGCAACTTTGTTTCCAGCAGCTTTAAAGAACCCTGCAAGCTCCCCGCAAAAGGCGTGAGACTTGCAACACTGCACCCGGCGACCCCGACTCGGCTGGTGGCGATCCAACACCTCAGGAGGGACCCCAGGACTACTCTAAGACTGTGAGTACAAAAACCTGTCCCCCCTGAGCCCCCACAGCGCCGCCTGCAGAGGGAATCCCGAGGCTTCCCCTGACCGCGACTCTTTGAATCCAAAGTCCCGACACCTGGGAGAGACCCTGCACCCGCAGCCCCCAGGACCTGAAGGACCGGACTTTCACTGGAGGAGTGACCCCCAGGAGTCCCTCTCCCTTGCCCAAGTGGAGGTTTCCCCGAGGAACCCCCCCCTTGCCTGCCTGCAGCGCTGAAGAGATCCCTAGATCTCCCATTGACTTCCATTACAAACCCGACGCTTGTTTCTACACTGCACCCGGCCGCCCCCGCGCTGCTGAGGGTGAAATTTCTGTGTGGGCTCGTGTCCCCCCCGGTGCCCTACAAAACCCCCCTGGTCTGCCCTCCGAAGACGCGGGTACTTACCTGCCAGCAGACCGGAACCGGGGCACCCCCTTCTCTCCATTCTAGCCTATGTGTTTTGGGCACCACTTTGAACTCTGCACCTGACCGGCCCTGAGCTGCTGGTGTGGTAACTTTGGGGTTGCTCTGAACCCCCAACGGTGGGCTACCTTGGACCAAGACCTAAGCCCTGTAAGTGTCTTACTTACCTGGTTAACCTAACAACTACTTACCTCCCCTAGGAACTGTGAAAATTGCACTGTGTCCACTTTTAAAACAGCTATTTGTGAATAACTTGAAAAGTATACATGCAATTTTGATGATTTGAAGTTCCTAAAGTACTTACCTGCAATACCTTTCGAATGAGCTATTACATGTAGAATTTGAACCTGTGGTTCTTAAAATAAACTAAGAAAAGATATTTTTCTATATAAAAACCTATTGGTTGGATTTGTCTCTGAGTGTGTGTACCTCATTTATTGTCTATGTGTATGTACAACAAATGCTTAACACTACTCCTTGGATAAGCCTACTGCTCGACCACACTACCACAAAATAGAGCATTAGTATTATCTATTTTTACCACTATTTTACCTCTAAGGGGAACCCTTGGACTCTGTGCATGCTATTCCTTACTTTGAAATAGCACATACAGAGCCAACTTCCTACACAGGGGCCCAGGAGTTTGAGATGTACTGGGAAGCTTCTGATGAAATGACAGGGACAGATTGGGAATTCCTGAGATCTTCCAGGCGTATAGAGTGAGAATGTTGTCCACAATGAGGGGGTGAGGACGCTGGAGAGGGTCCAACAGCAAGTCTGGGAAGGACGGAATTAACAATGGAAAACCCACTGAGAGTTCCAGGAGGGTCGGAAACCATACTTGGGACTGCCAAAACGGAACAATGAGAATAAGAGAGGCATGCTGACGTCTGGCATGAGCTAGGACCCTGTTGATCATGATAAAGGGAGGAAAGGCGTAATTGAGGGAATGAGACCAATCTTGTAAGAAGGCATCTGATGCCAAGGCTAAGGGATCTGGGCGCCAGCTGTAAAATTGGGGAAGCTGAGTGTTCAGTCGAGATGCGAACAGGTGTATCGAGAACGGACCCCATAAAGAATGAATCTTGTGAAAAACTGAAGGATGAATTCTTCAATCGCTGGAGTCTCGGAGATGACGAGAATACCAATCTGCGACCAAATTGAGAGCTCCTGGAAGGTATTCTGCATGAACTGAAAGATGGTTTGAAAGGCAAAATTCCCCAAAACTCTTGGCCAAATCCGCTAGAGGTTTGGATTTTGTGCCTCCAAGATGATTTATGTTTCTTACCGCAGAAATATTGTCCATCCTGAGGAGTAGTGCTCAATGCACTTTGTGTTTTGCCAGGCTTCTGATTGCAAAGGATCCGGCATGCATCTCTAAACAATTGATATGCAATTTGAACTCCTCGGAAGACCATGTACCTCCAGTCGAGATGGGACCACACCGGGCCCCCCAGCCTAGACGACTTGCATTGGACTCTAACACAAGATCTGGGGCTGATGGAAATATACTTTTCCCGTTCCAAGCGTCCAAATGGTCTATCCACCATTGAAGCTCTGTGCGGGACTCCATGTCTAAGGGAATGAGGTCGGGATACGATAGACCCTTCCTCAAGTGTTGGATCTTTAGTCTTTGAAGGGAGCGGTAATGGAGGGGACCTGGAAAGATTGCCTGTATAGAAGAGGACAGCAGGCCTACTATTCGAGCCAATGTCCTGAGAGATATAAGAGAACTGCGAAGGACTTGTAGAATCTCTGACTTTATGGATCTTATTTTTGTCGTAGGTAGAAGCAGGGTGGCTGATATGGAATTGATTTGAAATCCCAAGAACTCTATGATTTGGGAAGGCACTAGGAGAGATTTTTCTCTGTTTATTATGAAACCTAGATCCTCTAGAAGTGAGCAGGCTGTTTGTAAGTGGAGAAGGAGAGTTTGAGGAGGCTGACTTAAAATTAGGATATCGTCTAAGTAAATTAAGAGCCTTATGCCCTGGGACCTTAGAAAAGCCACGACGGGCTTCAAGAGCTTGGTGAAGCACCAAGGGGCAGACGAGAGCCCGAAGGGTAGAGAGGTAAAGTGATAAGTTTGGTCGAGCCAGTGGAACTGAAGGAATTTCCTGGAGTCTGGATGTACAGGAACCACTAAATAGGCGTCCTGCAGATCCGATTGAAATGTTTTAGGTTGATGACTGGAGGCATCTTTTTGTTCTTCATTTGAACAAGGAAAATTGGGTTGGTAAATCCCGAAGGAAGGGGTTGGGTGATTGAAATTGCTTGTTTTTGCATGAGAGAATTTACTTTGAGAGATATTAGATGGGTCATTTCTGTGGAAAAATGGGGATGAGGAATGGGGAACATTTGCACTGGGGTAGAATAAAGGTCTATTATGTAACCTTGTACAGTATTTAGCACCCCCACATCCGCAGTAATTGTTAACCAATTTGAAAGAAAGTGGAAGATGCGACCCCCTGTTGGAAAGAAACCAACTTGGGGGCTTACCTGTTGGGTTGGCGGCCTTATTGTGTCTGAAGGATCTGGAACGATAACCTCTGCCGCGCTGGGGGTAGAATTGTGGTCTAAAGTCTTGTTGATAGGAACCGTAGTACCCTCTGGAGCCTTGGGTGGTGGTACCACGGCCGGTAAAGCGCCCCTGCCTCTACCGGCCCTAGCAAAAACACGTTGACTAAAAAAAATTCTCATGGACTGTTGTGCTTTGTCCAAGGAGGTGAATGTGGCAACATATTTGCTGAGGTCTTTAATGAAAGAGGCCCCGAAAAGCTGTCCTTCCGTGTGAATTTGAGGTTGAACCGTTGCCAAATTGATCAATTTAGGGTCTAATTTTATAAGGAGGCCCTTCCGCCTCTCGTGTATAAGAGAGGAGTTAGCATTGCCCAGAAGACAAAAACAACGTTGAACCCACAAAGATAGTTCTTCTGGATCTAAAAAACTACCATCCAGTCTAGCCGTTTCAACCATGTCTAAAATTCTGGTGAGTGGACCAATGACGTCCAACAACTTGTCCTGACAGGACGGCCATGCTTTATCTACCCCTTTGCAAGGGTCTTTGCCCTGTTTGGTGAAAAAGGTAAGCATCTGTTGGTCGACGGAAGGGGTAGAAGTAGCCTTGTGTGGAAGCACCGGGCGAGGGCATTCTGACTTAAGTTTGGCTCTGGTTTGCTTATCAAGGGGAGAAAATAATTTTTGAGCCACGTAACGACCAACATGGTCAGCAGGGAACCATTCCGTGGAAATGGGACAAAGTATGTGGGAAGGGTCAAACATGGGGAAGCCCTCTGCATCAAAAAGAGGGGGGGAAACAGAGAGAACTTTAGGTTTCTTAGGAGGAGGGGAAGAAAAAGAATTGGTATCGTCTTTGTCAGAGACCAAGTAGTCAGAATCCGCATCAGGGATATCATCATCCGTATCTGGGGTGGAGGCAGTGGGAATGGGGTGGGAAATATTGCGTTGTTTAGCTGACCGTTTCAAGGAAGGTTTGGGAGCCATATTATTATACTCCTTGGCAGGAGCCTTGTGAGGAACCGCGTCCTCTGCCATATGTGAGGTAAACTCACTCTCTGTTTGAGTCAAACCCGTAGGGTTGACAGGCTGGAGTTGACTGCATTCCCCCGCAGACTGGGCCGAAGATTTGGATAAGAAATTAGAAAAATTTGACTCCAAATTTTTTGATAATTTTTGCATGGATGACGCCATAGCCTGTTGAACAGAGTTTTTTATAAAATTCCGAAGTTCATTTCTGATATCTTCAATCTCATTGGGCACACCTTGTTCCCCAGAAGAGGTATTAGGTTCCATGTCAGGGTCTTTTCTTTAAAAAAAAAAAAAAATCAAATAATGAGGAAAAACTCCTGAGAAAACAGCTTTAATTAATGGAAATTGTCCTTAAAAAGTAGTCTGTCAACCCGGGGTTAACTAAGGAGGAATGTCAATTAAACGAGGGAAAAAACCCCTCCTGTCCGAAGGTGGGCCCAAGGAAGGTGTTGCCAGTAGGAGAACAAGGGAAACCCCTTGACTAGCGTCGAAGAAATGGCCTTTGAAGAATGTAAACAAGTGAGGAGCGCGTGTAATTAGGCTGGATTCCTCACGTCAGGAAAAACCGAGTGACAGTTATTTCCTAGACGCGAGGGAGACCCAGAGTGCGTCGTGCGCGCAGCGCGCACAAAGCTGTTTATTTTTCTGATTCGGGAGCAACCGAGTTGCTTCCCGAGGGCAGGAAAATTAACGAGAGCGCGAGGAAAGCGCTGAAATAAAGCAGTGCGGCAACTTGCTGTCGACATAGCATTACAACCGGATCAAATATATGTTAATAAAATACCAAATGTTACCATTACATTTTAAAAACATTAGAGGAAAGAAAAGGTGAACTTATCTTGACTGCAGCAGCAAGAAAAGAGGGCTGCTTGCAGTCAAGTGACATCATAATGGCACGGAGGTGTTTCTATTGGTTAACATGTTATGTACTACGTTTTTCATCCCATTGGCTCTCTGTGTTAGCCCAATGGGATTTGTAGTTTCTTCTTGACTGCTGTGTTAATAAAGCGAGAAGAGAAACGCATAATAGGAGCCTCCGGTCTTGTCATAAAATTTTACGAACCAGTAGACAAGAACATGTCAGCACTGAGGGTGCTGGCTTCAGCTTGTGATTCTATGGACAAAATTGACATTTACATTTTCAATCAAGCTAGTACCAAATCATCAATATAATTTAATATACCATACCGATTCTTGAGGCTTGAGGAAAATGGGCTTTGCAATACTTTCAGAGGCGATCCTTTCATACTTAAAAAATTGACCTTGAGGGTACAGAATTGCATTGAAGGAGGCTCTCCTGGATTGACATGCATTGCTCCACACCCGATCATGATAAACGTTCTCTCAGTAGCCATTCACTGGATAACTCAGCCCCACCCCATTCTCCTTTATAGAGGATTACACTGACTGAGTACAGTATGTTGGCAGCTGGCTTGATTTGGGAAATATGGTATAAGAATTCGTTCTTTGTTCTTAGTCTATTAATTTTAAGATATAAATGTTCTGTAAATTTGCTACTGTAATGATAAGGACAATTCATCAAGAATACATTAATTTCGTTTGGATAAAAGTTTTGTTGCCATGTTTTCATAAATACCTGTGTTTGAAAGTTTACTAGGCTGCAGAAATAATGAACTGATATAATCACTGCTACATTTCTGACAAGAGAAGAACTAGATTGGTGTTCTTGGGCCAAGGGGTGGCCCTGCCAGCATAACGTCCAATGAAAAGGCTCTGGGATCCTTCCTGTATCACCAATTTATTTTGTATTTTATGATATTGTGGTGGCATGCATATAAGAAATTGGATTATTATTTGGGATGGGTGACTTTACACCTCAAGGAAAAATTACATCCCTTGTCAGGGTGCACCCTAAAGGTCAATAAATTAACCTGAGCTCAACCCCCTGGTAGCTAGGGCACAGAGCAGGCAGCTTAAACTTAGGCCAATGTGTAAAGTATTTATGACTTACCAAAACAGTATTGAAGTCAAAATGCAAAAAATTAGAATCCGAAAACTAATTCGAAAAATAAAGTAACATTTAATAAACAAAATGACATGAAAGAAAGTCAATCTAATAAGGGGATCCTGAGCTATGAATCAATATAATTTTTAGAAGGAATAGTGTCAAGAAAAACAAAGTGCCAGTGATAGTCGATTTGCAGAGAATCATGGCATGTGAGCAATTTGAGTCTGATTAGGATGGAGAGGGGATCATATACACAAACCAAGTTTCTGAAGGTTAAAAATCTTTCCTTCTGACTTCAGGCCTAATTTAGAGGTTTGTGGATATCCCGTCTGCCTTATTTACTTATTTTTATTTATAATACTTATAAAGCGCACTGTCACCTTACTCGTATCCTGGCGCTAAAGGCCTATACATAGACAAGATGCAGACTGCCATCAAAGGAAAAAAAGCAGTGCACATGGAGTTACACAGGAAAGAGCAAAGTTTTTAAGGCTTTTCTGAAGTGTAGTAGATCTGTTTCAGATGTTAGGGAGGCTGGAAGATTAGTCCAAAGTTGAGCAGCTCTGACCATAAAGGTATGCCCAGATGTGGGTCTCGGGCTCGCTCTGCCACTGGATTCAAGCAAGCCTGGCTGATGAAGAGTGATACTCTGAAACCGGTCCCAGGATACTTGTTTCCGGTCCAGGGAGGACCTGACTTGGCAGTTTGAGCTGGACTATTCCCATGGGAACAAGGTCAAGACTGATTTGCATATGGCTGGGGTGGCATGGTGAGCAAAGAATTGAGAGATTAAACCCAGATCTGCGACTGGGGGTGAATGTTTGATTGGTTCCACGTTCCATCCATCATTTGTGTTTGTATGCTTTTGCTGCTCTGTGTGCCGGGTATGCCCAGACATGGGTCCCAGGCTCACTATGCCACTTGATTCAAGTTAGAGTGTTTGACGAAGGATGATACTGTGAAGCTGGTCCCAGGATGCTTGTTTCTGGTCCATGGAGAACCTGACCTGGCAGTTTGGACTGGACTGTTCCCATGGGGAACAGGGTCAAGACTGATTTACATATGGCTGAGTCCAAACTGGAGTGGCATGGTGAGCAGAAAATTGATGGATTAAACCCAGATCTGTGACTGGGGTGAATGTTTGATTGGTTCTACATTCCATCTATCATTTGTGTTTGTTTGCTTTTGTTGCCCTAAGTGTGCTGGGTATGCCCAGATGTGGGACCCGTACTCACTGTGCCACTAGATTCAAGCTAGCCTGGCTGATGAAGGGTGATACTCTGAATCTGGCCCCTGGGTGCTTGTTTCCGGTCCAGGGAGGTCCTGGCCTTGCAGTTTGAGCTGGACTGTTCTCATGGGGAACAGGGTCAAGACTAATTTGCATATGGCTGGGTCCAAACCAAGGTGGCATGGTGAGCATGAGAATTGATGGATTAAAGCCAGATCTGTGACTGGGGGTGAATGTTTGATTGGTTCCACATTCCTCCATCATTTGTGTTTGTTTGATTTTGGTAGCTAGACAGCACAGAAACTCAGTTTTGACCCTGTTGAATTTTAGGAAATTCCTGTCTAACCATTTGACAATATCACTAACACAGTTGTGGAAGGAGACCTGAGCATGTAGTTTATTGCTTTCAGTGGACAACATCAATTGTGTATCATCAGCGTAATTCACCACTCTAATGGTATGGGATTTATTGAGTGCTATTAGAGGTCTCACAAAAATGTTAAAAAGGTTTGGGCTTAGTGCCAGTCCCTGTAGGACTCCATGTCAGATGTTTTTGAAGTCCGAGTATTATGTCGGAAGCTAGACCGCTTGACAATTTAACAGGTAGGAGCTCATTGATCCAGTACTGTGCCGCTGTCCTGGATAATTTTGCCAATAGTGTCTTGTGATTCACTGTATTGAAATCGGCTGATAGACCAAGTAGTATCAAAACTGCTGATTGGACACTGTTTACCTTCATCTGGAGCTCATTCATGACCAGAAGCAAATCAGACTCAGTCCCATGCCCTGCTCTGCATCTGATCTGCTCTTCCTTCAGGAGACTTTGATCTACCGGATGAAGGGACAATTTTTTACTCACAAAGCATTCTAATACTTTTACAGGAAAGATCACAAGCGATATTGGCCTTTAGTTACTGCGGGCCAGAGGGTCTGCAGAGGGTTTCTTCAGGAAAGGAGTGACTACAGCCTTTTGCCCTGCCAGTGGGACAGTGACTGACTGTAGTGCTTGATTACAGATCTTTAGCAGTGGGGGTAGCAATTTCTCTGCCATGTCTTCCCAAACTCTGTATGGTAGTGGGTCTCAAGGTGACCCAGATGTAATGGATAGTGCTATTGCTCTAAAACTTTCATCAGCCATAGGTTCAAAAGAACTTAGAAAGCAAAGAGCTGGAACTTCCTGCCCCGGCACCTCAGGCAGTCACCATCATTATCCCAACTCAGCAAGGACCTTAAAACCTGGCTCTTCGACTGAAGCTCAGAGGCAAATCCCCTTAGCGCTTTGAGACCCTTACGAGTAAGTAGTTGTGCTCTACAAACTCTAATTGACTGATTGATTTAGCTTACAACATTGGCTAGCAGAAATGTATTTGAGGCCAAGATCTATTCTATGTTGAATGGTCCCAATGTCTTTAATGACCTTTTTGATCTTATTATCAAATAGGTATTTCAGCCAGATTATCACATACTGCCTGTGAGTATTCAATTACTTGCTTCATTACACTCTGGGTTAGTTAGTTTGCACATGATATCAAATACCTTTTTATCACTGTTAAGGGCTATAAGAATTGAATTTGCATAATAGTTGGCTTTTGCCTTATGAACCTCCTTATCTTCATTTTGGGTGCCTTTATGCGGTTTTCGTCCTCATCTGTGTAGGAACAGAGCCACTTTTTTCCAATTTCTTGCAGGCTCGTTTTGACGTTTTCCTAGCGTATTGTACCATGGGCTGAGGATCTGCCTTGTGTTTTAATATTTTTCAAGGGTACTTCTCTAGCTAGTGTTTCAACATTTCTTTTAACTACAGCTTCATAACTGTCTTCTACTGTTTTTCTGTGAACATATATTGTGGCTGGATTAAACTATTTTCTTTGTATTGGCCTATTCAGTTTACTCCAGGCTCTCCCTTGTCTCATTTTGGCCATTCCGTATGCCGGACATTTAGTTTCTCTATATTAATATAAAAGGCCACTAATGCGTGGTTGGACCAGCACATGGATATAATGTCATACATTATAATTAGTTACTCTGGTGAAAAAATGAGATCTAAGGTGTGACCGCCGTGGTGGGTGGGGCTCTGCAGCAACTGCCACAGTCCCAGGATTCTGCAAGAACCTTGTGGTTCCTTGAAGAGGAATGATAGGCCCCCCTCTACCCACATATTAAAATCTCCCAGAATGAAAATGTCTGAGTGAGTAAGGGCAAAATTTGAGATGAGCTCAATAAGGGACTGCAGGTAGGGGGTTGCTGGGCCAGGAGGTCAATAGCATAGGATTCCAGAAAGAGCACAGCTTTTCCCAGATTTTAATTTGAAACACATTAATTCACGGCCTATCAGTTAATCAAGAGCAAGAGTGGTGAAGTGAATTATATTCA
The DNA here is from genome assembly GCF_031143425.1 of Pleurodeles waltl. NCBI lineage: Eukaryota > Metazoa > Chordata > Amphibia > Caudata > Salamandridae > Pleurodeles > Pleurodeles waltl. The sequence goes on from NC_090449.1 coordinate 981,442,373, forward strand.
GTAGCATTTACTTGGGTTTAGAAAAAAAGTGAAAACATTGCTTTCCCCAGGCTTATGAACCTTCTTTATCTACCTACCCCCCTTCCCCAGTTTTCCTGCTGACTGACTTTATGGCAGTATTAGCACCATGATCTCCCACTGGGGATGAATGTTAACACTTTACAAATATTGCAAATAAAATAAAATGTAATAAATAGACCCCCCGTAGCATCCAACTCCATGCCACACACTGCATTTGGATTTTGTGCAATGGGGGTTTGCTGCAGCCAAATCCCCTTACACACCCAAGCCACACCACATAAACTCAGGTCCCTGTCAATGGCACTTTTTCTAGCACTGTACACAATCCACACTCTGAGCATTCTGGAGGGAAGCTGGAGTAGCACACAAGAACAGGCTGAAGCTCAATGAGACATATTTGAAATGAAAGGCACATAAAATGGAGCCTAGGAACTAAACTTTAAAATATTATATTTGATTGAACTTTGCAAATATGCTTGTGCTAAAAAGTAGGTAATGACAGCGAGATTAAAGTAAGTAGATGTATGATGCCCTTTGGAGAAATCAGAGTTGGCGGGCACCTTGTGGGAGTCTGTAAAGGCTTACATGAGCAGAGTGGCCCACTTCTAGGTTAGCGACACAGAGCATGACAAAAGTTCCCACATCACAGACCAAGACTGACAGGCTCCAATTGGAAATTGTTGAACAATCACTCCATCAATTGAGTCTGAACGAAGCTCACAGGTGTTTGGTGACTTTGAGATGGTGAGTATATAAATGTGGAGACAAGTTGAGCAAACTGTTCCTCTGGCTCGCCACGTATCCTGCATCATTCATCGAGTGCATGGAGACTCCTGGCATTGGGCAATGGAATCCCTAGATATTGCTGCAGTATTTACCCAATAATGCGAAAACCTAGTACTTACGTGCTCATTAGAGCTAAAGCTTCTTTTACAATCTAATAGCTGGGACATTATTACAGAGACCTGGATTCCCTCAGATTCAGAACTACACTGGGGTTTACCTTGCCCTCTGGGTTTTAAAGCACTTTCCCATCCTAGATTAGAGAGAAGAAGTGGGGGAGTGGCAAGTATTTTCAAAGAAATATGGGATTTGGTTATTTTACAGAGAAAATACAGGGGGCAGAGTCTGTTGGCTTCACTATTATAACAAGAAAGGGAACAGTTGTTACTGTTTTTTTAATGCTATAGGCCACCTGGGCCTTTAAATAACGTTTTATTGTCTTTCCCGAAACCGATCACAAACCTTGCCCTGTTACCCGCTAACTTATTTGTACTGGGTGCTTTTGATATTTGGGCCACTCCTGCCATATACAGGACAGAGAACGTTTAATCGCATGCAAGATTCTAGGAATTAAACAACTGGTGACTGGCCCCACTCACTCAGAAGGACACACTTTAGATTTGATATATGCCTCCACAACCTTAATTAGCATAATAAATGTAAACCCTCTAAGTTGGTCAAATCATGTACTTCTCTTTTGAGCTGACATGGACTACAGCAGGGTAAGAGAAGTTAAATGCAAAAAAGCTGGTTGAAGGTAGACTGAGATGCAAATGAAAAAGCAGAAGGAGAGGAAAATATTTGATCATTTAAACTGATTTCGAGAAGAGGTAAAAGCAGATGAGAACAATGTACAGAATATCTTAGATGAGATTACACCAGAAAACAATGTGTCTCTTTGAGGAAGACCGTCTGAGCCATGGTTTACGGAATACCAGGAAGAAGGAATAAGTCACTGTAGAAAATTAGAAAGACAATGGCAGAGAGCGTATCTAGAACAAAATAAAGTGCAATTAAATATGGCTCTGAAGAATTGCAAAAGCGAAATCAGGAAAGTTAAAACTACAACATTAAAATAATAACAGGAGAAACTAACAAATCAAAAAATATATTTAGTGTGGTAAATAATTTAGCAAAGCTAGATTGCTCTCAACAATCTCTAAAGCCCTCACAGGAACTCTGCGATAATAGGAGTGGGTGGTGAGCTCTGATCTGCTGGTGGAGCTAATCAAGTTTTTGGCACTACTTGCTCCACTTGGAGCATGGAGTACGACCAAAAACTTTGCTAGCCCTGTCAGCAAATCATAGCTCACTGCGTACGCACTGCGGCCCAGTTATGGGCCACACAGCACAAGAGCCAACAGTCTGCACTTACGCTGTGTGGCCCATAACTGGGCTGCAGTGTGCACTCTCAGCCCAACATCAGCAGCATGGAGTTGATGCTGGTGCCAGCTCTGGATCCAAGCCTCCCTCTGCCAGAAGCCCAGGAGCAGGGGGCAGAGGGAGGCAGAAAGCAAGACCGCTGGCAACAAGGACCCTGGAAGGACCCAGGTAAGTCCTCTGCTTATTTTCTTCTGTGTACACTTTTGCACAAGAGGCCCGAAAACACCAGCTTTTGCTGCTTACAGCCCTGGCCTGAACTGAGGAAAGAGCCGTAGGCAGCAAAAGCTGCTGTTTCAGGCCTCTTGAACACTGGCCTGCCCACTGCTCACGGAACTCCGCCTCCACAGAATTCCACAAAGTTTTAAATCAACTCCGCAGAAATTCATGAAGTGGAACTCTGTGAGCTCTGCCCACCCCTAGTGATAAGGTATCAGAATATTTTAACAATAAAATACAATTAATTTTAGCAGATATTATTAATGATCCAGTGATCCAGGATGGAGGGGATGGCAGAATCATCTCCAGAAGTAACCAAAATACAATTAAAAACACTAGAACTAATAAAAGAGGAGGAATTTAAAACATTAGCGCTGATTATTTCATTTGGCTCCCTGCTGGACCCTCTACCTCCTTATGTATGGAAAGATAGAGAAGAGGAATTACTCCCAAGTCTGTTAAAAAAATTTAATCAATCTTTGAGGACCAGTACGGTATCAGAGGTATGGAAAAACGCCCTGGTTACTCCATTACTGAAAAAGAAGCGGATCTAAATGATCTGAGTAATTACCATCCAATAGCCCAACTTCCTTACCCAACTAAAATAGTGGCAAAATACATGAGCAAAGTGCTAGCAATTTTGTTTGGAAAAACATAACTTCTTGGAGGCTGAACAAAATGGTTTTAGACCAGCCCATGGAACAGACTTAGCACTAAATCTGACCATGGATGAGCTGAGGATGGTGGTTTACAGAGGCCAAACAGCAGTATTGACATTATTAGATGAATAATGCATTTGACACCCTCAACTACCACATACTGCTGCGGAAGCTTAAAAGAGATAGGAGTGGAAGGGATGTGTCTACTATGGATGGAATCATTCCTGTCAAATAGACATCAAGCGATTTCTATCCTCCCTTTCTGATCAAAGTTTAGGAAAATGGAACATGGGATACCTCAGGGCTCAGCCCTGAGCCTTATTTTATTCAACATATATGTACGTCCACTGCTAAACCTGATTAGATCCTTTGGGATCTCTTTTGTGAATTATGCTGATGACACACAGCTAATTGTATCTTTTGAAAAAAAAAAATTGTTTTTGGATAATTTTCACATTTACATTCAAGAAATTGCTAGTTGGCTAAAAGAATAACTGTTTTAACTTCAATGAAGAAAAAAGTGTTTTAATGCTGCCTCCCTCTATTACTCCTAAATCGTTCCCAAGGAACTTCTGGCCATTGGCTAGCACAAAGAATCTGCAATCATCTCAGGTGGTGCAAAATCTGGGAGTTTATGTAGACAAACAAATTCTCTCTAGAAACACACATTAATAAAACAGCAGGTACCTATTTTGGCCTGCTGAGAAAGTTGAGGAAATTGTCCCACTACTGCTTCAGCCAGCAAGAAGATTGGCAGTACAGAGCACAAGTCTGAGCAGATTAGACCAGTCGTTCCCAACCTGTGGTCTGGGGACCCCTAGGGGTCCGCCAAGCCTCCTCAGGGGGTCCCTGACTGTTTAGAAAAAAATTATTATTAACAGATTTGGTCCCCAGCTTTCAGTAATGAATCAGAGGGGGGTCTCCAGATTCCAATGATTCAGTGGGGGGTCCCAGGGTTCCAGTAATGATAAAGTGGGGGTCCACAGAAGTCAAAAGGTTGGGAACCACTTGATTAGACTACTGAGATGTGAATTTTTGGGGCCCCAGAGAATCTACTCAACAGACTATACAGGGTCCAAACATTTGCAGCAAAACTGGCCCTGAATACATCATGAAGTGACTCCTCATCAGTGGGTCTGAAAGCCCTACACTGGGTGCCAGTGAAAGAAAGAATCAATTTCAAGGCTTTGTGTGTAGTACACAGAGCAGTAAAAGGCACTGGACCAGTACAGTTAGAAAATACATTTTGCTGCTATAAACCAAAAAGGAACCTGCATTCTGCTACAACAAATCTGATCTACATAAAAAATGTAGAAAAGTTAGGGAAGTGGGTGGGACATTCAAGATTCAAGTAGCCTAGATGTGGAACAAGCTACCTACTGAACCTAGAGCCAATAGAAACCTGAATAGCTTCAGGAAAAAAAACAAATGACTTGTCTCTTTCCAGTAAAGGACTAGGATGAGTGGGGTTGGGGTTGGGGGTGAGTTCAAGCTGATACAGGCTCTTCTTCTAATTGACTCCGAGAAGGCTGTCAACACCATCAATTGGTCCATCTTGGAGGAAACATTGCACCACATGGGATTTGGACTCCACAATCTCGCCTAGGTCAAAGTCCTGTATTCTGGTCTGAGAGCCAGAGTGAACCTTAATTGGGTGCTGTTGTCGGAATTTAAGATTGGGTGGGGCACCCGCCAGGGATGCCCATAATTCATGGTTCTGTTTGCCTGATTATAGAACCCTTGGCGACCTGAGTAAGATGCAACACGTAAGTATAGGTCTTTGATTGGGGCCATGCACCGGATGACCATGTTGCCCTCTATGCAGATGGCATCCTGTTGTTCATGTCCTGCCTGCCCTACACAGGGCCCAGGGTCCTCCAAATACTATAGCTTTCCAGGGATGCGTCAGATTTGCGAGTTAATTGGAGTAAGTCTCTGTTGGTTCCACTCAACGGGGTGAGAACTGGCAATCTCAGATTCCAATCTGCTGGATCAGCTTTTGGTTCCCGGGGATATACATTTCCTAGGAGCTAGACTTAATATGGAACTTGAATTTGAGCCCCATGACACGCAAGGTTCAAAAGCATATGAAGCAATAGGCTACTCTCCCATTGTACATCATGGGCAGAGTTGCCCTTTTTAAGATTATAGTCCTCCCAAATCTCCTATATGTTTTGCAAAACTTCCCTGCATTTATCCCACAGACATGGTTTGATGCCATTCATGACATGGGATGCAAGTTCATTTGGGCAGGTGGCCTTCCTAGGGTGGCTACTGCAAAGTGCAGGTGCATGACATATGATGGAGGACTGGCAATGGTTGACATGAGGCTTTATTACTGGGCGACTCTTCTTTTCCCTATTAATGACTGGCTGCAAGGGGGAGTGGGATGATCCCACTTACAGGGGAGAGCTCACCCTTTTGATGTTTGACAGAATGACAGGCATCTTCTATGGGGCTCCTATCCCCACCACACTTGCAAAGGTTACCAAGGTGGTATTCCATACATGGTGAGCTGCACTGTGGTGGACTGGTTGGCTTTGTGAGCTTACTCTGGAGACCCCACTGTGGAAGAACACATGCTTGGCACAAGTGGCCCCCCTTGGATGGCTTTCGCGGATGGGACAGCATAGGGACCTCAAGACATGGCGTTGTTTGGAGGAGGGATCACATGAGGTCCTTTGAAGATCTTCACGCTGATTTCAGCTATGCACCCTCTCAATTCTTTTGATATCTACAGCTCTGGCACACCCTCTCAGCCTATCACACTGCACTACACAAGATACAGAGTATAGCCCTCTAGAATGTTCCTAATGGGTCATCTGGGTAAAGTGGGGGAGGTGTCCCAGATTTGTTGCTTACTGGTGGTACACTCCCCCAAAACAATGGACTCCTTGAGACAGAGGTGGGAGGGCTGGGTGGTAGAACTGAACAAAGCTGACTGGAAAGACACTCTTATGTTAATCCGCGCGCTGGCAATGTCTGCCAGGCTTTACAATTTAAGTTCTCTCACCAGGCCTATCTCACGCCTGTTCGCCTGTGACGGGCTGGCCTTTGTGACTCCCCCGAATGACAAAGTTGCAGCGCCCCACTCAGTGATTTTTTTCTGCATGGTTTTGAGCTTTCTAAACATACAAACCAATTGGGCAGCTCTCTTGGGGACTCTATCCAATGTAACAGGGACCCCATCGATTTGCAACCCCAAATTGCTCTCATGGGCATTAGGGAAGACATGGGTAGACCCCACAGTGAGATCACTGGTGGGGAAGGGTACCCTACTTGCCAAACTGGACAAGCTCACACTGGACAGCTACTACAGCTTCCTCCCCCTCCCCCACCAAAAGCATGGAAGAGGGGCATTGACTGATGTGAAAAACTTGTAGAGGATATTCCAAGAAATTCTACAAGGTTTGTGGAACATGGTGGGGCTACCATGGACTAATATGCTAATTATCCCTCAGTGCTACTACTGCTGTGTGAAAATAAGTATTGTGATCAACATTTGGAGCCGGTAGTGTACTGTAAGTTTAAAGCTACCCATTTCCCTATTTGAATGGAATGCAGCGTACACTGTTGCAGCTTGTAAAAGCATTAAAATGCTTCTATAAAAAAAAAAAAAGTGTTGTGAACTTGTGACCTACAGATAGCAGAGAATGTTTTAAAATTGGTCATTGTGGTAAGAGATCTACAGGAGCATGAGGGGAAGGCAACAAAAAAGACTAGATTTTGAATATGAGATCACAGTGCTAGTAGAATAAATGCTGATCAAGGGAGGGGTTCATGGGTGCAAATTTAGGCCCTCATTATGATCCTGGCGGTCTAAAGTCTGCCAGGGCCCTGGTGGCTGTCTAACCTCTGACAGGCCGGCAGTGAAGACTGCTCCATTACGAGTGTGACGTTTGGCCTTACCAAAACCGCCACATCTCCGCTGGTACGGCAAGGGCAGTAGGACAGCCAGGATTGAGGACAGCACCTCCGGGCTGGCTGTCCACTGCAGACCGCCGGCGGTATGAGTCGGCTTTCCTCCAAGGTTTCTGTGGCGGTACCACCTCCACAAATAACTTAGCGGAACGTCTACTGGTGACATGAAATTCCCCCAACCCACCCTGCAAATACAATACCCCACACACTCCTTCCGTGACAGCACCCCCCTCTCTCCACCCCCTTCTGTGACAGCACTTCCCTCACCGCATACACGCACACACACCCACACGCACCTCGCATACGCCAACATTTACATACACGCATTCACCAACACGCATACATACTCTCATTCACCAACATAGCAGACACACACTCATACCAACAGACACACATTCACACATTCCAACACGCACTCACTTCAACAATCACACACGCATTCGCACTTACATTCACACACACATACACACACTCACACACACACATGCAGACATATACCTACTCACACACACACAACGAACCCCCCCACCCACTAACCACCCTCCCATGTCGGACGATTGACTAACCTTGTCCGGCAAGGAGGTCATCCAACAGGGAATGGGAACAGTTGCTTCCACCTCCGGCAGCTCCCCGCCATCTGGACACCGACACGCCATATTACTGCTTGTAATATGGCGGGCGGAGTCTTTTGGCGTGGTGGTGATGGCTATGGAAGAGCCTCTGCGCGGCCGACCGCCAGCACGACTGCTGAAGGATTTTCACTCAAATTGTGGTGGAAATCCTTCAGTATTCATAATAAGGCGGTCGGAAGACCGCCAGCACTCATGGTCTTCTGGCGCCTGTGGCTTTGGCAGTCTGTATAAAAGACCTCTGAAGTCGTAATGAGAGCCTTAGTCATTTATACAAAGTGGAGCATAAATTACGTTGTTTGAGAACACATAACAAAAATGATTTTCAGGCTCCTTTGTGGATCTGCTGTAAAGTTACATGGAGGGCTGTGCTGATCGCCATGGTGGAACCATGAATCTGTCCAAAACCCCTACCAAATTGGGCTTTTTTAGAGGAGAGCTAGAAAGGGTTGACAAAACTGATCATTCATAAGTGGTATAACACAAGTTAAATATTAGAGGGAGGTTGCGCTTTCTTTTCTGACTAAGTAACCTTCAAAGCAAAGTGCACTGATACACCCAGGCAGACACTAATGAACTACCTCACACACCCTTTCCCACACTGATTCAGACACTGACACACTTGGGCAAATACTAATACAATCACTGACATACCCAGGCAGACATTATTGCAGGCACTAATACTCTGAGCCAGACACAAATACAGCCACTGGTGGATACTTGCAGACACTGATGCACGCACTGACACACCCAGGCAGATACTAATGAACTAACTGACACACTCATGCATATACTGATGCAGACACTGACACTCTCAGCTAAACACTAAAATAGTTACTGACACACCCAAGCTCACATTAATGCAGGCACTAACACTCCCAGCCAAACATGAATACAGTCACTAAAAGACCAAGACAGACATTCATGCACACAATGACACACACAGCATGATACTAATGCAGGAACTGGCACATGCATGCACACACTAATCATGCACTGATTCACCCAGGCAGACATTAATGAACTACTTGACACACCCTTAATACACTGATTCAGACACTGATACTTAGGGAAACACTAATACAGTCGCTGACATACCCAGAGAGACATTGATGCAGTCACTGATACACCCAGCCAAGACACTAATACGGCCACTGGCAGATGCATGGAGACATTGATGCCCACATTGACACACCGAGGAAGACTCTAATGGACTGACACACCCATGCATATACTGATGCAGACACTGACACTCTCAGCTGAAATCTAAACCATTTACTGACACACCCAAGCACACATCCATGCAGGCACTGACACACCCACCAAACATTGATGCAGCCACTGATACACTCATGAACAAACTGATGTATGGCCTGAAAACGAATCCAAATTCTAATACAGCCACTGACACAACCAGGGACACACTGAAGCAGCTACTAACACATCAAGAGAAACACTTGTGCAGTCCTAAACACACATATTTGCACACTGATACAGACACTGAAACACTCAGCCAGAAACAAATTTAGCCACTGACACAGAAGTATAGTCTGATGCAGTCAGAGACATATCTAGGCACAAACTGAAATTAGCACTGACAAACCTAGACAAAATCTAATATAACTAGTTACACATGTAGACATACACCAATAAAAACACGGAGACACCCAGCAAAACCTTCATGCAGCCAGTGAGACACCCATGGAAACTGTAATACAGACACTTAGACATGACGTTCATTTAGATATGACAAGTAAGGCACGTATAGTGGGTATTACATAGTGATGTACATTTTTATGTAGCTACTTAATTGTGTAAAGTATGTAATTCTATATTATGTGATGTAACCTTAAATATATTGGATTTTATTTCCTTATTAGACGTCTACCTTTATTTACAGATAAAGAGTAACAATGGCAAAAAAGACAGAAACAGGAAAACAGAGTAACAGAGTAAATAATACTATCTATAACAAAAACATCATATTGAGAAAGTAGTGATGAAGCATTTGTCCTAAAGAGGAAACTATTTATTTTGATACTGAACAGAATGATAACACTGCATAAAACAGTGTTGTCTATGAAGAGAAGAAGTAAACAAAAAGACTTGTGAATAGAAATATTTTTTGTAACATTTTCAGAGGAGAATGGAGGCACACATCCAGTACTGAGCCTTTCTTTAATGAAGAAAGCTACTTGCAAGAGAACACATTAGTGCACGCAATTAAAACAACTGGTGAGTGTTATGATGTGAAAGATGGTACTCCTATTACAAAAGAGGAGATGGTTCCTAGGAAGAGCTGAAGAGGTACAAGGAAGACGTCGACAGACCCCTGTATACAATGGATACAATCGATTAACAAATTAAGACATTTTCGACACCAATTTTTAAATAGAAGTGTGAAGCAGAAAATTGAAACTCTGCAAGGATTAGATCGATGAGGAATTTTGCTAATTTACAGGGACTTTCACTGGTATGTTGATGGAATAAAGTGTGTAGAAGCAACTTTCATAACTTCAGAATGTTAGCTGTTCATCAGACTAAAATGGGCATTTTAGTTAAGAGTCTACTTTGTGAAAACTCCTACCTTATGTGAATGAGAGATGAATAGAGCTCTATTGCATGGTACACTGACAGAGGCGAAAAAGGTTTGTGAAGATGTTCAGTTTCATTTCTTTGATCCTAAAGAAGAGTCTAGGGAATATGAGGAGTTGGTAACTGGAGGTGTAAAGGTACAGAAGAGAGGCATTAGCATTAAAAACCTTTGACAAGAAAGTATAATGTTTGAGACAGTTTCTTCTGAAAAACCAAACTGTATTTGCCATCGACATGCTCACTACAAAACTCAAACTTGCAATGGAGTTGTAGTCTCAAAAACGGAACAGGAGAACAGAGATAAGTTGAAATAATTTGTTGTATATTTATTTGTAAAAGAATGCTTTAATTTGTCAACGCTCAAAATTAAATATAAGTACTACCATGATAAGTTGGAGCAATACATAACAGGTTACATTTGGTTTCAAGCCCAGAAGAACTTAGAGAATTAAGGGCCAGATGTAGCAAAAATAAAAATTGCGACTCGCATTTTGCGAGTTGATGCGACTCGCTAAATGCCAGTCGCAAATTGGAATGCCAGAAAAAAAAGCGATCCGATTTTGCGACTCGCAGCCGGACTCGCAACGCTGTGTGCAAGTCCGCAGTTTGCGAGGTCGCTGTTTGCGAGTGTGCAAAAACGAACTCGCAATTAGCGAGTGGGTGTCGCAAATTGCGAATACCTTCAAAATTGCTTGCAGATGCAGCAGAACACTCCAGAAAGCATACCAGAACACCCTGGAAACACTTCCTGGCACATGATGATGACATCACAGCCAGGAAGTTAACAAATACACCTGGGAGGAGGGCTCAACAGTGAGCAGTGTCTCTGCCACTCACAGTAGAGTGCTGAGGAGTGGTAGGCACAGCACCATGGACGCAGCAGGGACCAGCCAGGCTGGCAGGAGGGGCAGGAGATCATAGATAACAGCCAGGACAGATTCATGTGGCACATGGCGTTAATGTGCCACATGACTGGTTGGCATTTTCCTGCCCATGGACAATTTCAACTTGTATATAGTTTCTTCATGACATTAATAAAACAGTTATTTTTGTTCCACTTAACAAATGGTTAATAGGTGAGTATGGTGGGAGTTGACACGTACCGTCCAGAATATTGCGTTGCAATGTGGTCCCGTCTCAGTCTGCCTTGATTAGCTAGACTCCAATCCCCAAGATGGCGATGTGGTTGTTCTTGCTCTTCATCATCAGGATCTGGGTCTGCAGGGGTGAGAGGTAGCCCACGTCGGGTGGCTATGTTGTGGAGGATGGCGCATGCGACCACAATTTTGAAAGCGGTAATGGGGGTGTATTGGAGGGCGCCTCCGCTGCGGTGGAGGCATCGGAATCTTGCCTTCAGGAGTCCGAAGGTGCGCTCTATGAGGTTCCTGGTCCTCTTATTCGCACTGTTGTATTGCCTCTCTGAATCATTGCTGGGTGTTAAAAATGGAGTCATGATCCATGGCCTTAGAGCATATGCACTGTCACCTGTTGGGCACAAAAGTACACTGTTAGTAAGTCCAGATAGTCGTGCACAGTGACCTGTGTGTATGTCTGCAAGGTGTATGCAGCTCTACCTAGGAGGTATCCGTCTCCAAACTCCCCACGTTCCAGGCGTTGATGTATCCCACTATGTCTAAAAATGTATGAGTCATGGGTACTGCCTGGAAACTTAGCTACGATGTCCGTGATGACGTAATGGGCATCACAAACAACCTGTATGTTGAGTGAGTGGGTACACTTTCTGTTGCGGAAAATATGTTCCAGATTAGCGGGGGGCATATTTGAATGTGTGTCCCATCTACACATCCAATGACATGGGGGAAGTGGGCAATGCGGTAAAAGTCCAGCTTCGTGCTGTTAATTTCTGCCTCATTCCTTGGTAAGTATATGAACTGAGACCTGTGCGCTACTAAGGCATCTAGGAATGCCCTGAGGAACCTTGACACTGCACTTTGGGATACCCCACCTGCCACGGCAATGACCCCCTGATAGCTCCCTGAGGCCAAGAGGTGCAGTGCGCATAGTACTTGCACATGCGTAGGGATGGCGCAGCCACGCAGAGTCTTGTGTTCTAGCTGTGGTTTTAGTAAATCTATTAATTCTAGAATGGCAGCGCTGCTAAGGCGGTATTTATCATAGATCTCCTCTTCAGTTTGCTGGAAAAGGGTCTGCCTTGTTCTATATATCTTCTCCTGTCTGTGGCCCCTCCTCCTCCTCTGCTGGGCTGCGTAGACTCTCCTCCTCACTGCTATCAGGTATATGTCCGCCATCTTGAGTGACCCAGATGCCTTCTGGGTCTCCTTTTATACTTTGGTAATGGTTACCACCTGCTCTGAGTTAGTGGTAAATGCGACTTGCAAACTGGGCTTTTTGCGACTAGTCGCAATTTGCGAGTTGCAATTGCATAAGGTTTGCGACTCGCAAATTGCGACTTGCAATTTGCGGGTCGCAAAATGGGGTCGCAACGGATGCGACTCGCAAACGGGTCCCATCGCTTTTTGCGAGTCGGAAATGGGCTTTTTGCATCCCATTTCCGATTTTGCACTGTCGCAAATTGCGAATCGGCCCGTTTGCGAGTCACAAACGTTTGCTACATCTGGCCCCTAATGTTTATAAATCAATTCTCATACAATTTATGCACCCTTTTTAAGCAATAGTTCAAATGGACCAAAAAACTGGGAAACTACTACAATCAGAGTTGGAGAAGGCCTTAAAGGAAGAGTTGTGTATTTACCCTAAAATTGTAAATTAAATATTGAAACTGTTGGTGTAGAGAGATGTTGATGAACCAGTTATTCTAATAAATAGTGTGCCTATGAAAAACAGAAAAATCTGACAAGATTAAGTGCATTATAATAAAGTTTAAAAAACGTCATTATACCTGAAACAACATGATATCTATTACATACATGCCGATGTTGTTGGCAATATAACTTCTATGGAGGATGAAGCATTACCCTCAGGTGGACAGACTGAAAGATTGGATAGATCGAAATCAGAAGAAATATAGGGACACTACAGTATCAATCTACTCCATTCTAAAGAAGCTATTGATCTCTTACAAATTAAACAAGCAAAAGGAGCCCCAATGAGTGTGTGGAAGAAAGGTTTAGAGGCTCGCTGTTTTATCACAACTGTCCCCAACACGAGTCGATTGGTGGTATGATAATCACCCTGTACAAATACCAGCAGCTGAGTATAGGTCAATTAAATTATATTCAGAGAATGCTAGATTTTGTCAGTGTATTCCATGTATATTCCATCTATTATTTGAGAGTGACTTGTCTGGACTATCACATGCTGTAAACCATATATTTAAGACATGACTTAATTTATAAAATCTCTCTGAAAGAGAATTTGCCAACAAAGTTCAAGGTAAAGATTAAAAGTTGGAAACCAATTTAATTATTTTGATGGCATGTCAATGTGGTACCAACGAGTATTGATATGGTCATCATGGATAACTGAAATGCATGTTGTCAAACTTAGGTGCACCTACTTGGTTTGTGATACCAGTTGTGCAGAGGATCCAGAGGATGAATTACTTGACTTTTTAGGAGAAGCAAACGCAAGCATTAAGGACATCAGCATGAAGGCAGCAGGAGAACTTTGTTCTTTGGATCCTGCAAATGTTTAAATAGTTCAGTCACAGGTTTCAAGCCATGCTCTCTTTCATCAGTGATAAAACAAATGTTCCTCTTGGTGAAATTACAGATTTTTTTCTGGTGCAAAGAGTACCGAGCAAGAGGTGCACCTCATATTTACATGCTGTTATGGGTAAAAGATGCACAGAGATCTGGAACAGACATTGATGACTGTGTACTTTCTTTCATGGAACTGCAGATGACATGTACCATCCCGAAAGACAAAGATGATCAAGGCCTAAGACAACAGGTTCTGCGTTTTCAAACACACAGATGTGGCAAGTACTGTCATCAAAAATACAGATGTAAAGGAAAATTTTATAGACAATGTCCTTTTGGATTTCCAAGACTTACCATTTCCAAAGGAAGAATGAACAGCTTCTTATTTGCAGTCAGACATACACTGGCACGAACATCACTGAAACACACATATAACCTCAGAAGAACAGAGGCATCCAAGTATATTAATTACTATAATCCTGTCATTCTCAAAATGTTGAATGCTAATATGGACACACAATCTTTGCAGACAACTCCATCGCTGTTGCTCATTAAGTCACTTCATACATTACAAAATCAGAGAAGACAGAGATGAAGGAGATGTGGAGGAGATTTCTGTAGAAATGTCTCTAACCAGGAATCCTACATCTTCAGCTAGAAAATGCTTTCACCTAGGGCAATAGGCTCCTATGAATTTTGTGACCAGTTGAGCTCTGACAGTTTCTACTCAAAGTTAATGGGAATTGTTTGGGTAAGTCTAGGCCTTGAAAGCATGTGAAATAGAGTTTTGAAGTCTTTCCCAGTAAATCAATACCTAGCAGAGTTTGATCCGGAAAGTACAGATATTGTGAAAGACAGCATTCAGTGTTCATGTTTTTCCAGTTACATGAAAATGTTAAATGATGAAATTGAAAAAAGGAAACAATTGCTGCTGAGGTAGCTAAGGACAGTTCACAAGGCAGCTAAAGGTCAGGACCTCTCAGTCAAGATCCTCTTGAACAACTAATTATTGAAAATGAAGCTGCCATAGCCATGAATGAGGTGGAGACTGAAATGTAACAAGCAAGGCATGAAAGTTTTGATTTGGAGCAGTTAGTTTAACAACTGAACGATGAACAGAAAGAAATATATATGGAAGTAAAAGAGAAAATAGAGCATGGATTCCTCTATCAGAAGAATGACTGTAAATGCTCATCATTTAATCCAATACTTTTGTACATCAGTGGTCTAGCTTGCACTGGGAAAAGATTTTTAAATGAAGTTCTTACCGCTCATCTACAGAGAATTGCAAACTCTAATTTGTTGCCTGTAGTAACAACATCAAATGGATTAACTGCACACAACATTAAAGGAATTACTTTGCATCGACTACTTATGCTACCTGCAGAATATGGCAACATAATGGAATACCAAAAGAATGAAGCTTGTTGTGAAGTCTCCAGAGTACAGAAGAAATTGAAACTTTTAAAGTATCAATGAGGTTTCAAACTTAATGCTTGCCTTTGTATACTTGAGAATGCAACAGATTCTGAATGCAAACTATGACGTACTGTTTGGAGGAAAGCACCTAATTTTATTTGCCGATCTACTACACCTTGCCCACATGAAAGGGCAACCCATGTTCAAGACACTTCTACATGAAAAAACTCCTATTTCCTTGTGAAGTGTTGGAAATGTAAATAATTGGCTACACTTCCAATACAAGGAACATGTTCTGAAGGATATTAGAGAAGGGGTTCTCACAAAAGAGGGAACACATTGCTTAGGAAGTCGACTTATAAAGAAACCTTTTTCTTCAAAGAAGTAAGCAGCAAAGCTAATTTTTAATTTCATCAAAGAATGAAAATCCATTGTCTGCCTAATGTCTAAACTTCAGGAGTGCTACTGTTTCAACTAACAATTGCTAAAACTGGAGAAAGAAGAAATTTGGGAACAGTAGTCAACAAAAATAAAACACCAGGCGGTGACTGTACAACAAACAAAGTTGGATTCAATGGAGAAATTGGTGTCCAGAACTGTGGGGGTGAGAAAAGTGTTGGTGTTTACAAAACTTATATGGTAATTTTGCAGAGTAATTTAAATGTTGAGAAGGGGTTAGTTAATGGTGCCATAGGCAATGTAATTGATTTAATTTAGTTTGCTAACAGGAAGGAGGTTGTGTACCTAGTAATTAAATTTGGTCAAGTTGAAGGTGTAAAACAGACTGGAAGGTCTGTTGAGAGTTTCTTGCTTGTAAAAGACTTGTATGCTCGGAGGAAGCAGTTCCCAGTGTCTCTAGGATATGTCTCTAGCATATGCTGCAACAATTCATAAATCTCAAGATTGAAGTATAGATGCAGCATCCATTAATATTGGTAGTACTGTGTTTAAGGAAGCTATGCCACATGTAGCCTTTTTGAGGGTTAGAATATTGTCTGATTTGTATCTGGTAGACTTTGATGATAGTAAAATATATGCCAATGCAAGTTCTGTCAAAGAGTAAAACCGATTTAGAAGTGTTTATGCTCGTCGTGTGGAACAGCATCCAGTGTATGTAAAACATTCCATCTGCCCAAAGTGAAAGCTTTCAAAGGATAGTAGTGACATTGTTGAAATGAAATGCAAGAAAGAGAACAAGGAACATTTTAAGGAAAAAATACTGACAATGCTGGTGATATTGTTGGTTACCAGTTGTCAATCCCCTCTGGTGTCAACTGCTATGCCAATGTGGTTCAAAATGCACACTTCTCTTTACTTCCTGTTGATCATGCAATTAAACAGAGAAAAGAGAAAAGATTGTGTTCTGCACTTTCTACGTTATTGGAATGCCTGTGCTCTGATAGAACTAAAACATATTCTGCATCTCATATTCAAAACCTTGTAAATGTGTGCATTGGATCTGTATACTTTACTCAAAACGCTCAAGAAGATACACAAGAATTCTTTATGGTAGTGTTTGATATCTTAGAAAAAGAGATGGGACATATTTAAAACTTATTTGAACTTAGTTATTCACAGGACCATGGGCGTGAGAATTGTTCTTTTTCATCAAAAACACAAATAGATTCATAGCAATTTATTTACTTAACTTTATAGGACTGCAAACCTATCAATTTTTACAGGTTGCTTCAAGAAGCTTCACAGAATAATACCTGTGAAAATGTCAATCAAATCTTCTATCAACTTTGTATAAATGAGGAAGTGGCAAATATCTTATCCTAATGCTACAGCTATGTACAGCAGAGGAAAGTAAATTGGAAACCCAAATTACACATTTTTAAGTAGGACAAGTATCTATTTCCGGAAAAACATATACCACTATGGCTATTATTTTCCATGCTGAGTAACTATTACATCTACACTACATCATCTTTGTAAAAACTGCAACTGCGTGGACAGAATTTAACAAAAGCAACCTCACATTCAAGAAAAACTGCCTTTTAAACTACCAAATTCCTATCTTCTGTTTCTTGAATCTACGTTTTAACAAAGTTTAGAACTAAACAATGAAACAATATTACTTCTTACACTCCTAATACAACCACTTATGACATCATACACAGCCTACTCGAATTGCTGACATACAGTTAATGATACAATGATACAAATCGGATGCCAGTCATTATAAACTGAAGACCAGGACAAAGGTACAAGAAGGATTAGAATTGGAAAACTCAAATAGTCTACTTCTAGTTTGTGTAGTACCAACTTTTATAACATCATATGATCTGCCAGGGGTGATGTCTTTATATGGCTCTTTATATGCTAGTGTCCTTAATACATATTAATTGTATTGTAACACTTTCAATTAAAATCAGTTACCTGTAGCATTAATAGTAGTGAGTGCAATGCATAGTTTTGCTAATTTAAAGTGACATTCTGTGCATTTCTGAGGTTTTTTTTCCTACAATCTATGTGATTGTTTTTTTTCCCCACTGCTCAATGATGATTCTTTATACAACACATCATTTATGGAGTTAAAGTATGGACGCTGAGAACAGTAAAAAAGGGAAAATAAAATGTTTAAATTATATCTATGATTCCTTTACTGTGGTACAAATGTGTAGTGCTTTATTATTAACATGACAATTTACATTGCAGAAATGTGATGTGCAAATGTATACCATGAAACATTAACTTCTATTTATATGTTTTCTCTCTTTTTACACAGATCAATGGACCCATTTATTGTAGTAATGTAGGTAACTAGTTACATCGTTCACCATTCATAACCCATCCAAAAAGACACAAAGGCAGGCATTGGTGCATACACCAACACACCCTGATACACACTGATATATACAGTGATACATCCAGGCACACACTTATACATGCTCTAACACAGCCAGGCACCCACTAATGCATACACTAACATACCCAGAGGCACACACTAATGCATACACTAACACACCCAGAAGCACAGTGAAGCATGCACTGACACATCCAAGTACACACTGATACATATACCGGCTCACTCACACACACACTGTTGCATGCACTAACATACTCAGGCACACACTGATGCATACACTAATATACCCAGACACACACTCATGCCTACACCAACATACCTGGGCACAAACTGATACATACACTGACATGCCCAGGCACATACATGGATGCATTAATTCGCCCAGGCACACACAAATACATATGCTGACACACCCAAGCACACACTGATGCATGCACTAACATACCCAGGCACACCAATACATACACCAACATACTCAGGCACACCGTCATGCATGTACTAACACACCCAGGCGCACACTGATAATTACACTATCAGACCCAGACATGGAAGTCAACATTGAAAAGACACTGAGGTGCTTTTGGATGTTGACTTCCATGAGCAAATTGTGCAGCAAACAAATTTGCAAGCTGAAGAATTTCTGAGGGAGTATGGAGGCACTCTAGAGGTCTCATTCTAGGCCACACCAGTAGACTCCCATTTCAAATGAGGTGTTTAAGATATCTTTGGGCCTTATACTCAACAATGGGGTTAGTGCAGAAACCAGTCTTGCAGTCCTACTCACTCAGTTTGGGTAACCCCCTTCTTCGCACCGTACATGAGCAGAGATCATTTGTTACTCTTGCAGCGCATGCTGCATTTCAATTATAATTATGCTTCAAAGCCACAAAACCATCCAGACAATGCCAGCTTGTTCACAATTCGTCCTGGTGTGGAATATTTAACTCTGCCAGGTTTCCAGTGATTTATACTCCTGGATGAATATAGCCAACAATGGACACTTGATTCTGTCCAAAGGGCGGATTGAGGCAGTAAATTGCTAGCAAAAGAGCTTGCTATGGCATGAAGCTGTATATGCTGTGTGAGAGCTTTACTGGCTATGTGTACAGCTTAGAACTGCATACAACAAAGGACTCCACTGTTAACCCTGTAGGTTGCCCTCCCACACTAGGTGTCACAGGAAAAATAGTATGGGAGCTTGTCCAGCTACTACTTGACATAGGTAATAACCTTTTATGTGGACAATTTCTATGTGGGAGTAGAGCTGTTTAGTGAGCTGTACAAAGCTGGCACTGTGGCCTGCAGTACAGTTCATTGTTGCGGCAAAGGATTCCAACAGGAGCTTGTTTGTACGAAGCTTCAGGAATCCTGGAGCTCTGCGTTGCATTCCAAGGAACTGCTTGCAGTCAGGTTCTCGAATGTGCATGTGCTCACTATGATTCATGATGAGAGCACTTCCTCCGTCAATGTTTGGGGTCAGATGGCCAAAGTTCACAAGAACACTTATATACTTGATTACAACAAGGACATGGGTGGAGTGGATAAGAATGACCAGGCCCTTCACCCCTACAATGCGAGTCGTAAATCTTGCACTTGATACAAGAAACTGTTTACCCACCTGATCTAGGTGGCAACATAAAATGCATATGTTGTTTATTGTCAGACAACCACAGGAAGACTCATGCCTTTCCTTAACTTTTAGTTGTCCATGTTTGAAAGTATTACTGCTACAGAAGCAGCCTCCTGCACTTCATATGTTCTGGAGGATGTGACAAGCTGCAAGAGCAACACTTTGCTGATTGCATTCCTGAAACATCTAAGAAAGATCAACCATATTGTCATTGTAAAGTCTGCTCGAAGCAGGGAAAGAGGCAGGAGAGTCTTGCTTACTGTTCCCAGTGCCCATATTAGCCAGCCCTATGTTTTCCTACTTGCTTTATGTTGTATATCATGTGAAGTACTGGGAAATTGACTGAGGTGAAGCTGCCATTAGGTAAAACTTACAATGGTTGTGCTTGGATACCTACCAGCCATTGGCCACTACTTTGCTAGGTAAGCAGTTCATAATTTTAGTTTTACTTGAGGAAATCATGGACTTCCTTATGTCCTGCTCAACACCTTTATCTACCGTCAAAACGTGATAGGTGTTCTGTTAGTCGATTGACAAGTGCATTTTAGTTCCCTACCCACACTGCACATTCTGGTAGACAGAACACATGCCATGTTGTCAGAGAGTACTGTAGGAAGTTGGCTCTGTATGTGCTATTTCAAAGTAAGGAATAGCATGCACAGAGTCCAAGGGTTCCCCTTAGAGGTAAATTAGTGGTAAAAATAGATAATACTAATGCTCTATTTTGTGGTAGTGTGGTCGAGCAGTAGGCTTATCCAAGGAGTAGTGTTAAGCATTTGTTGTACATACACATAGACAATAAATGAGGTACACACACTCAGAGACAAATCCAGCCAATAGGTTTTTGTATAGAAAAATATATTTTCTTAGTTTATTTTAAGAACCACAGGTTTAAATTCTACATGTAATATCTCATTCGAAAGGTATTGCAGGTAAGTACTTTAGGAACTTTAAATCATAAAAATTGCATGTATACTTTTCAAGTTATTGACAAATAGCTGTTTTAAAAGTGGACACAGTGCAATTTTCACAGTTCCTAGGGGAGGTAAGTTTTTGTTAGTTTTACCAGGTAAGTAAGACACTTACAGGGTTCAGTTCTTGGTCCAAGGTAGCCCACCGTTGGGGGTTCAGAGCAACCCCAAAGTCACCACACCAGCAGCTCAGGGCCGGTCAGGTGCAGAGTTCAAAGTGGTGCCCAAAACACATAGGCTAGAATGGAGAGAAGGGGGTGCCCCGGTTCAGGTCTGCTTGCAGGTAAGTACCCGCGTCTTCGGAGGGCAGACCAGGGGGGTTTTGTAGGGCACCGGGGGGGACACAAGTCCACACAGAAATTTCACCCTCAGCAGCGCGGGGGCGGCCGGGTGCAGTGTAGAAACAGGCGTCGGGTTCGCAATGTTAGTCTATGAGAGATCTCGGGATCTCTTCAGCGCTGCAGGCAGGCAAGGGGGGGGTTCCTCGGGGAAACCTCCACTTGGGCAAGGGAGAGGGACTCCTGGGGGTCACTTCTCCAATGAAAGTCCGGTCCTTCAGGTCCTGGGGGCTGCGGGTGCAGGGTCTCTCCCAGGCGTCGGGACTTTGGATTCAAAGAGTCGCGGTCAGGGGAAGCCTCGGGATTCCCTCTGCAGGCGGCGCTGTGGGGGCTCAGGGGGGACAGGTTTTGGTACTCACAGTATCAGAGTAGTCCTGGGGTCCCTCCTGAGGTGTCGGATCTCCACCAGCCGAGTCGGGGTCGCCGGGTGCAGTGTTGCAAGTCTCACGCTTCTTGCGGGGAGCTTGCAGGGTTCTTTCAAGGCTGCTGGAAACAAAGTTGCAGCCTTTCTTGGAGCAGGTCCGCTGTCCTCGGGAGTTTCTTGTCTTTTCGAAGCAGGGGCAGTCCTCAGAGGATGTCGAGGTCGCTGGTCCCTTTGGAAGGCGTCGCTGGAGCAGGATCTTTGGAAGGCAGGAGACAGGCCGGTGAGTTTCTGGAGCCAAGGCAGTAGTCGTCTTCTGGTCTTCCTCTGCAGGGGTTTTCAGCTAGGCAGTCCTTCTTCTTGTAGTTGCAGGAATCTAATTTTCTAGGGTTCAGGGTAGCCCTTAAATACTAAATTTAAGGGCGTGTTTAGGTCTGGGGTGTTAGTAGCCAATGGCTACTAGCCCTGAGGGTGGGTACACCCTCTTTGTGCCTCCTCCCAAGGGGAGGGGGTCACAATCCTAACCCTATTGGGGGAATCCTCCATCTGCAAGATGGAGGATTTCTAAAAGTTAGAGTCACTTCAGCTCAGGACACCTTAGGGGCTGTCCTGACTGGCCAGTGACTCCTCCTTGTTGCTTTCTTTGTTCCCTCCAGCCTTGCCGCCAAAAGTGGGGGCCGTGGCCGGAGGGGGCGGGCAACTCCACTAAGCTGGAGTGCCCTGCTGGGCTGTGACAAAGGGGTGAGCCTTTGAGGCTCACCGCCAGGTGTTACAGCTCCTGCCTGGGGGAGGTGTTAGCATCTCCACCCAGTGCAGGCTTTGTTACTGGCCTCAGAGTGACAAAGGCACTCTCCCCATGGGGCCAGCAACATGTCTCTGGTGTGGCAGGCTGCTGGAACTAGTCAGCCTACACAGACAGTCGGTTAAGTTTCAGGGGGCACCTCTAAGGTGCCCTCTGTGGTGTATTTTACAATAAAATGTACACTGGCATCAGTGTGCATTTATTGTGCTGAGAAGTTTGATACCAAACTTCCCAGTTTTCAGTGTAGCCATTATGGTGCTGTGGAGTTCGTGTTTGACAGACTCCCAGACCATATACTCTTATGGCTACCCTGCACTTACAATGTCTAAGGTTTTGTTTAGACACTGTAGGGGTACCATGCTCATGCACTGGTACCCTCACCTATGGTATAGTGCACCCTGCCTTGTAAGGCCTGCTAGAGGGGTGTCTTACCTATACTGCATAGGCAGTGAGAGGCTGGCATGGCACCCTGAGGGGAGTGCCATGTCGACTTACTCATTTTGTTCTCACTAGCACACACAGGCTTGTAAGCAGGGTGTCTGTGCTGAGTGAGGGGTCTCTAGGGTGGCATAAGACATGCTGCAGCCCTTAGAGACCTTCCTTGGCATCAGGGCCCTTGGTACTAGAAGTACCAGTTACAAGGGACTTATCTGAATGCCAGGGTGTGCCAATTGTGGATACAATGGTACTTTTTAGGTGAAGGAACACTGGTGCTGGGGCCTGGTTAGCAGGGTCCCAGCACTCTTCTCAGTCAAGTCAGCATCAGTATCAGGCAAAAAGTGGGGGGTAACTGCAACAGGGAGCCATTTCTTTACACAAGCCCCCCCCAGCCCACAGGCCAGGAGACTCAGCCCAAGCTGGGAGAGTCTTCCTAGTCTGTCAGGCGAGGAAGAGTAGGAGAAATAGGCTGGTTAGTTGCAGGGCCTACTCTGCCTTACATCCTTCTGTTCAGGTCATTCCCTTTGGGGAACTGACCTACTTCCACAGTGATAGGACCTAGTCTGAATTGCCTCTTGTCTGCCTCTTCAATGTCTCCACCCATTCTTTCTATTTTGGTCCTAGAGGTATCCACCTCTGCTAACCTTATCTTGGCCAGGGTTACCCCTAGCTTACCCAGAGAGGTTACCCAGAGCTGGAGTAACCCCACCATGACCAACAGGGTCAGGGGGCCTAACTTGCTATTTGGCATGGGGTCTGACCACCATGCCAAGGATAGTGCAGCCACAAAGGCTAACACCCAGCAGAGGCCACTGACAGCTGTCAGTGCCCAGAACCACACCTTTAGCTCTTCACCTAAAAGGGAAGGGGCTAAGTTACAGGCTTCTTTGGGTTCAGGTTGCCTGTCTGCTGTATTGGAGTGGGGGGTTACCACATCTTGTAGTAAACACCCTTCTTCCACTCTTTCTTCTGTTAGCTGAGGAGCCACCCACTCAGGTTTAACAGTTGCCTGACTAGCCAGGACTTCTTGTGGGTCAGGTTGGACTTTATCAGGGCCATTTTTGGAGTTCTCCCCTACTGGAGCAGAATCTCCTTGGCTTGCTGTAACCTTGGCTAAAGGTTGTCCACCCTTCCTACTCTGTTTTCTTTTCTTCTTCTTCTGGGGCCTGCTTGCATTTACTGCAGAGGCAGGACTTCCAGAATCCTTGGGAGAGGACTGGCACTGGACCAGTTCCTCTCTTGAGCTCTGACTAACCTCTGGGTAGTCATTTCCAAGGAGACAATCAAGGGGGAGGTCTGTACTGACTACTACCCTTCTCCAGCTAAGAGTGCCACCCACTTCTATGGGCACTAAAGCCACAGGCCTCTTAGTGACCCTGTCTAGGCTAACTCTTACCCTGGCAGTCTCACCTGGGATGTACTGGTTTGAGAGCACCAGCCTGTCATGCACAATAGTGTGACTGGCACAAGTGTCTCTCAGGGCAGTGGTTGGGATTCCATTCACCAGTAGGTGGTGGAAGTGTCTGCTTCCCTCTGGAATCTCCAACTCACCTGTTGGGCCCTGTTTCCAGTTGAAGGCTAGGAAGACCTCCTCATCTGAGGAGTCATCTCCCATGGCTACACTGGTTACCCCAGGAATTTTGTTCTGGGGTTTGTTTTTGGGACAAGAAGTGTCCTTGGTGTGGTGCCCAGACTGTTTACAGTTGTGGCACCATGCCTTAGTGCCATCCCAGTTCTTACCCTGGTACCCACCTTTGTTTTGGGTTATGTCCTGGGGCCCACCCACCTGTTCTGGTTTTTGGGGGCCTACAGAGGACTCTTTTTCTTGGTTTCTAGTGTTACCCACTTTCTCCTGGGGAGTTTTTGTAACCCCTTTCTTTTGGTCACCCCCAGTGGAAGTTTTGGTTACCCTAGTCTTGACCCAGTGGTCTGCCTTCTTTCCCAATTCTTGGGGAGAAATTGGACCTAGGTCTACCAGATACTGATGCAACTTTTCATTGAAGCAGTTACTTAAAATGTGTTCTTTCATAAACAAATTATAAAGCCCAACATAGTCACACACTTCATTTCCAGTTAACCAACCATCTAGTGTTTTTACTGAGTAGTCTACAAAATCAACCCAGGTCTGGCTCGAGGATTTTTGAGCCCCCCTGAACCTAATTCTATACTCCTCAGTGGAGAATCCAAAGCCCTCAATCAGGGTACCCTTCATGAGGTCATAAGATTCTGCATCTTTTCCAGAGAGTGTGAGGAGTCTATCCCTACACTTTCCAGTGAACATTTCCCAAAGGAGAGCACCCCAGTGAGATCTGTTCACTTTTCTGGTTACACAAGCCCTCTCAAAAGCTGTGAACCATTTGGTGATGTCATCACCATCTTCATATTTGGTTACAATCCCTTTGGGGATTTTTAGGATGTCAGGAGAATCTCTGACCCTATTTAAGTTGCTGCCACCATTGATGGGTCCTAGGCCCATCTCTTGTCTTTCCCTCTCTATGGCTAGGATCTGTCTTTCCAAAGCCAATCTTTTGGCCATCCTGGCTAACTGGATGTCCTCTTCACTGGGGTTATCCTCAGTGATTTCAGAGGTGTTGGTCTCTCCTGTGAGGGAACCAGCATCTCTGACTATTATTTTTGGAGTCAGGGTTTGAGGGACCCTGTTCTCCCTAGATAGGACTGGTAGGGGGGAATTTTCCTCCAAGTCACTATCCTCTTCCTCTGAGTTGCCACCCTCAGAGGGGTTGGCCTTTTCAAACTCTGCCAAAAGCTCCTGGAGCTGTATTTTGGTAGGTTTGGGGCCCATTGTTATTTTCTTTATTTTACAGAGTGACCTTAGCTCCCTCATCTTAAGATGGAGGTAAGGTGTGGTGTCGAGTTCCACCACAGTCACATCTGTGCTAGACATTTTGTTTCTAAAAGTTTGAATACTTTTTAAGAATCTACAACTGGTTCTAGAATCTAATTTCAAACTTTTAACAAACTTTTAAACTCTAAAAGACAATGCTAAACAGGGACTTAACACACAAGGCCCTAGCAGGACTTTTAAGAATTTAGAAAAATTTCAAATTGCAAAAATGAATTTCTAATGACAATTTTGGAATTTGTCGTGTGATCAGGTATTGGCTGAGTAGTCCAGCAAATGCAAAGTCTTGTACCCCACCGCTGATCCACCAATGTAGGAAGTTGGCTCTGTATGTGCTATTTCAAAGTAAGGAATAGCATGCACAGAGTCCAAGGGTTCCCCTTAGAGGTAAAATAGTGGTAAAAATAGATAATACTAATGCTCTATTTTGTGGTAGTGTGGTCGAGCAGTAGGCTTATCCAAGGAGTAGTGTTAAGCATTTGTTGTACATACACATAGACAATAAATGAGGTACACACACTCAGAGACAAATCCAGCCAATAGGTTTTTGTATAGAAAAATATATTTTCTTAGTTTATTTTAAGAACCACAGGTTCAAATTCTACATGTAATATCTCATTCGAAAGGTATTGCAGGTAAGTACTTTAGGAACTTTAAATCATAAAAATTGCATGTATACTTTTCAAGTTATTGACAAATAGCTGTTTTAAAAGTGGACACAGTGCAATTTTCACAGTTTCTAGGGGAGGTAAGTTTTTGTTAGTTTTACCAGGTAAGTAAGACACTTACAGGGTTCAGTTGTTGGTCCAAGGTAGCCCACCGTTGGGGGTTCAGAGCAACCCCAAAGTCACCACACCAGCAGCTCAGGGCCGGTCAGGTGCAGAGTTCAAAGTGGTGCCCAAAACACATAGGCTAGAATGGAGAGAAGGGGGTGCCCCGGTTCCGGTCTGCTTGCAGGTAAGTACCCGCGTCTTCGGAGGGCAGACCAGGGGGGTTTTGTAGGGCACCGGGGGGGACACAAGTCCACACAGAAATTTCACCCTCAGCAGCGCGGGGGCGGCCGGGTGCAGTGTAGAAACAGGCGTCGGGTTCGCAATGTTAGTCTATGAGAGATCTCGGGATCTCTTCAGCGCTGCAGGCAGGCAAGGGGGGGGGTTCCTCGGGGAAACCTCCACTTGGGCAAGGGAGAGGGACTCCTGGGGGTCACTTCTCCAGTGAAAGTCCGGTCCTTCAGGTCCTGGGGGCTGCGGGTGCAGGGTCTCTCCCAGGCGTCGGGACTTTGGATTCAAAGAGTCGCGGTCAGGGGAAGCCTCGGGATTCCCTCTGCAGGCGGCGCTGTGGGGGCTCAGGGGGGACAGGTTTTGGTACTCACAGTATCAGAGTAGTCCTGGGGTCCCTCCTGAGGTGTCGGATCTCCACCAGCCGAGTCGGGGTCGCCGGGTGCAGTGTTGCAAGTCTCACGCTTCTTGCGGGGAGCTTGCAGGGTTCTTTCAAGGCTGCTGGAAACAAAGTTGCAGCCTTTCTTGGAGCAGGTCCGCTGTCCTCGGGAGTTTCTTGTCTTTTCGAAGCAGGGGCAGTCCTCAGAGGATGTCGAGGTCGCTGGTCCCTTTGGAAGGCGTCGCTGGAGCAGGATCTTTGGAAGGCAGGAGACAGGCCGGTGAGTTTCTGGAGCCAAGGCAGTAGTCGTCTTCTGGTCTTCCTCTGCAGGGGTTTTCAGCTAGGCAGTCCTTCTTCTTGTAGTTGCAGGAATCTAATTTTCTAGGGTTCAGGGTAGCCCTTAAATACTAAATTTAAGGGCGTGTTTAGGTCTGGGGGGTTAGTAGCCAATGGCTACTAGCCCTGAGGGTGGGTACACCCTCTTTGTGCCTCCTCCCAAGGGGAGGGGGTCACAATCCTAACCCTATTGGGGGAATCCTCCATCTGCAAGATGGAGGATTTCTAAAAGTTAGAGTCACTTCAGCTCAGGACACCTTAGGGGCTGTCCTGACTGGCCAGTGACTCCTCCTTGTTGCTTTCTTTGTTCCCTCCAGCCTTGCCGCCAAAAGTGGGGGCCGTGGCCGGAGGGGGCGGGCAACTCCACTAAGCTGGAGTGCCCTGCTGGGCTGTGACAAAGGGGTGAGCCTTTGAGGCTCACCGCCAGGTGTTACAGCTCCTGCCTGGGGGAGGTGTTAGCATCTCCACCCAGTGCAGGCTTTGTTACTGGCCTCAGAGTGACAAAGGCACTCTCCCCATGGGGCCAGCAACATGTCTCTGGTGTGGCAGGCTGCTGGAACTAGTCAGCCTACACAGACAGTCGGTTAAGTTTCAGGGGGCACCTCTAAGGTGCCCTCTGTGGTGTATTTTACAATAAAATGTACACTGGCATCAGTGTGCATTTATTGTGCTGAGAAGTTTGATACCAAACTTCCCAGTTTTCAGTGTAGCCATTATGGTGCTGTGGAGTTCGTGTTTGACAGACTCCCAGACCATATACTCTTATGGCTACCCTGCACTTACAATGTCTAAGGTTTTGTTTAGACACTGTAGGGGTACCATGCTCATGCACTGGTACCCTCACCTATGGTATAGTGCACCCTGCCTTAGGGCTGTAAGGCCTGCTAGAGGGGTGTCTTACCTATACTGCATAGGCAGTGAGAGGCTGGCATGGCACCCTGAGGGGAGTGCCATGTCGACTTACTCATTTTGTTCTCACTAGCACACACAGGCTTGTAAGCAGGGTGTCTGTGCTGAGTGAGGGGTCTCTAGGGTGGCATAAGACATGCTGCAGCCCTTAGAGACCTTCCTTGGCATCAGGGCCCTTGGTACTAGAAGTACCAGTTACAAGGGACTTATCTGAATGCCAGGGTGTGCCAATTGTGGATACAATGGTACTTTTTAGGTGAAGGAACACTGGTGCTGGGGCCTGGTTAGCAGGGTCCCAGCACTCTTCTCAGTCAAGTCAGCATCAGTATCAGGCAAAAAGTTGGGGGTAACTGCAACAGGGAGCCATTTCTTTACAAGTGTGGCAAAAATGTTAAAGGCTTGACTAGACTTTGAAGTGCTTGTTAGGGAATCATGTATACTGCACAAGGACCACCCTGATTGCACACAAGAATAAGAGTAAGTGTAATAAGTCAAACACCTGTCCTATGGGACTTATTCACCTACATTTCTAGTTGCTATGAAAGTGTGCAAACTCAATTAGTAGCTTGTATCAGAACCAACAATATTGAAACAATGAACAGGACACAATATCTTGTATGATGATTGTTTCACATCTTTAGAATTAGATGTGAAAACAATCATACAAGATATTGTGTCCTTTACCCTATTTCAATAACATTACCCTATTTCATTAACATTGGGTATGATACAAGTTTGTAATTCAGTTTTCACAATTTCAAAGTGAAAGTAGAAGAGTCAGTGAAGGAGTCCCACAGGCCATTTGTTAGGCTTACTACTTTAGGGAACTTAGGCAGTATTCCTCAGCATGTATGCCTTAGTTTCAAGGGTCGATATACTCATTCAATTTGAGGAATAGGCCTTGGAAGGCATCCTTAGACACCTCCAACTTACATCCACAAGCTGGAAGGAGTTGGGTTTAGCAGAGTAAATGCACTGATGGTGCATGAAAGAAATGTTTTATGGTCCTTAAGTAGCTAGGGATGAAAGGCATTAGTATAGATTCACTTGGCAATTATACAGGATTAGTCACAATTCTGATGAGGACAGAGACATGAATAGGTAAGAAAAGCTTATGGTAGGTGTGCTTTCCGAGGTTTATTGCATAGGTAGAAGGCAGACAGTAAAGGTTGTATAGATACACATGTCATAACTACTTCTTCACCTATGAATTCAAACCCATTGGTACCACACTGGCCCCAATACTGAGTTGCTATGGCACATATGGATAAATGCTTGACCTCTTTGCCCTGTTAATTCTCTGTCAGAACTTAGTAGATGTTCAGTTTGCTGTATGATTAGTACTTGACAGTGACAGCACTGCACATAACAGTGGATGGGACATAGGCTACATTCTCACGGACTACCCTGTGTGGCAAAAACTACTGTTCTTCATAGCTCATAACGTTCTCTTTAGAAAACTTCAGCAGTATTCACCAGCATGTTTGCTTTGGTTCAAAGGTAGATATGCTCCCTTAGTTCAAGGAATTATGCCTTGAAGATATACTCAGACACTCTCAACTTCCATCAAAAAACTGGAAGGAGTTGGATTTACCACAGTGAGTACGCTAAAGAAGCATGTAAGGCATGTCTTCCTGAGCCTTGTGTGGCTGTCATGTGATCCATTAGTAAAGGTTCACTAAGCATGCATTTGGTAATGTTCAGAAAGAAGGAGGCAGTTAGTTAAAAGGTGGGGAAATGTGATCACTGATTTTGTCCTGTGGCATACGAATGTGATGGGCCTTTGCATGGTGGCGATATGCTGATGCAAGTGCACTAATTTGTTGTATTGGGCCTGCAGCCGGCGGTATAAAAGGCTTGAATGTGGCGCATGAATGGTATGTGAAAGGACCATAAAGTGGTTGGTGCCTTGACGTGACTTTATGGGTCACCTTCAGAAGTCTTGGTTTCAATATTCAGATACTTTGATAAGTACTTGTGTTTTGAAGCCATCATTGTTAGAGCTTCTAAAACCAAGCAGTATAAGCGGTGGATTAACTGCAATAACAAATACCAGATTTATATTTGTGGTGGTAAAATGTCTCTCACTAAGAACTCCTTCTTTTTTTCTCATTTTAGGTAGCTGTGGATTTTGGGCCCTAGGTCAGCCGGTACCTAGGCAAGCCTTCACAGTTTTGAAAACTAGACAACCAGGGGAGTTCTGGGGTACCTGACTTGCATGTCTCATGCAAAGTAATATAACCCAGAAGCCCTGGCAAACCTCCAACTTTGGTAAGAAACACACATTGTCATCATAGTTCGGACGAACATGGCATATACGTGGAGCCACAGGTTGCGTACCATCACAAGTTATCACATCTCCCAATAAGAAAGGTACCCCACTTGTGTGGATGGCCCAAGAGAAAAGGACACAAAAGGCCCTAAATTGCTATGTTGAGAGATAAGCAATAGAGGATACAGCACTTTTAGGGCAGTGCTGTGGTGCCACCTATGCAAACCTATGAACTACAGACATTTTTTAAAACTAGATAGCCAAGGAAGTCTGGGGTGGTGTGCCTTGCATGGATCCCACAAGATTTTCTTGCCACAGTGCTCTACAAACCTCAAACGCTGACTGAAATCACATGTTTACCTTTCATTTCTGTGAGGGAAGGTTCTGGAATCTGCAAAATTCCTACCTCTCTGCATTACCCCACTTATGGTGATAAAAATGCTTCCCCAGTTGTGCCTAGTGCCTGCTCCGGGAGTGGCTCAAACCAAGTTCAAAGGGAGCCCTCACCAGGTGACTCCCATTTACCTTCGTTTGATCCGTTTCTGTCACATGCACTAGGCCTACCCACACAAGTGAGGTACCATTTTTAGTGGAAGACTTGGGGGACTGCTGAGTAGAAAGACCTTTGTGGTTCCCCGCAGATTCCAGAATTTCCATCAAAGAAATGTGAGGAAAATATACTTTAAAGTCAAAGTGTTAGGTTTTTAAGGGATTTTGGATAACAAAAGCATGGAAAGAGCAGTGCAAGTCAGCAAACCCTTCATACCTCTAGATGTCTAGTTTTGAAAAAGGCTGGATAGGTTTCCCTGAGTGCCGGCTGACCAAAACTCTAGAGCTACCCACATTGGAAAAAAGGTCAGATTTCGGTGGAAAAATGTGATGCATTCATTTTGCGTCCTTGGCCATGCTCTGTTGCGGCCACTAGGCCTACCTACACAAGTGAGTTACCTTTTATATCAGAAGGCTTGTGGAAGAATAGAATAGTAGAACATTTGTTATTACCATTTGGATTTTGCTGCATTTGTATCTTTCAAATGTAAGCCAGAGTATAGAAAAAGACAACATTTAGAAAAATACCCTCCAAATCATACTTTAGCATAGTTACCCACAGATTCAGAGATGTAGAAATAGCCACTGCTCCAAAACTCCATATCTTGTGCCCATTTCAGAACAAAATTGGTTTCTCAGATATCCATTTTTCACTCTGCCTATTTCGCAATATGAATTGGTCTATGATTGGTACTCAAGAAAAAAACATTGTACGGTGCAGCTCAATTGTTGGCTCTGGCTATCTTGGGTTCTTGGACAGCCTACAAACCATATATATCCCTGCAATCAAAATTATCTAGCAAACATAACGGTATATTGCTTAAGTAAAATTGTAACAGACACTTTTATCTGGAGCACATTTTACCTATTTTTCTCAAAAAATTCAAATTGTTGTTATATTTTTCCTAATATTCTTGGTCCCCTCTGGGGGAATCCACAAACCCTGAGTATTTTTGGAATCCACAGGATCTTGGAAAAAATGGACAAAAATGTGGTGTGGTTAGCTTATCTGAAAAATAATTAAAAACCCTAAGCGCAAACTACTAGAAATAGCCAAAAAAGGGATCAGCACGGGGGGAAAAGACCCAGCAGCAAAGGGGTTAATAATAATCTTGCAGTTGCTCTTGAAATCTGTTGAGGGTCCTTAATACCATCAAAGTTCACAAAAAACAAATTCAATCTCATCATTACTTGTGTATAAACTTTACTATGTGGACTATTGTTCCATTGACAAATCTGTGTCCTACATCCAAATTGTGTTGTAAAATAGCATGACGTTTTGCACAAACAACGCTGTTCATGACGCAGATTTCTCCATGTTTAATAATTTCATAGATAATGGTTTTGTTATTGGAACATTTGCTCCATTACTTTCAAATGAATCTTTGCAAGGGAAATGTATAATGTTTTCATTTTCTATTTATAATAGTTCCATATTTAAACCATTGCATTCCTTTAGGATTGTCATCAAACAAAAAACAGATAGTGCTTTCAAAAGACATGAATGGATACCTTCTCTTGGAGTTTTGAAATGGGGGAATTAAGTGATAATTTTTGCACCTTACGTAACAATCCCTAGCCCAATATCTTTTAAGATTTTGCCATATTTTTGTCATCTGCTTGCCTCATATTTTGTGTAAGTTCACTTGTGAAAAATATAACTAAATATTAAAATTACCTATATTTTCTAATGAGTTTCTAGCTTCTTTAGCTGTGACAGTTTAAAAAACTGGGTCTCCTTTCACAGGAGTAATCTGAAGTAAATTGCCAAAAACTGTCACGTGTTTACCACCAAAGAGATTATCATGTGTTGTCTTTAGTATGTTTGCCATAGGTAAGTGAACATAAGCCATCATTACGTTGGAAACCATACTAACCTCGTCTATAAACAAAATGTGTTGGTTTTTGATAACTCGACAAAGTTTTTATGGGTTATCACTGTTTAATATTAAGTATTCCAGTTTATTATTATTCTCCACTGGTAGTAATAGTCACAGTAATATTTAACCTTATGTGTGGCTAATCCAGTTGGAGCTGTAACAACACAAGATAAGTTTGAATACATATGTTTTTGAAGGTAGGCAGTTATAACATTTATAAGGAACCTTTTCCTAGTACCAGACTGGCCTGATATATATTGTAATATAGGCTGATATTCAGAGTATATCATATATATATATATATATATATATACACATATATATATATATATATATATATGTGTCAATCAAAATTTAGCAGTGCACTCCATTAGGGGTGATAAATCTTGCATTTATTTCATTTCAAGCTGGAAACAAGGAACGAACAACGCGTTTCGACCGTCTGGTCTCGAAAAAGAATTGACACATTGTACTTTCGGGTTCGGCTCGCCCTCAGCAGTAGCACCGGTAATTGGAGCGCGGTGCCTTCGAGAGCCATTTTGCTTTATATATATATATATATATATATATATATATATATATATATATATATATCATGTTCATGTTGTTGTCCATGATCAACACTTATTTTAACTTCCTCAAATATTGAACGTTGATCACTATTTAATTGTGATAACATGTATGCAAAATTTCACTTCAACTTCACCCATAGCAATTGTTCCTTCATTTATAATATTTGCACCCCAAGTAGGTCTGCAGGATTTAGATTATAAATGTTTTTTTTTTACTTGCAGAATCATAAGCAAATTCCAAGTGGATTTTTCTCCCCATCTACAAATTCTTGGTCCAACATTTTGACATAAATCTTGAACTTGCATCGTGCTGTTCGGTTTGTAATCATAAAAAGCTTCCTCATAAGATATAAATATTCCAATCAATTCTTCCTCTTTTTGCGCATAGTTTAAGAGGCTGTAAAAGTGTAAAAAATTAAAAATCTTTGTTTGCAGGGTTATCATATATACGTTTGTTGTGATTAATTAGCCTAAATTTGGATTGATGTATTAAGCAACCGTCTGTTTTCTACACATGAAAATGTCCATTATGAACATCTTCTACAACATTATTTCTGTAAGGTTAAAATTGAGCTACTTCATATAGTGACATGTTTATCAATAAAGGGCTTCTGTGAGGATAGTATATGTCTTTTAAATTTGTTTCCACAATACCTTTTCTTTCAGGATCAAAGTGAGCAAGATATTGAATTTCAAGCAAATGTTTTAAAACTCTTCTTCACAAGAACACAAATCCTAATCCAAACCATGTAGTTGTGACAGATTTAGCATATAAACTTGAAAAGTTTAAACCCCTCACACACCTCATAACTGCTAACCTCTTTGTGAGAAAGCATTTGAAGGATAAATTGATAAAGCCTTTTTGTTAAAGATTGCACAGCAGGTATTTCTTCCCAGACTTCCTTAATATCACTTTTTTCAGCTTTATTAATATATCAAGTCACATACCGGGCAACAGCAGTAGTATTTACAACAAACTGGATATTAATATAATCATTCCACGTATGCATTATTAAAGGGTGGTAGTCACTGTGATGCACATCCTCTTGATAAATTGTATGTGTTATTTGAAGACTGTCCTTAAACAACATGCCTAATAGAAGAGAAAACATTATTCACTCTTCCTGTTTTTAGAATGGGCCTTGGGAATCCAAACCAACATTTAGGGCCTCACTATGAGTCTAGCAGTCTTCAGACCGCCAGACTTGCGGTGACAGTCGGAGCACCGTGGCTTTGATGGTCCGACTGCCAAATTATGACTTTGGTCATCAGACCAATAAAAGACTGCCTTCCCGACTGGGAACATGGTTCCTTACGGCAAGATGGCAGTCTGGCTTGTAATCAGCCATGGAGGTGGTGGATTCAGCGCCGCCATGCCGATTACAAACCCTCTTTCTGCCAGCTGTTTTATAGCTGGGACCTTGCTATGAAAAGGTCAGCAGAAAGGTAGTGCAGGGACCCCTGCCCAGCACCATTGAAATGTGCACCGCCTGCTATGCAGGCAGTGCACATCCTGAGGATGCTAGTCGGCTCAATCTGTGCTACGAGATAGCACTTGGCTCCTTTAGGGGAGCAGAATGTTATCTCATAGCACTGTTCCTGCTGGACTAACCAGCGGGAACACTCTATTTCAAAGTTTTCAGTGGTCAGCCAGGTCAGACTGGTGGAAAACTTGTAGTAGGACAGGGGCACACCACCGCCATGGCAGTAGTGTCCTCCCTGCAAGTTCGGGAGTCCTGCGTTGAGACCAGCAAACTCACAATGAGCCCCTTAGTGTACTGTTTTGATCTCTTTTCAAATTTCCTTAAACAGTATTTTCTACATTTGTGGGTTTGAAGTTTCATAACTTGTTCAAGCAATTGTCTGTTACTTTCCTTATTTGGAACTTCACACATAACACATTGTTCAATAAAGTGAAGAACAGATTTATCATAGTCATACCCAAATTTTGGTGCATTCTCTTTCTTGGTACTCTTCTCTTCTTCTTTTTTATTTTTTAGAAATTGAAGCATTGGTTTGCATGTGTGTATTCCGCAAAAGATGGCCACTTAACTGGGTCATAGCTGGGTGGCTACAACGGTAGAACTGTGCAGCGGCTTCTTCTGCCTTTTTCATGTTTTTTTAATCAACATTACTGAGGAGAATTTCTTCGTTCTTTTTTTTTCAACATCACTTTGGCTGCCATTTTGAATTCTCCTTCACTATTCTGAGGCCAAATTGTGATACCTCAGTTATTGTTATGTAAGTAATGTAAGAATAACCCTCTTTGCATGCACTCTTTTGCTCTTATTTGGACTTGTAGAGTTTTTTTTTTAATAATTCCCCACTTCAGATAATAATGTATGAGGGAAACTCTTTAATAAACTCCTCTCAAGTGATTGCTGGAATGAGGAATACTCCTGAAGTATCATGTAAACGGTGACACATACTTTCATGATTTTCTTGGCAATGGTTGACGCTTGGCGGAAGCAGTTAATTTTCTCTTGCATGTTGCTGCAGAGGAATTTAAGGTGACATATTTATTTTTTACATTCCTCTTCCTAACCTTTTCAATTGCGTCATCAATCCTCTTCATTTAGGCGGAAAAGTCACGCCTCAATTCACAGGAGATATAAACATCCCCACTCCTCATTGGCAAACCTCATAAGCTGAAATATAAATCTAATTCACCTTTCATTGTTGCTAAGCCTACTACCAGGAAACCTCATCATCAAAAGGACGTTTGCCCACACTATCCTGCAAACTATAATGGAAGGAGATTGTGACCGCAAGAAGGCCTCACCGTCACCTGTGACGGGCCATTTCCAAGAAGACGCCTGGGTCAGTGAAATCTGCACTGGTCTGGAAACAAAGTCTACTTCACCCAACACATTTCTAATCCATCTGCTGCCAAACAGAAATTATTTCTGGAGATGAGACCTCAATTAAAATCCTTACTATCAGACATGGCCCCTCATTATGAGTTTGGCGGGCAGAAAAGGCCACCCGAAAAATCTCCCGCAGTGAGGTTACCGCAAGTGTGGTCCCCTTCCCACAGCCCTATTAAGAGTTTCCCACTGGGTCAGTGGGAAAGAGCCGGCAACATTGACGCCAGCTCATAACTGAGCTGGCGGCAAAGTTGTGGTGCGTAGGGTGCACCAGCACCCATCTCACTTTTCCCTGTCTGCTAAGTAAACAGTAAAAAGTGCAACGGGGCTGGCCATGGGGGCCCTGCACTGCCCATGCCAAGTGCATGGGCAGTGCAGAGGCCCGCATAGGGCCCCCTGCACCCCATCTCTGCCAGCCTTTACATGGTGGTGCTACCACCATGTAAAAGTTGACGGAGAGGGGACTCGTAATCTCCAGGGCAGCGCTGCTCTGCCAGATGAGGACCGCCAGCCCCTCCAGTGGAGGAGAAGTGGTGGTGCTGGTGGTCCAACCGTGGCGCTACCGCCACTGTCTTAATGTGGCTACTGGACCACCACAGTGGCGGCGGTCCAACCGCTACCTCGGCCCTGGTGGTCTGAAGACCACCAGGATTGTAATGACCGTCATGGTCTGCTGCATCCTTGTTTCTTCAAAATTAGTTAACAAAACAAACAATTCACATTTGAAGAACCGGATCACTTCCAAACTTTCCCTCGGCAACATAGTTATGAAAACATGGAAACTGTTATGGACGCCTTAACATAATATGATCGTATGTTCACTTGCTTTGAGGTATAATTAGTAATTACTTTGTTTTCATGTTTTATTCCATTAGATGATGATACAGAAGTTCCTTCTCCTCTCCCTTTTGTTCCAGTATATAGTCATGTCAAATTACCCTATACCCCAGAGTACTTACCTTGCATGCGTTATGTCCATTGACATCATCTTGCTTTATCATTTATGGTAAGTTTGTAATCCATATACCTTTTTGTTATCTCCTTTTCATATCCTTCCTATTATCATCTCTGTTTAACGTGTTTATTGTTAAATATTATATCCAAGTTCATTCAGAGTTGAGACATGTCCATCTTCCTTAGGTGTTCTGACCCCTCACATCATTTGGGATGTTTACTTTTGTTATTTTTCTTTCACTCGCAAAAAAGGAAATTGCTTTCCTGTATTGCCTGGTCTACTATTCTGAGGATTCTCTGTATTCCCCTTTCCCTTCTCTTTATGTTTTCTTGTATCTCTTATATCTTCATTCTCTTCTTTTCCCTTTATACTTGGATGTTCTTATACATATAATGCATGACTTTACAAATGTTTTTAAGTTGTTATTATGTCTGACCTAGCAGTTCATTTACAAGTTGTTACATGGAATGTTAAGGGTTTAAAGAACCCGGTTAAACTTCAGTGAGTTTTGTTTATATAACCTCAAATGTCAAATTGCCCATCTTAAAAAAACACATCTTACTGACAAAGATGCAGGCTTGTTAAAGAAAGCTTGGATTAGTATCTTGTGTTTTTCTCCTATAAATCACAAAAATTGAGTTGTTATTCTATGTCATAAATGTCTTAATATTTCATTTGATTTTCAGGAATGTGAAGATGAAGGTAGATGGATAGTGGTGAAGCTTACCATTAACAATATCCCCTTCACTCTTCTTAATGTTTACACATCCAGACCCTAATTTTGGACAGTAATATCTTATAAAATTACACAATAATATTCACAAAATTTAATATTGGGGGGGAGTGTAATCAGATTTTAGATCCCTTCCTTGACCGCTCTTCCTCTACAAAGGTTTTACCTCATAAAGCTCCCAAAGAGTTCCAACATACTATTTCTCAACACTGCCTCTCTGACTCCTGGAGAATATATAACCCAGACTTAAAAGAATATTCCTTCTATTCTTCCCCCATCAATCCAAAACTAGAATTGATTATATATTTTTAAGTACAAATCTTCTACAACACTTAACTTACTCTGAGATAGGATCAATTGTGAATTCTGATCATGCCCCTGTAAAAACAAATCTGGAAATCTTAACTACAAGCAACCACAAGTCAAGATGGTGACTCAATAACTCATTGCTTTCAGATAAAGCATTTCTCATTGTATTTTAATTCTTTGCTTCCAATTTTTTTAAACAGAATGATACTGGTGATATTGCCTTTAATTTTGTATCGGATGAATTTAAAGCAGCCTCCTGAGGATTTATTATTAATTCTGTTTCATCTAGGAAAAAAGTCAGGGAAAAAGAGATTACTCACTTATTAACTAATATTAAAAGCTTAGAGCGCACATTAAAATAATAAGGAAGATTTAGAAAAGGTGACTGCAGCAAGGATGCAGTTTAATAAAATATTTACTGAAAAAGCATGTGGTACGCTTCTTAGAGTTTACGTTTGGTATTATTGTGATAAAAATAAAGCTGGTGATTTACTTGTTAATTATTTGAAAGGAAGAAAAGAAAAGAACGTTATAAAGACCATCACTGACTCTAGGGGCACCCAATTACTTCACGATGCTGATATAGCAGATTGTTTTGCACAATATTACAAAACACTTTATACCCCATATAGTAACCCTACAGAAGCCCTTATAGATTCTTACTCTGTAATCCAATAAATTCTGATGAGTCATTCCTAGAAGTTCAATTCACTTTATATGAACTTCAAACAGCAATTAAATGCTTGCCAAAAGGTAAAGCGCCTGGCCAAGATGGTTTTACCATTTAATTTTAGCTTCAGTTTTCTCTGATTGTATTCCCTCAGATTTTTAAACATATTAATTACATCCTATCTATTAATTCTTCCAATGGTTCCTTCTCAGAAGCAACGATTTGTATTATTCCAAAATAGGATCGTGATTTGACATTAAGTAAAAATGATCATACTATCTCTTTGATCAATGCGTATTGTAAGATCTTTGCCAAAGCCTTTGCTCTTGGACAAATTGATCTCGTGCCAGATCTAATTTCTCAAGAACAGTCTAGCTTTGTCAAAAATAGGAACATTGCAGACAATCCACGTCTTCTTGAATATTATTAGTAGAGCAAAATCCTCTATAACAGCACTCACTTTAGATGCAGAAAAGGCATTTGATAGAGTTAATTGGCAATTCCTTACGAAATCCTTAAAATGGCATGGTTTTGGTCCTAAATTCTTACAATTGATCTCCTTATTGTATTCTTCACCTCGTCCAGTATTGGTTAATGGAATCCAATCACCATGCTTTCAACTTAGGAGAGGTACCAGACAGGGATGGCCCTTATCCCCAGTGTTATTCATATTAGCACTAGAACCCTTCCTCCATCAGCTTAAAACTTCTGACATGTTACACAGATTCCAAGTCAAAGATAATCATATTAAGTATACTGCGTACACTGATGACATTCTTCTTTTCATTTCACAACCTGACACATCACTACCATCCTTTTATAATTAGCTGAGATCCTACTCTGCAGTCTTGGGTCAAAAGCTAAATTTAGTTTTACCTCTTAATAAATACTGCATTAAACATTCCTTTAAAACAGCAGGATTTTCATGAAATCCTGTTAAGATTAAGTGACTGGGATTTTTTTACACTAACAATCTCAAGGGTACACTAAAAGCCAATTTTGATAGTTTAATCACTAGAATTACTTATTTTATCTAGACATGGTCACCCCTCTTTTTATCTTGGTGGGGACGTCTTGACACAATTAAAATGATGATACTTCCTATTATTATGTTTTCCCTTCAGAAGTTACCAATTAAAATACCTAAGACATATTTTATCTCCAAGGATAAAATTCTATCTAAATTCTCATATCATTGAATAGGCTTAAATTGCCCAAAGTATTGTGTGGAGTTAACTTCCCTGACTTCTATCTTTATCATAAGGCCTTTGGTAATAAGCAGATTCAATCTTTTATCTTTCATCCTGATGTCACTGAGCCTAAATTATGGTTTACATTAAAAACTTCCATTGTTTTCCCTTTTTCACATGAACAAGTTATTTATATGTCTCAACCGCCAAAGTTTTGGCTACCTCCACTTATATCACACTCCTGTTCCTTTATAAAAAAACACTTCTTACTGCCATATAGCAATTTCTTCACAGTCTCATTTGGTATAATAAAATGATCCTTCATAAAGGAAAGCCTCTTTTGTAGAAGGGATGGATTGATAAAAGTCTTATTACTGTATCTCAACTCATGACAAAAGGTTTAATCGCCCCTTTCTCAATTTGTGCCAAATCATATAAACTATGGTCTTCATTCATTAATCAATATAATTTATTACACATTCTTCTTTCAGAGGCTCTTATCTCTCTCTCCAATCCTTTTAGTAGTGCAGTTGTCACACAGGCACCTAAATATTCACCACATAAAACTTCCACAGCCTCTCTTACATATAAAACACTTATCACAAATATAACAAAGAGACCAAAATCTACACAAGAAATACTATGGGAGCCTGACTTCCAACTCACTTGGCCACTCTCCTTATGGGACAAAATATGGGCAAAAATATATCCTACTGGTCTTTCAGCCAATTTGACCCAGACACTGTGGCCCATATTTATGGATGGTTAGCGTCGCCTTAGCTTCATTAATTTTGATGCTAAAGCGAAGCTAACTTAACTCCATAATTATATTTTGACGCTAGACCTGTCTAGTGTCAAAATATTGAAGTTAGTGCCATTTCTAGGAAGCACCAACCCACCTTGTATCAATGAGATGCAAGGTAGGCGTTCCCTTCCTAAAAAACAAAATCCCCCAGCACCATATTTAACTCCCAACGCAGAAACAACACGTAAGAAGGAGGTGTACCTAAATAATGGCGCTAAGCCCACTGAGCACAATTTTTAATGCCTGATCAGACTGGCCGTTAACGTGCAGGTAGGCCCATTTCCATGGGGAAACACCATGGAATGGGCACAATGATGTCCACCCCAACCTGCAGCATCACCACCACCCTGGTAAGTTGCAGGTAAGTGTATGTGTGTGGTGTGCTACTGGGAGCCCCTTACCTGAGGACCCTTGGCTGGCACTAGGTATGTTGGGCTTGCCCTGGGGTCACTTGTCCCCTGTGGTGGGCATCGGGGTAGTGGTAAAGACTCCTGTCTATGGTTAGACAGGAGTCATTTTTTGGGTGATTTTGCGTCAAAAAATGAGCTAGGCTCAGTAGCAGCAGATATTTTTAGACGCTATCCATTCTTTACTGCCATTGTGCGTCATTTTATACATTTGCGCGTGGATAGCGTTAGGGAATGGAGTTAGCTCGCGTTAACAAAAATGACTCACAACTGCGCTAGCGCAGTTGTGCGCCATTTTTCATAAATATGGGCCTATAGTTTTTTTACAGTAGGATATTTTAGACGACTACACATATGTTCAAACTCAAACTTATTAAGCAAGATACGTGCTGGCATTGCAATTCATATCCTGGTACTTATGTTCATATGTTCTTTCATTGTCGAATAGTTCCTAATTTCTGGAAACAAGTTTGGGATAAGATTACCACCATAACCCAAATCTATGCACAATTCTCTTTTGGCAAAGTAATTCTTAGAGGATTACATATACTATGGACTAATAATAAAATGCTAGGTAAATGTGTAGACTTGTTGCTTGTATTAAGCTTTCAAGTTGCAATGTCTAACTGGAAAACCACAGAAAATCTCAATATTCAGCAATGGTGGAGCTTAGCATGTTACAACCATAGATTTGACAGGTTTAATTTACAATATTTTCCTATGCTGGTTAAAAAAGGTATTATATGGTCTCCTTTCACCACATATCTTTCTAATGTTGCTAAAACTTGAATTGTTTAACTATTACATGTAGTTCATTTATACTAAGCGATTTAGTGCATTACTAATCAGTCATATGATAGAATGTTTTCCTATTTTATAGTGTTCTATATTATTGCTCATGAAGATATATATGTTCATATTTTACTTTTTTTCTTTCTCCCTTCTTCTCTTCCCCTCTCTTTCTTTTCTGTTTATATTTCCTTAGTCCTTTATAACAAGTGCCATTCATTTTTTGATCTAAATGACTGTACGCACATTGTTTGATTTCTCTCTAAGGTTTATAATCTATTTATTAGCTTTCATACTTTCCTTCTATCAAATGGCAACATTGTCGAATGTTTCATTGTTTCTTTATTGAAAATAAAAATTCTTAAACTGGAAAAAAAGAAACGTAAACATTGCTTGGAATTAGTGTTTAAATAAAATCTGGAAACATTTGCTGGATCTAAAGAACACAATTTTCCTGAAGTTTTCACAGCCACATCTCTCAAATTATTGTTTGCCTTAAGTAGGAAAGTGTATAATTCATCTCATATGTATTTGGCACCTGAGAAACCAAGTCTGTGGTCCCAAATTTCTCAACACACTTTGTAGTTCTCCATGTCTTCTAAACTAATATTTATTTGTACCTCGTTGATAAGCCATCGTATTTATTGAGTTGTATTCCAGGTTTGGACAACATTGAGGCTCTAAAGATTTTTCCTAACTACTAACAGGATCTCCTGTAGCCTCTCTGTTTGACAGAGTTCTGAAACATCACCCATTACACGTTTGAATGTAGTTGGTGTATCCAATAGCACTTGTATATTTCTTCAGAGTGCTCTTTAGTAATTCACTGAAACTGACCTACATTATCTTTGTCTGGAACTAGAAGGTTGTTAGTGGCTATGAAATAACTGAGTTGAAAATTCTGGTAGTGCTGTAATTTGCTAACAAGTATGAAATAGCATCTTGTATTTTGGGAAGACTTACCAACTCTTGCCATTTTTTAAAATCTTTTGTTGGAGCTCCCTCGACTAATACAACTAAAAGTTCTACTAATTTGTGCTGTATACTCACAGTACAAATATATTTGTTTATATAATGGTAGAATAACAACCTTTGCTTTTAGGACACACACTAATTCTTGAGGTTTTCCAGATTTAGGTTGCATTCTAATAACAGTTTGAAAAGGATGTAAAGTTTAAATTAAGATACCTTCATATAAATTTAAACTTTGTAATTCTGCAGGTATATGGTAAATCTCCAAATTGCATGTGAAGGCATAACTTTATGGTCAAGTTCCTAAAGCCAAGAAAAACATACAATTTGATCAGAATAAACATCATATCTGTTTTCTACAATAAGATACATAGCAGGCTTTCTCCATGCTACTCTAGCTTCTTTTTCTATTCTTTAAAGTAAATTAATATATTTCATTTGGTTTCCATAATGAGTCTGTCTACAACAAAGGCACACTTTATTTGGAATTTCTGAAGTAGGTTTATGGAATAGCAAAATATCTGAATCAAACTGTTTAAAGTTCATAATTCGGATTGTCCTTTGTGGTTTCTGGGTATAAAATATGTTGAGACACGTCATCTTCAGACTTGCCACCAAAGTCTTTTGATTCTATATACTTTAATAAGACATTCTCAGGATTGAAGTATAATAGACCATCATTATTTTGCTCCAAATTTATTGCAGGTCCTTTAACAAAGTATAAAGTTCTTACAAATCTTCATATAGACGACTAATGAATTGAAAGCATTTTAATGTAATGAAAAGTGGAATTGCACATATTATTTTGAAGACAGCCTAAACAATGGCGTTGCAGCTGTGTAATATTGCAAAATGGTCAGTTGTCTAATGTTTGCAAAAGTTTAACTGTACCTTACACTTGCCTCCTTTTACAAATAGTAATTATGTTTTGCAGTGTTTCCAATGATTTTGTCTCAATCTTGCACATTGAAGTGCAATTTCATTGGTAAAAATAATGTTTATTTTTTTCCCAAATCTTGTTTTGAGGGCTCTGTTACATCCTTCACTTTCCTTCTCTAAACCAACAATGGATCCATTCTTAACTTCATAGCAATGTCCTTCAGTGTTTACAGATGGGACCCAATTAGTGTATGTATGGTAACCTTCTTCATCAAAGTATGGTTCACTACTGGACATGCATCTCCACTAGCCTCTAAATATGTTAGAAAAGTTTAACTGATTCAAAGTTTTTATTGGCAATCTTATATATTTATTTATATATTTATACGTCAAAATCAAACGTGTGAGTTTTTGCATGCGATCCAGTGTTAAAAGATATACTAATTTCTTCTTCTTCTTCAATACTTTATTCGGTGCAAGTAGACCATAAAAGACATTTAATAAATACAACCATACAGGGTTCAAAAACAGATAAAACATTATTAATACAAATTCCGAATTCCGAGAGAAGCATATATATAATTCAGCATAGCCTGTATTGTCTCTCCA
The DNA here is from genome assembly GCF_031143425.1 of Pleurodeles waltl. Classification (NCBI taxonomy): domain Eukaryota; kingdom Metazoa; phylum Chordata; class Amphibia; order Caudata; family Salamandridae; genus Pleurodeles; species Pleurodeles waltl. The sequence goes on from NC_090449.1 coordinate 981,486,938, forward strand.
CCTCCCAACTTGTGCAAATAGGAATAAGCGAGCTGACTAGATCTAATACTTTTGGCTAAAAAGACAGGGCGTAAAAACTGTTTTCTTGGTATAATATAAAAATTACAAAAAAGTGTAAAGTGCAACGTGCTTTGAGATGATTTTCCATCACAGCAACGTGGTGGGAGGTTCTTAAATCAAGTACCACAGGAAGGAAATGCTCCCAAATAATGCAATGTATTCAGGCGAAACCTGGTAAGTAAAAACCTTTGCCGCTCAGAGCTAATAATAACCAGGTATAACATTGGTTGTAATTGTTGAGTCATTTCCTGGTTTCTCTCTTAGCATGAGTTTGGCTCTTGATCCCATATTTATATAATAGGTATATATATATATAATAGGTATAATAATTATTTTCATAGAAAGGCTTTTTCCACAATCCGCTGAACATTGTTTATGTTTCAGTTATGTCATTTGCAAGTGGGATTACTTTTTACTAAATTACAAAGTACTAAATGTTTATAGATACTATTTCTAATTGTCTCCCTCCTTGCACGACTGCACAAGAATGAACAATTCACCCGTTTCTTTTTGCAGTTGTGTGGTTTAGATGTAGTAGCATTTGTGGGTTTATTTTTCGCATGCAGAAGCATATTATCATTGGAAACTTGAGCCTTACTTTGCCAACATGCGATAGAACTCTTACCATTTTCCTTTTTGCAACATCCACTTTGTTCTTTTGGAGGTATGGTTGCTATATCTCTAATACATTTAGAACACATTTTCATTTCAATATTTTCTGGTAATATTATGAAGGTATTGTGGTCACATGTGCTGTACTTGTACATAAACATAAAAAGAAAGGGAACAGTACTATTAGTAATAAGTAAGTACGCATGTAACATTTTCTTTCTGAAAAATATTAAGCCACTTTATTATAGTTTACTTTCACTCCTAGCAAGTCATGTTTTTCTTTTCCTAACAATAGACCAACATAAAACAAAAACCTTTAGCTCAAAGATGTATTTGAAACACAGTTCTACTAAAGACACACAAGATATGCAAAACTGTCTGCATAAGTCTAGTAGTATAGGGCTATGTTTGTAGCCTAGTTGTAAATGAAATGCAATAGCATTTTCTGTAATATACAAATGTCATTTATAACAACCCATATAATTGAGTATTGTTCTCATGTGCTTAAAGTTAGTCTGTGTTTCACATCAGTTTTCAATGAACCACCATGTACATAACAAATAATTGGTGCCTTACCCATGTAATACTATAGTCTGTTGGTTTCAATAATCATTAAAGAGGATGTGGCGTAATGGCCTGAGCTGCCAACTTAGGAGCTGGGGTAACCAGGTTTGAGTCTCAGCTTTGGCTCAACATCCTGAAATTCTGGGAAAGTCACTAAACCTCTCCGTACCTGATCAGTGCCTTGAGACCCTCACGGGTGACTTGCTGTGCTTTACAAATTCAGGATTTATTTATTTATTATATGACCATAAATTGTAGTGAAATAGCTACAGCTACTCAATAGTATGTTTAAAGTTTACAGTCTAGTCTTTTTAGGAATAAATGTGCTTCTCTAGAACTGTTTGGGCTATATTACAAGCTAAATCTCACATAGCACAGGTCAGCCTCTTTCTTTCATAACTATAATATGATCCATAGAAGGTAAATATACAGTGTTGTAGCCCAGTACATCCATGTTTAACTTTACTACATTGAGTCACTGTTTCTTGAAGGTGTTTGGTACTGTTCAAAGAACATAGTTCTTGTGTAGATATTTGGACACAGTTATATATTTGGGCTATAGAATATGCCAAGAAGAGAGGAATTGAGTAGAATTTAGGTATAGCAAATGTTGAGATCACATGGGTGGCTGAAAGAGGTTTAAGATGGAATAACATCCTTCCTCTAATTTCATCTCTTAGTTATTGTGAACATCCCCATTTTATAAATAATCGTGGCGGAGGCATTAATATTGGTCTCCTGACTGGTGTACGATTTGAAATAGAGATGAACGCTAATTTCAAATCATTAATGAGTTTATTTCCTCACACCCATGTTGTATATTCTAATAATCGCCAAAGGATAAAATGAAGTACTCAATAGAAAATGAGACAAAGTATTAAAAAACATGACACATATCAACAAAATGATGTCTGCCTTTTCTAAGAGATCACACCATGTCTTCCACATATCACTTCAACATTATGTTTTCCAAACTTTACCTTCACCGTGCAGAAGGTGTACATTTTACTGCAACTGGCAATAACATCTTCATTAATAACATTTGCCAAATCCTACTAAACCATATGTAAATCCAAAATACACTCTTGTAATAAAAGGCTCAGTAAACATGAATACATGTTTGGGTCGTTTTTAATCAAATATTTTTACAGTGCCGTGGTACTCTCAATAGAGACCAACATGAAAGTACTGCAGTACTCAGTAATTTTTGTACAACACATTAATACAATTTCAAACACTATTGACTACGTATCACAATAGTGTTCTCAGTAGAATTATAAACCAGAACTTTTTCCACAAGATATTTGGAAAGTGTATTGTAAAACACAGTGTAAGTGCAGAGTCAAACAACATGGCTACACATTAGCCAATCAGATTATCCCTCGTCATTGCCATGTTCCAAGCTTGGTCCTCCATACTACTCTGGCCACAGATGTAGCTAAACAAAACATTGCAACTTAATATTTACTTACTGAAAATACCTGCACTGCACCACAGAATCATCTACACCCTACTATGTAATACTGCCAATTTTCAGAAAAAAACAGCTGACCGTTTTGCACTATGCAAAAGAAAAACATAATCTATGGAAAATGCATTGGGTTTCAAGTCCATTTGGGACCCCCCTTTTTTCTTTGCCCCCAACACCTCCCCCCCCCCCCCCCCCCCCCATGTAAACACTTTCAGGACCCCAACAATGAAACTAGGCCAGCAAGTCTGCAAACTTTCATGGACATTCATGAAATGGGTGCAATATATACTATAATTAGATTATATATTTATTTATTTTATCTTAATGTTACCTTTAAACGTGATTTATTTGGGAATATTAGCGCAAACCAGAACAGGTGTACTATGTAATTTCCTTGGAAACACAGCTTTTAAAAATAATGCATAGTGACATGCAGATCGTCGGCTAAATCTCCTTGAATTCAGCTTGTGAATCCACCCTGCAGGCTCCATCCCTTTTCTTCCATCACAAACTCCGTTTGGAGCAGTTCCCTGTACCTTCTTTGCTAAACTTTGACATGGCACACCCCCAAGACATGCAGAGAGGATTTATTAAGCAGACTGTGCCTACCCAAGGTTACACTTGTCTGTTGTCACTTCACTTTTGTGGGGAACATCATTTACAAAGCAGTCTTTACCACGCAACACTGCCTTTAACATTAAATAATAATATATATATATATATATATATATATATATATATATATATATATATATGTGTGTGTGTGTGTAAAAAACCTACTAGCGTTTGTCAGTAGGTAGTTAGTTGTTATAGTTATGACATAGATTCCATAGAAAAATAGTTTTTTGACTTTGCCATATCTGTGGTGTCATTTGCTGGGGCTTTATGGAATTTTCTATTAAAAAAAAAGAAAAGAAAGTATGCCCAAGGGTCTTGTTGTACATGGAAAGTTTTGAGGTGATCCGCCAAGCAGGGACTGAGAAATGGGGGTGGGGGAATGGGGGGGCAAAAAAGTGTGTTTTCCATTTTAATTACCATAATGATTTTGAACACCCCTACAGATTGAACTGCTGGACGGAATTACATCAGATTTGTCAGAAATGTAACTTTTAGTCCAGAAAGCAAGATTTCTGTTATTTGGTGTGAATCCATTCAGTAGTTTTTGAGATATTTAAAGGAAACCAAATATATATATCTGGGTGGAGCCTAAGCACAGATCTCATGGTTAGATCTGATTGGCTGCCAGCACTTTAACAAGGAAGTGCTGGCAGCCATCTTGGGACCGATATACATGATGACACCCCATTGAATTGCATTGTAATGAATGGCAAGCTTTGAGGATTGCAAAAAGTAGAACATTTAAAGGGTGATAACAGATTTTAGTTACAATAGAAACCATTTGTTGATCGCACCACGCTCATTTTAGGAAACGTGGTGTGTTCTAAGGTGATATTGTTTACCTTGTGTAAAAGCCTTCTGATTCATGTGCTCTCATGATTTTCCCACGGAGGTGATGGAAAGTGCTCCAGAAGCTAAAAATAGATCATTTTCTGCTGTAACCTTTATCAACCATTTGAGAATGAAGTCTGACATTCTCAGTAAAACCTGCACTTCCAACAGGTGCACCCTATCAGTTGATTCCCTTTTGCTCTACTGCAGCAACCCAGAGTGTTCTAGAGAACAACTAGAGCACTACTAGTCTTACCTATGACAAAAGTGTGACACACCTGAAGCCATCTTGATTTAATCAAACTAGTAAAATAAAATATAATTTAGAAAGGATCAAAATGAGGGTTTCATTTTTTCTTAGAAATTATCATTTGTGCTGTAGAAAGAAACATTAGGACATGTTTTAAGTGAGTTCTCAAATATATTTCTCTTCTACTTCATGAAAACATTCTGACATGGGGGCTGAAACATGCACTTTTAACACCAGCAGTAACTCCCTGGGGTTCATCAGCTTACAGTGTTCTAATGAGCAACTAGAGTGCTAACATTCTGTATTTATGCCAAAAATGTGGCACATCTGAACGCAATCTTGATGGAATGGAAGAGGAAAACTGAAAACATTTTCTACAGTGGATACTGCAGTAAATAAAGAAATTAGAGCATTTCATAACAAATAGGTCTCACCAGAGAAAAAAGCACACATAGCACACATATCACCCAAATGTAGCCCAAGTATAGACCAATGACAGAAGTGTGCAAAACACTTTAGATTTTTAGTTTTTTGCAGTTTTATATATCCCAGACTTGATCTGAAGGTATTGGAGTGCTTTACATGAGCATCAGTTACATTATACAGGTATACATTCATTTTGGTACATTAAGATAGCGACAAAGCACTTTTAAATTATTTGCTATGTGAGAACTCAAACAATATGTCCTCATTTCAGTTTTGTTGCACACTAACTGTGATTTCTATAGGAATAAAGCCCTCTCATTTTATAATTTCTAAAGGAAATGCTTTAGGTAATAATGTTTTGATTACATCAAAATAGCATCAGGCTTGCTACACTTTTGTAATAAATATCGAATTTTAGCAACTTAGTTGTTCATTAGATTATGGTGGGGAGGCAGAGGTCAGGGGCATGGACTCAGATAATTTAGGGCAGGTAGGAGGGTGTAGTGGCAACAAGTTGATCACACTGGGCAGGCAGAAGGGGCAGTGACAGTACAACAGACCATGGAGGGCAGTTGAAAGAAAGAGTGAAACTACTAACACGTGGATTTTAAGAGCTGGAAAGATAAAAGTGGGGGAGAAAGAAAACATTGAGAGGAAACAGAGTAAAGGAAAGAACAGAGTGGGATAGGTGAAACAGACCCTCCAAATATAGACGGCAGCTAAGAATAGATTTAATTGGCTCCCCCAAGTCCTCAAACAGAAGTCAGAGTGTGGGACAGGAGGAGGCCCTGCGGAGCATCAGGCGGTGCATTAGCAGAGTTGTATGTGAACCCCAAAACAGCAATATTTGGGTGCTTCAGATCGGGATTTGGGGTATAGTCAGAGCTGTGTCCCGGCCCAGTGCTGAAATAACAGAAAGGCAGCGGGTGAGGAATGAGAAACAGAGCGATGTGTAATTCCAGGTATTGGAATAATGGCGCACTGCAAGTTAGGGTTAAGGTGCACTAACAGCGTGGTATGTGGGCTGCAGTACTGGAATAGTAACGGGCACACAAGGTCAGAAGTGAAGTATGTTAATGGAGTTATGTGTGGAACCTAGTATTGGCATGTCAGTGTTGCTGAGTGTTAGCCTGGAGGTGCCATGGTAAGGATGCAAGTGGGGCCCAGCATGGGAGTGGCATTGCCTCTGAACTATAGAAGCAAGGAGTCCTGAATGGCGTGTGTGTGAGCCTTAGTACTGAGAAGAAATGTGCACTCAATGTTAGAATTGATGGAATCTGGCCGAGCTTTGGTGGTTCCCATTAACAGTGGCATTGGATGTTAGACTTGAGGTGCACTGACTGAGCTGTCTTTTGCTCTTTTGGGTCCAGAATTGGCTTGTCAATAGCACGGAATATTTGTATTGAGCTGCTAAAATGGAACTGTATGTGAGTGCGGTCCCAGTATAGGAAAGGAAGTGAACTAGTCATGGTAGAACTGAGGTGCACTGATGGAGCTGCATCTCTGGTCCCAGTACTAGAACAGCAGTGTACTGATGGTAAGAACTGAGGTGCTCTGGCAGACAGCATGTATGGGGTTCTAGCATGGGCATGGCTGAGGGGCTTGGAGTGTGTAAACTGAGGTGCACTGATGGAGCTGCGCCCGAGATCCCAGTACTGGAGCAGCAGAGTGGACTGACTGGGGAAGAAGTAAGGTGCTTTTAGTAGACAGCGTGTGTGGGATTCCTGGCACCGGCATAGCTGAAGGGTTGGAGTGTGTGAACTGAGGTGCACTGATGTAGCTGTGCATGAGGTTCCAGTACTGAAACAGCAGTGTGTACTGACTGGAAGAACTGAGATACTTTGTCAGATAGTGTGTGTGGGGTTCCTGGCACTGACACAGCTGAGGGCTTGGAGTGTGTGAACTGAGGTGAACTGATGGAGCTGCTAGTGGGATTCCCGTGTGGAGCAGAAGTGGTCACTGTCTCTAAGGATTGCAGAGCCTTGGTAGAGCTGGGTGCCTAGGATATAAGCAATTACAAGTGATCATCTGCCTTTTCTCCTCAGCATTGGGGTCCACAGGCAGGCACACTTGGTAACAATCCAAGCCAAGGAAGGGCGGGAGCCAGGCAGCTGAGAGGGGTTGCACAAAGTCCAAATGTGACCAAGATAACAGCCTGATTTATAGCCTTGTTTACAGCTAAGCTTAGAGCAAGAGTGCTCTGCAAAAGAAGAGGGAAGCCTCCCTGGACAGGAGCAGGAAACAAAGAGTAATTTTACAGTAGTTGGTCCCTGCTCCCGCACATAAGGAGGGACAAAAAGGCATGACTGACCACTAGGAAGCAAGGATTTTTAAACGACACTGAAACTAACAAATTAAATAGCTGGAAGCCCACAGGAGAAGTATACAAGATGTTGTGCGCTTACGCTAGACCTAAAAAGCAGGTGGGGAAGACTCTGCAAGACTGCTACTCTTTTTGCTGCAGAAATAAGATACTAGGGGGCATATTTAAGAGTCCCTAGCGCCATCTTAGCCTTGCCATAGTGTCATTTTTTTAAAGCTAAGGTGGCTCTAAAGTGACTTTGCAATCCCGTGTGCCACATTATTCCTGCGCCAGGCATAATGTATGCAAAGGGGGGGCTTTCTGGTGGTAGGCGGCCCGCAAAAATGGCACAGTGAAGTTCAAAAGATTTCACTGTGCCATTTTAGGGCGTCATTTTGAACACCTGCTCAGAGCAGCCATTACAATGACGCTCCCATAGTAACCCATGGGCCTCCTTGCACTTTGCTGCACTAGTGTCAAAATCTCTGACTCAAGTGTAGCAAAGCACCATAATAGCATAACAATTTGTGTCACTATTGTGCTGAAAGGCCGCCATGGTGCGTTGTATCATAAATACAGCGCAACCATGGTGTTGTTTGGTGCCAGAAAGGGGTGCGTAAGAAAAGTGGCGCATTATTGCTGATACACCACATTTTCTTAAATATCGGCCTTTTTGCGCCATGATTGCTATTGCCTCATGCACCTTCAGAATCTTACCAGCCCTACATATAAATATGAAGGTGGGAATGTAGAATTATAATTTCAAATCAAGTGTGAAAATAAGAAACCTCTAGAACAACCCGTTAGCGCATACCAAACAAATTAAAAGTTTGGGTTAAATACACAAACGTGAAATAAGCTGTGGGAAAGGCAGACCACGTACATACAATAAGGACGCGCGGCTGTGGTTGTAGGGGAGTGAAAAGCACAGCTGTGAGAAAACAGGACGGATGGGATATGCTTAAAAAATGATTAAAAAAAGGCACGATCTTATCCTAATTACAACAACATGCGATTTAAGAATTGGCTAAGAGGCTGGTTATTAAACCCGGTGAATGGCTGTTTTTCGACCGGCCTGGGAACTGCAGTCCATCAATAGCACTGCTCCAACACTGAATGCACTTTACTAATGGTAGGCCGATGGGGACGTCTTGCCTCTGAAGAGGAGGGGGCCTGGGATGCCTTTCTTGTCCCCGCCAGCCAATGGTCACAGGGGGGTGTAGCCGGACCCTGTGCTTGCAGTGCTAGCTGCCAGCTGGACCGAACTGACTGAAAGTGCTACTTGGCAGCATCTGCCCGAGTGCCTGTGTGCTGCAGCTTCTGGCACATCTCCGCAGGAGAGCTGTTGTGCAGCCTCTGCTCGGATTCCTCTCCGCCAGCTGCCTCCTGCATCGCAACTTTACGCACACGGTTGTTTTGGTCCGGCTGCATGTGCAACAAGAACAAGGGTAATCAAGCAAACATAACAACAGAAAGAATTCTCTCCCAAGGACTGACTCACAATGCCACTTCATGTTCTAATGAAATCCTCGTTCTGTCTCTGGATCTTGGTGATGCGCCTAGAAGCAGCAAGCAGTCAGCAAGGTAAGAGCACTGCGGGAGCATTGGGAGACGGGCAGGCTAAGCATTTCCAAGACGTTCACAGGTCCTCACAAGATCCACTGTTGGAAACTTTTCTTTGGGGGAGTTAAGTGTTCATCCGGTGGATTGCAGTCGGTGAGTTGTGTGTTGGTTATGAATGATTGTCAGGGAGAGTTTGCATTGAGCTGTATTTTTTGCTCTGCGGCTACTTAGTGGATGACAGTCTGTAAACAAATGTTCCTTTATACTGACATGGTAAAGTTCCCCATGCTCCTGGCATAACATATAGTATCTCAAAGACTCGTACATCTCCTCTTATCGGGATCCCAACTTGTATGTGTCAAGGGAGCAATGCATGCACCTGGGGCATAAGAGGGGCCCATCAACTCATGAAGGGTGGGGACATTAAGCAAAAGGCCAATGAATAGCTGTGAGACAGGGGAGACTCAGGGACCCCTCGTCACTTTTTGCCGCATGGGTTGTGGGGAGGGCGCATTAATTCTGTATGTGCCACTTGGATGTGTTTAAAACCGAATACGTGTTGTCGTTTGTTCTAAAAGTGGCTATTCAGTTTCCCCCGTTTTGATTGTATATTCTTTAAATGCAGGTGTACAAATGACGCAACTAAACATTGCATTTTGAACTGTACAGTTGTGCGTTTCACTGCCTCCTCCACAGAATAAGTCTTACCTCCCTCTAGATGGCTGGTGCTATCGGGAGGCTTGACCTCCAATTAGAGAGCTGTACAAAGCAGCTCCTTAATTCTAAAGAGTGCACAAAGGCTAGACGGTTGGAAAAATGTTCTCTTCGTGTGCAAAGCTGAACCATAGCGAGAAGTACTTAACGAAGAGCCACTCTTTACCGAAACACGCAGAAGTGTGTCTCCTTAGAACCATCCTTCAGTGGAAACCAGCACAGCTGGCAACCACTTGAGTGCACAGCCCCAGGCAATTAGCGCTAGCAACTAACATTTAGCAGGGCAAAGCTACTCGTTTTAAAGTGTTACAGCTTTTCATAGTCCCCCGTTTGTTTACATACTTCAGATGTGTTCGTTTATATTGTTTATTTACATCCACAATTAAAGACAACTAAACTACAGGCTATGTTTCTTTAAAACGAACCCTAAACAGGTATTTTCTACTCGTACTGCGACTTCTTGCTTTTTAGTGGCAGATCTCCCTTATGATTGGCTCATCTCTTTATCCTTCAGAAATGCATCCCAGGTTGAATTGAATTTATTTACTCAGACCCGTAAACAGCCAAGTCGTGTGCTCCAGACAACATGCCGCATGAGCTGGTTGGCTTTCGTGTTCATTTAGGAAGCATTCCAGCGCGCGAGCATTCCAGCCTTCAGCATAGTTGTCAATCCATTAAACCTGTCATGGGCTGGTCTCTGGTTAGCAGCTTGCAGAAAATACTCACCGAGTCAGCCCCACGCTCACCCATCACCCAAGAGTCACATTCTTTAATTAGTAACACCCTGCCTCGGAATTAACAGCAGAGGGATAGAAGTTAGAAAGAGACGTCTGACCTTCTAAAAGGCAAACAGTTTAGAAGCGGCCCTTTAATGTTTCAAAGAAACGATTAAGACTTGTAATTTTGGTAATTAAAGACAGAGGCAGACATTCCGTGTAACATGTTTCAGTTGTCAACTTTAACATGCTCCTAATGCCAAGAAGACATTTTAAGGATGGTGCATTTATTGAAGTTTTTAGAAACACTTTGCATCTGAAGACGTTGGGTAAGTTTCTGAACATATTCTTTAATTATGCAACTCTAGGTCAACAGAGCCTTTACATTTTCCAGGTCCATGCGTGAGGAGCTCTTCCAGTCCAAGCTTTCGCTTTACATTCTGGGACTGTTAGTGCTAGTTGCCCCACAATAGGATCAGAACTACAACTCCCAGAATGCATAGCTAACACCCTGACTGGATGATCTACTACTTTATGGATTTAAGAAACTTGAGCGCTCAAGGAAGATAATATTTTTTTAAATTGTTTGTTAGAAGGTACTGCCCTGTTTATGTCTATGTACAATCAATGGTCTAAGTGAAAAAGAAAGCAGTAGTAGCAGAACTGAGACGAGTGGGCACCATTGTCACTTGTCACCTATTACACTATCAGACAAACTTGATATTTCATTTGCACTTTGTATTCTGGGACCTGTCATTTTCACTTTTAACATTGCAAGTATGGGCTCAAAAATCCCATCATGCAAAGTGCTTGTACATAAAAAGCCAAGACTGGCTGATGTTGTTAAGTGGCTGCAATGGGGATGACATGGGAGAGATTACTGGTGAGTCAAAATCTTTGGTACCTGATACCATCAACAGACCATTACACCGTTGCTTCCTCAGATAGCATTACCCAAAATTACAGGTTGGGTGAGGAGGACAGCTGGTTTCTCTCAACAGAAGAGGCAGACAGAATGGAATGATAGGAGGCTGGGATTGTAACAGGATAAAGAACATTTCAAGATAAGGTGTGCAAAAAACGACTCACTGATAGGAGCCAGGTCCCGTAGCTACACAACCCTTCACTCCTTCTTCATGGTGTGTGTAAATAAATCGGTACAAATAGGGTGACACTGAATAGGCCCTCTTTTTTCCAGAAACAATAATATTTCTTTATCTTTTAAACTTTGGCTGATTGGTCTAAGATAGGTGGTTGGGGTTAGATTGCTATTTGGCACCCCATTCCACCACAATGTTTCACTGATATGACCCATATAGGTATTCAGTTTGTTTATACATGGTATGAGTATGCACAGTAAAAATTAATAGATAGACCGAATGGAGACGATACAAATAAAACCCCAATCAAAATTTGGGTCTCCAGTTCTCATGCCCTCGTTATTCCTAGTATGGACTACATAATACCCTGGTTGTGGCTCTCCTGAAACTGCTTAAACCACTCTTCCACTCATCAGCCAGATTGGTCTAATTAGGCACAAAACTCAACCACATAACCTCTGCTCTGAAAAATGTACATTGGTTGCCCAAACTATGACGCGTGACACACAAAGCTATCTATTTTAAACCTACCTAGCAAATCAGGTGCGTGTCTCAGGACCTGATAGCAAGGGTGCCTACCTTTTTTACTCTACAAGATTAAAAACAAGCTTAGATATGGGACACTCCTCAGGGATGGCCACGGAACATTACACCGCTGCTTACTCAGATAACATATCACATGCCTGAGAATAGTACATACCCTCCTCTCCTTCAGGAACGCCCTGAAAACATATCTGATCTGCCAGCATCTCACCTTGGATATCCATAACTTCAGTGTTATGATGTATTCTTGGATATGGGAAATAGTCACTTCTTCCTAAAACTGTGCTTTTGCTTGCTTCTTCTGCTTTAGTTCAATGTTAAAGCATTCTGTATTTTCTTGAGACATGCTCTTTACCTTTTTCTATTATAATTAAGTAGCTCTAATATAATTTTAGTGCTGCCAGCATTATATATAACTGTAAAATAAAATAAATAAGTAAAATTAATTTGAACTGGTGACCATCACATTTAACTTCAGCATCACAATGCTGACTGTGCCGCTCTGGTCAGAGATGATACTGCCGTGGTTTCCTTTTACGGAATATGGAGGGTATATGTCCCAAGTGCTTTGTCCATGTGTTAGCAGCAGAAATATTGGAGGACTGTATTGTAGTTGAATTTACATAGCGCTTTAAACCCCTGACAAAGCGCAGCAGTGCATTAGCAGATGGCTAGTAAGCTACCCTGTAAAATATGTGCATAAGTAGTGGAGGGAACAGGATCAAGGAAGAGCTTTATAATAACATAGTATTGTGCTGGTTGAAAGGGTGTGGATTATTAGTGTGGCCAGCATTGGATGTGTTTTGGAGTCATGCATAATCGTTGTGGAATGTTCTCATGTCACTGACACATTGCCAGTTCTGCTGGCTTAGTGAACTAATACATGCACTCTAGGAGTCTTGCTTTACCCTCATGACCACAGGTTGATTCCCAGCAGGCCACTCACACTTCCATCCTTCTGAAGTTGATAAAATGAATACCATAGTGTTGGGTAAAAATAAATATCTGTTATTCCGCACTAAGATGTTTTAAAGGGTGAGCCTGCTCCATACAAATGCACATTTTATGTTATGTTGTAGCTGCACTTATGCGTGAAGTTTAATGCAGTTGTGTTATTAATTGCGTTAGTAGTTGCAGAGGATGTGAGTCCTTCATAAGTAAAAAGCCTGCAATTGTCATTTTACTGGGAACCGAGTACCTCACTATGGCACTTGACTCTCTCAGGGCAGTGGTGCAGAGCAGTCCAAGGCCTACTCAGTAGAAGTGGTGGGAGCTAGAAATCCCAATTTTCTAGCACATAACAACAACACTCAATAAATTATACAGTGGTCACTGCTTTTTCATTTAAAAAGGAAAAGTACATTTATTGCAAAAACATGACTAAATACTATGCATAAAATTGCACACACGTGTGTGTGTGTGAATATATGTATGTATATATATATATATATATATATATATATAGTAGCAGTCACCACTAGGTAGTTATAGTTAGGACAGTGTTTCCATAGAAAAGGCATTTTTGACTTGCCTATCTCTTTAGTGCCGTCTGACAAGTCTACATGAACATTTTTCAAAAAAAGTATTGCAGTAATTCTTGTCATGCACAGAAACTTTAGGGGAGACTTGTCAAGCAGGGACAGAGAAAAGGAAGGGGGTGAAAAAAATTGCATTTCCCATCTTTATTCCCATAGGACTGCTAGAAATTTCTGCAGCCCGAACCACTGGACCAAATTTTGCAGAAAGCTAGCTGTCATTACGCTGATTGTGTTTCATTTATTTGGTGTAAATACTTTCAGTAGTTTTTGAGAAATTTAGATAAAGCTAAATTTGTATATCTCTGGCCGTGAAACTTCGCGAATATGTACCAAAAATTAGTGAATTTACGTGAATGCACATGCAAAAAAAAGCTGTGTGATTGGATGACCGCAACCTGACTAGAAGTTGAAGCCCCCATTTTATTTCACGGGACATGGTCCCTAGGAGTGAAAATCCTAAGTGAAAGTGGCATAAGAGGTCAGGGTGAAGGTACCCTGACTTTAGGGGTGTTATATATATATGTGTGTTTTAGGGACAAATTATGGGTTTAAAATACTTTTGTGTTGCCGTGCATGATAGGTGCAAAAATTCTTGATTTTGCGCAAATTTTTCACAAAATATTTGTGAATGTGAAAAAATTTGAAAGAAAACCCGCAGACTCATTTATACACTAATTCATTCACTCATGCACCCACTCACACACCCACTTATGCGCCCACTGAGACCCACTTATAGACTTTCACACCCACTATCAGACACTCATGCACCCACTCAGATCCACTAAGAAAGACAGGCCCTGTGGCAAACTTGTGCTGCGTTTGGCCAAAGGTTGTGTGTGGCGCGAGTTTGGGTGGTTAATAGGGCTTGGCTGCAAGGCCTGACTGCAGGATTGGAATAATGTATAGCAGCAGTTAAAATTACTTTATGTTTAAAAACCATAGAAATTCACTGAAAAAAAGCAAAGGTTACAGAGACGTTATAGCTAGGTTCTGAATTTACTTGTACAAAACCATAGAAATTCAGCAGTTACAGTTAGAGTTCTTTCAAGTAACTATAACTCGCACCTTCGCCATGCAAAGTTTTCTTATCAATAATTCTATTGTATATGTTGCAGTGATAATATCATAGATGCCAAACAAGATCTCATCAATGATATAATATGTGAAGTAATGAGCTGTACATGGCGAAGGCGCCAGTTATAGTTACCATATGGTGGAGTTATAGTTAGTTGAAAGAACTCTATGGTTTTGCACAAGTAAATTCAGAACCTAACTATAACATCCCTGTAACCTTTGTTTTTTTCAGTGATTATATATATATATATATATATATATATATATATATATATATATTAGGTCAATTGGAATACTTTTAGTGGAGCCATTATCACACATTTCACCCCTATTGGGTCCTGGCCAAATAATCCCAATGCCCCCACATATAATAAAGAAAACATCACACAGTAAGGGGATGTCTTTAATTACAAGCCAGAACTACAGACTTTGTCAATAGATCACCACATCAATATATATAAGACAGGCCTACTTGCTCTGTCAGGGTGTCATATTAATATAAAAGCAGGCCTCTTTGTTCTGTCAGGGTGTTGCCCCATTAATAAAAATAAGGACATGTTATACTGTACCAATATACCACCGTTAAACTAATGGAAACCAAAATCATACTCATAGGCAACCATTATAAACATTGTAATGCTAATTAATTAAATTAATAACAAAGCATTTGCATTTAAAGCAATCACAAACATATATATTTTCATATTTAATTAACGCTCCTCCGGCCACATACTAAGGATCCATTACACTCCAGACCCTAAGAGCAAACAAAAGCTAAAGCTCTGCGAATGCTTAAAATGATGTAAACCTCTTCTGGAGTCTTGATGTATAGGCCTCTGGAGAGTTAGACTCAGTTTGGCCAAATTCCTTCAGGGGGGCTGCTGCACTCCCTGCAGACCCCCACTGCACTTACTATATCCAATGGCGGTGCCACTGCCCCTCCTTGAGGCCACCACAAGCAGAAACTCACATTTAAATAGACCTTTAAGGGCATTTATGGTGTGATCCTCTCTAGACTGTAGTGAATATTAAATAAGCAGCTTTTGGAAACACAGCTTCACTCCACACCATATTTTTTAAAATCATTCTGAGTGCTCTTGTCACACCTAGTGCTTCTGTTGATCTTTCCTGGTTTCTTTCATTTTCAAGAAGGCAGCATGGAGAGCCCACATCTGCTGCATGGTCTCCCCCTCACCCATGCTCCTGCTCCAGCAAGAGGGGAAAGCACTGTCCTCTTGCTATATTACCCACCTGAAGCTATAGCTATGGGATCCCCCATCCCCCATAGATACAGGCACAGGGGAGGAGGATACAGCCAACATCACTCCCAGGGCTATGGCCTCCTCTTCAACAATTGGAAGACCACAATGGCACTCCAACAGTTGGTTTCTGTTGTTATGGGCCCTAGCAGAGGGTTCTGGCCCAGAGCCCAACATTATTGTGGTGGCCCTCTGTGGAGATGAGGGTCCCCAGAGGCAAGAAGGGCCCAACACACATCCCCTCCCCAGAGTGGTTAAGTGAAACACCAATGTGCTGAATCCCGGGCCCTGACCACCCCCGGGGGTATTTCTCAGAAACAGCAGTGGAGCCCCACATGCTTGGTTTTGTCTTTTTTTGTTTTTAAAAGGGCGGATCTTTAAAGATGCATAGGTTGGGCCCCATTTTCTCCATCTTGGGTTTGTTTTGCTCTTGGATCGCAAGCTGTAGCCATGAGGCGTATTTTCAGCAAGCCTCATGACCTCTAAAAGGGTGCACTTTACTGGGTGCTGGATTCTATGGCTCCCTGCTCCAGTCTTCTCCTCAGCCTTCCTTGCTCCTGGTGCTCACCTCCTGCTGGTGGGGGCATCTTGTGCAATCAGCCAACACAACTCCCTCTTACATGCCCCCGTCAGACCCCATGGCTGTCTTGCAGAGTACCTGGGGACTGTGGAGTCTAGGTATCTCCCCCTCCACCCCAACTGGTCCTCCGGAGGCATAATGGGATCAGCACCACTGTCCTGGAGAGACCCATCTTAGGTCTGGGATCAGCTGATGATAAAACATTACATGTTGCAGATTGCGTACGATTTCAGATAAGCATGCCCAATGTAAGATTGCTTAGTTGCAGTTTGTCTTAAATGCTCATGCATTTATACAGAATGACAATTAAAAATCACATTTGGATAAATGTAAATTACTCCATTCAATTCAATCAGGCTTCTGCCTTCCATGTGACTGACTCACGCTATAAACAAAATAGTAGAATCATTATTGTCTATTTTTTCTATGTATTATGGAATAGAAGACTGTAGTCTTTCTTGTATCTTGTAGGTGAAAGTCTAGAGTCAACATAAATTAACTGCTATGTGCAACAAGCATGGGCATGCTAACAGTTCTCACCCACAAGAGCTATTTGCATTGGCAAAGTTTTTTTAGCCACATTCCACATCAGGGCAGCTGCTGTGCAGCATGGCTGAAAGTAATACAAGTACTGGCCAGGACTGGCTGTGTCATAATACTTTTTTATTACTGACGGCATGTCAACATGGAGGGATGGAGGGTGTGGGGAAAAAAGCCCTATGACATGGTTGCATCATTGTACCTTTTTATTGTAGAGTGGGAGCAGACGGGAAGCAACACAAACAAAAGAGGTCTGGAAGCAAGCAGAAGCAGATGGACAACAAACAATGGAGGGGGGACTGGGGCAACCATAAGGATGATGTAGGGTGGGATGGTGGTGATGGGGGGGGGCAATCAGACTAACAGAGGATGAAAAGCAAGAGGGTGATGTATGCAGACAGACAATTGAGGGAGGGGCAAGCATAGGCACAACAGAGGGTAGGGTAAGCAGACAAACAACAGAGGGTGGTGCAAGCAGGGGTACAACAGAGAATGGGCCAGCAGACAGACAAGGGATGCTAGAAGGGAGGGGCTGGGACCAAGCAGACAGACAAATTCAGAAGGGAAGGGCTGTGGCCAAGCAGACCGAGAGGGGTTACAACATAAGGAAGATGGCAGAAAGCTCTTCTAGAATGCTTTAATACAAAGAAAAAAGTAGCACCTAAAAATAGGAAGGAAGCCTATGACAGCTGAGCAACAAGAAGAAAGCAAACAAGAGTGACAATTAAGCCAAACAACAGTAAGCAATTGGTGGCCTCTAAGGCCAGTGTTAGGAAACAAAAGGTCCCAAAGAGACAGCGCATGCACTGTTTAAGCAAGACCTAAAATGGGAAAATCCTATAAAATAATCTCACTGGAACCCACTTGAAAGCTTTGAGTTGAGACAAAAGCAGTGATCTTGAATATATTAATATTAAAGACTGTACCAGTCTCATCATCACTCAAATCAGTGTGAAGGAATGAAAGGGTGTTCATTCCTGGAATAAAATTTCTCAGTTTTCTGCTCCTAACCATTTTTCTAATAATGGAAATAGCTTTATTGTCTCTCGTATCCAATGTCACCTTAACACTGAGGTAAGAGGCACAATTAGTGCAGAGGAAACCAGAACAATCATGAAGACCATTCACTCTGAGGCCCTGGAAGACGCTTTGAGAAAGGAGCAATCCCTACCAGGAAGCCCCTCATCCTTATTCTCAACACCTACATCAGTACAGCCACCTTCCCAGACCCGTGGAAGTACACAGCCATCAACGTCCTCCTGAAGAAACTCTTTGCCAACCCAACCAAAATCGCCAGTTATGGACTGACCTTCCCTACCCAGCCAAAGTCTTGGAAAAGGCCATCAATAAGAACCTCTCCAACCACCTAGCCAAACATCAACTTCTCAATTTCACACAATCAGGATTTAGACCCATATGGAAACCACCCTATAGCAGCAACAGATGACATTTGGATGATCCTTGACAGGGGGACACAAAGTCCTCATCTTTCTAGAATTTCAACAGCCTTTAACACTGTCTGGCATCCTATTCTAATCAGGCAACTCCACAAATCAGGCATTCAGGGACACACCCTTGAATGGATCTGCTCCTTCCTCACCAGAAGAACCCAAACCATCAACATGCCCCCCCTGCTCCTCTGAAGCACAAGATCTTATTTGAGAAGTCCCACAGGGATCCTCTTCAGCCCGGCACTCTTCAACATCTACATGCCTCCTCTGGCTGATGTTGTACAAAGTTCACAACATAAACATACTCACTTATACCATTGATACACAACTGATACTGTATGTCTCAGACCAAACATCCAACAACAGACACAAGTTGACCACATGTATGACAGAAGTAGCCAACTGAATGAAATCAATTTGCCTTAAACTGACTCTGACAAGACTGAAGTGGTGGTATTCAGAACTCCAGCTGGTGGCCCACAGACCTTGAACCCACTCCCATGCCCTCCTCTCAAGCAAGAAAATTGTGAATCATCATAGACAACAAAGTTGATATGACCGGCCAAGTCAACGCAGTTGCCTTGTCCTGCTGCTGATGCTGAAGAAACTCTTCAAGTGGCTGTCAAAGAACCCCAAGAAAATGATCACTCAAGCCCTCATTACCAGCAGACTAGACTAGGGGAACACCCTATACGAAGGAATAACCAACCAGCTCACAAGAAGACAGTAGACCATCCAAAATGTAGCAGCCAGACTAGTCCTCTACTCCCCATGCCAAGCCTACATCTTAACACTCCTCAGGAAACTCCCGATACACTAGCTTGCACAATTCAAACTCTGCACCCACACCTACAGAGCACTCAATAAGACAGACTCTGCTTACCTGAATAACTGCATTCACTTCCACCAACCTTCCATACACCTCCGCTCTGCCAGTTTCTCACTAGTACAC
The DNA here is from genome assembly GCF_031143425.1 of Pleurodeles waltl. NCBI lineage: Eukaryota > Metazoa > Chordata > Amphibia > Caudata > Salamandridae > Pleurodeles > Pleurodeles waltl. Next base: position 981,506,102 of record NC_090449.1, read on the forward strand.
ACCCTACGCGTGCACAATGCCTAAATCCTGGAACGACCTCCCACAACACATCCAAGCTTCTGTCTCTCTTTTTGACATACGTAAGATGCTGACGACTCAGCATTTCGGGTTGACCTCTAACACTTGCTGCAGAATGTCTGTATACCCTTCAAAAGGGCAAACTGCACAGACCAGACCTACCCAACACCCAAAGACTTGAATATATATATCTTCACTGCAAAATCCAAAGGTCAAAGTAACGTTAATCGTTAGGTCTCAGAAATTGATGCTTTAAAAAAAAAAAAAAGTAGAAATTCCATGAAAAAAAACAAAAGTTAAAATAACATTATAGTTGTAGGTGACTATGTCAATCACAGCATTAGCATTTTTAACTTAAAATCACACAGAAATTCACCAGTTATAGTTAGCAAAGCTGACTATAACGTCTACCCCCACCATGCACTTCTTGGGACCTCACATATTACATCACTCATTACATGTTCTTTGACACAATTTATGGCATCACTCCCCTCCCTGAGCCATCATAAGCCGGGTAGAGCCCACCCTTGGGGAACGAAACTACCAAAAAGGGGAAAAAGGCTGCACAGCCCCCTCCCTGAGCTTTTATTGGTGATGGGGACACAGTGGTTTCCCTGCCCGAACAGGCGCGTTTTTAAAATTCTTGCCAAATGGAAACAAGCACAATATTGTTATCACTTGCAGGAGCAGCTATTTATGCTGCTCCATCCATGCGGGAGCAATCTCTTGATCTGTTTCCCTGTCCGCATCATTGCGAACAGGGAAACAGATCAAAAGTCTGTTCCCAGTTGGCTGGAGAATTTTAAACCTCAGTCTCACTTGAGACCAGACTTTATGTTTGCTCCTGTGTGGTGGGAGATTCACAAATGCTCCAGTGAAACAGGAGCAAACACAAGTTTCCCTGCCGATGCAGGCTGGGAAACTACTGTGTCCTGGGGTGGGCTCCCTAGGACACAACAAGTAAGCCAGTTCCTGGGATGGGGTCCTCTGTAAAGGGTCAGGGAGAGGTGGCACAAGCTCCCCCAGTCCTTTTAAAAAAAGGAGCAGCCCTGGGGAATGGGGTCCCCAACGCCTTTTCAAGGCTTGAAGAGTGAGCCCAAATGCCCCCTCCCATTTTGATGACATTTCAGCTCCCAGAGGTGGGCTCTCCGGGGCGTGTGATGGCCTGAGGCGGGGGAGCATGTGTCCTTCCACCCTTTTTAATGATTTTGGCCATGGGATGAGCTCCCCAGGGACAATAATGGCACAGGGAGGGGGTGCTATGTGGCCCTTCCCCTTATTGACTGTGGTTCCGGGGTGCAATTCCCAGGCCTATAATGGCTTGAGGAGGGAGGGATGCCCCCCTCACCCTAATGGAAGAAATCTGCCCTGGCCACCATTTTTTTTTTTTTTTAATGATCCCTAGGGATTGCAGCAAAAATTGCAGCATTTTTTGTAGTTGTTTTTGACACCAGAGGTTTTTCCTGAAGGTCCCCCTGCAAGGGGACCTGGGGGGCAGGGTATCCCTACTATGCTGGCCCATATTTTATGGGATTCAACACTTCAGGACAGGGCACTAAGTCCTCAAGTCCTGGAATGGCTACCAGCAACATTCTGCTGATGTTGCCAAGAGCCAATCAGAGCGCTCACTTGCAGGAACCTGACTCCCACTGGAGCAAATTGGCCCAAGGGAAAAAAGCTCCCTTGGCCAATCAGAACAGTCCATTTTTAAATCGGTGCTCCACAAGATTCTCTCGAGCCTCTCACAGACCCAACCATCCAGATATACAAATATGTTTGACCCTGAATTTCTAAAAAAACTACTGAACGGATTTACACCAAATCAGAAAAGCACAATCTGCAGACCAAGATCTAGCTCCCTGCCAAATTTTGTGTAACTCCGTTTAGCAGTTATTGTTGTAGACCTGCCTAAGGAAGTCTATGGAAAAAGCATGGAGATTTTGCATTTTGGGTTCCCCTTTTTTTGGTCGAGTCTGCGTTGCATGCGCTCGCGCATGCGTTTCGCAGCGAGACTCTTTTGTATTTAGAAAAGGGCTCAGAGCCCTGTCAAGTTCACGTCAGTGTTGTTTATTGGTTCGTGGGCTTCCCTAATAAAATCTGCTTGCTTTCATTAGTCGAAGGCACGCATATGTCATGCCTTTTCCGGTAGCTAGCCCTCCTCCAGCGCAGCGACCAAGTACAGAAAACATGCGATGCTCGCTGTTTTCCATCGGGCTCGTGGACTTTTTTTTCTCTAATTTACGAGCCTGATCTCGCTTGGCAGAAGTTGAGCGCTTTACATACTTGATTTCACTTTTTCGGGTTATGTACATAAATGCACTTTTGCCCGATAGGTGAAAAGCTGGGTTAGGAGTTTACAACGCGATCAGCTCTAACATGAGCAAACGCGAGACCCTTTGCATTGTAACTGCTTGTTTTCTTAGCCCCTGCTTGACAGATCACCCCAGAACTTTTCATGCACACACAAGCAAAAAAAGAAAGTTTCCTGGATATTTGTGAATCTGTGCCAAAATCATTAGCTTCACAAAAAGTGCATTTCCTATAGAAAGGCTGACATAAATATAATAGCTAGGCAGTGGCGACTGCCACTAGGTAATAAGTATATATTATATGTAAAGATGTGTCCACTGTTCTCGCCTCTAAACCAGGCTAAACAAAAGTTTAGCCACATCTAAATGGATTCACACTATATTTACCAGGCTTACTGAGAAAAATGCAGGTTTTTTTTTGTTCACCTTGCTTTAGGTGCATTACCACGATCTTTTTCCAAGCCAAAGGTACAACAGGGGAGAATTCAATACATGTTGGTAGTCCTAACTGGCAGTTGAATGATCACACTTTACCATTAAAGCTGACTTCTGTAGCTTGTAAATGGTGACATTAAAATAGAATTGGTAGATGTGGGAAGAAATCCTTTTGTGTACTGTGGAAAAAGGAAAAAGGTAGTTTATTTGTTTCATATTGAGAATTAAACAATGCATGGCCAGCCTGCCTGCGAGCGAGGAAAAGGAAAGAATGAAATATAGCCAGGTGGATGGGTTAACTACAAGCATAAAAGGATATGGCCCAAAAACATAGCCCTGGAAAATTGCCCCAGAGTGAGGTTTCGTTTTTTTTCTTTTCATTTTTTTGAAGTATGGCGTAACACTTTAATGAAAAATGTTGCGTTTTAAGCCACGGTTTCCTTTCCGTAAATGGAACAATAGATGGATTGAGTGGAGTTATTAAAAAAATCATGTGCAGTAGGGTTTTATTAACAGGTTCAGAGTTATTTGGCATGTGCAAAAATATTCCCCTAGTTTCACATAGTGATCGTGAAGGTTGGAAGAATGGAATTATAGCTCCCATGTTGAAATTGCTAAACTCTGCAGAGGTTGCAAATTATCGAACAATCACCTTGCTACTTAAGTGTGTCAAACCCTGGAAAAAGTGGTGGCCACACAAGTCGTCAACTTCATAGAGAATTAAGAGGTACTGAACTAATGCCAACTGGACACCCGGCCTAGAAGAGGGACAGACAACCACTCTTATTCTAGGAATTAAGACAAAAACTAGATCGGGTCCAGATAATTGTGATGTTCTTTCTGGACTTCTCAACAACTTTTAATACGATGATACTATTGGGATCAGCAGTATGAGCAATCTAGGTACTAAGGGAGCTGTCCTGAGCTGGAATTTTTTCATAGGGTACAGACAGTCGATGTGGGTACTTTTACTCAGAGGTTATGGAGTGCACAGTGGAGTCTCTTAGGGCTCTCCACTTTCCCAGTACTGTTTAACATCTATAAATAAATGCAAGATAACCTAATTCTCTCCTTTGGCGTCATGCCATTATCACATGCTGATGGCGCTTAGATCATCATCCAGTCTGAGCCAAAGGCACCAAGGGCTGCGCACAATTAATTTGATTGTATGATAAAGGTAAACAATGGAAAGCAGGGAATTCTTTGAAACTCAGACAACAAAAATACGTAATGTCATTTAAGAAACATAAGGATTATTTGGCCAAAAGTAGTATCTCCCAGCCAGTGCCAAGTGACGAAGCAAAATCGTTAGGTGAGACATTGGATAGTGAACCTACATTCCAAAATTGCCCCAACGTACTTTGTTGCTCCAGTTTCCTCGCACTCTCTCTATTAAAGAGGGAATGAACTTTCCTTCCAGAACAATACAACTCCAAGATAGTGATTGCTTGCATAATACCAAGATTGAACCACTTTAATGATCTCTTATTGGTCGTATCACTTAACCCGACAGCCAAACTACAATATTTGCAAAACACAATAGTCCAACTGATATTCTGAATGTGAGAATGGCCACTGTAAAACTGTGGTAGACTTGGGCCACAGAAGAATGGACCATAATCTCAAAAACGTGCCCCTTATTTGGAAAAAGGTAGATAGCTGCTGCCTCAAGTTGAATGGGGATAAGATGAAGGTTATGGTGCTTGGCAATAACCCAAATTTCCAGCTGATGTTAGGGTTACTGTCTAGGTACAGCACCAACCCCTAATACCTCCTATAAAAAGCTTGGGGATTTTGCTTGACAAATCACTTTCAATGGAAGCACAAGCTTGGAAACTTGCTACCAGATGCTATGATCTCCTTTAAACAGTCCAAAAAAGTTTAGATTTGCATCCTTTTCTTTCTAAAAGGAGTGTTGTTTAGTCCTTAGTACTCTCATGTCTGGATTAAGGTGAATTCCCAACACTTAGGGGCCCCACAATATGTTACCAAAAGGCTACAAGTTACTCACAACGCAACAGCTCAGCTTCTGCTTAACATTCTTAGACATATCTCTGGCTTCCAGTTCATCAGTGGGTGTAGCTCACGGCTCCATGGGAGAGGCTTTCCTTTGCTTCAGATTCTAATGTGCCTTACACACCTAGTAGGGCACTGAGGTCAACTAAAGCATGACTTATGAAATTGCCTCAAATACACAGGACACAAGGGGATGGGCACTCTTTCTCTTATCTCATTCCCAAGCTGTGGAACTCTATGCCCATTACCCTACGAATGATGGAAACTGAACTTATGTTTAGGAACGATTTCAAAGCATGGTTTTATTTAACTTAGTTTCTAACTTTAGAGTGGTCGCGGTAAAGCTTAGGTATCAATAATGTGATGATGCTGGCCCTGGAAGCCTTCTGTTATCTATGTATTCTATAAATCCTGATAGAATAGAATAGTACAGGATAGGACTGTCAATTTATTACTGGAAGAAATGTAAATTATTCAAGCATAGAGATAGCAGGCCAGCATGGCAGCTTAGGAAGCACCTGAATAGATGATGGTGTGGTATTCGGTAGTGCAAGTAGCCAAATCATCATTAAAATACATTTTGTAGTATGATTTGCATGACGGGTGAATTGCATGATTATATGCAGGGTGGTTTTAGGAGAGATTGGAGGGTAGTGGTAAATTGTTATTAGTGAGCGTGAAGATGAAAATCTTCGGTGAAGGTAGGAATATTATGGATGTTTTCAACCAGTTTACTGTAGTCAGGAACAGAGAGGTGTGCAGGCATACTGCTCATCTTTGATACAGCAATGGTGAAAAAGAGCAAGCTGAGTTTGACTTATTGAAGGGTTAGGATGAAGAAAGGGAAGAATACATTTGTTCAAAGTTTTGGTAAAAAGGAGGTTGCGTTGATGTGGAAATCATATAGTGTATGATGGATAATATTTATATAAGGATTCCATTAAGAAATTACACCTGGCGATAGCAAGGAGGAGACTTACCGAGCAGTGTGGTAAAGTAAACTGCAATGACAAGTATGGACAGTACTCAAAGTCAATATTTTGAGAGGTGAATTCAAAGTAAACTAGGAGGTGCTCATATGAAGTTGGATGATGCTGAAGCTGACTGGGAATAGTGGGAAGAAATGTGTATATGATGCAATCAACTCTGCCCCTCTTTGAAGAAGATGGTCAAAAATTAAACATCACTTGCTCAGTGTGAAAAAGCCCTGCTAAGTAGGAGTTGTGTAATGGGTTCAGCGAAATTGAGGAATCCAGTGGAACATAGTGGAAGAAAAATTTATCAGTGATAAACAACGTCTTATTATACATGAATCTCTCAATCCATAGGTAGAACAAAACAGCCAGGGGAGAAGCTGGTGACTGGAAGGTATGTTTGGGATCTGGGGCAACCTGGTGGGATGAGTAGTATTTTTATTTTACAACTTTTACTACTTTAAGCCACATCAGCGCATCTACCCATCCTCAGACCCACTAGGCTTTGACGCATCACCCCATGAGGCTGTAAAAGATCTCAGTTTTGAGGGGCTATAGGATATGAGCAGTAATCTGCTAGTCCATATAAATGATGCTCCCACCTTTATTGTTATCAGCCAATCTGAGGTTTCAAATCGGATTGTGCTTGCGCCTCATGTGAGTGCATGTTGGCGGAGCAACAAATAGACAGCATTCCTTTTAGGAGTAAAGGAATCTGTGCATGTGACACATGTGAGTAAAGGTATTCCCATCTCTTATGATGAGGGTAGTGAGGGAGAAGAGGAAACAGAATTATAGTTGGTTGAAAGGTATCACATATGATAGGGCTGGTGAGCAAGTTTGGAGTGTTGGTTGGAGGAAGATCAAGTGGTCTTAGTACTTCAATGCAACCTTTGACCTAGAACCTCATAATTGTAATCTCAGTTTAGGTTTCTAGTGGGATCAAGGTGGGAATCATAGAACCCCCTCCTTCATGCTGGAGTCAACAGTTGGCTTGTTGGTGTCATTATTTCAAGGGATGAGAGTACAACATGAGGTTCATGCTCTCAAAATTGTCCTTACTGCCTTGTTTACAGTGTGAGTAGACAATAGATCTGTGCTAGTGTGATGCTGGGGACTATTCTCATCTCATTGTCACACCTCAGTATATGTTGAGTTCTTTGGTGAGACACTATTTCTGATCACTTTTCTTACTTTTGCTACAATTTCACTGTTCACTGGTGATGGTCTGAATGATAAAGAGGGTGGGTCTGAATAACCTTTGAGAGTGATGATCAAGTTGCCCTGTGAAGTTTTGCTCCTTCAAAGTGTATATTGCATTATGGAATCTGCAGTGCTTTTAAAATGAAATGAAATGAAAATATATTTTATAGAGCAAACGTATACCTGAGGGTGTCATGGCACTAACCACAAACAGAAACAAGAAGAAAGGGAGAAGCCCTGCTGTCAAAGATTAAAAAGCCAAATTTTTAGATTTTTCCTAAAGCAGGAAAGTGATGAGCAGTTCTTCAGATCTGCTGAAAGAGAGTTCCACATTTTGGAAGTCCTGTAGATGAAACTACGTCCACCCCGACAGGCTTTCTTGAACTGTGGGACCACATATTTTGATCCAATGATGAAATCCAGTCTCTTGCTGGAACATACCAAATTAATTTGTCTTTTAGATATTGTGGCCCTAGACCATGTAGCGTTTTAAACTCTATACACAGTGCTTTAAAATAGATGGGCTTGTGCACAGGAAGCCAATGCAATTGGACCAGGGCCTCAGACATTGACTGGTATTTTGCGATTCCTAAAAGGAGTGGAGTCGTACCTTTTGCAGAATCTGCAATTTGTTTAGTAAGCACTTCTGAAGATTCATATATAGGACATTACAGTAGTCCAATTTTGAGCGAATGAGTCATGCAAATTCTAATTTCCTCAACTCTAAAGAAATGAAAAGAAGAACATTTCTAAGACTTTTCAAAGCAAGAAAATAGGAAGAAGTGACTGACTTAATTTGTTTGCCAAAAGAAAGCGCTTGTCAAAGAGAACACCCAGATTTTTAACTTTGGAGAATGGGAAAGGAAGATTGCCCAGATCTGGAGGCCATCAATCTGGGGGCCAGAATTAACTGTTGTTCCTTAGAAGCAGCACTTCAGTTCTACTAGAGTTTTGTTTAAACAGATACTGGCCATCCAAAGACTGATCTGGTGCATACAGCTGAAAAACGTAGGTGTGGCTTCTTGCTGAGGGTCTGAATGCTTGTTTCCTGAGATGGAGATGACAATCTTCATGTTGTCCACATAGCTGACTACAGAATAACCAAAGGATTTGATCAAAGATGACAGTGGGGTCAAATACAAATTAAAAAGAGAAGGGCTTGAAGAAGAGCCCTGTGGGACCCCGCAGGGAAAAGTAAAGGAGCTAAAAATGAAATTATCCAAAGCTACAGATTGCTCTCTCTCTGAAAGAAAAGATTTAAGGAAATCTAAAACAGAACCAATGGACAGGACATGTTCAATCAACACCTTGTGATTGACCAAATCAATTGCAGCTGATAGATCAAGCATAATCAGTGCTGCCACACAACACCCATCTAAGATAGCCCTCAGTTCTTCAGCAGCTTTTACTAGTGCAGTCTCTGTGCTGTGCTTCTGAAACCAAATTGGGTGTGATCCAGTAAGCAGCTAACTTCAATGAAGGACATCTGCTCTTTATTTATTGCCCTCTCCACAAGTTTTGAGGGGTAAGGAAAATGAGAGCTAGGCCAATAATTATTACAGTCTAGACGCTCAAGATTTTTTTTTTTTTTTTTAGCAGAGTCAGAATGGACACAACCTTCCAAGCTTTTGGAAAGTAGTCTTGATGGAACATTTTTTAAAGATAGGGGTCAGATGGGTGGTGATGGTTCTGGGAACTGACTGCCAGACCTTAGGGGGACAGGGGTCCAGGGGTGAACCTGATCGAATAGTTAGAATCAACTTGTGGACTTGATCCGTATTTAGTAGGGAGAAATTGGAAAAACGGATGTGTGTGCACATGAAAGATCGCTGAAGAGGCTGGCAATTTGGAAACCATATTCTCAAGCTCAATTTTAAACATGCTGCCACGTAATCTGACCACATGAGAGGTAGGACTTCAAAACAGGATAAAGAAGTATTGTCTGAAAAGATGCCATCTATCGTGTTTCAAGAAGTGTGGGATGGGGCCGTGACCAGCTGATTCAGACCAAGACTATTCTTTAGATCAAAGAGATTTCCCAAATCTCTGTCTAGGTCATTGTCCAGATGGAAGTTATAATCTTCTAACATAGTAAAATTATCTAAGAAGGCCTTGACCTCTAAGAGTCTGCCTAAGCTTTGAATGAAGGTGGACCTTGGTCTGGGTGGTTGATAGATTAGGAGACCATTAAAGGAGATATGATGTTTGAAGGTGATCTTAAAGTTTAAGGCCTCACAGTGAGGGGCAAGAGGAGCAGTGGATAAGAACAATCGCTGAGCAACCGCCACGCTTACCAGTGTGGTCTATCTTAAAAAGTGAGTAACCATCGCAAATTGCTAAAACTAAATCCGGGTCACTTGGAAAGTCAGGACTCTCAGCAGGAAAGCTCAGGTACTAACAGATTAAGTCTTTGGTGTCCCAGAGACTTCTTAACAGGAAACAAGCTCAGTCCAAGTTCCTCCTATAGCATCCAGCTTTTCTTCCTATGCAGAATGTTCTCAGTCCACAAGGACTGTGGGGCCAGAGGTCCAGTACTTATACCCATTTCTGTCTTTGAAGTAGGCAAAATTCAAAGAGAAGTCTTTGTAGTACACAAGACCCTTCTTTCCCTACCCTAACCCCAGACACACCACAGTCGGTTAGAGACTGCTTTGTGTAAGGACAGGCACAGCCCCATTCAGGTGCAAGCTATTACTGCCTCTCTAGCCCAGGAAGGCCCATCAGGATATGCAGGGCACACCTCAGCTCCCTTTGTTTGACTATGTAGAGTGAATTCAGCCCAACTGTCATTCCAGAGACAGGTAGAGGCACAGGATTATTAAGCAAGAAAATGACCACTTTCTAAAGTGGCATTTTCAAACTTACAAAACCATCTTCACCAAAAGATGTATTTTTAAAGTGTTTGTTCAAAGACCCCAAAGTCTACATTGCCCCCTGCTCCCAATGGTAAATTACACTTCAAAGATATTTTAAGGCAATTCCCATGTTACTCTATGGAAGAGATAGTCCTTGCAATAGTGAAAAACAAATTGGCAGTATTTCACTATTAGGACATGTAAAACACACAAGTACATATTCTACCTTTTATATACATGGCACCCTGCCCATGGGGGGGATGCCTTGGGCCTACCTTAGGTGTGATTCATGTAGAAAAAGGAAAGGTCTGGGGCTCGCTAGTGGGTGCTCTTGCCAGGCCAAAATGGCAGTCTAACACTGCACACACAGACACTGCATGTGAGTTTACAGGGCTACTCATGTGGGTAGCACAATCAGTGCTACAGTCCCAATAGTAGCATTTGATTTACAGGCCCTGGGCACACATGGTGTCCTATACTAGGGAGTTACGATTAAATCAAATCTGTCAATCATGGATAAACCAATCACAAATACCATTTAAACAGAGAACACTTGCACTTTAGCACTAGTCAGCAGTGGTAAAATGACCAGAGCCCTAAAGCCAGAAAAATCTAAATTCAGCACAGGATCAAAATCAAGAGGGGAGAAGCAAAAAGACAGGGGAAACCACACCAAGATCTGACAGGTCTAACATGCTTCTTCCTATTTCCCTTCCTGTGCTGCTTCCACCTCCTGCCACCTAGTGCCCTACCCTCCCCCCAGGACCTACTTAATGGAGGTTGCAGCGTGACCCCATTGAGCAGGCTACCCCACGAAGGCCTCTGTCCAGCTTGACCTTTGCCAGCTTCTGCTGTCTGGTTCTGCTCTTTGTCTGTTCCTTTTCTCCTCTGCTCTGCTTGTTTTCTGCACCTTCCCCCCCCCTTTTCTGCTCGTTTTCTGCACCTTTTTCCTCCTCTTTTCTGCTCATTTTCTGTACCTTTTCCTACTCTTTTCTGCTCATTTTCTGAAACCTTTACTCCTCCTTTCTACAATTTTTTACCCTGCTTTTGACTTTTCTGCTCCATCTCCTCTATTCCCCATTTCATTCCTCCCACTAGTTACTGCCTCCTGCCATCCAGTGCCCCACCCTCACCCCATGACCTACTTAATGAAGGCTGTAGCATGCCGCACCGCTGACGTGCTGAAGGTGTACCGAAGGCAAGCCCATCTGTGCCTATCCACACCTTAACCACGTCCAGTGCCAGGAAACTTTGCCCTCCAGCCACCACCACTACTCCACCGAGGAGCTCAAGAGCTTCAAATCTTGGGTGCCACAACAGCAACTGCTGCACCATGTCCCCTCATGCTACCAAAGGACCCTTCCAAAACTGCTTCTACTCTTGCAACATCGACCTGCCAGCTCACACCGGACCCTGTGCCGAACCCACCCAGAAGGCCATGGTTAACCCAGAACTTCTCTGATGTATGCTGCTCAATGCTTGATCCCTGTGCAAACATACCACAGATATCTGGGACCATTACTTCCCTCTTACCAGACATTGCCTTCGTCATCGAAACCTGGCTAGGAGCATCAACATCATATTCAAGAACACCATTTGATGCATCTCCACCAACGACAACACCTCACCTCTCATGGAACACCTCAATTTCCAACTACAAACTGATGCCAAAACTACCGCAAGAGGCACCCTCGTAAACAGACCCCCTAGGACCCTGACAAGCCTTTTGTGATACTACATTCTACTTGGTGACCTCAATTTCCACATCAATGATGCCAACTCCATCCCCCTCCTCGAGCAACAAAGGTCTTGTCCAACTAGTTAATGTACCCACACACAAGGCCAGACACACTCTCAACCCCCCTCTTTACTTCCAGTGACAGAGTCAGATTCAGCCATGTCAGAGAACTCTCCTGGTCCGACCACAGCATCGTCCACTTCACCATTGCCGATGCCCAACACACCACCACCAGGAACCAGAGAGCCGACTACCGCAACTGGAGTAGAGTAACCAAATCACAGTGGACGCAGGCCCTCATCTCATCCACACCCAAGGCCTCATCCGACTTTGACCAGGCCATCCTGAAATTCTCTTCCTGGATCAACAAATAAGCTGACTTAGTTAGAAACAACAAAATCTCTACAAAGGCCAGCTGGTACAAGCCAGAGCTCAGAGACACCAAATGCAGCTGCTACAAGGCCTTCCAACAAAACACCCCACAAAGCAGCCCTCAACACTTACCACTGACAACTCAAGAAGGCCAAGAGAGCAGCCATCATGATCCGCATTGATTCAGCATCCAACCGCACAAAAGAACTTTTCAAGATAGTCAAAAAATACTCCAACCCAGCAGGCACAGCCCTTCCAAGAGGTCTGCAACACCCAGTCTGACTATTTCCACAGCAAGATCGCCACCATCTACCAAAACATTGACCCCCCAACCCATAATCTCCAACCTCAGCTCTCTCACACTCCCTAGCTCTCACCAACAGTACAATCTCCACATGAGCACTGCTCACCACTCAATCCACTTCAGCCATCATGTCATCCATTCACTCAAGGGCAGCCACCGACCCATGCCCCTACCACCTGTTCACCTCAGAACCAACCCCTTCAACACAAAACCCACCAGCATCCTCAACACTCCCATCACTTTGCCAGTTTTCTGAGACAAATGGAAACATGCGGAAATCAAACCCCTCCAGAGAAAACCCTTTGCTGACCTCAACAAACACAGGAATTACCAACCCATCTCTCTACTCTGCTACCTGGCCAAAGTATGCAAGAATGCCTTCAATCAGCAGCTCACCAGTGACCTGGAAGAAAGCAACCTACTGGACACCTTCCAATCAGGTTTCCGTTCCAACCACAGCAACGAGACTGCACTCATCTCTGCCACTGATGACACCAGAGCACTCCTCGACCATGGGGGAAACAGCCACCCTGATCATCCTTGACCAATCAGCTGTGTTCCACACCATCTCCCACCACACCCACAACAGACTCCACAGCATTGGAATACAAAACAACGCGCTGAAATGGATTGCCTCCTTCTCACCATCCCCTCTCACCTCACTCCCAAGCGGATCATTTGCAGCATACCCCAAGGTTCATCCCTCAGCTCCACTCAGTTCTATACCTCCATTACCCCCCTGGCTGACATCATTAGAGCCCACAGACTCAACATCATCTCCAATGCAGACGGTACTCAACTGATCCTCTCACTTAGTGAAGACCCTTCCACCACCAGAACCAACTTCCGCAACGCCATGACCACCATAGCTGACTGGATGAAAACCAACTGCTTGAAGCTCAACTCCTCCAAGATGGAAGTCCTGATCTTCAGGAAAAACAACTCCATTTAGGACTATCGGTGGTGGCCAGCTGAACTCGGACCCACTCTGACACCTATAGATCACGCTTGCAACCTTGACAGATCAACGCAGTCGCCTCCTCCTGCTTCCACACCCTTCGCATGCTCCGCAGAATTTTCAGACGGATCACCGCCAACACCAGGAAAACCATCACCCAGGCCCTCATCACCATCTGCCTCAACTACAACAATGCTCCCTATGCAGACATGTCCTCCCAACTCCTTACAAGACTCCAGACAATACAGAACACCTCCACCAGACTCATCCTGGACCCTTCCATTTGCACCCACATCAGCCCCCACCTCAGAAACCTCCACTGGCTCCTGTCCAGAAGAGATGTAATTTCAAGCTCCTCACTCATACCTACAAAGCCAGACATGATCAAGGACCGCACTATATCAACCACCGTCTACACTTCCACCAACCCACAAGGCACCTGCGCACTTCCTCTCTGGCCCTTGCACACACACACCCAGGATATGGGGCAGTGGTGGCTACTCTTTCTCCTACTTCCCCACCAAGGCCTGGTACAACCAACTCTTTCCCCTATGAACTACATCCTCCCTGGCAGACTTCAGAAAGAGACTAAAGACCTGGCTCTTCAACAGAGACATCACACCCCAGTGCCCAGATACCCTCAGGGGTGACAGACTAACTCTACAAATGACTGATTGATTGACAAATGTATGACTGTAGAATTATTAGACTGCCTGTTGAAAATAATGTATTTTATTTGATCACATTTAGTTTCAGTAAAATTAAATTAGTGCAGCAGTTGTGGACTCTGTTATACAGCGTTTTTTCACCATTTTGGTGTGGAAAGGGGGCCATGACTAATAGCAGGGTGAAGCCTCGAGTAGATCATGATATTGCTCCTCTCCCTCATTGTCATTTTTTAACTTCGCCTGCTCTAGCTTCTCATTAGCCAAACACCCACCCTACATAGATCAGTGGCAGCCCGCTCCCAAGTCTGTTTTACGCATCGGATGTCCTGTTAATGAGCAAAACTAAGATTGGTTTACAGCATATGATGAACACCCTTCATTGCTACTCCCTCTTAAATGAGCTAAAAGTATAGCTTGACAAAACTAAAGTTATGATTCTGGGGAACAAATTCAAAAAGCATGGAAGTTGGGACCCGAACCACAATAAAGTGCAAAGAGAAGCTGAATACAAATTCTTGGCTCTGTTCATCAGCAACAGAAGCTCATTTTGATCCCATAAATGACACGTGAAAAATAAAGCCTGGGCCCTCCTTTTCTCGTTCTGCTCACTCAATAAGCAATTATCAGGCCCTGTCTTGGCCTCAGTGCATAAAAGTAATCCAGGTAAAATTAGTCCTTGCACTTGCCTACGGTTCGTAAACCCTGAGGGGGGGGGAGACCAAAATTGCTTGACAATCTAACTACAATAGTTTACAAGAGGATATTTCTTCTACTACAACACTCCTCACTTCACTGGCCCAGCTTCAATTAGAATTTGGCCTAGTTAAGCAAACGATAACTCGCAAAGAGGTATTCTTGAAATTGTGCTTTAAATTTAGGCAGGCCTAGATTAATTTAAATGAGATCTCAAGAGAGAACATGTCTTTAAAACATTATCTAGATTAGTCTCTGGCTGAACTGGAGGCAGAAGAACTATGGAATACCCCTGTCACCTTTGGCTCTTTCAAAAAACCGATTTCCAGGAACATCCATTCTTTGTCACTGCTAGATGACAAGCAGGAATTGTCAAAACATTCCCACACTTGGACAGTAATTTACCGCTACCCAGTCCTCTCCAATCAACTTTATCTTGGAATTCCTTTAGAAAAAGCTATAAAGTATAATCTTTTGTTATACTGTCTGCATGGACCTCCAACCTTGAACCTAACGCCTATTTAGTGCAATGCCAATGACTTGCAGCATTGTAGACTCAAAGGTTACTCCAAGGAATCCATAGAACACATTCTGGGTCTAGTCCCATATTGACATCAGTGGGATGAGCTTGGTTAAAACAATTGTTCAATCGGATGGGCTCCGCACGTGCAGGCATGCTGTAGTATCTACAATTCAAGTTACTAGCATCCTTTTGCCTGCTCAGTTTGTGAAATTCACAAATTTGGTAGAAAATTCAGACACAATCTGTGGCAAGTTAATCATTTTAGAGTGTCTTTTAAATGGCATGCCTATTTTTTATTTTTTTCATTTGGCATTTTATACAATGGTTTAATAAACTAGCATAAATAAATATAATTTGAATTCTTCTGATCTAGCTTCTCAAGAAGTATTTTTTGCTTACTCGTATCGATGCACAACGTTGCATAACTGAAAATCATATGAAAGTCAACATTATATGAAAAGCCAAACAACAGGCCTGCTATCTAGAACAATAAATAGACAGTAAGGGTCACAGCAACTACTCTAACCTCTACTATGGGGGTCATTATGAGTTTGGTGGACAGAAAAGGCTTTCTGCCAAACTCCCGCGGTCAGGCTACCGCCAGTGCGTCTCCCTTCCCGTGAGCCACATTAAGAGTTTCCCACTCGGTCACCGTGCGGCCAGCGAGAAACAGCCTACAACATTGACGCCAGCTCATAATAGAGCCGGCGGTAACGCTGTGGTGCCTAGGAAGCACCAGTACTTGTCATGACTTTCACTGTCTACAGAGCAGACAGTGAAAATCGCGAGGGGGCTGGCCAGGGGAGCCTCCTGCACTACCCATGCCAAGTGCATGGGCAATGCAGAGGCTCCCCTGGGGCACCCTGCACCCCGTCTCCACCAGCCTTTACATGGCGGGGCTACTGCCATGTAATCTCCGGGGGAGAAGGGACTCATAATTCCCAGAGCAGCGCTGCTTGCAGCACTGCCCTGGTGGATTAGAACCGCCAGCACCACCAGCTCCTGCAGTGGAGGAGAACTGGCGATACTGGCGGTCCAACCCTGGTGCAACTGCCACGGTGGTAATGTGCCTGTCGGACCGCCACATTGGCGGCGGGCCGACCACCACCAGGGCCCTGGCAGTCTTAAGCCAGGGTCATAATGAGGCCCAATATATTTATTGATCAGTGACAAAATAGTGTGTCCAAAAGTAATTATTATTTTCTTCTACCCACAGCCCCAGAGTGCTATCCCAATGGGCATCAGATTCTTCAAAACTCATACAGAAGCATTGGATTTGACTCGTCAAGAATCCAGGAATCGTCCATTCAAGATCTGATATGCGACCATTCTCTGACACCAGGGTGGTATCGTTTTGTCATCTTCGATAAACCAGCAGAGATGCCAACCAAGTGCGTGGAGGTATTGGTGCACCTCATCTTGCATATGCTGAAAAACAAATGTGTTTCTTCTAATTTTAGAATATGGCTCTCTTGCCTCCCTATTCATTAAGCCCAAGAAATAGAAGTTTAAATGTGCTCAAATAGGTTTACTGCTACATTTCTGTCTTTTAGATGATCCACAGTAAATCCCTTGAGTACTTCTGGAAGACTCTGATTGTCTTAGCAAGGCATTGGTTTTTACTTGAAAGCAACTGTAGTACAATGTGTATAATTTCCACTACAGGGAAAACTGTACGGTCCCAATTCACAAAAGTATACTTCGAATCGGGGCCAGGGTCGGCGGAAGCACCGCCAACAGGCTGGCGGTGCCCCGCAGGGCATTCTGACCGCGGCGGTTCAGCCGCGGTCAGAAGAGGAAAACCGGCGGTCTCCCGCCGGTTTTCCGCTGTCCTTCTGAATCCTCCATGGCGGCGCAGCTCGCTGCGCCGCCATGGGGATTCAGACACCCCATACCGCCATCCTGTTCCTGGCGGTTCGCCCGCCAGGAACAGGATGGCGGTATGGGGTGTCGTGGGGCCCCTGGGGGCCCCTGCAGTGCCCATGCCAATGGCATGGGCACTGCAGGGGCCCCCGTAAGCTGGCCCCACTTTGAATTTCACTGTCTGCATTGCAGACAGTGAAATTCGCGACAGGTGCATCTGCACCCGTCGCACCTTCCCACTCCGCCGGCTCAATTCTGAGCCGGCGTCCTCGTGGGAAGGGTTTTTACACTGGCCTGGCGGGCGGCCTTTTGGCGGTCGCCCGCCAGCCCAGTGCAAAAGCCAAAATACCCTCAGCGGTCTTGCGACCGCGGAGCGGTATTTTGGAGGGGGGAAGTCTGGCGGGCGGCCTCCGCCGCCCGCCAGACTTAGAATGACCCCCCAAATGTCTAAGTTTACCTTTGTGATTCGATCCCTACAAGCAATTGTGCTTTCTCACATTCAAGGTTATTGTTTTTTGTTTTTTGTTTCCCTAACGATAATTGTTTTTCTGTGAAGCATCCATATCATTTACACTGCCATTAACTATGGAATGTACAATTCCCATTTCCACACTGGAAACATATTAGAAGTATGATTACAATTTGGTGGTGAGGAAGATTGTGCAGATTTGTACGGGAAGTGGTGAATTATCCACTGAAGGTTTCTCCACCGGTTAAGAAGCCTCCTGATGGTGGAGGTAATTGTGCATGAACAGTAGGGTATCCTTCATCTGACAATTTAGCACTTTTTGAATAATTTGAAGGATGTTTTGGAACCACCAGGAGTAAACTGGCAAGCATTTCTAGGATAGGATATTACCTGTGAGAATTGTGTAAAATCCACAAATCGTGGCTTCTTCTTTTTGCAGGTAGAATATTTCCAGAATGGCTGCAAACCTACACATGTTCACTAGTGTTATTTGCAAGGTATAATTAAGCTAATCTTAATTAGTTCAATCAGGATTGGATTACTGTCCTTCCAAATATATTTTAGGTGCAAGACTAAACTGAACTTTTGTGCTCAAAAAGCTTTGTGAATCTGATCTTTAGAGATCAATCATAGTAACTAAAGGTATTATCCATAAAAGTAGAAATTTACAAAATGTAATCTTCACCCAGCTACCAAAGTATGTTTTAAAATACTACAATGGCCAGGGATGGCCAATGTTCTAGATAATGTTTAATGTGAAACACAACAATAATGAACTTAAACAGTTTAGGATTCACTTATTTTGTACATTCATTATACAGTCATTTTCAGGGATGTTTGTGTTTACTACTACAAATGCTTCTTAAAATGTTTACTGTCTCCACAAAATATTTGTAAAGTCTGTCAGACGTAGGAATGTTGTCAGAATTTCTACTTAAATTTATATTATCACTATAACATGAATTGCTCTATGTTTCGGTGTGTCATTGCTTTCATATTTATTTCTTTAGAAAATGGGGGATGTAGTTTGGTCCAATCACCTGTGGGCCACACTTGAAATTTGGCTATATGCCTTCTTTTGTAGTTCACCTGATCCCTTCCTAATCTATGTACATTAAATGTCCCTCTTTGCAAGGGTAGGCAAAAAATGTACACCATCATATTTTTCCTAAAACAGCTCTACAAGTTGTGGCAAACTGAAAGCACAAAGGAGCTTCATCTGAGCACGACACAAACTATAAAATAGATGGAGAATGTGGTGTAAAAATGGCTGTACACCGTTTCTATCAGCTTGTGTACATAATGCAATTATGACAAATTGTGCGCACTCAGAAATTACACAAAAATATAAGGTGGTAGAGGAAATACTGATTCTGAACTTGTTCCATAGTAATGAATGCAACAGCAATAATCGGGCAGAAACAGACCCAAAGTCATGTGCCAGTATTCATCATACTGGAGACATTGTTGTGCCCCGAGTTACCACGGTATTTGTATTACGAGTGCATGTGCATTAACAGCAGTGATATAGGATAAGAAAGGAAGAGTAAGTAAGAGTTGCAAAGGAAAGGTGTGCTGCTGTTGCTACTTCTGCTGCTGATGAAGATAACCTTTAATGAAGTTCCCAACTTGAAAGAATCTCTAGTCGCTGGGTGTGCAGAATTTTGCATCTTTATGTGGATGAGATGTGCATATTTGTAAACTTGCAAGTGGATTTTTCACATATTTATTGAGACATTTTCACTGTCAGAAAAGCTAAATCTCATGACTGAGGGTGATGCACGCTACATCTTAATCATCAAGTGCCCTAAATATAGTGAATTTTCAGTACAAGTGTATCCAATATGATCAAAATCTCCTCAGTTGTTCGCTGAAAATCAACAAGTAGATTACTGATTTATTAAACAGATTTGTGAATAAACTCATTAGAACACCTGATCATGAATAGCGGACTGTAAAACAAAATAAAACGAAATTATTGGCACATGCATACCTTGACAATGGGATAGGGAGACATATGTACACTAATTTGTTCTGTTGCTGATTCCATAAAATTGGAGCTCATTCTTTTCAAAACACTGTTTTCACTGAAATTGCATGTGCACTACATGCTGTGCCCAAATTCCTCTAATCTTGTATTTTCCCTGTCTACAATAATTGACTGAAGAGTTCAGAGCAGGCAAAGTCACTTATGAAATCGCATGGAAACCCAGGATTTCCTGTAGTAGAATGCTTGAAACGTACTTATTGTTTATAAAATATGAACATTACAGACTGTAGTTTGCTTTCTACCTCCTTTGTAATACTTGCATTGCAGTTGATAAGGGTCTATTTTTCCAATCTTACACACATCACATATTAATTTTGTTATATCATGGATGCGTTGTATATTTAATATACTTAAAGCAGTGCTTTTTGCTACTTTAAAGAAAACAACGTTTTTGCTGTGCGAAAAAGCTTGATGCAAAATAAATTTAAAACTTGAGATTCATTGCACCATATAATTTTGAATATATGCAAAAGGTAATAGTGTTTGAGGCACAGATAGTTGCTTGGTCCACAATTTACTCACTGTTGACAGGGACTCGGGTAGGCTTTACCATATGACTGGGTTCTACAACTTCCTCATGTGCAAAATTACTAAAATGCTAATTACTCTAGGGACACTGCAGGCATCAACACTGAAATAATTTGCTCCCTCCCATCACGTGAATGACAACCATATTCTCCTCATATTCAACTTGCTTCAAACCTTAAACTCCAAAAAAAAAAAACACCCCATGAAATTCTGACAAAACTTTAATAGCCTTGTTCTATTTTTTTTTACTCTTAAGTACGAAAAAAGAATGAATGTGTGGTATCATACCTTCATACAAAACAACAAAAATAAACTATTTTATATACACAAATAAATACATTATT
This sequence comes from Pleurodeles waltl, assembly GCF_031143425.1. Taxonomy (NCBI): domain Eukaryota; kingdom Metazoa; phylum Chordata; class Amphibia; order Caudata; family Salamandridae; genus Pleurodeles; species Pleurodeles waltl. The sequence continues at coordinate 981,526,422 of NC_090449.1, forward strand.
TACAACAAATCATAAAGTTGTTCCAAACATCTCACAAATCTGTGGGAATACATTGATGAAATCGCAAATTAGGTTCCAATAAATCTTGAACATTTGTGTTTTTATGTTCACCCTAAATTGCATGGATGAGGAAGCCTGGCATTTTCAAGTTTTTTGCAGTCTGATAATGACTATGACTAGGTTTTTGTTTTTTAAACATCAATATTTCCAGTGTCAACAACACAAACTCACTTGAAGAATGTCTTGGTCCACCCAATACTTTAACATTTCCCATCTAAGTAACTAGGGACACCATAGTAAAGAGCCTTTAACAGCAAGGCCGACATTTTTAAAACCTAGCTTGATCATTAGTGAGAGCCACTAAAGGCCTCTAAGAATCGGATGTCACAGTCTGACCCGTTACTTGGAAAATAGCATTTATGTGTTCAAATGGATTGTTGGTGATGACAGGCAGCAGAGAATCCCTGCTTTTTTTGCACCTGGCCCAAGTGCATTAAAATGCTTTACAGGAGAACAAGATATCTTACATGAGAACCAGTCATTACATTGTTTTTTAAAGTGATTTGCCTAGAACCAAAGGATGACAAGCTAAGACCAGGACTCCAGCCTGGACAGGTCCTGGACAGGAAAATAAAAACAACATCAAAAGGGATGTCCTTAATAGATTAGCAATATGCATTCAAACACAACTGAAGAAAATGCAGCAAATAATTACTTAAAAATAATCTAACCACCCCTAGTAAGCCAAATGTGGGACTGCTGATTGTTAAAATGAAAATCAGTTATATTTATAATAATATGTTTTAAATTAAAATTTATAGTATCTCAGCTGGAATAGGAAAACCCATCACTGAAGTATTTCATTTTAGTATTAACCTGAATTAGATCATATTTTTTAAACATACCTTTAAAACAAAATGTACTTACAGGAAGTGCTTCTGATTTATTAGTACCTAATTTACAAACTTAAGCAACGTTTTTAAATTCTTGAACAGTTCAGGGTTATTAACATGGAGTAGAATATGATTTGCATAGGTGGAATACTTTATCACTATTTACCTATTTTAAATGTCCTACCACTAGCATTATGGTAAATGTTAATTAGAAAGATTCAAAAGCAATAATATAAAGAAGCACTGAAATGGAGCACCCTTGTTTAGTACCTCTTTTAATAGAAAAATAAGGATGTTAGATGTTAGTATTAAAGATAAAAGCTTTTAGTGGAATATATAATAGAGACAAAAGATGTTTGAAACTTATGAACAAATATATGTCATTCTAAACCATTCAGCATAGAATTTAAATCAACATAGTCAAATACTTATTCAGCATTTTAAGTAAATGCGGCAAAAGAGGGTTCTAGAAAGTTGCTTTACTAATGATATCTAAAAAAATATACATATTGCCACAGGACAGCTTACTAGGTTGTATTTTGTAAGTACTCACGTGTAAAGCTAAAAGTTTTACAGACATTGTGTAATCTTTAGAACTAAAGGCATATATGTCAAGAATTTTTCCAGCGATTAGTACCTTTCCCAGATTTTTGAATGAGAGACATAATTGCTTGTAAAAATGAGCCATGAACAGAATTTGTGTGGCAAAAGTGCTAATTGGTCTCTAACAACAGTATCAGTTGAACTTCAGAAACTGTGAAGCAAAAATTAGAATCAGATTATTGAGAAACACTGCTTTATAAAGAGACGTATGACTAAGAATGATAACTCAAATTGTCTTCCCTAGTACCGGTGAGTTAAAATTTAAAAACTGCAGGTAACCTTTGTTCTTCAAGATCCGGTGAAAGAGTTCCCACAGGTAAAGGTATGCTAGGTTTAAATATGGGAAAGGAGGCTTTGCTGTTTTATCAGGCCATGGAAGTCCTTAAAATTCTTATATTTTTCTTGAAACATGTGTCCAAATAACCCTAGAATTTATGAAAGCACTTAGCTGCTCTAATATACCACGTCAAACAAAAACATTTTAAACTGGCATCACAATAATAGAAGGAAGAAGAGGAAACACACAAGATTGATAAATAAGAAACAGATAAGAAAAGGGAACTCAATTGCTCTAAAAGAAAGACCGCAAACAAAGAGAAAAATAGAAACATTACTAGTGGGGATGGTGAAGACCACATGAACAAGAATCAACTCAACTTCTACTGCATCAGATGAAAGCTGCCTAGAAGGTGTATCGGTTAATACCATATAGAACTCACAAAGAGAAACTCCTGCTGATAAGAAAACATAAGTATCTGACACTCAAATAAAAATGATGTTGTAAGCAACATAGAAAACTCAACAATCTTTGCAAAAAAAGAAAAATCCCACAAGAGAATACACAATTAAAACAAGAAAGAAAAATAAAATCTTCATGCTGTACCTTGCTTAGAAATATCCATCTCAGCATCTCTTCGATTGAGCATATATGTCATTAATTTGACCTGATATGAATGAAGTAAAGTTCTCTAGTTATGAGTTGCTTTAAGAAAATATGGCTGGATGAGACTCCATCATGCATTTTAGTTTTTCAATTTAGGCCTCAACTATATAACCTAATTACGAAGAGGCTGACAATTATCACACTTGATAAAAATCTGACATTGAAATCTTTTGAATTAATTAAATGTAGTAACTAATTATCACTTATTACTACTGCTTTGCTTTGCAAATAACATTCCATTCCACTGGCATAAGTGGCAGAATTTTTGCAACTCCACGTTTCTCTTGTAATACTTAGATATGGCCATATTCTGCCAATTACAGTGTGGCAGGATTTTTTCTCTCAAGCATGCTGAAACAGTAAGTTGATGACTGAGATTTGATGGTCCATGTCATGATTTTTATTCGGTAGACATCCGGTGAGATCTTTAACATGGGTGATCATGACTGTTTGAGGTCAGAATGCTGCCACTCAAGTCGAAAAATCTACTTGAGTGGCAGCAAAATCAACTCGAGTATCTGTACCCTCTGGCAAGTTGTGCCATCTGTGCTGGGTCTTCAGCACAGAACACGCTCCTAGCACAAATTACAGCACAAGCAGCTCAATGTGCTTATTTCCGCCAACTGGGAGCAGTCCACAGACTCTTGTAGAATATTTTTGTTGCTCCGTGGAATTCCGCAGAGTCAAATTCCGCATCTTCCTTCCACCCTTAATTTATATGTGGGAACACCACCGGGATACCATCAACAGAGCCTGTGCTGGCTCCTCCAACAGTAACCCCGGTATGTCCACCACAGAATTGCCGGAGTGCCTTTCAATCATGTTCGCTGCTGGTATCTGCCATGCAATGCCTTGGGGGACATAGGCAGGGAAAATGCAAATGCAAAATGGCCACCGTGCATAGGGATTAGTCTCCCTTTGCATTGAGGCCTTTCATTATTTATTTTTTGTTTTGAAGAAAAAAAATAACTTTTTCTTTGGGAGTTTGTTTTCTCTATGCAAAATGTTTCCGATTAGTTGATTTAAACCTGATGCATTCTTTGCAAATCATTAATGATGGAAAGGATCTGCCACTGCAGTGACTCTCTTTACAGCACAGAGATCTCCACAAACCAGGCAGGGCATCTACAAATAGAGCAGAAGAGTGACACACCATCTCCCAGAGTCTAGATGGCACTTTAAGTGTTCGCCAGTTGTAATACCCTAAACCCTCACACTTTCTCCAATTTATATTCTTTAAATCCTTTTGTGACATTTTACCTCACCAATCTCCTACTCCACTAATTTTTGGGATAGCATACTCCAAGTTGTTGACTCTTTGTTTCTTCTCAGATAGCCTCTTTTCAGCTACCGGCCATTAATCATCTAATTTTCACAATGTTTATACATTTTTCCCATGAAAGGACAAAGTGATTTATTCTTTTTCAAAATCTAGGGATAATCCAGAAGATTACTTTAGAGGAGACAGAGAATCCTAGCTCTTCTTTACAGAGGCAAACATTTATAGTTGCATGCATTAGAAGTTGTGGATGGTAGTATACGCTTAGGAATATTTAAGTAGGCAATGTTTTGTCAGTGGCACTGGATTCCATTTTGAAATGAAAATTCGAAGGACAGTGAACTGTGAATCATGACAGAGCATGGGTCAGATACACCACTCAGGTTTGACTTAGTCAGAGAGTTTACTTTAGGACTAAGTCTAGAAAATGGAAGTCAAATTATTTTAGAGGGGCAAGAAGGGATCCACAACATAAAATAGCCATTGGACCTGGTCCCGGTGAAGTTATTGGTATAGGTGGGAATGGCGCAGATTGGGAGAATTAAAAATTCACTCTCAGGAATATCTTGTCTGTGGCCGGATACTTTTGGTTCCTTTACCTGGCCACATTTTCTATGATTGGATTTAGTCACTAGTTTGAAGCTCTGATTCCTTCAGCGGGGCAGGTTGTGGGACAGGGCTGGTGAGAGTCCCACAAAGCTGGATACTTTCTATGTGCAGTCCAACTGAAATGAATTTGCTGCTGTAGAAAAGATCCAAGTGGGAGAAACCACCAATGCACCTTGGTGGGATTGATTTGACAGCTTTGTTCATTCCTCATATGCCTTTGGAGACAAAATGTTTCTATACATAAGTTAAATATGCCAATTAGAAAAATAAATAGTTTTAGCATGTTTTATGGGTCAAAGCAGAGTTCCTGTACAAAGTCAAAAATCCAGCAGCATCAATCCACACAAAATATGTGTGGCCATGCAAAAAAAGGTACTTTCAGACACATGGGATCCCTAATACATATTAGGTCTCCTGACCAACCCCCTCCTAGCTTTATTGCATTATTTAATGACACACGTAAGGCCAGATTCAGATATAGACGGACAAGTTACTTTGTCACAAACAGTGACGCATATTCCAATCTCAGAAATCTAAATCCCATAGCAAATATTCGGATTTAGATTTCAGTGGATGAGATATCTGTCACCGTTGTGACGGAGTAACTCACCCGCCACTATTTAAATCAGCCCTCTAGTATGGAGTCTTAAAGTGTGCATTCTTTAATTGCTAGTCCTACAGCATGGAATTCATTTTTTTATCTGAAGTAGTTTCGTTCAGCAATATTGTGTTGCCTCTTGGCTACTTAAAACCTTTCCAATGTAATCAGTCAGTCAATCAATCAAATAGAGTCCACAAGTAGAATGCCACAAAATCCTGCATATTTTAGTGACAGTCTGCTTCTTTTTTTGTCAAATGCAAAAGGTTTACACTATAAACTATAACACTCCCTTAATAGTCACTGTATTAGTTATTACCTAAAAGCTCCTGGTTTCCAAAACAGGTATTGCGTATAAGTGGGGACAATTTGCAGATCTTTGTCAGACCAGACATAAGCTATATAAATTGTAATTTGATTCGAGCCGATGGCGGTCACTTAGGTGTTCCCATGTGAATGTGTTGCAATAATGGGAAAACGAGAATGAACATTATCTTTCACCTCTTTGATTTATTGATTTATTGGCTAGGCTGCTATCTGAACACCTAGCAATTGGCCCAAAAACGGATATATGTGAACATTAGAGAGAATTTTATTTGCATTTGCGTCCATACTCTAGTGATATGAAATGACCATATGCTTAAAAAATAAGAAGCAGAACTTTGCCTGTAAACTGTACGAAAAGGCATTCACAGTGTATCAACACGAAACCTTTACTAGCTTAAAAAGGTGCACGACTCAGTGCCAGCCATTATTAAACATTCTGCCCGCATTCCTCGTCTCTCTTGTTCATTCATATGCCGAACCTCCTGCTGTCCTGATCTGCAAAAGCTCAATTTCCAACTTGACCTCAACTTCCCTGCACAGCACGTGCTCTGATTGACAGATTCTATCAGACGCCTCAGTTCCGTTATCCAGATTAGGTAACCTGCACGGGGTGGCCTTGTACACAGTTTATACATTATCACTTTCCATTTGGTAAAATCACTTCTGAAATTTAGATGACAGTTCTTCCATTTTACTAATAAGATTAACAGTTTTCCAAAAAGCGGTCAACTGTAAAAGGCACAAGCTTAAATCAGCAGACTCGTTTGAAATGAAACAGCGTGGTGTTTGTAAACCCCAAAGCAAAGAACAAATCAAATGTAAAGAAATTATATTGGTCCAGTCTATTTGAACAGCATTTGTGAAAACAAAAAATGATGTATGTATATGCTGATATGCTTACTCCTTGATAAAGACAATAGACCAACTTTTTAGACTATGGTGTTCTGACCCTTTCACAAAGTCAGCAACTCTGTCTTACTTAGAATAACACCCTCTGTATTACAACATGGAAAGGCTGCATGCAAACCCACTCTGAGCATCCTGATTAACATCTTACTTTACCTTAAAAACACATAGTAATTCCCTGACAAAACAAAGGCTAATGTGATTTTATATTTAGGAATTGCACTAATATGTTACTTTACATTAAAAAAACTAAAAAATTCACTGAATAAAGAAAGGTTAAAGGGACATTATAGTTAGGCGAAAATGTCATATCATACCATTTGAAATTAAAAAATAGCTCACTGGTTATAGTTATTTCAAGTAGCTATAACTCATTTTCTAAAGTAACTATAACTTGTGACCTCACTATTGATAGAGCGTTCCGTACTAATAAATTACCTGTATTTGGACGCTCTTAGGTCGATGAATCTTTTGACCAAGTGGGGCTCTCTTCACCCGAGATTTGTCAATTTACTCAAATCAATAATCAATAACGAACATAAGCAGTGCTCAACATAACACTTCACAATTAATCCAGAAAACATTTCGGCGAACCATGACCTTTCGGCCATGAATAACCACACCAGTTTATTCAAAGTTAATGAATTTATTTCCCTATATTAACAAAGCTAGCACAATATAGATGTGTCTCAACACCAAATGATATATGTAAATGAACATTAATAGCTGTCCATAACGGCGAAAAAGATGCAATCTATGCAGCATTTGAATAACAATGCATTCAATAATAGCAACGCAAACCACTAAAACTATAATCTGTAATGAGCTAATTGCATACATTAGTCAGCATAACAAGGTCTCAAATTGCATCGTGCGACAAATGAATCCTCATCTAACCTCAAATTAGCATCGGCATGTGGGACTTCATGCAAAAACAATTTAGCAACATTGATTTGGAAAACTCCGAACTAGGGCTCTTATCAAAAATCAGCAGTTGGTTACCTAAAAAGAAACACAATGCAATTGTACATTTTCCCTTCATATTTACCAAATTCAATCAGCATTCAAGGAAGTCTTCGTCTCACAGGTACCGGTTTCCATCAGCATGGGACGGGGCAAAGGGGCAGGGTGGACGGGGCAATTGCCTCACAGCGGCAAGATAAAAGGCAAAACTATTACTTCATGCAAAGGGACGAATCAAAGTTAAAGTCTCTAGGGCGAGAATTACTTAAAGTCTCTTTCTCTCGATTAGAGAAAGCATCAAAGTCTCATCGAACATCAATTGGCATCGTAGAAGATGGCAAAATGACAAAGTCGGTAATAGCGGGTAATGTCCAATGGCTAATGGCGGGTAATGGGCTGGTAAAGGCTAAAATGGCAAAAGTGGCTGGTTTCTTCTCGTGCACCAGGTTTAAATAGACAACAGTTCAAATCCAGTAGGGTCTTCCATTGGAGGGTTCATAGGTTGGCTTCAAATTGTCCAATCAAAAACTACAGTTCACAAGCTTCTACCTAGGCATACATTATCCTTGGAATCGGGAACGTAAGTTGCAACATATTTTACCAATTAACTCACTTTCAGAGCGTCCATTGTCTGCACCTGCAGATTGACCTTGGAGCAAAGAAGAAGATGCCAGGCTGGCACGAAACCTTAAAGATAAGCATGTGAACCGATCTCACTGGAAAAGTACAGCTTCAAGCAAGAATACACATTTTATTAGCACGTTAGAAAAACACGAGCATCTAAACCGTGGGACAAGGCAACTAGGCCGAAGCCTCCACTAAAGTTATGCTAAGTTAAAACATTTCAAACAAGCAAATCATAGCACACGTTTACGGTTATGTCAGATTAGTACAATTCTAATACATCACGTTATATAAAGCACGCTTATAAATGTTGGCAAACTACTCTGAGGGCACATTTGTCCCCGTACAATCTTTATTAGTTCGGTTAAAGTCACACTTGATTATTGCAGTACTACGTTTATGCGCTAATAAATGTAAAACCTTCATTTCTGCGTCATCAATCCCTCCTCTGATGACTACTTGTCATCACACAAAACTATTCCCACAAATTTTATTCCATTAAAATTCTGTCAGTTCTCTTTGCCTTTTAATTCCCCTTGTTCTTGCCTTGTATTCTTCTGCCATTCTTTTCATCATTTTCTCTTCCTTCCTTCTTTTAATTCTTGCCATGATCATTAGTATTCCCCTCTTTATTCCCCAAATCCCAAAGATGCAAATTAGTACTATTAGTATTCCCTGTATTATTTTTAGTAATATTCCATTCCAAATGCCACCAAGCCAATTTCCTACTGAAGCAATTCCCTTTCCAACCTTCTCCCAAACTCCTGGTTCTTTCAATTCCTTCAAGTCTGCACTCTCTTTTGTTAGATTTGCAAGCATTGTTTTAATCTTCACACTGTTGTCTGGTATATACGTGCAACAGTGACGCGCACCAAGCATTTTGCAAACGCCGCCATCCTTTGCTAAAAGAATGTCTAAGGCAAGCCTGTTTTGAAGAGTCATAGCTCTTTCTGCTGGAAGTTCAGCATCCATCAGGATTATAGCACCTGAAAACTTTGTCAACATGTTATCCACTATAGTAGACAACTTTCTTATTTTGATGGAATTCAACACAACTCCCAATGAAGGAATCATGGCTCCAAATATATCTCCTACCACAGCAGCTGCGGTCTCTCTTTTCTGGATACGATGAGATCCAGACGTCTTTGGAATCACCGATAGGTCATCCAGTTGATAAACCTTTGGGAACACTATACCCAAATAACATCTCCCCCACCATCCCTTTGGAAGACGATAATAGGCATTATGCCCACAAATGTAATATACACCCGGTATGACAGGGTCAAGTCCGTTCAGCATGAATGTCCATTTGGCCTTAAAGATAAACGTATGTTTACATTCACTCGCTCCCACAAAAATGTTATCATAATAATATTCACCACGATATATACAAAATTTCCCTACATGCCAAGCATCTAAAGCTATTCTCCCTTGTGTTTTTATTGCGGCAAAAGCATAATTATCTACTGAAGTCCTCTTACTTAGCTCTTTTTCTAATTTCGCATTCATTTGTGCCCTTCTATCATCTGTGCGATCTAAAAAGCTTATTTCTACTGCAGTGAGCGAGCAGGTAAGATTTTCCCTATGAGCGTGAGCTGTTTCAAAAGGTTGCATTGGCTCGAAAAATTCCCTCATTATTTTAGCATTCCAATCTTTAGCAATCTGGCTTAGTTGCGTTATTATAGGAACATATGCAAAGGTAACATCATAATTTGAGTAAAAATACTGTATGTTAGTTTGACCATAAAATCTAGAAGTTACTAAACTACATGTAATCCCATATGTAAGAGGCATGTGGTGATAAGTCACCCCTTCCTTTACCGATGTCGGTATCTGTGTACACACATAACAATCTTTCGCATCCATAGTCTCAACATATTCTGTTAGTAGGCGATAGAAAACATTATACGAAAGTTCCTTCTTATCATGCAAGTGTCTCTCATCGAATTCTAGTCTTTTCAATGCGGTTAGTTCAGTGACAGTAACAGGAGCAGAAGTAGAAGCATCAATTTTCTCATTCTCACCCTTCCCACGCGTTGCAAGCACTATTGCCATTATTATTAGTACACATGCAGTTATCAAGCCTATACACGCATATTTACAATATTTCACTCTACTGTTTTGTGTCATGATCTGTATAGAATCAGAGAGCTAGAAGTACTTATAAAAAAACGATTTAGCAATTAGTTACAAAGCTTGAACGAGCACAATGTTCACACAGTTTTCTTCAGGAGCCCAGTCACTTATCGGTTAGCAGCATTTGTCTCAATTCGGCAATAACTCAGTCTTTTTTTTTTTTCTTTTTTTTTTTCTTTTCAATTAGCAACGTTGTCTCAAATCGGGTTTAAGAGTCAATCAGGTTATCAAAGTCTTATCAAGTTAGCAAATGTCTCATCCGGTTTAGCAATGTCTCAGCTGGTTGTATCACGTTAGATTATAGCAAGCAATGTCATTTATCAGTTTTTTTTTTTTTTTTTTTTTTTTTTCAGTCAATAGTGTCCATAAAACTTTTCTTTTCTATTGGTATCTCTTCTTCTTCGTTCTCGAGGCTAAGAGATACAAATTCGTCGGTCCAATCGTCATTGACTACATATGCCCATTCTGGACCGGAATATCTCCTGTTTGGTATTCTTTTCCTTTTCAATTTTGCATCTCTCTTTGATTCTGCCTCACTGGTACTTTCCTCTTTGGCCAAGTCTATTTCTTCACTTGATGTTGGTACCACGACAGACACTTCCTTTCTTTTCTCTTTCACTCTTACTTTTACTGGTGATATACTTGGTCTTCTCTTTGCACTGTGTCCACTTGATGGACCTGCGAGCTCTTCTGAAGAAGTTTGAACAGTTTCGTTCTGTTCCGCCTTGTCCCCTCCTTCTGGGGAGTCAATCAGGTTTTTCTTTTCTTTTTCTGTACCGTCTGCTTCTGGGAAAGCCCTCCTCTGATCAGGCTCTCCTGCTTCTTCACCTCTTTCGAGCCCTTTGTCACCGTTACTTTCTTCAGGCTCTTTGTCACTTTCAGCTGCTTCAGGCTCTTTGTCACCTTCAGCTGCTTCAGGCTCTTTGTTACCTTCAGCTGCTTCAGGCTCTTTGTTGCCTTCAGCTGCTTCGTCGCTGTCTGAGGTTTCTCCTTGGTCTTCCCCAAGTGAATCGGTTGTTTCGTCCTCAGAGAATATTTCTCTCTCCTCTATTTCTGCCTGTTCGCTTCTAGTTCTGTTTTGCTCTGTCTCAGCGCTTGGCACTTTGTTATCAGGTACTGGCAGTTTCAGCGCTTCAACTTCCTCATCTGTGGGACACAACACTTTCTTTGTATGACTGGCGTGAATCCAGTTGGGAACTCCCGCACACTTCACAGCGGTAGTGGTCGTCAGGATCACTTGGAAAGGGCCTTTCCAACGGGGTTCCAGACACGACTTCCTCACGTGCTTCTTTATCACGACCCAGTCACCTGCTTTCAGTGTGTGTCCTGGACCTTGGATCGGTGGCAAGGTGGTTGCTTCCACCTGGTGAGAGAAAGAGCGAACCACGTCAGCCAGACCTTTGCAGTAGTCTAACACCATATCATCTGTAATATTCAAAAGCGCGTTTGCGGGAACTGCAGGAAGTCTCATGGCCCTGCCCATGAGAATTTCATGCGGGGACAATCCAGTCTTTCTGTCAGGGGTGTTTCTCATTGACATTAACACCAAAGGCAATGCGTCAGGCCATTTCAAATTTGTCGATGCACATATTTTCGCCATTCTTGATTTCAGTGTACCATTCATTTGTTCCACCAGTCCTGAGGCTTCTGGGCGATAGCTACAATGCAGTTTTTGCTCAATGTTCAGCGCTGCGCAAAGTAACTTTATCACCTCGTTATTGAAGTGACTTCCTCTATCTGATTCTAAAGAGATCGGGAATCCGAAACATGGTATCAACTCCCTCAACAATAGTTTTGCAACTGTAAGGCTGTCATTTCTACGTGTGGGGTATGCTTCAATCCAGTGACTAAAAATGCACACAATCACCAACACATACTTCAGACCTCCATGCACAGGCATCTCGATAAAGTCCATCTGCATTCTGCTGAACGGGCCACCCGCCCTACCAATGTGACTCACGTTCACAACCATTCCCTTTCCTGGGTTCATCTGTTGACAAATGACACAACGATGGCAAACTGCTTCTGCAACTTGACGGAATCTGGGGTTAAACCAATCAGTTTTGAATAATCTTATCATGGCATCTCTCCCTAGGTGAGCCTGCCCATGATAGAACCGCGCTAGCTGCGATAAGAGACTATTTGGTAAAACAAATTTTCCCTCATTTGAAACCCATAACTCATCTGGTCTCTTTGTACATTGTGACTTAATCCAGGAAACTCTTTCATCCTCCCTGACGCTATTCTGTAATGCTTTTAGTTCATCCATTGTATCCACGACCTTCAAGGCAAATGCTTCAGCTGGTTCGAGTTCTGGCTCATTTATCGAATTCCATTCATCCCTGAGCAATATACAGTTCAAGGCACAAAATCTTGCGACCTGATCCGCATATGCATTTCCCAGGGAAACATAGTCCTGTCCTTTTGTATGAGCACTACACTTTACCACTGCAATTTCGGCTGGCATCTGAATGGCGTGTAACAATTCCCTTATTCTCTCCCCGTTTTTCACTGGGGACCCTGAAGAAGGTCAGGAAACCTCTCTGTGACCATAGTTGCCCAAAGTCGTGCACAATTCCAAACCCGTACTGACTATCAGTGTAAATGGTAACCTTCATCAATGTAGACAGTTGGCATGCTCTTGTAAGGGCTACAAGCTCTGCTACTTGTGCGGAATAGACTCCTTGAAGCCAGGACGCTTCCAAGACACCTGTTACAGTACATACAGCATATCCTGCTTTCAATATTCCCAATGCATCTCTTAAACATGACCCATCAACAAAAACAATTTGGTCATTTTCATCAAGCTTAGTATCCTTAATGTCAGGTCGGGGTTTTGTGCAAAATTCAGTCACCTGAAGGCAGTCATGCTCGACGTCTTCAGCGTTCTCAATTTCAGCATTTTCACCGGGAAGCAAGGTTGCTGGATTCAACGTAGTGCACCTTTTCAGCTGCACATTCGGTGAGCCCAGAATTATCGTTTCATACCTTGTGAGTCTTGCTCCAGTCATGTGTTGCGTTCGGGAGCGGGTCAAAAGTATCTCAACTGAGTGAGGGACCATGACTGTTAATGGGTGTCCCATCACTATTCCTTCACTCTGAGTGAGGCTGATACCAACTGCTGCTACGGCGCGCAAACACCCTGGAAGTGCTGCTGCGACCGGATCCAAAGTAGCTGAAAAATACGCTACTGGTCTGTTTATACCACCATGGGCTTGGGTCAAGACAGACAAAGAACATGCATCACGTTCATGACAAAACAATGTGAAAGGCTTTGTGTAATCAGGCATACCTAAAGCTGGAGCCCTGCACATGCATTCTTTCAATTCAATAAAAGCATCCATCTCCTCTCCTTTCAGCTCAATTTCATCCAAAGCATCCTTCTGGGTCAGTTTCAGTAAAGGCTTTGCTAGAGTCGAGAAGTTGGGAATCCACTGGCGACAGTAGCTCACCATCCCCAAAAACTTCCTCACCTCCCTCCTCGTCTTTGGTGGACTCATTTGAAGTACACTTGTTATTCTTTCCTTCATTATTCTCCGTGACCCTTTCTCTATCTGATGACCCAAGTATTTTACTTTCTTCTGACAGAACTGCAACTTTGAAGGAGACACCTTGTGTCCATTCCTTCCCAGATGGTTCAACAGAGCAATGGTGTCGGCTGTGCAGCCGCTTTCTGTCTTAGATGCAATCAGTAAGTCATCAATGTACTGTACTAGGGTTGACTCGAATGGCAATTCTAACGCTTCCAAATCTTTCTTTAGAATCTGATTGAAAATTGACGGTGACTCCGAAAACCCTTGAGGAATTCGACACCAACTGTAAACTCTGTCTAAGAATTTGAAACAAAAGAGAAATTGGCTGTCCTCATGAAGAGGCACCGAAAAGAATGCTTGTGACAAGTCGATGACTGAGAACCACTCGGCATCGCAAGGGATTTGAAACATTATCACAGCTGGATTCGGTACTACAGGGCAGCATTTAACTACGATGTCATTTATTTTCCTCAAGTCCTGCACAATTCGGACCTTTCCATTCGGCTTTATTAGTCCCATGATTGGTGAATTACATGGACTGCTTAACACTTCTTTCAGTACTCCCTGTTTTACGAACTCGTCAATGAGTTGGGCGACTTTCATGAGGGTGTCTTGTGCCATGTGGTATTGTGGGGTCTGGGGAAAGGATACATTGGGTTTTACGGTCACTTTCACTGGTTCCACTCCTTTCACCAATCCCACCTCTTTTCCTGTCATATCCCACACTTCCTTTCCGACTGTTTCCCGTAATTCAGCTGGAATATCTTCTTCAGTTATCATCGGAAAAAGGTTAATCAGAGGATATTCTTCATCGACAGTTTCCATCTCATCCCCTTCTACACTGTCCTCTTCTTCCCCATCACTGCTCGTCTGAATTGTAATTCCATCGTGCGAACACATAATCGAACATCCCAATTTGCACAATAGATCTCTCCCTAACAGTGCTATCGGGCTTGAGTCACATACCACAAAATTATGTAACCCTTGATAGTTACCAATGCTGACTGGTACTGGGTCTGTGATTGGGTTCGTCAGGTGCCTGTTTGCTACTCCCACTACTTGAACTGCTCTCCCTGAGAGTGGCAAATTTGGTACTTCAATGCTCCTAACAGTTGAACGTGTGGCTCCTGTGTCAACCAAGAATGAAACACGATGACCCATAACTCTTCCTTCCACATATGGGCCCTTTTGATCAACTTCCAAGGATGCTGCAAGCACACAATTTCCCTCCTCATCTGAACTTTCACTCTCCCATACATTGTTTATTCCATTCTCACTGTGTAATGGGAACTGTTGTACGGTGCCATTTGTACTCATCACCTGACTCGAGACCTGTGGAGGAACCATCACTTGCTGCTGACTCACTGGTGCCAAAGGTATTTGCATTTGCTGATTAGGTACCATGGGAAACTGCTGTTGCATTGGCTGCATTTGCGTCATCTGCATACGGGGCATCTGCATCTGCTGCGGCTGCATAGGCTGTAATCCCTGCAGCTGATTTATGGTCTGAAAATGTGGGTTTGGACCTCTCATTTTCGGTCCCCTCATTGTCTGAAATGCATTGACATCATTGTTTTGCTGACCAACACCTGCACCTTCCTGCACCACCATCGGGCACTCGCGTTTCCAATGTCCGACGATTCCGCACACGTGACACGGCATCACCCTTTTCATTGCCTGCACACCATTCGGAATCGCAACAATGTTCAAATCCAGACCATTACTCCCAAAGCCTCCTCTGCCTCTGCCTCTCGCCTGTGGCTGAAACACCATATTTCCCTGCGGCTGCGGCTGCGGTATCTGCTGTTGGAACCCTTGCAACCCTTGCAAACCTGTCTGAGCTGCTTTAAGTTGCATCATCATCACTTTCTCCTTCAACCTTTTCTGTTTCACTTCAATTTCGTCGCTACAGTATTTTGCATAATTCAACACCTCATCAATAGGTTTCGACTGCCAACAAATCAAATGCGTCTTTATCATCTGACTTATCTCTGGTCTCAGCCCTTCCACGAATCTAAACACAAAATGAAGCATGTCCTTCGCCTCTATTGTTTCCGTGCCACTGTAGTTCTTGAACGCCTTCAACAACCTCTCATA
Source organism: Pleurodeles waltl (assembly GCF_031143425.1). Taxonomy (NCBI): domain Eukaryota; kingdom Metazoa; phylum Chordata; class Amphibia; order Caudata; family Salamandridae; genus Pleurodeles; species Pleurodeles waltl. The sequence continues at coordinate 981,541,933 of NC_090449.1, forward strand.
GTAACCATGATTCGACTCTTTAGCCTCTTGGGCAGTTCGATCAATCTTCTGCCAATCCACATTTTTCACGGCAACCTTCGTTTTCAAATGCTCAATCACCTTATAGTACAAGCTCATTACCATAGGTGATGGTGCACCCGTATCCCTGTCTCTCTCTGGTTCACTTGTCGGCCAACCTACAGCCCTTTTGCAGTCTTGCCACAAATCTGCCGGAACCACAATCTCAAAGAGGGTGTTCAGGTCCTCCCAAAGACATTTTGCAAGCTTCACAAACCTATCAGTCTGTTGATACCATTCAATCGGTTTCTCTCTCAGTTTGGGAAAATCATCCGTAAAAGACTGAGGGGGTTATTCCAACTTTGGAGGAGGTGGTAATCCGTCCCAAATGTGACGGATTTACCACCAGCCGTATTACGAGTTCCATAGGATATAATGGACTCGTAATACGGCTGGTGGTATATCCGCCACTTTACTGTCACTTTTGGGACAGATTACCACTTCCTCCAAAGTTGGAATAACCCCCTGAATGTCGCTTCTGTGCCACGGTACATGTATTAATTTTCCCCCTGCTGTCTCCCTCATTGGTAACATGGTTATTGCATCACTACTCTGTGGTCTTTTCTCGTTGTGCTCTGGGACACTGTCTTTCTTCTTTTCCCTTTTCTTTGCCCATCTGCTTTCCCATTTGTCTAAGCACCTCCACACTTGTGCACTCTGCAGCAATTCTCTAAGGTGCGTTTTCATGCCTGCTGACCTCATGTGTTCAAAGTCTGTGGTCCTGAAATCCAATCTATAGCTCCTGCTCAAGTGTTTTGTCTTGTCTATCTCGACCCCGTTTTTGTCAGCTATTTCTTGCAACCTTCTATGTACCTTGTTCACTTCTCTCGTAATCCTGGGACATAGATACCTCAGCTCTTCTTCTGAGTAGGACTCTAACCTATTCACACCCATAGTCCCTTCCACCAATTCTTCCGCTTCCATGTTCAACCTTACCCTATTCAGATAGTCTTCTCCCTTCCCACTGTCTGAGCTTTGTGTGGAATTCAGACTGTTGAACCACTGTGTTAGCTGTTGCGCATTCAACCCCATCAGTGTAGCATTCACATCGACTGCCATTGATGGTTGCGGCAACTTTTCAATGTTCAATGATAGCGGTATCATCAGTGGGGGACTCGACCTCACCACTGTTGACTGAGCACATATGGGACTAAACTCCATCAAGGACCCAGATCCAGTTGGCTGAGCCGCTATCGGAGTTGTCTCTGGAGTGCTTTCTATGCACCTCCTTTCCGTCCCATTCTGCACCATTGATCCTTGACCGCTCATACCTGAGTTAGGCTGAATGTACAAAGGTACCAGTGGACCTACAGTAATGGGTAGGGATATCGCATCTGGGTTCTGTCCATTCCCCAGGTTCTGAGGCATGTTCATTCCCACACTATGGGTCATCATTGCCGGCATGCCCGTCTGACTCCCCGTCATCTGAGCATGTGCTGTTCCCCCCTGCATCTGCTTTTGAGGCATCAAAAACTGGGTTGATTCAGCTTGTGCCAATGTTGGGTTGCGACCATTCTGTCCTCCCATTACGGTTGGATCTAGAATCATTCCCGTACTGTTGTCACTGCTGTAGTACCTTGGGACCTGCGGCTGATAATTTTCTGCTGTTTTCAATATAGGCACATCTGGATATATTCTCCTAACCTGCGGTATCTGCGGGGTGAATAGTAAACTCGGGTCCTTAGATCCCGATGGCGTTTCTGAATTCAGAGTTTCATTATTCTGTACCGGTGCCGGAGGGGCAGAACTGGTACTTGGACCTTGTTCACTCTCTACATAAGGTGGTGGACGGTCGTTCAGCAATTGCATGATGAACTCCTCATCCTCTGACTCTTCTTCTCTCCTTAACTTTTCCTCGTCCTCTCTATCTTTGGAACACCTCCTGTTTGTCTTACAGGTAGCTTTCTTGCCTATCGTCGCTTCTTCCTTAGCAATTGCGGGAAACAATTTTATCCCCTGCAATATATCTGACCTCCACACCTTCTGTGCATTATCCCACCTAGCGTCCGCTAGTGTCTTTTCTGCCTTTCTTATCCTGGTCTCGAACTTCTTTTGCTGTTGCTGTCTAGCCATTAGTTCCCAAATCGCTAGAGCCTCAAACTGTGCTGGCCTTGGAGGTACCTTCATGTCGTACATCGCGAATCTCAAATTCTCTAGGATCCTTATATTGAATGTCCCATGGATCGGGAACGCTACGCTCCCATGTTTCTCTGTCAGTTTGTGCCATTGCTTTAGCCAAAGGCACGGAGCTACCCCCCTTTCCTCCATTACAATGTAAGCTGGTGTACCTTCGGGTGGCGTCTCCTCTCCTACGCTCGCTTTAATGTAAGACTCCCCCTTCATCGCACTCTTTAATGCTTTAAAAAATGTCATTTTCTCGTCTTTTATTTCACAAAATTTGTAATCAATAGGTGACTTTAATTCCCGGAATACTCTTCGCTTGCCTTTCCCCTTCCAATCGAGCCCCACGGACTGCGTCCAATCCGTGCGTGACCCTTCTCTGCAACCAACCTATCCCAGCGCGGCTCCTAGTGACGTCACACTCACACACTCTGCGGCTGACAAAGCCTCGCGGCTAGTCCTCCTTCACTCAGCTCCTCTCGTAACAACTTCTAGCATGTATCGCGAGCAACCAAATAATAATAAAACAGATCTGTCGGTTTACTACAGGAAGGGTAACACAATCGCTTCAGGACCTTAGGGATTTTTCACTAGCCTCGGCAGTTATTCCATCTTTCACGGTCCCCACGTTCGCAAGCAAATCTGACCCGCAGACTCTGCTCTCAACTTGTCAGTGATCTATTCTAGTGCACTTAGAATTTGTCAAAGCCCGAAGTCGAAGTTTTCTTTCACTCCCTTAACACACGTACCGACTCGTTGACCACGCCCGGTCAACCTATTAAACCGACCAGACCACAACATAAAACAAGTGTCTCATACACTTTTCAACATACTCCGGAGTCTCTTGACCTCGCAGGGCCGGTCTCAACAACAACAACCACGTGGACCTTTTTCCTGCACAAAGCACCACATACACATGAAGTTCGACGACTTCCCTACTCTCACACTCGGAGTCGCACCTCCGCTATTCTCTAAAATCCTCGCAACCTTTTCAAACAATCTGCGGCAATAAGCTGTGCAAGCGCAAAATCCTAACTTCACTCATACCGTCACTAGTACCGCCAACGCCGATTTCACACCTCCATTCTCTCCATTCGCAAGCTCCGAGATCCCGGGAAAGTCGCGGGGGACTTAGCCCATCATCATTCTCTCAATCTGTTTTACCCAAGAAAAATCTAATTCAACACCATATACCTCTCGAGTGGGGTCCCAAAATGCCTAACCGTCCTCTGCTACCATCTACTGATAGAGCGTTCCGTACTAATAAATTACCTGTATTTGGACGCTCTTAGGTCGATGAATCTTTTGACCAAGTGGGGCTCTCTTCACCCGAGATTTGTCAATTTACTCAAATCAATAATCAATAACGAACATAAGCAGTGCCCTGATCAACATAACACTTCACAATTAATCCAGAAAACATTTCGGCGAACCATTACCTTTCGGCCATGAATAACCACACCAGTTTATTCAAAGTTAATGAATTTATTTCCCTATATTAACAAAGCTAGCACAATATAGATGTGTCTCAACACCAAATGATATATGTAAATGAACATTAATAGCTGTCCATAACGGCGAAAAAGATGCAATCTATGCAGCATTTGAATAACAATGCATTCAATAATAGCAACGCAAACCACTAAAACTATAATCTGTAATGAGCTAATTGCATACATTAGTCAGCATAACAAGGTCTCAAATTGCATCGTGCGACAAATGAATCCTCATCTAACCTCAAATTAGCATCGGCATGTGGGACTTCATGCAAAAACAATTTAGCAACATTGATTTGGAAAACTCCTAACTAGGGCTCTTATCAAAAATCAGCAGTTGGTTACCTAAAAAGAAACACAATGCAATTGTACATTTTCCCTTCATATTTACCAAATTCAATCAGCATTCAAGGAAGTCTTCGTCTCACAGGTACCGGTTTCCATCAGCATGGGACGGGGCAAAGGGGCAGGGTGGACGGGGCAATTGCCTCACAGCGGCAAGATAAAAGGCAAAACTATTACTTCATGCAAAGGGACGAATCAAAGTTAAAGTCTCTAGGGCGAGAATTACTTAAAGTCTCTTTCTCTCGATTAGAGAAAGCATCAAAGTCTCATCGAACATCAATTGGCATCGTAGAAGATGGCAAAATGACGAAGTCGGTAATAGCGGGTAATGTCCAATGGCTAATGGCGGGTAATGGGCTGGTAAAGGCTAAAATGGCAAATGTGGCTGGTTTCTTCTCGTGCACCAGGTTTAAATAGACAACAGTTCAAATCCAGTAGGGTCTTCCATTGGAGGGTTCATAGGTTGGCTTCAAATTGTCCAATCAAAAACTACAGTTCACAAGCTTCTACCTAGGCATACATTATCCTTGGAGTCGGGAACGTAAGTTGCAACATATTTTACCAATTAACTCACTTTCAGAGCGTCCATTGTCTGCACCTGCAGATTGACCTTGGAGCAAAGAAGAAGATGCCAGGCTGGCACGAAACCTTAAAGATAAGCATGTGAACCGATCTCACTGGAAAAGTACAGCTTCAAGCAAGAATACACATTTTATTAGCACGTTAGAAAAACACGAGCATCTAAACCGTGGGACAAGGCAACTAGGCCGAAGCCTCCACTAAAGTTATGCTAAATTAAAACATTTCAAACAAGCAAATCATAGCACACGTTTACGGTTATGTCAGATTAGTACAATTCTAATACATCACGTTATATAAAGCACGCTTATAAATGTTGGCAAACTACTCTGAGGGCACATTTGTCCCCGTACAATCTTTATTAGTTCGGTTAAAGTCACACTTGATTATTGCAGTACTACGTTTATGCGCTAATAAATGTAAAACCTTCATTTCTGCGTCATCACTATGCACTAATTACCTCCCATATTACACCATTCAAGACATGTTCTATGACATCAGTGATAACTTTGCTGCAACATCTGATATTATATCATTGAGGACGATACTGTGCATACTGGAGGTACAAGTTATGGCTACTTCAGAACACTGGCTGTTTCTATGGAGTCCACCATGAGATGACAGAAGACCCAAAGACCACAAAAGAATAACAGAGGACACACCTTTTTGATGTACTGTTAGACTTCCAGGAGAGTAGTATATTGAGACCACCCAGAATCAACTGCCGGCCAAATTATTAAAGGCACCAATGAGAGGTAGTGGAATCCACACAGAAGCGGCCCACCCATTAAAGCATCTAAGACTAAGTAGAATGAGGGCAAGAAAGAAGGGACTCAGGCCAAGGTGTTTCTAAGCACCAAAAATGCCTTAGCAAGACAGATGCCACAGAAAGACACAGAAAGAAAGTGAATTATTATTTAGGATGGATGGTAGTCCAGCGCAAGTAATAAAGTCACTAACCTGTTAGGTCTAAGCAATTGTTTCAAAAATGTAAACCTGCACTCAACCAATGATAGGTTTTGCACAGAGAGGACAACCTTAAATTAAAGAGAATGTTAAAATCATTTAGAGGTACCAAAACTTTAATAAGTCAAAGATATAGCACAGTTAAATTCCCACTCCAATTGATAAAAATAGAGTAAAATGTAATAAACAAAATGACAACAAAACAACAAAAATCCAATACAGGGATCAGGAGATTTTTAATCAGAGAAGTTCCTTGAAAAAGTAAAGTGCTAATCAGTAGTCAGTGTTTGCAGTTGGCCGGGACCTAGGCATGATTTGAGGCCAAACGCAATGAAGTGTTGTTCAGATACACCGAGTGGGTTCATACCGGTCAAAGATTTTACCTTCTGACTTAGGGCCTGACTAAGACCCTCGTGGACCGACAGACAGACCGTCAACACAGCCTCCAGCTTCCAGGCCACCGTATTATGAAATGCCCATGGGGCTGGTGGGACAGTCAGTGCGGCAACATTGGCTTCAGCTCTAAAAGAGAGTAGAGGCCAAAGCCAGCTGCACTGACTGTGCTGCCAGCACAGTCGGAATGCACACTGTCTGCCATGGCAGACAGGGCACATCCCTAGTTTGCTGACAGAAGGGCCCCTGCAGTGCTCTGCATTTCTGCTGGCCTTTTTATGTTGTCGGGGTACGACCACCAGCATCCTAATACATTTAGTCGGACCGCCAAGGATGCAGAGGTAGGACCGCTCCTTAGGGTATAGCGGTCCTAGGGACTGCCGTTTTCGTATTCAGCCCCTTAGTCTCTGAAATGTAAGTCAAAATCCTCCAGTGAATCAAGGTTGCAGCTGTATCCCCTCAATGCTGGATAGCCACTGGATAATGTCTGTTGAAGCCATTGGTTTTGGCAGGAAAAGCTCCTAACAGGAGAAATTCAAATTTCACAGCCTCAAAGTCCTCATTTCAGGCAGATGCAATCTGCACCTTGAATCGTTCAAGATTTTTACTTTTGGACTTAGTCTTTTTATAACACTCAAAGCCCCCCATTGGGGCAAGCCTGAAGCTGTATCCAATGCAGCTGTGTTGAAATTGGCTGCAATTGCTTTGATGCCCCATTCATGCTTCACAGCGCTTGAAGTGAAAAATATGTCTAAGTTCCAACTTTTCTCACTTTGTTGAAGAAATCCAGATAGATACAGTCACGGACACCAGGACCTCAGGGATTGCACAAAGGGGTCAGGACCTACTCCAGTACAGGCCATCAGAGCAGAAGGATTCAATCCAGTTCTAGTTGTAACTGGTTAATTGACCTTTGAAGAAAAATACATCTTGCAGCTAGCGATGTCCCTGTAGCCACAAAAAGAGGCCAGCAAACTGATGCTTTAAGTCTGCTTCTTTGCCCTGGAAAAAATGAATGCAATTCCAACTCTTTATATCTCCTCACTGGCATCAAATAATAGTTGAATCCCTTCTTCTGTACTGTGCCAGTCTTGTAGATTTCACTAACCTTTGGGTAGCGGTGACCTCTGACACTCCCTAACCAGTTGGCATCTCTATCCACTTTTACAGAACATCTTGTTTGCCTCACTTCAGACTTTCCCACCCTGCACCATTTTAAGGGAAATCCAAAATGGAACAGGCCTTTTGCCCCAAAGGGAAGTCAGAGGGCAAGTCAGTGATGTGTTAAGAAAAATAAGCATTCTCTTCCTCCTCAGCCTCACCAATCTGGTTTTTGGACCAGCTTCCCTCCCAACCAAACACTATGGCCTTTCAGGAGAGTTAAGTACAGCAGTCAGGGATCAGCCAATTTTTACAAGTTTAGGGGGCAAAGGATATTCGATGGATACTGGTGTGCAGAGTCTAAATATCTGCAATAAAATTCTGGAAAAAACAAATGCGGGTCACCACTAAAAAAGGGGCAGTTTCTCACACTTGCACTTAACATTGCCTCCTTCCACACATTTACCTGGCCTCGACATCCTGTGAGGACCCAATAAGAAGGATTAAATGTACATGAACAAGTGGGGCCAGACAAGCCAGGGAAAACAGAGGAAGAGACAAGCGTGAGAATCCTGGACAGAGGCGTAGCTTCAGGGATGGGGGAGTGTTTGGGGTGTGACACCTCCCTAAATAAATGCATTATAGGCTTGAACTGGGGACCTTTGTTGTTTTTTTTTCTCTTAGTCTTTCTTTGACTAAAAGGTTTTAACTTATTTGTTTTTTTAAATCTTAGAAAAAGCCCAACTAATGCAAATAAGTATTGAACATGTTCCTCGTGGGAACAGTGTATCCCAAACTTTGGTTATCTCTCCACCCTTGGACATACTGTTTTTAGTTAGTAATTTTGCAATTCACACCTCTCGAATCTCAGTCCGAGCTATGCCCCTGAGCCTGGTAAAGTCGGAGCAGCTGGTACAAGACAGTTGACTCACCATGTCCAAACATCCAGTGTGGCTGAAAATGTTACAATTATCTGTATTGCAGTTAGAGTACATAAATCATCTGGTCGAACAGACATCCATGTACCTGCCAGCACACCCAATTAAAAGAGAAGGCTCCTGATTTTTTAAGCTAAAAAATAGCTTCATTTCAGCTTTTTCGCAACTGACATTGCCTCCACTGTATGCATCTGCTGTTTTTGGCAAATGTTCCCAAACTGATAAACTTTTAGTAACACCCCTGATCTTGAATACATGCAATGCAAGGAAGTTTAAAATTCTGTGACTCCTATGAAACACACGTTCCAAATCTGCAAGACTGGCCTTCTTGAATTGCATACTGAATATTAATGTCCCATCTTCAATGTATAGGATATTATGAAAACATGTCTTCCCTCTCATCTATTCAGCTACCCTCACCACATTTTTGGAAAGGTGCGCTGCCATGCTTTGTGTCTTTTTTTCTTACTGAGCTCAAAAATCCTGCTAGGCTTTTTGAAGGCTCTTCCTTTAACTGTACTATTTTTCGGTGGTTGAGAGAGGCTCTGACGTGAAGAGTCACCAAAGGATACCCTATTTTGTGAAAGTGACTATTGCCACGTTACCCAGGCTATGTGAGACTGATGATGGAGGTCGTTCTGGCCAAGGCCACCATTTTACCTACACCTCTGTGGGATGACTGTATGCAGGCTTCCTGCTGTAAACGGCCCTTTCAGTCTCCAACAGCAGGGACGTTTAGCCTTCATCATGTCTGGGATTAGCATGAATGTACGTGTGGCACTTAGATTTATAAATGCCTCCTTTTTCATCTATGGGCTTCAACTATTTTATGGAGATATATTCAATTTATCAGAATCATTGGGTACCACGGGAATTTAAATCAAAGTGAAGACTGGATATCAGCATCCCTGCACGTATCCCATTAATCGCCCTCCATATTTTGTCACTGGATCAGCTGGGTTGGCAGTGCAGTGTGCCTGGACAGCCATAGGGGAAGAAGAGCAGAAAGGGCTTAGGGAGCAAGTGTGACTACTGGAGTCCCTTATTACGTCCCGTTTTACTACAAATAACGTGATTTAAACATATTTTTTTTTAATAAAGACATGGCAATTCTGAAAACAGTAAATAATTTGAAAGACTCATGAAAGCAATTGATAGTTAAAAGACAATCTCTAATCACCCTATCTGGTTAGTGTTAACTCCTTCTTGCAAATATTGCTTGTAGAAGGGAAGGAGTCAGTATATGGTGTCAACAACATAATTATGTCTTCTGGTACCTACTAGATAAGCTGTTCCTTACCCGAATTAACCTGCTCCCAACTCACTCAACTTCACTTCCTAGCCGCAGCACTGAGTGTCCTCTTTTATCTGCAAGGAACCTTGCACTCTAGTGTGTAGAAGGGAAGAGCAGTGTCTTCAGTGATTCACCATAATATAAGTTTCAAGACTTTTATGAGAAACATTAATTTTGAAATATCATGCAGAGCTGTTTTAAACTGATTGAAAGAGAGTGAAGCTGGAGGTCACCTTGCATGTGTGTTTAAAGATTAGGTGAATACATGGTGGCCCATGTCTGCTACAATACACAAATATTTAAATTGTATTTTCTTAACACTTTTATTTTCATGTTAGTCTTTAAAAAAATGTTTCTACTCTTCACATTCATTTTCATCGTTCTTCTGCCATCTAACCCTTTTTTCTCCCTGGCTGCAATTCATCCCTTCATTCTATCCAGACTTCTATAAGTCTTCTTTTCTTCCCTCTGTTTGCCAGTTCTCAGTATTATCATTTCTTGTTCTCCCAGGTCCTTTACTGCTTAAATCACCTTCTTAGCAGTCTCCACATTTCTTCAGCATTCCCCACCTCATTATTTTTCTTTCCACTTTTCTCGAGTCTCTTTTCAGACTCCTTAGATCTTCCTCACCTCTGTTTAGCAATACAATTTTCCTTCCTTCACTCTTCTTTCCTTCTCACTAACTCTCTTACCATCTTCTCAGGACTCTTTGTGTATCTCCCCTGCAGTCAGTTCTCTCTCATCCTCTCCCCCCTCCAATGCCTCACTCACTACAGATGCCTCCACTCCTGTGTCTGGGAGACGGAGAGCAGGAGCCGTCACTCCGGGCCCAGCTTGTGGAGTGAACTTGCCTCTTGGCTGGTATTGTCGGACCAAGTGATAAAGGCAAAGGCATGTTTCCTGTCTGCAGATTCTGTACCATCAAGGCAACTGGATTCATCAAGGCATAAACATAGGCCAATCTGAGACTGAAAAATTGTATCCCGTTTACATGTCATAATGGAACGTCTCCGATTTTATGTGTTCACATTAGGTAGTGAAATATGGACTTTAAGGCAGACACATGTAACAGCATTAAGGTATCTCAGTTCATTTCTGATGTTCATTCTAACTTTTTGTTCATGCAGATGAACCATTGTGGTACCCAAGCACCTGTTTGGTTGTCTCTGAGGGAGTCTGAATCACTTCCCAGGCCTGGTGAGATCAAGCAACTTACAGCATGTGCAACGTGGCAGTTTTTCTTCAGCAGTTCAAAAGATTGTTGTCTCTTCAGAATTCCTGTCACTGTACGGAACTGTGGTGGATTTTTCGTATACCTGCTACAGCCTACTCAAGGATGTATGGGATACTGTGCCGAAGGTGAGCAAATATATTAGATGACTGAAAGGAGCATGGTTGGGATAGAAACGTTCCCTGCATGGTAATGAATGTGCAACCCTGCCTGCCCTGACTGCCCATCTGCACTGATGTCTGCATCCTTAATGCTTATTTATTTTGTCTTAGACAAATGCACAACCACAAATCATGCATGCGTGCTATGACACTGGCCGGTCTCATGTTGGACCGGGAGGGGCACCCAAAGCACTATCCTGATACTGGTGGAATGCTACTGCCTTCACTAGGAGTTAAGCAGCACAAGCACAATGGTGGCAGCATACTGTGTAGTGATCAGTAAGAGTTAACAGGCCCTTTTTAACTTTACAAAGACAGAGGATACACAGTTCCAATAAAGAGAAAAGAGAAAATATGATCCTTGCTGAGTCCTAGGGGCAAGAAAAGGAAGTCTCTGAGATCTAAATATACTTGAACAAAAGCCCTCACTCACCAATAGGTGACATGCTTCATCATTGGGCTATGCTCCTCGTCAGGCCGGCACTACAATGCCTGACGGGCCCCACAAGGGAGGCTCTTTGCCGGAGTTCTTTTATTGTAGGAAAATGCCGGTTTAATGTAAATTGGAATGGTAAAGAAGCAAAGTGCTGTAAAAAATGGCAAGAGGTAGAAAAAGTAATTATTTGGTATTGAACCTCTGTCATGATTAAAAACAAGAAAGAGTAATTCGGGGAAAGGAGAATAAGGTCTTGTCTCCCCTGCAAAAGGTCAAAAAACACCTTACCCTGAATTCTGGGAGTGTAGTATGAGCAGGTATAGGAGCCCCTATACTGCTAAAAAGGTCACTTTTTAACTTTAGACATTGGAGTGAGGCATATCGGCTCACTAATTTTTAAAGTTTTGTTGCTGTGTGGTTAGCTCACACTTTACCTACATCGGTTTGGTGTGAAGTGCTGCACAGTGTGGGAGTGGTGTATCTGCACTGAATGTATGTGTGCTTATGACTGATACAATACATGAAGGATGTAGTGATGTGGAGTGTGTGTCATTTAAATGCATGTGCTAGGTTTATATGTGCCTGTGGATAGTTCAATACAGGAAGGAAGCAGTGCATGCAGATTAAATGCATGTGCTTGATGTATGGGTGCCTATGAGAGCTACAGTACATGGAGGATACAATACTCTTCAGAGTGTGCATGTTGTATACTTGCACTGAGTGTATGTGTGCCTGTGGTCTATGCAATATATGGAGTGCTTTGGGTTTCATTTTGGGAGGACTCCATGGTAAAACATGGAGAGGAGGACAAGAAATCCCCTGACAAATTTGTGTATTGCTGCATTGCTGTAATCTGGGTGAGAAACACTTGAGAGGAGAGAGCCAGGCTTAACCTGTACACTTCAAAAGGTGCTCTTTGATTCAGTGAGAGGTCACAAGGAAGGGGCCTAGGCACATCTCAGGAAGGAGTTGGGGCCGAGAAGAGAATCATAAAAAGTAGGTCTGGGGCCCCATGATAACCTTTGATGCACGAAACACTGTGGCTGACTTGCAGTTGTGAACTATAGGCAATCTTTTGGCTTGTGTTGTCAGATGATCCGCTTTAGTCACTTCTGTTGTGTCAAAAGAAACAGACCTCAACAGAAAATTTCACAGACCCAGACACTAAATCACATTTGGTGTCCATAAATGTAGGATAAGAAAGGGGATTTGAGACCCTAAAAATGATCATCTGGCCAAGGCCTGCTAGTCTGCCTGCTTGGTGAGGGTATATCACCCAGGAAATCCAAAATCACCTGCCCTGGAGCACCAGCACCTGCATTCTTGCTAGACCAGTATACCCCGTGAAGAAGATGAGGGCACTGGGGGAAGCAAGGACCAGTGGGGAGTCCTGTTGAGTGGGTTCCCAGTACAAGTTTTAAGGAACTTCTGCTGCACCGATCGGGTCCTTTCTCATGTGCAGGACAGAGTTGGCGACCCCTGTACAGTAGGAGAGAGCTGCCATGAATGGAGCCATTGCTCTGCCCATTGGGCAAGAGTCCATGTGTAGTACAAATTCAGCAACCCCGTATGCCAGCATGGACCGCATTGAAAAAGACTGCAGTGTAGTAAGGGCTGTAGACTTGTGCTGTGGTGGATGGTGACTCTATATGCCAACAGAGGCCACCGTGAAGGATTTCATTGTTTTGATCGGGCAGGAGCCTGTGAGATACGGTGACTATGTATGCCAGAGCTGGTCAGTGGGAGCATCAAGAACTGTGACTTGAAGTGCCACCTCTTATCGAAGAAGTAAGGATGCCATAGGAGCACCTGTGCACCATCACCCAGGTGACGGACACACAACAGGACCATCATAGCCATCCCCTCTCTGGGAGAGAAACCAGACACTTAACCTGCAGGAAGAGCCCAAAAAAGCCTCCGGTCACTTCAAGAATGTGACTGCGCATGACAAAGTCTGCACCTGCTGAGTGTAGCCGCTGGGACCACGTGCAGTCGACACCACTGAACTCAGCTGCAACTGGTGCAAGCGCCCACGTACACGGTGTACTCCAGAACTCCAGTTGCTGCACGCCTCCTGGTGTGGGTAAGTCTGTTTTCGGGCCGTTAGCTTGTAACTAAGTTTGTGCAATAGCGCTGAACACTATTGACTCTAAATTAGAATCAGAGTATAATTTTGAGACGTGCACTACTAGTCAGGCATACCCTGGATGTTACCAATAGAGAGTGGAGAATAATTACTATCTCGAGGGGGGAGTGGGAGGGCAAATTGCCACGGATACACTTGAGCCCAGACTTCAATGGAGACTGTGTGATTGTTTGTGAATGACATAATTCTCCTTTGTGCTGGTAGCAGTAGAATATAAAATATTTCTCTTTTTTCATAAATATGAGTATTTAGCTGGGTGATGATTTATTGCTGTAGTGTCCCTCGTAGTTTGTGAGCCTTGAACTGCTCAGACCATGACATTTTGAAATTTTTCACCTCTTACACTTTTAATCTTTATTTTAATCTTTTTAATTCTTGCAAATTTGGATAGTCTGGGGGAGATACCGATTTTTAATGCCTACATTTTTTTTTTATTAATGATGTAAGTATTGTGGGGCGTGGAGGGGAAGAAACCTTTGTAATTTTTAACTTTACACTTCTGCTAGAATCTCATTGTTAACACGTCGTGCTTTCAGTAACTCTCCTACTTCCTGGTTCCCTTCTTGGCCATTTTAGAGATGTATCTCGGGGCTCCTGCGCTCTAGTTGTTGCTGGCTAGCTCTACTTCAACAGCCCTTTGGTGCTGATGCGTGCAGCAGACGCGCTGCTGATGCACCAAAGGAGCACCTTAGGCAAGCCCATCTGCACCCATCTGTGACCCGAGCATGGCCAGGGCCAGCCATGCTGCCTCTTTGCCAGAAGGTAAGCGCTATCTTGGCACCATGTTGAAAGATATTTTCAAGATGGCACCATAATGTGACACGATTTTAAAGATTAGTAACTTAGAGGACCCGGTTTCTTGTAAGAAATGCAGAAAGTGTTTTGGTGCGATTGACTCTTTGTATGTGCCCTCTTACCACTATATAGTAAGCACGCCCTAGGGGGCGCTCTGGTCAATGCCCGGTCTCTGAGCAGGCATGCACATGAAATAAACAACCATATTTGTGATCTTAAGTTGGATTTTTTGTCGGTAACTGAGACCTGGCTGAAAGATTGGTGCAGCTCAGATATTGCAATGACATTGCCCCCAGGATACTTAAGTTCCAGGCAGGATACACCCAATCACTGTGGGGGGGGGAGGGGGCTTACCATCACCTTCAAGGAGATTTTTCAACTTGTCTCAGTTAACAGTAGCCCATTTGAGGGTGCTGAGAGTCTGGGATTTTGCTTTAGAGTAACTCCTTTATTATTCTTCCCAGGCATCCTGAACTATTGTCCTCCAGGTCAGGTTCACAAATTGTAACATCACTTGGTGAAAACCTAGCTCCTCTGGTACTCTGATACTCAAATTTCCCCATCTTAGGTGATTTTAATTTTCACCTGGAGTGCACAGGTAATCCTGAAGTAAATTGTTTTTTCAACACAATGAATCTCCTGGGCTTGTGCAATCTTGTGAAAGGTCCTACCCATAAGGGAGGCCATTCCGGGGATGGTATTTGTACAAACAACCCATTACTTCTCATAAAAAAGCAGAGACCTGTAAGTTGGTCAGACCATTCTCTTATACCTTTTATGCTTGTCTGTGAATCAGATAAGCATACTTCATCTGTTTCATGTACGCCCATGGGTTAAACTGGTATCTAATCCTTTATTTCTGCACGCTCTTAATGACTCATAATCTCCTCTTACAGGCCAAGTAACATATTATGATGAGACCTTTAATAGATGGATAATTCATTGCAGCGGATAGGTTCCACTCTGAGGTTCCATCAAAAAGAAAGCCTAAAATGCACCACCTGGCCCCTTGGTTTGAATCAGCCCTGACAGGGCTACATCTCTGCTGTAAGCAGTTGGAGAGAAAACGGCAGAAGTCTTATAACGTCAATGATTTAGAAATGTTCATATCACTTAAGAACTAGCATGAATAGATCAAATTATTGAAGAATATATATTTTGTGGCACAAATAGAACCAGCTGATCAAAAGATAATTTTTAACATCTCTAATTTATTTCTTAAACCCAAGGCTATGGAGAATCAGATTCCTCTCAAGCATTATGAAATGAGATTTTGGTCTTCTTTACAGAGAAGATAGAGAGTTCTGAAGCTAAAACCATCCCAGCAAAAGACCCTAGTATGCTGTCAGAATTTCATACAGTTTCACTTCTCCAATCTCATCAAGCCATTTTAGCTTGTAAATCTGGCTGTCCTAATGACCCCAGTCCTAAACAAATTAGTAGACATAGTTAACCCTGTGATTAACCTGATTTTGAATAATTCTTTGAGCTCAGCTGAAGTCCCAGGAGCCTGGAAGGTGGCCGTGGTTAAACCACTTAAGTAGAAACATTCTCTCAGTGCGACCAATTATCTAACCTTAGGCAAATGTCTCTTTTGCCGGCACTAAGCACAATCATGGAAATTATGGCAAAACAGTCAATTAATCTAATTCTCAGAGACATCAAAGGCACTCCAAGCCTTTTAGTCAGGCATCTGCCCAAAGCACTCAAAGGAAACTGCCCTCTTGGAAGTGGTTGACACTTTGAAACCTACACTAGATAAAGGGAGGATTGCTATATTGCTACTTTTGGACTTATCAGCAGCATTTGATACCTATCTCACATGACATCCTTCTACAGAGAATTCAAGAGTGTGGAATTGTTGGATCTGCTTATCGCTGCCTGAAATCATTTCTTTTCTGGACACAAACAGTTGTTAAAATTAGGTTCCTATACATAAGGAAACCATGGTTGCCACAGGAGTCTCACAAACCCGGCCCTGTTTAATATTTACATGGCACCACTAATCGCCTTGATATCATCCTTTGGGATTGATACTATTTCCTACGTAGATGACACCCTGCTGATCCTGTCACTCGACAAATCTTCTCTGGGCTCAGAAAGGAATTTTAATAATTGTCTAGGAGCTCTTCCTAGATTGATGCAAGCCAATCACCTGAAATGTAATACAGAGAAAATGGAGTGTATGCTATTTGGAAAAGCCAATGATTGTGTCCCCTCAGTCTGGTGGCCAGATGATACATCCCCCTGACAGTAAATGTGATCAGAAATCTGTAGGTCAAATTTGATTCTCAGCTGTTGTTTTTTTCCTTATGCTCTGGCAATTGCAGGTATTTGTTTTAACTTAATAAAATCTTTAAAGACATGTTTTGATCTCTTACAGCTACTAGCCAAAACATGGGTAGCATGTGCTCTAATCACCTCCAGGCTAGATTATTGTAACAGCCTGTTTGCAGGCTCCTCAAAACATGTACTTCACAGTCTTCAGACTGTGAAAAATGCTGCTGCAAGGGCAGTCTTTAAGCTACTCAAGAGAACTTCTGCTTCAGCAGTTATAAAATCCCTTCACTGGCTGCCAATCCATAAGAGAGTACTTTTTAAAATTATCTTGTTCACTTTCAGAGCCTATAAAGGGACTGGTCCTAAATTTCTCTCTGAAAGGTTCAAACACTATTCTACCAACAGGACTCTAAGATCGTCACAAGCCAATCTATTAAAACCATTTCACTTTAGATTAAAAACCAAAGGAGGCAAAGATTTTACGGCCCTAGAAGTTAAGGCTTGGAACTCTCTACCTAGTCATTTTAGGTTTTTGAGTCCTAAACTACATTTAGGAAATGCCTCAAGAACTGGGTTTTGGGGATCTCAGATACCCTTTGTTATTCTTACATTTTGTAAGTAGTTGCTACTTCTTTATCTCTTTTTTCATGAAACTACAGATGTGTCTCCTTTGCTGCCTTATTACTCTTAGTTCAGTAATAGCACCAGGATACTCCCCTGGGAGTGACAGTTCGCCCTCTACAAATAATAAATTCAGTTCAATTCAATTCATGTTATCCTAAGAGCCAAATGAAGAAGGGGTACTTGGCCTAGTTACTAAGACTCAATAGTAAATCAGGCCCCAGGACATCAGGAGTAAAAGGCCTCAACCTCCATGGTAGGGCCCAGTGAACCCTGCTTGCCCTGTGGCCCCCTGAAAGGGGTTCAGACAAGCATTGTAAACATCAATTTGTTCTCCATTGACCTATGAAGGTCACAGGTGTCACAATTAGTTAACTGCAAGTGTTCATTCATTACTGTTTAAAGCGTTGTAGTGGTCTACCTGCTTTGTAGTCAGTGTCGATTCTCTATGCTCCTATGGGAATTAGAAAATGCACTAATTAGACATGCAAATCAGCTCTGGTGTTGCTTGGGTAGATATTTATTGCTCCAGTTTTAGTTTCTGTGCAGACATATCTAGCCAAAGCTAGTATCATCAACACAAAAGGTGTACAGAAAGGTGTTGTGTTGGCTTACTTCTGCCATTGATTGATTTAGATCAGATCCTTTCACCCATTACTTTTTAAATTGCCAGTTATGATGGATGGAGTAATTCTTCTTCATGCAGGTATGGCACATTCTTTGGCCATTAATTATACAGGAAAAGTGAATGGTATCAAGATCAGTGCATATGTTACTGCTCCTGCAGCATGAGATACCCCTTCCTACAACCACCTCTGGCAGCTGAACCGGGTATTGAAAGTGTCATCGACTTCACCTCATCAGAGATGCAGCAGCAGAGATTGGTCAAAGAATTGGTACAGGCCTCTACTCTGGCACTGTTGTAATGCTGTGAGAGGTATCACCCACAGACTAAGTGGTAGGCATTTGGAATTGAGTGCCACCTGATGTTTACTCTGTGTTATGATTTTAGCAGAGAGTATTTGTTCAGTTGCAGAGATGGCAAGTGGGTGCTGAGCACCACCCAGACTGTACACATCTACTGCCTGATGGTGTGAGAAGTGAGGGACTATTGATACCAAGTGGCCTTGTCGTAGGACTCTTCACTTGGGGGTAGGACTGCATAGCTTAGGGCAGCAGCACCGCCGAGTATTGGTGCCTGAGTCAGTCGGCCTGACTTCTTTGGCTATCTTGCAGCACCTCACCCAAACTTAGAAAGTAAAGGTGATTTGTGGCAGCCTAGAAACATGACACTCTGACTCCTAAGGGAAGTCGATGTGAACATATCACACCCTTTTTCCTCAGTTACACAAAGTCTCACACATGCCAAAGCAAACGTGGAGATTCAAGATAAGTTTTAATAGATTTATTGATGCAATTGCATTCGATTATAAAAAAACATAAGCTGTGATGATTAGGAAGATGAAACATTATACAGTAATTATTGTTACACTTAGAGCGAAGAAAATAAACTATCTCACCATCCTGATATGATTATAAAACCTACTGATTCCTACCTACACTCTAATGTTTAAACCCAGAGAGCATAGTGGTGTTAGCCCTTCTGCCTGTCTCAGCCGATGGTAAGAGCCCCGAGTTCATACCTGAAAGATTGGCAAGGATCTGCATGTTGTCTTCTGGCAACCCTCCCGGTTGGTTGTAGAGTCGGAACCAGGATCAATGAAGCTGTCAATGAAATGGTGTACATCCTCTGATGGCAATGGCTGGAATTTCCTCTACCCTCCTAAGGCTTATGCATGATTATGTAACAAATCAAGCGTTGTTCTAGGAACAGGCCTGACGAGATAATATGTCTAGCGCTGAGAGTTGACTCCGTAACTCCTGGAGTGGCAATACTAGTTAGAATATCATGTACAGGTCATGACAGCCTTGAGCAGGACACAGAGTCAAACATGTGTGAAGGGCTGATAAAATGGCAAAACAAACAACCATGCCTTCTCAGAAAAGGCAGATCATTAAAATATAAAAGCAATGCACGGAAAGCAAGCATTGCAAGAAATATAAAATGAATAAAATGTGCATGTGTATTTAAAGGCTCATGCTACGGGCCTAAAGCTAAAATAAAACTGTCCAACCTAGATATTAAGGGGAACCCACAACAGCCTCCTTCTCCCACAGATGCAGAGGCAGGCTGTGGGTGCTGAGCACTGCTATACCAGCTTTGCCACTTTGGGATGTAGATTGATTCGGTTCATAAACTGTATACATTTAAAAAACGGTTCCCTTCCTTCTTTTTTGTGTTAGGTATAATATAATACTTCCCAGTCATATAACTTATATTATTGTATAAATAATAATAAATAAGACTTGGCAATATATTTGTGTTTAGTCATTTTAATGAAGTAACATGTATTTGTATTGGTACGAAGCAGCCACGTTAAGTTAGGCCAATATGCCCTTCAGAGATAGAACAGGTGCTTATGTCTTAACCTAAAAGGGCCATTCTTTAGGACTTAACAACATCTGGCACTGTTGAAATTATTCACTTTACCGTAGCCATCCTTCAAGTCCTTTGTTATTTATTTATGCATTTATTGATTTATTCATGCATGTATTTCTTTCTTTCTTTATTTGTTTATGTTTTTTATCTGGGGTTGTTTAGTGCACTGCGTACAGACTTTTGGTCACTTCTGAGACGCAGTGGAAAATCAGATATTATAGATGCCCTTACCCGATGTTCTGCAGTCCCTGCTAGTGTGACCGTTTTGTTAGATAACAGTCTGAACAGTTCAATTTCGAAGGTCCCTGAAGTGCATGTGGTTGTGTTTTGATCTTAGTGAGGGTTGAGTGCATTTATCATTCTTGGCCTTGCAAAGCACTAATCCTCCTCCATGCTTCATCCACTTGAATGAACGTTGATGAATCAAGTTAGATGCCAATGAATGAAGGTTGAAGCATGAAGTTTTTTAGGGCCATTTTCCAGAAGGCTAGTTGTAGGGCCCAAAGAACGTTTATCCTGGTTTCAACTACCAGTTTATAAAAAGCCTGTGAAACAGACTTTGTGCAGTGATATTTACTAATATTGCTGGTTTATGCATAATAGCATATCCTCGATGCGAACATTCCTTTGCCATAACCATAGAGGCTGAGTGCTTTAAGATAGTAAAGAGTGAAAGGGTTGATTTCAGAAATAGTATGACCCTTTATTTGGGCCCATATTGGCTCGTTAATGTTGTTTTGTCGTCATTTCTTCCCTGGACAAATTCAATGTGGAAGTTTGATTATCCTCAACTGTCCATTTGGCATCTACCTTTATTTAAATCATCCTTATTGATCAAGGATTTTGCATTTCTCCCATAAAATCAGTCTCTGTCATATTACTATTTGTTACAACCTTTTTAATATGAGTGAAATAGCTGAACTTTTCTGCTGAGAATATTCCACTATCTCCAAACATTCCTAGTATTGTAATAATTCTGAGAATTTAACACATTCTTTAGATTATAAATTCAAAGCATTAAATGGGGTCTTCTCTGCATCTAAATTTAGGGCACAAATTAGCTTACATTTAGTTTCCCTTAAAATGGTGGGAAGAAATTTGTTCTGAACACATCTCAGTTAATCATTTGATAATGCTGTATTTTGCTACTGTGCGTCTGACCCCAGATGATTTTTGGATGTAAGGCCTTTCTTTATCTAACTACAATTTGTTTTGTGACTTTTATAATACAATTCACAAACGGCACCTTAAGTAGAGGGTATTATTCTGTAAACCATAATGTGTTGACCTTATTTCCTTTTACATGCAAAGATGATGCCTTTAGAAGTAAGACTGGCCACTACTTCAATAGTAATGCAGGAACAAAATATTCACCCAGACCCACTAGTTCTTATGACATGCTCCCAGAAACTAGAATGCCCTGCAACCCCATATCTGACTATCACCTTTTCCTGCACTCAAAAGTATGGTTAAATGGTATGGAATGACGATGGTGGCACAATAGGATGCATATCTCTCCCTGCATAGTTAGCTGCCCTGCTGACCCTATCTGGCTCCCCTGACACTAGAGCCGGCACTGTGATTCCCCCTGCTTGCCAGCATGGAGATGAAGGTGAGTCAAAGGAGATGGGGGTAATAGACTGCCCCCAGGATATGGAGCAGTGGTCACAAAAGTAACAAGATGGCAGCTGCTAATTGGGAATTGTAGAAAGGAGGGCTTGACACCTGCCTCAGAATGTAATGGCGCTTGTGGAGGAGCGTTTACTGGAGCGGGCCACACATGAAGAGGTGAAACTGAGCTGAGCCAGGAGAGGCCACTGTGACTGACAACAGAGCGGGAGAGCTGCTGCGTTGAGGGTGCCTTGTGCTCCACAATGACAGATGCTAGTGGAGTGGGACTGACGGGCCATATGGGACCCCATTACTGGAGAGAGCGGGCACTTGGTCTGAGGGCAGGTAGAATTGGGTGCCTGGAGGTCCTAAATGTCTGGATTACTCCCTCTTTGACTGCTGCGGGACTTGTGGAAAGTTGAATTGTAATTTTTACCTGTTGAATATAACCTTGCAGATGGCCTAAAGGAATCAATAGATTGGCTGCTGGTGAAAATGAATGAATGGACACAGAAATGGAAAGGTGTACCATGACACGATGGGGCTGAAAAATACAAGCAGGAGGCAGTTGTAAAACACATGCATTGTCATACACTGTTGTGTAAACAAGTAAAACATTTTTTCCTAAAAGTGGACTGTGGTGTATCTTCCATTGGTGCAGCAGGTATAGTTGTTCTCTGACCCATATTACTGAGGGGCCCACTAAAACCTGATATCTGATGTTTTTTCATTCAAAATAGCTGGCATGGGGCCTGTACTATTCCCTGCAGTAGGGGCCATTACACACTGGCTATGCCACTGAAAGATTGATCTTAGAGAGGTGCATCTCGTGAGGTGCAGCAATTAAGGAATGTGTATTGAAGACAAAATGTTAAGGAATATGATAAAACATACAGCTAGAAAGACTGTGTATGTGAATGTAATGTAAATATGAGAAAGGCCTTGACGAGCTGCTGTCACTGGACAGGATGGAGCTTGGTCAAAACACGAAGGCAAGCAGCTGTGATAAAAAGTTTAATATATGAAAAAATGAAGTAGTAATGAAATTAAAACAGAAAACATTAATAGAAAATGTATATGGCTTCAAGTACTAGTGTCATTTTAAGGATTTTGGTGGGCCCCTGGCAAGTCATATGTTGGGGACAAGCTTGGAATATCTTAAAAGTTTATATACCTTAAGCTATCAAAAACAGTGTCACTCAAATAGCCACAATATCTCTCAAACAAGACCATAAAAATCTTCAAAATGACAATGGGTAGAGAGAAAAACAGGAGTTAGATGCAGGCAGAGAGATGGAGTGTACAGTGACGTAACAAAACATGAGAGGCCCCCCCCTTCAAGATGTGCTGAAGGGGCTCCTACCATCATATCAGTAGTTGCTCAGGGGACCCCTCCTGTGAGGGTAAGCCTTGGGGCCTCCTGGACCACATGGCGTGCAGGTGCCTCTATTACACCCATGAGAAGATATATATATCATGAAATGGATACAGCAGACAGAGGTCTAATAGAGGGAAAGTTCATTAACTAGGATCCTCTTGGAAGGTGGGGGCTCTGGCCAACTGTACACTTTGTGCATGCCTTTAAAATGTCTTTGTCAGGTACAATGATATGGAAAGTGTATGTGACTGAGGTGCATTTAGTGTACTGCAGTGGTGTAAGAATGGAGATAGAAAAAGGAAGTTGTTCAGAAATTATTTCAAAGCATACAGGATTAAAGTAGCATTGCAGACGGACTGCAGAAATAAATTAGCAGTTGGTTACAAATTAAGATGACCAGATTTTGAAAAGCAAAACCCGGGACAGGCCAGTCATACAAGTAAGACTAAAGGGTGAAAGGACACCTAGGAAATGTAGAATTGTTTATAAATATATATATATATATATAAAACCTAGTGACAGTTGCCACTAGGTAGCCACTAGGTAGTTATAGGTAGGACCATGTTTCCTTACTGAAAGCATTTTTTTACTTGCCTATATCTTTGGCACCGTTTGACGAATCTTAATTAAATTCCCCCTCTCCCCCCCCCCAAAAAAAAAGCGGCCTGGTGATTCTTGGTGTGCATGGAAACTTTCAGGGTGATCTGTCAAGCGGGGGCTGAGAAAAAGAGGGTTAAAGAAACGTTGTGTTTCCCATGTTAAACCCCATAGGATCTGTCAACACATCTACAGCCCGAACCGTTCGACGGAATTACGCCAAATTGGGCAGAAAAGCTAAATCTCGGTACACAGATTGTGCTTTTTGTTAATTGGTGTAAATTCGTTCAGTAGCACCAGGGCCGGCCTGCTATCTCCTGGGGTGCCCACCGCAGGACATAGCTTTTTGCTCTGCCAAGCCAAGCCGCCGCAAACTCTTCGAGTTTTGACAGCAGAACCTGTAAATCAGGTCCCGCTGTCAAAATCTGAAGCTTTCAAAGCAGCTCCCTGCTTGCTGAAGCAATGCACTGCTAGGGAAGTCTCAAGACTATCCCCACCCCCCAGTGACTAGTAGCCCATAAAGGGCATTTTATTGAAAAACAAAAAATAATTTAATAAAATAATATGTTGGGTCCACGGGGCCCCCTTGTGGTCTCAGATAGTCCTTAAAGGGCTAAAAAGACAAAGAGAACCCCATAGCTCATGGTGACGGCCGCAGTCCTTTACACTGAGCTTTAGGTATATTAGTCCAGCTGGACTGATTTCCTTTAAAAAAATTTTTTTTTAAAAAGCAAATTATTATGTTTAAAAAAGTGCATTTTGTATTTTCAATTGGTGGCAAATATCTCATTCTTAGTATATCAGATATCAAAGCCTAAAAAACCCTATCCCTCTCCCTCTCTCTCTCTCTCTTTGAATCAATTTTCCAACTCATACACCCACTCAGACACTTACACAACCACTCGCAGACCCACTCAGACATTAACGCACACACCCACAGACCCACTCAGACATTAAGTCCCCTACTCAGACATTTGCGCACCCATGCACAGACCCACTCAGACCGTCATGCACCCACTCAGACCCACTCAGGCAGTTACACCCCCACTCACAAACCCACTCAGACCGTCACACAGCCACTCACAGACTCACTGACACCCTGATGCACCCACTCACAGACCTGCGCACATACTGATGCATCCACTAAGACACTGGTGCATGCACGCTCACACCCAGACACTCTGACAGCCACTCTTACCCCAGATACAATCTGTGATATGTATTTTCACACCTAGAGAGGCCGCGGCCAACTTCCTCCGTGCATGCGCAAAGGGCCGTGCACAGCATTGGGTTGGGTGGTTAGGGGGGTTGGCTGCAGGGACTGGTTGTGGGCCAGCCCTTACGGGCAACCCCTACTGCGCACGGGAGAAGGCTGTGCATAGTGAAAAGTTTGGTGCTTATAAGGGGTTGGACTCAAGGCCTGGCCGTGGGCAGTGGTTGGATTCATGTATAGCAATGAAAATTACTATACATTAAAAAAAAACATAGAAATTCACTGATAAATCCAAAGGTCACAAGGATGTTATAGTTACGTTCTGAATTTAATCATACAAAACCATGGAAATTCAGCAGTTACAGTTAGAGTTCTTTTAAGTAACTATAACTCGCGCCATAAGGTAACTCTAACTCGTGCCTTCACCATGCATAGTTAATTACTCCACATGTTATATCATTAATGACATCTTCTATCACACCTTTCATATTATCACTGCAACATTTGCAATAGAAATATTGATCAGACAACTGTGCATGGCAAGGGCACGAGTTATAGTTACCTTAGGGCACGAGTTATAGTTACTTGAAAGAACTCTAACTATAACTGCTGAATTTCCATGGTTTTGTACGAGTAAAATGAGTAAATTCAGAACCTAACTATAACATCATTGTAGCATTTGGATTTCTCAGTGAATATATTTATATATATATATATACATGCACTCACACACACAGTGTGTGGCAGTGACCTTCAAACACTGAAAACTGTTCTAATTGAATATTACAGTTCAAGATTATATTTAGATATTTAAGGCCTAATTTCGAGATTGGCAGATGGGGTTACTCTGCCACAAATGTGACGGATATGCTGTCCGCCAAACTATGATTCGATTATATTTTATCGCCATCATACGGCGGATGGGATATCTATCACGTTTCTGAATGATAAACCCGTCTGCCAACCTCTAAATCAGGCTCTAAGTCTCTGGTACTTTTAGGTACTTTTTTCATGTGAGTATACACTTGGCACTTTGATAAGTAAAGGTTTCTGAACTAGGTGTGCAATAGTTGCGCTTGGCACAGACTCGTTCTATAAGTTGATTGCACTTGTTCCTTTAAGCTGTCATTTACAAAATATTATCTATGGCAAATCGGCATGACCACCTCCTGCGCTGCTTGGAGCATAATTACTATTTGCCTGTGGAAATAAAAATTTGTTTCCGTTATACAGAACCACTAAACATTCTTCTAAAATCCGCTATATGTTTTTTAAATTATCAAGAGTGTCGGGACACTGGGTATAGGAAGTTGGCTCTGTATATACTATCTCAAAGTGAGAGATAGTGTGCACAGAGTCTAATTGTTCCCCTTAGAGGTTGATACTGGCAAAATTAGATAATACTAATGCTCTATTTCATGGAAGTGTTGTCGATCAGTAGGCTTATCAGAGGGTAGGGTTAAGCATTTGTTTTACACACACAGGCAAAAAATGAGAACACACACTCAAAGACTTAACTCTAGGCCAATAATTTTTTATATAGAAAAATATTATTTTCCTAATTTATTTTAGAACCACAAGATTCATAATTCAAGTAAGTACATAAATTGTAAGGTACGTGGCATAGGTAAATATGGAACTTTGAATTCAAACAGTAGTGTACACAGTTTTGGCAAAGATGGCAATGAGCTATTTTAAAAGTGAACAGTGCAAAAATCAACACTTCCTGGGGAGGTAACTAATGGTTAGTTTTTCAGGTAAGTAAAGCACTTACAAGTTCAGTCTCCACGACATAGGCAGCCCACCGTTTGGGGTTCAAGTTAACCCCAAACACCCAGCAACACAGGGCTGGTCAGGTGCAGAGGTCAAAGTAGGGCCCAAATGATATAGGCACCTATGGAGACTAGGGGTGCTTGGTTCCAGTCTGCTAGCAGGTAAGTACCTTCATCCTCGGGGAGCAGACCAGGGGGGTTTTGTAGAGCACTGGGGGGGTCACAAACAGGCACACATAATACACCATCAGCGACACAGGGGCGGCTGGTTGCAGTGTGTGAAGTAGTTGTCGGGTTTTGCATTGAAAGCAATGGAGTGACACGGGGTCACTCTGGCGATGCAGGCAGGGCACAGTGGGGCTTCTCTGGCCAGCCACTGACTGGGCAAGGATGAGGGCTGCCTGCTGGTCACTC
Organism: Pleurodeles waltl; assembly: GCF_031143425.1. Classification (NCBI taxonomy): domain Eukaryota; kingdom Metazoa; phylum Chordata; class Amphibia; order Caudata; family Salamandridae; genus Pleurodeles; species Pleurodeles waltl. The sequence continues at coordinate 981,568,378 of NC_090449.1, forward strand.
CTGCACTGGTAGTTGGTTTCTTCCAGTTGCCGGCTTCTTTGTTACCAGGCAGTCGCGGTCAGGGGGAGCCTCTGGATTCTCTCTGCAGGCGTTACTGTGGGGGTGCAGGGAGGTCATCTCAGGGTGCCCACGTCGTTGGAGTCGCCTGGGGGTCCTCTCTGCAGTGTTGGTTCTTCTGGACACGAGCCGGGGGCATTGGGTGCAAAGTGTTGGGGACTCATGCTTCCGGCGTGAGGCTGGAGTCCCTTTAAAGATGGATTCTTTGTTGCTGTTTTGATAGAGCGGCTGTCCACAGCACTTTCTTGATCCTTTGGTTGCAGGGCAGTCCTCTGAGTCCTCAGAGGTTGCTGGTCCAGCTTGATGTGTTGCTGTACAGGTTCTTTGAGTCTGGAGAGAGGCCGGTAGAGCTGGGGCCAAGTCAGTTGTCGTCTCCGTCGTCTCTGCGGGGCTTTCAGGTCAGCAGTCCTTCTTGTTGTTGAAGGACATCAGGAATCTGGTTTGCTGGGTTCAGGGCTGCCCCTAAATACTCAGTTTAGGGGTGTGTTTAGGTCTGGGGGGCAGCAGCCAATGGCTACTGTCCCTGAGGGTAACTACACCCTCTTTGTGCCTCCTCCCTGTGGGGAGGAGGGCACATCCCTAATTCAATTGGGGGGGAATCCTCCAAAGCAAGATGGAGGATTTCCTAAGACAGGGCTCACCTCAGCTCAGGACACCTTAGAGGCTGTCCTGGCTGGAGGGTGACTCCTCCTTGTTTTTAGGGTCGAGCCTGCGTTGCAAGCCCTCGCACATGCGTATCGCAGCGAGGCGCTTTAGTGTTTAGAAAAGGGCTCGGAGCCCTGTCTACGTCACGTCCGTGTTTTTCATTGGTTCATGTGCTTGCCTTTTAAAATCTGCTTGCTTTCATTAGTCTAAGGCATGCATACATCATGCCTTTTCTGGTGGCTAGCCCTCCTCGAGCGCATCGACCAAGTACAGAAAACATGCGAGGCTCGCTGTTTTCTGTCTGGCTTGTGGACTACTTTTTCTCTAATTTACTAGCGCAATTTCGCTTCTCAGAAGTCGAGCACTTTACATAGTTAATTGCACTTTTTCGGGTTACGTGCATAAATGCACTTTTGCCGATAGGTGAAAAGTCGGGTTATGAGTTTACAACGCTATCAGCTCTAACATGAGCAAACACGAGACCCGTTGCATTGCAAATGCTAGTTCTCATTATCTCCTCCGGACTTGCCGCCAAAAGTGGGAGCTGTGTCGGGGGGGACGGGCATGTACACTAGCTGGTGTGCCCTGGGGCGCTGTAACATCAGGCTTGAGTCTTTGAGGTTCACTGCCAGGTGTTAGAGTTCCTGCAGGGGGAGGTGTGAAGCACCTCCACCCAGTACAGGCTTTGTTCCTGGCCACGGAGTGCACAAAGGCACTCATCCCATGTGGCCAGAAACCCGTCTGGGTGTGGCATTTTCGTAAATGGCTCTCGGTTACTTAAAACGCCGTGGAATTATCTGACCACGGTTTGTTTGTCTGATTAGATATTGACACGTGTAAATAAAGATAGCGACATAGGATTTCTTCATTTGTTGATTTGTACTGAGTTTTCCTTGCACCTTATTGAGATTAGACAAGTCTCTGGATAAGATTATTGCTTACATATTACGTACCTGAATCAAGCCCTGATGAAGTCCGTGAGAGGGTTCTCTCATAGGACGAAACACGTGTTGGCTGTGGTGGCTATAGGATTATGAAATTCAAGGACGATTTTCAATTATTATGATGAACTGTGTGCTTCAAGAAATAAATCTATTCTGAACTATGGATGGTGTGATTGCCTTTCCACACTGAAGATTAGACATATCATTAACTTCAAATTCTATATTCATGGGTGCCCTGACATTTGGCTTCTACATTGTTAGTTTCCTAGGAAACATTGGAGGACTAAGGAAGGTCCTCTTGCCAGGAGCACCATGCCACAATTGAAACGTTAATACTACTATATGGACTTACTGTGAGCGCCCATTTTCCTATGACTCTCTTTCTTGGTGCTTTCGTCTTGGCCATTTATAAGGGACTTATCTGTGTGCCAGGGCTGTGCCAATTGTGGAGACAAAGATACAGTTTAGGCTTGGTTAGCAGGGTCCCAGCACACTTTCAATCATAACTAGCATCATCAAAGGGCAATACGTTAGGGGGTAACCTTGCCAATAGTGGCATTTTCCTACACTGGGGCAAACTACTGAAAACGGGCACTGTCTGGGGAATTCTAGGGCATATGGTCACCCCATTACAAATTAACCGAAAACATAGCAGATGTAAATGACTTTGCAGACCAGCGAAAGAAAGCAGGAGATGGGAGGCTCTAGAGAAAAAGTGAAAGGTCGGAGGAATAGAAGCGTGTAGCACATCAGGACAGGATTGAAAAGCACACTTAGAAGAAAGCTGGAAAACACCTGCACGCTTTAGGAAAAATTAAAAATAGTTGAACACTGGTCAAAGCAAAGAAAGAGCCCATTAGAGACATGGTAGACAGGATGTTCCGTAGGGGAGAGACAAAAACAAATGTGATGACCTAAAATTATTAAACTCATCAAATAGAAAAAAGGACATTTTAGAGAGAAAATAAATATGCCATGGTAAGCAAGGGACAGTGTTGATTTGTATGTGAGCTCTTTTCTTGGTAATCCCTAAGGCTTTAACCTAATGAGCGGTACATTAAAACAGATAACTCTTATATGGTCTCTATATCAAGAATGCTAAAAGTTGTGCGAGTAGATGACCTGTTCTTAGTCACAGACTAGAAAAACAATATTGCTGTAAGAGCCATCTCGCTTTTGAGAGATGCATGAAAGCAAAGGCTTTTTTCAGAAAAATTGAGACCCACGTCTACCATCCAAAGGTCAGAAGAACATGGGTTTATTCATACCAACCTTTAGATCTGAAATCCCTAAAATCTGAAAGCCATTGGACAATTTCCAGGGCAAAGACAACACCTCTAGCAAACAGTTGCTCTACATAACCATGAGAATCAGTTGAACTGAGCTACATATCATGGTATTACTGATGATGAACTGAATGTGTTTTGTAACATTCTGTGGTCATTAGGCTTGTTATATTCCAATTAAGTGTGTTTACATTTTTACTGTATGCAAGGCATAAGCTGAGAGCTCTATTAAATAAAAAAATAAAAAAATCTATTTGCATAACGGTGGAAAAACACTACCACGATATTGCTATGTTTTTGCCACACATCCATGAAGGAAAGAAATAGCCTAATGGCTGCCACTGCCTGAAACCCCAGATAAATCCTCTGCATATTCTTGCAGAGTCATATGTTCAGTGCAGGTGAATTACATGGCTTCATGGTTGATGTTGATATATATTCTTATGGGGTGCACAGGTATACCCTGAAACAAGGTGAAACTTGGGGCTTTAATTGGCTGTACCACAGGTACTGTCTGATGGAACCCTTGGGATTCACCTGTGCAAGACTGTCTAGACACATCTTGGGTACTAGGTATTATCAGGAACCCAACCAAGGACTTCAATTTGGCAAAATGCCATGGGAAACATAGGTGACATCACCACACTTTGACCTAAATTACATCATCACAGAAAGTGACATCATATGACTGTTGATGCTGAATGAATCAATCAATCAGTCAATCAGGGATTTGTAAAGCGCGCCTACTCACCCATGAGGGTCTCAAGGTGCTCGTGTGGAAGGGAGGGTGGTGAGGTTCAGTAGAAGAGCCAGGTCTTGAGGTCCTTCCTGAACTGTGACAGGGTGGGGGATTGCCTGTGGTGGATGGGGAGGGTGTTCCAGGTCTTGGTGGTGATGTGAGAGAAGGATCTTCCTCCGGCTGTGGTTTTTCAGATGCAGGGGACGTTGGGGAGGGCCTGGTTGGCGGAGTGGAGTTGTCTGGCGGGAATGTAGAAGGAGAGTCTCTGGTTGAGGTAGGCTGGTCCGATGTCGTGTAGGGCCCTGTAGGTGGGGGTTGGGAGCTTGAAGGTCCTTCAAGGAACTTCATCTAGTGCATGCTTGCTTAGCTTTGACACTGCTGCTGACATGGGGCTGATATATCTCAGCTACGCATATGTGTATTTGTTTTAACGTTCTGTGTCTCAACGAAAAATCAGCTCTCTTTATTGTGGGGACTGCTCAAAATCCAAGTTTATGTAATCCACACTGTGCTTGTGCTATCATGTTTATATTTTTTGGTGAGCACAAGCGCAGGATTAACTTGGCCACAGTCAGTGCTCAATTTGTAAATAAAAAGGTGCTGGTGCCCAAAGCCCTCCTCTTAAACATGCGGCTGCTGCAATTAAATGTGTGAACACGGAATACTGAGGTGGCGTAATCCTGTAACCATCTTGGGCCTCTTTAATCCATATAAAGCCACTCCCTGCCCCTTCAGCTCACTCTTGCAGATTTCTACTTTCTTCCTTTGTGACGCTTTTTTCGTTTTTCCCTTCCTCAGTCTTTCCCATATGTGTCTGTTGCTTGCAGAAAATGCTCGAGGCAGAAGAATAAGCCCTGGCCCTCAAAAATAAGTGCCATTGCTCAGCACCGGAAACAACAAGCACAAATTAAGCACTGGCCACAGTTCATACATCAAATGGATAACGTTACTAATAACGTGGATTTTGGCAAAGCTTGACAAGTCATCTGCCAGCTACTTATTACTGTATTTGGTTGTTAATCTGGTACTAATGAGGTAAAATCTTTGCCCAGATAGTATAAAGCCATTTAAGTTGACTGGCTTCTGGAGCAACCACAAATGCCCAAAAGAGAATACCAAAAAGGATTTATTGTAGGAGGAAAGGGAGTGCCCGAAAGACAAAATGTAACTTTTCTTGGGTTCTCAAATCATTGGATGATATGGAATGCATGAAGCAAAACAAATTAAATAACCGGAGAGCCCTTGTCAGCCTTCCAGTTGACCACTTAGGTACCATTAGACACCTATAAATACATTTACCAGCAACAGCGTCCACAAACCAACAACTATATTTGAACTGCTCAATTTGATTTTCGTCCAAGGAAAGGTTCTGTGAGAGGGAGCGGAGTGTTTGGTCAAAGACGTGATTTTCTGGTCAAGAGAATAAAGGAGAGACAGACCATAAGATGGTGAGTGCAGTTAGAGTGGTCATGAGGTGATGAGACAGATGGGGAATGTGCCACGGAGGAGGTTCCTGATTGTGGAAGCAAAGAAAGCGCCTGTGTCTTGTGCGTGTGAATTTTCTCTCTCCTGCCAGGGAGCACTGCTTCTGCGGGGTAGGAATAGATCTGAAAAACTAGGATTACCGAGGGGCTGCCTGTGGAGCCATGTCAGGCTTGCACCCACATCATAAGTTCCAGATCAAGAGACTAGGACAAGGACACGCTGTCAAAACAAAGGGTCGGGAAAGGCAAGAAGAGAAAGAACAGGGACGAGCGGATGGGGGAGATGAAACACATACAAGGGTGGGTGGAGGGAGATAAGCCAGGGGCGGGTCGAGTATAAAATGAAACAGGGACCGGGGTGAGAGGAGAAAAGTAACGCAGGGGGAAGGAGATTGGGAAGGCAAATAAGAAACATGAACGGTGATATGGGAGACCCTGAAAACACAAGCACTCATGAGTGCTTGATAACAAAGAAAACAAGAAGTTCGCTCCAAAGTTATCAGCAATAGTGCAATTATCCATGTAACAGGGTCGATGGCAAAGGTGGTAACAAAACCGCCCTAAGGAGGGAGTAACATAAAGCAGTTACCAAAGGAAACAAAAGATTTTTGAAAGGCAAGCCCATGAACAAGTGATAGTGATGGACGTAAAGTGGACGTGGTTAAAAGTCCAGATACATACCAACATGTTGGAAAAGCAGCGCTTGCGCGCTGCTGTGTTCGACCTAAAAACGGTACCTGGGGAAGTTGGGGAGAGAAGAATTGGGGAGATGGGGGAATCGCTGCAGGACAAACATGGAGAATAGAGTGTGTTGCTGTGTGCCCCGCGGGAAATGTCTGCAAATCGTTATGGATGCTTCCATGTGATGTTACTAGTGAATATGGCAATGATATAATCTGTGACATATCTGAGGTCACCGGCAGAGAGAGATTTGTTTTGTGTTTTAAGAGCACATGCACCTGTCTCTGAGGTGAAAGCTGAGCTTAAGTTGTGAGGGCTGTCGAGGAATACGGCAGAAGTAATGATGTACGTCAACTACATAATGCTGATAAGCTTCAAAATAAAATAGTCAGTGACTTTTGCCCCTGCAACATGGCACTAAGGGCCCGATTTATATTTCGGCGGACAGGATGCTCTGTCACCAACGTGACATACATCCCATCCGCCGTATTACAGGTGCCAAAGGATAAAATGCACTTGCAATACTGAGGACCGGGATCCCTCACGTTTGTAACGGAGTATCCTTCCGCAGAAATATAACTCGGGCCCTAAGTTAAGAATGTGATATTTTAATGCAATAATGTGATTTTTCCTTGGAATACATGAAGGGCTGCAGCAGAGATATGTGGTAGGAAGATTATCAGGTGCCACGTGTATTTTTTAATGTTCGCAATTATCTAGTCAAAAGCATATAATGTGCTGATGTTGTATCCACTCATTTATATAGAGTGGCATGTTTATTTTTGGCATGTTCATTTTGAAATGTTCTTTTATTCTGCTTATTAAATAACTCAAAGTAACTGTTTTCCAGTTGTTTCTGAAACCATATCGCCAACATGTGGCCCAGAAGAAATTGAAGTTGGGGGAGCATGCATCAGTAAGTATTTTTTGTTCTACAAATTCCTTAATTGAAGGTGCAATCTAAATATGAATTGGTATCTTCGAAGCAAAATCTTATCAGAAACTGCATCTCAAGGACATCTACAACTTCAAAACAATCATTGAAATACACATCGTTTAAGATTATGAGCAGTTAAAAGGTGTTCTCAAGTTTCAGTGAGACAGATGCCTGTTACTGTCTGGCGAGCAGCGGTATCAGCTCAATTCTCCCACAGAACAGGCGCAGCTCAGGCAACAGAAAGGAAATCTGCACATAAACAACAGGTGCAACACCAGTCTCAGTACAACAAGCTTCCTCACACAGAGAATGGGCGGAAATTGGCCAGCAGCAGCACAGAATGACCAAACATGCACCAAGAAAGTGCAATATATGCAATCGCAGTGGAAGCATTTAATACAAACACACAACAGGTACATTACAACAAGCAGCATTAGTAGCTCTTTTCTCAAACGCAGAACCAATATTACAGGGAGCAGCAACACAAGCAAACTCCCCCCAGCTTCAACTAGTCATCAACAGTTCAATCTTTTCAAGAACACACAGAACACATACAATAATGGCAGTGACAGCAGCAGTGAAAGCATCCCACAACTGTACAGTATATGTACAGAACAGACTGCGGTAATACAACTATGCCTCTCTCAGATACATAACTGATACAGCACATGTAGTAGAAATCAAGATTTCCAAAACCTACGGAGCCGATACAGGATGGCATTATACCTGATAGTGTTCCTTACAGACAAAAGGCATAGTTTACAAATAGAACAAGCCCCCCCTTATAACATACAGGGAAGAGGTAGAACATGCTGCCTCAGGGGGAAGGGTTGTGGTGCCAAAGCTAAGGTGTCACTTGCCACAAAAGTGGACATACTGTCTGAAAAAAAACCTAGGGCTCAATTTAAAGGCAGTTACACTACCCTACCTTCATGGTTTGGCACAGCTGGTTTCCTCCTTGGCCTGCATTCCAGTCATTTGGCACAGGGGATTCTAGGATTTCCTTAGTCTTGGGGAATGGGAATTGTATCCTATCACCCATGCACCTCAGATCACTTTACTAATCATAAGAATTATTTTTCCCTGGGCGCACTTGCATTTCTTACAAAACACAGAATCCCAAATGTTCATGTGCCAAACCACACAATTGTGCAGCACAGAAAGGGATTTCCCTTAAACCACACGTGCACATCTCAAGAAAAGTAATTCTTGGGAATGTCAATGTTCATTGAGCCTCTCAGGTCTTGTTGAATCCCTGGAATTTCCTCATAGCTCAAATGCCCAGCAAGAAACACTCCTAACAGGCTTCACTCCAGGACAACCAAGGAAAACAAAACACCAAACACTGGTTGGCATTGCACTATTTTACCCATATCCGCCACTGTCCCAGGATCCCCCCAATATAACACTGCCAGGCTGCTATCAAGGGCTAATTACAGTGAATGGCGTGGCAAGGGAGAGGCTAGCAATTTCAAATTTTAGACAAGGGAAAAGGCAACACCTCTTCCAAACTGTCAATGTGGCCCCCTATTATCTTGCTTTGTAGTTTTAGTCTCTTGTCCCCTTTCCTTGAGAAGGAGGTGCTCAAGGTAACCAGGAGGCTGTCTTCTGTGGACTTCCTTTATAGACCAGAAATTAAAAGACAGGAGGTAATGGCAAAAACAAGTCCTAGACTCAGAAAGAAGGAGGGCAGATGAAGTGAGAACAGCACAGCTAATACAGAGAAGAAGAACTAAGGCAAAGATATTGGCCATGTCACTAGTCACTGTTGCTCTAACAACATTTAAAAAGAGCAGTTACTGGTTACTTAAGCAAAATCAAATGTCCACTTTCGGAATGATTGTTGCAATCTTTTTGTTACCATTCTCAGAGCAGGTAGTAAATGGAAGCATTCATCTACCACAGAATTGGGAATTACTTAGGAATTTGGCGCAGAAAAATGGAGTCCACACGCTTACACCTGATTCCATGGGGATTGATTTATAATAGCAATATATATATATATTTGTACTTGTGTGTGTGTGTGACTCTGGCTAGAAACATTATTTCCAGTCACATCATAAATCTGCATACCTTGTAATCGGAGCCTACGTATTTTGTTTTATTGGCTTAGAGATTAAAACCTGAACAATTGTTTATTTCTTACTGATCAATTATACATAACCCTCTGCCAGATTCTGAATGAGCTTCTAAGGCTCACATTCCTCCTTTTTCACAACAGGGTTAAGCCAGGGAGAAACAGGCACAGGTATTCTGAAAATGACCTCTTCTCTAGAGTTTCCATTATTATCCCCTTTAATATTCTTGAGTGACCAGTTTTCATTGTGAACTAAAGAGACAGAAAAATGTTAACTGTTGAGATGGGAATGTCCCCTGCATGGTATACAGGAGTGTTTCTCTGCTTTGAGTTCCTGACTGCATTTATCAGATATCCTGAATTTGGAATTTTGGCCCTGGCATCTTGATAATCTTGTATGTGTGCTGAGGCCTAAGTCTGTTCCTGACATGAGTAGGTCCTGGATTTGTCTACTCGTCTGGAGTAGCACCCTAAGTTTGTCCACATTTGGGGAAACTTGGGCCCACATTTATACTTTTTTTGTGCCGCATTTGTGCCATTTTTTGGCGCAAAAGCGGTGCAAACTTACAAAACATAATTGTATTTTGTAAGTTTGCGCCTCTTTTTCATAACAAAATGACGCAAATGTGGCACACAAAAAGTATAAATATGGGCCTTAATGCTTTAAATGGGGCAAAAACTAGTACAGGTACTCATTGGTCTATGGACTAGGTCAGGCTAAGAGGTGGGGCTATACTGCAGGGCTACATTGTGCACATTTAATGGGATCAAAGTTTTCCTGATGTGAAAGTGCGCATGTTGATAGGGACTTTTATCTAGAGTATTATTTTTGTCCATACATGTACATAAGAGTAGTTTTAATACTATCTTCACATTTTAAGTGTGTGAATTATCTTTCCATATATTTTTGCATTATGCACAGAAATCAATAGTGGGGAATTTTAATAGAACTTTAAAAAAGAACTTTGAAAATTAAACATCATTATCTCAATATGTTTAACAATAGTCCCCATCTATTTAATATGTATGCTTTTCATATGTTCATTGTAACAGTACAAAGCCAGCTATAGGCAGGCTACTCCACTTCATAGCTTTCATATTTTCCAGTGGCTCCTTTTCAATCAATCGCCTGCACCAACAAGAATGACATGGCCTCGTTGGTATTAAAATGAAAGATAAATACCTTCTTACAAAAACACCAGCATCACATCCTTGAAAAAGTACTCCAATAGATACATTTTTATAGAAATAGTAGATTTCCGTAAACTGACTTGGGTTTTAGCCTATTAGCGTAGGTTCAACACAAAATAGACACTTTTAAACAGATGCCTGTTGAGTACTTGTACAGTAGGTGGCGGGGCTGTACAAACAGGAATTTGTAACGACCTGAAAGAACCCATTTTAGCAACCTTAGTACATTCGCATTACAAAAGGTTGTGAAACAAAACAATAAGAATATAAATCTGTGCCTTGTAATTTGCTTGCAACTCCCTGATGCCAGTTTACAGCTCACAGTCCAATGTTAGAAGGATTGCAACTTACGAATTTTAAGTAACAAAAGAATCCCTGTGACAAAAGGAGATATCGACATAAAATACAAATCTGTGATCTGCATGTTACAAGTTGTGCATTGCAACAGGCACATTAACCCTTTAAACTACATTATAGATTACATCTATGAGTAGACAAAACACGGATCCCTCTAGCAACTTAATGAACCCCCTGCTATGTCATCGTTCAGAACATTGCCTAAAAATCGATGGGCATGGGAAGATCTCTGCAGCAGGTGCCTTAACCTCCTTTGATATTTTAAAATACAGCCTCCTGTTTTTGACTTTGTATGCCAGAACAAAGTTACTGTCACAATTGTCCTTGTTTCCATTTATTTTTGTGGTAGAGTGTTTATAAATAAATATATAAGTGGACTGTCAGGCTACGCCTTTCTTGACCCCAAATTTTGGGATTCCCGAATATTTCCTTTTTCATTTCCAGCACTACTTTAGCTGCACAGCACAATAGAAGTGGTTCCCCTATGGTATGACACTTAAACCACATATGGTTTACACAAGCTATTTTCCTTAACATTTTTGGAAATGTTTAACTACGTTTAAACCCACTGTCTCACTGCCGCCTAGCGGACATCATTCAGCTGCTTCTAGCTGGTCCATCATTGCATCAAAGCTCCTCCGTGCATTAAAGTTTGACCCCTTCTTCCAGAGCCACCTCTTTATCACAGACAGAATGGCCCCTTCAAACCCAAGTGTGGCCACCACACAGAGAAAGGCTGATCCGCACTGGGAGATCCCTGGACCTGCAAAGGTAAACCTGGTACTTGCACTTCCTGGAAAGGGCAGGCTGTGCAGAGGCAGGGCTTGTGCGGCTGTCAGCCGTTTACCCAGCTACATGGACAGTGCAGACAACACCTTTCGGGCATGCAAGCGCTCTCACACGCACACAGCATTCATACATCTGTTTTCACAAATGCTTGCCCTCTGCCTTTGTAAGCTCTGCTGTACCTCAAATCTCACCCACTGTGCCTCTCTACCACTATCACCAACTTCAGAAAAAAACTAGCTACATACGGGTGCTGGTGCAATATGCGTTTAAGTTGTTTTCACTTAAGACTTCCTGCAAGTCCCTGGACTTTTCAGTCAGGAAGCCTAGCATCGCACACCACAGAGTGATTGACTTCACCGGGACTAATTGGAACCTGTGCCATCAATCTCTGTGTGACCCGACCCCTTTCAAACTCCAGTGCAGCTCCGAATGGAAACAAATGAGCCAACAGCACAGTACAATGCTAGATTTGCATTCGATTGTCAGACTGTGCTGCTAGAAGATGCCCTCCTGACAGACTTATCAGCAGCTGTTAAGAATTACCCTGCTGCTAAACAAAGTCATTTCACTCAACTTGCTTTGCTGCCTCATGAGTACTGGTGCTCTCCTCGGCGAAGTTCTGGTACCCTGGGCAGAAAATTCAGAAGTGCTGGTTCTCATTACAGGGAGTATTGGCACAGTTAAAGCACTGGTGACACTGGGCCCTTGTCCCTGTTATTGGTGTAGTACATAGAGCAGTGTTGGTAGATTAACATGTTTTGAGAATTACTGGTGTGCCTAGATCATTTTATGAGTCACTGGATTGAAGGCATGCTTGCCCATCAATGTAAAGCTGTCCTCACTCAGTCTTTAGAGCTAACATCCTGAGTGTGTGATAGTGAAGCCTGCAAAGTAAATGAATGGGATGTGTGTGAGTCAGAGCAATGTGATCTATTTTGGATACCCTTGCCTTGACCTTCAAAAAGATGGACGCAAGGAATGTCCTCCAAGAAAGTAGAAGTGGAAATATATTGCTTATATTCCTGTAGCTGGAGGGAGGAGACCTAGTCTCTGAAGGGAGGGTCTCTGTTAGGTATTCTATGAAGCCTTTTTGCAGCATGAATCCTTTTCTGGATTCACATGCTGTGGTTGGGTCCAGAATTTTCTTTCTTTCTCTTATTTTTGTTGTTGATGTGGGCGTCATTGAACGTCATTTGGTGGTATGTCTATCTCTTGTGTGATGTCAGACGGTGCACTGTATGTTCCTGTGCATAGTGACCATCATCAGATTCTTTTTTCATCCATTGGGTCTGGAAGATACAGAGGAACTCTGAAACCTTTTTGGAAAAATTCAAACATTCAAGGAAAAAAACACAGAATTTTTGAACCAGGTGAAGGAGAAAGTGACAATAGAGAAGGGGATGCTTCATTCTTCCCTCTGACGGCTGACCCCGCCAAAGTCAGCACGTCATTGAAGAAAGAGGCAAGGTAGCGGTCATGGAAAAAATCCTGTTTACATTTTGACCATGCTTCCACCACAAGTTTGTGCATTGAGACCCCAACAAAGTGGCTGCCAGAAGACCACCAGGACAAACATTGCAGGGCCTACACCATGTTCATACCTAAGATCCTGAAAGTACATATAAAAAAAAAATGGAACGCTATAACTCCATGTCAAGTAGCCAGAAGTCACAGATGTCGCTTAAAGATCTAGGACTGTCTAGCGATGTTGATGACAATGTCGAAGAGGCAGAAGCAGTCCACGGAGGATCGGACACATTAAAATCCTCTAGGCAGATGTTGAGAAGAGACAAGTGGAGAAAAAGGCAGTAAAGGTTGCAAAAAGGAAGGTAAACAAATCGCTGAAAGGCTCGGAGGCAAAGTCCGCAGAGAAAAAAAAACACACTCCAGGCTTGATGTCAAAGAAAACCTCGATCGAAGGTCAGCAGTAAGTGAAAGAAGCCCATAGATTTTAGCCGTGGGTTACCGATGAAGGCAAAGCACAGAAACCACCAAAAGGTCCATCATGTTGAGAGACCTCAAAGGAAAAACCCAAACTTTTGGAGACTGAACTATTGACGCAAAAGAAAAAGCCATCCCCGACGCTCAACACCAAAAAGGACCAAGAGGTGGCAAGGAAGAAGTGAAGTTTAGAGACAGAAATGGGGGTGCTTCTCCAACGAAATAAGGAGCTCAACCACTCCTGAAGGGAATTTCGGATCCCAAGTAAAACTTCGAAGCCCTTCAAAGCTGAAGAGCAAGAAATGGTCTTAGAAGCTCCTGCCACATCTGAACCTCATGAAGAAGAAGCCGAAGATGAGTTTTACAAACCTGAAGGGGTAGAAGGAACAGGTGGGTTCGATGAGGAGTCATGGAATGACCTCGACACAGAATCTCCAGAAAAAGAGGTAGACACCTATCCCTCGGGGCCATCACCGCCCAATGACCTCACAATTTACAACAGTCTGGTAATAAGGCCTGCAGACACATATGGGGTTCCACTGGAGGAGGAGAAAGGAGATTCCTGTTTTCTCCTGGAGACATTAATGCCTGCCAATAAGAGGAATCTATACCTTGCAATGCTACCCCTTTCGGGAACTTGCCACAGCCAAACCAGTTACACCACGCTCCAGAGTGGAAAAGAAGTATATGCCCTCAACAAAAGATCCCAAATACATCGAAGGGAACACACCAGCTGACTCCATCATTGTAGCTACCACCAGAAGAAGCAACTCACACACCTCAACAGGTCCTCCACCAGAAAGGGAGAGCAAACAGCTCAATATGGTGGGAAGAAACGTGGAGAGAGAGGTGGCAACACAAAGGTGAATTGCTAATTCCAATGCACTGTTAAACAGATATAGTTACCATCAATTGTTTGAAATTGAGGCACTCATGCAGAAACTTCCTGAAGAGGACATAGAGAGAGCCAAGACATAATGCAGGAAGGCAAGAACATTGGCAACACACCTGAAGTCGGCTTTGGACGCAGCAGACAGATGTACACAGGGACAATGTTAAGGAGACATGCCTGGCTCAGAATATCAGGGTTGAAGCAGGAAGTACAAGACTCCATCATCCACAAACCCTTTACAGGGGAGGCACTATTTGGCTTGGTGGTTGATGAGTCCTTGCAGCAAATCAAAAAGGACTATGAGACGGCTAAGGCGATGGGAGCCTTACAATACCAAGTTGCATTCAGGATGGGTAGAAGTACACCCAGACGTTCCACAGGCACGTGACCCTTCCCTTAGGGTCAACAACAACAACAAACTTAAACCAGCTTGCAACAAGCCGCACAACAGTCCACATACCAACAGTGGCATCATACTGAAAGGCAGACCTTCTGGACAAGAGGAAGGGGAAAAGGACAAACCCCCTGATGTGGAGGAGCCACAAATAAGTGGCTTAACAGCAGAAATAGGTCCCCACAAAACAGCAGTGTGAGGCAGTACAGAAAATTACCCACTGCAGTGGGAAGAAATCACAGAGGACAATTGGATTTTAAATGTGATATGTCATGGATACTGCATAGAATTGATCAAAAAGCCACCACCAATTTCCCCCAAACCAAAAAGATATCACAAGGTGGAGCTCATACAGCTCAGGAAAGAAGCCAAAGAACTTCTACAAAAGTAAGCGACAGAAAAGGTACCATTAAAGGAACAAAACAAAGGAAACTACTGACCATATTTCCTGGTTCCAAAGCAAGTCCTCACCCTAAGACCAATTCTGGACCTCAAATTCATAAACAAGGTCATCCACACACAACATTTCAAGATGGGTTCACTTCAAGAAATAATCCCACTCCTACAAAAAGGGGACTATATGGCAACATTAGATTAAAAGGATGCCAACCTGTACATACCCATGAATCAAGCACCTAAAAGATACTTGTGATTCATACTTGAGAAAGTACACTAGCAATTCAGAGTCTTACCATTCAGCATAAAGTTTGCACCAAGGGTCTTTACAAAATGCCTTACAGTGGTTGCAGCCTTCCTGAGAACTAAAGGAATACATGTGCCTTGATGACTGGCTGGTACAGACAAAACAAAAATGTCAAAGGGGCATTCAAACAAAGATCATATAGTTAGAACATCTAGGATTCTCTGTAAACCTCAAAAAGTGGTCTCCATAACCAGAACAAGGAAAGGTTTTCCTAGGGGCAACACTGAACTCCAAAACAGCATGGGCATACCTGACTCAGAAGATGGTAAAACCATGGTAGGGCAAGCTCACCTATACCAGACAGGGCAGTCTCTGACACTGAGGACAGTCATGAAGCTAAAGGGCATGATGGCATAATGCATTCCACTCATAACACATGCAAGACTGCAAATGTGCCCATTCCAGGGGTGCCTATGCAACAGGTGGTCACAGGCCACTTGGAGTTTGGAGGATCTAGTGATGGCAACAGCAAAGATGCAAAAGGAGATACAATGGTGAACATCAACTTAGGATGACCATTCACAACACCAACTGTGACAATAACAACAGATACATCCCACAAAATGTGGGGAGCACACATGGGTGACCTGAAGGTATGTGGGCAATAGAATGTCACAGATGCGATTAAACACATCAACTTTCTGGAGATGAGGACAGTGTTCCTTGCTCTAAAGGCCTTATAGGCACACATAACAGGGAAGACTGTACTGATACAAACATACAATACAACTATTTTTTGACCTGAACAAACAGGGATGTGCGAAGTCATTCACCCTCAGCAAGCTAGCCCAGGAAATATGGCACTGGATGATCCCAAGGAGGAACAACCTACCATCAGTCCACCTCCCAGGAAAAGAAAACACAGAGGTGGACAGACTAAGGAGACAAGAGCCCACCTCACACAAGTGGGAACTAAAACAGCAAACTCTGGAGAGGATCTTCAGGGCCTGGTGCAAGCCAAAAATAGATTTGTTTGCAACATCAGAGAAAAACAAATGCCAACACTTTGCATCCAGGTTTCAACACCTCCAGTCAGAAGGGAATTTCCTGTCACTAAAATGATCAGAGAGATTTGCTTACGCCTTTCCACTGATTCCCCTAATTCCCAAGGTACTGGAGAAAGCTATACATCTTGGGTCAAACCTCATCCTAAAAGCCCCACAATGGGCCATCCAGACGTGGAACTCAAACCTACTAGGGATGTCTATGGAACAAATGATCAACATCAGAGTGGAACAGAACCTCCTTATAATGCAGCTGGGGAAGGTGTACCACCCGGAGCCTACATCTACGGCCTAAAACTATGGAAATATTAAAGGAGACTAGGAAGCCTGGCACAAGATAATGCTATGCTGCAAAATAGAGAAGGTATCTCCACTGGTGCACAAGAAACAAAACAATAGAAACAAGACAGGAAAGTGTACTAACATAACTCTCTCACCTGAAGGGCAGTGGGATAAACTTAAGGTACATCTGGAAGCTATAGTAGCATACACCAGAGGCACATCAGGTAACAGCTTTTTCACCTTACCAGTGGAGAAAAGATTTTTAGAGGGTTCAAAGAGAATTGCAACCCCCTCTCCGGACAGCACCAGCACCTATGTGGAGCCTGAGCACAGTACTAACACAATTCATGACACCTTTTGAGCCTATGCACAAGGCAGATCTCCTATCTATCACACTTAAACCCGCATTCTAAATTTGCTATCACATCACTATGGAGATTGAGTGAATTTCAAGCATTAACAATACAGGAACCATACGTGCAAATACACAAAGACAAGCTGGTTCTCAGAGCAAACCCACAGTTTTTAACCCAAAGTAGTGAGCAACTTTCATGTCAACCAAAACATTCAACTACCAGTATTCTTCAAAGAATTGCAAAAAGAAATTGAAATAGCCCTACACACCTTGGACATAAGGAGAGCTTTGATACACTATGTGCAAGAAACAAAACAGTTTTGCAAGGGAAATCAATTGTTCATCTCCTATGCAAAACCAACCGTCTGGTTCCTTGCATTTAACTTTTGATATTCATTGTGCGCAACCATTTCCTGGCATTTGCATGGTGACATTCGAATCGGCAAGACGCTCAATTCATTCCTTGTATTTAACTCACAAGGAAAAATCTTCCAACATGAAAACGAGGCCCAAGAACTCGAATGCCTTCGAAAATGGGATCGGGGGCCCAGCCCGACCTCCATCTTACCGCCCTGATCAAGGATCACTAATACAATGAAGGGCAAAGGCCTGGAAGATCTAGGTAGGACTCCGGAACAGGAGCTCAGGAAACTCTGCAATGCCAAAGGTTAAACAACAGCATATCAACATAATGCATGAATTATGCTCTTGCATAAAGACTGGGTTTTTGCATTGTAGTCGCCCGTAGAGCGCACACTGCCCTGATGTTGACACTGTACCAAGGTTGTGTCTGAAGAACAGGCTGGATAAGACACTTGGAGTGAGAACCACAGTTTTACAATTTCAGACAGTGCTTCCACATCTCCTGTCTGACAAATGTGAATGAAGTGTAACCCCTCTATCTCACTAATTGTTCCAGTTGTGATTCTCTGTGGCAGAGGAAGGGAGTGTTCTGCAGAGTACTCAGGACTAGTGTCTGCCTGAAAAAAGTGAGCGAATATCATGTCCGCAGCAGCTGTGGGGGCACAGAGTAACAGACTGATGGACAGCAGGAATCAAAGGACATCCCTAGATACTCCTGATGTTTCCAGAAAGGAATCGCAACTCATGAGAGTACAAATGCCAAGGCCCATTTGGGGCTGTAATTGTGACATGTGATATGCCCATACAGGATGACAAATGCTGAAGATTGTCAATATTCATTGTGGGGCTGCAACAACCAGTGGTGTGAATGGCTCATGTGAGCCTGTAATTGCCAAAGTTATGACTGGCTTGTGCAGGGCTACATCAAAATAATTTGTGACCAGCCCATGTAAGGGCTGCAGCTATCAAGTATTGCAAGACCTTGTCAATGGCTTCATTCTTCTTTTATCTGGCTGTGGTGTGTGCCCAGCTGCCAGAGGAAAAGGCCTGAGACACTTACCACTAGTTCAGTTGGGACAGTTTTATCTCAGGATTGCCACTTTCCACTTCCACAAGCAGAAGAGGCAAAATGGGCATGCTGCCAAAAGAGGCCCAGCACTGGAGGCAGGAGGCACTCTAAGACTACCTGTCAGCATGCTGCCACTTATCAGACTATGTGAGCATGCCCAACAGTACTGGGCACACCTAAGGAGACCTGAGAGGACTGAATTCACCCATAAGAGGGAAAGAGATTAAAAAGACTAAGGCCCTCATTTGGACTCTGGCGGTCAATTCCACTGACCGCCAAAGCCCAATCCGCCAGATGACTGCCAGGGCTGGTGGTCAGCAGACCTCCATATTACAAGTGCTGGTTGCTTTCTGTCATTATTGAGACAGAAAGCAGCCAGCATTCATGCTGGTGGTCGGCGCTGCAGAGGCGGGTCCCTCACTGGAACTGCCACACCAGCCGGACTCCGCCCTCTGTATTACAGGCCGTAATACGGCTTGGCGGTGTCCTGTCTGCATGGTGATGGCAGCGAGGGAAGACCGCCAGGACCCATCCCCTCCCGGACGTCCTCCTCAACGGAAGAGGAATGTGGATGTCCGAAAGGGAGGGAGAGGGTCTGTGGTGTGTTTGGGTGCATGTGTGTGTGTTTGCGGAGGGGGTGCTGAATGTGTGCATGTCTGCGAGTGTATGTGTATGTATATGTGTGTGAATGTGCGCATGTATGGGGGTGTCTGTATGGATGAATGCGAGTGACTGAGGGTGTCTCTGTTGATGAATGCGAGTGAGTGGGGGTGTCTGAGTGCATGCATGCATATGCTGAATGGGTGTGCATGTGAATGCATGTGTGCGTGATGGGGTGGGGGGTGCATGTGAGAGTATGGACGGGTGGGGGGGATGTGTGCATGTGTGATGATGTGTGTGTGTGTGTGTGTGTGTGTGCTGGTGACAGGAATGAAGATTCTCATGACCTCCAGTCTCGTAATGAGGGCCTGAGTGTGCATACAGTTTGGTATTGAGCTCACTGGACCTGTACAAATTCACACTATTCTTACATCCAACAAACTAAAGGGGACTACCCAGAACCATAGAGAGAAATACCTAGAGACAGTGGACACAGCAAGGGTGTAGTCTGTGCACAGTGATTGCATGACAATACTACACCAACATTTAACATGCGTGCTTTACCACACAATGCCCTTACTATGCAATGCTTTTACCACTGATATACCATTATCACATATGCCTTTAACGCAGAGGGTAAGTTTATTAAATGTGAGTTGAACAGTCCTGATTTATTTATTTATTTGTATATATATATATATATAAACAAAGCGGCTCAAATTCAAGAGGCACCGCGCTCCCTGTACCGGTGCTACCGCTGTGGGGGAGCCGATCCCACTGAGAATTGTATACGCCAAGAATTAGCAGTGCACTCCATCAAGGGGAAAGTAAATCTTCTTTTTAATTTCTTTTCAAGACTGGAAACACAAAAGAACAACGTGTTTCGACCGTATGGTCTTCTTCGAGTTCACCGGGGGGCCGAGCAGACAATCAGGGCCCCATGGACCACCACCTCCCTGGGGCAAAAATATTAAATTATGTGGGAGGTCGAGTCGACCCCCAGTGCCCCACGGACCACCACTTCCCCGGGGCTACAAAACAAAATTATGCGGGCAGCTGAGCGAAGGTTGTGTGGGCGGAGGGGTCTGCATTCCCCTCTAACTTTTTTTTATTATGTAACCCTGGGTAGGTAGCTTTCCCCAGGGCCCGGGGGGTCGTTGTGGCCCCCTAAATATTTATTTAATGTTTCCCTGGGGAGGTGGTAGTCCCTGCACCTGGGGGGGATAGAAACAGCCCCCCAACTTTTTTTATAATGTAGCCCCAGGGAGGTTGTGGCATGGGGTTTGGACCTTAAAAGGGGATAGCAGCAGGGCCTGACCACAGGCCGCACCCAATCCACGCCACGCATGGCCTGAGATTTGCTGCTTGTAGTCCCTGCAGCCAATCCCTGCTGCGCATGGCCAGAGGCTGTGTGCGGAGGTGGTTGGATTAACACATAGTAAATAAAAATACTTTAGTTATTATAGTTATAGTTACCTTAGGGCATGAGTTATATTTTCTTTGAATACCTCTAACTATAATAGCTGAATTTCTATGGTTCTATAAGTTTAAAATGTGAGCCTAACTATAATGTCCCTGCAACCTTTGTTTTTTAGGGTGACTATATATATATATAAATATATATATATATAAAAAAACAAAAGAATGATTGCCACGCACTCCGCTCAGCCACAAAATTAATTTAAGTGTTTTATTCGGTGCAGAAAAAAGAGAACAACGCGTTTCGACTTTGCAGTCTTCTTCTTAGTTCTACAGTCCTTTCTCTAACAGATCTATTTATACTGTCTATTTTACACACCAGTCCAATGCATTCTGGTTATGATAGTTCAATTATACAATACAACATTTCACTAAGTTTATACTAAATTTCATCAAATCAAAATTTGTTAATCCCATGAAATAATATTTATAGTACAAAAAGTATATTTTATAACTTAAAAAACTGATTGTCATAAATTAGAGAAAGAACCAAATAATTATAAATAATAATTCTACAATAATCAGCCATTTCATTTGATTCATGATTAAATAAACCTCAAAATTAATCTCCATAATTATTCACTCACAATTCATTTATCGTGTGTAAATTATGTGCAGAAAAAGTAAATTAATTAGTGTAATTCTACAATTTAATATTCAATCGTGGCTCTGATGATTTTTGTAAAATAAATTCTGGTTCATTTTAGTTCATAGATGGACATAAAGCTCCTCATCATAATTAAGCCCTAACGGGGTCTTAGTCCTCATTGAAATAATGTATTTAGATTCAAGTTGTCTCAATTTTTTTACTCTATCTCCACCTCTTTCATTTTCAGGAATGTGGTCTAACCCATAATATCGTAACATTCTCCAACTGTTTATTTCATGTTGTTGGAAGTGTTTGGCTATGGCATATGTTAGATCCTTATGTAAAACTGCTCTGACATGCTCTAGGATTCTTTTCTTTAGCATGCAGATTGTGCTGCTTACATATCTCAAGCCGCAATGACATTCAATTACATAAACTGTAAATTTGGTGTTACAAGTTATTCGATATTTTATGTTCATTTCCGTTTTATCCCATAATTTTACAGTTTTAGTTGATTTTCCAATTTTGCAAGCTTTACAACTGTTACATTTAATGAAGCCACATTGTTGTTCAGTTAGCCAATTCTGTTGATTTTTTATTGTAAAGTGGCTTCGTACAATATAATCTTTCAATGATGGAGTTTTCCGATACGTAATCATTGGACCTGAGCCTATTGTTGGACCAAGATCTGGATCTTTCCGTATGATATGCCAATGTTTGCATAAAATATTTTTGATAAGGCCACTTTCTTTAGTGTATTCCATGATCATTCTCACATTGTTTTCCTCTATTTTATCCTGTGTAACCTTTATTTTCTTGGGCACTAGTGTCTCATCTCGAGCACATTTCAAACATTGGCATATCATACGGAAAGATCCAGATCTTGGTCCAACAATAGGCTCAGGTCCAATGATTACGTATCGGAAAGCTCCATCATTGAAAGATTATATTGTAAGAAGCCACTTTACAATAAAAAATCAACAGAATTGGCTAACTGAACAACAATGTGGCTTCATTAAATGTAACAGTTGTAAAGCTTGCAAAATTGGAAAATCAACTAAAACTGTAAAATTATGGGATAAAACGGAAATGAACATAAAATATCGAATAACTTGTAACACCAAATTTACAGTTTATGTAATTGAATGTCATTGCGGCTTGAGATATGTAGGCAGCACAATCTGCATGCTAAAGAAAAGAATCTTAGAGCATGTCAGAGCAGTTTTACATAAGGATCTAACATATGCCATAGCCAAACACTTCCAACAACATGAAATAAACAGTTGGAGAATGTTACGATATTATGGGATAGACCACATTCCTGAAAATGAAAGAGGTGGAGATAGAGTAAAACAATTGAGACAACTTGAATCTAAAAACATTATTTCAATGAGGACTAAGACCCTGTTAGGGCTTAATTATGATGAGGAGCTTTATGTCCATCTCTGAACTAAAATGAACCAGAATTTATTTTACAAAAATCATCAGAGCCACGATTGAATATTAAATTGAAGAATTACACTAATTAATTTACTTTTTCTGCACATCATTTACACACGATAAATGAATTGTGACTGAATAATTATGGAGATGAATTTTGAGGTTTATTTAATCATGAATCAAATGAAATGGCTGATTATTGTAGACTTATTATTTATAATTATTTTGTTCTTTCTCTAATTTATGACAATCAGTTTTTTAAGTTATAAAATATACTTTTTGTACTATAAATATTATTTCATGGGATTAACAAATTTTGATTTGATGAAATTTAGTATAAACTTAGTGAAATGTTGCATTGTATAATTGAACTATCATAAACAGAATGCATTGGATTGGTGTGTAAGATAGACAGTATAAATAGATCTGTTAGAGAAAGGACTGTAGAACTAAGAAGAAGACTGCAAAGTCGATACGCGTTGTTCTCTTTTTTCTGCACCGAATAAACCACTTAAATTCATTTTGTGGCTGAGCGGAGTGCGTGGCAATCATTCTTTTGTTTTATATATTTTGAGAGTTCAGCCAACTCTCCTGCCCTGCACCAGCTGACAGTGCGCGTCGGAATCCTTGGCTTGCTTTGTTTGGAATAGATATATATATATATATATATATATACATAATATACACACACACCTACTTACAAGGTCCTGGCACCCTGGTAGCATTCTTTCTTATGTCTATAATTTAACAAGTGTGACTATTGACCCCTTATTATGAACCATCCATTACACAATGAGAGGTTAAGTGGCTGGTCTCTATAGAATCATTCTTGGAGATTGCTGTAGTGCCCTCCATGCTGGCAGAAATTGTTTGGAGAAATCATTTCCTATCTAAAAGGTCTCCGAACCCTGCTTCAATTGTCTTCCACCCTTCATTCTACAGAGAATGGATCTGCATCTGACTTAACATGCAGTGGAAGCAAGGGATGGAAAGGCCAACTACAGACTAATCTTATTTTGGACAGTGCTCCTAGGACATTTTTGCAGTTTTATGCTAGGTCCTTCGAGGTGAGGACCTATGAGTTCTACTTTGCCATAGAGTATATTTTTCCCTGCCACACCAGCTTCGGTCCACTGTGAGACTTGACTGCCCAGGAACAATCAGCCATAGCACAAGCCAAATGGATCATATTAACAGCCCCAGTTGGAAATAATTATTTCTATAATCCTCTTTCGCTGGAGCATACAACCATGTGGTTAACGTTATTTTCTGTCACAAAGCCAATGATGTGCTCAAAGTAAATATGCATTTTACTGCTGCTATTTTAAAGGGTTTTATAATTCGAGCCTAACAGACAGTGTGAGCTTTCTATTTACGAAAGACATATTGTGGCTTTACCAAGAACTTCCTGAGACTGGCAGCTGGCTCACTGTTTCTCATTGGTTAGCTTTACTACTGCTCTCATTTGCTTGTTTTCTTTTGGTTGGCTTTCATTGCATCATCCCGTCCTTGTTTTTGTCGCTACCATGGTGCATAACCTCTTTATCTGTTAGACTGGCTGACTTCTGTGCTTCCTCTGCTCACTTTTAGTGAACTATTTTTTGTCTTTCTTCCAACAGTCCATGAGAATGCATGTGTTTTCCAGCTGTTTCTCTTGTGGGATGTTCTCCCTCCTTGTTCTCTCTCGCTCATGTGCTCCTGTTCCCCATGCTCCACGTTGCTCTCTTTCACACGTGTTCTCGCCCTATTGTTACTTCTTAGTGCACCCACTGTAATACTTCTTTCCCTATTCACTTTGTGACTTCACTTCCACCACCCGGCATCTCCCCAATCAGCTCCTACAAGCTGCTGATCAATTACATTTTAGAAGCTCTTGTATGCTACATTTTGAAATAGTGCTTTTGTGCTCTTCGTTTCTTAATCCATCTCGGATCGGTAAAAAGCATGTGTACTCCTGCAAAATAAACCGGCAGCCTCATCATGTATTGTTTTTCTTACCACTGCTACACAGCAGCCGTGATACTGTACAGCATTGGCTTTGCCAACGCTTGTTTATGCATGTTGTCAGTCACTGTACAGCAACATGCTGTAGGTTAAAAAAACATAGATGGGACGTATTATTTCTTTGCCAGACATGTCACGATTGGTCAAAGTGCATTCGATGCTTCCCCCACCATGTTTATGAATTTGATGAAATGATATTACTGTAAACTTGTGTCAGGTGTTTAGGAATAAAGGCATTGCGTTTCTTCCTTGTGCTGCAACCATTTATAGTGCATCGACACGAGAAAAACTTCATTACACACCTGACCGTAATTATGGAAATTAACTCTTTATTGAACAAATCAATAATTAACAATAGGGGATTGTTGCCAAGCTTGAATGTCAGGACTTTCTAGAGTTTAAGCTATTAACTCAGGTAAATGTGTCTCAACTTTTATGCCAACCACCTCTGTGTATTATTTTAATTCGAATTGGTCCAAGGGGGCATTTGGGGGAATTCGTTGTTATCTAGAAAGACTCAAATCAGCAACAAAAAAAAACAATGAAAATATGATCTCAAATGACTGGATTGGAAAACAAACAGGTCTCCTGGTATATATGCATTTTCTGTTCTGCTTTCTGTGATGCATCATTCTTAACATTTCAGTGGTTGCATCCACTTCCCCTAAATACTAAAAGCATGTCTGTCTTACCAGATAAGTTTTCAGCAGCGCTGTCATCATTACCACCAACCTCTTCACAACCACCACCACCGCCGGGGACCCCTGAAATTGTGGCCGAGTTGTCTCGAACGAACATTTACCTCAAGTGCTCCTTTGAAACCGCCTCTGCAAACAGCTCTATGGGGTTTGTCGTGACCTGGTCCAGACTCTCTCTTGAGGGTCTCACAGAGGAGGTCCGACAGGAGACGACCGTGCAGGCATTCTCCCTCATAGAACTGGACGGCATTAACATCCGGCTTGGAGACCAGGTGAGTTTCAGCATGTTCATTCCTACATGGAGAGATAGATTAAGCGTAGCTGTCTGTTTTTGTCCTCTATTGTACATTTAATTTTGATTTTCAAAGGGATACATTCATTAAAAAAGCTAACCATGTTTGCCTCAGTGCAATGTTTCACCAAGACAAACATAAGATGTACCACCTTGGAAACGGCGGTGCAAGCATCACTCTCATTAAATGCAAATGCAACATGGTCTGCAGCAGTGCAGGATTCCCTAAGTACACAAACCTACTACTGAATAGCAAGTAGCCGCGCAAACTCTCATTCCACACAGAGAATACGCACAGCAGGTCAAAAGCAGTTCAAACGTGCAGTGCAAACCTTCCTCACACGGACAAAAGGTATGCTTCCTATTTTAGAAACCCTATTTTGTATGTGGAACTGTCGTGAAAGGTACCCCTTGAGCAAATGTAAACCTTCTACTTAATTAGGCAACCAAGGCTATTGACCGCATGTTCCTTCAGTGTTTTTTGTTCTGGGATTAACCCCTTAGCTGCTGGGCCTTTTCCCCCCCAGTGCTGAGCCCTTTTTTGGCTATTTGGGGTAGTTCGCGCTTAGGGCTTCATAACTTTTTGTCCACATAAGCTAACCACCCCAAATGTGCGTCCTTTTTTTCCAACATCCTAGGGATTCTAATGGTACCCAGAGTTGGTGGTTTCCCCTGGAGGAGACCAAGAAAATAGCCAAAATACAGTGAAAATTTAGTTTTTTCCAAATAAATTGGAAAAAAGGGCTGCCGAAGAAGGCTTGTGGTTTTTTCCCTGAAAATGCCATCAACAAAGGGTTTCTGGTGCTGAAATCACTATCTTCCCACCTTTCAGGAACGGGCAGACTTGAATCAGAAAACCAAATTTTTCAACACAAATTTGGCATTTTACTGGGACATACCCCATTTCTACTATATTTGGTGCTTTCAGCCTCCTTCCAGTTAGTGACAGGAATGGGTGTGAAACCAATGCTGGATCCCGGAATGCTAAACATTCCTGAAAACTAGACAAAATTCTGAATTCAGCAAGGGGTCATTTGTGTAGATCCTACAAGGTTTTCCTACAGAAAATACCAGCTGAAATAAAAAGATATTGAAATTTAGCTGAAAACAACAGCCATTTTTCTTTATGTTTTACTCTGTAACTTTTTCCTGCGATGTCAGATTTCTGAAAGCAATATACCGTTTTGTCTGCTGGACTCTTCTGGTTGCGGTGATATAAAGGGCTTGTAGGTTCATCAAGAACCCTAGGTACCCAGAGCCAATAAATGAGCTGCACCCTGCAGTTGGTTTTCATTCTATACTGGGTATACAGCAATTCATTTCCTGAAATATGAAGAGTGAAAAAGAGGTATCAAGAAAACCTTTGCATTTCCAAAATGGGATCAAGATAAGGTTTTGAGGAGCAGTGGTTATTTGCACATCGCTGAATTCCGAGGTGCACATACTAGCATGTGAATTGCAGGGCATTTCTCAAATAGACGTCTTTTTTACACACTCTCTTATATTTGGAAGGAAAAAATGTAGAGAAAGATAAGGGGCAATAACACTTGTTTTGCTATTCTGTGTTCCCCCAAGTCTCCCGATAAAAATGATACCTCACTTTTGTGGGTAGGCCTAGTGCCCGCGACAGGAAATGCCCCAAAACACAACATGGACACATCCGATTTTATTTATAGAAAACACAGCTGTTTTTTCCAAAGTGCCTACCTGTAGATTTTGGCCTCTAGCTCAGCCGGCACATAGGGAAACCTACAAAACCTGTGCATTTCTGAAAACTAGAGACCTAGGGGAATCCAAGGAGGGGTGACTTGCGGGGCTCGGACCAGGTTCTGTTACCCAGAATCCTTTGCAAACCTCAAAAAGTCGCTAAAAAAACAAGTTTTCCTCACATTTCGGTGACAGAAAGTTCTGGAATCTGAGAGGAGCCACAAATTTCCTTCCACCCGGCGTTCCCCCAAGTCTCCCGATAAAAATGATACCTCACTTGTGTGGGTAGGCCTAGCGCCCGCGACAGGAAACGCCCCAAAGCGCAACGTGGACACATCCAGATTTTTGGAAGAAAACAGAGGTGTTTTTTGAGAAGTGCCTACCTGTAGATTTTGGCCTCTAGCTCAGCCGGCACATAGGGTAACCTACCAAACCTGTGCATTTCTGAAAACTAGAGACCTAGGGGAATCCAAGGAGGGGTGACTTGCGGGGCTCGGACCAGGTTCTGTTACCCAGAATCCTTTGCAAACCTCAAAAAGTCGCTAAAAAAACAAGTTTTCCTCACATTTCGGTGACAGAAAGTTCTGGAATCTGAGAGGACCCACAAATTTCCTTCCACCCGGCGTTCCCCCAAGTCTCCCGATAAAAATGATACCTCACTTGTGTGGGTAGGCCTAGCGCCCGCGACAGGAAACGCCCCAAAGCGCAAAGTGGACACATCCAAATTTTTGGAAGAAAACAGAGGTGTTTTTTGAGAAGTGCCTACCTGTAGATTTGGGCCTCTAGCTCAGCCGGCACCTAGGGAAACCTACCAAACCTGTGCATTTCTAAAAACTAGAGACCTAGGGGAATCCAAGGAGGGGTGACTCGCGGGGCTCGGACCAGGTTCTGTTACCCAGAATCCTTTGCAAACCTCAAAAAGTCGCTAAAAAAACAAGTTTTCCTCACATTTCGGTGACAGAAAGTTCTGGAATCTGAGAGGAGCCACAAATTTCCTTCCACCCGGCGTTCCCCCAAGTCTCCCGATAAAAATGATACCTCACTTGTGTGGGTAGGCCTAGCGCCCGCGACAGGAAACGCCCCAAAGCGCAACGTGGACACATCCAAATTTTTGGAAGAAAACAGAGGTGTTTTTTGAGAAGTGCCTACCTGTAGATTTTGGCCTCTAGCTCAGCCGGCACCTAGTGAAACCTACCAAACCTGTGCATTTCTGAAAACTAGAGACCTAGGGGAATCCAAGGAGGGGTGACTCGCGGGGCTCGGACCTGGTTCTGTTACCCAGAATCCTTTGCAAACCTCAAAAAGTGGCTAAAAAAACAAGTTTTCCTCACATTTCGGTGACAGAAAGTTCTGGAATCTGAGAGGAGCCACAACTTTTCTTCCAACCGGCGTTCCCTCAAGTCTCCCGATAAAAATGATACCTCACTTGTGTGGGTAGGCATAGCGCCCGCAACAGGAAACGCCTCAAAGCGCAACGTGGACACATCCACATTTTTGGAAGAAAACAGAGGTGTTTTTTGAGAAGTGCCTACCTGTAGATTTTGGCCTCTAGCTCAGCCGGCACATAGGGAAACCTACCAAACCTGTGCATTTCTGAAAACTAGAGACCTAGGGGAATCCAAGGAGGGGTGACTTGCGGGGCTCGGACCAGGTTCTGTTACCCAGAATCCTTTGCAAACCTCAAAAAGTGGCTAAAAAAACAAGTTTTCCTCACATTTCGGTGACAGAAAGTTCTGGAATCTGAGAGGAGCCACAAATTTCCTTCCACCCGGCGTTCCCCCAAGTCTCCCGATAAAAATGATACCTCACTTGTGTGGTTAGGCCTGGTGCCTGCGACAGGAATAGATCACACAACGGTCAATGTTGGTCCTTACGTGAGGCAGCTGTTGACCCTGGGGTGATCCATTCCTGACACAGGCACTAGGTGTAGGCACTCAAGTGGGGTAGTGTTTTTATCAGGACAGGTGAGGAGTCACTGGGTGGTAGGAATGTTGTGGATCCCAGCATATTCCTGTAGTTTGTGTGACAGAAATGCGAGAAAAATAGAGTTTTTTTTCAACATTTCAGCTTTGCAGGGTATTCTGGGTAAGAAAACTTTGGGGAATCCACACAAGTCACACCTCTGTGGACTCCCCCGAATGTCTAGTTTCCAGAAATGTTTGGGGTTAGTGTGTTTCTCTACATGGCCGCCGAATCCAGGACCAAAAACACAGGTGCCTGCCTTACAAAACCAGTTTGTTTTGCCATAGACAATTTTGATGTCTCCACAATATGATTTGGGTGGTGGAATTTGGGGCTGAACTAAATTGGTGAGCTCCCAAGAGAGCACTCTCTCTCTGCTTGCCGCCGCATTCACCTGCTCTCTGGGTTGGCCTAACCCACTATTACCCAGTTGCACGAACAGCTTGCGAAGGGACAGCAGGACTGTCCTCATCACCTCCCTCATAATGTACTGGAAGAGGAGTTTTCGAATGGGACTCCTCTGACTCAAAAATCACTCCCAGAGTCTGCGCCATTGTCCTATCCCTCAGATGCTGTCTCAGTATCTGATGTCTCAGTCTCTGATCCTATGTCAGAGCGGTCCTCTATAACCCGAGTGCAGGCAGCAGTCATCCATCAAGATGCCATCTCTGCTATTGGCTAAACTGTTGCTCTAAAACACTAGCCTACGTAGACCGTCACAAAATCGATGGTGTGTGTGAGATACGTGCAACAGTAGAGGCCACCTTACCTGCGCTTCTTCCCTCAATCAGCACGTACTTTCAAGACACTCAAAAAACACCTTGTCACATACCATTCGTCACAGTCTTTAGCACCTCCTGCGCCCAGTCCAACAATCATTATTGGTGCTCCCACTCCCTCCTCCTCGGATTCCCTCATTACCACCCAGCAAAAGTGCCCTTCATCTCTCCATAGACTTTACTAATGTACTCAGCTATTTACATAAAATACAGATGTGCTCTTTGCAGTAGGCATATAAACCTTCTGCGCTTCTTTATGGCACTAAAACTGCCACTAGACAAGTCGGACCCTTTTCCCCCCAGGGAAACCACACACATATTGACAAAAGTGATGTATATATGACAGCCAACCACCTGAAACTCAACTCAAGCAAAACCGAAATAATCCTCTTTGGCCCACACAAAAACACCTGGGACCCCCCATGGTGGCCCACCACGCTAGGCCCTGCACCCACCCCCGCCAACTACGCACGCAACCTCAGCATCATCCTAGACTCCTCCCTCTCTATGACCCAACAACTCAACGCTCTTACCTCCTCATGCTTCAACAAACTCCGTATACTGAAAAACATTCAAATGGATCCCCACAGAGACCAGAAAAACTGTCACTCACGCACTCATCAGCAGCAGGCTTGATTACAGAAACGCCCTCTACGCCGGCACCACTCTAAAACTCAAGTGCAAACTACACGCATCCAGAACTCAGCAGCACGACTCATCCTCGACCTCCGCCGACACGAACACATCTCTCCACACCTCAAATCCCTCCACTGGCTCCCCATTGACAAAAGGATCACCTTCAAGATCCTCATCCTCGCACACAAATCACTCCACAACACAGGCCCTGCCTACTTCAACGAGAGTCACCTTCCACACCCCCACACGAAACGTCCGCTCAGCTGACCTCTCTCTCGCCTCTGTCCCCCGCATCAAACACACCACCACCGGGGGCAGATCCTTCTCCTACATTGCACCCAAAACCTGGAACGCACTCACAACCCACATTCGCAAGACCCAAAACCTACTTCTTTTCAGGAAGGGCCTCAAAACCTGGCTTTTTGAACAGTGAACCTCCTAGCCCCTTTCCCTCCCCCCCCTCCCCCCCCCAGCGCCTTGAGACCCTCACAGGTGAGTAGCGCGCTTTATAAATCTCTTTGATACAGATCTACCTATATATATATATATAGGTTGTGCTGCGATCGGGGGCCAGGAAACACTTTCATGAAGGCCTCGTAAGAAAGGGGAGACTCTCCCCTTTCTTACGAGGCCTTCCCGAACGTGTAAAAGGCCGTTTTCCCCATGAAAGCAGGAAGCGGCCGCAAGGTTGCTTCCTGCTTTCATGGGGAAAACACCTTTGCAACGTCAGCGCGCCTCACGGCGCGCTGACGTCACAAAGGGGCGGGTGGGGGGCGGGGGGAGACACGGTAGCTTCCGTGTCTCCCGGGGGGAGTAAAAAAAAATCCTCGGGTGCGACGCACCCGAGGATTTATTAATGCCCTTCCTGGTGTCGGCCACTGGTCGTGACCCGCACCAGGTCGGGTGTGTGGGCGTCGGCCAGTGGCCGACGCCCGCACCTAAGAGGTTAAAAGAGCACTTGTCTAAACAGACTTGTTGTTTCCAAAGTACACCCTGTGGGTTTTGAGACCACGCCATTTAACCGTTGGCCTTTTAGGTCACGCTTATTAGACAGTGCATGCACTAATGTTGTGAGGCATGTTGTGGCTTACCAAGAACATAGACAGTCTTTGGAGACCGCCCACTGGTTACCATTGGCTGGCTTTCCTTGTCATTCTCATTTACCTGCTTCTTATTTGTGTCCCTTGTTGATCCCATGGATCATTGCCTCTCTGCAATACATTTGACTGTCAAGCATTGCAACTTACTCTGCTTGCTTTTCAAGCACTACTTTTTTCTCTTGTATTACTCCAATAGAATGTGTGTGGTTTTGACCCATCTCTCTTGTGTATTTTTCTATCGATGCACTCTGTGTGTTCTCTGTTGCCAGACTGGCTTTTCCTGCCTTCCTCCTTCTTGAACTTGTCTGTGTGTTTCTCCCCATTGCTTCCACCCACACACCCTCAGTGTGCTTTTCCTAACCCTGTGTGCTTACTCTGCCACCCTCCAACTTGTTGCTTAAGGGTCCCTTCCAGTCCACCCCCCATTGCCTTTGTGTTTTCTCCAATGTTGCTTGGCATTCCTCCCACCCTCCACCGTGCTGCTTCAGCCTTTGCCCCCACTCCCATGTTTCTTTATTTTCTTTTTAATTGCCGATTTAACTCAGATTGGTAACTAAAAATAAATAAATGCATCTGCCTCATTTTGTAGGTGTTGGCGCCTAACAAATGATGTGGGTGGCTGTGTCAAATACTCTTTTTATCTGTAACCACACTGCACAGCATTTCCTGCAGCGTGCCTAAAATCCATTGGCAAAGCCACTCAGTCACAAAGTCAAGCTCTAATTGGCTTTGCCATTGCTTGTTTGTCCAGTCTCTTTCAGCCACTGACTTGAAACTTTGCCAATTACACCTTGGCTCTCCCAAGAGGAATATTATCTCTCATCTAATGCTATTGGCCGTATGGGTGTACCTCCCTGCCTCAATTGGAGTGCTTGTATTGCAGTGCATGAGGGGCTAATTTACAAGTCCTTACACACTCTATCAGCTTCTCTTAGCTAGTGTATGCACAAATTCATCCTTGTTCCTTCCTGTCTTTACGTTCATTAACACATTAAATCCAGATATGTCTTTCTGGAGTAGGCCAGCCAAGTTTCGTGACACACACTGATTCAATTCTTCAATCGTTATAAAATAGTGTTTTTCCATGAATCCCTAAAACACTGACGGTGCATGCAGTGTCATACCTCTCTATTCTCCAAATTCGCTATTGGCATAAAAGTGCTCTATGGGTCATAGTCACATGTGCTATGCACCGCAGTTTTACATGCTGACCACTGATAATGATATTCTTGCAGCCAGCATAAGGCACCTGTTGCGGCCAGTGCAACATTGTCAAAAGAGAAAGACCCCGGTCCAAAAGTATTGTCAGCAGCCCACAGAAGGTGTTATCGAAGTCAGAGTGCCCAATGCCAAGCTCTCTATTTAGTCTGGTTTACACTTCCTGCTTCTTAAAGCTTCCAGGATAGCCTCTCTCTGCTACTTTATTTCCCTCTTGCAGGTTGTTTTTCAAACTTGCATTCTCTCTCAGCCACTGTTTTTCCGTCTTTCATTCGTTCCTTCTTCGCCCTTTTGCATGTTTTCTCTCTTGCTCTGGATCAAAGTTGGATGAGTCAAAATGAGCTCTGGTCCCTAAAAATCCTTGCTGCTGGTCCCCACATGCAAGCACTGACTCACATTAAGCAATGAGTGCTACAATCAGGCTGGCTTCACTTTTCACAGCCTCCTCATGGGGCAACTTTTAAAACCAAGCTAGAGAGTTTTGCAGCATAAATATTTCTGGAGTCACATGGTGAGTTTGCGTTGCTGAATTATGTCATACATGATACCATTTATTTTGTTGCCAGCTAATAGGAAAGTTACATTTTAAATACAGACTGCCATCAAATGCCTCGTGTTTTTTTAAATACATCTGGAAGATTCTCTCACAGGCTTTCTGGCACGAGGATAATATTATTTTTGCCTCTGGCTGTGTTGGGAATGGTGCCTGGATATTGCTTACTGGGGTTCCACGTCTGGTACATTTATCAGTCGTTCGATAGAAATGTTCTGTTGCAGAATTTTATAAAAGGAATTGGCAGTCCTGTTTTGCAGTTTAGGGGAATGTATGTGTACAATATTCTGTTACAAGTTGATTGGTTTACCCGTTGCTTAAGCAAATGATGCAGTCAGTGGTTTTTACAGTCTACTAGAACCCACCTCTCAATTTATGATATGCACGTTTTCATCCACTTAGCGTCAGTGGCACAGAACACAAACAATTTTCTCACTGGTGGTGTACAAGATCAACAGTTGCAAATTACGTCTAACCAATAGGCCGAGGGCCAGAAAACTCTCCTTATGTGGTACCGGAGAGCACTTGGCTCTGTCATGTTTATGAACCTTCAATAAAATATCATTTTGTAAGCTGTGACAGCGACTCTCACAGGGATGAAAGTGAAGTGCTAATAAATTATTGGGAATATCTAAATACGTGAGCTAAAATGTATTGGTTTCAGAAATGTCATTTTTGAAATGCATATAATATATTTTGAAATGACTAGCCCAGATGACTAAAGCTTTTTTGCGGTCACAACCCGGCAGAATCGCAAAATCGGCCCGTTTATAAATGCAAAAAAAGCATTTTGTTATGTATGTATCCCAAACTGTGATTCAGTAGCACGTTATCGAAACCCAATTTGTAATTGAGAATTCATACCAATTCTTTTATTTGGAAGGGGATTATTTAGGGTGTTCCTCCCAAATACCGAATCTAAATGCGGTGTATTAATCATTTGCAACAGAATTTCATTCACAAAATATTTATATTTTGCACACCCCTCAAAGGAGATGGTAACCCATTTGCAAATGGGAAGGGTGCCCCAGAGGACACCATGGGACCCTTTCCCCTGTGAGAATGTTTAAAAAAAGGTATTTTTTAAGGAGCAGTCAGTGGTCCAGTCGACCACTGCCTGTTTTTAGAAAATGAAATTTAAATCTTCAATTTTCTTTTTTGCAGTGTATAGGTCTCACCTTTGGGATCTTATAAGTGTTTAGCCATGCAGCACATTATCAGACTACCCAATGCATCACAAATGTAATACTGTATGTGCCATGTAAATGGAGATAAGCATAAGTTGTGGCACGGTTAGGTCTCATGCTGTTGTAGGCCGGACAACCCCTAGACTAAACTGTAAAAGCATGTTTATAGCACATACTAAGAATTTTTGGGGCGCTAAAATGTTTACTGGGATAGGTAGCAAGCTATATGTGTGTGGAAGTGGCCAACATTATCTCTCAAAGTGGGGTATGCTCAAGTTCCATCAAAGCTTTGAAGTTTGACTCTCAGATTTTCAAACATTGGTATCAGTATGAGATTGTGAAACTGTTTTATAAAGTACTCCTATGAATAAAGCTAACAGCACCACTAAGTCACTTCATGCCTTTAGGTGATTTGCCCCACAAAACCTAAATGAAATAAAAAACTAAAATAACACAGTAATGTAATACAGAACAAATATGTGTGTGTGTGTGTGTGTGTTTGTGTGTGCGTGCGTTGAAGTGAAAAAAATGCCATGTGGTGATAAGGAGATGGCCAGGCAGGCAGCGTGGGGGTGATGGCATGTAGAGAAAGGATGAGTGGATAGGGCTCAAGTCTTCTCTTTGTTCCTCCCAGCTACAGGTGAGCAAGAGTTAAACTACTGCAGCCTCACGAAGCAGCACTTAGGTTCTAGAGAGGCCGCTAAGTGCCCCTCCACCCCCGCACTGACGGTGCAGGAAGCAACAAAAAATGTGTACACTGTGTAAAAAAAAATTATGTTAGTCACGTGCGGGAAGCAACCAAAGCAAGCGTGTGACCTGTAAACAAAAGTAAAGTTAAGTGTGTGGCCCTCATGTAAGTAAAACAATCATCCACAAAATACCAGGCCTTCAAACATATTTTGCTTTTTAACCAATTAGTAACTGTTAATCTGGGTCTTTTTTTCATTGTCTGCACATCTGAGGGTGTCATACAGTCGTAGAGTAGTCCGGGGGTCCTCCCTGAGGTGTTGGTTCTCCACCAGCCGAGTCGGGGTCGCCGGGTGCAGTGTTGCAAGTCTCACGCTTCTTGCGGGGAGATTGCAGGGTTCTTTAAAGCTGCTCCTTTGGATAAAGTTGCAGTCTTTTTGGAGCAGGTCCGCTGTCCTCGGGAGTTTCTTGTCGTCGTCGAAGCAGGGCAGTCCTCAGAGGATTCAGAGGTCACTGGTCCCTTTGGAAGGCGTCGCTGGAGCAGAGTTCTTTGGAAGGCAGGAGACAGGCCGGTGAGTTTCTGGAGCCAAGGCAGTTGTTGTCTTCTGGTCTTCCTCTGCAGGGGTTTTCAGCTAGGCAGTCCTTCTTCTTGTTGTTGCAGGAATCTAAAATCTTAGGTTCAGGGAAGCCCTTAAATACTAAATTTAAGGGCGTGTTTAGGTCTGGGGGGTTAGTAGCCAATGGCTACTAGCCCTGAGGGTGGGTACACCCTCTTTGTGCCTCCTCCCAAGGGGAGGGGGTCACATCCCTAATCCTATTGGGGGAATCCTCCATCTGCAAGATGGAGGATTTCTAAAAGTTAGAGTCACCTCAGCTCAGGACACCTTAGGGGCTGTCCTGACTGGCCAGTGACTCCTCCTTGTTGCTTTCTTTGTTCCCTCCAGCCTTGCCGCCAAAAGTGGGGGCCGTGGCCGGAGGGGGCGGGCAACTCCACTAAGCTGGAGTGCCCTGCTGGGCTGTGACAAAGGGGTGAGCCTTTGAGGCTCACCGCCAGGTGTTACAGCTCCTGCCTGGGGGAGGTGTTAGCATCTCCACCCAGTGCAGGCTTTGTTACTGGCCTCAGAGTGACAATGGCACTCTCCCCATGGGGCCAGCAACATGTCTCTAGTGTGGCAGGCTGCTGGAACTAGTCAGCCTACACAGACAGTCGGTTAAGTTTCAGGGGGCACCTCTAAGGTGCCCTCTGGGGTGTATTTTGCAATAAAATGTACACTGGCATCAGTGTGCATTTATTGTGCTGAGAAGTTTGATACCAAACTTCCCAGTTTTCAGTGTAGCCATTATGGTGCTGTGGAGTTCGTGTTTGACAAACTCCCAGACCATATACTCTTATGGCTACCCTGCACTTACAATGTCTAAGGTTTTGTTTAGACACTGTAGGGGTACCATGCTCATGCACTGGTACCCTCACCTATGGTATAGTGCACCCTGCCTTAGGGCTGTAAGGCCTGCTAGAGGGGCGACTGACCTATACTTGCATAGGCAGTGAGAGGCTGGCATGGCACCCTGAGGGGAGTGCCATGTCGACTTACTCGTTTTGTTCTCACTAGCACACACAAGCTGGCAAGCAGGGTGTCTGTGCTGAGTGAGAGGTCTCCAGGGTGGTATAAGACATGCTGCAGCCCTTAGAGACCTTCCTTGGCATCAGGGCCCTTGGTACTAGAAGTACCAGTTACAAGGGACTTATCTGGATGCCAGGGTCTGCCAATTGTGGATACAAAAGTACAGGTTAGGGAAAGAACACTGGTGCTGGGGCCTGGTTAGCAGGCCTCAGCACACTTTCAATTGTAAACATAGCATCAGCAAAGGCAAAAAGTCAGGGGGCAACCATGCCAAGGAGGCATTTCCTTACACAACCCCCCCCCCAAACGAAAGAGGATGAGACTAACCTTTCCCAAGAGAGTCTTCATTTTCTAAGTGGAAGAACCTGGAAAGGCCATCTGCATTGACATGGGCAGTCCCAGGTCTGTGTTCCACTATAAAGTCCATTCCCTGTAGGGAGATGGACCACCTCAACAGTTTAGGATTTTCACCTTTCATTTGCATCAGCCATTTGAGAGGTCTGTGGTCAGTTTGAACTAGGAAGTGAGTCCCAAAGAGGTATGGTCTCAGCTTCTTCAGGGACCAAACCACAGCAAAGGCCTCCCTCTCAATGGCACTCCAACGCTGCTCCCTGGGGAGTAACCTCCTGCTAATGAAAGCAACAGGCTGGTCAAGGCCATCATCATTTGTTTGGGACAAAACTGCCCCTATCCCATGTTCAGAGGCATCTGTCTGCACAATGAACTGCTTAGAATAATCTGGAGCTTTTAGAACTGGTGCTGAGCACATTGCTTGTTTCAGGGTGTCAAAGGCCTGTTGGCATTCTACAGTCCAGTTCACTTTCTTGGGCATTTTCTTGGAGGTGAGTTCAGTGAGGGCTGTCACAATGGATCCATATCCCTTCACAAACCTCCTGTAGTACCCAGTCAAGCCAAGGAATGCCCTGACTTGAGTCTGGGTTTTTGGAGCTACCCAGTCCAGAATAGTCTGGATCTTGGGTTGGAGTGGCTGAACTTGGCCTCCACCTACAAGGTGGCCCAAGTAAACCACAGTTCCCTGCCCTATCTGGCATTTGGATGCCTTGATAGAGAGGCCTGCAGATTGCA
Organism: Pleurodeles waltl; assembly: GCF_031143425.1. Taxonomy (NCBI): domain Eukaryota; kingdom Metazoa; phylum Chordata; class Amphibia; order Caudata; family Salamandridae; genus Pleurodeles; species Pleurodeles waltl. The sequence continues at coordinate 981,606,207 of NC_090449.1, forward strand.
GAGCCTTCAAAACCTTCTTCAGGTGGACCAGGTGATCCTGCCAGGTGGAGCTAAAGACAGCAATATCATCAAGATAAGCTGTGCTAAAGGACTCCAAACCAGCAAGGACTTGATTCACCAACCTTTGGAAGGTGGCAGGGGCATTCTTTAAACCAAAGGGCATAACAGTAAACTGATAATGCCCATCAGGTGTGGAGAATGCTGTTTTCTCTTTTGCTCCAGGTGCCATTTTTATTTGCCAGTACCCTGCTGTCAAGTCAAAGGTACTTAAGAATTTGGCAGCACCTAATTTGTCTATGAGCTCATCAGCTCTAGGAATTGGATGGGCGTCTGTCTTGGTGACAGAGTTGAGCCCTCTGTAGTCCACACAAAACCTCATCTCTTTCTTTCCATCTTTGGTGTGAGGTTTGGGGACTAAGACCACTGGGCTAGCCCAGGGGCTGTCAGAGCGCTCAATTACTCCCAATTCCAGCATCTTGTGGACTTCCACCTTGATGCTTTCCTTAACATGGTCAGACTGCCAAAAAATTTTGTTTTTGACAGGCATGCTGTCTCCTGTGTCCACATCATGGGTACACAGGTGTGTCTGACCAGGGGTTAGGGAGAAGAGTTCAGGAAACTGTTGTAGGACTCTCTTACAATCAGCTTGCTGTTGGCCAGAGAGGGTGTCTGAGTAGATCACTCCATCTACTGAGCCATCTTTTGGGTCTGATGACAGAAGATCAGGGAGAGGTTCACTCTCTGCCTCCTGATCCTCATCTGTTACCATCAACAGATTTACATCAGCCCTGTCATGGAAGAGCTTAAGGCGGTTCACATGGATCACCCTCTTGGGGCTCCTGCTTGTGCCCAGGTCCACCAGGTAGGTGACCTGACTCTTCCTTTCTAGCACTGGGTAAGGGCCACTCCATTTGTCCTGAAGTGCCCTGGGAGCCACAGGCTCCAGAACCCAGACTTTCTGCCCTGGTTGGAACTCAACCATTGCAGCCTTTTGGTCATACCAAAACTTCTGGAGCTGTTGGCTGGCCTCAAGGTTTTTGCTTGCCTTTTCCATGTACTCTGCCATTCTAGAGCGAAGGCCAAGTACATAGTCCACTATGTCCTGTTTAGGCTCATGAAGAGGTCTCTCCCAGCCTTCTTTAACAAGAGCAAGTGGTCCCCTTACAGGGTGACCAAACAGAAGTTCAAAGGGTGAGAATCCTACTCCCTTCTGTGGCACCTCTCTGTAAGCGAAAAGCAGACATGGCAAGAGGACATCCCATCTCCTTTTGAGCTTTTCTGGGAGCCCCATGATCATGCCTTTTAATGTCTTGTTGAATCTCTCAACTAAGCCATTAGTTTGTGGATGGTATGGTGTAGTGAATTTGTAAGTCACCCCACACTCATTCCACATGTGTTTTAGGTATGCTGACATGAAGTTGGTACCTCTGTCAGACACCACCTCCTTAGGGAAACCCACTCTGGTAAAGATACCAATGAGGGCCTTGGCTACTGCAGGGGCAGTAGTTGACCTAAGGGGAATAGCTTCAGGATACCTAGTAGCATGATCCACTACTACTAGGATATACATATTTCCTGAGGCTGTGGGAGGTTCTAGTGGACCAACTATGTCCACACCCACTCTTTCAAAGGGGACCCCCGCCACTGGAAGTGGAATGAGGGGGGCCTTTGGATGCCCACCTGTCTTACCACTGGCTTGACAGGTGGGGCAGGAGAGGCAAAACTCCTTAACCTTGTGGGACATATTGGGTCAGTAGAAGTGGTTGACTAACCTCTCCCACGTCTTGGTTTGTCCCAAATGCCCAGCAAGGGGAATATCATGGGCTAAGGTCAGAATAAACTCTCTGAACAACTGAGGCACTACCACTCTCCTAGTGGCACCAGGTTTGGGGTCTCTGGCCTCAGTGTACAGGAGTCCATCTTCCCAATAGACCCTATGTGTTCCATTTTTCTTGCCCTTGGACTCTTCAGCAGCTTGCTGCCTAAGGCCTTCAAGAGAGGGACAGGTTTCTTGTCCCTTACACAGCTCCTCCCTTGAGGGTCCCCCTGGGCCTAAGAGCTCAACCTGATAAGGTTCAAGCTCCAAAGGCTCAGTTCCCTCAGAGGGCAGAACTTCTTCCTGAGAAGAGAGGTTCTCTTTTTCTGACTGTTTTGCAGTTGGTTTCCCAACTGACTTTCCTTTTCTCTTTGTAGGCTGGGCCTTTCTTCCAGACTCCAGCTCTACTTTTTCACCCTGTGCCTTGCACTGTGCTCTTGTTTTTACACACACCAGTTCAGGGATACCCAGCATGGCTGCATGGGTTTTTAGTTCTACCTCAGCCCATGCTGAGGACTCCAGGTCATTTCCAAGCAGACAGTCTACTGGGATGTTTGAGGAGACCACCACCTGTTTCAGGCCATTGACCCCTCCCCATTCTAAAGTTACCATTGCCATGGGATGTGCTTTAGTCTGATTGTCAGCGTTGGTGACTGTATAGGTTTTTCCAGTCAGGTATTGGCCAGGGGAAACCAGTTTCTCTGTCACCATGGTGACACTGGCACCTGTATCCCTCAGGCCCTCTACACTTGTCCCATTAATAAAGAGCTGCTGCCTGTATTTTTGCATGTTAGGCGGCCAGGCAGCTAGTGTGGCTAAATCCACCCCACCCTCAGAGACTAGAGTAGCTTCAGTGTGGACCCTGATTTGCTCTGGGCACACTGTTGATCCCACTTGGAGACTAGCCATTCCAGTGTTACCTGGATTGGAGTTTGGAGTGGAACTTTTCTTGGGACAGGCCTTGTCTCCAGTTTGGTGTCCAGACTGACTACAGTTTCGACACCAGACCTTTTTGGGATCAAAGTTTTTACCCTTGTACCCAGGATTGTTTGGTGAAGAGGCTCTGGGCCCACCCTCCTGTGCAGGTTTTTGGGGGCCTGTAGAAGACTCTTTACTATTTTTATTTTTGGCTGTCTCACCACCCTTCCCCTGGGGAGGTTTTGTGACCCTTTTCTTTTGGTCACCCCCTGTGGAAGTTTTGGACACCCTTGTCTTGACCCAATGGTCCGCCTTCTTTCCCAATTCTTGGGGAGAAATTGGTCCTAGGTCTACCAGATGCTGATGCAGTTTATCATTGAAACAATTACTTAACAGGTGTTCTTTCACAAATAAATTGTACAGCCCATCATAATTACTTACACCACTGCCTTGAATCCAACCATCTAGTGTTTTTACTGAGTAGTCTACAAAGTCAACCCAGGTCTGGCTCGAGGATTTTTGAGCCCCCTGAATCTAATCCTATACTCCTCAGTGGAGAATCCAAAGCCCTCAATCAGGGTACCCTTCATGAGGTCATAAGATTCTGCATCTTTTCCAGAGAGTGTGAGGAGTCTATCCCTACACTTTCCTGTGAACATTTCCCAAAGGAGAGCACCCCAGTGAGATTTGTTTACTTTTCTGGTTACACAAGCCCTCTCAAAAGCTGTGAACCATTTGGTGATGTCATCACCATCTTCATATTTAGTTACAATCCCTTTGGGGATTTTCAACATGTCAGGAGAATCTCTGACTCTAGTTATGTTGCTGCCACCATTGATGGGTCCTAGGCCCATCTCTTGTCTTTCCCTTTCTATGGCTAGGATCTGTCTTTCCAAAGCCAATCTTTTGGCCATCCTGGCTAACTGGATGTCCTCTTCACTGGAGTTATCCTCAGTGATTTCAGAGTTGTTGGTCCCTCCTGTGAGGGAACCTGCATCTCTGACTATTATTTGTGGAGTCAGGGCTTGAGAAGCCCTGCTCTCCCTAAGTAGGACTGGAGGGGGGGAATTTCCCTCCAAGTCACTATCTTCATCCTCTGAGTTGCCATCCTCAGAGGGGTTGGCTTTTTCAAACTCTGCCAAAAGCTCCTGGAGCTGTACTTTGGTAGGTTTGGAGCCCATTGTTATTTTCTTTAGTTTACAGAGTGACCTTAGCTCTCTCATCTGTAGATGGAGGTAAGGTGTGGTGTCGAGTTCCACCACATTCACATCTGTGCTAGACATTATGCTTCTAAAAGTTGGAATACTTTTTAAGAAACTAAAACTGGTTCTAGAATCTAATTCAAACTTTTAACAAACTTTTAAACTCTAAAAGAAATGCTAACAGGGACTAACACAAGGCCCTAGCAGGACTTTTAAGAATTTAGAAAACTTTTAAAATTGCATAAATCAATTTCTAATGACAATTTTGGAATTTGTCGTGTGATCAGGTATTGGCTGAGTAGTCCAGCAAATGCAAAGTCTTGTACCCCACCGCTGATCCACCAATGTAGGAAGTTGGCTCTGTATGTGCTATTTCAAAGTAAGGAATAGCATGCACAGAGTCCAAGGGTTCCCCTTAGAGGTAAAATAGTGGTAAAAAGAGATAATACTAATGCTCTATTTTGTGGTAGTGTGGTCGAGCAGTAGGCTTATCCAAGGAGTAGTGTTAAGCATTTGTTGTACATATACATAGACAATAAATGAGGTACACACACTCAGAGACAAATCCAGCCAATAGGTTTTGTTATAGAAAAATATCTTTTCTTAGTTTATTTTAAGAACCACAGGTTCAAATTTAACATGTAATATCTTGTTTGAAAGGTATTGCAGGTAAGTACATTAGGAACTTTGAATCATTTCAATTGCATGTATACTTTTCAAGTTATTCACAAATAGCTATTTCAAAAGTGGACACAGTGCAATTTTCACAGTTCCTGGGGGAGGTAAGTATTTGTTAGTTTTACCAGGTAAGTAAGACACTTACAGGGTTCAGTTCTTGGTCCAAGGTAGCCCACCGTTGGGGGTTCAGAGCAACCCCAAAGTTACCACACCAGCAGCTCAGGGCCGGTCAGGTGCAGAGTTCAAAGTGGTGCCCAAAACGCATAGGCTTCAATGGAGAGAAGGGGGTGCCCCGGTTCCAGTCTGCCAGCAGGTAAGTACCCGCGTCTTCGGAGGGCAGACCAGGGGGGTTTTGTAGGGCACCGGGGGGACACAAGCCCACACAGAAATTTCACCCTCAGCGGCGCGGGGGCGGCCGGGTGCAGTTAGAACAAGCGTCGGGTTCGCAATGGAAGTCAATGAGAGATCAAGGGATCTCTTCAGCGCTGCAGGCAGGCAAGGGGGGGCTTCCTCGGGGAAACCTCCACTTGGGCAAGGGAGAGGGACTCCTGGGGGTCACTTCTGCAGTGAAAGTCCGGTCCTTCAGGTCCTGGGGGCTGCGGGTGCAGGGTCTTTTCCAGGCGTCGGGACTTAGGTTTCAGAGAGTCGCGGTCAGGGGAAGCCTCGGGATTCCCTCTGCAGGCGGCGCTGTGGGGGCTCAGGGGGGACAGGTTTTGGTACTCACAGTCGTAGAGTAGTCCGGGGGTCCTCCCTGAGGTGTTGGTTCTCCACCAGCCGAGTCGGGGTCGCCGGGTGCAGTGTTGCAAGTCTCACGCTTCTTGCGGGGAGATTGCAGGGTTCTTTAAAGCTGCTCCTTTGGATAAAGTTGCAGTCTTTTTGGAGCAGGTCCGCTGTCCTCGGGAGTTTCTTGTCGTCGTCGAAGCAGGGCAGTCCTCAGAGGATTCAGAGGTCGCTGGTCCCTTTGGAAGGCGTCGCTGGAGCAGAGTTCTTTGGAAGGCAGGAGACAGGCCGGTGAGTTTCTGGAGCCAAGGCAGTTGTTGTCTTCTGGTCTTCCTCTGCAGGGGTTTTCAGCTAGGCAGTCCTTCTTCTTGTTGTTGCAGGAATCTAAAATCTTAGGTTCAGGGAAGCCCTTAAATACTAAATTTAAGGGCGTGTTTAGGTCTGGGGGGTTAGTAGCCAATGGCTACTAGCCCTGAGGGTGGGTACACCCTCTTTGTGCCTCCTCCCAAGGGGAGGGGGTCACATCCCTAATCCTATTGGGGGAATCCTCCATCTGCAAGATGGAGGATTTCTAAAAGTTAGAGTCACCTCAGCTCAGGACACCTTAGCGGCTGTCCTGACTGGCCAGTGACTCCTCCTTGTTGCTTTCTTTGTTCCCTCCAGCCTTGCCGCCAAAAGTGGGGGCCGTGGCCGGAGGGGGCGGGCAACTCCACTAAGCTGGAGTGCCCTGCTGGGCTGTGACAAAGGGGTGAGCCTTTGAGGCTCACCGCCAGGTGTTACAGCTCCTGCCTGGGGGAGGTGTTAGCATCTCCACCCAGTGCAGGCTTTGTTACTGGCCTCAGAGTGACAAAGGCACTCTCCCCATGGGGCCAGCAACATGTCTCTAGTGTGGCAGGCTGCTGGAACTAGTCAGCCTACACAGACAGTCGGTTAAGTTTCAGGGGGCACCTCTAAGGTGCCCTCTGGGGTGTATTTTGCAATAAAATGTACACTGGCATCAGTGTGCATTTATTGTGCTGAGAAGTTTGATACCAAACTTCCCAGTTTTCAGTGTAGCCATTATGGTGCTGTGGAGTTCGTGTTTGACAAACTCCCAGACCATATACTCTTATGGCTACCCTGCACTTACAATGTCTAAGGTTTTGTTTAGACACTGTAGGGGTACCATGCTCATGCACTGGTACCCTCACCTATGGTATAGTGCACCCTGCCTTAGGGCTGTAAGGCCTGCTAGAGGGGTGACTGACCTATACTTGCATAGGCAGTGAGAGGCTGGCATGGCACCCTGAGGGGAGTGCCATGTCGACTTACTCGTTTTGTTCTCACTAGCACACACAAGCTGGCAAGCAGGGTGTCTGTGCTGAGTGAGAGGTCTCCAGGGTGGCATAAGACATGCTGCAGCCCTTAGAGACCTTCCTTGGCATCAGGGCCCTTGGTACTAGAAGTACCAGTTACAAGGGACTTATCTGGATGCCAGGGTCTGCCAATTGTGGATACAAAAGTACAGGTTAGGGAAAGAACACTGGTGCTGGGGCCTGGTTAGCAGGCCTCAGCACACTTTCAATTGTAAACATAGCATCAGCAAAGGCAAAAAGTCAGGGGGCAACCATGCCAAGGAGGCATTTCCTTACAGGGCTCATGACAGATATACGAGGGGCATCTCAGCTACTGTTACAGCAATTCAGATGGCTCCTATTGCAGAGTTTTGAGGAGCCACCACATGGGGGCTGCACCTAGTACTTTTGTTAATCATTACAGGATTAAATAACAGATGGACTTAAAGGATATTTTTGGTTCTGAAGTCATTTTCTCTATCAAGGGAATAGAGGAAGGTTGTGTGTTTTGGAAATGTAAGATTAAAGGCTTAATTTGCTCATGCAGCCTTAGTTGTGCTAGAATTGTTTTGGTACATATCATAATATTATAAATTCACGTGAGGGAGGAATGAAGAGGTTATACTTTGTTCACTTACTGATAATTGCATTACTCCTAGTCCTACTCCCTTGCATCAATTCCTTAATTTCCTCCTTCTGCTCTTTTCCATTCTAGGCCAAGTACTGTTGGTTGTGCCTTGTGCACTCACAAACATGATGGGTGGAGGGCTCATTTAGATTATTGATTGTATGGTGATAAGTGTCGCTGGAGGCAATGCAGCCTCTTGATGTGATCATATGAAGCGAGGACGGAGGGGTCGGATTAATGCAAGTGCCTGTACGTAATTGAGGCATAACATAGTCTGTGTGGCAGAGATTCTATTTCTCATTAGTATTTCGGATTCTCAGAACAGCATTATCAATAAAGTATACACCAATACAGCTATCATGTGTTACATACATTAAAGCAGACAGTGTCATGCTTCAATGTTTCAGGACTGTGGCCTAGGTACACTACATCTGTCAGCTACTGTGTATCAGAAGATGGTACTATGTCAACCAAGTCTGGTGCTGACACCTGACTGCAAAGGTTCCACTGTGTGTGAAATTACTGTAACGATGAAGACAAGTGTTTGGTGTGCAGTCATGTGCTACTTTTGTTGATGAACAGAGCCACCTATCTCTGTTATGGCAGCCATTGCTAAAGGGAGAATTGGGCAGACAAACACACTCAGTTGATTTCAGGTTTAAGGCTGTGGCAACGCAGCTAGGGTAAGGGGCTCTTGGCTGGTTACATGTGAACATGTGCACACGTGTGTACACGTGTGTGGACTGCCCATGTGAGACTACCATCATGCACAGCCCAGAAACAGCACACACAGGTAGACTGCCACAGAGAGGACGCCACAGGGTTATATATTGACCCGGGATAGGCCTTATACTATTAGTGGGCACTTATAGGTAATGTCAATGTAATTTACTGTTTTGTCTGCAGTCACACTTTATTATATACATAGGGAAATATCTGCCTTAGAACGCAGTCTTGCTTCCCTTGGGTCTACAAAGTCCAGTGAGGTATGAAGCTGGGGAGGAAAAGATGCACACAGTTCATATTCGCATGTCCTGAGATCATAGTTGTACATTTACATTTTGCCCTAGTAGAGGGAATTAAGGGCCTGATTCTGACCCTGGCGGCCGGTGACCGCCAGGGTCACCGGCCACGGGAGCACCGCCGACAGGCTGGCGGTGCTCCTGCCGGTTTACCGCTGCCCTTCTGAATCCTCCATGAACAGGATGGCGGTAGGGGGTGCCGCGGGGCCCCTGGGGGCCCCTGCAGTGCCCATGCCAATGGCAAAGTATTTCAGTGTCTGCTATGCAGACACTGAAATACGCGACGGATGCCACTGCACCCGTCGCACCTTCCCACTACGCCGGCTCAATTCTGAGCCGCGTCCTCGTGGGAAGGTTGATTTGCCCTGGGCTGGCGGGCGGCCTTTTGGCGGCCGCCCGCCAGCCCAGGGCAAATCTCAGAATCACCGCAGCGGTCTTTCGACCGCGGTGCGGTGTTCTGACGGGGTTACTTTGGCGGGCGGCCTCTGCCGCCCGCCAAAGTAAGAATGACCCCCTAAGTCTGTCTCACACAAAAATAAATACTTAGTAGTGATTCTCTCAGCTCCTGAGGGGGGAAGGGTGGAGATTAAAAGCTGCATCTGTTAATAACCTGTCACACTGTTCAGTGTGCCTTGGCTGTCCACAGCCCTCGTACAAAGGCGGGAGCCTAGATAACTGGAGTCAGCATAGTAGGAGGGGTCCTCATTGGTGTTTTGGTGGGGGAGGCCCTGGTAGTGATGTCAGCAAGAGTCTGAGCCGAGCCTCCAAGAGCAGATGTGACCAGCGACTAATGGATGACACCATCTTGAACTTTCCCAGCGTGCTGGGCAGGAGGGTTAGACAGGGGTGAAGAGGAGATGTTACATCCTAGGAATGGCCAGGGCCTGGCCTCTAGAACCTTCCACCCACTTTTAAGAATTCTTGCACAAGGGAGAGAAAAAGCTGTTGGTGCTTTTTGCTTCTGGGCCCTGGGACTGCAACAGCCATGGACAACAGGGAGAACAAACACCCTGATGCCCAAAAGGAATAAGGGCTATGCCCCCAGTTGGCCCCAGGAGCAGTGGGCCTCTCGAGGATCCAGTGAGGCTGGCCCTCTTACTCCTATAGGGACCAGTTGGAGGAAAACTCTGAACTCCTGTGCCCAGACACAGATTCAAGGAGGAAAGGTGGCACAGACAGCCAGTGGAACCCACTCCCTGCAAGGTATACCATATTTTAGGCAAGGAGACCTCCAGCACCCACAAAGGAGGGGTTTAATGGCTGCCTTAATTGTGTCATGATAATGTATAAAGAAGGCACATAGAGTGCAGCACCTTCCAGGGGTTGGTTTTGTGGCTGAATTTAATGCTGCCTGAAAGTGGCACCCTCTAGGGGTTGTTTTTATGGTTGCCGTTATGTGGTCTGAAAGTATATAAAAGCACGCAGACATGTTATGTTAATTTTAAAATGCTTTATTAATATAACAATGTTGACAACGGCTACTGATCAAGTTTTATATATGCTATTGACATTAATTATTGGATCTACATATGGTTATTCTTGCTTAGTGCATTTGCGCACACAATTATGGTATTTTTAATATGTAGTTTGCTGTTCTTGTAATATGGTGAGCCCTTGTTAAAACCAATAGACTGTTGTAGCTATCACAATACCCCATTTTTTTATATGTTGTCTTGTGTAGGTGGGGGAGTCACTCTGATTTTATGGGTCATTACCCTTTGAGTTCAAATGTGATTTTGTAGTGACATAGGGTGTCATAGGGTATTTTTGATCTGGTTTATTTATATATTAGTAAAACAAAGCATAATATTTATTCATGTGTATAATATGTAGGAAGCTGGCCTGGTGTGTGGTGAGCACCTATGTTGTTGTCACTTTATACCAGGTCCAGGTATCACCTATTAGTGAGGTGTAGGCTGTGTCTAGGAAACCAGGGCTCTCTAGAGGTAGCTGTGGATGAGCAGCCAAGACTTATCTAGGAGACATGCAAAGCTTATGCAATACCACTGTGATCACACAGCACTTACACACATGAGGGCACCACACAGTGTCACAAAAATAAAGATACTTCATTGTGGTAACACAAATACCAAAATACTGTATCTGCAATACCTCAACTGGAGGTGAGTAAACACACTAATATGAACACATTACAAGTCAAACGTCGGGCCCCAACTCAAGAAAGTGGAATCGGTAGAGGGGACCAGGGAGAACTAGGAAGCCTACAAGGTAAGTATTTGAGTGCCCCCCAGCAACCAGGAGAAAAGAGGTAAGTATCTGGTTTTCCCCAAACCCACCAACAGGACTTCAGAAGAGGATAATGCAAGATTCAGACAAGTCTACAAGAAACCAAAGGTGGATCCTAGAAGAAGACCTGTAAGGGAAGGAGACTATATCCAGTTCACGTAGGAGTGTCCGGTAATGGCAGGAGCCACTACCCACCCATCTCTGGATGCAGGAGCAGGTCGACAGTGGACGAAGACAGTCAGCAGTGCAGCACTAGAGCAGCTGAAGAGTTCCAGAAGTGATGCAGTTGATGTCCCACTTCGGAAGAAGGATTGCAGTCAGTCTGAGGTGTGGAAAAACCACCAACAATCCTTGGGAAAGGCAACTTTTGTGGAAGAAGAAATGAAGAGCTACTGGGGACCAGCAAGGACCAGGGGGACTCAACCCATGAAGGGGAGTCCCTCGTGACTCTCAGCAGTGAGTAGAGTCACAGGAAGAGGAGGCAGCCCCGACATGCGACCCACAGGCAGCAAGAACAGGAGTCGAGGTGAGGCCCATGCAGTACACCTAGAAAGGAGTCCCACATTGCTGGAGAAGCACACAGAGGACTGTGCATCACAGGGAAGAGTGCTGGGGGCTGGGGCTACATGGAGCCTTCAGGTCTATTGGAGGAGATGCCAACAAGCTGTGGTAGTTGCAAGAGATACAGTGCATGGGGTACTGTCCTGCATGAACAGGCAAGGGCTTACCATCTCCAAAGTTGGAAAGCTGGTAGAGAGGAGCGAAGGGACCACTCCAGACCACCACCCCTGATGCAGGATCCACACAGCTCTGAAGGAGAGGAGATCCATACAGCCCATCGTCGTTGCAGTTGGTGCCTGGGAATGCAGGGGAGTGACTCCTTCACTCTAATGGAGATCCTTCTTTCTTCTCAAGCAGACTGAAGACTTGTCACCCTCAGAGGATGCACATCCAGGGAAATGCCACAGTTGCTAGAAGGAGCTGTGTGAACAATGTTGCAAGCAGAGTCGTCGATGTGGATGCAGATTGTCGGTTCCTGGAGGGTCCAGTTGCAGTTCCAGTGCCCAGAGGTGAAGCAAACGATGCAGAGGGATCCTGTTGGAATCTTGCATGTCAAATCTGAGGACTCATCCAAGAGGGAGACCCTAAATAGCCCAGGAAGGAGGATTGGTCACCTAGCAGTGTGACCACGTATCAGGAGGGGGCTGTGATGTCACCTGCCTGTCCTGGCCACTCAGATGCTCCCAGAGGCCTCTGCCTACCTTGGATTCAAGATGGCAGAATCAACTGGCCACCTGGAGGGGCTCTAGGCACCACCCCTGGGGTGGTGATGGACAGGGGAGTGGTTATTCCTCTTTCCATTGTCCAGTTTCGCTCCAGAGCAGGGACTGAAGGTCCCAGGACTGGTGCAAACCGGTTTACGCAAGGAGGGCACCAAATGTGCCCTTCAACGCATACCAGTCAGTGGCTTGGGTAGGCTACCCATCTCAAGCCATGTGACACCTATTTCTAAGGGAAATGGTGTTACCTCCCTCTCCCACAGGAAATCCTTTGTTCTGCCTTCCTCTGCTTGAGCTGGTCAAGCAGCAGGAGGGCAGAAACTCATCTGAGGGGTGGCAGCAGCGTTGGATGCCAAGAAAACCACAGGAAGCTGGTAGGAGCAATGCTGGAGTTCCTCTAAGGAGCCCCAGAGTGCATGGAATCATACAGCCCATACTGGCAACAGTGTTGGGGTATGATTCCAGCATGTTTGATACCAAACATGCCCAGGTTCGAAGTTACTATTAAGTAGCTGGACACAGGTAGTGAGTGATCTGTGCCCAGTACACGCGTAAAATGGTATCCCCGCACTTACGAATTCCAGGATAATGGAGCTGGAGTTCATAAGGGCACCTCTGCTCATGCAGGGGTGCCCTCACATACAGGTACCTGCACCCTGCCATCTGGGCTAGGAGGGTCTACCATAGGGGTGACTTGCAGTGACCTAGTGCAGTGACCTGAAGTGATAGGGTGCATGCACCTTTTCATGCAGGCTGCAATGACAGGCTTGCAGTCACACTGTACATGGGCTCCCATGGTGGCATAATACATGCTGCAGCCCATAGGCAAATCCTGGTGCCCCAATGCCCTGTGTACCTGGGTACCATATACTAGGGACTTATATGGGGGTACCAGTATGCCAAATGTAGGGTGGGTGAAGTGCCAAGCAACCACATGTAGATCCAGAGAGCACAGTCACTGAGGTCCTGGTTAGCAGGATCCTGTGAACACAGTCAAAACATACTAACAGGCAAAAAGTGGGGGTAACAATGCCAAAAAGAGGGTACTTTCCTGTATAATGAATATACTTTTCCTTTTCTAAAGAAACGGAACTGACTGGACAATCATTTATTCAGAGTTCTTACTGTTTGATAGTGAATGGCGATTACTATCCCGCATCACCTCCTCTTAACAAGCCTTGGGCGGCTCTGCTTCACTAACCTGAGAGAGTCAAGTGGTACAATGGGGTGCTTGGTTCCCAGTAGGGATAAGTTGTGGACCTATTACTTGCACAGACCCCACATCCTGCATAACTAATAACCCAATTTCCTTCAACATCCATTTGCTAGTACACGGCACCAAAGAGCTTTGGTCAGGAATCAAACAAAATAAAGCAATGCAGTTTGGTTTTGAGTGTGTTTCATGTTATCTTGTGATATTTTGAACGCCTGCTAGTTGCTGAAGGCAGTAGATAACATGAGCATTAGTAAATTCATTCCATTAGGCACAGTAACAGCTTTTGTTTGGCAGATAAGTAAATCATTATAAAATACTGTACCGCACTGTGTTCTGACAGTCCAACTGTATACACCTCCAAGCAGCCTCATTGGAGCAAACTCTTACCTTAGAGTTTCTACAGCAAAGATTTAAAACAAGATTTGTGGTAACAAAACAAATTATGCCTTAACCTATGTCTTGTCATACACATCCTACGGGTATTGAACTCAGGCAGCAAACTAATACATAAACTGAATTACACCCACCCCATACCAGAGTTCAGGTCTAACTACGTAGTAATATAACATGCTTGTTGTATTGCTGCGTTGCATATTGTTAATCTCTGTGAGATGTGTACAAAGGCGGTTTATGCCATTGTTGCGTTGTATGTTCTAAATAATTGTAATGACAGTAAACACTTTCACTATTGCTGTACAATTAGTTTTATTATCCCTTTAAATAGAGGTGTTTCGTAATTTAGGTTAAAGCCTTGTCATTGGAAAGCGAAAAGGTCTGCTTATAAATGGCAATAATGATCAGACCTATTGGCTTTGAAAATCCTTGTTTAAACATTAATGCAAAAATCACGATCACATAATAAGCTCAATTGTAACCTTATAGGATATTTAAACACACGGCTGCACTGAATGATACCATGGGAAGCAATTTTCTTTTCAACGTTGCCTAATATGTATTTTAAAATGATGCATTGTTCATGCTGTGAATCTCATAAAATGTTCATGATACCCATTTTACACATGGTTAACCTTTGAGTTCACCGCCAGATTATTGCTAGTCATAATAGCTCAGCTCACTTTCATGTTGTAATAACCCGCCAAACTCGGTTTGACCCCGAAAGGAAAATAGGTTGGTTAAAATAGCAGTCTGTGGACCCCTTCACACACATGCTTGCAGATCACGATGTATACCAAGGATTTGTTATTCTTGGCGCTTCAGTTAGAAGTGCTAATTATGTTAAACGTGTTTGTAGAACAAATTAAGTTTAAGTACTTTGGCAAACTTTTCCATCTAAAAAAATAAATGTCAGAGAACTTGTACCATCTTAAACTACCTTTTTCCCAAGAAAGTTGGTATTATATAGCCCGAACCTAGCTGAAATGCTGCACATTAAAAGGAGGGAGGAAACAAGATCACATGTTTAAGGAGGCTAAGATGATAAAATGTTGAATCAAGTGCTGAGGCTGGGCCAGTGATTCATCTGTAAATGAATGAGTGCTGGTGGCCAGAGCTCTGCTCAGAAGCCGGTGGCATTACACATTGGCCGCAGAATTCCAAAGCTGAGAAACCTTCAATTTATCTCCGGCCTCTTTAATTCAATACCATACACCCCCTCTCCCTTTATCTCACTCTTGCAGGCTCTAGTTTTCTCCCTAGGTGACAGTTTTTCCGTCTTTCTCTTCCTTCTCTCTCTGTCTTTCCGCTTTGTGTGATTCTCCGTCTCTTGCTATTGGTAGATATCACATGCGGATAAATAGGTTCTGGTCCCCAAAAATAGGTGCTTGTAGCCCCCACCGGCAACCACAAGCCTAAAGTAGGCACTCGGCTATGTCAGAATCCAGAATCCCTTGTTTCAAAGTCCCCAACGGATCCATTAGAGCACATATCCTCCCTTGTCTGTGTTGTGTGCGTAAAATGGAATGTTTATGTATGTGTGCATGGAACTAATCTATTAATTAAAATTGTGTTATAGAATGAAATCAAAGGAAACACCTTTCAATTGACCAACATTTTCATGTCTGCTGCTAAACTGGAATTTGAGACGTATCTTTTCATTAAAGATGTCTACCCTCATTCAAAAATTGTACAATGCTACAAGGTTATTTTTTTTTAAATTATCTTTGATCCATTTCCTTTTTAACTCTTAATTTTGTGTTGCCTCCATTTACTTTTGTTGTATGCATGTCTTCCGAAATAATTTACAGATGCCTTACCTATGGTTCCCGACTCATTTCAAAATGTCAGTGTGAATGACACACACATGCATACACTGGTGTTGTTTTTATTGAAACATAACTAGATCTTTAGAAAAGTGTGAAATTACATGTTTGTGCTAAAAAATGGACGTCATTGAAGCGACGAGAACCTAACAAATATTCAGTGTTGGTTATTTATTTTTGATTGACAGATTTATTGCAGTTGTTCAAGCTTCTTCCTGGAACATCCAGAATTTCAAAGTCAGAGTATGGAAAGCAATGAATTCTTTGCTGGTGTAAAGGTAAAGACGAATAATTCTGAAATATGCTTCCAAAAAGGAATCTCATTATGGTGAAATTATCTTGTTAATTGTGTACCACATCTGTGCAAGAGTTTGTGTCATCTGGGTCTACAATGGAAGAATAGTCTAGCACCAGTATTGTGGAACGTTTACAAAAGACCAAAAGTACATACAGTTTCGTTGAAACACAGGACCTCTTCATCTTAGGTTTTTTTGTTTTTTTCCTATGCCTCAATTTTCTTTTATACTCAGCTAGAAATCTTTCCGGATTGATTTACTATTAGGATTGCATATAACTATTCTTTTCGTTGGAGTTTTTTTTATTACGAATTCCAAATCAAGTATTGTTTTGATTCTGTTTCCCTTTAGCAATACTACTTTTCTCTTCAAATTTGTCAAATTCAGCACCTTCTTGATCAGGGTCTCCACCAAGACCATTTTGGGTGACATCAGGTTTTTGTCTTGAAACAAGAATATTGTTTTCCAGTTTGATGCCAGATTTCGAACATATAATGGGCTTAAAATTATTAATATCTGATCAGCAGGAAACCTCAATAGTTTCCACTGCATCTGTAAGACAAATGTTTGCAAAGAGAACAAGCATTTTCAATGCAACGGGTCTCGCATTTGCTGTAGTTAGAGCTATTAGCGTTGTAAACTCCTAACCGGACTTTTCATGCCACACAAACTAAAAGAAAAAAAAACACAGCATGATCGCACTATGTAAAATGCAGCAGAAAACAGAAAAACTGAGCGCTATGTAAACCCCAGCGCGATCGAGCTGGGTGGGAAATAAACAGATAAAGTAGTCCATAAACCATGCTGAAAACATCGAGCCTCGTATTTTTCAGTAGTTTACCAGTGCTGTGTAGGTGGGCTAAACACTGGAAAAGGCATGACGTATGCATGCCTTTCCGACATGAAAGCAAGCTGATTTTAAAAGGCAAACCCACAAACCAATGAAAGTGACGGATGTGACATGGGCATGGTTGGAAGCCCAAGGAGAGATTACTACAGGGGACGGAGCGCTTTGCGCTCGCCCCTAAAAAGGGGTTCTGCGGTCTGGCTTCTACCAGTGTCACAATTTGAAACTTTTTGTATTGTTCAGAAAAATCCATTTTCATTAGAGTGGGCAAAAAAACACACATCAACAATTCAGTTAGTGGCTTTTGCAAGTGCAGTTCCGATTATTGCACTTCAACCTGTAATCTAAGAAAAAAATGTTCAGAAGTTGCATTTTTCTTCAATTATTTTTTTCAGTTGCTTCCTGAATCATTTACTATCTCCGAAGATGGAAGAGAGTACAGACTGAACATTCAGAGTACAGTGCCCATTCCTTGCTCGGAAATCAGCCAAGTGGGCCATGATTGCGGGGTCTTGTTAAAGCTTCAAACAGTCAATGAAGGTACAGTACAAAGCAACAGATTTTATCATGAAAATGTTTTCTTTGGACGAAAGAAACACCGGTGTTGCTTAAAATATAGCAAGTGAGTGCTTTCATCAGTACTTTTTGTTTGACTCGCCAAAAAGTAACGAAAGATGAGATATTTAACTCATCCAGTAATTATTGTCTCCATTAGATATCATTAAACTCGGAATTGTAATCACTGATCAAATATGGATTAACACAAGGGTCCAACCAACCAACTTGTAAATAGGGCAATAGTCTTTCATTCGTCTGAATTATATGAAACACTGCTTTGAGAATAATAATTTAATGTCTAGAGGTTATTCAAATAGTAGAGCACACTAGATATTTTTATCATCAATTTGTATAACCAGTTTAGTCACCAAGAATATATAAGGTACAATAAATGTAAGTTCTTCTGAATAAACGTGCAAAATGTTCTACACATTTGTATTTTTCAACAACATTAGGGACTCAATTTAAACATATTTTACATAGCAACTTTGCATTTTGGTGTACACAAAGTTCAATCTGCAAGTTCTAATTCCATATCCTGTTTCTTAGAATGAGTAGCAGCAGACCTTTAGGCATGTAAATTAAGCTAGCAACTTTTAGAAGTCCAAATGTACATCAATTATTTAGCAGTGGTAACAAGAGGGTTAATGGGGATGACTAAGAGGGGGGACACTGTGGTTTGGGTAATGCCAAAAGAAATTGGACTGATGGTACACATTGGAAAAAGAGAAAAGATGTTGAGGTGTAATTCTACCTTAACCATATCCCAGTAGATTATCCACCAACATGAAAATAGTTTAGAGTGAGGGTTACAAACAGTGTTATGTATTTACTTTCATAAGGTTGTATGAAAGTATTCATTGTCATAGGTTGCTCTTGACTGATAATGATCACACTGAATTTTTCTTCCAAACAGACGAAGACCAGTTGGATCTAAATCTGGCTCTTTCTTCTTGTCAAGTGGCTCTCCGGCAAATGTCATGCTATAACAGCACCTGCAGCCATGCTAGTCTCAATTTCACTGCTGTGACAGACTTCACCCGAGATGGAGACCGAATGACCAATATAAGGGTGGAACCAATTGTTAGTGATAACTTCCTCTGGAATGGATATGCCCCAAAAGGCATACAGGTTGGCATTAGTTAATAATTGTTAATAACTGTGTGTAAGTTTTGTTACTTAAACATCCAAGAGTACAATTCATTCATTGAATTAATTATAGAGATCCACGGTCATTGTGAGGACATTTAAAGTAATGAATAAATACAAATTAAAAAGATAAAAAGATAAATCTTCCTTGATTGACTGTAAGGCACCCTTTCTCTTAGAGACTATGATCGTCATCAATATAAATTAGCAATCAGTTCAATGTGCCCCGAGGTTTCAATCCAACACTCACATTGAACATTTAGGAATTAAAAATAATGATAAGTCAGTATAAGCATACTGCCAAAAAAATAAATGTTTGTGCATGTATGATGAGAGTAAGGCAAACAATATTGTTCTCACTGGAGATAGTATTATGGATATTAAGATTTCCCTTGTAGCAGTATTAAAACACTAAAGACCATCATCCTATCCAAAATAATTTCATATATTCACATTTCCATTCAATTCTGAAAAACTCATAAAATAGTGTAATATATTGTGAGTTTAGGTAGCTAATTACTAAATTGAAATCATAAATATACCGTATGGAGATAAACATTAACAATATTATACATCCATTACCAGTGAGAATTACTTTGAATTAGAATTAAAGAATGAGATGTATTGTAAATCCTCAATGAAACAGCTGAACTACTGTTACATGATGCTAGGAGCGTAACTGCCAATTATGAATTTCTCTAATGTCACTACTGTCCTCACCACCATTGATATGGTGGCAGATTTGTTGCCTAATGAAAATATTAGGGTAGTGAAAACAATACTTATGCTGTTATCATTGCTGCCATCACCAACCTGACCCTTTTGCTTTGATTAATTTCTCAGCTGCAATCGTTTTCTGCCTAAGGTCTAAGCAAGGGGCCTTGTGCTCTTCAACCAGAGTTTTTAAGTGCAGTGCAAGTGCTTGGAGTACCAAATGTCAAGAGAGCAGTAACTGCTACCACCTCTTAATATTTTTAGTTGATGTCCTTTTGAGCCTACTGATCCCCAACGTCTAGGAGCGCTTGTCATAGTGCAAGAACATGGAAAGTAAATAAGGTTTATAACCTCAACATGCTAGGACACATCCCCACATGCAAGGGAGACTAGTATGCAAACAATGGTGATGAACCTCTATTTTAGGGGGACATTTCGAGTAACCATGTTTGCTAATGCAAATTATGGCAGTTAATATGTTTTCCAGTGTTTTCAAAGTTTCTATTGCCACCATAGTATTTTTCTCCCACTGGCCCATCTGGAAGGCATTCAGAAATTGATGCTGAGAATCCCCTGCTGAGAGAAGGGGTCCTCTAGACATTCCAGATGTTCTTCCGTCACTTTGGCTGGTGTGAGGACATTCAGCCATCTTATTAGATGCAATTTGTGAACACTAGGTTATAAATCAAATCCTTGGTGTTGGAAAATGGGTTATTGGTAAGGGCAGGTAGGTACCTACACCTAGCAACAAGCCACTAACCTCCACCTAGGTACAGTTAGGTCTCAGTAAATTAATCCCAGCTCAACCCTTGGTAGCTTGGCAACGAGCGTCAAGGCTTAACTTAGGAGACAAAGTGTAAAGCATTCAAATATCACAAAACAGTAATTAAATAAAACACAGGAAACAGTTTAAAAATCCAAAACCAATTTATAAACATAGTTTATATTTTTATCTTTAAAATGACACCAAAACGAATAAAATCGGATAAAGGGAACCGGAGATATGAATTTTTAAAGAATTATTACTTTTCTAGCGCTTAGAAACAAAAAGCGCCAATCGGGTCATCTGGTTGCACCTCGACCGGGGCAAAGTCAAACTTTCAGGCCGACCGCGATGGAGCCCTGCTCGGCTACAGATCGCGGGTGGCCTCGGTTAAAAAGTTACCTTCTGACTTAGTCTTTATTTTGAAGATTTTTCTTCAAGCTGGACGAACCTGCCAGTCGAATCCGACCTCCTGGAGCCCTTGTCCGGATACCCGATGTGGGTTTCCTCGGTGGAGACTTTTACCTTCGGACTTAGTCGTTTTTTCGAGATGAAAATCCTTCGACCGGGGTAAACCTGGATCTTGACCCGACGTCCATGGAGCCCTTCTCGGATACGATGGCTGGGAGGTCCCGGTCAACTTTTTACCTTCGGACTTAGTCTCTTTTTTGGATGTTTTTCTTTACCGGGACGAACCACGAAGTCAGGCCGGGTCGCGGTTGAGGCAAGCCGGCTAGAATTTCCGCGGCAGGTCGGTCCCTCTCTGGAGCTTTTTTCCAAAAATTCTCAAATCTTTTCCAAACTTCTGGGGCTTCACCCAGATGTTCTTTTAAGGTTCTTTTGGGGTCCACAGCTCACCCTAAGGGTCCAGAAGTTCTGTGATGGTCCTAGGGGGGTGCGGACTTCAACTCCCAGAATGCACCTGGCGCAAACTCCTTTTTGGCCACTGGACAGTGGTCAGCTGGTCGCTTTCTTCAGGAGTTGGTGCAGGGGACTCTGGTTAGCAATTTTTCACCTGTAGCAAACAGGGAGTCCCTCCTTGAACCAGTTGAAGCCAGGCAAAGTCCTTCTTGTGGTGAAGCCCAAGTGTGCAGCTGGTGCAGTCCTTCTGAGTGCAGGGTCCAGGTGCAGGCCAGGGGTCCAGCAGGGCAGTCCTTCTTCTTCTTTAGTTCCTTTCTTGTTGAATTCTGGAGGGGATCTGAGGTGTGGGTGCAGGTCTGCCAGTTTTATCCTTGCTCCTGGGTGAAAAGCAGGGGGGCCCTGGTTCTCCAATCAGGGACGGGGTCGTCCCCCTGTGATGACCACTTCCTGGGAAGTGTGGCAAAAATCCATCCCAGAAGGCAACAGTCTCTAAAAATCCAACATGGATGAATCTGATTTTTGGAGGTTACATCTGGCTGAGCCCACCCACTGGTGTGGCTAAAAATCATAAACACACCCCTCTCCTGCCCTCTCCTAATCTAATCAAGGGGGCACCTAATTGTCTGGGGTTGCAGGATGTGGGGGTGTTGCTGGGTGCTCCAAATGTCCTTCTCTGCCTTTGAAGACCAGTTTGGCAGCCCTCCCCCTTCCTGCCTCACCATCTGCTGAGGGGAGATTCTCTCCCCCAAGCACATTCCTTTGTGTGAAGTCAGGCCACTTCACACCTCATCAAGGTAGCCTGGCAGAAGCTGCTGCAGGCTGGCTAATCAGAGCACAGCAGCAAAAACAATGCAGAGCTGAAATTGGCAACTTTTTAGGTAAAGTCTAAACTTTTTACCTGAACTAGTTATATTAAATCCAACAACTGGAAGTTGTGGGATTTATTACAACAATCAATTTGATACCAAATTCTTGGTATGTAACATTTAAGGAGACTTTAAAATTTAAAATAAAGTCTGCCCATTCTAGCCTATGAAGGCCATTTACTTCCATGAGGGAAAAACGAATTTGGCTGTTTTTACCTCACCAGGGCTTATAAATCTATTTTTATAAAGTCCCTGCTTATAGTTACATGGCACCCAGCCCTAGGGGCACATAGGGCACACCTTAGGGGTGACTTATATGTAAAAATAAGGTAGTTTAAGACTTTGGAAGTACCTTTAATTCCAAAGTCGAATTTGCATATAACTTTAATTTAAAAGCAGCCAGCAAGGCAGGCTTGCTTTTAAAATGACACTGGGCACCTCAGCAATGCACCTAGGTGTGCACCACCTATGCTGTGGTCCCTAAACCTACATGCCCTACCATATACTAGGGACTTATAGGTAGGTTAACTTAGCCAATTATAATTAGCCTAATTTGCATATCCATTTTACACAGAGCACAGGCCCTGGGACTGGTTAGCAGTACCCAGGGCACCATCAAAGTCAGGAAAACACCAGCAAAAAGAGGAAAATGGAGGCAAAAAGTTAAGGGGCCTCTGCAATCAGCCCTGTTTTCTCACACAACCCCCCCCCAGCCCACACGCCCAGGAGACTCAGCCCAACCCTGGGAGAGTCTTCCTGGCTTGTTAGGCGAGGAAGACAGTGAAGAAAATTGGCTGTCCCTTTGCAGGGCCTACTCTGCCTTATATCCTTCTGTCAGGATCACTCCCTATGGGTAGTGAAGCCATCCCAACAGTAAAAGGACCCAACTCAAACTGAAACTTTCCTCTAGGGGGGTCTTCCTCCTTTCTCTCTGCCAACTTGGGTAGTGAGGTGCCCACCTCCCCTACTCCAAACTTTGCTAGGGCAACACCTAGCTTACCCAAAGAGGTCACCCAACACTTGAGCAACCTCACCATGAACAATAGGGTCAGGGGGCCTACTTTGCTATTGGCCCTGGGGTCTGCCTCCCAGGCCAAGTACATTGCTGCCAGGAAGGCTAGCACCCAGCAGAGGCTACTGACAGCTGTCAGTACCCAGAACCACACCCTAAGCTCTCCACTGACAGGTGGCTGAGCTGCTTTAGGGGCATCTTTGGGGTCCTGGCACCCCTCTTGCTGTCTAGAGTGGGGGGCTACCACCTCCTGTGGCAGACACCCTCCTTCCACTCTCCCTTCTGTCAGTGCAGGGGCAACACCTTGCATCTGGACAGCTGCCTGACTACTCAGGACTTCCTTGGGGTCAGGTGAGGCCTCACCAGTGCCAACTCTGGGCTCCCCCCTTACTGGGGCAGAAGGCCCTTGGCTCCCTGGAACTCTCTTTAAGAGTGGCCTACCCTTCCTTTTCTTCTTTCCTTTTCTTGGGGACCCCTGTCTCCTAACTGTAGGGACTGACTCCCCAGGACTTTGGGTTGGGGGGGCGCCCTGGGCGACCACCCCATCTGTGACCAGACTCACCTCTGGGAGGTCATTGCCCAGGATACAATCTAGGGGAAGGTCAGCACTGACTACCACCCTAATCCAGTCAAGGATACCCTCCCTCTCTAGGGGCACTATGGCTACAGGTTTGGAGGTGACCTCCCCTGTGGCTATCCTGACTTTCTTTGTCTTTCCTGGGACATACATGTCTGGGGTCACTAACCGGTCACTCACTATAGTGTGACTGGCACAGGTGTCTCTCAGGCCAGTGGTAGGGATCCCATTCACTTGAATGTGGTGGAAGTGCCTACTCCCACCCTCAGGGATCACCAGCTTACCATCTGGTCCTGTCTCCCAGCACAATGCTAGGAGGACTTCATCATCTGAGGAATCCTCCTCTATGGCTACACTGGACAGCCCAGTGCTAACCACCTTCTTTGGACAGGCTGCATCTCCTCTGAAGTGACCTGTCAGCTGACAGTCAAAGCAAGCCCTACTGTCCAAGAGCTTTTTTAACCCTGGGTCTAACTGTCTCTGCTGGTCTGCGTGGGAGTGGGATTTACTCTCCTCCTTCTTAGGGTTCTGGGGTACAGAGGGAGTCTCTGTGGTGGGCTTACCACCTCCCTCCTTAGGTTTTTGGGGACCTGTCCCCCCCTTCTTGGAGTCTCCCCCCTGGGACTTGACAACCACCCTGGTTCTCAACCACTCATCAGCTGCCTCCCCTAGCTCTCTAGGGTTGGTCTGCTTAGAGTCCACTAGATGCTGGCGTAACCTTTCTTGGGTACAATTGGTCAAGATGTGCTCTCTCATGATCAGATTGTATAACCCCTCATAAGTATCTACTTTGTTACCAATAATCCAGCCCTCTAGTGCCTTTAGTGAAATGTCCACAAAGTCAACCCAAGACTGGGTACTGACCTTCTGGGTGTCCCTGAACTTCATTCTATATTGCTCTGGGGTCAGACCAAACGTCTTGGCTAAGCACCTTTTCATACTAGGGTATGAATCTGCCTCCTCCCCCCTTAAGGTCAGAAGCCTATCCCTCCCTGAGTTGGGGACCAACTCCCACAAAAGGGAACCCCAGTATTGAGGCCTAACCCTTCTCATTTGGAGTGCCCTCTCAAAGGCCCCCAGCCACTTATCTATGTCATCCCCCTCTACATAAGCAGGAACCACCCCCTTGGGTAATCTGGGGCAAACTCCCCCACCCATGGACACCTCAGCTTCTTTATCGCTGCTTCCATCTCTTTTCTCTTTGTATGCCCACTTTTTCTTTTATAGGGCCAGCTTCTCTGCTTCCAAAGCTATATATGCTAGCTGGGCCTCCAGCTCTCTTTCTCTGATGGATGGGTTCTCTCCTCCTGAAAGGACCCCCTTCCCACCACTAGCTTTGGATCTGCCCCTAGTGACTGTATTTACTGAAGACCGTTCTTCCTCATCCTCACTTGGGCTCAGATGCCTTCCCTCCCCTGAGTGGTTAGAGCTTGCATCCTCCCTTCTTTCTCCCTCCTCTGGAGCTTCTTCTGACTCTACCTCTTGGGCCTCAGCCCATGCTGTCAGGGATGTTATCAGGATTTGCTTCCTGAGATCAGTGGTTGCAGGCAACCCTCTTTCAATACACAACCCCCTAAGCTGGACTACTGTCAGTGTGGGTAGGCTAGCCAGATCAAGCTCCATGGTTCCCTAGTTTTGTGTCAACAAAAACTTTTTGCAAAAATTGGAAACAAGAATTTAGAAAAATTACAAAAATTCAATAATTGAAATTAATCCAAATTAAAAATTAAAAACAATTTTTGCACTAGGACAATTTAAAGGATTTTCAATTTGTTTTACCTAAAACTGTAACGTGATATTGAACACAAGTACAGGATCCCGTCGCTGCTTCCAATTATGTTGGAAAATGGGTTATTGGTAAGGGCAGGTAGGTACCTACACCTAGCAACAAGCCACTAACCTCCACCTAGGTACAGTTAGGTCTCAGTAAATTAATCCCAGCTCAACCCTTGGTAGCTTGGCAACGAGCGTCAAGGCTTAACTTAGGAGACAAAGTGTAAAGCATTCAAATATCACAAAACAGTAATTAAATAACACACAGGAAACAGTTTAAAAATCCAAAACCAATTTATAAAAATAGTTTATATTTTTATCTTTAAAATGACACCAAAACGAATAAAATCGGATAAAGGGAACCGGAGATATGAATTTTTAAATAATTATTACTTTTCTAGCGCTTAGAAACAAAAAGCGCCAATCGGGTCATCTGGTTGCACCTCGACCGGGGCAAAGTCAAACTTTCAGGCCGACCGCGATGGAGCCCTGCTCGGCTACAGGTCACGGGAGGCCTCGGTTAAAAAGTTACCTTCTGACTTAGTCTTTATTTTGAAGATTTTTCTTCAGCGGGACGAACCTGCCAGTCGAATCCGACCTCCTGGAGCCCTTGTCCGGATACGCGATGTGGGTTTCCTCGGTGGAGACTTTTACCTTCGGACTTAGTCGTTTTTTTGAGATGAAAATCCTTCGACCGGGGTAAACCTGGATCTTGATCCGACGTCCATGGAGCCCTTCTCGGATACGATGGCTGGGAGGTCCCGGTCAACTTTTTACCTTCGGACTTAGTCTCTTTTTTGGATGTTTTTCTTTACCGGGACGAACCACGAAGTCAGGCCGGGTCGCGATTGAGGCAAGCCGGCTAGAATTTCCGCGGCGGGTCGGTCCCTCTCTGGAGCTTTTTTCCAAAAATTCTCAAATCTTTTCCAAACTTCTGGGGCTTCACCCAGATGTTCTTTTAAGGTTCTTTTGGGGTCCACAGCTCACCCCAAGGGTCCAGAAGTTCTGTGATGGTCCTTGGGGGGTGCGGACTTCAACTCCCAGAATGCACCTGGTGCAAACTCCTTTTTGGCCACTGGACAGTGGTCAGCTGGTTGCTTTCTTCAGGAGTTGCTGCAGGGGACTCTGGTTAGCAATTTTTCACCTGTAGCAAACAGGGAGTCCCTCCTTGAACCAGTTGAAGCCAGGCAAAGTCCTTCTTGTGGTGAAGCCCAAGTGTGCAGCTGGTGCAGTCCTTCTGAGTGCAGGGTCCAGGTGCAGGCCAGGGGTCCAGCAGGGCAGTCCTTCTTCTTCTTTAGTTCCTTTCTTGTTGAATTCTGGAGGGGATCTGAGGTGTGGGTGCAGGTCTGCCAGTTTTATCCTTGCTCCTGGGTGAAAAGCAGGGGGGCCCTGGTTCTCCAATCAGGGACAGGGTTGTCCCCCTGTGATGACCACTTCCTGGGAAGTGTGGCAAAAATCCATCCCAGAAGGCAACAGTCTCTAAAAATCCAACATGGATGAATCTGATTTTTGGAGGTTACATCTGGCTGAGCCCACCCACTGGTGTGGCTAAAAATCATAAACACACCCCTCTCCTGCCCTCTCCTAATCTAATCAAGGGGGCACCTAATTGTCTGGGGTTGCAGGATGTGGGGGTGTTGCTGGGTGCTCCAAATGTCCTTCTCTGCCTTTGAAGACCAGTTTGGCAGCCCTCCCCCTTCCTGCCTCACCATCTGCTGAGGGGAGATTCTCTCCCCCAAGCACATTCCTTTGTGTGAAGTCAGGCCACTTCACACCTCATCAAGGTAGCCTGGCAGAAGCTGCTGCAGGCTGGCCAATCAGAGCACAGCAGCAAAAACAATGCAGAGCTGAAATTGGCAACTTTTTAGGTAAAGTCTAAACTTTTTACCTGAACTAGTTATATTAAATCCAACAACTGGAGGTTGTGGGATTAATTACAACAATCAATTTGATACCAAATTCTTGGTATGTAACATTTAAGGAGACTTTAAAATTTAAAATAAAGTCTGCCCATTCTAGCCTATGAAGGCAATTTACTTCCATGAGGGAAAAACGAATTTGGCTGTTTTTACCTCACCAGGGCTTATAAATCTATTTTTATAAAGTCCCTGCTTATAGTTACATGGCACCCAGCCCTAGGGGCACATAGGGCACACCTTAGGGGTGACTTATATGTAAAAATAAGGTAGTTTAAGACTTTGGAAGTACCTTTAATTCCAAAGTCGAATTTGCATATAACTTTAATTTAAAAGCAGCCAGCAAGGCAGGCTTGCTTTTAAAATGACACTGGGCACCTCAGCAATGCACCTAGGTGTGCACCACCTATGCTGTGGTCCCTAAACCTACATGCCCTACCATATACTAGGGACTTATAGGTAGGTTAACATAGCCAATTATAATTAGCCTAATTTGCATATCCATTTTACACAGAGCACAGGCCCTGGGACTGGTTAGCAGTACCCAGGGCACCATCAAAGTCAGGAAAACACCAGCAAAAAGAGGAAAATGGGGGCAAAAAGTTATGGGGCCTCTGCAATCAGCCCTGTTTTCTCACACTTGGTAATATAGATAAATACAGCATTAAAGGGTGCCACATCCACTTATGTGGGGTATGTGTTCAATATAAATCAACACCGATGATATATAGAGATAAACTGAATACAAAAAATGAATGGAAGGAGATGGGCAAACACTTTCACACACACATAGTAACGTTGCAAGAGTGGAACTCTGTGCATCATTTATTCAGCTTACAATATGGACATCTTTGAATACTGGACACACATATTTAAAAGATGTGAATATATACCTTATCCTATTATGTTTTTGGTCATCACGCTTAAGTCTGTTAAGACTGTTAAGTATTCAAAGTTTAGCCATACTGCATGTACTAAGAAAATTTATTTTTGTAGTAGAATACCTGCTCATTTATATAAAAGTGCAGAAGTATGAATACACATTCTCATTTGTGGTTATATGTTGTGCAAATCACTTCCCTATGCCTCTTACTACAAGATGATTTACTAAATTGGCCATACTCGTATCACACGGAACACGCCGCCCACCCAGACCTTACGAATAATATTCTTCAAAACCTCTAGATGGCTCAAGTGAGTACTACAAAAACACTGACATACTTTTGTGGCCTACAGAGATAAAGCCATTTTCACCAGGACACTATAAAAATAAAACACTTTCATATTCATTGACAGTTTGTAAAATCACAAAAGAGTACAGTATGTATATTTTCTTAAGGTACCTCCATTCAATTTTATTCATACTCAAGGCATAAATGTCTTACATTATAATGAACCAAGCAGAAAGTTATTAGTCATATCAATGGCAGTAACCCATCATTCAAATGTAAACTTAATAAAAAACACTTTTCTGTAGTAATAGCCTTACGTTATTTTATATTACTCTGTTAGGTACACAAAGGGATCCCAAGCTGCTTGATCAAGTATTTAGGAACCCAGGTTAAGCTTCATGGTGCTAATTGAAATCCACCATTGTATCATCAATTGACTGGATTGCTGATTTAATCTGTCAATTCAATATCTGCATATCATAAATATGTTTAAAACATATGCTTCCTGCAAGTATAATGGGAGCATGTATATGTTAAAAAACAAGGTTAAAGGGTGTTATATTCTGCTCTCTATTGGTAAAAAATGACAATTCCGTTTAGAGTAGTATTCTTGATGCTGCAGTGCAATGTGCTTCGTAGAAGGAAAGGAAGACTGAGTTTTTTTAAGACTACAGACATTTCTGGAAGAATCAGTGCCTCAACACCCCCATCACCATAGTGTGTTGATTTTCCCTATTTGAAAGTCAAATGGATCTAAAATATGATTTGTTTCTATGCATGCATTACATATGTCTGAAAATGCTTGTACTTGGGATGCAGTAGTTTGTCAGATTATCAAGTGAACACAAATTGCCCAACTCTGTTGGGTGTAGAGATGGCTTCTTGAGCTATCGTCTTAACATTGCTGTCTTCAAATCAAAGTGTGCTGTTCCATTAGGCTAGTTGTTCTTGTGTTCTTGACATTTTTGAAAAAAATATGCTGAGAGCAAGTTGAACATTTTAGATTTGCAAAGGTTATATGGCAGTCAAACAGGCAACATACTTTTATATTAGTTATCTATTCATAATGAGTTATTGAAGCCAAATAAGATACATTTTCTGTGACAGCAGACAAAGGTTGTCTAAATGCAATGATGTGCAATGCACACCTGATCAAAACAAAACTGCATATTCTATTGATTCCAGCAAAAATGGCAAATCAGGGTACAGCAGCAGTCCGTAAATATTTCTTGCACCCAGTGTTAGTAGAATGGGATTGTTGTATGAAGGTGAAACTAACTATGAAGATGTTCAATGCAGATATCAAGGGCTGTAGTAAAGGTTAGATCTATACAAATAACAATATAAAAGTTCACTAAGGTTTCAAAATGTCCACTTATTTTGAACAGTTACCTTTAAATTCATTGTTATTGGGGCAGGTTAGCAAGGTTTCAGCTAAAGCTTTAAGTACAACTGAATTGAAAAACAGAAGCTCCACATGACAAATACTAGAAAACCAAAGGTAGCATGGGTTCTAACTACATTTGCAGGAGAGTGCAGATTGAAATTTCAAATGTAGGACCTGCCACCTCAAAGAAGAAAACTGAAGCATTTTGACTACAAAGAGGTAAAGCACTTTTGTGTGCTCATGTTAAAGGACACATGTATCAGAAAAAAACTGGTTGGATGGATTGAGATGCCTGCTCCCTGACACCAGGTCATACTGCATTGGTATTCATACAACTTGCAGAAGGTTTTGGAAATGTGAATCACTGCCTAGCACCAGCTGAAAACTTTTACTGCCTGCATAAATGATCCACTGAATCAGTAGCCATCCCAGTAGCATGACAAATCCCATATGGGCCCATTATTCACCATGAGCTGCTACATATGTCCCACTGGACATGATGCAGTGTTGCTTGTAAAGAGGTTGGGGGCTTGCCACTTCCACTGCAAACAAAGAAACTGTGCGTGCTGGAGATGCAGTAACCTTATTCCCTTCCCCCTCTAATTCAAAATGGCCTCCTGATTTACTTCTAGACCAGGGCATTGCGAACAGAACATTTACAATGACATGAAAATATTAAGCACTCGATCATATTCGCATTTATTGTGGTAGGTTTGAACTGAGCATCAAACTTTGAGGAAAAGATGTTTTAACAATATTTGTTTTCATTAAATATTGCTTAGAGTAACCCACTCTCTCTTAAACACTAAAATTAGTGCATGTTTTAATTCTTCAAATGTGTTATATACACTGTAATGTATTGGAATCGATTGGTAATTAAGAAAATGTATTAATCTGTCACACATTACAGATTCCCTGCTGATTCATACTGTTGCATGAATAAATGGTCAGTAATGAAAGACTGGATGGTTGTAATGTATGATTAGGTCAGAATTTCATGAATGCTGACTGTACCGCTACATCAATCAAGGTTTTTAGAGGCTGATATGAATGTGAAACAAGTGTTTCCTTCTTACACACTGTATTTTCATACAAAGTTTGAGATATTTCATTTAATATTCAACACATTAATGTCCTTCCCAAAAGTCATGTCATAAAACATTCAATAGTTATTTAATATAATTATTCTCAATTTCAGTCTATTTGCCTCTTTACAAGTTTGGCAGTCATGAGACCAACAAACTTGCAGTGGTGGTCAGACCACCGTGGCTCTGGCAGTCTGATTAGGAGGTGGTTCGACCACCAAATTACGACTTTGGCAGTCGGACTGCCAAAGGACCACCGTTCCCAACAGCATGACGGTGGTCGGGCTTGCAATCAGCCATTGCGGCGCTGAACTCAGCACAACCTAGCTGATTACAACCCCTCTTTCCACAGGCTTTCCATGGTGGGGAGCCAACCATGAAAAGGCCGGTGGAAAGGAAGTGCAGGGGGCCACAGGTGGACCCCTCCACTACCACTGTCTCTGTTGTGGGCAGTGCAGGGGTCTCCCTCCCCAGCACCATATGGATGCACACTGTCTGCTTTGCAGGCAGTGTGCATTCCGAGGGTGCTGGAGCGTTAGGATATTGGCCTCAGCTTCCTTAAGGGAGCCAAGGCTAATATTCTAACACTGTTCCCATGGACCAGCCCAGCAGGAACATTGTAATAAGCTCAGGGGGAACATCGCCGTTATGTCGGTGGCGTCCTCCCCATGAGTTTGGCAGTCCTCATATTGAGGCCCTATGACTTTTATATCTCACTCATAAATTCTCACTTTAACTCGGAGTCCTGAGAACATAATGTAGACCTTACATTTGAACCCATTCTCCAGTGTCTCTTCCCTAACTCTCATTTAACCCTCGGTAACTAGGCCCATTCTCCCTCTTTCAAAGATTTGCCTGCAAACTGAAGAAAACAAGCTTCTGGCAGGACCCAATCTCCGGTTTCTTCTCGATGAATGCTCTCCTTTTCTCTTTTTTATAACCTAACATGGTTGAAGCCACACCCATTCTCTAGCTTCCCCCTGGTAATTGGTCCTGCTGCCAGTGGTACCACCTTGCTTCTACAACTTCCCTTTCCTGATTAGTGGATCTTGCCCTTGATACAACAGAAGACCCTCACCCTATAAAAAAAGATATACTTTCCATTTCCTCCTTCGATACTGGCATGGTGGTTTTGGTGTTTCTTGACCATCCTGGGATTTCCAAGGAGTTGGCTCCCTCGCCTACAGAAAAATAACAGATACAGCTACTGTGGGAACCAACAGAAGTTTCCATGTCTGTTCTGGCAGAGTTTGGGAATGGCCTGGGTACCACAGGAAAGCCACGGCCAAGGCTTCTCTACTTGCGATTAGTGCTGTTTGTCACTTGCCTCTCTGATTCTTCCGAGAGGTTTCTCATGTGGATTGTTCAACTTATTAAAGAATCTCTGTTAGGGTTCTTTTGGAAAACAATATTTACCACTATCTTGGGAAGAAGCCTCACTGTCTTTGCCAGGATCTCACAAAGTGTTACACAGATCAACTGTGAGGCACTACAGACCGAATGATAACTTATGTTTATCTGTTACTTTTCTTCATTTGGCAAAATGCTCATTGTTCATCAGCGCTTATCTTTTCTTATTTGAATAACATTTTTTTTACAGATTACAGTGAAGGATGTGCCTACTGCTTTCTGCTACTCGTTCACAGACCCTCACATAATTACATTTGATGGAAGGTAAATATACTGCTAATTAAATATTTTAATTAGACCATAATTTCTGGTACTTTACATTTTAATTCACCCTTAACCTTACTCTTCCATTCCATATATGTTCTATTTAGCGAATGTTCGTCTATGACATGGCCAGGTTCTAAAGAGACGTAGCAAACAGTTTGGATAGGAGGATCCTATGTTCAGTTTTATATCAGACTCTCCTGGAAAGCCAAGGTAGTTTTTATTGCACTCACTGCAGATGTATTTCCAGCATCGTTCATTGTCAGCAAGTTCAGCAGCAGGGTTCTGGATCTTCAGTAAGCGACATATAACCTTATGTTGAAGATTAAGAAAAAGTATGATAAAATAGCCATATAGTAATGTATCATGGGCCTCACTGAAGTGACTCATTTATGAGTGTTTCTGACATGAGGAAATCAGTTAATACATAATTTCTGGAAGATGTTTGTGAGGTACGACATTTGAGTGGAAATGAACAAGTACATCTCTTAAGAACGAAGTTTGTTAATTTTTTTTTATTAGCTCCACTGGCCTATTCATCATACCTCAAGTAAGTGCCGTGCTCCTATGAGAAGACAGTATAGAAGTCTTTATGCGTCAACAAAATATGTCACACACACTCACCAGCTCAAAGGTATAGAACAGTGGTTCCCAGCCTTTTGACTTCTGTGGACCCCCGCATTATCAGTACTGGATCCCGGGCGACCCCCGCTGAATCATTACTGGAATCCAGAGACCCCACACTGAGCCAGTACTGAAAGCTGGGGACCTAATCTGTTATTCTTATTTAATTTTCTAAGCAGTCGCGGACCCCTGAGGAGCCTTCACGGACCCCAAGGGGTCCCTGGACCACATGTTGGGAACCACTGGTCTAGAAAGATCCATCCTGCTTTCAGTTTTAAATCCCCTGTAGCATCAGCAACCGAAAAATCTTAACAAGTTACCAATTTCGAGTGTTCCCTTTGAGTTTGAAGTCCAGGACTAATGGCTCTCCTGTCCCACCCCCGGGGACCCCTCCCTATATGTATTATAAGTACAGGAAAGGAAATTAGTGGGAAGAGATGGATGCTGAAGTGGTAAAACGAGCTGTTTTTGAGCAAGTCACATGGGCAGGATTGGAAGCACATGAGCTCGACGGGAGCTTTTACACTTCACAAGTCTGTGGCTATAATTTAGACTTTGGCGATCACTTTACCACCTTAGTGAACGGGCTTCTGTTTCCTTGTTAATGGCGATGAGTTCCAGATGCCCCTCGGACCCTTCTGAGCGGAGCACAGAGGCCATTTCTCAACACTACCGTGCAGCTTGACCTTCCCCATGTGGTAATGTGACGGGGAGATCTCCACCATGCAACACGTCACCAGGTGTGTCAGAGGTCAGGGGCGCAATATTTTATTAGCAACGTGACACACGCATCCTGTGCGGTTGGGAGGGAATAAAACACCGGGCGCCCAGCAGTAAAACCTTTTTTTTTACACATTAGCGTCTACACTCACACAGATCATGTAAAGTAAAAATGGATCGAAAGCTGGCTCCTTGTGTTTTTTAACCGTGTTATGAAGCGTGAACTTGACCCGAAGGGGCGCTTTACGTGAGCTCCAGCTGGGTTACACAAGGACACATTTTTACGTGATTTGCCGAGAATCACAGGAAATCGTGGCGACGCCGAGACTTGCGCCTGGTTCCCCCGCTCCACATACTGCAGCTCTGGCCGGTAGGCCACATCCTCTCCCTGGCTATACGAACTTTGAGATGATGTTGACCGAGTTTGTTGGAGGGTTCCTGTAAAACAGGGTACACTACACAATCTACTTCAGTCATCTACGTTTTAAACAATGAGTACATTAAACACAAATGTAATACGATTGCATCATATTTGTTAGTGAACATTTATAGATGTACGGTATTGGTCCAGTCTAAGGCGATATCGAGATAGATAGTTAAAAATATAGTGAAGCAAAGGGAACATGGCAAGAAAAGGTCCGAAAACAGTGATGTTTTGCTGTAGATTGTGTGAATGCTGTGTTTCTGTGCATCCCAGATCTTTTGTAGGGGCACTTTCTGAACCCTGACTCACAGTTGTAAATGCACAACCACCTACTGTTTTGTACAGAATCATCAAATACATAAACTTCATTGTAATCTCAAAATCACAGCGGATTTTAAATCTTTACCCAGTGAGATATGAAAACTGCTTCCACTCAACAGCTCAAAGCCAGTGATTTAACGCTATTACACCTTGTACTACAAGGTGTCATCAACAGAGATTGGCAGACACCGCTCACACACTTCATCCTTGATTGACACTGACCGTGTTGGTACAGGTGCATCCACATTTGTGCATCTGGATCATCCAGATTTGTTGCACAAAACAACTAATCTGACTTTTCTAACCACTTACTAACACTTGTTTATTAATTGCATAAAGACATGTTTACATTTTAAATTGTATCACATCTACCTTGCTTTCTGAATATACCATTCCTACTTTCGGTGTGTGTGCTAGCAGTGGCACAATTTAATATGTGTTCTTGTCATACTACTAAGAATTGTCTTAGTGGAGCATAAGCAATCGAGAAACTCATCCCCACAGGCCACGCTTGTTAAGAAATCTTCAACAACAGATTCTCAGTTAGAATATAATACCACATATCTTGCAGTTTCTATGGCCAATTAAGTTTGTCATCGTAAAGTTTAAGTGATGCTTCCCTTGTTTATCCTAGTTCTAGATTATTGGTCCACATGGTGCTGAATCAGGAGACAGGCCCAGTAAGGAAGAGTAGGTCTAGTGGTTAACATAAGTACTCCACGTACTAGCCATTTTCACCACTCACTACTCTGCATCATTGCCAGCCAATGTTCATTGGTTGACAATGTACCAATGTTGCACTTATTTTGGACGTGGGTCAGGTTTCTTTTATAGAGTGTTTATTATTTCATGACTGCTTAAAGCGAGAAATCTAACTTACATGTTCTCTTTCCTGCTAGTAGTACCTTTAAACCTACAGCACAACATCCTTAGTTGGCTATTGATTTGGTCCAGATCCAAAGGGTTTTTACCCATCAGAATCAATGTAATGACCGTATCACTCCTCCTTCTATTACATAATCCGTATTACATTATTGAGAAAGGCACTGATCGACTTACTCCTTAATTCCCCCAGTTGCTGTGTTTTTGGTTGTAAATATATTTAATACATTTCCATGTGTCATGCGCAATCACACCCAGGAAAATATTTACATAGATATTTAAATGAATGGCTGAATGGCATTTGCTATTTACACAGTACTTCAATGGGATATAATTTGAATTTACATATGATCTTAAGGAAAAAGAAGAACATGCATATATATATAAAACAAAGGTTACAGGAATGTTATAGTTAGGTTAACATTTTACTTATGAATTCAGCAGTTATAGTTATCTCAAGTAACTATAACTTGTACCCTATGGTAACTATAACTTGCACCCACGCCATGCACAGTTTTCTCATCAATGATTTTACTGCAAATGTTGCAGCAATATTCTCGATGAGGTAGAAGAAGTTATGAGTAATGTAATATTGTGGCATAATTATCAGTGCATGGGGAGAATTATAGTTACCTTAGTACATAAGTTGTAGCTACTTGAGATAACTTTAACTGCTGAATTGCTATGTTTCTTTTAACGTAAAATAACATTTGATTACCATATCCAGACTATTCTGGACTGGGCAGCTCCAAAACCCAGACTCAAGTCAGGGCATTCCTTGGCTTGACTGGGTACTACAGGAGGTTTGTGAAGAGATATGGATCCATAGTGACAGCCCTCACAGAACTCACCTCCAAGAAAATGCCCAAGAAAGTAAACTGGACTGTAGAATGTCAACAGGCCTTTGACACCCTGAAACAAGCAATGTGCACAGCACCAGTTCTAAAAGCTCCAGATTACTCCAAGCAGTTCATTGTGCAGACAGATGCCTCTGAACATGGGATAGGGGCAGTTTTGTCCCAAACAAATGATGATGGCCTTGACCAGCCTGTTGCTTTCATTAGCAGGAGGTTACTCCCCAGGGAGCAGCGTTGGAGTGCCATTGAGAGGGAGGCCTTTGCTGTGGTTTGGTCCCTGAAGAAGCTGAGACCATACCTCTTTGGTACTCACTTTATAGTTCAAACTGACCACAGACCTCTCAAATGGCTGATGCAAATGAAAGGTGAAAATCCAAAACTGTTGAGGTGGTCCATCTCCCTACAGGGAATGGACTTTATAGTGGAACACAGACCTGGGACTGCCCATGCCAATGCAGATGGCCTTTCCAGGTTCTTCCACTTAGAAAATGAAGACTCTCTTGGTAAAGGTTAGTCTCATCCTCTTTCGTTGGGGGTGGGGGGGGTTGTGTAAGGAAATGCCTCCTTGGCATGGTTACCCCCTGACATTTTGCCTTTGCCGATGCTATGTTTTGATTTGAAAGTGTGCTGAGGCCTGCTAACCAGGCCCCAGCACCAGTGTTCTTTCCCTAACCTGTACTTTTGTTTACACAATTGGCACACCCTGGCATCCAGGTAAGTCCCTTGTAACTGGTACCCCTGGTACCAAGGGCCCTGATGCCAGAGAAGGTCTCTAAGGGCTGCAGCATATCTTATGCCACCCTAGGGACCCCTCACTCAGCACAGACACACTGCTTGCCAGCTTGTGTGTGCTGGTGAGGACAAAACGAGTAAGTCGACATGGCACTCCCCTCAGGGTGCCATGCCAACCTCACACTGCCTATGCAGTATAGATAAGTCACCCCTCTAGCAGGCCTTACAGCCCTAAGGCAGGGTGCACTATACCATAGGTGAGGGCACCAGTGCATGAGCACTGTGCCCCTACAGTGTCTAAGCAAAACCTTAGACATTGTAAGTGCAGGGTAGCCATAAGAGTATATGGTATGGGAGTCTTTCACACACAAACTCCACAGCACCATAATGGCTACACTGAAAACTGGGAAGTTTGGTATCAAACTTCTCAGCACAATAAATACACACTGATGCCAGTGTACATGTTATTGTAACATACACCCCAGAGGGCACCTTAGAGGTGCCCCCTGAAACCTTAACCAACTACCCGTGTAGGCTGACTGGTTTTAGCAGCCTGCCTCACTCGAGACATGTTGCTGGCCACATGGGGAGAGTGCCTTTGTCACTCTGTGGCTAGTAACAAAGCCTGCACTGGGTGGAGATGCTTATCACCTCCCCCTTGCAGGAGCTGTTAAACCTGGCGGTGAGCCTCAAAGGCTCACCCCCTTTGTTACCGCACCACAGGGCATTCCAGCTAGTGGAGTTGCCCGCCCCCTCCGGCCACGGCCCCACTTTTGGCGGCAAGGCCGGAGGAGATAATGAGAAAAACAAGGAGGAGTCACTGACCAGTCAGGACAGCCCCTAAGGCAACCTGAGCTGAAGTGACTCTGACTTTTAGGAATCCTCCATCTTGCAGATGGAGGATCCCCCCAATAGGGATAGGAATGTGACCCCCTCCCCTTGGGAGGAGGCACAAAGAGGGTGTAGCCACCCTCAGGGCTAGTAGGCATTGGCTACTGCCCTCCCTGACCTAAACACACCCCTAAATTCTGTATTTAGGGGCTCCCCTGAACCTAGGAACTCAAATTCCTGCAACCTAAGAAGAAGAGGACTGCTAAGCTGAAAAACCCTGCAGAGAAGACGGAGACACCAACTGCTTTGGCCCCAGCTCTACCGGCCTGTCTCCCCACTTCGAAAAGACACTGCTCCAGCGACGCTTTCCCCACGACCAGCGACCTCTGAATCCTCAGAGGACTGCCCTGCTCTAGAAGGACCAAGAAACTCCCGAGGACAGCGGCTCTGTTCACCCAAGACTGCAACTTTGTTTCCAAAGAAGCAACTTCAAGACAACTGCGTTTCCCGCCGGAAGCGTGAGACTTGCTACTCTGCACCCGACGCCCCCGGCTCGACTTGTGGAGAAACAACACTTCAGGGAGGACTCCCCGGCGACTTCGAGACTGTGAGTAGCCAGAGTTGCCCCCCCTGTGCCCCCACAGCGATGCCTGCAGAGGGAATCCCGAGGCTCCCCCTGACCACGACTGCCTGACTCCCAGATCCCGACACCTGGAAAAGACTCTGCACCCGCAGCCCCCAGGACCTGAAAGATCGGAACTCCAGTGCAGGAGTGACCCCCAGGAGGCCCTCTCCCTTGCCCAGGTGGTGGCTACCCCGAGAAGCCCCCCCCTTGCCTGCCTGCATCGCTGAAGAGACCCCTTGGTCTCCCATTGATTTCCATTGGAAACCCAACGTGTGTTTGCACACTGCACCCGGCCGCCCCCGTGCTGCTGAGGGTGTACTTCCTGTGCTAACTTGTGTCCCCCACGGTGCCCTACAAAACCCCCATGGTCTGCCCTCCGAAGACGCGGGTACTTACCTGCTGGCAGACTGGAACCGGGGCACCCTCTTCTCCATTGAAGCCTATGCGTTTTGGGCACCTCTTTGACCTCTGCTCCTGACCGGCCCTGAGCTGCTGGTGTGGTAACTTTGGGGTTGCTCTGAAACCCCAACGGTGGGCTACCGTGGACCCAAACTTGAACCCCGTAGGTGGTTTACTTACCTACAAAAACTAACCAATACTTACCTCCCCCAGGAACTGTTGAAAATTGCACTGTCTAGTTTTAAAATAGCTATATGTGATTTATTTGAAAAGTATATATGCTATTGTGATTATTCAAAGTTCCTAAAGTACTTACTTGCAATACCTTTCATTTGAAGTATTACATGTAAAATTTGAACCTGTGGTTCTTAAAATAAACTAAGAAAATATATTTTTCTATACAAAAACCTATTGGCCTGGAATTGTCTTTGAGTGTGTGTTCCTCATTTAGTGCCTGTGTGTGTACAACAAATGCTTAACACTACTCCTTTGATAAGCCTACTGCTCGACCACACTACCACAAAATAGAGCATTAGTATTATCTCTTTTTGCCACTATCTTACCTCTAAGGGGAACCCTTGGACTCTGTGCATACTATTCCTTACTTTGAAATAGTGCATACAGAGCCAACTTCCTACAGATACTTTGGCCCGTATTTATACTCCGTTTGGGCCGAATTAGCGTCGTTTTTTTCAACGCAAATTTTGGCGCAAAACGAACGCCATATTTATACTTTGGCATTAGACGCGTCTAGCGCCAAAGTATGGGCAAATAGCGTCATTTTTTTGCGTGAACGCCTTCCTTGCGTTAATGAGATGCAAGGAAGGCGTTCCCGTCTAAAAAAATGACGGCGACGCAAATGCGTCGTATTTATACTCCCGGGCAAAAATCACGCCCGGGAGGTGGCGGGTCAAAAAACCCCGCATTTGCGCCACTATTTAACGCCTGGGTCAGGGTAGGCGTTAAGGGGCCTGTGGGCTCAAAATGAGCCCACAGGTGCCCTCCCCTGCCCCCAGGTACCCCCCCTGCCACCCCTGCCCACCCCAGGAGGACACCCAAGGATGGAGGGACCCACCCCAGGGACATTCAGATAAGTTCAGGTAAGTATAATTTTTTATTTTTTTAAAATAAAATTGGGTGGCATAGGGGGGCCTTATTTGTGCCCCCCTACATGCCACTATGCCCAATGACCATGCCCAGGGGACAGAAGTCCCCTGGGCATGGCCATTGGCAAGGGGGCATGACTCCTGT
Organism: Pleurodeles waltl; assembly: GCF_031143425.1. Lineage (NCBI taxonomy): Eukaryota > Metazoa > Chordata > Amphibia > Caudata > Salamandridae > Pleurodeles > Pleurodeles waltl. Next base: position 981,645,803 of record NC_090449.1, read on the forward strand.
CTTTACTAAGACAGGAGTCATTTAAATGGCGTCTGGGCGTCGAAAATAATGGCGCAAATCGGGTTGAGGCGCTTTTGTTGCCTCAACCTGACTTGCCCACGTTTTAAGACGCCCTAACGCCATTTTCCCCCTACGCCGGCGCTGCCTGGTCTACGTGGTTTTTTTCCACGCACACCAGGCAGCGCCGGTCTGCTAGCGCCGGCTAACGCCATTCCATAAATACGGCACCCGCATGGCGCTTCAGAATGGCGTTAGACGGCGCTACATTTTTTGACGCTAAACTGCGTTAGCGCAGTTTAGCGTCAAAAAGTATAAATATGGGCCTTTATGTCTTAAAAACCAGTTGCAGCACATACCAAGACAAATGATAAATGTGTTTAAATAAAACAAGTTAACTCGTTACACAAAATGAAAGTGAAACACAATTATATTTTAACATTTCTTTTGTTTTGCAATATTTGCAGCTTCTTAATGCCGTACTGTTATTTGCTGTCGTTTTACACAATGCAATATTGTAAGGAAATGCCTCCTTGGCATGGTTACCCCCTGACTTTTTGCCTTTGCTGATGCTATGTTTTGATTTGAAAGTGTGCTGAGGCCTGCTAACCAGGCCCCAGCACCAGTGTTCTTTCCCTAACCTGTACTTTTGTTTTACACAATTGGCACACCCTGGCATCCAGATAAGTCCCTTGTAACTGGTACCCCTGGTACCAAGGGCCCTGATGCCAGGGAAGGTCTCTAAGGGCTGCAGCATATCTTATGCCCCCCTAGGGATCCCTCACTCAGCACAGACACACTGCTTGCCAGCTTGTGTGTGCTGGTGAGGACAAAACGAGTAAGTCGACATGGCACTCCCCTCAGGGTGCCATGCCAACCTCGCACTGCCTATGCAGTATAGATAAGTCACCCCTCTAGCAGGCCTTACAGCCCTAAGGCAGGGTGCACTATACCATAGGTGAGGGCACCAGTACATGAGCACTGTGCCCCTACAGTGTCTAAGCAAAACCTTAGACATTGTAAGTGCAGGGTAGCCATAAGAGTATATGGTCTGGGAGTCTGTCAAACACGAACTTCACAGCACCATAATGGCTACACTGAAAACTGGGAAGTTTGGTATCAAACTTCTCAGCACGATAAATGCACACTGATGCCAGTGTACATTTTATTGTGAAATACACCCCAGAGGGCACCTTAGAGGTGCCCCCTGAAACCTTAACCAACTACCTGTGTAGGCTGACTGGTTTTAGCAGCCTGCCACACTCGAGACATGTTGCTGGCCACATGGGGAGAGTGCCTTTGTCACTCTGTGGCTAGTAACAAAGCCTGCACTGGGTGGAGATGCTATCACCTCCCCCTTGCAGGAGCTGTAACACCTGGCGGTGAGCCTCAAAGGTTCACCCCCTTTGTTCCAGCGCCACAGGGCATTCCAGCTAGTGGAGTTGCCCGCCCCCTCTGGCCACGGCCCCACTTTTGGCGGCAAGGTCGGAGTAGATAATGAGAAAAACAAGGAGGAGTCACTGGCCAGTCAGGACAGCCCCTAAGGCAACCTGAGCTGAAGTGACTCTGACTTTTAGGAATCCTCCATCTTGCAGATGGAGGATCCCCCCAATAGGGATAGGAATGTGACCCCCACCCCTTGGGAGGAGGCACAAAGAGGGTGTACCCACCCTCAGGGCTAGTAGCCATTGGCTACTAACCCCCCAGACCTAAACACGCCCTTAAATTTAATATTTAAGGGCTTCCCTGAACCTAAGAATTTAGATTCCTGCAACTTACGAAGAAGAGGACTGCTGAGCTGAAAAACCCCTGCAGAGAAGAAGAAGACACCAACTGCTTTGGCCCCAGCCCTACCGGCCTGTCTCCCTCCTTCAGAAGAAAACTGCTCCAGCGACGCTTTCCCTGGGACCAGCGACCTCTGAATACTCAGAGGACTGCCCTGCTTCCAAAAGACCAAGAAACTCCCGAGAACAGCGGCCCTGTTCAACAAAGACTGCAACTTTGTTTCCAGAGGAGCAGATTTAAAGACCCCTGCAATCCCCGCAAGAAGCGTGAGACTTGCAACACTGCACCCGGCGACCCCAACTCGACTGGTGGAGAACCAACACCTCAGGGAGGACCCTCCGGCGACTCCGAGACTGTGAGTAACCAAAGTTGTTCCCCCCTGAGCCCCCAATGCGACGCCTGCAGAGGGAATCCCGAGGCTCCCCCTGACCGCGACTGCCTGACTCTAAAATCCCGACGGCTGGAAAAGACCCTGCACCCGCAGCCCCCAGCACCTGAAGGATCGGAACTCCAGTGCAGGGGTGACCCCCAGGAGGCCCTCTCCCTTGCCCAGGTGGTGGCTACCCCGAGGAACCCCCCCTTGCCTGCCTGCATCGCTGAAGAGACCCCTTGGTCTCTCATTGAAACCTATTGAAAACCCGACGCGTGTTTGCACACTGCACCCGGCCGCCCCAGTGCCGCTGAGGGTGCACTTTTTGTGTGAGCTTGTGTTCCCTTCGGTGCCCTACAAAACCCCCCTGGTCTGCCCTCCGAAGACGCGGGTACTTACCTGCTGGCAGACTGGAACCGGGGCACCCCCTTCTCCATTGAAGCCTATGCGTTTTGGGCACCACTTTGAACTCTGCACCTGACCGGCCCTGAGCTGCTGGTGTGGTGACTTTGGGGTTGCTCTGAACCCCCAACGGTGGGCTACCTTGGACCCCAATTTGAACCCCTAGGTGGTTTACTTACCTGCAAGAACTAACATTACTTTACCTCCCCTAGGAACTGTGAAAATTGCAGTGTCCACTTTTAAAACAGCTAAATGTGTTTTATGTAAAAAGTATATATGCTATTGTGATTATTCAAAGTTCCTAAAGTACTTACCTGCAATACCTTTCAAATGAGATATTACATGTAGAATTTGAACCTGTGGTTCTTAAAATAAACTAAGAAAATATATTTTTCTATACAAAAACCTATTGGCCTGGAATTGTCTCTGAGTGTGTGTTCCTCATTTATTGCCTGTGTGTATGTACAACAAATGCTTAACACTACTCCTTTGATAAGCCTACTGCTCGACCACACTACCACAAAATAGAGCATTAGTATTATCTCTTTTTTGCCACTATCTTATCTCTAAGGGGAACCCTTGGACTCTGTGCATACTTTCCTTACTTTGAAATAGTGCATACAGAGCCAACTTCCTACAAATATATTCTTGAGTGTGCACACACACAGAAAGAAACAAGCAGACATGCAGACACAAAGCATTGCACACAGTCCTCCTTAAAGTGTCCCGATTCTCTCCCTCTTTCATTCGCTTTTCTCTCACAGAAAAACACACACATGCAAGAAGGCAAACACACATACCTAAACAGACCCTCGTTCTAAAAGACTCAGGTGGGATTAAATCCATATTAAACTTCTTTCCTCCCATGGCTTTCTTGGTTGTCGCTCTCAGCAGGACTGCCTCAATTCCTGTTTTTGCACATATGTAGACAGTGGTGTGAATGTGATTGACAGCACAGGGCCTGAATGGACCCTGTTCTGTCAAACACAGCATGATGGTGAATACCCAGACATTAGGCACATAATCCCTGCTGAATAGCTCAGTGGGGGGGGGGAGATTGGTTCAGGGCTAGAGCAGCACCTTAGCTGTCAGAGGCAGGTTCAAGTCTGACAGCCTAGTGCTCACCAGCACTAGCAGCTAATGAGCTTACCTTTCATGAGTACCGGTACTCTCCTTGGCAGCAGAGAAGTGCCGGTACTCAGTACCTGTGAGTACCGGCCCATTTAAAGCACTGTTGCAGAGGATCACCCAATGTAGTGAACCTGGTAATCCGTGATTTGCATCACAGTGACATAGTTGTATATGATAAAATTAAGGTAGTAGAGCACATTTCTTCCCCAACTTAAACTCCCATCAAACCATTTTTTTTGGATGATCGTTACATCGTTGCAGCCTCTGCTACAAAGGATGCTTTAAGAGATGAAAAGCGCATGAAAAGACTGTGTACGATTTATTGCCACACTGATTCCGCTTCTCAAAATCAGCTCTACCATTGAAAATGCGCAATGTGTATCTGTGTTTCCCAAATTCACCCAGTTCGAACAACATAGTCAGAAAAAAATGCAAAATGACAAATAGATGTTAACATTGCTTGAAAAAGCCACGCAAAGGCAGGAAGAACATGGCTTGGTGCGGTTTTCGAATCATTCTAGGAGGTTGTTTCATAACACTTGCACCCAGGCCCTTAGAGCGCTGCAATTTGCGTTTGTTGAAATAACCAAACCCGGCCGAATTTATAATTTCAACATAAACAAATGTCAGGCTGAGGCAGCCCTGCCAAACCAGAGAGCATGCAGGAAGCCCACGGATCTCTCCAGCAGGCACGCTACCTCCTGAGTCACCCAACTTCCTACTGAGGTACACATTTTCTATAATTTTACACTTTCATGCAGGCGCGCCTTTCTTTGCAGGTGTGATCTACAATATTTCAGAAAGTCCGACTCCACTCTGAGCCAGTAGCACATCTATGGATTAAGCGGCAGTCGGAAAGGAACTACATCCGAACACCCCTGGCTGTTTTAAGTGATAGCCCCGATATATTTCCAGTATTTGACTTCCCAAGGGAAAACGGATATTTAGTTAGTATGGACAGTTTTTCAACTTTTTTTTAGTATCCATCCAATTTTCAGTTCCACGATTGCCACATACTGCGGTGTGAGACAGTGGTGTACCAACAGCGTCACGGGCCTAATTCCTCCCCGACCACGGTCTGGGCAATGAATAGCCATAATTTGGGTGCATTGGACACGTAAAGCTTCTCGGTTCCGGTGCCACTGCACCCACTGCACTATTGATTGCCAGTCCCCAGGCGAGAAAGCAGTGTCACTTCCACTCTGAAAGAGGCAAACTCTCCATCCCGCTGTGCCACAGGAGGCAGCGAAGTGTGCGGCTGTTCACATCCAAACTAACCACTCATTTGTTTGGTTCGTTTCAGTGGACCTGAGAAGTCTTAGATACATACGTTCAAATTTCCCACATATTTTTGCGTTGGTCTAGCAAAAAGGAAATGCCTATAGCATGCATTATTCGCATTTTTTCTGTTTCTAAGCGCTCCCATCTTGGGAAACGTTGCACAGTCACTCAAATTATTAGCCTAGCATCGCCCAATGTTGTGAATCGGGTAATCCGTGATTTGCATTTTAGCGACTTAGTTGTATATGATAAAATTCAGCCAGTAGAGCACATTTCTTCCCCTACTTCAACTTCCATCAAAGAACTTTATTTCAATGATCGATACATCGTTGCAGCCTCTGCTACACAGGGGGATGCTTTAAGAGCTGCACAGCGCTTAGGAAGGCTGGGTACGATTTATGGCTACAATGATTTCGCGTCTCATCAGCTCTACCATGGAAAATGTGCAATGTCTATTACCGTTTCACAAAGGACATTACCAAAATCATCCTGTTTGAACAATACATTCAGAAATAACGCCAAACGGCAAATAGATGTTAACATTGCCCGCAATTAGGCACGCAAAGTCGGGAGGAACATGGGGCCAGATGTAGCAAAGGTTTTTACCCATTCTGTGTCTATAGGAAAAAGTGTTCATAGGTATCGCCCATGGTTCGGTGTGGCTTCCAAAGATACTAGGTTGTTTCATAGCACTTGCACCCAGATCATTAGAGCGTTGCAACTCGCGATTGATGAAATAACGAAACCGGGTAGCACTCATAATATCAACATAAACAGATGTCAGGCTGAGGCAGCCCTGCCAAACCAGAGATCATGCAGGTAGACCAGATATATCACCAGCAGGCACACTACCTCCTGAGTTACCCAACTCTTACTAAGGTACACATTTTTTTAAAATAATTTTACACTTTCATGCAGACGAGCTTACTTTGCAGGTGTGCGCTACACTATTACAGAAAGCCCATCTCCCCTTTGAACCCAGAGCACATTTGTGAATTAAGCTGCAGTACTAAAGGAACTACAGCCACACACAGCTGCTGCCAGGGCTATTTACAGTGATAGCCAAGATCTATTTCCAGTATTTGACTTCCCAAGGGAAAATTGATATTTAGTTAGTATGAAATGTTTTTCTATTCTTTTTACGCATTAGGTAAGTTGGCTTTTGCTCCTTTCCCTCCAACCACTCCCATGCTGAGCCCCCGCATGTGCAAATCTCCGCCTTCTACCTTGATGCTGCCGTCTGGAGCTCTTGCCCACCTCTGGGAAGCTGCAGTGCCTGCAAAAGCGAGTGTGTGCACCTGTCACCCGTATGAAGCTCTCCTCCTCTGACACAGCAGGTTCTCATATTCTAAAGAGTTCTAGGATATTTCACTTTAGAAAAGTCAGCAAAGTACGCTTTAGGCTAATTATTGTCCCTCAGCAGTCTCTATTCTACTCCTTTTGAATTGTTGTTATCCCCCAACACTCCCCCCACAGACCTGGCTCACCAACGGGCTACATTAAGAACAATCGTGGGCGAATGCGTTCGATTTAAAAAAAATAAAAAATCAGTAGATTTATGGTTCCTCGGCGAATGTTGCCAATTTTTTTTTTTTTTTAAAAACACTTTTTTGCCCTAGCAGGGTCCCAGGGCACCTCAGAACAATGACTAGGTGGTCAGGGTATTCCTACCTTGCCGCCTTTTCTTTTTTTAAAAATGTTTTTTGGGTTTCGGCTAAAGCAGAGTCCTAAACTGGCTGCCAACACTTTCTAGTTGAAGTGTTGGCAGCAAATTAGATATCAGTATGGGGACTGTTGGCTCAGCGTAGCCTCCACGTCCCTATATATGTATATATTAATAATTCCTTTAATATCTCAAAAACTACTGAACAGATTGACACCAAATCACAAAAAGCACACTATATGGACCAAAAGCTAGATTTCTGCCAAATTTGGTATAATTCGATCCAGCAGTTCGGGTTGTAGCCATGTTCAAAATCTCTATTGGAAAATGCATGGGGAAAACAGGTTTTGGGCCCCCCTCCTTTTTTCTCGGCCATCACTTGATGGATCACACCGAAACTTTGAAGACAGCAGCTGAACTGACTGTCATATCAGTTTTGAAAATTTTGTGAAGATTTGTTAAATGGCACTAAATTCATTGCAAAACAAAAAATGCATGGCCTATGGAAACTAGGGCATGATTTAGATCTCGGCGAATGGAATTCTCAGTCACAAACGTGACGGATATACCATCCACCATATTACGATCCCCACAGGATATCCATCACGTCTGTGAAGGAGTATTCCCCTCTACAATCTCTAAATCAGGCTCTAAGTCCATAGTAGTTATAGTTTAGGACCATGTTTCTATAGAATTTCTTTTTTTGATTTGCCCATATCTCAAGCACCGTTTGATGAATCTTTACGCAATTTTCTAAAAAAAAGTGGGCCAGTGATTCTTGGTGCACATGGAAAGTTTCAAGGTGATCTGTAAAGCAGGGGTTGAGAAAAAGGGGTCTCAAAAATGTTACATTTCCCATGTTAATTCCCATAGAATCTGTCAACACGTCCACAGCCCGAATAAATGGACGGAATTACACCAAATTGGGCAGAAAGCTAGCTGTCGGTACACACGTTGTGCTTTTTTTGTTAATTGGTGTAAATCCTTGCAGTGTTTTTTGAGAAATTTAGGGAAATTCAAATGTGTATATCTCTGGCTGTGAAGTATTCGTGAACAAAGATGACCTCATGCAGGGAAATGCACAGCTCTGATTGGCTGCCAACACTTCAAACCAGGCTGTGTTGGCAGCCATCTTGGGACTCGGCTTGAGTTGAGTCCAAGAGCACTGATAGAGCAAAAATGCATTTTTCAAAATTATTTTTTTGCTACAAATTTGCGATATTCGCAAATTCAGGACAAACATTTTTTAAAAAGCCCGCGCTTGTTTTTTTATTGGCCCCCGGGTGGGCCAGGTCCCAGGGCATTAAAAATATTGTGTGTGGGAAGGGTCTCCCAGCCCTCCCACCGCCCCGGGCACCACCACCTCTCAGGGGCTTTCTTTTTTATATATGCAGGGCCCATTGCACACCGCACCCCAGGGACCACCACCTCCCCGGGGCTTAAATTTTCATATATGCGGGGGGGGCGCGACATCCCCAGGGCTGTGTTATTTAGAATATGCGGGGTCGCCCGCCCCCTCACGCTACCCCAGTGACCACCACCTCACAGGGGCGTTTAAGTGATAATATATATGGGGGGGCCGTAGTGAAGGCGCGAGTTATAGTTACCTTAGGGCGTGAGTTTTAGTTACTTGAAAGAACTCTCACTATAACTGCTGAATTTCTATGGTTTTGTACAAGTAAATTCAGAACCTAACTATAACGTCCCTGTAAACTTTGTTTTTTTCCAGTGATATATATATATATTTGTTTTTTTCACTGAAAAGACCAAAGGCTACAGGTACTTTATAGATAGGAAATATAATAAAAAAACAAAACATAGAAATTCACTTAACAAAGGTTACTGGGATCTCATGAGAGTTTCACTGTCTACAAACAGTCTGGTACAGGGTAAACTCTCTTCATACACTGAACACTGTTTACAGTACCCATGTATCTACTTATATTAATTTCATTACTCAAAGTAGGTTCAGTGACTGTCAGGGGTTTGATGCAGATAAAAAGCAGTCCATAGTAGGGCATTCCTTTTGGAATAGGGGTTCAGTATTTTTAGAAACTTGCCTTTCTCTGAACAGGTGTGTACATATTGAAAACCATATGCAATGAGTCTTTTCCATATATCTTTGGTTGAATTTTAATGTGAACTATGCTACCCCTGAAGTTATGGTATAGGGTCAATGTTTCACACAACCCATGCTTTCTACACCTACGGGAGTTGGTTCTGTGATGGCATTAATGATGCCTCTTAGTCTTCTGTATTTAGTTTCAGAGCTATAATACCATATCCATTTATAGAGCAATGTGTGCCAAAGAAGCTTGGATGATGTCATCAGGGCTATCAGCAATGAAGTTATTTGAAATGTCATCAGCAATGTGAGTGTTTTTTAGTTTAAAAAGTTAATGTTGTCACTGACATAGTCACCTAACTATAACGTTACTTTAAAATGTGTTTTTTTCAGTGAATTCCTTTTCCATTAACAAAGACAAATCTTTTTTATCACACGTAATCATATCATAACTTTAACCTTTGCTTTTTCATTGAAGTGGCAAACTAAATGCAAAATGTAAAGCATCTTTACTTATTGCTCTTTCACGACCCACCAGAAATTGATTGACGAGCCATAGTTTGGGATACGCTATACTATAATGCATTTGGATTTTGGTTTGCATTTTTGGATTCACATGATGAACAGCAAATGTTTCTTATCTTTTTCTTTTTCTTCTGCTGACAGGCTTTATGATAATTTTAAAACAGGAACCTTTATGTTGTACAAAAGTACTTCGAGAGACTTTGAAGTCCATGTGCGGCAGTGGGACTGTGGGAGTCTGCACTTTCCAGCGTCATGTAACTGTGGCTTTGTCGCCAAGGAAGGAAATGATGTGATTGCATTTGATATGTGCAGTGGTCAGCTACATGAATCACAACCCCATTTATCGGTGAAGAGCAAAGACACCATGAGTGACAATGTCAGAATTACTGAATCCTACCTGGGAAGAAAAGTAACAGTATGTACCTAACTTTTCTTTATATATTCTCATGCCTGTTTTACCAATGAACTTGTTTAGGGAATACAGAAAGAACCACACTGACAACTTGTCTGTTTTGAAACTGTGACTTATTGTCAGGGCAAGTTTTCCCATACTATTCTGACATTAATTAACATTTTATTAAAACTAATTTAGCATAGTATTTTTTTGTCCGCATTTTAGCTTTGCATTTGTGATTCAGCTTTACCAATTTTTCCAGTAGGAGGGTGAGCTATCCATTCACCTCTCATAAATATTTTCTAGTTCTGTTTTGGTATTCCAGTTAGCCTGCTCATGGTTTAGATCACTGTTTCCTTTCTCAGTAGCTGACTTTTCTAATACACTACCCTCAGATTAACTTCAATAACTGGTATTATCTTACTTTCAGGACCACCTTCCAATTCTGTGACAACTAACCATAACTGAAACATAAGTAATGGACTACACATACATCTGCAGTCCCTTACGCCCTTCATTTGCCTCACATTCCTCTCAGCCACTCCACTTCCAAATGCCCCCTACTTGCTAACAATTTGGAGAGGTCTTTTGAACTAAAAAGCGAGGGAGTGCAGCCATTGAGAAGTTAATCACTTCTTTTTGGGTGCTGAAATAAGGGAAGTGCACTTTGTTCATTAGGTTACATGTTAATGCAATTGTCACTGTGTTCCACCCATACATCAAAAACACGTGATTCAGGAAGTGTCTTCCATTCCTTTCTACTGTACACCCTTGGTTATAGTCTTCCCCATTTCTCAATTTGGCCATGGATAATTGGATTCCTGATATTTAAGTGTGTTAAACTGAAATCTAGCACACTGTCATGCTACTTTGGTTTAAAATGCAAAACAGCATGCCTTTTCATGAAGTGTTAGACTGAACAGTGCTCAACAAGGAACTGATTTGAATACCAGATGGAGATCAAACTTTCAGGCATGCCACATCTGTTTAAAACTCCACCTCATTTACAATAAATTGTACAAAGCGCAATAAACTACCTTAAAATCTAGCAATCTTGGTTTAAGTTGCATTTAATGATGCTTACATCAGCTTTGCAATTCTAATACAGATTTACAGACCTCCAGTTGCTCCAAGCTTTAAAAGAGCTGTGGAGAGAAAAATGGCCAAGTAAGCACAGGATGTTAAGTGAGAAAATCCATAAGCAAAATTAAATATATTCACAATAAAATGCAATCCAACAAAATACCAATAATCAATAAATATATCTGCAAGTCAGTTGAAATTTGCAAAGAGGCAATGTTTAATTTGAGCTGGTAGTTTCCGATGCTCGGCACTGGCACCTGTCAACACCACTACTTATGGCAATCTGTCACACGGTGGCTCTGCATGTCTAATTTATAGATCAGCACAACAACAGTTGTTTAATAATTCAGTATATATTAAAAACTACTGATACCTGCCACCCAAGCCATTCTTGTAGGTTGAGGCAATGGATAATGCAGGCTGTACTGACCTGAGTCATTAAGCACTGGGAAGAGGAAAAGGGGACTCTTGTGATCTCAAAAAATATTTTTCAGAGAAATGGCGGCAATAGTGTTAGAAAATTGGTTATTGGCAAGGGCAGGTAAGTACCTACACTTAGCAATAGGCCACTAACCTCCACTTAGGTCCAGTTAGGTCTCAGTAAATTAAACCCAGCTCAACCCTTGGTAGCTTGGCAACGAGCGACTTAGTCGTTTTTTGAAGATTTTCTTCAGCGGGACGAACCTGCCAGTCCAATCCAACCTCCTGGAACTCTTCATCGGATACGCGTCGTGGGAGCCTTCCTCGGTGGAGATTTTTAACTTCGGACTTAGTCATTTTTTCGAGGTGAAAATCCTTCGATCGGGGTAAACCCTGATCTTGATCCAATGTCCTTGGAGCCCTCCTCGGATACGCTGGCTGGGAGGTCGCGGTCAACTTCCTACGTTCGGACTTAGTCTCTTTTTTGGAAATTTTCTTCACCGGGATGAACCTGCAAGTCAGGCCGGGTCGCGGTTTAGGCAAGCCGGCTAGAGTTGCCACAGCGGGTCGGTCCTTCTATGGAGCTTTTTTCCAAAAATTCTCCAAACTTCTGGATCTTCTCCCAGATGTTTTTTAAAGATTCTTTTGGGGTCCACAGCTCACCCCAAGGTTCCAGAAACTCTGAGATGCTCCTTGGGGGTGTAGACTACAACTCCCCAAATGCACCTGGCGCAAACTCCTTTTTGGCCACTGGACAGTGGTCAGCTGGTTTGTTTTTCAGGAGTTGGTGCAGGGGACTCTGGCTAGCAAGTTTTCACCTGTAGCAAACAGGGGGGTCCCTCCTTGAACCAGTTGAAGCCAGGCAAAGTCCTTCTTGTGGTGAAGCCCAAGTGTGCAGCTGGTGCAGTCCTTCAGAGTGGAGGGTCCAGGTGCAGGCCAGGGGTCCAGCAGGGCAGTCCTTCTTCTCCTGTAGTTCTTCCTTGTTGGAATCTGATGGGGATCTGAGGTGTGGGTGCAGGTCTGCCATTTTTATCCCTGCTTCTGGGTGAAAAACAGGTGGGCCCTGGTTCTCCAATCAGGGGCAGGGTCCTTCCCCCTGTGATGACCACTTCCTGGGAAGTGTGGCAAAAATCAATCTGAGGGAGCAACATTCCTCAAAAATCTATCATGGCTGAAAGTGATTTTTGGAGGTTACATCTGGCTGAGCCCACCCACTGGTGTGGCTAAAAATCCTAAACACACCCCTCTCCTGCCCTCTCCTAATCTAATCAAGGGGGCACCTAATTGTCTGGGTTTGCAGGATGTGGGGGTGTTGCTGGGTTGCTCCAAGTATCCTTCTCTGCCTTTGAAGACCAGTTTGGCAGCCCTCCCCCTTCGGGCCTCACCATCTGCTGAGGGGAGATCTCCTCCCACAGGCACATCTCTTTGTGTGAAGCCAGGCCACTTCACCCCTCTTCAATCAGCCTGGCCAGGCTGCCAGAGGCTGGCCAATCAGAGCACAGCAGCAAAAACACTGCAGGGCTGAAGTTGGCAACTTTTCAGGTAAAGTTTAAAACTCTTTACCTGAACAAGTTATATTAAATCCCACAACTAGAAGTTGTGGGATTTATTATAACAATAATTTGATACCAAACTTCTGGTATCTGTTACTTAGGGGGACTTTTAAAATGAAAATAAAGCCTCCCCATTCTAGCCTATGGAGGCCATTAACTACAGCAGGGTAAAACGAATTTGGCTGTTTTTACCTCACCAGGGCTCATAAAACAATTTTTATAAGGTCCATGATTATAGTTACATGGCACCCAGCCCTAGGGGCACATAGGGCACACCTGAGGGGTGACTTATATGTAACAATAAGGTAGTTTAAGACATTGGAACTACTTTTAATTCCAAAGTTGAATTTGCATATAACTTTAATTTAAAAGCAGCCAGCAAGGCAGGCCTGCCTTTAAAATGACACTGGGCACCTCAGCATTGCACCGATGGGTGCACTACCTATGTTGGGGTCCCTAAACCTACATGCCCTACCATATACTAGGGACTTATAGGTAGGTTGACTTAGCCAATTATAATTAGCCTAATTTGCATACTGATTTTACACAGAGCACAGGCCTTGGGACTGGTTAGCAGTACCCAGGGCACCATCAGAGTCAGGAAAACACCAGCAAAAAGTGGAAAATGGGGGCAAAAAGTTAGGGGGCCTCTGCAATCAGCCCTGTTCTCTCACAAATAGCAAACGTATTCAGAGGAAGCAAATATAGCCACTTTGATCATCAAAGTAAATCAGTCACCATTTACTTGAATAGCCAATGAAAGAGGCAGGCAGTAGTTTAACTTCGAGACGAAGAGGGGATTTGGGGCACAGACAGACTTTCATACTGGAAATAAACACATCAACTTATGTATTGGCATAGACTGGCAGGTATGTATATTTCTAATCACACCCATTATCTGCACTATCAGCACGATATATGATAATCTCTGACAGAGTCATATCTGTTACAACATTACAACGTGCTGCATACTAATGACACTTTTTATTTCTTCATTTTTTATGATATCCTGCTGTTTAGTAATAGTTTCTGTTTCTTACCAGGATCAGACCCCTCAGCGTTTTATCTTTCAGAGGATAATGAAATGAGTACAGTTAAATCGGGTAACAATACACACCAGTTACCTTTGAGTGGCACCAAGAGTCTTTGTCAGGGATTTGCATGGCTAAAAATGTGTTCTCCACAAATATGGTTATATTAAGGGTCTAATTGTCTGATTATATAGAGTATGTACGATATGCATTATAGGCCGATAGGGTGTACAATTATATGAGTCTTTAATTACAAATCATTGACGACATATGCTAATAAAATGGGGATTAAAACATAGACTTACTTATGTGCAGAATACACAACTCATATGGGTAGGTGAAATAGCTTTGATAACATGGTGGCCTAGGGTATGTGCTGTTCCCTTAAGGAAGGAATAACAGCACTAGCCACACTTCAAATTCCATCTGGTTTTATTGCATGTCACAAACTACGGCTACCACTCAGTTAGATAGTGGAACAGCAGTGCCATTCAGAAGGATACTATGTATTCTGTAATGCCACTTTTTCTTTGTTTTAATATTTCTGAAATACTGGGTTCACGGGAGAAAGGACATTAGGCCAGCACTGCAATGTTTTCATCTAAATCCACCAAAATTTAATGAGCGTAATTAGTCTGAAATCGTCTCTAGTTAATGGACTTTCTGATTTGCTCAATGCATTAATCTTCTTGTATATGTTCTGTGGGACTGGAAAATCACGTATATAGTGAATAAATACTGCCATATGGTGAACAACGAAAGTACTAGCTCAAAGTAATTAATCCCCTTCAGATAGTGTTTTGTCCTTTCCTATTGACGTGACCACCTACATTCTTCTATTCTTGTGGTATAGTACTGAAATCAAGTATATGTTTGGGAGTTGGGAGGATGTGCAATTTCTGTTGTGCCCAAGTTCATTTTAGGATGGTCAGCCATCTTTTAATCTTTCGGATATCATAATCCAGTCTAGAATTTAAGGTGTCTTTGAGGTTCTGAAACTTGTGTATGAGCTATGTTTCATCAACATAATTGAAGTGTAGGAAACAGGGTTTTTGTTGCAGTAGTCCCCCTAATTTTTGCTTGGTATTTGATGCAACTTTGACCGGGGTGCACAGAGTTCCTGCTAACGAGGCCCCCAAAACAAGGTAACCGGTCAATTGATCCCCATTTGGTAAGACTTTTAGCACCTTTGTAAGTCCCTAGTAAGTGGTTCCCCAGGTACCTAGGCCATAGGTACTAAAGAGGCTCCTAAGAGCTGCAGCATATCTTGTGTCACTCTAAGGGACCCAGCACCAAATTAATGCAGACTGCCACTGCAGGCCACGTGACTAGGTGCTCTAACAAGTGATAACATGACATGGAACTCACCCTATGTGCCATGTCCCCTAACACTGCATGGAATATTTGTAAGTTACCCCTACAGCAGGCATTACAGTTTAAGGCAAGGTGCATTATATTACATGTCAGGATATATCTGCATGAACAGATATACCACTGTGATGGCCAGTTCAATTACTGACAGTGCAAGTGAACAGGGGGGTCTTTTTATGGTATGTACTGGGCACTGGTTAAAACGAGTTTCCCAGCTACATAATGGCTTCACTGAAACCTATGGTGATTGGTATCAAACACTTTGTATGAATAATAAACCCACACCGATTCCAGTGATGGATTTATTAAAACATGCACCCAGAGGGTACCTTAGAGGTATCACCTGAATACCTACCAAACTACTAGTGTGCTGGCTGACTGGTCCTACCACCACAGATGAGGTTTTCAACCCCTGGAGATGAGAGCCTATGCTCTCTGAGGTTGGAAATAATGCCAGCTCTGGCAGGAGGTGTTGTCATCTTCTCCAAGTTGGATGACTGGTAATCAGTATATCAAAGCAGGAGGCTTCAAAAGCCTACATTGCCTTTGATGTGCGACCCTGGCTTCTCCCAGACAGGAGAAATTCCACCCCCTGCCCAGGGCCCATTTGGTACTAGGACCGGCAGCAAAATTAGCTTGTCAGAAGGTTTGTTCACTCTCAGGCTAGTACCACCTCTAAGGTGGGCTACCTGAAGTACGCACAACTAGAAAAATTCCACCATCATGGTTTTTGGTGGAATTAGATCTTCTTGGTCAGGGTTGTGCCCATTGGCTACTACCTGTCACTCCCTATAACACCCCTAAATACAGTATTTAGGTGGCACCCGATGCCAGGAACTCAGATCCAACAGACACCAAAAAGGAGTGGACAAAGAAGAGTGTTGGCACAAGAACAGAGGCGCAATGACTGACTTCATGCCAACCCTGCTAGCCTGCCTGCTGCCCCTGACAATCGTGGAAAAAATGACTTGTGCTGCTGCTGTGCAGACTCCAAGAAACCCAGAGGGCTTTCAGTGCTTCACAAATCTCTAGAGAACTCCCATGGAGTAGAGGAGCAATCCCCTGCAGCCGCAAGCACTAGAGATGCAAGGTCTGGTTCACCATCCTGCGCTTACCGGGACTGCCAATGCTGCAGACACCCAGCAAGAGATCACCATACTACTCCTACAGGTAGATCCACCCACCCTTCAAGTGTGGGGACACCAGACCAACTGGATCCACACAGTACCAATACCTGGGGTACCGGACCCTAGAGTACTGGATCCCTTGCAGCAACCAAGGCTTGTTGTATCCAGCCCATACACCAACACTAACGAGGACTGACCTGTACATCAAGGGACTTCAGGGACAGTGAGACCCACATTGAGAGTGCCCCAGCTGTCTTGCTTGCCCCTTTTCTGGAGAACCAAGACAAAGAGTGAGCCTCCAACTGCTGCCACCCAGCACCTCAAAGTACCTCTGCACCCATGCCCCACAGCCTGGATCTGAGGGAGACCCCCAGAGGCTCAACCCACCCTTGGGTTTGCGCAGACTGGACTCCTGATTGCCACCAGCAGTCTCTTTGTGCAGGCCCCCCGAACCACAAGTGCCTCCCGCTGAACAAACCCAACACCTAAGAGCACCACTGCACCGAGCCCCAGAGGCCAAGGAGAAGTGGACCAATGGTGTCAAGGACTGAGTCCCCCTGGGAGTTCAGCCAGACTGCCCCCCAGTCCCAGCTTGCAGCCTCTTTGTGGCAGGCCCATTTCACATCATAGTGAATGAGACACCCAATGCTATAAAACACCTCTGCATCCACACACCCCAGTGCCAGTTGGTGCTGCCTTGGACCTTGCCCCATACTCACTTCCCCCAAAATATAGACCCTGGTCACTTGATCCCCAAGTGGCCCGGCCCTTTAGCACCTCTGTAAGTCACTTGTAAATGAAATCTCTGGTACCTAGTACTAAAGAGGGTCCCGAAGAGTTGCAGGATAATTTGTGCCACTCTAAGAGACCCAATACCCACCGCATGCAGACTGCCATTGCAGCCTGTGTGACAAGGGGCTCCCAAAAGTGAAAACATGATGTGGCACACAGCCTGTGAGCCATGTCCCCAAAAACTACGCATGTAACCCCTATAGCAGGCCTTACAGCCCTAAGACAGGGTGCATTATATTACATGAAAGGGCATATCTGCAAGAGCAGATATGACCCTGCTATGTCTTTGTTGATTCTTACTTGGGGATAGTAAGTGTGTAGGGAAGACTTTTTAAATAGAAGTGCTGGACACTGGTCAATACAAGTTCCCCAGCTACATGATGGCTTCACTGAAACTAGGGATGTTTGGTATCAGCCATCTTGTATTAATAAACCCTCACTGATTCCAGTGATGGATTTATTGATACATGCACCCAGAAGGCACCTTAGAGGTGCCCCAGAAAACCTACTAACTGCTGTTGGGCTCAAACAACAGGTGAGATTCTGACCCCCAAGGGTGAGAGCCTTGGCTCTCTAGAGGTCAGAAACAGAGTCTGCTCTGGCCGGGGTGTTACACACCCCTTCCAAAAGGATGGTCTGTAAATCTGCTTTCCAATACAGGAGGCTTCAAAGAAGCCCATAGCGTTAGGTATGGAGATCTGGCATTCCTCAGACAAGGATGCCAACTCCCCCGACCCAGGGCGCATCTGGCACATGGACAGGTGGGAAAATGATCTATGAAGGAGGAGTGTGCATTTCCAGGCTGGACACACCCCATAGGGTGACCAGCCTGAAACAAACACAGCCTTAGGAATTCCTCCATCTTGTGTGTGGTGGAATTAGGAATTCTGGGACAGGGTGATGCCCACTTTCCAAAGGAAGTGGTAATTTAGGACAAGTAGTGACCCCAAGGGTAAGGAGCCCATTGGCTACTACCCTTCACTCCCCTTAATGCTCCTAAATTGAGTATTTAGGGAGCAGCCGATACCAGGATTTCAGATTTTTTGCTGGACACAGAAGGAGGAGTGGACAAAGAAGCCTGCTGGCCTGAGAACCGAGGAGAGCGACTGGCTTGGCGCCAACCCTGCCAGCACGTTTGTTGCACCCGACCCATCGCTCCATCACTGCATCTGCAGGCAAGCTAAGAAAGAACTGTGAGGACCGGTTCCCCTGGACTGGCCACGCAGTCACTGCCTGCAGACTCTTTCTGACCGGACCAATATCCATTAAAGTGAATGGGACACCAGACATTGTAACACATCTCTGTACCCGGACTCCCCAGAGCCCCCCAAGATAAACTGTTAGTAGTCTTGGACCTTGCCCCATACTCACCTCATTTCCAGAAGAACAGTCTTGTAAGTCATTGCTAAGTACCCTTATACAGTGTCTGTTCCTTTTCCATAGGATAGCATTAGGGCACCCAAGGCTGAAAAGCACCTGTGCACCCAAACGCCTCAGAGCCCCACAAGGTGAAATATTGATGTGGCTTTGAACCTTGCCCCATACTCTCCTCACGTCCAAAAGAACAGTCCTGTAAGTTTTTGGAAGATACCCGTATGCAGGGTCCATTCCTTCCCCATAGGATAACATTAAACACCCAAGGCTGAAAAGCACCTCCGCACCCAGACGCCTCATTGCCTCCCAAACTGACCTGTTGGTGCTTCTTTGGACCTTGCCCCATATTTACCTTAACTCCAGAAGAACAGTCCTGTAAGTCATTGTTAAGTGCCCGAATGCAGTATATGTTTCTTTTGCCGCAGGATAACATTAGGGGATCTGACGCTGAACAGCACCTTTGCACCTAGACTCCCCAGTGCCCCCAAAGTGACCTGTGGTGCTATCTCGCCCCATACTTATCTTAATTTCAGAAGACGGGTCTTGTAAGTCGCTGCTAAGTACCCGTATGCAGTATATGTTTTCCCCCATAGGATAACATTACCCCTCCAAAAATTGCAGTGTCAACTTCTGAAAACTGAAAAAATTCATAATGTGAAAAGTACTCACCCGATTCTGATGATCTTGGAATCAAACTTTATTTAAAAGTATGTGTTATTTAAAAAAAAATAGTGTTGGATTTCTTTATTGACTGTCTGCCTCGCTGACTGATTTAGTGTGTGTAGTACATGTTACCCTCTGAGATGCCTAACTGCTAAACCACACTACCACAAAAGAGAGCATTTGGGGTATCATTTGTGCCTCTGTAATTCCTTTGGGGTTTGCTTGGACTCTTTACACAGTGTACCTCATTTTCGCCCACTGCATAAAGAGCCAGTTTCCTACACAAGCTGTTTCGTTGCTCCATCCAGACAGTCCTGATTTTCCACTATGGTTTCCAATCAAGAAACTCCTTAAAAACCCCTACTTCTTAATTGCTTCCTTGATGATGCAGAGAATTAAAGTACTACATTCTTATTGTCTCATGAGGCACACCTTGTAGCTCTTAAATCACTGTATAAAAGTCTTACATACTAAATGCAACTATGCCTCGCTGTAGGCCAACGGGAAAATAAAAATCGAGGGTTCTTCCCTGACCTGGACTGATTAGCCATGCAAAGGTATTATCCTTGTCAAGAATATAGGCTCCCCATAATAACCCAGAAGAGTTGCAGAAAGGACATTTGACTTAACCTAGATTTTGATATTTTCCTGAAGTTGAAGGTGGAGATCAACAAACTTTGCAAACCTCATGGTCCTGACATTGCTGATCTTCTCATGAAACTGTAATCGCAAAAACAGGCAGTTGCAAAAATCTATACAATCGCAAACCATTCCCACAGCAATAAATCCCTAATAATAACTGTCATAGAAAACAAATGGCTTGGATCCTATCTTACTGACAAACAGAAGTATGAGATATCATATTCCTCAACCAAAAACAAAACAAAAGCAAAATCTCCTCAGTGTTGGCACAATGCAGAATTTCAGCACTACATAAAACATTCTGGACCCCAGAAAGACTCTACAAATTGGGCCTTATAAAATCTGACAAATGCAGAAACTACAGAATACAAACTGATTATCTGGATCTTTCATTGTACTTGGACTGCTACTTTAATTGTACAATGTCTAAGTACTTCTGGATTCAAATTAAAGGTGCAATAAATGAAATATTCCACACACCACTATCACTTATTAACACCACCATAACACTAGGCCCCTTGTCCATAACGCCTGCACCTAACGTTAGTAGGCACAACTTTTACCTCCTAGACCTTCTTCTAACAATTGGAATCAAAAACACCTTGGATGAATGGAAATCATAAAAGGACCTTCTTGCCATACATGTGTGTCCTTCACTAGAAGCAGTGACACCAATGCATTCAATAACAACTATACAATCCAAAGCTTGCACAAGCTATGGAACAAATGAGACCTGTGAAATCAAAACTGCCATGAACAACAATCCATTCCTTACAAATATTTCTAAACATGATTAACTATCAGCACAATCACTCCTGTTCACAAATTCACATGACCGCATATTCAGTATCCAACAAGGCATAACCTACAAATTTGTCTCAGCATGTGCTTGTACTTCTTCCCAATACTCAGTATCTCATTTTCTCTCCCTCCTCTTTCTATCACCTTGTTTCATACTTACATTTCCAATGGCTTGCAATGCTTACCTTTCTTAGGTATATTTCCATTAACATTTTCACTACTTTTATTCTTATGTTGTAACAGGCGATTTACTTCATGATGCATTGTGTACTGTTTGTATAGTTTTGAAGATTCTTAATTCATATTTCAATAAACATTTTTGAAACAGAATACCCCTATTCCAGAGTATGATTAGTAGTGTTGGGTGATGGACCATGTGGAATGTAGCAGAGTGGGCAAACACAATGAGTCTGGTTGCCCCAATTCAATTAGCCAGTGTTCCGAGCTCTTCCTCTGTAGATAAAATGGTAATTCATGTCCCTCTGCAAGGGCAGAAACCACACCTGTATCTGAAAGGTGTTGTCTGTTAGACGAATTTTAACAACTGCATGTGTGCCAACTTTTCACTCAGTGTGGCCAACATCCCTGTCATGTTTGCAATGTGTTTGAGGTTTTTTTAAAGGTTAAATACTAATGAACATTCCAGAGATTGCACTACTGTATAGCAATGCTAACAATAACATGACACACTAACATTGAGGGCAAAATTTCAAGGGACAATATATAAAAAAGTAATTGCATATAGGGAAGTATAGATTTAATATTCCTAACTCCACATCTATGTACCTTGAAGTTAAATTGAAGGTAAATGTACAGCATAGCTACATAGATGTGGAGTATGGTATAGAAAATCTAGACTTATATTTTATTTTGATATTCTGTCCTCGATATTTGGTCCCATGTAAATTGTTGATTCAGTATTCAGGGGTCATACCATTTACAGAGACACACTGAAATATCAGGATGGCACAATGTTGGACCTGGCCCTTTTTGCAGGGTCATCCCCAAACCTTTTGCCTCCTTCCTCCTATTTTTCCTGACCTGTTATTGTTGGCTTTTGAACTCTGAGCACTTTACCACTGCTAACCAGTGCTAAAGTGCATATGCTCCCTGTGTAAATTGTACTGTTGATTGGTTTATCCATGATTGGCATATTTGATTTACTGGTAAGTCCCTAGTAAAGTGCACTAGAGGTGCCCAGGGCCTGTAAATCAAATGCTCCTAGTGGGCCTGCAGCACTGGTTGTGCCACCCACATAAGTAGCCCTGTAATCATGTCTCAGACCTGCCACTGCAGTGTCTGTGTGTGCAGTTTTAAACTGTAAATTCGCTTGTCAGGTGTACCCACTTGCCAGGCCTAACCCTTCCCTTTTCATACATGTAAGACACCCCAACGATAGGCCCTAGATAGCCCCATGGGCAGGGTGCAGTGTATGGTTAAGGTATGACATATAATAATGTGTTTTATATGTCCTGACAGTGAAATACTGCCAAATTCGGTTTTCACTGTTGCAAGGCCTATCTGTCTCTTAGGTTAACCTGGGAGCTGCCTTTAAACATGATTAAAGCGTGGATTCCCTTTGGGAGAGGATCGACATGTGGAGTGTGGGACCTCTGAACTCACAATTTAAAAATACATCTTAAAGTTGGCTTTGAGATTGTGTTTTTGAAAGTGCCACTTTCAGAATGTTCTTGCTTGAACCATTTTTGTGACTCTGCCTGTTTGTGGATTCCCTGTCTGGGTTAGTTTGACAGTTGGGTTGTTTTCACCTCTCTCCAGACAGTGACACAAAGGGGGCTGGGGTGTCGCCTGCATATCCTGATGAGACATCTGTGCTAGGAGGGAGGAGAGGAGTGGTCACTCGCACCTGAAAGGGCTGTGCCTTCCCTCACACAATGCGGACTCCAACCCCCTGGTGTGTGTCTGGGGCATGGCCTGGGCAAGGCAGAATTTCACAAACAAGTGAGGCTTTCCTTTGAAGTAGGCCGACTTCAAAGGCTAACATGGGTATAAGAAGAGGACCCAAAATCACAGACTTTAGGCACTCCTTGGGGTAGATACCCTACCTCACAGACACTTCCTGGAGAATAAACTTGTAACCAGAACCTGCATCCTGCCAAGAAGAACTGCCTGGCTGCCCAAAGGACTCACCTGACTGCTTTCTGTGAAGGACTGCTGCCTTGCTGTTGCCCTGCTGCCCTGCTGCCTTGCTGCTCCCTGGCTGAGGTGAAGAAGTGCTCTCCAAGGGCTTGGATAGAGCTTGCCTCCTGTTCCCTGAAGTCTCAGGACCAAAAAGACTTCATCTCTTCAAGAAGGAATCCTTGTGCTTCGAAATTCGACGCAACGCCCACCGGTTCGACGCAGCTCCTGTGACTTCGTCCTGCCAGCGCAGGAAATCCACGCACCAACTGTAGGAAGTTGGCTCTGTATGTGCTATTTCAAAGTAAGGAATAGCATGCACAGAGTCCAAGGGTTCCCCTTAGAGGTAAAATAGTGGTAAAAAGAGATAATACTAATGCTCTATTTTGTGGTAGTGTGGTCGAGCAGTAGGCTTATCCAAGGAGTAGTGTTAAGCATTTGTTGTACATACACATAGACAATAAATGAGGTACACACACTCAGAGACAAATCCAGCCAATAGGTTTTGTTATAGAAAAATATCTTTTCTTAGTTTATTTTAAGAACCACAGGTTCAAATTTAACATGTAATATCTTGTTTGAAAGGTATTGCAGGTAAGTACATTAGGAACTTTGAATCATTTCAATTGCATGTATACTTTTCAAGTTATTGACAAATAGCTACTTTAAAAGTGGACACAGTGCAATTTTCACAGTTCCTGGGGGAGGTAAGTTTTTGTTAGTTTTACCAGGTAAGTAAGACACTTACAGGGTTCAGTTCTTGGTCCAAGGTAGCCCACCGTTGGGGGTTCAGAGCAACCCCAAAGTCACCACACCAGCAGCTCAGGGCCGGTCAGGTGCAGAGTTCAAAGTGGTGCCCAAAACGCATAGGCTAGAATGGAGAGAAGGGGGTGCCCCGGTTCCGGTCTGCTTGCAGGTAAGTACCCGCGTCTTCGGAGGGCAGACCAGGGGGGTTTTGTAGGGCACCGGGGGGGACACAAGCCCACACAGAAATTTCACCCTCAGCGGCGCGGGGGCGGCCGGGTGCAGTGTAGAGACAAGCGTCGGGTTCGCAATGTTAGTCTATGAGAGATCTCGGGATCTCTTCAGCGCTGCAGGCAGGCAAGGGGGGGGTTCCTCGGGGAAACCTCCACTTGGGCAAGGGAGAGGGACTCCTGGGGGTCACTTCTCCAGTGAAAGTTCGGTCCTTCAGGTCCTGGGGGCTGCGGGTGCAGGGTCTCTCCCAGGCGTCGGGACTTAGGATTCAAAGAGTCGCGGTCAGGGGAAGCCTCGGGATTCCCTCTGCAGGCGGCGCTGTGGGGGCTCAGGGGGGACAGGTTTTGGTACTCACAGTCTTAGAGTAGTCCTGGGGTCCCTCCTGAGGTGTTGGATCTCCACCAGCCGAGTCGGGGTCACCGGGTGCAGTGTTGCAAGTCTCACGCTTCTTGCGGGGAGCTTGCAGGGTTCTTTCAAAGCTGCTGGAAACAAAGTTGCAGCCTTTCTTGGAGCAGGTCCGCTGTCCTCGGGAGTTTCTTGTCTTTTCAAAGCAGGGGCAGTCCTCAGAGGATGTCGAGGTCGCTGGTCCCTTTGGAAGGCGTCGCTGGAGCAGGATCTTTGGAAGGCAGGAGACAGGCCGGTGAGTTTCTGGAGCCAAAGCAGTTGTTGTCTTCTGGTCTTCCTCTGCAGGGGTTTTTCAGCTAGGCAGTCCTTCTTCTTGTAGTTGCAGGAATCTAATTTTCTAGGGTTCAGGGTAGCCCTTAAATACTAAATTTAAGGGCGTGTTTAGGTCTGGGGGGTTAGTAGCCAATGGCTACTAGCCCTGAGAGTGGGTACACCCTCTTTGTGCCTCCTCCCAAGGGGAGGGGGTCACAATCCTAACCCTATTGGGGGAATCCTCCATCTGCAAGATGGAGGATTTCTAAAAGTTAGAGTCACTTCAGCTCAGGACACCCTAGGGGCTGTCCTGACTGGCCAGTGACTCCTCCTTGTTGCTTTCTTTGTTCCCTCCAGCCTTGCCGCCAAAAGTGGGGGCCGTGGCCGGAGGGGGCGGGCAACTCCACTAAGCTGGAGTGCCCTGCTGGGCTGTGACAAAGGGGTGAGCCTTTGAGGCTCACCGCCAGGTGTCACAGCTCCTGCCTGGGGGAGGTGTTAGCATCTCCACCCAGTGCAGGCTTTGTTACTGGCCTCAGAGTGACAAAGGCACTCTCCCCATGGGGCCAGCAACATGTCTCTAGTGTGGCAGGCTGCTGGAACTAGTCAGCCTACACAGACAGTCGGTTAAGTTTCAGGGGGCACCTCTAAGGTGCCCTCTGGGGTGTATTTTGCAATAAAATGTACACTGGCATCAGTGTGCATTTATTGTGCTGAGAAGTTTGATACCAAACTTCCCAGTTTTCAGTGTAGCCATTATGGTACTGTGGAGTTCGTGTTTGACAAACTCCCAGACCATATACTCTTATGGCTACCCTGCACTTACAATGTCTAAGGTTTTGTTTAGACACTGTAGGGGTACCATGCTCATGCACTGGTACCCTCACCTATGGTATAGTGCACCCTGCCTTAGGGCTGTAAGGCCTGCTAGAGGGGTGTCTTACCTATACTGCATAGGCAGTGAGAGGCTGGCATGGCACCCTGAGGGGAGTGCCATGTCGACTTACTCGTTTTGTCCTCACTAGCACACACAAGCTGGCAAGCAGTGTGTCTGTGCTGAGTGAGAGGTCTCCAGGGTGGCATAAGACATGCTGCAGCCCTTAGAGACCTTCCTTGGCATCAGGGCCCTTGGTACTAGAAGTACCAGTTACAAGGGACTTATCTGGATGCCAGGGTCTGCCAATTGTGGATACAAAAGTACAGGTTAGGGAAAGAACACTGGTGCTGGGGCCTGGTTAGCAGGCCTCAGCACACTTTCAATTGTAAACATAGCATCAGCAAAGGCAAAAAGTCAGGGGGCAACCATGCCAAGGAGGCATTTCCTTACACAACCCCCCCCCCCAAACAAAAGAGGATGAGACTAACCTTTCCCAAGAGAGTCTTCATTTTCTAAGTGGAAGAACCTGGAAAGGCCATCTGCATTGGCATGGGCAGTCCCAGGTCTGTGTTCCACTATAAAGTCCATTCCCTGTAGGGAGATGGACCACCTCAACAGTTTAGGATTTTCACCTTTCATTTGCATCAGCCATTTGAGAGGTCTGTGGTCAGTTTGAACTAGGAAGTGAGTCCCAAAGAGGTATGGTCTCAGCTTCTTCAGGGACCAAAC
The DNA here is from genome assembly GCF_031143425.1 of Pleurodeles waltl. Lineage (NCBI taxonomy): Eukaryota > Metazoa > Chordata > Amphibia > Caudata > Salamandridae > Pleurodeles > Pleurodeles waltl. Next base: position 981,671,647 of record NC_090449.1, read on the forward strand.
CACAGCAAAGGCCTCCCTCTCAATGGCACTCCAACGCTGCTCCCTGGGGAGTAACCTCCTGCTAATGAAAGCAACAGGCTGGTCAAGGCCATCATCATTTGTTTGGGACAAAACTGCCCCTATCCCATGTTCAGAGGCATCTGTCTGCACAATGAACTGCTTAGAATAATCTGGAGCTTTTAGAACTGGTGCTGAGCACATTGCTTGTTTCAGGGTGTCAAAGGCCTGTTGGCATTCCACAGTCCAGTTCACTTTCTTGGGCCTTTTCTTGGAGGTGAGTTCAGTGAGGGCTGTCACAATGGATCCATATCCCTTCACAAACCTCCTGTAATACCCAGTCAAGCCAAGGAATGCCCTGACTTGAGTCTGGGTTTTTGGAGCTACCCAGTCCAGAATAGTCTGGATCTTGGGTTGGAGTGGCTGAACTTGGCCTCCACCTACAAGGTGGCCCAAGTAAACCACAGTTCCCTGCCCTATCTGGCATTTGGATGCCTTGATAGAGAGGCCTGCAGATTGCAGAGCCTTCAAAACCTTCTTCAGGTGGACCAGGTGATCCTGCCAGGTGGAGCTAAAGACAGCAATATCATCAAGATAAGCTGTGCTAAAGGACTCCAAGCCAGCAAGGACTTGATTCACCAACCTTTGGAAGGTGGCAGGGGCATTCTTTAAACCAAAGGGCATAACAGTAAACTGATAATGCCCATCAGGTGTGGAGAATGCTGTTTTCTCTTTTGCTCCAGGTGCCATTTTTATTTGCCAGTACCCTGCTGTCGAGTCAAAGGTACTTAAGAATTTGGCAGCACCTAATTTATCTATGAGCTCATCAGCTCTAGGAATTGGATGAGCATCTGTCTTGGTGACAGAGTTGAGCCCTCTGTAGTCCACACAAAACCTCATCTCTTTCTTTCCATCTTTGGTGTGAGGTTTGGGGACTAAGACCACTGGGCTAGCCCAGGGGCTGTCAGAGCGCTCAATTACTCCCAATTCCAGCATCTTGTGGACTTCCACCTTGATGCTTTCCTTAACATGGTCAGACTGTCTAAAAATTCTGTTTTTGACAGGCATGCTGTCTCCTGTGTCCACATCATGGGTACACAGGTGAGTCTGACCAGGGGTTAGGGAGAAGAGTTCAGGAAACAGTTGTAGGACTCTCCTACAATCAGCTTGCTGTTGGCCAGAGAGGGTGTCTGAGTAGATCACTCCATCTACTGAGCCATCTTTTGGGTCTGATGACAGAAGATCAGGGAGAGGTTCACTCTCTGCCTCCTGATCCTCATCTGTTACCATCAACAGATTTACATCAGCCCTGTCATGGAAGAGCTTAAGGCGGTTCACATGGATCACCCTCTTGGGGCTCCTGCTTGTGCCCAGGTCCACCAGGTAGGTGACCTGACTCTTCCTTTCTAGCACTGGGTAAGGGCCACTCCATTTGTCCTGGAGTGCCCTGGGAGCCACAGGCTCCAAAACCCAGACTTTCTGCCCTGGTTGGAACTCAACCAGTGCAGCCTTTTGGTCATACCAAAACTTCTGGAGCTGTTGGCTGGCCTCAAGGTTTTTGGTTGCCTTTTCCATGTACTCTGCCATTCTAGAGCGAAGGCCAAGTACATAGTCCACTATGTCTTGTTTAGGCTCATGAAGAGGTCTCTCCCAGCCTTCTTTAACAAGAGCAAGTGGTCCCCTTACAGGGTGGCCAAACAGAAGTTCAAAGGGTGAGAATCCTACTCCCTTCTGTGGCACCTCTCTGTAAGCAAAAAGCAGACATGGCAAGAGGACATCCCATCTCCTTTTGAGTTTTTCTGGGAGCCCCATGATCATGCCTTTTAATGTCTTGTTGAATCTCTCAACTAAGCCATTAGTTTGTGGATGGTATGGTGTAGTGAATTTGTAAGTCACTCCACACTCATTCCACATGTGTTTTAGGTATGCTGACATGAAGTTGGTACCTCTGTCAGACACCACCTCCTTAGGGAAACCCACTCTGGTAAAGAAACCAATGAGGGCCTTGGCTACTGCAGGGGCAGTAGTCGACCTAAGGGGAATAGCTTCAGGATACCTAGTAGCATGATCCACTACTACTAGGATGTACATATTTCCTGAGGCTGTGGGAGGTTCCAGTGGACCAACTATGTCCACACCCACTCTTTCAAAGGGGACCCCCACCACTGGAAGTGGAATGAGGGGGGCCTTTGGGTGCCCACCTGTCTTACCACTGGATTGACAGGTGGGGCAGGAGAGGCAAAACTCCTTAACCTTCTGGGACATATTGGGCCAGTAGAAGTGGTTGACTAACCTCTCCCACGTCTTGGTTTGTCCCAAATGCCCAGCAAGGGGAATATCATGGGCTAAGGTCAGAATAAACTCTCTGAACGACTGAGGCACTACCACTCTCCTAGTGGCACCAGGTTTGGGGTCTCTGGCCTCAGTGTACAGGAGTCCATCTTCCCAATAGACCCTATGTGTTCCATTTTTCTTGCCCTTGGACTCTTCAGCAGCTTGCTGCCTAAGGCCTTCAAGAGAGGGACAGGTTTCTTGTCCCTTACACAGCTCCTCCCTTGAGGGTCCCCCTGGGCCTAAGAGCTCAACCTGATAAGGTTCAAGCTCCAAAGGCTCAGTTCCCTCAGAGGGCAGAACTTCTTCCTGAGAAGAGAGGTTCTCTTTTTCTGACTGTGTTGCAGTTGGTTTCCCAACTGACTTTCCTTTTCTCTTGGTAGGCTGGGCCATTTTTCCAGACTCCAGCTCTACTTTTTCACCCTGTGCCTTGCATTGTGCTCTTGTTTTTACACACACCAGTTCAGGGATACCCAGCATGGCTGCATGGGTTTTTAGTTCTACCTCAGCCCATGCTGAGGACTCCAGGTCATTTCCAAGCAGACAGTCTACTGGGATGTTTGAGGAGACCACCACCTGTTTCAGGCCATTGACCCCTCCCCATTCTAAAGTTACCATTGCCATGGGATGTGCTTTAGTTTGATTGTCAGCATTGGTGACTGTATAAGTTTTTCCAGTCAGGTATTGGCCAGGGGAAACCAGTTTCTCTGTCACCATGGTGACACTGGCACCTGTATCCCTCAGGCCCTCTACACTTGTCCCATTAATAAAGAGCTGCTGCCTGTATTTTTGCATGTTAGGCGGCCAGGCAGCTAGTGTGGCTAAATCCACCCCACCCTCAGAGACTAAAGTAGCTTCAGTGTGGACCCTGATTTGCTCTGGGCACACTGTTGATCCCACTTGGAGACTAGCCATTCCAGTGTTACCTGGATTGGAGTTTGGAGTGGAACTTTTCTTGGGACAGGCCTTGTCTCCAGTTTGGTGTCCAGACTGACTACAGTTTCGACATCAGGCCTTTTTGGGATCAAAGTTTTTACCCTTGTACCCAGGATTGTTTTGTGAAGAGGCTCTGGGCCCACCCTCCTGTGCAGGTTTTTGGGGGCCTTTAGAAGACTCTTGACTATTTTTATTTTTGGCTGTCTCACCACCTTTCCCCTGGGGAGGTTTTGTGACCCCTTTCTTTTGGTCACCCCCTGTGGAAGTTTTGGACACCCTAGTCTTGACCCAATGGTCCGCCTTCTTTCCCAATTCTTGGGGAGAAATTGGTCCTAGGTCTACCAGATGCTGATGCAGTTTATCATTGAAACAATTACTTAACAGGTGTTCTTTCACAAATAAATTGTACAGCCCATCATAATTACTTACACCACTGCCTTGAATCCAACCATCTAGTGTTTTTACTGAGTAGTCTACAAAGTCAACCCAGGTCTGGCTCGAGGATTTTTGAGCCCCCCTGAATCTAATCCTATACTCCTCAGTGGAGAATCCAAAGCCCTCAATCAGGGTACCCTTCATGAGGTCATAAGATTCTGCATCTTGTCCAGAGAGTGTGAGGAGTCTATCCCTACACTTTCCTGTGAACATTTCCCAAAGGAGCGCACCCCAGTGAGATCTGTTCACTTTTCTGGTTACACAAGCCCTCTCAAAAGCTGTGAACCATTTGGTGATGTCATCACCATCTTCATATTTAGTTACAATCCCTTTAGGGATTTTCAACATGTCAGGAGAATCTCTGACCCTATTTATGTTGCTGCCACCATTGATGGGTCCTAGGCCCATCTCTTGTCTTTCCCTCTCTATGGCTAGGATCTGTCTTTCCAAAGCCAATCTTTTGGCCATCCTGGCTAACTGGATGTCCTCTTCACTGGAGTTATCCTCAGTGATTTCAGAGGTGTTGTTCTCTCCTGTGAGGGAACCAGCATCTCTGACTATTATTTTTGGAGTCAGGGTTTGAGAGACCCTGTTCTCCCTAGATAGGACTGGTAGGGGGGAATTTTCCTCCAAGTCACTATCCTCTTCCTCTGAGTTGCCACCCTCAGAGGGGTTGGCCTTTTCAAACTCTGCCAAAAGCTCCTGGAGCTGTATTTTGGTAGGTTTGGGGCCCATTGTTATTTTCTTTATTTTACAGAGTGACCTTAGCTCCCTCATCTTAAGATGGAGGTAAGGTGTGGTGTCGAGTTCCACCACAGTCACATCTGTGCTAGACATTTTGCTTCTAAAAGTTGGAATACTTTTTAAGAATCTACAACTGGTTCTAGAATCTAATTCAAACTTTTACAAACTTTTAAACTCTAAAAGAAATGCTAAACAGGATCTAACACAAGGCCCTAGCAGGTCTTTTAAGAATTTAGAAAACTTTTCAAATTGCAAAAATCAATTTCTAATGACAATTTTGGAATTTGTCGTGTGATCAGGTATTGGCTGAGTAGTCCAGCAAATGCAAAGTCTTGTATCCCACCGCTGCCACCAATGTAGGAAGTTGGCTCTGTATGTGCTATTTCAAAGTAAGGAATAGCATGCACAGAGTCCAAGGGTTCCCCTTAGAGGTAAAATAGTGGTAAAAAGAGATAATACTAATGCTCTATTTTGTGGTAGTGTGGTCGAGCAGTAGGCTTATCCAAGGAGTAGTGTTAAGCATTTGTTGTACATACACATAGACAATAAATGAGGTACACACACTCAGAGACAAATCCAGCCAATAGGTTTTGTTATAGAAAAATATCTTTTCTTAGTTTATTTTAAGAACCACAGGTTCAAATTTAACATGTAATATCTTGTTTGAAAGGTATTGCAGGTAAGTACATTAGGAACTTTGAATCATTTCAATTGCATGTATACTTTTCAAGTTATTGACAAATAGCTACTTTAAAAGTGGACACAGTGCAATTTTCACAGTTCCTGGGGGAGGTAAGTTTTTGTTAGTTTTACCAGGTAAGTAAGACACTTACAGGGTTCAGTTCTTGGTCCAAGGTAGCCCACCGTTGGGGGTTCAGAGCAACCCCAAAGTCACCACACCAGCAGCTCAGGGCCGGTCAGGTGCAGAGTTCAAAGTGGTGCCCAAAACGCATAGGCTAGAATGGAGAGAAGGGGGTGCCCCGGTTCCGGTCTGCTTGCAGGTAAGTACCCGCGTCTTCGGAGGGCAGACCAGGGGGGTTTTGTAGGGCACCGGGGGGGACACAAGCCCACACAGAAATTTCACCCTCAGCGGCGCGGGGGCGGCCGGGTGCAGTGTAGAGACAAGCGTCGGGTTCGCAATGTTAGTCTATGAGAGATCTCGGGATCTCTTCAGCGCTGCAGGCAGGCAAGGGGGGGGTTCCTCGGGGAAACCTCCACTTGGGCAAGGGAGAGGGACTCCTGGGGGTCACTTCTCCAGTGAAAGTTCGGTCCTTCAGGTCCTGGGGGCTGCGGGTGCAGGGTCTCTCCCAGGCGTCGGGACTTAGGATTCAAAGAGTCGCGGTCAGGGGAAGCCTCGGGATTCCCTCTGCAGGCGGCGCTGTGGGGGCTCAGGGGGGACAGGTTTTGGTACTCACAGTCTTAGAGTAGTCCTGGGGTCCCTCCTGAGGTGTTGGATCTCCACCAGCCGAGTCGGGGTCACCGGGTGCAGTGTTGCAAGTCTCACGCTTCTTGCGGGGAGCTTGCAGGGTTCTTTCAAAGCTGCTGGAAACAAAGTTGCAGCCTTTCTTGGAGCAGGTCCGCTGTCCTCGGGAGTTTCTTGTCTTTTCAAAGCAGGGGCAGTCCTCAGAGGATGTCGAGGTCGCTGGTCCCTTTGGAAGGCGTCGCTGGAGCAGGATCTTTGGAAGGCAGGAGACAGGCCGGTGAGTTTCTGGAGCCAAAGCAGTTGTTGTCTTCTGGTCTTCCTCTGCAGGGGTTTTTCAGCTAGGCAGTCCTTCTTCTTGTAGTTGCAGGAATCTAATTTTCTAGGGTTCAGGGTAGCCCTTAAATACTAAATTTAAGGGCGTGTTTAGGTCTGGGGGGTTAGTAGCCAATGGCTACTAGCCCTGAGAGTGGGTACACCCTCTTTGTGCCTCCTCCCAAGGGGAGGGGGTCACAATCCTAACCCTATTGGGGGAATCCTCCATCTGCAAGATGGAGGATTTCTAAAAGTTAGAGTCACTTCAGCTCAGGACACCCTAGGGGCTGTCCTGACTGGCCAGTGACTCCTCCTTGTTGCTTTCTTTGTTCCCTCCAGCCTTGCCGCCAAAAGTGGGGGCCGTGGCCGGAGGGGGCGGGCAACTCCACTAAGCTGGAGTGCCCTGCTGGGCTGTGACAAAGGGGTGAGCCTTTGAGGCTCACCGCCAGGTGTCACAGCTCCTGCCTGGGGGAGGTGTTAGCATCTCCACCCAGTGCAGGCTTTGTTACTGGCCTCAGAGTGACAAAGGCACTCTCCCCATGGGGCCAGCAACATGTCTCTAGTGTGGCAGGCTGCTGGAACTAGTCAGCCTACACAGACAGTCGGTTAAGTTTCAGGGGGCACCTCTAAGGTGCCCTCTGGGGTGTATTTTGCAATAAAATGTACACTGGCATCAGTGTGCATTTATTGTGCTGAGAAGTTTGATACCAAACTTCCCAGTTTTCAGTGTAGCCATTATGGTGCTGTGGAGTTCGTGTTTGACAAACTCCCAGACCATATACTCTTATGGCTACCCTGCACTTACAATGTCTAAGGTTTTGTTTAGACACTGTAGGGGTACCATGCTCATGCACTGGTACCCTCACCTATGGTATAGTGCACCCTGCCTTAGGGCTGTAAGGCCTGCTAGAGGGGTGTCTTACCTATACTGCATAGGCAGTGAGAGGCTGGCATGGCACCCTGAGGGGAGTGCCATGTCGACTTACTCGTTTTGTCCTCACTAGCACACACAAGCTGGCAAGCAGTGTGTCTGTGCTGAGTGAGAGGTCTCCAGGGTGGCATAAGACATGCTGCAGCCCTTAGAGACCTTCCTTGGCATCAGGGCCCTTGGTACTAGAAGTACCAGTTACAAGGGACTTATCTGGATGCCAGGGTCTGCCAATTGTGGATACAAAAGTACAGGTTAGGGAAAGAACACTGGTGCTGGGGCCTGGTTAGCAGGCCTCAGCACACTTTCAATTGTAAACATAGCATCAGCAAAGGCAAAAAGTCAGGGGGCAACCATGCCAAGGAGGCATTTCCTTACACAACCCCCCCCAAACGAAAGAGGATGAGACTAACCTTTCCCAAGAGAGTCTTCATTTTCTAAGTGGAAGAACCTGGAAAGGCCATCTGCATTGGCATGGGCAGTCCCAGGTCTGTGTTCCACTATAAAGTCCATTCCCTGTAGGGAGATGGACCACCTCAACAGTTTAGGATTTTCACCTTTCATTTGCATCAGCCATTTGAGAGGTCTGTGGTCAGTTTGAACTAGGAAGTGAGTCCCAAAGAGGTATGGTCTCAGCTTCTTCAGGGACCAAACCACAGCAAAGGCCTCCCTCTCAATGGCACTCCAACGCTGCTCCCTGGGGAGTAACCTCCTGCTAATGAAAGCAACAGGCTGGTCAAGGCCATCATCATTTGTTTGGGACAAAACTGCCCCTATCCCATGTTCAGAGGCATCTGTCTGCACAATGAACTGCTTAGAATAATCTGGAGCTTTTAGAACTGGTGCTGAGCACATTGCTTGTTTCAGGGTGTCAAAGGCCTGTTGGCATTCCACAGTCCAGTTCACTTTCTTGGGCATTTTCTTGGAGGTGAGTTCAGTGAGGGCTGTCACAATGGATCCATATCCCTTCACAAACCTCCTGTAATACCCAGTCAAGCCAAGGAATGCCCTGACTTGAGTCTGGGTTTTTGGAGCTACCCAGTCCAGAATAGTCTGGATCTTGGGTTGGAGTGGCTGAACTTGGCCTCCACCTACAAGGTGGCCCAAGTAAACCACAGTTCCCTGCCCTATCTGGCATTTGGATGCCTTGATAGAGAGGCCTGCAGATTGCAGAGCCTTCAAAACCTTCTTCAGGTGGACCAGGTGATCCTGCCAGGTGGAGCTAAAGACAGCAATATCATCAAGATAAGCTGTGCTAAAGGACTCCAAGCCAGCAAGGACTTGATTCACCAACCTTTGGAAGGTGGCAGGGGCATTCTTTAAACCAAAGGGCATAACAGTAAACTGATAATGCCCATCAGGTGTGGAGAATGCTGTTTTCTCTTTTGCTCCAGGTGCCATTTTTATTTGCCAGTACCCTGCTGTCAAGTCAAAGGTACTTAAGAATTTGGCAGCACCTAATTTATCTATGAGCTCATCAGCTCTAGGAATTGGATGAGCATCTGTCTTGGTGACAGAGTTGAGCCCTCTGTAGTCCACACAAAACCTCATCTCTTTCTTTCCATCTTTGGTGTGAGGTTTGGGGACTAAGACCACTGGGCTAGCCCAGGGGCTGTCAGAGCACTCAATTACTCCCAATTCCAGCATCTTGTGGACTTCCACCTTGATGCTTTCCTTAACATGGTCAGACTGTCTAAAAATTCTGTTTTTGACAGGCATGCTGTCTCCTGTGTCCACATCATGGGTACACAGGTGAGTCTGACCAGGGGTTAGGGAGAAGAGTTCAGGAAACTGTTGTAGGACTCTCCTACAATCAGCTTGCTGTTGGCCAGAGAGGGTGTCTGAGTAGATCACTCCATCTACTGAGCCATCTTTTGGGTCTGATGACAGAAGATCAGGGAGAGGTTCACTCTCTGCCTCCTGATCCTCATCTGTTACCATCAACAGATTTACATCAGCCCTGTCATGGAAGAGCTTAAGGCGGTTCACATGGATCACCCTCTTGGGGCTCCTGCTTGTGCCCAGGTCCACCAGGTAGGTGACCTGACTCTTCCTTTCTAGCACTGGGTAAGGGCCACTCCATTTGTCCTGGAGTGCCCTGGGAGCCACAGGCTCCAAAACCCAGACTTTCTGCCCTGGTTGGAACTCAACCAGTGCAGCCTTTTGGTCATACCAAAACTTCTGGAGCTGTTGGCTGGCCTCAAGGTTTTTGGTTGCCTTTTCCATGTACTCTGCCATTCTAGAGCGAAGGCCAAGTACATAGTCCACTATGTCTTGTTTAGGCTCATGAAGAGGTCTCTCCCAGCCTTCTTTAACAAGAGCAAGTGGTCCCCTTACAGGGTGGCCAAACAGAAGTTCAAAGGGTGAGAATCCTACTCCCTTCTGTGGCACCTCTCTGTAAGCAAAAAGCAGACATGGCAAGAGGACATCCCATCTCCTTTTGAGTTTTTCTGGGAGCCCCATGATCATGCCTTTTAATGTCTTGTTGAATCTCTCAACTAAGCCATTAGTTTGTGGATGGTATGGTGTAGTGAATTTGTAAGTCACTCCACACTCATTCCACATGTGTTTTAGGTATGCTGACATGAAGTTGGTACCTCTGTCAGACACCACCTCCTTAGGGAAACCCACTCTGGTAAAGATACCAATGAGGGCCTTGGCTACTGCAGGGGCAGTAGTCGACCTAAGGGGAATAGCTTCAGGATACCTAGTAGCATGATCCACTACTACTAGGATGTACATATTTCCTGAGGCTGTGGGAGGTTCCAGTGGACCAACTATGTCCACACCCACTCTTTCAAAGGGGACCCCCACCACTGGAAGTGGAATGAGGGGGGCCTTTGGGTGCCCACCTGTCTTACCACTGGATTGACAGGTGGGGCAGGAGAGGCAAAACTCCTTAACCTTCTGGGACATATTGGGCCAGTAGAAGTGGTTGACTAACCTCTCCCACGTCTTGGTTTGTCCCAAATGCCCAGCAAGGGGAATATCATGGGCTAAGGTCAGAATAAACTCTCTGAACGACTGAGGCACTACCACTCTCCTAGTGGCACCAGGTTTGGGGTCTCTGGCCTCAGTGTACAGGAGTCCATCTTCCCAATAGACCCTATGTGTTCCATTTTTCTTGCCCTTGGACTCTTCAGCAGCTTGCTGCCTAAGGCCTTCAAGAGAGGGACAGGTTTCTTGTCCCTTACACAGCTCCTCCCTTGAGGGTCCCCCTGGGCCTAAGAGCTCAACCTGATAAGGTTCAAGCTCCAAAGGCTCAGTTCCCTCAGAGGGCAGAACTTCTTCCTGAGAAGAGAGGTTCTCTTTTTCTGACTGTGTTGCAGTTGGTTTCCCAACTGACTTTCCTTTTCTCTTGGTAGGCTGGGCCATTTTTCCAGACTCCAGCTCTACTTTTTCACCCTGTGCCTTGCATTGTGCTCTTGTTTTTACACACACCAGTTCAGGGATACCCAGCATGGCTGCATGGGTTTTTAGTTCTACCTCAGCCCATGCTGAGGACTCCAGGTCATTTCCAAGCAGACAGTCTACTGGGATGTTTGAGGAGACCACCACCTGTTTCAGGCCATTGACCCCTCCCCATTCTAAAGTTACCATTGCCATGGGATGTGCTTTAGTTTGATTGTCAGCATTGGTGACTGTATAAGTTTTTCCAGTCAGGTATTGGCCAGGGGAAACCAGTTTCTCTGTCACCATGATGACACTGGCACCTGTATCCCTCAGGCCCTCTACACTTGTCCCATTAATAAAGAGCTGCTGCCTGTATTTTTGCATGTTAGGCGGCCAGGCAGCTAGTGTGGCTAAATCCACCCCACCCTCAGAGACTAAAGTAGCTTCAGTGTGGACCCTGATTTGCTCTGGGCACACTGTTGATCCCACTTGGAGACTAGCCATTCCAGTGTTACCTGGATTGGAGTTTGGAGTGGAACTTTTCTTGGGACAGGCCTTGTCTCCAGTTTGGTGTCCAGACTGACTACAGTTTCGACACCAGCCCTTTTTGGGATCAAAGTTTTTACCCTTGTACCCAGGATTGTTTTGTGAAGAGGCTCTGGGCCCACCCTCCTGTGCAGGTTTTTGGGGGCCTTTAGAAGACTCTTGACTATTTTTATTTTTGGCTGTCTCACCACCTTTCCCCTGGGGAGGTTTTGTGACCCCTTTCTTTTGGTCACCCCCTGTGGAAGTTTTGGACACCCTAGTCTTGACCCAATGGTCCGCCTTCTTTCCCAATTCTTGGGGAGAAATTGGTCCTAGGTCTACCAGATGCTGATGCAGTTTATCATTGAAACAATTACTTAACAGGTGTTCTTTCACAAATAAATTGTACAGCCCATCATAATTACTTACACCACTGCCTTGAATCCAACCATCTAGTGTTTTTACTGAGTAGTCTACAAAGTCAACCCAGGTCTGGCTCGAGGATTTTTGAGCCCCCCTGAATCTAATCCTATACTCCTCAGTGGAGAATCCAAAGCCCTCAATCAGGGTACCCTTCATGAGGTCATAAGATTCTGCATCTTGTCCAGAGAGTGTGAGGAGTCTATCCCTACACTTTCCTGTGAACATTTCCCAAAGGAGCGCACCCCAGTGAGATCTGTTCACTTTTCTGGTTACACAAGCCCTCTCAAAAGCTGTGAACCATTTGGTGATGTCATCACCATCTTCATATTTAGTTACAATCCCTTTAGGGATTTTCAACATGTCAGGAGAATCTCTGACCCTATTTATGTTGCTGCCACCATTGATGGGTCCTAGGCCCATCTCTTGTCTTTCCCTCTCTATGGCTAGGATCTGTCTTTCCAAAGCCAATCTTTTGGCCATCCTGGCTAACTGGATGTCCTCTTCACTGGAGTTATCCTCAGTGATTTCAGAGGTGTTGTTCTCTCCTGTGAGGGAACCAGCATCTCTGACTATTATTTTTGGAGTCAGGGTTTGAGAGACCCTGTTCTCCCTAGATAGGACTGGTAGGGGGGAATTTTCCTCCAAGTCACTATCCTCTTCCTCTGAGTTGCCACCCTCAGAGGGGTTGGCCTTTTCAAACTCTGCCAAAAGCTCCTGGAGCTGTATTTTGGTAGGGTTGGGGCCCATTGTTATTTTCTTTATTTTACAGAGTGACCTTAGCTCCCTCATCTTAAGATGGAGGTAAGGTGTGGTGTCGAGTTCCACCACAGTCACATCTGTGCTAGACATTTTGCTTCTAAAAGTTGGAATACTTTTTAAGAATCTACAACTGGTTCTAGAATCTAATTCAAACTTTTACAAACTTTTAAACTCTAAAAGAAATGCTAAACAGGATCTAACACAAGGCCCTAGCAGGTCTTTTAAGAATTTAGAAAGCTTTTCAAATTGCAAAAATCAATTTCTAATGACAATTTTGGAATTTGTCGTGTGATCAGGTATTGGCTGAGTAGTCCAGCAAATGCAAAGTCTTGTATCCCACCGCTGCCACCAATGTAGGAAGTTGGCTCTGTATGTGCTATTTCAAAGTAAGGAATAGCATGCACAGAGTCCAAGGGTTCCCCTTAGAGGTAAAATAGTGGTAAAAAGAGATAATACTAATGCTCTATTTTGTGGTAGTGTGGTCGAGCAGTAGGCTTGTCCAAGGAGTAGTGTTAAGCATTTGTTGTACATACACATAGACAATAAATGAGGTACACACACTCAGAGACAAATCCAGCCAATAGGTTTTGTTATAGAAAAATATCTTTTCTTAGTTTATTTTAAGAACCACAGGTTCAAATTTAACATGTAATATCTTGTTTGAAAGGTATTGCAGGTAAGTACATTAGGAACTTTGAATCATTTCAATTGCATGTATACTTTTCAAGTTATTGACAAATAGCTACTTTAAAAGTGGACACAGTGCAATTTTCACAGTTCCTGGGGGAGGTAAGTTTTTGTTAGTTTTACCAGGTAAGTAAGACACTTACAGGGTTCAGTTCTTGGTCCAAGGTAGCCCACCGTTGGGGGTTCAGAGCAACCCCAAAGTCACCACACCAGCAGCTCAGGGCCGGTCAGGTGCAGAGTTCAAAGTGGTGCCCAAAACGCATAGGCTAGAATGGAGAGAAGGGGGTGCCCCGGTTCCGGTCTGCTTGCAGGTAAGTACCCGCGTCTTCGGAGGGCAGACCAGGGGGGTTTTGTAGGGCACCGGGGGGGACACAAGCCCACACAGAAATTTCACCCTCAGCGGCGCGGGGGCGGCCGGGTGCAGTGTAGAGACAAGCGTCGGGTTCGCAATGTTAGTCTATGAGAGATCTCGGGATCTCTTCAGCGCTGCAGGCAGGCAAGGGGGGGGGTTCCTCGGGGAAACCTCCACTTGGGCAAGGGAGAGGGACTCCTGGGGGTCACTTCTCCAGTGAAAGTTCGGTCCTTCAGGTCCTGGGGGCTGCGGGTGCAGGGTCTCTCCCAGGCGTCGGGACTTAGGATTCAAAGAGTCGCGGTCAGGGGAAGCCTCGGGATTCCCTCTGCAGGCGGCGCTGTGGGGGCTCAGGGGGGACAGGTTTTGGTACTCACAGTCTTAGAGTAGTCCTGGGGTCCCTCCTGAGGTGTTGGATCTCCACCAGCCGAGTCGGGGTCACCGGGTGCAGTGTTGCAAGTCTCACGCTTCTTGCGGGGAGCTTGCAGGGTTCTTTCAAAGCTGCTGGAAACAAAGTTGCAGCCTTTCTTGGAGCAGGTCCGCTGTCCTCGGGAGTTTCTTGTCTTTTCAAAGCAGGGGCAGTCCTCAGAGGATGTCGAGGTCGCTGGTCCCTTTGGAAGGCGTCGCTGGAGCAGGATCTTTGGAAGGCAGGAGACAGGCCGGTGAGTTTCTGGAGCCAAAGCAGTTGTTGTCTTCTCGTCTTCCTCTGCAGGGGTTTTTCAGCTAGGCAGTCCTTCTTCTTGTAGTTGCAGGAATCTAATTTTCTAGGGTTCAGGGTAGCCCTTAAATACTAAATTTAAGGGCGTGTTTAGGTCTGGGGGGTTAGTAGCCAATGGCTACTAGCCCTGAGAGTGGGTACACCCTCTTTGTGCCTCCTCCCAAGGGGAGGGGGTCACAATCCTAACCCTATTGGGGGAATCCTCCATCTGCAAGATGGAGGATTTCTAAAAGTTAGAGTCACTTTAGCTCAGGACACCTTAGGGGCTGTCCTGACTGGCCAGTGACTCCTCCTTGTTGCTTTCTTTGTTCCCTCCAGCCTTGCCGCCAAAAGTGGGGGCCGTGGCCGGAGGGGGCGGGCAACTCCACTAAGCTGGAGTGCCCTGCTGGGCTGTGACAAAGGGGTGAGCCTTTGAGGCTCACCGCCAGGTGTCACAGCTCCTGCCTGGGGGAGGTGTTAGCATCTCCACCCAGTGCAGGCTTTGTTACTGGCCTCAGAGTGACAAAGGCACTCTCCCCATGGGGCCAGCAACATGTCTCTAGTGTGGCAGGCTGCTGGAACTAGTCAGCCTACACAGACAGTCGGTTAAGTTTCAGGGGGCACCTCTAAGGTGCCCTCTGGGGTGTATTTTGCAATAAAATGTACACTGGCATCAGTGTGCATTTATTGTGCTGAGAAGTTTGATACCAAACTTCCCAGTTTTCAGTGTAGCCATTATGGTGCTGTGGAGTTCGTGTTTGACAAACTCCCAGACCATATACTCTTATGGCTACCCTGCACTTACAATGTCTAAGGTTTTGTTTAGACACTGTAGGGGTACCATGCTCATGCACTGGTACCCTCACCTATGGTATAGTGCACCCTGCCTTAGGGCTGTAAGGCCTGCTAGAGGGGTGTCTTACCTATACTGCATAGGCAGTGAGAGGCTGGCATGGCACCCTGAGGGGAGTGCCATGTCGACTTACTCGTTTTGTCCTCACTAGCACACACAAGCTGGCAAGCAGTGTGTCTGTGCTGAGTGAGAGGTCTCCAGGGTGGCATAAGACATGCTGCAGCCCTTAGAGACCTTCCTTGGCATCAGGGCCCTTGGTACTAGAAGTACCAGTTACAAGGGACTTATCTGGATGCCAGGGTCTGCCAATTGTGGATACAAAAGTACAGGTTAGGGAAAGAACACTGGTGCTGGGGCCTGGTTAGCAGGCCTCAGCACACTTTCAATTGTAAACATAGCATCAGCAAAGGCAAAAAGTCAGGGGGCAACCATGCCAAGGAGGCATTTCCTTACACAACCCCCCCCAAACGAAAGAGGATGAGACTAACCTTTCCCAAGAGAGTCTTCATTTTCTAAGTGGAAGAACCTGGAAAGGCCATCTGCATTGGCATGGGCAGTCCCAGGTCTGTGTTCCACTATAAAGTCCATTCCCTGTAGGGAGATGGACCACCTCAACAGTTTAGGATTTTCACCTTTCATTTGCATCAGCCATTTGAGAGGTCTGTGGTCAGTTTGAACTAGGAAGTGAGTCCCAAAGAGGTATGGTCTCAGCTTCTTCAGGGACCAAACCACAGCAAAGGCCTCCCTCTCAATGGCACTCCAACGCTGCTCCCTGGGGAGTAACCTCCTGCTAATGAAAGCAACAGGCTGGTCAAGGCCATCATCATTTGTTTGGGACAAAACTGCCCCTATCCCATGTTCAGAGGCATCTGTCTGCACAATGAACTGCTTAGAATAATCTGGAGCTTTTAGAACTGGTGCTGAGCACATTGCTTGTTTCAGGGTGTCAAAGGCCTGTTGGCATTCCACAGTCCAGTTCACTTTCTTGGGCATTTTCTTGGAGGTGAGTTCAGTGAGGGCTGTCACAATGGATCCATATCCCTTCACAAACCTCCTGTAATACCCAGTCAAGCCAAGGAATGCCCTGACTTGAGTCTGGGTTTTTGGAGCTACCCAGTCCAGAATAGTCTGGATCTTGGGTTGGAGTGGCTGAACTTGGCCTCCACCTACAAGGTGGCCCAAGTAAACCACAGTTCCCTGCCCTATCTGGCATTTGGATGCCTTGATAGAGAGGCCTGCAGATTGCAGAGCCTTCAAAACCTTCTTCAGGTGGACCAGGTGATCCTGCCAGGTGGAGCTAAAGACAGCAATATCATCAAGATATGCTGTGCTAAAGGACTCCAAGCCAGCAAGGACTTGATTCACCAACCTTTGGAAGGTGGCAGGGGCATTCTTTAAACCAAAGGGCATAACAGTAAACTGATAATGCCCATCAGGTGTGGAGAATGCTGTTTTCTCTTTTGCTCCAGGTGCCATTTTTATTTGCCAGTACCCTGCTGTCAAGTCAAAGGTACTTAAGAATTTGGCAGCACCTAATTTATCTATGAGCTCATCAGCTCTAGGAATTGGATGAGCATCTGTCTTGGTGACAGAGTTGAGCCCTCTGTAGTCCACACAAAACCTCATCTCTTTCTTTCCATCTTTGGTGTGAGGTTTGGGGACTAAGACCACTGGGCTAGCCCAGGGGCTGTCAGAGCACTCAATTACTCCCAATTCCAGCATCTTGTGGACTTCCACCTTGATGCTTTCCTTAACATGGTCAGACTGTCTAAAAATTCTGTTTTTGACAGGCATGCTGTCTCCTGTGTCCACATCATGGGTACACAGGTGAGTCTGACCAGGGGTTAGGGAGAAGAGTTCAGGAAACTGTTGTAGGACTCTCCTACAATCAGCTTGCTGTTGGCCAGAGAGGGTGTCTGAGTAGATCACTCCATCTACTGAGCCATCTTTTGGGTCTGATGACAGAAGATCAGGGAGAGGTTCACTCTCTGCCTCCTGATCCTCATCTGTTACCATCAACAGATTTACATCAGCCCTGTCATGGAAGAGCTTAAGGCGGTTCACATGGATCACCCTCTTGGGGCTCCTGCTTGTGCCCAGGTCCACCAGGTAGGTGACCTGACTCTTCCTTTCTAGCACTGGGTAAGGGCCACTCCATTTGTCCTGGAGTGCCCTGGGAGCCACAGGCTCCAAAACCCAGACTTTCTGCCCTGGTTGGAACTCAACCAGTGCAGCCTTTTGGTCATACCAAAACTTCTGGAGCTGTTGGCTGGCCTCAAGGTTTTTGGTTGCCTTTTCCATGTACTCTGCCATTCTAGAGCGAAGGCCAAGTACATAGTCCACTATGTCTTGTTTAGGCTCATGAAGAGGTCTCTCCCAGCCTTCTTTAACAAGAGCAAGTGGTCCCCTTACAGGGTGGCCAAACAGAAGTTCAAAGGGTGAGAATCCTACTCCCTTCTGTGGCACCTCTCTGTAAGCAAAAAGCAGACATGGCAAGAGGACATCCCATCTCCTTTTGAGTTTTTCTGGGAGCCCCATGATCATGCCTTTTAATGTCTTGTTGAATCTCTCAACTAAGCCATTAGTTTGTGGATGGTATGGTGTAGTGAATTTGTAAGTCACTCCACACTCATTCCACATGTGTTTTAGGTATGCTGACATGAAGTTGGTACCTCTGTCAGACACCACCTCCTTAGGGAAACCCACTCTGGTAAAGATACCAATGAGGGCCTTGGCTACTGCAGGGGCAGTAGTCGACCTAAGGGGAATAGCTTCAGGATACCTAGTAGCATGATCCACTACTACTAGGATGTACATATTTCCTGAGGCTGTGGGAGGTTCCAGTGGACCAACTATGTCCACACCCACTCTTTCAAAGGGGACCCCCACCACTGGAAGTGGAATGAGGGGGGCCTTTGGGTGCCCACCTGTCTTACCACTGGATTGACAGGTGGGGCAGGAGAGGCAAAACTCCTTAACCTTCTGGGACATATTGGGCCAGTAGAAGTGGTTGACTAACCTCTCCCACGTCTTGGTTTGTCCCAAATGCCCAGCAAGGGGAATATCATGGGCTAAGGTCAGAATAAACTCTCTGAACGACTGAGGCACTACCACTCTCCTAGTGGCACCAGGTTTGGGGTCTCTGGCCTCAGTGTACAGGAGTCCATCTTCCCAATAGACCCTATGTGTTCCATTTTTCTTGCCCTTGGACTCTTCAGCAGCTTGCTGCCTAAGGCCTTCAAGAGAGGGACAGGTTTCTTGTCCCTTACACAGCTCCTCCCTTGAGGGTCCCCCTGGGCCTAAGAGCTCAACCTGATAAGGTTCAAGCTCCAAAGGCTCAGTTCCCTCAGAGGGCAGAACTTCTTCCTGAGAAGAGAGGTTCTCTTTTTCTGACTGTGTTGCAGTTGGTTTCCCAACTGACTTTCCTTTTCTCTTGGTAGGCTGGGCCATTTTTCCAGACTCCAGCTCTACTTTTTCACCCTGTGCCTTGCATTGTGCTCTTGTTTTTACACACACCAGTTCAGGGATACCCAGCATGGCTGCATGGGTTTTTAGTTCTACCTCAGCCCATGCTGAGGACTCCAGGTCATTTCCAAGCAGACAGTCTACTGGGATGTTTGAGGAGACCACCACCTGTTTCAGGCCATTGACCCCTCCCCATTCTAAAGTTACCATTGCCATGGGATGTGCTTTAGTTTGATTGTCAGCATTGGTGACTGTATAAGTTTTTCCAGTCAGGTATTGGCCAGGGGAAACCAGTTTCTCTGTCACCATGGTGACACTGGCACCTGTATCCCTCAGGCCCTCTACACTTGTCCCATTAATAAAGAGCTGCTGCCTGTATTTTTGCATGTTAGGCGGCCAGGCAGCTAGTGTGGCTAAATCCACCCCACCCTCAGAGACTAAAGTAGCTTCAGTGTGGACCCTGATTTGCTCTGGGCACACTGTTGATCCCACTTGGAGACTAGCCATTCCAGTGTTACCTGGATTGGAGTTTGGAGTGGAACTTTTCTTGGGACAGGCCTTGTCTCCAGTTTGGTGTCCAGACTGACTACAGTTTCGACACCAGGCCTTTTTGGGATCAAAGTTTTTACCCTTGTACCCAGGATTGTTTTGTGAAGAGGCTCTGGGCCCACCCTCCTGTGCAGGTTTTTGGGGGCCTTTAGAAGACTCTTGACTATTTTTATTTTTGGCTGTCTCACCACCTTTCCCCTGGGGAGGTTTTGTGACCCCTTTCTTTTGGTCACCCCCTGTGGAAGTTTTGGACACCCTAGTCTTGACCCAATGGTCCGCCTTCTTTCCCAATTCTTGGGGAGAAATTGGTCCTAGGTCTACCAGATGCTGATGCAGTTTATCATTGAAACAATTACTTAACAGGTGTTCTTTCACAAATAAATTGTACAGCCCACCATAATTACTTACACCACTGCCTTGAATCCAACCATCTAGTGTTTTTACTGAGTAGTCTACAAAGTCAACCCAGGTCTGGCTCGAGGATTTTTGAGCCCCCCTGAATCTAATCCTATACTCCTCAGTGGAGAATCCAAAGCCCTCAATCAGGGTACCCTTCATGAGGTCATAAGATTCTGCATCTTGTCCAGAGAGTGTGAGGAGTCTATCCCTACACTTTCCTGTGAACATTTCCCAAAGGAGCGCACCCCAGTGAGATCTGTTCACTTTTCTGGTTACACAAGCCCTCTCAAAAGCTGTGAACCATTTGGTGATGTCATCACCATCTTCATATTTAGTTACAATCCCTTTAGGGATTTTCAACATGTCAGGAGAATCTCTGACCCTATTTATGTTGCTGCCACCATTGATGGGTCCTAGGCCCATCTCTTGTCTTTCCCTCTCTATGGCTAGGATCTGTCTTTCCAAAGCCAATCTTTTGGCCATCCTGGCTAACTGGATGTCCTCTTCACTGGAGTTATCCTCAGTGATTTCAGAGGTGTTGGTCTCTCCTGTGAGGGAACCAGCATCTCTGACTATTATTTTTGGAGTCAGGGTTTGAGAGACCCTGTTCTCCCTAGATAGGACTGGTAGGGGGGAATTTTCCTCCAAGTCACTATCCTCTTCCTCTGAGTTGCCACCCTCAGAGGGGTTGGCCTTTTCAAACTCTGCCAAAAGCTCCTGGAGCTGTATTTTGGTAGGTTTGGGGCCCATTGTTATTTTCTTTATTTTACAGAGTGACCTTAGCTCCCTCATCTTAAGATGGAGGTAAGGTGTGGTGTCGAGTTCCACCACAGTCACATCTGTGCTAGACATTTTGCTTCTAAAAGTTGGAATACTTTTTAAGAATCTACAACTGGTTCTAGAATCTAATTCAAACTTTTACAAACTTTTAAACTCTAAAAGAAATGCTAAACAGGATCTAACACAAGGCCCTAGCAGGTCTTTTAAGAATTTAGAAAACTTTTCAAATTGCAAAAATCAATTTCTAATGACAATTTTGGAATTTGTCGTGTGATCAGGTATTGGCTGAGTAGTCCAGCAAATGCAAAGTCTTGTATCCCACCGCTGCCACCAATGTAGGAAGTTGGCTCTGTATGTGCTATTTCAAAGTAAGGAATAGCATGCACAGAGTCCAAGGGTTCCCCTTAGAGGTAAAATAGTGGTAAAAAGAGATAATACTAATGCTCTATTTTGTGGTAGTGTGGTCGAGCAGTAGGCTTATCCAAGGAGTAGTGTTAAGCATTTGTTGTACATACACATAGACAATAAATGAGGTACACACACTCAGAGACAAATCCAGCCAATAGGTTTTGTTATAGAAAAATATCTTTTCTTAGTTTATTTTAAGAACCACAGGTTCAAATTTAACATGTAATATCTTGTTTGAAAGGTATTGCAGGTAAGTACATTAGGAACTTTGAATCATTTCAATTGCATGTATACTTTTCAAGTT
The DNA here is from genome assembly GCF_031143425.1 of Pleurodeles waltl. Lineage (NCBI taxonomy): Eukaryota > Metazoa > Chordata > Amphibia > Caudata > Salamandridae > Pleurodeles > Pleurodeles waltl. The sequence continues at coordinate 981,692,344 of NC_090449.1, forward strand.
ATTGACAAATAGCTACTTTAAAAGTGGACACAGTGCAATTTTCACAGTTCCTGGGGGAGGTAAGTTTTTGTTAGTTTTACCAGGTAAGTAAGACACTTACAGGGTTCAGTTCTTGGTCCAAGGTAGCCCACCGTTGGGGGTTCAGAGCAACCCCAAAGTCACCACACCAGCAGCCCAGGGCCGGTCAGGTGCAGAGTTCAAAGTGGTGCCCAAAACGCATAGGCTAGAATGGAGAGAAGGGGGTGCCCCGGTTCCGGTCTGCTTGCAGGTAAGTACCCGCGTCTTCGGAGGGCAGACCAGGGGGGTTTTGTAGGGCACCGGGGGGACACAAGCCCACACAGAAATTTCACCCTCAGCGGCGCGGGGGCGGCCGGGTGCAGTGTAGAGACAAGCGTCGGGTTCGCAATGTTAGTCTATGAGAGATCTCGGGATCTCTTCAGCGCTGCAGGCAGGCAAGGGGGGGGTTCCTCGGGGAAACCTCCACTTGGGCAAGGGAGAGGGACTCCTGGGGGTCACTTCTCCAATGAAAGTTCGGTCCTTCAGGTCCTGGGGGCTGTGGGTGCAGGGTCTCTCCCAGGCGTCGGGACTTAGGATTCAAAGAGTCGCGGTCAGGGGAAGCCTCGGGATTCCCTCTGCAGGCGGCGCTGTGGGGGCTTAGGGGGGACAGGTTTTGGGACTCACAGTCTTAGAGTAGTCCTGGGGTCCCTCCTGAGGTGTTGGATCTCCACCAGCCGAGTCGGGGTCGCCGGGTGCAGTGTTGCAAGTCTCACGCTTCTTGCGGGGAGCTTGCAGGGTTCTTTCAAAGCTGCTGGAAACAAAGTTGCAGCCTTTCTTGGAGCAGGTCCGCTGTCCTCGGGAGTTTCTTGTCTTTTCGAAGCAGGGGCAGTCCTCAGAGGATGTCGAGGTCGCTGGTCCCTTTGGAAGGCGTCGCTGGAGCAGGATCTTTGGAAGGCAGGAGACAGGCCGGTGAGTTTCTGGAGCCAAAGCAGTTGTTGTCTTCTGGTCTTCCTCTGCAGGGGTTTTTCAGCTAGGCAGTCCTTCTTCTTGTAGTTGCAGGAATCTAATTTTCTAGGGTTCAGGGTAGCCCTTAAATACTAAATTTAAGGGCGTGTTTAGGTCTGGGGGGTTAGTAGCCAATGGCTACTAGCCCTGAGAGTGGGTACACCCTCTTTGTGCCTCCTCCCAAGGGGAGGGGGTCACAATCCTAACCCTATTGGGGGAATCCTCCATCTGCAAGATGGAGGATTTCTAAAAGTTAGAGTCACTTCAGCTCAGGACACCTTAGGGGCTGTCCTGACTGGCCAGTGACTCCTCCTTGTTGCTTTCTTTGTTCCCTCCAGCCTTGCCGCCAAAAGTGGGGGCCGTGGCCGGAGGGGGCGGGCAACTCCACTAAGCTGGAGTGCCCTGCTGGGCTGTGACAAAGGGGTGAGCCTTTGAGGCTCACCGCCAGGTGTCACAGCTCCTGCCTGGGGGAGGTGTTAGCATCTCCACCCAGTGCAGGCTTTGTTACTGGCCTCAGAGTGACAAAGGCACTCTCCCCATGGGGCCAGCAACATGTCTCTAGTGTGGCAGGCTGCTGGAACTAGTCAGCCTACACAGACAGTCGGTTAAGTTTCAGGGGGCACCTCTAAGGTGCCCTCTGGGGTGTATTTTGCAATAAAATGTACACTGGCATCAGTGTGCATTTATTGTGCTGAGAAGTTTGATACCAAACTTCCCAGTTTTCAGTGTAGCCATTATGGTGCTGTGGAGTTCGTGTTTGACAAACTCCCAGACCATATACTCTTATGGCTACCCTGCACTTACAATGTCTAAGGTTTTGTTTAGACACTGTAGGGGTACCATGCTCATGCACTGGTACCCTCACCTATGGTATAGTGCACCCTGCCTTAGGGCTGTAAGGCCTGCTAGAGGGGTGTCTTACCTATACTGCATAGGCAGTGAGAGGCTGGCATGGCACCCTGAGGGGAGTGCCATGTCGACTTACTCGTTTTGTCCTCACTAGCACACACAAGCTGGCAAGCAGTGTGTCTGTGCTGAGTGAGAGGTCTCCAGGGTGGCATAAGACATGCTGCAGCCCTTAGAGACCTTCCTTGGCATCAGGGCCCTTGGTACTAGAAGTACCAGTTACAAGGGACTTATCTGGATGCCAGGGTCTGCCAATTGTGGATACAAAAGTACAGGTTAGGGAAAGAACACTGGTGCTGGGGCCTGGTTAGCAGGCCTCAGCACACTTTCAATTGTAAACATAGCATCAGCAAAGGCAAAAAGTCAGGGGGCAACCATGCCAAGGAGGCATTTCCTTACACAACCCCCCCCCCAAACGAAAGAGGATGAGACTAACCTTTCCCAAGAGAGTCTTCATTTTCTAAGTGGAAGAACCTGGAAAGGCCATCTGCATTGGCATGGGCAGTCCCAGGTCTGTGTTCCACTATAAAGTCCATTCCCTGTAGGGAGATGGACCACCTCAACAGTTTAGGATTTTCACCTTTCATTTGCATCAGCCATTTGAGAGGTCTGTGGTCAGTTTGAACTAGGAAGTGAGTCCCAAAGAGGTATGGTCTCAGCTTCTTCAGGGACCAAACCACAGCAAAGGCCTCCCTCTCAATGGCACTCCAACGCTGCTCCCTGGGGAGTAACCTCCTGCTAATGAAAGCAACAGGCTGGTCAAGGCCATCATCATTTGTTTGGGACAAAACTGCCCCTATCCCATGTTCAGAGGCATCTGTCTGCACAATGAACTGCTTAGAATAATCTGGAGCTTTTAGAACTGGTGCTGAGCACATTGCTTGTTTCAGGGTGTCAAAGGCCTGTTGGCATTCCACAGTCCAGTTCACTTTCTTGGGCCTTTTCTTGGAGGTGAGTTCAGTGAGGGCTGTCACAATGGATCCATATCCCTTCACAAACCTCCTGTAATACCCAGTCAAGCCAAGGAATGCCCTGACTTGAGTCTGGGTTTTTGGAGCTACCCAGTCCAGAATAGTCTGGATCTTGGGTTGGAGTGGCTGAACTTGGCCTCCACCTACAAGGTGGCCCAAGTAAACCACAGTTCCCTGCCCTATCTGGCATTTGGATGCCTTGATAGAGAGGCCTGCAGATTGCAGAGCCTTCAAAACCTTCTTCAGGTGGACCAGGTGATCCTGCCAGGTGGAGCTAAAGACAGCAATATCATCAAGATAAGCTGTGCTAAAGGACTCCAAGCCAGCAAGGACTTGATTCACCAACCTTTGGAAGGTGGCAGGGGCATTCTTTAAACCAAAGGGCATAACAGTAAACTGATAATGCCCATCAGGTGTGGAGAATGCTGTTTTCTCTTTTGCTCCAGGTGCCATTTTTATTTGCCAGTACCCTGCTGTCAAGTCAAAGGTACTTAAGAATTTGGCAGCACCTAATTTATCTATGAGCTCATCAGCTCTAGGAATTGGATGAGCATCTGTCTTGGTGACAGAGTTGAGCCCTCTGTAGTCCACACAAAACCTCATCTCTTTCTTTCCATCTTTGGTGTGAGGTTTGGGGACTAAGACCACTGGGCTAGCCCAGGGGCTGTCAGAGCGCTCAATTACTCCCAATTCCAGCATCTTCTGGACTTCCACCTTGATGCTTTCCTTAACATGGTCAGACTGTCTAAAAATTCTGTTTTTGACAGGCATGCTGTCTCCTGTGTCCACATCATGGGTACACAGGTGAGTCTGACCAGGGGTTAGGGAGAAGAGTTCAGGAAACTGTTGTAGGACTCTCCTACAATCAGCTTGCTGTTGGCCAGAGAGGGTGTCTGAGTAGATCACTCCATCTACTGAGCCATCTTTTGGGTCTGATGACAGAAGATCAGGGAGAGGTTCACTCTCTGCCTCCTGATCCTCATCTGTTACCATCAACAGATTTACATCAGCCCTGTCATGGAAGAGCTTAAGGCGGTTCACATGGATCACCCTCTTGGGGCTCCTGCTTGTGCCCAGGTCCACCAGGTAGGTGACCTGACTCTTCCTTTCTAGCACTGGGTAAGGGCCACTCCATTTGTCCTGGAGTGCCCTGGGAGCCACAGGCTCCAAAACCCAGACTTTCTGCCCTGGTTGGAACTCAACCAGTGCAGCCTTTTGGTCATACCAAAACTTCTGGAGCTGTTGGCTGGCCTCAAGGTTTTTGGTTGCCTTTTCCATGTACTCTGCCATTCTAGAGCGAAGGCCAAGTACATAGTCCACTATGTCTTGTTTAGGCTCATGAAGAGGTCTCTCCCAGCCTTCTTTAACAAGAGCAAGTGGTCCCCTTACAGGGTGGCCAAACAGAAGTTCAAAGGGTGAGAATCCTACTCCCTTCTGTGGCACCTCTCTGTAAGCAAAAAGCAGACATGGCAAGAGGACATCCCATCTCCTTTTGAGTTTTTCTGGGAGCCCCATGATCATGCCTTTTAATGTCTTGTTGAATCTCTCAACTAAGCCATTAGTTTGTGGATGGTATGGTGTAGTGAATTTGTAAGTCACTCCACACTCATTCCACATGTGTTTTAGGTATGCTGACATGAAGTTGGTACCTCTGTCAGACACCACCTCCTTAGGGAAACCCACTCTGGTAAAGATACCAATGAGGGCCTTGGCTACTGCAGGGGCAGTAGTCGACCTAAGGGGAATAGCTTCAGGATACCTAGTAGCATGATCCACTACTACTAGGATGTACATATTTCCTGAGGCTGTGGGAGGTTCCAGTGGACCAACTATGTCCACACCCACTCTTTCAAAGGGGACCCCCACCACTGGAAGTGGAATGAGGGGGGCCTTTGGGTGCCCACCTGTCTTACCACTGGATTGACAGGTGGGGCAGGAGAGGCAAAACTCCTTAACCTTCTGGGACATATTGGGCCAGTAGAAGTGGTTGACTAACCTCTCCCACGTCTTGGTTTGTCCCAAATGCCCAGCAAGGGGAATATCATGGGCTAAGGTCTGAATAAACTCTCTGAACGACTGAGGCACTACCACTCTCCTAGTGGCACCAGGTTTGGGGTCTCTGGCCTCAGTGTACAGGAGTCCATCTTCCCAATAGACCCTATGTGTTCCATTTTTCTTGCCCTTGGACTCTTCAGCAGCTTGCTGCCTAAGGCCTTCAAGAGAGGGACAGGTTTCTTGTCCCTTACACAGCTCCTCCCTTGAGGGTCCCCCTGGGCCTAAGAGCTCAACCTGATAAGGTTCAAGCTCCAAAGGCTCAGTTCCCTCAGAGGGCAGAACTTCTTCCTGAGAAGAGAGGTTCTCTTTTTCTGACTGTGTTGCAGTTGGTTTCCCAACTGACTTTCCTTTTCTCTTGGTAGGCTGGGCCATTTTTCCAGACTCCAGCTCTACTTTTTCACCCTGTGCCTTGCATTGTGCTCTTGTTTTTACACACACCAGTTCAGGGATACCCAGCATGGCTGCATGGGTTTTTAGTTCTACCTCAGCCCATGCTGAGGACTCCAGGTCATTTCCAAGCAGACAGTCTACTGGGATGTTTGAGGAGACCACCACCTGTTTCAGGCCATTGACCCCTCCCCATTCTAAAGTTACCATTGCCATGGGATGTGCTTTAGTTTGATTGTCAGCATTGGTGACTGTATAAGTTTTTCCAGTCAGGTATTGGCCAGGGGAAACCAGTTTCTCTGTCACCATGGTGACACTGGCACCTGTATCCCTCAGGCCCTCTACACTTGTCCCATTAATAAAGAGCTGCTGCCTGTATTTTTGCATGTTAGGCGGCCAGGCAGCTAGTGTGGCTAAATCCACCCCACCCTCAGAGACTAAAGTAGCTTCAGTGTGGACCCTGATTTGCTCTGGGCACACTGTTGATCCCACTTGGAGACTAGCCATTCCAGTGTTACCTGGATTGGAGTTTGGAGTGGAACTTTTCTTGGGACAGGCCTTGTCTCCAGTTTGGTGTCCAGACTGACTACAGTTTCGACATCAGGCCTTTTTGGGATCAAAGTTTTTACCCTTGTACCCAGGATTGTTTTGTGAAGAGGCTCTGGGCCCACCCTCCTGTGCAGGTTTTTGGGGGCCTTTAGAAGACTCTTGACTATTTTTATTTTTGGCTGTCTCACCACCTTTCCCCTGGGGAGGTTTTGTGACCCCTTTCTTTTGGTCACCCCCTGTGGAAGTTTTGGACACCCTAGTCTTGACCCAATGGTCCGCCTTCTTTCCCAATTCTTGGGGAGAAATTGGTCCTAGGTCTACCAGATGCTGATGCAGTTTATCATTGAAACAATTACTTAACAGGTGTTCTTTCACAAATAAATTGTACAGCCCATCATAATTACTTACACCACTGCCTTGAATCCAACCATCTAGTGTTTTTACTGAGTAGTCTACAAAGTCAACCCAGGTCTGGCTCGAGGATTTTTGAGCCCCCCTGAATCTAATCCTATACTCCTCAGTGGAGAATCCAAAGCCCTCAATCAGGGTACCCTTCATGAGGTCATAAGATTCTGCATCTTGTCCAGAGAGTGTGAGGAGTCTATCCCTACACTTTCCTGTGAACATTTCCCAAAGGAGCGCACCCCAGTGAGATCTGTTCACTTTTCTGGTTACACAAGCCCTCTCAAAAGCTGTGAACCATTTGGTGATGTCATCACCATCTTCATATTTAGTTACAATCCCTTTAGGGATTTTCAACATGTCAGGAGAATCTCTGACCCTATTTATGTTGCTGCCACCATTGATGGGTCCTAGGCCCATCTCTTGTCTTTCCCTCTCTATGGCTAGGATCTGTCTTTCCAAAGCCAATCTTTTGGCCATCCTGGCTAACTGGATGTCCTCTTCACTGGAGTTATCCTCAGTGATTTCAGAGGTGTTGGTCTCTCCTGTGAGGGAACCAGCATCTCTGACTATTATTTTTGGAGTCAGGGTTTGAGAGACCCTGTTCTCCCTAGATAGGACTGTTAGGGGGGAATTTTCCTCCAAGTCACTATCCTCTTCCTCTGAGTTGCCACCCTCAGAGGGGTTGGCCTTTTCAAACTCTGCCAAAAGCTCCTGGAGCTGTATTTTGGTAGGTTTGGGGCCCATTGTTATTTTCTTTATTTTACAGAGTGACCTTAGCTCCCTCATCTTAAGATGGAGGTAAGGTGTGGTGTCGAGTTCCACCACAGTCACATCTGTGCTAGACATTTTGCTTCTAAAAGTTGGAATACTTTTTAAGAATCTACAACTGGTTCTAGAATCTAATTCAAACTTTTACAAACTTTTAAACTCTAAAAGAAATGCTAAACAGGATCTAACACAAGGCCCTAGCAGGTCTTTTAAGAATTTAGAAAACTTTTCAAATTGCAAAAATCAATTTCTAATGACAATTTTGGAATTTGTCGTGTGATCAGGTATTGGCTGAGTAGTCCAGCAAATGCAAAGTCTTGTATCCCACCGCTGCCACCAATGTAGGAAGTTGGCTCTGTATGTGCTATTTCAAAGTAAGGAATAGCATGCACAGAGTCCAAGAGTTCCCCTTAGAGGTAAAATAGTGGTAAAAAGAGATAATACTAATGCTCTATTTTGTGGTAGTGTGGTCGAGCAGTAGGCTTATCCAAGGAGTAGTGTTAAGCATTTGTTGTACATACACATAGACAATAAATGAGGTACACACACTCAGAGACAAATCCAGCCAATAGGTTTTGTTATAGAAAAATATCTTTTCTTAGTTTATTTTAAGAACCACAGGTTCATATTTAACATGTAATATCTTGTTTGAAAGGTATTGCAGGTAAGTACATTAGGAACTTTGAATCATTTCAATTGCATGTATACTTTTCAAGTTATTGACAAATAGCTACTTTAAAAGTGGACACAGTGCAATTTTCACAGTTCCTGGGGGAGGTAAGTTTTTGTTAGTTTTACCAGGTAAGTAAGACACTTACAGGGTTCAGTTCTTGGTCCAAGGTAGCCCACCGTTGGGGGTTCAGAGCAACCCCAAAGTCACCACACCAGCAGCTCAGGGCCGGTCAGGTGCAGAGTTCAAAGTGGTGCCCAAAACGCATAGGCTAGAATGGAGAGAAGGGGGTGCCCCGGTTCCGGTCTGCTTGCAGGTAAGTACCCGCGTCTTCGGAGGGCAGACCAGGGGGGTTTTGTAGGGCACCGGGGGGGACACAAGCCCACACAGAAATTTCACCCTCAGCGGCGCGGGGGCGGCCGGGTGCAGTGTAGAGACAAGCGTCGGGTTCGCAATGTTAGTCTATGAGAGATCTCGGGATCTCTTCAGCGCTGCAGGCAGGCAAGGGGGGGGTTCCTCGGGGAAACCTCCACTTGGGCAAGGGAGAGGGACTCCTGGGGGTCACTTCTCCAGTGAAAGTTCGGTCCTTCAGGTCCTGGGGGCTGCGGGTGCAGGGTCTCTCCCAGGCGTCGGGACTTAGGATTCAAAGAGTCGCGGTCAGGGGAAGCCTCGGGATTCCCTCTGCAGGCGGCGCTGTGGGGGCTCAGGGGGGACAGGTTTTGGTACTCACAGTCTTAGAGTAGTCCTGGGGTCCCTCCTGAGGTGTTGGATCTCCACCAGCCGAGTCGGGGTCGCCGGGTGCAGTGTTGCAAGTCTCACGCTTCTTGCGGGGAGCTTGCAGGGTTCTTTCAAAGCTGCTGGAAACAAAGTTGCAGCCTTTCTTGGAGCAGGTCCGCTGTCCTCGGGAGTTTCTTGTCTTTTCGAAGCAGGGGCAGTCCTCAGAGGATGTCGAGGTCGCTGGTCCCTTTGGAAGGCGTCGCTGGAGCAGGATCTTTGGAAGGCAGGAGACAGGCCGGTGAGTTTCTGGAGCCAAAGCAGTTGTTGTCTTCTGGTCTTCCTCTGCAGGGGTTTTTCAGCTAGGCAGTCCTTCTTCTTGTAGTTGCAGGAATCTAATTTTCTTGGGTTCAGGGTAGCCCTTAAATACTAAATTTAAGGGCGTGTTTAGGTCTGGGGGGTTAGTAGCCAATGGCTACTAGCCCTGAGAGTGGGTACACCCTCTTTGTGCCTCCTCCCAAGGGGAGGGGGTCACAATCCTAACCCTATTGGGGGAATCCTCCATCTGCAAGATGGAGGATTTCTAAAAGTTAGAGTCACTTCAGCTCAGGACACCTTAGGGGCTGTCCTGACTGGCCAGTGACTCCTCCTTGTTGCTTTCTTTGTTCCCTCCAGCCTTGCCGCCAAAAGTGGGGGCCGTGGCCGGAGGGGGCGGGCAACTCCACTAAGCTGGAGTGCCCTGCTGGGCTGTGACAAAGGGGTGAGCCTTTGAGGCTCACCGCCAGGTGTCACAGCTCCTGCCTGGGGGAGGTGTTAGCATCTCCACCCAGTGCAGGCTTTGTTACTGGCCTCAGAGTGACAAAGGCACTCTCCCCATGGGGCCAGCAACATGTCTCTAGTGTGGCAGGCTGCTGGAACTAGTCAGCCTACACAGACAGTCGGTTAAGTTTCAGGGGGCACCTCTAAGGTGCTCTGTGGGGTGTATTTTGCAATAAAATGTACACTGGCATCAGTGTGCATTTATTGTGCTGAGAAGTTTGATACCAAACTTCCCAGTTTTCAGTGTAGCCATTATGGTGCTGTGGAGTTCGTGTTTGACAAACTCCCAGACCATATACTCTTATGGCTACCCTGCACTTACAATGTCTAAGGTTTTGTTTAGACACTGTAGGGGTACCATGCTCATGCACTGGTACCCTCACCTATGGTATAGTGCACCCTGCCTTAGGGCTGTAAGGCCTGCTAGAGGGGTGTCTTACCTATACTGCATAGGCAGTGAGAGGCTGACATGGCACCCTGAGGGGAGTGCCATGTCGACTTACTCGTTTTGTCCTCACTAGCACACACAAGCTGGCAAGCAGTGTGTCTGTGCTGAGTGAGAGGTCTCCAGGGTGGCATAAGACATGCTGCAGCCCTTAGAGACCTTCCTTGGCATCAGGGCCCTTGGTACTAGAAGTACCAGTTACAAGGGACTTATCTGGATGCCAGGGTCTGCCAATTGTGGATACAAAAGTACAGGTTAGGGAAAGAACACTGGTGCTGGGGCCTGGTTAGCAGGCCTCAGCACACTTTCAATTGTAAACATAGCATCAGCAAAGGCAAAAAGTCAGGGGGCAACCATGCCAAGGAGGCATTTCCTTACACAACCCCCCCCCAAACGAAAGAGGATGAGACTAACCTTTCCCAAGAGAGTCTTCATTTTCTAAGTGGAAGAACCTGGAAAGGCCATCTGCATTGGCATGGGCAGTCCCAGGTCTGTGTTCCACTATAAAGTCCATTCCCTGTAGGGAGATGGACCACCTCAACAGTTTAGGATTTTCACCTTTCATTTGCATCAGCCATTTGAGAGGTCTGTGGTCAGTTTGAACTAGGAAGTGAGTCCCAAAGAGGTATGGTCTCAGCTTCTTCAGGGACCAAACCACAGCAAAGGCCTCCCTCTCAATGGCACTCCAACGCTGCTCCCTGGGGAGTAACCTCCTGCTAATGAAAGCAACAGGCTGGTCAAGGCCATCATCATTTGTTTGGGACAAAACTGCCCCTATCCCATGTTCAGAGGCATCTGTCTGCACAATGAACTGCTTAGAATAATCTGGAGCTTTTAGAACTGGTGCTGAGCACATTGCTTGTTTCAGGGTGTCAAAGGCCTGTTGGCATTCCACAGTCCAGTTCACTTTCTTGGGCCTTTTCTTGGAGGTGAGTTCAGTGAGGGCTGTCACAATGGATCCATATCCCTTCACAAACCTCCTGTAATACCCAGTCAAGCCAAGGAATGCCCTGACTTGAGTCTGGGTTTTTGGAGCTACCCAGTCCAGAATAGTCTGGATCTTGGGTTGGAGTGGCTGAACTTGGCCTCCACCTACAAGGTGGCCCAAGTAAACCACAGTTCCCTGCCCTATCTGGCATTTGGATGCCTTGATAGAGAGGCCTGCAGATTGCAGAGCCTTCAAAACCTTCTTCAGGTGGACCAGGTGATCCTGCCAGGTGGAGCTAAAGACAGCAATATCATCAAGATAAGCTGTGCTAAAGGACTCCAAGCCAGCAAGGACTTGATTCACCAACCTTTGGAAGGTGGCAGGGGCATTCTTTAAACCAAAGGGCATAACAGTAAACTGATAATGCCCATCAGGTGTGGAGAATGCTGTTTTCTCTTTTGCTCCAGGTGCCATTTTTATTTGCCAGTACCCTGCTGTCAAGTCAAAGGTACTTAAGAATTTGGCAGCACCTAATTTATCTATGAGCTCATCAGCTCTAGGAATTGGATGAGCATCTGTCTTGGTGACAGAGTTGAGCCCTCTGTAGTCCACACAAAACCTCATCTCTTTCTTTCCATCTTTGGTGTGAGGTTTGGGGACTAAGACCACTGGGCTAGCCCAGGGGCTGTCAGAGCGCTCAATTACTCCCAATTCCAGCATCTTGTGGACTTCCACCTTGATGCTTTCCTTAACATGGTCAGACTGTCTAAAAATTCTGTTTTTGACAGGCATGCTGTCTCCTGTGTCCACATCATGGGTACACAGGTGAGTCTGACCAGGGGTTAGGGAGAAGAGTTCAGGAAACTGTTGTAGGACTCTCCTACAATCAGCTTGCTGTTGGCCAGAGAGGGTGTCTGAGTAGATCACTCCATCTACTGAGCCATCTTTTGGGTCTGATGACAGAAGATCAGGGAGAGGTTCACTCTCTGCCTCCTGATCCTCATCTGTTACCATCAACAGATTTACATCAGCCCTGTCATGGAAGAGCTTAAGGCGGTTCACATGGATCACCCTCTTGGGGCTCCTGCTTGTGCCCAGGTCCACCAGGTAGGTGACCTGACTCTTCCTTTCTAGCACTGGGTAAGGGCCACTCCATTTGTCCTGGAGTGCCCTGGGAGCCACAGGCTCCAAAACCCAGACTTTCTGCCCTGGTTGGAACTCAACCAGTGCAGCCTTTTGGTCATACCAAAACTTCTGGAGCTGTTGGCTGGCCTCAAGGTTTTTGGTTGCCTTTTCCATGTACTCTGCCATTCTAGAGCGAAGGCCAAGTACATAGTCCACTATGTCTTGTTTAGGCTCATGAAGAGGTCTCTCCCAGCCTTCTTTAACAAGAGCAAGTGGTCCCCTTACAGGGTGGCCAAACAGAAGTTCAAAGGGTGAGAATCCTACTCCCTTCTGTGGCACCTCTCTGTAAGCAAAAAGCAGACATGGCAAGAGGACATCCCATCTCCTTTTGAGTTTTTCTGGGAGCCCCATGATCATGCCTTTTAATGTCTTGTTGAATCTCTCAACTAAGCCATTAGTTTGTGGATGGTATGGTGTAGTGAATTTGTAAGTCACTCCACACTCATTCCACATGTGTTTTAGGTATGCTGACATGAAGTTGGTACCTCTGTCAGACACCACCTCCTTAGGGAAACCCACTCTGGTAAAGATACCAATGAGGGCCTTGGCTACTGCAGGGGCAGTAGTCGACCTAAGGGGAATAGCTTCAGGATACCTAGTAGCATGATCCACTACTACTAGGATGTACATATTTCCTGAGGCTGTGGGAGGTTTCAGTGGACCAACTATGTCCACACCCACTCTTTCAAAGGGGACCCCCACCACTGGAAGTGGAATGAGGGGGGCCTTTGGGTGCCCACCTGTCTTACCACTGGATTGACAGGTGGGGCAGGAGAGGCAAAACTCCTTAACCTTCTGGGACATATTGGGCCAGTAGAAGTGGTTGACTAACCTCTCCCACGTCTTGGTTTGTCCCAAATGCCCAGCAAGGGGAATATCATGGGCTAAGGTCAGAATAAACTCTCTGAACGACTGAGGCACTACCACTCTCCTAGTGGCACCAGGTTTGGGGTCTCTGGCCTCAGTGTACAGGAGTCCATCTTCCCAATAGACCCTATGTGTTCCATTTTTCTTGCCCTTGGACTCTTCAGCAGCTTGCTGCCTAAGGCCTTCAAGAGAGGGACAGGTTTCTTGTCCCTTACACAGCTCCTCCCTTGAGGGTCCCCCTGGGCCTAAGAGCTCAACCTGATAAGGTTCAAGCTCCAAAGGCTCAGTTCCCTCAGAGGGCAGAACTTCTTCCTGAGAAGAGAGGTTCTCTTTTTCTGACTGTGTTGCAGTTGGTTTCCCAACTGACTTTCCTTTTCTCTTGGTAGGCTGGGCCATTTTTCCAGACTCCAGCTCTACTTTTTCACCCTGTGCCTTGCATTGTGCTCTTGTTTTTACACACACCAGTTCAGGGATACCCAGCATGGCTGCATGGGTTTTTAGTTCTACCTCAGCCCATGCTGAGGACTCCAGGTCATTTCCAAGCAGACAGTCTACTGGGATGTTTGAGGAGACCACCACCTGTTTCAGGCCATTGACCCCTCCCCATTCTAAAGTTACCATTGCCATGGGATGTGCTTTAGTTTGATTGTCAGCATTGGTGACTGTATAAGTTTTTCCAGTCAGGTATTGGCCAGGGGAAACCAGTTTCTCTGTCACCATGGTGACACTGGCACCTGTATCCCTCAGGCCCTCTACACTTGTCCCATTAATAAAGAGCTGCTGCCTGTATTTTTGCATGTTAGGCGGCCAGGCAGCTAGTGTGGCTAAATCCACCCCACCCTCAGAGACTAAAGTAGCTTCAGTGTGGACCCTGATTTGCTCTGGGCACACTGTTGATCCCACTTGGAGACTAGCCATTCCAGTGTTACCTGGATTGGAGTTTGGAGTGGAACTTTACTTGGGACAGGCCTTGTCTCCAGTTTGGTGTCCAGACTGACTACAGTTTCGACACCAGGCCTTTTTGGGATCAAAGTTTTTACCCTTGTACCCAGGATTGTTTTGTGAAGAGGCTCTGGGCCCACCCTCCTGTGCAGGTTTTTGGGGGCCTTTAGAAGACTCTTGACTATTTTTATTTTTGGCTGTCTCACCACCTTTCCCCTGGGGAGGTTTTGTGACCCCTTTCTTTTGGTCACCCCCTGTGGAAGTTTTGGACACCCTAGTCTTGACCCAATGGTCCGCCTTCTTTCCCAATTCTTGGGGAGAAATTGGTCCTAGGTCTACCAGATGCTGATGCAGTTTATCATTGAAACAATTACTTAACAGGTGTTCTTTCACAAATAAATTGTACAGCCCATCATAATTACTTACACCACTGCCTTGAATCCAACCATCTAGTGTTTTTACTGAGTAGTCTACAAAGTCAACCCAGGTCTGGCTCGAGGATTTTTGAGCCCCCCTGAATCTAATCCTATACTCCTCAGTGGAGAATCCAAAGCCCTCAATCAGGGTACCCTTCATGAGGTCATAAGATTCTGCATCTTGTCCAGAGAGTGTGAGGAGTCTATCCCTACACTTTCCTGTGAACATTTCCCAAAGGAGCGCACCCCAGTGAGATCTGTTCACTTTTCTGGTTACACAAGCCCTCTCAAAAGCTGTGAACCATTTGGTGATGTCATCACCATCTTCATATTTAGTTACAATCCCTTTAGGGATTTTCAACATGTCAGGAGAATCTCTGACCCTATTTATGTTGCTGCCACCATTGATGGGTCCTAGGCCCATCTCTTGTCTTTCCCTCTCTATGGCTAGGATCTGTCTTTCCAAAGCCAGTCTTTTGGCCATCCTGGCTAACTGGATGTCCTCTTCACTGGAGTTATCCTCAGTGATTTCAGAGGTGTTGGTCTCTCCTGTGAGGGAACCAGCATCTCTGACTATTATTTTTGGAGTCAGGGTTTGAGAGACCCTGTTCTCCCTAGATAGGACTGGTAGGGGGGAATTTTCCTCCAAGTCACTATCCTCTTCCTCTGAGTTGCCACCCTCAGAGGGGTTGGCCTTTTCAAACTCTGCCAAAAGCTCCTGGAGCTGTATTTTGGTAGGTTTGGGGCCCATTGTTATTTTCTTTATTTTACAGAGTGACCTTAGCTCCCTCATCTTAAGATGGAGGTAAGGTGTGGTGTCGAGTTCCACCACAGTCACATCTGTGCTAGACATTTTGCTTCTAAAAGTTGGAATACTTTTTAAGAATCTACAACTGGTTCTAGAATCTAATTCAAACTTTTACAAACTTTTAAACTCTAAAAGAAATGCTAAACAGGATCTAACACAAGGCCCTAACAGGTCTTTTAAGAATTTAGAAAACTTTTCAAATTGCAAAAATCAATTTCTAATGACAATTTTGGAATTTGTCGTGTGATCAGGTATTGGCTGAGTAGTCCAGCAAATGCAAAGTCTTGTATCCCACCGCTGCCACCAATGTAGGAAGTTGGCTCTGTATGTGCTATTTCAAAGTAAGGAATAGCATGCACAGAGTCCAAGAGTTCCCCTTAGAGGTAAAATAGTGGTAAAAAGAGATAATACTAATGCTCTATTTTGTGGTAGTGTGGTCGAGCAGTAGGCTTATCCAAGGAGTAGTGTTAAGCATTTGTTGTACATACACATAGACAATAAATGAGGTACACACACTCAGAGACAAATCCAGCCAATAGGTTTTGTTATAGAAAAATATATTTTCTTAGTTTATTTTAAGAACCACAGGTTCAAATTTAACATGTAATATCTTGTTTGAAAGGTATTGCAGGTAAGTACATTAGGAACTTTGAATCATTTCAATTGCATGTATACTTTTCAAGTTATTGACAAATAGCTACTTTAAAAGTGGACACAGTGCAATTTTCACAGTTCCTGGGGGAGGTAAGTTTTTGTTAGTTTTACCAGGTAAGTAAGACACTTACAGGGTTCAGTTCTTGGTCCAAGGTAGCCCACCGTTGGGGGTTCAGAGCAACCCCAAAGTCACCACACCAGCAGCTCAGGGCCGGTCAGGTGCAGAGTTCAAAGTGGTGCCCAAAACGCATAGGCTAGAATGGAGAGAAGGGGGTGCCCCGGTTCCGGTCTGCTTGCAGGTAAGTACCCGCGTCTTCGGAGGGCAGACCAGGGGGGTTTTGTAGGGCACCGGGGGGGACACAATCCCACACAGAAATTTCACCCTCAGCGGCGCGGGGGCGGCCGGGTGCAGTGTAGAGACAAGCGTCGGGTTCGCAATGTTAGTCTATGAGAGATCTCGGGATCTCTTCAGCGCTGCAGGCAGGCAAGGGGGGGGTTCCTCGGGGAAACCTCCACTTGGGCAAGGGAGAGGGACTCCTGGGGGTCACTTCTCCAGTGAAAGTTCGGTCCTTCAGGTCCTGGGGGCTGCGGGTGCAGGGTCTCTCCCAGGCGTCGGGACTTAGGATTCAAAGAGTCGCGGTCAGGGGAAGCCTCGGGATTCCCTCTGCAGGCGGCGCTGTGGGGGCTCAGGGGGGACAGGTTTTGGTACTCACAGTCTTAGAGTAGTCCTGGGGTCCCTCCTGAGGTGTTGGATCTCCACCAGCCGAGTCGGGGTCGCCGGGTGCAGTGTTGCAAGTCTCACGCTTCTTGCGGGGAGCTTGCAGGGTTCTTTCAAAGCTGCTGGAAACAAAGTTGCAGCCTTTCTTGGAGCAGGTCCGCTGTCCTCGGGAGTTTCTTGTCTTTTCGAAGCAGGGGCAGTCCTCAGAGGATGTCGAGGTCGCTGGTCCCTTTGGAAGGCGTCGCTGGAGCAGGATCTTTGGAAGGCAGGAGACAGGCCGGTGAGTTTCTGGAGCCAAAGCAGTTGTTGTCTTCTGGTCTTCCTCTGCAGGGGTTTTTCAGCTAGGCAGTCCTTCTTCTTGTAGTTGCAGGAATCTAATTTTCTAGGGTTCAGGGTAGCCCTTAAATACTAAATTTAAGGGCGTGTTTAGGTCTGGGGGGTTAGTAGCCAATGGCTACTAGCCCTGAGAGTGGGTACACCCTCTTTGTGCCTCCTCCCAAGGGGAGGGGGCCACAATCCTAACCCTATTGGGGGAATCCTCCATCTGCAAGATGGAGGATTTCTAAAAGTTAGAGTCACTTCAGCTCAGGACACCTTAGGGGCTGTCCTGACTGGCCAGTGACTCCTCCTTGTTGCTTTCTTTGTTCCCTCCAGCCTTGCCGCCAAAAGTGGGGGCCGTGGCCGGAGGGGGCGGGCAACTCCACTAAGCTGGAGTGCCCTGCTGGGCTGTGACAAAGGGGTGAGCCTTTGAGGCTCACCGCCAGGTGTCACAGCTCCTGCCTGGGGGAGGTGTTAGCATCTCCACCCAGTGCAGGCTTTGTTACTGGCCTCAGAGTGACAAAGGCACTCTCCCCATGGGGCCAGCAACATGTCTCTAGTGTGGCAGGCTGCTGGAACTAGTCAGCCTACACAGACAGTCGGTTAAGTTTCAGGGGGCACCTCTAAGGTGCCCTCTGGGGTGTATTTTGCAATAAAATGTACACTGGCATCAGTGTGCATTTATTGTGCTGAGAAGTTTGATACCAAACTTCCCAGTTTTCAGTGTAGCCATTATGGTGCTGTGGAGTTCGTGTTTGACAAACTCCCAGACCATATACTCTTATGGCTACCCTGCACTTACAATGTCTAAGGTTTTGTTTAGACACTGTAGGGGTACCATGCTCATGCACTGGTACCCTCACCTATGGTATAGTGCACCCTGCCTTAGGGCTGTAAGGCCTGCTAGAGGGGTGTCTTACCTATACTGCATAGGCAGTGAGAGGCTGGCATGGCACCCTGAGGGGAGTGCCATGTCGACTTACTCGTTTTGTCCTCACTAGCACACACAAGCTGGCAAGCAGTGTGTCTGTGCTGAGTGAGAGGTCTCCAGGGTGGCATAAGACATGCTGCAGCCCTTAGAGACCTTCCTTGGCATCAGGGCCCTTGGTACTAGAAGTACCAGTTACAAGGGACTTATCTGGATGCCAGGGTCTGCCAATTGTGGATACAAAAGTACAGGTTAGGGAAAGAACACTGGTGCTGGGGCCTGGTTAGCAGGCCTCAGCACACTTTCAATTGTAAACATAGCATCAGCAAAGGCAAAAAGTCAGGGGGCAACCATGCCAAGGAGGCATTTCCTTACACAACCCCCCCCCCAAACGAAAGAGGATGAGACTAACCTTTCCCAAGAGAGTCTTCATTTTCTAAGTGGAAGAACCTGGAAAGGCCATCTGCATTGGCATGGGCAGTCCCAGGTCTGTGTTCCACTATAAAGTCCATTCCCTGTAGGGAGATGGACCACCTCAACAGTTTAGGATTTTCACCTTTCATTTGCATCAGCCATTTGAGAGGTCTGTGGTCAGTTTGAACTAGGAAGTGAGTCCCAAAGAGGTATGGTCTCAGCTTCTTCAGGGACCAAACCACAGCAAAGGCCTCCCTCTCAATGGCACTCCAACGCTGCTCCCTGGGGAGTAACCTCCTGCTAATGAAAGCAACAGGCTGGTCAAGGCCATCATCATTTGTTTGGGACAAAACTGCCCCTATCCCATGTTCAGAGGCATCTGTCTGCACAATGAACTGCTTAGAATAATCTGGAGCTTTTAGAACTGGTGCTGAGCACATTGCTTGTTTCAGGGTGTCAAAGGCCTGTTGGCATTCCACAGTCCAGTTCACTTTCTTGGGCCTTTTCTTGGAGGTGAGTTCAGTGAGGGCTGTCACAATGGATCCATATCCCTTCACAAACCTCCTGTAATACCCAGTCAAGCCAAGGAATGCCCTGACTTGAGTCTGGGTTTTTGGAGCTACCCAGTCCAGAATAGTCTGGATCTTGGGTTGGAGTGGCTGAACTTGGCCTCCACCTACAAGGTGGCCCAAGTAAACCACAGTTCCCTGCCCTATCTGGCATTTGGATGCCTTGATAGAGAGGCCTGCAGATTGCAGAGCCTTCAAAACCTTCTTCAGGTGGACCAGGTGATCCTGCCAGGTGGAGCTAAAGACAGCAATATCATCAAGATAAGCTGTGCTAAAGGACTCCAAGCCAGCAAGGACTTGATTCACCAACCTTTGGAAGGTGGCAGGGGCATTCTTTAAACCAAAGGGCATAACAGTAAACTGATAATGCCCATCAGGTGTGGAGAATGCTGTTTTCTCTTTTGCTCCAGGTGCCATTTTTATTTGCCAGTACCCTGCTGTCAAGTCAAAGGTACTTAAGAATTTGGCAGCACCTAATTTATCTATGAGCTCATCAGCTCTAGGAATTGGATGAGCATCTGTCTTGGTGACAGAGTTGAGCCCTCTGTAGTCCACACAAAACCTCATCTCTTTCTTTCCATCTTTGGTGTGAGGTTTGGGGACTAAGACCACTGGGCTAGCCCAGGGGCTGTCAGAGCGCTCAATTACTCCCAATTCCAGCATCTTGTGGACTTCCACCTTGATGCTTTCCTTAACATGGTCAGACTGTCTAAAAATTCTGTTTTTGACAGGCATGCTGTCTCCTGTGTCCACATCATGGGTACACAGGTGAGTCTGACCAGGGGTTAGGGAGAAGAGTTCAGGAAACTGTTGTAGGACTCTCCTACAATCAGCTTGCTGTTGGCCAGAGAGGGTGTCTGAGTAGATCACTCCATCTACTGAGCCATCTTTTGGGTCTGATGACAGAAGATCAGGGAGAGGTTCACTCTCTGCCTCCTGATCCTCATCTGTTACCATCAACAGATTTACATCAGCCCTGTCATGGAAGAGCTTAAGGCGGTTCACATGGATCACCCTCTTGGGGCTCCTGCTTGTGCCCAGGTCCACCAGGTAGGTGACCTGACTCTTCCTTTCTAGCACTGGGTAAGGGCCACTCCATTTGTCCTGGAGTGCCCTGGGAGCCACAGGCTCCAAAACCCAGACTTTCTGCCCTGGTTGGAACTCAACCAGTGCAGCCTTTTGGTCATACCAAAACTTCTGGAGCTGTTGGCTGGCCTCAAGGTTTTTGGTTGCCTTTTCCATGTACTCTGCCATTCTAGAGCGAAGGCCAAGTACATAGTCCACTATGTCTTGTTTAGGCTCATGAAGAGGTCTCTCCCAGCCTTCTTTAACAAGAGCAAGTGGTCCCCTTACAGGGTGGCCAAACAGAAGTTCAAAGGGTGAGAATCCTACTCCCTTCTGTGGCACCTCTCTGTAAGCAAAAAGCAGACATGGCAAGAGGACATCCCATCTCCTTTTGAGTTTTTCTGGGAGCCCCATGATCATGCCTTTTAATGTCTTGTTGAATCTCTCAACTAAGCCATTAGTTTGTGGATGGTATGGTGTAGTGAATTTGTAAGTCACTCCACACTCATTCCACATGTGTTTTAGGTATGCTGACATGAAGTTGGTACCTCTGTCAGACACCACCTCCTTAGGGAAACCCACTCTGGTAAAGATACCAATGAGGGCCTTGGCTACTGCAGGGGCAGTAGTCGACCTAAGGGGAATAGCTTCAGGATACCTAGTAGCATGATCCACTACTACTAGGATGTACATATTTCCTGAGGCTGTGGGAGGTTCCAGTGGACCAACTATGTCCACACCCACTCTTTCAAAGGGGACCCCCACCACTAGAAGTGGAATGAGGGGGGCCTTTGGGTGCCCACCTGTCTTACCACTGGATTGACAGGTGGGGCAGGAGAGGCAAAACTCCTTAACCTTCTGGGACATATTGGGCCAGTAGAAGTGGTTGACTAACCTCTCCCACGTCTTGGTTTGTCCCAAATGCCCAGCAAGGGGAATATCATGGGCTAAGGTCAGAATAAACTCTCTGAACGACTGAGGCACTACCACTCTCCTAGTGGCACCAGGTTTGGGGTCTCTGGCCTCAGTGTACAGGAGTCCATCTTCCCAATAGACCCTATGTGTTCCATTTTTCTTGCCCTTGGACTCTTCAGCAGCTTGCTGCCTAAGGCCTTCAAGAGAGGGACAGGTTTCTTGTCCCTTACACAGCTCCTCCCTTGAGGGTCCCCCTGGGCCTAAGAGCTCAACCTGATAAGGTTCAAGCTCCAAAGGCTCAGTTCCCTCAGAGGGCAGAACTTCTTCCTGAGAAGAGAGGTTCTCTTTTTCTGACTGTGTTGCAGTTGGTTTCCCAACTGACTTTCCTTTTCTCTTGGTAGGCTGGGCCATTTTTCCAGACTCCAGCTCTACTTTTTCACCCTGTGCCTTGCATTGTGCTCTTGTTTTTACACACACCAGTTCAGGGATACCCAGCATGGCTGCATGGGTTTTTAGTTCTACCTCAGCCCATGCTGAGGACTCCAGGTCATTTCCAAGCAGACAGTCTACTGGGATGTTTGAGGAGACCACCACCTGTTTCAGGCCATTGACCCCTCCCCATTCTAAAGTTACCATTGCCATGGGATGTGCTTTAGTTTGATTGTCAGCATTGGTGACTGTATAAGTTTTTCCAGTCAGGTATTGGCCAGGGGAAACCAGTTTCTCTGTCACCATGGTGACACTGGCACCTGTATCCCTCAGGCCCTCTACACTTGTCCCATTAATAAAGAGCTGCTGCCTGTATTTTTGCATGTTAGGCGGCCAGGCAGCTAGTGTGGCTAAATCCACCCCACCCTCAGAGACTAAAGTAGCTTCAGTGTGGACCCTGATTTGCTCTGGGCACACTGTTGATCCCACTTGGAGACTAGCCATTCCAGTGTTACCTGGATTGGAGTTTGGAGTGGAACTTTTCTTGGGACAGGCCTTGTCTCCAGTTTGGTGTCCAGACTGACTACAGTTTCGACACCAGGCCTTTTTGGGATCAAAGTTTTTACCCTTGTACCCAGGATTGTTTTGTGAAGAGGCTCTGGGCCCACCCTCCTGTGCAGGTTTTTGGGGGCCTTTAGAAGACTCTTGACTATTTTTATTTTTGGCTGTCTCACCACCTTTCCCCTGGGGAGGTTTTGTGACCCCTTTCTTTTGGTCACCCCCTGTGGAAGTTTTGGACACCCTAGTCTTGACCCAATGGTCCGCCTTCTTTCCCAATTCTTGGGGAGAAATTGGTCCTAGGTCTACCAGATGCTGATGCAGTTTATCATTGAAACAATTACTTAACAGGTGTTCTTTCACAAATAAATTGTACAGCCCATCATAATTACTTACACCACTGCCTTGAATCCAACCATCTAGTGTTTTTACTGAGTAGTCTACAAAGTCAACCCAGGTCTGGCTCGAGGATTTTTGAGCCCCCCTGAATCTAATCCTATACTCCTCAGTGGAGAATCCAAAGCCCTCAATCAGGGTACCCTTCATGAGGTCATAAGATTCTGCATCTTGTCCAGAGAGTGTGAGGAGTCTATCCCTACACTTTCCTGTGAACATTTCCCAAAGGAGCGCACCCCAGTGAGATCTGTTCACTTTTCTGGTTACACAAGCCCTCTCAAAAGCTGTGAACCATTTGGTGATGTCATCACCATCTTCATATTTAGTTACAATCCCTTTAGGGATTTTCAACATGTCAGGAGAATCTCTGACCCTATTTATGTTGCTGCCACCATTGATGGGTCCTAGGCCCATCTCTTGTCTTTCCCTCTCTATGGCTAGGATCTGTCTTTCCAAAGCCAATCTTTTGGCCATCCTGGCTAACTGGATGTCCTCTTCACTGGAGTTATCCTCAGTGATTTCAGAGGTGTTGGTCTCTCCTGTGAGGGAACCAGCATCTCTGACTATTATTTTTGGAGTCAGGGTTTGAGAGACCCTGTTCTCCCTAGATAGGACTGGTAGGGGGGAATTTTCCTCCAAGTCACTATCCTCTTCCTCTGAGTTGCCACCCTCAGAGGGGTTGGCCTTTTCAAACTCTGCCAAAAGCTCCTGGAGCTGTATTTTGGTAGGTTTGGGGCCCATTGTTATTTTCTTTATTTTACAGAGTGACCTTAGCTCCCTCATCTTAAGATGGAGGTAAGGTGTGGTGTCGAGTTCCACCACAGTCACATCTGTGCTAGACATTTTGCTTCTAAAAGTTGGAATACTTTTTAAGAATCTACAACTGGTTCTAGAATCTAATTCAAACTTTTACAAACTTTTAAACTCTAAAAGAAATGCTAAACAGGATCTAACACAAGGCCCTAGCAGGTCTTTTAAGAATTTAGAAAACTTTTCAAATTGCAAAAATCAATTTCTAATGACAATTTTGGAATTTGTCGTGTGATCAGGTATTGGCTGAGTAGTCCAGCAAATGCAAAGTCTTGTATCCCACCGCTGCCACCAATGTAGGAAGTTGGCTCTGTATGTGCTATTTCAAAGTAAGGAATAGCATGCACAGAGTCCAAGGGTTCCCCTTAGAGGTAAAATAGTGGTAAAAAGAGATAATACTAATGCTCTATTTTGTGGTAGTGTGGTCGAGCAGTAGGCTTATCCAAGGAGTAGTGTTAAGCATTTGTTGTACATACACATAGACAATAAATGAGGTACACACACTCAGAGACAAATCCAGCCAATAGGTTTTGTTATAGAAAAATATCTTTTCTTAGTTTATTTTAAGAACCACAGGTTCAAATTTAACATGTAATATCTTGTTTGAAAGGTATTGCAGGTAAGTACATTAGGAACTTTGAATCATTTCAATTGCATGTATACTTTTCAAGTTATTGACAAATAGCTACTTTAAAAGTGGACACAGTGCAATTTTCACAGTTCCTGGGGGAGGTAAGTTTTTGTTAGTTTTACCAGGTAAGTAAGACACTTACAGGGTTCAGTTCTTGGTCCAAGGTAGCCCACCATTGGGGGTTCAGAGCAACCCCAAAGTCACCACACCAGCAGCTCAGGGCCGGTCAGGTGCAGAGTTCAAAGTGGTGCCCAAAACGCATAGGCTAGAATGGAGAGAAGGGGGTGCCCCGGTTCCGGTCTGCTTGCAGGTAAGTACCCGCGTCTTCGGAGGGCAGACCAGGGGGGTTTTGTAGGGCACCGGGGGGGACACAAGCCCACACAGAAATTTCACCCTCAGCGGCGCGGGGGCGGCCGGGTGCAGTGTAGAGACAAGCGTCGGGTTCGCAATGTTAGTCTATGAGAGATCTCGGGATCTCTTCAGCGCTGCAGGCAGGCAAGGGGGGGGTTCCTCGGGGAAACCTCCACTTGGGCAAGGGAGAGGGACTCCTGGGGGTCACTTCTCCAGTGAAAGTTCGGTCCTTCAGGTCCTGGGGGCTGCGGGTGCAGGGTCTCTCCCAGGCGTCGGGACTTAGGATTCAAAGAGTCGCGGTCAGGGGAAGCCTCGGGATTCCCTCTGCAGGCGGCGCTGTGGGGGCTCAGGGGGGACAGGTTTTGGTACTCACAGTCTTAGAGTAGTCCTGGGGTCCCTCCTGAGGTGTTGGATCTCCACCAGCCGAGTCGGGGTCGCCGGGTGCAGTGTTGCAAGTCTCACGCTTCTTGCGGGGAGCTTGCAGGGTTCTTTCAAAGCTGCTGGAAACAAAGTTGCAGCCTTTCTTGGAGCAGGTCCGCTGTCCTCGGGAGTTTCTTGTCTTTTCGAAGCAGGGGCAGTCCTCAGAGGATGTCGAGGTCGCTGGTCCCTTTGGAAGGCGTCGCTGGAGCAGGATCTTTGGAAGGCAGGAGACAGGCCGGTGAGTTTCTGGAGCCAAAGCAGTTGTTGTCTTCTGGTCTTCCTCTGCAGGGGTTTTTCAGCTAGGCAGTCCTTCTTCTTGTAGTTGCAGGAATCTAATTTTCTAGGGTTCAGGGTAGCCCTTAAATACTAAATTTAAGGGCGTGTTTAGGTCTGGGGGGTTAGTAGCCAATGGCTACTAGCCCTGAGAGTGGGTACACCCTCTTTGTGCCTCCTCCCAAGGGGAGGGGGTCACAATCCTAACCCTATTGGGGGAATCCTCCATCTGCAAGATGGAGGATTTCTAAAAGTTAGAGTCACTTCAGCTCAGGACACCTTAGGGGCTGTCCTGACTGGCCAGTGACTCCTCCTTGTTGCTTTCTTTGTTCCCTCCAGCCTTGCCGCCAAAAGTGGGGGCCGTGGCCGGAGGGGGCGGGCAACTCCACTAAGCTGGAGTGCCCTGCTGGGCTGTGACAAAGGGGTGAGCCTTTGAGGCTCACCGCCAGGTGTCACAGCTCCTGCCTGGGGGAGGTGTTAGCATCTCCACCCAGTGCAGGCTTTGTTACTGGCCTCAGAGTGACAAAGGCACTCTCCCCATGGGGCCAGCAACATGTCTCTAGTGTGGCAGGCTGCTGGAACTAGTCAGCCTACACAGACAGTCGGTTAAGTTTCAGGGGGCACCTCTAAGGTGCCCTCTGGGGTGTATTTTGCAATAAAATGTACACTGGCATCAGTGTGCATTTATTGTGCTGAGAAGTTTGATACCAAACTTCCCAGTTTTCAGTGTAGCCATTATGGTGCTGTGGAGTTCGTGTTTGACAAACTCCCAGACCATGTACTCTTATGGCTACCCTGCACTTACAATGTCTAAGGTTTTGTTTAGACACTGTAGGGGTACCATGCTCATGCACTGGTACCCTCACCTATGGTATAGTGCACCCTGCCTTAGGGCTGTAAGGCCTGCTAGAGGGGTGTCTTACCTATACTGCATAGGCAGTGAGAGGCTGGCATGGCACCCTGAGGGGAGTGCCATGTCGACTTACTTGTTTTGTCCTCACTAGCACACACAAGCTGGCAAGCAGTGTGTCTGTGCTGAGTGAGAGGTCTCCAGGGTGGCATAAGACATGCTGCAGCCCTTAGAGACCTTCCTTGGCATCAGGGCCCTTGGTACTAGAAGTACCAGTTACAAGGGACTTATCTGGATGCCAGGGTCTGCCAATTGTGGATACAAAAGTACAGGTTAGGGAAAGAACACTGGTGCTGGGGCCTGGTTAGCAGGCCTCAGCACACTTTCAATTGTAAACATAGCATCAGCAAAGGCAAAAAGTCAGGGGGCAACCATGCCAAGGAGGCATTTCCTTACACAACCCCCCCCCCCAAACGAAAGAGGATGAGACTAACCTTTCCCAAGAGAGTCTTCATTTTCTAAGTGGAAGAACCTGGAAAGGCCATCTGCATTGGCATGGGCAGTCCCAGGTCTGTGTTCCACTATAAAGTCCATTCCCTGTAGGGAGATGGACCACCTCAACAGTTTAGGATTTTCACCTTTCATTTGCATCAGCCATTTGAGAGGTCTGTGGTCAGTTTGAACTAGGAAGTGAGTCCCAAAGAGGTATGGTCTCAGCTTCTTCAGGGACCAAACCACAGCAAAGGCCTCCCTCTCAATGGCACTCCAACGCTGCTCCCTGGGGAGTAACCTCCTGCTAATGAAAGCAACAGGCTGGTCAAGGCCATCATCATTTGTTTGGGACAAAACTGCCCCTATCCCATGTTCAGAGGCATCTGTCTGCACAATGAACTGCTTAGAATAATCTGGAGCTTTTAGAACTGGTGCTGAGCACATTGCTTGTTTCAGGGTGTCAAAGGCCTGTTGGCATTCCACAGTCCAGTTCACTTTCTTGGGCATTTTCTTGGAGGTGAGTTCAGTGAGGGCTGTCACAATGGATCCATATCCCTTCACAAACCTCCTATAATACCCAGTCAAGCCAAGGAATGCCCTGACTTGAGTCTGGGTTTTTGGAGCTACCCAGTCCAGAATAGTCTGGATCTTGGGTTGGAGTGGCTGAACTTGGCCTCCACCTACAAGGTGGCCCAAGTAAACCACAGTTCCCTGCCCTATCTGGCATTTGGATGCCTTGATAGAGAGGCCTGCAGATTGCAGAGCCTTCAAAACCTTCTTCAGGTGGACCAGGTGATCCTGCCAGGTGGAGCTAAAGACAGCAATATCATCAAGATAAGCTGTGCTAAAGGACTCCAAGCCAGCAAGGAGTTGATTCACCAACCTTTGGAAGGTGGCAGGGCCATTCTTTAAACCAAAGGGCATAACAGTAAACTGATAATGCCCATCAGGTGTGGAGAATGCTGTTTTCTCTTTTGCTCCAGGTGCCATTTTTATTTGCCAGTACCCTGCTGTCAAGTCAAAGGTACTTAAGAATTTGGCAGCACCTAATTTATCTATGAGCTCATCAGCTCTAGGAATTGGATGAGCATCTGTCTTGGTGACAGAGTTGAGCCCTCTGTAGTCCACACAAAACCTCATCTCTTTCTTTCCATCTTTGGTGTGAGGTTTGGGGACTAAGACCACTGGGCTAGCCCAGGGGCTGTCAGAGCGCTCAATTACTCCCAATTCCAGCATCTTGTGGACTTCCACCTTGATGCTTTCCTTAACATGGTCAGACTGTCTAAAAATTCTGTTTTTGACAGGCATGCTGTCTCCTGTGTCCACATCATGGGTACACAGGTGAGTCTGACCAGGGGTTAGGGAGAAGAGTTCAGGAAACTGTTGTAGGACTCTCCTACAATCAGCTTGCTGTTGGCCAGAGAGGGTGTCTGAGTAGATCACTCCATCTACTGAGCCATCTTTTGGGTCTGATGACAGAAGATCAGGGAGAGGTTCACTCTCTGCCTCCTGATCCTCATCTGTTACCATCAACAGATTTACATCAGCCCTGTCATGGAAGAGCTTAAGGCGGTTCACATGGATCACCCTCTTGGGGCTCCTGCTTGTGCCCAGGTCCACCAGGTAGGTGACCTGACTCTTCCTTTCTAGCACTGGGTAAGGGCCACTCCATTTGTCCTGGAGTGCCCTGGGAGCCACAGGCTCCAAAACCCAGACTTTCTGCCCTGGTTGGAACTCAACCAGTGCAGCCTTTTGGTCATACCAAAACTTCTGGAGCTGTTGGCTGGCCTCAAGGTTTTTGGTTGCCTTTTCCATGTACTCTGCCATTCTAGAGCGAAGGCCAAGTACATAGTCCACTATGTCTTGTTTAGGCTCATGAAGAGGTCTCTCCCAGCCTTCTTTAACAAGAGCAAGTGGTCCCCTTACAGGGTGGCCAAACAGAAGTTCAAAGGGTGAGAATCCTACTCCCTTCTGTGGCACCTCTCTGTAAGCAAAAAGCAGACATGGCAAGAGGACATCCCATCTCCTTTTGAGTTTTTCTGGGAGCCCCATGATCATGCCTTTTAATGTCTTGTTGAATCTCTCAACTAAGCCATTAGTTTGTGGATGGTATGGTGTAGTGAATTTGTAATTCACTCCACACTCATTCCACATGTGTTTTAGGTATGCTGACATGAAGTTGGTACCTCTGTCAGACACCACCTCCTTAGGGAAACCCACTCTGGTAAAGATACCAATGAGGGCCTTGGCTACTGCAGGGGCAGTAGTCGACCTAAGGGGAATAGCTTCAGGATACCTAGTAGCATGATCCACTACTACTAGGATGTACATATTTCCTGAGGCTGTGGGAGGTTCCAGTGGACCAACTATGTCCACACCCACTCTTTCAAAGGGGACCCCCACCACTGGAAGTGGAATGAGGGGGGCCTTTGGGTGCCCACCTGTCTTACCACTGGATTGACAGGTGGGGCAGGAGAGGCAAAACTCCTTAACCTTCTGGGACATATTGGGCCAGTAGAAGTGGTTGACTAACCTCTCCCACGTCTTGGTTTGTCCCAAATGCCCAGCAAGGGGAATATCATGGGCTAAGGTCAGAATAAACTCTCTGAACGACTGAGGCACTACCACTCTCCTAGTGGCACCAGGTTTGGGGTCTCTGGCCTCAGTGTACAGGAGTCCATCTTCCCAATAGACCCTATGTGTTCCATTTTTCTTGCCCTTGGACTCTTCAGCAGCTTGCTGCCTAAGGCCTTCAAGAGAGGGACAGGTTTCTTGTCCCTTACACAGCTCCTCCCTTGAGGGTCCCCCTGGGCCTAAGAGCTCAACCTGATAAGGTTCAAGCTCCAAAGGCTCAGTTCCCTCAGAGGGCAGAACTTCTTCCTGAGAAGAGAGGTTCTCTTTTTCTGACTGTGTTGCAGTTGGTTTCCCAACTGACTTTCCTTTTCTCTTGGTAGGCTGGGCCATTTTTCCAGACTCCAGCTCTACTTTTTCACCCTGTGCCTTGCATTGTGCTCTTGTTTTTACACACACCAGTTCAGGGATACCCAGCATGGCTGCATGGGTTTTTAGTTCTACCTCAGCCCATGCTGAGGACTCCAGGTCATTTCCAAGCAGACAGTCTACTGGGATGTTTGAGGAGACCACCACCTGTTTCAGGCCATTGACCCCTCCCCATTCTAAAGTTACCATTGCCATGGGATGTGCTTTAGTTTGATTGTCAGCATTGGTGACTGTATAAGTTTTTCCAGTCAGGTATTGGCCAGGGGAAACCAGTTTCTCTGTCACCATGGTGACACTGGCACCTGTATCCCTCAGGCCCTCTACACTTGTCCCATTAATAAAGAGCTGCTGCCTGTATTTTTGCATGTTAGGCGGCCAGGCAGCTAGTGTGGCTAAATCCACCCCACCCTCAGAGACTAAAGTAGCTTCAGTGTGGACCCTGATTTGCTCTGGGCACACTGTTGATCCCACTTGGAGACTAGCCATTCCAGTGTTACCTGGATTGGAGTTTGGAGTGGAACTTTTCTTGGGACAGGCCTTGTCTCCAGTTTGGTGTCCAGACTGACTACAGTTTCGACACCAGGCCTTTTTGGGATCAAAGTTTTTACCCTTGTACCCAGGATTGTTTTGTGAAGAGGCTCTGGGCCCACCCTCCTGTGCAGGTTTTTGGGGGCCTTTAGAAGACTCTTGACTATTTTTATTTTTGGCTGTCTCACCACCTTTCCCCTGGGGAGGTTTTGTGACCCCTTTCTTTTGGTCACCCCCTGTGGAAGTTTTGGACACCCTAGTCTTGACCCAATGGTCCGCCTTCTTTCCCAATTCTTGGGGAGAAATTGGTCCTAGGTCTACCAGATGCTGATGCAGTTTATCATTGAAACAATTACTTAACAGGTGTTCTTTCACAAATAAATTGTACAGCCCATCATAATTACTTACACCACTGCCTTGAATCCAACCATCTAGTGTTTTTACTGAGTAGTCTACAAAGTCAACCCAGGTCTGGCTCGAGGATTTTTGAGCCCCCCTGAATCTAATCCTATACTCCTCAGTGGAGAATCCAAAGCCCTCAATCAGGGTACCCTTCATGAGGTCATAAGATTCTGCATCTTGTCCAGAGAGTGTGAGGAGTCTATCCCTACACTTTCCTGTGAACATTTCCCAAAGGAGCGCACCCCAGTGAGATCTGTTCACTTTTCTGGTTACACAAGCCCTCTCAAAAGCTGTGAACCATTTGGTGATGTCATCACCATCTTCATATTTAGTTACAATCCCTTTAGGGATTTTCAACATGTCAGGAGAATCTCTGATCCTATTTATGTTGCTGCCACCATTGATGGGTCCTAGGCCCATCTCTTGTCTTTCCCTCTCTATGGCTAGGATCTGTCTTTCCAAAGCCAATCTTTTGGCCATCCTGGCTAACTGGATGTCCTCTTCACTGGAGTTATCCTCAGTGATTTCAGAGGTGTTGGTCTCTCCTGTGAGGGAACCAGCATCTCTGACTATTATTTTTGGAGTCAGGGTTTGAGAGACCCTGTTCTCCCTAGATAGGACTGGTAGGGGGGAATTTTCCTCCAAGTCACTATCCTCTTCCTCTGAGTTGCCACCCTCAGAGGGGTTGGCCTTTTCAAACTCTGCCAAAAGCTCCTGGAGCTGTATTTTGGTAGGTTTGGGGCCCATTGTTATTTTCTTTATTTTACAGAGTGACCTTAGCTCCCTCATCTTAAGATGGAGGTAAGGTGTGGTGTCGAGTTCCACCACAGTCACATCTGTGCTAGACATTTTGCTTCTAAAAGTTGGAATACTTTTTAAGAATCTACAACTGGTTCTAGAATCTAATTCAAACTTTTACAAACTTTTAAACTCTAAAAGAAATGCTAAACAGGATCTAACACAAGGCCCTAGCAGGTCTTTTAAGAATTTAGAAAACTTTTCAAATTGCAAAAATCAATTTCTAATGACAATTTTGGAATTTGTCGTGTGATCAGGTATTGGCTGAGTAGTCCAGCAAATGCAAAGTCTTGTATCCCACCGCTGCCACCAATGTAGGAAGTTGGCTCTGTATGTGCTATTTCAAAGTAAGGAATAGCATGCACAGAGTCCAAGGGTTCCCCTTAGAGGTAAAATAGTGGTAAAAAGAGATAATACTAATGCTCTATTTTGTGGTAGTGTGGTCGAGCAGTAGGCTTATCCAAGGAGTAGTGTTAAGCATTTGTTGTACATACACATAGACAATAAATGAGGTACACACACTCAGAGACAAATCCAGCCAATAGGTTTTGTTATAGAAAAATATCTTTTCTTAGTTTATTTTAAGAACCACAGGTTCAAATTTAACATGTAATATCTTGTTTGAAAGGTATTGCAGGTAAGTACATTAGGAACTTTGAATCATTTCAATTGCATGTATACTTTTCAAGTTATTGACAAATAGCTACTTTAAAAGTGGACACAGTGCAATTTTCACAGTTCCTGGGGGAGGTAAGTTTTTGTTAGTTTTACCAGGTAAGTAAGACACTTACAGGGTTCAGTTCTTGGTCCAAGGTAGCCCACCGTTGGGGGTTCAGAGCAACCCCAAAGTCACCACACCAGCAGCTCAGGGCCGGTCAGGTGCAGAGTTCAAAGTGGTGCCCAAAACGCATAGGCTAGAATGGAGAGAAGGGGGTGCCCCGGTTCCGGTCTGCTTGCAGGTAAGTACCCGCGTCTTCGGAGGGCAGACCAGGGGGGTTTTGTAGGGCACCGGGGGGGACACAAGCCCACACAGAAATTTCACCCTCAGCGGCGCGGGGGCGGCCGGGTGCAGTGTAGAGACAAGCGTCGGGTTCGCAATGTTAGTCTATGAGAGATCTCGGGATCTCTTCAGCGCTGCAGGCAGGCAAGGGGGGGTTCCTCGGGGAAACCTCCACTTGGGCAAGGGAGAGGGACTCCTGGGGGTCACTTCTCCAGTGAAAGTTCGGTCCTTCAGGTCCTGGGGGCTGCGGGTGCAGGGTCTCTCCCAGGCGTCGGGACTTAGGATTCAAAGAGTCGCGGTCAGGGGAAGCCTCGGGATTCCCTCTGCAGGCGGCGCTGTGGGGGCTCAGGGGGGACAGGTTTTGGTACTCACAGTCTTAGAGTAGTCCTGGGGTCCCTCCTGAGGTGTTGGATCTCCACCAGCCGAGTCGGGGTCGCCGGGTGCAGTGTTGCAAGTCTCACGCTTCTTGCGGGGAGCTTGCAGGGTTCTTTCAAAGCTGCTGGAAACAAAGTTGCAGCCTTTCTTGGAGCAGGTCCGCTGTCCTCGGGAGTTTCTTGTCTTTTCGAAGCAGGGGCAGTCCTCAGAGGATGTCGAGGTCGCTGGTCCCTTTGGAAGGCGTCGCTGGAGCAGGATCTTTGGAAGGCAGGAGACAGGCCGGTGAGTTTCTGGAGCCAAAGCAGTTGTTGTCTTCTGGTCTTCCTCTGCAGGGGTTTTTCAGCTAGGCAGTCCTTCTTCTTGTAGTTGCAGGAATCTAATTTTCTAGGGTTCAGGGTAGCCCTTAAATACTAAATTTAAGGGCGTGTTTAGGTCTGGGGGGTTAGTAGCCAATGGCTACTAGCCCTGAGAGTGGGTACACCCTCTTTGTGCCTCCTCCCAAGGGGAGGGGGTCACAATCCTAACCCTATTGGGGGAATCCTCCATCTGCAAGATGGAGGATTTCTAAAAGTTAGAGTCACTTCAGCTCAGGACACCTTAGGGGCTGTCCTGACTGGCCAGTGACTCCTCCTTGTTGCTTTCTTTGTTCCCTCCAGCCTTGCCGCCAAAAGTGGGGGCCGTGGCCGGAGGGGGCGGGCAACTCCACTAAGCTGGAGTGCCCTGCTGGGCTGTGACAAAGGGGTGAGCCTTTGAGGCTCACCGCCAGGTGTCACAGCTCCTGCCTGGGGGAGGTGTTAGCATCTCCACCCAGTGCAGGCTTTGTTACTGGCCTGAGAGTGACAAAGGCACTCTCCCCATGGGGCCAGCAACATGTCTCTAGTGTGGCAGGCTGCTGGAACTAGTCAGCCTACACAGACAGTCGGTTAAGTTTCAGGGGGCACCTCTAAGGTGCCCTCTGGGGTGTATTTTGCAATAAAATGTACACTGGCATCAGTGTGCATTTATTGTGCTGAGAAGTTTGATACCAAACTTCCCAGTTTTCAGTGTAGCCATTATGGTGCTGTGGAGTTCGTGTTTGACAAACTCCCAGACCATATACTCTTATGGCTACCCTGCACTTACAATGTCTAAGGTTTTGTTTAGACACTGTAGGGGTACCATGCTCATGCACTGGTACCCTCACCTATGGTATAGTGCACCCTGCCTTAGGGCTGTAAGGCCTGCTAGAGGGGTGTCTTACCTATACTGCATAGGCAGTGAGAGGCTGGCATGGCACCCTGAGGGGAGTGCCATGTCGACTTACTCGTTTTGTCCTCACTAGCACACACAAGCTGGCAAGCAGTGTGTCTGTGCTGAGTGAGAGGTCTCCAGGGTGGCATAAGACATGCTGCAGCCCTTAGAGACCTTCCTTGGCATCAGGACCCTTGGTACTAGAAGTACCAGTTACAAGGGACTTATCTGGATGCCAGGGTCTGCCAATTGTGGATACAAAAGTACAGGTTAGGGAAAGAACACTGGTGCTGGGGCCTGGTTAGCAGGCCTCAGCACACTTTCAATTGTAAACATAGCATCAGCAAAGGCAAAAAGTCAGGGGGCAACCATGCCAAGGAGTCATTTCCTTACACCAACCCTGGGGCATCTGAAAACCCCGCAACCCAAAGAGGATCCACGACCAATCGCTGGAAATGAACACACAGCCGACCCTGCGCGGAAACTAAATGACGCATCGCTGTGTGCGGCCCGAGAAATCGAAGCACACCCCTTTGTTTCCATGCTTCTCCTCCTCTGCAGTTCTTTGCGGAAATTTATCACACAAACTAGGTACTTTGTACTTGAAAGAGACTTTGTTTGCTTTTAAAAGACTTAAGACACTTTACATCATTTTTCAGTGATATCTCTACGTTTACTTATTGCATCTTTGATCGTTTTGACCTGCATTTATCCAGATAAATATTATATATATTTTTCTAAACACTGTGTGGTGTACTTTTGTGGTGCTATATGGTGGTATTGTATGATTTATATCACAAAAACTTTACACATTGCCTTCTAAGTTAAGCCTGACTGCTCAGTTCCAAGCTACTAGAGGGTGGACACAGGATAATTTGAATTGTGTGTGACTTATCCTGACTAGAGTGAGGGTTCTTGCTTGGACAGGGGGTGACCTGACTGCCAACCAAAGACCCCATTTCTAACACACAAGAAATAGAAACCTGAAATAAAAATATAGGAATAACTTGAGGAAAGAGCACAAGTCCCAAAACTTCATCGTAGTCATCCACCAAATACACTGATTACCTCATTGCAAAGGCATGGATTCTGCATTTTATACACTGTTGGATGAAGCATGAAAGGTGCTGATTGATGGTGCAAACTCAGTCAGATCTTTCTTATACATGGATTTGATAGGACATGGAATCAGAAGCCACTAACCCTTTTTCATAGCTGAACTATGAGCATTTATGACTAACTGAAGCTCCTAAACTGTCCATTTTGTCTTAATGTTTCTGAAATAACTGTCCTACAGCCATGCCATCAAGTACACCAGTTAGAAAGCCCAAAACAACTGGCTCATCTCTTATCTTTTGACAAGGTTTCAGAATATAGAAGCCACACTCATTTCATGGTCTGTTAAAGGGTTGAAGTAGCACTGTTGGGGCTTTTAAACCAATCCCTATCCAGGTAAAAAAAGACACTTTCAGAGACACCTTCTTTCTAATGCATTGTACTGGTTTGTCTAAGTATAATTCATTTGGTAAACAAATTGTCATTTTATGTAACGCAGCAATACCATTTTTTTTTGCTCATGACTGACATAAAAACATCACCAGGAAAGCTTGAAACGTTACTGAATAAAGAAGCATCCTGAACACTGCTTTCTCTACAGAGCACAAATATCACATTACATACACTAGTTTTGAACAGTCTCTGTCGATGATTTTACTGAAATGGAAAAAAAGACAAACATACAATGAGAAAGAAAGGCTTACTCACATAAAATAATTGTGCATGTGCATAAAATTGTGAATAGCTGTCAATGCAAGTTAACTGAGGCCTAGTCATGCTTCTGTAACCACATCTAATCAAGGCATTATTGCTGAGTATCAGACATCACCTACACCAGCAGTTGGAGTTTGTCTCTTGCCAGAAGCAAATTTAGTGTCACGCTCTGGAGAATGTGTCTTAGATACCCGGCAGGGTCAAGGAAGGGTAGGATTAGGTGTAGTATTGTCTGAACCAGTCTTTCCTTGAATTTCTTGTGGTATGCTTTGAGGTCTTGGTTCTATCCTGAATGGTTTGAGTACAGGACTAATACAACTTCTGGCTTCTATTCCCTACTGATCTGGTTCTATTCATGGGTCTCTTTCGTCACACTTGTCCTTTCCATCTCCATCTTAATCATAGTGACAATGAAGTGAAAAACCACGAGAAGAAACTTTGTTTTCTGCTTGTCTTATGATATTAAACGTTTATCACTTTATGAGGCTATCTTTTGCCAAATTATGCAAAAATTAACTTCACTGACCTATTAGCTTGTCGCGTAGGCTCTAATTATTCTAATGAGACTACTGGTTTTTGAGTAGCAAGATCGTCCACAGTGTGGGGGACAGAGTCTGACCCACGGCAGGCGATACTTGTCGCTCCAAATCCGGGCTTTGCTCCGGCTAACTAGCAGTGCCTCATCTCTCTGGAAAGGTAGAGATGAATGGGCAGCCGAGCGCATGACATATTTGTACTTCTCATGGAAGTCGTGGTCACTCAGGTCACATCCGGTTCTCTCATTCACAATTCGGTCTCATACATAAATGACAAGAAAAGCAGTATGAGTTTTAAAGATTGGTTTAATAAAACTACTGAATTTTGGATAGCAAAGCGTGAGCTGCAATAACCAGAACTACATAGCACAACAATATTAAAATGGTGACGATGAGAGTGAAGCATAAGAATAATGCTATCATAGTTCCACTAGAATCGATGGACTATTCCCTATCTAAATCCTATTTCGAGCACAGCATGTTAAGCTGTAATCCTGCCTTTCAGGTTCCCCCTGGAGGACATCAACCCTCATACCTGAGCAAAGGCCTGTAATCTGCGTCAGCATCTACAGCGAAGCATTCAGCATACAGTTGTGTTTCCCTGGCTGGAATCTCCCTCTTGAAATGTAATGGGACAAGAATGCATTTTTATATTTAACCCAGCAGATGTTCTAAGAAAATGTACCTATGTAAGGATGTGTATTTTCTACTAATGTTGGAGACTAAACTTCTACCACGTTTACCGGCAATGTACCAGACCGCAGCTTTGACTGAAGCACAGTGTGATCAAGAATGTGCTGTTTGAGAACACATTGCTGAACTAAGCAAAACAGTTAGATAGAAGAAATTAAAACAAAACCGTAAAACTGGTTATTGTAAAAATAACAATGCGAAGCTGAATAAAATATATCTAGGTCAAGGTGCAAGGTGGCCTAATGTATTGAACTAACGTGCATGGAGCTATAACTAAAATGGCTGCACAACAAGTTTATCTCCTTTCTCTTTGTGAATTCCCTTACTGTTTTATTCAGTTGACTATTTGTTTATGAAACAGATTTTAGTAGGGTTTCATACAACTTTCAGAGAGTGACGACAGCCCTTTGATACAATATAAGCAGTGTTTCAAGTAATTCCAAAGCTCCATTTGCTTTCAGAACAAACTGAACCCCAAACATTATACCCCCACCCTCCTCCATCATGCTTCTCTCCTTCCATGTACAATAGCAACCAATTCTGGAGTGGCTTGTAACAGTCAGATCTATTGGCCAGTGTTAAGTATTCTTAATGTACTGTCATAGGACCATAAAGGAGCAGCCTCAGATGCTATGCCATAAATCTTCATCCAGGTAGCTCTTCTCAGTGTATATTCTATTTCCATTATGGTGCTCCCATTGGTGTTCCCACTGAAGAGTCCTCTGACTGTGTCAAGCAATTCACTAAGGTATCCCATGCTTTAGCTGTTTCCATGGAAACCCTCCCCCTTTGGGGTCCCTGTAATAGCATGGCTGCTTCGTAGCTTGCCCACCTCTCAAGCTCCTTTCTCCACAGCGGTACTCTGGGGCACCAACAGTAAACCTAAATCTTGAAATCTGCTTGTGACTTTGTTTTTAGTTGTATGTGGGAACCAATTGAGTAAGCAGTGTTGTAGGATAAATAGAACATCTCTTTCAATGAAATCAGTGAGAGTGGCAGTAATCTGACCCCAATTGATCGTCAGCTCCCGGCAAGTCTATAACATGTGCAACAGCTCGGCTAACCTCCTCAGCACATCTCGGACATTTTGCACTTGTGATGTGAAAATAACAGTTGGTTAAGTAAGCTCAATGAATGACATAATAGTTAATCAGCTTGAAGCTGCCATTGTGTGCTACCTTAGGTACTCTCTCCAAAAGGTCAGCCAATCTTTATCAGGTATAGTGTTTTCTAGGTCAGTTTCCAACTATATTTGTAGATCATGTAAGGGCACTCCCTCACCTTCCTCTATCAAGCCACACAAGCAGGAAACAGCTTTATGTGTCCTGGAGGATGCAAAGATATATTGACAGGTCTTATGATGTGGAGGTTCTGCTAGTCCCCTTCCCCATTCACCCTGATCGCAGCGGTCACTGCCCTGTATGTAAGAAGATCATATTCCTACCCAAGTTATCCAAATGGAAGGAGAGCCTCTCTATAAAGGTTGCCAATCACTCATGCCCCTACTTCCCTCCAAGTTTCCAGGTCTCTCCAGTCCCCTCCATGAGGTAGAACGCCTAGGTATCTCAACGGTATAACTGGTGGATTTGTATCCATGTATGGGGCTTCTGTAGGACCCACTGCCAACAGTTTTGCAGCATCCTAAATTCGGCATGGTCCTGCCCACTATGGTATTGTAGCCTCAGTAACATACAGAACAGCATACAGGGATCTGGCGCTCTAGGGGACAATGCACGTCCTGGTGTCAATCGACCTGATACCCACTGCGTTAGCCATTGTAACTGCACTGCTAGATAATAATTTCCAAAATCGGACACTGCCACCCGCCGTATACCTGATCGCCAGAGAAAGGCCACCATGAGGGTATCCAGTTCCTTAAATATAGCCTTGGGAATTCAAATCAGTATATCTCCAAAATAATAAAGTAAGCATAGTAGTGCCACCATCTTCAGCAGTGCCACTCTACCCGCTATAGATAGGGGGAGAGTACCCCAAAACCCCATAGATTTCTTGAGGTCCCTGGTTGCCTTCACTGCACTCCCCTCCAACAAATTAATAGGGTCATGATAAACTTCAACGCTCAAGTATCAGAAGCGATCAGGTTCCCATTGGACCCCACCCAGTTCGGACGGTAGTGCTCTGTTCACTAGTGTGGGCAACACCTGTGATTTTGCCAATTGACCTTCAGGCCAGAGTTGCGCCCAAATCGTTCTAGCAGTTTCCAGGCATGCACATCCCCGTTGAGGCATCTTTAAGAAAAATAAAGAGGTTGTCAGAATATAGATAAATATGATGGGTGCTCCCCTCCCTCAGTATTTCATTATAAATAGTCCCAGATCTAGGGTAGGCTGCTAAAGGTTCTTTTGCTAGGGAAAATAATTACAGCAACAATGGGCAACCTTGCCTGGTGTCCCTTGCCACCTGATAGCAGTCTGACACAAGGCCCGTGGGGCACACCGGAGCCGTAGGGGCCGTGTATAGGAGGCTAGTTCATGCTATAAAGTATGCTCCCAGTCCGAACCAGTCCATGATGCATAGAGGAATGTCAACTTGAGGATATCAAATGCCTTTTCGATATCAACAGTGAAAACCACTGCTTTTGTACGGTCATAGTACTGGACTCCAAACTAGCAAGCAGCCCTCATATGTTAGTAGCTGTGTTCCAACCAGTAATAAAGCACACCTGATCTGGATGTGAAAGGCTGGGCATATGAGGAAGAAGTCTTGTAGAGAGGATCTTGCTAAGGATCTTATAATCTCTGATCAGCATTGACAAGGGGCGGTAGGCCTGCTTATCGTGTGTTTGTTTCTCAGAATCCAAAAGGCAAACCTCCGGGGTTTCCAGGGAGGATACTGGGAGCATTCCTGGGTGTTTAGATGTGTTGAAGAGGTCATGTAATTTAGAGCTAGCATCTTAACGTATGTTACATAAAATTCTATTGCAAGACCATCTGTGCCTGGCATTTTATCCCTCTCCATTGCTTTTATTGCCTCCAAGACCTTTGGGAGCGTTAGGTCCTCACCTAATCCTTCTGCTTCTGTAGCTGCCAACGTTGGGAGTGCCAGGGGTTCTAAAAATGTAGTTATCATACAGTGGAGCAAGCTAGTGTAAAGTTTGGAGTAGTAATACCGAAATTCCCTACTTATGTCCATTTGGTGTACTAGTCTTTGTCTGTTTCTATCTCCAAGATTGGTGAACCCCTAATAGAGGGGTTCGGCAACTACACCAACGATGGGCTAGTGCAGTCACTTTCCTAATGGGCCCTGATCATATAATTTCCATAATGAAAGCACCTAAGATGCTCTATGTGCTCTACTACCCATTTATTCAATTCGTGTCAGTCACTCTGTGTTTCTGGGTAACCTGGATGCTGTAGCTCAGCCTTACGTAGCGCCTCTTCTGCTTTTTTAACTTCTCTCAAGATAACACGCTGCAACCCCTACCCTGGATGACAATCTTGAGGGTGTCCCATTTGATTTGAGGAGAAGAAGTGGTCCCCTCGTTATCGGGGAAATACTGCCAAATGGCATCACCCATGTTTTCTCAGAACAGCAAATCCTCAAGGGATTTCCAAGTTGATATCTGAGGTTGCCCCCTTCCCCATGCTAAGGTCATTAATAGTGGCTTATGGTCTGATATTGTTCTTGATAAGGATTCCATTTACCTAATTTCGCCTTTTACCATCATCCACCATAAAAAGGCATTTTGTCACACATAGAGGCTGAGAATGGCCGAAAAGTAGGAATCATCAATCTTGCATGGGTGTA
The DNA here is from genome assembly GCF_031143425.1 of Pleurodeles waltl. Taxonomy (NCBI): domain Eukaryota; kingdom Metazoa; phylum Chordata; class Amphibia; order Caudata; family Salamandridae; genus Pleurodeles; species Pleurodeles waltl. The sequence continues at coordinate 981,732,072 of NC_090449.1, forward strand.
ATCGTCTTCATGAGTCTACCAAGGCCCATTCCCACTGCCACTCTGCAAACGTGCATGCCAATTTGACTGTTGAGGAGTCAGTCAAAGGGGGATGAGATCTTTTGAGCACAGTGTCAGTGACACAATTGAAATCCCCACCTATCATCACTGTGCCTACTAGAGCGGGGGCTTTTACTCAGGAAAGTGTGGTAAAGAGTGTTCTTTGATTAACATTTTGTGCCTATATATTTATAATTGTTATTTCTGTACCATCCAACTGGCCCCTGAACACTGTGTACCATCTCTTCTGGGTCCACTGATATTTCCAATGTTTTAAAAGGGAATGCCAGGTCTAATCCAAATCAGCATACCTCGGGCATAGGTCAAGTATGTAGTATAATGCATCTGTCTGAGCCCCTTATTAAGCCATGAGGTGCGTCTCTGGAAGAAATGCTATTTGGGCTCCCGTCCTCTGCAGGTAGTAATAGATCTTGTATCTCTTAGACATAGGGGGTCATTACAACCCTGGCAGACGGTGTTAAAGCGGCGGTAAGACCGGCAACAGGCTGGCGGTCTTTTTTTGGAATTATGACCATGGCAGTTACCGCCATGGTCATCCACCGCTTCTCCCTTCCGCCCGCCAGGGCAGAGACGACCGCTGGGCTGGAGACATGGGTCTCCAGCCCGGCGGCCGTGACAATACCGCCGCCGGTATTGTGACCCGGCTTACCGCCGTGGATTTCCAGCGGTAGGAACCGCCATGAAATCCATGGCGGTAAGCACTATCAGTGCCAGGGTATTCCTTCCCTGGCACTGATAGGGGTCTCCCCCACCCCCCACCCCGACTCCCTCTCCTGCACCCACACCGCCCCTGCCACCCCCCAAGGGTGACAGGACCCCCCTCCCCACCCTGACCCCCGACATTACCTTACACATACACACCCGACACGCACGCAGGCACCACCAACACACATACACGCACACACACCGACACACATGCCAACATCCACACACACAGTCAGACACGCACACCCACATTCACACATACACGCACACATCCATACAGACATACCTACAGACATACACGCACTCATTCCCAAAACACGCAACACCCCCGCAAGCATACACGCACTTACACACCCCCTCTACATACACCCACGCACACCCCCATGCACGCACACAACACACAACACCCCACCACCCCCCTCCCCTAACGGATGATCGACTTACCTGTTCCGTCGATCCTCCGGGAGGGGACGGGAGCCATGGGGACAGCTCCGCCGACACCACACCGCCAACAGAACACCGCCGCGCAGAATCACAGGACGTGGTTCGCTGGGCGGTGTTCTGTTGGTGTGGCGGTGGAGGTTGCGCAACCTCCACTTCCCCGCCGCCCGCACTTCCCCGCCGCCCGTCACTATGGCTGTTGGCGGCTCTCCGTCGGAAAAACAACGTAGAGCTGCCAAGAGTCATAATACGCAGAGCGGAAAACAGCCACCACTGGCGGTCTTCAGCACGACGGTTCCTCTGCGGTCTTGTAAAAAGACCGCCGAGGTTGTAATGACCCCCATAGTATACGTACCCCTTATGTTCCAGGTTATGAGTTTATAGTTGTTGTGTGCTGTCATCTTAACCAGATCCACTCACCTTTCCCCCTGCCTTAATCCCGTACAACCCCACATCAGCATTCAAAACAAATTCTCTCAGGACAGGAGGCACCAGTGGTATCCCAGAGCCAAAATACATTTCATACCTCAAAAAATAACATCCCAACTCCCACTCTCTAGGGCAAGCAGGCATTGTTTCTCCATCCAGAGTGTCACAGTAATGAGAAACATGCAGAAGTACCTATGCAATCTAACAATTACCAATTGGGGGTGTGGCACCTAGGGTCTCACTTCCTGTACCCTACTATCTCAATTCCATTAACATTCCTCCATTGGTGTCTAGGGGTCTTTGTATAGGTACCCATTAACAACCTGAGAAGCTCTTGACGGATATACCTCTCACAAATTAAAATCATGAGCACATCACACTGTCCATCTCAGATCAGTTTGTCAGCCATGCCAGAAGTCACCACAGACAGCTGAGCCTCGGAGCCTGTATGGATCTCAGACCCACCCTCTGACTCATCATCTTGATAGTCCATATCTGCTGATGTTGGACTTGCTCCACCACTGCTCCGGGATGCTGCAGCTTCCATCGTACTTTGCTGGTCTCTGGTGGCCTCATAATTCAATGGGAGTCCTCCTTAGGGGCTATGACATCTGACACGGTTACCTCATTTTATTCGATCATGCTGGTGCTGTTCCCTTTTGGGGACTGATTGTGGCTGTGAGTCAATCCAATCTTATACCACCTGTGGTGTTCCAAAGAACTGTGTTACATTGGGTGTTTGGATGCAGACTCTAGCAGGGAACAACATGGTGTATAGGATGTCTATCAGTCTAAGTAATTTCTTAGCTTCTATGAATGTCGCTCGTTGTTTTTGGCCATCTCTGGTGAAATCCGGGAAAATCATTATTTTACAGTTCTCTACAACACGTTCTCCTTTTGTCCTTTCTTAGGTCAATATATGACCTCTGTGTAGTGAAGGCTTTTGGTTATTATTGGCCTCTGGGTTGGCCCAGGAGGAGGTTGCCTTGTTGGGACCCTGTGCACTCTCTCCAAAGCATACAGCTGTATAAAGGCCAGTATGCACCACCTCCTCTCATAATAACCACTTCTCCAAAAAGGACAACATGTCTGTATGTATGTATGTATTGAGTATTTATAAAGCGCATTCCGGCCCAAGGGCATCGAAGCGCTAACTGGGTGAGGCGAGTCGACTTAACAAGGAGACTACCAGACTTATTGCGAAAAAAGCCAGGTCTTGACCAGTCTCCTAAATATTAGATAGTTATGTTCTTGCCTTATGTCCAATGGTAAAGAGTTCCAGATTTTAGCAGCCGCAATGGTAAATGCTCTGTCTCCCCACTTTACTTTCTTGGTGCGGGATGTTTGAATTCGATAGGCACAGGCCGAACGCAACAGCCGATTAGGCCTGTACCATTGCAGCTTGTTGGTTAAAGCCTTAGGCCCAATCCCATGGACAGCCTTGTGGGTGATGCAGAGAGCCTTAAAAGAGAGCCGCTGGATTACCGGAAGCCAGTGTAGATCTCTAAGGCACCTCTTAGCAGAGGACCCGCGAGGCAATTTTAATAAAAGCCTAGCAGCAGTGTTCTGCATCAACTGTAGCTTGCTCAAAGATTCTTTATCCAGATTGAGCAAAAGCGCATTCCCATAGTCCAATCTGGAAATGACTAAAGCCAAAATGGCGGTAGTTCTGCAGGTTTGTGGAATAAAAGGAAATATTTTTTTTAATTTCTTCATAGTCCACATACAGGTCTTGATTATCTGATTGACCTGAGGTTTGAATGACAATTGATCGTCAAACACTAATCCTAAGTTTCTTGAGGTAGACCGTGGTACAGGAAGAGTTCCACATTCTTCAGGCCACCAGCTAGAAGACCAATGTTCCCTTCCAATTCCAAAGCACAAAATCTCAGTTTTTTCACAATTGAGTTTCAACCAGTTGGTCTTCATCCAATGATTCACTGCTGTCATACAGGCGTTGAAGCGGATGGCCACTTCTTCCAGATCTTTATTAATAGGGATGATAATTTGAGTATCGTCTGCATATGAAGTAGGAATAAAGCCGAAAGAGCGAACCAGCTCTGCCAGTGGTGCCACGTACACGTTAAATAGCGTCAGGCTTAACGAAGAACCCTGAGGGACCCCACACGGCAAAAGATAGGCAGGGGATCTAAAGTCGCCACTACTAACTGTGGCCCACCTGTCTGATAGAAAAGATTCAATCAGCTTAAGAGCCTGGTCTCTAATGCCTACCTGATAAAGACGATCTAGCAGGATGTGAGGAGCAATGGTGTCAAAAGCTGCCGACAGGTCCAATAGCACCAGAAAAAACCCCTGGCCCTTATCCACCAATCTGCGTATGGTGTCAGATGATGCAATGAGAGCTGATTCAGTGCTATGGGGTTTCCGAAAACCATGTTGCGAGCATAGGGGAGAAGGGCTATTGGGCGTAAATTCGTCAGGTCATCGGGTTTACCAGCTGCCTTCTTTTTTAACGGAATAATAGTGGTTTCTTTCCATGCCCTAGGATACAAGCCCGTTGTGAGAGCTTCCTGAAAAATAGGGGCCAGCATAGATACCGCTAGCTCTGGTACTAATTGGAGGATAGCAGGGGGGCAGGGATCCATAGGGGAACCTGATTTACCTTCCAAGAGTAGTTTACACAAAACCTCTTGAGATGGCATCTTAAACCTTGAGAGTAAGAGTGGCTTGTCTGGCAACCCGTTTACTGTCACCACAGGGTGCAGATGTGTAGCTGACCAGGGGGAAAAGTTGGCTTGTTCCTTGTCCATCCTAAGGCTGGAGTAGATGTCAAGAACTTTACATTCAAAGAATTTAGCTACTTTATTGCAGAAGTCTTGGGAATTTTCTACTTTAGGAGCGCCTAAGGGAGTGGTGAGAACATTGATGGTTCTAAATAGCTCTCTAGAAGAGTTGGCTGCCTCGCTAATTTTACGTGTAAAATAGTCCGATTTGGCTGCCCGACAGGCTTTTTTGTAAATGCTTTAGCTCCACCCTCTCGGCTTCTCGGGAGCTGAGTTTCCAGCAGCGCTCCTTCTGCCGGTATTTTCTCTGTAGAATTTTGAGGTCTTGAGAGAAACATGGTTGATTAGGTTTTTTCCTAGTGCGGGGAACAGAGATCCTCGCCGGTGCTAGCGAGTCCATTGCCTGTGTAATGCCCAGATTGAATCTAGCTAGCGGTGATAACGTGGACGCCTTTAGATCATTCCAATTATGTATTAATGTTATTTTCAGTGGTTCTGCTTCAATATTTCTCCAGGATCTTATCAGTTTTTTCTGGGGAATGGGTATTATAGGCTGCTGCCTGGCCAGAAATTTAAATGTCAGGAGAGCATGATCCGTCCACTCTAACGGGGTCGTTGAAAGATACAATTCTTCCTCGGGGTGGGTGAAAATCCCATCTAGGGTATGGCCAGCTCTATGAGTGGCCATCCCATCCTTTAGGACCCAATCCAGAGCCACCATAAGGTTGAGAAATTCCACAACCAGCAAATCACTTGTGTTATCAAAATGGATGTTAAAATCTCCCAAGATGATTGCTTTAGGGGCCATGATTAAAGGTTCCAATAATGAAGTCCATATCGAGAGGAACTTAGAAACGGGGCCGATAAATTAACAGGCCTTCAAAGACCAGAGATTTGTCAAGGAGGAGTTTAAAGGCCATAGCTTCACAGACCTCTGGCATGTGGCTAGCACTATTCCAAGTGCAAGTAAACTCAGACCTGCAAATAATGGCCAAGCCTCCTCCTCTGCCTGTATTCCTGTCAACCCTGTAAAAAGAGAAGCCGGTAGGGGCCGCCTCAATAAAATCGGGGTCCGAATCAGGCCTCGCCCACGTTTCTGTTAGGAAGAGACAATCTATGTTGAGAGTAAGAATAAGTTCATTGATTTCAAATTTGTGTTTTGGGAGGGATCTAACATTTATAAGAGCAAAAGAGCCCACAGCTCTACAGTCCCTTGCAACTCCACCCAAAGCATGTTCTGAATTGTTCTCTCCTGCTCCCCGAACTCCCTGGGTTTTCTGCTTTCCCTTCATAGATGGTATAGGCACCATCCAGTTACACTGCGCACACCTCCAGGCATGAGTAATGTCAGGGATAAGTGTGTGTGTGCACCGGGGGCCCGCCAGATTCTTAAGTTCTGCTATGGTGTATGTAAGGAAATGCCTCCTTGGCATGGTTGCCCCCTGACTTTTTGCCTTTGCTGATGCTATGTTTACAATTGAAAGTGTGCTGAGGCCTGCTAACCAGGCCCCAGCACCAGTGTTCTTTCCCTAACCTGTACTTTTGTATCCACAATTGGCAGACCCTGGCATCCAGATAAGTCCCTTGTAACTGGTACTTCTAGTACCAAGGGCCCTGATGCCAAGGAAGGTCTCTAAGGGATGCAGCATGTCTTATGCCACCCTGGAGACCTCTCACTCAGCACAGACACACTGCTTGCCAGCTTGTGTGTGCTAGTGAGGACCAAACGAGTAAGTCGACATGGCACTCCCCTCAGGGTGCCATGCCAGCCTCTCACTGCCTATGCAGTATAGGTAAGACACCCCTCTAGCAGGCCTTACAGCCCTAAGGCAGGGTGCACTATACCATAGGTGAGGGTACCAGTGCATGAGCATGGTACCCCTACAGTGTCTAAACAAAACCTTAGACATTGTAAGTGCAGGGTAGCCATAAGAGTATATGGTCTGGGAGTCTGTCAAACACGAACTCCACAGCACCATAATGGCTACACTGAAAACTGGGAAGTTTGGTATCAAACTTCTCAGCACAATAAATGCACACTGATGCCAGTGTACATTTTATTGTAAAATACACCACAGAGGGCACCTTAGAGGTGCCCCCTGAAACTTAACCGACTGTCTGTGTAGGCTGACTAGTTCCAGCAGCCTGCCACACCAGAGACATGTTGCTGGCCCCATGGGGAGAGTGCCTTTGTCACTCTGAGGCCAGTAACAAAGCCTGCACTGGGTGGAGATGCTAACACCTCCCCCAGGCAGGAGCTGTGACACCTGGCGGTGAGCCTCAAAGGCTCACCCCTTTGTCACAGCCCAGCAGGGCACTCCAGCTTAGTGGAGTTGCCCGCCCCCTCCGGCCACGGCCCCCACTTTTGGCGGCAAGGCTGGAGGGAACAAAGAAAGCAACAAGGAGGAGTCACTGGCCAGTCAGGACAGCCCCTAAGGTGTCCTGAGCTGAGGTGACTCTGACTTTTAGAAATCCTCCATCTTGCAGATGGAGGATTCCCCCAATAGGGTTAGGATTGTGACCCCCTCCCCTTGGGAGGAGGCACAAAGAGGGTGTACCCACCCTCAGGGCTAGTAGCCATTGGCTACTAACCCCCCAGACCTAAACACGCCCTTAAATTTAGTATTTAAGGGCTACCCTGAACCCTAGAAGATTAGATTCCTGCAACTACAAGAAGAAGGACTGCCTAGCTGAAAAACCCCTGCAGAGGAAGACCAGAAGACGACAACTGCCTTGGCTCCAGAAACTCACCGGCCTGTCTCCTGCCTTCCAAAGATCCTGCTCCAGCGACGCCTTCCAAAGGGACCAGCGACCTCGACATCCTCTGAGGACTGCCCCTGCTTCGAAAAGACAAGAAACTCCCGAGGACAGCGGACCTGCTCCAAGAAAGGCTGCAACTTTGTTTCCAGCAGTTTTAAAGAACCCTGCAAGCTCCCCGCAAGAAGCGTGAGACTTGCAACACTGCACCCGGCGACCCCGACTCGGCTGGTGGAGATCCGACGCCTCAGGAGGGACCCCAGGACTACTCTGATACTGTGAGTACCAAAACCTGTCCCCCCTGAGCCCCCACAGCGCCGCCTGCAGAGGGAATCCCGAGGCTTCCCCTGACCGCGACTCCTTGAATCCAAAGTCCCGACACCTGGGAGAGACCCTGCACCCGCAGCCCCCAGGACCTGAAGGACCGGACTTTCACTGGAGGAGTGACCCCCAGGAGTCCCTCTCCCTTGCCCAAGTGGAGGTTTCCCCGAGGAACCCCCCCCTTGCCTGCCTGCAGCGCTGAAGAGATCCCTAGATCTCCCATTGACTTCCATTACAAACCCGACGCTTGTTTCTACACTGCACCCGGCCGCCCCCGCGCTGCTGAGGGTGAAATTTCTGTGTGGACTTGTGTCCCCCCCGGTGCCCTACAAAACCCCCCTGGTCTGCCCTCCGAAGACGCGGGTACTTACCTGCAAGCAGACCGGAACCGGGGCACCCCCTTCTCTCCATTCTAGCCTATGTGTTTTGGGCACCACTTTGAACTCTGCACCTGACCGGCCCTGAGCTGCTGGTGTGGTGACTTTGGGGTTGCTCTGAACCCCCAACGGTGGGCTACCTTGGACCAAGAACTGAACCCTGTAAGTGTCTTACTTACCTGGAAAAACTAATCAAAACTTACCTCCCCTAGGAACTGTGAAAATTGCACTAAGTGTCCACTTTTAAAACAGCTATTTGTCAATAACTTGAAAAGTATACATGCAATTTTGATGATTTGAAGTTCCTAAAGTACTTACCTGCAATACCTTTCGAATGAGCTATTACATGTAGAATTTGAACCTGTGGTTCTTAAAATAAACTAAGAAAAGATATTTTTCTATATAAAAACCTATTGGCTGGATTTGTCTCTGAGTGTGTGTACCTCATTTATTGTCTATGTGTATGTACAACAAATGCTTAACACTACTCCTTGGATAAGCCTACTGCTCGACCACACTACCACAAAATAGAGCATTAGTATTATCTATTTTTACCACTATTTTACCTCTAAGGGGAACCCTTGGACTCTGTGCATGCTATTCCTTACTTTGAAATAGCACATACAGAGCCAACTTCCTACATTGGTGGATCAGCGGTGGGATACAAGACTTTGCATTTGCTGGACTACTCAGCCAATACCTGATCACACGACAAATTCCAAAATTGTCATTAGAAATTGATTTTTGCAATTTGAAAAGTTTTCTAAATTCTTAAAAGACCTGCTAGGGCCTTGTGTTAGATCCTGTTTAGCATTTCTTTTAGAGTTTAAAAGTTTGTAAAAGTTTGAATTAGATTCTAGAACCAGTTTTAGTTTCTTAAAAAGTATTCCAACTTTTAGAAGCATAATGTCTAGCACAGATGTGAATGTGGTGGAACTCGACACCACACCTTACCTCCATCTACAGATGAGAGAGCTAAGGTCACTCTGTAAACTAAAGAAAATAGCAATGGGCCCCAAACCTACCAAAGTACAGCTCCAGGAGCTTTTGGCAGAGTTTGAAAAGGCCAACCCCTCTGAGGATGGCAACTCAGAGGATGAAGATAGTGACTTGGAGGGAAATTCCCCCCCTCCAGTCCTACTTAGGGAGAGCAGGGCTTCTCAAGCCCTGACTCCACAAATAATAGTCAGAGATGCTGGTTCCCTCACAGGAGGGACCAACAACTCTGAAATCACTGAGGATAACTCCAGTGAAGAGGACATCCAGTTAGCCAGGATGGCCAAAAGATTGGCTTTGGAAAGACAGATCCTAGCCATAGAGAGGGAAAGACAAGAGATGGGCCTAGGACCCATCAATGGTGGCAGCAACATAAATAGGGTCAGAGATTCTCCTGACATGTTGAAAATCCCCAAAGGGATTGTAACTAAATATGAAGATGGTGATGACATCACCAAATGGTTCACAGCTTTTGAGAGGGCTTGTGTAACCAGAAAAGTGAACAGATCTCACTGGGGTGCTCTCCTTTGGGAAATGTTCACAGGAAAGTGTAGGGATAGACTCCTCACACTCTCTGGACAAGATGCAGAATCTTATGACCTCATGAAGGGTACCCTGATTGAGGGCTTTGGATTCTCCACTGAGGAGTACAGGATTAGGTTCAGGGGGGCTCAAAAATCCTCGAGCCAGACCTGGGTTGACTTTGTTGACTACTCAGTGAAAACACTAGATGGTTGGATTCAAGGCAGTGGTGTAAGTAATTATGATGGGCTGTACAATTTATTTGTGAAAGAACACCTGTTAAGTAATTGTTTCAATGATAAACTGCATCAGCATCTGGTAGACCTAGGACCAATTTCTCCCCAAGAATTGGGAAAGAAGGCGGACCATTGGGTCAAGACAAGGGTGTCCAAGACTTCAACAGGGGGTGACCAAAAGAAAGGGGTCACGAAGACTCCCCAGCAGAAGGGTGATGAGACAACCAAAACTAAAAATAGTAAAGAGTCTTCCACAGGCCCCCAAAAACCTGCACAGGAGGGTGGGCCCAGAGCCTCTTCACAAAACCATGGGTACAAGGGTAAAAACTTTGATCCCAAAAAGGCCTGGTGTCATAGCTGTAAACAGCATGGACACCAAACTGGAGACAAGGCCTGTCCCAAGAAAGGTTCCACTCCAAACTCCCATCCAGGTAACACTGGTATGGCTAGTCTCCAAGTGGGATCAACAGTGTGCCCAGAGCAAATCAGGGTCCACACTGAAGCTACTCTAGTTTCTGAGGGTGGGGTGGATTTAGCCACACTAGCTGTCTGGCCGCCTAACATGCAAAAATACAGACAGCAACTCTTAATTAATGGGACTAGAATAGAGGGCCTGAGGGATACAGGTGCCAGTGTCACCATGGTGACAGAGAAACTGGTTTCCCCTGGCCAATACCTGACTGGAAAAACTTACACAGTCACCAACGCTGACAATCAGAGAAAAGTACATCCCATGGCAATGGTTACTTTAGAATGGGGAGGGGTCAATGGCCTGAAGCAGGTGGTGGTCTCCTCAAATATCCCAGTGGACTGTCTGCTTGGAAATGACCTGGAGTCCTCAGCATGGGCTGAGGTAGAGCTAAAAACCCATGCAGCAATGCTGGGTATCCCTGAACTGGTGTGTGTGAAAACAAGAGCACAGTGCAAGGCACAGGGTGAAAAAGTAGAGCTGGAGTCTGGAAAAATGGCCCAGCCTACCAAGAGAACAGGAAAGTCAGTTGGGAAACCAACTGCAACACAGCAAAAGAAAGGGAACCTCTCTTCTCAGGAAGAAGTTCTGCCCTCTGAGGGAACTGAGCCTTTGGAGCTTGAACCTTATCAGGTTGAGCTCTTAGGCCCAGGGGGACCCTCAAGGGAGGAGCTGTGTAAGGGACAAGAAACCTGTCCCTCTCTTGAAGGCCTTAGGCAGCAAGCTGCTGAAGAGTCCAAAGGCAAGAAAAATGGAACACATAGGGTCTATTGGGAAGATGGGCTCCTGTACACTGAGGCCAGAGACCCCAAACCTGGTGCCACTAGGAGAGTGGTAGTGCCTCAGCTGTTCAGAGAGTTCATCCTAACATTGGCCCATGACATTCCCCTTGCTGGACATTTGGGACAAACCAAGACGTGGGAGAGGTTAGTCAACCACTTCTACTGGCCCAATATGTCCAACATGGTTAAGGAGTTTTGCCTCTCCTGCCCCACCTGTCAAGCCAGTGGTAAGACAGGTGGGCATCCAAAGGCCCCCCTCATTCCACTTCCTGTGGTGGGGGTGCCCTTTGAAAGAGTGGGTGTGGACATAGTTGGTCCACTGGAACCTCCCACAGCCTCAGGAAATATGTATATCCTGGTAGTAGTGGATCATGCTACCAGGTATCCTGAAGCTATTCCCCTTAGGTCGACTACTGCCCCTGCAGTAGCCAAGGCCCTCATTGGTATCTTTACCAGAGTGGGTTTCCCTAAGGAGGTGGTGTCTGACAGAGGTACCAACTTCATGTCAGCATACCTAAAGCACATGTGGAATGAGTGTGGAGTGACTTATAAATTCACTACACCTTACCATCCACAAACTAATGGCTTAGTTGAGAGATTCAACAAGACATTAAAGGGCATGATCATGGGGCTCCCAGAAAAACTCAAAAGGAGATGGGATGTCCTCCTGCCATGTCTGCTTTTCGCTTACAGGGAGGTACCACAGAAGGGAGTAGGGTTCTCACCCTTTGAACTTCTGTTTGGTCATCCTGTAAGGGGACCACTTGCCCTTGTTAAAGAAGGCTGGGAGAGACCTCTCCATGAGCCTAAACAGGACATAGTGGACTATGTACTTGGCCTTCGCTCTAGAATGGCAGAGTACATGGAAAAGGCAACCAAAAACCTTGAGGCCAGCCAACAACTCCAGAAGTTTTGGTATGACCAAAAGGCTGCACTGGTTGAGTTCCAACCAGGGCAGAAAGTCTGGGTTCTGGAGCCTGTGGCTCCCAGGGCACTCCAGGACAAATGGAGTGGCCCTTACCCAGTGCTAGAGAGGAAGAGTCAGGTCACCTACCTGGTGGACCTGGGCACAAGCAGGAGCCCCAAGAGGGTGATCCATGTGAACCGCCTTAAGCTCTTCCATGACAGGGCTGATGTGAATCTGTTAATGATAACAGATGAGGATCAGGAGGCAGAGAGTGAACCTCTCCCTGATCTTCTGTCATCAGACCCAAAAGATGGCACAGTAGATGGAGTGATCTACTCAGACACCCTCTCTGGCCAACAGCAGGCTGATTGTAGGAGAGTCCTACAACAGTTTCCTGAGCTTTTCTCCCTAACCCCTGGTCAGACACACCTGTGTACCCATGATGTGGACACAGGAGACAGCATGCCTGTCAAGAACAAAATCTTCAGACAGTCTGACCATGTTAAGGAAAGCATCAAGATGGAAGTCCACAAGATGCTGGAATTGGGAGTGATTGAGCGCTCTGACAGCCCCTGGGCTAGCCCAGTGGTCTTAGTCCCCAAACCTCACACCAAAGATGGAAAGAAAGAGATGAGGTTTTGTGTGGACTACAGAGGGCTCAACTCTGTCACCAAGACAGATGCCCATCCAATTCCAAGAGCTGATGAGCTCATTGATAAGTTAGGTGCTGCCAAATTTCTAAGTACCTTTGACTTGACAGCAGGGTACTGGCAAATAAAAATGGCGCCTGGAGCAAAAGAAAAGACAGCATTCTCCACACCTGATGGGCATTATCAGTTTACTGTTATGCCCTTTGGTTTAAAGAATGCCCCTGCCACCTTCCAAAGGTTGGTGAATCAAGTCCTTGCTGGCTTGGAGTCCTTTAGCACAGCTTATCTTGATGATATTGCTGTCTTTAGCTCCACCTGGCAGGATCACCTGGTCCACCTGAAGAAGGTTTTGAAGGCTCTGCAATCTGCAGGCCTCTCTATCAAGGCATCCAAATGCCAGATAGGGCAGGGAACTGTGGTTTACTTGGGCCACCTTGTAGGTGGAGGCCAAGTTCAGCCACTCCAACCCAAGATCCAGACCATTCTGGACTGGGTAGCTCCAAAAACCCAGACTCAAGTCAGGGCATTCCTTGGCTTGACTGGGTACTACAGGAGGTTTGTGAAGGGATATGGATCCATTGTGACAGCCCTCACTGAGCTCACCTCCAAGAAAATGCCCAAGAAAGTGAACTGGACTGTGGACTGCCAACAGGCCTTTGACACCCTGAAACAAGCAATGTGCTCAGCACCAGTTCTCAAAGCTCCAGATTATTCTAAGCAGTTCATTGTGCAGACTGATGCCTCTGAACATGGGATAGGGGCAGTTTTGTCCCAAACAAATGATGATGGCCTTGACCAGCCTGTTGCTTTCATTAGCAGGAGGTTACTCCCCAGGGAGCAGCGTTGGAGTGCCATTGAGAGGGAGGCCTTTGCTGTGGTTTGGTCCCTGAAGAAGCTGAGACCATACCTCTTTGGGACTCACTTCCTAGTTCAAACTGACCACAGACCTCTCAAATGGCTGATGCAAATGAAAGGTGAAAATCCTAAACTGTTGAGGTGGTCCATCTCCCTACAGGGAATGGACTTTATAGTGGAACACAGACCTGGGACTGCCCATGCCAATGCAGATGGCCTTTCCAGGTTCTTCCACTTAGAAAATGAAGACTCTCTTGGGAAAGGTTAGTCTCATCCTCTTTCGTTTGGGGGGGGGTTGTGTAAGGAAATGCCTCCTTGGCATGGTTGCCCCCTGACTTTTTGCCTTTGCTGATGCTATGTTTACAATTGAAAGTGTGCTGAGGCCTGCTAACCAGGCCCCAGCACCAGTGTTCTTTCCCTAACCTGTACTTTTGTATCCACAATTGGCAGACCCTGGCATCCAGATAAGTCCCTTGTAACTGGTACTTCTAGTACCAAGGGCCCTGATGCCAAGGAAGGTCTCTAAGGGATGCAGCATGTCTTATGCCACCCTGGAGACCTCTCACTCAGCACAGACACACTGCTTGCCAGCTTGTGTGTGCTAGTGAGGACCAAACGAGTAAGTCGACATGGCACTCCCCTCAGGGTGCCATGCCAGCCTCTCACTGCCTATGCAGTATAGGTAAGACACCCCTCTAGCAGGCCTTACAGCCCTAAGGCAGGGTGCACTATACCATAGGTGAGGGTACCAGTGCATGAGCATGGTACCCCTACAGTGTCTAAACAAAACCTTAGACATTGTAAGTGCAGGGTAGCCATAAGAGTATATGGTCTGGGAGTCTGTCAAACACGAACTCCACAGCACCATAATGGCTACACTGAAAACTGGGAAGTTTGGTATCAAACTTCTCAGCACAATAAATGCACACTGATGCCAGTGTACATTTTATTGTAAAATACACCACAGAGGGCACCTTAGAGGTGCCCCCTGAAACTTAACCGACTGTCTGTGTAGGCTGACTAGTTCCAGCAGCCTGCCACACCAGAGACATGTTGCTGGCCCCATGGGGAGAGTGCCTTTGTCACTCTGAGGCCAGTAACAAAGCCTGCACTGGGTGGAGATGCTAACACCTCCCCCAGGCAGGAGCTGTGACACCTGGCGGTGAGCCTCAAAGGCTCACCCCTTTGTCACAGCCCAGCAGGGCACTCCAGCTTAGTGGAGTTGCCCGCCCCCTCCGGCCACGGCCCCCACTTTTGGCGGCAAGGCTGGAGGGAACAAAGAAAGCAACAAGGAGGAGTCACTGGCCAGTCAGGACAGCCCCTAAGGTGTCCTGAGCTGAGGTGACTCTGACTTTTAGAAATCCTCCATCTTGCAGATGGAGGATTCCCCCAATAGGGTTAGGATTGTGACCCCCTCCCCTTGGGAGGAGGCACAAAGAGGGTGTACCCACCCTCAGGGCTAGTAGCCATTGGCTACTAACCCCCCAGACCTAAACACGCCCTTAAATTTAGTATTTAAGGGCTACCCTGAACCCTAGAAGATTAGATTCCTGCAACTACAAGAAGAAGGACTGCCTAGCTGAAAAACCCCTGCAGAGGAAGACCAGAAGACGACAACTGCCTTGGCTCCAGAAACTCACCGGCCTGTCTCCTGCCTTCCAAAGATCCTGCTCCAGCGACGCCTTCCAAAGGGACCAGCGACCTCGACATCCTCTGAGGACTGCCCCTGCTTCGAAAAGACAAGAAACTCCCGAGGACAGCGGACCTGCTCCAAGAAAGGCTGCAACTTTGTTTCCAGCAGTTTTAAAGAACCCTGCAAGCTCCCCGCAAGAAGCGTGAGACTTGCAACACTGCACCCGGCGACCCCGACTCGGCTGGTGGAGATCCGACGCCTCAGGAGGGACCCCAGGACTACTCTGATACTGTGAGTACCAAAACCTGTCCCCCCTGAGCCCCCACAGCGCCGCCTGCAGAGGGAATCCCGAGGCTTCCCCTGACCGCGACTCCTTGAATCCAAAGTCCCGACACCTGGGAGAGACCCTGCACCCGCAGCCCCCAGGACCTGAAGGACCGGACTTTCACTGGAGGAGTGACCCCCAGGAGTCCCTCTCCCTTGCCCAAGTGGAGGTTTCCCCGAGGAACCCCCCCCTTGCCTGCCTGCAGCGCTGAAGAGATCCCTAGATCTCCCATTGACTTCCATTACAAACCCGACGCTTGTTTCTACACTGCACCCGGCCGCCCCCGCGCTGCTGAGGGTGAAATTTCTGTGTGGACTTGTGTCCCCCCCGGTGCCCTACAAAACCCCCCTGGTCTGCCCTCCGAAGACGCGGGTACTTACCTGCAAGCAGACC
The DNA here is from genome assembly GCF_031143425.1 of Pleurodeles waltl. Lineage (NCBI taxonomy): Eukaryota > Metazoa > Chordata > Amphibia > Caudata > Salamandridae > Pleurodeles > Pleurodeles waltl. The sequence goes on from NC_090449.1 coordinate 981,747,674, forward strand.
GGAACCGGGGCACCCCCTTCTCTCCATTCTAGCCTATGTGTTTTGGGCACCACTTTGAACTCTGCACCTGACCGGCCCTGAGCTGCTGGTGTGGTGACTTTGGGGTTGCTCTGAACCCCCAACGGTGGGCTACCTTGGACCAAGAACTGAACCCTGTAAGTGTCTTACTTACCTGGAAAAACTAATCAAAACTTACCTCCCCTAGGAACTGTGAAAATTGCACTAAGTGTCCACTTTTAAAACAGCTATTTGTCAATAACTTGAAAAGTATACATGCAATTTTGATGATTTGAAGTTCCTAAAGTACTTACCTGCAATACCTTTCGAATGAGCTATTACATGTAGAATTTGAACCTGTGGTTCTTAAAATAAACTAAGAAAAGATATTTTTCTATATAAAAACCTATTGGCTGGATTTGTCTCTGAGTGTGTGTACCTCATTTATTGTCTATGTGTATGTACAACAAATGCTTAACACTACTCCTTGGATAAGCCTACTGCTCGACCACACTACCACAAAATAGAGCATTAGTATTATCTATTTTTACCACTATTTTACCTCTAAGGGGAACCCTTGGACTCTGTGCATGCTATTCCTTACTTTGAAATAGCACATACAGAGCCAACTTCCTACAGTGTATCTATTTTTTCCAGTGCAAAATGCAGGGTTCCTTGCCCTCTGACCCGTCCTGGCACGGACGGGCGCAGACGGGCTTGCCTCTGGCGCGCCTTTCGCGCGCCAGCGGCATGCCCGCTGCGCGCGGCCTCTGCGCGGCCGTGTTTGAGCCATCATTTAACCCCCCTTGATGAGGCAGATCCACTAGACCGCAAACCGCGGTTTCTGCCCAGAAACAGGAAGTGGGCTCTAACCGGCCCAACTTCCTGCACCAAATGAGACCGGAGCCTCAGAACACCATCAGTGAAAATATCCCTTCCTCAAACGAGTATTATTCAGGTAAGGAGGGAAGGTGCTTTTCCCAAGATTTAAAAATTGAGGCACATTTAAATAAATCCAATGTCTGTCCCTTTGACCCTCTACGTCATGCCTAGGATGCAGATGTTATTCCTCTTGCATCTGTATTCTGCATTCTCTGCTCTTAGCTCCAATGTGTGGACTCTCACTTCCACTGTTGTGAGGAGCTCCCAGAGGGACGTTACGTCAGTAGGGATCTCTGTATTTTTTCTTTCAGCCATCGTTACTCTTTCTCCCAGACATCAGTGATCATCCTTAGGAAGGCCAAATTCTGCACCAAGAGTGTCTATTTTGGTTTCAAGGACCTCTCTGGAGGACGTGATCACCTGGAATATTTCTTGTTAGGTGGGCCACTCCGGGTGCCCCCTAGTGCGGGTTGAAGGTTCATCAGGTCTTCTTGCCACCAATGTTTCACTAGTCATTGTGCCAGAAGCCATTGAGCCCTAAAATGTGTATGAGTGTTCTAGGAGCATCTTGTCTAGAGACTAGGTGGTTAACTGTCATGTCGACAGGTACCTAGTGGAGGGAATGTACATCTGCTTCCCTGTTGACCCCTCAGTTCAGGCTTCCCGGGGTTGTTTGATGGCTCTATCTTGTTCAGGGCTCACTGCCATGTACCATCATTTAGAGACTGCAATAGTTAAGCTGTGTGGCCCCCAGCGCCTGTCGCAGGTTTCCTACCCCTGCCCACAAGGACCAATGTTAAACTCTCTTGGATGTTCCCAGCTTTCTACGGGTCCCAAGTGCCCTGGGGTAGTAACACGGATAAGCCACCACTTGTAATGGGATGCAGTTCAACAGTTTAATCTTACTCAGTGCTTCTCAAACCACTTCAGGGTCCCAGCTTCACAGTTGCAGCCCACCACCTACTTATGTTCCTTGAATGGGGGTCAGTTCTGAGCTTCAGGCCCCTCTACTACCCCTTGTAGTACTGCTGGGCAAATGTCCAGTCTCGGCCAGCCAGGTGACCGGCGGGGCACCCCGCTTGCAGCCCTGTCACAGTGTAGGGTTTTAAGCCACTGCCTTTGCTAGCATTAGAGCCCCTTAGGATGATGCACTGGCTCTCAAGCATTAGTGTGGGTAAGTTCTGCTTTACCTTCTGTGGTAATGTTCAGGCCGTAAATACTGCAGCAGGCCGAAACTGTTTTTTTCTGATGTCGGTTGCTCTGCAGAGCCGCTTCACTCATTCTAGTGGGCTGCTTGCAAGCTCCCTGGGCCCCCAACGCTCCACCGCTGTTCCTGCTGCATCTGTGCACTCATTGCTTCCCCTGGCACACCTCAGATGCCTGTCCATGCCATTATCCGGGAACAGCACATCTTTCATGGTCAGTTTAAGCCAGTGTTGCTGCCATTGTAGCACTGGAATCAATCTCGGCCTACTCGTGATTCACCTCCGCAATCTTGCCTGTCTCGTAGATCCAGTCAATCGAGTCGGGATGTGTCATTCAGCTCTCTCACTGGCGGGTTGTTTCCTGACCCCCCACCATTGTAGCAGCATGTGAAATGCTCACAATGCCGGGGGTGGTTGGACATAGCCTCAGGTATCCCTTGTTATCCTCTTTCTTGGGCCATCCCAGGTCTAGTGGGGCCGAGTCCTGGGCAGGACGCCTTCGAAGTCCCCTCTCACTCGCTCCTCACCTTCACAGCACCACCACTTTTCTCGCTCTGTCTGTTCACTCATTGTGGCCTCTAGTGCACCTTCACTGCCTGTCCGTGACATTATCTGAGGGTAGCACTTCTTTAATTGTCAGTCTGAGCCAGTGTTGCCGCTGCTGTAGTGCCGGAATCACTCTCTGCCTACTCATGATTCACCACCATCCCCATTGCTGCTTGGCCACCCCCTGATTCTTAATAGCCTCATAAATATTGGTAGTTGTCAGCTTATGGGAAATGATGCAAGCTGTCTATCTTTGCATGGTTAAGAAAGTCTATCTGGGCTGTGTTACATAGAGTGCCCCTGGAGTGCAAATTGTGTGTGTGCCCAATTTCTGCACCCTCGAGGCATAGTATCATTACAGAACAAGTTACAGACACTTCCCTCTTCTTTAATACTGATAGAGCTGGCACATTTGTAGCACCAGCTTTATCTTGAGAGGGCATTCCCTCATTCGCATAGGGATTCTATGCAAATGAAGGAATCACTTTGCCTCTGGGCTCATGCCGCACTATGGACACCAGTGCAGAGGCAAAGAAAGATCAAGAGCTGCACTGATGGTGCACCACAAAGAGGTGGCACACAGTCAGTGCTCCCTCTGAGGGCAGCCCTCCATTAAAGGGGGGGCAATGGACCTCTACAGCATCCCCCTGCAGGCAAATATGGTCATGCATTGCACCTGACTGCTATGGGATTTCTTTAACCCCTGAAGTGCAGACAGGTACCGCCTGCACAGTAAAAGACAGAGTGGTTGATTCAAACAGCTTCTCTGTATTTCACTAATGCCTTGCCCTGGAGTACGCACAAGTTCACAGCTGCCTTATGGGCAGTGAATAATTGAGATTAGGCTGCAGTTTCCTTGTTTGCATCTAACTCACTTGTATATCTGATGAGGTGCCCACTAAGTAGCTTTTAAGTCTTTCTTGTTTCTCATGATACATTCTCATGTAAGCAGTGTGTTAGTAAGTTCATATTTATGATCAATTTGGGGATTGCTTCTTCATGTGCCCATATAATAATTTATATGTAAGATCCTGCTCATCATTGACTGCTTATGTTAACATTTTCTTGGCTCTTCCTGTTTCCTTTACCTCATTTGCCTCTATTTAGATTAGTATTCTGTACATGGCCTTTGACTCTTTCTGAGGCTCATCTCTTTGAGCATGAAAATAGGTGGGTCCTTTTATGTGGGTGGCAGTGTTTCTTGCAGAGATGCATTATCAGCTTCTTTCTAAAATGCACCATGGTTGAAGCAGCTCTGTTGTCAGTAGGAATACTGATCCATATCATGGGAGCATTGATTAACAAAATCTCCTGGATATTTCTAGTACAACAGTGTTTTGCCTCTTGGATAGGGTGCTCATCTGAGGTGGTTAGTTTCCTAAACCAGGTTGTCATGGTATGGTTTCTGAAGGCCTTAGAAATCAACTAGTCTTGAAGATTATGCAGACCTGAAGGAGATAGGGCCTATGTAGCTCCTTGAACATTGGGGTAGTGTGATTGAATATATTCTAGGGAGGCGTGGTGCCATGTAGGTTGCCATTGAGTTGTGCCAAGGTGGAGTCTGATAGAATATTGGGCAGAGTGTCGCTTTCAAACAGGTTTGAGAGTACAGAGCTTTTACTGTTTTCTGAAATTGGTTTCTGGAAAGAGGTTGATCACTTTTTCTGATAGGAGAGCTGGGCCAAAATGTTTTGGTTTTTCTGGTGATGTGTCCTTTGAATGTGAGGTCCATATCCAGACTGAATCTAAGTGATGTATTACTGTATGTCACCAGAGTAGCCACCAATATTTACCTTTAAGTTTATGTTCAGGTTTTTGTTAGATAGCCAAGACTGGATCTGTGGTTGTTTGGAGATATTGATAGGTAGACAGAAGTCCATTGATAGTTCGATGGGGCTTCAGGGAGGTTCTTGACATCCATTTCTTTATTAGTTAGAAGCAAGTTATGAGTCTTTTCATCTCGTTTGTTGAGGAGGCCTTAAGGTGATTTGAGCCTTTTGGTTTCATGATGGATAATGCCAGTTAATGATGAGAAAGGCTCTGAGAAGTTCCACGTAGAGATAAATGCTGATAGGAAATGGATAGCTCCTTGGTGTGTTGTGCAGGGATCTGGCGTTTCTAAAAATTGTTGGCAGTTGGTGCTGTAGGAAGTAAACTATTGCAGGATTGAGGCAGAGACATCAGGGCATGACTCCAAGGATTGAATCCGTGCTCAACAGTCATCTATGTTGAAGGTTATAGTGAGTTGATTATGGTCAAGAGACAGGCCATTACTATCGCTGGTGAGGAGGGGTTGCTGTCTCTGAACTTGATCATTGCTTAAAGCCCCATTAATAGACCTCTAGGAGATTAGATTGCTCATGTTGGTCTGTTCATGAATTTGGATGGAAAATAGTTCTTCAATATTTTTTCCTAATAATGGGAAATGGTGTGGAATGTGGTTAGGTGAACTGGATTTAAGATTAGTCACTTCAAAATAGGGAGTATCTGCTCTATTTTGAAGGTGTCCAGGAAGTTGCCAGGGCCAAGGGAAAATATATTGAGGAAGACTGTGAGGGTATCCTTTCAGAAAGATGTGATTAGGAATGATGGTAGACATTCTTACTCATGCCACTCTTTGGACCTTTCTCTTATGTAATGGTCTCTTGAGTGTCATGCCTTTCTTTTTCTCTTTATCCTGATCAGTTTTTAATTATCCAACCGTTCTATTCCACTGCAAGTATTTTCAATTTAAATTGTTGTTAAATCTTGACTGTATCCTCCTTTAGCTTATAAAATAAGCAGTCAGTATACCACTTATGCCAGAGTGGACAATCCATTAGTGACCACCTAGACTAGTGCTCAAGCAAAGCAATGTTTCACAGGGAAATTATTATTATATATTCAGTTTAGAAGGCAATTATGTCTTTGCATCCCATTAACCAATACTCTGATAACATTCCTTAACAATAACAGAATAAACAATTAATAAAAGTGTTAACTGAAGTTGTTTATTCGGAACAGTCCTATTACCTCTCGAATTTGATCTAAACTGGAATTCCTGAAAATCACGAAATACTTGAGCATCTTCATTTTGCTAAAGGTAATTACATTTTAGTGCATGAGGCAAACAACATCTTCTGTGTCTGGGTGATTGGTGTGAAATACAATTGCTATCTCTGTGTGCACTTTGTTGACCTCACTACACAGGATTTACAGGTATTCATCAGTAAAAGAAATAGTAAACTAACTGATAATGAAGTCATACCAACTACTCTTCATCTTTGTCATTGGACAGTGATGTGTAATTCTCCTCCTCGCACCACAGTTTATACTTATGTTTGATGAGTCTTTGACCTTGGCACCTCAAATTCGTAAGGAGTCTATTATCTGTAACTTTTACCTAAGGATCTTTGGAACAATTCTTCCTCTGTTACCATTCTCTTGTTGCTTAGCATATTTTCAGATCACTGTAGACTTGTGACTGAGCTACTGCAATTCACTCTACCTTGTTCTACTAGTTTACCTAATCAATATACTTCATATTATCTAGTATGCAGTTGCAGAGCTTCTCCATTTGATCATTGAATTATTTGTTTGTGCTTAATTTGAGTCAATGCAGCTTTAAATAGATGTAATTTCTTAGATCTCTCATAGATAATGGTATTTGCCGCTAGTACAGCCCACTGTCAGGGATTCTGTTGGCTACAACTAAGATGACTTGGGTTTGCACTACGAGTAATACAAATTGTGAAGGTTAATATAATGATAGATTGAACCATCACTGGTTTAGATGTATAACTTTAGGTGTTACATTTTAAATTAGTCTGGAAAATAGAAAAGTTTATCATATTGAGTAATGGCAATTTGTTATTTACTGTGTTCCGAATGAACTAATTCACCATATTCTATATGAACTAATCTTCCAAATTGTTGTACTGAAATCTTCTCTCTTTTCGTAGATCTCCTTCTCCTCTGGGGCCTTCATCCGCTCTGATGTGAGTGAATGGGGAATGAGTCTGACCCTTCGAGCACCAAGCTCTGACTTTAAAAACACACTTGGACTGTGCGGCACTTTTGATGGTGATACAGAGAATGATTTTCATGATATCAGTGGCATCAAAATCACACAAACCTCTGATAATCATCACACATTTATAAATGAATGGAGGTAAAAGCATCTTTTCTACACAAGCTTTTGTATTCTTTTCTTATTGTGTTTGTTACGACAGACCCTCAAATCAGTCCTGAGCAATCACTAACAAAAGGCTAAGAAGGATGAAAAAGCAGAATGGCCCAGTTTTTTATTTCCTACGGTACCTTATCTGAGAACAGTATTTGTTATAAAGACCAAGGGGTAACCGGGTGTTGATGATTGGACATTCCATTGTTATTGCTTATCATTGTGCAAATCCAGTTTTGACTTTACTTTTCCCAATTAAATGTATTAAGTCTGATTGGCATTGAAACCAACATCAACTGATCTCTTGTTATGCCTTACAACTCACACCATGAGTAAATTTTTCTCATTTTTGTGTCTTGCATCCCATCAAAATTACAGCCTGCAGGCTTAGAATGTGATTCAGTGGGGTATGCCGTTGGTGCAATTTTGTACATAGCACTTACACATAGGCTTTTAAAACACTGGGCTTGACATTTTTATATATGACTATAATGCCTATTTTTATATTTGTGCTAAAAAATCAAAATTAAATAATGATATAAAACATCTGACTTGATGTATTGGATAGGTTTGTTCTTGTGGCAGGTTTTCAATGCAATCAGGATGAGTATGTGTGAGGCAAATCTGCATATCACGAATTTCAGTGAAGATCATTTGTATACTTCTTTATCAATCAGAAAAAATCAAATCATCTTTACTTCATTTTTGGTTAAAAAAACACACTATGATTAAATCAATTTATTTGCAGAGTAAAGTACTAAAAGGAAAATAGAAAGACTGCTGAAGCAAAAACGTAGCTATAATATTTCTTTTTCATATTTACAGAATTCCTCCTGGGGATAGTTTTTTTGACAAAACACCAACTCCACTTGATTCACCTAAGAAGATAAATTATTGTGGATGTACTGTTGATGGCACTGAGCATTATCAGTCTTCCAATAGACTGAATCCTGCATCTCAGGCTGATTTTTTGACTTCTTGCAAGGGAAATGGTAATGTACAACAGTCTGCCCTGATACCAGGACTGGACGTGACTGCTGAATATATTAGCTCTGTTGAAGAGAGCAGGGATTTATCTAAACGTGCATTGCCTGAAGAGAGCGACGCTTTCAGTTTTCTTTCTGGAAACATGCCACAATTTAATAAGACTTCAAAATATATAACTGCTTTAGCACACCAAAGTGCTTACAGTAAATCAGAGGATGAAACCAGAATGGAAAAGAAGAGATTTGGGAATCGGAGAAACAGGCGGAATACTCATCAACATGGAAGTTATTCTCCTCAAGGACAGTCTGTCCGAAGTAGATTGAAACGTCAGAATTATTATGAATACCTTCCCACATTTCCATTTCAAAGTCTCAGCCAAACTGACCTTGAAGGGTTCAATTATTTCTTCCCAGAGGACCACACGACGGATGCCCAGCAGGAGTTTATGCCCTCCTGGCCTACACCATCTGGCCTTACACATTCTGGAGCTTTGGAGGTATGCCATCAAACCATAAGCAACTCAACCATAGCTCAATCTTGTGAGGATTTTCTTGGAAGCAGGATTGGGGATGTCCTAGAGATGTGTGTTACAGACTTGTTGCTAAAGGATGATCTCACTTGGGCAGAGGCTGGACTTGCATTGTTGGAGAATGATTGCGAGCGCAGAATCTTAGAAGAAGGGAACTACAACACTGAAAGACATGGAGACGCACTAGACAGCATGTTCCAAGCATTGCGGTGTCCTAAGCTTTGCAGTGGAAATGGGCAGTGTTTGGAATGGGGGTGCGCCTGCTTCGACGGCTTTGGTTCCTATGACTGTAGTATTCTTGCAGGTAAGCATAGCAATTAATAAACAAACTAAGTGATAATGAAAAAAATGAAACACATAGATAAATGGTTAAAAGACAGAACACAGTAATTGATCTTGGGTTAGGAGGATGCACAAGGGATGGTTAGGAGAGAAAATAATAGGGATATCAAGTATTTAAGAAACCAAGAACTAGAAGAAACAGTATAATGGGGCTTGTCATGGATGTTCATGACTTATAGGCCAGAGAAAATCTTAGAAAAAGGGAACTACAACACTGAAAGACATGGAGATGCACTAGAAAGCATGTTCCAAGCATTGCGGTGTCCGAAGCTTTACAGTGGAAATGGGCAGTGCTTGGAATGGGTGTGTGTCCGCTTTGATGGCTTTGGTTCCTATGACTGTAGTATACTGTAGTATTCTTGAAGGTAAGCACAGCACTTAATAAACAAACTAAGTGATAATGAAAAGAATGTAACACATAGATAAATGCTTAAAAGACAGAACACAGGAATTGATCTTGGGTTAGGAGAATGCACAAGGGATGGTTAGGAGAGAAAATAATAGAGACAGCAAGTATATAAGAAACCAAGAACAAGAAGAAACTGTATAATGGGGCTTGTCGTGGATGGTCATAACTTAAATCAATCAAAGATGGTAGAAGTAATAGCGAGCTGCAGTAGAACATATTTGTAAAGCGCACCTTCACCTCTTGGCGCTGAATAACAGATTGTACTCATTTTATCGACCTCAGAACGTGGATGAAAGGCTGAGTGGACCCGCCGGGATTTGAAACTGTGATCACGAGGTGTCCTACAGTGGATGCATTAGTCCACTAAGCCACCAGACCCGGCTAGGAGGGTGATGTTGTCTGCACACTATATGGGAACAGGGTGAAGCAGCTTAGACAGCATGAATGGATGAGCTTAGAGGGATGGATGATAGGGCATATCAAAACATGAACACCAAGGAATATTATAGAAGGCATGTTGTGAGTTCATAAAATGAAAATTAAGTGAAGCAAAGCAAAGCAGAACATATATCTCAGCACGATCATGACAACAGGGGGGCAGCCAGGGCTCTTTACCCATTTTAAGGCCTCATTCTTGAGGTCCCCATCTGTTCTGTCCTAAAAGAGGTAATGTGGCCACACCCGTAAGTGGCACCAAATGCTCTGATTTTCTCTTTTCCCAAAACACATATCTCCCTAATTCCATACCGCTCTTTTGATCAGACACCAAAGAGAAACCCCTGCCACCACAAAAGCTTCTGACGTGTCTGTGGGTCAAGATATACATGAAGAACTGTGACAAGGCATATATGAGAATACATAGACATAATATGAGAACTATATAAAGATATAAAACTCAGTGAGGACTGAGATTTGTATATGATTAAAGTGAGGGGGAAATACAGATGCATGGAGATACATTATAAGATTAGACACCACGCAGAAAGGTCTGGGGAAGGAGAACAGAGTTTATTTGACTGGCAACTATAAAATGGATTGATTAAACAGAAACTTCCTGAAATCGTTTTGAAAAGTGTTAAAGAGAAAGTAATTTGGTGCTGAATGACTGGAGCCATTATCTTTTTGGTCAGGTGTTTAAAGTAACTTATTCTGCTTGTTCTTATGAAACATTTGTTTGGGACTAGGATTAGGGGGCAGGCCAATCTGCAAGTAGACCTTGTCAGCCAATATTTGATGTTATTCCAATGAAAAAAAGACTTATGGATGTAAAAGGTTTCTTGATGTAAGTTTATCCGAGTGGGGGCTTTTCATATACAAACTCCATAGTGCTTCCCATACCCCACCAAAAGCTTGATGAGAGCCACTGGTGACTTGGTCTGATGTGATTAAAAATATAGAAAGCAAATTTGAATCAATAGGCAAAATACTTAGCCAACAACTTTATTCAAAGAAGGAACTTAAAGCTCAGAATGGAACTTTTGATTCAAAGCTGCGTTTCTGGCAAGGAGAAATGTCAGTGTCACCTTGAGAATTGTTTTCTTGTGGTGGTGGGGGAAGGGGCAAACAGGTTGAAGGTAAAACTGATGGGGCCACCTACAACAGGATTTTGTGAAGAGGGGGTGTGCATGTGTTTGTTATACATATTTTGCCACCTAGTGGTTGAATCTGGAATTGTTGCCTTTTTGTCTTTTTTGAGTGGACATTGATAACTTGGTGTTGTGTCCCTCCTCCAATAACAAAAATACAAAACAGAATAACAGAAAAGGTTCATCATGTTTTCAAAATAATAAAAGACATATAAAGCAGTCTACCTAGTGCAAAAAATGAGTACACCAATTTAAACAAAAATATATAATTCATGCATTGCAAAACACAATCCGGAGGACATAACCCATTATTAGCACAAAATAAATTATTCAAATACCCCTTCCAATAAAAGATAATAAAAAGAGATGATATCAATCTCAATCTCAATCAAATTATGTCTCTTTGGTATTGAGTTTTATTAATTCATTGACATGCTTTGGCGGTATTTGTATGTTTAAAACCACTTTCTTCTGAACAGCACATTATTTAAAACATCTTTTATATATAATCCTCCCTGCTACCCCAGTAGGGATTTAATTATTTTTATCTTAAACATGACCAGCATGTTTAGAGAAGTGTACACCTTGGTCCTCTAAGATGTCCTTCTTAAAACAAGAACACAGAATCAAAACATGGAATTTGTTTTGCTGCAATTGCAATTGCAATTGTAATTGCATTCATATAGTGTTTACTACCCCTGGCAGGGCAAGGAAGGGGTTTATGCTGGGCAGTACGCTGCTCCAGAGCCCAAGGTTAGTGATAAATTAAGGGTCATTGGTTATTGTTAGTTATTGGGTTTAGGTTTGTGTGCTTAGCAAACCATTCTGGGCATTTATTCCAGTTTCTTTGTAAAATATTACATTAACAGGAGTTAGGTGGAGTCAGTCAGTCAGTCAGTCAAATAACTTTATTCGGCAATTGCCATAAAAGTGCAAACCAAGACACATTTACCGATCTATAAATAATATAAAATAAAACTTAAAACCATTACTAATTAGGTTAGTTAGGTGGAGTCATTAGTGATGTGTCAGTATGTGAGTTCATGTAGATGGTCAGTGGGGCTAGTAGATGAGCTTAATGATTTAACAAATTGTTAGGCTGCAGGGGTATGACTTTGAAGGAAGGAGATGTTGGGATCTTTGATAATAATTATAGGCAGTTCTCAGATATATAATCACAAAGATTAATGCAAGCATGCAGGTTATTAAGAGAAGGTTGTAGTCGAAGGGAGGATGCATGGAGTAGATGGAAAGAAAGGAGATGGCCATTTAAAAGAAAGAAGGAGAGACGCCAGTCAGAACTTAGTTCAGTGTCCATAACCATAGTGATAATACTGTTTTTTTAAAGGCACTAGAATCAGAAAAACACTTCTATCCACTGCTAGGCTGTGACTTAGCAACTGATCCAGTAAGGCCAGGAAAGCATTAAGTAATAGTTGTACTCATATATCAGGAAGTAGCACAAGCTTTAGGCTGTCCTTGAATGAAGACGTTAACTCATGAAATATGCAATTTGAGAAAATTGTTATGTTATGTATGTTTGTAAAGTGCACTATCACTTGCAAGGGCATTCTAGTGCTGAGTAGGGATGTGTGCCAAGTCCTATCTGAGGTAGGTTGGTTAATTGAAAAACCAGCTCTTCAGCTTCTTGTGGAATTCAAATAGAGCGGTATAGGCTCTGCTGTGGAGATGGAGTTTGTTCTATGCATTAGAAGCAATGTTAGAAAATGCATGTCCTCCTGATCTGGTTCTGTGTATGTGGGGGATGTTGAAGAGTGGGAGTCCTGCATAGTGGAGGTGTCTGGATGGTTGGTGGAAGGTGGGTCCTGAGCTTTGAAGTGCCTTGGATATGTGTTCGGGGAGTTTGAACTGTGCACATTTGTGTATTGGAAGCCGGTGTAGTTCCCTGAGGTGTGGTGTAATGTGAGTTATGTGTGGGAGGTTGAAGGTAAGTATTGTGACTGAATGTTCAGTGGTACGTAGTCTTTTGGTAACTTATTCAGATATCCTAGCGTAGGGTGTGTTCCCTAGTCCAATGTGCTGGTGGATAAATAGTGCTAACATTGAAAAGGGGATTCTACAACACTGGAGCTGATGTCTTTTGATGTTTATCCTTACGCGTGGCTCACAGCTTTAAGTATAAGAAGCAAAGCAGTATCCCTTTGCATGCCCATGTTGTAGAATAGACAACTTTCCAAGACAGGGGACGCATATTTCCTTCATTCATGAGGCTTGAAGGTAGAAGATAAGACATCTAGGCAAGGGGGTGGTGCCTTGGCAGCTCCCTTTAGAAATTAAATGAAGACTTTGTTAGTAAGGAGCAAGTGATTAGGCTGGCTGAAACCCTGCCTACAGGGGGTAGGGGGCGGGCTGAAATGCAGGCTGTTGTATAAGGTGAAATGTGTACATATAGGTAGAGCCCAGTATTTCTTGCTTACAGGCAAATGAAGAGAAATCGCACCTCACTGTGTGCGTTCTGGGCAGCTGTTGCAATATCTTACTAAGTAGCCATTATTTCCTTGCTTTCACTTTGGAAGCATGACTGCTGAGATTATTTGCTTATGGTTTGTAGATATAGACATTTTTGCATGCCTGAACTGATGTTAGCTGGGGATAGCATGTGTTTGTAAAGTTGAATTTAGTAGGAGAAAAAAGAAAGGGATTGGACAGACCAGTCAGTGTGAATACGGTTAACAGTAAACTGGGGGCTCACAAACAATCGCCCAGTGTTTGTGAGAACTGCTCTGCTGTTGTCCTTCAAGAATGGAGAACCAATAAAATTAAGGTCTCTCTGCAGTATGTGATCTTTGAAGCCTGGTATGTGTTGAAAGTGAGGTCAATCATTTCTTCAATGAATGTTTTGTCATTACCTGGCGTGTGTTATAGCAAAGTGGTTGTGATGTCATAGGAATGTGATCTCACACCAGTAAACTGGAGGCATTTAAATTAACCTTTCAAGGTAATTTGTGAGATAAAATTAATACAGTCGCTGTTTATTGTAACCATTCAATCCAACACGATTTTCTCTGTCTGTGCAACATTTTTAATTATTGGAGGAATAACGTATGCATAGGCGATGTGCTGAGTAGGAGAAATAGCTATTGGTAAGCAAGTGGACGATGAGGACAATATTTTGCAGTCTGATCTGATTTAGATGAACCATTAACAGTTGCTCATCTGCACATATGTAGAAAACATTTTAGCATATTTGATGGCGTGTTATTATTGAGTAATTAGTAAATACTGTGTTTTCACCCTAACGCGGTAATCATGCTACGTATCACTGATTAGTGTATGTACTAATGCATTTAGTGTTCTTATGGCCACTTTACATATTTTGGGCCAAATGTACGTAGATGCAATTTTGCATTTCCTAAATAGCGACATCATTGACATTGCTATTTAGGAAATACAAAATGCTATGTATCGAAATACTGATGTAGGAATCGCTATTAGGAAATCTTAATTATGAACACCATGCATTTGTAACAATGGGCCAGTTTTGCATTTCCTAAATATCAATTTCCTATTAGGAAATTTCTACTTTAGAAATGCAAAACCAAGGATGGCTATGGGCAAAAGGCCCCCCGAAATTCATCCCAGAAATTGTGGAGAACATGTAGAGCACACGTGCCCTGGGGGCATGTGTGTGCTCAGTTTCACTTTTAAAAAAGCATTTTTGGATGCTTTTAAAAAAAAATTACACATGGTTACCATTGACTAGAAGTTAATGGTAATTTCATTTCCTAAATGCCCAATTTAAATCTAGGAAATGCTTTGTACAACTGAATAGGAATCACAAGTAGGTAATCCAAATTACGATTGCTACTAGGTAGAGATTGCAGTTTGCAATTCATCAACAGGTTTTGTACATCTGAAAAGCCCATTTAGCATTTCTTAATGGCCCAAAATAGCGATTCGGACCATTAAGAAATGCCAAATGGTTTTGCAAATCAGGCCCTTTGAACCTAGTTCCCTGCTATGTGAGTGGTAGAATGATCCTGGCTTGATTGAACTATGGAAAGTGGCGAAGGACTATGAAATTTCGGCTTGAGATTTGAGAGAAAAGTGTCACCCGCCATCTCCAGTAATAATGACTGTGGAAAAACAGCTCAGGGAGTCATCATGCTATAGCTGCACGGAGACGGACTCAATTTGAGGCAGCTGCAGTGAGTCTCTGGAAAGTGGGTACAGGGGTTTGGAGATATGTGCACTAGAGGAGTGAATGTGAGGGGTTAGTGACAGCCCGGACACAGGGCTTAATTTGTAAAAATTCATTTCCCTGCCAGCGCTGCCAATACAGTACCAACAAAACTATATCAAACTCCTATAAGTGTGGCAATTCAGACTATTCCAGGACCTTTGGGGGGGGCCCTGAAATAGGTGGTTGGATCGAGGATCTAGAGGAGTGAGTGGCAATCTACGAAATGTGTATAAAGATGAATTAAAGTGACCACAGATGATGACTAAGCTATGTTCAAGATTTGTCGTAGCTCACGACTAATTCCCCCTTTAAACCTATGACTGGCATAGTACATCTGTTTGGCCCTGGGACACCTCACACCTTAGACATGGTTAAGAAGTCCATGTGCTGAGGAGCTGCACCCTGGATGAGGGCACTGGTGTTAACCATTACCACGTGACTTCTACCCCTTCAAAATGTCTCATTATACCAGCTGTACACTAATCAGACAACAAGACTTTGAGAAATTCATCCATTAACCCTTGTCCTTTGATAGGTGAGGCTTTGAGGTCGGATTTAAGTCGGGGACACAAAAAGTGTCAGCAGACTCCTTCGATATCCGGATATTAAGAGTGAACATTTAACGTGATAGCTTAGTTAACTGAGTCGAGCAAACCCTCATTGTAAAAATAAAACGAATTAAAAAAATAAATACATTAATCAAACATTTCAGCAACTGATGGTAAAATCTAAGAGAAGTTAAGATACTGCTTTCATGAAGTCAGGCCTCGTAACTCCTCAGGACATATCATGCAAGGCTACAGTAAGTTAAGGTCCTTTTTCATCTGCTCCCTTACACTATGGAATGACGCAATTCACTCGAGGCTCGTGACTTAGCAACTCTAATTCAGAAAAACACTAAAACCCTGGAATTTCAAGAACATTTGACTTAACAAAAACCGTCAATTCACCCCTCATTACTCTCGTAGCTTTCCTCTGTGGTTTGGGGTCTGATATAGCCTCCCCATTTGCAAACCAGTGATGTGCAATTTGCACACTGGCCGGCTTACGATTGGGACTGCAGTTTTCAATGTGACGTATGACCTGTCAAATAAATATTAATTATGCAGGTCACAATTTGCTACCTTTTGTTAATGGCTGGCAATGCAGGAATGGTGGTCTGCATGGGCAGAAGACATCGATTCCTGGGTATACTTTCCGAAATGGGCACATTTTTTAAAGCAGTCCATTTCAATTTAAGACACAGTGGCGGTCATTCTGACCCTGGCGGTCAAAGACCGCCAGGGCGGAGGACCGCGGGAGCACCGCCGACAGGCCGGCGGTGCTCCAATGGGGATTCCGACCGCGGCGGTAAAGCCGCGGTCGGACCGGCACCACTGGCGGGCTCCCGCCAGTGTACCGCCGCCCCATTGAATCCTCCAAGGCGGCGCAGCTTGCTGCGCCGCCGAGGGGATTCCGACCCCCCCTACCGCCATCCAGATCCCGGCGGTCCGACCGCCGGGATCCGGATGGCGGTAGGGGGGGTCGCGGGGCCCCTGGGGGCCCCTGCAGTGCCCATGCCACTGGCATGGGCATTGCAGGGGCCCCCGTAAGAGGGCCCCTAAATGTATTTCACTGTCTGCTGCGCAGACAGTGAAATACGCGACGGGTGCAACTGCACCCGTCGCACAGCTTCCACTCCGCCGGCTCGATTCCGAGCCGGCTTCATCGTGGAAGCCTCTTTCCCGCTGGGCTGGCGGGCGGTCTGAAGGCGACCGCCCGCCAGCCCAGCGGGAAAGTCAGAATTACCGCCGCGGTCTTTCGACCGCGGAACGGTAACCTGACGGCGGGACTTTGGCGGGCGGCCTCCGCCGCCCGCCAAGGTCAGAATGAGGGCCAGTGACTGCTTTAACACAAATTTGTTTGCCATTTAGTAAGACATCTGGGTGGGTAGGCAGTAGTTCTCTGGACAACTGCCTGCTTCCCCCATTACCCGATGCCTTTAACATAAGGTACTCCAGGGAACACCTTCCGTTTTGGGAATCAGTTACCACCCTAAATCGGGGATCGGTAACTCATCTATGATGTGCACCCACAGTTCCAGTCATAAACTATTGATAATATTACTTTCCAAATCTCAAATAGTATGCGGAAACCCCTTTCAAGACCCATCCTTTTTGTGAATCTGAAAGGATCGCAAAAGCTCTTTTACGAGTTTGAAACATTTTCCAAACTCGTAAAAGTGCTTTTGCAATAAAGAAAAGCCCCTTTGAGGTCGCAAAAATGTGAATTTGTAACTCACAGAGCTTGCGACAGTAAAAGGGCTTTGTACATCGGACCTTAGGGAAATTCAGAATGTCTCAGTCAATAAAGAATTCGGTTTCTCTACAATTGTTTGTTATCCTTTTATATGTGGTGTGTATTCTCTACATCGTTTAAATTCATATAAAATATGTTTTTCTGCACCCTTACATTTTTTTGTGCATTGATTGACTAAACCATCTTTTACGTTTTGATCCTTTTAAAGATCAGGTCCCAGAAATCATAGAACTTGAGAATGCTGGTCTATGTGATGTACGGCAGTATGACTGCACATCTGTCAGAGTTTTCGGTCAAGGATTCAGGGAGTCACCCAACCTGAAATGTGAAGTGGCCAAACAGCAGGTATGTTAGCTATGACATCACAGGCACTAAATGTTTTCTATGAAAGTCTATTTATAATTCATTGCTAATGTGAAAACTGAGAAATGTACAACTCCTTTAAGACTCTAGAAACGTTTTTCTGTGTCTGCAGTGTGCAAAGGGAATTTTAACTCGAATTAGTATATAGTCTGGTTTTCCTCTAGCAGAGTAAACCTACCCTGGAAAAAAGAATGGGCTGTTTTGGTTTCTCCACCTATACAGAGGGAACAGGTTTCACAGAGAGGGACCTGGGAAATAGTTTGAGCGGGCTTGCATTTCAAACATAGACAAAGCCAAACGTCCAAAGCAAAATCTTCCAACTTGCACAGCATTTAAATGAACCCCACTACAGTCGACGTCACCCATGAACCACAAACTCTTAAATCACATAGGCCCTCATTATGACATTGGTTGCAAATGCCGCCTACCGCCACGGCAACGGCTGCCAACATACCGTCGCCAAGGCTACTGGCCGCCAACTGCATTATGACTGTAGACGGAATACCGCCAGAACGCTGGCGGAATTCCGTCGACGGCCATGGTGGAGGACGACGGTAAGGGCTGCTGCCAGCAGCAGCACCATGCCAGCAAAACACTGCTGACCGTATCATGTTCCATGATACGGCCAGGTGGTGTTTTTCTGGCGGATGCTGCTGCTGGCAGCAGCACCACATCCTGTCTCCTGCCGGAGGACCCCCTGCAAGCAGGTAAGTTGGGTTCTCTGACAGGAGAGGGGGGGTTGGGGGGGTTGTTTGCGTGTGTGGGGGTGTGTGTGACTGTGGGGTGTGTGTGTCTGTTTTTGTATGCGTGCATGTGGGTGTGAGTCGCATGGAATGTGTGTGTGTATGACTGAATGTGAGTGTACGTGTCTGTTGTGTGTTGTGAATGCATGTGCGACAATGTATCTTAGTGTCTGTTGCTGTGTGTGGGTATGTATGTGTGCATGCGTGGGTGGATGTGGGTATGAGTGTGTGTATGTGTGTGTTTTGCGTGTACGTATGTGTGTTTATGCTGGGGGGTGGGGAAGGGCTGTGGGGAGAGGGAGGGGAGCGGGGGAGACCCCTATCAGTGCCAGGGAAGGAATTTCCCTGGCACTGATAGTGCCTACCACCATGGTTTTCGTGGCAGTAAGATTGCCACGAAATCCATGGGGGTAGGCGGGGTCATAATCCCGAGGGTGGAATCGTGACAACTGCCGGGCTGGAGACCGAAGTCTCCAGCCTGGCGGCTGTTACAACCCTGGCGGACGGAGCGGTACATTGGCGGTTTGGCTTGAGCCAAACCGCCATTGTCATAATTTGGAAAAAGGTACCGCCAGCCTGTTGGCAGTACCTTTCCCTAAATTAACGCTGCCCGCCAGGGTCGTAATGACCCCCATAGTCTTCATAAATCCCCCACACACAATGAAGGCCAAAGTCTCCAGTTATGCTAACTGGGGAGACGGAATACCCACAAGATCACAGATAAAATGACCTATGACTTTTGGACTATAAATTCACTCCCACCGGTCATGCCGAGCCCAGGTTGAGTGGGCAGTAGCCAGCCTCTCTCAATAGAGGGTACCCTTTGTGGGTCAAATAGTAACTAGAGCAGAGATAAAATGCCAAGCTTAAAAGTAAAAATTTGGAGCACATCCAGTGACCTCGATTTATTGGGAAGTCAACTAGTCCTAGGGCCACACTCGTGGTGACAGTTGGACTGCCGCACTCCAGGCAGTCCAACTGCATATATTGCAACCCTGGAGGGCGGACCCACCAGGGGACTGCAGGCACTGCTAAGAATATCATTCAAAATGGACGGACGGCAGTTGGGGTTGTGCTCAGCCACGGCGGCACTGAACTCAGCACCACCATGCTGATTATACCCCCAATTTCCGCCATAATTTTCATGGCGGGGTCCCCGCCATGGAAAGGCTGGTGGTAAGCCAGTGCTGAGGGCCTCAAGGGGCCCCTGCACTGCCCATGTCTATGGCATGGGCAGTGCAGGGACCCCCTGCCCAGCACCCTCGGAATGCGCACTGTCTGCAAAGCATTCCGAGGGTGCTCGGGTGCTACAGCATTGGCCTCAACTCTCTTAAGGAAGCCGAGGGCAATACCGTAGCACTGTTCCCACCTGTCAGCTGGAATGTCGTAGTTCAATGTTCCCATCGGTCAGCCCGGCTAGAACTTTGCAATACGACAGGGGAGGTGCCACCAGCATGATGGTGGCTTCCTGCCCGCGGCTTTGGCTGTCCAGTAGTGGGACTGCCAAAGTTGTAATGAGGCCCTTAAACGTTTATTTTGACTGGAGTTCCTCATAAATGCCAGATAATAAGGAGTTAAACAATCATATGCTGAATACAAGACAACCATAGGCATAATGACTTGACAGATGTTGCTTGTAGGGTTTAAAGAATTACGCTTGTCACTGTGAAGTAGAAATGTAAAAGCAAATAAAGAGCAGTTTTTTTTATTTTTTTAAAGTATGATCACATACAAGATTAGAAATACATACAAAGATCGACATCTCTCCATTTAATGGAAAAGGAGGCTTCTCTGGACGATCTGATCATTTAAAACTTGCACACTTATGAAATAAAAAGCATATTTTAGCCTCACTGGGATGAGGGTTTGGTAAATTATAGAGGAGGGTAATGCAAAGAAGCTTTAAAGAGCAATGTTATAAAGGGGAATGACAAACGAGCAGGTGTGGACAATACAGGTGAATGCTTTGAAATGCCATTTCTGGAACCTCTTTCACTGCCATTCAGACTCATTAGCTCTTTCCAAAGGGGAGAATTTGATGGAGCAAATTTTAAGCTGTCGAAGGGTGAACAGAAATTATACTGCTATTTCCATACTATGGGTGCAATTACAAATCATGCGGGGTGGTTCTTCTACAGGATAAGCTACCCTACACAATTATGAGCTGATCAGGCGTGGACTTGTACCCCGTAACTACATTTGTTCCACTTTCTGAAACAGGCCTGAAGGATGCTGACAAGGACCATCTCCGTAATTTAATACCATGTATGTTTTTACCCATTCCGGGACTGGGACTTGTAGTTAAATGGTAGTTTTGAACCTTGCATTCCCATGCACCCTGTACCAAGCGCCACACAATTGAGCCAATGGTTGTCACCCATATTTTTCTTTGTCCGCAATGAAGTCATTAGACAAACAGTATCTATTTCCATGACCTGGAGAGGATTCTTGATGTTCAAAAAGTTTGCCTCCTACCAACTTACCACTATTGGTCATGCAATAAAATAAAATAAAATAGCTCTTAGCAATATAATTATACTATACTTATAAGTCTTCTTTACTGAAGAGACAATAGCCAGATAGGATTTAGTCACAATCACTCTATTCTGGTGGACTCCATGGTTCTAGGTGACCTGGGAATGCTACTCTGCTCTATTTTTGGCTTTTGGACTTAAAATCAGCCTTTATTAAAAGAAAAAGGTATTTGCTCTGTGAGAAGCATAGGTCAGTGTCAGTTCTTTATATATTAAAGGGGATTCAATTGCTCTACTGCAATACTGTAAAGGTTTGTGTGGGAACAGGAGATAAATGTATATCTAGGATCTCAACAACAAAGGAAGTTTTACCAGGTTTCCTTTGGCTCCCTTACTTCTTACCTTGTTCATCTTGTGACATCCATTCAGAATTAAGCATCATAAAGAGCTTTTCTCAAAGAGGTTGCTTATTGGCATGTTCTCACTATTTTTTAAGAGAATGACATTGCATCGAATATTGCTGTCCTTGGAGATGTCTTTGATTTTTAAAGTGGCTGGAGCAACACTGCATTGGTGTTTAATTGAATGTAATCCTTGCACAATCAAAGAATATTAAAATTATTTCTAAATTAATCCAGAAGGGATGGTAGGAACAGACTACAAATGTTGTCATTCTGGACTGTTATTTAATGATTATTATTGGATGACAGTATAGCTGGGACCATATGGCGGATATCCAAAAATGAACAACAAAAATAACAATGCATAGACTAGTCCAATTCCAGGATTAGCATAGCATTGTGTTTCTTTTGCCCTCAACGAAAGCATATATCACAGTAGTAACTCTTCCATGTGCATACACAGCCCAATTTGATTGCAAGCCCTCTAAGATACTTTGGATGTCATCAATTTATATTTTAGTGGAGGGTATTATTGGTACTACAGTCCATTCCTATTCAAGTGTATTTGATTGGAACTAGTAATACACTCAGACAGTGTTTTAAAGGGACCAATGCTCTTAATATTTGAGATTGCACATGCCCCCTTCAGATACACACTTTCAGTGGATGGCAACTATCATCTCAATGTAAATGCACTTTCCCACACTACAACTTCGATAGAATGACTGTTATTGAGTAAATCCCAGAAAACAGATAGACACAAGAGTGCAGATAGTAAAAGATAAAATTCTAAAATGGTTGTTACAGTAAGATATTTTATCAAGGATTTTTACCATGCCATAGAAGAGAGACTGACATAATGTTGAAACATGTTATAAAGCAAAGGAGCAACTGATAAAAATAACTGGGCTAACTACTTGAAATAACTGAGGTGATGTTCCTTCGTTTAATCACTGAGCATAAAGAGCTCTGCAATTTAGCAACTACATACAATGAGGGCAAGAACCTTGAAGGTAATATAGCACAATTTAAACATAATGTGGAAGAAATGCCTATCCAATGTAGCTATGATATGCTTTGAATGTGTGCTCCCCACAGAAGACTAAGAGATTAAAATAGAATTATTAGAGGCAATTGTTGAGGGGACCAAGGCAACTCTGACAAATCTGAAATAGTAATAATCCCAACACCCAGATTAGAAAGAACATGAGTCTACATTCCGGTGAAGAATTCAGAATGAGAATTCTTTTAACAGAAAATGTTAGGTCACTCCTTAAGTTCAAATATATTAGTCTTTATATGAAGAGAAGAATGAGGTATTTAGACATTTCCAAAGTTGGCTTTTTTGAGAACTGTGCTTTTTTTAATTATAAACTTCATGTATTTCATGGTGTTGGGATGATTTATTTAAAAATAATACATGATAAGTTACATAGTGGATGAACGAAAAATTCTTGCTACATCTACATTTTTAGGAAAGAAATATCTTGGAAAAAATATTGCTGCAATTAAGGTTCTATGAATACACAATTTTGTGAGTGAAATAATATTCCACATTCAGGCATCCACTGTAAAGATCAGGCCTTGTACTGGAAAGGGACTACTGGTGAAGACATTGATGATAACTATCCTGGAACAGAGATATAATAATTATAGTTAATATTAGAAAACAATTTTGACTGGATTTCATTCTAAAATGGAGTGACCATCCAGGCCTTAATGGCATTGAGGTATTCCTCAACTGATTTAGATGATTTATTGGGAAAATAAAATACTAATGGAAAGGTGACCATATGCCAAGAGCGGATTAAGTCATGGCCAAACATTTTATTTGGAATACAAAGGTGCCCAATGGAAGAAATTAGACTGCGTCTATTTAACACATTTCTATTACATCTACATCAATAAATATGCTGATATACAATATTAATAATCAAATTCCTAGAACCTTGAATGCTGGCATTTTGTTGTAAGTTATCACTGTTCGAGCTGTGGTGACATTCTTCTGTTCTGTCTTTGGTTGTAGTATACAGATGGAAAATGGTTTCTTGCAGAACCTCTGTTTACACATGCTGCTTTCCGAAATAGCAAGGCGGTGGACTGTCAGCTCCCTACTGATGGATATCACTCTGATGGCATGGATTTGGTGGATAATAGACCTATAGTAATTTGGCAAATCAAGGTAACGGAAGAACACCCAATCAATTATGACCAATAATTATGTTGATTGATACTATATTATCACTTCAGAAGTTGTGATTCTTGCATGATTACATTTTACAGGTTTCTAATGATGGCTATGTCTACAGTAACCCAAAAACCATGTCCCTGTATGATGGAGCATGCCAAACCTGTGACCCCCAATCTGATGGCTTCTGTACCTTAAAGGTAATATTTCTTCTTCAGCATTGCAAAATATTAATTTGTGTCTCCATTTCTACAAAATTATTTGTCTAAAATCGAATTGTATTGGGACTTTTACATTTAGTAGTTTTCCTTTTTTGTCACTATACATACAGGACGTAAATATGCACATAGTATTTGTTTGTGTATTTTGAAATACAAAATACCCTGTTGATAAATGACTATGTAGAGTGTGCAGAATATTAAAGGATGGCATGGCTTATTTGAGTCACTTTCTCCTCATGGCTACTGTAGACAATTCAAGAGAAGTTAGGAAATTGTTTATGTTAGACAGATCAAACTCTCACCAAGCCTTAATGTACCTTATTACAAATCTTAACAATTCAAACTTTCACATCAGCAACAATCCTATTCTTACTAAGTATGGACCCCGCAGGCAAAAAATGCAAAGTGCTCAAAAAAAGCAACCTATCCTACTAACTTAGCAGATTTTTCTATTTGGGTATTTAGCCATCATTGTGTCATTTGTGTTACCCTCTAAATATAGTAAACACAAGAGAAATGATTTATAAAATGGGTACTGGAAAACTAAGCATTACTAAGCTTTAGATACAGCAATGATAACTGGCACTTTGGGAATATGCATAAACGTATGTGGAAGAATAAGTTAGACATTAAATATGACTGTGCAATAAAACCCAGTAGATCTTAAATAATTAGCACTACTTTGTATCTCCTCAGCATATCAATACAAGTAACACCAAATGTTTCTGCCTCCTTGTTCTATGTTGTGATACAAATTACCTTTGAAATAAGTACGTAAGCTGCTTTTTATCTAGAACACATACAGTTCACAAATCAATTTTTCATGCCTATATTGCATGTCTGTCAAAATAAAAAGTAATGATTTATGTTTATTACATTATGGCCCTCATTACGAACTTGCGGTGGCGGTCTTAAAGAACGCCATATTGCGACTTTGGTGGTTTGGCTAAAGCCAAACTGACGAAATGCCGCCCATAAAGCCAGGGCAGTCGGACTGCCGGGCCAGAGGTGAGCACCTGTGGCCCGGCTGCAGCCGTAATACTGCCATCGGTATTAGAACTTGGCAGACTGCCAGCATTTTGTGGCGGTCACACCAGCACAAAAATGCTGGTGGTCATTCCCCCGGCGACAGGAATCTCCAATTCTGCATGCAGACACTGCTTTTACGCGCCCCCACTCACCCACACGTTCGCTTACATACACACCCACACACTCACACCCACAAACACGCCCATTCATGCACACCCACACTCACATGCACACGCTTGCATGCACTCAAACTGACACAAACACTTGCATGCACGCACTCAAACTGACACATACACTCACATGCACGCACTCAAACTGACACACACACTCGCACACACTCAAACTGACACATACACTCGCATGCACACAATCAAACTGGCACATATACTCACATGCACACACTCAAACTGACACATACACCTGCATGCATGCACTCAAACTGACACACTCGCATGCATGCACTCAAACTGACACCCCCTTCCCTCTCCACATTCACACAAACATACACGCACTTACACACACACACACACAACACTCCCCTCCCTCCCGGCATGCATGCACTCACAAACAGACACAGACACCCCATTCTCCCCCGCATATATACTCACACGCTGACACCACACACATTCACACAACACCTTCCTCCCTTCGGACGATCAACTTGATTCGGCAAGGTGGGCGTCTGGGAGGGCATGGGTCCTGGCGCATTCCTCCACTGGCACCGCACTGCCATGTAGGAAACCGCTGTGCCATATTACGGATTGTAATCCAGTGGGTAGCGTCCTGTTGGCGGGGCAGTGCCAGCAGTGGAAACTGCCTGTATTATGACCTTGGCCAGGCCAACGGTGTTGAATTTCCACCCAAAATCAGGTAGAACTCAGCACAGCGTCGTGATATGGCAGTCTTTTGGCACCTGCGGCTTCGGCGTTCTTTCGAAAAGACCGTCAAAGTCGTAATGAGCACCAAAGTCTTTACATTTGGAAAGTTTATGCATGGGATGTGCTTGTATTTAATGAACAGAATGTGTTTGTGCCTACTCAGATGTACATTTTGACTTACTTTTAACACTTAGCTATACACAGGAGATTTGCAAAATAACTACTCCAGTCATGTTTTGTTCAGTTCCAGTGGATAATTTCTTTTAAAATTATTTGTAAAATTTTGTACATCACCCTCCAGGTGTTTAGCCTCTGTAAGCCAATGTTAGGTGACAAGCTAAGTTCTCCCAAATTTGAAGAACCTAAGTTTTCTATGATGTTGTTTCTCTTTTTTTTACTTTTAATATTGTTGTTTATCTTTGCCTTTTTATTATCCTGTTAACCTCTGAGGTTAGCTTTTTACATTAAAAAGGGGGCATACAATGTGAATTCTGGTGCTTTCTCTTCCAAAATCCAGTTGTCCCAGTATTCACATGCCTTTTCTCTGTTTGGTCTCACAAAATTTAATTAAGATGCACACTTTATCAGGTCCAGTACTTTAAAGCTAGTGTGATAAGATTGACAAAACATATTTTTCAATCAGGCTTATAGCTCAGATTTATCATTTTATTTATTTAGCAATTTATTGAAATATAATGCAATGCTTCCATAGAAGTGGAGCCAGGGTCTTACACATATGTCGTGTCTCTGGACTTTGAAAGTCAATGGTGCCAAAAAGACCTGAAAAGTAGTGACCCTATTTTTAGTTATGATACCGCTCCATCTTGAGGAGGTGCCTAGATATTTCAGCAGTGTGTTTGTTAACCCAAATTCAAATCAAAGGCATTAGAAATGTGTTTGTCAACGTTTGCCTCCTTATCACACTGAGATCGTATTCTGTCAACATCTTGTCCTTAGGGCAACATTCGTCAATGATATTGGAAACATCTTTGTTCTTGAAACAACTACCAGCAGTATAAAAGTAGAAACAGAAAGCTTACTCTTTCACTAAAGACATGTTAGCTTTTGCGTTGAAATCAAAAGACACCAGTATGAGTAAACAAAAGGGTCATGAATAAACTTCAGCTTCAAACGATGATTGAATCTTAGAAGAACTAAAGACAGGCACATCAAAAAAGTCCCAGCACCTAAGGGCATACATGCTGTCGAAACAGTCGTCAGGACTTCTGGTGCTGAAAAAACTTCTCACATCAAAACAGATTTACAAAGAGAGCAAATGTTATTTTATGAGGCCTTCCATGGATATTACAACCAATTAAAGTGGCAGAAAAGATTGGGCCAGACACGTTCACAAGCAGGAAGTCCCAAATGAGAGAATCAAAAGCTTTCTCAATATCCAGTGAGACCTTCACCCTATCATAGTTGGTTCTGGGTGCATCATGAAGGATCTGCAGGTGGCGCCTGACATTAATAAAGGTACTGGGTCCCGGGATAAAGCCTGATTAACCTTCAGGGATTATTGTGCCTATTTGGAGAAAGAGCCTATTAGCGAGTATCTTGTAGTCTAAGTTAAGGAGAGATAGTGGTGTAAAGGAGCGCACATCTAACGGGTCTCACCCGGGTTTTGGAAGGACCACTATCAGTGCCTCCCGCTAAGAGTCAGAAGCTGTCCCCTGGAGTGAGCTTTGTTGTTTACGTCCAACAGGGGTTGAGTTAAATTGGTGGTAAAGGTGGTGTAATACTCCACTAGTAGGCCATCTATTCCCAGTGTCTTATTCCTGGCTATTCGGGCAATGCAGCTCTACCTTTGTTGAGTTGGAGGGGCTCATCAAGCTCAGCATGCTGGAGAGGGTAGTGTTGAGTAAGACCGGTCAATACCAACATCTACAACACAATTAAAATCCCCTCCCCACACACATGGGGCAAGTAGGTCGCAAAAGAGAGCAGGCATAAGTGTGTCTGGGAATCTGCTGAGGCTGCAATTAGGGGCATCATTTTCCACTAAGGACAGGGGCACGCCATCTAATTGACCCTCCAGCACTACATATCTACCCCCGGTCTGTACTATAGTGTTCCAAGGTGCATGGAATCCCTGGTGCTACCCAAATAATCACCCCCAAGGCAAACGCAGAGGTGGTTGTTTCATAGACTTGTCCACGCCATTTAGATTTGAGTTTCTTAAGCTCCTTCTCTGTTAAATGAGTTTCTTGTGGTATGGCAAAGTGGACATGGTGGCGCTGAAGATAGACTCTGTGCCATTTGGTGGCCTTACCATGCCTTGCATATTCCATGTGAGTATATTGTACCATGTGTTTTTTGTATATGGATGTGTGTTTATTACAAGTAATTTAAGCAAAACATTCTACTGTTCATATGGTCCCCGAATGTGGATACTCCTGCCTCCCCCCGCAGTCCCCCAAAACAAAAATCTAACTTCGTAATGAACATTCTTAAATAACACCCCCTAGGCAGGCGGTACAGAAGCCATCTACCAATCCCCTTCAAACAAGTTGTGTAGGTGAAACCATTTTAGGGGTTAAACTGGTCATTTGGAAGTCTCTTCGTGGGTCGCGGAAGCTGAAGTTGTGTCTTACCTCGCAGTCTTAGCCCAGAATAAATGGCATCCCATCCAGACCTTGTATTGAAAGAAATGCAGTGGTCTGTCCAAGAAGAGACCCCCAAAAGAACTTCTGGAACTGATATCAGATACCTTAGTATGGCACCTTGAGACACCGCTTTGGGTCATCCAGTGACCCATGACAGCACCCCACAGTTGGCACCATGGCAAGGCAATGACCAGCCCCCACACTGACAGTCATGTGGCAAGGTTGATTTTGGTGTGCATGGATTAAGTCATGCACCAAGGGTGTTCTAAGAAGAAGCTTGTGCATGCTTGGAGTTAGTTCCGGACTTCTGACGGTGACTGCAGATGAAGAGTGGGAGCTTCCCATATTGGAGGCCAAATATGTTCTGCCCTGAATGCTGCAAAGGAATTGGTAGTGCATTGGGTGGCTTCTCAAATCACTTTGGCTCGCCCCTCTGCCACCTTCATTTTGGTGCCCTCTCCTGGACCCTGTGTGCCATCAATGACAGGGGAGCAGAGTCAGCCAGTCTCCCTCGGTCTCCCCTTGCAGTAGGGGTTGAGCTAGCCCCTTGGCCCGCAGCCATCTCCAGACATCCTCCAGTGAGGTGAAAATATGGGTTTTGCCTCCATCCATCCCTCTGAGTTTTACAGGGAACAGTAATGCATATTTAACTTTCAAGTCTCAAAGGCGTTGTTTAACTTTTGTGTAGGAGTTTCTCTGCTGTTGCACCACTGGTGTAAAATCAGGGTATGCTGTAATGGTTGCATCTTTGAATTTCTAGCGCCTTTGGCTTGAAATCACTGGAGGACCAGGTTGCAGTCCTGAAAGTTAAGTAGACGGGCGATAATTGATTGAGGTGGAGTACCCGGCATCAACGACCTGCCCGGTACCCTGTGTGCCCTTTCAACCAAGAAGAATTTTGGCACCATATCTGCTAGTACAGTGTCCATAAGCCATTTCTCAACGTGTAGTTCCATGCTTGGGACTTCGACGTGCTCCAGAAAGCCCAAGAAAAGGACATTATTCCATCTCGATCTCCTCTCCACATCCTCCGCTCTTTGGTGTAATGTTGCTTACTCCGTGCTCAATCACGTTATCTGTGCCTCCAATTCTTGGATGGTAGATTACATAGCGCCTATGGATGATTACGTTTCTTCCACCCTCTCTGTCAGTTTACGATGTTCATCATGGAGGATATTCACATCTTGGGAAAAAGTATCGATTTTAGCTTCAAAGGATGTTTTGGTGTCCATCATTACCTGCAAAACCTGTTCAAACTGGGTGGAATACATTGGTAGGGTGGTCTCCAATTTCTGAAGAGTGCTTAAAGTGCAATCCGCAGACACAGAGGTGAGCATTGGTCCCAATTCTTCAGGAATCAGAGGTTTTGAGGTTTTAGGCTTGACCATTCTCCCCTCTGGAAGTGGAGTATGGCAGTGCAGCATGCATTTCGAGGGGGGTAGTGCTCCCGTAAACCACCCCTTCAAATATGCTCCAGACACCAATACAATCGCGTTACAGCGGGAGATGACAGTCAAGGTCCCGCAATAAATCGATCGCTGCAAACTCAGGTCCCCCTAGGAAGTAGCTATGAGCAAGCGAGAGGACAGCCCCGAGGCAGCAGTGGGCAGATCAAGGGCTTGGATCTGGCAGAACATGCATCAATCAGGGCAACTCCTTACAATTTTAATCCAGGCGTGACACAGTACAAGCAATGAGTGCAGACACCACACTGAGGGCCCATGCAGTAAGGCCATGATGAGTGTATCCCAGCTGCCAGTGTTGCATGAACCTCAGTCCCAGGGAGGAGTGCGCTGGCAGCAATTAAAGGGAATTGAGGTCTTTGAGGCCTGCTGCAGCAAGGCTGTGATGACCGCAAGACTGCTAGTAGCTGGGGTGCTACCACCCGCTGATGAATCAGGCACCATCCAGTGTAGGATGAGGAAAAGGTAGCATCAAGGAGTGCATCAGAAAGTCAAGGTCCTGTAGGGGGCCATGGGGTAGTGCAAGTGGCCACATCCCCACCGGTAGCACCAAGGGCTGCACAGCTGCCACAGCAGAGCAACACCATGAGGTCCCTGCAGCTGTACACAATCGGGTCTGCAGTAGCGGGGGCATCTGCCATCGCCAGCGGCACACTTTGGGAGCGAAGGGGGTCCTCCCCCTACCTCCAGCCATTAGGGTTGCCGGGCAAAGTCCATGTGTGGCCCCAGTCATGCCACCAGAGGCCCTGCAGCAAGCCCCACCATCAGCCAATTCAGCAGGCCCGATCAACTGCCAATTTTGTATCCCCCGATCACAAGACAAAGTCCGGTGATCACAGAGCACAAGCAAGGTTGGGTGGGCAGAGTTAAACAGGTTGATTTTTTGGGCTGTCTATGGAGCTTTTTAGTGAACTCCGATGCAGCCTCCATCTTAGCCATGCCCCCCTAGTCAAATAGAAACATATCCTACAAAACAATCATACCTAGATGCTACGCTGTCTTATCATGCAGTGTTCAATAGAGTGTAAGGCATACCGTGGGTCCAAATGGAGGAAAAAGTAATATACATGATCAGAAATATGCAGAAAGTGCAGTGAGGAATTTAGAATCTACTTGTGCATTTAAGTGTTATACTCCAAGGTAGAGAGGTGTTCAAAGAAAACAGGGAAGGTAGTTACACCTAGGTTCAGAAAATATTCAAGGACTCCCCACAAGACCCACTCTACATGGAAGGTCATATTGATTTAGTAGCAATAACCAAGTAAAATAGCCTAGAATGTGGGTGAATTAAGCAAAGGGCCTGGACTAGACAAAGAAAGCAAAACGTTTGCTATGTAGTGGAGCACTGCATACTCAGCAGTGCTTTTCAGCCGGTATAGCGAGCAACATTGGGAAGAGAAGAGTAGGAAATCTTGGAACATCTTCCTTAGGAACCAAAGAAGAGTGAAATTTCACTTGTGCTAGAAGGCAAGCCAATTTGTAATATATGCTTAAAATCTTCATGTTATTGTATTTGCTGTGTATACTGCAAGCAGGCACTTGAGCATTAAGCTATGGTTAGAAGACATGCTTCGCTGGCGAAGCATGACGTCTCAGCAAATATAATTTACATTCATAAAATAATATGTGACTTCTGGTAAAAATGTTGGAAAGATGTGCAGGCTATTGAAACAAAGAGGAGCAAATAATCATAGAAGGGCCAACAGTAGAATTCCTTTTACAGCTCTAAAATTGTAGAAACTAGAAAGGAAGTTAGCTGTCACATGCAGCTTGCCAGTTACACTCACAGTAAAGATAGGCTTTTTATGTAAGAGGTAGAAAATAGATGTCAGTGCCAACAATGTTATCTCCTTTGAGCAAAATGTCTTTATAATACCAGTCCAGGTACACCAAACAACAGTGAAGAAAGATTGCAAGGTCTGAAGAGGCTGTCAAGGTGAACCTCAGACCACTGGTTTTGTTTAACCCCTTCGCTGCCAGGCCTTTTCCCCCTCCTGTGCCAGGACTTTTTTTGGCTATTTGGGACAGTTCGCACTTAGGCCCTCATAACTTTCTGTCCACATAAGCTAGCCAAGCCAAATTTGCGTCCTTTTCTCCAACATCCTAGGGATTCTAGAGGTACCCAGACTTTGTGGGTTCCCCTGAGCAGGCCAAGAAATTAGCCAAAATACAGTGACATTTTTTTTTTTTTCAAAAAAATTGGAAAAAGTGGCTGCAGAAGAAGGCTTGTGGTTTTTTCCCTGAAAATGGCATCAACAAAGGGATTGCGGTGCTAAAATCACCAGCTTCCCAGCTTTCAGGAACAGGCAGACTTGAATCAGAAAATCCAATTTTTACTGGGACATACCCCATTTTTACGATTTTCTGTGCTTTCAGCCTCCTTCCAGTCAGTGACAGAAATGGGCGTGAAACCAATGCTGGATCCCAGAAACCTAAACATTTCTGAAAAGTAGACAAAATTCTGAATTCAGCAAGGGGTGAATTGTGTAGATCCTACAAGGGTTTCCTACAGAAAATAACACCTGATTTTTTTTTAAATTGAAATTGAGGTGAAAAAAACAGCAATTTTTCTCTACGTTTTACTCTGTAACTTTTTCCTGCAATGTCAGATTTTTTAAAGCAATATACAGTTACGTCTGCTGGACTCTTCTGGTTGTGGGGATATATAGGTCTTGTAGGTTCATCAAGAAGACCTAGGGGAATCCAAGATGGGGTGACTTGTGGGGCTCTGACCAGGTTCTGTTACCCAGAATCCTTTACAAAGCTCAAAATTTGGCTAAAAAAACACGTTTTCCTCACATTTCGGTGACAGAAAGTTCTGGAATCTGAGAGGAGCCACAAATTTCCTTCCACTCAGCGTTCCCCCAAGTCTCCCGATAAAAATTATACTTCACTTGTGTGGGTCAGCCTAGCGCCCGTGACAGGAAATGCCCCAAAACACAACGTGGACACATCCCATTTTTTGACAGAAAACAAAGGTGTTTTTTGTAAAGTGCCTACCTGTAGATTTTGGCCTACAGCTCAGCCGGCACCTAGGGAAACCTACCAAACCTGTGCATTTTTGAAAACTAGAGAACTAGGGGAATCCAAGATGGGGTGACTTGTGGGGCTCTGACCAGGTTCTGTTACCCAGAATACTTTGCAAACCTCAAAATTTGGCTAAAAAAAACACATTTTCCTCACATTTCGGTGACAGAAAGTTCTGGAATCTGAGAGGAGCCACAAATTTCCTTCCACCCAGCGTTCCCCCAAGTCTCCCGATAAAAATGATACCTCACTTATGTGGGTAGGCCTAGCGCCCACGAAAGGAAATGGACCAAAACACAACGTGAACACATCACATTTTTTCACAGAAAACAGAGGTGTTTTTTACAAAGTGCCTATCTGTGGATTTTGGCCTCTAGCTCAGCCAGCCCCAAGGGGGGCAGAAATGGCCTAAAATAAATATGCCCCCCCAATCCCCCCGGGGAGCGACCCTTGCCTACGGGGTCGCTCCCCCTGTGTGACATAGGCGGAAAAAAAAAGATCCCCGGTGCCTAGTTGTTTCTGCCCCCCTTGGGGGCAGATTGACCTAAAATCAGCCGATTTGCCCCCAAGGGGGGCAGAAATGGTCTAAATACAATTTGCCCCCCAGGGGAGCGACCCTTGCCTAATGGGTCGCTCCCCATCTCTAAGAAAACAGACGAACAAAAAAAAACACACAAAAAAACACAAAAAAAAAATCGCCCTGGTGCCTAGAGGTTTCTGCCCCCCATGGGAGCAGATCGGCCTAATAACAATAGGCCGATCTGCCCCCAGGGGGGCAGAAATGGCCTAAAATAAATTTGCCCCCCAACCCGCCCCCGGGAGCGACCCTTGCCTACGGGGTCGCTCCCCTTGCGTGACATTGGAGCAAAAAACAAATCCCTGGTGCCTAGTGGTTTATGCCCCCCTTGGGGGCAGATTGACCTAAAATCGGCCGATCTGCCCCCGAGGGAGGCAGAAATAGTCTAAATACAATTTGCCCCCAGGGGAGCGACCCTTGCCTAATGGGTCGCTCCCCATCTCTAAAAAAACAACAAAAAAAACAAAAAAATTTAGCCCTGGCGTCTAGAGGTTTCTGCCCCCCATGGGAGCAGATCGGCCTAATAACAATAGGCCGATCTGCCCCCGGGGGGGGGGCAGAAATGGCCTAAAATAAATTTGCCCCCCACCCCCTAACCCCACCCCGGGAGCGACCCTTGCCTACGTGGTCGCGACCCTTGCATGACATTGGTGCAAAAAAAGAATTCACGGTGCCTAGTGGTTTCCACCTAAAATCGGCCGATCTGCCCCCAAGGGGGGCAGAATTGGTCTAAATACAATTTGCACCCCAGGGGACCAACCCTTGCCTAATGGGTCGCTCCCCATCTCTAAAAAAACAAACAAAAAAAACCACACAAAAAAAATTAGCCCTGGCTACTAGAGGTTTCTGCCCCCAGGGGGGGGCAGAAATGACCTAAAGTAAATTTGCCCCCACCCCCCACCCGGAGTGACCCTTGCCTACGGGGTCGCTCCCCTTGCGTGACGTTGGTGCAAAAAAAAAGATCCCCAGTGCCTAGTGGTTTCTGCCCCCTTTGGGGACAGATTGACCTAAAATCGGCTGATCTGCCCCCAAAGGCGGCAGAAATGGCCTAAATACAATTTGCCCCTCCAGGGGAGCGACCCTTGCCTAAGGGGTCGCTCACCATCTGCAAAACAACAACAACAACAAAAATCCCCGGTGCCTAGCGGTTTCTGCCCCCCTTGGGGTCCCCCTTGGGGGCAAATCGGCCTAATTAAAAAGGCTAATCTGCCCCCCAGGGAGGCAGAAATGGCCTAAAATAAATGTGCCCCCCCCCAGGGGAACGACCCTTGCCAAATGGGTTGTTCCCCTTGCGTGAAATTCACGAAGAAAAAAAAACCTCCTTGGTGTCTAGTGGTTTCTGTCCCCCTTGGGGGCAGATTGACCTCATAAAAATAGGCCAATCTGCCCCCAAGGGGGGGCAGAAAAGGCCTTAAAAAAAAATGCCCCCCCTGGGAGTGACCCTTGCCCAAGGGGTCGCTCCCTTATGCCAGTTTCATAAAAATAATAGAATTCCCTGGTGTCTAGTGGGAGTTTCAGAAGCCGGATTGCTTTACAATCCGGCTTTTGAAACGCTGAGAGAGACTTCAAAGGGAAGGAAATACATTTCCTTCCCTTTGAAGCCTCTCCGGGCCTCCTCCACGTGATCGAGCTGAGCTTCCAGCGCGAAGGAGGAGGCCTCTGTGACAATCAGCGCGCGAGGCGTGCTGACGTTACGGCGGGGGGGGTCGGGGGTGGAAGGGGAAGGGATTCCCCTTCCATCCACGACTGGGGGTGTGTGTGGGGGGGGGGCCAGTGGGGGAGCGCAAGCGCTCCCCCCGGTCCCCCAGTTCCCGGGTGCAGGACTAGGTGATCTCGTCCAAGGCACCCGGGAACCGGTGCCTTGGACTAGATCACCTCGTCCAAGGCTCAGAATAGGTTAACCATTTAAAAGGGGTTTTGTATAGAAGTACTAGAAAAACCACCAGATGTGAAACAAAGAAAACTTCTAGACCAACATATCACTAAATTCTGATATCAAAGTGAGTCTTACAAGAGGAGAGAAATACAGGGTATATTCATGCAAACACATAGAAAAAGTGGACCTGACAATAACACTAATAATACAACATGTATCCGACATGAACCCAATTGTTGAGCAATTTCATGACACATAATTTAAAGATTATGACATTACAAGAATTTATTGATTTGTTGAAGGGGCTAAGGCTTCCTGAAAGCATTGGGCATCAAAGATATCTAGTTTCATATCCAAATATATCCCAACCATCTGAAACATCTTCAGTTTATAGCAGGGAGACATTATGAGGTCAGCGTTCTACCACTTGGCATAAAATCTTCCCAAGAATGTGCACAAAATATTTAATCATGGTTGTGCCCATATCAGGTGCTAACGAGAAACACAAGTTTACCTATATTTATATGAATAGCTGCCGAAAGGGCATTCACTCAATCAAAGCCAGACCCTATCAATATAGTGGGGTTGTTGTTGCCTTAGCTTGACAAATATCCCAGATACATTCAAATAAAAAAAAAAAAATGGGAGTTGAAAAGCAGTGACAATGCCGTCACAAAAGTGGATTCTGGCCTTTCAGAATCCTATTCCCCTATGCCAATGTTTTTAAAACTATTAAGCATGATGGTATTGTGCATCCACCAAGTATGACATGCTCATCTGCAAATCATACCATTATAAAAATGGTAACATATCAATGGTTACAATTAACCCGGTCTTTGGAGGATTTAGAGATAGTGAGTCACAATTTACAAACATCATTAAATGATGGGTGTAGGAAGTTGGCTCTGTATGTGCTATTTCAAAGTAAGGAATAGCATGCACAGAGTCCAAGGGTTCCCCTTAGAGGTAAAATAGTGGTAAAAAGAGATAATACTAATGCTCTATTTTGTGGTAGTGTGGTCGAGCAGTAGGCTTATCCAAGGAGTAGTGTTAAGCATTTGTTGTACATACACATAGACAATAAATGAGGTACACACACTCAGAGACAAATCCAGCCAATAGGTTTTGTTATAGAAAAATATCTTTTCTTAGTTTATTTTAAGAACCACAGGTTCAAATTTAACATGTAATATCTTGTTTGAAAGGTATTGCAGGTAAGTACATTAGGAACTTTGAATCATTTCAATTGCATGTATACTTTTCAAGTTATTGACAAATAGCTATTTCAAAAGTGGACACAGTGCAATTTTCACAGTTCCTGGGGGAGGTAAGTTTTTGTTAGTTTTACCAGGTAAGTAAGACACTTACAGGGTTCAGTTCTTGGTCCAAGGTAGCCCACCGTTGGGGGTTCAGAGCAACCCCAAAGTCACCACACCAGCAGCTCAGGGCCGGTCAGGTGCAGAGTTCAAAGTGGTGCCCAAAACGCATAGGCTAGAATGGAGAGAAGGGGGTGCCCCGGTTCCGGTCTGCTTGCAGGTAAGTACCCGCGTCTTCGGAGGGCAGACCAGGGGGGTTTTGTAGGGCACCGGGGGGGACACAAGCCCACACAGAAATTTCACCCTCAGCAGCGCGGGGGCGGCCGGGTGCAGTGTAGAAACAAGCGTCGGGTTTTCAATGTTAGTCTATGAGAGATCAAGGGATCTCTTTAGCGCTGCAGGCAGGCAAGGGGGGGCTTCCTCGGGGAAACCTCCACTTGGGCAAGGGAGAGGGACTCCTGGGGGTCACTTCTGCAGTGAAAGTCCGGTCCTTCAGGTCCTGGGGGCTGCGGGTGCAGGGTCTTTTCCAGGCGTCGGGACTTAGGTTTCAGAGAGTCGCGGTCAGGGGAAGCCTCGGGATTCCCTCTGCAGGCGGCGCTGTGGGGGCTCAGGGGGGACAGGTTTTGGTACTCACAGTCGTAGAGTAGTCCGGGGGTCCTCCCTGAGGTGTTGGTTCTCCACCAGCCGAGTCGGGGTCGCCGGGTGCAGTGTTGCAAGTCTCACGCTTCTTGCGGGGAGTTGCAGGGTCTTTAAAGCTGCTCCTTGAAACAAAGTTGCAGTCTTTTTGGAGCAGGTCCGCTGTCCTCGGGAGTTTCTTGCCTTTTTCGAAGCAGGGCAGTCCTCAGAGGAGTCAGAGGTCGCTGGTCCCTTGGAAGGCGTCGCTGGAGCAGAGTTCTTTGGAAGGCAGGAGACAGGCCGGTGAGTTTCTGGAGCCAAGGCAGTTGTTGTCTTCTGGTCTTCCTCTGCAGGGGTTTTCAGCTAGGCAGTCCTTCTTCTTGTAGTTGCAGGAATCTAATTTTCTAGGGTTCAGGGTAGCCCTTAAATACTAAATTTAAGGGCGTGTTTAGGTCTGGGGGGTTAGTAGCCAATGGCTACTAGCCCTGAGGGTGGGTACACCCTCTTTGTGCCTCCTCCCAAGGGGAGGGGGTCACAATCCTAACCCTATTGGGGGAATCCTCCATCTGCAAGATGGAGGATTTCTAAAAGTTAGAGTCACTTCAGCTCAGGACACCTTAGGGGCTGTCCTGACTGGCCAGTGACTCCTCCTTGTTGCTTTCTTTGTTCCCTCCAGCCTTGCCGCCAAAAGTGGGGGCCGTGGCCGGAGGGGGCGGGCAACTCCACTAAGCTGGAGTGCCCTGCTGGGCTGTGACAAAGGGGTGAGCCTTTGAGGCTCACCGCCAGGTGTTACAGCTCCTGCCTGGGGGAGGTGTTAGCATCTCCACCCAGTGCAGGCTTTGTTACTGGCCTCAGAGTGACAAAGGCACTCTCCCTATGGGGCCAGCAACATGTCTCTAGTGTGGCAGGCTGCTGGAACTAGTCAGCCTACACAGACAGTCGGTTAAGTTTCAGGGGGCACCTCTAAGGTGCCCTCTGTGGTGTATTTTACAATAAAATGTACACTGGCATCAGTGTGCATTTATTGTGCTGAGAAGTTTGATACCAAACTTCCCAGTTTTCAGTGTAGCCATTATGGTGCTGTGGAGTTCGTGTTTGACAGACTCCCAGACCATATACTCTTATGGCTACCCTGCACTTACAATGTCTAAGGTTTTGTTTAGACACTGTAGGGGTACCATGCTCATGCACTGGTACCCTCACCTATGGTATAGTGCACCCTGCCTTAGGGCTGTAAGGCCTGCTAGAGGGGTGACTGACCTATACTTGCATAGGCAGTGAGAGGCTGGCATGGCACCCTGAGGGGAGTGCCATGTCGACTTACTCGTTTTGTTCTCACTAGCACACACAAGCTAGCAAGCAGTGTGTCTGTGCTGAGTGAGAGGTCTCCAGGGTGGCATAAGACATGCTGCAGCCCTTAGAGACCTTCCTTGGCATCAGGGCCCTTGGTACTAGAAGTACCAGTTACAAGGGACTTATCTGGATGCCAGGGTCTGCCAATTGTGGATACAAAAGTACAGGTTAGGGAAAGAACACTGGTGCTGGGGCCTGGTTAGCAGGCCTCAGCACACTTTCAATTGTAAACATAGCATCAGCAAAGGCAAAAAGTCAGGGGGCAACCATGCCAAGGAGGCATTTCCTTACAATGGGCACAAGACAATGTGGTCAAGGGGAAAATATTCACCTGACCAGTCCCAACTGTGACGTTGCCAAGAAAAGCATCACACTCAGGACAGGCAGGGCATCTGGGGAAACTGTAAACCTTGTATCACTATCATGATACTCACATCCAGTTACAGGGAAATACACTGTCAATGAGTTGATAACTCTTATTTGCATATGATTAGATCCTTATAAAATTAATTCTATAGTTCATCAGCAAATTTGGAACATCACCAATCACCATGATTCTAATAAAGCCTTAATAGATGAGTCAAACATGGTATTCACAGTTACTACAGATGAGCAACAAACAATTTGACAGCATGGCTCCTGAAGTCTTAGCATTTGTCATTTACATATAACACATGAATGTAAGAATGGTCATGATAGTCAGGGAGGCATGCTATAGTGATATGTAATGCAGCAAAAATGGAAACAGTTGTTTTCATAGTGTTATTACAACAAGTATCAACCCAAACTTAATGAGAAAAATGTAACTTCTCAATATCTTATGCTCTTGATAGCTTGTAAATTAGTATATGTATAACGTAAAAAACAACACTCAATATTATCAGCCCATACAAAGGGCCCAAATAAGGTAACTATGTTTACAATATCAGTGCTAAAAACATTTCTGGAAGGAGCCTAAATGTCTCATATTTGAAATGTAAAAGTAAATATATTACAAAAGTTTTAAATAGGACAATTTTGATTCTCATTAAACCAATGCACAAAGGCAACTTTAGAAATTACCACACTTAAAATTACCTTTTTCGTAGCTATCATTCCATTAAGGGCAGTTTGTGAGCTACATATGTGAACTATGCAGGATGCTTATTTAGAAATGCTTAATGACAGGGTAATTGTGGGAAAACATTTTTTTTCAAAGGTGGTTCTTAATTTTCATGTTAACTAGACCATTCATTTGCCAATTTGTTTCCAAACTTCATTGACAGCATCTGAAAGAACATTACATACACTAGCTGTTACGTGAACAGGTACCTACTATATGGAAGGCACTTACACAAAAACAACATTTTTTTGTGAGTTACTTTCATCAAGACAGGTACAAACCCAACAGAAAAGAAAACATTGCAAGACAAATTGTGGGGCAATCCGTTGATGCTACATATTAGTGGGTAGGAAGTGAGCATGAACACCGAGGCACATTTCAGTAGAAAAAAGCAACATATGAAATAGATATAAAATAGCAGATGAATAAAAGAGGCAATTATATATATTGTACTTAAAACAAGATGGCTGACACCCAAGACCAGGAAAATAATGGACCTGTCTCTAAGTTCCAATTTCTTGTAAGATCAAGGAAATGGAAAGCATAAAATAAGTATATAGTAATCTGTGAATTTCTAAATGCTCAGATTCTATAGGCATGGACTTAGCATTGGGAGACATAAGAAAATCATAATTTTGACAACTGAATCAAACCAACTGTAAACCCTGAAAGAAATATGTTACATGCCTGTGGCAATAGTTGTGAGTCTTGAGACTCTTCCAGATTTACATTCTGTGCTTTATCCCAAAATTGAATAGTTGAGTCGGGAAATTCCTTTGACTAAAATAAAGTTTTATCTTTGACCATCAACCATTGGTTAAGACCACCCCCTGACAATGTAGACCATTAGCCCACAATGATGAGTATGTGACCAACACCTTTATTTTATATTTTTTTATTTGTCCTGTGTGGTTTTGTTTTTTTAACTATAACTTATAATGTGATATTCTCTTTCACCAGTAAAGTGAGAAGGGCCCATGTAAATGTAGAAGAGTCTTTGGCTGAAAAAAATATTTTTTTAGTTCAGTAATTAGTTTCTTTTGCTGTGTAAACCCATTCTAGATTCTTCTGCAGTGCATTTATTATACAGCCGTATTCTTTACTTTTGCAGTTGTGAGAATTAAGTTGCAGTAAATACATATTTTAACACAGTATGTTCTCCTTGAACTTACTGCCTTCTCTGGACATGTTCACAATAATGTTTAGTATTTTACACACTGGAGACAAGCAAGGGGTTTCACGGTGATAGAAGATCGTGCAGATGATTGCTTTGCTCCACATATTTTTTCAAATTACTAGTTATCTAATTTTAAAGGATCTTACTGAAAAATGGGATATTGACTATTGGATGGTAGTTAGGACCTGTTGATCAGCCAATAGTGTCTGCAGGAGGAGAGCAATAGCCACTTGCTTAATTGTATCTTGTACCCTATCGCAGATGATGTCAGCTGTAAGGGTATGAAAGAGTTTCTCATACATGTTGCTGTATGTAGTTCCTCTAGCAGATTTGAGTTTTTTTATTTTGTGAGCTAATTTGAAACCACTAAAGGGAGGAGTTTGAAAGTGCTCAGTAATTATCTGCAATGCCCAGGGTGGTGGGATTGATATGTTGACATTGTTCTGTTGATTTTAGTTCTCCCTTTTATGTAAAAAATGTTAGACCCAAAGAAAGTCTAGGACAGTGATGTTTTTGGTAAGATAGTTTGGTGTGGGTGTTTGCAGGTCTATTAAACATAGAATTAGCATTTTTTGTTCATTTTATTGTCTATGCTATTGACTTCTCTGAATCATAAATTTAGATTGTCAACGTATGACAGTGAAGCATCCCAAGCTATGAATTTCTCCAACATAGAGAATAAATCAGTGCGATGCTTGAATTGCAGGGGTAACATTGCTGTCCATCTTTTTCTACCCAACATGCCCCTTCAGTCAGAGATCACCCTATGCAAATCAAACTTTCTCCTTGTTCTATAGTAATCAAGCCTAAATTTCCATGTCAGGTGCCCGCTATGTGGGATCATAAGCAACCCCAGGATAGTTTTGGCTACTTCGGCCACATCTGGGAATACATTTTGCACTTAAAGCATTTCACTTAGAAATACAAAAAGTGAAGGCTAAAGTGCTTGAATAAATCTCAGCAATTGGCAGATACTTTGGTCACAATCCAATATATGCTTTTTGCTCACTATGCCACTCCAGACAGAGAACAGTCACTTGCAAATCAGGCATGTTCATCCTCAGATTGGAAAAGTCCAGCTTGAACCTTTAGGCCACATCCTCTATGGTCAGGAATACATGCTTCTATAGAAGGGGGTTCTGCCTTTTGGGCCTCATTAATTAGGATCAGGTTGAGTCCAGTGAGCATGGGATCCATATCTGGGTCTTAACCTGCGGACTTTGAAAACAAAAAAATGTAATGGGTGGGTTGCTTGACGTAGTCTCAGCTACTGTTAATAATTCATTGCCATGTTACGTCATGACACATGCATAAACAGTCATGTATAAAAAGCCCCCTATAATAGAAAACCCTTCCCAATATGGATGTCCATGAATCTGCATGCATGCAAATGCATTGTGACAAACTGCAGCCATTTTGGCATTAGCTAATGCCAATGCAAACAAGCATTAGTAAAGCTAATACCTCTGACACTTACAGCAGCATCTATTGACTTTGCCAGTGCTTGTTTGGCTGTGTGTATTTTGCATTCCAACCGTGTTATGAAGGGAATATAGATAAAATAGTGTTCATGTGTTGGAGGGCAATGTGTTGGTTAGAACCTGGTCTTAATACACTGACTTGAAAGGCTGACCCTGTTGTACAGAAAGGATTATGACCTGCCTCCAAGTGAAAGTGGGCATTGAATGAAAGTGTTTGAATAAATGTGCTGATGATTTGATGACCCTTTAGTGATAGCCAAAATATCAAGTTTTTTTTCAAAGGCCATTAATATTTTCCTATGCCATGCTTTTACATTTAGAGTAGCTAGTGGTGGTGTGTTTTCTGTGCATGTGAGCATTTCGGAAGTGTCCAGCTTTCAACCGCTATTTGAACTCCATATTCTTAGATATATGGAGAGTTGCCATTGTTTTTGATCATTGCATAAAGAATAGAGATCTGTTGAAATAATCCCCATTTTCTAATTTCAGCCTACGCATAGGGTCTCAGGTAATGTTTTTATACATGCATTTGATAATTGAATGGCAGGTCCCAGAGGCTTATTTGGCAGCCAGGTTTTGGGGGGAAATATGGCTAGGTCCAAAATGCGGAGGCATGGTGAGCAAAAGAACAATGGACTTAACCCAGCTCTGTGACAAGGGGTGAGTGTTTGAAAAGTTTCAGCACTCAATCCATCATCCTTTTGTGTTGCTATTTGGAGAGTTACCATTGTTCTTGGTCATCAGAAAAAGAATGGAGATCCGTCAAAGTAACCCCCAATTTCAAATGTGTCTAACACCCTGCAAATAAGGTCCCAGGTAATGGTTTTAGAGATGCAGTTGATAATTGAATGACATATACGTGTTTTTGACAGAACGATATATCCCTATTAATACACAGCCATTATAAGACCCTGATTCTGTTATCAATCACACCTTGATCGTATTACACAATCTATATAGAGGAAGCCAAAACATAACCATTTATGTGAAGTTACATAAAGCCAGCTTAAATTTGTGTAATGGACTAGAATCAAATGTATTACTGCTTCAATGGAAATATGCTGCAAAAGTAATTACAGTATTTAGAAGCAAGCTGTGTAGTTTTGACTTCGCTGAATTAGCTTAGATCCCATCTAACTTACCCTGAAGCATGACATTGACTCAATTGAAGCATACTTAAGACTATGTGGTAACTAATCTTGGAAATTAGATTAATTTAGCTCTCTCTTACACCAGAGTTTTCAACCCAATTTCAAGTTTTGCCAGGTTGACATGCCGGCTGAAAAAAAAGGAAAATAAGTATTCAGGAAAATCCATTAGGATGCTAGAAAGTTTTCTATGCCATGAGCCTAATGTCCAGCCTCTGGACTTCAGGAAGAACCAAAAAGAGATTGTTTTCAAGATGTCCTCCACTGATATCGCTAGGGAAACACAATATCACCCTCCAAATTCAGAGAGGCTATTCCAGTTATTTAAGGCCTGTTTGTTATCTCTGTGAACATGTAACTGGGACTCTCTAACCATCTTTTAAGCTGGCATAAGATGGAAGACACAATAAGTAGTTCTACTGATTCATTGCTGTGTATTATCCACCAGACACAGGCTGATCTGTACAAAAAATATGCATGCATTAATATGAATAAACAATGGTTCTTAATACTTACTGAAAGTGGCCCCCACTATATCCTCAACAGATACTTTGATGCTACCATATCTTTACAATGAGCTAGGCAATGTTCAATAGTATAAAACACAGAAGCAGATAACTCGGGGTTCAGTGTCCCTTACTCTGAAATACTGTGGAGTGTGGATTCCTCTTTAGGAGGGCAACTGAAGAATTACTAAAAGGTGCCTATGTTCTTTGGTGTCTAGGGCATGAATTGATGTCCCTGGATGATTGCTAGTTGCAGCTTTGTTTATCATGTTAGATTATATATGTGCATTTATAAGAAAGGATATATTGCCAGACCACCCACAGGAGCCACATAGATTTCTCATCAATGGGAGAACTATTGAAGTCCTGCGCTGCAGCCAGGCACAGAACATTAGGACACAAGTATCCAGTTAGTGCTGTGGAGTAGCTGTAGAGTAGCACTAATCAGATCTATGACAGTACAGTGCCAAAATTCACATAGATACAATTTCAGCTTATGGTTTCTAGCATCATTAGATTGGAAGCTTTTTAAGGCACATGGGATGATCTCCAATGATTTTCTTCTGTGATCAGCTATGCACATTTAATCAATGGGCAATATTTTTTAATACTGCTCTGTTGCTGAAGTTCAGCTTCTCGTGTTATTGGCATATATTGTTTTCTATCCTTACAGGAGAAAACATGCAACATTGAAGGACTCTGCTATGGAGATGGAGATCCAAATCCCAGTAGCCCCTGTTTACGTTGCAGGCCCGACATATCAAAGTTAACATGGTCAATCTCTCAAAGTAAGTACTGCTTTTTCTAATTTTCTGTTGTAGTTGAAACTAGGGGAGTAAGACATTTGTGTCATGTTAATATTTTGGGAAAAATACACGTAATTACACATAATTAAGTGAAATACAAAAATGGAATTTGCCAGTATATTTTAGTGTGAAATGCATCTTTACACTCTTTTTTTATGTGATTTTGCACTTAAAAAAAACTTAAACAACAAATGTGCCATAAGCATCAGCCATTCATGTTTTGGTCGTTCACGGCGACCCCATGTAGTCATGCTGAATCATTGCTGGGAACA
This sequence comes from Pleurodeles waltl, assembly GCF_031143425.1. NCBI lineage: Eukaryota > Metazoa > Chordata > Amphibia > Caudata > Salamandridae > Pleurodeles > Pleurodeles waltl. The sequence continues at coordinate 981,792,443 of NC_090449.1, forward strand.
GTGTTTAACCCCTTTGCTGCCAGGCCTTTTCCCCCTCCTGTGCCGAGCCTTTTTTTGGCTATTTGGGGCAGTTCGCGATTAGGCCCTCATAACTTTTTGTTCACATAAGCTTTGTCCTTTTTTTCCAACATCCTAGGGATTCTAGAGGTACCCAGACTTTGTGGGTTCCCCAGAAGGAGGCCAAGAAATTAGCCAAAATACAGTGAAAATTTCGTTTTTTTTAAAAAAATGGGAAAAAGGGGTTGCAGAAGAAGGCTTGTGGTTTTTCCCCTGAAAATGGCATCAACAAAGGGTTTGCGGTGCTAAAATCACCAGCTTCCCAGCTTTCAGGAACAGGCAGAGGTGAATCAGAAAACCCAATTTTTCAACACAATTTTGGCATTTTACTGGGACATACCCCATTTTTATGATTTTTTGTGCTTTCAGCCTCCTTCCAGTCAGTGACAGAAATGGGCATGAAACCAATGCTGGATCCCAAAAACCGCTACATTTCTGAAAAGTAGACAAAATTCTGAATTCAGCAAGGGGTAATTTGTGTAGATCCTACAAGGGTTTCCTACAGAAAATAACAACTGAAAAAGAAAAAAATTGAAATTGAGGTGAAAAAAACATCAATTTTTCTCTACCTTTTACTCTGTACCTTTTTCCTGCAATGTCAGATTTTAAAAAGTAATATACCGTTACGTCTGCTGGACTCCTCTGGTTGCGGGGATATATAGGGCTTGTAGGTTCATCAAGAACCCTAGGTACCCAGAGCCAATAAATGAGCTGCACCCTGCAGTGCGTTTTCATTCTATACAGGGTATACAGCAATTAATTTGCTGAAATATAAAGAGTGAAAAATAGCTATCAAGAAAACCTTTGTATTTCCAAAAAGGGCACAAGATAAGGTGTTGAGGAGCAGTGGTTATTTGCACATCTCTGAATTCCGGGGTGACCATACTAGCATGTGAATTACAGGGCATTTCTCAAATATATGTCTTTTTTACACACTCTCTTATATTTGGAAGGAAAAAATGTAGAGAAAGACAAGGGGCAATAACACTTGTTTTGCTAATCTATGTTCCCCCAAGTCTCCCGATAAAAATGATACCTCACTTGTGAGGGTAGGCCTAGCGCCCGCGACAGGAAACGCCCCAAAACGCAACGTGGACACATCACATTTTTTTAAAGAAAACATAGGTGTTTTTTGCAAAGTGCCTACCTGTAGATTTTGGCCTCTAGCTCAGCCGGCACCTAGGGAAACCTACCAAACCTGTGCATTTTTGAAAATTAGAGTCCTAGGGGAATCCAAGATGGGGTGACTTGTGGGGCTCTGATCAGGTTCTGTTACCCAGAATCCTTTGCAAACCTCAAACTTTGGCTAAAAAAACAAATTTTTCTCAAATTTTGGTGACAGAAAGTTCTGGAATTAGAGAGGAGCCACAAATGTTCTTCCACCCAGCGTTCCCCCAAGTCTCCTGATAAAAATGATACCTCACTTGTGTGGGTAGGCTTAGTGCCCGCGACAGGAAATGCCCCAAAACGCAACGTGGACACATCACATTTTTTTAAAGAAAACAGAGAGGTGTTTTTTGCAAAGTGCCTACCTGTAGATTTTGGCCTCTAGCTCAGCCGGCACCTAGGGAAACCTACCAAACCTGTGCATTTTTAAAAACTAGAGACCTAGGGGAATCCAAGATGGGGTGACTTGTGGGGCTCTGACCAGGTTCTGTTACCCAGAATCCTTTGCAAACCTCAAAATCTGGCTAAAAAAACACGTTTTCCTCACATTTCGGTGACAGAAAGTTCTGGAATCTGAGAGGAGCCACACATTTCCTTCCACCCAGCGTTCCCCCAAGTCTCCCGATAAAAATGATACCTCACTTGTGTGGGTAGGCCTAGCGCCCGTGACAGGAAATGGCCCAAAACACAACGTGGACACATCACATTTTTTCATAGAAAACAGTGCCTACCTGTGAATTTTGGCCTCTAGCTCAGCCGGCCCCAGGGGGGGCAGAAATGGCCTAAAATAAATTTGTCCCCAACCCCCCACCGGGAGCGACCCTTGCCTACGGGGTCGCTCCCCCTGCATTACATTGGCGCCAAAAAAAAATCCCCGGTGCCTAGTGGTTTCTGCCCCCTTGGGGGCAGATTGACCTAAAATCAGCCAATCTGCCCCCAAGGGGGGCAGAAATGGTGTAAATACAATTTGCCCCCCAGGGGAGCGACCCTTGCCTAATGGGTCGCTCCCCATCTCTAAAATAACAAACAAACAAACAAAAAACACACAAAACTAATTTTCCCTGCCGCCTAGAGGTTTCTGCCCCCCCTGGGGGCAGATCGGCCTAATAACAACAGGCTGATCTGCCCCCGGGGGGCAGAAATGGCCTAAAATAAATTTGCCCCCCCCAACCTCTCCCGGGAGCGACCCTTGCCTATGGTGTCGCTCCCCTTGCGTGACATTGGCGCCCCAAAAAAAATCCCCGGTGCTTAGTGGTTTCTGCCCCCTTGGGCATTGTGATTGTCCATCCCTGACTTGGGGGGGTGGGGGGGAACCCCACAGAGGGAGCGCTATCGCTCCCTCTGGGCTGGGTGCCCAGGACGTAATGGTTACGTCCAGGGCACAGCAGGACTGTGCCGCAGGACGTAACCATTACGTCCTCGGCACAGAACCGGTTAATTATGCAACACAGCATAATAGTGTAATTTGAGGAATTTTGCATAACAAGCGTAATGTAAAGTTAGCAAAATTATGCAAGATATAGGGCCAGATGTATTATCATCCCGGTTTGCAATTCCTAAATAGCGATTTTAAAGAAATTGTTATTTAAGAAAAGCAAAATCGGATGTATGAAAATTGCGATTCGGTAATAGTGATTTCTTAAAAGTCGCAATTTCTATGACAGAATCGCAATTAGGGAATGGGACTCCATCCATCCCTAAGGGCCTGTAGGCCCATAGGTGCGAATGGTTTTGCATTACCTAATTTGCGAATTCCTAACAGGAATTCGCAAATTAGATAATGCAAACCCAGGGTGCTGGGGGCCTAAGGCCCCCTTTGATGCCCCCCCAAAACAAATTGTGGACATGTGAAGCGCCCACATGCCCTAGTGGCATGTGTGCGCCACATGTCATTTAAAAAAATGCATTTATATTGCATTTTTTAAAATTGCGCATGCTTACCACCAAATTGGATTTGGTGGTAATTGCATTTCCTAAATGCCCAATTCGCATTTAGGAAATGCTTGATACATGTGCTTTGGAAATCGCAAATAGGAATTCCTTATTTGCGATTTCCTATTTAGAGAATCGCAATTTGCGATTCTCTAAATAGAGTCGCAATTTCAGGGAATCACTATTTTTTTAGCAATTCCTTGAAATTGCATTGCAAATCCATTTCATAAATCTTGAAAGTCATTTTTGTATTAGCAAACGGTCGAATTTTGTGATTTGCACCGTTTGCAAATGCAAAATACTTTGATACATATGACCCATAGAGTGCAAAATGGAAATTTCACTAAGGCTACTTGGAACTAAGAAGATTTTGGGGTAAATGATGAAAATGACAAAAAGACCATAGACATGGACATTGTGTTCCGATGATTACTGGTTATGATATGAAAAATGAATATATTATAATTTGTCAATTTTCATGGTGTATTTTTCTAATGGTATTTATTTATGTTTGGTAAACACCCACTCACAAAAAAGTGTTTCTTTTTTCAGGCAATGCAGCTCCTGTGTTTCAAAAACTTCAGCACAGGCTCCAGACATTTTATGGGGAAAACTTTGTGTACCAATTCATGGCGTCAGATCCAGAAGGCTCTGCCATCTTGTTCACTCTTGATGAAGGACCTGAAGGATCCAGCCTGTCGCCTGCTGGACTACTCATTTGGAAAGCAATGTCAAAGGAGCCACAGACATTTCAATTTTCTATAACAGATGACTGCAATGCTGAAACCAGGGTATCAGTAGAGGTAACAGAAGCCGATTCTATTTATTTCACTTCTCATATTATTTTGATTATTTGATCTATCTGGTACTTGTTCTGTGGAATAATTGACATTGTAAATAATCATACTCTCGAAAAATAAACTTAAAAGATCAATTATACCATAAATTGCACGTACGCAAATCACACATTTCATTTAAATAAGATGGTCCATTATGAAAAGTATTCTTTCATTTATGCTGACCATCTTCATTAATTCAGAGCATACTAAAGGGGTTGAAAATGTGATTTTTTAGGCCATGCAAAGTTGCTTGTAGTAAATTATTAAATTTGAAAGCAATTTAGAGTGTTTTTTTACTAACGATAGTTTTAAACTGACCAGCTTCCGTGCTAAAAACATATGTGCAGAAGTACAGCAACCACCTTGGAATCCCGTTTAGTTACTTTGTTCATTAATTTAATATTTTTATTTTGAGATCCAGAATGAAAAAGAATACAAAAAAAGAACTATGTAGTACACCAACACGTAAGGGCGAGTCCATAACAAATTTCATACCATACACATTTAATTTAATAGAATATCATATCAATTCTTATTCAACTTAAAACACTATATCATAACACACAAAAATACTCTGCTCAATTCAATAACATGAAACCTAAAAGAATTACCTATTCATTTTCGCCTTAACCAAGCATTTCCACCATAACTTGACCCCATAGTTTGTTAAATCACAGACTCTCAACCTTGTAGGGCATACAGTGAATTTGTTGCTCTTACTTGCTTCATCTTCCCCACCCATTCACCAACTGAGGCAGTTAGCTTTGTTTTACACCTTTGAATCAGCGAAAATCTAGCCACCAACAGCGAAACATAGAGCATGTTTTTATATCTGGGGATTAATCACAAATCGTAGCCTAGTAACATTAACCAGATACTAGGTACCAGCTGACTTCAGGTACCGAAATATCACTTTCCAGTAATCTTGAAGAGTGGCACACTGCCCAATAAAGTGGAAAAATGTGCAACTGCATTCGATTCACATTTAAACCACTTGGCAATGCTGTATCAATTCTGACAAAAAATTGTGGGGTTCTGTAAAGTAGCAATTTTATATAAAACTGCATTCTACGAAAGTTGGCACCCCTCAGGCCCATTAAATTAATTTAGTAATTTTGTTCCACAATTCCCTTGTTAATATAAGTAATTCCTGTTTCTCCCACGTACTAATACCTTTTTGACACGTATCAGATCGTCTATATGATGCAAGCTTTTTTCATACACCTGGTCACTTTAAGTCTCCGGCCTCATAATCAAATTTTGACTTATAAGTACTCAACTAATATCTAATGTCTTACATTTAGAAACAAAATCTTTATTAGGACCCAGCGGCCAAAAGTTCTCCACTATCAATCCTTTGATTTCTGACCAATTTTTCAACCTATCCCCATATATAATTATCAACCGTGGTAAAACCCATTGCGCCACATTTCTGAACTGCACTTTGGCCCATCCATCCCAATTAATTTCCATCTAGGGTGTGACAACGTTAATGCAGGGGACTGAGTAACATCTATAGTGATTCATGTGTTCTTTAAAGAACAGCACACTTTTTTCGGTGATTTAGTCAACTTTAAAGTGTCTCTTGTATTCTAATCATTTAAAACCAAGCATATTAGGGCATTCTTAACAATTCCAAGTAACTCACGCTTCACATTAAATTTGTAATTATATTGTGCAAAATAAGCAAAATATTATTCCCGCAAATTGGGGAGAACTAAGCCACCTTCCTGCACATCTCTATAGAAATCTGTAAGTTCTAAACTAGTAGTTTTATTCTGCCAGATAAAATATGTAAAAAGGGATTTAACTTATCTAAAAAAAAAAAAAAAAAAAAAATGGCCACTAGCGCACAAGATATTGCAGAAAAAAAGAAAATTATACAGAGGAAGAATTGACATAAATGTTAAGGACTTTTATCATATATTCTGTCTTTTCCACTGTTTTTGTCCACTTCTTAGCATTGTTTCCTGTTCAAGGAACGTGGTTTCCATCCCTTCCCATATGCCCTTATGATGGAAGGCCAAAGCAGAGCACGATGCATTTTATTCTGTTTAGAAAACTTTAAGCAATCCACAGGAAACGCTTTCTGATCCCCTTTGTCCTCAGTTTTAACACAAGTTTGCACAAGGAGTCTTTTACTATTGTACAACAACTAGGGACACAGGAGTCGTGTTATGCTGTTTTAAATTTTATCAGATGCTGTGTACGGACTAGGAAGAGCTATTAATGTGACGATGAACTACTGTGTTTTATTAGCGTTTTAACACTGTAGCATTGCTGTTGGGGTCCCTAGTTGTTGGTCAATATGACTTTGGATCTTCTCCGTCCTTACCTTTTTAAAACAAAAAACTGAATACATTCCCTAGATTAAAAGAGGATGGTTTAGGGCTTCCCTCGAGCATAGAATTAGCAATCAGCAACAAATACTGCATTAAAACATCCAAAAATGCCTTATGAAATTCTGACAGAAAACCATTGGGCCACAAAAATTGCAATTTGGCAAACTGCTTACTACCTCACCCATCTCTTCTTTTAAGAAGCAGTGGGCCATTTTTAGCCTGTCATTCTCTGAAAGTGAGGGGATATCTAACCCCTCCAAAATATCTCTACTGTGCTCTAGCCAATTAGTTTATTATAGCTGTAAATTCACTTATAATGCTCAAGAAATATTTTGCTCAGCTTTCTCTGTTCCTTACTGTGCACCCCTGATACTTGGCACTTAAAAACATGACTAGTGTTTCTGGCTACTCGCTCAGGAGCCTGCCATGCCAACAACCTCCCAATAGATTTACTCTCATCATACATGTTCTGCATATAAGCCCTGTTAGATCCCTAACCCTTAAGCATACTAATAGCCACTCACCACTCATTTAGCTTTCTCAAACTCCCTGCTGTTCCCATCTGAGGACTGCCGAAAACAATTATTTCACTCTTCTTGCACATGTTTCTCCAAGGCCAATTTTTGTTTTTTTGCCATTTCTCTTATTAGCCACATCTTTAGAAATAAGGTGTCCCAGATGATATAGAAGCTTTAAGTGTGTCCCAGACAACATTTGGTGGAGCCCACCTATGGTTCCTTGCAAAACAATTTTGGATCTCTTCCTTACACACCCCTAACTCATACCTCTTCCTGAGGATACTGCCGTTTGAAAAACCACCTCCTAACTTGTGGTTTTCACCTTCCCCGAAAAATATCTAACTCGAGAACTGCATGGTCGAAAACCCAAGGATTGTGTCTGCAAGCATTTAAAGGCCAGGGTATTTGAGACAACAACAAAAAAAAAAGATCTGAAAGGCTGATCGAAACCTGATTGAAAACATATGAAATTCCTCTTTTTCTGGGAAGGCATCCCTCCAAACGTCAACTAGAGAGAGGACTCCTTGATATGTTTGCATAATGTTTGCTACCCTGGGCTACTGCTGCCTTTTAAAATTTGCATCCATAATAATATTGCCTGGGACTTGCATTAAAGATTGATACAACTCTTCATACTGCCTGACATTATCTTGTAGAGGTGCATAAAAGCTTATAAGAGCAATAAACCCAGCACCAGCAGCCCTGCATGTTGATCGCCCATTCATGAACTTTGGCATTTAATTTTTGAGCTTGGAAAACAGAGACATCCCGGTGAGCCCCTGGTGTGGATGAAAAGCCTCTATAGGCTGCCCACTTCTTGAGCGTAGAAAACTTTGTTAACTTTCCTAACATGATGTGAGTCTCCTACAGTAACACTACATGCACTCCTCTATCCAGACTTTGATAGCTCGCTTTTCCTGTCTGTTATTTAGCCCATTGGAGTTAAATGAGACCATCTTCAGGATATTCCTTCCCCCTTCCTGTTTCTATCGCTGAGCATGCTCAAAAAAGTGCTTAAAGTGCTCACAGTGTAACATGTGCCTTAAAGTGCTTCAGACTACTGCAGTGCTTCACATGCTTGCTAAACGTCTGTAGCCAGTGTACTCACACCACATTTTTATGGTTTTCCTTCTCCTCCTTCCAAAAGTGCTTTGACATCCCTGCTAAGGTGCAAATACAAATTCCAAAAGTGCTACAGTGCCTCCTGTTTATAAGAATATGCTCCTAAATCCAAAAAAGAACATCCCTAGACCGTCAAATAAGCCGCAGCCATTAGAGTTCATAAGTATCAGCTATAAATCCACTCCTAGGTCACCATCACAGTTAGCGGGCCTACCCTGCCATTTTCCTGCCCAGTGGCATATCTTCCTGTCCTAAATACTTTGGACTTCATTTTATACTGCTCCCAAAAACACTCTTGAACACCCCTGGGCACCTTCCCCTCATCACGTTCCCCCATGCCTTGGTGGGAGTCCCACCCTCCCTCTCACTTCTTACGTCCCACCCCACCCTCACCGCTTTTGCCATCATGTCAGAGTGCCAGAGTCCCTTGCTTCTCCCCTCCTGTTCCCCTCAACCATGCAATCATAATCCAGCTTTCCCACAAGTCCATTGTCTTCAGAAACATTGCAGCTTCTTTAACATTGCAAAATATTTAAAATGTGCCTTTGAATAATAATTTGAGTTTCAAAAGTGGTATTATCGAGGCTGTGTGGAATCATACTTCTGAATTCAATTCACCTTTGAGCCAATTCTACTGTCATATCCAAACAAATCTGAAACATAAAGAGATCTGCTTGTTTAAGGGACTTCTTCTTACTCCCTTTAGCCAATACCTGGTCCTTAATTGTATAGTCTGCAAAGTTTACCTGCATAGTCCTGGCTTGACCAACAACCTGGGAAGGGACTCTTTGAGTCCTCATAATTGTTAAATCTTGATTATGGTCTGGGATCACAAAGGTCTTAATCAGGTTTTCCACAAAAGGTATACATCCAGCAACATCCTCACTATGTTCTGAAATTTCAGTTAGCCTTAGGATCCTAGCATGATTCTCCATTTGCTACTGTTTCTCTTTGAGCCACAATATCCCCTTTTCCAACTATTTATTGGGTTTGTCAAAGACATGGACCTTATCTACACATTCAGACACTCTTTGCTCCATTTTGTTCACCCTGGTAGACCGGTTCTCCGATTGTACAAACACTGAGTCTAGGTGTTCTTTGAATTCATCTGCCATTGTTGCTTGTGTAATGCTGATTGATTTAACCTCTTTTAGTACCTACTGTAGCATACTGGCTAGGCCAGAGGAATCCTCTTCTAACCCCAACAATTTAACAAGAGTGTAGGAAGGTGGCTCATCATTTTGTGGAGCAAAACACCATGCACTATGCAAAGTGTCCTGCCAACCCTTATTGGTTTACAGAGGCACACACAAATGAAAACACTCAATGTTCTTCTTTTTGTGGTAGTGTGTGTGAGCAGTTTAGGCATATCAGAGTTTGTTGTACTTGAGAGGCAATAAATGAGACGCACACTCAAAAATAAATCCAAGACCAAATTAGAAAAATAACACACATTTTTTACGTAAATTTTGATACCAAGAACTTCATTATCAGGTAAGTAAAATGTTCACTTAAATGTGTCTTTACGCAGCAGTGCTTTCCGATGGGGAAAAAGGCATACATAGCATACAGTTATTTATGATCACTTTCTGAAGGTCCAAAGTTAGTCCAGCAGTTGCTCGTTACCTGCCCTGGGCCATCTGCATGCAGAGTTCTGGTGAGGTTGGTAGCTTTGCACACTACACTGGTGAAGAGAAGGGGGATCACCTGGAAACAGGCTGCAGAGAAGGACTTGGGGCCAAGTCTGGGAGCTCCCACCGGGGGGCTCAGGTCACAGGGCTCCCAGGAGCAAGAAAGCACAGTTGATTCTCAGGTACCTGGGCTGAGACGCTCAGGTGCAGAGTAGATAAGTCGGCTAGGTGCGTCAAAGGCCCTCATGGTTGCCGCTCTCACCAGTTGAGGGCACAAAAATCAGGACAGCTGGGCCACTCAAGAAGTGGGTCTCTCTGGTGCTGATATCTCTTGACAGGCGCTCAGTCTTGGTGCAGTGGGAGTCCGATTGCTCTCACATGGGCTTGGATTGTTGCAAGGGGTCCGGTACCCCAGGTAATGGTGCTGTTTGGATCTGGTTGGTCCTGGTTTCTTCACACATGATGGGTCGACAGATCAGACCTACTGGAGCACAAGTATTCTTCCTATGCGGCTGCGGCATCAGGTTGGCTGGAGAGCTGCACAACGATAGACCAGACTCTGCTGCTTCATTGCCTGTGGACTGCACGGGGGTAGCTCTTCTACTCCAAGGGAGATTGCTGGCAATTTGTGAAGAACTGGCAGATTATCAGGGCTCTGGGCAGGTATTCAGCTGCAGAACAAGTAACTTTGTTGCGATTGTTGATACTGGTTCAGACAGACAGGGTTTAAATCCAAAAGTCCACAGCAAGTCTTCTGTTCTCACTTTCTCACAGCTTGTCTTTGTCCTTTTTTATGGTGCAGTTGAATCTGAGTTCCTGCAATCAGGGGTACCTCCTAGATACTCAATTTAGTTAACTTAAGATGAGTCACATGTTGCGGCCAATGGGCTGCTTACACTCACTATATGACAACTTCCTATGGGGAGTAGGCATAACACTGATCCAGTGAGCCTAATACCACAAAAAAACAAGATGCTGGCATTCTAAGTTTTGTGTTCACATGAGGTAGCCCACCTTAGATGTTTACCTAACCTGATAGGTAACATGCCTCCTAACTAGCTAATTTTCCCGCTGGTCCTGGTGCCATCTACATGGACTGGGGAAGTAGGATCGCATGACAAAGGCGACAGAGGCCCTTGATGCCTGTTCTCTTGATATGCTGATAAATAGCCATCCTCCTAGGAGGAGGTGGTAATGCCTCCGCCCAGAGCAGACTTTGTTTCTGACATCAGAGAGAGTTGGCTCTCACCTCCAGAGGGTCGGAAACTCGTCTGTGGTGGCAGGCTTCTCAAGACCAGTCAGTCAGTACACTAGTAGTCGGTAGATTTTCAGGGGGCACCTATATGGTGCCCCCTGGTTTCATGTATTAATAAATCCATCGCTGGAATCAGTGTGTTTCCAAGATGTTTGATACCACACACCCATGGTTTCAGTCAATTCAGTGAAGCCATCATGTAGCTGGGGAACTCGTAATCACTAGTGTCCTGCAAATGTACTTAAAATGAATTCCCTGTTCACTTGTAATATCGAAGAATTGTCTTAGACTTCACAGGGGCCTATTTGCTCATGCAAATATGTCCACACATGTAGAACAGAACACCCTGCCATAAGGCTGTAAGGCGTGCTGGAGGGGTGACTTACCTATACTACATGAAGGGTCCATAGGCATGGCACACCAGAGGTTTTCATTTTTCTCTGCACCATGTTGTGCAGCCTGCAATGGCAGTTTGCATAAGTGGCTGAGGGGTCCCGTAAGGTGGCTCAATACATGCTGCAGCCATTAGGGGCCCTCTTTAGTACCTCTTGCCCTAGGTACGGTGGGTACCATCTACTAGGGACTTACAGGAGTGCCAAAGGAATTGTCAGTTGGAGGAACAATTGTACAAGTTTAGGGAAAGAGATCTGACACTGAGGACCTGGATAGCAGAAACCCAGTACACTTCTGTCAAAAGTGCATTAGATACCAGGCAAAAAGTGGGGTGACCATGTCAAAAAAGGGTCCACGACCACTGTGGACAATCCAGCTTTTAACCTTGAACTTGAGCTCATCAAATTCTGAGGGTTCAAAATGTCACTTGAATTGTCATCCATTCGAGCATTTTTCTCATGTAAAGGTTACATGTCCAGCCCAGGGCCTTGAAGAGCTTCTCCCTCCCTTCTCCCCATAGCATTCGCTCCCCTTATGGCATTATTCCTGCTGGTCTGAATAGATACATGCCTCCTCCTTCTGCAATATCAGTAAATGAATAATTAAGTCCCCTTCTTGTCTGACTTCCTGAGAAGTATTACATCCCTCCCTCCTCAACAGCTTTCTCTATTAGCTCTTGCTGCATTGTCTGCACTTGCATCATCTGCTCTCCTGATATCACACAAGTCAGTATGCCTTGGATATGTCCAGTTCCCTGGCATCCAACCCCCAGATTGCTTTCTGCAATGTTTTGGGCAACCACAAACTCTGTGTCTGAGGCAGATGGGATACTTAGCATAATAAGAGGTGATTCCTTCTCTCCTTCCATTGCAATGCATGAAGCAGCTATAGCCTTATCACACACACTTACACATTTTTCTACATACTCCTTGATTCACCCAGGGACGATTTTTCCTTCTTGATGGAGTGTTTTAATGTCTCCATTGATTTAGCTAATTTGGCCAGCATTATCTTGAGACACATTAATCACTGAAGAAGATAAGGTACCAGTCACCAGCCTCCCAAGGAGCCGGAGAGAGCAAAAGAGAGCAGGAATAGTGTTAACTATCTGTCCAAGCCCAGGCCAAACAACAGCAGTCCCTGAAAGAAGGCTCAATTCAGAAGCCAGCAATAAAGTTCAAGGAGGAGATAGGGTAAGCCTCTGAAACAGGGAGCAGGCAATAACCAAGTAGTGGTCCTAAACTTCCTGTAGAGGAGAAAACGATCAGCCCTCTCTACCTGATATTGAAGGCACAACTCAAAGCCAGAAATGGAAGTTCAAGTAAGAGACAATAAGCTTCATGCAACTGTGAACACTCAATAACAAAGCAGCACACCAGAAATCCTGCGTGGGCGAGAAAGCCAACCCTCTCTACTTCGCATCGCTGTACAGAGTTTTTTGCAATGTTCCTCAAGACCTTCACTCCTCTTGGTCCAGAAAAGAAAATACCTTAAATGCTGCATCCAGCTACCTCAGCACCAGCATGATCTCCTGATAAAAAAACCTTCATCGGGAATGACTTTCCTACCCAAGCTGCAAACCTAGCAGAGGGAACTGCAAGATCGTTCAATATCCATCTGGCACCGCTCATAAGCCGCTGTATGATTTGGCCTGTAGTAATGTGCTGTTGCTTGGCCCTTCATAAAAAAATATTTTAAAAAAGGACGTAAGAGAAGGGAGAATGAGAACAGAGGCTGAGAAGGGAAGTGAGTGGCCTTCTAGCCATGTGAATCTGCATTGCCCTGGTAAAAGCAAGATAGAGTAAAAATAACAGGAAAAAACAATGTAGCTGGGGATGGACAGGGTAAGGGGACAAAGGAGGAGCACAGGAATGGTAAGTGTAAGGAAATGCCTCCTTGGCATGGTTACCCCCTGACTTTTTGCCTTTGCTGATGCTATGTTTTGAATTGAAAGTGTGCTGAGGCCTGCTAACCAGGCCCCAGCACCAGTGTTCTTTCCCTAACCTGTACTTTTGATTCCACAATTGGCACCCCCTGGCACCCAGATAAGTCCCTTGTAACTGGTACCTCTGGTACCAAGGGCCCTGATGCCAGGGAAGGTCTCTAAGGGCTGCAGCATGTATTATGCCACCCTAAGAGACCCCTCACTCAGCACAGACACACTGCTTACCAGCTTGTGTGTGCTAGTGAGAACAAAATGAGTAAGTCGACATGGCACTCCCCTCAGGGTGCCATGCCAACCTCTCACTGCCTATGCAGTATAGGTAAGACACCCCTCTAGCAGGCCTTACAGCCCTAAGGCAGGGTGCACTATACCATAGGTGAGGGTACCAGTGCATGAGCACTGTGCCCATACAGTGTCTAAGCAAAACCTTAGACATTGTAAGTGCAGGGTAGCCATAAGAGTATATGGTCTGGGAGTCTGTTTTACACGAACTCCACAGCACCATAATGGCTACACTGAAAACTGGGAAGTTTGGTATCAAACTTCTCAGCACAATAAATACACACTGATGCCAGTGTACATTTTATTGTAAAATACACCACAGAGGGCACCTTAGAGGTGCCCCCTGAAACTTAACCGACTATCTGTGTAGGCTGACTGGTTCCAGCAGCCTGCCACACTAGAGACATGTTGCTGGCCCCATGGGGAGAGTACCTTTGTCACACTGAGGCCAGTAACAAAGCCTGCACTGGGTGGAGATGCTAACACCTCCCCCAGGCAGGAGCTGTAACACCTGGCGGTGAGCCTCAAAGGCTCACCCCTTTGTCACAGCACCGCAGGACACTCCAGCTAGTGCAGTTGCCCGCCCCCTCCGGCCCCGGCCCCCACTTTTGGCGGCAAGGCCGGAGAAAATAATGAGAATAACAAGGAGGAGTCACTGGCCAGTCAGGACAGCCCCTAAGGTGTCCTGAGCTGAGGTGACTCTAACTTTTAGAAATCCTCCATCTTGCAGATGGAGGATTCCCCCAATAGGATTAGGGATGTGACCCCCTCCCCTTGGGAGGGGGCACAAAGAGGGTGTACTCACCCTCAGGGCTAGTAGCCATTGGCTACTAACCCCCCAGACCTAAACACGCCCTTAAATTTAGTATTTAAGGGCTCTCCCTGAACCTAGAAACTAGATTCCTGCAACAACAAGAAGAAGGACTGCCTAGCTGAAAACCCCTGCAGAGGAAGACCAGAAGACAACTACTGCCTTGGCTCCAGAAACTCACCGGCCTGTCTCCTGCCTTCCAAAGAACTCTGCTCCAGCGACGCCTTCCAAAGGGACCAGCGACCTCTGAATCCTCTGAGGACTGCCCTGCTTCGACGACGACAAGAAACTCCCGAGGACAGCGGACCTGCTCCAAAAAGACTGCAACTTTATCCAAAGGAGCAGCTTTAAAGAACCCTGCAATCTCCCCGCAAGAAGCGTGAGACTTGCAACCCTGCACCCGGCGACCCCGACTCGGCTGGTGGAGAACCAACACCTCAGGGAGGACCCCCGGACTACTCTACGACTGTGAGTACCAAAACCTGTCCCCCCTGAGCCCCCACAGCGCCGCCTGCAGAGGGAATCCCGAGGCTTCCCCTGACCGCGACTCTCTGAAACCTAAGTCCCGACGCCTGGAAAAGACCCTGCACCCGCAGCCCCCAGGACCTGAAGGACCGGACTTTCACTGCAGAAGTGACCCCCAGGAGTCCCTCTCCCTTGCCCAAGTGGAGGTTTCCCCGAGGAAGCCCCCCTTGCCTGCCTGCAGCGCTGAAGAGATCCCTTGATCTCTCTTTGACTTCCATTGCGAACCCGACGCTTGTTCTAACACTGCACCCGGCCGCCCCCGCGCCGCTGAGGGTGAAATTTCTGTATGGGCTTGTGTCCCCCCCGGTGCCCTACAAAACCCCCCTGGTCGGCCCTCCGAAGACGCAGGTACTTACCTGCTGGCAGACTGGAACCGGGGCACCCCCTTCTCTCCATTGAAGCCTATGCGTTTTGGGCACCACTTTGAACTCTGCACCTGACCGGCCCTGAGCTGCTGGTGTGGTAACTTTGGGGTTGCTCTGAACCCCCAACGGTGGGCTACCTTGGACCAAGAACTGAACCCTGTAAGTGTCTTACTTACCTGGTAAAACTAACAAAAACTTACCTTCCCCAGGAACTGTGAAAATTGCACTGTGTCCACTTTTAAAATAGCTATTTGTGAATAACTTGAAAAGTATACATGCAATTGAAATGATTCAAAGTTCCTAATGTACTTACCTGCAATACCTTTCAAACAAGATATTACATGTTAAATTTGAACCTGTGGTTCTTAAAATAAACTAAGAAAAGATATTTTTCTATACAAAACCTATTGGCTGGATTTGTCTCTGAGTGTGTGTACCTCATTTATTGTCTATGTGTATGTACAACAAATGCTTAACACTACTCCTTGGATAAGCCTACTGCTCGACCACACTACCACAAAATAGAGCATTAGTATTATCTATTTTTACCACTATTTTACCTCTAAGGGGAACCCTTGGACTCTGTGCATGCTATTCCTTACTTTGAAATAGCACATACAGAGCCAACTTCCTACAGTAAGCAGCTGGGAAAGAGAAGATGGGTGAGAGCAAGGAATGCCACTGTGCAAGTCCAAGAAGTAATAATATACACAATATGCCATCAATAGAATATAATCTAATTGATAGTATAGAAGTTTTTCTCTAGGGACAGGAAAATACAATAATATGGAGGAAAGTGACTGAATCAGGAGCATCCACGTGAAGTAGATAAGACAGCCATCCTGATCATGAGCAAAGGGCTGATCTAAAGCCTCTCTATGTATTGGATTGGAGTCAGTAGTCTTTGCAAACAAACATGTGAAGCAGTCTGCCAGCTACACCTAAGAATCTCAAATAGGTTTGAGAGAGGAAGCATTGGTGGGCAATCAGCAGGAAAAGGCAATATCTGAAAGAGCAAAGATCAACACGTATTTTTATTCAGGGTAGTTGACCTGACTGTCAAGTACAAAAGTCTCCTGCAAGAGCGTTTTCATTTGTTCTTACAATACTATAAAAAAAAACTCTAGTATTATTTCCATCTAAATCACAACACCATGCAAATAATATTCGAGTTTGAGCCACTGAATGATTTCTAATTTTTCAAAAGTGATAAAGCTCTAATTTAAATGTTATGTGTTTGGCATGCACTGTGAGTAGCGGTGGGTGATTCCACTCCGCCAGCAGAGTTCCCTGAGTTTTCCCTACTGTACACTCCGCACGGAGTGCAGAGTTCTGAAAAACTCCGCAAAGTGATGTGGATGGGAGTCTTTCCTCTCACTTGCCAACGTTAAGTTGGTGAGTGCAAATCACTAAGTTGATGAGCACGAGCAAGATTTCTGAACACGAGCAGTCACAGTAGGCTGCGACTGCTCGCAATGAAAAAGATGCCTCTTGTGTTGAGGAAGCTGCCGCTCAAGTTGAAAATCTACTTGAATGGCAAAAATGGGTTAGTGCCCTCTGGCTCTCCGTGTGATGCTGCTCACACTGTTTTTACAGCGTGGAAGATACTCCTGCACTGAAAATCAGTGAGAACTGCATGCCTTACCCTAACTCCACTGCACACGGAATCCTGCGAAGCACGGCAGAGTTTTTTCAGCACTTCCTAGAGTTACGCATAGCAGGACTCCGCATACTCCACCCAGGCCTAACTATGAGTTAAGTGTGTGGTAAAAGTATTTTTGATGAACTAAGGAAACAATATAATATTCAAGGACTTGTACATGACATACATTTGCAAGAAGGATCAAAGTCTCTGTTATTGAAAACATTATTTGTGTGTGTGATATAGCACAGGGATAAAACTATGGACCTGATTCAAAGTTTTGCAGATAAAGATTTTTTCCACCTTTCTGATAGATCACCCACTCCTTCCAAGGTGGTGGAGACACCTTCACGATATTTAACATTCTCTGCCAAAGGACAGGATGTTCCACAGCCGATATTGCACAATACGCTATTGAATAACCCATTTTGAACTGACACATTTTCAATCTTCCTAACATGCAGGGCCATGTTCCAAGCATGCTGTGAACTCTTTAGCTACCCTGCAGTTAAAGACTGCTACCCTTTCCATGGCAGGTGTTGTGGCAGACTAGACACTCAAATTGAGTTTTCATATTGCCAGGTTTGCTGGCAGATTCAAGTTCGCTCCTGGTGGAGTAGATAGCACAGTTAGAGGAATTTCTAAATGGAGGATATCCACATCTGTCATTTCCTGCTATCATGTAATCACAACCTATGTCTTAATTCTCACTACACTCCATTGAATTAATGCTTCAAAATATCGAACCAGAACTTTTGCTATAAAATGTAAGCACTAAAAAATGATAATTTATTATCAATATTGAGTATTACATTGGATGGGGAATGTATTCTTGTGTCTTCCAGGTCAGTGTTAAGAGCTGCAACTGCTTGAATGGTGGATCATGTGTAACAAACATTAACTTCCCTCCTGGTAGAGGAGAGTACCTATGTTCTTGTTTGCCGGGGTATGAGGGTGAACATTGTCAAGTGAACATTGATGACTGTAAATCCAGCCCTTGTGGCCTTAGCAGGTGCATCGATGAAATAAATAACTACAGCTGTGAATGTATTCAAGGGCTCAAAGGTAAGTCATCATTTTCTTGTGATGTGAATGTTGCTCACTTGCATATTACCATATTAACATTAACAACAAAGGTTGAGCATCCTATTTAGAAATATTGATATTGTCCTTCATCTACTATCATAGAGTATTTCTGCATTGAGAATTACCAAAAATGGTGATAGCGACACACTTCTGTGTACATTTTGCATTTAGTAAATCTTAATGAATACAATTTGTGAAATCACATGTTTCACCAGTGAGATTTAAAGAATGTGTTGACAAATTTCATACCAAATAGGTTTGATATACATTGCTGTGTACTTTGCCTCTTTTGAACGTTTTTTGTTTTTAATTCTTGGAATATTTATTTTAGGTTCTATCTATTATAAACACTAACATTTTATGTGTCTGTTTTTATTAGCATTCGTAAGAAAAAGAAAAATTTACATTGTCAAAATACATATTTTATTAGATCCTTTTCTTACATGGGCAATGTTATAAACTGAGAGATCAGTTTATGTTTAATAAAAGTAAAATGTATTATTTTTAAATAAAATTCTCTTTGTGGGATTTTTAGAACAAAACAAGTAACACAACACTGAGAAAATCAGTAGGCACCCTGCTAAAGAAATATGGCTACATTCTTACAGCATCTCATTGAGTGTCCACCCGATGTCCACCCACTCTTTACTCCCCTTCCCAACCTCTTCTGGGAAACACTGGCCATACCATACCATAAAAGGTTCTCATATGAAACAACTCTAATACACCTCACTAATTATAACAAGTAAAGCAAGACTTCATTTTCTCCTCTTTCTAAACATTCACTTAAATGTCTGTAATGCCCTCAACATGGAATGGCGCATTATATTTTGAAGAGCTTTCTGCCAGACATTCCAGGATCAGTCTCCTTCAACATTTAAAGTGCCAATGTGTCCTCTAGCAGAAAAGATTTTATGGATTTCTCTTTTAAACATGTCTACTATTATTGTGCATTCGCCTTCTCTGCATTTGTTGAAATGGACTGGGTGAGTCACCAGTATGAAATCACTATTGTAATCAGTGTGTATAGAGATGGAAAGGTAGTTTGTCCCAGGTGCTTAGTCAATGTGTCCCATACTCAGTTGTGCAATGATACACCTTAGCGGGCTTTCTTGTGCAAACAAATTACTTTTACATCCCGTAGGGATCTGCCAACAATGGCATGGACCATCATTACTGAAGCTTTCTCTGTTTGTGGTTTTGACCATTCCACTGCAATGCAGAATTGCACTACCACTTACCACATATGGAAATCAGGTAACAATAGTCCTTTCTTCAGACTTGACTGCTGCAACAGCCTTAAAGGTAATCTCTATTGGGAGCCAATCCATATGATCATGTGATTTTTGTGATTCAGTTGCAGCATCTGTTCTAAAAAAAACTATTATCTGCTGTAATCAGGAGAGCCTAACTAAGACATGATGGTTTCAGCAAACTATTGATTTTGAGTGAGTTGCTTCTCTCCACCTGTGACATAAACAATGGTGTCCAATTGTTTGTGTTTCTTGTGATGTCTTCCAACTGAGGGGGGGTAGTTTACCTTATAAAGATTCACTGCCAGTGGTGTTACTTTAATTCTCAAGTATTTATTATGAGATGTTGACCCTTTGAAGGCAAATCTAAGTTCCAGTTCCACATCCAGGACAAGGGGCAGTTTAACAACCTGTGACGTGGCCATATTATTTTTACAGCCACCACTGCTACGAAATTTTGCATGTGTCTAATGATTTTGGACAAAATAGAGGTGGGACTGCCTAAAGATATGGAGGACTTCGTCAGCATACAGGGCTATTTTATATT
The DNA here is from genome assembly GCF_031143425.1 of Pleurodeles waltl. Lineage (NCBI taxonomy): Eukaryota > Metazoa > Chordata > Amphibia > Caudata > Salamandridae > Pleurodeles > Pleurodeles waltl. Next base: position 981,812,155 of record NC_090449.1, read on the forward strand.
CCCTTATTTTCCAAATAGATGAGAGACAGTGAGTGTGGCAAGCCAGCAGATTTATATTTAGAGCAAGTACTAGCTGTGAAAATGAGCCGCTCCTGTGATGTTTCCCTCTGTAATCAAAAGGCCCATATTTTCATCAAGAGCCTTGCGATAGGTAAGCAATATTTTACCATCACCAAGGCTATAGTGCTGGATCTGGATCCTGATCATTGGAGGGCCTCTAACATAAAATTCCAGCATACCCTGTCTACTCAGTCAATATTTGTTTCCATGCCCAAAGACAGGGATTTTCTTTTTTGCATTATTTCTACTAGGTGCATTGTTGATCTGCCTACGCATTATAAAGCAGTAGTGACCAATATGATTCAACTCCAGCAACATCTCAAGACTGGTGGCCAAGATCTTGGTGACCAGTTTGACATCTACATTGAGAATGGGTATTGCTATATAAGTGGAGAACAGATGTGAATATTAGGCAGGCTTTGGGATCACTAGAGCCATAACCCTTACCTCAGCAAAATGGCAGAATAGTCTAGGCACGCTCAGGGTATCCCAATAAATAAATGACTTGTAAAACAAAATCACTGTGAACTGTAAACCCATCCATCCCTTGGTTTTATTGTGTTCGTACACTTTAACCTCTGCTTCAAAGGGCTGTCTAATTATTCTCTATGTTGTGGTGTGCTGTGATGCCACTATGTAGTGGATTCATCTCTGCAAAGGACTCATTTTATTGTATGTAGTCCCTCTGTCTTGTCCCTCAACTGCCATACTAAGGCTAAGGCTTTTCTCTACTTTTCTCCACTTTTTCTCTATTTTGGAGCGTAATCCTCACTTTGCTTGAAAGCTTTCACTGCTAATCTAAGAGCTTAAATAAATTATATGTTCTCTACAAATCTAAATGCTAGGCTAATCAAGTAAGCCTTCAACTTTAGATTCTCCTTGTTTGTAACAATGGATGTACTGTAGTTAATGACTTTGCCTTATTCAAAATCATACACAAATTGCTCATGACCAACACCATTCAATATAAACACCACTGAATATTACTACTCTGTCTTGATGATTGACGCTTCGTGACTATCACACCAGCCTTACACCTCTCCATATCTCCCACTTGCATATCACCATGTCCCTATTTTCAGGCACTCACTCAGTACTCTGGGTATGTCATCAGAACTAAATTGAGTAGCTCCTGGCACTCATATATACCACTGTAAAGCCATGTAGAATTGAAGCAAGTTGTCTCTAAGCCCCCTTTAATGGCTGGAAAAGTTGTTGATCAGTATGTTATAAAACTGTGTAAATAAATAGCTACACATCATGCTTCGAGAGTTTCCATAACTCGGAGTGAGTTCAAGGTTTTCTTCCACCTTCTCACAATACTATTGAAACAAACCAGTACTCAGACCCTTGTCCAAAATATTTGCATTCAGAGTGGAATATGTAAAGCAAATGGCATAGATGTGCACTAGAATGCACTGTGTAAATGTCTGCTCTGAAACTCGGGCAATTCTTAGAGATGCCATCAAAGATAAAGTTTAAATTAAGTGCAAAAGGCAATGCAGCATTAAATAGCTTTTTGGAGGCTTATAATGTGAAGGAATCAAACGTTATAGGTAACTTCTGCACCTTAATTAAAACATACTTTTGACTGTATTGACAACCAGAAAACATTCCCAAACCTGACGTAAGATGAAAATGTATAAAGTATTGCATAGACATTTCTGTTTGTCAGATGTTGTGGGACCAAAGACAAATGTTCCCAATAGTAGGGGCGCATGGTACAGGTTTATGCAGCTAGAGACTGCTAGGACTAGTACAGTGACATATTTCTACTGTGTTTACAGAAATAATCATCCAATGTGATTAAATGAACAAACATCCTTACTTCTTACGATATTTGAAACTTTTCCTCCATAGAAGAGCCCCATTTGTTTGCTATGTTTTCTCCATTCTTAGAATAGCAACATCTTAAAGGTGTTGTAGTACCTCTTCACAAAGTTTTGAATGACTGGAGTATGCATTTTCGGCTCGGAATTGCATATTTCTAAGTGTGAATATCAATTGTGGCTGAAAATGTCATTAGAGGAGCCTCCAGAAGATAAAGATGGTGGATACGTATTTGAGTGGCAGGTATGGTAAGTAGATTGAGCTAAAAGTAGCTTGAATGTTACTTGGTAGCTATCTTTTAAAAACATGAGCTAGCTGAATAATGGCACAAAAAATATACCACTTTTACATGTTAGAGTGAAGTGTAAGCCATTGTGTTGGAGGTCTTCTACATGGAAATTCTAAACTACAAATGTGTTTGTTCTCATCAAAATGTAATGCTGTTTGAAAAAAATAGAACCAAATGAGCTTAAACAAGGATTAATTCTTTGATTACCATCTTATAACTATTACAAATATATGCCTATTTCATTTAGGTAGAAATTGCCAAGAAGATATTGATGAGTGTTCAACCAGTCCTTGTTTCCCTGGAGTTGTTTGCTCAAACACATTTGGTTCTTATCAGTGTGGGTCCTGCCCACGAGGACTTGAAGGGGATGGTGTGACTTGCTATGGTAACTATAATCATGTTTTCTGATCGTCCTATAAGTAATTCTGGATTGTTAAAAATGTGCATGCCTTTTATTTTGCCAAATTGTATTTACACATGTTACATTGCAGTAGCTATAGGAAGCGCTCTTACATGAATGACCCTGAGTCTTTCCTAAATTGCTCTGATGAAAGGAATAATGAATATAATCTCCTTTTGGAAGAGAAGTTACATGGAAACATCCATGAGCCTAGATACAGTAGCAAGGCAAAAGACTTTCTAATTATGTCATGCAACTGACTAGATTTGTTGCACAAAAATAGAGGCAATAGGCCAAAATGAAAAATGCTCTTTATTCACCATCAGCCAAAAACAAAGTAGTAAAGAAATCATGGCCAATGAGAATACTAACATGGGCAATCAGAATGTTAACTGCCAATAACTCAAAATAGGTAAATTCCTGGTTCCTTTAGTACAGTACAGATCATTTGTCGTAAGTTGGGTAACTAATCAGAGGGTCACACACTTCAGCTATTGCAGTAAACATTATGTCATTTTTGGGGCTAGCTGTTCTTGTAGTCTCTCCCAGAAAGATGTTTACACTTTTCTTCCTAAGTTGTAAAAATTGATCCTTCAAACGAAGCATTTAGAGCACCAATATGTATGTAGCATCCTTTCCATAGTTGTCAACTGTGATGTTTCACACCTTTCGAGAGGCTTTGATTATTTTTCCCAACAGCCACCTAGTGGTGGGACTTTTGTTGCATATTTAAAGTGCTCTTGTACCCAAAAGCCAGGACTGGCTTAATACATTACCTGTCTGACTTCCACAGACGAAGGCCTGCAATAGCCTCAATAATATGTATTGACCTGAAATGGTCTGCATGATTGCTGGTTACTATCCATCTGTCTCTATCCCACCACAACAGAATTTACAAAAGAACTAGTCCACCAATATTTTTCTCTTATTGTACTTATTCAAATTGTGGTTATTAAGGACCAAATCCATAAAATGTATTGATACGAATAAGTGAATTAATGCTGAGTATTTTTAAACAGGTGAATGACTTAAACCAGGCTCTACCTTGCACTAGCATCCAATGTCGCATTCAGCAGACAGAGGAGACATGTTCTCCAGGTGAAATATTTGTAATTGTCTGGCAGAGTTCTTAAGGATCTACTGTGTTATAATCGAACATTTAGATGTCACTGCATAAAGGGCATAACAGTAGTCAAGTATGGCCTAATTGAGGCTTCTGGGTGCAGTAGCTCTATGATAATCATGTAGCAGAGGTTTAATTATTTTCTTTCAGATGGCAGGTACTCAGTACACCACTGAACTAATATAACTATGCAGGGCCATCCTATTGTCTCACCAGGGTGCCTAGTACCTGAAATAAATGTGAATGTGTGCAATTGGTTAATCAGCAAATCTAAAGGCTGCTTGGGAGCGAGTATACAGCATTCATTGAAGTAGTCATTTGAGGCTTTCTGGTGAAAAAGGTTTGTTCTTTTTTAGAGGTAAATAAGGGTGTTATCAGCTGCGTTCCAGGGAGAGTCCCTGTTAGAAATGGGGTCTCTAGTTGGCAGTCAGTTTTCACCCTGTCCAAGTAGGGACCCTCACTCTAGTCAGGATAAGGGAGATACCCAGCTCAGATAACTCTTGCTTGCCCCCTTGGTAGCTTGGCACGAGCAGTCAGGATTATCTCAGAAGCAATGTGTAAAGCATTTGCACATAACACACAGTAATACAGTGAAAACACTACAAAAGGGCACAACACCAGATTTAGAAAAATGGCCTATATATATCTGTGTAAAACAAGACCAAAATGATAAACATCCAACATACAGTAATAAAGAGATGAGTTTTGCAAAAATTAACTTAAAAATACAGTTCCTTGAAGTCAGTAGCTCTGTCTGGGGCTATGACAGCATCGTGAATGACAAATACAACATTTCAGGCTGGCTGCTGTGTCGCGGGCCAGCTACGGTGTTGGGAAGACCCGCAAACAGTACCTTGGAAAGGCAGGGTGTCATGATCTTTGCGATGAGATTTGCAGTGCAGTGTCGCTGGCATTGGTTCCGGAGGTTAGTGTGAGGGTCATTGGGCCTTGAAGTCACACACTTTGCAGATCGTACTCCAGGCTAATGACCAAGTTAGGAGGGCTGGCTGAGGCGGCGTCTGAGCTGCGGTGTGAAGCGGGACGATCTAACGTGCGGTGCCCACAGGTCAAGGTGCAGGCAGCGGCTCGGTGACGCGTCCTGCGGTGTCGGTGAGACCAGGGCTGCGGTGTGAAGTGGAGCAGTGCAACGTGTGGCGCCTTCAGGTCACAGTGCAGGCAGCGGCATCATCATTGCTGAAGCGCTGTTGTCAGGACGTCGGTGTGGTGCCCACAGTTTGGGGTGCATACAGTGGCATCTGTTGACGACACTGGAGTTGATGGCACTGGCATTGGTAGACCAGGGTTGCGGTGCGGGACGGGACGGTGCTTCATTGTCAGCGAAGTTAGAGTCAGCATGGTGCGTCATCATCAGGGATGCCAGTACTGCAGTGTGAGCAAGGCGATGCAGAGTGCGGGCCCACAGAACTGCAGGCCAACCCAGCAAAGCAGATACAGCAAAGGGGCAGTACTTCTCCTCCAGCTCTTCTCCTTGGCATAGGTTCCTCTTGATCCAGACATGTTCTAAAAGTCTGCAATTTTAAGTCCACTACTTATAAACCTTTCTGAAGAAGGCAACCTTCAAAGGAAAGTCTCTGTTGTTGACACGATCCTGCCTTGCCCAGGCCTGGCCCCAGACATACACCAAGGGGTTAGAGAGAATAAATTGTGTGAAGACAGGCACAGCTCTTTCAGGTATAAGTGTTGGCTCCTCCCTCCCCACTCTAGCCCAGGAGACTCATCAGGATATGCAGGCTACACCCCAGCTCCTTTTGTGTCGCTGTCTAGAAGGAATTCATAACAATTCAACTGACAGTCTGATCCAGCAAGAAAATGCCCACTTTCTAAAAGTGGCATTTTCAAACAGACTATTTAAAACCAACTTTCCAAAAAGTTGTGTTTCTAAACTGTGAGTTCAGAGACCCCAAGCTCCACATCTCTACTGGCTCCCATAGGGAAACTGCACTTACAAATTATTTAAAGGCAGCCCCCATGTTAACCTATGAGAGCGATAGGCCTTACAGCAGTGAAAATCGAATATGGCAGTATTTCACTGTTAGGACATGTAAAACACATCTGTACATGTCCTACCTTTTAAACACGCTGCACCCTGCCCATGGAGCTACCTAGGGTCTACTTAGGGATGCCTTACATGTATTAGAAGGTAAGATTTAGGCCTGACAAGTGGATACACTTGTCAGTTCGAATTGGCAGTTCAAAACTGCACACACCAACACTGCAGTAGCAGGTCTGAGACATGTTCACAGCGCTAGTCATATGGGTGGCACAACCAGTGCTGCAGGCCCACTAGCAGCATTTCTTTTACAGGCCCTGGGCACCTCTGGTGCACTTTACTAGGGACTTACCAATAAATCAAATATGTCAATCATGGATAAGCCAATCACCAATACAATTTACATAGGAGCACTGGCACTTTAGCACTGATCAGCAGTGGTAAAGTGCGCAGAGACAATAAACCAGCAAAAACAGAATCCAGTATACCATAAAAACAGGAGGTCCGAAGGCAAAAAGAAAGGAGAAACCACCAAAAGATGCCAGGTCTAACAATCCTTTTAATAAAACTTATTAAAAGGGTTTGCAATATGAATAGTCTGATTGCATATAACTAGAAATAAATATGTTATCACACTTGTTTTCTATTGAACAGTGAGAGCCTGATGCACCAAATATAAGTGGCTGTAAATTGTGCACCAACTTTTTGCGAATGGAAACAAATTTTGCGAACTGACCTTTGTACTGATAGGCCTGTTAAAAAAATTGAAAATTATAGTGGGTCACTAACTGGCCCACCTCATCAATATTCCTGAAGCAGGGTGCACATTGCAACTCACTTCAATTGCAGGCCATCACAGGAATGAATTGTTGCCTAGTGGGGTTAGCAGATCACCATGTATGTGATTGCATTTTAATAAATTAAACTTTTTTTTTTAATGTAGCCTGTTTTTCTTAAAGGAAACAGGACTGCATTAAAAAAATATATATATATATGTTTTTTAAAGATGTGGTGGTGGTTCCCTTGAACCACTGCCTATTCACCAACAATCGTTTTTTGCATTCATAGTTGATAATGTTTTACCATCTCAACTCCGGAGTCGGCAACTTTTCAATGTTTTTTGACTGGACTTCAATTGCAAAACATTGACATATAACATAAGAAAGCACTATTTAGAAGAGATGCCCTAAATACACCCCTTCCGAATAGTGGTTCATTATGTCTTACTAAACCCAATTTGTGATTTGATAACCTGTTAGCGATGACAAAATGGATTTAGTATATTAAAAAAAGCTATTTAGAGATCACAAACTCTATGGCGCTGCAAATCACAGGCTTTTGTGACCGCAAAATGGCTTTGTACATCAGGCCCAATGTCTCTGCACATTTAACTGCAGCCTATATTGCACTTTGTGTAATACAATTTTTTTTAAATGGTTTGCATAATTACTGTGCTTTCAGTCACAGTATGGAACTTCGTAGCACTATAAATACATGTCACTGTTCCCTGGTGTACTGAATAGGATTGAGTTGTGACAATGCCTGCTTATACACTTAGGCATCTGCAGTGATCACATTAACCAACTGAGATTTCCTAACATAAAGGAATGCTCTTCTTATTGGTAACTTTAACTTGCATTTATTTTCACTTAAGATAGTTGTGTTATATTTATTTACATGAAGGTGAAAGGCCAACAAAAAGTTGTGGAAAATGTGCTTTTTTAGCCACATCTCTGGCCCGGTCCCCTCTGCAGTCAGGATTACAGTTCCAATACTCACTTTTATGTACTTCAGCCTCAGTGGTCCAGTGAAATACTTTGTGCAAGGTGGACATTGAGACCTCATCTCCAGCGCAGAACACCTGAGCTTAAGAATTGTGCCTGTCTGGGAAGCTGCAGCAGCATGAGCTAGGACACAAAATAGGGGCGGAGGTATGGTCTAAAGTCTTTTTAGCTACATGTGCATTGTGCCCCTGCCTATAGGTGTGCATGCCTGTTAAGAAACTCACGATTTTCATCTTCAGAGCTATATATTTTTTTCAGCTTCAGATGCTTGAAATAATTGTGATTCACATATGTGACAATCACATTACACACAAATATCAACTGCAGGTGTGTTTCTCGACTGAGATATAGCACTACAGATCTTAGTATAGTCTCTTATGTGTGCAAAATTTCAAACACAAAGTAATTAGTATGCTTTTTCAAACCACCATCAGCCTCAGTCCACTCCCAGTTTCTCAATGTTGCCATTGAGATTGCTTGCAAAAAAAGTTTCAGGCATCTTGCTGTTTCTTTGTGATGTCTGCAGGCTTTTCTTTCGTTTTTTGCAGTTTTATGTAGTACAAACATGACACTAAGGTATTGAAGCACTTTCTTTATCTATTTTGTTTGCAGTTTTATATAGGGTGAACTCAATACAGAGCTTTACATGAGCACCAGTTACAATACACAAGAACACATTAATTCTTGGTAGCAAGGGGAGATTAAGCGATTTAATCAGAATCACAGGATGTATAGACGACCCCGAGACTCGAACTGTGTTCTCCAGCTCCAAAGTCGGCAGCTCTGGACCTTATGCTACATCCTCTTCCCTAGGGTTCTTTGTCTAGTGCGTTTGGGGCAGTCTTGGAATAACTTGTTTTTTAAATATAGCGCTTGGTAATACAGCTTGTGCCATTTTATAGCACTGCAAAGACGGTGCCATTCTTAACAAAATCACTATAATTCATTTGCAATTCAGCTGCCTCTTCTGTTATTCTCTTTGTATACAGTCAATGCTTTTAAATGTTAGGCTGGTATTGCCAATGAAGGGGAACAATTCTTTTAAAAGTTTAACACATAGAAATATATGGCTGCCCGCTTTTCTTTGCTCCTAACTCTTTTGACCCCCCTCATTTTATTTTTTAAATGCTACAAAACTGCCGCTTTGTGGCTTGTTTGGTGCTATAGAAGGTTAGGTAAACACAGTAGAAAGGGTTGCATCTCTAGGATATCACAGCAAGTCCGTTAGAATGAGGCAAAAACAATCCCAAGATGGTGGCCTTGTTAGGTCCTCTATCCTTTATCAACAGGCCTGGGAGGGTTGCTGTGGCACCTGGCACACATCTACTACACCCCAAACCAAAACACAAGACATTGTCATTCACAATGCCAATAGCTCTAACTCTCACACATGCAAGACCTATTGCAATGCAACTGCTTGTGTAGTTTCGCACTACCCAAAAACAACTTTTAACTAGCAATCGCAAGGCAAATAGGTCTCACGTGTAATATGCTGGCACCAACCTATTAGCTTTACTATGCTTGTTCGCTTTTCCATAATTTAGAGACCAAACTATTCAAGATGACCATCTTTGCATGCACGTACAATAGTGACCATCTTGAAATAGTTTTTATCATTAAGTATACAAACCATTCCTACCTGGCCACCCATGCACCTACAGGGATAAGCATGCACTGATGGCCATCTTACAGAAATAACGATCAAGAGAAGATGTAAAGGAATGAACATAAGAAGACTGAAAGAACGATGAATGGCAAGAAGAACATTTCTGAATTCTTTCAGGGGGAGGCTTCCTCTGAATGCCTGTTGGGCTTGCTGACCTCACTCAAATATTGGCATTTGTGATATGGTTCAAAGTGTGGGGGGGAGTATTTTATTTTTGTTGGTTACCCCCTTATGTGTTAGCATTATTTTACAGCTTCCAGGTAAAGGGCAGATGGACAGTTTGTTGCTGAAAGGTGGAGCACTGGGCGAGTATATGAGACAGATAGTAAGTGGACAAGAGAGTGTCCAGGCACAGAACAGGGAGAGCAAGATAGGGACTGGACAAGTGGACAAAGGAGTGTTGTTAATGACAGAGATCTGTTCTCGCAGGTCTGTCTGCATTAAACTTTAAAAACAAATGTGCACAGCAAAATGAGGACACAAATATCCTTGACATCATGCATTTAATAATACTCATTTACACCAAGGAAATTTACTCAACTGGGTGGACCACATTTGAAGCTTATAAAAATGACATCTAATAGCATGCACTGAACCAAGTAAAAAAACATTAAAATGAGTTGAACATCAAGCCCACTCTATGTTTATTTTATACAACATGTCTTTAACAAGAGGCAGCTAAAGCTAAATACTGCAGTTAAGACCAAAAATGTTCACCGAGGCCTTTTTGCTAGAATTGACTTCTGTGATAAAGTGAATATGACATAAACAACCATTAACAGATTTCACTTTGTGCTATTCTAATTATATTTGAGATTTTAGAACGTGAAAAACAAAGGCCTTGATAAACAAAAGCATTTTCGTCTGAAAAATGTCTCGGTTTATACCTGCTAGCTATTCACAAAGGGATAGTGTAAATCTTTTAACTCCTCTGTAATTGTACACCACAATAGGATTATGCAAGCGAGTATCCCAGGCAAGGGATTGAAAATGAGTTTAACAAGGTCCATGTGGCCCTGTGAACACCAAAAGACATATCACTCCGGAAATGGTCGGAGATTTGCTCCTGTAAAAGGCTGAAATAAAAGGTGAACAGAACATCCTTATCTTTAAGATGCTCTCACTGTGAGTGATGTGTTCTCATGGAGGAAGAAAAGTAAATAATGCAATTGCACATCACCAGACACATATCCCATCGTGTAATTGTACTGTGCTTCCGATTTCGTAATGTGAAAATACAAGTAACTTAAAAAAGTCAGGTGACTTTTCCAGGATTAAGCTAGGACATATGTGTCTTTTGCAACTTTCCAGGAAGGCTCCTATAAAGGTTTGTACATTTGGAAAAATAGGTATATACCTTTCAAGCAGAGTTGTAGGTTTCATAATGTGTTGTTACTCTTTTCTCTGAATCACATTATTACATTTAAAAATGTGACAACAGCGAGCATCTTTATACTACTAATGAAGGTATCAAACAGAAATGAAATGTCTTTGACTTGTTAACATGTATTAAAATATCATCTTCTTACACCTGCCTTCATATTCTTAAAGTCCAACTTCATATCTAGGCCCTTGATGGGAACAGTAAGAAAGGAATTTTGTTGGTGTCATTTGAGTTCCAATTTTCTTTCTAGCTCACGCTTGTGGAAGGATAACATCTAATTTATTATAGTTATGTTTTTCTTTAAAACACTTTTCTTTGAATCACAACTTAAAAAATCTTTCCTTAATGCTGCTGTCCGACCTATAAATAAATGTAAATGTTGTTCACATCACTTTCTTTAGTGGCCCTGGAGGTAAATTATGGAATTCACTGAAGTATACCTTCCTGAGCTGATAGAATTGTTAAACGAGTATTGAAAGCCAGGGTATACCTAGCCGGGTAACTTCACCCACACCAATTTCATGCACTGTAAAAAAAAAATACAGAATGGGTAAGTCACTGGGTTTGTAATGTTTGCAAAAAGTGAGTAAAATTATTTATGTAGAGAATTTCCCAATAAAAATATATGCCAATTCAGCTGCAAACCATTTTCTGTATAAAAAAAAGAAACTTTTGCACAGTTAAGATGACGTAAAGCTCATAGTCAACAAAACTTTTGCAAGTTCCATAGATTGTTTTCTATATTTCGCAAAATGTTTCTGAAGAAATTGCAACATTACGCACTGTTAATCATTATCCTACTCCTGCTTTGATGGTGAAACGAGTTTTGTCAGTGTTTCTAGAAAGAAGACACGTTAGTAATTGCATGAATAGCCTTCTCTGTCAGTCAGCTATAAGAGTAATACATTATTACGTAATACTACTTTTCTCCTTGAAAATCTTCCACTAATTAATAATGTACTCTAGAGACTTACATTTCAGCTGCTGTGTAAATATAATTTTGCCTGGTATCTATTTTAATTGAGATACATCATTTTGTGTTGTTTTTGTCCACATTGTTTGCAGTAAAAATACAAGCTCCAACACAAGTTCCTTCACACTCTGCTGTCCTAGATGATTTTGAAACAGATTATGGTGGTACAGAAGATGATATTGAACAGCCTGATAGAACTGAAGATTACCATTATGGCCCTGAAGAAAATGAAAGTACTGATGAACAAACATCAGAGAGAGTTTCTGGCAAGTAAAGAACCCCAAAATATAGATTAATAGCAAATGTATACATGGTTTGTGTTTGCCATTTGACAGTAAACTGAAGGACTTCCATCAGATATCCTCACCACCCTGCTGATTTCTGTTCAGCCCCTGCAAGTAAATGGCTGTCACATCAACAGCCATACAGTCATATGGCATGATGGCAATGTTTGAGTATCACATGTCTACCTTTTGTGTGGTCTTTGAGCAATCTTGGAAGTTTGGTATTATGGATGATCTGGGTAACGACATTCTGATCTCATTTTGTTGGATATGTGTAGGTTTGTTTGCAGTAGTGCTTAGTTATGGTTAACAAATGGAGGTCCCTTCTGTGTGTTTTGTGCACTAGTGAGTGATCCTTAGGGGTTATGGGTGAACAATTATCATTGCCTGGTGTGTTGTTTGTTTTAGGGGGCATACCTATAGCAGTTCTGTAGCTCTCATGCTTTGTTGTGTGAATTAGTGTACAGATTTTAGGATCTTTGCTTAGCAAACTATATTGCTTTTGTGCTGCATTGTGCAGGATTGTCTATCTACATTAGTATGCGGTCTGTATGAATACAAAATTGTGTGCACTGTTGGTGTACCGTTAGGGCTGTATGTCACAATGTTGAGTATTAATTATCACTCTGCCTGAACTGTTTGTGAAGAATACAGATTATCATAATATTGTGATGGTAAGTATATAGGTAAGTATAGATCTGCTTCTCAGGTACATACTTGGAAGATTTGTAAATTATCAATGTATATAAATGTGGTTTTAAATATCGTATCTATACCTACATATATTTCCCTCCCGTTAAAATGTTATGGTAGTCCACACTCTGGTCATGATAGTTTGATATTGTCAGAAAATACTATTGTATTTAACTCTAACTGTCAACTCTCAAATATATTTAAGGATCAGTGAATCTATCATTAATGTTTAAAAATCTCATCTGATAATTCTAAAAACACTAGGATCTCACCAGTCTAGGTAATAATGTGTGCTACAAACAAAGCACAAAACGTCTGTAAAGAATAACCTGAATGCAAATTACCAAGCACCACAGCAAAATAATCAAAAGAAAGTTGTCCTTTCCACATGCCAGAGTTCTCACTAAAAATGGGTCTGTTGAAGGATAATACTAAAATACATACAATTTATATAGGTTTTCTCTCAAATCAATTCAATGGAACCTAATCATGTGACAGAAACCATCGAATGAGATGGTGGCCGCATCTTCTACGATAGGAAGCACAAGATGTCCTTGAGAAGAATATGTCATTCTCAAGTACAATACTGAGCTAATTATTTTCCCAAAATCACACTTGCATTTGCAAGGCCTGCAAACAAAACTATGCTTTGCAGAAATGTGTGAACATGCAAACAAAATAGCTTGACTTCTGGGCCTACTACAGCCATGATTCCTAGCAAACATAAAGAAGGGTAATGTATACTTCAAGTCACTAAAAAATGACATCCATGTTCAATTATAAAATATATCGCTACACACTTTGTCATATTGAAAAACAATAGTACTGGAATACATAGGAATAAATTAATATGTTTTCATATTTTTTGTCGGTAGCAGTCTTTGGCTGCATCTGACCACCATGAGTTGAGTGGGCAGTTGAATAGAAGAACATGCTGAAGGAGAATGCACTATGGAAAACGTGGCAGAAATCAGCACTAGATGAATGATTGTGAGAGTAATCCGGCACTGAAAGAGTGTTACATAGAAATCATGGATATCTGTTCCAGGGATACAAGGTCAGGGCTGGGGGAAAGGAGACAGCATACTGACAGAAATTGGTCTCATTCCTTACAACATCATGTATGTCTCTGCCAGAAGAGTAATATTATAGCACCAGGAGAGGATGCAGGCATGGCTATTCCTTAAGAACTGTTCATCATGTCGACCAGCCACACAGTCAAAAGCCATGCTTGTGATATCACCAGTTTTGAGTAGCACATTCATAGGAATATTTTGCTTGATATAAAATGTTGAATTTAAACACATAAAAAAATATGAACATCTGATGAGGAACCTTGGTTAATAAAAATTGCAATGGAAAATGTGTGTGAGGGGGATATTAAAATGTCAAATAAAGTTTTAGGTTGAAAACTGAATTTGTGTCATGTGTACCATTGTTTATGAGAAGATAACAGCTTCTCTATATGTTCGATAATAGAATATTAGAGAAATATGAAATCTAATGCATCTCTAGCAAATGAGAAAATCAATAGGGATATTATGATCCTATAGAAAAAGCAGATTGCTTTCTTGCAGAAATATTACGAATGCTAAGTATTTTTGGGGGAGTCACTCATTCTAATACTTTCCTATTCCTTTATATTACATAAACAATACATGATTTACATTAAGTGTGTAAGGCTTTAATGACGATGTGTTTTATATTGCTACGTTTTCACAATGTACTGTGAACATAACCAGGAAAATTCATCTTGGCCCTTATGGCAAGTGCTTTTATGAACTAACTTACGAACATGAATGGAAGGTATGGACAAGGTATGACCCATGCACCTCCATCAACTTATCTGGAGACAGATTTGCTACCACTTTACACTGTCACAATGTTATACAAAACCATGTGACGCATACATTGGTATTTATCTTTCAGAACAAAAGGTATTTGATTTACAAATGTACCATTCTTTCAGGACAAAAAACACTCCCTTGTATGGCTTTCAGTCAAGGAGAATTACTTGGGTGTTACATTAAAAAACAATCTCATAGCTTCTGATGCAACGCCCAATCTTAGAAGATAGCCAGACCAGGCTTTGTATTGAAAACAAACTCCTCCATCAAGCAGGCACAAACATGGAGAAATAATCCCATACATTGTTTTTGTGCTGGAATCCACAGCAAATAGAGAGTGTGTGGATTCCCTATATTTATTTTTGTCCAAACGTTCGAATTTCTAGTGGAAGTCTATGCTTCCGGTACAAATGCTATGCAAGGCTGTGTACTTTGAGCAGCAGGCCAATGTAAAAAAATATGGCTTTGCACTCTGTTCTCACTTGTACAACATCACACAGAAAATATGTTTGCCTCACTGCATTGCGTCAAAAATAAGTAATTCTGCCCCACTGTGTATTGGACACATTGCAACCTACCACAGATTACTAGGCTTTATGGCAAGCATAGTTAAATTAGGGATTATAATTACCAAAATCCATATCACCGTAGCTAGTAAAAAAGCAAGGAATATAAATATAACAAACCAGAACACATATTATAAAGTGTATTTTTAAGTATCCCTAGCTGCATAATCTTTAAGCTTCAACAATTTTGGTTTAATGAGGGTTGGTATTTAATTTGTGGCTTGGTATTTTGCATATTGGGTGTTATATAATGGCTGCCCCTATAAGCACATAAAACACTATAGGGTAATTGTTATAAATATAAATATGAAGAGCTTTGTAGTAGATATATAAAGTAAAATGTAAGTCATCAGTAGACAGTTGATGTTATGGTACCTAAAGTACTGAGCTCTTCTTCCAGTAAGCTTAACTATTTTAGCTTACAAATAGTGTCCTAGTTTATTCTGTTTGCTATGAAATAAAAAATGGCATATGGAATTTGGATCTAGTCTATGTTATGCTTTAGTTTTTTACTGTGTTGTCAGGAAATGCCTCTATCCACATTGGTTGCTTAAGGTAGAAATCAGGGGCCAGATGTATCAATGTTAGGAATAGCAATTACCTAATTGCGATTATCTGTGAATCACAATTAGGTAATCGATATTCCTAATGTATGAAACTCATAGAGTTTCATTTAGCGATCTCTAGTGGGTCGCAAACCGACCTAACTTCTTAATATTAAGGAGCTAGATCCCAATTTGTGACCACTTAAGAATCACAGCCATCACAGGGATAGTGGCCTGCTGGGCTCAGCAGACTACTATGTCTGTGATTGCTTTTTAATAAAGCAATGTTTTTTTTTTTTTAAGCAGCCCATTGTCCTTAAATGAAAAGGGATCCATTTAAAAAAGGAAACGTTTAAGAGTAGGCATTGGGCTGTGGGACCACTGTCTGGTCTTAAAAAAATGTTATAACATACATTCACAAAGGGAAAAAGGTACTAGAAAGTGATAACTCCAACAGTCATGTTAAAGACACAAAACATGTGGGGCGTATTCACAAAATTAAAGTTGATTGAGAGTAAATCTACACGTGTAAATGTATTCTTATTCCTAATAGTAAATGTATTGCTTTTCACTATTCACCATTTCCAAGTGTAAATTTACCATATACTGCTTTCACATCCTGAAATAGGGTTTGAAGTCAACACTACAAATGTAAAGTAACTGCAGCCAAAATGATCCAAAACAGACCTATAGTAATTCCAGCACCATGTATGTCCTCCTACTGGTACTGCAACATCCTACCATAGGAAATATATACAAATAAGTAAAGTTAAAATAATTTACATATAAGTAACACATTATTATTTTATCACACAATATCTGTATATGTGTTTTAATTTGAAAATGGATGCAACTTTATAAAAGCAACATTACTATTTTAATAGTTTAATAGTATATAGTGTATAATAGTACATCAATTTAAATTAATACTGTGTATATAAAGTTTTGGTAATTGTTTATACATAATATGTGAATCTAAGCATCATAGGTGCAATTTTTTAATATAAATCTTAAAAAAAGAATTTTTATTTATTTTGTTTGCTTGAATTAAATAAATTAAATGTTTAATTCAAAATTGAATTCATAGTGTAAAGCTACTGCTCATAACTTTTCACATGTGGGGGAGTACTGTGGTTAATTAAATGGAAAATGTACAAAATTATTGAAGTTTAAAAAAATATTATTAACAGCACTATTAACTTAACTATTTAATTAAATATTTAATTAATTTAAAAAATAAACTTTTTTTTAAGATTCATTAAAAATCCTACCAAATGAAAATGTTTATATTTACATAGCATGTATATAGCTGGCCATGTGTAAACTTAGATGTGTGATGGTATCCCTATATAAATAGAAGAGGTAGAGTTTCCACTCATAGGTTCGTGAATTGAAGTTTTTTTTTGTAAGTAGGACTACTGTAGCACTACTTCACGTACTACAAAATGCTGTTTGTGAATTAGGCCCGTGAAGTTTAAGAAATATTTTAAAATGTTACACTGTACAATACAAAGCCATAGGAGAGGAAGCTGTTTGATGTTCAACTACAGGTTAGAACACTCCGAAAATGCATCTTTCAGGTACCTGGGGTTAACAAAAATTGGATAGTTTCTCAGTGTTTCCAAACTATCCCTTTTCTGATATCTCGTGATTAGTTCTCATTCTTCCAATCTATCTCTCAGGAGGTGTAGTTTAACCGAATACAACATCTTCTACAACACAAAACCATATACAGTCTAATGTAATGTTGCATGATTTTGCAATACAGAGTATCATGATTTCTTGCTTTTTTCTGCAGTACCAAACACTAATCAGGCAAATTTGAAAAATCCATGTGCTGCTAATCCCTGCTTCCCTGGAGTTCAGTGCTTTGAAAGTCAGTCTTCAGGAGCTGATTTCACATGTGGGCAGTGTCCACAAGGCTTGTCTGGAGACGGACACATATGCACAGTGACCGTAGCATTACCAGGTAAGTATATATTAATATATTTTCATAACCAAGACCTAGCAAGGTTACAGTGTTCTTCCTTTACTAATTATCTCAGGGGCTGTGTGAAAACAAAGGTAACCATGTCCTCAAAGGTGTAGAGGCAAGGACCATACCCATGCTTCACAAGTAGCACAAAAATGGGAAGTGTAGTGGGTTATTCTAAATGTAAGGCTGTGAATAGCTCCAAGCCAAATTTTGATCTTTGTAAATCTGTTACCTCAGGGTCTCTCAGTGGTATTTCTTTAAAGTCTACAACATCTTACTGAAAAGTTGTTTTTTTAAATCTCTAGCAATTTATTTTGTTTGGATAATGGCTGAAACAATATAAATATCAATATTTGTAATTCAGAGTTCAAGGACGATTGGACATATTTCTAGAGAGATCACATATTTCTTTTTGTATATGTACAGTAGCATGTACTTCCAGCTTCCACATGCCCGGCAACAGGTGATGACATCCTCCATATGGATATAAATATAAATCAGCAGCCTTCACCTGGCCAGCAACATCTATGACCATCATCCACATTTCCTACAATAGGTAATTCCCACCAACACATACCCTGTGAAAGGTTAAGGGTAGTTCTGAATAACGGTGTTCACAAAGCACTGTTTCCCTTCTCTTTCCTCTCCTCTCCCCTGTAGCACCTTGTAGGCCTTAGTAACACTTTGAGTCAGAAGGAGTAGTATGAGTGTCTCAGCTACAGCATGCAGCTACAGCTACCTTTGGATGATGTGGTACTAGACGGAGCACATATGGGTTAAGCAATACATTACACATGGGCCTCACATATCATATCCAAATTGAACCCATTCAAGATAATAAACAACACTTGCACAGTTGTGTATATGAAGCATCAGATACAGAGATGGGAAATGCACCCTCAGTGAATGTAACCTTCAATATTGATGTGAAAATGTGGTCCACTATTTGTGGAGATGGCTGCCAACAGTAGTGAATGAAAATGACACCACCCCGATTCCATGGAACCTGTGCATCTTTTCTAACAAACTCCCAACATGTCTTATGGGATGTTCTGCATTTAAGACTTTGGGCGTGATTTGGAACTCAGAAGATGGGTTAATCTGCCACAATGGTAATGGCTGTCCCATCTGCTGAAATCTAAATCCCATCATCTTCAATAACATTTAGATTTGAGTGGATGTGATATCCATTACTGTTTTGATGGAGTAACCCATCCACTTAGTTCATTTCAGTCTAGGCCACTCACAGCTACCAAGTGTAGTGCTGCTTCGCAGGGTGAATGTTGCGATTCAGCTACACTGTGCTAATTGAGCTAAGTTACTTACCTGAGCTTCACTGGCTGTGCTTCAGGCAAAACAAATACGTGCGTTCCCATTGGGAGAAATTGGTGTCAAGACATGCTTCAAAGATGGAAAGTTAATGTTCATCACATGGACCAGAAAAAGGCCATCCATGAAGGCCAGATAAACAGAAAATCATTGAAAGATACTAAAGAATAAGTCTTATTTTACAGTCACAGAGAATGCAACACAGCAGATCCACTTGTATGCTTTGTCATAGAACTAGGTAACAAGACATTCAAAATAATTTCCCCTGTCCTACATCTGTCTGGCTGCAAGAATGCTGTAATTTGCATTACATTTTTTACTTCTTTTACTACCTTGCAATTGTGCAACAAATGCAAGAGGGTCTGGAAGAATTCAAGGTGGGAAATACCTATTCGTGTTGTCTATTTCTGTCAGGCATATTCACCACTGCAAGTTTGTCTCTCTTTAATTAAGAGGTTACTGTCAGAGTCACCAGATCCTCGGGGTCTGTGCACGTTCCCAACACGTCCACCACTGAACAGCTCCAAGACTCTGATAGATAAATCACAGATACTGAGAGAGTTCAAGAGGGGAAGGGAACAGCTGGGAAGGAGACCTGTATTAAGAAAAAGGTTAGAACACACAATATGAAAATTATATCTCCTGAAATCAATACTAGACTATGATTCTAAGCCTAGTCACTCTGAAAACATGAACAATCTAAGAGTTAAGTTTAAAATGACTAAGTTTCAAGATGGCCGGATACCTGTAGGGGAATCAAGATGAATTAAATGAAAACTTTCTTATTCAAGTACTTTCCTTTACATGAGAATCAGAAAAACATTCTGACTAAATTTTAAACCAGTCATATAAATCCTGTTTTGAGAATGTATACTAGGACCATACAATATTGCATCTAGAAACTCTGGCCTTCTGTGTACTCTTAAAATGTTTCAACACAAATTGTGCATATTGCAGATATATATATATATATATATATATAGTAAACACCAAAAAAGGATTGTGCACCATGAATAACACAATATGGATTCAGAAAACAAATCACATAACTTGTCAACTCGAATATTACATAATAAATATCTTAGAATAGTGGCATACAATAAACAACATGAATTAAACTCGAGGAGAGAATCGTGCATCTTGCTGATTCGAGTGTCACCATGTAAAATACCAAAAAATGGTAGCACGCAATGAATATCAAAGTCAAATCATCATTAATCGAATCGCGCGTCTTGCCGATTCGTAAAACACGATGTAAATGTCAAGAAATAACAGCTCACAATAAATAACAAGATCAATGTACAATTAAACGAATCGCGCTTCTTTTGCCGATTCTTAAGCCACCATGTAAATGTCAAGAAATGGTAGCGCGCAATGGACAACAAAGTTAAATCCTCATGAAACGAGTTGTGCGTCTTGCCAATTCGTAAAACATCATGTAAATGTCAAGAAATAGTAGCGCGCAATGGACAACAATGTTTAAACACCATAAAATGAATTGCGTGTCTTGCTGATTCTTAAGCCACCATGCCAATGTCAAGAAATGGTAGCACGCAATGAATAACAAAGTCAAACCTTTATGAAATAAATCACGCGTCTTGCCTATTTGTAAACTACCATATAAATGTCAAGAAATGGTAGCGCGCAAGTAATCTGTTACTCATTTAAGAATTAAACCAAGAATATGAAAATTCTCAATAACGGTGTCGGGACAGTCCAACCACCGTCTTACCGCCTGGAACAATGATCACCAATGAAGGACGAAGGGCAGAAGACTGGAAGATCCAAATAGGCCGCCGGGACAGGTGCTCTGGAAGAAGCTGCTGCTCTGCACCGGGTTGGGCTGGCTCTCTTTTATAGAGTCTTGGCCCAGCCCAGAACCACGCCCAGGCATGTTGCAGGGAAAGTCTCTGGAAGGCCCTGGAAAGGGGCCACACCCTAACACACTCTGAAAACTTGCAGCAATACATTGCAAAGGAACAGTATTTGTAAGCATATTAAAAATAAGTTTTCAGGATTGAACTCTGCAATGCAAAAGGTTAAACCACAACATATCAGCACAATGCATAAATTACGTTGTTTTGAGAGTGCTGGGTTTTTGCATTTTTGTCGCCAGTAGAACGCGTACTGCTCTGGTGTTGACAGTTACAGTCTTAAGATTCTCCAGAAGGTTAGAAGTTTGGAGCTAATAAGACCTTTGGTATGCTCAACTTTTCACTCTAAACCTATGAACAGGAATGACTTGTTTAAGTGTAACCCAGTAACTTCACTTTGTAGTTCTTCAGCCCAATAACAGGAAAGCTTACAGGACAGCTCCCTGTCAATGAGGACCAGAACCAGACACATTTCTCACACAAATCATTTTCAGTAACTCCAAAGTCCCTGTCCACTGAATTTCTTGCTCTTTAACACACCACCCCAGCCAACAGCTTCATTAACTGTGGATTCCAGTCTTATAAAGGTCTTGAATGTATCCATAATTTTACCCTGCATGTGCATGCCAAGATACCTTCATAAAGAGGTCTGGAGTTAGTTCTCTACAGAATGTTTATCACCTATCATGTTTTTCCCTGAGTACATGATGTGCATTTGTAGAGTTAATTGCCCCTGGTGCAGTACCCATGTGTTGTCCTTCTCATAATTTCTCTTCCTGATAGGCCTAGCACATTTTTCTACTCTGGTGAACTCTCCCGGCAGATGCTCACCAGCAGAGTTCTAGACCAGGTTTTCCAATGAACAGCTTGTGAGCTACTGGAAGCTCTAAAGTTATCTGTAAGTTAGCTATGCTGTGTGGAGCTCAGACTATTAAATTACAAGGCACTTCAGAAAACAGGAAGGGTGAAGGAAAAGGGTTTGAGGGAAGACCACACAAGGATGTCAGGTCTACACAGAGGCACTATAGATATAGCTATTATATTCTTACCGTGCAGAGGTATTCTTTATTGACAGAGCCATTTTTACAGTACTGCTGGCACCATGCTTGATGCTGTGAGGTGGCATTATTCTTGCATAATATAGTCTTGTCTGATATGGTCACTATTACAGCAGTAATAATATTAGTAGCTCTCAATGAATTTTAATTGAACATAAGTAGCTATTAATACAGAAACGTTTAAAGACCCCTGTTCTAGACTCTGCTGATCTGTATGGTTCCAGTCGAAGTGGCATTTTTTATATCAGGGGTTACTACTGTCCCAATGACCAGCCATGGCTGTGCAAGGCTATAACAACTGGTTGGTTACACCTTGTTGATATTCCTGGGGTACTGGCTTTTTTTACCTTCATTTTCTGTCGGGGAGATTCCCTGCTGTCACTACATGGTAAAATATATATTGTGTGTCATGACTAGGCCCCTTATGATTAGGGAGTGCTTTGTGTGTGTGTATTTAGCCCCCAAAATATAAGATATCCTGAAGGAAAATAGGGTTACCAGAACGTATGTGGTCTCTCAATTGCTGGAAATACTGCATAATGCTTTGTCATCCTTTTGACCCGATCAGCTGTTACAAGTCTGGTGCTGTTTATATGATTCATATCACCTACAGTGGCACAGAGGAGGCTTAGTGTTTGACGTCCACTAAATCAAACCAAATGTAGGGCATTTAGGGACAGTTTGTGAGATACCTTGATGTCCCTGTGAACTGTAGGAGGGAGCGACCCTGACAAGCCAAGATTGTGGTGATAAAGCAAATACAACAAGGAGATTAATGGAATGCTTGAAATAATCTCAGCCACTGTCAATCGCTCAGGTCACATCCGAATGCGTAATTTTTTTTGCCCACCATGCCACGTCAGTGTGGACTCCCATGTGCAAACCAGTCTTCACCGTGCTCCTTATGGGAACAGTCCAGCCCGAACTGCCAGGCCTGGTCCTCCCTAAACTGGAACACAAGCAACTTATGACCGGTTTCACCCTAGTTAGGGCTCTTTAGCCAAGTATAGCTTGGTTCCAGTGGCACAGTGACCCCAGGACCTATGTCTGGGCATACCCAGCACACTCACGATGGCAAAAGCAAAAACAGCAAGGTGATAGATGGACCTAGCCTGGCAAACTGAGCTGGACTGTTCCCTTGGGGAGCAGGGCCAAGACTGATTTGCATATAGGTGGGTCCAAACTGGAATGATGTTGTAAGCTTTTAGGGACAGATCTGCAAATGGGGGTGATTGCTTGACATTGTTCAGCATTCCGTCCATCATCTGCTCTTTTTGCATTTGTCACCCTAAGTAGGAAGGGTATGCCCAGACATGGGTCTGGTGCTCTCTATGCCACTGTTTCAAGCTAGCCTGGCTGGTGAAGGGTGATACTGTTGTGAAGCAACTTTAGCTATTACACATGCATGTCATTTTAGCATAGTCCTCCAGCTTGTGCCCTTTCACTTTAAGGCATACATTTTTGTTATTCTATAATTGTTAGCTGGAGGCTTAGTGAAGATGTTGTTATTATTTTATCAGCTTGTCCTTTACACAAACTTATTTTTTCTGCATGACATTCTCATGCTGTACTCTATACAAGGTTATACATGATAAGTTACGAATTATTGCCGGTACAAAGCGTTCATCATGTCCCCAATTTTTATACAGAGAAGTATACATGTTGTCACATAAGGGCAGTTTTCTCAGACCCCCCGATGTTTTCTTATAAAACACATCATTGCCCTCTACATGACAGAAGGGAATTCCAATCAGTTGCCATTGTACATTCCACATTGCCTTCACAGGTTTCTGCTGAGACCTAATGCAGTCTCTCCCTCCATGTGGAAGAATTGGTGGTAGACAAACAGACCTCTTCTTTGTCTACAGCCACAGGTTTGAGAGATGGAGTTCTCCCGATGGGTCTGATAGGCAGATTAGGGCTTACACTGCCATGCTCTTATAAATCTTAGTAGTTCAGGTAGGGATTTTTAGAACCATTGTTGTAACAATATGGTGGGACTGTTACTATGCTTCACTTTCCTTGTCGCTGCCTTGCTTTTATTACATTTTATCTCATAATTTGCAATACATGCCTTTTTATGTACAATGCAGTTGATTCAGAACCTCGTCCTGCTTCTCTTTTACCTTTGTATGTGTGAGACATGTGACTGAGAGAAAGGGGTAAGATCTGTTCAACCACGATTTCCCTGAGAAATCGGGATGACATGCTAAGGACTGCCACAAATCACCTTTTACTTTTAAGTACTGGTGAGGTGCTTCTAGCTGGCCTGAAGGGTTAGGCCGACAGTTGTCACACGATGTAGGATCAGACTCAATCCCACGTGACCAGTGGTGCTGCCACCCAAATCCAGCAGTCTTGTTACTGTAACAAAAGTCTTTACTACAGTACCCCAAAACCAATCCCAGTTTGCTTGATTCTGGTCCAGGGAGTACTTGGCCTGGTAGTTTGGGCTGGACTGTTCCCATGGGCAGCAGGGTCAAAAATAATTTGCAAATGGCTGGGTCCAAACTGGAATGGTGTGGCGAGCAGAAACAATTATGGATTTAGGCCCAGGTCTGTGACTGGAGATGAATGTTTGACATTGTTCAACATTCCGTTCTTCATCTGTTCTATTTCCAGTTTATGGAGGTACCAAAACTCAAGCACACTTGAGCAGACATACTAAAAGTCACCTCTACCATATATATTAAAAATGCAGGCTCGCTAATGAATCAGATTTTAAAATGTTGATTAAATACTGCACAAGTGATTCTTTTTCCCTTTTCTGAAATAAGCATTAAGGGATGTTTCACTTAAAACAAGCCTTTTCATGTGGCAATATTGGTTTAACCTGTGCAGTAAGTAGATTTTAAAAAAGATGTTACTGTAAAGAAATCATAAATTGCCTATTTTACCATATCTCACTTCTCTGCATGTTTGCTCTAAGGCTAATTTCGTAGCCAATGTAGGGTTTTAAACATTTGAAAACATGGATTATTCTCAAATTTAGTGGCTACAGCCCGGGATTTATGGTTTGTTTTTTAGAGTCTGTCATGTGAGTGATGCAAATCCCCACTGCAACTTGCATGTGGCATATGACGTTTATGCTACTAAACTTCAACTTCATGAATTGGAGTTATTCAATTGTTTCTTTTAGGGGAGGCTAGACCATTTGAGCTGGCAGGGGTTTTGGCAGTCTCCCATTACATAGGGTTGAAATCTAAGAACAAAATTATCTGTGGAGACCATTCAATAGGGTTTTTTTCTCTAAGAACCCTATCCTGTCTTCTCAGCTCTTTTCAGTTACTACACCCCACCACACTTGTCGCCTTGCAATAGCCTACCCATCTTCTCATCTCTTCCCACACCCTACTAAATATCCCATGCCTCATTCACTCTGGAACATCACCTTGCCTCCTTGTGTAATCCCCCTACATTATTTTCTTCTCATGCAACCAAACCTCCTCCATAAACTACTCCCTTCCATTGCTGTTCCTCTTCTGTGTCCCTAACATAGATTATCCAAACCCCTTTTTGCCCCTTGTCCCCGTGTTCACAATATACATCACTAGCTCCCCTCATTGTAAACACCATGCAAAGCCAATACAAACAAACAGACATGCCTCTGATACGTACCTGCAGAATTAGAAAGGGTCTACACAACTGATCTCATCTAGCCTACAAGCAGGGGCAGAAGATGAGCAAGCAGGTGGAGATTGTGGGTCACTTAAGTCAGACCAGTTGTGCCAATAAAGTCTGAGACTGGCCACTAGGACAAGCCAGTGCCTCTCAAAAGCCAGTAACTCTGTATACATAGCAATGACTTACCCCGAACCATACTAGACTCTCATTACAAATGTGCATTTTAGAAATCTCCTCAGTTACCTATAGGCCATTCTATAACCTTTCAAATGCATTACAGTTCAAATCAGGTCCTAGAAGCAGTTCATTTTGAAGTATGCGCTTCGGCCAAAACTGCGTCATCATTGGCCCAGACCATTTCGACCTTTGATCAATAATATAACATTTCCCAATACAAATATATATCTGATTATGCGAATTGCTCTGGTCTTCAAAAATTTGTCTTTGAACCGCCTAAAAATATTGTGAAAGATCTGCGTTACTTTGACAAACATGAATGTCCAGCTTTTGCATTTTTGCTTAATAATGTAATCAAGATTTTTTTTAACTGTTAATTCATTGTGATATTTTATTGTACCGGTCAGAAATTTTCCAAATATAATCTGTAAATGTTGTTGCAGCTGAGCCATTAATTGTAGTTATAACACTGGTGATAACATTGCACTTCTAATGTAGAGAGGCTGCCTGTTGGCTATTGACGATGCTGAGTGTGCAGATTCCGACTAAATACTTTACCGATAACATTACATTACCTGCCTCTTTTTCCAAGTTAATTAGAACGATGTAAAGTTGATGACAAGTTGTGAAGTGTAAACCAGCCATATGGAATTCGTGTTTCATGCACTGAAATGGAAACAATGTCGGTTCCCAGAGAACAAAATATTAGCACTATTTTAGTTTTTCACCGAGTGACACAAGTGCTCTTTGTTTTGTAGAATTCCAGCCTCGACCTGCAGACAGACCGAGAACTGCTGTTAACAGAAGTGTCACCCCCAGGCCGGAAGCCACACGAAACATCCTGCCAACTTCCAAATCTGAAGCACGGCCGTCCTCGACAAACTTAGACCACTTCGATTCCCACACAAACGTGAATAGGCAACCTTCAGTCACTAGATTTGTAGGCCTCGGCCCTACAACAAATGACAGAATGGACGCCAGTGGCAGTTCTGTCATAGAGCAGAGTGCGAAAGTGACAAGCACGAGCAAGAATGTATTTTTATCTGAAAAGGACACCAAAATACAGGCTCGTTTCCGAAATCTGACAACAATCACCAAAGAAATCCTTTCTGATACCAAAACGAAACTGAGCACTATAACAGAAAAGCTACCTGCCCGAAACACTGGTTCTACATTTGAAAGTTCATCAGCAAAGCAAGCATTTGTTAAACGCCCTATCTCCTCTAAACTCACTGACACACCCGAAGAATGGGAAACAGCTGTAACAGTGGTGTATCAGATCGTGACTTGCGCAGATTTCCCGTGCTTTCCAGGGGTGCCCTGTGAACCAAGCCGAGAGAGAGGCTTCAAATGTGGTCGCTGCCCATTTGGATATCACGGTGATGGTGCGACTTGCAAAGGTATTCTGCGGTGTCATCTTTAGAATTCCATCCATAGTGAATGTAGATTTCTACATGCACTTTTTCTTCTGAATGCTTGGAGCATTCCATATTAGAACATTGGAATGCTGGGGGCTCCATTGAAAACAATGGAGTGCTGCGGGCTTTTACTGGCCGGTAAAAGCCCGCAGTGCCAACATTCCAATGTTCGCTTTGTTCACAGCAACAGCTGTGAACAAAGCCTCACGCAGCCCGAGGGGATCTTAATCCCCTCGGGCTCCATGAACATTTTCTTTTTTAATAGAACATTCTGCCCTGTGTGGCAGAATGTTCTAATAGCCTTAGAACCCGCCGTAGCGGGCTCTACCGGCTATTAAAGTCCCTCTCCCTTGTTAAATGCCCTCGCCTTCGGCTCGGGCATTTAACGCGGGGAGCGGGCCTTTAATAGCCGGTAGAGCCCGCTACGGTGGGTTCTAAGGCCATATTATCATACACCAACCATTAAAGGCCCGCTCCAGCGTTAACAAGGGAGCAGGACTTTAATGCCAGTATAGCCAAGCTATGAAGGGTTATAAGGCTACTAGAACATTCTGCCACTAGAGGGCAGAATGTTCTAATAAATAAAACAAAAGCCTCACAGAGCCCGGGTGGAGGGGATTAAAATCCCCGTGGGCTCTGCCTTTGTTCACAGCAACAGCTGTGACCCACATTCCAAGTTCAGAGCTCCAGGCTTTTTCAGGCCAATAGAATCCCAGAGCTCTCCATTGTTTTTAGTGGCGCGCCCAACATTCCAAAGTTCTAATATCTTAAATGACAAGCACATATAATATTTACATCAAAATGTACTGTGAAGTATTAACTTGTCAAAGTTTTGTTATTACTTCATTGCACCTTTTTACATATGCCTGTCACTTACCTCCTTTCCTTTCTACATGCCGCAGCAAACTATTACGTCCAAGCATAGAGTTTAAACTTTGTGACATACGGCGAGTTCTGTGCAAAAATTCACTCACTAAAGGTACAGAGTACACATTTTTTTCTATGAGAAAGTGTCACTTGCTCAGGCATGAGAAGTGATATACTCCTGAATATCCAAGTGCATGTCAAACTAACTTACGGTAAAAGGCTTTGAAAAACAGGACCTAGATAAACAGCATCAATTAGAACTAATTTTCTGACTTTTTCTCCCCCCATATGCATTTCAGTATCAACACTTGATACCTACAGTTAACAAAAATGTTAACTTTAGTTCCCAGAATTTTTAGCAAGACCAGGAACTCATTGCCATAAAGATGAACCTAAACGTAGGGCCACTTTCCCAATAAGTTCACAAATCCCCAGACACACTGGTGTACACTCATGTCTTGTGGAGATTTACTCCTAACTGCCCTATTCACAAAGGTGATAGGTGTATGTGTGTGTAGCCTATGAGTGTCTAAAGTTCACTCCCAGCAATACCTTTGAAACATCTCTTTGTGGCAAATAGTCATGCAAATGTTTATGAAAAATCCTGATTTTAAGATATCTATTGAGGTTTCAGGTTGGAAAATATTGAATTTTCGTGCATTGCATGAGATATCTCTTCTCAATCATCAGGGAAAGAAAGTGCATTTCTAGACACCCACATATTAGTTTTTACTGCAGAAGTGGTGCAGGTCTTCGGAAAGACTATAAAATTACAAGTAAACCTTCAATACAAGTAGCTTAACGTTTTTCCCATCTAAATTGCTAATAATTCACACGTTTGATTTAAGGTTTATTTTTGTGAATTAGATCAATAAAGTTTTCCCAATCCATCTACTCATAGCATGCTATGGCCAAAAAAGAAATGTTCACTAGGGAACACTTCCGTGGACACTTTTCCGTTCTTAACCATGTACAGTGCTTAATTTGTAAAAAAATAAATAATAAGTGCCAGGACTCAAGGTACTAATCACTGGGCCAGTGTTGCTGGCATAACCCACATCACTTTGTACTGCAGGATTAAGTTAAAGTTTTAACATTCTTTAAATCTATATTAAATAGTTTGATGTTCCACATGCTGTTTAAAAATACACAGCGCCACCATATGGTGATTTCTCAAAAATATTTGCAGGTGTTTGGAAATAAACGCAGGCATGTCGAACACCTGAAAAAAACAGCATGAATTAAGCACTGCATGTGGATTAACATATGTACTTTGAACAGGTTCCTAATCTGTGAAACTGTGTCTTGCTCTTTTTATTTACACATGCATTTCAGCTTGTTCCAACAATGTTACATTATCAAGAAACACTCCCATGTGGGTGGGTTGACAAAAAACATTATCTGATCACATAATTTCAAAGCACCTAACACACATTTTCCAGATTTTGCATACTGAAATTGATTTACACAAAGGAATAATGCATGTAAGTTAAAGAAAATGTTCAAAGGCCCTCATTATCACTTACCTTTAATGTGGTAATGCCACACCTTTGTGAATAAATTCCAACATGTCTAATGTGCTCTCCTAGAAGAAAAACATTTCTCCGTCCCAAGAGATCCTTGGTCTTTTGACAACAAAGTAAGAGTCCTTCAAAGAGGTGAACATGTTCGGGCTGTATACATAGAAACTGGTATATGAGTTGGTGTGTCTTACATTTGTACCCTTGCCTTACTGGGGGTGTCAGGAAGAGACCATGAGTAGGTCTGGTTTACACCAGGCTCGCTCCTTGATTTCGCCATTACTACAAGAGTAAGCCACAGCAAAATCTGTGTGAATCAGGCCTCTGTTGCTGCACCTTTCCTTTGAAAGAGAATGTTGGAAGTTGGATAGCATCTGCCCACATTATTACCTCAAGTACCTTTGAAAGTAACTGAAAAGAGACTTTTTTAGATTTCAGTTATTATTCTCTGAAAGGGGTATGTATTCATGATAACAGAGATTAGCACCCAAAGATGGTTATATGATTTAAGTCACCATGTTATCCGTTCACTCTTCTGGCAACATGAATGGGGTCAAATAATAAATTTCCTCTTCAAAGAGTTCATATTCAAAGGCTGCATCTGTGCCATATGTGGTCCATAGAATAGCCTATGCAACTCTTAACAATAAACCTCATCAACAACGAAAGCTTGACACCTTTGTAGCTTTACCCAGATTTGACTTCTATAAAAGTTATGGCAAAGTTTTGTATATCACTCATTCCCCTTTAGGATCTTTTAGTGCTAGGAAGGTGTGAAGGCAGGTGTATGATTTGAAGAGAATTATTGAGGAGTGTGACTGAACAAATTAGCTGTAAAAACTGTTACTTAAGAGGGGCTAGAAAGGACTTCTTCTCGTAAGTCCAGTGGGAGCATTCCAGAGGGAAAAGGCAAAGAAACCAAAAAATGAACACTATGAAGTTTAGCGCTGTCCAAAACATAGGGATCATAAACAGTATTCATCAAGTCTACTGCTCTAGAAGAGAAGTGTCTGATGAGATGGGAAATGAAAGAACCGTGTGAAATATTATATATGTAGCAGTGTACAAGACAGATAATGTTAGAAAAATTCTGGACTGAATGAGTGACCAATATACCTACCTCAAGATGGGAGATTCTATGCAGATTCAGGGATAGGAAGTCACAATCTTGGCAAAATAATTCTAATCTCATTCAGAGCAAAGGAGAAAGGACGTATTATTGCCCAAATATATAACAATTAAATAAGATGCAACTACTGTAGCAAAGGCAGATTGTTGACCTTCAAAAGTAAAATAGTGAGGTACTTTTTGTAATCTCTGTATTTGATAAGTACAGGAATATGCTATCGGAGTATGCTATATCGAAAGCCTAGGAGGACTTTTGTAATGTTAAATCAATCTTGATTTCCAAATGTTTTAGTGAGAATGAGGACAGACAGGGGAACAACTCAAAGTTGTTTAAGCACTATGGCATGTTTCTGAAGGCAATACTGATTGCAAAAGACCTCAACACCAATTTGTATGCCTTAGGCACAGGTGAGGGCCCTTAACAACCTTTAAGGCTATTAGAGCATTCCATCTACTGGGTTGGAATGTTATAAGTTAGAACGAGACAAGCAGAAAGACACACATTGAAATGTTCGAGCTGAAGGTCTGTACCAGCAGTTATGGGCCCTGAGCTACTTCATTATCTTCAAATGGAACTCTTAAAATTCTAATTTTCTAATGTTCCTTAAAGAGTGGCCCCATGTCAACTATGAGTGGCATCTTTGCCACTTATCTATTTGCTTTGGCAAATTTCATGTTTCTTTAACAAAGTGTTTTTAGACCACAAACAGATGCATATGGTCACATTAAGGGCACTGAAACAGGAAACGTTTTCTTCCATCCACATTTTTCAAATACTTTGGCATTCCAATAAATGACATCACAACCTCTACATAATCTATTTCCTCATGAGTACATTACTGTAGCTTAAATTTAAGAACTTAGAAAATATTCCCTGCAGCTAAGTTAGATATGTTGATGTATCTATTGTGTATGTATGGTTATAGTGTACATCAAGATTATATAATAGTCCAGTTACAGTGATTTAGCTGTGATACAGTATGTGTGTTTTAATAAAACAAATGATATATTTTACTGTTTTTCAGCAATATGTAGACAGCCCTGTGGTAAAAATATGGAGTGTGCTGCTCCAAACACATGTCGTTGCAAACCTGGCTATTCTGGATACAACTGTCAAACAGGTACATGAACATAAAAGGACCAACTTTCTGAAATGTAGTAAATAGCCAAGAAATCATTATTAAATTAAAATTAAAATCTTGATTTTACACAGCTCTGTGTCGGCCTGATTGCAAGAATCGTGGAAAGTGCATTATGCCAAATGTCTGTGAATGTCCTCCAGGATATGGCGGTCCTACGTGTGATGACGGTAAAGAAATACTTTCATTTTTTAAGACCAAAGTAATGGATTTTCATATATATAATGTAACAGGATATTTATAATATAAATTACGACTTATGATATAAAGTAGAACTCCTTAGCTTCCTTTCAGTATTGGCAATGAAAAAGCAGAAGGCTTGATTTTCTGCTTCACTTGTAGTCAGATCGATTTCTGCTGATAAGTGTGTCACATACCAGGAATTGAGCATCATATTCAGTCATTCTCCTGTGTATTACAATATTGCAGGGTCTTTATGGTTTCAGATTTTTCAGCCCAACACCAATGTGTGTTTACTTACGCATTTAATGTAGGCAATGTATATTGCTCTAACCAATGCTTAATTTGAGGCCGTGGTTTCCAGTGCGGGGCACTGGCACTTTTCTTTTGGGCTGGCACTTATTTGTCTGCCTCAAGCTTTTACTATGAGCAAAAGACACACATAGGAAAGATGGAGGAAGAGAAAAATGAAAAATGATCACATTATAGAAAGCAGAAAGCTACAGGAGTGAGTTGAAGGGGCAGGGAGTGACTGTAAATGGATTAAAGAGACCCGAGATGGCTTCAGGAGTACGCTGCCTCAGTATTCAGTTCTCACACATTTAATTGCAGCGGCCGCGTATTTTCAAAGGAGAGCTTTTGGCACAGGCACGTTTTTATTTACAAATTAAGCACTAACTCTAACAATGTAAATAAACAGCCACACACATGTGAGGAAAACTGATAAAAATGTTCTATAATGGTCTTGAGTAAGTTGTGGAACTACGCAGAAATCTGTGTTGATGTGAATCACCAGCCTCCATGATGTGTGTCTTTGTTGGCAAATGTACCTTTTTGGCTAGCAAAACGTTATTTCTACAAAGGAAGTAAAAAGTGACTGTTTGCCTGTGCCACTTTGGAGTCCCAGAAAATATGTTTTCAGAGAGAATCATATAAGTAGTGAGAAACTGAAAAAACTGGATTTGCGTGTATATGCTTCTAAAAGAGGAGAAAACACAAAATAGACCAATGCCCTAGAGCTGTGAACACCTAAATCATGGACATCAATTATGGGTAGTTCTGGTTAGCTCTGCTAATGCTATGCTTGACTTGCATTTTGGTATCTTTGTTGCTGCCCTTGCTACCAAAGATGACACACTCAATTAAGGCAGTTTTAGGACTCCTCTGTTTACTTTGTATAGTGTTCACTCTTACTCTTCTGGAAAAGATAGAACAGCTCCAGTGTACTTTAATTATTGTCTTTTTTAGGTCTGGCATAGGGACAGCCTTAGCTGCTTTGACAGTCTCATGTTTAAAACAATCATAATAAAAATACATACAGATACATACGTTACCCCTTTTGTTCAACCCTCTTCATCATTTGGTCTCTTCAAGAGCCATTCACATTTTGCTTCAGCTCACCACAGCCTACAGGATGGAGCAATGGGCCACCCCACTTAAACCATTTTCTCTCTTCAGTGTAAGGATTACATTTTTCTCTTGGACTTGTGTGCGTTTAACTACAAAATAGGCCACATAACTTCTAGGTCTGGGAGGCCAATCTACGCTTTCCTTTCTGCTTCCATTTTATTTTGTTTACTTTTGAGAAGGGACACTTGTGCAATGAACTATGTGTATGTACTTTATTTTTGAAAGCATAAGAATGCCACCTCTGGTTCTGAAATTTCTTTTTGCATGTCTCACACACACACACACAATAAGCTCTTGAGCTATTTGAAGGTTATAGCATAAGACCATTTTTGATGAATAGTCCTATCATCCTCTAGTCTTCCCTTGATGACTTAGATTACAAATTGATTGGAGATCTATTCCTGGATAAAATTCCACTCTGCTGAACTATAAGTGGGCTGGTGTTCCCACACCTGCTTTTCTGGGTGCGGGAACATCAGACCCAACTTTAGTGGCTGTGAATCTTGCTAGTAAAAAAACACTTAAAAATTAATGCTATGTTAACCCCAGGGTAACTTGAAGATGGGGGAGCTCCATTGTGCCAGGCAACATTCTCTGTTTTCCTCAGCCACCCTGTTGAGAGCTGGTGGTAAAGGTGTATTGTAAACTGCATGGGAATTCCATGTGGTATTATGCCTAGTAATTCCTTATTTTCATGGTTACTCTCCATTCTGTTGGTTTTTAACTCTTAATGGAGGGGAAGAAGTGTGGCAATAACGGCCTGAAACAGTAATTCCATCGAGCCGGTGCCTCTACAACTGTTTCCTCCTAGCTCGTAATCAGGCCTTTAATCTGTATCATGCAAACCTTTTTCTCTTTTATTTGCCCTTCTTAGGATTCTGTTTCCCATACTTATGTGAGTAACACAGGATTTTGGGACAACCTAATGGCTTTACAGACACGTAGCAATCAGTGCAGAAAGCTTCATTTGAATTTTAATAATTAATGTGCAGTTTCTATATTATATTTTGCACTTTTCTTCTGTTCTTGCAGCATACTGTGATCCACCTTGTCAACATGGAGGGGACTGTCTGGCTAGAAATGTTTGCACCTGTCCCTTTGGTTTTGTTGGACCACGATGTGAAACAAGTAAGGATGGCTGCACTGAAAATGGATTTGTTTGCAATTAGTGACAGAGTAAAACCTCAGAATAAATATCGGGCCTTATTAGGATCCCATTCAATACAGAGCATAGACTCTAAACCAGTTCATGCTTTTGTATTTCATGAAATTGCACTGTTCATAGTGCAGCCATTAACTGAGAAATATTGGGTCCCGGGCTCATTGTGCCACTGGATTGAAGCTAGCCTGGCTGATGAGGGCCAATACCCGGAAACTAGTTCCAGAATGCTTGTTTCCAGTCCAGTGAGGACCTGGCCTGGCA
Organism: Pleurodeles waltl; assembly: GCF_031143425.1. Lineage (NCBI taxonomy): Eukaryota > Metazoa > Chordata > Amphibia > Caudata > Salamandridae > Pleurodeles > Pleurodeles waltl. The sequence goes on from NC_090449.1 coordinate 981,846,732, forward strand.
GTTCGGGCTGGACTGTTCACATGGGGAGGAGGGTCAAGACTGATTTGATTGCATATGGCTAGGTACAAACTGGGGTGGCATGGTGTGCAAAAAAAAAAAAGATGGATTAAAATGCAGCCTGAGCGATTGCCAGTGGTTGAGATTAATTCAAGCATTCCATCCATCACCTTGCATTGTCTGTAGCAACAGCACTAACTTAGTGATTTTGTTACCTTGGTACTGCACAGTGAACTGGATCATGACTCAGCCATAATGCTCTAACATGAATGTACATGCTGGCTGTAAGCCTATTGGTTATGTCTATGCAATTGCATGGTCTACAGTGCATACATTTAACTCCAAATGTCTCAAATTCTTCAAGTTGTAATGCTTTAGCTGCAAAAAGGACAGCTTGGAAAAAGAAAGGCTCACACAACCACTGCTCAAAGTTTCTAAGCTTGAAGTCTGCAGCTCATGTGATCTCTCAGGAAAATTTCTGAATTCAATGAATGCTTATTTGACTGTGCTGTTACATAAAGGCAAGCATTCATTTCTGTTCAGAAATGGCGCACCAAGGGGCAAATGTACTCAGCTTTTTTTGTGTTCCCAATTCACACTATTGGCACATTTGTGTTTTCAAAAAATCATTTTGGTATGAATGAAACCCAAACTGTGATTGGATAGTAGTTACTGAATTGCAGTTTGGGTTTATGACCAACCACCAATTTGTTCTTTGGAAGGGCCATATTTAGGGTGTCCTTCCAAATAACGAATTGGAATGGTATATATTAATATTTTGTGATCAAATTCTGGTCACAAGTATTAATACTTTAACAACTACAAAGGTACTGGTAAGCCGTTCAGTAATGAGAAGGGAGTCCCCTTAAGACCTCTACACTTTTATGAATGTTAATAAAAAAAGTTTGTTTAAGATGAGGCAATAGTTTACGGGACCACTGCATCTCCTTAAACAAAAAAAAGAAAACAGAAACAATAAAACAAAGAACTTTTCTTTTTAAACCCGGTACCATTTCCTTCCTTTATTAAAAAGCAATCACATGCATCCTGTGATGACTGTGATTTCACAGTAGGTCATCATTTTCAGCCTCCTCATTAATAATCGTGAGGCAGGTTAAATTGCCACCCAATATTAATCGTCCATTTGTGAACTGACCTATTAGTAGATAAGTCATTTTGCAAATCACTACAGTAGTCACATAAATACTGGTCGCAACTTGCAACCAGTTGTAAGTACATTTGTCTCATAGTTATGAAATGGCCCCACGGTGTCCTATGTGTTTGCCTGGTCTGGTTGCAAATCTTCAATGCACACTGTGTACATCACAATCTCCTCCCTAGCCATTTGAGATGTGAGGCTTTATTGTTTAGTGGTCTATATTTTTATTGTTGTTTCCAAAACTATGCTTCCGCCTGCTTCTGAACATTCATTGATTATGTCATATCGTAGTATTCAAAAATATATATATTACTGTTTTCATATGGTGTACTTTTTTAATCCACAATGTTATTTCCAAAAACTAGAAATTACTTTTTCACTGCTTATCTATTTTAATCCTTCATTCAGTGGTTTGCAATCGACACTGTGAAAATGGCGGTGAATGTGTTGCTCCAGAGGTCTGCAAGTGTAAACCAGGCTGGTATGGCCCGACGTGTAGCACTGGTAATTCACGTTCCTTGTTTTTATATTTGATTACGTATTTTTTTTTTTATTGCTCTAATAAAGTCCCTTGTTAATTATTAGACTATGATGAAGTAAATAATAATTGTGTAGCGAACAGTTAAATACCACTGACCTTGTTTGATAACCTGGCTCTGTTGTGTATATTTCCATAATAATATCTTAACAGAAGTTTATGTATTTTTCCTCTCTTTCCCGCAGCTCTTTGTAGCCCCGTGTGCCTCAATGGTGGAACGTGCATGAAGTCAAATGTGTGCCTCTGTCCGAACGGATTCTTTGGGCCTCAGTGTCAGAACGGTAATCTAGACAATGATTCATTTTTTTTCTTGATGACGTAACGTTGTAAAGCTGAATAACTTCACACTGTTCTTCACGTATTTTCATTTGACTTCTTCTTTCTTTACTTCTCCTTTCCTCATGTATTTATCTGTTACGAAGTTCATATGGCTAGATTATAGAAATTGTCCCAGGAGAATGATGGGTGTTAATTCTGTTTTTGAGCTTCTGTGTATTTTTTAGCATAGTATGGGGTGTAAACAATTGTGGAGTCCCTGGAATAGTTCACTTTGAGCAAGTGCAAAGTTAGTACTCAACCCATGCAAACTGGTAATTTCCTGACTGAATCAAATGCGGAAATGCCATTTTCTATGGAGTCTGCTCTCTATTACACATACAGACACTCGAACAAATGGCCCTGAATATATGGCATAACTTTGCACCTCTAAGGGGTTGACACATGCCTAGTGCATTCCTCAGAGTACCGTTTGGATACAGAGGGGCCCGGTCAGCTATGGTGGATACACATGGCGGATACCATAGGCTGTGCACCCTGCCCATCAGATGGTGCTTGTTTCCATGATCTGCACTGTCTGCATTGCATATCCTTATTCTGTGGGGCATCTTTCTTTAATGGAGTGGCTGACCATCGTTTGTCTCAGGTGTACTTCGTTAGGATGAATACTAATGCAAACCAGGACCCTGCACCCCTACCTCAAACTAGCCTCTGGTTTCACTGGACTCATTGGAAGACATGTGGCTGTATTACAGAAATATACACAATAGTGCAACAAGTATTTACAAGAATTACCTTCTTTTGAGGCAGCTTAGTATCAGAGAAGGAGCCACAAACATTGGTGAGACAATGACCAGTGGCGCATGGTACCATTGGTTTCAATCTAAGCACAACCGCTTTTCCACCTAGGAAGAATGTCTAGTTGTCAACCAGGCCCGGCTCTCAACATCATTTCTCATAGAGCCTACTCGCTCAGCCTTGGCCTTGCCGAACATTATTTAATTGCACACCCTTGGCTTTTGCCATTGCAAAAGGCCTAATGGGCTATACCTTTTTTGTTGTTGTATTCTTTTACAAAAGAAACGCCCCTGCATGTTAAAAGCAGACAAGATACTACAGCACTTTTAAATATGTGAACCGACCTATTTAAAAGTGTGAGTTCAGGATGTGTGCATCCTGACCTGACATATTTAAAAGTGCTCTCTTGTATGCTTTTAACATGCAGGAACATTACACTTTAGTAATCAGCTTATATCACTATAATGTGAGGCATTTATTAAAGCTGTTAATAAATGCCTCTCAATGTAGTGATATAAAATAATGTACTAAAATGGAAGGCTCCCTCCTGCACTTTAAAAGCATGCAAGAGACTAGAGCACTTTTAAATATGTCAGTTCAGGATGCATATATTATGTCTGATGTGTGGTTAAACCCTGTGCATTTGTGGTATTATGGTTGCTTATCTAACTATTAGTGCTCAATTTCAAGTATTATCAGATTTAGATTACAACTATAATGTCCTTTGTATTGAACCTAGTGTTTTAGATGTTAATTGTATTGTCTTCTGAATAACTTTAACTAGGAATTGTCAGTATTTGATTGTTGGTTTGTAATATTATTTTTTGATTCCGAGTTTGCACTCTTTGTAATTTTAATATGTCCCCTTCCCTTGACCAATCTGCAAATAAAAATGGGTGAAACAGAGCTCAACAGGGCCTCTTTGAATGTGCCCCATCCGATCTCTCAAATGATTCCAAATGTGGAAGTATGGGTGACAAAACATCTGACCTTCTGCAATTAAAATGAGAACTATTTTTGTACAGTTATTTCCAAATACCTCTGAATAAATGGTCACCAATCTTTATGTGACAAGTGCCTTGCCATCGTTCATTGCCTGATGTTCACCCATTACTGAAATGTAATCTAAAATGTGAGTCTACAGTGTGCACGTCAAAGTATGGATAGTTTATTTATTATTTGTGACCTACAGAGACTCGTTCAAGACCAAACATAAAATGTTATAGCATGCATGCTCAATACTTTCTGGTTGCTCAAGGACTCCCTATGAATTAATAAGCATCAATGACACTTGCAGAAATGAACTTCTGTAATGTCAAACAATAATAACATCCAGAGGTACAGTATTGAAGAGCTTCAAAGGCCCTAGTATTAGTGCGGTTTAATGGCCACATGCAGTTGTGAACATCAATGACCTCATGGACTAAAATCAATTTTGCCTAGCACTGGCAGAACAAATTGGGGTTAACATGAATGGGATTCACTGGCCAATGTTTTGGCCCCAGCAAAAGTGATCATCAGTGGCCCTATGGAATAGTGAATTGACACATCAAATTGATCTGATGTGTTCTCTATTCACTGCTTCATTTTATATACTGTATAACTCTACATCCTGGCCAATTGCATTGGGTGGACACCTGTTGTATGTTGAATGTCACCCTGGGAGTGAAGCTTGTTGTTGTAGTGATTTTTCAATAATTGTCTTTGTTTTGTCCCAAAGTAGTACCAGAGCCTGGATCCTGCACTTGCTGAACTTTGGGAGACAGCTCTAGAAAACTATTATTTTTGTCCACTGGAAACTGTGCTTATAAGGTCACTAGCAATCTAGTTTTTTGTTTGTTTTTCTTTTTTTACTTTTCACTTGCAAGTCCTTGTGTGGATAGTTAAATCAGCTACACCACATGCAAGCCAATCCCTAGCATTAGAAACCATCACAACTAAAATAAGTTCTCCCACTAATTCGTGGAACATTCTACAGGTATATCTCTGTCCACATGGAAATTCTCCAGTTAGAAGATCATCTCTCTATGATCAGTGTTGACATTTCACATACTGATCTGATTGAAAATATTTTGTTTGAATACCTTACAGTCTCCCATTCCTCTATGAAAAACATCCTAGGAAGTGATCCTCAGTTGGAACTGTCTGAGCATGAGCATCAGTTTGCTCAGCTCTCAATACATTAGCTCATATAAAGCAAAGGCAGTCTGGCCCTTTTAAGAAATATAAGGCTTGGTATACCCCTGAGTTAAACGAAATACAAGAGGAGTTCTGAAACATAGAGCACCAAGGCTGAAATGAGTATGCTCCATCCTTAATTTTTTAATGGCAAATGCTCAACCAAACTTGTAAGTCAGCAATCAGATCAGCTAAAGCTTTCGGTTACTCCCATAAAATTCTAAAATTCTGGCTGCCCTGTACTAAAAGACCTGCATGGAACAAGTCAAAGGTCCACTGCCTTATGCAGGCAGTATGTGGCGTCCTTTCATGTCAATATATCCAGAGTTATAGCCTCACTAGCCTTGTGCAGAGACAAAAAGTTCCCCATCATCCAATTTGATAAATTGGTTTTCTCAATTGATGTTCTCCATTGTTACAGAATGGGCACACTGTTCCTGTTAGAAATGGGGTTCCTGGTTGGCTAAGGTAGGTACCTAAGCCAGGCAGGAACCACCACTCTAATCAGGGCAAGGGAGTTACACACTCAAGATAACCCCTGCTTGCCCCCTTGGTAGCTTGGCACGAGCATTGAGGCTTAACCCAGAGGCAATGTGTAAAGCGTTTGCCCATCGCACACACCAGTGATACAATAAATACACCATAAAAGAGACTCCACGCAGGGGTGTATAAAATAGGTTTCTGTATTCCATGTATATATATCATTATACCAAAGTGACGATATTCACAAGTACTGTGTTCGCAACACAAATCCCAAGTCAGTACTCATTATCTTGGTTAGGCAAGAACAAGATTGTTATATATCAAGGCATCAGTCACAGCAAGTAAGTTATGGTAGTAACTGCATGAATCACCATGCAACATAAGGCCAAAGATATCACATTTCATAAATACTATGTAGGTATTCACACAACATAAATCATGAATGTTGCACATAGAATGACATGGCTGTACGATGACTCAATATGCAAGAGGACAAATGATGGTCAAAATATTATCCAGGTAGAAAATATTACAGTACATCCCATACATCCCTAAGTGTCATCATAGCAGTAGGGAGCATGATAACTGGACGCCTTATGCACATATGGTGACCATAATCGTTATCTTGGTACTTCTAGACTCAAAAATTATATACATCCCACAACATCAGTGCAGGAGGTGTAACAGTATACCATATAATGCCCCGAAAACAAACACAGGTGCAGGCCCCCCTGTTCCCATATTAGGTGGATTACAGGAATCCTAAGAGAGAACCTGGTGAGATATGCTACATGCTGCAGGGCTTGGCAGAGAGGACTTCCTGGACTTCCTCACACACCGAGCAGATCAAAAGGCAGCTACGGTGACCACAAAGTGGAGGCTCTGAAGGAGACCAGGCTGCCCACGAACGAGCAGTGCGGCTGCCGAGGGCCTGGGGCACACACAATACTGGTGAGAGCCCCTGGCAGCATGGGGCACTCCTTTTGGAGTTGACCCCGCTACCCTGAACCTCCACCGCTACAGTCTTCTTCCTGGGGCCGGTTCTGTGGACTCTGGCCCACGCTGGTCCCTAGGGCAGGTCCTGCTGTGCTGATGATGGGAGGCTTACTGGTTGCCTTGGCAAAGTGCCGAAGGCTCAGTGTGCTCCAGCCTCGGCCTGGAGTCGTGTGTCAGTTAGGGGTGCCTTTCGAGTAATTCCAGCAGAGCGTGATCAATACACGCTGGGGCACAATATAGTGCTCATACAGCAGCACACAACAAGGGCAAAATACTACATGTTGCTTCTCGTGGGACCATAGAAAGTGCTCCGTCACATGTTTACCCGAAATCTAGGCTGCATGAACTGGGTATGCAGTCCAGCCCTTGGAGAGCACTCGAGGTCACAATGCAGGCAGCCAGCAGCAGGTCAGCTCATTAGGTAGCTATGGAGATGTGGCAGTCCTTCCAGCCACCACATTTGAGCAAGGCTCCCTAATGGCGCATCCTCCTGGCAGTTCTTGAGGTGCCACTGTAGTCAGGTAACAGGCTGGAAGCAGGGCAACAAGGCAAAAGTAATTGAGATAAGTCCTTTGGGCCACCCAGAAGACACAAGGCAGGAGGGCAACATAAGAAGAGCAGTCCAGATGATTCCTTTGCATAGTCCAGCAGTCCTTCTGACAGAGGTTCTCTAAATTCAGGGGGCAAGAGGCCCTCTACTTATCCTCTAAAATGTCTTTGTTCAGGGTGTAACTTCAAAGGGGTGCTTTCAAGTCAAGCACAACACGCTTTCAACCTAACCCCATATCCAGACATCAGTAGGGGCTACTCAGTCCATTGTGTGAGGGCAGGACACAGCCTATTCACATGTAAGGTGTGAACGAACCTCCCTCTCCCCAGACAATGAAGACTATCAAAATGCAGATGCCTCTTCTGCCACACCCAGCCCTTCCTATGTTATAGTTGTCTGGAAAGTATGCACCAAGAGGAACTGTCACTTGGCCCCAGTTGGGGATTGGAGTCAGGCTGAAAGCACTAGAGATATAAGAACAGATAACTGCCCACTTTCTAAAAGTGGCAATTCTAAAATAGTAATGCAAAATCCACCTACGCCAGTAAGCAGGATTTCTCAATACCATTCCTAACATACTAAACATGCCCATGCTACTCCTTACAGATCAGAAGATACTACTTAGACATATGTCAGGGCATTTCCAATGAAATCTTGTGAGAGGAGCAGCACTCACAGTAGTGAGAAACTAAATAGACTGTCACTACTAGGACATATAGTGCATAAAGAGAAATGTGTTACCTTTTACATACACAACACCCTGCCTATAGGGCTATCTAGGACCTATCTTAGGGGTGACTTAGGTGTAGCAAAAAGGGAGTTTAGGCCTTTGCAAGTAGTTTGCACGCCATGTCAGCGTGGCAGTAAACTATGCGTGCAGGCTCTGCAGTGGCAGGCCTGAGACAAGCTTGAAAGGTTACTTCTGTGGGTGGCACAATCAGAGCTGCAGACCAACTAGTAGCATTTCATTTACCTGCCCTGCGCATATGGTATACCAGTTTACAAGGGACTCACAGGTAACTTAAATAAGCCGAACAGGTGTAAGCGAATTATACCACGTTTTACAACCAGAGAGCACATGCACATTAGCACTGATTAGCAGTGGTAAAGTGCCCAGAGTCCTAAAGCCAACAAAAAAAAGGTCAGAAACATAGAAGGAGGAAGGCAAAAAGTTTGGGGATTACCCTGCAGGAAGGACCAATTCAAATAGTTCCAGTATGCCCCAGGCCCACATTTCAAAAGGTGCGCCTGGTGTGGACAGGGGCAGTAGACTCTGTTATGATGTATATGCTCATGTCAGGATGCTTCCATGTCGGCCTGTGTTTGAAAAAGGGACAGAGATCCCCCTGCAGGTGGTTGCAGGGGGTGATTTCTCCCACCTGCAGGCGAATGTCTATGGCCTCCATGGGACCCTCTTTGCCCCTCAGAGAGCTCCCCCCAGGCAGCTTACTAACAATGAGTCACCTTTTTTGTTGTGCACTCTTAAGGGCCTAATTACCTCTGTACCATTGTCCATACTTGGAAGCGGGCCAGGGGCAGAGTCAAAGTGTTTCTCTCATTTGCATGGGGCTACACTCCCATGCATATGAAGGACCTCCGTCTCAAAACAGCACTAGCGCTACATGTGTCCCACCACAATCAGCTTTACAAAAGGGGCTGCACACACATTTATGGCCCCTCCTGTAATGCCATATTGTCCCAGGGGTAGTGGTGCAATCAATGATGTCATTTGACATGTCATGAGTTATGTAATATGAGGTTATAAGTAGTGTATGGCAAAGGCACAAGTTATAGTTAGTTTAATCAACTACAATTAGTGAATTTCAGTGTTTTTTTTTGTTTTTTTAAACAGCTATTTTTATTAAATATATTTATAAAGTTCACTTACATCCCCAAAGGGATAGCCTGGTGCTAGACCTCATACTTGCCCAGTTCCAACCACAACCTTAGAGCGTAAACAACCAAGTCTTCAACATTTTCTGAAAGGCTAACAAATCCTGAGTCATGAGACATGGCAACAATGGTTATTCCCACAGGACTAAAGAAGCCAACAGTTAAAAAAGGTCCTCTTGGCCAAACAGAGTGGTTTATTTTTTTAAAGTTAGGACATAGCGGGAGAACAGCAACCTTCGAGATATCACTATATTTTGACCTTTACTAAGTCAAAAAACGGCTGATCAGATTTACACCACATCACAAAAAGCACACTTTCTGAGTAAAGATGTAGGGCCCCATTACGAGGCTGGCAGTCATCAGACCTCCAGCCTTGCCATTGCAGTCTTACCACCACGGACGCGGCAGTAAAGACTGCCACATTACGAGTTTTGAGGCTTGGCTGAAGCCAAACCTCCACAACACCGCCTGTCGCACCGACATGGCTGGCAGTGTGCACATCCAACCCGGTGGCAGGACCAGCCTCCCGGCCAGATTACAAGGCTGCAGACCGCCAGGTTTTCTGTGGTGGTCACCCCACCACAAAAACCCTGGCAGTCACGTACCTGGTGACAGGAATCCCATTCCTGTTGCCGACACATGCACCCCCAAACAGCCAGACATATGCACATCCCCTCTACACCCATCTGCACACTTACAAACACCTCCCACCCCTTCACGCACATATGCATTCACATACACATCCCTCAGCAAACACATACATCCACACAAACACCCCCACTCACTCGCAAAAATGCAGACACACATCTCCACTCACTCGCACACATGCACTCAGACACCTCCATACACGCCCACATACACACACAAACATTCACATTTAATTACATACAAGCAGGTATTCACCACCCCCTCTGCATACATGCATTCACAGTACACCTCCTTCCCCCCTCCGCATACACACACACACACATGCACCCACAAACACAGACACCCTATCCCCTCACTTTCAGACAGCCACTTACCTTCTCCATCAAGGAGGTCTTCCGGGAGGGGATGGGTCCTGGCGGTCTTGCACCGCCAGCTCCACCACACCTGCAGGACTCCGCCAAGCAGTATTATGGCTTGTAATACTCCGGGTGGAGTCTTACTGGCGTGGCGATGCTGGTGATGCAACCGCATCTTCAGAGTCAGACTTCCGCCCATAAATGGGCAGTAGTCCTTTAATGACTCCTAATATGGCAGCAACAGACCGCCAGCACTGGCAGTCTGATTCCTGCAACGGCTTTGGTGGTCTTCCAAAAAGGCCGCCGAAGTTGTAATGAGGCCCTTAGTTTCTGCCAAATTTGATATAGTTTTGTTCGGCCATTTTGTTTCTGAAGTCATCAAGGAGTTCCATGACCATTTCAAGGAATGAGGCCAATGGAACTCTGAGGTGACTTGCAATATTCTTATCATGTACGGCAGGGGGGATTTTATTCCTTATATAACATTGTCACACCATCACCATTCCCTCAAACCACTGACATAATTAATGCGTAGCTCTTTCATGAGAAAGAGAGAACATGGTTGCAAACATGAAGAATAAAGTAGAATCTCTAGTGCAAAATAGCTGTTAAATATTTGTTGTAAAAGATATTAGACCCAGTTTAATACAAGTGAGTTTTTAAGAAAAAGGCACTGCAGCTCGGAATGTGTAGACATATGCAGATTCTAACTTTTGTATAAATACCTAAAGAGAGCAACAAATAAACATGATGCCATAAATATGTACTTTCTGCTTTTCACTGTACAGCTAGAAACACAGAGGAGAGGAAATAAAACACATATAATTTCTCATAATTACAGAGGTCTAAGCAGTCCTTTTAGACCAAGTCACTTTTAGGAGTGTCAAAATCTATTTTTTATTATACATGATCAAAACATCACTTGCACAGCAATTGTAGCAGCAACTTGTGTTTGTGCGCCTCTTTCAGTCAGAGATGTAAATTATATTGCAAGGACATCTCCGCCTCTGGATCATGGTATTATCCGGTCAGGAATGGTGGAATACATTTGCATCATCAGTACAACGAGCAGGCTTAGTAAAATGAATAATTAAATAAGGCTGACAGAGTCCTTTAGAAGGCTGTGACTGCAAGATATAATTTCTTGAAGTCGGTGCCACCACTGCAGGTCACAAGTCTCCATAACAGTTCTGAGGTAGGGACTTCATTTTGTGGGATGACTTACCTACGCACTTCTATCAACGCAACACCATTTGTAGCTGAACGTTGGCGAATACCCATGTATTTGCAACATGCTGAGAGTTCTGTGTCATTCAAGACACTTCGGTTCACTTCAGTGGCAATGTAGAAATAAATTGTAATCAACACAATAATCCTCACACAGGCTTGAACTGCGGGCCACACAAGTTGAGTGTGATCTAAATTCGAGATGCCCGATTGTTGCTTCTCGTCTGTGGTTGCCGATACAGCTGGCAATTTTGCTAGCACTGCTAGACATTAATCATAAGGATCTATTTGACAGAACCATATGTAGTCCCGTTATGCTAAATACCTGCCAATTAGGAAGGTTGTAACGTTATGCTTGACCTTCATATGGAAAAGCATGTTTGCATTACATGCTTTATACTGGCAATTGTTATTGTTTAAATTAAGGCATTATGTGGGCCATGTGCATTGACAGGATAATATTTAAATGCGTGGTTTAGCAGATTTTCAGCTCATCTGTCAGCCTTCCCTCACATGTCGGAAAAACGAAATCACCTAATTTCGGAAACTGGGAGAAACCATGCAGATTCATTAAATCATTTGCAATATACATTTAATGATACTTATTACCCAAACCTCGTGATTTCAGAACATAGACCTTAGTCCCTTTTTTTGTCTGTAGGGCTGTTTAAACATTGCTTTATGACTTTATGAGTGTGTTACCGTTTTATTTTATTTAATGACGGAGTTGCAGAAAAAAAGACGTGTGCAAAAAGCTGAAGAATGTTTTTAGTAGGTTGTTCTTGTAGAGGTCCAGGCTTAATCCTGCATTTCTATGAAAGAGCTAAGAGTTCTTCAGGCACCCCTGAAACTGAGCAGCAAGTCATAACTACTACGAGAGTAAGTCACAACAAATTCACTGTGGAGCAGGCCCTGTGCGTGTTTATTATCTGTTTGTGTGAGGGGCAAGGCTCAAAATGTACTGCATGCCATATTCAGAGAATAACGGGTGATGTAGTGATCGCCATCTACTGAAAGTCCCAACCTGCCATTAATAACGCTGACAGATACTGAAAAGATACCACTTTGCCCCTTTTCCCACCTTACTCACGAATATTAATTCACACACACTTACAAAAAATGATATTTCCGGGTTCACTCACTTTCTAACTGTAAGTCTCTCAAAATTCTTCAGTTTGCTCTTGGGGGCCTAGAGAATGGACAAGGAGAGAATTGACTGGATCAGGTGCAGCAAGGGGACCATTGGTAAGGACAAAGGTCAAGCCAGTGATAGCAGATGCTGCCTTCAGCAACCCCTAATCGACATCCAAACCCACTTCACTTATTCATATTGTATTTCCCACAATTCCTCCCCTTTACAGTAGTTAATGGCAACCCTGTTTCCTAACTATATACCTCCTTCCTAATCCCTCTACTTTCCTCGCTAATCTCAAAATCCCTTTTAATTTCTATTCCCTATCAATATCGCCCTCTTACACCTTATGAAACGCCTAGTCTACTCAAAATTCTCCAACCCTACCGGTATGCTCATTGTAGAACATCACTCTTTGGAGTGCTGTGTTCTTCAGTCTGCTGTATACACAATATACAAACAGAAAGGCGTACTATATTGTAGGTCTATAATATACATGTGCATAACATAAACCATAACACATACACTGCTAAATCATACATTCAGATGGTTATTATTATCCAACACAATGGTATTCATTTTATTAACCTCAGAAAGATCAGTCTTGCACTGGCCTCTATATCATCGACCTATTCTCTGTTTTCTCCTGCAGCGGTTTGCAACCCTCCCTGCAAGAATGGCGGTCACTGCATGAGGAATAACGTCTGCACTTGTCCTGAAGGCTACAATGGGAAAAGGTGCCAAAAAAGTAAGATTTTGCAAACATTAACAAAAGTACTACTTTTCAAAATGTCCTTTCTGGAGTTGGAATGTTCTTACTGGTACTGCCATCTCTTAAGGTGTCTGCGATCCAATGTGCATGAACGGTGGACGGTGTGTGGGGCCCAACGTGTGTTCGTGTCCCTCAGGGTGGAAAGGAAAAAAATGCAACACACGTAAGTCTATTATTCAAATCTTAACATTTTTGGAACATTTCCCAAAATAATAGTTCTGCTCGAATTCGCATCTGTGAGCTATATGTGTGTCAAGCATTAAGATCTAGTTGCTTTTTTATTTGAGTCAAATTAAGCATTTAGCTAAGGCGTTACAACAATTCATCACATCAGAAACCATTTAGACACATATAATTCAAATGCTGCACTTGCTAGCAGCTGTTTCTGAAACTGACTGGTTGAACCACCCTCTAAGGCCCCAGTCATGCAGGGTGGTGAGAAAATGCATATTTCTGTACATGTGTTACTTTGCCAATGCCTCTTTCAAGGTTAAACAAGAACACACACAAGACCATGGAATGCTCAATTACTGAGTTTGATGTTGCATAGCAAAACTAATGGCAAAAGGTTTTGTAAACGTTTCTTAATGCCAAAACACTGCGAAATGTGATAACCTAGCAGCTAACTTCAACTGTCTGCATTCATTTTATGTATTTGTTTTTACAGATTTATCAAAGCTAGATAAATTATTATAATTACTAGAAATTGAATTGTTTTTCTTGGATGCTTTTTCTTGAGGTACTGGAGCAGTCTCTTTCTCCAAGTCATCAACGAACATTTAAAAGGGCATCTTATTGAGTATTTTCTTGCAACTTTCCATAGTGGTGACTTTTGAGGCAAGGGTTTAAATAACATTAAACGCTGTGGCCAATGTTATTCCTTCGGAAAATGTATATGAATCTTTGCCTACCTTAGGTGTTGTCTGATTCACACTAGTGTTTGTAATCATAGTCTCAGTCAATGAGCCAGCATATCCAGGTAAAAGACTACAATGTAGCAAACATGGTAGGAGTCCTGGCCCTCTGCCTAAATGGTATTTAGCTACAAAATTGACAACTCAGTTGTTCGAAGCCCCAGCTTCTGAGTTTCAATTAAAAACAAAAATGTTTTTGTCTCTAAAAATTCATCGCCTACATGAGGAAGGTCCCACTTTAAAATAAAGAGACGATTAATTAGAGTGCTAGGAGCCTCACTGTCTCTTTTTTCCTCTTTAACATAGCTCTGGTAGTCTGCATAGGGACACAGTTCATTTAATTAACATTTTAAGTAGTTTTGCAGGCCTTGCAACGTGGTAAATATAGCACGGTCTAAGCACTCCTAAAGATAACAAGGCATATGGTTCTGTCTTTCAAAGAGGAACGTCCACAGTTAGTATTTCCAGATGGTGGGGGCACTTAATGGATTGTGTGCACCTGCTATATCTAAACGTTTCACTAGGCATGACTAGGAACAGCTCCTTAAAAAGGAGTTGCAATCATCATATTGCATGATGATGTCCATAGAGCCATAAAGACTTGAATGATAGCTAAAACAAAAGGTATTTACTCTTGTCTATTGCACTCAGCTGAAGGATGAAGAGGATTAACTTTAATATCTATTTTGAACTGGAAAGATGCACATTTGGGCCAAGGAAACCCAAAGGTAGGGTTATCACAAATAATGTCAAAAAAGTGTCTCAGCAGACCAATGCCCCATGTCATAAGCTTTATTTTGTCAATTAGTCTGACCATGTGCTATGCAAGGACCTCATGACAACTGGGTAGCACCTTCCATTGAGGTACCTCCAAAAGTCATCAGGCACTGTTATGTTTTCATGGTGGGAATCAGCTGCCAAGCAGTGCAGCATCTCTTCTCTTCTATCACGTAGACGAGAGCAGCAATGTTCTTCAGATAATAAGACTTGGCCCTACCCCTTCGGAAAGACAATAACAACAATGCTACAATAAGGTTCTACCATCTGCAAACAACACCAAGTATAAAGTTCCCTTGGAAATCCAGTAAAACGTAGGAAACTCAGACAGAAAGTCCAGGGCAGCCACTGTCACAATAGAAGGCAGGTAATGATCCTTTAATGGCCCTGTCAGGGGGATTCCATTGATGGCCACAGGGAGTAAGTGGCTGAGCAGGTACATCAGTGGCTGAGCAATTGGCTTTGCATGGCAGTCAGTGTCCAGTCTGGGCCAGACAATAGTTTTAGCAGCAGGGTCTGTGAATGTGTAGCAAAGTTGAGGGTTTGTCAGTGGAGGGGACAGTTGGCCCAGAGGATTTTCTAGAGGGTTAATAGCCTGATTTAGATCTTGGTGGATGGGTTACTTGTCACAAACGTGATGGTTATTCCGTGTGCTGTATTACAATTTTCATAGAATACAATGGAATCGTAATACGGCGGATTGAATATCTGTCATGTTTGTGACAGAGTAACCCCGTCCGCCAAGATCGAAATCAGGCCCTAAGTGTTTAACAATATCAATTAGTGGTTGAGTAAGGGAGTCACTTAGCTAGTAGGGTGAACTCGAGAATGAGAAGGGGTTAACAGTGGTTGATCTTGCATAGTAAAGTACTGATAAGGAGAAGCCAAACATGGACAGGATAAGTAAGTTAAAACCAGTGCACTAACAGGGGTGAGTGGTTTTGGCAAGAAAGATAGTTAGGGGGCCTGTGAATTTGCAGGAGTTGTCATTGGTAGGGCAGCTGGATGATATAGGGAGCCGGTGGCCTATGAGAACTTCATTAGGTTGTTAATGAAGAAAACGTTAAGAAAACAAAGTCAGTGACTCAGGCCCATATTTATACTTTTTGACGCAAAACTGCGCTAACGCAGTTTTGCGCCCAAAAAATTAGCGCCGGCTAACGCCATTCTGAAGCGCCATGCGGGCGCCGTATTTATTGAATGACGTTAGCCGGCGTTAGCCGCCGGCGCTGTCTGGTGTGCGTTAAAAAAAACGATGTACACCAGGCAGCGCCGGCGTAGGGGGAAAATGGCGTATGGGCGTCCACAAATGGTGCAAGTCAGGCTGAGGCAAAAAAATTGCCTTAACCCGATTTGCGGCATTTTTTTACGACGCCCATCCCCCACAGAAATTACTTCTGTCGCCTGGGCATGGTCATTGGGCATAGTGGCATGTAGGGGGGCACAAATCAGGGCCCCCTATGCCACAATTTTTTTTTTTTAAAATACTTACCTGAACTTACCTTAATGTCCCTGGGGTGGGTCCCTCCATCCTTGGGTGTCCTCCTGGGGTGGGCAAGGGTGGCAGGGGGTGTCGCTGGGGGCAGGGGAGGGCACCTCTGGGCTCATTCTGAGCCCACAGGTCCCTTAACGCCTGCCCTGACCCAGGCGCTAAAATCCGGCGCAAATGCGGGTTTTTTAGACCCGCCCACTCCCGGGCGTCATTTTTGCCCAGGAGTATAAATACGACGCATATGCATCGGAGTCATTTTTTAAGACGGGTACGCCTACCTTGCATATAATTAACGCAAGGAAGGTGTTCACGCAAAAAAATTACGCTAACTCCATGAACTTTGGCGCTAGACGCGTCTAACGCCAAAGTATAAATATGGAGTTAGTTTTGCGTCGAAAAAAACGACGCAAATTTGGCGCAAACGGAGTATAAATATGCCCCTCAATATGTAATTGGGTGACCACCAGGAGAAAGTCACTCTCTAAACAGGGAAGTCAGCATATGAGTATTTGAAGTCTGTAGTAGGAGAGGGATATTAATGTCCCATATGAGAAATCCTTTCAGGAGTCGGGGACTTAGCAGTTGGGCTAAGATTTTCAGTGGCCATTCATGGTGAAGATTATGTTTGAAAGGGCATGTTGATTGCTGTGTAACAAATTATGTGTGGTTGACAATTTGGAGTAAATGGATCAACAATATTGATCTGATAAAGCACAGTGACTGGTCTGTTTGATTCAGGGACTCGAATGGGAGAGGCACCAGTCATGCAATTGATTGCCACTTTAGCTAAGAGAATCAGTGGCTGGTGGCAGGGTTCCATAGTCTGTTGCTGAGTTGCAATTACTGAGAAGGGTAGATCAGGTTTTTAGTTGGGAGAGTTGGTGGCTGGACATTATCTAGACATAAGAATTTACGCTGGACAAATGGAATTAGTCCCTGAACAGCTGGAATCACTGGATAATATTCAGGTTGATGGAAAGTGTGCTATTGGAGGAGCAGGCAGGTCAGAAATTATTTTTGCAAAGAGGAATATGTACAAGGAGAGCTAAGGGAATAATGACAGTTAGTGCTGTTATATTAAAAAAATGATCCTGTGGAGGAGCTAGAGCATTGAAGAAATTGACAGGATGTTTTATATAAACAAAGTGACCAGTTATGTTGTATCATTCAAAACGTTTGCAATTATCTAGGGTTTCAGCTATGGCTCATTCTCTTCCTGGATGCTGTGGATGTATGAGGCTGGCTGTAGTATAGTGCTCCAACTAACAGAAGGGCAGCTGTTCAGGTCTGTGTAGAGACGAAAATAAAATTGAGTGGCACAAAGGAACTAATGCAATATGTCTCTTATGTGCCCACTGTCTCAACAATAGATGTATTTCTTCTGCTTAGGGTGCGCCCTTGCATCTCTTACAGAACAAATGGCAAGGTGATGAAAGTAATGCTTGATTTAATCTCGAGTGTCATTAGCAATTGCTCAGTGGCACAACCTAGTCAGCTCTAGAGAACACAAGATCAGTTTTGTTTGTTTAGGCCTCATCAGTGAGGTAAAGCTTGGGTTCTGTGTCACAGTGAGTGTGGGACCCATAGCTGGGCACATCCTCCACACTTAGGGTGTGTAATGTAACTCTCAGCCACTTCGGGCTGCATTTCAGTCCACCTTTTTGTGCCTGTATCTCTTACTACAGCTCACGTCTTCTGTGGTATGGAGGAAGCAAACGGAGAGCAAAACATTCAGTTCACTTTGTTGACAATAAGAAACCTTCCAATCCTAAGTTCATTGCTGGTCCCAACAATTAGCACTGTATGTAGAAAATAAAAGTTAAATATTTTACTTAAACCAAAAAATTGCTATCCCAACAACCACGAATTGTCTAGATGAATGCGAGCCACAGTGCAAATATATAGGTAACTTACAACCTTCATTCCCATTATATTTAAATGTAAGTCAAATCCAATCAAAATTGCAAAAAAGGCCATTTAGGCAAATATATTGAGTTTGGTGAGAAAGGTAATATTTTATATGATGCATCTGAGGATGGCATTTATGGTGAACTCTGTTATCATATGTGTTCTATGCTGTCATACGCTGTGCATTGACGAGGCAGAATTTTTGTAGGTTTATGGTTTTCATGGGTATGCTTAACGTCCCTTCGATTAACTTCCCTTCTACTGATATGTTTTCTGGAATTCTCTCCAGCCTGAGAGAAGATTCTCTAGACCTTCTGACACTAAGGTCTTATGAGCTGATTAAGAGTTTGTTGGAGAGGGTACTCTCTAGCAAAGGAGTGCTCTCCCTACCAAACTCACTGTCTGTCCACCTAATTTAGAGGTGGGCTGACCACCAGGTTTACACACATGCAGTAGGAGTAGAGGCCATCATGGGTAAGTCATCTGATTGTCCACCCTACTTAGAGTGGAAGGTTGGATGGCTTTTTATTTTACTGTCTGTCACCATCAGGCATATATTGGTGGTGAGGGACAGGGAAAAAAAAAGTTACCCCTTCACCATGGAAAACATCCATGGTGTCAGTAGTTTTTTTTTCCCAAAAAAATAAGCACCTGCTTTGGGATTTAGTTTTTGGAAATAAAAATTGGAAAAGTTTGCCATCTGGCCATCAAACATGAAAATTCCATCTGCCAAACTCCCAACAGTGTGGCCGCCACCTATGCAATGCCCTCCTCGCAGGAGCTATTGTGGGTTTGCAGGTAGGTTGGCAGGCGGAAACCTAAGTGTACATTGCAATGGTGCTGGCCAAATGCATGGGCAGTGCAGGGGCCTCCCTGTTGCCCCTTGCACCTGTTCTCTGCCAGCCATTTCATGGCAGTGTTACCTCCATGAAACCGCTGGCAGAGAACAAGGTCATAATCCACAGGGCAGGCCCTGGCAGATTACGACCCCTGCCACCTCCAGACCACCGGGATCCAAGATCCTTGTGGAGCTGTCAGTTCCCTGGCAGTCCGACGGCCTGGGTTGTAATGCGGCGGTTGGGCCACCTCATTGGCAGCAGTCCAGACCACCACCACGAGTGGCCATTGCTCAAGGTATGAGCATGAGCAGAGATCCCAGTTGGAAGCAGCCTTCCATCACATTGCAGTGAAACAAATATTTTAGCGATCTTGGTGATTGTACATTTATATTTTAAAGTGTACATCAGAATAAATGGGGATTATATCAATACTGACTTTTTTCTTGACAGTGCTGCCATTTTGATTGATAGGAAAGTTTGAAATTTTTCTATTGAAATGTGCTAATGTAGCTAAGGAGTCTGTAATATTATTTCTTAATATTATGCTATGTTGTGTTGTTTGATGCCATTGTGTTATGTTCTGAGATCCGAACAGCACTGCATTCTCATTAGCATTTGGTGGGTAATCATTAGGCATTGAACCGAACCAGTTGAGGGTCATGAAAGTGTTTTGTATTTGGGTTCAAGAAAACCCCATAAGCATGTGGTAGGACTACACTATATCACCTCCTTTTAAGTGTTCTTCTTTGAAACAGACGAATTAGCCCATGTTTAAGAGGTCTTAGGGTTATAACACTGAATTCACACAAAGGGTCTTTGTTGTACCAGTAGGTAGTATTGATTGCATCCTTTCACACCCCTTCATTAAGCACTCTACATAGCCTGCCACCAAACTAGATCAGAACTGGCAGTGCACACTGCTGATATATGTTGAGATTTTTGTGGTCACAAGAACAAATCCTGAAAATTCTAACCCAGCCTTTTCTTCTTCCAAAATTCATGAACTGTCATTACATCTGCTATTTCATTGTCCTTAGGATAGGAAAACCAATTGCATGGAGAGTTAATGCTAGTAATATGCTGCCTATGGTTGTTAGGATCATTTATTAATTATGCTATTTTCATAAGGGTGATTTTATTTTTGTGTGAAGCTATTCTGAATAAAATGCTAGTAAGTTATGTGCCTACCTTTGAAATCTATGTTATGTAGGATATGCAAGTTGCATTTCATACCCCTCGCTGGCTAATTCATCCTTTGATACTACCAATGGCATTTAAATACATAGCGGTTTCTAATGGGTGATAATAGTTTTAAATCAAATGTTCCTGCTTTACTGATTTTTCTGTTTGTATATGTTGTATCAATATATGACAGACATTATAAAATTATCAAAGTACACAGGCAAACATTAGTAAAGAGACAAAATAAAACCTAACACTGTTAAACTTTTAAGACAAAGTAGCAAATCTGAGCATGAGTTATGTGAGTATGCTGCAGCAGAGTCAGTGAGTCAGAGCATTTGGGATCAAGACACCTAGCCTGATGCAGTATTGCTCTCTTGATGGGGTCCAAGACATGTGGTAGGGATTGCTAAGTGAGTAGTGTGCCATGGTGGTGTGGTTTAAGGGCCAGGCAATGGCAGCCGGGTATCAACCCTAGAATCTGTAGTTGGGCACTGTCAGAGACTCCGTACCGCCTCTCTTCACAGAGACACCTACTCAACCACAGCCCAGTGAACAACCATGCTTTGCCACATTTCATGCAGACCCTCTATGATAACAAATCAAACGGAAATTTAGTTGGCTCTGTACACCTTTTCTAAACCTGGGGCTTGATTAATCTTTGTCTGAGTTCTGAGGGGTAAAGAGACACACAATAAAATTCTCGATACAAATTACAGTGTAACCTGTTGGTCATACATTAAATTTCAGAGCCCAAGAAAAAGTTTAAAAGAGTTTTATTGCAGACTCAAAGTCTAACTTACATAAATGAGTCTTGAAACCTTGGTATGCATGTACAAAATCACCAAAAGAGAAATAAAGCACTTCACAACATTTAATTTAATCAATATGTGCAGATCCAATATTTCAATAGCAACAATACAGAAAATAAGGAAAAGCTTCTGGAGATATGAATCCAAACTCAAATTATCCTGCCTAACCATTAGATCTAAATTTCTAACTATTCTAAACACTAAAGGGATTTCAGGAAAAGTGTCAGCACTACAGAACTTCTGTAGAAGTCCCTGTTTAGAGAGTTGTAAGTAGCATGAAGCCACTTAAAGAAAAAAAAGGTGTGAGGTCTGCACCTCAGAGAGGTCTGCTTTGATCAAGGGGCAGGGGAATCTGAATCTACAACTATCTAAACATTCTTGATTATTCCAGAAGCTGACATCACAGCCAAAACCTTCTACTAAACAACAGTTCTGTAAATCATTTGTTGAATTGACAGTTGAGCTTTTTGAAACTAAATCAGTTAAACCTTGGTTCAATCCCATGCTCAGGAATTTCAGATGGGAGTTCTGCTGGCATATTCAAACTACTCCTCTCGACCTTCGTAACACGTCTTCTCAGGCCTTCTTTTTCTTCTTTGCACAATGGTATCCTTATTAGCCAAAGACTCATACCATTGCACCTGCAGCTTAGGAAAATATGCAATAAAACAGTCTTTCACGTTGAGGATTAGAAATACAACAAAACTCAAGCCTTCACTCTGGCCAAGCTAAAACAACATGAATACACCTTTAGTTTACTTGATTTTCCACACGTTTCGCATGGTGAATATAAAATGATTATGAAAATAAAATTTCCCAAATACTATAACATAAACGTACTGAAAAACAATGAATAAATGTGGTTTACATTAAAAGTTATATTCATACTTGCACTTGTATACATTTCAGTGTACCACATTATATGGCAAGTTATTTTCACATGTCTACATAGGAAAATACCCACTCCTTTATTTCATGTTTATGAAACATTATGGCACAGCCAAGTTATGCTCTCGTAAAATGCACACTACCACTAGTATTCTTAGTAGGAGCAGTAATAGTAGTAGTAGTTGTTGTAAAGTCAATATTTTATAATTATTGAATTATTATTAGTAGCAGTATTTTGAGTACTTTTGTTAATATTGTAATTAAGCATATTAAATTAGGAGACAGTGTTGTGATGCATAAGTATCATTAAACTTTTACAAAGATGTAAATTTTTCAGAGAAATAGGCTTAGCATTCTTCCCTCATCTTTACCTCACCACGTACCTTTGTCCCAATTATAATATTGTTTTTGTCCATGCATCTGTTTCAGCTATCTGTCTTCAGAAGTGCAAAAATGGCGGGGAATGCATTGGACCGAACCAATGCCATTGTCCTCCAGACTGGGAAGGAATGCAGTGCCAATCTCGTAAGCTGCTTTTTAGAATTTGCACTTCCCAATGTTCCTAGAAATTTGCAAAAGTTACTGTCTGATGATATGTGTAATATTGTCATTGAGTATCTTTGCTTTTAATTCTTAAATGTTTTATTCTGCCCTTGTTTAACAGCCTTGTGCAACCTAAAATGTCTTTATGGCGGAAAGTGTGTGCTGCCTAATGTTTGCTCATGTCGCCATGGATACACAGGAGCAGTCTGTAATAAGAAGTTGCAGGTAATTGATATTTGGATTATCAGTGCAAATCATTTTCATGTCTTTTCGTATATATGTACATATGAATATGAACGTTTATGGAGTGAACCATAACTGAAAAATTTCAGGGATGTCTGATTTTTATTTTGGAACCATAATGGCCTTTAAAAAAAGGGAATCGTCACCCAGTGACAGATGTCAGTACGGAAGAGGTTGAAGGGAAAAAGGACCTTTGAAAACCCAGCAGTAGGACCCTTATTCAAAGCTGATGCCATTTACACCTCTTAAAAAATAAGCATGTAAAAGGAAGTTTCATGAAAAAAGACATTCTATGACTGGTGTTATGTTATGTTGTTATGCTATGTTATGCAGATTTGTATAGAATAGTTTATCATTTGTGTGGGTATCCAGGAGCTTAGAGTAGGAGTGTAGGCCTGGTGGTGCTCTTCGTTGAAAAGCCAGGTCTTCAGTTTCTTGTGGAAGTTCAAGAGTGGAGCTGCAGTCCTGATGTGTCAGGGAGTTTGTTCCAGCTTTTGGCAGCAATGTAGGAGAATGTGTGCCCAGATGTGTTGCTTCTGTGGATGCAGGGCTTTGTGTGAGGGAAAGAGAGGTGAAGCGTAGCTGTTTGGAGGGTTAGTAGAGTTGGCCTTGTTTGTTGGGGAAGGCTGGTCCAGTGTTGTGGAGGGCTTTGCAGGCATGGATGAGCAGCTTGAATTTGCAGCAATTCTGAATGGGTAACCAGTGCAGTTCTGTGAGGTTGTGAGTGAAGACAGCACTTTGGGGGATGTCTCAGGTGAGTGTGGAGGCAGTGTTTTGGATGGTTTGGAGTTGTTGGGTGACTTGGTTTAAGGTACCGATGTAGAGTGTGTTGCATTAGTTTAGTCTGCTGGTGACGATGGTCTGGGTGACCGTGTGCTTTGTGTGCCTGGGAGCCATTTGAAAATCTTGTGATGCATTCTGAGGATGTGGCAGCAGGATGTGGTCACAGCGTTACCCTATGCCAAAGGGTAAATTCTATTCATCATGAAAATTTAGATTACACAGTTTAGGTGAAATGATTTCTCAGAAATGCCATTCTATGAACTTGGATTTCTATGAAATCACATACAGGGTGTCTAGACTCCAGTTTCAACAAATCTCAAGTAGCTGAAAATCAGCCAGATCTGCCTTTGAACTTGGAAGTACCAAACTCTGACCTCTAGAGGGCAGCATTGCTTATCTTCCATGTTTATTCGCTGCCTTTTGGATTATCACAATGTAAGCGTATAACAAATACCTGACCTTTTTTTTCAAAGAAAAGACATTGTAATAAACATGCAATCACTACTTAACAACTGCACTAGTTTGGTCCACGCACAAAAAGACATAAGTAAATACCAAGTAAATGCTGTGGAATATAGGCCTGTAATTCCTACTTTGTTTCTTAGTTGTGTTTGAATGGAAACTTCACTTAAATCTAACTAGAGTTTTATTTGTAATGCTACGTCACTTCTAATATGGAAGAGATTTAAACGTATCTAATTGACACCTAAAATCTGCATTAAAATGCAGAAGAGTTTAAAATGAGCAGAGCAGCTTCATAGCAGGAGCAGCTCGTGGGATGTGGAAAGGAGTGGGTGGTGCGTGAGGGGGCACTTACCTTCTCCACCCCCCAACCGTGCCACTCCTCAGCGGCATGCAGGCACAGGATCCCAGCCTGCCCTGCAACCAATCCCAACGCTGCTCAGAGCAGCATCAGGAATGGCTATGAGCGCCCAGCCAGGGCGCTCCCAGGCACACTGAGAGCCTGTGCAAGCTCTCTCCAGCCCTGCAACTGTGTGGAGAGAGCACCCTGCACACCTGAGATGGCCGGCCAAACATACATGCGCAATGAGGGGAGTGCTGGGCACTCCCCCTCACTGCTGGTCACCCCGTGGTCCAGCCCGGGGCTTGTTTATTATCGTTTTCCTTTAAAGGCTGCTGTCAGGGGGGGCGACGCTCCTCTGCCCTAATTGAGGAGCCGCCCCTGATTTATAGCCAATAAAGACCAGCACATTAATCAACAAAATCTGTACACATTTATTAAAAAACTCTGATCATTTTACAAAGCACCAGGCCTTTCTGAGGCTACCTCCTTGTTGGCAGGTTCTCGGTGCAGCATCAGGGTTAACCATTTCCCTGGAAATGGAAAAACAACATTGTGCTTAATTAGTAATAAATCATGCTGGGTAAATTGGCATATATAATGTGTGTGTCTTTGTACAGATCAAGCCTGCACTTTGTCTAGCACCCTTGCACGTTGCTCTGTACATTACCTACTGTGGTAGAACGAAAGTAACACATGCATTTTGGCAGAGAAATTTTTCAAACCAAGGGTCTGTTGTAAGCAATTATTGACATCAATACTTCTAGAATACAGAGCACACAAGCTCAAATATAACTAGAAACGAAAACACCATACAATTGAACCCATGACTTTATCAATTAATTATTAGTTTGCTGACAATGAATTCTTGCTTCACCAATACTTCAGCGCACGGTTATTATTGTTCACTTGCAAGGCGTGCAGCACAATCTTGGTGTTGCCCAGCTGTAGTGTACAGATGAGATGAAGCAATGGATGTACTCCTGCTGTGTGGTGCTGTGCTGTATGCTGCATGGATGAAAGTGATAACCCACTGAGCTATCTTAAGCAAAGTCCACAACATAAAAAATCAGTGAATGCATTTTGTAAACAATGTTAGAAATCAGCTTCTGTCAAATTTTGTTGAGGCTCAAATTGCGTAAGCATTGACTTTCAGAAGTTGGGAAAACAGGATACCATGGAAGTGCACAAAAACGTAAACACTGACAAAAAGAAACATTAACCACATACAATCAATTATAGTCGTTATCCATGGACAAGTTACTCGACTGCTAAGGTGCTGTAAATACACTTCTGGTTAGAGTTTACAGAGGTACACAGGAGGTTGCATCTCACATCTTCCGAACATGTAGCAAGTAGGGCTCAAACCTAGGTGGGGCTGAATTTTGTCCAAAGCCTTTGACATATTCCTTTTCTTTGGCAAAGCAGGGCACTCACAGTACTTTGTATGTGAGTTCGAAAAGAGCAGGTGTGTAATTTGGTTAGTAATATTGGGGGGTGGGGGATCTTCAGATTTCCCAACAATCATGTGGGTTAAAATATACATTATATGAGAAGCAGGATGGGGGGGGTTTAAGGAGCAGTAGGAAGGGAGTGTGGAGTGGATTGTTGAGGTACCTAAAACTCAGTATTTTGTAAAATAAACCATTTTAAGACCTTTAAAACAGTGACAAGTATGTGTGTTTGCTGGTGTGTGTATGTACAAATCCCAAGTGAAATCAGACAATAACCTACTGTAGGAAGTTGGCTCTGTATGTGCTATTTCAAAGTAAGGAATAGCATGCACAGAGTCCAAGGGTTCCCCTTAGAGGTAAAATAGTGGTAAAAATAGATAATACTAATGCTCTATTTTGTGGTAGTGTGGTCGAGCAGTAGGCTTATCCAAGGAGTAGTGTTAAGCATTTGTTGTACATACACATAGACAATAAATGAGGTACACACACTCAGAGACAAATCCAGCCAATAGGTTTTTGTATAGAAAAATATCTTTTCTTAGTTTATTTTAAGAACCACAGGTTCAAATTCTACATGTAATATCTCATTCGACAGGTATTGCAGGTAAGTACTTTAGGAACTTTAAATCATAAAAATTGCATGTATACTTTTCAAGTTATTGACAAATAGCTACTTTAAAAGTGGACACAGTGCAATTTTCACAGTTCCTGGGGGAGGTAAGTTTTTGTTAGTTTTACCAGGTAAGTAAGACACTTACAGGGTTCAGTTCTTGGTCCAAGGTAGCCCACCGTTGGGGGTTCAGAGCAACCCCAAAGTTACCACTCCAGCAGCTCAGGGCCGGTCAGGTGCAGAGTTCAAAGTGGTGCCCAAAACACATAGGCTAGAATGGAGAGAAGGGGGTGCCCCGGTTCCGGTCTGCTTGCAGGTAAGTACCCGCGTCTTCGGAGGGCAGACCAGGGGGGTTTTGTAGGGCACCGGGGGGGACACAAGCCCACACAGAAATTTCACCCTCAGCGGCGCGGGGGCGGCCGGGTGCAGTGTAGAAACAAGCGTCGGGTTCGCAATGTTAGTCTATGAGAGATCTCGGGATCTCTTCAACGCTGCAGGCAGGCAAGGGGGGGGTTCCTCGGGGAAACCTCCACTTGGGCAAGGGAGAGGGACTCCTGGGGGTCACTTCTCCAGTGAAAGTCCGGTCCTTCAGGTCCTGGGGGCTGCGGGTGCAGGGTCTCTCCCAGGCGTCGGGACTTAGGATTCAAAGAGTCGCGGTCAGGGGAAGCCTCGGGATTC
Source organism: Pleurodeles waltl (assembly GCF_031143425.1). Lineage (NCBI taxonomy): Eukaryota > Metazoa > Chordata > Amphibia > Caudata > Salamandridae > Pleurodeles > Pleurodeles waltl. The sequence goes on from NC_090449.1 coordinate 981,873,660, forward strand.
CCTCTGCAGGCGGCGCTGTGGGGGCTCAGGGGGGACAGGTTTTGGTACTCACAGTATCAGAGTAGTCCTGGGGTCCCTCCTGAGGTGTTGGATCTCCACCAGCCGAGTCGGGGTCGCCGGGTGCAGTGTTGCAAGTCTCACACTTCTTGCGGGGAGCTTGCAGGGTTCTTTCAAGGCTGCTGGAAACAAAGTTGCAGCCTTTCTTGGAGCAGGTCCGCTGTCCTCGGGAGTTTCTTGTCTTTTCGAAGCAGGGGCAGTCCTCAGAGGATGTCGAGGTCGCTGGTCCCTTTGGAAGGCGTCGCTGGAGCAGGATCTTTGGAAGGCAGGAGACAGGCCGGTGAGTTTCTGGAGCCAAGGCAGTTGTCGTCTTCTGGTCTTCCTCTGCAGGGGTTTTCAGCTAGGCAGTCCTTCTTCTTGTAGTTGCAGGAATCTACTTTTCTAGGGTTCAGGGTAGCCCTTAAATACTAAATTTAAGGGCGTGTTTAGGTCTGGGGGGGTAGTAGCCAATGGCTACTAGCCCTGAGGGTGGGTACACCCTCTTTGTGCCTCCTCCCAAGGGGAGGGGGTCACAATCCTAACCCTATTGGGGGAATCCTCCATCTGCAAGATGGAGGATTTCTAAAAGTCAGAGTCACCTCAGCTCAGGACACCTTAGGGGCTGTCCTGACTGGCCAGTGACTCCTCCTTGTTGCTTTCTTTGTTCCCTCCAGCCTTGCCGCCAAAAGTGGGGGCCGTGGCCGGAGGGGGCGGGCAACTCCACTAAGCTGGAGTGCCCTGCTGGGCTGTGACAAAGGGGTGAGCCTTTGAGGCTCACCGCCAGGTGTTACAGCTCCTGCCTGGGGGAGGTGTTAGCATCTCCACCCAGTGCAGGCTTTGTTACTGGCCTCAGAGTGACAAAGGCACTCTCCCCATGGGGCCAGCAACATGTCTCTGGTGTGGCAGGCTGCTGGAACTAGTCAGCCTACACAGACAGTCGGTTAAGTTTCAGGGGGCACCTCTAAGGTGCCCTCTGTGGTGTATTTTACAATAAAATGTACACTGGCATCAGTGTGCATTTATTGTGCTGAGAAGTTTGATACCAAACTTCCCAGTTTTCAGTGTAGCCATTATGGTGCTGTGGAGTTCGTGTTTGACAGACTCCCAGACCAAATACTCTTATGGCTACCCTGCACTTACAATGTCTAAGGTTTTGTTTAGACACTGTAGGGGTACCATGCTCATGCACTGGTACCCTCACCTATGGTATAGTGCACCCTGCCTTAGGGCTGTAAGGCCTGCTAGAGGGGTGTCTTACCTATACTGCATAGGCAGTGAGAGGCTGGCATGGCACCCTGAGGGGAGTGCCATGTCGACTTACTCGTTTTGTCCTCACTAGCACACACAAGCTGGCAAGCAGTGTGTCTGTGCTGAGTGAGAGGTCTCCAGGGTGGCATAAGGCATGCTGCAGCCCTTAGAGACCTTCCTTGGCATCAGGGCCCTTGGTACTAGAAGTACCAGTTACAAGGGACTTATCTGGATGCCAGGGTCTGCCAATTGTGGATACAAAAGTACAGGTTAGGGAAAGAACACTGGTGCTGGGGCCTGGTTAGCAGGCCTCAGCACACTTTCAATTGTAAACATAGCATCAGCAAAGGCAAAATGTCAGGGGGCAACCATGCCAAGGAGGCATTTCCTTACACAACCCCCCCCCAAACGAAAGAGGATGAGACTAACCTTTCCCAAGAGAGTCTTCATTTTCTAAGTGGAAGAACCTGGAAAGGCCATCTGCATTGGCATGGGCAGTCCCAGGTCTGTGTTCCACTATAAAGTCCATTCCCTGTAGGGAGATGGACCACCTCAACAGTTTAGGATTTTCACCTTTCATTTGCATCAGCCATTTGAGAGGTCTGTGGTCAGTTTGAACTAGGAAGTGAGTCCCAAAGAGGTATGGTCTCAGCTTCTTCAGGGACCAAACCACAGCAAAGGCCTCCCTCTCAATGGCACTCCAACGCTGCTCCCTGGGGAGTAACCTCCTGCTAATGAAAGCAACAGGCTGGTCAAGGCCATCATCATTTGTTTGGGACAAAACTGCCCCTATCCCATGTTCAGAGGCATCAGTCTGCACAATGAACTGCTTAGAATAATCTGGAGCTTTTAGAACTGGTGCTGAGCACATTGCTTGTTTCAGGGTGTCAAAGGCCTGTTGGCATTCCACAGTCCAGTTCACTTTCTTGGGCATTTTCTTGGAGGTGAGTTCAGTGAGGGCTGTCACAATGGATCCATATCCCTTCACAAACCTCCTGTAATACCCAGTCAAGCCAAGGAATGCCCTGACTTGAGTCTGGGTTTTTGGAGCTACCCAGTCCAGAATAGTCTGGATCTTGGGTTGGAGTGGCTGAACTTGGCCTCCACCTACAAGGTGGCCCAAGTAAACCACAGTTCCCTGCCCTATCTGGCATTTGGATGCCTTGATAGAGAGGCCTGCAGATTGCAGAGCCTTCAAAACCTTCTTCAGGTGGACCAGGTGATCCTGCCAGGTGGAGCTAAAGACAGCAATATCATCAAGATAAGCTGTGCTAAAGGACTCCAAGCCAGCAAGGACTTGATTCACCAACCTTTGGAAGGTGGCAGGGGCATTCTTTAAACCAAAGGGCATAACAGTAAACTGATAATGCCCATCAGGTGTGGAGAATGCTGTTTTCTCTTTTGCTCCAGGTGCCATTTTTATTTGCCAGTACCCTGCTGTCAAGTCAAAGGTACTTAAGAATTTGGCAGCACCTAATTTGTCTATGAGCTCATCAGCTCTTGGAATTGGATGAGCATCTGTCTTGGTGACAGAATTGAGCCCTCTGTAGTCCACACAAAACCTCATCTCTTTCTTTCCATCTTTGGTGTGAGGTTTGGGGACTAAGACCACTGGGCTAGCCCAGGGGCTGTCAGAGCGCTCAATTACTCCCAATTCCAGCATCTTGTGGACTTCCACCTTGATGCTTTCCTTAACATGGTCAGACTGTCTAAAGATTTTCTTTTTGACAGGCATGCTGTCTCCTGTGTCCACATCATGGGTACACAGGTGTGTCTGACCAGGGGTTAAGGAGAAGAGTTCAGGAAACTGTTGTAGGACTCTCCTACAATCAGCTTGCTGTTGGCCAGAGGGGGTGTCTGAGTAGATCACTCCATCTACTGTGCCATCTTTTGGGTCTGATGACAGAAGATCAGGGAGAGGTTCACTCTCTGCCTCCTGATCCTCATCTGTTACCATCAACAGATTCACATCAGCCCTGTCATGGAAGAGCTTAAGGCGGTTCACATGGATCACCCTCTTGGGGCTCCTGCTTGTGCCCAGGTCCACCAGGTAGGTGACCTGACTCTTCCTTTCTAGCACTGGGTAAGGGCCACTCCATTTGTCCTGGAGTGCCCTGGGAGCCACAGGCTCCAGAACCCAGACTTTCTGCCCTGGTTGGAACTCAACCAGTGCAGCCTTTTGGTCGTCACACCAAAACTTCTGGAGCTGTTGGCTGGCCTCAAGGTTTTTGGTTGCCTTTTCCATGTACTCTGCCATTCTAGAGCGAAGGCCAAGTACATAGTCCACTATGTCTTGTTTAGGCTCATGAAGAGGTCTCTCCCAGCCTTCTTTAACAAGAGCAAGTGGTCCCCTTACAGGATGACCAAACAGAAGTTCAAAGGGTGAGAATCCTACTCCCTTCTGTGGCACCTCTCTGTAAGCGAAAAGCAGACATGGCAAGAGGACATCCCATCTCCTTTTGAGTTTTTCTGGGAGCCCCATGATCATGCCTTTTAATGTCTTGTTGAATCTCTCAACCAAGCCATTAGTTTGTGGATGGTATGGTGTAGTGAATTTATAAGTCACTCCACACTCATTCCACATGTGTTTTAGGTATGCTGACATGAAGTTGGTACCTCTGTCAGACACCACCTCCTTAGGGAAACCCACTCTGGTAAAGATACCAATGAGGGCCTTGGCTACTGCAGGGGCAGTAGTCGACCTAAGGGGAATAGCTTCAGGATACCTGGTAGCATGATCCACTACTACCAGGATATACATATTTCCTGAGGCTGTGGGAGGTTCTAGTGGACCAACTATGTCCACACCCACTCTTTCAAAGGGAACCCCCACCACTGGAAGTGGAATGAGGGGGGCCTTTGGATGCCCACCTGTCTTACCACTGGCTTGACAGGTGGGGCAGGAGAGGCAAAACTCCTTAACCATGTTGGACATATTGGGCCAGTAGAAGTGGTTGACTAACCTTTCCCACGTCTTGGTTTGTCCCAAATGTCCAGCAAGGGGAATGTCATGGGCCAATGTTAGGATGAACTCTCTGAACAGCTGAGGCACTACCACTCTCCTAGTGGCACCAGGTTTGGGGTCTCTGGCCTCAGTGTACAGGAGTCCATCTTCCCAATAGACCCTATGTGTTCCATTTTTCTTGCCTTTGGACTCTTCAGCAGCTTGCTGCCTAAGGCCTTCAAGAGAGGGACAGGTTTCTTGTCCCTTACACAGCTCCTCCCTTGAGGGTCCCCCTGGGCCTAAGAGCTCAACCTGATAAGGTTCAAGCTCCAAAGGCTCAGTTCCCTCAGAGGGCAGAACTTCTTCCTGAGAAGAGAGGTTCCCTTTCTTTTGCTGTGTTGCAGTTGGTTTCCCAACTGACTTTCCTGTTCTCTTGGTAGGCTGGGCCATTCTTCCAGACTCCAGCTCTACTTGTTCACCCTGTGCCTTGCACTGTGCTCTTGTTTTCACACACACCAGTTCAGGGATACCCAGCATTGCTGCATGGGTTTTTAGTTCTACCTCAGCCCATGCTGAGGACTCCAGGTCATTTCCAAGCAGACAGTCCACTGGGATATTTGAGGAGACCACCACCTGTTTCAGGCCATTGACCCCTCCCCATTCTAAAGTAACCATTGCCATGGGATGTACTTTTCTCTGATTGTCAGCGTTGGTGACTGTGTAAGTTTTTCCAGTCAGGTATTGGCCAGGGGAAACCAGTTTCTCTGTCACCATGGTGACACTGGCACCTGTATCCCTCAGGCCCTCTATTCTAGTCCCATTAATTAAGAGTTGCTGTCTGTATTTTTGCATGTTAGGCGGCCAGACAGCTAGTGTGGCTAAATCCACCCCACCCTCAGAAACTAGAGTAGCTTCAGTGTGGACCCTGATTTGCTCTGGGCACACTGTTGATCCCACTTGGAGACTAGCCATACCAGTGTTACCTGGATGGGAGTTTGGAGTGGAACCTTTCTTGGGACAGGCCTTGTCTCCAGTTTGGTGTCCATGCTGTTTACAGCTATGACACCAGGCCTTTTTGGGATCAAACTTTTTACCCTTGTACCCATTGTTTTGTGAAGAGGCTCTGGGCCCACCCTCCTGTGCAGGTTTTTGGGGGCCTGTAGAAGACTCTTTACTATTTTTAGTTTTGGTTGTCTCATCACCCTTCTGCTGGGGAGTCTTTGTGACCCCTTTCTTTTGGTCACCCCCTGTTGAAGTCTTGGCCACCCTTGTCTTGACCCAATGGTCCGCCTTCTTTCCCAATTCTTGGGGAGAAATTGGTCCTAGGTCTACCAGATGCTGATGCAGTTTATCATTGAAACAATTACTTAACAGGTGTTCTTTCACAAATAAATTGTACAGCCCATCATAATTACTTACACCACTGCCTTGAATCCAACCATCTAGTGTTTTCACTGAGTAGTCTACAAAGTCAACCCAGGTCTGGCTCGAGGATTTTTGAGCCCCCCTGAATCTAATCCTATACTCCTCAGTGGAGAATCCAAAGCCCTCAATCAGGGTACCCTTCATGAGGTCATAAGATTCTGCATCTTGTCCAGAGAGTGTGAGGAGTCTATCCCTACACTTTCCTGTGAACATTTCCCAAAGGAGAGCACCCCAGTGAGATCTGTTCACTTTTCTGGTTACACAAGCCCTCTCAAAAGCTGTGAACCATTTGGTGATGTCATCACCATCTTCATATTTAGTTACAATCCCTTTAGGGATTTTCAACATGTCAGGAGAATCTCTGACCCTATTTATGTTGCTGCCACCATTGATGGGTCCTAGGCCCATCTCTTGTCTTTCCCTCTCTATGGCTAGGATCTGTCTTTCCAAAGCCAATCTTTTGGCCATCCTGGCTAACTGGATGTCCTCTTCACTGGGGCTATCCTCAGTGATTTCAGAGGTGTTGGTCTCTCCTGTGAGGGAACCAGCATCTCTGACTATTATTTTTGGAGTCAGGGTTTGAGGGACCCTGTTCTCCCTAGATAGGATTGGTAGGGGGGAATTGTCCTCCAAGTCACTATCCTCTTCCTCTGAGTTGCCACCCTCAGAGGGGTTGGCCTTTTCAAACTCTGCCAAAAGCTCCTGGAGCTGTATTTTGGTAGGTTTGGGGCCCATTGTGATTTTCTTTATTTTACAGAGTGACCTTAGCTCCCTCATCTTAAGATGGAGGTAAGGTGTGGTGTCGAGTTCCACCACAGTCACATCTGTGCTAGACATTTTGCTTCTAAAAGTTGGAATATTTTTTAAGAATCTACAACTGGTTCTAGAATCTAATTCAAACTTTTACAAACTTTTAAACTCTAAAAGAAATGCTAAACAGGATCTAACACAAGGCCCTAGCAGGTCTTTTAAGAATTTAGAAAACTTTTCAAATTGCAAAAATCAATTTCTAATGACAATTTTGGAATTTGTCGTGTGATCAGGTATTGGCTGAGTAGTCCAGCAAATGCAAAGTCTTGTATCCCACCGCTGATCCACCAATGTAGGAAGTTGGCTCTGTATGTGCTATTTCAAAGTAAGGAATAGCATGCACAGAGTCCAAGGGTTCCCCTTAGAGGTAAAATAGTGGTAAAAATAGATAATACTAATGCTCTATTTTGTGGTAGTGTGGTCGAGCAGTAGGCTTATCCAAGGAGTAGTGTTAAGCATTTGTTGTACATACACATAGACAATAAATGAGGTACACACACTCAGAGACAAATCCAGCCAATAGGTTTTTGTATAGAAAAATATCTTTTCTTAGTTTATTTTAAGAACCACAGGTTCAAATTCTACATGTAATATCTCATTCGACAGGTATTGCAGGTAAGTACTTTAGGAACTTTAAATCATAAAAATTGCATGTATACTTTTCAAGTTATTGACAAATAGCTACTTTAAAAGTGGACACAGTGCAATTTTCACAGTTCCTGGGGGAGGTAAGTTTTTGTTAGTTTTACCAGGTAAGTAAGACACTTACAGGGTTCAGTTCTTGGTCCAAGGTAGCCCACCGTTGGGGGTTCAGAGCAACCCCAAAGTTACCACTCCAGCAGCTCAGGGCCGGTCAGGTGCAGAGTTCAAAGTGGTGCCCAAAACACATAGGCTAGAATGGAGAGAAGGGGGTGCCCCGGTTCCGGTCTGCTTGCAGGTAAGTACCCGCGTCTTCGGAGGGCAGACCAGGGGGGTTTTGTAGGGCACCGGGGGGACACAAGCCCACACAGAAATTTCACCCTCAGCAGCGCGGGGGCGGCCGGGTGCAGTGTAGAAACAAGCGTCGGGTTCGCAATGTTAGTCTATGAGAGATCTCGGGATCTCTTCAACGCTGCAGGCAGGCAAGGGGGGGGTTCCTCGGGGAAACCTCCACTTGGGCAAGGGAGAGGGACTCCTGGGGGTCACTTCTCCAGTGAAAGTCCGGTCCTTCAGGTCCTGGGGGCTGCGGGTGCAGGGTCTCTCCCAGGCGTCGGGACTTAGGATTCAAAGAGTCGCGGTCAGGGGAAGCCTCAGGATTCCCTCTGCAGGCGGCGCTGTGGGGGCTCAGGGGGGACAGGTTTTGGTACTCACAGTATCAGAGTAGTCCTGGGGTCCCTCCTGAGGTGTTGGATCTCCACCAGCCGAGTCGGGGTCGCCGGGTGCAGTGTTGCAAGTCTCACGCTTCTTGCGGGGAGCTTGCAGGGTTCTTTCAAGGCTGCTGGAAACAAAGTTGCAGCCTTTCTTGGAGCAGGTCCGCTGTCCTCGGGAGTTTCTTGTCTTTTCGAAGCAGGGGCAGTCCTCAGAGGATGTCGAGGTCGCTGGTCCCTTTGGAAGGCGTCGCTGGAGCAGGATCTTTGGAAGGCAGGAGACAGGCCGGTGAGTTTCTGGAGCCAAGGCAGTTGTCGTCTTCTGGTCTTCCTCTGCAGGGGTTTTCAGCTAGGCAGTCCTTCTTCTTGTAGTTGCAGGAATCTACTTTTCTAGGGTTCAGGGTAGCCCTTAAATACTAAATTTAAGGGCGTGTTTAGGTCTGGGGGGTTAGTAGCCAATGGCTACTAGCCCTGAGGGTGGGTACACCCTCTTTGTGCCTCCTCCCAAGGGGAGGGGGTCACAATCCTAACCCTATTGGGGGAATCCTCCATCTGCAAGATGGAGGATTTCTAAAAGTCAGAGTCACCTCAGCTCAGGACACCTTAGGGGCTGTCCTGACTGGCCAGTGACTCCTCCTTGTTGCTTTCTTTGTTCCCTCCAGCCTTGCCGCCAAAAGTGGGGGCCGTGGCCGGAGGGGGCGGGCAACTCCACTAAGCTGGAGTGCCCTGCTGGGCTGTGACAAAGGGGTGAGCCTTTGAGGCTCACCGCCAGGTGTTACAGCTCCTGCCTGGGGGAGGTGTTAGCATCTCCACCCAGTGCAGGCTTTGTTACTGGCCTCAGAGTGACAAAGGCACTCTCCCCATGGGGCCAGCAACATGTCTCTGGTGTGGCAGGCTGCTGGAACTAGTCAGCCTACACAGACAGTCGGTTAAGTTTCAGGGGGCACCTCTAAGGTGCCCTCTGTGGTGTATTTTAAAATAAAATGTACACTGGCATCAGTGTGCATTTATTGTGCTGAGAAGTTTGATACCAAACTTCCCAGTTTTCAGTGTAGCCATTATGGTGCTGTGGAGTTCGTGTTTGACAGACTCCCAGACCATATACTCTTATGGCTACCCTGCACTTACAATGTCTAAGGTTTTGTTTAGACACTGTAGGGGTACCATGCTCATGCACTGGTACCCTCACCTATGGTATAGTGCACCCTGCCTTAGGGCTGTAAGGCCTGCTAGAGGGGTGTCTTACCTATACTGCATAGGCAGTGAGAGGCTGGCATGGCACCCTGAGGGGAGTGCCATGTCGACTTACTCGTTTTGTCCTCACTAGCACACACAAGCTGGCAAGCAGTGTGTCTGTGCTGAGTGAGAGGTCTCCAGGGTGGCATAAGGCATGCTGCAGCCCTTAGAGACCTTCCTTGGCATCAGGGCCCTTGGTACTAGAAGTACCAGTTACAAGGGACTTATCTGGATGCCAGGGTCTGCCAATTGTGGATACAAAAGTACAGGTTAGGGAAAGAACACTGGTGCTGGGGCCTGGTTAGCAGGCCTCAGCACACTTTCAATTGTAAACATAGCATCAGCAAAGGCAAAAAGTCAGGGGGCAACCATGCCAAGGAGGCATTTCCTTACACCTACTTAAAGCACCTGTCCCCACATATTTACTACAGATTGCATTTATTAGGGAGGTGCAACACCCCAAACACCCCCCTATAGCTACGCTCTGGCAAAGAGTCCTTCAAATCAATATGTTCCGCTTATTTGTACCATTAATTTTATGAGCTCAGGGACAATGCTTTTTATTGCACTTTCTGAAAAAGTAAAATGTTTTCTCCTCTTTTAGGTGTACAGTCAACATGGTCAACGTGGTTGAATAAGAGCAGCTAAGTAACCCAGACTCCAAAGTAAAACACCAATGTAAATGGAATTGTCCATATTGAAAAGGGGTTCATTCAGAACTGAGGGTGAAAACCTAATATGTACACCAAAGGCTAGTTCATGAAGCATGTCCTAAAGATAGTAACAATCAGTAAAACTATGTCTAATATTTAAAGAACTGACTTGCAATGGCATACTTAGCTCAGACATGTAGAATTCAGTGTACTATCATCCACTCGACTCGTAGAAACACTACCTCAGACTCTGAACACGTTGGCAATGTTAACAATGTGCACTTTGTGTGTTTATTGCAATGGGTTTTTTCACCTTTGCATCTATAATTGTGAATAAAAAGTTATCATATTTAAACAGTGATAGAAGCATGTGTTGTCCTTCAGCACGTAATCTGTAATCTCTAAACTATTTTGGGCATATTTGTTCATCATTCATGTTTTACTAAGTGGTACCATGATAAAACGTGTTAACGCCCCTGAGAGACATAATTTTAGACACTGCCTTTATCAAATTAAATATAAATATTTATTTCTTTTAAAATATAATTTTCAAACTTTTCTTTGAGGGGAAACAAATGTCTTTTTATAAGTGGAATGAAATACAATCATATACAACCTAAAAATAGATTTATACTTCTCCCAGCATTTACGGCTGTGCACTATACATATATTTCTTTTTTTTTAAACTGGCCTGTGATCTTGTTGAACACTGTTGCATCAGAATAAATAAAAAAAATTCAAATTTGTATATAAATAACTATATTATAAACAGAATAATTGGTGTTTGTGATGCTCTCTTTTTAACATTTTATATTGGAGTACGTTATGTCAAACAACATATATGTAGAATTTACTATTTTATAAAAACAAAAAATAATCTCAGATGTTCTACACTTGCCTTATTATAAAATGTGTACACGAGGAAAACATCTCGAAATTTAATTTTCTAGAATGTATAAAAGTTACTTTCTGGGAAAAAAGACAGAATAGAAAGTTAACTCTTTAATCTGTGACAAGGTGTGTTTGCATTTTGAAACATCTTATTATCATTAACTAAGAGCATGATGCATCAAATATCATAGCAAAGTCAATGTTTACTTGAAAATAGGAGACTAGTAAGGTACAGTTTTGAAAACTTAACTGGCATCGCCTATCACTCAGTGACGCTTGAGTGTAGGGGGGTTGTGTTCTTGTATAGCAATCAAACTGTGTAATGTTATTGCACAGGGAGATTTCATCCTATCAACACCAGCCTACTGGAAGGAAGATATTTTTTCTTCACAAAATCATCTTGCTCAGAGAAATTAAAAAGGGGATAACATATACTGTTTAGGTGAAAATCCATAACACTTATTTGCAAAGGCTTAGTTCTGTAATATTCCACCACACCACAGAATCACCATTATTTGTAACATTAGTTCTATTATTGAGTAAAACCTTGTTTCTTTTATCATTCAGATAATACACTTTAATATCACTGCAATGTCTTAAAACCTCGGTATAGTATCATTTACATTTTCTTGAAGATCCGTATTATTTAGAAATGAAGGTTAAATTGATAAGACAAAGATAAATGTTCAGTGATACCATGAAGCTTTACTATGGGGCTAAAGGCCTGTTTTAAGTAATAAATTTGCAATTTAAAGTGAGAAATCTTTAAAGTCTGTTCTGCATCTTGTTTTAGTTTCTAAAACAGACTGGAAAAACAAAATGCAGGCAAGTCTATGGAGAATAATGCCATGTGGTAAGGACTAGATAAAACAGAATATCCATAAGGATTGAAAGAGTGTTTTACTTTGTGCACACCTTTTTAGAATAAAGACATATCACCTGCAGTGTAAGTTGAATAGAAAGTAGATATAACTTTTCCTAGTTTATTTCTTTTGTCAGTCTGACTTGGGACTTGTCAAAATGTAATATATCTGCAAAAAGATGAAGAAGTGAATTGATAGAGATAAACATGACATTTTCTTCTGTCATTCATACAGTACAGATGCTGCTTTAAAAAAATATTTAACAATACCTGACTTGGTGATTATGGTAATGTTACCTGTTGTTTCCAGTAAGCACTGTTACTAGGATATGCCAAAAGCGTGTCTGTTAGTTAAATGTATTTTATTCTTTAAGTTAACTTTTTGGTAAATTTGGATTTATGTAAACCAATCAACAGCAAATGTAGAATTGTGACAAACTATACGGATTGCAAACATATACCTGGGTGTAAATACCAAATGCATTTAAACATATGTACATAGGCTGTTGTTAATTCTTTGTTAATGTTCATTGTGGTATTTGAATATTATGTCTGTGTATAGTGAATCAAATCATGAACATTACAATAAACTCATTTTTGGTAAAAACAAAAATGTATTTTTGTTATGCTCTTCCTCAGTTTCTGCACTCCTCATTCTATATAAATTTTTGTGGAAGTATTTTTTACAAAGCTGTCCCTCTATCATTGCTACCTTGGAGTCAAAACTATTCATCAATGGGTTCTCACTTTCTGTGTTCTCGCAGGGTGCTACATTATTTGTGTCCTCTCATGTACTTCAGTGTTTCACAGAAGGTAGTTTAGGAGCTAACCACCATTTGTAGTGGGATACTGTTTTACAGTCTATGCAAAGCATGTGAATCTACAGCAAAGTGTGCTACAAGCTAAAAACTTTACTTACCATGTAAGTATCTGCATGTAGTGCTGTAAATCCACATTCACCCATCCTCCACCCAGAAGCATGTGGGACTATTTGTAGATCTCTTTATTAAGAATCCCCTTTTTCTAATGCATATGTGCACCGTATTGCATTCACTTGCCACTCCATACTTCCATCAACCGCTGTGCAAAAATAAATCTAAAGTGACGTCGCTGCCTATGTACCTTTCCAACTGAAGGTGGAGTCACAGCACAACCTATGACTTGAAAGATTTCCTTTAAAGAAAAACAACTTGAAAACATCTGAACCCAAGATAAGATGGCAAAAGTATGGGAAGCATGTGAATCTACAGTATTACATGCTATGAACAGATGCTTACAGGGTAAGTGAAATGTTCCTTTTTGTGCCCGTTGGATTTGGGGCAGTAGATGACTTGATGGGACAGTGATGCGCATCTCAAGGACCACCCTCTCCCTGCTAATCACAATTAATCATATGTTATTGGCTTAACTCTGCAGAATCCTTGTTATTTTATGCCTGGTGTTAGCTAAGAACGTTTATTTTTCCAAAACGGTTCTTAAAAATACCTGAATTTAAATACAATCTTAGACGGGCTTCAGTCAGCTCTCTCTATCGATTGGTCTGCTGTAGGGTCATTCACAATTTGCTTCATCCTAATTCAATATAAAGCATATGGCAATGGGTCAGCCTCTTCAACCATTGGGTCCCTTATGTATTACTCCATTTTAACTATGCACAATATGCACATGTTTCAGAAAAGTATCCCCATTCAGTTCCAGTGTGTAGTATATGAATATCCAAATTTTCATAAAACATAATCTTTTCTTTAATTTTTTTTTTTTTTTCAAGAGACCATTAGCTACTTAAACACTTCTATGGGGCACTCGCTTCATTCTGTCTGGGCACTGCTGGTGGCATCCTTCTTTAAAATGCCTCTGAAACCTTTCCATTATGGCCACCCATGTATTCACAAAAAAGAAATGAACCAAAATGAAAAGTGGCCTATAAAATGAGAAAACAAAGTTAAACACTGGCAATTGGATCCAGCCTTGGAACTGTAGTGAACAACTTTTCAGGTGGATGCACATATGATCAGGAAAAATGTTGGCTCACAGGGCAAGAGAGATAATAAATGAAGCGGCCTGATCTATTGTTGCACAACTCATGCTGTTCAAAACAGAAGCAGAGTTTGAATGACATTAGACCAACACAATGACAGGCGAAGGCTAATGTGAAGTCCGTCTATGGATGTGTATATGTATGTTTGTGCATGTGTGTTTTATGTATTTTTAATGAATCTTATTGACTACAAGAAACTGGCAGACAACTAAACCTGGCAGGCGCTCCTAGAAGATCCAGCATGGATTATTATCACTCTACAAATTGTCTACCCTTAAGGTTTGTCAAAGTCGGTAATCAAAATTAAAATCCTTGCCTACTGAAGTAATCTGTGACACTCTATGTAAGGTAATACCTGTCTATAGGCTTTAAAATGGTGCATTAACAATCTACCCTTAAGGTCCTATTGACTTCTATGTACACTTTTTATAATAAGTATGTTTAGGCTATTGCTGTTGAGACATTTGACAATTAACAAAAGAGTATAATTTATATAAAGAAGTGGAAACAATATGTATTTATATAGAAGGCCACACCGTCCTTTGTTTCAAGTACATCAAAAAACTGGAGCCCTACTGAGACATGTGGGCCAATTCTGCTATTTGGGAAAAAGCACAAGGCATTTTATTGTTTAACCCTCACCCACCAGGGTTAGCCCTTGGTGGCATGCTTGATCACTGGGTTCTGCTGTGGAAAATGAAGGGGTATAGGAGCTGAGGGGGTTCTTAAGAGGATGAAAATACCTGTCTAGTAGGAAAACTTTGTTGTATTTCTTCCTCCAAATGGTATGAGTACAACGGTTAACAAGAGTAGAAAGTGTGTTTGAATTTAATGATCCTACCTTCTAAATGGTCTACATGTTTCAAGCTACCCTTCCCTGTGGCTTTCGTCAGGACCAAGGAATACACAATATGTTAAGACTTCACACACTCTGCATGCACAAATAAACCATACACCTACTTAGTGTCTTGTTCTGTGTTCTCTGCGACATAGAAACAAAGAATTAGCCTGCTATTGTAAACAGCACATTCCGAGAGATTATGTGCTCAGAAACAGTGTGGCTGACATGGAGCAGCATGCATGTAACCAAAATACACCCTGATGTAGTTATAGAAAGGAGGCTTCTCAATATAGTGTTATAGTGAACACATTTATTAAATCAGTGGTAAACCTTTGTGAGCAGGCACTCAAATACAACACAATACATAAAAAGGAGACTCCACATACATATAAAAAGCAATATTATTGCTTCATAGGTCCTCCGGTGGCAAGGCAATGTCGAGACGGGCCACTCACCTGAAAAGCAGGATATCTGCAGGGGCGATGGTATGCCCCGACCTCCTGGCATGCTTCACTCTGCTATTTATAGCCAATTAGGAAAGCAGTTGAGTTTCCACATGTGGATGAGTCACCACACCCAATTAGAAGCACATGTCTACACCACACCCAATTAGAAGCACATGTCTACGCCTGCTCACATTAGCAAACAAGCATTGGTAAAACAAGCATTGATAAAAATCAATTGTGTAACACAGCACATTATGTTTACTTAGAAACATGAAGGTTTAACCAAGAACAGAGATATGATTTAACCATAATCCCTGGGAATGCTGACAGATAATGTAGGAGGCACCTTGGGGATTCCTGACAGGCAAGCCTGTAGTCGCACCCTGCATGAATAAAATATAAAGAAGATACTTTCAGCATTCTATACTCACTACACGCAAAGCCTATGTGAGTAAGAGAATGAGTAGAATGAGAAGGGGTTGGGAGCTGGCAATGGTGGTTGCATTGCAACGTAGCTTTACATATCTTTTTGAATCAAGTTTCTCACATACAGTAGTATGGTACATATCAGGCCAATATAGATTCTGACTTCAAGACTGCACTGTACATATTTAGGCAAAATTAATGCATAAATTGCAATGCCATTTTTGGATACTACAGAATTGTGGAGTTTGGATGATGTTTAGGTTGATGGGGCAAAATGTATTGTTGAATAGCTATGGTTCTTTATGTATTTGTTAACAGGAATTCTGACCTGCCAATGGTGCTTTACTTAAGGGGCAATAAAGATCCTTGCCCACCAGTGGTGCTTTACATACCTTCACAATGAGGTTTGAGTGGCAACATTGGAGTACATAAATAGACAGCTTAGAAACTGTTGAAACAAAGTTTACTTTGCATACTATGGCATACCATGGCCTCATGACAGAACCTGTTATTCAGTGAATAACACTAATGTGTGAGGCCTAAAAGTATCCAGTAAGTAATCAGTATTGGAATTCTAGCAGATGCCCGAGTACCCTGAGCAGTTCATTCACACAGTGAGTTGTCTCCTATTAGAGGGTGCTTTACTAGCCCTTGTGAATATCAGTGATGACTTCTGACTAGCTAGCATTCTGAGAACTTCCCTTGGAAGATTGCCATACTTAGCAACATAATATTAGCAGCAGCTATTTAATGGACCATGAACCTTGAGGGGTATTATGTCCTGACAAGGAATTGGAGAATAGTAGTATTTTTCATGCCAGAGCATTCTGTATGGTAATTTACACAGAGGGGTCCACTGCATCATCCATGGCACTGTTGTTTGCCTGCTTTATTTCCAGTTTTTTTATATTCAGCACATATGTTCTTTATTGACACACAATTGATTTTCTACTTTAGAGAAAAATTGATCATGGGTATTGTGGTAGGGTTAGAAATCGGGACTCTTGTTGGCAGAGGTCTGCATCCTGTCCAAGTAGGGACCACAATCCTAGTCAGGGTAAGTTAAATACACGCCCTGAATTAACCTGTGCTCACCCCTGGTAGCTTTGCACAGCGCAGTCAAGCTTAACTTGAGAGGCAATGTATAAAGTAATTGTGCAGTACTTAATTAGAGTAACACAGTGAAAGAAACCACAGAATGACTCCACACCAGGTCAGAGAAATAGAGAATATTTATACCAGAATGACAAAAGTCCAATCAGTAGAATTTGAGATCTGAATTTTTAAAGATTACATGTGAAAACAGTTTAGAAGTCCCTAGCTGTCAAAAGGTTATGTGAGGTCGAAAGGGACCAGTGCATATCTAAAATCCAGGCTGACCACGATGGAGGGTAAGCCAGCTACAGAGCCTCGCATGGTCCGCTGAACAGTACCTTTGTTGAAGCAATGTGTTGACTGTGAGGACACAATGCTTCAATATGCCACACTCGGGGCGATGCGTCGCTTTTTGAAGTGGGCTGCAGGACCCACATCTGAGACCCAGGACTGGAGAGGGCACCTCAGGAAAGGATAGGACTCGCAGATGGCAGAGAACAGCAGCTCCGGGGAGAGTTGCAAGCAGTCTTTGATGTCCCTGAGTCTGCAGATGAACAGGGAGCAAACCAGCAAGCCCTTGGAGACTCTTGGGTGCAAATATGTAGAAAACAAGTCCAGTTCTCACTGCAGGACAGAAGCAGCAGCCAGCAGACCAACACAGCAGAGCAAGTAGCAAAGTGGCAGTCCCTCCTACAGCACAGAAAGCAGAAGGCCAACACAACAATTCAGTTGCAGAGCGACAGTCCCTCCTGGCAGCACAGCAGTCCTTCTTCCAGGCAGATTGTCCTTGATTTCAGTATAGATCTGATTTGGTGGGGTTTGGGGTTCAGTATTTATACTTAGGTGCCCTGGTTCTGGAAGGTGGGAGAAACTTCCAGACCTTCTTTTGGAGTCCACAAAGTCCCTGTCCTTCCCTCCCTGGCTGTAGATACTCTCCAGTGGGTTATGCAGCCCTTTGTGTGGGGAGAGGCACAGTTCTATTCAGGTATAAATGAAGCAGTGCTAAGCTCTGCCCCCCACCAAGCCAGTTAATGGACCATTAAGGCCCATTAAGTCACACCTAAGCTCCCATTGCATGACTGTCTAGAGGGAATGCTCAAAGCCCAGCTGTCATCTACCCCAGACTTGTATTCACAGACAAGCAGAGGCACAGAATGGTTGAGGTAGGAAAATGCCAACTTTCAGAGTTACATTTTAAAATCTGATTACACCATAAGTTGTGATTTTAAATTCTTTTTCAGGGACACCAAACTCAATATTTCTAACTTTTACCATTTAGAAATTACACTTAAAAGATATTTTAAGGTAATCCCAATGTTATCTCGTGGGAGAGATGGGCCTTGCAATAGTGAAAAACAAATGTAAGAGTTTTTCACTGTCAGGACATGTTCAACTTAAAAGTAAATGTCCAACTCTTTAAATACACTGCATCCCACCCTGGGGGCTAACTAGGGCCTACCTTTGGGATAACGTACTTTTACTAAAAAGGAAGGTTTGGGCCTGACAAGTGGGTACACTTGCCAGGTCAAGATGGCAGTTTAAAACTGCACACACAGGCTCTGAAGTGGCAGGTCTGAGACATGCTTGAAGGGTTATTGTAGGGGGATGCACAAAAGTGCTGCAGACCCACTAGTAGCATTTAATTTACAGGACCTGGGCACATATAGGCCCATATTTATACTTTTTGACTCACAACTGCGCCAACGCAGTTGTGCGTCAAAAATTTTACCGCCGGCTAACGCCATTCCAACGCGCCATGCGGGCGCCTTATTTATGGAATGACGTTAGCCGGCGCTGCGGATTGGTGTGCGTCAAAAAAAATGACTCACACCAGGCAGCGCCGGCGTATGGGAAAATGGGGGTTGTGCGTCAAAAAATGGGGCAGGTCAGGTCTGAGGCAAAATTCAGGCCTCAAACCGGATTTGCGCCATTTTTTTTTATGCCCAACCTCCATTGACATGACTCCTGTCTTAGCAAAGACAGGAGTCATGCACCCTTGCCCAATGGCCATGCACAGGGGACTTATGTCCCCTGGGCATGGTCATTGGGCATAGTGGCATGTAGGGGGGCCCAAATCAGGCCCCCCTATGCCACAAAACAAATCTGAAAAAATTACTTACCTGAACTTACCTTTACTTCCCTGGGATGGGTCCCTCCATCCTTGGGTGTCCTCCTGGGGTGGGCAAGGGTGGCAGGGGGTGTCCCTGGGGGCAGGGGAGGGTACCTCTGGGCTCCTTTCGAGCCCACAGGTCCCTTAACGCCTGCCCTGACCCAGGCGTTAAAAAACGGCGCCCATCAGGCTGTGCGTCGTTTTTTAAGGCCCATCCCCTCCTGTGCGTCAAAATGACATCAGAGTATAAATATGGGGCACAGGTCTTAAAGTCATTTTTTAGAAGGGAACGCCTACCTTGCATATAATTAACGCAGCCTGGTTCCCCCTTCCAAAAAATGACACACATGGTGGAATTTTGACATCCCCGGGGTCGGACGTCAAAGTATAAATATGGGGCAGGGTTTGCGCTGATTGTGCGTCAAAATTGTGGACGCACATTCGGCGCAAACAGAGTATAAATATGCCCCATAGTGCACTTTACTAGGGATTACAAGTAAACTAAATATGCCAATTGAGGAGAAGCCAATGTTACCATGTTTAGAGTACAGAGCACCTGCATTTTTATGGCACTGGTCAGCAGCGGTAAAGTGCCATGAATCCTAAGGGTCTGTGAAAATGTGTCTGAAAAACAGGCAGAAGAGGGCAAAAAGTGTAGGAGTGATGACCCTGCCTTTTCAAACAAGCATGAACTGAAAAATGACAATTTTTCTGTAGTACACTTCACGGAACTGCTTCTAAAGCCTATTATTTTCAGCAGATACATTTATAAGTATACATTGCTGCAAAGCTCCTAAGTTTTTTATCCAATATTCTTTGGAGGGAGAACTCCCCACTAAAAACCCATTGCAGAGGGTGACACGTGTGAAGAACTTCTACTGGAACTTGCTAAATTATTTCAAATGTAAGACTATTCTCTGAATTTCATACAGCAGCAAATTGACAAGTCTTTTCAGTTACCCATAGAAACACTTATTTGGAATACCAACAGCAGAAACAAACGTAAAGGAATCCCTTTCTCTTTTTACAGTTAGACAAATCTTCATCAATCATTCCAAAAAAAGTTACTCATCCTCAGTCTCCTTCCAGAAAAGTTTCATGGGCATCAATTCGCTAAAATGTTAGGATTAGCAGAAATGACATCACATATCTACCCTTTGGCCCAAAGGGATCACCGTAAATGACATCATGTGATGTTTGACATTGAGGCTCATATTTATACTTTTTTGTGCTGCATTTGGGTCATTTTTTTATGTAAAAGTGGCACAAACTTACAAAATACAATTTAGATTTTGCAAGTTTGCACCGGTTTTGCGTAAAAAAATGACACAAATGTGGTGCAAAAAAAAGTATAAATATTGGCCTGAATCTTCCCCGATAGTAATGTCATATGACCTTATTCCTGATGACATCATAATAACTGACAATGCTGAAGAGCCACTAAAGTGCACAGTTATATGATAACAAAACAGTTGCTAATTCAAATAAGTGTCAATTTTTTTAATCACACTTACACTTTAAAGAGGGTGCTGACATGATATGGACATTACACATTTCTCTTTTATTGCATGACAAATTATGTGTTTGTTAGAAGAGGAGATTATATAGCGCCAAAAAAAACATAAAACAACACCGGGGAGTCAAATTATTGATACCACTAATTGTCATAATTAAATGTTTACCCTGATATATACCCCAAGCATATGATGTACAAGACAACAAAAAAAAGATTTAAAAAACAATAGTGGATTTCTCCATGAGTATTTCTTCATATAGACCATACATTGAATGTGTTCTAAGGCATTGACATGAAATATTCATTAGCATTGTACATTTTTTATTGCCATCATTTCCCAGGTATTATCACTCATTAATGCACAGAGATGAGGTTTTTATTCAAACCCACCTTTTTTCCATGTGTTCACTATCATGACAATTGGCAACTTGTTGTTTAAAAATTTATATTTTTATTATTCCTTATTTTATTGGAGTGAATGTACTTTGAACTGCTGTATGTTTTGTTCTGCAGAGCTAAGAGTTTAATGCCTGATATCATAGTTGGATCTTCACCAAGTAAACAGTGCACATCACAGTGCTGTTTACCTCCTTTTCTTGGCATTTCCTTTGCCACCAGTGAGGGCAGGGCTCACAAAGACAGTGCCAGTAGGTGCATGAGACAAGGCAGCAGTGGTTGCTGTGACATCTGCAGGGGCGGCTCTTCCGTAAAGGAGGGGTGTCGCCCACCTTTCTAAGAACCAGCAGCTCTAAAATGAAACAATATTTCATTATTGTTTTATTTTAGCAGACCAAGCCCTTGGCATTGCTCTCATGCTAGGTTTAGCATGGGAGCAGCACCAGAATTGCTGAGGAGCCTGTGCTACTGTGCTAAGGAATGCTGGGACACCAAAAGAGAAGAGACGAGGAGCGAGGCGGCGGGAATTTTCTTTTTTATTATTTATTTCTCCTGTCCTTGTCATCCCCCGGCACTCCCTCTTGAATTTGATTGTGTTTGAATTTGTGGCGACCGCTGCTGGACATCTGGCAATCCCTAAATGATGTCCATGATGCTGATTCATCACATGGGGATGAAGAAAATAGATGTCCTAAAGCTTCAATTTCCTATGTTAATTTCCATAGGAAATCTTAGGAAGTGATACAGAAAAAAATGGCTTAATAGAATTACACCAAATATCGCAAAATGTTAGAACTTTACTCAGAAAGTGAGCCTTTTTATTATTTGGTGTAAGTCCGCTTAGCCGTTTTTAAGAAACTTTCATCTAAAGAGATGCTTGGGTGGTCACAAAGGTAAAAAGTAGTGAAACCAACCAAACCCAGACATACCTGAAAGGTAGACACTTGGGGGAGTCCAGAGTGCTGTGTCCCAGGATGGTTTGCTACCTACAATGTCCTAAAACCTCAAACTTTGCCTAAAATCATGCATTCTCCTTGCATTTCTGTGACATAAACTACCGGAATCCAAAGGGATCCACAAAGGTTTGACCACCCATCGTTCCCCTACTTTTCCCAATTAAAACACTACCCCACTTGTATTCCATGGCCTAGTGCCTGCGACAGAAACAGATCAAACCTGGGTCAATGGGAGTCCTGGCATCAAATGACATCATTGATGACAATGCTGACGACATTTCAAATGACATTACTGCGGACATCAGTGATTACACCATAGTCACACTATCATTTAGTTGCTGAGTTTACATATGTGGATTCATAGCATGGAAATAACCCTGGAGCCAAGTGTAATTAATAATTTTACAATGTATATGAAACACCATTTGCAAATCACTAAGGTTTGTGGTGAATGTAGCACTCCATGTTAAACAAGGTAAAAGTTGTTTGCATCTGATGTGGGTTGCATGTTTGAAAGTATATTGATGCTTAAAGCCAAAGTCTGTTCTAAAAATCTCCTAGAAGGGCCAGGCTGATGTTGAAAATACCTTAACAACCAGAGAATAACAAATCATGACCATGTAAAATAGCTGTAACACAGTGGTATAGACAAATTCTTTGAGCTGTGCATTTTTATTTTTAGAACTTCACTAAATATTTTGAGCCATTGCAGATTGTTGAATAATGCAGAAGGTAGGGGTGTCTCACGCAGAGGCGCTTTATTTCATACTGATGTTTTGAACATGGGGTTAAGGTTGTATGCCATTTTGACCATTTCAGAAATGTATGTAGTGTATTCTATTAAACTACATAGTATGTTCAATTAGGGCTTGTCAAAAGAGGTCTTTACAAAAGCCCTGTCAATCTCTTGACTTACAATTAAGGGATATGTGAACCCGTTAAGAGAAGTAATCCCATTAAGCTGAATAGAAGTTCCTCCAGAAGTGTAGAGTGCTAAAGTCCACACACCATTAGGAAGGTGTCCCAATGATTACAAAGCATCAGTGATCTTTTTAATGATATCATTTAGCATATCATGAATAATGTAATATGTGAGGTCATCATAACTAGTTCATGGTAAATTTGGAAGTTATAGTTAGCTCACTAAACTATAACTGGTGATTTGTTTGTTTTTTAGATGTTAGCTTTTACCTAATTTCATCCCCTATCACATCACTTTAGGCTGTGGTTTTTCAGTTAAAGTGCAAAGACTGAAGTTAGACAACTAATTTAATTAATTTTACACTAATTACTACAGGGTGATATTTTAATTATCTGTCTCCATTGTTTTCTATGGCAGTATATGCTGGAGTACCAGTAGCTGACCATATGAGGTGGTTAATTTAAACACAGACTGTCTTGGAGCACATTTACATCTGTTCTGACACTTTTGGGACTATAAAAATTGTAATAGTATTTATTGTGACTTGCAACGGTATTACTCTTTTATGGGGGGGTGTTTTGTATTAGGACAGACCTTTCAATTCCCTCCTTAAATTTTCCCTAGCCAACCCCATTTTTGAGTAACTCTCACAGTGTGCTTGCAAGATATGTGACAAAGTCATAATAGGATGCTGTAGCACTTCTGCTCTCACCTTGCCCCTCCCTGTCCCCTTGTATACTAGTATCTTGTGAGCCCGATGATGTCTGGAGCAGCACTTTATACCCACTTCCGAGGACCCAGGACTGGATTAGCACCACTTGGAAGGACAAGACTCACAGTTGGAGGAGTCCAGGTTTTGTATCAGGAGAGGTAGAAGTCTTTTATGCCCCAGAGACTTCAGAAAACAGGAGGAAAGCAAGCAATCCCTTGGAGTCAATTTAGTTCTGTGTTAAAGAGATGCAGGTCTGGTCCTCTCAATCCAAAAAGGAAGGCAGCAGACAGCAGCTCAGCACAGCAGAGCAAAGTACAGCAGAGTAGCAGACCATTAGACCGGTAGTCCTTTGAGCAGCACAGCAGTCCTTCTTCCTGGCAGAGTATCCATAGATCCAAAAGTGTATTGAGTTGGTGGTGTCTGAGACCCAGTACTTATATGCAGTTGTGCCTTTGAAGCACACAGAGGCCCTGCCATCCCTGCCCTGGCTCCAGACTCACTAAGGGGTTTGCAGACCTTTGTGTAGGGACAGGACATAGCCTATTCAGGTGTGTCAGCTCCTCCCTCCCATCCTTCCCAAGATGCCCATCAAGATATGAATGACCCATCCGTCACACATAAGCTCCCCTTGTGTGTGGCTGTCTAGAGGGAATGACAGCTGTCACCAACCCCTGGTGTGCAGTCAGAGACAGGCAATAGGCGCCAAACGGCTAAAGTAAGAATATGTCAAGTTGCTAAAAGTGGAATTTTCAGAATTACAATTGAAAATTCAACTTCATGATAAATTGTGACTTTAAATTGTGATTCCAGAGAAACCAAACTTGGGGGTCCCATATCTTCTCAATTGGAAATTACATTTATAAAATGTCATAAGGTAATCACAATGCTAACCTATGGGAGAGAAAGGCCTTGCAGTAGTGAAAAATGAATTTAAGAGTTTCTCACTAATAGGACATCCAAAACTTGAAAGTACATGCCCTACTTTTTAAATACACTGAACCCTGGCTTTGGGCTGTCCATGGCCTACCTTAGAGGTGATTTCTGTGCATTAGAAAAGAAGGTTTGGGCCTTGCAGGAGGGTTAGCATACCCTGTTGACATTGCAGTTTAAAACTGCACACATAGGCTCTGTAATGGCAGGCCTGAGACATGTTTGAAGGGGTACTTTAGTGGGTGACACAATCTGTGCTGCATGCCCACTGATATTATTTAATTTATAGGCCCTGGTCATAGGCAGTGCATGTCATTAGGGACTTACATGTAAATTAATTATGCCAACTTTGAATAAGCCAATGTTACCATATTTCAAGCAGGGAGCACATGCACTTTAGCAATGGTTAGCAGTGGTAAAGTGCCACGAGTCCTAAAGCCAGCAAAAACGAGGTAAGCAACATAGGAGGTCTGAAGGCAAAAAGTCAGGGGAACCGACGCCATGGATGCCAGGTCTAACAGCAATGCTTAGAATTGTAGAGGGTTGGTGCGCACGAAAAGCAAGAGAGGTTGCAAAACGTGATGGGGAATACAAGTGCTTGGCTCCAAGAACTTTTGTGCAAATTGAGAATGCACCTTATAAACATTCTAGTTAATCGTCTTGGTAAATGTAGAATTTTGAGTCACGTTTATTATGCATCTTCCAGAACACACAATGACAACAAAACTAGAAAAATCTAAATTCAAAGATATTTTTTTATTGGCCAACATTTTGAAAAATACAGTACTACAAAGAGAAACGAAATACAAGGAATAAGTCAAATTACTGTTGAAGAATATATGCAACTGAAAAAAAACAAATTGGCAGATTTACGTAATTTCTGCGTTAAAAAGTACGCTAAGAGATCAGTGGAAGCACTTTCAAGGCTTCCATTTCTTTGTACACTGCAGACCAGAATATGGTGCTCGGCATCTACATACATCTGGAGAAATACATTTCCCTCCATGTTGACAAGGTAATTTGCAAATAGCTGAAATAACAAAAAAAATATTAGTTGGTCTATAGGGGAACAGTTACAGTTAAAAATCTCACCTTTTAGTATTCTTTGACATATTATATACTACTGCTTACGTGATGATAAATTGCATCATGGCATTTACAAGATGGTCCTTGATTAAAATAAATATTTAATTTTATCTTTGTAAAATGCAAACTAATCTTTTGCCATTACCATTGCCATTATTGTAAGCGACACTGTGTTTTGACAATTATTACATTTTCATTTAAAACATTTGTAACACATCAAAATTTCAGTTTGAATATTACCGTAATTTAAATTCTCTAGCACAAATGTGGTATTGTCTCTTTTATTTGAACTGCCAGACCCCCACTTTGGATACACAGCGTTGTGCTGCACAGTGCAGTAATTTTCCAGTGACTGCCCTGCTGTGGCTTATTTCACTATGCTAGGCAGTTTATGAAGCTCAATACCTATCTGCATGAGGGGCAAAACTACTTCATTATCATGCAAGTACTATGGTATACATAGTTCAAAACATTTACAACTTTCTATGTGTCCTGTACAATACAGCACACATTAAATGTTTTGAGGAAAACAACAGCTCAAGGAGGCATACATTTGTGGGTAATTATTTTTATACAAATGTCAGAATATATGACTTTGTGTAAAAAATCATGGAAAATTACAAGACAGCACCCATCTACCACGTTTAGGACACCACCTTGACAAAGGGTGGTGTGTTACATAATTGTTTTCTAGTGGAAAAAGTTGACTGCACCATCTTCACAACCTATGTTTTGCTCACAGTTTCATAAAGATCAACTACATGTCAGTTGTATAATTATAAATCTCATTCCATGTAACCTAAATAATAAGTCTGCAGGGTATAAATGGACATTAAATAATATATGTAAGAGTGTTGAAACTTGCAGGACTACATAGTTGAGCATCTGAACTTTTGGACAAAACTCTAGCACATATACCCTATGACTCATAAAAGAAAAGATCTGAAACCTAATGAAGGCTACTCCTGCGAGACATGTGATCAGGGTGAAGTGGCTGTTGATTTTCAAGGTTGCGTAATGATCTAGTAATATCAAAGCATAGACACTGGCCTCCTCCAATTCCATTATCAGGCTAAAGAATATTGAACAAATAATCTGTACTATGCTATGATCTAAAATCAGCTTGCTTTTTTCTAATGTGATTTGTAGCTACAAAAGGCTGGTGTTCAATAGGTTTGTTGGGAAGGACAGGTTGGGCACTGTTCAGAAATTCAACAGATCTTTGATGTCCAGCCTGGAAATTTTCAACAGAGGTGACAAAGATTTCCCTTTCAATGGCAGGCAGCTATTTTTAAGCCTCTCCAAAATAGACAGCCTATAGTTTGCTCTAATGCTGTGTAGAGTTTGAATAGTAATATGTCAGAAACACACCTAACTGTCTTGTTCACTCTCACCATTTTTCGTACTGGGATGCAGATAGATGTTAGAAATCTATTAACTCAAGCAAGCTAGCTAGGTACTAAAGTTTTCTGTAAAGAAACAGCACCTAGCAAATATACCATGGACAAAGAGTTAATTTTAACCTTACTTGAGAAAACTGAATACCTCCTAATAAAACAAGCAATGGCAATAGGTCTGGCTTTGATGTACCAAAGCATGCAAACAGAGGTGTTCAATAATGCTTTTTGTACGCACAAATGATGTTTAGTATGTTCAATCCAGACCTACATGCTTTTCCAATGATACAGGGAAAAAAGCAGCAAAAAAGGATTGATTTCTATATAGAATGCATATAGATTAGAGATAGTGAGCTGATTGGGTAAGATGATTCAGTGCATTTTTCAGTTGTAAAATAGTACCCCTTGCATTAAAATGGAAGCACTTCAAACAGCAAACGACATCAGGTGAAACAGAAATACTCCACCAGATAGAGCCAAAACCCATTTAATGTACATTTTAAAGCCTGTTAACAATATGTCTTTCACCCTCTTGTTCCCTTCCTACAGTTGACCCTACTTGTGGAATGCCCTGAAGAGTTGTGGCCGTGCTGCACAAGTGCCAAGTCAAACTGCTGCTCCTGTGCATTGACCGCAATTACCAGAGTCAGACCATCACCTTCCACAGACACCAAAATGCCATTGTACATGATCAAACTGAGTAACATTACTGCAGACAAAGGCTGTTCCAATTCTTGGCATGTTTAGCATCTTTGTGATCATAGGTGATTCCTTGCAGAAAGGGCCTTTAACATTATTTCCCACAGCATACCCATTAAAAAGTGAACTGAAGCTACTGTAAAACTAAAAGTATTATAAAAAGGGAACCTAACATTAATAAAAAGCATTTTATACTAAATATATGGCACTGATTCGGCACTATATTTATTGTTCATTATGATAATGATAAATGCACCTAGGGTCCTGCCCAAACCACCCACCAAGAGTAAACCTTGACTGCTTGACCTCAATACCCCTGATGGTAAACACCTGGAAAAGAAGTTGCTCTGCAAAATAGTGATCTCACAGTAATGTCTGGTTCCTGAAATTCCATGGACAATGTACAACACTTAAATCAAATATTGGCAATTTCCTCCTAATTCTCATAATCGTCGGAGCACTGGCCTGCCATTCATGCAGTATCTAATAGTACTGAACCTGCCTTCAAGCCATGCTATCGCCATTAGCCAATCACAGTGCAGTTACCAAGCTCATCAGTGCCAAACACAGATTTTCAACCAAACCTGATTCATGAATACTGACATATATTTAATTTGGAATCCCAGTTTCATTATTCTTTTCCTTTAATGTAGGTATGCACATTTTCTATGTTTTTCTGTGATATGTCCCTTTTTCTGAATCCTGTGTGTTATTATGCTAAATAAAATTTGAAATTGATTTGACTTTTGGCAGAATGTGACACCTTCTTCGATACATCCATGTGTTTTGATGATCGCGTACCACAGCCAGTATCCTGCGGTTACTACCAGTGGTTCAGTAGTTTCCAATATATAATTTGATCTTTTATGTATAATTATGCTAGTAGAAGTATGCTGGTGCATAAAAAGAAAAAAAGGTGATTAGCAACAAGTTACATATGACTATCTACTGAACTAAACATACACAAGCTGTCCTCCTTAATTGCATGAAGTGCTCAGACTGGATCAGCCAATGCAAATGGTTCTAATAGTGGGACTTACTGCTCTTGTTTGCCTGTTTTCTAGGTTCATGGATTGTGAAGCAGGCAGACAGCAGGCGTGTATATTTGTCTATGTTGATTGAGATTAGGGAGGAATAAGCTAAAAACCCTCTTTCCTACGTTGGTGTATACAACTGCCTTTATCTCAGGTCCACAATTGTGGGTGAGTGGTATAAAAAGTGCACAACAGCCTCTGTAGAGGACAATGATGGTTTCTAATTCCCTCAGCAAGAAACAATAAGGCTACATAAAAATAAACATGAAAAATTGAGTTGTAGATGGCCCCATATTGAGTTTGTTAACCAACACTTACTTTGAGGACATAAGTAACAGTGTCAGATCACTTTAAAGTTAGAGGCAGTGTGTTGGTTTCACCAACAAAAACATAAATAGACTGACATGCACATAAAAAGTGCAGTTGAGGCCTTGTTATTTGCGGCTACTAATCAAGCAAAGAAATTCCAAAGCGGGAAATGCTAGAACTTACCTAAATGACATGCTCCTCCGACCCATCCTGTCGGACAGCTGCAGACACCAGGAGCCACACAAACCCCACCATTTCGACAAACCTGTGGACACATTGCTAGAAGGAAACAACAAATTATATGGATTGTTTATTCAGATTGTATGAATACAATTCATGCAGTACAAATAGGACAACTTTTGCTGTTCATGTCTCATAAAGAGGGATCTCTTCACATTTCTTCATGTTTTGACTGTTTTGCATTGGCTACTCACACAAAGAGGATTATTTAAACTTAAGCTTCATTGAGTTGTTACAAGCTGCCATCCAGTCTTATGCCTTAGATATTTAAATCTACAACCAGAATCCTGAGCTTACCTCTAATTCTTACACTGAGAGAACCTTCACCTACAAATGGTATTATATTTGATGAATATCTACTTCAGTTATTAAAATCAAAAGGCTGCTCTACTTTTTGCATTTACATTAGGCATAATGTATTCTATGAAAAGTCTCCTGACACCAGCCTTTGACTTGGATAGTCTGTGATAAATTGGAGTGGAGTGGAATAGATGGAAGCGGAATGGGGTAGATTGAAGAGGAGTAGGGTGGCTTTGAGTGGAGTGGATTGGAGTGGAGAGGAGTGGGCCAATTGGAGTGGCGTGGGGTAGATTGGGGTGGAATAGGGTAGATTGGACAGGAGCGGGGCGGTTGGGATAGATTGGAGTAGGATAGATTGGAGTAGATAGACTATAGTAGGGTAGATTGGAGTGGGGTAGGGTAGATTGGTGTTGGGTAGATTGGAGTTGGGTGGAGTGGGGTAGATTGGGGTGGAGTACTCTAGATTGGGGAAGATTGTGGTAGATTGAGTGCAGTGGGGCAGATTGGACTGGAGTGGTGTGGGTGAATTGGAGTGTTGTGGTGCAGTTTGGAGTAGAGTAAAGTGGTGTGTGGTAGAGTGGAATGAAGTGGGGTAGATTTGAGTGGAGTAGGGTAATTTGAGTGGAGTGAGGTAGATTGTGGATAGATTGGTGTACGGTAGATTGGAGTAAGGTGGAGTGGGTGGAGTAGATCGGAGTGGGGTGGATTGTGGTAGATTGGGTCGAGTGGTGTAGATTGGAGTGGGGTAGACTGGAGTGGAAAGGGGCAGATTTGAGTGGAGTGAGGTAAATTGGGGTAGAGTGGAGTATGCTACATTGAGGTATAGTGGAGAAGGGTAGATTGGGGTAGAATGGAGTGGAGTGGGGTGGATTGAGGTAGACTGGGGTGGATTTGAGTGGGGTAGATTGAGGTGGAGTGAAGCAGAATAGATTGGGTTAGATTGAAGTGAAGTGGGGTAAAGTGGAGTGGAATGGAGACTGGAGTGGATTGAGGTACTTTGGAGTGGAATCGGGTAGATTGGAGTGGGGTAGATTGGCCTGTGGAAGATTAGAGAGGAGTGGGGTAGATTGGAGTGGAGTGAGTTAGACTGGGTAGATTGGAGTGGAGGGGAGTAGGATAGCTTGGAAGGTATTGCATTGTGGTTGGTTCTGGTAGATGGTAGTAGAGTGGGGTGGAGTGATATTGACTGAGGTAGAATGAGTGAGGTAGATTGGAGTGCAGTTGGGTAGATTGGAGTAGAGAGGGGTATCTTGGGATAGTTCTGGGTAGACTGGAGCGGAGTTGGCTAGACTGAGGTGGATTGGAGTGGAGTAGATTTGGGAAGACTGGGGTAGATTGGAGTTGAGTACAGCAAACTGGAGTGGTGTTGATTGAGGTAAAGTGAAGTGAGGCAGATTTGTGTGGCGTGGGGTAGATTGGAGTGGAGTGGGGTAGGTTGGGTAGGAGTGGAATGGGGTAGATTGGAGTGGAGTGAAGTAGATTAGGACTGATTGGAGTACAGCGGTGTAGATTGCATTGGAGTACGGTAGAGTGAGTATACTGGAGTGAAGTGGGGTGGACTGGAGTGGATCAAGGTGCATGGCTTCCAAGGGGGTGGTGTTTGGGTGTGTAATTCTCCAAAGGAATGCATTCATGGCTTGGTAGTTGGGTCTGGAGACCCTGAGACAGGTCTGCCTTGCCTGTGTCGTTTTTCCTGTCCTGTATAAAACAGTGACCTTGGAGGCAAAACAGAAGAGAGAGCGAGGGGGGTATACAGCTGGCGGCAGAATTTCAATCTGTGAAGCCACATAACCTGGAAGCAATACTATTTTCTCTGCTGGTCCAAATTGTGTGTTCCTAGTCAAGCATTATATTTCAAGGATCCTCCTTTTTCTTTATTATCAGAAATGCCTCTCTGTACAGTGATATAAACTGATGTACAACTGATGTACAATGAAACGCTTCTGCATGTCAAAGAAATAAACCTTTTTGAATTTTGAAGATATTGTATCATTTTTATATTATATTTGTATACATGATATACGTGCCAGTCATTTTCATGGCTTGGTCTGTGCACAGAATGTTGGAGCAAAGTCATACTTAAGCTTGGCTCTCCTTTGCCTATTAATTGTCTGGAGTGCCCACCTCTGTTTGCAACTTGGGCTTAAAACAAGGGATCTTTAGTCACTTGATAAAATGATTTGTAAAAGACAAGGACTGGAAACACAGTCCTGCTCAGATGCACCGATTTCACAACTTTACTGTCGAGGCTTCTTGTAGCAGAGATGAAGAAGAGTGCTCATAGTAAAAATACATTTAAAATAGGTGAACTCAGGGCAGGGTCTCCAGGTAGTTGTGCTGTTTGACCGTACTCATGAGTTTCCAAGGAGAACTACCAGGCTCAGGTGGGGGCAGGCATGGTATAGCTTCAAGGAGGATGTTTGGGTTTGACATGCCCCAAATGCATTCTTGCCATTTGGGTATGTGGGACCTGTGTCTGGTCTGCTATGTCTGTGCTGGTCTTCCTCATTGTTCTAATTTCACTAAGAGCTTATAGCCTGCTTATTTTTTTTTAGAGCGGAAACATTAAGTATATATACTGACCGGTTTACCAAAAATAGTAAATCTGGACCCATATAAGTAGTTCTTGAATGGATGCAAATTTACTACATTTTGGAATTCAAACATGTGGAGTAGTAGACCTGGAAAGCTGTGCTAGTCTCAGTATTCCATGCATACTACTGGCAATCAAACATCCAAAAAGTGATGGGATGAATACTTGCAAATAGTCTAACCAGTGGCAATCACTCAGAGTAGCATTCCAATAAGCATTTTTTTATCCACTGTGCCACTGTAGACAGAGGCCCACCTTATGCAAATAAGTACAGATCATATTCCACATAGAAACAGTCCACCTCAACCCTTGTTCATTTCACTTCTACACCCTGTAGCCCACTGCTTCATTAGTTGGGAAATTTGAGATTCACTGCCCCCCACGTCACACTGAACAAGCTACACCTCTGTGTGGAGTGACATAAATTGGGGTAGAGTGGAGTGGAGTGCAGTAGATTGGAGTGGATTGTAGCTGTGGCTGTTAGGCCATATCTCTAGTATCTAAATGCATATCAATATAGGACACCTAAAAGCGCTTTCCATGGAATAGAAGAATGAAGTCTTAGGCACAGATTTTAAGGAGAAATGAAGTAGTTCATGCGCTGTACAAAATTAAAATGTTTTAAACAGACACCTACTTTGTATGCGCAGAGAAGAGGTGGAATAGATTTGACTGAGGGCACAGGTTTTAAGGAGAAATGAATTAACTGAAATGTTGGCCATAATTAAGGCAACATTCTTTGTGTTTGAAGTGGCAAAGATGTGTCCAAAATGTTTATGGGAGTCCGTTTTCAGACAAGTGCATGCTTTACGTTGACACATACTTTGTATGTGAAGAGAAAGAGCGCAGCCCACAACCGCATGAAGTCACATGGACATGCTTTAATATTCCATGCCATTTCCTCAGTGCTTTAAAAGTAAGCGCTGAAATGTATATAAAAAAGTCACACACTGCTTAATTAGTCCAGGCCACTTGGCTGCTGCTGTAAAAGGAAGCACAATATTCCAAAACACTTTAAGGCAATAACAAACAAACTTCTAGGGCTGAAGTTAAAAGCAACTCAAAGGTGTAGCACGGAGGTGGAATTGATGGAAAGATAAATTAAAACAAATGTAGTACCCTTATTCACAGTGGAAGCCACTGAGCAACAGCAGGAAATCAATCAAATTAAATTAATTAGTGCTTGTCTATGCTCCAGAGAAATAAAAGGAAAAAACATGAGGCATATGGTGGCCAATTAGGAGGCAGCTAAAAGGAATGACAATATAGCCAGCAAATGCTAAGTAATCAGTGGGCTCCCAGTCCTTTCTCTTATGCAATACCCCTTGCAACAAATGCGCATGTGCACTGTTAGGTGAGACCTAAAAAGGACATTGCTCGTAATGGCCAGGGTGAATAAATCTCATTCATTTTAAGGCACCTTTTACCACTTTACTGCAGGGTGTAGTGTTGTATAATGTGGCTTTTTTACTAAGTAAGGGTTTAGGAGTTTCCACTTATCTGCAGAAAGTGCAGAATCTGATATGCAGAACTTTAATCCTATCTTTCTGTGGCACAAATACCAGGTTCCCCTTGGCTATCTGATGTCTGAGATGAAAGAAATAAAGTTGGTCATTTCACTGAACTCCAAATCAGAGGCTTTATAAAAAGTTGTGAAAGTATCGATGACATGGGTAGAGATGACAGGAATTAAAAAAAACAAGGTAACATTTCATGGATCATTTTCAAATTACTATTTTCATCTGAAAAACATTGGAACTTCATTTGATTATGAAAAGAAACACAACATAGATAATACATCAACGGTCAGATTTATCATTATTTCACACACTACAGCAAGCCACCTTGCTGTGCTGCGTGAAAGGGAAAGGGCAGAAATGTGCCACATTCAATATGATACGGTGCATTCCTGTCCTTTCCTTGCACCTCAGTGCAAGGTTGCCTGAGTTGCAGGTAGGATTGTTATTGTACAGGAAGGGGCACCTTCTTTTGAAAACAGAATCCTCAGAGGCATTATCCTCTTTTTAATTGTGCTGCAACACAGGTAGAAAGAGGAAACAATGAGGAGAAACAAGGATATTTCTCCTTGTTGCGCCTCCCCTTGGAAGGCGTGGCATTTTGATGCATTCCCAGGTTTACTAGTGTTGGTAAATCTGGAAATGCTCCAAAATCCATGGGTGGATGTGTTGGAACACCCAGGCTTCACAAATGGAACACCTCCCTGGTGCAGAGTAACGCAAGGTAACGACTTGTGCTGCCTTGCATTACACTGGATTTATCAAGCCATTCAGGGCTACACAAGGTGGCCTTGAGAGAATTAATAAATCTTTGTTGTTGTGTCACCCTTGTGCCCCCCTGCATGGTGCAAGGATGACACAACACCATGATAAATATGACCCCAAGATAATATGAAAAATAAACACATAATCAAGGGCAAGCTAGACACAGGGCAAATAAGCACAGAGCTCTGTCACACACTGGTTAGTTCAGCAAATATGATATTAGCTATTATAGCCTTAACAATCATGAACATATTTGACATCTCCCTGATTTCAGCGCAAAACTCTTTGAAATGATGCATGCAAATTGCAGGGTAGCCTTATGTTCTGGTTACTACTAAAAGTAATAAACCAATACATTGCCATGCTAGAAAACAACTAATTTGTAAATGTAATGTTTTGTACGCATATGTCTATGCAGTGCACCAATGTGCAGATTCACAAAACCTCCATGGACACCTGTAAACTCTTTTTGGGTTGCAAATGTATTTGTAATATTAATATCTACTATATGCCTACACGTCAGGTCCCCAGGTTTCCTAAGCCACTTGGCATACTGTCTGCATTTTGAAAGATTTGCATACAGAAGGTGTTTTGGTTATGATTTGAAAGTGTGCTGAGGCCTGCTAACCAGTGTTCTTTCCCTAAAACTGTACCTTTGTTTCCACAATTGCCACGCCCTGGCATCCAGGTAAGTCCCTTGTAACTGGTACCCCTGGTACCAAGAGCCCTGATGCCAGGAAAGGTCTCTAAGGGATGCAGCATGTCTTATGCCACCCTGGGGACCCCTCACTCAGCACAGACACACTGCTTGCCAGCTTGTGTGTGCTGGTGGGGAGAAAATGACTAATTCGACATGGCACTCCCCTCAGGGTACCATGACAACGTCACACTGCCTATGGCATAGATAAGTCACCCCTCTAGCAGGCCTTACAGCCCTAAGGCAGGGTGCACTATACCATAGGTGAGGGCATAGGTGCATGAGCACTATGCCCCTACAGTGTCTAAGCAAAACCTTAGACATTGTAAGTGCAGGGTAGCCATAAGAGTATATGGTCTGGAAGTCTGTCATACACGAACTCCACAGCACCATAATGGCTACACTGAAAACTGGGAAGTTTGGTATCAAACTTCTCAGCACAATAAATGCACACTGATGCCAGTGTACATTTTATTGTGAAATACACCCCAGAGGGCATCTTAGAGATGCCCCCTGAAAACATACCCGACTTCCAGTGTGGGCTGACTAGTTTTACCAGCCTGCCACACACCAGACATGTTGCTGGCCACATGGGGAGAGTGCCTTTGTCACTCTGTGGCTAGTAACAAAGCCTGTACTGGGTGGAGGTGCTTCTCACCTCCCCCTGCAGGAACTGTAACACCTGACGGTGAGCCTCAAAGGCTCATCCCCTTTGTTACAGCGCCCCAGGGCACTCCAGCTAGTGGAGATGCCCGCCCCCTCCGGCCACGGCCCCACTTTTGGCGGCAAGGCCGGAGGAGATAATGAGAAAAACAAGGAGGAGTCACTGGCCAGTCAGGACAACCCCTAAGGTGTCCTGAGCTGAGGTGACTGATTTTTTGAAATCCTTCATCTTGCAGATGGAGGATTCCCCCAATAGGATTAGGGATGTGCCCCCCTCCCTCAGGGAGGAGGCACAAAGAGGGTGTAGCCACCCTCAGGGCCATTAGCCCCCAGACCTAAACACACCCCTAAATTGAGTATTTAGGGGCTCCCGGAACCTAGCAAGATAGATTCCTGCAACCTGAAGATGAAGAAGGACTGCTGACCTGAAGCCCTGCAGAGAAGACGGAGACACCAACTGCTTTGGCTCCAGCCCTACCGGCCTGTCTCCCCACTTCAAGAAAAACTGCAACAGCGACGGGTTCCACAGGGTCCAGTGACCTCTGAAGCCTCAGAGGACTACCCTGCATCTAAAAGGACCAAGAACTCCAGAGGACAGCAGCTCTGCTCCAAAGAAGAAACATCTTTGCAACAAAGAAGCAACTTTTAAAGACAACACGTTTCCTGGCAGAATAGTGAGACTTTGCACTCTGCACCTGACGCCCCCGGCTCGACCTGCGGAGAAACAACACTACAGGGAGGACTCCCCGGCGACTGCGACCCTGTGAGTAGCCAGAGTTGACCTCCCTGGGCCCCCCCAGCGACGCCTGCAGAGGGAATCCAGAGGCTCCCCCTGACCGCGACTGCCTGCTTCTAAGAACCCGACGCCTGGTAAAGACCCTGCAGCCCCCAGGACCTGAAGGATCTGACCTCCAGTGCAGAAGCGACCCCCAGGTGGCCCTCTCCCTTGCCCAGATGGTGGCTACCCCGAGGAGCCCCCCCCCCTTGCCTGCCTGCTTCGCTGAAGAGACCCCTGGGTCTCCCATTGAAACCTATTGCAAACCCGACGCCTGTTTGCACTCTGTACCCGGCCGCACCCCTGCCGCTGAGGGTGTACTTTTGTGCTGACTTGTGTCCCCCCCCGGTGCCCTACAAAACCCCCCGGTCTGCCCTCCGAAGACGCGGGTACCTACCTGCTGGCAGACCGGAACCGGGGCACCCCCTTCTCCATTGAAGCCTCTGCGTTTTGGGCACCACTTTGACCTCTGCACCTGACCGGCCCTGAGCTGCTGGTGTGGTAACTTTGGGGTTGCCCTGAACCCCCAACAGTGGGCTACCTTGGACCCAACTTTGAACCCTGTAGGTGGTTTACTTACCTGCAAAACTAACAAACACTTATCTCCCCCAGGAACTGTTGAAAAGTGCACTGTCTAGTTTTAAAATAGCTTATTGCCATTTTTGTGAACACTGTACATGCTACTTTGCTGATTCAAAGTTCCTAAGTTACCTAAGTGAAATACCTTTCATTTAAAGTATTACTTGTAAATCTTGAACCTGGGGTTCTTAAAATAAACTAAGAAAATATATTTTCTATACAAAAACCTATAGGCCAGGAATGGTCTTTGAGTGTGTGTTCCTCATTTATTGCCTGTATGTGTACAACAAATGCTTAACACTACCCTCTGATAAGCCTACTGCTCGACCACACTACCACAAAATAGAGCATTAGAATTACCTCTTTTTGCCACTATCTTATCTCTAAGGGGAACCCTTGGACTCTGTGCATGCTATTTCTTACTTTGAAATAGTACATACAGAGCCAACTTCCTACAGAAGGTCTCGAAATTATGGTGATTTTAAAACATTTCGACCTAGGTCACAAAGTCATGAATTTCCAGATGCATAAGTGAAAGTCTGCACACTAAACAGATTTACAGATGTTCGCTTAGCTCACAAAACTCTCAGTTCTGATTTTTTTTGCTTTAAGCATACCTCCTTCCCATTGCATTTCATGGAAACTAATTTTCCACGAAAAGCCTTTGCTTTCTCCACATCACAATCATAAATTGGGAGCATTATTGTGCTTTCACAAACTTAATGTACCACTTACAATTTGACCATTAACGGTAAAGTTAAGAACTACACATACGTTTGCAAAGGGGATGGATATGTTTTTCAGTGCCAAAAAATATTATCACCATCTTTGTGCTCACTCATTTGTATTTCACTTTTCTGGCCACCTTCTGTGCACTCTCCAGCACTGAGAAGTCCTACAACTACTCTACCAGGAGCTGCCTATTAATGACAAATGGGTTTTGGGGGTCAGCCTCCCTGGGGATGTGTGCCGCCTGGGATTATTGAGGCAGTTGGAACAGTCAAAGTGACCGCTGAGCTATTTTTGGGCTACCACTCATATGGTAGCCAAAGGTATCAATTATGGCCATTTTAAGATTCCCACATCTTTTTATGGTGGCTGGAGGTGCAGAATTAAAGTGTTTTGCTTTATGAAGTTATGGTGGATCAGAGGGTAGCGGAGGCGTTATGGCTCCAGGAAGCCAGCAGAACTGACATATTAAACCCCAAAATGAGATCTGTGAAATGCTCGATCTGCCTGGCATCAGAGAAGGTTACCATAGCTGTGTTCACCACAGTGCTGGACTGCGTCTTGTGCAAGCAGGTCGCACCCTCAAGCTCAAGGATGCAGCAGGTGGGTGTGACCTAGAGCGTAGCATCAGCAACTTTAGGCAGTGGGGAGGGTACACACAGCGCAAGGAACAATAACCCTGTGGCAGTGGGGCCTAGGGCCCCGGGGGAACCATAACCACAATGTGCAAAGAGCAGCATACAGGAGAGCCACTAGCCACTGGTCTCACAGCAGGAAGAGGGCCCTGTCACTATAAGTACATCTTCTCCCCAGGCCCCCTTGGGCATTATTACTTGGGCCCTTTAGGTGATTAGGGGAAAAGAGGTGACACAGATTGGCAAGGCACATGACAGGGAGAGAGAGCGGAGGGGGGCCAGTGCATGGGCACATGGGAGCTGCTATGGGTGATTAATCTTTGGAAAGGGGGACGTCACAACATTCAGTGGAATGAGCTATCCTCAGGCCTGGAAGGCTGGCTGGACAGGCCCCCCCCGGGGGGATGCACCAGATGGTCCATGGACTCTGGGTGAGGGTTCGGAGGCTCTCCCAGGTTGGAGAACAAGGAGTGGAGGCAGGGAGGTGGAGACCACGTGGAGTGGTTAGCCGGGGGGAGGATGGGCAGGCATCAGCCCTGTTGACCTCCTTAATATGGACTGACGAGGAAGTTGGGGGTATGAATGAATATGACAGTGAGGTCCCATGGAGCGAAGGGCTGGGGTCCACATCGGCGTTGATGGGAAAGCGGCCACTAAGAGTTTTTTCACGTGCTGGGAAGGACAGGTATAGGGCCACTTCACATCAGGGAGGGAACTCTAGGTCGCAAGTACAGAAGGGCATATTTACAAGCCCTATCGCCAATGGAGTGTTACTTTTTATGATGCTCTGGTGGCACTATGCACTGCCCCATATTTACCAGGTGGACACCTTTTAAATATGGGCCCCTGAGACAGTTTTCTGCAGCAGAGGGGTGTGCAACGCGTGTTGCGGTGGGTGTTCCACCACAACACCCATTGCTTTTGACACTGCCTGCACATTAACAAACATTCCATTCAACGTATACACCTTTGCACTTTGGTGCAAGGATACCTGTGTTGGTGCTGGCATCTATCGTGGTCAGAGGGGATCGGTCTCTTATTCCTCTGTGGATGTTGCAATGGCCCTGGTGCAGCAACGGGATGGGGAGCAGATATGGCCAAGAGCGATATCAAATCAGCTTTTAGGCAGTTGCCAGTATACACACAGAGGATTTTCAGTTGCCGGCCGTACAATGTGGTTTTCGATCTCACATGTGCTGTTTGAATGCTTTAGCTCATTCTTGCAATGGGCGCATCAGTGACACATTACCTAGAAGATTTCTTCTTTGTTGATCAACCTGACTCTGTAGACTGCCAAAAGCAGTTGGTAAATTTCCATGAGCTCAAGGGGGACATAGGAGTGCCATTGGCCCCTGAAAAGATCATGGGCCCTAGTATTGCCCTGTCATTTCTGGGCATCAAAATTGAGTCGGTGGCTCTGGAAGCATGGTTATCTTTCAACCAGAAAGTGACCATTCATCCTTTGCTGAATGCCATGTCAGCGAAAGAGAAAGTGACAGTTCATGAGGTACAGGTCCTATTGGGCCATTTAAACTTTGCATGCAGGGTGGTTAGGGCAGGCTGGATTTTTCGCATTTGATTGCTGGTAGTGGCCAAGAGACTGTGGGGTGAGGCGTTGGTACACCAGAAAGTTCATTTCATGTATGACAACATGGCAGTGGACCACATTGTTAATAGACAGTCAGCCAGAGATGCACAGCTACTGAAGCTGTTGCGAGTTTTTATTTTGAGCTGTTTTAGAAATGACAATTTGTTAAGGGTGAAACATGAACCTTAAGTGGACAATGAAATAGTGGATGCGGAAAATTTCCACAACAGAACATGACACCTGTTTCTTCTGATCCAGTGAAATGCACTGTTACTAAATTTCTTTACCATGTTTTCATGGATGCGAGAACTTCAATACAACCGTTAATAAAATACAGTGAATGCATAAGGCATACCTGGCATACGTTTTGAAAGTATATTGTGATACCAACAAAAATTTAAATAGAGTATTCACAGTCACAATACTCTGCTGAAGTTTGAATATGTGTAAAGTGACATAACTGAAGACTTAGGCCCTCATTCCAACCGCGGCGGTCAATGACCGCCGGGTTGGTGGACCGCGGGAGCACCGCCGACAAGCCGGCGGTGCTCCAATGGGCATTCCGACCGCGGCGGTAAAGCCGCGGTCGGACCGGCAACACTGGCGGTCTCCCGCCAGTGTACCGCTGCCCATTGGAATCCTCCAAGGCGGCGCAGCTAGCTGCGCCGCCGAGGGGATTCCGACCCCCCCTACCGCCATCCAGTTCCCGGCGGTTCTCCCGCCGGGAACCGGATGGCGGTAGGGGGGGTCGCGGGGCCCCTGGGGGCCCCTGCAGTGCCCATGCCAATGGCATGGGCACTGCAGGGGCCCCCGTAAGAGGGCCCCTAAATGTATTTCACTGTCTGCTGCGCAGACAGTGAAATACGCGACGGGTGCAACTGCACCCGTCGCACAGCTTCCACTCCGCCGGCTCGATTCCGAGCCGGCTTCATCGTGGAAGCCTCTTTCCCGCTGGGCTGGCGGGCGGCCTGAAGGCGGCCGCCCGCCAGCCCAGCGGGAAAGTCAGAATTACCGCCGCGGTCTTTCGACCGCGGAACGGTATTCTGGCGGCTCCCGCCGGCCGCGCGGTGACCGCGGCGGGCGGGAGTCGGAATGACCCCCTTAGTTCCATCGTACAACAAATAGATTGCAGTTCAAGGGAGCTTCACTACACAGTCTTGCGCACCCCCACATCCCACCAATTGTCAAGATGATCTGAAACTAACCATCCACAAAAGACTCATCAGTATTGTTAGAAATTGGGTTTTTGGTTGGCAGTCAGGTTACCCCCTGTCCAAGCAAGAACCCTCACTCTAGTCAGGGTAAGTCACACAGAATCCAAAATTATCCTGTGCCCACCCTCTGGTAGCTTGGCACGAGCAATCAGGCTTAACTTAGAAGGCAATGTGTAAAGTATTTGTGCAATAAATCATACAATAACACAATATAGCACCACAAAAATACACCACACAGTGTTTAGAAAAATATATAATATTTATTAGGATAATTGTAGGTCAAAACGAATAAAGATCCAATGTGAAATTTTAGAGATATCACTGAAAAGTGATATGAAGTGTCTTAAGTATTTAAAAAGCAAACAAAGTCTCTTTCAAGCACAAAGTACCTGGTTTAAAGTGGAAAATCTCCGCAAAGGGCCGCAGAAGAAGAGATACGTGGAAAAATGGTGTGTGCGTCGATTTCTCCCCTGCACACACGGACTTGCGTCGTTATTTTTCACACGGGGAAGTCGTGCGTCGTTTTCTGGCGCACGGACAGTCTCTTTCTGTGGGTCGCGGGATTACCAGATGTCCCGGGGTCTGTGCGTGGATTCTTCAGCTCGTTTTCCGGCTGCGTGTCGTTCCGGGAGGCTGTGCGTGGAATTCTCGTTCTCACAGCAGGCGTCGCGTCGATTTCCCCTCTGTAAGTCGGGCGGCGTTGTCCTTGCGAGGCCGTGCGTCAAAGTTCCGGTCGCCCCGAAGGTGTTGAGTCGATCAGCGTTGGTGTGCGGGGATTTTCTCGCCGCGGAGCAAGCTGTGTGGCAACATTTTCAGCGCACGAAGAGTCCAAATGAAAAAGAGAAGTCTTTTTGGTCCTGAGACTTCAGGGAACAGGAGGCAAGCTCTATCCAAGCCCTTGGAGAGCACTTTTACAGCCAGACAAGAGTTCAGCAAGGCAGCAGGGCAACAGCAAGGCAGCAGTCCTTTATAGAAAGCAGTCAGGTGAGTCCTTTTGGCAGCCAGGCAGTTCTTCTTGGAAGGATGCAGGTTCTGGTTCAGGTTTCTTCTCCAACAAGTGTCTGATGAGGTAGGGCAGAGGCCCTGTTTTATACCCAAATGTGCCTTTGAAGTGGGGGAGACTTCAAAGAGTGGCTAAGAAGTGCACCAGGTCCCCTTTCAGTTCAATCCTGTCTGCCAGGGTCCCAGTAGGGGGTGTGGCAGTTCTTTGTGTGAGAGCAGGCCCTCCACCCTCCCAGCCCAGGAAGACCCATTCAAAATGCAGATGTATGCAAGTGAGGCTGAGTACCCTGTGTTTGGGGTGTGTCTGAGTGAATGCACAAGGAGCTGTCAACTAAGCCCAGCCAGACATGGATTGTAAGGCACAGAATGATTTAAGTGCAAAGAAATGCTCCCTTTCTAAAAGCGGCATTTCTAGAATAGTAATATTAAATCCAACTTCACCAGTCAGCAGGATTTGGTATTACCATTCTGGCCATACTAAATATGACCTTCCTACTCCTTTCAGATCAGCAGCTACCACTTCAATACTGTATGAGGGCAGCCCCAATGTTAGCCTATGAAGGGAGCAGGCCTCACAGTAGTGCAAAAACTACCAGGACATGTAAACTACACAGGTACATGTCCTGCCTTTCAACCACACAGCACCCTGCTCTAGGGGTTACCTAGGGCACACATTAGAGGTGACTTATGTGTGGAGAAAGGGGAGGTTTAGGCTTGGCAAGTACTTTTAAATGCCAAGTCGAGGTGACAGTGAAACTGCACACACAGGCCTTGCAATGGCAGGCCTGAGACAAGGAAAAGGGGCTACTTAAGTGGGTGGCACAACCAGTGCTGCAGGCCCACTAGTAGCATTTAATCTACAGGCCCTAGGCACATATAGTGCACATTACTAGGGACTTATAAGTAAATTAAATAGTCCAAGCAGGTATGATCCAAGGTTACCATGTTTAAAGGGAGAGAGCAAATGCACTTTAGCACTGGTTAGCAGTG
This sequence comes from Pleurodeles waltl, assembly GCF_031143425.1. Lineage (NCBI taxonomy): Eukaryota > Metazoa > Chordata > Amphibia > Caudata > Salamandridae > Pleurodeles > Pleurodeles waltl. The sequence goes on from NC_090449.1 coordinate 981,916,311, forward strand.
ATAAAGTGCGCAGAGTCTAAAAGCCAGCAAAAACAGTGTCCAAAAAGTGGAGGGAGGCAGGCAAAAAGTTAGGGGTGACCACCCTAAGGCTGTCAGGTCTAACAAGTATGATGCCACAGAAGAACATACCTTGAAACCAAAACAAGGAAGACCAATGCCTAATAAGTGCTTTTTCTTGAACACAAGTAGCAGCTGGATTCTCTCATGATTTGTTTTTAGTTATGTTGGGCCACCTCACTGAGAATAATGCCCAAGTAATCTGGAAACTATGGGCCATATTTATACTTTTTGACGCAAAACTGCGCTAACGCAGTTTTGCGGCAAAAAAATTAGCGCCGGCTAACGCCATTCTGAAGCGCCATGCGGGCGGCGTATTTATTGAATGGCGTTAGCCGGCGTTAGCCGACCGGCGCTGCCAGGTGTGCGTGAAAAAAAACAACGTACACCAGGCAGCGCCGGCGTAGGGAAAAATGGCGTTTGGGCGTCCCAAAATGGGGCAAGTCAGGCTGAGGCAAAAAAATCGTCTTAACCCGATTTGCGCAATTTTTTTTGGGCGCCCAGACGCCATTAACATGACTCCTGTCTTAGCAAAGACAGGAGTCATGCCCCCTTGCCCAATGGCCATGCCCAGGTGACTTCTGTCCCCTGGGCATGGTCATTGGGCATAGTGGCATGTAGGGGGGCACAAATCAGGCCCCCCTATGCCACAATTTTTTTTAAAAAAAATACTTACCACAACTTACCTTTTCTTCCCTGGGATGGGTCCCTCCATCCTTGGGTGTCCTCCTGGGGTGGGCAAGGGTGGCAGGGGGTGTCCCTGGGGGCAGGGGAGGGCACCTCTGGGCTCATTCTGAGCCCACAGGTCCCTTAACGCCTGCCCTGACCCAGGCGCTAAAAAGAGGCGCAAATGCGGGTTTTTTTGCCCCGCCCACTCCCGGGCGTCATTTTTGCCCGGGAGTATAAATACCACGCACATGCCTGGGAGTCATTTTTTAAGACGGGAACGCCTACCTTGCATCTCATTAACGCAAGGAAGGTGTTCACGCCAAAAAATGACGCTGACTCCATGAACTTTGGCGCTAGACGCATCTAACGCCAAAGTATAAATATGGAGTTAGTTTTGCGTCGAAAAAAACAATGCAAATTCGGCGCAAAAGGAGTATAAATATGCCCCTATGTCTCCAGGAGCCCAAGAATGCAGCATTCATTTTTTGATCATTAGATTGTGGATATCAAGTGTATGCCTATGGGCTAGTAGAAACGTATTAAACGTATCATTAATTAATTGGTAACTGTTATTAGGAGCCTTCAACTTGTGGATGTAGAAACCTGAGCATAGACCAGAAACACAGCTAATAGATAAGCAGAATACCATGAATATATATATATATATATATATATATATATATATATATATATATATATATATAAATGGTTTCTTCTAGAGCCCGGCTAATCACCTATTCGTGTTCCAGGGCCTTAGGGCAGGGGATGTACTGAGGCTCAGTTGAAAGGCTGGATGGCTGATCAGTCAAAGAGCCAGGTCTTGAGGTCTTTCCTGAATTGAGGCAGAGAGAGAGATTTCCTGAAATGAAGAGGAAGAGCATTCCAGGTCTTAGCCGCAAGGTAGGAGAGGATCTTCCTCCAGCTGTGGTCTTGCGGATTTGTGGGATGGTGGCCAGGGCCAGGTGAGCAGAATGGAGTTGCCTGGTGGGTGTGTGGAAGGCGATGCGGTGTTTGAGGTACTGAGGTCCGATGTTATGGAGGGCCCTGTAGGCGTTTGTGGGGGGGATTGAAGGTGAATCTCTTGTTGATCTGGAGCCAGTGGAGGTTTCTCAGGTGTCTGGAGATGTGGCTGTGGTGTAGGATGCCCAGGGTGATTTTTGCGGTGGTGTTTTGGACTCTTTGTATCTTCCTTTGGAGCTTCTGGGTGGTGCCTACGTAGAGTGTAATGCCATAGTTGAGCTTACTGCTGACAAGCGCCTGAGTGACTGTTCTTCTGGATTCAACGGGGATCCACCTAAAGATCTTTGGGAGAACGGGGAGAGTGTAGAAGCAGGAGGACGAGTCGGCATTGACTTGGTGGTTCATAGAAATCAGGGTGTTGAAAATGATGCAGAGGTTGTGTGCGTGGTCAGTCGGAGTGTGAGGGCTCCAAGCACTGTGGGCCACTAGGAGTCATCCAAGGTGAGGGCGTGGTACCCAGGATGAAGACTTCTGTCTTGTCAGAGTTGAGCTTGAGGCAGCCGGCTTCCGTCCAGGCACGACTGCCTTTATCCCATTGTGAAAGCTGGTCTTTGCAACAGTAGGTTCATCAGTGAGGGAAAGGATCAGCTGAGTGTTGTCATTGTAGTAGATGATGTTGAGTCCGTGGTGTCTGATGATGCTTGCTAGCGGGGTCACGTAGATGTTGAAGAAGGTGAGGCTCAAGGAGGAGCCTTGGGGGATGCCACAGCTGATCTTTGTAGGTTTGGATGTGAACGGTGGAAGCCTGACTTTCTGGGTTTGGTCGGGGAGGAAGAAGAGGATCCATTCCGGGGCTTTGCTGTGGATGCCGGCCTCATGGAGTCTTGCTCAGAGGGTACAGTGGAAGATGGCGTCAAAGGCGGCTGAGAGGTCCAAGACGATGAGAGCTGTGGTTTCACCTTTGTCCAGGAGATTGTGGATGTTGTCTGTTGTGGGACGGAGAGCAGTCTCAGTGTTGTGGTTGCTTATGAAGCCAGATTGGGAGGGATCCAAGATGTGGTTGGTCTTGATAAATTTGGTGAGTTGGGCATTGAAGGGTTTTTCAAAGACTTTGGCCGGGAAGGAGAGCAGAGAGATGAGTCTGTAGTTCTTGAGGTCCCACAGGTCTGTGAAGGTTTTCTTCAGCAGGTGGTTGATCTCTGCGTGTTTTCAGTCTTCAGGGAAGGCGGTGGCAGGAGTTCTGAGGGGGCTCTGGATTGGGTAGTCCTCATGATCTGTAGGGTATCCTCTTCAGTGAGAATGGTGGGTGGGGGCTGGTGGATTCTGTCTTGTAAAGCTGTCATAGATGTTGGAGATCTTGAAGTGGAAGAAGGTGGCGAGTTTGTCCCAGAGGGCTTGTGATCGGGGGATGTCCATTGTGTCATTGCTAGGTTTGATTAATTCTTTGATCACAGTGAAAAGTTATTTGCTGTTGTGTGCATTGGTGTGGATTCGTTCTTGTATGGTGGTTTTCTTCGAGGCTCTGATGAGGCGGTGGTGTGATGTGATGGCAGTTTTGAGTGCTGCATGGTCTGCCGGGGTCTTGCTAAACCTCTATTTTCTTTTGAGTTGTCTGCAGGTGTGTCTGGACTCGTGGAGGGTACGGGATAACCAGCTGGCTTTCTCTGTGGTCTGTTTGCTGGAGGGTTTCCTTAGGGGGGGCAAGGTTTTGGCACAGTTAGAAATCCATCGGTGGAGGATGCGTGCAGATGGGCTGGCATCTGTGGAGGTCGGTGGTGGTGTGTTGCCGAGAGTGATGGCAAGCTGATCACCGGTGCCCTTGTTCCAGCTTCTGTGCGGGTGGTTGCAGGCGTGTGGTGGTAGGTGTGGTTGGTGAAGGAAAAGTGGATGCAGTGGTAGTTGGTCCAAAGGAGTTCAGAGGTGTGACTGACAAAGATGTCGTTGCTGGTGGGGAAGATGGGGGTCGAGCGTGTGTCCACCAGAGTGCAGCAGGGCAGTGACCAGTTGTTTGAGTCTGATGTTGGTGAGAATCGTCAATAGGGGTGAGGTATTGGGGTCGCTGAGGTTGTCCAGGTGAAAATTGAGGTCGTGAGGAGGATGTAGTCTGTGAAGGCGAGGGCGTGATGTGCGATTAAGTTGGCTATGGATTTGCTGAAGGGAGGTGTGGTCCTGGGGCGGGGGGTTTGTGAATGAGGGTGCCACGTGGGGTGATGTTCGGGTTGGTCTGGATCTGGAAGTGGAGGTGTTCAATTTTGGGTGCGTGGTCGTGGGTGCTGGTTGTGAGTAAGAGGGTGTTCTTGTGGACAATGATGATGCCTCCTCCTAGTCAGTTGGCGTGGTCCTTGTGGATGATCTTGTAGCCATCGGGGATGACCTTGGGGAGTTCTGGTGCAGAGGTGGGGTTTAGCTGTCTATGCAAGAGGAATGCGATGTCGGTGGTGGTGGAGTCGAGCTGGTCCCAGATCTCCACGGCATGTTTCTTGAGGGAATATCAAATATATCATATGAAATATATCAGGTATTACTGTTAGTCCTTTTAACATCTATCCCTTACTCATCATAACTATGTCATTCATATTACATAAGCAATGCTATTAATGTAATGGTTGCCAGGTCCAGGAGAAAGTTAAATAATGCTTGTGTAAATAGAATACTTTCTATGACTTTGTGTTACTCTTGTCACTCAAAATTCCAGAAGTTATGCCGTTTTACCATGTTGCATAACTATTCCACTGTACTTACTTGCTTATGCCTACTATCCCTCCTGTGGTATAGGCCCTCATCCACGACTCTCCAGCCATCTCTCTGTCTTTTCTTTCAAGATTAATACAGATGTAACCCATCTGCTTGCAGTCAGCCTCAAAGTCTTGGTGCTAGGGGTTTCTTGGCCTTCCGCTTTTCCTTTTCTCTTGAGAGCTTGAGGTCAGGTCTTGCCTGGTGGTGTTTGTAATAGGCTTGCAGAGGGTATGACCTATCCAGTCCCAGTGTTTTCTAATGATTTCTTCATGACCAGGGAGTTGGAATGTCTGCTGCCATAGGTTGTTGTTGCTGATGGTTTTCGGCCAGCAAATCTGGAGGAGTTTCCTCAGACATGTGTTAATGAAGGTCTGGACTTTGTTAGTGATGATCACGGTCGTCTTCCAAGTTTCTGCTCAATAAAGAAGGATCGATTTTATGTTGGTGTTAAAAAGCTTGATCTTTGTTTATAGTGTTAGGTCCTTGAAACTCCAGATCTTCTTTAGCTGAATGAAGGCAGCCATTTCTTTTCTGATTCTTGCCTTGATGTTGACTTCTGTGCCACCCTGCATTTCTGTGACACTACCGAGGTAGGTGAAGGCCTCAACCTCTTCCAGTACATTGCCTGCAGTTCAGTTTGTGCTGGCTGTGTTAGCCTTCAAGATTTTGGTTTTTCCCCTGTGGATGTTAAGGGCAAGTGGTGCTGATGTGGCCGGTACGTTGTCAGTCTTCTTTAGCATCTGTAGATGGTATGGGAGAGTAAAGTAAGGTTGTCTGCAAACTCCAGGTTATCAAGATGAGCCCAAGGTGCCCACTGGATCCCATTTCTTCTCCTTGGTCTGTATGACATTGTAATCCATTCTATGGCCAACAGGAAGAACAAAGGTGAGAGCAAACAGCACTGGGGGACTCTGGTCCTCACTTAGAAGGCTACTGTGAGTTGTCCTCCATGGACTATCTTGCAGGTCATTCCTTCGTAGGAGCGCCTCATGATTCTTACAAGTTTATCTGCCACACCGTAATGGCAGAGGACTTTCCAAAGGGTCTCTCTGTCCACATTGTCAAATGCCTTCTCATAGTCGATTAAGTTGACGGGGGAGTTTCATTCCATCAACTGCTCAATGATAATGTGCAGTGTAACAATCTGACCTGTGCAGGATTTATCCTTGCAGAAGCCAGCTTGCTTGGCTCACAACTGAGCATCAACTTGTTCCTTCATTCTGTTCAGAGTGACTCTGTTGAACACTTTTCCTGGGGTTGATAGAAGAGTTATTCCTCTGTAGTTTGTGTAGTTAATCAGGACACCTTTCATGGGGATCTTAATGAGCTATTGCTCCTTCCAGTCTGATGACATCTTTTCCTCTTCCCAAATCCTTCCGAACATGGGGTTAATTCCTACCTTCAGTGCCTCAGCAGATATGTTGTCAGATCTTGCTACCTTCCCATGTATCAGGTGTTTCATGCTTGCTGTATTTCTCTCTTGGTTGGTCTGCTGCAGTCAATCTGCAAGTCGTTGTAAGCTGGCTGTATGTCTAGTGGCGACTTCAGGACAGGCTGGTTCAGAAGTTCTTCAAAGTGCACTACCCAGCTTCGTTGTTGGCCTTCGTTAATCATGATTGTCTTTCCTGCATTGTCTTGAACAGGTCTTTCTAGCTTGTTTGTATCTGGCGGAGAGTTTCCTTGTCATGTCATAGAGCTACTTCAGGTTTCCATGGCTTGCTTCTTCCTGGGCTTCTGTGGCAAGGCCATTGATGAATCTTCACTTGTCTACTCTTCATCTTAAGCTACTCTTCTGTTCACAGCTACATTATAGTGGCATCTGTGTTTTTGTACTGTTTTTAGCCCAGAAAGTGTCTTTGCTTCATATATGGTGTGAGGCTGTATTGCATGCTAAAATATAGAACTAAATAATGAAGTTGCATAGTTATATATTAATTCTTCAACTCGTACATTCATTTTTTTAAGTTATGCAAAAGCAAATTATGTGAATTCTACACAGCCTTACAACTTTGCCACCCTCAAATTGAGAAAAATTAAAGTTGAAAACAAAAGATTCTACAAATTGCAAAAAAAAAATATGACCATGATGAAATCAGTAATAACTATGGCATATTTTACAGTGAGACTATGTAAAGGTGTGGAATATATACATCATAAGAGAATATATAAAGTCATTCAATGAACAACAGAGATATTTTAATCTACTAATTTCAAATGATAAACTAATTAGTAACAGAAAACATTCAGAACTTCCTGCAACTTGATTCATCCAGATGGTCAATAAGATATTATGAACGTAATGCGATCCTTCATCTCTAAAACAATGAAAGTCTCCTTGGCTGCTGTGTATGCACCCTGCCAATCTCAGCCTAAGTTTGCCCCATCTCTATACAGTCATCATTGTCTTTACAAAAGGCCAAGGATGAGTACAAAGTATAGAGTCTAGTGTGCAAGAACAAATTATCTGACTTTCAAGTTGATTGTGACCATAATTATGCATTAGAAATTTTCTCCTGAAGTCCTCCCAACATCATGCAGCATGTAAATGTGTTCATCCTCAAGAATCTGTAGCCAAATTTAGACTGGGGTAAACAGAGATTACAGCCTTCTTATGCCAAAGTACTGTCAACACCTTCCGCCCACAATTGCAAGAGGTATCTGAATAGATATACTACCAGCAGCAGTTGCCCCTAGGGGGTGCCAGGGTGCCGACCTACTGCCTCCCTCTGCACCACTGCTTGGCATATTATAGATTTTACATGAAAACAAAGGATCCCACAGATCATTTATTTGCATGTAAAAGCTGTAATACTACCTTGCGAGGAGAAGAGAGCTCCACTAGATGTATTGCACGTGTCAGGCGGGAGCTCTTATAGCCCAGGCCTTACACATACACAATATATATCTGACATGCTGCACTTGCATCACACAGTGTAGCATGTCAGATAATGGAGATTTAGGACTTGTCTATCACATACCTTCTTTCCCAATCAGAAGCTAGAATAGAGGAAAAGGTCTACCTCTGCACCCCCAACTTTATTCAAGCTTCTAATTGGGTCGAAGCTAGTGGATCTGCCTTTGGCTGCTGCTGACAGATGGGAGTCAGAAATTGGGGGCTGTCCAGGTAAGTTATCGTGTTTAAGAGTGCAAGTGTGTGTTTGTGTGCTGCGTAGTGCATATGTATGTATGTGTGAATATCTTTTGTGTGTGTGCCTGCAGCTGTGTGTGTATGCCTGCAGCTGTGTGTGTATGTGCATGCATGTCTGCTTGTGTGCGAGGTGAAAGTCTGGCCCGTGTAGTTGGAAAGCTAGGCTGACTTAAAGTGCTGGAAGGTGGTTTTGGGATGCAACACTTTAATCATTCACCAGCCACCACAATATTCTACAAATAAGAAGTAATATCCTGACCCCCTTCCCCTACCAGTGATCAGCCTACAATCCACAAAAGGGTGAAGTTATACACCACTAGAATTTAGTTAGCTACAGTGGTGAAGCCGAGTAGGATCTAAAAGCTCAGAGCAGATAGTAGATTCATTGCTCCAACTCTAAAAGTTTCAGGGACTGGTATGGAATGGGAAACCCTTTTTAGGGTCCAGCCTGCGAGTGCATGCGCTTGCACATGCATCTCACATGTTAGACACTATTTTGTTCAGTAAAGAGCTTGTTGGCTTGCATGGCACTCTTCTTTACAGCCTCGTAATTCGTCAAGACATGTCTAGCATCATTTCCATTCCTCGGTGTAGAGCAGGGATCAAGCACTAATTAATTTTAATTTAATTAATGCCCGTTGTTAGAAATGGGGTCTTTGGATGGCAGTCAGGTTGCCCCCTGCCCTCACTCTAGTCAGAGCATAGGAGAACCCCACTCAGTTAACCCTTGCACACCCCATTGGTAGCTTGGCACGAGCAGGCAGGCTTAACTCGGAAGCAATGCTTAAAGTATTCATACCTACACACACAGTAATACAGTGAACCACTTCAAAATGACACAACAACGGTTTAGAAAAATAGTAAATATTTTATCTAAATAAACAAGACCAAATACAATAAAACTCCACAATACACAATTAAAAATATGATCTTAGCACTTAAAGACACAAAAATAGTTCCTAGAGTATCAAATGCTGCAATTTGATGTTAAGCAGCGTGGTGACGGAGTCGTTTCCTACAATGCAACACCACTGGCACCGTTTACGGAGTCATATGACTCCCAGGTACAGTACCTTAGCAGAACAAGTAGAAAACAGCCCAATGCACGGAGTCGGGGAGCTAGGAGTCGCTGGATCCAATGCAGCGTCAGTTCCGGTGCTAAAGGACAGAGGAGCAGAGGCGTTGTGCAGCAGCGTTGGGTCCTTACTGCAGAGCGGTTGAGGTGAGGCAGCGTCGGTTGCGATGTGTCGGTCCCTTGGTTCCAGCAGATATGAAGTCTGGCGAAGTCACAATGCGGCCGTGCGACCTCACAGGGTCCCAATGAAGTCACACGGCCGCAGGTGCTGCGATGATGTTGGGTGTCATGGACGTCAGACTTACGACACTCTGGTCTCTGCTAATTCATGTGGGGTCAGCGGCTCCGGCAACGCGAAGCCTGCGGAGTCATTGGGGTCATTGCATTTCTGTGAAGTCCACAGTTTCAGGGCAGGTGGCGTCGCGGTTTCCGTGCAGCGGCGTCCTTAGCGAAGCCACACGTCATCGTCCGCCGTCATTATACAGGTTTTCTCCAGAAACTCACTTCCAAGGGCCCTGACTCAGAAATGGATGGTGGAGCCATTGATGGCCCTGAGGCTTCGAAACAGGAGGCAAGCTCTACTCTAAGCCCTTGGAGATACCTCTCAAGCAGGAATACACAGCAAAGTCCAGTCTCTGTCCCCTTGCACAGGCAGAAGAAGCAACTTCAGGACAGCCCCACAAAGCACAGTCACAAGCCAGGGCAGCACTTCTCCTCAGCTCTTAAGGTCTTCTCTGGGCAGAGGTTCCTCTTGAACCCTTGAAGTAATCTAAAGTCTGGGGTTTTGGGTCCAATTCTTATACCCCTTTCTGCCTTTGAAGCTGTCTAACTTCAAGGAAAAGTCTCTGTTGTTCACAAAATCCTGTCTTGCCCAGGCCAGGCCCCAGACACACACCAGGGGGTTGCAGACTGTATTGTGTGAATGCAGACACAGCCCTTTCCGGTGTAAGTGACCTCTCCTCCCTCCACTCTAGCACTGATGGCTCATAAGGGTAAGCAGGCTACACCCCAGTACCCTTTGTGTCACTAGCTAGAGGAGATGCACAAACAGCCCAACTGTCAAACTGTTTGTGGATTCCCTGTCTGGGTCAGAGAGAGTCGCAGAATGGTTTAAGCAAGAAAAGTGGAATTTTCAAACTAACAATCTAGAAACAAACTTCAATAAAATATGTATTTTTAAATTGTGAATTCAGAGACCCCAAACTCCATATTTCTATCTGCTCTCAAAGGGAATTCACATTTTAATAATATTTAAAGGCTGCCCCCATGTTACCCTATGAGAGAGACAGACCTTGCACAGTGAAAACCGAATTTGGCAGTATTTGACTGTTAGGACATTTAGGACACATCAGTACATGTCCCACCTTTAACACACAAGGCCCCCTGCCCATGGGGCTACGTAGGGCCTTTCTCAGGGGTGCCTTACATGCATAAAAAGGGAAAGTTTAGGCCTGGCAAGCGAGTACACTTGCCAAGTCGAATTGGCAGTTTAAAACTGCACCTACAGACACTGCGGTGGCAGGCCTGATTCATGTTTACAGGACTACTAATTTAGGTGGCGCACCCAGTGCTGCAGGCCAACTAGTAGAATTTGATTTACAGGCCCTGGGCACCCCTAGTGCACTTTACTAGGGAATTACTAGTAAATTAAATATGCCAACCATGAAAAAGCCAATTACACATACCTTTTACACAGGAGCACCTGCACTGGTTAGCAGTGGTAAAGTGCCCAGAGTATCCAAAACAGCAAAAACAGAGTCCAGCACACATCAACAACCTGGGAAGCAGACGCTAAAAGTTAGGGAAGACCACGCCAAGGAAGCCAAGTCTAACACCCGTCCACTGCTCCTGACGTGATAGAGGCACTATTTTGTTTTAACTTCCAGTGCCCTGTAAACAGAAGACAAACAATATTGCAAAGATTTTTTTTTTTATGATAACTTTATTTTAATTTGTTAAGTCGTCTTTTCTCAGAATCCACTCATGTTTTTTTTTGTTTTTGCTCATGGCACTGTTGTCAAAAGATGACAATTAACTTGTTTGAAATATGCGAGACCTATTGCATTGCAAATACTAGTTTAAAAGATGTGTGCTGTACCAGTGAAGGAATTTCCAGGATTTCCCCTTTTTCAGATCTGCTTGTACACAACAGGGATGGTAATCTAAGAAATAATTTTGGTGCCTTGATAGTCCCATGACCAAGGCTTGGAGGTCTCTGCCAGTGTCATTTCTACCTCATTGCCCTGCAGGACTGCCAAAAAGAATAGGAACATCAGAATTGTGATGCTTTCAAGGTAGTGCGTCTATTGTCTTGTTGATATCTGCTATGCCCCAGAAATGTTCTTGCCAGAGGCTGCTCGCCACTGTAATTAAGGTCAATTATTGCTAGTGGCTTTTGAAGGTTAATAGTGCGGTCGTCAAAGAAATTAAGCCTGGGCGGAATCAGAGGTGGTGTCCTAGCCCAGGACTAAATAAGGACTGTAGTCCCTAGCCCATTGAACAAAGCTATCTTCACCCTACCTCAAATAATTCATTGCCTTGCTTCTTTGTGAGAGCCTACAATAAGGCAACCTGAAATTTGCCTTATTCCAAATACCCCAAAAGCCACAATTGTCAGAAAAATGTGGCACCTCACACTGCCTGTATAGCATCTAGACTTGCTTCAGACTCACAACAGGACGAAATGCAGTTGTAAATATCACAGTGGAACTACTCTTTCCACTGGCCGGAAGAAGACTACTTAGGCCTAAGTTCTCTGCAGTTTATTACCTGGGTGATCTGTAAGCAAAACGCCAAGTGATTAAATGAAAATTTAAGGAACTGCCCAGGAGTGGATACAATAATTTCTCCACTGCTGCAGGAAGTAAATGAACTGAATCATATTCCCTACTGGAAGGCACAAAATTACCGTCCTGCATTTCTAAAAAGGTAGCGTAATTCAAAGAAGTTCAAAGGAGCCAGCTGAGTGAAAAATACTGCAGTGTGGGCCTAGAGCTTGGTTGACACTGGCACAAGGCCAATCATAAACTACTTGAAGAAAGATAACCGCACTTAGGGACAGATTTTTGGAAAGTGGTGGTGCACCACTTTCCCTTCACCCCTTAGCCCCCCCGCCTCCACCATGTGTGTGCCGTATTTAAAACATGGCGCACCGTGGCTCAGGGTAGGGGGCAGTAGCATAATTTTTCATGACGCTATTGATGTACTCTGCAATGTGGGTGCTACTCCTGCAGAGTACATAGGGTCCCACTCTACATAATGGAAGCCCCTTTTTAGTGCCTGCTCTAATCAGCCGTTAAAAGTGCAGCACAAAATGATGCAAGGAAATCGTCTAGATTTCCTTGCGCCATTTTTTCGGCCACCCTAACGGGGGAATGTCCCCTTTGCATACATTATGCCTGGTGCAGGCATAATACAGCACAAAGGATTACAAAGTGGTGCAATGCATGCATTGGGCCACTTTGTAAATATGGTGCTAGGATTTTGGGTGCGTTAGGCCACGTTAGCGTAAAGAAATTATGCTAATTTGGCGCAAGGTAGCGTTAGAGTCTTATAAATATGCCCCTTGGTATTTTGTGAGCTACTCAGATATCAACTGAAATCTGTTAAACTTAATTTCTTCTCTGCTGAGCGTTGCCCAATCAGTAGCAATAAAAAAATCTCAAAACCACATGAATCGCAAAAAAAAATGACAGTCATAACAGTTAAAAAAAGAAGTTAGCATTATACAGTAAAAATAATCATTTTCTAATTTCACATTCAAAAAAACTTAAATGTGGAGGTTTTAGAGCTAAACAGAAGGTAACTTTCCCTAAATCAACTCCATATAAAATGTACGCTGAGTACTGTATATTATGAACACTGCCCTTTGTGAAAGATATAATGATTCCTTTGCAGTTCTCAACTTGAACGTATTTAATTTGGGACCCTAAATAAAGATAATGTGGGTACAGCATAACAGAAGGTGAGTCTCAACTTCTATGCATGTGCCATTGCACAGCACTATGAGATGTTATCAGGTGCCCCTCTAAAATCTGAGTATTTCCACAGAAAGATCCACAATCTAAACTTCGAGGAGAGGGACTTAAAGAATAGAAGTCGTTTCCACTAACTGCTCTGAGATTCCGAACTCCTTTGGGAGAAAACACGGGGGTACTTTGGGAGCACTCCAGGAAAGTTGGATGGAGGACAGGAGAGGAATTTGTTTTAAGCCTTATGAATTAAGCTGACCAGTTTTTTTCTGAATACCAGGCCTACTACGACAAAGAAGGGGTTATGTCGTGTTTAGTTGCTTCAGCAGCTGCTTCCTGAAATTCTCCATCTAAGCCCATAATGAAGAAATGCTTGGGGCATTGCTGTACTTGGGATTATGGAAGTATTTTCTTTGTAATGCTGCGCTGCATCTTGAGGCAGCCACTTGCATTCCACAGTGGTCTTAGAGCTCAAGTAGCAAAGGAATAAATGTACATTTATATCTACAACATATCGTTACACCAAAAATTGAAAATCATTAGGCTGACGCAGTGCTTAATTTATGAAAGTAGGAGTGCCAGGCCGAAGCTTTGCTCAGAAACCTGGTGCAATTATTCCTCTACTTGCAGCACAACAAGGCTGCTAGTCTTTTATCAACTACTAGACACTTTTGCCCCCGGGGCAGCTTCTCCGCAGTGGCAGAGGGGCGTTGTTGCCCCCCTGGCTGAGCCAACAGATAAAAAATAAAACGATAGCTTGTAATCGTTTTATTTTTCATCATTTTTCTTCTTTTTGCTCAGCCAGCAGCGTATACAGGGAGGGGTGGGGCTGGGCCATGGCAGGTGGGATGGGGGAGGAGGGGAGAGTGCACTAAGTGCACACGTGTGTTTGGCCACCCGTCTGGATCCGGCCAAACACACATGCGCACTTAGGTTTCTCCAACCCGGCTGTATGCACAGCCGGGTTGGAGGAACAGCACAGGCCGCAGGCATGAGTCTGAGCAGCAGTCCGAGCCTCTCATACTAATCCTGATGCTGCTTTCATGCTATGATTAGCATAAGAGCAGCACCAATATTGCTGGGGAGCCTGTGCTGGTGTCCCTGTGAATGCTGGGCCACCGGACAAAGAGATGGGACGAGCGTGGCAGCATGATGCGGCAGGAGGTGGCAACAACAGGGAGAACCGGTAAGTGAGTTTTCTTTTTTTTCATCCCTGTGGTCGACCCTGCCCCCCCCCCCTTTGACATATGTGGTGGCCGCCACTGCCTACCCTGTTTTCTCTCTCTTGCAGGATCCCCAGAGCTCCCTTTGTGACGGTTGTGCTGTCTTTCTCCTAACCTGTCCTTCCGATCACTATGTTTTTCCATCTCCTGCACTTGGTAAATATCTGATGCAGAAAAAAAAATGCTGTCCCCATCGGCGGCCACCGCAAATCACAAGGGAAGGAGTGGAAGGGCAGACACAAGGGGAGAAAATAAAAAAAGAAAAGAAAAGAAATTAAACTTAAACCTTCAGGGACACTTTCGGCGATGTGGTGCCCCAGCATTCGTTGGGACACCGGCACAGGCTCCCCAGCAATTCTGCCACCACTTAGATGCGAAACATAGCATGTAAGCAGTGTCAGGATTGGTCTGAATGGCAGTGACTGCTGCTCAGAAACAAGCCTGAGCTCTGTGCAGTTTCTCCACCCCGGCTGAGTAAATAGCTGGCCTGGAGAAACCTAAGTGCACATGTGTGTTTGGCACACCTCAGAAGGCCGGACAAATACACATGCGCACACAGTGCACTCTCCCCTCATACTCCTCCAATTCCGTGGCCCAGTTCACCCCTCCCTGCACTGCTGTGCCAGAAGCTGAAAAATAAAACAATAGAAAACAATTGTTTTATTTTCCTGCTTCTGGCTCAGCCAGTGGGGCTACACTCCTTCGCCATAGCGAAGGAGCCGCCCCAGCTGGTCCTCAAGAATAAGTGCCAGTACCACCCACTGGCAACCACCGGCTCAAATGAAGCACTAGTCTGATGCCTGCAAATAGCATACTCTTATTTTAGGAGCTCAATGTAAAGGGGCAGGGTGAAAACCTATCCGTGTTTTTTTCACACAGACAGGTTTGCAACTGGCATTCACTTTGCAATGTAATAAGCATCCTTGCCAGTTGCAATAGCAAATACACATTCGAAACTGGTTGCAAATTTTTGTGCCTCATTTTTATTTTTGAGGGAAACGGAATTTTGCACCCCCTGCGAACAGCAGAAAATCAAGGGTGGAAGTGGGTACCCCCACATCTCTGAGTTTACCATTTTAAAAGCAGCCCGTGTCCCAAGGGGGGGGGGGGGTAATTTTAAAAACAAGTGTCGGCATGCAGAAAATTATATCGAGGGATCAACGTCACTTCTCTACAATTCGTATTTAGCCACAAAATGCCATTTGCAAGAAGGAAAGATTATTACGCTTTACAAAGTTCCTTTTGTGCATTGTGAATTATGCTTTAACATTTGCAAAGCCTACAACTTTGAAAGGCGCAAACTTTGTGAACCGAAAAGCACTTTGTAGATAGGGCCTTTTTTCTTGGACTGTTTTGGGTGAGGCTTGGGATTTAAGCAGAGGTGTTCTACACAAACAGGGCTTTCTATTTGTAAACGTTCTTCTTTAACAAATCAAGATTATGGTTCGTAGGCCCTCATTAAAAATTAGGCTTTTCAGGACTAGTTGCGATTCTGAGTGTGTCCGACCGAGAATTATTGGGTTTGAAAACTTCACACCCAGTAATTCCTGGAACAGAGACATAGGGCTTGACACTAATGCTGCATGGCAGGGTCTTTGAGTAACAGCACTGCCTGGCCGCTGCACATCCCCTGCAGCAGTCCAGAGGAGCAGAGAATTCTCCCCCAAACAGGCACATGCATTGCCTGGACTTCTGCAGCTCCAACTCACCAGGATTGTCAGCACAGGGCAGGCAGGAAAGGCCAGCAGCCTGTCATCTAATTTGTAAAAAAAATGCTATACAAATCACCAGGTACCTCCTGGTGGAAAAAACCACATTAACGTCATTTTATTTTACGGTAATGTGTCCAGAGGCCAAAATCGCCAAGCCATATTTAGAAAGTGGTGCAATGCATACATTGCTGCACTTTGTAACCCTTTACTCTACATTATGCCTACACCAGGAATAATGTATGCAAGGGGGGCCGAAAAAATGATGCAAAGAAATCGAAGAGATTTCTTTGCGTAATTTGTTCTGCACTTTTAATGCCTGCTCAAAGCAGGCGTTAAAAGGAAGCACACCATTGATTACAATGGATCTCAATTGACTTCTCACTATTAGCGGCAACATTTTTTACGCTAATCCTGCAAAGCTTCAAATTAGCGTAAAAAAATTTGACACTAGTTCCCCCACCACCGCCCTGGTGTGCGCACACATGGTGGTGTTAGGGGGGCGCTAAGTGGCACAAGAAAAGTGGCGCTGCTCTGGGTGCAGTGCCACTTTTCTTAAATCAAGGCCAAAATGGCTGGACTTTGGCATAGAGATAACGGAGGGTAATTTAATTTAGGGCTCACCCTGTATGTCCGCAACAAAGTCTAACCGATTTATAATGAGGAGTTTAAAAGAAAGTAAGTTATGTCCATTAAATGAGCGTGTGCCTCAAATTTTGTCAAAATAGTGCAGGTCCAGTGAATGAAGGGCGCAAACGAGGACCATCTGTGTGTATTTACTGTCAGAAATGGCTAACATTTGACTTTCTGCAGGTGCGATTGAAATGTAAACAGTTTTACTTACCTTCTTGGCATCTTGATCCAGTCCAGCCAGAGGCACAAATGCACTTCACAACGCCATTGACAGAGATGCATTCCCCGCCATTCTGACAGCCGCCTTCACAGCTCACTGTAAAACAGAGGCACATGCTAAGAATTGCCGGGCGATCTTGTCATGTATTTGTCATCAGATCATTAGCTGTAAGCTGTTACAGATGTAGGCTTTATTGTTTTAGCAGTCAGAGCATTTACATTGGTGGAAATGAGTACAGCACATTTATTTACTGATAGCTGAAATAGCTGACTGATGAATTATTTCTTTTCGTAGCCACATGGGTAAAAAAGCAACTTAGATTAGTGCCAGACATGCTCAATCATATCTAATGCAGCAAAGCGTTTTACAGAGAAATTTTTTAATGAAAAAAGCATCTTGATCATAGTGCAGTAGTCGGGATACGGGTTCCTGGTAATAAAATCTAGGATGTGATTGTAGTGAGGTCGACCTCCTTGGGGCTCGACTATTCAGTATCATGTACATTTAGTTAATGCATTACTTTATGCGTGTTAACCTTGCCTTACAGCATTAAACTTTGAGGCAGAGGAAAAAAATTAAGTTGCATATAATTGCTGTTAGACCTGACAGCCTTAGGGTGATCTTCCCCCAACTGTTTGCCTCTCTCCCTCATGTCTCTGATCTATTTTTTGCTGGTTTTAGGACTCTGCACACCTTACCACTGCTGACCAGTGCTCTCTCCCCTAAACATGGTAACATTGGCTCCTACCCATTTGACATATTTAGCTTACCTATAATTCCCTAGTAAGGTGCACTATATATGCCTAGGACCTATAAATTAAATGACACAGGTGGGCCAGCAGCACTCTTTGTGCCACCTACATAAGTAGGCCCCTTAACCATGTCTCAGGTCTGCCATTGCAAGGCCTGTGTGAGCAGTTTTAGTACCATCTTTACTTGGCATTTAAAAACATTTGCCAAGCCTTAAACCCCCATTTTATTACATATGTCATCCCTAGGGTAGGCTATTGGACATGGCTCTGCTAAGGGAGGGAATTGTCCTAAAACGTTTAGTATTTTTCTCTCAGTCTTTGCTGACGCTCTGTGCATTACTTTAGGACTCTGGGCACTTCCCCACTCTCTGGCAGTCAGAAAGTGGAGAAGCCTCCCTACCTATGATAGGGAGAGGTGGGTAGGGACATGGTTGAGGTGCTGTACCCAGGAGGGTCCTGTGAAACAAGTATACCACATACCTGGGGCGGGTACAGCCTGGATGCTAGGGGGACATGCACTGTGTGTGCCAGCCCCTAGAACTCCTGGTTAATCATGTCCTAGACCTCTGGGATAAGCTTGCAGGGGTGTTAGTGCACCTGCACGCAGGGTGTCTGTCCCTATGCATGGGCCAGCCCTGAACTGCCTTATGCATTCCCTGGAGGGCCCAACAGCAGGGCTGGTCGTAGGTGTAGAGCAGGGTGGTTATACAAAGGAGTACCTTGTCCGAGCAGGGGAGCACCCCCATGTGGGTGTCCCCTAGCTGAAGGGGGGTTTGGCTGCATCCATAAAGGTCGTCCAGTCCTCTACTAGTGGCAGTGGGCCATGGGCACTGTTCCCCTGTATGGGCAGGGTGGAAGTGCAAGCTCATGTCCTACCTTGGAGGGGAGGTTGCACTAACCAACAAGTGCGGGCCCCCCCATGGCAGGGCTCAGGGTGTGCTCAGAGGCCATGGGGCCTTCAGAGGTATGGAGCCTGGCACACAAAGCCAGTGGGTGCACACTTACATGATTGGGGAGTTCATATATGTTGCGTCTGGCACAGCCTGCCAATAGGAGCGTCCTTGTAGAGGGCTGACTGATCATATAATGAGTCAGGCCCAGGGGGCCTCTGCATGCCCATGTGCATGTGGGAGTTCATGTATATGGGGAACTTAGCATTGCTTGCCTCTAGGTGCCTAACTGTACCAGGGCGTCATACGCTTAAATGGGACTGGCACAACTTGCCAGTGTGTGCATACTTGCACACAGGTGTTGCCAGGTGTAAGTGGAGACTGGTATCACTCACCTGTGTGTGCATACTTGCACGCAGGTGGTTTTCCTATTAAAGGTACTGGAGCTGGCATCACTTGCCAGGGTGTGCGCATTTGCACACAGGTAATCTTATATAGGAACTGAGGCTGATAGAGGGGGCCAGTATTGGTGCACTTGCACCTTTGTGGTGGCTTTAACAAAAGTGTCCCACCTGCCCCAGCAGGTATGGGTGTGCACCAGGGCAATTGTGCCCCAGGGAGTGCTAAATACCCATGCGTGTTCGCACTACCTGAAAGAGCTGCTCTGCCCATAATGTAATACTGGAAATTAGTCTTATTAAGTCTGGCTGCAATAGTGGATCACATAGGAGCAGCCTCAGGATGTTTAGTATAGTTGTATCTAGAATGACAAACCCCTTGTGATGGTAAAGATGGTTTTGCCATCAATTCCCTAGAAATGCCACTTCTAGAAGTGTTACAAATAAACATGGTAACCCAATATTCCCCATAGGTCTGTGTAACCTAAACTGCAAAGCACACAATGTTCATGGAGGAATCATTTGCATGCAAATATTTCAGCAATATTAAATACTATTAATGTTGTAATTAATGATGACTCAAATTCCATTAATGAATGAATCTTCAAACAGCGTATAATTCATTTCTGGAAAAATGAAGAATTTTGATACATTCACTAATAATATAATCATCAATATAGCAAAGGAACAAAGATAATTTTTAGTGCTTTTATACAAACGCACAGCAACCCATCAGCTGCTGGAATCCATTAGGAGTGATTACTGATTGTTTGAAAGACTGCATGTAGGACTCAAACCTTTTGTGGTTGGAGAGTCAGGGGGGTTGGTGTTCTCCTTCTGTCCCTTGGATGTAAAAATTATATTTGTTGCTTTGCTATATTGATGAATATATTATTAGTGAATATATAAAAATTCTTCATTTTTCCAGAAATGGATTACATGCTGAACATAACTTCTAGAAATGGGCATTTCAAGATTCTGAAATGGTTCTGGTGTCTTGTACATTAGGCTTCATTCCATAAGTTATGGGGGGAAGAGCACAGCTGTGCAATCCCCACCCAACTGCTATAAAACATGACCATCCAGAATGACAGATACCAGCCATTTGGGGCCTGGATAGATAGGTTGGAGTAAGAGGTTTTTGGCACCAGGCCTCTCGGAGCCAAAGCATGGCCCCACTAAAGATAAACATCTGCATTCTAGAGCTTCAAGACAGATAGGGAGGACATTTAGAGGAGACATCTGTGGTTCAAAGGAAAACCCTTTGAACCACCCCCAACTTCAAAAGAACCATATAGTATAACTAAGAGTACTCAATGCTACAAGGCAGAGTAACTTTTTGTAAGGAAATGCCTCCTTGGCATGGTTACCCCCTGACTTTTTTCCTTTGCTGATGCTATGTTTTGAATTGAAAGTGTGCTGAGGCCTGCTAACCAGGCCCCAGCACCAGTGTTCTTTCCCTAACCTGTACTTTTGATTCCACAATTGGCACACCCTGGCATCCAGATAAGTCCCTTGTAACTGGTACCTCTGGTACCAAGGGCCCTGATGCCAGGGAAGGTCTCTAAGGGCTGTAGCATGTATTATGCCACCCTGGAGACCCCTCACTCAGCACAGACACACTGCTTACCAGCTTGTGTGTGCTAGTGAGAACAAAATGAGTAAGTCGACATGGCACTCCCCTCAGGGTGCCATGCCAGCCTCTCACTGCCTATGCAGTATAGGTAAGACACCCCTCTAGCAGGCCTTACAGCCCTAAGGCAGGGTGCACTATACCATAGGTGAGGGTACCAGTGCATGAGCACTGTGCCCCTACAGTGTCTAAGCAAAACCTTAGACATTGTAAGTGCAGGGTAGCCATAAGAGTATATGGTCTGGGAGTCTGTTTTACACGAACTCCACAGCACCATAAAGGCTACACTGAAAACTGGGAAGTTTGATATCAAACTTCTCAGCACAATAAATGCACACTGATGCCAGTGTACATTTTATTGTAAAATACACCACAGAGGGCACCTTAGAGGTGCCCCCTGAAACTTAACCGACTATCTGTGTAGGCTGACTGGTCCCAGCAGCCTGCCACACTAGAGACATGTTGCTGGCCCCATGGGGAGAGTGCCTTTGTCACTCTGAGGCCAGTAACAAAGCCTGCACTGGGTGGAGATGCTAACACCTCCCCCAGGCAGGAGCTGTAACACCTGGCGGTGAGCCTCAAAGGCTCACCCCTTTGTCACAGCACCGCAGGACACTCCAGCTTAGTGGAGTTGCCCGCCCCCTCCGGCCACGGCCCCCACTTTTGGCGGCAAGGCTGGAGGAAACAAAGAAAACAACAAGGAGGAGTCACTGGCCAGTCAGGACAGCCCCTAAGGTGTCCTGAGCTGAAGTGACTCTAACTTTTAGAAATCCTCCATCTTGCAGATGGAGGATTCCCCCAATAGGATTAGGGATGTGACCCCCTCCCCTTGGGAGGAGGCACAAAGAGGGTGTACTCACCCTCAGGGCTAGTAGCCATTGGCTACTAACCCCCCAGACCTAAACACGCCCTTAAATTTAGTATTTAAGGGCTCCCCTGAACCTAGAAAAACAGATTCCTGCAACTACAAGAAGAAGGACTGCCGAGCTGACAAACCCCTGCAGAGGAAGAACAGAAGACACCAACTGCCTTGGACCCAGACTTACCGGCCTGTCTCCTGCCTTCCAAAGAAACCTGCTCCAGCGACGCTTTCCAAGGGACCAGCGACCTCTGAATCCTCTGAGGACTGCCCTGCTTCGAAAAAGACAAGAAACTCCTGAGGACAGCGGCACTGCTCCAAAAGAACTGCAACTTTGTTACAAGGAGCAGATTTAAAGACCCCTGCAACTCCCCGCAAGAAGCGTGAGACTTGCAACACTGCACCCGGCGACCCCGACTCGACTGGTGGAGAACAACCAACTCAGGGAGGACCCTCCGGCGACTCTACGACTGTGAGTAACCAAAGTTGTCCCCCCTGAGCCCCCACAGTGACGCCTGCAGAGGGAATCCCCAGGCTCCCCCTGACCGCGACTGTCTGAACTCCATTTCCCGACGGCTGGAAAAGACCCTGCACCCGCAGCCCCCAGCCCCTAAAGAAACGGAACTTCTGTGCAGGAGTGACCCCCAGGAGGCCCTCTCCCTTGCCCAGGTGGTGGCTACCCCGAGGAGCCCCCCCTTGCCTGCCTGCATCGCTGAAGAGACCCCTTGGTCTCCCATTGAAAACTGAAGGAAACCCGACGCGTGTTTGCACACTGCACCCGGCCGCCCCCGCGCTGCTGAGGGTGTACTTTCTGTGCTACTTTGTGTCCCCCCCGGTGCCCTACAAAACCCCCCTGGTCTGCCCTCCGAAGACGCGGGTACTTACCTGCTGGCAGACTGGAACCGGGACACCCCCTTCTCTCCATTATAGCCTATGTGTTTTGGGCACCTCTTTGACCTTTGCACCTGACCGGCCCTGAGCTGCTGGTGTGATAACTTTGGAGTTGCTCTGAACCCCCAACGGTGGGCTACCTTGGACCAAAAACTGAAACCTGTAAGTGCCTTACTTACCTGTTGAAACTAACAATAACTTACCTCCCCCAGGAACTGTGAAAATTGCACTGTCCCCACTTTTAAAACAGCTTATTGTGTTTTATGTAAAAAGTATACATGCTAAAGTAATGATTCAAAGTTCCTAGAGTACTTACCTGCAATACCTTTCAAATGGGCTTTTACATGTAAAATTTGAACCTGTGGTTCTTAAAATAAACTAAGAAAAGATATTTTTCTATAACAAAACCTATTGGCTGGATTTGTCTCTGAGTGTGTGTACCTCATCTATTGTCTATGTGTATGTACAACAAATGCTTAACACTACTCCTTGGATAAGCCTACTGCTCGACCACACTACCACAAACTAGAGCATTAGTATTATCTCTTTTTACCACTATTTTACCTCTAAGGGGAACCCTTGGACTCTGTGCATGCTATTCCTTACTTTGAAATAGCACATACAGAGCCAACTTCCTACATTGGTGGATCAGCGGTGGGGTACAAGACTTTGCATTTGCTGGACTACTCAGCCAATACCTGATCACACGACAAATTCCAAAAATTGTCATTAGAACTTGATTTTTTGCAATTTGAAATTGTTCTAAATTCTTTAAAGTCCTGCTAGGGCCTTGTGTTAGTCCCTGTTAGCATTTCTTTTAGAGTTTAAAAGTTTGTAAAAGTTTGAATTAGATTCTAGAACTAGTTTTAGATTCTTAAAAGCATTCCAACTTTTAGAAGAATAATGTCTAGTACAGAGATGAATGTGGTGGAACTCGACACCACACCTTACCTCCATCTCCAGATGAAAGAGCTAAGGTCACTCTGTAACATAAGAAAAATAACAATGGGCTCCAGACCTACCAAAGTACAGCTCCAGGAGCTGTTGGCAGAGTATGATAGAGCCAACCCCTCTGTGGATAACACAGAGGAGGATGATAGTGAACTGGAGGAAGAATCCCCTCCACCAGTCCTATCTAGGGAGAACAGGGCTTCTCAAGCCCTGACTCCAAAAATAATAGTCAGAGATGCTGGCTCCCTCACAGGAGGGTCCAGCCTCTCTGAAATCACTGAGGATAACTCCAGTGAAGAGGACATCCAGTTAGCCAGGATGGCCAAAAGATTGGCTTTGGAAAAACAGATCCTAGCCATAGAAAGGGAAAGACAAGAGATGGGCCTAGGACCCATCAATGGTGGCAGCAACATAACTAGGGTCAGAGATTCTCCTGACATGTTGAAAATCCCCAAAGGGATTGTAACTAAATATGAAGATGGTGATGACATCACCAAAAGGTTCACAGCTTTTGAGAGGGCTTGTGAAACCAGAAAAGTTAACAAATCTCACTGGGGTGCTCTCCTTTGGGAAATGTTCACAGGAAAGTGTAGGGATAGACTCCTCACACTCTCTAAAAAAGATGCAGAATCTTATGACCTCATGAAGGGTACCCTGATTGAGGGCTTTGGATTCTCCACTGAGGAGTATAGGATTAGATTCAGGGGGGCTCAAAAATCCTCGAGCCAGACCTGGGTTGACTTTGTAGACTACTCAGTAAAAACACTAGATGGTTGGATTCAAGGCAATGGTGTAAATGATTATGATGGGCTGTACAATTTATTTGTGAAAGAACACCTATTAAGTAATTGTTTCAATGATAAACTGCATCAGCATCTGGTGGACCTAGGACCAATTTCTCCCCAAGAATTGGGAAAGAAGCCGGACCATTGGGTCAAGACGAGGGTGTCCAAAACTTCCACAGGGGGTGACCAAAAGAAAGGGGTCACAAAACCTCCCCAGGGGAAAGGTGGTGAGACAGCCAAAAACAAAAATAGTAAAGAGTCTTCTACAGGCCCCCAAAAACCTGCACAGGAGGGTGGGCCCAGAGCCTCTTCACAAAACAATTCTGGGTACAAGGGTAAAAACTTTGATCCCAAAAAGGCCTGGTGTCGTAACTGTAGTCAGTCTGGACACCAAACTGGAGACAAGGCCTGTCCCAAGAAAGATACCACTTCTAACTCCCATCCAGCTAAAACTGGAATGGCCAGTCTCCAAGTGGGATCAACAGTGTGCCCAGAGCAAATCAGGTGTCACACTGAAGCTACATTAGTCTCTGAGGGTGGGGTGGATTTAGCCACACTGGCTGCCTGGCCCCCTAACATGCAAAAATACAGGCAGCAGCTCTTAATTAATGGGACAAGTGTAGAGGGCCTGAGGGATACAGGTGCCAGTGTCACCATGGTGACAGAGAAACTGTTTTCCCCTGGCCAATACCTGGCTGGACAAACTTATCCAGTCACCAACGCTGACAATCAGACTAAAGTACATCCCATGGCTATGGTAACTTTAGAGTGGGGAGGGGTCAATGGCCTGAAACAGGTGGTGGTCTCCTCAAATATCCCAGTAGACTGTTTGCTTGGAAATGACCTGGAGTCCTCAGCATGGGCTTAGGTAGAACTGAAAACCCATGCAGCCATGCTGGGTATCCCTGAACTGGTGTGTGTCAAGACTAGGGCACAGTGCAAGGCACAGGGTGAAAAAGTAGAGCTGGAGTCTGGAAAAATGGCCCAGCCTACCAAGAGAAAAGGAAAGTCAGCTGGGAAACCAGCTGCAACACAACACCAAAAAGAGAACCTCTCTTCTCAGGAAGAACTTCTGCCCTCTGAGGGAACTGAGCCTATGGAGCTGGAACCTTATCAGGTAGAGCTCTTAGGCCCAGGGGGACCCTCAAGGGAAGAGTTGTGTAAGGGACAAGAAACCTGTCCCTCTCTTGAAGGCCTTAGGCAGCAAGCTGCTGAAGAGTCCAATGGCAAGAAAAATGGAACACATAGGGGGTCATTCTGACCCTGGCGGTAATTACCGCCATGGCGGAGGTCGGCGATAGCACCGCCAACAGGCTGGCGGTGCACTGCTGGGCACTCTGACCGCGGCGGTTCAGCCGCGGCCAGAAACGGAAAGTCGGCGGTGTCCCGCCGACTTTCCGCTGCCCTTGAGAATCCTCCATGGCGGCGGAGGGCGCTCCGCCGCCATGGGGATTCTGACACCCCCTACCGCCATCCAGTTCCTGGCGGTTCTCCCGCCGGGAACAGGATGGCGGTAGGGGGTGCCGCGGGGCCCCTGGGGGCCCCAAAAAGAATTTCAGTGTCTGCCTAGCAGACACTGAAATTCGCGACGGGTGCAACTGCACCCGTCGCACCTTCCCACACCGCCGGCTCAATTCTGAGCCGGCGTCCTCGTGGGAAGGGTGTTTCCCGCTGGGCTGGCGGCGGACTTTCGGCGCTCGCCCGCCAGCCCAGTGGGAAAGCCAGAATGACCGCCGCGGTCTTTTGACCGCGGAGCGGTCTTTCGGCGGGAACCGCGTGGCGGGCGGCGACCGCCGTCCGCCGCAGTCAGAATCACCCCCATAGGGTCCATTGGGAAGATGGACTCCTGTACACTGAGACAAGAGATCCCAAACCTGGTGCCACTAGGAGAGTGGTAGTGCCTCAGGGTTTCAGAGAGTTTATTCTGACCTTAGCCCATGATATTCCGCTTGCTGGGCATTTGGGACAAACCAAGACGTGGGAGAGGTTAGTCAACCACTTCTACTGGCCCAATATGTCTCAGAAGGTTAAGGAGTTTTGCCTCTCCTGCCCCACCTGTCAAGCCAGTGGTAAGACAGGTGGGCATCCAAAGGCCCCCCTCATTCCACTTCCAGTGGTGGGGGTCCCCTTTGAAAGAGTGGGTGTGGACATGTGTTGTCCACTAGAACCTCCCACAGCCTCAGGAAATATGTACATCCTAGTAGTAGTGGATCATGCTACTAGGTATCCTGAAGCTATTCCCCTTAGGTCGACTACTGCCCCTGCAATAGCCAAGGCCCTCATTGGTATCTTTACCAGAGTGGGCTTCCCTAAGGAGGTGGTGTCTGACAGAGGTACCAACTTCATGTCAGCATACCTAAAACACATGTGGAATGAATGTGGGGTGACTTATAAATTCACTACACCATATCATCCACAAACTAATGGCCTTGTTGAGAGATTCAACAAGACATTAAAGGGCATGATCATGGGGCTCCCAGAGAAACTCAAAAGGAGATGGGATGTCCTCTTGCCATGTCTGCTTTTCGCTTACAGAGAGGTGCCTCAGAAGGGAGTAGGATTCTCACCCTTTGAACTTCTGTTTGGCCACCCTGTAAGGGGACCACTTGCTCTTGTTAAAGAAGGCTGGGAGAGACCTCTTCATGAGCCTAAACAAGACATAGTGGACTATGTACTTGGCCTTCGCTCAAGAATGGCTGAGTACATGGAAAAGGCAAGTAAAAACCTTGAGGCCAGCCAACAACTCCAGAAGTTGTGGTATGACCAAAAGGCTGCACTGGATGAATTTCAACCAGGGCAGAAAGTCTGGGTTCTGGAGCCTGTGGCTCCCAGGGCACTCCAGGACAAATGGAGTGGCCCTTACCCAGTACTAGAAAGGAAGAGTCAGGTCACCTACCTGGTGGACCTGGGCACAAGCAGGAGCCCCAAGAGGGTGATCCATGTGAACCGCCTTAAGCTCTTCCATGACAGGGCTGATGTAAATCTGTTGATGGTGACAGATGAGGACCAGGAAGCTGAGAGTGAACCTCTCCCTGATCTCCTCTCATCAGACCCTAAAGATGGCTCAGTAGATGGAGTGATCTACTCAGACACCCTCTCTAGCCAACAGCAGTCTGACTGTAGGAAGGTCCTGCAGCAGTTTGCTGAACTCTTTTCCCTAACCCCTGGTCAGACACACCTGTGTACCCATGATGTGGACACAGGAGACAGCATGCCTGTCAAAAACAAAATATTTAGACAGTCTGACCAAGTTAAGGAAAGCATCAAGGTGGAAGTCCACAAGATGCTGGAATTGGGAGTAATTGAGTACTCTGACAGCCCCTTGGCTAGCCCAGTGGTCTTAGTCCCTAAACCTCACACCAAAGAAGGAAAGAGAGAGATGAGGTTTTGTGTGGACTACAGAGGTTTCAACTCTGTCACCAAGACAGATGCTCATCCCATTCCTAGAGCTGATGAGCTAATAGACAAATTAGGGGCTGCCAAATTCTTAAGTACCTTTGACTTAACAGCAGGGTACTGGCAAATCAAAATGGCCCCTGGAGCAAAAGAAAAGACAGCATTCTCCACACCTGATGGGCATTATCAGTTCACTGTTATGCCCTTTGGTTTAAAGAATGCCCCTGCCACCTTCCAAAGGTTGGTGAATCAAGTCCTTGCTGGGTTGGAATCCTTTAGTGCAGCTTATCTTGATGATATTGCTGTCTTCAGCTCCACCTGGCAGGATCACCTGGTCCACCTGAAGAAGGTTTTGAAGGCTCTGCAATCTGCAGGCCTCTCTATCAAGGCATCCAAATGCCAGATAGGGCAGGGAACTGTGGTTTACTTGGGACACCTTGTAGGTGGAGGCCAAGTTCAGCCACTCCAACCCAAGATCCAGACTATTCTGGACTGGGCAGCTCCAAAAACCCAGACCCAAGTCAGGGCATTCCTTGGCTTGACTGGGTACTATAGGAGGTTTGTGAAGGGATATGGATCCATTGTGACAGCCCTCACAGAACTCACCTCCAAGAAAATGCCCAAGAAAGTAAACTGGACTGTAGAATGCCAACAGGCCTTTGACACCCTGAAGCAAGCTATGTGCACAGCACCAGTTCTAAAAGCTCCAGATTACTCCAAGCAATTCATTGTGCAAACAGATGCCTCTGAACATGGGATAGGGGCAGTTTTGTCCCAAACAAATGATGATGGCCTTGACCAGCCTGTTGCTTTCATTAGCAGGAGGTTACTCCCTAGGGAGCAGCGTTGGAGTGCCATTGAGAGGGAGGCCTTTGCTGTGGTTTGGTCCCTGAAGAAGCTGAGACCATACCTCTTTGGTACTCACTTCCTAGTTCAGACTGACCACAGACCTCTCAGATGGCTGATGCAAATGAAAGGTGAAAATCCAAAACTGTTGAGGTGGTCCATCTCCCTACAGGGAATGGACTTTATAGTGGAACACAGACCTGGGACTGCCCATGCCAATGCAGATGGCCTTTCCAGGTTCTTCCACTTAGAAAATGAAGACTCTCTTGGGAAAGGTTAGTCTCATCCTCTTTCGTTTGGGGGGGGGGTTGTGTAAGGAAATGCCTCCTTGGCATGGTTACCCCCTCACTTTTTGCCTTTGCTGATGCTATGTTTTGAATTGAAAGTGTGCTGAGGCCTGCTAACCAGGCCCCAGCACCAGTGTTCTTTCCCTAACCTGTACTTTTGATTCCACAATTGGCACACCCTGGCATCCAGATAAGTCCCTTGTAACTGGTACCTCTGGTACCAAGGGCCCTGATGCCAGGGAAGGTCTCTAAGGGCTGCAGCATGTATTATGCCACCCTGGAGACCCCTCACTCAGCACAGACACACTGCTTACCAGCTTGTGTGTGCTAGTGAGAACAAAATGAGTAAGTCGACATGGCACTCCCCTCAGGGTGCCATGCCAGCCTCTCACTGCCTATGCAGTATAGGTAAGACACCCCTCTAGCAGGCCTTACAGCCCTAAGGCAGGGTGCACTATACCATAGGTGAGGGTACCAGTGCATGAGCACTGTGCCCCTACAGTGTCTAAGCAAAACCTTAGACATTGTAAGTGCAGGGTAGCCATAAGAGTATATGGTCTGGGAGTCTGTTTTACACGAACTCCACAGCACCATAATGGCTACACTGAAAACTGGGAAGTTTGATATCAAACTTCTCAGCACAATAAATGCACACTGATGCCAGTGTACATTTTATTGTAAAATACACCACAGAGGGCACCTTAGAGGTGCCCCCTGAAACTTAACCGACTATCTGTGTAGGCTGACTGGTCCCAGCAGCCTGCCACACTAGAGACATGTTGCTGGCCCCATGGGGAGAGTGTCTTTGTCACTCTGAGGCCAGTAACAAAGCCTGCACTGGGTGGAGATGCTAACACCTCCCCCAGGCAGGAGCTGTAACACCTGGCGGTGAGCCTCAAAGGCTCACCCCTTTGTCACAGCACTGCAGGACACTCCAGCTTAGTGAAGTTGCCCGCCCCCTCCGGCCACGGCCCCCACTTTTGGCGGCAAGGCTGGAGGAAACAAAGAAAACAACAAGGAGGAGTCACTGGCCAGTCAGGACAGCCCCTAAGGTGTCCTGAGCTGAAGTGACTCTAACTTTTAGAAATCCTCCATCTTGCAGATGGAGGATTCCCCCAATAGGATTAGGGATGTGACCCCCTCCCCTTGGGAGGAGGCACAAAGAGGGTGTACTCACCCTCAGGGCTAGAAGCCATTGGCTACTAACCCCCCAGACCTAAACACGCCCTTAAATTTAGTATTTAAGGGCTCCCCTGAACCTAGAAAAACAGATTCCTGCAACTACAAGAAGAAGGACTGCCGAGCTGACAAACCCCTGCAGAGGAAGAACAGAAGACACCAACTGCCTTGGCCCCAGACTTACCGGCCTGTCTCCTGCCTTCCAAAGAAACCTGCTCCAGCGACGCTTTCCAAGGGACCAGCGACCTCTGAATCCTCTGAGGACTGCCCTGCTTCGAAAAAGACAAGAAACTCCTGAGGACAGCGGCACTGCTCTAAAAGAACTGCAACTTTGTTACAAGGAGCAGATTTAAAGACCCCTGAAACTCCCCGCAAGAAGCGTGAGACTTGCAACACTGCACCCGGCGACCCCGACTCGACTGGTGGAGAACAACCAACTCAGGGAGGACCCTCCGGCGACTCTACGACTGTGAGTAACCAAAGTTGTCCCCCCTGAGCCCCCACAGCGACGCCTGCAGAGGGAATCTCCAGGCTCCCCCTGACCGCGACTGTCTGAACTCCATTTCCCGACGGCTGGAAAAGACCCTGCACCCGCAGCCCCCAGCCCCTAAAGAAACGGAACTTCTGTGCAGGAGTGACCCCCAGGAGGCCCTCTCCCTTGCCCACGTGGTGGCTACCCCGAGGAGCCCCCCCCTTGCCTGCCTGCATCGCTGAAGAGACCCCTTGGTCTCCCATTGAAAACTGAAGGAAACCCGACGCGTGTTTGCACACTGCACCCGGCCGCCCCCGCGCTGCTGAGGGTGTACTTTCTTGGCTACTTTGTGTCCCCCCCGGTGCCCTACAAAACCCCCCTGGTCTGCCCTCCGAAGACGCGGGTACTTACCTGCTGGCAGACTGGAACCGGGGCACCCCCTTCTCTCCATTATAGCCTATGTGTTTTGGGCACCTCTTTGACCTTTGCACCTGACCGGCCCTGAGCTGCTGGTGTGATAACTTTGGGGTTGCTCTGAACCCCCAACGGTGGGCTACCTTGGACCAAAAACTGAAACCTGTAAGTGCCTTACTTACCTGTTGAAACTAACAATAACTTACCTCCCCCAGGAACTGTGAAAATTGCACTGTGTCCACTTTTAAAACAGCTTATTGTGTTTTATGTAAAAAGTATACATGCTAAAGTAATGATTCAAAGTTCCTAGAGTACCTACCTGCAATACCTTTCAAATGGGCTATTACATGTAAAATCTGAACCTGTGGTTCTTAAAATAAACTAAGAAAATATATTTTTCTATAACAAAACCTATTGGCTGGATTTGTCTCTGAGTGTGTGTACCTCATCTATTGTCTATGTGTATGTACAACAAATGCTTAACACTACTCCTTGGATAAGCCTACTGCTCGACCACACTACCACAAAATAGAGCATTAGTATTATCTCTTTTTACCACTATTTTACCTCTAAGGGGAACCCTTGGACTCTGTGCATGCTATTCCTTACTTTGAAATAGCACATACAGAGCCAACTTCCTACACTTTTACAGTGATGCAGGACCAGTGCTGTTGGACTGCATGGGCACACTGCCAGAGGAATCTGTTGTACCCAGGAGGATAACTGTCCAAGGAAGTTGTCGGCGCTCCCTTTCTGCTTAGTGACTGGCTTGGGGCTGATCGCCTGCTGCTGTGTAGCATTACAAAAGGTACTCTCCAAGGACAGGGTGGCTTGCCCCCTGTTCTCTGAGGAGGTCTCAGGGACATCAAAGACCTTCCAAGAGGAACCTACATAGTTTGTCGGTAATACCTGGGGAGCAATGTCCCCTGCTACTCCTACATCATATGCTGGATTTCACCTGTCAGCAGTGGCATTGGTTGCCTAAGTCTAGTGTCTGGAGACCGGAGATGCCTGGTGCAGAGCTTGCCAAGGACTGCCCGTACTTCAGGTGAGTGGCCCATAATTGCACGGACCACTGCATGCTGAAATGTCTTGCTGTTGTGAACAGGATCACATGGAGCAGAACCCTGCGGGGCCTGCTATTGTTGAGTGTGTCGCATTTTTCTTGTGTGAGTCCTGGCTGGACTCTCATTGGGTGTGGTGCCCTGTTCATTGGTTGTGACCCTTGGAGGTGGGAATACAACCTGAGTTCTACTGTGTTGGCCTTGTATGGCATGGCTGAAATTGTGTTGAAGTGTGTGACCAGGGAGTCTGGTGTGACTAAGGTCATTGTGTACTACACAGTGTGCCTCATTCCAGAGAGGTATGGAAACCAAGTTCCGAGTGTGACCGGATGGTATGGTGCGACTCAAGTCAGCGCATGCTAGACGTGGTGCCTCCCAGAGGGGTGCAGGATTCACATCCTTTGAAGGAGAGTTCAGGATTGTCTGATGCACCAGAATGGTGCCTCTGTCCAAGGGGGTAGCACTGTGGGAATTTCCTTGTGATTGAATGTACAGTCAGGGCGGCTCAGATCATCAAACTCCTAACGTTGTGCATCCTTTTTGTGGAGGTACGGCAATGAGCACTTTTCACGTGGGACCGTAACCGTCTGGTGTCGCTTGAGTCTTCATACCCAACACACAGCATCTCCTGGTAAAGGAGGTGCAAACCTAATAACCTGTCATGTGCAACTGGAAGTGTAGAGGGAGACTCAAGTCGACAAGCCCCAATGGCGCCTCTCGGTTCTGAAGGTGCTGAAATTGGTAACTATTTGGTAACATTGGATTGTCTGGCTGGGCAGGGCTCCTCAGTGTCTAACCGCAGCCTCAAGTGACCCTCCATTTGTCTTTCGCAGACCTCTGAGTGAACCTCCGGTGGGGAGCCTAAACTTTCCTTTCTAATTGTTTACCAGCTGTTGTCTTTCTTTTCACTCATCTTGACCCCAGAACCCTGAGAAGAGTGACTTAGCCACAAGCGGCCTAGTAATCAGGGAAGGATTGATGAAATCTAAGGCTCATGGAGGGGCTGGATAGCTGAAGCAGGTTGGTCTGTGGAAGGTGGTTTGGAACCCAGGTACTTGCAACCACAGTGGCATACACTATCCGTATATCAGGGCACCGCACTAGGGTGCCAGAAGTGAGTGCATACGAGTGACTGTGTACATGCGCCGACTGATATCCATGGAACCGCACAATGGTGCAGAGTGGATGTGCGTGCGTGGTTTCGGGTGAATTCAAAGGCAGTACTGTAGTGCTGCTGGTCAAGTTTATTCTATCAGTGAGTTCTTACAGTTGGCATTACATCTTACTAGTGCGGCCTCAGCTGCTGTGCTACGTGGAAGTGTTGTAAACCTTGCATGCACATTCTGCTGCTAATCTTGGGAACTGGGGTGCAACCTGAATTTATGTGTTACAGTGATTGTAGGGAATTCTAGGGTGGCACTCGTGCTGATGATGTTTGGCACCTTCTATGGGTGCAGGGAGGGAATGTACAATTTTTCTCATGTGTACATACAGTAGCTAATGTTTAACCCAGTTGGGCCTCATATTGTGATTTATCTTGCTAATTGGGGTATAGGCCCAGAGTTACATTATAATCTGGTTGTGTTGACAATGTGTGTGTTGAATATAATCTTTTTATACATACACTGTGTGTGAAGTCTCATTTGTGCCATGCAGTGTGGTTGTGGTGGGGAAGAGCTGTGTCTTTCCTTTAAACATTGCTTCTGTGGCTACTCTGTGCCAAGCTACCTAGTGGGTGAGCACAGATTATACAGTAGGTGTAATCACCCACCCTTGACAGGAGTGGCGGGTTCTGCCTGGCTAGGCACTTGCCTCAGCCAACCAGAATATGCTGCCTCCAAAATAGGCCCTATGCCACCCACAGGGCAGGGTGCAGTGTATTTAAAGCCAGGAAATGTACTTTAAAGTTTCACATGTCCTGGTAGTGAAAAACTCCCAAAGTTGTTTTTCACCACAATGAAGTCTGTTCCTCTCATAGATCAGCATTGGGAATTCCTTAATATACTTTGAAACTGTAATTCCTGACCAGAAAGGAGTAGCTTCCTTATATTTCATATGTTTGGAATGGTATGATAAATCCTTTTTACTGGTTATGTCAGATTTAATATTACTATATTAGAAATGGCACTTTTAGAAAGTAATCAGGAGGACAAATGTTCCTGGAAGACATATTTATGCACAATTTGTAAAATCAAATCACATTGCTCAAACAGATGCAGTAATCCCCAAACAAATGAACGAAAAAATGTAATAATTGCTATCCACATGTACTGTTAGAATAGATTGCATTAGAAACAACACATACAGTTGCTAGAGTTTAAAGTGTGTGCACATATACATCAGCTTCTCTATCAACATTGTACATCTAACCTAGGGATCAAACACAATTGATAGTCAAGATTGAAGGATCCCAGAGAACTGTCCACCCCCTCTTGACAACAGAAGTTTCATAATGCACAGTCCCAAATCATTTTACTTAAACCACACAGTGACATGTCAGTGAGGAGGAATTGTTGACATTTCAGTCTCCAGTGGCACAGGGGTCAGCAAGGCCACCATTAGGACTCAGTATTGAAAGAATGGGATCAACCAAAGATCACACCTACATCAGATAAAATGAAGAAACTCAAAAAATATACTTACTTCGGAGTCAGAAAGGCACCATGTGCTCTGCTTGTTACTCCAAAGAGATACCCCAAACAGTGTCTCAAAATAAAACCACCAATGTGAACCCCCATCTGATGAAAGCACGCCCACCATGTGTGTAAAAGCAAGACATACCAACAATCATATTGATGCACAAAGAACTCAGGAGAGGCTTATCTATTCAACTCAGTAAGCTGATGTGAATGACACACATTGGCCCTGACACTCTCTAAACAAAACTGAATAACAAACACAATAAGGATCCTAAATCCACCAATAAAAATCCAAAATATAGTCCCTCACACTTACTCTACTTACATATTTACAATTCATTGATATTAAACTATACAAGGAATGCTGGCAATCACAGGCAAAATAAAGTAGACTTAAACCCAAAACAAAGACCTAGAACAAATGAGAGACACTCTCAGAAAAAAAGTAACAGCTAAATAAATCTCCTAACAGTAAAACCCCTTCGTAATATGGAAAGTTACTCTAATGGAGAAGAGAGCAGCTGTCTGCTCAAGTGACTCCTGAATCAGTGGTATAGAATAGTCAGCACAAACACTGAAATCGATCACTTGCACAAAGATTTAAAATGCACTGGGAGTGCTCATGTGATAGATGCAAAGCCTGTGGTGCCCACCTTAGAATGACTATATACTCATCTCTTAATAATGGTGTCACAGAAAGAATCATGTATCTCCAATAGATAGTAAACAAAATCACATGTTATTACTTAGTCAAAGGGAAAAAGATTATTAAATAATAGTTTGATACAGAAAGTAATCTTAGAAAGTGCACCTGGTCAACGAGTGCCATCTTTAAATGTCTTATCATTCCACAGAGTTATGCAGATCAATCATAATATAAATGAGTAAGCCCAAATAGTTAAAAAGGCAGGCTTGCGTGCTAATTTAAGTTTTTAGTGCTGGTTATAGTGAAATGCACAAAGAGAAGACATAGGGGGTTATTCCAACTTTGGAGGAAGTGGTAATCCGTCCCAAAAGTGACGGTAAAGTGACGGATATACCACCAGCCGTATTACGAGTCCATTATATCCTATGGAACTCGTAATACGGCTGGTGGTAAATCCGTCACATTTGGGACGGATTACCACCTCCTCAAAAGTTGGAATAACCCCCATAGTGTGGGCCGCCTGTTAACCTTTAGGGAAAACAGATGGATTGGGTTGACTGATGCAGTGAAGAAGGCTTAAACCAGCCGGTGGAATGACAGGTGCTTGCCCTCACATAACCCTTCATAGATGGCAGAAGACAGATGTGCCTTTGAGTGGGTCTGTGTAATTCTCTGTACTTGGTAAATCTGTTTTCAATTTTCTCACTTCTGTAGATGTTTTCCATAGTTGGAGTGGAGAATTTTTTACTGATACTTCTCTGACCTGGTGTTTTTTCATTGTGTACTTGAGAAGTCGTTTTCAGTATAAACAAGTTTGAGATATACCTTGCAACACTTTGCGATGGTTCTTTTATGTTTGATACTTGATTTGATTTATTAGCCCTGTTTCACCTCCCCCCCACCCACCCCTTTTTTTGATTACTTACATGAGCATGCAAGCCTAACTTTTTAAACTCTAGCAACAGTGTAGCTGTTGTTCCTAATATAATCTCTTCTAACAGTACATGCAGATAGTAATTATTACATTTTTTTGTAACTTTTTTCTGGGGAGTACTGGATCTGTTTGACCAATGTGGTTTGATTTGAGAAATTGTGCATAAATAATTCCTCCAGGAACATTTGTTCTCTTGACATTAGTCTATACCCAGTTCCTTGGGGAACATTGGGCAGCTCTGTGTATTTTCAACTTTTAGAAAGTAGACATTTCTCAGCTTTTACTGCTCTATGTGACTTACGCCCTGTCTCCAATCCATGTCTGGTCTGTGAGGGGTGACAGCTCCCCTTTGGCATTCCATCCAGACAGCCAAAAACACAGGACAATAGACTGCATTTGCATTCATATGCATCCTGATGGGTCTTTCTCTGCAGGAAGGGTTCACACTTACACTTCAAAAGGTAGTGACCTGACCCCACACAAAGGACTGATACCCCCCACAGATAACCTGGCAGACAGGATGGGGCTGAAAGGGAACTGGTGCACTTCAAAACCACTCTTAGAAGTCTCCCCTCTTCAAAGGTACATTTGGGTATGAGTATTGGGCTTCTGACCCCATAAAATTAGACACTTCTGGACATACAAACTGGACTCTGTCAGAAGAGCAGCTGTGCTCGTAGGACTCAACTGGACTGCTTTTCTGCTTATTCCCCTGTTGCCTGCTGCTCCATGATTCTGCTGGAAGGACCATGCCTTCCCAACACAAGTGATCTCCAAGGGTTTGTTAGTTTGCCTCTTGTTCCATAGTCCCAGGGACATCAATGACTTGAGCCACCTGCACCTGGTCGGTACAAGTTATGAGTCTGCCCTGTCTTGGTAGTGGACCTAAGGTGCTTTACCCTCTGTGGTGTTTATCAGAACTGCGCAAAGCAACGTGAAGCCCCACAAAGCCTTGTTGTGCAGCTGCCAGCTTCACCAGACTCAATGCCGGGCAGCGTGTTGCCCCACAAGGACCTCGCCACGCAGCTGCCAGCTCATCGAAACTGGACACAGAGACGCCAAGCATCCTCGCACATCTCCCCAAGATGGGCCCAAAGTGACACCAAGCCCTGCAAAGCCTTGCTGCACAGCTCACTGGGATCAGCACCAAGCGAGAGAAGCCCTGCAAATCCTCGCACCACAGCTTCTTGAAATAGTGTTAGTAAATCTGAGCCCTAGCTCCAATGTTCCAAGGCAGCTAAACACCCACTACAGCATTGCTCTTCTCAGATTTTTTTAACACGGTTGAAAACTGTAGTTGAGGTGAACAACTCACACTATTGTTTCTCTCTTCACTCATTTTTAATTTAAGACAGTCCTGGGAAAATGTGGATAGATTGCAAATTCAGATAAACAAATTAATTTCGTTTCTTATTTAACAAAGATATTTGTGTACAGCAGATCAAGCACATGGCCAATGAAGCTGTTCCCACGTACAGGGAACAATGTATGTTGACAATATATCCTAAACGTCAGTGAATAGTAAAAGTGTGAGAAATTGCTATGTCCATTTCAAAGAAGTACGTTTTTAGGTCCCTTCGAAATTTCCACTGATTAAGGTTGAGTCTCAGATGTTCTGGTACTTGATTTCATATTCTTGCTGTTTGAGAAGAAAATGTTTAGTGACTTAGGGCCAGATGTAGGAAACTGTTTGCGACTCGCAAACGGCAAAAATTGCTGTTTGAGAGTCGCAAACCGGAGTTTCCTATGCAGAAATGCATTTTGCGAGTCGGGACCGACTCGCAAAATGCATTTCCGAATCGCAAATAGGAAGGGGTGTTCCCTTCCTATTTGCGATTCGCAGTGGAATGCAATTCCATTTGCGACCGCGTATGCGGTCGCAAATGGAGTCGCAGTTACCATCCACTTGAAGTGGATGGTAACCCACTCGCAAATTGGAAGGGGTCCCCATGGGACCCCTTACCCTTTGTGAATGGACCACAAAATATTTTTTCAGGGCAGGTAGTGGTCCAACGGACCACTACCTGCCCTGAAACAATTCCGAAACTAAAGGTTTAAGGAAAACGGGCTACACTTAAAAAAAAAAAAAAAACTGTTTATTGATAAGCAGTCACGAACATGGAGGTCTGCTGACTACAGCAGGCCTCCATGTTAGCGAGTGCCCATAGTCGCTATGGGGCCGTAATTTGCGACCCACCTCATTAATATTAATGAGGTGGGTCTTTGCGAACCCATAGCGACTCGCAGACGGTGTCTGAGACACTGTTCTGCATTGCAAATTGCGAGTTGCAATTTGCGAGTCGCTAGGACTCGCAAATTGCAACTCGCAATTTGCAATATTGCTACATCTGGCCCTTAGACCATGATTTAAGAGGGCCTAGAGCCATATATCGCCACATTAGCATATTTGTTTATGCTAATGTGCCAATATTATGGCAAAATTGCAGCAACACATTTACAATGTGGCGCAATACATGCATTGAATCACTGTGCAACCCCTTGCGCCACATTATGCCTGTGCCAGACATAATGTATGGAACGGGGACATTCCCCCATTAGGGGGCCCACAAAAATGGCACAATCAAATCTAAAAGATTTACTTGCGCCATTTCTAGTGGTATTTCTAACGCTTGCACAGAGCACGCATTAAAAGGAGGCACACATATGTTTTCAATGGGCCTCAATGTGCTTTGTAGGATTAGCGTCATCATTGTTGGGGCTAATCATGCAAAGTGCCAAACTAGCATCAAACTTTTTGATGTTAGTTCCCTAACTACAGCCATAGTGCACCATATGTTTAATACGGCGCACACATGGTGGCGTTAGGGGACGCAAAGGGGTGCAACAAAAGTGGTGCTGCATTAGATGCAGCGCCACTTTTCTTAAATCTGCTCCTTAGTATTATTTTTTTGGGGACCTTCAGTAGGGATCTGGATTTGCCTCTAGTATTTCTGTCACCTTGCAAGGTGAAGGCTTGTTTTTCAGGTAGCTGAGAATTAGTGCTTTTTAATATTTTGTAGAAATATGTTGTACTAAAACCAGCTGAAAAGGGGTAACCAAAATAAGTGAGGCTTCTGTTATGCTAAACACACAACTGACTAGTCTTTCACTGGGGTTGATCTAGGTCTCTCCTCAAATCACTTGAGCCATGTTGTAATACCTGGCTACTTTGCTTTTCTTCGAGTATTTCAAATACAATGGAGAGTGCTTAAAAGCTCAACTGCTATTGTATCATTTCAAATCCACATTCATGTCCAGGATACCGACAATTTAAAAGTAAACACTTAGGCCCTGATTTACAAGAAACTGGCTCAGTGCTGTGCTGTGCCAAAATCAGCAGTGCCGCGTTGCGCCAGTTTTGAAATGCAGGGCTGCACCGTATTAACAAGCATATGTCTCAGCCCTGCATTTCCCCCTGTGCATACACTAAATTAAGCTGCCTGAGCCAACGCAGGCATCCTTGCACCATAGTACAAGAGTGTCTGCATTGAGGGGAGTGACTTTATGTGCAGGAAGGTCTCCCTTCCTGCACATAAACAATCTACAATAGCGATATGGCAATTCTATGTGTGCTGCAGAATGCAGCACATATAGAAGTACAAAAGGGTCATTTTTGAATGATTGTTTATGTGCAGAAAGGAACACCTTCCTGCACATAAATATACATCCATTGCATTTTGCTTCTTCTATGTGTGCTGCAGAATAAAAGCATCCCTCCTCATTTTGTCACGTTAATGCCACCCCTGGGGTGGTGTTAGTTTTTGGTGTGGCCACAGTTTTGCAATTTCTCGTCAATCTGGGCAGCGTCAAAAGGAATGGGTGTTGAGTTGGAATGCCCACTGCAACACCCATTGCATGCCCCTCTGATGCAGAACACTGCATTGGAGGACCCCATATTTACAAGGAGGCGTAGAGAAACAAAAAGTGGCGTTACACCTCCTTGTAAACATGAAGCAGTGGTTACTGCCACTAGAGTGTTGCAAAAAGTGACGCTCCAGTGGCGATAGGGCCTTGTAAATCTGGCCCTTATTTTATTGCTGTGGGGGGTCACAGAAGAAGTTTTGCTATGGCTGAATTTCATGTAAGCCACGATGGGGTGCAGCACCTGTTCTTAACAACCACCAATCACTGGCAATGGCAATAGGTTCGGCTTATGAATGAAAGTGCCTCCTCTATGACTGATAGGTTTAGGCACCTAATAGGTCATCATACATGTACAGTGTCACTCATATTTTCATTCACAATCCAATCATCTATCTACTGGTTCATTCTTGCATTCACCCTGACCCAATCACATTAAAACACGCACAAACTCAACAGCATATGGAGTGGTATACATTTCGCATGGCTACCCTCCACCCATCAGTGCTGCTTCTAGAGAAGGACAACCACCATAAATTATCTAGTCATCTAAGAACCTTTAACAACATTACAATGTGATGTGTGTGCCCCTAAAGTTCAAGGTCCGACAGCTGGATAAATACAATTATCACAGCTGGGTGGAGGGCAAGCACTTTTTTGTGGAAGCACACAACTTCTGCCCAGTCAAAAACATGCACTGGCTCCCAACATGTGGGAGGTGTCAAAGTCCCTCTCTAGATATGCTCACATAACTTGCGACAGCTGCGCTGTCAAGCCAGACAAAAAAGCACTGCTAAAGTGAATACGTCTGGGATTAATGTCCCAAAACAAACAGCATTAGCGCATTAGAGTGATACACATAGGAGGGAGGTATCAGGAGCAGAGCTATAGTGAGGAGTGAACATTTTGCTTTCTTCTATCAACAACGAGAACCTCATTTCACCAATCTGGTCCATGTGTTTGAAGGAAGCTTCACAGAAACACTTAGGGCCTCATTTTTTTTTGATGCTCCAGTGGTCCAGTATGCCGGCCCATATTTACAATGCCACGCAAAGCCAGCCTGCATTCCACTGCATTGTAAATATGGACCCTTCTCACGCATAATACTGCATGAGAGGGCCGTTCCATGACTGTTTACAAGTCTGGGAATGTGTCAGATTCCTATGCCACGTGTAAGGTGGTGGGGAGAAATGACATTATTGTTCCCTGTTTTTTTCCTCTTTCTATGTGTGCTGCATTCCACAGCACACACAGAAAGAGGAAAACACCATTAATGATTGTTATTGTGCAGGAAGGTGTCCCTTCGTGCACATAAACAATCATCCCTGCAATGCAGGCACCCTTGCACCAAGGTGCAAGGGTGCTTGCATTGGTGCTGGCAGCAATGTGTGTGCCAGGGCAGGGGAAAAGGATAGTAATGCACCACATTTTATAGAAACGGTGCATTCCTGCTCTTTTGTTTTGATGCAGGAGCAGCAAAAAGGCTTGCGGCGCTGCCTGGCACCAAAACTTAGTAAATGAGTCCCTAATTGCCCTATATTGTTGCCCATCTATTTTAGCCCATAGGAAATGATCGTCTATACAATGAAATGCTTCCATTTTCTGGCGATAATGGCATTACTCCTAGTCCTACTTCCTCGCCTTCCTTTTAACCAATGAGGCCTCCCGCCTCCCCCCTAGACCCTCCCTTCCCCTTTTTAAAAAAAAAACCTCCCTTATCCCCTCCTGTACAAAAACCAAGCCCAAGCCGCAACTCGGACCGTCCGTACCGGGAGGGCGGGAGGGAACGGAAAAGGAAGGCGAGGGAGTAGGACTAGGAGTAATGCCATTATCGCCAGAAAATGAAAGCATTACCCCCGTCCCTCCCTCACCTTCCTTTTAACCAATGAGACATAGCAAGAAAACACACAGGAGACGGACACCGAGTTGCAAGACCTTTATTCAATATCCTGCACCAAGATCACTCCAAAATCCCACCCTATTACCTCATAGAGGATAAGACTCGGTGACCTAACACCGACTCCAAACTACCCAAGTCCGACAGCCTGTAATGACGCACAAACGTCGAAGGAGAAGCCCAAGTGGCGGCCCTGCAAATTTCCACCATGGAAGTCCCCTGAAGCTCCGCCACCGTAGCAGCCATACCCCTGGTAGATCAACCTTGAATCCCTTGAGGAGGAACCACCCCTTTCAAGGAATAGGCCAACAGAATTAACAATCTTACCCACTGACTCAAGGAAGCCGTGGAAGGTTTTTCACCTTTGCGTGCCGGACCAAAATTAACAAAAAGCGAATCCCCCTTACGAAAAGGAGCCACCACCCTCAGATACTCCAACAAAACTCTGCGGACATCCAGCGAATGCAAACGGACCTCCTCCCGTGAGGAGGGATTTGGACAAAATGAAGGTAGGATGACCTCCTGATGCGAATGGAACGAAGAATTGACTTTCGGAATAAAGGAAGG
Organism: Pleurodeles waltl; assembly: GCF_031143425.1. Taxonomy (NCBI): domain Eukaryota; kingdom Metazoa; phylum Chordata; class Amphibia; order Caudata; family Salamandridae; genus Pleurodeles; species Pleurodeles waltl. The sequence continues at coordinate 981,958,073 of NC_090449.1, forward strand.
CACCGGAACTAGAACCACCCTATCGTGAAAAATCTTACAAAAAGGAAAGGAACAAGCCAATGCCCCCAATTCCCCCAACCGACGAGCCGAAGTAATGGCTACCAAAAAGAACGTCTTCAAGGATAAATGGCGCAAATCACACTCCCCCAATGGCTCAAAGGGGGCATCCGCCAACACATCCAAAACCAAAGAAAGATCCCAAGAAGGAAACAAACGTACAGGGCGAGGAAACAAATTAATAAGACCTTGAAAAAATCTAGGCATCAAGCGCCCTTCATCCTGAAGATTACGCCACGGACCTCTGAATGCCTGAATAGCCGCCCACTGAACCCGTAGAGATGCCACCGACAACCCCAAATGAGCACCGTCCTGTAGAAACTACATCACCTCAAAGATAGAAGCGCAAGTAGGATCCAACTCATGACTCAAGCACCAAGAAGAAAAAACCTTCCACTGTCTAACATAAGAAAGTAAAGTGGAACGCCGCCTGGAAGCCAGTAAGGTAGAACTCAAAGCCACAGGAACTCCCAGACCTGTCAAGCCCCGCCGTTCAACCTCCAGGCCGTCAAGTGTAACCTCCTCAATGACCCCAATGGGAGGCAAGGAAACTCCAGGGGAGACGGACAAAGAGGCAGAGGCCACATCCTCCCGTCTGCCATCAGCCTCAACAACGGGAACCAATTCGCTCGCGGCCAAAGTGGTGCAATTAGGATAACCCCGGACTCCAGATCCCTCACCCATAACAGAAAAGACCTGATCAGTTGAAACGGTGGGAACGCATACAAAAGGCCCCTCGGCCAAGGACATGACATCCCGTCCACCTCCCAGGCCTGGGGACACCGAAACCGGGAGCAGAAACGATCCACCTTCGCATTCTCTGCGGACGCAAACACATCCAGTACTGGAAGCCCCCAAAGTCGAACCAGATGCCGAAACAGACACTTCCGAAGTGAGAAAAGTTGAGAGGAAGGAATCACCCTGCTCAGTAGATCCGCCCGAACATTGACCACCCCCCGAATGTACGTAGCCCTGAGAGAAGGAACCCACTCCTGAGCCCACACAAAAATCTCCCTGGCTAGACTGAACAGAGCCCTCGACCTGGTCCCCCCTTGCCGCTTGACATAAGCCTTGGCCACTAGGTTGTCCGTCCGAACCAGAACCGCCGCCCCCCTCAGGGAACCCTGGAAATGAACCAGAGCCAGAAGTATAGCTCTCAACTCGCGCCAATTTGATGACCGACTCGCCTCCCGAGGGGACCAAAACCCCTGAATCTGAGCCGACCCCATCCATGCACCCCAACCGGAGAGGCTGGCATCCGTGGTCACCACCACGGGTCTCAGAGGTGACAAAGACACCCCTACCCACAGATGGTCTGAAATCAACCACCATTGCAACTCCCTGCGAATCAATCCGGATCCCGGAACCCTGTCCCTCAGAGAACCGGACCCCGGCGCCCACCTTCTCAAGAACCATGTCACCAAGCACAGGAGATGGAACCGCGCCCAAGGAACCAGAAATATCACAGACGCTAAATGACCCTGCAGACGCAACCATAGAAGAGCTTGGGGTGCAGCCAGTAACACTACCTTCTTTACCAAAGCCTGGAGTACACCCAATCTTTTTTCTGACACCGTCACCAAGCCTAGACGAGTCTGAAACCGAGCCCCCATAAACACCAGATCCTGGGACGGAACTAAATCTGACTTCTCCCAGTTGATTAAAAACCTGTGGTTTTGCAGGACCCCCAGAACTTGGGCCACCTGCCTCTGCAACAGGACTCGTGACTGGGCATGAATCAAGATGTCGTCCAGATAAGGATGGAGGAACACCCCCTCCGAATGCAGCAAAGCCACCAGGGGGGCCAGCACCTTCGTAAAAATTTGAGGAGATGATTTTAGACCGAAAAGAAGAACGCAAAACTGGTAGTGTTCCTGATCCACCGCAAACCTCAGGAACCTCTGAGAAGACCTCGCCACAGGCACGTGCAGGTAAGCATCCTGCAGATCCAGCGACACTAGGAAGTCCCCTTGTCTGACCAATGGAAAGATAGTCTGAATAGACAGCATGCGGAAATGCACCGTCCTGATCCAAGCATTCACCTCCTTCAGATTGAGCACGGGTCGAAATCCCCCTGAAACTTTTTGCACAAGAAACAAGACCGAATAAGTGCCCTGACCTCGTTCCTCCATCGGAACGTGGGAAATGGCCCCTTTGACCAGCAAGTCCCGAACTCCGTCCAATAATGCTCTTCTCCGTGACCCCCCTGAAGGTAGAGGGGTGGGACGTACCCCTGAATCTGGGGGAACTGCCCCAAAATCTATGACATAACCATTGGCCACAATGTCTAGCACCCAACGATCGTTGACACTCTCCTCCCAAGTTGAAAGAAAGTGACTCAGCCTTCCCCCAACCGGCCCTATGCCAGGCCCACAATGATTGTCAGGACCCCTTCTTGAACCCACCCCGGTTCGCAGGAGCCGACTTCTTAGGAGAAAAACGTGGCTGAAAACGCCGTTTCCTAAATGAAAAGGATTTGGCATCCCTATTCGGAGAAGATCGGGAATACTTCTTCCACCCTTTACTTGAATCTGAGTTCGAAGGCTGAAACAATGGGAAACCCAAATTGTCCCGAACATGTGCCATCACCTCCCACATTTCTTCTCTGGAAACATATTTCCCCCCAGATGACGTAGACGGGGCCTCATCCTCACTGTCTGATGAAGACTTCCTCGCAGCTACTGAGGAATGAGCAATCTTAGACTGACCAGTCCTGGCCATGCCTGCTTGAAGAGCCCTGGTAACAGCCACCTCAATCATATCCTGCACTTCCTCTCTGGACATGAGGGGAGTACCTCCACCCGGCAACTGTGAGCTCTCAGGAGTAGAAATGCCAGCCGCGCCTTCCTCCTCAGAGGAGGAAGAAGAGACAATCCTACGTCTTTTCGCCGGCACTTTAGGCATGTTCAACATCCAAATAACACTGTTTGGCACCTAAACTCACTCCCCATATATAGGATCCTGGACCACCCCCAACAGGGATCCACCAATCCGTAAAAAGGTCAAATTTAATGGCCAAAACCATAAAAACCTCGGGCCGAACGCCCGTCCTACCTGCAGAGCAATCACACTCGTATTTCCTCAGTTCCCCGCGGCTCCGCAGCACGGAAACCCGGAAACCGATGCCCCAGCCACAAAGGGCCGGCTGACCCCGTCAGCTGGCCCCCAGTACACGCTTCCCGAGCAGCCCTGCTGCTCGTCAAAGACGCGACCTGCCGTAGCACTCCTCGCGGAGCCCCGCGTCCCGAGGAGTGCCTCCAGCGTCGACCTACAGGCCCCGCCGTGCAGGTAAAAAAGAGAAAAAAAAACCGTCTAGCGTTGGCTAGACAAAAGAACAGGAGGGGATAAGGGTGGGGGGGGTATAAAAAGGGGAAGGGAGGGTCTAGGGGGGAGGCGGGAGGCCTCATTGGTTAAAAGGAAGGCGAGGGAGGGACGGGAGGTAATGGATGAGTAGTTGGCAAGAAAATGTCTTCACACTGAAGTTGTAATAATCGTATTATAATGTTTAGTTAAGTGCAGTATGAAAAATCATTTGGTACCACATCATCCCTGCTTTACAGTCCTGAATTAGTATTTTGATAAACTGCACGCCCAAGATGTAGGGATCCTGCTCGATAGAAGACAATTCATCAAGAAGAGGACCGATTGTTTTACTGTATCACCCATTACTAATTTTAATAGAACTTCAACAGACATTCTATGTTACCACAGTTTCTGGTCATCCAGTTTACTGGATGATTCCACATGTAGCAGAGACGTATAAATGGATTACAAGCACGTCTTTGATTATGCCTCTACTTCCTCTGTCGAAGAACGCTCAATCTATTTAAAAAACGCTCACTCTATTGATGTGAAACATGAAGGTGTTGTCTAAATGCTTCTTTGCCGAATACGGCAAAGGTGGCAGACAGAAAACAGAACTTGGTCAAAGAAGTTTCCTGAAGAGCAAAGTTATGATTGCACACTTGAATATTCCATGAGACGGCTAGAACAAGCTCTGTGCCTGTACAGCAAATTGTATTTGCCTAAAAGTATAAGACTTGGGAACTTGTTACACTGTTGAAGAAGAGATTACAGTTATAACTGGTACATTTTTCAAATGGTAACTGTTCTGTTAAAGATCTGTACTTCGTATGCTGTGCAAATAATGCACAACGATCTGTTTTCCCTAAAAGTAAATAAATAGACATTTAACTAGCTTTAGATACAAAGCGAAAGCTAAAAAGAATACCTACCTTTCCTTTTGAAGTTTTACAGTCTGACATTCAAATAATCCAATGGGTTTATGATACGCTATCAGACAGTGTATTTGCTGTATTGTTATCTTTCCATATTTAGCATGCATTTGGTACATCAAGCAGAGCTATGATTGTTAACCCAGTTAAGTGTTAGTCCCATTTCACAAAGCTTGTTTTGCCACTATGAGGAGCCCTTATGAATTACCTATTGTTAGACCTGGCTTCCTTAGGGTGATCTTCCTCCACACTTTTACCTCCTCTTTTCTTACTGTACCTTTTTGTTGGCCTTAAGACTCTGAGGGGCATATTTATACTCTGTTTGCACCGACTAGGCGTCATTGTTTTTTACTCTAATTCGGTGCAAAACGAACTCCTTATTTATACTTTGGTGCTAGACCGGTCTAGCGCCACATTTATGGAGTTAAAGTCATTTTTTGGAAGTGGAAACCAACCTTGCCTTAATGAGATGCAAGGTAGGCGTTCCTGTGCTAAAAATTACTCTATGGCCTTAATGCCATATTTAGGGGCATATTTATATTCTGCGGTATATTTATACTCTGTTTGCACCGAATTTGCGTCATTTTTTTACTCTAATTCGGTGCAAAACTAACTACATATTTATACTTTGGTGCTAGACCCGTCTAGCAACAAGGCCCTGATTTATATATTTTTTGCTGCATTAACGTCATTTTTTGACGCAAAAGTGCCACAAACATACAACATATTGGCCCGTATATATACTTTTTGCTGCAAAACTGCACTAACTCAGTTTTGCACTAAAAAGTTTAGCACCGGCTTGCACCATTTCTGTGCACCAGCCGGGCACCATATTTATGGAATGGTGCAAGTCGGTGCAAAGGGTAGGCTAGAGTAAAAAAACAATGACTTTAGTCGGGTGGGGCTGGCAGTATAGAAGAAGAGGGTTTAGCACCAAAAAATGACTTTAGGCAGGTTAGAGTAAAAAAAAAAAATGACTCTAACCAGATAAGAGACATTTTATGGTGCTAAACCTACCATGCAACATGACTCCAGCCCTAGAAAAGGCGGTAGTCACGCCCACCACCCCAGTGGCCAGCACAGAGGACAAGGGTCCCCTGGGCATGGCCATTGCACCCTGTGCCATTTATGGGGGCCCATTTCAGGGCCCCCTATGGCACTTTCAAAAATAAAATGCAATCTACCTGTACATACCTGGGATGGGGTCCCCCATCCTCTGCAGTCTCTCTGGTGTGGGTTGGGGTGCCCCTGTGGACTGGGGGGGGGGGCACCTGTGGGCTTATTCCATGGTGTTCCACCATGGATAGAGGCCCACAGGTCCCCTAACGCCTGCCCTGACCCAGGCTTTAAAATATGGGGCAAAGCAAGCTTCGCACCATTTTTTGACCCCCTCCTCCCTCCCTTGCACCATTTTTGCATGGGAGTATAAATATGGCGTTAAGGCCATAGAGTCATTTTTTGCACTGGAACGCCTACCTTGCATCTCATTAGGGAAAGGTAGGTTTCCACTTCCAAAAAATGACTTTAACTCCATAAATTTGGCACTAGACGGGTCTAGCACCAAAGTATAAATATGGAGTTCGTTTTGCACTGAATTAGAGTTTTAAAAAAATACGCTAATTCAGTGCAAACAGAGTATAAATATGCCCCTTAGCGTCAAAAATTTACGATAATCTGGTTAGAGTCATTTATTTGGACTCTAACCTGCATAACATCATATATTTTTTTACGTTAGCCTACCCTTTGCACCAGCTTGCACCATTCCATAAATATGGTGCCCAGCTGGTGCTAAAAAATGGTGCAAGCCAGTGCAAAAGTTTTCGGTGCAAAACTGCGTTAGTGCAGTTTTGCACCAAAAAGTATAAATAAGGCCCTGAGCACTTTACTGCTGTTAACCAGTGCTAAAATGCATGCACTTCTTTCCTAAACCTAGTAACATTAGTGTATCCCCAAATTGCATATTTAATTTACCTGTGAGCCCCTTATAAAGTTGTATACATTATATCCAGGGCCTGGCAATTAAATGCTACTAGAGGGCTTGAAGCAATGATTGTGCTACCCACTTCAGTAGCTCTGTAAAGATATCTCAGGCCTGCCACTGCAGATCCTGTGTGTGCGGTTTCACTGCCACCTAGACTTGGCATTCAAAACCTCAGTACATTTCTGGACTGAAGAAACCTGCTGGAGTAAAGACTGCTGTGTGCCAGGATCATCACCTTGCCAGAGTTGACTATTCCCAGGAACTGCTGTTCTGCCTCGTTGTGCTTCCCTGCTGCCTGCTGATCTCGACCCTGCAGCCCAAGAATCAACAGCTAACCTGAGAATGACTCGAAGGGCTTGATGACCTGTATCCGGGTCTACTAAGGGTCTCCAAGACATCAAAGACCCACTGAGCGGCTTCCTTGCAGCTTGTCACCCCCTTTTATCACAACTCCCAGCGGCTTCCCTACAGCATGCAGCCCCCATTTTCAAGGATTGCAGAATGCCTTCCCTGCCGCTCACAGGACGCTTTGTCAAGGATCGCAGAGCAGCTTCCCTGCAGCCCATGGCCAGCTTTGTCAAGGATCGCCGAGTGGCTTCCCTTGACCTCAGGGTAGGTCGCCCCCCTGTCCCCGCAGCGCCACCAGCTCTTGTGTGTTGCCTTCTCCTCCTTCTGCTTGCTGATCCGCCTGTTACCCCCCTCTGCCTTCTGTATCCTGTGTGCTTGTGATCCTCTGTCTGCATTCTGTACCCCAGTGTGATCGCGCCCCCCCCTTTTGCTTCCGGTATCCTTGCGTGCTTGTGCTCCCCTCTTCCCCCTTTTTTGCATTTTGTATCCTCGTATGATTGCGCCCCCCCCCCCGTTTATTGCCTTCTGTACCCCTGTAAGACTGTGCCTTCTGTCCCACTCGCCGTTTTTCCCCCCCCTCGCCGTCCGTTTTTCCCGCTTTTTTGAGGCCGCCTCGTCCTTTAGGCCTCTCTGCGCCGCTTTTTTCCGCCTTTGCCTTTTGCCGCTTTTCCCGCCTACCCGCCCTTCTCCCGCCTCCCAGCTCACCCCGCCCCCCCGGCTACCCCCTTAAATGGCGGCCGCTGCGAGGCAGTGGTGGTGACCCTTGACCTCAGGGTAGGTCGCCCCCCTGTCCCCGCAGCGCCACCAGCTCTTGTGTGTTGCCTTCTCCTCCTTCTGCTTGCTGATCCGCCTGTTACCCCCTCTGCCTTCTGTATCCTGTGTGCTTGTGATCCCCTGTTTGCATTCTGTACCACAGTGTGATCGCGCCCCCCCCTTTTGCTTCCTGTATCCTTGCGTGCTTGTGCTCCCCTCTTCCCCCTTTTTTGCATTTTGTATCCTCATATGATTGCGCCCCCCCCCCGTTTATTGCCTTCTGTACCCCTGTAAGACTGTGCCTTCTGTCCCACTCGCCGTTTTTTCCCCCCCCTCGCCGTCCGTTTTTCCCGCTTTTTTGAGGCCGCCTCGTCCTTTAGGCCTCTCTGCGCCGCTTTTTTCCGCCTTCGCCTTTTGCCGCTTTTCCCGCCTACCCGCCCTCCTCCCGCCTCCCAGCTCACCCCGCCCCCCGGCTACCCCCTTAAATGGCGGCCGCTGCGAGGCAGTGGTGGTGACCCTTGACCTCAGGGTAGGTCGCCCCCCTGTCCCCGCAGCGCCACCAGCTCTTGTGTGTTGCCTTCTCCTCCTTCTGCTTGCTGATCCGCCTGTTACCCCCTCTGCCTTCTGTATCCTGTGTGCTTGTGATCCCCTGTTTGCATTCTGTACCCCAGTGTGATCGCGCCCCCCCTTTTGCTTCCTGTATCCTTGCGTGCTTGTGCTCCCTCTCCCCCCTTTTTTGCATTTTGTATCCTCGTATGATTGCGCCCCCCCCCCCCGTTTATTGCCTTCTGTACCCCTGTAAGACTGTGCCTTCTGTCCCACTCGCCGTTTTTCCCCTCCCTCGCCGTCCGTTTTTCCCGCTTTTTTGAGGCCGCCTCGTCCTTTAGGCCTCTCTGCGCCGCTTTTTTCCGCCTTTGCCTTTTGCCGCTTTTCCCGCCTACCCGCCCTCCTCCCGCCTCCCAGCTCACCCCGCCCCCCCGGCTACCCCCTTAAATGGCGGCCGCTGCGAGGCAGTGGTGGTGACCCTTGACCTCAGGGTAGGTCGCCCCCCTGTCCCTGCAGCGCCACCAGCTCTTGTGTGTTGCCTTCTCCTCCTTCTGCTTGCTGATCCGCCTGTTACCCCCCTCTGCCTTCTGTATCCTGTGTGCTTGTGATCCCCTGTTTGCATTCTGTACCACAGTGTGATCGCGCCCCCCCCTTTTGCTTCCTGTATCCTTGCGTGCTTGTGCTCCCCTCTTCCCCCTTTTTTGCATTTTGTATCCTCGTATGATTGCGCCCCCCCCGTTTATTGCCTTCTGTACCCCTGTAAGACTGTGCCTTCTGTCCCACTCGCCGTTTTTCCCCCCCCCTCGCCGTCCATTTTTCCCGCTTTTTTGAGGCCGCCTCGTCCTTTAGGCCTCTCTGCGCCGCTTTTTTCCGCCTTCGCCTTTTGCCGCTTTTCCCGCCTACCCGCCCTCCTCCCGCCTCCCAGCTCACCCCGCCCCCCCGGCTACCCCCTTAAATGGCGGCCGCTGCGAGGCAGTGGTGGTGACCCTTGACCTCAGGGTAGGTCGCCCCCCTGTCCCCGCAGCGCCACCAGCTCTTGTGTGTTGCCTTCTCCTCCTTCTGCTTGCTGATCCGCCTGTTACCCCCTCTGCCTTCTGTATCCTGTGTGCTTGTGATCCCCTGTTTGCATTCTGTACCCCAGTGTGATCGCGCCCCCCCCCTTTTGCTTCCTGTATCCTTGCGTGCTTGTGCTCCCTCTCCCCCCTTTTTTGCATTTTGTATCCTCGTATGATTGCGCCCCCCCCGTTTATTGCCTTCTGTACCCCTGTAAGACTGTGCCTTCTGTCCCACTCGCCGTTTTTCCCCCCCTCGCCGTCCGTTTTTCCCACTTTTTTGAGGCCGCCTCGTCCTTTAGGCCTCTCTGCGCCGCTTTTTTCCGCCTTCGCCTTTTGCCGCTTTTCCCGCCTACCCGCCCTCCTCCCGCCTCCCAGCTCACCCCGCCCCCCCGGCTACCCCCTTAAATGGCAGCCGCTGCGAGGCAGTGGTGGTGACCCTTGACCTCAGGGTAGGTCGCCTCCCTGTCCCCGCAGCGCCACCAGCTCTTGTGTGTTGCCTTCTCTTCCTTCTGCTTGCTGATCCGCCTGTTACCCCCGCTGCCTTCTGTATCCTGTGTGCTTGTGATCCCCTGTTTGCATTCTGTACCCCAGTGTGATCGCGCCCCCCCTTTTGCTTCCTGTATCCTTGCGTGCTTGTGCTCCCCTCTCCCCCCTTTTTTGCATTTTGTATCCTCGTATGATTGCGCCCCCCCCGTTAATTGCCTTCTGTACCCCTGTAAGACTGTGCCTTCTGTCCCACTCGCCGTTTTTCCCCCCCCTCGCCGTCCGTTTTTCCCGCTTTTTTGAGGCCGCCTCGTCCTTTAGGCCTCTCTGCGCCGCTTTTTTCCGCCTTCGCCTTTTGCCGCTTTCCCGCCTACCCGCCTCCCAGCTCACCCCGCCCCCCCGGCTACCCCCTCAAATGGCGGCCGCTGCGAGGCGAGACCGCGCCCAGCGCCCGAACCCCTGGTCCCCGCCCCCCCCCGCCTGACCTACGACTCCGCCATCCTCACCAGCCTCAACCCCGGCCGCACGCCGGGCTGCTACCGCGCCACCCCGAAACTGACCCACGGATCCTTCACCTGCAACAACTGCCACTGCTCCTGCCATCGGACCCACTCCGCTCCCGTCGAGAACAACGCCCCCGGAAACAACCTCCACTGCATCCTGATCAACACCCGATCCGTCCACAGGCACGCCATCGAACTGTGGAACCTCATCAACTCTACGAACCCGGACATCGCCTTCCTCACCGAGACCTGGATGAAACCCACCTCGGCACCCGACATCGCCATAGCCATCCCGGACGGCTATAAAATCATCCGGAGAGTCCGCACCAACCGCATCGGAGGAGGCATCGCCATCGCGCACAAAAACACCATCCGAGTCACAACCGACACCGACAACTCATTCCCCGACGCCGAACATCTCCACTTCACGATCCACAGCGACCCCAAGACCACCCTCAGAGGCACCCTCATGTACAGACCACCAGGACCTCGCTCCAAGTTCACCGAAGACATCGCAGACTTCGTCAACCCTCACGCACTCTCCTCCACCGACTACATCCTCCTAGGAGACCTCAACTTTCACCTAGAGAACCCCACCGACAACAACACCACCGCCCTCCTGGACAACCTCGCCAACCTGGGACTGAATCAGCTTGTCAACACCCCCACCCACTACGCCGGACATACGCTCGACCCCATCTTCTCCTCCAGCAGACACGTCACCTTCAACCACACCACCGAACTCACCTGGTCGGACCACAGCTGCGTCCACTTCAGCTTCAAGAAGACCACCGTGCATCACCACACTCAGCAACCACCAAGAAGACACTGGAACCGTATCACCACGGAACAGATCGCAGCAACCCTCTCCCAGAACCAACCCACCGGCACCACCGACCCAAACGAAGCCGCCAACAACCTCACCAACTGGCTCTCCGACTGTGCAAACCTCCTGGCCCCCCTGAAGACTCAAGCCAGCACCAACAACCACAAGAAAAACTCATGGTTCACCCCCGACCTCAAAGACTCCAAGAAAGAATGCCGCACCCGAGAGCAGACGTGGCGCCTCAACCAGACCGAAGAGAACCTCTCAGCTCTCAAGGACGCCACCTGCCAACATCACCAACACCTCCGCGCCGCACGAAAAACCGCCTACCGGAATAGACTGGACAACAACGCCCACAACAGCAAGGAACTTTTTGGCATCATCAAAGAGCTCTCCAACCCGGACGCAGAAAACAACTCCATCCCTCCATCACAGGACCTCTGCGACTCCCTCGCGACCTTCTTCCACCAGAAAATCACCAACATTTACAACAGCTTCCCGACCGCCGACGCGAACCCCCCCCCAGAACCCGCCAACGAGATCACCACCATCCTCAACTGGAGCCCAACCACCACCGAGGAGACCACCCGCGCCATGAATTAGATCCACTCCGGCTCCCCATCGGATCCCTGCCCGCACCACATCTACAACAGGGCCGACGACATCATAGCACCACACCTTCGAGACGTCATCAACGCCTCCCTCACCACCGCCACCTTCCCGGAGAGCTGGAAGCACGCAGAGCTCAACGCCCTCCTGAAGAAGCCCACAGCAGACCCCACCGATCTCAAAAACTTCAGACCCATCTCTCTCCTGCCGTTCCCCGCCAAAGTGATTGAGAAAATTGTCAACTCGCAACTCACCATCGCCCTGGAAACCCACGACTCCCTCGACCCCACACAGTTCGGTTTCAGAGCCAACCACAGCACCGAAACCGCCCTCATCGCAGCCACGGACGACATCAGAGCCCTGACCGACAAGGGTGAGACCGTGGCCCTCATACTACTGGACCTCTCTGCAGCCTTCGACACGGTCTGCCACCGCACCCCGATACGACGCCTCAGCAACGCCGGCATCAGAGGCATGGCCCTCGAATGGATCATCTCCTTCCTCTCCGGCAGGACCCAGAGAGTCCGCCTCCCCCCCTTCAGATTGACAGCCACGGAAATCATCTGCGGCGTACCCCAAGGATCTTCCCTCAGCCCCACTCTCTTCAACATCTACATGACCCCCCTGGCAAACATCGCACGCAACCACGGACTCAACCTAATATCATACGCCGACGACACCCAGCTCATCCTTTCCCTCACTAACAATCCCACCGCAGCCCGAATTAAACTTCACGAAGGAATGAAGGAAGTGGCGAACTGGATGACAGACAGCCGTCTGAAACTGAATGCAGACAAGACGGAAGTCCTCATCCTCGGCCCCACTCCCACCGCATGGGACGACTCCTGGTGGCCCCCCGCCCTAGGCAGCACTCCCCAACCCACCGACCACGCACGCAACCTCGGCTTCATCTTGGACTCATCACTCTCCATGACCAGGCAGGTGAACGCGGTGACCTCGGCATGCTTCAACACCCTCCGCATGCTCCGCAAGATCTTCCGCTGGATCCCCACCGACACCAGGAAGACCGTCACCCACGCCCTCGTAGCCAGTCGCCTGGACTACGGGAACACCCTGTACGCCGGCATCACCAACAAACTGATGAGAAAACTCCAACGAATCCAGAACGCCGCCGCAAGACTCATCCTGGACATCCCTCGCCCCCACCACATCTCCGGACACCTGAGAAAACTCCACTGGCTCCCCATCAACAAGAGGATTACCTTCCGACTCCTGACCCACGCACACAAAGCCCTCCACAACCTCGGACCCAAACTGATCAACAGCCGCGTCTCCTTCTACACCCCCCCGCGCACTCTACGTTCCGCCGGTCAGGCCCTGGCAGCTGTACCCCGCATCCGCAAAGCCACCGCCGGAGGAAGATCCTTCTCCTTCTTGGCAGCGAAGACCTGGAACTCGCTGCCCAGCCACCTTCGCGCCATACCTGACCACCTCTCCTTCAGAAGGCAGCTCAAGACCTAGCTCTTCGAGCACTGACCCCCCCCCCCCAGCGCCTTGAGACCCTTTATGGGTGAGTAGCGCGCTTTATAAATGCGAATGATTGATTGATTGATTGAGTTCGCGCCCAGATTTGTCAAGGATCATAGAGTGGCCTCCCAGTAGTTTGCCGCCAACTTTTACTAAAGATCACAGAGCGGCTTCCCTGCAGCTCACATGCTGCTTTACCAAGGATCTCAGAGCAGCTTCCCTGCAGCTCTCTTCCCACTTTATCAAGGACTGCAGAGCGGCTTCAGTTCAATCGACCCCCGCACTCCCTCCTTAAGTCTCAAAACCTGTGGCGGTGATTCAACATGGTGCCACTGGCCCCTCTTTAGAGCAATCCCGAGGTCCTTGATGCTGTGCTGGGGAGACATTTAAAACATAACGTTTGGCTGCTCTCAACGAAGAGCACGTCCGAAATATTCCCAAACTATTCTTAAACAAAGTGTACTCACATCGCAGAGTGCACCGAATCATCTTTTGTCATGTAACCAGCTACAAACACTCCTTTTAACTTTGAAAAGTGAGATTTTTTTATTGGATTTTTGTCACTTTGGTTTTATCCTATACATAGAGTCTTCATTTTCCTAATACTGTGTGGAGTCTTTTTGTGGTGTTCTCATTGTGGCTACTGTAGAGGGATTGCACAAATACTTTACACATTGCCTTCTAAGTTAAGCCTGTCTGCTCTGTGCCAGGATACCCAAGGGTGAGCACAGGTTATTTTAGGTCCTGTATTTTGACTTATCCTGACAAGGTTTGTGGTCCCTACTTGGACAGGGGTGCAGACCGCTGACAGCTACAGACCCAGGGGCATATTTACAAGCCCCTTGCGCCTCCTTGTGGTGCCATAGTGTCATTTCTTTATGCTAAGGAGGTTTTAAGAAGGCACCCAACATGTGCCATATTTACAATGTGGTGCAATGCATTCATGCAATGCGCCACTTTGTAACCCCTTACACCCCATTATACCTGCGCCAGGTATAATGTATACAAGGGTGGCATTCCCACACAGGGAGGCCCCAAAAAATGGTGCAGTGAAATATACAAGATTTCACTGCGCCATTTTTTGTGTCATTTTTAACACCTTCTCAGGGCAGGTTTATAGTGATTCTCCCATAATAACCTATTGGCCTCCCTGTGCACTAATTCAGCAAAGGACCACAATAGCATCATCAATTATGATGCTATTGTGTTAACATGTGCCATGGTGTGCTGTATAGTAAATAAAGCATTATAATGGTGATGTTAGGCGGATGCAGGGTGACGCAAGAAAAGTGGTGCACCAGAGCTGATGCACCACTTTCTTGAAAATATGCCCCTAGTTTCAAACACCTACCTACTAAAAGTGTGTTTTCACTTTGTCCAGTGGCTATGTCCTTTTTGGATGCAACATCAGATAGAGAAAATGCATGTAAGTTGGCATTGTTTAAAATTCTTTCTTCTGTTTGATAGCATTGACTTTATTACAACAAATGGGAAAATAGGAGTAAGCTCAGAAGCATGGTTAGATGCATAATGACACAACTCATTATGTCTAACCTTTCTCCATACACGTTCTGCACTTTAATAAGCTAGTTTTCCTCTCATTTGTGTTAAAACAAATATGACCTAAATTATGCTAATTTCAGATGTGTTGACGTTTGATGACCCAAGACCACATAGGTCAAAGGCAGGAAAATGAAGGAGAAAACGTGGTCCTCACCTTTTGTGGCCCAGGTGTAGGCATCTCATCTCTCAATGATTAGATATCTCCATTTTAAAATCATTCTATACCACTTCATCTATAACATCTATCTGAAAAACTGTGGGCCAGATGTAAGAACTGAGTGCAGCGCCACTTTTCTTGCGCCCCTTAGGGCCTCCCGAATGCCACCATGTGTGCACCGTATATAAGATATAGCACACCATGGCGGTAGTTAGGGAACTAGCGCCAAACTTTTTGATGCAAGTTCAAAGCTTTGAAGGATTAGTGTTGAAAATGTTGTCGCTAATCCTGCAAAGCCTATTAAGGTCCATTGTAAACAATGGTGTGTCTCCTTTTAACGCCTGCTCAGAGCAGGCACTAAAAGTGCAGAAAAAATTATGCAAATAAATGTATGCAAAGGGAGGGAACACCCCCTTTGCATACATTATGCCTGATGCAGGGATAATGTAGCGTCAAAGGGACACAAAGTGGCGCAATGCATGCATTGTGCCACTTTGTAAATTTGGTGCAGCGATTTTGGCCCCTATATTTTAACCTATGACCAGAGTGGAATTAATGATGATATTTATCCAAAGCCTGTTGGTGTACCGTGATATTCCTTGGTTATAAACAGTGTCGGCCTTAGGGGTGTGAGCACCATGTGATTACACAGGGCCCGCAACTTCGGAGGGCCTGAAAATGTCTCAGAAAAGTTTACATAAATGTACCATAAACGCCACAGTGCCCTCCTTAGAGCCGGTGCTCTCGCCGGTCAGCGCCCTCAGCTGAAGAACAGCTGGTCACAGTCAGCTATGGTGACAACAAAAGAACAATGGGGCGAGGATGCAGAAGGGAGTGTGTGTGTGCCTCTGAAGCCTTCTAAACTGACACATCCCACAGAAAGCAGGAGGCTTTTCATGGTCTCTGTAAACCCTGGCTATGCCACTGTTAGCTCCGAGATCACAGGTCAGTAGCAGGTAACATAAGGGCACAGTATCTCTGTTGAATACTGTTGGAACGTGTGCTGCGTGCAACATCATTGTTGTCATCTGCTGCACCGCAGGAAGGGCACCTGCCTCAGCTACATTGGCTTGTGTGAGTTTTCCAAAATCCACCACAGGAAAAAAAAGCAGCCGTGTGTGCAGTACATTGTGTATGGCGCCTTGCCATGAGGCAGAGCGATTTATCAATGTATTTCTCAATTCATTCATATCCAGTAATTACATTTCCCCTTTATCTGCAACTTGAGAAGTTCAAGTACTGGTGGACAGAGTGGTCGTAATCCCCAGGGCAGCACTGTATGTGGTGCTGCTCTGGTAGATTGGGACTGCCAGCACAGCCAGGCCATCGGGGGGCTAAAAAGTGGCGGTGCTGGCTGTCCGACTGTGGCCGACACGTCACGGTTATAATGTGGTTGTCTGACCGCCGCCAGAACGCCATCACGAGTCTGGCGGTCCCAGGACCGCCAGACTCGTATTTAGGGCCAGACTGTCCTGGACCAAGGCAGCAGTGTCTCACACACCCGCTGTTTGGATCTTTTTACAGCAGCTGCCGGCAGGGGGTTGATAGGGCCTTTTCCCACCTCTGCATTGCTGTGTACTCCATTAAGGCGTGGCTTCACTGTTGGCCAATATTTTTTTTAACAAAGGGGAGTTGTTGCTGACCTTGATAAAGCACGTTGATAGGTAATTACTTTCTTGCAAGAGTCCAACAGCCTAAAGTATGGGCAGGGCCATTTGCAGGCTCCCCAGGTTTGCAAAGTTTACAGACAATGAGGGGCATATTTTCAAGGAACTGGTGCAGCGAGGAGCTGCACCAAAATTGACAGCACCACGCTGCATCACTTCAGAAATGCATGGAAGTGCCATATTAACAAGAATACAGCGCACCCCTGTGTTTCCCCCTGCGCTGACACAAAAATTGCTGCTGAGCGCCAAAACAGCCACCCTTGCGCCATGGTGCAAGGATTGCTATGTTGCAGGGGAGATTGTTGTTGTGCAGGAAGGTGTCAATCTTTACCTGGTGATTTGCTCTTTCTGTGTGTGCTGCAGAATGCAGCACACACAGAAAGAGCAAAAAATACGAGGAGAAATGAAAGCATTTCTCCTCGTTTCGACATGTTAAGATTTTGCCGCTGCCTCAGGTTTACGAAATATCATAAATCTGGGGCAGCATCAAAATGGAATGCATGTTGATGTGGCACACCCACAGCATAACCCTTTGCATGCCCCTTCCACACAAAGTGCTGTGTGTGAAGGTGGCTGTATTTACAAGGTGACGTTAAACACCAAAAAGTGACTTAACGCCCCCTTGTACATACGGCGCAGTGCACAGCGCCACCAGAGCAGCACACCAAAACTCAAGCTCCAGTGGCACTAGGGGCTTGTAAATGAGCCCCATAGTGTTTTTTAACTTGTATTTGTTTGCATTTGTATTTACATGTATTTATGTCCTGTGTGAAAGTCTGGTGTGAGTATAATGTAATTGGTAACTGCAATAATAAGATTTCTGCAGTACACAATAATATAGTAAGGAAAGTTTGACTAAAGATTTATTTTCAGTTAAGTATTGTAATATACTGTAATTGCATTTATTTCTTACTCTCCCCTCCTGACTCTTCCCCCTCGCTGCTCTGCTCCCTGGATGGCACCTATTCATTGTATCTCCCAATTTCTCTGTTTTAGGGTTCCCGGAGTTGTTGTTTTCCCATTCCAGCACTGATATAGGCAAAGTAGTTTAGTAAGACAGAGAGAATGACTATATGATAGATACATTATAGTTTTGATGATATTTGAAGTAATTGTAATCGCTACTCATTTTTAAATAAAACATCTTTATTACTTGTTTGCGCTCTGCACATTTTTCAATGAATAATGAAGACATGTGTATAGTGAGTAATAAACCCAATATGGCGTGCCTTCAAAATACTCCTTTCAGAAAGAATTTGTAATGGGTTGGAGTGCCACATATCCACCACAGCCAACCCACCACACCTTAACTCTTATTTGATTGAAGAAAAACTTAAGATAAACATTTAATAAAAGAACATAACTTTCTCTTCTAGTGGTGGTCCTCTTCTGTTCTGTACCTGCCTTTCAAAGGCTCTGCCTGCTACCCTTGTGGCAGCAACACACAAGAGGGGCACTGTTCCACTATCTCTCCTAAACCCAACCCCTGATTTACATTCATTTACCTTTGTGGCAGTATCTTCCTCCATAGCCTGGTGGGCATCGGCATTTCCCTGGACGCAGACACTCCCCACCGTTTTTGCATTTTGGATAACAGGTTGCTGTGAAGCAAATGTGAAAAAAGAATACATTTAAGAAGACTCAGGATCCAGTAGGCAGAGATATTTCTCAAAACCACACTTTTTGCTACTCATTTAAAGGAAAGTTGAAATCAAGGGGGTCACTAATTTAATTCTTTAGGACAGTGGTTCCCAAACTTTTGACTCTTGAGGACCCCCACTGAATCACTAGTGGAAGCCGGGGATCCCCAGAAATTTGTAATATTTAAATTTCAAACATTAAAACAGTAATTCACATAAAATACACAAACAAGTACACACCAAACAACAACTAGGATTACTAAAGGTTCAGACCCTCATTACGAGTTTGGCGGTCTCAAGACTGCCACATTCGCGATGGCAGTCAGACTGCCGCAGATAGGGCGGGCTAACCACCCTATTATGACCGTGGTAGAAGCACCACGTTCCGACTGCCGGCACCGCCAGGTTCCCGTCTGGCGGTCTCAGCAGTCGCAAACCACCAGGGCTGCTAGTGTTGGGGAAAGGAAGTAAAATCATAATGGCCTCTCATCTCTACGTAGCATCTCTGTCACATGTCATTCATTTGTTTTATAGCACCTCTCATACTTGTGTAGGGTTTTGGAGCACTTTACAGGGGACTACAAGGTGTTGAATTCAAATGCTATCCACACTGTTAGGCAGTTTCTAAGAGTGTTTGGTATGGATAAGCACAAACTGAGGATTCAGAACATAACACAGTGGTTAGCATTGACTTGAATAATAAGAATGTATTTCTATGCAAGCAAACCTTTTTTAGCAGCATAAGGAAAATGAAGGACTAGATAAAAACATAACTTTTCAACTTGTACCATTCAGTTTGCATGCCACTCTTTGATGGCAGTTCATAGCTCACCTTGCTAGATTACGATTATAACTTATGAAGTGAACCACAACAAAAGAATCTCTGTGACAAAAGCAGTAACCCACTGAGCTATGCACATAGTTACTGTTCTTTGCATGATACATGTTATTTGCAGTAGGCATTTTAACCCTCTGTGCTACCTTAGGTGAGTCAAAACAAGGAACTTTGCTGTGCTTTTAAAAGTGCTGCACAGGGTAAAGAATAAATATAGACACACGTGTTTCGAGAGATCCCACATGGAGGAGTGCCTTGCTGCCGGCCCAGGGCTGTGGACCCCCTGGGAATGTGTCACAGACCCCTATTGGGGCCGCGGACCACAGATTGGGAACTGCTGCTTTAGATAGACCTCCAACAGTCTTCAGAATATCAAAACATCATGGATGTGACCATGAAGCTGAAGAATTGAGTCTTAGTTTAATTTAGTTGAAGGTAAACCAGTGACATACAGGACCTGACGAGGTTGATGTACAAATAAAAGCAGTTGTTATGTGCCAATGGGACCTTGCGATGAAGTTAGATGTTGTCTAAACCTTGATAGAGTATGATATTTTGTTTATGTTGAGATCGTATACCACAAGAGCTTAGTAGATTTGTGGAGAAGCCTGCAGGTGATCAGGCTGGAAGGGTTCTCCATATGGAAGGGTGGCTGAGGTCTGAAGAACACTGACAAATTGAACAGCATGGACATGGCTGATGACCTTGTAGCCCAAAATATATTGCCCCAGATGTAAGAGGGCCTAGCGCCATTCTAACAACACATTAGCGTCATTTTTTTACGCTAATGTGCCGTTAGATGGCCAAAAACGCCATGCCATAATTACAAAGTGGCGCATTGCGCCACTTTGTAACCCTTTGTGTTACATTATGCCTGTGCCAGGCATAATGTAGGCATAATGTATGCAAAGGGGGCGTTACCCTATTAGGGGGTAAAAAAATGGCACAAAGAAATCGGAGAGATTTCATAGCGTCATTTTTTCTACTCTTTTAACGCCTGCTCAGATATTGGTTACAATGGGCCTCTCAGTGCTTTGCAGGATTAGCGTCAACATTTTTAACGCTAATCCTGCAAAGCATTGAACTAGCATCATAGATTCTGATGCAAGTTCACTACCTATCATCAGGGTGCACCATATGTTAAATATGGTGCACACATGGTGGCGTTAGGAGAGCGCTAAGTGGCTCAAGAAAAGTGGCGCTCCACTTGGTGCAGCGACACTTTTCATAAATATGCCCCACTGTGTCTTACAGATCCAAAGGGAAAAGCATACAGAGGTCCCCTAAATCATTCATTCACAGGATTTACTTTGGAATGGCATTGTTTACAAGCGACAGTTGTCTTATAGCAGCTTGAGTTCTCAAGAGACAAGAATTTCACACCATTTTGATAAGCATTTCAAGATGAAGATCAATAAAAGCAAGGCCTCCACAAAGTATCAACACTGGGAAATATCTGCTAAGTCATTATTGACTGTTGCTCTTTGGGAAGTCCTGATTGCTTGGCTTTTGAACATACGTTCCTATTTAGGAGCTCAGTCATGAAATCTCGGGAAATGGAGGTAGTGGGATATTAACTCATAAAAGTTTGACCTTTGATAACAATTAAGCCCTTACAGGTTTGCCTGGTTACCAATTATAGATCCTGCTATCTACTTCGCATTTCTAGGTGCTCAATTTATCTCAATGACTCATTTTAATTTATAATGAAATGGGGATTTTATCAGTTATTTCACCTGCATTTTGACTGGCTCTCACTTATCTCCTATTTTGAGCCATAATGCTAAGGAGAAGAAGCATTTTGGTAACTTAGATCAAGTTTATTACACCCTGTTAGAAATGGGGTTTCTGGTTGGCTAGGGTATGCACCTCAGCCAGGCAGGACTTACCCACTCTAGTCAGGGCAAGGGAGTTACACGTCCAAGATAACCCCTGCTCACCCCCTTGGTAGCTTGGCACGAGCAGTCAGGCTTAACCCGGAGGCAATGTGTAAAGCGTTTGCACAACACACACACACATGTGACGCAATATCCCCACCACAAAGGAAACACAACACCAGATTATATGAAAATATACTGTATTGTACACAACGCAATAATCAGACCAAACATCACATATCAGTACTATCCTGCTACCTTAGCAGTTACACATTAGTTACTCTGCAACCTAGCAGAAGTGTCACACATAACACACAGGTTACTCAGTATTCTGCAACATAAGCAGTAGTCAGGAAAACACGTTATTACATCACAGCACTTGTCATAAGAATATCATAAAACGCCCATAGTAGGAACATTCGAAAACATATGGCAAGTTAGAAAAACATATTAGCAAGCATGTCCATAAAAGGAACATTTGCATACACATTTGTAAAAACAAACGCAGGTAGGTAATATATGAATCAAACAAAAGTCTGTAGAAAGAACTTTGGATTGCAACTATATTGGTCCTTTGAACAGTACCTGGTTGGATGAAGGCACCTCCAGTGCCTAGAAGGCGAACAATGGGGCCCCCGGCGCTCCTATGCGCAAAACGGGGGCCTCCCTTATACTCTGGGGTCAGAGGAGGGCGACATGCACCTCCTCTCTTTTATAGACAGGTCCCTCTGGGGACCGTGATTACTGGGGGCTCCCCAGGGCCTCAACCGGCCCTCACAAGGGGGGCCAAAGTGAGCAAAAACAACTAAGGGCAGGAGGGAGGCACCACGCACCCCCTCCAGTTTAATGACAGGCCCTTCCCGGGACCCGCGATTTCTGGCGGCCTCCACTGGCCCTTCCACCAAGGGGGGGCCCACAATAATGCCCGTTTTACCTAACAGCAGAAAAGGAGCGTCCTGCCCCTAACACAGAGGCCAGGGGGAAGGGGGCACTCCCCGCGCTTTCTCCTGGTCCTGCCGTGAAGCCACAAGAAGATCGGACCCTTCCAGGGGCCCGAGCAGACACTCGCCTGCACCCGATGCGGTGTGCGAGTGTTCTTCCAGCTTCCCGGGCCGCTGCGGTGATCTTATTTAAAGGGGCACAATGCAGCAAGGAGCCTACGAGCTCCAAATGCTCCATAAGAACGCTGCAATCAGCGCTATGGCAGCCGCAACCACGGAGAAGCACCCCTCGTGAAGAAATGGATGTAGGGGTCAGGGGCCACAGCACCCTGCACCTGGGGAGCAGAATCTTAAGACAAGGTCCTCAGGTGGAGGGCCCAGCTACAGGCCAGCACAAGGGAAAGGCAGCAAGTGGCAAGTCCTTCACAGTGAACAGGCAGGTCACAGGTCAGCACAGCAGCAGCAGTCCATGGCGGTTCCTGGTGAGTCCTTTCAGCCTTTGGTGTCCAGTTCCAAGATGATTCCAAGAGTCTCCAAATTGTGGGGAAATTTCCCCTGTACTTATAGTCAGTTCTTACAGTGTTTTACAATGGTAGGGAGAGGAGGTTCTAGCCAGTTACAACTGGTTCTGGGAGTGCCCCCTCTCTCCTTTCAGCACAGGCTCCAAACATCAGTGGGGGGTTAACGACCCTATTGTGTGAGGCCAGGGCACAGCCTTTACAAATGTAGGTGTGCCCCGCCTCTCCCTTCTCTCAGCCCAGGAAGACTATTCAGTATGCAGATGCACCTCTGTGATACCTCCACCCTCCCTGTGTACAGGCTGTCTGAAAAGTATGCACAAAGCCCCAACTGTCACTCTGCCCAGACGTGGATTGGAGTCAAGCTGCAAAACACCAGAGTCATAAGCACAGATAAATGCGCACTTTCTAGAAGTGGCATTTCTGTGATAGTAATAAAAAATACACCCACACCAGTAAGCAGTATTTATTATCACCATCACAACCATACCAAACACGCCTACGCTACCCCTCATAAATCAGACAATACTCTTTACACATAAGGCAGGGCATTTCTAATGCAATCCTATGAGAAGGCAGCACTCACAGCAGTGAGACACCAAGTTAGGCTGTTTGTCACTACCAGGACAGGCCATGCAATATGGCACATGTCCTGCCTTTCTACATACATGGCACCCTGCCCATAGGGCTAGCTAGGGCGTACCTTAGGGGTGACTTACATGTAGTAAAAGGGGAGTTCTGGGCCAGGCAAGAAAGTTTAGATGCCAGGTCCCTGTGGCAGAAAACTGTGCACACAGGCCCTGCGCTAGCAGGCCTGAGACAGGTTTGAAAGACTACTTCAGTGGGTGGCGCAAGCAGCGCTGCAGGCCCACTAGTAGTATTTAATTTACAGGCCCTGGGTATAGAGATACCACTGTACAAGGGACTTATAGGTAAATTAAATATGCCAATTAGGTGTAAGCCAATCATACCAACTTTAGATGGGAGAGCACCTGCACTTTAGCACTGGTCAGCAGTGATAAAGTGCTCAGAGTCCTAGAGCCAACAGCGAGAGGTCAGAAAAACCAGGAGGAAGGAGGCAAAAAGACTGGGGATGACCCTGCGTAAGGCAAAAAGTCCAACACACCCCAACTGAGGCAGATCTAAAATATAACCATTGCAATGGACTATAGACATTCAAATTAAATTCATCCCCTCACATCTCGATTATAGTGTCTTTAAAAGAAGCAGAAAATTGTGTTTTCACTAAATCAAGAAACAGTGTTTCCATCTTCAATCTCCTAAAGTGGAAATTATCTCTAGGATTTATTTGCAGCTTGTTTCAAGAACATAGAACACCCTCACCCTCAGGGTATGAACAGTACTTTTAGATTGCGTTGCCAAAGGTGGCATCTGAAAACATTGTACCACCATCCATGCAGATCAGATTATCTTTTTTCATGCCATCTGGCGTCATATTCTATAGAGGAGAAATGCTGACTATAACTTTGTCCTCCCAACAAACTACAACTGCAACCATTTATCAGACCATGATGATCAGAGGAATGGCATGAAATAGTGTTTTCTGGCAGTACCTGAGTAGTTTTGTGAAGGTACTGCCTACGTACTCTAAGAGTGATTCCTTTAAAGATAGGCTGGGAGAAAGCCTTTAAGTCTTTTTCAGGGCATGCTTGTATTTTTCCTTTTGGCACAATAAACCATTGCAATATGCATGTTCCACCTGTATCTCAAGCAATGACAGGCAAGGTAGTGCTGCTGAACACTTAAAGTACTGCATGCCGTCTTCAGATTGCATATGCCTTAATTCAGAGTGACCTGGTAATTTAGAGTCAGTAGTGCACATGGATGTTTGTGCCCAATCTGTAATTACAAGTTGTGAGAAATTTGATTTTTTTCCTGTTCACTGTTTGCTAGGAAAATATTTGTGAATAGCATGACTGGATACCTAGTTGGAAAATGAAAATATTTGTGGTTATCCCATATACAATCTCAAATATCAAATCACATTCTGCATTCCAAGTAAGAAAATGTAGCACAGGGAGGAAATACCAAACCCAATAAATACTGCACTCTGCGATATCATTAACGTCTGGGTGTGGGATTACCACACTTAATAACTGGCCAATCAGAATGAAACCCATTGTCTACCAACAGTAAGAATTGTGTCTTGTTACAACCTCCGTCCTTTATTACTGCTTATGTGATTGAAGTTTGAAGCTTGGACCTTTTTAAAACTGCATCAGCTGCTATCTGGTTCTAGGAATCTTGGTGGACGTATTTAGATCACATTATCTCTTGTAGAAATCGAGTGATGTTTTCAGCAATTGCTTTACTACTTGCCCTGATTTTGTCCTTATATCTTTCAAATTGTCTTCTGGTTAGTCCTCCTCTTAAACATTTTGAGTCAATTTGTACAGCAACTCCCCTCTTTACTAGCAAAAAAGTCACTCACTCCAGTAAAATAAGAAAAAGGAAAGAAAATGTTGTTGGTACTGTAGTCAATGAGACACAGAGGTAACCACCTAGGTGCAATATGAGTGGCCCTCTGTTTCCTGGCTCTGTTTGTGATTGAAAGGCTGGATAGCTAAGTAGATGGAAGCCTAAGTTATGAAGTTTCCATCGATAAAAACAGACTTGAAAGTCTCCAAGCCCAAACGACAACCACCCTATCAACATGATTCCCAACCAATAACGTCAATGGTGATATTCAGGGTTCCATCAGAGTTTCAATGAGCAAGTCAATAGTTATCAGGGGATCCAGTTACCAGTTTCTGGGCAGGGTACAACATCTATTCAACAATAAGGGCTAGTGAAATGGTTCAGATGGTCCTACAAAAAGGACGACCTTCTTATTTAGTATACCTGGGCTTCATGACAGTGGGCTGAAGGCATGCCTTTATGGTCCCTTGGGACTGAAGCACGGGTTGTTAAAACCACTCTAGGAGAAGCAGAATTTCCATCTGAAGAAAAGACATTGCTCAATGTTTAGTATTCAGAAAAATGCTTGCCTTTGTATTTACTTCAGCTGTTCAGTCAGGCTGTTTGGATCACCTGGCTTTGTGGTGGTCTCACTTCCTTAATGTGTCCTACATGGAAATTCTCCAGTCAGTTGAGCCTTCTGTGGATCTCCACACTATCAGGACAGCGGGTCTCCTTACAGGGACAATCAAACTCTCTCTCTGTATGGCTTGTCTCTTATTTTTCTCTTCAAAGGTCACAAAAGCCTAGCTTCTTCCAGTAGTCTATACCTGTCCTCAGTTAGAGGATAACTTTGAGCTAGTGGCAGCAGACGTTCTGAGCTGGTGCACAGAGTATAATCATGGTCCAAATGAGGTACAGCACACAAAGCCTAGGGATGTAGTATGTATTCTATTTGGGGGACATGGGTGGAAGCTTCGTTTGAAGTTTGAGCACTCTGGCCAATCCTAAACAAATGAATCTTATTTTCTTCTCATCTTATTTCTGTGGGCTTCTGGATAGAGTTCCCCAGGTCATATCAGTTTGGACTAGACAGAATGTGATGTGAATTGGCCACAGAGACCAACAGAGGTCCTCCATTGGTAGGTGACAGCCAGGAGAAAAAGATAAAATGGAGGAGAGAGAGCAAGTGAATCCTATTCTTGGCATAGTGACTTGCTGCAATATGATGCATGATTTTTTGATAAATATGCCCCTAAATGTGGAAATTGGGTGGAAGACAATGTTACCATGTTTTAGGAAGGGAGAACAAATACCTTAGCACTGGTACAGTGGTAAAGTGCACAGTGTCCTAAGTCCATACAAACAGGAGAATGGAAGACAAAACTTTGGATGAAAACCACACCAAGGATGTCAGGTCCAACATGTGATCACCCCAAGCTGAAAGCAGAGAGAACTACCCACTCTCTTGTGAATTCTTGTTGCTAAGTCAGAAGACCCTGGAGATACCTGGGGCCTTATTTATACTTTTTGGTGCAAAACTGCACTAACGCAGTTTTGCACCTAAACGTTTTGCACCGGCTTGCACCATTTTTTAGCACAGGTGGGCACCATATTTATGGAATGGTGCAAGCTGGTGCAAAGGGTAGGCTAGTGTAAAAATAAAATGACGTTAGGCAGGTTAGAGACAAAATAAATGACTCTAACCAGATTAGCGTCATTTTTTGATGCTAAGGTGCATATTTATACTCTGTTTGCACTGAATTAGCGTATTTATTTTTTTACTCTAATCCAGTGCAAAACTGACTCCATATTTATACTTTGGTGCTAGACCCGTCTAGCGCCAAATTTATGGAGTTAAAGTCATTTTTTGGAAGTGGAAACCTACCTTGCCCTAATGAGATGCAAGGTAGGCATTCCTGTGCAAAAAATGACTCTATGGCCTAAACGCCATATTTATACTCCCATGCAAAAATGGTGCGAGGGAGGAGGGGTCAAAAAATGGGGCAAAGCTTGCTTTGCCCCATTTTTTAAAGCCTGGGTCAGGGCAAGCGTTAGGGGACCTGTGGGCCTATTTCCATGGTGGAACACCATGGAATAAGCCCACAGGTGCCCTCCCCAGGCCCCAGGGGCACCCCAACCCACACCAGAGGGACTGCGGAGGATTGGGGACCCCATCCCAGGTATGTACAGGTAGATTGCATTTTATTTTTGAAAGTGCCATAGGGGGCCCAGAAATGGGCCCCTATACATGGCACAGGGTGCAAGGGCCATTCCCAGGGGACACTTGTCCTCTGTGCTGGCCATCGGGGTGGTAGGCATGACTCCTGTCTTTTCTAGGGCAGGAGTCATGTGACATGGTAGGTTTAGCACCATAAAATGACGCTAATCTGGTTAGAGTCATTTTTTATTTTTTACTCTAACCTGCCTAAAGTCATTTTTTGGTGTAAACCCCTCTTCTTTTATACTGCCAGCCCCACCCAACTAAAGTCATTTTTTTTTTTACTCTAGCCTACCCTTTGCACCATTCCATACATATGGTGCCTGGCTGGTGCACAGAATAGGTGCAAGCCAGTGCTAAACCTTTTAGTGCAAAACTGAGTTAGTGCAGTTTTGCAGCAAAAAGTATAAATAAGGGGCAAGATTTTGTAAGTTTGTGCCACTTTTGCATCAAAAAATGACGTTAATGCGGCACAAACAAATATAAATCAGGGCCTTAGTGCACCAAAGAATAAATATGGAGTTAGTTTTGCACCAAATTAGAGTAAAAATAAATTATGCAAATTCGGTGCAAACAGAGTATAAATATGCCGCAGAGTATAAATATGCCCCTAAATATGGCGGTAAGGCCATAGAGTCATTTTTAGCACCGGAACGCCTACCTTGCATCTCATTAAGGCAAGGTAGGTCTCCACTTCCAAAAAATGACTCTTTAACTCCATAAATGTGGCGCTAGACGGGTCTAGCACCAAAGTATAAATATGGAGTTAGTTTTGCACCGAATTAGAGTAAAACAAAATGACACTAATTTGGTGCAAACAGAGTATAAATATGCCCCCTGGTGTGGTCAATTCCAGGGTGATGCTTCACCATAAAGCCTATTCTCTCTAGGGAGATGGACCACCTCAACAGTTTGGGATATTCACCCCTCATCTGCATTAGCCATCTATGGGGGTCTGTGCTCTGTCTGAACCTGGATGTGAGCCACAAGCAGGTATGGTCTTAACATCTTCAGTGCCCAAGACCACTGCAAATGTTTCACTCTCTCTTGCACTCCACCTGTGTTCACAGGGAAGTAACCTCCTGCTGATAAAGGCTACCAGATGGTCTAAGCCCTTTCTGTTTAGCTGCGGGAGCACAGCCCATATGCCATGCTCTGAGGCATCTGTGTGCACAATGAACTACTGGGATGAAATCAGGTACTATCTGATGGGTGCCGTGCACATGACCTTCTTCAGGGTGTCATAAGCATTTTGGCATGCCTCCGTCCAGATCACCTGTTGAGGCTGCCTCTGAGAAGGCAACTCTGTCAAGGGAGCAACGATGATACCATGCCCCTTGACAAATCTCCTGTAGTATCTGGTGAGGCCCAAGAAGGCCCTCATCTCTGTCTCAGTCTTTGGGTGTTCCCAAGCCAGAATGGATTGCATTTTTGCCTTGTGGGGCTGTATCTCTGCCCTTCCAAAATGGTGACTCAAGTAGACCACAAAGCCCTGCCCTATCTGGCACTTACTGTCTTTGATAGTCAGGCCTGCTCTATGCAGAGCCTGTAGCATTTCTCAGAGGTTGCACAAGTGGTCCTCTCAGCTGGAACTGAAGACCGCAACTTTGTCTAGGTAGGAAGCACTGAAGTTTTTCATCCCGACCAGGACATGAATGACCAACCACTGGAAGCTTGCAAGGGCGTTCTTTAACCCAAAGTGCACCCCTGGAAGCTGGAAGTGGCCTTCTGGGGAAGAGAATGCATCAATCTCTTTTGCCCCCTCAGTTAAGGTGACCTGCCAGTACCCAGACATCAGATCAAACATGCTGAGAAACTTAGTAGCTCCCAAATGAGCAATGAGCTCCTCAGCTTGCGGGATGGAATGAGCATCACTCTTAGTGCTTGAATTGAGCCCCCTGTCATCCACACAGAAATGGAGTTTGGGGTGGTACCTGGCAGTGCAGCATTGGGGATCAGCACCACTGTACTGGACCAAGGGCTGCCTGAGGGCACAATTACCCCTAGCTTCAGCATTTTAGAGACTTCTTCCATTATGCTGGCACTCACCTTGTCAGATAGCCTGTAAATTTCATTATTCACTGGCATACTGTCTCCAGCATCAGTATCATAGGAACACCATGTAGTGAGTCCTGGGTTAGGGAAAAGAGAGAGCCAAACTGCCCCAACAGTTGATGATAGTCCCTTGTTTGCTCTGCAGTCTGAGTAGGGGAGAGGCTGACACCGTCCACTGACCCAACTTGGTTGTTAAAAGAAAGGAGGTCAGGGAGAGGATCACTCTTCTCCACCACTCCATCATTCATCACCAGCAGCTTTGTAATTTTGGACCACTCAAATTGGGGGTTTGAGGCCACTGATAAGCAGGACCCGTAAAAGGTTCCTGGGGTCTTGAGGTCCACAAGGTAGCTAATATCCTCTTTGCACCCCTTCATCTCATGGGGCTCAGTCCATCAGTCTTGTCGGGCCCTTGGCTCCATGGGCAAAATAACTCAACCTTTTTGGCCAAGCTGAAACCCAACCCGAGTGAACTTCTGGTCATACCAGAGCTTCATAACCTCCTGGCTAGCTTTCACATACTTTTTAAATTCTTCCAGAAGCACTTCATCTGGGTGCGGAGGGCGAGCATAGAGCTGACCTCATCCTGATGGGCTTTCTTGGGTGCTTTCTCCGAACTTTCCTTTACCAAGCCGAGAAGCCCTCTGACACCATGATCAATAGAAGTCTGAAGGGGTCAAAAACGTAACCTCCTTCTGCAGCCTCCCAGTAAGCACACAACAGGCATGACAAGAGGGTATCCCACTTCCACCTCAAGGGCTCTTACAGGCCCATCATCAAGCCTTTCAAGGTCTTTTCATAAGCCCATTGGTCAGGGGATAATAACGTGTGGAGAACTTGTATGTTACCCCACACTCATCCCACATGGACTTCAGGTACGCTGACATGAGGTTGGTCCCCCAGACAGATACTATCTCCTTGAGGAACCCTACCTGGGTAAATATCCCTGTCAGTGCTCTGGCCACTGAAGGTGCGGTATCTATCCTCAGAGGTGTAGCCTTAGGGGACTGGGTGGCATAGCCTACCAGTACCAGGATGAACCTGGTGCCTAGGGTTGTCATGGGGTCCAAAGGCCCAACAATGCTGATGCCCATGCTTTCAAAGGGGGCGACAATGACTAGGTTGGCTACATAGGGGAGCCTTGTGCTTTCCTCCTGGCTTCTTGCTGGCATGGCAGGTGGGAAATGACCTGCAGAATGTATCTGAGGTCATCTTCATCCAGGTCTAATTAAGTGGGTGACAAGCCTGCCAAGGATCTTGTCTTGCCCCAGATGACCTGCCAGGGGACATCATGAGCCAGCTCCAGTAGGAAGGTCCTGTAGCACTGGCGGACCACCACACAGGTTGCACTAAGGACAGGAATCTTAGGTGTTATATACAGGATACCTTTCTTCCAGTAAATTAAGTGATCAACAGAAGTGTTGCCGCTTCCTGGGCCTTGGCCTTCCACAATAGGGCCTTTAGAGTAGGGGACTCCTTCTGTGCTCAGCACAGCTCCTCCCTGGTGTGTCCTCCTTATGTCTACCAATTAGACAATTCAGGGAGGATTCCCAGGGTGGCAATGTCCTCACCTGTGGGTTTCTGGGCTTCGCCCTCAGGCTCAGCCTCTTCCCAAACTGTGGGAGTTTAAGGAGCAGGTTTCCTATGCCCCTTGCCCTTTCTCTTTTTGGCAGGTACCTGGTCCATTCTTTCAGGCTTCAAGTCTTCCTGACTACCCTCTCAGGTGGTGATGGACCGTGTGGTCAGGCATACCCACTTAGGCAACCCCAACATCTCTAGGTTGGACCAGAGTGCAGTCTATTTCCAGGTGGTGTGCTTCATGTCATCACTGAGCAGACAATCCACAGGCATGGATGGTCTCACAGCTATCCTCAAGGAACCTGAGACACCCCCATTGAAAGAGAACCAGAGCTATTGGCTAGTGACTCTAATAGTTGTCAGCTATTATAACCTGGTGGAATACATTAAGGACTACCTACTCTGAGGACACCAGTTGACACCTGATGGTAGTCATACTGGCTACTGTGTCTCTCAGAGCCTCCACCTGCTGCCCATTGATGGTGACCCATTGCCTGTACTTTTTAGTGTTGCTAGGCATCTGGGTAAATGAAACCCTCTTTCCATCATCCAGGGGCACTGGAATAACCTCTGTACTTCCCTCCTCATAGTAACTGGGACAATCTCCTTCCCAAAAGCTGTGAAGCCAGCCCCGGTGTATGCCCACCAGTGAGCATATACCTCTTGGGACATATGGCATCACCCTTGGAGTGCCCGACCTGAAAACACTCAGGCCCATATTAGTACTTTTTTAGCGCCGCATTTGCGTTGTTTTTTGGCGCAAAATCGGCGCAAACTTACAAAATACCATTGTATTTTCTAAGTTTGCGCCGATTTCGCATCAAAAAACGACGCAAATGTGGCGCTAAAAAAGTATAAATATGGCCCTCAGAGCACTTGGGAGTGAACTCCCCTGAAGACTTATGATCAGGGACCTTAATCTTCTCCTGGCAAGGTGTAACTGTTTTGGGGACCTTTAGAGAACCCCTTGTGTTTATTTTTGTCTCCTTTCTTTTTCTTCAGGTGGGGACCCTGTCCACCTTTTTGGTGAGCCTGCAGATACCTTCTTGAACACTCTGATGCTGACCCAGAAGTCATCCTCCTTTGCAAACTCTTTGCGATCAGTGTGCTTGCTGTCAACCTAGTGCAGCCCCACCAAACATGCAGAGAGCATGCGCTCTCTCAGAACAAGATTGTAAAATCATTCACTTTGCTGCCTCACACCAAACCACTCAGTGCCTTGATGGAGTAATCAAGGAAATCCACTCAAGACTGATTTGGCAGTTTCTGGCTGTCCCTAAACCTCATGAGGTCCTTCTCTGGGATGATTTCAAATGTGGCAATAAGGATAGCTTTCATGAGGGCATACTTCATCTGGTCTTCTATTTCTAATGTGAGTAGGTAGTCCTTCTCTACTGTAGCCATATGTTTCCAGAGACTTGCCCTCTAATACTCCTCTAAGATCCTGTGCTTTCTTAGGGTTACCTCACAGGCTCAGAACCACTTGTTAAATATCATCCCCCACTACATACCTAGGCACCACTGTGCATATTTATACATTTTTGGCTCATGGCAGCGCAGCAAGCCTTCTTGCTGTGCTGCCCTATGACAAAGCCAAAGGACAGGAATGCATTGTATCTGTAAGATATGGTGCACTGCTGTCCTTTTCCTCTCCGCTAGTGCACAATGGGCTGCCATGGACAAATTCAGGCACCCTTGCACCATGGTGCAAGGGTGTCTGGGTTTCAGGGATGATTGTTTTTGTGCAGGAATGGACACCTCCCTGCACAAAAACAATAATGAGAGGCTTTTCCCTCTTTCTATGTGTACTTCAGAATGCAGCACACATAGAAAAAGGAAAAATGAGGAGAAATAAAGGTATTTCTCCTCATTGCACTTCCCTTATGCCTCCCCTGAAGAGGTGTAGGTTTTTCACACATTCTCAGCTTCACGAAATCTCATAAATCTGGGAATGTGTCAAATGTCATGGGTGTTATGTGGGAACGCACACCATCACGCCCATGGCATGGCTCCCTGTTGCAGGGTGTGGCAAAACAGCAACCTGTATTGTGTTTTCTCAGTCCTTATTTACAAAGCCATGAAAAGTCACAAAGGGTGGCTTTTGCAAGGCCTTGTAAATATAGCCTTGTAGTGTGTGCCGCTGGACTGTCATTAAAAGTGGTGGAGAAGAGCAAACGTCTGCATGCCACTCAGGGCTATCCTTTTTAACTCCACTTAGAATATATTTTTCAAGTTGAAAAACTCTCTCCCTTCCCTATTGCACCTCAAGAATCAATCAATGATTGAATAGTCTCTGTCACTGACATACTTAAGGTCTGCTGTCCGTGAATCAGGCAGGCAGAACTTTAGTTTAGAAAAGAGAATACTCCTTAGCAGTTGCAAATGAGTACTTTCTCCACCAAACTCTAAATCAGCCCCTTGAGGCTTGGTTAATACTTTGGAGCGCATTATTTAATCATTCACAAACACATCAAAAACACAGAGTGAATTACTGACAGAGTAACAGTCCTCCAAAGTTAGAGATGTCTGATGGCTCACTTTCCTAATATTGGCAGAAACCACCGTCACTGTATCAATGTATTATATGTTTGAGGGACTGTAATATCAGAATGATGGTACCGACCATAAAACTTGTAACATGTTTTTGTATTTTTAAAAGCTAAAACCTGTTTGCGCATCTGGCCTTAATAAGTAAACTTATAAGGGGACGCTTATAGGTTGATGAACCTTTTGACTCGCAATTAAGACAATCCCATCATAATTCCAGTACATGGAGATCAATAACCAATACACAATATCAATAATCAACAATAATCAATAACATTAATAATCAAACAGTCAGAAAATGTCACGCGCCATGACCTCTCAGTCATGAATAACCACACCTTTTAGTGAAAGTTAGAATATTTATTTCCCTATATTAACAATGTTAAAGTCATGTACATTAACCTCAAAATCAATTGAAACACATACAGAAACATTACTGGCTGTCCAAAGCGGCGGAAGAAACTAAATCTAATCAAACCTTGAACTACAACACATTCTAAGGTTACTGTACAAACTAATAACAAGGACAATTGTGTCTACGTGATCATATACATTTAAGTTCAGCAAAGAGATTCATCAAGCATTAGTCCCTATTAATATATTTTCATTAATGAGGATCCTTAACTAACATCAGATTAGCATCAGCATGTTAGGCTTCATGCAAAGCAATTTCGTAACACAAATTTGAAAAAACATCTAACTATGGCTCTCGCAAAACAGTGTGGTTGGTACCTAGAAAGAAAAAGCAAATAGGCATAACAGACACATAGGTTCAATTACTACATCTCCTCAATTGGATCGGCAACACAAGATAGTCTTCGTCATCAGGACATCAGTCGATCACCAATGCATTAGGGTTCAGCCTCAAAGTTCAGAAAACGCAAAGTCTTCAAGCATTAATGTTAAGCATGTCTCTTGTCAAGACGCAGAGGAAATTATTGACCTTTCGTCCAGCAAGAAAATGGGCAAAAGCGGGGCTCCTCTTGGTGCAGTCTCATTAAGCTGAATTCACTAAAACTATTTCCCAAATTCCTATTGGTCAAGGGATCGCATGTTCACACTTTGTCCAATAAAACTAAAACTCCAAATCTTAGAATTCTACCATTACTCCATTCACATGTCATTGATTTGTTGTCCTTCAATGTCCTCATCATCCAGCTCATCAGGTAACAATATTGTTGCAGCTTCTACTCCAGTCAGTGTCTCCATTGTTGTCCTCCTGAGAAAGTCAGTCTCACACACATTACACACAAAATGTTACATTACCAAGAACAGCATCTTCTAGCAGTCGGTTCTCATGAGAATAGATTCTCACCTAAGAGCACATTTAAACAATACAATGGAAAATCACAGTTTAACTCTCTAGGACAGCCATTTATTAAATGTTAAGAAATACAGCTTGACATGAGGCCTGGCAACTAGGCCAAGACCTTCGCTAAATTAAGGTCTACAATTTAATAAAACTAATACAAAATGCATAACCCTTAATATGACATATTACCACATTAGTCAAATATATGCTCAACATTTCACAGCATTAGACCATTAATAAGTACACTTCATGAACATTGGAGGCCACTCATCGTAATCACATTTTCAAATGCGTGCATTATTTTTTCTATGTTATTATTTTTCTACACAAACCCATTATTCAGAATACATGAACACTCATTATTAATTTTAATAAAAACACCTTTGCTAGCAAACCCAGGCCCATCAAACTTGTAACATGTTTTTGTATTTTCAAAAACAAAAACTCAGAGCAGCACTATGTTTTTGGAAATACAAAAACTAATGGTCCCCACACCATGAGAGTTATCTCCATCACTGACATAGTTGAGGTCTGCCTATCTGTAGATCAAGTAGATGGACCTTCAGTTTGGCAGAGAAGGTACTCTACCTAGATGAGATGGCGTACAGTCTCGCCAAACTCTAAATCATCCCCCTAGTCCTTAATACAATATGAGTGAAGGTCAACTAAATGAAAGATGTACTAATTAAATTAAATGGTAATTGAGATCTGCTTCACCTAGATTTGACAAGAAGGTTGATATATATGGTTTATGAACTACAGTTGAGAATATGATAATAATGAAGAAATGAGTAAGATTTACTCTATTTATATCTGATAAAATGTAAATCACTCTATGCTAGTGGAAGCAGACCCTTCCAGTATAATAAAAGAAAGCTCAACTGTATAAACCTCACTAGAGCAATTCTGAAGAAAAAAAGGAAAGGAAAGGACAGAAAATATGTATATAATGAGGCACATAAAATGTTTTCAGACGGTGTGAAGAAAATGGCACCTCAGTGCCCAAAACCTCTGCATATTGGAAAATAAATAAGATAATCATTTAGTTTGGTATTCAGACATACTCAATGTCATCCTTGCAGTCACCCACAATTCTGTAGGGACTAAACTGGGACTAAAGAATGTACATAATTGTCTGTTTTGAAGTATGATTTGCCATGGGGCATATTAACTAGTACATGGAGGAAGAATGTGATATTACATTGTACATTATTATAGAAGGATTCAAAAGAGGCTATGCAAAACATTGTTTGTCTAACATAACATCTCTTTAAAGATATGCTATAGAAGTTATCAAAAGAAGCTCTTTTAATCTGCATGGGTGTGAATAAGATAGGTTTTTATCTCTGTGTCTTGAAACAGTTAATTTTACCAACATCAATGACTGATTTTTTCATTTCCAGTGAATTTGAGAGATTACTTCCAGCAGTGCACTGTAATGAAATCTGTGCTGCTCTCAGTACAACACCTAGAAAGTTGAGATGCATATTTTGCTTAGTTTAACAACTGTGGAATGTAACCGTGCAAGGGTTTTGTTCCTTTGGACATATTTGTTTATGTTCATTGCCTATTTCTTTATATTGAGCAAGAAAAGATTTGATTAATCAGGGCTCAATTCCTTCAGTAAAATATCTCTTCTGTGTACAGTAGATTACCTTGAGTTATGGGGTAAGGGCTCTTCTGAACTTTCCATGCCCTCCCATGAAGGTACTCAGTATATTACCTCCTTTTGCTCCTTGAGTATGGTTTTATTGCATTATTTGAATGAAAGGTTCTTTGGGAGAATATGGCAGCCACCAGGAGTGCTGGCCACGTTTAAGTGTGTCACAGTGGGAGAACAGAAGGGGAATTAGGCACACAGCAACCTAGCAGACCCACCTGTTATGACCCTGAGGCACTGCAAGGTAGTGGGTGGGGGCTCTGTCTCCTGCTTACCCCTCACTTGGCAAATACAACAAGGGCCCTAGAGTCAGGAGAGGACAATGCGGAGCACTGGCTGAGAGCCACACAGGAAGTGCAGAAGGGCTGTCTGGCTGCTGTAAGGACTCCCCTCCGGGGGAAATGAGGAAGCAGCAGCATAGGAGTGCTGCACACTGTGTGGAGCTCGAGAGGCCAGAAGATTACAGGAACCGGATCCCAGGATGTCTGAGATACCATCAGGTGCACAGGGAGTGAGCAGAGGAAACCTTCATAG
Organism: Pleurodeles waltl; assembly: GCF_031143425.1. Lineage (NCBI taxonomy): Eukaryota > Metazoa > Chordata > Amphibia > Caudata > Salamandridae > Pleurodeles > Pleurodeles waltl. The sequence goes on from NC_090449.1 coordinate 981,994,480, forward strand.
AGCAGAGGATGGCTCAGAGAAAGAAAGGAAAGGAAGCAACCACCTAGAAGTGGAGTGCGCTCCACAGAATTGCAATATGCACTCCTTGAAGAATGCATCAACAATTAATTTCAGGTCCCCGCAAAGGTGGAGCAAGCAGGTAGGGCAGCCCATAAGAACGTATAATTCTCAGCTTGTGCCAGACCCGGTTGGGACTGCAAATGTAGCCCTCACCCATAGGAGCAGGGGAGGCTCACAAAAACAAATGTCGTTGAGAGCAACCCCCTTGCTGAGAACCATATTTAAAATGTTGCCAGAATCTCCTAAGGAAGAATGATTGGCGGGTTAGGAGGTGCCCAATACAAATACCAAAGCTGACACTATGGAGGGGAGTGAGCCTAACAATTATAGAAGTAAAAAAAATGACCTACTTGTTTCCCTAGCAAATACAGAGTGAAGGTGACAGTCCGCGCACAACAGTTGAAGGCCTGATAATGGATGGGCTGAGCAAAACAACAGACATCAAGAGCTGGTTGAGATGGAAGGAAGTGAGGGTAGGGTACTGTACGAGGGGTGGGTGTAGCGTGGTGCGAACAGAACGGAAACAAGTCGTGAAGTAAAAGGGTTTTGGTTGAAACTTTATTTTTCTTCTGTATTGTCTCCTTTATACACTCCGTTAGGTTCCGCCCCCAATCCCTCTTCCCTTTGACGTCGATTCTTCCCTTCTTTTCAGGTGGGACTTCCGGGGTATGATCTCTGGTGCCTCCGAGTTGAAGATCCAACGTGGTCGGGTTGGCCAAGGAGGGGGAACGCCAAAAAGGAAAAGAAAGGTAAGTCGGATATTTTTGGACTATTGGTCTGGGTTAGAAAGGGGGAGGTGTGGGTAGGTGTGAGGGATGTTGGGGTAACTGCCAACCATACATACTGTCACCCAAAGAGTTGTGCTCTCAGTTTCCAGTGACTTCCAAAGGCGCATAAATAACACAAAAAGAAAAATTAGACAAATAAATAAATAAATAAAAGTAAATAACAAACCGACCGTGGTAGGAGGACTGTTGCCTCCACAGTTCTCCTGGTGTCTTAGTATGGTGGGTTAATGTAAAATCAGGATCTGGTCAAAGGAAAAACCAGAGTGGGTAGCAGAACAAAAAAGGAAAAGAAAATGGGAAAAAGAAACAACCTCATCCCAAAATAAATACGAAAGGATGCGGTACGCTTTTTCTCGCATCAATTATACACACTAACAAATACTTATTATCAAAGGAGAAAAGAAGATATATATATTTGTTCTATGCGAGCTCTCTACTCTTTCTCGCTCCCTGATATAGCGGTAGGGGACCCCGTCTAAGCCCTTCCGCCTCCCGCTCCCTCCTCCCTCCCGAGGAATGCCCGGTAATGGTTATGGAGGCAGGGATGGACCATCCTTAGCCACGCCCCTCCGGGGACGTGGTGGGTGACGAGTTCTCGAGGGGCCTCTGTGCCCCGCGTCTTCCAAGGTTCGTTCTCGTTGCCTCCTCAGTGCGATGTCTCTGCTGCTTTCGGCATCTCTGCTTCCTCCGGCGTCTCTGCTTCCTCCGGCACCCGTGTCAGTTGTCCGGCTTTTGTTTCTGAGGAAACCCGGATATCCAGGTTCCCTCTCTTTTCCGGTTCTGGGACCTCCCAAGTGGTGCCCCCGGGGCGCCCTTCGGCCGATCTGCCAGGGCCACGAGTAGCCGGACGGAGAGCCGCCCGGCTACAGGTACTAGGAAAAACAACTGAAGAAGCCAGAGGTGGAGGTAATGGAGACCATGGATCCATAATAAAAGAAGCAGCGTAAGGTATCTCCAAGGAGGCTGGGACATTAGGGCAGCACCCCATAGGGGAGACTCTATTGAAAGGATGTTGTGCTCCCTGACGGCAGAGGTTAAATATGGGTTTTCCATTTCTAATACAAACCAGAGGGAGATTCAGGGTATGTGTGAACGTTTGGCAGGGAAACTGGATTCCCTGGCTCAAAGGACTCAGGCCCTTGAGGACGCTGTGGCAGAATTGAAAGCATCTGCTATAACTGATAGGGAAGAGCTAGGGAGGATAAAACTCTGAGAGAAAGAGCTACAGGCAAACTTCAATCATTACAGAACGCTGCAAGGAGGAACAATGTAAGAAAATTGAACATGCCAGAAGGGGCATAAGGGAGGACATTAAGAGGTTTTTTTGATCCCTTTTTAAATCAGGTGTGGAAGAGTCTGAGGAGGCTCTTGCTAGAGATGTACAGTGGGTACACTGGGACTCCTTTAGGAAACAGCCCAGCAGGAGAAAGCCAGGAAGGATTCTGGTGAATTGTTTGAAAATTCTCCATGAAGGAGCAGGTCCTGGCCAAAGCCATAAAGCAGAAAAACCTGAAAGAAAGTGAGTTTACACTTAAGGTATGGTCAGATCTCCCTTGTATAACCTGAACAGACAGTGGCAGCTGGGGAAGCAAATAGAGGAGTTCAAGAAGGCAGGCATGACTACAGGTAGAAGTCAGGTAGTTTACACAGATCAGAACTGCCCCATGAAAGGTGAAGCAATTTTCATTAAACAGCAAATAGATGCAACAATAGTGGAGATCAAGGATGGACATATGGGCTACTGCCAGTTTACAGCCATATAATGAAAAATACAACTTTGTGGGATACTACAGGCCAAATCTGGAGGATATCGAATCACTTAAGGTAGTTTGCCAGAAACTAGTGGCCCTCCCTGCTCCTATCATTTTGGCTGGATATTTTAATACCATTGTGGATAACAACTTGGATAGGTCAAATTATAGTAATGCAAAACACACCCGAAAATGCAGACATCTCAGGAACATGATCAATCAGTTAGTTTTTTATGAAATATGGAGGGTAAGAGCCGGGAAGGTCCCAGGGTACACTTTTCACAATAAAAAATTTGACACGCATATAGGACACATTTCATATTGAAGGGCCATGAAATATGCAATAAAGGTAAGGAAATTAAACATGTAACAGCTCACTTACCTGATCAAGCAATAGTCATTTTAGAAATGAGAATAGAAAGCAGTCAAGAAACAAAGAGATGGACCTTAGGCCACACTCTCTTATTAGACCAAGAGGTTATTGAGTGTTTGAGAGTGTTCTTAAATATCAACGTAGGTTCTACACTCCTGAACACAGTATGGGAGAGGTTGGGGTACTTGAGAATGAACTGAAAGAGTTAGAATGTCAACTGCTAGCCCAGCAGCAAGTATCTTAAAGCAAAATATCTCTGGAGAAGGTAATGCAGGAGAAGAAAGACCTGTTTGCACTAAGATTGGAGACAAGAGTGAAGGGTGCTAGGAAATCGCAGCCCTGGAAAATGAAAAAGGATCAGGTCATAGGAAATAAAAGATGAGGTGCTGAGATCAAGTGTCTCAAGCACACAGGACATCGAGAAAGCTTTCCTTAATTTCATTAGAGATTTCTATTTGTAGATTCTAAAAGTCATAGATGAGATGGTGAGGAGATGACAGGAGGGGGACACTTTAAATCAATTAAAAGAGGGTCAGAAAGTCCAATTAGAAAAAGATATTGGGGAAGATGAGGTTAGGCAAATAGCTAAATCAAGTAAAAAAGGGAAAGCATCAGGCCGGGACCGTCTCCCCAGTGAGTTTTATAAGGTATTGGGAGGCTCTATTGCCCCTTTTATGACCAGCATTTTTTCAGTGAAATCCTAGTGAATGGAGCGTTGATGCCACAATCATGGGAAGAAACTGTAGTTTCTTTAATTTGAAAACTAGGGAAAAACCCCAAAAAGTGTGAGTCATATAGACCCATTTTGCCCCTAAGCAGCGACTATAAAATCTTCACAAATATATTAACTAAGAGGTTAGGTCAGGTAGTGGGGGGGCTTGGTTCATAGGGATCAGAAAGGATTTATAAAGGGAAGATACGTGCATGAATTGACCCATGAGCTGATAGGCACAATAGATGTGGTTACTACATGTTTGGAATTCCCTTAGCTGTTGACGCTACAACGGCATTTAATTGGATAAATTGCTCTTACTTGAATGCTGTATTGAAATTATATAATCTGGGAGAGAACTTTCAGAGAGTAATTCAATGAATATGCACAGATCCCTCTGTCAAAATGCTCATTAATGGTAGATTAAAAACTGAGATTAAAATCATGAGGGACAAGGCAAGGATGTCATCTCTCCCCATTGCTGTCCAACTTAAATGTTGAACCACTGACAAGGGAGTTGAGGGGTGTTGGACTTTTTTGCTTATGCAGGGTCATCACCAATCTTTTTGCCTCCTGCCTCCTATTTTTTCTGATCTGTTGCTCTTGGTTTTTGAACTCTGAGCACTTTACCACTGCTAACCAGTGCTAAAATGCATATGCTCTCTGTGTAAATTGTATTGTTGATTGGTTTATCCATGATTGGCATGTTTGATTTATTAGTAAGTCCCTAGTAAAGTGCACTAGAGGTGCCAGGGCCTGTAAATCAAATTTTACTAGTGGGCCTGCAGCACTGGTTGTGCCACCCACACAAGTAACCCTGTTATCATGTCTCAGACCTGCCACTGCAGTGTCTGTGTGTGTATTCTTACACTGTAAATTCGACTTGGCAAGTGTACCCACTTGCCAGGCCTAAACCTTCCCTTTTCTTACATGTAAGGCACCCCTAAGGTAGGCCCTAGGTAGCCCCAAGAGCAGGGTGCAGTGTATGGATAAGGTAGGACATATTGTAATGTGGTTTATATGTCCTGACAGTGAAATACTGCCAACTTCGTTTTTTCCTATTGCAAGGCCTGTCTCTCTCATAGGATAACATGGGGGCTACCTTTAAATATGATTAAAGTGTAGATTCCCCTAGAGAGTAGATGGACATGTGGAGTTTGGGGTCCCTGAACTCACAATTTAAAAATACATCTTTTAGTAAAGTTGATTTTGAGATTGTGCGTTTGAAAATGCCACTTTTAGAAAGTGAGCAATTTCTTGCTTAAACCATTCTGTGACTCTGCCGTGTTTGTGAATTCCCTGTCTGGGTCAGTTTGACAGTTGGGTTGTTTTTCACCTCACACCAGACAGTGACACAAAGGGAGCTGGAGTGTGGTCACTCTCATCTGAAAGGACTGTGCCTGCCTCTGACAATACCGGCTCCAACCCCCTGGTGTGTGTCTGAGGCCTTGCCTGGGCAAGGCAGGATTTCACAAGTAGGTGCGAGTCCCCTTTGAAGAAAGGTGACTTCAAAGACTAAAATGGGTATAAGAAGGGCACCCAAATCTACAGACTTGAGAAACACTTCTGGAACCAAGAGGAACCTCTGCCTGGAGAAAGATGATAGCTGAGGAAGAAGTGCTGCCCTGCCTGTGACTGTGCTTTGTGGAGCTTTCCTGCAGTGCTGCTTCTGCCAGAGTAAGAGGGCAAAGGCTGGACTTTGTGTGCCTTCCATCTTGTGAAGAGATCTCCAAGGGCTTGATTTAGATCTTGCCTCCTGTTGTTTGAAGTCTCAGGGACAGCAAAGACTTCTCTCTGCCAGCACCTGGAGTCTCTGGAGAGACTCCTGCCCCGACAAGTGGTGCCCTATCCAGTCCCTGGGCCCTTGAAAGGAAAGCTGGTGGAATCCAAGGAAATCGACTTCAGACGACTTCGGACCGACGCCGGTGCTGAATCCGGAAACGCCGCCTGCACCTGACGCTGTGACCTTAGCTGGAAGGTGACGCTCTTCGCAGGCCCGACGCCGCAGCAGCCCCGCTGAAGTCCGCGGCTCCGTGGAAGTCACCGCACCACGTCATGACCGATGCCGCTCGAAGTGCACGGATTCAACGTTTCGCACAGACGCCGCGATTCCCGACTTTGCGCATCGGCTTGTTTTCACTCTTCACCGAAGGTACTGTACTTGGGGGTCTACACGACTCCGTGTCCGGCGCCGCTGGTGTCAGCTTGTTGGGAACGACTCCTTCACGACGCCGTGTTAACATCTTATCAAAGCATTTTTGTTTCTAAGTGCTATTTTTGAGTTTAATCTTTAAAAATTCATAACTTGATTTGTGTATGTCGGATCTTTGTCGTTTTGGTCTTGTTTTGTTAAGATAAATATTTCCTATTTTTCTAAACCGGTGTGGTGTCATTTTGTAGTGTTTTCATGAATTTACTGTGTGTGTTGGTACAAATACTTTACACCTAGCGCTCTGAAGTTAAGCCTACTGCTCTGCCAAGCTACCAAGGGGGTAAGCAGGGTTTAGCTGAGGGTGATTCTCTTTTACCCTGACTAGAGTGAGGGTCCTTGCTTGAACAGGGGGTAACCTGACTGTCAACCAAAGACCCCATTTCTAACAAGGGGACAGACTAAAATAAGACCCTCTAAGTACAATACATGGGAAAAAGATAGCTCTGTATTCAGACTACCTGATGATATATACAGCAGGCTTGCAGACCTTCCTATCAGTAAATTGAGAACTTGGTATCAGACTTTGAAGGAGTATCTGAATAGGCAGTTAGCTCCTCAAAGATGGTAAATAATGGCCTGGGGTATGGGGAAGGTCAATCAACGTGTTAAACGTGAGATGAACTATCTGGGAATTAAAATTATGCAGGACATAAGAAAGACTGTGGAATTCAACTTAAAAGTGTGTTGAAAGATACTAATAGTCTCCTAACTAGCTGGTCCCATCTACGTTAACTATCTTTGTGAGGGCAAACCTGATAAAAATTACTATACTTCTGAAATTCACCTTCCTCTTTAATTTGATTCCCATGAATTTAAAAAAAGAATGGTTGGGGAGGCCGCAAGGAACTATTAATTCCTTCATGTGGGCTTCAAAAGGTCTGCAGATTTAATTGAATCAGAAACGGAGAAAACAAGAGAAGGGAGAGCCCGTATTGCCAAACTTTCAGATCTATGCATGGGCCTCTCAGTTTAAGAACTTCAGGTGTTTACTCAAAGAGGAAGTAGGAAGGGGAAGCTTACTTAAAGTCATGTTGAAGAATGTGTAAGGAGGTGAATATCACTTTTTATACAAGTTCAGGGAAGTAAAACTCCACAAAAAAGTGAGACTAAAATAATAGAGGTGAATGCTTACCTTTGGTCACAGAAAAAAAAGGCCACAACATTTGCATACTACATTAGATACACACCATTGTGGGAGTCCCTGGGTACACCAGATTGCCTGAGACATAAGTTGCAACCCATATTAGGAAGACAGGAAAACAATACAGGGGGCAGCTATTGCAGGGTGGTGAACTTCTCACATGGGAAAGCATACAAAGGGCAGCCCAGGGCAAACGTTCAGCCTTTAAGTTGCTACAATTAAGGAGTTAGCCTTGAGGCTTGAGAATGGGGAAAGGGAACCCTAGTAAGAATGTAGGACAGTTACAAAGGGTGAAAACAGGGAGGAGAGCAATATCTTGCTAGTGCTGGTTGATCCTGGAAAGCATGGATGAAGATGTCATACTTCCAGAGCAGTTATGGGGGTGAAGAGTCCTGAAGCTACAGATCTATGACAAGTATCAATGTGCACACTTTATGATACTTCAAAACCTGCATATTTAAGAAGGAACCATCTATTTTCTTTTCGTAGAGCACTTTGATCCCCAAATAAGATTTCAAGATTGGGGAAAAGTGGGCCAGTGTGCTGTATGATTTGTATTTTAGAAATGGCTGACAATATCCATCTTTTCATGGAGTGCCCAGAGATACAGAAATATTGGGAAGATGTGAGTAAGTGCAGGAGTCAGGTCCTTTGAGTTGACATCAAGGTAAGCCTTGGATTAACTATTTTTGGGAGAGTGAAAGTATCTGCCAGGCTAAGAAAAATGGAGACCAAGCTGGTGTTCTATTTAGTTATGATGGCAAGGAAGAAGATTTGTAGTAAAGGAGTATCGAACTTCCCCCCACTAAAACTAAGTGGTTAAACTCAGTGATGTATGCTCAAAAAATTGACATATTATATAAGGCATCAAAAAGATCAAATGTATGGGGACCTCTAATTGCATGCATAGGGGAGATTGAGGTGGAAGGCAGCCAAAAGGTCACATAATTACATTTCACCTAGAAAATGGAAGCCCAGAAGCGTGCTACTTGGAACAGGTCAATAACATCATGACACCTCCAAGGCTGACAACCGTAGCACCCCAAGCATATAAACATGGCCACATCCAAGAGGTGGTAGGTTGAAAGCTGGAGGTGAAAAAAGGGTGAATGAGGACAAAAAAATAAAATGATAGGTGCTTTCATATACTGGTGGCTCTGATTTATCCAAGCCGAGCCCAAATGTTTTATTTGGCAGCAGTTAGACTGGTCTTTTTTACTACCTTTATACATTTAGGGGCATATTTATACTTTTTCACGCACAACTGCACCAACGCAGTTGTGCGTCAAAAATTTCACCGCTGGCTAACGCCATTCCAACGCTCCATGCGGGCGCCTTATTTATGGAATGACGTTAGCCGGCGTATGGGAAAATGGGGGTTGTGCATCAAAAAATGGTGCAAGTCAGGTCTGAGGCAAAAATCAGTCCTCAAACCGGACTTGCGCCATTTTCTTTGACGCACAATCCCCATTGACATGACTCCTGTCTTAGCAAACACAGGAGTCATGCCCCCATGCCCAATGGCCATGCCCAGGGGACTTATGTCCCCTGCGCATGGTCATTGGGCATAGTGGCATGTAGGGGGGCACAAATCAGGCCCCCCTATGCCACTTTAAAAAAAACGTAAAAAAAGACTTACCGGAATTTACCTTTAGTTCCCTAGGATGGGTCCCTCCATCCATGGGTGTCCTCCAGGGGTGGGCGAGGGTGGCAGCGGGTGTCCCTGGGGGCATAGGAGGGCACCCCTGGACGCCTTCCGAGCCCACAGATCCCTTAACGTCTGCCCTGACCCAGGCATTAAAAAACGGCGCACATCAGGTTGTGCGCCGTTTTTTAAGGCCCACCCCTCCTGTGCAACAAAATGACGCTGGTGTGTAAATAAGGCGCACAGGCCTTAAAGTCATTTTTTGGAAGGGAACGCCTACCTTGCATATCATTAACTCAAGGCAGTTTCCCGCTTCCAAAAAATGACGCACATGATGGAATTTTGACGTCCGCGGGGACGGGCGTCAAAGTTTAAATATGGGGCAGTGTTTGCGCCAAATGTGCGTCAAATTTTTTGATGCACATTTGGTGCAAACAGAGTACAAATATGCCCCTTAGAGTCTCACTTACAAGAAACTCACATGTCGTCATCTATGCATCAGATTTCTTGCGCCTGCTGCACATCCCCTAACAGATGCGTCCGAAATTCTGACACATCTGTTGGCTTTAAAGTGACGCATTGCTGGAGTTGCATTGTTAAACTGACACAAGCATTGTTAAACTGACACAACTCCAGCAATGTGAAAAGAGTCCCTTTGGAAAAAGCCTTGCATCAATTTTACACCTGGTCTGAGCAGGCGGTAAAATTTGGATGCAGTGAAGTCGCAGAGTGACGCAGTGAAAAGCTGTAAATTTCACTGCGTCAGCTCTTCGTGGCTTTTTCCGTGTGAATGCATCAGATTCCTTTGGGTTCAATGGATGTTGGGTGGAAATGATCCAAACAACACCCATGGAACGCCCCTTTCCTGCAGTGTTTTGTGTGAAAGGGGTCCTTATTTACAAGACCATGAAAAGCCATTCAAGGTGTTTTTGGCCTTGTAAGTATAGTCTGGCACACTGCCCCACCGGTATATTTTTTAAAAAAATGACGCTCCAGTGGTACAGTGTGCCGCCTGGGCCTCGTAAATGAGGTCCGTACTCTCTTACTCTTTTGCTTTTGTTAAGGAAAGAACTGCATTGTCATTTTTCATTTTTGTTCTTGTTTCAAAGCCGCTCTTTTGCTTTGAACAAGTTCTTCAAATTCTGTTCTTCCTCAAAAAACGTTTACCACTGTGGCAAGGTATTTTCCTAAGTAGTGGCTGAAATTACGGTAGGGGACATTATGACTTGGTCTTTATGAGGAGAGTCTGGACCTGGACTTTAGAGTTGGCTGATCCTACTATCATTCAAAGTATACACTACCCCAACCTCAGCGCCCCCTGCAGTCCACTAGCTACCCTCAGTGAATTGGGAGAATCAACACCCTCTAATGTACCTACATCATTGCTTCCTAAACCTGTACAGCTATTACCGAATTTTTAGAATAACAAACTTTTGTGACCCAACTAACTTTACTAAGCATGAGGTCGGGGATTTTTTAATGTCACTAAATCATTGAATTTCAGTGAATATTTTTCAATTGTTCTTCATCAAGTAAAGTGTTTTGATTTGTTTGGATAATATTAGAGTCTTTGTTTCCATCATACTTCAGAATTACAAGAAAGTATGACAATTTTGCTTTATTAAATTCTGAATGTGTACAGTTCATTTGCAGGTTTTTACATTTTGTTCTGTGTTACAAACAATTGTATTTTATAGCCTTTCTTTTTACACTCCCTGTAGCACTGCAAGATTGTTATATAATTAAATTTACTTTTTTTTTCTCTGACTGGAAATGTAGATGCATTTGTAAACTCCATTTCCCATGTTAAAAAATAAGCAGTAATTGATCAGAAGACATAGCTTCACTATTGAGCTCTGCATTCCAAGCACAGCAAATATGACAAGGTAAACACAGACTTTAAAGACTTTTGAAAGAGCAGCAAATGTGGCAAGATAAATACAGACTTTAAAGACGTTGGAAAGATTTTCAAGTGGATCCACTCTGACACCAGGAAGACAATCACCAACACACTTGTCACTATTAAACTGGAATATGGCAAAGCACTCTATGCCGGCATTACCAAGAAACTACAATCAAAACTACAAAGAATTTAGAATGCAGTAGCCAGACTCATCCTGGACATCCCCCGACCAGCCCGAACAGGGAACACACTCCCTCTCAAACTCAGGCAGGCCGCATCACTGAAGCAGTTCAGGAAGGACCTCAAGACCTGGCTGTTCGATTAGGCAGCACGCCCACAAACAGCGTCTTGAGACTCTAAGGGTGATTAGCCACGCTTTAGAAGTCAATGATTGATTGATTGAAAGGCATTTTTATTTGCTAATTGGACTTTTGTGAATCATCATCAATGGGCTTGTGATGATCCACAGTTGGGAAATACTGCTCTACGTAATGTTTTGATCCCTCACCAATAAAGAGGAGACTGAATCATCTGAAATATTGATGCATGGGTGCTGTTCAAAAACCTTCAGCAAAGGTGAGTCACAATGTTGCTCATTGAGTATGGCACGTTTTCTAGTCTGGTACTGTACACCTCAATCTGCCTTGACCCTTAACCCCTTGGGTGCCCGGGACGAGGCGGTTATGATCCTGGCCGTGGCGCTCAGGCGCCAGGGACGTAACCACCTTGTCCTGCACCCGGATGAGCCAAGGGCAGGGATGGAAGGGGAATCACTTCCCGTTCCACCCTCACCCTCCCCCGCCACCCCAGTGACATCTGATGACGTCAAGGGTCTATTACCTGGGGGGCATTTTTTAAGGCCTTTTCTGCCCCCCCTGTAATAAGGCCGATCAGCCCCCGGGGGCAGAAACCTCTTGCACCAGGGATCATTTTTTTTGTTTTTTATTGTTTACACGTGGGGAGTGACCTCTTAGGCAAGGGTTGCTCCCCTGGGGGAGCAAATTTATTTTAGGCCATTTCTGCACCCCTTTGGGGCAGATTGGCCTATTTTAATTAGGCCAATCTGCCCCCAAGGGGAGCAGAAACCACTAGGCACCAGCGATTTTTTATTTTTTATTTTTTTACTAATTGGGAGCGACCCCTTAGGCAAGGGTCACTCCCCGGGGGGGGGTTTTATTTTAGGCCATTTCTGCCCCCTTGGGGGCAGATCGGCCTATTTGTACTAGGCCAGTCTGCCCCCAAGGGGGGGCAGAAACTACGATACACCAGGGTATTTTTAGGCCATTTCTGCCCCCTGGGGGGCAGATATGCCTATTTCTATTAGGCTGATCAGCCCCCCAGGGGCACCAGGGATTGGTGTGTGTGTTTTGTTCGGGGGGCAGCCCCTTGGGCAAGGGTTGCTCCCCATGGGGGCACATTACTGTTGGTCATTTCTGCCCCCTTTGGTGCAGATCGGCCTTTTTGTGGAAGTCCCATCTACTCCTAAGGAGGCAGAAAGCCCAGCAGAGACCAAGGAAGAATTGTCTTAAAAAAAAAGAGGGTGGGGGTATGGCCATACCTCCACCCCAAATAATTGGGGACAAAGCTGTTCTCTCCACCGATGGGCAGATGGGGGCAATTACCCCTGATCTACTCCCCGGGGGGCAGAAAGGCTACTAGATGCCAGGGAATTTTAAAAAGTAGTGGGGGTGGTGGCTACCAAACAGTACGGGCATGGTTATGTCCCTACCCCAACTGAAGGGGGTAACAGTCTTGCAGTTCACCCCGCACACTAAAAGATCTTATCCCAACTGCAAGCAAGAGGACATTTGATTATTTGGGGTTCTGGTTTTACATTTGTGCCATGAGAGCTTGGCTAACTCTCAAAACTGGCCCACTTGGAATGGTGGGGGCTTCACTTTTTGGACTGTGGGTCACTGCTATGTAGAAAAATCTACAAGACCTAGACACATCTGAAAGGTAAACTTCTGGGTGAGTCCAGGGAGGTGTGCTTCACATGCACCCCACACCATGTTTTTACCCACAATGCCCTGCAAACCACCAACTTTGCTTGAACTCACACATTTTCCCCACATTTTTGTGATGGAACCTTCCAGCATCTGCAGGAATCCACAAAATTCTTTCCACCCAGCATTGTCGCATCTATACCAATAAAAATTCTGCCACACTTGTCAGCCTGAAAAAGTTTTTTTTTCAAACTGCCCTTTTGGACCGCTTTCGTTCCCCCTCAATTTCTACATGTTTTTGGCTCTTCCCTGTCACAGGCACTTGGCCCAACTACACAAGTGAGGCACCATTTTTATCAGGAGACTGAGGGGTACGTTGGGTATTAGAAACTTTTTGCAGGTGCAGTGATCCCACACAGAAATGTGGTTTGCTGAGGATTCCGGGTAAGAAAACACTGGGGTAGCCACGCAAGTCACACTTCCCTGGACTCCCTCGGGTGTCTAGTTTTCAGAAATATCTGGGTTTGGTAGATTTCCCTAGATGGTTGCTGAGCCCAGGACCAAAAGTGCAGGTGCCCCGCCCCTCCCCCGGCAAAAACTGATAGTTTTGTAATTTTAATCAGGAGGCTCAGGGGAATGCTGGATGGAAGGAAATGTGTGGCTCCTCTCAGATTCCAGAACTTTCTGTCACCGAAATGTGAGGAAACATTTTTTTTACCAAATTTTGCGGTTTGCAAAGGATTCTGGGAAACAGAACCTGGTGAGACCCCCACAAGTCACCCCATTCTGAATTTCCCCAAGTGTCTAGTTTTCAAAAATGTATAGGTTTGCTAGGTTTCCCTAGGTGCCAGCTGAGCTAGAGGCCAACATCCACAGCTAGGCACTTTCCAAAAACCACATCAGATTTCAAATTAAAAATGTGATGTGTCCATGTTGCGTTTCCTGTCGCGAGCACTTGGCCTCTTGTCTTTCTTTACATTTTTTCCTTCCAAATGTAAGACAGTGTGTAAAAAGGACATCTATTTTAGAAATGCACATACTAGTATGGCGACCCCGGAATTCAGAGATGTGCAAATAACCAATGCTTCTCAACTCCTTATCTTGTGCCCATTTTGGAAATACAGAGGTTTTCTTGATACCTATTTTTCACTCTTTACATTTGACCAAATTAATTCCTGTATACCCGGTTTACAATAAAAACCCATTGCAAGGTGCAGCTCCTTTATTGGCTCTGGGCACCTAGGGTTCTTAATGAACCTATAAGCCCTATGTGTCCCTGCAACCAGAAGAGTCCAACAGACCTAACTGTATATTTATTTCGAATATCTACCATAGATGGAAAACGTTATAAAAGAAAACATGGACAGAAATGCTTCATTTTTTAACCTCAATTTCATTATTTTTTATTTTTTTTATTTTAGCTGTTACTTTCTGTAAGAAAACCTTGAAGGATCTACACAAATGACCCTTGCTGAATTCAGAATTTTGTCTACTTTGCAGAAATGGTTATCTGTCCAGGATCCAGCATCAGTTTCACACCCATTTCTGGCACTAACTGGAAGGAGCCTGAAAACACAAAAATAGAAAAAATGGTGTATGTCCCAGTAAAATGCCAAAATTGTGTTAGAAAGTGTAGTTTTCTTATTCAAGTCTGCCTGTTTCTGAAAGCTGGGAAGATGGTGATTTTAGCACCACAAACCCTTTGTTTATGTCATATTCAGGGAGAAAAACCACAAGCCTTCTTCTGCAGCCCTTTTTTCCCATTTTTTTTTTTTTTAACAAACTTTTCGCTGTATGTTGGCTAATTTCTTGGTCTCCTCCAGGGGAAGCCACAAACTCTGGGTACCTCTAGAATACCTCTAGGAAGTTGGAATAAAAGGACGCAAATTTGATGTGGGTAGATTATGTGGACAAAAAGTTATGAGGGTCTAAGCGCGAAAAGCCAAAAAAAGGCCTGCCACCTAAGGGGGGAAAGGCCTGGCAGCAAAGGGGTTAATGTAGCGGCAGCATTGCAGGAATATATGAGGGAACCAGGATGCAGTGGCATAGGCCAGGCAAAACACGAGAGGCCGCACGGCAGACATATAGGCCTCAGGAGTGCTAACATGCATATAACTGTGTCTCTCACAGACTCATTCCCCTCTCCCAAAAGTCGTTAGTCTTGTTCTGCTGTCAAATGTTATTGATCTATGAATAAATATAGGGTCATAAATAGTATCCCCCATCACATATTCCCCCCTCACCTAAGCATAATATGTTGAGCTAGGACTCAAAAAGTGAGCTTTACAAATATATGGTTCACACTGTATAGAAAAAACATACCTACCTGAGGAGCTTACAGGTGGTTGGACGAGAACAAACAACCTTTTGCCACCCAGGTGTAATGGAAGGTTTTTGTAATAAAAGTGGACAGTATATCCATACACTGTTGATTTACTTCAGTGTAAGTGGAGTTAAGGTCGGTTGCTACCATTTCTTATTCTTGTTTTATCCACATTTAGCTACATAAACCAGCTTTAAAAACTGTAATGTGAGTACATTTCCCTTACAATATCTTGATCACATAAGACAGGACATTTTGGGGTTCAAATAGGTAGGGAATTGAGAGTGGAAAGTGTATTACAAGTTGTCTGTGACCAACTAACATAGAACTTTGTGGGTATTATCTTAATTGTCATGTCCTTGCGTTCTACTACACTAACATATGCACCGGACACTCGCTTCTAGCAACCCCATACTATTCCTTCCTCCATAGTGTTCTGTATACATGTTATGCCCACATACAGGTACTAGGACTTTGTGAAGATGTTGCTTTTTGGAACAATATCACAGAAGAGTATGCAAGGTAGCATACCATGATTTGAAAAGTGACCATCAAAAAATGTGGTTTGATTTCACCCATTTTATTTAGTTCTATTTTTCTTTACCTGTAAGTCTTACTTAGCAGGGGAGCCTGCCAGTAGGGTTAGGGTTGTTGGACCCCATTTGATTTGGAGTGAGGCTGGTTTCTGCCTCTAATTGCTTTTGCACATGCCCATGCCCTCTATGACGGGCTACTTAGTCGGCCAGGTAGTGCGTCCACGCACCAGCCCTTACATTGGATCAGATTCTCACTCATACAGCTGGCGATTTCATTTCCTTCTAATTGGCACACTGCTGGGGCGGTATTGGGGAGTGCCTGGCTCCCATTCTTTTTAAATCTCGATGCATTTCTGAGAGGAACAGCCCAAATATAATACATTTATGATTCGATTCACCCATTTTATTTGGTTTTATTTAACTTTACCAGTATGTCTGGCCTCACTGGGGAGCCTACTGGTATGGTAGAGGTTGCTGGACCCCAGTTAGCTCTTTCATTTCCGCCTGTTTTTTTTGAGTGACGTGGACTTCTAATTGGCTTCGCACACGGCCACACCCTCTATGAAGAGCTACTTAGTCGGCTGGGTAGCGCATCCACGCAGTGGCCTTTAGGCCTACATTGGATTGGATTCTAACTCATACAGCTGGCATTTTCATTTCCTTAAAATTAGCACACTGCTGCGGCCATGTTGGGAGGTGCCTAGCTCCCATTCTTTTCAAATCTTGACGCATTTCTGGGAGGAACATCCCAGTTTTAACACATTCATGGTTTGATTTCACCCGCTTTGTTTAATTTTACTTTACCAGTAAGTCTTACCTCGAGGGAAGCCTGCCGGTGGTATAGGGGTTGCTGGAGCCCAGCTAGTGCTTTCTTTTCCCCCAGTGCTTTTAGAGTGAGTCTGGCTTCTGCCTCTAATTGACTTCACACATGGCCACACCCTCAATGACGGACTACCTAGTCGGCAAGCAGCATGTCTGTGCAGTGGCCTGGAGGCTTACATTGGATTGGATTCTCACTCATACAGCTGGCGATTTCATTTCCCTGTAAACAATAGCTAAGCTACCTTTACCTGTACACTGATATACCACCCACCATGTTCTAGGAATAATTTTATTAGTGCCCTGCAAAGCTTGTTGGGATCATGTATGGAATATACAAACTTTACCTTACTTGGGGCCAGATGTATGAAAGCTTTTTGCATTCGCAAACAGTGTGAATGCCCAATTGCGAATACAAAAAGCCATTTCAGAATGTATGAAAGACATTCTGAACGCAATTTTAAGGAATCGCTAAAATAGCGATTCCTTAAAATTGCGACCCTGTTTAGAGAGTCGCAAATTGCAACTCTCTAAATAAGAAATCGCAAATAAGGATTCCTTAGTTGCGATTTCTTAGCACATGTATGAAGCAATTCCTAAATGCAAATTGGGCATTTAGGAATCGCTATTTACCACCAGGTTGAACCTGGTGGTAACCATGTGCAAATTTTAAAAATGCATTTAAAATGCATTTTTAAAATGCACATGAAAAGCACACATGCCATTTTGGCATGTGTGCACCTTACATGTCCTAAAAAAATATTTTGGGGTGCAGCAGAGGGGGCCTTAGGCCCCCAGCACCCTGGGGTTTTGCATTTCCAAAATTGCGATTTCTAGTTAAGAAATCGCAATTTTAGAAATGCAAAAAATTCACAGATATGGGCCAACAGGCCCATAGGTGCGAATGTGGCTGGTATCGCAATTTGCTATTCGGTAATACCATTTGCGATTTTTAAGAAATCGCTATTACCGAATCGCAAATGTGATACATTGCATTTTGCGATTCAGAAATAGCGTTTTCTTAAAAATCTCTATTTCCAAATCGCAAAAGGCCTTCTTAATACATCTGGCCCTAGGTGATTTCAGTTTTCACCTTCACTTAGAAGAAAATATAGAAACGGACCATTTGGTAAGCTGCTGCAGCAGCTTCGGCCTAATGCAATTTGTTAATGAATCGATCCACAAGGCCAATCAAGGCCAATCACATCCTTGATGGTATTTCTACCTTTTTTATCTACGGACCATAAGGTCGTTTTTTTCAAACTAGCAATCTCAGTCCTAAAATCCAGTCTCACAAGGGTAGGCAAGACTTGGAAAATGTGACCCTGGTGCAAGATTGAGAAAATCAAGCTTGAAGCCCCCTTACAGAAAGATTCCCCTATCACTGATACTAATGGTGATATAGCTGTAGAGAATTTCTCAAGATGACTCACTATTTACTCCACTCGCTCCAAAAAAAAACACGGAAAAAGTTATAGAAAGAACTTTAATGCTCCATGGTACTCTGTGGAGCTTAGGAAACTGAAGCAAAAATGTTGTGCTTTAGAACGTAAATGGAGAAAAGAGTATGAAAGTGTAACCAGACTTTTATATAAAGCAGCCTGTGATGAATATAAAACATTAATTATAAAAGAAAGAAAAAACTAATATTTTGTCGAAAAAAATAAGCTATGGTAAAAGCTCTACCGCTGAATTATTTAAAACCATCACCTTCCTTTCCATTTCTGATCAAAACAAAGCCTTCTCCCCTGATCAAATCTTTTGTGATAAAGTGACTCAGTTCTTCCAGCTGAAGGTCAATAATGTGTTTGAGTTATTTTCACCTGGCCATATCGCACAAGGTCTTGTTGACATTACACGCCCAAAGTCTTATGAGTCTTATGATGGGGAGCAGAAACCAGCAGCTTGCACAATTTTCCAACCCTAACTGAGGACAAAATCATAACATTATTAGAAGTAGCTAGATTTGGTTCCTCCGCAGACCCTTGCACACCATATGTGTTACATACAGTCTCTGATACCATTGCGGTGCATTTGACAAAATTTTAAACAATCTAAAGGCTGCTTGGAAAAAAGCATCAATTCTTCCCATCTTAAAAAAACTCTTTGGACCCTGTGATCGTCAAGCACTTTGTGCCCGTTTCCAGGTTACCCATCCTGGAGAAAATAATGGAAAAAGCCTTAAATGAGGTTCTCATGGTAGATTTAGATTCCCATGATTTTCTTGACTCAGCTCATCATGGTTTTCAGACTAAGCAATGCACAAAGCCAGCTTTAGTCTGCATAACTGAGGAAATCTGGCAGGTGGTGGACAGGGGAGGTAGGGCTGTCCTAATCCTATTAGAACTCTCAGCCACTGTTGATATTGTAAATCATTCTATTCTTATCAAACGGCTGGTGGATATGGGGATTGAAGGGGCAGCGCTTGTCATTCTTAGCTCCTTTCTATCCGACAGGAAACAAATGGTAGACATCGGGGGCTATAAGTCTGATCCCTTAACCCTACTATGCGGGGTCCTCCAGGGATCCTCCTTGTCCCTCACACTTTTCAACATCTATGTCATCCAATTAGTGAAGCTCATTCAATCCTATGGCTTCTCTGTTATTTCTTACGTTGATGACTCTCAGACAGCTGACTAGAGCATGTCTCAACTTGGATGCAGGAAAACTGTCTGAAGGTGAACCTTGTTAAAAATGGAGATCATACTCTTTCATAAAAGTCTAGATTTTTGGAACAACTCATGGTGGCTGGAAAATCTCGGTCCTCTTCCATCCCCTGTCCGTAAAGCTAAACATCTGGGGTGCTACTTGATGATCAACTAGGTTTCTCAGAGCAGATTAATCTCACAACATCTTACCATTTTTACCTGATTGAGACACTAAAAAAGGTTTTCCCCTCTTTCGAGTATTAGATGTAA
Organism: Pleurodeles waltl; assembly: GCF_031143425.1. Taxonomy (NCBI): domain Eukaryota; kingdom Metazoa; phylum Chordata; class Amphibia; order Caudata; family Salamandridae; genus Pleurodeles; species Pleurodeles waltl. Next base: position 982,013,607 of record NC_090449.1, read on the forward strand.
AAAACTGTGGTTGTTGCCCTGATACTTTTGAGGGTTGATTATTGTAATGCATTCTATTTTGGCATTAATAAACGTTCCCAAGCTAAGCTTCAGTCCTTGCAAAATGCAGCAGCTCGTCTGCTTCTGAAAGTACCCAAGTTCAGCTCTATAACTAAGAAAATCCAGGATCTACATTAGTTGCCCATTTCAGGTAGAGTAAAGTTCAAGGCCCTGTGTATAACTCACAGAGCCTTACATGGTACGGACCCTCAGAATTTACAAAAAGTATTCAAATGGTACACACCTCTGCACAAATTAACATCTTCTTCCAACAAACTGGCACTCATACCTAAGATAAAATATTAAGATGAGGAGGCAGGAGTTTCTCTTTCCTGGCCTACAAGTTTTGGAACTCTTTGCCCATGTCCATTAGATCTCGAACCAGTCTTACTCTTTCCAGAAAACCGTTAAAAATGTGGATCTTCAGTTCTTTATTAAAATAGGTGGATTCTACTGTAAACTGAAGTCACTAGTGCCAAGACACCTCGGGATTCTCTCACTTTATGAAATTATTATTTACTTACTTACTCATGGCCATGACAAATACCTCACAGCTGTTGTTAAGTACATGGATGTGAAGGCGTGCACATCATATAGGACAGTGTCAGTCATTCCTGGATTTTTAACTGACATCACTGGGAATTGTATTTTCACACCCCATCCTAATCCCTAACACTCCCACCTGCCAGAATGAGCCTATATATTCCATTATGCAAAGAGATACTGACAAAACAATCAAGACAGGAGGAACATATGATGCTCAACATGGTGAGGTTTGGAAGATACGCATGTAGACTTTCATTCATTGAACTTTCAGGCCTATTGGTGTGAATGTGGAATCTAATTTCCTTTTCTTTTTTTTTTTAGAAAACTCTGGATTTGTAGCCAATAAGTTAGAATGGCTTTCTTGCTATTTCGTTCTTACTTTGATAGGGTTCCATTGTGTAGTTTTAAAGTTGCTATCTATGTTTAACACCAAGATGTTCTGCAAATGTGTTCTATAAATAAAATAACATAATGGAACTTAAAGGGTCAGGGGGTGCACATTTCCAAAAACTCAGACTGACCAGCTTGGGTCAGGAAACACATTGAAAGTGATGTAATGGTTTTCCAACATCCCGCTTGGATCATGTGATGAGGACGCATTCATATGATGCGTTTTCAGGGAGAGCCCACGCCCCGACGTAACATGGCTGTGGGCCCTAAAGGCCATTTTGGAACTGCCCAAGGGCCATGGATTGATCAAGGGTCTTAGAATCATGATAAGGAGCAGGACTAGTTTAAAAGATCAAAAGAGGGTGTGGAAAAACAGCCCTGCTGAATTAAACATATGATTCTGAACCCAACCAGAGACTCAGAGGCTCAAGGAGCTGCTGCCATCCCTCACCAGCTCCACCTGGGAGCCCCAGAATGCACAACTGAGGGAGGTGGGAAGCTGTGTTGGAGAACCCAGATAGAGAAGAGGATGGGAGGTAGTCAATTGCTAAAGCGAGACCCAAGTCTAATTTTTAAGGAAGAAAAAAGGGTGGCTGTGCTCAGGACCAATTCATTTAGCAGTAACTGCTCTGTCATTCTCTAATGCCAAAAACCAAAGCCAGTCTGACTATTGCCAGAAAAGGGCCTGGCTGTCCAGGCCCCTTTCTGGCACACAGTGCAGAGCCACTTTTCTGGAGCCCCTTAGCGCCACCCTAACACCACCATGAGTGCACTGTATTTAAAATACGGCGCACCATGGCAGTAGTTAGGGAACTACCATCTGTATTTTTTATGCTAGTCTGGCGCTTTGAAGGATTAGCATCAAAAATTCTAATGCTAATCCTGCAGAGCACCTAGAGGCCCATTGTAAGCAATGGAAGCCTCCTGTTAACGCCTGCTCTGAGAAACCGTTAAAAGTGCCGAAAAAAATGGCGCAAGGAAATCTGTTAGATTTCCTTGCGACATTTTTTGGCCCCCCTAATGGGGGAACACCCCCTTTGCATTTATTATGCCTGGTGCAGGCATGATGTAGCAAAAAGGGTTACAAAGTGGTGCAGTGCACGCATTGTGCACTTTGTAAATATGGCACAGCGTTTAAGGCCTTCTAACGCCACATTAGCGTAAAGAAATAATGCTAATGTGGCATTCAATTGGCGCTAGGGGCTCTTAAATATGCCCCTTAGTTTTTTAGGTGATAATCTTTTATACTTTTATACCCACATTTGGCAACCCCATTCTTCTTTTGGTTAGTTACTAACTGGTCCAAAGGCCTGCTAGCTGTAGCCTATTAGCTGTAAAGCCAGACCACAATGTGGATTATCAGGGTCAATCTAATCATACTAATATGGTCTAGAAATCAAGGTCAGGCCTAAGTCAGATATTGGATATCCAACAATTAATGCACTCGGTGAGCACCACTGTAAAGCCCCACAAGTCATATTCTAAACATTTATCACTCACACACACCGAGTGAAATCAAATATTTTCAAGCAATAAGTTGCCTTGTGTACATGCATGAAACAATCATACTTCTTACCCTGTTTCGGGTGGTTCACATATCATGTGTGTCTACGCAGTGGTCGTCCTGTAGTCACACACTTAAAGGGTAAGAGGAGTAACATTACCTTAGAACTTCATAATAACATTCTTTTTGTGATCATCTCCCTCCTTGATTAATGGCCAATTTATGGCCTGGTATTTGCCCTTCATGGAGGGTTTTTAGTATGTTGTTTATCGTAACAGTATCTCTTATCATAAACCACAGTAGCACTATTGTATACAAATCCAAAGGTAATAAACTATCATGAGAGCTGCTGAAAATTATTGTGAGGTCAAGATTGACAGCTCTTGCTCAGGATTCAATTCAACTATTTGTTTTTATGGTACCTGATTACCTAATTACAGTTATCAGGCAGTCGTGATATAAAATTAGTAAACAGCCATTAGCCATGCGAGAATCTATTCCCAGATTTACCATAAATGGTAGACCTGAGAATGCACAAGACTGCTCTGTCTCCCCAGGCTAGGTATAACGAGGAGAACCCTGTTTATTTCTACTTGTTTCTCCTCTTTATATGTGTGCTGCATTGTGCAGCACACATAGAAAGAGGGAAATGTCGCAGGAAATCGTTTTCCTTCCTGCACAAAACAACCCAGCATACAATGAGGGCACCCTTGCACCAAGGTGTAGGAGTGCCTGCGTTACTATAGGCAGCACATTGTGCTCCAGCCATGGGAAAAGATAGGCATGCACCATATTTTGTTAAATAGGGCACATTCCTGCCCTTTCTCTGTCATGCAGTGCGGCCCAGCCCAACTTGCTTCACTTTGTGACTTTTTTATAAATGTGCCTTCAAATGTGCAAGACCTCCTTAAGCCTATGGGGACTGATAATAGCACAATAATGCAGACAGGGGGCAGTCTACAACATAAATCCAATGAAAATGCAAGCAGCATCCTGCTCTGTGATCCTGAGACCATGACCAGACCAACAAATATAGCAAAGGGAGATTCAGACACACTAGTATCCTAACCATTGAACATAAATACTAGCTTGAGCAAGCTAATATTGGATATCTGGTCACACAACCTGGACAAAAGCTGGAAGTAGTCCAGGCACAGAGGAAGTCCAAGTGGGGGGGAAAATAATGGCAGACAAAATATTAAAGAGCCGGGGAAAGGGTAGAGAAGCTTCACAAACCCTCATGAGTGACAATATAGCAGGTTCCTTGTGTAAAGATACCAACTATGTTTACCAATAAACATGCCGAGCTGGGGGCAAACAGAAACAAATGGACTGGGACACATTTGTCAAAGGATTCACCAGGTAAATTGTCCGGTTGCATAGATAATTTACCTGACAAACCGCTAGACAAATGTCTGATTAAGGGGGTCACCACCTACTAGACAGACTATGGTGTTAGTAATTTTCAAAATATAGTGTTAACTCAGTGAACTGGGTAAAGGTGGGGAAATTCCTCTGCTTTTCTTGGATGAGTTAATATACTGAATAGATTTCCTCCTTTTTTTGGCCTGATGAATGCCCCTGACCTGGCTTCAGGCACTAGTGAGGGCAGAAGCATGTTGGCAAACTAAACAATGTCTGGGGCATTATTCCCGAAATTGTCCACATATCTATTCATTTTAAAGATATCTGATGTACCTATTAATAAAGGTATTTCCTGTAGGTTTAACCCAAAGTATTACACTTTATCCAGCCTTACACTTCATTAAGAACTCCCTCACAAATGGAGTTGAATCTGCCCTGATAGTACCATTTTACCAGAGTAGGATGAGGTTGCCGATGGTGAAGCATGCCACAAATTGTGACTGAGGCTTCCTTATCTAAATAAGCTGGTTTGTTGGCTTACCTTAGGATGCAGATACAGTGACCAAATTGATCATTTTCTGAAATTCCCAACATACCTATTTTGTATTTCTTAGTGAATAGAAAGTAACACAATCAATTAATATCACAAATGCGCTATGCCTACCTACTTTTTCAGATCTATATTGAACCCCAGCGGTAGCAATACGGTTGGTTCAAGTAATAAGATCCATATTCCCGGGTGCCCCTAAACTGAAATGTGTATGCCAATGATATGTTTTTATATATCAACCCCCAGCAATGCTCATTTGAGGCAGTATTTAAATTAATAGCAGTGTACTCAGCAGTGGAATGGTATAAAGTAACTGAGGCCAAAATTGAAATTCTATTGTTTAATACAACCTCCAAATGATGCCAAGTTTTGTATCAGTGACCTATAAAATAATCACCTAAGAAATATCCGAGAATTCACATATAGAAAATCTGGAAGAGCTATTCCAAATAAACATTAAACCTGCCAAACAAAAGATACCAATGCTACTGGAAAGATGGAATAACCTTCTAGTTTTGATAGTTGATAGAATCACAATTATTATAATTAATATCCTACTCAAACTATTATTTTCATTATCTAATATACTGTGTGTAATATACAATAATTATTCAAACAAAATTGATGGAATTATAATGAGCTTCCTATGGCAAAACCATGTATCATGAGGTAGTCTAAAGAAACTCAACTAAATAAAGAAGGAGGTCTCTCCCTGCCAAACCTAAGAACTTATTATCAGGCAGCATATCTATTACTTCTGCCTCCATTTACAGCTCCCTGGGAGCTAAGATATTCAATAATTTCTTCTTCAAACAAATGGAACCCTCTAAAGAAACGATGGACTCAGAACCCTAATTTGGTACATTTCAGACCTGCCAACTCACATGTTGTCACATTGTGACACAATATCGGCTCCCTTCAAACGCTCACCCAGTGAGGAGTCGATCTCACCCGATGGTAGGGAAAACAAGCTAAAAACCATTGTGAACATCAGATTTCAAGCTCATTTTCAGAGGCTTTAAACTGCCATCGTCCATTAAGGGGTGTGAAAACACCCCTGAACATCTGCACCAGCCTCCACATCTGCACCAGCCTCCACATCTTTTTCTCGTAAAAAGAACAGATGATGAGCAGAATGCTGAACATTCACCCCCAAGTCACAAAGATCTGGGTTTAATCCATCATTTTTTGCCCACTCCAGTTGGGACCCAGCCATATGCAAATTAGTTTTGACCCTGCTCCCCATGGGAACAGTCCAGTCCAAACTGCCAGGCCAGGTCCTCCCTAGGTCAGAAACAAGCATGCTGGTACCGGTTTCAGAGTATCACCCCTCATCAGCCAGGCTAGCTTGAATTCAGTGGAACAGTGAGCATGGGACCCACGACTGGGTGTACCCTTCCCACTTAGGGAGACAAAAGCAAAAAGAACAAATGATGGACGGAATGCTGAACAATGCAAACATTCACCCCCAGTCACAAATATCTGGGTTTAATCCATCCTTTTTTGCCCACCATGCACCCCAGTTTGGACTCAGCCATATGCCAATCAGTCTTGACCCTGCTCTCCATGAGAACAGTTGAGCACTAACTGCCAGGTAAAGTCCTCCCTAGACCGGAAACAAGCATCCTGGGACCAGTTTCTGGGTATCACCCCTCATCAGCCATGCTAGCTTGAATCCAGTGGTGCACTGAGCACGGGACCCCTAGGCATACCCTTCCCACTTAGGGCAACAAAGGCAAAAAGAACAGGTACTTCTCAGCACAAAGCTCAGCCCCCTCCAAGGCCACTCCTTCTCATCACACAGTGAAATGTTTGATTTGTATGGCAGGTTTGCAATTTAGACTCCAGGTCATGTATCATACAAGCCATAAACAATTACTCCAATATCTAAAGATACCCAATATACATGCCAAGTCAGACTTGACACATATACATATAATATATATATATATATATATATATATATATATATATATACACACACACACACACACACACGTGGAAATTACACAGCGAGAGTTTAAACACTGAGGAAGAATTGGTATGGAGAAAGGAGGGAATAGGGGACAAGCAGGTAGAATAAATGCATGGGAAGCGGTCAGATAGAAAGGTTTCATGTTTCATACGGTGAAACATGTTTAGTTATTCAAATATTTCCAGATGAAATTTCCATTTTGTTGGGATGTGCTGCAAATGCGGGATTAAGACTCAAGCCAAAAAGATGATGGCAGTAATTTCTGGAAAAACAAAGAGGTACCCTCCTTCACTATTTGGGTCTGAAATTTAAATAATGATAGTTTATAAGAGGAAAAAGATATATGCAAAGTTAACTGGTAGTATTAAAACAAGGAATCAGATATGGAAGAATTATGAGTAACACTTCTTGGTAGAAACTTAACTTGCAATCGGGTGGACTGGACATGAATTGTTTATTGAATGGTTATGGCTAAATACCAATGATGTGAAGGATGTACTGTTCACAAACCGGCCAGAGTAATGTGATGTTGACTAATCTTGAAATCTTTTAATTTTATGGATGGATAAATAGGAACCTAAATTAATGAAAATAATTTTTTTTTAAAGAAAGTGACATGATGTTCGACACGATGTTGGTCACTCAAGCCTCCCTCTTTCTTCACAGGTCATAAAACATTAACTGGTATGTTTTAGAAGAATAAAACATATACTATTATTTTCATCACTATTATTAGCAGTAGTAGCAGTCATATTAGTAGTAGCAGCAGCCGATGAAGTAGTAGTAGTAGCAGAAGTAGTAGAAGCAGTAGTATTTTGTACGTACTGTTGCAGCCTCAGTAGTGATAAAAATAGAATTACTTTGTGGTAGAGTTAACAGATGGCTGTCACGGTGAAATAGATATTTCTCGGCCTGTGTTTTAATTTAACAGACAATGCATTCTGGGAGTTGTCGTTTTTGCAATCCAATTAAACTTCAAAGGGCAAAGTTACAAAGGAATGTAAAAGGAAAGTTTAGGAATGGAAAGATGCTGTTCCCCAATGATACGGAGCCGTCGGGATAAAAAACGATCGAGTTTCTTACAAAACCGAACTCCTTCCGTGGTGACATTAAACTTTTTATTTATTTTTAAACGCATGCTTCTATCCGCCTTATGAATTGCAAAAATTGTAACATTTACAAAAAAAACTCTCTTGGTGCTAATACGCCCCCACAAGCCAGCACTATTCAGTGACTCACTATCAAACAAGTTTGTTCTTTGTCTCCGACTCGCACTCGTCATGAAAGTGTCTTTGTACTTCTAAGCAGCCCCTGGTCAACAAAAGCCAACACTTATAGATCACTCCTTTAACAGGATACCCCCTTTCAACAGCTGCGAGAATATCGTGCATTCCGGCTCGTTTTAGCGCTCGCCCCCACGTTCCACCAATGCCCCCCGCCACACACATACTTTACCGTTAAAAAAGTCCCTTCCCCTCACACTCACTTTCCCGAGTCAATTACATCTTACACATATTTTACTAATTTCAGTTATATAGTTTACACAAGTCCATAAAATATATCTTGAGGGTAAACGTGCACTGTTGCAATACTTTAAAATGGCAACTTCAGCTCGAAATTAGCCCTGAAAAACGTGTCTAAATTGTTCGTTTTAGTGGTTTGTCATTAATCTATCCTTACATTGTTTCTAAAATGCTTCATGAAAATGTTCTCCCAAAAAATCACAGGAGGCCAATGTTGAGAAACAATACACAAATTGTGTGTATATCTGCACACAAAAAAATCTGTAGAGAATGGGAAATGCTTTACTTTTAACGTTAGACTCATTGGTAGCGTTAACTAAACTTTTCGCGAACGCGCAGAAGGATCGTTATTACCTGCAGGTATGTTAACGTACAACTGAAGCGGCCACATGAGGTTAGCGCTGCTATGGGTATTAGCGGGCGGCAGTTAGTCTAAGCACATTTAATTCTCATTACCATACTGGCAGAGCTCGCCCTCATATCCCTTGGAGCAGAAGCAAGTGTTGTTCCTGATGCACAGCCCCACATGCTGACATGGAGGGGTACACACGGCTTCGGGGTCAAAGACGAAGGGGACAGCGACCCCTCGGGATGCCTTGGACCGGGTCTCGCAGACCCCGCTGCACAGCACCCCGATCAGCAGCGCCACGCTCGCCCTCCACGCGGAATGTCCCAGGGGTGACATGGTCTCCTCCGGTCCGGCTGTTCCGTCCTTCTATCCTGTCACCTCTTCACTTGAGGACGGAAAGTGCTGCTGTCTCCCGGTCTGCCCTGCTTCCTTCTCTACCTCTCAGTGGCTCGCGCACGGTCTTCCCTTCTCTCTCAAGCACCAATCGGCAGCAACAGGGATTGCCCATTGTACGCTGTAGTTTGCATATGGTAAAATGCATTGTTCCCTTCCCTTCCTCGAAACACAGAGCGGAGCGTCGCGGAACAGAAAGCACACCCGCAGTCATATATTAATAACAAAGCCACTGTAGCAAAAGCTGCGTCTATAACAAAATGTGTTCATGAGATATTTGGGTCTTATAGCCAGTGATGTGCACAAAATCATTGTAATGAGAGAGGAAATCACATGCTTGTTAGGGTGTCTTTAGTGTTACTGTTATCCACCACGTATATAGCGCCCACCAAGTCATAAGTAAGGCATTCCTAAGGCATTCGATGAATAAAGATTTCTGAATACAATACCTTGGTAGTCAGGCAGTTGCTTTTTAAAACCATGCATTAATCACCGGTAGCGTGTTTTGAATGAAAGTGTAAGTTATGTACGCTCAAGTGCCTTTTAAAAGTCTTGTAAGGGCCTGATTTAGACTTTGGTGGAAGGGAATTTTACTCCGTCAGTGCAACGGACTAAAGTCCTCCGTCACCCTGAGGGAGTACTCGGCTGCAAGATTTTGAGATGATTGCTGGCCCTGTAAACATCTCTTGCATTTACGGGAACTGCTGTTAGATGGATGGCTCCATCAACATGACAGAGCAGCATGTCAAACTTTCGACTTTTGTTTTTTTATTTACAAAAATAAAATTCCAAAATGGGATCTTTTTTTCAAATGCCGCCCTTGCCATGGGACATTTCTACGATGGGGTGGGGGTCATTTTCAAGTTTTACTGCCCCTTACCTCCCTGTTTTAAATTGCGGTGAAGGACAGGGAATACTTGCTATTTGTTTGCCCACTCAAAATAGGGTGGGCGGACAAATTGTGAAACCATCTATGGCCATTACTCTGTTTGGCAGTCGGAGGTGTAGATCAGTCACAAAGACGGAGTAGTCTCTGCCATCAACATACTAATTGTGGCTGGTGGACCTTCTGCTCCGTGGAGAATGTATTCCATTGCCGTTGTGATAGAGTACCCTCTACATCAAACTCTAATATGGGCACTAAGATAGCACAAATATATGTTTATGTGCCACATCCATCTGCCGAACGATTTTCTGTCTGTAGCAGAGGACTGTCTGCTATTTTGTGTTCAGGGTGGATGTATGTTTCAGTCCTTTAAACCAGTGTTGTCCAACCTTTTTATCGCCGCGGACCGGTAAATGTTTGATAATTTTTCCGTGGCCCGCTTGTCCCATTGTGTGACAAGCGGGCCACGGAAAAATTATCAAACATTTACCGCCCGCCACAGTGGGGCGGCCCGGTGCCGATTGATCCACGGATCGGCACCGGTCCGCGGCCCGGGGGTTGGGGAACACTGCTTTAAACATTTAAACATAACCGCTGGCCTAAAAAGTCCTTTCAGAAGTAGTTTCCACCCTTCCCCTGGTACTCAACAGCAAAAAGGCTATTGAGGGTGATGACGCAGAAAAGAAGGTTTTACATTTATTAGCGCATAAACGTAGTGCTGCAATAATCAAGTGTGACTTTAACCGAACTAATAAAGATTGTACGGGGACAAATGTGCCCTCAGAGTAGTTCGCCAACATTTATAAGCGTGCTTTATATAACGTGATGTATTAGAATTGTACTAATCTGACATAACCGTAAACGTGTGCCATGATTTGCTTGTTTGAAATGTTTTAACTTAGCATAACTTTAGTGGAGGCTTCGGCCTAGTTGCCTTGTCTCACGGTTTAGATGCTCGTGTTTTTCTAATGTGCTAATAAACGTGTATTCTTGCTTGAAGCTGTACTTTTCCAGTGAGATCGGTTCACATGCTTATCTTTAAGGTTTCGTGCCAGCCTGGCATCTTCTTCTTTGCTCCAAGGTCAATCTGCAGGTGCAGACAATGGAAGCTCTGAAAGTGAGTTAATTGGTAAAATATGTTGCAACTTACGTTCCCGACTCCAAGGATAATGTATGCCTAGGTAGAAGCTTGTGAATTGTTGTTTTTGATTGGACAATTTGAAGCCAACCTATGAACCCTCCAATGGAAGACCCTACTGGATTTGAACTGTTGTTTATTTAAACCTGGTGCACATGAAGAAAGCAGCCATTACCCGGACATTATTGCCATTAGCCATTTGCCATTAGCCATTAGACATTGCAGCCATTATGGCCCATCTTGCCGACCTCGTCATTTTGCCATCTTCTACGATGCCAATTGATGTTCGACGCCATTTTGAATGAGACTGTGATGCTTTCTCTAATCGAGAGAAAGAGACTTTAAGTAATTCTCGCCCTAGAGACTTTAACTTTGATTTGCCCCTTTACATAAAGTAGTAGTTTTGTCCTTTCATCTTGCCGCTGTGAGGCAATTGCCCCGTCCACCCTGCCCCCTTTGCCCCGTCCCATGCTGATCGAATCCGGTACCTGTGAGACGAAGACTTCCTTGAATGCTGATTGAATTTGGTAAATATGAAAGGAAAATGTACAATTGCATTGTGTTTCTTTTTAGGTAACCAACTGCTGATTTTTGATAAGAGCCCTAGTTAGGAGTTTTCCAAATCAATGTTGCTAAATTGTTTTTGCATGAAATCCCACATGCAGATGCTAATTTGAGGTTACATGAGGATTCATTTGATGCACGATGCAATATGAGACCTTGTTATGCTGACTAATGTATGCAATTAGCCCATTACAGATTATAGTTTTAGTGGTTTGCGTTGCTATTATCGAATGCATTGTTATTCAAATGCTGCATAGATTGCATCTTTTTCGCCGTTATGGACAGCTATTAATGTTCATTTACATATATCATTTGGTGTTGAGACACATTTATATCGTGCTAGCTTTGTTAATATAGGGAAATAAATACATTAACTTTGAATAAACTGGTGTGGTTATTCATGGCCGAAAGGTCATGGTTCGCCGAAATGTTTTTCTGGATTAATTGTGAAGTGTTATGTTGATCAGGGCATTGCTTATGTTCGTTATTGATTATTGATTTGATTAAATTGACTAATCTCGGGTGAAGAGAGCCCCACTTGGTCAAAAGATTCATCGACCCAAGAGCGTCCAGATACAGGTAATTTATTAGGACGGAACGCTCTATCAGTAGATGGTAGCAGAGGACGGTTTCGCCCTTTGGGACCCCACTCGAGAGGTAACGGTTTCGCCCTTTGGGACCCCACTCGAGAGGTAACGGTTTTGCCCTTTGGGACCCCACTCGAGAGGTAACGGTTTCGCCCTTTGGGACCCCACTCGAGAGGTATATGGTGTTGAATTGAAGGTTGCGCTCTTTGAGACCCCACTCGAGAAGTATATGGTGTTGAATTAGATTTTTTCTTGGGTAAAACAGATTGAGAGAATGATGATGCCCTAAGTCCCCCGCGACTTTCCCGGGATCTCGGAGCTTGCGAATGGAGAGAATGGAGGTGTGAAATCGGCATTGGCGGTACTAGTGACGGTATGAGTGAAGTCAGGGTTTTGCGCTTGCACAGCTTATTGCCGCAGATTGTTTGAAAAGGTTGCGAGGATTTTAGAGAATAGCGGAGGTGCGACTCCGAGTGTGAGAGTCGGGAAGTCGTCGAACTTCATGTGTATGTGGGGCTTTGTGCAGAAAAAGGTCCACGTGGTTGTTGTTGTTGAGACGGGCCCTGCGAGGTCAAGAGACTCCGGAGTATGTTGAAAAGTGTATGAGACACTTGTTTTATGTTGTGGTCTGGTCGGTTTAATAGGTTGACCGGGCGTGGTCAACGAGTCGGTACGTGTGTTAAGGGAGTGAAAGAAAACTTCGACTTCGGGCTTTGACAAATTCTAAGTGCACTAGAATAGATCACTGACAAGTTGAGAGCAGAGTCTGCGGGTCAGAATTTGCTTGCGAAAGTGGGGACCGAGAAAGATGGAATAACTGCCGAGGCTAGTGAAAAATCCCTAAGGTCCTGAAGCGATTGTGTTACCCTTCCTGTAGTAAACCGACAGATCTGCTTTATTATTATTTGGTTGCTCGCGATACATGCCAGAAGTTGTTACGAGAGGAGCTAAGTGAAGGAGGACAAGCCGCAAGGCTTTGTCAGCCGCAGTGTGTGTGAGTGTGACGTCACTAGGAGCCGCGCTGGGATAGGTTGGTTGCAGAGAAGGGTCGCGCACGGATTGGACGCAGTCCGTGGGGCTCGATTGGAAGGGGAAAGGCAAGCGAAGAGTATTCCGGGAATTAAAGTCACTTATTGATTACAAATTTTGTGAAATAAAAGACGAGAAAATGAAATTTTTTAAAGCATTAAAGAGTGCGATGAAGGGGGAGTCTTACATTAAAGCGAGCGTAGGAGAGGAGACGCCACCCGAAGGTACACCAGCTTACATTGTAATGGAGGAAAGGGGGGTAGCTCCGTGCCTTTGGCTAAAGCAATGGCACAAGCTGACAGAGAGACATGGGAGCGTAGCGTTCCCGATCCACGGGACATTCAATATAAGGATCCTAGAGAATTTGAGATTCGCGATGTACGACATGAAGGTACCTCCAAGGCCAGCACAGTTTGAGGCTCTAGCGATTTGGGAACTAATGGCTAGACAGCAACAGCAAAAGAAGTTCGAGGCCAGGATAAGAAAGGTAGAAAAGACACTAGCGGACGCTAGGTGGGATAATGCACAGAAGGTGTGGAAGTCAGATATATTGCAGGGGATAAAATTGTTTCCCGCAATTGCTAAGGAAGAAAAGGCGACAGGCAAGAAAGCTACCTGTAAGACAAACAGGAGGTGTTCCAAAGATAGAGAGGACGAGGAAAAGTTAAGGAGAGAAGACGAGTCAGAGGATGAGGAGTTCATCATGCAATTGCTGAACGACCGTCCACCACCTTATGCAGAGAATGAACAAGGTCCAAGTACCAGTTCTGCCCCTCCGGCACCGGTACAGAATAATGAAACTCCGAATTCAGAAACGCCATCGGGATCTAAGGACCCGAGTTTACTGTTCACCCCGCAGATACCGCAGGTTAGGAGAATATATCCAGATGTGCCTATGTTGAAAACAGCAGAAAATTATCAGCCGCAGGTCCCAAGGTACTACAGCAGTGAGAACAGTACGGGAATGATTTTAGATCCAACCGTAATGGGAGTACAGAATGGTCGCAACCCAACATTGGCACAAGCTGAATCAACCCAGTTTTTGATGCCTCAAAAGCAGATGCAGGGGGGAACCGCACATGCTCAGATGACGGGGAGTCAGACGGGCATGCCGGCAATGATGACCCATAGTGTGGGAATGAACATGCCTCAGAACCTGGGGAATGGACAGAACCCAGATGCGATATCCCTACCCATTACTGTAGGTCCACCGGTACCTTTGTACACTCAGCCTAACTCAGGTATGAGCGGTCAAGGATCAGTGGTGCAGAATGGGACGGAAAGGAGGTGCATAGAAAACACTCCAGAGACAACTCCGATAGCGGCTCTGCCAACTGGATCTGGGTCCTTGATGGAGTTTAGTCCCATATGTGCTCAGTCAACAGTGGTGAGGTCGAGTCCCCCACTGATGATACCGCTATCATCGAACACTGAAAAGTTGCCGCAACCATCAATGGCAGTCGATGTGAATGCTACACTGATGGGGTTGAATGCGCAACAGCTGACACAGTGGTTCAACAGTCTGAATTCCACACAAAGCTCAGCCAGTGGGAAGGGAGAAGACTATCTGAATAAGGTCAGGTTGAACATGGAAGCAGAAGAATTGGTGGAAGGGACTATGGGTTTGAATAGGTTAGAGTCCTACTCGGAGGAAGAGCTGAGGTATCTATGTCCCAGGATTACGAGAGAAGTGAACAAGGTACATAGAAGGTTGCAAGAAATAGCTGACAAAAACGGGGTTGAGATAGACAAGACAAAACACTTGAGCAGGAGCTATAGATTGGATTTCGGGACCACAGACTTTGAACACATGAGGTCCGCAGGCATGAAAACGCACCTTAGAGAATTGCTGCAGAGTGCACAAGTGTGGAGGTGCTTAGACAAATGGGAAAGCAGATGGGCAAAGAAAAAGGAAAAGAGGAAAGACAGTGTCCCAGAGCATAAGGAGAAAAGACCACAGAGTAGTGATGCAATAACCATGTTACCAATGAGGGAGACAGCAGGGGGAAAATGAATACATGTACCGTGGCACAGGAGCGACATTCAGTCTTTTACGGATGATTTTCCCAAACTGAGAGAGAAACCGATTGAATGGTATCAACAGACTGATAGGTTTGTGAAGCTTGCAAAATGTTTTTGGGAAGACCTGAACACCCTCTTTGAGATTGTGGTTCCGGCAGATTTGTGGGAAGACTGCAAAAGGGCTGTAGGTTGGCCGACAAGTGAACCAGCGAGAGACAGGGATACGGGTGCACCATCACCTATTGTAATGAGCTTGTACTATAAGGTGATTGAGCATTTGAAGACGAAGGTTGCTGCGAAAAATGTGGATTGGCAGAAGATTGATCGAACTGCCCAAGAGGCTAAAGAGTCGATTCATGGTTACTATGAGAGGTTGTTGAAGGCGTTCAAGAACTACAGTGGCACGGAAACAATAGAGGCGAAGGACATGCTTCATTTTGTGTTTAGATTTGTGGAAGGGCTGAGACCAGAGATAAGTCAGATGATAAAGACGCATTTGATTTGTTGGCAGTCGAAACCGATTGATGAGGTGTTGAATTATGCGAAATACTGTAGCGACGAAATTGAAGTGAAACAGAAAAGGTTGAAAGAGAAAGTGATGATGATGCAACTTAAAGCAGCTCAGACAGGTTTGCAAGGGTTGCAAGGGTTCCAACAGCAGATACCGCAGCCGCAGCCGCAGGGAAACATGGTGTTTCAGCCACAGGCGAGAGGCAGAGGCAGAGGAGGCTTTGGGAGTAATGGTCCGGATTTGAACACTGTTGCGATTCCGAATGGTGTGCAGGCAATGAAAAGGGTGATGCCGTGTCACGTGTGCGGAATCGTCGGACATTGGAAACGCGAGTGCCCGATGGTGGTGCAGGAAGGTGCAGGTGTTGGTCAGCAAAACAATGATGTCAATGCATTCCAGACAATGAGGGGACCGAAAATGAGAGGTCCAAACCCACATTTTCAGACCATAAATCAGCTGCAGGGATTACAGCCCATGCAGCCGCAGCAGATGCAGATGCCCCGTATGCAGATGACGCAAATGCAGCCAATGCAACAGCAGTTTCCCATGGTACCTAATCAGCAAATGCAAATACCTTTGGCACCAGTGAGTCAGCAGCAAGTGATGGTTCCTCCACAGGTCTCGGGTCAGGTGATGAATACAAATGGCACAGTACAACAGTTCCCATTACACAGTGAGAATGGAATAAACAATGTATGGGAGAGTGAAAGTTCAGATGAGGAGGGAAATTGTGTGCTTGCAGCATCCTTGGAAGTTGATCAAAAGGGTCCATATGTGGAGGGAAGAGTTATGGGTCATCGTGTTTCATTCTTGGTTGACACAGGAGCCACACGTTCAACTGTTAGGAGCATTGAAGTACCAAATTTGCCACTCTCAGGGAGAACAGTTCAAGTAGTGGGAGTAGCAAACAGGCACCTGACGAACCCAATCACAGATCCAGTACAAGTCAGAATTGGTAACTATCAAGGGTCACATAATTTTGTGGTATGTGACTCAAGCCCGATAGCACTGTTAGGGAGAGAGCTATTGTGCAAATTGGGATGTTCGATTATGTGTTCGAACCATGGAATTAGAATTCAGACGAGCAGTGATGGGGAAGAAGAGGACAGTGTAGAAGGGGATGAGATGGAAACTGTCGATGAAGAATATCCTCTGATTAACCTTTTTCCGATGATAACTGAAGAAGATATTCCAGCTGAATTACGGGAAACAGTCGGAAAGGAAGTGTGGGATATGACAGGAAAAGAGGTGGGATTGGTGAAAGGAGTGGAACCAGTGAAAGTGACCGTAAAACCCAATGTAACCTTTCCCCAGACCCCACAATACCACATGGCACAAGACACCCTCATGAAAGTCGCCCAACTCATTGACGAGTTTGTAAAACAGGGAGTATTGAAAGAAGTGTTAAGCAGTCCATGTAATTCACCAATCATGGGACTAATAAAGCCGAGTGGAAAGGTCCGAATTGTGCAGGACTTGAGGAAAATAAATGACATCATAATTAAATGCTGCCCTGTAGTACCGAATCCAGCTGTGATAATGTTTCAAGTCCCTTGCGATGCCGAGTGGTTCTCAGTCATCGACTTGTCACAAGCATTCTTTTCGGTGCCTCTTCATGAGGACAGCCAATTTCTCTTTTGTTTCAAATTCTTAGACAGAGTTTACAGTTGGTGTCGAATTCCTCAAGGGTTTTCTGAGTCACCGTCAATTTTCAATCAGATTCTAAAGAAAGACTTGGAAGCGTTAGAATTGCCATTCGAGTCAACCCTAGTACAGTACATTGATGACTTACTGATTGCATCTAAGACAGAAAGTGGCTGCACAGCCGACACCATTGCTCTACTGAACCATTTGGGAAGGAATGGACACAAGGTGTCTCCTTCAAAGTTGCAGTTCTGTCAGAAGAAAGTGAAATACTTGGGTCATCAAATAGAGAAAGGGTCACGGAGAATAATGAAGGAAAGAATAACAAGTGTACTTCAAATGAGTCCACCAAAGACGAGGAGGGAGGTGAGGAAGTTTTTGGGGATGGTGAGCTACTGTCGCCAGTGGATTCCCAACTTCTCAGCTCTAGCAAAGCCTTTACTGAAACTGACCCAGAAGGATGCCTTGGATGAAATTGAGCTGAATGGAGATGAGATGGATGCTTTTATTGAATTGAAAGAATGCATGTGCAGGGCTCCAGCTTTAGGTATGCCTGATTACACAAAGCCTTTCACATTGTTTTGTCATGAACGTGATGCATGTTCTTTGTCTGTCTTGACCCAAGCCCATGGTGGCATAAACCGACCAGTAGCGTATTTTTCAGCTACTTTGGATCCGGTCGCAGCAGCACTGCCAGGGTGTTTGCGCGCTGTAGCAGCAGTTGGTATCAGCCTCACTCAGAGTGAAGGAATAGTGATGGGACACCCATTAACAGTCATGGTCCCTCACTCAGTTGAGATACTTTTGACCCGCTCCCGAATGCAACACATGACTGGAGCAAGACTCACAAGGTATGCAACAATAATTCTGGGCTCACAGAATGTGCAGCTAAAAAGGTGCACTACGTTGAATCCAGCAACCTTGCTTCCCGGTGAAAATGCTGAAATTGAGAACGCTGAAGACGTCGAGCATGACTGCCTTCAGGTGACTGAATTTTGCACAAAACCCCGACCTGACATTAAGGATACTAAGCTTGATGAAAATGACCAAATTGTTTTTGTTGATGGGTCATGTTTAAGAGATGCATTGGGAATATTGAAAGCAGGATATGCTGTATGTACTGTAACAGGTGTCTTGGAAGCGTCCTGGCTCCAAGGAGTCTATTCCGCACAAGTAGCAGAGCTTGTAGCCCTTACAAGAGCATGCCAACTGTCTACATTGATGAAGGTTACCATTTACACTGACAGTCAGTACGGGTTTGGAATTGTGCACGACTTTGGGCAATTATGGTCACAGAGAGGTTTCCTGACCTCTTCAGGGTCCCCAGTGAAAAACGGGGAGAGAATAAGGGAATTGTTACACGCCATTCAGATGCCAGCCGAAATTGCAGTGGTAAAGTGTAGTGCTCATACAAAAGGACTGGACTATGTTTCCCTGGGAAATGCATATGCGGATCAAGTCGCAAGATTTTGTGCCTTGAACTGTATATTGCTCAGGGATGAATGGAATTTGATAAGTGAGCCAGAGCTCGAACCAGCTGAAGCATTTGCCTTGAAGGTCGTGGATACAATGGATGAACTAAAAGCATTACAGAATAGCGTCAGGGAGGATGAAAGAGCTTCCTGGATTAAGTCACAATGTACAAGGAGACCAGATGAGTTATGGGTTTCAAATGAAGGAAAATTTGTTTTACCAAATAGTCTCTTATCGCAGCTAGCGCGGTTCTATCATGGGCAGGCTCACCTAGGGAGAGATGCCATGATAAGATTGTTCAAAACTGATTGGTTTAACCCCAGATTCTGTCAAGTTGCAGAAGCAGTTTGCCATCCTTGTGTCATTTGTCAGCAGATGAACCCAGGAAAGGGAACGGTTGTGAACATGAGCCACATTGGCAGGGCGAGTGGCCCGTTCAGCAGAATGCAGATGGACTTTATTGAGATGCCTGTGCATGGAGGTCTGAAGTATGTGTTGGTGATTGTGTGCATTTTTAGTCACTGGATTGAAGCATACCCCACACGTAGAAATGACAGCCTTACAGTTGCAAAACTATTGTTGAGGGAGTTGATACCACGTTTCGGATTCCCGATCTCTTTAGAATCAGATAGAGGAAGTCACTTCAATAACGAGGTGATAAAGTTACTTTGCGCAGCGCTGAACATTGAGCAAAAACTGCATTGTAGCTATCGCCCTGAAGCCTCAGGACTGGTGGAACAAATGAATGGTACACTGAAATCAAGAATGGCGAAAATATGTGCATCGACAAATTTGAAATGGCCTGACGCATTGCCTTTGGTGTTAATGTCAATGAGAAACACCCCTGACAGAAAGACTGGATTGTCCCCGCACGAAATTCTCATGGGCAGGGCCATGAGACTTCCTGCAGTTCCCGCAAACGCGCTTTTGAATATTACAGATGATATGGTGTTAGACTACTGCAAAGGTCTGGCTGACATGGTTCGCTCTTTCTCTCACCAGGTGGAAGCAACCACCTTGCCACCGATCCAAGGTCCAGGACACACACTGAAAGCAGGTGACTGGGTCGTGATAAAGAAGCACGTGAGGAAGTCGTGTCTGGAACCCCGTTGGAAAGGCCCTTTCCAAGTGATCCTGACGACCACTACCGCTGTGAAGTGTGCGGGAGTTCCCAACTGGATTCACGCCAGTCATACAAAGAAAGTGTTGTGTCCCACAGATGAGGAAGTTGAAGCGTAGAAACTGCCAGTATCTGATAACAAAGTGCCGAGCGCTGAGACAGAGCAAAACAGAACTAGAAGCGAACAGGCAGAAATAGAGGAGAGAGAAATATTGTCTGAGGACGAAACAACCGATTCACTTGGGGAAGACCAAGGAGAAACCTCAGACAGCGACGAAGCAGCTGAAGGTAACAAAGAGCCTGAAGCAGCTGAAAGTGACAAAGAGCCTGAAGAAAGTAACGGTGACAAAGGGCTCGAAAGAGGTGAAGAAGCAGGAGAGCCTGATCAGAGGAGGGCTTTCCCAGAAGCAGACAGTACAGAAAAAGAAAAGGAAAACCTGATTGACTCCCCAGAAGGAGGGGACAAGGCAGAACAGAACGAAACTGTTCAAACTTCCTCAGAAGAGATCGCAGGTCCATCAAGTGGACACAGTGCAAAGAGAAGACCAAGTATATCACCAGTAAAACTAAGAACTAGAGAAACGTTGAACGACAGTGAAGGGCCAAGAGTGAAAGAGAAAAGAAAGGAAGTGTCTGTCGTGGTACCAACATCAAGTGAAGAAAAAGACTTGGCCAAAGAGGAAAGTACCAGTGAGGCAGAATCAAAGAGAGATGCAAAATTGAAAAGGAAAAGGATACCAAACAGGAGATATTCCGGTCCAGAATGGGCATATGTAGTCAATGACGATTGGACCGACGAATTTGTATCTCTTAGCCTCGAGAACGAAGAAGAAGAGATACCAATAGAAAAGAAAAGTTTTATGGACACTATTGATTGAAAAACTGATAAATGACATTGCTTGCTATAATCTAACGTGATACAACCAGCTGAGCCATTGCTAAACCGGATGAGACATTTGCTAACTTGATAAGACTTTGATAACCTGATTGACTCTTAAACCCGATTTGAGACAACGTTGCTAATTGATAAAAGACTGAGTTATTGCCGAATTGAGACAAATGCTGCTAACCGATAAGTGACTGGGCTCCTGAAGAAAACTGTGTGAACATTGCGCTCGTTCAGCTTTGTAACTAATTGCTAAATCGTTTCTTTATAGGTGCTTTTAGCTCTCTGATTCTATACAGATCATGACTAAGTACGCTACACAAAACAGTAGAGTGAAATATTGTAAATATGCGTGTATAGGCTTGATAACTGCATGTGTACTAATAATAATGGCAATAGTGCTTGCAACGCGTGGTAAGGGTGAGAATGAGAAAACTGATGCTTCTACTTCTGCTCCTGTTACTGTCACTGAACTAACCGCATTGAAAAGACTAGAATTAGATGAGAGACACTTGCATGATAAGAAGGAACTTTCGTGTAATGTTTTCTATCGCCTACTAACAGAATATGTTGAGACTATGGATGCGAAAGATTGTTATGTGTGTACACAGATACCGACATCGGTAACGGAAGGGGTGAATTATCACCACATGCCTCTTACATATGGGATTACATGTAGTTTAGTAACTTCTAGATTTTATGGTCAAACTAACATACAGTATTTTTATTCAAATTATGATGTTACCTTTGCATATGTTCCTATAATAACGCAACTAAGCCAGATTGCTAAAGATTGGGATGCTAAAATAATGAGGGAATTTTTCGAGCCAATGCAACCTTTTGAAACAGCTCACGCTCATAGGGAAAACCTTACCTGCTCGCTCTCTGCAGTAGAAATAAGCTTTTTAGATCGCACAGATGATAGAAGGGCACAAATGAATGCGAAATTAGAAAAAGAACTAAGTAAGAGGACTTCAGTAGATAATTATGCTTTTGCCGCAATAAAAACACAAGGAAAAATAGCTTTAGACGCTTGGCATGTAGGGAAATTTTGTATATATCGTGGTGAATCTTATTATGATAACATTTTCGTGGGAGCGAGTGAATGTAAACATACGTTTATCTTTAAGGCCAAATGGACATTCATGCTGAACGGACTTGACCCTGTCATACCTGGTGTATATTACATTTGTGGGCATAATGCCTATTATCGTCTTCCAAAGGGATGGTGGGGGAGATGTTATTTGGGTATAGTGTTCCCAAAGGTTTATCAACTGGATGACCTATCAGTGATTCCAAAGACACCTGGATCTCATCGTATCCAGAAAAGAGAGACCGCAGCTGCTGTGGTAGGAGATATATTTGGAGCCATGATTCCTTCATTGGGAGTTGTGTTGAATTCCATCAAAATAAGAAAGTTGTCTACTATAGTGGATAACATGTTGACAAAGTTTTCGGGTGCTATAATCCTGATGGATGCTGAACTTGCAGCAGAAAGAGCTATGACTCTTCAAAACAGGCTTGCCCTAGACATTCTTTTAGCAAAGGATGGCGGCGTTTGCAAAATGCTTGGTGCGCGTCACTGTTGCACGTATATACCAGACAACAGTGTGAAGATTAAAACAATGCTTGCAAATCTAACAAAAGAGAGTGCAGACTTGAAGGAATTGAAAGAACCAGGAGTTTGGGAGAAGGTTGGAAAGGGAGTTGCTTCAGTGGGAAATTGGCTTGGTGGCATTTGGAATGGAATATTACTAAAAATAATACAGGGAATACTAATAATACTAATTTGCATCTTTGGGATTTGGGGAATAAAGAGGGGAATACTAATGATCATGGCAAGAATTAAGAGAAGGAAGGAAGAGAAAATGATGAAAAGAATGGCAGAAGAATACAAGGCAAGAACAAGGGGAACTAAAAGGCAAAGAGAACTGACAGAATTTTAATGGAATAAAATTTGTGGGAATAGTTTTGTGTGATGACAAATAGTCATCAGAGGAGGGATTGATGACGCAGAAACGAAGGTTTTACATTTATTAGCGCATAAACGTAGTGCTGCAATAATCAAGTGTGACTTTAACCGAACTAATAAAGATTGTACGGGGACAAATGTGCCCTCAGAGTAGTTCGCCAACATTTATAAGCGTGCTTTATATAACGTGATGTATTAGAATTGTACTAATCTGACATAACCGTAAACGTGTGCCATGATTTGCTTGTTTGAAATGTTTTAACTTAGCATAACTTTAGTGGAGGCTTCGGCCTAGTTGCCTTGTCTCACGGTTTAGATGCTCGTGTTTTTCTAATGTGCTAATAAACGTGTATTCTTGCTTGAAGCTGTACTTTTCCAGTGAGATCGGTTCACATGCTTATCTTTAAGGTTTCGTGCCAGCCTGGCATCTTCTTCTTTGCTCCAAGGTCAATCTGCAGGTGCAGACAATGGAAGCTCTGAAAGTGAGTTAATTGGTAAAATATGTTGCAACTTACGTTCCCGACTCCAAGGATAATGTATGCCTAGGTAGAAGCTTGTGAATTGTTGTTTTTGATTGGACAATTTGAAGCCAACCTATGAACCCTCCAATGGAAGACCCTACTGGATTTGAACTGTTGTTTATTTAAACCTGGTGCACAAGAAGAAAGCGGCCATTACCGGACATTATTGCCATTAGCCATTTGCCATTAGCCATTAGACATTGCAGCCATTATGGCCCATCTTGCCGACCTCGTCATTTTGCCATCTTCTACGATGCCAATTGATGTTCGACGCCATTTTGAATGAGACTGTGATGCTTTCTCTAATCGAGAGAAAGAGACTTTAAGTAATTCTCGCCCTAGAGACTTTAACTTTGATTTGCCCCTTTGCATAAAGTAGTAGTTTTGTCCTTTCATCTTGCCGCTGTGAGGCAATTGCCCCGTCCACCCTGCCCCCTTTGCCCCGTCCCATGCTGATCGAATCCGGTACCTGCGAGACGAAGACTTCCTTGAATGCTGATTGAATTTGGTAAATATGAAAGGAAAATGTACAATTGCATTGTGTTTCTTTTTAGGTAACCAACTGCTGATTTTTGATAAGAGCCCTAGTTAGGAGTTTTCCAAATCAATGTTGCTAAATTGTTTTTGCATGAAATCCCACATGCAGATGCTAATTTGAGGTTAGATGAGGATTCATTTGATGCACGATGCAATATGAGACCTTGTTATGCTGACTAATGTATGCAATTAGCCCATTACAGATTATAGTTTTAGTGGTTTGCGTTGCTATTATCGAATGCATTGTTATTCAAATACTGCATAGATTGCATCTTTTTCGCCGTTATGGACAGCTATTAATGTTCATTTACATATATCATTTGGTGTTGAGACACATTTATATCGTGCTAGCTTTGTTAATATAGGGAAATAAATTCATTAACTTTGAATAAACTGGTGTGGTTATTCATGGCCGAAAGGTCATGGTTCGCCGAAATGTTTTCTGGATTAATTGTGAAGTGTTATGTTGATCAGGGCATTGCTTATGTTCATTATTGATTATTGATTTGATTAAATTGACTAATCTCGGGTGAAGAGAGCCCCACTTGGTCAAAAGATTCATCGACCCAAGAGCGTCCAGATACAGGTAATTTATTAGGACGGAACGCTCTATCAAGGGTCTAAATGTGGAACACGTTCTCAGTCTGTGATGTCAATGACAGTCAGTGGGTGTATGAAGTCACTTCAGCTACCCCTTGTATTTTGATGACATGACATCAGTGCCACCACTACATTGTCTGTGACTAAAATACTGAAGAGTGATGTTATTATATCTTCATTCCTACAGGGGCGTACCGCAAGCCCCTGTAGATCAGGAGGGCCACTCAACCCGTATAGGGCGGACCATTTCACCCAAGACCAATGAATATCTGTGAGATCTAGGAGACTAAGGCGGCCCACTTCACATTCTTCAGGGGGTGGATGCATCATTTTGCATTACACCACTGCATATCCGTCCTTACGAATGATGATAAGACCGATAACTGATAGCCTCTGCAAGCAATAGCAAAAATACATCTTACAAATCTTTTAAACTAACCCATAATATGGCGTCTTACCCATAAATCCTCTTGTACCATAACAAGTTATGATACTTGACCTATAGCACAATGGGCACCATGTTCTCAATGGAGGGTCATAAGGGCTGGTGGAGCAATGGAGAATGCCGTTAAGTATCTTGGGACTTAGCTACTAATGACTACTCCTTGTTGCAGTTTTTATAAACCAGCACATAGCATGGAAAATAGGAGATGCTCATCAGGAGTGACATTCAGGGGAACTGCTGTAAATCTGAAATCTAAGAATATTCAACTAGAAAGAACCAGCTTAACACAAGGGCAAATCAGGTTTGCAAGTAAAGACACTTTTATGTTCCCCTCCAATACGGCTTAGACTAGATGTATGTTGCCAGAAGGGTGTTGTAGTAAATGACCATCTGTTGCATGGTGTACCACACAGATTTATGCCTTAACTGTTTTTACAAAACATAACCTTGTGTACTTTACCACTGCCCACCACTGGCGAAGTGCCTGTGCTCCACTCTTCCATATGATCAATATACCTGTATAACCCTAATTGGAATATTTACCTTACCTATAAGTCTCTAGAGTACGGTACAGCGTGTGCCAAGGGTCTCTAAATTAAATGTTACTAGTTGACTGCATCACCCATTGTGCCACCCACTACAGCGACCGTGAAAACACAACTGCAAGTCTACCACTGTAGCCTAAATGTGGAAGTTCTGAACTGCAAATTCAACCTGTCAAAATATTTATGACAGGCCTAAATCTTCCTCTTAAATATTAATAGATATCTCATAAGTAGACCTTGCTGTTCATAAGGCAGGGCACATAGTATTTAAAAGAAGGACATGTGAAAGTTCAATGTTAAACATCTCCTTACAGTGAAAAAGCCCCAAAAGCTATTTTCACTGCAGCAAGGCTGGCCGTTCCACAAGAAAACACTAGGTCATATTATCACATTTAATTATGCTAATTTGGTTAGGAAACAGCTAGAAATGTAATTCAAAGACTGTTTGTTATACAAAATCCAATTTAATGGCAATACTGATTTTTGAATAACTATTAAGGAAAGGTTACTCTTAGAAAGTTACTTTTTCCCTGCGGATCCATCTTTGTTCTCCCGTCCAGGCAGGCACTAATCCCAGAGGGAGAGGAACTGTCTCCAGAACTGATTTACAGTGACCACAGAGGAGGGATGCTCATTTACCTAGCCATGGGTGGGCATACAGGCTCCGCACAGGGGAAGAAAGGTTTTGCGATATTGGGTTTAGGGAGAGAATCACACTGTGGGATTATGTGCTGTTGGGCACATAGGAAGTGTTTAAAAGTGGTTAGTGTTGCCCATTGGACCATTTACCCTATTGAGTAGGGAAGGGCAGGAATCACCCAGATCCACAGACTGGTGCTAGGCACAAATGTGGCACTGACACTATGCTTCTCAGATTACTACTGGACCTGTGGAAGATTTTAGGAAGACTGAACCTGCTGTCTGAAACCCGAAAAGAGCCCAGATTACTGGACCTTCTCTCCTTCTTGTACCCAGGAAAAAGAAGTGGACCACAAGGGGCTTAAAGCTGACCTCCTGTTCAAGCTACAAGGACGCAAAAAACTACAAGAGGCCTTCCCTACAACTGCCCAGCTGACAACTTCCAACTGGATCTGACTTGGATTCTACTGCTGGCCTCTGCTGCAGTGAGTCTTGACCCACAAGTGTTGTCCCCAAGGTCCTGGGACATTGGTATGTGTCACAGTGTACTCCTCATATCATATCCTTAAACCTGGAACTTATAAAGTTTTGCCCTTAAAGATCTCCTGAGGACCGGATGTTGTGGTTTGCACTAGATCACTTGGCTGGAATGTGGTGACAATCACTTTGAGGTCACAGCATTCCAGGCAGTGTCAAGCTTCTGGGGGGGATTTGAATGTGGTTAGTTGCGATCGGTTCGCTGCCTGAGGAGGTTTGGAGAAACATGCTACATACCTAATAAAGGTTTATGAAGAACCTTTGAAGTGAAAAGCTTATTCTTAACACTGGCACTGTTAAAATTAAAATGTGGCTGAGTTAGCAGATCGCTGTCACTGTGAACTCTAGGTTAACAGTCCTCTGTTATCATATAACAGACATTGGAACTTAGAAACCCTTTTGCTGAAAAAATCTCTGGAGGACCAAGACCAACCTGCCAAACAGATCTTATAAAGGTGCATTGCTGTTGGGCTGATGATTCAGGATGCTCCCTCTCCAAGTTTTTTTGCAGCAGCAAACCTGGTTTAGCAGGACCTTGTGGACAAGGAATCACTGTCATGGAGCCCTCCCCCTTCAACTACAGCCTGCAACCTTGCCCCACTGAAAGCACCCAAGGTCTAAATAAGTGACTGAGGGCCTGATTTAGAGTGTGGCAAGGGGGTTCCTCCTTCACAAATGTGACAGATATCCTGGCTGCCAAATTACAATTTCCATAGGCTATAATGGAATTGTAATATGACTGATAGGATATCCATCATGTTCGTGATGGAGCAACCCCCACTGCCAAACTCTAAATCAGGCCTTGAGTCCGAATGTAGAAATCTTCACCAGGTAAAGGTACCAAAAGTATCTGGCTGGCGAGCGACCTTGCTTTGGTGTGAAATTCAAATTTCTCCTGCTCTGTGCTTTCCTGCCAAAAGTCAATGGCTTCACTGGTTCTTCATCGTGTGGCTTTCCGATGTTATGGGTCCCTTTTCGGCCACAGGGTTTGGTGGCGAAGGTACTGCATAGCAACAGCAATGGAGTATCCTCTCTGCCAAACTGAAGGTCTGTCCACCACATTTAGAGTTGGGCAGACCTTAAGTGTGTTGACTGCAGAGGCTACGCCATCTCTGCCACTGATATACACCTAAGACAGCCCCACACAGTAATGGCTGTGGAAAGTTTTGTCATTAGTCAGCCTACTCTATTTTGAGTGGGAGGACAAATGGCAAACTTTCTCTGTCTATTACCACCAGCTAAAGTCTGGCTGTAAGGGGCAGTGAAAACTGTAAAATGACCCCCAAGTCATGGGAGAAAACTCCCATGGTGAGGGGGTCATTTAAAAAAAGAAATCTCGCTTTGGAAATAAAAAAACGTTAAAAGTCAAACTTTCAAAACATTTACAGTGGCGAAGACTGTTCCCCGTCTTTCCAGGACACCTCTTGGCACTGGCAATGTAAAACAGAAGTCCCAGCAAGTGTCCCCAAAAGGGTGTGGGATTGGATGAGAGAGAGAGAAGAAAGATATTGGGGGTGATTCTAACCCTGGCGGTCGGTGATAAAGCGGCGGCCAACCCGCCAACAGGCCGGCGGTCCAAAAAATGGTATTCTGACCCTGGCGGGAACCGCCAACAGAGACCGCCACATTAACAGTCCGACCGCCACGGCGGTACAGACAAACAGCGCGGCGGTCACCGCCAACAGACAGGCGGCAGACAATGTACCGCCCACCCTATCACAACTCACCAATTCGCCACCTTTTCCGGGGCGGGAGCACCGAACACGGCGGAAACAGACTACGAACGGGGAAACGCTCACCTCTACGCACTCCACGAGGACGGAGGACAGCATGGAACCCGAATTAAACATCCTACCTGCTCTCGTCTACCTGCTCATCTACCACGAGTACGAACTCCGGCGCAGACGACAACGGTGAGTACTGCACCTACGACACAGGGGAGGGGGGAGGAGGAAAGGTTACGGCACACACATATGCGACCCCCACCACCCCCCAAACTATGTACACACCAATGCAGAGCAACAAGTCACAGTGACACCACCCAAACCCCCCGGAAAAATGCAAAGACATCATTAAATTGAGAATCAAAATTTATGTAAAAAATAGCCTCTGATAAGTGATGGTCAAATAACAATACAAATTATAAAAAATCAATTCAATATTTAGTGCAATCGATAAACCGAGGCAATTAGTCCTGCACATTGAACGAAATCCAAGTGTCCGTGGGCCAAAGTGTATCAACACATGGGCAAAGCCCACACAGGAGACCTGAGTCCTTTGGAGAGAACACTGCAGGGGCATCTGATGATAAAACTACAGGCACCTCAGGGGGAAGGGAAGGAGGGGGCACCACAGCCACATGAGTCCACAACGCCAGATCCACGAAGGGGCCACCATGCCCACTGTTCCATCCTGGGGAGTGCAAAGCCACAGTCTCTCAATGTCTCTACAGTGGTTGGATTGCCCACTGTGCCATCCTGGGGAGTGCAAAGCCACAGTCTCTCAATGTCTCTACAGTGGGTGGATTGCCCACTGTGCCATCCTGGGGAGTGCAAAGCCACAGTCATCAGGTGGATAACAGTCTCCACTGGTCAAGGAGGAGGCATGGTGGGCACAGTGAACTGTGAACAGTAGCTCGACACAGATCCGGTACTGTCATTGTGCCAGTGGTGCTTGAGACGGCGGGGCCCAGCGGAGCGGTGCTTGAGACGGTGGGGCCCAGCGGAGCGGTGCTTGAGACGGCGGGGCCCAGCGGAGCGGTGCTTGCAGGAAGGGCCCGGAGGAGCGGTGCTTGAGATGGCGGGGCCCAGCGGAGCGGTGCTTGCAGGAAGGGCCCAGCGGAGCGGTGCTTGAGACGGCGGGGCCCAGCGGAGCGGTGCTTGCAGGAAGGGCTCAGCGGAGCGGTGCTTGAGACGGCGGGGTCCAGCGGAGCGGTGCTTGCAGGAAGGGCCCAGCGGAGCGGTGCTTGAGACGGCGGGGCCCAGCGGAGCGGTGCTTGAGACGGCGGGGCCCAGCGGAGCGGTGCTTGCAGGAAGGGCCCAGCGGAGCGGTGCTTGAGACGGCGGGGCCCTGTTCAGCGGTGCTCTTCTGCACGGCGGGGCCCTGTTCAGCGGTGCTCTTCTGCACGGCGGGGCCCTCTTCAGCGGTGCTCTTCTGCACGGCGGGGCCCTCTTCAGCGGTGCTCTTCTGCACGGCAGGGCCCTGTTCAGCAGTGCTCTTCTGCACGGCGGGGCCCTGTTCAGCGGTGCTCTTCTGCAGGGCGGGGCCCTCTTCAGAGGTGCTCTTCTGCACGGCGGGGCCCTGTTCAGCGGTGCTCTTCTGCACGGCGGGGCCCTCTTCAGCGGTGCTTGTCCAGTAAACAAAGGGAGCCAGACCTGGCCTGGACTCCCTGCTCAGTCGCCCTCCGACCGTGCAGTTGCAGGACCCTTCGGTGACGGAGTCCTGGGCCCTTTGGTGTCCTTCCTTACAGCCGGGATGGGACTTGTGGGGCCCTCCTGCTCCGCGCTCCTGCTGGCTGACTTCTCCGCCCTGCTGCCCTTTCGCTACTTAGAAGAGGCTCTCTGGTCCTTGCCTCCCCTGGATGTTGTGGCAGGTGAAGTGGCCGAACTTTGGTCCTTGGGGGCAGCCGTGTCAGTCCTCTCACGGCGGCCCTTGAGTTTCCGTGTCCTCTTGCCTGGGGGTGGGCTGGCTGTCCCCATGCTGCTGATAGAAGTGTCACTGCTGCCAAAGGGTGGACTCCAGAACCCATGCACCACAGTGACACTCGAAGCTGGGCTGGTGGTGGCTGAGGTGCTCTTGGGACTCTTAGCAGATGGAGGGGGTGGGTCAGGGGAGGGAAAGAGGTTAAGATTTGAGAGGTAAACTTTTTTAGGACCAAGGTAAAGGGTGGGAGTAGTGGTGATGGGAGTGGAGGAAGAGGATGTGGTTGTAGGAGAGTCAGGTGTGCTGTGTTTGGGTGCAGGTGATTGTGACGTAGGCTGTCGTGAGGTGGATGGCTGTTGGGTGGGTGGCTGCCTGCGTTTGTGTGTCTTGGAAGAGGGGGTGACAGACACAGTGGGAGAGGACACAGGGGACTTGTAGATGGCAGTGGGGGTGGTGACTGCACTTGTGTGGACTGTACTGGAGGGTGTGCTGGTGATGGAAGCACTGGCTGATGGTGGTGTGCATGCAGGTGTGAGTGTAGACGTCACAGGGAGGGAGGAGGGAGAAGAGGAGGAGGGGGACACAGAGGTGGTAGTGACTGTTGGCATGTCTGCATCTGGGTGTTGTTTGGGTGACTGTTTGTGGGATCTGTGGTGCTTGTGTCTGGATGAGCTGCTCTTGGGTGTTGAGGTGTGTGCAGGCTGGTCTGATGGTGTGGATGGGATAGGCTGAGGAACAGGAGACAGAGACAGGGTGGAGGCAGTTAGAAGAGGGAGGCTGGAAACAGGGACAATGGCTGCCGTCAGTGCTGAGGCCAGAGCATTGAACGATCGTTGATGGGCAACCTGACCCGAATGAATGCCCTCCAGGTAGGCATTGCTCCGATGCACCTCCCTTTCTACCCCCTGGATGGCATTCAAAAGGGTAGTCTGCCCAACAATGATGGTCTGAAGTAGGTCAATGACCTCCTCACTGAGGGCAGCAGGGGTAACAGGGGCAGGGGCTGAGGTGCCTGGGGCGAAGGAGATGCCCGCCTTCTTGGGCGAGCGGGCACGGAGCGTAGGCTGAGGGGCTGCTGGGAGGGCGGGGCTGGTGCGCTGGGTGGCGGCTGTACCTGTAGAGGCAGGGGGCCCGGATCTTGCCGCCACCGCTAGGGAGCTCCCATCCGAGGACGTGTCGGTGTCGCTGGTGTCACCACCGGTCCCCGTTGTGGTGCTCCCCTCGCCCTCCGGATCACTGGTGCCCTCGGTGTCTGTTCCACGGCCCACCGGGGCCTTGTGACTTGCAGCTCCCTCGTGCTCCGATGCCAATTCTCCTCCGCCTGATGATGCTAATGCACACATGCACAAGAAGATAAAGAAAGAGGGTGGGGGGAGAAATAAAAACAGGTTGAGTGCATGCCTTGTCAACACCGTTGGCGGAGAGGACAGACACAGGAGCCTCATGCACTAAGCCGCGCATTCGGGGTACACTACTCAGTACCTCTGACTAGGCCAACAGGTCTAGGGACAACAAACGTGCACATGGTTGATGCAGGACCATGGATAGCTGTACTTGGCACCCTACAGAGGTGGGGGGCGGGGGCACAGGGCCGTGTCTAAAGGAGAGGGCTACACTACAGAAAGCGCCCTGGCCTAATGTCACCCACAACCCTCCTCCCCCACCCA
Source organism: Pleurodeles waltl (assembly GCF_031143425.1). Lineage (NCBI taxonomy): Eukaryota > Metazoa > Chordata > Amphibia > Caudata > Salamandridae > Pleurodeles > Pleurodeles waltl. The sequence continues at coordinate 982,045,206 of NC_090449.1, forward strand.
GACGCCTCCACTGCGCATAAAGATAGCAGAATGTGCTGATACTCACCCCCTTGTGTCTGCTGTGATGTCCTCAAGCGCCCATCCAAATCAGGGTAGGCCACCGCCAGGATCCGGGACATCAGGGCGGTCAGGGTACGACTGGCACCCCTCCTAGGTTGGGAGGCCATCCCCAGCAGTGACTCGGCGGTCTTCCTGGTTCCGTGGCGGATGTCCTCCCACCTCTTGCGGCAGTGGGTGCCCCGTCTGATGTGGACCCCCAGGGCCCGGACTTCCTTGGCGATGGCACGCCAAATGTCGACTTTCTGATGGGCGCTGACCTATTTGACATGTACAGGGTGGGAAAAGAAATGTCATCATTTTTCTGCATGTTAGAAGTGAATGCCCCCCCCCCCAAATTTGCCATGTGGCACATGCTCTCATCTGTCATGCGTTGCACTCCTCATTCGCTCCCCACCCCATCAACTTACATCCAACCCACTCCACACAGGCATAGCCCATTCAATGTGCACCCAGCGTACTTACCTGTTGGTCTGGAGGACCGTAGAGTAACACATACTGGGGGAGGACCCCATCCACATGTTTCTCCAACTCTTCAGACGTGAAGGCAGGGGCCCTTTCCCCAGTCGCAGCAGCCATTGTCTCTTCCAGACCGAGGTCACAGCAGCACTTGCAGTATAGGTCCTCTCCTGTGGAAGATCAGGTCTCGAGTGATTAATCATGTAGAAAATGGCGGTCACGCCCGCGGCGGTGCGTACCGCGGCGGTGCGTACCGCGACCGCCGGCGCACATCCTCATTGGCTCCTGAAACCCATAGGGTTCATTGTTAACCAATGCGGCTTCGTACAGCGGTCTTCGACCGCCTACCGCCACGGTGTGCCACGCCAGCGCATTGACCTCACATCCCATTGTCCCACTTCACAGGTCAGGCAGCCGCCATTTCAAGGGCCCACATGGCTTAATTTGAACTGCGTCACACAGGCCTAGGCCTTGCATTGCCACACATACACGCCTTTCAATACATAGATAACCGTGTGCTATGCAAGCTGTGGTGAACGTACCTGTGATTTGCTTGACTCCATACTCCATGTTGTCCTTCCTAGGCACCGTCCGCTGGGACTTGCAAGGAGAAGGATGAATCCTTGCGTGTACCGACCGCTGGTGGACCTGTCGACAATGGAAGAACGCCATATAATACTACGATACCGACTTGACCGAGCCACTATACATGAACTGTGTGCCCAGCTGAAGCCAGCCCTGATGTCCCCCATCCGCCAACCCACAGGGATTCCCCCTCTGGTGCAGGTTCTGTCAGTCCTCCATTTTTTAGCAAGTGGCTCTTTTCAGACAACAGTGGCCATGTCATCAGGGATGTCTCAGCCTATGTTTTCTAAGGTTTTGTCCAGAGTGTTGTCTGCCCTGCTGAAACACATGCGGAGCTACATTGTTTTCCCTGAGGAGGATGATTTGCCCACTGTGAAGGGTGATTTCTATGCCCTTGGACATATCCCCAACATCATTGGTGCCATTGATGGGACACATGTGTCTTTAGTACCCCCAAAAGACGATGAGCAGGTGTACAGAAACAGGAAAAATTACCATTCTATGAATGTCCAGGTGGTCTGTTTGGCTGACCAGTACATCTCCCATGTAAATGCCAAGTTCCCTGGGTCAGTGCATGACGCGTATGTTATGCGTAATAGCAGCATCCCCTATGTGATGGAACAGCTACAGAGACAACGTGTGTGGCTAATAGGTGACTCTGGTTACCCCAACCTGCCTTGGCTATTGACCCCAGTGAGGAATCCCCGGACCAGGGCAGAGGAACGGTACAATGAGGCCCATGGGCGTACTAGGAGGATCATAGAAAGAACCTTTGGGCTCCTGAAGGCCAGGTTTAGGTGCCTGCATATGACAGGTGGATCCCTGATGTACTCACCGAAGAAGGTGTGCCAGATCATCGTGGCCTGCTGTATGCTGCACAATCTTGCATTGCGATGTCAGGTGCCTTTCCTGCAGGAGGATGGTCCAGATGGTGGTGTTGTAGCAGCTGTGGAGCCTGTGGAGAGTGAAGAGGAGGAAGACGACGGGGACGACACAGACAACAGGGACACAGTTATCCAACAGTATTTTCAGTAGCACACAGGTAAGAATCACCCACAACATTTTACATTTCCTGAAAGCCTCCTGCATCTGTACTTTGTGTATTTCCCCCCAGTTCTTTTTAACTGATGTTTGATTTTCCCTTCCCTTTTCAGGGCTGTATGACCCACTGCGTGACTTCTGCTTGGTTAGCCCATGGACTAATGCTTATTGAAATCGGTATGTTGTCATCACAAATTGACTGAACATTATTGAACAGTAATGTGTTATACATTTGTAAATAATACAGGCTGACTCCTGAATGATTTCAGTGCAATGAGTGATTTATTTTTAGTGCTAGATATTGGTACATGATATTAAAACGGTGAAGGGTGAGGGTGGAGTAATGTCCATGGCAGAGTCCAGTTCTCAGTTTCATAGGTGCATTGTCCATATGCCTGTGTAAGGATGGAGCAGGGGCAGTTCAAGGTTGGACAGGGTGACAATGTGGGACAGTGGGATGACATCAGGGGGGAGCTTATGCTGGCGGGGGTCTTGGCATCCTACTCTGTCTTCTTTTGTGATCTCAGGTTCCTCTTGCGGGGTGGTTGTTCTTCAGCAGGAGGTGGAGTTCTGGTGGCCTGTCGTTGTGGTGGGGCCTCCTGTCCACTAGCGCCGGCGGAGGTGGTAGGCTGTTCCTGGTCCTGGCTAGTGACAGGGGCCCTTTGTGGTGCCACATGGTCCAGCAATGTGGTTTCTATCCGGTTGAGGGCCTGGACTATGGTCCCCATAGCGGTACCGATGTTCCTGAGTTCATTGCTGAACCCCATGTAGCGTTCCTCCTGCTGTGCCTGGATCTCGGTGAACCTGGCCAGTACCGTCGCCATCGTCTCCTGGGAGTGGTGGTATGCTCCCATGATGGTGGTGAGGGCCTCTTGGAGAGTGGGTTCCCTGGGCCTGTCCTCCCCCCCCTGTCGCACTGCAGCCCTCCCAGTTGCCCTGTTTCCCCGGCCTCAGTCCCCTGGACGGTGTGCCCACTACCACTGCCCCCAGGTCCCTGTGGTTCTTGGGGTGTTGGGTCAGCCTGGGTGCCCTGTAGTGGCAGACACACCGCTGATTGACGCGTCCTGGTGACAGAGGCATGGGCCCGCTGGGTGGGAGCTGTGCTGGTGTTCCCAGAGGGGGTTGGGTCTGCTGTGGCCTGTGTCTGTGTGTGGGGAACCGACTGTCCAGAGGTCCCCGATGGTCCGGGCTGGTCATCAGGTTCTAGGTCGACAGAGCTGCTGTCCTCACTGGGTGCCTGTTCTGGGGGTGGGATGGACAAATCTGGACCCTCCGTGGCGGTGTGTTGGTGTTCGGGCCCTGCAGGGGTGAAAGAGTATGGTTATTGCTTTTGTGTGTGCCATGGCGTGCATTTTGTGAGTGCCCTTGTCCCCCAGTGCTGGCATTCCCTTGTGGGAGGTGTTGTGAGGGTGGTTGGGTGGGGGTGTATGGGTATGTGCAATGGTCATGCTTTGGTGATGGCTGTCTATGGTTTGTGTTGGCATTCAGGGGTTGGTGTTGTTTAGGGTGGGTTGTGCTGGTGAGACATTGGCAGGGAGGATGTGTGCTGGGGGGTTGAGATTGGGGGTGAGGGTTGGGGTGTGGGTTGGCATGCTGGTGGTTGGGGGGGGTGAAGTAGTTGAGATTCGACTTACCAGAGTCCATTCCTCCGTGTACTCCAGCGAGGCCATCAGGATGCAGGATGTTTACTACCTCTTGCTCCCATGCTGTGAATTGGGGTGGAGTGGGTGGGGGTCCGCCGCCAGTCTTCTGCACAGCGATGTTGTGTCTTGAGATCATCGAGCGCACCTTCCCCCGTAGGTCGTTCCATCGCTTTCGGATATTTTCCCGATTTCTGGGATGCTGTCCCACAGCGTTCACCCTGTTTACGATCCTTTGCCATAGCTCTGCCTTCCTTGCTATAGTGGTGTGCTGCACCTGTGTGCCGAAGTGCTGGGGCTCTACCCTGATTATTTCCTCCACCATGACCCGGAGTTCTTGGTCCGAGAACCTGGGGTGTCTTTGGGGTGCCATGGGGTGGTGTGGATGAGGTGTGGGGTGGTGTTTGTGGTGATGTGAGTGGTGGTGTGTGGTGATGTGTGCGTAGATGTGGTGTGGGTGGTGATGTTGTGTTCCTGTGTATGTTGTGCTTTGCGTTCCCTGTGCTCTCTCTCAGTGTATTGCGCCTTCTCTCAGATATTTGTGGTCGTAGGGGTTTGTGGGTGATGTGGGTGTGTGTTTTATATTGTATTGGGTGTGTGGGAGTGTTGTTTGTATGTGTATCAGGTGTGTGTATTTCAAATTGTCCAATGTGGCTGTGTTTTGTATGGGTGTGTGTATTTTGACCGCGGCGGTGTGTACCGCCAATGGAATACCGCGGTTGAAAGACCGCCGCGTGGATTCGTGGGTCAGAATAGCATGGGCGTGTTTGTGTTGGCGTGGCGGTGGAGGTTTGGTCATCTCCAGTTTATCGCTGACCGCTGATGAGGCGGCCTTCCGTGGATGTCGGGTTTTTGACGGTTTCACAGTTGGTGGTCAGAATGACCGTGGCGGTTTACCGCGGCCGCGGCGGTTGAATGGCGGACTTCTGACCGGTGGTAAGGGCCTTTTACCGCCGAGGTCAGAATCACCCCCATTGTCTCTTCTGCCTGGTCCAGCTGGGCTCAAGATGCATTGGGGTGCAGGTAATCGCTGTCAGTGTTAGTTGTTGAGTGTCCAGAGCTGTCACTCAACACGTTCCTCGCACTTCCTCTCCACTCAATTGGGCTTACAGGAATGCATTATAATTGCCTGGATCTTCTCTCTGTCTCACACTGCTTAGAGTAATCTTTCACAAAAACACACAACAAAAACTGTTTCCAAAAAGGAATAAACGTACACTGATTTATACAGTCAAGTGAAAACCTGCTTTTTCTGTTTTTGAGGAATCACTAAGATCAATTCTAGACAATAATAAAAGAGTTCCTGCAAAATGAGAATCATTATCATAACAAGTGACACACACGTAATTAGCAAAGTCACACACATATGAAGGTTGTTCATCTCACAACACTCTCTTTGCGTGCTGATGTATTTTTCAAATTCAAAAGGAATCAACAAGGCAGGGTACAGATGCACAATAAATGTCAAAGCTTTAAGCGTTTCTGTACACTCTCTTAATCAACCTCAAAACATTTGTTCTTTCTCACAAATAAAGTAATTTAGTTACACACTGAGGTTCTTAATCTAACAAAAAAAAAATTTCACTCAACAAAGCGCGCTTCCTCCACTTAGCGTATGTAAACAGATGTCAGCATGTAGAGGCTGAAGAAGTTGTTTCCTCTCTTGTTTCCAGCAATGATACAGAAGCTTTGAAGGGATTTTCCAGGAGCAGGCTCTCAATGTCAGCTTCAAGAAGAACCGGAGCAAAGCCAAGTGCTGACTAATACATGTGAGGCTTTTTATAGTTTGTGCAGTAATGAGTCATGAGTGATGACTCATGATTAGCACATGGCTCTTGAAACACGAGTCATGAGTGATGAGTCATGATTAGCACATGGCTTTTGAAAACACAATTGCTGCCTAAAAATCAGAGAAGGCAGCTGTCCAACAATGTGCAGGGGTGTTTCTAAATAACCTTGTAGATGCTCCAAAAAACCTCTTGGAGGTTGAGTAATCAAGACTTAATAAAATCAAGCAACACTGAGTAAACAAGCCATGGTAAAAGCATGATGTCCATACTTTTTAATCTACAAAGGCAACAAGCTTTGGCCAAATAATTGTAAACATTACACCATAATATAACTATCTCAACAGAACATGATCAAGCGAACAACCCAGTGGTAGTTTATTACACACAGAACAAGAAGCAGATAAAGGTGAGGGAATCACAACAGGAGGCAATGTTGACTGCGATGAGAACAATGATTAATGGTAATGAAGATTATTCGTAATGAATTCATTCCATTACCTCTCATCTATCCTACTCATTCCAGTCCACCTCACACTGAGGAAGTACCAAGCGTAACGACCACCAACATGAACCCGCCCCCGGAAGCCGCAAAACGACATCTCCACCATCCTCGCCTGGAACCCTACCACCACCGAGGAAACAACCCGCATCATGAACTCGATCCACTCGGGATCACCCTCCGACCCCTGTAACCTTTTGCACAGACCAGAAAGTGATGCAGAAAAAACCCATTAACAATTACTTCATTTCTGAATCAATGAAAACATGCAGATCCAAAATGATTCTCTCATGGTTGATCCAAATCAAGTCTATGTTTTACAAAGGCCCCCACCCTACAAATCTCTAACAAGGATGGTTCACCAGCTTCAGCCCATGAAGCTGAGACTGATTTTGAAGAGCATCCTTGAACATTTTACCAGGGCTCTTTTCCTGCTGACCTGTACTCCTTATTTATTGCCTTTTTAACCTGTCTGCCCAGTGTAGGGGTAGAAACCTTTTTGCCTTTGTTGATTGCCAAAAAGAAACAAACAGCAAATTGAAGACTTTAAAGTTCCTTATATGTTCAACATAAATCTAAAACGCTCTTCTAATATCTAAAGTTGATGAGCTATGCAAAACTGAAAGAGAATCTAGAAGTGGTAAAACTATATACTGAGAAAGATGGAATCTGGAATTGATTTAAAGGACAAACTTGGTTTCAGGTTTTAAGATGACCCTGCCTGCAAAACAATCTCACAGAGGAATGAGTATTGACCAAATACCATAATTTCCCCAACCTCCTTGCTTATATAATAGTTATCAAGAATTCTACTTTCTTTGAAACCAAGAAAATGTAGCCATCTTTAAAGGTTCAAAATGTACCTTTTCAAGTCCCTCCAAGACAACTGAAAGCTCCCAGGTTGGTATTGGATTAGGAACTACCACCTTTCTGAGACTAAAACTCCTCAAGAGGTGACTAGTCAAAGGAGAAACTTTAGATACATCAACAGTTAATCCCTTGAAGGTTTTGATTGTCATCCACTAAGATGCTAACTTGCCTGGAGCTAAGCCTTTAAGGAAACCATCCTTCAAAAAGTCAGGGAATAGAAACATGTCTATGGTTTCAGGATTGGAATTTCTTTCCAAACACCATCTCTATAATGAACCCTAATATTTTTTGTATGAAAACAATATAAATGCCTTCCTTCATGCTTGGAATTATAGATCCACTTGCCTTGAACATCCCAAAATTTATAATTTGTCCAACTCAATTTGTAGGACATCAGACTCAACTGCTGATAGGTTTCTGATGACCTGATTGGAGATTAAAGAGGAAATGGATTCAACAAAGATGAAATGACTCCTCCACTGACATCTGCATCACTCTAGGAGACCAAGGTTGTCTTGGCTTAATAAGGTGCCACTAGAATCAATGTTAGCCTCTCTATTCAAATCTTTTGTAGGGGTCCGCATTGAACCTTGCTCCGCTCACTGAGTTTGCAGAGTTTTTCCCACTCCGCGCTCCAAGTAGAGCACAGAGTTCCGACAAACTCTGCGTAGTGGAACAGAGCAGAGTCTTTTCCTCACTCACGCTCATCAATGGAGAGTTTGCGAGCAAGGAAAATCTTACTCATGACCATCTCCCCGCAAGATTTCTCAATGTGAGTATTGGTTGCAACCGCTCACGTGGAGAAACCTTCCATTCGCATTGAGGTAGCTGCCGCTCGAGTAGAGAATCAACTTGAATGGCAGAAAAGAAGCAGTGCCCTCTTGCGTAGCGCACGGAGCCGTTCGCTCTGATTTTTCAGCACTGGACAAACACCTGGCACTGAAAATCAGCATGAATGGCATGACCTAAGGCACTCTTCCGCTTGGGGAACACCACGCAGCACAGCAGGGCACCTCCATGAACTCTGCCCAGGCCTAATCTTTTGCAGTGTCTTTGGGAGGAGGGAGATTTGTAGAAAGGCAAACAAAACTTCCATAGGTCAAGTGATTGACAAGACACCTCCAGCCACTGCCTGAGGACACCAGCTTTCTGTGCAGACAACTGAAAGCATCATATTCTGAGGTGATGCAAAAATATCTATCCTGGGCATTCCAAAGCAACAGCATATTAACTTGAAATGGAGTTGAGATATATGAAAAGTCACTGAAGGTGGCAAATTGTGACTCATGAGGTCTTCTTGAAAATTGAACTTTCCCTGAGTGCAGCCTGTTCTCAATTTGGCAAGATGGTGCTCTGCCCATGATAAGATTTTCTTTACTATTGCCTTGAGCTTCTAGTTCTCATCTATTCTTGACAGTTGGTTTTCTGTCCTTACTACAAGGTTCACCACCTCCAAGTGAAGCCAGAACACCTGGATCACTTATCATACTGCAGCTAACTTCCTCCAGTTGGATGAGTGACATTTCTCTGCTTCTGAACAATGGCCCTTGACCTCCCGATCTTCCACAAAATCGTTCCTCATCCCCAAAGAGTCACGTTTGTTGTCAAGAGTAGTAGAGTGGGAAGATGAAAAGGAACCATGCTTAGATTTTCTTCCACTAACCACCATTGAAGATACTTGGTGAGTGACTTGCACTAAGCTACTCAAAGCTTGGGATGCTTTAGTCCAGTGATCCAGAAAGGGGTTCCTAACGGGTTTCAAGTGAAAGTAAGCACAGGGAACCATTGCAGTTGTTTTTGCCACAAATACCTGAATTTTCAACTAAGTTGTGGGCTGTACATGCAATTGTGAGAGCAGATGAACAAGATGTGACTGTAGAAAAGTCCATATTTTCTGTGGAAGACACACTCAGCCCTCTTGTATGTTGAAGATGCCCACTATGAGCATCACTTCCTGCACTGGGAGCAACCTTGACTTCTTCTGATTGATAATCAGACCAAACTGCTGAAGATTGCTGTAAACTGTGTCTACATTCTGATGTGCCTTAGAAAGAGAAGAAACATAAAACAGCAAATTATAAGGATAGTGAAATATAGAGATTCCTTTTATGGGTAATGCTGCCACCAGTGGGTCCAATGCTTTTTTAGAACACTCTTAGTGATATGGAGAAGCCAAAAGGGAGTTCTTGAAATTGAAAGTGATCTCCTTGTACTGAAAACCATAGATAATTTTGACTTTCTGAATGGATAGGCACATGTAAATAGGAGTTCTGCAAGTACAAGGTTGCTAAAGCATAACCGTTTGATACCAAAGGAATAGTTTTTCTTGTTATCATCCTAAACGCCTTGATCAGCAGGAATGTGTTCAAAGATTTGAGATTCAGTAATGCCCCAAAATTTCCAACCCTATTTAGGACCCGCAAACAGAAGAGAGTAGAACCCCTGTGCTTGTTAATTCTGTGGTACTGGAATTATTGCTACCTTCCAGAGAAGATCTTGTATACCTTGAAGCATTGCCTTATTTTATCTGCGTCTGGGTAATGGCATACATTTGAACTGTGGATTTGGTGGATATTGTCTGAATTTAACTTGATATCCCTACTTTATGATGGAGAAAACCCATGCATTTTGGCCTAGTGCTGACTACTGAGGATAAAATCCTTTAATCCTTCTCCCTACTCTTTTATAGTAATTTTATACCTTGGTAATTAGGTTGAGAAGGTTGGAGCTGGGACTTTTAAACAAACATGGCCTGTGGCTCCCGGCCCTGGCCCGGCCAAGAAAGGGATTGTTGCTCTCCCTCTCATTCTGCATTATACTCTTTTGGTTAAGGTTTCCAGCAAGTTATTTTATTTTCATCTGCCGAATTTGGTACCACATCATTGAGCTCTTCCCAAACAACTTTGCTTCTCAAAAGAATAATTTATCAACCACAAATCCCTGGCCCACATCGAACTTCCAAGACTTCATCCATCAAAGAGATCTGCCTTAAATAGCTGCACATGCTGAAGAAGCTGCAGACCACAAACTCTCAAATGTGCAGTCAGACATCAAGCAGTTCCATGTTTGTGAGGATGAGAATATGATTATTACCTTCTATCAGACAATCAGAGACTCTGAAAATCCTTTAGAAGGACTTATGTTGTGTATGCTGCATAAATACTGGCCCAAAAAGAAAAATTAGCTGATGCATAAGCTCTCTTGGGGGTGGAAGGGGTCTACCTTACTGTCCAACATGTTGTGGCAGGGTAGCACCATCTAAGGCTAACGAGGAGGATTATGCCATTGATAATATTGTATTTCCCCTAGGGATATGAGGGATGTACTCTTCAAACTTATCACTCAAGTATCTTTTGTTCAAAAAGCTATACATACCAGACTTATTCACATCTTCCCACTCTCTGAAAAATTATATTTTTAGTAGCATATGTAATGGTAAATTATCCACAAATGCTGCAGAATTTTTCTAACACTGGTCCACATCTCCTGAAGCTGACGTCCCTACACATATTCTTCTTTTAGTAAAAAAGTCCTGCTCATCATCTGAGTCTATTCTATGCCTCTTGGCTTCAATCTAGAATCCACTGCCTGCCTAATGACAGATTCCTACTCATTTCTTGAAATCTGGAGCACCTACTCTTCCTCTGGAGACTGCACATTGTCCCGTTTTCTGTCATTTTGTGTGGCTCCATCAATGCAGGAGGAAAACACCAAGCTAGTACAACAGTATTTTCTGTTTAAATACTGTTGATTGAAAACCAAATCTCATCATGTCCGATCTGGTCTCCAAACTAACGTCTGCTACCATTCTTGACACCCAAATCAAGGCTGTAGTGCTGACACTGTGCAGCATTCATCAGCTTGCACGCAGCGTGATGAGCTCTTCCCACCCCAACTAAGTAGATGAGCAGGGACCGCTCGTTGCAATAAGTAGCCACCTGCCACACAAAACCTCAACATTACACCAAAAAGCAAGTCTTAAATAAAAAGAAAACCACCACGTACTTTCATTTTTCCTGGAAGGCTGGAAACAAAACAGGTGGATCGAAAGGGAAGTGGGAGGATTTATGTCGCTATTAAGTATGACACATAGAAAGAGGACTATCAGGTTTTTATAACCTTATATGGATTTAAAAGATCTGTCTTTGAGGTGGGACTCCTCAGTGTGGTAAGGACAGGGATGAGGAAAATAGATGATGGTTAATGAGAGGTACACAGCGGTCAGGATAACTATTGTGATTACCACTGTGACTAAGGGCTACATTAACCTAAGTGACAGAAGGGAAACACTAATTCATGCCGTATATGGTCCGTAACCCTGACTATCAGGAAAGGGTAGTTAACTCAACTCTTTGCCTTGGATAAAGTCAGAAATCTTCTCCCTTTTCTTCGAAGGTAAGTTTCCTGAATTCAATAATTTTTGTGATCAAAAACATTCACTTAAATCATTCCGCATACCTGGTTAGAGCTATTAATAATGATGGCATGCCTATTTATGGAACAACATACTGAGTATCAAAGTAAGCAGCCAAACCCCATTTAGTGACCTAAATTCTAAGCTCCTCGATGTACTAATGTGAGAGCTATTGTACATCAACCCACACATCAACTCACACATCTTTCTCAGTTATCAGTCATCCATTATATCTCAACAATATTTCACTGCAAGCATTTACACACTGATCTTACTTTTGCACTGTGTCATGTGAATATCACTGCTGTGCATATGCATACAGCTCTTCTACTCTGCACCACATTGAATTTTTTGTACTTTTTCTGGTTATGGACAAGTATAAATTATTCTCTTTTTTTGCAAGCAATGCAGGCCTGTCCAGCCAGGGAATTTAGCTAGCCCCTGTGGATGTATGGTGGCTGTGGACACCCAGTTTGATAACATGTAAACAACTGTAAAAATAGTGTAACTGGTTTATTTATTTAAGATTTTTCTGTAGCACAACTGTATGTTTTGGGTAACTGTGCATTACAATGTAAAATAATAAGGTACTGTCAAGAAGGAGTCCGAGGTGAGGGGGTGGACGAAGAAGAGGAAATGAACGTTCCATGGCATCTCCCCTCTCTTTCCATTCCTGCCTGCTGATATGCATCTCCTTTATTTTTAGCGCATTGCAAGAATGTCATCAGATGGGGCAGGCGGGACAGATACTTTTCTTTTTTTTTATAGACTCAAACATTCCAACTCTCCCCAACCACCACTTGTTGAATATGGCGCCTTTAACCCTGATGTGTTTACTAGTCACATGGGATGCAATGCGCTCAATGAGGAGTCCGCTCGTAATTCAAGGGAGGACAATAAGGAAGTAGGTGGCGGAGCGGCAGGTGGCAGAGAAGAGAAATGTTGGAATATTCTAGGGCAAGTCACTGTATCAACAAGGGAGACAGACCCAGAGGGAGAGAACGCGAAGGACAACCCAGAGGCCTGACGCAAGAGAGAGACACTGTGGGAACATGGGCTCTGCGGAGAGCTGGGCGCAGTCCAGTCTTTCCGCCGGAGCTCTCGGGCCAGATGTAGACGGCCAAGGTAAGGATAGGCTGGGGGGGTGGGTGTGGGAGGGTCTTAGGGTAAAGTACAAAAGTGGGTGGGGGTTGGGGATTGTCCTCTTCGGCACTAGCAGGTCACGCTGCGCTGAAGTTAGGCCGATTCATTAGAGGTAGGGGCGTTGTTGTATTTTGTTTTTTCCTTGCATAAAACTTAAAACGCTTCATATCATAGCCACAGGCCATGATATTGAAGCGATTTGGGCTGCGCTTCACGTGCTTGGCTAAGCCGGCTGAGGGGACCTTCGCAGTCCTGGTGTCCTGGACCAGGCCTGGGTAGACATGACGCATGCGCCTTGCGCAGTGTCACAGGGGGTCGCCGCCTCTATTTTCCCTCGTAGGGCTAATAAAGGTAAAGACAGTGCCAAAATGGCACAAAAGGGGCGGGAACGCAGCACGTCCACCGCCCCTACTGTTTTCACCAATGGGGGACCATGGGCGGCTGAAGGAGGCAGGGAACTAAATTGGGAGGACCTGGGGACAGGGGGGACCCTGCTGGCAGGGCAGGAAGGGACATGGAGGATTGTCTGGGGTTGGACCAGCCCCTATATCTCACGCTGGCTGGGGCTCCAGCCAAGGGCATCAGAGTAGCCAAGGGAATGGGGTAGGAGTGCAGCAAAGGAAAGGGAAAAAAGTTTTGTGCTGGGGTGGGGTGCCCTGGGGGGGAGCTGTGCCTGATAAGGTGAGAGTAGCTGCCCAAGGGGAGAGGGCGCAATTGGAGGAGAGCAGCAGGGCAAAAGGGATGTCTGACGCACGACACCCCTCTCTACTGACTGGGCGTCAGTTGACATAGAGGCTAGGATTCAAGAACAGAGGAAATTGGTTGTGGAGATAGAACTAAGGCGGAACAAGCTATGTGAGGAGAGGGGGAAACGGAGGGGAAGTTTAGGAAGGAAAAGAGGAAGTCGGTGGGGGCTAGTGGGGGCCAGGACGACGGACATGGGGTGGAGAAGGGTAGTTGGGTGTGGATTCCATATGAGGAGCAGGGGGTAGTGCAGCTAGCTGGTTTAGGCAGCGTGATAGCAGCACCTGGCACACGTGGCCAGGGGCAGCGCAGAGAGACAATGCCAGCGTCAGAGGCTGGCAGAAAGGCCGTGAAACCAACAGGGTGCAACACGGCCTCAGGATGTTGGTCGGAAGAACTATAGGGGTCTTCGGCAGCCTTCTCTATATCTTGGAATTGCTCATAGTACACGCCTGATCCACGCCAGAAGGGTTTCAGGGTGGCTGAAGAATATTAGGTGACGGATGCAGCTGGCGCTGATTACGTAATGGGTGTGGATGAGGAGGAAATGCTTGATCTGGATTATGATGAGGACATTGATCGGTGGGAAGAGGGGGAGATCCATGAAAAGGAGGTGAGCGAGGGACAAGGGAAGGGGCAAGGGCAACACCCTCTTCTGCTACTGTTTTACAGGCTTCAACATCTACTGCTCATGGGTCCGAGGTCTCTCGCCAAGGAAGGTGGCAGGCGCAGACCAAGGCTGGACTTCGTATCAGCTGGTAGTGGGGTCCAAGGTAAAGGCGAATGGTGGGCGCCACGGGGAGAATGGAGGTGTAAGGCCAGTGCAGCGCAATACAAATCATTTGGTGTGGGCGAGGATTCGATACACTTGCAACCTGATACTGGTGCAGTAGATGCAGGTGCTAAGGCAAAGGTGGGAGCCGAGGAGCAGATGGCACAGTGCAAAGAAGGTGAGGTAGCGGCAAGCGGGGAGAAGGCTGATGAGGATAAAGGTGGGGCGGGACATAAGAAGAGGCTCCCGTAAATGTGACTCACTATGCTGTTGGGGTCACACGTGGCAGACAAGACAAAAGCGAGGATTTGGAAACCTGAATATGTGGATGCTTTCAAACTCTTACACAGGGATATTCAGGTGAAGCAAGGTTCTAAAGAGGAAGAGTGGGAGCTGGCACGGAGGCATCGCGTTCCAATAACTATGGACAATTGGACCTCTTCCTTTTTGATTTATGCTAGCATATACTGTGAGAAATATCTCGACAGGGCCATTGCCATGTTTAAGTACATGTACATTATCCGGAAAGTCCAATTACATTTTGGGGGGTTTGCTTGGCTAAATTACGATGAGGAATTCAGAGCCAGAGTTAGCATAAACCCTGAGAAGCCCTGAGGGGATGTGGACTCGGAATTATGGATGCTATGGATGGCATCTTCCTACTCTGTGTCCTCCACACACGCAGCCAGTGGTCTCCCGGTAGTATATAAGCTGTTTCAGCAGCGTCCCGCTCAGGGAGGGGAGGGTATGCCTCAGTGGGCACAGGTGTCTACCTCAGGTGCACATTGGAACTTCAACAAGGGGTTTTGCTCCAGGCACCCCTGTAAATGTAAGCACAAATGTCCCAGATGTGGGGGTAAACACCCAGTCATGCAATGTTTTTCACTCACCAGCCCGGCTGAGCAGTGGAGATCTACGAGGGGCAGGGGGGGACAAGGGGCTCCTGGGCCAAAGGGTGCCTACTCCTATTAAGTTGAAGAGGTTACTGTATTGGCTGTGCGTGTACTCAGATATGGACACAGAGCTAAAGTTGGAATGGGGTTTCAGGGACAGTTTTAGGGTAGGTTATCAGGGGCCAAGGAGTCGGAGATGGGCAGAGAACTTGCAGTCAGCTAAGTCTTTGCCGGAAGTGATGGCGGCAAAACTGAACAAGGAAGTAGCAGAGTGCAGGATTTTGGGCCCGTTCCATACATCATTTGTCTTGGCCTGGGGAGGCATCGGTGAATGACTTAATCGCGCATGAAGATACAAGGGTGGTGTACCCCACAGTGGATGATGTTATGTGGCTCATCCGGGGGGGGGGGGGGAAAGGTGCTGAGTTGGCCAAATGTGATATCAAGGCAGCATTTCAGCTGCTCCCCATTCACACGGATGATTTTTCTTTGCTAGGAATGCAATTGGGGGGTGCGATATATGTGGACATATGTCTTCCCATGGGCTGCGCGATTTCATATGTATTGTTTGAGGCTTTTAGTACTTTCTTGCAGTGGGTTTTTGTTCAAGTGAGTGGACATTGGATGGTGTCACACTATTTAGACGATTTTCTATTCATAGGAACAGCGCAGTTAGACTCTTGTGGCAGGGCACTGCGGCAGTTTGATCAGTTGGCACGATATTTTGGGGTACCGTTAGCCCCACAAAAAACTGAAGGTCCAAGTTGTGTTTTGACTTTTTGGGGCATTGAGTTGGATACAAGGGAATTTATAACATGCCTATCAGCCGCAAAAGTGGAGGAGATTCTGTTGTTCTTGAGGGGGATCAGACTGAAGCAAAAAATTGATCTGCGCATTGCTCAACAGCTCCTTGGTCTTCTGAATTTTGCGTGTAGAGCGGTACGGGGAGGGAGGACTTTCTGTAGGCGCATGGGTTTGGCAATGTCAGGTGCATCCCTCCCTCCTCACAGGATTAAGCTGACCATAGGTCTGCGAGAAGACATTAGAGTATGGGACATGTTTTCGACACAGTTTAAGGGGGTCTCTATGTCTTTCGGGAGGAAGACACTGTTTGGCAGTTACAACTTTTTTCAGATGCAGCAGGTGCAGCTGGTTTTGGACAGTTTTGGGATGGTTGTTGGTGCGCTCAGACATGGCCTGCACAATGGATGAATTCAAGGGAGGAGCATTGCCTTTCTGAAATTCTTTCCTCTGCTGGTGGCATTGTCTGTCTGGGGAGAAGAGTTAGCAAATAGGTCAGTGATGTTTCACATGGACAACTTGACGGTTGTGGAGTTGGTGAATAGACAGAGAGCAAGGGGTGTTAGGGTGCTGTAGTTACAAAGGAGGTTTATGTTGCGTTGCTTAGCTTTGAATATCAATTTTAAAGCTGCACACATTCCTGGGGTGAACAATTCCATTGCAGATTCCCTGTCTCGTTCGCAGTGACAGAGTTTCTGACAGTGGCACCTGGCGCAGAGGAGCTCAAGACACCAGTCCCAGCAGACATTTGGGAGTGGGGCGCATGATGGTCATGAGACTGGTGGAGAGGTCACTTGCAGAATCAACCCTCAGGAGTTACCACCTGGCATGGTTGGAATTTCAGGATTGTGAAACCTACAGGGGGCAGTTTTGTTCACAGGAGCAAAGAATGTTGAAATCTAGGGTGTTGTGTTTTGTTGTTTTCTTGATTCGTATGGGTTTATCGCCAGCCACGACTGGGGGCAAGTTAGCAGGTGTGTCTTTTTACGGAAAATTGTTTTTCGGTTGGGACCTGGCGAGGAATGATTTTCTGGAGAAAATGTTGAAAGGTTGGGGGAGAATCCGTACAGGGTCCGTTTTTGTTCGAGAGGCCATTACATTTGAGCTACTACTGCAGATCTTGCACATGCTGCCAGTATGTTGTTTCAATGCCAAAGAGGTGGCCCTCTTTTGTTTATGTATGATATGGATGTTTTTTGGGGCTTTTCGATTGTCTGAGTTGTTGGGGGTGGGGAGAGCTGGCCTAAAAGCCAGTGAGGTGTAGCATCAGGGTGAGAGGCTGGGGATTTGGTTGCGGCGTTCAAAGACGGAACAGTTGGGTAAGGGCAGGTGGATTTGGTTGGAGAAGGGAGGAGTGGCAGAAGCATGCCCCATACGAGAATGGGATTCTTTTAAGCTGAGCAGGTTGAGCCTGATGGAATGGATGTTTATTCATGAGAATGGCACAAAGGTCACAGCTTTCCAGCTGTTGTCTGTTCTGAGAATGGTTCTGAGGCACCTGGGTCAACACGGTGGTAATTTTGGTACTCACTATTTTAGGATTTGAGCAGCAACTGAAGCGGCCAGGTTAGGGTGGGATTGGGATAGGATCAGGCGTATTGGACGTTGGCGATCAAAATGCTGTGAGCGATATGTAAGGGCTTAATGGGCTATGGGAGCAGGTATGGTCAAGGTTTTGTGAGTAGGTAGCACTTGGAAGGATTTTGGTGTTGCACACAGCGGGGGGCTTGTGGTTTTCATTCTGACTCTTGTTTGTTTATCAAGTTGAGTGAGTGGCCTAGAGAATCAGAAAGCAATCACATGGGTGGTCAGGCACTCTTTTATTCACTGGGCGGCGAAGCTCGCAGAGCGACAGGTCTATGGACGATCTTTGGGACTCCTGAGTAGCAGGCACGAGGTGCTATGGTGGGGGAAGAGCGGCATGAGGTGGGACAATTTTCTTACTTTTATTACATCATTGTTGCCGATGTGGGGATGTCTGGATGTATTGGTATTACACCTGGGGGAAAACAACCTGGTCCGTCTCTCTGGGCTCATCCTACTGCAACACATGCAATGTGACTTGGTACTGATGAAACGCAACATGCATGGGACTTGCCTGGTATGGAGAGAAATGGTGCCAAGAAGGAAATGGCGTGGAGCGCAAAAACATGGGGCTATTAAAAGGTGTTAGAAATTGGGTTTTTGGTTGGCAGTCAGGTTGCCCTCTGTCCAAGCAAGAACCCTCACTCTAGTCAGGGTAAGTCACACACAATCCAAAATCAGCCTGTGCTCACCCTCCGGTAGCTTGGCACGAGCAGTCAGGCTTAACTTAGAAGGCAATGTGTAAAGCATTTGTGCAATAAATCATACAACACCATAGCATAACACCACAAAAGTACACCACACAGTATTTAGAAAAATATATAATATTTATCTGGGTATCTTCAGGTCAAAACGATCAAAGTTGCAATACGAATTTGTAAAGATATCACTGAAAAGTGATAGAAAGTGTCTTAAGTCTTTAGAATATAAACAAAGTCTCTTTCAAGCACAAGTACCTGGTTGGGAGTGGAAAAATCTCCTCAGAGGGCCACAAGAGAAGAGGTGCGTGGAAAAAGGGTGTGTGCGTCGATTTCTCCCCAGCACACACGGACTTGCGTCGTTATTTTCCACACGGGGAAGTCGGCGTCGTTTTCCGGCGCGTCGACAGTCTCTTTCTGTGGATCGCGGGGATTACCAGATGTCCCAGGTCTGTGCGTGGATTTTCCTGCTTGTTCTCCGGCTGCGCGTCGGTCTGCGGGGCTGCGCGTCGAAATTACGATCTCACGGCAGGCGTCGTGTCGATTTCTCCTCTAGACTTCGATCTGCGGGGCTGCGCGTTGAAATTACGATCTCACGGCAGGCGTCGCGTCGATTTCTCCTCTAGAGGTCGGGCGGCGTTGTCCTTGCGAGGCCGTGCGTCGGATCTTCGATCGTCCCAAGAGCGTTGCGTCGATCAGCGTCGGAGTGCGGCGTTTTTCTCACCGCGAAACAAGCTGTGCGTCAAAATTTTCGGCGCACGGAGCGTCCAAGTAAAAGAGAGAAGTCTTTTTGGCCCTGAGACTTCAAGGAACAGGAGGCAAGCTCTATCCAAGCCCTTGGAGAGCACTTTCACAGCCAGACAAGAGTTCAGCAAGGCAGCAGGACAACAGCAAGGCAGCAGTCCTTTGTAGAAAGCAGACAGGTGAGTCCTTTGAGCAGCCAGGCAGTTCTTCTTGGCAGGATGTAGTTTCTGGTTCAGGTTTCTTCTCCAGCAAGTGTCTGATGAGGTAGGGCAGAGGCCCTGTTTTTTACTAAGTTGTGCCTTTGAAGTGGGGGTGACTTCAAAGAGGGTCTAAGAAATGCACCAAGCCCCCTTTCAGTTCAATCCTGTCTGCCAGAGTCCCAGTAGGCGGTGTGGCAGTCCTTTGTGTGAGGGCAGGCCCTCCACCCTCCCAGCCCAGGAAGACCCATTCAAAATGCAGATGTATGCAAGTGAGGCTGAGTACCCTGTGTTTGGGGTGTGTCTGAGGGAATGCACAAGGAGCTGTCAACTAAACCTAGCCAGTCGTGGATTGAAGGGCACAACAAGATTTTAGTGCAAAGAAATGCTCACTTTCTAAAAGTGGCATTTCTAAAATAGTAATATTAAATCCAACTTCACCAGTCAGCAGGACTTTATATTACCATTCTGGCCATACTAAATATGACTTTCCTGCTCCTTTCAGATCAGCAGCTGCCACTTCAACAGTGTATGAGGGCAGCCCCAATGTTAGCCTATGAAGGGAGCAGGCCTCACAGTAGTGTAAAAACGAATTTAGGAGTTTTACACTACCAGGACATATAACTACACAGGTACATGTCCTGCCTTTTACCTACACAGCACCCTGCTCTAGGGGTTACCTAGGGCACACATTAGGGATGACTTATATGTAGAAAAAGGGGAGTTCTAGGCTTGGCAAGTACTTTTAAATGCAAAGTCGAAGTGGCAGTGAAACTGCACACACAGGCCTTGCAATGGCAGGCCTGAGACAGGGTTAAGGGGCTACTGAAGTGGGTGGAACAACCAGTGCTGCATGCCCACTAGTAGCATTTAATCTACCTGCCCTAGGCACATGTAGTGCACTCTACCAGGGACTTACAAGTAAATTAAATAGTCAATCATGGATAAACCAATCAGTAGTACAATTTACACAGAGAGCATATGCACTTTAGCACTGGTTAGCAGCGGTAAAGTTCCCAGAGGTCAAAAGCCAACAACAACAGGTCAGAAAAAATAGGAGGAAGGAGGCAAAAAGTTTGGGGATGTCCCTGTCAAAAAGCCAGGTCCAACAAAAGGGTTCAGAGGAAGGTCAATAGGGCTATGCAGGTTTTCTGCTGGGTGCAGGATATCAAAGTTCTGACACATGAGGGGTTAAAAGAGGAGGAGCAGGTGCTTTTCCAGGATGAAGGTGTGCACCTCTCTAAAATGGGGAATGCGCATTACATGCTGGAGGTGCGTTTCTTGCTGACTAATCTGTGGGGGAAAAGATTTTGGCGTGGTGAGATGGATGGCATGGCATGAGGTGTTGCAGTGAGCTCCCTTGTGGGGCAGCAAAACGCCAATTGGGTTTGTGCTGAGTGGCAGTAGATGGGGGAGGGTGGAGAGTCAGATGCGGGCTTGTCCACCCTTCCAGGGAGGAAAAGAAGCCAGTGAAGGATGACAGACTGGGGGAGGCCCGAATCAGGTAGGGTATACAAAGAAAAGGGGGATGTGTGGGAGTGAAAGTGGAAATTTTGTGAGCGAAGGATAAGTGGTGGATTGAAGTGAGGATGTAAGAAGGGGAGTTACAAGGTTAAAGCTAAAGTTGACATTCATGTTATGGTAATTTTGACGTGTTATTAAGATAAGCAAGCCTGTCCTAATAAATGTCCTTTTACACTAAACAAGGGTGTCGGAGTCTATGTCCCGATATGGGCCCCGCGAGGAGCTGGATGCAGTCCAGTCTTTCCGTGGGAGCTCTCGGGGCAGATGTAGACAGCCAAGGTAAGGATAGGCTGGGGGAGTGGGAGTAGGAGGGTCTTAGGGTAAAGTATAAAAGGGGGTGGGGGTAATGGGTCAGCCTCTTTGGTGCTAGGAGGTCACGCTGCACTGAAGTTACCCGCCCGCCCTGCAGGTGTGATGTGGAAAGGATGGATCTGGCGTGAGTCAGTGGGTCAGGGATGGGGATAGGTTTCATGCCAGTTTTAGGGCAGGTTGCTTGGTGGGGGCAGTAGATGGGGGAGGGTGGAGAGTCAGATGTGGGCTTGTCCACCCTTCCAGGGGGAAAAAGAAGCAGGTGAAGGATGACAGACTGGTGGAGGCCCGAGTCAGGCAGGGTATCCAATGAAAAGGGGATGTGTGGGAATGGAAGTGGAAATTGGGTGAGCGAAGGATAAGTGCTGGATTGAAGTGAGGATTTAAGAAGGGGAGTTACAAGGTTAAAGCTAGGGTTGACATTCAAGTTATGGTTATTTTGACTTGTCATTATGATAAGCAAGCCTGTTCTAATAAATGACCTTTTACACTAAACAAGGGCATTGGAGTTTATGTCTTGATAAGCCGTCGTGGACGTCCGTCAACCCAGAAGCGGTGCCGGAGAGTAGAGCAAGATGCATTACAGGAAGACCGAAGAACTTTGACAGCCCCGAGGGCCATCAGAGAAGTGAAGCAGCTTGCCACACTTCTGGAGGAGCATGGCTTACCTAGGTATGCAAGCACCTACTGGGGTCTTTTTTTCTGGTGAGGTCTGGAACAAGAGGTGGGTGGTAAAATCAGTGAAAAGATTAAAAACTAATATCACATGTGAGATTGGGGAGCACTTGGTATGCGGAAATGGGTGTAAATGAAATTGATTCCCACATTAACCCTATGTAATCTACTGTGGAAGGATACCTCACCTGCATTAAGGCTCAAACAACACCGACTTTTGTAAAGTTTTCAGGAATCCATAAAGTTGCATGTTGTAAAATGGTGGGTGGGAGGAAAAGCGCACAAAAAGTGTAAAGGTCTGTGGCTTCACATGAGCACCACCTACCTATTAACCATAAGGAGGATAGGAAATAAAACCCACACAAAACACTTACCAGGGGCCTGTTTTCTTTGTTTGAGGCCTGTAACCAGTCCCGGTGGCCCTGATGTTGGAGCATCAACCATCTGCACAGGAAGTGACATCACTGGATTGCCCATCATCCCTCTACATAGGAAGTGACATCACTAGTGTCCTCTCAGCTGTACCCTGTTATCCACCACCCTCTGAGAACCTAATTAATGGCGAATATGGTGGGGATGCATGCAGCACTGCTGGCACATGAAAAGTAAGCCCATCTGTGCCGGTCCATACCTGATTACACATAGTACCACGAACCCCAATTCTCCTCCTACCCAACGCTACCCTGCTGTGCTTCTCGGTGCTCTCACCTCACTGCTGCTGCACAAAACATGGAAGGAGAATTCACATGCAGCTCCTGAAAGTTCAAAAGCATTCTTTCACAACCGCAGCCACCATTCCGGCACAAACAGCACCCCACGTGATCACACTCACATATACCAGCCACCTGCTCACACTCACACAGACCAAACACCACCAACATGACACACCACACTTGTGTGCATACTCCTCTACCCCACTCACTCAAGAAACACACTGCAAAGGTATTGGACCTACTGCACAACTATGCTCCAGACCTTGTCTTCCCCATGAAACCATGATGAAACCCAACCTCTGCACTGGACCTTGCTATAGCCATCCCTACTGTCTATAAGAGCAGCAAGCAAGACTATCAACACAAGCCCAGAGTTGGAGTGGCCGTCATGTTCAAGGATACTATCAGTTGCATCATCTAAAAGACATCACCACCATATACATGGAACACGTTATGCTTAAAATCTGCATAACAGCCAGATTCTTCCTAGGTGGAACCTTTGTATACAGACCACTAGGACCGTGTGCCAATTTCACCAGCAACATCACAGACTTTGTGTAACTGCTCATCATCAATGCCAGCACCTTGAACTTTGTCAGAGACCTCAACTTTTACACAGATGACCGCACCGAACCAAACTCTAAGGCGCCTCTAGAAAACCTTGGAAATCTTGGCTTCACCCAGCACGTTACCAAACCTATCCACACCACCGGACTCCTACTGGACCTGATTTACTTCTTTATCAGCAACATCAAAGTGGACAAGCCAGCAACTTTAACCTGAACTGACCATTCCCTTTTTCATCATACCCAACCCATACCACCACAGACTAACCACCACCAAACAGCCTGCTGCAGTTGGAAGAAAAACTCACGAAAGAGAAGTGGGCCTCTGCCCTCTCTGCGCACTTGTCCAAGCACACCAGCAATTTACGGAAAGCCTCCATGAACCTCAACAGCTGGACAACCTAGCTCCCTTTAAGCAATGGCAAGAGCCCAACCACTTGCTACACAGAGGAATTCAGGCTGATGAAACACCAATGCAAGCAACTGGAGACCAAATGGAGAACAAGTCAAGATCCTACAGATAAGGACATCTTCAAATCAGCCCTAAGACACTGCCACCAGCAGATGTGGAACACCAACTGCACAGGTCCTGCAGATCGCATCAATACTGGCACTAATAGCAGCAAGGAAATTTTTGTCATCATCATAGATTTCACTGAGACTCTTGCTGCCTACAGCATCTCCTCACTTTTGCAATAAGCATTCAGAATTCCTCTGTAAGAAAACACCTCCAACACAGCAATTTCGACCCTAAACCGGACCCTGTCACCATTACAACTTAACTTCCCATTAACGCCGAAGAACAAACCCTTACCTCATGGCCCACCATCACCACCATTTCAATTGCTGATTACCATCCACTCAAGAGCCCCTTCTGATCCCTGCTCCCACCACCCCTTCATCAAATGACTCCCACCATAGGCAAAGTATTAAAACCCATCCTGAATGCCTCCATTGACTCAGGCACATTCCTAGACACCTGGAAACATGCCACTGCTCAAAAAAACATTTGCTGACCCAGGCACGCTTTTCAACTACAGACACATCTCCCTCCTACCTTACAGGTCAAAGGTCTTAGAGAAACTAATCAATGATTCCTCATTGACTACCCCAGCAACTGCCAGATCCTCAATGCCATGCTGTCTGGATTCGGGCCCAACCACAGAACAGAAACAGAATTTATCACCGTGACAGGCAACATCCGACATCTGCATGATCCTTGACAGGGGTGACATGACAGTCCTTGCTCTCCTGAACCTCTCTTAAGCATTTGACATGGTCTCACACTCCATTCTCATCAGGTGCCTGCTTGAGATTGGCATCCAAGGACCTGCTGGATCTGCTCTGTCTTAACAGACAGAACACAAACTGTCAACTAGGGGAAGATGGAATTAGTGGAATATTTACTTCATGGAATTCCGCAGAGTTACATAAAAACTCTGTGAGATTCAGCAGAGTTCGGCAAATGGACAGAAAATGCATGTAATAGTGCAATTTAGTGCCGGTATCATGTTAGATGCTGAAAAAATGAGCATGAATGTCGCCATGCAGTGCACAAGCGTGCGTACATGTTCTTTTATGTAGCCTTCTGCTATTTTCTCCTGACTCTGTCCTGGTCCATCTCATCCAATCCACCCCATCTCATCACTTTTATTAATCTTTAATCATTCCCATCTTTCCTTCACTTCATTTATTACTTTTTGATTTTTCCTGTATGTTTTTACATTTTCTAAAAATTATAATATCAATTAATTACACATAATATATTTACTTTAATAAATATACAAAAAATACACATTATATACAATACATACATATGTGGTTTTATATATATGTAAACATAAATAACTGTGTGTACGTATTGTTTATATGTTTTTTGTGTATTTCTAAAAGTAAATATATTTTTACGTTTAATAAGTGGGCATTTTCAGTATTCATGATGTGAGTATATATATTTAATTTATATAATGTAATAATATATTTTATATGTAACATGAATATGTTAATTTATTTTAACATGTCAATTACATGTGTGTATTTAAGTAATTGTGTTTAGGTTTGTATATATATATATATATATATATATATATATATATATATATATATATATTTATTTTACATTATATTTTACATATATATATATATATATATATATATATATATATATATAGCTCTGTCTGTCTGTCTGTCTCTCTCTCTCACTCTCTCACTCCCTATATATATATAGAGAGAGAGAGATTGCCCAATGGCAGTCACCTCCCTGGTAGTTATATTTCGGTCAGCTGGTCCATAGGAAAAGGGTTTTTGTGTTGCTAATAACTTTGGCCCCGTTTGACGCATCTCCACAAAACTTTCCAAAAAGTTGCTACTTATTGACTAGTTTGTGCATGGAAAGTTTTCGTGTGATCTGTCAAGCGGGGGCTGGAAAAAAAAAGGGGGACCCCAAAATGCAAAATTCCCATGCATTTTCCAAAGACTTCTTTTAGAAGGGATACAGCTGAAACTGCTGAACGGAATTATACTAAATGTGAGAGAAAGCTAAACATTAGTCTGCAGATTATGAATTTGGTGATTTAGGGGGTCATTCTGACCCTGGCGGTCGGTGATAAAGCGGCGGCCAACCTGCCAACAGGCCAGCGGTCAAAAAAATGCAATTCTGACCCTGGCGGGAACCGCCAACACAGCCCGCCGCATTAACACTCCGACCGCCACGGCGGAACAAACAAACAGCGCGGCGGTCACCGCCAACAGCCAGGCGGCAGACAATGTACCGCCCACCGTATCACGACCCACCAATCCGCCACCTTTTCCGGGGCGGGAGCACCGCCGATAAATACACGGCGGAAACAGACATTTTCAATGGAAAACGCTCACCTCGAGCCACTCCACGCGGAATCCGGACAGAATGGAACCCGAATTGAACATCATACCTGCTCTCGTCTACCTGCTCATCTACCACGAGTACGAACTCCGGCGCAGACGTCAACGGTGAGTACTGCACTTACGACACACGGGAGGGGGGAGGAAGAAAGGTAATGGGCATACACATATGCGACCCCCCCAATATGTACACACCAATGCAGAGCAGGAAGTCACAGTGACACCACACAAAGCCCCTTTAAAAATACAATGACACAACCAAATTTGGAATAAATTTTCATGTACAAAAAAAGCACCTTGAAATAATTGAGCAACCGTGAAAAATATTTACAAAAACCAAAAAGATATACACATCAGTGTATCACTGAAGTAACAAGTCTTGCACATCCTACGAATCTAACATGTCCGTGGGCCAAGGTTCTGCGAAACAAGGGCAAAGCCCACACACGAGACCTGAGTCCTTTGGAGAGAACACTGCAGGGGCATCCGATGTCAAAACTACAGGCACCTCAGGGGGAAGGGAAGGGGGGGCCACCACAGCCACATGAGTCCACGACGCCAGATCCACGAGGAGCCACCATGCCCACTGTACCATCCTGGGGAGTGCAAAGCCACAGTCTCTCAAGTCTCTACAGTGGGTGGATTGCCCACTGTGCCATCCTGGGGAGTGCAAAGCCACAGTCTCTCAAGTCTCTGCAGTGGGTGGGTTGCCCACTGGACCATCCTGGGGAGTGCAAAGCCACAGTCTCTCAATGTCTCTACAGTGGGTGGGTTGCCCACTGTACCATCCTGGGGAGTGCAAAGCCACAGTCTCTCAAGTCTCTACAGTGGGTGGATTGCCCACTGTGCCATCCTGGGGAGTGCAAAGCCACAGTCTCTCAGGTGGATTACAGAGTCCACTGGTCAAGGAGGAGGCATGGTGGGCACAGTGAACCATAAACAGTGCCTGAGACGGCGGGACCCAGCGCAGCGGTGCATGACATGGTGATGTCCAGCGGAGCGTTGCTTGACAGGAAGGGTCCAGCGGAGCGGTGCTTGAGACGGCGGGGCCAGCGGAGCGGTGCTTGACAGGAAGGGCCCAGCGGAGCGGTGCTTGAGACGGCGGGGCCCAGCGGAGCGGTGCTTGACAGGAAGGGCCCAGCGGAGCGGTGCTTGAGACGGCGGGGCCCAGCGGAGCGGTGCTTGACAGGAAGGGCCCAGCGGAGCGGTGCTTGAGACGGCGGGGCCCAGCGGAGCGGTGCTTGACAGGAAGGGCCCAGCGGAGCGGTGCTTGAGACGGCGGGGCCCAGCGGAGCGGTGCTTGACAGGAAGGGCCCAGCGGAGCGGTGCTTGACAGGAAGGGCCCAGCGGAGCGGTGCTTGAGACGGCGGGGCCCAGCGGAGCGGTGCTTGACAGGAGGGCCCAGCGGAGCGGTGCTTGAGACAGCGGGGCCCTGTTCAGCGGTGCTCTTCTGCACGGCGGGGCCCTGTTCAGCGGTACCTGTCTTCGCGGCGGGGCCCTGTTCAGCGGTACCTGTCTTCACGGCGGGGCCCTGTTCAGCGGTGCTCTTCTGCACGGCGGGGCCCTGTTCAGCGGTACCTGTCTTCACGGCGGGGCCCTGTTCAGCGGTACCTGTCTTCACGGCGGGGCCCTGTTCAGCGGTTCTCTTCTGCACGGCGGGGCCCTGTTCAGCGGTACCTGTCTTCACGGCGGGGCCCTGTTCAGCGGTACCTGTCTTCACGGCGGGGCCCTGTTCAGCGGTACCTGTCTTCACAGCGGGGCCCTGTTCAGCGGTGCTCTTCTGCACGGCGGGGCCCTGTTCAGCGGTACCTGTCTTCACGGCGGGGCCCTGTTCAGCGGTGCTCTTCTGCACGGCGGGGCCCTGTTCAGCGGTACCTGTCTTCACGGCGGGGCCCTGTTCAGCGGTACCTGTCTTCACGGCGGGGCCCTGTTCAGCGGTACCTGTCTTCACGGCGGGGCCCTGTTCAGCGGTGCTCTTCTGCACGGCGGGGCCCTGTTCAGCCGTACCTGTCTTCACGGCGGGGCCCTGTTCAGCGGTGCTCTTCTGCACGGCGGGGCCCTGTTCAGCGGTACCTGTCTTCACGGCGGGGCCCTGTTCCGCGGTACCTGTCTTCACGGCGGGGCCCTGTTCAGCGGTACCTGTCTTCACGGCGGGGCCCTGTTCAGCGGTACCTGTCTTCACGGCGGGGCCCTGTTCAGCGGTGCTCTTGCAGTATGTCAAGGGAGTCATACCTGGCCTGGACACCCTGCTCAGTCGCCCTCCGACCGTGCTGTGTCAGGCCCCTTCGGGGAGTGAGTCCTGGGCCCTTTGGTGTCGTCCCTTGCAGCCGGGATGGGGCTTGTGGGGCCCTCCTGCTCCGCGCTCCTGGTGGTTGTCCTCTCCGCCCTGCTGTCCTTCCGCTCCTTAGATGGGGCTCTCGGGCCCTTGCCTCCCCTGGCTGCTGTGGCCGGTGAAGTGGCCGGAGTCACCTCCTTGGGGGCAGCCGTCTCTGTCCGCTCACGGCGGCCCTTCAATTTCCGGGTCCTCTTGCCTGGGGGGGGGCTGGCTGTCCCCTTGCTGCTCACCGAAGTGTTACTGCCGCCAAAGGGTGGACTCCACATGCCATGCACCACTTGCACTGTAGTAGTTGGGCTGGTGGTGGCTGAGGTGCCCTTGGGACTTTTCCCAGTTGGAGGGGGTGGGTCGGGGGAGGGAAAGAGGTCAAAAGTGGAGAGGTAATTTTTCTTGGGACCAAGGTAAGGGGTAGGAGTAGTGGTGAGAGAAGTGGAGGAAGAGGATGTGGTTGTATGAGAGCCAGGTGTGCTGTCCTTGGGTGCAGGTGACTGGGACGTAGGCTGTGGTGAGGTGGTTGGCTGTTGTTTGGGTGTCTGCCTGCGTTTATGTGTCTTGGAAGAGGGGGTGACAGACACAGTGGGAGAGGACACAGGGGACGTGTAAATGCCAGTGGGGGTGGTGACTGCAGGTGTGCGGACTGTAGTGGAGGGTTTGCTGGTGGTGGAAGAACTGGTTGATGTTGGGGTGCAGTCAGGTGTGAGTGTAGACGTCACAGGGAGGGAGGAGGGAGACGAGGAGGACGGGGACACAGAGGTGGTAGTGACTGTTGATATATCTGCATCTGTGTGTTGCTTGGGTGAATGCTTGTGTTTTCTGTGGTGCTTATGTTTGGATGAGCTGGCCTTGGGTGTTGAGGTGTGTGCAGGCTGGTCTGATGGTGTGGATGGGATAGGTTGAGGTACAGGAGACAGAGAAAGGGTGGAGGCAGATAGAAGAGGGAGACTGGAGACAGGGACAATGGCTGCCGTCAGTGCTGAGGCCAGAGCAGTGAACGCTCGTTGATGGGCAGCCTGACCCGAATGAATGCCCTGATGCATTGCTCCGATGCACCTCCCTTTCCACCCCCTGGATGGCATTCAGAAGGGTAGTCTGCCCAACAATGACCGTCCTCACCAGGTCAATGAGCTCCGCACTGAGGGCAGCAGGGGTAACAGAGGCAGGGGCTGAGGTGCCTGGGGCGAAGGAGACGCGCGCCTTCCTGGCCGAGCAGGCACGGAGCGAAGACTGAGGGGCTGCTGGGAGGGCGGTGCTGGTGCGCTGGGTGGCGGCTGTACCTGTTGTTGCGGGGGGCACAGATGGTGCCGCCCCCGCTAGGGAGCTCCCAAACGAGGACGTGTCCGTGTCGCTGGTGTCTCCACCGGCCCCCGTTGTGGTGCTCCCCTCGCCCTCCGGATCACTGGTGCCCTCGGTGTCTGTGTCAGTGCCCACCGGGGCCTGGTGACCTGCAGCTCCCTCCTGCTCCGACGCCAAATCTCCTCCGCCTGATGATGCTAAAACACAAGAAGACAAAGATTTAGGGTGGGGGGAGAAATTAAACAAAGTTGAGTGCATGCCTTAGCAATACCCTTTGCGGAGAGGACAGACACAGGTGCCTCGTGCACTAAGTCGCGAACTTGGGGTACACTACTCAGTACTTCTGACTAGGCAAACAGGTCTAGGGACAACACACGCGCACATGTGTGATGCTGGAGCATGGGTAGCTGCACTTGGCACCCTACAGAGGTGGGGGGCGGGGGCACAGGGCCATGCCTAAGGGAGCGGACTACACTACAGAGAGCGCCCGGGCCTAATGTCACCCACAGCCCTCCTCCCCCACCCAGACACCTCCAATGCGCATACAGATAGGAGAATGTGCGGATACTCACCCCCTTGTGTCTGCTGTGCTGTCCTCAAGCGCCCATCCAAATTAGGGTAGGCCACCGCCAGGATCCGGGACATCAGGGGGGTCATGGTGCGACTGGCACCCCTCCTAGGTCGGGAGGCCATCCCCAGCACTGTTTCTGCGGTCTTCCTCATTCCGCGGCGGATGTCCTCCCACCTCTTGCGGCAGTGGGTGCCCCGTCTGTTGTGGACCCCCAAGTTCCGGACTTCCTCGGCGATGGCACGCCAAATATCGATTTTCTGGTGGGCGCTCACCTGTTTGACATGTACAGGGTGGGAAAGAGAAACCGTCACATATCTGCATGTTTGGAGTACATGCCCCCCCCTCCCCAACCTTGTCATGGTTCCCATTCTCTCATCTGTCGTGCGTTGCACTCCCCATTCCCTCCACACCCCACCAACTTACATCCCCCCCCTCCACACAGGCATAACCCATTCAATGTGCACTGAGTGTACTCACCTGTTGGTCTGGAGGACCGTAGAGTTGCGCATACTGGGGGAGGACCCCGTCCACGAGCTTCTCCAACTCTTCTGAACTGAAGGCGGGGGCCCTTTCACCAGTAGCAGCAGCCATTGTCACTTCCAGACCGAGTTCACAGCAGCACTTGCAGTATAGGTCCTCTCCTGTGGATGATCAGGTCTCGAATGATTGAGCAGATAGAAAATGGCGGTCACGCCCGCGGCGGTGCGTACCGCGGCGGTGCGTCCCGCGACCGCCGGCGCACATCGTCATTGGCTCCTGAAACCCATAGGCTTCAATGTTAACCAATGCGTCTTCGCACAGCGGTCTTCGACCGCCTACCGCCACGGTGTGCCCCGCCAGCGCAGTGACCTCACATCCCATTGTCCCACTTCACAGGTCAGGCATCGGCCATTTCAAGGGCCCACATGGCTTAATTTCTAATGCGTCACACAGGCCTAGGCCTTGCAATGGCACACATACAAACATATCAAACCATACATTTACCTGTACTGTGCAAGCTGTGTTGTACGTACCTGTGAGTGGATTGACTCTGTACTCCATATTCTCCTTCCTAGGCACCGTCCGCTGGGACTAGCGATGAGAAGGAGGAATCCTCGCGTGTACCGGCCGCTGGTGGACCTGTCCACAATGGAAGAACGCAACATAATACTACGATACCGACTTGACCGAGCCTCCATCCATGAACTGTGTGCCCAGCTGGAGCCAGCCCTGATGTCCCCCATCCGCCAACCCACAGGAATTCCCCCTCTAGTGCAGGTTCTGTCTGTCCTCCATTTCTTTGCAACTGGCTCATTCCAGACAACAGTGGCCATGTCATCTGGGATGTCTCAGCCTATGTTTTCCAAGATCTTATCCAGAGTGTTGTCTGCCCTGATGAAACTCATGCGGAGCTACATCATTTTCCCAGAGGAGGGTGATTTGCCTACAGTGAAAGCTGATTTGTATGCCCTTGGACACATCCCCAACATCATTGATGGGACCCATGTGGCTTTAGTCCCCCCAAATGACGATGAACAGGTGTACAGGAACAGGAAGAATTACCATTCAATGAATATCCAGGTGGTCTGTTTGGCTGACCAGTACATCTCCCATGTAAATGCCAAGTTCCCAGGGTCAGTGCATGACGCGTATGTTATGCGAAATAGCAGCATTCCCTATGTGATGGAACAGCTACAGAGACAGCGTGTGTGGCTAATAGGTGACTCTGGTTACCCCAACCTGCCGTGGCTATTGACCCCAGTGAGGAATCCCAGGACCAGGGCAGAGGAACGGTACAATGAGGCCCATGGGCGTACTAGGAGGGTGATTGAGCGAACCTTTGGGCTCCTGAAGGCCAGGTTTAGGTGCCTGCATATGACAGGTGGATCCCTAATGTACTCACCAAAGAAGGTGTGCCATATCATCGTGGCGTGCTGTATGCTCCACAACCTGGCTTTGCGACGCCAGGTGCCTTTCCTGCAGGAGGATGGTCCAGATGGTGGTGTTGTAGAAGCCGTGGAGCCTGTGGAGAGTGAAGAGGAGGAAGACTCTGAGGACGACACAGACAATAGGGACAGAGTGATACAACAGTATTTCCAGTAACACACAGGTAAGAATCACCCACGCCATTTCACAATTGCTTATAGCCTCCTGCATCTGTACTTTCTGTAGTTCCCCACAGATGTTTTTCATAAATTTTTGCCTTTCCCTTCCCTTCTCAGTGCTGTCTGACTCAGTACCTGACTTCTGCTTGGTTCGCCCATGAAATACAGCGTATTGACATTGGTATGTTGTCATGACTAATTGACAGAACAGAAATCGAACAGTAATATGTCATACATTTGTTAATAATACAGCATGACTCAAAACAGATTTGTGTGCAAAATGTGATTTATTTACAGTGCTAGATATCGGTACATGTGATTCTAAGGGTGATGGGTGGGGGTGGAGGAATATCCATGGCAGAGTCCAGTTCTCAGTCTCACAGGTGCATTGTCCTTTTGCCTGTGGAAGGATGGAGCATAGGCAGTTCATGGTTGGACAGGGTGGCAATGTGGGACAGTGGGAAGACTTGAGGGGGTATGTCCTGCTGGCGGGGGTCTTGACATCCTACTCTGTCTTTTTTTTTGGTCTCAGGCTCCTCTTACGGGGTGGTTGTTCTTCAGCAGTAGGTGGGGTTCTGGGGGGCTGTTGAGGTGTTGGGACCTCCTGTCCACTAGCGCCGGCGGAGGTGGTAGGCTGTTCCTGGTCCGGGCTAGTGACAGGGGCCCTGTGTGGTGCACCATGGTCCCGCAACGCGTCCTCTATCCTGTGGAGGGCCAGGACGATGGTCCCCATTGCGGTCCCGATGATTCTCAGCTCCTCCCTGAACCCCATGTAGCGTTCCTCCTGCTGTGCCTGGATCTCAGTGAACCTGGCCAGTACCGTCGCCATCGTTTCTTGGGAGTGGTGGTATGCCCCCATGATGGTGGTGAGGGCCTCTTGGAGAGTGGGTTCCCTGGGCCTCTCCTCCCCCCCCTGTCGCACAGCAGCCCTCCGAGCTGCCCGGTTTCCCCCGGCCTCTGTCCCCTGGACGGTGTGCCCGCTCCTACTGCCCCCAGGTCCCTGTTGTTGTTGGGGTGTTGGGTTAGCCTGGGTGCCCTGTAGTGGCAGACACACCGCTGATTGAGCTGTCCTAGAGACAGAGGCATGGGCCCGCTGGGTGGGAGCTGTGCTGGTGTTGGCAGAGGGGGTCGGGTCTGGTGTGGCCTGTGGCTGCCTGAGGGGAACCGACTGCCCAGAGGTCCCCGATGGTCCGGGCTGGTCATCAGGTTCACTGTCGACAGAGCTGCTATCCTCAGTGTGGGCCTGTTCCGGTGGTGGGATGGACAGTTCTGGACCCTCCTGGCTGGTGTGTTGTCGTTCGGGTCCTGCATGGGGTAAGAGAGTTTGGTTATTGTTTCTGTGTGTGCAATAGCGTGCGTGTTATGGGTGCCCTTGTCCCCCAGTGCAGGCATTCCCTTGAGGGAGGTGTTGTGAGGGTAGTTAGTGGGGGGGGGGTTAGTGCAGTGGTCATGCTTAGGTGATGGGTGCCCATGATTTGTGTTGGCATGCAGGAGTTGGTGTTGGGATGGGTGGGTTGTGCTGGTGAGACATTGTCAGGGAGGATGTGTGCTGGGGGGTTGGGGGTGAGGGTGGGGGTGTGGGTTGGCATGCTGGTGTGGTGGGGGGGATATAGTAGTTGAGATTGGACTTACCAGAGTCCATTCCTCCGGCTACTCCTGCGAGGCCCTGAGGATGCAGGATGTTCAAGACGTCTTGCTCCCACGATGTGAATTCGGGAGGGGTGGGTGGGGGTCCGCCGCCATCTTCTGGACCGCGATGTTGTGCCTGGAGACCATCGATCGGACCTTCCCCCGTAGGTCGTTCCATCTTTTGCGTATGTCCTCCCTATTCCTGGGATGCTGTCCCACCGCGTTGACCCTGTCCACGATCCGCTGCCATAGCTCCGCCTTCCTAGCTATACTGGTGTGCTGCACCTGCGAGCCGAAGAGCTGGGGTTCCACTCTTAGGATTTCCTCCACCATGACCCGGAGTTCTTGGTCCGAAAAGCGTGGGTGCCTTTGGGGTGCCATGGGGTGGTGTGGGTGAGGTGTGGGGTGGTGTATGTGATGATGAGTATGTTGGTGAGTGGTGCTTTGTGCTACTATGTGGTGTGTGTGATGGTGTAGTGTGCCTCAGTGTGTCTTGCTTTGGATTGTCTGCTGTGTCTCTCTCTCCTTCTCTCAGTAATTATGGTCGCAGGGGTTTGTGGGTGATGTGGGTGTGTGTTTTATAGTTGGTTGATTGTGTGGGAGTGGTGTGTGTATGTGTATCAGGTGTGTGTATTTCAAATTGTCCAATGTGGCTGTGTTTTGGTGCTGTGTGTGTATTCTGACCGCGGCGGTGTGTAGCGCCAATGGAATACCGCGTTTGAATGACCGCCGTGTGGATTCGTGGGTCGTAATGGCATGGGCGTATTTCTGTTGGCGTGACGGTGGAGGTTTGGGCATCTCCAGTTTATCGCTGCCCGCTGATGTGGCGGGCTGCAGTGGAGGACGGAATTTTGGAGGTTTGGCCGTTGTGGGTCAGAATGACCGTGGCGGTTAACCGCGGCGGTGTTATGGCGGTCTTCTGACCGGCGGTAAGGGCCTTTTACCGCCGAGGTCAGAATGACCCCCTTATTGTGCATCCGATAAGCAGTTTTTTTTTAGAAGTTCAGGGTCAGAAATATTTTGAATATCTAAACAGTTGGGTCCGTGAGGGACTCGAGAGACTCTTGCAGGAGCACCAGTTCAAAATTGGAGCATTCTTATTGGTCCAGGGAGTTGTATTACCACTGGGCCAATTTGCTCCCGATTGGCTGCCATCAACATCAAAAAATGTTGCTGGGAGCCATTAAAGAACTCATGAATTTACTCTCTTATCCTGAAGCTAAAAAGAACAAGATAACATAAGAGGGAAGAATAAGGATAGCCTGCTCCCCTAGGTCCCATGGTGGGGACCCAGGGTGACCCTCCCTGGGGCTTACAATGAAACAAAACCTGCAATTTGTGTTGCGATCCTTTGGGACTCACATGGGAAAAAAAAGAAAATGGCAGCCAGGGCCACATTCCATAAGTGGAGGGGGACACAAGGTCCACCTCCCTGAGGTGCCAAAGCCCCAGGGACCCCATACCATGGGTCCAATTTTATTAATTAAAGGGAGGGGGGCTGCACGGCCATTAAAGCCCCAGGTGAGGGAGGCCACATGGGCCCCTCCCCTTTAAAATAAAACTCTACCAGGCTGGATGGGGTCTCCAAGGCCTTTGTTTATTAAAGAAACAACACATAAGCTATGCCTATTTGGCCTCACCTCTTCCATGATAGTAGTATGCAACGGTGTTCCTGTCATTTTCAAGGCTGATGCACAGTATGTTTTCTCTACAACTGCATGTTGTAAAACGATCTTAAATCCTTGCTATTGGTGAATGCATTGTTGATTTATTGGCACACAGTCTCTTCAATAGTGAATGTCCATGAAGAGTGGGTTCTTTATTGTTATTTCCTGGTCTGAGAGAAGAGCCACGGTTTTCCCTTTTAATTGTTGATGAGTATGAAAAGGTGCCAAATCCCTACAAGCTCCACACATATGGCCCCACCCCTTCCATGTTAGTATTATGCAATAGAATGCCCACCATTTTCCAGGCTAATGGCCAGTGTGTTTTCTCTACAATTTCACATTGAAAATTGTTCTGAAATCCTTGATGGAGCTGAATACGTTGTTGAATCACTGGAGCGCAATCTCCTCTGTAGTGACTGTTCAAGGTGAGTGGGTTCTTTTTTCGTCACCTGGTCTGAGGACCGAGTCCATGGTTCTCCCTTTTAATTGCTGCTGAGTATGCAAAGACTCCAAATCACCTACAAGTTCTGCCCATTTCACCCTGCAACCTTCACATTATCAGTAAGCAATGGTGCTGGCTTAGGGTGATTAGGCCACAGGGCCTGGCCACAGGCCATACCCTGTGGCCCCCCCTCTGCTGTGTACGGCCAAAGGGCATGCACAGTGTAGGGTTGTTTGCCTGTGGGGGTTTGCCTCAGGGTCTAGCTGCATGCCCTGCGGACAACTCACTGCTACACAGAGCCAAAGACTGTGCTCGGTTGGGAGTTGGCTTTCTGTCTGGTAATAAAATATTGCTTTATGTTAAAAAAAACCATAGAAATTCATTAAAAAAAAGTCAAATTATAGTTAGGTGTGATAAAAAGATATGTTTCTGTTTTTACAAAAACACCTTAGAAATTCCCTGAAGAAAACAAAAAAAGCCAAAGATTAAAGTCATGTTATAGTGAGGTGAATATGTCAGTGACAACATCATTTTGAACTAAAAACAATGAAATTCACCAGTTATAGTTAGTAGAGCTAACTATAACTTGCACCTCGCCATGCACTGCTAATGACTTCACATATTACATCACTCATGACATGTTCTATGACATAATTTAAGACATCACTGATACCTATTTGTTCAGTGAATATAGATATAGTGAGTGCTGCCTAATACCAACGCAGGCACCCTTGCACAGCGGTGCAAAGGTGCCATGTTACAACCTGGATTGTTCTTGTTTTGTGCAAAAAAGGGCACCTTCTTTTACAAAAACTATTTGTAGAGGTTTCTTCCTCTTTCTAAATGTACTGCAGTGTAAGGCAGCACACTTTGAAAGAGAGAAATACACATATTTTTTCTTGTTGCACACACCTATACCGGGAAGGCGTATCTCTTTGACGCATTCCCACGTTTACCAGTGATGGAAAATCTGTGAATGCCCCAAAATACTATACATGGCTGGATGTGTAGGAACACCTCCTCTCAGTTTCCATCCATGTAACGCGGAACATCTTCCCGGCACAGAGTAAAAACAGCAACTTGCACTGCCTTACTATGTTACTCCAGATTAATCAAGCCATGCAGGGCCAAGCAAGGTAGCTTGCATGGCTTGGTAAATATCACTTACGGATTTGCGTTGGCAAGGAGGCACAAGGGCAACATAAAAACCCTTGGTAAATCTGGGCCCTGGTTTCCAGAGTAATGGTGCATGGTGCCAGTCTGACAGGGAAGGTATGGGACAGTAGGAGTGGAGTGGATGCCAAGTGAATGATACTCCCAGGATTGTGTTCCAGTCTGAGTCAAGTGTTCGTTTGGGCTGATTAAATGGATGTCACTATTTCAATAGTAGTATATCAGGGGTATTTGCATCCCAATTCAGTCCCAATCTTCCTGATGTGCAGTCCGCAAAGGGAGGCACATTTGGTGGCATATTTATACTTGTTTTGCGCTGAAGTTGCATCATTTTTTTTTTTACGCAAATTTGGTGCAAAACTAACTCCATATTTATACTTTGGCGCTAGACCCATCTAGCGCCAAAGTTATGGAGTTAAAGTCATTTTTTGAACGTGGAAACCTACCTTGCGTCAATGAGATGCAAGGAAGGCGTTCCTGTGCAAAAAACGACTCGAGGGCCTTAGCGCCATATTTATCCCATGCTAAAATCACACACGGGGAGGAGGGGTCAAATAACAGCCTAAAGCTTGCTTTGCACCATTATTTAACGCCTGGATCAGGGCAGGCGTTAGGGGACCTGTAGGACTATTTCCATGGTGGACCACCATGGAATAAGCCCACAGGTGCTCTTCTCAGGCCCCAGAGACATCCCCACCCTTCCAGAGGGACATCGGAGGATGAGGGACCCCATCCCAGGTAAGTAGAGGTAAGTACAGGTAAGTATTTTTTTTAAGTGCCATTGTGGGCCCTAAAATGGGCCCCCCTACCTGGCACTGGGTGCAATGGCCATGCCCAGGGGACCCTGGTCCCCTGTTCTGACCATTGGGGTGGTGGGAATGACTCCTGTCTTTTCTAAGTCAGGAGTCAAGTGGTATGGATGTTTTTGCGTCAGAAAATGACGCTAGGCTGGCTAATCTGGCAAATAATATGGGTGCACTATGTTTTTTAGTCTAGGCGCACAGACCATCAGTGTAGCCACCAGTCCCAGACTACCAGGGACAGAGGAGGAAGCCCAGCTGATCGACGGAGGGGGAGCAATCCTAGAGATGGCAGGGACAAGTGGTAAGCCACCTTGCTTTCCTATTAGCAATACTTTATTTGCTAAGTGAGGCAGATATCCTACCCATTACCTACCTGCCCACGCCATTTCACCACCTAAAACTGCAGCCCAGTGTAATTCGAAGCAGCAGGGTAGGCGTTGAAATGTCCCTTTGCTTCAGTTAACAGTGAGGCACAAAGTCTGCAATGCATACAAACCAAAGACATGGTGTGTTTCTAGGTGCCCATTCAGTTACCTACTACTACTTCACTTAATCATTCTTTCTTTCTTTCTCAGCCTATCCAAAAATGTAATTCCATTCTCAGCATATGCCGTATTTTTCTGCCCAAGTGACTTATATTTCATGGCTTCAATTAATGGATTTACTGTTTACATTTTTACCTTTCGTCCAACAATGTGAATGAGCAAAAGCATACTACATGATAAGTGACTCCCAAACATTCCATAGCTAAATCTCTACCTACCCCAATCCTTATAACGTACCTCCCTGTAAACTAAATGTTCTCATTGCCAAGTGATGTTATTTGTTAAAAATAATTTGTAGTGGAGGGCAGGGTGTAATGTGGGACTAAAGACCTGATTAGAATTTGGTAGATGGGATACTCTGTGACAAATGTGATAATTAAAATGTATTTGGTTTGCTGCACCATTTATATTCTATGCATGGTCTACTGTAATATGGTGGATGGGATGTCTGTTATCCACCATGTGTGTGATGGACTATCCCATCTCCCAGCCCCTAAGTTTGGATCCAGGGAAGAATTGAAGAGGGAGTAGGAGAAAAGCAGGGCGATTAGAATTAATGATAATAAGTTATTATTTAATAACATGCCACTAAAAATGCCCCAAAAACAAGCTGCTGCATAGTAGTAGACCTGCCAGCATGGCCCCATTAATGTTACAGATATGGTCAAGAAATTATGCAGCATATATATGCCTTACTCATCAATGACAATGAATGCATGTATTAATACATGTAAAGTGTCTGTTCAGTTTCACTATGAAATCCTTTAAACTAAAGTCACTTTTTGATTATGTTAGCGGTCTGGCTTCAGTCCTTGCAGTGACGGCTATGGCATTATGTGATGCATTTGTGGGAAAAACTTTACCCTGTGACTAATTACATCAAAATTACATTCCAATGCCCCTAGGGGACTGGCAATGTTCTGCTTCTGTGCCACTATAGACAGTATAAGCAAGTGCTCACACTTTCTTGATATAGCTCCTCGTGCCGCTGGAGCTAGCCAGCAGCAACCATCCTAGCGGGAGATAGCCACCTGGCTGCAACACCAAAAGTTGGAGGCCATGGCTGCAGAATACCACCAGCTGGTTGCCTTGAGAAAGAAAATGAGGTGGCATGGTCCTCCGATTCCTTGGGCCACCAGCCAGGCCTGCCGTCAACCCAGCCATGCCACCCTGTGCTGCCTGCAGCCAGTTCCAATGATCCCCGGAACACTACTAGCACCCCCTCTTCATTGCTAACTTCCGACCACCTTCTCCATTGCATCCTACATGAGTTAGCGCTTCACAGTTCTGGGCATCAGAACCTGGCCCAGGAGGTGGAGGATTTATACAGGTATTTTAAATACAATAGGTCTCGCATTTTGTGAGTTAGCGCTATTGGCATTGTAAATTTCGAACTGGACTTTTCTTGCCACATAAATTGGTCAACCCTGCTTCATAATTTGATCTTTTCCCGCCATGTTTTGGTGGTCACTAGCGGCTACTGACATCAGAAATCACAAGCCCGTGAGGAGGGACGAGAAGATGACTGTACTACCCGGCGTTGTGTAAACGTCTGAACAGAAATTAGAAAATATGGCTGGAAAAGTATCTTTTTTTATGTTAACAGAATGAAAAGTCTTGCAAGAGTTATTGCCGCTTATTTCAACAAGGCTCTAATGAAGCTAACAATAGCAGAGCAACCTGAGATGAGAAAAAATGAGATAAAAAATGCCCTGTGTGCGGATGTCATGGGGGCTGGCAGGGAGGGGCTTTGGAGAGAGAGACATCAGATGTGAGGCTCTGCAAGTTTCACATCATTGCTTCTAGGTTCAGCTACATTGCACGAAAAAGGGCATATCGTGGCTTCCATGAGCAGTGAACTAAATGTGTAGCCACCGGGTGTTTCTTTTGTAAAATAGACCTATTTTAAATATTACATAAACATGTGCAAAACATCTACAGAGGAATTAACAGGCTCAAGCACCAAATAATTTCTCTTTAAAACATAAGCTTACTTCAAGATTAGATCAACGTGCATGTGCTGAGCTGTACTGAAAGAACATTAATCAACAGACGCTGGGCAGTGGGAAATAACATTAAAAAAACAAAGCCTAGGGGTTAAATTTTATTGAAGATTTTTTGGAGGAGCAAATGTTTCAGGATCCAGAGGTAAACGAGGACAGCACTGGAATAAAGCCGACGAACAGAATGCTGCAATATAAAAGCAGGCAGCTACCAGCCTTAAACATCCACAGTGAAAAGGGTGCAACAAAGAACTAACAAAAGTAGTCCATCCCAGCAACACTAAAGAAACCAAAGTGGAATAATACAATAGTTGGTCACTTTACTGAAACAGAAAAAGGATGGAGAAAAAGGCAGAACTGACCACTAGCAGGCAGTGACACTGCAACCAACAAATGAAATTGCTTTGAGCCATAAGAAGTATACTAAAAGTATACAATAGGTCAAACGCTTACACTCGACCTGAAAAGGACATGGATTCCTTTAAAAGCCTTTTTAATTGAACTTTTTTTGGTGAGAAGGCCTGTTGTGGGTAGAAAGGATGGAAAGGGACTTGGGGAAACGGTCAAAGGAACAGTTGAGGTTTTGCTTGGGGAGGAGGGGTGCCTGTTGTGGGGGGAGAGGGTGGCAAGGGGAGTTGGTGAAAGGGTTAAAGGGACATATGGGGTTTTATCTTAGAGAGGGGGTGGGCCTGTTATGTGTGGAGAGGGTGGGAATGGAGCTGGGGAAAGGGTTAAAGAGACATTTGGGGGTTTTTCCATAGGGAAGGAGATAGGCATGTTGTTGGGTGGCAAGGGAGGGTTTTGTTTGTTAAAGAAATAAATAGGCTTTTCTACGTCTTTAGTAAATGTTTTTGCATTGATAGTTAATGTAGCATTGTGTTTTAGTGATGAGAGCAAGATGAGAAGCTGTCCTTTGAAATTATCATACATCATGCTGTACATCATACTGTACATCCACTTTTCCATCTAGATCTTCCCTACCTGAAGCCCTTTGCTATGGAATTATTTTTTAGTAAGTTCCTTCCTCTTCCTGCAGTCCAGTATACTTGATACCAATTATGTTTACTTCATTGCCTGATGAGGTTTGCAGCACCCAGCCAAATGACAGCGATATTCTATACTAATTAGCTACTGCCCTTGTCCTACCCTCTGTAACTGTCAACCACTAATGGGATCTATCAGCAACATACTCAGAAATTTCAATCTTATCTCTCCTTCCGAAGAACAGGTTCACTAGTACGAAGTTCTTAACTGGTTCTTACCTGAATAGATTAAGTGATGTCTGCTACCTCTCTCAATCTTTCCAAACCTTATTGCAGAGTTTCCCAAATGACCTTCTTGATGCAGGTGGTAGTAAGGGGTTAGCGCTAACAGGGACATCTCAAAATGAGGTCCCACCTATTCTGAATGATGCTTGCAAGGTGAACTCCAACTGTAGGATTAATCAGAAGGATTATCCATCACAAGCACCTAGACTGAAAGAAAACACAGAGTCAGTGTATAATCCAAGACTGAGACCACCATGACAAAAAAGTCATACAAACACAACTATCAGTGGTAAGCAATCTGGGGAACTAGTATGTCAAGTATTAAAAATGAAAACTAAACTTAAATAAACTTCGAGTCAGGACTCAGGAGAAGGTTACTTCATGTTGCTTAACTTTAGTAAGCAGCAAAAGGCCTAATTCACAAAAGTAAAGTAAGTATCACATTTGATGTTATTTTACTCTTGCAGTGTAAGTTTATGACTAGTAACATTTCCATTATTAACTTTACTTTATGAGTAGTAACTTTGCAAGTAGTAAGTAAGTAACTTCTATTATTTGAAAAGGAGTTACTACTAGTAATTAGTAACTTCAGTTATATCATTGTTGGTAGTTCAGTTACACTTCAAGAGTAAACTTACACAAAAAGTGTAACCTTACCTTTGTGAATCAGTCAACAGTGCACACTAGTACTACCTATACTGACACAGACTTTTTTCACTATGATGTTGATTTCTCTTCTATGCCTGGGTGTGTAGTAAGGCTGGTATGAGTTACTATTCAGTTATGAAGATCCTGTAACAGTTGGCATTGCTTTGTAATGGTCTGGTTGGTTAGTATGCCTCTTGTGAAGCAGCTGTACATACATGCTGTGGGAGAGGGCATTGGTGTACTACAGTCTACTGTGTGATGGTCTCATAGGTGTCAGGAAGGAGCCATATGAACAAATGTCTGACCATGCTCATAATCTGGGAGGAGGTGGAGTTGATATTGAAATTATGAAGTCACATGGTGTAGTAAGTTGGCTCTGTATGTGCTATTTCAAAGTAAGGAATAGCATGCACAGAGTCCAAGGGTTCCCCTTAGAGGTAAAATAGTGGTAAAAAGAGATAATACTAATGCTCTATTTTGTGGTAGTGTGGTTGAGCAGTAGGCTTATCCAAGGAGTAGTGTTAAGCATTTGTTGTACATACACATAGGCAATAAATGAGGTACACACACTCAGAGACAAATCCAGCCAATAGGTTTTGTTATAGAAAAATATCTTTTCTTAGTTTATTTTAAGAACCACAGGTTCAAATTTAACATGTAATATCTTGTTTGAAAGGTATTGCAGGCAAGTACATTAGGAACTTTGAATCATTTCAATTGCATGTATACTTTTCAAGTTATTCACAAATAGCTATTTTAAAAGTGGACACTGCAATTTTCACAGTTCCTGGGGGAGGTAAGTTTTTGTTAGTTTTACCAGGTAAGTAAGACACTTACAGGGTTCAGTTCTTGGTCCAAGGTAGCCCACCGTTGGGGGTTCAGAGCAACCCCAAAGTTACCACACCAGCAGCTCAGGGCCGGTCAGGTGCAGAGTTCAAAGTGGTGCCCAAAACGCATAGGCTATAATGGAGAGAAGGGGGTGCCCCGGTTCCAGTCTGCCAGCAGGTAAGTACCCGCGTCTTCGGAGGGCAGACCAGGGGGGTTTTGTAGGGCACCGGGGGGGACACA
This sequence comes from Pleurodeles waltl, assembly GCF_031143425.1. Taxonomy (NCBI): domain Eukaryota; kingdom Metazoa; phylum Chordata; class Amphibia; order Caudata; family Salamandridae; genus Pleurodeles; species Pleurodeles waltl. The sequence continues at coordinate 982,088,333 of NC_090449.1, forward strand.
AGCCCACACAGAAATTTCACCCTCAGCGGCGCGGGGGCGGCCGGGTGCAGTGTTAGAACAAGCGTCAGGTTCGCAATGGAAGTCAATGAGAGATCAAGGGATCTCTTCACCGCTGCAGGCAGGCAAGGGGGGGCTTCCTCGGAGAAACCTCCACTTGGGCAAGGGAGAGGGACTCCTGGGGGTCACTTCTGCAGTGAAAGTCCGGTCCTTCAGGTCCTGGGGGCTGCGGGGGCAGGGTCTTTTCCAGGCGTCGGGACTTAGGTTTCAGAGAGTCGCGGTCAGGGGAAGCCTCGGGATTCCCTCTGCAGGCGGCGCTGTGGGGGCTCAGGGGGGACAGGTTTTGGTACTCACAGTCGTAGAGTAGTCCGGGGGTCCTCCCTGAGGTGTTGGTTCTCCACCAGCCGAGTCGGGGTCGCCGGGTGCAGTGTTGCAAGTCTCACGCTTCTTGCGGGGAGATTGCAGGGTTCTTTAAAGCTGCACCTTTGGATAAAGTTGCAGTCTTTTTGGAGCAGGTCCGCTGTCCTCGGGAGTTTCTTGTCGTCGTCGAAGCAGGGCAGTCCTCAGAGGATTCAGAGGTCGCTGGTCCCTTTGGAAGGCGTCGCTGGAGCAGAGTTCTTTGGAAGGCAGGAGACAGGCCGGTGAGTTTCTGGAGCCAAGGCAGTTGTTGTCTTCTGGTCTTCCTCTGCAGGGGTTTTCAGCTAGGCAGTCCTTCTTCTTGTTGTTGCAGGAATCTAATTTTCTAGGGTTCAGGGTAGCCCTTAAATACTAAATTTAAGGGCGTGTTTAGGTCTGGGGGGTTAGTAGCCAATGGCTACTAGCCCTGAGGGTGGGTACACCCTCTTTGTGCCTCCTCCCAAGGGGAGGGGGTCACAATCCTAACCCTATTGGGGGAATCCTCCATCTGCAAGATGGAGGATTTCTAAAAGTTAGAGTCACCTCAGCTCAGGACACCTTAGGGGCTGTCCTGACTGGCCAGTGACTCCTCCTTGTTATTCTCATTATTTTCTCCAGCCTTGCCGCCAAAAGTGGGGGCCGGGGCCGGAGGGGGCGGGCAACTCCACTAGCTGGAGTGTCCTGCGGTGCTGTGACAAAGGGGTGAGCCTTTGAGGCTCACCGCCAGGTGTTACAGCTCCTGCCTGGGGGAGGTGTTAGCATCTCCACCCAGTGCAGGCTTTGTTACTGGCCTCAGAGTGACAAAGGCACTCTCCCCATGGGGCCAGCAACATGTCTCTAGTGTGGCAGGCTGCTGGAACTAGTCAGCCTACACAGACAGTCGGTTAAGTTTCAGGGGGCACCTCTAAGGTGCCCTCTGGGGTGTATTTTGCAATAAAATGTACACTGGCATCAGTGTGCATTTATTGTGCTGAGAAGTTTGATACCAAACTTCTCAGTTTTCAGTGTAGCCATTATGGTGCTGTGGAGTTCGTGCAAAACAGACTCCCAGACCATATACTCTTATGGCTACCCTGCACTTACAATGTCTAAGGTTTTGTTTAGACACTGTAGGGGTACCATGCTCATGCACTGGTACCCTCACCTATGGTATAGTGCACCCTGCCTTAGGGCTGTAAGGCCTGCTAGAGGGGTGGCTGACCTATACTTGCATAGGCAGTGAGAGGCTGGCATGGCACCCTGAGGGGAGTGCCATGTCGACTTACTCGTTTTGTTCTCACTAGCACACACAAGCTGGCAAGCAGTGTGTCTGTGCTGAGTGAGAGGTCTCCAGGGTGGCATAAGACATGCTGCAGCCCTTAGAGACCTTCCTTGGCATCAGGGCCCTTGGTACTAGAAGTACCAGTTACAAGGGACGTATCTCGATGCCAGGGTCTGCCAATTGTGGATACAAAAGTACAGGTTAGGGAAAGAACACTGGTGCTGGGGCCTGGTTAGCAGGCCTCAGCACACTTTCAATTGTAAACATAGCATCAGCAAAGGCAAAAAGTCAGGGGGCAACCATGCCAAGGAGGCATTTCCTTACACATGGTGAGGTAGGTATCAGGGATAAGGGACAGGTTTCTGGTATGGTTGGAGTTTGAGGGGGTTGGGCCTAGTCATGTGGGCAATCAGGGTGAGGTCATGTTGAATAATATCAGCACCACCCTTTTGTGAGGTTGAGTATGACCTGACCCATTACTCTCACACAATGTCAGCTATGTTGGTCAATGGCACAATGTAACAACTGTTGGTGGTATTGGGGTCTACTAAGAGTTTTTGTATGATCTGGGTGTCATCAGTATAAGAGATGATCTAGAGTCGTTAGGTCTAAATTATGAGTGCCAGAGGAGTCATATACAAGTTCAAGAGAGTGGGGATGAGTGAAAAGATTTACCAGACTCTGCAGATGAGCTCATTGGGTTCTGAGGAAATTGAGTGAGCTTAAGCTGTTGCTTACTTCCAAGTGAAATGCTGGCTATGCCCTTCAGAGATGGTACTCAGTGTCTACTGTTGTGTGGAGTCTGGGGATGACTGTGTGAGTGCTAGATAAATATAGGAGTTCCTTGACAAATTTAAATCATGACATATACAGGCAACTTATATATGACCAGACAAGCTTAGTAAAGGTCATTTCACTTTGCTGCTACACCTGTCAAAACATTGTTTCTTATGTTTGTGCCATTTGTGGTAATACCAAATTTGAGTGTATTGAACATCTGCAGATTAAGTACCAGATGATTGCTCAGGTGCTAAATGGATCAAGGCTATAGATATGCAAACATCACAACATATGGAAAAATAGATGAATCCTGTGAGCCTGCTTACATTGGCCCTACCTTCCATCTTGTCAATTCTAAATGATTCTAAATGATTAAATGATTCTTTGGACAATTATGTGGGTAAATCATCCATTTACCATGATCACCCCCCAAACTGTTAGACTGAAACTGGTGGTTACTGACTCTGACTGTGCCCTGTGTACTGCCAACCAGCCCCATTACCAGTGCTCTGTGTAACATGGTATATGCAAATGAGACCTAATTATAATTGGCCCTGATAACCTACCTGTATATCCCTAGTATATGGTAGGGCATGTAGGTTTAGGGACCCCAGTATAGCTGGTGCAACCTTAGGTGCTCTGCTGTGGTGTCCAGTGTCCTTTTAAAGGCAGGCCTGCATTGCTGGCTGCTTTTAAGTTATCCCCAAATTTGACTTTGGGATGAAAGGTGCTTCCAAAGTCCTAAACTACCTTATTTTTACATATGTCACCCCTAAGGTCGCCCCTAAGTGTCCCCAGGGTTGGGTGCAGTGCAAATATAAGCAGGGACTTTATAAAATATGTTTTATAAGCCTTGGCAAGGGAAAAATAGCCACATTTGTTTTCCCCAATTGTACTCAATGGGCCCCATAAGCTTACATTGGAGACTTTGGGGGTCATTCTGACCTCGGCGGTAAAAGCCGCTTACCGCCGGTCAGAAGGCCGCCACAATACCGCCGCGGCCGCGGTCAGCCGCCACGGACATTCTGACCCACAACTGCAAAACCTCAGAAAATCCGCCCTCCACTGCAGTCCACCACATCAGCGGCCAGCGGTAAACTGGAGAAGACAAAATCTCCACCGCCACGCCAACAGAAATACGCCCATCCCATTATGACCCGCAAATCCACGCAGCGGTCATTCAACCGCGGTATTCCATTGGCGGTACACACCGCCGCGCTCAAAATACACACACCTTTACAAACCCCTACCACATTGGACAATTTGAAAGGCACACACCTGAAACACATACACACACCACTCCCACACATCCAATACCATATAAAACACACACCCACATCACCCACAAACCCCTACCAACAAAAACCAGAGACGAAGGAGAGAGAGAGACACATCAGAGAATAGAGAGCCAGACACACAGAGGCACACCGCAACATCACACACACCACATAGAAGCACAAAGCACCACACACCAACACACACATCATCACATACACCACCCCACACCTCATACACACCACCCCATGGCACCACAAAGGCACCCACGCTTTTCGGACCAAGAACTCCGGGTCATGGTGGAGGAGATCATAAGAGTGGAACCCCAGCTCTTCGGCTCACAGGTCCAGCACACCACCATAGCAAGGAAGGCGGAGCTCTGGCAGCGGATCGTGGACAGGGTCAACGCGGTGGGACAGCATCCCAGAAATCGAGAGGACATCCGCAAACGATGGAACGACCTACGGGGGAAGGTGCGCTCGATGGTCTCGTGACACAACATCGCAGTGCAGAAGACTGGCGGGGGACCCCCACCCACTCCACCCGAATTCACAACATGGGAGCAAGAGGTACTCAACATCCTGCATCATGATGGCCTCGCTGGAGTACACGGAGGAATGGACTCTGGTAAGTACAAGGCCAACCACTTCACCCCCCCCCCAGCATGCTAACCCCCACCCTCACCCCCAACCCCCCAGCACACATCCTCCCTGAGAATGTCTCCCCAGCACAACCCACCCAACACCAACCCCTGCATGCCACCCCCAAACTATGGACACCCATCACCTAAGCATGACCACTGCACATACCCATCACCCCCCCCACAAAACACCCTCACAACACCTCCCCCAAGGGAATGCACTGGGGGACAAGGGCACCCATAAAACGCAAGCTAATGCACACACAGAAACAATAACCATACCCTCTTACCCCATGCAGGACCCGAACGACAACACACCGGTCAGGAGGGACCAGAAATGTCCATCCCACCCCCGGAACAGGCCCCTAGTGATGACAGCAGCTCTGTCGACCTGGAACCTGACGACCAGCCCGGACCATCGGGGACCTCTGGGCAGCCGGTTCCCCTCACCCAGACACAGGCCACTGCAGACCCAACCCCCTCTGGGAACAACAGCACAGCTCCCACCCAGCGGGCCCATGCCTCTGTCTCTAGGACAGGTCAAGCAGCGGTGTGTCTACCACTACAGGGCCCCCAGGGTAACCCACCAACCCAACAACAACAGGGACCTGGGGGCAGTGGGAGTGGGCACACCGTCCAGGGGACAGAGGCCCAGGGAAACAGGGCAACTCGGAGGGCTGCTGTGCGACAGGGGGGGGAGGAGAGGCCCAGGGAACCCACTCTCCAAGAGGCCCTCACCACCATCATGGCAGCCTACCACCACTCACAAGAGACGATGGTGACGGTACTGGCCAGGTTCCAGGAGATCCAGGCACAGCAGGAGCAACGCTACATGGGGTTCAGCGACCAACTCAGCAACATCTCAACCGCTATGGGGAGCATAGTCCAGGCCCTGAACCGTATAGAGGACACGTTTCGGGACCATGTGGCATCACACAGGGCCCCTGTCACTAGCCAGGAACAGGAACAGCCTACCACCTCCGCCGGCGCTAGTGGACAGGAGGCCCCACCACAACGACAGCCCACCAGAACCCCACCTCCTGCTGAACAACAACCGCCCCGCAAAAGGAGCCTGAGATCAAAAAAAACGACAGAGTAGGATGTCAAGTCCCCCGCCAGCATCACATACCCCCTGAAGTCCTCCCACTGTTCCACATTGCCACCCTGTCAAACCTTGAACTGCCCCTGCTCCATCCTGCCACAGGCATATGGACAATGCACCTGTGAGACTGAGAACTGGACTCCGCCATGGACATTACTCCACCCCCACCCATCACTGTTTCACTATCATGTACCAATATCTATGCACTAATAATAAATCACACATTGCACTGAAATCAATCAGGACTCAGCCTGTCTTATTTACAAATGTATGACACATTACATATCAATTACGTATTATTAACATTGTGAATTACACATACCGAGGTAACTTAGCATTAGTCCATGGGCCAACCAAGCCGAGGTCACGCAGTGGCTCATACAGCACAGAAAAGGGAAGGGAAAATCAAACATCATGTTCATAGGTCTGGGGGGAAACCGACAAAGTTGAGATGCAGGAGGCTTTCAGGAAATGTAAAATGGCATGGGTGATTATTACCTGTGTGCTACTGGAAATACTGTTCTATTACTCTGTCCCTGTTGTCTGTGTCGTCCTCTGAGTCTTCCTCCTCTTCACTCTCCGCAGGCTCCACAGCTGCTTCAACACCACCATCTGCACCATCCTCCTGCAGGAAAGGAACCTGACGTCGCAATGCCAGATTGTGAAGCATACAGCAGGCCACGATGATGTGGCACACCTTCTTTGGTGAGTACATCAGGGATCCCCCAGTCATATGCAGGCACCTAAACCTGGCCTTCAGGAGGCCAAAGGTCCTTTCGATGATCCTCCTAGTTCGCCCATGGGCCTCATTGTACCGTTCCTCTGCCCTGGTCCGGGGATTCCTTACTGGGGTCAGTAGCCAAGGCAGGTTGGGGTAACCAGAGTCACCTATTAGCCACACACGTTGTCTCTGTAGCTGCTCCATCACATAGGGGATGCTGCTATTTCGCATCACATACGCGTCATGCACTGACCCTAGGAACTTGGCATTTACATGGGAGATGTACTGGTCAGCCAAACAGACCACCTGGACATTCATCGAATGATAACTTTTCCTGTTTCGGTACACCTTCTCATCGTCTTTTGGGGGTACCAAAGCCACATGGGTCCCATCAATGGCACCAATGATGTTGGGGATATGTCCAAGGGCATAGAAATCACCCTTCACTGTAGGCAAGTCACCCTCCTCTGGGAAAATGATGTAGCTCCGCATGAGTTTCATCAGGGCAGACAACACTCTGCTCAAAATCTTTGAAAACATAGGCTGAGACATTCCAGATGACATGGCCACTGTGGTCTGGAATGACCCAGTTGCCAAAAAATGGAGGACTGACAAAACCTGCACCAGAGGGGGAATCCCTGTGGTTTGGCGGATGGGGGACATCAGGGCTGGCTCCAGCTGGGCACACAGTTCATGGATAGTGGCACGGTCAAGTCTGTATCGAAGTATTTTATGGCGTTCTTCCATTGTCGACAGGTCCACCAGCGGTCGGTACACGCGAGGATTCCTCCTTCTCATCGCAAGTCCCAGCGGACGGTGCCTAGGAAGGACAACATGGAGTACAGAGTCAGCCAAACCACAGGTACGTACAGACAGCTTGCACAGTTAAAGAATGGCAATGGGTTGAAAGGCGTGTATGTGTGGCAATGCAAGGCCTAGGCCTGTGTGTCGCAGTCAAAATTAAGCCATGTAGGCCCTTGAAATGGCGGCTGCCTGACCTGTGAAGTGGGACAATGGGATGTGAGGTCAATGCGCTGGCGGGGCACACCGTGGCGGTAGGCGGTCGAAGACCGCGGCGCAAAGCCGCATTGGTTAACATTGAAGCCTATGGGTTTCAGGAGCCAATGACGATGTGCGCCGGCGGTCGCGGTACGCACCGCCGCGGTACGCACCGCCGCGGGCGTGACCGCCATTTTCTATCTGCTTAATCACTCGAGACCTGATCATCCACAGGAGAGGACCTATACTGCAAGTGCTGCTGTGACCTCGGTCTGGAAGATACAATGGCTGCTGCGACTGGGGAAAGGGCCCCTGCCTTCACGTCTGAAGAGTTGGAGAAGCTCGTGGATGGGGTCCTCCCCGAGTATGCGCTACTCTACGGTCCTCCAGACCAACAAGTGAGTACACCGGGTGCACATGGAATGGGCTATGCCTGTGTGGATTGGGGTGGATGTAAGTTTGTGGGGTGGGGGGCGAATGAGGAGTGCAACGCCCGACAGATGAGAGCATGTGCCATATGGCAAAGTTGGTGGGGGGGGCCAATCACATCTAACATGCAGGTCATTGATGATTTCCTCCTTTCCACCCTGTACATGTCAAATAGGTCAGCGCCCATCAGAAGATCGAGATTTGGCGTGCCATCGCCAAGGAAGTCCGGAACTTGGGGGTCCACAACAGACGGGGCACCCACTGCCGCAAGAGGTGGGAGGACATCCGCCGCGGAACAAGGAAGACCGCAGAAACACTGCTGGGGATGGCCTCCCAACCTAGGAGGGGTGCCAGTCGCACCATGACCCCCCTGATGTCCCGGATCCTGGCGGTGGCCTACCCAGAATTGGATGGGCGCTTTAAGACATCACAGCAGACACAAGGGGGTGAGTATCAGCACATTCTCCTATCTTTCTGCGCAGTGGAGGCGTCTGGGTGGGGGAGGAGGGCTGTGGGTGACATTAGGCCAGGGCGCTTTCTGTAGTGTAGTCCTCTCCCTTAGGCATGGCCCTGTGCCCCCGGCCCCCACCTCTGTAGGGTGACATGTACAGCCATTGAAGGTCCAGCATCTCCCATGTGCGCGTTTGACGTCTCTTGGCCTGTTGTCCTAGTCAGTAGTACTGAGTAGTGTACCCCGAATGCGCGGCTTAGTGCATTAGGCTCCTGTGTCTGTCCTCTCCGCCAACGGTGTTGACATTGCATGCACTCAACCTGGTCTTCTTTTTTCTCCCCCCACCCTTTCTCTTCATCTTCTTGTGCATGTGTGCATTAGCATCATCAGGCGGAGGAGATTTGGCATCGGAGCACGAGGGAGCTGCAGGACACAAGGCCCCGGTGGGCCCAGGAACAGACACCGAGGGCACCAGTGATCCGGAGGGCGAGCGGAGCACCACGACGGGGACCGCTGGTGAGAGCAGCGACAGCGACACGTCCTCGAAAGGGAGCTCCCTAGCGGTGGCGGCAACATCCGTGCCCTCCGCCTCTACAGATACAGCCGCCACCCAGCGCACCAGCCCCGCCCTCCCAGCAGCCCCTCAGTCTTCGCTCCGTGCCCGTTCGCCCAGGAAGGAGCGCGTCTCCTTCGCCCCAGGCACCTCAGCCCCTGCCCCTGTTGCCCCTGCTGCCCTCAGTGCGGAGCTCATTGACCTGGTAAGGACGCTCATTGTTGGGCAGACGACCCTTTTGAATGCCATCCAGGGTGTGCAAAGGGAGGTGCAACAGAGCAATGCGTACCTGGAGGGCATTCATTCGGGTCAGGCTGCCCATCAACGAGCGTTCACTGCTCTGGCCTCAGCACTGACGGCAGCCATTGTCCCTGTTTCCAGCCTCCCTCTTCTTACTGCCTCCAGCCTTTCTCTGTCTCCTGTTCCTCAGCCTATCCCATCCACACCATCAGACCAGCCTGCACACACCTCAACACCCAAGAGCAGCTCATCCAAACACAAGCACCACAGATCCCACAAACACTCACCCAAGCAACACCCAGATGCAGACATGCCAACAGCCACTGCCACCCCTGTGTCCCCCTCCTCCTCGTCTCCCTCCTCCCTCCCTGTGACGTCTACACTCACACCTGCATGCACCCCAACATCAGCCAGTGCTTCCATCACCACCTCACCCTCCAGTACAGTCCACACTCGTACAGTCACCACCCCCACTGCCATTTACACGTCCCCTGTGTCCTCTCCCACTGTGTCTGTCACCCCCTCTTCCAAGACACACAAACGCAGGCAGACACCCACCCAACAGCCATCCACCTCACGACAGCCTACAGCACCAGCACCTTCACCCAATGACAGCACACCTGACTCTCCTACAACCACCTCCTCTACCTCCACTTCCATCTCCACTTCTCCTACCCTTTATCTTGGCCCTAAAAAACTTTTCATGGCTAACCTTGACCTCTTTCCCCCCGATGAGCTCCCCCCTCCATCGTCAAAGAGTCCCAAGAGCACCGCAGCCACCACCAGCCCAGCTTCGGGTGTCACTGTTGTGCATGGGTTCTGGAGCCCACCCTTTGCCAGCAGTGACACATCGATCAGCAGCAAGGACACGTCCAGCCTCCCCCCCCCGGCAAGAGGACCCGCAAAAACAAGGGCCGCCGTGCGAGGACCGACAGGGCTGCCCCCAAGGAGCAATGTGCGGCCACTTCACCACCCACACCATCTAGGGGAGGCAAGGGCCCGAGAGCCCCATCAAAGGAGCGGAAGGGCAGCAGGAGCGCGGAGAAGGTGGACCCCACATGTCACATCCCAGCTGGGAAGGAGGACACTAAGGAGGCCAGGAGTCCGTCCCCGAAGGGTCCAGAAACGTCACGGTCCGAGGGCGACTGAGCAGGGAGTCCAGGCCAGGTCTGGCTCCCTTGACCTGCTGGATGAGCACCGCTGAACAGGGCCCGCGGGGCAGAAGAGCACCGCTGAACAGGGCCCGCGGTGCAGAAGAGCACCGCTGAACAGGGCCCGCCGTGGAGAAGAGCACCGCTGAACAGGGCCCCGCCGTGAAGATAGGCACCGCTGAACAGGGCCCGCCGTGGAGAAGAGCACCGCTGAACAGGGCCCCGCCGTGAAGATAGGCACCGCTGAACAGGGCCCGCCGTGGAGAAGAGCACCGCTGAACAGGGCCCGCGGTGCAGAAGAGCACCGCTGAACAGGGCCCGCCGTGGAGAAGAGCACCACTGAACAGGGCCCGCCGTGGAGAAGAGCACCGCTGAACAGGGCCCCGCCGTGAAGATAGGCACCGCTGAACAGGGCCCGCCGTGGAGAAGAGCACCGCTGAACAGGGCCTGCGGTGCAGAAGAGCACCGCTGAACAGGGCCCGCCGTGGAGAAGAGCACCGCTGAACAGGGCCCGCCGTGGAGAAGAGCACCGCTGAACAGGGCCCGCCGTGAAGATAGGCACCGCTGAACAGGGCCCGCCGTGGAGAAGAGCACCGCTGAACAGGGCCCGCGGTGCAGAAGAGCACCGCTGAACAGGGCCCGCCGTGGAGAAGAGCACCGCTGAACATGGCCCGCCGTGAAGATAGGCACCGTTGAACAGGGCCCGCCGTGGAGAAGAGCACCGCTGAACAGGGCCCGCCGTGGAGAAGAGCACCGCTGAACAGGGCCCGCGGTGCAGAAGAGCACCGCTGAAGAGGGCCCCGCCGTGAAGATAGGCACCGCTGAACAGGGCCCGCGGTGCAGAAGAGCACCGCTGAACACGGCCCCGCCGTGAGGATAGGCACCGCTGAAGAGGGCCCCGCCGTCTCAAGCACCGCTCCGCTGGGCCCTTCTTCTCAAGCACCGCTCCGCTGGGCCCCGCCGTCTCAAGGACCGCTCCGCTGGGCCCTTCATCTCAAGCACCGCTCCGCTGGGCCCCGCTGTCTCTCCGCTGGGCCCTTCCTCTCAAGCACTGCTCCGCTGGGCCCCGCTGTCTCTCCACCTCTCCGCTGGGCCCTTCCTCTCAAGCACCGCTCCGCTGGGCCCTTCCTCTCAAGCACCGCTCCGCTGGGCACTTCATCTCAAGCACCGCTCCGCTGGGCCCTTCATCTCAAGCACCGCTCCGCTGGGCCCCGCTGTCTCTCCACCTCTCCGCTGGGCCCTTCCTCTCAAGCACCGCTCCGCTGGGCCCCGCTGTCTCTCCACCTCTCCGCTGGGCCCTTCCTCTCAAGCACCGCTCCGCTGGGCCCTTCCTCTCAAGCACCGCTCCGCTGGGCCCTTCATCTCAAGCACCGCTCCGCTGGGCCCCGCCGTCTCAAGCACCGCTCCGCTGGGCCCCGCTGTCTCTCCACCTCTCCGCTGGGCCCTTCCTCTCAAGCACCGCTCCGCTGGGCCCTTCTTCTCAAGCACCGCTCCGCTGGGCCCTTCTTCTCAAGCACCGCTCCGCTGGGCACGCCGTCTCAAGCACCGCTCCGCTGGGCCCTTCCTCTCAAGCACCGCTCCGCTGGGCCCCGCCGTCTCAAGCACCGCTCCGCTGGGCCCTTCATCTCAAGCACCGCTCCGCCCCGCCGTCTCAAGCACCGCTCCGCTGGGCCCTTCTTCTCAAGCACCGCTCCGCTGGGCCCCGCCGTCTCAAGCACCGCTCCGCTGGGCCCTTCCTCTCAAGCACCGCTCCGCTGGGCACCGCCGTCTCAATCACTGTTTATGGTTCACTGTGCCCACCATGCCTCCTCCTTGACCAGTGGAGACTGTCATCCACCTGATGGACTGTGGCTTTGCACTCCCCAGGATGGTACAGTGGTCAGCCCACCCACTGAAGAGACATTGAGAGACTGTGGCTTTGCACTCCCCAGGATGGTACAGTGGGCAGCCCACCCACTGTAGAGACATTGAGAGACTGTGGCTTTGCACTCCCCAGGATGGTACAGTGGGCATGGTGGCTCCTCGTGGATCTGGCGTCGTGGACTCATGTGGCTGTGGTGCCCCCCCCTTCCCTTCCCCCTGAGGTGCCTGTAGTTTTTACATCTGATGCCCCTGCAGTGTTCTCTCCAAAGGACTTAGGTCTCCTGTGTGGGCTTTGCCCTTGTTTCTCAAAACTTTGGCCCACGAACATGATGAATTCGTAGGATGTGCAGGACTTGTTACTTCAGTTATACACTGATGTGTATGTCATTTGTTTTCTTGTGAATATCTTTCATGGTTGTACGATAATTTTCAGGAGCTTTTTGGTACATAAATATTTATTCCAAATTTGATTATGTCCTAGCATTTTTCTGGGGTGTTTGGGTGGTGTCACTGTGACTTGTTGCTCTGCATTGGTGTGTACATAGTTGGGGGGGGGGTCGCATATGTGTGTGCCCGTAACCTTTCGTCCTCCCCCCTCCCGTGTGTCGTAGGTGCAGTACTCACCGTTGTCGTCTGCGCCGGACTTCGTACTCGTGGTAGATGAGAAGGTAGACGAGAGCAGGTAGGATGTTTAATTCGGGTTCCATGCTGTCCTCCTTCCTCCTGGAGTGCGTAGTGGTGAGCGTTTTCCCGTTCGTAGTCTGTTTCCGCCGTGTTTTTATCGCCGGTGCTCCCGCCCCGGAAAAGGTGGCGGATTGGTGAGTTGTGATAGTGTGGGCGGTACATTGTCTGCCGCCTGGCTGTTGGCGGTGACCGCCGCGCTGTTTGTTTGTACCGCCGTGGCGGGCGGAGTGTTAAAGTGGCTGTCTGTGTTGGCGGTTCCCGCCAGGGTCAGAATTCCATATTTTTTACCGCCAGCCTGTTGGCGGGTTGGCCGCCGCTTTAACACCGACCGCCAGGGTTAGAATCACCCCCTTTATTTTAAAATAATAAAGTCTTATTTTCAATGGAGATAAGCTAAAAATAGCAAATTTGGTACCACATTAAACATTACAATAAATCCCACAATTTGTAAATGTTGAATTCAATATAACTAGCACAGGGAAAGAATTTTAGAACTCTTTTAGAAAGTTACCAAATTCAGCCCTGTAGTGCCCTTTCCTGATTGGTCGTCCTCTGGCAGCCTGAGCCAGACTGCTTTAATGAGGTGTAAAGTGCATTGGGTTGACACAAAGGTAGCATTTTGGGGGTGGGGAACTGCTACAGCATATGGCAGAGCAGGATGCAAGAAGAGTAGCCAAACTGGTCTTCAAAGGAGGAAAGCCACTTGGGGCAGAAACGGGGACCTCGCCCATTCCCTGCACCGCTGATTAGATTAGGAGATGGGCCGGAGTAGGTATGGTAGATGGTAGGGAAACTTGACCACACTAGTGTGTGGGCTCAGCCAGATGTAACCTTCAAGGAAAGTTTTCCTCCATGTTAGATTTTTAAAGAATGTTGCTTTCTGAGATTGATTTTTGCTACACTCCCAGGATGTGGTCACCAGAGAGGGTGTTAGCCTGCACCCCATTGGACAGAATTTCCACCCCCAGGAGCAAGGATAAATATGGCAGAGCTGCCGCACAGTTCAAATCCCTGCTGGAAGAAGTTACTGAGGAAGAAGTACTGCTCTGCAGGACCCCTGGCCAGCACCTGGGCTGCACACTTTGGGCTTCATCAAGAAAAGTCCTTTGCCTTGGGTCTGCAACTCCAGGAGTGGACTCTCTGTAAGCTGTAGGTACAAACGAGCTGACCAGAGTCACCTGTACAAGTCCTGCAAGAATAGCCCAGCTGACCAGTGTCCAGTGGCCATTTGAGGATTTTGACCAGGTGCATTCTGAGGACTGTAGTCCCAACTTCCAAGGACCAACTCAGAGCTTCTGGAACCTTGGAGCAAGTTTGTGGTCACCTTGAGGACCCAAAATGTACTTCTGGAAGACGATCCAGAAGTTTAGAGTAACTTTAGAAAAAAGCTCCATAACATGACCGACACGTCGACAAGAGTCAAGCTGGCAATGTCGAATCGCAACCTGGCCTAACTTTCAGGTTTGTCCTGCTGAATCTCTGGAGGTTTTCATCGTCGATGAGACTTCCAGGGTTTGACCGAGACCCTATGCTGAAGCATGCCACCGCTGTCGCATCTCAGCCCTGCCTGAAGAGAAGCCTCACCCGTAGAGGAGATAAAAAGCTCCAGAAAAGTGACTAAGTCCAAAGGTAAAATTTTGTCCGGGGCCTCCTGCTCAGTGTAGGGGAGCAGAGCTCCATTGTGGTCTGCCTCCAACTTTGACTTTACCCCAGTCAAGTGTGACCAGATGTCCCTGGTTGCCGCTTTTTGTTTTAGGTGCTAGAAAGCATTTTCTTTACATTTAATCATTACAAAATCATATCTCCTGTTCCATACATTGGATGTTTGTAATTTTTATGTTATTTTAGAGATTAAAATGTTTCCTATTTTTATAAATGGTGTTGGATTTTTTTTTGCGTCTTGTGTTTTACTTGTTTACTATTTCATTGATATTAAATGCTTTACAACCCTGTCTCCTAAGCTAAGCCTAACTGCTCATGGGCCAAGCTACCAAGAGTTGAGCAAGGGTTAATTTACTGAGACCTTGACTGGAACTAGTGTGGGGGGGTTTGGTCTATTGCTAAGTGTAGGTACCTGTAAGTTCTGTTGTGTTGGCATACTGACTGTAGTTTGGTTGCAGGTGATCGATAGCTCCCCATAGACATCACAGTATTACAACTATCATGGATAACAAACAGATGTCGCTGAGCTACAACCATGTACTCATTACACTTACTGGGATTGCATTAGGATCCGGGAAGGTGTTGACTTCTCCCCGGGTGAATAGGAAATGTCCTCCTACAAGACAATGAATTGAACATTGCATTGTAAATATGGTCCAAATTTTATAACGGATACTATGGCATCCCAGTGTATTTCAGAAATTAACACTTTTGACACATATATGTATACAATGCATGAATATGGATGCAGCTAGTCACCTTGCAGGGCTGAGCTGGCTGGATCTTGAATGTCAGAGGTATCTAACATCACATGCTTGAAGCATGCCTCAGGCATGTTGTTAGAAATGGGGTCTTTGGTTGACAGTCAGGTTACCCCCTGTTCAAGCAAGGACCCTCACTCTAGTCAGGGTAAAAGAGAATGACCCTCAGCTAACCCCTGATTACCCCCTTGGTAGTCTGGCAGAGCAGTAGGCTTAACTTCAGAGTGCTAGGTGTAAAGTATTTGTACCAACACACACAGTAACTTAATGTAAACACTACAAAATGACACAACACAGGTTTAGAAAAATAGGAAATATTTATCTAAACAAAACAAGACCAAAACGACAAAAAATCCACAATACACAAGTCAAGTTATTAATTAAAAAGCAAAAAAGAGTCTTTCAGTAGTTTTAAACACACACTAACACTGTTAGCATGAAAATGTACCTTGGGTGAGTCAAAAATAACCCCGCACAGGTGAGTGTGCATCAAAAAGGGCTTGCGATGCAGCAATTTCACTCACGAGCAAGACCTTGCATGGTTTCTCCTTTCATCGGGTCGGGGCACGTTATTTCTTCTCTCCGCAGGAGAGCGATGTGTCGATCCGGTCGCCAAACTCGGGTCTGGGCAGGACTTGCGTTGTTTTTACATGCCCAGCGGTGCTTGCATCGGAAATCCAGCCGTACGATGATCCGAAAACCACACAGCGTGTGTTTTCGATCTCCCAGCCTCCGGCAGCGATGCTGCGGTCGTTTCTCCAGCTCCGTGCGTTGATTCTCACTCTAGTCAGGGTCGCGTTTCCGGCGGGCATCGATTTTCAGCCGCGGAGCCGGAGTCGCATTGTTTCTTCAGCCGCAGATCAAAGTCGCGTCAATCTTTTCCCCGCACAGCGCTCAGTGCGTGGATTTCCTCCTCTTAGGCTGCCAGCTTCTCCTTTCAGGGTCCCAGGAACTGGATGGGCACCACAGGGCAGAGTAGGAGTTTCCCCAGAGACTCCAGGTGCTGGCAGAGAGAAGTCTTTGTCCCTGATACTTCAAACAACAGGAGGCAAGCTCTAAATCAAGCCAATGGAGAGTTCTTCTCAAGATGGAAGGCACACAAAGTCCAGTCTTTGCCCTTTTACTCTGGCAGAAGCAGCAACTGCAGGATAGCTCCACAAAACACAGTCACAGGCAGGACAGCTCTTCTTCCTCAGCTCTTCAGCCCTTCTCCAGGCAGAGGTTCCTCTTGGTTCCAGAAGTGTTTTAAAGTCTGTGGTTTTGGGTGCCCTTCTTATACTTAATTTCTCCTTTGAAGTAGGCCTACTTCAAAGTAAAGTCTCTTTTGAATATGAAATCCTGCCTTGCCCAGACCAGGCCCCAGACACTCACCAGGGGGTTGGAGACTGCATTGTGTGAGGGCAGGCACAGCCCTTTCAGGTGTGAGTGACCACTCCTCCCTCCCTCCTAGCACAGATGGCTCATCAGGAAATGCAGACTACACCCCAGCTCCCTTAGTGTCACTGTCTAGTGTGAGGGGCAACCAGCCCAACTGTCAAACTGACCCAGACAGGGAATCCACAAACAGGCAGAGTCACAGAAATGGTATAAGCAAGAAAATGCTCACTTTCTAAAAGTGGCATTTTCAAACACACAATCTTAAAATCAACTTTACTAAAAGATGTATTTTTAAATTGTGAGCTCAGAGACCCCAAACTCCACATGTCCATCTGCTCCCAAAGGGAATCTACACTTTAATCAGATTTAAAGGCAGCCCCCATGTTAACCTATGGGACGGACAGGCCTTGCAACAGTGAAAAACGAATTTAGCAATATTTCACTGTCAGGAAATATAAAACACATTTCTATATGTCAAACCTTAACCATACACTGCACCCTGCCCTTGGGGCTACCTAGGGCCTACCTTAGGGGTGTCTGACATGTAAGAAAAGGAAAGGTTTAGGCCTGGCAAGTGGATATACGTGCCAAGTCGAATTTTCCGTTAAAACTGCACACACAGACACTGCAGTGGCAAGTCTGAGACATGATTACAGAGCTACATATTTACAGGCCCAGGCACCTCTAGTGCACTCCACTAGGGACTTACTAGTAAATCAAATATGCCAATCCTGGATAAGCCAATTACATGCATATTTTGTAAAGGAGCACTTGCACTTTAGCACTGGTTGGCAGTGGTAAAGTGCCCAGAGTAACAAAAACAGCAAAATCAGAGCCCAGCACATATCCACAACCTGGGAAACAGAGGCAAGAAGTTAAGGGAGACCACGCCAAGGATGACAAGTCTAACACATGTGATGTTTTCTGTACGTCTGGCTAGCATCATCCCAAGCCCCCTTGCACCATGACACAATGGTGAAACCATTAGCCCTAGGTGCATGCCTTGTAAGCAGATTTATATTGTGTTGTACTGGAAGGGTCACTTTCCTGCACAAAATCAATTGCCTTAGGCAGTTTCATCTGTATATGCATGCTGCACAATGTAGTACATTTAGAAAGTTCAACATAAATGGAGATTAAACACATATCTCCTTTTTACCTATCACCTTAGGAGGTCTAGCATTTTTGGAGCATTCGTTGGTCAGTCATGCATGTTAAATCAGTGAATGCTTATGAATTCATGTGTTTTCAATGTGAACAACCCTGCAAAACCCATAGAACAGCCCCCTGGGCATGGTATAGCAATGCAGCAATTGGCCCTGCATTGCTTTACACTGGAGTTATAAATCCACTTCGATGCACTCAAAGTGGCCTTGCGTTACTTAATTAGTTGCACTTTAATTTCGGCATTACACTTGAAGGAAATTGCATTTCACAAACTCAAACCACCACATTAAAAATTCAGCCTCTTTAATGTTTACGTTTTGCATGACTGATATAGCAACATTATTACATGCGGATGGTACATGAATACATGACTACAGGTCCTCCTATCTTCAATCCCAACAGATCCACCAGATCAGCCTCATGTGCCACAAAATCAGCCCATGGATGTATGAGCTGGAAGATGGTGCAGTCACCTCCAAAGACCTGGCAAATGTGCCAATGCACCCACTCCCAGTGATCCTTCCCGTCCTCTGGGGCGCAGCCCAGGCTAACTCTACCCACAGAGGCCACCACATGGGGCAGTTAATGCATTATGAGCCAGATTTGCCCCACTACCTCTCCTTCTGTGCAATTCTTACAGTTTCCCTGACATGACTGTATCCCTTCTTAACCAACTGCACCTCAAACAAACACCCCTTAAACTAATACCTACACCTGATATATTTAACCCCTATATTTATGAACATCTGACAATACAAAGAAAAATACTTAAACAAGTTACTTCCAAAAAACACAAAAGGTACACAATTCAAACAAGACAGGGACAGAACGGACACCAACAAGACCAAAAACAGCAAAAATCCACCAGACACTACCTAAACGCCACCAACAACCAGTTCAAACTAACATACTGTAAGATGCTGGAGTTCTAACCCACGCAACAGGGGAAATGAGCTGGTTCAGACATGTGCAACAGGTGTGATGCACTGGATCTACAGTAGACCCGTGGCTTCTGCTGGAGTAAACAACTTGAGTCCACTTGAATTGGTCCAGTACTGGGTTGGCACCACTTGGCCTGTTAGCATGATAGATGGCAGTGTTCAACTGCTGAAGCAATGTGGTCGGAAGTCTTTTGTGTCACTGAGACTTCATGACAGGATGCCATGCAGATTGCCCTTGGAGTCACTCTGGGTTCAAGGAATGCATGTGCAGTCCTTATCACCCAGCCAGGGGTACAGCATTCTTCATGGCAGCACAGCAAGGCACATATTAAGAGCTGAATGCTCACACATCAATTTTCACATTCGTTACCAAGGTACACACCTGGATGTCCCCACAGTCATAGCTGCATGCAACGATTGATCCTGCGGCGTATACCTCACTCGTTTTGATATCCAAATCAGTCCAATCTGTCTCTTTCTGCGATGAGTTGAGACCCCTTCCTTATGATGTATCACAAATACAACACATACTTAAGGAAGCACAGAGACAGGAGGACTCCCCCATACTCAATTGTATGACCCACCCAGCTTGCTGCTTTGCTGGACTGTGCAACTCCATCTGGTGTAATACCAAAAAGCCTTATGTTTTTACCAGACAGCCATGTCTTATGCACACAGGGAGCCAAGGTCCTCCATGTAATGTAGTAGAGCACTGACTTCTGCACTCAGGGGTATATGTATGACCCCAGTTGTGTGGTGCTTGCTCCATGCTATGTGGTACATGTGCAACGCAACTCAAAAATAAAATATTTGAAGCCACGCAAGGCCACCGTGCATTGCCATGAGTGGCTTCATAAATCCTGAATAAAGCGACACAGGGCAAATTACTGCATTGTCTTACTCTGTGCTAGGGAGATATTCCTTGGCTGTAGTATGGGTATTCCCACACAACTCCCATGGTGTTCGAACTGGCAAACATGGGACTGCACCATAAAGATACAACTTCCAAGGAGAGGAGTAACAAGAAGTAATATCTTTATTTCTACTTGTTACATCCTCTTTCTATGTGTGTTGCATTGTGCAACACACATATATAGAGGAATGTGACACTCAGGATTGTTTTTGTGAACGAAGGTACCCATTAATTCACACTAATAATCCTGCATGCAACACACACTCTTGCACCATGGTGCAAGGGTGCCTGCATTGGTGCTAGGCAGCCAAAACGGCACCAGCTCAGGGAAAAAAAACAGGACTGCACCACACTATTTTAATTACAGCACATTACTTCCCATTGCTTGTCACTTATTGCAGTGTAGTAAGGTGATGCACTGCCTGACAAATCTTACAAATATACCCCTCAATGTACAGTTACTGGACATTCAGTGCCCGATACTGTGTATCATGCTACCACTAGAATACTGACAGACAGCACACACACTCAGTCTGCACACACTGTTTAGTTCTACACTCCCTTTGAACTGTACGAGTGTGTCACATTAAACGTATACTACCAGCACACACACATTAACCATGTGTGCACTGTTCCACATTTCAACCTATGTATGTCTTACACAGGCACATGCATTCTGAACATGGTTTTATCATACTCACATTTCCTGATTAACCTGATCTTAGCCAGGGGTGAGTGTAACACACAGCAGCAAACCTTTGAAGAAGTGAGTGAGCCAGTGGGCCTCATTACAGTGAACCAGGGTTGAATGTTAATGTTCACTGCTACTGTTCACTACACAGAATGCTGCCACACCCACTTTAGCTCTGTCTTACTCCTGGCAAAGGCAGTAGTGTACATCTTTGATAAGGGCAAGTGTGGCCTTCCCGGTCCTAGCAGACTGCAATCCATGACACAGCCCTCTGTCATGGCACACAAATATATTCTATGTTCCCCTTAGGGATTATACCAGCATTAGTGAGCCACATGACTATGCAGTTGGCCCCTCAGGGGAGGGACAGACTACTTTTACCATGCAGGGGAAAAGTCCTACCCTACACCTCCATTACACAATTATGTATATACACGTACATATGTACTTGAATTTTGACATGGATGCTTCACACATTAACCATATATTACTTCTCTGGTTACTGCCACATATTGCTACTTCATCAGTTTATTATGTTTTGGTACACGTCTTTGAGCCTCCTTGCATTGGTGTGCAAAGTTTATCAAATGAATGTTTTGTCAACTGTGGCCAGATGTGGTATTTGAATCAATCTGCCCAGGAAAGGTGTTAGATGTGTGCCAGTTTGTGGATTCCCATACATGCATTAATGCATTCTGTACAAATGACATTTTTACATGTGCACCTGAGACTAAGCCTGTGGCCAGGACAGATGTCTCCCATAATCCATGATGGTATCTGTTGCAACAAATGTACCTGCAAAGTGCTGTCACTCTGCATGCTTGTCCATATGTGAAAAACACATCAATTTAAAGATTGCCTCAGGGAATGACCTATTGGGAGTTCTGTGATTCATCATACACCGAATGCCACATTTAACACATTTTGATGCATCAAAACACAGCAAGACAGTTGACTAACGGAATGATTTGTCCTGAGTTCGAGCTATGCCCCTATGTATAACAACAGCTAAAAAATACAAATTATATATGTTGAGGCTTAGATATAGTTGACAAGATGTGAGTGACTATGTAGGTATATTGATATTCACACCACACAATGGATGAGTTCAAAACAAGCTCACATAGTTTCTGTCATTATTGATGTAATTTTCATTTTATTGTGCAAAAATAATTGTCCACAATTTGGTCCCCTCGCCGCTGAATAGCGATTGTGCAGACAATCTCAGTCTCAGAGTCTTCTGCCTCCCTCATAGTCCCAGGTGACATTGGTCTTAACACATATATTGTGCATAATTGCACAAACTAATGTCATTTTGCACACCATGGCAGGTGAATAGAGCAGTTTTCCACCTGACTTGTCGAGACACCGAACGCGTGACTTTAGTTGCAGGTTTGGGTCTAGCTGCATTGTAATTCTTCTGCACGTTTTTCTGTGGATTAGTGAAGCGGGGGGCTCAGACATGGCTGTAAACCATAACCCTAAATTACTTGAAAATAGACAATATCGCAAGTCAATGATTGTATTTGTGCATTCAACATTACTACCTATGTATTATTTGTTACCATGCACTATGAAATACTTTTCATTTTAATTGACACTGATATGTTTTAGGTATTGTTTTACATTGCTTTACACATGTTTGTGCTTAACTTTTGAATTTTTTAGATTACTTGTACAGCAAATAAGGGATGTAACACATCAACATGAGAGTTAACATGTTAAGTCAGGAGATTGGCAAGATAAGCAAATTTGTCTATTTTTATCTGCTAAATGTAAATTGGGGTCTATGTGTACAATGTTTCCAACTTTAGATGATAGTCTCTTGAAGCCGTATTGAGATCCATGGATTGGAATAGTGACAGTAAGTTTAACACTCACAAATTAATTTGACATATTTTCAACTAAGCTGTGTGTGGTTGCTTACATGGTATTACTGGGTCTTACATAGTTTATTATGAATTTGCATGTCCAGTTGCTTAATAACAGTTTCCATTGTTTGACGTCTGACATTGATATTTCATTTTGGATTAATCATCAGTGTTTTCACAATGTCAGGTTGTCTGAATGAATTTAGATTGACATATAGGAATAGAAATTAAGGGTGGGCAAAACTCGCAGAGTTGTACTCTATGGAATGCCTCGGAGTCACATAAAAACTCTGCTAGATTCCAAAGAGTTCCACCCACCACTTCTGTCTTTCATTTATCTTGTTTTGCAGCTCTTGGTTGTGTTGTATGGCAATTGTTTTGTGTATTTTTAGCAAAGGTGTAATATATGAAGTAGGCCGTAGCGCTGCCGCTCGTATACATTCTGTGAGCCACCACAGAAACAAAAACCCACTCGGGGTGGGAATAGGGAATTAACTCTTTGGAGATTAGAGGCAAGACATATTTTGGAGATGGATAGTCAGGAACCCAATGGTCAAAATATGGATGAAGTATTATATGTTTCCCTATGAGATTAATTTAGAACTGTTCACTCAGAGGTTTTTGATATACCAAGAAATGTAAACAATTTATTTTTATTTTTTTCATTTTAGAATTTGTGAGGGTCAGGCTGGACACAATACCCACTGGGGAAGATGTATATGGAGCTATAATATGGAATTCACTGAGGTTCTCGGCTGAAGAGTGCAAATGTAATATCTTATGAGGAGTAGTCACTTGACCGTAGATTGGTCAACTATATCTGAACCATGCATTGTTAAATATATGTGCAAATATTTATTCATTTTTTGAAGTACTGTATTTGCAATTGTAATATTGTAACCAATTATGGTGAGAGTTAACAGCAAATATAATAAAACATAAGTGTGGCATTGCGGGAAAGAATATGGGCCATATTAGCAACTGTTTTTCATCTGGTAAAATGTGAATTGAAGCATTCCAAGATTGTGGATTTGTTTGGTAAACATTATTTTTTCCATCCTTTATTTCAATGCACACATGGGTTTTGAAGCCATGAGGAGGTGGTATATTTAAATGAGTGAAAACAAGTGGCGCTACCAAAGTGATAAAGGCTAAAATACAGAGTTGGATCCTCAGCTGAATAAATAACCTTCACAATTTTAACCGCTGCCGGAGTGCCGATCTCTTGATATGAAGTGAGAGCCTTTTGAATGTGATATGTGTAGGCAGGCGCATCAGTGAGCACCGCCGATGATTGGGAGCATGATAGTACTGCAGAAGGATTGAGGATATATATATATATATATATATATATATATATATATATATATATATATATATATATATTGAAAAAGAAGCGGTTGGTCGAGCACTCCACCAAGGATAATTTATTGTTAAGATTTAGAAATAAATCTTAAGAATAAATTATCCTTGGTGGAGTGCTCGACCGACCGCTTCTTTTTCAATAATCATTTGAGGGTTCGGCTTGCCCTCGGCCTGAGCACCGGTTCTAGGAGTGCAGCGCCATGAATTGAGCCACTTTGTTAGTTGGCATATATACATATACTCCAAAAAAGATGAGAGAATACTCATCAAACGGCTGCACCACGTCAAAAATGCAAATCCAAACACAGCAGAAAAACACAGATTTCAGCCATCGCAGTGAATCCGCTTTATTCATAATAAACAGCACAACGCTGTCTCCCCCAAAAAGAATGTCTTTGCGTTTCAGCTACCACCTTCTACTGGATGTATATATATATATCTATCTATATATATATATAGATATATATATAGATAGATATATATATATATATATATACACTGAATAAACCAAAGGTAACAGGGACATTACCGTTAGGTTCTGAATTTACTCACACAAAACCATAGAAATTCAGCAGCTATAGTTATGGTTAACTCAAGTAAATATAACTCGCACCCCTAAGGTAGCTATAACTCGCGCCCCCACCGTGCACAGTTTTTTAATCAATAATTTTATTGCAAATGTTGCCATGATAATATCAATGATGACTTAGACGGTGTCATCAATGATGTAATAATATATAGGGCCTCATTACAACATTGGCGGGCGGCGGCCAAGCTGTAACCGCCGTGCGGCCGCCAATGCGGCCGCACTCCCGCAGTGCCCGTTTGGACATCCTCGCTGGGCCGGGGATGTGGGCCGCAACATGGGAGCCGGCTCCAAAAGGAGCCGGCTCCAAAAGGAGCCGGCTGTGTTGCGGCCGTGCGGCGGGTGCAGTTGCACCCGTCGCGCTTTTCACTGTCTGCACAGCAGACAGTGAAAAGCCGCATGGAGCCCTGTCAGGGGGCCACTGCACTGCCCATGCCAGTGGCATGGGCAGTGCAGGGGCCCCCAGGGGCCCCACGACTCCCCATACCACCAGCCTTTTCCTGGTGGTTCAGACCGCCAGAAAAAGGCTGGCGGTCGGGGACTCGTAATCCCCTGGGCAGCGCTGCCCTGGTGGATTACAACCGCCGGGGCCATTGTGGCGGAAAACCGCCGGCCCCGGCGGTGCAACCGCGGCACTACCGACGCAGTCAAAATACGCCGGGAGGCACCGCCAGCCTGTTGGCGGTGCTCCTGTCGTTTTGGCCCTGGCATTGTTATACCGCCAGGGTCATAATGACCACCATAATATGTGGAATAATTACCTGTGCATGGCGAAGGCGTGAATCTTGTCTTTGAAGCAGGATCATGAAATTATGATTGATGTGTTTTGAGCAGAACATCACTCTAACATTGATGACTCAGTTATGTTATGTAGTCTGTCTGTAAACATAATGTTTATGACTTGATTACATTTTTTTGAAGGGTAAAGGGTGTACACGCACAGTAAATGTTTGATTTAACAAAGACGGGAATCGAAAACTGTCAGCTTTGTTGCGAATACAATTCATCACATTCACACCCCTGGGATGGTAAGTTTTTCTGTCTTTACTAAGGCGCAGAATGCACTGCACAATTATATATATATCCCACAAATAAAGTTTACTGTGTTTGCTTGCCTCCTTTGCAGAGGGCCATGATGGGGTAGTGACTCCCCAATACTCCAAGCACAGTAGTTCTTTGTGTCAACTCCCCCAATCCCAGGTCTCGCAAAAGACCAGCCGTGGCCAAATTCTCTTCTTGGCAAACAAAGCACAACACATTTCGGGACCTAGGTCTCCTTGATAACGGGTCAGGACATTCGCCAAGAGTGCTTGTTTAAATCACCCCTAGTACTCAGTATGCTTAACATAAAACATCAAAACACACTTTGGATTGGTGCATATCCAAAATGGACAAAATAGACCGAGGATTGCTCTGTATTGAACTGTTACATGCCTTATGTAAACTTGATGAGAATGTAACCCCAGCATTAGACCATTTTCTAAATTTAATTGATGTTGATGATGACATAAACATGAGTTGTCCAAGTGGCTTTATGCCTCAGTCAATATTTCTACCACCTATAGTTCATTATGCTTAAAGTGTTTTTGATAAAGGACTGGTGAAGGAATTCAGTAAACTGAGATATAAGGGTAATGCATGGTGGAGCAATTTTGAAGCAAGGCATTTGGAGGCTATCAAAGCATCGCAATACAAGGAAATTGTCAAAAACAAATCCAACAAGGAGTGGAAAATTGTTATACTTCCTTTGACAATGTTTTTGGAGGAAGGTTATAAACAGTGGCATGACATTTCTAATTATGACCTTTCAAGTAAGCAGTTGATGATAAAGGGTAATCTGAGTTATTATAAGAAACTCATTGATTGGAAAGATCAATGTTTATCAGAATAAGAGGAATCCCAGTTTTAAACACCAGCTTCGTACTTTCTGCCTGAACTGCAAACAGACCCAACCAACCACCCAGGGAGACCGATATTCTCCTCAAGGGGGAGCTTATTGGAAAACACTTCCAATTATGTTGATTTCTTTTTGCGCCCCTTTGTATAGGCCTTTCCCTCATGTTATTAGGCATACAGAAGACTTCCTATGCCTCAATAATGATATCACTTGGGAGAATAATTGTTTGCTTCAGTGTCTTGATGTCAACAGCCTACACACATGCATACCCCACAATCTAGGGATCCAAGCCTGCAGGCATTTTCTTAGGGCACAATAACATTCATACCAGATGCCAGTGATATGATTTGGATATGTATGACAAACAACTTTTTTATTTTCAATAAAGAGATCTATCATCAGACCCAGGGGACCATACTGGGCACATATTTAGCTCCCAGCTACATGAGTCTGTAGCTTTGCTGGTGGGAGGAAAAGGTGGTCAGTAACATCTGTCAATTTGATAACCACATGGTGCTCTAGGTCTGATATATGGGTAATATTTTCTGTATTTAGAGAGGCAGTGTTGATTCAGCCTATGCCTTTATCAATATCGTTAAAGACAATGGTGGTCATTACAACCCAAGCGGTCGGTGTTAAAGCGGGGGTAATACCGCAAACAGGCCGGCGAAAAAAAAAGGGAATTATGACCGTGGCGGAAACTGCCAACAAAGACAGCCACTTTAACACTCCGACAGCCACGGCGGTACAGACAAGCAGCGCAGCGGTCACCGCCAACAGACAGACGGGAGACAAAGTACCGCCCACAGTATCACAACCTACCAATCCACCACCTTTTCCGGGGCGGATTCTCCGTGGATAAAAACACGGCGGAAACAGCCTTTTCAATGGGAAAACACTCACCTTCGCACACTCCACGAGGAAGGAGGGCACCATGGAGCCGGAACTCCAAATACTCCCTGCAATAGTCTTCCTGCTTCTCTACGATCATCATCAACGCCGGCGCCGAAGACAACAGTGAGTACTGCACCTACGACATAGGGGAGGGGGGAGGCAAAAGTCAGGGACACACACATGCAACACCCCCACCCCCACCCCGACCCTCACCCACTACAACACACACACCAATGCATATCCAAACATTACAGTAACAACCCCAAACCCCCCGGAAGAATGCAAAGACAAAAGGAAATGAGTGCAACCATTGTAATGTACCAAAATACAGTAACCAAATATATACAGATATATATACACATCCAACAAAAGATGCATCACAATTAGTAGTGAAGGTATGCACCATTCAATGTCCGTGGACCACTGGGCCCAAAATGCATGGGCGAGGCCCACACAGGATACCTGAGCACAACGGAGAGAACACTGCTGGGGCATCAGATAGAAATACAACAGGCACCTCAGGGGAAAGGGGAGGGGGGGCACCTCAGCAGGATGACAGCACCACGCCAGATCCACGAGGGGGCTCCATGCCCATTGATGTATCCTGGGGAGTGCAAAGCCACAGTCTCTCATGTCTCTACAGTGGGTGGGTTGCTCACTGCCATATCCTGGGGAGTGCAAAGCCACAGTCTCACAAGTCTCTAGAGTGGGTTGGTTGCCCACTGTACCATCCTGGGGAGTGAAAAGCCACAGACTCACAAGTCTCTACAGTGGGTGGGTTGCCCACTGCCATATCCTGGGGAGTGCAAAGCCACAGTCTCACAAGTCTCTACAGTGGGTGGGTTGCCCACTGTACCATCCTGGGGAGTGCAAAGCCGCAGTCTCACATGTCTCTACAGTGGGTGGGTTGCCCACTGTACCATCCTGGGGAGTGCAAAGCCACAGTCTCACAAGTCTCTACAGTGGGTGGGTTGCCCACTGTACCATCCTGGGGAGTGCAAAGCCACAGGCTATCAAGAGGATGACAGTCTCCACTGGTTCTGGAGGGGGACTGGTGCCCAGAGTGCTTCATCCTGTGCAGGACAGACGGAGTGGATGCATGTCTCCACTGGTTCTGGAGGGGGACTGGTGCCCAGAGTGCTTCATCCTGTGCAGGACAGACGGAGTGGATGCATGTCTCCACTGGTTCTGGAGGGGGACTGGTGCCCAGAGTTCTTCATCCTGTGCAGGGCAGACGGAGTGGATGCATGTCTCCATTGGTTCTGGAGGAGGACTGGTGCCACGAGTGCATCACTCTCACCGTGACGGTCCCAGTTCCGTCACTGCCCCTGCTGCACATGGGCTAGCGGTGCTTGAGTTGGCGGTGCTTGCCCTGTTCAGCGGTGCCTGCCATGGCGGTCTTTGCCCTGTTCAGCGGTGCTTGCCCTGTTCAGTGGTGCTTGCCATGGCGGTCTTTGCCCTGTTCAGCGGTGCTTGCCCTGTTCAGCGGTGCTTGACTTTGCTGTCTCTGACCTGTGCAGCGGTGCTTGCTATGGTGGTCTGTGCCCTGTTCAGCGGTGCTTGACTTTGCTGTCTCTGACCTGTGCAGCGGTGCTTGCCATGGCGGTCTTTGCCCTGTTCAGCGGTGCTTGACTTTGCTGTCTCTGACCTGTGCAGCGGTGTTTGCCATGGCGGTCCCTTATTGCCCAGCGGGGCTGTGGCTGCCGGGGCCCTCCTGGGCACTGACTCTGGCGGTGGTCTTCTGACCAGTGACGATAGGACTGCCCTTCTGGGCACTGACACTGGCGGTGGTCTCCTGACCAGTGACGATCGGGCTGGCGGTGGCCTCCTGGGCAGCGGGGATGATGGCGGCCTTCTCCACCGTACTGCTCTTCCCAGACTTTGGCGCTTTCTTCTGCCCCTTCCCCACCTTGGGAGGAGTCACAGCTGACTCGACACTCCCCCCGGGACCCTTGTGGCCGGCTTTGCCGCCTGGAGTCTTCCCCCTATCCCATCAGGCACTGTCAAACTTCTAGTGCTTCACATGGTGGGGACTGGCTGTGCTTTGGCTCCATGTCACACTGGCTGCCCTGGTGCCCGGTGCACTCCACATACCTCTAACAGGCACCACTGGTACCGGAGATTTTTTGGCTGAGGTGCTAGTACGGGACCTATGAATTGGAGGGGGGGTGGTGGGAAAGAGGTCAACATTGCTCAGGAAAAGTTTCTGACGAATACTGGGACGGGTAGCTGGAGGGGGCCTGGGAGTGGAGGAAGAGGAGGTGGTTGTAGGAGGTGTAACATTTGATGATTTGGGTGCAGGTGCATGTTCTGGAGGCTGTCGTGAGGTGGATGGATGTTGGGTGTGTGTGTGCCCGCGTTTGTGTACTTTGGGAGGGGGCTTCACAGACACACTGGGAGAGGACACAGGGGACGTGTAAATGGTAGTGGGGGTGGTGAGTGCAGGTGAGCGGGGTGTGCTGGTGGGTGTGCTGGTGTGGGTCCTAGTGGCTGTAGTGGTAGTGCATGCAGGTGAGTGTGTAGACGACACTGGGAGGGAGGAGGGAGACGACGAGGAGGGGGACACCGTGGAGGCAGTGGATGTTGCTGTGTCTGTATGTGGGTGATGCTTGTGTGAGTGCCTGTGGGATGTGTGGTGCCTATGTTTGCCTGAGCTTCCTTTGTGTGTTGACATGTGTGCAGGCTGGTCTGATGGTGTGCTTGGGATAGGCAGAGGTACAGGGGATTGGGTCTGGGTGGAGGAAGTTGGAGGGGGGAGGCTAGACACAGGGACAATGGCTGGCATCAGTGCTGAGGCCAGAGATTGCAGGGTTCGCTGATGGGCAGCCTGACCAGAATGAATGCCCTCCAGTAATGCATTAGTGTGTTGCAACTCCCTTTCTACACCCTTTATGATATTCACAATGGTAGACTGCCCAACAGTGAGTGACCTGAGGAGGTCAATGGCCTCCTCACTGAGGGCAGCAGAGGTGACAGGAGCAGGGGCTGAGGTGCCTGGGGCGAAGGTGATGCCCACCCTCCTGGGTGAGCGGGCACGGGGTGAAGGCTGAGGGGCTGCTGGGAGGGCGGTGCTGGTAGGGGGGGTGGCGGCTGTACCTGTAGAAGTGGGGGGCACAGATTTTGCCGCCACCACAAGGGAGCTCCCATCGGAGGACGAGTCTGTGTCGCTGGTTGCTGATCCGGTGACCGCCGTGAAGCTCCCCTCGCCCTCCTTCCCACTGGTGCATTCCGAGTCCGTGGTGTGGCCCTCCATGGCCATGTGGGATGCAGCTCCCTCGTGCTCCGGTGCCACTGTACCTCCGCTTGATGATGCTGATGCACAAAAGAACAGGGAGAGCACAAAAATGGGGGGGACGACAGAAGAAAGACAGGTTAAGTGCATGGCTTACCGCTACCGTTGGCGGACAATACAGACACAGCAGCCCCCTGCACTACGCCGCACTCTTGGGCTATACTGATGCAGTTCCTGGGATATGGCCTACATGGCTATGGTCGACATCAGCACACATAGATGACACAGGGCCATGTATACCTGTACTTGGCACTCTACAGAGGTGGGATGGAGTGCCACATGGTCTGCATTACGGAGGGGCCTAGCCTACGGAACTTGCTCTGGCCTAGGGGAACCCACAGCCCTCCTCCCCCACCCAGACACCTTCACTGCGCGCAAATTCCGCAGAATGATGTTGTACTCACCCCCTTGTGTCTGCTGTGATGCCCTCAAGTGCCCATCCAACTCAGGGTAGGCCACCGCCAGGATCCAGAACATCAGGGGGGTCATGGTGCGACGGGCACCCCTCCCACGTTAGGAGGGCATTCCCAGCTGAGCCTCCACCGTCTTCTTGCTCCAGCGGTGAATGTCCTCCCATCTTTTACGGAAGTGGGTGCTCCATCTCTGGTTGACCCCCAGGGTCCGGACGTCCTTGGCGATGGCACGCCAAATATCCTTCTTCTGGTGGACGCTGACCTACATGACATGTACAGGGGGAGAAGAGAAGTCATTACCAACTGCACCGTCGAAGTGAGTGGCCCACATCCCTACCCGTGCCATGTGGCACATGCATTCACAGTCCTTCATGCTCGCAGAACTCTGCCCCCTTCCTTCTTACAACCAGCCCTCTCCACCCAGGCATAGCCCATACAACTTGCTCCCTGTGTACTCACCTGTTGGTCTGGAGGACCGTAGAGTAGCGTGTACTGGGGGAGGACCCCGTCCACGAGCTTCTCCAACTCCTGTGCAGTGAAGGCAGGGGCCCTTTCCCCAGATGCACAAGCCATTGTCTCTTCCAGACCGAGGTCACAGCAGCACTTGCAGTATAGGTCCTCTCCTGTCGAAGATCAGGTATCGAGTGATTAAACAGATAGAAAATGGCAGTCACGTCCGCGGCGGTGCGTATCATCACCGCCGGCGCACTTCGTCATTGGCTCCTGGGACCCATAGGGTCCAAAGTTAACCAATGCAGCATTGCGCTGCGGTCTACGACCGCCTACTGCGACGGTGTACAACGCCAGTGCAGTTACCTCACATCCCATTGTCCCAGTTTACAGGTCAGGCAGCCGCCATTTCAGGGGCCCACATGGCTTCATTTTCAACTGCGTCACACATACCTAGGTCTGGACTCAACACACTTACAGACAACTTTTTGGATTATGTTTCGTGTTCTGTGTGGACTGTGGGTACATACCTCTGAGTAGCTTGAGTCTGTGGTCGCTGTCGTCCTTCCTAGGCACCGTTTGCTGGGACATGTGAGGAGATGGCGGAATCCTCCGGTGTACCGACCACTGGTGGACCTGTTGACAATGGAGGCGCGATATTTAATCATCACCTACAGGTTTGACCGTGCCACAATCCAGGAACTGTATACCCAATTGGAGCCTGACCTGATGTCAGCAATCCGCCATCCCACAGTAATCCCTCCTCAAGTGTAGGTGCTGTCAGTGCTCCATTTCCTTGGAAGTGGGTCATTTCAAACAACAGTGGCCATGGCATCAGGGATGTCCCAGCCTATGTTTTCCAACGTGTTGTCCAGAGTGTTGTCTGCCCTGCTGAAACACAGGAGGAGCTACATAATATTCCCTCAGGTGGAGGATTTGGCTATTGTTAAAGGTGACTTCTATGCCTTTGGATATATCCCCAACATCATAGGTGCCATTGATGGGACCCATGTGGCTTTGGTCCCCCCCGCAGGAGTGAACAGGTGTACAGAAACCGGAAGAGTTGTCATTCCATGAATGTACAGATGGTATGTTTGGAAGACCAGTACATCTCCCAAGTAAATGCCATGTTCCCTGGCTCTATGCATGATGACGCCTACATACTGCGGAATAGCAGCATCCCTTATGTGATGGGTCAACTCCAGAGGCACCGGGTGTGGCTATTAGGGGACTCTGGTTACCCCAACCTGTCATGGCTACTGACCCCAGTGAGGAATCCCAGGGCAGAGGAATGCTACAATGAGGCCCATGGGCGGACTAGGAGGGTGATTGAACGCACCTTCGGCCTCCTGAAGTCCAGGTTCAGGTTCCGCCATATGACAGGTGGTTCCCTATTCTACTCA
The DNA here is from genome assembly GCF_031143425.1 of Pleurodeles waltl. Classification (NCBI taxonomy): domain Eukaryota; kingdom Metazoa; phylum Chordata; class Amphibia; order Caudata; family Salamandridae; genus Pleurodeles; species Pleurodeles waltl. The sequence continues at coordinate 982,120,558 of NC_090449.1, forward strand.
CCAAGGAAGGTGTGCCAGATCATCATCGCCTGCTGTATGCTTCACAATCTTGCTTTGTGACACCAGGTGCCTTTTCTGCAGGAGGATGGTCCAGATGACTGTGTTGTGGCAGCTGTGGAGCCTGTGGACAGTGATGAGGAGGAAGCAGAGGAAGAAGACATTGACAACAGGGACTCAGTCATCCAGCAATATTTCCAGTGACACACAGGTGAGAACACATTCCTGCCTACTACAAGTACTTTCACGCTTATACCTTTATCCTGTCTGTCTGTTTCAAGCAGTATTTGGTAACTGAGTTGTACATATCCATTACGGTTTCACAGGTGTGGTTACCAACGTGTGTCATCTGCTTGCATCCTTCATGGACTTGTGATGTGTGACATAGGTATGTTGACATTACATTTGAAAACGCTTTTTGTCACTGTCATTGCTAATACACATTTCCAAAATCACAGACTGACTCCAGATTGTTTTGTGCTTCAAGGGTGTTTATTGAAGTGTTAATTATTGGAGGTGGTGGTAAAATGGTGAGGGGGGATGGTGGAGGAATGTCCATGGAAGAGTCCAGTCTATTAGTCTCACATGTGCACTGCCCATATGGGAATAGGAAGTGGAGCTGGGGCAGTCCAATATGGACAGGGTTACAAAGTGGGACAGGGGGATGACAATCAGGGTGGTCTCATTTTTTGGCGGGGGTCTTGCCATCGTGCTCTGTCCTGTTCCTGGTTCTCAGGGACCGCTTGCAGGGTGGTTCTCCATCTGCAGGGGTTGGGGTGCTGGTGTGGTGGTCCTGTGGCGGGGCGTCCTGTCCTCTAGCACCGGCAGAGGTGGTGGACAGTTCTTCATCCATGCTAGTGTCAGGGGCCCCTTGGAGTGCCACTGTGTCCCTCATGGTGTTCTGTATGTCCTTCAGCACCCCTACGATGGTGCCCAAAGTGGAGCTGATGGTTCTGAGTTCCTCCCTGAACCCCAAATACTGTTCCTCCTGCATGCGTAGGGTCTCCTGAAACTTGGCCAGGACCGTCGCCATCGTCTCCCATGCTCCCATGATGGAGGAGAGGGCCTCGTGGAGTGTGGGTTCCCTTGGCCTGTCCGCCCCCTGTCACACAGCAGCCCTCCCAGTTCCCCTGTGTTCCTGGGCCTCCGTCCCCTGGACCGTGTGCCCACTACCACTGCCCCCAGGTCCCTGTTGTTGTTGGGGTGGTGGGTTATCCTAGTTTCCCTGTAGTGGTGGACACACAGCTGATTGACGTGTCCTGGGTACGGAGGTATGGGCCCGCTGGGTGGGTGCTGTGCTGGTGTTTCCAGAGGGTGGAAGGTCAGTGTTGGGCTGTGCCTGTGCGAGGGGACCCGACTGTCCCGAGGCCCACAATGGTCCGGGCTGGTCATCTGTATCCAGTTGGACAGAGCTGCTGTCATCACTGTGGGCCTCTTCTGTGGGTGGGGTAGAGATGTCTGGACCCTCCTGCCTGGTGACGTTGGGTAGGGGTCCTGCAGGGGTATAAAAGCATGATTATTGCATCTGTGTGTGTCATGGTGTGCAATGGGTGGGTGAGCGTGTACCCCAGTGCTAGCATTCCAGTGTGGGGGCTTGTGTGATGATGGTTGGGGGGGGTGTTATGGGTATGTGCTGTGGACATGCTTTAGTGAGGGGTGACCATGCTTTGTTGTGTCATGCAGGGCTTGGTGTTGGGATGAGTGGTTTGTGTTATTAGTACATTAGTGAGGAGTTGGAGTGATAGGGGAGGGGGTCAGGGTGGGGGTGTGTGATAGCATGCAGGTAGGGTGGGGGATATGAGAGTTAAGATTTGACTTACCAGTGTCCATTCCTCCACCGACTCCTCCGAGGCCCTCAGGATGCATGATAGTCAAGACCTGCTCCTCCCATGTTGTTATTTGTGGGGGTCCGCCGCCAGTCCGCTGTACCGCGATGTTCTGCCTGGATATCACAGAACACACCTTCCCCCGTAGGTCGTTCCACCTCTTCCTGATGTCGTCCCGATTTCTTGGGTGCTGTCCCACTGTGTTGACCCTGTCGACTATTCTTCGCCATAGCTCCATCTTCCTAGCTATGGAGGTGTGCTGCACCTGTGATCCAAATAGCTGTGGCTCTACCCGTATGATTTCCTCCACCATGACCCTGAGCTCTTCCTCGGAGAACCTGGGGTGTCTTTGCCGTGCCATGGGGTGGTGTAGGTGATGTGTGAGGTGGTGTATGTGGTGATGAGTGTGGTGATGTGTAGTGGTGTGTGGTGTTTTGTGCGTGGATGTTGTGTGGGTGATGGTGTTGTGTGCCTCTGTGTGGTGGGGTTGTCTTTGCTGTGCTCTCTCTCTGGCCTTCGTCTAAATTTTTGGTTGTAGGGGTTTGTGGGTGATGTGGGTGTGTGTTTTATATTGTGTTGGGTGTGTGGGAGTGGTGTTTGTAGGTGTATCAGGTGTGTGTATTTGGAATTGTCCAATGTGGCGGTGTTTTGGAGATGTGTGTGTATTTTGAACGTGGCGGTGTGTTGCGCCAATGGAATACCGCGGTTGAAAGACCGCCACGTGGATTTATGTGTCGTGATAGCATGGTCGTGTTTCTGTTGGCGTGACGGTGGAGGTTTTGTTTTCGTCAGTTTATCACTGACCTTTGGTGTGGCGGAGTTGTGTGGGTGTCTGAATTTCGGCGGATTCCGAGATGTGGGTCATAATAGCTGTGGCTGTTTTCCGCGGCCGCGGCGGTGTATTGGCGGTCTTCTGCACGGCGGTTAGCTACTTTTACCGCCAATGTTGTAATGACCCCCAATACCTTGAATCTGAAGTTTATATGTCACATGGACAGACAAAGATCTACTTTTTAGATGTACAGGTATATGTACAGGATAAAAAGAGTGAAATGCATTTGTTCAGGAAGTAGACAGCAGGAAGTAGCCTGCTACATGCCAGCAGTAATCTGATATACAGCACACCCTATAGGAAATTACTGAGAGCTAGGCGTAACTGTAACTCAGATATAAACTTACAGAATGAAACAGAGATTATGATCAAGATATTTCTAGAGCAAGGGTACTCTAAAGCCAGTATCGATAAGGCCTTAACAAGAGTAAGTCTGGTAAAGAGAGAAGATCTGATGGTCCCCAAAAAGAAAGCAGAAATGGAGACACAATCCATTATATTTATCACCAAATTTCACAGCAGAACGAAAGAAGTGAAACAGATCTTTCATAAACATTGGCATGTCCTTAGAACAGATAAGACATTAGCACAACATCATGATGAATACTCTAAATTTACATTAAGAAGTACCTCCCTGAAGGACTCTCTAAGTCACAGTTTAGTGCCCCAACCTGACATAAAAACAACTATTCCATTTTTTTTCACCTGTGGGGGGTGCAAGGCATGCGAGTACAATAAGACCAAAAAATCAATCATATTCCCCACAGTGCCTAATCTGTTCTAAATAAGAAAACACTTGAGTTGCAACTCAGATTAATATTAATGTGTCTATACATCATGCTGCCATGTGATAAGTATTATGTTGGTAGCATAATACATTGAACAAAGAAATGAGTAATGGAACATATGCAAGCCATCATCTATCAGAATAGACAATAACCAGATGCTAGACATTTCAAAGCAGAACATGATAGAAAGTCAACCTCCTAAAATGTGTGGTTCTAGATAGAATCCTGCTCAATGAGAGAGGAAGGGTCAGAACCTTAGTCCTTGTTTTTTTAGAATGTTTTTAACAGTGTTTTCTTGGTTGCACATTTGTTGTAAATATCTACTGCTCACTGCTACCACCATAGGATTGAACATTTTACTGGGCATGGTCGTAAGACACAGCAAAATAACTATGATATTCTTTTAATTGATGGGGCTGTTATGATAGTTCGCCCACTAGGGCATGATTAATTTTTAATGATAATGATGAGTCTTGACAATATTTACACTGAATATTAATAGAGTATATGGATCTACCTTTCATATAAGCCCAGTGGGGCATGATTTATGATGATGGGATATTGGGAAGGAGTTAACACCTGATTACTCAAAACATAATAATTGGGCCCAAAGTATGGACAAGGTATTCTTGAATGTCAAATTAGTTTGCAAAAGCATCAGTTGTGATTGTGTTATTTATTTTAAGAAAGATTTTATTTTTCCCAAAGTATCTTTCGAAAGTATTTTGAGGTATACATTCAGTATTGAAGATCTTACACTATTTTCAAAATGGTGATACAAAGCAGTCCTCTGTCTATTTTGGATATGCACTGAATTATTCCAAAGTCAGTTTTTGATGTTTTATGTTCAGCGTACTAAGCACTATGGGTGATTTAAACAAGCACTGAGGGCTTACGTCCTGACCTGTGATCAAGGAGACCTAGCCCCCAAAATGCATCAGGCTTTGTTTGCCATTCATATAATAAAGCACTGCTGAAAGAAGAGACTATGGCCATGACTGGTCTTTTGAGTGACCCGGAATTGAGGGAGTTAACATAAAGTAGTACTGCAATTGGAATCTTGGAATATATATATATATATATATATATATATATATATATATATATATATATATATTTCCCTGCATTAGTGTGCAGGGAAAGCTGGGCTCACAATATATATATATATACCTCCATTTTGTGAGCCCAGCTTTCCTCACACCCTAATGCAGCCCAGTGATCAGGAAATCCTAGCAGACTGATAAGAGCCCCAGATTTTCTGGGAATTCTCGTTATTTGTTAAAAAGTATTTGAACTGCTACCCATTCCTGTTTACTGTAGGCACCTTGTGTTTCAGCCAGCTTTGTCATCTTAACATTCTGTTTTTTGCCTGTGACTGTTTGAAATTTCCCTCCTAGTTTTTGGCAAAATACTGCATAAAGCAAACCACCACCTTCCTTTTAAAAAAAAGGCTACATACACCTCATTGTCTAACCAGAGTGTGTATAGGAGACTGCTTAATCTGCTTCAGATTGATGCTAGGGCTAGGGTTCCTATTGGCCTGTGGTTTGTTTTAGGGCTTCTATTTTGATTGGTACTAGGGTTGGGATTCCTATTGGTCCATGGTTTTAGGGCTTCTATTTTGCTTGGTACTAGGGCTGGGATTACTACCGGTCCGTGGTTTTAGGGTTTTTATTTTGATTGATAGTAGGGTTGGGATTCCTATTGGTCTGTGGTTTTAGGGCTTCTATTGTGATTGGTACTAGGGTTGGGATTCCTATCGGTCCGTGGTTTTAGGACTTTTATTGTGATTGATACTACGGTTGAGATTCCTATTGCTCTGTGGTTTTAGGGCTTCTATTTTGATTGGTACTAGGGTTGGGATTCCTATTGGTCCGTGGTTTTAGGGTTTCTATTGTGATTGGTACTAGATTTGGGGTTCCTATTGGACTGATGTTTTAGGGTTACTGTTGTGATTGGTACTCAGGATTAGGGGTGTGATTGGTTAATAGGGCTAGGTCTCCCATTGGCACTAGGGTGTAGGGTTACAAATCAGATTGGTTAGGGTCAGGACTAGATTTCTATTAGCCAATCGAGCTATCTAAGCCTAGGACTCAGGACATCTCAGCCCAGGGATCAAGGTTAAGGGGGAAAGGAAAAGGGTAGTTGCTTGTTTGGGCCTGTTTGGGACTGGCCAGGCCTTGGGACAGAAATGCTGCCCAATTTTCCATTTACCAGAAGGGACCTTAGTCCCTACACATCCTCCCATATCCAAACACAATATCAGTAAATGCATCCAACTTATGCACCACAAACAGACATCATATAGATTGCAGTGTCTCGTCAAACAGCACAAAACCTCACATACCACACCTATACACACATCCACCATAACTACATTAAGACACCTTCAGTCTCACACCAAACACAACTCTGTCCAGTTCCACTAACACATCCTGCCATCACCCACACAAAACAAAACCACATTATACATTACCTTCAGCCATCCAGACACACACTTCCTGTTCAAACAAACCAACATCACTATTTTCTATTTGCTCCTCCCAGACCCCCTTTTGTCATGACAATCCTTAAACCAGCCTTCCACCACAGCATCCACGCACACCCTCCCCTTCTCTTCATCAATTACACACAACCATATAATCCTTACACTCCACTCCACCACACACATTACCTCTTCCAGTGATCAAAACTAACACAAACACCCCTAGCTCTTGTCCATCCTCTCTTACACACCTCTTACAGTCTTCTCCAAAACACATCAAAACCCCCTGTAATATTTTAATACCACTCACCAGCACTTACTCACATACAAATCCTTCACAGAAACTACTACATCAATATATCCTCTCCCTATTCCACAAAAACAAAACAAACCACACACATCAGCACATCAAAATAACACAAAATTTCACACTTTCTGTCATATCCATTCCCACTCTCATGACTACACAAATGATACAAATCCTGACCAATCATTACTCCTACATTCTCATTCTTCACAAACATCTACTCCAGGCACCCAACACAGCTACATTCATTTACCCGCCTCGCATCCAAAGCACAATTTAGAGCCTTACACTATGATCCACATGCTCCTCCACCACCCCTAACCCATACTCCTTCCACACTAAACAGATGGAAACAAAATAAACAACACACCACTCTTAAGAACTTTGCATCCCCTTGTCTATTACACAATAAGGCTAATCTACAAAATAAACTACACTCACCACATCACTCTCAGCCACCCAGTCGACCACCAACACACACAGACCCAACAAAATGCCTCCTAAGCCTGCTGGAAGAGGAACACTATATAAAAAAAAACAGGACTATTGTGACCCTCATGCAGTTATCACAACTAACAACACACCTGATACAAGCTCAAATTATGCTGCTCACCCTTCTCCAAAACAAAATGACAATGCCACAAACACACATTTTCTAAACTGCCTACTCATAAATGCTTGATCACTCTCAAAAAACAAGCACCACATCTACGATCTGCTCACTGACACACAACTTGACTTTCTATTCGTAATGTAATACTGGTTGGGAAATGACATGGGCCCTGTGTTGCATGAAGCTGTTCCTCAAGGCTTTCAACCCATCACACAAAACCGTATAGGCAAAAGAGGAGGTGGGCTAGTTTTTATATTCAAACATGCAATGCATCTCAATTAAACAGACAACATTTCCTTACAAGGTTGTGAGGCCCTCCTCACCAGATGCAACCCTACAGCAACTTCCTCCTCTAACTTTCTCCTCCTATGCAGACCTCCACCTCTATTCAACATTTCCAGACACTTTTCTAGACACAATCTCAAACCTTATAACATTATGCTCAAATCTATGCATTCTTGGGGAGCTAAACATTTGGTTGACACACCCAATATGCCCCATCCAAAAGCTATCACCACTGGCCTAGCCACATTGAGCCTACATCAGATTGTACACAATCCCACACACATCGCTGAACACATCCTAGATGTCAGTTTTGCAAACCTTGAACTAGTTACCGTTCAAAGAATCACGCCAATCATGTTCAGGCCACCATTTGGTAACTTTCCAACATAAAACACCACAAATCAACACACCCCATAGCACCTTACATACATACATATATCGACCATAGAGCAAACTCAATTTTGAAGACTTGGAAATATAACTAACAGCCAACTCAGCCTCTACACTCCTTCAAACAAATATCACAAGGTGAGTTTATGGATTTGGTCATAACAAGCAGGCCTTCCAGCTGCCCTTCTGACCCTTGTCCACCACACATCTTCAAGAACATTTTTTATCTACTTCTGCTGCCACACCTGCAAGAAGATCATCAATAACTCTTTAACTACAGGAACGTTTCATGAAGACCTGACAAAGGCATACATACGTCCGTTATTAAAGAAAACCAACCTAGACCTGCATGACCCCAACTACTACAGACCAATTACAAATGGACCTTTCATGGGCAAACTGATAGAAAGAGCAGCATTCGCCCAGATGTCACAGTTCATTGAAGACATGGATTCCGCCCAGGAAGAGGCACTGAATCGGCACTCATAACAATCTGGGGTGATCTTGAAAATGTAGTCGACCTCAATGAAGTTGCTGCACTACTTCTCCTGGACCTCTCAGCTGCCTTTGATACTGTTGACCATGACATCCTAATTCAAAGACTCCACGAGGCCAGCATAGAAGGGACTGCTCTCAACTGGATTACATTATACCTTCAAAACAGAACTAATTTCATATATTCTCCCCCTTCTCGTTTAAACCCTACCTCACAAAGGCAGGGGTCCCCCCATGATCAATCATCTCACCTATGCTTTTCAACATCTACATGATGTAATTACCAGAAATGATCAATGATTTTCAACCCACATTCTACAACTATGCAGATAAGACTCAAATACTATTTAAATTGGAATACTCAAAAGACATTGAAAACTCACAAATCTTCAGTTGCCTCAGAACCATTGATCAGTGGATTACTTGGAGACATCTCAAACTGAACTCTTCCAAAATGGAAATACTCACATGTGGAGATTGGAAACGTTATGACCCACTGTGCACCTGACCTGACGATCTGGGACCACCTCCTCAAGATTCCATGGAAGCTAAAAACCTTGGACTCACCATGGACTCCAAGTTAACAATGAACGCCCAGGTGGACAAATTAGCTCCATCAAGCTTCATCACCTTGAAGACTCTGCAACGCATCTTTCCCCACCTCGCATTTCCACACAAGGTAGAGGCTATTATTTCTCTTGTACTATCTAAACTGGATTATGCCAATGGCCTCTACCATGAATCATCTCTATCTATTATGAAAAAACTACAACATATTCAGAACTCAGCTGCCAGGCTACTCTTGCATGTAAAGCCACAATACCTCATCTCCCTTGCCTTGAGAGCACTACACAGGTTACCGGTTGCCACATGATCCACCTTCAAGCTGCTTCTTATCACCCACAAAGCTTTACATGGAACAGGACCACTTTTCATCAGAAACAAAATAACCAAATACATTCAACAAAGAAACCTCCGCTCAAGATTGGCACCTCCCTTAAAACACCACCATACAAGAAAAAGACAATAGGTGGTATCCTTCTCTGTTCAAGCAGCCAAACTATGGCATTCATTACCCCCAAATATAAGATCCACTGATAAATATCTTGTCTTTAGAAGACTACTCAAGAGTTGGCTCTTTCTTTCATAACCACCATATCCAAACAGCAATGGACTGCATATGCCTGTGTTGATAAATATTTATAATCTGATTATGTGTATATTCAAGATATGTATAGTTCTTTAAGAAATATGTATAGTTACTATTTCAAAATAATAAATTATCTTTAAGCCTGTTTAACTCACGGTTAAATATATATATATGTGTGTATGTGTGTGTGTGCATGTGTGTATATGGGTGTGTAAAAACATAAATATGTGTATATTATTCTATGCTTAACATGTTCATAGGTCATTGCATATCGCCTAGATAAGTTGTTATATTACATACTTATGAGTCCCTGCTTTCTTTTTTATATCACAATGAGCAAGTGTTACCTTAACTATTTTTTCAGCAAGAATTTTGCTATTGAAAAATTGAGGAAAGATAAATGAATGTTAGAAATGTACACTTATTAATTAACATCAAATATTACAAATCTTCAAAGTCTGTGTTTATACAAATACAACTTTACTTATCCTATTATTATACCCATTATTATATTCCTTGCACATATATTCACTTACTATGTATTTACATATCTATTTATTTATTACTCTAGTCCTAATGGACTACAGAAAAAATAAATTAAATTAAATAAATAAATACATTTAAAAAATAAATAATTAAATACAAAAATAAATAAAAATAATAAAATCAACTCTCTCGTTAGCTTTACTCTGTCTTCCCATCACCCTATCTTTCTATCAATCTATCCAAACCCAATATACTACTTTGATCTCCAAAATAACCCTGCCTAAGCTCTTCCCTCCTCTACTGCTCCTGGCTCACCCCGCACCTCAGTTTACTACTATGATCTCCCAAATAACCCACCTAAATTCTCCCTCACTTAGCTCACCTTTGGCTCATCCAAAACCCCTTCTGCTACTATGATCTCCCTAACCCCTTTCCACGGACTCCTCCCTCCTCCGTCTCTCCTTTACTCATCCCAAGCCTCATCCTATTACTATAATCTCCCAAATAACAGTTCTGGATTCTTCCCTCTTCTATCCCTCCATCACTCTAGTCAATCCAACTAACAAACTCACATATCCTCTGCTCAAATTGACTCATACTAATACTGCACTCATATTTCCCTATAGTAATCCACCAATAATTCCCCTTGGGTTCCGGAGTAGCATTCTACTTGCTGAAAAACGCTTTGATACCTCATCAGGGGTAGTAAGTGCTTTATAAATACTATATATATATATATATATGTATATCTATCTATATGTATATATATATATATATATATATATATATATATATATCCTTAATATTGGTACAAATCAAAACATTACTTTAAATGTTGGTTTGGATTTCCCAGACAAAATTTACATAAAGGGAGATTGAACAATTTCATGTCATCTGTAAGAAATGCAGTTACAGGGGAATCACCAAAGAAAACGTACAATCTTTGGAGATCACAAGGATTGCAATGGATCAATAACTACAACACTTTTGTTCTACATATGTGGGATGCTAAAATGAATCTACAATTTATTGCAGATAACTGTACAGCAGTTGCACGTTATATTACGTCTTCTATTACAAAGATGAAAAAACAGATATGAAGAAAGTATGGGAAGACACATCTGAAGAGTAATCTTTACATAAAATGTTGTACCAATTTAGCCTTAAAAGGTTATCTCATTGAGGGGTCAATAGCTATGGAGCCTGTGACCGTTCGAGTCACATTCAAGTTTCAATCTTATTCTGTAAATCCAGTGCAATTCTGTTGAGTAGCTTAGGACTGTCATTAATACGTCAAAGAGTTTTCAAAAGCCTGCCTGAAATAGAGTACCTTGCACATTTTGATCCGACTAACAAAGATGTTTTTAAAACCAATAGCTGAAGATTTTAACACTGGACATTTTAGAGTTTAAGGGAGTGATGGATGTTTAATACATCATTCTAAACCTACTCTTATTAATCATTGAATATAGAATTCTGACACAGAAGAAAAGAAAGATGTCTACCATTTAGCACTCTACAACTATTTCAACAATGGTGGAAATAAGAAGAGATTATAAGACTCTTTTCAATCTTATTCATGTAAATAAAAATGACATTGCATTACCTCAATTTCCCTCATATTTAGAAACGCTGAAACAAGAAATAGCAGAAAATAATAATTTTAATGCAGAAATATAATATAATGCAATACTGAAAAAAATAATATTACTTCCACTTTCAGGACTGTTGACCCACTTGGACAACCAAAAGTTGATAATGAAGATGTGGCTACCATGGAAGAGGTTGAAAATGCGTATTCACTAAGTGAAAAATTATGTTAGAATTTTGATTAGTTAACATCAAAATGTAATTCCAAATAACAAAAATTATATAAAGAGATAAAGCAGTGTGTAGATCATGGAATTCAACATGAAAATAAATGATGTGAATTCAGTAGTTTGGAACCTATGTTACCATATGTCTGCAACCAAGCTGGAACAGGGAAATGTGTTCTTAATATTGTAATTGCTGCTTATGTGCACAAGGCTACCAGCTCTAATTTATCTTGTGTAGTCATAGCTCCTGCTGGGTTAGCAGCACATTCTACCAAAGGAATTACTTTACATCATCTGCTATTACCGCCTGTGGAGCATCACATTAAACTGGAATACTTAAAATTGAATACAGATGTATGTCAAGAATTTGGGAGAGTTTTAGAAAAAATAAAAGTGTTGATCATAGATGAAATCAGCTTGGTTGCAAGCATAATGTTTGCTTCTGTTCATTTGTGGATGCAATTTGTACAGGGAACTTCTTATGAGGTCCTCTTTGGAGGGGCATTAGTAATTATTTTTGGGGACTTATTACAATTTACGCCTGTTAAAGGTGAACCAATTTCTTTTTTTTTTTTTAAACCTATGCAAGAGCAATGTCAGAATTTTTTAGGAAGTATGCATAATATAAATGTCAGGATTAATTTTACATACAGAGGACTAACAGATCATGAGGCAATGTAATGATGAAGAATATACCCAGATATTAGAAGAGATTCGCCTTGGAATTCTTACAAAGAAGCAAAGATCATACTAAAAACCAAGGACAAGTGTATTGTTTCCTAACCTCTACTCACCTGCTGATGTTATACATTCTGTTCTTTCACAATCTTAACCCATGGTTTGTTTAATGCCAACTCTTCAAGAATGTACTGAAATAAATAATGCAACGCTACATCTGGAAAACAAAGAAATTGTACATCACCCTTGCAAGGATAAAGTTGAGACTAATGGACTGAACATACCTCTTAGCAAACGTTTAACTACAAAATTTAAAAATATGGAAAAATCTTTCGTATGTACAGCAGGATTGGAGAAAGATATACATCTGTGTAAAAACTGTTGTGTTATTTTATGATGTAATTTACACATAGAACAAGGACTTGCAAATGGACCCATGGGATTTATAGTGGACTTTACCATGTCTACAATAAAAGGAGACAGTGAATTTATTGTGGTCAAATTAGACTATATCAAAGAGCAAAAAAAACTCAATGTACAGCAAGATTCTTCCTTATAAAAAATGTATATATTCGAGGAGATCAGTTTCCTCTTTATTTGGCTTTGCTCTTAGAATACACAAATCACAAGGACTACGCTTAGAATATGTAAAGATTAATGTTGGATCTATAATATTCAACGAGGGAATGGTATGTGTTGGCTGTCTAACATAAACAATTAACAGGACTGTATATTATCAATTTTGCTGACACAAAAATGACTGCAGCCTGTAGCTGTGTGTGTGAATAAAATAATTTGCGAAACACATACGCTCATAATCTTGGTGAATATCCATTTTTTACAAAACCAAAACTTTCTTTCAAAAGAGATATTACATCAACCTACAATAACAAAGAGAAGCTGGAAGAGCTGCAAAAGAAAAAATGAAAACAAATAAACATATGGAAATTATAGAATATGATATCAAACATATGGAAATTATAGAATATGATATCAATTGCTATAAGAATGTCATTGTTAATTTACTTGTATTTTTACCATTAGTGAAAGAAGGAATACAGAAGCATGTACCACAACCTTTCAGCAAACACTTGACAAATATTCCTGAACAAATTTCATCACACAACCATTTATGCCACTCTACAAGAGGCGTTAGAGATATAGGGGGTCATTCTGACCCCCGCCAGCGGCGGAAGCTGCCCGCCTGGCGGGAACCGCCAGAAGACCGTACAGCGGTCAAAAGACCGCAGCGATCATTCTGACTTTCCCGCTGGGCTGGCGGGCGACCGCCAAAAGGCCGCCCGCCCGCCCGCCCAGCGGGAAAGCACCAGCAACGAGGAAGCCGGCTCCGAATGGAGCCGGCTGAGTTGCTGGTGTGCGACGGGTGCAGTTGCACCCGTCGCGAATTTCAGTGTCTGCTAAGCAGACACTGAAAATCTTAATGGGGCCCTGTTAGGGGCCCCACGACACCCGTTCCCGCCATCCTGTTTCTGGCGGTGAAAACCGCCAGAAACAGGGCGGCGGGAAGGGGGTCGGAATCCCCATGGCGGCGCTGCTTGCAGCGCCGCCGTGGAGGATTCCCTGGGCCAGCAGGAAACCGCTGGTTTCCTTTTTCTGACCGCGGCTTTACCGCTGCGGTCAGAATGGCCCCAGAAGCACCGCCAGCCTGTTGGCGGTGCTTCCGCGGTCGTTGGCCCTGGCGGTCCATGACCGCCAGGGTCAGAATGACCCCCATAGTAGATATATGTATAGGTGCTGGTCAATTTTCTATCAATCAATAGCAAGAAACTCAGGAAATCTGTATGGTTGTTCTACAAATCGTAGCTAACAAAACTCAACCAAGTTCTGGCCTACTTAAGTGTGAGGTTATCTTGGGAACATGAATGTATAAATTGCCTATATTCAAGCTCCACTGTTACACAGTTTGAACTATTTGTCTATATAGCGATACCTGTTTGTAAATGTATTCCTTTTAAAAATCAAGGGGCAGTTGAAGGAGCCCCCTAGTGCCTCCTTGCGCCACATTAACCTCATTTTTTTACACTAATGTGACCCAAAGAGGCCAAAATTGCAACGCAAAACTTACAAAGTGGCACAATGCATGCATGGGCCACTTTGTAACCCTTTGCGTTACTTTATGCTTGCGCCTGGCATAATGTATGCAAAGCGGGCATTCCCCCATTAGGAGGAGGAAAAAAATGGGGCAAAAAAATCTAAGAGATTTCTTTGTGTCATTTATTTGGCCACTTTTAATGCTTGCTCAATGCAGGCGTTAAAAGGAGGCACACCACTGGTTACAATGGGCCTCAATGTGCTTTGCAGGATTAGCGTCAAAAGCAAGGGTTGCCCTCTGGACAGAACTGGGGTGAGACCAGCCCTCCAGGATGATTATGTGAAATTCAATGATAACCCCCTTTAAGATCTTTCATGGCCTGTTCGATGTTTCCTAAACGTTTCTCCAGAAGTTGAAGCAGCTCCTTGATAAGCAAGTCCAATTTCCCATATTGTTTGTCCACGGAATCCTAAATCGAACTAATAATGAGCGACTCCAGTAAACTAGAAGAGATACCCTTCCTGGAGGATACATTTGCAGAGTGAATACCTTTTGCTACGGGCCACTTGTTTTCTTTCTTTTGTGAGAGGGCAGGAGGAATTCAGCTGCTTGTTCTGCCCCAGAGTCCCTCAAAGATAGGGCTTCCTCCACAATTGATTAGTGTACCGGTGCCTGCACTTGAACTATGTTAGAACCTCCTTCCACCACTGCGCTCAGCAGCAGAGCATTACAACAGAATCAGACCGTGAATATACCACTTCACCAGGTAAAGAAAGCAGTGAATTGTGCAGGAGTCGCATGGATCATCAGTCCACCTCTGCAAAGTGAGTACTTCCTCTACATTAGACGTTTCATCTTTCAAAGCACTCACAGCAGAGGAAGAAAATATAATATACTCTTCTTACCCTGCCAGGTCCAAATCAGGTCCTTTTATGGACCTGAGTCGCCACCAGTGGTGGCTTTATGTTTTCCCATCTTGACACCATAAGCTTAGACAGACCTCAAGTAGGAAATGTTAGAGAGAGGGCCTGGTCCGGTCTCGACCGGACACGGATGATGGCTGACGGGCCCACCATTAGCCTGGGCTGTGCCCAGGCTTAGCCCAGGCATGTCCTACACAACAGAGAGGATGAAGCACGCTAAATAGTGCTGGGCTATCCTGCTCCTGGCCCTTCCTCACAGCAGCAGTGTGATTTCACCTGGGACATGAAGTACCAATGCAGTAGTAGCTGGTGTCCTGTACAACAGGAAGATGAAGCACGATAAATAGCAATGGTCCCTCCTGCTTCTGGCCCCTCCTCACAGCAGCAGCATGATTTCACCTGGGACACAAAGTCTCAATGCAGTAGTAACTGGCATCTCTTTGTAGTGAGAAGATGAAGTGCACTAAATAGCGCTCACAATAGCAGGATATCACGTGGGACATAAAGTTCCAATGAGTAGTAATTGGTATCCTGTGCAACAGAGAGATGAAGCACTATAAATAGTGGTGGTCCCTCCTGGCCCCTCCTCACAGCATCAGCATGGTTTCACCTTGGACAAAAAGTCCCAATGCAGTAGTAGCTGGCATCCCACGTAATGGGAAGATGAAGCACGCTAAATAGGGCTGGCCCTCCCGTTCCTGGCCCCACCTCACAGCAGCGGCGTGATTTCAACTAGGACACAAATTCCCATTGCAGTAGTAACTGGTTCTGGTTGTTTGAAATATGTGGGCAGCTCTTTAAAGAACCCTTTACCCTTTTTTATTTTTTTATTTTTTTCTGTAATTTTTCTTTGTTTTTTTCAATAGATCAATAGGGCAAACAAAAACAAAACAAGGTAAACAGGATAGAGGAAGAAAAGTAAAGGAGGGGAAAAATAGGGATGTTAGGGAGAACATTAGTGTGCCATCACTAGCTGTCAGTGGACATTCAGGTCTTTCTCTCCAGTGACAATAACTGCAGGCAGTATGTGGCTGTGCTGCCATACTAGTCAGACATCTGCTGATACTGTCTCTGGAGGTGAAGTGGGATGGTGGCACCATAGGCGGGTACTGAGGGTTCAGCCGATAGAGAGGTTTTGGGATGGAAGTGGATTGTATGCCCTTGAGGTTGAGTGAAATGCAGGCTCCAACCCTATAGCAACTGATGATGGTCCCGCAGCGGCATCCTCCAGCTCTGCTCCCACCACTTCTCTACTTGCACAAACCTTTGTGGTGGATAGATTGAAGATGCTTTCACATCCACCACGTCCCAAAGGAATACTACTACTGCATGCCCCTTGAAACAACCTTCTGGTGAAGCTTATGTTGCCAGAGGTGCATTCACTTTTTTTTCCTGTTGGTATGGACAAAAACTGCCACACTACTGTCTCTTTCAATTTCTTCCTTAAGGCGTCCTCTTCCTACTGAAGCACCAGTTCCTGCTGCTCATCCTGCTGATGAGGATGCTGTTGATTAACCATTATAGTAATAATTACACACAGGAAGTTGGAAAGGTACTGGAGAAAATAAAAACCACCTTCCTTGTCATGGGATTTGATGACAAAGGGGTGTAAACTTCTTTCATATAACTTGCAGTCTTTTTAGCCAACAAGAGTTTTTTACAAATCCTGAAGCACTGCAGTATTACTGCGATAGTATCTTGGAAGTACTGTGGTACTAGTGAAATGCAA
Source organism: Pleurodeles waltl (assembly GCF_031143425.1). NCBI lineage: Eukaryota > Metazoa > Chordata > Amphibia > Caudata > Salamandridae > Pleurodeles > Pleurodeles waltl. The sequence goes on from NC_090449.1 coordinate 982,137,412, forward strand.
AAAAATGCAAATCCACTTACTTTTTTCACTAATACATATTAAAACTGAACTAGTACACCCACAATATTATATTAGCATAACTTACATACATAACACCTTCAAATTACAAAAGCAAAATCGGTTTTACACTTGGGCTACACAAAATGTATAGAATCTCTACATATAAAGGTGGCACAAAACCAAAGACATTATCAAATGTCCTATAGAATACAAACAAATTGCCTCAAATGATAGCCCAAAAACACTATGGGGGTCATTCCGACCTTAAACCGCCATGCGGCCACCAATGCGGCCGCACTCTCGCGGCCCCCATTCCGACATTCCCGTTGGGCGGGCGGGCGCTAACCAAGTTAGCGCCCGCCGGCCCAGGGGGAATGAGGCCGCAACACAGGAGCCGGCTCCTAATGGAGCCGGCGGTGTTGCGGCCGTGCGACGGGTGCAGTTGCACCCGTCGTGCTTTGCAGACAGTGAAAAGCTGGCCGGGCCCTGTTATGGGGCCCCTGCACTGCCCATGCCGCCCCTGGACACCCCTTACCGTGAGCCTCTTCCTGGCGGTGATAACCGCCAGAAACAGGCTGGCGGTAAGGGGGTCATGATCCCCAGGGCAGCGCTGCTTGCAGCGCTGCCCTGGCAGATTATCACCGCCGGGGCATAAACGTCGGAAAACCGCCGGCCCCGGCGGTGCGACCACGGCTATACCGCCGCGGTCAGAATAGGGGTGAAAGCACCGCCAGTCTGTTGGCGGTGCTTTTAGTCATTTTTGCCTTGGCGGTCTCGGACCGCCAGGGTCAGAATAACCCCCTATATTTGAGCAACTATAAGCAAACTACTGACTTCAGAAATATATTATAAACTAACTTATATTTGAATACATTTAAAGATTTTTTCATATGAGCAGCTGCATAAACTTATGTATGTATTCATTCTAATTAGGTATACCATCAAATATAAAATTCATTTTTATCACTATCTCAATATATTTTTTCACATATTAACAAAACCAACTAAGTGGCATGGTCACTGCTCCTTCTTAGAGCTCTGCATTGAAAGTTGCCAGAGTCTTCCATTAGCTGGGGGATCAGTGCAGTGATAGGCCTAAAACTTCCTGGCATCATGTGCCTGGAGGCCCAGACCATGGTGGGAGGATCCTAGGCCCACATCCTGTGGGGAGGCCTGGCTGTGGAACTCCTGGGAGTTGCTGTGGGGGGCCATGTGGGTAGCCCGCACCACTTACCCGCATTTGTTACTGTCAGAGGTACAGTGATCTGAGGGACTCTGCCATGGCCTCAGGGAGGCAGATCGCAGGGCCCCATGGGCAGTGGGGAACAGCCGGGCAGCAGTGGCGAAGGCTGCAAGTGGAATCCTGATATGGCAGTGCATTGCAAACCCCACGGGGCCAGCCCAAAGGAACAGCAGCATCGGGTGCTGTGGCATTACTTGCCAGTGAGAGGGCAAAGGTGCCGGATTGAGCCTGGGAACCCCACAATGTTGCTCGCTAACAGCGCTGACACTGGTGACACCTCAGGTCTGATGGTGAGGCTTCACTCCACACTCCCCCTTTTGTTGCCTGGGGGTTTGGAGACAAGGACATTCCTTACCCCTACGTTTGCTATTCAAGCGAGTGAACAGTCTCCAGCAGTGCATTTAAGAGGCAAAAGAGGGGCTTCTCTATTCCCCCCTCCTTGTTTTCTCCCTCTCTGCCTCCCGGGTACTAAGCATCTGACAGTGAGGCCCTGCGGTGGTAGGGGGTAGCTGGGAGCAGAGTTGAGGCCTGGTAGATAATGTTTGCAACACTCCCAGGACATTGCTGGTACCTACAATATAGGCTTCTGTCGGACAGTCATTAATAGGAGGTTAAAGGTGGAGGAGTAACTTTGGCTGACCATTCCTCTAATCTTGTCATAACCATGTGCAACCAAAACCAGATTATGGCTACCCACTGCAATTGCAATGTTCTAGGCCTCTCTGAACTGCCATACATAGATTAACTTTCTACACCCTTATGGACAGCACAATATGACAACAGGTCACTGATCATCCAGTTACTGATCCACATCTTCCTGCAGCAACCCGTGCGGACTGCTTGGGAGTCCCCCACTCCTGCTGTCAAGGTGAGACTTCACTGACCATCGAATGTCCAGCTCCACGGAGCATGCTGCATAGCACCTTGGTCCGCCTTACATGGCATTCCTGCTAACTCATGGACCACCCTTTATGACCCTCCTTCTTCTTGGCCCCCTATAGCCCTAGGCCCAGCATGCATGGGCAGACTACGATTCAATGCACCTTCCTCACTGCTACCGCTGGCCGTCCCACCAACCGCAGTCCCAGATACTCTCACCTCAGAGGGCACGCAACATACTCTACCCACTGACAAGTTGGATGTCATCCTGGCAGTGATAGGAGGTACCTCTGTCTCTATGTACTCGAAATTCAGCTCCTGCATGGTGAGATGGGGTTCCTTTGTGATGACCACAGCAAACTGCAGACAGGGTGATGGAGGGTGAGAAGATGTTGACTACCCTACAACTGCAAATGATGGAATACCAGCACTCCATCCACGATTTGCAGAGGAGAGTCCAGGCCCTTGAGGAGCTGCCAGTGATAGAGAGGGAGGCTCCAAAAGGAGTAACACCCGAATCCTGGGGTTGCCTGAAGGCATTGAGTGCCATGATCCCATATTGTTCCTGGAGAACTGGTTTAGGACCTTTCTTGACCCCACTGACCTCAGTACCTTCTATTTCCTTGTAGAGAGCCCATCGATTACCACCAGGCTCTCAGCCACATCCAATGCTTGCAAAGCTCCTTCAGTTCGAAGACGTGAAGGGGACCCCGGTCTGTGGGTGGCCAGGATGAAGAGGCCACTACCCTTCTGTATACCCAGTCTGTACAACAGCAGAGAGTCACCTTCTTGAGGGCAAAGAAATGCATGTGACAATTAAATGTCCAATACTTTCTTCTGTTCCCAGCCCACCTCAAGGTACTAGTAGATGGCACCTCGATTTTCTTTCCCAACCCTGGAGGTGTTTGAGACTGAGCAGAAAAATACCCCACTGACTCCCGTGAAGATACAAGGGTGACGGCTTCCCGACTGCCTTGCCCTCGAAGCAAGCGAGGTGCTCCAGTGCAGTAGGGCTCTTCCTCAGCTGTGTCTACACCCACAAATGCTCCAGCCCTGGAGGAAGTCATCACAGGCAGACACCAGGTGTTTCAGGCTGCTGCATCCCTTTGTGAAGGAGCAGGGACCACAAATGGGAAAGTTGGACCTCATATTTTCACCTCCTTGTGATTCCCAGGTCCCCTCATTCGTGACCCCACTAACTGCAGATGGCCTGATTTGACTGTCCCCTCTCTCTGAATAGGGACTACTGTTTAAGGGCCTCCACGCCCGTGCGTGAGTTGAATGAGTTGCTCATGCTCCAATTTCCTTGCAGAGGCCGGATTGTAATCAGGCCTCTGGGACCTGATGTCCCCACCTGGTTTCACCCACAACTCCTTCCTTATTCAGGTCTATTTGCATGCCCTGTTTTGCAACACCCCCCCACCCCCCAAAGATTTGCTTATACTTGGCAACCCCACATGCAGATATTGTTCATTGCCCCTTCATTGCTATCCGTTAATCACTTGTGCTGCCTTGTTTGGGCATACCACCATTTGTGGTATGCTCCCACAAATGTTGTTCTCCCTGCTTTACTCACCAGTGGTTACCTCCGCTTGTACCTGTGCAAGGTTTCTAAATGCAGCTCATATCAGTGCCCTATGCAAACACCACAGAAGCAGTCATGGCCAGCCCCCTACTACATCTCCAATGGCTACGCAGGCACTCAGTAGATTCCTCACCCTCATTATATGCAGCATGCATACAACTTAGAAATGATATGTGGTGTACTCATACCTTAAGCAACAGTCCATATAATTTTCCTAAAGGAGACCCACACTACAACACCAAATAATACACCACCTACAAATGTGTTGGAGAGGTACAATACATTCCACTACTCACTATGCATATGTCCATGGCCCAATGGTCTGGATTCAGCCAGGGATACCTTTCCAGGTCCTAGACATGACCACAGACAGGGAGGGGCAATTTGAGCTTGTGGATAGCCAGTTGGATGGCTCCAGAATTCTGTTAGACAGCATTTATACCTCAAACATAGATTAGGGTTTCCTATTAGAACACACTGTCTGGGGTCCTGGCATCAAAAACACACATTCCATGGATCCTAGTGGGAGACTATAATTGTGTGATGGGCCTTCACCTGGACCGTTCACACCCGCCTCTCCCTTGTTCCACACCGCCCATCCCGCCAGAGCATTTTGCCAGTTCAGTCAAACATTGGGCACTTGCGGATTCCTGGAGGGCAAAACATCCCAACTATCAGGTGTACTCATTTAACTCTGCACCCCACTCTTTATATGTGCACTTAGACCGCATTCTCCCCTCCCAGACTCTCCTGAGTGATGTGCAATGGGTGGAAATCTGATCACGATGCTCACACAGTTGATGTGTGGTGAAGCGCCCCTCTTCCACCACTGCCAACATGAAGACTTCCCAGGGACTGCTTGGAAGACCTAGTCTTCCAGAGTTCACAGGAGACTCACATGTGCCAATATTGCACTAAAAATCAAAATACCACATTCACCAGAGAAGTGGAGTGGGATGCATTTAAGGTTGTGACGGGGGCTGTGCCTGCAGAAGGTTGCAGGAGTGTGTCAAACTGTTGACAGGGAGATCGCAAACATAGAGCCAAGCTGCCGGCATTAGAACATTAAGCAGACAGGGTGGACACCAAAAAGCCAGTGCTGACTTCAGTAAAAAAACAACACAACAACCTCTAAGACCACTTACAGTATTTCAATTCCAGCGCCTATGCCTCCAAGGTCCACCGCGAAGGGGATTAGTCCAGTCTCCTGTTGCCCTGGCTGATTTGTAGCAATGCCATCCTCAGCCCAATACAACAAATTTCTGCTCCAGAAGGGAGAACCCTGCATGCTCATTCTGCCATTTTGGGGACCTTCAAAGATTATTACTCCGCAATATACAGGAATCCCCCTGCCCACGCTGAGGGCAGCTTGCTGCTTCCCTCAGGTGCACAGATCTTTTCTCTTATATACCTGGCCCCTCCGTATTCTCCCCCCCCCAGTTCCTTATTAGCATGGTTGCATAGGGCACTCCTCCTGAATTTACCCCACGCCTAGGGTACACCAGACACATAGACATTGCAGAGCACACATGCCTTAAGTGCTATTGTTGCCCGCCGGGGGTGGTCATGGACTCAGCACAAACTGTTACCTGCTCCTGATGGTCACACTATTGCTGTGTTATGTACTTGCAGATGATTTATGATGTACCCTGAAACAATGTGACTATATATTTATTTTCCCTAAACAAAAATTCCCCAAAAAGTTTGGCAGGAGAAACAATATAGGACAAAGGTACAAGACACACAGTACACAAGGTTAAATTATCTTTCCAAATATTCAATTGTGATTTGCCCTAGGTTAGTGTAGTGTACTAATTTTGTTCTCATGAGGGATGGTGTTTAATGTAGTACCTATTGTATTGTGTGTTATATTTTCAATGCTTATTGTAACTGTATCTTTAATTTCTGTATGTACATCTAGAATGTTACTGGAGGTTCTAGATTTTACATGGCTTTTGGGCTCAGATGCTGGTGTGTTTTGAACCGATCTGTTATGCCGCGGCGGCCGCGGCGCTCGCCGCAGCTGCGGTCTCAGGTTGCGCAGCGCGGCACCTTGTTTTCACCGCGGCCGACGCGGCCGACGCTCGGGTCGCGGGGGACGACGCGGCTCGAGCGCGGGCCGTGGAGGCCCCCAGGAGCTGGTTTAAGGGTCGCGGCACTTGCCGCTTCCCTTACTTCAGGTTCTGCCATAGAGGCAGACGCGGCAGGGCTTGAAACCCCGAGGGGGTTTCAGGCCTGGCCGCATACAGCGCATTACGCGCTTTACATTTTATTTCTTGCATGTTGCATTACCTGCTCACCACTTACTGATATCTTCAGAACAAAACCGAACCCTTGCACATGGTGTACTTTATACTTGCCTCTTCCTTCCCAGCATGCTGACCACTTCCTCTCTGCCCAGCATGCATTGTTTTTTCTTTGTTAGACGCACGTACCTGATTCACTATTGTTTTCTTTTCCCCAATCCAAGATGGTGGTATTTCTACTTCCTGTTTCCCACTTCCTGTCTAGGGGTATATAAGGGGAATTCAGCTGCTTGTCCATTGCGTTGCAACACTCCTTGGTGGTAGTCACGCTCTGATTGATTTCTTCCTGCGATTCCTGTGTGTTCCTGACCTGCCTTGTTTCTCAGTCTTCCTGACCTTCGGTCCTAACGCCCTGGTGTCCTCCTTTCGTTTCAGGGAGTTCCTGTGGAGGTTTTTTACCCTACTGGGGTTTTTCCTCTGGGACTCCTTCTGGAGGGCACGGACTGTGGTGGTTTGCTCATACCAAACAGCACCGTGGCTACCAGAAGGGGTCGCCCCTACCTCGGCCAGAGCAGAACCTGCCGGAACCGGGGCTGTTCCCCCACGCCTCTCAGCTTCGACGGTAAGCCCATTGAAAACCGTGACACGATCAGTGTACTTATCTGTTTTGACTTACTGGGTGTGTACCCGTCTCTATCTGCCATGAAGAATTAGGGAGTAGGCACCTCACTGATAGTGTTAAGCTACTCCAGACCATGTTATGACTGTCCACCTGGTCCCATCCCGAAGCTGTACTTAATAAAGAGGTAATTAAGAATTGCTTGAGCCTGGATAAGACCTATAATATTCAGTGACTGCAGTTTGCGAAGGATCAATTGTCTAAAATAGGTCGCCAAGATCTTTTTGACAATCTGCAAAGCAATTGGACCAACTGGCAAGGGAAAGAGAGGAGGGAGAGCATGATAAATGGGCAGTGGGGATACATGCTATGTTGGTGACAACCAATGATGTAGAACCCTATTTACTTATTATTCCAGAGTTCTCAGTGTTTTATTTGGTAAAGTTTCATCTTAACAAGGCACATCTGGTTTCTCATCCAGTGTCTGCACACTGCGATAATGAACTTGCAGTCTGCCCTTTTGACTCAAATTCAGTCCAGTCACAGTTACATTTTCTTTTCTTCTGTGGCCTTTATAGCACACCCAGAAAATCTGTACATAGGCCATTGCTCAGGACCCTACAAATCACTCAGTGTATGCTGGCATTGCTGTATTTACAATTGCTGCAAACTGAACTACTGTGTTGCACAGTTCATACATGTATATATATTGCAGATTGTGTCAAGCATTGTAGAATTGTAGGTATATAATATATTATACGAGTATATTATTTAACAGCTTTTTACTGCAACTGGTCCAGACTGAGAGATCATTGTTTTTTTTTCTATAATCCATTATTTTATGTAATCAGTAAGTTATTAACTAACTGGAACCACGGCTGCTTTTGTTTTTTCTTAATGAGATTTTATTGTGATTTTATCTAACAATATATAAATAAATGTCCCGAGTCTAGAAACATCAAAATGCTGTTATCCGCAATATTCAACCGTCCTGGCCTCGAGCTTTGCTTTGTTTTATATTCCCATGGCCTTTTGACTATTTATTATGAAAATGTATTCAAGGAATTATATTTGCATTTTCTGCTTTCATGGTTATATAACAGAATAAAGTTATATACTACTACTATTACTATTACAATTACTACTACTACTACTGTTGTGGGTCACATTCCTATGGATTAGATAACAGTTTTCTTATTTTTTTAGTTGGCTCGTTGTCATTCTTCTCCCAACAAATGCCGCCATCCCACAGAGAGGAATTCCTGGCAGCAATTAGGTGACATGTTAAGCTCATTCCAACAGAAAATGACTGTCACTAAAGCCAATCAGGGTACAATGGGCTAAAGTGAGTTATGGCGTGGTATTTCGTCACATTTTTTGGTAAGGTGTAGCATATTTAAGGCTAACCTAATGATATTTTGCAGGTGGTGGGTGACTTTGTAAAGCCTAATTAGGAACAGTTGGAGATGTTCGGGCGACGCAGAACTAAGTTCATACAAATTGTACAGGATATAAATAGGAATATGTCAATGTAGGATGTCATGTCCTTGGGACAGTGCTAAAGATTTAATATGTGATACGATGATACTTAGAGATTCATAAAATACCATGGCCCATATTTATGGAAAGTTAGCGCCGACTAAGCATCGTTTTTTTACACTAAAGCGGCGCTAACTGAACTTCATATTTGCATTTTGACACTAGACCCATCTAGCATCAAAATATCTGAGTTAGTGTCATTTTTAGGAAGCACCAACCCACCGTGCATCGAATAGCGACAATGATATGTCCCCTTCCTAAATATGATGCTAGCCCCCAGCGCCATATTTACCTCCTGATGCTAAAACAATGCATACTAAGGAGGTGGACCTAAAGAATGACGCGAAGGCTGATTAGCGTCAAATTTTAACCCCTGGTTTGACCAGGTGTTAAAGTGTTGCTAGGCACATTTCCTTAGGGAAACACCATGGAGTCCACCATGGTATCACTGTTTTGGGAACATAGATGCCCATGCAAACCCCCAACATCACCACCACCCACACCACAGAGATGCTATAGGTGGAGGAAGCCCATCCCAGGTATTTTGACATGATTAACTGTTGTGTGCCACTGGGGGCCCCTTACATGGGGCACCCTGGCTGGCACTGGTTCTGTTGGGGTTGTCCTGGGGACACTGGTCCCCTGTGGTGGACATTGTGGTTTGGGTAATGTCTCATGTCCATACTTGGACAGGCGTCATTTTGTGGCTGATTGTGCGACCAGAAATGACGCTATGCTAACTAGCGGCAGATTTTATGCCACTAATCAGTCTAGCGTCATTTTTGGCCCACTAGCACCATTCTTCCTAACACCTTCCAGCACTGGCTAGCGTCATTTTCCATGATGCTAACCATTCCTAAGCGCCATTGTGCGAGTTTTTCAAATAAGGTGCAAATATGGTGCTAAGGGATGCTGTTAGCTCATGGTAATATACACTAGAACACACCATATGTTGACAGATATAGTGCATTCCTTTCTTCTCCCTTTCATGCAGCGCAGCATGTTGTCTTGAGTTTCTTGAAGAAATGTTACATCTGGCTCCTTCTTTCTTTTCTGTTCCTTCCACATTGAATCCTTTGTTAGGAAAGGCAATCCTAGAGGAACCAAAGGCAAGATATTTGTAGTGGGTGCTCCCCACAGCTATTTTCACTGTTAATATTTTCCGCCCCTGTTTTACGACTGCACACGCCAGCAGGAGGTCTATGTGAACCTATCTGTTAGTTTGGCATGAAAAAAATAACGCTGATAAATATTGCAAACCAGGTGGAGAAGTGTGGCTCAATGGTTAGAGCGGCAGACCCTGATGCAGAAATCTGGCCTGGGACCAGGGTTCAATTCCCTCCTTGGAAGGTCTTGGGCTCAATTTCCTCGGACCTGATAATTCTTGCATCAGGTGCCTCATCTAATTCATGGGTCCCACTCTGTAACTCTGGGCAATAGCTTGCTTAATCTTCACAATGGCCCCAACAGGCTGGAATGCCTGGCTTCACCTTGGAGGTTGCCCAGGAGTGGGCACCTCACAGGGAAAAGCCAGAGTATGCAGTTTACTTGCAGACATGATCATGACAGGGCAAAGGCCTTGTGAATGCCCTGAAACAAATGCACACTTAAAAACAGGATGTTCAAAGTGATGTGACTCATGGTCATTTCTTTCATTTTATTGTCAGTCACATTCCACTAGTTACAGAGGAACTGGAAACCAATAACAGGGTCTATAAATCCTTTCCCGCTTGCTAGTCACCCATGTCTCCTGGAAGCCACACAAGAACACATATAATTACAGTTACGGGTAAATGACGTTTTTCTGTCTGGACTTCGACTGAACTCGATAATACAGAATATGTCAGACATACCTTGACATGACAATGTTCAATCATCTAGGGCCATATGTATGAACACATTTTAGACATAGCATGGGTAAAATCCTTTGATGCATCTGGCCTTTACTGTGTTGGTGCATACAGCATTTACAAAAATATAATGTGTTCTTCAGGACCTGCTGGTACTGAAAAAATGAACCCTTTTATTAGCAATGTCTCATTCATGTATTTAGCTTTTTTGTCCTTTATACCGACAGCTGTCACCGCCTGTCCACTTTAGAGCACTCTGAGAGACGTAAATAAGTCACTGATAAATGTACAGTATAACTGGCAAATGGATGAAACATCAAGCAAAACCATGCTCTGGCTTTATGTATAAACTTGGATGATAGGCTGACCCCAAAAGACATTCACTACTCCGACGTTTCAGTACCCACTGGACTAGAATCTCTCTGCTGCATGCAACAATGTCAAAATAAACGGAGGTATTACTGTTTATAGTGTAGAATACGGCTTTGATATGGCCAACTTAAACCTGGCAGTGCCGATGCACCAAAAATACCCATCGCCCACCTCCTAGATCGGGTAAAGAGATTTACCATTGTACACACTGTTCACAAGCCCTCTCCCCACACTCGTCACACACACTCCTTTGTGGTACTGCTTTCGGAGTCTAATATATTCTCCTCAATGTATGCAAAGTAAATTCTGAAATCGAAAATACCTGTTCTGCTTTTCTGATGCCTTGTTCAGCATCCCGATTACCTCTGAAGCTTGGCCCGATATCATGTGGCCAAGTCAGTTATTATAGTGATAGAAAAGAGGATATACTTGTAAAAAAAATAAAAAAAAATGCAATGAAATAATCCAATACACACATCGTTTGTGAGTGTGTGTGTTTGATGCTTGAGTGTTTATCTGCGCCTCTTAGCTCATATTGGTGTATTTTCTGTGTTTGTGTGTGATTATTTGTGTGTTGCCTGTGGGGTCATTGGTACAACATGACAACAGGTACGTGTATGTCGGCCTCTGTCTCCCTGGGTGGCGGTCTATATCTGGGCTTTCATTTGTGTAGGTGGTTGTAGGTGTGTTTCTCCGTGCATTGTGGTATGTCCCTGATTATGTTCTTCTGTTCATGTTTCGGTGTACATGTATAATATCTGGGAATGTGTGGGTACGTTGTGTGTCTCTTTGTGCACACCACTGAAACCTCAAGCATGTTGTCCGTGCTTGAAACTGAAATACAGCATGTTTGATACAGGATTATGTGGAGTTATGCAGAGTTCTGAGCATTTTTGCTAAATTGACTGGGTGCATATTTGGCCAGTGGAAAATCCCGTAATGCACCTCATCACTTGACTTAGCCCTTTGTGACCCAGCAGACATCTCTTAACATTGGCAGGAACCACCCTCCCAGTGGTTCCTGTCAATGTCTTAAAAGTTTGACAGACGGCAATAGGGTATCTGTCAAACTGACACCATGCTTTTGCATTTTCAAAAACAAAATCACAAAGTGAGAATTTGGATTTTAGAAATATATTTTTTTTTTAAATGACCCTCCACACCGACCCTTACCACCAGGTTTTGCCCACTGAGACGGACAGTGAAAACTAGCCATTAGACTGCCCGCTATAAACCAGGCGGGAGGTTGGATGGCCAAACCTCTGCCGGCGCTTACGCGGTTAGACTGTTGGAGGAGCATGTCAGTGATGGAGACAAGATGGTCTCTGGTCAGTGAACGAGACAGGTGAGACTTTAAATCAGGTGGTGGACCTTCAGTTTGCTGTGGAAGGCACTCCATCGCTTTGTGACGGAGTACCCTTTCTGTCAAACTCCCACTCAGTCCCTGTGTCTTTAACTAGGAAGTTTGAGCTTGTGCTGAAGAAGATTGCATGACTTTGTCTACTGTAGTAAAAAAAGGCCTACAGACTTCGGTGGTCTTCCGTCTTGCCGTGGACTACGTTTAATAATACCATGAATAATTCATACAAATACATAAGTAAATACTGAGAGGCAATAATGAGTTATAGTAATATTTCTCTCAAAGTCGGGGACCCTTTATAAATGTATGCAAGGTACAGAGAAGGAGTCTGGTCTCAACTGGCATTTGCCTAGGGGAGCCAAAACAGTAAAGGTTAAATGTGATTTTACAGCTGCCTCAACATTCACGAGTTCCCTGGAGTTCACCGCTTTAAAGCCCTAATGATTCTCTCATTTCACTTCACAGCCTAGAGGAATGAAAATTGGGCAACAGAGCTCAAATGGAGATTAATGGCATTTCAGGATACACAAACTTATGCTAAAACGAGGAAGCAAGAGAAAAATAATGGAGGTCGTGATTAAGAGGGCGCAGAAACTATAATAATGTTTTAGTGAAACGGGCGAGGAACAAAATGGCATTCATTTCACCCCTGTCAAACCTTCCAAGTGAAGCAACAAAAACACAGAATATGACAGTTAAGAAAAGGTGCTGAAAGGGTGCATTTTAAAAATATGATGTGTGACCGCCAAAACTCGGATAAAGATGGACCCTGCTCTGTCTGTAATGTCAGTGTTGCTTTTTTCTCCTCTGGTGAAGTAACTTATTCCAGATGTGTTTCGTTTTGTCGGCAGACTATTTTGGTCTTTATTCTCGTTTTACTAGTTAATACGCTGCTGAAATCGGTGTGAATAAAAGAGTGTTGTACTGATGAGTTGTTTTAAGACTTGGTACTGTGCGAGGAGGAGGGTGGATACAACACTGCAGGATAAATTGATTGTAAAACCTTTCATACAACTAAAATACATATTTAAAAAAAAAAACATTCCCAGTACAAAGAATACGTTTTTAAGGATATTGGTGAACTCTTGGGAAACTTATGGTACTTTACATTTCCCCAAATGTGAGTAATTTAGCTCTTATCTGTGCCAGAGCTGTATTACACGGCTAGCGTCCCTAACCTTGAAAACAGGATATGTATCAGTTTAATTAATTCAGAGTAAAGATGCATTAACATTCTAAGGATGATCACATGGAAGGTAACCTTTTAAACCTAGCCATCCGTCTAGGTCTTCAGTGACAAATTAGTTAAACTCTCCCAATAAAATACAGCTATTAGGACAAACTTTGTCAAACACGAATCGAAAGAGCAGTGGGCTATGCAATTTCACATGTGCATTTCTTGCAGTACTGGTGAATTAATATGTTTGCCAAACCAAGGGCTATATTTACAAGACAGTGGTCCACACAAAAGGGAATCACTCCAATTGGACAAAAAAAAAAAAAAAAAAGGAAATGCAAATAATCTTCAACAATACCGCAGTTCAATTAAAAAAAAGTTTACTAGTACTTTCAGAAAAAAGAAAAGCTTTCTTTATAGGAATATGCTTAAGCGATAAAGACTAAGGAACTATAGTTTTGCAACTGACACCATTGGATCTGGATTTTTAAAAACAATAAATTGGAGCCATAAATTCCTCCAAATACATTTTGAAAGGGGTGAGCTTTTTCGCTGCCCTTGCTCACTCAGTGACCCAGCGACCGAGGGTCTTACTTTGTCAGTAGGGGATCTTTTGGATAGGATCAAATGGGTAAATATAGACAGTATGCTCTAGAATTGTGACAAAATAGAATGGCACATGACTAACCATATGAATTAATCAGAAAGAGAGCAGGTGCACACAACATCTGATTTAACAAAGTTAGCTGTATTCTTTGTGTTCCGAAACAATGCAAGATATAGGGTATATAAAATATAAACAACCCAGCATATATTAATAATGTGCAAGAAGAGTAAAACCAGCATAGTTCAATAAAGCTATACAGGGAGTGCAGAATTATTAGGCAAATGAGTATTTTGACCACATCATCCTCTTTATGCATGTTGTCTTACTCCAAGCTGTATAGGCTCGAAAGCCTACTACCAATTAAGCATATTAGGTGATGTGCATCTCTGCAATGAGAAGGGGTGTGGTCTAATGACATCAACACCCTATATCAGGTGTGCATAATTATTAGGAAACTTCCTTTCCTTTGGCAAAATGGGTCAAAAGAAGGACTTGACAGGCTCAGAAAAGTCAAAAATAGTGAGATATCTTGCAGAGGGATGCAGCACTCTTAAAATTGCAAAGCTTCTGAAGCGTGATCATCGAACAATCAAGCGTTTCATTCAAAATAGTCAACAGGGTCGCAAGAAGCGTGTGGAAAAACCAAGGCGCAAAATAACTGCTCATGAACTGAGAAAAGTCAAGCGTGCAGCTGCCACGATGCCACTTGCCACCAGTTTAGCCATATTTCAGAGCTGCAACATCACTGGAGTGCCCAAAAGCACAAGGTGTGCAATACTCAGAGACATGGCCAAGGTAAGAAAGGCTGAAAGACGACCACCACTGAACAAGACACACAAGCTGAAACGTCAAGACTGGGCCAAGAAATATCTCAAGACTGATTTTTCTAAGGTTTTATGGACTGATGAAATGAGAGTGAGTCTTGATGGGCCAGATGGATGGGCCCGTGGCTGGATTGGTAAAGGGCAGAGAGCTCCAGTCCGACTCAGACGCCAGCAAGGTGGAGGTGGAGTACTGGTTTGGGCTGGTATCATCAAAGATGAGCTTGTGGGGCCTTTTCGGGTTGAGGATGGAGTCAAGCTCAATTCCCAGTCCTACTGCCAGTTTCTGGAAGACACCTTCTTCAAGCAGTGGTACAGGAAGAAGTCTGCATCCTTCAAGAAAAACATGATTTTCATGCAGGACAATGCTCCATCACACGCGTCCAAGTACTCCACAGCGTGGCTGGCAAGAAAGGGTATAAAAGAAGGAAATCTAATGACATGGCCTCCTTGTTCACCTGATCTGAACCCCATTGAGAACCTGTGGTCCATCATCAAATGTGAGATTTACAAGGAGGGAAAACAGTACACCTCTCTGAACAGTGTCTGGGAGGCTGTGGTTGCTGTTGCACGCAATGTTGATGGTGAACAGATCAAAACACTGACAGAATCCATGGATGGCAGGCTTTTGAGTGTCCTTGCAAAGAAAGGTGGCTATATTGGTCACTGATTTGTTTTTGTTTTGTTTTTGAATGTCAGAAATGTATATTTGTGAATGTTGAGATGTTATATTGGTTTCACTGGTAATAATAAATAATTGAAATGGGTATATATTTGTTTTTGTTAAGTTGCCTAATAATTATGCACAGTGATAGTCACCTGCACACACAGATATCCCCCTAACATAGCTAAAACTAAAAACAAACTAAAAACTACTTCCAAAAATATTCAGCTTTGATATTAATGAGTTTTTTGGGTTCATTGAGAACATGGTTGTTGTTCAATAATAAAATTAATCCTCAAAAATACAACTTGCCTAATAATTCTGCACTCCCTGTATATCAATGTATGCGAAGTCCACTCTCGTTTTGTATGGAATGGGTCCATTATATGCACCACTTCATCCGGGGTTCCAAATATTTGTACATGAGAATTGTCAGTAGTATGCGACCAGCGGTATTGCCAACCAGTAATTAGCATTTGAAAAATAATGTAAAAGGTGCAAAATGCCTCTAGGAGCACATGATAAACTGACCTGAATGGGAAGAGATGACTCATCTGAACCACCCAGAATTTACAGGGTGGGGGGCTGTGAGCATCCTTTTTGCCATTATAGTGTAAATTCTACTTTCATGTCAAATCTCATTTGACGGTCTGCTGGGTTTACATAAAACACTTTGGGGCTATCGTAAGACTCTTGCCCTGGGGGTAAGACTGCTTAGTTTAGGGCAGCAGCACCACAGAGTGAGAGTAACTGAGTCAGCCCCACACTGACTGGAAGCTGTCAGACTTTGTTGGCTAGCTAGCATCACCTCACCCAAACATAGAAAGTAGGTGATTTGTGGCAGCCTAGGAACATGACACTCTGACTGCTCAGCAAAGTCGTGGTGGACAGATCATACCCCATTCTCTCAGTTACACAAGGTTGTACACATACTGAGGCAGATAATGGGATTCAGATTAAGTTTCAATATCTATTGAAGCAATTGCATTCAATGATAAAAACCATGACTGTTAATATTAGGCAGATGAAACATAATACATTGATGATTGCGACCTTTAGAGTAAAAAATATAAACAATCCCACCATCCTGATCTGATCATAAGCTCTAGCGATTCCTATTTAAACCCTAAGGTCTAAACCTGACAGCAAAGTGGTGTTAGCCTTTCTGCCTATCTTGATCTATATGAAGAGCCCCAAGCCCGTACCTGAAAGATGGGCAAGGGTCTGCCTGTTGCCTGCTGGCAATCCTCCCAGTTGCCTGGAAAGAAAAGGCCGTGATCGGAGAAGCTGTCAATGAAAATGTGTACACCCTCAGACAGCCATGGCTGAAATGCTCTCTACCCTCCCGTTGGAAAGTGGATTATTGGAAAGGGCTTTTAGGTACCTACACTTAGCGATAGGCCACAAACCCCCACTAGGTCGAGTCAAGGTCTTAGTAAATTAATCACTGCTCAACTCTTGGTAGGTTAGCATACGAGCAGCTAGGCTTAACTTAGGAAAAAGGTGTGTAAAGCATTTAATATCAACAAAACAATAAATAAGTAAAACACAACATATAATAAAAATCCAACACCAATTTATTAAAATAGGAAACATTTTTATCTTCAAAATGACACCACCGCAACAACAATCCAATGTAGGAAACCGGAGCTATACATTTTTAAAGATTGAATGTAAAAAAAAATGATTTGTAGCACCTAAAAACCAAAAGAGCCAAATGAGGACATTTGGCTGCGCTTGACCAGGGCAAAGTCAAACATTGAGGTCAGCAACAATGGAACCCTGCTTGGATACACTGAGCGGGAGGCCTCGGTCAAAATGTTATCGTCTGACTTAGTCACTTCTTCTTTTGTCGTTGAGCAAGGCTACTCTTCAGGCCAGGTTGTGATGCAACAACAGTGGCTTGACTCAGCACGAGGTTCGGTCAACTCCTGGAAGTCTCTTTGACTGGGAAAAGCTCTGGAGCTTCAGCATGGCGAACCTGAAATTCTGGCCAGTTTGCAGTTTGACGTCACTAGCTTGCCTCTTGTCGATGGGTCAGTCATCATATGGAGCATTTTTGCAAAGTTTCTCCACACTTCTCCAAACTTCTGGGTCTTCTTCCCAAAATACTTTTAGAGTCCTTGAAATGTCCTCAAACTTGACCCAAGGTTCCAGAAGCTCTGAGTTGCTCCTTGGAAGTTGGTACTACAGTTCCCAGAATGTACCTGGTCAGAATCCTCAAATGGCCACTGGACGCTGGTCAACTGGGCTCTTCTTACAGGGCTTTATTTAGGGGACCCTGGTTAGCTACTTTGCAACTGTAGCTTACAGGGAGTCCACTCCTGGCATTGCAGAAGCAAGGCAAAATCATTTTATTGGTAAAGCCCAAAGTGTGCAGCTGGTGCAGTCCTTGTGAGTGCAGTTATCCAGGTGCAGGCCAGGGGTCCAACAGGGTAGTCCTTCTCCTCCAGTATCTTCTTAGACTCTTCTTTCCAGCAGGGATTTAAATTGTGGGGCAGCTCTGCCATATTTATCCTTGCTCCTGGGGTGAGAAGCATGGGGGTGCTCCTGTCAAATGGGGTGCAGGGCACCACCCTCTGGGGTGATCATTTCCTGCGAAGTGTTGCACAAATCAATCCCAGAAATCAACTTTTCGCCAAAAATCCAACATGGAGAACATATCTCCTTAGAGGTTAGATCTGGCTGACTCCACCCACTAGTGTGGCTAAGTCTCCGTAACACACTCCTTTCCAGCCCCTCTCCTAATCTAATCACTGGGGCTCCCCTCTGCCTGGAGGAGTAGGAAATGGGGGAGGACCAGTTTCTGTTCCAAGTGGTTTTCCCTCCTTTGAAGATCAGTTTGGCTACTCTTCCCCCATCCTGCTCTGCCATCTGCTGCAGTAGTTTTCCTTCCACCAGATGCCTCCTTTGTTTCAGCCCAGGCCACTTCACATCTCAACAAGGCAGCTTGGCTCAGGTTGCCAGAGGCTGACCAATCAGGAAAGTACACTACAGGGCTGTATTTGGTAACTTTCAGAAAGAGTTCTAAAACTCTTTCTCTGTGCAAATTCTAATAAATTCAATTTAAGCAGATTGTTGGATTTATTATTATTATAACATATAGTTTGATCCTGAATTTTATCATTTTAGCTCTCTTCTAGGGGAAATGAGACTTGAATAAGTTTAAATAATGTCTCTCCATGTTAGCCTTTGGAGTCAATTCACTACAAAGGGGAAAATTACTTTGGCTTTTGTTCCCCTCACCAGGGCTTATAAAAGCATGTTTTATAAAGTCCCTGCTTATATTTACACTGCCTCCAACCCTTGGGGCACCTAGGGCAGACCTTAGGGGTGACTTATATGTAACAATAAGGTAGTTTAGGACTTTGGAAGTACTTTTAATTCCAAAGTCAACTTCGGGGATAACTTTAACTGAAAAGCAGCCAGGAAGGCAGGCCTGTCTTTAAAATGACACTGGGCACCACAGTAGTGCACCTTATTGGTGCCCTAACTATACTGGGGTCTCTAAACCTACATGCCCTACCCATATACTAGGGACTTATAGGTAGGATATCAGAGTCAATTATAATTATGCCTAATTTGCATTTTACCATCTTATACAGAGAAATGGCCCTGGGACTGGTTAGCAGTTTCCAGGGCACGGTCAGAACCAGTTTCAATCAAAACGTTTGGGGGTGATCAGGGTAAGAAGGATAACTTTCCCACACCTCCTTAGGCCTATGCAGTGCCTATATAATAAAACATGTTGTGTTCTCAGAACAAGCCTGATGTGATGATATGTCTATGGTTGAGGGTTGACTCTGTAACTCTAGGAGTGACAATACTAGGTAAGATTATTGTGTACACAACATGCCAGTCTTGAGAAGGGCACAGAGTGAAATGCGTGCAAAGCACTGATAAATGTAAAACAAAAAATAACTAAATCTCAGAAAGGCAGCCGATTAAAATCTAGAAACAACCAAGCTTTAAAGCGAGCTGTGCTAAAATATAATAAAATGAATACAATGTGTATGCATGTGAAAGGGCACAGACTACAAGGCTAGAGCTAAAATAAGGGTACCCAATCTAGACGCTAATGGGAACCCACAACACCATCCTCAATGTTGGTACAGGAGTGCAGGATCTGAATCCTAAAATGAACTACATTGCTGCTAACCACCTAAAAGCAGGCTAAAATATGCATAAAGGAGAAATAAGTGTCAAATTTGACAAGCACACCAGGCAGAATTATACGCCCAAATATAAAAATAGGTCAGTTTAACAATTTAAAATGTCCAAATGCCAAAATGTAAAAATAGGACCATTTAATATTTTAAAACGTCCAAATGCCAAATGAACAATAATCATTACCCCATCGGAAATCTCCAAGTACATCAATGATATGTAATCCAGGATCGACCCCACTTTGGCAGACAATAAAACCCCCAGCTTGTCAGGCAAAGAAGAAGAAGCACATTTGATCCATGGTCTCAACCATAGTTCCAGCTGAGGGAGCAGTGTTGCACACTGTGCCAGATGATGAAGCACCAGGAGTCACTAAATCCACGAAGGTCAGCTCATAGAAGGCATCCTTCAACAACCGTAATCTCAGTGGACAAGTCCGGCAATGAACCCTCATCGAGAACATCATCAGATTTACATCAATAGAAGGTACATATTGTAAGGCAAGACACATCTCTAGTACATTTACAAAGGGGGGCCATAAGCAGTGAAAGAAGGACTGCACACAGTCAAGAACTGGTCAAAATGAAAGTGACCAATTTCTCTCTTGTTTTCCAAGAGTGATGCTCCAAAATACTGCATCATATGATCACAAGATAGTTGGGCTTGTAGGAGCTCCATTGTTTCTCTTTGTTGAGATGGGGCAGCCACTGCAAATCAAAAATAGCAACAGCAAGATACTGCCAATTAATGCCAGTGTTATCGGGAATCCTTAAAAAACACTTGGAAAAAGTGAGTGGATGGCCGATGGTATAACTCCAAACACAGTCTGAAAGTGTTGACAAAACCAGAACTTACAGCCTTAAAAAAGTGCACAATCCCTGTGGTGTTAGATGAATTAAAGATGCGACTGACTAATTCACCAAAATGATTTGGGAAGTTGGTATTTAAAAGGGACTGTATCTCTGAGGATGACCTTGCCATTTGCATGGCATATGGTTCACAGGCTAATGTGAGAGCCATATGTTTTGGAAACAAAAGGGCTTTCGGTCTATTTGATTTGTAAAAATGTACATTATAAGTAGGACTGTGAGGCCACAAATCCAGTAGCTTTACCTGATGTGTGGGGGTGGAGATGTACATTCCTGCAACAAGTCACAGTGTGAGAGACCAATATCACTTGAGCAACACCTGGTCTCATCCCACAGTAACCTTGATCACTCAGCATTAAGGGCCAGATGAACAAAACGATTTGCATTTCTTAATGGACTGAAAAGCTATTTTGGGCCGTTAAGAAATGCAAAACCAACATTTGTACATACAAATGTCAAAAAGTTTAGCAAATTGAGATTTCTACCCTGTAGAAATCACAATTTGGAAAATAGGAAATCCCTAATAGTGATTTCCCATTTGCAATTCGCGACCGTGTGTACTAAGAATTTCTTATTTGCCACTAGGCAAAAAAATGGGCTTTTAAGGAAAGCAAATATCACTGACTCAATACTGGTGGTTACCATGTGCAAACTATAAAAATGCACCCAAAATGCACCTGGCTCTTTCACAATGGTGGCATTATACATCTTGGTGAGGAGAATAAGAATTCTGGTTGTGAGGGACAGGAGGAGGAGGAGACAGGAGAGGATATTTAGGGTGAAGGTCACCCTCCTCAACCGAACAGAGGAGGAGATCAGGTACAGACTGAGTAGTCAGGTCCTACTTGATCTGACGGCTGAATTGCAACCCCAGCTACAGCCCCCAACACTGAGGAGCATCACCATACCTCCCCATGTGCAGGTATTGTGTTACCTACACCTCCTACCATCAGGGGGTTACCAGATGGTCATAGCAGTGGCAAGGGGTGTCATGGTGCGCATTTTCAAGATTCTTCCATAAGTTTCTGGATGTAATGGTAGGAAAGCTGAACCAATGCATCTATTTTCCAAATATGAGTCATAGAGAGCGAGGAGTCCAGTGTGAAGCCGAGGTTGCATGCGTGGGTGGTGGGCATCGGGGCCGACCCCGGAGTGGCAGGCCACCAGGAGTCATCCCAAGCTGATCTGTTGGGGACGAAGATGGTGATCTTGGTCTTCTCCGAGTTCAGCTTGAGGTGGCTTGTTTCCATCCAGTTGGCGATGGCCTGAAGTCCGGTGTGGAGGTTGGTCTTAGCGGTTGCGGGGTCCTTTGTGAGAGAGAGGATGAGCTGAGTGTTGTCTGCGTAGGAGACGATGTTGAGGCTGTGGGATCGGACGATGTTGGCGAGCAGTGCCATGTAGACATTGAAGAGGGTGGGGGTGAGTAAGGATCCCTGGGGGACTCCACAGATGGTCCAGGTGGCTTTAGACAGGAATGGGGGAGGCGGACTCTTTGGGTTCTTCCAGAGAAGAAGGATGAAAGCCAATCCAGGGCTCCAATGTACTGCCTATGGTACATACACTCCACCCTGTGTTCATCCTCCATTGCCGTTTGCCAGAGTTCCTGCCCCTTCTCCACTGACTTGGTCAGGAGCTGCAACTCCCTAATGACACCTCTAATTTGTTTTACTTTGAAGGCACTGTGTCCAAAGTATGAACCTCTCAAAGCCACCATTGATGGATTGTGTATCGTCCACTCCTGGCATGGGCTCACTGTGCCTGCTTACAAGCCGGGACTCTGCTTTGGTGGGCCCCTTTGCAGTGGACTGGTGACCATTGCTGTCTGCAGCAACTGGCAGTGGAGAGATTATGACCCTCCTGCCATTCGGGATAGATGAGCAGGGTAGAGGTGATTGTGGTGTTGGAGGTTCCTGAAGGACATCACTCCCAGTAGCAGGTGCAAAGAGATACAGGCTTTGATCTGTGGGACATATATGTACAGAATACTTGTAAATAAATCTTATAGCTTTTGGCCACTACAATGTTGTGACATTGCTACATGCATGTATGACATGTTGGAGATGTGCACATTTGCCTAGTATGGCCACCAGCGCTCAGGAGAGAATGCTGATGAAGTGCACTACAACTCCCATGATGCATTGCCGGGTGGGCCAAACACCTCAATGGAGTATTTCATGCTGTGATGTATGTGATGTGCATTGCCTAACAGCATGGCCTGGGTGGGACATAAAGGTAGATGACTTACCCTGGCTGGTGCCTGCTGGGATGGAGGTATCAATGTCTCCAGCACTGGTGACACTTTCTGGTTTGTGGGACCTCATGACCAGGGTCTCCATGGCAATCGGGGGGCACATCCATCTCCATACTGCCTGCCACCTTGCCTTTGGTTTTGGAACACAGGTCGAACCATTGCTTCCTGATTTCGGGAATGGTCCTCTGAGTCACCCATGAGGAGGTTACCTTGTCCAGTATCACCATCCAAATTTTGTTTTAATGAGCCTCAGAAACTAGAAATGAAGCATTCCCGAACAGCTGGTCCACTTTTCCCAAAAATTCCTCTGTCAGTACCTCCAGCTCCTTCTCAGAAAACTTAATTTTGTTGTTTTCTGCTACTTCCCATTTCCCTCCCAACCTCTGCCATGGTGTGGTGTGCTCTGGCTTCCCTATGCTGACAGCAGTGTTTCTGGGCCACTCCATACTTCCAGTAGGTGTGTTAAGCCTCTGAATGGTGACCACACCCGGTCATTAGGCTCCAACTGGGCTCTGACATCATGAAATTGCTTTCAGCTGCATTTTGGGCTTCATTTCCTAAATTGTGATTTCCTAGTAAGAAATTGCAGTTCAGCAATTTCTTAAATACCGATTTCCTAACAGCGATTACGACTCTATAGAAATAGCTATTAGGAGATCCCAGCCTTTGTACATACCTATTTGCAACTCGTAAATAGAGTTTTCTACGGAATCGCTATTTGCAAGCCGCACATTAGGAATTTCATACATCTGGCCCTAAGTAACTCCTATTCATAAGTAACTGAAACTCAGGCAATTCAAAGGGACGGGAATACCCTTCTGATAGCAAGCTAAATTTCGAACAGACACGCCACATGCCACGTGCAAGGCCATATGTTTAAAAATCATAGAATGGCTCACAGAAGTCTCACATCTGCTTCCGCTATGAAGGAACTCTTTCTTGCTGTTCAAGCATTTGTAATCAAAGGCCAGCACTTACACCTCATGAATGTAACTGTCTCCTAAATGTTTTAATCTGCATACAGGAAAATGTTTTAAACACAAAGGGCCTGATTCTAACTTTGGAGGACGGTGTTAAACCGTCCCAAAAGTGGCGGATATACCACCTACCGTATTACGAGTTCCATAGGATATAATGGACTCGTAATACGGTAGGTGGTATATCCGCCACTTTTGGTACGGTTTAACACCGTCCTCCAAAGTTAGAATGAGGCCCAAAGTGATTTGGAATGTAGGCAGAGCGATCACTCCATGCATTAACCACACTGCCGATGGAATTTCAGCCACAGTAAAAGGTAACTTTTCTAACTTTGAAATGTTAAGCATGATGTAACTAGCTTCCTTCTTAGCCATTATCTGTTGTTGTTGTCTCAAGTTAAATGCAGCAAATAACTCCTTAGAGTGAAAGTGCTTACAGGGCACACTGCCATTTTTCAGAACTTGAAGCATCCAACTCAACTGCATAATAGACCTAAGTTGACTCTCTCCATGGAGTGAAAAGGTTCATGTCATTTTGAATAATGTCAATTTCAGAAGACACAATGTTATTTAGTGTGTAAAGGCTGTTCAACAATGTGTTCATATCATTATCGTCAACGGCTTTCTCTAAATTCTCCTTGTCTATTTGCCTTAAATGTGCAGCAGCTTCCATTTGCAAAAGTTTCCACATGTCATAATATATTGCATATAAGAATCATTTTCAGTGTGGTTTTCTGGGATCTAACAATAAATCTTGTATGTCCACATCTTTGGAAAGGAGACTAAGGTGTTCTTTTACAGCTGTTAGTTTGAAGGAATGTAACCATTGTTAACACATTTTACCCACACTGTGTGTGGTGACACTACCTGAGTGTTGTGTAATGATGTAATGAGAGTCAGGTCTGCTTGCTCTAAAACCCCATGTATAGTTAACAAAATGTGCATGACAACCATTTGTGTCCACTAGCCACAATAACCACACATTGGGACCTAAAATTGATGAAAAGGTACTGTTTTGGACCCAACCATTGAGCTGTTCTTCAGTGACATTCAGAATCTTTTGCAAATTATCAAATTTAGCTGGTGAGGGAATACTGGGCACATTAATTACCTTTATTTTTTCCAACCTTGGGCAAGTTATCTGCTCTATAGTGTCATTCAAAAATATCATCTGCAATGGAATGAAACATGCTCTAAATAAAATAAAGCTTCCATTGCCTTGTATTTGCCAGTTTTTCATTCCTCAAATACTTTTCAAGTTAATTAATTTCTTCCAATTGGCTTTTATAGCCAACTGGGAAACAAAGGCATCCGCATAAATCAATTTGGTGTCAGTAATATTTTCCCTGCTTTTGAAGGAGGTAATTTGAAGTAATAGGACTCAGCATTTTTAACATCATGTCCAGAAAAATAAGAAAACCTTTATTCATATGTTTTAGAATACCCCACTGGTGAAGTTGGCAAATGGTCCCACTGCGTATAATTACAAACTACTCTTGGGGATACAAGCTTGGTGTAGAAAATGGTGTCCATATTGGTGATAACAGAATATTTCCCCATGATTTGTAGTGTTCATGTATACATCTTCACTTTCAAATACAGTATATAATTAATATAATTATAAGCTTATTTGAGCTTAGAAAGCATAGAATCAACTGTTTTTACATCCCAGTCTTCAAAAACAACCACAGGTGTGATAATATCATTCATTGTTATTTTAGAAACATATGGACTTTGAATAATTTTGACAGGGCCAAAGATATCAAATGGTATTTTGTCCCAAGAAGTCCCATCAGGAACTGGAACAGCTGAAATGTTCACAAGGGACAAATCTCTTTGGCCTTTGTGTGAAGATAGGTAAGGTTTTAAAACCTCATCCACCAGTTCAACAGGAGAGTGTTCAGGAAGATAATGACCATGCATTAGCAGAAAGAAAGCAATGACAAAACCAATCCAAAGAAGAAGAGTAAGCAATGTCAGAAGTATCCACAGATAGTAACCATGGACTAACCAAATAGTTACATCTAAGCCAATTAAAAAGCTTATGTGTTTTTGATACAATTACTGTAGCTGATGCTATAAAGTTTGAAGAAAAGTTGTTAATGTCAGAAAGGTAACCAGAAGCAGTCTGTGCAAAAACTGGAGCTAGTGCAGGTAAAAGGGAATTGGTAGATATATTCCTAGGTGGGTCATCCTAAACGATTCCATCCATTGGTGTTTCATTAGAAACCTTCAAATTTAAGTTCTGGACATCTGTTGCCATGAAGTTGTGACAGGAATCAACAAAAGTTCATTCTTTGCCGTCCCAAACCTCAGGGGAATAATTTCAGCTTTGCTAAGTGCTTGAAGAGGTAACTCCTGGATGGTAGTAAGAGGGGCTCAGGACCTACACAGGAATCTTCGTGGTCTACTGTGCAGGATCGGTGACTTGATGCAATTTGACATTATTAACTGAAACAAAACGGTTGTCTTTAGAACCAGCCAGCGGTGGTAGTGTAGCAGTTCAGGTACCGTGTGTTCCCAGGACTTGATCAGCTGCTCAGTAAGATGGGCCACATTCCTTTTTCACTGGTATCTTTTCATGGATCAGATCCCCAACTTTAGGAATCCAGCCTGTGGATGGTGGCAAATCCCTAATTCCCAAGGTGGTGGCATGTGCTGATGAATTTTCATCATTGAACTGTTGTTTTCCTGCAAGACAGTGACACATTCATTTATGTCAAATGGTGTTTCTGCTACCACTGCACCAGGGCCATCAAGATAAAGGATTAAATAGATATCCTAAACAGGACTTCATAGGGAGTGTGTCCTCCCAAAGACCTTCTAGGCAGACTATTTAGAGGTCTCTGGACTCCATACAGGTAATGAGGCAACTATAACCTGAACTTAATATCCTAGCTGTTAAAGATTTTTTTGAGTCTTGGTTCTTCCTCTCCACAATCAAATTTCCCCTGGGATGATATGGAGAGGAATAATACACCCCAACACCCATCATTGCCATGGTGTCTCTGAATGCCCTGGAGCCAAACACAGGGCCCTGGTCCAAGTGGAATGCTGCAACTGCATATGTCCCAATGAAGACTTGCAATTTTTTAATAACACTTTGAGCATCAGCCGATTATAGCCATGCCCATAGAAATCTGGAGCATGAATCAACAGTGACAAGAATATATTTGTATGCACCATCTGGTTGTAAGGGAACAGAATGGCCCAGGTACATACACTCCAAAGGTTTGTTCGAAGTGAATAGGGGTGCCTGCGGTGGGCGTTTTATGGCTGACCCCTTATTTGTTGGCAAATGTCACAACTAAGGACATACTGCTGTGTCTGTTTGTATAGATCAGGCTACCTATAGCATTTCTGCAACTGTGAGTTGGTAGCCGCCACACCAGCATGGGCAAAAGTAACCCCTTCCTGCGCTACTTTAAAAAGATATAGTCAGTGGTCTTGGTTAAGGACCACACGATCACCCACCACTGGTATTGTTGAAAAGGCAAGTTTTTGGGCACTCAACTGGTAAAAATATTTAGCAAGATAAGCTAACAGAAGCCGTAGCAACTGTAGATTTGGCTGCTTCATCAGACAAAAAGTTTCCTACAGCATGTATCCCAACATGCTAGTGACCCAATATATGTACTACATGAGCCCATGGCAGCTTATCGTTATGGTCTGTTACCGACCCCCCGGACATTTGCATTTTATGGTGTTTCCTTTGTTGACACAATAGTACAAATCACACACAATCAGAGTAGAAACGTCAGGATCAATGTGTGCCAGTGCCAAGATCAAAGCATTGAGCTCTGCAATTTGGACTGCGCAGTCCCCTAAGGTCTGCATGTAGATTTGTTGAAGGTCCAATTGACCATCCCTCATCCCTCTACAAACAGCTGCACAAGTTGCAGAGTACTTGTGTTTGATACCGACAGCTAGTTGAGTTGAGCCATCAGTGTAAATAATTACTCTGAATAGATCCAGAAGCAAAATAGTGGTGGAATTGGGTAGTCAAGTTCACAACGGAAAAATTATTGTGTCTGAAGTTTTGGATCGAAAACATAATCAACATCAGTGGCAGTCAAGGTGGTATCCTACTGTATCCAACATGGATGTAATGCTTTTGCATTTGGGATGATTGCTTTTGTGGTAGCCTCAAGGGCTGGTATTGGGGTGGTGACAATAATATGTTTCCCTTTGGCTAGTGGTCTTTCCTTTATGACAGACATTTAGACAGCAGTCAGTATTTTTTTTGTTGATGCAAAGCGTTGTTCTGCATTAGAATACAGGTATGAGTTGTATGTTATGGGTACAGTGTCACCTTCATTAAATAAATGTGACATAGGTGTACCCAATGGCACCCAGAATGATTCGGCTTACCAAATTTGTTTTGTTCTTACATGGGTGCAATGAATTTGTGTTTGTTGTGGTGTCCAGTATTTGCTTAAGAAGTCTGGGTGAATTAAACCATAAGGTGGTTTAATGTGTTGCACATGTTCTGGAATGTAAGTTTTGCCAATGTTAAAGAAACCAAGCAACGATGCAGTTCTTTGATGGTATCTGGTGGTTGTAATTTCACACTTTTCCATAGGAACTGTGGTGCCAGGCTCTTTCTCTCAGTTGATAGTTTGTATCCTAAAAATAGGACACTCAGAAAAGCAAGCTTTGTTTTCTTTAAATTAAATTTGTAGCCCTGTGCGCTGAATTCCAAAGCAATGTGATCCACCCTGACTAGGTGTGTATTAAGGTCATCATCTGTCAGATAAATGTTATCGACATGAAAGAATGCCATAAGATCAATATCATGCAATATTGATGTCACACGGGCTGGGAACAATCCTGGACTGTTCTTATACCCTTGAGGTAAACAACAAAATCTCAGTTGAGAACCCAACACAGGGAATGCTCTTCAAGCCCGACTTTAGGTACTTGATTTTGGCAGAATAAACCATTGGAAATATCTAAGGTTATTTTGTTCTTTTTTGCACACTATTTTGTTGATTAGTGCTGTATTATGAGAATTTTTAGTGGGAAATGTTCATGTGTGACTGTTTAAATGTCTGTAATCTAAGACTGTTCTATATGAATGGTCCAGCTTAGCTACTGGAAATACAGGGTTATTCAAAGGAGATTCACAGAGTTCAATTACCCCTCCGGTACTCATAATGTGAGAGAATTTCCCTCACTGGTGCTTTAGTCTCATGTTTAATGGGATGTTGAGGTTGTAGCTATGGAGTAGATGTTATTGGAATGACATGGTGTGGGGAATACTATCCCACCACATATGGTTGTGGTACAGCACTAAAGCCAGCGCCAAAGCCCAATCTGCAGTGAACGCTTCTTTTACTGTGTCTGGAATAAGGAATGAGAAATAAGGAAAAATTACATCTTCACTTTCCTGGAGTGTACAGACAAATCCAGGTGACCAATTCTTTTCTGCCAATAGCATGTGATAACTTCCCCAGAAGGTCACTTCAATGGTGTGCTCAATATTTTCTCAATTTGAATTTTCAGTTTGTAAACGCTGTCGGGTGGGGAGACACACCTGTCTGCTATTTCGAATTTAAGGAAGTCATAAGTTACTGTCACATCCAGAAGCTCTCAAAGATTCTGGCGAACTATTGTGACCTCTGCCACGCTGTCTAACAGAGTCACTGCCTATGTCCTGTTCCTCAGTATTGTTCGCAATTTGTCTGGCGTGTTCAGCCGCGATTGCTGCAACCTTTTTCTTTTTTAATTGGGTATTTTGTTGTGGACATTTCTCTTACTTTTTCATGAAAATCTCCGAAGAGCGTTGTGACTCTTTTCAGTTGTACATACTCGCTTCTGTGGTCTGTCCACCCTCTTTTCTCACTTTGTTTATCAGGTCATTCCTGGAAGGTACCAGATGGGCAAGTGTCAGTATACTGATATCTGTCAGGAGTTTTTAAAGTTTCACAATTTTAAGTTTGTATCTTTTTTCTAAAGCCTTAGTTTTTGTTATTTTTCTGTTTATCCCAGCATTTGTTAGAACCCTCTTGCGCTTCCTTGGTGTTATCCTTACCAGACTTACATTTTAATTGTGGCTGGCTCCGAAATTACCCAGACCTACACAAGTATAAGTCTCAGACACATTTTAGGCAGCTCCTGTTACTGATCTTGCGGAGGAATGCCCCAGAGCCACTGGCGTACTGCCAATGTTACTGCTTCCCCTTTAGTATTACTTAAAATGATTGAAGAGACTGTGGCAAAATTGCTCATTAAGTGCATCCTCAACTCCAAAGCAGGGGCCCTGTACTCATCTTGAATTTGTTTTAATACTTTCGGAAGGTTTGCAAATGTTGATGTATTGTTTGTGGTAGTGTAAATTGCAGCAAATACTGTTCCCCAAGTGGTACAGTTATCTATATAGGGAACCATCCCAAACAGCAAGCACATTGTGAGAATTCTATGTTTATCTTGGGGTCGAGCATGGGGAAACACTGCTTCTAGCGCAATTACTTTTTGTACTATCTTAAACAGAATTTCATCACATTTGGTAGGAACCTTATCTATTATTGAACGCACAGTGCCAGCATTTATCATGGTTGTAGTCAAATGTGGTGGTGCTGGAGCAGCCCTCACTGGAGCAATATTTAAGGTCCACATTACAAATTGAAATATATGTCTATATATATATATTTACATACTTAATTATTGTATAAGTGGTGTAAATCTGCTACCAGCATGTTTTGTACATTAGAATGTGGTGTATAAGTGGCTAATTCTGGCCAGGTTGGTCCATCATTACTTAGGGAACCTAATCTAGTATTTTGAATAATGTTTGGGAGGGCACCTTCAAATCAGTTCTGGAGTTATTAATAAGAAAGAGGTGTTGCTAAATATGCAGAAGCTCTGTATTGTGCAGTGGTTGCTATTGTGTAATTATAAAAATAGTGTGTGTTTGCATCTACTGCCAGAAAGATGACCCAGGAATAAAATATTTTTGTTCTGTATGCATCGTGTGCCACTACCATGACTGTTACATCCCACCCTCTTCAGTGAGCCGATGAGTTAATACATGTTGTGTGAGAGATTGTCTTATATTTACTGGAATTGTTACCCATTGAGGGTCCACCATATTTTAAAATGGTAAGGTCAGAGATAGAAACACCAATATGAGGGAATCCTATTGAGGTCCAAGCTTGAACAACCTACAGACTTAGATGGGTACTGCTTATTTAGCTGAGAAGGATTTTTTCCTAGTATCATGCATGTTTCTATATAAGTTAATTATGGTACAGTTAGCAAGCGAGAGAGAGAGATACTCAGGAGTCCCGCTAAATTGGTTCCTGACCAAATGTTGGTGGCATCATGTCTTAGGACTCTTACCTTGGGGGAAAGAGTGCTTAATTTAGGATGGCAGGACTACCGAGTGTGGGAGGCTGAGTCAGTCACACACCGACTGGAAGCTGTTTGCCTGACTTTGTCATCTAGCAAGCGGCACTTTACCCAAACCTAGAAAGTAAAGGTGATTTGTGGCAGCCTAGAATCATGACACTCTGACTTCTCAAGTAAGTCACAGTGGACAGATCGTACCCCATTCTCTCAATTACACATGTAAGTTTCAATATTTATTGAAGCAATTGCTTCCAATGATAAAAAAGCATGAGCTGCAATTATTAGGCAGATGAAACATAATACAGTGATGATTTTGAGCATTGGAGTAAAAAATATAAACATTCCTACCATCCTGATCCAATCGTAAAATCTAGTGATTCCTACCTACACTTTACTGTCTAAACCTGAGAGCGTAGTGCCTATCCTGCTCCATGGGATGAGCCCCGACCCTATACCTAAAAGACGGGCAAGGGTGTTTCTGTTGTCTCCTGGCAATCCTCCCAGTTGGCTGGAAAGACAAGGCCAGGATCAGTGAAGCTATCAGAGAAAAGGTATACACCCTCAGACAGCCTTGGTTGGTATGCCCTCTACCCTCCTTAGGCCTATGCAGTGTTTATATAACAAAGTATGTTGTGTTCTAAGAACAGGCCTTACGTGATGATATGCCTACGACTAAGGGTTGACTCCATAACTCTTGGAGCAACAATCCTAGGTAAATGTATTATATACAGAACATGACAGCCTTGAGCAGGGCACAGAGTTAAATGTGTGCAAAATACTGATAAATAACTACATCTTCTCAGGAATCTAGCTCATTAAAATATAAAACAAAGCAGCTACAGAAGAAGATAATAAAATGTGTATTTATGTGAAAGGGCACAGGCTACGGGCCTGGAGCTATAATAGGGGTGCCCAATGTTAGTTCTAAAGGAAAGCTAAGACTGGGCGCACTTGAAACAAAGAGAAACAGGATGCCAAAACAATTTTGTATATCCACGGTCTAGTTGCTGGAAATCCCTAGTTTTGGTCTACCAGACTTCTGTCTCTGGGTTTATTGTGGGTACAATGACTTCCTCAAACTGGATTTTAGTGGCAGATTTGGGAGGACTTTAGGACTATAAAAAGACCCTTTACACACACACACTCATATATCCCTTAGAGCGCACGTTCACTGTGGCCAAAGACGTCCACCATTTTGAAAATGCCAAAAGTGGTTATGGTTGACCCCCAGGAACATTTACCCCATTGGTGAGGGTGTGCCTAGGACTCATTCCCTTCCACTGTCCCATTCCAGGCATCAATGTGGGACCTCCAAGCACACACTTTATAACACTCCTGGGCTTTAGGAAGATCAGAAGAGGCCCAAACCTGTCTTTGACCTGAGAAGAACCATGAAGGACTGGACCTGCTCTCTCTTGTACCCAGGGCAAAGACGTGGACTCCAAGGGTCATAAGGCAGACCTCTTCTTCATGCATCAGGAATACAACATGCTATATAAGCATCTTTCCTGCAACTGCCTAGATGATCAGTGGCAGCTTTACCTGGACAGGACCCTACTGATGGCCTCTGCCTGATACCATGTGAGTCTCTAAGTGCCTCTTTTGATAATCTGGGGGGCTTTAGAAGTGTAATCCTGTGGTGAATTGGGACATAAAGGCCTAAAGTCAGAAGGGAAAATCATTGACCAGGAGCAACCTGGTTGGTGTATCAAATTTGCACTCCATTGCAATCAGCATTGAATTGAACCTAGAAACTGCACTAATGTGATCATTGACTATATTGTCACGTTATGCTTCTTAGCACTATTTCTACGTAAAACTCTAATGGGTCATATCTCCTCTTATTGGTTTTTGGTGCAATTTTGTTGGATTAAAATTCACTCTAATTTTCTAATTATGTTTGGAATTGTTTATTGTTTTGCATTTCACCGTAATTACAGTTTCGTATTACATAAATAGTTCCTACATTACCCAAAGTTAAGCATGTCTGCCAAAGCCCCCAGAACGTTGAGCTGAGGTTTATTTAGCGAGTTGAGGGTTTACCTTGGCAATGTTTGAGATTTTTCCTTGAGGTGGTTAGTCACCCTCCATCAAAATAATAATCCAATTTCTTACACCTACTAATCAAGTTTTCATCATTACAACTCCTAGCACTCATAACATGATGCGCTAAGTCATTTGGGTACTAGAATAATCATTCATGTACCTGCATGAGAGCATATTTAGGAGTCAAATAGAGCCACTTAAGGCAATGAACTTACATTCATCTGAACAAATGAAAGAAGCACCACTGTCAATCAGTGACAATCCACCTGTTACATAGCAAATACATGGCATTATTTCCCTACCGGTTAAAACGTTTCATTTTCATGAAATACTAATCTCTAGGCTGTCATGAAGCAATATACAACTCACATCTGTTCCATTCTGAAAGTTTCCCTTTTCTTACATGTGCATTAATAAAAATCACCCTGTGTTTATTAGGCCCTCTAGCTGCAGAAATCCTGTGGGCCACTATTGGACTTGGAACTCTTGGTGGGTGTACCACCCCAAACATTTTGCCTTCACCCCTCCTGTTTTCTAAACCTCTCTTATTGGCCTTTAGGCTTGTATGCACTTTACCACTGTTAAACATTTATAAAGTGTTTCTGCTCTCTCCTATAAATATGGTGAAATTTGCTTACACCCACTTGGCACCTTTGATTTGTTTATAAGTTCTTAGTAAAATAGTACTACTGGTACCAAGAGCCTCTGAATTGAATGCTACTTGGGGGCCTGTAGCACTGATGGTGCCATCCACTTAAGTAGCATTTTAAACGTATCCCAGGCCTGCCATTACAGCCTGTGTGTGCAGTTTTAAGTTGCCATTTCGAACTGGCAAAATGAAAATGTTGCCAGGTCCAAACCTTCCATTTCAATTCATATAAGCCACAGATAGGGTAGACCCTCATTGCACGGTGCATTATGTTTGAAAGGTTGGACGATTTGCATGTCCTGGTAGTGAAAAACCCTCAAATTCACTTTTAACTACTCCAAGGCCTGCCTCTCCCATAGCATAATATTTGGTTACATTACTACATTTAATAAATGTCAACCTTTGTTTGGGATCAAGTGGGAATGTCATATTTGGTGTCTGAGGTCAGAACTTGTGACTTTCACTAGGTTTCGCAAGACCAGATAACCGTGAGAGGCACTTAGTGCTATTAGGGCCCATACTTACATTAACTCTTTGAAATATTGCATTTCTCTGGTTCTACTGCTTGGATTTTTGTTGTTTTGGTCTCAACCAGTGTATTAAAATTCACTCTATTTTCTTAAATTGTTGGATAATTTTCTCTGTGCCGTGTTTTCACTTTATAGCAGTTTATGTGCTGCTTGAGGTACTTTACACATTGCCTCGAACTTAAACTTGGCAACTTTGTTAAGCTACCATACAGTTAAGCACAGGTTAATTTATTGACTTTATGGTTCACCCTTACAAGAATTGTGGTTGTTGCTTAAGTAGGGCTTCTAGACCTCTAAACCAATAATCTGATTTATTTCATGAAGTTAATGTATCATTATACTTTTGATTTAATTTCCAGCCTCGTTTGCATTATAACTATATTTTCTAAACAGTACTGAACCATAATCAAGGAACCAGTCCTTGGTTACTGACCTCACTATCTTATAAAAGTAACCTTTTCTTCGCACGAGTACTAAAATATGAGCAACTTTGTGAGTATAAGTAAGCCACTGCTCCCACTTGGCGTGGTCTATCAGGGGCTGATATTTATATTAATTCATGTACGTGAGCACTGTCGGCCTCATGGAGTGCTTACATGGTTTGAAAGATAAGAAAACATGGTGTTGTATTCCATTTACCAAAAGAAATCTGGTAAATAAAAGTAAAAATAGCTTATTCCAGTTGTTGGAAAATGGATTATTGGTAAGGGCAGGTAAGTACCTATACTTAGCAATAGGTCATTAACCTCCACTTAGGTCCAGTTAGGTCTCAATAAATTAAACCCAGCTCAACCTTGGTAGCTTGGCAATGAGCGACAAAACTTAACTTAGGAGACAAATGTGTAAAGCATTTAAAAATCACAAAGCAGTAAATAAGTAAAACATGAAACACAATAAAAATCCAGCACTGATTTATAAAAATAGATTATATTTTTTATCCTTAAAATGACACCAAAATGATTTAAATCGGATAAGGAGAACCAGAAATATGAATTTTTAAAGAATGAATGCTTTCTAGCGCATAGAAGCAACTAGCGCTCAAAGGGTTAAAAAAAAGGAAATACTAGAAAGGAACAAAGTCCAGAGTTCAGGCCTCCTACGAGGTATCACTTTCACACTTACTTTCAGAAGTGTTTCTTGATTCAGGAACGTGGTCCACAGCACCAGCCAAGGGTTCAAAGGCTCTGGTTTGCCGCTTGGGACCTGGGACTACAACTCCCACAATGCACCTCTTTAAATTATGGAATTGCTCCAAATGTCTCCAAACTTCTGGATCTTCTTCTAGAGGTCCCTTTTGAGTCCTTGAAGTGTCCACAGCTTGACCCAAGTTTCCAGAAGCTCTGAGTTGCTCCTTGGGAGTTGGGACTACAATTCCTGGAATGCACGTGGTCAGAATCCTCAAATGGCCACTGGACGCTGGTCAGCTGGGCTCTGCTTGCAGGACTTGATGCAGGGGACTCTGGGCAGCAGCACCTTTGTACCTGTAGCAAACAGGGAGTCCCTTCTTGAAGCAGCAGAAGACATTCAAAGTCCTTTTAGTGGTGAAGCCCAAGTATGCAGCTGGTGCAGTGTCCAGGTGCAGGTCAGGGGTCCAGTAGGGCAGTCCTTCTGCTTCTGACATTCTTTCTTGTTAGGATCTGGTAGGGAACTGAGGTGTGGGTGCAGGTCTGCCAGTTTTATCCTTGCTCCTGGGTGAAAAACATGGGGGCCCTGGTTCTCCAATCAGGTGCAGGGTCCTTCCCCCTGTGATGACAACTTCCTGGGAAGTTTGGCAAAAATCAATCCCAGGGAGCAACATTCCTCAAAAATTCATGATGGCTGAAAGTGATTTTTGAAGGTTACATCTGGCTGAGCCCATCCACTGATGTGGCTAAAAATCTTAAACACACCCTTCTCCTGCCCTCTCCTAATCTAATCAGGAAGGCACCTAATTGTCTGGGTTTTCAGGATTTGAGGGAGGTGCTGAGTTTGGCAGCCCTCCCCCTTCCTGCTTCCCCATCTGCTGAGGGACGATTTCCTCCCCCAGGCACATCTCTTTGTGTTGAGCCAGGCCACTTTACACCTCATCAAGGCAGCCTGACCAGGATGCCAGAGGCTAGCCCGTCAGAGCAAAGCAGCAAAACACTGCAGGGCTGAAGTTGGCAACTTTTCAGGTAAAGTCTAAAGCTCTTTACCTGAACAATTTATATTAAATCCAACAATGGTAAGTTTTGGGATTTGTTATAACAATTAATTTAATACCAAACATGTGGAATCTGTCACTGAAGGGGATTTCATAAATTAAAATAAAGTCTCCCCATTCTAGTCTATGGAGGCCGTTCACTACAATGAGGGAAAACAAATTTGGCTGTTTTACCTCACCAGGGCGTATAAAATAATTTGTATAAGGTCCCTACTTATAGTTACATTGCACCCAACCCTAGGGGAACATAGGACACACCTTGGGGTGACAAATATGTAAAAATAATGTAGTTTGACACTTTAGAAGGTCTGCCTTTAAAATGACACTTGGCACTTCAGCAGTGCACCTATGGGGGCACCACCTATGCTGGGGTCCCTAAACCTACATGCCCTACCATATACAAAGGACTTATAGGTAGGTTGACTTAGCCAATTATAATTTTCCTAATTTGCATACTGATTCTACACAGAGCACAGGCCCTGGGACTGGTTAGCTGTACCCAGGGCACCATTTGAGGCAGGAAAACCAGACAAAAAGTGAAAAATGGGGGCAAAAAGTCAGAGGGCCTCTGCAATCAGCCCTGTTTTCTAACCCCAGTAAATAAGGGGCCCCTGACTGAAAAGCAGAGGGATCAGGGCAAGTGACTCCCAGCAACCTTTTGACATGAGACTCAGGTGAGATTTACATGCACTAAACATTCCAAAGTGTTGCAACGTTAAATGTTCAATTTTGTGTGACAAATTATTTTTGAATACTGATGATTTTAATGGTGGATATGGTTATAACCGATTAATTATTAGCACTGCAATTGAAACAATTTTATTTAAAAGTTTAGAAGCATGTTTTTTAATGTAGTTTAGCTATGCACCATTTTTGCAGAGACAACATTTTATTAATATGGAAGCTGTTTTAGTGTTCTGTTCATCTTGCACCTGTTCATTGCCTCTGCCCTTCAATCTCCCCTTGTGTGACTTCTCTTCCCACAGTCTTCACAGAGCATAGGTCACTGTGATACACTTGGTTGGTTTCCTTAGAGAGCATGTATTGTGAATGAAACTTTCTTCGTACACTGAATGTATCATTCTGAAGGGTGCTTCCAATAGAAGTGCTGACGTAGGCCTGCTAGAAAGCTGGTCTATGAGCCTTTCTTTAAAAAATATTTCATATTGTGTTCAAGCCTGCTCTGTTGCTGATTTTCCATATCCTTACAAATGGGTTATGTTATGTTATGTAGAATTTGCACAGCGTGCATACACCAAAAAGGTTTCTTGGAACTAAAGTAAAGAGTGGGCAACACACTATCAAGAATTACCCGTATGTTTGTTTAAATAGCCAGGTCTTTTAGAGTTTCCTAAACCTCACATAATTGGTTGCAGCTCTAACGTCAGGGGGAAAGAGTTCTCTGTGCAATGAAAATCTAACATCACCCAGTCCCTTTCTTTTAAATTTGGGTACAATTGATAGGTTGAGATGGACTAATCTGAGATTGCGACTGCAAGTTCAGCTCTGAATTCTGGAGGGCACAGAGGCATGGCGTTTATCGTGGAGGGATTTAAAGATGATGCAGCTGATTTTGAAGATGATCTTCTGGGCTACTAAAAGCCAATGCCATTTTTTGATCAGTGACTTAACATGGCAATATCTCGGTTGTCACCAGACTTTATACTATATGTAACCTGCAGTTAAGGCCTATTGTAAGTCCCAGATACCAGAGAAAGAGTATTTGCATAGTCTACCAGGGACAAAACTAAGGAAATTATGATTTGGATTATGGTTCAAAAGTTGGAAAAAACATGAAGAAATCACTACTCTTATCTGAAGTTTCATGGAGAGGTCCTTGTCAATGAGGATCCAAGACCTTTGACCACTTCTTTGGGTATGGGAGGGGATCCCATCATGATGGGCCAGAAGGAGGGATTTCAATAAAGAAGTTTTTTTGTACTAACAATTTATGTAATACCAGAATATAACATCAACTGATGGCTATTCATCCAATCATGAAAGTATAACATAGTATTTTAAAAGGACTCCAAAGATTCTGAGGTGCTATTGATGGTACAAAGCAGCTACTTATCATCCATGTAGCTATAAATGTTCACCCTACACTTCTGCAGGGAACATACCAGTGGGTAGATGTATTGATTAAATACATGGGGGATAAGGAAGATTCCTGTGGTACTATACAGTTTAGTCAGATCTTGGTTCAAGAAGAAGAATAGAGATGGACCAACTGTTATGGTCTCTAAAGAAAAATTTAATCCAATCCAAAGCAGTGCTCTGCAGACCAGCAGCCTCAATATGGTCGATCAGAATAGCATAGTCAACCATTTTGAATGCCACTGATAGATCTAAGAAGACCTATGCCTGAGCCAAACCTCTATCTGTTTCATCACCATGTCATCTATAACAGAAAGGATGACAGTTTCTGTTTAATGGGTGGGTCGGAAGCCAGCCCTTTAAGGATCAAGAAATTCAAAATCCCCCAGGGAAGCACAGAGATGTTGAGCAACATGGGCCTCTAGCAGCTTTGCTAGATAAGGAAGCAAAGGGATTGGCAGGTAGTTCTTCAAAATAGCTGGGTCAACTTCTGATATTTTTTTGTCCAACTTTATTTATCATTCTTCAGGTTTAACACAATAATCAATAGTAAAAGCATCAGATGACACCATTAGTACACTGATGAGAAGCTAGGGCAACAGTACTGGTTCGATAGTATAAGGGTGGCGTGGTATACAAGCTTATATGAACACAGTGAGTGTCTGTAAATTGAAAAAGAAGTAACAACTGCACATGAATACCCCAGTACTCCACCCACAACTAAAAATCCATAATCAGGCCCAGGTGTGTGAGGGTGATGTAGCTAGTGAAACCTAGGAAGATAGCACCTCAATAGAGTTGAGGAACTGGAGTGTGGTGTCACAGAAAGGGTGGCAATGGAGGATAGAAGGGAGATGTTTGTCAAAGTTTTAAACTGGAAGTGATGGAGTGTTCAAGTATGTGTGGGGCATCCAAATAATGGGAGCCCCCTTCAATAAGTATTCCACTAATGGGCCCCAGGTGTATGCAAAATGTTTATATTTATCTAACATAATAATATCTATCATTCTCTCCATAGTGACGGCTTGTCACAGCCAGGCGTCCCATTGAGTTAGTGATGGGGCTTCTTTTTTCTTCCATGCCGACGCTATGACAAGCTTAGCTGTGCCAAAGCGCACCCATTTTTTCACCCTGTCTCTTGACATTTGGAATTTAAGCGAGGCATCCTGTAGACCCAGAAATATTAAGTTAAGGGTGGTCGGGATCGGGTAACCCGAAATGTTGTTGATTTGAGCAATTATTTCCATCCAAAAGGAGAGAATAGTGGGGCAGTCCCTCGACATATGTCTGAAATCTCTTAAAAGGCAGTATCCTCTCCAACATAGGTCAGAAGTGACTGGAATTTCTTTTCTTCAATTTAGTCAGGTAGAGGTACCAGTCAATTAACAGTCTGGAATGTGCCTCTCTCAAGCTGACAGAATGAATAAACCTGGAGATGTCTCTCCAAAGTGTGTGCCATTTCTCTATAGGAATCAAGCTGTCTAATGTATGTTCCCTCAAAGCCTTGTGGAAAGGTTGGAGGGGAGGAGATGTAGACTGGAGGAGTGCGTAGAGAAAGGAGAAACATTCTTTGGAAACCCAGATCGTCTAACGAACAGCTTGAGTGGGTTGAGATCTCTTGTAGCAGCTGTCCTGGCCTCTGAGTCAGCACCCAATGCTTCAGCTGGGTGTAGTGGAAGCATTCAGATTCTGGGAGGGTATATTCTTATTGGAAATTCTCAACGGTGAGGATGTCCCAGCCATGAAACAGATCAGTGATAGTGAGGCAGCCTCCAACCCACCAGTTGTCAAGGGGCCCTGGGTGCAAAGCCAGAAGGGTATGTTGGGTTGTAATGGTTTGGGGTGAAGTGGGAGGGAAATGTGCTCATCCCACCTGTTCATGTTACTTTGTCCCAGACTTAAAGGGTTCTTCTAACAGGGGTACTCATATAAGCATTGGGTGTGCGCTGCATCTTTGGTTTCCAGAGAAGATCCCAAATGTATCTGCCCACCAGCACTCTGTCCATATGGAGCCAGTGCTTATCAGATGCATGAACGGATCACTCAGAAGTCACACGCAGTTGTGCTGCCTTGTAATAGAAATGAAGGTCCGGCATTGCTAAGCCTCCCGCATCCTTGGGTAATCTCAATAATTTGTAGGGCAGGCATGCTCTGTGACCTTGTCAGATGGTGAGTATAAAAAGTGAGCGAGAGTGGGTAAGAAAGTATGATCTAGTTCACTGGGAAGACCTTGAAACAGGTATATCAATTTAGCGGCCTGGATACGTTTAGCCAGGAGATATACAAGGGGGTCCATCGTTTATGGTCCAATTTCAGTTGCTGCAGTGGGGGGGCATAATTAGCTTGCCATAGATCTGTTATTCACTGAGTGATTCTAATACCCAGGTAGGTGATATGCTTTTTAGCCCACATAAATGTGGTAGTATGTGTCAGCGCCTCCATATCTTGCAGTGGTAAAATTAAGTAGGAAGGGTTTGTGGAGATTAACAAAGAAGCTCGCCACATTTTCATAATGACAAAGTTCGAGTTGGAGGACAGCTAATGAAGTGTGGGAAGAGGTGAGGGACAGGAGAGCATCATCTGCAAAGAAGGAGAGTTTGTGCTCTGTCGATCGAAAGGGAATACCCTGGATAGTGGGTGTTGCTTGTAGGTTTGCAACTAGCAATTCAATGCGCAGGGCAAAAAAAAGTGAAGAGATGTTGCATCCTTGCCCTGTCCCTCTACTCAGCTGAAAAGGAGGGGAGTGCACCCCATTACTTAGAACTCAGATCTTGGCCTGGCATATATAGTTTGCACCATCACTATAAAATTGTCAGAGAAGCCAAGGTATCATAGGATGTGGAACAGGAAGTGCCAAACTACCCGGTCGAAAGCTTTCTCTGTGTTGAGAACCAAAAGGATGGTTGGTACTGACTTCTTAGTAACTTTTTCGACCAGTTGGATCACCCTTCAAGGACTGTTGTCTCCCTTCAATAGGCATAATCAGACATAAAACCTTCAAATCAGGTCGCTAAACTTTTTGAATATATTTTAACATTGAGATAAAAAAGAGCTATGGGTCCATAGGGTCCGCAAGCTGAGGGTAATTCCATGGTTTCAGAATGACTGTAATTAAAGCATAGCTCATGGATGGAGTAACTGCCTTGGCTTTGGCCATGTAATTAAAAAATGATGTCAGATGGGGTGTTAGGTCTTTGCTAATAGTCTTATAAAATTTGGGCTGTAAAGCCATCTGGCCCATGGGATTTGTGAAATTTTAACATAGAGATTGCGGCTTTGACCTCTTCTTCTTGTATTGGTTCTCCTAAGACAGCGTTTTGATCATCTGTCACTTGGGGCATAACTTCTTATACTAAGTGATTTAACTGTGTTACATCATCACTTTGATCAGCAGTGTAGAGTTGCTCTTAAAATTGGACAACGGCCTTAGCTTTCTCATCATCGGAAATGGCCAATGAGCCATCTCCTCTAGTACTATTCCCCGAATTACAGAAGGCATTAAGATTAGAAAGATTCCAATTTCTGGAAAAATTACCCGGATATGTGGGAGATTTCAAAGGAGTCAGATCACTTAAAGTAAACTTAATTAAATGTTGATCTGATTGTACACTAGGGAAATTATATATAATTAAACTAGAGGATCAAACCTGATCTAATGTGTGACCTTATATACGTGTAGGTTCACCCACATGATGGCCAAAGTTCAAACTGCTGAGTGTGTCAGCTAAATCTGTAAAGATTTGGCCATGAATAGCCCCAATGTCCACAAAATTAAGATCTCCAAGAAATAGAATTTTAGCGTAGTCAATGGCCAGTGAGGATAAAGAATCAGACAGGAGTTGGGGAAATTGATTTATCTGACTGGGGGGGAGGTCTATATATAAAGATACATACCAAAGGGGAAGAGGATGAGTCTAATTTAATCAAATTGTTATCAGCCATTGAGATTGATATTGGAGTAAGTTTAGTAAATATAGAATGTTTTTTGACAATTGCAGCCACCCTTCCACCTTTTTTCCACGGCAGCCTATTACTGCTGAGTATATAATAATGTTCAGGAAGGACTTCTAAAATATCTGGGATGGATTCATCCATTAGCTAAGTTTCAGTCACAAATATTATATCTGGTGATTCTGAATTAAGTAAATTTAACATTTCCTGTTGGTGCTTAATCAGTGAGCGCATGTTAAGACAAACAATTGTGAGACAATTAACATCGTTTGGCAGAGACCATCCAAAAATGGTTATTCGTGACAATGTTATAAGCCGAAGACTGTTCCGGCAGTATAGTGGCAGACAAGTTCGAATTTAAGAGGCCTAATTTACCAAGTTTTTGCACAAGAGGTGGCTTTAGTTGGTGACTACTTCAAAAAACATACCTAAGATCACTACAGCAATAAACCAATTTTTGAGTACAGTGATTGGCTCCTGGCCTCGGTTGGCCGCGAATGGGAGGAGATGGGTTTGTCTTTGGAGCAACAGTGGCGAGCTGACTGAGCATGCCTACTGTGCACGTCCGCGCTGCCGCCCGTATTTTCAAATTAAAACAAAGATGTTAAAAACAAAAGGTTTGTGAAAGGTATTTAAAACAAATTGAGGATTTTGGCTTAAGTAGCTAGTGCTACCTGAGTGTGTCTATGCTGCTTCCAGTATTTTAAAGGGCTTGGAATCTAACTGACTCTGCCCACCTGATTTACAATTGGTTCCCCACAACCAATGAAGATTGAACTCATCGTGTCCCGAACAGAAATGACAAACTTGAAACAAAGATTCTAAACAACAGGGTTAGGCAAGGTACTTAAAACAAAGTGCAGATTATGGCTAAAGCCTCTAGTGCAGCCTCTAATTAGTGTTATATTTACACTTAGTGTTATATTTACTCTTCTGACAATCATTAGTCTGATTAGCTCAACATGTGTTATCACTAGTTATGCCATGATGAATTTGCAGTTTTTGTTTATTACTTACAAAATGTGTGTAAAAACCTCTGGTTTTGGGAGTGAGTGAGAGAACCTTTATTTTCCTGCTAGGATACTGTCCATTTATTGAGAAAATTTATTTTTTATCTAAAAATGCTGTTGGTATCCTTGGTGATTCTGTCAGCTAAAACGTAGACGAGTTTCCTATACTTTCTGTGAATCTGTCCATTCCACTTATGATTTGTGTTGCTTATTGAAATTTAGAATAATTTTGATTATGACTATGTATTGTGTATCTGAGCCTTTTTGACATATATCTTGCATTTCCTTGTACTGCTTATTTGTAATAAAATCTTAAATTGTTTATTGATCTAGAACTCAGTTATTGAGTAGTCCCAGTCACTACTGTTATCTATTCTGCTATGTTGTTGCTTTATGATGTTGAGGAGGGTGGTGACTCATCGCAAGATCAGAAATGTAGGAATCGAGCAATCAGAGTTTAATTTTGGGGTGATTGAAATATTGGGGTACAGTGAAATATTGGGGCTAGGCTCCCACAAGAGACACAGAATGAAGGAGAATTGAACTATAGCCTTACCCACTGCTGAGGGATATACCGGCTTTTAAAGGCCCAAAGCCATTAACTTCAGGCAAGATGGATCCTTTAAGGTGAAGGTAATCTCAGACACATCCATTCTGCTGGACATGGTGTTTGTTCTTTACGGTTGCTCTTCAGGTGGAGGCATGGGACAGAACCTTCCAAACCAGGCATTGACTCTGTCACAAACATGCACTGAATATACTACTGATTGCTGTAATGTGTCTATCAATTATCTTGTTATGTTGTTTAGTGGGTTGGTGCTTACATAACA
This sequence comes from Pleurodeles waltl, assembly GCF_031143425.1. Lineage (NCBI taxonomy): Eukaryota > Metazoa > Chordata > Amphibia > Caudata > Salamandridae > Pleurodeles > Pleurodeles waltl. The sequence continues at coordinate 982,181,283 of NC_090449.1, forward strand.
TATTTTGTATATATTTTAACAGTATACATTGTTTATGGTGCATATGATTTGCATAAACTGTAAGAGTACTTCATAATATTAAATATGCTGTAGTGAGAATATAAAAAGAGTTCCTAATTTGTCACACTGCTTAAAGTAAAGGGGTCTCAGTTTACTATGGCAAGTATCTGTGTGACTAGAAAGATTGTGTAGGCGACATTCCTTAGGAGCATAATTTGAAATTGTTTCTTTCAAAAGGTTAACATCTACAAATTGAATGCAAAAATTACCAATCTGTTATATTCCTGAACATCCCTTATTTTCTAAATGGACCTCTGCTTCCTCGACCATTTGTCTTCCTCTTTTTCTGCCTTAAAGCTCTTTTGGAAACCATAACCGTATCTCTTAATAATTCAAGTAAACAAATTTGTTTCACATGGCCCCTCTAATGACCACATCCATGTCAACAATGTACCACAAAGAAACTGGATTAGCTGCATGGAATGATCATGAAAAACAAACCCCAATAACTAATGGACTGGCCACTAACTTTGGGCTCCCGGGTAGTGTGCTGCTCTGCTTTGATGCCTCATCAGGGTAGCAAGCCCTATATAAATACAATTTAAATGTAAACAAGTGATATGACCAGAGGCAAAGGGGTTACAAGGCTATTTGAACATTCCACACACTAAGAGTAGGATTTTCTAAATATTAAAAAGGGAGAAACGAAAAGACAAACATTGATATGTTCGAGTAGAAGGTTTATACGAGCCATGACTAGCTCTGGGCCGTTTCATTGTCTTCAAAGGAGCTCCCAACATTCTGATGTACTAAATAGCTGTAGAAGACATGAGACCCACATTTCAACATCAGACATACTACATATTGCCCCCCGCCCTTTAAAGACTGTTGTTGCTTTTTGACTGTCAAACCAGATATTTGCCAACTTCTGCCTTATCAGCTGCAGTCACACATTCAGGTGTTCTGGCTTCCTCAGTGGTCCCCTTTGGTAGTAATTTGAAAAATATCCAATAAATTTCGACATATACGTAGCTCATTTTGGCAAGTACCTAAGGCTGAAAACTCATGAGGAAAGACTTGTAAGAACTTTTCAATGAGGTCAGTGCTGGAAGAGACTGGAGCCTAACTCTTAGTTTCCACAGTTGATATTTCTTCACTGTGCTGCCAAAGTCATGAATTCCCTGCTGTCCAATTGCAAATTCCTGACACAGAGTTACATCTTCTCGCTCCAGCAGATGCAAAAGTTAATGATAGCTTTCTATGTGTCGCACGTCCTGCGCGTCTTCTTATTGTCGTCAATATGCACTGTACTATATGCCTTCTTGCAAATAATTGTACTTTACACATTTCCTCACTGGTTGCTTACACTCTATCAAATAACGCCCTGAGATGGTTCGTACAGTACCCAATCTTGTCCTGTAATTGTTCCCTATTTCCCAATTCCCTCTCTTTTCATACTGTACCCATTCTGTCAAATCAATCAATCAATCAGTCAAACAGGGATTTATAAAGCGCGGCAATTCACCTGCGAGGGTCTCAAAGCACTGCAGTTGCTAGCTGCTTCGTGGTGAACTTGTTCATTCAAACTGGCAAGTCTTGAGGCCTTTCCTAAATTCCCAGAGCAATGAGGCGGTTATTTATTCACAGATTCCGACTTCACAGCTATTCCTTATTGCCATATCCAAATGGCTGGCGCCCATTTTCATAAAGAGAGCTGTGTTGTTCTGTCCGACTCCTGTACTTAAAATGTTTCAACCTGGTAAGCCACCCTCCCTTAGGGGACCTGTGAGAATGGGACTTGCTGTATTTGCTGATTATACTTGTCTCCCGTAATGGACAGGTGTCAAATGGGTCACTTCCCATCGCGCCAGCCTGACAAACCTTTACACATAACTTATTTTCACAAAGTAGACAAGTTATCCTAGCATCGTTTTCACAATTGCCAGGAAGGCCTGTGGAATGCCGCGCTCTGTCATCTCCCCAGTTGAGCTCGGGCAGGAGTGCAGGCTGTATGAAAGGTGTTTAGTCTAACAATAATATAAGCATAATGATGGGCTTTAAAGTCAGGGTCTAGAGTTTCTGCCGCGCACAAATTCACAGATTTATTCGAACTGAAAATGTGTCCCTTTTAGAGAATCAGATTTTTGCATTTTTCATTAACATACAATTATTTTAGATTAAAAGGAGTATTCTCGTCTGCATCCCCCTTCTATTTAAGACCCAGAGAGGAAAGTATCAAAGGGTGGTGAGCGCAATTGAGGTCACAAACCACTGATGAGATACTAACACCTGAAAGTGTGTGGTGTCTCATTCTCAAAGGGGAAGAGGACCGCTTTGGAGTCTTTTCACTTATGCATCTTCAAAAAACTTTTTAAGTAGATTTGGCAGTGGTCCAATTCTCAGTGAAACTTTAACAAAGTTTTAAACACAATTCCATTTCCTTTAAGTAAAATGTGCTGCATAAAAAAAGTTTTAATTATGACATAGTACTCTGCTGACCCCAGCAAGCCACCATCCCTCAGATATTATCCAATCATAGGGAGTCGCATATTGCAAACCTATCTCATGAATATTGGTAAGGCAGGTCGATTGTGACCCACTACGATTCAGAATTTTGTGAACCGATTTACTAGTACAAATGTCAGTTCAAAAAATAGTTTTCCGTGCTCAAAAATTGGTTTGCACTTTAAGCCCATTTTTGGAAAATGGAAATTTCGTACATCAGGTCCAAGGTTGATAATGACCCACACATACTATGAAATTATTTTTGACATTTTTGTTAATTACTGCTTATATTATTCTTTCAATGGCCATGAATACAAAAGGGTCAGAGTTTTCAAACCCCTGTGTGCTCAGATGTTAGAATTCTAAGTTGTATGGCATTTACTACAACAGGTAATTACAGGAAGTGATAAGGCCACACCCATCAGTACTTTAAGCAGGTAAAACCTGTGAGAATTTAAAAGGATAAATTGCACAGTACTTATGGGTACTTGCCAGTTTTGGCGCATTAAGCACCAAATCACAGTTCGTTTAAAAAAAAAAAAAAAAAAAAAAAAAATGCATTTATGATTGTCTACTAAGATCAGTATCAAACCCAGATGTTCTCATAGACATTATATGAATGAATGAATAAATGATGTGGATTTATAGGGTGCAAACAGCTACCTAGGACCATCCTGGTTATAATTATAGAATGAGGACAATCTGAATTTCCACTGTACAATAGTTTGCACATAGGCAGCATGAAGACAAAAGCATGCAGTACCAATGCCAGAAATTACCAGAGGTGAAATGCTGCAATTCCACTGAACTGAAGTCTCTCCATAGAACGGTGCAACCTTTCAACCTGTGCCTGCTCTCCACAATGTTGTGGCCTTCCCAATTTCCTTTGAACACAGCCTGTGGCCATGGACAGCTGCAAAAGGGTGCCTATAGCATTGCCCCGGTGCCAGTGAACGTTGGCCATGCCTACAAAGTCTATGCATTGTGCTCAGGACCCCTAACTCCATTACCTGGTGGTCACAATATTAGACTATGAACAACCAGTGATGTGAAAAAGGTTTGGCCTTCACGATTACCACGTACCCATTACTCATATCACTGCAACTGTTGTACACAGCCCTGAAAATGTACCCTAAACCCAGTGCCACTTGAATTATATGATTTTGTAGCAGCGGTGATTTTTGCATAATTATATATTTGCAGCGTTTGCCACATAATCCATCATCTGCAACATGATCTGCAGATTTAACAAAAAAAATAATTGTTTCTGGACCAAACAGTTCAAAAGTTACTAAAAAGGCAGCAACATATGTTGTTGTACACTTGAAGGCCCTTTGGAAAGCTGGACTGGTCACCTTTCAGTTGTTTATTGCTATATTAGGGTTTTAAATTGGTAGTAATGAGGTGCAAGCAATACCTAGACAGTGTTACCAGGTTTAACAAGAATTGGTAAATGCAATATGTTTCACCTATGTGATTAATAATAAGCTTTTTTTGTTGTAAATTATAGCTTGGTGAGCAGTTGTGCAATATAAGTTACTGAAACTTATAAACAGTTTGACAGTGCTTGCTGCATCTCAAGTTGTTTGTAACTGTGACATTTTTTATGTGCCGGGCATCTATGATTACCCCTTAAACATAAAGCATTGTAGAGGGGCTGAGTGAGTTAGGAGCATTAAACACCGTCATTATCTTGACATTTTTATTGTTGCCTTAAGACTGCTGGACAATCAAACAAATTAGCAGCATCTGCTTTCAAGCCTAAAAGTTATTTTTAACACAGCGACCCCACCCCACACATCACACAAGGTCAATGCCAGGTGCAAGTCCACCAACATCCCAAAGTTGGCCCTGATTGAACACACACAGCAACAGCATCAATCCATCTTGTGTTATGTGAAACAAAGAAAACATTAAAAAAGCAGTAGTGAGCTTTTGAAAAACAGTAATATTGCCAACTTCTTTGTGCTGGGCTGGAGCCAGGACATGGAATTGGTTCCTAGTCTGATTGGAAAACATAGCAATTTCATTATTTTATTTTTAGCAGCCTCGATCAGAGGCCGTTCCGCACCAGAATTGATAGGGGATGGGGGAAAGGCAGGAGAGAGAGAGATTGAGAACATGGCCTGCACCATGGGGAATGGACTAGTCTTACACAAGGCATTTGTACAACACACTTACTAAAATTTAAGTGAAAAGCAGCTCTAATACTACATTGTGTACAAGGACTTACAAATCATCATGCAATAAATCCTTGTTTCCTGTAACGTGCGCTAGCATGCGCATGTTACAAACTGTGCAGATTCACTGAAATGTAAAGTAATCATCTCTCATGAAACCGAGCACCACTGGCATGAAAAGCGAAAATGGCATGTATAGCTGCCAGAGCTAAAGTGGTCTGACCAAGAGTCAGTGTTTACAACATGTTGAGCTCCGTTGCCAGTCAAGCTGATGCCACTTCTCTTATCTCGATAGAGATCCTCCCCTGATGGTACACAAAAGATTAATTTTTTCATCACAACAGGATAATTACTAATATTAATTAAGAATAATTAGTTGCCTTTGGCCTATTTATTACTGGGAATGGCAAGAGGGCATGCCCCTTCCTTGAATTCCGCAATGCTTCTTTGCTTTAAATGCTAGCGGAAGAACAGTGGGTGCCTGTGTCTCTGATGCAATCGTGCAGGACTATGCTTTAGAGCAGCACCGCCATTTGCATTCTGGTATTAGAGCTGTCCACAGCCCTGTATAATGGCAAGGGAGTGTGTGTGTGTCTGAATATAAGTGTACGAACCTCAGGCGCATGAAATGATTGTATGGTAGGTGTGCGTGCGTCACCTTATTCCCACCTTTGGTTGTTGGAATCTCTTGTTTAGTCTCAGCGATTTTTCTTTATTCAAGTACCCAGAATTTCAATTATGAAATTATACTGAACACAAAAGGCGCCTTTGTTGCAGAGCATATGAAGAAGGGCTCGCCCATATAAAATCAATAGTGGAAACATCAGTGTGCTTTTATACAGTGTTTACGGTCCCACCAGGGACTCTGTGTAGTTAAAGCAAGAAAGTCCTGCAATGTCAGACACTGGGGCATTGTAGACCTCCTGTGGTCTCTCCTGGTTGCCGCTGCAGGCAAAATGCATTATGCAACCATGGGGAGATTAAGTAAACAAGCACAGCACTAGCGCTGTGCAGGCTAAACATTCCAGAAAAGCATATGAAAATAGTACTCGGGCCTTGGGACACTAATAAGAGAAAACACACAAGGAAACAACAGGAAAAATATGCTACAGCCAATATAAACAGAGTTAAAGTAAGTGGCACACACAGGAACCAATGAAAAGCAAGGGGATGGGATGTAAGCCCCTTTAAAGATTCATATTGAATACAAGAGATTTTACAAGCACAGCACAAGCGCTGGGCAGGTGAAACCAAAAATGACATAATAATGAAATACTACTACTACAAAATGTGCCACTTTATGCAGCATACTTTGCCTTTTTTTGCTGCATAATTTACCCAACCCTGCTGCATAACCTGGCCCTCTCCTGCTGCATGATTCCAGTAGCCCTGCACAAACTCCATGCATATGCATTCCTTCTCCATATTTTTTACCAGCATGCAACATTGCACGTCAATATTCATCTCTGAAAAACTTCAATAAAGACCCCTTAAGACAGAGTAATTTTTGCACTACGGTGTGTATGCACATTTTTCAAAATTACACCATATGATACATCACCTACTTATGCTGTGTTGCTGAAAAAAGTTTATCGCGGGAACAATGGAAATTAACAAAATACTGGTGGGTTTTTTGCAGCATTTGTGATTTTGTACCCTTTTTTGGCATGATATGCACCCTCATGTTCAGAGTGGACTCAATATCGCATTTCACACTAAAATGTAGTGGTAGCGGATATGCATTTCATGCACTTGTGTGTAACATTACTGAATTTTTTTTATGCAAAAGGAAACACGTGGATTTCATACTCCCTGATATAAAAACAAATGGCTGGATTGCACCAAGCTATTCCAACCTGGATTTTGAATGGCATAATCACTATCTTCTGAAAGAAGGTTGAGCCATAGAGCACATTACAGACTCTGTAAATTATATTTTGTCTATAACTGTCAGAACTGTCAATATCAATCTGTCTGTGTTATTGTTTGCCATACGTGGTATAAGTGATGTAATATGAGGGGGTATAAGCTGTAATGGGGAAGGTGTGAGTTATAGATCATGTAGTCTGTTAAATACTAATAAGTGTATGCTAAGTCAAACATGTGTCTTATGGTGGCTTCATGCTAGATGGTAAGTTCATAATAGACTACTACAGTGGAATCTGATTGTATTTACAGTGGAGTACAGAGGAGTACAGAGTTGTAGAGTGGAGTGGCATAGAGTGGAGTTGGGTGTCGCAGAGTGGAATATTATAGAATGGAATGTCATCAAGTTGAGTGTCATCAAGTGGACTGTCATTGAATGGAGTGCTGTATAGTGGCAAAGACTGGAGTATAGTGTTGCAGAGTGGAGTGGCATAGAGTGAAGTGGTGTGGTGTGGTGCAGAGTGGTGTATCAAAGTTGAGTGGAGTGGCGTGTAATAGATTGGCATGTCATAAAGCCTTTAAAAGTGGAGTGGTGCAGAATGGACTGGCGTAGAGTGGAGTGGCATGTCGTACAGTAGAGTGGTGTGTCATCAAGTGGAGTGGCATCAAGGAGAGTGGCATAGAGTGGAGTAGATTGTTGTAGAGTAAAGTGATAGAGTGAGTAGAGTGGCGTAAATTGGGGTATTGTTGAGTGGAGTCTCATACAGTAGAGTGGAGGAGACTGCTGTAGAGTGGAGTGTCATAAATTGTGTCAGAGTGGAGTAGAGTGGAGTGGCATAGAGGTAGAGTAAAGTGTTGTATGTTAGAGTTGGTGCAGAGTAGAGTATCATACAGTGTGTTAGAGTGGAATGGCATAGAGTGTTGTAGAGGGGAGAGGCAAGGAGTGGTGTAGAGTGGAGTAGTAGAATACAGTGGAGTAGTGTGTCACAGTGTCATCAAGTGGAGGGTCGTTGAGTGGAGTGTCTTTGAGTGGAGTGTTGTCATTGAGTGCAGTGTCATGGTGTCATAGTGTGGCATAGAATGGAGGAAAGTGTTGTAGAATGGAGTGGAGTAGAGTGGTGTAGAGTGTCATGGAGTAGAGTGTTGTGGCATAGAGACAAGTGGAATAGAGTGGAGTGGCGTAGGGTGGAGTTGCTTTAAGTGGTGTGAGGTAGAGTGGAGTGGCTTGTCTTAGAATGGAGTGGTGGAATGGCATAAAGTGAAGCAGAGTGTTGTTGAGTGGAGTGGCACAGAGTAGAGTAGAGTGACATAGAGTGGCATAGAGAGAGTTATGTAGAGTGGAGTAAAGTGTTGTATAATGGAGTAGAGTGGAGTGGCACACAGTGGCATGTCGGAGAGAAGAGTGGAGTAGCATGTCATAGAGTGGCGTGTTGTATAGTGCCTTAGAGTTAATGGGCATAGAGTAGAGTGGTGAAGAGTGCAGTGAAATGTTGTAGAGTGGAGTGCCATGGCGCAGTGAGGAGTGTTGGCGAGTAGAGTGTCACAGAGTGGCATAAAGTGGAGTAGAGCGTTGTAGAGATGTGTGGTGTAGAGTGAAGAAGTGTTGTGCAGTGTAGTACAGTGGAGTGGCATAGAGTGTTGTAGAGTGGAGAGGCACAGATTGGCATAGAATGGAGTGGCATGAAGTGGACTAATGGAGTAGAGTGGAGTAGGGTGGAGTAGTGTGTTACAGTGTCATTTAGTGGCATGTCATTGAGTGTTATCAAGTGGAGTGTTGTTGAGTGGAGTGGCATAGAGTGGCATAAAGTGGAGTACAGAGTGTTGTACAATGGACTGGCAACGAGTGGACTAAAATTGTGCAGAGTGGTGAAGATTGGAGTGGTGCATCGTGGAGTGGCATAGAGTGGAGTAGCATGTTGTACAGTAGAGTGGAGGTGCAGAGTGTCAAAGAGTAGAATACAGTGTTTTTAAGTGAAGTGGTGTAGAGTGAAGTGGCATGTTGTATAGTACATTGGAGTGGCAGAGTGGCATAGAGTAGAGTACAGTGTTTTACAGTGGAGTGGCATAGAGTGGCATGTTGTAGAATAGAGTGGCGTGGAGTGTCATAGAGTGGCATGTCATAGAATGTCTTTGGTGGAGGGGCATATAGTGGAGTGGTGTAGAGTGAAGTGACATGTCGTAAAGTGGAGTGGCCTGTTGTAGGGTGGAGTAGCATGTCATAAAATGGAGTGATATGTCGTACAGTGGAGTGGTGTAGAGTGTTGTGCATTGGAGTGGAGTGTCATGGAGAAGAGTGGTGTGTCATAAAGTGGAGTGGTGTTCAGAGTGGAGAGGCATGTCATAGAGTGGAGTGGAGTGGCATGTCATAGAGTGGAGCAGAGTGGTGTAGAGTAGAGGGGAATAGAGTGGAATAGAGTGTTGTCAAGTGGTGTAGTGTGGAGTGGCATGTTGTAAAGTACTGTAGAGTGGTGTGTCCGAGTGCTGTGTCATAAATTCTCTTAGAGTGGAGTGGCATACAGTAGAGTGCCACAGAGTGAAGTGGCATGTCGTACAGCAGTGGTGTGTGGTAGAGTGAAGTGGCATGTCATGGACTGGAGTGGCACGCAGTGTCATAGGCCCTCATTCTGACCTTGGCGGGCGGCGGAGGCCGCCCGCCAAAGTCCCGCCGTCAGGTTACCGTTCCGCGGTCGAAAGACCGCGGCGGTAATTCTGACTTTCCCGCTGGGCCGACCGCCCGCCCACCAGCCCAGCGGGAAAGAGGCTTCCACGATGAAGCCGGCTCGGAATCGAGCCGGCGGAGTGGAAGCTGTGCGACGGGTGCAGTTGCACCCGTCGCGTATTTCACTGTTTGCGCAGCAGACAGTGAAATACATGTAGGGGCCCTCTTACGGGGGCCCCTGCAATGCCCATGCCAGTGGCATGGGCACTCCAGGGGCCCCCAGGGGCCCCGCGACCCCCCCCTACCGCCATCCGGATCCCGGCGGTCGGACCGCCGGGATCCGGATGGCGGTAGGGGGGGTTGGAATCCCCTCGGCGGCGCAGCAAGCTGCGCCGCCTTGGAGGATTCATTGGGGCGGCGGTACACTGGCGGGAGCCCGCCAGTGGTGCCGGTCCGACCGCGGCTTTACCGCCGCGGTCGGAATCCCCATTGGAGCACCGCCGGCCTGTCGGCGGTGCTCCCGCGGTCCTCCGCCCTGGCGGTCTTTGACCGCCAGGGTCAGAATGACCGCCATAGAGTGGAAAGGAATGTTATAGAGTCACAGAGTGAAATGGTGCGTCGTTGAGTAGAGTGGAGTGGCATAGAGTGGAGTGATGTGTCAGAGTACAGTGGAGTGGGCTGTCACAGAGTTGGGTGTCATAGAGTGTTCTAGACTGGAGGGGTGTAGAGTGGTGTGGTGTACAGTGGAGTGAAATGTCCTAGAGTGGAACTGCCTGTTGTAGAGTGGAGTGGGGCATTGTAGATTGAAGTAGCATGTTGTAGAGTAGAGTGGAGTGGAGTGGAGTGGTGTGTCGTAAAATGGCACGTCAGAGAGTGTCTTAAAGTGGAGAGGCATAAAGCATAGTGGTGTAGAGGGTTGTGCCTTGATGTACAGTGGACTTTGTGTTGTAGAGTGAGTGGAGTGGCATGTCGTAGAGTGGAGTGGTGTTTTATACAGTAGAGTGGCATATCATAGAGTGGAGAGTAGTGAAGTGTTGTAAAGTGCCTTTTGTCATATCTATTTTTTTTAACATTTCAATAGGTAACACAGTACTTTCTAGATAATTCGATAATTCGCAAAAGTATCACAGCACATCATAAATCTTCTAAAAACATATAAATCAATAAAAATAGTTTTTTCTAACTCTTCAGAGTTTGTTAAACTGCCTAATGTCTTCCAATAGATTAGAAAAACAGTAATAACCTATATCTCACGTAAAAACACAGAACAAACACAAAATGTGGTCAAAACAATATGGCTGCCTTTTCATTTTGCAAGACTTTTGATTCATCAATAATACCGTGTTTCACCATCACCATTTAGCACAGCCCTATATATCGCTAAGTGTTTCTCCCTTATAACAATAACAACTAGTTTTCTGGAACAGACAGGACTACATATCAACCTGTTATTCCATATTTGAATTCATATGTCTATAAGAAAAACAAAATAATTAAAGTTCAATGATATTCTGCTATAACGTAAAGCGAACACCAGTATTGTACTTCAACATGAAGTATTTCAGTCTTAGAGTTTGATGTCCTGTGCTCTAAATCCTGCACGATTAGTACTTTCCGCTTCTGCTTAAGTCATTACGTATGGCAAGATGAGAATTACTTCGGGGAGTGCATTCACATCGGTAACATCATTAAGGTGAAAAAAGAGCAGTAAACGATTTACAAAATCAACATACGCGGTCTAGACAACTTCCCATCAGGAAATGTTCGAAGACGTGTTTAATAAATTACTCCTGATCCCCCGCTGAGATGGATCAAAATCCGAAGGGAATGCCTTAGCACCCTGGGGAAATATCTACCCATCTGTTTGTTAAGTCTGTGTTTTTTCTGCATTTTACAAGATGGTGAGTGTTCAGCTTACAAAACCTAAAAGTTTAAGCACACTCAACCTTATTTCCATCACATCTAAACTCATATTACTAGAGAAAACCTCAAATAAAAAGTGTAAAAAGGCTGAACTCTTGCACTCAATTAAATGAACAGACTTGCTTTTTTGGACTCAATTGTTTTGTTACCTTCATAAAACTATCCCTCTAATCTTCAATACTATGATTTCTGCAGCATATTTTCCTTTATGGCAAAACACTGACCACAATATCTAAAAATTAATGAGCAATGTTTTAAACATGTATAAATCCCAAATTCAGATTTTGTCTGTTAAGCAGAGGGTGTTAAGGCGTATAGAGTGAAATGCTGAATAAGTATTGTAATTGCAACTAATAGGTTGTTGATTGAAAATCGTCACTGCATTTTTTTTTATTTGGAATTGAGTGCTATTTAAAGGGGTTGAAAAAATGCTCGAAAGATTAGAATAATGCATACTTTATCTAAAAAGAAAGCCCTCATTCAGTTTCACATACTTGATGCACACCATGAGTTGTTTTCAACCGTGCTGGAGTCTTGCTTATTTGTAAACTGAGTTATATGTCTTTGATTCACTTTAATGAGCGTCAACCACATCACCTGAATTTCTGTTTTTACATTACAGGTGGGTCAAGTGGCATTCTGCCAATTCTGGTTTCACTGGAATGGTAAAGGCTTATGTCAATGTCTGGGTTGCTCTGGATAGTTTTTCACTAAACCCACGTTTCTCAACGTCGATTGCAAATTGATACATTTCATGGCTCTACAGCTAAAATGGGGGCTTCTACAGAGGTCTTAATTATGCTTCATGTTAGTTATAGAAGCACATCTTTTAGACAGAAGGATCACATCTACAACGATTTTCAATACAAATCCGCACACTATAAACAATATGGGGGTCATTATGACCCTGGCGTTCTAAATACACCAGGCTCGCCGTGGCGGTCGGAACACTACATTACATCTGCAGCAGTAGCGCTGCAGTCGGACTGCCAGCACCACCACTCTACAGCCACAGAATAGTGTGGCAGTGCTGGCGGCCCTAATACTGGGAATTACGAGTCCCATCTCTGCTAGCGGCATCATGGCAGTAGCACCGCCATGAAACGGATGGCAGAGACGGGGTGCAGGAGGCCTTGTGATTGTGCTCCCTACGCACTACAGCATTGATGCTGGCTCTATTATTTGTAATCCTCCAGGGTGGCACTGCATGCAGCGCCACCCTGGGGATTATGAGTCCCCTTCTGCCAGCCTTTTATTGGTGGTTTACATTGCCAGGCAAAGGCTGGCGGAGTGCGTGACTCAGGGGTTCCCATGCACAACCCCATCAGGCATTCTACTGCTCAAATTACGGGCAGTGGAATGTGCAACGGGTGCTGCTGCACCCAGCGCACTGCCACATTGCTGCCGGCTCCATTAGGAGCTGACATCAATGTAAAGATTCTGTTCACCGCAGGGTTGGTGGGCGGAAACGCTGTTTCTGCCCACCGGCTCTGCGGTGAACACATAAAAGGGCTGGCCGGGTCATGACCACACTGGCGGTCTTCCGGCAGGATTAGTTCTGCCCACATAACTCATAATGAGGGCCTCTTTTCTCACTTCCTCCATTCTGCCTTTCCTCAATCACTAACTCTTGAATGGATTATGTACTGTTCTAATTCACATGTAACTAACCCCACTGTTATGTATTGTATCGTTCTCCGGAAAGTGCTTTGAAAAAGCACTATTTAAGGAAATATAAACACATTAAATTAAATGAAGGTAGGTAATGTAAAACTTGAACACGTGTCAAAGCAATCATAATATAAGTCAATGAGACAGTGTAAGTTGATTTCTACATATCAACATTATTTTAAAAATTATGTTTAGTATGTAAGTAAGCAACAAATGTATGCAACAGAAAGCTAAGGCGAAATGCTAAGCACGTGTTAATACGTAAATATGTATATTTTGAAACCACCCCCTGTCATGTCTCCACCATCCATGATACCACTTTATTTCCTTCTGCTTTCCCCTCTGTTCACTTGGAGGAGGTATCTGTTGGCTATACATAGCAGACTGGTATGAGCAAATAGCAAGTCATTCCTCCTTTTCACTGCTAAATGGATGAGTAAGCGTCATGAAGATTTCAGAGGCTACAAAAATCTGTTAGATTTCCATAGGGTAGTGAACATTCCACCTTTTTAAGGATGTTCAATGATAGTAAAGGTTTCAGCCTTAGGCAACACCCTGCACCCAACTTCAGCACTGCAGGAACCTGAGGTGCCCTGCCTTTGGAACACATTGTGGCATCTGACAATGCCATGTGCCCAGAATGTGTACCCCAGAACCTACTGTGGTTCACTTAGCAAATCTTCTTTTCCTACCTCCTGCACCCAGTCATCACATGCCCAGAATTCACTGTGCTTCAGACAAGTACAGTTGGCTCATCACAATCTTACTGGCTAGGGTGCCGACCATTGTATCCTCAGTAACCACTGTGCAATGCCAGTCAAATTTCACACCAGATTCTGGAACAGGGTGTAGGCTTTCCCTATTCCCACCACCCAGCCCCCAACTCGCCTAAAATCATTGTTTATTGCTGAAGGCTATAAGTGAAAGTGGTCCATTCTGCTTGATTATTTTTATCACTACTTTATTGTTTTTGTGAACTCCAGAAAGCTCAAGAAGAATCTGCGTATTTAAGATGGGGCTTACATTACTTTCTTAGATCCACTGTGAAGGCACAGTTCTTTGAGGACCTGCAGGTTCATGTTTTAGACAAAATTACCATGTTCTTTAAATTATATATATATATATATATATATATATATATATCTCAATCAGTCATTTGTAAAGTGCAACACTATCACCCCTATGGGTATCTGAGCACTGAGGGTGCTGAGTCTGCGTCGAAAAGCAGTGAGTTGCTTTCTGAAGACTGCCAGGGAGGGTGCCGTTCGGATCTGGAGGGGGAGGTCTCTCCAGGCTTTGGCGTTGATGAAGGAGAAAACTGAGCCTCCGCTGCAGGTGTGAGAGATGTGGGGTAGTTGTCCGAGGGCTAGTGAAGAAGAACGCAGGTGTCTTGAGGGAAGATGGAAGTTCAGCTGGTGGTTGATGTAGGATGGTCCCAGTTTAGGGAGGGCTGTGTAGGCGTGCATGAGTATCGTGAACTGGCATCTTTTCTGGACAGGGAGCCAGTGGGGTTTCCTGAGATGTGGAATGATGTGGGCATGCTTGGGGAGGTCCAGGATGAGTCTGACTGACACATTCTATATTGTCTGGAGTCTTCTGAGGAGCTGAGTGGGGATATCATTGTAGAGCATGTTGTTGTAGTTGAGGCAGCTGGTGATGAGGGCTTGTGCTACAATCTTTCTGGTGGTTACTAGGATCCATCTGAAGATCTTGTGGAGCATCCAGAGGGTGTGGAAACAGGAGGAGGCCACTGCATTGATTTGTTGTTTCATGGTCAGGTGGCTGTCCAAAATTATGTTGAGGTTGCGAGCATGGTCAGTGGGAGTGGTCCAGGTTCTTCCGCCCACCAGCTGTGGTCCCAAGCGGAGGTGTTCTTTCCAAAGATCAGTACCTCGGTTTTGCCAGAGTTCAATTTGAGGCAGCTGTCTCTCATCCAGTAGGCTGCATCGGTCTTGGCATTGAGGAAGTTGGTGTTGGTATTAGAAGGGTCTTTCGACAGCGAGAGGATGAGCTGGGTGTCATCAGTGTAGGAGATGATGTTGAGTCCATGGGCTCTGACGATGTGTGTGAGGGGGGTCATGTAGATGTTGAACAGCATGGGGCTGAGCGATGATCCTTGGGGCGTGCCGCATATGGTGTTCTTGGGAGCGGAGAAGAACAGAGGTAGGCGGACACTCTGGGTGTGTCCTGAGAGGAAAGAGGTGATCTACTTGAGGGAATGTTGTTGAATGCCAATGTTGTGGAATCTGGAGATGAGTATGTGGTGGGAGAAGATGTTGAATGCTGCAGACAGGTCGAGGAGATCAGAGCCACTGTTTGTCCTTGATCGAGGAGAGTTCTGATGTCATCTGTTGCGGCGATGAGTGCTGTCTCAGTGCTATGTTGGCCGAAAAACCTGAATGTGATGTGCTGAGTAGGTGGATCTGTTCTAGGTGGTTGTTGAGCTGTTGCTTGATGGTCTTCTCGAGTATTTTGGCTGGGTATGCATTCAGGGAGATTGGCCGGTAGTTCTTGAAGTTGCTGGAGATGGCTGGGGCTTCTTTAGGAGAGGTCTAATGTCTGTGTGCTTCCATCCATCGGGGAAGGATGCTCTGGAGATGGACAAATTGAGGAGGTCGGTTAGTTCAGTGCTGATTATGTTGGCTCAGAGGGCATGATGGTAGCAGTGATCTTGACGTTAAGTGAAGACCAGGTTGTTATGGCTGGGCTGAGGTTTGTCAGTTGGATGAGGCTATTGGACTCAGGGCAAAGAGGGTTGAAAGTTAAATTTGTGCACATTGCCAATCTTGCTGTGGAAGTAGTCGTATAGTGAGTCACTGAGTTGTTGGGAGTGGTGTACCTTGTTTTCTGTGGCAGTCAAGTTGGACAATTCCTTGATGGTCTTGAATAGTTCCTTGATGTGGTTGGTTGAATGTTGATGCGGTTGGTGACAGCTGTTTTTTGTCCTCCTTGATGCGCTGGTGGTAGTCGTTGAGTGCTGTTTTGTGTGCGGCTCTGTAGGAGGGGACCCTGGCACTGCACCATAATTTCTCGAGTCAAAGACAGTTACACTTGGTGGTTCCTGAGCTCTGGGGTGTACCAGCTGGCTAGTCTTGATGTTCTGTTGGCTTTTGACTGTTTCAGAGGGGTGACTTTGACAGCACATTTGATGGTTCAGGCAGAGAATTTGCAGATGACCTAGTTGAGGTTGGTTGACGTGTCGGCTGGTGTGGTGCTGAGAGCCTGCGTTTATGGGCTCTCAGTTACTTTTCCTCAGCTACGGTCGGTGGAGCATCAGTTCTTGGTGATGGTGTGCTGGGCCTTGGGAAATAGTGAAGTGGATGATTGTGTGGTTGGTCCAAGAGAGTTCCGTGGTGTGGGTGAATTTGATTCTGTTGCTAGAGGAGAAGATGGTGTTGAGGATGTGTCCCGCTGTGTGCGTGGGTTTGGAGACTACTTGGGTGAGTCCAATGTTTTAGAGGTTCTCGAGTAGAGACGTGGAGTTGGGGTACTTGGTGCCTCGATGTGGAAGTTGAGGTCGCCGAGCAGCATGTAGTGGAGGGAGTCAAAGGCAGGGGGGTGATGATGCTGCTGATGGCGTTACCAGGTAAATGCAGAAGGCAGCAAGGCAGAAGCCGAGACTGCTGACGCTATGCTCAGGCACTATGTAGCCCTTAGCAGTATAGTGCAGGGGGAGCTGGAGGGGCCTCTCAATGGGGTCACGCATGGATGCAATTAAGTATGTCCTAGACTGGGAGAGGTGTGGCGGGGCTGGAGGGGGAGCAGAATGGGAAAAAGCGGCATATGTATAAATCTATATGTAGATAGATATACATTTAAAGATATATAAAAAACAAAATCACTGAAAAGACTAAAGGAACGTTATATTTAAGTGAAAATGTCAGTTAAAACATATAATTTTAAGATAACAAAACTGCTGACATTCACCAGCTATAGTTAACTCAAGTATAACTCGGCGCCCCGCCATGCACAGTCGTGTCATCAATTCTGTAGTTTTGGATGTTGCAGTGATATTATCAATGATGTCATAGAACATGTCATGAGTAATGTAATATGTGAGGTAATTAATTAGCAGTGCATAGCAAGGGCACAAGTTAGAATTACTTTAGTGAATGAGTTATATTACTATAAGTAGTTTTGTTTGATTTTAATGGTATATTTTATCTGACATTATCACCTAACTATACCATAACCTTTTTTTCAGTGAATTTCGAAGGTTTTTTTTAACACAAGTGACATGTTGATAACCGTGCACGGCTTGGAGTTGGGTGAATGGACTGGCTATGTGTGGTGCCTGTGGCCAAAACCCATGCGAGCTCTCTACCCCCTACAGTTCACAAGCAGGTGGGAACAGGGCCAACCCCTCACTGGCACCCAAACTCCCCCTGCACATGGCTTTCAGGTTGTGGCAAGACCCTGCGCCAAACTCTAGTGGACTGACTATGTGATGGTACAATATAAAAGGTGTTATTATTTTAAGAAAGGCAGACTTGCTGACATTGTCAAATGGTCAGAACACCAAAATATAAAAAGTGGGCCTATTGTTTTTCATCAATGGCTCAACATATCTACATATGTAAAGCTGACATATTGTCTCTGTAAAAAAAACACAATTCATTATAATCAAATGTATATTTTATTAAATTTTGTTAATTCACACAATGCAATGTTTAATACAAGTGAGTGTCATAATTTTTTCGATAACGTTTTACTACTATAAATCAACCTTTTTAAAATCTTTCAGCCCACAAAATGCAGCCACAAAAACAACCACAAGAGGGCCCTATGCTCCATCTAAACAATTTAGAGCACAACTTAAGAGTGCTTTAAAAATATGGTAAGCTTTCATGGGGTCATCGATTTAATGACCCAGGAGAACTATTGTTTTTTTCCTAGCCTAGTTCCATCTCACTGAATTATAATTTTTTAGATTTTTTTGCTGGGGAACTGCTGCATTTCCTGTAGCCCCAACAACATTACAAAATGCTTGGTGGTACAAAATAAGGATTAAGGAGCTTATTGTGAAATGTGGGCAGTCCTTTACAGGGGTATGAGGTACAGAAAGGGATGAGGACCAACAATCAGGAGTCAAAAGGCAGGCAGATGATACCAGATGATACAGGTAGAGGCAATGTTCCCTTATCCATATGCCCAGATATTTCCATCTCAACATTGTTTCAATTTAGGAAAGAGTTGAAGGCATAATCTCTGTAATGATCACTACAATCAAATGCAGTAATTATTCAATATCCTGCAACCTCTCCTATCACTAGATAATTTTATGCTTGTCTTTAACCCTGAAAAGCACTTAGCTGTCTTTTTTGTTAATTTCATGCTATTCAAAAACTACACAACTCTATGAAAGAGTATGAGTCAGTTATTCAAGCAGTCTGTAGGGCAGCATGCGTGCCACTGCTGAAATGTGAATTGCGTTTAACGGATTCTCAATATTAGTAACTTGCACCTTCTCATTCTCCACATTTCACTGTCACTTGTTCAATCTGAGGAGCCTACTCTGTGCTTGAAGAAAAGAATGGGCCCAGACCTTTAGCAACAGGGGCAATAGTGGTAGCAGGAATTCTCAAGCAGAAGGAGGTGGTTTTTGTTTGCTATATCCGCAACAAGCTGAAGCTATCTTGGATGAGCAAAGGCTCTTGACAGGTGACCCCTAGTAATATGCCCGTAGAGACCATCTGAGTTACTAGTGGGTGGCAAATTCCAGCATGTGAGTGGTAAGAGCTATTAAAGAGAAATCCTCTTGCTTGACTGTGGAAATTGTGGAGTCCCAGATGCTCAGAAGATTATGTTACTTAAAGACAACCCATGTCAAAATAAATTCAATCATACACTATGTCTGCGATATCTTTCTATATTTTGCACCAACTAATTAGTTCCTAACCCATCTCATAGCTCAATAGGGTTCACTTTGTGTTCACCTACTGCTATGTGTGAGAAAGTGGATTACTATTTGGAAGGAATGTTAGCCCCCACAGAGTAATAGTGTCACAATTCCATACCAAGTTCACTTAGGTCTGAATAATTTAAACACAAGCACAAGCTTTCTAGCACAAAGCAAGAAGGCTTATCCTAGGAGAAATGTGTAAATCATTTATCAGTACCAAAACAGTTAAAAGGCAGAAAACATAACACAATAAACAAACACTCCACTTCACACTAATAGACTGAAATGTATTGAACATATAGGCACCACAACAACACATATAGGATGTAGAGAACTGGAGATATGATTTTTACAAGTCTTTAATCAAAATGGCATGTAAAAACAGAAAGCATAAATCGTGGTGCTCTGGTGATGCCAGCCTTCCTACCAGTCAAAAGTTAAGGATGACCACAAGCTACTGCCTGTTGGGAACAGGGACCAGGTTTATCCCTGGGGAAAGTTTACCTTCAGACTTAGAAGATTTTCTGGAGAAAATCTCTTGTTGATGGGTCATCAGCTGGTTAGGGTGCAGGATAGTCAAAACAGTGCCGGTTAGGAAGAAATTCATAGGATTTAGGGCGCTCACAGAACGTCCATTAAAATCAAAACATTCCGTTCATGGCACGGTGCTTCTGACAAGAGGATCTTCCTTAGTCCTCCAATGTCTCAAGGGAAACAAAACAGCAAAAAAACAGATGTCAGAGCACTCATGATATCAAATTAGAAGTAAATTCAAATGTCCAATCTCCTTGGTGAAAGTACGACAAACTCGTGTTTGTCTCAGAGTCCAGTTTAATTCATAGTGTTCTATTGTTCTCCACAAGAACAGCCAACACGTGTTTCATCCTCTGAGAAGTTTCTCTCTTGAGGACTTCATCAGGGCTTCATTATAATTGGATTATGAAGTTGAGAAATTCTCAATAATTAAGTGAAAAGTCTTAATGTCATATAATCAGTCCAAAACAATTCTTATAACGAGATAGTCTAAAGCAATGCTGTTCTAAGATACGGAAACGCTGCAGGGTGTATCGGACCACGCGGCGGTTTCCCGAACCTAAATAGAATTTAGATACCAACCGAGAGATACGGACGGAGACTATCTCGTTATAAGAATTGTTTTGGACTGATTATATGACATTAAGACTTTTCACTTAATTATTGAGAATTTCTCAACTTCATAATCCAATTATAATGAAGCCCTGATGAAGTCCTCAAGAGAGAAACTTCTCAGAGGATGAAACACGTGTTGGCTGTTCTTGTGGAGAACAATAGAACACTATGAATTAAACTGGACTCTGAGACAAACACGAGTTTGTCGTACTTTCACCAAGGAGATTGGACATTTGAATTTACTTCTAATTTGATATCATGAGTGCTCTGACATCTGTTTTTTTAGGGTGCAGGATAGGTCTGAAGAAGTGCTCTCTGATGGTGGCATGGTGAAGCATGGGTCAGTGTGAGCCTCAGCTCCAATGGGAAACACAGGTGTGGTCATCATTGATGACACAAAGCTCTTAGTGGGTGAAATCCAGAATCTATATATAGAAAGGTCTTGTCTGCAGTCAGATGCGATTTGATGTCGGCTTCAGTGTCATTCCTCTACATTTAGAGTTAGAAACTTTTACTTGAAGTCAAAATCATTTCTGTGGTGGAAACTGGTGAATTCACTCCAATCAGTGATTCAACATTGGTGGCTGCAACTTCAGCGCCAGTCCTGGTCTCAGTTGATTGCAGGTTTTTGGAAATCGAGATCCTTTCAGCAGGGCTAACCAGCAAGCTGAATCCGACCAGTAATCCAACATCAGTGGTGGTCTGGTGGTAAACTCTAGTCCTTTTTTTTTTAAATCAGAAAAAGTTTCCAAATGTCCAATATTGTGATTTTGAAGGTAGCTAGAGTACACTCTAACACCAGCCTAGGGTCCAAACCCTTGTGGACACCACTTAGTGTTTGGGACTCATGAGCCCAGAGCCACCAGCAGGGTCAAGGGCTGATCACGTTGCAACTGGTCAGCTGGGCTTTTGGAAAAAAATAGGCTTCTTGCTACTTTTTGTGAACCTTTCTACAGACAAACTATCCTTACCACAACGTAGCCACGCTTGTTCCATGACATAAGGGCACCTGCATTGGAGCTAAGTCACAAATTCACCAGCACTGGGAGAGAGCAGAACTGCAGCATATCTTTGAAAATAGAACACTCTCCTACTCTCTCTCTTTCACATAACACAATGCAGCAAACTTCACTAGCTGTGCTATGTTGCGTGAAATGTTAGTAAATATGCTCCAAAGTATCAGAAAAAGATGGCAAATTCGGTAGGCTTGGTGCTACCCTGCATGCATCTTTAGATGCCTCTACATTGATTAACATACCAGTTTATACAAGAAATGACTAGAGGACTCACATGGAAGTGTCTCTAAGACTGCCTGCTTAGTGAAGGATCTCATCTCAGGGAAGTAATCCATTGATTAGATCATGTTTAGTCAGACTATCTCTACCATTAACTCTCCTGCGTTGATCTACACCCAACAGCAAACTCCAGGAGGTACTAACACTGAAGACACAACTTAAGAATCTAATGACTAGGGACAACAATGATAACAATAAATGACCCAGGTTAGGGAGTGTTGACTGATTTTATATCTGCAATAAAAAGCAATGGCCCCAGAAAACTCCTACATCCTGCATCTCTACAGGAGCTAACTTTCTGACTGCAGAGTTCTGAATGATCTGCAGCCTTCTGGTGAGTTTTTTGTTGATCCTGGTATAGAGGGTGCTCCCTTAGTCTAGTTTGCTTGTGACCAGGGCATGTGTGACGGTTATCCGGGTACTGACTAGGAGCCATTGAAATATCTTCCTCAGCATTTTTTGGGTATGAAAGCATGAGGTAGTGCATTGACTGCTAAGGTCATTTTGAGTATGCCAAAGATCCCAAGGTTCTTGTCCTGAGTGATGGGGTGGATGTCGGTCCTAGCTCTGTGGGCCTTCAGACGGAATCCTACAGTAAAGTTCTTGGTCTTCATACAGTAGGCAATTTCAGTCACCCTGGCATTGAACTTACTCTCGGTACTCTCAGTACTGGGCATCTTGTCTGTGGGAGAGAGAATGAGTAGTGTGTTGTTGGTAAACTAAAGGACGTTGATGTCATGAGAGTTGATGATGCTGGCTAGAGGGATCATGTATGCATTTAAGATGGTTGGGCTCAGGGAGGACAATTGTGGATGAGGACACGGTCATCTGAGGCATACGCTGGCAGGCTGACTGACTGGAATGTTATCCCTGAGTGGTCCAGAAGAAATGACTGCATTATTACTGGCAGTGGCCACACAAATGTAGGTCAAACTCTGCAGAAGCTTGGAGCTGGTCAGAGAGTCCTCTGTTTGTAAAGTCATAAATGCCTTTTTTCGCAACTTCTCCACTGTTTGTAATTTCATAGGGTAAACAAGTACGTATGGAGCCTATTTCCGTCTCACTGGATTATAATTTTATAGATACTGATTCTATAAACATGGACCAAATTCTTTCATCAGTCCTTATGCACTTCTCACAGTTATGTGTCCCATTCAAACGTTTTGTTACAACATATTTCATAACTTTTGTTTTCAATTTGTGTATTTTTCAAAACTGGTTGCTTCTAAATTACAAGCATGGATTAAATCCATTCAAAATTCCTTAGATCCCTCACAAATATCTGTACTCATTATGAACATGTTCTCTTTTGGGGTGGCAATTCATGTTTTGAACTTCTGAATTGCACAAAAGAAATGTGCCGAAAATACTAGTAAAGAACTGAAGGTAGGTGTACTGTTCACAACAAACATTTTAGGAGAAAATTATTAGGGGAAGAGAACAATCATTCTAAACCTGCTTTCCAGGTTTGGTCTAAAATAAATATACTGCACCTCTGTAAGAGTTTTTTCCTAGACACAATATTTTCTGAAACAGTCACATGCTGGGTCAGACTGAGATAGAAAATAGGTCTGGGCACCAAAATAAAAATGCCCCCCATTACTGAATCAGCCGGCTAAAAAAGTGCCCTATGTTTATGAATTTGGGCAGTTCTAAACTTGTAAAGTGTTGTCAAGTATTTTGTGAAGCAAGGAATAATGCATGGATTTGAGCTTGGTGTAGTCAATGTTTGTTTTAATATGATGGAAATTCACAGTAAAATCTGACCCAGCAGCCAATTAAACAGGCCCAGGCACAGCCCAAAAATGGCCCACACATTAACTGATCAAACCAGCATGTCAGGCACTGCCTGATTGTCCTATAGGCAAGTTGTACTCTGGACATGTATTTTGTATGCTAATGGCATCTACCTTCTGTTCCACACACCATCCTGCCCCCCCTTACTCCTATGTTCCCTACTCGCACCTCCCATACTGATTGCTCCTTCCACCAGACCATCTCCTTCTAATCCCTCTACCCCTGGCGCTCCTTGTACTCGTTCATGATGAATGGTCGACGCCCAATCACATCTTCCAACTTGAAACCCTTTCAATTAGTGTCTCCTACAGGAGTCATGTGTCTCTTGTGTTTTGTTTGTGTGTTTTTTTCATATCTGGTTAGTTTTTATTTTAATAACATACTGTATAACATACTAAATTGTATGGGTTTTATATTAGCCTTTCTCATCTGTAGGTCAGTTTTTGTGTTATTCAAGATTTTTCTCCAACAGCCTAAAGTAATGCGTCCATTACTTACGTTAATGGCATTACTCCTAGTCCTACTCCCTCTCCTTCCTTTCCACCAATGAGGCTCCCTGCCTCCCCCTAGACCCCACCCTTCCCCTTCAAAAAGCCCCCCCCCTTCCCGCACCACCTCCTGTACAGAAACAAGCCCAAACAGCAACTCAGGCAGTCCGTACCGGGAGGGCGGGATGGAACGGAAAGGAAGGCGAGGGAGTAGGACAAGGAGTAATGCCATTAACGTAAGTAATGGACGCATTACCTCCCGTCCCTCCCTCGCCTTCCTTTCCACCAATGAGACATAGCAAGAGAAAAACAGGAGACGGACACTCAGTTGCAACAAGTTTAATCACAACCAAAAAAGGACACCGAACAACCACCCCCCTATTACATCATAGAGGACAAGACACGGTGACCCAATACCGACTCCAAACCGCCCAAGTCCGCCAGTCTGTAATGACGAACAAAGGTAGAAGGTGAGGCCCAAGTAGAGGCCCTGCAAATTTCCACCACAGAAGTGCCCTGCAGCTCCGCCACCGTAGCAGCCATACCCCTGGTAGAATGGCCCAGTATCCCCTGGGGTGGAACAACCCCTTTCAAAGAATAAGCCATCAAGATCAGAGAGCGAACCCAACAACTCAAGGAAGTAGTGGACGGCTTCTTCCCCTTCCGAGCTGAACCGAAATTAACAAACAGGGAATCACCCTATCGGAAAGGAGCAACCACCCGTAGATATTCCAACAAAGATCGATGAACATCCAAAGAATACAACCGAACCTCCTCACCCGAGGAAGGATCGGGACAAAAAACAGGAAGGATAACTTCCTGTCGAGCATGGAAAGCCAAATTCACTTTGGGAACAAACAAAGGAACCGGAACAAGCACAATCCGATCAGGAAAAACGTTACAAAAAGGAAAAGGGCAGGCTAACGCCCCCAACTCCCCCAAACGACGGGTTGAAGTAAAGGGCCACCTGAAAAAAAGTCTACAAAGATAGATGACGTAAGTCACAGGAATCCAGAGGTTCAAAGCGAGGAACAGTCAAAGCATCCAACACCAAAGAAAGATCCCAGGAAGGAAAAGCCCACACTGAACGAGGAAACAAGTTAAGGAGACCCTGGAAAAACAGAGGCATCAAATGACTCATCAGACAGATTACACCACTGACCCCTAAAAGCCTGAATCGCAGCCCACTGCACACGCAGTGAAGCCACAGACAAACCCAACTGGGCCCCATCCTGCAGAAACTCCATCACTTCAAACAGAGAAGCTGCCGTAGGATCCAACCTATGCCGCAAACACCAGGAAGAAAAAGTTTCCACTGCCGACCATAAGAGAGCAACGTGTAACGACGCCGCGAAGCCAGCAAAGTAGAACTCAAAGCGACCGGAACTCCTAAGCTCGTCAATCCCCTCCGTTCAACTTCCAAGCCGTCAAGTGCAACCGCCGCAACGACCCCATCGGGAGGCAAGGAAACTCCAGAGGTGAGGGATAGAGAGGAAGAGTCCACATGTGACCGGAGGCCATCAACCGAAGCAACGGAAACCAATTCGCCCGTGGCCAATGGGCCGCGATCAAGAGAACCCTGGCCTTCAGAAGACGTACCCTCACCAGAAATGCATGGAGCAACTGGAAGGGTGGAAAGGCGTACAAAAGATCCTGAGGCCAAGGACACGACATCCCGTCCACCAATCAAGCCTGTTGACAACGAAACCGGGAACAAAAGCGCCTCACTTTCGCATTCTCTGGGGAGGCAAACACATCCAACACCGGAAGACCCCACAGGTGAACCAGGTGCTGGAACAGAGACAACCAGAGGGAGAAAAGCTGAGATGAAGGAATGATCCGGCTCAGAAGATCCGGCCGAACATTGACCACCCCGTGAATGTAGGTGGCTCGCAGAGATAGAACCCACCCCTGCACTCAAACAAAAATGTCCCTCGCAATGTGGAACAGCGACCGCGACCTGGTCTCTCCCTGCCTGTTCACGTAAGCCTTGGTCTCTAAGTTGTCTATCCGGATAAGAACATCCAATCCCTTCAGTGATTCCTGAAAATGAACCAGAGCAAGAAGCACCGCCTTCAACTCCCGCCAATTCGAGGAGCGTCTGGCCTCCAGAGGCGACCAAAACCCCTGGTCCTGAGCCGACCCCAGCCAAGCCCCCCAACCGGAAAGGCTGGCATCGGTCGTCACTACCACCGGGCGAGGAGGAGATAAAGACACCCTCAAATGAAGATGAGCCGGCACCAGTCACCAACCCAACTCCCTGCGAACAAACCCCGACACAGGAATCCTTGTCTGAAGAGAACTCGACCCCGGAGACCAACAAACGAGAAACCAATTCATCAGGCAAAGAAGATGAAACCGTGCCCACTGCACCAGAAAAATCACTGACGCCAAATGACCCTG
Source organism: Pleurodeles waltl (assembly GCF_031143425.1). NCBI lineage: Eukaryota > Metazoa > Chordata > Amphibia > Caudata > Salamandridae > Pleurodeles > Pleurodeles waltl. The sequence continues at coordinate 982,207,121 of NC_090449.1, forward strand.
CAGACTCAACCACTGAAGGGCTCTGGGAGCAGGCTGCACCAAGATCGACAACACCTGTGACTGGAGGCACAACAACCGCTTCTCCGACACAGTCACCAAGCCTTGAAGAGTCTGAAAACAGGCCCCGAGAAAAACCAGATCCTGGGAAGGTACCAAATCTGACTTCCCCCAGTTGACCAAAAAAATTTGATTTTGCAGGACCAACAGAACCCGGGCCACATGACTCCTTAACAGAATCTGAGTGGGAGCTTGAATCAGAATATCGTCCAAATAAGGATGGACGAACACCCCCTCCGAATGTAGAAGAGCTACCAGAGGGGCCAGCACCTTGGTGAAAATCCGTGGAGAGGACTTGAGACCAAATGGCAGAACACAAAACTGAAAATGGTCCTGGCCCACCGCAAAGCGTAGGAACCTCCGAGAAGACTGAGCCACTGAAACATGCAGGTAAGCATCCTGCAGATACAGAAACCCAAAGAAATCCCCTGGACCGACCAGAGGAACAATTCACTGAAGGGAAAGCATACGGAAATGCACAGTCTTGATCCAGGAATTCACACCCTTTGCGATCAAGGACAGGACGAAAGCCCCCTGACACTTTCGGAACCAGGAACAAGTTAGAATAAACGCCCAGACCTCTCTCCCCCAAAAGAACATGGGATATGGCCCTCTTGATGAGCAAGTCCCAGACCCCCTCCAACAATGCCCGCCTCTGGGCACCGTTCGTAGGCAGTGGAGTAGGACGAACCCCGGTATCTGGAGGCACTACGTCGACGTCTATGGCGTAGCCATTGTTCACAATGTCCTGCACCCAGCGATCGTTGACATCCTCCTGCCAAACGTGAAGAAAGTGCCTCAGCCGCTCCCCAACCGGCCCGCTGCCAGGCCCACAGTGATTGTCAGGAACCCTTCTTGAGGCCTCCCTGCCCCGAAGGAGCAGACTTTTTAGGAGAAAAATTGGGCTGAAAACGACGCTTCCTGGAAGAAAAAGACTTGGAATCAAATTTGGGAGAAGAACGAGAATTCTTCCGCCAACCCTTGCCAGAAGAAGAGCCACCTTTGTAAGGCAAGGCGTGCTTCCTCTCCTTAAAAGCTTTCAAAAGCATGGAAGGCAACTGATCCCCAAATAAATTGCACCCCTCAAAAGGCAGCCTCAGGAGATCAGACTGCTTCCCAGGATCCGCCTTCCACATCCTTAACCAGAGGTACCTACAAGCCCCAATCAAAGTTCCCGAAGCCAGAGCCAAAGTGTGGACAACATCAGATGACATGTCCGCCAGCAACCTGGCCTGTTGTTCCATAACTGCCAGCAGTTCCAAACACTCCGAGCCCTCCTCAACAGCTACCGCCAGTTTGTCAAAATCCTGCACCAAGGATTGGGCAGAATAAGCAGAAAAAATACCAGCTCTAAGGGCCAAATTCTCTGCCGCAAATGCCCTCTTCAGACCCGAATCCACCTTTCTGTCAGTGGCATCAGCAGGAACACGGTCTTCCGGATTGACTGCTGTCTTGCCAATTAAAGTTGGCAAAATGGAATCAAGCTTAACTGAAGTTGGCAACACATCCTCCCCCTCCAGTAAGTACAGTTTCTGAAAGAAGCACGGAACCTGAGACTTGTCCACATCTTTCCACTCCAGGAACACCAATATCCTTAACAGGGCCCTGAAAAGGCATGGCAAACCTTGAAGGTGTTTGATATTGAGGGAACAAGCGTGAATCAGTCCCTGAAGGTTGAAAAACAGGAAACCCTAAATTGTCCCAAACATGCGTCAGAACCTCCCACATCTCCTCCCTGGAGACATACTTCCCACCAGAGGAAATAGAAGGAGCGTCATCATCCGATGAAGAGGACCCCTCCGCAGCCCCCTAAGGACGGGACGCTGTAGAACACCCAGGTCTAGGTGCTCCAGCTTGAAGAGCATGAGACACAGCCACCTCAATCATGTCCTGAACCTCTTCTCTGGACATGAGAGGATCAGGAACCCCTAGCGCAACCTGGTGTCCACCAGGAGTGGGAAGTGGAACTGCAACATCCTCCCCCGAAGAAGAAGAAGAAGAAGAGACAATCCTGCGCCGCTTGGAAGGAACCTGCCTCGACATTATCCCAACAAGAAATGTACCCAAGAGGCCAACAGCTCCCAGTAAAATACCGGAGAAAGTCCCCCCCACAATCAACATCTGCAAATGAAAAAAGTGCATCAATTAACCCAAAATCACAAAAAACGCGGGCAGAAACGCCTGTCCTACTGCCAAAATGCAAATATTCCCAACCGGCACATCAGCACAGCAAACGCAAGCCGAAGATCCGGAAGCACAGCCCCAGCCACCACAGAGCCGACCGACTCCGTCAGCCGACTCCAAGGACGCGCCTCCAAGGCAGCGCCGCCTGCCACAAGAAGAAGTGACCGCCGGGAAACTCTCAGCAAGGTGCTCCGCGCTTGTTGAGAGTGAAGAGGACGCCCCCCCAGGCCCCGCCGTGGAGGAGAAGGAAAAGGTAAGTCTAGCGGGGCTAGACAAAAAGAACAGGTGGGGGGGCTTTTTTAAGGGGAAGGGAGGGGTCTAGGGGGAGGCAGGGAGCCTCATTGGCGGAAAGGAAGGCGAGGGAGGGACAGGCATTGGCTAATTTCTGGGAGTGTCAGCTTTCTGCTCTTTCACAAGGAGTATATCTGACATCAAAGTAGTAGCCTTTTGTGCCAGTGACTACTACTATACAATGTGTGCTTTTTTAAACCAAAAAATATTTGTAATTTTAACCAATCTTTTTTTATTTATATTTGTGAGTTCCTGACAGCTTAAAAAAACTACAACAAAAATAAAAACAGGATTTGACAAAGCAAAAAGGATGGCAGACAACACCAAACCTAGCGGTTTTTCAACGTTTTTTTCACTTTGTTTTCTGGTTCCTCTATCCTCCAGCACTTCTTGTGCTGGTGTTCCTGCAGTGGTCCAGTGGCTTACTATTCCTTTTCCCGTTTTCTTCCTTTCCATAATTATGTAGTCTTCTCTTTGACCAGGAACCATTATAGTTGTTCTCTGGGATTGCACAATGGCAAACTGCTTGCATGCCTGGGCCCAGATGTATTAAATTATCACACAATGCAGCACAACTTCCAAAAATGCTGCACTGCGTTGCATGAGAAGGAAAGAACAGGAGGGCACCATCTTTAGAGAGATATGGCTCTCTCCTCCCCTCATGACATTGCACGATGAGGCAGCCATGTGCCACACAAGGATGTCTGCGTGAGTCTACCATAGGTTTTGTACTCAAAGGATATCGTTCTAATTCAAAATACTATGCTTGGATTAACTTTAAAACAGTTCTCATTTTGTGTGAGTGCTGTAGCATGCAGCATACATATAAATGTGGAAAAGAAAGAAGAAATAAAAACATTGCTCCATGATAGCACCTATTTAAATTGGGCACTATCTTTTGATGCAAAACCCTGACTACTTTTATTAGCAAATAGGGTTTCGTATCAAAATCCTTGGCAACACCAATGCACCACCCACGGACTGCCCCCTTGGTGCTGAGTAAAGGAAAGCAGCTGTACTTTCAAGTGATTTTTCAGTGCAAAACAAATTGTGTCCTGGAAAGTAAACTGGGAAAAACGTTTATGTGATACAAACTGTGCAAAATATGTGTAAGTAAATCACATAGCATTTCTCTGATTTACTTTAACCAAATTAAGATATGCATTCATCTTGCATTTTTTTTATCTGCTTCAGGATCTCTTTTGACCTGGACCAGGTCATCCCATGGAGCATAGTTCCTGATTGATGAGTGGATCAAGCAACTATTAAATAGGCACTTGGTAAAGTCAGGGTGCTCTATGGCAACAACCTGTGCTGCCCGCTCGCTGACTGTGAGCCGATTAAAATAAGATTACACTTGCACTTCTCTGTTCCTTTATGCCGCCATTTACATACATTATGGCAAACTTAAGCTTCTATCTGTGTCACAGTTTAGGCAATAACAACCTACAGCATTACATTCATTGCGGAGATTTGAGTGGCAGTCCGTTCGTGGCCATCGTATTGCAGAATAAATAACGTCTGCCTCACGACATGGAACATAAGGAAATAGTTATTTATTTGAATTAGATTTTGTTATGATAGGTGCAGTTTTAAGGCCAGTCCAATAAAATGGTAACTGAAGGAAAGCTTTAGAAAGGTGCATGTTATCCGCTCTCTTTCTATACATCACATTACTTTGAACACAGTGGGCACATTGGCTAACATAAAACTATGAATATTTTGCAAAAGTGCAAAGTCACACAAACTGAGGAGAACCAGTGCGAAGGGTTTATCAAGTATTTACATTCCAGCGGAAAACATTTTTTGGCTTGAAATGAAAAAAACTGTTTGCACTGTGTCCCATGAGCAGTACAAAAGTGTTCCCTATGGTTTTTGATGCGCATCTGCTTACATTGGTAGAAAGAACCTTGGCAGGGGCGTAGCTTGGGAAGCAAGATTTGGGGGAGGGAGTTGAGCTTCAGATTTCCCAACAGTCACGCTGGCATGTAATGCCAACATGCCTGGTAGACAAGCAGGACACCTGAGAAGAGATAAAGGTGCGGTGGAATGGGAGACAAATGCTGATTGGCGAGGGTAGTGAGTGAGAGAAAACACAATATTTTGTAAAATAATCAACACATTTAAATCCATTTAAAGCAGAGAGGTGTGTGCGTTTTTGTTGGTGCTTATGTAAAAAGTCCCTGTGAAATACAAAGGACACCTCACCATTTATTACTCATACATTTAATAGGGGGGTGTAACACCTCAAACCCCCGCCTGAAGCTACGCTCCTGGGCGTTGGAAAAATCTTGAGGCGGGTTTGTGCCTGATTGCATCACTTTTGTGTCACCAAATTGTTAATAAAGATCCACTCAATCTACAAATACTGCCTCCTTCCACTACATCTGCTTAGAACGATTACACTTTCAATCCCTATCCTTAGCTGTAGGCAAATGGTAGAAGCATTAATGCCTTCTCATCTGAGTAATGGAGATTCACTGCCACTGAGAAAAACAAAATGTAGTTGTCTTAATCAGAGCCAAGGGGAAAAAGTCCATATGAAATACAGGAACCGGGGATAGTCCACTTAGCCGGGACATTTCACATACGGTTCATTTAAGGGAAGATTGTTTTGGGCTTTCTCTCATCGGGGGTAAACAAGGTCAGCCGTCTGAATATCCAGATGTGCTTCTGATGCTGTGTTCCCATGGCTTCATTCAACACCAAGAAAATTAGCAAGGAATGCCTATTGTTATGAAATAATAGTAGAACAACGTTCAATTTTCTACAATGATCTATGAAACTTTACACTGTCTCATAGACTCATAGACTGTGACGCCAATTAAATTTAGTTGAAAAGGAGACCGTTTTTCATGTCATTAAGTATCAACCATCATATCGTTATTATAGGAAAGAAAATACTGAACCTTTGTTTGTAAAATGTAAAGAATTTCTAAAGTTGATGACATTTGACATGTTTAAACAATAGTCAATACATCCTTTGTGAACCATTCCATTTTCCAGTACCTATTTAAATCTCTCTATCGTTGTTACTCTGAACTGTTGCATAAGAAGGTGGGTGGTTCTAATTTTCCTAGATGTACCATTTAGCACCATTTCCCATATCGAAAGCATATACTGTAGTGCTCTATTTGGTGTGGTTTTTAGGAGTCTGTTGTCAAATACTTTTTGCCCACCATATAAATACATACAGTAGGTTTGGGCCAGCCCATTACTTACCAATGCACAGGAGCCACCGCTATGGCAATGTTTATTATTGTTTTTATTTTTCAAGGAGCAGGGCCACGGGTGATGACAGGGACAGAGGAGGGTGGTGTGCACTCCCCTCAGTGCGCATCTGCATTTGGCTGGCTGTCTCGAGCCGGTCAAACAAACATGTGCACTGAGCTCTCTCCAACACGTCACTTTGTTGCCGGGCTGGAGAGAGCAGGCAGAGGCTCCCAATCTGCCTTGGAGCACCAACTCAATCAAGAGCAACATTACGATTGGCCGCAGGGCAGGCTGGAAGCCTGTGCAGGCAAGTGGAGTTAGAAGAGCGGCTTGGCGGCAGCAATGAGGTAAGCTTCTTTTTTTAAAATATTTATTTATGTTGTGTTTGTTTTGTGCCCCCACTCTGCCATTTTGCTCCCACAGGAGCCACCCCTGATGTTTCTCATTCTTTGCCTCAAGTGCTGCTTCCCTCCCACAGCTCCATAACACTCTTTCCGTGTTCTTCCCACTTGCATCTTTTTGTTTTTTTCCCTGTTCCTTCCCGTCTGTCTTTAGTTTTTAGGGCCGAGGGGCAAGAGCTCTGGGCCGCGTTGTAATCTCCCAGTGGGCTTTTAACTATGCCCACTGCACGCCCATCAGTTTCATTGGTTTGTGGGCTTGCCTTTTAAAAATTGCTTGCTTTCCGGTGTTTAGCCCCCCTTGAGAGCACCGATAAACTACTGAAAACATACAAGGCTCCATGTTTTCCACATGCAGCGCATTGGGCAGTAGTCGACCGCTTTTCATGACATCGACCCTATCACATGGATAATTCCATAACTGCTGATACATCTGACTGCGAGCAAACTTCTATTTCCTTTTGTGTGCTCCTTCACGCTCATGGTGTGGTACTTTAAATTGACTTGTTTTAATTGCTTGGGGGTAACATATAAAATAATTAAAATGTAAAGGCAGTAATAGAGCTGGAGGCCACAGGCGGGGCATCAGACAGTGGTATTGACAACTAGAGGGGCTCAGTATGTGGTTGCACTAGTAACTTTGGAGCTCAGCCACATGGGACATGTGGATTAGCAGCTTCAGACAGAAGAGGCAGGCCGGTTATTTTGACAGTGCCTCTTTGCTGGGGGTGGAGGAGTCAGGGATTCCCTGACAGGTAAACTCCGCACATTCCAGGCATTCCTCCCTCTTGGCCCTCTGAGTTTGCCCTGCTGAGGGTGAGCATGGGTGGAGGCAGGAGGGTGTGCTCTACAGACATAAGGAGCCTGCGAGGTGTGGGTGTGCGAGAGAGGTAGGTGCATTGCAAGGCATGTAGCTGTATGCCTGGTGCGTGCACAGCAAGGCTGGTTTGTAGGCAAATCGAATTTCATGGTGGGCTGGTGCCTCTAAAAGGCCAAAGGGGCGGAACACATGTTGTGTGACTACCGTGCTGACCAGTAGCATAGTCAGTGGGTCATCATGGCCTCCTCAGGCCTATGGGCCAGTGGTGCCACAGATCCTGCTGCACCAATGGAAGCTATGTCTGGTGCCGTTCTTTCCGATTCACTAGCCTAATATTGGACAGAATTTACCCTAGGCACATCAGCCAGCAGAGGCACCGACTTCATTGCACATCCCCATTATTCTGCATGTGACAGCTCAGTGGACGGTTGTCATTAATGTACACAAAATGACATTCATCTTTTTGCAGTTGAAGGACAACATAAGGACACGTAAGAATCAGAGTTTAGCTCGTATGTTGATTTCTCAAGAACTCAGCCATTGTGTACCCTGGCACTGGGTCGCATTACTGATGCACTGTCTAGCTGCTCCATAGAGATCAGTCAGAGCTGTATTGCGCAAGGGAGCGACCCCTTAGGCAAGGGTCTCTCCCCTAGGGGGCAAATTTATTTTGAGCCATTTCTGCCCCTTATTTTAATTAGGCTGATCTGCCCCCGGCAGAAACCCAGAAACCACTAGACACCAGGGATTTTATTATTATTATTTTTTTACAGGTGGGGAGCCATATCCCCTCCCCATGTAAATGGGTACAAAGTTGTTCTGCCGACTGATGGACAGATGTGGCAATTACCCCTGATCTACTCCCCAGGGGGCAGGGGCAGAAAGCCTACTAGATGCCAGGGAATTTAAAAAAATAGAGGGTTGGTGGCTACCAACCAATATGGACATGGTTATGCCCCCACCCCAACTGAAGGGGGTAACAGTCTTTCAACTCTCCCCTGCACACCAAAACATCTTATCCCAGGGCAAGCAAGAGGACACTAGATTAATTTGGGTTTGGGTTTTACATTTAGGCCATGAGAGCTTGTCTAACTCCCAAAATCGTCCCACTTGGAATGGTGGCAGCTGCACTTTTTGGAGTTTGGGATGCTGCCATGTAGAAAAGTCTACTAGACCTAGACACATCTGAAAACTAAACATCTGGGTTAGTCCAGGGTGGTGTGCTTCACATGCACCCCACACCACTTTCTTACCCACAATGCCCTGCAAACCTCTAACTTTGCTTGAAATCACATATTTTTCCCCACATTTTTCTTATGGGACCTTCCAGAATCTGCAGGAATCCACAAAATTCCTACCTCCCAGCATTTTCGCATCTATACCGATAAAAATTCTGCTCCACTTGTCAGCCTAAAAGTATTTTTTTTCCAAATTTGCATTTTGGACCAGCTTTGGTTCCCCCTCAATTTCAACATGTTTTTGGCTCTTCCCTGTCACAGGCACTTGGCCCATCTATACAAGTGAGGTATCATTTTTATGGGGAGACTGAGAGGAATGTTTGGTGGTAGGAAATTTGTGCTGGTGCAGTGATCCCACACAGTAATGTGGGAAAAATATGATTTTTTTTTAGCTAAATTTGAGGTTTACTGAGGGTTATAGGAAAGAAAACACTAGGGGATTTATGCAAGTCACACCTCTCTGGACTCCCTTGCGTGTCTAGTTTTCAGAAATAACTGGGTTTGGTAGGTTTCCCTAGATGGCTGCTGAGCCCAGGATCAAAAACGCAGGTACTCCCCCACAAAAACAGGTAGCTTTGTTTTTGATCATTTTTATGTGTTCACGTAGTGTTTTGGGACATTTCCTGTTGCGGGCACTAGGCCTACCCACACAAGTGAGGTACTTTTTTTATCGGGGGATGTGCGGGAATGCTGAGTAGAAGGAAATTTGTGCCCCCCCCTCAGATTCCGGAACTGTGCAGCACCCAAATGTGAGAAAAAAGTGGGTTTTTTTGTTGCCAAATTTTGAGGTTTGCTAAGGAGTTTGGGTAACAGAACCTGGTGAGAGTGCAACAAGTTACCCCTTACTGGGTTCCCCTAGGTGTCTTGTTTTCAGAAATAACCAGGTTTGCTAGGGTTTCATTGGTGCTGGATGAGCTAGAGGCCAAAATCCGCAGCTAGGCACTTTGCAAAAAACACATCCGTTTTCTTTGGGAAAATATGATGTGTCCATGTTGTGTTTTGGGGTATTTCCTGTTGCAGGCACTAGGCCTACCCAAACAAGTAAGGTACCATTGTTATCGGAAGACTTGGAGCAATGCTGGATGAAAGGAAATTTGTGGCTCCTCTCACATTCCAAAATTTTCTTTCACCAAAATATGAGGAAAAAGTGTGTTTTTTTGCCAAAGTTTGAGGTTTGTAAAGGAGCCTGGGTAACAGAACCCGGTGAGAGCCCCACAAGTCAACCCATTCTGAATTCCCCTCCGTGTCTAGTTTTAAAAAATGCACAGGATTGGAGGGTTTCCCTATGTGGCAGCAGAACGAGAGGCCAAAATCCACAGCTAGGCACTTTCCATAGAACAGGTCAGATTACAATGTAAAAATATGATGTGTCCATGTTGCATTTCCTGTCGTGGGCATTAGGCCTACCCACACAAGTGACGTACCATTCTTATTGGGAGACTTGGAGAAACACAGAATAGAGGAACAAGTGTTATTGCCCCTTGTCTTTCTCTAAAAAATATTTTTCAAATGTCAGACAGTGTGTAAAAAAAGAGGTCTATTTGAGAAATGCCCTGTAAATCACATGCTAGTATGGGGACACCGGAATTCAGAGATTTGCAAATAACCACTGCTTCTCAACACTTTATCTTGTGCCCATTTTGCAAATACAAAGGTTTCCTTGATACCTATTTTTCACTCTTTATATTTCAGCAAATGAATTGCTGTATACCCGGTATACAATGAAAACCCATTGCAAGGTGCAGCTCTTTTATTGGCTCTGTACTTAAAGTTTTTGATGAAACTACAAGTCCTGTATATCACCACAACCAGAAGAGTCCAGCAGACGTAACTGTATATTGCTTTCAAAAATCTGCCATAGCTGGAAAAAGTTATAGAAGAAAATGTGGACAGAAATTGATCTTTTTTTCACCTCAATTCAATATTTGTTTTATTTTAGCTGTTACTTTCTGTTGGAAAACCACAAAGGATCTACACAAATCACCCCTTACTGAATTTGGAATTTGTCTACTTTTCAGAAATGTTTAGCTGTCTGGGATCCAGCATTGGTTTCATACCCATTTCTGGCACTAACTCGAAGGAGGCTGAAAACACAAAACATAGTATAAATGAGGTATATCCCAGTAAAGTGCCAAAATTGTGTTAAAAAAAGTAGTTTTCTGATTCAAGTCTGCCTGTTCCTGAAAGATGGTGATTTTAACACCACAAACCATTTGTTGATGCCATTTTCAGGGGAAAAAAGCACAAGCTTTCTTTTGCAGTCCTTTTTCCCCATTTTTTTGTTAAATGAAATTTTCACTGTATGTTGACTAATTTCTTGGTCTCCTCCAGGGAAACTCACAAACTCTGGGGAACCTCTAGAATCCATAGGATGGTGGAAAAAAGGACGCAAATTTGGCATGGGTAGTTTATGTAGACAAAAAGTTATGAGGGCCTAAGAGCGAACTTCCCCAATTAGCCAAAAAAAGGCCTGGCACCTGAGGGGGAAAAGGCCTGGTACCGAAGGAGTTAAAAAAGAAAAGAAAACAAATGACTGTCACAGCATAACAGATACTCTTGCATGCGTGATGACCCATGGGCATATACATCATCATGCTGAGCCACCGTAGTGTTATGACGCATATGTGTGATGATGTACGTTTCTGCATCTATCATCGTCTTGTGACTTACTTTTTTATTTATTTTTTAATTTGCCAATATTCCTCAATATCAGCAATAATCTATAATTGTTTTTCTTTTCTAAGGCTGAACTGCATTGGCAAAAAGTAATGGCAAAGTAAATAATGAAGACCTTTTTGCGTCGCCAATGCTTACTTTATTTGTCAGTAGTGTTTAGACAGAAAAAGTGTTCCGTTTTTTTTCTATGTCACTGCCACCAAGAAATGTGGAACAATGGAACACCGTTTACGAATATGAAATTACAAGCGGTTCACCCATGTCCATGCTAGCATTATCGATTATCATCCCTAAGGCTGAGATGGAGGTTGTTCTGTTTGTCTGTATGTCTTTTTCTTCATTGGGTTATCGCTGATGTTGTTGGTACGATCATAAATGACCCTGGTGTTGAGGTGTTTTTTCGGAAGCCCTTCAATTTGCGTCCCAACTGATTTGTTTGCTATTGTAAGTGCATTCCATCATTTTGGTGAACCTTGAAAGTTCCTCCGATTGTATTTGAGAGATCTGTGCGGTGGACAGCTATACATGTGTAACAATGTAGTAAGCGCATTTCACCTAGGACTCATGCATGTTTTTGTGTGTGCCCTTCGTAAAAAAAGATCATGATAATATACACCTCAGCCACATCTCCTGTAACTGTAATCCATCTGCACATTGATTTATACATTTCTATTTCTACCAAAATGTATGGAGTTATAATACTTTCGTTGCTCTTTGCATCCATTTAACACACACCATTCCAATATGGCTGCAGATTGAGTGTGATTAGAATGTGTTATCATTAGGTCAAAGTCTTCCAGATATTGCAGCTGTCTGGTTCGCGAAATACATTTTAGGGACATTATGAAAGCTTCACTGGGAATGCATTCCACCAATTGCTTACCATTGGCTTTGTGGTTTGTAACTCACATTTGCTTGCTTTCTATTTGGTGGCTTTATTTTTTTTAGGTTGTCCAGTTTGACTTTGTCTGTCCTTTTCCGCTCTATGCCCCTCTACTCTATGCTACGCCACTACATTCTATGACACTCCACTCTACGATATGCCACTCCATTCTACGACACTCCAACTCACTCCAGTCCATGCCACTCCACTCCAATCTATGCCCTACACTCTATGACTCTTCATGCCCCTCCACTACACTATACTCTACCCACTCCAATATGCTCCAGTCCACTCCAATCTACCCTACTACACTTCACAACAATATATCCCAATCCACTCCAGTCTATCCTACTCCACTCAAGTCTACCCCAGCTACCCCATTCTACTTCAATCTACCCCACTCCACTCCAATCCAATCTACTCCACTCTGCCCCAATCTACCCCACTCCAATCAACCCCAATCCACCAGTCTCCAATCTACCCCACTCCCCTCCAATCTACCCACCCCACTCCATTGCAATCTACCCCCTCTACCAACTCCACTCCAGTCTATGCTACTCCACTCCAGTCTACCCAATTCTACCCCACTTCAGTCTACCCTACTCCATTCTACTTTACTCCAAACTAGCCCACTCCACTCCAATTCAATCTGCCCTCCTCTAGCCCAATCTACCCCACTCCAGTCTACATTACTCCAAGCCACTCAATGTATCTCACTCCCATCTACCCAATCCACTCCAATTTACCCCACCTACCCCATTCCAATATACCCCAGTCTACACCATTCCAATCTACCCCAGTCTATACACTCCACTCTACCTCAATCTACCCCACTCCACTCCCATCTACCCAATCAATTCCACTCCAATTTACCCCACTCCACACCACCCACCCCATTCTAATCTAGCTCAGTCTGCCACACTCCATTCTACTCCAATCTACACACTCCACTCTACCCCAATCTACCCCACTCCACTCCAATCTACCCAATCCACGCCACTCCAATCTACCCCATTACAACCCGTTCACCCATTCTACCCCTACTCAACCCCTATCTACCCCCACTCCACTCTAATCTGCCCCCCTGCACTCTAGTCTAATCAACCCCACTCCACCCCAGTCTATCACACATAATGTACTTCACTCTACTCAAATCTACCCTAAGCTACCCCACTTCAACCCAATCTACCCTGCTCCAATCTTCTGCACTCCACTCCAGTCTACCCACTCCACTCTAGCCCAATCCACCAAACTTCATTCCACCCCAACCTAACCAACTCCAATCTACCACAATCCACTCAAATCTACCCCCATTCCACTCAAATCTACCACACTCTGCCCCAATCTGTCCCAAACTACCACACTCCAACCCACTCCAATCTACCTCACTTCCCTCCAGTCTACCTCACTCCTGTGTACCCCACTCCCCCACTCCTATCTAACTCCAATCTACCCCGCTCCACCTCACTCTAGTCCGGTATACTCAACGCAACTCCAATCTACCCTACTCCAATTTATCACATTCTAATCTACCCCACTCTACTCCAGTCTACCCCAATGTACCCTATTCCACTCTATCGCATTCTAATCCAGTCTACCAGAATTTACCCCACACCACCCCAATCCCCCTCACGCTACTAACCTTTAGCTGTGTTGAACTGCAGCCACACTGGTGTACAACATGGCTAAAACATATTGCCAAATCCAGTAACTCTCATACAGGCGCAACCTGTTTGCTTTGCCAATGCTTGTTTTTTCTGGTTATATGTAATGCAACAGTGCCTTCCTTTGGGGTAATTCATCATATGTCTTTAATCATTTATTTATTGTAGGTTCATTCTATGCCTTTGACTAATCAGGGAAGTTATTGCCCCCCCTCCAAGCTGCCCTCCAGTTATGGAGATGTTTTTTCAGCGCATCCTCGGTTTCTAACTTGCATCACACAATTTAGACTCTCACCTGTGTTTCTTTGATATTTGATTGTTGTTCACAAGTGTCTCATGGCCACAGTTTATTCATACTACAGCTCTTGGGCTCTGGTCATGGCTTCTGGTCCCTCCCACTATCAGCACCACCACAGCAGCAATTCCTTTCAGTCACCAAGCAGATGCCACTTTGGACCACAGCCCGGTGCCATGATTTTTCCGTTGCTCTTCAGATCTCCTTCACTGTTTCAGTAATGAGTGCTATCAAAGCAGACAGGACTCTCATAGTGTTTTTGTGCTCAGTTTCATTATTACTACTTAAAGACTGAGTGTATTATGGGAAGAGAAGGATGAGGGCATGTGTAATACGATAAATAATCATCTTTTTTTCTTTAGCACTGATATACCCCGGTCTTGAAAATTATAAATTAAAATTACTTTGATACTACATTAAAGGCTGTGGATAATCCTAATAATTTCTACATGCGTTCTGCGTCTAACACGGGAGCCAAGACTAGAGTCGCTAAAACATGTTTGTGAATATGTGTGCACTTCGTTGGGGTGAAAGTAGATTGAAATGGGAAATATTGGTACTGATGGCTGAATTAACAAATATTTTTGCTAATGGTTCAAGTAATACTTTGTATTGTTTTGAAAGTCTTTGATCACAATATCCAGCATTGTGGACTGGCTAACTCATCTCAGAGCTATCTAAATGAACACAGACTTACAGGCATTGAGCATCACTCAAAGCACATAACACTGTCAGTTATCCATGGCTCCTCCCCAAAACCCATTCACACCACCTCCTACTCACAGTGATATAAACACCTTCACACAGAGCTCCTCACACTAATGGGCAGATCACTCACATCCACTTGCTTAAATGCTAGTGACATCACAGTGCCATCAACACCCATCTACATCATCATTCACTAACAGGCGCTCCTCATTGCTCACACCTCCACTAATGAAAGGACCAACCCTACTGTAATGTGATGTGAAGCAGTCACTCCCAGTCGCCAGCATAGCCCTTAAATCCACTTTAAAGACTCAACATATACACTGTTTAGACGTGTCTCTCAGATTTTTAAAATTTTTACCACGTCGGTAGGTTGTCTGAGTCATTCATTGCTTCACCGTGGTAGGACTCAAACCACTGCTGACTGTCTATTCTCTGCTGATGCCCAAAGATTGGATGTTTCGTTTCACTGTGTCCCTAAGTGTGAGTTCATTGTTCCTCCTTGGAAATGGCGCCTTACGCCAAGGGACATGGGTTCATGCACTGCTACCCGCCAGAATCTAGCACGGATTACAGAAGTCTTCTGAGCAAGGGATTGCGGGGAGCGGAGACTACCGAGCACAAAATCAAGCTGCACTAGCCTAACAGGTTAGACACAAAGCCTTCCCTTTCTCTTCAGCTACCTCAATTAGACTGCGGAAGGAAATACCTTTGGGTGTGTGAGAATTAGCACAAAACTGGCTGAAGAGCAAAGGAGCGCTGCAATCACATGGGAGGAGTGAGAGGGAGTTGTTTACTTTATATGATTATATGACATTTCTGAAATCAGGATTAGAACCCAGGTCTTAAAGTCGGCAATTTGCCTCAAAACGGTATTTATCTTCGCATAAGGGGTAAGAAAAATACATACCATACCAGTTGAAAGCAGATGATGTTGTTCTGAAATACTGTACATATCAATTGGCAATTGCAATTTATGGTTAAATATTATCTATATAACTAATGACAATTAAAGATATTTGAAACTAAATTAATACAATTTAAGGGAAATTGTAATAATTTAAATAGATGGGTGGACAACGAGAAGTTAGAATGTGTCCTAGAAAACCAAGTGATTAGATATGCTTTTTGCACGGTATGTTAGTTCAGTAAAACATCTTTAGCAGTGCTAAATTACCTTCTGTGAACCAACATCAAATCTATCACATATTCGGATGAGGGGTTTAATTCTATGCACTATTGGAATTATCATAGTTAGTTAAGAGTCCCTATATGACATCTTTGATAAATTAGATCGACAAATTCGATTGAAAATTCCATTTTGTATGGTATGCATGCTGATGTCTTTGTATGTGCACAATTCATCAAATGTGGTTGGCATGGGTTTTGGGGGGGTGACTTCAGTTATAAAGCAAAATCAAGAGGACTGAGTTAGCAAGAGCTACTGGTGTATAACGGTGCCAAGTATAGCAGAAACTGTGCTACTTTAAACTCACGTAGGATACACTGTATACTGGAGGGAAATGACGGGGACAATTACTGAACTCTCCCATTGAAAGCATACCTTTGCCAGGAATACATTATGGGGGTCATTCTGACCTCAGCGGTAAAAGGCTCTTACAGCCGGTCAGAAGACCGCCATCATACCGCCGCGGCCGCGGTAAACTGCCACGGTCATTCTGACCCACAACTGCCAAACCGCCAAAAACCCGACATCCACTGAAGGCCGCCTCATCAGCAGTCAGCGATAAACTGGAGATGACCAAACCTCCACCGTCACGCCAACACAAACACGCCCATGCCATTACGACCCACGAATCCACGCGGCGGTCTTTCAACCGCGGTATTCCATTGGCGGTACACACCGCCGCAGTCAAAATACACACACCTTTACAAAACACATCCACATTGGACAATTCAAAATACACACACCTGATACACATACAAACAACACACCCACACACCCATCACTATATAAAACACACACCCACAACACCCACAACCCCCCACAAATCGAATTTCAGAGACAAGGCGCAATACACAGAGAGAGAGCACAGGGAACGCAAAGCACAACACACACAGGAACCCGACATCATCACCCACACCACATCTATGCACAAAACACCACACACCACCACACTCATCACCACAAACACCACCCCACACCTCATCCACACCACCCCATGGCACCGCAAAGACACCCCAGGTTCTCGGACCAAGAACTCAGGGTCATGGTGGAGGAAATAATTAGGGTAGAGCCCCAGCTCTTCGGCACACAGGTGCAGCACACCACAATAGCCAGGAAGGCGGAGCTATGGCAAAGGATCGTCGACAGGGTCAACGCTGTGGGACAGCATCCCAGAAATCGGGAAGACATCCAAAAGCGCTGGAACGACCTACGGGGGAAGGTGCGCTCGATGGTGTCAAGACACAACATCGCTGTGCTGAAGACTGGCGGCGGACCCCCACCCACTCCACCCGAATTCACAGCATGGGAGCAAGAGGTCTTGAACATCCTGCATCCTGACGGCCTCGCTGGAGTAGGCGGAGGAATGGACTCTGGTAAGTCTAATCTCAACTACTTCACCCCCCCCAACCACCAGCATGCCAACCCACACCCCCACTCTCACCCCCAACCCCCCAGCACACATCCTCCCTGTTAATGTCTCACCAGCACAACCCACCCAACCCAACACCAACCCCTGAATGCCAACACAAACCATGGACACCCATCACCTAAGCATGACCACTGCACATACCCATCCCCCCCCCACAAACCACCCTCACAACTCCTCCCACAAGGGACTGCCAGCACTGGGGGACAAGGGCATCCACAAATCGCACGCCATGGCACACACAAAAGCAATAACCATACTCTTTTACCCCTGCAGGGCCCGAACGCCAACACACAGGCCAGGAGTGTCCAGATTTGTCCATCCCACCCCCAGAACAGGCCCCCAGTGATGACAGCAGCTCTGTCGACCTAGAACCTGATGACCAGCCCGGACCATCAGGGACCTCTGGACAGTCTGTTACCCTCAGTCAGTCACAGGCCACAGCAGACCTACCCCCCTCTGGAAACACCAGCACAGCACCCACCCAGCGGGCCCATGCTTCTGTCTCCAGGACAGGTCAAGCAGCAGTGTGTCTACCAGTACAGGGCACCCAGGGTAACCCACAACCTCAACAACAACAGGGACCTGGGGGCAGTGGTAGTGGGCACACCGTCCAGGGGACAGAGGCCCAGGAACAAAGGGGAACTGGGAGGGCTGCTGTGCGACAGAGGGAGGACAGGCCTAGGGAACCCACTGTCCAAGAGGCCCTCACCACCATCATGGGAGCGTACCACCACTCCCAAGAGACGATGGCGACGGTCCTGGCCAGGTTGCAGGAAATCCTGCTTCTGCATGAGCAACAGAATATGGGGTTCCGGGAAGAACTGCGCAGCATCAGTTCCGCAATGGGTACAATGGTGGTGGCACTCAACCAGATTGTCACCACTTTGCGGGACCATGTGGCCCCCCAAAGGGCCCCTGCCACTAGCATAGAGGAAGAACAGCCCACCACCTCCGCCGGCGCTAGTGGTCAGGATGCCCCGACACAACAGCAACGGCCCACCCGGACCCCACCCCCTGCAGAACAAGAACCACCCCGCAAGAAAGGCCTGAGATCTAGGAAGAAGACAGAGTAGGATGTCAAGACCCCCGCCATGCACGGAATCCCCAGGATGTCATCCCACTGTCCCACTTGTTCACCCTGTCCAACCTTGAACTGCCCCTGCTCCACCTTCCACAGGGATATGGACAATTGGCCTGTAGGAACGACAGTCTGGACACTGCCATGGACATGCCTCCACCATCACCCATCACCCTTTTTGAACTATACACCTATTTTATAACTTTAATAAACACAATTATTGCACAACAACCAATTGGATTCTGCTATCTATTTATTCAAACCAAATGTATTCGAGATAACCAACAAAACATTTCTATTTACTTTGTGATGACAACATACCAGTGTCACACAGCGGTAGTCGATGGGGAAAAAAACCAGAGGGCACTCGGTGGGGATCAGATCACTGAAATAGGAAGTGAAATACACAACTAAGTTACCATACATTGGGGTGAAAGGTCAGACAGTAAAGAGCCTCTACAGTTACAGATATAATACAATGCAGGAGTAGATTCTTACCTGTGTGTCACTGGAAATACTGCAGTATGACTCTGTCCCTGTTGTCTGTGTCGTCCTCTTCGTCTTCCTCCTCTTCACTCTCCGCAGGCTCCACAGCGGCCACAACACCACCATCTGGACCATCCTCCTGCAGGAAAGGCACCTGGCGTCGCAAAGCAAGGTTGTGAAGCATGCAGCAGGCCACGATGATATGACACACCTTCTTTGGTGAGTACATTAGGGATCCACCAGTCATATGCAGGCACCTAAACCTGGCCTTCAGGAGGCCGAAGGTCCGCTCAATCACCCTCCTAGTACGCCCATGGGCCTCATTGTACCGTTCCTCTGCCCTGGTCCTGGGATTCCTCACTGGGGTCAATAGCCAAGGCAGGTTGGGGTAACCTGAGTCACCAATTAGCCACACACGCTGTCTCTGTAGCTGTTCCATCACATAAGGGATGCTGCTATTTCGCATGATGTACGCGTCATGCACTGACCCTGGGAACTTGGCATTTAAATGGGAGATGTACTGGTCAGCCAAACAGACCACCTGGACATTCATCGAATGATAATTTTTTCGGTTCCTGTACACCTGTTCATTGTCTTTTGGGGGAACCAAAGCCACATGGGTACCATCAATGGCACCAATGATATTGGGAATGTGTCCAAGGGCATAGAAATCACCCTTCACCGTAGGCAAGTCACCCACCTCAGGGAAAATGATGTAGCTCCGCATGTATTTCATCAGGGCAGACAACACTCTGGACAACACCTTTGAAAGCATAGGCTGAGACATCCCTGATGAAATGGCCACTGTAGTTTGGAATGATCCACTGGCAAAAAAATGCAGTACTGACAGCACCTGCACTAGAGGCGGAATCCCTGTGGGTTGGCGGATGGGTGACATCAGGTCTGGCTCCAGCTGGGCACACAGTTCCTGTATAGTGGCACGGTTGAGTCTGTAGGTGAGTATGACGTGTCTTTCTTCCATTGTCGACAGGTCCACCAGCGGTCTGTACACGGGAAGATTCCTCCGTCTCCTCGCAAGTCCCACCGGACGGTGCCTAGGAAGGACAACATGGAGCACAGAGTCAAGCAACCCACAGGTAAGTGCCCACAGCATGCACAGTACACGAATCTCTCGGTATTGAATGGCCAGTATGAATGTCGGTGCAAGGCCTAGCCATGTGTGACGCAGTAGGAATTAAGCCATGTGGGCCCTTGAAATGGCGGCTGCCTGACCTGTGAAGTGTGACAATGTGAAGTGAGGTCATTGCGCTGGCGTGGCACATCGTGGCGGTAGGCGGTCGCAGTCCGCGGCGCAGAGCCGCATTGGACAACATTGAACCCTATGGGTTTCAGGAGCCAATGGCGGTGAGCGCCGGCGGTCGCGGTATGCACCGCCGCGGTACGCACCACCGCGGCCGTAACCGCCATTTTCTCTATGCTTAATCACACGAGACCTGAGCATCCACAGGAGAGGACCTATACTGCAAGTGCTGCTGTGACCTCGGTCTGGAAGTGACAATGGCTGCTGCGACTGGGGAAAGGGCCCCCGCCTTCAGTTCCGAGGAGTTGGAGAAGCTCGTGGACGGGGTCCTTCCCCAGTATGCGCTACTCTACGGGCCTCCAGACCAACAGGTGAGTACACGGGGGGCAATGCATATTGCCCAATGCCTGGGTTGAGTGGGGAGGATGTACGATGGAGGGGAGGGCAGCGAATGACGAATGCATGGCACGACAGATGAGAGCATGTGCCACATGGCAAGGTTGGGGAGGGGGGGCCACTCACATCGAGCATGCAGAAAAGTGATGATGTTTCTCTTCCCCCCTTGTACATGTCACATAGGTCAGCACCCATCAGAAGATCGACATTTGGCGTGCCATCGCCAAGGACGTCCGGGCCCTGGGGGTCCACAACAGAAGGGGCACCCACTGCCGCAAGAGGTGGGAGGACATCCGCCGCGGGAGCAGGAAGACCGCCGAGGCTCTGCTGGGAATGGCCTCCCAACCTAGGAGGGGTGCCAGTCGGACCTTGACCCCCCTGATGTCGCGGATCCTGGCGGTGGCCTACCCCAATTTAGATGGGTGCTTGAGGACATCACAGCAGACACAAGGGGGTGAGTACAAGCACATTCAGCTATTTTGCGCGCAGTGGAGGTGCCTGGGTGGGGGAGGAGGGCTGTGGGTATCCCTAGGCCAAGGCGATTTCTGTAGGATAGGCCCGTCCGTGAGCTATGGTCCTGTGCCCCCGCCCCCCACCTCTGTAGGGTGCCTAGTGACGCCATTCATGGACCAGTGTATACTGTGTGGGCAGTTGTCGCCCATAGGCTTGTAGGGCATGTCCCAGTGAATGAGTAGTGTACCCCAAGTGCGCAGCATAGTGCAGGGGGCTTCTGTGTCTGTCCTCTCTGCCAACGGTGTCCCCAATGCATGCACTCAACCTGTCTTTATGTTTTCCACCCCCCCCATTTTCTTTGTTTTTCTGTGAATGTGTGCATTAGCATCATCAGGCAGAGGAGAAGTGGCATCGGCGCAAGAGGGAGCTGCATCTCACATGGCCCCGGAGGGCCATGCAATGGACTCCGACATGACCAGTGAGACGGAGGGCGAGGGGGGCTCCACCACGGGGACCCGTGGAGACGTCAGCGACACCGACACGTCTTCGGAAGGGAGCTCCCTTGCGGTGGCGGCAACATCCATGCCCACCGATCCTACAGGTACAGCCGCCACCCAGCGCACCATCTCCGCCCTCCCAGCAGCCCCTCGGCCTTCGGCCCGTGCCCGCAAGGCCAGGAAGCCAGCCATCTCCTTCGCCCCAGGCACCTCAGGCCCTGCCCCACTTACCCCTGCTGCCCTCAGTGAGGAGGTCATTGACCTCCTGGGGACCATCGTTGTTGGGCAGTCTACCCTTCTGAATGCCATCCAGGGTGTGGAGAGGGAGGTGCATCAAAGCAATGCATACCTGGAGGGCCTTCATTCGGGTCAGGCTGCCCATCAACGATCGTTCAATGCTCTGGCCTCAGCACTGACGGCAGCGATTGTCCCTGTCTCCAGCCTCCCTCTTCTGACTTTCTCCACCCAGTCCCACTCCCCTGTTCCTCTGCCTATCCCATCCACACCTACAGACCAGCCTGCACACACCTCAACACCCAAGGGCAGCTCATCCAAACATGTGCACCACAGAACACACAAGCATTCACCCAAGCAACATCCAGATGCAGACATGGCAACAGTCACTACCACCTCTGTGTCCCCCACCTCCTCGTCTCCCTCCTCCCTCCCTGTGACGTCTACACACACACCTTCAAGCACACCACCATCAGCCATTGCACCCATCACCAGCAGACCCTCCAGACCAGTCCGCACACGTGCAGTCACCACCCCCACTGCCATGTACACGTCCCCTGTGTCCTCTCCCAGTGTGTCTGTCACCTCCGCTTCCCAACCACACAAACGCAGGCAGGCACCCAAACAACAGCCATCCACCTCACGTCAGCCTCCTGCCCAAGCACCTGCACCCAAAGACAGCACACTTGACTCTCCTACAACCTCATCCTCTTCCTCCACTCCCATATCCACTCCAGCTACCCTTTCCATGGCTCCAAAGAAATTTTTCCTCTCTATACTTGACCTCTTTTCCTCACCTGACCCACCCCCTCCGTCCCGTAAGAGTTCCACAAACACCTCAGCCACCACCAGCCCAGCAACTCCCAAGCACGTCGTGCCTGGTTTTTGGAGTCCGCCATTTCCTTGGTCTGGGACATCGACAAGCAGCAAAGGCACAGCCAGCCCCACCCCTGGGAAGAGGAACAAGAAACTCAAGGGCAGGCGCAACAGGCCTGATATGCCTGCCCCCAAGGAGGGTGGCCTCGCACCGTCACCTGCCACATCGGCTAAGGGAGCCAAGGGCCACGGCGAGTCTGCCAAGGAGGCCAAGGGCAGCAAAACAAAAAAGGCAGGGAGCAGCCGACCTGGCCATGAGGGCCCCACCAGCCCCATTCCGGGGGTATCGGAGGAGACCCAGGGCCCCAGGGCTCCATCAGAGGAGGGCCCGCAACGGAAAGGTCCGATGCACACTGAGCGGCAACTATTGGCCAGGTGTGGTTCACTGGATACACAAGACAGGCACCGCTGAACAGGGCACCGCCGTGAGAAGCACCGCTGAACAGGGCCCCGCCAAGACAGGCACCGCTGAACAGGGCACCGCCAAGACAGGCACCGCTGAACAGGGCCCCGCCATGAGAAGCACCGCTGAACAGGGCCCGCCAAGACAGGCACCGCTGAACAGGGCCCCGCCGTGAGAAGCACCGCTGAACAGGGCCCGCCAAGACAGGCACCGCTGAACTGGGCACCGCCAAGACAAGCACCGCTGAACAGGGCCCCGCCGTGAGAAGCACCGCTGAACAGGGCCCCGCCGTGAGAAGCACCGCTGAACAGGGCCCCGCCAAGACAGGGACCGCTGAACAGGGCCCCGCCAAGACAGGCACCGCTGAACAGGGCACCGCCAAGACAGGCACTGCTGAACAGGGCCCCGCCGTGAGAAGCACCGCTGAACAGGGCCCCGCCAAGACAGGCACCGCTGAACAGGGCACTGCCAAGACAGCCACCGCTGAACAGGGCCCCGCCAAGACAGGCACCGCTGAACAGGGCACCGCCGTGAGAAGCACCGCTGAACAGGGCCACGCCAAGACAGGCACCGCTGAACAGGGCACCGCCAAGACAAGCACCGCTGAACAGGGCCCCGCCGTGAGAAGCACCGCTGAACAGGGCCCCGCCGTGAGAAGCACCGCTGAACAGGGCCCCGCCGTGAGAAGCACCGCTGAACAGGGCCCCGCCAAGACAGGCACTGCTGAACAGGGCACCGCCAAGACAGGCAGCGCTGAACAGGGCCCCGCCGTGAGAAGCACCGCTGAACAGGGCCCCGCCAAGACAGGCACCGCCAAGACAGGCACCGCTGAACAGGGCCCCGCCAAGACAGGCACCGCTGAACAGGGCCCCGCCGTGAGAAGCACCGCTGAACAGGGCCCCGCCAAGACAGGCACCGCTGAACAGGGCACCGCCAAGACAGGCACCGCTGAACAGGGCCCCGCCGTGAGAAGCACTGCTGAACCGGGCCCCGCCAAGACAGGCACCGCTGAACAGGGCACCGCCAAGACAAGCACCGCTGAACAGGGCCCCGCCGTGAGAAGCACCGCTGAACAGGGCCCCGCCAAGACAGGCACCGCTGAACAGGGCACCGCCAAGACAGGCACCGCTGAACAGGGCACCGCCAAGACAGGCACCGCTGAACAGGGCCCCGCCAAGACAGGCACCTCTGAACAGGGCCACGGCGTGAGAAGCACCGCTGAACAGGGCTCCGCCAAGACAGGCACCGCTGAACAGGGCACCGCCAAGACAGGCACCGCTGAACAGGGCCCCGCCGTGAGAAGCACCGCTGAACAGGGCCCCGCCAAGACAGGCACTGCTGAACAGGGCACCGCCAAGACAGGCACCGCTGAACAGGGCCCCGCCAAGACAGGCACCGCTGAACAGGGCACCGCCAAGACAAGCACCGCTGAACAGGGCCCCGCCGTGAGAAGCACCGCTGAACAGGGCCCCGCCGTGAGAAGCACCGCTGAACAGGGCCCCGCCAAGACAGGCACCGCTGAACAGGGCACCGCCAAGACAGGCACCGCTGAACAGGGCACCGCCAAGACAAGCACCGCTGAACAGGGCACCGCTGTGAGAAGCACCGCTGAACAGGGCCCCGCCAAGACAGGCACCGCTGAACAGGGCCCCGCCAAGACAAGCACCGCTGAACAGGGCACCGCCAAGACAGGCACCGCTGAACAGGGCCCCGCCGTGAGAAGCACCGCTGAACAGGGCCCCGCCAAGACAGGCACCGCTGAACAGGGCACCGCCAAGACAGGCACCGCTGAACAGGGCCCCGCCAAGACAGGCACCGCTGAACAGGGCACCGCCAAGACAGGCACCGCTGAACAGGGCCCCGCCAAGACAGGCACCGCTGAACAGGGCCCTGCCGTGAGAAGCACCGCTCCGCTGGGCCCTTCGTGTCAAGCACCGCTCCGCTGGGCCCTTCATCTCAAGCACCGCTCCGCTGGGCCCTTCATCTCAAGCACCGCTCCGCTGGGCCCTTCATCTCAAGCACCGCTCCGCTGGGCCCTTCCTGTCAAGCACCGCTGAACTGGGCACCGCCGTCTCAAGCACCGCTCCGCTGGGCCCTTCATCTCAAGCACCGCTCCGCTGGGCCCTTCATCTCAAGCACCGCTCCGCTGGGCCCTTCCTGTCAAGCACCGCTGGCCCATTGGCAGTCCCGGTTCTGTGTCGGGCAGGCCTTCACAACGCACTCTGCCCACCATGCCTCCTCCATGACCAGTGGTCTCTGTCATCCACCTGATGGACTGTAGCTTTGCACTCCCCAGGATGTCACAGTGGGCAAGCCACCCACTGTTGGAACTTGTGAGACTGTGGCTTTGCACTCCCCAGGATGGCACAGTGGGCAAGCCACCCACTGTAGAGACTTGTGAGACTGTGGCTTTGCACTCCCCAGGATGTCACAGTGGGCAAGCCACCCACTGTTGGGACTTGTGAGACTGTGGCTTTGCACTCCCCAGGATGGCACAGTGGGCAAGCCACCCACTGTTGGGACTTGTGAGACTGTGGCTTTGCACTCCCCAGGATGGCACAGTGGGCAAGCCACCCACTGTAGAGACTTGTGAGACTGTGGCTTTGCACTCCCCAGGATGGCACCGTGGGCATGGAGGCCCTTCATGGATCTGGCGTCGTGGGCTCATGTGGCTGAGGTGCCCCCCCTTCCCTTCCCCCGGAGGTGCCTGTTTTTACTTTTTGTGATGCCCCAGCAGTGTTCTCTCCAATGGACTCGATCTCGTGTGTGGGCTTTGCCCATGTGTTGCAGCACATTGGCCCACGGACATTTGGACTTGGAAAGACTGTGCCGGACTTTTGCCACTTTTATGGATATTTATCTAGATGTGTATTGGTTCTTCATATATTGCTAAGATCACTATACTTTATTGTTGCAATAATATATTTCTACTTTTATATTCATTGCCTTTTGTCTTTGCTTTTGGGGGGGGGGGTTTGGGGGTGTCACTCTGACTTTTTTATCTGGATAGGTGTGTAGGTATTTCGGTGGGGGTGAGGGTGGGGGTGGGTGTGTGGCGTATGTGTGTGCCCGTAACCTTTCCTCCTCCCCCCTCCCCTGTGTCATAGGTGCAGTACTCACCGTTGTCCTCTGCGGCGAGGTTCGTGATCCTGGAAGAAGAGCAGGAAGGCAATGGCTGGGAGGATGTGGAGTTCGGGTTCCATGCTGTTCCGATTCCGCGTGGAGTGTGTCGAGGTAAGCGTTTTCCATTGGAGATGTCTGTTTCCGCCGTGTTTTTATCGGCGGGCTCCCGCCCCGGAAAAGGTGGCGGATTGGTGAGTCGTGATAGTGTGGGCGATACATTGTCTGCCGCCTGCCTGTTGGCGGTGCCCGCCGCGCTGTTTGTTTGTACCGCCGTGGCGGTCGGAGTGTTAATGCGGCGGCCTGTATTGGCGGTTCCCGCCAGGGTCAGAATTCACTTTTTTTGACCGCCAGCCTGTTGGCGGGTTGGCCGCCGCATTAACACTGACCGCCAGGGTCAGAATGACCCCCTATGTCTTATCATGGAATAGTTTGAGATGCGAGGTATAAGGATTTTAATATGCTAACGTGAAATCGAATGCCAATTTCACGTTATCTTTCATTTTTACTCACTTTTCTATCAATGTGTTGCTTATTCGTACTTGAACAAAAGTAAAATGTTTTCATGGCCAATATGAAGAATGTACTATCACCAATTTTTAACAAGCACTGGCAATGCCAGTAGGTGTGGCTTAAAGTGAAAGTATCTCTTAAATTACTGGCGAGTTTATATACTCATTATCCAAACCAATAAAATTAGGTGGCAGGGGAGGACCAAATTACGTGGCAGGGTTCACTAACTTATGGAACAAGAACATTTTACAGCAGTATACCTTTACTAATCTGTCATTAGGTCGAGCAGAGCAGCACACAAGTGCTGCTTTCCCGGTGTGTTGTTATCTATTTGGGCTTTTAACCCCACCCACCTCACGCCCATCACTATCACTCATTCATGGGCTTGCCCTTTAAAAATCCTTAGCGGTCATTGGAACCTGCTTTACGTTTGTACCTCCTGGGGGCATTTTGGTTACCGTCTTGGACATCGACCCTGTTACATGGCTAACTGCAGTTTTGCCGATACTTCTGACTGTGAGCAAAGTTTTTGTGTGTCTCCTTCACGCTCATGGCGTGGCGCTTTGAATCGGCTCACTTATGTGAAACTGTTTTAATTTTCATTTTCAATTTATGTGGCAAGAAAAGTCCTGTTGGGAGTTTACAAGGCTAATAGCTCTAACATGAGCAAATGCATGCCCGTTGCATTGCAAATGCTTGTTTTTACCAATGTTAGACACATGTTAGCACTGCCTTGGCAACAATTTCACCTCATTACTGTTAGTTTAACACCTAAACATAGCAGTCAACAACAAGTGTGGCAGGATTTTTAGTAACTTGTCTGAGCTAGAAAAATGCTTTGTTAAAATCTGCACATTATGCAGCAGGTGATGGATTAGCAGCAAGTGTGTGAAATCCATAATTGCTGTGGCTGCAGAATCATGTATTTCCAGCATCTGTGTAAATTCCAAACCATAGAAATATTCTTGCACCCATGCATCCTTTCTTCCACCATTCTCCCACCCACTCACTCATTCTTACATTCATCTACTCACCCATCCACAATAAAAGACATGCAAACTCAACAGGCGTATGCAACATAAATTAAAATAATTAAAGTTGAAAAAAGAAAAATGCCACCACATAAACGCAGACTCAATAATGTACACAATTACAATTGGCAAAACAATGTTCAAATCCCTCAAGAGTGTGCCTTGAAATGATTCTCACAGTGCAAATCTTCTATCATCAGATTATAACCCTTGCTGCCTATAGTAATCTGTGAGATTGCATGTAACAAAATACTCTTAAAAAAACACATTACCAGAGTATGATGATAATCTGCCTGAAAAGGCCTATTGGCTTTAACATATTCTTCGCACAATGGATAAATCAGGCCTACTGCCTTTGTTGTCTCTTTTCATAGTAAATAGATCAGACCTACGGCGTCTGACAAATTTTCCCTATGACTCAGTCAGGGCTATGTACTTTACAATTGGTTTGTCACCATAAACACCTCATGCCTTTTGTATTGAGAATATACTTACAAAAATACATTTGGCAAAATGCCTATATCTCCCCGGAGGATTTAACAAGGAATATCATAGTGCAAATCTTCCTCTTAGGTTTTTCAAAAACGGTAATTAACACCCCTTGTCTACTACAATAATGTGATATTACATGCAACAAAATACCTTTCTACAGGCTTTAACACAGTGTAATAATAATCCACCAGTAAATACCTATTGGCCTTAATTTATGCTTCTCACAGTGGACAAGTCAGGTCTACATCTTTGTCATAGCTTTTTATAATAAACAGATCAGCTCTATGGCTTCTGACAATGTTTCTCATTGAACCCTTCTGGCCTATGGCCTTTGTCACCATGAAAGAAAATCCCTGTTCCACTGAGCCTATGATTTCCCACAATGCAATGTTAACACCGTTTGGCCACTAAATGTTTATTATTATTACCCAATGTTATTAAAGCAGGCCTGAGGTAGTTATGGTGACAGGTCAATGATTTGCTTAGATCCCAGTCCATCGTACTCAATTACCAACTATCCTTAAAAACGTTTATACCGTAAGAAAAAAACACTAATTTTTTTCAGGAAATGTGGAAGCATCAGATATATTGAAATTATTCCTCCTGGACGACGTACGGATGTAGCGTGTTGCAAATTAGGGCTGTGCAAACAGCTGTGATGTCTTTGACAAATTCAGTTGGACCTCCAAGACAGATATAAGCAAGAGTAGAAAACATGACGAAGTTAAGTGCTACCACCATCAATGTAAAAAGTAAAACAAATCGCAATATAGGTGCAGATCCATTGTAAAGAACTGGCCTTGAATGGGTGACAGTTCAGTGCCAGCCATGGAGTATGTGCGCAATGCTTCCACAGAGAGCACCAGAGCTTCTAGGTCTCACTGAGGGGCATATTTATACTCAGTTTGCGCCGATTGTGCGTCAAACAATTTGACGCACAATCAGCGCAAACATTGCCCCATATTTAAACTCTGACGCCCGAGCCCGCGGACGACAAAATTCCACTGTGTGCGTCATTTGTTGGATGCGGCAACCCGCCCTGCGTTAATGATATGCAGGGTAGGCGTTCCCGTCCAAAAAACAACGCAAACGGCCGTGGGTCGTATTTATGCCTCCGGGCAAAAATGACGCTCGGCCGGGAGGTGGAGCCAAAAAATGACGCACAGCCCGATGTGCGTCAAAATTTAACGCCTGGGTCAGGGCAGGCATTAAAATGGGGCAAACACACCTGTATTTAATCAGAACACACAGAACAAACAGCAGAGCAGCAGAGCAGCAACAGGGAGACATGGAGGTGATTCTTATCCAGCGTGCACGCAGATGCAGAGCCCAGCAGCAACAACAGCAGCTACAACAACACCAGCAGGGACCCCAAAGGCAGCGCAGAAGGCAGGAGAGGATATTCCGCCCAAGAACAACCCTTCAGGGCCTCGGGGAACATGACATCATCCAGAGGTACCGGTTGAACTGGCAGGTCATCCAGCAGCTGCTGTGAAACATTGAACAGCAGTTGGCCCCAACTTTGGTCACACCCCGCACCATACCAACAGAAACAAAGCTGCTTGCCGTACTTCACCTGCTGGCAAGTGGCTCATTTCAAACAACTGGTGCCCTGGTTGGCGGAATATCACAACCATCATTCTCCGCATTTCTGCCAAAAGTACTGGATGCCATCATTCGCCTGACACCCCGCCACATCTGCTTCCCTAACACACTGCAGAAGCAGCAGGAAACAAAACAGGGGTTCTACTCAATCAGTGGCTTCCCACACGTCCTTGGTGCAATCAACTGCACACACGTACGCCTTGTGCCACCTGCTGCAACTGAACACCTCTACCGCAACAGGAAGCACACACATTCCATCAACGTGCAGGCCATAGTCGATCACCAGGGATTGATCACCAACATCGTGGCTAAATATCCTGGGAGTGTACATGACTCATTCATCTTCCGTCACTGTACCATCAACCAACACTTCCAGGATGGACGGTATGGCAATGGACTACTTGTTGGTAAGTACAAAAACCTACTTATATATACACTGCACAGCAACCCTCTAGGACACACAACACATACACCACAACAGCAACAAGTCGACAAGAACACACTGAGGTCCTGACATCACTAGTCATGTTTCTTAAGTCACCATTGAACCTGTCACACATCTGAAATTACTGTACAGCCTAATGTGAAGACGTCAATGAGTGTGGTTGCCTAAATGTCACCTTGCAAATTGTAAGTCTCTCAATGACCATTACATTAATACATTGCCGAAGTCTAAAGGTATGGGATGTCCAGGGTACTTCCATATGAACGTGTTAACAACACTTTCAATATTAACTGTGCATGCAACTATCATCTCACCCCCAGTGAAGACACACGCCCACATGTATCACAAGTCACAATGTTAGGGAGGGCACACTGCACTGAAAATCACCAAACATAGGGGGTGATTCCAACATTGGCGGGAAAGCACCAGCAACGAGGAAGCTGGCTCCGAATGGAGCCGGCGGAGTTGCTGGTGTGCGACGGGTGCAGTTGCACCCGTCGCGATTTTCAGTGTCTGCCAAGCAGACACTGAAAATCTCAATGGGGCCCTGTTAGGGGGCCCCTGCAGTGCCCATGCCCATGTTAGGGGGCCCCACGACATGGGTACTGCAGGGGCCCCCAGGGGCCCCACGACACCCGTTCCCGCCATCCTGTTTCTGGCAGTGAAAACCGCCAGAAACAGGATGGCGGGAAGGGGGTCGGAATCCCCATGGCGGCGCTGCTTGCAGCGCCGCCGTGGAGGATTCCCTGGGGCAGCGGGAAACCGGCAGGAAACCGCCGGCTTCCCTTTTCTGACCGCGGCTTTACCGCTGCGGTCAGAATTGCCCCTGAAGCACCGCCAGCCTGTTGGCGGTGATTCCTCCATCCCCAACCCTGGCGGTCTCGGACCGCCAGGGTTGGAATCACCCCCATAGTGATGACAAACGGTTAGCAGACAAACACGTGCTCAGCCAAGGTAAAAACACAATGCAGATGGTATAGCCTACAAGTATAGGATGTCACATCAGTACACAAAAGAGTCACAGACAACACAAGACAACTACTGCCATAGACGGTCTTTTCAATAATGCAAGCTACATCAACATGATCCCATTCTGTGTTTTTCTTTCAGCTGATCAGGGGTATAGCATCCAGCCATGGCTAATGACACCATTTGGGAACCCAAGTACTGCTGCAGAGCGGGCATATAACGACGCCCATAAGAGGACACGCGGCATTGTCGAGCGGACCTTTGGGATCCTGAAGTCAAGGTTCCGCTGCCTCGACATCACTGGTGGTAGCCTACTATATTCCCCCAAGATGGTCTGTAGGATCATACTCACATGTGCAATATTGCACAGCATTTGTGTAAAAAGGAACATTCCCCTCCTCGAACCAGCCCCATACATGCCTGAAGACGAAGAAGAGGAGGATGCTGGCCTGCAACAGGAGGGGGAACAACCAAACACAGCTGCTGGAGTGCGTAGGCGCCAACAGATTGTAAACAATTTCTTTTCATAATTATCACCATCACCACTTAATGCACTATTGTAAATAAACACTGATAACAAACACCACATTATGGTTTGGCCTATTCATTTCTGCCCACCTTTAGCTTGAAATATCAGAAGAAGAATGTCGTCTCATTGAGCAATAATGATATAACAATCAGGACACAGAAAAATACACTACAAATGTAATGGCCACCATACAATGGTCACATACACACACAATGTAAATGACAGACATCCTGTACAGTTCACCTTTGAAGGGCAATAGCTGAGGACCACACATATGACACACATACATGTAGGAAACATGGATCATCGCAGCAGATGGCACACAGCTAAAAAAACATCACTCAACTAGGGGAAAACAGGCCTCATACATCAGCCAGTTCACATGCTAATGCTTCAAGAACAGGAATGTAGTACTAGACTCTTGGCAACAGTAATTCCAACTACTTACTATCTTTGCAATGACTATCTGTCACTAGAGTTACACATAAGCAGAACAAACACAGCACAAGTGCTACACCTATGACAAGCATCCTGCACATCACTACCCATCTACATGTCAGCCCTTTTCTAAAAACATTACACACACCTGCGGCTGGTCACACCCCACCTGTCTGAAGAGGTCCCTGGAATGCTGATTTGTTTACACTGAGATTTCCTCATCTACACACACACACTCACAAGAGTCATCCAGTGTGCCACACCCTTTCCTATGCCTACCATTGTCATAGTACCATCTCCCTGCATGGAACTCAGCTCATATAATACACTGGCTTTGAGTTTTTAAGGCCTGGAATCACCTGTAGATTGATTCTCTTTTGAAAGGTACTGTAGGCAAATTTTCAGCAAATCTCATCTGACAGGACTAGTGAGACACTGATGGAGGCCACACCAGTGATCCCATCCATGCACACCACCCAAATGTACATGCCCCGTCCCTGCTGATGCCTCCTACAGCATAGATGTTGGCATTTGAGCAATTACATCATTAAGCATTGCTACTAATGTTGCCGTGTAACACTTTATCAGGGTTCATGTGTCACCTTCAAAACAACACAGGACATACACAGTGTGACATGTCAATTGTCTACTGCTCCCTCTGACCAGTCCTAGTCAGAACACTGATCATGTAATTACTGAAAGAACTTGCTCCTGATTGACCCAGCATCCTGTCAGCTTGACTGGCACCTCTCCGTGGGTCACCCTAAAGATACCTGTGGT
Source organism: Pleurodeles waltl (assembly GCF_031143425.1). NCBI lineage: Eukaryota > Metazoa > Chordata > Amphibia > Caudata > Salamandridae > Pleurodeles > Pleurodeles waltl. The sequence continues at coordinate 982,239,772 of NC_090449.1, forward strand.
CCACCTATGGACCACACGTGCTGTCCAAAACCTCTTGTACCTCAGACACTAATTTGTCATTAGCCTCATCAATGTATACTCAAATACATAGTATTGCATCATCTGACTGTTATTTGTATCAGATTTGTGACTGTGCCCTTGAATAGCTAAATCATGGCCCTTCCGTTGTCTAGCCCTCATTAATGCCTAAACTACAAAGTGTGACAGTGGACCTGGACCATAGCGTTTGATGGTGTAAGTGGCCTCCATCCGAACCAGCAACCTCAGATAATGTCCATGAAAAGTCAACACATATGAGGACCCTGACTGTTCACACGCTGAGTAACATTGTTCAAATAATAAAGATGAGTTGTGTGTGCTGAATACCAGCCATTTACTTCTGCACAGAGGCTATGATGTTTCCTGATACATTACCATCCACAGAGGCCAACTGTAGTACAAATGTTGCAATGACACATGCGGGATCCAGACACCTGAGACATTCTCTCACTCAGCACACCAAGGTTTCCCAGTTGAAAGTCTCATTACACGTCTTCAGTGACAGGGTGGGACCATCCATGTGTAGGTGACCATGTCCTCAATGGCTTTTCTCAAATTTTGCTACAAACGATACCCATTAGATACACGATTAGCTGCTACTAACTCATGAGGAGACCTGGACATTACAGTGACAACATACACCTTGACAGTTGATACTGGATCAATATTGGACCACACACATGTACATGTACCATCCAATCAACAAAATGGTTGCAAGCAGCCGATCACAGTAGTGTCCCAGTTGTAACCTAGCAGGAAGAATGAAACATGCCTCTAAACCAGGTAATGCATAAAGGGCCACATACATCAACAACCTATTTGCTATCATGACATAAGGAACGTTGAGATTTAGCCAAAAAATCAATGCAAAATGGTATGTCAGAATCCTCCAAAGAATCAATAGGGCAAACGTCAAATGGGCAAATAGGATTACAGATTAGCAAACAGTGAATCATACCCTATTTGTTTCCATGGGCCTGCTGCTGATGGTTTAGCATTACTGAATTTGGGAAACCCTTGGATAAAGTTGCAAGTCTGGAAGAGCAAACCCTAGGGTGCTGGGGGCCTAAGTCCACCTCTGCTGCCCCCCAAATATACATTTTTTATGCACATGTAAAGCACACACATGCATAAGGCGCACGTGTGCCCTACATGTGAAAAGTAAAACACATTTTAGATACATTAACTCTTAAATTGGACATGGTTACCCCCAAAAACAGTCTAGGCGACAATTGCACTACCTAATTGGCCTTTATTTAATTTTGAATAGCTTGATACATGTGGACACAATTTTGCCAAGGAATACATCCTGGTATCCCATTCATATTTTGAAATTAGCAATCAGCAATTACCTACATATGTGTACAATTATGAGTAATATCCATTCTGGCCATTCATTACCATTGCACTGTGAATACCTTCTATACATCCTATAAGGGACATTTGCCATAGCTAACCCCAAAGTTGATCACTTAGCACCATTTGGTCATGACAAAATTCATTTCTCAATTTGACAAATGAAAGACATATTTGTCATAATGCGTCATATTTCCACGCATACAGCTTGTGCGTCATAATTTCTGACGCACATGAGTGCATATAATGCAGAGTCAAAAATATTTTTCATAATTAGATATCATATCTTGCAGCGGCTTAATTTTTAACTCTAGAACTGTGAAATATGCCTCAAACAAATATAATCTACCAATGATGAATTTTTTTTTTACTCTGCATTATTTGCACTCCTATGCGTCAAAAAATATGACGCACAAGCTGTATGTGTGAAAATATGGCGCATAGCGGAAAAAAACGGCAGCCATTTTATGCAGGATGTGATGTAATAGGATATCCTGTTTACAGAATCTGTACAGTGGGTGTACTTTCACTTTCACTTTGCAGTCTCAGATTATTCTGGACTGTGTGGCTGTGTGCAAAGTGTTGTCCTGTGTATTAGTGCTTTTGTGTCCAGTGTACCATCTCAATTGTGCTTTTGTCATCATTGTCTTGTTGTAGAATACTGTCTGAGTCTGTGTTGTATTAATTTGTCAAGTCCAGTGTTTTATTTATTGTCTGTGGGAGTCTGTTGTGGGTACTGTAATATAGGGGATAGTTGGGCTCTTCTTCTTAAGTTTTCCTTGTATTTTCCCACTCTACCTTTCCCCATTTCCCCCTTTTCCTTTTTCTACTACTTTTTCCCCTTTGTCAGTGCTGACATGTCTGGTAGGCCGTGGCTTTCCAGGATGGGTGAGGAGGAATTGGGGGGGTTTATATGGCTTGTTTGCCATTTCCTCCCACTCATGCTGGAGGCTGGGGGTAGGGTGATACAGTGGTATCACACGGAGGCCCGTAAAGTCCGGTGGGGGAAGGTGCGCCATCACTTGTTGCGTCTATATGGTAGCCAAAGGAATGACCATCAATTGAAGCACCGCTGGGCTGATCTGATCTCCAGGGAGCAAGATCTGCTGGACCACCTGGGAATCAGGATTGGTGGCCATGTTGGTGAGTACAGATCAATTAAATGTGCACAATTTAAAGCTGTGTGGTGACATGTGATGATTGTTACCCAATCTGCCAGATAAGTAGCTGACTGTGTGTAATGCTAGGGAAACATACTGGGTAATTGATGCACAATGTGAAGGATGACAAATGCTAGCAGTAAGGTAGCTCATGTTTTCTACACACACCGGTTGCCTGTAGCAGAATGTAATGTAGTGCCGCCTTTGTGTCAGACAAACGACACATTAATGATGCAATTAGGACTCTACAGGTCACAATAGCCAGTGAAAAATGGATGTTGAAACATCATACCTACATATGTAGACGCCATAGCTAGACTGACATTTGTAAACCCTACATGATGCTGAAAAGGAGTGCTGCCTTCACGTCAATTGAAGTTAGCAATGTTGTCCACACATATGTCACATGTGTGTCTGGTTGGTGTGTAGGGAAAATGTTCTCGGAAGTGCCATGCCTTGTCGTGATAAATGTGCTCCTTCACATCTAATTGTTACATGCCTGATCTGAGCATGAACCATATTTGTTAAGGACTCAGGTGCCCTCAGCTAACATTTTAGACAGGTATTTATTGTCACTTGTGCCCAAATCAGAATAGGGATTGCAGTCCAAAGGTATGGACTAGGGTACAAACATCTATGTTTGGTGCCAATCACTATTGTTTGGACACATCAATGTATGAAACTTTCACAACATGAGGTATTGCCAAAGTACCTGGCCCTCTGTACCATGTACCTATCAGTCACATATGTGTCATGACCACATAGGCTGTTTGAGAGGTCAGGCAGTACTCAAGTAACCAGCTTTTGGATGTCTCTCTTGGATGCACATGATGAGATGAATGCACACCTATATTGTTGCTGCATACTAATGGAGGTGCATCTTTGCCACCACATGACTGTCCGGGCCACTGCATGTGTGTAGTAGGGTGTGTAACTGTAGCAGGAGACTCATCCGATGTAAATGTTGCGCATGAATAATTCCATGCAGTATGAGCATGTGTGAAAGGGTTTCATTACTCATGTCATATTCTCACATTGTCTTTGTATTTGCAATTGTTCATCAGTGCACGGATTCTGAGTACATTCTTCCTTCCATGCTTTACAGGTGGACCTGCACCATACACAGTGGGAGAGGTGGCTCATTTTGAGGACCCCGACACCTACAGTGAGTGTTGCATGTGTGGTATTTTTTATGTTGTAGGTTTGATGCGCTGCCCATTCATTAGTATTGTTCCATTATTGGGATTTCAGTTATCACTTCATTTTGAGTTGACCTATGCTTATCCATTTGTCTGATTTTGGGTCTGTAGGTCATTTCTGTAGGGCCCGCTATGGGGAATGGGGTGAGTCATGTGGAATACACTAGTTAATGTAAGAGTTGCTCTGGGACTTGTCTCGGACTGAGTCTGCATTTCAGACTGACATTCTCCCAGATAGCTTCTGCAAATGGCTTGTCTGAAATCTGCTGCTTCCCTAGTAAACGATGTACTGAGTACACTGTAGGTTGGATCTTCCGGGGGCATGTACTTCCACAAGTTGGACTAGAAGTGTGTGGGACTACAGTGCAACGGCCTAGGCGTACATGCTATTCATGATCGTGGGTGTTCTTGCTCCTCTGTGTCTGTAGAGAAATATGCCTCACTGGTAGTATGTGATGTTGGCCTAGGTCAGTACATTTTGACATGTGTGGACCTTGGATAGGACAAGGTTTAGCTGACTCCGATTTGTTGCTAGCCCTTCACTGGTGGTGTGTGTGTGGAGGCAAAAACATGTTGAGCTTTCTATACATTCCTGGGTGTGCATTGATTATGGGATTGTTGGATGTTCTTCCCACCCCCCCTCAAAGTCAGCCATGTGTTTGGGAATAGGGTACCTAGGACTGTAGCAACCAGTATGCTACACATACTTGTGACCATTTGAAACTTTGTTTTGAACCTAGTGTACACACTTGGTTATGGCACATGAGTTCTATACTAGCAAATCCAATTACAAATAGCAGATATTGAGGGTTGTGATTGTTATCACATACACTGACATATGGAGTCCAGGCAATAGGCGGAGGAGGTGCAGCCATAATGTAGGCTGCATTAGTAATTTTTATGATGAGAAGTTTAGGCTGATGTCACCCATCATGTAGATAATTGTATATGCTATGTGTGAGATGACCTTTGTATGCAGGCTTCCCATGTACTTCCTCTGAGACATTCAATGATCTATATGGTGATATGAGCTGTTACAACTACAGTAAAAGTAATTTCCAATTGACCCATTGTGCTATTCCACACAATGCATTTCCTATGGTAAATAGTTGCCCTTTCTCTTCACAGCTGCAAACATGAGTGCCGCAGAGAGGCATGAATTTGAGAGGCGGGCTATGAGGTACCGACACATCCTGCAGGTGCAGTCGGGGTTCTGACTGAGGGTCTGAAAATACCAGGCGGATCGGGCCTCCGGAGCATGGTGGGCCTCACCACAGGGTGGCCCAACGTTGCCCACTACAGCCACCACCACCACAACCACCAGTTCTCCCCAAGTGGCCCCAGCAACGGCGAGGACAGTTGTCCCTGCCTCTGCAGCACGACCAGGTCCCAGCAATATAAGAGCTGCAGGACAGTCCAGTGGGCTACGAGCACCTCTGCCGGCACACAGACAGCAGCAGCACCTCCAATTGACCCTGCGGCATTCCAGGCTTTGTACCGCAAAATGGACAAGTTCATTAGGAAGGTGGACAAGCTGAGCCAGGATGTGGCCTACATAAAGAAGCGGGTCAGGTCCATCAGATGGACCCTACGGAGGGCCAACCTCTAGGACTGATATGGTCTATTTAAATGTATCCCTCCCCTCCCTCCTCTTTCCTTTTTATCATGATAAGTGGGTTTGGGGGATTAGAGTTAGGTTAGTATAGGTTGTTAGCTTAGTTAGTGTTAGGGAGGAGGGTGAGAGGTCCTTATTCTTTCTACTTTTCATAATTGAGTGTGTGGGTGGGTGGGGGTCAATGTTGGGGTTCCTGTCTGTTTAGAAAAAATAAAAATAAATAACATATACAAAAATATATATATATATATATATATATATATATATATATATATATATATATATATATATATATATGATTGTTTAGGATAGTATAGTATGTGTGTAGGTTAGTATGTGTTGTCCTGCATGTGTCCTGTCTCATAATGGTGGGTGGGGGGTTGATGTTTAGATCGATTCGTTATATGTGTAGAGTAAGTTTAGCTTAGGTTAGTTAGGGACAGTTGTGGGTTAGGAGTAGTCAGGTTAGATTAGTGTAGGTATGACTTTTCCCTTAGTTGCCTCTGGTGTGAATACTTATGAATAAATATATAGTTAACCCTTTGCATTATGTGTTAACTGCTACTTGATCATGGCCTTGCCATCAGTGTAGAGATTGTTGTTCTATGACATTTGTGTCCTATGCTACAAACCAAAGAAATAAGAGGTTTAAAATGGCAGCTACCCCTGTGCTAACTTGGTAAGTATCCACCATTTGATAGAACCACCATTTGGAGTTTACATGGATCACAAAATATTTGTGTTGATGAGTAGGTTTTCTACATCACAAAGTGTGCTTCCAGACTTGGTATTGTGGGGAATTTTTTAGGTCGGACTGCAGTGTGATGTTCAGGGACATCTTTGTAGATGAGGTGTTGTTAACACTCTTGTCTTCTTGTCTTCATTACTGACATAGATCATGTGTGAAAAAATTCAGCATGACTTCCCTTCTTGGAAGTTTACTCAGAAAGGTTGATTGATGCTGTGTTTAGTTGTGTTTGCTTAGATTAGACTGCATAATGTAATGTTTAGTATTGCATGGTGACCACATTTATCAGCCACCATTAGTTGACTTTGATTTCTATTGATGGAGCATTATTCTGTCCAACACAGCATGATTGTGTGTGGTTTCTCCCTTCATCAGATATTCTCCTCAGGATGGGCAGGCTATGATGCAATCCTGGCCACTGCACAGATGTATCAGACTACATGATGTCAGGACAGTTGTATTGACAAGCTACATGGTTGTCACATAGGCACTTTTGAGTTCTCTACTGCACAGTTGATGTGTCAAATTACACAGAGACATATTAGGTGTGCAAGTGCTATTTATTGATAGGTGCTGTAGTGCAATATGTACATTGTACAGGTTTGCTGAGTCCGTTCTAGTGCAATCTTACATGGCGATCCTACAGAAGGGGTGTGGATGATGCTCCGGACATGCTGGGGTGATGTTACCGACAGTGCAGAGGGACAGGATTTGCCAATTAGTAGGAGAGAGACATTCACTGGCAATGCTGACAAGTTATACAGTGGTTAGCAGAACAGTCATTGAGTATAGTTGTAGTGAGACTGGCATTTGACAAAACGTAGGACCTTGGTCAAAGTGGGCCATGGTGCAGGGACTAGTGCTTCCGGGTACTCTTGCGTGTGAATGTGATCTGTTCCATGTCTTCTTCTTCTGATGTGTGTGTTGCCTGCTTTGTCTTTGTTGTTGTTGGTTATGAAGGGGCAACACACACCTCAGTGTTAGAAGACGTGGAGTCAGATATCCCGATGACTGCTCCTTGTGAAGGTCTTAAGGGCAGTACTGCAGCAAGGAGGGCCTGCTGGTTTTTGAGAATAGCAGCTACATCACGATGGTAGGCAGCCAGGTCAGCCCTGAGGGAGTCATGATTGCATTCGTGCATGCAGTGGAAAGTTTGGGGTGCGAGGTGTTGTGGCAACTCCCTTACTGCAGTGGTGAATTCCTTTACAGTTTCTTGTAGTCCTTGCAGTATGGATGTTAGGGCTTGCATAGCTGCTGCCTGATCTGCAGATGACATCATGCACGAATGCACCCCCTCAAGGCTGGCTGCCATATTTTGCATCCCCACCCGCACCTCCTTGGCCAGCTCCCGCTGTACTCCAACTACAGTTCTTTCAAAGCTGGTGCCAGTGTCGTCAGAGTCCTCAGCTGTGTAGGAGCTGGCAGGTCTTGCAATTGGGGTGGTGGGTGGTTCTTCTGTGATGGCTGCTTGTTCTGTGCTCCTCCTTGTGACTGAAGGTGGGGTCTGGAGGGTTTCAAGGACCTTTTGAATGGTCTCCTGGGGAATGTTTATGGGCTCATCATCCATGTCATCAGGGAAATCTGGGACAGGCATATCGGCAGGAGATCCATGTTCCTCTGCAATGAAACAGGGTACAATTAGTGTGTCTGTGTTGTGACAATTTTGACGTAACATGCCAGCCTTTTGATGAATTCACTTTGTGATCTTGTTTGGTATTGGTATCTGCTGTCCTTCATATGGGCATTGTTATAGGCCTATGGCCCACCTGTGTGTCACATGTATGATATTGAGTTATCAGACTTGTCTGCCTAATCGCCTCTAGGTGTTGCTTTGTACCAAATAGGGAATAGCCAGCTTTTTGTCCTACTCAACCCTCCGTGTATACCCATTCTCATGGTGAAACCTTTCACTGGCTGTGGGTGTTCTGATGGTCCTGGCAGCACAATTGCCTCTGAGGACCTGCCCCAATCCCTGATTGTTCACATTGACTTAAATGTAATTGACATGTGGCATATCCTATGCATGGCAATGTTATGATGTGATATGGATGTAGACATTGTTAATGTGTCCTGCTGATGTTGGGTAATGTGTGTTGCATTGGATTGCCCTGATTATCGTATCAATGTCCTATTTGGTCCTCTGACTGTGCGGTGTATTTCAGTGACCAGTTCCATGTGTACCCTCCTCAATGCTGTTGTCTGAGCAGTATGACATTTGTGATGTAGCCTTGTTTGCCAGGCACGGGAAGGACCCTGACATATGCAGCATGGGTGTGTCCTTAGTGCTGTGTCGCTCCTATTGCTGTTTACTTTGGCTGATGTATGTGACAACTATGGGCATTGACATATGAGTGTACTGGGGCCTTTGTCTTGTTTCAGGAGATTGTTGCAGATGTCATCCTCACCCCCTAATTTAGGTATGTATGTTCCATGGGGAGGTTACTGCCATTGGCTACTATAGCTGCACAGAGATCAGAGGTGGTAGTGTCAACTGTTGTTGCAATTACATTGCAGTTGTTGTTTTGGCTACAGGATTGCTGATAGGGCCCTAGTTAATGTAGGAGATATTTTGGCTGATGAGTGCCAGTATGTAAGTTTGACGTAGTGGCCTTCCCTCCTGTCGAGGCTTTCCCTTTGCTCCATTGTTGGCATGACAGGATGCCCCCATGGGACTGTTGTTGGTGTTGTGTTATGTTATGTTGTGCCCCAGCTTCTGTATGTGCAGGCCATGCCCCCATGCCATACCCCTTTACCCATGCCACTCCATGTATATGATGACTTATATGCAATTTGTAGTAGGTATTCCCCCCCTGCTTACAGTCTGCATGTGCGTTGTCTCGTGGTAGTCTGCACTGTCCTGTCCTTGAATCCCTGTGACGATCTCCTCGGGATGACGGCTGCAACCATCTCCTCCATGTGGTCCAGGGCCTCCTGGTGTGCTGGACTCCCACCTCCAGTCTGCAGTGCTGCCTTCCTGTTCCTGGCCATTTTTTCCTTTGTCCTACGTTTGCAGTCATGCCAGCGTTTCTTACACTTGGTGACTGTTCTGCGTACTTCAGCCACACTGTTGATCTTGTCAACAATTTGTTGCCATATGGCCTCTCTCCTACTGATTGGCAACTTAGAGGTGATGAACAGTTGGTGCTGGTATTCCATCACCTCTTTAACCAGGATTTCCTGCTCCTCTGCACTGAAGCGACACTTTCTTTTTTTTCTATATATGTCCTGGTTCTTGTATGGATCATCCTGGCTGGTTCCTGGTCTGCTGTCATCTTCCTGGGGTCTGTAGTGGCATCTGGGATCCATTTTGGCTCTCCTCTGCTGAAAGGGCAGTGTTCGTGGGTATTTTTGACGCTATTGCGTAAAAAAAAACGGCACATATCCGGGTTGCGGTGTCGTAAATCGACCCACAGTCATTTATGCCGCGTTAACGTCATTTTCCTTTACGACTTGACGCCGCGATGTTCGTAAAAAAAAATGACTCCCACCTGTTGATTGCGCCCCGTGCGTCAAAGTATACATTTGACGCCTGCACGGCGCAACGAAATGGCGTTAGCTGGCGTTAAAATTTTTGACGCAAAACTGCGGCGCTGCAGTTTTGCGTCAAAAAGTATAAATATGGCCTTGAGTGTGAACCACAAGGGAACCCCCAAAACACACAAGTGAAAACTGTTGTGCTGGTCTGGGTTGATTTGACTAGTGCTCCCCGCACATCCACCACCCATGGTATGCCCCATGTTGATGTCACATATGTTATAAATAAAGCAAGCATGCCTGTGTACGGGCAGTATGTGCATAACCAGTATGTAAGTGTCTGTGTCGATGTCCATTCACTAAGCAAGGTTGGGCCTTTTGCATGTGCTCACAACATAATCCCCACCCTCTGCCATGTCTGAAATCTGGCTGTGACATGTCAATCGGGAGTAAATGAACTATGCTGTTGTTTCTTGTGCATCTCACTGCCTGCTGAGGCATGCCACTGCAACAAGGCGTGATTCTTGCACACCTATCGGGCACAAATGGCACCGTAGTGTCACAGCGCGTCGTCAGTGATACAGCTGCTGTCTTTCGCTCCAAGAATACAATGGTGAACCACAACAGAAAAATAAAACTCCCACATCCTGTGAACAACACAGCAAACAGGTGCTTATGATAAGTGTATATGAACAAAGGCTGGTAATTTTATCTAGGTACTTGTGAGTTTCATCAGCCAATGAGCCTTGGTAGTAAGGGCTTGGATGCCCTGCTTGCTTTAACTTACATATCTTGGGGGCATACCCCCAAAGTTCACAGTGACCAGGTGCCCACACCAGATGGTGTCGATACACCAGCTTCCAGTTGGGGGCTTCACAGAGGGCGACCCGGACTTGGGGGGCTTTGAAGAGGCACACCTTTGATCGCGGAGACTATGTGTGACTCTGACCGCATATTCTATTTTGCTGCAGCATGTGGAAGAGAACCTGCATTTCCTCATGTTGTAAGTAGTATATGTATTAAACGTTTAAGATACATTCCTCTACTGAACATGGGATCCATTTGTATTCTGAACTTGTTATGATGCATGTGTTTTTGTTTGAAGTGAGTGTTCCAAGCTACCAGTCCAACAGCAGAGGCTGCGACTGCACTTGCTGTGAGCTTCACTTTAGTTTCTACTGGAACTAAAGAAATACAAAATATGTTTCGCACAACCTACCTTGGATTTTAATTTTCTACATTTGGCGATGAGTTGAATAACCGGGAGCTCAGACAAACACTTTGTCTTTGTTACTGCTATTGGGATCCAGTCCAGGCTTACACTTCACGTCCGTATCCTGGTGAACATGATGTCTACGCTTCTCACAGACCCGGTTGAGCCCTGTAGCAATGATGCACAGGTTACTGGTGTGGTAAACAAATATTTATCTGCGCTCTGAACAGCCGTGCTTAACATTTCGCTGTAAAAAATTCATAGATGTTCGAGCCCCTCCGTGTGCACAATTTATAATCTAGGTGTGGTGTGCACTCATGCACAGATAGGAAGGTGCGCATTGGATCATTAATAGACATTGACTAGACTGCTAACTTTTACAACTCCATCCTAGCATCCGAGAAATAATTGCGACAAACCAATGTTTCTACAACGGTGACGCACACACCTTGGCCCATATTTATACTTTTTGACGCTAAACTGCGCTAACGCAGTTTAGCGTCAAAAAATTTAGCGCCGTCTAACGCCATTCTGAAGCGCCATGCGGGCGCCGTATTTATGGAATGGCGTTAGCCGGCGCAAGCAGACCGGCGCTGCCTGGTTTGCGTGGAAAAAAACCACGTACACCAGACAGCGCCGGCGTAGGGGAAAATGGCGTATGGGCGTCTTAAAATGGGGCAAGTCAGGTTACGTCGAAAAAATCGTCGTAACCCGACTTGCGCCATTTTTTTTCGACGCCCATCCCCCATCAACATGACTCCTATCATTAAAGATAGGAGTCATGCCCCCTTGCCCAATGGCCATGCCCAGGGGACTTCTGTCCCCTGGGCATGGTCATTGGGCATAGTGGCATGTAGGGGGGCACAAATCAGGCCCCCCTATGCCACAAAAAATAAAAATAAAAATACTTACCTGAACTTACCTTAATGTCCATGGGATGGGTCCCTCCGTCCTTGGGTGTCCTCCTGGGGTGGGCAAGGGTGGCAGGGGGGGTCCCTGGGGGCAGGGGAGGGCACTCTGGGCTCATTTTGAGCCCACTTGTCCCTTAACGCCATCCCTGACCCAGGCGTTAAAAAGCGGCGCAAATGCGCCGTTTTTGGCCACGCCCACTCCCGGGCGTCTCTTTTGCCCGGGAGTATAAATACCACGTAAAGGCCTGGGAGTCATTTTTTAAGACGGGAACGCCTCCCTTGCATATCATTAACGCAAGGAAGGGGTTCACGCTAAAAAATGACGCACACTCCGGGCACTTTGGCGCCCGAAGCGTCTAACGCCAGAGTATAAATATGGCGTTAGTTGGCGTTAGTTCTGCGTCGAATTTGCGTCGAAAAAAACGACGCAAATTCGGCGCAACCAGAGTATAAATATGGCCCCTTATGTCAAAGCGCATCACAATGTTTATGTTTTAAACAGTGCACTTTGGAAATTATTGGAGTTCCTAATACGGTGATGCACACACTTTATATGTAGCACATCACATACTCAAGTTACAATATGGAGAGCAACGGTAGACTCGCACGTGAGCAGTCACAGTTGTTAACAATCAGCTAGATACCTGCATGTTACTGCCTGAAAATCATATCAGTAAAATCCTCATTATTAATCGTCCTTACATATAGCTCAGGACTGATATTTGATTACAGTGTTAAGAAATGTATAAACCAAAGAAACTACTAAGCATCAACAACTTTATTGACAAAATAAAACATGGCTGTAAATAATTTTCTACAGGTATCCCCATTCTTCCGAGTTCCACCTTTCAAATGGAGCGCATGGTTAAGGTGTTTTGAAAGTTACCTATTTGCCATTGGGGCAGATGAATTTCAACCTAAGCGCAAAACAGCTATTATTTTTAGTCATTTGAGGAATGAAAGCAGACAGGTATTTGACAACTGAAGATTACATTTTCAGGAGAAACTAGGTGGCCATTTTGAATTCAGTGGTCTTTTACACAGATCGCCAAAGTCGCGGGCGCCAGAAGACAGCCAGTGCTGGCCGTCTTCCGACTGCCATATTATGAGTACTGAAGGATTTCCACCACAATTTGGGTGGACATCCTTCAGCAGTCATGCCAGTGGTAGCAGCGCAGAGGCGATTCCACAGCTGTCACCGCCACACCGAAAGGACCCCGCCCCCCATATTACGAGCGCTAATACGGTGTGGCAATGTTCAGATAGTAGCTGGAAGCGTCTGTTCCCGTTACCTGGCAGACAACCTCCTCGCCGGACAAGCTAAGTCGATTGTCCGGCAGCGGAGGGGGGGGGAAGGTGGTGGGTGTAGTCTATGCATGTGTGAATGCGTGTCTGTTGGTGCGAGTGAATGCATGTTGGTATGCATGTTGGTGAATGCATGTAGGTGTGCATGTTGGTGAATGCATGTGGGTATGTGGGGAGGGTGGGTGCTGTCTTGGAAGGGGGTGGGGGAAGGAGGTGCTGCCTTGGAAAGGGGATGGGAGGGGTTGCTGTCTTGGAAAGAAGGGGGTCGGGGGAGTCATCTGCTGTGACAGGAAAGGAATTTCCTGTCACCGTTAGCCTTTCTGGCAGGGTTTTTGTGGAGGTGTAACCTCTGCGGAAAACCTGGCAGTCAGGGACTCCTAATACCATCATTGGTCTTCAGTGTGGACAGCCGGCCCAGTGGTGCTGTCCTCCAGCCCGGCTGCTCTACCGCCCTGGCGGTACCAGCTGGGATGTGGCAGTTTGGCAGAGGCCAAACCGCCACACTCGTAATGTGGCGGTCTTCACCGCCGGCCTGTCGGAGGTGAGACCGGCACCACAGGCCTGGCGGTCTTTGGACTGCCAGGGTCGAAATGAGGCCCCAAGTGTTTAGTTGGAAATATATCATTTTTCTAAAAGTAAGCAATCATAAGAGTCTGTAGAAGACTTTATTTTGGTTCTAAGAAGTATGGCAGCTACTTGCTATTTTGGTGCTTCATCTGACACTTATATTAGAGACCAGATTGTATTTAACTGTTTCTCAAAGAAAAATCAAGAAAGGCTGCTAAGTTGCAGAGAGATCAATTCTATCAACAAAAATGATAAGTTAAGAACTAAAGTCTATGCCAGATTCAGGAGTGAATATTGTCTGTGAAAACGACCATGTAGATGCTATTCATGTAAAAGGCAAAACTCTGAAAAAAGGGTTATTGCAGTAATAATGCATTTTGTTTCAGATGTGGGTCAAAATCACATTTAAGTAATTTTGCCCAATGTCCTGCTATTAGTAAGTGTTGCATGAAATGTAAAAAAAAGGTCACTTGTGGGCTGTGTGTAAGAATAACAAATCTGAAGTTAAAGTACATAGAGTTGAAGTTGAAGATGATATAGCACCATTAGACTTATCTAACATTATTTTATCCTTAGATTGGGATGTACCCATTATCAACAAAGTTAAGGATCCACTTTGTAAAATGCAAATAGGTTCAAGCAAATTATGGGACATGACGTGTGATTCTGGGGCTCCTATAACTACCATTTCAGATAAATTTTTCTACTAACATTGGGGTGCAGGTGAAACATTTTTTTAAAAATCGACCTACATTAAAAAGCTTATGGAGAATGAGATATAGCGATAGTGGGTTTCTTTGTCGATTAAATAATGTGCCTAGGAAGAAAAACGACAACAAACATTTGCACAGATATCAAAGGAAGACACATGGTTGGATGACAAGGCTTAGTCAAGTTGGGTTTGATGCTAGTACCTGGTGCTGATCCGCCTATTAGAATTGCAAATGTTCCCATTTCAAGTATTGTCATGAAGGATGTTCATAACTGAAAAGAAATTTTGAAAGCTTTTCAGGAAGTTTTTCATGGGAAAATGGGACATATAAAGAAATACACCTGTGCTGTAAAGTTGAAGAAAAATGCAGCCCTGGTATGTCACAAAGTGAGACCAATTCCTTTGAGTGTTAGGTATGAATTAAAGTCCCTGTCGAATAATATGGTAGCTGAAGTCATTATTAATGTAACTGACTCATCAGAATGGGTAAGCCTTATAGTTATTGTGAGAAAAAAAGATGGGGACATCAGGTTATGTGCAAACTTGAGGCGCCTTAATAAAAACATTATGGTGGATTACCACCCTCTTCCACAGGTACAGGATCTACTAACCAACATTGGTGATTCAAAATTTTTCACATTACTTGATCTAAAATCAGCATATCACCAAACACCCTTGGAGGAAAAATGCCAAGATTTAACAGTGTTTGTTACCCCATTTGTTCCATACACATTTTACAGACTACCATTCGGCTTAGCCTCTGTGGGTAGCGCTTTTCAGAATCTAATGGACACTATGCTTGAAAGCATTTGTGGAGCCCAGGCTTTTCAGGACGATGTTTTAATACATGCACAAATATTGGAAGAACATGATTCACTCCTGAGAAAAGTTTTAGAAAAATTTAAGGAAAATGGTATTACTCTTCGTGGAGGGAAATGTACATTTCTGGAAGAAAAGGTTAACTAGGTAATTCTATTGGACTTAATGATATTTCACCAACATTTTCCCTAATTAGAGCATTGGAGGATGCTGAACCACTTTGTGATAATTACATTCTATACTAATTTCTGGGCTTAAGTAAATATTATTCACGTTTTGTGCAGGGCAATGCGTATATTGTACGACCAATGCGCAATTTGTGAAAGAAGGATATGAAATTCATCTGGTCTGATGATGTTCAAGAGGCATTTGATAAGGTAAAAAAAATAGTTGTGTCTCTTCCTACATTATCTCCATTTGTTGTTGGATGCAAATGTATCATAACTGTAGATGCTAAGCAGATTGGTGTATGGACTGTGTTTTTTGTAAAATCTCACATACAAAAGAAAACACTATCACATTTGGCTCTCGTTCACTTTCTGAAAGTGAATCTCACTATAGCACAATTGGGCGAAAGGCATTGGCATGTTGCTGGACTTTAGAACCTTTCAAAACATACCTATGGGGTTCAGCCTTTGACTTATTCACTGATCAGAATCCACTTATTCATCCCTTAAATGGAAATGGGTCGGGAAAGACGTCTTCCAGATGGGTCAGGTTATTATCTAAACCACAAGGCTACAATTTTACAGTGAAGTATATCCTGGGGGAAGAAATGTTAGAGCAGACCCTCTGTCCAGGCGTCCAGTGGAGAATGGAGGTGACAATATGCTAGAAGAGGATGAATTGTTTTGGTGCAAGACATTGTTGAGAATAAGGGAATCTTAACACATCAACAGTGGTTGGAAGAGTGTAAACAAGATCCTATTTATCAAGCAGGGATAAATTCTATGAAAAATGGTTGGTCAAAAGAGAAAATTGTCATGCATTATTGAGACCATACATACAGGTGTGTGAGGAACTTGCAGTGGTTCAAGCTGTTTTTATTAAGGAATAATGTATGTGTGCTTCCAAATGCTTTAAGAAATATCTTGATTCAAGAAGTACATAGAGGTCATTTGGGAGTCAGTATCACTTCAAAAAATCTTAAACCGTTTTATTGGTGGCCTGCAATGGAAATGCAAGTTGCCATATCTATTGATGAGTGTACTACTTGTCCTGTTTCAGACAAATATTGGGAGTTTGCTGAATCGCATATTCAATAAGTCTGTTACCTTGTGAAGAAAGGCAGAGGGTTGCTCTTGATTTTGCAGGCCCACTTGAGCTACTTCCTTTCAGCAAAAGATACAGTAGTCTTTATTGACTACTTTCCTAAACAGGTGCATTTTGATTTCACAAGTGCACCAAGTACTGATTCAGTTATTACAGTTTTGAAGATCGTTTTCAGTATTGATGGTCCACCATCTGAAATATCGTGGAACATATTTTATTTCTTTACACATGAAAAAATGTATTGAAGAACAATACAAAAAACATAATAAGGTAAGACTATACTCACCTTTTTCAGATGGAGTAGTTGAAAGAAAGAAAACATTTTTAAAAGAAGGTATCCAAACAGCCATGTTCATAGGTTGTGATATTGAATGTTTTTTGAGGGATAAAATTTGGGATTATAATTTAACTCCAAAGAGTACCACAGAAGTATGCCCATTTGCACTGTTGAGAAAAAGGGATGCTAGAAGAAGGGGTAGCCCAGATTGGATCAAAAGGAGGGTTGGTAATGGAAGTAATAAGTGCAAAAGTTATTCCAGTTTGGCAAACAAAGTAGTATAGAAACAAAATATAACCAAAAACAAATTTGACAACAAACATCATGTGATACATTTTAATGTTTGTGATTGGGTGTTAACAAGAATTCCTTTTAAAATTAGAAAAGGAGAATTCTAAATGTCTAGACTGCTCCACATTGAAAAAATATCCAAAGGGGCAGTGTTATTAGCTGGCAAAGGATGGAAAAGCAAGAGGGATGTCATTAAAGTCACTCCGGTGCAAGCTGCTACAATAAAATCAGCAAAAGATAGCAAAGCAGTGCATGAATTAAATCCAAGCTTTTGGTGTGTCCCTTCAATGATTAATACACCCACTTCTATTGTCAATTATTATGAAAATGAACTACATGATAGTGGAAATTATATTTCTGTAAACCTAAATAATAACACTACCAGGGAAGTGAATGTTGAGCATTGAGATGATGAGGACATGGGACCTACTATGTGCACTTTAGTATCTACTAATGTAACAAGTGGTGGTAGGTGTCCTTTAGTTAGATACCAACAAATGTGGGAATGCCTTCAAAATGCAAAGATTATTATCTGCACTAAATTAGTTTGAAAGCATCTAAAATGCAGTTTTAATCTGTTTCATCAATATTGTTATTATCATATCTGTATATGTGTGTGAATATATATATATATATATATTTTGTTAGGTTTTGTCAAAAAAGGGAAGGTGTTGTATTTAGTACATGCAGTACAGTATACTTTAAAGATAAAATCCACTACTGAATGTGGAATCCATTTGTATTCTGAATTTGTTATGATGCATATGTCTTTGTTTGAAGTGAGTTATCCATGCTCGCATGAGTACTGCACTGCGGTTGGACTACCGGTCCAACAGCAGAGGCCGCAGACACACTTGTTGTGAGCTTCACATTGATTTCTACTGGAACTAAAGAAATAAAAGTATAAGTTTTGCACAGCCTACCTCAGATTGTCATTTCCTTCACCCCCATAGGCCACGACGGTCCGTGCTCAGCATCATGCTGCCACTCATACCAGGGATGGAAAGACTCCGAGGTCCGCCTGTGAGACCCCTTCAGACGATACCCTGCTGGCCTGTTTCAATGATCCTGGTGCAGGGCTGTGCTGCTGGCTTTGGAGACTTAGGCCCTCATTACAACCCTGGCGGTAAATCCCGCTTACCGCTGTGACAACGGCCGCCAACATACCGTGCCCGCGGTGGTATTCCGCTACGGGTATTATGATCCACACAGAGAATCCGCCACAATACAGACACCCACATAAGTCCTCCAGACCAAAGATCAGTGATAAACTGGCGATAGCAAAACCCACATCATCACACCAACAGGAATATGCCCTCGGGGATGGCCTGAGTGCTGCATGTGAGGTGGTCAGTGTATGTGCGTCAGGGCATGGGTGGGAACTGGGGGGCAATGACTATGACGGTCCGGACGGGTGAGTAATTAAATTTGTTTGCTCTCTTTACTCTCTAGGTCAGTGCCCACCAGAAGAAGGGTATTTGGCGTGCCATCGTCAAGGAGGTGCGGACCCTGGTGGTCTATCACAGACGGAGCACCCACTGCCGCAAGCGATGGGAGTACCTGCGCCGCTGGAGCAAGAAGACGGCGGAGGCCCAGCTGGGGCTGGCATCCCAACGTGGAAGGGATGCCCGTTGCACCATGACCCCCCTGATGTTCCGCATCCTGGCGGTGGCCTATCCAGAGTTGGATGGGCGCTTGAGGGCATCATAGCAGCCACAAGGGGGTGAGTACAGTTTCAGAAAGCTGACTCTGCATGGTTTAGGAACTAGCTGGGTGGGGGGTGTGGGCTATGGGTGCCCCTAGGCCAGGGCGATCATGCCAGGGTAGGTCCCTTGTTTGCAGGCTCTGAAGTACCCCTAGCCTATTGGTACAATTGGGCAGCTACTGGTGTGCAGGGTCCTGAGGGTGTCAGGTGTGCATGTGCCCCATTGTACCCCATGGCATTGTAAGGCATTGTACCCCATGGGCTGGTGACTACCATAGTGTCTGATTGGGCAAGGCCTAGTGCATAGGGCAGCTCCATGTGTGTTGTGTCTGCCAACGGTAGTGGTGTTGCTGGCATTGACCATGTGTGTCTTCTGTCCCCCCCTTCTAGTGTTGTCACCCTGTCCTTGTGTGCATTAGCATCATCTGGCGGAGGAGCTGAGGCACCAGCGACTGAGGGAGCTGGATCCCACATGGCCCATGAGGGTGAATCCACGAAGGGTGAAGGCACAAGTGGGACAGAGGGCGAGTGGAGCTCCACGATGGGGACAGTAGGGGATACCAGTGGCAGCGACTCCTCCTCTGATGGAAGCTCACTGCCAGTGGTGGACACCTGTGTGCACACCCAAACAACAGGTACAGCCGCCACCCCCCTACCAGCACCGCCCTCCCAGCAGCCCCTCAGCATGTTTCCCGTGCCTGCTCACCCAGGAGGGTGGGCATCTCCTTCGCCCCAGGCACCTCAGGCCCTGCCCCAGTCAGCCCTGCTGTCATCAGTGAGGAGGCTATTGACCTCCTGAGATCCCTCATTGTTGGGCAGTCAACCATTCTGAATGCCATCCAGGGTGTCGAGAGGCATTTGCAGCAAACAAATGCATACCTGGAGGGCATTCATTCTGGTGTGGCGGCCCAAGAGAGAGCATTTCAGGCTCTGGCCTCAGCACTGATGGCAGCCATTGTCCCTGTGTCCAGCCTCCCCCCTCCAACTTCCACTACCCCGACCCAATCCCCTCTACCTCACCCTATCCCAAGCACACCATCAGACCAGCATGCACACACATCAACACACAAAAGTGTCTCAGGAAAACATAAGCACCACACATCATCACACAGACACTCACACAAGCACCATACCCATGCACACATACCAACATCCACTTCCTCCACTGTGTTCACCCCTCCTCCACATCCTCCACCTCCCTCCCTGTCTCCATTTACACCTGCATGCACTACATCATCAGCCACTGCCTCCATCACCAGCACGCCCATCACAACACACCGCTCACGAGCAATCACAACCCCCACAACCATGCACAGGTCCCCTGTGTCCTCTCTCAGTGTGTCTGTGAGCCCTCCTCCCAAAGTACATAAACACAGGCACACACCCACTCAACAGCCATCCACCTCACAACAGCCTCCAGCCCATGCACCTTCACCCAAATTCAGCAGACGTACACCTCCTACAACCACTACCTCTTCCTCCACTCCCACACCCCCTCCATCTTCCCGTCCCAGTGTGTCTAAAAACCTTTTCCTAGCTAACGTTAACGTCTTCCCTACACCTCCCCCATCCTTCTCCAAGGGCCAGGATGTCTAGATCCCAGCCCAGCACCTCAGCCACCAAATCTGCGTCTACTGTGATCCCTGCAAGTCCGGGTGGATCAAAGGGGGCACCCGTCAGAGCTGCCAGTGTGCCACCTACAGATGTGAAGGACTACCCAATTTCGCCACCTGCCAAGGTCAAGAAGGGGCCGGCATCCAGCAGGGGAAAGTCGCACCACCCACCCAGCAAGGCCTCATCCAAACACAAAGAAGACAGTGCCAAGGTCCCAGCAGCGACTGCCACGGTGGGGAAGGGACACAAGACAAAGGGCAAGTCACCTCTGGGCACGATGCCTCCTGGTGAGGAGCTGATGACCACCATTTCGTCAGAGATGGCAGCGACCTGTACCACGGTCACCACTGCCACAACGACTGCCACCTGCAGCGCCACCTGCACCGCCACCGCACCGCCGCTGCCACACATCAGTCTGCAGCATCCTCCCCAAGGATCAGCCATCCGAGGCTGCCGGAGACGGTCTGGTGTCTCCCTCCACCACTACAGACACCTGCACCACGGGCAGCACCGGCAGCATCTCTGTCGCAGGCACCGCCGCAGCCACCGCCGCAGCCACTGCCACCTGCACCACCATCTGCACCGCCACGTGCCCAGCCAGTGCCACTATATCAGACGTCATCAGCATCCCCAGTGAGCAGCCGTCCGAGGCTGCAGGTGACGTCCTGGACCCTGGACAGGCCACTTGAGGCACCACCGCCAGCACTGGCAATACCAGCAGTTTGCAGCATAAGTCACGGCAGGATGGAGTGTGGCCCTGCCTCCATGGAGTATCATGCTACCTGTTCCATGTACATCTCATGGCTCAGACACCCAGGTGAGAGGATGTTAACTGCCACACCCCAAGTGCTGCATCACTGGGCTCAAGGTCCTCTCCAGAACCAGTGGAGAGATGCATCCCCTCCCCCTATCCTTGGCAGGATCAAGCACTCTGGGCACAATGCCCCCTCCAGAACCAGTGGAAGACGCCATCCACTAGAGAGACTGTGGCTTTGCACGCCCCAGGACCAAGCAGTGGGCAAACCACCCACTAGAGAGACTGTGGCTTTGCACTCCCCATGACCAAGCAGTGGGCAAACTATCCACTAGAAAGACTGTGGCTTTACACTCCCCAGGACCAAGCAGTGGGCAAACCACCCACTTGAGAGACTGTGGCTTTTCACTCCCAAGGACCAAACAGTGGGCAAACCACCCACTTGAGAGACTGTGGCTTTGCACTCCCCAGGACCAGTCAGTGGGCATGGAGCCCCCTCAAGGGGCAGTGGCGTGGTACCATCTTCCAGTTGAGTTGCCACCCCTTCCCCCTGAGGTGCCTATGTTTTTCCACCTGATGCCCCTGCAGTGTTGTCTCCGTTTTGAGGCAGGTGTCATGTGTGGGCTTCGCCCATGCTTTTTGGGACCACTGGTCCACGGACATTTACAAGAGACAGTGTACGGCCTTGTGTATATAATGTAAAATTTTGTATATACTGATTATTTAAAATTCTATTGCTATATCTGAATGTTCCAATATAACACTGGTTAGACTCATTTCCTTTTGTCCTTGCGTTCTTCCAGGGGGTGACGGGGTGTATCAATAATGTTGCCGGATGTGTTAGTGTGTTTGTTGTTGTGACTGGAGGTGTTGCGTACCGCGTGTGTGTGTCACTCTCTTTTGCCTCCCCTCTCCCCTGTGTGCTAGGTGCATTACTTACCATTGTCGCCGCCGCCGACTTCTTTCTATTTCCTTGTATATGAGAAGATACACTAACATGGGGAGGATCTGCAATTCGGGTTCCATGGCGTCCTGGTTCTTCATGAGTGTCGAAAGGTGAGTGGTTCCCCTTCGATGTACTGTTTCTGCCATGGTTTTGATGTCGTTGGTACCGCCCCGGAAAAGCTGTCGGATTGGCTTCTCATAATAGGGTGGGCGGTACATTGTCCTCCGCCTGTCTGTTGGTGGTGACAGCCGCGGTGTTTGTTGCTACTGCCCTGGTGGTCGGAGTGTTAAAGTGGCTGTCTATGTTGGCGGTTTCCACCGTGGTCGTAATCCCATTTTTTTTACTGCCGGCCTGTTGGCGGTGTTACTGCTGCTTTAACACTGATTACCAGGGTTGTAATGAGGGCCTTAATACCTAGTCCCACACCTCAGGCCTCAGAGGTGGTGGTGCTCCTGCAATTGGTGGTGAAGCAACCAACACCTCTGCCCAATAACTGTCTTGCCACTGGACTGCCAGCTTATGTAATGCCTGGTTTGATCCAGAGACTAACCAGCGAGGACCTAGAGCAGGGTAGCACTGTGCACCCTAACAGAACAGAGGCCAGGGCCCACCCTGACATTATGAAGGCCAGGGCCAACCCGAAGGGCAGAGAGGCACCTACATCTGCCTGCAGACTAACTGTACATTTCTCCTGGCTCCCAGAACCCACTGCAGTGAACAGGCCCATTTGTTTCTATGAGTTACTCCCCCTGAGCAACTGAAGAGAGTCTGGAGCTGCAGCTTGAGAGTGCTCCAGGTCTGGTTGGGCCCTGGGGTCTGACGATTGCACCATTGGTAGTTTCAGCTGCAGAGCCATGGAGACTCCCAGGAACACGGAGGCCCACCATGGACGGTACTGGCCAATCACATGAGTACCCAGGTGCACCTGCCTGGGGGGCTTTAACTGCCACTGTCTCTTTTAAGGGGCTGATCAAGACTTTATCAGACGTTTCAAGTGAAGCTACCCCCTCATGAACCCTGGCCACTACTTTTAGCATACCTATGGCTGTTTGCTTGCAGGGGTGCCAACAGAATGTGAATTGCTGCCCAAGGCCCTCCTTCCCCATGATAGCTCATGCAGGACACTGGCACATTCCAGATCATGATCTAAACATCGACTGAGACCACACTGGGAAGACTGGTGGGAATTAAGAGGAGTGAGCTGCCGGACACCTATGGGCTCTTTGACACATTATGATGGTACAACATAAACGCTCCAAGTCTGGTGAGCTCCTGCGGGCACGCCCCATGAGGCACGCTCCCCACAATCCAGGGCACTCTTCAGTGCGGACCATGTGGTGCCAACGCTAACTCCAAATTCATGAAATGTCTTACAGCCAAGCAGAGCTTGAAGATGAGGCTGGAGCCGAAGTTAGACACTCTGAATAATGATATGGGGCTTATCCGAGACAAATGCAACAAACTGAAGAAGAAGGTGGTTGCACAGCAAACAATCATATCGAACCACAACCTGCAGTCTCCACAACACAGACACATGTCTTGGCACTCCAATGGGAAGCAGAAATACTGCAGTGCAGGGCAGATGATGCAGAGAGACGATCACGCCACAAAAACACCTGGGTAGTAGGACTGCCGGAGAAGGTGGAGGGGCCGAGCATGGATCTCTTCATTGATCAATGGCTGGCACAGTGTTAGGAGGGTAAACATCCACCTTCTCTGTGGAAAGGGACCATTGAGTGCCAGCCCTCCTCATGCCCCACCAAGACACCCCCACATCAGTGGTAGCGTGACTTTTCTATTATTGTGACAGTGACAATATCCTTCAGTTTGCCTGCACCAAGGGTCCCTAGCAGGTGGACAACTGGGCAGTTTTCCTAGATTACACAATAGAGGTACAGAAGCATACAGCCTCACACTATTCAGTGAAGGTCCTCGAAGGTGACAGGATCAACATCTTTCAATCATTATAGGAGGCGTGGGAGTGGCTGGAGTCCAAAGGAGAACATCCGCCAGCAGACTAATTCAAACTTGATGTGGGATGGAGTACACTGAGGAGCAGAGGTACATCGGCCTACAAGTTGTGAGCCAGCCAGAGCAAGTGGCTCATAAGCATGCACAGATGGTGGCGGAATTGGAGAGGTCAGTCTCTCTGGGGTCTGGCTGTGGTGGCCTGAGCAGTGCTGGGACACCTTCGATGTTCGGCTCCATCCCAGATGAGATACCAGAGGTCCTATTGGGGAGGGGGGTCTCCAGATCACCCAGATGACAGATGAACTCCTATAATGCCTCAACCTCTATTGTATCTTTTCTACTGAGACCACTGGAAATATGATACTGTTGACTTTGATGGTTGTATGGTAACACCTGTGGGTACACCGGAAGGATGGAAAGGTTGGGAAGGCCTTACATGTGGTAAGGTGCCAGGTACTCACAGACCACTCTAAATGTTCTTTGCTATTGCCATGCATTAACCCATATTATCTACAGGACTACTTTTACTGTCTGCTATGTTTTGCAAAGTTTGTGTCCTGTTGTTGCTTTATTGCGTGATGGCCTGGGGAGGGGAGTCAGAGGAATTGTTCAATTTGCCCCCATGTGTGTGGGGTTAAGAGCAGTAGCTCACCCCCTCCACTCTGGAGCCCATTGAGACAGTAACCATATAGACACAGCATGACCCAACATAACTGTGGAGGTGAGAGGCATGGAGTGCACATTAAAAACCACAGGGTCTATTCCTGCCTTCGAAGAGGGAACACACCTATTAGAGGTGGCACTTATCAAATTCCATCGATACTGGAGGGGCAGCGTTTTCAGTATGTCCTTCTTGGTCATCGCTAGGTGAGTGTTGGTGTGGGTGGACTGGGCGTCCCCTTCACTGTCGCTCTCTCCAAGACAGGTCTGAGAGTTATTTTGTGGTTGTGTGAGAACACTTGATGGGGTCCTACTGACATTGGTCACAATATGTGCCCAAACCCAGGTCAGGGAGGCATTTCTGCACCCTGATGCCCATGCTACTGGCAGACCCTGTAGACTGCACTCTCTCGTGTAGGAACTTTAAATACGAACTTTAATAGGGTCATGGACATAATGTCCAAAAGATCTAGTCCCCCACTACTAGGGGCACAGACGGGCCTGGTCTCTTCACTTGCAGTCACAGGCACACAAGTTGCAGGTTGGAGAACTCTGGAGATTAATACACACCACAGGCAGGGAATACTCCCACTAGTCATCAGTACACACACTACACCAGATTGGACATGATGTTTGGCTCCCTGCCCTTATCTCACAGGGGGCACAGGCGGAATACTTGCAGTGTACCATATTGGACCATAACCCTTTGCTGATTACACTCCAGTGGGGTAGGCCCAGGCAAAAGATCCCTACTTGGTGCCTACCTACACCTGCACTGAATGATGCAGGATTCACTGCCCATAATGGAGATGGCATAGAGCACTAGTTTCAGGAAAATGAGGGGACCACCTCAGGGGCACTAACTGAATGGGATAAGTTCAAAGTGGTCAAGAGAGTGTACAGGGTTCAAAGGGGCCTAACATTAGATGTGCCCGTGATGGAGGACTGCATCAGATCCCTTGAAAGGGATGGTTTGGTTGACCAGGCAAGTCGCTAGCAGTTGACCGACTTACAGACAGACTACAGAGCGCAGCTAGGCAGACCGTCTCAAGTTGGCCACAAGACATATCTCCAAGGGCTGCACGAATAGGGGGATGCAGCTGACCTCCAGCTGACTTGACTCAGAGCAGAATCATTGAGTGGCTCGGGACGCATAGTGAATTCACAGACTGAGATCAATGCAGTCTTTGAGAACTACTACGAGGGGCTCTACGTAGGGAATTTGGAGATATCAGCAGATGCAGCTAATGTGTACTTAACGCAGTTTGACTGCCTGCAGAGACAAGAACTGGATAGCACATTGTCCTTGGAAGAAGTAAAAGATGCGTTTGCAAGGATGGCACATGGGAAGGTATCGGGCACTGATGGGTTCCCAGTTGAATTTTACACCTATTATAGGGCCATAGTGGCGCCCAAGTTGCTCAAAATTTGTGAACAAGCTCTGACCTGTTAGCATCTCCCACCTTCCATGAGAGTGGCCATGATAATTGTACTCCCTAAATCTGTCCAGGAACCCCTGAACATGACGTCCTATCATCCCTTATCATAGCTCAAGTTAGACTACAAAATGCTCTCTAAGATCTTGGCCACTTGCCTGACAGGGTTAATGGGAACGCTGATACATCCTGATCAGAATGGTTTCATACCGGGGAGAAACAGGTTCCTCAACCTTAGAAGCCTCTTTCACACCATGGACTGGGTGGGAGGTGGAGGGATGGGTGGCATCTCTGGATGTGGAGAAGACATTTGCCATTCTCAGGTGGTCTTAGCTCATGGTGGTTTGCAAGAGGGTTGGGGAAGAAATCCGCTCTGCTGGCGGAGTTCGCAGAGTTTTTTCATCTCCGTGCGGAGCTCAGAGTTCCGAACAACTCTAAAAAGTGATGCAGAGCAGAGTTTTTCCACTCAGGTGGCTTGCCATCTTTAAGTTGGTGAACAAGAGAAATCACTAAGTTGGCAAGCATGAATGAGATTTCTGAATGTGGGCGGACTCCGCAGGCTGCTAACGTTTGTGCTGAGAAAGCTGCTTCTCGCATTGAGGAACCTGCAGCATAAGTAGAAAATCTACTCTGGTACTCCACATGATGCCATTCATACTGATTTTACAACATGGGAGAAACTCCTGCCACTGAAAATCAGCACAAACAGCATGACTTACCCAAACTCCGCAGCTCGTGGAACTCCGCATAGCATGGTGGAGTTATTTAGGCACTTTGCGAAGTTCCGCTTAGCCGAACCTTGCCTAGTTTTGAGGCACATGGCCATGAGCCCTTTTTTCTCAGGTGGGCAATGCTGCTGTACAACAACCCCATGGCACAGGTACGCCCAGGGAGAGTGATATCAGATCCATTTCCCATTGACAGGTGGACCCTATTGTCCCCACTCTTAATCAGACTGACAATGGAACCACTGGCATTTTTGCTGAGAGAGCAGGCAGAACAGCAGGGTCTAGCAGTACAAGAGCAGCCACAGATCCTTTCCCTTCATGCAGACAATGCACTTGTATATCTGAGAGGGGATCTCACCATACTGCTGGAAGTCATGGCTGTACTAGAGGACTTTGGGAGTGTGTCATGTCTCATTAATTGGGATAAGTCCTGCTTGTTCTCCTTGACGCCACTGTCAGACACTCGAAGGGGGTATTGCTGGTCACTGGGCTGCCCTGGCAGTTTGACATTATACAATACCTGTGGGGTTCAAGTATATCATGAGAAGGCTGCTTTGCTGGAGGGTAACCTGGATAAGGCGCTGGCATCCATTCATCAGTGGCTTCCCTTCTGGAACAGTTTACTGCTGTCACCAATGGGCGGGCAGGATTGAGGTTTCTAAAATGTTGGTCCTACCAAGACTATTATAATTCTTTGTGGCCATTTCGGTGTCCTGAGGAAGTCCTTCTTTAGGGGCCTACAAAGTCTGTTGACACAACTAATATGGGACAACAAAAAGTGAAGAGTCGCTATAAATAAGCTTTAAGCACCACTGGACAAGGGTGGCTTATTGGCCCCGCACTTTGAGCTGTGCTATGCAGTGGCCCATCTGCAGTGGCCTATGACATGGCTGGCCCGAACACTCCAGAAGGAACATTTGCATGTGTTACACTCATTAGGTGGGCAACCACTTCTCCCTTGACTACTGGATGTCACACCCACCAGGATCCCAGATGGTATACTGTTGCAGGTCGCTATACGACCCTGAAGCTGTTAAATCGGTGGTGGAATGTGGACCACACCCTACGCCCCAGCCTCCCATTATGGGCAATGGCAGAATGTTCTGGCTTACGAGCAGCACATAGGACTCAGGATTGGGAGAAAGCTGGGATTTGCACTTGGGTGGACATGATGACTGATGAGGGACTGCATACATTTTAGGTATTGACATTGGAATATTGGCTGAGACCGGAGAGGTTCCTGATCTACTCTGTTCTTGGAGGAGTGATGAGGACGTGGGAGGATGTGGGGCCCTGACACAGAATGACCCCCACTGGGGGGCCCATTACACGTGATGCTGACAGTGGGGGGGCTGCTCTGGAGCTATCACCTACCGCTATGCTGCACTGCAACATCACTTCGCCAGGGAGACTGTCACACTGAGAAGCTGGTGGTGGAATGCATTGGCCATCGACACCCCGGACAAGGTTGGTCCTGTTGTCTCCAAGCAAGCATGCAGGTGATGCGGAATGCAAGGTTTTGACTGATCTAGTTCCAATACCTACACCAAGCTTATTTGACTCTAAAAAGGATTGGGCAAATGTACCCAGGGTGACGGATAGGTGCCTCAAGTGTGGGGCAGTGGAGGCAGGTGTTATACACGTGATATGCTTGTTGGGTACGGTGTTGATTCCCTTTTGGCAGCAAGTTACTTGAGAAATGACAGAGATAACAGGCTGTTTGTTCCCCCCAGACCCTCTACAGTGTATCCTTGATGTAGGGACCATCACAAAAAAAATGAGGGGCATGATACGATTCCAGAATGCGGCACTGATCTTAGCAATCCGCTGCATCATGATGGCGTGGAAATCATTCGTAGCACCTCTGCTTCACAGACGGCGTGCTGAACTGTGCAAATGAGCAGCGACAATATTGGCTGTACACAGAAGTTTACACACTAGGGGACGAGGTGGAAAATCCTTTACACCACTAGGACTTACTTGGAAAAACTGGAGGTACACTTGGATGACCGTCCCCAGTGACACTGTAGAGCTGTGATGTACATAACTGGACAACTGGATGGGGGTGACACTCACCACATCCAACCAAATGTTTAGCGCTGAGATACAGGGGTGGGAGGACATGTAGAACAGGGGGTATTGTGTAATATATTACTGGAAGAGACAGACAAAAGGTCATATTATTTATTGATATCTGACTAGGACACCATACGAGACCTGGAGGATGATTGAGGGGGTTGAAGAGGAGTGGTGCAGGACTAAACATGCACACTCATGATAATGGTTGTTTTCTCCCTGTTATTTACTGTACCATGCATGCTGATTTATGACACTGTACTGACTTCTGTCCTCCACCACACAGTGTTATTATATATGTGGAATGTGGACCTGTTTAATGTATGAAAACCCAATAAACACATTTAACAAAAAAATGAGACTATGAATGCTTTCTATGCACGCTTACCTGGCCTGGCATGCACAGGAAAGTGTGCAAGTGTTGGTGAAGCATTGTCAGCCCAAATCATTCAGGGTACCACTCAACTGCCATAAGGAAAAACATTCTAAGAACAGCAAGGATCCCTCTAACCACCATGCTGGCACTATGGCAGACACACAAACGAGAAAATGCTTTAGATGCATATATCTAGATGTCTCTAACAGGGAAAAGCATCACAACAGAACAGAGTAAACTCAGTAGTGAGGCCCATGTCATTCCCAAGACGTTGTTAACTAGGAATATGGGTACTTTCTTAATCTTCAACACTGAGGGCATTATTGTGCTGGCAAAGGCAAAACTGGCTCTTCATGTGGAAAAGCCAATCATTTTACAAAGGTCTGTCTATCAGTGAAGTCAGCATGACTGACAATAGAAAACCTACTAGAGAAGTCTACAGTGAGACAGCTGGACACCAGAAAAAGTAACGGAGGATTTGGATGCAACGATATCCTCTGAAATGGAACAAGTCAGCCATCAACATCCCAGTGCTGCTGAAAAAGAATTCACAATCCAGATATGAACTGTATATTCATGGGTATCCTATGACTAGTCTCATATACTCTTGAGCCACAGACGGTGCTTGCTTATAGGGTGTAACAATAAAGTGCTGCACTGACATTAGAAGAGTTCAAGGATATATTATGTGGTATTGGCTGTCGTAAGGGGAAATCAGTAAATCATAGACCCCACAGTTCAACCAGTACCCTTTGGCCATATATGGATCCTGTTCCATGTCCACTTGCAGGTGCACTAAAGTTTTGAGAAGTTGTAGGCTGTTGGAATCATAGAGAAAATGGATTGACCCATTCCATGGGTATTAACCATCATTGTAGCAAGGCACCTGAAACAGCTTGGAGCGTTCCCATTTGCATGATCATGAGAATACTGAACAAAGCCATACGTCGACAGCACCATATGACACCCTCTGTAAATGACATCATCACCTGCCCCATGAGTATACTGGTTTAGTTCAAGTGTCAGCACCACATGACACCCTCTGTAAATGACATCATCACCTGCCCCATGAGTATACTGGTTTAGTTCAAGTGTCATTACATCAAAGTGGTTACATCAGTAGTCTTTACATCACAGGGAAGTAAGTTTTAAGTGATATAAAGTTATACATCTGTCATTTACAAATAACTGGTGAATCCAGTGAATTTTCCTCATTCTAAAGTTTCTTTCTAAATATAAATTAAAATCTTAGTATCTTCCTCACCTACACCTCTACTTTATCCTTTGCTTTTTTTCAGCAAATTTCTATGTTTTTTTAATGCAAAGTAATATTTTATGATAATACAT
This sequence comes from Pleurodeles waltl, assembly GCF_031143425.1. Lineage (NCBI taxonomy): Eukaryota > Metazoa > Chordata > Amphibia > Caudata > Salamandridae > Pleurodeles > Pleurodeles waltl. The sequence goes on from NC_090449.1 coordinate 982,270,343, forward strand.
TTGTGGGCAATCCCTCAATGAGCATAGCCGAAGAGGGTGGGGGGATTGATTGGCTGCAGGCCCTGGTAGCATATGTGGGTGTCAGTTGGCCAACATTTTCTTTTCTTTATGTTTTTTTAATAGTTCTACAGGACTCCAGCAGGAGCCACAAGGAACTACAGGGGCCACACTAGGTCACATGTGCTGCAACAGGACCATGATTGTGCAAAATAAATATCTGTTCTTTTTTTAGGGTTGAGCATAACTCACATAATTCCATGCAGCATGTATTCCACAAGATTATGGCTAAATTACGCTAGAAGAGCAATTCTGCATTTAGTAATAATTTGGCATCAAAGAGTAACACATAATTATCTAAATTACTTAAATTACTTTGGTGTAATTGAAATTTTGTCCAAGCATATCTTTTTCTTTCTTTCTCAATTTTACTGCAGATTAATGGAGGATTTGTGGATCTGCAGAACCACTGTTGTTGTTGCTGTTTTTTTTTTTTTTAAAGAAAGCACGGGCTCCCACTTCTTTTTTTATTAAAAAACAAAAACGGGGTGAACCATGGTGCAGAAGGGGTGGTGTGATATATTTTTAAAAGGGAGAGGGCATAAAGCACTCTCCTAGGCCATTATTAGGCCCTGGTGACCCCATCTCCAAAGTTAAGGTATGGTCAGCCCTTATCCCCAAGCCTTGGCATGGTCCGGGGATCCATCCCAGGGGCAGGCTCAATGACTGTGTTTCAGCGAACAAATACCACAGGACTTCATTGTTTCCCTGCCTACAAAAGTGTGGGCACGGAAATATTCTGTGCTCCCACCAGACAGGAGCCGAAAGGCTCTGGGCAGATGGGAGCACAAATGGAATGGGGCTGCTTGCAGGAACCGAAGAGACTGCATGGGCCCTAGGGCTCCCGCTACATCCCACAACAGAAATTACAGCTGTGGGTCTCCTGGGTAGGACTGGAACACCCACAAAATATGTAAACAAAAAATTTAAAAAGAAGAAGAAATGAGAGGTGTAAGAAATGTGGTTGTTGGTTGACTGAGGTGTGAGCCCTGGCCAAGCAACAACAGCAATCCTTGTCAGGGTGAGGCACAAACCAACCCTAAATAAACCTGTGCTCAGTCCTCTGGTAGCTTGGCACCAAGCAATCAGGCTTAACCTAGGGGCAATGTGTACATTATTTGTGCAACACTTCAAACAGAAATAAAGTGACAAACACCACACAAAAGGATCCCACACTAAGTTAGAAAATAGAAAACAATTTAATAAATATACAACAAAAAATCCAATTAGTAGAAATGGAGAAAATCAAGTGTAAAGATGTCAGTGACAAATAGTGCCAAAAAGCGTGAAATGCCAACTGGGGATATCTGGTTATGCCGGACTGAGACAAAGTCATAAGTTCAGCTAGCGGGACCCAGTTAAAACTGCTGAACAAAGTACCATAAATCCTAGTTTGGAGAGGGTTACGAGGTTCGATGTCGAAGATGAGTTGTGCAGCAGGAGCAATGCATTGGTTCCCAAGGCACGGCAAGGCTGAGAAGCATGGCCCTTTGTTGTATGTCGATGAGGATTTGCAATGTGAAGTCTGGCATTGAGGATGAGTCGCACAGTCAAAATGATGCATCGGTTCCAAAGAGCTGCGAGGCTCTGATGTGGAGTCAGGCATCACCATTGAGGCTGCCATCGATGAGGGATGTGGGGAACTGCACAGAGGATGCATAGCGCAGCGGCAGGTCCGAAGAGGCTGCAGAAGCAATGCAGGTCTTTGCAACAGTTCCAATCCATGCTGCAGAGACAATGTGTCAGTTCTACTTGAGGTTATGCTGCAGAGGAGATGTGTCATTGCCACTGGATCCACAGAGACTGGCAGAGCTCCTTAAGCTCACTTCCAAGGGTTTAGGACTGGAGTAGCACCACTTGGCAGAGCAAACTGACAGATTGCTGAGTCAGGTGCAGGTGCAAGGTTGTTGGAAGCCTGTTGTGTCCCTGAGGCTTCAGATCAGGGGACCAGCCAAGTAGCCCTTGGGGTCACTCTGGGGTTCTGCGCTCCAAAGATGCAGGTCCAGTCCTTCTCACACAGGCAAGAGGGGAGCAGGAAGCAGGTCAGCAAAACAGGGCAGAAATCCTTCAGAGTAGTAATCCTTTCAGCAGCATGGCAGTCCTTCTTCCTGGCAGAATATTCACAGGTCCAGAAGTGTACTTATGAGTTGGTGTCTGCGATCCAGTATTTATACCCAATTCTGTCTTTGAAGTGAGGAGAAGCTTCCAGAGGCACACCTTTGAACTGAACAGGTGTCCTGCCTTTGTGGCCCTAGCTCCAGAATATCTATAGGGGTATGCAGTCCTTGTGTGGTGCCTATTCAAGTGTAAGTGGGGCTGTGTCAAGCTCCTCCTTCACATTCTGCCAGTGATGGCCCTTCCAGGCACACCTAAGCTCCCTATTGAGTGTGGCTTTCTATGAGGAATACACAAAGCCCAGCTGTCAACTATATCCAGTAATGAGACCCAGAAACAGGCTGCAGGCACCAAATGGCTAAGGCAGGAAAATGCCAGCTTTCTAAAAGTGGCATTTTCCAAATTGTAATTTAATATCTGACTTTGTAGTAAGTTAGGATTTTTCATCACAAGTTAAAAAACACCAAACTTGAACTTCTTACTTGTTCCCATTTGGATCTTACAGCTTAGGAAATGTAATGCTACAACTCCAATGTTGTTCTATGGGAGAGGTAGCCCTTGCAGTAGTGAAAAACAAACCATTTTAATAGTTTTTCATTACTAGGACATGCAGAACTTAAAAGTACATGCTCTACTTTTTACATACATTACACATTGCCCTCTGGGCGGTCCAGGGCCTACCCTTGGGATGACTAATATGTATTAAAAAAGAAGGGTTGGGCCTGGAAAAAGGTTTATTTTGCTAGGTCAAAATGGCAGCTTAAAACAGCACACACACTGCAGTGGCAGGACTGAAGCATTTTTAAAGGGCTACTTAAGTGGATGGCACAATCTGTGCTGCAGGCCCACTGGTAGCATTTAATTTACAAGCTCTGGGCAAAGTTAGTGCCACTTTACTAGGGAGTTATAAGCAAATTTAATATACCAATTGAGTATAAGCCATGTGTTAAGGAGAGAGCACATGCAGTTTACCACTGGTTAGCAGTGGTAAAGTGTACAAAGTAATAAGGCCTTCAAAAACATATTCAGAAAAAGTAGGAGGAGGAAGGCAAAACAATTTGGGATGATGGTGCAGAAAGGGCCAATTTCAACAAGTGACCGGAGGGGGTAAGTTATTATTTATTGCTCCTAGTAACAAGCACCCTAGGATGCCCTGCAGGCCATGCATTCCCTCTCTCCTTTATAAATACAGCCACGGAGGTGGGCTCTCCAGGGGCATAAACCTAATAAGTGAAGCCCGGCCACCATTTTTTATTTTTTTTTCCAATCCCACAGAAGAGCTCCACGATCACAGCATTTTTCCAATTTTCTTTTATTTTGGCCCTGAGGGGCGTCCCTCTGGGCATCACCATGGCATGGGGCTTAAAGAGTCAGAGTATCCTTACCCTGCCCCCCTTATATCACTTTTTTTTTAAAACTTCATGACAGAGGACTAGGCTCCATAGTCCTGTAATGGCTGGCAGCAACATTTTTCTCATGTTGCCAACAGGCAATCATAGCATGTCCAAGGGAAAATAGCTCCCTGGGCAATCACAAAGATCTATTTTTAAACTGGCACTCCGGTGAGAGTCTCACAAGCCTCTCGCAGACTCAAAATGGAAAATATACAATTATTTTTAAACCTTAATTTTTCAAAAACTACTGAACAAATTTACACCAAATCACAAAAAGCACCACCTGTGTTCCAAGATCTAGCTTCCTGCCACATTTGGTGTAATTCAGTTTAGTAGTTTTAGCTGTAGCCCTGCCTAGAGAAGTCTACGGAAAATGCATGTGAATTTTGTATTTTGGGACAACCCCTTTTTTCTCAGCCCCCACTTGATTGACCACCCCAAAACTTTGCATGCACAAACAAGTAAAAAAATAGCACCTTTTTGGGAAGTTTCGTGGAGATTTGTCACATGGTGCAAAAGTAGTTACCAACACAAAAAATTATTTTCCTATGGTACAGCAGACCGAACTATCTAGTGACGATTGGGTAGAGTGTGTGTGTATATGTCTAAGATTTGGACACAACATTGTAATAGTAATTTAAATTAAATAAATTAAATGCAAGTAGCTATTAAATAATATAATTATATTTGCATTAATAAATAATAAGTAATTAATTTATTAAAACGAACATTAAAATATGGCCTTATGATTTCATTTTTTTAAGTTTGTTTAGGGGCTGTATTGGGTTTTCAGCGTTTTTGGGATGGGTAGTATATATAGATAGTAAGGAGTTTTTCATGATTCAGGGATGTTTAGTGTTTAGAGGATGAGTGGCTGGCTAATCCTTTGAACCAACGGGACAATGCAGGAAGAGGCAGATGAGTTATTTTATATGGTGCCTCATATTACAGCAAGCTTTCCTCTTCAACCCCATTCTTCCTGAGTGTCTACTTCTCTTTCCTGACCCTGAGGTTGCTTCCTGTAACTTGACCTCTGCCAGCCATTGGCCAGTGTCCACAGACTACAAGACCTTGGGCCACATGTAGCAACTTTCAGATTTGCGACCCGCAAATTGCGAGTCAGAGCGAATCGCAATTTGCAAGTCGCAAATCTGAATGTTGGATGGTGTCCCTGACACCATCTGCAATTCGCAAGGGGGTTGCAAATGCCCACCTCATGAATAATCATGAGGTGGGTCGCATTTTGCGACCTCCTTGCGAAGGGCAGCCCTCGCAGTGATGGTGGCCTGCTGCGGACATGAATCTGACAGGGTGGGTGTATCTGCTAGGTAACGTGGGGAGCTAACAAAGAGTGAGACCCGCAGGGGCGGTCAGGTCAGTATGATTCAGCCGAACTCGCACTACAATTGCAATGCTTGTGTCTGTGTGGTTCTTGGGCCCAAGGCACGTTTGGTGACGCCGCGCACCACACTGTGCGCATCTGTGATTGGCACTCAGGCTAATGACTAGCTGACCTCAAACAACAAAAAAAAAAAATACCATGCAAAAGTAACGGTGGTGAGCCATTAGAGGCTACAACCACTCACTGGACCACACGGAAGGAGCTGAATACGGTGAAGATGACACCTCACCCCCTAGTACCTCCTACAAAATAAAGTGACCAGACTGCTCATGGGGAAAAGATCAACCTGCAGCAGAGAACCTGGCCCCTTCTCCCTAAGGGACACAAAGTGAAGACGTCACTGGTTGATGGGTGAAAAGTGCCCACAAGCCCATGCATGAGTTAGGCTCCTAAAGGAGTACAGCGGCAGTGAAGAGCGCACTCCCGCACCAGTGCAAGTATTCACCAACTGGACCAGAGTCAAGTGTCGCTCTTTAAAAAAAAAAAAAATACAAAAGGGGGAGAAAAGGGAAGTGCTGCCATTATCCACCCAAGATAGCACAGTGAAGAGGGAGGGACCATTTCCAACGTACCCCCTGTAGACCTATTCATCATAGAGGGGCCCCGTCTGCACAAGTCCCCAGGTGGAAAGACCGAGTAGAGAGAGTGGCCTGTGAGGCAATGAGGATAGAAGACGACAGGAAGCGAGCTATGATCCCTCACTTGGGTGGCAAAGAACTGCAGAGTATCTCCAAGATGCTCCCGGAGGCCACCCACAGAACGCATGCAAACCTGATAACCTCACTCAATGCGAACTCTGCGCCCATGATAAACAGAGACCATGAACGAATCATATTCAAGCAAACCAGGCAGCAAGACATTGAGTACCTGGATGTGTTCCACAAAATACTTAAGGAGCTAGTGAGCACATATGGCTTTGCAGATGAGAACAAAAAGATAAGAGGCCAAATTACTCAGGGCTGTGCCTTGGCCAAACTGAGAGAACCATATCCTGGAGGAACCATGCAAATCCCTCACAGACATCCTAATGATGGGTAGGAACAAAGAGCTCTCCAAAGCCCGAGCTTCTCACAAGTAGGCAGCCCTCCCCAAGCCCATCAAGACAGAACCAATTAATGCCATTACATTAGCAGCCTCCCAAAGAAAGCCCACAATCAAATCATATCATATTTATACAGCGCCCTACTCACCCGTGAGGGTCTCAAGGCGCTGGGGGGGAAGAGTCACTGCTGCTCGAAGAGCCAGGTCTTGAGCTGCCTCCGGAAGGCGAGGTGGTCCTGGGTGGTCCTGAGGTGGGCGGGGAGGGAATTCCACGTCTTGGCTGCCAGGTAGGAGAAGGATTTTCCACCTGCAGTGGTTCAGCGGATGCGAGGGACGACGGCGAGGCTGGTGGATCGAAGTTGACGGGTGGGCGTGTAGAAGGTGAGGCGACGGTTGAGGTATTCGGGGGCCCTTGTTGTGGAGGCCTTTGTGTGCGTGGGTGAGGAGCCTGAAGGTGATCCTTTTGTTGACGGGTAGCCAGTGTAGGTGTCTCAGGTGGGCGGAGATGTGGCTGTGGCAAGGTACGTCGAGGATGAGGCGTGCAGAGGCGTTTTGTATTCGCTGGAGACATTTCTGAAGTTTTGCGGTGATTCCTGCGTATAGGGTGTTTCCGTAGTCCAGGCGGCTTGAGACGAGGGCGTGGGTCACAGTTAGTTTTTCTGGTGTCTGCGGGGATCCAGCGGAAGATCTTTTGGAGCATGCGGAGTGTGAGGAAGCAAGAGGACAAGACGGTGTTGACTTGCTTGGTCATGGTGAGAAGGGGGTCCAGGATGAATCCGAGGTTGCGTGCGTGGTCTGAGGGGGTAGGTGCGGTGCCCAGGGCCGTGGGCCACCAGGAGTTGTCCCAGGTGGACGGGGAGTTTCCGAGGATGAGGACTTCCGTCTTGTCTGAGTTCAGCTTCAGGCGGCTGAGTTTCATCCATTCTGTGACGTCTTTCATTCCATCCTGCAGGTTGGTTTTGGCGGTGGCTGGGTCTTTGGTGAGGGAGAGTATCAGCTGGGTGTCGTCAGCGTAGGAGATGATGTTGATGTTGTGTTTGCGTGCGATGTCGGCGAGGGGGCTCATGTAGACATTGAAGAGAGTAGGGCTGAGCGAGGAGCCTTGAGGGACGCCGCAGATGATCTCGGTGGGATCCGAGCGGAAAGGAAAGGTACTCCGCAGAAGTTATGTGGATACTATGGAGGCCTCACCCACCACCTCGCGGTCTGCCCCACAAAAGGGAAACGATGTGCAGCCTGCGGCAAATACAATCACCCTGTCAAGGTGTACAGATCGAGTATGAAAGGGGCCCCCCAGCAAACGTCAATGCCTTAACAGACCCGCAGAGTGACATGGATGATGACGAGTCTGAATATACAGTCTATGCTGTATTCACAGTGGGCAAGATGACAAGAACACATTACCACCTCCAGCAATGCCAAGTACGAGTGAGCACCCAGCTGGTGCTAGCCACCGTGGACACCAAGGCTTCCATCAACTTCTTGTCGAGAGAGATATATGACAAACTGCACCCACTCCCACCGCTCCTCAATGTGCTGGTGAAAGTCTTCGCATATGGCCAACGCCAAACCTAAATATCCAAGGGAAGTTCCGTACTCCTATCACCCATGGAGAAGAAGCATGCAATTCGTTTGACTACGTCATAGAAGAAGGTCACGGAATACTGTAGAGGGTGCAGAATGGCAGAGGCATTGACGATAGTTACCTTTGCCCTGGGCGTTCATCAGGAAGGAGTTACCCACTGCAAGAAAATGCCTCCTTGGCATGGTTACCCCCTGACTTTTTGCCTTTTGCTGATGTCAGTTATGATTAAAAGTGTCCTGGGACCCTGCTAACCAGGCCCCAGCACCAGTGGTCTTTCCCTAAACTGTACCTTTGCTTCCACAATTGGCACAGTCCTGGCACTCAGATAAGTCCCTTGTAAATGGTACCCCTAGTACCAGGGGCCTGATGCCAGGGAAGGTCTCTAAGGGCTGCAGCATGCCTTATGCTACCCTGGGGCCCCTCACTCAGCACATGCACCCTGCCGCACAGCTTGTGTGCGTTGGTGGAGAGAAAATGACTACGTCGACATGGCACTCTCCTCAGAGTGCCATGCCAACCTCACACTAAGGCAGGGTGCACTATACCACAGGTGAGGACATATGTGCATGAACACTATGGAGGTCATTACGACCCTGGCAGCCGGTGGAAAAGCAGCGGTACGGCCGCCAACAGGCTGGCGGTCACCTTTTTGCAATTATGACCATGGCGGTTACCGCCATGGTCATCTGCCGCTTCTCCGTTCTGCCCGCCAGGGCGGAGACGACCGCTGGGCTGGAGACCTGGGTCTCCAGCCCGGCAGTCGTCACTATACCGCCGGCGGTATTTGGACCCGGCTGACCGCCATGGATTTCATGCGGTTTGGAACCGCCATGAAATCCATGGCGGTAAGCACTATCAGTGCCAGGGAATTCCTTCCCTGGCACTGATAGGGGTCTCCCCCACCCCCACCCCCACCCGACTCCCTCCCCTACACTCCCACCACCCCTGCCACCCCGAACGGTGGCAGGACCCCCCTCCCCACCCCGACCCCCAACATCACATCACTCATTCACACACGACACGCACGCAGGCACCGCCAATAGACATACAAGCACACACACCGACATACATGCCAACAGCCACACACACAGTCATACACGCACACCCACATTCAAACATACATGAACACATCCATACAGACATCCATACAGACATACCTACAGACATACACGCACTCATTCCCAAACACACAACACCCCCGCAAGCATACACGCACTCACACACCCCCACTACATACAAACACGCACACCCCCATGCACGCACACAACACACAACACCCCCCCCACCCCCCTCCCCTAACGGACGATCGACTTACCTGGTCCGTCGATCCTCTGGGAGGGGACGGGATCCATGGGGGCTGATCCGCCAACACCCCACCGTTAACAGAACACCGCCACGCTGAATCACAGGACGTGATTCGGTGGGCAGTGTTCTGTTGATGTGGTGGTGGAGGTGGAGCAACCTCCACTTCCCCGCCGCCTGCCAGTATGGCTGTTGGCGGCTCTCCGTCCGAAAAAGGATGGAGAGCTGCCAACAGTCATAATACGCCGAGTGGAAAACCGCCACCACTGGCGGTCTTCAGCATGGCGGTCCCTCGGCGGTCTTTACAAAAGACCGCCGAGGTCAAAATGACCCCCTGTGTCCCTACAGTGTCTAAGCAAAACCCTAGACATTGTAAGTGCAGGGTAGCCATAAGAGTATATGGTCCGGGAGTTTGTCAAACACAAACTCCACAGTTCCATAATGGCTACATTGAAATCTGGGAAGTTTGGTATCAAACTTTTCAGCAAAATAAATGCAGTAAATCTAATCTAATAAATCTTAGAGATGCCCCCTGAATACCAATCCGACTTCTAGTGTTAGGCTGACCAGTTTCTGCCAGCCTGCCACAACCAGACGAGTTGCTGGCCAAATTGGGAGAGTGCCTTTGTCCCTCTGTGGCCAGGAACAAAGCCTGCACTGGGTGGAGGTGCTTCTTACCTCCCCCTGCAGGAACTGTAACACCTGGCAGAGAGCCTCAAAGGCTTACCCCTTTTGTTACAGCACCACAGGGCATCCCAGCTAGTGGAGATGCCCACCCCTCCTGCCACTGACCCCACTTTTGGCGGCAAGGCTGGAGGAGATAATGAGGAAAACAAGGAGGAGTCACCCACCACTCAGGACAGCCCCTAAGGTGTCCTGAGCTGAGGTGACCCCTGCCTTTAGAAATCCTCCATCTTGAGATTGGAGGATCTCCCCAATAGGAATGGGGAAGTGCCCTTCTCCCCTGAGGAAGGAGGCACAAAGAGGGTGTAGCCACACTCCAGGACAGGAGCCATTGCCTACTGCCCCCAGACCTAAACACACCCCTTAATTTAGTATTTAGGGGCACCCCAGAACCGAGGAAATCTGTTTCCTGCAACCTGAACCAAGAAGGAGGACTGCTGACCTGAAAGCCCTGCAGAGACAACGGAGACAACAACTGCTTTGCCCCAGTCCTACCGGCCTGTCTCCTGACTCGAAGAGAACTGCAACAGCGATGCATCCGACAGGGACCAGCGACCTCTAAAGCCTCAGAGGACTTCCCTGAACCAAAGGACCAAGAAACCCCCGTGAGCAGCAGCTCAGCTCAGCTCAACAACAGAAACAACTATTGCAACTTTCTTGCAACTTCTAAAGACTTCACTCTTCCTGCCGGAACCCAACACCCCCGGCTTGAGCTCCAGAGAACCAACACCACAGGGAGGACTCCCAGGCAACCGTGATCTCAGGAGTAGTCTGAGACGACCCCCCTGGACCACCACAGCGACGCATACAGAGAGAATCCAGAGGCTTCCCCTGACCGCGACTGCCTTTTACAAGGAACCAGACGCCTGGACCAAGCACTGCACCAGCAGGCCCCAGGACCAGAAGGAACCGAATCTCAGTGCAGGAGTGACCCCCAGGTGACCCTCTGCCTAGCCCGGTCAGTGGCTGGCCCGAGAAGCCCCCCTGTGCCCTGCCTGCACCACTAGAGTGACCCCTGGGTCCCTCCATTGAATCCTATACAAAACCAGACACCTGCTTTGCACACTGCACCCGGCCGCCCCTGTCCCGCTGAGGGTGTGTTTTGTGTGCCTACTTGTGTCCCCCCCAGTGCTCTGCAAAACCCCCCTGGTCTGCACTCCGAGGATGTGGGTACTTACCTGTTGCAGACTGGAACCGGAGCACCCTTGTTCTCAATAGGTGCCTATGTGTTTTGGGCACCTTTTTGACCTCTGCCCCTGACCGGCCCTGAGCTGCTGGTGTGGTAACTTTGGGGTTGTCTTGGATCCCCAACGGTGGGCTGCCTTTGCCCAGGAACTTAGACTTGTAAGTGTCTTACTTACCTGACAAACTAACTATTACTCCCCCAGGAACGGTTGATTTTTGCAGTGTCCACTTCTAAAATAGCTTATTAACATTTTTATTAAAACTGTGTATGCTGTTGCTTTAATTCAAAGTTACTAACTTACCTTTGTGGAGTACCTTGCATTTTATGTATTTACTTCAAATCTTGAACTTATGGTTCTAAAAATAAAGAAAATATATTTTTCTATATATAAACTATTGGCCTGGAGTTAAGTCTTTGAGTGTGTGTTCCTCATTTATTGCCTGTGTGTGTACAAAAAATGCTTAACACTACCCTCTGATAAGCCTACTGATTGACCACACTAACACAAAATAGAGCATTAGAATTATCTAATTTTGTCACTATCTTACCTCTAAGGGGAACCCCTGGACTCTGTGCACACTATCTCTTACTTTGAGATAGTATATACAGAGCCAACTTCCTACACCACATTTTCAATGAATTTCCTGACATGTTCAAAGGAATTGGGTCCCTAAAAGGAAAGGAAATAATGCTCCACATCCACCTGACTGTGAAGCCAGTGGCTCGAAGACACCACTGAATTGTGTTCCACTTGAGACCCCAGGTAGAGAAAGAGCTTGCACTATTGGAAGAAGAAGGAATTATCGAGCGAGTGGCTGGACAGATCCCGTGGGTCTTGCCTATTGTGGTGACGAGAAAACTGAAACAGCCAGGAGAAGTCTGCATATGTGTGGACATGTGACTGCCCAATGTCGCCATCAAGCATGAACAACATCTTAACCCCACATGATGACCCCCTCTCCAAGCTACAAGGTGCCTGCTTGTTCTCAAAAGTTGACCATCACTCTGGCTGAAGAATCACAGTACATCACCACTTTCTCTAAGCACCCATGACTCAGGCATTATCGCAGGCTGAATTTAGGCATCTCCAGCGCCACCAAAGTATTTCAAAACACGATTCAAGACATCCTGGGAGGCCTGCCAGGTGCCATAAATGCCAATGACGGCATTTTAATATATGCTAAGTCTATCCCCGAACATAACAGCCGACTCCGAGGGGTGCTTCAGCGGATCCAAGACTCAGGGCTCACCCTACATTGGAGCAAGTGCGAATTCCTGACCCAACGGTCAGCTTCTTTGGGTAATATGTTCTCTGCTGAAGGGATCGCCCCAGACTCCATGAAGGTACGCGACATAAGGAAGCCGCTGCGCCCACCACGGTGTCTGAGGTCTGCAGCTTCTTAGGGATGGTGAACTACTATGGGAGTTTTGTCCCAGACCTGACAACCCTGACTCAGCCCTTACATGAGCTAACAAAGTCATCAAAGCCCTGGCAGTGGGGAGAGGCCCAAGAATAGGCGTATCAAGCAACCAAAGCAGCCCTCTCAGCAGACACCACTCTGTTATACTATGACCAGCAGAAAGAAACCACTCTTGCTGTAGACACCGGGCCGCAGGGCTTAGGCACCGTTTTGATGCAACAACCAGAAGAAGGAGATTGGGTCCTGGTGGCTTTTGCAAGCAGGTCCCTCATGCACACCAAAAAGCAGTATTCTCAGATTGAGAAGGAGGCCATTGCGGTCCACTGGGAATGCCGGCATTTTCACTTGTATATTTATGGCCGACCACTTGTAGTCACTACCGACCACAAGCCCCTCATACCGCTCTTTTGGGGGACTGCATCAAAGCCACCTCCCCGGATAGAAAAGTGGCTGTTACAGTTGCAGGAGTACGACTGTCAAGTTGAGTGCTGCCCCGGATCCATTAACCCGGCGGAGTATCTGTCCAGACACCCCCGAGCGGCGACCTCAGCTGAAGAGAAAGAAGCCAAAGAGATGGAGTAATATGTCCCGTATGTGGTGGACCGCTCTCACCCCTTACCCATTTCTCTGGATCAAATACAACAAGCTATGGCCATGGATGAATGCATGCAGCAGGTGCTAAACACAATAAAAAACAATCAGTGGTACCGGTTTAGAAATAGCTGAGCTCAGAAAACACCAGAAGCACAAGTCATGGAGAGCTTATATTACATTCATCAAGAACTGTTTGCTGACCCTGGAGGGTGTCTGATGCGGAGATATCGGCTGGTCATCCCGGCCGGACTCCACGCTCAACTGATACAACTGGCCCATGCTGGTAACCAAGGCATGGTGAAGACTAAGAGCACATTACGGGCCAAAGTCTGGTTCTCAATGATGGATGAGCAAGTGAAAGCTCTAGTGAGGGTGTGCCCGTGGTGTCAGGCTACCGGAGCGCCATCCTGGCCAGCGCCAGTAATAAGGGAAAGAGGGCCACAGCAACCCTGGACATGCGCCAGCCTTGATTTTGGTAGCCTCCTGGATCAGAGGCACATCATGGTAGTCATTGATGGCTATTCCAAATATCCTGAAATTGAGATTCGGTCTTCCTTGACGGCTCAAGAGGTGTTACCCAGCTGGAGAACATGATGGCCACTCATGGACTGCTCAGAGAGCTGAGAACCCACAATGGGCCTCCTTGTCAAAGTCGAGAGATAATGGAGTACCTCAAGTCCTTAAACATTCAACACAAGTCATCACTCCTCAATGGCCTCAGGCCAACGGAGTGGTTGAACGTTTTATGAGGGCCATCAACAAGGTGATTCGGATCATGCCAACCTCCAACCATATGACTGGGCCATCTATGCTTTGCTGCGGGAATATATGCAGATGCCTCATTCCACCATGGGCAAGCCCCTGGTCATATGCTGATGGGCCGAGTGGTACAAGACTCCATTCCTCATCATCCTGAGTGGACCCCTGACCCCACGGACCTGGGGAGAGCCTTTGCCAAGCACCAGGAGTCTAACATCCATGCAAGCCAACGACACCGGTTTTGGCAGTCAACACTCCATGTAGGAGACGTAGTAAGTCCGGCAGCCAGTTTAGGCTGCCATTCTAACGGTTCCCATGGACCATCACTCCTGTTCGTGCGACTGCTCGACGTGGCAAAGAAATGGTGTCAAGGAATGTGTCTCATTTCAAGAAGTTCCACACTTCTCCACCTTCCACCCCTGAGATTAGGGAGGACAAACTGGTCGGTGACAGTGGAGATAACTTCCTAACAGGTGACCCTTTCAAAGTACCAGTTTCTTTTGCCAGCAGCCGCCACTGCAACTGACACACATTTGCCCCATGTTTTGAACAAGGCTTGCTTCAATTACAACAGCATGATTTGAAGTCTAATCCTGAATATGTATACCAACCCAGAAAAGCATCTGAATTTCCTCAACACCGCTGGCTTCACAAACAATCAAGCTAAACAGCATCACGTGGTTCACACAGAAGTATAAGTAAGTCTGAATGTGTTCTCTAATGCTCTCTTAATTGAGTATGGTGAAACGCATTTTGTATAAGAAAACTGTACTTTAGTTATATGTCAATCCACATTGTTCCTTGTGTCCGATGTACCATAATAACATTTTCTGGAGACTTAAAATTTTGAGATCTTTGATTGCACTACATTGTGCATGGTCGTCTCTCTGTTCTTTAGATATCTAATGTGGCAAATATTACAACACACAAGTAATTAGAGGGTGTAAAGTGATGCAGTGTAATTGCATAAATATATAAATAAATGTGTGTCATGGGAAGAAAGGGTCGATCGAGGCAAAATGCAATGTCGGGATTCAGTGCTACTTGCCGTGGTCCTATATCTCCATCTAGTGGAACGAAACATTATTTCACCAAAACAGAAGAGATTAGAAAATAACATTCTGTTTTTAACCTCATAAATAAGACAACAAAGTAAATTTGAGAACCACTTTCCATTCATTCCCATTTATGTACCGAGAAGCTGTTGGCAGCGGGTTCTACACTTTAAAATATACGTCAGACTCTTACACATTTTGCAACTGCTTCTCTGTTTTGAAAGCAATAATCAGGTCTGAGAAACATTGGTGGTGTGAATTATTCTGATGGATTGCCTTGAACGACTGTCCACTATTATGAATAACGTTTCACACCGAAAACAGCTGGTTCCCTTTTGCGAGAGAAAGGACAGGAATTTGCTAAATTGACGTCTACATGTGCTAATGTCAGCACAAACATAACCCCAACAACGTAATAGCCTTAAAGGCTTAGATTAGACATTAGCCAAAACTAATTTTCAGGGACTTTTCCGGGGAATTTCCTTATACTGAAGGGCACAATTTTTAGAAATTGTTTGAACTGTATGGATCATATTGATAGGGCCTGGACGAAACTGTAGTGGAACACACTTTTCAAAGCATGTATTTTTTTGTAAAACAGTTTCTATACTACAGAGATTATTGAACAACGTATGAGAACATAAATATATACCTTCGCTTCTTCAAAACCTCTTTCTGGATTCAACATAAGAGTTGCACAGCATGGCCTCCTTCAGACCTTTAGTTTACAAGGAAAAGGGGTGATCCAATATGCCTATACTGAACTTGGGTAAGCATTGCAAATACAAAACAGTGGTTCAGAAAGATTTCCTTTAATAGAATTCATAAATTGTTTAGTCTGAAATGCTGTGTATCATATCTCACACCAGTTATGGGCTTCATTTACACCAATATGTTATTAGATGACATAAAGTACACTAATAAAAATGAACATCTAATTTGATCATGTCAGACAATGTCAAGTGCTCTGTATAATGATCACAGAGCAAAGGTGTGGGAAGTGAGGTGATGTATAAATGCAACTATGGATGTCTGGAAAGATTTAAACCAAGTAGTCAACAAAAATATTTCCTTTACACTACAAGCAGATTGCCTTAATCAATTGAATGTCCCTAGTTTTCCTGTTAAAAACATATTGAACTTACATGTCAGGCAGTGTGCTTGCTCCTCATTTTGTGATTAGCTCCTTGCTGAGTTATTTGGCTGACAAACTCTGGGATGCACATGTGCTCTGTGAGTGGCACTAACCCTCAGAAGACTGTGAGCAGCATTCCCAGCACCCCCACATCTCACTTGTCACTCTCTACTGAAGAAGAACAACAATCCTGAAACATGTGTCTAGAGATACACAACACTGGCTACACCAACAATGGTGAAAAACTAAAGACTCTCACTGAAGTAAGTGTTATCGTGCACTGCAAGATGCATTGGGGCACCCTGAATGTGAGGCAGTGTGTTCTTTTTGTTGAAAAGGCTCTCTTGGGCTATTGAGCTGGCGAGCTCTGGTTGATGCACCTGCCCCCAGTGAGTGGTACAGAGACCTGAGAAAACATTTCTAGCACCCCCAAATGACAATGTGTTGCTCTCTACTGAAGGACACAATACTGAAACACCTCTAGAGATGCACAGCACTGGTTGCACCAACAAGGATGAAAATCTAAAGACTGTCACTGATGTAAGTGTTATTATCCAGTGCATTTACCATCATGCATAGGGGCAAATTAGGTTTTGGGATGTGAAGCAGGGTGCTCCTGCCCTCTTTTTGTTAAGTAAGTATATTTGTGAGTTAAATAAACTTTTTTTATTTTTCCCTATTCTTTACATACAGGTATCTCAACTCTGACTGTTGAGTCTACCTATACTTAAGTACAGCAAAAATAACAAGAATTTGCAACGCAATGGGCCTCGCAGTTGCTCCAGTTAGAGTTATTGGCATTGTAAATTCCTAACTGGATTTTTCTTGCCACGTAAGTTGAAAATAAAAAGCAAAACATTAGTTGACATAAACAAACCAATTCAAAGCGTCATGGCCACCATGAGTGCGAAGGAGAGACACAAAAGGAAAAAGAAGTTCGCCCACAGTCAAACATATCGGCAATCATGCAATTATTCATGTAACAGGGTCAGTCTGCATGGCAGTGACAAAACCTCCCCAAGGATGGACAAATGTAAAGCATTTGCCAATGATAAAGGATTTTGAAAGGCAAGCCCATGAATGAGTGAAAGTGATGGGTGTGAGGTGGGCATGGTTAAAAGGCCACAATACTTACAACAGGTCAAAGCGCTTGCACGCTCAACCTACAAAGGGGTTTTGGCAAGCCAAGAACACTATAGTAAACCATGTTCTATATCTTATATTAAGAAGAGGCAGCAAGTGGGCATGGGAAACGTGGGAACAAAAATAAATCTTGCAGTTCAAATTAAATCAGCAGGCCAGAGGTTACGATTTATGATGTAAAACCTAGGAAGGAGGCAGTTCTCCATCCCATTTCTTTAAAAGTTATATGAGCAATGACCCTTCATAAGAAGGAGACCTAAAAGGAAGGAGCACTTAACCACTAATGTAGGAGCCCTCCTTCAATCTATCATGCATCTTTCCATAAAGAACTTCCGCAAGAGTTACCTGGGTCTTGTGGTGATTGGGTAGGATATGAAAGATGGAACTTTCTCCTCTATCACAGGAGGGAGGCTTCCCAAGGCAATATCCTGAAAGGAGACCAAAGCCCCCGGAAGCTTTAATCTCACAGGGTTTGAGGGCTAGGAGGGGATTTGCACTCTCTTTTCCCTGCAGCACCTCCACTTGGACTGAGGGGCTAAGTCCTAGGAAGAAGCCTAATACAGAGGTATTTGCTCAAAAAGCTTTAAAGACTTTTGTTGAGTGGACTACTTAAATATTGACAACTATACATTTTATATATGGTTTAGAGGTTAACAGGTGTTAGACTACAAAATGCATGCTTATGCCGGTGTTAGTTATTTTAACATAATTACATTTTAAAAGTCGTTTTCCACTCAGCAATGCATCTAGTTAATATTCTACGAGCTGAGAAGCATTCCATTCCATCTTTGAGCCGACATTTAATGTTACTTCTAATTTCTAAGAAAATAACTACACTAGGACCAATCCTACCCCAACGTGTATCTGCCCAAAAGCAGCTCATAAATGAGCAAAACAAGATTCTTGAATGAATTTCTCAGTTTGCCAACAAAGTTCTTGCCAACGGATGTGCAGTACCAAAGTACACAATCAAGAGTTATGTTGAGCCAAGACATTGACCATACACACAGAAAGAGGTTGGCAAGTGGGTCATATGGTGGGTAGGGGTGCCAAAGAGATAAATGTAACACATGAAATGAGCATTTAATACTAAATTCAGTACACCTTACAAAGATCTCTAGTGACCATTTCACAATCAAGGAGTACATGTAGGTCAGGCAACCAGCCTAGTCTATATCCAGCAAATTAGCGAAACAAAATACATGCCTGACCAAACGGAATGTGTTCAAGTGCTTGGGCCGAACAATCTTTACAGGCAGTGTTGTAGGTGTGTTCATGCATAGGAGCAGAATGCTTAAATGCAAGAGGCAGTCTTACACCAGGGCAATAAGTGGTCGCCTGATGAGCTCCTTACAAAAAGTGTTCACTTGCTACATGCAGGTATGATTCTGCACTAATGCCCACTGCAATAAGCAGCACTGGTACCATCTTTAAGCCACTGGTCCTTGCGCGCAGCAGTAATGAGGAGCAGCAACAGGGCGCTAAATGATGTTCCACAGAGACACGGATGAGCTGAAGGCACTGGAAGGGATTTTCCTACTGAGTCACCATGTAAATGTAACCCTATATCCTTCTGCTCCCAGAAGTTGAACACCACTTCTCATTCATGGACACAATGACTCAAATTCACATTTAGGCAGGAGCAATGGTCCATACACAAAGCACCTTATGGGATTGGACTGACATTTGACCTCTACTAATGTAAGGCAAAGTTATAAGAGAATGGAAAAAGTTATAAGTGTTGTAAACTCCTAACCGGACTTTTCTTGCCATGTAAACTGAAAATGAAATGTAAAACAGTGTCACATAACTAACCAGACTTTTCTTGTCAAACAAACAGAAAATTAAAAGTAAAACAGTTTCACATAAGTGAGCCGACGGCCATCATGAGTGCAAATCAGACAGACAAAAGGAAACAGAAGTTCGCTTGCAGTGAAACATATCGACAAAAGTGCAATTATCCATGTAACTGGCAAATGTGCAATTATCCATGTAACCAGCAAAAGTGCAAATATCCATGAAACAGGGTCGATGTCATGCGAAGTGCTCGACTACTGCCCAGCGAGATCACGCTGCCTACGAAATAAAGAGAAAAAGTAGTCCAGAAATCATACCGAAAACATGGAGCCTCGTATGCTTTCAGTAGTTGGCCGGTGCACTCAAGGCAGGATAAACACCGGGGAAAAAAATGACATATGCATGCCGTTCACTGATGAAATCAAGTGAATTTTAAAAGGCATGCCCACAAACGAACTAAACTGATGGGAGTGACATCGGCGTGGTTAAAATCTCACAGGGAGATTACACCAAGGACAGAGCCTTTTGCGCTGTACACTAAAATCAAATTTAATTTGAAGACAAATATTATTAATATTTTAGGTTAGATAGTAATGTAAACTGATTTCATATATTTTTTAAATATAGAACAAAATACAAGTTCTATTAAATTAGTTTTGAATTAAAACTTGAATTAATGAAATATATTAAAATAGATCATAATTTATTTTTTAATTTACATTTCAGAAATATAATTGCCACCTGAAGAATTTATTAAAATAAGTTGATTATTTTTAATAAAATGTACTGTTACATTGCTTTTTAAATTCAAATTAGGTTAATAAAATATTTTATAAATAAATATGTATTATTATTTTTTTTCACATTAATGTATATCTATTTAAAATTGTAGTTATTTGAAAGAATATAATTTATTTTAACATTATTTCATATGAGGTTTTGTTTTAAGCCCATACCTCCAATATTTACTTTTGGATGGTGTGCAGCCCCAGTGATTGACCACGTGTAGTGCTGCACTTACTACTTTTTATTTTAGTAGTAACATCTTCAGTATTTGTGAATACCAAAAAGTGGTAAACTTACTCAAACGTGTAAACCTACTCAAAAGTGTAAGTTACTTTTCTTAATCAGGCTCTAAGTGAGGAAGCTTGGAAGGGCTCTAAAAAGAAGTCCCCTTCAGAGCCAAAAAAAGGGCATGGGGTCACAAAGGGTCAAACAAAGTACCATATTAAGCAGAATCCATTAAGCATCCCTTACACTAGACCTTGAAATTCCTCTTGAAGTCCCTGGGATCCCTAATACCTCTGATGACAATTCACTTCACCGAAAGGAAAAAAATCGAAAGCCACAACTGGAGTAGGTCCTGCAAGAACTACATTCACTGCCACAGTTCCTACACTGTAATCATGATTGGAAGATGGCCCGAATGGGCCAGATATGATTACAGGAAGCCCCAACCAAAAAGCCTTAATTCTACCAATTCCACATGTGGCAGGTCAGGAGGTCCAATTACAGGCAAATGCAAGGAGCAACAAACAGTGACAAATTGAGTGACAGGCAGACAGATTAGGTGAAACTATGGGAATGCCAATTTCAATAAACTGGTAAGGATCTATGTCATCAGAGCAATGATGTATTTGAAGAAAGCCCACCACATGTTAGAGGTCTGCATTTCCTGAACAGCCTGTGTTAGGAAAACTATTGCCAGTGTTGTTAAGTTCTTCCCTCAGCAAAAACGATTCTCCTTTTCCTTGTACCCACGTTGGTTGCAGCAGCGTCCTCACTCCTGGTGGCTCTTACGGGGGCTGTTATTAGAATTAGCTTCTTCAGGTTCAACTGCCACTCAAGATGGTGGCCGCAAATCTTTGAGAGGTCTGCGCTCTAGTGTTTCTACCTTAGTCTTGTGCTGAAGTTTCCCTTCAGCTGTTTCTCTCTGGGAGCTGTGCACTTCAACTGTAATCCTGAGGAGAATGAGTAGTGTTCCTGAGGCGCTTTGTTTCATAGAGAATTCTTCCAGTTTTGAGTAATTAACTCTTTTTCTTGTTACAGTGTGCACACCAGCTACTTTTTCCCTTCTGGAGAAGCTGAAGTTCTTCCTTCTTCCAACAACTGGCTATCGGCTTTCTATGGAGACTTCATTTTGGTTTAACAGAACTTCAAGCTACTGCAGTAAGGAATCCCTTTGTATGATTTCAAGACTTGCCAATATATATATATGTACATATATATTCAAAAACTCTTCGCCTTGCTGACTTGCCAGTCTTAAAGACAAACCTCAGTGCTCAGACTAATTCCTAGAGACTGTGATTGAGAAAAGTGAACTTTGAGAAGGAGTTTTCGTTTCCTGTAAAAGACATTAATAGACTGTATATTTGTGAACCTTTGAACTCTTCTCCAGAGAACCTTGGATACCTCGGACTCCTGGAGAAAAAAGAATATATGAAGTTAAGATTGTTCTCTTAGAGAGAGGCTAGTCTCTCAAAAGATACAGTTTAGAAGAACGATAGAATTGGGTGAATGTGAATGGCTGAACAGTTAAAGGCACAGTAGGAATGTACTTATCTATGCTCTTATCACACGACTGCAGGTCCTTCCTTTAAAGAAATCCCAATAAGAAGAAAGGTACAGGTTACAGAAGCACACACTGAATATCCTATCTTCAAGTGGGAACACAGGCTGGAACTGGATCTGGAGGCGGTCTCTCTTTTTCTACTCCCATTCCCCTTTCCCCTTAGCAGATACATGGTTCAGATGATCAGTAAAGTCTGAGCACGCATCTGTTGGAAGCAGTTGGGTAAAAGGCATCTGCGCCTGTGGAAGTTTGATTTAATGGGTAATCTCCTGACACCCTGAATTAAGCCACACAGCAGCTCTGACAGAACAATGGCTTCCCAAGACAATATGAGGAAAATGTGATGATTTGACAGTTTGGACTACCCATTTGGTTTTTTAAGTAAATAGTCATAAAAGAGAAAAAATGAGCAGGGCACAATGCATCTGATGCTGTGTAAAATGACAAAATGAACTGCACACAAAATATCGAGTATATATATATATATATATATATATATATATGATAACTGGTGAAGATCCAGGAGACAAAAAACATCTTCTGAGCATGTAGGTTGAAATTCAAGCCCCCTGCCTATGCCTTATTTAAAAATCTGAGTCAGATCGGTAAATAAAAAAATAAAAAAATAGTAAGAACACATTTTTTCTTTTTTGGGGGGGGCATGGGTTGGGGGAGTAGAACACAGGCTTGGAAGGAAGCAACACAGAGAGAAGAAGGGTTGGGTGTGGAATGAATATGGAAGGTGTCAGTGGGGGAAGTAATATTGAGATGAGAGGGAGGGGACAACACAGAGAGAGGAATGTGGAGCCTTGGTGGAGAGAAGCACACAAGCTAGAGAGAGGAAGGTTGAGCTCTTGGGGGGGGCATGGGTGACAAAGCAAAACCCAGGAGAAGCACACAAGGGTTAACACAACATGGAGGGTGAGAGAGCAAAATGCAGTGTAGCAGATGGGAAAAGAACAAGACACAAGGGAGGCTGTAAACACATGCACTCTTATGGTGTGCTTAACCAAAAATAAAAAAGCAGTTTGTCAAAGGTGGGCAGAAACAAAGAAGGCAAGTAAGGCATCCATGCTCCAGGGGAGGAACAAATACAATAAGAGGAAGTAAACAATAGTTGCAACAAACCCCAACGATGCAGAGGCAATATGGAGAGAGTATGAACAATGGAAGCTGAGACTAGGTGAGCAATGGTGGTGGTGGTGGTAGGGGTTTGGGAAGGCGAAGGCGAAGGGATGGAAAAAAACAAGAACTACGCAATGAAATAGAGAATTGACTAGTCTTCAACCACATCAGGGTTTGAAAACAATGCAATGCATAGCATTGACAAATGGGCGTAGGGGTCTCCACAGGGTGTCAGAATTTGAAATAGGGGAATGGCACTGAACAACTAAAGCAAAAGGCTTAAGACTTGAAAACACCATATCAGTCAGGAAGATTTTGATGAAAGACCATGTAAGATTCAGCCTATATATGAAGTTGTAATTAGGAGGTGTGAAACAACTGGCTCTGAAGAAATACAGATTCACAAACAGAGCAAAGTAAACTACATTTAATTGCATGGAATTTCAAAGGGCTAACCCAAATAAGAAAACAGCAGCTGAAAATTAAAGAAAATAATTATTATTTCACTATTTTGCAAGTGACCAATTTTATGATATAAAGAGAGCAAACAGAAACTGATTGGCCCCAGAATTATTGAGCAAATTAACTACATAAAGCAAGAAATATGCACTTTTGAGATCCCAATAAATATTATGAACACTACTGAGTACAGAAACTAGGCTCTTAAGATGACAAAAGGGGCCATTTATAATCCAGGAATGAAAAGACTACCTTAGCGAGGTACGCTAGGAACCTGGTACTGTCTAAATATGGATGACGAAACTGGTGAAAAAAAATCATACACTACGGTCGAATTTCCAGTCCCCTGCTCCATAGTCGGATAATGTTACTTAAAAGACAAAGGCTTTCAAAATCCAATCCACATTGCCAAATTCTTGCAAATACATGGGACTCCAACCAGATTATGAAGTAGAAGATTTTATTAAGACAGGAACCCTATGGAATCGCCAGGAGTTCAGCTGCTCTACAACTGTCAGAATGCACCACAAGGAACAAACTGAGAATGCAGAATAAACAAGATCCCAGGCTAGCTTATATCTACAACAGCTAAGATTATATAAGAGATATAGTACTCCTGCCATACATTAGAAGGATATTGCAAGTCACAGAGGAGTTCCAAAACCATATAGAGGAACTCTGAGGTGACTTGCAATATCCTTATCAGCTACACCAGGGGGTACGTTATCCTACATAATACATTGTCACACCATAACTTTTCTAACAAACTACTTAAAACCTTGGTGCATAGCTCTTTCATAGAAGAGAGCAAGCATGTTTACAAATAAAACCTCTACTGCAAAATTAACCCCTTCGCTGCCAGGCCTTTTCCCCCTCCTGTGCCGAGCCTTTTTTTGGCTATTTGGGGCAGTTCGCGCTTAGGCCCTCATAACATTTTGTTCACATAAGCCACCCACGCCAAATTTGCGTCCTTTTTTTCCAACATCCAAGGGATTCTAGAGGTACCCAGACTTTGTGGGTTCCCCAGAAGGAGGCCAAGAAATTAGCCAAAATACAGTGAAAATTTCATTTTTTTTTTTTAAATGGGAAAAAAGGGGCTGCAGAAGAAGGCTTGTGTTTTTTTCCCTGAAAATGGCATCAACAAAGGGTTTGTGGTGCTAAAATCACCAGCTTCCCAGCATTCAGGAACAGGCAGACTTGAATCAGAAAATGCTATTTTTCAACACAATTTTGGCATTTTACTGGGACACACCCCATTTTTACGATTTTTTGTGCTTTCAGCCTCCTTCCAGTCAGTGACAGGAATGGGCATGAAACCAATGCTGGATCCCAGAAACCGCAACATTTCTGGAAAGTAGACAACATTCTGAATTCAGCAAGGGGTAATTTGTGTAGATCCTACAAGGGTTTCCTACAGAAAAAAACAACTGAAAAAGAAAAATATTGAAAATGAGGGGAAAAAAACATCACTTTTTCTCTACGTTTTACTCTGTAACTTTTTCCTGCAATGTCAGATTTTCAAAAGCAATATACTGTTACGTCTGCTGGACTCCTCTGGTTGCGGGGATATATAGGGCTTGTAGGTTCATCAAGAACCCTAGGTACCCAGAGCCAATAAATGAGCTGCACCCTGCAGTGCTTTTTCATTCTATACCGGGTATACAGCAATTCATTTGCTGAAATATAAAGAGTGAAAAATAGCTATCAAGAAAGCCTTTGTATTTCCAAAAAGGGCACAAAATAAGGTGTTGAGGAGCAGTGGTTATTTGCACATCTCTGAATTCCGGGGCGACCATACTAGCATGTGAATTACAGGGCATTTCTCAAATAGATGTCTTTTTTACACACTCTCTTATATTTGGAAGGAAAAAATTTAGAGAAACACAAGGGGCAATAACACTTGTTTTGCTAATCTATGTTCCCCCAAGTCTCCCGATAAAAATGACACCTCACTTATGTGGGTAGGCCTAGCGCCCGCGACAGGAAACGCCCCAAAACGCAACGTGGACATATCATATTTTTAAAGAAAACAGAGGTGTTTTTTGTGAAGTGCCTACCTGTAGATTTTGGCCTCTAGCTCAGCTAGGGAAACCTACCAAACCTGTGCATTTTTTAAAATTAGAGACCTAGGGGAATCCAAGATGGGGTGACTTGTGGGGCTCTGACCAGGTTCTGTTACCCAGAATCCTTTGCAAACCTCAACATTTGGCAAAAAAAAAACCTTTTCTTCAAATTTTGGTGACAGAAAGTTCTGGAATCAGAGAGGAGCCACAAATTTCCTTCCACCCAGCGTTCCCCCAAGTCTCCCGATGAAAATGATACCTCACTTGTGTGGGTAGGCCTAGCGCCCGTGACAGGAAATGCCCCAAAACACAACGTGGACAAATCACATTTTTTTAAAGAAAACAGAGGTGTTTTTTGCACAGTGCCTACCTGTAGATTTTGGCCTCTAGCTCAGCCGGCACCTAGGGAAACCTACCAAACTTGTGCATTTCTGAAAACTAGAGACCTAGGGGAATCCAAGATGGGGTGACTTGTGGGGCTCTGACCAGGTTCTGTTACCCAGAATCCTTTGCAAACCTCAAAATGTGGCTAAAAAAAACACATTTTCCTCAAATTTCGGTTACAGAAATTTCTGGAATCTGAGAGGAGCCACAAATTTCCTTACACCCAGCGTTCGCCCATGTCTCCCGATGAAAATGATACCTCACTTGTGTGGGTAGGCCTAGCGCCGGTGACAGGAAATGCCCCAAAACACAAAGTGGACACATCACATTTTTTGAAAGAAAACAGAGGTGTTTTTTGCAAAGTGCCTACCTGTAGATTTTGGCCTCTAGCTCAGACGGCACCTAAGGAAACCTACCAAACCTGTGCATTTTTGAAAACTAGAGACCTAGAGGAATCCAGGATGGGGTGACTTGTGGGGCTCTGACCAGGTTCTGTTACCCAGAATCCTTTGCAAACCTCAAAATTTGGCAACAAAAACACATTTTAGTCACATTTTGGTGACAGAAAGTTCTGGAATCTGAGAGGAGCCAAAAATTTCAATTCCACCCAGCGTTCCCCCAAGTCTCCCGATAAAAATGATACCTCACTTGTGTGGGTAGGCCTAGCGCCCGTGACAGGAAATGCCCCAAAACACAACGTGGACACATCACATTTTTTTAAAGAAAACAGAGGTGTTTTTTGCAAAGTGCCTACCTGTAGATTTTGGCCTCTAGCTCAGCCAGCACCTAGGGAAACCTACCAAACCTGTGCATTTCTGAAAACTAGAGACCTAGGGGAATCTAAGATGGGGTGACTTGTGGGGCTCTGACCAGGTTCTGTTACCCAGAATCCTTTGCAAACCTCAACATTTGGCTAAAAAACATGTTTTCCTCACATTTCAGTGACAGAAAGTTCTGGAATCTGAGAGGAGCCACAAATTTCCTTCCACCCAGCGTTCACCCAAGTCTCCCGATAAAAATGATACCTCACTTGTGTGGGTAGGCCTAGCGCCCGTGACAGGAAATGCCCCAAAACACAACGTGGACACATCACATTTTTTTAAAGAAAAAGAGGTGTTTTTTGCAAAGTGCCTACCTATAGATTTTGGCCTCTAGCCCAGCCGGCACCTAGGGAAACCTACCAGAACTGTGCATTTTTGAAAACTAGAAACCCAGGGGAATCCGAGATGGGGTGACTTGTGGGGCTCTGGCCAGGTTCTGTTACCAAGAATCCTTTGCAAACCTCAAAATTTGGCTAAAAAAACACATTTTCCTCACATTTCGGTGACAGAAACTTCTGGAATCTCAGAGGAGGCACAAATTTCCTTCCACCCAGCGTTCCCCCAAGTCTCCCGATAAAAATGATACCTCACTTGTGTGGGTAGGCCTAGCGCCCGGGACAGGAAATGGCCCAAAACACAAAGTGGACACATCACATTTTTTAAAAGAAAACAGAGGTGTTTTTTGCAAAGTGCCTACCTATAGATTTTGGCCTCTAGCCCAGCCGGCACCTAGGGAAACCTACCAGAACTGTGCATTTTTGAAAACTAGAAACCCAGGGGAATCCGAGATGGGGTGACTTGTGGGGCTCTGGCCAGGTTCTGTTACCAAGAATCCTTTGCAAACCTCAAAATTTGGCTAAAAAAACACATTTTCCTCACATTTCGGTGACAGAAACTTCTGGAATCTCAGAGGAGGCACAAATTTCCTTCCACCCAGCGTTCCCCCAAGTCTCCCGATAAAAATGATACCTCACTTGTGTGGGTAGGCCTAGCGCCCGGGACAGGAAATGGCCCAAAACACAAAGTGGACACATCACATTTTTTAAAAGAAAACAGAGGTGTTTTTTGCAAAGTGCCTACCTGTAGATTTTGGCCTCTAGCTCAGCCGGCACCTAGGGAAACCTACCAAACCTGTGCATTTTTGAAAACTAGAGACCTAGAGGAATCCAAGATGGGGTGACTTGTGGGGCTCTGACCAGGTTCTGTTACCCAGAATCCTTTGCAAACCTCAAAATTTGGCTAAAAAAACACATTTTCCTCAAATTTCGGTTACAGAAATTTCTGGAATCTGAGAGGAGCCACAAATTTCCTTCCACCCAGCGTTCCCCCAAGTCTCCCGATAAAAATGATACCTCACTTGTGTGGGTAGGCCTAGCGCCCGTGACAGGAAATGCCCCAAAACACAACGTGGACACATCACATTTTTTTAAAGAAAACAGAGGTGTTTTTTGCAACGTGCCTACTTGTAGATTTTGGCCTCTAGCTCAGCCGGCACCTAGGGAAACCTACCAAACTTGTGCATTTTTGAAAACTAGAGACCTAGAGGAATCCAAGATGGGTTGACTTGTGGGGCTCTGACCAGGTTCTGTTGCCCAGAATCCTTTGCAAACCTCAAAATTTGGCTAAAAAAACACATTTTCCTCAAATTTTGGTTACAGAATTTTTTTGGAATCTGAGAGGAGCCACAAATTTCCTTCCACCCAGCGTTCCCCCAAGACTTACGATAAAAATTATACCTCACTTGTGTGGGTAGGCCTAGCGCCCGTGACAGGAAATGCCCCAAAACACAACGTGGACACATCACATTTTTTGAAAGAAAACAGAGGTGTTTTTTGCAAAGTGCCTACCTGTAGATTTTGGCCTCTAGCTCAGCCGGCACCTAGGGAAACCTACCAAACCTGTGCATTTCTGAAAACTAGAGACCTAGGGGAATCTAAGATGGGGTGACTTGTGGGGCTCTGACCAGGTTCTGTTACCCAGAATCCTTTGCAAACCTCAACATTTGGCTAAAAAACATGTTTTCCTCACATTTCGGTGACAGAAAGTTCTGGAATCTGAGAGGAGCCACAAATTTCCTTCCACCCAGCGTTCACCCAAGTCTCCCGATAAAAATGATACCTCACTTGTGTGGGTAGGCCTAGCGCCCGTGACAGGAAATGCCCCAAAACACAACGTGGACACATCACATTTTTTTAAAGAAAAAGAGGTGTTTTTTGCAAAGTGCCTACCTGTAGATTTTGGCCTCTAGCCCAGCCGGCACCTAGGGAAACCTACCAGAACTGTGCATTTTTGAAAACTAGAAACCCAGGGGAATCCTTGTGGGGCTCTGGCCAGGTTCTGTTACCAAGAATCCTTTGCAAACCTCAAAATTTGGCTAAAAAAACACATTTTCCTCACATTTCGGTGACAGAAACTTCTGGAATCTCAGAGGAGGCACAAATTTCCTTCCACCCAGCGTTCCCCCAAGTCTCCCGATAAAAATGATACCTCACTTGTGTGGGTAGACCTAGCGCCCGTGACAGGAAATGCCCCAAAACACAACGTGGACACATCACATTTTTTTAAAGAAAAAGAGGTGTTTTTTGCAAAGTGCCTACCTATAGATTTTGGCCTCTAGCCCAGCCGGCACCTAGGGAAACCTACCAGAACTGTGCATTTTTGAAAACTAGAAACCCAGGGGAATCCAAGATGGGGTGACTTGTGGGGCTCTGACCAGGTTCTGTTACCCAGAATCCTGTGCAAACCTCAAAATTTGGCTAAAAAAACACATTTTCCACAAATTTCGGTTACAGAAATTTCTGGAATCTGAGAGGAGCCACAAATTTCCTTCCACCCAGCGTTCCCCCAAGTCTCCCGATAAAAATGATACCTCACTTGTGTGGGTAGGCCTAGCGCCCGTGACAGGAAATGCCCCAAAACACAACGTGGACACATCACATTTTTTGAAAGAAAACAGAGGTGTTTTTTGCAACGTGCCTACCTGTAGATTTTGGCCTCTAGCTCAGCCGGCACCTAGGGAAACCTACCAAACTTGTGCATTTTTGAAAACTAGAGACCTAGAGGAATCCAAGATGGGTTGACTTGTGGGGCTCTGACCAGGTTCTGTTACCCAGAATACTTTGCAAACCTCAAAATTTGGCTAAAAAAACACATTTTCCTCAAATTTTGGTTACAGACATTTTTTGGAATCTGAGAGGAGCCACAAATTTCCTTCCACCCAGCGTTCCCCCAAGTCTCCCGATAAAAATTATACGTCACTTGTGTGGGTAGGCCTAGCGCCCGTGACAGGAAATGCCCCAAAACACAACGTGGACCCATCACATTTTTTGAAAGAAAACAGAGGTGTTTTTTGCAAAGTGCCTACCTGTAGATTTTGGCCTCTAGCTCAGCCGGCACCTAGGGAAACCTACCAAACCTGTGCATTTCTGAAAACTAGAGACCTAGGGGAATCTAAGATGGGGTGACTTGTGGGGCTCTGACCAGGTTCTGTTACCCAGAATCCTTTGCAAACCTCAACATTTGGCTAAAAAACATGTTTTCCTCACATTTCGGTGACAGAAAGTTCTGGAATCTGAGAGGAGCCACAAATTTCCTTCCACCCAGCGTTCACCCAAGTCTCCCGATAAAAATGATACCTCACTTGTGTGGGTAGGCCTAGCGCCCGTGACAGGAAATGCCCCAAAACACAACGTGGACACATCACATTTTTTGAAAGAAAAAGAGGTGTTTTTTGCAAAGTGCCTACCTGTAGATTTTGGCCTCTAGCCCAGCCGGCACCTAGGGAAACCTACCAGAACTGTGCATTTTTGAAAACTAGAAACCCAGGGGAATCCTTGTGGGGCTCTGGCCAGGTTCTGTTACCAAGAATCCTTTGCAAACCTCAAAATTTGGCTAAAAAAAACACATTTTCCTCACATTTCGGTGACAGAAACTTCTGGAATCTCAGAGGAGGCACAAATTTCCTTCCACCCAGCGTTCCCTCAAGTCTCCCGATAAAAATGATACCTCACTTGTGTGGGTAGGCCTAGCGCCCGGGACAGGAAATGGCCCAAAACACAAAGTGGACACATCACATTTTTTGAAAGAAAACAGAGGTGTTTTTTGCAAAGTGCCTACCTGCAGATTTTGGCCTCTAGCTCAGCCGGCACCTAGGGAAACCTACCAAACCTGTGCATTTTTTAAAACTAGAGACCTAGAGGAATCCAAGATGGGGTGACTTGTGGGGCTCTGACCAGGTTCTGTTACCCAGAATCCTTTGCAAACCTCAAAATTTGGCTAAAAAAACAAATTTTCCTCAAATTTCGGTTACAGAAATTTCTGGAATCTGAGAGGAGCCACAAATTTCCTTCCACCCAGCGTTCCCTCAAGTCTCCCGATAAAAATGATACCTCACTTGTGTGGGTAGGCCTAGCGCCCGTGACAGGAAATGCCCCAAAACACAACGTGGACACATCACATTTTTTTAAAGAAAACAGAGGTGTTTTTTGCAAAGTGCCTACCTGTAGATTTTGGCCTCTAGCTCAGCCGGCACCTAGGGAAACCTACCAAACTTGTGCATTTTTGAAAACTAGAGACCTAGAGGAATCCAAGATGGGTTGACTTGTGGGGCTCTGACCAGGTTCTGTTACCCAGAATCCTTTGCAAACCTCAAAATTTGGCTAAAAAAACAAATTTTCCTCAAATTTTGGTTACAGAAATTTCTGGAATCTGAGAGGAGCCACAAATTTCCTTCCACCCAGCGTTCCCCCAAGTCTCCCGATAAAAATGATACCTCACTTGTGTGGGTAGGCCTAGCGCCCGTGACAGGAAATGCCCCAAAACACAACGTGGACACATCACTTTTTTTGAAAGAAAATAGAGGTGTTTTTTGCAAAGTGCCTACCTGTAGATTTTGGCCTCTAGCTCAGCCGGCACCTAGGGAAACCTACCAAACCTGTGCATTTCTGAAAACTAGAGACCTAGGGGAATCTAAGATGGGGTGACTTGTGGGGCTCTGACCAGGTTCTGTTACCCAGAATCCTTTGCAAACCTCAACATTTGGCTAAAAAACATGTTTTCCTCACATTTCGGTGACAGAAAGTTCTGGAATCTGAGAGGAGCCACAAATTTCCTTCCACCCAGCCTTCACCCAAGTCTCCCGATAAAAATGATACCTCACTTGTGTGGGTAGGCCTAGCGCCCGTGACAGAAAATGCCCCAAAACACAACGTGGACACATCACATTTTTTTAAAGAAAAAGAGGTGTTTTTTACAAAGTGCCTACCTGTAGATTTTGGCCTCTAGCCCAGCCGGCACCTAGGGAAACCTACCAGAACTGTGCATTTTTGAAAACTAGAGACCTAGAGGAATCCAAGATGGGGTGACTTGTGGGGCTCTGACCAGGTTCTGTTACCCAGAATCCTTTGCAAACCTCAAAATCTGGCTAAAAAAACACATTTTCCTCAAATTTCGGTTACAGAAATTTCTGGAATCTGAGAGGAGCCACACATGTCCTTCCACCCAGCGTTCCCCCAAGTCTCCCGATAAAAATGATACCTCACTTGTGTGGGTAGGCCTAGCGCCCGTGACAGGAAATGCCCCAAAACACAACGTAGACACATCACATTTTTTGAAAGAAAACAGAGGTGTTTTTTGCAAAGTGCCTACCTGTAGATTTTGGCCTCTAGCTCAGCCGGCACCTAGGGAAACCTACCAAACCTGTGCATTTTTGAAAACTAGAGACCTAGAGGAATCCAAGATGGGTTGACTTGTGGGGCTCTGACCAGGTTCTGTTACCCAGAATCCTTTGCAAACCTCAAAATTTGGCTAAAAAAACACATTTTCCTCAAATTTTGGTTACAGAAATTTCTGGAATCTGAGAGGAGCCACAAATTTCCTTCCACCCAGCGTTCCCCCAAGTCTCCCGATAAAAATGATACCTCACTTGTGTGGGTAGGCCTAGCGCCCGTGACAGGAAATGCCCCAAAACACAACGTGGACACATCACATTTTTTTAAAGAAAACAGAGGTGTTTTTTGCAAAGTGCCTACCTGTAGATTTTGGCCTCTAGCTCAGCCGGCACCTAGGGAAACCTACCAAACCTGTGCATTTCCGAAAACTAGAGACCTAGGGGAATCTAAGATGGGGTGACTTGCGGGGCTCTGACCAGGTTCTGTTACCCAGAATCCTTTGCAAACCTCAACATTTGGCTAAAAAACATGTTTTCCTCACATTTCGGTGACAGAATGTTCTGGAATCTGAGAGGAGCCACAAATTTCCTTCCACCCAGCGTTCCCCCAAGTCTCCCGATAAAAATGATACCTCACTTGTGTGGGTAGGCCTAGCGCCCGTGACAGGAAATGCCCCAAAACACAACGTGGACAAATCACATTTTTTGAAAGAAAACAGAGGTGTTTTTTGCACAGTGCCTACCTGTAGATTTTGGCCTCTAGCTCAGCCGGCACCTAGGGAAACCTACCAAACCTGTGCATTTCTGAAAACTAGAGACCTAGGGGAATCCAAGATGGGTTGACTTGTGGGGCTCTGGCCAGGTTCTGTTACCCAGAATCCTTTGCAAACCTCAAAATTTGGCTAAAAAAACACATTTTCCTCAAATTTTGGTTACAGAAATTTCTGGAATCTGAGAGGAGCCACAAATTTCCTTCCACCCAGCGTTCCCCCAAGTCTCCCGATAAAAATGATACCTCACTTGTGTGGGTAGGCCTAGCGCCCGTGACAGGAAATGCCCCAAAACACAACGTGGACACATCACATTTTTTTTAAAGAAAAAGAGGTGTTTTTTACAAAGTGCCTACCTGTAGATTTTGTCCTCTAGCCCAGCCGGCACCTAGGGAAACCTACCAGAACTGTGCATTTTTGAAAACTAGAAACCCAGGGGAATCCTTGTGGGGCTCTGGCCAGGTTCTGTTACCAAGAATCCTTTGCAAACCTCAAAATTTGGCTAAAAAAACACATTTTCCTCACATTTCGGTGACAGAAACTTCTGGAATCTCAGAGGAGGCACAAATTTCCATCCACCCAGCGTTCCCCCAAGTCTCCCGATAAAAATGATACCTCACTTGTGTGGGTAGACCTAGCGCCCGTGACAGGAAATGCCCCAAAACACAACGTGGACACATCACATTTTTTTAAAGAAAAAGAGGTGTTTTTTGCAAAGTGCCTACCTATAGATTTTGGCCTCTAGCCCAGCCGGCACCTAGGGAAACCTACCAGAACTGTGCATTTTTGAAAACTAGAAACCCAGGGGAATCCAAGATGGGGTGACTTGTGGGGCTCTGACCAGGTTCTGTTACCCAGAATCCTTTGCAAACCTCAAAATTTGGCTAAAAAAACACATTTTCCTCAAATTTCGGTTACAGAAATTTCTGGAATCTGAGAGGAGCCACAAATTTCCTTCCACCCAGCGTTCCCCCAAGTCTCCCGATAAAAATGATACCTCACTTGTGTGGGTAGGCCTAGCGCCCGTGACAGGAAATGCCCCAAAACACAACGTGGACACATCACATTTTTTGAAAGAAAACAGAGGTGTTTTTTGCAAAGTGCCTACCTGTAGATTTTGGCCTCTAGCTCAGCCGGCACCTAGGGAAACGTACCAAACCTGTGCATTTCTGAAAACTAGAGACCTAGGGAAATCTAAGATGGGGTGACTTGTGGGGCTCTGACCAGGTTCTGTTACCCAGAATCCTTTGCAAACCTCAACATTTGGCTAAAAAACATGTTTTCCTCACATTTCGGTGACAGAAAGTTCTGGAATCTGAGAGGAGCCACAAATTTCCTTCCACCCAGCGTTCCCCCAAGTCTCCCGATAAAAATGATACCTCACTTGTGTGGGTAGGCCTAGCGCCCGTGACAGGAAATGCCCCAAAACACAACGTGGACAAATCACATTTTTTGAAAGAAAACAGAGGTGTTTTTTGCACAGAGCCTACCTGTAGATTTTGGCCTCTAGCTCAGCCGGCACCTAGGGAAACCTACCAAACCTGTGCATTTCTGAAAACTAGAGACGTAGGGGAATCCAAGGAGGGTCGACTTGCGGGGCTCGGACTAGGTTCTGTTACCCAGAATCCTTTGCGAACCTCAAAATTTGGCTAAAAAAACACATGTTCCTCAAATTTCGGTTACAAAAATTTCTGGAATCTGACAGAAGCCACAAATTTCCTTCCACCCAGCGTTCCCCCAAGTCTCCCGATAAAAATGATACCTCACTTGTGTGGGTAGGCCTAGCGCCCGTGACAGGAAATGCCCCAAAACACAACGTAGACACATCACATTTTTTGAAAGAAAACAGAGGTGTTTTTTGCAAAGTGCCTACCTGTAGATTTTGGCCTCTAGCTCAGCCGGCACCTAGGGAAACCTACAAAACCTGTGCATTTCTGAAAACTAGAGACCTAGGGGAATCTAAGATGGGGTGACTTGTGGGGCTCTGACCAGGTTCTGTTACCCAGAATCCTTTGCAAACCTCAACATTTGGCTAAAAAACATGTTTTCCTCACATTTCGGTGACAGAAAGTTCTGGAATCTGAGAGGAGCCACAAATTTCCTTCCACCCAGCGTTCACCCAAGTCTCCCGATAAAAATTATACCTCACTTGTGTGGGTAGGCCTAGCGCCCGTGACAGGAAATGCCCCAAAACACAACGTGGACACATCACATTTTTTTAAAGAAAAAGAGGTGTTTTTTGCAAAGTGCCTACCTGTAGATTTTGGCCTCAAGCCCAGCCGGCACCTAGGGAAACCTACCAGAACTGTGCATTTTTGAAAACTAGAAACCCAGCGGAATCCGAGATGGGGTGACTTGTGGGGTTCTGGCCAGGTTCTGTTACCAAGAATCCTTTGCAAACCTCAAAATTTGGCTAAAAAAACACATTTTCCTCACATTTCAGTGACAGAAACTTCTGGAATCTGAGAGGAGGCACAAATTTCCTTCCACCCAGCGTTCCCCCAAGTCTCCCGATAAAAATGATACCTCACTTGTGTGGGTAGGCCTAGCGCCCGTGACAGGAAATGCCCCAAAACACAACGTGGACACATCACATTTTTTGAAAGAAAACAGAGGTGTTTTTTGCAAAGTGCCTACCTGTAGATTTTGGCCTCTAGCTCAGCCGACACCTAGGGAAACCTACCAAACCTGTGCATGTCTGAAAACTAGAGACCTAGGGGAATCTAAGATGGGGTGACTTGTGGGGCTCTGACCAGGTTCTGTTACCCAGAATCCTTTGCAAACCTCAACATTTGGCTAAAAAACATGTTTTCCTCACATTTCGGTGACAGAAAGTTCTGGAATCTGAGAGGAGCCACAAATTTCCTTCCACCCAGCGTTCCCCCAAGTCTCCCGATAAAAATGATACCTCACTTGTGTGGGTAGGCCTAGCGCCCGTGACAGGAAATGCCCCAAAACACAACGTGGACAAATCACATTTTTTGAAAGAAAACAGAGGTGTTTTTTGCACAGTTCCTACCTGTAGATTTTGGCCTCTAGCTCAGCCGGCACCTAGGGAAACCTACCAAACCTGTGCATTTCTAAAAACTAGAGACCTAGGGGAATCCAAGGAGGGTCGACTTGCGGGGCTCGGACCAGGTTCTGTTACCCAGAATCCTTTGCGAACCTCAAAATTTGGCTAAAAAAACACATGTTCCTCAAATTTCGGTTACAGAAATTTCTGGAATCTGAGAGAAGCCACAAATTTCCTTCCACCCAGCGTTCCCCCAAGTCTCCCGATAAAAATGATACCTCACTTGTGTGGGTAGGCCTAGCGCCCGTGACAGGAAATGCCCCAAAACACAACGTAGACACATCACCTTTTTTGAAAGAAAACAGAGGTGTTTTTTGCAAAGTGCCTACCTGTAGATTTTGGCCTCTAGCTCAGCCGGGCACCTAGGGAAACCTACCAAACCTGTGCATTTCTGAAAACTAGAGACCTAGCGGAATCTAAGATGGGGTGACTTGTGGGGCTCTGACCAGGTTCTGTTACCCAGAATCCTTTGCAAACCTCAACATTTGGCTAAAAAACTTGTTTTCCTCACATTTCGGTGACAGAAAGTTCTGGAATCTGAGAGGAGCCACAAATTTCCTTCCACCCAGCGTTCACCCAAGTCTCCCGATAAAAATTATACCTCACTTGTGTGGGTAGGCCTAGCGCCCGTGACAGGAAATGCCCCAAAACACAACGTGGACACATCACATTTTTTTAAAGAAAAAGAGGTGTTTTTTGCAAAGTGCCTACCTGTAGATTTTGGCCTCTAGCCCAGCCGGCACCTAGGGAAACCTACCAGAACTGTGCATTTTTGAAAACTAGAAACCCAGCGGAATCCGAGATGGGGTGACTTGTGGGGTTCTGGCCAGGTTCTGTTACCAAGAATCCTTTGCAAACCTCAAAATTTGGCTAAAAAAACACATTTTCCTCACATTTCGGTGACAGAAACTTCTGGAATCTGAGAGGAGGCACAAATTTCCTTCCACCCAGCGGTCCCCCAAGTCTCCCGATAAAAATGATACCTCACTTGTGTGGGTAGGCCTAGCGCCCGGGACAGGAAATGGCCCAAAACACAACGTGGACACATCACATTTTTTCATAGAAAACAGTGCCTACCTGTGGATTTTGGTCTCTAGCTCAGCCGGCCCCAGGGGGGGCAGAAATGGTCTAAAATAAATGTGTCCCCCAACCCCCCCCGGGAGCGACCCTTGCCTACGGGGTCGCTCCCCCTGCGTGACATTGGCGCCAAAAAAAAAGATCCCTGGTGCCTAGTGGTTTCTGCCCCCCTTGGGAGCAGATTGACCTAAAATCGGCCGATTTGCCCCCAAAGCGGGCAGAAATGGCCTAAATACAATTTGCCCCTCCAGGGGAGCGACCCTTGTCTAAGGGGTCGCTCCCCATCTCTAAAAAAAAAAAAAAAAAAAAAATTTGCCCTGGTGCCTAGAGGTTTAACAATAGGCCGATCTGCCCCCAGGGGAGGCAGAAATGCCCCCCCAAGCCCACCCTCGGGGAGAGACCCTTGCCTACAAGGTCTCTCCCCTTGCGCGACGGCGCAAAAAAAAGATCCCTGGTGCCTAGTGGTTTCTGCCCCCCTTGGGGGCAGATTGACCTAAAATCAGCCGATCTGCCCCCAAAGCGGGCAGAAATGGCCTAAATACAATTTGCCCCTCCAGGGGAGCGACCCTTGTCCAAGGGGTCGCTCCCCATCTGTAAAACACAAAAAACTAAAAATCCCTGGTGCCTAGTGGTTTCTGCCCCCCTTGGGGGCAGATCAGCCTAATCAAAATAGGCTGATCTACCCCTCAGGGGGGCAGAAATGGCCTAAAATAACCCCCCCCCAGGGAGCGACCCTTGCCTATGGGGTCGCTCCCCTTGCGTGAAATTCACGTAAAAAAAAATCTCCCTGGTGTCTAGTGGTTTCTGCCCCCCTTGGGGGCAGATTGGCCTCATCAAAATAGGCCAATCTGCCCCCAAGGGGGGCAGAAATGGCCTAAATATAATTTGCCCTCTAGGGGAGAGACCCTTGCCTAAGGGGTCGCTCCCCACCTAAAAAAGAACGAAAACAAAACAAAAAGAAAAAGAAAAAAAAAAAATGATCCCTGGTGCCTAGAGGTTTCTGCCCCCGGGGGGGGGGGCAGAAAAGGCCTTCCCAAAAAAAATGCCCCCCCTGGGAGCGACCCTTGCCCAAGGGGTCGCTCCCTTCTGTCCATTTAAAAATAAAAATCCCTGGTGTCTAGTGGGGTTTCAAAAGCCAGATTGCAAGCAATCCGGCTTTTGAAACCTTGGGAGTGACTTCATGAAGCCTCTCCGGGCCTCCCCCATGTGAGTAAAAGAGAAATGCTGAGCAGAGCTTCCAGCGCGATGGGGGAGACCCTGTGACAAATCAGCGCGTCACAGGGGAGGTTGGGGGGCCGGGGGTGGAGGGGGAAGGGCTTCCCCTTCCATCCCTGACTTGGGGGGGTGGAGGGAACCCCACTGAGGGATCACTAGCGCTCCCTCTGGGCTCTGTGACCAGGACGTAATGGTTACGTCCTGGGCACAGCAGCACTGTGCTTCAGTACGTAACCATTACGTCCTGGGCACAGAACTGGTTAAACACATAAAAAAAAAAAAACTATTGGATATTTGTTGCAAAAAGATATTAGAAACAATTTAATACAAGTCAGTTTAAAAAAAGAGATGCAGTAGCTCAGAATGTGCAGAAGATATTTTGTCTCTAAGGGGTGCAAAAAATAAACTTGTTCTCTCTGCTTGTCATTGTAAGCTATTAAAATAGAGCAGAAGAAAGAAAAACAACTTCTGTTTTCATTGCTTTAAACATCTACTTCAATTACGCTCCATGGCCTGGCTTGCCTTTAACCTCAGCTGCTGGCTGTAACAGCAGACATTGGGCCTGATTACAACTTCGGCGGAGAGGGTTAATCCGTCCCAAATGTGACGCAAATCCCGCCCGCTGAATTACGAGTCCATTATATCCTATGGAACTCGTAATAGGGCGGGCGGAATATCCGTCACATTTGGGTCGGATTAACCCTCTCCGCCGAAGTCATAATCAGGCCCACTGTGTCATCAGAACTCAACTGTAAAAAAACATATATTATTTGAGTTTTGGCATCTTTTCTTCGTAATCAGCAATTAGACGTATTGCCTATTATGAAGATATTAGAGATTGCTGATTATACAGAATTACAGTATCCAATGAACTATATACTACTTTCATTATTGTGAGATGCAAGCAGTCATAAAAACATTTTTAAAAAGCGTAATAGGATTGATATCACAAAGCTGAACATGCCCCTAATTAAAGGAAGTCTCTATCACGATTCTTCCTTCTTTCTCATTACAAGAATAGTAGGTAAGGATAATGCTACAAGTGGACAGCACCATACCGCACCAAGGTTGGGAACACAGTAAAATGAGGGATAATCCAAGTGAAAGCAGCTATGAATGAGAAGAAAGGACAATTGTGTCTGCAAGTGTATTTTGGAATCTGTCAAGGAAAGACTGGCTGTACCAGGCATCTGGCAATTCCCCAGGAGGCTGGAATGGTGGGGGGCCGCTTTTGTTACTGGGGGGGTCGTTTTGTAGCAGTGCAGCACTTTTAAAAGGACTGCAGAATTCCTTGTATGTCCAACAGCTTTCAGGCAACAATAAAAGTGCCAGGGTAACTCAGGTGATTATTGTATCTGCTGGAGAGAGATGGGGTTTTGTCTAGTGGCAGTTTTGACTCATCTAACGTAGAGCAGAAGATTAATATGCCTGCTGAAAAGAATGTGCAATATGCAGATCACAGAACAATATGCGTAGCTCAGCGGGATAGGGCTTTTGTTACTGTGTAGTTCATAAATTCCAATTATAATTTAGCAGAGTGAGCAATGAACTGCCATCAAAGAGCTGCATGCAAACTGCATGGTACAGAATGAAAAGTTATGGTTTTCTCTGCAGTCTTTAGATACATTGTTATTAGGAAAGTCAACCCTAAGCACATTCTGAATCCTGGGTTTGTGCTTTCCCAGACCAAGCGCTCTTAAAAATGCCAACCAGTATGGATGATTTGTCAATCCTACACATTCTAGTCCCCTTTGTCAACATTTTCTACACACTTATACACTTATTTACAAGCATATGATCTATTGTTTCTGTATGTGTGTGTGATGTTAACTGCTCCCAACACCTTACGCTGGTAAGAGAGGTACTATAAAACAAGTGAAATGCATATGAGAGACAAGCTATGGAGAGATGAAACGCAGTGTTAGAGGGTGATGGTAAGGGAAAATACTGCTGTATCCTGGTGCACTGTGAGGTCATTATTTACTATGCTTTACAAACTAATACCACTGAATATATGAAGAAAATGTGTTGTGGAATGCACTACATTTTTTCCAGATTTTCTGTGTGTGGGGGGCCGGGGGGAAGCATATGGTTCCAGACTGCATTACTGTACTCAGAGGGACTGCAGGTTAAAAGCACTGCCGTCTTACATGACAAGGAAACATACTTTTGCCAAATACAAAAACCTACTTATACACATTAGACAAGTCATTCATAAAGTGTGTCATGTAAGCTCACTGGGCAGAAGTGCAGTAGAGGACGAGAGTGTTTAATAATGCTATCATTTACACTGAAGGGAATCGGTGACTGAAGATAAGATGACGTACCCATTTCCCCATACTGAATAGGAGGAATCAAAATGTTTATGACACTACAATAAATGAAAGCATTATAAGGGCTGAATAAAAGCCACTGTTTCAGGATTTACATGTTGTACATTAGCAATAACTGTTAATGTGGCTTTTTACATTCGATTATGCATGAACAGGCTGAATTAACATGATTAGAGTTGAAGAAAGTTCATAGGATGTGTATAAGTGTGTTCATTGATGTGTTTTATTCATGCCACATTTTCTTGTTAGACACT
Organism: Pleurodeles waltl; assembly: GCF_031143425.1. Lineage (NCBI taxonomy): Eukaryota > Metazoa > Chordata > Amphibia > Caudata > Salamandridae > Pleurodeles > Pleurodeles waltl. Next base: position 982,310,827 of record NC_090449.1, read on the forward strand.
TTCAAAGACACTATTGATGCCATCTACGTCACTCATTTCTGCTCCCCCCTCACATAAATCTTCACTCCACAGGCTTTGCAGAGCAAGGCAACGCTGATGTGTAGTAGTTTATTTCCACTATTTTGATTACAATGTTTTTGATTAACTTTTCCTTGTTATCTACGACTTGAAACATTATCAAGGTTGCTTCCAATGCCTTCCACTGTGAATACTAGTCCATTAATTTCCTGAAAGTGTCATTGTCTAAATGCTTCATATTAGTTGGAACATATCCGGATGGTGTTAGCAAAGAGCAGAAGAAATAAAAGCAACGTTCACTTTTCATTGCTTCAAGCAGCTGCTTCGATTACTGCTAAGTAAGTTTGTTAGAAATGCAATAGTGCTTTTGTGTATTTTTCTTGTGTTCTGATTTGTTAAATTATACTTTTGCTCACACCATGACGATTTTGCAGTTTTATTATTTTTTGAGACACTTGCATATAAGAACCCCTTAATTTTCAGGGTGATACAGACAACTTTTTTATGTTGGACTGGGGATGCTGGCTGACTTACTTTTGTTTCTGCTTTTTTATTCTCGGCATAGCTGTGCACCTGAAAGCGTTCATGACATCAACTCTGTCCCACTTATTCTTTTATTTTGTAATAAAACCCTTTAACTTTATATTGATCTAGAACTCAGTAATAGAGAGGGCCCTAATACATATTTGAACTGTTTTCTCTGCTAATCGTTAGGGATGCATTAACACGTGATTTAATCTGTGGGAGAAACAGACGAAAAGGTTTGGGTGGTGTTAATTTTGGGGTGTCGAAATTTTGGGATATAGTTTTGTTACCACATATGTATAAATAAGTATGTAATTTTTAAGGATTTTTAGGGGAAATAAAAAGCCTTGGATAATATCAGGCCTAATATAATGGCAGTAAATCTCAAATTACTAATAGTGGTCCTAACACTTAAGTAAAAATATGAATTGTACCTCAGCTTGTTTGTAATGCAGACATTCACACCAGTTGCCGAAAACATTTTGATAAACCGAGATCCTGTCATACTTTCCTGGGACACTGTAAGAGAAAGAAGGTCCTGTAAGACACTAACCATGCTTAAAAAGAATAGAGGAGGAAACACGTGGACCATCCGAAGTATTGTACAGAACATGACTGAAATTAGTTGAATACAACAGGTAGGAACATCCTTAATTATTTAAAGAAATACCTGTAAAAACCTGGATTTTAGTCATAAAATGGAAAGGCAATTGAATCCTTTTGCAATACAACCCTACTGTGGCAGCCCAAAATTTCCTGGCGTTTGTCAGGGTAAGCAATATAGGAGCAGGGTAAAGGAAGCTAACGTTGCGAAAATTAGAAATGTATTAAGACCGATACGGTTGACATTGAATACCTTGAAACAATGAGACGTAGATTAACTGGTTTTTATTTACAGTCAGCTATCTTACTTCTTCACCTCTTAACTTCATCATGGAGTGCAGCAATAAGACTAAGGAAGCTATATGTGAGCACTCATGAATACAAGCCATGTGCGTAAATGCTATAAGTGAATGAGGCATAACAAAATACCAAATTATTAAGGAGAAATTATGCAGAAATTGGATAAAGATTTAGGAGCAAAAATGAAGAATGGAAGATAGTTACATGACACTCAGTATTCTCTAATACAATATGAGCATTTTAATATGCATTGTCTTGTCCTTCAGACGACTGTTTAAAATGGATGTGCAATGGATACATGCACCAGATGCTCTCTAGAACAAGGACGATAAGTGCAAATGTTGTCCACACGTCAAGTATAAAACTCTCTCAGGAACAGGTAAGTAGCTGATTCAATTCCTTACCCAAGTTCAGCAGACCAGCCTAACCCCAATGCCCAAGTGCTAATGTATTGAAAGATGTAAATCTAATCTGTCATTACTAGAAGGAAAAATATGTTTACTATGATGATTATAGATAGGATTGGACATTATGGGTATTCTAAAACCTACTAATAATAGATATGGTAAAAAATATTACATAACGGAATAATGGGCAAAACCATGATGTCTGATTACAAAGCTACACGAGGTGCCAAAATAAAGCCAATGTACACAGCATTAAGTGAAAGGTGTTCTGGGACAAATTACATTAGAAATGTATTGACAGTTTTACAAAAAGCATCACAAGCAGCCCCTGCTGCTTATCTTGCAGACATGATCATCGTCATCCCTGGTGGTTCTAGGCACACCTGTAACCAGGACACAAGAGTGGAGAATAAGAAGAGAAAAAACCCAGCCAGCACTCCCTTTCCACCTACGCACCTAGGATCTGACACAACAACGCCATATCCACCAGGATCGCCCCAGTGCTGCTCCAATTTAGAAAAGAGTTGGAAACACATCTCTTAAAAGAATACAACATCACATTGCATTAACAGTCAACAAACCATCTACCTCTTCTGACTTTATGCTTGTCTTTGACCCCGTACAGTGCACTGCTGAGTTCTGGCTTGGTTTATGTGATATTTATACCACATATATTGATACATACACAAATACTTGAGTAAAGTAAGTAGAAAATCATTTAAAATTAAACAATAACAAAAAAATGCCTTTAAATACTTGATTAAGATAAATCATATCCCTGTGAATGGCAAGGGTCCTCGTTCAACAAACAAGGGTGAGGCATTGTGGGCTTTCTGATGATCTCTATAATAACAGGACACTAATAAGGTAAAGGTAGGAATTTTTGTCTTCACAAAGCATGGTGGGCAGGGACAAAGCATGTTGGCTTTATGTTTCTTACAGCATTGTGTCTGGCAACTTAGAAAGGATGAAGAGGTAAAGTTATTCAGAACACGTGTATCTGTACACCTGGTGCAGGCAATTTTATAGGTATTATACTGACTTTGCCTACTATAGTGATACATTTTGTTCACAAATTAAACTTTGAGAGTAACTATACAGTACACATGCACCCACTATAGAAACTCTTTTAATAGCAAAGCATAAAATAAACCTCCCTTCCTTACAGAACTATGGCCCTCATTATAACAATGGCGGTAAAAACCGCCTACCGCAGCAGTGACACTGCCAACATACCGTCACCGCAGTTACCATCCCTCCGCCATATTATGATCACTGCCTGATTTCCGCCACAAGAAGGGCAGAAATCCGGCAGTAACCACCAGCACCACCACGCTCGTTGAATGCCACAAGCTGTCTCATGACCTGTGATACGGCCTGCTGGTGTTCTGCTGGTAGGGTGCTGCTGGCGGTAGCAGTGCCCCCTTTCCGTTCCCTGCCAGAAGACCTCGTTGCTTAAGGTAAGTCAGGCTTCCGACAGGGGAGGGGGTGGGAGGGTGTGGGGTGTTGTGTGTCTGTGTCTGAGTGTGTGCATGAATGTCTGAGTGTATGTGTGTGAATGTGTCTGTGTGTGTTGTGTTATTTGCGTGGTTGTATGCATGTGAGTATATGTGTGTAAGAATGGTGAAGTGAGTGCATGTCTGCATGCCAGTGTGATTGTGTGTAAGAATGTGTGAGAGCATGTCTGGAAGTATGCATGTATAAATGCGTGTATGTCAGTGGGAGTGATTGGGTGTATGTGTGTTGCATGATGCGTGTCTGCGGGTGTGTGCGTGTAGGGGGGTGGGGTGGTGTGAGGATTGGAAGGGATGGGGGAGTTTGAATGGAGGGGGTGGGAGGTGTCAGGTGTGTGTTGGAGGGGTGGGGGAGCTGCCTACCGGTGACAGGGAAGGAATTCCTTGTCACCAGTAGAGCCTACCGCCATGGTTTTCATGGCATTGCTAACACCACGAAAACCATGGCGGTAGGCAGGCTTATAATGCCGCCAGCGGTACTATGCCGGCCGCAGGGCTGGAGATTGACATCTCCGGCCCGGCGGCTTATACCGCCATTCTCATAATGTGGCGGTATGTACCGCCAGCTTGTTGGCGGTAATGCTGACACATTACCACTCGTCGCCTGACCCCCTATGTTACATAAAAATGAGAAGGGCACTTCATAATAGGACGGAAACATATTAAATGGGGCAAAACAGTGACTTAATACACAGTGGGGCGACAACAGGCACTCGTCTCAACATAGTGTGCTGGGTATGTCCAATCATTTCTTACTATCCAAAGCTACTGCAAGACCACACAGATTTAGGCCAAAATGGAACAGGGCCTTGACCATATAACAGAGTAGTGACAGAAGAAGGCTAGTATTAAATAAAATAAGGATTGACTCTTTCAAATTAGGGTAACATGAGGAATGGGCTGGTGAAGGTGTTGTGTCATTTTCTGCACATGCTCAATAGGGCCAATATTGTAGGAGAAACCATAAATGTTCTAGTGAGTGGGTATGCACAATAATACATGTGACATCCACAAATTATGATTGATTAGATAGGAATAGGCAAGTAGGGCTTTCACATTGCTAGGGTTCTCGGATTCACCTTCTACTTCACAGTTGTGGCACCAGGTGGATTAGTAAGGACGTCAATGAATTTCAGACATATTTGTAAGTTAATAATGAATACTGTTTTGTATTTATTGAGCAAGGCATTTAGCTGGGTATAAATGATGACATTTGACAGGTGGTCCTGAAGGTGCTTTCAATTCCACTTTGAGAAAACACCCCCCCAATGTCGATCAGACCCTCTGATATAACCTTTAGTCTTCTGGCATGGTTGCATGCATTTTGTATATATGTATAAACTCATAGCTATCTGTAAAATACAAGCCTTAATAGAGAGCTGAACTTGGACAGGAGTGCTCACATTTGATTAGATATTGTTCCAAGAAAGGCAAGACTTTTGAGAGTGGTAATACCTATCAAGTAGAGGTGTAATTTACTTTGAATAGTTGAGCCGTTGTCTTTTATTCATCCATATGTTTTGTTTCCAGTCTGGCAATGTTTTGAGTTAGTACATGGAGTTATCTGCCTTAAGTTGCTATTTTCTCTGCCATGTAGGATATGTATGCAGGGGTCCAAATTGCTGTGTCCTTGTATTTGAGATAGATGATTTTGAGGATGTTGCTGGCTTGTAAGGGGGCCTGTGAAGTTCCTTCACAGATGCAGAAAAATGGTTAAACCTCAGGTCTTTTCTGAGAAAGTAGAGCAGTGTGTTGCCTTAATTGAGGTGCAAAGAGACAAAGGATTAGATGGCTATAGCTGTTGTAAAGTTAGACTCACTGAGGAAAGCCTTTACTTTCTTCAGGAGGCAGAGATGAAACCATAATGTCTTGATATTTTGTGTTAATTGCAAGAGGTCATTGTTGAGGGTAAATCCAGATCATTTTTATATTGAGTATAAGTTTGTGGGATTGGACATTCATGTTCATGCTAGTTTGGCATGCCTGGCTCTGTTACTATTTATGCTGCTGGCGACTAAGAGGAATTCGGATTTAGAATTGTCTAGGCCTTCAAAAGATTGCAAAAATATCCCTGGCAATCTTATTCATTCACATGCTAACACACTTGCTATGTATGGCTCAGACAGAATGGCAAATATGAATGTGTCCTACTGGCTCCCTGCCATTCATATTTTAACGAGGCAGTTTCCATTAAAAACAATTAAACTATTGGACTGTATTATCACCAATTTTAAGATTGGCTACATACATGATAAAGTGGATTGCTTGAAGAAGGCACTGGTTCGCCGAAATGCACGTAGAGATAAAAGGATAAAGAATACAAGCCATGACTGTCTGTTAATAAGTAGTTAATGATGAATTCTGTTATTCAAAAGTGACTTAAGATGGAAATTGATATTCATGTTATACCAAAAAGTATACAGATACATGATGCTAAAGATAAAAATGGTTATGTGTTGATATTCATAAAATGTGTATCTAAAGTCTATCTGGTTAGAAATTTTATGTAGGATGAATATGTTTGACTGAGTGTGAGAGGGATGGTATGTTTGGTGAGGAAGTGGTTTGTGTAATATGGGTTTTTACTATTTTTCAAAATCTGTAACTTAGATCTACAAGACAATGTTCAATATAATTATTAAACAAAGAGATGAATATATAATCGAATATGTCTGAGCCATAAATAGCAAATGTGTGAGTATACAAATGAATAAGGATGACAGGGATATTTGTGCAATGTTTACATTTCCCTGCCCTTGAAACCTTCTTCCTTAGCACAGGGCACCTTTTTTCTTGTTAAATGAACCCACAGCTGTGTCTTTGAAATCCAGAACTAAATGAGAGCAAGGCAGCTTTTGAGTTGCTGAGCTTTATAGACAGTGGAGATTATCAGGTAAAGCTGTGTGTCATCAGTGTGCTGATGTATCTTGAGGCTCATTTTGTCAAGATGGCTTGGAGGGCTACCATGTAGAGGTTGAATATAATGAGACAAGACAGATCCTTGGGATCAGCAGTAAAAGAGGATTTTGTTCTCTTCTTTTTTTTGTTCTCATTCACCTCAGACTCCGAGCCAATTCCATACTTTGACCTTTTGCACCCTCTCGTATGCAGAGATGAACTATGTCAGGGAGACAGAGTCTCTCTCACTCAGCCTTCTCTAGAAAGACCAACGCGGCTGATGAGTGGGAAGTTGTATAGTCATCGGACTTCGTATTTCACCCAAAACTGGTCCCTACTGACACCCTTGATTTCCCCTCCACTTCGCCAGGGGTGCCCACAGTTTCTCATTTTTCTTTTTTGACCCTCCCACATCTATATCCATTTTTGATGTGAGGGAAAAAAACATTAAGCAAATCCGTGTGCAAGGAAGGGGACCCTGCTACCCATTTTTAACAGATTTCTCTTCCAGCTAGAAGAATAGAGTAAAAAAGCAAGTCCCTCCCTTCTCTACTCCTCACTTTCCTGTAATTGCCCAAAAATGATCAAGGGGAGACTTACCATGATTTCTCACCTCAATATACTCGAGAGCATTTTACAGAACTCTGCCCAAAAAGAATAAACAACTGGGCAATCCATAAACATATGGATATCAGTTGCGCGCTGCACTCCACATTTAGCGCATTCTGCTACTCCTCCTTTCTTCATTCTGGAAATCTTGTCCGTAGAAAAATAAGCTCTATATATGGAAAATAGATGATTTTTCCTTAACGGAGTGGGTTTTAGTACGTCAAACAGAGTGCACATTGACACTTGCCACCATTCCTGTTCCCGGCTCCCGCATGTTGTCTCCCCAAAGGCCTTCTGCCAACTTAAAATCACCATCCAATACCTCTAAGATTTCCCAGTACCAAACCAATACCTTCTTCGGACTGGAGGATATCTTCCATAGGATTCGCTGATCCCAAATTCACTTGAGTGCTCTTTGGCCAGCCTTTCAACTGATTATACTTCAATTTGGATAGGTTTCCCCCATTTAGTCCTTTAGCTCTTCCTATGAGAGTAGGGATCCTTTGCCGAAAAGACCCCCCCCCCCAATATTCTATGCCAGCTTTCTTGATTGGCATGGCTAATACATCATTTAAACCCTCCAGAGTACCCAGCGATTCCCAGATGGGGGCATTTTGACTGTAGTTAATGCCCTTTGCTTCTGATCTTAACTGATACCAACTTTTTAACAAGATCTTGCAGTACCTTCAGTTTTACCTTTTTAAATAATTTTGGATCTCAAAATTTGTATAGGAAGTGCTTTGCTGCCTCTTTCACAGTGCCTACCATAGCCTTAAACATACAACCAACCCCTGTAGAGTCTGGGGAGGCGAAGAGCATCTTTGAGTTTTTAAGTTGAAATGCCCATGGATAGTATTGTAGTTCCGGAAACACCGAGCCTCCCTTCTCTCTGCTCCTACGCAGCTTTTTGCTGGGGCTCTTCTACGTCCATACAAATGAATTTATAGCTTGTTGAAATTTATCGAATTATCCTTTACTCATTTGGAGTGGGATGGCGTTGTGTAAGAAATTCAACTTAAGCAAGATCACCATCTTGACCTGGCTGACTCTTCCCAATATTGTCAGAGGGAGGTGTGCCCACCCTTGCATTAACTTGCTGCAATCTCCCAAAATATTTTTTGGGGTTCACCGCTGAGAGTTGTTCAATATCCTGAGTAATCATTAAACCTAGATATTTCATTTCACTTTTTCCTTGCCTTTGTTCCTTCTTCTGATTCCAGAACATTATCTCTGTCTTCCCAGCATTCACATAATATCCAGACATTCTGCCAAAGTTCTCTGCTATACCCAATAATACAGGAAGAACTGTTGATAGGTCAGCAGTGTACACCAAAAGATCCTCCGCATACACAGCTACCTTTTTCTCCCATCCATTACACCTAAAAAGGGGTAAAGTGGGATCCTGCCTTATTTTCTTAGCGAAAAGTTCTATATACACATTGAACAGTAAAGGAGATAGGGGACAGCCTTGCCTAGTACCTCTGGTTATCCTAAAGGGCTTTGTAAGGTTCCCATTCACCAATACTCTTGCCGAGGAAGCGTGATAGATCTGCCCGATAGCCCTACAGAATTGCAGAATCTCAGAATCGTATTTAAATACTCCCAATTGACTCTATCAAAGGCCTTCATTGTGTCCAAAGTTATAAGAGCTGTGAGTTGTGGCCTTATCTAGTGCCCCAACCAAGTTGAAGGTCAATTTATGTGAGGATCTGCCTCTAATGAAACCTTTCTGGTCTGGATGTTTCAAACTATTCACCAGTCCATTTAATCTATCTGACAATATTTTAGCAAATAACTTAAAATTGTTGTTTAACGATATAGACCTATATGATTCACACTTAAGCGGACTCTTGCCTGGCTTCAAAATCAATTCGATGATTGCCTCATTCCAAGAGGTCAGTAGAAGGGCCCCATTCCCAATGATCCCTACAAACAATTCTGACATGTCTGGTACTATCAACCCCTCCCCCCACAGGACCTTATAAAGCTCCACTGGGATGGGGCCTGGACCTGCCGCTTTCCCTTCCTTGCTTCCTTTTAAAGCTCTTATTTATCCTGGAGAAATTGGTTTATTCAAAGAGATCTGCTCCTCTTGTGTAAGACTCTGCAGTGTGCCCTTCCCTAACCAAGCTCCTACCTCTTCCTCCCTCACCTCTGACTCTTCTGTATAGAGTTGTGTAAAGAACGTTGCTGCTCGTAGTCCTTTCCCCCGACTGGTTGAGCTCAAATTCTTTAATATAATTCCGCACTTGGTCCCTCTTGCTCTACCAACCTATCAATTTCTCTGTGGTTTCTCAATACTCAAAATGAGCCAGTTTACTCACCTCCCATCTAATTGTGATGCCAGCTTGTTATACATCCTGAAGCTGCTGCCTCAAATGACCCAACCTATTGGTCAAATTGTTATTTTTCTCCCCCTCTGTACTCGTTAGTTGATCCTTACACCTTAACATATCTTGTTCTAAGTGGCTCTTTCATTCCCATACTGTTTATTTCTATAACTGTCAAGGCTCATAATTTGTCCTCGTATGACCGCTTTGAATGTATCCCATACCACAAACAAAGAGGCAGGCCCCAGATTGATCTTAAAAAACTCCTCTGCCTCTACACGTAGTTGGGAGACAACCTCATTATCTACCAATAGCGTGCGGTCTAACGTGCATCTCCTGCTTCCTGTACCCTGAGAGACATATTCTTAGTACTACAGCTGCGTGGTCCTATAAATGAGCTGCCAAGTAGGCTATATCCTCCACTAAGTCACACAACACCCGATCTACTAGGAAATAGTCTATCCAAGATGCATGACCGTACTTTTTATCGTTATAAGAGAAACCCTGTTTTACACAGACTCTGCCTCCATAGATCAAACAGCCAGAATTCCCTAATCATCCTCCTCAGATATCGGTGAGGTTTGGTGTACCTATGGATCTACATTTCATTGATCTGTCTAATTTTTAAAAAAATCTAAAACCATGTTAAAGTCCCCACCATTATAACTGGATCAGAAAAATCCAATAGCTGAGAGAACATCCTTCTGAGTGGCTCTATATCATCACATTTGGGCCCTACCAATGTGATCCTCCTACTACTTATCTATAAGTTAACTATAACGGTGTGGGGGCAGCTAGGGGAATCGCTCGCACGCAGCTGAGTAGCGAAGTGGACGCTCTCCCTACAGGAACTGTCTTAGGGGTACCAGAGTCATCAGCCCCTGACCAGGCTACCAAATTGACTAATAATATACCCCACTCTAGTTCTACCTTAAATGACTAGATGGGGATGATGATCCTTGCTCTTTCTAACAGCATTTAAAGGGGCTTTGCAACCTCTGAAACAAATCAAGGGAGATAAGAGAAGCCTGTGAGGTACTGGAAAAGAAGGTCTACCTCCTGTCAGTTAGAACCCAGGTCCTCGAAGAGTCTGTTGGAGCTATGAAGGGGAAACTGAGTACACATAAAGAAGAAATCCAACTACTGAAAGGGAACGAACAGGACCTACAAAATAAACTGGAATAGCTGGAGAATAGCTCAAGGAGAAACAATTTGAGAATTTTAAATGTACCGGAAGGAGCGGAAGGGGAAAACCTTAAATCATATGTGGTCTCTCTCATTAAGTCAACAGTTTCGTTGGAAGAAAGTAAAGAAGAGATTGCAAGCGATATTCAGAGGATCCACAGAGATCCTTTTAGGAGAAATCCCAACAGTAAAAAGGCCTAAAAATTCCTGTTAAATTTTCAAACATATGTGTTAAAGGAAAAATATTGACAAAGGCCCTAAAATTTAAAACTACCAGAGGAGAAGATCAGGTTGGATTATTCCAGGATAACCATAAATAAACAATGGGAGTCAGGGAGACGTCTGGAAGAGTTTATAAAAGCTAAGCGTATCAGCACAACTTAAATTTCCAGCCTCCCTTTGGGTAATGAACAATAATAGGATGCACAATATAAGAGACATTAAAGTAGTGGGCAAGTTGCTGGAGGTTATTAAGAGTAGTGGTGTCGAGAAAAACAAAAGGGTTAGACTGTGTAAGGACGGATACGCCTGGGAAACCCATAGGAGCTCTAAAATTGGACTAATACTAGTCCACCATGAAGGGGGCATTTTCGAAGGGAAGGGGGGGTCACAATGGTATGGAAAGGGGATGCACTGGGTGGGGAGCATGTGGGGGTAAAAAAAAAACTCATACACCTCAGCAAGTTTCTTATTAATTGTAACAGATGGATAATATTGGTGGATGCTAGGGGGCTAGGAGTAGATCAATTCAGGTTATGTCATAGAATGTTAATGGTCTGTGAACTAATGGGAGAAGTGATAAGATCTTACAGTATTTGAGGGACTCCCCAGCACAATTATTAATCCTGCAAGAAACCCACCTAACTAGAGCTGAATGTACAGAGCTGTTTAACGTGTAAAAGTGGGTTCAACTTTGTGTCTGCACCGAGCATAACCTTCATACTAACGGAGTGGGGATCCTAATCAAACAACAGGTCAATGCAGTGGTATTGGAGGTGAAGTCAGATACAGCAGGAAGATGGAGTAAAAGAGGATTGTCTGTGATCTAGATGCTAACATCTGAATGAGGTGATTGGAAAGATGGCAAGTGAACACCTGCAAGGCTGAGCTTGGGAACCTGTGCCTGTGGATCAGTGCTTGGGATTCAAATCTATTGAAGGTTACTTTGATCTTTGCTGCAGTGTCACGTAAAGCATGATTGGCACTTGTGGAGGAGGTTGTCCTTCCTGATCTGTTCTCTGCATTGAATTTACAATGGATGGAAGGTGGTATCTGAAGACATTGTATGGGTTCAGGGTGACCTTTTTCAGCAGGTGAAGGATTTGTCCTTTTTGATACTTGAAAGAATGTTTGCATTATTCAGGAAAGACTGATGACATTGGGAAATAGGGCATCTCCATGGAAAGATTACACGATAAAAGAGGGTAGAATATCATATTCACAGATGTTCTTGAGGGAGTTGAAGACATCAGTTAGGTCAGAGTGGAATAGGCATTTGAAGGATGTTCATTGGAGTAGTTCAAGGTTGAATTGAAGGCATGGTGGAGGCTGTTGATGTGGGTTCTAGTCTTGTTAGTTTTGTTTTTGGAGAAGACATGATTAATAATATTGCACTTAATAATTGAAGAACTTGTTAATAGCACTCCACTTGTCAAATGTGGATGGTATTGAAGGTTTTGACATAAGGTTATATCAACATTTTTTTTTACTTGTTAGCCCATCTTGTACTTATTGTTGTTGAGGTCTGGAGAAGGCTATGGGGTGGAGAATTTGGCTTTAGATAAGTTGTTTTCCGCAGTGTATTGGTGCCGTGTTTTTCGGGTTGTTCTTGTGTATGCTGGAGTGTGTTGATGTCTTTTATTGATTGATGAGTATTGGTGGGCTTGCTGTGTCATTCTTGGGTACACTTCATCTGGAAGTATTTGAAGTAAATATATTATTCTCATTTAAGTTGGCCTTTGCTGTACAGGTATTTGTGGTTGTTGTACTTTGTTTGCTTCTATTATCAGTATACAATATGTTGCTTTGTTTATGAATTAAGGTGAAAACCTTAATCATAATCATGAAATTATGCTTTTGTTTCAATATTTCCTTTCTGGTGTTGCATTCATCTGCTTGTTTATGCAAATAACACATGGTATTCACTGGGGTCATTTGCATTAGTAGCTAACTATCAGAAGGCCTTCAGCATTATATGGTAGCCTGTCACTGACCTGCAACACTGAGAAGAGTTTGTTGTTTAGGGGTGATGTGAAGGCGAGATTGACAGACTCAGCTGTACTACCTTCAAATAAACTACAGACATTGCATTACACTCTGTATTGTGTACTGTCCTTGAGACAGTACCTCAGCTGCATCCTCCTCAACACCTGCTCCGTCCACAAGCATGCCATCAAGCTTTGGGACCTACTCATGAAAACCTCTCCCGACATCGCCTTACTCACTGAAACATGGATGAACCCCTCATCGGAACCCGACATCGCCATAGCCATTCCGGAAGGATACAAAATCACCCGAGGAGACCCTATCAACAAACCAGGAGGAGGAATCACCATAATACACAGAAATTCCATCAGGATTTCCACCAACACCGACGACACCCTGGATGCCGCAGAGCACCTACACTTTCAGATACACATCAACACCACCTTGAGAGGAACCCTTGTCCACAGACCACAAGGGTCCCCGTCCCCCATTCTGTGACACCATCGCTGACGCTATCAGCTCCCACGCCCTCGCCTCCATGGACTACCTACTCCTCGGCAACCTAAACTTCCACCTGGAGAGCACTGGCAACAGCAACTCCATTCCCATGCTGGACAACCTCGCAAACCTCGGCCTCACGCAACTGGTCACCTCTCCCACCCACTCAGCCGGTCACACGCTTGACGCTATTTTCTCCTCCAGTAACCACATCGCCTTCACCCACCACCAACAACATCCTATCCCTTACCGCAAGTGGAACAAGATCTCCAAGGAACAACTGATCTCCAACGCCGCCCAAGCTACACCACCCATTACCAACGACCCCAATGCCGCCGCCTTCAACCTCACATGATGACTCGAACTATGTGCTAACTCCCTCGCTCCACTCAAAAAAAACAACAACACCTGCATTAACAAGACAGCTCCCTGGTTCACCGCAGAACTTCAGACCTCCAAACAAGAATGCCGGAAAATTGAGAAAGCCTGGCGCCAAGAACCATCAGTGAGCAACTTCTCCGCCCTCAATTCAGCCATGCGCAAACACAACCAGCTCATCCGGACCACCAAACGATCCTTCTACAAAGAATGCATATACAACAATGCACACAACAGCAACGAACTTTTCACCATCATTAAAGAACTCACTAAACCCAAATCCTGCACCATCGACCCTCCACACTCTCAAGACCTCTGCAACTCCCTCTCCAGCTACTTCCACCCCAAGATCGCAGACATACACGAAAGTTTCATATCGTTGCCACCCACCATCACCACCACCGACACAGCCAACCCCACAGCACCCTGCCGTACCAACCCAAAGCAGACCCCGAAGACCTCACAAACTACCGACCTATCTCTCTACTCCCCTTCCCCCCAAAGGTCATAGAGAAGATAGTAAACAAACAACTGTGCCGCTTCCTGGAGGACAACAACATACTCAACGTGTCCCAGTCTGGATTATGCAAAAACCACAGCACCAAGACCACCCTCATCGCCTGCATAGACAACATCAGGACCAGACTGGACAAGGGTGAAACAGTCACCCTTATCCTTCTAGACCGTATGCCACCAAACCCTTCGCACACGCCTCTTCGACGCCGGTATTCACCACAAATCCCTGGACTGGCTCACCTCCTTCCTCCCCGAAAGAACCCAAAGATATCGACTCCCTCCATTCTGGTCTAAAGCTACCAAGACCCTTTGTGGAGCCCCCCAAGGATCCTCACTCAGCCCCACCCTCTTCAATATCTACATGGCTCCGCTCACCAGCATCGTCCGCCCCCACGGCCTCTACATCATTTCATACGCCGACGACATCCAGCTCATCCTCTACCTCACGAGGAACCCATCTACCACCAAGAACAACCTACACGCCGTTCTCCTCGCAATAGCTAGCTGGATGACAGCAAGCCACCTCAAACGAAACTCAGGAAAAACCTAGATCATCATCTTTGGACCCAACAAGATAGCATGGAATGACTCTTGGTGGCCTACCACCCTAGGACCACCCCCGACACCCACCACCCACGCACACGATCTCGGCATCATACTAGACTCATCTCTCTCCATGACTCAGTAAATCAACGCCATTTCGTACTCCTGCTTCAACACCTTACACATGCTACGCAAGACCTTCAAGTGGATTCCAATAGAAACCAGAAGAACGGTCACCCATGCCCTCATCAGCAGCAGACTGGACTACGGCAACGCCCTCTATGCAGGGACCACAGCCAAGCTTCAGAGAAAACTACATCGCATCCAGGACGCCACCACACATCTCATCCTCAACCTCCCATGCCACAAGCACATCTACGCCCACCTCCGATCCCTACACTGGCTGCCCATCAACAAAAGGATTGTCTTCAAAATCCTAATCCACGCTCACAAAGCCCTCCATGACACCGGACTGCCCTACCTCAATGAACGAATCAACTTCCACATCCCGACCTGCCAGCTCCGCTCCGCCGACCTCGCCCTGGCAACAGTCCCCCGCATCCAACGCACCACCTCCGACGGCAGATCCTGCTCCCACCTCGCCGCCAAAACCTGGAACTCCCTCACCACCAACCTATGCAAGAACCAGGACCTCCTAACTTTCAGAAAGCGCCTCAAAATATGGCTCTTCGAGCAGTAACACCCCTGCCCCTCACCCCCAGTGCCTTGAGACCCTACCGGATGAGTAGCGTGCTTAAGAAATTTGATTGATTGAACCAATGTTAACATTTACTTTAATAAGTCAGGGGATGCATATTGTTAAATGACTTCATGTTTTGTAAATGTATGACTTCATCAGTTCTATTTACACTGAATAACTTTTTAGGTTTTTATAGCTTTTTAAGCACTCAAACATTTTAAAACAGATTATATTTTTAATTTCTGGTGTTAAGGGTTGAGGGGTATTTTTTTTGTTTACTCCTTTCACAATGACTGGAAATATCTTTAATGTAAATGGAGGGGGGGTGGTAAGCCGTTTTAATTTTAGGGATTGACTCAGTTGTCTAAAGTTTGGATTATTGATGTGCCCAGATTAGGTAATACATAGGGGTGAGTTTATGGGAAAAGGAGAGTTCTCACATACATGTCATTAGGCAACTTATCATTAAAATTAAGAAAAGGCTTGAGACAAAAATCTACTTTAAAGTTGTATTCAACACCACAGTATTCATTACAGAAAGCAAAAGTTAAATAATTAAGTGAAGTAGCATAGTCAAACAAATTACTCACCTTTGGTAATGCCTTATCTGTTAGAGACATAATCTAGTTGCAGATTCCTTACCTTAGAATTTCCCCAGACGTCAGTCTGGAATGGAGATTTTTCTCGAGCAGTAACCCTGCGTGCTGTTAGGTGGCATTGGTTGGCTCCACATCCATCATCAGCATCATGAGCCAAATATGACATCACGGGACCTAAATAGGCACCACCCCAGTGCACTGATGTCAGTTTCTTTTCACGACTTTCCACGCCAGATGTGCAGAGCCTTTAAGAACACTGACCACTGGTGCGTCAGAACTAGGGCCCTGAAAGGAAAGTTCCTGTTCATAGAATCAGTTTGCAGAGCGGGGAGGGTGGATGGGTCGATAAGGAATCTGCAACTACAATATGCCTCTATCAGATAAGGTGTTACCGGAAGGTAAGTAACTTGTTCATCTGACAGAGACTTCTAGTTGCATATTACATACCTTAGAATACATAGCCAAGCAATAAAATCCCCAGATGAGGGTCTGCGAATCATAATCATACTAGGAAGTCCTGCATGACCGAACGGACAAAGCACTTGTCCCTCCAGACCTGACTGTCCAGGCAGTAGTGTTTGGTTAACATGTGCAGCAATGCCTAAGTTGCTGCCTGACAGATGTCCAGGACTGGAACTCTGTGTGCTAATACAGTGGTTGCAGCTGTTGCTCTGATGGAATGAGCATGATTTGTAGCCGGTGTCCACTGCAGAGCCCGCATATGCCATCTGGCATGCGTCACCAACAGGATGCAGGAAGCTGTGAGGCCCAGCAACCTCAGAGTCATCGTCACCAAATTTCAGAATAGAGGCTGAAACATTGATATCATAGCATGAGTATCTTGGACTTGCTGCTCAGAGGATAAGCCAGAAAATGCACTGTGTCCAGAACAGTTCCGATGAAGGGGAGCCTGTGAGAGGAAGTCAGGTTGTGATTTTGGCACGTTTATACTGAACCCCAGCAAATTGCAGGAGGTCTACCATAGGCTGGAGGTGGGAGACAACATTCTGGGGCAAGCCAGCCTTTAACAGCCAGTCGTCGAGGTAGGGGAAGACTGAAACCCCTGACGTGCACAGATGAGCTGCAACCACCACCATCACCTTGGTGAACACCTGAGAGGCGCTGGGAGGGCCAAAGGGGAGCAGGGTAAACTGAAAATGCCTGTGGCCTCCCATAAACCGCAGGTAATGTTTGTGGGCAGACAGGACGGTAATATGGAAATAGGCGCCCTGCAAGTCAAATGCTACCATCCAGTCTCCTGGTTCCAGGGCATAAAGAACCTGAGCCACAGCGAGCATTTTGAAGCTCTCCTTTCTGAGGGAGAGATTGAGGGACCGGAGGTCTAGGATAGGGTGGGAGCCGAAGTCCTTTTTAGGCACCAGAAAGTAGCTGGAATAACAACCATGACCTACTTCTGGCACAGGGGCTCTCTCTATGGTTCCCTTGGCCTAGAGTGCTGTAACTTCCTTGCGGAGAAGTGCCAAGTGATCCTCCATCATCCAAATGAAGGATGGTGGCATGGGTGGAGGAGAAGTCTTGAAGGGGAGGGAGTAGTCCTATTTGTAAAACCCACCGGTCTGTTGTTATGGACTGCCAGCAGGGCAGGTGATGGCAAATCCTGCCTCCAACCGGTCCTTGGTGGGGAAACATCAGACTAGGAAGGTTTGGAGGCTGCAGAGGAGTAGGGGTAGGGGCGCACTGGCAAGACCACTGGCTTCCTGATCCACGAGAATGCTGGATCCCATATCCCCGGCCACGCAGAGGCTTGGTAGCATATACAGCATGGTGGCTGGAGAGAAATGGACATGGTTGGGCACCAATTCGATAGCCACGCCGGTGGCGAAAAGCAGACTAAGGAGGGCGAGGGGCAGCTGCGAGGCAACAAGGACCTGGTTGTAGCCAGGGACTCCTTAAATCGTTTGAGCTGAGTCTGCTTTGTCTCCGAAGAAACTGGTGTCATCAAGGGCATGTCCATAAAAGTGGATTGGACATCCCGTGAACAGACAGGCACCCTCACCCCCGTGTGGAGCCTTAAGGCCACCACTGATGCAACCGATCTGCATAGTGAGTCGGTTGGATCCAGCCAACATTGTATTGTGAACTTCCTGTTTCTCCTGTCAGCAACAGTTTGGGAAAGAATGGCCCGGTCCTCCTCTGGGACCTGTAGCAGCACTTGCACAACCGTGTCCCATAAGGTATGGGTGTAATGGCCCAAAAGGCATGCGGTGTTCATTGACTGTAATGCCAGGCTGGAGGAAGAAAACATCTTCTTCCCAAGCTGATCCGGCCTCTTGGATTCCTTATCGGGGGAGCCGAAGGGAATGCACCTAAGGATGTGGAGGCTTGGGTAACTAGGCTCTCAGGGGTCGGGTGTTGTGTCAGGAACACTAGAAACTGGTCTATGGTAGTGGGCAATTGGCCTGTTCACAGCAGCCCTTGTGCTGGTTTGCAACAAGTCCCGAGCAGGACATCAGTGAGGGTTTCATTAAATAGCAAAAACGGTTCAGAAGAAGAAACCCCAGGCTGAAGCACCTCTGTGTTAGTCCTGACTGCCACTGCAGGCAGCCCGAGGCCCATGACCTCAGCAGCTCACCTTACCACTATGGAGTAGAACGCTCCCTCCTCTGTAGCCATGGTAGAGGGCGAAAGCATGCCAGCATCAGGGGAAGTGTCCACACCACTAGCCTCACCCAGGTCCGTCCACCTGTCCATTGGATCATTTAAGCTGGTATTCCAATGGGTCCAGCAAACCAAACACAAGGGAATAAGGGTCAGGATTCGACCTAGGGAGCAAGGACCCTGTTAAAGATGGAATCAACGTTGCAGGACATCACTCCGGCTCCATGTCTGATTCAGCAATGAGGATGGGGGTGGACGCCGACTGTGGGCACAGGCTGCATCAGGAGCATCACCATCGAAACCGACATCGGGAAAATTCGAGGTGGTATGACCGACACTGGTTCGGGTCCAGGAACAGATCCATGGGTGCCCTCCTGAGACTAGGCTGAAGCTGCTGGCGTGGAACCTGAGGGGGCCCCTGCCGACTCCATTGGGCCCAAAAGCACTCTAGCAGAGGTCGCTCCGGTTCCTGTAAATGGGGGGGGGGCACAAAGCCAACCCAGAAGGAGGTTCTGAGGACGGAGGCCTGAAATGATGACCCTCTTTCCCCTTGTCACATTGGCCATTTGGCCCTTTGTGCTTATTGGTTCTATTTTCACTAAAATCTTTAAAATTGCATGTATCCAGTTCTAATGATTGGATTTTTGTTGTTTTGGTCTTAATTTATTTATTAAAATCGACTCTACTTTTCTAAATTGCCATGAGATTACTGTTATGTGGTCTTTTCACTTCATTATTTTTGGAGAGCTGCATAAATAATTTACACATTGCCTCTAAGTTAAACCTGACTATTCTTTGCCAAGCTAGCAGAGGGTTGAGCATAGGTTAATTTGGGGTTGCTTGTGACCTCAACCCGACAAGCTATTTGGTTCCTTCTTGAGTAGAGTTTCACCACCTTGGCCAGTAACCTAATTTCTTAACCTCCTAAACAAAATATATCACTTACTAAATGTAATAAGGTACCCCAAAGTTATCCTTGGGAGAGGTAGGCCTTGCAATAGTGAAAAACGAATTTGACAGTTGTTCACTACCAGGACATGTAAAACTTAAAGTACATGTCCAACTTTTTAAATACAATGTAAGCTGCCATGTGAGCTGTTTAGAGCTTTCTTAGGAGTGATGTATATGTAATCAAAGGGAAGGTTAGACCTGGCAAAAGTTTATTTAGCCAGGTTCAAATAGCAGTTTGAAACTGCGCACACAGACTGTAATGGCAGGCCCGAGACAGGGGTTTAAAGGGTTACTTAAGTGAGTGGCACAATAGGTGCTGCAGGCCCACTAGCAGCATTTAATTTGCCTCCTGTGGTATTATGGTAGACCACTTTACTAGGGGCTTAAAAGTTAATTAAATATGCCATTTGGATGTAAGCCTATTTTACCATGTTTACACAAGTGAGCACAAGCACTTGAGCACTGGTTAGGATTTGTAAAGGATGCAGTGTCCTAGAGCCAACAAAAGTAAATTCAGAGAAACAGGAAGAGAGAAAGAATGATGTTTGGTGGGTGACCCTGCAGAGAGAGCCATGTCATTTTTGCAGGCAGATCTGCGTATTCTTTTGCTCCCTCTCTGTACTGGCCATACTTGTTACCATCCTCTCAGCATTTTCCTCTTTTGTAATTTATCCTTCGTTGGAGCTTGAAGAAAGGCAGTTCAGAAAGTAATGAATGGTTACCTACTAACACAAATTGTGCTGTAATTAGTGTATAGACTCCCTTCCTTTATCATTATCTATTAATCTCTCTTCATTCTCTTGAAACAGTCATAATATTGCCTTCATCAGTTAAAACTGCATCAGGAACATCAGCTAATAGGTGCTTGGGGACGTCGGTGTGTATTTCTTTGCATTGGAACTGCTGAAACTGCTTAGTTTTCCATTTTGACCACTAAAACGGGGAGTGTTAACAAATTAGCATTGTAAAGTCTCTTGTGGAGTATGTAATAACTTGAGAGAAACATTCCTTTATTCTAATTCTGTTTTTTCAGGGATCATATTCTACGCATGGGAAATACTGAGTGACGTCTGTACTGTAAAATAAACCTTAATAGACTATATGCAGGAGTTTAAATGCACACTTAATATTTATTGACAATCGCTTGTCAGTGGCATTGTTTTTATGTTTCATTATTCCATCAAAGTTTCTTTGCATTTCCGCATAAGAACATTTTGAACACAATTGAAAACCTCGAATGAACAGACGTAAGCTTGCAGAATTCTGTTTATATCTAGGCATACTAACTGCAAGTTTGCAAGTTTATGTGTTGCAAGTTTATAACAAATATAGATGGCATAATCTGTGGTATTTCTTTAGTGTTGTACCTTTAAAAGTTGTAGTGCACTAGAAAAGGTGTGTCTGACATAGGTACTGGGTACCTTTCATTGTTTCATGTAACATTACTTGTATTGATAAGGGAAAGTGTTGATAGTATTTAGCTATTTTGAGCAGCAATCTATTTTAGGTCGGGTGCAAAGGCAAGGATACAAAAACCTACCATTTTTTGGCATGTGCCTAATATGGTGTCACTCTTTCTCGGATAAAAGGTGTGCACTACTACACATCACCTCTACTGACACAAGTAATTGCTTATTGCACAATGCACTTTTGAATTGCCACTGCTGTGCGTTTTCTACTGTTGCCTTAATTGTTATCTTGTGGACAGGTTGGCTTCATTTTTGCGAAACCAGTACATGTTCTGGGAGTTAAACTCCCTGTTCATGGTCTCAATTAATTCACAGAACACCTGAAGCTTTGTCCACTCCCCCTCTATTTATTCAGAACTCTTACTTTCAGCATTTTCACTGCTCATATGGAGTAGCTCCTCTGCTTGTTTTGCTCTATTCAGATATGGTTGCAGAATGATTTCCCGCCTATCTTTACACAGAGACCATTAGTGGTCTTCAATTACTCAGGCCACCACCCTATGTTTCAATCAGTCACACACTGTTTGATACCAATGGATTAATATCTATTTTATACCAACGTACTGCTTAAGGTAAATTCAATTAAAACATTTTTAAAAAAAAACTCCTGTCGCCAGCCACTGTGGCGTTAAATGGTACAGAGAAAATTTTTGTTGTTTCCCATACTTCTCCAATGTAAACATGTAAAATACAAAATCTGATTGTATTTTTGCCCAGACTAGTTACTGATGGGTGTCTTTAACACTCATTTTTTGGCCATCTATCAACAACTGGAACCCTTTAAAGCTTTTGATGAACATTCAGTGTGGATTGATATTGATTTGAAACTGCATTTTGTTGGTGATACTAGGGATGGGAATACAATTACGAAATATCCACACATGGTGGACTTGAGACCTTAATTATTTATTTTAAAGAACGTTCTTGCTAGAATAGAAGTAACAGTGTACACCCAGTCATGCATATTTTCAGTAGATTAGTGCATAGGTTTGAATGCATGCTTCTTGGCTTTATGACATTCATATCAGATACTCTTCTGTCACCTTCATCACTTCCCTAGTGCCTTGAAATACTGGCAGTGGTTAGGTCTCAGTGAAATCTTGGTATTTGCAAATATTTTTTCCTTTCTTCTGCCCAGTGCCTCCAAAGTCAAATGTTTCAGCGGGCCCTACCAGTTCTCTTTCCATTAATTATTTATAGTTGTATGTGTGGTGGCTGGCTGAAGAGAGTGTGACTTGAGAAAGTTTGCTGTTGTGTGAATAATGGAGCGGGGGAGGTGGAATATAAAATGTATGAGCTTGTATGGAAGGATTATATTTACAGCCCTGCGGCAAAACCGCAGTTCCAAGTGAAACATCAACACAATTTACTTTTGCAGAGCTCCCAAGGAAAAAAAGCTTTAAACATCAGGTGACATCTTTACCTATCTCTAACCTCTCCATCTATTTATATTATCCGTGACAAGGGTCGCATTAAACTGGGACAAAGTCACATATTCAGCCTGACCATGATAAAGCATGGGCTGGCTTCAGGGACCCAGATAGGCCAGCTGAACAAGAGTACCTTAAATTTTGTTTGCGGAGTCCTGTGTTGGGGATGCATCATGCAGCAGTGATTCCCAGGGGCTGTGAAGCTGCAATGCATGGTCCTGCATTATCACCGAGGATGCAGTTGACAAGGGGATTGTAATGTGAAGGCCTCCGTGAAGGATGCATCGCACAGGTGTGGTTCCTTGATAGCTGCAGGTAGCGATGCAAAGCCCTTGCATTGGGAAATCCACGCAGCAGAGGCAATGCATCGTATCTGGTCGGGGTTGCGGCATGCATCAGAGGAGATATGTAGGTTTTGCTTAAACCACATATGGGCTGGCAAAGCACCATCAGGCCCACTCCAGGACTGGTGTGGCAGCAGTTAGCAGGATAAGACTCACAGATGGCAGAGTCCAGGTGCTGGACTCCAGATTGTTGGAGCTTCCTGCCCTAATGGTCTTGTCAGGAGGCCAGCCAACTAGCCGTTAGAGTCACTCTGGGGTCCTGGGTTCCTGGGTTTAACAGCTGCAGGTCCAGTTCTTCTCGCCAAGACATGATGGCAGCGGTCCTTCCGAGCAGCAGTTGAGCAGAGTGGCAGTCCTTTCAGGGGCACAGCCGTCCTTCTGACTGGGACAGAGTATACAGGTGCTGAAGAGTTGGGGACTGAGGTCTGACATTCATACCTGGTACCCACTTTGAAGTGAAAGAAACTTCTAGAGGTTTCCACCCACCTCAGGTGTCAGGCATTCCCTTGCTCCCTGTCCGGGCCCCAGCTTCTCTGGGGTCAAAAAATACCAGTGTCAAACCTTTGTTACAGTGCTTAGGCAAAATCTTTGTGATGTGCCAAGTGTGGTAGTTGACAGTTTCTCAGTCTTGTTAATTCAGAGTGGTCCATCCTGCCAACACTTAGCTTCTTTTTGTCTCACTGTCAGGAAGAAGTGCAACTGTCAACTACACCTAATCATGTGACCCAGGATCAAGCCCCAAATGGTAAGGAAAATAAAATGCCAACTTTCTAAAAGTGGCATTTGTAGATTTGTGAAATAAAAAGCCAACCTTAACATTAAAGAGGGCCTATAATTCCAATTCTTCCAGACTCCTCCTTGCTCCCCTTTGGATGTTACAGCTAATTAAATGTAATAAGGGAACTCCTATGGGATATGTAGGCCTTGCAGTAGTGAACAACAACTTTAGGAGGAGTTTCTCTGTTCTCTGGGCCAAATGGCTAGGTTTAGTTCATAGTTGGCCTTTGTGTATTTCTCCCAAATGACAGCCATGCAACAGAGGAGCTTGGTGCTGGTAGGATGGACCATCCAAGGCAAGGGGTGGGGGATAAAGGGGAGGGTGAGCTGTGCATAACCAAACTTGCACTTGAAAGACACTGCTTCAGCTCACACACCAACAACTTTATATTGGCCTAGTATGATTGCAGACTGGAATCAGGACAAGGAGGCAGGAACCTCCAAACACCCTCTGTGGGAGAAACCCTAGAAGCTTCTCTCATTTCAAAGCTAGCATCACAAATAAAAATAGGGCCCTCAGACCCACTCTTCCATATATTCCTGGACCTGTGGATTTTAGAGAAGGATTGCCCTGCTGTTTGAGGCCTACTCTGCTGTGTGGGAAGTTAAAGTGGACCTGCACTCATCATCCCAGGATGAAGTGACTCCAAGTGTCAGCTGACTGGCCTCCTGTTCTGAGTTACACAGACACAACAAGCTCTAGAGGCCTCTCTGCAACTGCCCAGCTGGCCTGCTGTAGTCGACCTACAACTAGACTTGCTGGGGCCCTGCTGGCCTAAGCTGCAGTAAGTTTCAGATTCCCAAGAGGTGCTTCCTAGGTTCTGGATGATTAGTGTGACAACAGTTAGGATTCTCTTAGAAGAAAAGGAGAAATCCAGAATTGTTGGGCTCATCATAACCACAAATGAGTCTGTGTGCACCAAGATCTTGCCCTCCTTGCTGACCGCCAATGTAAAGGTCCTCTGAACCAGACTCTTTGTGCTACAGCAACCGACGTGAGATATACAATTTGCACTACAGCATTGACAGCCAGTGGTGACTTCCAGCATGAAGCTTCAGCAATGCCCATGAACAACAGGAATTTCCTGCTACACTGATGACCATCCATGATGCCTGGCCTGCTCTTCATGCTACAGTGAGAACCATCTGCAACGCTCTCCCTGGACAGCCTCCCCCACCAGGAACTGGACTATTAGTGCTGGAGTTTAGAAGGCAAGTTTCTCAGCTGGAGCTACCTGGTCCTTGTATCCGGCCCGCACTCCATGGTGGTCAGTCTGAATTTGTGACTTTTACTGTGTCCCTCACAATCAGATTACAGTGAATGCCACTTTTTGCTTTTCGGAGCAATACTTGCCATAACTCTTTAAAGTTGTGTGTGGGACTTATCTTGTGTTGTGTGATTCACTATATTACTGTTTGAGAGTTTTTGTGCCAACCCACCAGATGGTTAAGAACATGTTAATTTACAGACTTTGGTAGTTCACCATGACAAGGATTGTGGCGGTTACTTAAGGACTCACACCCCCTCAACCAACAACCCAATTTCTCAAATTAATGCTCAACCAGTAACCCAATTTCCAACAGGCTGCTACTGCAGTGTCCCTTGCATGTTCTATGCCTCTCCGAACTCAGTTGGATCCCTCTGTGTTGCACTCTCCTGAGACACTGTACTTCCCCTTATCTGTGGACCCCGTCTGCTTTTGCTCTTAGCCTGAAGTTGCTTACAGATGCATTCCAGAAGGCAGGAAGCATCACCATGGCCAACAAAGTGATGTCTCATTCCACCCCTTGAATCAGACTTCTGTCTTGAACTCTGCCCATAAGGGCAGTAACCAATACATGCCACTGACAGCTGTCAGTGTCAAGAGCCAGGCTGCAGCCCATCCAAGGTTCTCTGAGGTCTCTCAGACTTTGGGGGTGGGGGAAGGGTGGGGGACAGTGAGAGGTGGTAGGCACCCTTCTTCCACTCTACTTTCAGTTCAGGAATGGTACTCTGAGACTGGCCAGTAAGATCAGGGGCTGTATCCCAGAGGCTAACAAAGGTCTGAGGTGAGCCTTTCCTCCCCCACCCTTCCATCTGGGCATCTGTGCCCTACATTTGGAATGGTACCCCTAAGAACCTGAGCTTAGGTGGCCACCCCTCCCAGCTCTTCTACTACCAGTGACAACTCATTCTCCAGAATGCAGTAGATGGGCATCTGGGGACTAACTAGGACCCTCCTCTGGGTCACCTCCCCTCCCATTCAAGGGATACCAGATCCATGGGGTTGTAAAAGTCCTGCCCTTAGGCCTGAGTTACTTTACACACTTGTTCTGGAAAAACTATCCTTTCCACTACCATGGTCTGGCTGTCAATGGCATCTCTCAGAACAGTGACAGTGATCCTATTCACTTCACTGTGGTGAAAGTGATGACTCCCATCCCCAGGGATCATCAATTCACCCTCTGAATCTACCTCCCAGCTAAAAGAGATCAGGGTATCATCTATGACCTGCTCCTGGGAACTAGTTATCAATAAGGCCACATTGGCCACCCAGTAGAGGTCGCACCAGTGGGTGGTTTCTGAAAACAGAGCTCCCTCTGCTTGGGTCTTAACTAGGAATACTGAAAGCAGTGGGGCTGGGAATGGGGTGCCTTGGGCTACAGCCCACCTCCCCCGTTTCTCAGAAAGGGTTTGGGAACCCTTTCTCCCACTTTACTCCGGGACTTTTCAGGGTCATTTTTTATCTTCCCCCTCACTCTGCTGGCCTGCAGCTAAACCACCCTTCCTGGGGTCACTCCAGTATCTTCTTGTGCACCCTGCTGCTGAGCTAGTGGTTCACCTCCTTGGCAAGCTTTCAGGGATCAATGAACATACTATCAGGTGCTGGTGCAGTTCTGCAAAACAAAACGTTCTTTCTTGCCACCAACTTTTACAGCCTGTGTAATCCTTCACTTCACTGTCCATCACCCAACCATCCAGAGCCTTGCAAGAGGAATCTACACAATTCACCCAGGACTGATGGGGCAGCTTGCGGCTGTCCCTAAACATCTGCCTGCATTTTTCTGGGATGAGGCCATACTTCCTGACTAGGGTGTACTTTATACAGGGATACTTCATCCTGTCCGCCTTCTCTGGGGCCAGTAGACAGCCCCTTCCTTCACTCATACTGCCCCCCACCCCAATCCTCCTCGAGGACCCTATTCATCTACATGTCAACCTCGTGGGCTTCTAACCACTTGTCAATGCCATCTCACCAAATACTTCTGACTATGGACTATTATCTCCAAAGGGCACTGCAGGTATGCTGCCATCATTAGTGCTAGACTTCACGTTTAGCTTGGATGTCCAGCTCTCTGAGACTCAGCTCATCGGCCATTCTCCTTTCCTTCATGGCTACTGTATTTTCCCACAAGGCTTTCTCAGCCTCAACTGTCTCTTCTTGGATGTCCAGTTTATTTTCCTCCATCTTAAGCTAGGCCATCTGGCAGCCTAAAATCCCTGTCAGCCTTCCTGTCCACAAGCTCCTTTAGAGCCAGACCTTGGGAGGAAACCCTGCTCTGCTCTGGGATGGATCTCTAGTCCTGAAGGTAAGACATTTCCCTTCCTTGTGGGCTGTATCTCAGGATCTGAACCTAGCCCTTACAAATAAGTCCTTCTGATGCTGCAGCCAGTGGCTGGTGGCATTCCACCCAGGCCCTCAGTGGCTATTGGATCTACAGCTCTCTGGTGTTGCTCTCTGGTGTTGCTCTTGTCTGGAAGTCCCCTCTCCTTGAGCACATCCACAGTGTAGACATCCATATTGGCAAGCTCAAACTCCATCCTTGCAGGTGTGATTCCTGGCAAAACAGTCAAATAGAATGGGGGTGAATTTTGAAAAAGCAAAAGGGCCAGTCAAGGAGAATTTAAAAGAAACTCAAAATGGTCTCAAATCATATATCTGGTACTTTTATCCAACACAAAATCATGTTATGGCACTGCAAAATCACAAGTCCTAATCTCATTGTTGAACACCAAAAATGGAAATTGGGTTACTGCTTAAGAGGGGAAAACCATACCCAGTTAGCAACCACAAACCTGGTCAGCAAACCTCAAATTAACCTGTGATTAACCTGCTGGTAGCTTGTTACAAAAGCAACAGACTTACCTTAGAGGCAATATGTAAAGTATTTATGCAGCACTTCCTACAGTAATAAAGTAAAAACACAATACCAGAAAAATCTCACACCAATTTAGAAAAATAGAGTAAAATGGAATAAATAATTTGACACGAAATGTCAAAAATCTTATCAGTAGAACCAAACATAAAATTTTAAAGATTTCAGGTAAGTAAAGTGCCTAAATGCTCAAAGAGACACTCATAGTTCTCTGGTCATGCAAGAACAAGTGAAAGTCACAAGTTCAGGCCACAGCCATGGAGTGCGGGCCAGATACAGGGGACAGGTTAGTCCCACTGAAAGGGTTCCCTTCAAAAGTCCAATGCAAAGAGTTCCATGCATGGTGGAGGAGGCTGCGCGGAGCATGGAGTTTTGTAGATGGTAGTCGATGTAGCATAAAGAGCAGGCCTGGCATCGCAGTAGCATGAAGATGTTGTTGGGGATAATTGACGGTTCTTGCTGGAGCTTCATGTTGGCAGTCTCTGTAGGCTGTAGATGTACGAAGTGCAGATCTTGCATTGCCGGACCTCACTGGAGGTCTGTTGCGCAGAGTCGGGTTCACCAGAGCTTCATGTTGGTGGGCAGTCTGGGTGGCAATATCTTGGCACAAATAGACCATTTGAGGCTGCGGAAATCACAAAAATCATGATTTCTCCCTTTCTTTGGAGAGAAGCTCGACTGATGTCACACCAATGGTCTAGGACCTGATGGACACCTTGTGGGGATCAGGAACTCCCTCCAATAGAGGGCAGCAGGGCTCAGCCAGGTCCGGTTGCAAGTCCAGGCAGCAGGTCAGCTGCACTGTTGTACAGAACATCCTGAGCTTGTTATGTCCCTATAGCTCAGGAGTTGTCACCTGACCCTTGGAGTTACTCTAGCCTGAGATGAAGGTTGTAGGTGCAGTCTTCCTTCTCAGAAAGCATGGTAGCAGAGAAGCAGTCCTCCTGGCAGCAAAACAACCCTTCTTCTGCAGTATCCCACAGGTCAAGGAGTGTACAAAGAATTGGGTCCGAGGATCCACTATGTATACCTGGTGCCTTCTTTGAAGTAGGAGACTTTTCTAGAGGATTCCCTATGAAAATTCTTGAAGTTTCCGGTCTTCTCTGCCCTGGCTCCAAGCTGGCTGCATGAACAATGCAGTGGTCAGAAGTTCTTTGTGTGAAGGTAGGGTACAGTCTATCAGTGGCAAGAAGGGCTGTGCCCACCTCCAACCCCCCTTCCCGCCACACTCCCATCATGCCAGTTGACGTCCCATCCAGGTACACCTTTTCACTCTATTGTGTGGCTGTCTGGGAGGAATAAACAAAGTTCAACTGCCAACTACACCCAGCCATGTGACCAGGGACAGGCTACAGGGACCAAATAGTTAGTGCAGGAAAATGCCAACTTTGCGAAAGTTGCCTTTCAAAATTGCAACTAAATGACTGACTATAATTAAAGAGGATTGTTAATTGCAATTCCCCGGACAACAAATAGGGAATGCCTACCTGTTCCCAAACGAATGTTAGCACTTATTAAATGTAATAAGGAAACCCAATGTTATCCCATGAGAGAGGTAGGCCTTGCAGTAGGAAAAAAAAAAAAAAAAAAAAAAATGATTTTTTTTTATAACCAGGACATGTAATACTTAAAAGCACATGTACAACTTGTTAAGGGCTGCACCCTGCCCTATGGGCTGTTAAGGTCTACTCTAGGGTTGACGTATGTATTAAAAAGGAAGGTTTAGGCCTGGCAAAAGGTTTATTTTGCCAGGTCGAAATGGCACACACAGATGGCAGGCCGGAGGCATGTTTCAAAGGCTACTTTAGTGTGTGGCACAATCAATGCTGCAGACCCTCTAGTAAGCACTAAATAGGGCAACCCCATATACCCGTGGAGGCTTGAGTATACAATCCTAACAGGCAAGAGAGCCAACAAGGGATGTTATTAATGGTTTATTATATAATTTATTTACTAATGTATATAATTTACATCTGAATTCAATTAATCACGAATAAAATAAACATGGCATATTTGTGATCCAAAGAACAAATTATGACAGCAGGTGTATTAATAATAAGTATGTATTTACAGAATCAAACAAAGAGTACAGAATAATCTAGGGTACCCTATTGATGTTTCAAGTACATCAACAATGTCTGATCCACTGCAAACATAGACTAACATTGTTGACATATGACAATTTACTCAAAGCCCACTTTCTAGATGTATATAAAGATTGTCTAACGAACATAACAAAAACTCAAATGAATGTTGCTAACTATTGCATAGACCTTTCCCAAATTAATGTTGCAAATCATTCCACCGAACTTTACATTTTAAATTTTTTTTTTTTAATTGTTGTGGGATTTTTCTTGTTTGTGTTTGCCTCTAAGATAAGCTTGACTGCTTTTGGGCAAAGCTGCCAGAGGGATAGCACAGGTTAATTCAGTGACTATGGTGGTTCAACCTGACAAGCAAGGATTGTGGCTGTTGTTTGAGAAGGGCTCACACTCCCCTCAACCCATTTTCCCACACTCTCAAACTTGTATACAGAAAATACATTTTACAAAAAGATTTTTAGCAACGAGACCTGCAAATAGGAAACTAAAAGCAGTGTGTCAAAGTGAAGCTGCAAATAGGAAACTAAAAGCAGCGTGTCAATTAAAAAAATACATTTAAAAGTTGAGGGAACAGCCATGTTTGCTATGATATCATACTGAAAAGCAAACCCCTAAAAATAAGCTAAGTCACAATTGATAAGTAGATTTAGTTAAGTAAATGTCCAAAATAAAATTGCGATATAGATCAGTGGTGTGCAACATAAGATTGGGTGGTGGAGCCATGCCACATTTGAAGATATACACATCAAAGTCATTTGCCAACAATAAAGTCAGCTGGGAATCATTTACTTAGCTGTAACTTGACCATAAAACGTGCCCTGGCTAAAATCAGATTTTTCTCTTGGAACAATGAGAACTTTTTGGGAATTTATAAAATATTTATGGATTACTCCTCAAAAAAATATGACAATCACAGCTTCCCCAAAGTAGTCACATGCATAGAATTACATTTGTAGAAAAAAACTCTAAGTTGCACTTGTAAAACATGTCCAGTTTCTCCAAGGAGAAAATCATTTTCCCATTGTACAAACCCCTTTTCTAACACTTCTTTCATTTTAAGGGGACTTTCCTCTAGATCCTCACCCTAAAAATGCAGTTACTCGCACTCAAAGTAGGATTAGTATGACAACAATTACAGGGTTGTAAATGGCTAGCAAAAAGGTAGGTGAATACCAGTTAACCCGTAAGTTTCACAGATTTACAACCTTTGTTGGTGGACCCATAAAAAAAGATTCACAAGCTCATCCCTACAACTAGATCTGGTCTAGTGAAAGTTCGACAATATTCATGAAAACTCAGTAAAATACCACCATTCCTAATTATTATTATTTTTTTTAAAATCAGAAGCAGTAAGTTGCACTTGAAAACTTATTTCAATTTATGGTCTGAAAACATTACTTACATTGTAAGCATCTATTCCTAGTGTTACGTGCTGTAAATTTGCATCCTCTGCTTAATCCTGTCATCTAGCCTTGGACTCGGACATAATCAAGTTGTTTTTCTTCTAAGAAGTCTCTTGAGTCCCAAAGTAAATGGTGACTCCCTCCTTAGCTGACAATGCGCCTGGGCGCCAACTCTATATTTTTTTCGCATAGCGGATGAGAGTACTGTGGAGTGGTGAGTAGAGAAAGTGTGGTGTACATGTGTATTGCAAAAAGAGCCTAAGTAATAAAGTGAAGAGATCTGTGATCGGAGCCGCATGCTTCCGAGAGGATGGTGAGTGCATGCCAACTTATAGCTTTACCACTACCAACAGATACAAGGTAACATTTTTAATTTGCAGCATATTTTGCTTTAGGTACACATGCTCAGCTTAGACTATAAAGCGGTACACAAATGGTGATTAGGTTTGGATGATGCAGGTGTCTAAAATAAGGTACTTAGGACCGTCTGGCCAAATATAGCCTGTTGTCTAGCAAGGACGTTCACACAGTAGTGCTTGGTGAACATGTTTGAGGTTGACCAGATGAATGCTTTACATATATCCACTAGTGGTGTCCCCAGGTAAGGCCACAGTTGCAGCCTTCTTCTCTGTAGTGTGTTCGAGGTGTACCAAAGAGGGCCCTTTGGCCTTGAGATATCAAGTTTGAAGGTATTTCACTATCCATCTAGCAATACGTGCTTTAGATATGGGCTGACCTGTATGAGGCCTTGAGAAGGCCACAAAGAGGTGATATGACCTATGGAAAAGCTTAGCCCTATCAATGAAATACAAGAGCATGCATTTACTATCTAGAATGTGTAGTGCTCTTACTGTTATAGTGCCGCTGGGGAAAGAAGAATACGTTCAATTGTCTAGTTAAGGTGAAAGAGGAGGAACTTATAGATGGGGCTTAGTACCACCCTGTTCTTAAACACTTGCATGACGGGTTCCTATAAAGTAATGTGCTTGCAAATCACTAATGTTTCTGAGAGGTAATTGCAACCAGAAAATACACTTTCCAGGAGAGGTACTGGAGAGGACAAGAGTGGAGGGGTTAGAAAGTGGGCCCAATGAGTCTGGTAAGGACTACATTCATATTCCACCCACACTGGAGCGGGGGAGCTCTGGGGAGATGTGACCCTTCTGAGACCCTCCATCTAGGCCTTAACCACTGGTATGCAGATAAGGGAGTAATGATCCTTATTTCTCATGTAAATCACTGTCACACTTAAGTGAAGGTTTATGGAAGTGTAAGCTAAATCTGACTTTTGATGATAAAGTAAGTAGCATAGACATCATGGACAGCAGGTTTTAGAAAGCTGAACACCAGGGATGTCTGGCCCAAGTGGGGACTATAAGGATAAGTCTTTTCCACACCTTCAGTACTATGAATGAAAGTAGTAGGAGAGGCAGAAAAGAGTAAGCAAATCTTTCTGACCAGTTCATCAAGTGTGCATTGCTTGGGGACTGTTGGTGTGGGTACCTGGAGGTGAAACTTGAGCATTTCAAATTTTCAGGGCTGGCAAAGAGATCTATTTGTGGGTTACTTCAGCAGCGGAAGAAGCTGTAGAGGATTGGAGGGTGGACTTCCCACTTTGGAATTAATGTGTCCTGCAGATAAAGTCAGCCATGAGGTGACTGTGGTGGCAATGTAACCTTTGCCAAATTGTCTGAGCTGACAAGGAGAGGGATAGAGAGACAGAGTGCCATTTTGCTTTTGAAACAACTACATAGCAGTCATATTGTCCATCCTGACTAGAACCACTTTGCATCAAATGAGTGGAAGGGAGGCTTTGAGGGAGAAATGGATTGTTAACATCTCAAGGCAATTGATGTTGTGCTCCTGTTGATATGGGGCTCACACTCCCTGTACCACATTGAGATTGAGATGTGCCCAAGTCGGCTTTATTAGGCATCTATTGTAATGTTGATTTGCGGGATAGGATCTGAAAAAGGCCTGCCCTGCTACAGGTTGCTGTTCCACCACAGCAGAGAGTAATGTACTCTGGCCCTTAAAACACTTCCTCATCTAGTAGACCCTCTATTTGTGACCACTGTGCAGAAGCACTGTAAAAACAGACACACATGTAGCCAGGCATGGGGCACTATGTAACGCAGGAGGCCATCATGCTGAGGAGGCACATAATAGGTCAGACTGTGAAGAAACAAGTTGGCTGAAAAAGAGGCATTCTCTGCTAAAAAAGAGACCCTCTGCTGGCTAGGATCGGGGTTGCCTCTGCAGAAGTTTAGTGTTGACCCCTGCAAGGTTTGTATCTGTAGGGTAATGTGGGGACATGGTGGCACAGATGGTAAACATGAAGAGTGACGGGAGCTCTTTGGTGAGTATGGGAGCTGTGAAGTTTGAGGTGCTGGTCGTGAAGGAAGAGACCCAAATGGGATAGGGCTAGTGTCCTTGTCTTATCACTTCTTGCATTTGGGCATAGGTAGAGGCTCTAAGGCAAATTCCTCCTCAAAAGTGGACTTGTGTTTGTGAGCTAAAGTATCTACCAATGTTGGAGGCATTCTGTTGGATATCTGTCTGGTGTGGGGAAGAATAACTTTTCAATCCAATTTCTTAGGTTCCTGAAAGCGTTGGAAGATAGATCTCTTCAAGTCGTCAGAGCCTTTCCACCGAGGGAATCTTCGGTGTCAATGCTTTTGGTGCCTAAGCGAGTCTCTGATCCAATGAGGTTTTCAATACCAACGTTTTAGGCACCAAGGGTGTTTTCTGATCAAAGGTGCTTTGGGTACAGATATTTTCAGCACTGGATGTCAGCTTTGGCATCAGTGTCAAGAAGATCTTTGGCCTTGGAAGTGCTGCTGGGCTTCACAAGGTAGCGCCCGTGAACAGGGATGCATAAGCTTTTGGTCACGGCTGACTGTTGCCAGGAGACAGTTAGGCCTCAGAGGGCTGAGTCTTTAGATGAAGGGCTCAAAACCTGATCTCCTCAAGAGCATTGCTCTCCCTCAACTCGAGGCCTCTTGAGCGGAATCAACTTCAGCCACAGTCACACTCAGTGCCAAGGTCTTCCTTCGAAGTCCGGAGTGTGTGGAGCTATGGTAGTCTGAAGGTCTTCTTGCTTGACAGAGATGATTGGTGGTGATGGGAAAGGCCCGTGGGGCCAGTCTCTTCAGTCTACTTGATGCCGGGGTAGGGTTGCTCCCCAAAGATAGGGGATAGGGTGTCATTGGAATCCAGCCTCTGAATCATGTGGTGTTCCCAGTCTTTTCCGATTCTTTTTTGATTGGAAGATTAGGTAGGCCTTGTAAGTGGAATTTTCACGGTTGGGAGACAAAATGTACACACCAGGTGATGGTCAGTCCAGGGGAACTTCACATGACAAAAGGAACAGTTTACAAGAGTGTCAGATCCGTTACCCTGTGTACTTTCTCTGCTGACATAAGACATCATTGAAGTCAAGGACCGCAAGGTCACGTCAAGGCCTGAGGCTCTTCAGAGTCAATGCAGATCAGTCTTTGAAAAGTAAGAAGACGACAAAGGAGGTGGTGTTCCACATTTCAGATTTGAGGATTAGACCATCTGGGCTCAAACTGAACCAAAGACATACTTTGAATTCAGAACATTGTTGTGCATGTCTAACCTACCTACATGAAAAAAAAAACAATTTAACATAGAGTCACTACTTCATTGCCATCTAAGAGAGGAGTCACAGTATACCTTGAAACTCAAAAAGACTTCATTGAGAAAAAAAAAAAACATTTGCAAACATCCACTCCCAACACTAGATGGTAAGAGTATTTACGCCATGTGTATCCACAGAAACACATGGTAGAAATAGATTTTTGTGTTTGACCTCAGTATAGAATTTTGTGTTAGCCATCAGAATGGATTTTTGAGTTAGCATTCAGAGTTTATGTCAAAAATATTGCACGGCTTCAGTGGTTCTGAACATGCCAAGTACACCTTTGACAAAGAGTTTGATTTTGCAACAGGAAATAACAATGCAGATTACAGGAGAAGTGAATTGCCAACAATTACTACATAGTACATGCTGTATAAACCAGACACTCCAGCAGCAGGTTGATGTCGTCTCCCTCACAGTGTGTTCCACAATACTGCAAGAGTGGTCCAGTGGAGATTCTCCTATGCTAAGAGTTTCAGAGAGGCCCCGGATAGATCATGGACTTTCAACACACACACACACACACATATATATCCCATCTCATAGTGTAGAACAGTTTGCACTCATTCTGGTTATGGGAAGAACACATCCAGCTAGTCATTCTAAGGATTCTATTAATGAGGTATGGCAGCAGCAGTCATTTAAACACATTGCCAGACAGACATTAATTGTGGGTTCATCTGTTCAAACTAGCTATGCCATTGAAAATGCATGTTAGAAATGGGGTCTGGTTGGCAGTCAGGTTACCCCCTGTCCAAGGAAGGACCTTCACTCTAGTCAGGGTAAATGAGAATCACCCTCAGTTAACAACCGCTCTCCCATTTGGTAGCTTGGCATGATCAGGCAGGCTTAACTTCAGAAGCAAGGTGTAAAGCACTTGTACCAACACACACAGTAACTCAGTGAAAACACTACAAAATGACAACACAGGTTTAGAAAAATAGATACCAAAATGACAAAAATCCAACATACACAAGTCATGATTTAAAAAGCGAAAGAGTCTTAAATCCTTTAGGAAAAAAGTGAGAACGTTGTTGGCATACAAAAGTAACTGGGTAGCGTCAAAATAAAGCTGCATGGGCTAGTGTGCATCGGAAAAGGCCAGCGATGTGTCAATTTCTCACTTGCAAGCAAGAGCTTGCGTCGTTCCTCCTCCGGTCGGGTTGGCGTGCATCGTTTCTGCTCTCCTCCAAGGTAACAATGCATCGATCCGGACGGGCACCTCGGGTCCGGGCAGGCTTTGAGTTGATTTTCCACACCCAGCGATGTTGCGTCGAAATCCGGTCGCACGGTGTCAAGAAACCGCGCTGCGTGGGGGCTTGTGTCATTAACACCAGCCGCTGAGGGTGTTGCACATTGTTTCTCCAGCCACGATGCAGATGGAGGGTCAATTTTAGCAGCGATGCTGGCGGCGCGTCTTTTTTCAGCCGTGAAGCAGGTGGTTAGACTAAAGTTTCCCGGCACGGCGGTCTTTTTGTGGATTTCTGCCCTTTTCACTAGCTACACTTTTCAAGGACCCAGAGACAGGTTAGGGCACCACTTGGCAGGCAGGACTCTCAGCAGAAAGCCCAAGTGCTGGCAGAGAGAAGTCTTTGTTGTACCTTAGATTTCAACAACAGGAGGCAAGCTCAATTAAAGCCCTTGGAGATTCTTCACCAGTGGGAAATCACACAAAAGTCAGTCTTTGTCCTCTCTCAGGCAGAAGCAGCTACTGCAGGCCAACCCAGCACAGTCACAGGCAAAGGAGCAGTACTCCTCCTCCAGCTGCTCCAGCTCTTCTCCTTGGCAGAGGGTTCTCTTGGTTTCAGAAGTAATCTGATTTTCAGGGGTTTTGGGTGCTCTTCTTATACCCCTTTCTGCTTTTGAAGTAGGCCTACTTCAAAATAAAGTCTCTGGTGTTTTCCAGATCCTGCACTGCCGAGGCCAGGCTCCAGACACACACCAGGGGGGTAGAGATTGCATTGTGTGAGGGCAGGCACAGCCCTTTCAGGTGTAAGTGACCACTCCTCCCCTCAGCCCAGATGGGCCATTAGGATATGCAGGCTATACCCCAGCTCCCTTTGTGTCATTGTCTAGAGGAGAGGTGCAAACACCCCAACTGTCAACCTGACCCAGACAGGGTATCCACAAACAAGCAGAGCCACAGAATGGTTTAAGCAAGTAAAATGCCTACTTTCTAACAATGGCATTTTTAAACACACAATTCAAAAACAAACTTCACTAAAAGATGTATTTTTAAATTGTGAGTTCAGAGATCCCAAACTCACGTCTATCTGCTCCCAAAGGGAATCTACGCTTTAATAATGTTTAAAGGCAGCCCCAATGTTAACCTATGAGCGAGATAGGCCTTGCAACAGTGAAACCGAAATCTGGCAGTATTTCACTGTCAGGACATGTAAAACACATAAGTACATGTCCCACCTTTAACATACTTTGCACCCTGCCCATGGGGCCACCTAGGGCCTGCCATAGGGGTGCCTTACATATATAAAAAGGGATGGTTTAGGCCTGGCAAGTGGGTACACTTGC
This sequence comes from Pleurodeles waltl, assembly GCF_031143425.1. Taxonomy (NCBI): domain Eukaryota; kingdom Metazoa; phylum Chordata; class Amphibia; order Caudata; family Salamandridae; genus Pleurodeles; species Pleurodeles waltl. Next base: position 982,348,080 of record NC_090449.1, read on the forward strand.
CAAGTCGAATTGGCAGTTTAAAACTGCACTCACGGACACTGCAGTGGCAGGTCTGAGCCATGTTTACAGGGCTACTAATGTGGGTGGCATAAACACTGCTGCAGGCCCACTAGCAGTATTTTATTTACAGGCCCTGGGCACATCTAGTGCACTTTACTAGGGACTTATTGGTAAATCAACTATGCGAATCATGGCTAGCCAATGTACACATACAATTTATACAGGGAACACTTACACTTTAGCACTGGTCAGCAGTGGTAAAAGTGTCCAGAGCAAACACAACAGCAAAAACAGAGTCCAGCACACAGAAACAACCTGGTAAGTAGAGGCAAAATGTTAGGGGAGACCATGCCACGTCTAACACTGCACATTTAAACAAATACTCTTTTAACAGCTCCTCGGAAAGAAACAGAAACAGGAGATGAATCAATTAGCTTATGAGGTGCAGTTGAGTAAGAGACCCGGCTAAGGGCAAAGTAAGAGCTGCTAAAATTAGAGGTCACATAAATGTTATGCTTTTAAGGGGTGGCGCAGAGCACTCGAAGATTTTTAATAAATGTTAAAATAAAATGTGCCTGTCCAAGACAACGTTTATGTTAACAAATATTTATTTGTCACTGGTTTGATTTGTGAAATATCAAAGTTTTAACAAATGACAATACAACGGGTGTCTCTTGATATCAGCAAGGCATACTGGAATTCTTAAACCTACTTGTGCTAGTAATAGGTGTATGCTATACCACTAGGAGTCATACAGTGTCATAGTCTGGTTGGCTAGGCCACTAGGAGCTCTACAGTGGACCAGCAGGCAAACTAAAACACAATTGAAAAAACAGGTGTCGATCTCACAGTCTGCATTGTCGGGCAGTTCCATGATCTCCCCTCCTTATGTCTACCATGTCAGACCTCTGCAAATCATAATAGCAAATAATGATTATGTATGCTTTATATCACAGCACCTCTCATTAAGCTGCATACATGATTAATTTGCATAAATACTACAAGTTAATCTTGTTTTCAATCACAATTACCAAAGAAGATACAGGAGTAGGTGAAAAATATCTAAATTCCACATTCCTCTTGTAGTTGTATTGCCTTAGCAAATTAATATCATTCTCCCAGGCCAATACTTAGGTACGTAGGGAAGATTTGAATGAAGAATTGGCATAGTAAGGTTTCTTAACCTTTACAGAAGGTAGTTTATTGAACACAAAACACAACAAACACATAATGTAATTAAGGAAACCTCTTTAAAAAAGGATATTTATCGCTCTAATCCCTTCATAGAAATGGCATAATAAAAACAATGAAGTATGATTGATAAGTATTTGTGTCAATAGCTCCTTTTGAAGCTGCTTTAAGACATCCGACAGGGCCCACATTTCTGTTAATGATGATCAGTCCATGCTCCTGTTCAGGTTTGTCCCTAATAATACAAGTGATAATTACTTTACGTTTAAAAGTTAAATTACCTAATGGAACACACATTGATTGCTACAAAACCAAGCCTAAACTATATAATTCTGGTTAATGATTTTAAACCAACTCTATGAATTAAAATCAAAGAAAAAACAAAATATTCTATACATAACAGTAAAGAAAATAGTCATCTTAGAGATTTAGCTACGTTCCTTTATCCTAAGCATTAATAAATTATATCCTGCCTCCGGTAAGTACCTGTTAAGGACCACGTCATTGATATGACTTCTCTGTTATTACAGAGATTGCCTGTGCACAAGCCATATTTCTAATTTACAGCAAAAACCTACAAATGTTACAAAGATAATACAAATGTTATTGTGGTGCATTCAAATATATCCCTTATCTGTGACATAGTATAGAAAGGAGGTTATTTATGTGTTGCTGGAATTAATGTAGGTAGATTTCTTTGTGAACAATCTGTTGCACTGGAGGATGTACTACACAAAGGTGTGTGCTGCAGAGACCTGCATAATTGACTATAACCATTATTTTACCATTACAATGTACTACATCATATTAAAATCATCTCAGTCTTGATTAGATGTCAATTCTTGTAAAATGCCAGCATCTTAACATTTTCTTTCCGTTAGCCACATTTTGCACATTGATTTTCTACACAGCAATCTTGCTTTGTGTGCTGCATCCTCCCCTATTTCGCCCTCCATCTCATAACCCGTTTATTCAATATGCATTATTTAATGTCAAAGTGGCAGAAATGAAAAACACAAGATGGGCCCCCGTTCTTTTATTGTGGTGGGTGAAGAACAGAGAGCAGCTCAGACTGGCCCAGATGGTAAGTGGTGTTTCCTCCACAGTCCACATACTGGTATCCCTCCTGGGATATTTGCTCCGAGTGGCCAAAATATACTGTTGTCACAGTGACTCTAGGAAAGATAAAAGGACAAATAGAAATATCATTGCTTCTTTTTCTGCAGTCACATAGTCCACATATTGCACCAGTCATGAGCAAACGTTGCTCTTCCTCCTTTTTACCATGCTCAGAAAATTAAGATGTGGGAGTGTGAGGAAGTACTTTCTGATGTAGAGTTTCTCACCTTGCAATGGGAAGTAGGGTAAGGTTGTTATATCACGTTTCAACACAATTGTGCGTTGCAATACACAGAATGTGCTCTACTTTTCTTACACACATTCTGCTAGGTTTTATCTGCAGAAATTTGAACAGGGGAAGTGTGGTTTTGCACAATCTGCAATCCTGATAAATTTGCATCAGAACAGTGAGCAGCTCAAACTGGCATATATTACTGTACCAAGTTTATTACATACTTTATACATCAGATTTTTTTTTTACAGACTCCTTGCTCTACCTATCTTGGTGTCTGATGGTTTACATGAATTATAACTGTAACAGAAAAACTTGCCATTTTTTGTGGGGACTATCAATATTAACATATTCAGCCAATCTTTTGACCAGAGTTGAGATGAAGGCAGAGTAGGCCTTACGACATGCTGATAACACACAAATCTCAGCAGTGTGCGGCTAAGCTCGCCAAGCTATCTTACTGATGATTAAGGCGTTAGATGTTTCTATGATCCAAGTTCCAGGAAGCCCAGTTCATCTGAGGGGCCAGGAGGGCTGGGCCAGGGTTACTGACATCACACAAGTGTTCTAATAGGCCACTAGGGCGAGGGCGCAGAGAGTAACACATATGGTGTGGCTTCCGAAAGGCCCAACGGTTGAATCAGGTTCCTCCACAAAGCAGAGCAGCAATTTTGAGAAGATGGTGGAGCTGGGACAGAATAACAGAAAGTAATATGGCCAAATGCAGGATGTTGGCTATAAATGTCGAAAACAATAGTCTGAAGACTCACACGTTCCAAATGTAATTTATCTATAAATCAATAAAATGTATACAAAAATAAAGAACAAAGAGATCAAACTGCAGGGGTTCGGTTTCACTAACGAGACTAAATGCTGATTTCACTTGCATCAAGATTAATTTTCTTTCAAAAGTAGAACTAAGCAACTAATTTGATTCTTTCTGGCAGAGACCAAAAGAAAATAAACACTTTGCAATGACAGATAAAATCTAGGATTTAATTACTGCCAAACCACTGACGGTTCCTCTTAAAACTAAGGGCCTGTTATTCGGTGCTGGAAAGTAGAAACATTCAAATAAATGTATATGCAACAAGACAAGCACTTTTAATTACAATTTTCATATTCATGTATAATTATTTTGTTCTGTAAACAAACACAGTGAAGATTTTGTGTAATTTGCGCACCATTTACAGTTTGTACTACTGAAAATGATGCCATCCTTACATAAAAGGTATGTATATTTTGTGTTATCTCAGTACAATACATGGCCGAGTACAAAACATGGGCTATGAAACTGCCTGGAGCTCTGCAGCCTCTTTATCATCCAGAAAGTGACACGTTAAAAGAAAAATTAATACTTACTGCATCATGACAACCATGTTATGGACCTTTATGGATGGTAAGGTGCAGTACTGACTAAAAAGAGAAAATACAAAATATAAGTACACATATCTTTACATATAAGGGAAAACAAATTTGTTAATAAACATGCAAAATCTAATAATGAGAAATCATTAAAATGTGCACGTTTCTTCAAAGCCCATCACTAATTTTATTTATTTTGGGGGAAAAAAAAATGAATATTGTTTTTCCATTAAGCAAACAACAGATCAAAAACACTTTTGAACCCCTTCTCAGCTAGCCCCATATAATATGGAGCTCACCATCCCTTAGTTCCCGGTCTTCAAATGTGGATCACATCATCTTCTAGCCAGTTCTGTCAAAGTGACTCAATCTATATATCAATATGGCAACATCATGTAGGGCATTGTTCTTCTGATGTTCCACACCCAGTTTGTCATCCATACTACCATGTTCTAGCTCAATTGTCACCATGTCCCATTCCAAGGTGTCCCCCGAATCCCGGCCCCATGCTGGAGTCTTTTACAGACTCCACACTCTGCCGTTACCCATTTAATCATCTCCCTTACCTTTTGTTATAATGAGTGGTTTGTGTGTTTGATCAATAGTTCTGCCATACATTGTCTGGCCACTCCGAAGCCTAGTTCCACTATTTTCACATTCATTTGCATGTTTTCGTTCCTTATAACCTGTTCTAAGATACATGAAGGAGCATCGAGGGGTACAGCAATAGCCATTAACAGGAGCAACTTTTCCACCACAATTTCCCAAAATGTTGCAATTCTTGCATAGTCCCACCACACCTGTATTTTTTACATTTAGTACAAACGACTGTATTTCTAATCATTCTATGTAATAGTTGTGGTGTAATATATGTTCTGTGTATAAATTTTTACTTGATCAGCTTGATCCTGGCATTTCATGTAACAGTCCTGCAGTCACTTGGCACTGCTTTGTCATTGGTTACTTTCACATGTCCCTTTGCCAAAGTTCCTCGATGTGGTTCAGTTGTTTTGTCTTCTTGCAGCATCAACAGTGAATGCAGTCTTGATATCAATTTTCCACCCTCTGTAAAACCTGGCAACACTTCATTAACCTTATGAATATCTGGTTGTACGGGAAAGGTAGGCCATGCCTTACGTATAGATGTCATTCCTGCATACATCAGAAAATGTGTGGTCCCAACTTCCCATTTCTCACAGAGAGTGGGGAAGCCCAACATTCTGCAATCCTTGTACAAATCTTCTAAGCTCTGGGGCTTCTCTCCACTTCATAAATCACAGGAGGTACAAGCAAACCACTGTGTGCTATGGTATTAAATACAGCATATACACATATTTATGACCTTTTGACTTTTCCTAGAATATTCCATACTGCTATGATTGTTTGCAGATGTATGGGCGTCCATTTCACCACCCTCCGACACACCAATGGTGATGGCGATCAGATTTTACTAATACAAAGGTGGCATAGGAGTTAGCATATGAAAATTTATAAATCATCATTTAAAAGCCTAACAGAGGAATTAACAAGAAATGCAAAAATGTGGAGGTTTGAATTATGACAGACACGGTGCCCTCCACTTATTTGGACATTGAGTTTTGCCATGACAAGACGTTGTGCATTTATATTTTAGTGAACCACTGACATGAATTAATGGTAAGAGTATTATTTTTAGAGCTACAGTACAGATGAAAAGCATATCATGAGTATTACATGAATACGAATTAACCATACTTATTTTGATGTATATGGATGTTATTAATATAGAGTTGTGTGCAGAGAAATAAATACACATTCCAATTGTTTCTAGCTTAATGTGCGAAGGATGTCTGCAAATATAATGAATTCGGTTTGCATGATAATTAAATTGTACACATTAGCATGTGTTTAGTAATCAGAACTATGTATTTAGGCTTACTTTGCCAGACTAGGCCTGAAGATTCATTTTTGCTGCAGCAGTGAGAAGTGCCAATTCCTCATATTTCCTTTGACCTCAATTATTTTCTAAGTGTGCTGATGTGTTGGAGAATGTCATTGATTGCAATTGCGGTTCTGTTGACCTTGAAATGTAACTATATTTGTTCTAGCTATCAGATGCACGACAAGTATTATTGAATTCACATGAGAACTGTTGGGATCATCGTGTGGTACATGGGAAGAAGTCTCACTGTTCCAATTTTTATACTTATTGTTTTTCAATGAAACTGTATGAATTAATTGAGATGACTTCACACCTTCACTGAGAAAATCCGGAATAGTTGCAAGCCTGATTGGCGTCCATAATTCTCATTGGATATTGATCCATTTGTGCAAGAGGAGTCCACTCTGAGGACCAATCACCACTCTATGGACATTTCTAGTTAGGGAGAGACTTTTGAAACAAGAAGGTCTTCTTGTGTGAGTGTTGGTGCTGTCACCTTCTGCTCCTCTCCAAGTCTTCTACCATTTACAGCCTTTCATGCTACGAGTTTCCTTTTAGTCCTTTATTCCCCATTTACACATGCTGTTCAGTATTAATATGCTTAACAAATTCTGAACTGCTATCCTCCCCTCTGTGCAGCATGTGTTCTGCACTGTTCCTGATGCTGCTGTCTACTGATGCTAAGAAGCTGTGAGCTCTCTGGACTGATGAATCCTTCCCGTCAGCTGTCCCATGAGGAGAGGTATATAATTTGCAATGTGTTTTTTCTTGTTTCCTTTTCAGTTTAGATGATTACACCAGTGTATTTTCATAGAGGGCTATCCTAGTTAGATGATTTTCCAGAATTATTTTTCTCTTTTCTTTTGTTTTGTCTGCATGTGTTAGCCTGTTCCCCACACATGCTAGTCCAAATTCATAATAGGGATAAGGATGGCACATCTTGAAAACTGATTGTTACTAATTGTATTTTGATGATTTACTGATGTCACCATCATCTGCTTTGAAATCTGTTTTTGATGTGTATATTATAGTTCTGTTAATTTGTGTTATTCTCCTAGAGCGTTTAATTGTATTGATGGTTAGTAGGCTTGATCTCTTTAGACGTTTCAGTCAGCCTACGGTTTTCATGTACGTTTATAACTTAGTTTTGCATACCATCTACATTACATTGGCTCTGTGGTTATAATAAAGCTTTGAAACTTAATTCAGTTTGAAGTCTGGTTTCTGTGGCCAAATTGGTCATGGTGTTTAAATTGTTTAGATTCCTCCTGTTATTGATATGTGTTGAATAAATCTGATCACCCACTCTTCACAGAGTCCAAGGATCCCACTGACACCTAGTGTAGGTAGGGCGGCATGGCGCCTCAGCTGCGTGTGCGATTTCTGAACTTGAATCAGGAGGAAGACACCTGTGCGCACTACTACAATTGGACCACCATTATTCCACTGGTTTTATGAGCATGCAAAGCGTATCACACAGTGGGTCATGTTTTGTTCCCTCCAAGTAACCACATATTGCACCTGTGTCGGTTAATAATAGGTCCTGAAACTGGGAACCACCATACCTCCTTCTTCCCATGGTAACGTGAAGGTGAGACTATGGCAAATTTTTTACAAAATACTGCTCTCTCATTTGCCATTCTACTGTATAATACTCTACCTAGTGTGAACCATTAAAAACTGTGATCCCTCATCATCTACTTTAACTGTTCAAGGGACAATACCTTTCGCAGTTACCAGGGGTTTTCTGTACATTTTGGCCTAATGTCTATGGATAGCTACTGCCAAGATAAACTTTGTTTTCAGAAGAGAAACAGAAAGGAAGAGATACTGATCCAAAGATCTCCCAATATACAATTATTGACTATAGGACATTTAGTAGCTCAGGTGACCATGTGTCTCAGATATGGGGGGCCAGTCTGGGTTTTCCACCATCCTTGAGTCAGTAAATTTAGCACATATCGTAGTTTTTGGAGAGGGTCTTCGAACACAGAAAGGGGCACGTTTTTATATGTTCCGTCAGGTGCTACGTGTAATGACATCAGCTGTGACAATCAAAAAGAGGGATCTTTTCTGAGCAAAGTGTCAGGTTCTAAAAAGGATGATGGTTTTGTGCAACATGGACACCTTACCATTGGCAACTAAATAGAGACTGAAAATTCTGCAATTTAAGCATGCAACTTAACAAATCACCAAATATGAATGCACCAGCATTTGCACACAGGTGTTAGAGTTTAACTTGCAAACAGCATTAAATTCTGTAAACAAAACATTTGGTCATCCAGTCATCTAGGGTTGTTCAGTTTCCCATTTTTTTATGTCTTGGCAATCAGAAGATACTGAGAAACCCATTAACCCCTCGGGTGCCCTGGATGAGCTGGTATCGCCCTCGGCCAAAGTGATCATGTGCAGAGGACGAGATCAGCTCGTCCTGCTATGGACCTTCGGGGGAGCGCTAGCTGGGCAGGGATAGAAGGAGAACTGCTTCCCCTTCCACGCGCGATCCTGTGCTGATCTCATCAGAGACTGGCCCCTCCACGCTGAAAGCTCAGCTTTCCACATGGATCAGAGGAGAAATGCTTTAGAGGGGGGAAGAAACGCTTAAAGGCCTTTTCCTTCCTTTGATGTCTCTCTCTGCATTTCTGCTGCCCGATCGCACTGGACACCAAGGAGTTTTTTTTTTTTGTTAATTATATTCATAAGGGGAGCACATTTTTTTACAGCCATCTCTACCCCCCATTAGAGAGGAGGGGGGGCAGAAACCTCTAGACACCAGGATTTAAAAAAAAAAATTAAATGTTTTTTAGATGTGGAGAGTGACCACTTAGGCAAAGTGTCGCTCCCCTGGGGGCAAAATTAACTTTAGGCCATTTCTGTCCCCCTTGGGGGCAGAGCGGGCTATTTTTTTAGGACAATCTGCCCCCACGGGGGCAGAAACCACTAGACACCAGGGATTTTTTCTTTTGGGTCAGTTTCATGTGAGGGGAGCGGCACCTTAGGCAAGGGTCACTCCCCTGTGGGGGGCAAATTTGTTTTAGGCCATTTCTGCCCCAATTGGGGGGCAGATAGGCCTACAGTAATTGGGCTGTTCTGCCCCCATGAGGGAGCAGAAACCTCAAGGCACCAGGGATCTTTTTTTTTTTTTGTTTGTTTTTTTTTTTTTTCCCCCAGACGTGAGGAGCGACCCCTTAGGCAAGGGTCGCTCCCCTGGGGGGAAACATATTTTAGGCAATTTCTGCCACCCATGGGGGCAGAATGGCCTATTGTAATTAGATCTGCCCACAGGGTACAGAAACCTCTAGCACCAGGGATCTTTTTTTTGACGTGGGGAGCAACCCTTTAGGCAAGGGTCACTCCCATGGTGGACAATTTTATTTCAGGCCATTTCTACACCACTTGGGGGCAGATCAACCTTTTTATATTAGGCCAATCTGCCCTTAAGGGGGGTAAAAACCACTAGACACCAAGGATTTCTTTTTTTTTTTTGGGTCAATTTCACGCTATGGGAGCGACCCCTTAGGAAAGGGTTGTTCCCCTGGGGGGCAAATTTATTTTAGGCCATTTCTGCCAGGGGTAGATCAGCCTATTTATATTAGGCCAATCTGCCCCTGGGGGGCTCAGAAACCACTTAGGTACCAAGGATTGGTGTGTGTGTGTGCGCCTTGTTTGGGGGGGGCAGCCCTTGGGCAAGGGTCACTCCCCATGGGGGTCACATTACTGTCGGCCATATCTACCCCCCTTTGGGGGCAGACTGGCCTATTTTTGGAAGGGAAGATTTAAAAAAAAAAAAAAAATTGGAGGTTGGGGGTATGGTCATATCCACCACAAATAAATGGGGCCAAAGTTGTTCTCCCCACTGATGGGCAGATGGGGCAATTTCACCCGATCCACTCCCTTGGGGTGGGGGCCTTGACAGAAAGCCTACTAGATGCCAGGGAATTAAAAAAATAAAACACAAAAAAAAAAAAATAGTGGGGTGGTGGCTACCAACCAGAATGGGCATGGTTATGCCCCCACACCAACTGAACGGGGTAACAGTCTTTCAGCTCTCTCCTGCACACTAAAACATGTTATCCCACGGCAAGCAAGAGGACATTTGATTATTTGGGTTTTTGGTTTTACATCTGGGCCATGACAGCTGTTCTAACTCTCAAAATTTTCCACTTGGAATGGAGAGGGATGCACTTTTTGGACTTTGGGACACTGCCATGTAGAAAAATCCTCAAGACCTAGACACATCTGAAAACTAAACATCTGGGTGTGTCCAGGGTGGTGTGCTTCACAAGCACCCCGCACCATTTTCTTACCCACAATGCCCTACAAACCTCCAACTTTGCTGGAAATCACACATTTCTCCCACATTTTTGTGATGGAACCTTCCAGAATCTGCAGGAATTCACAAAATTCCTACCACTCAGTATTGTCCCATCTGCCCCACTTGTCAGCCTAATAATGTTTTTTTGAAAACTGCCCTTTTGGACCCACTTTGATTCCCCCTGATTTTCGACATGTATTTGGCTCTTCCCTGTCACAAGCACTTGGCCCACCTACACAAGTGAAGTATACTTTTTACCGGGAAACTGAGGGGAACGTTGGGTAGTAGGAAATTTGTCCCGGTGTGGTGATTCTACACAGAAACGTGAGAAAAATGTACTTTTGTTTTTAGCTAAATCTGAGGTTTGCTGAGGATTCTGAGCAAGAAAACACTGGGGGATCCATGGAAGTCACACCTCCCTGGACTCCCTCGGGTGTCTAGTTTTCAGAAATGTTTGGGTTTGGGAAGTTTCCCTATATGGCTGTTGAGCCCAGGACCAAAAACGCAGGTGTCCTCCCCAACCTGCAAAAACAGGTAGTTTTGCATTTAATAATTTTGTTGTGTCCACATAGAGTTTTGGGGGCATTTCCTTTTGCGGGCACTAGGCCTACCCACTCAAGTTAGGTACCATTTTTACTGGGAGAGTTGGGGGAATGCTGGGTGGAAGGAAATGTGTTGCTCCTCTCAGATTCCAGAACTTTCTGTCAACGAAATGTGAGGAAAAGGTGTTTTTTTGGCCAAATGTTGAGGTCTGCAAAGGATTCTGGGTAATAGAACTCACTGAGAGCCCCTCAATTAACCCCATCCAGGATTCCCCTAGGTGTCTAGTTAAACAAAATGCACAGGTTTGGTAGGTTTCCCTGGGTGCCGGCTGAGCTAGAGGCCAAAATCCACAACTAGGCACTTTGCAAAAAACAGTTCTGTTTTCTTTGGGAAAATGTGATGTGTCCACGTTGTGTTTTGGTGAATTTCCTGTCATGGGCACAAGGTCTACCCACACAAGTTAGGTATCATTTTTATCTGGAGACTTGGGGGGGGAGGGAACACTGGGTGGAAGGACATTTGTGGCTCCTCTCAGTTTCCAGAACTTTCTGTTCTCAGTGAGAGTCCCACAAGTCACCCCATCCTGGATTCCCCTAGGTGTCTAGTTAAAAAAAAATGCACAGGTTTGGTAGGTTTCCCTGGGTGCCGGCTGAGCTAGAGGCCAAAATCCGCAGCTAGGAACTTTGCAAAAAACACGTCAGATCTCAATGTAAAAATGTGATGTGTCCATGTTGGGTTTCCTGTCGCAGGCACTAGGCCTAACCACACAAGTGAGGTACCACTTTTATCGGGAGACTTGGAGGAACACAGAATAGAAGAACAAGTGTTTTTGCCCCTTGTCTTTCCAAATGTAAGACACTGTGTAAAAAAGACGTCTATTTGAGAAATGCACTGTAATTCATATGCTAATATGGGGACCCCCGAATTCAGAGATGTGCAAATAACCTCTGGTTCTCCACACCTTATCTTGTGCCCATTTTGGAAATACAAAGGTTTCCTTGATACCTACTTTTCACACTTTATATTTAATCAAATGAAATGCTGTATACGCGGTATACAATGAAAACCCATTGCAAGGTGCAGCTCAATTATTGGCTCTGGGTACCTAGTGGAGAAAAATGGCTGTTTTTTTTTTCACCTCAATTTCAATTTTGTTTTATTTCAGCTGTTTATTTCTGAAGGAAAATCTTGTAGGATCTACACAAATGACCCCTTGCTGAATTCAGAATTTGTCTACTTTTTAGAAATCTTTAGCTTTTTGGGATTCAGCATTCGTTTCACACCCATTTCTGTCACTAACTGGAAGGAGGCTAAAAGCACAAAAAAATACGGTATGTCCTAGTAAAATGCCAAAATTGTGTTGAAAAATGTGTTTTTTTGTTTCAAGTCTGCCTGTTCCTGAAAGCTGGGAACATAGTGATTTTAGCACCGCAAACCCTTTGATGGTGCCATTTTCAGGGAAAAAAAAACACAAGCCTTCTTCTGCAGCCCCTTTTCCCCCATAGATTTTTTTTCAAACAAAGTTTTTGCTGTATTTTGGCTAATTTCTTGGTCTCCTTCAGTGGACGCCACAAACTCTGGTTACCTCTAGAATCCCTGGGATGTTGCAAAAAAAAAGGACGCAAATTTGGCATAGGTAGTTTGTGTGGACAAAAAGTTATGAAGGCCTAAGCGCAAACTGCCCCAAATAGCCAAAAAAAGACCAGACACCTGAGGGAGAAAAGGGCTGGCAGCAAAGTGGTTAATTAGCTATTGCCGAAATATCATGGTCAATAGCTTTTCTAACTCCTACACAGGATCAACTTTACTCACAACATTGAGGGAAAGGAACTAACCATCCCTGCAACTCAATGCATGGAAGAAGGGGCAGCATACACTAGTGTCAGACTCAATTCAAGTTATGTAGAAGCACATTTTTCTTAAAGTAAGTACTCAGTGTGGAAACAGCATTGACGAAAAACTGTATGCAGAATGCTTATTGTGTAGCCCATATTGAAGCCCGACAGCCTTTCCTAGTAGAGACGTGCCTAGTAATCCATGAATGATACCTCAGGTTTTGAGCCTGGGCACATAAAACAGCAGTGTCTAGTCCCATATTTGGGATTCCACAAATGAATATTCAGGAGGGAAAAAAATGATACTTTGAATCAGGATGCACTTTCAAATGATCATGTTGAAAGGTTTGTCTGGTGTAATACTCTACAGACATAAGAATGTACAATAACAAGGCGAGAGCAAGACTCACCAGTTGATATAAAAGTAGCAAGAGAAGCAGGAACACTAAATTAAGTATAGAAGCAATGTATGTTTGCCTCTACGGAGCTAATCCCCAATCCCTAAATGAAAAAAATGTAGTTAAAATAGAAAACATTGAGTTTTTATGTCTTATTGACTGCCACATGTAGCAATGGTTTGTAAAGTCTCGAATTTCAACTTGACCAAGTGTTCCATTTGGGCAACCCCAACGAAATAACATAACCAATGTGTCAAAATGAAGTTAAAGTATCCTCATAAAGACCGAAAACCAAGCCTTTACTAATTTGGCCTGCACTTTCTTTCACAACACTCCTGACTGAACAGCATATATACTTTGACTGCAGGCTAGCAGTATCTCCAAATGAGCCTGGACCACTCTCACACTGCTATGGTGTTGATACTGTACACAGGAAAACATTACCACATGAAACAAATAGAAATATATATAGGTTTATGTGACATAGATGGTGTTCTTGAAGTGAAGGTCTTTGGTCATACTCTGATAATTTAATTTTTTAAAGCAGGGCTAATGAAGGGCTGATCTATAGTCCTTTACAATTAATGTATAACTACTAAATCCATTGATCCCATATTTTTAGAAATGTCTCTCTTAACTCAAGGCATTCTAGTCCTTGTAGTTCTTGTCCCGCTGCCAATCTTTTAAAATCTCAAAAAATTATTGCCTGGACAGTGGATTCAGTCCCCAAGTAGTAACTATGATTTATATTGTAAAGTAAAATAAATGCACAGGATGGCAACTGCACAGTTGTGGAAGAATCAGTTCAGTTTCTCTCTTGCAAACTGGAAATAACTTTAAATGAATGTCAAAAGACAATGCAAATAAAGTAGATTCCTAGAAATCCTAACATTCTAATGATCGGCATGCTCTTCATAGGTAAATGTTCACTTTTTAGTTAGTATTCACACTCTGACGCAAATTGTACCTCACCCACTGTGCCTCTTTGATGATGTAATATTTGCATCAGCTGGTACTGTATCCTATTTCTAACTGTTGTTTTTTCTTTTTTCATTGTGTGATGTATTTTAACCTTGATGTACTGTATGTTTCTTTTATGGCTTTGATTAACCGAACAAAGATGATTTTGACTGACTGACAGTAAATCTCAATTGATAGAGATCTGTCATCTACTGTATCCTCATTAGGCATTGCTGGAAAGAACATGACCTACACAGTATGTGTCTAAATATAAGTAAATCCCACAGCCTTGGCCCGACTTAGAATTTACAATGGATGTGGTCAATGAACGCAAATACACATACCCAAATATTTGCTAAACTCCCTTGCTGAAGAAACTTTGTATTTTATATTCACAGGATAAACCAAATTGTCTCTGTCATACGACCATAGCAGGCTTTTAATCACTGGGGAGCAATGGGGAACCTTGCAGCTATGCACTACCTGCACAAAGGTTGCTAGCATAAGAATCTGTCATTTAGGAGTGATATTTGTTGATATCTCCTGGCAAACATAACAGTCTGAAACTGCAAATGTGTGCTCTTTCAGATCAAATGAATACTGTAATAATAATATGTCTTTATCTAAGCCTTATATTTAGTCATTTTAATGGATACGATTTAAGAAACTGTTAATCATTTACTATCAACGTGCTGCTAAATTCACTGTGAGGACAAGTGATGCAATTTTTATGTATCAATATTATTCTCTTTAATACATTTGATTTTAGTGTGAAATCAATTGGTTGTCTATTACATATAGGACCTTTGTAAAACAACACATGACTCATATTCACAGACCTAGATAAAAGAGAAAATAGTATGAATGAGAAAAACTCAGCCAGTGGAAATTTTAGTCTAACAGGATGCCTAGTAAGGGCCTGAATATGCCACTCTTCAATCATTCATTTACTGAAGTTGGTCATTTATTTGAATGCTAGTCTGAAATGGTTGGATTGCAAGATTTTGCTCAATTGAAAGATAGCTAGATGTTTATGAGTCACATAGTAGCATACTAGTGCACATCTGTCATTATTACTGTAATGTCTTTTTACCTATAGATTTATTGTAAATTCGGAAAAACATCTAACAGTAGGGGCAACCATTATGAAATTAAGGGTCCAACAAACAGTTGGTGAAACACACTTTCTAGTAGCTGTTTCAATGTTCCTGGGGGCAGATTTAGTGTAGTACACATCGTAGCTGTATGGTTTCTGGATCAAGTCCCACATCTATAAAAAGCACACCCTTAATCCCAAATAAAAGTTACAATACAACTTCCTAGAATAACTGGACATTGCCTTTGCACAAATGAAAACAAAAATCAGAAAATGTCACTACTTTGGCAATTCACGTTTTATGCAATTAAAGGGCTAGAGAAGCCTAGTTAGAAAATCTGATGACTCTCCTTACTCAAAAAACGTCTAAATCTTTCAATTTCCCAAAATCTGAAAATAATTGCAAGAGAACTTGGGAGTTCTTTTGTTATTGGGAAAATAAATTGGGAGATATGTGAATCCCTAAGTGTGTCATTTTGTGTAGATTCCACTACTTTCTTAGCACAGATGTTTAAGAAAATGAGTGATGAAAAACAAAATGACTTGATCAACATGTAATATCAGATGCACACAAATTAGATTTAATCACTTACAACATATAGTTCAGTTCATCGCCAACTGTTGTTGGCACCATGTAGTCAATCTGCAAATAAAGAGAGGTTTTGATTTTATTACAGTGGACTCACAAAGCACAAAACCTGCATGAGAACACTTTAGAAATAGTATCTAACAAAACTATGTAGTTTCTCATGCATTATTTCTGACACTAACCATTCAAATTTAAAGTTTAGATGGAGTACAATAAACTAGACACAATGGTAAAAAAATATATATATATATATATATATATATATATATATATATATATATATATATATATATACATACACATATATTTTTGTCGTTTTTATGGAAATACCAAAAGTATTTAGGTATTACACAGCTTGCCTTTGTCAACCCTCAAAATAACAAAACTGTGCAATGCGGTGTTTACTCATATTTTAATCCAATTAGGAAAATATCAGTGCACTCTTAATTCTTCTGTTCTAAAAGGCTAACAGCAAGCAACCAAAACCCCAACATCTGATCTAAGAAAGTAAATTTTTGTAAAGAGCATGTTACCTGCTTCTTATCTAGTGGTCCTATACTTGTAACATTGTTTAAGCGTGATTTTCCAATTACGGTTTTGGAAAACTGAACTTGCCCAATGATGTTTGCCACGTCCACTGAATAATAATTGTTGTTTGTTATGTTTAACGTATTCTGTAAAAAGAAAGAATAAATAATTAATACACATTTAAGGACAACTAACATATTGAGCAAAACAAAAGCATAGAAGTTAAATTTAAAAAGTTACATTTTGAGCACTCTTTAAATGCATACATTTATCAATTATCTGTTTGAGTATTCCCAAAAACTAATGAAAGCACTAAAGTAAACACAAACACTTGATAGATTTGTAATGATGCACTGTGTTATAAAGCAGTGTCTCTAAAAGTTGACCCACAGTACCTTCCACATAGGTTCAGGAAGCCATTGGATAAACTATTTCCATGTTGAGCCATCATGACCCGGACATTAAAAAAGAACATTTGGTGGCAAAGCCAAGCGGTGTAACATTTGTATGACCTACAGTTTGGGCAAGCACATGCTATACATATGTCAAACCTAAAGGCTTTCCCAATGATTGTTTGCTTGCTTGCATAGACAAAATGACATGGAAAGCAGATGCTACAGAAAATATAAAACCACCTTTATTTCCATACCATCCATTTCCATGTGATCTGTTATGGCTTTCCTCCCAAAGCTAATGGGCTGCTTGCTGACTTACTTCAGATATGTACTAGTCCCCCCTTTATTTCATTGGAGGAAGGATAAACCTAAACAGGCTTTAGAAAAAAGTGTGACTAAAATACTCATTTGGGCCTATCAACGATGTTATTGACAATGTCTCATGCTGGAGTCTGAAAGTTCTGAAGCAAAAGAAGCCAATCGTTGAAGAAGACAGGCCCAAAGCCCAATAAGGCAAATATAGAGTACATTATGTTCACCATCAGTGGCACAAGCAACCATACAAATCAAACCTAAATGGTAACACACAGCAGTAACATCTGCAATCCTAATTCTTTACTCTCCTGCCTCTATTTTTGCCTATGCCTGGTGAGTCATACTTATTAAAGCAAAGGCTCAGTGTATCTACCATAGCAGTAAGTGGAAGCGAAGCACATGTATGACTGTGCATTAAGGCTCAGCCTTTGTGTAACCCTTCTATTGTTTTCTTGGAGTAACTTGACACATTTTTTTCCTCAACATCGATGAAGATAAAACTCAAAAGCAGACCATAGTATAGTGAAGTTTTTAAGTTATCTGTCAAAATTATGTATAGGTGTAAAGTTTATTATTCATGGTTAGAAAATGAAATATGCAATAGTGGAGAAAACAACCGACTAGTATGAGGTTTGTGTGACAGGTCAATGCCTTTTTGAGCTACTATGGCCTAACAAAGCGGAGCTACTCTGCATTTATAGTTCTGGAGACAGCACACGCTTTTTGAATGGTTAGGGGGGCGTCCTGTTGTCAGAGCCTTTTAACAGTGTCCCAGAGTACCTTACTGCTATTCCGGGAAGCTTCAAGTTCAAGCGTCTCCCAGTCTCTTTTAATCAGAGAATGTTTGCTCTCTTTAAGACCACTCTTATAAGTTAATCTAGCCTCCTGAATCTCCCCAGCATCTCTAAGGGGTCACCGACAATGCCTTCCTCAAATGGCGGTTGGCCGTTGAGTAACTAGCATTAAACCAGCATGGGTGTTCTAGATCAGAATCAACTTGTTTCGGCAGATGGCTCTTGATACTGATGCAGCAAGTTGTTAACAGGCAGAAAGGACTTCCCCGGGGTCTTCACAAAAAGTACCCCAAAAATACAGGAAAATTATTTTCAAGTAAAAGACCCAGGGTGGCATTAGGATCTTTAAGGTGCAAAACAACTCTGAGTCCATCTCTACAATGTCAGTTAATACCATTGCGCACTGAAGGTGTTTTATCCCTGCACAGAGGGACGATCCCACCAATTGAAAGAGCACTGTGGTTGCCTCACTGGGTTTCTACAACTGCACCATTTAAACACCACTGCAAAATTTGATTGGAGGAAAATATGTAGCCTATGACTGACACTTGTCCCCCCCACTGTGGTTTGGTTTTCTAGACCCATATACCTGAAAGTAGTCAATAACGTCTACAAGATCTAACATGGCAACATATTTACTCAGTTCCAAATCCATGGCATTCCGGTAGCTGAGTTCACACAGCCCAGCTCCGCTAGCTCATCTTGAATCTTAGCACTGACATTCCCAAATATTAAAAGCTGTGCTACCCATCCCTGGTGACTCCAGGCTGTTACAGGAAATGTAGAAAATGCACATGAAATTATAAAGCAACAAAATAGACATTGGCAGAAAGTGCTACACAGATGTATGAAATAAAAGAACACTGTAGGCCCAAATCCAATGCTGACCAGAATAAGGTGAAAAGTTCAATTGAGGACATTCAAATAAGTAACCTGAAAAGGATCACAGTTAAAAGCTAACTAGTGTTTAGCAAACATGTAGGTATTTATTACTTCAGGCATAGAGGCTCACTGGCATGTACATTGTGTTTCAAATAGACTGTAAACCGATTAGACAATGAGTGCAGGAAATCTAATCAGCTCCAACTACACGGGGTCAATGATAAGGAACATATGGTACTAAAATTGTATTTGCATGCAACCTCGGCTCCATCCTGGATTCATCACTCACCATGAGCTGCCAAGTCAACTCGGTCGCATCCTCATGATTCCACACACTCCAAAGCCCTCCATGCTGGCACCACCCAGAAGAACCTGAAGAAACTACAGCACATCCAAATTGCCCCCACTAAACTCATCCTGGACGTCCCCCGCCGCAAACAAATTACCAGGCACCTAAGAGATCTCCACTGGCTTCATGCTGAGAGAAGGATCAACTTCAAACTCCTTGTCCACGCATACACGGCTCTCCATGACCAAGGACCCACCTACCGCTCAACAGGCACTAGCCACCTTACACTGCATACGGAAGGCCTCGGCCGGAGGAAGATCCTTCGCCTACCTCGCGGCAAAGAGCTGAAACACCTTATCTCTTCACCTCAGCAGGCACCAATGTTGCCTCAATTCAGGAAGGACCTTAAGACCTGGCACTTCAACTGAAGCACAGAGGACCGACCCCCTCAGCGCCTTGAGACCCTTACGGGTGAGTAGTTGCACTCGATACATTTTATTGATTGAAATGTATACATTCAAGAGTGAAAAATGGGTAGTTTGTCAAGTATTGTTAAAGCCACAAGTGAAGAATATATAGAAGATCAGTTTGGAGTTAAGGGGTTACAGGGTCATAGGTGTTCAAATGCTTTTCTGTTTCAATGTATGACTGGCTATTCAATAATGATTTACTGTGTTGTAATAACACATTGTGTGATTTTGTATACAAGAGGCTGTGCCACAGCAATTTGAGACTGGCTGTTTGCCTGTGTGAGAAGAGTTGATCTCCTCAAAACTTTAAACGTCTGTCTTTTAAGTCTTTCATTCTGTCTTTTCATTGCCAAAGAAGAGTTTGTCTTTTTTTTCCATTTTTTAAGTTTTTATTTACTCTGAAACGGTTGGCAGGCCAGCATATGCGGTCTCATTCTTGTTTTCACCCGACTGCTGACATCGGAGGCCCCTGCTGCAGAAAATTATTGCACATCTTTCACTGGGTAAGCAGACGCCGTGGTTTCTTAAGTTAAGTAAAGTTAGGGGACTGCTGTCTTTTAAAGGTGACGGCAAATGCGTACTAACGTTCCCTGCTCTTTATTTACTATTTGACTTACTTTTCTTGCCAATGGGAAACAAAGTTAAGAGACATATAAGATTATAAGAGATATAAGGTATTGCATGCAAGGTTCTGTATGTGTTGCACAATTTCCGGAAATGTGCTACATAACTGATTTACTTGTTGTTCCTAGCGACGAACTAGAAGTGGTGAATGTGGGTAATTTGAAATTCAGAGGTAGCCGAATACGTGTTGCTTGTTGACCTAGAGGGACAGCTGGAAAGCTGATATCGCTAAACTTTATCTCCTGATAAGGCTGAAACACTCACATTACTGTCTTTGACCTAATGTCTGGAAGTTATTCTGTAGTCTGAGAGACACATGGTTTGAAACGGTTATCTTCTCTGAGCGTGCAGAAAAGTGACCAGGGGTGACCAGTTGTATTTACTATTTTAGAATAGAATACTGTTGATTAATTGAGTGCTGCATATCGGTTAACTTGTTATTAATAACGAGTTAGCTATGGTCAATTTGGGTAATTCGAAATTGGGGGTTGCCAATATACGTCTAATGATTTGACACTGAGGGACACGGGGAAGGCTGATGTTGTTAAAATTGACCTCTAAGTACAATCTGGACACTCAAATTACTACTCTGGATCTAATATCCAGAAGTCACTCTATGGTCTGAGCAATTCATAGTTTGAAAAGGATATCCCTCTATAGGGGCAGAGGGAAGTAGCTAGGGGCTGCCGGTTGTATTTAGTGTTTAGGAGTAGACAAAATGGTGATTCATATTTTTTATGCAGATTGTGAATATGGGTGATGTGTTATTTTGCGTAATGTTTTTTTAATATTCATTGTATAATTGACTAAGACAAAAATTGTTAAAGTTTCCTGCTTTTACAAATATTTGTTTACGTTTTAAAAGAGGAGTGACATTTGGCTAGATGTTTAAAAAACGTTTTACATATTGGGCAGATGAGAAATTATAGCATATATGCAGAAGGTCTTTCCCAATAATCAGAAAAAATTACAATTTTGTTTAGAATGGACAAAAGCCACCCCAAAACATATGTATCCCTAGCTAAAAGAAGGGATGTTTTATGATAAAATAATTGTGCATTTTGTTATATACCTAAAGAGTAAGTACAAGGGAACCAAATTCCAATCAAGATAAACTATTCTAGCCCTATCTAAGGACACCATAGATAATAATACTGTTATCCCTATCCCCCAACAGTTCTATGGGTACCTCTCTCAAGGTACCCAATATTTATCCATTTGTGCAGCAAAAAGAAAGTGCGGTGGGATCTGAGAGCCCCTAAATTAACCCCCTTCACAATCCCCAAAAGCTACCCCTAATGTTGCTTCATAAATGCCAAAATATGTGAGTACACCTAGGCAGCAAGCACAGATAAATGAATCACCATTTTCAGGATAATTAGAAGCACAGTTCACCCTAAGTTGAGACCCAGCCTCTCCTGAGGAGGACAGAAATGAAGAACAAAGTTCAGGAAATAGTGATGACCGGTCACATGATTTATTAGCAACATCGCATTTGTTGCAGAAGAGACACAACAGGAAGGGTAGTAAGGGAACAAATGTCTACCTCACAGTTAAAAAATGCAGATGATGTTAGACGGACGGACTATGTGGACAGAACCTCTAGTATGGAACGATGGTCAGCATCCCAAGAAAAAGATAGAACTAAAGATAGTTTAACACATTGGCAGGAGAAGGGGAACTTAATAGTTTCACCAGAAAGTGTTCAAGAGTGGTTATCACAAAGTGAGAGTAG
The DNA here is from genome assembly GCF_031143425.1 of Pleurodeles waltl. Lineage (NCBI taxonomy): Eukaryota > Metazoa > Chordata > Amphibia > Caudata > Salamandridae > Pleurodeles > Pleurodeles waltl. Next base: position 982,369,676 of record NC_090449.1, read on the forward strand.
GGGAGATTCTGATAAAGTAACAAAGAGGATAGAGGCTATACATAAGTGTGCAATAGTATGGGTGAGCTGCTTCGACCCCTAAGAGTTAGCCACTCAATCTATTATATTGATATTCAAGAAAGACCACTTATTGATCTAGATAACTACAGCTCCTGTGCGTGAAACTTTGTTAATATTTTGCATTTCCTGTTCAATACTAGTTTTACTTTTTAACCAATTTGGATTTAAACTTGTGCGTACTCTGCGTCCTCTTAACAAATTAAAAGGTGTCTCATCCGTTATACAATGTGAAGTGAGTTTATGGTTCCAAACCTTCTCTTTTAAGAACTCCATCACATTACATCCTGAAGTAAGTGTTGTTTGTACATCTTCTTTCATAATTCTATTAGCTCTCTCTACTAGTCCATTAGAACTGGGTGAGTATAAAGCAACTTGATAATATGTGATGTCATGGCATTTCAAAACGTTTTTCATATGTTCCGACACAAGATGGGTCCCATTATCAGTTACAATCACTTTAGGTGAACCTTCTATTTTAAATACACTTTCCAAAAATGTGATTGCAGAGTTAGTACTAGGAGACTCAACAAATGAATAATAAATCCACTTAGAGTGATAGTCAATTAGAACTATAAGATACTTCATGTCAGAAGGCAACAACATGAATGGTCCTGAGAAATCCACACCTACTTTTACCCATGCATTTACAGGAAAAGGAACAGTTTGCAGAGGAGATTCTTTCGTCTTCAAATGTTTGTCTGATACTAAACAATCAGGACATTTATCAATCAAAGATCTTACATTACCCTCCAAGGATGGTCACCAATAAACCAGTTTAATTATTTTACATGTTTTAGACATTCTTGGATGTCTTTGGTGAGCTAAAACAATCAATCCATGTCTTATATCTTAAGGTGGAACAAACACCTCTCAGCGCATTACTATGCCATCGACTACTGATAATTTGTCAGCTATTTTAAAATAATTCTTCAAATCATTAAGTAAAGTATTTTATTTCAGGCCATCCTTGTGTAATATAATGTTTTATTTCAGGCAAGTTTGCATCAGAACAACATGCTCCCTCCCATTTTTCTTCTGTAATTCTGCCACCACTCTCTTCAACTGCATCTAGAATTGCAATGACATATTCAGTATCTTCCAGTATCCCTGTATCATTGTTTATCTAGAATGTCAGTGGAAGACAATCAGCCTGAAAGTTTTTTCCTTCTAGACAAATGCTTGACATCAAGTTTTGACAATAATCTTACCAGTCTGGAAGACACGTTATTAGATGCTTTACCATTAATAATATGCACCAGGGGTTTATGGTCAGTATAAAGATCAAATTTACATCCCCCTAGGTACACTTTACATTTTTTTACTTCCCCAGCTGCCACTGCCTCTTTCAATAGTGCTATATGACTTTTCTGACTGTTTAAGTGTTCGTGATGCAGACCCAACTGTTTGTTCTTTATCACTGACCCATTGACTCAAAACTGTACCTAAGCCTGTTAAACTTGTAGCAACAGTAATTATACCTTTAGAAGGTTGCAACTTCACCCCTTTTTTTTAACAGCATTCTCAATGAGTGGGTAACTGTTAGAAATGGGGTCTTTGGTTGACAGTCAGGTTACCCCCTGTTCAAGCAAGGACCCTCACTCTAGTCAGGGTAAAAGAGAATCACCCTCGGCTAACCCCTGCTTATCCCCTTGGTAGCTTGGCAGAGCAGTAGGCTTAACTTCAGAGCGCTAGGTGTAAAGTATTTGTACCAACACACACAGTAACTTAATGAAAACACTACAAAATGACAACACCGGCTTAGAAAAATAGGAAATATGTATCTTAACAAAACAAGACCAAAACTACAAAAATCCAACATACACAAGTCAAGTTATGAATTTTTAAAGATTAAACTAAAAAATAGCGCTTAGAAACAAAAATGCTTCAATGAGAAGTTAACACGGCGTCGTGACGGAGTCGTTCCCAACAAGCTGACACCAGCGGCGCCGGACACGGAGTCGTGTAGACCCCCAAGTACAGTACCTTTGGTGAAGAGTGAAAACAAGCCAAGGCGCGAAGTCAGGAATCGCGGCGTCTGTACGAAACGTTGAATCCGTGCACTTCAAGCGGCGTCGGTCACGACGTGGTGCAGCGACTTCCAACGGAGTCGCGGACTTCAGCTGGGCAACTGCGGCGTCGGGCCTGCGAAGAGCGTCGCGTTCCAGCGAAGGTCACGCCGTCAGGTGCAGGCGGCGTTACCGGATTCAGCAGCGGCGTCGGTCCGAAGTCGTCCGAAGTCGATTTCCTTGGATTCCCCCAGCTTTCCTTTCAAGGGCCCAAGGACTGGATAGGGCACCACTTGTCGGGGCAGGAGTCTCTCCAGAGACTCGAGGTGCTGGCAGAGAGAAGTCTTTGCTGTCCCTGAGACTTCAAACAACAGGAGGCAAGCTCTAACTCAAGCCCTTGGAGATTTCTTCACAAGATGGAAGGCACACAAAGTCCAGTCTTTGCCCTCTTACTCTGGCAGAAGCAGCACTGCAGGAAAGCTCCACAAAGCACAGTCACAGGCAGGGCAGCACTTCTTCCTCAGCTATCAGCTCTTCTCCAGGCAGAGGTTCCTCTTGGTTCCAGAAGTGTTTCTGAAGTCTGTAGATTTGGGTGCCCTTCTTATACCCATTTTAGTCTTTGAAGTCACCTTTCTTCAAAGGGGACTCGCACCTACTTGTGAAATCCTGCCTTTCCCAGGCAAGTCATCAGACACACAGCAGGGGGTTGGAGCCGGCATTGTCAGAGGCAGGCACAGTCCTTTCAGATGAGAGTGACCACTCCACCCCTCCCTCCTAGCAGAGATGGCTAATCAGGAAATGCAGGTTACACCCCAGCCCCCTTTGTGTCACTGTCTGGTGTGAGGTGAAAAATAACCCAACTGTCAAACTGACCCAGACAGGGAATCCACAAACACAGCAGAGTCACAGAATGGTTTAAACAAGAAAATGCTCACTTTCTAAAAGTGGCATTTTCAAACGCACAATCTCAAAATCAACTTTACTAAAAGATGTATTTTTAAATTGTGAGTTCAGGGACCCCAAACTCCACATGTCCATCTACTCTCTAGGGGAATCTACACTTTAATCATATTTAAAGGTAGCCCCCATGTTATCCTATGAGAGAGACAGGCCTTGCAACAGTGAAAAACGAAGTTGGCAGTATTTCACTGTCAGGACAAATAAATCACATTATTATATGTCCTACCTTATCCATACACTGCACCCTGCCCTTGGGGCTACCTAGGGCCTACCTTAGGGGTACCTTACATGTAAGAAAAGGGAAGGTTTAGGCCTGGCAAGTGGGTACACTTGCCAAGTCGAATTTACAGAGTAAAAATACACACACAGACACTGCAGTGGCAGCTGTGAGACATGATTACAGGGTTACTTGTGTGGGTGGCACAACCAGTGCTGCAGGCCCACTAGTAACATTTGATTTACAGGCACTGGGCACCTCTAGTGCACTTTACTAGGGACTTAACAGTAAAACAAATATGCCAATCATGGAGAATCAATTACGTACACATTTTAAACAGGAGCACTTGCACTTTAGCACTGGTTAGCAGTGGTAAAGTGCCCAGAGTAACAAAAACAATAAAATCAGAGTCCAGCACCCATCAACAACCTGGGGAACAGAGGCAAAAAGTTAAGGGAGACCACGCCAAGGATGAAAAGTCTAACAGTAACCTTGTACAAACCTTGCGAAATACTCAGCAAGACCCAAAAATTACCTAAGACTGTCCCTGTCCTCTGGTGCTTTGGCTTCCTGTACAGGGAAAATGTAGGTGTTAAGCAGGATGATTAAATCATGTGATCTAAGTATTCTAATTCTCTTACAACAAACTTACATTTACTTCGTCTTACTGTCATACCAGCATCAGACAATGTTTTTATGGCATTCTCTAAAATTTGGTTGTGTTCATGAACATTTTTTGCAAAAATTAGAATACCGTCTAGATATGCTTGCAATCCCTGCATATCACCAAATAACCTATCCATTAGTTACTGAAAAACGCAATCAGCTGATGCTAAACCAAATGGAAGTCTACACTACTCAAAAGCTGCCAACAACTCTTGAATTTAAGTATAGGATGGCAGTCCACTATAATGTTCTTATTTAATGTGCGTCAATCAGCACAATCGCAGGTCACCTGTTTGTGGTTTTTTTTTAGCTATAACTATTGGAGAACCCCACTGAAAATTTTGGTTGGTTTAATAATGCCCTGCAAACACAAATCTTTCAATGTTCTCTTCAAATCTTCTCCTATACTAAGAAGTACACTCCGTACTTTTTGAATAACTCGGTGATCATAAGATTTAAGTCTAGTATGATGTTCAAATCCTTTAACCAGACCGAGTTTCTCCTGAAAAACATTTTCACAGTTCTTACAAATAACTTCAATCTCTTGAGAAATAGTGTCTATACTAAATATATTTTCTTTAATATGATTATTACTTATTTCACATGTGCCTACTCTGATTGGGTTCTCAGAACCAGTGACTAAATTCAAACCCATTTAGGCCATATCTTTCCACCCAACTATATTTTTCCCTTTGACAGCAATGTATACTTTGGAATTTGTACTCCTTCCGAAGCATTCTATATTGGCTAGAAAATGACAGGATCAGATCAATTTCTTTCTCACTAAATGCCTTTGGATTAATGTCAGTAGGCATTAATTGAATGTTATCTCTATTTACCTCTAAAAATGTAGACTCTGTTAAAATGGTTATAGGGGAACCTGAATTAGCCATAACTTGCATTGTAATGTTATTAATTTTTGCATCCACTACAGGTCCTTCAATGCTGGCATTAACTATCACTGAATTTAATTCCACTGTTAGAAGTCAATTTTCCTTGGTTTCTAAACCATTTGCATTCAACTCTACACTATTCACTTTGACACTAGTCTTATTCGTTGTACACATTACTTGAAAATGGCAAACCTTTTTTTTTTTTTTTTTAACATAACAGGCAACATTTTGTAAGTGCTGGACAAATAGGATTGTTAGCAATATGATTTTTCGATCCACCTCTAAAACATTGCATAACTTGTCTTTTTGTAAATGTATTTCCTGCTTTATCTTTCATGCTAATTGCACACAACATTTGTGTAGATTCTTCAATGTCTCTCATTTTATGTTGGATCTCTACATGCTCATAATCTTTCCTGAATTTTGCATGATTAACAATTAAAAACAAATTGATCATGAATAGCCATGTCAATATTTGCCCCAAATTCACGTGTAGCACACAAAATTCTTCGAGCAGAACTGTACTCTTCCACACTTTCTTCCACATTCTGTTTCCTTTTTACAAATGTATGTCTTTCAAGCAAAATACTTGGGTCTTCACAATATTGTTTACCAAGCCTTTCAACTGCTTCTTCATATTCATCAATTTCTGCAGCATTATCTCCCGCTTGCCCTCTTGAGGTAGTCACTGCAGGTGAAATATCAAAGACTTCTTGAGCCACCTGTCCCAAACTACCATATAATAAAGCTAGTTTTATTGCAGAAGAATATGTAGTTGCGTCTTCTGCAATCAAATAGTTCTGAAATAGTTTAAACCACTATTTCCATTTGATTGCGGTTTCCCAGGTCACTGTAGAAAAGGTGGGGGTTGAATAAATTGATGTTGAATTGTTTGCAATTATGTCATTTTTATAGCCTTTTATTTTTATGTATTTATGCACAGAACGATTTAAAATGAAATTTTGTAATGATCATGTACGTTGTTAAAATGAGGTGCCTGTCACCGATATTACAGGCAGTAAATAAATTAATTGTAATAGTTTCCCAGCAAGGTCTACGATGTTGTTGCACAAGAAGAGAAAACACTGAGGAAATGCTGAGCCCTGTGTGTTTTAATGAAGTTTCCAGGAAATACTGTAGCGAGAGAAGACACTGTAAAAATTCCAAGCCGCACATCTAGTTATAAAATATTCAGGTAAACGCTGTAGCAAACTTGTTAAATGTAACAGAAGCATTGCAGCTTGCCTCAGTTTACAATGTTGCAAAGCGACGACGTAGAATGTAAACGCACGAGCGTTGCAGCGTGTTTCTGTTTATGAAGATACCAGGGAAACGCTGAAGCAAGGAAACATAAACGTCACTGAGCGTACATGTTCACGTTATCTTCTTCGCGATCAGAACGAAGGAATACTAGGGCATTACGAGTTCTGAAGTAACCTTTTTGAAGGCATCAGCCAAAGAAATTTACTCACTATGGACACAACCTTGAATGAAGTCAGATGAGAGTAACGCCGAGGTGGCCTGTCTGGGAAGCAGATCAATGAAGTATTCAGTTCCTGTGGGTATCTACAGAGTAGAAAAAGGCTGTGTAGCTCATCGCCAAGATGAAGTGAGCAGCCATAGTCGGAATCGGAAACGATAAATGTAATTTATTCCACATACATGCCCACAATGTATCCCGTGTCCGCCACCCCTAGCATCCTGGCCGAATTTGACAAAGAGGTCAGTGCCAGAATGTTACAAGCGTTACAAGCATTCTATGCTCTAACACTCTACTATTCCACATCCTCCCAAGTCTTCCTACCACTGTTAGCAAAGACAGGAGCAGCAGAAAGAACTATAGTGGCAGCTGCTACTCAGATGACTGTAATGTCTGTGGGTTCAGTCCCAGGGACCACAAAACAACAATACCCACAGTGACATGACAATGTAGGGATACAGGGAAGTAGTACATGAGGGAGAGGAGGAATAGGAAGAGGTAGGCTGTGTCCTCAGAGAATGTATCAAGTATGTAATTATTGTCAGAGGTACGGACATTTTGTTAGTGAATGTAGAACTGCGAAATGGGATGAGCAAAATGGAAGAGTAGGAGTTTATAAGGAGTGAGGGAATGTAGCAGCACAGTCCTAACCTAATTCACAAATCGTACATGCACCTCAGGCATCATCACAAATATGCAACTACCAATAATGCCACAAGCACAACAGGTGCTATCTGAGCAAAGTTATCAAACACCCGAACAATGATTCCACCTAAAAGTGGACAGGGAGCTGTAGTTGTGACTGGAGGGAATCCTTTTCAGATAAATTATGTGGTAGGATATGGACAATGAAGGTGCCCGCAGAGCATTTCTATGTATCCAGTATTGTCAGTATAGTATTGGCACAGGTCAAATTAAGAACCCACTGTGACAGTATCTACCAATGACAAAAGCTATGCATTCATCAGAGAAAGGAGCAACTAAATCCTGAATTAAAGAGGTGGGGCCTACTGATTTCTAACAGATCAATGGACACACATGGATTCTCTGGGGAAGTAATGAGAGTTGCTTACACTAAACCAGTGGAGATGGAAATAGAAGGAAGGTACATTGAAGGCTGTTTATTACTTTTGCCAGCTGCCACTGGTCACTTATTAGGAAGCGATCCGATGGCCAAATTAAATATGACTATTCATTTTGAATCTGATGGTACCATGATTTGTTCAACCCCTGGAGTTTCACCTTCCAGGGTGTGGGCAGTAACAGTAGATTCCTCCACTAGAGACCAAATCAGAGCATGGACAGTTGATATGGAGGCATTTACAACAGCAGTATATACAATCAAAGCAGACACACCAGAGTTATTGGGAAAGGAGGTTCAGTTACCTGATTAATTTCTTTTTCAGCAGCAAGGGCAAGACTCTTGGATGCCTGATACTGAACTAATACTGCAAATAGAGGCCTCAGAAATAACACCAATCTATGGCACTCTGATATCCAGGGACTATAATGATGTCTTATGGGCATGTATTATATTTAAAGAACCGGGAAAAGTGTTAGGAACAGATTGGATGACCAACTGTTTTGTGAGGACAATCTAAGAAAACAAAACAGTTGTGGTTTTTCAAAGTGACATACCATTGAGGAGAGTGCTGGAAGGGAGGACAGCCACACCAGAAAGAGCTTTCAATTCTGTTAGGGAAGACGATGTTTCCCAAGTATCAGACATTTTATGGACTAAGGGTCCTCATGATGTAGGACTTATTTGTACAGCTACAGCATTTCGAATTAGATTAAAGGAAGGTGCTATCTTACCCAGATTGAGATAGTATCTTCTTTCTAAGGAACCAGATGAGGGAACTGCCCCTATTACACAAGCCTTGTTAGAGCAAGGAGTAGTTTACCATGAAAGATCTCCTTACTTTTACCTGGTTAAGAAGTCTAGGGGAACTATTTAGAGTATGGTTTAAGACCTGCGCCCCCGAACAATGTAGTGGTACCACAATTTCGAACTGTTCCTGTGCCAACTATCATTTTGAGAACATTGATGGGAAAGGTATTAACTGTAACAGAATTGATATGGTTCCTTGTTAATAATTGTGTATGGGGACCTCGCATAAAAAGGACAGATATATTTTGACTTAAGGCACACCAAAACAATTTATTGGGGTCCCAAATTTCTTTTATTGATAAAAGTATTGGCAATTCTTACTTGCAAGGAGACACCTGAGCCACTGCTGTGGACATCAGATTATGTAACCATCTTTCTTGTATTTCATCAAGTTCTGTGCAGATCTCCTACTTAGGGTCTGTTTAACTATATTAACAATGTTCAACTCTTTAATCATATATATTATTATAAATATATATACATATATATGTATATATAAATATATATATAATATTTTTCTAATTTTCTAATGCCCTAGATACAAGTGTAAAAAAAAAAAAAAAAAAAGAAGCCTTTGTAAGATGAGGTACCACAGACACCTACAATACGGCATATATTTAAAGCTAATCAAAACTGCAAAGACATTTCTGAACAAGTGATTAAGGAAAAGGAGAAGTGCACCAACGTTGAGGTCGGCCTCCCAGTTGTGCACATAGAAAACGTTTTGTGAGAAATTTCACTCACAAAAGGAGAAAGCCATGCTTTGATGAACCGTACATGGTGACTATTGTGACCTCCCTACTGCCCTCGAGGGGGATGGCAGAAAGCCATGGATTCACCGCACCCGCGTTCGTCTAAGTCAGCACCTCATTAAGATTTATGGACAATGTAAATGGAACAAGAGGGTGAAAGAAGGTGGTCATCGTAAAGTACCCCCCACCTCTGATTTTGGACAATTCTTATTTGAAAGGACAGAACAAAAGATATGTATTTTTGTTTCTGTCTTGTCTCTCGATTCTTTCCTTTCTACTTTTCCACAACAATAAGTTCCTTAGTCATAATATGTTAAATGTACGAAGGGAACTTTCTCATCATAATCATGTGACCCGTAAAGCCCATACTCACTTGTTAGAAAATATGTGGTATCGACATATGTTAGACATAGGTTTAAATAAGTACTAATGAGTCTTGTTTTGTGTGCTGCCTAATTCCTCATGCTACTAGATCATATAGGCTATACTTATCAAGAGAAGTGCTCCCAAGTAGAGCCTTTTGCTTATTACATCTTTACTTTTGTAGGATTAAAACCCAAATGCAGTTGACACATGTTAAAGTAGCAAGTCTCTTAGTTAACCGCCACAAAATATGATTCTTTAGCAGAAGTGTTGTATACACTCACAGACAGGACATCAAAGTAGACATTTCACACAAGAAGAAGTCAGGTCATCCAACTACTGCAGATAGGATTCAGATGGTTCTAGTTTTAGGTTTTCTATGAGTAACATGCCAGCCACTAAGTCTAACGGTTATTTAGTAAATTCTTTGCCCCAGATTGTGTCCGTAGGCCAGGATTTAGTCACCTGATCATTCTTTGCTCATGATCAATGGCATCCCGATATTGAAATTTCATTTCAGGTTAATTCTTTATGGAAAGGTATTGATGTTTGTCAGGATGTGATAGGGAAGTGTACACATACCTTTCATTAAACATTTCACGTAACACTCGGATTGATCGCACAGTCAATCCAAATACTGTCATGAGACTAATTTCTGTTTTGTTATGTTTCAGAGGAAAGGGCACTGTTGATGTGGGCCAATATATTGGTTGTAAGACTTCAATAGATAAAGCCGACAAGCATGGGGTTGGGGTACCTCCAACCTCATGGACTAGTGGAGAACTACTTTATACAGGCCTCACAAAATCATAAACTTTTTACTAGAACTGCAGGTCGAGTAACTTGAATAATCTACTCAACCTAACTATAATGTATTTGACCTGCGAACGAGTTTCAAGTTGTGTGATCCGAGGCACATATTTAATTTAAACACTCGTCTTTTTTTCATTTTCACAAGAATACACCTTCAAATAAGTGAATTCAGCATCTCTGATGATCTTTTGTTTGATCAAATAGACTAAACGCTTACTCTATTAATTTTAAGATAACATTTAGAGTGCCCAAGATCCACCACTTTCCTCTTAGTTTACTAACAACGTTGCCATCAGGGCAGGAGTGTTTCTCAGTTTAGGTTTAAACACTCACTTTTAATAAGTATATTACTAAAGCATGATGTGGTAGCGCACACTGGCATTTACAGACAGGAAATGTCCAAAAGCCTTACCACTAACTTGCAGCTTTATTGATAAAACCAATTTGTGTATTAACAATAACCTGTGAAAATTGGTTTTCAGAAAACACATTTATCATTTGCACATCACCAAGTAAAGTGTTTTGATTTGTTTTCATCCTATTAAGATATTTTTTCATTACACAGAAATACAAAAAATTGGCTTTCCCGACTACTAAAATATATTTTGAAATGTTTGTAAAGTTTAATTAGTTATTTAAATGTTGTATTTTAGGAAAGACCTGACACCCCACAGCCTTTTATTTCACACTTTATACAGCAGGTCAGACAGTTCACTTTACAAAATTGTCGAACTCTGCAGTCATGTAATCATAAGAAGACAAACTGACTTTTGCGCTCTGTCTCTGAACACAGAGCAAAAGTGACAAGAAGAAAATTTAAAGGCATCTTTACTGCTCCTTCACTTTCTGACTGAACAGAACACCTGTTTTTGTCACATCGCCAGAAAGGGCAAGTAGGTCCTAAAAATAGCTTGACCTGATAAAATATGACTCCCTATAGCGAGTGGGTGTACAGATTTTTCAAGGCCTGAGTATGCCCAGTAGCAACCGAAATGGGGAGGACTCTGCTACATTGTGTCTTTGCACACTCCGGTTTTGATGATCCCTGGAATTAATCTATTAATCTGACCGCTTTGCATGAAGACCCCTTGAGATGCCCAATGACCTTGCGGCATCATAATCGAAGGACAAGAACTGACGGGTAATATATTATGGTATGAGTACTTGGAGTGGCATTCCTTTTGAGTACCGTTTGTTCAATGACGCACAGCTATTTTCTGGTAGTATTCTGCTGTTTGTGCAGGCCAAAGTAACAGCTCGACGGTTGCAGATAATTTGATGGGAACTTCTTAAGACTATAAACACTATTAAGGATGGGTTTAACGCAGTTAAGGAAGAGCTGCATGCGTTATGAATAAAGGTGATGCAGCACCGCTATGTACTTGACCTTATGATGCCCACGCAAGGGGGAATATATCAATTAATAGGAACAGTGTGTTGAACCTTTATTACAGCAAATGATGCAGATAATGGAACTGTCAGAAGCTATACATACGCTGTTTAATCTACAAAAGAAAATGTTAGATGAAGGAGTTGCCCCAGAAAATTGGTTTAGTGGGTGATTCTAGCATGTTGCATAAGAATAGCTAAGGCGGGAGGGATGTTTCCAGTAAGGACCGCAACACGTGTAGTAGAGTTTCAGGGTAATGAGTATCACTTAATGCCAAATGAAGACCAAGTATAGATTTAATAGTTGAAATATCAACTAGAGGGCGGAATGTTACAGGAACTGTAGAAAATGCACATGAAAATATAACACAACAACAGACACTGGCAGAAAGCGCTACTCAGAAGAATGACATAAAAGAACACTGCAGGCCCAAATCCAGTGCTGACCGGATTAATGTGAAAGGTTCAACTGAGGACACTGAAATAGGTTACCTGAAAAGGGTCACAGTTAAAAGCTACCTCGTGTTTAGCAAACATGTAGGTGTTTATGACTTAAGGCATCCAGGCTCACTGCCATGTACTTTGTGTTTCCAAATAGATAGGAAGCCTGGTAAGACCATGAGTGCAGGAAATATAATCAGTTCAGACTACAGTGAGGTCATAGGGTTACATTGAGAAGGCAAATGTGGTATTAAACTTAAATTTGTTGCAGACATGTATGTATTCAAGTGTGGAGAATGGTTAGTTTGTCGAGCTTTCAACTTGAGTTCCTTGTGGACAGAGGGAGTCAGTCCAACTCATTGAGGTCCATTAGTAGTGGAAACCAGTTCTTAGAGAGAATCCGACAACCGTCGGAGGTACTATTAGCTGCTGGGCCCAAAGGCTGAAGGGGGCTATGGGCCAAATGCAAATGTCTATAAAAAAAACCAAAGGGTAGGATGTTGATATTATTGATCACAGTTTGGCTCTGATGATAATGGGTTAAGATGTTTCTTACAATTGCTGGGTACTTGAAGTTTATTATGACACAATCTCCTTGAATAGACTTTGTGAAAGGCCTGATACAGGCCACAAGTCGCACCATCAGAATGTGTTTGGGATCCTGAGTGGCAAATCTAGAGTGCTTGCACGCCAATGGTACACCATGTCACAAAGCTAGCCAGCATACTCCTGGTTGGGATCTGATAGCGTAGGGATACCTGCCAGAACCATAGTGTAATGACAGCAAGCAGGCAGGAGGTTGATTACAGGTAGCAGGGACACAGGGCAGCATTCATATGCAGCCAAAGGAGGAGGTTCACGCCATGCAGATAACTCTTACCCCAGTGACTGGAGCAGTGAGGAAGGTAGATGAACGGGCGCCACAGCTGTCTGTTGGGGAGCTATGTGAACATAGGAAGGGGCAAATTGGTTCCAAGTGGTGTTGGGGGCTTACCTGCGGTAGGGGTCAGGGTTGGGACTCCACTATAATAGACTTCTGCTGATGCTGGCATGTAGTTAGAATTTTTCCTACTTCTGACTCCGGCTTATCCAATTTGAGAGTAGCCGTAAATTTGTGCAAGACGGACGCCTAAGAAAAATCTTCAGAAACAACTGCATGAAAGGAATCAATAGCACCTGGTGAGCCAAAAGGGTCTGAAAGGGCTTTGATAGACATCCAAGTCTCACGCTTGGCAGCTGGGGAGCATACAAGCGAGGGGGGCTTTAGCTCATAGTACCTCAGTGGGCCTAAGGCTGGTATCATAGGGAAAAGTCACCTCCTCAACCAAGTTTCAAGTGGGCCTCTCTAGGTCTACCATATCAGCTTCTAACTCAGCCCCATCGGCATCCACCGTTGCCAGGATGACAGCTGTTTCAGTGAGACCCAATACAGGCATCTCTCAGCCAGATCTATTTATTTTTTATAAGAGGTGACACCTACTACTCTGGCAAGGAAAGAGTCAATAGTGTTGTGATTGGGGCCCGTTGAGGGATTAGCATTTGCTGCTTTCCTTTTGCCCATATTATCCAGCAAGGTCTAGTCACCCATAGAACACATGTAATAACGGGGCACAGAGGATTTGAGTGGAACGGAGGGAGACAGCTTTGTCAAAATTACAGGTGTAGAGCAAAACCACGTACTTCAGGGAAATTTGTGTCCTGTGTCCTCCAGCAAGGAGAGTGCTTAAGGAGCCCCAAATAGCGGGGCTAAGAGACGGGGCTCAGCCCAGCTGCTGACTGGTGCGGATAGCCCGATCTTGGCCGGGACTTCGCCCGCGGCTTCCCACATTGTGGGAGTGCTGTGAGTATTTAAATGCACCTTCTGGGGCAAAGCAAAACTGAGGCCAGCTCCCTTGCCACTGGTGAAGCTGGAGTCTTGAATCCAGAGGCCCTCTTCTGATTGAAATTATGTCCTGCGCTGCAGAGTGCTGCAAGTATTTAAATGCACCTCCTGCACGAAGCGAAACCGAGGCCAGCTCCCCTGTTGCTGGGGAAGCAGGAATGTTGACTCCAGCAGCCTCCACTGAATGAAATATCCTGCAATTTAATGTGCCTCCTTGTGAGACTCGAAACTGGGGCAGGCTCCCCTGCCTGCTGGGGAACAGGAATGTTGAGTCTGGTGGGCCCTGCTGATTGTAATGATGTTCTTTCGTGCTCGAGTGCTGCAGGTATTTAAATGCACCTCAGGGCTTGAAGCGAAACGGAGACTGGCTCCCTTGCTGCTGGGGAAGTAGAATGTTGAGTCCTTGGCCCCGCTGATTGTACTGATGTCCTTATTTGAGTTGAAGCAAGATAATTTTCACTAAGACTTAAAAATCTTTTGAACTAGCGAATAGTTGATTAAATTTGAAATTGGACTCTTTCAAGTTTAGTGTTAAGGGCATCACACAAAAAGCAAAACCTCAATTTTATATTACTTTAGAAGCCTTTAGTAGACATCGAAGATGTAGAAGGACAAGGCAATAAATTCAGGATTCTGAAACAAAGCTAAGTGATAGAAACAATCTTTTCATGCTATTTGATTGAATTAAGTGCACTGAACATTACAACGATCGGAGTGTGTGTGTAACTGCTCAATACCTAAATACTAGTAGCACACTCCATAATTATCCTTATCCCACTCTTCTTTTTTTTCCAGATAAAAGAAAATCAAGAGAAATCGAATACTGGAATTACTATAAACCACTGGAAATTACTCTGGGTCACATTCCAGTCAAGTGAACAGGAACCAGCCAATAGGCACTAAACCTCTGGGATATGAACAAATCTAGGCCCCAGAAGCTAATAGTGCTCTAAGAGAGTAAAGTGCAACTCAACCACGGAGCAAAATGTGAGAATAATGCATGTGAGCTGCTTGTATTCCCATTCTGCAGAGCAGTTTAAGGTGTACTGTCGCTTTTTGGGAGGGGCCAAAGTTAATATAGCCTTAGAACCCGCCGTAGCGGGCTCTACCGGCTATTAAAGGCCCGCTCCCCGCGTTAAATGCCCGAGCCGGAGGGAGAGGGACTTTAATAGCCGGTAGAGCCCGCTACGGCGGGTTCTAAGGCTATTAGAACATTCTGCCACACAGGGCAGAATGTTCTATTAAAAAAAAAAATGTTCACGGAGCCCGAGGGGATTAGAATCCCCTCGGGCTCCGTGAGGCTTTGTTCACAGCTGTTGCTGTGAACAAAGCGAACATTGGAATGTTGGCGCTGCGGGCTTTTACCGGCCAGTAAAAGCCTGCAGCACTCCATTGTTTTCAATGGAGCCCCCAGCATTCCAATGTTCTAATAAGACTGTATTCATCCTTGTTTCTTAATGGCCCATTAGGAACATTCTATACCATTGTTTGTTGGTTAGGCTTAATAATCAGTGAATGAGATTAAAGTATCACATTTTTAGTGCCTTGTTTAGTTTTACGTTTTTCACTGGGTGAGAGTAAGCAAAGTACCAGTAAAACTTAGTGGTAGAACACAGTTCCTCCATACCTAATAAGGAACAAAGGTTTCCCATCATTCCAGTACATTTATTGAAAATGACATTTGAAAAGCTCACAGATGACCTCAAAGAGCATATTTGAAAACACTGCATATGTAATACGTGTAGGTAAACCACATTACCGTAATATTTAAAAAAACAGAGTGCTGGACTTCGTCATAAGTGACATAGACTGATTTCACACCAATGTACTCCACATCAATGGACCGAGGAAACAGGAAGAACACAGCAAGTCCCGAAAGAAGTAAACAAAGGATGACAGAAAATGTCACATAAAGCTTTCTGAAATAAAAACAAAAGGAATTAAAGGGTTACATGGATCATCTCAAGTTTAATGTTATGGTGTATAGAAAGCACATGTAACACCATAATCAGTTCAAGTTGCACATACAGTCCTGCTCAACACTACTGGGCAGTTCACAGGATTGTATTTATAAACAGTGATAGTCAAAAGAACCTGAACTCGTGTTTCCTCACTACAAACACAGAAGACAGCGGCATCAAATGTTAATAGTCTCATAACATATTCTAGCTGCACAATTTCTGTCATATGTCCTCTTCCTGCCACTTCAACTCAATCACTTCTGTCACTTGTGATTACAGCAACATCTAACTAATTGGTCTCCAACAGTATTCCTTCTCCATAAAATAAAATAAAAAGTTACTTACCTTCTGTGACGTCTTATCTGGTAGAGACTATATCTAGCTGCAGACGTCATACCTTTGAATTCTCCCCAGGAATCAGACTAGATCCAGAAGACTTTCGTGAGCAGTACTCCTACATGTTGGTAGGTAGCGTCGATTGACTCTGTGTCTGTCTTTGGTATTGTCCATGCAGGAAATTACAGGGCAATTCAATAAAGGCGCCACCTAGGCTTGCCAACGTTGTTTTTTTTTTCACAACTTTCCATGCCAAGAGTGCGGAGTTAAGAAGAACACTGACCACTGGTGTGTCAAAACTAGGGCCCTGAAAGGGAAGTTCCTGTCCCTAGAAATCCATTCACAGAGCAGAGAGGGTCAGTAAGGAATCTGCAGCTAGATATAGTCTCTATGAGACAAGTTGTTACCAAAGGCGAGTAACTTGTTCATCTGATACAGACTTCTAGCTGCAGATTCTATACCTCCGACTAGATACCCAAACAATACAATCCCCGGAGGTGGGTCTGCGAACCATTTTCAAATGAGAAAGTCCTGCAGGACCGAACGTGCAAAGTGCCCGTCCCTACAGACTGATTGTCCAGGCAGTAGTGTTTGGTAAACGTGTATAGGGATACCCACTTTGTTGCCCGACGTCCAAGGCCGGGACATTGCATGCTAATGCAGTGTTCACAGCTTTAGCTCTGTGGAATGAATGTGCAAACCCTTGGGGTGTAGCTTGTTGGCCATTGGGTAACAGATATTAATGCAGAGTATGACCCATCTGGGCATGGACTGCTACTGTCAGACCTTTATTTGCATCAACATACCCTACAAAGAGTTGGTCATCCACCCGGAACTCTCTTGTACAATCAAAGTAGAACGTCAAGCTCTTTTTTGGGCCCAGGCGGTGGACTCTTTCCTCCTCCTTAGTAGGATGTGTAGGTGTGTAAAAAGTAGGCAAGCTGACAGATTGCGTTACATGAAAATTTGTGTCCACTTTTGGCAGAAAAGTGGCCCTAGTTCGAAGCACCACTTTTGTCAGGACAAATGGAAAGGTAGAGCGGCTTGGATGATAAAGCCTGCAGCTCTCTTCCTCTGCGGGCAGATGTAATTGCCACAAGGAAGGCTGCTTTCAATATGGGAAGCCTGAAGGGACAGTTGTGAAGAGGTTCAAAAGGAGCACACATCAAAAAGGTCCTAACCAAATCAAGATCCCACTGGGGCATAATGAATTTGTATGGAGCGAAGAGATTTTTAATACCTTTTAGGAACCAATGTACAACAGAAGACTTGAACAATGAAGGCTGATCAGGCAACCGCAAAAGGGCAGAGATAGCAGATAAATAGCTCTTAAGAGTGCCCAAAGCACAGTCCTGCAGATCAAGGTAAAGAATGAACATTAGAACCTCAGAAAGAGGGACAGATAGGGGATCGAGAAACGTGTCTGTCCACCATGACAGAAATTTCTTACAACAGGTGTATTCTGTTTTGGTGGAGGGATGACTGGTTGGCAAAATGACATTACAGACTTCAGGAGGGAGGTCAAAAGCTGTCAACTGCCAAAGCTGAATCTCTACGTAAGAAGGTGGAGAGTGGAGAGGTTCGGGTGAAGTAACCTCCTCTGCTGCCATGACAGATCTTCCTGAAGGGTCAGTCTGATATGTGGATCGATCAACATGCTCAGCATCTCAGGATATCACTCTCCATGCCCAGTCTGGAGCCACAAGTATTACTTGGGCCCAGTCAGTCCTGATCTTCTTGAAAACTCTTGGAAGGAATAGTATGGGTGCAAAGGCGTAGAGGAGGCACTGAATTTCACTCCAGTTGAAAAACTGCGGATGTTGGGCGTACTTGGCAGAGGTGAAGAGATCTAACCAAGGCTCTCCACACTGCTAAAAGAGACCTTGCAACATCCCCAGATGGAGATGCCATTTGTGATTCACTAGGCAGTTGTTGACCCACCAGGGATAATCTCTGCTGTTCCACCATACCCAGAGGCGAAGAACCTCTTGACAAAGGGTCCACACAACCCCACCCCACCCTGCTTGTTGCAGTATGACATGCAGGTGGTGTTGTCCTTGAACACTTGCATTATCTTCCCTTGATAGAAGAAAGGATTTCAATGCAAGTCAAATCACACTGAGATCCAAAATATTAATGTGGAGTCCTGCTTCCATCGGAAACCAAATTCCTATGATGACCACCCCATCCCAGGAGCGATGCATCTGTCACTACTGTCAGATCTGGCTGGGGAAGGGAGAGTAATCTGCCTCTGGCCCAATCGTGGTTCATTAACCACCACTGCAGATCTTTTGCATTTCCTCCGAGATCTGGACCATGTCAGAGAGATTCCCCTGATGCTGCGCCCATGGAAACTTCAGGTCCCACTGAATAGCCCACATATGCCATCTGGCATGTGTCACCAGCAGGCTGCAGGAGGCCATAAGCCCGAACAGCCTCAGAGCCATTCTCACAAACATCCAGGACAGAGGCTGAAAGATCGGTATAATAGCCTGAATATCCTGGACTCGCCCCTCAGAGGATAAGCCTGAAACTGAACTGTGACCACAACAGCTCCAATGAAAAAGAGCATCTGAGAGGGAGTCAAGTGTGACTTCGGCACATTTATAGTGAACCCAAGGGAATGCAGGAGGTTCGCTATGGTCTAGAGGTGGGAGGAGACCGCCTGGTTGAGGGAGGACGGCGGACTGAACAGACCACAGGCCTCCTGACCCATGAGGTCATTGGGACCCACACCCTCAGCCACAGAGGGGCTGGGCAGCATGTGCAGCACATTGGCTGCATGGAAATTGGTGTGGTTGGTAACCTCTTTCATACCCAAGTAAGGATTGAAAGGCAGATTGAGGGTGACAAGGGACCACTGCGAGGCCCAAGGACCTGGCTGTAGCACGAGAATCCTTGAAGTGCTCGAGCACTAAATCTTCCTAGTCTCCTAAGTGACAGGTGCCTCTGAAGGGCATGTCCATAAGGGAAACTTAGACATCCCCCGAAAAGCCAGAAGTCCTCATCCAAGAGTGGTGCCTCAGGGCCAATGTCTAGAAACCCCTCTGCCTGTCTGGGCTGCAACGGATCATGAACTTTGCTACATCTCTCCCGTCTGCAACAGCTTGAGAGAATACAGCCTAGGACTCCTCTGGTACCTGTAGCAGCACTTGTTCAACTGTACCCCAAAGCATGTGGGAATAATGGCCCAAAAGACATGTGGAGCTCCCATACCGCAATGTAAGGATGGTGGAAGAAAACATCTTCTTCCCAAATGAATCCAACCTTTTGGATTCCCAATCTGGGTGAGCCGGTGGGAACGACCCATGGGAGGTAGAGTCTTGGACCACCGAGCTCTCAGGGGTAGAGTGTTGCATCAAGAACCTTGGGTCCCTAGGTGCAGGCGATGGTGGTGGGCAATTGTCCAAGTCACAGGAGCCCCTGTGCTTGTTTGGACCAGGTACCTAGAAGGACGTCAGTGAGGGCATCATTGAACGGGAGCAGGGGTTCAGTGTTGGAAGCTCCTGGTTGCAGCAAATCTGTGAAGAGATTAGTCTTGACGGACAAATAGGGTAGCTTAAGGTCCAGGACCTCAACTAGTGCAGATCCAGCGCTGGATCCTTAACAGCCCATCCACGTCGATGCCGAAGCTGCTGGTGCTGAGCCTGATGGTGCCCCATCTGACCACATGGGCACAGAAGGCACTCCTGCAGGGTCAGGCTGCCCAAAAATGAGGAGCATGGCCTCATAAAATTCTCTGAGTTGGGCAGGGGTCGCTCCAGTTCCAGGAAACTTGCAGAGGTGAGGAGGCCCAAGCGCAGGTTCTGAAGAAT
This sequence comes from Pleurodeles waltl, assembly GCF_031143425.1. Classification (NCBI taxonomy): domain Eukaryota; kingdom Metazoa; phylum Chordata; class Amphibia; order Caudata; family Salamandridae; genus Pleurodeles; species Pleurodeles waltl. The sequence goes on from NC_090449.1 coordinate 982,389,601, forward strand.
GAGGCCTAGAATGACGATGATCTGTCACAACGTCGGCCGAGGAAAAGTGAAAGAGCGCCTAGACTTCTCACTTTTTTCCTTGTGCCTTGACTTACCCAATCACCCAGAGGACTTTGAATGGGACGACAATGACTACAGACTCTGCGACCGGTCCCGGGACCTTTTCCCGACCGAGACCTGCATGGAGTTGTGTTCTGGTTCTATGGAGCCATTTTAGTGATGTCTGTGGGCACGTTATTTTAGCAACTAGGCCTGCTGTCTGTGCCCTTTAGCCTAGTAACATTTTTATTTTATTTAATTTTATTCTTTTAGAAACAATCACATTTGTGGTGATGTTTTATTTTCCTTTATTTTGTTGTCCTTTCTCCTAGGAAAGCATTTACATTTCTTAGCACAACATTCTTTCACTCCGTGCTTTCTTCAAAGCTGCGACGAGATAGAATTGCCGACTCAAGTGGTACACCGTGCGTCTAACATTTCAACAGAGACATACATATTTTTACACGGGGACACTTTTCTCAAGACACTAGCTGTTGTATCATAAAAACATCTCTCTGTCCCCTGCACATTAGAGAGGTTCCAGCCAAATGACCACAACTGCATGTTGTCTGACTTTGTTACAGCTGCTTGCTGAGTCTACCGATTCCCTGTCCTATATGGGGATGGTATCTCTATAGAGGACAGCCTCCTTCACTACTGTCATAATCAGGTATGGGGGATGATACCATCACAGGGGGTCCTAAAGGGCGGATTAAGGCTTATCCTGCCATGTTATAACATAAAACATTAGTGGCGCAGGTAGGAATCACACATGCTGTATAGTGACAGTATGGTGGGGCTTTTCTTTTGTTTCGTTTTTCTTGTCACTATTCTACTTTTAGTATGTTTTATGATCCTAATTATTGCACTTCATGTTATTTCATCTAGTATGCAGATGATTCAATAAATCTTATTGAACCATTCTCTGCTTCTGTTTGTCTTTGCAAGTGTGAGACGGATGTAACTGAGAAAAGGATGAGATCTGATCCATCCCGATTTCCCTGAGAAGTCACAATGCCATGCGCCCGGTTGCCACAAATCATCCTTGTTCTTAGGCAGAGGTGAGGGGCTGCTAGCTGGCCGGAAAAGGAGTAGGCCGACAGTTGTCACATGGTGTGGGACCAAACTCAGTTCCCTACAATTCAGGTGATGCTGCTGCATAAATCCAGCAGCCTCACTGGTAAAATGAGAGCCAACACAACCGTGGGCTGCCAACAGCTTTAGGGGCCACTGCCTCAAAGCCTTTAGATGCATGGCCCAGCACTCGGAGAATGACTTTGGGTCGTATATCAGACATCACGAGCATGAAAGATAAGGATCTTTCATGGACGTCGCCCGAATCACAGGAACTGCAGGGCTTGAAACCTATCTTTCTACATGTCATCCCTTGACACACCAGAGTGATCAGAAAAAAGAATTCAACTAAATAAAAAAAGTTAAAAGCCGACTTGGGGTAGCTCTCTTCGGATCAGCGCTGGCTGGTGCAGAAAGAAAAGAACTGATGTTGGCATGCCTACGTAGTACCTGTAGAGGAACCGCAACATAATTTCTAACACAGGCGACGTCGACAACAGACACAGAGCCGATCAATGCCAACTACCAACGTGCAGGGGTACTGCTTACGAAAATCTTCTGGATTTAGTTTGACACCTGCAGAGAATTCAAAGGTAAGGTGTCTGCAGCTAGAAGTCTCAACAACATGCTGTAAAACTCACCAACATCTTTAATACGACTGAGTCAAGACTAACAGAGGGCACCCCTTTCACTTGAGCAATGCTCTTCACTAACGTCAATCGCTTGCCCCTTCCAAACTATTTTGCACAGCTCACAGTCTTAGGTGTTGTGATACCCTGGGAACCATTCTCTGTAATCTCCTATCCAGGTCTGGAAATAGCCTCTGTTCCTGCAATAAAATCTGCTGTCACACTATACCTCCTCAGGTTCCAGGATCTCCCACGGGATACTCAAAGCCACTCTTCAGCTCCTGGCCCACTGAAGTCAGCCAGACATCTGCTGTAATATCAATAATTTCCTGTAGTATGAGACGTAGATGGTCTTTGTTCTATTTCTCATTATTTACCAACACCACCTTCTGAAGTTACAGTTTTGAGTTACACGTCATATGTATCAACTTCACTCTGTGTACCGGGTTTCTTTACAAAACGCATTGCTTCATTAAAAATGAAGAGAAAATAATTATGGCTATCGAAAGAAAATATAAGATAAAACAGCACTCAGGGCTTATTGATTATGAGGGTTTTGACAGCATGGAAGATGAAGACAATATGATTTTATTTTAATTACAGCCGTGGTGACTATACTGAAGGAGATTAATAGTTTTATGCATGGTCAAATTCATTCCTGCAAGGTCAAATTCATTCCTGAGTCAGAAGTACTCTGCTATAGGCAGGAGATTACTGGTATCGATCTTCGATGCAATGAGCATATGGCAGTAAGAGGCCATCCACTTGTGGGTAGCTGTGATGCAGCAAAAGAATGGGTTAATGTGAAAGAAGTGTAGAAAGACATCAGGAGGTTCATTCAAAAGAGATGAGAGGTTAACCGCAACAAGGCTACAATGTCACCCATGGAAGTCATGCAGAGGAAAGAAAGGATAGGCTCAGAAAAAGACCTTGAGGCATGATGAAAAGCCTTTGAGGCACACTGACTGGCAGTAGGATGGAGACAGATTTTCCCAAGCAAGATAAGATGGTTTATGAACAGCTGTGAGGTAGTAGGATAATGCGCAAACATGCTTCCAATGGAAGACCCATCTAGATTCTCAACAGGGGTAATCAATTGTCTCAAAATGCGGGAAGACTGTGCTGTTGGCAGTTTCACAGGGTCCGTCAGTAGGGATCCTAAAATAAGGTCTGGCACTGCACCTCTCGGAGTTAAATTTATACATCAGTAACTCAAAACCAAGTGAATTGATCTCCAATAAACCCCTCAGACAAAACCCTGGTAGGGTGCCTTTTAGATGCGGTGCAAATCAGTTAAGCCATTACTTGCACTTTCGGCTGGAAAGGCACGTACAATAGGGTTCCTCAAAATTAAAATGTATTTTCTTGGCTTCAATATCTCTTCATTTACCATTCTAATTTAATCACCAAAACGTTGGGCAAAATTTTAACCAACACAAATACCAAAGGTTTCCTTCTAACTGGCGTGTTCTAAAATTTCACTTGAGCAGGTATAATTATAGCAAAATTATGGCCATGTTTTCAGCTGTTTTCTATGAAGGTGGAAAAATGTAATTGCTAACCACTAAACATATGGACACATGTTTGCAATTTTAAAGGACATTGTGCATGTAACAGCAAATTTATATTTTCTCTGGGTCTTGGGCCAGGTTTGGCCAAGGTGTGCCTTTATGCATGGGTCTTCAAGCTAAGGGTGAAAAAAAGAATTAAAATCCTCTACAAAGGGGACCAATTTGCAATATTTTAAATTCTGTTGCTGTAAAAAGTATTGTTCAGTGTAATTATCCATTGTGGCTGATTTGCTTTTAGGTCTGGTGTTTAGCAAGACCTTTAAATTTGACTAAACGATAGATAGATAGATAAATAGATAGACAGACAGATAATACTAAAAGGAGCTGTCCCCAAGACTTTGCATCCACTCATATGTTCATATGCCTTTTATATTATAGTTCCACCCACTACAGATACCTCATGTAGCAACGGGTGAGCTCACTTAAGCCATTGGCTAACTTCACTGTGAGTGACTGCATTTAATCTTTCACAAGAAGCACATCCACACACAAAGTAGTTCCCTTCAGTAACAGGGACTATGGCAGCAAGTGCTTCTTGAGGCCAAATAATTGTTTTGCTTTTAGTCAACATTTATTTTTATATTGGCAAGGGCTGTCACCTCATTCATTAATTTAGAAAACCCATGAAAAAACAAAATAGGCATTGACAAAACTAAAAGGCTGGTAGTGAAGACCAGACCCATTTCCTTTGCCAGTGCATGTTCCCATCCGCCTAGCCCCCTTGAAGTAAGGCAGGAGGTCAGACACAGAGAGGTCAGGGATTACAATTCACACAAGGTATTCCGTTGGCTCCACATCACACAAGATTAATGGGGCCCATACAGTGAACAAACAGGCTTCCTGCATCTGCACAGAGCCCACTGGAGACGTTTAGGTCCAAACCGCAGGCGTCTAATATTTCTGTTCAACAACAACTAGTGCCTCACTTGGTTAACTAGAAGTAAAATCAAAGTGGTCATTGATAAGTGTATGTGTTTCCTGCCTTGCCAGGCTGATCTCCTTAGGTCAAGGGACCACAGCAGTTTGCAAAATGTGCCAGGTTACTTCGAAATGTGCACTTGGTATCAGTTGGGTTGGAACACTTCTAATAGCACCACTTAACAATAAATAAATCACGCTCATTTTATATTTTTCTAATTTTTAAGTTATTTTTATTAATCTTTGCAATGTAGCAGGTGCGTGGCATTTCTGTTATGAAGATATCATGACAGTTTCAGAAGGTTTGGTGCAGGACACAACACTTCATTGAAATGCACAGTTAGCAACACAGGAATCCTCAGAGGTCAGCTGTTTCACCAACACCCGTTCAACTAAAGTCTGTAGCTTAAAATGCAAACATTTCTTTCACAGAGGAATCAATAAAAAAAAAAAGAGAGACAACCAAGAACGCAATATCTTTTATTTTTAGTCACATATTACTGGTAATTATTTACCTTCCTAATAAAAGTTAAACACATTTCTTTTGTATCGCATGCTAGATGTATCCTTTACTATGTTTCTTAAATGGACTACTGGTTCAATTCTGTGGATGTGCAATGTTAACACAAAAACACTGTTGCTTTGTTGACAATCATATAAAGTTGAATGTACAGTGAATGTTTTAAAACTATATTTTAGTCAAATACTCCTTTCCTTTGCACTAACAGCGTAGCTTTCAGGTTGATAAAGACTTCCTGGGGGCTTTCTGAAAGGAGAACTAAGAATGTATTCTGCCCATTGCTTACCATTCGCTCTGTGGTTTGTAACTCACCTGTGCTTGCTTTCTATTTGCTGGATTTGCTTGTTTTAGGCTGTCCAGGCCATTTACTGTATTCAAGTACTCACTTTCTGTACACACACCTTTAAATTGTCTTCCTATCTTGTGTTCCTATTTTGTTACATTTGTTGTGCACTCAAAAGCAGAGATTGAGGCTCTGTCCTCGAGGGAGCTTGGTGTTTACTTTTCTTTTTCTGACTTCAAAGTGAGAGGATTTATTTAACAGTCTGGGAGTAAGAAAGTAAAGGCTTTTTTCTAGCATACAACAACATTTAAATGTATATAGATTAACTGTGCAAATATTTCAGATTATACCTGATTTAGGAAAGAACAAATGAAGCACGTTTTTGTAATTCTGAAGTGTGCTAGAAACAACTATTTAAAAGGGTCAAAATAAATCAATACACTAGGTGATGCCATTTCCTCAAATTATTGTTTGTGCGCTGTATCATTTTATCAGTAAAACTGTATAACTGTACAAATGTAATTGACAATTGAAACCACCCCACGATAAACACACACAGATACTCTATGCCAATTTTCTCCACTCTACAACACTTCACTCCACTCTACGACACACCACTCTGTTCCACTCTAAGACAATCTATGCACTTCTATGACAACTGACTTCACTCCATGCCCCCACTCTACACTTTCATCCACTCCACAACACTGTGCTCTAGTTCATGCTGCAACAATCCACTCTGACACTCCACTATATTCCACTCCACAACACACTACTCCACTCTATACACCACCACTGTACATGCTTTTACTCCATTTTACGTCCCTCCACTCTAAGACATTCCACTCTATGAAACTCACTGTACTCCAAAACTCTACGCCACTGTACTCCACGCCACCTTGCTCCATGACACTCTATGACCTTGCCCTGTATGAGCCTCCATTTCACTGTATGACACACCACTCTGCCCCATGCTACGACACCCTATGCCCCTCCACTCCATGTTACTCCACTCTTTATAACATTCTCTACACCACTACACAGTACTCCACTTAACGCTACCCCACTCTACAATACCCTATGCGACACCACAACACTCCGCTCCACTCTATGCTACTCTACACCACTCCATTCGGCAACACTTTACTCCACAACATTCTACAACACTCCACAACCCTTCACTCCATTTTATGCCACTGCACAATACTCTGTGCCACTTCACTTTAAGACACTCCCTATGCTCCATGATACTAACTCTAAGCCATGCTGAAAAGCGCCCATTATGGTGTACAACATGCCTAAAACACATCAGCAAAGTCAATAGCTCCTGCACAGGCGAAACCCGTTGGCTTTGTCAATGCTTTTTTGAGAGGTAGCTTCCTTCATAACTGCATTCAGGGGGCAAGATGTGGCTCTGGTTTAGGATATCTATGAATAGGACCGAGTGATAAGCGTATTTCAATGAGCCCATTGTATGCTGACCACAGACATTTCTGCTGCCATCTTTGCACACAGCCATTATGATCTCTTCATCACATATAGTCAAGGGACGAGTAAGGTTTCCCTTAGAATCTTCGCTATAGTCTGAATCAGGAAAACTGATCAATCAAATACTGTAAAGGGAATAGAGATGCTCCAGAAAAATACTGTGACTTGCAAGTCTAGAGCTGGCAGGGTCTTGAAACTCAAACGAGTAACAGAATGGTCAACTCCAAAACTTAGTTATCACAATCATTGTCCCATGAATTCCTCCTTCAAGGAAAAAGGGCTTGGGCAGGCAAAACCTTCTGTGAATAGCTGGTGTCAATATACTTTGGCTGCAGATCTGACATGGATTGGAAAGCAGGTGACAAGATCGGCAAAGGACGAAAACCTGATGATGAGGAATCTGACAGGTAATGAGGCCCAAGTTGAGCCATGGGTAAATAACACCTCTCTTCTGCGTAGTAATATGTTCTACTGTTTTTACAGCAGAAAATAACAGTACAATTGAAAAGGTGATGTTTCCTCCTTGTTGGGTGCAAACATCTGTTGGAAGTGAGAGAAGGATGAGATGTACAGTGCATTACTGACCTGAAAGGCTGTATGCAGCAATGATATCTTGTTAACTGGAGCGCAGAATTATGTATACAGTTTTAGCAAGAAGATGATATGCAATGATTCACACTGCAGGCCAAGTTTTCTCAATGACTAAGTTTATATGGGGCTCATTATCAAAAGACACGCTACGATCAGGCTGTCACAGCTTTAGAAAACACCCTAAAAATCTTAAAGTTATTGTTAGATGTTCATTGTTTTAGCTAGTTTCTCTGTTGCACAAAATGCCTCAAAGTGGTGAATGAATGACAGCAAAAACTTCCAAATGTAAAGGAAAATCTTCTAAATATCTTTGAACGTCTGTGTTCGAAAAGGATGAGGTGGCTGTAACAAAGTAACAGCAAAGACAGCTGACGGCAGCAACCAATTTCCCACACAAGGCGCAAACTCTATGTCAAAATTGGAACAATAGCCAATTTCTCTACAGGTGACAGCCTTCGTATGGGTGTGGAAGATGGGAAAAAAATACATGGCAAAGATGCTGTTATGATTAAGAGAAAATTTAGGCAAGATCAGTTTTTTATTTTACCTTTGAAATCTGCTGTTTGGACCTCTGGCGGCCTCAAATCACTAAAATGGAGTCGCCCTCATATTAGTTTCGGCCAAAAATGCATTTCAGCTATAACCTCCAGTGCCCACCTTTTAAACTAAGGTCTCATCCCGCGCAGCTAGGGCAACAAGCTCTGTGCATGCTATGTGTGGACCAATTACGATCAAGCATGTGCAGACTGAGCTAGGAAGACTGCTGTCGGACTCTGGCTGGCATATGTGCATGGTTAGCACACAACAGGACCCAAAATAAATTTCTTAAAGTCTGCTAACGTCTTTAAGTACAATCAGGGAATACGTACAACGTGTTACTTTTCTTTTTAGCTGAAATGTAAGCCTGTACTTTGTTAACTCTTTTCAGACTTTGTATAAAATGTGACTATCCATAAATAAAGATTGCCATTAGAAAGGAAAGTCATAAATGTGTCTTTTACTACCAAAGTCTTAATCACAATACAGCTCATGAATTAGTTTTAATTTATGAGATAATTTATGGAACTGTAACGTTGGACACATTTTCTGAGTCATCTAATGGAAATCAAGGTTTGGGCTACTGTCCTGAGCCAAGTCACTCTGCTGTCTATGTTTCACTCTATTCCCTTGCCTGAGAACATCAGATACATTCTGGAAGTTTACACTTCTCCTGGAAGAGCAAGTGGTCATGGTGAAAACTCCATAACATAATTAATTTCATCTCTTCAACAACCACTTGCTGTATATGTTCACATGGGATAAAGCAAAAGCAAACAGGTTTCTGGCTCTAGTCATCACATAGTAGTCCCTTTGATGTCCTGGAGGGAAGAAATCAGACTTAAATAGGGGAAGCTAACTGTACTGTGATTTCCCTTCAGGTGTCATCTTGATTCTTCCAAGAATGTTGTGGAGGGAAGTTGGACAACCAATGGGCAGTTCTCTTTAAGTGTCAGTCAGATTGGAGGTAATGTGGCATTTTTGCAGTGGGTATGGAGTTCCAGCCCCTAGATCTCTTAATCTACCTCTATTTCTAAACCCGTACATAAGGAAGAACATTTGAGAAGATGGGGGGCAGCTGAAGAAGAATACACCATCACAGTGCATGAGCTCCTGTCTAGGCTGGAAGAGCCCAACTTTGACCTGTACTTGTGGAACTTGGTTGGACTCTTTTGCCAGAACTAGCTGTACCAGCACCCTTATTCTTCCAGTAGAGGGTGAACTTGTTACGGACCTTGGGGGAAGGAGTATTCTCCGACTGGTTTGGGTTGTGGGTGCCCCCAAGAAAGGGTACCACCTGCTCCTACTTGACACACAAACAACTCTGTAATTAGTTGAAGGCCTTGGGTGCTTTCAGAGTGCAAGCAGAGAGAGTGGTCTGTCTTTAGGATTGTGGGTGCTGATACAGGGAAACCTCAGGTGAGAAAACTACTAATAGCTGGACTGCAAAGCCTCAATCATTGCATCCCTGTTTTAAAAAAATAACCCTAAAGATAGAGGGGAGGCAAAAAAAAAAAAAAAAAAAGTGGCCCCCATTTCCCAGAGAGACCCTGGCATCAGTTATGTGCACTCTCGCTGGAGGAGGTCCCTTAGGACACTGGTCAAATCTCCCACTCATGAGGAAAGAGGCATGAGAAAACAGTTAAGCAGGAACCATCACCTTCCCCACCAGATATCTGAAGAGCAAGTGCCAGACAGAAAGAACGTTCGCTGGACAAACCAGCCACACTATTACCTAGCCTGCCGAGAGCAGGCTGGGACAATGGGTGCCTTCACACTTACCATTGCAAAACCACTGTACAGCACATCAAAAGCCTTGAAAAGAAAAAGTTCACCACTGCAGCCATTTAAAAGGGACCACGTGGGCTGAAAACAAGCTGATTAAGGCCTTGGAACAGCCAAAAAAAATGTAGAGGGTTCTTATGATGAAGCCCCATAAGTGCAGGGGTTTTTGGATTTTTCTATGTAGCTGGTAGGAGCAGAGCAGGTCTTCCTGCAACAGCCCTCACTTTTTGTAAGAGTGGCAACCTAAGCCTCTCGGGCCAAGAAATTAGCAATGCTGGGGAGGTTTACTTTTTTGTGTGTATTTAAGCACTTCCACGGATTAGTGTTGTCCTAGCATGCATTGGACGAACTGTGTCTTCGAGTGCTGAGAAGTTCAATCAAATGTTAACTGTTTTGTCCATCGAAAGCCCCGCAGGTGTGCAGGTTATTAAAGAAAAGCAGGAATGTTCTTAATTTAGCCAACATCTTGGCACTGTTTTGCCATGTTTAAAAGTGTGTTGAAGCCCCAAAAGCGTGGGTTGCTAATAGTGAAAGTAAGAACATTTTTCATAATTATGGGACAACTTGCACTGTTTATTGATATTGAGAGACTCATATTTTCATTTTGTTAAATGTATGGGAAACACTATGCAATAAACCCAGTAGGTCAAACTTTTATAACTGCATACAAGACTGGCTCTAGGCATATATTGTGGGTACTGTGAATGTAGGGGTTAGGGACTACTGGTGCAGAAACCTTTATCAAGGCCCCAGACCTACTGGTGACTTGGGCTCCTTTTCACTCTGTATCCCCCAGTCCCTTCCAAGCTCTGCAGCAAGCTGCCTATGAGGTTTTACTCCAAGTGGGCTATATTCCTATTCACTGAAAATAGCTACTCCACATCCTTTCTCCGGGGAAACCATAGTCTTTTATTCACATACATCTTATTGTGTTCCCTAAACCACCCACCTTGCTATTCTCTAATGATTCCCACTCCATCCAACTACAGGATCAACCTCCCTTCTAAGCAAAGGCTTATACTGACTTTTCTCCAACTAAAGCACCACACCACAGCGTCTTCACATTTATATACGCCCACATTGTCTACAGTATAAACAAGCAAAGTTTTAGTGTATATTTTATTTTTTATTCCACCATTTGACATCCAGAATACTTGAATTTTATGAACACTGTAAAATACTTTAACAGCTTTAGAAACACCTAAATTCAATATATACCTATTTTGAACCCCCTTTTGTTGGAACAATTCAAAAGTGTAGTGGAGAAACCGTCAAGCCATCCTTGTCCTTCATGAAATACTGAATACTTTAGGGATAAATTCAACTTTTTTTAACACTTTTTAATTTAAGCATACTTCATTGTGCTCAGTTACAATCAGTAGCGACAGTTTGCCAAAGTAATAGAAGTTAAAGAAGTACTTCCAAATAACCATTAATCAAGTGATGGGCATTTCACTTTATTAAAAAAATAATATATACTGGAAACTAGAGATTTATTTATGCTATTAACAGTGACTTATAAAGACCACTAATAGCCATGTCTTTTAAAAGATACATATTTAAGCTGGTAGCACTGTTTGCAAGAAGCATCATGGGAGAAGTAATTTCTACTCCTAAATACATTTCAATGCATGTACAGCCAACAGAATCTAAGAGTGTGGCTATGGCAGTCAAAGCCTGTCTGACACAGAACATGCCTATTCTCAGCTGGAGAGGGAGACTCTTGCTGTGTTGTGGGTCTGCAAACATTTTCATGTGTGTCTACACTGAAAACGTTTCACCATGCTTACAGACCACCAAGCGCTGCTAACTATTTTTGGGAACCCAAAAGCCAAGATGTCCACTTTCATAGAGAGGTGGGGGTTACAACTGCAAGAGTACAGATATGTGATTTTTTTACAAGCCTGGTAAAGATTAGAACCCTGCTGTAAGGAAATGCCTCCTTGGCATGGTTGCCCCCTGACTTTTTGCCTTTGCTGATGCTATGTTTACAATTGAAAGTGTGCTGAGGCCTGCTAACCAGGCCCCAGCACCAGTGTTCTTTCCCTAACCTGTACTTTTGTATCCACAATTGGCAGACCCTGGCATCCAGATAAGTCCCTTGTAACTGGTACTTCTAGTACCAAGGGCCCTGATGCCAAGGAAGGTCTCTAAGGGCTGCAGCATGTCTTATGCCACCCTGGAGACCTCTCACTCAGCACAGACACACTGCTTACCAGCTTGTGTGTGCTAGTGAGGACAGAACGAGTAAGTCGACATGGCACTCCCCTCAGGGTGCCATGCCAGCCTCTCACTGCCTATGCAGTATAGGTAAGACACCCCTCTAGCAGGCCTTACAGCCCTAAGGCAGGGTGCACTATACCATAGGTGAGGGTACCAGTGCATGAGCATGGTACCCCTACAGTGTCTAAACAAAACCTTAGACATTGTAAGTGCAGGGTAGCCATAAGAGTATATGGTCTGGGAGTCTGTCAAACACGAACTCCACAGCACCATAATGGCTACACTGAAAACTGGGAAGTTTGGTATCAAACTTCTCAGCACAATAAATGCACACTGATGCCAGTGTACATTTTATTGTAAAATACACCACAGAGGGCACCTTAGAGGTGCCCCCTGAAACTTAACCGACTATCTGTGTAGGCTGACTAGTTTTAGCAGCCTGCCACAAACCGAGACATGTTGCTGGCCCCATGGGGAGAGTGCCTTTGTCACTCTGAGGCCAGTAACAAAGCCTGCACTGGGTGGAGATGCTAACACCTCTCCCAGGCAGGAATTGTCACACCTGGCGGTGAGCCTCAAAGGCTCACCTCCTTTGTGCCAACCCAGCAGGACACTCCAGCTAGTGGAGTTGCCCGCCCCCTCCGGCCCGGCCCCACTTTTGGCGGCAAGGCCGGAGAAAATAATGAGAATAACAAGGAGGAGTCACTGGCCAGTCAGGACAGCCCCTAAGGTGTCCTGAGCTGAGGTGACTCTAACTTTTAGAAATCCTCCATCTTGCAGATGGAGGATTCCCCCAATAGGGTTAGGATTGTGTCCCCCTCCCCTTGGGAGGAGGCACAAAGAGGGTGTACCCACCCTCAGGGCTAGTAGCCATTGGCTACTAACCCCCCAGACCTAAACACGCCCTTAAATTTAGTATTTAAGGGCTACCCTGAACCCTAGAAAATTAGATTCCTGCAACTACAAGAAGAAGGACTGCCTAGCTGAAAACCCCTGCAGAGGAAGACCAGAAGACGACAACTGCCTTGGCTCCAGAAACTCACCGGCCTGTCTCCTGCCTTCCAAAGATCCTGCTCCAGCGACGCCTTCCAAAGGGACCAGCGACCTCGACATCCTCTGAGGACTGCCCCTGCTTCGAAAAGACAAGAAACTCCCGAGGACAGCGGACCTGCTCCAAGAAAAGCTGCAACTTTGTTTCCAGCGGCTTTAAAGAACCCTGCAAGCTCCCCGCAAAAGGCGTGAGACTTGCAACACTGCACCCGGCGACCCCGACTCGGCTGGTGGCGATCCAACACCTCAGGAGGGACCCCAGGACTACTCTAAGACTGTGAGTACAAAAACCTGTCCCCCCTGAGCCCCCACAGCGCCGCCTGCAGAGGGAATCCCGAGGCTTCCCCTGACCGCGACTCTTTGAACCTAAAGTCCCGACACCTGGGAGAGACCCTGCACCCGCAGCCCCCAGGACCTGAAGGACCGGACTTTCACTGGAGGAGTGACCCCCAGGAGTCCCTCTCCCTTGCCCAAGTGGAGGTTTCCCCGAGGAACCCCCCCCTGGCCTGCCTGCAGCGCTGAAGAGATCCCTAGATCTCCCATTGACTTCCATTACAAACCCGACGCTTGTTTCGACACTGCACCCGGCCGCCCCCGCGCTGCTGAGGGTGAAATTTCTGTGTGGACTTGTGTCCCCCCCGGTGCCCTACAAAACCCCCCTGGTCTGCCCTCCGAAGACACGGGTACTTACCTGCAAGCAGACCGGAACCGGGGCACCCCCTTCTCTCCATTCTAGCCTATGTGTTTTGGGCACCACTTTGAACTCTGCACCTGACCGGCCCTGAGCTGCTGGTGTGGTGACTTTGGGGTTGCTCTGAACCCCCAACGGTGGGCTACCTTGGACCAAGAACTGAACCCTGTAAGTGTCTTACTTACCTGGTAAAACTAACAAAAACTTACCTCCCCCAGGAACTGTGAAAATTGCACTAAGTGTCCACTTTTAAAACAGCTATTTGTCAATAACTTGAAAAGTATACATGCAATTTTGATGATTTGAAGTTCCTAAAGTACTTACCTGCAATACCTTTCGAATGAGCTATTACATGTAGAATTTGAACCTGTGGTTCTTAAAATAAACTAAGAAAAGATATTTTTCTATACAAAAACCTATTGGCTGGATTTGTCTCTGAGTGTGTGTACCTCATTTATTGTCTATGTGTATGTACAACAAATGCTTAACACTACTCCTTGGATAAGCCTACTGCTCGACCACACTACCACAAAATAGAGCATTAGTATTATCTATTTTTACCACTATTTTACCTCTAAGGGGAACCCTTGGACTCTGTGCATGCTATTCCTTACTTTGAAATAGCACATACAGAGCCAACTTCCTACATTGGTGGATCAGCGGTGGGGTACAAGACTTTGCATTTGCTGGACTACTCAGCCAATACCTGATCACACGACAAATTCCAAAATTGTCATTAGAAATTGATTTTTGCAATTTGAAAAGTTTTCTAAATTCTTAAAAGACCTGCTAGGGCCTTGTGTTAGATCCTGTTTAGCATTTCTTTTAGAGTTTAAAAGTTTGTAAAAGTTTGAATTAGATTCTAGAACCAGTTTTAGTTTCTTAAAAAGTATTCCAACTTTTAGAAGCATAATGTCTAGCACAGATGTGAATGTGGTGGAACTCGACACCACACCTTACCTCCATCTACAGATGAGAGAGCTAAGGTCACTCTGTAAACTAAAGAAAATAGCAATGGGCCCCAAACCTACCAAAGTACAGCTCCAGGAGCTTTTGGCAGAGTTTGAGAAGGCCAACCCCTCTGAGGATGGCAACTCAGAGGATGAAGATAGTGACTTGGAGGGAAATTCCCCCCCTCCAGTCCTACTTAGGGAGAGCAGGGCTTCTCAAGCCCTGACTCCACAAATAATAGTCAGAGATGCTGGTTCCCTCACAGGAGGGACCAACAACTCTGAAATCACTGAGGATAACTCCAGTGAAGAGGACATCCAGTTAGCCAGGATGGCCAAAAGATTGGCTTTGGAAAGACAGATCCTAGCCATAGAGAGGGAAAGACAAGAGATGGGCCTAGGACCCATCAATGGTGGCAGCAACATAAATAGGGTCAGAGATTCTCCTGACATGTTGAAAATCCCCAAAGGGATTGTAACTAAATATGACGATGGTGATGACATCACCAAATGGTTCACAGCTTTTGAGAGGGCTTGTGTAACCAGAAAAGTGAACAGATCTCACTGGGGTGCTCTCCTTTGGGAAATGTTCACAGGAAAGTGTAGGGATAGACTCCTCACACTCTCTGGACAAGATGCAGAATCTTATGACCTCATGAAGGGTACCCTGATTGAGGGCTTTGGATTCTCCACTGAGGAGTACAGGATTAGGTTCAGGGGGGCTCAAAAATCCTCGAGCCAGACCTGGGTTGACTTTGTTGACTACTCAGTGAAAACACTAGATGGTTGGATTCAAGGCAGTGGTGTAAGTAATTATGATGGGCTGTACAATTTATTTGTGAAGGAACACCTGTTAAGTAATTGTTTCAATGATAAACTGCATCAGCATCTGGTAGACCTAGGACCAATTTCTCCCCAAGAATTGGGAAAGAAGGCGGACCATTGGGTCAAGACAAGGGTGTCCAAGACTTCAACAGGGGGTGACCAAAAGAAAGGGGTCACAAAGACTCCCCAGCAGAAGGGTGATGAGACAACCAAAACTAAAAATAGTAAAGAGTCTTCTACAGGCCCCCAAAAACCTGCACAGGAGGGTGGGCCCAGAGCCTCTTCACAAAACAATGGGTACAAGGGTAAAAACTTTGATCCCAAAAAGGCCTGGTGTCATAGCTGTAAACAGCATGGACACCAAACTGGAGACAAGGCCTGTCCCAAGAAAGGTTCCACTCCAAACTCCCATCCAGGTAACACTGGTATGGCTAGTCTCCAAGTGGGATCAACAGTGTGCCCAGAGCAAATCAGGGTCCACACTGAAGCTACTCTAGTTTCTGAGGGTGGGGTGGATTTAGCCACACTAGCTGTCTGGCCGCCTAACATGCAAAAATACAGACAGCAACTCTTAATTAATGGGACTAGAATAGAGGGCCTGAGGGATACAGGTGCCAGTGTCACCATGGTGACAGAGAAACTGGTTTCCCCTGGCCAATACCTGACTGGAAAGACTTACACAGTCACCAACGCTGACAATCAGAGAAAAGTACATCCCATGGCAATGGTTACTTTAGAATGGGGAGGGGTCAATGGCCTGAAACAGGTGGTGGTCTCCTCAAATATCCCAGTGGACTGTCTGCTTGGAAATGACCTGGAGTCCTCAGCATGGGCTGAGGTAGAGCTAAAAACCCATGCAGCCATGCTGGGTATCCCTGAACTGGTGTGTGTGAAAACGAGAGCACAATGCAAGGCACAGGGTGAAAAAGTAGAGCTGGAGTCTGGAAAAATGGCCCAGCCTACCAAGAGAACAGGAAAGTCAGTTGGGAAACCAACTGCAACACAGCAAAAGAAAGGGAACCTCTCTTCTCAGGAAGAAGTTCTGCCCTCTGAGGGAACTGAGCCTTTGGAACTTGAACCTTATCAGGTTGAGCTCTTAGGCCCAGGGGGACCCTCAAGGGAAGAGCTGTGTAAGGGACAAGAAACCTGTCCCTCTCTTGAAGGCCTTAGGCAGCAAGCTGCTGAAGAGTCCAAAGGCAAGAAAAATGGAACACATAGGGTCTATTGGGAAGATGGGCTCCTGTACACTGAGGCCAGAGACCCCAAACCTGGTACCACTAGGAGAGTGGTAGTGCCTCAGCTGTTCAGAGAGTTCATCCTAACATTGGCCCATGACATTCCCCTTGCTGGACATTTGGGACAAACCAAGACGTGGGAGAGGTTAGTCAACCACTTCTACTGGCCCAATATGTCCAACATGGTTAAGGAGTTTTGCCTCTCCTGCCCCACCTGTCAAGCCAGTGGTAAGACAGGTGGGCACCCAAAGGCCCCCCTCATTCCACTTCCAGTGGTGGGGGTGCCCTTTGAAAGAGTGGGTGTGGACATAGTTGGTCCACTGGAACCTCCCACAGCCTCAGGAAATATGTATATCCTGGTAGTAGTGGATCATGCTACCAGGTATCCTGAAGCTATTCCCCTTAGGTCGACTACTGCCCCTGCAGTAGCCAAGGCCCTCATTGGTATCTTTACCAGAGTGGGTTTCCCTAAGGAGGTGGTGTCTGACAGAGGTACCAACTTCATGTCAGCATACCTAAAGCACATGTGGAATGAGTGTGGAGTGACTTATAAATTCACTACACCTTACCATCCACAAACTAATGGCTTAGTTGAGAGATTCAACAAGACATTAAAAGGCATGATCATGGGGCTCCCAGAAAAACTCAAAAGGAGATGGGATGTCCTCCTGCCATGTCTGCTTTTCGCTTACAGGGAGGTACCACAGAAGGGAGTAGGGTTCTCACCCTTTGAACTTCTGTTTGGTCATCCTGTAAGGGGACCACTTGCCCTTGTTAAAGAAGGCTGGGAGAGACCTCTCCATGAGCCTAAACAGGACATAGTGGACTATGTACTTGGCCTTCGCTCTAGAATGGCAGAGTACATGGAAAAGGCAACCAAAAACCTTGAGGCCAGCCAACAGCTCCAGAAGTTTTGGTATGACCAAAAGGCTGCACTGGTTGAGTTCCAACCAGGGCAGAAAGTCTGGGTTCTGGAGCCTGTGGCTCCCAGGGCACTCCAGGACAAATGGAGTGGCCCTTACCCAGTACTAGAGAGGAAGAGTCAGGTCACCTACTTGGTGGACCTGGGCACAAGCAGGAGCCCCAAAAGGGTGATCCATGTAAACCGCCTTAAGCTCTTCCACGACAGGGCTGATGTCAATCTGTTGATGGTAACAGATGAGGATCAGGAGGCAGAGAGTGAACCTCTCCCTGATCTTCTGTCATCAGACCCAAAAGATGGTACAGTAGATGGAGTGATCTACTCAGACACCCTCTCTGGCCAACAGCAAGCTGATTGTAGGAGAGTCCTACAACAGTTTCCTGAACTCTTCTCCTTAACCCCTGGTCAGACACACCTGTGTACCCATGATGTGGACACAGGAGACAGCATGCCTGTCAAGAACAAAATCTTTAGACAGTCTGACCATGTTAAGGAAAGCATCAAGGTGGAAGTCCACAAGATGCTGGAATTGGGAGTCATTGAGCGCTCTGACAGCCCCTGGGCTAGCCCAGTGGTCTTGGTCCCCAAACCTCACACCACAGATGGAAAGAAAGAGATGAGGTTTTGTGTGGACTACAGAGGGCTCAATTCTGTCACCAAGACAGATGCTCATCCAATTCCAAGAGCTGATGAGCTCATTGATAAATTAGGTGCTGCCAAATTTCTAAGTACCTTTGACTTGACAGCAGGGTACTGGCAAATAAAAATGGCACCTGGAGCAAAAGAAAAGACAGCATTCTCCACACCTGATGGGCATTATCAGTTTACTGTTATGCCCTTTGGTTTAAAGAATGCCCCTGCCACCTTCCAAAGGTTGGTGAATCAAGTCCTTGCTGGCTTGGAGTCCTTTAGCACAGCTTATCTTGATGATATTGCTGTCTTTAGCTCCACCTGGCAGGATCACCTGGTCCACCTGAGGAAGGTTTTGAAGGCTCTGCAATCTGCAGGCCTCTCTATCAAGGCATCCAAATGCCAGATAGGGCAGGGAACTGTGGTTTACTTGGGACACCTTGTAGGTGGAGGCCAAGTTCAGCCACTCCAACCCAAGATCCAGACTATTCTGGACTGGGTAGCTCCAAAAACCCAGACTCAAGTCAGGGCATTCCTTGGCTTGACTGGGTACTACAGGAGGTTTGTGAAGGGGTATGGATCCATTGTGACAGCCCTCACTGAGCTCACCTCCAAGAAAATGCCCAAGAAAGTGAACTGGACTGTGGACTGCCAACAGGCCTTTGACACCCTGAAACAGGCAATGTGCTCAGCACCAGTTCTCAAAGCTCCAGATTATTCTAAGCAGTTCATTGTGCAGACTGATGCCTCTGAACATGGGATAGGGGCAGTTTTGTCCCAAACAAATGATGATGGCCTTGACCAGCCTGTTGCTTTCATTAGCAGGAGGTTACTCCCCAGGGAGCAGCGTTGGAGTGCCATTGAGAGGGAGGCCTTTGCTGTGGTCTGGTCCCTGAAGAAGCTGAGACCATACCTCTTTGGGACTCACTTCCTAGTTCAAACTGACCACAGACCTCTCAAATGGCTGATGCAAATGAAAGGTGAAAATCCTAAACTGTTGAGGTGGTCCATCTCCCTACAGGGAATGGACTTTATAGTGGAACACAGACCTGGGACTGCCCATGCCAATGCAGATGGCCTTTCCAGGTTCTTCCACTTAGAAAATGAAGACTCTCTTGGGAAAGGTTAGTCTCATCCTCTTTCGTTTGGGGGGGGGTTGTGTAAGGAAATGCCTCCTTGGCATGGTTGCCCCCTGACTTTTTGCCTTTGCTGATGCTATGTTTACAATTGAAAGTGTGCTGAGGCCTGCTAACCAGGCCCCAGCACCAGTGTTCTTTCCCTAACCTGTACTTTTGTATCCACAATTGGCAGACCCTGGCATCCAGATAAGTCCCTTGTAACTGGTACTTCTAGTACCAAGGGCCCTGATGCCAAGGAAGGTCTCTAAGGGCTGCAGCATGTCTTATGCCACCCTGGAGACCTCTCACTCAGCACAGACACACTGCTTACCAGCTTGTGTGTGCTAGTGAGGACAGAACGAGTAAGTCGACATGGCACTCCCCTCAGGGTGCCATGCCAGCCTCTCACTGCCTATGCAGTATAGGTAAGACACCCCTCTAGCAGGCCTTACAGCCCTAAGGCAGGGTGCACTATACCATAGGTGAGGGTACCAGTGCATGAGCATGGTACCCCTACAGTGTCTAAACAAAACCTTAGACATTGTAAGTGCAGGGTAGCCATAAGAGTATATGGTCTGGGAGTCTGTCAAACACGAACTCCACAGCACCATAATGGCTACACTGAAAACTGGGAAGTTTGGTATCAAACTTCTCAGCACAATAAATGCACACTGATGCCAGTGTACATTTTATTGTAAAATACACCACAGAGGGCACCTTAGAGGTGCCCCCTGAAACTTAACCGACTATCTGTGTAGGCTGACTAGTTTTAGCAGCCTGCCACAAACCGAGACATGTTGCTGGCCCCATGGGGAGAGTGCCTTTGTCACTCTGAGGCCAGTAACAAAGCCTGCACTGGGTGGAGATGCTAACACCTCTCCCAGGCAGGAATTGTCACACCTGGCGGTGAGCCTCAAAGGCTCACCTCCTTTGTGCCAACCCAGCAGGACACTCCAGCTAGTGGAGTTGCCCGCCCCCTCCGGCCCGGCCCCACTTTTGGCGGCAAGGCCGGAGAAAATAATGAGAATAACAAGGAGGAGTCACTGGCCAGTCAGGACAGCCCCTAAGGTGTCCTGAGCTGAGGTGACTCTAACTTTTAGAAATCCTCCATCTTGCAGATGGAGGATTCCCCCAATAGGGTTAGGATTGTGTCCCCCTCCCCTTGGGAGGAGGCACAAAGAGGGTGTACCCACCCTCAGGGCTAGTAGCCATTGGCTACTAACCCCCCAGACCTAAACACGCCCTTAAATTTAGTATTTAAGGGCTACCCTGAACCCTAGAAAATTAGATTCCTGCAACTACAAGAAGAAGGACTGCCTAGCTGAAAACCCCTGCAGAGGAAGACCAGAAGACGACAACTGCCTTGGCTCCAGAAACTCACCGGCCTGTCTCCTGCCTTCCAAAGATCCTGCTCCAGCGACGCCTTCCAAAGGGACCAGCGACCTCGACATCCTCTGAGGACTGCCCCTGCTTCGAAAAGACAAGAAACTCCCGAGGACAGCGGACCTGCTCCAAGAAAAGCTGCAACTTTGTTTCCAGCGGCTTTAAAGAACCCTGCAAGCTCCCCGCAAAAGGCGTGAGACTTGCAACACTGCACCCGGCGACCCCGACTCGGCTGGTGGCGATCCAACACCTCAGGAGGGACCCCAGGACTACTCTAAGACTGTGAGTACAAAAACCTGTCCCCCCTGAGCCCCCACAGCGCCGCCTGCAGAGGGAATCCCGAGGCTTCCCCTGACCGCGACTCTTTGAACCTAAAGTCCCGACACCTGGGAGAGACCCTGCACCCGCAGCCCCCAGGACCTGAAGGACCGGACTTTCACTGGAGGAGTGACCCCCAGGAGTCCCTCTCCCTTGCCCAAGTGGAGGTTTCCCCGAGGAACCCCCCCCTGGCCTGCCTGCAGCGCTGAAGAGATCCCTAGATCTCCCATTGACTTCCATTACAAACCCGACGCTTGTTTCGACACTGCACCCGGCCGCCCCCGCGCTGCTGAGGGTGAAATTTCTGTGTGGACTTGTGTCCCCCCCGGTGCCCTACAAAACCCCCCTGGTCTGCCCTCCGAAGACACGGGTACTTACCTGCAAGCAGACCGGAACCGGGGCACCCCCTTCTCTCCATTCTAGCCTATGTGTTTTGGGCACCACTTTGAACTCTGCACCTGACCGGCCCTGAGCTGCTGGTGTGGTGACTTTGGGGTTGCTCTGAACCCCCAACGGTGGGCTACCTTGGACCAAGAACTGAACCCTGTAAGTGTCTTACTTACCTGGTAAAACTAACAAAAACTTACCTCCCCCAGGAACTGTGAAAATTGCACTAAGTGTCCACTTTTAAAACAGCTATTTGTCAATAACTTGAAAAGTATACATGCAATTTTGATGATTTGAAGTTCCTAAAGTACTTACCTGCAATACCTTTCGAATGAGCTATTACATGTAGAATTTGAACCTGTGGTTCTTAAAATAAACTAAGAAAAGATATTTTTCTATACAAAAACCTATTGGCTGGATTTGTCTCTGAGTGTGTGTACCTCATTTATTGTCTATGTGTATGTACAACAAATGCTTAACACTACTCCTTGGATAAGCCTACTGCTCGACCACACTACCACAAAATAGAGCATTAGTATTATCTATTTTTACCACTATTTTACCTCTAAGGGGAACCCTTGGACTCTGTGCATGCTATTCCTTACTTTGAAATAGCACATACAGAGCCAACTTCCTACATTGGTGGATCAGCGGTGGGGTACAAGACTTTGCATTTGCTGGACTACTCAGCCAATACCTGATCACACGACAAATTCCAAAATTGTCATTAGAAATTGATTTTTGCAATTTGAAAAGTTTTCTAAATTCTTAAAAGACCTGCTAGGGCCTTGTGTTAGATCCTGTTTAGCATTTCTTTTAGAGTTTAAAAGTTTGTAAAAGTTTGAATTAGATTCTAGAACCAGTTTTAGTTTCTTAAAAAGTATTCCAACTTTTAGAAGCATAATGTCTAGCACAGATGTGAATGTGGTGGAACTCGACACCACACCTTACCTCCATCTACAGATGAGAGAGCTAAGGTCACTCTGTAAACTAAAGAAAATAGCAATGGGCCCCAAACCTACCAAAGTACAGCTCCAGGAGCTTTTGGCAGAGTTTGAGAAGGCCAACCCCTCTGAGGATGGCAACTCAGAGGATGAAGATAGTGACTTGGAGGGAAATTCCCCCCCTCCAGTCCTACTTAGGGAGAGCAGGGCTTCTCAAGCCCTGACTCCACAAATAATAGTCAGAGATGCTGGTTCCCTCACAGGAGGGACCAACAACTCTGAAATCACTGAGGATAACTCCAGTGAAGAGGACATCCAGTTAGCCAGGATGGCCAAAAGATTGGCTTTGGAAAGACAGATCCTAGCCATAGAGAGGGAAAGACAAGAGATGGGCCTAGGACCCATCAATGGTGGCAGCAACATAAATAGGGTCAGAGATTCTCCTGACATGTTGAAAATCCCCAAAGGGATTGTAACTAAATATGACGATGGTGATGACATCACCAAATGGTTCACAGCTTTTGAGAGGGCTTGTGTAACCAGAAAAGTGAACAGATCTCACTGGGGTGCTCTCCTTTGGGAAATGTTCACAGGAAAGTGTAGGGATAGACTCCTCACACTCTCTGGACAAGATGCAGAATCTTATGACCTCATGAAGGGTACCCTGATTGAGGGCTTTGGATTCTCCACTGAGGAGTACAGGATTAGGTTCAGGGGGGCTCAAAAATCCTCGAGCCAGACCTGGGTTGACTTTGTTGACTACTCAGTGAAAACACTAGATGGTTGGATTCAAGGCAGTGGTGTAAGTAATTATGATGGGCTGTACAATTTATTTGTGAAGGAACACCTGTTAAGTAATTGTTTCAATGATAAACTGCATCAGCATCTGGTAGACCTAGGACCAATTTCTCCCCAAGAATTGGGAAAGAAGGCGGACCATTGGGTCAAGACAAGGGTGTCCAAGACTTCAACAGGGGGTGACCAAAAGAAAGGGGTCACAAAGACTCCCCAGCAGAAGGGTGATGAGACAACCAAAACTAAAAATAGTAAAGAGTCTTCTACAGGCCCCCAAAAACCTGCACAGGAGGGTGGGCCCAGAGCCTCTTCACAAAACAATGGGTACAAGGGTAAAAACTTTGATCCCAAAAAGGCCTGGTGTCATAGCTGTAAACAGCATGGACACCAAACTGGAGACAAGGCCTGTCCCAAGAAAGGTTCCACTCCAAACTCCCATCCAGGTAACACTGGTATGGCTAGTCTCCAAGTGGGATCAACAGTGTGCCCAGAGCAAATCAGGGTCCACACTGAAGCTACTCTAGTTTCTGAGGGTGGGGTGGATTTAGCCACACTAGCTGTCTGGCCGCCTAACATGCAAAAATACAGACAGCAACTCTTAATTAATGGGACTAGAATAGAGGGCCTGAGGGATACAGGTGCCAGTGTCACCATGGTGACAGAGAAACTGGTTTCCCCTGGCCAATACCTGACTGGAAAGACTTACACAGTCACCAACGCTGACAATCAGAGAAAAGTACATCCCATGGCAATGGTTACTTTAGAATGGGGAGGGGTCAATGGCCTGAAACAGGTGGTGGTCTCCTCAAATATCCCAGTGGACTGTCTGCTTGGAAATGACCTGGAGTCCTCAGCATGGGCTGAGGTAGAGCTAAAAACCCATGCAGCCATGCTGGGTATCCCTGAACTGGTGTGTGTGAAAACGAGAGCACAATGCAAGGCACAGGGTGAAAAAGTAGAGCTGGAGTCTGGAAAAATGGCCCAGCCTACCAAGAGAACAGGAAAGTCAGTTGGGAAACCAACTGCAACACAGCAAAAGAAAGGGAACCTCTCTTCTCAGGAAGAAGTTCTGCCCTCTGAGGGAACTGAGCCTTTGGAACTTGAACCTTATCAGGTTGAGCTCTTAGGCCCAGGGGGACCCTCAAGGGAAGAGCTGTGTAAGGGACAAGAAACCTGTCCCTCTCTTGAAGGCCTTAGGCAGCAAGCTGCTGAAGAGTCCAAAGGCAAGAAAAATGGAACACATAGGGTCTATTGGGAAGATGGGCTCCTGTACACTGAGGCCAGAGACCCCAAACCTGGTACCACTAGGAGAGTGGTAGTGCCTCAGCTGTTCAGAGAGTTCATCCTAACATTGGCCCATGACATTCCCCTTGCTGGACATTTGGGACAAACCAAGACGTGGGAGAGGTTAGTCAACCACTTCTACTGGCCCAATATGTCCAACATGGTTAAGGAGTTTTGCCTCTCCTGCCCCACCTGTCAAGCCAGTGGTAAGACAGGTGGGCACCCAAAGGCCCCCCTCATTCCACTTCCAGTGGTGGGGGTGCCCTTTGAAAGAGTGGGTGTGGACATAGTTGGTCCACTGGAACCTCCCACAGCCTCAGGAAATATGTATATCCTGGTAGTAGTGGATCATGCTACCAGGTATCCTGAAGCTATTCCCCTTAGGTCGACTACTGCCCCTGCAGTAGCCAAGGCCCTCATTGGTATCTTTACCAGAGTGGGTTTCCCTAAGGAGGTGGTGTCTGACAGAGGTACCAACTTCATGTCAGCATACCTAAAGCACATGTGGAATGAGTGTGGAGTGACTTATAAATTCACTACACCTTACCATCCACAAACTAATGGCTTAGTTGAGAGATTCAACAAGACATTAAAAGGCATGATCATGGGGCTCCCAGAAAAACTCAAAAGGAGATGGGATGTCCTCCTGCCATGTCTGCTTTTCGCTTACAGGGAGGTACCACAGAAGGGAGTAGGGTTCTCACCCTTTGAACTTCTGTTTGGTCATCCTGTAAGGGGACCACTTGCCCTTGTTAAAGAAGGCTGGGAGAGACCTCTCCATGAGCCTAAACAGGACATAGTGGACTATGTACTTGGCCTTCGCTCTAGAATGGCAGAGTACATGGAAAAGGCAACCAAAAACCTTGAGGCCAGCCAACAGCTCCAGAAGTTTTGGTATGACCAAAAGGCTGCACTGGTTGAGTTCCAACCAGGGCAGAAAGTCTGGGTTCTGGAGCCTGTGGCTCCCAGGGCACTCCAGGACAAATGGAGTGGCCCTTACCCAGTACTAGAGAGGAAGAGTCAGGTCACCTACTTGGTGGACCTGGGCACAAGCAGGAGCCCCAAAAGGGTGATCCATGTAAACCGCCTTAAGCTCTTCCACGACAGGGCTGATGTCAATCTGTTGATGGTAACAGATGAGGATCAGGAGGCAGAGAGTGAACCTCTCCCTGATCTTCTGTCATCAGACCCAAAAGATGGTACAGTAGATGGAGTGATCTACTCAGACACCCTCTCTGGCCAACAGCAAGCTGATTGTAGGAGAGTCCTACAACAGTTTCCTGAACTCTTCTCCTTAACCCCTGGTCAGACACACCTGTGTACCCATGATGTGGACACAGGAGACAGCATGCCTGTCAAGAACAAAATCTTTAGACAGTCTGACCATGTTAAGGAAAGCATCAAGGTGGAAGTCCACAAGATGCTGGAATTGGGAGTCATTGAGCGCTCTGACAGCCCCTGGGCTAGCCCAGTGGTCTTGGTCCCCAAACCTCACACCACAGATGGAAAGAAAGAGATGAGGTTTTGTGTGGACTACAGAGGGCTCAATTCTGTCACCAAGACAGATGCTCATCCAATTCCAAGAGCTGATGAGCTCATTGATAAATTAGGTGCTGCCAAATTTCTAAGTACCTTTGACTTGACAGCAGGGTACTGGCAAATAAAAATGGCACCTGGAGCAAAAGAAAAGACAGCATTCTCCACACCTGATGGGCATTATCAGTTTACTGTTATGCCCTTTGGTTTAAAGAATGCCCCTGCCACCTTCCAAAGGTTGGTGAATCAAGTCCTTGCTGGCTTGGAGTCCTTTAGCACAGCTTATCTTGATGATATTGCTGTCTTTAGCTCCACCTGGCAGGATCACCTGGTCCACCTGAGGAAGGTTTTGAAGGCTCTGCAATCTGCAGGCCTCTCTATCAAGGCATCCAAATGCCAGATAGGGCAGGGAACTGTGGTTTACTTGGGACACCTTGTAGGTGGAGGCCAAGTTCAGCCACTCCAACCCAAGATCCAGACTATTCTGGACTGGGTAGCTCCAAAAACCCAGACTCAAGTCAGGGCATTCCTTGGCTTGACTGGGTACTACAGGAGGTTTGTGAAGGGGTATGGATCCATTGTGACAGCCCTCACTGAGCTCACCTCCAAGAAAATGCCCAAGAAAGTGAACTGGACTGTGGACTGCCAACAGGCCTTTGACACCCTGAAACAGGCAATGTGCTCAGCACCAGTTCTCAAAGCTCCAGATTATTCTAAGCAGTTCATTGTGCAGACTGATGCCTCTGAACATGGGATAGGGGCAGTTTTGTCCCAAACAAATGATGATGGCCTTGACCAGCCTGTTGCTTTCATTAGCAGGAGGTTACTCCCCAGGGAGCAGCGTTGGAGTGCCATTGAGAGGGAGGCCTTTGCTGTGGTCTGGTCCCTGAAGAAGCTGAGACCATACCTCTTTGGGACTCACTTCCTAGTTCAAACTGACCACAGACCTCTCAAATGGCTGATGCAAATGAAAGGTGAAAATCCTAAACTGTTGAGGTGGTCCATCTCCCTACAGGGAATGGACTTTATAGTGGAACACAGACCTGGGACTGCCCATGCCAATGCAGATGGCCTTTCCAGGTTCTTCCACTTAGAAAATGAAGACTCTCTTGGGAAAGGTTAGTCTCATCCTCTTTCGTTTGGGGGGGGGTTGTGTAAGGAAATGCCTCCTTGGCATGGTTGCCCCCTGACTTTTTGCCTTTGCTGATGCTATGTTTACAATTGAAAGTGTGCTGAGGCCTGCTAACCAGGCCCCAGCACCAGTGTTCTTTCCCTAACCTGTACTTTTGTATCCACAATTGGCAGACCCTGGCATCCAGATAAGTCCCTTGTAACTGGTACTTCTAGTACCAAGGGCCCTGATGCCAAGGAAGGTCTCTAAGGGCTGCAGCATGTCTTATGCCACCCTGGAGACCTCTCACTCAGCACAGACACACTGCTTACCAGCTTGTGTGTGCTAGTGAGGACAGAACGAGTAAGTCGACATGGCACTCCCCTCAGGGTGCCATGCCAGCCTCTCACTGCCTATGCAGTATAGGTAAGACACCCCTCTAGCAGGCCTTACAGCCCTAAGGCAGGGTGCACTATACCATAGGTGAGGGTACCAGTGCATGAGCATGGTACCCCTACAGTGTCTAAACAAAACCTTAGACATTGTAAGTGCAGGGTAGCCATAAGAGTATATGGTCTGGGAGTCTGTCAAACACGAACTCCACAGCACCATAATGGCTACACTGAAAACTGGGAAGTTTGGTATCAAACTTCTCAGCACAATAAATGCACACTGATGCCAGTGTACATTTTATTGTAAAATACACCACAGAGGGCACCTTAGAGGTGCCCCCTGAAACTTAACCGACTATCTGTGTAGGCTGACTAGTTTTAGCAGCCTGCCACAAACCGAGACATGTTGCTGGCCCCATGGGGAGAGTGCCTTTGTCACTCTGAGGCCAGTAACAAAGCCTGCACTGGGTGGAGATGCTAACACCTCTCCCAGGCAGGAATTGTCACACCTGGCGGTGAGCCTCAAAGGCTCACCTCCTTTGTGCCAACCCAGCAGGACACTCCAGCTAGTGGAGTTGCCCGCCCCCTCCGGCCCGGCCCCACTTTTGGCGGCAAGGCCGGAGAAAATAATGAGAATAACAAGGAGGAGTCACTGGCCAGTCAGGACAGCCCCTAAGGTGTCCTGAGCTGAGGTGACTCTAACTTTTAGAAATCCTCCATCTTGCAGATGGAGGATTCCCCCAATAGGGTTAGGATTGTGTCCCCCTCCCCTTGGGAGGAGGCACAAAGAGGGTGTACCCACCCTCAGGGCTAGTAGCCATTGGCTACTAACCCCCCAGACCTAAACACGCCCTTAAATTTAGTATTTAAGGGCTACCCTGAACCCTAGAAAATTAGATTCCTGCAACTACAAGAAGAAGGACTGCCTAGCTGAAAACCCCTGCAGAGGAAGACCAGAAGACGACAACTGCCTTGGCTCCAGAAACTCACCGGCCTGTCTCCTGCCTTCCAAAGATCCTGCTCCAGCGACGCCTTCCAAAGGGACCAGCGACCTCGACATCCTCTGAGGACTGCCCCTGCTTCGAAAAGACAAGAAACTCCCGAGGACAGCGGACCTGCTCCAAGAAAAGCTGCAACTTTGTTTCCAGCGGCTTTAAAGAACCCTGCAAGCTCCCCGCAAAAGGCGTGAGACTTGCAACACTGCACCCGGCGACCCCGACTCGGCTGGTGGCGATCCAACACCTCAGGAGGGACCCCAGGACTACTCTAAGACTGTGAGTACAAAAACCTGTCCCCCCTGAGCCCCCACAGCGCCGCCTGCAGAGGGAATCCCGAGGCTTCCCCTGACCGCGACTCTTTGAACCTAAAGTCCCGACACCTGGGAGAGACCCTGCACCCGCAGCCCCCAGGACCTGAAGGACCGGACTTTCACTGGAGGAGTGACCCCCAGGAGTCCCTCTCCCTTGCCCAAGTGGAGGTTTCCCCGAGGAACCCCCCCCTGGCCTGCCTGCAGCGCTGAAGAGATCCCTAGATCTCCCATTGACTTCCATTACAAACCCGACGCTTGTTTCGACACTGCACCCGGCCGCCCCCGCGCTGCTGAGGGTGAAATTTCTGTGTGGACTTGTGTCCCCCCCGGTGCCCTACAAAACCCCCCTGGTCTGCCCTCCGAAGACACGGGTACTTACCTGCAAGCAGACCGGAACCGGGGCACCCCCTTCTCTCCATTCTAGCCTATGTGTTTTGGGCACCACTTTGAACTCTGCACCTGACCGGCCCTGAGCTGCTGGTGTGGTGACTTTGGGGTTGCTCTGAACCCCCAACGGTGGGCTACCTTGGACCAAGAACTGAACCCTGTAAGTGTCTTACTTACCTGGTAAAACTAACAAAAACTTACCTCCCCCAGGAACTGTGAAAATTGCACTAAGTGTCCACTTTTAAAACAGCTATTTGTCAATAACTTGAAAAGTATACATGCAATTTTGATGATTTGAAGTTCCTAAAGTACTTACCTGCAATACCTTTCGAATGAGCTATTACATGTAGAATTTGAACCTGTGGTTCTTAAAATAAACTAAGAAAAGATATTTTTCTATACAAAAACCTATTGGCTGGATTTGTCTCTGAGTGTGTGTACCTCATTTATTGTCTATGTGTATGTACAACAAATGCTTAACACTACTCCTTGGATAAGCCTACTGCTCGACCACACTACCACAAAATAGAGCATTAGTATTATCTATTTTTACCACTATTTTACCTCTAAGGGGAACCCTTGGACTCTGTGCATGCTATTCCTTACTTTGAAATAGCACATACAGAGCCAACTTCCTACATTGGTGGATCAGCGGTGGGGTACAAGACTTTGCATTTGCTGGACTACTCAGCCAATACCTGATCACACGACAAATTCCAAAATTGTCATTAGAAATTGATTTTTGCAATTTGAAAAGTTTTCTAAATTCTTAAAAGACCTGCTAGGGCCTTGTGTTAGATCCTGTTTAGCATTTCTTTTAGAGTTTAAAAGTTTGTAAAAGTTTGAATTAGATTCTAGAACCAGTTTTAGTTTCTTAAAAAGTATTCCAACTTTTAGAAGCATAATGTCTAGCACAGATGTGAATGTGGTGGAACTCGACACCACACCTTACCTCCATCTACAGATGAGAGAGCTAAGGTCACTCTGTAAACTAAAGAAAATAGCAATGGGCCCCAAACCTACCAAAGTACAGCTCCAGGAGCTTTTGGCAGAGTTTGAGAAGGCCAACCCCTCTGAGGATGGCAACTCAGAGGATGAAGATAGTGACTTGGAGGGAAATTCCCCCCCTCCAGTCCTACTTAGGGAGAGCAGGGCTTCTCAAGCCCTGACTCCACAAATAATAGTCAGAGATGCTGGTTCCCTCACAGGAGGGACCAACAACTCTGAAATCACTGAGGATAACTCCAGTGAAGAGGACATCCAGTTAGCCAGGATGGCCAAAAGATTGGCTTTGGAAATGTAAGACATAGAGTAACCCTGAAAAGAGGATTTGTTGCCCTGTGCTGGCTTCTGCCCTTGGGGTCAAGACCCAGCAATGTGAAGTTGAAAGCTCCTATTCCACTGAGACATTGATAGCTGGACTGGCTGTTATGCAGCAGGTTGGTATTTGCTGCTTTGGCACTATATATGCCACAGTGGTCAAATTAAGAGGTGGTTAGTAAAGTAACTTATTGAAGTTACTCAATGTGTGCTTCTTGCAGCAATGTAACAATTGTTTGAGGCCTGCATTAAGTGTTCTGTAGAGCACTGAGAGTTCTTGTTTTTTACAGATGCTAACACTGCAATCAACAGCATATTCCCATCAAGCCTCGAAGAAATTAGCAGAGAAAAAATAATTTTTCTCTAACACTCAAAGTCTTTAAGTTGGGCGATGCAAATTGAAAACCCACTGTCGTAAAAAACATTAAGATACTGCTCACTTAAGCTGTAACTTGTAAAAAGAAGTTAGAAACCATATCAGGACCATTCCCACCTTTTGTTCATCAATGGCCAACGAAGTTACAAGGACTTAAACAATTATGTTCGGTAACCACCATGAGAGGATTTAATCTGGTGTCAACACACCAGCCATTTATCACCACAAGTTTAGGCTTAAAATGTATCACACATTTATGCCAGTACTCACGTTCTTCTTGGCTGCAACCTCTGATCACTATATGGAATTAATGCAACCAACTGATTTTCCTGCCCTGCAAAGACAGAAGGAAAGTAACAGTAATTAGAAAATGATCTAAGTACAATAGTGTGCACCAGACCATGAAGACCATCAGACCCTTAGGGTCTGGCACCTTCATGCAGGTCAAATGCCGGCTGGTTAACAGAGTAACGAGTTGGGAAAACACCAGGCAAACACCCTAAATGGTCGATTTCTCATCAATTACACGAAAAGCAATGCAAGCGTTTATAAAGTTTCCAACTTTGCTCATCTTTTATATGAACTGCACAACACTGGGTCCCAGTTTAAACAAACCTTGCTACTTCTCTCGTCTTTTTGCCACCAAGGGCACATAATAATCTGGTAAACTGAGCACATCTAAGAATCTAGTCAAGTTATAATTTTGTTTTCATTTATATATATCAAATTACATAAATTATGGTCCACAGGGCCGCAAGAAAATAGCTTATTCATCTTACCTTGTCCAATAGGTACCTTCCCAAGCACAGCATATGCACACTAGTGTTTAGCACAGAAATAGAACATGAAAGGCATGCAAACAATGCTTTATTCCTAAACAAAAGTACTAGAACTGAAAAATAATAGTGTTCTTAATGTTGGTCACAGTCGTTTTTGTATTGCACTTGCTGATGTTTTTCTACAGTTTTCAGATTCCATCTTTTTTCTCGTTCATGTCACCTATTTTGTCAGAAGTCTGTAGCTCTTATCTGCTAAAGGAAATCCTGCAAGATGGGGACACCATCCCTAAAACAATCACTAAGGTCATAAACTCAGAAATCACTACCACTGATACAAAAGGTCTTGAATGGGATAATGAATTAACACATTTTGGCTAACTTTTTGTTACCATGAATGGGTGGATTTTCCACTGTGCACCTGACTACATCAATCCCTAAGAAGCCTCCAATTTACATATGGTCCACTAAAATGTGAAGTGTCTAACGTTATAAAAGGCACAGTACATGCCCAGAAACTATATCATGTCATATAATTGATTTATTATACTCTACTCACTCATGTTTTAGCGACCGGTCTACAATTCTGGACTCCTGCAATCCTTAATTTTATATCAAATTGTCTATCAGCGAACCATCAATTGCCATGTAAGCTCCACATCAAATATTTCCTCTTTCAGTCATTTAATAGCCAACTAGTGATTACGCCTAGTGCCATGTTCATGTGAGAGATTGAGATTGAAGAATCTCTCTCTTTAATTCCTTGACTGCTTTGTAAAATAAGGATTACCAAACTCCAACAATTTAGGTCCACTAATCGATCAGTCAATCCTCCTTCATTAGGAATAATCATATTATCCCCTTCTCTGCCCTCACTGACTGTGCTAATAAGTGTCTGAAATTAAGACCATTGTGCCAGGGCACAAGATGGTTGATGGGTTCCTCTGTACAATTAAGATTGTCAGTAAAATACTGATTTTACTTCACGGAACCAGAGTTTGTCTAACAGCTCAAGAGTGCCCCACCCGTTTCAGCCATCTTGCTGTTCTAAGCAGTTTAATTCACATGGAAAAAGTCATCAGAAATTCTTCAGTACATACCATGGAGCTAAACTTTTGCTTGTGGTCCAAATGGGTAGAGCACACTGACTCTGTGGACACAAGAAAGGGTTTGGCTCTATGGTACGTGTAATGTCATGAGACTAAGTGCGTTAGGTCCCTTGCAGTTCTGGGCGGACTTAGGAGGGAGACTGCATAGCCTGCTTGGAGGTGTAAAGGCATGGTTATTTATGGTTACAACATAATCAATGATTTAGTGTGTGATTGTATGCTGATGGATAAAGATGTCTAAATCAAGAGGCCCGTGTGTGGTGTGTACTCTGTATGCTCCCAGGCTAGGAAGGACACATAAGGGGATATGTGCCCCAAAGCAAAAAGGCTGCTCTCCCTGAGTGTTTGTAATGACGCAGCAGACTGCTTGTGTGTGCCATGTGCGCTCAACTCCATGAGAAGTTCAGAGTTGGTGTGTGTGTAATCGAAGCCCTGCTCCAGCCCTTATACGGATCTCAGAGACGTGGAAGGCCCTGGAGAGGGATACATTCCAAAGGCCCACCAGAATCCAGCGGCGAGGTCAAAAGGAGAAAGTCTATGGTGCGCCATAACAGAGCGATCATCAATACAAGCAAAACGCTAAAGGAACTGACAACCAGGTCCAATGCAAAAAGCTAAATGCAACAGCCATCTAGAGCAAGAAACGGAATTATTACCACCTAGAGTACAACAATTTACGACCTATGCTTTGGAAAGGCAGCCCAAGCGCAAGCATGTGGCCTGTGCTTGTAGAAGTTACAGGTACCACCAGTGAATAGCAGCTGCCACCTGAACAACTTATATTCTCAACGGCGGTAGAAAAGAGCACAAAGTACGATGCAGCCGCTTTTCTGAAACCACCATTCGACACTGCCAAGAAACAGAATACCGGTGCCATGTGGACCACATAGATAAAGATGTTTGTTGACTTCACTGATGCCCTAGAAGAAGTACATGATAAGAAAATCATTAAGTATTTAAAGAACCTTGCAGGTGAAGGAGTAAAGCAGGCATTGAAGAAAATCCCGTAGACCGATGCAATATTATACAGTTAGATCAAGTAAGCCTTCAATACCAAGTTAAATCTGATGCTGAATGTGGACTATAAAAGGTAAATTTTCAATCAAGAGAGTCAGCAAGCTGGTGAAATGATGGATGAGTTTCTTAAAACACTTGATGTGCTCATCAAACACTGTAAGCTTAGTTAATTTAACGATGAAGAAGCCAAACGCCTGAGAGTCATCGATGGATGTCCGTTGGACTCTTTCAGAAGACGCGTGTTGACAGACGCTTAGTTTAGTCAAAATATCAATAGATGCAAGAGCAGAGGAAAGAGCAGAATGACAAGCTGTGATATGGAAGCTGGAACAGCGAAAAATGAATCGGCACTCGTCATGAAAAGCAAGTAAAAGCAACAAGCAGATGCATGTAAGTTGACGTCTTCAATGAAGGATAAGTTGGGTTTCCGTTGTGGGTTTGCATATTCCCACAAAGTTAATTGTCCAGCCATGGGACAGATGTCCGGGGGCTGCGGAAAAGAGAAGCACTTTATAACAGTTTGCAAAGTGAAAGAGAAACCAAGTGCTTCACAGCAAGAAGAGAATATAGAAGCCAGAAAGTTCCAGAAGCATTCTCCTCACGCCCACAAGGCCAAAAAGCAAAATCAGTTATGAAAAATGTAGAAACCAGATGGAGTTGATCATCATCAAGCTCATCCTGCAAAAGCTCTTCAACGTCATTATCGAGCGCCAGTGAAGAAGACGGATGTGCAATGATGATGTAAAATACAGGACTTCAAGAGCAAGATGGGTTGGCTGCTTGCAAGGAAGAACAAAAGATAGAGTTAAATGATCAAACAGAACTACCAAGTCCATTTGGACATAGTCCCACGATTACAATAAAAGTGAACGGTTGCCCCATAACCTTCATCATAGACAGTGGTTTGTTGATTAATATCATGCCAGTTGAGCAGTTTAGTAACCAGTCTCCTGTGCCATAGCTCAACCCGTCAAACATGAAGGTATACATGTGGTTTGCTTCTAAACCATATTGAAGTCAAGGATCATTCACAACAACAATGCAAAACAAAGCAGTGTACGTGGAAGCACAAACTAACGTACTTCAAGGACTTCATCCAGGGCATGCCTACTCAGTTTTGCCACTATTGGCGATTTTGGACTGATATCTCCTGACTACAATCTGCATAAAGTCTGAAATTTCTTGTTTCATAGTCTAGGAAGACTAAAAACAATAAAAATGTGACTTCACATTAACAAGGACATTCACCCTAAAACTCAGCAGCACCACAGAATCACCTTCTCATTTGAAAGAAACTGTTGAGAAAAAACTGAAAACACTGCTAAAGTATGACATAATTGTGCACTCCACCAGTGCTACACCATGGATTTCGCCCATAGTGGTGGTGCCTAAAAAAAGACCATGGAGGTGCTGTGTGCATGTGTGTTGATATGGGTCGCGCCAACAAAGCAATCGAGAGAGAAACACATCCTGGTCCATGTACAGAGGACATGATAATGTAACTGAACAGTGCCAGCATCTTCTCTCCTCTTGACCTAAACAAGGGATACCAACACCTTGAGCTGAAAGACAACAGCAGGCACATCACTACTTTTTCCACTCTTGTTTGTTTGTACACATATAAAAGATTGAGTTCTGGAGTGTTGTCAGCTACAGAAATATTTCAGGATTTTATAAGTCGAATAATTCAACCTATCACACATGTTTTTAACTAAAATGATGGCATAGTGGTATTTGGAGCAACCCAGGAACAACATAACAATGCTCACATACAGGTGTGCCAATTGCTTCCTGATGCAGGTCTCACTCTGAATGCAGTAAAGTGTATATTTCACAAGAACAAGCTTAAATTCTTTGGGCAAATATTCTCTGATGCAAGAATGACTCCTGACTCAGATAAAATTCGAGCTACTTGCTGCCAGCTACTTGCTCCAGACAAGATGTCACCATGCTACGATCCTTCTTGGGCATGGCCAGTTACTGCACAGCATTCATAATGACTTTGCTACAGCGAGTGCTCCATTTTAGTTACAATTTACAATTCAGTTAATTTCACAGAAAGGCAAGAAGAAAATGCAAAATGTAGATGGGATGCTAACAGGAAAATAGGACTGGCTGGCAGAACTTCTCTAATCACTGGCCAGTATGAAGACTACTTTAAGAATTTATCCCTGCTGAAAGAGAGAAAACTCATGACTCCTACTGGAAGAAGACTTACTCAAGGACTCCTGACTTCAGGTGGCACTGAGGGAATGAAACTGTTCTAGAAAGATCAAGTTGTTGGCCTCCTGCTTCAGGGACGCAAAAAGCAGAAGGATTCCTGAGGCTATGAGGGCCCATTTGGCCACAGAAAATGGGACCCTGCATGAGACCTGGTTGGACACACGCCTAGAGCCTGGAAGCCAGCTCTGAGGAGTTAGGGCCTGCAGGGCTGACAAGAAGAAACTTTCCCAGCAGATGGTGCTGAAGCTTGCCCTAGACTATTGCATACATGGTGGATAAAAAATAAAAAAGGTTTGTCCCAGTTGGAGCTTTTACAACTCTGAAAGTGGGTTCATCCGAACCTCACGTTCAAGGTGTTCAGCCTTGAGGAGCCTGGTACTGCTAGAGTTTCCAGCCTTGCCCTGCTGGAGGACTATGACTCCTGAAAAGTGACAAAGTCTGAAGGTAAACCTTTGGACAAGTGAGGCAGCAAATCTATCTAAAAGGAGAAGCACATCAGCAGCCACAAAATCCAGCTTTGTCGCATGCTGAGTAGTTGCCACCAAAACAAATGGTTTCAGTGGGAGCTCAACTACATAAAACTTCAAGCCATAATCTTGGACCTTGCTCTGCTGGAAGGTTTGGACATCCATTTCAGAGACTAAGGGCATTATTTAGAGTTTGGCAGATTGAATACATTGTATGTGGCAGAGATCCTGTCTGCTGTATTACAAGTCTCACAGGCTATAATACACATGTATTACAGTGAACAGGACATCTGACATGCGTGTGACGGAGCATTCTGTCCCCCAATCTCTTAGTAAAAAGAGGTAAAAACTAGGATCAGAATGACCCGCTTAGTGTATCTGATCTCTGCTCCATTACAGGTAGCTAGAAATTACCTATGCCCTGGTCATGTGAAAACAGTTTTGATTTTCTTTTAACTGTGCTTTGCGTTTTATAGATTTGTTTTAGCCTTAGGCTTTAAAAATTCATCTCTCTGATTACCCTTATCCTATTCATGATCTTGGCGTCTTTTTTTGCACATTAAACTGTTCTATAATCTTCTAAGTCACTTTGGTCATTTTATTGTCTTAGGTTATTTACTTTAAAATTGCTAGTACTGCTTGAACTTAACATGCATTGCTCTGGGGATTGACTGATGCTTGTGCTATAGCTACCAGGATCTTCCAATTGTATTTTGATTATTACGTTGGTAGAGGTTAAACCCTCCAGATTTAATAATCCAATTTATGACAGGTATTTAGTTACAAGTCCAAAGGTGTCCAATAAAAGCTAGACTTGTTTTGCCCTGTCTCTGTTGTTCATGTGATGTGACCTCAGAGGCACACCTCCTATAGACTGTGAACATGGGGTTCTTTTGTTTTAACAACCTCATTGTGATTAAGGAAGAAAGGCAGCCTTTTCTGAAATAGTTTTTATCTTAGTGATTTTGGATTTTGCAGCTCCGGTCTGTCTTGCTGCAAGGTAGCCAGCAGATTTTAACCAACCAACTACAGCTCCAAGGCATAGAATCTGTTTGCAAGCGCCAGAACACGCAGATCTTCATTGTAGGGCGAGTAAAGCGGCCTACAAACATTTTTACAGGTGTGGAAAGCAGACCCGCGTTTTTCAATAAATATGTATTGCTTATCAGGCTGTTCTTCAAACAGTTCTACATGCCTCCCCTTAGTTATTTTGTGCACCCATTCAACTATGTTTTAGGTGACTCACTTTCCAGAAGTTGCTAGGAATGGAAGAGAAGGATGGACGAGTGGATGCATCAGAAGGTAAAAGGATGGATGAAGTGGGTAAAAGAGTGGATGGAAGTATGGGTGGATGAAGGAATGAGTAGGTAAAAGGTTAGATGAGTGGGTAAAAGGATGGACAGGTGGGTGAAATGATGGATATGTCAAAGGATGGATGGATGAGTGGGTGAAATGATGGATTGGTGTGTAAAAGTATAGATGTGTGAAAGGATGGATGGATAAATGGGTGAAAGGATCAGTGGATAAGTGGTTTAAAAGGTGTGTGGATGGGAGGCTGGGTGAGTGGATGAGTGAGTGAAAGGATGTGTAGATGGGTGGATGAAAGGACGGCAGAGTAAATGGAAATCTGATAGGGTGGGTGAAAGGATGGCAAAATAATTGGAAAGCAGATAGAATGGATGGGTCGGTGGGTAAAATATAGCAGAGAAAATAAAAAAATTGAGAGGATGAAAAAATGGCAAAGTAAATAGAAATCTGAGAGGAAAGCTGGAAGGCATAGTAAATGCAAATTTGAGAGGAGAGATGGATTGCAAATCAAATAAAATACTGAAAGCTTAGCTGGATGGTAGGTGGATGAATGAATGGACAAAAGGAACAATTGATGGCTGAAAGGCTTTATTGATGGATTGGTAAGTCAGATGATGGATGTATGGGTTGATGGTTAGATGCATGACTAGATGATGGATGTTTGAACAGACGTATAGGTGGGATGGAATGTCCAATGGATGGATGAAATAATGAAAGACTGAACAATGGATAAAAGAATTAATGTATGACAGAATGTAAAGGTGATCTGGTGGACATCACCAGGTAGAAGGAGGGTGAAAGGATGATGAGATGCTTGGATGGATGTGACAAGGGAGCTCTTCTAGAGAAGTTCGGGCTCACTAGCATCGCATGCATGGTGTTGTATGCTTAGGACTAAAGGAGGGGGAGGTACTTTAATTTCCTGGCTACTCCCTTGGTTCAGTGGTTCAAAATGTGCATCAATAAACCTGTTAAGTCAAATACTATTACAGTGGAATTTAAGGTCCACAAATATATTTTGAGTGGCATGCCTATTATCCAAAGGGCAGAGTACAAATACGAAACGGGTCTTTGGCCAGGACAAAAATGGATTGTGTTTTGATCCACAGGACAGTGTGAATATTGATCAAAAATTACTTTCAGAAAGCGACATATGATCCTGTGGAAAACAAGTGAGTAAAACACACATATGTAAAGCATTTGATTTCTATGTTGTTAATTAAAACGAGGAAGCAACATCATTAATTCAAAAACTCCAAAAGCTGCTGCAGCAGGTACCTATTTTTAGACGCAGACATTACTCAATTGAAATTTCAGCAAGAAAAAAAAAACCACACAGAGCACGTGCTGTCTACCCATGTGAAGAAGGCCAAGATATGAAAACAAAATGTGCGATCTATAGAGGCGCCAGAAATAATTGAATATACAGGGGTTTAGTGAGCTATCTGAAAGTCAATCCTTTAAATTCGTCTATGCGGGGTGGTTCTCCCGCTTTTCCTAGCATGGCAAGCATCTGCGGCAATGATTAGGAAGCAATCCTCAACTTTCCACCTACTCCCTTCTCACCACACCCTCACAGGCGCGTCTACCTTAGTACCTCCCACTCCGCCTGACAATGGCACAATGAGAATGTTGTTAAGTCAATTGAAACAGGGTTATTTTTAGGGAGGCTACTGTTAATTCCAATTAGGCGTACATGACCTAAATTGTTAAAGCTGCACATCCTCTGCCTGCAGTCCAGGTGTGTTAGAGGAAAACAAGCGCATGATTTCACATCATCTTTGGGGCCTGTACTTTCACTACGAGCCGTGGAAGCGCTCCATGTCTACGGCACAACAAACACATTGGTCGGTGTGAAACAAGTAATTCACAGTAACAACATGTGGAGATATTCTATACCACAAGCCAAAAAGGCAAACGCTCAACACTGCCCGAAAGATTTCTTAATATCAGGCCACACAAAGTGCATTCGTGGACAGATCTAGAGGGAAGCTTTTAGGAGCATTTTAGTATGGACGAAGAAAGCAGGCCTCTTAAGCCCCCCACGGGCGCTTCACAAATAACATTTTCAGTAATTACCAAGCCCTGTACGGGTGTTGGTGCTGGAGTTATTTTAATATAATAATATGTAGGGTCCTTTCACAATCAGCATCAACATTTTTAGAAACAAACTAATTCAATGTGTAAGGAACTCCTTGAATATTTATGTACTACAGCACCCACTGACGATCATTATAAGGATATTGTGAGTCACCTAAGAGTTCCATGATCCTATGCAGGAACTAAGTTGAAGGCTGAGTAAGTAAGTACACTGATAAGGTAATGCACACGTGAACGCCACATGTAATATTCTTTTAATCTACTGCAGTAATTCATTCCTTGCAATACATGATCATACAACGGCTCTTCCATCAAACTGCTTAAATCCTTAGTGTTTTGCTTTCTTGTTCATTACAGACAAGAAGAATAAAAGTAGAGTCTGTAATGCAAAACTAAACACACAAAAAATCAGATAGTATTTTTGAATAAACGACATTAGGATAAGTTTAATGCAGGTCAGGTTAAAAACTGTGTGCGTAGAAACAACATTCCATCCTTCCTGCGATGATTTATAGTGTGGAAAACAATTGACATTTTGCCATAAATATGACCTTTCTGGTGAGAACTGCTCATTTAACAAAAAAAACTAAAATAGGGCAGAATAAAACCAGTGTTCCTATTTTCATTGTTTCAATTGCAGCAGTAATAATGCCGGTGACCTGCCCTTCAATCACAGTGCGGCCCACCTCAATCCACCCCTGCCCAATCCACCCCACCCCAATCCAAAACAATCTACCCTACTACAATCCAAAACAATTTGCCCCACTCCAATCCAAAACAATTTGCCCCACTCCAATCCAAAACAATCTGCCCCACTCCAAACTGCCAAATCCAATGCAAAACAATATGCCCACTCCAATCCACCGCACAGCAATCTGCCCCACCTCACCCCAAACCAATCTTCCCCACTCTATTCCATTTCACGCAACTGAAATCCACTCAAATCCATCCCACTCAAATCCACCCCACACCAATCCAGTCTAATCAAATCTATCCCACTCCACTTCACACCAATTCAATCCACCCCACGCCAATCCACCACAATCCACCCATATCCAGTCCAATCCACCCAACTCCAGTCCAATCCACTCCACTGATCCACCCACTCCAGACCAATCCACCCCACACCAATCAACCCGCTCCAATCCAGTTCAACACAATCCAGCCTCTGAAATCTATTTCACCTCATTGCAATCCAATCCACCCCACTCCACTCCAATACAATCCACCTCACACTCCAGTCCACCCCACGCCACTCCACCCCACCCCACTCCATCTAATCCAAGCCACTCTATCCAATCCACCCCACCACATCTAATCCGCAACACCCCATCTAATCCGCCACACCCCATCCAACCCGCCACACCCCATCCAACCCGCCACACCCCATCCAACCCGCCACACCCCATCCAACCCGCCACACCCCATCCAACCCGCCACACCCCATCCAACCCACCACACCCCATCCAACCCACCACACTCCATCCAACCCACCACACTCCATCCAACCCACCACACTCCATCCAACCCACCACACTCCATCCAACCCACCACACTCCATCCAATCCACCACACCCAATCCAATTATCCCACTTCATTCCATCCCACTCCATTCCACCCCAATCCAACACACAACACTCAACCCCAATCAAATGCATCCCACCCCAGTTCAGTCAACCCTACTCCAACCCATCCAGCCCATCCCAATTCAGTCCAATCCACTTCAATACAACCCAGTCAGATCCACACCACTCTAATCCACAACACTGTAGTCCAACCAACCCCACTCCAATCAAATGGATCCAATCCACCCCACTCCAAACCACCCCATGATAGAACGTGACCAGAGTGTGCATTCACAGGTCCGATTTGCTCTGGACTGTGCCTCAAAAGGACCACGTTCATCAGAGTGCACGGACAGCAGCTATCAATTTCATTGGTTTCAAGCGCTTCTCCAATTATGCTAAAAAAAGCAACTTAAGAGTAATTTGAATTTAAATCACTTACAACTAATATAATAAAGATACTTCATGCATCATTGGTTACTTTTTGATACCTTCACATCTGTAAAGGAACATACATTCAGGAGTCATCTCAATTATCAAAAAGAATAGAAATGTGCTCCTTCGAAACAGAAGAGGTGGTGATGTGGAACTCTGTCCTCCACTGACACTATGGATCATGGGATCCATTTTGAGCAAATGCGGCAAACTAGCATTCGCCGCAAAGCATTTCACTAAATACGCCCTTCAGTCAAGAGGGACTATTCAGTCACCATCCTCCTTCTGATGAAAAGTTTCATTTCATTCCCAGTGTTTTTCTAGCACATATCTGAAGCTACTTTTGGAGTTTAAAGCACCATTTGATATGGTTTTAATTTTTTTTGCGTAATTCCAACCTTAAGTTGTAGTTAATGCAGGTATCTGCAGAGTTGAGGTAAACGTCTACCAGCTGCCTCATCATGATTTTGAAGACTGAAGTCCATACAGGATTAAAAACGAAGTTGTAACCATAAAGCTCATTGTTGAAAGATAGTTATTCTGGCTTAAAAAGGACCGGCTTGGTCAACAGGTCAACGTCCTCCAGGGCGATTCTATCATTCCTACCACAAACTCCAGCAAATGAAACTGTGACAAGGGCAACATAAGTAATGTAAGCAAATCACAGCAGAAAAAAATGCATCATGAATGCATACTGTGGAGAATAAGTGTAAGTATTTGGATTATATGGTATGTGTTAGAAATGGGGTCATTGGTTGACAGTCAGGTTACCCCCTGTTAAAGCAAGGACCCTCACTCTAGTCAGGGTAAAAGAGAATCACCCTCAGCTAACCCCTGCTTACCCCCTTGGTAGCTTGGCAGAGCAGTAGGCTTAACTTCCGAGTGCTAGGTGTAAAGTATTTGTACCAACACACACAGTAACTTTATGAAAACACTACAAAATGACACAACACAGGTTTAGAAAAATTGGAAATATTTAGCTAAACAAAACAAGACCAAAGCAACAAAAATTCACAATACACAAGTCATGTTATCAATTAAAAAGCAAAAAGAGTCTTTATGTAGTTTAAAACATACACTAACACTGTTAGAGTGAAAATGTACCTTGGGTGCATCAAAAATAAACCTGCAGGGGCTTGAGATGCGT
The DNA here is from genome assembly GCF_031143425.1 of Pleurodeles waltl. Lineage (NCBI taxonomy): Eukaryota > Metazoa > Chordata > Amphibia > Caudata > Salamandridae > Pleurodeles > Pleurodeles waltl. The sequence continues at coordinate 982,432,369 of NC_090449.1, forward strand.
TGATTTCACTCATGAGCGAGACCTTGCGTTGTTTCTCCTTTCGTCGGGTCGGGCGCATCATTTCTTCTCTCCGCAGGCGAGCGATGCGTTGATCCAGTCAGCACTCTCGGGTCCGAGCAGGCCTTGCATTGTTTTTACACGCCCAGCGGTGTTTGCGTCGGACATTCAGCCGCACAATGATCCGAAAACCACGCAGCGCGGGTTGCGATCTCCCAGCCTCCGTCAGCGATGCTGTGCGTCGTTTCTCCAGCTCCGTGCGTCGATTCTTCGGTTGTGTTTCAGGCAAGCGTCGATTTTCAGCCACGGAACCTGCAGCGTGTCGATTTCCCAGCCGCAGAGCAGAGTTGCGTCGTCCTTTTCCCTGCACGGCGTTCTGCACATGGATTTCTTCCTCTTAGGCTGCCAGCTTCTCCTTTCAGGGTCCCAGGAACTGGATGGGCACCACAGGGCAGAGTAGGAGTCTCTCCAGAGACTCCAGGTGCTTGCAGAGAGAAGTCTTTGCTGTCCCTGAGACTTCAAACTACAGGAGGCAAGCTCTAAATCAAGCCCTTGGAGATCTTCACAAGATGGAAGGCAAACAAAGTCCAGTCTTTGCCCTCTTACTCTGGCAGAAGCAGCAACTGCAGGATAGCTCCACAAAACACAGTCATATCCAGGGTAGCTCTTCTTCCTCAGCTCTTCAGTTCCTCTCCAGGCAGAGGTTCCTCTTGGTTTCCAGAAGTGTTCTAAAGCCTGTGGTTTTGGGTGCCCTTTTTATACCCAATTTCTCCTTTGAAGTAGGCCTACTTCAAAGCAAAGTCTCTCTTGATTGTGAAATCCTGTCTTGCCCAGGCCAGACCAGGCCCCAGACACTCACCAGAAGGTTGGAGACTGCATTGTGTGAATGCAGGCACAGCTCTTTCAGATGTGAGTGACCACTCCTCCCCTCCCTCCTAGCACAGATAGCTCATCAGGAAATGCAGACTACACCCCAGCTCCCTTTGTGTCACTGTCTAGTGTGAGGTGCAACCAGCCCAAATGTCAAACTGACCCAGACAGGGAATCCACAAACAGGCAGAGTCACAGAAATGGTATAAGCAAGAAAATGCTCACTTTCTAGAAGTGGCATTTTCAAACACACAATCTTAAAATCAACTTTACTAAAAGATGCATTTTTAAATTGTGAGCTCAGAGACCCCAAACTCCACATGTCCATCTGCTCCCAAAGGGAATCTACACTTTAATCAGATTTAAAGGTAGCCCCCATGTTAACCCATGAGAGGGACTGGCCTTGCAACAGTGAAAAACTTTTTTTAGAATTTAGCAATATTTCACTGTCAGGACATATAAAACACATTACTATATGTCCTACCTTAACCATACACTGCACCCTGCCCTTGGGGCTACCTAGGGCCTACCTTAGGGGTGCCCTACATGTTAGAAAAGGGAAAGATTATGCCCGGCAAGTGGGTACACTTGCCACGTCGAATTTACAGTTAAAACTGCACACACAGACACTGCAGTGGCAGGTCTGAGACATGATTACAGAGCTACTTTGTAGGTGGCACAACCAGTGCTGCAGGCCCAGTAGTAGCATTTGATTTACAGGCCCTGGGCTCCTCTAGTGCACTTTACTAGGGACTTACTAGTAAATCAAATATGCCAATCATGGATAAACCAATTCACCACACAATTTACACAGAGAGCATATGCACTTTAGCATTGGTTAGCAGTGGTAAAGTGTTCAGAGTTCAAAAGCCAACAGCAACAGGTCAGAAAAAAATAGGAGGCAGGAGGCAAAAAGATTTGGGATGACCCTGCATAAGGAAAAAAAAAGTCCAACAGTATGGATGTGGGTTTTTACCGTGGAATACACTTACAAAACTTGTCTTGGGTCCAGTCAGCATCACATGTACAACCTTAAGCTTAACCCTGAGTAGCTATGGCTGTCGAGCAACAAGGCTCGCACAAAGGAACTTAGTAAAGTATTTAACAGTACTAAACAGCAGAATAAGAAAGTCATGCACCACAAATGAAAGAGGATACCAATTTATAAAAATAGATTACATTTTTATGACTTGTTAGAGACCTTGGTAAGCCAAATCCACTGGAGTGTTCGAGAGATACCGATTTTTAAAGGCATTATGCCTTTTAATCCACTCACAAACAAGCATAAGTTAACAAAAAGTTTGGAAACTTTCAAAGGTTTGTAAAAGTTAGATCAGCCAAATCTGACAGGGCGGAGGTCTAGGCGGCCAGTAAGAATAAGTAAAGCATTTTCCAGTCCAGTTCCAGCCTTTAGGAAATGACCGTCATAGACGACAATAAAGTGGTCCTGATGATGGGGAATAGAAGGTGAAAAGATGCTCAAGGATGCTCCCGTTGCTGCGAGGTCAACAGGGGTGTCTTTGTGACGATTCCTTAGTCCATGGGTGATGCAGGCAACTTTGGCCACAGAGGTCAGGGTCCCTTGAAGTCCTCTCTGAGATAATAGGAGTACAGCTGCTGCTGCGCAACTGATCTGGGGGCACAGTGTTTGGTGGGAAACCCTTTGGTGGAAGCTGGTGTCCTCTTGGGTGACAAATCTGGACTCTGGTAGCTCTCCCAGATCTGGCTGACTCTGGTGCAACTTTTGGCTGTTGAGGATTGGCCTCTTGGGGCACCCAGCGGCTGGTGGGTGCAGATCTTCTTCAGTTTCGATGACCCTGGTGCTTTTCCAGGAGCAAAGCTGACTGACCATTGGAGTTACAGCTTTGATCCGGGGCTACGGATCAACTTTCCCTGAGCCAGAACCTTCAGGCATAGTTCAAACTTTATTAGTCCAAAGTGCAGTAGGTGCAGTCCTTCCAATGGTGCAGCCACTCTTTGTGCAGTTTCAATGGCAACAGGTCAGTCCTTCTTCAGTCCTCGTTCCAAATCCAGCATGTACTGAGGTTCAGGGTGCAAGGGGTGTCACATTTGTCCCAGGAAAGTGTCCTGAAAGGACCACCTGGTCACTAGCCAATAGGCTACCAGGTCCCCTTCCTTTGGGTGACAAATTACCGGCAAAGGGTGGCTTGTGGCATTCTTATGGTGTGCTATTCTAGCCACCCTCGAGATGTCTGAACCTTCCCTCGACTGTGAGGAGCTTAACAGCCAACCCTAAATGTGTAGCTATATGGGGGGCTACTCGCCCAGAGGAAAACCAGTTTGGGCACTGGTCTTCCCACTTTAGTACTGTCTCCAGCCTGTCTATGTAAACAAAGGGGAGCTTCTCAGGAGTGTTATGGCCATTTGCCCACCAAAGGTGGCTTCCCCTTTGAAGGTCACCTTTTTGGCTAACACCCTGAGTGGCTTCCTGCTAAGGGGAGGTAACACTTCCCCCTCTTGCAGGCTGATATTGGTCCTGAGCCTGGGAGTTGTAAATTCTACTCCCCAAGCGGGCCGAAAGCTGCTTGCCCTTGTAAGGCCACTGGACCAGCTGGGTCACAGAGTGGCAACTTTCTAAAAGTTGCATTACTTTAACAGTGACATTAAATTCGACCTGGGCATTAATTTGATACCTTGCAGTTCCCAGATAGGTAGTACCATTCAAAAGTTAGCCAGGTTGGTGTGCCAGACAGTAACTCTGTAATAGGCAATAGGGCTGCTAACTTTTCCACAGCAAAACCACAATTTGGGAAGTGTTGCTGTAAGACATATGAAAAATATAGGTGTCACTTAATAGTATACAGCTCCATGCCATAAAGTACTATAGGCCTTCCTTAGGGGAGACTTATATAAACGGTTAAGGAAAGGGTTGGCTTTGACATTGGTTTGAATGGTAAAGTCGAACTAGCTGTGTAAACACTGTCCTTCCAGTCTGCAGTGGCAGGCTGTGAACCATTTTGTACTTTGTCACACATAGAGTGGCACAACCAGTGCTGAAGACTCGGGTGGACAGTCCATCTTACATGCCCTTAATACTCTGGGTACCATATAAAACGGACTTAAAAGTAAGTCAGGACTTGCCAATTGGGCATAGCCAATTCGACAGACAATTTGAAAGGGGCTAGAACACTGGCACTGAGTTCTGGTTAGCAGGCATCAGTGCACTCTCAGAGTCGAAAAACCAGCAGCTAGTAGTCCAAATGTGGGCAAAAAGTTGGGGGTGAACCTGCAAAAAGTCTGCTTCCTCACAATACGCATAAGGGAGGGGCAACAAACACATACAAATGTGCACACAAGCATACACACTCCCCCATCATGAATGGATAAATGCAGACTGATGGGGGCCAACAATCTGGTTTCATTTGACCTAATAATATGAATTGTTGAGAATGTGGGGTCTCAAAATTCACGTAAATCAAATGGTTTTAGACAACTGGGCTGCAAAATCAAATGCAATAAATGCAGACTTTGATTGAAAATATATATTCTCAGTTTACTTTTAATGTGCCACAAATGTGTGAAAACACTCAAAGAACAGCTACAAATTAATGTACACCAAGTGACTACTAAACAAGCATTTGCAATGCAATGGGTCTGGCATTTGCTTGAGCTATTAGCGTAAACTCCTAACCGGACTTTTCTTGCCTCCTAAATTGAAAATGAAAAGTAAAACAGTTTCGCATAAGCGAGCCGCTTCAAAGTACCACAGCATGACCGTGAAGGAGAAACACAAAAAGAAAAAGAAGTTCGCTCGCAGTCAAACATATCCGCAAAAGCCATGTCACATGTCACAGGGTTGATGTCCAAAGTGGTAACCAAACTGTCCCAAGGAGGGACAAACGTAAAGCATTTACCAATAACAAATTATTTTTGAAGGGCAAGCCCATGAATGAGCGATAGTGATGGGCGCGAGGTGGAAGTGGTTATAAGCCCAAATAGATAACACATCGGAAAAACAGCACTTGCGCGCTGCTATGCTCAACCTAAAAATGTATGCTCTGGGAGTCAAAACAGTAAAAAAAAAAAGGTGGGGGAGTAACAACAGGACCAAAACTGACACAACCCAAATTTAAACTAAACCAGAAACACATTGGGTCGGATTCATAAACGTAGCTTATACTTTTGAGTAATTTTACATTTTGTAGTAAGCTTTCTTCTTTCGGTACTCACAAACGGAGAGTCTAAACTTACAATAGAAGTGAAAGCTGCATGTTTCCACTCTCATTGTAGTGCAACTGGCTTACTCTTGTGTGTCTGAAACCCCTCCCTGTCTGTCCCTAAGACCCGCTTACTCTTCCCTTCAATAGTAAGCCTGATCCTTTTCCCAAGCACCCCCTTGTGTCCCACCCACATTTACTACTGAAATCCATAGTTACATCTTGAGAGACTCCACAGTCGGGGAGGAGAACTATGGACATTTAAGGATAAGCACAAAGTACATTTTGAAGTGCGCCGTGTAGTAATCCAAAAGTACTACATAGTGCAGTTTGTGCATTCTGATTATGTTAAAAATATTTGGAGTGAGCAGGGGCACCTTAAGTATTCAAATAAGACTTCCTCTGGGTTTGAAAGACACTAGGGACACTGCTGCAGCGAACTCCCTCTTGAAGATTAAAGGCACTAGGGACTCAACTACCATAAACCCCTTCTTGCTTTGGGTGAAAACATCACCCCTGTGAATGCAGGAGTATTAATCCACTTGAACGTGTGAAGGGAATTATAAAATGACTAACTTAAATACATGCAGCACTTTGCACTAAACCACCAAGCCATTTCATATCAGCTGCAACCAGTCACCTACAGATTAAATATCAACACATGCAGCCGGTACTGCCACAGTGATAATTGTGAGGGACTTGTCTTATTGACTCCCTCTCGATAGCCATTATTCCCTAAAAGGTTCCTCAAGCAGGCCCCGCCCCCTCCCACTACTCTCACTCCTCCTCCTCCTCTTCCTCTTTCTCCTCCTCCTGCTCCTCCTCCCAGGGCTCACAGCCAAAATCTCAGCTTGGCGCACTAATGATGCCAATTCACCCAGGGCCCTGCATAAATATTCACGATTAATTACAGATGCTCACATCAGCTACCATATTGTGTATGGGGTGCAACGTGACTGGGATGTAATAGGTATAAGAGTCCATACTGGGAGATGCTACAACGGTACAGAACCGGAAGCAGCATCTGCTGGCCAATGACAAAGGAGGAAAAAGAGGAGCCTTGAAGTACAAATGATCTTGCATAAATATCCTTTGAAAACAGCCTTGTTTCAATGAAGAAAGAAGTGAAACGATTGTATTTCCATTCATAGATCTGCCTCACCAGCTTCACCCACCCCATGCCCTTGTATTCTTGGGCGAAACCATTTTACAAAAAGTGCAGGAGGTTATGCGCTCTGCAGACAATCATAACAAAGATTTCTTTAATACAGCAATAAGACACAGCCCTGTTTCTTAAGTAATGCCATTAGGGCATCATTCTTTTCCTCTGTTTCTTTAGTCGACAGTCTGTTGAGATGTTTAAAAGCACGTAGTATGTTTTGCTACGTTTAGCAAAACAGCATATTTGCAGGACAAATCACTTTAAAGTAATGGTACTCCACCAAATGTAGTTTACAAACAACTTCCAAGAAACCTAAATGAAGTGCAAATATAGATAAAGGCCTCGGTACACCGCACAATTAAGGACGATTAAGATTCTAAAACTGCAGAATGTTCATGGAATTAAAATAAATACGCAGGAGGGGCATCTATCCATATTCTCCTCATCCTACCTCGTGGAATCCTCCCTGTTCCTTGGCACGTGGGGCAGGTGACGCTGTCTCTTCCGGTAAACTCCACATAGGGAAACTGAGACACATCTCCGTGCCTTCCGTCCTCGTGGGAGTCAGACGCAACCAGTCCATTGCGGTCAGAGGTGCCATTCGGAGTATATCCATCGTACGCGTCCTCCTTGGATAGGCGTGGAGAGAGGTGAGAGAAAGGCTTCCCCATGGCTGAAGCTAAAAAAGAAAGAGAAAAACGGTCTATGAATAAATAAATAAAAAAAAACACCGAATTGAACTAACACAAGATTAGGGATACTGAAATCAAAAATGAAGCATCATAATTTATCACTTGACCGATGTGACCCCAATACTTTAGATTTACTGTATCAAACTACAGTGCTCTAAACTGCAATATAAATAATTAAACAACAATAGACAATAGCCATTTTATCTTCAGTCCCCTCTAAGGACCAATGTTCAAAACTGTTCACAATTCTCTGCATGGATGGAAATGTCCAACCTGAAGAAGTGCCTGGAGTGATTTTCGTGCCCTCAATTGGAAGCGTGGACGTCATTTAAAGGTCGCGGCTGCAACGCCTGATTTGTCCCCTGCAAACCCTGGTGCTGCCTTTACGAACCTGACCTAAGAGGTGGCCTTATTAGTGCCAAGATCACAGGGAAAGCTTCCACTAAAGAGCAGCGGGGCTTCATAGTTCTTGTTTTCTGCCCATTGGTTGAATTAAAATAGGTCACTTCAACCACCCTGGCCATTTTGGTAGCTCGACATCCATGTATGCAAGGCTCTTAGGTATTTTAAAAACCCAAACCATGAACTTGCAGAAATATCTGCCTATTTAGGCAAAGGTCTGTGAAGGGGGCACATTGGTCTGTTCCATTTTCCACTCCGCATCTACAGTTTTTTTCAGCTACATTAAGGTAAGTTCTTCGATTCCAGATGACCGAAAGCAGCTGATATTCATCTTACAAAATGAGCAACTCTTTTGATGTAAGCATTTTAATAAAAGACACTTTGATCCTTGGTCTCATTAAACTGTTTTGGCTTTCAGTACCCCACAACAGCAAGTTATGAATGAGGTGCAAATTAACAGGAAATCTGAAACTCGACAAGACAGGCTAGGGTTATTATTTTGGGTCCCACTCACCTAGTGTGGGGACCCAGAAATGATGTAGACGAGCACGTCCTGCTGAACGTTTTGGTGGTGGTCCCATTGTCCTAGGACTACCACAGGCTGGAGTTATGAGCAAAAATGTTTTGTCAAAGTAATGCTCTGCAAATCATAATGGGGCGAGTTTCCCCGAATGCAGTGAATATTTTAGTATTGTCTCTCCCACTGTGCCGGGAGAGCCGCTTTCGCTTTGAGGAGTTCTGTTTTATGTAAAGCATTTACCAATTTCTAGTAGTTTAAGGGGAGAGCCACAAAAAAATGACTCCGATTAGGAAACAGTGAACAATGTGACCAGCGCTTTATTAACGCCGATCGAGTTCACACTGTTGTGCCTGTTCGCAATGTGAGCGCCATGGCTGCCACGCAGCAGGAAGGGGAGAGACGAGAAAAAGCAAATAGTTCACCCATGCTCAAGTATATCAGCAATCATGCAATAATCCATGTTACAGGGGCAGTCTGCAAGGTGGGAAAAAAACAACCTCAAGGCGGGACAAACATAAAGCGTTTACCAATGACATCAAGTGATTTTTGAATAGCAAGCCCATGAACGAATGGAAGTGATGGGCATGAAGTGGGTATAGTTAAAAACCCACAACACTTACAAGAGGTCAAAGCGATTGAGCATTTGACCTAAAAATCAGTGCTAGCCTGGGATGCAAGCAATGGAGTTTCTCTTCCTCTTTCAAGGGATGAGGCAGAGTAAAAAAAGTTAGAAGAGTGATGGCTTGTCCAACGTAAAAAGGTGTCACCCGTGGGATTAACACTGCTCCAACCTGTAACACCAGTTTTTCCCACACAAAAAAAGTTGGTATAGCTGGAATGACAGGACCTGAAGCTCATTCACAAAGCATGCTAAAATTATTTCAATGAGAAATCCCTTTTTCAGTGTGAGAAGGTGCAATGGACAAATGTGTATTGGCCCAACTTGGCATTACAAAGAGCTTTGGTGGCAATATTTTGCCAACGTTCTAAAAAAATGCATCACAGTGGGTGATTTAATCAAGGATGGGTGGTCCAGTAATTGTGAAAAGGCCGAAAGGTCCAACCAGTAACCTTTAACAGTGCCCAAAGCAAGATCCTGCTAGACCAAAGATGGAACAAACTGTAGTACATTTGGAAGTCTGTCCCGCAAAAGGTCCAACTGGCAGGTGCCATACCAAGCCCCAAATGTATCCCAGCATACACTGATTTCCCCAGACAGGAATCTGGCTACCAGGATTACATCAATGATAAAAGGGAGGAAGGTCATAGATCAACTACCACTGAGCAGACCTTCATGCAACAACCTGCCCTGCTGCTGCAGCAGGCCTAGACATTCTGAGTATTATACTCTTCTGGTCAATACAGAGCCACTAGGATGAGATGGGCCCAGTTGTTCCTGATCTTCTTCAGAGATTTGACCAGGAGAAGTAGTGCCTGGAAGGCATTCAGGAGTCTGTGCTCCACTTTGGGCTAACTGCAAGTCCACGGGAGAGCCTTCTTGGGAAACTACAGCATGCAAAAGTGTTGACACTGTGCATTTACAGTGGTGACAGTAAGATCGAACCAGGGTTCTCCCCACTGTGGAAGACACTGCGCTCCACCACCAAGTGTAACAGTCATTAGTGATCACACTAGGGTATATCCGCAATTTGTGTTTCACTTGAATTGACACCTGTGCTCATCCGCCCTGGTTAGGTGGTGTGCCATTAAGGATAAGCCCTCATAGCTCAGCCAGTTCCAAAGGTGCAGATCATCCTGGCACAAGACAAGACCCCACCCTCCTTGATGATGCAGTACCACATGGCAGTGGTGTTGTTCATGAGAGAAAGCCTACCCTTGATTGTCACGAGGAAGACATTTAATGCCAAGAGAATCATCTACAGCTCCAACATATTTACGTGCAGATGGGACTCCACCGGAAACCAGAATCCTCTCAACTTCACCTCTCCCAGATGGCCTCCACAACCCAGCAGTGATGCACCTGTCACCACTGTCAATTCCAGGTGGAGAACAGAAAAGAATCTGCCGCAGTCCAACTGTGGTTGAGAACCACCACTATAAATCTTTTGCTGTCTCCTCAGACACATGGATGGAATCCATCAAGGTCCCCTGGTGCTAGGCCTACTGAGACTTCAGATGTCATTGCAGATCCTGCAAAGGCCATTGGGTATGGGTACAAACACGATTCAGGAGACAAGCTGGCCAAGAAGCCTCAGAGACATCCTCATTAAGATTCAGGACAGAGGATGAAACATCAAGATAACCTCAAGGATGTAATCTGTAACTTACTTAGTGAGCCTGCCTTTAATAGTTAGTCATCAAGGTTATTGAGAACTAGTACCCCCAAACTCTGAAGATGGGCAGAGACAACCATCACCTTTGAGAACATGAGAGGGGCACTGATGAGCCCGAAAGGGAGCACTGAAAACTTAAAATGCTTGTGGTCCACCTTGAAAACAGAGGCTGGGATGGTGTGGGATGTAAAAGTAGGTGTGCTGCAGGTGCAATACCACCATCCAGTCTCTCAGATCCAGGGCTGAAATAACTTGGGTCAGTGAGAGCATCTTGAATTTAATTGCCTCGCCACTGTCTGCTGGCCCTAACGCCCAGACCTCGAAAGGCTGGGAGGCCTGCAGTGTGGGTGGCAGGGCCTGATGCTGCTAAGATGTCAAGCCCAAGGCATGTCTCCAAAAAAGGGAGAAACTGACAGGGGGAATGCCAGACAGGTCCAAAAGAGCATAAGAAGCATGACGAGGCTCTGCTCTTCTTAAAATGCTCCATGGTCGGGTCCACCTTCTCGCTAAACAGGCAGGTAACATCGTAGGGCACATCCATTACGGACATGTGGCTGTCCCCTGAGAATCCTTTGGATTTTATCCATGCATGGTGCAGGAGCAACACACTTGGCCCAACAGTCTGTCTTGAACTATTTGTGGTGCCCAGACCCTAGCATATAACATATATGGCCGCATCCCAGCAATCTTAAATAGTTTGGATGAATGAAACCTGCAAGTCTTCCGGCACTATAGGTAAGATCTCACCATCCATGTCCCAAAGTATGTGGGTGTGGGATCCAAGAAGATAGCTGGTGATGACTGATTGCAAACAAATTCTGGCTGAGGAGAACATTCTTTTGCCAAATGCTTTCATGTGTTTGGATTCCCTGTCAGGAGCTTTCAGAAAGGAATTTTGATGGACTCTGATGATGGACGCCAGTACCACCAAACTTTCAAAGCATGGGTGGCGAGTTAAAAAGTCATGGTCACCTTGAGCTTGTCTATGGTGGTGGAAGACCTGTCAATAGATCTGATTGATAGGACAGAATTGTGCTCCAATGTATCCATGGGAGCCTTGTTGAAGGGCTTAAGAGGTCTCATCAGTGCCTGGCCAGACGGCAGGACCTAATTGAGGGATGAGGATAACGTAGTGGGGAGGTGGAGGTCAAGCACTTTAGCAGCTCTCTGGATCACAGTGACAGAAGATGTACTTTCTTCTGTAGCTGGTCCACGGGAAGACACCAACCCAGTATCAGGTGAAGTATTTAATTAACTGAAATCCTGTAGATCCATGTACCAATCTGCTTCATCATAAGGAGGCAAACTGTTCCCCTGTTGTCGCCATATGGCTGGTTCTGGTTAAAGCCAGGTTAAAACGGTGGTGAATGGTATGAGGAATAGTGAACTTAGAGGAATACTGCCTGAGTCTCGGGGATTGAGAATTGGCTGCAAGACATCAGAATCTGAGCACAGCCTTGGTTGAAATTAATTAAGCTTGGAGTCAAAGACTAAAAAGGGTGGCAGCTCCTCTTCATTGGCAGCAGTGCGAGCATCAATGTCTGTAGGACTGGTGCATAGTTTGGCATAAAGGCTGGTACAGAACTCGAGCAGGTTCAAGAGGCACAGACAGCACTGAGGGGGGACTCACTGGCAGTAAACCAACTAGAGGCTCCTGTTGACTGCTAAGGCCCAAAACCAGATCAGAGGGAGCCAGAAGCATGCCAAAGATGCACAGCCTTGCCTCTAAAAAGGCTTTGACGTGCTGTAATGTTGCCAACAGACTCAGAAATCTCAGAGTGCATATTGGGACCAAAGATGTAATCGGCTGCTCAGTGGAATGGGAGCAAGACCTGGAAGCACAGTAACACCATCATGCATTCTCTGGAGAATGATGGTAGCGGAAAAAGGCTGAGACCAACGTGGGCTTCTTACGTTTCTTTTCAGACCTACTCAAAGACTTCTACTGAGATGATGATTTGTTGCATGAATTACTTCAAGAGCTGAAGTGAGTCCACAATCTCAACTTCAATGTGGAGCTTGTGGTGTTTTGCCACATAGAGCTTTCCATTCATGAATGTCCTTGGAATTCATATGGTCGCAGTCGCTGCTGACTTTTGAGTTGAGTGAGGAACTCAGACACCAGAGACACACCATATGGATCAGTCACCTATGTCTGTTTGATACTGTGACTGCAAGGCTTAAACTGTGTAGTCTTAGGGGGTGACATGTCTTCTTGTACAATGGAAATTTTTTCTAAAGAAAATAATAACACTTCAGGGAGTGAAGAATAAAAGAGGAGAGGATCTCAAGATTCACATCTGAAGATGCAGAAAGAAAGGAAGTGACATCAGCATGCATGGGTGGTGCTTAAAAGCAGCTACGTTTGTCACTTCTGAAACAGAATGATGCCAGTACAAAGCCCAATAATTCCACCTATCGGTTCAAAGAAGCACAGCATTTGAGTTTCTGCATCCAGTTTGGGATATGGGGATATTCACAAATGTGAAGAACCTACAGTTAGAAGAATCTATTAGAAGGAACAACCTAGTCAGTACATGGATGGGATTATGTAGCCCTTTATCTGGAATGACAATCTAACAAGAATTCTAACAGTTAAAAACTTGTCCAGCAACATCTTTATATCAGAACTACAAGTGCCATAGTAAGGGATTGTTCACAAAGTCAGGAGACTTCCGTGGTGGGTTTACACTTTATTTAGTGCTCTATAACATTACATTGATCTTTAAAGTAAAATCTCCAATGAAAAGCAGAAGGGGGCATCTATTTCAGAGGAAAGGTAGATTTACCATCTCCCAAAAATGAAGACTGCACCATCCTCCCTAAAAACAAACACTGGCAAAGCCCTTAAAATGTCTGGCTTATAATGATCTACTATAAACAAGACCTATTGACTTACGCAAGGTTGTTCTCATTGTGCGTTTGGCACTTTTGATGTTTTTCAGCTGGCACTTGAGGAGGCTGCTGTACAGCACAATGAGCTAGCCCATCTTGACATTGCCTAACTTACAAATTACTTCAGTGTGGAGGTGGAGTAAGTGAAAAGACATCTCCCCTGTGTGGACCCGCCAGTAAAAGTACATTTTTAGGAAACATTTCATTTTGAGAGTACTTGCTAAGGTTACCTTATGCTACAGATATTTGCATGGTGATTCATCACGTTTTAACACACGAGGCAGGAAGTACCTGAAGCACAGTCTGAAGAGATGGACATGATGAATATCAGGCACACTGGAGGACACTTTAGATCATTTCGTTTTCATTTAGGAGCGAGGGAAACATCTGGGATTAATGTTAATAATTTTACTTGTGCTACGTGCTCGAGTCAAAGTTGCCAAATGGCTCAGTGAACTGACGCATGTGGCCAAAAGGGCATCAGTTCAAATCCTGACAATGAAAACCCACAGCTTCCATCCTTCTGAGGTCGGTAATCACAGTACCATTAAAATTGATAATGAGACGTTACCATACACAATAATGCAAAGATTAAATATATCATCATATTGGTATTGCATAGAGAAAGAATGGATATGGATAAGGTAGTTTGCCAGTGCTGTTCTTGTCATTTCTTTGGACAAAGTTTCCCACTGAACTAAAGATAGCACTCAAGAGTCTGTGGACAACAAAACTTTTTCTGAGACAGACCATGAAAAAATGCATGTGGGAATACCCCCTTCGCCCACCCTTGAAGAACTCCTACTGGGAGACAAAGGAGCTCCAGTTAACAGCAGGGGAATGCAGACCCGCTGGCTATTCACATGTAGGCTGTTATTCTGCTGTAGAAGGCACATTGCACCGGCACTTCTAGAATAAGCATTTTGAATGCAATGGGTCTTGCGTTTGCTCGATTTACAGCTATTAGCGTTTTAAACTCCTAGCCGGATTTTTCTTGCCACATAATCTGAAAAGTAAAACAGTTTCACATAACTGAGCCAGACACACAAAAGGAAACAGAAGTTCGCTCGCAGTAAAACATATTGGCAAAAGTGCAATTATCCATGTAACAGGCAAAAGTGAGTTTATCCATGTAACAGGGTCGATGTCATGCAAAGCGCTCGATTACTGCCCAGGGAGATGGCACTGGCGATTAATCTTTTTTATTTTTTTTTAAAAGGAGTCCAGAAACCATACGGAAAACATTGCGCCTTGTATTTTTTCAGTAGTTGGCCGGTGCGTTCGAGGAGGGCTAAACACCGGAAACGGCATGACGTGTGCATGCCTTTCAGTAATGAAATAAAGCGAATTTTAAAAGGCAAGCCCATGAACCAACCAAACAGATGGGCATGACATGGGCGTGGTTAAAAGTCCATAGAGAGATGACACCAGGGACAGAGCGCTTTGCAGGCTCGACCCAAAAAGTTGTGAATATTGCGTGCCAGAGAAATTGTATTTGAATGTGCTTTTGTTCTGAAGTAATCACAATTCAAACCATTTGTTCAAGCTTATGGCTTAGGATGGCATAATGGTAGAAGGAAGCAAGGCCAGAAGACACACACTCATGTTTGACATTAGTAACTCACATCAAACTTACCAGCACTGGCTACCCAGAGAAGAGATATCCAAATAAATGAAAGCACACGCTGGCAGGGTTGCAAGAGGCAAAATAGATGGAGGGCAAGTGTGGAGCAGTGCAGACAAAAGATAAAAAATAAAATAAAATAAAATAAAATGAAAAAGTGCTGTTACATGGCCAGCGCTGGCCACATCACAGCACTTTTTTTGTATTGCAGGGTGGGAGCCAACATGAAGGTGGGGTGGGCGTCATGGATAGAAGGAAGGGGAGCAGGAGGCAACACAGAGAGAGGGAGGCTGTGCGGCAGAGGCTAAGAGCAAGCAGAGGAACAACAAAGTAAGGGAGAGGGTAGGAGCAAGCAGACGGACAGTGGAGGGAAGTTCTTGGGGGCAAGCAGATGGACAAAGAAAATAGAAGGGGTGAGAAGACTGACAGTGGAAGTGGGTGGGAGGAATATGGAGGAGGGAGAAGTACACGAGGGCGACAGCTGAAAAACAAGCATTCTTGTACAGTGCTTTAAAACTGTGAGAAAAGTAGCATAAAAAAAAATAAAAAAAATAAAAAAAAAGACCAGTGGAGGGACACAAGTAATGCATCTATGCTCTAGGGGAGGAACAAACAGACAAAAGGGGAATAAAGCATGTGGCAGTAGACCAATAAGAAGCAAGCAAATGAGAGTGACGATAAATACAACCAGTGGTAAACTATGGGCATAACTACCAACAGGGATAGACTACGGGCTAATCCGGAAACCATACGAAACTTTAAGAGTGACTGCACAATGCACAGACAACAGTTGTAGAAATCTTGGAGTTTATGATGAAATAGGGGAATACCCGCTCTTCTGTCCAAGCTATGTGCAAACAATGTGCCCTCTGCATCGAGCAACAGGAATTCTACACACCTGGACAAGTAGAGTTTTAGAACAATTCTACACCTATGTGCAGTCATGAACCAAGTCAAAATTTGACTAAACGAAGTGAATTACAACAAAGGCAGCAAAGGTACAAAAACATGTTAATATACGGTATGGCCGACAGCATGTAAGTATCGTAGATATTATTTAATTATGATAACATGAAAATATAAACCATATTAAGAATATCTCATACTCCTTAAAAGTAAAAAAAGTTTAGCATATTTTAACAGTACTTGCAGTCTACGTATCACCCAACTAAGGATAAATATTATTTTTTGATCAACCTGGCACATTGTGAGGCAAAGGTTCTTAATCTGTGGTCCTTCGATCCCAGGGATTTGCAGCACCTCCCAAGGGGGTCCAAAGACTCATCTGAACTCTAACCCTTATTTTCTGTCAATAATCAAATTCATTTTGAGCTAAAATAATTGTGTAAATAGAATTCCTCTTATGAGGGTAATAGTTTCATTAAGTAACAGTAATTCTTGAAGTCTAGTTTACTGCCACCCCCAATGTATTAGTTATATGTTATAGACTATATGTTTTGCAATCAAGTATTTCAAATTGGCAGGCCCTTTCAGACTCCAAGCACCTACAATTTTTGTATTGGAAAACGGACACGCCTTCAATTTTCAGCAGAGCTGAAATATTCAAGAGCACCACTTACCAGAAGTACATGATCCCCTAGATTGCATGCTATCACTGTCACAGTGTTTGTGACGTTTGACATAGAGACCTTGCATGGTCTCCAGCTTTATTCATACTGAGCTCAATGTCAATCCACTTACTACTTCTATCCTACCACTTCTGCTGGGAGCTCTAACGTCACATGATTACGTAGTTATTTGTGAATACAAACTGGGTCTTATATCAGTGTGTCGTTACTCTCATATTTTAAATATGCATCATAAAGTACATGTGCTGAGATCAACCAGGGTGTACTTGTTTGCACATAGTTTTGTATATTATTGTGGAAATACAAACTGCAGAAATGACTTGGGGATCCCTGATTTCCAGTTGTGATACAATAGTATCTGAAAAAATCAAAAAGTTAAAGACTACTGTTCCAAGGTATTTTTGCAAGAGCACAACTAATCTGTGTAAAGGGCATTCACACAGCTCATGCAGCAATGTTTCTCTTTGCTACACATCCACAACAAAAATTGTAAATCAATTAAGTAGCCTAAATAAACTTTTTTCAGGGCTATAAGAATAAATTGCAGTGGTGGATGATATGAGGCAATGTTGACTTAAGTGCAAAAGCAAGGCACATTTTACAGTATAATAATATGCCACTAAGGGCAATTTATGCAAAGTGTTTTATTATTATCTGGGTATTTTGACAGTTATATATTAGAAATATCAATGTTACAAAACATCTACATTTTTAGAAAAAAAAACACCAAGCACATTGACTGGCTTCTTTCAACTTGCAACGTCATAAAAAGTAATAACTTTATTTGCGACGAAACACAGCAGCGCTATATTATTACAAATGAACTTCCAATTTTTGACACTAAAATACATTGCGTAAAACATATATAATGTTGCACACGCAGCAAAAAACAACCATGCGCGCTGCTGCTACTAATTGGAGGTTGATTCATTAGACACTCCCAGCTATTTTTAAAACCGGTCTAGTGTCGAGTTTTCCCTGTTTTCCCTGTTTTCAGATTGCCTATACAGTTTATTGTGGCACCTTTTCACTTTAAGAAACAAACAGCACTGCAAAACAGTATATATATATATATATATATATATATATATATATATACACACACACACACACACTCAATTATACACTATCGACGCAGCTGTACCTTCAGAATGTACCCAATTCATTCATAACGGGTGTGATATGTCCGATTCCTTAATCTCACAAGTTTTCCATGCAAAAAACGATAAACAAGCACTGACAAAGCCAATACATCTTACTTTCATACACCAACGTATGTAAATACAGGCATTCACAAATGCTGTTCATCATATTAAAGCCTACCTTAATGGCGCTGGCAAGGAAAGGGGGGATAGTAAAAAAAAAAAAAAAAAAATGTTCCCTGAATATAATGCATGCACTAGATAAAGAACGGAATGTGATCAACTGCGTGAATACCCTACGTACTTCTGAAATACAAACACATGCATTCCAACATAGTACTCACTGGAAGGCGGAATACTACACCACATAACCAAATTGCATGCGGTATTAAAGCTGTACTTCACTGGGTGAAACCAAAGCCAACCTAGTTATAGTTTAAATAATGATTTACAATACGTGGGTAACAGCGGCGCTGTCTAACCACGCGATTACGAAAGGAAAACAAGGAAGAATAAAATGACGTGGATAGGCAAACATTTGTGAAGCTGTCAAGTGCTGTGCGCTCGAGATCCCATGCTGTTTGAGAGCTGCGCCAAGCGTATTCATGGTCAAGTAATGGCTTCTTTTCAAAAACAAAAAATAATGGCAACTCCATCGAAAACGGGATCAGGCAAGGGCGCCAGAAAGAAGCAGTTGTATTCAAAGCATGCTGATTATCCAAGAGAGGCAGGCTTGCACAATCAGCATTCAGGCAATAAATGGCATAGCAGGATCTGCCTAGAGACAAACACTGAACCGCCTCTTCGGAAACCTCCACCACAACTAGGAGGCATTTAAATGTTGTGGGCGCTGCAACGACTCTATGTACATCGTGAGCCCTGGGGGTGAAGGGGTGGGAGCTGAATTATCCGCTTCCCTGGTGGAAAACAATGCAACTGCGTATACGTGAGCAGCACTCCGTGAACAGCTGAATTTCAAAGTTCAATTGAGTTTACCAAAATGGGCACCCTGGTGACTGACAGCTAACCCCAGGGGCGGATACGGGCGTACTCGAGGCAGGTGGGAGGCCGCAGGGAAAAAACACTGGCTCTCTACTCAGTCCCTTCTTCCCTAATGCTATCCTCCGATAGACGCCCCTTCCCCAACAGCCCCTCGCCGTCGAGAGGCGACCATTGTTAAAGCGATGCACCGCACCAGGCCCCCTCTCTCACCAGCGGCCGCTCGCTCCTCGGAGGAAAGGGCGGGGCAGGCTGCTGCTTCTGCTTCTGCCCACAGCCCCCTGCTGGGGGAGACGGCCTCCTACTCCTGCCCCACGGTGTCTCGGGCGCCGGTGTTTCTTGAAACTCCCACGCCGTGCTGTGCCGTTCGAGGCTGTGCCGAGCCTCCGGGTACCTCACCAGAGCCCAGCATCAGTGATCTGAGCATGCCCAGTGTCGGCGGCGCGCAGGGGTGCAGGAGTTTCTCGATGCAATCTTTGCAGTTTGTTTACTTAACTCACCTGTTCTGGGTGTTGTCTAGGACTAGAGGTAGCAGCAAACATCGGTTACGAAAAGATAAACAAAACAGTCACCCACTGATGACATCACTTTTTTTCCCTTTCTTGCCTCTGTGTGGTCGCACAGGTGTTTCGGCGAGAGTAGAAATATGCTACTGCTTCGTTGAAAACAAGGGGCATACATGCCAATACATCGATTCAGGAGGGAGACTTCCGATTTTTAAAACCAAAAATGTCTTTATTTTAGCTGTCTTCCGCCGGAAAATGAATTTCCTTTAATAGAACTCAGTAGGGAAAATGCATTCTCAAGATTATTTTTTTTAAAACATTCTCCCGCTTACCTCTTCTAAAATGTTAGCATGTATAACAAGGGGCCACAGATAAAACAAATGGGGCCATGTACAATGAATAATCATGAAGATTATGCACGTGTAAACAACTTCCTTCTGGACGTGATGTTGTACATAGTAGGTACTTAGTGTAACGTTACAGCGACTGTTCCACGTGTCTTTGACTCAGCATAAGTAGTGTTCTGTTTGAGGAATGTTTATATTTGTATTCTATGTTTGTAAGTGGCAACTCCCTCATGCCTAGTGTTGGAAAATGGGTTATTGGTAAGGGCAGGTAGGTACCTACACTTAGTAATAGGCCACTAACCTCCACTTAGGTCCAGTTAAGTCTCAGTAAATTAAACCCAGCTCAACCCTTGGTAGATTGGCAACGAGCGACAAGGCTTAACTTAGGAGACAGAGTGTAAAGCATTCAAATATCACAAAACAGTGATTAAATAAAACACAGGAAACAGTTTAAAAATCCAAAACCAATTTATAAAAATAGATTATATTTTTATCTTTAAAATGACACAAAAACGAATAAAATCAGATAAGGGGAACCGGAGATATGGATTTTTAAAGAATTATTGTTTTTTAGCACCTAGAAACAAAAAGCACCAATCTGGTCATCTGGTTGCACCTCGACCTGGGCAAAGTCAAAATTTAAGCCCGACCTCGATGGAGCCCTGCTCAGCTTCAGCTTGCAGGAGGCCTCGGTCGAAAGTTTACCTTCGGACTTAGTCTCTTTTCTGAAGATTTTCTTCAGAGGGACGAACCTGCCAGTCCAATCCGACCACCTGGAACTCTTCTGCCGGGTAGGCGTCGCGGGAGCTCTCGGTGGAGATTTTTACCTTCGGACTTAGTCGTTTTTTCGAGGTGAAAATCCTTCGACCTGGCTAAACCTGGATCTTGATCCGACGTCCTCGGAGCCCTCCTCGGATACGCTGGCTGGGAGGTGCCGGTCAACTTTTTATCTTCAGACTTAGGGGGTTATTACAACTTTGGAGGCAGTGTTAATCCGTCCCAAAAGTGACGGTAAAGTGACGGATATACCACCAGCCGCATTACGAGTCCATTATATCCTATGGAACTCGTAATACGGCTGGTGGTAAATCCGTCACTTTACCGTCACTTTTGGGACGGATTAACACCTCCTCCAGAGTTGTAATAACCCCCTAAGTCTCCTTTTTGGAGATTTTCTTCACCGGGACGAACCTGCAAATCAGGCCGGGTCGCGGTTGAGGCAAGCCGGCTAGAGGTGCCGCGGCGGGTCGGTCCCTCTATGGAGCTTTTTTTCAAAAGTACTCCATACTTCTCCAAACTTCTGGGGCTTCTCCCAGATGTTCTTTAATGGTTCTTTTGGGGTCCACAGCTCACCCCAAGGGTCCAGAAGCTCTGAGATGATCCTTGGTGGTGCGGACTACAACTCCCAGAATGCACCTGGCGCAAACTCCATTTTTGGCAGTGGTCAGCTGGTTGATTTCTTCAGGAGTGGGTGCAGGGGACTCTGGTTAGCAATTTTTCACCTGTAGCAAACAGGAAGTCCCTCCTTGAACCAGTTGAAGCCAGGCAAAGTCCTTATTGTGGTGAAGCCCAAGTGTGCAGCTGATGCATTCCTTCTGAGTGCAGGTTCCAGGTGCAGGCCAGGGGTCCAGCAGGGCAGTCCTTCTGTAGTTCTTCCTGGTAGGGATGTGGTAGGGAACTGAGGTGTGGGTGCAGGTCTGCCAGTTTTATCCTTGCTCCTGGGTGAAAAACAGGGGGGGTCCGGACTCCGATCAGGTTCAGGGTCCTTCCCCATGCGATGACCACTTCCTGGGAAGTGTGGCAAAAATCAATCCCAGGAAGCAACATTCTTCAAAAACCCATCATGGCTGAATCTGATTTTCGGAGGTTACATCTGGCTGAGCCCACCCACTGGTGTGGCTAAAAATCATAAACACACCCCTCTCCTGCCCTCTCCTAATCTAATCAAGGGGGCACCTAGTTGTCTGGGGTTGCAGGATGTGGGGGTGCTGCTGGGTTGCTCCAAATGTCCTTCTCTGCCTTTGAAGACCAGTTTGACAGTCCTCCCCCTTCCTGCCTCACCATCTGCTGAGGGGAAATTCCCTCTCACGGGCACATCCCTTTGTGTGAAGCCAGGCCACTTCATACCTCATCAAGGCAGCCTGGCCAGGCTGCCAGAGGCTGGCCAATCAGAGTACAGCAGCAAAAACAACGCAGGGCTGAAATTAGCAACTTTTTAGGTAAAGTTTAAAACTCTTTACCTGAACAAGTTATATTAAATCCAACAACTGGAAGTTGTAGGATTTATTATAACAATTAATTTGATACCAAACTCTTGGTATCCATTACTTAAGGGGCCTTTTAAAATTAAAATAAAGTCTCCCCATTCTAGCCTATGGAGGCCATTCACTACAAGGAGGGAAAAAACGAATTTGGCTGTTTTTACCTCACCAGGGCTTATAAAACTACTTTTATAATGTCCCTGCTTATAGTTACATGGCACCCAGCCCTAGGGGCACATAGGGCACACCTTAGGGGTGACATATGTAAAAATAAGGTAGTTTAAGACTTTGGAACTACTTTTAATTCCAAAGTTGAATTTGCATATAACTTTAATTAAAAAGCAGCCAGCAAGGCAGGCCTGCCTTTAAGATGACACTGGGTACCTCAGCACAGCACCTATGGGTGCACTACTTACGCTGTGGTCCATAAACCTACATGCCATACCATATACTAGGGACTTATAGGTAGGTTAACTTAGCCAATTATAATTAACCTAATTTGCATATTGATTTTACACAGAGCACAGGCCATGGGGCTGGTTAGCAGTACCCAGGGCACCATCAGAGTCAGGAAAACACCAGCAAAAAGTGGAAAATAGGTGCAAAAAGTTAGGGGGCCTCTGCAATCAGCCCTGTTTTCTCACACAAGCCCCCCCCCCAGCCCACAAGCCCAGGAGACTCAACCCAACGCTGGGAGAGTCTTCCTGGCTTGTCAGGCGAGGAAGACAGTGAAGAGAACAGGCTGTCCCTTTGCAGGGCCTACTTTGCCTTACATCCTCCTGCCATGGTCACTCCCTCTGGGTAGTGAATCCATTCCAACAGTGAAAGGGCAGTGAAACTTCCTTCTAGGGGGGTCTTCTTCCTCTCTCTCTGCCAACTTGGTTAGTGATGTGCCCCCCTCACCTACTCCTAACTTTTCTAGGGCAACACCTAGCTTACCCAAAGAGGTCACCCAACACTTGAGCAAACCCACCATGACCAACAAGGTCAGGGGGCCTACTTTGCTTTTGGCCCTGGGGTCTGCCTCCCAGGCCAAGTTCAGTGCTGCCAGGAAGGCTAGCACCCAGCAGAGGCTACTGACAGCTGTCAGTACCCAGAACCATACCGTAAGCTCTCCACTGACAGGTGGCTGAGCTGCCTTAGGGGCAACTGTGGGGTCCTGGCAACCCTCTTGCTGTCTAGAGTGGGTGGCTACCACCTCCTGTGGCAGACACCCTCCTTCCACTCTCTCTTCTGTCAGTGCAGGGGCAACACCCTGCATCTGGACTGCTGCCTGACTACTCAGGACTTCCTTGGGGTCAGGTGAGGCCTCACCAGTGCCAACACTGCCCCCCCCCCCACTGGGGCAGAAGGCCTTTGGCTCCCTGGAACTCTCTTTAACAGTGGCCCACCCTTCTTTTTCTTTTTTCCTTTTCTTGGGGACCCCTGTCTCCTAACTGTGGGGACTGACTCCCCAGGACTTTGGTCCTGAGCGACCGCCCCATCTGGGACCAGACTCACCTCTGGGAGTTCATTGCCCAGGATACAATCTAGGGGGAGGTCAGCCCTGACTACCACCCTAAACCAGTCAAGGAAACCCTCCCTCTCTAGGGGCACTATGGCTACAGGTTTGGAGGTGACCTCCCCTGTGGCTATCCTGACTTTCCTGGTCTCTCCTGGGACAGACATGTCTGGGGTCACTAACCGGTCACTCACTATAGTGTGACTGGCACAGGTGTCTCTCAGGCCAGTGGTAGGGATCCCATTCACCTGAATGGGGTGGAAGTGCCTACTCCCACCCTCAGGTATCACCAGCTTACCATCTGGTCCTGTCTCCCAGCTCAATGTTCGGAGGACTTCATCATCTGAGGAGTCCTCCTCCATGGCTACACTGGACAGCCCAGTGCTAACCACCTTCTTTGGACATGCTGCATCTCCTCTGAAGTGACCTGTCTGCTGACAGTCAAAGCAAGCCTTACTGTCCAAGAGCTTCTTTAACCCTGGGTCTCCCTGTCTCTGCGTTTCAGAGTGGGAGTGGGATTTACTCTCCTTAGGGTTCTGGGGTACAGAGGGAGTCTCTGTGGTGGGCTTACCACCTCCCTCCTTAAGTTTTTGGGGACCTGACCCCCCCCCCCCCCCCCCTTCTTGGAGTCTCCCCCCTGGGACTTGACAACCACCCTGGTTCTCAAGCACTCATCAGCTGCCTCTCCCAGCTCTCTAGGGTTGGTCAGCTTAGAGTCCACTAGATGCTGGCGTAACCTTTCTTGTGTACAAATGGTCATGATGTGCTCTCTCATGATCAGATTGTATAACCCCCTCATAAGTATTTACTTTGTTACCATGAATCCAGCCCTCTAGTGCCTTAAGTGAGGTGTCCACAAAGTCAACCCAAGACTGGGTATTGACCTTCTGGGTGTCCCTGAACTTCATCCTGTACTGCTCTGGGGTCAGACCAAACTTCTTGGTTAAGCACCTCTTCATACTAGGGTATAAATCTGCCTCCTCCCCCCTCAAGGTCAGAATCCTATCCCTCCCTGATTGGGGGACCAACTCCCACAAAAATGAACCCCAGTGTTGAGTCCTATCCCTTCTCATTTGGAGTGCCCTCTCAAAGGCCTCCAACCACTTGTCTATGTCATCCCCCTCTACATAAGCAGGAACCACTCCCTTGGGTAATCTGGGGCAAAACCCTCCACCCATGGACACCTCAGCTTCTCTGTCGCTGCCACCATCTCTTTTCTCTTTCTTTGACCACTTTTTCTCTTCTAGGGCCAGCTTCTGTGCCTCCAAAGCTACAAATGCTAGCTGGGCCTCCAGCTCTCTTTCCCTGAGGGACAGGTTCTCTCCTCCTGAAGGGTCCCCCTTCCCCCAACTAGCTTTGGGTCTGCCCCTAGTGACTGTATGTAATGAGGACCGGTCTTCCTCATCCTCTCTTAGGCTCAGAGGCCCTCCCTCCCCTGAGTGGTTAGAGCTAGCATCCTCCTGTACTTCTCCCTCCTCTGGAGCTTCCTCTGGGTCCACCTATTGGGCCTCAGCCCATGCTGTCAGGGATTTGATCAGGACATGCTTCCTGAGGTCAGTGGTTGCAGGCAACCCTCTTTCAGAACAAAACCCCCTAAGCTGGACTACTGTCAGTTTGGGTAGGCTAGCCAGATCAAGCTCCATGGTTCCCTAGTTTTGTGTCAACAAAAACGTTTTGCAAAAATTGGAAACACAAATTTAGAAAAATCACAAAATTTCAATAATTGAAATTAATCCAAATTAAAAAATAAATTGCGCTAGGACAATTTAAAGGATTTAAAATTTGTTTTACTTAAAACTATAATGTGATACTGAACACAAGTACAGGATCCCACCACTGCGCACCAAAAATGTTGGAAAATGGGTTATTGGTAAGGGCAGGTAGTTACCTACACTTAGCAATGGGTCACTAACCTCCACTTAGGTCTAGTTACGTCTCAGTAAATTAAACCCAGCTCAACCCTTGGTAGCTTGGCAACGAGCGACAAGGATTAACTTAGGAGACAGAGTGTAAAGCATTCAAATATCAAATAACAGTAATTAAATAAAATACAGGAAACAGTTTAAAAATCCAAAACCAATTTATAAAAATAGATAATATTTTTTATCTTTAAAATGACACAAAAACGAATAAAATCAGATAAGGGGAACCGGAGATATGGATTTTTAAAGAATTATTGTTTTTTAGCGCCTAGAAACAAAAAGCCCCAATCGGGTCATCTGGTTGCACCTCGACCGGGGCAAAGTCAAAGTTTAAGGCCGACCGCAATGGAGCCCTGCTCGGCTACAGCTTGCGGTAGGCCTCGGTCAAAAGTTTACCATCGGACTTAGGGGGTCATTCTGACCCTGGCG
This sequence comes from Pleurodeles waltl, assembly GCF_031143425.1. Lineage (NCBI taxonomy): Eukaryota > Metazoa > Chordata > Amphibia > Caudata > Salamandridae > Pleurodeles > Pleurodeles waltl. The sequence goes on from NC_090449.1 coordinate 982,457,699, forward strand.
GCCGGTGACCGCCAGGGTCACCGACCACGGGAGCACCGCCAACAGGCTGGCGGTGCTCCCGAGGGCATTCTGACCGCGGCGGTTCAGCCGCGGTCAGAAAGGGTAAACCGGCGGTCTCCCACCGGTTTACCACTGCCCTACAGAATCCTCCATGGCTGCGGAGCGCGCTCCGCAGCCATGGGGATTCTGACACCCCCTACCACCATCCTGTTCATGGCGGGAAACCCGCCATGAACAGGATGGCGGTAGGGGGTGCCGCGGGGCCCCTGGGGGCCCCGAAAAGTATTTCAGTGTCTGCTAAGCAGACACTGAAATATGCGACGGGTGCAACTGCACCCGTCGCACCCCTGCAACTACGCCGGCTCAATTCTGAGCCGGCGTCCTCGTTGCAGGGGCATTTCCTCTGGGCCGGCGGGCGCTCTTTTGGAGAGCGCCCGCCGGCCCAGAGGAAATGTCTGAATGGCCGCCGCGGTCTTTTGACCGCGGTGCGGTCATTCAGCGGCGGTACCCTGGCGGACGGCCTCCGCCGTCCGCCAGGGTCAGAATGAGGCCCTTAGTCTCTTTTCTGAAGATTTTCTTCAGCGGGACTAACCTGCCAGTCCAATCCGACCTCCTGGAACTCTTCTCTGGATAGGCATCGCGGGAGCCCTCGGTGGAGATTTTTACCTTCGGACTTAGTTGTTTTTTGTGGTGAAAATCCTTCGACCGGGGTAAATCTTGATCCGACGTCCTTGGAGCCCTCCTCGGATCCGCTGACTGGGAGGTCCCGGTCAACTTTTTACCTTCAGACTTAGGCCCTCATTCTGACCTTGGCGGTCTTTTCGCAAGACCGCCGAGTTACCGTCGCGGTGAAGACCGCCGACCGCGGCGGTATGCCGCTGTGCGCATTCTGACCGCTGGGAGCGTACCGCCGGAAAACCGCCAGCAGCCACACTGGCGGTCGGCGGGAAAGTGGAGACTGGTCAACCTCCACCGCCACGCCAGCAGAACACCGCCCACAGAATTACGACCCACATTTCTGTGTGGCGGTCTTCTGTTGGCGGTCTTCTGTTGGCAGTCACCTCCCCATGGCTCCTGTCACCTCCCGGAGGACCAACGCACAAGGTAAGTTGATCGTCCGTGAGGGGAGGGGGTGGGGGGGTGTTGTGTGATGTGTGCGTGCATGGGGGTGTGCGTGGGAGTGTGTAGAGGGGGTGTGTGAGTGCGTGCATGCGGGCGGGGAGTGCTGCTGTGCCTATGGGCAATGTGTGTAGTTCGGCGGGTGCGCATGTCGGCATGTATGTGTGCGGGTATGTGTCCCCGTTGTGTATGTGTGTGTGTAGGGGGTGTGTATATGTGCATGTTGGGGGTGTGTGCATGTCGGGGTGCGTGTATGTGCATGTCGGGGTGGGGGTGAGGAGGGGGTTCGTACCACCTCTGGGGGGTGGCAGGGGGGTGGAGGGTGTGGGGGGAGGACTCGGGGGGCAGTGGGGGGTGGAGGAGACCCCTATCAGTGCCAGGGAAGGAATTCCCTGGCCCCGATAGTGCCTACCGCCATGGTTCACATGGCGGTTCCCGACTGCCAGAAACCGCGGCGGTAAGCAGGGTCATGATACCGTTGGCGGTCTTGGGTCGACCGCCGGACCGGAGTGCGCAGACTCCAGCCCGTCGGTCATGACCGCCGTGGCTGTCGGAGTGGGGAAGTGGCGGTCGGTCGCGGCGGTGACCGCCGCGGTCAGAATGCCATTTTTAATACCGCCGGTCTGTTCGCGGTCCGACCGCCGTCTCTCCGCCGACCGCCAAGGTCAGAATGAGGGCCTTAGTCTCTTTTGGGAGATTTTCTTCACCGGGAGGAACCTGCAAATCAGGCTGGGTCACGGTTGAGGCAAGCCGGCTAGAGTTGCTGTGGCGGGTCGGTCCCTCTATGGAGCTTTTTTTCAAAAGTACTCCAAACTTCTCCAAACTTCTGGAGCTTCTCTCAGATGTTCTTTTATGGTTCTTTTGGGGGCCACAGCTCACCCCAAGGGTCCAGAAGCTCTGAGATGATCCTTGGTGGTGCGGACTACAACTCCCAGAATGCACCTGGTGCAAACTCCATTTTTGCCACTGGGCAGTGGTCAGCTGGTTGATTTCTTCAGGAGTTGGTGCAGGGGACTCTGGTTAGCAATTTTTCACCTGTAGCAAACAGGAAGTCCCTCCTTGAACCAGTTGAAGCCAGGCAAAGTCCTTCTTGTGGTGAAGCCCAAGTGTGCAGCTGATGCAGTCCTTCTGAGTGCAGGTTTGAGGTGCAGGCCAGGGGTCCAGCAGGGCAGTCCTTCTGTAGTTCTTCCTGGTAGGGATGTGGTAGGGAACTGAGGTGTGGGTGCAGGTCTGCCAGTTTTATCCTTGCTCCTGGGTGAAAAACAGGGGGGTCCTGATTCTCCGATCAGGTTCAGGGTCCTTCCCCATGCGATGACCACTTCCTGGGAAGTGTGGAAAAAATCAATCCCAGGAGGCAACATTCTTCAAAAATCCATCATGGCTGAATCTGATTTTTGGAGGTTACATCTGGCTGAGCCCACCCACTGGTGTGGCTAAAAATCATAAACACACCCCTCTCCTGCCCTCTCCTAATCTAATCAAGGGGACACCTAGTTGTCTGGGGTTGCAGGATGTGGGGGTATTGCTGGGTTGCTCCAAATGTCCTTATCTACCTTTGAAGACCAGTTTGGCAGCCCTCCCCCTTTCTGCCTTACCATCTGCTGAGGAGAATTTCCCTCCCACAGGCACATCTCTTTGAGTGAAGCCAGGGCACTTCACACCTCATCAAGGCAGCCTGGCCAGGCTGCCAGAGGCTGGCCAATCAGAGCACAGCAGCAAAAACAATGCAGGGCTGAAATTGGCAACTTTTTAGGTAAAGTTTAAAACTCTTTACCTGAACAAGTTATATTAAATCCAACAACTGGAAGTTGTAGGATTTATTATAACAATTAATTTGATACCATACACTTGGTATCCATTACTTAAGGGGACTTTTAAAATTAAAATAAAGTCTCCCCATTATAGCCTATGAAGGCCATTCACTACAATGAGGGAAAACTAATTTGGCAGTTTTTACCTCACCAGGGCTTATACAACTACTTTTATAAGGTCCCTGCTTATAGTTACATGGCACCCAGCCCTAGGGGCACATAGGGCACACCTTAGGGGTGACCTGTTTGTAAAAAATAAGGTAGTTTAAGACTTTGGAACTACTTTTAATTCCAAAGTAGAATTTGCATATAACTTTAATTTAAAAGCAGCCAGCAAGGCAGGCCTGCCTTTAAGATGACACTGGGCACCTCAGCAGTGCATCTATGGGTGCACTACCTACGCTGTGGTCCATAAACCTACATGCCATACCATATACTAGGGACTTATAGGTAGGTTAACTTAGCCAATTATAATTTGCCTAATTTGCATATTGATTTTACACAGAGCACAGGCCATGGGACTGGTTAGCAGTACCCAGGGCACCATCAGAGTCAGGAAAACACCAGCAAAAAGTGGAAAATGGGGGAAAAAAGTTAGGGGTCCTCTGCAATCAGCCCTGTTTTCTCACACCTAGTATGTATTTGTTATCCTCTGAATGTGGACAGTTCATGCCTACGCCGCCTAAGTCATTCGTGGGCTAATTTCTCGCTGACTGGCCGATGCTTAAGGTTCGTTGGTTGTGGGCTCCATGTTCTACTATACTAGAATAATAAACCACTGCCAATAACTTACCTGAGTGATCCTGAAGGCATCTTATATTTGAATACAACATTTGTCAACAAGCGGATTTGGTGAAATTTGAAGATTTCGATGCAGCCCACAGCTGCTACAGTTTGGTCGCATTCTATCATATTCAAGCACCGGCTTAGGTGATTTGGATATGGTAAAGAACATCCATTTATCTACTGGCCAAGCCGCACTGCCGCTCTAACAGGAGCAGCAATCGGAGCAGCATAGTGCCAATCCCAGATGTGATTTATTCATTTGCTGCAGTATTGGTACTGTGAGCGCATCTGGCCCTATTTGGTCTTTTATAATTTAATTGATAAGGGGACTTGTTAGAGGTTTGATGGACCTTTTGACTACGCTTAGGGTGATTCTACCATAAGTCATATCTTCAACAACAATACAACAAATATACAACATCAATGCTTGAAGTCAATAATATTTACGCACCGTGAACCATTTGGTCATGAATAACCACACCTTTTTAGTAAAGTTAAAATGTTTATTGCCCTACATTAACAATGCTAATATCACGTAGATTTGTCTCAAAACCAAATGATAAACATATAAAACAGCACAGGCTGACCAAAGTGTCTAAAGATTCGTATTTTAGCTAAAGCATTTATAGTTAAACACTCAAGAGTTACAATACAAATCAATAAACGAAATAACTGAAAAACTGTAATAGTATACATCTAGACTCGACAGATGAACAGAATCAGTTCTTTGTAATGACATTGGTCAACATTTGGGCATACTAACTAACCTTCCAATTAGAATGGCATGTTTGGGCTTCATGCAAAATAATTTTGTCTAAGTTAATTTGGAAAACATCTAACTATGGCTCTATCAAAATAGCAGTTGGTACCTAAAAGAAAACACAACTACAGCACTATAAACTAGCATTTCGTTATACCTCTCAATGAGTCTGCAAGATGCGGTTTCTTCGTCAGGTGGACATACGTCTGGTCAGCATCAGCAATGGGCAGTGGAAGGGGACTGGCTCAGTCACAGTTGGGCTCTAAGTTAACTGAACCAACTCAAGGACATTTAAGCTAAAGAATCGGCTTTAACACAAATTAATAAAATACATGGAACGGCGGTGCTAATATGTCAATGCGATCCACTAATACATTTTATTGTAAGTGTGCATCTTATTTAGACTACAAACGTGAGTTTATTATTGGTTTTTCAAACATCTGATGGTGGTCACATCAGTGGGCACATTTCCATGACACACAATTTTCTCAATGTTATCCTAACTCAAGTCAATTCTTAACAGTTAGTCATTACAAAAATGTATTAGTAATTAATTCAGCTTTCACAATCTCTCCTCTGATGACTAAATGTGTCATCACACTTCTTTACTTATCATAAATTTTTAGTTTCTCTTAAAACTTTGTCTCGTTATAATGTCTTACATTTTTTCCCCTTTAAATTTTCAGCAAAGTATTCACTCTTCCTCTGCCCTAATTTAATTTTTTCCCTCATCCGATAATTTTTCAATTTCTTTCTTTTGATCACTGAATACAATTTACGAATTCCCCATATGCTAATTGTACAAATTCCAAATATTCATATTATCTGTATTACCTTTCCATAGGTTGCCCAGTCAATTTCCCACAGAAGCAAAACCTTTGTCATCCTTTTCCCAAACTCCAGGTTCTTCCAAAACTTTTAAATCAGGGTTAAAGTTAGTCAAATTGTTAATAAAGCCTCTAATTTCTTTACCATTGTTAGGGATAAAGGTGCAACGATGTTGCGGTTTCAGCAATTTACAGACTCTGACCTCCTTTGTTAAAAGGATGTCTAATGCAAGGCGGTTCTGAAGAGTCGTAGATCTTACCACAGTTATTTCAGTGTCCATCAGGACCATGGCTCCTGAAAAAACAGGCATCATGTTATCCACAATAGAAAACTTTTGAATCTTCAGGGAATTTAGACTAACCCCTGGGAGAATTATAGCCCTAATATATCTCCAATTATGCCAGGATAAGACTCTCTCTTTGGTCTAGCAAGGTGTAATTCATTCAGTTTAGGTGTCTTGTTCAAGTTTTCAAGTTGGTATATCTTTGGGAAGACTATTACCAAATAATATGTGCCATACCATCCTCTTGGAAGACGGTAGTAAGCATTTGGTTCACATATGTAATAAACTCCTGGAATTGCTGGGTCTTGTCCATTTAACATAAATGTCTATTTAATCTGGAATAGAAACACATGTCTGAATTCACTCGTTCCCACAAACAATATATCTGTTCTAGATTGTTGTCTGTATATACAAAGCTTCCCTGTGTGTTGTGCATCTAAAGCTAGTTTCCATTGTGTCCTTTTTTCACTAAATGCATGATCATTTCTAAACATCCTTTTCTCCAATCCCCTTTCTAATTTCTCCTTTAATGCCTTCCTCCTGTCATCATTTTGATCTAAGAAGCTCTTTTCTATCGGTGAAAGCAAGCATGTCAGATTATTTCTGTGCGTGTAAGCTGTGCCAAAGGTCAATGTAGGTTCAAAGACACTTCTCACTAATTCTATATTGTTTTCTTTAGCCACTCTACTCAGGTATTTGATTATAGGCCCAAAGGAAAACACCAAACGAATGATTTCAATAAAAATACTGGATGTATTCTTGGTTATAGAATCTTGTTAGTAGAAGACTGCAACTTATTCCATTTGTCAGTGGCAAACTATAGTAAGTAATTCCTTCCTCTACCGATGAAGGAATTTGCGTGCAAACATAACAATCTCTTGCATTCATCGTCTCCACATACTCACGCAATAAGCAATGGAAAACGTTAGAGGAAAGATCTCCTTGTGTACTATCTACGTGCAAATATTTCTCATCTCTTCTAAACTTGTCTAACTCTGTGAGTGTAGTGGTAGTTTCGAAAGCAGAGTTAGGTTTGCTACAACCCTATCGAGAAAAGTCATGCTCACAATCAATATCAAGCATACTATCAAGCACACAATTGCCAAATCCATACCTATGAATTCTTAACCTGTTGGTTGTGGTTACTCATGATCTGTAAAGAATCAGACAGTAGAAGGAAACATATAACTGTGCAGCAAAATAAGCAAAACAAAAATATTCACTCTTCTTGGCAGTTATTTACAGCTTTCAGTTTTGTTTCCCAAACTTTTGTCAAACTCGGCAATTTGTCAAAATCGGTATAGCAGCTTGTCAAATCAAGGTTTTCTCAAAGTCTCTTCAGGTTATTTTCAACGTTTTAGTTGCACAAGATTATTCTCAAAGTCAGTTCCTTGACCTATTTCTCGTGCCAAAGTATTGACCTGGAATCTCTTGATCAAAACAAAAAGACAAGCACTCTGTTTGCCAATCACTAGTTGTCGCATACGCCCATTCAGGACCGGCGTACCTTTGATTTGCTATTCGCTATCTCTTTAGTCTTTGATCTCCACTTAATTCTCCATCATTCTTGTCTACCTTTCTTGTGGTGTTTACTTCACCAATTATTGACAACGTGCTTGAGTCTTTTCCGTTCTTTTAAACTTTAGGTCACTTGTCTCCTTTTTGTGTTCCTTTAGAGATTACTCTTTTCAGTGTTGGACTTGTAACTTCTTGTTGTGCAGGATTTTGACTTGATGTATCTGCAAATGGCTCAGGAGGAGTCAAATCGGTTTGACTCTGATCTAATTCAACTCCCTCCACTGAGTCGGTAGGCTGTTCTTCTTGATTCTCAAGATTGTCTGCTTCTGCGAGAGCCCTCCTCTGGCTAGACTTTTCTGCTGTCTCAGTTGAGACTTGTCCACTGTCAAGCACCTGTATTTCCAATTTGTCTCTAACAGGGGTATCTGGATTTTCTTCTGTCTGCTCAGAGTCTGTTTCTGATTCTCCAGTTTCCTTTTCTGCTTCTGGAGTTTGTCTGGACGTTGTTGGTACTCTCAACAACTCCTCTTCATTGTCCAATGGACGGGGTACTTTTCGAGTATGGCTATCTTGAATCTAATTCTGAACTCCAGCACAGTTCACAGCTGTAGTAGTAACCAGTACTACTGGGTGGAGTGCCTTCCACCTGGGTTCCAGGCAAATCTTCCTCATGTGTTCTATGGCCACAACCCAATCTCCAGCTCTCAGGTGGTGACTCTGGTCTTGGGATGGCTGCACAGTGGCGGCCTCCACCTGATGAGAGAAAGAGCGAACCACATCAGCCAGACCCTTGCAGTAATCCAACACCATATCATCTGTTATGTTCACAAGAGCATTGGCAGGAACCGCTGGCAACCTCATTGCTCTGCCCATTAAGATTTTATGCGGAGACAGTCCAGTCTTCCTGTCTGGAGTGTTTCTCATACTCATCCGAACTAACGGTAGTGTGTCTGGCCATTTCAGATTTGTGGACGCACACATCTTTGCAATTCTTGACTTCAGGGTACAGTTAATTTCCTCAACAAGTCCTGAGGCTTCCGGGCGATATTCACAGTGCAACTTCTGCTCAATGTTTAAGGCTGAACAGAGTAATTTAATTACTTCATTACTGAAGTGACATCCTCTATCTGATTCTAAAGAGAATGGAAAACCAAAATGAGGTATCAGTACTCTGAGTAATAACTTTGCTACTGTAAGGCTGTCATTTCTTCGTGTGGGGTAGGCTTCAATCCAGTGGCTAAAGATACAAACAATCACCAGCACATATCTAAATCCTCCACATACAGGCATCTCAATGAAATCCATCTGCATCCTGCGAAACAGACCTCCAGCTCTTCCGATGTGGCTCATATTAACCACAGTTCTTTCACCCATGTTCATCTGCTGGTAGATGATATAATAATGGCAAATTGCTTCAGCAACCTGTCTAAATTTAGGATTAAACATGTCTGCCGGAAAGCGCAAATCATAGCGTCCCTTCCAATATGTGCTTGTCCATGGTAATATCTGGCCATTTGTGTCAACAGACAGTTAGGGAGAACTACTTGTCCCTCTCCCAACACCCAAACATCGTCCTCCCACTGTACACATTTCAGTCTTACCCACTCTTTCTTTTTGTCCTTGTTAACCTTTTCCTGCAAAACTTCCAATTCATACTAAGTATCTGTGACATATAGCATATAATTTGTGCACATTTCTTTTCATGTAACAGTTTCCATATGTATTTGAAAGATATACAGTTCAATGAACAAAACCTAGCGACTTGATCTGCATTTCCATTTCCCATTGAAACAAAGTCTTGCGACTTCTGGTGTGCACTACATTTCACCATAGCAATCTTTTCGGGCATTTGTAAAGCTTGTAACAAATCATGAATTATGTCACCATTTCTAACTGGTGAACCAGAAGAGGTCAGGAAACCTCTCTGTGACCACAGCTGGCCACAATTATCAACTATTCCAAATCAGTACTGACTGTCTGTATAAATAGTAACTTTAATTTGTGCCGAAACATGGTATGCTGTATGAAGGGTTACCAATTCTGCCACTTGTGCAGAATATACTCTCCAAAGCCAAGAAGCATTGAGTATACCAGAAATTGTGTACACTGCATGTCCTGCTTTCAGTGCTCCATTGTAATCTCTTTAACAGGAACCATCAACAAAAATAATTTGGTCATTTTCTTCCAGTCTGGTATCTCTAATGTCAGGTCTAGGTTTTGTGCACAAATCAGTAACTTCTAGACAGTCATGTTCAACATATTTCAATTTGTCAACTTCAGTATTTTCTTTTGGAAGCAAAGTTGCTGGGTTAAGCACTATACACCTTTTCAGAGTACATTTGGCGAACCCAAAATAATAGTTTTGTATCTGATCAGTCTTGTATTAGTTAGTTATTGGGTCTTGGGTATGGTAAGCGAAACTTCTATGGAGTGGGAGACCAAAACAGTTAAAGAATGTCCCATCACAATGCTCTCACTCTGAGTGAGACTCAAACCAACCGCTGCCACAGTTCACAAACAGCCAGGTAAAGTTACTGCAACTGGGTCCAATGTCGCTGAAAAATATGCTACTGGGTGGTTTAAACCACCATGTACCTGAAAGCGAGCATGCATCATGGTCATGATAAAACAACATGAAAGGTTTTGTGTAGTCAGACACTCCCAAAGCTGGAGCTTTGCACAAACTTTCTCTCAATTCAATAAACGCTTTCATGCAAGCTTGATCTAATTCTAGGTGATCAGTGACTTCTTTGTGTGTCAGCTTTTGCAGTGGTTTTGAAATTATTGAGGAATTTGGAATCCACTGGTGACAATAGCTCACCATGCCCAAAAACATTCTGACATCTCTTTGTGTACCTGGGGAATTCATCTGTAAAATGGCAGTGAACCTTTCTCTGGAAATTTTCCTAGCTCCCTTTTCAGTTAGGTGTCCCAAGTATATCACTTCTGTCTGACAATACTGTAATTTTGCTGGGAACACCTTGTGTCTATTTCTTCACAAATGGTTTAGTGAGGCAATAGCATCTTGCCTGCACTCTTCCTTTGTTTTTGAAGCAACCAACAAATCATCAATGTATTAGACCAATATCGATTGGAAAGGCATTCCCAATGACTCCATGTTCTTTTTCAGTATCTGGTTGAAAATGGACGGTGACTCTGAAAACCCATGAGGAATTCTTCACCAACAATAGACTCAATCCAAGAATTTAAAACAGAAGAGGAACTGGCTATCCTCGTGAAGAGGTACAGAAAAGAATGCTTGTGATAGATCTACTACAGTGAACCATTCAGCATCAGATGGGATCTGAAACAATATCACTGATGGATTTAGCACCACTGGACAACATTAAATCACAATATTGTTGATTTTCCTCCAATTCTGAACGATCCGAAATTTCCCACGTGGTTTTTGCAATCCCATTATAGGTGAGCTACATGGGCTGCTCAATACTTCTTTTAAGATGCCTTGTCTCACAAATCCAACAATTATGGTGGCAATCCCTTCAATAGTATCCTGTGTCATGCAATATTGTGGAATCTGTGGGAAAATCGCATTTGGCTTAGCTGAGACTTTTAACTGGCTCAACTCCTTTGATTAGACCAATGTCTTTTCCTGAAAAATCCTGAACCTGCATGTTAACATTTCCCTTTAAATCAGAAGATCACACAATGTAAAAACAGAAAAGAAACTATCAAGAGGGTATGCTTCATTTACTAGGTTACAGTCTGTTGTCTCAGGCTGGTCATCTTTGTCATCACTGTTTGTCTGAATGGCAATTCCATAATTTGAACAGGTAAACAAGCATCTTGTTTTGCGTAACAAGTCCCTTCCCAGTGGGGAAACTGGACTTGAGTCACAAACTACAAATTTGTGTAGTCCCCTGAAATTTCCAATTTTAACTAAAACCGGTTCTGTAATTGGGTTTGTCAAATACTGATTTGCAACTCCTACAATCTGTACTGTTCTCCCTAAAAGGGGTAACATGGGGATTTCTGCACTTCTCACAGTTGAGCGTGTAGCTCCTGTGTCAATAAGGAATGAAACTTTATGACCCATTACTTTTCCTTTCTCGTATGGACCTTTCTGGCCAACTTCTAATGAAACTGCCAACACACATTCTTCTCCATCTGAACTCTCGTTCACCCAGTCATCATTCGTTTCATCCTCAATGTGTAATGGGAATTAGTGTACTGTGTTATTACTGAGGTTAAACCCCTGACCTGTGCCCTGCTGAGGAAGCATCATCTGTTGTTGATCCACTGGGGCTTGAGGTATCTGTATTTGTTGCCTAGGTACCATTTGAACTTGGGAGTGCATTTGCTGTGACTGTGGCATCTGCAAAGGTGGCAGTTGCATTTGTTGCATGGGCTGGGGACGTTGCACCTGATTCACATTGTTTTGAGAACAGAAATTCCGACCTCTCACTTTTGGTCCTCTCATGTTTGGGAAATAATTGATTTCATTCGTCTGCGAGGCACCACCTTCCTTTACTAGGGTCGGACACTCCCGCTTTCAGTGTCTGAGGCCTCCACAATGTGACAAGGTAACAATCTTTTCATTCCCCGCACGTCAATCTGAGGGACTACAGTATTCAAATCGGGTCCACGATTAATATTTCCATTTCCATTTCCACCACGACCTCTACCTCTGGCCTGATTCTGAAACACCATGTTTCCCTGCTGTGGCTGCTGCAGAAAACTCCCATGCATCCCTGTATGTGCCGCTTTAATCTGCATCACCATTGCTTTCCCTTTCAAATTTCTCTGTTTCAATTCAATCTTGTCACTACATTACTTAGCATATTGCATCACTTCATCAATCGACTTTGCTTTCAACAAACCATATGAATCTTCATCATCTGGCTAGTTCAGGTCTCAATCCTTCAACAAATCTGAACACAAAATGAATCATGTCTTTCGTCTCAATTGTTTCTGTACCACTGTAATGCTTAAACTTCTGCAACAATCTTTCATAGTACCCATGTATGGACTCCTTTCCTTCTTGAGCTGTCCTGTCTATTCTCTGCCAATCGATATTTTTGGGACAAATCTTTGTTTTAAAAAATTAGATCACTTTATAACAGTACATCATTTCGTCAGGAGATGGTGCACCTGTTGACTGGTCTCGTGGGGGTTCTCTCATTGGCCAATCTATACTCCTTTTACATTCCACCCACAGATCTGCTGGAACAACTATTTTCAATAGTGTGTTTAAATCCTTCCACAAGCATTTTGCAAGCTACATAATCTGTTTGCTGGTACCATTCCACTGGCTTCCCTCTCAATCTGTGGTAGTCATTTGTAAATGACAAAATGTCACTTCTGCTCCAAGGGACATGGACAAAGTTCCCTCCAGGAATTTCTCTCACTGGTAATATTTTTAATCAATCAATCAATCAATCAATATTTGTGAAGCGTGGCTACTCACCCATAAGGGTCTCAAGGCGCTGTGGGGGGAGGGGAAGGACCTCATCCAAAGAGCCACGTCTTGAGGCTCTTCTTGAAGATGGTGAGTGAAGCGCTTTGTCTGAGGTGCAGGGGTAGGTTGTTCCAGCTCTTTGCTGCAGTGTAAGTGAAAGGTCCTCCTCCGGGAGTGGTTTTGCAGATGGGAGGGACGGTGGCTGGGGCCATCTGGGCAGAGGAGAGGGATCTGGTGGGGGTGTGGAGGAGACGCTGTGGTTTAGGTAGGCTGGCCCTGCGTTGTGTATGGCCTTGTGCGTGTGGGTGAGAAGCTTGAAGGTGATTTGCTCCTCGACCGGTAGCCAGTGGGGGGTCCCTAGGTGTTGGGAGATGTGTTCTCAGCGAGAGAGGTCCAGAATGAGTCTGGCGGCGACGTTCTGAATGAGTTGAGGTTTTTTGATGTTCCTAGTTGAGGTGCTGGCATGGAGGGCGTTACCATAGTCGAGCTTGCTAGTGACTAAGGCGTGGGTGACTGTCCTGCAACAGTCTGCTGGGATCCATCTGAAGATCTTCCGAAGTTTGCGGAGTGTGTGCCAGCAGGAGGAGGCGACAGAGTTTACCTGGCGGTTCATGGATAGGGAGGAGTTGAGGATGATTCCTAAGTTGCGGGTGTGCTCAGTCGGTGCAGAGGGGGCACAGAGCGATGTGGGCCTCTAGGAGTCGTCCCAAGCTGAGGAGGCGTTTCTGAAGATGATGAGCTCAGTCTTGTCGGAGTTGAGCTTGAGGCAGCTTTCTCTCATACAAGTGGCGACTGCTACCATTCCATTCCTGAGTGGAAGTTCCTTTTGGCCATGTCCGGGTCTTCGGTGAGGGAAATGATGAGTTGTTTGTCATCGGCATATGACCCAATGTTCATACTGTGGTTTCTGACGATGGCAGCAAGAGAGGCCATGTATACGTTGAACAGTTTGGGACTCATTGAGGATCCTTGAGGGACTCCGCGGTTGACTCCTATGGGTCTGTAAGTGTAGGGTGGGAGTCTGACCCTCTGCGTCCTCCTGGAGAGGAAGGAGTGGATCCATTACAGGGCTCTTCCGCCGATTCCTATTTCGTGGAATCTGGTGCACAGAGTGCTGTGGGAGACTGTGTCGAATGCTGCTGAGAGGTTGAGGAGTATGAGTGCTGCGGTCTAGGAGTAATCAGATGACATCAGTGGCTGCCAGGAGGACTGTCTCTGTGCTGTGGCTATTGCCGAAGCTGGACTGGGAGATGTCCAGGGAGTTGTTGGCCTCGATGAAATTCCATAGTTGCGCGTTGGTTGTTTTCACCAGTACTTTGGCAGGGTGATGGGCCAGAAATTCTTTAGTTTTGATGGGTCAGCCGAAAGTTTCTTCAGGAGAGGGTGTATTTCGGCATGTTTCCAGTCCTCAGAGAAGGTGCACGGGTTGATGGAACAGCTGATTGTGTTACGTTGCTCGGGTGATTGATGTGCTGTCTCTGATGTATATGTGGTGCGGGCAGAGGTCCGAGGGGGCTCCGGAGTGGGTGCTGTTTATGATGTTGACTGTTTCCTCTGTGTTGAGCGTGGACCAGCTGTGGATGGTCTGGGTGGGTGGGTCGTCACAAGTTCCAGTGTCAGGAGTTTCCAGGAGGAAGCTGTCGTAGATTTCCTGGAACTTTTGGTGGAAAAAGGAGGCAAGTTTATCGCAGAGGTCCTGTGACAGGGGAATGCTGGTGGCTTCGGATAGGGGATCTGTGAACTCGATGACTGAGAAGAACTTCATAGAGTTGTGTGCAGAGGAGTTGATATGCTCCTGGAGAGCGTCCTTCCTTTCGTCCTTGATATTTCGTTGGTGGGTGGCGTTTGCAGCTCTAAATGAGGCAAGGTCTTTGCTGGTTTGGCTGTTCCTCCATTTTTTCTCCAAACTTCTGCGGGTACACTTTGATTCTTGGCGTTCAGTGGTGAACCAGCTGGCTTTCTTAAGTATGCATTTGGCTGATGTCAGCCAGAAAGGGGCTAGAGTGTTGGCGCATTCGGTGATCCATCCGTTGAGGTTGTGTGCTGCTGTGTTGGCATCATTGGAGGGATTTGGTGAGCGATGAGGCGAGTTGCTCATTGGTGATTTCATTCCATTTCCTGGGGAGGGGGTCCTGGAGGTGCGGGTGCGGCTTCTGGGTGCGGTGATTGTGATGTGTATGCAGCGGTGGTCGGTCCAGTCTGGGGTGGAGATGGTCTTGATGGTGATCCGGTTGCTTGAGGTAAAGATGGGGTCCAGTGTGGGTCCTGCGATGTGTGTGGGTTCGGAGACCAGCTGTCTAAGGGTGGCAAGGTTGTCGAGCAGAGCTGTAGTGTTTGGGTCGGTGTCGTCCTCGAGGTGGAAATTCAGGTTGCCAAGGGGAAGGTAGTCGACTGACATCCGGGCCTTGGGGGGTAGCAATGTCTACGCCGTTGTCTATGAAAGCTGAGCGGGGCCGGGTGGCCTGTACTCCAGGGTGCCACAGATGGAGGGAGTTGTGGTTGGAGTGGCCGAGGAAGTGAAGGTGTTCCATGAGGGTGGATTGTTCTTCTGGGACGGCCTTGACACATAGCGAGTCCTCCACCCAGGCGGGAGGGCCGGTCCCTCCTTAAGATGCTGTAACCGTCAGGAATGGTGATGGCGATGGTGGGGTTGGTCCAGGTCTCGGTAAGGAAGGCGATGTCCGGTCAGGTGGTGTTGATCAAGTCCCAGAGTTTGGTGGCGTGTTAGTGGAGGGAGCGGGTGTTCAGGAGCAGGGAGTTGATGGGGTTGTGGAGGTTGTTGGTATCTTTGTGCGTGAAGAGTACCTTTGGCTTGTTGAGGTGCTGAAATTGCAGTTCATGCAGGTGAAAGGTCTCTGGGAGTCAGCAGTTGCTGAGACGTCCGGTGTTGAGGCAGAGGAGGGTCTCTGAGTTGTAATGGAGGCAGTCCAGGGGGTGGTTTAACGGAGACCCAGGGTTCCTGACACTGGAAGCGGTCCAGGCACGGACGGGCCGAGACAGGCTTGCCTTTGGCCCGCCAGCAGCGTGGCCACGCTGCGCACACCATTACGTAGGGAAGAGGGGTGGGAGAGCGGTCAGCTGGGAGGCGGGAGGGTGGGAAAGGTGCTCACGGTGGGGGCAGCGGAAAGAGGGGATAAAGAAAAAAGGAATAGATGAAAAACGAGAGAATGTAGAGAAAAACGCAGAAAAAGAAAGAGTGAAAGAGCGACAGAGAGAAAGAAATACTTACTTCTGATGGCTACTAGACCACCAGGGATGAGGCACAGGGACAAGAATGCGGGTGGATGAGGGCCTCGAACTGAAAGTCAGGAGACTCTCAGTTCATCCCAGCAAAGGCAGAGCAGCAGCAGCCAGGGGAGCTGGGGAGGGCAGCAGACGCTGACCTGGAGGCCTGCATTTTACTGGATCGTCAGTCTGCTGCACATTAACAGTTAGATCTGTAGACTCCCTTTTCTTTTTGTCTCATTTCTTTACCCATCTGCCTTCCCATTTATCTAATGCTCCCCAAGTTTGAATGCTCTGTATTAATTCCCTGATGTGAATTTTCATTCCTGGGAATTCTAGCCTGTAACTTCTTCTCAAATGTTTTGTTTTTTAAATTTCTATGTCATATTTATCTGCTAGGTCTGCTATTCTCTGATTTACCAATCCCGCTTTGCTGGTAATTAGTTTGCACAAAAAGTGCAACTCATCTTCTCGGTATGAGTCAAGTCTGTTTAATCCAATAGTTCCCTCTCTCAATTTGTCAATTTCTAATTTAAGCCTGGTCAAATTTAATGAATTTCCCCCACTGGAATCTCCTTGAATGCCACTCAACTTCTCCAGTCATTCAGTTAATTGATGGGCTGTCAGCCCTTGTAAAGAGACAGTTTTATTACTTACATTGGGTATTTGCTGCAGCGTTAAACATGGAGTCTCTGGTGTCATTGTAAATGGGTTAGGACCAATTTCTGGTCTTCCCGGAGTATTTGATGGAGTCCTGCAGTAACTCATTCCTGCATGTTCATTGAACCTTTCAATTTCTACACTTGGACTCAGACTTTTCTGCTCACTGCTCCTATTGTTTCCCTGGGCAAATAAGGATATAACTGGACCAATTGTAACAGGTACTGACACAACGTTTGGACTTGGTTGAACATTTTGATCTCAAGGGTACATTACTCCTGTATTCTGACTTGTCTGTGACCCTGCGATGGGGGTCTATCTTGGGATTGTCTGTGTTTGCATGGGAGACATCAAATTAGGTGTAGATTCCAATTGAATCAATGTCAGGTTCTGGTAAACCTGTCTCATTTGGGATGCTTGTCCTGTCTGTACTATTAAGCTTGGTGTTGAGTTCACAATAGGGACGTCTGGATAAATCCTGGGTATGTCAACCTGCGGTATAGGATTCTGGAATGTGGAAGTGCTAGGGACAATGTGGCTAACCTGTACTTGCCTTGGTGTAGTCTCAATCAGTACCGGAGCTGTAGGATCTGCAATAGTACTTTGACCTGTCTCTTGGGCTGCACATGGTGGGGGATGACTTCTCAGTAATTGCAAAATAAACTCATCATCATCTGAGTCTTCATCGTAAGTCAACGATTTTCTAGACTATGTTGATGTCTGCTCTCTGTCATCTGAAGGATACAAATCCCTCTTTTTGGTATTCTTTCTAGGCTTGCTCTTGTTTTCTTGGGTAATTGCAGGAAACATCCCAGTTCCCTGTAATCTCCGCTCTCCAAATTTTCTGTTCTCTATCCCATCTCGCTTCAGCTATAGTCTTCTCTGCTTTTCTCATTCTCCTCTCAAATTTCTTTTGCTGTTGCTTTCTGCCCACTAACTCCCAAATAGCTAACACTTCAAATTGTGCAGGTCTCGAAGGAGTGCAATTTCTCCTATTCTAACTCGAATTAATACATCTCCCCTTTGGGCACTTTTTAATGCTTTGAAAAATTTAAATCCTATGTTTAGACTATGCTTTCAAGCGAATCAGGAAGTAGATTTCAATCTGAAAATTCTTTTAGTCTACCTTCTCAACCAATTACACTTCACAGTTGTCCACCAATCCAATTGCTGCCTTTCTTATTTACTGACCTATCCCAGCGCGGACCTAATGACGTCACACTCACACGTACAGTGGCTGACAAAGCCCTCTGGCTTGTCTTCCTCCACTCGGATTCATGTAAAACCAATGTGAATTTGCTAGCACAAAATAAGATCAATACACAAACTTGTCTGTTTACTACAGGTAGGTAAAACAATCGCTTCAGAAACCTTACTGATTTTTCACTGTGGCTTTTAGCTGTGACGGATACTCTTTCTATCTCAGTTTCCCTGACTTGCAAGCAAAATTCGACCAGCAAATTTTACTCTCAACTGATCATTGGGTCTTCCTGGTACACATAGAATTCACCAAATCTCCGTCGAAAACTATCACTCACTTTAACCACGCACTCTGAGTTTGTCAACCACGCCCAATTGACCTATTAAACAGACAAGTTACAACATCTTACCAAGTGTCTCATACACTTGTACAATACTGTGGAGTTTTAGACCACCCTTAGACCACAATTTTGTCAAAGTTAATTTGGAAAACATCTAACTATGGCTCTATCAAAATAGCGTTTGGTACCTAAAAGAAAACACAAATGCAGCACTATAAAATAGCATTTTGTTATACCTCTCCTCAGTGAGTCAGCAAGAGGCAGTTTCTTCATCAGGGGGACATCCGTGTGGTCAGCATCAGTAATGGGCAGTGGAAGGGGATTGGCTCACTCACAGTTGAGCTCTAAGTTAACTGAACCAACTCAGGGGCATTTAAGCTAAAGAATCGGCATTACATAGATTAACTAAATACATGGAACTGCGGTGCTCCACAAATAGGAATTTAGCAAGGGTAGAAAGAATGGATCGAACTGGATCAGAAAAATTGACTCGAAGCAATCAGGAAAGGAACTAACTAAACTTGCATAAAGTATCTTCTCACAACATCATTCGTTAGAAAATCGTACGTTTACAGTAGGACCAATATGCTATAAACTATAAATCTAAAATATAACTAAACAGTCTTTCACATGTCAATGAGTGGCTCCTCTTCTCCTGTTCCCATCGTCAGGATTGTCAGGTAACTGTTTTGTTGCAATCCTAGCTGTAGTCAGTACATCCATTGTTGGTTCCTGGGAACATCACTGTCTCGGGCATCAAGGATACTTCTGTAACATTTTCTAGCGGAAGACATTCTAACAAGCAATTCTCATGAGAAGACATTAACAAATCACTTGGTCAGCTCCGTGTAAACAATAGACAAGATTAATTCTCTGCTTTCACAGAACTTGTACATTTATTTAATTATATCTGTTGTGCAACTTAACATGAGGCTTGTCGACTAGGCCCAAACTACATTGCTAATCAATGCCTAATATACATTTTTAAGCAACTACATAGCACTAATGTGTTAATGCGACCCCCGGATACATTTTATTCTGTGTGTGCACCTCATTTAGACTACAAACATGAGTTTATTATTGGTTTTTAAAATATCTCATGGTGGCCACATTTCCATGACACACAATTTTCTATATATTATCCTAATTCATGGGAATTCTTAACAGTTAATCATTACAAAATGTATTAGTAATTAATTCAGCTTACACAGTACCTCAGCACTCCCTTGCACACCATAACAATGCCATAGTGGTTGCCAGGTTACGAGGAATGCTCACCTGAGGCAATTATACAAAGCACTACAATGTTCACGTTATCACGCAGCAGCACAGCTGCCATCTTTAATTGGGGATCAAAATGACCGAAGACTATCATATATGCACTTGAGTCAGCTTGTTTCAACTACTTTCATTGTTCAGCCTGCGCGTTCGGTGACAGGCACATCTCACTTCTGCATCATCACCCAAGATTCCCCCTGCACAATCAGTGTCAGGCACATCTGAACGTATATTAAAAGGTACTTTTAAGAAAAGTAATTTTTCTTTTATTTCATAATGTAGTAGCTACTTAAAGGGCATTGTGCACATCTAGGGCCATATGTACCATAGGCACAGAATGGGTAAAACCCTTTGCTACATCTGGACCCTAGTGAGGTGAGGTACTACTCTTCGATGGCAAGATAGTTTAGGATTTATTTGCACTTGACTGTCAGTGCTCTGTAACAGTGTATCAGTTGGTGATTCTGGTGATTGAGATGAGTTTTCTGAAACTGTTACTAGGCTCAAGTGGAAGTTTGTAAAGAATTTAGTGTATTACTAGAGAGGTTCAATTTCCTCAAATAGAAACAATTGGC
Organism: Pleurodeles waltl; assembly: GCF_031143425.1. Taxonomy (NCBI): domain Eukaryota; kingdom Metazoa; phylum Chordata; class Amphibia; order Caudata; family Salamandridae; genus Pleurodeles; species Pleurodeles waltl. The sequence goes on from NC_090449.1 coordinate 982,477,502, forward strand.
TGATGAATTAGTAGATGAATTTATCTTCATCTTAAGGTTGTCTGGTGCAAACTGCAATTTTGGTACATTCATAGACAGTTATCTACGGGATCAGTTTGTGTACAGCTGTTTTTCTAAGAAGATACAGGAAAGGCTCCTTAGCTACAGAGATGATTTGTTAAATAAAGTGCTTGATTTAGCAAAGAGTATTGAATGTTCTTTTGTGATGGCTCACAAGAACGCCACACTTTCATCTACATTTGTGAATGCTGCGGGAACTCCAAAACTTGTAGATGCAATTCATTTGAAGGACAAGATTTGTAGAATTGTGTCTCACATTTCTAACCATTTTTGTTTCAGGTGTGGTTCCAGGTCTCATGTAAGTAATATTGACCAGGGGGTGTGGCTAGCTGCGCAAAATGGCGGTTGGAACCTAGAGCCACTCCGACCACCGACCCAGGATCCTGCAGTGCCTGCAGCCATCACCTGACCCCTCCAGAGCTGCGTCCATGAGCGCCAGCCACTGAAGGTCGGAAAGCTGACTCCCACGTGCACGTAGCCGTGGAGGAGCGACGAGGACACTTAGCGGCTGTGGGGGCCCTAATCACCCGTAAAAGACGGTTGGAGACTGCAGGGGGCCTGAGCCATAGGACGGCAGCTGCGGTGGCCGATGCAGCCAACCGCTGGTAATCCTTACGGGAGCGGGTGTTGGGCAAAGAGCTAACTGCGGTGCTCTTCTCCCTGCTCCAGTGCAACCAACTTGGGCCTCCCCTCTCCCTTCTGGGCACCCTGCCTACCATGGCTCCAACACCTCGAGTCACTTCTGGCCCTAGGAGGGGACAGCCTCCCTTCCCTATGACAACGATTGGACTGCCACTCGGCAGAGGGCCTCGTAGGGGTGATTTCTCTCTCCCTCCGCTCCTCCAGCATTGCACGGCTGACTGCCTGCTCATCGCACTGATCCTGCTGGGGCCCTGACGGTAGATGCGCCATGAGTGGTGAGGGGACTGCAGAAGGGGTCTGGTGGTAGTGAAACACCGGGATCTGCGTCAGCTCCTACAGATTGCCAAACATAAGCCCTCATTATGACCTCGGTGGTCTTCTATGGTTAGATGGACTCTATAAAGTGTACAAACAGCCATTAATGAGGGTCACCTACCGCAATGTATGTGGGAATCGTTATTGGTCTCCCTCCCCAAACCTGGTAAAGACCTGGGAGAACTGGCTTCCTACTGCCCATTATCCATGTTAGGATCGGACTTCAAGATACTGAGCAAAATACTGGCAGGACACATACAGGGACTAATAGAGAGGCTGGTACAGAGATATAAAAATGGGTTCATCCCTGGGTGATCCACTATGCTAAATATTCACCGACTGTACAGAGTAATGGAACAGCCCCCCCTACCACTGGCCCTTTGCCGCTTGCCTGGTCCTAGACCCAGAGAAGGCATTTGTTACTGTAGATTGCGGCTACCTCTTCTCCATACTGACTAAATTTTGGGATTACGGGGAGGATTCAGGTACTGATTTGACTGCTTTGCAAAGACCATACGGCAAGAGTCAGAATAGTACAATGTATCTCCCATTGTAGATTAAACGTGGGACGCTTTGCCCCAATCCTGACTTCCACATGGCTTCTGGGCTGAGAGTGCACTCTGCAAAGTCTTGCCTATTCCTTTTGCATCTGCATCTGCATTGCCCTCCACAGGACCTTCAAATTGAGGGACACCAACTAAAATGGGAACCCCACAGGTTCAGATATTTGGGCATTAATATCTACCATGATAAACAAGATTTGCTGGATGGTAATTTTTCGATAGCAGTAGCAGCAATGAGGCCTCAGATGGCCTTTTTGAGCACGCTGGCCCTTACCATTGTGGGTAGGGTGTCGTTGTTAAAAATGGTGATGTTACCCCAGCTGTTATATTTCTTTCAGAATCAACCACTCAATGTTCATTATCCTAATCATTGCAGCACATGCATTTTATCATAGATTGTAGTCTTTTCAATACATATACTGAAAACTCTCCTGCATCTCCTTCATTGTCTGTGTGTGTATGATACTTGTTGCTAACGATAGAAGAGGGTAACTTCCACTCCACCACGACTTCCCTGAGAGGTCTAATCTAGAGTCCATGCATAAGGCTGCCAGAAATCACCTTTGCTTCTTGAGTTTTGGTGAGGTCCTGCTTGTCAGCCGAAGCGGTTGGGCTGACAGTTTTGACTTGTTGTTGGAGGGACTCCGTCACCTACAAACAGAAGTGCTGTTACCCCTAAACCAGCAATCTCGCTAGGGAGCGCGAGTCCAACTACGACAATGTCAGCGTACCCACAGAGGCAACACTAATCACAGAAGGAGAGATAGAATTATTCTGTGCTGCCTGGCCTAGTAATATGCAAAAATATAGGCAGCACCCTTTGATAAATGGGAAAAAAGTTGAAGCTCTGAGGGACACAAGAGCTAGTGTCAGCATGGTGACCCAGCACTTGGTCCACTCCAATAAGTTTCTGGTAGGGAAGTCTTATCCTGTCACCAATGCTGACAATGTGACAAAGTTCCAAGTTGTTGTGTCCCCATCTATCCCAGTAGCTTGCCTGCTTGGAAATGACCTAGAGCATTCCTCCCGGGTCAGAAGTAGAACTGAAGACCCAAGCTGACGTCTTTGGGATCCCAGAATGGGCCTTGGTAAGCCTAAGGCACAGTGAAAACTTTAAAGAGAAAAAAGGAGAGTAAACCAACCTCCCAAGAGAAAAGGCAGGAAGACTCAGGAGCCAGCTTCAAAACAGATAATAGGTCAGAACCCCCCCTTCTCAAGAACAGGATTTGTTATTCCCAGAGGGATCTGAGCCTGCAGAGCTTGGGCCTTACCACCCAGAGCTCTTGGGCCGAGGGGAATCCTCTAGGGATGATCTGTGCCAGGGACAGTTAACCTGTCCCACTCTTGAAGGCCTGAGGCAGCAAGCTAAGCAGGAAGAAAATGGTAGTGTCAGTGGTATCCACAGGGTTTATTGAGAAGATGGACTCCTGTTCGCTGAGGCCAGAGACCTCAAGCCTGGTACAACCAGGAGGATAGTGGTACCTCAAATGTTCAGAGAGTTTCTCCTCACTGTAGCTCATGGCATTCCCCTAGCTGGGCATTTGGGCCAAAATAAAATTTGGAGCAGACTAGTAAACCATTTTTACTGGCCTGGAATGTCTTAGAAAGTGAAGGACTTTAGACAGTCCTGAGACACCTGCCAAGCCAGTGGCAGATTAGATGGCCACTTAAATGCCCCCTGCTTTTTACTACTTGTGGTTGGGGTACCCTTTGAGAGGGTTGTGGTGATATTGTTGGCCCCCTTGACAACCTGGATATTTGTACATTTGTTGGGTTCCCTAAGGCATGATTGGAAGGCTCCCTGAGAAACTCAGAAAGAGATTAGATGTCTTCCTTCCATGTCTGCTTTTTGCCTACATGGAAGTGTCAAAAAAGAGAGTAGGATTATCTCCATTTGAACTTTTGTTTGGGCATTGTGTTAGGGGACCTCTGAGTCTTGTAAGGGAAGGCTGGGAGAGACTTCTCAAACAGCCCAAACAAGGCATAGTAGACTATGTACTTGGCCTACTTTCAAGAATGGCAGAGTACATGGAGAAAGCAAGCCCAAACCTCCGGCCAGCCATGATTTGAAAACTACTGGTATTACCACAAAGCTGCTATGGTGGAGTTCCAACCAGGGCAGGAAGTTTAGGTTTTGGAGGGCTCTCCAAGACAAGTGTTCTGGGCCCTATACAATTATTGAAACGAAAGGGGAAGTCACCTACTTGGTTGCCTTAGGAAGTTGCAAAAACCTCAAGAGAATTATCCACAAAAAGAAGACATTTTCCAAATTTGAAAAATCTAACTTAAAAAGTACTTACCCGATTTTGATGATCTTGGTCTTAAAAATGTTATAAAAATCTAAAGTATTTTTGTAAATTGGTCTCGAGTTACTCCATAGAGTGGGTGTCTTGCTTTATTGATACTATGAGTATAACAAATGCTTTGCACTTCTCCAAAATTGACAAACTGCTTGACAAAAAACATAAAAATTAGAGCCTTAGGTGGTCTAGATTTTACCTCTGTAAACCAATGTGTGGTTGTCCGGACTCTGCACAGTGTGCCTAGTTTTGCACACTACATAGAGAGCCAGTCTCCTACAAAGTCAAGCTTGCAAATGTGAGTCTCAAAATCATAGTATAAATGTACAGAATCACAGATGGAGAATTAAAACATCGCACAACATTGAATTTCATCAACATGTGCAGTACCAATATGTCAATAGTGATGATGCAGAAAATGAGAAAAAGCATTTGATGCATCAAGTCCAAATCCATGTTTTCCTTCCTAACCATTAAATCTAGATTCCAAACTATTCTAATGTCAATGATATTCAGAGAAAAAGGTCAGCACAACAGAACTTCTGTTGACGTTTCTGTCCAGGAATGTGAAGGTAGCATGAAACCACATGGAAATTAAAGTATGGGGTCTGTACCTCAATGACGTCCGCTCTCAGTAAGGGGCAGAGGGAATCTGAATCTACCATTAGCTAAACCACAAGTAAATCTTGATTCTTCCGGAGGGTGACATCACACCCAAAAACCTACAATGAAAAACAAGGTTGCAAACCACAAGTTTTATTTGTTATTTTGGTCTTCTTAAGTTTTCGGCATTCGACCTTGAGGCACCCTCTTACCCTGGAAATTCAGAAGAGTTACAGCTGCCAACTCAGCAATCTCCTTTTTTCTAAATAGTACATCTTTTCAGGCTTTCTTACCTTCCCTCTCAAAGGGCTCCTTATGAATCCTAGGCTCATACCATGACACCTGCAGCTTTAGGAAAATATGCAATAAAACAACCTTTCACATTGAAAGTTAAAACACATAGATCTAGGGCCTTCACACTGGCCAAGGTAAAATGAACATGAATACACTTTGGTTTTAATGATTTTCCACACATTTGTAATAAGCACTATGATAATAAAATGATTACGAAATAGCGTTTCGAAAATACTACAACATAAACATACTTGCAGTAAGATGAATAAATGTAGTTTACATGAAAAGTTATATTCATTGGGCACTTTATTAGTATACATTCCAGTGTTCCATGTTATATGAAAAACCACTTCACATGTTTGCATAGGAAAATACCCACTCCTTTATTTCACGTTTGTTAGGAATGGGGTCGCTAGTTGGCACTGGTTTGCACCCTATCCAAGTAGGAACCCCCATTCTAGTCAGGGTAAGGGAGTCACACTCCTAAGATAACCCCTGCTCACCCCTTTGGTAGCTTGCCAGAAGCAGTCAGGCTTATCTCACAGGCAATGTGTAAAGTATTTATACCCGCACATATAGTAAGACAGTGAAAGCACCACAAACGTACTCCACACCAGTCTAGATAAATAGCCAATATTTATGTGCATAAAACAAGACAAAAATGACAACAACTCAACATACACAAGCAAAGACATGACTTTTCAAATAATAAACTTCGGTATAGTGCTCAGAAACACAATAGCTCCAACCGGGTTTCTCACAACGTCGTTGATGATGTCATTCCCAATAGTTGGACGCCACAAGCGAGGAGGGTGTACCATTCATGAAGTCGCACAGACCACTGGGTACAGTACCTTAGAAAACAGTGGAACAAAGACGTTGCATGGAGTCGGGGACGTGATGCCCCGCTGGAGCCGGTGCGGCGTTCGTTCCTTAGTGCTACCGGGGAGGTGAGGCATCAGTTTCTTACTGCAAGGCGGGGAAGGTGAGGCGTTGGTTGCTTATGATTGCAGGGGAGGTGATGCAGCATTGGTGGCAAGGCGTTGGTTCCTTACGATCCGGTGGGGTCGATGAATCCAGCAGTTCAAGACGTAAGGTGGCAACTTAGCAGTATCACAATCACACCATGGGGCCACTGGTGCTGCGGCGGAATTGGGTATCCTGGATGTCAGGGACACAGCACTCAGGACTCACGCTGTGGCAGCACTTTGTAGGCGCTGCAGCAGCATCGGGCCTGTAGTGTCAGTCATGGTCATTGCACTCAGTGGGGACCACGGTTCCAGGTGCAGGCAACGGCATAGAGTCAGACAGTGGGACCGGTTCTGAATTCACTCCGGCGTTGATGCACTTGGTTCCTTCTTGGTTTTACCAGAACTCACTTACAAGGGCCCAGGGACTGGACTTGGCACCAATTGGCAAGTCACGACTCTCAGCAAAAAAACACAGGTGCTGGCAGGTGAAGTCTTTGATGTCTCTGAGACTTCTAACAGAAGGCAAGCTCAGTCCAAGCCCTTGGAGAACCTTTGAAAGCAGGATGTAGAAAGCGAAGTCCAGTTCTTTCACTCTCAGACAGAAGTAGCAAGCAGCAGGCCAGCAAAGCCACAGGCAGAGTGGCAGCCCCTCCTACAGCATCCAGCTATTCTTACGGGCAGAATGTCCGCAGTCCAGAATGATTCTGAACCTGTGGGGTCAGCAGTCCAATACATATACTAATTTCTATCTCTCAAGGAGGCAAGCCCCAAAGGAAAGTCTTTGTAGTGAACAAGATCCTGCCTCTCCCTTTCCAGGCCCCAGACACACTGCAGGGGTTGGAGACTGTATTGTGTAAGAACAGGCACAGCCCTATTCAGGTGCAAGTGTCAGCTCTTCCCTCCACTTTGCCCAAGAAGGCCCATCAAGATAAGTAGGCAACACCTCAACTCCCTTTGTGTGACTGTCTAAAGTAAATTCACAAAGAGACGAACTACCAGTCTGACCCAGATGTGTATTCTAAAGCCAGGCAGAGGCAAAGAATGGTTAAGCCAGAAAGTGCCCACTTTCTAAAAGTAGCATTTTCAAACTTACAATCTAAAAACCAACTTCTCAAAAATATGTATTTTTAAATTGTGAGTTCAGAGACCCCAAACTCCACATCTCCATCTGCTCCCATTGGGAAATTAGACTTAAAAGATATTTCAAGGCAATCCCCATGCTAACCTATGGGAGAGATAGGCCTTGCAATAGTGAAAAACAGATTTGGCAGTATTTCACTATCAGGACATGTAAAACACATCATTGCATGTCCTACCTTTTAAATTAGCTGCACCTTGCCCATGGGGCTACCTTGGGCCTACCTTAGCGGTGCCTTACATGTGGAAAAGGGGAAGGTTTGTGCCTTGCAAGTGTGTGCACTGGCCAGGTCGAACTGGAAGTTTAAAACTATACATACAGACACTGCACTAGCAGGTCTGAGACATTGTTTACAGGGTTACTCATGTGGGTGGCACAATCAATGCTGCAGGCCCATTAGTAGCATTTAATTTACAGGCCCTGAGCCACCGCTGGTGGACTTTACTTAGGACTTAACAGTAAATTAAATATGGCAATCGTGGATAAACCAATCATCAATACAATTTAGACAGAGAGCATATGCACTTTAGCATTGGTTAGCAGTGGTAAAGTGCCCAGAGTTTTAAAGCCAACAAAAAAATTCAGAGAAGATAGGAGGAAGGGGGTAAAATGTTTGGGGATGACCTTGCAAAAAGGGCCAGGTCCAACAATATTTATGACGCATAGTGGCACAACAGATTTTTACACTGACTTTTCCAGCTCAACCTCTGCTCTTCAACAGACTTCGCCCACTTTTGCGAGTAATAAATTTAGCATGTCGATTTTGTAAAATCATTGTTCTTATCGCTACCATCTCTTTCCTCTAACATCAAGAACATGTTCACAATCACTCTTCTCTATGAACAATTGATCTATGTAGCTCTGGTCAATGTGTATACATAATTTACACTTATGATGCCTATCTAAGTTTAAAGCTGGTAAATTCCCTTGCACTTGATGTTCTCTTTCTTCCTTCTTTCATGTGTGTTGTCCTCTAAGATCTTTATCTGTTGTGGGTTTGGCTTCTAGGTCCCCCTTCCATTGTCCACTAAGTTCAGAGTCATTGAACAGGTCAGATTGTGTCTATGTGCATATACAGTATCTAAAGGCATCAACGATACAAAATATTTTCATGCAATTTCTGCACCTTTAAACTATGAATTCTTGTCCAAATACTTAAACATAGGAACTTCTGACAACACTAGGTCATAATTTGAAAAAGTAAAACTGACCACTTCCCTCATTGAAAAATATACCCAATAGCTACAAGAAATACCATAGTTTAACAGGATCTGTTGATATGTGATACCCTCTGATACAGAAACAGGTAAATGTGAACAGCCGTAGCAGTCCCTAGCATTCATTGTATTAACATACTCAAATAAAATCTTACAATATATAATGGCTGAATAATCTCTAGACTCATCTAATATAAAGACTATTGTCCGTAGGACTAAGAGTTTGTGGGAAACACTAGAAGATAACTTCTTTTCTACAGAACATGTAGGGGAAAATGCTCCAATTAGCAACACTACTAATATCACAAGGGAAATAAGGAATAAGGCACCAACTATGTATTTACATCTATTTTTCTGATTTGACTCCATTAAGTCTTTAGAAACAGATATATTATCAAATAAGTAGAGCAGCAGCAAAATATTTCTTCATCAGTTTTACCAATACAAACAGCAAAAGAGAGTTTAAAGTTAAGTTATCAACAAAATGCAAATCTTCGTGAGACTTTCCTTGCCCTAATCATGGTTCTTCTAAATGACAACCCTCTTTCTTCTTCTACTGTGGCCTAGAAAATCTTTCGAATTCTCTATCCCAGATAATGTAAATGTCTCTAATATTTACACAAACCAAGTTCATTTATGGCACCAAAAATCCAAGGTACAAATTGACCACCATGTTCAGTTCATGCATGTCCAGTCAAACCAGTATGTTGATTCCAATATTCCCAGAACTCTTTATCTGCGTCACTTGCAGAGTATATCCACTCTGGTGAGGTGCACCTATAACTAGGTACTCTTGTTCTTTTTTACTTTCTCAGTGCCACACCACGTCTTCACTTTTGCTGAAATCAGAGTTCTCAGTCTCTTCAGCAATCAGTGGTGGTACAAGTTCTTTAGGAAGACTCACTTTCCCTCTTTCCTTCCTTCCGGGCCAACGGTCTTGCACTTCCACTCGCCTTCTTCCAGCACAAGTTCCTTATTCAGGGTCTGATTCTGAGTCTGACTCATTCACCATAGTGCAAAGCTACATTGTCTCTGTTTCAGTTTCAGTCATGACTTTCTCAAGACCACTTTCAGCTTGACCAAGTGCTGTTTCAGGCTCAATTTGGTCCCCAACAGCTTATCTATCCTGCTCCTGTCATTTCTCTCACACCACTGGTTCTTCTGGAACAGGCGCTGTCGTATCAAGGGAACATTCCATTCTGTGAGTATGAGATGCGTGAATCCAGTTGGGGAGACCTCCACACTTTACAGCAGTTGACGTTCCAGGATTACATGGTAAGGCTCATGCCAATAGGGTTCCAGCCATGTCTTTCTGACATGTTTCTTTACCAAGTCCCAATCACAGCGATTGAGGTCATGGGATTGCTCCTGATGTGGAGGGCTCCTCTGACCTGATGAGAAACAGAATGCACCACATCAGCTAGTCCTTTACAGTAGCCTAGGACCATATCATCAATAATATTTACAAGTGGATTTACAGGAATCACTGCCATTCTCATTGCCTTCCCCATATAATCTCATGGGGGACAGTCCAGTCTTTCGTACAGGTACACTCCGAAGACTCAACACAAGAGGCAGAGCATCAGGTCATTTCAATGATATCAAAGCACACACTTTTGGCAGTCTAGATTTCAGCATGCCATTCACCTGCTCCACAAGACCTGAAGCCTCAGGCCTATAACTGCAATGCAATCTTCATTCCATTTGCAATGCTACACACAACAGTTTCAGAACCTCATTATTTAAATGACTTTCTCAATCTGATTCCAAAGAAGCTGGAATGCCAAATCTGGCTATGAGTTTTCTCAATAATAGTTTAGCTACAGCGAGACCATCATTTGGTCTAGTTGGGTAAGTTTCAACCCAATGAGAAAAGATTCACACTACAACCAAAACATAGCTTAATCCATTGCACACAGATATCTCAATTAAATCCATTTTTATCTGTTAAAAGGTCCTCCTGACCTTCCTATGTGACTCAGTGTGACAGCAATTCCCTTCTCAACATTGTTCTGTTGACAACATACCATTGACATAGTGCTTCAGCCATCAACCTGAATTTAAGATTGAATCAAGTCTGTCTAAACAACCTCACCATAGCATCCCTACCAATGTGAGCTGGACCATGGAAATGTCTAGCCATAGGGGTTAACAGAATATTTGGTAGCACTGGTTGTCCATCCACTGAAACCCAAATGCCATAATCTCTTTTGGCGCAACCTGCTCTGACCCAACTCTGTTGTTCCTCCTAAGACACTTCCTCCTGAAGCCTCTTCACTTCATCCTGTTGTGTAGCCATTTTAGTTATAGCTTCATACACGTTATTTTAGCAAACTAAGCCTGCCACTGTACACTTTAACCGAGATATATTTTATTCAGCTTTGTTTAATTATTTAAAAAATAGCCACATGTGCAGTCTTGTTTTATTTTCTCTATCTAGCTGTTCTTTGCCTAGGCCAGCAATGTGTTCTTAAACAAGACATTTCTTTCACTCTGTGGTGGTCATTACAACATTGGCGGTAAAAGCCACTTAACGCCGTGCAGAAGACCGCCAACACACCGCCGCAGTCGCGGAATTCCGCCACAGCTATTATGACCCACATTTCGGACTCTGCCAAAATTCAGACACCCACACAAGTCCACCACACCAAAGATCAGTGATAAACTGGTGAAAACAAAACCTCCACCATCACGCCAACAGAAATACGCCCACACTATCACGACACACGAATCCACGCGGCGGTCTTTCAACCGCGGTATTCCATTGGCGGTACACACCGCCACGCTCAAAATACACACACATACAAAACACAGCCACATTGGACAATTCCAAATACACACACCTGATACACATACACACACCACTCCCACACACCCAATACAATATAAAACACACACCCACATCACCCACAAACCCCTACGACCACAATTGAGAAAGAAGCACAGAGAGAGACACCACCAGCAAGTACAACAGCATCCACAGGCGCATAACACCATCAACCATACAACTTCCACACACCTCACACAACACACCACTACATATCACCACACTTATCACCACACACACCACCCCACACATCACCCACACCACCCCACGGCACGGCACGGCAAAGACACCCCAGGTTCTGGGAGGAGGAGCTCAGTGTCATGGTGGAGGAAATCGTCTGGGTAGAGCCACAGCTATTTGGATCACAGGTTCAGCACACCTCAATTGCAAGGAAGATGGAGCTATGGTGAAGAATAGTCGACAGGGTCAACGCAGTGGGACAACACCCAAGAAATCGGGAGGACATCAGGAAAAGGTGGAACGACCTACGGGGGAATGTGCGTTCCGTGGTCTCAAGACACCACCTGGTGGTTCAGCGGACTGGCGGCGGACCCCCACCACCTCCCCCACAACTAACAACATGGGAGGAGCAGGTCTTGGCGATTCTGCATCCTGAGGGCCTCGCAGGAGTTGGTGGAGGAATGGACTCTGGTAAGTCAAATCGTAACTATTACATCCCCTACCCTACCTGCATGCTATCACATACCCCCACCCTCGCCCTCACCCCTATCACTCCAACTCCTCACAAATGTACCAATATCACAAACCACCCATCCCAACACCAAGCCCTGCATGCAACAACAAAGCATGGACACCCATCACTAAAGCATGCCCACTGCACATACCCATACAACCCCCTAAACCATCATCACACAAGGTCCCACACAGGAATGCTAGCAATGGGGTACACGGTCACCCACCCATTGCACACCATGACACACACAGATGCAATAATCATGCCTTTCCATCTCTGCAGGACCACTACCCAATGTCACCAGAGAGGAGGGTCCAGACATGTCCACTCCACCCACAGAAGAGGCCCACAGTGATGACAGCAGCTCTGTCCAACTAGATCTAGATGACCAGGCCGGACCTTCTGGGACCTCTGGACAGTCGGTTCCCTTCACACAGGCACAGGCCACCACAGACCTTCCCCCCTCTGGAAACACCAGCACAGCACCCACCCAGCGGGCCCATACCTCCGTCCCCAGCTGTGTGTCCACCACTACAGGGAACCCAGGATAACCCACCACCCCAACAACAACAGGGACCTGGGGGCAGTGGGCACACGGTCCAGGGGACGGAGGCCCAGGAACACAGGGGAACTGGGAGGGCTGCTGTGCTACAGGGGGCGGACAGGCCAGGGGAACCCACTCTCCACGAGGCCCTCTCCTCCATCATGGGAGCATACCACCACTCCCAAGATACGATGGCAACGGTACTGGACAAGTTTCAGGAGACCCAGTGCATGCAGGAGGAACAGTATATGGGATTCAGGGTGGAACTCAGAACCATTAGCTCTGCCCTGGGCACCATCGTAGGGGTGCTGAAGGAACTACTAAACACCAGGAGGGACACTGTGGCACTCCAAGGGGCCCCTGACACTAGTATGGACGATGAACTGCCCACCACCTCCGCCGGCGCTAGTGGACAGGATGCCCCGCCACAGGGCCACCACACCAGCACCCCACCCCCTGCAGACGGAGAACCACCCCGCAAACGGTCCCTGAGATCCAGGAACAAGACAGAGCACGATGCCAAGACCCCCGCCAAGAAATGAGACCACCCTGATTGTCATCCCACTTTGTCACCCTGTCCATAATTAAACTGCCCCAGCTCCACTTCCAATGCCCATATGGGCAATGTACCTGCGAGACTAATAGACTGGACTCTGCCATGGACACTCCTCCGCCATCAACCCTCACCATTTAACTTTCCCCTCCAATATTTTGCATTTAAATAAACACACCTAAAGCACAAAATGATCTGGAGTCTGTCTGTGATTTCAAAATTGTGTATTTGCAATTACAGTGACAAAATGTTCTTGAAATAGTAATGTCAACATACCTATGTCACACAGCTCTAGTCCATGAGGAATCTAAGCAGATGGCACACGTTGGGACCCACATCTGTGAAACCGTAAGGGAAAGTGACAACTCAGTGAACATACACTGGGTGAAAACGACAGACAGTAGAGAGGTAGTAGTTGAAAAGTACATGTAGTAGGCAGGAATGTATTCTCACCTGTGTTTCACTGGAAATATTGCTGCTTCATCCTCATCACTGTCCACAGGCTCCACAGCTGCCACTTGAAGAAAGAAGCGAGATTCGGAGGATTGATGGTCCAGTGTATGCCCTCCTGTGGATACTATTATATAATGAAATACACTGTTCCAAAAAGAAAGACAGGGTGAATACTATGGAGTCCTAATGATTAGGAGCAAGAGTCCTCACACACCCTATTGGGTGTCATGCTTCATCATCGGACGTGCTCCTCGTCAGACGGCGCTGCAATGTCTGACGGGCACCCCCTCTAGGTGGGCTCTTTGCTGGAGATCTTTTCTCGATGATGCCACAAACCCCAAATGTGATTAAGAAGAAAAAGCGGGGATAACAACAGAAAAACTAAAATTAGCTCAAGACCCTCTGAATACTAAATTTATTTATCTGTGTAGGGTGATGGCCAAGATTAAAAACCTAACTCAGGAGTGGAATAGAGATAATGCTCAACCACTCTGTATCATCTTGTTGAGAAAGGGAGGAGGACAGGAACTACCAGACCTACCTCAAAATTAGGTCGACATGTTTCGGGTCTCTATGGTCCAAAAAGGATCCTATGACGCTTCTTCAGGACCTAGTGTATCTTAAATCTCTCCTACTATAAACTAAATAGACTCCTGCAATCTGTCACTGTCAGAAAAAAAGAAGGATACCAGTCACTTACACAAGTCCAATCTGACCCGAACTTGCTGTTCCTATTAGTCACCCTGAGGATATAAAAAAAACAGTGAGAAACATGTAACTTAATTTCCAGATAGTTATTGTCAGGATAGGTACAAAATGACGTCAATAAAACAAGAAACAAGTGACAAACCGTGCACCACAAAGTGATGGTGTTGGAGATGGCAAACCCATGCAAATTGAATAAAGATGGGCTTACCCTCCCAAGTAGGGACAGGGCTTTATGGGACCACACCGGCCAATAGCCAGGCTTGCAAACACTCTAATCGTCAGAAGAAAGACACCAAAACAAAAAACAAAAAAACACACAACTCCATTACAGTATAGATAGAGACTGAATCAATTGAATAACATAGTGTGTGTGACTTGTACATTAATTATATGCAAAATTTCACTCATATGAGAGCAACTCTATCACCCACTCGTATGCTGTTACTTGAGCTGGTCTCATTAAAAAGAAGAGGCAGTCAGAAAAGTGATATGTTCGCGATGCAAACATTATGCCAAGGACAGAAGGAATGTGTCAAAAGCAAGTAGAGGGTCCTCTAATTTAGTAACCAGACCAAGGAATACATCCATAGAGGAACAAGGGCTCGAAATACGGTCCATCGTGCTTTTCCCTTCCATTGAGGAAATCGCATGCTCAGAGACAGCGTGCTCTAATGACAACTCCCGACCTAAGTGGGCCCCCCGCATCGTTTCCCGTCTATAAATCAAAAAACGAGCGAACCAATGTTCGGGGCACTTACTTGAATAGTCCTGGACTAAAGAGGTTCACCTACCCCTGGCCGCGCTCCCGAATGATAGAGGGAGCCGCAAGCCGAGGGGCAGAAATAGTACTTAGCCCGGAAACGAGAGCGTCAAGCTGACGCTCTTGTTGCCCGGCAACGCGACTTAGCGCGTTCCGGCAGTTCGTATTTCCTGATGGTAAAAATAAAAGAAGGACAGCAGTCCCGGCTCGTAATGCTCAGAGCCTACAGGCGGCGGCCATTACATAACATGTGTTAAAACATTAGAAAATGCCACGTGATTCAGGCAGAATTAACACAATGGGGACTACGCTGAATTGCTAATTCATTTAAAAAGAAGGCACAAAAACACAACAAAAAATAATAAATGTCTATTGTCCCAAATGCTGTCAGTTGGAACTGAGAAAGACTAGTTAACTAACGAAGTGCCTTTCAATGATGTATGTGAGAGGTGCAGGCACAAGTTGTGTAAAGGCCATACACTAGAGGCAGATAAATTCCAACAAGTGTATAGTGAACAGTATAGGTAAATATAGATTAATGTTCCTACAATACACTGGTGCTTCAATGCGAAAAATGAATCCAAGGAATATCATCATTTAGCCCTCAGAGATGTGTGTTAAGTTTATACACCCAACGCTGTTCCCATTCAAAGAGAACTCTCGTCCCCTTCTGAGCGCAAGTTTGCAGTATGACCCACCACATGTCATCCGGACTATGGTTTGTTTCTATGTAGTGAACACTTAATTTAGTCGTGGTTCGACCGCAACGAATATTGCTACGGTATTCGTTAATCCTCACTTTCACTGCTCTTGTGATCATTCCCACATAACGTAGAATACAAGGGCAGGTGATCAAATAAGCACAGTTGCAGGTGTTGCAATTGGTATGTTTCAATAACCGCCACTTCCCTATTGGTTCTAATTCAAGGGACTCTACGTGTTTAGTGAGTGAACATACGTTGCAGTTGCCACATGGGATATGCCCTATGACTGGTGGGAGATCCCAGAGGAACCTTTGTCTAGTAGAGAGAATACGGGGTCTGGGCCGAGTATGGACCAACATGTCCTTGAGATTGGTGGTCCTTTTAAAAGCGAACACGGTTTAGGAATATCCTCTCCACCGCTGCAGAGGATATCCCATCTCTTGTTGATTACTTTTTTGATAGTATTAGACAGCGGCGTAAATGTAGACACACAAGTCAATTTGATTTCTGACGGTCTAGGGGTCATCTGAAGTAATGCGTCCCTATCACTATACCATGCTCGTTTATAGGCAGTATTGACCACTCTGTAGGGATAGTGCCAATCACCTAATTTACTCCGTAAGTCAGAAGCTTGCGTGTCAAATGAATGCATATTACTGCAATTACGACGAAGCCGCAGAAACTGGCCATAAGGCAAATTGTCTCTGAGCACTTTGGGGTGATGGCTCTCATACAGCAACAAACTATTGCGATCTGTCGTTTTTTGATATGTGCATGTCATCCAAGAATGGAATATTGGTGGTTGAGACTGAAGAGGTGAATTTCAAAAAAGGATCTAAACCATTGACCCATGTTGTGAACATATCTACCTCGTTAATAGAGCCCTGCCAGACAACCAAAATGTTGTCTATATACCAACGCCATAATTTGATATGGTCAAAGAAAGGATTGGAATCTGGCAATATGAAATGTTTTTCAAAGTCATACATGTAGAGGCAAGCCAAACTAGGAGCAAAAGTACTGCCCATTGACGTGCCTCGTATCTGGTGAAAGAGCTGGTCTTCGAACTGATTTTTTTTTTCACTCATAGCTAAGCTGGCACAATGCATTATGAAATGGACTGATGTCACTGAATCTAGCCTGGCAGATAGGAGGGATGTCTCAACCACCTTTAACGTAGCTTCTTGTGGAATGTTAGTATAGAATGCTTCAACGTCTAAGGTGATAAGAGCATGAACATCACCTGTAGAATTAATAGACTCTATTAGATTAAGGACATCTTTAGTATCCCTCAGGTAAGTAATTGACTTTTGCACAAGAGGTTGTAGAAAATGATCACAAAATATGGATAGGGGTTCGAGAATCGATCCTATCCCAGAAACTATAGGGCGACCTGGAGTGGGGGTCCTGCCTTTGTGAATCTTGGGGAGACAGTAGAAGTAAGGTGTGCGAGGATTCACAATGTCCAAAAATTCAGCTTCTCTCTGTGATATCCATGAATTTCCAACTGCCTCCTCTATCATTCCTCGTATTTCAGTTTGTATTCTGCCTGTGGGATCACGGTCAATCTGAGCATAGTAAGTCGAGTCACTAAGGAGGCGTAGGCACTCTTGTCTATAGTACTCTGAATTCATTACGACTATAGCACCACCTTTGTCCGCTGGTTGGATGATAATACTGGTATCAGCTGCCAGTCCTTTGAGAGCGCTGCTCTCAGCTTTGGGTATATTGCCAAAGCTTTGTTTTGGTCGTAATTTGGTTATATCAGTGGTAACTGCTTTTTCTAGTGCCAAGACCTCGCAAAGCATTGAGGATGATGGTGGCGTGAATATGGGCGGTTTCTTAAGACCTGAATCTGAAGGCAAGTTATCATTAGGTTTATCTTTGAAGAAGACCTGCAGTCTGATCTTTCTAAAAAATTGGGAGAGTTCACACTGGAGACGGAAAAAATCTTCTTTGGGAGTGGGTACAAAGCCCAAACCTCTGTTAAGGACCTTGGTCTTGTCAGGGGAAAGTGGTCTTGATGACAAGTTGACTACTAAGGCGGTCATTCTGACCCTGGCGGTCAAAGACCGCCAGGGCGGAGGACCGCGGGAGCACCGCCGACAGGCCGGCGGTGCTCCAATGGGGATTCCGACCGCGGCGGTAAAGCCGCGGTCGGACCGGCACCACTGGCGGGCTCCCGCCAGTGTACCGCCGCCCCATTGAATCCTCCAAGGCGGCGCAGCTTGCTGCGCCGCCGAGGGGATTCCGACCCCCCCTACCGCCATCCAGATCCCGGCGGTCCGACCGCCGGGATCCGGATGGCGGTAGGGGGGGTCGCGGGGCCCCTGGGGGCCCCTGCAGTGCCCATGCCACTGGCATGGGCATTGCAGGGGCCCCCGTAAGAGGGCCCCTACATGTATTTCACTGTCTGCTGCGCAGACAGTGAAATACGCGACGGGTGCAACTGCACCCGTCGCACAGCTTCCACTCCGCCGGCTCGATTCCGAGCCGGCTTCATCGTGGAAGCCTCTTTCCCGCTGGGCTGGCGGGCGGTCTGAAGGCGACCGCCCGCCAGCCCAGCGGGAAAGTCAGAATTACTTTCGACCGCGGAACGGTAACCTGACGGCGGGACTTTGGCGGGCGGCCTCCGCCGCCCGCCAAGGTCAGAATGAGGGCCTAAGTCTTTGTTTGTTGGACTTTGCCCTGGCTCCGAGTGACCATCTGTGGATCCTCCTGGGCCCAATGCACTCTCCTGCCTCTTCCTCTCCTTCTGCCTCTTCCTCTGCCCCTGCCGTGGCATAAAAAAGGCATGTATGGTAACATGGGACGGGGTTGGTAGAAAGGGAAGGGTTGCTGCCATGCAAGGGGCTGGCCTGGGTGATACTGGGGATAATTGAAATACGGTTGCGATCTCTCGTCATCCGTACTCCACCCATCAGAAGAGGAACTTTGACTGTACTTCCGAGGCTTCCTACTAGAAGTAGAAGAATCATCTGATGAAACAGAATGAGCATCAACAGTATAGTCTTCCTTGATGTAAGGATAGACCTTCTCTCTGTTGAACTTGCTAATATATTTCTGTAGTTTGGTAATTTTTTGTTGAGTCAGAAACTCTTTAGTCTCGTTGAGGTCAGAATTAATTTCCGCCAGTCGGCTTTTAAATGCCACAATGGAGACTGTGGTCTTCAATGTATTTTCCATAAAGTTAATCTGTATGGCCATGGATTCTGCTAGTCGTCTGGACGTATTGATGATAAGTACAAGTCAGTCACGAGTGCATTTCCAGGCGATCTGTACCCAGTCTTTCCTAAAGACCAAGTCTTGTAGGAAGATCCTGGGCATATTGGACACAATAGTCCATTAGGGGCTATGTTTGCTCGAAGGTATTCTGTCATAATGGTCCCATGTAAAACAGTTTTAACCAGATCTCATTTTAGTGAGGACAGTTTGTCTCATTCTTCCTTAGTGGGACCCGAAGGTCCTGCACCATCATTAGCCAGAATAGATGGGAGTCTGTAAAATCGCAGACACAATATCACAACACCGCCATCTGGACCATCCCCCTGCAGAAAAGGCACCTGTCATCGCAAAGCCAAGTTGTGAAGCATACAGCAGGCCACGATGATCTGGCACACCTTCTTTGGTGAGTAGAATAGGGATCCACCTGTCATATGCAGGCACCTGAACCTGGCCTTCAGGAGGCCGAACGTCCGCTCGATCACCCTCCTAGTTCGCCCATGGGCCTCATTGTAGCGTTCCTCTGCCCTGGTCCTGGGATTCCTCACTGGGGTCAGTAGCCATGACAGGTTGGGGTAACCAGAGCCACCTGCAAATGGCGAGGGACAACTGTTAGACACACACTAACCTGTAGGGATAACCCCAGACAACCATTCCCACTGTCTTGCTTCCAGGGGCTCACCTAATAGCCACACACGGTGCCTCTGGAGTTGACCCATCACATAAGGGATGCTGCTATTCCGCAGGATGTAGGCGTCATGCACTGAGCCAGGGAACATGGCATTCACATGGGAGATGTACTGGTCTGCCAAACATACCATCTGTACATTGATCGAATGATAACTCTTTCGGTTTCTGTACACCTGTTCACTCCTGTAGGGGGGGACCAAAGCCACATGGGTCCCATCAATGGCACCTATGATTTTGGGGATATGTCCAAGGGCATAGAAGTCACCTTTCACTGTAGGCAAATCCTCCACCTGAGGGAAAACGATGTAGCTCCGCATGTGTTTCAGCAGGGCAGACAACACTCTGGACAATACGTTTGAAAACATAGGCTGGGACATCCCTGATGCCATGGCCACAGTTGTTTGAAAAGACCCACTTGCAAGGAAATGGAGCACTGATAGTACCTGCATTTGAGGGGGGATTCCTGTGGGATGGCGGATTGCTGACATCAGGTCTGGCTCCAACTGGGTACACAGTTCCTGGATTGTGGCACGGTCAAACCTATAGGTGATTATCAAATGTCTTTCCTCTATTGTCGACAGGTCCACCAGCGGTCGGTACACCGGAGGATTCTGCCATCTCCTCACATGTCTCAGCGGACGGTGCCTATGAAGGACGACAGCGACCACAGAGTCAAACAACTCAGAGGTACGTACACACAGTTTACCCAGAACAACAATCATACACAATAGGTGGCCTTTATGTGTGTTGAGACTAGGCCTAGGTATGTGTGACACAGTTGGAAATTAGGCCATGTGGGCCCCTGAAATGGCGGCTGCCTGACCTCTAAAAATGGAGAGGAGGAGAGTGCATTGGGCCCAGGAGGATCCACAGATGGTCACTCGGAGCCAGGGCAAAGTCCAACAAACAAAGACTTAGTAGTCAACTTGTCATCAAGACTACTTTCCCCTGACAAGACCAAGGTCCTTAACAGAGGTTTGGGCTTTGTACCCACTCCCAAAGAAGATTTTTTCCGTCTCCAGTGTGAACTCTCCCAATTTTTTAGAAAGATCAGACTGCAGGTCTTCTTCAAAGATAAACCTAATGATAACTTGCCTTCAGATTCAGGTCTTAAGAAACCGTCCATATTCACACCACCATCATCCTCAATGCCTTGCGAGGTCTTGGCATTAGAAAAAGCAGTTACCACTGATATAACCAAATTACGACCAAAACAAAGCTTTGGCAATATACCCAAAGCTGAGAGCAGCGCTCTCAAAGGACTGGCAGCTGATACCAGTATTATCATCAAACCAGCGGACAAAGGTGGTGCTATAGTCGTAATGAATTCAGAGTACTATAGACAAGAGTGCCTACGCCTCCTTAGTGACTCGACTTACTATGCTCAGATTGACCGTGATCCCACAGGCAGAATACAAACTGAAATACGAGGAATGATAGAGGAGGCAGTTGGAAATTCAGGGATATCACAGAGAGAAGCTGAATTTTTGGACATTGTGAATCCTCGCACACCTTACTTCTACTGTCTCCCCAAGATTCACAAAGGCAGGACCCCCCCTCCGGGTTGCCCCATAGTTTCTGGGATAGGATCGATTCTCGAACCCCTATCCATATTTTGTGATCATTTTCTACAACCTCTTGTGCAAAAGTCAATTACTTACCTGAGGGATACTAAAGATGTCCTTAATCTAATAGAGTCTATTAATTCTACAGGTGATGTTCATGCTCTTATCACCTTAGACGTTGAAGCATTCTATACTAACATTCCACAAGAAGCTACGTTAAAGGTGGTTGAGACATCCCTCCTATCTGCCAGGCTAGATTCAGTGACATCAGTCCATTTCATAATGCATTGTGCCAGCTTAGCTATGAGTGAAAAAAAAAATCAGTTCGAAGACCAGCTCTTTCACCAGATACGAGCAGACAATGGGATGTGAGGTAACTGCGCTGGCGTTGTACACCATTGCGGTAGGCGGTCGAAGACCGCGGCGCAATGCTGCATTGGTTAACATTGGACCCTATGGGTCCCAGGAGCCAATGACGATGTACGCTGGCGGTGATGGTACGCACCGCCGCGGACGTGACTGCCATTTTCTATCTGTTCAATCACTCGATACCTGATCTTCGACAGGAGAGGACCTACACTGCAAGTGCTGCTGTGACCTCGGTCTGGAAGAGACAATGGCTCGTGCGTCTGGGGAAAGGGCCCCTGCCTTCACATCGGAGGAGTTGGAGAAGCTCATTGATGGGGTCCTTCCCCAGTACACGCTACTCTACGGTCCTCCAGCCAAACAGGTAAGTACACAGGGAGCATGTCGTATGGGCTATGCCTGTGTGGAGAGGGCTGGATGTAAGAAGGAAGGGGGCAGAGTTCTGCGTGCATGAAAGACTGTGGGTGCATGTGCCAAATGGCAAGGGTAGGGATGGGGGCCAATCACTTTGACGGTGCAGTTGGTAATGACTTCTCTTCTTCCCCTGTACATTTCATGTAGGTCAGCGCCCACCAGAAGAAAGATATTTGGCGTGCCATGGCCAAGGACGTCCGGACCCTGGGGATCTACCACAGACGGAGCACCCACTGCCAGAAAAGATGGGAGGACATTTGCCGCTGGAGCAAGAAGACGGTGGAGGCTCAGCTGGGGATGGCCTCCCAACGTGGGAGGGGTGCCCGTCGAACTGTGACCCCCCTGATGTGCAGGATCCTGGCGGTGGCCTACCCGGAGTTGGATGGGTGCTTGAGGGCATCACAGCAGACACAAGGAGGTGAGTACACTCTCATTCAGCTGACTTTGCATGCAGTGGAGTTGTCTGGGTGGGGGATGAGGGCTGTGGGTTTCCTTAGGCCAGGGTGAGTTCCGTAGGCTAGGCCCCTCCGTAAGGCATGGCCCTGTGGCCCCGCACCCCACCTCTGTAGAGTGCCAAGTACAGCTATTCATGCCCCTGTGTCATCTATGTGTGCAGATGTCATCCATAGCCTTGTAGGCCATTTCCCAGGAATTGCACTGTAGAGCCCAAGAGCGCGGCGTAGTGCAGGGGGCTTCTGTGTCTGTCTTGTCCGCCAACGGTAGCGGTAATCCATGCACTCAACATGTCTTTATTCTGTCCCCCCCACCCTTTTTGTGGTTTCCTTGTTCTTGTGTGCATTAGCATCATTAGGCGGAGGAGCAGTGGCACCGGAGCACGAGGGAGGTGCATCCCACATGGCCATGGAGGGCCACACTACGGACTCAGAATTCACCAGTGGGACGGAGGGCGAGGGGAGCTCCACGGCGGGGACAGGAGCTGACACCAGCGACACGGACTCGTCCTCTGATGGGAGCTCCCTTGTGGTGGTGGCAACATCTGTTCCCCCCACATCTACAGGTACAGCCGCCACCCCCCCACCAGCACCGCCCTCCCAGCAGCCCCTCAGCCTTCGCCCGTGCCCACTCACCCATGAGGGTGGGCATCACCTTTGCCCCAGGCACCTCAGGCCCTGCCCCAGTCACTCCTGCTGCCCTCAGTGAGGAGGCCATTGACCTCCTCAGGTCCCTCACTGTTGGGCAGTCTACCATTTTGAATGCCATCCAGGGTGTAGAAAGGCAGTTGCAACAAACTAATGCATTCCTGGAGGGCATTCATTCTGGTCAGAAGGCCCTTCACCGAGCCTTTCAAACTCTGGCCTCAGCACTGATGGC
This sequence comes from Pleurodeles waltl, assembly GCF_031143425.1. NCBI lineage: Eukaryota > Metazoa > Chordata > Amphibia > Caudata > Salamandridae > Pleurodeles > Pleurodeles waltl. The sequence goes on from NC_090449.1 coordinate 982,500,437, forward strand.
AGCCATTGTCCCTGTGTCTAGCCTCCCCCCTCCAACTTCTTCCACCCAGACCCAATCCCATGTACCTCTGCCTATCCCAAGCACACCATCAGACCAGCCTGCACACACCTCACCACACAAGGGAAGCTCAGGCAAACATAAGCACCACACATCCCACAGGCACTCACGCAAGCATCACACACATGCAGACACGCCAACATCCACTGCCTCCACTGTGTCCCCCTCCTCGTCGTCTCCCTCCTCCCTCCCAGTCTCATCTACACACACACCTGCATGCACTACCTCTACAGCCACTACGTCCCTCACCAGCACACCCACCAGCACACCCCACTCACGTGCAGTCACCACCCCCACTACCATTCACACGTCCCCTGTGTCCTCTCCCAGTGTGTCTGTGACGCCCCCTCCCAAGATACACAAACGCAGGCACCCACCCACCCAACAGCCATCCACCTCACGACAGCCTCCAGCGCATGCACCTTCACCCAAAGTCACCAAACGTACACCTCCTACTACCACCACCTCTTCCTCCACTCCCAAACCCCCTCCAGCTACCCGTCCCAGTGTGTCCAAAAAACATTTCCTGTCTAGCCTTGACCTTTTTCCCACACCTCCCCCACCCCGTCCATCTCATAGGTCCCGAAGTAGCACCTCAGCCACAACATCTCCGGGACCAGTGGTGCCTGTAGTCACAGGTATGTGGAGTGCACCGGCCACCAGGACAGTCAGTGTGGCAAGGAGCCAAAGCACAGCCAGTCCCCCCCCCCTGTGAAGCATCAGCAGTTGGCCAGTGCCCGGCGGGAGAGGGGGAAGACTCCAGCCACCCAAGCCGCTCCCAGGGGTCCTGGTGGGAGTGTGGACTCAGCTGTGACACCTCCCAAGATGGGGAAGGGCCACAAGAAACCCGGCAAATCTGGGAAGAGCAGCATGGCGGAGAAGACCGCCATCATCCCTGCTGCCCAGGAGGGCCCCGCCAGCCCCATCCCAGCTGCCCAGGAGGGCCCCGCCAGCCCCATCCCAGCTTCCCAGGAGGGCCACGCCAGCCCAGCTGCCCAGGAGGGCCCTGCCAGCCCAAGCCCAGCTGCCCAGGAGGGCCCCTCCAGCCCCAGCCCACTGGGCCATGAAGGACCGCCAGCCCCAGCCCAGCTGGGCCATGAAGGACCACCAGCCCCAGCTCAGCTGGGCCATGAAGGACCGCCAGCCCAGCTTCCCAGGAGGGCCCTGCCACCCCCAGCCCAGCTAGGCCATGAAGGACCGCCAGCCCCAGCCCAGCTGGGCCATGAAGGACCGCCAGCACAAGACCCGCTGGCCCATGAAGGACCGCCAACTCAAGCACCGCTGAACAGGGCACCGCCAAATCAAGCACCGCTGAACAGGGCACCGCCAAATCAAGCACCGCTGAACAGGGCACCGCCAACTCAAGCCCCGCTAGCCCATGAGCGGCAGGGGCACTGACGCAACTGGGACCGTCACGGGGTGAGTGATTCACTCTGGGCACCAGTCCCCCTCCAGAACCAGTGGAGATATGCATCCACTACCTCTGTCCTTCACAGGATGAAGCACTCTGGGCACCAGGCCCCCTCCAGAACCAGTGGAGACATGCATCAACTACCTCTGTCCTTCTCAGGATGAAGCATTCTGGGCACCAGTCCCCCTCCAGAACCATTGGAGACACGCATCCACTACCTCTGTCCTTCACAGGATGAAGCACTCTGGGCACCAGTCCCCCTCCAGAACCAGTGGAGACATGCATCCACTACCTCTGTCCTTCACAGGATGAAGCACTCTGGGCACCAGGCCCCCTCCAGAACCAGTGGAGACTGTTATCCACTTGAGAGACTGTGGCTTTGCACTCCCCAGGATTGAACAGTGGGCAAACCACCCACTGTATAGACTTGAGAGACTGTGGCTTTGCACTCCCCAGGATGCAGCAGTGGGCAACCCACCCACTGTAGAGACTTGAGAGACTTTGGCTTTGCACTCCCCAGGATTGCACAGTGGGCAAACCACCCACTGTATAGGCTTGAGAGACCTTGGCTTTGCACTCCCCAGGATGCAGCAGTGGATAACCCACCCACTGTAGAGACTTGAGAGACTGTGGCTTTGCACTCCCCAGGATTGAACAGTGGGCATTGAGCCCCCTCATGGATCTGGCGTTGTGCACTCATCCGGCTGAGGTGCCCCCCTTTCCCTTCCCTCTAAGGTGCCTGTTGTTTTTCTATCTGATTCCCCTGCAGTGCTCTCTCTGTTTTGATCTGGTATCGAGTGTGGGCCTCGCCCATGCATTTTGGGCCCAGTGGTCCACAGACTATAAATGGTGCAATACCTGGACTACTATTCTTGGTGTATATTTTGTTAATAGTGTAAATATGTATATTTTTGCTTACTGGATTTTAATATATTACAATGGTTACACTAATTTCCTTTTGTCTTTGCATTCTTCCGGGGGGGGGGTTTGTAACTATAATGTATAGATATGTATTAGTGTGTGTGTTGTAGTGGGTGAGGGTGGGGGTGGGGGTGTTGTGTGTCCCTGTTTTTTGCCTCCCCCCTCCCCTGTGTCATAGGTGCAGTACTCACCGTGCTCTTCGCCGCCGGCGTTCGTGCTCCTGGTACAGGAGCAGGAAGACTATCGCAGGTAGGATTTGGAGTTCCGGTTCCATGGTGTCCTCGTTCCTCGTGGAGTGTGATGAGGTGAGCGTTTTCCCTTCGTAATTCCTGTTTCCGCCGTGTTTCTATCCGCGGTGAATCCGCCCCGGAAAAGGTGGCGGATTGGCCTGTCATAATAGTGTGGGCGGTACATTGTCTCCCGCCTGTCTGTTGGCGGTGACCGCCGCACTGTTTGTTTGTTCCGCCGTGGCGGTCGGAGTGTTAAAGTGGCTGTCTTTGTTGGCGGTTTCCGCCACGGTCGTAATTCAATTTTGTTTACCGCCGGCCTGTTGGCGGTCTTACTGCCGCTTTAACACTGTCCACCAGGGTTGTAATGACCACCTGTGCTTTTCTCAAGGCTGTAGTAAAGATAGTTTGCTGCAAAAGTGGTGCGCTTTGTCTCTAATGATCACAGAAACATATCCACTTTTACGTGGGGATCCTTTCTTGGAACATCAGCTGTTTTATTATAAAAACACTACTTTGATCCATGTACGTTAGAGGGAGATTCCAGCCAGATGACCACGACTGTATGCTGAGTGCTTTGCTGCAGCTGCTTATGTAGACTATAGGCCTCTTGCTCAGGTATGAGGGATGATGTCTTCCCAGGGGATTCTGAAGGGCAGAATTAGCGCTTAACATGCTGTGCTCTAACAAAGCCTAGGAAGGAGCTATTCTTAATGATCTTAGTGACAATATGGTAGAGTTACTTTTATGTTTCACTCTCCTTGTCACAATTTTAATCCTGTCATGCTTCATTGTCCTAGTTATTGCAATTCATGCTTTATTATCTAAGCTGCAGTTCCCTCAATAAAACCTTATTGAACTATACTCTGCATCTGATTGTCCTTGCATATGTGAGACTAATGTAACTGAGAGAAACACATGAGATCTGAGTAACCACGATTTCCCTGAGGAGTTATTTGTATCATGCGCTCTGTTGCCCAATCATCCCTGCTCCTGGGTGGAGATGAAGCACTGCTAGTTAGCCGGAACAAACCAGGATTAAGCCAACAGGTGTCACCTGTAGTGGGTTCAGACTCAGTCCCCAACAGTGCAAGTGATTCTGCCGGCCGAATCCGGTATTCTAATTAGGATAATGAGAGCTTACACGACATGGTGCCGCCAAAGTTTGGTCAGGCACTAATTTTTGGGTCCTCCTGAGTATCTATGTCTCACTACATGCAAAGACACCTCAGTACTATATACGGAGATCTCTGTGGTATTGAGGATTTTCCTCCGCAGCTAAGTAGGGTTTACCTAACTAATGCTGTAGGTTGTTCTAGCTTGAACTCTAAAAGGATAATCCCCATTTGGTGTGCTTATCTGTGAACAAAATTAACCATTCATTATGGCGAACCCGCAACAAGTAGCAATTGTAGTCAATATGCGACCAACCCCTTACGGCACATTTACTGGCACATGCCCTAAAGGCCCACAGGGGGGCCTGTTACATTTGTTGTCGAAGCTCATCCAGCCTATAGGACAGAAATGTTCTATTCTTGGGTCACATTTTCCAGCAGCTGATGGGAACACAAATACATTTCACCATTACACAGCTGCAAACATGCCTGCACAATATAGAGCATATGCATAACTAGAAATACCTCTATCTTATCAAGAACATGATAATTGGCTTGATAGCGCCCGACCACATACAATCTTACATGTTAGGTTAGGTCCTCTAAGTAATGATGCTCCTACCTGGCCTTTATTGGCCACAAATACACTGCACCCTGCTGCAACAACCTTGACAGTAGCTGAAGTCCGTCACTTATATGCTGAGCTTACGGCAATATACAGACGATTAGTACAGTTTGTAATGCAAACATTAAATAAAAACCCAGCATGTGCTGCCCAGGCGCAACCACATGCAGTAATGCCTGGCATTCATCCTGCGACTGTACGTTCGATCATGGGTAAAGTACCCGCCAAACGAGAAGAGATTCCGTTTTGGTTAGCTCCAAAAATAAATACACTGGAAGCAGTATTTCCCTGTATGGGACCTCAGGATAAGCATAGAATATTAACTATGTGCTTGCCGTTTGGGATGGTTCCCACAGTAGATAACTGCAATACATGGCGCACGGTATTTGCCACGCTCTATACTACTGCACACGGTACACCCACACTTGCCAGTCTACCGGAAGTATTAAAACAAATTCAAGATGAATACGGGGCTGCAACTTATGGGCAATTTTGTCACTGTATCTTCAATCATATTAAGGCCCTCCTTATGACATTGGCGGTAAATCCCACTTACCGCCACACTGACTGCCGCAAACAGACCGCCGCCGCAACGTATATCCGTTCACCGTATTATGACACACATACACCAATCTGTCACTATTCAGTCACATACACAAATCCGCCAGGCCAAAGATCAGTGATAAACTGGCGGTATGAAAACCCACACTGTTACGCCAACAGAACAATGCCCACCGCATTATGACCCATAAATCACCACAGCAGACATACGATGGCAGTAAACCATTGGTGGTACATACCGTCTGGCTCAAAATACACACACATACAAAACAACACCACATTGGACAATTCCAACACACACCTAACAACCATACACACATCACACCCACACAACCACACCACTATAAAACACACACCCACATTACCCACAACCCTTTATGAATACAAACCATTGGCACAAGACAGACACCAAGACCACAGACAAAACCAGATCCACACACTACTTAAACCCATACACCACTCACGCACCCTACATCACAAACCCCACACAGCACCCTACACACCCTCACCTACACACCTCACACAACACCCATGGCACACCAAAGACACCCCCAATTCACAGAGGAGGAGCAAAGGTTCACAGTGGAAGAAATCATCTGGGTAGAGCCACAGCTATTTGGAGCACAGGTGCAGCAGATATCAATAGCTAGGAAGATGGAACTATGGCGGAGAATCGTGGACAGGGTCAACCCGTGGGACAGCACCTGAGAACAAGGGATGACATTAGGAAGAGGTGGAATGACCTAAGGGGGAAGGTAAGTTCACTTGCAGCAAGACACCAACTCGCTGTACAGAGGACTGGCGATTGACCCCCACCTCCTCCCCAACAACTAACAACGTGGGTGGTGCAAGTCTTAGTAATCATGCATCCTGAGGGCCTGGCCAGAGTAGGAGGAGGACTGGACTCTGGTAAGTCAAATCTCTCCTACTACTAACCCCCTACCTGCATGCCATCACATAGCCCCACCGTCACCCTCACTCACATCACTCCACCACTTCCCACATACCCCACCATCACATCTGACTTATCCTAATGCCAAGCCCTCCATGCCATACCAATGCATGAACACCACTCACAGACCTGCATAGACACCTATCACTAAAGCATGCACACTAGAGAGAATCAGCTAATCCACCATATACCAAATTACACAAGTGAAACCTGACAGCTCAAATACAACCAAAGAGGGTAAGCCACGGATACACAATATGTCAGACACAGAAACAGTAACACAGCATTTACATCCCCACAGATACCCCAGCCAATGTCAGCAGAGAGGAGATGCCAGCAATATTCAGTCCCCTCACAGAAAAGGCCCACAGTAATGACAACAACTCTGGTCTTCAGGATCTGGATGACCAACCTGGCCCATCAGGGACCTCTGGACAGGCGGTTACCCAGGCCCAGTCACACACCACCACAGAGCCTCCCCCATCAGGAAACACCACCACAGCACCCACCCTATGTAACCACACCTCTGTCCCCAGGACACGTCAATCAGGAGTGTGTCCACCACTACAGGGACCCCTGGCCACACCTCATACCCAACACAATCAGGGACCTGGGGTCAGTGTCAGTGGGCACACCATTCAGGGGACAGAGGCACAGGACAACAGGGAAACTAGGAGGAGTGCTGTGCGCCAGGGGGAGGACAGGACCAGGGAACCGACTATCCAGGAGGCACTTGCAGAGATCCTGGGAGCATATCAACATTCCCAGGACATGATGAGCCAGATCCTGGACAATGTGCAGGAGAACAGGTAGCTGCAGGAGGGACAGTACCAGGGGATCAGGGATACCCTGGTCTCCATTACAGGGGTGCTGGCAGACATGGCCAACATTATGTTGGAGGCAGTCTCACACATAGTGGGACCATGCCACTAGCCAGACACCTGAACAGCCTTCCACCTCTGCTGCCACTAGTGGGCAGGACACCCCGCCACAAGACCAACAGGCCACCAGCACCCCTCCAGAAGGTGAACCACCCCACAAACGTTCCCTGCATTCCAGACAGAAACCATAGACACTTGTTAAGACCCCCGCCAGGAAATGAGACTCTCCTGATTGTCACCCTTGTGTCCCACTCTGTCACCCTGTCCACCTTGAACTGCCATTGCTCCCCTTCCTATGTTCCCATGGGCACTGCACGTGTGCTACAAATAGACTGGAACTATACCCTGGCCTTTCCTCCATCATCACCCCATCCCATTGCACTTGCCCCTCAAAATTTTAGCACTTCAATAAACACCCTTGGAAACAAAAAAGGATTTTGGAGTATGTCACATTTTTAAAGTATGCATTCATTTTCAACAGGTACAGACATTGCACTTCAACTGTATAGAAAATGTGCATAGGTGTATGACCTGTAGCTGACTGCAGTGATTACACCAGGATCATATGTGAGGTCACCAACATCTGTAAAATGAATTGCCAAAGGGTACAGTAAATGGGCATAGAATTGGGAAATAACAGCATGCCAGTGCCAAAGAAATTGCAAACATTTTAATTGAAATGTGAAGAAACACTGTCTTACCCGTGTGTCATTGAAAGTACTGTCTGATGACTGATGTTCTGTTGTCCTTATCCTCATCCTTTGCCTTCTCATCTTCACTGTCCACAGGGTCCACTGCTGCCACACGGGCATCTCCAGCCTCCTCCTCCTGCAGAAAAGGCACAGCATGCCACATAATCTGGCAGACTTTCATTGGTGAGTAGCACAGGGATCCACCTGTTAGATGGAGACACCAGAACATGGCCTTCAGGAGGCCAAAGGTCCTTTCTGTTATCCTTCTGGTTCACCCATGGGCCTCATTATAATGTTCTTCTGCCCTTGTCCTGGAATTCCTCACAGGGGTCAGGAGCCATGATAGGTTTGGGCAACCAAAGTCACCTGCAAATATTGAGGGACAACATTTAGCCACCCACTATCCTATATGGCCAACACCATACCCATACACCAACATATACTGGTGGGGGACCAGGGCCCACCTATTAGCCATACTCTGTGCCTCTGTAGTTGGGCCATCACATTTGGGATGCTGCTATTCCTCAGGATAAAGGCATCATGCACCGACCCCGGATACTTAGCATCGACGTGGAGACGTACTGGTCTGCCAAGCACACCATCTGTACATTCATAGAGTGGAAACCCTTACGATTTCTGAACACCTGTTCATTTTGAGGGGTGGGGCACAATGCAAAATGTGTTCCATCAATCACCCCAATTATGTTGGGAATATGTCCCATTGCATAGAACTTGGCCTTCACTGTGGCCAAATCTTCAACCTGGGGGAAAACAGTGTAGCTGCACATGTGTTTAATCAGGGCATACAGCACTTTGGTCAGCACTATTCAGAACATTGCCTGTGACATTCCTGCTGCCAAGCCCACAATCACTTGGAAAGTACCAGCTGCCAGGAAATGGAGCACTGATAGAACTTGCACAAGATGGGGGTATCCCGGTGGAGTGACGGATAGGAGATATCAGGTCAGGCTCCAGTTGGGCACACAGCCCTGTGATTCTGGCCCTATCAAGTCTATAAGTGAGGGTGATGTACCTGTCCTCCATTGTTGCCAAGTCCACCAGGGGTCTGTACACGGGGTATGTCTCCATTTCCTATTCATCCGCAGAGGTAGCAATCTATGGGGCAAAAAAGTTATGAGCCGGTCACAAAATGAACAATGGGGCTACAACAGAACTTTGCATGCTGTTAACTTGCAATGGGTAAGTGTGACTAGTATGGTATGTCCAATTTTCATCATTATCCAGGGGCTGCCCCCCTCCCCCCTCCTGAAATGGCACCCGCCTGTCCTGTGTGGAGGGACAGGTGGATTGAGGTAATTCTGCTGACGCTGTGCGCAATTGCGGGAGGCCGTCGAAAACTGCAGTGCAACTCCACATTGGGTAACATTGGGTCCTATGGGATACAGTGGCCAATGGGGATCTATGCCGGCGGTAAAAGTATGCACGCCACGGACGTGACCGCCATTTTCTATCTGATTCCTCACTTGCTACCTGATCATCCACAGGAGAGGACATACACTGCATGTGCTGCTGTTACCTGTGTCTGGAACCTACCATGGCTCGTGTGACTGGGGAAAGGGCCCCTGCCTTCACTGTGGCGGAGTTGGAGAGACTGGTGGATGGGGTCCTACCCCAGTACAGACTGCTGCATGGGCCTCCAGACCGACAGGTGAGTACGCTGTGGGCACAATGCATGTGTCTGGAATGCATGGAGTGGTGTGAAGGCCTCTTGTAACGGGGGTGGGTCGACGTCCTCTTGGCGGCGTATAGGTTCTGTACTGGGCTATGTGTGTGCCAGTGGTGATGGAAACGGGTATGGTGGGCCATATGTGTAGCAGGCTGGACTCGTTGTCTAATGGTTTTTCCCTGTGTGTATGGCCTCTGCAGGTCAGCACCCATCAAAAGAAGGGTATATGGCGTGCCATCGCCAAGGACTTGTGGACCCTGGGGGTCTATGGCAGGCTGAGCACCCACTGTCGGAAACGGTGGGAGGACCTGAGACACTGGCCACGGAAGACGGTGGAGGCCCAGCTGGGGATGGCCTCCCAGCGAGGAAGGGGTGCCCGTCGAACCCTGACCCCTCTGATGCCCCGCATACTTTCAGTGGCCTACCCAAAGCTGGATGGGCGCTTGAGGGCATCACAGCAGCCAAATGGGGGTGAGTACAGTGCCCACCATTACAACTTACGCTAGTAGGGTGGTATCCGGGTCGGGGTTGTGTGTCAGTGGGTGCCCCTAGGCCAGGCCTGACATTGCAGCGTAGGTTCCCTGGTGGCAAGGGTTCTGAGGGGATAATCCTGCCTCCTAGCTTGTAAGCATCCTCTACTGGTCAGGGCTGCGTGGGTCCCAGGTGTTCTGCATTTGGCTGTGTGTGCCCCTCCCCATGACTTGAAAGAGAACTTTTTCTCTGGTAGTGCTATGGCATATAATGCGTAGGCCTGTTCCTTATGTGTGAGGGTGCTGTGTACGCCAACGGTCATTGACCAAGTGTATCTTTTGTCTCTTCCCCCCCTTATTGTTTTGTCATCCTGTCCTTATGTGCATTAGCATCATCTGGTGGAAGAGCAGAGATACCGGCGAAGGAGAGAGCTGCATCCCACAGGACCCCGGAGGCAGAGTCCACCGACGCTAAGGGCACCAGTGGGACGGAGGGCAAGGGGAGCACCACGGTGGCGACTGGGAGGGACAGTTCTGACACAGATACCCCTTCCAATGTAAGCTCCCTGGTGGTGACAGACACCTCTGTGACCATCCCAGCTACAGGTACCACCGCCACCCAGTACCAGCACTGCCTTCCCAGCAGCCCCTCATCGAGTTGCCCATGCCCGCTCACCCAGGAGGGTGAGCATCTCCTTCGCCCCAGGCACCTCAGGCCCTGACCCAATGAGTTCTGCTGCCCTGAGTGAGGAGGCTATTGACCTCCTGAGATCCATCTCTGTAGAGCAATCAACCATTGTGAATGCCATCCAGGGGCTGGCAGCCCAGATGCAACAAACTAATGCAATCCTGGAGGGCATTCACACTGGATTGGCGGCCCAACAGAGATCGATTCAGGCTCTGGCCTCCTCTCTGATGGGTGCCATTGTCCCTGTTTCTACCGTCCCCCCTCCACCTTCCACTGCCCAGTTCCATTCTCCTAAACCCCAACCCATCTCAAGCACACAGGCAGACGAGCATGCCCACAAGACAACACACAAGAGTGGTACAGGCAAACACAAGCACCACAAATCATCCCACAGGCACTCACACAAACATCATCCAGATTCAGACATACCAACATCCACTGTTTCCACTGTCTCCCCCTCCTCCTCCTCCACCTCCCTCCCAGTTCCATCTACAGTCACACCTGCATGCACTACTCATCATCCACTACCAGCACCACCACCACACCAAGCAGAACACACACCTCACTGGCAGACACCTCCACAACAGCCATGCACACATCCCCTGTATCCTCTCCCATTGTGTCTGTCCACCCCCCTCCTAAGGAACACAAACGCAAGCACTCAGACACCCAAACAGCCATCCACCTCACAACAGCATCCAGCCCATACACCTGCACCCAAAATCAGCAGACAGATACCTCCAACAACCACTCCCTCTTCCTCCACTCCCAAACCTTCTCCCTCTTCCCTACCCAGTGTCCCTAAAAAACTGTTCCTATCCACCATTGACCTCTTCCCTACCCCTCCCCCATATCCTGCATGTCTGGCCAGGGTGGGAAGAACCCAGCCAAGCACCATAGGCACCCAGTCCACGGGCCCAGTCGTAACCACATCCACTTGTGGTAGAAAAGGATCCAGAGCACATGTCCTGAGGGTGAAGGAGCCTGCCCAAGCTGCTGCCAAGAAGGGAAAGGAGGCTGCCCAAGCTGCTGCCAAGAATGGAAAGGAGCCTGCACCAGCAGGCAGGAAGAGTAAGGCGTCTGGGGCAGGAAATGTGATGGAGCCCCCACCACCATCCATTGATGTGCAGCCGTCCGAGGTTGCAGGGGATGGGCAGGAGCCCCCCAGCAGCACCACCACCATCACGTCCAGTGAGCAGCGGTCCGAGGTTGCAGGGGATGGGCAAGAGCCTCCCCCCCAGCAGCACCATCATCACCACCACCACCTCCAGTGAGCAGCCGTCCAAGGTTGCAGGGGATGGGCAGGAGCCTCCCCCCTCCAGCAGCACCACCACCTCCAGTAAGCAGCCATCTGAGGTCGCAGGTTTTGGGCAGGAGCCTCCTCCCCCAGCAGCAGCAGCACCACCACCTCCAGTGAGCAGCCGTCCGAGGTTGCAGGGGATGAGCAGGAGCCTGCCCCCACCAGCAGCACCACCACCACCTCTAGTGAGCAGCCATCTGAGGTTGCAGGGGATGGGTAGGAGCCTCCCCCCACCAGCAGCAGCACCACCACTGAGCAGCCATTACCGCCGGTGGACGGTATGTAATCCTGCCACCATGGGCTGCTGTGTGGCCTGCCTCCTGCAAATCCAGTGGGTATGACACCCACCTGAGAGATTGTGACGTTGCACTCTCCAGGATCAAGAACACAGGGCACGATGCCCTCTCCAGAACCAGTGGGTAAGACACCCACCTACCCCATCCTCCCCAGGATCAAGAGTACAGGCCTCGATGCCCCCTCCAGAACTAGTGAGTAAGACACCCACCTACCCCAGCCTCCCCAGGATCAAGAGCACAGAGCATGATGCCCCCTCCAGAACCAGTGGACAAGTCACCCACTTGAGAAACTGTGGCCTTGCACTCCCTAGGACCAAGCACAGGGCATGTTGCACCCTCCAGAACCAGTGGTGTTGTTCCATCTCCCGGCTGAGGTGACCCCCCTCCCCTTAGGTTCCTGCCTATTTACCAACAGATGCCCCTGCAGTGTTCTCTCCATGTTGAGGCAAGTGCCATGTTTGGCCTTGGACTTTGGCCTGTGGCCATGCGGACTTTGTAGATTGTGGACTGGGCTGTGGCCCGTTTTGTGTACATATGTATATATCTCTTGTCTTGCCTCACTTATTTATCTTGATGTGTTTCTTTCATTACATTTGCTTTCTCAAAATCGTTTTGTCCTTGCATTATTCATCCGAGTTATGGGGTAAGAATGTTTTTGTGATGCTGCTGATTGTGTGCATGGTGTGGGGGGGTGTTGCGTGTGTGTGTCACTGTCGTTTTCTTCTCTCCCTCCCCATCTTCATCTTCGCCGGCGTTGATGTTCGTGGTGGAGTAGCACGTAGAAAATCATGGGGAAGATATGCAGCTCGGTCTCCATGGCGGTGTGGTTGTTCCCTGTGTCTCCAATGGTGAGTCCTTTCACTTCTGTGCAGTGTTACCGCCAGGCTTTTGATGTTGGTACCGCCCCGGAAAAGGTGGCGGATTGTGTTGTTGTGATATAGTGGGCGGAACATTGAATTCTGCTTGGCTGCAGGTGGCTACCCCCATGGTGGCTTTTGTTTCCGCCCTGGCAGTCAGTGTGGTACATTGGCTGTCTATCGGAGAAAACACCGCCATGGTCATAATTTGGTGGTAATTAACACCGGCCTGTTGGCAGTATTACCATCACTTTAACACCAACAGGCAGGGTTGTAATGGGTGCCTAAGTAACCTTAAAGGGTAGGCAGTTGCACTAGCAGTGCGCATGTGGCTCTGGGATGTTCCTCCACAGGATCAAGAACGTGAGCTGCCAAAGATTATCACAGAGACCTACTCTAGTATTGGTCGAAATAGTCTGGGGGCCAGACCCACAAAACCACAGTTTCATGGTAAATCTAATAAAAATTCTACCAAGCAGGCTCCTGAGGGTTCTAAGAAATGCTGGTATAAAAAAACAACAAGCACCTAAAAAAGAAAGGGGAAAATCTCTGCATACAAAGAGCCCACAGAATAGATATAATCTCAGAAATAGAGATAATATAAAAATGCCTGACAGATATCAATATACTGATACACACCAATCTCATTCCCTTCAGAACTCACTGGAAAAAACGCAGTGAGAGAGGTGGGCGGTCAGAGCGAAGAACAGAGTACGTAAAACCGAGACATGAATCACAACGCTCTACAGAAGTTTCCATTAAAAAAGATGAGAAACCTACCTAACAAAAACTCCATTTCAAAAAGAAAAAAGTGGCAGCAGTTGCGATGCGTCATGCCACTCAAGAAGAGGGCTGTATTGAAGAACAAGAAGTGGGCACTAGCACTGTTAGACAGCGCGGCAGAAGTCACAATAGTTCGTCGGAATCTTCAAGAGCATCTGGAGGTGAAAGCAACTGATGACTTATTACAAGTTGAAACTGCGGACAGGTGTGTCTCTACACATGATAGGGTGTACAAAGTAATGTTACAGTCAGAAGGAGACATTGAACGCACAATCAACACAATCTTTTGGGACCGCGTCATAAACATATATGATACCCTACTCGCCAAAAGGGATTGTCCACCTGAATTTGTCCTTACTTGCCCATATGGGGAAGATGTTTTCAAACTTTCTCGCCCCTTGTTCCCGATGAGCTCGCAGAATCCTACGCCATCTATTGGGCATTGGTGCAGGCACCATTGTTATATTGCAACCAAGTAGGATGGCATAAAGATTCCCCCGATCATGGAATTCCAACTAAAAATCAACCTCAACTTCAACCATAGTATCCAATAAAACATGATGCTAAAGCACCCATGAGGGAAATCCTCACACAACTGGAGTACCAGGGCATAATCAAACCCTGTGTCTCACCAATTAATAAACCTTTATTCCCTGTAGCTAAACCGGACCACTCGTATAGAATAGTCTTAGATTACAGACACTTAAACAGTCATACAATCACATATGCTATACAAAACTCATACAGCACAGCACTTATGAACAACGTAGTGCGCAAAAAGTACAAAACAAGACCTAACAAGTTTCAGGGCACTAGGCTCCCAGAAAGAAATTCTGTCGTTTACCCCAGGGGTACCAGAACAGTCCAGGACTGTTCGCGGCTCATGTGACTTCAATATTGCACGACATTGACCCTGAAGCATTGTCCTATGTAGCAGATATCTATCTCACGGAGTATGAATTACTGCAACATCTAAGACAGGTACTCCGCATTGTTGTGGGATTTGCTGAATTCGTTTATAAATTCAATTTAAAAAAAACAATAATAGCCTTCCTTAGAGTCCTGTTTTTGGGACACGAGCTGTCAAGTGAAAGAAAGAACCTAGCGCCACAATTCTTAGAAAAATGTGCGCAATTACAACCCCAAAATACCATTTGAAACTCCAATCTCTACTGGGTTTTTTAAATTTTGGCAGAACTTACATTCCAGATTACGCATCACACATAAAACCCTTATATGACTTAGGGGCTCATTATGAACACGGTTGGAAACCCCACTGTGTTTATGCTGGAGGTCTTATCACAGACCTCCAGCCCCCTTGAGACCCTGCCGGCCGAATAATATACATTCCGCTCGGCCGGCGGCCGGAAACAGTGTTTCCACCTGCCGGCCCAGCAGAATGCAGGGCCGAGACATTGCTGACATCTCGACAATTATCAATTACACACAATGGGAACATTGTTCAACTCCACCACAAGACAGTTCTAAAACTGGGTGAGTGTTTGCATTGTCAGCACTCTGTCCATCATCCTTTTGTGTTGCTAAAGTTGCCCTAAGTGGGAAGGGTATGCCCAGGCGTAAATCCCTTGCTCACTGTGCCACTGGATTCAAGCTAGCCTGGCTGATGAAGGATAATACCCTGAAACTGGTCCTAGGATGCTTGTTTCCAGTCCAGGGAGGCTGATTTGCATATGGCTGGTTCCAAACTGGGGTGGCATAGTGAGCAAAAGAACAATGGATTAAACCGAGATCTGTGACTGGGGGTGAGTGTTTGCATTGTCAGCATTCCGTCCATCATCCTTTTGTGTTGCTAAAGTTGCCCTAAGTGGGAAGGGTATGCCCAGACGTGGGTGCCTTGCTCACTGTGCCACTGGATTCAAGCTAGCCTGGCTGATGAAGGGTGAAACCCTGAAACCGGTCCTAGGATGCTTGTTTCCGGTCCAGGGAGGACCTGGCCTAGCAGTTCAGGCTGGACTGTTCCCATGAGGAACAGGGTCAAGACTGATTTGCATATGGCTGGGTCCAAACTGGGCTGGCATGGTGAGCAAAAGAACGATGGGTTAAACCCGGATCTGTAACGGGGGTGAGTGTTTGCATTGTCAGCACTCCGTCCATCATCCTTTTGTGTTGCTAAATTTACCCTAAGTGGTAAGGGTATGCCCAGACATGGGTCCTTGCTCACTGTGCCACTGGATTCAAGCTAGCCTGGCTGATGAAGGGTGATACCGATTGACTTAAAAAGTGTGTGGGGAACACAAAATTAGCAAATAAGGGAAAAGGAAGCTTTATTCAGAGCATGCCTGATACCTGTTCAAATGATACTTTTAAATTAAACTGTACAATAGACAAGCTGTTTAGGCTTAGCAAAAATTAAGCAATTGTATTCGCCCAGTATTACTACCCCCACAAAATTTTGAAAATGGCAAAAATATATAAATGCAACTGGAGATCAGCTCGATAAATGGGTCCTGAAAGGCACATTTAATGCATCACTTTCACATCCTGGTGGGTGGTTATTATGGCTAATAGATACAAATGGGTGTAATAAACATTTTATAAACTCCACGGGGGTTTTCGAACAAGTAGGGCTGACCCTCGCTATGTGTCATCCGAACATGCTGGTATAGTAACAACATATAGGCCCTCATTACAACATTGGCGGTAAATCCCGCTTACCGCCGTGCAGAAGACCGCCAACACACCACTGTGGCAGGTCTGGCTTCAACTGGGCACACAGTTCATGGATTGTTGCACGATCAAGTCTGTAGGTGAGTATTACGTGTCTCTCTTCCATTGTCGACAGGTCCACCAGCGGTCTGTGCACCGGAGGATGCCGCCATCTCATCACCTCTCCCAGCGGACGTGCCCTATGGACGAGAACAGCGATCAGAGAGTCAGCCAACACTGAGGTATTACAAAATGTCATTAGCACACATTTGTTAATCCGCAATGTGCCTGTTACTGTGTGTATGCAAGGCCTAGATAGTTGTGACGCAGTTAATATTAATGACATGTGGCCCCCTTAAATGGCGGCTGCCTGACCTGTAAGGTGGGGCAAGGGGATATGAGGTAACTGCACTGGCGTTCTACACCGTCGCGGCGCAATCTTGCATTGGTTAACATTGGACGCTATGGGTCCCAGGAGCCAATGACGATGTACGCCGGCAGTGACAGTACTTACGGCCGCGGACGTGACCGCCATTTTCTTTCTGTTCACTCACTTAATACCTGACCTTCTACAGGAGAGGACCTATACTGCAAGTGCTGCTGTGACCTCAGTCTGGAAGCGACAATGGCTCATGTGTCTGTGAGAAGTTAGTGGATGGGGTCCTCCCCCAGTACACGCCACTCTACGGTCCTCCAGACAAACAGGTGAGTACACTGTGAGCATGCTGCATGGACAATGCCTGCTTGGAGTGATGTGGATGGAAGATACATGGGGGGGGACTGAGCCCTGCATGAGCGGACAGTGAGTGTATGTGTGTCAGGGCAAGGGTGGGAACGTGGGCCAATGACTGTGACGGTCCGGACGGTTAAAGTTTTTTCTTTTGCCCTGTACTATTCCTGTAGGTCAGCACCCACTAGAAGAAGGATATTTGGCGTGCCATCACCAAGGACGTCCGGACCCTGGGGGTCCACCACAGACGGAGCACCCACTGCCGGAAAAGATGGGAGGACATTCACTGCTGGAGCAAGAAGACGGTGGAGGCCCAGCTGGGGATGGCCTCCCAATGTGGGAGGGGTGCCCGTCGCACCATGACCCCCCTGATGTTCCGGATCCTGGCGGTGGCGTATCTGGAGTTGGATGGGCGCTTGAGGGCATCACAGCAGCCACAAGGGGGTGAGTACCGTCACATCCATCTGACTCTGCAAGCATTATGAGGTGTCTGGTTGGGGGAGGTGGGCAGTGGGTTTCCCTAGGCCAGGGCGAGCTTTGTAGGCAAGGATCCTTTGTGAGGCAGGCTATGTGGCACCTCAACCCCACCAGTGGTAAGAGCCATCTACACCTATTCAGGCTCCTGTGACTTCCATGTGTGCAGCAATCGGGCATAGGCCTTGTACCCCATGGGCATGTGATTATTCTAGGAACTAGAAGTGCATGGCGTAGTGCAGAGGGCTGCTGTGTCTGTAGTGTCCGCCAACGGTAGTGGTATTGCATGCACTGAACATGTCTTTCTTCTGTCTTTCCCTCCCCTTTTTCTGGTCTCCCTGTTCTTGTGTGCAATAGCATCATCAAGCAGAGGAGCAGTGGCACCGGAGCAGGAGGGAGCTGCATCCCACTTGGCCCTGGAGGGCGAAACAACGGAGTCTGAAGCCACCAGTGGGACAGAGGGCAAGGGGAGCTCCACGGCGGGGACAGGAGGTGACAGCAGCGACAGCAACTCCTCCTCTGATAAAAGCTCCCTTGCAGTGGCGGGCCCCTCTGTGCCCCCCGCATCAACAGGTACAGCCGCCACCCCACCTACCAGCACCGCCCTCCCAGCAGCCCCTCAGCAGGTGTCCCGTGGCCGCTCACCCAGGAGGGTGGGCATCTCCTTCGCCCCAGGCACCTCAGGCCCTGCCCCAGTCAGCCCTGCTGCCCTCAGTGAGGAGGCTATTGACCTCCTGAGATCGCTCACTGTTGGGAAATCTACCATTGTGAATGCCATCCAGGGTGTCGAGAGGCATTTGCAACAAACAAATGCATACCTGGAGGGCATTCATTCTGGCCAGGCAGCCCAACATAGAGCATTTCAGGCTCTGGCCTCAGCACTGATGGCAGCCATTGTCCCTGTGTCCAGCCTCCCCCTCCAACTTCCTCCACCCAGACCCAATCCCCTGTACCTCAGCCTTTCCCAAGCACACCATCAGACCAGCATGCACCCACCTCAACACACAAGGGTGGCTCTGGCAAACATAAGCACCACACATCCCACAGGCACTCACACAAGCATCATACCCATGCACACATACGAACATCCACTGCCTCCACTGTGTCCCCCTCCTCCACGTAGTCCTCCTCCCTCCCTGTCTCGTCTCCAATCACACCTGCATGCACTACATCTTCTGCCACTACCTCCATCACCAGCACGCCCATCACCACACACGGCTCACGGGCACTCACCACCCCCACTACCATTGACACATCCCCTGTGTCCTCTCCCAGTGTGTCTGTGAGCCCTCCTCCAAAAGGACACAAAAGCAGGCACACACCCACTTAACAGCCATCCACCTCACAACAGCCTCCAGCCCATCCACCTTCACCCAAATTCAGCAAACGTACACCTCCTACAACTACTACCTCTTCCTCCACTCCAAACCCACTCCATCTACCCATCCCAGTGTGTCTAAAAAACGTTTCCTGGCTAATATTGACCTCTTCCCTACACCTCCCCCTGTCAGTCCCCGAGGGCCAGGCTTTCCAGGTCCCAACCCAGCACCTCAGCCGCCACATAACCAGGCACAGTGGTGCCAGCAACTGCACGCTATTGAACTGCGCCAACCATCAGGGCTGCCAGTGTGCCACGGAGCCAGGGCAAGGACATTCCGTCACCTGCAAAAGTTAAAAAGTTGCCCACATCCCGGAGGGAGAAGCCGAAAACACCTCCCACCAAGGGCTCAGAGAAAACGAAAGGGGATAGTGGCAAGACAGCTGCGCCACCATCCAAGGTGGGGAGGGGCCAGAAAATAAAGGGCAGGTCAGGAGAGGGCATGGTGGCACCGACAATGGGACCAGTGTCACACCTTCTGTCCACATCGACGCCAACCTGTACGGTGGAGAAGACCGCCACCTGAGCCCGCCACCAGCACCGCAGTCACTGAGCCCGCCACCAGCACCGCCACCACAGAGCCCGCCTCCAGCACTGATGCCACAGAGCCCACCTCCAGCACCGATGCCACAGAGCCCGCCGCAAGCACCGAGGCCACTGACACCGCCACAAGCACCGCCAGCAGCCCAGCGACATCCTGAGCCAGTGGCACCACCGCAGACATGGCTGCCATCCCCAGTGGTCAGTCGTCCGAGCCTGGTGGTCAGTTCCAGGAGCCTGGGCAGCTTCCATGATGCACCACTTTCAGTGGAGAAAGGCATCCACTACCTCAGTCCTTGGCAGGATAAGCACTCTGGGCACAATGCCCCCTCCAGAACCAGTGGAGTATCACATCCACTACCTCAGTCCTTGGCAGGATGAAGCACTCTGGGCACATTGCCCCCTCCAGAACCAGTGCAGAAAGGTATCCACTACCTCAGTCCTTGGCAGGATGAAGTACTTTGGGCACAATGCCCCCTCCAGAACCAGTGGAGAAATCCATCCACTACCTCAGTCCTTGGCAGATGAAGCACTATGGGCACAATGCCCACTCCAGAACCAGTGGAGAAAGGTATCCACCTGAGAGACTGTGGCTTTACACTCCCAGGATAAAGCAGTGGGCAAACCACCCACTGGAGAGACTTCGGAGAGTGTGGCTTTGCACTCCCCAGGAAAACGCAGTGGGCAAACCACCCACTGGAGAGACTTGAGAGACTGTGGCTTTGCACTCCCCATGATAAAGCAGTGGGCATGGAGCCCCCTCATGGAGCAGTGGCGTCGTGCACTCATCCGGCTGAGGTGCCCCCCCTTCCCTTCCCCCTGATGTGCCTGTTTCATTTCAATCTGATGCCCCTGCAGTGTTCTCTCCATTTGAAGTCTGATATCATGTGTGGGCCTCGCCCATGCATTTTGGGCCCAGTGGTCCACGGACCATAATTGGTGCACTATCCGGAATTGTGTGGTTGGTGTACATAATTGTATATACTCTATTTTGCGTTTTGACTACTGGATTTTTCATGATTACAATCGTTCAACTCATTTCCTTTTGTCCTTGTGTTCTTCCAGCGGGGTGTGGGGGGGTGTAAATGTAATGTTCCAGCATGTATTTGTGTGTATGTTGTTGTGGGTGAGGGTGGGGGTGGGGTTTTTCCGTGTTGCGTGTGTGTGTCACTCTCTTTTCCCTCCCCCTCCCCTGTGTTGTAGGTGTAGTACTCACTGTGGTCGTCGCCGCCGTCTTTGGTGCTCCTGATAGAGGAGCAGGAATACCATCGCAGAGAGTATCTGGAGTTCTGGCTCCATGGCGTCCTGGTTCCTCATGGGGTGTGGAGAGGTGAGTGTTTTCCCTTCCAAGTCCTGTTTCCACTGTGTTTTTGTTCACGTTGGTTCCACCCGGAAAAGGTGGCGGATTGGCATCTTCTGATAGGGTGGGCGGTACATTGTCTTTCACCTGTCTGTTGGTGGAGACCACTGCGCTGTTTGTTTGTACTGCCGTGGCGGTCGGAGTGTTAAAGTGCCTGTCTATGTTGGCGGTTTCCGCCACGGTCGTAATCACATTTTTTTTCCACTGGCCTGTTGGTGGTATTACCGCTGCTTTAACACCGACCGCCAGGGTTGTAATGAGGGCCATAGTGTAGAGAAAGTATGCCAGCAATGGTTGAAGAGTTCCTCACTAGATGCTGGTTGAGAACCCCTCAGTCTCCTGTCTAACAACACTGATTTACAGGATTTCCTGGTAGGCCCCATAAAACAGCATGGAAAACGCTTCTTATATGCAGTCTATAATGACATTTGGAAGCTTTCTCAACAAGAAGCTGTTGCCCAGTTAAGGCAAATAGATCAGGAACATTTACAGAAAGCATTAGCTGCTGTAGATAATGGGATCAATACCCTGTCTGATTGGATATACACCTTAAGCAACATTGTTTCTTCTGCAGGACACATAATGCAAAGTGATATGTCCTCTTTACACCATGGACAAAATCAACTAAGGTCTATTATGCAGTTAGTTTGTACACTACAAACACTGAAGGCAGGCCGCGTTCCCTGGCAACACGTTAATGCAAGTGACATATTTTCCACATTTAATTTAACACGACAACAACAACTTATGGGTAAGAAAGAAGCGACTTATGTCATGTTAAATACTGAGAAATTAGAAAAGTTGCCCTTTACTGTGGGTGAAATACCTATTTCAACACTTCAATTCACGTCCTGCTTAAAACACATTCCAGTGGGCAGATATGAAAGGCTAGGAGATAGTTACATACATGAGGAATGGGAGCTACCCTTCTCCTACAGTTGTCTCAGTGGCATGAAAGAGGTCTTTCTTAGCGGTAGCGAGTGCGAGACGTCTGTCAGCCATTCGATGGTTTGTAAGTAGCTGTCCTCACGGGACATGTAATGCTTCAGCAATGAACTTGGCTTGTTGTCTGAAGGGAGTTCCAGTCCCCTTGATTAGACCTGCATTCCAGGTGCTCTTGAATGGCAGCTATGTCCTGCTCAATAGTGAGAACTGTTGTGGGATGCGAGCCGGAATAGTTTATGTCGTTTCGGTCTCTAAGATTGTTACATGCTGCGGGAATGTACTTTTTCCTCCTACACGAAAGAGGGAAGTAGCTGAGATTTGGCCCCATATTGCTTTGGAACACGAATGCTCCTTGGCTTTCCTACTTTAACACCTGCAGAAGTAGAAGATTTCCTGTCTTCAATTATCCCGGATTCAATTGACAACTTCTAAAATGACACTGACTTTTCAAAATGTTTCTTTTTTACCTTTTGACGCAACACTTAAACATTTTGAATTGTCCTTCTAGTACATGCTCAAGTGTCTTTTTAACTTCTCATTATTGACATTCTTATATATATGCCGTAGGTTGAATTTTATACTTAATTAGGCTTTGAACCACCTTTGAACCAGTAAGGGTAGGGTGTTGTGTAGCCATTTTAGTTTTAGTTTCATACATGTTATTTTAGCAAACTAAGCCTGCCACTGTGCACTTTTACCTAGATATATTTTATTCAGCTTTGTTTAATTATTTTAACAATAGCCACATTTGCAGTCTTGTTTTATTTTCTCTATCTAGCTGTCCTTTGCCTAGGCTAGCACTTCTTAAACAATACATTTCTTTCACTCTGTGCTTTTCTCAAAGCTGTAGTAAAGATAGGTTGCCGGCAAAAGTGGTACGCTTTGTCTCTAATGTTCACAGAAACATATACGCTCTTAGGTGGGGATCCTTTCTTGGAACATCAGCTGTTTTATTATAAAAACACTACTTGACCTATGTACGTTAGAGGGAGATTCCAGCCAGATGACCACGACTGTATGCTGATTGCTGAGTGCTTTGCTGCAGCTGCTTATGTAGACTACAGGCCTCAGGTATGAGTGATGATGTCATCCCAGGGGAACCTGAAGGGCAGTATTAGAGATAAACATGCTGTGCTCTAGCATAGCCTAGGTAGGAGCTATTCTTAACGATCTTAGTGACAATATGGTAGCATTATTTTTATGTTTCACTTTCCTTGCAGGATTTTAATCCTGTCATGCTTCATCGTCCTTTTTATTGCAATTCATGCTTTATTATCCAAGATGCAGTTCCTTCAGTAAAACCTTATTGAACTATACTCTGCCTCTAATTGTCCTTGCATACATGAGACTAATGTAACTGAGAGAAACGGATGAGATCTGAGTGACCATGATCTCCCTGAGGAGTTGTGTCATGCGCTCAGTTGCCCAATCATCCCTGCTCTTGGTTGGAGATGAGGCACTGCTAGTTAGCCGGAACAAAACCTGGATTAGGCCGACAGGTGTCACCTGTAGTGGGTTCAGACTCAGTCCCCCACAGTGCAAGTTATTCTGCTGCCAAAATCCAGTAGCCTCATTAGGATAATGAGAGCCTACACGACAATCCCAGGTATCAACTGTTGTCAATAAGAGGTTGAAGTTAGTCTCATCTATATCCTTATTTGTGAATTTGCCATTAAATGTACAAACATTGTGTGCGCAGCACTTTGCAACCAGTGTACCTATTGCCCAAAGTCACATGATCATCCCCAGAATTATGTCCATGGCACTTGACCACTGTGACTTGTTCGGTCAATTGTAATGCATTGAGAAGGTTTCTCGCTTGTTTGCCGTTCCGGGTCGGAGATCTATAGGATGCTATAAATCCTCGCTGAGACCACAGTTGTCCGAAGTCATGAACAACATCAAAACCTTATTCACTATTGGTAAAGATTGTCACTTTCAGTTGATCAGAAGCATAACATGCTCTACTAAGAGCAATCAATTTGGCCACTGGGGCAGAGAATATTTCTTAAAGCCAAGAAGCTTCAACAACTCCAGAAAGAATACAGACAGCAGAAGTTGCTCTCAGACTTCCTCCATTGTCTGGTCCCGGCTTGGTGCACAGTTCAGTAACATCAAGGCAATCATGGTCCCCTTAACAATCTTTAACATTTTCCTGACTTGATATTGGCAACAAAGTACCAGGATTCAAAATCTCACAGTGTTTAATAAGCACATTCTCCGCGGCCAAATTATTTGCTCATATTTGGTAAGTTGAGTGCTTGTCAGATATTGGGTTCTGGTTCTAGTCAACAAAATTTCAACAGAGTGGGGAATGTGCAAAGACAATGGGTGACCCATGGCAATATTTTCACACCCCTTAATACTAGTGCTGACTGCAGCTACCGATTTAAGGCAGCCTAGCAATGCAGAAGCAAAAGGATCTACACACATTTCCATGTGTGTGAGTTTGCATTGAGAGAGCACAGCCCTCCCTCTCACTGCAGAAAATTGCAAAAGTTTTGTTATAATCAGGCATTCCTGGAGCCGGGGCACAGCAGAGACATTCTCTCAGTTCTAGAAACGTGGCATGGCAATCGTTATCCCATGGTACCAGACCGGACACATCCTTGTGTGTCAGCCTATGTAAAGGCTTGGTCATCAGGGAAAATTTGGGTATTCACAGTCTACAGTAACCCACCATTCCCAAAAACATCATGACTTCCCTCTGTGTAGTTGGCAGACTCATTTTCAGTATGGCTGAAATTCTCTCTTGTAACACTTTTCTCACTCATTTTCAATGTGGTGTCCAAGATATTGGACTTATGTTGATAGTGTTGTAACTTTCCTCAGGATACATACTGTACATTCTCAGCCAGGTGGTTCAGTAATGCAATAGTGTACTGTTTGCAAGCTGCTTGAGTATTCAATGCCACCATTAGGTCATAGAAATATTGGATCAGGTCTAAATTGCAAGACACACCAAAGATTCCAGATTTTTCTTTAGAATCTAATTAAAAATAGATGAAGATTAGTATGCCCATGTGGGACTCTGTACCATATGAAAACCCTAATTTCGAGCTGGAATGCAAAAAGGAACTTCCTTCCTCATGCAATGTTATCAAAAAGAAGGCTTGACACAAACCAGCAACAGTGAACCACTCAGCTTCACTTGGAATCTGAAACAATATTACAGCTGGATTCAATAGCATTGGGCAACAAAAAGCAACAATGTTATCTATTTTCCTAAGGTCCTGCACAATTCTATACTTGCCAGTTGGTTTCTGAGGACCCATAATGGAAGAGTTACAAGGACTTCTCATTATCTCCTTCAGGATTCCCTGCTGTATCATAGACTTGATTAAAGGAATTATTCCAGCAATCGTCTCAGGCGTCAAATTAAATTGTGGTGTTCCCAGGAATTCAGCATTCGGTTTAATAGTAATTCATACAGGTTCTACAACTTTTTTCAGTCCGATGTCATTTCCCAAAAAATTCCACACTTCATGTTTGACAGTTTCTCTCAAATCTGGGGGCAAATCATCGACTGTCAGCAACATCACTAATGCGCAACATTATTCATTTTTCCTTAGCTTGAAAACAGCATCCTCATCTTGGGTTTCCACTTCTATTCCTGCTAGAGTGCAAAAGATGACTACTTAATTTTGAAAGGAAATCTCTTCCCAAGAGATTCACAGGACTGTGATCACATATTATAAACGTGTAGTTATCCTCAAAAGATCTTATTTTCACTGTGACTGGGGCAGTTTCTTGAACTGTAGTTTGCTTATTCTCAACAACAACAACTTGGACGGTTTTTCTGAGTGGGGTAGGTTTGGTACTTCTACTGTTCTCAGAGTAGAACGAGTAGCACCAGTGTCCACCAGGAATGACACAGGACGGCCATCCACCTATCGATCTATAATTAGTCCACTCTTGTCTACCTCAAAGATTGTGCCAATTACGCAGTCTTCCTCTCCTCTCGGTCACTGTCAGGCTGACTAATCATAGCCAGGCTGACTGATCATAGCCATCTCCCTAATTTGAGTCAAACAGAAGTACCTATTGGAATGGATTCTGTGTCCCATTCGCATTCATTCTCAAACCCTGATTTATATTCTGATGTGAACCAACAGCGTTTTACTGTGGCATCGGAGGTTGAGGGACTTGCATCATTGGAGCTTGGAGTACATTAAAATATTGATTCCTAGGTCTTTGCACACCCTGCATCTGATTAAGAATGTTTTTCTGAGAAGGCACAAATCCTGAATTTTGGGCCTGATTAGCTGGATTTTAACAACATTCCCGCTTCCAGTGTCCCAGCTTATTGTAGATGTGACAAGGAGGTGATCTCTTTAGTCTATTTACATCCATTCTGGTACCAGGATCTATAAGAGCTCCCGGACCTCCACCTTGTATTGGGTTTTGAGGCTGCTGGTATACACCTTGCATTATGCCTGCATTATGTTTCTGGCTAGATTTCTGAGCTGCTTTCATTTGAGTGACCACTAGATTTTCCTTAAGCGTTTTCTGCTTCATCTCTATCTAATCATGGCAGTATTTTGCATAGCACACATTTTGTCAATAGACTTATTCTGCCAACAAATCAAATGTAGCTGTATCATCATGCTGATTTCTGGTCTCAGTCCTGTCACAAACCTTGAAACTAAATTTCCCATTTCCATAGCCTCCAATATCTCCATAACACTGTATTGTTTGAAAGCCTGTGACAACCTTTCATAGTAAGCAAGGGTTGACTCCATTGACTCTTGAGTCGGTCTGTCAATTTTAACCCAATCGACATCTTTGGGAGGCACTTTCACTTTCAGGAATGTCATGACCCCCTGATATCTGTTCATTAACAATGATGAGGGACACTTTGGTGGCCCTCATTACAACCCTGGCGGTCGGTGTTAAAGCAGCGGTAATACCGCCAACAGCCCGGTGGGAAAAAAAACTGAATCACGACCATGGCAGAAACTGCCAATACAGACAGCCACTTTAACACTCCGACCACCACAGCGGTAGAAACAAACACCGCAGCAGTAACCGCCAACAGACAGGCGGAAGACAAAGGGGGTCATTCTGACTTCGGCGGTAAAAGCCGCTTACCGCCGGTCAGAAGGCCGCCACAATACCGCCGCGGCCGCGGTCAGCCGCCACGGACATTCTGACCCACAACTGCAAAACCTCAGAAAATCCGCCCTCCACTGCAGTCCGCCACATCAGCGGCCAGCGGTAAACTGGAGAAGACCAAACCTCCACCGCCACGCCAACAGAAATACGCCCATCCCATTATGACCCGCAAATCGACGCGGCGGTCATTCAACCGCGGTATTCCATTGGCGGTACACACCGCCGCGGTCAAAATACACACACCTTTACAAACCCCTACCACATTGGACAATTTGAAAGGCACACACCTGAAACACATACACACACCACTCCCACACATCCAATACCATATAAAACACACACCCACATCACCCACAAACCCCTACCAACAAAAACCAGAGACGAAGGAGAGAGAGAGACACATCAGAGAATAGATAGCCAGACACACAGAGGCACACCGCAACATCACACACACCACATAGAAGCACAAAGCACCACACACCAACACACACATCACACATACACCACCCCACACCTCATACACACCACCCCATGGCACCACAAAGGCACCCACGCTTTTCGGACCAAGAACTCCGGGTCATGGTGGAGGAGATCATAAGAGTGGAACCCTAGCTCTTCGGCTCACAGGTCCAGCACACCACCATAGCAAGGAAGGCGGAGCTCTGGCAGCGGATCGTGGACAGGGTCAACGCGGTGGGACAGCATCCCAGAAATCGAGAGGACATCCGCAAACGATGGAACGACCTACGGGGGAAGGTGCGCTTGATGGTCTCGCGACACAACATCGCAGTGCAGAAGACTGGCGGGGGACCCCCACCCACTCCACCCGAATTCACAACATGGGAGCAAGAGGTACTCAACATCCTGCATCCCGATGGCCTCGCTGGAGTACACAGAGGAATGGACTCTGGTAAGTACAAGGCCAACCACTTCACCCCCCCCCCAGCACGCTAACCCCCACCCTCACCCCCAACCCCCCAGCACACATCCTCCCTGAGAATGTCTCCCCAGCACAACCCACCCAACACCAACCCCTGCATGCCACCCCCAAACTATGGACACCCATCACCTAAGCATGACCACTGCACATACCTATCACCCCCCCCACAAAACACCCTAACAACACCTCCCCCAAGGGAATGCCAGCACTGGGGGACAAGGGCACCCATAAAATGCAAGCTAATGCACACACAGAAACAATAACCATACCCTCTTACCCCATGCAGGACCCGAACGACAACACACCGGTCAGGAGGGACCAGAAATGTCCATGCCACCCCCGGAACAGGCCCCTAGTGATGACAGCAGCTCTGTCGACCTGGAACCTGACGACCAGCCCGGACCATCGGGGACCTCTGGGCAGTCGGTTCCCCTCACCCAGACACAGGCCACTGCAGACCCAACCCCCTCTGGGAACAACAGCACAGCTCCCACCCAGCGGGCCCATGCCTCTGTCTCTAGGACAGGTCAAGCAGCGGTGTGTCTACCACTACAGGGCCCCCAGGGTAACCCACCAACCCAACAACAACAGGGACCTGGGGGCAGTGGGAGTGGGCACACCGTCCAGGGGACAGAGGCCCAGGGAAACAGGGCAACTCGGAGGGCTGCTGTGCGACGGGGGGGGAGGAGAGGCCCAGGGAACCCACTCTCCAAGAGGCCCTCACCACCATCATGGCAGCCTACCACCACTCACAAGAGACGATGGCGACGGTACTGGCCAGGTTCCAGGAGATCCAGGCACAGCAGGATCAACGCTACATGGGGTTCAGCGACCAACTCAGCAACATCTCAACCGCTATGGGGAGCATAGTCCTGAACCGTATAGAGGACACGTTTCGGGACCATGTGGCATCACACACGGCCCCTGTCACTAGCCAGGAACAGGAACAGCCTACCACCTCCGCCGGCGCTAGTGGACAGGAGGCCCCACCACAACGACAGCCCACCAGAACCCCACCTCCTGCTGAACAACAACCGCCCCGCAAAAGGAGCCTGAGATAAAAAAAAACGACAGAGTAGGATGTCAAGTCCCCTGCCAGCATCACATACCCCCTGAAGTCCTCCCACTGTTCCACATTGCTACCCTGTCCTACCTTGAACTGCCCCTGCTCCATCCTGCCACAGGCATATGGACAATGCACCTGTGAGACTGAGAACTGGACTCCGCCATGGACATTACTCCACCCCCACCCATCACTGTTTCACCATCATGTACCAATATCTATGCACTAATAATAAATCACACATTGCACTGAAATCAATCAGGACTCAGCCTGTCTTATTTACAAATGTATGACACATTACATATCAATTACGTATAATTAACATTGTGAATTACACATACCGAGGTAACTTAGCATTAGTCCATGGGCCAACCAAGCCGAGGTCACGCAGTGGCTCATACAGCACAGAAAAGGGAAGGGAAAATCAAACATCATGTTTATAGGTCTGGGGGGAAACCGACAAAGTTGAGATGCAGGAGGCTTTCAGGAAATGTAAAATGGCATGGGTGATTATTACCTGTGTGCTACTGGAAATACTGTTCTATTACTCTGTCCCTGTTGTCTGTGTCGTCCTCTGAGTCTTCCTCCTCTTCACTCTCCGCAGGCTCCACAGCTGCTTCAACACCACCATCTGCACCATCCTCCTGCAGGAAAGGAACCTGATGTCGCAATGCCAGATTGTGAAGCATACAGCAGGCCACGATGATGTGGCACACCTTCTTTGGTGAGTACATCAGGGATCCCCCAGTCATATGCAGGCACCTACACCTGGCCTTCAGGAGGCCAAAGGTCCTTTCGATGATCCTCCTAGTTCGCCCATGGGCCTCATTGTACCGTTCCTCTGCCCTGGTCCGGGGATTCCTTACTGGGGTCAGTAGCCAAGGCAGGTTGGGGTAACCAGAGTCACCTATTAGCCACACACGTTGTCTCTGTAGCTGCTCCATCACATGCTGCTATTTCGCATCACATACGCGTCATGCACTGACCCTGGGAATTTGCCATTTACATGGGAGATGTACTGGTCAGCCAAACAGACCACCTGGACATTCATCGAATGATAACTTTTTCTGTTTCGGTACACCTGCTCATCGTCTTTTGGGGGTACCAAAGCCACATGGGTCCCATCAATGGCACCAATGATGTTGGGGATATGTCCAAGGGCATAGAAATCACCCTTCACTGTAGGCAAGTCACCCTCCTCTGGGAAAATGATGTAGCTCCGCATGAGTTTCATCAGGGCAGACAACACTCTGCTCAAAATCTTAGAAAACATAGGCTGAGACATTCCAGATGACATGGCCACTGTGGTCTGGAATGACCCACTTGCCAAAAAATGGAGGACTGACAAAACCTGCACCAGAGGGGGAATCCCTGTGGGTTGGCGGATGGGGGACATCAGGGCTGGCTCCAGCTGGGCACACAGTTCATGGATAGTGGCACGGTCAAGTCTGTATCGAAGTATTATATGGCGTTCTTCCATTGTCGACAGGTCCACCAGCGGTCGGTACACGCGAGGATTCCTCCTTCTCATCGCAAGTCCCAGCGGACGGTGCCTAGGAAGGACAACATGGAGCACAGAGTCAGCCAAACCACAGGTACGTACAGACAGCTTGCACAGTTAAAGAATGGCAATGGGTTGAAAGGCGTGTATGTGTGGCAATGCAAGGCCTAGGCCTGTGTGTCGCAGTCAAAATTAAGCCATGTAGGCCCTTGAAATGGCGGCTGCCTGACCTGTGAAGTGGGACAATGGGATGTGAGGTCAATGCGCTGGCGGGGCACACCGTGGTGGTAGGCGGTCGAAGACCGCGGCGCAAAGCCGCATTGGTTAACATTGAAGCCTATGGGTTTCAGGAGCCAATGACGAAGTGCGCCGGCGGTCGCGGTACGCACCGCCGCGGTACGCACCGCCGCGGGCGTGACCGCCATTTTCTATCTGCTTAATCACTCGAGACCTGATCATCCACAGGAGAGGACCTATACTGCAAGTGCTGCTGTGACCTCGGTCTGGAAGATACAATGGCTGCTGCGACTGGGGAAAGGGCCCCTGCCTTCACGTCTGAAGAGTTGGAGAAGCTCGTGGATGGGGTCCTCCCCCAGTATGCGCTACTCTACGGTCCTCCAGACCAACAAGTGAGTACACCGGGTGCACATGGAATGGGCTATGCCTGTGTGGATTGGGGTGGATGTAAGTTGGTGGGGTGGGGGGCGAATGAGGAGTGCAACGCCCAACAGATGAGAGCATGTGCCATATGGTAAAGTTGGTGGGGGGGGCCAATTACATCTAACATGCAGGTCATTGATGATTTCCTCCTTTCCATCCTGTACATGTCAAATAGGTCAGCGCCCATCAGAAGATCGAGATTTGGCGTGCCATCGCCAAGGAAGTCCGGAACTTGGGGGTCCACAACAGACGGGGCACCCACTGCCGCAAGAGGTGGGAGGACATCCGCCGCGGAACAAGGAAGACCGCAGAAACACTGCTGGGGATGGCCTCCCAACCTAGGAGGGGTGCCAGTCGCACCATGACCCCCCTGATGTCCCGGATCCTGGCGGTGGCCTACCCAGAATTGGATGGGCGCTTTAAGACATCACAGCAGACACAAGGGGGTGAGTATCAGCACATTCTCCTACCTTTCTGCGCAGTGGAGGCGTCTGGGTGGGGGAGGAGGGCTGTGGGTGACATTAGGCCAGGGCGCTTTCTGTAGTGTAGTCCTCTCCCTTAGGCATGGCCCTGTGCCCCCGGCCCCCACCTCGGTAGGGTGACAAGTACAGCCATTGAAGGTACAGCATCTCCCATGTGCGCGTTTTACGTCTCTTGGCCTGTTGTCCTAGTCAGTAGTACTGAGTAGTGTACCCCGAATGCGCGGCTTAGTGCATTAGGCTCCTGTGTCTGTCCTCTCCGCCAACGGTGTTGACATTGCATGCACTCAACCTGGTCTTCTTTTTTCTCCCCCCACCCTTTCTCTTCATCTTCTTGTGCATGTGTGTATTAGCATCATCAGGCGGAGGAGATTTGGCATCGGAGCACGAGGGAGCTGCAGGACACAAGGCCCCGGTGGGCCCAGGAACAGACACCGAGGGCACCAGTGATCCGGAGGGCGAGGGGAGCACCACGACGGGGACCGCTGGTGAGAGCAGCGAAAGCGACACGTCCTCGGATGGGAGCTCCCTAGCGGTGGCGGCAACATCCGTGCCCCCGCCTCTACAGGTACAGCCGCCACCCAGCGCACCAGCCCCGCCCTCCCAGCAGCCCCTCAGTCTTCGCTCCGTGCCCGTTCGCCCAGGAAGGCACGCGTCTCCTTCGCCCCAGGCACCTCAGCCCCTGCCCCTGTTGCCCCTGCTGCCCTCAGTGCGGAGCTCATTGACCTGGTAAGGACGCTCATTGTTGGGCAGACGACCCTTTTGAATGCCATCCAGGGTGTGCAAAGGGAGGTGCAACAGAGCAATGCGTACCTGGAGGGCATTCATTCGGATCAGGCTGCCCATCAACGAGCGTTCACTGCTCTGGCCTCAGCACTGACGGCAGCCATTGTCCCTGTTTCCAGCCTCCCTCTTCTCACTGCCTCCAGCCTTTCTCTGTCTCCTGTTCCTCAGCCTATCCCATCCACACCATCAGACCAGCCTGCACACACCTCAACACCCAAGAGCAGCTCATCCAAACACAAGCACCACAGATCCCACAAACACTCACCCAAGCAACACCCAGATGCAGACATGCCAACAGCCACTGCCACCCCTGTGTCCCCCTCCTCCTCGTCTCCCTCCTCCCTCCCTGTGAAGTCTACACTCACACCTGCATGCACCCCAACATCAGCCAGTGCTTCCATCACCACCTCACCCTCCAGTACAGTCCACACTCGTGCAGTCACCACCCCCACTGCCATTTACACGTCCCCTGTGTCCTCTCCCACTGTGTCTGTCACCCCCTCTTCCAAGACACACAAACGCAGGCAGCCACCCACCCAACAGCCATCCACCTCACGACAGCCTACAGCACCAGCACCTTCACCCAATGACAGCACACCTGACTCTCCTACAACCACCTCCTCTACCTCCACTTCCATCTCCACTTCTCCTACCCTTTACCTTGGCCCTAAAAAACTTTTCATGGCTAACCTTGACCTCTTTCCCCCCGATGAGCTCCCCCATCCATCTTCAAAGAGTCTCAAGAGCACCGCAGCCACCACCAGCCCAGCTTCGGGTGTCACTGTTGTGCATGGGTTCTGGAGCCCACCCTTTGCCAGCAGTGACACATCGATCAGCAGCAAGGACACGTCCAGCCCCCCCCCGGCAAGAGGACCCGCAAAAACAAGGGCCGCCGTGCGAGGACCGACAGGGCTGCCCCCAAGGAGCAATGTGCGGGCACTTCACCACCCACACCATCTAGGGGAGGCAAGGGCCCGAGAGCCCCATCAAAGGAGCGGAAGGGCAGCAGGAGCGTGCAGAAGGTGGACCCCACATGCCACATCCCAGCTGGGAAGGAGGACACTAAGGAGGCCAGGAGTCCGTCCCCGAAGGGTCCAGAAACGTCACGGTCCGAGGGCGACTGAGCAGGGAGTCCAGGCCAGGTCTGGCTCCCTTGACCTGCTGGATGAGCACCGCTGAACAGGGCCCGCCGTGGAGAAGAGCACCGCTGAACAGGGCCCGCCGTGGAGAAGAGCACCGCTGAACAGGGCCCGCCGTGGAGAAAGGCACCGCTGAACAGGGCCCCGCCGTGGAGAAGAGCACCGCTGAACAGGGCCCGCCGTGGAGAAGAGCACCGCTGAACAGGGCCCGCGGTGCAGAAGAGCACCGCTGAACAGGGCCCGCCGTGGAGAAGAGCACCGCTGAACAGGGCCCGCCATGGAGAAGAGCACCGCTGAACAGGGCCCGCCGTGGAGAAAGGCACCGCTGAACAGGGCCCCGCCGTGGAGAAGAGCACCGCTGAACAGGGCCCGCCGTGGAGATGAGCACCGCTGAACAGGACCCGCCATTGAGAATAGCACCGCTGAACAGGGCCCGCCGTGGAGAAAGGCACCGCTGAACAGGGCCCGCGGTGCAGAAGAGCACCGCTGAACAGGGCCCGCCGTGGAGAAGAGCACCGCTGAACAGGGCCCCGCCGTGCAGAAGAGCACCGCTGAACAGGGCCCGCCGTGAAGATAGGCACCGCTGAACAGGGCCCGCCGTGAAGATAGGCACCGCTGAACAGGGCCCGCGGTGCAGAAGAGCACCGCTGAACAGGGCCCGCCGTGAAGATAGGCACCGCTGAACAGGGCCCGCGGTGCAGAAGAGCACCGCTGAACAGGGCCCCGCCGTCTCAAGCACCGCTCCGCTGGGCCCTTCTTCTCAAGCACCGCTCCGCTGGGCCCTTCATCTCAAGCACCGCTCCGCTGGGCACCGCTGTCTCTCCACCTCTCCGCTGGGCCCTTCTTCTCAAGCACCGCTCCGCTGGGCACCGCTGTCTCTCCACCTCTCCGCTGGGCCCTTCCTGTCAAGCACCGCTCCGCTGGGCCCTTCTTCTCAAGAACCGCTCCGCTGGGCCCTTCTTCTCAAGCACCGCTCCGCTGGGCCCTTCCTCTCAAGCACCGCTCCGCTGGGCCCTTCTTCTCAAGCACCGCTCCGCTGGGCCCTTCCTCTCAAGCACCGCTCTGCTGGGCCCTTCTTCTCAAGCACCGCTCCGCTGGGCCCTTCCTCTCAAGCACCGCTCCGCTGGGCCCTTCCTCTCAAGCACCGCTCCGCTGAGCCCTTCTTCTCAAGCACCGCTCCGCTGGACCCCGCTGTCTCTCCACCTCTCCGCTGGGCCCTTCCTGTCAAGCACCGCTCCGCTGGGCCCTTCTTCTCAAGCACCGCTCCGCTGGGCCCTTCTTCTCAAGCACCGCTCCGCTGGGCCCTTCTTCTCAAGCACCGCTCCGCTGGGCACTGCCGTCTCAAACACCTCTCCGCTGGGCCCTTCATCTCAAGCACCGCTCCGCTGGGCCCTTCTTCTCAATCACCGCTCCGCTGGGCCCTTCCTCTCAAGCACCGCTCCGCTGGGCCCTTCCTCTCAAGCACCGCTCCGCTGGGCCCTTCTTCTCAAGCACCGCTCCGCTGGGCTCTTCCTCTCAAGCACCGCTCCGCTGGGCCCTTCCTCTCAAGCACCGCTCCGCTGGGCCCTTCTTCTCAAGCACCGCTCCGCTGGACCCCGCTGTCTCTCCACCTCTCCGCTGGGCCCTTCCTGTCAAGCACCGCTCCGCTGGGCCCTTCTTCTCAAGCACCGCTCCGCTGGGCACCGCTGTCTCTCCACCTCTCCGCTGGGCCCTTCCTCTCAAGCACCGCTCCGCTGGGCCCTTCTTCTCAAGCACCGCTCCGCTGGGCCCTTCCTCTCAAGCACCGCTCCGCTGGGCCCTTCTTCTCAAGCACCGCTCCTCTGGACCCCGCTGTCTCTCCACCTCTCCGCTGGGCCCTTCCTATCAAGCACCGCTCCGCTGGGCCCTTCTTCTCAAGCACCGCTCCGCTGGGCCCTTCTTCTCAAGCACCGCTCCGCTGGGCACCGCCGTCTCAATCACTGTTTATGGTTCACTGTGCCCACCATGCCTCCTCCTTGACCAGTGGAGACTGTCATCCACCTGATGGACTGTGGCTTTGCACTCCCCAGGATGGTCCAGTGGGCAGCCCACCCACTGTAGAGACATTGAGAGACTGTGGCTTTGCACTCCCCAGGATGGTACAGTGGGCAGCCCACCCACTGTAGAGACATTGAGAGACTGTGGCTTTGCACTCCCCAGGATTGTCCAGTGGGCAGCCCACCCACTGTAGAGACATTGAGAGACTGTGGCTTTGCACTCCCCAGGATGGTACAGTGGGCATGGTGGCTCCTCGTGGATCTGGCGTCGTGGACCCATGTGGCTGTGGTGCCCCCCCCTTCCCTTCCCCCTGAGGTGCCTGTAGTTTTTACATCTGATGCCCCTGCAGTGTTCTCTCCAAAGGACTCAGGTCTCCTGTGTGGGCTTTGCCCTTGTTTCTCAAAACTTTGGCCCACGGACATGATGAATTCGTAGGATGTGCAGGACTTGTTACTTCAGTTATACACTGATGTGTATGTCATTTGTTTTCTTGTGAATATCTTTCATGGTTGTACGATATTTTTCAGGACCAAATTTGATTATGTCCTAGCATTTTTCTGGGGTGTTTGGGTGGTGTCACTGTGACTTGTTGCTCTGCATTGGTGTGTACATAGTTGGGGGGGGGGGTCGCATATGTGTGTGCCCGTAACCTTTCTTCCTCCCCCCTCCCGTGTGTCGTAGGTGCAGTACTCACCGTTGTCGTCTGCGCCGGACTTCGTACTCGTGGTAGATGAGAAGGTAGACGAGAGCAGGTAGGATGTTTAATTCGGGTTCCATGCTGTCCTCCTTCCTCCTGGAGTGCGTAGTGGTGAGCGTTTTCCCGTTCGTAGTCTGTTTCCGCCGTGTTTTTATCGGCGGTGCTCCCGCCCCGGAAAAGGTGGCGGATTGGTGAGTTGTGATAGGGTGGGCGGTACATTGTCTGCCGCCTGGCTGTTGGCGGTGACCGCCGCGCTGTTTGTTTGTACCGCCGTGGCGGGCGGAGTGTTAAAGTGGCTGTCTGTGTTGGCGGTTCCCGCCAGGGTCAGAATTCCATATTTTTTACCGCCAGCCTGTTGGCGGGTTGGCCGCCGCTTTAACACCGACCGCCAGGGTTAGAATCACCCCCAAAGTACCGCCCACACTATTACAAGAGGCCTATCCGCCACCTTTTCCGGGGCGGTACCAACGCTATCAAAAGCATGGCAGAAACAGTACACAGAAGGGAAACCACTCACCTCTCGACACCCATCGAAGAACCAGGACGCCATGGAGCCCGAACTACACGTCCTGCCCATGCTGGTCTTTCTCCTTCTACATCAGGAGCAGGAAAGACACAGTCGACGACCATGCTGAGTACTGCACATACAACACAGGGGAGGGTGGGAGGGAAAAGAGAGTGACACACACACGCAACACGCAAAACCCCCACCTCCACCCTCACCCGCAACACCATACACACAAATACATGCAGCAACATTACATATACACCCCCTCACCCCCTGGAAGAATGCAAGGACAAAAGGAAATGATTGTAATGATTGTAATCAATAAAAATCAGATAGTGCAAGTTCAAAAATCAGTATATACAAATATGTACACCAACTAAACAAGTTCGGATATTACTCAAACATCGTCCGTGGATAAGTGTCCCAAAATGCATGGGCAAAGCCCACACAAAATACCTGACTCAAAACGGAGAAAACACTGCAGGGGCATCAGATCGAAATGAAACAGGCACCTCATGGGGAGCGGAAGGGGGGCACCTCAGCCGGATGAACGCACAACACCACTGCTCCACCAGGGGGCTCCATGACCACTGCTGTATCCTGGGGAGTGCAAAGCCACAGTCTCACAAGTCTCTCCAGTGGGTGGTTTGCCCACTGCTCTATCCTGAGGAGTGCAAAGCCACAGTCTCACAAGTCTTTCCAGTGGGTGGTTTGCCACTGCTCTATCCTGGGGTGTGCAAAGCCACAGTCTCTCAAGTGGATAACAGTCTCCACTGGTTCTGGAAGGGGCTTTGTGCCCAGTGTGCTTAATCCTGCCAATGACTGAGGTAGTCGATGTGAATCTCCACTGGTTCTGGAGGGGGCTTTGTGCCCAGAGTGCTTAATCCTGCCAAGGACTGAGGTAGTGGGTGTGAATCGCCACTGCTTCCGGAGGGGGCTTTGTGCCCAGAGTGCTTCATCCTGCCAAGGATTGAGGTAGTGGATGTGAATCTCCACTGGTTCCGGAGGGGGCTTTGTGCCCAGAGTGCTTCATCCTGCCAAGGACTGAGGTAGTGGAAGTGAATCTCCATTGGTTCTGGAGGCGGCTTGGTGGCCAGAGTGCTACATCCTGCCAAGTACTGAGGTAGTGGATCTGAATCTCCACTGGTCTTGGAGGGGGCTTGGTGCCCAGAGTGCTTCACATGCAATGTGGCAGGTCCCATTCCCTCACCTGGGTGTGTGTGCCACAAGATTCCCTGGAAACAGGTAGCATGATACGCCATGGAGACACACTCCACCCTGTTGCGACTTCGCCTGCCACCTGCAGGTGCAAACAGTGCTGAGAGTCATGCTTCATGGACGCTGGGCAGGGTCCAGGACGTCTCCTGCAGCCTCGGACTGCTGCCCACTGGGGATGATTGTCATGTCAGCTGTGGTGGCACTGTCTGAGCACGTTGCAGGGCTAGTGGCGGTGCTGGTGGCGGTGCTGGTGGCGGTGCTTGCGGCGGTGCCTGTGGCGGAGGTGCATGTGTCTGCACCTGTTGAGGGACACAGCAGGACGTCTCCTGTAGCCTCGCACGGCTGCCCAATGGGGATGATGCTGGGGACTGTTGCTGAGGCAGCAGACATGCAGGTGGCTGTGCAGGTGGTGGTGCTGGTGGCTGTGCAGGTGCAGGTGCATGTGGCGGTGTCCACTGCCGCACACGTTGGTGTAGTGGTTGACAGAAGGGGTGACTCTGGTCCCTCAGTCGGAGCCACGTGCCCTGTCTTGACCTGCTGTTTGGCTTCTGTCCGTTCCCCACCTTTGATGTTGCTGCTGGTGTCTTGCCACTGTCCCCTTTTGGTTTGGAGGAGCCCTTGCTTGCTGGTAGGTGCGGCTTCTGCCTCTGGGATGTGGGCACCTTCTTCACCTTGGCAGGTGGTGGAATAGCCTGCTCCTTGGCCTCGCTATGTGGCACCCTGGCAGCCCTGATGGGTGGCGCACGCGATGAGACCGGAGTTGCTGGTACCACTGTGCTTGGAGACTTGGTGGCTGAGGTGCTGGGCTGGGACCTGGAAAGCCTGGCCCTAGGGGAAGGACGGGGGGAAGGTGTAGGGAAGAGATCAATGTTAGCCAGGAAAGGTTTCTTAGACACACTGGGACGGGAAGATGGAGGGGGTTCGGGAGTGGAGGAAGAGGTAGTGGTTGTAGGAGGTGTACATTTGCTGAATTTGGGTGAAGGTGCATGAGCCGAAGGCTTTTGTGAGGTGGATGGCTGTTGGGTGGGTGTGTGCCTGCGTTTGTGTACTTTGGGAGGAGGGCTCACAGACACACTGGGAGAGGACACTGGGGATGTGTGAATGGTAGTAGGGGTGGTGATTGCACGTCAGCGGTGTGTGGTGATGGGCGTGCTGGTGATGGAGGTGGTGGCTGAGGATGTAGTGCATGCAGGTGTGAGTGGAGACGAGACAGGGAGGGAGGAGGAGGATGTGGAGGAGGGGGACACAGTGGAGGCAGTGGATGTTGGTGTGTCTGCATGGGGATGGTGCTTGTGTGAGTGCCTGTGGGATGTGTGGTGCCTATGTTTGCCATGTCCACTCTTGTGTGTTCATGAGTGTGCATGCTGGTCTGATGGTGTGCTTGGGATAGGCTGAGGTATAGGGGATTGGGTCTGGGTGGAGGAAGTTGGAGGCTGGACACAGGGATAATGGCTGCCATCAGTGCTGAGGCCAGAGCCTGAAATGCTCTCTGTTGGGCCACCTGCCCAGAATGAATGCCCTCCAGGTATGCATTTGTTTGCTGCAAATGCCTCTCAACACTCTGGATGGAATTCAAAATGGTAGATTGCCCAACAGTGAGGGATCTCAGGAGGTCAATAGCCTCCTCACTGAGGGCAGCAGGGCTGACTGGGGCAGGGCCTGAGGTGCCTGGGGTGAAGGAGATGCCCACCCTCCTGGGTTAGCGGCCACGGGACACATGCTGAGGGGCTGCTGGGAGGGCGGTGCTGGTAGGGGAGGTGCCCGCCACCGCATAGGACCTCCCATCAGAGGAGGAGTGCTGTCGCTGGTGTATGCTCCTGTCCCCGTCGTGGAGCTCTCCTCGCCCTCCATCCCACTGGTGCCTTCAGACTCCATTACTTCACCCTCCAGGGCCATGTGGGATGCAGCTCCCTCCTGCTCCGGTGCCACTGCTCCTCCGCCAGATGATGCTAATGCACGGAAGAACAGGGTGGCAAAACAAAAAGGGGGGGAAGACAGAAGATACACATGGTCAGTGCATGCAACACCACTACTGTTGGAGGACACAACACACAGGGGGCAGCCCAATGCACTAAGCCATGCACTAACAGTTCTTAGGAAAATCACCTGCCCATGGGGGATGATGCCTAAACCCATTTGCTGCACACCTGGATCCCACAGGAGCCTGACTAGGTGTAGATGGCTACTACCACTATTGGGGTTGGAGTGCCACAGAGCCTGCCTAACAATGGACCTACCCTACCAAGTTCACCTTGGCCTAGGGGAACCCACAAGCCACTTCCCCCAGCCAGACACCTCGTACAGTGCGCAGAGTCAGCTGAATGAGACTGTACTCACCCCCTTGTGGCTGCTGTGATGCCCTCAAGTGCCCATCCAACTCTGGATATGCCACCGCCAGGATCCGGAACATCTGGGGGGTCATGGTGCGACGGGTACACCTTCCACATTTGGAGGCTATCCCCAGCTGGGCCTCCGCCGTCTTCTTGCTCCAGCATCGCAGGTCCTCAAATCTTTTCTGGCAGTGGGTGCTCCGTCTATGGTAAACCCCCAGGGTCCGCACGTCCTTGGTGATGGCACGCCAAATACCCTTCTTCTGGTGCACGCTGACCCAGAGGAAAAGTGAAGTAAGAATCGGTGTTACTATCCCATACAGTTCTTCTCATGCATTGCTTAAACACCTCCCACCCTGACCCATACATACATACACACACACTATCCTCACATGCTGGCCTGTCCCCCACCCCACCCTCTTCCATCCACGACACTCCATACAATCATGTGCCATCCACCATGCTCACAGTGTACTCACCTGTTTGTCTGGAGGACCGTACAGTTGCGTGTACTGGGGAGGACCCCATCCACAAGTTTCTCCATCTCCTCCGAAGTGAAGGCAGGGTCCCTTTCCCCGGACACTGTAGCCATCGTCGCTTCCAGACACAGGTCACAGCAGCACTTGCAGTGGAGGTCCTCTCCTGTTGAAGGTCAGGTATCAAGTGAGGGAACAGTTAGAAAATGGCAGCCACATCCACGGCAGTGCGTACCGTCACCGCCGGCGTACACCTTCATTGGCTGCTGGAACCTATAGGAATGAATGTTTACCAATGCTGAATTGCGCCGCGGTCTTCGACCGCCTACCGCAACAGTGTACAACGCCAGCGCAGTTACCTCATTTCCCCCTGTCCCAACTTACAGGTCAGGCAGCCGCCATTTCAGGGGGCCACACGGCAGGCCATATAACTGCGTTACACCTATTTAGGGCAGGAATATGGACAGACAAAGGCACATGGAGAATTTGTAAAGTTTTTGCAAAAAAACATTGTGATACCTAAGTGTTGTATGACCCTCTGCTCACCCTTCTCCTCCATAGGGCACGTCCGCTGGGGCAGGTGATGAGATGGCGGCATCCTCTGGTGTACAGACCCCTGGTGGACCTGTTGACAATGGAAGAGAGACATATTATTATCACTTACAGACTTGATCGTGCAACAATCCATGAACTGTGTGCCCAGTTGGAGCCAGACCTCATGTCAGCTATCCGCCATCACACAGGAATCCCCCCTCTAGTGCAGGTTCTGTCGGTACTCCATTTCCTGGCCAGTGGGTCTTTTCAAACAACAGTCGCCATGGCATCATGGATGTCCCAGCCAATGTTCTCTAACGTGTTGTCCAGAGGGTTGTCTGCCATGCTGAAACACTTGCGCAGCTACATTGTTTTCCCTCAAGTGGAGTATTTGCCCACAGTGAAAGGTGACTTTTATGCCCTGGGACATATCCCCAACATCATTGGTGCCATTGATGGTACACATGTGGCATTTGTCCTGCCCCCGCAGGAATGAACAGGTATACAGAAACTGGAAAAGCTACCATTCTATGAATGTGCAGATGGTGTGTTTGGCAGACCAGTACATCTCCCATGTGAATGCCAAGTATCCGGGAATAGTGCATGACGCTTACATTTTGAGAAATAGCAGCATCCCTTATGTGATGGGGCAACTCCAGAGGCACCGTGTGTGGCTAATAGGTGAGCCTAAAGTCCCCACACAGTTCCATTTGGTGTCTGGGTATGGGAGATTCCCTAATGTTTGGAGGATGTCTAACTGTTGTCCCTCGATATTTGCAGGTGACTCTGATTACCCCAACCTGTCATGGCTACTGACCCCAGTGACGGATCCCAGGACAAGTGCTGAGGAACGCTACAATGAGGCACATGCGCGAACTAGGAGGATTACAGAGTGCACCTTCGGCCTCCTGAAGGCCAGATTCCGGTGCCTCCATCTTACAGGTGGATTCCTATACTACTCACTGAAGAAGGTGTACCAGATCATCGTGGCCTGCTGTATGTTGCACAACCTGGCTTTGCGACACCAGGTGCCTTTTCTCCAGGAGGATGGGCCTGATGTTGGTCTTGTGGCAGCTGTGGAGCCTGTGGATAGTGAAGAAGAGGAGACAGAAGAAGAAGATGTAGACAACCAAAACAACACCATCGTGCAATACTTCCAGGTAGACACAGGTAAGAAGATAGAACTGCTTCCCACATCTCATACTATTGTAGGAGCTAGCATAAGTCTGCCTTTTTCACTCTGTTTATGGACCCTGACTTGTCACTTTGGCTTTCCATTTCACAGATCTGGGTCCCAATTTGTGCCCTCTGCTATGTTTACTCCTGGCCTACAGCTGTGTAACATTGGTATGTGAACAAGTACATTGACATTGCTATATTCCAGAGATTGTGCAATTACACATCTGTGAAAGCACAGACTGACTCCAGATTGTTTTGTGATTCAAGGGAGTTTATTTCTGTGCAAATAAGTGGAGGTGTGTGTGAAATGGGCTGGGGTGATGGTGGAGGAATGTCCATGGCAGAGTCCAGTCTATTTGTATCACAGGTGCATTGTCCATTGGGGCATAGGAAGTGGAGCAATGGCAGTTTAAGGTGGACAGGATGACAAAGTGGGACAGAAGGGTGACATTCAGGAGGGTCTTATTTCCTGGTGGGGGTCTTGGCAATGTTCTCTGTCTTGTTCCTGGATCTCAGGGACCGTTTGCGTGGTGGTTTTCCTTCTGCAGGGGGTGGGGTGCTGGTGGCCTGTTGGTCCTGTGGCAATGCCTCCTGTCCACTAGCGCCGGCGGAGGTGGAGGGCTTTTCATCGTTCAGGCTAGTGTCAGGGGCCCCTTTGTGTGCCACTGTGTCCCTCATGGTGTTGACAAGGCCTGCCAGCACCCCTGCAGTGGTGACCAGGGTGGTGTTAATGGACTTCAAGTCCTCCCTGATCCCAAGGTAGCGTTCCTCCTGCAGCCTCTGGGTCTCCTGAAACTTGGCCAGTACCGTGCCCATGGTCTCCTGGGAATGGTGGTATGCTCCCATGATGTTGGAGAGTGCCTCGTGGAGAGTGGGTTCCCGTGGCCTGTCCTCCCCCTGTTGCACAGCAGTCCTCCCAGCTTCCCTGTTATCCTGTGCCTCTGTCCCCTGAACCGTGTGCCAACTGCCACTGACCCAAGGTCCCTGATTGTATTGGATTGGTGGGTTTGCCTGGGTTCCCTGTAGTGGTGGACACACTGCTGATTGACGTGTCCTGGGGTCTGAGGGATGGGCCCGCTGTGTGGGTGCTGTGCTGGTGTTTCCTGAGGGGGAGGCTCTGTGGTGGTTTGGGACTGTGTCAGGGGAACCGACTGTCCAGAGGTCCCTGATGGGCCGGAATGGTCATCTTGATCCAGGCGTGCAGAGCTGCTGTCATCACTGTAGGCCTCTTCTGTGGGGGGACTGGATATGTCTGGAACCTCCTGTCTGGTAACATTAGGTATGGGTCCTGTTGGTGTGTAAATGCATAATTTTAGTATCTGTGTGTGCCATCTTGTGCATTGGATGCAGTACCCTCTACTCCTGTGCTTGCGTCATTGTGTTTGCCTTTTGTGATAGTTGGTTTGGGATCTGTGTGGGTTTATGTACTGGACATGCTTTGGTGACGGTGGCCCATGCATAGGTGTTGCATGCAGGGCCTTGGTATTGAGATGTGTGGGTTGTGATAGTGGGACATATGGAGTTGATGGTGTGATGGGGTGAGTGTAAGAGTGAGAGTATGTGATGGCATGCAGGTGGGGCTGGGGGGATATAGTAGTAAAGATATGACTGACCAGACTCCAGTCCTCCTGCTACTCCTGCGAGGCCCTCGGGATGCATGATCGCCAAGACTTGCTCCTCCCATGTTGTTAGTTGTGGGGGAGGAGGTGGGTGTCCACTGGCAGTCCTTTGTACAGCAATCTGGTGTCTGGATATCACGGAACGTACCTTCCCCCGTAGGTCGTTCCACCTCTTCCTGATGTCATCCCGTGTTCTTGGATGCGGTCCTACTGCATTGACCCTGCTGACAAATCTCCCCCATAGCTTCACCTTCCTAGCAATGGATGTCTGCTGCACCTGTGATCCGAATAGCTATGGCTCTACCCAGATGATTTCCTCCACCATGACCCTGAGCTCCTCCTCAGAAAACCTGGGGTGTATTTGAGGTGCCATGATGTGGTGTGGGTGATGTGAGAGGTGCTGTCTGTTGTGATGTGTGAGGAGATGTGTTGGTGTGTGTTGTGTGAGGTGTGTGGATGTTGTATAAGTGATGGTGTTGTGTGTCTGTGGATGTTGGTGTTGTGTTAGCTAATCTCTCTCTCTGGCCTTCTTTCAGATTTTTGGTGGTAGGGGTCTGTGGGTAATGTGTGTGTGTGCTTTACATTGGATCGGGTGTGTGGGTGTGGTGTGTGTAGGTGTATCAGGTGTGTGCATTTCGCATTGTCCAATGTAGTTGTGTTTTGTAAATGTGTGTGTATTTTGAGTGCGGCGGTGTGTACCGCCCATGGATTACCGCGTTTGAAAGACCGCCGCGTTGATTTGTGGTTCGTGATAGTGTGGCCGTATTCTTGTTGGCGTCGCATTGTAGGTTTTGGTATCGCCAGTTTGGCGTGGCGGACTTGTGTGGGTGTCTGTATAGTGGCGGATTCCGAGCTGTGGGTCGTGATACCTGTAGCGGAATTCCGCCGCCGCAACGGTATGTTGGCGCTCTTCAGCATGGCGGAAAGGGGGATTTACCGCCAGGGTTGTAATGAGGGCCTTAGTTATTGCATTTCTAGTCGGTTCCATCATAGGC
The DNA here is from genome assembly GCF_031143425.1 of Pleurodeles waltl. Classification (NCBI taxonomy): domain Eukaryota; kingdom Metazoa; phylum Chordata; class Amphibia; order Caudata; family Salamandridae; genus Pleurodeles; species Pleurodeles waltl. Next base: position 982,545,309 of record NC_090449.1, read on the forward strand.
CATCAAACAGCTATTTTACATTCTGTCCACAAGTCACTCAGAACAACGATGTTAAACAATGTATTCAAATCAACCCACAACACCTGTGTAAGTTTCACAAACCTTTTAACCTGTCAGTACCATTCTACTGGCTTCTCTCGTAATTTTGGGAAATCATTGGTAAATGATGCAGGACCACTCCTGCTCAATGGCACATGAACATAACCTCCACTGGGTAATTTTCCCAAAGTAAAGGTTATAACACCTCCGTCTGCTCCAATTGGAGGCGGTTCACCTGAAGGTTTCTTTACCTCCTTCATTTTCAGCCATTTAGTCTCCCACTTATCAATTCATTCCATTTCCTAATACTATGAATTAGTTCTTTAATCTGAGTTTTCAGTCCTGGAGTTATCATATCAGCAATATCTTTTTCACTGAAGCACACTCGAGGGCTTCTCTGCAGATCCTTAATCTTGTTTAAGTCTACTTCACATTTCTGAGTAAATCCTGCCAATTTATCATGAACTTGGCCTGCTCGCTTAGTGAAATCCCTACACATAAATGCAAGCTCATCTTTTTGGTAAGTCTTTAATTGTTCTAAACCAAGATTTCCAATAATCATGGAATACAATTCTATTGTCAGCTTTGTGACATCCAAAGTCCTTTCTCTTAGTGTTAAAGAGTTTGTTGCCTGACTCACTTCTGTACTCGTACTCCCTGTAGAGTACTTTCATTGAGGAATTGTACCAATTCATCTTTCTCTTTTTCACTAATGGATAGAGACACCACAGGAACCCTAGGTGTAGAATAATTTCCCCGAGCACCATTTCCCAAGTTCAAAGGTGGTTCCCATACAGGAGTAGCACCTATTGAGGAGCATCCTTGCATAGTCAGAGTTGTATCTGCATTTGCTCCATACAGAGTGCTAGTGTTTGTTGAAATTAAAGGAACTTGCTCCCTAGTATCTGGACTATTTGGAACTCCACTTGATCCTCCAACATTATTCGGTACAGTCAAATTGTAAGTATTTTCCGTGAGCCTTCTAATTTATACATAGGCACTAACGGGCCAATAGCTACTGAGACTGTAAAAGCATCAACAGTACTCATCGTAGGAGAAACTGGGATACACTCTCTCAAACCCTCACTTCTCGGTTCACAAGACAAGCTAACTGGAATGGCTCCCACTGGGCTAGAAGTCATCTTAGCTGGGGTATATGAAAGGTCATTATGCCATTGCCACCAGTACCATTATTCCCACCCTCACTTCTAACTTCATTATACAGGGGTGGACGTTCAGAAAGTAACACATCCAAAAGACTATCTCCAGAGTCAGCATCACTATCTATACCCATGTAATCAGTCTTCTTTGGTTTCTTCTCTCTCTGTTTTTGAATTGTTCTCCTCTCCCCTTCTCCCTTGACCATTTCTGTAGTCAAAGTTGGGTACATATTAGCTCATTCTATTATGTCTGTTCTCCACCTTTTCTGCTCAGCTTCCCATCTAGCATCTGCGTAAGTACGTATAGCTTTCTTTGCTCTGCCCTGTTATTTCTCCTTTCCTCTCGCATGGGCATCAAGTGCTTCATATTGTGCAGTTCTAGGAGGTGGCTTTATTTTGTACAGCACTCTCCTCAAGTTAACAGGAATCCTCAAATTAAATGTGCCATATTGTGGAAATCTCAATGTACCTTTCTTCTCTGTGATCTTGTGCCATTGACCAATCCAAACACATATGTGAAGCCCTACATTAATTGCCTGTAAGGAAATGCCTTCCTTGGCATGATTACCCCCTGACTTTTTGCCTTTTGTTCATGCCCGTTATGATTGAAAATGTGCTGAGACCCTGCTAACCAAGCCCCAGCACCAAGGTTCTTACCCTAAACTGTACCTTTGTTCCCACAATTGGCACAGCCCTGGCACACAGATAAGTCCCTTGTAAATGGTACCCCTGGTACCAAGGGCCCTGTGGCCAGGGAAAGTCTCTAGGGATTGCAGCATGCCTTATGCCACCCTGGGGACCCCCACTCAGCACATGCACACTGCCTCACAGCTTATGTGTACTGATGGGGCGAAAATTACTAAGTCAACATGGCACTCCCCTCAGGGTGCCATGCCCACCTCTCACTGCCTGTGGCATAGGTAAGTCACCCCTCTAGAAGGCCTTACAGCCCTAAGGCAGGGTGCAGTATACCACAGGTGAGGTCATAAGTGCATGAGCACTATGCCGCTACAGTGTCTAAGCAAAACCTTAGACATTGTAAGTGCAGGGTAGCCATAAAGAGTATATGATCTGGGAGTCTGTTAATTACGAACTCCACAGTTCCATAATGGCTACACTGACATCTGGGAAGTTTGATATCAAACTTCTCAGCACAATACATGCATACTGATGCCAATGTGGGAGTTATTGTAAAATACACCCAGAGGGCATCTTAGAGATGCCCCCTGAATACCAGTCCGACTCCTAGTGCTAGGCTGAGCAGTTTTGCCAGCCTGCCACAACCAGATGAGTTTGTGGCCAAATGAGGTGTGTGCCTTTGTCACTCTGTGGCCAGGAACAAAGCCTGTACTGGTTGGAGGTGCTTCTCACCTTCCCTTGCAGGAACTGTAACACCTGGCGGTGAGCCTCAAGGGCTTATGCCTTTTGGACAACACCCCAGGGCATCACAGCTAGTGGAGATGCCCGCTCCTCCGGCCACTGCCCCCACTTTTGGTGGCAAGGCTGGAGGAGATAATGAGGAAAATAAGGAAGAGTCACCCACCAGTCAGGACAGCCCATAAGGTGCCCTGATCTGAAGTGGCCCCTGCCTTTAGAAATCCTAAGTTTGAGTTTGGAGGATTCCCCCAGTAGCAATAGGGATGTGCCCCCTCCCCTTAATGAGGAGGCACAAAGAGGGTGCAGCCACCCTCAGGGACAGTAGCCATTGACTACTGCCCCCAGCCCTAAACACCCCCCTAAATTGAGTATTTAGGAGCGGCCCTGAACCCAGGAAATCTGATTCCTGCAACCTAGAAGAAGAAAAAGGACTGCTGATGTGAAAACCCCGCAGAGACAATGGAGACTACAACTGACTTGACCCCAGCCCTACCGGCCTGTCTCCAGACTCAAAGAACCTGCACAGCGACGCATCCAACAGGGACCAGTGACCTCTGAGGACTCAGAGGACTGCACTGAACCCGAAGGACCAAGAAACTCCATAGAACAGCAGCACTGTTCAAAAACTGCAACAACTTTGCAACTTTAAAGCAACTTTCAAAGAACTCTCTCTTCCCCCCAGAAGCGTGAAACTTCACACTCTGCACACGACGCCTCCGGCTCGAGCTCCAGGGAACAAACACCGCAGAGAGGACTCCCAGGCGACTACAACGACATGGATACCCTGAGTCGACCCCCCTGCAACCCCACAGCGATGCCTGCAGAGAGGATCCAGAGGCTCCCCCTGCCTGCGACTGCCTGGTAACAAGGAACCCGACGCCTGGACCAAGTACTGCACCTGCAGCCCCCAGGACCGAGAGGAACCACCTTCCAGAACAGGAGTGACCAGCAGGCGGCCCTCTTCCTAGCCCAGTCAGTGGCTGGCCCGAGAAGCCCCCCTGTGCCCTACTTGTATCGCCTAAGTGACCCCCAGGTCCCTCCTTTCAATAGCAAACCCAACGCCTCCTTTGCCTACTGCACCTGGCCGCCCCTGTGCCACTGAGGGTGTGTTTTGAGGGCTTGTTTGTGTCCTCCCCAGTGCTCTACAATCCCCCCCGGTCTGCTCCCTGAGGACACAGGTACTTACCTGTAAGCAGACTAGGACTGGAGCACCCCTGTTCTTCATAGGTGCCTAGGTGTTCTGGACCCTCCTTTGACCTCTGCACCTGACAGGTCCTGTGTTGCTGGTGGGCTGCTTATGCCCAGGAGACTGACTGTGTAAGTGCTTTACTTACCTGAAAAACTTAACTAAACATACCTTACCGAGGAACTGTTGATTTTTGCAGTGTACATTTTTAAAAGAGCTTATTGCCATTTTAACAAAAACTGTGTGTACTACTGTTTTAAATCAAAGTTCTATACTTACCTGTGTGAAGTACCTTGCATTATATGTACGTACCTCAAATCTTGAATTTTATGGTTCTAAAATGAATTAAGAAAATACATTTTTCTATATAAAAACTATTGGCCTGGAGTTAAGTCTTTGAGTGTGTGTTCCTCATGTATTGCCTGTATGTGTACAACAAATGCTTAACACTATCCTCTGATAAGCCTCCTGCTCGACCACACTACCACAAAATAGAGCATTAGTATTATCTAATTTTGCCACTCTCAACCTCTAAGGGAAACCCTTGGACTCTGTGCACACTATCTCTCACCTTGAGATAGTATATACAGAGCCAACTTCTTACATTGCCATATATTGACCTGGTGTGCCTTCATGAGGTGCCACTTCATCCTCTCTCTACTGAGGATATGAGCATCACCTCTAAGCAAGTAATGCATAATTTTAAAGTATTTCATTTTTTTACAATTTTCACAAGGCTTCAATTCAATTCAAAACAATGATGTATCCACAATTTGTTGCTTTGCCACAACCAGCAATTGCAGCACAACACCTTATGACTTTTCCCACCAATAGCAGCACAGTACTACACCAACCGACCTATACCAGCGTGGCACACTGTGACGTAGACCTCCCTCTTTGCAGCAGTTCCCCTCCTTTACAATCTGCACGCACGCTTGCTCTGCAATATTACACACATACAAAAAATACAGTACAAAAACCTCTGCTGCACTAAAGAATGAATAGCTTTAAATACACAAGAAAGTTTCCAATCACTTCTGATGAAAACCTCGACCTCCGGGGTGTCATCTAGAACAGTACAGCTTTATTTTGCACATTAAGATCCACTATACCTATTGCCTAACATTCTCACAAAGTAAGTCCCTATTTTAACTGTGTTGTTGACGTCTCACAACAAGCACACCCTCTTAGCAGACAATATAATATGAAGTCTTCTACACCTTTTAAACTGTCCCTGCATCTTAGGCCACGTCAGACCTGATAACCTCTTTAACTTCTTCATAAATCACCACACTCTCACAACATGAAAAAACTTATCCGCAAGACACCACTTAAATTCACACAATCACCGCAAACTAGATATGAACTGCTGCAATCTGCAACCCTTTTAATACTCACTCTTCTGCCACCAGTACGACTCTCTTCAAAATCTCTGGAAATTCACTAATCCTCCAATTCTGGGTACAGGGATCTAAGTTTGGACAAGAGGGACTAAATACTCTAGAACATAGTTCCAGTTCTCCTCACTTCGGAAAGAGATCCATCCTCTGCTACCATCTATTCTGGATCTAGACACTATTTCCAAATCGGGGGTCCGATGAATCTGTCCCTTCTCTTTTTCGAGGGGTGCTTTCATGTTGAAGGTTAAAAACACAAGGAACTTAGGCATTCGCTTTGGCCAAGCTAAAATGAACATGAATAAACTTCAGTTTAAATGATTTTACACACACTTCTCAGAAATATCACACATATAAAATGATTACGAAATAGTTTTTCTAAAATACTCCAACATAAACATACTTGCAATAAGATGAATAAGTGTAGTTTATATGAAAAGTTATATTCATTGTGCCCTTTGCTCATATACATTTCAGTGCTCCATGTTATATGAAAAAACATTTCACGCCTTTACATAGGAAAATAACCACTCCTTTTTTCTCCATTTATGAGACATAGGGGGTCATTCTGACCCTGGCGGCCGGTGGCCGTCAGGGCCACCGACCACGGGAGCACCGCCAACAGGCTGGCGGTGCTCCCACGAGCATTCTGACCGCGGCGGTTCAGCCGCGGTCAGAAGCGGAAAGTCGGCGGTCTCCCGCCGACTTTCCGCTGCTCGGGGGAATCCTCCATGGCTGTGGAGCGCGCTCCGCAGCCATGTGGATTCTGACACCCCCTACCGCCATCCTGTTCCTGGCGGGTCTCCCGCCAGGAACAGGATGGCGGTAGGGGGTGCCGCGGGGCCCCCGTAAGAGGGCCCCGCAAAGTATTTCATTGTCTGCCATGCAGACACTGAAATACGCGACGGGTGCAAACTGCACCCGTCGCACCCCTGCAACTACGCCGGCTCAATTCTGAGCCGGCGTCCTCGTTGCAGGGGCATTTCCTCTGGGCCAGCGGGCGCTCTTTTGGAGAGCGCCCGCCGGCCCAGAGGAAATGTTAGAATGGCCGCCGCGGTCTTGTGACTGCGGTGCGGTCATTTGGCGGCGGAACCTTGGCGGACGGCCTCCGCCGTCCGCCAAGGTTAAAATCAGGCCCATAGTGGTACAACCGAGCTATGCTCTTTCATATGTGACCACCAGGCCATGCGAAAAGGACACACAGAATCATGGGGTCAGATTTCCTGATCTGGCCAACATGCCAGACACCCTTCAGAATGATAACCGTGTCCTCAGTGATGATGCTTTTGGTCAGCCCCAGACCAGACTGCTTTAGCTGAGGGCCTGGATGCACTTTAAACACGTGGCTTACAAACAATATGACCGGTTTGATGTGCCTAAACCCTTTGATTCTAAACACCAGCCCAGGAGCTTCTGGAAAAGCCCAGATGGATGCATTTGCCTTCCGTGATACTCCGAGCTATCAGCCAGATTTCGTTACAGCTCCATCAGCGATATAGCTATTTACGCCACAGGTGCAGCTTTTGCATAACCTGAGCTCTTTTATGGTGATCAGATTAATTTGCAGCATTTAATGAATTAACATCAGTAACTATATCTAGTGCCCTAAAGTAAATAAGGTAATAATAACTCTCACCCTTGCTATGCACAGTTTTCTCATCAATAATTTTACTGCACATGTTACAGTGATATTGTCAATGATGTCAAAGAAAATGTCATGAGTGATGTGGTAACTGGAGTAATTAGCGGTGCATGGCGAGGGTGCGAGTTATACTTACCTTTGGGCACAATTTTTTTTTACTCTAACTATAACAGCTGAACTTCTATGGGTGTGTGCATGTAAAATCTGAACCTAACTATAATGTCCCTTTGTTATTTAGTGAATTTCTGAGGTGTTTCGTATTCTATTTCCTAACTATAATGTTCCTGTACCCTTTGTTTTTTCAGTGAATTTCAAGGTTATTTTTAACCTTAGGTAAGATGCAGATCATAATGCCTGATGAGGGGAGGAGGTCTAGACACAGGGCCTGGCCTGGCATTGTGCTGCACCCACCCAAGCTTGCTGCTCCTTCCCCCCTCCTTGCCATCCATTGTCCAAGTCCCTGCCCCTGCACCCTCATTACAGTCCTGTGTGGCTGTTGTTTTGCACTGTCCTTCCCGCCTGCCCTGAACAGTTAGCTTGCTGCCCCATCCTCCTTCTCCGTACCCTCTGTTGTCCAAGGACATGCACCAGCCCCCTCCTTCCTACCCTGCATGGTCCATTGTCATTCCCCTGCCCCCCTCCCTCCTGCCCTTCATGGTCTGTTATGCTGAAACTATTGCTCCTATAGGTCCGGTATGGTCAGCTTGCTGCCCTTGATTCTTTCCCCTCTGCTCTCTGTTGACTATGTGCATAGCCCTGTCCCCTCCCTATTGCTTCCGCTTACCCTATGTGGTGTAGTGTGCTTTTGCAACCCCTGTCGCCTGCCCTGTAAGCTCAGTTTGGTGCCCCTGCCCATCTCCCTCCTAACTTCTATTATCTGAGTCCAAGTCCCCACCCCATTCCTCCTGTCCTCCATGATCCAATGTACCACACTTGCCAACATTTGTAACTTGGTAAGAGGAAGAGTTTGAAAAAAAATCCAATGTATCATACTTGCCAACTTTTGTAACTTGGTAAGAGGGAGAAATTGAAAACAACATGTGGAATTGATTTTCCCCATTGACTTACATTGAAAAAGAGGAGGTTTTGGGCAGGAGACAGATAAAATAAATCCCTTTTGGATTTAAAAACATCGGGAGTCTCCTGCCTTAATTGGGTCTGCTGGCATGTATATTTATACTTCCACTGCTTCTTCCTTTTGCCCTCAATGGTCTTTTATATTGCCACAGCCTCTCTTGCCTGTCCTGCATTGTTGGCTTATTGCCCCTTTCCCCTTGCCCTCCAGGGCCCATTGTTCTATCACTGCCCCTCCAGCATGGTCAACTTGTCCCCTTTGCACCCTGCTTCCTGCCCTCAATTATCTGAGCCCGTGCCACTAAACCTCTGTCTCCACATAGTATTATAATGAAGAACTAGATTGCTATGATTCTATATTTATTACAAGAGTGTGGCACGCCTGTTGTCATCTTGATGAAAATCAAAACTGTAATACCTAAAGCATTGCCTTTATAAATTATAAACATTAGAGGGTCTTGTTCCTATAGAAATTATGGTAAAGGCTCTAAAAAACTAAAGTGAGGACATATTTTCTGAGATCTCAAATAGTGACAAAGCACGTTTAATTTTTTTGCTTTACTTTTTTAATCCAGTTGATCACTTGATTTTATGTTACACTTAGGGGAGAGAATGTGGTGTTATGGCCAGAGCTGCAGACTTTGCAACTGGGGAACCAGGTTCGACTTTCGGCGTCAGCTCGACATCCTGTGATTCTGGGCAAATCAATTAGGGCCTCATTAAGAGTTTGGCAATTCCGTGATTGCCAAGTTGGTGGTCCTTCCGCCAACAGGCTGGTGGAGCGGAACCCCAAATTATGAGTTTGGCGGTGGTGCACACAGAAGACTGCCAAAGGTCTGCTGGCACCGCCAGGCAGTACAGACCGCGGCGTTCTTCTGGAGGCACAAACAGTCCGGTGGAAACCATGTTACTGCTAGGCCAATTAGGAGGGTGCACACTTCCAATGTGACCACTAGGGTCCAACCACCAGGGATTCCCAGGTGGAAACAAACAGTATTAAAGGAGAAACTCACCTCCAGGAAGCCATATATGTTCGGAGCCACCATAGAACCAGAACCAGAACTAGACGTCATCCTGCTGCTCCAGCTTGCTGAAAGATAACGTAATCTTTGCCGATGAGGACAACAAAAAACGTAAGTACCCACACTAACCTGTTACATATGTAAAATGTATGAATTTGTACACTTAGATAACATGCAATAAGGAGGGGGGTGCAAAAGGCTGCACTCACATGTAACAGCATAGTGACACACACACTCACACACTGCATCAAGGACACCCACACAAACACATCATGCACACTTCAGCCAGCACACACACACTACACACCAATACCACACATTCATGTACGGCAACACAGCACAGGCCGAGGGTCACAGATTCCCATACAACATACAAACTTGTAACAACAACACAGCATATACAAATACATGTCACACACTTCACATGTGAGATACCAGACAGGGGTATTCGGACAGCTGGACACATGGTTGGTGAGTGGGTTGACTGTTAAGGTGGCAAAGGATGACCAGTGAGCATGCATGACAATACATTTTGGTGGCTTTATTGGTGTACTGATTTACCCAACCCCACTGCCCTCAGGATGCATAATGGCCAAGATCTTATCTTCCAATGATGTGAACTGTGGGGGTGGAGGTGGGGGACCACCGCCAGTCTTGAGGATCGCCAGCTGGTGCATGGCTGACATGGAACACACCTTCCCCCTGAGGGCGTTCCACCTCTTCCTGATGTTGTCCCTTGTGCGCAGTTAGCTGCCTAAGAAATTCACTCTGTCGGCTATTCTTGCCACATTTTCATTTTCCTTGCAATTGTGGTCTGCTGGACTTGGGCTCCAAATAAGTGTGGCTCTACTCTGATAATTTCATCCACCATGACTCTTAACTCGTCATCTGTGAAACAGGGATGTTTTTGTGGTGACATGGTGGTGGTGGACAACACAAAAAAGGATGATGGGGTGTAGGTGCTGTGTAGTGAGGGGGTGACAGTAAATGATATGTAGAGGTACTATTTTGTATGGTGGGTGTGTTTTACTGGTGTGGGATAGATGATATGTGTAAGTTGGGGGGGGCTAATCTGTGGTACTGTGTATCTGATTTTGGGCTCTGACTTCTATGTGTGGCGTTGTAGATGAAAAGGATGGTGGTGTGTGAAGGGATGTGTATTATAGTGCAGTTTTAAGGTATGTCAGGTGTTTGAATGTATGTTACGCGTGTGGATTTTGAATCCATCCAATGCGGTGTTGTGTATTACTGTGCAATCCTCCGACTGCTGCAGTTTGCGTGGCCATTGGAAGACCGCCATGGAAGAGCAGCCATTGTGATTTGTGAGTCGTAATAGGTTCTGTGTTTGGTTGACATGCTGGCGGTGCTGGTGATTGGACCGCCCATTTCCCAAGCTCCAGAGTCCTGGCGGTGTCATTTTTTTTTCTGTGTTTTGGTGAATCTGGCTGTTCAACTTGTAATACAGTGGTTTGTGAGACTGCCAACATAGCGGTCTTCTGGTGGCTGCCACCATGGCCAAACTCATATTGAAGCCCTAAATCTCCCCATGCCTAAAACTAAAATTAATGTGTCCTTGTGTAATGTAAGTTATGGTCATGTAGAGGACTCCAATACCTTCGGGTCAAATCTGTGTTATATAGAACTGAAAAAAGAAAAAAAACAATTAGGTGCTTTGCACACTTCTAACATTGGGCTATACTTGGGCTACATTTGGGTGATATTTGTGCTAGATTTCTTGTCTTTGTTTCTGGTGGCCATCCTGGGAGACCTATTTGTTATGAATCTCCCTAATTTCCTCATTTACTGAAGTATCCTCAATAGAAAATGCTTTCAGTTTTCCACTTCGATTCCATTAAGATGGCTTTCAGATGTGCCACACGTTTGGCAATTCAGAATTTTAGCACACTAGTTGCTCATTAGAACACTGAAGTTAAGTTTCTCATTACCAGGGAGTTCACTGGCAGTCTGATGCTGGTGTTGAAAGTGCATGTTTCAGTCTGCATATCAGAATGTTTTAATGAAATATAAGAGGAAGCTATTAAGGATCTCAAAATGTGTCTTAACTTTTTCTTTCTACCGCACTAACCATAATTTTTATGACAAAATGACCCCCTCATTTTGTTTCTTTTTATAAAATTGTTTTCCCATTTTAACAGTTTGATTCAATCAAGATGGCTTCAGGTGTGCCACAGTTTTCACATAAGTAAGACTGTTAGCACTCTAGTTGTTTTTTAGAACACTCTGGAACGCTGCACTAGAACGGGAAACAAGTGACTGGCTGCTCTGGTTGGAAGTACATGTTTTACTGAGAATGTCAGACTTCTTTCTCATATGGCCGAGAAAGATATCTTGTATTTACAGAAAATCTGCTCTCATTGTAGCTTCTGTAACACCTTCCTTAACTTCTATGAGAAAATCATGAGAAAACAGTTTTCTCTTAAACATGATTCATGAAATCCTAACAGAAGACTTTTTCACAGGGTAAAATCACCTTAGACCACACCACAATTCCTAGAATTCTATGTCAAGACCGTAGACGAGGATTATGTAGTTCTTTCTTCACTCTTTATTATACAGTAGGTTCAAAGTTCAACAACAAAAAACATATGAAAACCACAAGTCCCATAGCAACCATAGTCCAATGAGACTCCGATAATGGCAACAGTATAAATGCCTACAGTAACGTCACTATCTCTCTTTCTTCACTGCTCCAGTGACAGATAAGTGCCTTTTCTGCCTCTGAGTGTTTTTTATACAGTTTGAAAGTTGTGTATTTGACGTTTGCTTTGTGCGTTCGATATATTGATATTCACCATATTGGTTTCCCATCTTGTTGTAGCAACGCTATTGCTAGACACGTTGCCTCCATGCAGTAGGCTCGTTTCTAACAGCCCGAGCGCAGTTGACACAGTGATGCGGCGTGCCCACTAGAGGGTGCACGTCACAGAAATTAGCGCATACTTTCTCCTTTTTGTGACCCTCAAAACCTGCGATTCACTAAAATGCATTTCAATTGGGGACCATGCTTTAGACTTCTGTAAGTGCTGCTGCAGCATGTGGTCCATGTTGTGGCCAGACAAAAGAGAGGATCAATTTGGGACTCCTCCCTTAAATGCCCATTGGGATCTGGGAGTGCTCTCCTTGTCAACTTACATATTTTGTAATACATATTCAGGACACAGGGACCAAGTCCCTGAGTCTTGTAAGGGCTGCCAAAACATATTGTTCAGGTTGTCATCAACCAATCAGGATTGGCTGGGGGTCCTTTAAATTGGCCAATCAGAGCATATTTGAAAACCAACTGTCCAGATATCAATATTAGTTTTCCTTTAATATCTTACACACTACTTAACGGATTTACAGCAAATAACAAAAAGAACAATCTCCGCCCAAGGTCTAGCTTCCTGCCAAATCTGGTGTCATTCCGTTCAGCGGTTCTGGCTGTAATCATGTCTAAAGACCCTATTGGAGAACGCACGGGGAAAGTGTGTTTTGGGACCCCTCCTTTTTCTGGGCCCCTGCTTGACGAATCACCTTGAAACTTTCAAGACATCAGCTGAAATGAGTGGCAAACTAGCTTTGAAAATATCGTGAGGATTCATCAAACGGCGCCAAGTTATTGACAAAACAAAAAAACGCTTTCCCCTGTTGAAACTAGTATATATGGGCCATGGTTGACATCTAGTGGTACTGCAGTAAAATAACATCTAAAATATTTTTGTCGGTAGGGACAAGCCTATCATTTCTTCTTTTGGATATTTAAAAATAAACGTTCCCAAGCTTGATTAATACAAATAAGGAAGCGCACGGTAGAACGAAGCGAATAATTGTTTCTCTCATACCGGGAATCTTGTGCTGAATCTAATGACCCTGATACCTGTGTGATGAAGCATATAAGGCTGCGAATCTGCCAATGACTGTCTTTGTATTTTAGAAGCTGGCGTTGCTATTAACCCACATGGAACCGCAGTGTATGCTCCTCGCCCAACAACTGCACACAACAGGTAACACACGGGCATCAGCAGTGCACGGTTCCCTGATATACAGAGAACAGGAACCACTCGGGAATCGTCGGTTCAGGCTTCCCTTTCCCTCACAGAGAACAGATATATTGGTGAACAGGCACCGAGCATACAAGGTTAGGGAGGGCCGATTTTGGAAGCTGCAAGGGGGTAATGCAGTATTTAATATGGAGGGGGGGGGGCAGGTATAATAGGGAAAGCAGGGTGCACGCTTACTTTGTGCTCACACAGCACAAACAACACAACCAATACCTCCTTATCACAGAAACACACATCCACTCACAAAGAACGATTAAGATGTGGTTCTCAGCAGTGCTCAATTGGAAACAAAATATGAGAAGGTGCCCAATGTTGTTAAAATGTCAGGTTTGTTGAACATCAAGGCTGCCTATCATCATTTCATATCCTGTCTCCTTACTCTACACTGCACTTGTGTCTCTTTTCTCTCCTATTTCATCCCTTCCTTCTCCCCGTGTCACTGCTTCTCTATTGGCCACTTCCTCCTTCTTTCTCACTTTTTGTCTTTCTGTCTCTTCCTCTCGATCTTACTGGGTCAAAGTGTGATTGTGAAAATATGTGCTAGTCCTCAAAACAGAAAACGGTGCCAATGGCACCCACACAACATTCAACTGCACCTGCAGAGTTTTAGACAGATAGTTCACCAGGGACAGTGAAACACACTGCTTTAAGGCAAAGAAACATGACATTGTCACTGAAAGAGACTACACCTGAGAAGTTCATATAATGATCTTTCATAATATGCGCCGCATTTTTATTACTAAGGATCCTCGTTTAGACCAAACTGAGGTTGCTAAGCATATGGGACTCTAATACACTAAAAGAAAATGTAATTCACCAAATACAATAAAAGAGGGCTGCCTGAGATAAGCATTCACGTACCCATCACATTGTGTTAAAAATAATATCAGTGCAGTAATACTGTGATCATGGAATATTTAAGAGCAGGTAAGAATATGTTTTTGCTTATGTTTTAATATTGTAATTAATATTAGTTTTTAAATATTGTGCACATTATTATTATTATTATTATTATTATTATTATTATTATTAGTAGTAGTAGTAGTAGAACCATTATTTTATTATTTTTTAACTTTGCATTAAATATGCTATTTTGCTTGCAAATGTTTTGGGAGAGGTTTGTAGGGTTACTGGATGAATTGTGTGGAAACCTTTTTTAAGGTTTTAGTTTTTTAGATGATTTATAAAGATATGTTATTTTTTTTATTTTTTAAAGGGTGTTTTTAATTGTATGTTTGTTAAGTACAACATATTAATAAAAAATGATTTGTACATCTTTGTAATATATATGTTAAAATCATGTTTATGTTTTCTTTGAAATTTTTATGATTTTTAATTTGTATTTATTTTGAAGTTTTGAAAGAAAAACTGAATCTGCTTTTATTCCAATTTTTAAGTTATCTTTATGGACTTTGTAAAAATAGTTTTTTAATAAAAATACTTTTTGGAAATTAATAGTATTATGGATTTTTTACTTATTTTAGTTTTTGTTTTTACACACACACATATATATATATATATATATATATATATATATATATATATATATATATGTGTGTGTGTGTGGGCCAGTTGAAGGCGTAGCCAAAATGAATGCGTAGGCCGTTCATTTCCTTTAATGTGCTTTTCACTTTATTTAATTAGCATTATGATGCCCAAAGAAGAACAACAATAAAAATCACCTGAGGTTTTTGAACTGGACCGAAGTCGTAACTGGTCTGGGGGAGTGGCCGAGAAGAGACCTGTCTTTCTAGAGTATCTATATTTATATATATATATAAATATATATATATATTTATATATATATATATATATATATATATATATATATATATATATTTATTTACACACACACATGCACACACACACACACAAATAGCAATAAAATATTTATAAAAAAACTATTTAAAATGTCCTTAAAAATAATTTTAAAATTAATATAAAACCAAATTGTTAAAGTGTTTTCAGAGTATGGTAAGTTTGCATTCCAAAATGTAAACAAAATGAAACCTAAAATTAACAAGTTAAAAACTTCAAAATAAATAGCAAATTAAAAATGATGGTGATTTAAAAGTAAGACACAGAGGTCTAATCTATTTGTGTCTAGGTTTTGCATACATTAGGCTGAAAAACAGAACTTGTCCCATATTTGTAAATGCACAATCAGTGCACAGTTCACATAAGGCCAATTATCTGAGCCCTTTTCCACTCGGCTGCATGCAACTTAATTTTAAGAACTCCACATAAACAAGGAGCTAGCCAAGGGTGTTTGAATAGAATCTACGAATGCTTTCTACCAGGAAAGGGCTTTTGAAGGATGAACCTATTATGAAGGTGCCCATTGAGGTGCATCTGTGTGGGACAATATTCCGAAAATGCTGCCTTGACTATCCCTTTACAACTCTGAGTAATTGTATAGGGGTTATCCCATAGATCATCCAGCCCCAATTTTCAATACCATTGACAATTGTGTTAGAACTATGGAAGATTAGTGGTACTGGGCACAGACAATATCTTCTTTAAGGCTTCCTTATATACATTCAGTTCCTCAGTGGTCCGTAACTTAATACAAAATAAGAGAGGTCGCAGGACAGCACAGAACTCAATATGTTTAAGGGGTGTGCCTATGAATAAGGGAATTAAAGGGGTTCCCTGTGAAACATTGCTTAATGATCCTATGAAATTATTTTTTTGAAAAGCCAGATGGGTTACAGATGAGTGCCCCTAGATTTCAGCCCCATAAAGTGCTGCTGTTTGGCATCTAGCCCGGTAGACATCAACAGCTGGTGAAATGGCCCTGGATAAGGTCTCTTTAAAAGATTTCAAAGTAGCAGCTGTCCTACGGGTGAGTATAGCCTTGCTCTTCTGTAGATATGGTCAACATGGCCTTGCTCGTCTCTAGATGTGGTCACCAAGAAAGTCTGTTAACAAGCTTGATTCCCAGATACTTGGAACTAGCAACTCTGTCTAGCACCTTATCTACCCGTCTAATTTTCCCCTTGTAGCTCTTATTTGGTCTGAAGTTCATTATCTTTGACTTAGAGATGTTTATTTCCAAACCCTTTAATATACAATATGATTGAAAAGAGGCCAATAAATGGCTCTGGGAGATCAGGATAGTATCATCAGCTAACAATAACTCGGGAACAGTTAGCCCATTTAGCTTAGGTGAATCATTGACAAAGCCATTAAGATAGTCAATTACATCATTTATACACAATGAACAAAAGATAGGAGCCAGAAGACACCCTTGTCTTACCCCCTCTTCTGAAAGGCATGCAGTTCATAAGTTCACTATTTCTGCTCCATCTTACCTGGACTTAATCTTCCTCATGAACCTCACTATGATGTTGAGAAGGAAACATGGAACTCAAATGGGCCATAGTGTTCCCCATAGGAGATATCTTGCTAGATTATGTTTTAAGATATATTATTGCATTTTTGTACTATGAAAATACTTCTTGAAATGACACTGGAGAGATGATCTGTTGGCTTTATTAATGATCTGTGTTCTTCCAAAAGACACAGCAGGCATTTTACAAGGGGTTTCCTTAAAAACACCTTTATTTCACTCTGTATTAGCAACAATTTGATTGATGTTGTGTTTTTTTTATTTTTTAGGCATTCTAATGTCCATAAATCACTTCAGATACAAAGTGCTAACTCAATTTGTGTAATTATTTATTTGTTTGGTAGGAGTTATATTATATTATGGAAATTCCTTTTTTGCTATTTTGTAATTATGTATAATACTATTTGGTCATATTACCTACTGTTCTTGTTCTATGACTGCTGTATGTTATTGGATATTTGTTTTGTTGATTTTGGGAAAGTTTACTTTATAAATAATATTTATTATGTTTATCATTCTATAATAATGGTGTCTGTTTATTTTAGAATTGTATTCAGAGTGAGAAAGATGAAATAATAAGTTATTACTTATGAAATTGTTTGGGTTGTTTATATTTTTAAGTTGGTTTGTAGACTAGGTTATTCTCTGATGATGTTTTTATAGTAGAGTACTTGCTACTGCTTCAAGGTAGAACAGGCCTTGGTTATTAGTAAATAATCAAACTGTATTTGCTAGCATTGCATGCATGTGTTTATTTTGTATATTTTTACTTTCAGTTGTGTAGGGGATTGTTTAAGTTTTATTTCATGGTAGTGTTGGTCTTTGTTGAGTATTTCCAGATATTGGAAGTGCAAGGTGGCTTTTTCCAAGTGTTCTTTGAAAGTAATTGGGTCACCCTTCCACTACGTTGCTATTTTTCGCTTCTTGAGAGATGACACCATCATAGGCACTCCACCATAGAATGTAAAATTGTTGTTGGTTCTTGCATCCTCATTGATGCAGATGACCAACCCAAGAGTCTTAAAAATAGTCCACTAGAGAGTATGTTTTTGTTAGACCTGACAGTCTTAGGGTGGTCATCCCCCAACATTTTGCCTGCCTCCACTTTTCTGACACTGTTTTTGCTGGTTTTAGGACTCTGCACACTTTACCACTGTTAACCAGAGCTAAAGTACATATGCTCTCTCCCTTAAACATGGTAACATTGGTTCATACCCAATTGGCAGATTTGATTTACTTGTAAGTCCCTAGTAAACTGCACTACATGTGGCCAGGGCCTGTAGATTGAATGCTACTAGTGAGCCTGCAGCACTGGTTGTGCCAAGCACATAAGTAGCCCCTTAACCACGGCTCAGGCCTGCCATTGCAAGACCTGTCTGTGCAGTTTCACTGCCACTTGAACTAGGAATTTAAAAGTACTTGCCAAGCCTTAAACTCCCCTTTTTCTACATATAAGTCACCCTTAAGGTAGGCCCTAGGTAACCCATAGGGCAGGGTGCTATGTAGGTAAAAGGCAGGACATGTGTGTGTGTTTTATATGCTCTGGTAGTGTAACACTCCTACAATTGTTACCACTACTGTGAGGCCTGCTCCTTTCAAAGGCTGGCATTAGGGCTACCCTCATATACTGTTTGAGTGGTAGATTCTGATCAGAAAAGAGTAGACAGGTCATATTTAGTATGGCCAGAATGGTAATACAAAATCCTGCTTATTGTTGAAGTTGGATTTTATATTACTATTTTAGAAATGCCCCTTTTAGAAAGTGAGCATTTCTCTGGACTTCAAATCCATCTGTACCTTACAGCCTGTCTCCAATCAACGTCTGGCTGGGCTGGTCTGGCTCCCTTGTGCATTTCACCCAGAAAACCACAAATACAGGATGCTCAGTCACATTTGCATTAATCTGCATATTGAATGGGTCTTTCTGGGCTGGAAGGGTTGAGGGCCTGACACTTACATTTCAAAGGCTAGTGGCCTGCCCTTACACAATGGACTGCCTTACCTCCAGCTGGGACCCTGCCAGACAGACCTGTACTGAAAGGGGACGTTGTGCACTTCAAAACCACTCTGTGAAGTCTCCCTAACTTCAAAGGCATCTTTGGGTATATAAACTGGGTCTCTGACCCCAACAACTCAAACACTTCTGGACCTGAACCTGCAACCTATCAAGAGGAACTGCCTAGCTGCCCAATCTGGACTACTTTGCTGTGAAGGACTGCTGCCCTGCTGTTGTCCTGCTGCCCTCTGGCCTTGCTGAGAAGTGCTCTTCAAGGGCTTGGATTGAGTTTGCCTTGTGTTTCCTGACATCTCAGGGCCCAAAAGACTTCACCTCTTGAGGAAATTCCTTGTGCACCAAAAAACCACGCACAGCCTGCTGGAAACGATGCACAGCCATCTTTGTAACAGGAAAACCACCACACACCAGAATGACAAAGCCTGACTTCCTGAGTGAAGGATTGACACATGGCCTACTTTGGGGGCGGAACTTCGACACACAGCCCACCGGATCAATGCACAGCAGAACCTGAATGATGCACCCAACTTCCCGAGTGAAGAATTGAAGCAGCGCCTGCCGTGCAACAGAAAATCTGACGCATCGCCTCCCCAATCGACACAACGCCTGTGACTTTATCCCGCACGCCCAGGATTTCCCTGCATCATCCCTGGGCGTCAAAAGACTACTGCATCACAGTGAAAAACCAAGCCTGTGTGCCGGAAATCAATGCAAAGCCCCTTGCAGCGTGGAAAGAAACGACGCATTGTCTGTGCTGCACCAGAAAATCTGATGCACACCATATTTTTCCACACATCTCCTCCTCTGCCGTCCTCATGCGTGATAATTTTGATGCAAACAAGATACTTTGTGCACACAAGAGACAACTGTTGATTTGTAAGATCTAAGGCTCGTTTTTACTTTACAAAAGTGATATTTCAACTTGTGCGTATTATCGTTTTGACCTTAATTTAACCAGATAAATATCATATATTTTTCTAAAACCTATATGGTGTATTTTTGTGGTGTTTTCACTGTGTGTCACCGTCTGTCACCACACACTCCGCACACGCCTCCACAACACAGGAATTCGCCACAAAGCCTTAGACTGGCTCACCTCCTTCCTCACCGACCGGACCCAAAAAGTCCGCCTCCCACCCTTCCACTCCACCGCTACCAAAATCATCTGCGGAGTCCCCCAAGGGTCCTCCCTCAGCCCCACACTCTTCAACATTTACATGATCCCCCTCACCAACATTCTCCGACCACACGGAATCACCATCCTCTCCCACGCAGACGACACCCAACTCATCCTCTCCCTCACCCGCAACCCCACCACCGCCCAAACCAACCTACACGCCGATCTCCTCGACACCGCCAACTGGATGACAACAAACCACCTCAAGCTTAACTCCGACAAAACCGAAATCATCATCTTCGGCCCCAACGAAACCATATGGGACGACTCCTGGTGGCCCACCACCCTATGCCCCGCATCCACCCCCGCAAACCATGCACGCAACCTCGGCATCATCCTGGACCCCTCCCTCTCCATGACACAGCAAATCAATGCAGTCACCTCCTCCTGCTTCCACACACTCTGCACACTGAAAAAATCCTTCAAATGGACTCCCTCAGAGACCAGGAAGACAGTCACCCATGCACTCATCAGCAGCAGACTAGACTACGGTAATGCCCTCTACGCCGGCACCACACTTAAACTCATACGCAAACTCCAGAGAATCCAAAACACGCCCGCACGCCTCATCCTGGACCTCCCGCACCACGAACATATCTATCCACACCTCAAAACCCTCCACTGGCTCCCCATAGACAAGAGAATCACTTTCAAGATCCTCTCCATGCACACAAATCCCTCCACAACACCGGCCCGACCTACCTCAACGAAAGAGTGAACTTCCACACTCCCACCCGCAACCTCCGATCAGCCGACCTCGCACTAGCTACAGTCCCCGACATCCAACGAACCACCACAGGAGGCAGGGCATTCTCATACCTCGCCCCCAAAACCTGGAACTCCCTCCCCACAAACCTCCACAAAACCAAAGACCTCCTGCTCTCTAGAAAAAACCTCAAGACTTGGCTGTTCGAACAGTAACCCTTCCCCCACCCCCCCTTTTTCAAGCGCCTTGAGACCCTCACGGGTGAGTAGCGCGCTCTATAAATTCTTTTGATTGATTGATTGATTGTGTTACTGTATGATTTATTGCACAAGTACTTTACACATTGCCTTCTAAGTTAGGCCTGACTGCTCCGTGCCAAGCTATTAGAGGGTGAGCACGGGATAATTTGGATAGTGTGTGACTTACCCTGACTAGGATTGTGGTCCCTATTTGGACAAAGGAGTATACCTCTGCCAACTAGAGACCCCATTTCTAACAGTTTTAATTTCTTTGATATTATAGGGATTCTATCACCTCATAGTGTGGTTACCTCTGTGACAGAGATATAGCCTAGTGCTTTTTTTTACTTCACATGTAAATTCTGCATTTGTGGTGTATTCTACACCAAGGGCCTGATTATGTTTTTAGCGGTCAGAAAACCCGACCTCGAGACCCGTGGTGAGGATACTACCACGGAGCTGGTTGTCTCCCCACCGTCCCCATTATGAGTTTTTGTTGATGCAGAGGCAATTTACTCTAAACAAGGAGTTTATTAGAGATAACCATCCCACCGCAGCACACTCTGTCAGCTCACCCCAACCGCCATGGAATCTCCTCACGTCAAATCCCTGGAACCTCAGTGTCATCGAGGCTCCAGGCTCCCTATACTGGAACACCAGTTCCAATAAGGTTCCAGGCTCTATGACATTTCCAGCACAACACAAGACATCCATCTCCCTTACACTAAATATACTAAAGGATAAAGAAGAACAACAGTTAGAGAAAACAGGGTAAAACATTGCACAAAATGTGTAACAAAACATAATAATTCACAACATAGGACACCTGAATAATAGGTGTTACAAAGTGTTAAAAGACAGGACCATAGTCTTTAAAGTATCAGGATATATAGGGGGTCATTCTAACCCTGGCGGTAAAAACCGCCAGGGCGAATGACCGCGGTAGCACCGCCAACAGGCTGGCGGTGCACCGCTGGGCATTCTGACCGCGGCGGTTCTGCCACGGTCAGTAGCGGGAAACCGGCGGTCTGCAGAATCCCCCATGGCGGCGGAGCGCGCTCCGCCGCCATGGGGATTCTGACACCCCCTACCGCCATCCTGTTCCTGGCGGGTCTCCCGCCAGGAACAGGATGGCGGTAGGGGGTGCCGCGGGGCCCCTGGGGTGCCCCTGCAGTGCCCATGCCAATGCCCTCGTAAGCGGGCCCCAAAAGGAATTTCAGTGTCTGCTTTGCAGACACTGAAATTCGCGACAGGTGCTACTGCACCCGTCGCACTCCAGCAACTCGGAGCCGGCTTCATTGTTGCTGGGTCTTTCCCGCTGTGCTGGCGGGCGGCCTTTAGGCGGTCGCCCGCCAGCACAGCGGGAAAGCCAGAATGGCCACCGCGGTCTTTTGACTGCGGTGCGGTCATTTGGCGGTAACCGCATGGCGGGCGGCGACCGCCGCCCGCCGCGGTTAGAATCACCGCCATAGTCTTTCAACCACAATGGTTTGGAGGGTACCCTGAAAGAAACTTTGGTGCGTGGTGACTCTTCCGATCCGTACGAGGAGTGACTACCTCCCTGGTTTTCCAAGTTAGAGGAATCTTCCGCCAAGTCACTCCATTTCATGATCCTGGACATGCTCCACGCATCCCCATTGTCAAGGATCACAATATTCTTTTTCACCTCTCTGATGCGGAATGGACCATTGAAAGATGACTTACCTTTGGTTCTAAAACAAGGATTCTTCACCAACACCATGTCACCAATCTTCCATTTAACATTAGAAACACTATACTTAGAATCGTAACGCAACTTGTATTTACGCTGATACCTCTCTCTAAGTTCAGGTGCCTTATTAAATTTCTCCTGATCAAATTCATCCTGCCCCAAACTGTTTTTGAACCATGCAGGGAACAACTTAGTACAACCCGACTTGCCCCTCATATACTCAAATGGGGCAATTTTGGTGATACTATTAGGGGTATTGCGATGCGCCTACCACATATCCCTAAGGAGATTAGCTAGAGGAACCCTGGTTTTAATAGCTTCCTGGACACAGGACTTCACCATTCTATTCATGCGTTCAGCAAGACCATTGGCCTGGGGTGGGTACAACGCTGTTTTCAAATGTACAATAGCCAAGGAGTCTAAAAAAAACGTATATCCTGAGATGATAACTGTACACCATTGTCAGTGACTAAATGGCTGGGTATACCCTCCCGAGAGAATTCCTCCTTCAAAAACTCAATCACAGTTCTGGTATCAATCGAATTCACACATTTAGTCACCACCCATTTGGATGCATAATCCACCATAAGTATGATGTAGCCTTCATTCGCAGGCAGAAGATGAAAAGGACCCATAAAGTCAAGACCTAGTTTAACCCAGGGTTTTTCAGGAATCACAACTGGAGAAAGTGGGGCTTTCACCATAACTTTGCTTTTGTCACTGCGTGCACAACTTGCACAGTCCTTCACCACTGATTCAGCATCATGATCCAACCCTGGCCACCAGTATACTGTTCTCAGTCTGGATTTGGTCAAATTCCTGCCCAGGTGTCCCTCATGGGCCAAATTTAAAATGTTACCCCTCACGCCCATAGGAGGTATAGATTAATAATTCACTTCCACTTTAAGAGAGCTCATCTCTCACATTCCAATACCCCTTCAGAGAGTCAGAAATATCCTTATACTCTGGCCAACCTTTCACAATGAATTCAACAAGTTTATGCCTGTCAGAATCCTGCTCCGCAGCTGATTTCTGATCCTCTTCATTTATGGCCTTCTCCCTCACCCAATTGACCACACCCTCATCATCAGACTCCTCACTACTGTCAATTGAAGATCGGGCCAGGAAATCTGCTACCATATTCTTTGGCCCTGGTACATATTCCACAACAAAATTGTATTCCAATAATCCTTCCACCCACCTTCTTATCCTTGGGGTCAACTCTTCCCCCTTTTTGGAAGAAAATATTTGGAAAAGAGGTCTGTGATCTGTCCTCACCACAAAAGGTAAACCCCACAAATAAAATGTAAAATGCTTAACCGCCCACATACACGCAAGAGCCTCTCCTTCTATGACTGAATAAGGCTGCTCAGCCTCTTTGAGGGAACGGGAAGCAAAAGCGA
This sequence comes from Pleurodeles waltl, assembly GCF_031143425.1. Lineage (NCBI taxonomy): Eukaryota > Metazoa > Chordata > Amphibia > Caudata > Salamandridae > Pleurodeles > Pleurodeles waltl. The sequence continues at coordinate 982,568,869 of NC_090449.1, forward strand.
TTACTTTCTCTTCCTGGTCTACCCTTTGGATTAAGACTGCCCCTAATCCTTTGACACTGGCATCCGTGTATAAAAAGGTTTTAGCACACGCATCAAAATGCCCCAAAGCTGGTATCTTCCCAATGCAGTTCTTTACAAAAGTGAATGCAGTCATACACTCCTCCGTCCAAATAAATTCACACCCCTTCTTTAAGAGAGATCTTAAGGGTTGAGTCACACTTGAAAAGTTGGCAATTAATTTGGAGTAATAGTCCGCTAGCCCTAGAAACGATCTCACACCATCCTTGTCTTTGGGTTCAGGTGCTCGGACTATGGAATCAACTAGTTCCAACTTGGGCCTGATTCCTTCACCAGATATGGAATGGCCCAGATAAGTCACCGAAGTGACCTTGAACTTGCACTTTTCTTACTTCACAGTAAGGCCGGCCCTGGCTAACTTACCCAAAACTTCCCTTAGAATTTTGTCATGCTCACTCACAGTTTTGCCATGAACCAAAATGTCATCTTGAAAACATAAAGTACCAGAAATTCCCTCTAGGACCCTTTTCATAATTCGTTGGAAACAGGCGGCCGCAGAGGCCAGCCCAAAAGGCATCGTCAAAAATTGGTAGGCCCCCAACGGCGTTATAAAGGAGGTGAGGTGTCTAGACTCAGGGTGTAAGACGATCTGATGATAGGCCGAGGATAGATCCAACACACTGAACACTTTTGAACCACCCAAACACGACAACTCTTCCAAAATGTTGGGAAAAGGTTGGCGATGTACCCGTATATACTTATTAACATCTCTAAGGTCTACACACATACGGATCTGCCTCCCATTGTCATTCGGTGCCAAAACAATAGGGGCCAACCATTCGGAAGATTCTATTTCTTCGATTACCCCTGCCTTCAATAACTTGCTCAGTTCTGCTCTGAGGGGTTCTAACATCAACTTAGGTACTCTTCTGACTTTATGCACAGAAGGGACTGCATTTTTCTTCAGTATGATCTTCTGCTCAAAATTAGCCAGGCAACCCAATTCCTCACTAAACACTCCTGGGAATTCCTTACAAATCTCTAGTGTAGCATTCTCATAATTCACCACCATGACTTGGTGTTCAGAATTAGGGTCTAACTTAATTCCCATGTCCCGCTGGTGTCACCAACCTAGAAGATTATTACCTCGTTTGGCTACATAAACTTTCCCTATAGTGGTCTTATTTTGAAACTGGATATTCATGATTTTGTATCCAATCACTTCTATTTTGGCACCACCACAGCTGACTGGGTTAATATCAGGTTTAATTAAGAAGTCTGCTAAAACTGTAACTGTTTTACCATCAAGTCTAATAGTGCACTCAGGCATAATTACGGGCCCCTTGTCCACCATTACAGTGTTGCCCCCAACTTGGTCAACCTCATGTTCTACACACAAAACCATCTTGTTAGCATTCTCAGCGACCGAATCTATGTTGCATTTGTCATTATTATAGACCCTTGCATAGTGGCCCTTCTTCCCACACTTTCTACACAATGAATTACGCGCAAAGCAATTTGAGCTATTTGCTGCATGTCCCGTGTTGCCACAGCGGTAACAACGCAGATGCTTAATGTCTCTCCTCTTCTCCTGGGTCGATGTCTGTGTCCTATTGTCATTGCCAATCCTATGTACCTCTTCCTGGACCCGTGGTGCTCGTACCATGCACAGATTATCCCCTTCTGGGTGGTTCATCTCCTTGATCCAGTTGTTGGTACTCTCCATCCCTTCAACAATTGCAATAGCTTCTCTCAAGTCGGGGTTCTTCGTCAACAGTTTCTCTTGGGCTTTCTTGTTATTGGTGCAACGCATCAACTGGTCACGAATAAGAGAATCTGTGATATCTCCAAAGTCACGAGTGCACCCTAATGTGCGTAAAGCAGTGACAAAATTACCAACACTCTCAGCGTTACCTTGGGATCTTGCAAAGAATTTGTGCCTTTCCAAAACAACATTGAGCTTAGACTCAAAGTGTGCCGCCAACATCGCTACCGACATTTCATAAATGTCTCTGGGTTCACCTTCTCCCCCCGATGGTTAGAGTTTCTAGACTATCATAAATGTTTCTGCCTTCGATTCCCAGATTGTGCAATAAAACAGCCTGTTTCCTAGCCGGAGAGAATTTTTCTCCCCCTATGGCTATTAAGTAGGAGTCAAAAACGTTCTTCCAGCGTTTCCAAGGGAGAATCGAGTCCCCTTTGTCTGATAAAAAGGGGGGTGGTTGAGGCATCGTAGGCGTAGCCATAATGGGTTAAAGTAAAGTACTCAATAGACTTGCAGTGAAGAACAAGAATAGTACATGTAATATTAATAACGTCGGTTTCAGAAGGAAACAAGTAAAATCATAACCCAACTGGCCTGAATTGAGATAATACAAAAACGAACACACCAATGTTCAGTGGAAAGGAGGAGAGAAGGGAAAAACAAAAATTCTTAACTAGTGAAAAAAACATCAATGTGGGAAAACAGTGTGAAGACTAGTTTTCTCACCATGCACAACCTTGGGCACGTGCGTGAACACAAATGTGGAAAAATGGTGTGTGGTCTAGTCTTTTTCCCACCATGTAACCTTGGGTCGCACGGAAACAATGTGCGGTCTAGTCTTCTGACTGCGTTCAACTTTGAGCACATGCGTGATGTCGTGCCCTGGTTACGCGTCTCCTCCAGCCAAGGGAATCAAGAGGCACGCGGAGGAGCGCATGCAAACCCTGCGCATGCAATCTCAATCACCTCGCTCTCGTGGCTCCTTGAAAACAATAGGGCAAAGTACCGGGCTCAAAAATTGAAGAACTCCTATTTGTCCTGTTTTCAGTGTGTGTCTTCGGGCGCCAGCCACTCCGCACACGCACGTACACCAAAACCAAAGTGCCGCTGGCAAAGATCGTCGAGACTTTGGATTGCCCTGTGTTGCGCCTACCAGAAATCGTGGTAAAGCAGCAGTCACCGCTCAGTCTTTGAGATGTAGTCAAAGTCAGGCACGGAATACAGCCTGACAGTCACCAGTAGAACTGCAACGCACAACTCTGATGTCGGGCAGCGTACTCCTGCAGGTAAGGATCCGTGGGTTCTGGGTTGGTTTTACCTCGTTACCAGTGTTAAGATGCAGAGGCGATTTATTCTAAACAAGGAGTTTATTAGAGATAACCAACTCACCGCAGCACACTCTGTCAGCTCACCCCAACCGCCATGGAATCTCCTCACGTCAAATCCCTGGAACCTCAGTGTCATCAAGGCTCCAGGCTCCCTATACTGGAACACCAGTTCCAATAAGGGTTGAGGCTCTCTGACATTTCCAGCACAACACAACAGTTTTCCACTGGACTGACCGTTGAAAATCAAGGTTTCTGCCAGTCTGTAGATTGGAAAACGTGTGGCAGCATTGGTCTCGGCTCCCCGTGGAGCAGAGTCCAATGCCGTCACACAGGGGGCCCCCTAGAACCCACTGAATGCGCACTGTCTGCACAGCAGATAGTGCCCATTCCAAAGGGGCTGGGGAAGGGGGCCCTTGCACTGCCCACAACAATGTCATGGACACTGCAGGGGCCTCCCTCTGGCCCCCTGAATTTGTTCTCTGCCAGTCTTTTCATGGCGGTTGAACCACCATGAAAAGGTTGGCAGAGAACATGGTTGTAATCAGCATGGCCGTGCTGACTTCAGCGCTGCCAGGGCTGAATAAAACCACGAACGCCGCCATCCCATCGGGATCAGAGATCCTAGCGGGGTCGGCGGTCTTTTGGCAGCATTGACCTCCAATCTTGTAATGTAGAGGTCGTACCGCCACAACCGCAGCAGTCCGACCTCCATCACGAGTCTGTCGGTCTTCGGACTGCCAAATTTGTAATCATGCCCTAAATGTAGACTTCTGAAGGTCCCTCCATATAGTTTAATTGAGGTAGCAGTAGCATCCTTGTGTTGCAGTTTCATGAGTACACTTTTAGAATTGTGGAAAACATTGCTTATTCAAACTCAAAATGTTTTGCAGGATTCTGGTTATTTTTTTAATTAGTGTTAAATATTCCTCATGGGTTACACTTTGCTTATTTGTAAGTAGTTTATATTTTAAGTGGATATTTGTGTTATGGAATTGTCCATGTATAGTATATTTTTGTAAACAGTGGTGGGGATGATTTAAATGTTCTGCCCATTATCCATGTTTTGCATTGCGTTAGGATTAGTGATTTATTGTTAGTTGCAAAGACAGTGTTTGGTTTGTTGTTAGTTTCATTATCATGCATTATTAAATCTTGGTTAATATATGTTAAATGATTGGGGATTTGTATTTCTTTTTATTTTTGGGTGCTCTAGGTGCTTCTTTGGAATCCCTCCTGGTTCTAATTATTAGTCTTTTTAGATTTTCTATAGAGAGTGTTGCCAGACTCTTTTTCATGAACTAGGGGAATTATATTTTTTAGTGTAGTTACTGGATGTTCTTGTGATCTTCGGCTCGCTTCTCTTAAGCCCTACAGGATGTTCCTAAATTTAATTTCAGTGACTTTTGATGGTGAGCGTGCCATAGCATACTTTGAACTAGTATTTCGTACATTTCCGATGCCTCCTTCCACTAGAAGTGCTTTCTTCGCTAAAGATATACCCTCTATAACTTAGCAGCAGTATTCCTTTTTGTGATTTGATATGTATTGGACTTTCCAACATTAGATCATTGGGGTTACAGAATTATTAAAATGAATGTTTTTTAATATTATGCATTCTTACAAAATTATGTAACGTTTTTACAACATGATTCACATTATTTACTTTCATTTTTGTTGTTACTTCTATTTTTAGGGTATGTTTGTTTTGTGTTTTTGGGGGATTTAAAAAACAAATTGCAGTTGGGAAAGCAAAATGTTTTAATTATTAAAGTTTAATTTTTGATTGATTTCTTTGGCTATTTAAATGATAACAGTTTGTTATGAATTAATGATAGGAGTTGTGCGTCATTTTTTTTTTTAGTTGTTACAATTATATTTTGCAATGTCTTTGCTTTAATATGATTTTTCAATGATTTTGTGGTGTGGTCTTTTCCTGTTGTCCAGTGTAATTTTTTGTTAGTTTTAGTATCAGTATTTTGGAGGTATAATTTTAAAATAATTATTACTTATTTGTGTGCGCATTAAAATATTTAATTTATTGTTGTAGCTAAATTTAAGTAATGTTATACTAAGGCCCTCATTACAAGTTTGGTGGTCGAGAAACTCCAGGTGGTTCGACCGCCAGAGTCATAATGTGGCTGTCGCACTGCCTGCACTGTGGCGGTCTGACCATCACTGCAAGTCTGCAGTCATTGGACCATAAGACTCATAATGAGGCCTATAGTGGTTACTTTGTAAATGTACGGGCTTTATTTTTGGAAAGTGTTGCAGGTTTTCTTCCTGTAGCTTCAGTGAAGGAGATTAATGCTTTCCAGTAGTGGTGACTTCTGCTAAATTTTGTTGCATTCTTTTATTCCTTCTTTATACTATTTTCTTAATTGTGAAAGTGTCTGTTTCTCAACTCTTTATAAGGTTAATTTCACTGTTTCACCATTAATATTGTGGATTTTTTCCGTTTGGTACCTTATATGGTAAACACCAGGGCCCTCATTACAACCCTGGCGGTCGTTGATAAAGCGGCGGTAATACCGCCAACAGGCTGGCAGTAAATACCACCAATTTATGACCATGGCGAAACAGATCAGGCAGACAGCCATTTTAACACACCGACCGCCAGGGGGGAATCGACAAGCACCAGGCGCTAGTTGCCTAGAGTCAGGCAGAAGTCAATGTTCTACCCACTGTATTATGACACATCAATCCGCCACCTTTTCCGGAGCGGTACCAACGACATCAAAAGCCTGGTGGAAACACTGCACAGAAGGGAAACGACTCACCTGTGGAGACTCTGGGAAGAACCACGCCGCCATGGAGCCTGAGCTGCATATCTTCCCAATGATCATCTACATCCTGCTCCACCACGAACATCAATGCCGGCGAAGATGACCACGGTGAGTACTGCTGCATAACACACAGGGGAGGGGGGAGGAAAAAGAGAGTGCCACACACATGCAACACCCCTACCCCCAACACCACAGACACAAGCAGATGCAGTAACATAACATATTTACCCCTTACCCCTCAGGAATAATGCAAGGACAATAGCAATAAATCAAAGTGAGTGTAGTAAGATAAATATAGTAGAAATACGTGCATCCAAATCCAAAACTATATACATATTTAATAATGAAGGGCCACTCCCCAGCCCTCAATGTTCATGGGTCACAGGGCCACCATACAAAGTCCAAGGCCCCACTTGTCTCCTGCAACAACACAGAGAGAACACTGCAGGGGCATCAGTTTGAAAATAGGCAGGCACCTCAGGGGGATGGGGAACGGGGGTACCACAGCCAGAAGATGGAACCAATCCACTGGTCCCGGATGGGACAACATGCCCTGTGTTTGGTCCTGGGGAGTTCAAGGCCACAGTCTCTCATGTGGGTGACTTGCTCACATGCTCTGGAGGGGGCAACATTCCCTGTGCTTGGTCCTGGGGAGTGCAAGGCCACAGTCTCTTGAGTGGGCGACTTGCCCACATGCTCTGGAGGGGGCAACATGCCCTGTGCTCTTGATCCTGGGGAGGATGGGATAAGTAGATGACATCACCACTAGTCCTGGAAGGGGCATTGTGCCCTGTGATCTTCATCCTGGGAGCTTGGGGTGAGTGGATGGCATCTCCACTGGTTCTGGAGGGGGCATCATGCCCTGTGATCATCATCCTGGGGAGGATGGGGTGAGTGGATGGCATCTATACTGGTTCTGGAGGGGGCATTGTGCCCTGTGATCTTCATACTGGGGAGGATGGGGTGAGTGGATGGTATCTTCACTGGTTCTGGAGGGGGCATCGTGCCCTGTGATCTTCATCCTGGGGAGCATGGGGTGAGTGGATGGCTTCTCCACTGGTTCTGGAGGGGGCATTGTACCCTGTGATGCCGGTTTTGGGGAGTGCAAGGCCACAGTCTCTCACCTGGGTGTCATACCCACAGGATTTGCAGGGGCAGGCCCCACAACAGCCTATGGATACAGGACTACACACTGTCCACCGGCAGTGACGGCTGCTCATTGGTGGCAGAGGTGGTGCTGCTGCTGCTGGTAGTGGTGGGGGGAGGCTCCAGCCCATCCCCTGCAGCCTCGGACAGCTGCCCACTGGTGGTGGTGCTGCTGCTGGTTGTGCTGGTGGCAGTGCTGCTGGTGGTGGGGGGAGGCTCCAACCCATCCCCTGCAGCCTCGGACAGCTGCCCACTGGTGCTGCTGCTGCTGGTGGTGCTGCTGGTGGCAGTGCTGCTGCTGCTGGTAGTGGTGGGGGTAGGCTCTAGCCCATCCCCTGCAGCCTCGGACGGCTGCCCACTGGTGCTGCTCCTGCTGGTGGTGTGTGCTGGTGGCGGTGCTGCTGCTGGAGCTGGTGGTGGGGGGAGGCTCTAGCCCATCCCCTGCAGCCTCGGCTGGCTATACCACCATGGTTGGTGGTGTGGGCTCAGACTGAGTCCCAGCACCAGGCCCCTTGTCCTTTCTGCCTGCTGGTACAGGCCCCTTGCCCTTCCTGGCAGCAGCTGGGGATTCCTCCTTCTCCTTCCTGGCAGCAGCTGGGGATTCCTCCTTGCCCTTCCTGGCAGCAGCTGGGGATTTCTCCTTGCCCTTACTTACAGCAGCTGGGGGTGGCACCTTTCCCTTCCTTTCAGCAGCTGGGGGTGAAACCTTGCCCTTCTTGGCTGCACTTGGGGGCAGGCACCCTTTCTGTGTAGCTGCCTGGTGCCCGGGATTCTTTCCTACCAGGAGTTGCTGTGGATACTACTGGGCCCGTGGACTGGGTGGCTGAGGTGCTTGCCTGGGTTTTACACACCCTGGCCAGACGTGAAGGATGGGGGGGAGGAGGGTTAGGGAAGAGGTCAACTGTGGAGAGGTAAAGCTTCTTAGGGACATTGGGACAGGAAGAGGGAGAAGGTTTGGGAGTGGAGGAAGAGGGAGTGGTTGTAGGAGGTGTCTGTCTGCTGTGTTTGGGTGCAGGTGCATGGACTGGATGCTGTTGTGAGGTGGATGGCTGTTGGGTGTGTGAGTGCTTGCGTTTGTGTACCTTGGGAGGGGGGCACAGACACAGTGGGAGAGGACACATGGGACGTGTGCATGGCTGTTTGGGGTGGTGTCTGCAGGTGAGGTGTGTGTTCTGCTAGGTGTGGTGGTGATGCTGGTAGAGGATGATGGTGTAGTGCTTGCAGGTGTGATTGTAGACACAACTGGGAGGGAGATGGAGAAGGAGGAGGAGGGGGACACAGTTGAGGCAGTGGATGTTGTTATGTCTGCATCTGGATGGTGTTTGTGTGAGTGCCTGTGGGATGATGTGTGTTGCTTGTGTTTGCCTGTGCCACTCTTGTGTGTTGTCCTGTGTGCATGCACGTCTGCCTGTGCGCTTGGGATAGGTTGGGGTTGATGGGAATGGGACTGGGTAGAGGAAGTTGGGGGGGGTGGGTGGAAACAGGGACAATGGCTGCCATCAGAGAGAAGACCAGAGCCTCGATTGATCTCTGTTGCGCCGCCAAGCCAGTGAGAATGCCCTCAAGAAATGCATTGGTCCATTGCATTTGGGCTGCCAGCCCCTGGATGGCATTCACAATGGTTGACTGCCCAACAGAGATGGATCGCAGGAGGTCAATAGCCTCCTCACTCAGGGCAGCAGGGCTCACTGGGGCAGGGCCTGAGGTGTCTGGGGCGAAGGAGATGCCCACCCTCCTGGGTGAGCGGGCACAGACAACTCCCTGAGGGGTGCTGGGAGGGCGGTGCTGGTACAGGGGTGGTGGCTGTACCTGTAGCTGGGGTGGGCACAGAGGTGTCCACCACCACCAGGGAGCTTCCATCGGAGGAGGTATCTGTGTCTGAACTGTCCCCTCCTGTCTCTGCTGTGGTGCTCCCCGCGCCCTCCGTCCCACTGGTGCCCTCACCTTCGGTGGACTCTGCCTCCTGGGTCCTGTGGGATGCAGCTCCATCCATCGCAGGTGCCACTGCTCCTCCGCCAGATGATGCTAATGCACATAAGGACAGGCTGACAAAACAAAAAGGGGGGATAAACAAAGGATACATTTGGTCAATTGCTGCACCAACACCACCGTTGATGTACACAACACACTCACACACAGGGAACAGCCCTACGCACTAGGCAATGCACTACAAGTAACAATGCTAGTCCCCAGGGCATGGGAAGGGACACATAACGCCAACTGCAGCATACCTGGGACCCACATAGCCCTGCCCAGTAGTGGATGCCTACTAGCTAGGTTGAAGGAAATGCACATCAGAACCCTGCCTAACATGGAACCTACTCTGCAATGTCAGACCTGGCCTAGGGGCACCCCCAGGCACACATCCCCTACCCGGATACCACCCCACCAGGCGTAAGTAGTGATGATAGCACTGTACTCACCCTCTTGTGGCTGCTGTGATGCCCCAAAGTGCCCATCTAGCTCCAGATAGGCCACCGCCAGTATGCGGGCTATCAGGGGGGTCAGGGTTCGACAGGCACCCCTTCCTCGTTGGGAGGCCATCCCTAGATGGGCCTCTGCCATCTTCCGTGCCCAGCATCTCAGGTCCTCCCACTGTTTCTGACAGTGGGTGCTCCGCCTGCCGTAGACCCACAGGATCCGCACATCCTTGGCGATGGCACACCATAAACCATTATTTTGGTAGGCGCTGGCCTGCAGAGGAAATATACACAGGGAAAGGTATTAGTTAGAACATCCTGCGTGTTACACTCATGGCCCACCATACCATTTCCCATTCCCCTTAAGCACAGACATGGCCCAGCATAAATGAGGCACGCTGCCCAGGGCCCATCCACCAACCCCCCCAACACGAGGCCTTCACACACACCACTCCATGCATTTATGCCACATGCATTGTGCTCACAGTGTACTCACCTGTTGGTCTGGAGGCCCATACAGCAGTCTGTACTGGGGAGGACCCCATCCACCAGTCTCTCCAACTCTGCTGAGGTGAAGGCAGTGGCCTTTTCCCCAGTTACACAAGCCATGGTTGGTTCCAGACACAGCTCACAGCAGCACATGCAGTGTAGGTCCTCTCCTGTTGAAGGTCAGATAGCAAGTGAGTGTACAGATAGAAAAAGGCAGTGACGTCCACGGCAGTGCATACCTTCACCGCCGGCGTACATCACCTTTGGCTACTGCACTCCGTAGGGCCCAATGATAACCAATGAGGAGTTACACAGCAGTTCCCAATCGCCTCCCGCAACGGTGCACAAGGTCAGCGGAAATACCTCACTTCCACCTGTCCCTCCACACGGGACAGGCAGAGGCCATTTCAGGGGGGGGGGGGGCAGGCCATGGATCCTAAATGCATCATAGTTCACAATTGTACATTCAGGACATATGCCCCTAATGAATTATTAAAATCACATCATGCATTGAACTGTAGTGGTTACAATGTACAGATAATGACCAGCTCCTCACTCTTTTGCCCAATAGATTGCAACCGCTGCGGATGAATAGGATGTGGAGACATCCCCCTGTGTACAGACCTCTGGTGGACTTGGCAACAATGGAGGACAGGCACATAATACTCACCTATAGACTTGACAGGGCCACAATCACAGAGCTGTATGCCCAATTGGAGCTTGACCTGATATCTGCTATCCGTCACCCCACTGGGATCCCCCTTGTTCTGCAAGTCCTATCTGTGCTCCATTTCTTGGCAACTGGTTCTTTCCAAGTGACAGTGGTCTTGGCAGCAGGAATGTCACAGCCAATGTTTTCAATCATGCTGACCAGAGTGTTGTCTGCCCTGATTAAACACATGTGCAGCTACATCGTTTTCCCCCAGGTGGAGGATTTGGCCACAGTGAAGGCTGGCTTCTATGCAATGGGACATATCCCCAACATTATTGGTGCTATTGATGGAACACATATAGCATTTCTCCTCCACTGGTGAAATGAACAGGTCTTCAGAAATCGAAAACATTTTCACTCAATGAATGTGCAGATGGTGTGTTTGGCGGACCAGTACATCTCCTGTGTCAATGCTAAGTATCCTGGGTTGGTGCATGATGCTTTTATCCTGAGGAATAGCAGCATCCCAAATATGATGGGCCAACTCCAGAGGCACAGGGTGTCTGTTGGTGTATGGGTATGGTGTGGGCCATAAGGGTTAGTGTGTGGCTAACATTTGTCCCTCGATTTTTGCAGGTGACTCTGTTTACCCTAACCTCTCATGGCTACTGACCCCTGGTGAGGAATGCCAGGACAAGGGCAGAGGAACATTACAATAAGGCACATGGACGAACAAGAAGGATAATTGAACGTAGATTTGGCCTCCTGAAGGTGAGGTTTCGGTGCCTTCATCTAACAGGTGGATCCCTGTGCTACTCACCCAAGAAGGTCTGACAGATCATCGTGGCATGCTGCATGATGCACAACCTTGCCTTGAGATGCCATGTGCCTTTTCTGCAGGAGGCGGAGGCTGGATATGGCCGTGTGACAGCAGTGGACCCTGTGGACAGTGAAGATGAGGAGGCAGAGGATGAAGATGAGGACAACAGAACTGCAGTGATACGTCAATACTTCAAATGACACACAGGTAAGACAGTCTAGCTTCACAATTCATTGACATTTTAATGTTTGACATTGTCCCTGGCAGGCTGTGACTTCCTACTTCTATGGCCACTCATTGTACACTTTGGCATCTCTATTTGCAGATATTGGTGCCCACTATTGCTCCTGGTGTGTTCACTGCAGCCAACTACAGGTCTTTCCTGTGTATACATTACTGTACAGTTGAATTGCAATGTTTAAACCTTGTTAAATGAATACATGCTTAAATCATTTGACATACTCCTTACTTGTATTTTTTCAAAGTGTGTTTACTGCAGTGCTCTGAAGAAAAGTGGGAAGTGCAATGGACTGGGTTGATGACAGAGGAAAGTCCAAGATAGAGTTCAGTCTATTTGCAGCACAGGTGCATTGTCCAAGGGGGCATATGAAGCGGAGCAATGGCAGTTGAAGGTGGACAGGGTCACAGAGTGGGACACAAGGGTGACAATCAGGAGAGTCTTAGTTCCTGGAAGAGGTCTTGGCAATAGTCTCTGGCTTCTGCCTGGATCGCAGGGAACATTTGTGGCAGGCTCTCCTTCTGCAGAGGAGGGGTGCTGGTGGCCTGTTGGTCCTATGGCAGGGCTTCCTGTCCACTAGTGGCAGCGAAGGTGGAGGGCTGTTCAGTAGTCTGGCTAGTGGCAGGCGCCCACTGGTGTGACACTGCCTCTCTCATAATGTTGGCCATGTCTGCCAGCAACCCTGTAATGGAGACCAGGGTGATGTTAATGGACTTCAAGTCCTCCCTGATCCCCAGGTACTCTCACTCCCGCAGCTGCATGGTCTCCTGAAACTTGTCCATGATCTGGCCCAGCGTATCCTGGGAATGTTGGTATGCTCCCAGGATCGTGGTGAGTGCCTCCTGCAGAGTTGGTTTCCTGGACCTGTCCTCCCCCTGGCGCACAGCAGTCCTCCCAGCTTCCCTGTTGTCCTGTGCGTCTGTCCCCTGAACCGTGTGCCCACTGCCAATGACCCCAGGTCCCTGGTTGTCCTGGATTTGTTGGGTGCCCTGGGGTCCCTGTAGAGGTGGACACACTGCTGATTGACGTGTCCTGGGAACAGAGGTATGGGCCCGCTGGGTGGGTGCTGTGGTGGTGTTTCCTGAGGGGGGAGGCTCTGTGGTGGTGTGTGACTGGGCTTGGGTAACCAACTGTCCTGGGGTCCCTGATTGGCCAGGTTGGTAATCCAGATTCAGACGAGCAGAGCTTCTGTCATCACGGTGGGCCTCTTCTGTGGGGGGACTGGATGTTGCTGGCACCTCTTCTCCAGTGACATTGGCAGGGATACCTGTGGGGATGTAAATGCAGTGTTATCGTTTCTGTGTGTGACATATTGTGCATCAGTGTGTTGCCCTCTATGGTTCTTATTGCCCTGACAGCTTTGGCTTGTGTGATTTGTTATTTGGTGGGATAGCTGTTTCCCTCTGGTGTGCATGCTTTAGTGATAGGTATCCATGCAGGTTTGTGAGTTGTGTTCATGCATTGGTGGTGCATGCAGGGCTTGGGATTGGGATGGGTGAGATGTGATGGTGAGGTGTGTGGCTGGTGTTGGAGTGATGGGAGTGAGGGTGGGGGTATGTGATGGCATGCAGGTAGGGGAGTGATAGAAATAGTAGAGAGTTGACTTACCAGAGTCCAGTCCTCCTCCTACTCCTGCCAGGCCCTCAGGATGCATGATTGCCAATACTTGCTCCTCCTATGTTACCACTTGTGGGGGAGGAGGTGGGGGTCCACCGCCAGTCCTCTCTACAGCTAGTTTGTGTCTTGGTGCCACGGAATGTACCTTCCCCCGTAGGTCGTTCTACCTCTTCCTGATATCATCCCTTTTTCAGGGGTACTGTTCCACGGCGTTGACACGGTCCATGATCCTCCGCCATAGCTCCTTCTTCCTAGCAATGGATATCTGCTGCACCACTTAGCCAAATAGCTGAAGGTCTTCCCGGATGATTTCCTCCTCCATGACCCTAAGCTCCTCCTCAGAGAATCTGGGGTGTTGTTGTAGTGCCATGAGTGTTGTGTGAGTGGTGTGGGTGAGGGTGTGTAGGGTGATGTGTTGGGGTCTGTGTTGTGAGGTGCATGGGTGGTGTAAAGGTGATGGTGGTATGTGTCTCTTGATGTGTGGGTGTTCTTGCTGTCTCTCTCTGTTGGCAATGGTTTGCATTCGCAAAGGGTTGTGGGAAGTGTGGGTGTGTGTTTTCAAGTGTTGTGGGTGTGGTGTGTGTATGTGTGTCAGGTGTGTGAAGTTTGAATTGTCCAATGTGGTGTTGTTTTGTTTGAGTGTGTGTATTTTGAGCACTGCGGTATGTACCGCCAATGGTTTATCGTCGTTGAATGTCCGCCGTGGTTATTCGTGGATCATAATGTGATGGACGTAGTTCTGTTGGCGTAACGGTGTGGGTTTTGCTACCGCCAGTGTATCACTGACCTTTGGTGTGGCGAAGTTGTGTCTGTGGCTGTATAGTAGATTGGAATGTGTGTGTCATAATATGGTAAGCAGATATCCGCGGCGGTGGTATGTTAGCAGCAGTCAGCATGGCGGTAAGTGGGATTTACCGCCAATGTCACAATGAGGGCCTAATTGTGTTTTATTTTTGGTGTTTGTATATGTTTTATTTCTTATGAACTTTAGAAATGCACATGTGTTTTATGTAGATTTTTAGCAATATTGTTTTCTCAGTATTATGTCATAGAAGTATTAGGAAGAAAAGTCTGTAGGTTTAGTATTTGAACTGAGATGTTGGTTAATGTGGCTGTGCTGCAATTTAACTTCTTGATGCCATATCAAAAGAGAATTACAACCCCAGAAAATAAAATAAATTAATTTGGGAGATAAACACAAAATCAATAGGTGATGTTAGTAAATTTAGCTTACGTTTGTGTTTCACCATACATTTGCAACTTAATGGTTCAGTGGGGAGTAATCTCATTCCATAGAGACACCCACTTGTTTGTCCATGAGCTACACCTATGCTACTACGAGGTCTCATGTAGTACAGCCTACATTCAGTACTAGCAAAAGAAGACAGTACTGCTACATACCACATGCCTACTTTACTGTCCCCTCCCAAAGCATTTCTATTTCCTGTGAATCCACCTAATAGGATACTCCAGTACCTCCTCACCTGTCAGGTGCCACATATCTCACCATGCTGTGAATTCGATGCAGAGTACTAACTGTATCTGAATAGAACAGGCAAGTCACTGGCTCAGGTAGTATGTTTACTCAAGAAGAGTTGAGGGAAATGGGATTGGGAAGAGGAAGTTGAAGGGGGGAGGATGGAAACAGTGACAATGGCTGCCATCAGAGCCCAGAATGATCAATGTTGCGCCGCCAAGCCAGTGTGAATAACCTCCAGAAATGCATTTGTCTGTTGCATTTGGGCTGCCAGTCCCTGGATGGCATTCTCAATGGTTGACTGCCCTACAGAGATAGATCGCAGGAGGTCAATAGCCTCCTCACTCAGGGCAGCAGGGCTTACTGGGTCAGGGCCTGAGGTGCCTAGGGCAAAGGAGACGCCCACCCTCCTGTGTGAGCGGGCACGGGAAACTCACTGAGGGGCTCCTGGGAGGGCAGTGCTGGTACTGGGGTGGCAGATGTACCTGTTGCTGGGGTGGTCACAGAAGTGTCTGCCACCACCAGGGAGCTTCCATTGGAGGAGGTATCTGTGTCCGAACTGTCCCCTCCTGTCTCCACCGTGGTGCTCCCCTCGCCCTCCGTCCCACTGGTGCCTTTACCGTTGGTGGACTCTGCCTCCTGGGTCCTGTGGGGTGCAGCTCCCTCTGTCGCCGGTGCCTCTGCTCCTCCACCAGATGATGCTAATGCACATAAGGACAGGTTGACAAAACAAAAAGGGGGGGGAAGAGACAAAGAATGGTCAATGGCTGCATCAACATCACAGTTGGCGTACATACCACATCGTTCATGTATACACAGGGAAAAGGCCTACGCACTAAGCAATTCACTATCATTACCTATGCTAGCCTCCAGGGCATGAGGAGGAACACATTCCACCTATTGCAGCATACCTGGGACCCACACAGCCCTGCCCAGTAGAGGATACCTACAAGCTAGGTAGGAGGAATGTCACTTCAGAACTCTGCCCATCATGGGACCTACTCTGTAATGTCAGGCCTGGCCTAGGGGCACCCACTGACACACATCTCCCACCCAGATACCACCCTACCAGGTGTAAGTTGTAATGACGGGCACTGTACTCACCCACTTGTGGCTGCTGTGATGCCCTCAAGTGCCCATCCAGCTCAAGATACTGCTGGCCACCTTCATCCTCAACAGGGTGAATGAGTGGCCTTGACATGGCTATTTCCGGTTACAGATATGACCTTGGGGTGTCAAACACTGAAAGCTCTGTAGAGATCTGCAGTACCTCTTGAGTGCCAGTCACAGCATTATCTCTGGGTCTGGGCAATCAGTCTGCACAGCCTTGGCCTTACCAAGTTGACTCCTTTTTTGGGAGCCTGGTCATGTCCAGTGCGTATATGGAGATGCTGCTGGGAAAACTAAAATAGGCCACACTCCCAAGACCTCTGCAACTCCCTCTCCAACTACTTCCACCGCAAAATTACAGACATACACAACAGCTTCACATCATCAGCACCCACAATCACCACCACCGACAGAACCAACACCACAACACCCTTCCGCACCAACCAATTAAACACCTGGACCCCCACCAATGACGAAGAAATCGGCAAAACCATGAACTCCATCCACTCAGGCTCCCAAACAGACCCTTGCCCCCACCACATTTTCAACGAGGCCAGCCAAATCACCGCTCCCCAGCTCTGTCCCGTCATCAACAGTTCCTTCGACACCGCAACCTTCACAGACGTTTGGAAACACGCCGAAGTCAATGCTCTTCTCAAAAAACCCAAAGCAGACCCGGAAGAACTCACAAACTACCGACCAATCTCTCTTCTCCCTTTCCCCGCAAAGGTCGCTGAGAAGATAGTAAATGCACAACTGTCTCGCTTCTTAGAAGAAAACAACATACTCAATGCCTCCCAGTCTGGATTAGCAAGAACCACAGCACTGAGACCACCCTCATCGCCTGCACAGACGACATCAGGACCAGAGTGGACAAGGGCGAGACCATCGCCCTCATCCTCCTAGACCTCTCTGCAGCTTTTGACACTATATGCCACCAAACCCTCAGCAGATGCCTTTTTGACGCCGGAATTCGCCACAAGGCCCTTGACTGGCTCACCTCCTTCCTCTCCGAAAGAACCAAAAGAGTTTTCCTCCCTCCTTTCCGATCTACAGCCACCAAAATCATCTGTGGCATCCCCCACGGATCCTCCCTCAGCCCCACCCTCTTCAATAGCTAGATGGCTCCTCTCGCCAACATCCTCCGCCCCCATGGCATCACCATCATTTCATACGCTGACGACACCCAGCTCATCATCTCTCTCACCAGGAACCCAGCCACCGCCAGGATTAACCTGCATGCCAGACTCCTCGACATCGCCAAATGGATGACAGCAAGCCACCTCAAATTAAACTCAAACAAAACAGAGATCATCATCTTTGGCCCCAACAAGAGAGCATGGAACGACTCCTGGTGGCCCACCACCCTCGGACCACACCCACCACCCATGCACGCAACCTTGGCATAGTTCTGGACTCATCTCTCTTCATGACCCAGCAAATCAACGCCATATCATCCTCCTGCTTCAACACCCTTTGCATGTTACTTAAGACTTTCAAATGGATTCCTTTAGAAACAAGAAGAACAGTCGGCCACGCCCTCATTAGCAGCAGACTGGACTATGGCAACGCCCTCTATGCAGGGACCACAGCCAATCTTCAAAGAAAACTCCAGCGAATCCAGAACGCAGCCGCATGTCTCATCCTCAACCTCCCTCGCCACAAACACATATCCACCCACCTCAGATCCCTACACTGGTTGCCCATCAACAAAAGGATCATTTTCAAAGTCCTTGTCCACTCTCACAAAGCCCTCCACAACACTGGACCGGCCTACCTCAACGAACGAGTAAACTTCCACATACCAACCCGACAGCTCTGCTCTGCCGACCTCGCCCTCGCTACAGTCCTTCGCATCCAATGCACCAACTCCGGCGGAAGATCCTTCTCCCACCTTGCCGCCAAGACGTGAAACTCCCTCCCCACCAACCTACGCAAGACCCAGGACCTCTTAACCTTCAGAAAGCACCTTAAAACATGGCTTTTTGAGCTGTAACCAGCAGCCCCCCTCTCCCAGCGCACTGAGCCCCTACCGGGTGAGTAGTGCGCTTAAGAAATTATTTGATTGATTTATTGATTGACACGGACAGACAGATGACAGAAGCCGAACAGACTGCAAACAGTGCACCCAGTACACTCAGAGTTCAGTGCTCCATGCATTTGCTCCAAGAACACAAATATTCATTTAATACATTTTGTTGGAAATCGCCCTGTCTGCATGGTCACCCCAAAACCTTTTGCCTTTTTCATACACTTTTTGGCTGAATTTGTTTTTGGTGGGCTTAGGACTCTGTGCATCTTACCACTGCTAACCAGTGCTAAAGTGCATGTGCTCTCTCCCTAATCTTGGTGTATCCACAATTGACATATTTAATTTACTTATAAAATGCACTATATGTACCCATGGTCTGTTAATCAAATGCTACTACTGGGCCTGCAGCACTGATTGTGCCACCCACTTAACCGGTTCTGTGCCAAGGACGTAGAGGTTACGTCCTGCGGCACAGTGCTGCTGTGCCGAGGACGTAACCATTACGTCCTCGGCACACAGCTCAGAGGGAGCGCTCTCTCTCCCTCTGTGTGCTTCCCCCCACACCCCCAAAGGCAGGGATGGAAGGGGAAGCCCTTCCCCTTCCACCCCCGAACCCCCCCTGTGACATCAGCACACGAGCGCGCGCTGTTTATCAGAGAGACTCCCCCATCGTGCTGGAAGCTCAGCTTCCAGCGCGATCGGAAGAGAAATGCTTTGCATTTCTCTTCCGATCACGCGGGGGAGGCCGAGAGAGGCTTCAAGGGGAAGGAAATGTATTTCCTTCCCTTTGAAGTCTCTCTCTGCGTTTTGGCAGACGGATTGAAAGCAATCTGGCTGTCAAAACACCCACTAGACACCAGGGATGTCTTTTACAAAATGAAATTGGCATAAAGGAGCGACCCCTTGGGCAAGGGTCGCTCCTAGTGGGGGCATTTTTTTAAAGGCCTTTTCTGCCCCCGAGGGGGCAGATCGGCCTATTATTAGGCCGATCTGCCCCCAGGGGGGTCAGAAACCTCTGGGCACCAGGGATATATATATTTTTTTGTTTTGTTTTTTGTTTTAGGTGTGGGGAGCCTTAGGCAAGGGTCGCTCCCATAGGGGGGAAATTATATTTAGGCCATTTCTGCCCCCCTTGGGGGCAGATTGGCCTATTTTCATGAGGCCAATCTGCCCAAAGGGGGCAGAAACCACTAGACACTAGGGAGTTATTTTTTTTTGTTCGTTTTTCACGTAAGGGGAGCGACCCCTTAGGCAAGGGTCGTTCCCCAGGGGGCAAATTTATTTTAGGCCATTTCTGCCCCCCATGGGGGCAGATCAGCCTATTTTAATTAGGCCGATCTGCCCCCAAGTGGGGCAGAAACCACTAGGCACCGGGGATTTTTGTTGTTGTTGTTGTTTTACAGATGGGGAGCGTCCCCTTAGGCAAGGGTCGCTCCCCTGGAGGGGCAAATTGTATTTAGGCCATTTCTGCCCGCTTTGGGGGCAGATCGGCTGATTTTAGGTCAATCTGCCCCCAAGGGGGGCAGAAACCACTAGGCAGCAGGGATTTTTTTTTTGCGCTGTCACGCAAGGGGAGTGACCTTGTAGGCAAGGGTCGCTCCCCGGGTGGTTGCGGGGCAAATTTATTTTAGGCCATTTCTGCCCCCCCGGGGGAAGATCGGCCTATTCTTATTAGGCCGATCTGCCTCCAGGGGGGGGCAGAACCCTCTAGGCGCCAGGGCAATTGTTTTTTTTTTTTTTTTTTTTTTTTGTTTTTTTTTTTTTGTTTTTTTATAGATGGGGAGTGACCCCTTAGGCAAGGGTCGCTCCCCTGGAGGGGCAAATTGTATTTAGGCCATTTCTGCCTGCTTTGGGGGCATATTGGCAGATTTTAGGTCAATCTGCCCCCAAGGGGGGCAGAAACCACTAGGCACTGGGGATCTTTTTTCTTTTATGCGCCATCACGCAAGGGGAGCGACCCCGTAGGCAAGGGTCGCTCCCCGGGGGGGCGAGGGGGCAAATTTATTTTAGGCCATTTCTGCCCCCCCGGGGGCAGATCAGCCTATTGTTATTAGGCGATCTGCTCCCGGGGGGGCAGAAACCTCTAGGCGCCAGGGCTAATTTTTTGTTTGTGTTTTTTTTGTTGTTTTCTTTAGTTTTTTTAGAGATGGGGAGCGACACCTTAGGCAGGGGTCGCTCCCCTGGAGCGGCAAATTGTATTTAGACCATTTCTGCCCCCCCTGGGGCCGGCTGAGCTAGAGGCCAAAATCCACAGGTAGGCACTTTGCAAAAAACACCTCTGTTTTCTGTGGAAAAATGTGATGTGTCCATGTTGTGTTTTGGGCCCTTTCCTTTCATGGGCGCTAGGCCCACCCACACAAGTGAGGTACCATTTATATCAGGGGACTTGGGGGAACACTGGGTGGAAGGACATTTGTGGCTCCTCTCAGATTCCAGAACTTTCTGTCACCGAAATGAGAGGAAAAAGTGTTTTTTTGGCCAGATTTTGAGGTTTGCAAAGGATTCTGGGTAACAGAACCTGGTCAGAGCCCCACAAGTCACCCCATCTTGGATTCCCCTAGGTGTCTAGTTTTCAGAAATGTGCTGGTTTGCTAGGTTTCCCCAGGTGCCGGCTGAGCTTGAGGCCAAGATCCACAGGTAGACACTGTTTTCTGTGAAAAATGTGATGTGTCCATGTTGTGTTTTGGGCCATTTCCTTTCGTGGGCGCTAGGCGTACCAGCACAAGTGAGGTACCATTTTTATCGGCAGACTTGGGGTAATGCTGGGTGGAAGGAAATTTGTGGCTCCTCTCAGATTCCAGAGCTTTCTGTCACCGAAATGTGAGGAAAATGTGTTTTTTTAGCCACATTTTGAGGTTTGCAAAGGATTCTGGGTAACATAACCTGGTCAGAGCCCCACAAGTCACCCCATTTCCCCTAGGTCTCTAGTTTAAAAAAATGCACAGGTTTGGTAGGTTTCCCTAGGTGCCGGCTGAGCAAGGGGCCAAAATCTACAGGTAGGCACTTTGCAAAAAACACCTCTGTTTTCTGTAAAAAAAAATGGGATGTGTCCACGTTGTGTTTTGGGCCATTTCCTTTTGTGGGCGCTAGGCCTACCCGCACAAGTGAGGTACTATTTTTATAGGGAGACTTGGGGGAACGCTGGGTGGAAGGAAATTTGTGGCTCCTCTCAGATTCCAGAACTTTCTGTCACCGAAATGTGAGGAAAATGTGTTTTGTTTGCAAAATTTTGAGGTTTGCAAAGGATTCTGGGTACCAGAACCTGGTCAGAGCCCCACAAGTCACCCCATCTTGGATTCCCCTAGGTCTCTAGTTTTCAAAAATGCACAGGTTTGGTAGGTTTCCCTAGGTGGCAGCTAAGCTAGGGGCCAAAATCTACAGGTAGGCACTTTGCAAAAAACACCTCTGTTTTCTGTGGAAAAATGTGATGTGTCCATGTTGTGTTTTGGGCCCTTTCCTTTCATGGGCGCTAGGCCCACCCACACAAGTGAGGTACCATTTATATCAGGGGACTTGGGGGAACACTGGGTGGAAGGACATTTGTGGCTCCTCTCAGATTCCAGAACTTTCTGTCACCGAAATGAGAGGAAAAAGTGTTTTTTTGGCCAGATTTTGAGGTTTGCAAAGGATTCTGGGTAACAGAACCTGGTCAGAGCCCCACAAGTCACCCCATCTTGGATTCCCCTAGGTGTCTAGTTTTCAGAAATGTGCTGGTTTGCTAGGTTTCCCCAGGTGCCGGCTGAGCTTGAGGCCAAGATCCACAGGTAGACACTGTTTTCTGTGAAAAATGTGATGTGTCCATGTTGTGTTTTGGGCCATTTCCTTTCGTGGGCGCTAGGCGTACCAGCACAAGTGAGGTACCATTTTTATCGGCAGACTTGGGGTAATGCTGGGTGGAAGGAAATTTGTGGCTCCTCTCAGATTCCAGAACTTTCTGTCACCGAAATGTGAGGAAAATGTGTTTTTTTAGCCACATTTTGAGGTTTGCAAAGGATTCTGGGTAACATAACCTGGTCAGAGCCCCACAAGTCACCCCATTTCCCCTAGGTCTCTAGTTTAAAAAAATGCACAGGTTTGGTAGGTTTCCCTAGGTGCCGGCTGAGCAAGGGGCCAAAATCTACAGGTAGGCACTTTGCAAAAAACACCTCTGTTTTCTGTAAAAAAAAAATGGGATGTGTCCACGTTGTGTTTTGGGCCATTTCCTTTTGTGGGCGCTAGGCCTACCCGCACAAGTGAGGTACTATTTTTATAGGGAGACTTGGGGGAACGCTGGGTGGAAGGAAATTTGTGGCTCCTCTCAGATTCCAGAACTTTCTGTCACCGAAATGTGAGGAAAATGTGTTTTTTAAGCAAAATTTTGAGGTTTGCAAAGGATTCTGGGTACCAGAACCTGGTCAGAGCCCCACAAGTCACCCCATCTTGGATTCCCCTAGGTCTCTAGTTTTCAAAAATGCACAGGTTTGGTAGGTTTCCCTAGGTGGCAGCTAAGCTAGGGGCCAAAATCTACAGGTAGGCACTTGGCAAAAAACACCTCTGTTTTCTGTCAAAAAATGGGATGTGTCCACGTTGTGTTTTGGGGCATTTCCTGTCGCGGGCGCTAGGCCTACCCACACAAGTGAGGTATCATTTTTATCGGGAGACTTGGGGGAACATAGAATGGCAAAACAAGTGTTATTGCCCCTTGTCTTTCTCTACATTTTTTCCTTCCAAATATAAGAGAGTGTGTAAAAAAGATGTCTATTTGAGAAATGCCCTGTAATTCGCATGCTAGTATGGGCACCCCCGAATTCAGAGATGTGCAAATAACCACTGCTCCTCAACACCTTATCTTGTGCCCATTTTGGAAATGCAAAGGTTTTTCTTGATACCTATTTTTTACTCTTTATAATTCAGCAAATTAATTGCTGTATACCCGCTATAGAATGAAAACCCACTGCAGGGTGCAGGTCATTTATTGGCTCTGGGTACCTAGAGTTCTTGATGAACCTACAAGCCCTATATATCCCCACAACCAGAAGAGTCTAGCAGACGGAACGGTATATTGCTTTCAAAATTCTGACATTGCAGGAAAAAGTTACAAAGTACAACGTAGAGAAAAATTGCAGATTTTTTCACCTCAATTTCAATTTCTTTTTTCAGTTGTTATTTTCTGTAGGAAACCCTTGTAGGATCTACACAAATCACCCCTTGCTGAATTCAGAATTGTGTCTACTTTTCAGAAATGTTGCGGTTTCTGGGATCCAGCATTGGTTTCATGCCCATTTCTGTCACAGACTGGAAGGAGGCTGAAAGCACAAAAAATCGTAAAAATGGGGTATGTCCCAGTAAAATGCCAAAATTGTGTTGAAAAAGTGGGTTTTATGATTCAAGTCTGCCTGTTCCTGAAAGCTGGGAAGCTGGTGATTTTAGCACCGCAAACCCTTTGTTGATGCCATTTCCAGGGAAAAAAACACAAGCCTTCTTCTGCAGCCCCTTTTTCCCATTTTTATGAAAAAAATTACATTTTCACTGTATTTTGGCTAATTTCTTGGCCTCCTTCTGGGGAACTCACAAAGTCTGGGTACCTCTAGAATCCCTAGGATGTTGGAAAAAAAGGACGCAAATTTGGCGTGGGTAGCTTATGTGAACAAAAAGTTATGAGGGCCTAAGCGCGAACTGCCCCAAATAGCCAAAAAAAGGCTCGGCACAGGAGGGGGAAAAGGCCTGGCAGCGAAGGGGTTAAGTAGCCCTTTAAATTTAAACATGTCTCAAGCCTGCCACTGCAGAACCTGTGTGTGCAGTTTTACTGCCATGTTGACTTAGCATTTAAAACCCCTCGCAAAGTCTTAGACTCCCCTTTTATGACACATAAGACACCACTAAAAAAGGGCCCTAGGTAGCCTATAGGACAGGGTGCTATGTAATTTAAAGGCAGGACATATACTTCTCAGCTTACATGTCCTGCTAGTGAAAACTCTCAAATACATTTTTCAGTACCCTGAGGCCTACCTCTATCATAGGATAACAGTGGGGATACCTTATTACATTTCATAAAGTGTAATTCCTGATTGAGAAGCAGTAGACCTGTCATGTTTAGTATCAATAGAACTGTAATAGTAAATCCTCTTTAATGATAAAGCCGGATTTACTATTAACATTTTGAAAATTCCACATTTTGAAAGTTGGCATTTTCCTGCTCTTAGCCTTGTGTGCCTGCAGCCTGTCTCTAATACAAGTCTGGACTGAGGTGACAGCTGGTTTCCTGCATTCCATTTCCAGCTTGCCCTCCACTGTCTTCCATGCCCAGTGTCTCAGGTCCTCCTACCGTTTCCGACAGTGGGTGCTCCGCCTGCCGTAGACCCACAGGGTCCACACGTCCTTGGCGATGGCATGCCAAATACCCTTCTTTTGATTGGCGCTGACCTGCAGAGAAATACACACAGGGAAAGCCATTAGTCAGACCGTCCTAGCTGTTACACTTTTGGCCCACCATACCCATTCACATCACCATTTGCACAGAAAGCTGTACGCTGCCCAGGGGACATCCACCAACCCCCCCACACGAGCCCTTCACACACAAAACTTCAGTGCCTTCATGCCCCATGCATCGTACTCAGCAGTGTTCTCACCTGTTGGTCTGGACTGTCCGTACTCGGGTAGGACCCCATCCACCAGTCGCACCAACTCCTCCGAGGTGAAGGCAGGGGCCTTTTCCCCAGTCACACGCACCATGGTATGTCCCAGACACAGGTCACAGCAGCACATGCATTGTAGGTCCTCTCTTGTTGACGGTCAGGTAGCAAGTGAGTGAACAGATAGAAAATGGAGGTGACATCCACGGCAGTGCATACCGTCACCACTGGCGTGCATCACCACTGGGCACTGTACCCCATAGGGCCCAATGTTATCCAATGAGGAGGTGCATGGCGGTTCCCGACTGCCTCCTGCAACGGCGCACAATGTCAGCTGAATTACCTCACTTCCACTTGTCCCTCCACACAGGACAGGTGGACGCCATTTCAGGGGGGGTGAAGGCCCTGGATTATACCTGCGTCACAGTTCACAATTGGACATACAAGACAAATGCCACTCATACATTTTAATTGACGTCATGCATTGTACTGTGTGGCTCCAATGTTCAGTTTGTGACCGCTCCTCACTCCTTTGTCCCTTAGACTGCAACCGCTGAGGATGAATAGGAGATGGAGACATACCCCCGTGTACAGGCCCTGGTGGACTTGGCAACAATGGAGGGCAGGCACATTATCCTCATCTACAGACTGGACAGGGCCACTATAACGGATCTGTGTGCCCAACTGTAGCCTGACCTGATATCTGCTATCCGTCACCCCACTGGGATTCCCCCTCTTGTGCAAGTTCTATCTGTGCTCCATTTGTTGGCAACTGGTTCTTTCCAAGTGACAGCAGGCTTAGCAGCAGGAATATCACAGCAAATTTTCTCAGTAGTTCTGGCCAGAGTGTTGTCTGCCCTGATTAAACACATGTGCAGCTACATTGTTTTCCCACAAGTGGAGGATTTGGCCACAGTGAAGGCTGACTTCTATGCACTGGGACATATCCCCAACATAATTGGGGCAATTGATGGAACAAATATTGCATTTGTCCCCCCGGCAAAACGAACAGGTATTCAGAAATCGAAAAAGCTATCATTCCATGAATCTCCAGATGGTGTGCCTGGCGGACCACTACATCTCCCATGTCAATACTAAGTATCCTGGGTCGGTGCATGATGTCTTTATCCTGAGGAATAGCAGCATCCCTAATGTGATGGCCTAACTACAGAGGCACAGGGTGTGGCTAATAGGTAAGCCCTGGTTCCAACCAAGTGGATGTTGGTGTATGAGTATGGTGTAGGCCATATGGGATGGTGTGTGGCTAAATGTTGTCCCTCCATATTTGCAGGTGACTGAGGTTACCCCAACCAATCATGGCTACTGACCCTGTGAGGAATCCCAGGACAAGGGCAGAAGAACATTACAATGAGGCACATGAGCGTACAAGAAGGATTATAGAACATACCTTTGGCCTCCTGAAGGCCAGGTTTTGGTGCCTCCATCTAACAGGTGGATCCCTGTGCTACTCACCCATGAAAGTCTGCCAGATCATCATGGCATGCTGCATGTTGCACAACCTTGCCTGGAGACGCCATGTGCCTTTTCTGCAGGAGGAGGAGGCTGGAGATGGCTGTGTGGAAGCAGTGGACGCTGTGGACAGTGAGGATGAGGAGGCAGAGGATGAAGATGAGGACAACAGAACTGCAGTGATCAGACAATACTTCCAATGACACACAGGTAGGACAGTGCTACTTCACATTTCATTGTCATTATTTTGATTATCATTGACACTAGCATGCTGTTATTTCCCACTTTAATGCCCACTCACTGTACCCTTTGGTAACTAATTTTACAGATGTTGTTGCCCCACTATTGCTCTTAGTGTGGTCACTGCAGCCAACTACAGGTCTTTACAATGTGAATATTACCGTACATTTGTATTGCAATGTTTGAATCTGGTTACACAAATACATACTGAAATCATTTGACATACTCCATACTTGTATTTTTTCAAAGGGTGTTTATTTAGGTGCTAAGGAGTAGAGGGGCAAATGCATTGGGCTGGGGTGATGATGGAGGAAAGTCCAGGGTATAGTTCCAGTTTATTTGTAGCACAGGTGCATTGTTCAAGGGAACATAGGAAGGGGTGCAATGGCAGTTCAAGGTGGACAGGGTGACAGAGTGGGACACAAGGGTGACATTCAGGAGAGTCTCATTTCCTGGCGGGGGTCTTGGCAATAGTCTCTGGCTTCTGCCTGGATCACAGGGAAGGTTTGCGAGGTGGTTCTCATTCTGCAGGTGGAGGGGTGATGGTGGCCTATTGGTCCTGTAGCGGAGCCTACTGTCCAGTAGCGGCAGCGGCAGCGGAAGTGGAAGGCAGTTCAGATGTCTGTCTAGTGGCAGGGGCCTGCTGTTCTGGGGCTTCCTCTCTCATAATGTTTGCCATGTCTGCAAGCACCCCTGCAATGGAGACCAGGGTGGTGTTAATGGCCTGCAAGTCCTCCCTGATCCCCTGGTACTGTCCCTCCTGCAGTCGCCTGTTCTCCTGCACGTAGGTCAAGATCTGGCCCATCGTATCCTGGGAATGTTGGTATGCTCCCAGGATCTCGGTGAGTGCCTCCTGGAGAGTCGGTTCCCTGGGCCTGTGCTCCCCCTGGTGTGCAGCACTCCTCCCAGTTTCCCTGTTGTCCTGTGCCTCTGTCCCCTGAACCGTGTGCCCAATGCCACTGACCCCAGGTCCCTGATTGTCTTGGGGGTGAGGTGTGCCCTGGGGTCCCTGTAGTGGTGGACACACTGCTGATTGACGTGTCCTGGGGACAGAGGTGTGAGTACGCTAGGTGGGTGCTGTGGTGGTGTTTCCTGATGGGGAGACTCTGGTGGTGTGTGTGACTGTGGCTGGGTTACCAACTGTCCAGAGGTCCCTGATGGGCCACGTTGGTCATCCAGATCCAGACGTTCAGAGTCGCTGTCATCACTGTGGGCATCTTCTGTGGGAGGACTGGATATTGCTGGCACCTCTTCTCTGGTGACATGGGCTGGGGTACCTGTGGGGATGTAAATGCTGTGCTATTGTTTGTGTTTCTGTCATATTGTGCATTCGTGGCTTGCCCTCTTTGGTTGTATTTACCCTGCCAGGTTTCACTTGTGTAATTTGGTATATGGTGGTTTAGCTGATTCTCTTTAGTGTGCATGCTTTAGAGATAGGTGTCCGTGCAGGTCTGTGAGTGGTGTCCATGCATTGGTATGGCATGCAGGGCTTGGCATTGGGATAAGTGAGATGTGATGGTGGGGTGTGTGGGAAGTGGTGGAGTGATGGGAGTGAGGGTGAGGGTGGGGGTATGTGATGGCATACAGGTAGGGGGGGATAGTATTATAGAGTTGACTTACCAGAGTCCAGTCCTCCTGCTACTCCTGCCAGGCCCTAAGGATGCATGATTGACAAGACGTGCTTCTCCCATGTTGTTAGTTGTGGGGGAGGAGGTGGGGATAAATTGCCAATCCTCTGTACAGCTAGTTGGTGTCTTGCTGCAATGGAACATACCTTCCCCCGTAGGTCTTTCCACCTCTTGCTGATGACGTCCCTTGTTCTGGGGTGCTGTACCACAGCGCTGACCCTGTCCACGATCCTCCACCATAGCTCCATCTTTCTAGCAATGGATATCTGCTGGACCTGTGCTCCAAATAGCTGTGGCTCTACCCGGTTGATTTCCTCCACCATGACCCTTAGCTCCTCCTCTGAGAATCTGGGGTGTCTTTGTGGTGCCATGGGTGTTGTGTGAGTGGTGTGGGTGAGGGTGTGTAGGGTGGTGTTTTGGGGTGTGTAATGTAAGGTGCATGGGTGGTGTATAGGTGATGGTGGTGTGTGGGTCTGGTCTTGTCTGTAGTCGTGATGTCAGCCTGTTGGCAATGGTTTGTATTCATAAAGGGTTGTGGGTAATGTGGGTGTGTGTTTTATAGTGGTGTGTGGGTGTGGTGTGTGTATGGGTGCCAGGTGTGTGTAGTTCAAATTGTCAAATTTGGCGTTGTTTTGTATCTGTGTGTATATTTTGAGCGCAGCGGTATGTAACGCCAATAGTTTATCGCGGTTGAACGTCTGCAGTGGTGATTCGTGGCTCATAATGTGATGGGCATTGTTCTGTTGGCGTAATGGTGTGGGTTTTGGTACCGCCAGTTTATCACTAATTTTTGGTGTGACAGACTTGTGTCTGTGGCTGAATAGTGACGGATTGGTGTGTGTGTGTCATAATATGGTGAATGGATATCTACTGTGGCGGTGGTATGTTGGCGGCAGTCATCATGGTGGCAAGTGGGATTTACCGCCAATGTCTTAATGAGGGCCTATGTCCCTTAATCTTGCCAAAATAATGGCCCCTTTGTTCTACCATGCATCCACCATCATCGAGAGGCTTCCTCTCATGCTGGAAATTCCTAGGGTGCAGTAAATGGTGTCCAGCAATGCCTTTGTCTTGTGTTGTTTTTTCACAAACAACTTACATCACTGGCTATCCCAATAGCCACAGTGATTCACCTTTTACATTCCAGTGGCGGTCACCAGTAGGTATCATAGTTAGGGCCTCGTTTCCATAGGAAAAGTGATTTTTGACTTGGCTATATCTTTGGCATTGTTTGACAAATCTTACATGAAATTTTAAAAAGCAAGTGTCGAGTTGGGTCTTCTTGTACATGGAAAGTTTTGGGTGACCCGTCAGCAGGGGCCAAGAAAAAGGGGGGAGTAAAAAAAGTGTGTTTCTCATGTTTACTCCTAAAGAGATTTTATACACAACTGCATGCTGAATTGCTGGACGAAATTACACCAAATTTGGCAGAAAGGTAGCTCTTAGTCCAGAAAGCCCCCTTTTGCTATTTGGTGTAAATCCTTTCAGTAGTTTTTGGGAAATTAGAGGATATCCAAATTTGTATATCTAGGGTCACGAAAAATTTGTGAATACTTCCAATCTTTTGCAGAGATCTGAATGACTGCAAATAGTCAGAAGTGTTGTGTGGTACTGAAAATTCTGGACCCGTGTTATAAACGTCGTCGTATCACAACGATTTTGGTATCAGCAGACCGAGAATGATTAGAATAGTATGCACAAGCATTGTATTCATATTCGGGTAACGAAATCACCCGAATATCAGAGTTTCCGTCCTGAACCCTCGTGTTCCATTTAAACGACAGCCATTTTATGATTGCCCTCACATAGGCCAATGTCTAATGCTGAAAACGAGTCTGAAGGACACGTACATCTTTGCTGACTCCTCTGTGACCTGGGCAAGCTGACTCCACTGCCTGAAGCCAAACCTGTTCAGCCAGTTTCTTTCCCAGTGGCCGAATGAGATTAGTATCAAGGCACAACACATCATAAACCTTTCATCACACACAAACCATGCCTAATCTTACACACACCTGTCCCTGTTTCTTTCTTTATGACTTGCTTTACAAGGAGGAGGTGCCCGTTTATATTGGGGGTCCGTCGATATCTGATGAAAGTACTGAGCCTTGCCGGGTAATTGATTGAGGGCTGGACAAACTGAAATATGGGCTTGTCATCATAACCCTGCTATTTCTTTGTAGTGAAAATATGTGAATGGTCAACTGTAAAATAAGGAATGTTTGCCTAAAGCATAATATTTTGTATAAAAGAGAAGGTTAGCTTTGCAAGGGCAGCAGTCTCCTGAGAATATACACCGTGTTGTACTTCTAGGATACCTGTTACTGGCTGCAGCCAATAAACAAGATCTTTGACTTCACCAAGAAGACTCTGTGTTTCTGTAGTCTGAAACAGGAAGGACTCGAAGTCTTAGGGTGTGTTCCCTGGCACCACTGGGCTCTGAAAAACCCAGTACTTCAGTTGGCGCCCAACGTGGGGCGATTTCAGCGGTACCAGTCCAAGCCAGAGGTTCGTGAGGAGCTTCGTGTGAAAATTCTGGAGGGAGGCCGCCACTTCATCGACCCCTGTATGTCGACGTGGTCCGAAAGTCTTTGCTGCGAGGTTCCCTGCTTTCCGGCGGCTACGAAGGACTGCTGCCCTGACTATCGCCCTGTTTTGGACCCTTGATGATTTGGTAGAGCGAAACGATAAACGAGTCTTCTGGTGACGTCATCGATACCTCAGTTAAGTATAAGTGGAGCGTCTCCCAGTCCTTAGTTTGGTTCTTAGTTTGGTATCCCCTTGGGATCTTTGATTTGGAACTTGCAAGTACCAAAGCCGAGGGATTCGTGTATTCACAAGACTATCGTATTCGATAATCCTTTGAAGTTTGAAGCTAGACTAGAGAGCGAAGATGCCTGGTCTTAGCAGATATGGAAATTTGTTTTGTCTTGGTTATAATAGGGATTACCGATTGGAGGACTCGTGTCCGGTTCCTCCGATTGGAACTCCAACCTATGAATTATATGTGAAACGTGGCATAGGCCCCATCATATATAATGAAGTATGGATCCGATACACCAGGAAAGATGGAGTTTTGAAATGGCCCCAATATGGTAGTTTTGACACAGAGATTCTGGATAATCTGGAGGTTAAACTTTTTAAGAAGAAAGCCCGGCCGGCGATGTTTGACTCTTTCCGCCTATGGCGTAAGAAAGCCAAACAGAAGGAAATTAAATTAGCAAAGAGAAATAAGAGGGAAGAGGGTATCTCGATAATGCAAGCTGCCATGCAGTTTAAAGATGATGAAGAAGAACAGATGAATGAGCAGTTGCACAGGCAACGTAAATTGGTGACCGATAAATGTTATCCAGTTCTTCCGTTTCTTCAGCAAGATGCAGCAAAAGAACTTGAGAAAGATCCTTTAATGTCACACTTGTTGAGTTCGCCACCCCCTTATGCGCAGAATGCTACAGCACCCCCGCAACATTTAGCTGTGCAACCTCCGGTTATTGTGCCTCAGGTTCTTCCACAGCTGCCAGCTCCTTTTCAGTTGGCTCCTGCTACTATGGCGCAGCCCCTTCAAGGGCCGCCGACTTCGCTACCTGCTCCATCTGTACCTCCTGCGACTTTATTTACTACATCGACTGCCTCTTCTGGTGTTCTTCCTGATACTGCCTCTGCGTCTGCTTCTGCGTCTGCCTTGCCTCCCTCTGTTTTTCCTCCTGTTCTTTCATCAACTTCTCCTTCTGTCCGACAGAGAATGACAGATACGGTTGCCAGCCTTATATTTCCTCTGTTTGGGTTGTCTGGTGTGACCCCAGATTCGGAGCGTAAACAGTCGCGTAGTCAACTGCCTAATTCTCAAGAGAGAGAAATGTTTGACCGTATGGCGCGTAAATGGGTTGTTTACCCTTTAAGACACGATGTAGAGTCTGTTATGGATGTTTTCCGCCAATGGGAAGCACCGAAACAAAGATACTTTTTTGAGAAAATGTGTGCTTTCCTTTGTGAGGAATTAGAGGATAATGATTTGGAAACAAATCCGCCTGATTTGTGCCGTGTACGGTTTGAGTTTGCAAAGGGCACGATTGTGGGTTCGGATGTTGAGACAGCAGTTGCAACGTTGTTGTCCTTTAGGAATAAGGATCCTTCTCAGTCATTGTTCCAACATGACTCCTCTGTTAAAAAAAAGGTGCGACAGTACCCAATGAGAGAAGTCCCTCCGGTATGGAAGGACGCCGTTGCGGCTGATGTTGCTAATCAAATTGATGCTGTCCCAGCTCATTTTCAGCGTGTTTGGGTACATATTCCGTGGAAGCGAGCTGAAGTTTTAGCCCTTAAGCAGACTTTGCCTGATCCCCGTAAAAACCCTGCAGGGTATTATAAGGAATTATCACAGACTGCAGACTCATGCATTATGAATTTAGTCGACATAGACATGTTATTTGGGAATGTTGTTCCACAGCCTTTGTGGGGATTGATTCGCCATACAGATCATGCACAAGAGTTAGGTGACTCATGGGCTAATATTAGTGCTGCAAATGATAGACAAGTTGGTGGTGCCAAGCCTGAGCCTTTGGTAGCAGAACTGCCTGCTAGGATCATTACTTACATGAAGACTTTAATGCCTGCGATGCGTGTGAATTGGGATAAATTGTCTGCGTGTAAGCAGAAGAAAGATGAAACAGTGTCTGATTTCTTCACCAGGTTTGAGGAAACGTTTATCGACCACAGTGGTCAAGATATGAGTACAGAAGGTGGTCAACGGTTGTTCGTCGACAAGTTTGTGCACAATTTGCTTGCCGAGCTGTGTAAGAAATTGAAGGATTCAGAGAGTTCTTGGGCCGTTTCCTCTTCAGCACAAATATTGGCTACTGCACAGTACTACGAAAATAGGGATAAAGATGAGAAGGATAGAGCAGACAAGAAAACTAAAGAATTAAAGACGAAGGTTCTTTTACAACAGGCGTATCCGCCACGTGGTGGTCAGAGTAACTATCAGCAACCTCAACAGTTCCGGAGAAACTCGCAAAGGTTCGAGTTTTCTCAACCACGTGTTCCTGTAGGTCCCAATCAGTGTTCATATTGTAAAGAAGAAGGTCATTTCAAGTATAGTTGTCCTATTTTGTTACAGCGTACGAATGATGCTTCTGGCGCAAGAGGTCGAGGTGTTCAACAAGCTCCTAGAGGTAGAGGACGTGGAAGTTTTCCCCAGAACACGCGTTCCTTTCCGTCTCAAAACTCAATGAATAGTTTTGACCAGCAACATAACGCGTCTGGTAGGACGGCTCAGTACTATGCTGACGACTACTATGGAGAAGATGAGAACTTGGAAGGTAATAATTGCTAGGACAGCCATAGACGAAGAGAGGGAGTTTTTTTAGTTCCAGTGGATCAGAATGGACCTTATGTTAAGGTGATTACCTCAGGTGTGTCACAGCCTTTTCTGTTAGATACTGGTGCTACAAAGAGTTCTATTATGCACTCAAAAGTCCCTGGCGCACCTTTGTCTGGCGAGATGAATGTTTCAGTAGGTTTTTCTGGCGCCCCGGTTAGAAACCCGATTTCTAGTCCTATGTCCCTTTCTGTTGGACCTTGTGAATTGGAAGCACCCCTTATTCTGACGACAGGTTGTGGTGAAAACTTGTTAGGATTGGATTTGTTCAAAAGATTGTATGCGACATTATATTGTTCTCCTTCGGGAGTACAACTTACACTGGGTAGGAAAATGGTCTCTCCAATGTATTTGTCGAAGGATAAACTTCCGACCGAATTGTCGTTTCTTCCTGATACCATTTGGGCTACTGGTCCTAATGACGTGGGTCTGTTGGAAATACCGCCTTATGTTGTGACATTGAAAGCCAATGTTAAATTACCACGCATTCAACAATACAAGATCTCTAGTGAAGGTGAAAAGGCGTTGCTAGCGATCATTTATGATTTAATTGAAAAAGATGTAATTGAAGAGACAAGAGGCAACGTTTGTAATAGTCCTGTTCTGCCTGTTTTGAAACGTACTGACCCCTCTAAGCCACCTGTTTACAGGCTCATGATTGATCTTAGAGAGGTAAATAAAATAGTTGTGCCACAGTTTCCAGTTGTTCCTGATATCACTGCCATATTGACTATGATTCCAGCTTCCGCCACCTGGTTTTCGGTGATTGACTTAAAGAATGCTTTCTTCAGCATCCCGATTGCCGAGGAGAGCAGGGATATTTTTGGATTCAGTTTAGGAGGCCGAAGTTTCCACTTTAAACGCGCTCCACAAGGCTACTGTGAAAGTCCATCAATATATAGTCAGGCTTTAAAAACACAGCTTGATGCCATTGTTTTACCTGACGGCGCTACCCTTATTCAGTACATTGATGATTTGCTAGTCGCTACAGATACTGAAGAGATTTGTAAAGAAGCCACCTTGCTGTTGTTGCGTCATTTGTCTGATTTGCATCACAAAGTGTCCCTTTCAAAACTGCAATATTGTTGACAAGAAGTGACCTACTTAGGTCATCTCTTATCGAAGGAGGGAAGGAAACTGACCTCAGAAAGAATTCAGGCAATTGCAAAATTGAGTGTGCCAAAGACACAGAGAGAAGTACGTGCTTTCTTGGGCATTACATCATACTGCAGACAATGGATACCGAATTTTTCTTTGCTGGCCAAACCTTTGGTAGCATTGACCTATAAAGATACACCGAATCCCGTTCCGTGGTCTGAAGATTGTCAGAAAAGTTTTTCCGAATTGCGTAATGCATTGTGTTCGGCTCCTGTGTTGGGTACCCCCGACTACAGTAAGCCCTTTACACTGTATGTCCATGAGAGAGAGGGTTGTGCATTGTCAGTGCTGACACAGTCTTTTGGAGACAAGCAGCGCCCATGCGCATATTTTTCGTCAACTTTGGATCCGGTAGCTAAAGCATTGCCGAGTTGCTTGAGAGCCACAGTGGCAGCAGCTGTTTCTATTCGACAGTCTGCTGGGTTAGTGATGAATAATATGTTGATTGTTATGGTTCCACATGCAGTGGACACGTTGTTAAACAGGACCAAGACACAGCATTTAACTAGTGCTCGATTGTCAGGTTACGAGTTGACACTGTTAGCGAGTCATGTGCACATAAAGAGGTGCAATACGTTGAATCCAGCCACGTTATTGCCGATTTCAGTAGAGACAGATAATGTTGAACAACATGATTGTTTTCTTAGGACAGAAGAAGAAACGAAAGGGAGAGTAGATCTTAAAGATACTCCTCTTGTAAAGTGTGATGGTACCTTATGGGTGGATGGTTCATGCTTCAAGCTTCCGAATGGTGATACGACTGCAGCATATGCTGTCACAACTTTGCATACGATTGTTGAAGCTGCACGTATACCACATAATTCAGCTCAAGCAGCAGAGCTGATTGCACTTACGAGAGCGTGTGCGTTATCGAAAGGAATGAAAGTGACCATATATACCGACAGCCAGTATGCGTTTGGTGTGGCCCATAGTTTTGGACGATTGTGGAAAGAACGTGGGTTCCTGACTTCGCATGGAACTAAAATTCAGCATGGTCAGTTGGTGAATGAGCTTCTTGAGTCACTGACCTTGCCATTACAAGTTGCGATTGTGAAATGCAGTGCACACAAGAAGGTTACTGATGATGTTGGTCGTGGCAATGCATTTGCTGACGAAATCGCAAAAGAAACAGCAAAAGATGTGATGAATCGAATGTATGTTGCAGGCCCCGCAAGATGGGTTGGTGACGTTGGAATATGGGAAGATACGATAGAGGGTGTGAAGTCTCTTCAAGCTGAAGCTTCAGAGAAAGAGTTGAGTGTGTGGAAAGAAAGTACGGGTAGATTGGATGAAAATGGTTGTTGGGTTGACTTGTCAGAACATCAGCGATGTTTGTTACCCAATGCGTATGTGCTTGCAGTGGTGACAATGGCTCATGGAATGGCCCATATCAGTGTGAAAGGGATTTGTAAGTTGTTGGCTCCAGTATGGCAAAATGCTGGAATTCCTAAATGTGCAGAGAATGTGGTCAAGAATTGCATGGTGTGTCTGAAATACAAACCTGGTAGGGGAACCCCAACTCCAGCTGGTCATTTTGCGCATCCAACGTATCCGTTCGAGGTTTTGCAGCTAGATTTCATCCACATTGAAAGGTGC
Source organism: Pleurodeles waltl (assembly GCF_031143425.1). NCBI lineage: Eukaryota > Metazoa > Chordata > Amphibia > Caudata > Salamandridae > Pleurodeles > Pleurodeles waltl. Next base: position 982,604,841 of record NC_090449.1, read on the forward strand.
AACAATCTGAAATACGTACTTGTTGTTGTTTGCGCCTTTTCAAGATGGGTAGAAGCATATCCCTTAAAAGACAACACTGCTTTATCCACAGCTAAAGCCCTTGCCAAAGAATTCTTCCCTAGGTTTGGAATGCCGAGAATGGTCTGGAGTGATAATGGGAGTGAATTTGTGGGTCGAGTGATGAAAAAAGTATGTGAGGGGCTAGGTATCCAGCAAAAAGTCCACGCTGCAAATCACCCCAATCAGCTGGACTAGTAGAGTGCTATAATGGCACGCTAAAACTGAAGTTGGCAAAGATACAAGTGAGCTCTGGTCTTAAATGGCCTGACGCTCTGCCTTTAGCACTCTTATCAACAAGAATGACTGTGCATTCGCGAGTGGGACTTAGTCCCTATGAAATTGTGTTCGGCCGCCCGGCCAACATATGGGGAGTGCCAAGACCAACAAAATTCAGTGAGATCGAACACCCTGTACTGCTTGATTATTTGTATGAATTGACGGCTAAATTGCGTGTTCTACACCAACAGGTTCACGATACTCTGCCTCAGGTCTCTGAAGCTCCAGGACATCTTATCGATCCTGGATCATGGGTGCTGGTCAAGAACTTCCAGCGGACAAAGAATGACCAGCCCCGTTGGACCGGCCCCTACCTCGTCCTTCTCTCAACAAGATCAGCTGTTCGAATGGAAGGGAAAAATAACTGGATCCACGGCGTACACTGCAAGAAGGTCCCTTTTCCTCTACCGTACGACCGGTGGGTCCAGGAGGGGATCGCTGACTCTGAGACTGAGACTGTGCCTCGGTTTTTGCCATTTAGCGATGCACGTGTAAAAGGAACAATTTCTGAACTAGAAAGTGACAATAATTTGCAAGAAGTTGTGCCACCGTCAATTCGATTGAACACTACAGAGCCTGAACTCTTGTTCCAGAACCAGACAGTACCTGGAAAAAGCCGTTATAATTTGAGACCAAGAACTAAGGACAAATAATTTTTTTCCCGTTCCTTTGCTATTTTTTTTTAAAGTGCGGCTCTCTCTTCTGAGAAACTTTCTTATTTTTGTTTTATTCTTTTCGAACCGCCATCCGGGTTCAGCTGTAGGGTCGTGGTTGCCCAAGTCTTTGGAGTGCAGCTGAAGACGTTAGGTCGACAGTTCTAGTCGGTCTAAGGGAGTTGCCCTGGACTGACAGAAGCATTCCCTAGCATAGAACACCCTACCACCACGAGCAGCAATTAGAGAGGATGGAGTTTTTCAAGAATGAGAGACCTGCCAGACAGATGGACTTTAAAGCCAGAATGTGTATAATAATGACAAAGAAACGATTTTTGATATTATGTATTTTCATGTTGCTTAGTGTAATGACGTTTTTAATAGGATATGTTTTATTTTATTTTCAAGTGACATTTGCACCCATTACACAGCCCATACCTCCTTCTACTGTTTCCTCGCATTCTTTTCACCCCCTGCCTGAACACGAGTCTGCCAGAAGATTAGAATTTGTCAACAATTCATTCATTCAGCTTCTACACCAACACCAATTAGTAGTGAACACAACTAACTGTTGGGTGTGTGGTCTTATGCCTCATACTACTGATAAAGGTATCCCTTATCTGGTCCTACCTTTCGGCCATAATGGTTCTGTATGGGCATATAGAACGGTGTTCATATACGCGTATGAAGCCAACCCCCTACGTTCTGTGAAAGATAATCCTAAGAATAGTGCTCTAGCTAAGGGTATAGTAGATATGATTAGGGAAGATATTTCCTATGAGACTATCCCGAGAGATGAGACACTAGCATATATTGGATGGAACATAACAGGATATGGAGTTACTCTGAGTGAGAACCAGCGAGCAAAGAGATCCTCCCCGATTTGGATTGTACCCCATCAGGGTCACCTATGTCTGCAAGGTAATGGCAAGAATCCCAGAGCTCAGTTAGGGAAAAGTATCTGCACTGAAACATATGTTTTTGCGTCTCAGACTTCTCCTTCGTTCTTAGCAGCTAAGGGTACCTATTTCATCTGCCATAATAGAGCCTATACATGGTTGCCCCCTGACTTCTCAGGCATATGTTTTGTTTCGTTCCTGTTACCTCCCACCTACACGGCCGCGGCAGATTACCATAAGACAAGGATAGTTAGAGGTGTCATAAGTAAAGAAGACACTACAGGGCAAGAATTTGGAGATTTCGTTAAGGGTATTCTGCCGTTTTGGGGTCCTATGGTTAACAGCAGGAACATAAGGCAATTGACAAAGGTGGTTGTATCCACGGTAGTTGAAACCGCCGGTGCCCTTGGTAATTTGACTGCTGAGCTCCAGTCGGATCGCCTTATGACTCTTCAGAACAGAGTCGCATTAGACGTCATACTTGCAGACCGAGGTGGGGTATGTAAAGTGATCCCATCAAGTTGCTGTGTTTTCATCCCAGATAACGCTCCGACAGTCTACCAGGCCATTTCCAAACTGCATAAGATCTCAGAATCTATTCACGTGGATAAAGGAGATTGGTCATTGAAGGGGTGGTTCTGGGAGCTGATATCCGCCTGGGGATGGAAGACTCTGGTAGTCATTGGGATGATCTTAGCCATTCTTTTCCTGTCCTGTCTGTGTGTACAGTGTGCTCCTGCAATATGTGGCCTCTGTGCTACATCGTGTGTAAGGAAACCTGTATCAAGGGACGAGCTAAGTAATAGGATGATGCTACAGCAACATCTCAATGACTTTATGAATATAGACCTGGACTCAGATTAGCGTGAGTATAGGTTGTTGCCTATGTAAGGGCAAAAGGAGGGTCTGTGGTACTAAAAATTCTGGACCCGTGTTATAAACATCGTCGTATCACAACGATTTTGGTATCAGCAGACCGAGAATGATTAGAATAGTATGCACAAGCATTGTATTCATATTCGGGTAACGAAATCACCCGAATATCAGAGTTTCCGTCCTGAACCCTCGTGTTCCATTTAAACGACAGCCGTTTTATGATTGCCCTCACATAGGCCAATGTCTAATGCTGAAAACGAGTCTGAAGGACACGTACATCTTTGCTGACTCCTCTGTGACCTGGGCAAGCTGACTCCACTGCCTGAAGCCAAACCTGTTCGGCCAGTTTCTTTCCCAGTGGGCGAATGAGATTAGTATCAAGGCCCAACACATCATAAACCTTTCATCACACACAAACCATGCCTAATCTTACACACACCTGTCCCTGTTTCTTTCTTTATGACTTGCTTTACAAGGAGGAGGTGCCCGTTTATATTGGGGGTCCATCGATATCTGATGAAAGTACTGAGCCTTGCCGGGTAATTGATTGAGGGCTGGACAAACTGAAATATGGGCTTGTCATCATAACCCTGCTATTTCTTTGTAGTGAAAATATGTGAATGGTCAACTGTAAAATAAGGAATGTTTGCCTAAAGCATAATATTTTGTATAAAAGAGAAGGTTAGCTTTGCAAGGGCAGCAGTCTCCTGAGAATATACACTGTGTTGTACTTCTAGGATACCTGTTACTGGCTGCAGCCAATAAACAAGATCTTTGACTTCACCAAGAAGACTCTGTGTTTCTGTAGTCTGAAACAGGAAGGACTCGAAGTCTTAGGGTGTGTTCCCTGGCACCACTGGGTTCTGAAAAACCCAGTACTTCAGTTGGCAGCCATTTAGGGACTCGGCATCAACTGAGTCCCAAAAAAAAAAAAAAAAAAAAGTAAAGGGGCAGCTTACAAATACCACAACCTTGGTCCTGGAGTCACCCTGGGACGTCACCAGAGCAAAAAAGCATTTATGCAAAGTTACAGTGAAATTCACAAATATTCATGAATTTTGCAGTCAATTGAAAAACTGTAGCCCCGGGTGGGTCAGGTCCCGGGGGCATGCAGACTTTATTAATAAAAAATGGAGGGGGCACATAGGGCCCACCACCAAGGGCGTTTTTACGCCCCGGGTACTCCCACCTTCACGGGGCTAGATTAAAATAAACATATATATGAGAGGCTGTGCAGACCCCCCAGGGACCAGCACCTCCCTGGGGCTTTTTTTTCTTTTACAAAAGGAGAGAGGCCGCAGGAACCCGCTTCCTGGGGCTGTGTGAAGCCCCGGGGACAACAACCTGCCTGTGGCAAATAGTTCTGTAAAGTAATAATCATCCTAATTTCTTGCAGATGGTCAAGGCAAAGCAAGCATTTTGTTGTATTTCCAAAGTTTTCTTTAATCCGTGATGGAAGTGTTTGCACCCTTGTTGTTTTCAAGCATAATATCTCATGTAGTGACCATGATAAGTGGGTTCTTTCTTGACATGTGTTGCTGAGACCAGAGATTGGGTTCTCACTTTTAAAAACTACAAGTATGTAAGATAAACTCAAAACCCCTTCTGAGCACACTCCATATACATTAGTTGCAGGCACGTCTTCCCGTCAATGGACAGTTTACTGATAGGACCTCCTGAGCGCATTTTCCGCCAATTTTAGAGATGCGTTGTTGAATCACAGAAATATGATCACATCTCCACCAAACAAAGAGGCACTTCATGAGTGGCGTGCAGTAGTGGCTTGTGGCACGCAGAATGGGCGGGGTGGCACAGCACAGGGGAATAAAAATTAAATGAAAAATACATTAAAAAAACACTTACCTCCATGGCCGCTGCCTCACTGCTCCATGTGCTCCTCTGCTGCAGGCACAGGCTCCCAGCCTGCCCTGTGGCCAATCCTGATGCTGCTGAAAGCAGCGTCAGGACTGGCTGGGAGCACCCATCCAGGGTGCTCCCAGGCAGACTGGGAGACTATGCATGCTCTCTCCAGCACAACAACTGTGTTGCTGGGCTAGAGAGAGCCTACTGCAAATTGTGTTTGGCCGGCCAGAGAGAGCCGGCCAAACATACATGCGCTCTGAAAGGGAGTGCTGTGCACTTACCCTCAGTGCTCGTCACAGCCTGTGGCCCCACCTTTTTTTTACCAAAAAACTATAATAAACTGTGTTTATTATAGTTTTTTGGTAAAAGGTTTCAGCTGCCACTGCTGGTGGGAGGGGGGTGATGCTCCTCCGCCCTAATGGAGGAGCCATCCCTGGTGGCGTGGGGTTGTGTGGTTATAAGGGGTAGGTCACAGGGCCTGGCCACAGGCAGGGGCCTGTGGACAATTCCCATTGTGTACAGCCAAAGGCCATACATGGCATCAGATTGGTGGTTATAGGGCCCTGTGGCTAACTCCTGTCGTGCACGGCCAAAGGCAGTGCATTGCAGTGGTTGGATTAACGTAAACTAATTAAAATGACTTTATGTAAAAAAAAAAACATAGACATTTACTGAAAAAACAAAGGGTACAGGGATGTTATAGTTAGGAAATAGAATAAAAAAAAACATAGAAGTTCCCTCAAAAAGCCAAAGGTTTCAGGGATGTTATATTTAGGTTCTGGATTTACTTGCAAAAAACATAGAAATTCAGCAGTTATAGTTCTGGGTATCTCAGGTAACTGTAACATGTGCCCTGAGGTAGCTATAACTCACACCAAGGATGTTGAGCTGATGCAGAAACTCGAACATGGTTCCCCAGTTGCAAAATCTGCATCTCCGGACATATTGCCACATCCTCTCCCCTAAGTGGAACATATAATCAAGTGATCAATTGGATAAAAAAAAACATAAAGACAGCAAATTATTTAAAAGTGCTTTGTCGCTATTTGAGAACTTGGAAAATATGTCCTAATTTTAGTTTTTTAGAGCACTAACCATAATTCCTATGGGAAGAAGACCTTCTCATTTTTATAATTTCCAAAGGAAATGCTTTGGGTATTACAGTTTTTATTCTGTCGAGATGAGGTCAGGCGTGCCACACTTTTGTAAAAAATATAGAATGTTAGCAATATTGTTGATCATTAGAATACTGTGGGAAGGCAGATGTCAGGGGCACAGACTTGGATCATTTAGGGCAGGGAGGAGGGTGCAGAGGCAACAAGTTGACCACACTGGACAGGCTGGAGAGGCAGTGGCCGCACAAAGTACCATGGAATGAAGGGGAAAGGAGGCCAAGGCAATAAACCAACCTCACAGGACAGGCAAGAGAGGCTGTGGCAATATAACAGACCATTGAGGGCAGAAGGAAGAGGCAGGGACAGTACAACCATCCATGCCAACAGACCCGATTCAGGCAGGAGACTCCTGATGTTTTTGAAGCCCAAAAGGGCTTTATTTTATCTGGCTCCTGTCTAAAAGCACCTCTTTTTCAGTGTAAGTCAATGGGGAAAATCAATTCCCCCAGGTGCTTTTAAAAAAATCTCCCTCTTACCAAGTTCAGAATGTTAGCAAGTACAGTACATTGGATCACGGTGAGCAGGAGAAATGGGGTAGGGACATGGACTTGGTTAACAGAGGACACTAAAAAGAGGAGCAGGGGCACCAAACTGACCTTACACGGCAGACGTCAGGGAATGCAGCAAAACAACACACCAAACAGGGAAAGTGGGAGGGCAGTGCAGTACAGCAGACCATGGAAAGCAATAGGGAGGGGACAGGGCCATGCACATGGACAACAGAGAGCAGAGTGGAAAGACAGGAGGGACAGTTGCAGAAAAACGTACTATGGAGGGCAGGAGGGAGGGGGCGGGGCATGACAATGGCCCAGGCAAGGCAGGATATAGGGTCCTGCACATGGAAAACAGAGGGCAGGGGGCAAGGGGGCAGGAGCACAAAGCTGACCATGGAGGGCAAGTGGGTTTGGCACTGGAAGCCCAACACACCATGGAAGGCAACAATGAGACTATAATGGTATACCCACAGACAATGGAGGGAAGGTGGGAGGGTGTCAGGGGCAGCATGCTGACCTCACTCAGCAGGTGGGAGAGTCTGTGGCAGCACAGAAGACCATGCATGGCAAGCGGGAGGGTTAGTGGCAGCACAGCTGCCATGGTGGGCAAGAGGGAAGGGGCAGTGACATGGGCAAAGACCATGGGGGGAAAAGGGAAGTCTAGGGGCTGGACACAGGCAGGAGAGGGTAAGGAAAGGGGCTTCACAACATACCACACATGGCAGACAGGAGGAGCAGTTGCAGCACAAAAGACCATCGGGGTCAAGAGCGAGGGGATAGGGGCATGGAACATGGACAGGCAGAGTGGAGGTGACAGGGACAGGCGGCAGCCATCTGACCATGCTAAGCAGGTGGGAGTGTGTTGGCCTTGGCATCCTTGGCTTGGTCTCCTCTAACTTTTTGCCTCTGTTTCCTAGGTTGTTGATATATGCTGGACTCTGTTTTTGCTGTTTTTGTTACTTTGGGCACTTTACCACTGCTGTCCAGTGCTAAAGTGCAAGTAAAATGCTCACATGTAAAATGTATGTGTAATTGACTTTCCATGATTGGCATATTTGGTTTACTAATAAATCCCTAGTACAGTGCACTAGAGGTGCCCAGGTCCTGTAAATCAAATGCTACTAGTGGGCCTGCAGCACTGGTTGTGCCACCCACATTAGTAGCCCTGTAAACATCGCTCAGACCTGCCACTGCAGTGTCTGTGTGGGCAGTTTTAACCTACCAATTTGACTTGGCAAGTGTACCTATTTGCCAGGCCCAAACCTGCCCTTTTTATACATGTGAGGAACCCCTAAGGTAGGCCCTAGGTAGCCCTATGGGCAGGGTTCAGTGTATGTAAAAGGTGGTACATGTACTTGTTTTACATGCCTTAACAGTGAAATACTGTCAAATTAGTTTTTCACTTTTGCAAGGCCTATTTCTCTTAAAGGTTAACATGGTGGCTGCCTTTAAATATTATGTAAGTGCAGATTCCCTTTGGGAGCAGATAGATATATGAGGTTAGGGTCTCTGAGCTCACAATTTAAAAATACATCTTTTAGTGAAGTTGATTTTTAGATTGTGTGTTTAAAAATGCCACTTTTAGAAAGTAGGCATTTTCTTGCTTAAACCATTCTGTGACTCTGCCTGTTTGTGGATTCCCTGTCTGGGTCAGTTTGACAGTTGGCCTGTTTGCACCTCTCTCTAGACAGTGACACAAAGGGAGGCGGGGTGTAGCCTGCATATCCTGATAAGCCATCTGTGCTGGGAGGGAGGGAATGAGTGGTTACTTACACCCGAAAGGGCTGTGTCTGCCCTTACACAATGCAGTCTCCAACCCCCTGGTATGTGTCTAGGGCCTGGCCAGGGCAAGGCAGGATCTTAAAAACAATACAGCCTTCTCTTTGAAGTAGGCCTATCTCAAGGCAGAAAGGGCTATAAGTAGGGCACCCAAAACCCCTGAAAATCAGATCACTTCTGGAATCACGAGGAAGTGCTGCCCTTGCCTGTGACTGTGCTTTGTTGGCCTATCTTGCAATTGCTGCTTCTGCCTGTGAAAGGGGACAAAGACTGGACTTCGTTGTGCATTCCTGCTTGAGATGAATCTCCAAGGGCTTGAACTGAGCTTGCCTCTTGTTGTTGAAGTCTCAGGGCCATCAAAGTCTCCCCCTGTCAGCACTTGGACTCTCTGCTCAGACTCCTGCCCTACCATTTGGTGCCCTATCCAGTCCCTGGGCCCTTGACAGGTGAGGCTGGCAGCTAAGAACTGAAAATCCACACAAAGACCGCTGTGCGGGGAAATGTTTGAAGCACCACCCACCTCACGGATGATAAACGATGTGCCGCCTGCCTCGCGGCTAAACTCAATTCTCCACCTGCATCGCAGCTGGAAGATCGATGCAACAGGGCTGGAGAAACAACACAACACCCGCAGCGGCTGTTGTTAACAATATAAGATCCCACACAGCACAGTTTCTTGACATCGTGCAACCAGATTTCAATGCAACATCGCTGGGGGCGTGGAAAATCAACGTAAAGCCTGCCCGGACCCAAGCTGCCCGTCCAGATCAATGCATCGCTCTCTTGCGGGAGTGAAGAAACTACCCATGCCGACCCACAGAAGGAGGAATGACTCACGTTCTTGCTTGCGGGTGAGAAATCGACACCTCACTGGCCTTTTTTGACGCACGCTCGCCTGTGCATCTTTATTTTTACTCTACCTAGGTACTTTTGTGAAATAACAGCGTTCTCACTGTTTTTTAAAGATTAAGGCCCTCATTACAACCCTGGTGGTCGGTGATAAAGTGGCAGTAATACCGCCAACAGGCCAGCGGTAACAAAAATGGAATTATGACCACGGTGGAAACCACTCAGACAGACAGACGCTTTAACACACTGACCACCATGGCGGTAGCAACAAGTACCACGGCAGTAACCGCCAACGGCCAGGCGGAAGACAATGTACCGCCCACAGTATTACAACAGGCCTAACCACCACCTTTTCCGGGGCGGTATCAATGACATCAATAGCATGGCGGAAACAGAACACAGAATTCAAAGTACTCACCTCTGGAGACTCTGGGAACAACCACGATGCCATGGAGCCCGAGTTGCACATATTTCCCATGCTCATCTACCTTTTCCTGCATTACGAACACCAACGCCGGCGAAGACGACCATGGTGAGTACTGCCGCCAAGCACACAAGAGATTGGGGAGGAAAAAGAGAGTGACACACACACGCAACACGGAACACCCCCGACCCCAACACCATACACACTACCAGATGTAGTAATATTACATATCCACCCCGTACCCCTCAGGAATAATGCAAGGACAAAATGATTGGAAGAAAGTTAGTGAAATACGATTATAGAACATGAATAAGTGCATTAAATTACAAATGCATATACAAATTTACAAATGGAGGGACACTGCCCAGTCCTCAATGTCCATGGGCCACAGGGCCACAACACATAGGCATAGGCCCCACTTCACTCCTGCAACAACACGGAGAGAACACTGCAGGGGCATCAGGTTGAAAATACACAGGCACCTCAGGGGGACAGGGAATGGGGGGCATCTCAGGTGGAAGATGATACAACACCACTGGTCCTGGAGGGGGCAAAATGCCCTCTGTGCTGTCCTGGGGAATGCAAGGCCACAGTCTCTCAAGTGGGTGGCTTGCCCACTGCTTGGTCCTGGGGTGTACAAGGCCACAGTCTCTCAAGTGGGTGGTTTGCCCACTGTTTCGGTCCTGGGGAGTGCAAAGCCACAGTCTCTCTAGTGGGTAGTGCACCCACTGCTTGGTCCTGGGGAGTGCAAATCCACAGCCTCTAGTGGATGGCTTCTCCACTTGTTCTGGAGGGGGCCTTGTGCCCAGTGTGCTTCATCCTGGGAAGGATGGGGTGAGTGGATGGCTTCTTCCACTGGTTCTGGAGGGGGCCTTGTGCCCAGTGTGCTTCATCCTGGGAAGGATAGGGTGAGTGGATGGCTTCTTCCACTAGTTCTGGAGAGGGCCTTGTGCCCTATGATGCAGATCTTGGGGAGTGCAAGGTCACAGTCTCTCACCTGGGTGTCAGACCAACTGGATTTGTATGGGCCAGGACGCACAACAGCTCATGGAGGCAGGACTATACACTGTCTGTCGACAGTGACGGCTGCTCAGTGGTGGCAGTGGCGGTGCTGGTGTCAGTGCTGGCAGTGGTGTGGGGAGGATCCAGCCCATCCCCTTCAGCCTCAGATGGCTGCCCACTGGGGCTGCTGCTGGTGGCAGTGGTGCTGGCAGTGGTGCTGCTAGCAGTGCTGGTGGCGGTGCTGGTGTTGGTGCTAGCAGTGTTGGGGGAGGCTCGAGCCCATTCCCTGCAGCCTCGGACGGCTGCGGACTGGAGCTGCTGCTGCTGGCAGTGGTGCTGGCAGTGGTGCTGGTGGCGGTGCTGGTGTCAGTGCAGGCAGTGGTGGGGGGAGGCTCCAGCCCATCCCCTGCAGCCTCGGATGGCTGCCCACTGGGGCTGCTGCTGCTGGCAGTGGTGCTGGTGGCGGTGCTGGCAGTGGTTGGGGGAGGCTCCAGCCCATCCCCTGCAGTCTCGGACGGCTGCCCACTGGGGCTGCTGCTGCTGGCAGTGGTGCTGGTGGCAGTGATGGTGGCAGGGCTGGTGGTGGTGCTGGCAGTGGTGGGGGGAGGCTCCAGCCCATCCCCTGCATCCTCGGACGGCTGCCCACTGGGGCTGCTGCTGCTGGCAGTGGTGCTGGTGGAGGTGCTGGTGGCGATGCTAGCAGTGATTGGGGGAGGCTCCAGCCCTTCCCTTGCAGCCTCAGATGACTGAACCACCATGGATGGTGGTGGGGGCTCCGAATGAGTCCCAGCACCAGGCCTCCTGTCCTTCCTGCCTGCTGGTGCAGGCCCCTTGCCCTTCTTGTCAGCAGCCGGGGATTGCACTTGCCCTTCACACCTGCAGCTGGTGGTGCCTCCTTGCCCTTCACACCTGCAGTGGTGGTGCCTCCTTGCCCTTCACACGGCAGCTGGTTGTGCCTCCTTACCCTTCACACTTGCAGCTGGTGGTGCCTCCTTGCCCTTCCTTGATGCACCTGGTGCAGGCACCCTGTCAGTGTTGCTGCCTGGTGCCCGGGATCCTCTCCCACCTGCAGTAGCTGTCGACACTACAGTGCCCCTGGACCGGGTGGCTAAGGTGCTTGCCTGGGTTTCCTTCACCCTGGCCTGACGTGAAGGACGATGGGAGGAGAAGGAGGGAAGAGGTCAATGGTGGAGAGGAAAAGCTTCTTAGGGACATTGGAGCAGGAAGAGGGTGAAGGTTTGGGAGTGGAGGAAGAGGAAGTGGTTGTAGGAGGTGTCTGTCTGCTGTGTTTGGGTGCAGGTGCATGGGCTGGATGCTGTTGTGAGGTGGATGGCTGTTGGGTGTCTAAGTACTTGCGTTTGTGTACCTTGGGAGGAGGGGGCACAGACACAGTGGTAGAGGACACGGGGACGTGTGCATGGAAGTGGGGGTGGTGACTGCCATTAGGGGCATGTAGTGATAGGCGTGGTGGGGGTAGTGGATGGGGATGTAGTGCATGCAGGTGTGAGTGTAGATGCTACTGGGAGGGAGGTGGACAAGGAGGAGGAGGGGGACACAGTGGAGCCAGTGGATGTTGGTATGTCTGCATCTGGATGGAGTTTTGTGTGAGTGCCTGTGGGATGATGTGTGGTGCTTGTGTTTGCCTGAACCACTCCTGTGTGCATGCTGGTCAGCCTGTGTTCTTGGGCTTGGGATAGGTTAGGGTTGAGGGGAATGGGATTGGGCAGAGTGGATTTGAGGGGGGAGGCTAGAAACAGGGACAATGGCTGCCATCAGGGAGGAGGCCAGAGCCAGTATTGATCTCTGTTGGGCCGCCATGCCAGAGTGAATGCCCTCCAGGAATGCATTTGTTTGTTGCAAATGGGCTGCCAGCCCTCGGATGGCATTCACAATGGTTGACTGCCCAACAGAGATGGATCGCAGGTAGTCAATAGCCTCCTCACTCAGGGCAGCAGGGCTAACTGGGGCAGGGCCTGAGGTTTCTTGGGCAAAGGAGATGCCCACCCTCCTGAGTGAGTGGGCAGAGAAACAGGCTGTGCGGCTGCTGGGAGGGCAGTGCTGGTACGGGGCGGGGGTGGAGGCTGTAGTAGGGGTGGGCACAGAGGTGTCCGCCACCACCAGGGAGCTTCCATCGGAGGAGGTATCACTGTCAGAACGGTCCCCTCCAGTCTCCGCCGTGGTGCTCCCCTCGCCCTCCGTCCCACTGGTGTCCTCACTGTCAGTGGATTTGGCCTCCTGGGCCCTGTGGAATGCAGCTCTCCACGTCGCCGGTGCCTCTGCTATTCCGCCAGATGATGCTAATGCACATAAGGACAGGGTGGCAAAACGGGGACTAGACAAAGTATACCCTTGGTCAATGGCGGAAACAACACCACCGTTGGCGTACACAACACACTCACACACAGGGAACAGCCCTATGCACTAGGCAATGCACTGCCAGTCACAATGCTAGTCACCAGACCATGGACAGGGATACCAAACGCCAATTGCAGCATACCTGAGACCCACAGACCCCTGCCCAGTAGTGGAGGCCTACTAGCTTGTTTGGAGGAGGTTGACATCAGACCCTGCCCAACATGGGCCCTACCCTGCACTGGCTGGCCTGGCCTAGGGGCACCCACAGGCCCACATCCCCCACCCGGATACCACCCCACCACACGCAAATAGTATATTGGGGCACTGTACTCATCCCCTTGTGGCTGCTGTGATGCCCCCAAGTGCCCATCCAGCTCCGGATAGGCCACCACCAGTATGCGGGCCATCAGGACGGTCAGGGTTCGATGTGCACCCCTTTCTCATTGGGAGGTCATCCCCAGCTGGGCCTTCGCCATCTTCTTTGCCCAGCGTCTCAGGTCCTCCCACCATTTGCGACAGTGGGTGCTCCACCTGCCGTAGACCCCCAGGGTCCGCACGTCCTTGGCGATGGCATGCCATATATGCTTTTTTTGATGGCCGCTGACCTGCAGAGAAATACACATAGGAAAAGGTATCAGTCAGACCGTCCTGCCTGTTACACTCATGGCCCACCATAGCCCTCACATCCCCTTAAGCTCAGACATTGCCCACCATACATACAGCATGCTGCCCAGGGCCCTTACCGCAACCCCCCCACACGAGGCCCTCACACACAGCACCCCATGCATTCATGCCCCATTCATCGTGCTCACAGTGTACTCACCTGTTGGTCTGGAGGCCCATACAACATTTGGTACTGGGGTAGGACCCCATCCACCAGTCTCTCCAACTCGACAGTGGTGAAGGCAGGGGCCCTTTCCCCAGTGTGATGAGCCATGGTCGGTTCCAGACAAATGTCACAGTAGCACTTGCAGTGTAGGTAACAGATAGAAAATGGCAGTCACGTCCGCGGCGGTGCGTACCGTCACCACGGCATACATCACCATTGCCCACTGTAGCCCATAGAGCCAAATGGGATCCAATGAGAATTTGCACAGCGGTTTTCGACCGCCTCCCGGACCAACGCACAATGTCAGCGGAATTACCCAATTTACACATGTCCCTCCATACAGGACAGGCGGACGCCATTTCAGGGGGGGCAGACAATGGCACCTAACTGCGTCACAGTACAAATAGGCACCATTTGGGCCTATACAACAGTATTATGTTACAGTCACAACATGCAATGCAGTGTAGTGTTTGGAAATATAGAATACTAACCAGCTACTCACTGTTTGCCCCCTAGATTGCAACCGCTGCGGATGAATAGGAGATGGAGACATCCCCTCATGTACATGCCCCTGGTGGACTTGGCAACAATGGAGGACAGGCACATTATCCTCACCTATAGACTGGACAGGGCCACAATCACAGAGCTGTGTGCCCAGTTGGAACCTGACCTGATATCTGCTATCCGTCAGCCCACCGGCATCCCCCCTCTTGTGCAAGTCCTATCTGTGCTCTATTTCCTGGCAACTGGCTCCTTTCACGTGACAGTGGGCTTGGCAGCAGGAATGTCTCAGCCAGTGTTCTCAATAGGGCTGACCAGAGTATTGTCTGCCCTGATTAAACACATGCGCAGCTACATTGTTTTCCCCCAGGTGGAGGATTTGGCCACAGTGAAAGCTGATTTCTATGCTATGGGACATATCCCCAACATTATTGGGGCTATTGATGGTACACATATTGCATTTGTCCCCCCCCCCCAGTGAAATGAACAGGTGTTCAGAAATCGAAAGAACTTTCACTCCATGAATGTGCAGATAGTGTGCCTGGCGGACCAATACATCTCCCATGTCAATGCAAGGTATCCTGGGTCTGTGCATGACGCCTTTATCCTGAGGAATAGCAGCATCCTATATGTGATGGCTCAACTCCATAGGCACCGGGTGTGGCTAATAGGTGAGCCCTGGTTCCCACCCTGGGGTTGTTGGGTGTATGAGTATGATGTGAGCCATAAGGGTTAGTGTATGTCTAACAGTTGTCCCTCGATATTTGCAGGTGACTCTGGTTACCCCAATCTCTCATGGCTACTGACCCCTGTGAAGAATCCCAGGACAAGGGCAGAGGAACGTTACAATGAGGCACATGGGCGAACAAGAAGAATAATGGAAAGGACATTCGGCCTTCTGAAGGCCAGGTTTCGTTGCCTACACCTAAAAGGTGGATCCCTATACTACTCACCCAAGAAGGTGTGCCAGATCATCGTGGCATGCTGTATGTTGCACAACCTTGCCTTACATCGCCAGGTGCCTTTTCTGCAGGAGGATGAGGCTGGAGATGGGCGTGTGGCAAGAGTGGATCCTGTGGACAGTGAAGATGAGGAGGCAGAGGATGAGGACAACAGAAGTGCTATAATAAGACAGTACTTCCAATGACACACAGGTAATACACTGTAATTACACTTTACATTGACAGTTTTGTATTTGACATTGTCACTGGCAGGCTGATTTTCCCACCTCTATGGCCACTTACTGTACCCTTTGACATTACTCTTTTCAGATATTTGTACCCCACTATCGCTCCTGGTGTGTTGACTGCAGCCAACTACAGGTCATTCCTATGTATACATTACTGTACAGTTATACTGCAGTGTTTAAAGCTTGTTAAATGAATAGATGGTTAAATGATTTGACAGATTCCATATTTGTATTTATTCAAATGGTGTTTATTTTAGTGCTAATGATTAGAGAGGGATGTGCAATGGGCTGGGGTGATGATGGATGAAAGTCCAGGATAGAGTCCAGTCTATTTGTATCACAGGTGCATTGTCCAAGGGGGCATAGGAAGGGGAGCAATGGCAGTTCAAGGTGGACAGGGTGACAGAGTGGGACACAATGGTGACATTCAGGAGAATCTTATTTCCTGGCGGGGGTCTTGGCAATGTTCTCTGGATTCTGCCTGGATCGCAGGGACCGTTTGTGGGGTGATTCTCCTTCTGCAGGGGGTGGGGTGCTGGTGGCCTGTTGTTCCTGTGGCGGGGCCTCCTGTCCACTAGCGGCAGTGGAGGTGGAAGGCTGTTCATCGGTTTGGCTAGTGTCAAGGACCCGGTGGTGTGCCACTGCCTCCCTCATGGTGTTGGCCATGTCTATCAGGACCCCTGCAATGGAGACCAGGGTGGTGTTAATGGACTTCAGGTCCTCCCTTATCCCCAGGTACTGTCCCTTCTGGAGCCGCTGGGTCTTCTGCAAGTTGTCCAGTATCTGGCCCATCGTCTCCTAGGAATGGTGGTATGCTCCCAGGAAGTTGGTGAGTGCCTTCTGGAGAGCTGGTTCCCTGGGCCTGTCCTCCCCCTGTCACACAGCAGTCCTCCTAGCTTCCCTGTTGTTCAGTGCCTCTGTCCCCGGAACCCTGTGCCCACCGCCACTGACCCCAGGTCCCTGATCATCCTGTGTTTGTGGGGTGGCCTAAGGTCCCTCTAGTGGTGGACACACTGCTGTTTGACATGTCCTGGGGACAGAGGTATGGGCCCACTGGGTGGGTGCTGTGGTGGTATTTCCTGAGGGGGGAGGCCCTGTGGTGGTATGGGACTGTGCCTGGGTTACCGACTCTCCGGAGATCCCTGATGGGCCAGGTTGGTCATCCAGATCCAGGCATCCAGAGCTTCTGTCATCACTGTGGGCCTCTTCTGGGGGTGGACTGGAAGTTGCTGGCACCTCCTCTCTGGTGACGCTGGGTGGGGGACCTTTGGGGATGTAAATGCAGTGTTATTGTTTCTGTGTGTGTGTCATCTTGTGCATGGGTGTGTTGCCCTGTATGGTTGTTATTGCCCTGGCAGCTTTGCCTTGTGTGAGTAGTGATTTTGTGGGCTAGGTGATTCTCTCCAGTGTGCATGCAGTGGTGATAGGTGTCCATGCATGTCTGCGAGTGGTGTCCATGCACTGGTGTTGCATGCAGGGCTTGGTATTGGGATGAGTGGGTTGTGATGGTGGGGTATGTGGGAGGTGGTGAAGTGATGGGATTGAAGGTAAGGGTGGGGGGTTGTGATGGCATGCAGGTGGGGGGCTGATAGTAAAAGAGTTGTGACTTACCAGAGTCCAGTCCTCCTCCTACTCCTGCCAGGCCCTCAGGATGCATGATTTCCAAGATTTGCTCCGTCCATGTTGTTAGTTGTGGGGGAGAAGGTGAGGGTCCACTGCCAGTTCTCTGAACTGCTATTTGGTGTCTTGCTGCTGTGGAATGTACCTTCCCCCGTAGGTCGTGCCACCTCTTCCTGATGTCATTCCTTGTTCTTGGGTGCTGTCCCACGGTGTTGACCCTGTCCACGGTTCTCCGCAATGGCTTCCTAGCAATGGACATCTGCTGCACCTGTGATCTGAATAGCTGTGGCTCTACCCGGATGATTGCCTCCACCATGACTCTTAGCTCCTCCTCAGAGAACCTGGGGTGTTGTTGTGGTGCCATGGGTGTATTGTGAGTGGTGTGGGTGAGGGTGAGTGGGGTGCTGTGTTGGGGTGTATCATGTTGGGTGCGTGGATGGTGTATAGGTGATGGTAGTGTGTGTCTGTGGTCTTGTCTGTGGTTTTGCTATCTCTCTTGTGGCACTTGTTTGTAATGGTAAAGGGTTGTGGGTAATGCGGGTGTGTTTTATAGTGGTGTGTGGGTGTGGTGTGTGTATGTGTGTCAGGTGTGTGTAGTTTGAATTGTCCAATGTGGTGCAGTTTTGTTAGGTTGTGTGTGTTTTGAGCGCAGCGGTATGTACTGCCAATGGTTTAGGCCCATTGAATGGGTTGGTATTGACATTGTGGGTCCCAAGACAGCCATGGGCAACAGGTTCATCCTGGTCTTGGTGGACCATGCCACGCGGTACCCAGAAGCCATTCCTCTGAGATCAATCACTTCCCCTGTGGTGGGTCGTGCATTGATGGGAGTTTTTACCCACATGGGGTTTCCCAAGGAAGTGGTATCTGATAGGGGTATCAACTTCATATCTACATACGTGAAGTCTCTGTAGCAGGAGTGTGAGGTAACGTATAAGTTCACCAGTCCTTACCACCTCCAAAGCAATGGTCTGGTTGAAAGATTCAACCGCACCTTGAAAGGCATGATCATGGGCCTGTCAGAGCCCTTGAGGCAGAAGTGTGACATCCTCTTCTCATACCTTATGTTCGCCTAAAGGGAGGCGCCTCAAAAAGGGCTTGGATTTAGTCCTTTTTGTTATTGAATGGCCACCCTGTTAGGGGGCCTTTGAGTCTGGTGAAGGAGGGCTTAGAGAAAGCCCCTAGTAAACCTCTCCCGAATGTATTTAGCTAAATGCTTGCCTTTAGAAACCAGACTGCCCACTTCAGAGCTCTTGCCCAAAAGAACCAGGAAGCAAGCCAGGCAGACATGAAATGGTGGTATGACCAGAATGTAGAATGCCCCTCTGGTCGAGTTTCCCCCGGGCATAAAGTGTGGGTAATGGTGCAAGTGGAGCCCAGGGCGCTCCAGGACAACAAGTGGACTGGGCCATTTGAGGTAGTGGAGTGTGAGAGCGAGGTCACCTACCTGGTGGACTTGCGGACTCCCAGGAACCCCTTAAGGGTCCTGCATGTAAACCATCTCAAACAACACTTTCAGCGATCTGAATTGTCCATGCTCCTAGCAATAAATGATGGGGTGGAGGAAGAGAGTGAGCCTTTTCCTGACCTCCTGTCTGCTGGAGAGAAAAATGGGTCTGTGAAGGGAGTGAACCTCTCCCTGACCTCAGAACAACAGAGGGACTGTCGCCAGGTATTGGGTCAGTTTGCCTCACGGTTCTCCCTGATCCCAGGGGTCACACACTTGTGTACACATGATGTGGACACTGGGTACAGTCCACCCATTAAACAGAAGGTTTACAGGGTGACTGATAAGGTCAGGGCTAGCATCAAAGATAAGGTGTCTAAGAGATTAGCCCTAGGGGGGATTGAGTTTTCAGCAGTCCTTGGGCCAGCCCTGTGGTTTTGGTCCCAAAGGCTGCTGCTCATGGGGCCACCCCAGAACTACGGTTCTGTGTGGACTACTGGGGTCTCAATGTGGTCACTAAACCTGACGCGCACCCCATCCCCAGAGCTGATGAGCTCATAGATCGGTTGAGAGCTGCCAAATACCTTAGCACGTTTTATTTGACGTCTGGGTATTGGCAGATTGCCTTAACTGAGGGACCAAGGAGAAGTCAGCATTTTCTACCCCAGATGGACACTTCCAGTTTAAAGTGATGCCATTTATGATGACATATGCCCCAGCCGCATTCCAGAAGTTGGTCAACCAGGTGTTGACTGGGCTGGATGACTTCAGTGCAGCATACCTGGATGACATTGCAGTGTTCAGTTCCACTTGGGAGGAAAACTTACAGCACTTCTGCAGAGTGTTGAAGGCCCTGCAAAAGGCAGGCCTCACTATTAAGGCAAACAAGTGCCAAATAGGGCAGGGCTCAGTGTTGTATTTTGCACACCAGGTAGGGAGTGGCCAGATGGCACCCCTACAGTAAACAATTTACACCATTCTGGCTTGGGAGCCTCCCAAAGACCCAGACTGAGGTGAGGGCCTTTTTAGGCCTCGCCGGCTGTTACATGAGGTTTGTCAAGGGATATGGCACCATTGTTGCCCCCTTGAATGAGTTGACTTCCAAGGAGCATCCAAAGAAGGTGATCTGGACAGAGGCTTTTAATCCTTGAAGGTTGCCATGTGCACAGCACCTGTGCTGAAGGCACCTGACTACTCCAAGGAGTTTGTTGTACAAGCAGACGCCTCAGAGCATGGTATAGGAGCAGTGCTCTCACAGCTTAATGAAGAGGACCTAGATTAAACTGTAGCGTTCATTAGCAGGAGGTTACTTCCCAGGCAACATAGGTGGATTGCAATAAAGCGTTAAGCTTTTGCTGTGGTCTGGGCGCTGAAGAAGCTAAGACTCTACTTGTTTGGGACTCACTTCTGGGTTCAGACCGACCACAGGCCCCTCAGATGGTTAATGCAGATGAGTGGTGAGAATCCAAAACTGTTGAGATGGTCCATTTCCCTCCAGGAGATGGACTTTACGGTGGATCACTGCCCTGGTACAGAACGCGCCAATGCTGATGGTCTGTCCAGATTCTTCAGCCTTAGTGATGAGAAGTCCCATGAGGTTAGGTAGTTGTTCCCCACTTTCAGCTTGTGGGGGGCACATGTTAGACTTGGCATCCTTGGCGTAGTCTCCCCTAACTTTTTGCATCTGTTTCTCAGGTTGTTGATGTATGCTGGACTCTGTTTTTGCTGTTTTTGTTACTCTGGGCACTTTACCACTGCTATCCAGTGCTAAAGTGCAAGTGCTCACATGTAAAATGTATGTGCAATTGACTTTCCATATTGGCATATTTGGTTTACTAATAAATCCCTAGTACAGTGCAATAGAGGTGCCTGGGCCTGTAAATGAAATGCTGCTAGTGGGCCTGCAGCACTAGTTGTGCCCCCCACATTAGTAGACATGTAAACAAGGTTCAGACCTGCCACTGCAGTGTCTGTGTGGGCAGTTTTAAACTGCCAATTTGACTTGGCAACTGTACCCATTTGCCAGGCCTAAATCTGCCCTTTTTATACATGTAGGGCACCCCTACAGTAGGCCCTAGGTAGCCCCATGGGCAGGGTGCAGTGTATGTAAAAGGTGGAACATCAGTACTTATGTGTTTTACATGTCCTAATAGTGAAATACTGCCAAGTTTGGTTTTCGCTTTTGCAAGGTCTATCTTTCTCATAGGGTAACGTGTGGACTGCCTTCAAATATTAATAAAGTGCAGATTTCCTTTGGGAGCAGATAGAAATTTGGAGTTTAGTGTCTCTGAGCTCACAATTTAAAAACACATCTTCTAGTGAAGTTGGTTTTTAGATTGTGCGTTTGAAAATGCCACTTTTAGAAAGTAGGCATTTTCTCACTTAAACCATTCTGTGACTCTGCCTGTTTGTGAATTCCCTGTATGGGTCAGTTTGAGAGTTGGGCTGTTTGTACCTCTCTCTAGACAGTGACACAAAGGGAGCTAGGGTGTAGCCTGCATATCCTGATGAGCCATCTGTGCTGGGAGGGAGGCAGGATCTTGAAAACAACAGAGACTTCTCTTTGAAGTAGGCCTACTTCAAAGGCAGAAAGGGGTATAAGAAGGGCACACAAATCCCCTGAAAATCAGATCACTTCTGGAAACAAAAGGAATCTCTGCAAAGAAGAAGAGCTGGCGAGCTGAGTGAAGTGCTGCCCCTGCCTGTGACTGTGCTTTGTTGGGCTATCCTGCAGTTGCTGCTTCTGCCGGTAAAAGGGGACAAAGATTGGACTTTGTTGTGCATTCCTGCTTGAGAAGAACTTCCAAGGGATTGAACTGAGCTTACCTTCTGTTGTTGAAGTCTCAGGGCCATCAAAGACTTCCCCTGCCAGCACCTGGACTCACTGCTGAGAATCCTGCCCTGCCAAGTGGTGCCGTATCCAGTCCCTGGGCCCTTGAGAGGTGAAGCTGGCAGCTAAGAACTGAAAATCTACGCAAAGACCCCCGTGTGGGAAACTGTCTATGCACCACTCGCCTTGCGGCTGATAAACGATGCGCCGCCGGTCTTGCAGCTAAAATCGACACCCCACCTGTATCCCAGCTGGAAGATCGATGCAACGCAGCTTAGGAAACAACACGCAACACCCTCAGTGGCTGCTGTTAATGACGCAAGCCCCCACGCAGCGCGGTTTCTTGACATTGCGTGACGGGATTTCAACGCAACATCGCTGGGCATGGAAAATCACCCAAAGCCTGTCCGGACCCGACGTGCCTGCCAGGATCGACGCATTACTCTCATGTGGGAGAGAAGAAATGACGCACGTCGACCCGACTGAAGGAGGAACGACACACGTTCTCACTTGCAGGTGATTAATCAATGCCTCATTGGGCTTTTTTGACACCCACTTGCCCATGCGGCTATATTTTGATGCTACCCAGGTACTTTTGTGAAATAACACATTTTTCACTGTTTTCTAAGGATTAAGACTGTTACTCTTTTTAAAATTAATTACTTGACTTGTGTGTGTTGGATTTTTGTCGTTTTGGTCTTCTTGTATTTAGATAAGTATTGTCTATTTTTCTAAAACAGTGTTGTTTCATTTTGTAGTGTTTTCGCTAAGTTACTGTGTGTGTTGGTACAAATACTTCACACATTGCTTCTGAAGTTAAGCCTGCCTGCTCGTGCCAAGCCACGAAAGGGGTGAGCGGGGGTTAACTGAGTGTGATTCTCCTTAAACCTTGACTAGAGTGAGGGTTCTTGCTTGGACAGGGGGTAAGCTAACTGCCAACAAAGTCCCTATTTCTAACAGAAGGGCAGTCACATCTCAAAAGAACACTCAGAGTAGATAGAAGGGGCAGTGGCAGGCCCATAGAACATATTGGGCACAAAGAGCGAGCAGGGAGGGCAAGGGGGAGGAGGGAGGGAGATGCACGCTAAGCACAGAGGCTAATCAGGAGGACAATGATGGGGCATAGAATTGGGCAACAGAGGGCAGAAGAAGAGAGCAGGGACATCAAGCTAAACGGAGGGCATTGACAGCAAATCAGATCATGCAGGGCAGGAGTGGGGAGCTGATGCATGGCTTCGGACAACAGAGGGTAGGGAGGAGGTGGTTGGGGCAGCAAGCTCACTGTTCAGGACAGACGGTAAGGGAAGTGGCAGAACAACGGCCACACAGGGCTGAATTGAGGGAGTAAGGCGGTTGCGACTAGGTAGTTATAGTTAGGACCTAGTTTATATATAAAACAGTGTATTTGCTTTCCTAAATCTTTGGTGCCGCTTGAAGAGTCTTCCCAAAATTTTCAAAGAAAATTCGACAGTCACGTGAGCTGCTGTCTGGAAGGTTTCGAAGTGATCTATGAAGCGCGAGCCGAGATAAAGGGGGTGAAATTTAGAGCGTATCCAGTGTTAATTCCAATAGGAAAAATTGAACGCGATAGTGCAAAAACCACTGGATGGATTTACAACAAATTTGGCCCTTTTTGTTCTTTGGTTTAAATCCGTTCAGTAGTTTTTGAGAAATGTAAGGAAATCCAATATATATATATATACATGGATATATATATATATATATATATATATATATATATATATGTATATATATATATATATATATATATATATAGATAGATATACACACACACACACACACACATACATATTGTTTTCAGTAAATCACTTGTTAATTTAGGTAAAGTTCCAAAAACTGCCATAATTGTAATTGTATGTTAACGTTCCTAAAACAATTAGGCGGTTTTGGTTTGTTGATTAAAATAAAATCAGAAATTCTAGAATTCTAGGGATTGAGTTCAGGGGGCTAAACGTATGCCTAACACAGCACCACGTTTTACTAAATGTTTTTTTTGTTTTTTTTTATTCATTGGAGAATGAGTATATAGTCTCGTTATTTGTGTATTTGTCCTATACGTGATTGTTGCCTGTTAATTGATAGTAGTCTCCGCACCACTGAAGCGGACCCTATTCCAGTGTAGCCTAAGACCTAGTTAGAGGACAACACAGTGCTTGCACACAAGAATACAACTTGCAAAATAAATACGAAATTAAATGATATAACCTTGAGTCTCGTGATTGTTGCCTGTTAATTGATAGTAGTCTTGTGTTCTTTAAATGTGTATGTTCCTATTTGTTAATATGGTACATTTTGGAAACCTCAGTTGAAATTAATTAATGCTAGATAGCAGTTGTCTGGAAGACAGACTACTGCACATACAAATAAAACCAACATGAATGCCACCATTAGAAAGGAAGGTGGCTTTCTGCAACTGTATACCAGTACAATCAAACCATTAAGCAGATTTACACGCAGTGTCTTTTCTCAGCACACAAGCGAAGGCAATCTTTTACCCGCATTGTGATTAATCTGTCCACTAACCTCGGCTCTCCATAATTAAATGTGACTGTAACTTCAGATGCAATCTCCCCCTCCCCCAAACTCCACTGTTGTCCTCCGCACCTCCCTCCTGCTCCCCGCCCCCACACCCATCGTCACTACAGATCTCAGAGATGAGGAATGCCAGGAAAACGGCGCAGGTCATTACTCATGTCAATAAAGTGATTTGCACCACTTTGCTAATTAAAGATAAGCTATACATCTATACTTGCATGTCTGCATACGCTTTCCTACAAGAAGAATGTTTATTTTCCAGTTCAGTGTTCGGATACAGAATAGGCTCGGGCTACTTGCATGCACTTAGAGTTTTGCTATCACAAGTCTGAAATGGAAGAGCATGAAGTAATATTATTCAACACTTTTTTGACATGCATGTGCTTCACTTGCATCTGCTCACCATGCCCAGAGTATTGTTTTCAAATTCTCACAATTGTTTAATTTAAGTTTAAAATTTAAATTGTGACTAGAGCGGGGGTATCTTCTGTTTTCTTGTGTCATGAAACAGCCCTCTTCAGCTTGCCACATGGGCATGCTAAATTGCCAAAATGTGTGCCCTTAGTAATAATTCATATACACTATTTTGATCAAAGATTTTTCCATCTGACTTAATCTCTCAACTGATAGTCATAATCCTTTAGCAGGGCAAGGTCCAAAGCTGAAACTAGCAAGGGTTCCTCTAAAGTGAGATACATCATCGTTGAGCTCCTGTTTACGGCATTGGTTCTGGAATCTAAAGGTCTGAGTGGGACAAAACTGGATTTCATAGTGTCTGAGGCTGCATCAGAGGTTAAAACGATTTCCTCCTTGTCCCAAACCAAGGTTTTACCTTCTGACCATTTGGCCTTCACATTCACCAAGTTGGGCAATAATAGAAGCTGTTGACATGGAAGGCCTCCATGAGGCTGGATACATTTACAACAATGTCCAGCTGATCTCACTTCAATGTGGAGAAAGATGAGCAAACAAACCTGGTATTGTTGAACATCTTTGGTGTGACCTCCCTGAGCCAGCCTCCACAACATTTCCTAGTCCTCTAGAGGTGGAGAAATGACTAAGGGCCTCATTATGAGTTTGGCGGTCCGTGCACTGCCATGGCAGTGGTGGCAGTCTGACCGCCACTGGCTTGTCTCCCGCGGTTGGAACCGCCTTCCTCCCAGGCGACTTCCGCCGGTGGTTTTAGGCGGTTCCTAATGTCCAGTGGAGTAGGTCAGGCATTTGCCATTTTGGCCGCCTGAAATACTGTATTACACCTACAATATGTGTGTTGTAGCATCACAAACATCCTTATTATGTTTTGTCATGTAGGTCCTTCTACACAACCACCAGTGTAGAGGGTTGCAGGGCACAGATGGCATTAGATGGCGGAGCACGGTCCACCAACACCAACAGACTTTTTAGTGATCAGGAAATACAGTCAGATTTCGAGGGGCAATTGTGCAGCAGAAAGTTGAGTTTCGTCCCAATCCATGTTGTGGACACCTCTGTTGACAACCATTGGGGTCACATGTAACTCTTGTGTTGCCAGCTGTAATGTGTATTGGGTGTTGTGTCTATCCAGCCAGAACTGCTTTGTCACATGATATTATTGGCATGCATCATGTATGTTGCAGTGGACACACTGACTAATGTTACAAATCATGTCATGTCACACCCTGAGAGTGGGAGGATGCGACAACCTCCTGTTACCGTCCACTGCCAAACCTTCAGACCATGGAGTACCGGCACATAATTATGTTATACCAAACCTGGATAGGCAAACAATAGTGAACTTATGCTGTCAGTTGGAGCCAGATCTGATGCCAACTATTAGTTATCCAACCTGCATACGACCCATCGTAAAAGTCATGCCAGTATTGCACTTCCTTGCCACAGTGGCCCTATCTGCTGGTATGTCCTAATCTATGTTCAGTCTGGTGTTGCAGGATTTCCTCTCAGCAATGGAGAACAACACATTGACAGCTATGTCAGGTTCCCCCGATGTGAGGATTTAGCCATTGTTGAGGCTGACCTTTATGGTTTTGCATGCCTCCCACATGTGGTGGGGGCTACTGATAGAACACATGTTGGCTTGGTGCCACCACAGGCCATTGAACAAGTATATCAAACAGAAAGAACTTCCATTCCATCAACATGCAAGTTGTCTTTTTGGCGGATCTCTACATCTCACATGTGTGGTGCCCTGTTATCCGGGATCAGCACATAATTCCTTCATAATGCAGAACAGCACCATACCCCAGCTGATATCACAACTGCAACCAGAGAGGGCCTGGCTGGTTGGTAAGTCACGTCTGTCCTAATCATGTGTGAGCAATGTCAGGTGCTACAATCATGAAGTGAGGGACTCATTGATTCACTTATGTCCCATTTCATAACAGGAGACTCATTATATCCAAAACATCCTTGGTTGTTGACACCACTGAGGAATCCAACTACGAAGGGGAAATTTGCTTCAATGCGACACATGGAAGAACACGGAGGCCAGTTGAGCGGACTTTTGGGCTCCTGAAGGCCAGATTTAGGTGTCTGGACAGGATTCCTCTACTCACTCTGGAAAGTGTGTCAGATCACTGTGGCATGCTACATGCTCCACAACATTGCCATGCGGAGGAATATCCCATACATCCCAGAGGAGGGGAAGCCTGCAGTGCCACTGGGTGAGAATCCTGAAATGCCAACTGAGGATGTCAGTGGTGAAGAGGAAGGAGCTGACTTGTGAGAAGACCTGACCCACAGTTACGTCTCATAAGTGTAAGTATGTCTTGTGATGTTATGACTGTGACTGTGTGATGAACTGTAGTTGTGAGAATGTTTAGAGTTGAGTGTTGTGGATACAGCTAGGGAGCTAATACTCTGCAATATTCAGGAAAAGGCTGCTTGATTAAATTGTTTTTGACACATCCCCACTTTGATGATGTTGCTTTGACTGTATCAGATTCCTTGCAATGTACTTTGTTTTCCAGATGCTTGCTTTGTGACTGGTGTCATATGTATGGTTTCAAGCCTATACTCCTTGTTTTGCTCATTGTATAGGTACCTTCATCATGACATCTTCATGTGGGCATTTCAGAGTTGTGGCATTGGCAGGTATGTGATGCTTTTCTGACATACAAAGTAGACATGGATTGTTCCAGGAAATAAAGGCTATAGAGTTTTGGGGTATGAAAACTGTCAAGACAGCTTGCACAGTGTTTGGGTGGAAGGTTAGAAGTGCCCATTGGACATGTTTTGTGTGCTGTGGTGGGGCGATTGTAGCATGTGTGTCATCATGTGGGAATGAAATGTGGAGTTCTAGCTTAAGACCAAGGCATTTTTCTTTCACATTGGCTAAACACTCTTTTTGTCTGACCTGCATGTAGCTGTAGATGTATTTCATCACTGTAGGCCCAGTGCCTGTGCCACAACACTGACATATGTTTGTGTCATACCACTGGATGAATGGGCATTGGATTATGTTGATCCTGTGATCAGGGTTTGTTGTACTGCCATCTGTCTGTATCTTGGATTATGTGATGTTTGATTACTCTGGTGTGGTATTTGATAAGGGCCAAGCTGCTGACATAAACCACATCAATGTTTGCCTATTCTACAGGACAAAATCTGACAAATCCCTTTCTATCATGGTCTGTAGAACTGTACCTGTCAACATGTTCATTTACTCAGTATGAGTCAATCATTTTTGCTTTCCAATAGTCCTGACAGATTGACAGCCTATGTGTTGCACACTGTATAACTTTTTTTGTTTGAGCAGACACTTGTATGTATGTGTTTGTGTGGGAGGGTTTTAATCCTGAGCTGGACACTGTGTAGATGCAACATATCCCATCTTGGACAAGTAGCTTGGATCATCATTGTACCGTTCACATGGTCTGACATATCTACATGGCTAAATATGAAATCAAAATCAGCAGACAAAGAGTCAGTGAAGTGTGATTTTATTGTGCCGCTATGGCTAACAGAAAATGTATGTGACATGACTCAACACAAATTAAAATGTGAAGAGGTCAGTCATGGTGAATGAAATAATTGGAGAAGATGCCATACTCTGGGAGTCCAAATTCCAGAGTACTCCTCCCATTGGAAATTGTAGGTGGTTCGGGATCACTCCAGAGTGAATGTGTAACACACAAAGGAGGTCCTTATGGAAGGGGGTTATTACTGGCAGTGGTGGTTGTCTTGCCAGCCGCACCTCCTGGATTCATTGCTTGATGTCCCCACTTGCATGGGGGTAAACTGGGCCTTGGTGTTCCTCTGGCAGGGCCTCCCTTCCAGCGTCTGGCACCGATGTTGCTGGGCCTGCTGTTGATTGGCCAAAGGAAGTAGTAGACTGGTGTTGAAAAGCCCTGCTCAGGGTGGTATGTATGTCCCTCACCACCCCTTTAGGGAGGCCATGTTGTAATTGTGATCCTCCATCTGTTGCATACCCTAATGCATGTCCCTCTGTAGCTGCTTGATTTCCCAGAGTTCGGTCAACACCTAGCCCATCACACCTTGGGACACCTGATAGATTCCCAAGACGTGGCTGATGGTATCCTGGCCAAGAGCAGCGCCAGTGGCCTCACCCTGCTGGCCCACAGAATCCCTCCCACACACCCTACCCCCCACGGGCTTCAGCCTTTGCCGCAGGATGCCCTCTCCAACTTGTTTCTGGACCATTATTGTCCGAGGTGTTGCGCTGCACCTGAGGATCCAGGACTTGGTGGCATGAGATAGTAGTCTCTGTGCTCGGGACACAGGTTGGGGCTAACGGTTACTGTGATGTCAAAGCAACAGGGCTGGGAGATTACGTTGTGGGCACAGTGAGACTCACTGTTGCCATCTGACCAGGTTGCCCAGATGGGCCAGAACCATCCTCCATGTCCAGATGTCCAGGAATGTTGTCTTCACTGGGGCTTCAACCAAGGGGGTAGTGGCTTTCTGTTCCATGGCCTCTGTGTGCCCAGTGGCAGATCCACCTGTTGATATAAAACATACATTGTTACTGGTTGTATTGTGACATCTACCTTCAAAGGATTGGAGTTACAGTAAGCAGAGAGCTTGTACAAAGTTAAGTTGTAGTTAAACTAACTGTGGCAAGTGAACATTGTGTTGGGTGTATTGACATGACTTGTGTGAAGCATACCAAGTCATTTAGACTCAAGCAGCTGCTGTGATGTGCAGATCAGTTGCACTTTGGAGGATGGCCTGAAAATGACATATTGCCGTCAGGAAAGCCAACACAGTGGAGAGGCAATATATGGCTTTGACCATTTGGAGGCCTAGCTGAGTGAGATGCAGGCGGACCCAGGACTTTGTTCCATATGTGACTGGAGTCATCGTATGCACAGTGCTGGGTCAGTGTGTCTGCTGTTGCTGCCAATCTGGTGATGCATCTTGAGACCTTAGGAATATTTATTGCACATACTGGATAAGTTGACCTTCCTGTCATCAATAGTTTAATCTTGGATTAGCAAGTCAAGATGAAGCTATGTAGACAGAAACATCTCTATTTTGAGCATGATCTGTGCTTGCTCACTCCCAGGTGAGAACAGTCCATTTGTGAGTTGTCAAACAGGGGTCTGTGGACCAGAGGACACTGTGCTAGTAGATGGATTTGCTGAAACAGGGTCTTCTGCGAGTTACAGTCAGGTCACTCCCTGTACTACACACACTAGACCAATGTTATCCCTGAGGTGAGTACAATTCATTTGAGAGTTGACAAAGAGATGTTTTGGGGCATGTGGTCTCTGTGCTGATGGTTGGAGTTACAGAAACAGTGCCTCCTGGGAGTTGCAGTCAGGCCACGCTCTCTACTACACACACACACGATACAAATGGTATCTTCCCAGGTGTGTATACTTTATGTAGGAGTTCAGCAATAGATGTATTGGGCCAAGTGTGCACTGGGCTTGTGTTTGGAGTTACAGAAACAGGACCTCGTGGGAGTTGCAGTTAGGTCACTCTCTCTACTGCACACACTATACAAATGGAATCCAACGGGTGAGTAAACTTCATATGGGAGTTCACTAACAGATGTAGTGGGCCAAGTGCACACATGGCTGGTGTTTCGAGTTACAGACCCAAGGCCTCCTGGGAGTTGTAGTCATGTTACTCTCTCAGCTGCACACACTATTCAAATGGTATCCCCCCAGGTGAGTGAAGTTAATTTGTGAGTTGATAAACCGGGGTCATCGGACAAGAGAACACTGGGAGGGTGGTTAGATTTTCTGAAGCAGTACCTCCTAGGAGCTGTAATTAAGTCACTTTCTGTACTACACACACTTGACCAATGGTATCCTCCCAGGTGAGTAAAATTCATTTGAGAGTTCACAAACAGGGGTGTTTGGACAAGAGGAGACTGGGCTGGTGTTTGGAGTTGCTGAAACAGGGCCTGCTGGGAGTTGCAGTCAGGTCACTCTCACTACTTCCCAATACTTAACTGTTTTGTTTTACATATCTGTATGCAAGCTGCATTTATGTTTGTGCATACATTGCCATTTTGTAACATGCCATTGATTCTGGAATGTGTTTTTGGTATTGGGAGATTTCCTGGCACCATTTGGACATAGGCGTGTGATGGCCCTTGGTAACTGTGATGGTGGGTAAAATAATACACATTGACATTGTTAACACTAAGATACTCTGGGTATTGAATGTTGGTGAGGTACATGAATAAGGCAGTGGGCAAAGCTGATCTATGAGCATGCGTGACTTACCAGACTACACTCCCCCAGATATTCCTGCCAAGCCTCAGGATGCAGGATGACCAAGACTTTCTCCTCCCAAGAAAAGATTATTAATGGGGTAGTTTTCTTGGCCTGCAGCTGGTACTTGGAGACCAGGGACCAGACATTGCCCCTGGGGTCATTCCACCTTTTCCTGTTCTCCTTTGTGTGCAGGGTGGTGCCTACAGCATTCTCTCTGTCAATGGTCCTGTCCCACATTTCCATTTTCTCACTGAAAGGAGTATGCTGGACTTGTGCTCCAAACAATTGTGACTCTACTCCTATGATTTTATCCACTATCACTCTTATCTCATCTTCAGAAAAATGGGGATTTTTGGAACCAAGACATGGTGTAAAAAATACTAATGAGGGTGACTGTTACATACACAACAGAGAAGTGCAATATGGTGTGGAAAGAGAAAAGTGTGTGCAGGGTGTTCAATGGGATGGTGAAAAAATAAGGGGTGCCTAATCTATATCCGCAACAGATTTCAGTTGCTTGGGCTTCTTTGTCTTGCTGTGTAAGTGCAAAGGATTGTGGTCTGTGAAGGGGTATGTTTTTAGTGTCCTTTGCAGGTGTGTCCACTGTGACAATGTCTGTCAGCCGTGTTGTTTTTGAATTTATCCAACGTGCAGATGTCTGTTACTTTGCTGACCGCAAACTGCCGTGGTCCTGACCACCATTGGCAGACCCCCACAAAGGTCACAGTGACTGTGTGCTTGTAATAAGCTTTGTGGGTGGCCGCGGTGCTGACAACACAGGAGGTCAGATCGTCTATATTCAGGCTGCCACGCCACTGGCCGTCTGCCATTTTTGCTTGGTGGTCGGCGGTCCTGCCTGTATGACTCGTAATAGGGTGGTCTTGAAGACTGACACATGGCGATCTCTTCAGGACTGCCAACATGGCTGTCCTGTGGTCTGACCGCAAAACTCGGAATGGGCCCACTTTTCACCATCTGCTGAGAAAGTTTCTACTGATCAGCCCTTCGGGCCATTTCTCCTCTTGGGAAGCTTCCAGGCACATATGCCAGAAATACATAGGGTTTGCAATTGCCATTCCTGTGATTCAAGAAAAGTCACTTAACTTGCAACCACAAAATTATTTTTTCTAATTAACTAACTCAATTTCACAAGTTGGAAAAGTTTTTCCTGGTCAAATGATAGGCTTTGTACTCATTCAGAATTATAATTTGGTAGGGGTGTAGTGTGAGCATTCCTTCAAAACTATTTTTGGAAGGCATCCCATCAGTCTCAAATCCTTCAAAACAGTTACATCACTTATTTCACATCATAACTGAACTCAACCACCATGTGCCTACCAATCCATTTTCAGCAACTCTCTGATGCCTGATTTTGTTTCCTTACAAAGATGATAAGAAGTATAAGACATACCATTTCACCAGAAAACACATCCTCAGGGTAATGTTTGTCCCACAAGGTTCTTGAAAATGCTCTAACACACCTTCAAAATCAATTCTTTCCAGTTTTTAACAGCTCTGTGGCTTATGGCCTATTTCCCACAAGTAGGAGTTAAATACATTTTTCCATGCCATGGTTGGGCGGGGGACGACTACCAAATACATTCAATGTAACATCTATGGCAAACATCTATCAAGAGGGATATCAAAGAAGTATACACATGGAACCAACTCGATGTGGAAGCACTTGAAAACCATTCATGAGAGGGTTTGCAATCGTAAGATGCGGGACAAGAACCACAATGAGAAGCATCATCATCCTCCATGATTACCATCACAGCTGTTGAGGGAAATGGTGACACTGTGGCAAATGCCAGATGCCAATAGCCCTTAAGGTCTCCTCTGTCACTGCGTTCTTCGCTGCTGTGCGAAACCACCGTTGTTAGTTTTTTTCCACATTTCAAAAATAAGTTAGTCCTGTTTAAACAGTGAAGCCAGTTGCTTGTCTTCATTTTCCTCTGTTTAACTATTTTACAACTAGTTTCTTTTGTCTTTAGTAAAATTAAAAAAACAATAAAAAATATACATTTGTTAGAAAACCCATAGAGTGTCAGCATATGCATCAGTGTGTGCCTGGGTGTGTCTGTGTATGCATGCTTGTGTGCCTGGGTGTATCCGTGTATGCATCAATGTGTGCCTAGATGTGTCAGCTTACATGTTAATGTGTGCCTGGATGTGTCAGTGAATGCATAAGTGTGTGACTGGGTGCATTAGTGTATGCATGAGAGTGTGCCTGGGTGTGTCAGCTTACGTGTCAGTGTGCGCCTGGGTGTGTTAGTGTATGCATAAGTGGGTGCCTGGGTGTGTCAGCTTATGAGACAGTGTGTGCCCGGGTATGTTAGTGTATGCATAAGTGTGTGCCTGGGTACGTTAGTGTATGCATGAGTGTGTGCCTGGGTGTATCAGTGTATGCATCAGTGTGTGCCTGGTTGTGTCAGTGTATGCATAAGTGTTTGCCTGGGGGTGTCAGTGTATGTGTAAGTGTGTTCTTGGATGTGTTCATGTATGGATTAGTGTGTGCCTGGTTTTGTTAGTGTATGCATCAGTGTGTGCCTGAGTGTGTCAGCATATGCATCAGTATGTGCCTGAGTGTGTCTGTGTATACATAAGTGGGTGCCTGGGTGTGTCAGTGTATGCATCAGTGTGAGTTTGGGTGTGTTAATGGATGCATTAGTCTTTGGTTGGGGGTATGAGTGTCTCCATCGGTGTGTGCATGTTTTTTTCAAATATCTGCATCGATGTGTGTCTGGGTGTGTCAGTGGTTTATCACTGTCTGTCTCAGTGCATACCTTTAGTATGTGAATTGTTTGACCAAGAGTAAAATAACTAATTAGTTACCTACATACTCCAATAGATAGTTCCATTGATCTGTGTAAAAAGAAAAATAAGGAAATATAGGTTAATATAATACTTCTTAAAATTATAGAATAAACTTTCACTTTCTATAATGCAAAACTTAAAGTTATTAATTAAACAGTACACATTTCTCATGCTGTATTGCAATCTTATATTACATTTCTTTTGACCTTTTTTAGTGTTCTATACTTTTAGACCTAAAATGATGAACTGCATAAAGAATTGTCCTTGACCACTGGGGAAAACAACCATAT
This sequence comes from Pleurodeles waltl, assembly GCF_031143425.1. Classification (NCBI taxonomy): domain Eukaryota; kingdom Metazoa; phylum Chordata; class Amphibia; order Caudata; family Salamandridae; genus Pleurodeles; species Pleurodeles waltl. The sequence continues at coordinate 982,638,314 of NC_090449.1, forward strand.
AGATTGTAGAAAAAACAGGACTACATAGTATGTCACTCTAAATAAGCAACACTGTGCACTGCACTCACTACGAGTATATAATCAATAGTTTTACCTATAGTTACTGAACTAACCTAAAGAAACATATACTATACTACTTCACTTTTGCAATTGTAATCCTCCTTAGAACTTGGTACGTTATGATGGAATGATTAGTTGTCATGTAGTTCTGATATTGTGTCCATCCAGTTTTAGGTTTTAAATAGAGATTGTAGTGTCCAGATGTAATATTAACTCCTTTATTGAAGATGAGAACCTCAGTAGTGTTTGTTTATCCAGAAATAGTTTTTTCTCTTGGTTTATAATTTGCAAAGTCTGTTTCCAGTTTACTGCCATCTGCTCCACATTATTGTAGGATTAACTGCACACAAGCTTGTTGAAAGCCTTATAAAGACATCACCCCTGGTAGGCCGTATGATGTGATAAATAATCATAATACAAGTGCCTCAAGTATATTATTTCAATTTTCAGTTATAATTCTCCTTATAACTTAGGTTCAAGAAACAGAAGATAAAAATTTGGTAGTGTATAAGACATTCTTTGCTTGAATGTGAGTTTGCTATCATTACACTCTGTCCATCCAGTTTTATCAGTTTTATTTTTTAAATAGATGGTATAGTGTCCGGATGTAACAGTAACTCCTTCATGAAATATAATTGCCACAGTGGTGTATGTGTTTCCTGAAAGAGATATTTGTCCTGCTTTAAAAATTTTCATTTTGGTTTCCAAATTACTCCCACCTGCTCTGCATCTCTGTAGCATTCACATAAGATACTTGCCATTTCTTCGTATAATTGAAGATGACATTACATCTGATCGACAATTTCTGCATGTATTTTTATGTGTAGCTTCTATAAGTAATCTCTCAAAATTGACAGTTTTGCAATCCTGTAGTGTTAAGTAAATAAATCGCTCTGAATTTATTTCTGTAATTGATGTCACAGAAATTTTTTTGGGTAAACTTTACAGATCCAGTGCATACATCTACAAGTCAGAATACAAGGGGATTCGGAGGATTGAAGGTCCAGTGTATACCCTCCAATAACAGTTACTAATAATGCAATACACTGTTCCTAGAGGACAAGAAGAGACAGGGTGTGTACTAGGGGACCGATGGGTGGTGCCCGTCAGACATTGCAGCGCCGGTCTGACGAGGAGCTCGTCCGATGATGAAGCATGACACCCACTTGGGTGTGTGAGGACTCTTGCTCCTACTAAATAGGACCCCCTAGTACTCACCCTGTCTCTTCTTGTCCTCTAGGAACATACATCTACAAGGCCTCGAACGTGTGATGATCAATGTGTTTTACTTCTATAACTGGACACACGTTGTAACAAAGCAAACAGTACGGAGCACAATCTCTTCTATTTTCTCAGTTCCACTGCAGGAACAACATGAGGTAATGTAGGTAATGTAAACAGTGTGTTGAGAACCACATTGACACCAGAGGGGTTTGACAATGGGTCAGCAACGAAATCTCCAACATTATCACTTGTTTTTCCTAACAAGTTCCTTGTTGTCTTTCTTCCCCTTTATCCCACAATATCAGTACAATCCTTTGAAAGTTTTCGCTTCGGGCAGATGGTAAATGTTTTTTCATAAACTTGTAGATTTTTCATAAACCGGATACTGTCCTAAATGAGGAGCATAAAGTCTTCTCTATCAGTTGTACTCTTTCCCACAACTTGGATCTGCATTTACTTTACTGTCATCAAACTCAACAAGATACAAACCGGACAATGTTCTAACTCACAATAAGGCTACATATGACATACCTTCCTTAAACAACAGTGCTACCAATAATAATAAATGCTGCATCTGCACTTAAACCTTGAGATTTATGAATATTCACAGAATAGGCTAGAGAAACTGCTTCAGCCGAACATACACATTTTTACAAGCAAAAAATGTGAATTGGATGTTCAAATCTCTATTACGCCATCAACATGATCAAATTTGATCGATAGGTATTCCACCTCATTCCTGTTAGGAAAGGAATGTAATCAATCACTTTCTCCATTGCACCAGTAGCTAATCCTTCCTCAACATTTAAATTTCACTTCAAAGTTACTCTGCTATTCTTACAAACACTTAAACACTTCTCTAATCCTGCAATTCTGGAAACAGATTTTTCCAATTAATCCAATTTTGCTTATAGTTTTTCATTTAAAAGGCCTGTCACACCCTGGTGTTCCATTTTGTCTATTGCTGTAGGTTGCAAAATGACTTCTTCGTCCAACTTTCATAATTGTTTGTTAAAACAACAGCACTCCTGAATTATAGGTATTAGGCAGACAATTGATTTAACTTCTTGAATAATACTGAACATTAGCTCTGCTGCTGTCTTCTTTGTAGGAAACAGTTTATTTACAAGTCCACATTCTAAGAGACATTTCCCTTCTTTTGTGAGAACTCCTACTCTAATATCCTGGAGAATATTTGCGTATTCAGTGTTGGATGCTTGTTGCATATTCCTAAGTAGTTCATTGTACTGGAAGTTCAACCAAATGCTTACATTTCCAGTACTTCCCAAAGAATTCAGAGTTTCATCATGGAGAAGTGTCTTCAACACATCCTGTCCTTTGATGGAGTAAGTTGTAGTAGATCACAGAATAAAATCAAGTGCTTTCCTCCAAATAGTACATCGTACTCTGTCTTTAGAATCTGTTGCATTCTCAAGTATACAAAGGCAAGCATTACATTTGGGACCTTGCTCACCTTATTAATAATTAAAAGTTTACATTTCTTCAGTACTCTTGAGACTTCATGACATGCTCCACCGGATAACTTTTGGTACTCCAGTTTATTGTCATGTCCTACAGGCAGCATAAGTAGTCGATTTAAAGTAATTCCTTTAATTTTGTGTGCAGCTAATCCAGTGGGTGCTGTTACTACACACGAAAAATTAAAGTCTGTAGTCCTCTGTAGAAAAACAGTGAGAATGACTATTAAAAAACTTTTCCTAGTACAAGCTTGACCGCTGGCATATAATAGAATTGGCTTAAATGATGTGCATATACACTGTTCATTCTCATGAAGAAATCCATGCTCTACTTCCATGTATATTTCTTTTTGCTCATCATTTAGTTGTCCAACTAATTGTTCCAAATCAACACTTTCCTGTGTTGCTTGTTGCATTGCAGTCTTCACCTCATTCATGGCAATGGCAGCTTAATTTTCAATAATTGGTTGTCCAAGAGGATCTTGACTTAGAGGGCCTGAACTTTGGCTGCTTTGTGAACTCTCCTCACTTATTCAGCAGCAATTGTTTCTTCCTGTTCTATCTCATCATTTAACAATTTAAAATAGATAGGAAGCACTGAATGCTGTCGTTTGCAGTGCTGAAAGAATCTTAGTAGCATTCAAAGCATCCGAGTAATTCTGGTGCAGAACGCTTCAATAGTAGTAGAAGTACAAAATAGATTAACTCTCTTTTATCAGGAATTTGGGAATTGAGGGCCTGATTTAGAATTTCGCAGAGGGTGTTACTCCATCATGTACCTGACAGATATCCTGTCTACAATATTACAATTCCATTATAGCCTACGGTAATTGTAATACGGCGGATGGGATATCCATCATGTTTGTGACAGAGTAACCCCTCCACCAAACTCTAAATCAGGCCTCAAGTTTTCTGTGGTTAATTAGATTGCCTTTTGTGTGTCAAACCAGACAACTGTTGCAACCACCTACTGCACATTTCCTTTCATCTACAATTTCTGTTACATTGTTTCTATATCTGTAGTGTTCAAGTGTTCCATAAAGACACATGTTTTCAAGATGTGGAATCCTTCTTGGATAATAAGGGTCCAACATATTTGTCTTCATAATGTCTGTACTTTCATGGTGGAAGTCTGCTAGGTATTGAATTGCCGGTAAAGACTTCAATACTCTTTTCAGTGCACTTCCAAGACCTAGACTTACCCAAACAATTCCTTTTGACTTCGAGTACAAACTAGCTGAGCTCAACCGATCACAACATTCATAAGAACCAATTCCCCTATTTCCGATGTGAAAACATCTTCAAACTGAAGCTGTACAATTTCTTGGTTAGAGACTTTTCAGCACAGATCCACTCTCACATCTCCTTCATTTCTGTCTTCTCTGATTTTATGTAGGAGGTCACGTAATGAGCACCAACTATGCAGTTGTCTGCCACAAATTAAATATCTATATTGGCATTCCACATTTTGAGACTCAGAAGATTATAGTCATTAATATATTTGGAGGCCTCTGCTCTTCTGAGGTTGTATATGTTTTTCAGTGATTTTTGAGTAAGTTTATGTCTTACTGCAGATAAAAAAATGTTCACTCTTCCTTTGGAAATTACAGGTCTTTGAAATCCAAAACAACACTTTTCCTTCACCTCAGTATTTCCGGCGACAGTATTTCCCACATCGATGTGATTAAAAGTGCAAAACTTGCTGTTTCAGGCCCTTTTCATCACTGTTTTGGAATGGCAAGTCACACAGTGTTCTATAAAAGAAAGTACAGACTGATCTGTGTCTGTTCCAAACTTTGGTGCATCTTTTATCCATAACAGCATGTGAATATGAGGAGCACCTCTTGCTCAGTATTTGTTTTCTTGCATATGAAAGATAGCATGGCCTTATACCCATGGTTAAAATTTCTACAAACGTTAGCAGGATCAAAGAGCAAAGTTCTCCTGCTGTCTTCAAATTGATTCTCTCAAAAAGTCAAGTAAGTAATCCCAAGTGTACTCTGCACAACTGAGTGTCACAAAGCAAGTATGTTGGTCCCACATTGGCATGCCATCAAATGAATCAAATTGTATTCCAACTTTTTATCCTTACCATGAACTTTGTCAACAAATTCTTTTGCAGGGAGATTTTGTAGATTACCTCCATTCTGTAGTATGTGGTTTACAGCATACGATAGTTCAGACAAGTCACTCTCAAATAATAGATGCAATATATGTGGAATAAATTAACGACATCTATGGTCCTTTGAATATAATCTGGTTGACCTGTACTCAGCTGCTGGTATTTGTATGGGGTGGTCATCATACCGCCTCCTACCCCAGTTGGAAATAGCTGTGGAAAACAGAGAACCTCTATGTTTTTTCCCCACACACTCATTGGAGCTCCTTTCACTTGTTTCATTTGAAAGCGATAAATGGCATCAACAGTAACTCTTTTTTTAATGGAACGGATGCATATTATAGTGTTCATATATTTCTTCTTATTTGGGTCTATCCGCTTTCTAAATTTGTCCACTTGATGGTAACATTTAATCCTCTATACAGCAAAAACAATATCAACATTTTTGTAATGGATAATATTTTGTTTCAGGCATAATGTAGCTTTTTTAACTTTATTAACATCCACGAGTTCCTGACAGGTTTATTTGCTTTTGGTAGACACACCATTTACTGGAATGATACGTGGTTCATCAATATCTCTCCCTACACCCACAGTTTCAATATTCTGTTTAAAATCTAAAAGTAAGTAGACAACTCTTTCTTTAAGGCCTTTCTGTAACTCTGTTGGTAGTAGTTTCCCAGTCTTTGGTTCCATGCGAAATATTGCTTTAAAAGGATGTATAGATTGTATCAGAATTGATTCATGAATATTTAAATCTCAAGGTTCTTCTGAGACTGATGCCAAATCTAACTTATTATATATTGCCCTGGCAGGCATTTTGTTATCCTCTGATTTATCAAAGCAAATCTTACATATACTTTTCCGTGTTTACAAATCATAGCATAATCTGCCACAAATAAATATACAGCAATTCTTGCCACATATCTCTGTTATCTTGTTCAGTTTTTTTAGAACAAAACAATATTGCTAGTTTAGCTTTTGTAGTGAGTGTGTCAACAATAAATACAAATACAGTTTGGTTCTCAGGCAAAACTGTGTTAAACTTTACAAACTCTTGGGTAAAGTTATCATTACTATTACCAGTGTACTGTTCTTTTACAGCTGCACATACCAACGCCTTATTTTCCCTACACTCTTGTTCAGGACCAAAGAAACATAACTGAACATCTTCACAAACTTTTTCTACCTCTGCTAGTGTACCACACAATAGAGCTCTATTAATTTCTTCTAGATATAAGGCAGGGGTTTTAACAAAGTAAAGTCTCCTAACTACATTTCGCATTTTAGAGAGATGAACAGTCAACATTCTAAAGTGGTAAAACGTGATTGCGCACATTTTCTTGGATAGACACACCAGTGAATGACCTTGTAAATTAGTATACTACCTCACTTTGCATGGCTCTAATCCTTGCAAAATATATATGTCAATCGATTCTTGCAGAACACAACAAGTACTACTACAGTTCCATTTATATACAGGAGCATATCTACGCCTACCTTGTACCTCTTCAGCTATATCTTGCTCTAAATTTCTAGGAACCATCTGCTCTTTCGCAATTCAATTGGATTATCATCTTTCACCTCCTGGGTTTGACTTGTTGTTTCAACCCCATGCACTAATGTGTTCTATTGGAAGTAGCTTTCTTCATTACTAAAAGGCTCAGTACTAGCACAGGCTTCCATTCTCCTCTGAAAAGTTTACAGAAATTATTTCTATTTACAAGTCTTTTTTGGCTTCCTTCCTTCAGATACAATACTGTTTTATCAAGTGTTCTCATTCTGTTCAGCATCAAAATAAATAATTTCCATTTCAGGGCAAAATGCTTTATCAATTACAGTCTCAATATGTTGTTTTTATTTGTCTGTTTGCCTTCTACTTTCGTACTGCCTCATGGTCTGCACCAAATTCTGAATTACCCTAACACAAAACATTTTTGCTCGTATGTCCTTAAGTTGTTTCTGTCTTCTTGTTAAAGTACCTGTTTTCTTATAAAACGTATTAGTTTTAATGCCATTTACTCCTTCTCCTTTCTTAGTTGATTTAAAGCTTTGCTTTTCGTTTGTTTTTACACAATTGCTTTTTTCCACATAATATTTTAGGAAACATCTTAGTCTTTATGCACATTGTCTGCATTATGTCCATTTCCACTCTGATTTGCAAGGAGATAGTATTCTTTCCTCTGGCTTTTTTGTTTCTGTCTTTTTTGGAATTCTTACTCTTTATTTCTAAATGCAGGTAGATGTTTAAAAAGCAAAAACAAAAAAACAATACATTTAGGATTGCATTACATACTCTTAAATTACATAGTTTAAGCAATTAAGAAGCAAAACAAATAGTTATATCACTTTGTAACAGCCACTCTAAGGCCCTCATCATAACATTGGCAGTAAATCCCGCTTACCGCTGCAGTGATGGCCGCCAACATACCGCTGCGGATATTAGTTCGGCATATTATGACATACACAGACCAATCTGACAGAATACTGCTACATACACAAATTCGCCAGCCCAAAGGTCAGTGCTAAAGTGGCGGTACCAACACCCATACCGTTACGCCAACAAAACAATGCCCACCACATCATGACCCACAAATCACCACAGTGGACATTCATTGACGGTACACCACTGGTGGTACACACCGGCGCGCTAAGAATGGACACCCAAATACTAAACTACACAACATTGGCCAATATCAAATAAACACACCTGACACTCATACACAAATCACACCACACCCACCCACCCACAGCACGATAAAACACACATCCACATCACCTACAACCCTTTACGAATACAAATTATTGCCACCAGACTGACACCAAGACCACTGCGACAACTAGACACACACACCCAGACATCCCTCATGCACCCCACTTCACACACCCAACCCCAGTATCCAACATCCACACACTTACACCCACCACACAACACCCATGTCCTCACAAAGGCACCCTTGTTTCACAGATGAGGAGTTGCAGGTCATGGTGGAGGAAATAGTCAGGGTAGAGCCGAAGCTGTTTGGAGCACAGATACAGCAATTATCCATTGCAAGGAAGATGGAGCTATGGTGGAGAATCGTGGACAGGGTGAACACCATGGGACAACATCCATGTACAAAGGATGACATCTCACCTGTGTGCCATTGGAAGTATTGAACTGATGTTCTGTTGTCCACATCCTCATCCTCTGCCTCATCATCCTTACTGTCCTCAGGGTCCACTGCTGCCACAGGGGCTTCTCCAGCCCCCTCCTCCTGCAGAAAAGGAACATGTCATTTGAGGGCCAGGTTGTGCAACATGCAGCATGCCTCTACTATCTGGCAGACATTCTCGGGTGAGTAGCACAGGGCTCCACCTGTCAGATGCAGGCATCTGAACATGGCCTTCAGGAGGCCGAAGGTCCGCTTGATTATTCTCCTGTTTCGCCCATATGCAACATTATAACGGTTCTCAGCCCCTTTCCTGGCATTGCTCACAAGGGTCAGGTGCCACAACAGGTTTGAATAGCCAGAGTCACCTGCAAATAGTGAGGGACAAAATTTAGCCTTACAAAATCCTATAGGGATAACACTTGATGGCATACACTGACATACAGTGGGTGAGCACTCTAGCTCACCTATTAGCCACACCATGTGCCTCTGTAGTTGGACCATCACATTTGGGATGCTGCTATTCCTCAGAATGAAGGCATCATGCACCGACCCAGGATACTTGGCAGTGACATTGGGAGATGCACTGGTCCACCAAGCACACTATGTGAACATTAGCGAGTGGAAACTCTTGTGATTCCTGAACACCTGTTCATTCTGGCGGGGGGACAAACGCAATATGAGTACTGTCAATCGGCCCAATTATATTGAGTATATGTCCCATTGCATAGAATCCGGTCTTCACAATGGCCAAATCTTCTACCTGGGAGAAAGAAATGTAGCTGCAAATGCGTTTCACCAAAGCAGACAATACCCTTGCCAGCATGATTGAGAACATTGGCTGTGACATTCCTGATGCCAAGCCCACTGTCACTTGGAAAGAACCAGTTGCCAGGAAATGGAGCACAGATAGAACCTGCACAAGAGGGGGGATCCCAGTGGGATGATGGATAGCTGATATAAGGTCAGGCTCCAATTGTGCACACAGCTCTGTGTTTGTGGCCCTATCTAGTCTATAGGTGAGTATAATGTGCCTGTCCTCCAGTGTAGCCAAGCCCACAAGAGCTCTGTACACGGGGGTTTGTCTCCTCCTCATATTTATCCGCAGTGGTCTGTATCTAAGAGACACAAGAGTGAGTTGGCCGTCAAAATTTGAACAATAGAACCACCAGTTCAGTGTGCATACAGCATTAATGTGATGGAACAGTGGGAAGGGCAATGTGTGTGCAAATTTCAGCAATGACACAGTTATGGAAGATCTGTAGGTAGTCCACCACCATGAAATGGCAACCGCCTGTCCTGTACCTAGGTTCTGGTGGAACTGAGGTAACTCCGCTGACGGGCGTAGTGGCGGAAGGTGGTCTTGCACCGCTGTGCAATTCTTCATTGGCTAATATGGGTTTCTATGGAGTACAGTGGCCAATGGGGATCAGCGCCGGCGGTGACGGTGTACACCACTGTGGATGTGACTGCCATTTTCTGTCTGTAACCTCACTTGATTCCTGACTTTCCACAGGAGGACACCTGCACTGCGTGTGCTGCTGTGACCTGTGTCTGGAACCTACGATGGCCCGTGTGATGGGGGAAAGGGCCCCTGCCTTCACTTGGGAGGAGTTGGAGCGCTTGGCGGATGGGGTCCTACCTAAGTATGGACAGCTGTATGGTCCTCCAGACCAACAGGTGAGTACACCTTGGGCACAATGCATGTAGGAAGGTTGCATGGAGATGTGTGTAGGCATTGTGTCATTTGGGGGGTGTCTGTAGGTAGTGTACATGGTGGGCGCCGGGCGATGTGTGTGCCATATGTGTGACAGGCTGGATTGTATGTGTAATGGTGTCCTCCTGTCTGCATTCCCTCTGCAGGTCACCACCCATCAAAAGAAGGGATTGTGGCGTGCCATTGCCAAGGACGTTCAGACCCTGGGGGTCTACAGCAGGCGGAGCACTCACTGCAGGAAACGGTGGGAGGACCTGAGATGCTGGGCACGGAAGACCGTGGAGGCCCAGCTGGGGATGGCCTCCCAACAAGGAAGGGGTGCCCATCGGAACCTGACCCCCCCTGTGGCGGTGGCCTATCCAGAGCTAGATGGGCGCATGAGGGCATCACAGCAGCCATAAGGAAGTAAGTACAGGGGGCATTACTACAATAATTGGTAGGTGGCATGGGATACAGGTGGTGCGTGTGAGTTGGTGGGTGCCACTTAATGCCTGGCCAGACACTGCAGCATGATCCAGCTCAAGGGGAGTGGGTGTATGGCAAATGTAGGTAACCTAGCTCATTTGCATTCCATGTCATTCAGGGCTTTGTGGGTCCCAGGAGGTGTGCAGTTGGTGGTGTTTGGCCCTCATCTTGCTGTGGCATCTAGCCAAATCAATGGCAGTGCAATGCATAGTGCTCAATCCTGATCCCTGTGTGTGACAGTGCTGTGAATGCCAACTGTGGTGTTGGTGCTGTAATTGACCCAGTGCTCTCTTTCTGTCCCCCCCCTTCTCCTTCTGTCATCCTGTCCATGTGTGCATTAGCATCATCTGGTGGAGGAGCAGGGGCACCGGCGACAGAAGGAGCTGCATCACACAGGACCCAGGAGGCAGAGTCCACCAACGCCAAAGGAACCAGTGGGACGAAGGGCAAGGGGAGCACCACGGCCTAGACAGGAGGGGACAACACTACTCAGATACCTCCTCCAATGGAAGCTCCCTGGTGGTGGGGGACACCTCTGTGACCACCCCAGCTGCAGGTGCAGCCACCACTCCCCGTACCAGCACCGCCCTCCCAGTAGCCCCTCAGCGAGTTGCCCGTGCCCGCTCGCCCAGGAGGGTGGGCATCTCCTTTGCCCCAACACCTCAGGCCTCGCCCCAGTGAGCCCTGCTACCCTGAGTGAGGAGGCTATTGACCTCCTGAGATCCGTCTCTGTAGGGCAGTCAACCATTGTGAATGCCATCCAGGGGCTGGCATCTCAGATGCAGCAATGTACTGTATTCCTGGAGGGCATCCACAGTGGATTGGCTGCCCAACAGAGATCGATTCAGGCTCTGGCCTCCTCTCTGATGGCAGCCATTGTACCTGTTCCTACATTCTTCCCTCCAACTACTACTTCCCAATCCCAGTCTCCTCAAACCCAACCCATCCCATGCACACATACAGACAAGCATGCACACAAGACCTCACACAAGAGCGGCACAGCCAAACACAGGCACCACATTTCAGTCCACAAGCACTCACACAAACAATAGACAGTTGTACTCACATCCACATCCACTGTCTCCCTCTCCTCCTCCTCCTCCATCTCCCTCACATTCACATACACACTCACACCTGCATGCACTGCTTCATCAGCCACCACCAGCATCACCACACCAAGCAGCACACACACCTCACTAGCAGACACCTCCACAACATCCATCTGCCCATCCCGTTTCCTCTCCCACCCTGTCTGGCCCCCTCTCTTAAAGTACACAAACGCAGGCACTCAAACACCCAACAGACATCCACATCACATCAGCACACTGCCCATGCACCTGCACCCAAGTCCAGCAGACGTACTCCTCCAACAACTCCCTCAACCTCCACTCCCAACCCTCCTTCCACATCCCGCCCGAACACCCCTAAGAAGCTTTTCTGTGCACGTCTTAACCTCTTCCCTCCACCTCCCCCCATCTTGCCCATAAGAGCAGGGTCCCAACGACCCAGCCCAGCACCTCAGCCAGACAGTTGAGAAACTTCCTAGTTGTGGAGGCAAGACACTGAAGGATCCCACTCCACCAGCCAGGAAAGGGAAGGATCCCACTCCACCAGCCAGGAAAGTGAAGGATCATATTCCATCAACCAGGAAAGGGAAGGATCCCACTCCACCAGCCAGGAAAGGGAAGGATCCCACTCCACCAGCCAGGAAAGGGGTGAATCCCACTCCACCAGCCAGGAGGGGTAAGGTTCCCACTCAATCACCAATGCAAGAAAAGGTTCCCACTCAACCACCAATGACAGGCAAGAAGCCCTCACCTCCAGCTGGGACACAGCAGCCCTCACCTCCAGCATAGCCTGCCCAGGTGATACGTCCCCCAACAGAGACCATGCAGCCCTCACCTCCAACTGAGACACAGCAGCCCTCGCCTCCAGCAGAGGGCATGTAGGCCACCCTCCAGGGACTGTTGTACAAGGAGCCCCCTCCAGCATCAGTGGGCAAGTTCCCTACCTCAGTGACCTTGCACTCCCCAGCATTGGGGAATGGGCATGGAGCCCCCTCCAGAACCAGTGGGCAAAGTCCTGACTTCAGCTGAGGTGTCTCCCACCCCCTCCCAACCCTCCCCCCTGAGGTGCCTGTCCACATCCGTGATGATGCGCCTGCTCAATTTTGTGCATAGTTAGTCATGATCAAGTTGGGGCTTGGGCTGTGCCCTGTGGCCATGTAGGCCTCATGTACTTTGGACTGGGCATTGGCCCTTTCTGGACAATTGTTTATGTCTATCTGTTCAAAATTGGTTCATATGGTGGCTTTTGCCTTGCAAATCCATTTTCAGTACTTCCAAACTCTAGTCCTTGTATTGTTATGCCATGTGTCATGTGCCATTGGTTTTCCTTTGCAGCTGGTTGGGTGTCTGGTGTATGTGTGGATGGTGTGTGTTGTGCATGTGTGTGTCACTCTCCCTTTCCTCCCTCCCTCCCTTGTGTGCTAGGTAGCTGTACTCAACGTCGTCGTCTTAATCGGCATTGGTGTTCCATGTGGAGCACGGCGAAGAAGACCATAGGGAAGACTTGAAGTTCCAGTTCTATGGCGGTGTTGAGCTTCTCTGTGTCTCTGTTGGTGAGTCTTTGGTCTTCTGTGATGTGTTTCAGCCAGGCTTTTGATGGCATTGGTACCACCCTGGAAATTGTGGCGGGGTGCTGAGTCATAATATGTTGGGCAGTACCTTGTCTTCTGTCTGGCTGTTGATGGCTACTGCCGTGGTGGTGTGGTACATTGGCTTTCTATAGGAGTTATCACCGCCATGGTCATAATTTTGTGGTAATTACCGCCAGCCTGTTGGTGGTATTACTGTCACTTTAAAAGTCACTGCCAATGTCATAATGACCCCCTAAGGGTGTTACTTTGTATGTATAAATGAGTCTGTCAGTGTCTGCATCAGTGTTTGGTTGGGTGTGTCAGTTTCTGCATTAATGTTTGCATGAATGTCTCAGTGGCTGCATTAGTGTGTCACTAGGTGTGTCATTGTTTGCATCAGTGTGTGTCTTGGTGTGTAACAAGCTGTATTAGTGTTTGCCTGGGTGTGTTAGTGGCTGTATCAGTGTCTGTTTGGGTGTATCAGTGTCTGCATCGGAGTATGTCTGTGTGTCAAAGGCTGCATTACTGTTTGGCTCAGTGTGCCAGTGTTTGCATCAGTGTGTGCATGTGTTTGTGTTAGTGACTGTATAAGTGTTTGTCTGGATATGTCAGTGTCTGTATTGGTGTGTGGCTGAAAGTGTCAGTAGCTGTATCAATGTTTGGCTGGGTGTATCACTGTCTGCATGGGTGTGTTAGAGAATGCATTACTGTTGGGCTGGGTGCGTTCATTTTTGTCTCAGTGTGTGCTTGGGTGTGTAAGAAGCTGTATTAGTATTTGGCTGGGTGTGTCAGTGAATGTAACAGTGTGTGCCTTCATGTGTCAATGCCTATATAGAAGTGTGCCTGTGTGTCAGTGATTGGATTAGTGGTTACCTGAGTGTGTCAGTGTCTACATCAGTGTGTGCATGGGTGTGTCAGTGGCTGCCTTAATGTTTGTCTTGGTGTGTTAGTGTGTGTCTAAGTGTATGCCTGTGTATATAGAAGCTGTATTAGTGTACTTTGGACTGGGCATTGGCCCTTTCTGGACAATTGTTTATGTCTATCTGTTCAAAATTGGTTCATATGGTGGCTTTTGCCTTGCAAATCCATTTTCAGTACTTCCAAACTCTAGTCCTTGTATTGTTATGCCATGTGTCATGTGCCATTGGTTTTCCTTTGCAGCTGGTTGGGTGTCTGGTGTATGTGTGGATGGTGTGTGTTGTGCATGTGTGTGTCACTCTCCCTTTCCTCCCTCCCTCCCTTGTGTGCTAGGTAGCTGTACTCAACGTCGTCGTCTTAATCGGCATTGGTGTTCCATGTGGAGCACGGCGAAGAAGACCATAGGGAAGACTTGAAGTTCCAGTTCTATGGCGGTGTTGAGCTTCTCTGTGTCTCTGTTGGTGAGTCTTTGGTCTTCTGTGATGTGTTTCAGCCAGGCTTTTGATGGCATTGGTACCACCCTGGAAATTGTGGCGGGGTGCTGAGTCATAATATGTTGGGCAGTACCTTGTCTTCTGTCTGGCTGTTGATGGCTACTGCCGTGGTGGAGTGGTACATTGGCTTTCTATAGGAGTTATCACCGCCATGGTCATAATTTTGTTGTAATTACCGCCAGCCTGTTGGTGGTATTACTGTCACTTTAAAAGTCACTGCCAATGTCATAATGACCCCCTAAGGGTGTTACTTTGTATGTATAAATGAGTCTGTCAGTGTCTGCATCAGTGTTTGGTTGGGTGTGTCAGTTTCTGCATTAATGTTTGCATGAATGTCTCAGTGGCTGCATTAGTGTGTCACTAGGTGTGTCATTGTTTGCATCAGTGTGTGTCTTGGTGTGTAACAAGCTGTATTAGTGTTTGCCTGGGTGTGTTAGTGGCTGTATCAGTGTCTGTTTGGGTGTATCAGTGTCTGCATCGGAGTATGTCTGTGTGTCAAAGGCTGCATTACTGTTTGGCTCAGTGTGTCAGTGTTTGCATCAGTGTGTGCATGTGTTTGTGTTAGTGACTGTATAAGTGTTTGTCTGGATATGTCAGTGTCTGTATTGGTGTGTGGCTGAAAGTGTCAGTAGCTGTATCAATGTTTGGCTGGGTGTATCACTGTCTGCATGGGTGTGTTAGAGAATGCATTACTGTTGGGCTGGGTGCGTTCATTTTTGTCTCAGTGTGTGCTTGGGTGTGTAAGAAGCTGTATTAGTATTTGGCTGGGTGTGTCAGTGAATGTAACAGTGTGTGCCTTCATGTGTCAATGCCTATATAGAAGTGTGCCTGTGTGTCAGTGATTGGATTAGTGGTTACCTGAGTGTGTCAGTGTCTACATCAGTGTGTGCATGGGTGTGTCAGTGGCTGCCTTAATGTTTGTCTTGGTGTGTTAGTGTGTGTCTAAGTGTATGCCTGTGTATATAGAAGCTGTATTAGTGTATGTCTGGGTGTGTACGTAGCTGTATTAGTGATTGGCTGGGTGTATCAGTGGCTGCATCGGTGAGTATCTGGGTGTCTCAGTAGCTGAATTAGTATTTTGTTATTAGTAGTTTGTATTGTGCCACTCTGAGAGGCCCCACACCAGCCTCATGAACGCTGCCATTGCAAGTTGCATGACAAGGTGTCCCCTAAATTGCAAACTCAACATGGCACTCACCCTGGGTGCCAAGTCCGCTAACACTGCATGCAGTATAGAGAAGTCACCCTCTAGCCGGCCTTACAGCCCTAAGGCAGGATGCACTACAATGCATGTGAGGAAATATGTGCATGAGCAGATATGCCCCTACTGTGTCTTTGCTAATTCTTAGACATGGTAAGTGTACAGGGAAGCCATAGTAAATGCATGTGCTGGACACTGGTTACTACGAGTTCCCCAGCTACATGATGGCCTCTCTGAACCCTGGGTTGTTTAGTATAAAACTACTCAGAATAATAAATCCACACTGATGCAAGTTTGTGATTTATTATAAAATGTACCAAGAGGGCACCTTAATGCTGCCCCATGCAAAACCTAATAGCCCTGGCATGGTTGCTCACTGGTCTTAACCAGCCTGCCAGCACCAGACACAATTCTGGACTCCTGGGGTGAGAGCCTTTGCTCTCCGGAGCCAGAGGACAAAGCCTTTCCTGGGCAGAGGTGTCACACCTCGTCCACCAGGCAGGCACCCTGCTCCAGTGGTCAGCTTCAAAAGGCCTTTCCACATTTGAAATCTGACCCCAGCCTCTGCTGCTAGTAGCAGAAGGAAGCCCACTGAGTCTACCCCCAATTTAGGTGGGAAAACTGGTAGGAACTTATAAAGAACAGGGGGAATGGGCCCCCTCAGCCTGCACCACTCCTCAGTTGTGGCAGGTTAGGTGACCACTTTATTTCAATGTTCTAAATTTTTGGATGGTAGGGAAAATAGCCAATTAGGGTCAGGGTTGTGTCCCCTTTCAACAGGAAGTGGCCACTTAGTGGGTGTAGCCACCCTAAGGTAGGTAGCCCATTGGCTATTACCAGGTACTCTCCATAACGACCCCTAAATACAATATTAGGGTGGCATCCCCTGACCAAAACCTAAGATTCGATGGACACAAAAAGACCAGGACAAAGAAGACCCAAGGCACGAGAGCTGAAACACTGCTGCACATGAAAAAGGTGCTAAACCCTGCCTGCTGCTCCAAGGACTCAACAATCACCACTGTTGTGTTGCCTGGAAATCTGAAGGAGTCTACGTAACCCCAAAGCACCTCCAGTCTTCTCAAAATTGCCAAGAACCTACCTCAGAGTGAAGTTATCACTCTTCTGCACCCTGCAGGCAAGGAACCCATGAGGTCCAGTTTACCGACCTGCTGATGACAAATGACTCTGACATAGCAACCCAGCAAAAAAACTGTACAACAGCTCCAGAGGACCCGACCTGCCTCTCTGACAAGTTTGGGCCTTCCAGGACTGTGACATACCAGTTCCTGGGGTACTGGACCCTCAACTGTGGACATCCAGAAGCATAGTTCATTCCGGACCCCCAAAAGCCCAGAAGCAAACACCAGTCAAGGGACGTAAGTACACCTGAGATCCCCCCCCATGAGTGGCCCAGCTGACCTGCAATTCACCCTCAAATCTGTCTGCTCCCGACCATGAGGACTCCAAGGTGCAAAACACCTGGCTGACCTATTTGAACTGCACATGGCCTCTGTGGCCCCTTCACCGACCAACCCGCTGTACTCCCATGGTTCCCTAGCCCTTGTGACCTTCTCCCTCCATGGAGACCCTTCGGACTTACCTTTGAGTCCCTCTGTGCAGTGTGTTTCCAAGTGCCCCCACTTCTCCTTTGGGCACCAGCTCCAGGATCTTCAGCCACTGCTCCTGCTTGAATTGGGAACCACCCGAACTTCTCTCACTGGACCATTGGACCTCTTCACAACCTCGACCTAAAAATAGAAGGTGACACTTGTGAGAGCATTGCCTGATTTTATATGCATTTTTCTATTTTCTTCCAGTGACTCCTATGGTACATAATTACGCACAAAAACAGTGCATTTTCTGAACTTTTGTCTTAAAGAAATCATAAAAATCTTCATTATGTTTGTAAATTGGTCTCAAGTTGTTCTTCCAAGTGTGTGTCTTCATTTATTGATACTGTGAGTACAACAAATGCTTAGCACAACTCCGGGATTAGCCTACTGTGAGCCCCCACTACAACAAAAATAGAGCATTAGGTGATCTATTTTTACCCCTGGAAGCCAAGGTGGGGTTGCTTGGACGGTCTGCATGGTACACACTATGGAGTGCCAGCCTCCTACACCTATTAAACAATGTTATTTACTCCACTTGGTGTAATGACTAAATTTGACCCTAAGCAATGCTTATTCAGCATTTCCTTTAATACCACTCTCCCATAACATCAATAGGAAGGGTGAGCTGCAAACTCTGCTCCGAGGGTGGAGTTCTCGGCGTTATTGCTACTCCACGCTCCGCTTGGAGCACGGCGTCTGACAAAAAATGCCACCAAACATAGTTTACTGACGCAGGCTTAATTTTGTGAACAATAAGACTAATCCTTCCCTCGTTCAGAGGCTCCAACGCTCCAATCACTTATTCTGATTTGGTCAGACTCTTCTTCCACATACGCCCCTTTATGAGTGACTGTTTCGTGTTTGTGATTGGCTGACGATTCCTTTATTTTTTTGCCATCTGCAAGATGGCAACAGAGAGCGTATCCCTGTTCACAGCCATCTGGCTTAGCGAGCAGAAGGCTTGAGAGATGCTCAAGAAAAAGGCACTGAGCACGCTGCTCTGGGGCTTGGTGATTCAGGTACAGCCAAAGGGAACGCATGGTTATGCTTCTACAGTCATGGATCCTACATCGCCGCTGTCATATGCGGGAACTCCTGCAAATTACTGGAGATGCGATAGCAAAATTACAGCCAGGGGCATAACTGGAAGTAATGAGATAGCTCAGTGGCATAATATACCTGCTGCGGAGCTCTTCATGTGTGGCAACCTTTTGAAGGGGCATAGCTGTAATTGTTGCAACAGGTGCAGTGGGACCAGTGCTCAGAGCCCTGAGGGTCCATTGCTATATTTTACTATCTCAACATTGGCAAAGAGGCCTTTTTACGGTTTTGCGCCAGGGCCCCTGGCATCCTTGCTATGCCATGGACCTCCTGGTCACTGGTTTCCATCCAGAGAAAAGGGTGAATTATCTGCTAATCCTACTGGGATCTGAAAAATTAATATTTACTAAGGGCAGCCTGGACTGCAGGGCTGGTTCATGGGCAATACAGGTAAGTGCCCACAGTTTTATCAGAAGGGTGTGGTATATTGACTCTACAATCCTTAAATATTGGCCATTTACCAGGGACTGGGATTGCATGATACCATGCTCCTAGTATGGAAGAAATTCTTGAAGCAGCCCTGCTCAATGAGTCATGTCGCTTGGATAGTGGTGAGCCTTCATGTAAGCACATGCACTTTTTTCACCCTGATGTAGGAGTGTGCCTGCACCGTCAATGCCTCCTGCAAACTAGAACAAGTCGGTATGGGGATGAATGGGTGCAGCATTATGGTTTTGCACCGTATAACAAAACACACACACACTGTGAACGACAGGCAATGAATCACAGGAGCAGTGCTCTTTACAAGGTGCCCACAGAGGCAGCAGCCTGACTGCAAGATGAGCCAGACTCGCCACACGCCCACAAGGCTGCTGCTGCTAGCAGCTTAGGGGTAAGCAGCAGGAAGGCACCCTGGCTAGGAATCATCAGTGTCACTTCTGGTCTCCGAATGGTGAGTAGCCCAGGTGCCGTGTCCTGTTCTGCACAGGAAATGCACCAAGCCTTACACTGACAGGTCTGGATGCATGCCTGGGAAGGGAGTGAGTGCTGTGGCATGGGGTAACTGCTGGTCATCTTTGAGTCAGACACACACTCTCTGTGCATCCTCCTTAAGCGTTCAAGCAAATGTCATCTGTGACGAGGGAACGGGCCTGAGTTGTCACTCTTTTTTGTTTGGTGATAGTGTCTGTGAGGCATTTGCTAGCTCACTGTATGCCTGTGCCTAGGCGCAGGATGGCCTGATCTCTTTGCCGGTGCGGTTCAAAGTACCCCTTTCACGGAGAAAGGGCTTTGTCAGAAGGCGGCTGAGTACTAGCTCCACCTGCATGCGGAACTCAGCGGAATTCCACAGAGTTTTAGGGTGGCTCCGTGGAATTCCACGGAGTGAAATTACTGGAGTTCCGACCACCCTTAGTTAATAGTCTAGTTTTTTTGTTACCTTCCCCCACATGCTCTTTGAGCTTAGTTTCCATAGTGACCGAGTTTGAAACATTCTCTGCAAGTACTAGGTCAAAAGTTCAAACCACTCTCTGCCAGGAGCATTCTAGCTTCCAAATCAAGTGTAGCAGTTATGGCTGAGTGTTTGGATTTATAAGCATATCCCAAACACTTTTAAATTATTTTTCTAAAGCTAATCACACATCTATGTACTTTCATCTCAATAACACTACCTACTTTTAGGCACCAGCATATTTACACCATCCAATAAGTGCTATCCTCCATTTGGACTGACGGTCATAGTTTTGTGTTTTGAGCCAGAGAGAGTGCTAAAAACACTGGCATTGACAGGGACTTGGGTTTACTAAATGTCGATATTAACTTGGTTGGCCAGAGAAGGTTAAAGTGGCATCAATTGCTGCTTTTGGTTGAAAGCATTATGGTTTGCCAGCATCCAGACCTCATGATTGTGCACTGTGGTGGCAATGACCTAGGCACAGTTATAGGGATAGGACTGGAAATCCTAATGAAAGAAACATTTGGTAAATGAATTGAACTTTTCCCCACATACTGCCTTGGCATTTGCCAAAATTTGTGAAAGACAGAAGTAGAAGTGGTAAACTGAATTCTGTCCACCGAAAGACAAATCCAGGAAACACATGAATAAAACTGTGCCTGCATTCCCCAGAGACCACAACATGGGCTCCATTACCACAATAATGTATGCTTTGATATGGATGGTATAGATAGAAAGTATCGAATTCATTTGACAGAAAAAGATAACATGGTGTTCCTCCTGCACTTGAAAAACTGCACCCTGTTTTATTTGTAGTTATCACCAACACATCATAAACACAAAGGCTCTTTTCGGAGCCAATCCTTTTACCAAAGGCAGATTTCTTTATTTTCAATTCAAATTTCTTTAATCTTATTTGGATCCACAGATCCACTGTGGATTCACAAACAAAAAACACTCATTCAATACACACCAGCAACATTTTAGGATGTCTCAGTGGATGTTTAAGTGGTTTCATCATTGTATCAGTGGGTGTGTCAGTGGATGAGTAGGTCTCTGTCTTGGTCTGTGAGTGGGTGTGGGAGTGTCTGAGTGGGTCTGTGAGTGGATGTGAGAGTGTGTGGGTCTGTGAGTGGGTGTGTGAGTGTCTGAATGGGTCTGTGAGTAGGCACGAAAATTCATAGTGGGTGTGTGAGTGGGTGTGAGTGCCTGTGTGGGTTTATGAGTAGATCTGAGAGTCTCTGTGTGGGTCTTTAGGAGGTGTGTGAGTGTCTCAGTGGGGCTCTCAATGGGTGTGTCAGTGTCTTGTGAGTAGGTCGGACAGGGTCTGTGTAGGTCTATAAGTAGGTATGAGAGTGTCTGTGTGGGTATGTGAGTGGGTGTCTGAGTGTCTGTGCAGGTCTGTGAGTGGATATGAGAGTGCCTGTGTGGGTCTGTGAATGTGTGTGTGAATCTCTGAGTGAGTCTGTGAGTAGGTGTGCGAAAACTTGCATGGATTTGTGAGTGAGTGTGTGAGTGTCTGTGTGGTCTGTGACTGGGTCTTTCAGTGTCTCTGTTGGTCTGTGAGTGGGTGTGTGAATGTCTGAATAGGTCTGTGAGTGGGTATATGAGTGTCTCTCTGGTCTGTGAGTGGGTGTGTAAGTATCTCTCTGGGTCTGTAAGTGGGTGTGTGAGTGTCTGTGCGGGTCTGTGAGTGGGTGTGTGAGTGTCTCTATGGGTTTGAGTGGGGGTCTGAGAGGGTCTGTGTGGATCTGTAAGTAGGGATGAGAGTGCCTTTGTGGGTCTGGGAGTGGGTGTCTGAGTGTCTGTACAGGTCTGTGAGGGGATCGCTCTGTGAGTGGGTCTGTGACTCTCTGAGTGGGTGTGAGAAAACTTGTGTGGATCTGTGACTGGGTCTGTCAGTGTCTCCGTCGGTCTGTAACTGTGTGTGTGTGTGTCTGAGTAGGTCAGTGAGTGGGTGTGTGAGTGTCTCTCTGGGTCTGTAAGTGGGTGTTAGACGTGACACCCATAGGGTGGTCAACCCCCAACCTTTTGCCTGCCTCCCTCCACTTTTCTGATACTGTTTTTGCTGGTTTTAGGACTCTGCAAACTTTACCACTGCTAACCAGTGCTAAAGTTCATATGATCTCTCCCTTAAACATGGTAACATTGGTTCATTCCCAATAGTCATATTTGATTTACTTGTAAGTCCCTAGTAAAGTGCACTAGAGGTGCCCAGGCCCAGTAAATTAAAAGCTACTAGTGGGCCTGCCGCACTGGTTGTGCCACCCACATTAGTAGCCCCTTAACTATATCTCAGGAATGCCATTGTAAGGCCTGTGTGTGCAGTTTCACTGCCACTTTGACTTGACATTTAACCCTTTCTCTGCCAGGCCTTGTCTCCCCCTGTGTCTAGCCTTTTTTGGCTACTTGGGGCACTTCGCCCTTAGGCCCTTATAACTGTTTGTTCACATAAGCTACCCACGCCAAATTTATGTCCTTTTTTTCCAACATCATAGGGATTCTACAGGTACCCAGACTTTGTGGGTTTCCCTGAAGGAGACCAAGAAATTTGCCAAAATACAGCGAACATTTCGTTTTTTTCAAATCAATGGGAAAAAGGGGCTGCAGAAGAAGGCTTGTGGTTTTTTCCCTGAAAATGGCATCAACAAAGGGTTTGGGGTGGTAAAATCACCATCTTCCCAGCTTTCAGGAACAGGCAGACGTGAATTAGAAAACTCCATTTTTCAACACAATTTTGACATTTTACTGGGACATACCCCACTTTTACTATTTTTTGTGCTTTCAGCCTCCTTCCAGTTAGTGACCGAAATGGGTGAGAAACCAATGCTGGATCCCAGAAAGCTAAACATTTCTGAAAAGTAGACAACATACTGAATTCATCAAGGGGTCATTTGTATAGATCCTACAAGTGTTTCCTACAGAATATTACAGCTGAAATAAAAGAATATTGAAATTGAGGAGAAAAAAAACAGCCATTTTCTCCACGTTTTACTCTGTAACTTTTTCCTGCGATGTCAGATTTTTGAAAGCAATATACCGTTACGTCAGCTGGACTATTCTGGTTGTGGCGATATATTGGGTTTGTAGGTTCATCAAGAACCCTAGGTACCCAGAGCCAATAAATGAGCTGCACCTTGCAATGGGTTTTCATTCTATCCCGGGTATACAGCAATTAATTTGCTGAAATATAAAAAGTGAAAAATAGGTATCAAGAAAACCTTTGTACTTCTAAAATGGCCACAAGATAAGGTGTTGAGAAGCAGTGGTTATTTGCACATCTCTGAATTCGGGGGTGCCCATACTAGCATGTGAATTACAGGGCATTTCTCAAATAGACGTCTTTTTTACACACTGTCTTACATTTGGAAGGAAAAAATGTAGAGAAAGACAAGGTGCAATAACACTTGTTTTGCTATTCTGTGTTCCCCCAAGTCTCTCGATAAAAATGGTACCTCACTTGCGTGGGTAGGCCTAGCGCCCGTGACAGGAAATGCCACAATACACCACATGGACACATCACATTTTCACAAAAAAAACAGAGCTGTTTTTTGTAAAGTGGCTATCTGTGGATTTTGGCCTCTAGCTCAGCCGGCACCTAGGGAAACCTAGCAAGCCTGCGCAGTTTTAAAAACTACACACCTTTGTGAATCCAAGATGGGGTGACTTGTGGGGCTCTGATCAGGTTCTGTTACCCAGAATCCTTTGCAAACCTCACAATTTGGCCAAAAAACACTTTTCCCTCTCATTTCGGTGGAAGAAAGTTCTGGAATCAGAGAGGAGCCACAAATTTCCTTCCACCCAGCGTTCCCCCAAGCATCCCGAATAAAATGGTACCTCACTTGTGGGGGTAGGCCTAGCGTCCGCGACAGGAAATGCCCCAAAACACAGCGTGGACACATCACATTTTCACAAAGAAAACAGAGCTGTTTTTTGCAAGATGCCTAGCTGTGGATTTTGGCCTCTAGCTCAGCCGGCACCTAGGGAAACCTAGCAAACCTGTGCAGTTTTAAAAACTAGACACCTAGGGGAATCCAAGAGGGAGTGACTTGTGGGGCTCTGACCAGGTTCTGTTACCCAGAATCCTTTGCAAACCTCAAAGTTTGGCCAAAAAAACACTTTTCCCCTCATTTCAGTGACAGAAAGTTCTGGAATCAGAGAGGAGCCACAAATTTCCTTCCACCCAGCGTTCCCCCAAGTCTCCCGATAAAAATGGTACCTCACTTTTGTGGGTGGGCCTACTGCCTGAGAAAGGAAATGCCCCAAAACACTATCTGGACACATCAAAATGATCAAATACAAAACTACCTGTGTTTTTGGTCCTGGGCTCAGCAGCCATCTAGGGAGACCTACAAAACCAAGACATTGCTGAAAACTAGACACCCGATGGAGTCCAGGGAGGTGTGACTTGCGTGGATCCCCCAATGTTTTCTTACACAGAATCCTCAGCAAACCTCAAATTTAGCTAAAAAATCAAATTTTTCCCACAGTTCTGTGTGGGATCTACGCTCTGGGACAGATTTCATACTACCCGACGTTCCCCTCAGTCTCCCGGTAAAAATGATACCTCATTTGTGTAGGTGGGCCAAGTGCTAGTGAAAGGGAAGAGCCAAAAACATGTCGATATTGAGGGGGAACCAAAGAGGGTCCAAAAGAGCAGTTTGCAAAAAAACATTTTTAGGCTAACAAATGCAGCAGAATTTTTATCAGTATACATGAGACAATGCTGGGTGGTAGGAATTTTGTGTATTCCTGCAAATTCCGGAAGGTTCCATCACAAAAATGTGGGGAAAATATATGATTTCCAGCAAAATTGGTATGCAGGGCATAGCGGGTACGAAAATGGTGCAGTGTGCATGTGAAGCACACCACCCTGGAATACCCCAGATGTTTAGTTTTCAGAAATGTCTAGGTCTTGTGGATTTTTCTACATGGCAGCGTCTCAAAATCAATAAAGTGCAGCCCTCAACCTCCCAAGTGGGACGATTTTGAGAGTTAGCCAAGCTCTCATGGCCCAAATGTAAGACCAAAACCCAAAATAATCAAATGTCTTCTTGCTTGCTGATGGATAAGATGTTTTAGAGTGTGGGGGAGAGCTGAAAGACTGTTACCTCCATCAGTTGAGGTGGGGGCATAACCAGGCCCATACTAGTTGGCAGCCACCACCCCAATATTTTTTGTTTTTCTAAACTTCCCTGGCATCTAGTAGACTTTCTGTCCCCCGGGGTGTGGACCAGGGGTAATTGCCCCATCTGCCCACTGGTGGGCAGAACAACTTTGGCCATATTTATTTGGGGTGGGAGTATGCCTATACCCCCACCCTCTTATTTTGGCAAAAAAAACTTCCCTGGTCTCTGGTGGGCTTTCTCCCCCCCCCTTGGGGCAGATGGGCCTTCCAGAAATAGACCCATCTGCCCCCAAGAGGGACAGATATGGCCAACAGTAATGTGCCCCCATGGGGAGCGACCCTTACCCAAGGGGCTGCACCCCTAAAAAAAACACACACATACACACACACACGAATCCCTGGTGCCTAAGTGGTTTCTCCACCTTGGGGACAGATCGGCCTAATAGAAATACGGCGATCTGCCCCCAAGGGACAGAAATGGGCAAAACTAAATTTGCCCCACCAGGGGAGCAACCCTTGCCTAAGGGGTCGCTCCCCACCTCTAAAAAACAAAACAACAAAAAAATGATCCCTGGCACCTAGAGGTTTCTGGCCCCCCAGGGGCAGATCGGTCTAATAACAATAGGCCAATCTGCCCCCGAGAGGGGCAGAAATGGCATAAAATAAATGTGCCCCCCTGGGGAACGACCCTTGCCAAAGGGGTCCCTCCCTTTGCCTGAAATTGGCACAAAACAAGTCCCTGCTGCCTAGTGGTTTCTGCCCCCCTTGGGGGCAGATTGGCCTAACAAAAATTGTCTGATCTGCCGCCAAGGGGGGCAGAAATGGCCTAAACACAATTTGCCCCCCAGGGGAGCAGTCCTTGCCTAAGGGGTCACTCCCCACCTCTAAAAAAACAAAAAAAATTATCCCTGGCACCTAGAGGTTTCTGCCCCACCTGGGGGCAGATCAGCCTAATAACAATAGGCCTAGGTGCCACCAGGGGGGGCAGAAATGGCCTAAAATAAATTCCCCCCCCCCGGGGAGCGACCCTTACCTAAGGGGTCGCTCCCCTTGAGTGAAATTGGCGAAAAATAAATCCCCGGTGCCTAGTGGTTTTTGTCCCCCTTGGGGGCACATTGGCATAACAAAAATCGGCCAATCAGCCCCCAGGGGGGGCAGAAATGGTCTAAATAAAATTTGCCCCCCAGGGGAGCGACCCTTGCCTAAGGGGTCGCTCCCCACCTCTAAAAAACAAAATAAAATTGATCCCTGGCACCTAGAGGTTTCGGCCTAATAACAATAGGCCGATCTGCCTCCAAGGAGGGCAGAAATGGCCTAAAATAAATCCCCCCCCCGGAAAGCGACCCTTGCCTAAGGGGTCGCTCCCCTTGCGTGAATTTGCCATAAAAAAAAAAACTCCCTGGTGTCAAGGGGGCAGAAATGGCCTAAATATAATTTGCCTCGTAGGGAGCGACCCTTGCCTAAGGGGTCGCTCCCCAACTCTAAAAAAAACACAAAAAAACACAATATTTTTTTTATCCCTGGTGCTTAGTGGTTTCTGCCCCCCCGGGGGCAGATTGGCCTAACAACAATGGGCTGATCTGCCCACAGGGGGGGCAGAAAACGCCTTGAAAAAAATTGCCCCCCTGGGGAGCGACCCTTGCCCAAGGGGTCGCTCCCCTTATACCAGTTTCTGTTGAAAATATACATCCCTGGTGCTTAGTGGGCATTTCAAAAGCTGGATCGCTTTACGATCCGGCTTTTGAAATGCTCTGAGAGACTTCAAGGGGAGGGAAATTCCTTTCCTTCCCTTTGAAGCCTCTCAGGGCCCCATCACATGATCGGAAGAGAAATGCTTTGCACTGTGCCGTTCAACATAACCATTAAGTCCACAGCACAGAAGGGGTTAAAATTACTTTCCAAGCCTTAAACCCCCTTTCTCTACATATAAGTTGCTCACAAGGTAGGCCCTAGGTAACCAATAAGAAGGGTGCTATGTAGGTAAAAGGCAGGATATGTACATGTGTGTTTTATATGTAATGGTAGTGGAAAACTCCCAAATTCATAGTCCACTACTGTGAGGCCTGCTCCTTTCATAGGATAGCATTAGGGCTACTGTTAGACCTGACAGCCTTAGGGTGGTCACCACTAACGTTTTGCCTGCCTCCCTCTACTTTTGAGATACTGTTTTTGCTGCTGGTTTTCAGACTCTGCACACATTACCACTGCTAACCAGTGCTAAAGTGCATATGCTCTGTCCCTTTAACATGGTAACATTGGATCACACCCAATTGGGCTATTTAATTTACTAATAAGTCCCTAGTAGAGTGCACTATATGTGCCCAGGGCCTGTACATTAAAAGCTACTAGTGGGCCTGCAGCACTGATTGTGCCGCCCACTTAAGTAGCCCCTTAAACTTGTCTTGGGCCTGCCATTGCAAGGCCTGGGTGTGCAGTTTCACTGCCAGTTCGACTTGGCATTTAAAACTGCCAAGCCTAAAACTCCCCTTTTTCTACATATAAGTCACCCCTAAGGTGTGCCCTAGGTAAACCCGATGGCAGGGTGCTGTGTAGGTAAAAGGGAGGGCATGTACCTGTGTAGTTTACATGTCCTGGTAGTGTAAAACTCCTAAATTTGTTTTTACACTACTATGAGGCCTGCTCCCTTCATAGGCTAACAATGGGGCTGCCCTCATACATTGTTTGAGTGGTAGCTGCTGATCTGAAAGGAGTAGGAAAGTCATATTTAGTATGGCCAGAATGGTAATACAAAATCCTGCTGACTGGTGAAGTTGGATTAAATTTTGCTATTTTAGAAATGCCACTTTTAGAAAGAGAGCATTTCTCTGCACTTAAATCTTTCTATGCCTTACAATCCACGTCTGGCTTGGTTTAGTTGACAGCTCCTTGTGCATTCACTCAGACACACCCCAAACACAGGATACTCAGCCTCACTTGCATACATCCGCATTTTGAATGGGTCTTCCTGGCTTGGGAGGGTGGAGGGCCTGCTCTCACACAAGGGACTGCCACACCCCCTACTTGGACCCTGGCAGACAGGATTGAACTGAAAGGGACCTGGTGCACTTCTAAGCCACTCTTTGATGTCTCCCCCACTTCAAAGGCACATTTGGGCATAAAAACAGGGCCTCTGCCCTACCACTTCAGACACTTCCTGGAGAAGATACCTGAACCAGAACCTGCACCCTGACAAGAAGAACTGCTTGGCTGCCTAAAAGACTCACCTGAATCCTTTCTGAAGAGGACTGCTGCCTTGCTGTTGCCCTGCTGCCTTGCTGCTCTCTTGCTTTGCTGCAGAAGTGCTCTCCAAGGGCTTGGATACAGCTTGCCTCCTGTTCCCTGAAGTCCCAGGACCAAAAAGACTTCTCTCCTGCAGCTGAAATCCCCATGCAGTGAAAATTCGCCGCACCACCTGCCAAGAACGACGCACAGCCTGCTTGCGGTGAAAAATTCACTGCACGTCGAGTTCGGAACGACGCAGCCCAACTTCGCGACAGAGGATCGGTGCAGAACCAGCGACACAACTGGAACTTCGATGCACGGCCCTACTGGATCGACGCAAACCAACTCAGAATGAAGACGCCCACCTTCCTGAGAGGAATCGACGCAGTGCCTGCTGTGCGGAAGAAAATTCCACGCATCACCTACCGAAATCGACGCAGCCCCTGTGACTTCGCTCCGCAAGCCCAGGTTTCCACGAATCGTCCCCGGGGTGTCTGAAAACCCCACAACCTGAAGAGGATCCAAGTCAGCGCACCGGAAATCGACACAACTTCTTCCCCGTGTGAAAAATAATGATGCAAGTCCATGTGCGCAGGGGCAAAACCGACGCACACTCACCGTTTTCCGCGTATCTCCTCCTCTACGGTCCCTTGCAAGGATTTTTCTACGCAAACCAGGAACTTTGCCCTGCAAGAGACACTTGTTGTTTCTAGGAGAACTTAAGACACTTTCTATTGCTTTTACAGGAATATTTTAACTCTAAAGACACTTGATATCCCTTTCAGTGATATCCCTACATTTGCTTATTTCATCTTTAATCGTTTTGACCTGCATTTATCCAGATAAATATTATATATTTTTCTAAACACTGTGTGGTATATTTTTGTGGTGTTATATTGTGGTATTGTATGGTTTACTGCACAAATACTATACACATTGCCTTCTATGTTAAGCCTGACTGCTCAGTGGCAAGCTACCAGAGGGTGGGTACAGGATAACTTGGATTGTGTGTGACTTACCCTGACTAGAGTTAAGGTCCTTGCTTGGACGGGGGGTGACCTGACTGCCCACCAAAGACCCCATTTCTAGCAGGTACAGCAGGTCTACTGTTTGACGGGTTAATTCTGATTAGAAAGGGTAACCTTGCCATGTTTAGTATGGCCAGAATGGTAATAGAAAATCCTACTAATTGGTGAGGTTGGATTTAATATTACTATTTTAGAAATGCCACTTAAATGCACTTAAAATCCATCTGTGCCTCACAGCCTGTCTCCAATCCACATCTTGCTGGGCTGGTTGACAGCTCCCATGTGCATTTCACCCAGACAACCACAAACACAGGATTCCCAGGCACACCTGCACTCATCTGCATACTGAATGGGTCTTCGTGGGCTGGGAGGGTGGAGGGCCTGACACTTACATTTCAAAGTACAGTGACCTGCCCTCACATAATGGACTGTCAACCCCCCTACTGGGACCCTGGCAGACAGGATTGTACTGAAAGGGGACGTTGTGCACTTCAAAACCACTCTTAGAAGTCTCCCCCTCTTCAAAGGCATCTTTGGGTACATAAGCTGGGTCTCTGACCCCACAAACTCAGACACTTCTGGATGTGAACCTGCAACATGTCAAGTGGAACTGCCTGGCTGCCCCAAGGACTCATCTGGACTGCTTTGCTGTGAAGGACTGCTGCCCTGCTGTTGCCCTGCTGCCCTCTGACTGTTCTGAGAAGTGCTCCTCAAGGGCTTGGATTGAGCTTGCCTCCTGTTTTCTGAAGTCTCAGGGTCAAAAAGACTTCGGGGGTGATTCTAACTCTGGCGGTCGGTGTTAAAGCGGCGGCCAACCCGCCAACAGGATGGCGGTCCAAAAAATGGAATTCTGACCCTGGCGGGAACCGCCAACACAGACAGCCACTTTAACACTCCGACCTCCACGGCGGTACAAACAAACAGCGCGGCGGTCACCGCCAACAGCCAGGCGGCAGACAATGTACCGCCCACACTATCACAACTCACCAATCCGCCACCTTTTCCGGAGCGGGAGCACCGCCGATAAAAACACGGCGGAAACAGACTACGAACGGGAAAACGCACACCACTACGCACTCCAGGAGGAAGGAGGACAGCATGGAACCCGAATTAAACATCCTACCTGCTCTCGTCTACCTGCTCATCTACCACGAGTACGAAGTCCGGCGCAGACGACAACGGTGAGTACTGCACCTACGACACACGGGAGGGGGAGGACGAAAGGTTACGGCCACACACATATGCGACCCCCCCACCCCCAACTATGTACACACCAATGCAGAGCAACAAGTCACAGTGACACCACCCAAACACCCCTGAAAAATGCTATGACATAATCAAATTTGGAATAAATATTTATGTACCAAAAAGCTCCTGAAAATTATCGTACAACCATGAAAGATATTTACAAGAAAACAAATGATATACACATCAGTGTATAACTGAAGTAACAAGTCCTGCACATCCTACGAATTCATCATGTCCGTGGGCCAAAGTTTTGAGAAACAAGGGCAAAGCCCACACAGGAGACCTGAGTCCTTTGGAGAGAACACTGCAGGGGCATCAGATGTAAAAACTACAGGCACCTCAGGGGGAAGGGAAGGGGGGGCACCACAGCCACATGAGTCCACGACGCCAGATCCACGAGGAGCCACCATGCCCACTGTACCATCCTGGGGAGTGCAAAGCCACAGTCTCTCAATGTCTCTACACCCACTGTACCATCCTGGGGAGTGCCAAGCCACAGTCTCTCAATGTCTCTACAGTGGGTGGGCTGCCCACTGTACCATCCTGGGGAGTGCCAAGCCACAGTCTCTCAATGTCTCTACAGTGGGTGGGCTGCCCACTGTACCATCCTGGGAAGTGCAAAGCCACAGTCTCTCAATGTCTCTACAGTGGGTGGGCTGCCCACTGTACCATCCTGGGGAGTGCAAAGCCACAGTCTCTCAATGCCTCTAAAGTGGGTGGGCTGCCCACTGTACCATCCTGGGGAGTGCCAAGCCACAGTCTCTCAATGTCTCTACAGTGGGTGGGCTGCCCACTGTACCATCCTGGGGAGTGCAAAGCCACAGTCTCTCAATGTCTCTACAGTGGGTGGGCTGCCCACTGTACCATCCTGGGGAGTGCAAAGCCACAGTCCATCAGGTGGATGACAGTCTCCACTGGTCAAGGAGGAGGCATGGTGGGCACAGTGAACCATAAACAGTGCTTGAGACGGTGGTGCCCAGCGGAGCGGTGCTTGAGAAGAAGGGCCCAGCGGAGCGGTGCTTGAGACGGCGGTGCCCAGCGGAGCGGTGCTTGAGATGAAGGGCCCAGCGGAGCGGTGCTTGAGACGGCGGTGCCCAGCGGAGCGGTGCTTGAGATGAAGGGCCCAACGGAGCGGTGCTTGAGACGGCGGTGCCCAGCGGAGCGGTGCTTGAGATGAAGGGCCCAGCAGAGCGGTGCTTGAGACGGCGGTGCCCAGCGGAGCGGTGCTTGAGACGGCGGTGCCCAGCGGAGCGGTGCTTGAGATGAAGGGCCCAGCGGAGCGGTGCTTGAGACGGCGGTGCCCAGCGGAGCGGTGCTTGAGATGAAGGGCCCAGCGGAGCGGTGCTTGAGATGAAGGGCCCAGCGGAGCGGTGCTTGAGACGGCGGTGCCCAGCAGAGCGGTGCTTGAGAAGAAGGGCCCAGCGGAGCGGTCTTGAGAAGAAGGGCCCAGCGGAGCGGTGCTTGAGATGAAGGGCCCAGCGGAGCGGTGCTTGAGAAGAAGGGCCCAGCGGAGCGGTGCTTGAGAAGAAGGGCCCAGCGGAGCGGTGCTTGAGATGAAGGGCCCAGCGGAGCGGTGCTTGAGACGGCGGTGCCCAGCGGAGCGGTGCTTGAGATGAAGGGCCCAGCGGAGCGGTGCTTGAGACGGCGGTGCCCAGCGGAGCGGTGCTTGAGATGAAGGGCCCAGCGGAGCGGTGCTTGAGACGGCGGTGCCCAGCGGAGCGGTGCTTGAGACGGCGGTGCCCAGAGGAGCGGTGCTTGAGAAGAAGGGCCCAGCGGAGCGGTGCTTGAGATGAAGGGCCCAGCGGAGCGGTGCTTGAGAAGAAGGGCCCAGCGGAGCGGTCCTTGAGATGGCGGGGCCCTCTTCAGCGGTGCCTATCTTCACGGCGGGGCCCTGTTCAGCGGTGCTCTTCTGCACGGCGGGGCCCTGTTCAGCGGTGCTCTTCTGCACGGCGGGCCCTCTTCAGCGGTGCCTATCTTCACGGCGGGGCCCTCTTCAGCGGTGCCTATCTTCGCGGCGGGGCCCTCTTCAGCGGTGATCTTCTGCACGGCGGGGCCCTGTTCAGCGGTGCTCTTCTGCACGGCGGGCCCTCTTCAGCGGTGCCTATCTTCACGGCGGGGCCCTCTTCAGCGGTGCCTATCTTCACGGCGGGGCCCTCTTCAGCGGTGCCTATCTTCACGGCGGGGCCCTCTTCAGCGGTGCTCTTCTGCACGGCGGGCCCTCTTCAGCGGTGCCTATCTTCACGGCGGGGCCCTGTTCAGCGGTGCTCTTCTGCACGGCGGGCCCTGTTCAGCGGTGCTCTTCTGCACGGCGGGCCCTGTTCAGCGGTGCCTATCTTCACGGCGGGGCCCTGTTCAGCGGTGCTCTTCTGCACGGCGGGCCCTCTTCAGCGGTGCCTATCTTCACGGCGGGGCCCTCTTCAGCGGTGCCTATCTTCACGGCGGGGCCCTCTTCAGCGGTTCTCTTCTGCACGGCGGGCCCTCTTCAGCGGTGCCTATCTTCACGGCGGGGCCCTGTTCAGCGGTGCTCTTCTGCACCGCGGGCCCTGTTCAGCAGTGCTCTTCTGCACGGCGGGCCCTGTTCAGCGGTGCTCTTCTGCACGGCGGGCCCTCTTCAGCGGTGCCTATCTTCACGGCGGGGCCCTGTTCAGCGGTGCCTATCTTCACGGCGGGGCCCTGTTCAGCAGTGCTCTTCTGCACGGCGGGCCCTGTTCAGCGGTGCTCTTCTGCACGGCGGGGCCCTGTTCAGCGGTGCTCTTCTGCACGGCGGGCCCTCTTCAGCGGTGCCTATCTTCACGGCGGGGCCCTCTTCAGCGGTGCCTATCTTCACGGCGGGGCCCTCTTCAGCGGTGCTCTTCTGCACGGCGGGCCCTCTTCAGCGGTGCCTATCTTCACGGCGGGG
This sequence comes from Pleurodeles waltl, assembly GCF_031143425.1. Taxonomy (NCBI): domain Eukaryota; kingdom Metazoa; phylum Chordata; class Amphibia; order Caudata; family Salamandridae; genus Pleurodeles; species Pleurodeles waltl. The sequence continues at coordinate 982,671,415 of NC_090449.1, forward strand.
CCCTCTTCAGCGGTGCTCTTCTGCACGGCGGGCCCTCTTCAGCGGTGCCTATCTTCACGGCGGGGCCCTGTTCAGCGGTGCTCTTCTGCACCGCGGGCCCTGTTCAGCGGTGCTCTTCTGCACGGCGGGCCCTGTTCAGCGGTGCTCTTCTGCACCGCGGGCCCTGTTCAGCGGTACTCATCCAGCAGGTCAAGGGAGCCAGACCTGGCCTGGACTCCCTGCTCAGTCGCCCTCGGACCATGACGTTTCTGGACCCTTCGGGGACGGACTCCTGGCCTCTTTAGTGTCCTCCTTCCCAGCTGGCATGTGACATGTGGGGTCCACCTTCTCCGCGCTCCTGCTGCCCTTCCGCTCCTTTGATGGGGCTCTCGGGCCCTTGCCTCCCCTAGATGGTATGGCTGGTGAAGTGGCCGCACATTGCTCCTTGGGGGCAGCCCTGTCAGTCCTCGCACGGCGGCCCTTGTTTTTGCGGGTCCTCTTGCCGGGGGGGGGGCTGGACGTGTCCTTGCTGCTGATCGATGTGTCACTGCTGGCAAAGAGTGGACTCCAGAACCCATGCACAACAGTGACACTCGAAGCTGGGCTGGTGGTGGCTGCGGTGCTCTTGGGACTCTTTGCAGATGGAGGGGGGAGCTCATCGGAGGGAAAGAGGTCAAGATTAGCCAGGAAAAGCTTTTTAGGTCCAAGGTAAAGGGTAGGAGAAGTGGTGATGGGAGTGGAGGAAGAGGATGTGGTTGTAGGAGAGTCAGGTGTGCTGTCATTGGGTGAAGGTGCTGGTGCTGTAGGCTGACGTGAGGTGGATGGCTGTTGGGTGGGTGTCTGCCTGCGTTTGTGTGTCTTGGAAGAGGGGGTGACAGACACAGTGGGAGAGGACACAGGGGACGTGTAAATGGCAGTGGGGGTGGTGACTGCACGAGTGTGGACTGTACTGGAGGGTGAGGTGGTGATGGAAGCACTGGCTGATGTTGGGGTGCATGCAGGTGTGAGTGTAGACGTCACAGGGAGGGAGGAGGGAGACGAGGAGGAGGGGGACACAGAGGTGGTTGTGACTGCTGGAATGTCTGCATCTGTGTGTTGCTTGGGTGAGTGTTTGTGGGATCTGTGGTGCTTGTGTCTGGATGAGCTGCTCTTGGGTGTTGAGGTGTGTGCAGGCTGGTCTGATGGTGTGGATGGGATAGGCTGAGGAACAGGAGACAGAGACAGGCTGGAGGCAGTAAGAAGAGGGAGGCTGGAAACAGGGACAATGGCTGCCGTCAGTGCTGAGGCCAGAGCAGTGAACGCTCGTTGATGGGCAGCCTGACCCGAATGAATGCCCTCCAGGTACGCATTGCTCTGTTGCACCTCCCTTTGCACACCCTGGATGGCATTCAAAAGGGTCGTCTGCCCAACAATGAGCGTCCTCACCAGGTCAATGAGCTCCGCACTGAGGGCAGCAAGGGCAACAGGGGCAGGGGCTGAGGTGCCTGGGGCAAAGGAGACGCGCGCCTTCCTGGGCGAGCGGGCACGGAGTGTAGGCTGAGGGGCTGCTGGGAGGGCGGTGCTGGTGCGCTGGGTGGCGGCTGTACCTGTAGAGGCGGGGGGCCCGGATGTTGCCGCCACCGCTAGGGAGCTCCCATCCGAGGACGTGTCTGAGTCGCTGGTGTCACCACCGGTCCCCGTTGTGGTGCTCCCCTCGCCCTCCGGATCACTGGTGCCCTCGGTGTCTGTTCCTGGGCCCACCGGGGCCTTGTGTCCTGCAGCTCCCTCGTGCTCCGATGCCAAATCTCCTCCGCCTGATGATGCTAATGCACACATGCACAAGAAGATGAAGAGAAAGGGTGGGGGGAGAAAAAAGAAGACCAGGTTGAGTGCATGCAATGTCAACACCGTTGGCGGAGAGGACAGACACAGGAGCCTCATGCACTAAGCCGCGCATTTGGGGTACACTACTCAGTACTACTGACTAGGACAACAGGCCAATAGACGTCAAACGCGCACATGGGTGATGCTGGACCATCAATGGCTGTACTTGTCACCCTACAGAGGTGGGGGCCGGGGGCACAGGGCCATGCCTAAGGGAGAGGACTACACTACAGAAAGCGCCCTGGCCTAATGTCACCCACAGCCCTCCTCCCCCACCCAGACGCCTGCACTGCGCAGAAAGATAGGAGAATGTGCTGATACTCACCCCCTTGTGTCTGCTGTGATGTCTTAAAGCGCCCATCCAATTCAGGGTAGGCCACCGCCAGGATCCGGGACATCAGGGGGGTCATGGTGCGACTGACACCCCTCCTAGGTTGGGAGGCCATCCCCAGCAGTGTTTCTGCGGTCTTCCTTGTTCCGCGGCGGATGGCCTCCCACCTCTTGCGGCAGTGGGTGCCCTGTCTGTTGTGGACCCCCAAGTTCTGGACTTCCTTGGCGATGGCATGCCAAATCTCGATCTTCTGATGGGCGCTGACCTATTTGACATGTACAGGGTGGGAAGGAGGAAATCATCAATGACCTGCATGTTAGATGTGATTGGCCCCCCCCCACCAACTTTGCCATATGGCACATTCTCTCATCTGTCGTGCGTTGCACTCCTCATTCGCCCCCCACCCCACCAACTTACATCCACCCCAATCCACACAGGCATAGCCCATTCCATGTGCACCCGGTGTACTCACTTGTTGGTCTGGAGGACCGTAGAGTAGCGCATACTGGGGGAGGACCCCATCCACGAGCTTCTCCAACTCTTCAGACGTGAAGGCAGGGGCCCTTTCCCCAGTCGCAGCAGCCATTGTCACTTCCAGACCGAGGTCACAGCAGCACTTGCAGTATAGGTCCTCTCCTGTGGATGATCAGGTCTCGAGTGATCAATCAGCTAGGAAATGGCGGTCACGCCCGCGGCGGTGCGTACTGCGGCGGTGCGTACCGCGACCGCCGGCGCACATCGTCATTGGCTCCTGAAACCCATAGGGTTCAATGTTAACCAATGCGGCTTTGCGCCACGGTCTTCGACCGCCTACCGCCACGGTGTGCCCCGCCAGCGCATTGACATCACATCCCATTGTCCCACTTCACAGGTCAGGCAGCCGCCATTTCAAGGGCCTACATGGCTTAATTTTGACTGCGACACACAGGCCTAGGCCTTGCATTGCCACACATACACGCCTTTCAACCCATTGCCATTCTTTAACTGTGCAAGCTGTCTGTACGTACCTGTGGTTTGCCTGACTCTGTGCTCCATGTTGTCCTTCCTAGGCACCGTCCGCTGGGACTTGCGAGGAGAAGGACGAATCCTCGCGTGTACCGACCGCTGGTGGACCTGTCGACAATGGAAGAACGCCATATAATACTTCGATACAGACTTGACCGTGCCACTATCCATGAACTGTGTGCCCAGCTGGAGCCAGCCCTGATGTCCCCCATCAGCCAACCCACAGGGATTCCCCCTCTGGTGCAGGTTTTGTCAGTCCTCCATTTTTTGGCAAGTGGGTCATTCCAGACAACAGTGGCCATGTCATCTGGAATGTCTCAGCCTATGTTTTCAAAGATTTTGAGCAGGGTGTTGTCTGCCCTGATGAAACTCATGCGGAGCTACATCATTTTCCCAGAGGAGGGTGACTTGCCTACAGTGAAGGGTGATTTCTATGCCCTTGGACATATCCCCAACATCATTGGTGCCATTGATGGGACCCATGTGGCTTTGGTACCCCCAAAAGACGATAAGCAGGTGTACAGAAACAGAAAAAGTTATCATTCGATGAATGTCCAGGTGGTCTGTTTGGCTGACCAGTACATCTCCCATGTAAATGCCAAGTTCCTAGGGTCAGTGCATGACGCGTATGTTATGCGAAATAGCAGCATCCCCTATGTGATGGAGCAGCTACAGAGACAACGTGTGTGGCTAATAGGTGACTCTGGTTACCCCAACCTGTCTTGGCTACTGACCCCAGTGAGGAATCCCCGGACCAGGACAGAGGAACGGTACAATGAGGCCCATGGGCGAACTAGGAGGATCATCGAAAGGACCTTTGGCCTCCTAAAGGCCAGGTTTAGGTGCCTGCATATGACAGGGGGATCCCTGATGTACTCACCAAAGAAGGTGTGCCATATCATCGTGGCCTGCTGTATGCTTCACAATCTGGCATTGCGACGTCAGGTTCCTTTCCTGCAGGAGGATGGTGCAGATGGTGGTGTTGAAGCAGCTGTGGAGCCTGCGGAGAGTGAAGAGGAGGAAGACTCAGAGGACGACACAGACAACAGGGACAGAGTAATAGAACAGTATTTCCAGTAGCACACAGGTAACAATCACCCATGCCATTTTACATTTCCTGAAAGCCTCCTGCATCTCAACTTTGTCGATTTCCCCCCAGAACTATAAACATGATGTTTGATTTTCCCTTCCCTTTTCTGTGCTGTATGAGCCACTGCGTGACCTCGGCTTGGTTGGCCCATGGACTAATGCTAAGTTACCTCGGTATGTGTAATTCACAATGTTAAAAATACGTAATTGACATGTAATGTGTCATACATTTGTAAATAAGACAGGCTGAGTCCTGATTGATTTCAGTGCAATGTGTGATTTATTATTAGTGCATAGATATTGGTGCATGATAGTGAAACAGTGATGGGTGGGGGTGGAGTAATGTCCATGGCAGAGTCCGGCAATGTTGAACAGTGGGAGGACTTCAGGGGGTATGTGATGCTGGCGGGGGTCTTGACATCCTACTCTGTCGGTTTTTTTGATCTCAGGCTCCTTTTGCGGGGTGGTTGTTGTTCAGCAGGAGGTGGGGTTCTGGTGGGCTGTCGTTGTGGTGGGGCCTCCTGTCCATTAGCGCCGGCGGAGGTGGTAGGCTGTTCCTGTTCCTGGCTAGTGACAGGAGCCCTGTGTGATGCCACATGGTCCCGAAACGTGTCCTCTATACGGTTCAGGGCCTGGACTATGCTCCCCATAGCGGTTGAGATGTTGGTGAGTTGGTCGCTGAACCCCATGTAGCGTTGCTCCTGCTGTGCCTGGATCTCCTGGAACCTGGCCAGTACCGTCGCCATCGTCTCTTGTGAGTGGTGGTAGGCTGCCATGATGGTAGTGAGGGCCTCTTGGAGAGTGGGTTCCATGGGCCTCTCCTCCCCCCCCTGTCGCACAGCAGCCCTCCGAGTTGCCCTGTTTCCCTGGGCCTCTGTCCCCTGGACGGTGTGCCCACTCCCACTGCCCCCAGGTCCCTGTTGTTGGTGGATTGGTGGGTTACCCTGGGGGCCCTGTAGTGGTAGACACACCGCTGCTTGACCTGTCCTAGAGACAGAGGCATGGGCCCGCTGGGTGGGAGCTGTGCTGTTGTTCCCAGAGGGGGTTGGGTCTGCAGTGGCCTGTGTCTGGGTGAGGGGAACCGACTGCCCAGAGGTCCCCGATGGTCCTGGCTGGTCATCAGGGTCCAGGTCGACAGAGCTGCTGTCATCACTAGGGGCCTGTTCCGGGGGTGGGATGGACATTTCTGGTCCCTCCTGACCGGTGTGTTGTCGTTCGGGTCCTGCATGGGGTAAGAGGGTATGGTTATTGTTTCTGTGTGTGCATTAGCTTGCGTTTTATGGGTGCCCTTGTCCCCCAGTGCTGGCATTCCCTTGGGGGAGGTGTTGTGAGGGTGTTTTGTGGGGGGGGGGGGATGGGTATGTGCAGTGGTCATGCTTAGGTGATGGGTGTCCATAGTTTGGGGATGGCATGCAGGGGTTGGTGTTGGGTGGGTTGTGCTGGAGAGACATTCTCAGGGAGGATGTGTGCTGGGGGGTTGGGGGTGAGGGTGGGGGTTAGCATGCTGGGGGGGGGTGAAGTGGTTGGCCTTGTACTTACCAGAGTCCATTCCTCCGTGTACTCCAGCGAGGCCATCAGGATGCAGGATGTTTAGTACCTCTTGCTCCCATGCTGTGAATTCGGGTGGAGTGGGTGGGGGTCCCCCGCCAGTCTTCTGCACTGCGATGTTGTGTCGCGAGACCATCGATCGCACCTTCCCCCGTAGGTCGTTCCATCGTTTGCGGATGTCGTCCCTATTTCTGGGATGCTGTCCCACCGCGTTGACCCTGTCCACGATCCGCTGCCAGAGCTCCACCTTCCTTGCTATGGTGGTGTGCTGAACCTGTGAGCCGAAGAGCTGGGGTTCCACTCTTATGATTTCCTCCACCATGACCCGGAGTTCTTGGTCCGAAAAGCGTGGGTGCCTTTGTGGTGCCATGGGGTGGTGTGTATGAGGTGTGGGGTGGTGTATGTGATGATGTGTGTGTTGGTGTGTGGTGCTTTGTGCTTCTATGTGGTGTGTGTGATGTTGTGGTGTGCCTCTGTGTGTCTGGCTATCTATTCTCTGATGTGTCTCTCTCTCCTTTGTCTCTGGTTTTTGTTGGTAGGGGTTTGTGGGTGATGTGGGTGTGTGTTTTATATGGTATTGGATGTGTGGGAGTGGTGTGTGTATGTGTTTGAGGTGTGTGCCTTTCAAATTGTCCAATGTGGTAGGGGTTTGTAAAGGTGTGTGTATTTTGACCGCGGCGGTGTGTACCGCCAATGGAATACCGCGGTTGAATGACCGCCGCGTGGATTTGCGGGTCATAATGGGATGGGCGTATTTCTGTTGGCGTGGCGGTGGAGGTTTGGTCTTCTCCAGTTTACCGCTGGCCGCTGATGTGGCGGACTGCAGTGGAGGGCGGATTTTTGGAGGTTTTGCTGTTGTGGGTCAGAATGTCCATGGCGGCTGACCTCAGCCGCGGCGGTATTGTGGCGGCCTTCTGACCGGCGGTGAGCGGCTTTTACCGCCGAGGTCAGAATGACCCCCTTCATGTCTTTTAGGAGCCCCTTGAGCACCGAAAATCACTGCACAGCCTGCCAGAAACGCCGCACAGCCATTTTGCGACCGAGAAATCGCCGCTCAGCTGAACCGGAATGCTGCAGCCCGACTTCCCGATTGAAGATTTGATGCAGCCCCTGCCTTGTGACATAATATTCACTGCAGAGCCCTACCTGATCAACGCACAGCTGAACCGGAAATACGCAGCCTGATTCCATGAGAGGAAACTGATGCAGTGCCTGCTGTGTGACAATAAATGTGATGCATCACTATACTGGATTGATGCAACGCCTGTGACTTCCTCCAGTGCGCCCAGGAATTCCCCGCATTGTCCCTGGGTGTCAAAAGACTCCCGCATCGCAGTGAGGAACCAAGCCTCTGTGCCGGATATCAACTCAAAGCACATTGCAGAGTGGAAAGAAACAAAGCATTGTCTGTGCTGCGCCGGAAAATCCGACGCACGCGCTATTTCTCCACCTATCTCCTCCTCTGCGGTCCTCATGCTTGATAATTTTGACGTAAACCAGGTACTTGGTGCACATAACAAAAACCTGATGATTTTTAAGTTATAAGACTCTTTTTAATGTTCTGAAAGTGATACATCAAATTGTGCTTATTTAATCTTTATCATTTTCACGTTAATTTAACCAGATAAATACCTTATATTATATGATTTTTATTTATATTTATATGTTAAATTGCACAAATACTTTACACATTGCCTTCTAAGTTAACCCTGACTGCTCACTGCCAAGCTTTCAGTGGGTGGGCACAGGATAATTCAGATTGTGTGTGACTTGCCCTGACTAGGATTGTGGTCCCTATTTGGACAAGGATGTATACCTCTGCCAACTAGAGACCTCATTTCTAACAGTGGGTGTGTGAGTACTCTCTCTGGGTCAGTGAATGGGTGTGAGAGTGTTTGTGTGGGTCTGTGAGTAGATGTCTGCATATGTGAGTGGGTCTCTGAGTGGGTGTGTGAGTGTCTGTGTAGGTCTGTGAGTGTGTGTGAGAGTGTGTATGGGTCTGTATATGGGTACCTGACTGTCTGTATGGGTCGGAGAGTGGGTCTGAGAGTCTCTGGATGGTTCTGTGAGTGGGTATGTGAGTGTCTTGGTGGGTCTCTCAGTGGGTTTGACATTGTCTGTGTGGGTCTGTTAATGGGTGTGAGAATGTCTGTGTGAGTCTGTGAGTGGGTGTGTGAGCGTCTCACTTGGTCTCTCAGTGGGTTTGAAAGTGTCTGAGTACATCTGGGTGTGTAAGTGTCTCTCTGGGTCGGTGTTTGGGTGTGTAAGTGTCTCTCTCTGGGTCTGTGAGAGGGTGTGAGAGTGTTTGTGTGGGTGTCTTTATATCTAAGTTTGTCTTTGAGTGGGTGTGTAAGTATCTGTGTGGGTTTGTGAATGGGTGTGAGAGTTTGTGTATGGGTCTGTGAGTAAATGTCTGTCTGTGTGGGGCTGTGAGTGGGTCTGACAGTCTCTGTGTGGGCCTGAATGGGTGTGTGAATGTCTCGATAGACCTCTCAGTCAGTGCTATAATATCTGTGTGGGTCTGTGAGAGTCTAAGGGGGTGTCCGCCGCCCGCCAAAGTAACCCTGTCGAAAGACCGCTCTGCGGTCAAAAGACCACGGGGTCATTTCGACTTTCCCGCTGGGCTGGCGGGCGACCGCCAAGAGGGTGCCTGCCGGCCCAGCGGGAAAGACCCTGCAACAATGAAGCCGGCTCCGAATGGAGCCGGCAGAGTTGCAGGGGTACGACGGGTGCAGTTGCACCCGTCGCGATTTTCACTGTCTGCAAGGCAGACAGTGAAAATCATTAGGGGGCCCCTGCATTGCCCATGCCAGTGGCATGGGCAGTGCAGGGGCCCCCAGGGGCCCCACGACACCCGTTCCCGCCATCCTGTTTCTGGCGGTGTAAACCGCCAGAACCAGGCTGGCGGGAAGGGGGTCGGAATCCCCAAGGCAGCGCTGCAAGCAGCGCCGCCATGGAGGATTCTCCGGGCCAGGGGAAATCCGGCGGGAAACCGCCGGATCCCCTTTTCTGACCGCGGCTTTACCGCCGCAGTCAGAATGGCCCTGGAAGCACCGCCAGCCTGTTGCCGGTGCTTCCGTGTCCCTCCACCCTGGCGGTCCATGACCGCCAGGGTTGGAATGAGGGCCTAAGTGTCTGTGTGGATCTGTGAGTGGGTTTGAGAGTGTCTGTGTGGGTCTGTGAGTGGATGTGTGAGTGTCTGTGGAGGTCTGTGAGTGAGTATATATGTCTGAGCAGGTTTTTGAGTGGGTGTCATTGTCTGTGTGGGTCTATGAGTGGGTGTGGGTGTCTATCTGGGTATGTGTGTGGGTTTGACAGTGTCTGTGAGTGGGTTTGAGCGTCTGTGTGATTTTGTGAGTAGATGTGTGATTGTCTGAGTAGGTCTGTAAGTGGGTATGTGAGTTCTGAGTGGGTCTTTGAGTGGGTGAGCCAGTGTCTGTGTGGGTCTGTGAGTGAGTGTGAGAACACTTGTGCGGGTTTGTGTGAGTGTCTGTGTGGGTTTGTGAGTGTCTCTCTGAGCCTGTAAGTGGCTGTGTGAGTGTCTATCTGGGTCTGTTAGTGGGTGTGTGGGTGTCTCTATGAGTCTGTGTGTAAGTGTGGGAGTGCCTGTGTGGGTGTGAGTGGACCTGAGAGTGTCTGTGTGGGTCTGTAAGTCGGTGTGGGAGTATCTGTGTGAGTCTGTGAATGGATGTGTGAGTGTTACTGTGGGGCTGAGCATGTCTGTGTGGATATGTAAGTGGGTGTGTCTATGTGGGTCTGTGAGTGGGTGTATGAGTGTCTGTGTGGGTCTGTGAGTGGTTCTGTGTGGGTCTGTGAGTGTCTGTGTGAGTCTGAGTGGGTGTGAGAATGCTTGCCTGGATTTGCGAGTGTGTGTCTGTGTGGGTCTGTGACTGGGTCTGTTAGTTTCTCTATGGGTGTGTGAGTGTCTGAGTAGGTCTGTGAGTGGGTGTGTGAGTGTCTCACTGGGCCTATGAGTGGGTGTGTGAGAAATTCTTTGGGTGTTTGAGTTGGTGTGTGAGTGTTTGTGTGGGTGTGTGAGTGGGTGTGTGAATATATGCATAGATTTTTTTTGTGTGGTGGGATCAGTGGATCCACTGTTGATACACATAGGGGGCCAAGCTGAGCCCTGCACTGGATCCATGAATGTCATACGTGGGGAAACATTTTTTTTAGGTAATTTCTTGCCTAATATACCTACTTTTGCAACCTCACGGGGTCATGTAACCCTGACCCCTTCATGTAATTTGCATTGTACTTTTCAGCGCCAGTGACCCTTTCCTGACACATAAAATGGTGGTTGCAACTATTTCCTCGGGTTGCAGCCAGCCAATCAGTTCTTTGGTTTGGCTCGTGGATCTAAGGGCCAGATGTATCAAAAAAACGATTTGCATTTCTTAAATAGCGAATTTTAAGAAATCGCTATTTAAGAAATGCAAAATGGTATGCATGATTTTTGCGATTCGTTAATAGCGATTTCTTAAAATTCGCAAATGCTATTACCGAATCGCAAATAGAGAATCCAACCCCATTTGCACCTATGTGCCTGTTGCGAATGGTTTTGCATTTCCTAAATTGCGAATTCCAGTTAGGAATTCGCAATTTAGAAAATGCAAATCCCAGGGTGCTGGGGGCCTAAGGTCCCCTCTGCTGCACCCCAAAAATATTTTTACAGACATGTGAAGCACACAAATGCCTTAGGGGCATGTGTGCACTACATGTCAATTTAAAAAATGCATTTAAAATGCATTTTACAAATTTGCACATGGTTACCACCAAACTTTTGTTTGTGGTAATTGCATTTCCTAAATGCCCAATTCGCATTTAGGAAATGCTTGATACATGTGCTTAAGAAATCGCAAATAAGGATTCCTTATTTGCGACTTCTTATTTAGAGAATCGCAATTTGCGATTCTCTAAATGGGGGTCGCAATTTTAAGGAATCGCTATTTTTGCGATTCCTTAAAATTGCACTGCGAATGCCATTCATACATTCTGAAAGGCATTTTTGCATTCGCAAACGGCCGAATTTAGCAATTCACACCGTTTGCGAATGCAAAATCATCGCTTGATACATCTGGCCCTATGTGTCCATCAAGGGTGAATCTGTGGAGAATCCATGTCCCTATATAACTATATTTATTTTTCCTTTAATTTCTCAAAAACTACAGAACAGATTTACACCAAACCACAAAAAGGGCTCTTTCTGAGCGAAGAGCTAGGTTTCTGCCAAGTTTGGTGTAATTCCGTCAAGTTTTTCAATCTGTAGTCATGTCCAAAATCCCTATGGAAAATAGTTTGGGAAAAATGCGCTTTGGGCCCCCCCCATTTTTCTTGGCCCTCGCTTGATGCATCACGCTGAAATGTTCAAGACACCAGCTGTAGTAAATGTCAAAGTAGTTTTGAAAAGTTTGTGAGGATTCATCAAACAGCACAAAACTTATTGGCAAAACAAAAAATTATGGAAACTAGGTCCTAACTAGAACTACCTACTGGAGACCACCACAATAATGAAGATGGGGCCACCATACTGGAAGGGAGCAAAACAAAGGCCATGTCATGGGCAATAATGTAATACACAAGGAAGTTTACATAATTAGCCATGAGTTAATAAATAAAAATGAAAATAAATGTGCTACATTCTTGACAACCAAAATGCAACTTAACATATGCAAACCTCAAGTGCAAAAAAGTTGATTAGTACAACTATGCATGCATTTCTATGAGGGCACATGAGGGAGCGTGAGTGGGCCTAATATGCTAAAAAAATAAAGGCAACAATGACTCTACTCAGCTGTACATCTCTCCAAATTTATTGGATCATTTTATGAACACATATGGTGCTCTAACGCTATAACACGTCTGTTGCCTAGATGTATATGCTGGAATCCAGAAACCCAGACCAGTTAATATCAAAACAATATAATAGAGGAGCACACCAAGCACAAATTACTATGAATCTTATTGTTAACCTGGTATTTTGTATAACCATGAAAGTAATTCAGTTGCATACGTGAATTTTAAAAGAACATAGATAAGCAAAAAAATTATAATTTTCAGACATGTGGATGTAAATCACTTTTCGTTTTACTAAATCAATGTAGAATAAAAAGACTGTTTACAAATAAACACACTCTCACAACCGTATCCAGTACCACTACTTTTTAAGAACAAATTTTTGGTACTTCATAATTTCAAATAACTTTATCACTGAGTTCTCATTTGCATGATTTCAACCAATAGTAGAAGATTGTCAGCTTTTACATCATTTCAGCCAATAATTGAAGATTTCAGCCTTTACATAATTTCAGCCAATGATTTAAGACTTCAGCCGACAAGTTTCGTCCCATTTCAGGACTTCCTAAAGGCCTGCTCCTGATATTAAGTACTCCTTAGCCAAAGAGACACCCATGGAGTGCTGTGTTTTCCCAGTTTGCCAGAAGAATTTCTGCATGAGCTCCAGATGGCAGTACCTTATCCAAATGTCTGAAGAAGGCGAGCGGGGACTGAAAGCTTGCAGTTAAAGAGCGCACTGTCAGGAAACATTTGCAGCCTTGATCTGTGGGAAGACCTGAACAGCTTTCCGGGCCCATGACTCCCTTCCATACATCTGAAGCTCCCACGGCTCCTTGCCCGCCAATGGCTTCCTATGTGAAAGGTAGATATGCACCCTGTGTCCAAATCAAGCCTAGTGGCCAGACATAAGTGTAACATCAGAGTTGCTGCATATAACTCAAATGGCAAAACAAAGGCAATGTGCTGACACAACTGTAGTACATCCTTTGATCACATAATTAGCCCTGATTTAATACATAATGGTGAAAAGAAACTGGTACATCCTAAAGAAGGAAATGCTTTTCAAGACATGCATCATTAATGTACAGAATTAAAATAAAATGAATGAGATGAGATGAATACAATCCAGCATGTATGAGATCAGTGCTCCTAATGGAGCCCAAGTGGGCTGGTTGTTTGAAGGTTGTGTGAAGGGTGTATGACTTCAACAGCACCAAGTGTCACAATCAAGCCAAGTGGCGAGAATTGAGATTAGTAACAACATTGCTACATGTAATAATATATGATAACATGTTAGACTACACCAACATGCTAGATCTCCAAAGCAAAAGAGCTCATCCTACCCTCAGGCTTGCCCCTATGCTATCATAAAAATAAGTGCAGTGAGTGTACCTTAACCTATGTGCTAGAAAGTGATATAGTAACAAAAGGCTTTACAAACTCAGGGATCCCAGAAGGGATATAATCTCATGGTTAGCTGTAAGGGTATGTAAAGAGCATGGAAAAGGGCTTAAGCTGCGCTCTCACTCGTAGATTCTGTTTAGGTCAGGTAAACATCAGATGAGAATCTCCACGTCCCATATATTTAACCAAAACAGATGTCTTTAAGCTCTAACAGAAAACATTCTAAATCCCTTGTGGTAGTAATGAGGTGACTAAATCTTATCTGTCTGCTGCATGAACAGGTGACTAAAGAAAAGAGTAGGGAGCACCTACAGGTAATCCATCTGTGGTGCAGAGATATCCCGTCCTTTCCTCCTGCGAGAGAGAAGAGAAGCACCAAAATTAGACCAAGGTTACAGATTAACAGCACATCAAAACAGGAGCTAATCACTGAGGTGTACTCTAAGCTCCTATTCTGTGTTCCAGCTGCCCGGGAATTTCATTTCAAGGTCAATGATATACCTTGATTCAAGGAATGTCAGGCTGAGAATGCGATTGCTCCCTCTCTGTGGAACTTGATCAATTATAAAATACACCAGCTTACACCTATCGCTGTGGTGCATCTCACTGAAATATCACACGATCGGGCACTGTGGATCTTTGTTATCGATGGCATGCATTCGCTATAGGATTCTCTTTTTGACCTGGTGTATGGTCCTCCCTATGTAATATTCACTGCAGGGCACTGTAGGACATAAAGAACAAAATGGGTACTACACATGAGAAATTTGGTAATTCTCCTAGTTCTACTGTTAGTCGGGTGTGTAGTCTGTTCTGTTGTAGTTCAACCTGTATGGCTTGCATTTCTTGCACGGAAAAAAGCCTTGTAGAAAACCCAGCCTGGTGGTGTCCTTGAGGGTGATGTCACTATGGACCAGGGTGTCCCTCAAGGATCTGCTCCTTCTGTAAGTAATGCTAGGACTGTGCTCAAGTGTGTGACCTATGATGGTGTCATTGGTAAGGGTTTGCCAGTTACACCTGAGAATCTTTTCTACCTGTTTGTGCTGGTTATTGAAAGTGATGATATATCAGGCTCTATCTTCACTTCCTTCTTCAACATCTATAGTGGGTGAAAACAGATGTGGAACACAGGCACACCATCTTTATTTCACCCATCTTGAAATATGCTTCATTTACAGTGACACCATTAACATGTTCAGAAGAATGTATAGAAAAAATAAATTGAAACTGAAATATTTGATGCTTTCTAATTTTTGGAAATGTTTGTAAGATATTATAAGATATATAAGATCATCACTGGCCTCAGGAGACACCATATACAGCCTCCCTCTCCCAGACCCCCTGCTCACCTCGTTAATATCCCCTCAAACCCTTCCAGGCCAGAACCAAAGATCTATCAGCGCACTAACTGCATGCTCACAACTGCAGATCAGCAGTCAAACAAGCTACGAATCTTGCTGACGCTATCCTCAACCATGACATTGACATTGCCTTCATCACAGAGACCTGGCTGACCGAACTCTTGCAACCGATCATGGACACACTCGTCCCTCCTGGCTACTCTATTTCCAACAAAGAGAGAAAGGACCGCCCGTGGGGAGGCATTGCCATCATCCACAAAAATACCATAGAAATAGATTTGAAAGACTCTTTCAATTTCAACTCCTGCGAACACCTGAACGCCTCCACAAAGACCAGCGACAACTCTAAGGTAACCTTCCACCTTCTCTACCACCCCTCTGGTAACACCCAACATTTTGCCGACCACCTAGCTGACCTAATAACGCATTGCTCCCTCTCCTACCCCAACTTCATTATCTTGGGTGATCTCAACCTCCGCTGGAACGACGAGAACAATGCGCTCATCCAAACCCTAAATGGCCTTCTCCACAGCAACAACCTTTCCCAACATTGCAAGGGCCAAACCCACATCAAAGGTGCTACACTGGGTGCGATAATAGCGCATAAAGACTCACTCACGGTTGACGATATCCTTCCTGTCGACTGGTCAGATCATCACATCATCCTTTTCCATCTCAACTATATCCCCCAACTCACTACCCATCCCCAAAAGTCACTTAGTTGGAAAAGAAATGTCAGCCAAATCCCCTTTTCTACCCTTGAAGAAAAAATCACCTTCCTTCTCCCCCCCTTCGACCAACCTCTCCACGACGGATTTAACCACCCAATACAACTCGACTATAACCACCATACTTGATCAGTTAGGCTCTCTAAAACTGAAAAGACTGCGAAACACCCCATCCAGAGCCTGGTTCAACAATGATCTCAATTCATAGAGAAGACAACTTAGAGCTGCTGAAAGACTCTGGAGATCCGACCCCTACTCTACCCACTTGGAGCAGCTTAGAAGAGCACAGAGAAGTTACAAAAAACACATACACAAAGAAAAAAGCTCCTTTTTCCAGAATGCACTTGACAGAGCCATAAACCTCCAGAAGGAGCTCTTCAACATCATTAAACAACAAACTACCAAACCTGCTCCCAACCCCTTACCTACTACCACGGACACTTGCGTCAACTTTGCCAAATTCTTCAACAATAAAATCACCGATATTGAACTTTCCCTAGTACTGGACACCTCCCCTAGCAATGTGCCCCTCCTTCCTTCCCCTAACAATTTTATCCCTGCTCCATACCTCTCCGACACCCCGCCCTCCAAAACTGAAATCACTCTCCCCTACCGGACGCAGCTGTCGACCACCACAAGCTGGAGATCTTTCCAACCCCTCCTGGTATCGGACATCTCCAAACTTATGTCCACCTCTAAAACTTCCTCCCACCTAGCCGACCCCCTCCCTTCCTCCCTGGCAAAAGAACTCCACCAGTCCCTCTCCCCTACATGGACTATGATCATCAATAGCTCCCTTCAGACCGGTGTGTTTCCCGACTGCCTAAAACTAGGCCAAATCACGCCGATTTTAAAGAAACCAGGAGCCGACCCGAACAACCTCCACAACTACAGACTTGTCTCTAACCTTCCCTTCCTTGCCAAAACTCTTGAGAAATGTGTTCTCCAACAACTAACCTATCATATCGATAACAACAACCTCCTCAACCTTCTTCAATCAGGCTTCCGGAAAGGCTGTAGCACAGAATCAGCCATCCTCAACATAGTAGACGACCTCCACAACTCCCTTGACTCCGACTGCCTACTGATTCTCCTTGATCTAACAGCGGCCTTTGACACTGTCGACCACAAACTCCTTCTTGACTCCCTCCAAAAGAGACTAGGCATTGAAGGTACTGTTCTCCGCTGGTTTTCCTCCTCCTTACAAAACCGAACGCAAGAAGTAAAACTTCTTAACTCGACCTCACCCACAATCTTAATTACCAGAGGGGTCCCCCAAGAATGTGTCCTCTCTCCAACTCTCTTCAACATCTACATGGACCTTCTTACCACTATCCTTACTCGTTCCAATATCCCCTTCCATCTCTATGCGGATGACACACAACTCTATATTGAACTATTCTCCTTAGAAGACATTCACCGTCTGAACAATACCCTTAAAGAAGCCCTCTGTTGGCTCTCTCATAACCATCCCAAACTAAATCACGACAATACGGAAATACTCCTCCTCTTGAAATCTAACCAGCTTCCTCAACTGCAAGAATGGCTAAAATCTATTGACGTTCTCAAATGTACCCTCTCCCCGTCTAGCATGGTCAAATCTCTGGGAATCTCTCTGGACTCCAACCTGACTACGCAGGACCACATCAAGACAAACGCGAACACCGCCTTCCTCAGCCTTAAACTTCTACACAAAATCAAATCCTTCATTCCCCAGGATGACCTCAAACAGGCCGCTCAAGCACTGGCACTCTCAAGACTAGAATATGGGATCTCCATCCTTACTGGCACGGCCAAATCCCGACTCGCCCCTATGAGGTCCACTCTTCATGCAGCTGCCAGACTAGTGACAGGAGTTAAAAATATGACCACATCTCCCCAGCCTTGATGAGTCTTAAATGGCTCCCGATTGAGGCCAGTTGCTGCACTGCTTGCCTAACACACAAGGCCCTTCACACTGAGAAACCTGAATACCTTGCAAATAACTAGTGAAAGCTGGTCAAACCAGATCTCTTAGAAGCACAAACTCCCTCCTCCTCCTCCTACCGAAATCCAGCAAACAAAAAACTCGGTCATGATCCTTCTCAAACAACGCTCCGAGAATATGGAACTCCTTACCCACTCACATCAGATCGAACCCTTTCGATCAGGTCTTCAAGAAGCTACTTAAAGAATACCTCCTAACCCAACCCTCACATCAAAAAGGGTCTCTCACTCTCCACCCCACCATTCCCGGAACGCTACCCTTCTGTTCATGACAACCCCTCTGTAATATCAGTCTGTAATTGTAGGAAAGTAGCATCTTGCCTGACATGTTACCCCCATATTTCACTGTATATATGTTGTTTTAGTGTATGTGTCACTGGGACCCTGCCAGCCAGGGTCCCAGTGCTCATAAGTGTGCCCTGTATGTGTTCCCTGTGTGATGACTAACTGTCTCACTGAGGCTCTGCTAACCAGAACCTCAGTGGTTATGCTCTCTCTGCTTTCTAAATTGTCACTAACAGGCTAGTGACCAATTTCACCAATTCACATTGGCATACTGGAACACCCTTATAATTCCCTAGTATATGGTACTGAGGTACCCAGGGTATTTGGGTTCCAGGAGATCCCTATGGGCTGTAGCATTTCTTTTGCCACCCATAGGGAGCTCTGACAATTCTTACACAGGCCTGCCACTGCAGCCTGAGTGAAATAACGTCCACGTTATTTCACAGCCATTTACCACTGCACTTAAGTAACTTATAAGTCACCTATATATCTAACCTTCACCTGGTGAAGGTTGGGTGCAGAGTTACTTAGTGTGTGGGCACCCTGGCACTAGCCAAGGTGCCCCCACATCGTTCAGGGCAAATTCCCCGGACTTTGTGAGTGCGGGGACACCATTACACGTGTGCCCTATACATAGGTCACTACCTATGTATAGCGTCACAATGGTAACTCCGAACATGGCCATGTAACATGTCTAAGATCATGGAATTGTCACCCCAATGCCTTTCTGGCATTGGGGAGACAATTCCATGATCCCCCGAGTCGCTAGCACAGACCCGGGTACTGCCAAACTACCTTTCCCGGGGTTTCACTGCAGCTGCTGCTGCTGCCAATCCCTCAGACAGGTTTCTTCCCTCCTGGGGTCCAGCCAGGCCTGGCCCAGGAAGGCAGAACAAAGGACTTCCTCAGAGAGAGGGTGTTACACCCTCTCCCTTTGGAAAAAGGTGTCAGGGCTGGGGAGGAGTAGCCCCCCCCAGCCTCTGGAAATGCTTTGATGGGCACAGATGGTGCCCATCTCTGCATAAGCCAGTCTACACCGGTTCAGGGATCCCCCAGCCCTGCTCTGGTGCGAAACTGGACAAAGGAAAGGGGAGTGACCACTCCCCTGACCTGCACCTCCCGGGGGAGGTGCCCAGAGCTCCTCCAGCGTGCCCCAGACCTCTGCCATCTTGGATTCAGAGGTGTGCTGGCACACTGGACTGCTCTGAGTGGCCAGGGCCAGCAGGTGACGTCAGAGACTTCTTCTGATAGGCTCTTACCTGTGTCAGTAGCCTATCCTCCTTCCTAGGTAGCCAAACCTCCTTTTCTGGCTATTTAGGGTCTCTGCTTTGGGGAATTCTTCAGATACCGAATGCAAGAGCTCACCAGAGTTCCTCTGCATCTCTCTCTTCACCTTCTGCCAAAGGATCGACCGCTGACTGCTCAGGACGCCTGCAAAACCGCAACAAAGTAGCAAAGACGACTACTGCAACCTTGTATCGCTTATCCTGCCGCCTTCTCGACTGTTTCCTGGTGGTGCATGCTCTGGGGGTAGCCTGCCTCCTTTCTGCACCAGACGCTCTGAAGAAATCTCCCGTGGGACGACGGAATCTTCCCCCTGCAACTGCAGGCAACAAAAGACTGCATCACAGGTCCTCTGGGTCCCCTCTCAGCACAACGAGCATGGTCCCTGGAACTCAGCAACTCTGTCCAAGTGACTCCCACAGTCCAGTGACTCTTCAGTCCAAGTTTGGTGGAGGTAAGTCCTTGCCTCCCCACGCTAGACTGCATTGCTGGGTACCACGTGATTTGCAGCTGCTCCGGCTCCTGTGCACTCTTCCAGGATTTCCTTCGTGCACAGCCAAGCCTGGGTCCCCGACACTCTAACCTGCAGTGCACAACCTTCTGAGTTGTTCTCCGGCGTCGTGGGACTCCCTTTTGTGTCTTCGGGTGGACTCCGGTTCACTCCTCCTCCAAGTGCCTGTTCCGGTGCTTCTGCGGGTGCTGCCTGCTTCTGTGAGGGCTCCCTGAATTGCTGGGCGCCCCTTCTGTCTCCTCATCCAAGTGGCGACATCCTTGTCCCTCCTGGGCCACAACAGCATCCAAAAACCCTAACCGCAACCCTTGCAGCTAGCAAGGCTTGCTTGCGGTCTTTCTGCGTGGGAACACCTCTGCAAGCTTCTTCACGACGTGGGACATCCATCCTCCAAAGGGGAAGTTTCTAGCCCTCTTCGTTCTTGCAGAATCCACAGCTTCTACCATCCGGTGGCAGCTTCTTCGCACCCTCAGCTGGCATTTCCTGGGCATCTGCCCACTCTCGACATTGTCGCAACTCTTGGACTAGGTCCCCTTGTTCCACAGGTACTCAGGTCCAGAAATCCACTTTGGTTGCTTTGCTGGTGTTGGTCTTCCTTGCAGAAACCCCCTATCACGACTTCTGTGCTCTCTGGGGGTTATAGGTGCACTTTACACCTACTTTTCAGGGTCTTGGGGTGGGCTATTTTTCTAACCCTCACTGTTTTCTTACAGTCCCAGCGACCCTCTACCAGCTCACATAGGTTTGGGGTCCATTCGTGGTTCGCATTCCACTTTTGGAGTGTATGGTTTGTGTTGCCCCATACCTATGTGCTCCTATTGCAATCTACTGTAACTTTACATTGCTTGCATTACTTCCTTTTGCTATTACTGCATATTTTTGGTATTGTGTACATATATCTTGTGTATATTTGGCATCCTCATACTGAGGGTACTCACTGAGATACTTTTGGCATATTGTCATAAAAATAAAGTACCTTTATTTTTAGTATAACTGTGTATTGTGTTTTCTTATGATATTGTGCATATGACACCAGTGGTATAGTAGGAGCTTTGCATGTCTCCTAGTTCAGCCTAAGCTGCTCTGCTATAGCTACCTTCTATCAGCCTAAGCTGCTAGAAACACCTCTTCTACACTAATAAGGGATAACTGGACCTGGTACAGAGTGTAAGTACCCCTTGGCACCCACTACAAGCCAGGCCAGCCTCCTACAGTAATGTGACTCTTAGGCTTTTCATGTGTTTTTCTTATGTTTATTATCTATTCTGTTGTAATGCGCTCTGATACCCTCTCGGTCTTGCCAGCGCTATAGAAAACTCTCAAAAAAATATTTGTATAAAACAAAAACATCTTTAAATATTTATTGTAACTACAACTGTTCCAAATACATTTCTACTGAAGATGAATGCTGGAGGGTCACAGTGGCCTCAGACACAGCCATTTTTTCAGCCTGTTGCTCTTCAGGTGTGGGCAGAGTATAGCATCCTTTGACACCATTCCGATCCAGGTAACGAATGGGTCAGATATTTCAATAGCTTCAATGCCTTTGGGCCAAGTTTGGACTACATCAGAAGTAAAGAAATTAAAGCTAAAATGAAAGTAAATCAAGCTGCACAGTGTTAACGTCATAGGCACACGACGTACCTTCAGTCAGCAACTGCATGAGAAGTGATAAAGTACGGGAAGTTCAGAAACACCCCTCCCCCCACACTGATCACAAGAGAAGAAGCATCTTCCAAGAGAACTGGAAGCTATCTCACAGGGTGTATAATTTGATGTGGGTTTTTGCCACGGACAAAAGGAGTGTAAGGAACAATAGAAGCCCTAATATTAGATCAGTAGTGAATATGGATAATCATGATACCCAGAATTTAGAAAAATCAGGACTCAGGACAGTGCCCATTCCAATAATTAAATACTTCACTGGATCGACAAGTTCCCGAAAGGAAAGATCTGAGAAACAAACAGGCACCCCCCTGGACGACACAGCTGAACCTGTCTTAGCACAACATGAGCACAGTAGAGATCTGCGTGGAAGGCAGGAGACAACGTTCAATCAATGTGGCTCTCAGAGAAGATATTGCCAACTCCTGTCCAAAACTAATGAAGCATCTCTCTGAAATTAAATTAATTGAGCTATCTTCCATGTCCACATCTATTTGAATTGACAGCGACCAACAACAAAGTGAGCAATATACTGGAAACTCGCCTAAAGTTTCCATGCCCACACTAACCCATGTTGTTAATTCTACTCCCAATACAGACGACAACAAAGTGGCAAGCATAGTAAGGGTGCAAGTTCATGGGAAGGCCTCAAAGGATGAGGCTGTAGGGGAATTGCTGTCTCCCCTGGAACACTCCAGACCCTCAAACTCGGATAGGTGGAGCAAACCATTAATGGAGTGACAAATCAGTCACAACTCAGAAGAGAGGGATAACAGTAATGCATGGGTCACAGAAAAATCAAGTAGCAACAAACTCCTCCTCCAAGTCAGGCAGCCTCATCAAGACGCATTATTAACATCAATAAACTTGCCTCTTGCAGCCATGATTAACATACTCACATGGCAATCACATCAGCTGGAAGTACAAATGGAGACTATGCAGATTATTGCCACGGCAATCACAGACGTGTCAAGGAAAATAAATAGGCTAGATGCAAAGCTTGGCACACAAGGTCTGCAAATCATTGAGAAACACAGTTCACTATTGTAAGTATTCTCCTAGATGGTCAATGATCTGAAGAACATCCAGGCACCCATTAACATTCACACATTGGACCAACTGACCGGGCAACAAGAGAGCAACAACAAACCACAAGATGCACTGGATGTAGTGCCTGAAGCTGTGTAGGGAAAGAATAGCATTGTCTCCAACACAAGAGTGAGCTCTGATTCACCAGCACTAGGAAAACATAGCACATGCCCCAGTCACCCTAATCACCTTGGTGCAAAGCCTGCATGCATCCCCACTGAGGCCCAAGACATCAATAAACCGCTGTCTTGAAGAGCAAAGAAGTGCCTGAAAAAGCACTAAAAAATCCTTAAGAATTAGCAACTTTGAATTCCAATAAGATTCCATAGACATTCTGTCTCCCCCTCACGAGCTGAAGAGGTGACGAAGGAGGATACTGACTCCAAGACTCAATTAACCTCAAAAACAGATCAAAAGGTCTTTCCAATTTGCCATCACAAAACTTCTGTTAAAAAGTCTCAGCTTGAGTGGCTTGAGACTACCCCTGGTGAGGAACACATACCCTTTCAGGACGTACCAAGATGGGGAGACACCCCCTCACCAAGCCTTAATAAACAAGACATAAGACCAGGAACTTCAAAAAACAAAGAGGTCAGGACACTGAGAACAACAAATTACTCTACAAGGGTGAACAACTCCCCCATCGCTCAATCCACTACACCCAACTCAAACCGTCTAGGCCAAACCAGGAACAAAGATGCAAACCCATTAGTGACATAGACAGTGATCCTAAGAACAACAAAGTGGTTTTTACACCAGAGTACACATCCCACAGAAATATGGACTCTTGAAATAAGTTAAACATTCTGAAAATCCTGAAACATATTCCAGATCTGGCACAATACACGTCTGATTACTTGATACAAGTTCAATTCAAGACAATAGGTTATTATGCACCAAGAGTCCACTATAGACACTGGATAACACAATGAACCAGCACAGAGGATACTGGCGGTGAAAGCTCAATTCTCTAACTATGGGATCTTGGTCCAGGCCCCCCAACAAGAAAGGTATCCACACACATATTGATGGGAAAAACAGTACATGGCCAGCCCAACAACAAGGGAGGTGCATACTAAGAGGAACATCGTCTGCACCTGCTTATAATAATCTGACCAAACTGACAATTCAGTATTCCTTTAACGCAAATAGGCCCAGGGTAGAGCAGAGACTTATTGCTGATATGTCAGACTCCCATCATGTAAGTAAGTGGACTGGGGTTGGTTAGCTTTTAGCTTGCCCTGTGGGAACCAGATTAATTCATAGCCCTTTGAGAACAAAAAGGGCAGAACTTCACATCAATGCATCCATGGTGAGGCTTGTTTGAGATATTTCATTGAATGTATTTGGGCTCAAGAACACCATAAATATTAGTAAGGCACTTGCATTCCTTCAGTCAGGTGACCTGGTATGACTGCAAGAAACTTGGTCTAATACCCCATTACTAATGCTTGGTTTTGCTGAAGTTCATCAACCACCTAAGAAGACTAGCCTTTGGGGCAGACTTTCCGGAGGTCTATCCATCTATGTGGTTTTGGCATTAGCAACAACAATTGTGAAAAACAAACTCACCACAAATCTGTCCCAGGCTGTGTTAGTGGGTAGCCTAAGGCTTTATGGACACAATGTACCCGTACTGCTAATAAACATATATTCTAATAGTAAAGACACCCCAAGGCTAGTGAAGATGAAAGAACTTGTAGACACACTAGAAGAGTTACTCTACACCTATCCTTCAGGTGAGGTAATTTTCTCAGGGGATTTAAACTCCCACAATATAGGATTAAGCTTTGAAGGTAACTGTATTGTCAACCCTGCAGAAAGCATATTCAATACATTCCTTAAAATCCACAAAATGAAATCTGCCCAGAAAAGACACAACAGAGTAAAAATGCCTAAGTCCTTAAATATCATCTCAACATTGGGCTATGTGTTATTTAGCAAAGTTCTCTCAGATCAACTGCTGGATTTCTGAATCATGCACCAGCAGACCAGCGACCATCTACCCTTAACATCCACGCTATCTTTACAATTACTCAGTAGTCATAAAATAAATATCTTGGGCTCTGCTATCGGGGAAGAAATACACAAATTACTAAGAAGAGTGAAATGGCATAACATAAATACAGCGAGTGTAGCTGCCTGGAAATCTAAATGGGTACAGGAGAACAGTAACAGTTCTGCAGGCTATATTTTCTCACACTGGTCAAAAACAGTATTAACCGGGCATCAATTACTGCAAGGAAAACGCCTGTTAAGCAATAAGGGTATCACATAAAGGACAGTCATTTTCAACTGCGATATAGGAAGGATGTGAAACAGAGCAAGTGAAACCCGAGGAATGCCAACAGGCAATTTAAACGTATTGGGGACAAGAGGCAAACTATAAACTACAAACTAGGCAGAGCCAGAAAGCTCCACACCAGGGTCCTGTGGCACTACAGAAGACAACATCAGGAATCAGAATGGCTCCATGTTTTTTAACCCTTGAAACAACATATTCAGGCCGAATTCTGACAGTATATTACCAACCTAAATGGTCATACCCCAGACAAACACAATGGCGTAACCGCTCACTTCTGAGTTAAGTATGTTAAAGCATTGTACTGCAAGTACCCTGCCAGAGTTTGAGGTCCCTCCTGGCCAAAGCACAAGACAGATCAGTACCTAATCAACCAGATCTTAACCCTAGGGAGCTGCAAGAGACCAGTCTCGTATCCAGCATGACGCTAGGGGACAGCAGCCGCTTTATTAAAATCCTGAAGAACATTGAACAAGAGGGGGCCCTGGCTTTTTTCAGGGAGGACTATGCTTTTGGGCATGCCTGCTTTTCCTACTTTGCCTTCATTGCTTTTGAACAGCCACAGACCTGGATTCCTGGAGAGGATCAATCCTCCAACCAATACATAAAAAGGGTGAGAAGACAGACCCAACCAATGATAGAATGATTGTGCAGTTGGAGATGGGAGCAAAGGTTTTGCTATGGCAAGACTACAAGATTTGTAAAGCACAGTTAGAGAAGAGGGCATCCAACCATTTTACCAATCCAGTTTCAGTGAAGGGGCCTCCACCACCAACAGCACTGTGGCACTAGCATATCTGGTGGAGCAGGCAAACCAACCCATCAATCCCCTCGCTCTCAGCATGCTTCATTTACTACACTTCTACATTCAATGGTGTGAATCAGCACATTCTCTGGAGTAATTTACATAGCTGGGGAATACCAAAAAACTAGATGCAATTATTGTACTCTATTCTCAAACGTGGGAGTGAATCAAGTTCATGCAAAATATAGCCACCGACAATGTTTACACAGACCAAGGCCTAAAACAAGGATGTGTCCTTGCACCCATGCTTTTCAACGTGTATACTGCTGACCATGGGCAATGATAAAAAGCAGCCAATCTGCTCATTCCCAAAATGCACCTTTTTTAATGCAGTACACAGATGACATGATCCTAATGGATCACATTAAGGTGGAAATGCAGAAAGTCCAGGACTCACTAAATATGTGTAACATTAAGAACAAGCTGGTGGCAAACTGTTCTAAGACAAAAGTGGTCACATTTGGGTGATACTGCAACAAGATCAAGCAGCAATGGAGACTAGGAAAAGGGAAAATAAGGAGCGCAACTAAGTACAATTACCTGGGTGTATGGTTTGCAGCCAACGGGAAGCCAAAATTGCACATTAACCAAATGGAAGAAAAGGGAAAGACAGTTATCTATGCTTTGTGCAAACTCTATGCTAGTCTGCATAGCCTGTCCACTGAAGCAATACGGAGGGTAATAAGAGCTAAACTCCTTCCAACCATCTCTTATGGACAAATTGCTTTTCCCGAGGTCTTAGTCGCATGTATGGAGAAGATGCTATGTTGAGCCTACAAGCGCATCTTTCGAATACCTTCATACACCTGCAACTCCTTAGTGCAGTTGGAGTTCGGCTTGAACAAACAATCTTTGGAGAATATGGATGCCTTAGTCAGGCACTATCATAGAGCACTAGCTCCGGCCCCAAACAAAATGGAAGAGATTCTGAAGGGTTTTCTCACAACTGGAAAGAAGCCTTGGGAGGCTATTTGAGAGAAGCGTGCACAAAACGGAATCTGACTAGGGAAAATTGGCATCACATCCGAGCAGTGGCGGTCGGCAGCTTTAGGAGGGAAGGGGGCGGGCGGGATACACACACACACATACACACACACTCATTCTTTCACAGACACGCATGCACGGACATCCATTAACAACACTCATACCATTCAAACATGCACGCACGCACCAAACATTAATTTTAAAAGATCGCACACACTCATTCTTTCACACACAGACATGCACGCACATCCATTAACAACACTCATAACACTCAAACATGCATGCACGCACCAAACATTCAATTTAAAACATCACACACACACTTACCTTCAGCCTCAGGTCCCAGGAGGGTTGGGACTGCTACCTTCCCTCTACGATCAGCCAATGAGGGAAGGCAGTAGTCCCAGCCTCGTCACAGAGTGGGATGGGGTCAGTGAGACTGCTGACCCCACCCCACTCTGTGACGAAGTGTCACTGATTGATACAGGGCTTAAACCTGAAGCGCCCAGAGAGAGTGTCAATTGGTGACGCTTTCCTCGTCACCCAGGGGAGGCCCTCGAGGCACCTTTGCTAAGCTGAGGAGGTCACGCCCACAGGAGCTGTGACCTCCTCAGCCCAGCAAAGTTCAGCTCAGGCAGCCAGGAGTGTGCGCAAATCGCGCATGTCTCCTCCTGGCTGCCTGAACTGAACATGGAGAGAGTCTGTCAGGCTGACCTTTGTTCAGCCTGAAAGACACTCTTCATGAGGGGCAAAAGGTGGGGGCGTGTGGCCCCTCCGCCCTAAAGGACGGGCCGGCACTGCACCCCAGTTCAACATGCAACACTAAAAACTGCACTAAAAAACAAATAATGCTTTTGTAAAGGCAGTAGGACATCAACACCATAGAAGAATCCAAATGCAATATCAAGCACATGTTAAATTCAAGCAGGGAAAACGTCTTACAGCCATACCCGAACAGTGCCTTAGAGAAGATAATGCTCAAGCAAATCCTCTACGCAAGACTCATGGCACTCCCAATCAAACAATTAAATGAAGCTGGAACTCACTCGCCAAGCCTGCTTCTCGTAGAATATGCCACACGAGAGAAAACATTTGAGCACCTAATCTGCATTTGCTCGAATCTTTTAAACGCATGCCCCACTTTATTAAAGCCAGGAATTCTAACTCATGGTGTGTGTACCTGTAGGGAAGCAAAAGAATTACTCTACCACCCGGAAACCCCACTTGAGTTTGCAAGATTTGGATAATAAATCGTTTTAAATCAAAAACTGTTAACTGGTCAATCTCCACAAAACCATGTTGTCGCACAGAAATTATAAGATTGAAGTAACTCCATGGTAGGAAAATTTAACTCCAAAGCCTGGTCTCTGCACTAAGATACCGTTCGCCCCTACAAAAACAGGATGCATTTTTTAGATGAGGCCCCAACTCTGCAAAGAGTCTTTTTAAGATCACTAACAAGATTAATATATGTAGTGAGTTGCCCATGACCACATACAATTCAAGGGGTGCCAACAAGACGACATTCTGCAATATAATTGAACGAACAGGGGAAACACGTAGCTGACTCACTATAGGGTATTAAGATATGCCTGTTGCCCTGCTTCTACTATTATTTTTCTTCTCTTTGTACTGCTAATATTTTACTATTACCTATGATTTATTGTTCGAAGATTTTAACAAGATTAGTGGGTATTTGAATGAAATTCAAACCGGGTTTTATGCACTACTCACATTTTACTACCACATATGATAAACAGTTCGAAGATTTTAATAAGAAAGTGGATATATGAATGAAACTTTAACCATGTTTTATGGCATGTGACATTCTTTTGTAGCAATTTTAATTAATTGAATCAAACAACTGATTACTTAAATTATGAAACAACAAAATTGTAAGAAATTGGGTTACTGGTTGGGGGAGTGAAACCGTTCTCAAACAGTAACACAATTCTTCTCAGGGTGAAGTCACAAGAAAGCCCTAAATTCACCTGCGCTCAACCTTTTGATAGCTTGGCATGGAGCAATCAGCCTTAACTCAGATGCCAAAGTGATGGGTCGGTTCCGAAATGCAACATGGCTGCAATGCGAGGTCCTGCATCATTGTCAAGGATACCATTGACCAGGGCTTGAGATGCTAAGTCTGGAGTTGAGGATGTGCCATGCAGTTGGGGTGATGTGTTGGATCCGAGGAGCTGCAAAGCTGCAATGCAGAGTCTGGCGTCCTCGTAAGCCTGCAATTGATGAGGGATGTGAGGTCTTTTGCAGAGGGTACATCATGCAGTGGCAGGTTTGATACACCAACAGGCTGCAATGCGGGCCTTTGCAGTGGTTCCAATCCATGGAGGCTGGAAGAGCACCTTAGGCCCCCTTCCTAGAGTCCAGGACTGGCGTGGAGCCACTTGGGAGGGTGGACTCACAGATGACAGAGTCCAGGTGCTGGGCACAGGTTGTTAGAGACTTCTGTCCCTGAGGCTCAAGTCAGGAGCACAGCCCAACTAGCCCATGAAGTCACTCTTGTATTCTGGGTTCAAGAGATGCAGACCCCGTCCTTCTCACCCAGACAAAATTGCTTCAGGTCAGCATAGCAAGGCAGCAGCCCAGCAAGGCAGTAGTCCAGCAGGGCAGCAGTCTGGCACAGTGGCAGTCTCTCGGCAACTCAGCAGCCCTTCTTCCTGGCAAAGTATCCACAGGTCCAGAAGTGTACTGAAGTGGTGGTGTCTTAGGTCCAGTACTTATATCCAGTTGTCACTCTAAAGTCGGGAGAGGCTTCTAGAGGTTACCCTTTGAAGTCCCCAGGCATGTCGCCACTCTGTCCTGCTCTAGACTAACTATAGGGGGTTTTGTAGCCATTTTTTGTGGAGGAAAGATACAGTCCATTCAAATGCAAGTGGGGCTGTGCCCAGCTCCTCCCTCCTGCCCAGCCAGTGATGCCCATCCAGGCACCTAGGTTCCCTATTGGTTGTGGCTCCCTAGGAGGAATGCACAAAGCTTAACTGTCAGCTACACCCAGTCATGTGTCCCAGGCTATAGCACAAAAGGGCTAAAAGCAGGAAAATGCCAACTTTTTAAAAGTGACATTGTTTAAACTTGTGATCCAAAACCCGACTTCACCACTAAATAAGGTTATTCACCCTAATTCTGAAGACACCAAACATGATCTGGTTATCTATTCCCATTTGCAAATTACACTTATAAAATTTAAGAAGGCAATTCCAATGTTATCCTATGAGAGAGATAGGCCTTGCAGTAGTGAAAAACAAATTTAAGAATGCTTAAATACAAGGGCATGCAAAACTTAAAAGTAAATGTCCAACTTTTTAAATACATTGCACCCCACCATCTGGGTTGCCTCGGGCCTACCCTAGGGGTGACCTATATGTATTAAAAAGGAAGGTCTGGACCTGGCAAAATGTTTATTTTTATGTTTATTGATGGTTGCTAATGTGATTTTTTTCTACATTATAGTTACTCCTGACAAAGAGCTCGGCCTGAAAGGCATTGGGTTTACAACATCATGTTACATATTACGAATTATTAATTTTGGCATGTTGCAGAATTATGCCTGGATTGGCATTTCTCACACAGTTGAAAATTGGCATCATGGTCCCTTTTTATGCATATTGCAAGCACTGAAGAAAGCATAAACTGATTAAAAGTGAAAACATGGACTAAATTGGATTTATTAATGTTGATTATATTGGCCTATGTCTGTTGGTTGGGCATCCTGTGTCTGGTGCACTTGTGTGCACTATCTTGTCACAACTTTACTTGCAGGTTTGGGACAGAATACTCAGCGAGGTTGCATGCCAAAATTCTGCCTTTGAACATTTGTCAAACTAATTGATGATTCTGGATTATGGAGTGCATTATATTGTCTACACAAAAGGTGTATTTTGCCAGATTCAATTGGCAGTTTTAAAACTGCATGCACAGGCTGCAGTGGTAGGCCTGAGGCATGTTTACAGGGCTACTTAAGTGAGTGGAACAATCAGTGCTGCAGGCCCATTAGTAGCATTTAATTTACAGGCCCTGGGCAGATGTAGGGCACTTTACTATTGACGTACACATAAACTAAATATGCCAATTGTGTTTAAGCCAGTATTGCCATGTTTTAAGGAGTGAGTGTTTGCACTTTAGCACTGGTTAGCAGTGGTAAAGTGTGCAGAGTACTAAGGCCAGCAAAATGAAATTAGCAAAAATTGAGGCGGTAGGCAGAGGTTTGGGGGAAGATCACTCTAAGGCTGACAGATCTAACATAAATCATTTTTATACAGCTTGCATTAACAGTTTGGTGCCACAAAGTATATGTGTTATAGCGGTGATACTCAAAGTACGGCCCTGGGGCTGCATGTGGCCCAACGGACCTTTAAATGCAGCCTCCTGGTAAACAGAAGCGCTAGGCTGCTGTTTACTTTAGTGAACACTGATATTCCAAAAGATGTTATCTAAAGGGGCAAGACAATATTTCCAATTAAACTAATGTATTAATTAAAGTCAGTGAAAAGAAGTAAAGGTACCCTGCACCACTTTACTTTAGGAACACATCCTTTAAAAAAAAATCTTGCAACAAATGTGAAAAAAAAGTGAAAGTCTACAAAAATCCAAAAAAGTGCATTTCTTTAACAAGCAGAAGCATTTCACCTTAGTGTTAAAGTGATAGTTACAAACATGCATTTAGAGACATTCATGCTTTCCCCAAACCTGGAAACAATGCAAGTCATGAGCTAAGAGACAATTTAAATGTTATGTTCACTGTTTTAGTTGCCTGGGTTGCTATTATACATATACAACACCTGCCACCCTGCTGGCATCAATGAGGCCCTCTGTCACACAACAGGCCAAACTTTTTGGTCCCCTGGAAAATGTTTGGGAGTACTCCTTTGTCACAGGTCCTCTTAACCCCACATTCAGGCCCTCATTACGACTTCAGTGGTCTTTTCACAAGACCGCCGAAGCCTTGGGTGCCAAAAGACCACCCGTGTTTGTGGTCCGAAGACTGCCACGTTACAAGTTATGTCGGATTTCTGCCTGGCCTGGTCAATGGCAGAAGAGAGGTGTTTCCACCGCCAGCACCACCACGCTAACAGGACACCACCTGCCATAATATGATACATAATACGACATGGGGGTTTCCTGAACAGTGGTGCGGTGCTGGCGGTGGAAACACCGAGACCCATCCCCTCCCAGACGACCACCTTGCAGAGACAGGTAGGTGGACCGTCCGAAGAGGGGGGTGTTGTGTGCATGTGCGTGTATGTGTATGTGTAGCACTACAAGTGTGCCTGAGTGCATGTGTGTATGTATGTGTGCATGGAGGGTGTGTGTGTTTGAATGTAAGCAGAGGGGAGGCGGTGCTGAGGAGCGAGTGAGTAGGTGTGTGTATTGGGATGCATGCGAGTGGGGGTGCATGTGTGCAAGTCTGTGAGTGAGTGGGGGTGTCTATGTGCATACGTGCGGTCGGGTGGAGGTGTTTGTATGGAAGTGTGTGGATGGGGGTGTTTGTATGGAAGTATCTGGATGGGGTGTTTGTATGAAAGTGAGCGGATGGCGGGGGTGAATGCATGCGTGGTTGGAGAGGGTGGGAGTGTGTCTATGTCAGTGTGAGAGCCGGTGTGTGTGGTGTCTGCGTGTGTGTATGACTGCAGGGGGAGGGGTGGCTGTGTGTGCGTTTGTGAATGGATACATGCCGGGGTGGGAGGAGGGTGTTGTGTGTGTGTGTGAGTGCATGTATTTTTGTGTGAATGTGGAGGGGGTGTCTGTTTGAGTGCGTGTGTGCGAGTGTATGTTTCTGTTTGAGTACATGTGTGCGAGTGAATAGGTGTTTCTGAGTGCTTGTTTGGGTGCAAGTGTGTGGGGGTGTATGTAAGCGAATGTGTGGGTGAGTGGGAGTGCGTGAATGTAGGGCATGTGGGGGTGTATCTGCCGGCAACAGGAATGGAGATTCCTGTCGCCAGGTGCATGACTGCCAGCATTTTCGTGGAGGTGCGACAGCGACAAAAATGCTGGCGATATGCAGAGTCGTAATACCGATGGCAGTATATGGCTACTGCTGGGCTGGAGGTGCTCACCTCCGGCCAGGCGGTCTGACCGCCTTGGGGGTGCGGGTGGCGTTTCAGCTGAAGTCATAATATGGCGGTCTTCACCGCTGGCCCGGTGGCGGTAAGACCGCCACTGCGAGTCTGGCGGTCAAAGGACCGCCAGACTTATAATGAGGGCCTCAGTTTCTCTCATCAAAAATGTATTGTCTATTTACACATAATACAGTGGAAAGTTTAATAAATGTATTTCACTTACTAAATGCACAACAATATTCTTTTGTTTGTTACCGTTCTTACTACAACACCTTCCAGCAGAGCAGTGCACATTACTGTATTATAACCCACCAGTAAAAGAGACAGAGGAAGATACAATTGGCACTGTTGATGATGAGCTATATACCAGCTTAAAATGTGAAATGTACGGTCAGCTCAAAGATGATTTAATTAATGATTCAGATTCTGCTTTTGAACAATTTGTGTATCAAGTAGGTGATACTATTCAAAATAAGTACAAAGAAATTCAAGATTGTTCTGATGAAACTGATACCATAGATGAATAATCATCTATTGATTTCTTGCTTCATTATTTGTTTTTGTATAAGCAATGAGGCAGCTGGCTTTGTGCTGAATCTCGTCTATTTGCTCTTATCATGTGATAATAGAATGTTCAGAGCAATGTATCACCTCCCAAATATATTTAACAAAGTGTTAGTGTCCCTAACATGAATTACAATTGTGCCACTATCAATACACTTGTTGAAAAAAACACTCAGAGGTGTCCAAATCAACCCTGTCTGAAAGATTTGACTCAAAGAGACTTTTTGCTTTATTTCATCTAGCATATTTTAATTGCTCAGTTACAGACTATGCTTAGGTTAAAATGTTTTACAGAAAAGGTAGAAAACATCAGTTTGATCACTATATGGAAAACGATGATCATGCAATGAAAGCTGTACATGATGGGAAAATATATTTGTATTTATATGAGAATGGATTCTTGAAAAATCCCAACAGTCTTTCATCTCCAGTGAGCACAGATGGTATTCTTGTAGTTAAAAGTTAAAAAATATCAATGTGGGCAGTGTACTTAATGATAAATGAGCTGCCTGTATCTCAAAGAAAGCATTGTGAAAACGATTTTCTTTAGAGTATTAGGGTTTCCTCAAAAAAGCTAATATTTTGGACTTTCTTAAAACTAATATACAGCGAATGTGCACAGCTGGAAAGTATAGTGTAATTTAAAGTTCATAGCAATTGCAGTTTCACTTGCCATGCTACACCTGCTAATTACCATCTCACTGTCATGTTTCAAACAGCACACAATTTAATGGCAAGTTTGGGTTCTGGAATTGTCTACAAGTATGTGAATTCACTGTTTCAGGAAAAGGGAACTATAGAGTAATTCCTTATAATGCTCAAAATACAAAATGTCTACTGAGTACACTAGAAATCATTAAATCTGACATAAGCAGTGCAGTATTTCATATCGAGAGGGGGCAGTCTGATTGCAGTGTAATAGGTATCAAAGGTCCCATGGGGTTCATGTTTTTGAAAGTTTGTTTTGAAAGCTAAGGATTTGTGATTGATTACTTACATAGTATCTGTGGTGGCATTATGAAATTGTTGCTGATCATCCGGGTCACTAAAGAACATAAGCATCATTTATATCTTTTCATGAAAAAGTCGAAGTAGTTAATATTTAGTTAATATCTATGTGAGACAGATAAAACCCACACATGACGATGGTCGGATTCCAAGGTATATTGATGAATTACCATACTAGATGGTCTAAGTTTTTCTAATCTTTCTTTTATTTTGTAGAATATATGTGTTAAAACATGTTTTAAATGAACTACACTATATTTGTGCACCTGTAAAAACAATTTATAGGCTGTTAAATGACAATATTATCCAGGAAGATTTAAATGTAGGCGAACAGTTGTTACTTTTAATTATGTAACTGCTTAGTGATTTATATGAAAAACTATTTTTGGCAACAAGGACCTAATTCCCAAACGTATACTTACACTTTCGTGTAAGTTTATGCTATCCACAAAAGTAGCTCATTAGTAGTATCATTGAGACTGTGGAGTCTCCACTCATAAAAAGATAGGCTTGCTCTTTTTTCTTATGTGCAGAGACTCCTGATTCATAAAGATACTAATAGTAAAACACCTTTGTGAAACAATCATATACAAAAGCACAAGTTTACCTTTATGAATCAGGCTCTGAATGTTAATCAACTGGCCCGTTTA
The DNA here is from genome assembly GCF_031143425.1 of Pleurodeles waltl. Taxonomy (NCBI): domain Eukaryota; kingdom Metazoa; phylum Chordata; class Amphibia; order Caudata; family Salamandridae; genus Pleurodeles; species Pleurodeles waltl. Next base: position 982,705,723 of record NC_090449.1, read on the forward strand.
GTAGACTGTGAAAAAACAGCAGGAATCTCTGGTTACTCTTGATTGTTTTGTGTTTGAAGATCTTAATTATTTCATGTTGCAACACATGAATAGTATAGAAACACATATTCTAGATGCAGTAACCATGACACAAGTAATATCAGTGCTGATGGAAATGTATTTGCGTCGAGGCAGAATTTTACCAGATGCTGATATGTGCATGTCATAGAAAATAATACATAAAGTAGAGGGTCTACATACCCTCAAAGCTTAATAGAGAATGAATATGTAGCTGTGACTCTGATTGCTCATATCCCAAGCTCTTATGAAGGAGCATATAACAAAATATTTTTGAAAAACCATTCTTCCTGTTTTCAGTTCATATTACATTCAGAATAACAGAAGAGACCTAAGTGTAATAAAATACGTAACTGAAATTGGAATGTTTGCATAAGGAAGGGTTGTCAGATTCAATAGAGTAGGCAGATTTGTTTATCAACCTGGCACTCATCATTCTACTTAAGTGTGAATCCTATGACATCAAGGACCCATTTCAGAAGGTACTAGTAGTAGATTACAACATTCACAGCTATCAGGATTTAAATGATGAAACGTGCTTGCTTCACATTCAGCTAGAAAATAAATCATTTGTAAGTGAAATGCCAAATCAGTTTGAAATAGATTAAGTCAAAGCATGATACAAAGGCCTCTCACATGCATGTCTCTTATTTGAAATAATCTAGATACTGATTGAGGCCTATAAAAACTTTGATTTGAAGTGCTCATTAAATAAATGTATCCTCTCTTAATTCATATGTTCCTTCATATTCTGAAAAGCCGGTCTCTTTATTGTTATAACTTTACCATGATCTCATTCAAAGTGGAGGTGTGAGCATGAGCAGCCCTAAAGAAGTCATCTATGTAACTCGGTGAGTGGCAAACCGTATGTAGTATACTCAATGAAATGAATCTTCTTGGTGATGCTAATGCATCCAGACATGGTCCAATGTTACTTAAGCATTTACGTAGGCTAGGGAAAATGCGCCAGCAATCCTCAACCATCATTATGCTGCACAGCTTCTTGAGTCCTAACTACTGAGGTGGCCCCTGCATTTCAGTGATGGACATCAACATGGCAGTGAAACCCATTACACCTAGTGGCCATTAAAGGTCAGTTTATCTCCAGATAGGCTGGTGTATCTGTTGACTGTATACCAATACTGTTTTGTCAGCTGACCTTTGGCACCCTTCTGCACTATTTGAACACAGTCGGAAATTCCTGTTTAAGTGTAGATAATTAGGTTTTGTATTTACTGTGTTTGGGGCTGTTTTACTAGGAACTCACCCAGAAGAAGTATAATTAATTAAGGTTGCAGCCAGGATCTTGCATATGCCACACCAAGTAGATACATCATATCTCTCTGAATTCTTCTCTGTGCCCAATGTTAACTTATATTAGATTGTATGTAATATATATTTGCATGCATATCACCCAATAGCGGGATGAAGACCTGTTTTGGGCCTATTCAAAGAGCCAGGTTTTCAGTTTCCTACAGAACTCCAGAATGGAGCTGGTGGCTTTGATGTGGTAGAGGGTGATCATTCCTGGCTTTGCGAACAAGGTAGGAAAATGCATGGCCCCAGACTTTGGCTTGGCAGATGTGAGTGACCTGGATGAGTAGTAGGTTGGCTAGCAGAAGTGTCTGGTCTCTGGGTTGAACTGGATGTGGCTGTTGAAGTATGCCCAACCTTGGTTGTTATGAAATTTGTAGGAGTGTATGAGTTTGAGAGGGTGGGTCAGTGGATAAGGAACCAGTGGAGATCCATGAGTTATTTGGTATGTGAGTGTGGTGTGGTAGTATCAGCGTGAGTCTTGCAGCTGCATTCTGCATCACTTGGTGGCCCTTGGTGAGTTGAGAGGTGATGCCAATTTAAAGGTGGTTGCCATAGTGGAGACTGCGGGTGCTGAGAGCTTGCATGACAAACCTTCTGGTGCCCAACTGAAGCCATCTGAAGACTTTCTTGAGTAGCTTGAAGGTGTGGATTTTGTGTCAATCAGGATGTCTAGACTCCTGGCCGAGTTAGAAGTGTATGGACCAGGCCAAAGACCAGAGGGAGTTGTCTCTCTATTACATCACTGTAGAGTTTTAAGCAGTTGATTTTCTTCCAGTGAAACATGCAGCTGATGAGGTTTGCATGGGTGTTCGATGTGTCTTCTGCCAGGGAGAGAATAAGCTGTGTATTGTCTGTGTATATGATGATTCTGAGCCCATGTGCACAAATGATGATGACAAGAGGGGTCATGTAGTTGTTGAAGAATATGGGCTCTGCAAGGAGTCTTGAAAGAAGCCACAGATGAAGTTGGAGGTGGATGAATATGGTGCTAGGCTCACTGAGTGTGACTTGAGTGGAAAAATCTAATGCTTCAAAGAGCTGGGACTCAAATTCCGGTCGCATTAAGGCATTGGATGAGGATGGAGTGATGAGTGTTGCTTGTCCCCCTTGTTCATAATGGGATGAATATCATTGATGGTAGCAATGTGGGCTGTCTCTGTGCCGTGGTTGGGTCTGTCTCTTAATTGGGAAGGGTCCAAGAGATGGTTGTCTTTGAGGTGGTCAGCTACTTCAATAGTTGGGTCTGGTGGCTCAATGGGCAAATGAGTACACAGAAGGGCCTGTGTTTGACCTCCTGGTGACAAGTTGAAATCCAGGCAGGTTCATTCAAGGGTTTCTTTAGAAATGGTATGATCATTGTGTGTTTCTAAACGTCTGTGCATATGTGGGTCAAGTCCTTTGGCAATCATGAAGTGTGCACAAGGATCTGAAGGGACTCCCAAGTGGATGGAATGCATTGTTTTGCCAGTTTCCAGTGAGGTGATAACTGACCAGCAAGTCAGGGAAGTAACTAGGGTATTCTTTTGTCAGAGTGGAGGATTTAGAGCATGGAGAGGTCTGGTAAAGTGGCAAATACATTTTAGATGGTGTTGCTTTTGGTGGTAAAATAGTAGGGCAGTTGGGTGCAGAGTTCCTGAGAAAAGGTAACGGGCATGAAGCTGACAAGAATGAGTTTACTATAGTGGCAATTCCTTTTGAGCTTTTATAACTCCGTTAAGTGATGGAAAGGTGCTTTGTGGTTCTGAGTTACTAGCGGTAGATTCAAAGGGCTAATCTGTAGGTGTCTCTGTCATAGTTGTCACCACCATCATTTCATGTGTTTGCAGTAGTTCTTTGTGAGTTGGAGATTTTGTACCAGTTTGCCAGTGGCTTGGATCAAGATGTGGAGTTGGTGGTTAGGGCAGCCAGAGGGGACATGCAGGCAGTGATCTATATAGTGAGGTTTGTGACAAAGTGTATGAGGTCACCATGATGGGACTGGTTTTGTGATTGAAGCTCTAAGGCCCAAATATCGTCAGGGATTTTTTTCAAGTTGCACCAGAAGGATTGAGTTTGAGCAGTTCTAAGATGGATGGGCAGGTGCTGACTGAAGTGGAGTAATTTGTAAATGCAGGTAACCGGGGTGATATTGTCCACCGTGATGGTGGGGAAGTTACTGAAGATGGAATGAGGTGGCTCACAATTTGTTTTTATAGGTTTTACCTGTTATGCAGAGCGTGATGTTCCAAAGGTGAAAAAAGGCAGATGCATCTGCCTTTCCCATCCATGAGATTCAGTGGTTTGACTGCGTCTGGAAGCCGTCACCTGTTAGAGACTCTGCTTTTGGCTCAACCCCTGATCAGAGCACAAGCCCTCCATCCAGCACCATATCTTGCATCATAAGCATTCTCTTTCCCCTTGGCAAAATCAGTTTCTGTGGAAAGTGTCCCCCGTTGATGAGACCCCACCATACACCAACCACTGCCCTTTCCACATGGAGCTCATCTAGAACAAAAATATTTTTGCTTTTAGCCATTATTTTTTTAATATTGGAGAGGGCCTGGAAGCTACCCCTATAATAAAGGTTTACCAAAACCATGCAAAATATGCATTGGCAAAGCCAAAAGGCTGGAGACAACACCAAGCCTATTCACCTTGCCACTGGTTGTTTATCGTAGTGCTGAGTACGAGCACTGGTTGCCCCCTTCAGCCACTACTTAACTGGAGTGTCCGTCCTATTTAATTTCAGTGATCATGCATGCAATGCTTAATGTGCATTATTAACAATATTTATCATTGAGCATTTTAACAGTGGATACTTGTCCTTGTGTACCTTTTATGTAAAATACTGCTTAAAAGAAAAAGATTTTAAAAATAATCTGTGACTTACACACAGTTCTATGAAAGACATTGTACGCTTAGTTGGGTATAATAGAAACCCTGCATGTCTAAACGATATTCATTGTGCATGTGTCTGAAAAGAATCCTGAAATCATCCAGCAAGTTGCGTATTTTTAGCAAAACTGAAACCATAGTGGTAAGCGTGCTTTTCACATATTCAGCAAATCATCTTAAAATTATTAGGCAAAAACTCCATCGTGTTGAAAACAAAATGGTATTCAAATCATCCTCAAGTTTTCAGGAACAATCTAGTCTTGTGAAGTAATCAGATAATCAATTTCAAGTCATCCTTTAATCATCAGGAATAATCACATCATGTGAAGTATTCAGATATTCATTCATCAGTCTGTGCTTTTAAACTTTGTTGGTGACTTTAAGAGCATAATGATGTCTGATGAGGAGAAAATGACTTCTACAGAAGTTGGATGATCCTCAAATGACTCTGGGATGGCTTCTGAAGTAATCCTGTTTCACATAAGTTCATTCATGTACAGTGCTACTTTCGATTTCCAAAATAGATCCACTTGACCCTAATACACCCTCACACCTACATCTCTCCTCACTTTTCTTTCTAAAATGCTAGTGGCTGGCAGATATGAAAATTCCTGTAACACATGTGACTCCCATTGAAAACATGGTAAATATGGCACCATTCCTTTTTTGGCCTTGGCATCCTAAAATTCGAACATACATGTTTGAGGAAGTACTGGGAATATTTTCCTAACTTTCAGTGGTTCAGAAGAACAGTTTCTTAATTTCTGCATGCACAGTGGGGCAATTTCCATGAGCATGCTCGCCTCTCGGAAGAGTATAAATTACCAGCATTTCTTTCAGAAAATGCTTCACAATTGTGTTTCTTTCGAGGTTTGAGGATCCAGGTTGTCTCCTGATATTATGCATGTTCAGCATTCAGAAGGCAAGCTATCTGAAGTTTCTTCCCACTTTATTTCCTTTCCAGTTCTGTCAGCTTTGTCAACTGCCTACTCCCTAACAGTGTCACTCCCCTCAGTAGATGTCTGCATTTCTCAACATTAATGGTTTTCAGTCTGGTTTTCGGCCCACCCATGAACCTAAACCTGCACTCCTTGCTGTCCCTAATAAGCTTCAATTGGCTAATATTTCCACCCCAGTTTTTCCTCCGAGTCTGTATTTCACCTTTGACAATGTGAAGGACATTGTTATGCTTTCCATTCTGTCTTCTTTAGATATTTCTTCCATAGATCTTTCTTGGGTCTCCTCAATTTGCAAGTACTCTGTTTCTTTGAATGATTCTTCATCTCCTTGCTTACCTATGTAGGGTTGAATCCCACAGGAGTACGACCTTTGAACCCTTCTCTTTTTCTTCTCCAGTTCTCCACTCTCAGAGGTCATTGCTTTTTTCAGCCTTTACTACTATCTTTAAGCTGATGACTGCCAGCTTTTTCGATAATTTCACATGTAACTCCTCTTAAAGATTTCATCTTTGCATTTGTGCGATTACTTCAGTGCTTTCATGTACTTTACCTTCATGTATCCAAAATTGAGATTGACTTTTCTCCCACTCTTCTCCTCACTGACACTTTCTTTTTCTTATTTTAGCTGTCCTCCTAATCTTCCCCTTTCTTCTTCTGCTTAGCTTCTTGGCACCATGTTTTACTCCTTTTTTTAGCATATCTTGACCATCTCCCACATTTGCATGTACCAACTTTACAATATCTACAGACTATTGCTGTTCCTTTCATTCTAGGAAAGGAAAACTTTCATTCTTACTCCTGTTTTTCTAGTATTTAAGTAAGTAGAAGTTTATTGTTTGGTTAATCAAAATTATTACCATAATATACAAACAAAAAGAGTTGCAGCAGCATTGACATTTAAAATGAAACCATTTTTAAAACACTATTCATTGTTCAAGCTTCTCGAATTTCGACATTTGTCATCAGGACTATAACATGATGTAAAGTGCAAACATTAGTTCCTATAATAGAGATGTCATAGAATGTGCGAGTTAATGCAAAAATGCATAATTCTCATTATATTTAGAATCCTGAATACTTTTGCTCTCATAATCTTTATAAAAGCACAGAGTTATATCTCTATAACTATCACCAAACAGTGCACAGGAATCATCGACTACTCAACAAGGCCACTTTGAAACTACAAAGTCAGAGTATCAGAATATACCGCAATTGGCGAGAGTGCCCAATTTGTCAGAATATATAACTTTGTTGTCTAAACCAAACATTTCAATAAGACCCAAAATTTCGGGGGTAATGAAATCATAAAGTGGTCTAGTGGACAATATATTTAAAACATTATCTAACTTTGTTATCTAAACCAAAGGTTAAAATAGATCAGAAATGTACACAAAGTTCATGCTAAAAGGTTTTGTTAATAGCATAATTAATGATAAATACTTAGGTATATTCCAAAAATTCAGACATTCAAAAGTTAAAAGATGTTCAGCAAATGCAAATGTCTAAGTTAAAAAAAAAACAGTTTAAACCATCCAAAACCAGTTAAAATTTCTTTGATGCCACTTCAATAGCGTGACTAATCACCCATGGTAACGTGCTGCTCAGTCGAATCGGGCTTGCTTCTCAAACAGCCAGGTCTTTAGGTCCTTCCTGAACTGCTTCAGTGTTGTGGGCAATCTGAGTTTGAGAGGTAGCGTGTTCCACGTTCGGGCTGTGAGGTAGGAGAAGAATCTTCTTCCTGCTGTGCTTTTTTGGATCTTGGCAATGGCGGCAAGGGTGAGCTGGGACGAACGGAGTTGTCTATTGGGTATGAAGAAGGTGAGGCGGTGTTTGAGGTAGGCTGGGTCTATGTTGTGTAGTGCCTTGTAGGTATGAATCAAAAGTTTGCATGTGATGCACTTGTTGACTGGGAGCCAATGTAGGTCTCTGAGGTTGGAGGAGATGTGGCTGTGTTGGGAGATGTCCAGGATGAGCCTGGCTGCTGCATTCTCGACTCTTTGCAGTTTTGGTTGCAGTTTCCTATGATGCCGACATAGAGTGCGTTGCTGTAGTCCAGTTTGCTACTTACGAGTGTGTGGGTGACTGTCCTTCGGGTGTTGGTGGGGATCCACCTGAAAATCTTTTGAAGGAGTTGAAGGGTGTGGAAGCATGACGACGAGACAGTGTTGACTTGATGGGTCATGGACAGCGAGGAGTCCAGGATGATGCACAGATTGCGTGTGTGGTCAGTAGGAGTGGGGGTATTTCCCAGTCCGGTAGGCCATCAGGAGTCATTCCAGGCAGAAGGCATGGAGCAGATTACGAAGATCTCCGTCTTGTCCGAGTTGAGTTTGAAGCAGCTGGCTTCCATCCAGGCGGCGACTGCTCTTATCCCACTGTGGAAACTTCCCTTGGCCTTTACAGGGTCATCAGACAGGGAGAGGATCAGTTGGGTATCGTCGGTATATATGAGATGGTGAATAGCCCATGTTGTTTGATGATGTTGGCAAACGGGGCCAGGTAGATGTTGAAGAGAGTCGGGCTGAGTGATGATCCTTGGGGTACTCCGAGGTCTGTTTCTTTGGGTTCTGATGTGAACGGTGGTAGTCTGACACTGTGAGAGGAAGGATCTGATCCATTCCAGTGCTTCACTGTGGATGCCGGCGTCTTGGTGTCTGGTGCAAAGGGGAGAGTGGGAGGCGGTGTTGAATGCAGTGGAGAGGAAGATGAGTGCAGCTGTGTCTCCGTGGACTAGTATGGTGCGTATGATGTTCATGGCTGCTAGGAGTGCTGTTTTGGTGCTGTGGTTGCTCCTGAATCTGATTGGGATGGGTCTAGGATCTGGTGTGTCTCAAGGAATTTGGTGAGTTGCTGGTTGGTGGCCTTTTCCGTTACTTTGGCTGGGAAAGGGAGCAGACGGATGGTTCTGTAGTTTTTTAAGCTCCCTTGGATCGACCATGGGTTTCTTGAGTAGTGAGTTGATCTCGGCATGCTTCCTGTCTGATGGGAAGGTGGCAGTCTCAAAGGATCGGTAGATAGTCCGGCAGAGCTCAGGTGCTATGGTGGCGCTGGCCAGGTTGAAGATGTGATGAGGGCATGGATCCAAGGGTGCTCCTGAGTGGATGGAGTTCATGAGTTTTGCGAATCCTCTTTGATGATGAGGGTCCAAAAGTTCAGGATCTGGTGTGGTTTGTGGACCATCATTGTGTTTATCGGTGGTGCAAGCAGGTTTTGTTTTTTGAAGCCTTCATACATGTCCTGTATTTTCTGGTGGAAGAAGCTGGCAAGGTTGTCGCAGAAGTCTTGTGAGGGAGGGATGTGTGAGGTGTCTGTTCCAGGGTTTGTGAACTCTTTGATGATGACAAAGAGCTCCTTGATGTTGTGAGCACTGGCGCTGAGGCGTTCTTGAATGGCATTTTTGTTGGTGGCTCTAAAGTTCTGGTGGTGTGTTGTGACTGCATTCTTGTAGGCTATATAGTCTTTAGTTGATTTGCTGCTCCTCCATTTCCATTCCAGTCATCTGCAGGAGCATTTGGACTCTTGTAGGTCTTTTGTGAACCATCTAGGTGTTTTGCTTTGTCAATTTCCTGCAGGTTTCCTGAAGGGGGCTATGCTGTTAGAGCATTCCGATATCCAGTGGTGTAGATTAAGTGCAGATTCATTTGCGTTTGCTTCATCCAGGTGGGGGGGAGTGGCTGAGTGCGTTGGTGACTAGCGCTTCTGTGACTTTGCCCCAGCATCTGCTGGGGGGGTCAGGGGGAATAATGGTGTGCAGTGTTCTTTGTGGTGGTGAAGTGGACACAGTTGTGGTAGGTCTAATGGTGTTTGGACGTGTGAGAGATGGTGATGTTGTTTCCTGCTGAGAAGACGGGTCAAGAGTGTTTCCGGCTGTGTGGGTGGTGACGTTAACAAGTTGTTTGAGGCCAAGGTTTACAAGGTTGTCCAAGAGGTTTGTGGTGTTGGGGTCATCATGGATATCAAGGTATAAGTTGAGATGGCCGAGTAGGATGTAGTCAGTGGAGGTGAGTGGTTGGGGGTGATTAGGTCCACAATGGCTTCAGTGAATTGAGGTTGGGGTCTAGGTGGCTTGTAGACAAGAGTGCCATGGAAGGAGGAGTTGGGGGTTTTCTGGATCTGTAAGTGTAGATGTTCATGGGTTGACTCAATCTGTGACTCGTTAGAGATTGTCAGGCGGAGAGTGTTCTTGTAGACTATAGTGATGCCTCCTCCTGGACAGTTGACTCTGTCCTTGTGGATGATTTTGTAGTTGTCTAGGAATCGAAGAGGTCCCAGAATTCTACTGTGCGCTTGACAAGGGAGCATGTGTTGAGGTGTAAGCACTTGAGGTGGTTGTCTGTGCTTGGTTCAGGATTGTGTGGTGGTCAGTGGAGAGTGCACGAGCATGCCCGGCAAAAGGAAGGTCTATGAGTATTTCTCGGGTCAGCTAGGTGGCAGGCTGAGGATTATCCCACCTTCAGGTGCGTAGGGCATTATAGTTGAATCGGCGGATGGAGCGAGGACCAGGGTCCATGGCACTGGGCTTGGTCCAGGAATGGATGGGCACAGACTGGCTTGCCTTTGGTGCACCTTCAGCATGCCAGTGGCGCGGCCTCACAGAAGAAGTGGGAGGTGGGAGGGTCGGAACAAGTGCTTTGCGGTCAGGGTGGGGCCGCAGGGGCAGCAGCGGCAGGGAGGGGAGCACCAGAAGGGAAATGGCACAAAAAGCAAAAAACTGCAAAAAACTAGGAAAGAAAAGAGAGAAAAACAGAGAAAACAGAAAGCAGATGGCCACTGGGCCACCAAGGATGAGGCGCAGGTAGGTGCCTGTGGGTGGAAGTGGGCCTTGATCTCAGAGCCGGCAGGCTCTTGAGAAGCTCCGTCGCAGCAGCAGCAGGTGGAGCTACGAGGGAGGGAGCGGCAAACGCTGACCAGAAAGGTCAGTGGAGTCGCCATCTTGGGAAAAACTGTTTTAAGCAGCATGCTTCCTGAGCTCCATGGCCAATACAGAGACTGAACCAAGAGCAGCTTTATTTACATACCCAAAGAACCAAGTGCGTGTGGAATAGTGCCTGTGCAAAAATATAAAGGAGCCTTCTGCCCAATTGATCCTTCTTCAGTTTCTCTTCTTGTTGTTTTCTTTTTCATTTCACAATTACATTTAATCAATAAAGAAAAGAAAAAAGAAAGGTGACACCTGCTCGAGCCATGCTTCAAAAATCTGAGGACTAAATAGAATAGCTGCGAGTCAACTGAACTCTGGCCTTTAAATATACAATAAAAGGCCACTAGAGGGTGCTACTATAAAATACTTAGAGCTGCTATCTGAAAAGATGAAGAGAAACAAACTGGATCGGTATGCGACTTCACTTTAAACCTGTAACTAAAACGTGGTAGTTGCATGGCCTTCTGACCTCTGGCGCTGCCTTTGCGACCCTTGGCCTCGAAGGTGGTAAATTTCAGTGCCTGGAAAACAGGGGCAGCTTGTCCTAAGGGACGTTGTTTGAGGCTTCACTTTCCTGGTTTTCTGACTTTTTTTTTTACACAAATAGTTAATAATACTATTCACTATAGTATTTAAAACATGGAGTACAATTAGCTTGAATATGAAACTACGTAGCAGCTAAAGTAAATAAAAATGCTTTCAAGTGTATGTTGCATGAGTGCTTGCGAGTGAGTGTTAATGTGAAAGAGTGTGTGTGTGTGTATGAGAGACTAAGTAAGGGTTAAATGGCGTGAAATGTCACTTCCGCTACCCCTGCCATTTTGGTGAATTGAAACACATGCGTGACTGGCAACAAGATTCTACCTCGCTGCTCCGCCCCTTGCCTAGATGCGCGTGCCGAGCCACACCAGCGGACTTTGACGAGGACGCTCAAAAGAAATGCCGAGTGCATCTTCAACGAAAAATTGGCTCACCCAAATTGCAAGATAGTCACCGATTTCTAATAAATAAATAAAAATGTGTAGGATGCATATATATACATAAAATAGGCCGCAAGCATGCAAGATTATGTGCACTTGGAGATGGGTTGCATTTTCAAAAAACACCAAACCTGTTGGTAGTAAATTAAACAAATAAATAAAAAATAGTGCTACCCCAACAAAGACTCAGATCCTCCCAGGTCCCGACACAATGCCTCACACTTTGTCCCACTTGCCTAGGATCTAAAGGGTGAGACCTGGAACTTTCCCCACCATAAGATCCACGTTCTTAGACTCTTGGAAACAAGTACCTGTTTGCCGAGCAGACAAAAGACTAGTAGGAAGTGTAATTAATTGGCGTTGACCCTCTTTATTATCAAGATGGTATGAGGGGCTTCCGGTGAAATCGAGGGTGTCTCTTTTTGTGATGATTTGATTGTCTCCATCTAGGTCACATGGTGCTTAGGTAGAGACTGGCCTCCTCATGGAGGAAGTAGTGGGACAAAAATATGGGTTGAGGAGGTAGTAATCTTTCTCTAACTTATCGCTCTACTATTGCCACTCTTTGTGTTGAGCTTGCATCAGACGCTTTCAAAAGTATTTGCATCTAGCCAGTTTTATTGCCCACACTCTACAGAGAGGTGAATGCTGAATGTCTGTAAATATTCAGAGCAATAGGATGTGTTTGTGGCTCTGCATTGTGATCATTGTTTGAGAGATATGCAGACATATACATAAAGAGAATGCGGAAATGTTAATTTAAGGCATATCTTCGGGAGTTATAGTGTCTTAAGGAGCGGATGAGGTAGAGGAGCTGTATTTTATCACTTTAAATAGTGGTAAGTGGAATTGTAGTCATACGCTGCTTTTAGCTCCAAATATAGCAGCAATAGTTGTCCTCTCTAAAGTAAACAGGAGAACATACCACAAATGCATTCCACAAATTAACGTAACAACACTACAGCATAAAAATACAACAGCCCAAAAAACCAACTCATCACTAGCACAACAAAATAGAACACGGCCAACAATCACAAACATTCTTGTCACACATTACCGCCTCCAGAACAGTTTTCATAATATGGTGGTAAAAGGCGTTTGTACCAAATACTGCCTTACGCACCACCAATGACATGAAATAGAGCTAGCCCAAAATGTTTTGAAATTCACAATCATACATTAAGAAGAATCCTGCACAATGATGCCTCTGCGGAACTCTGTTTCAATAACTTGTAACTAGTCATATGCTACAAATATACCTATGGCGCATCAACAACTAGAACTACAATTAAGGAGCACCTCCATTAACCCAACAACACAAGAAGAACATATGTCTTTTATGAAAAATCTACACACATAAACATTTCTAGAATCTTCAGAAACAGATGAAGCAACGAATCCTAAATAAAAGCATGAATATGGTTAAAAACTGTGAACAAAGAGGAATGTGGAAAAATAGCTAGCTTTCAAGAAAACAGAAATTTGAGAAACATACTTTTCCAAACCATATCAGGATCTATCCCTGTAAAGTTAATAAAAAGCATTTGGGCGTGGTTTCAAGATTTTTACCATAATGCTTAGTCTGTGCAAGCCAAAGTAAACATGTTTCTGATTTTTATCAATAATGAAATAATTAAGTATCTATTTTGCCCTATCCATATGGTTAAAGGAATTGATTATCCGAAAATAGGTTTATGATAAACTCAAAATTGTTGCAGTAAAACAGCAAGACACAAATTGAGACTCGTCAGAGATATATTCTTTGTCGTGTTGTGAGTGAATGGAATTATGGGATAGCTTCCATGTAGAGCACTCGATTGTTGCAGCTGTCGAATTAAATTACTTTTTTTTCTTTCTAATAGCTAGATAGTCCCATTAGAAGGAAGCTTCATGACTGGAGAAGGTAGAGCTATGAGTGAGCCTTTTCCAAAATGCTAAATGGGGGTGTCTATTAGCAAGTAATCAAACTATATGTCACTGAATAAATATCATATTACAATCTGATCAATACTAGGTTACCAATATAATGCATATTCAGGCAGAGAAAAAATATCATCTTAACAGCAAGAAGGGTAGAGTACAGCTCAATTCAATTGAAAAAATAGCTCACAAACTACTGACATAGTCCCTTTTCTGATCTATTCCAAAGCATTGTACTCATTTTCTTTTCCAAACTAATGTTTAAAAAATAATATTTGTCAGAACATATGAGACCTAGCACAGTGGAAGCTTTCCCCTTTGTCCTGCCACAAACCTAAAATTATCAATACATCATTAGCACAACCAGGCTGCCACAATGGCACTTTAATTAGCACGGTGACCCTTGGAGCAACTGGGAACGTTCTCCTCACGCTGCTGGGGAGCAGTGATATTAATGGAAGGGCGTCCCTGCTTTGTGCCTGCTCAGAGTAGGCGGCCAGCCGTGGCATTGTCGACATACTACACCATTCCTGTAAAACTGTAACTACAAAATATGCCAATTTACAGGTGCGACAATAAATACAAGCTCAGACAGAACAAAGAGGGAACACACATTTTATAGGGCGTGCATATAGAGAGGCAGAGCATACATGAGCACAGGGACAGAGATCACCCGTGCATGCGTTTATAAGGATATTCATACGAAAATAGGGACGTCCATTCGCACAGGGGAACAGTTCTATAGGAACGTATGGGCACAGACATTCTGATATACATATATACGCACACACGGACCGCAGGCGCGTAGTTATTGCGGAATCCGGGGTGTCACACACAGGCATTAATTAGAACTGCGACCCCTGCAGCCAAATGGAACTTTCTCTTCAGGCTACCTTGACTGTGATATTAATAGACTGACGTCTCTGCGTTATTCCTCGTCAGAGTAGGAGGTAAAATGTAACACCCTTGGCAAGGTTTATATTACATTATTGTCTAAAAAAGAGAGTAATCTCTTACTGCCATAGGGGACACATTATATTATAATCATATAGCACAAACAATTTCCCCTCTGTGCGCTTATATATGCAGGTATGTATTTGGTACTCTAAGACATGCCACTCAACATTCACCACCTAAAACATATTTGCTGTATGCTACACACAACACCTCTGTTGTTTCTTTATAAAAATATATAATTCCCTTACATTTGATGAGGAAACCAATAAATAGATGTCAAAAGGCTTGATTATGATTTCCTGGTTACATATGCTATAGTGGAGGTAATCATATTTGACTTGGTGAAAAGAATAGTCTGTCAAACTCTATTCATTTATTGACCTTTATAAAGAGAAATCACCTGTGGATAACTATATAGTGTAATCATTTCCATTCTACTGTTGGCATCTTTGGGCTTATCCTAATTATGTAACACTACAATGCATTGTCAGCCTCTCCCTAATATTAATATCCGACAAAGTTAGAATTGAGAAAAGCATTGTATGTATACTAAGAAGGGAAAAGGGAGAGAGACGTCAGTCTCTTTATCTCTCACCAATCCTGATGTTGCACAACTGATCAGCCAACAGTCTGTATATTCCTCCTTGGTACAACCCATCCATTAATATGATTCAGCCCTATTTCTTTTGTTTCATTCAGAGACCTGTGACTTCCACTGTATTCCTAGTAGTAGTAGTAAGAGTAGTAATTTTTTCGGTAAAAACCATAAAAGCATACACAAATACTTGAGAAAAATGCATTAAAAAGACAAATCCCTATAAAGTACACACCCAAACATAATTGTAAGAAGCACCATCAGAGAAAAATATATAATTTAAGACTACTTAGTATAAAATGTTAATATGCATGTTCAGGCAAATAAAAGCCGATACGCATTTAAAAGTTAATATTACTCAGATACATTTTCAGCTACCCAAACCAGAATCCCCTGACCAATAGTAGTTGCCTAGGAGTGGCAATAGTAATTTCTTCCAGTGTATCGCATTTAAACAGCCCAAAGGCTTCTCAGTGATATATAACTTCTGATAAGCAACAAATGGGGACAATCCACCTCCAGGTTGAGACCTGATCAAGTGGCTCTCAAAAATCAGGGTACAGTTTTAGATGAGTAATATATACAACTTAGTTTCGTGCCTCTATAAACATTGAGAACACAGTCTATACAATCAAGGCAATGTCTTAATTGAAATTTCTGTTAGGGCACCCCCCTAAGTTTTTGGCTACTGTGAATACTATCACAACCTTTGTTTCATATCGAAGGATTCTCAGGGCCTCCCAATAATGTCTAACACTCAGAAGCTTACAGACCGCATTTATCCATTTTCCGTGTGGCTGTGACCTACTGGGGACAGAAAAAAAGAAAATGATCTTCAGTTTCTTTTACCAATAAGCAGAAATGACAGAGCATTGAGGAACCTTGCTTATCCCATTTGGCTGGTACGGGTCTTAAAGGTAGAGACCCATATCTAAATTGAAGATACAGTCATTTGGCAGTGGGCAGAGAAATTTCATCCATAAAATCTTTATAAAGTGGAGAGCATTTAACATTTAGAAATTGCCTGGTCAGATTCTCATTATCATAATTCGACCCGATCTCTTCCAGGGCATAATTCCACAAAGCCCTTTTCCCTTTCTGACTGGCTCCCTTAGCGGCAGCTGCTGGCGATTTCCAGAGATCTATCATTTTCAGCTTCTCGCACTGCATCTTAACATTTTTCAACTAGGGCGTAACTACCCATGGATCACAAGAGATCAGATCACTTAGGGAGTCCCTATAAGGTGTCAGCTCCTCAGTTGTCCACACCCTTACCCAGTACAATAAGGATTTTATAGCCACCACAAGTTTATAAGATTAAGTGCTAGATCCAGTCTCAATGGGACCAGAGGCGCACCCTTTGATAACTTAAATAAGCCCCTTATAAAATTGTTCTCAACCATTAAGAGGGCCATAACATTAGCAAATCCCCGAATTTCAGCCCCATAACCATAAGTGGCTGCAGTAAAGCCACAGCTTTATGAATTCGAAGGACCTGAGACACTGCACCTCCACCTGTATTCTTACTCTTGAATGCATTAGTAAGCTCATCCCATTGGTCTGTCTCCCAAATTGTTTTCACTTTGGTTAAAATAGTCTTATCATTTTTCTTTGCGGAGGTTATTTGCGTCCTTATGCACAACTTCAAAGCTTCCAGGAGCCTGTTCTTAGCATTCCGACAGTCCTTGGTCAACCACCCTGGGGCTATTTTGAGGGAACATCCTCTTTTATTGACTTTAATCAACAAGGGTCTTTATTGTTCCATTAGTTGACAATGCACAGGGACCATGTCAGGCTTACGTCCTCTCACATTAATTACCTCAGCTAAGTTATCCGATAGCTCATAAATTTGGGTTTGGATAGCTTTATTATCCATAACTTCCACCCATTTAACGCTCCTCCTACTGTTATCTGTCTCTACCGGACTCATATTGTATAGGGGGAGATAGGTTACAACTTGTGAACAAAGTGGTGCAAATATAGCACTTAAGGCATCATGGTCGCTATCTACTCTAGAGACATCAGCCATGTCAACCAGAGAAGGACACACGTCCTGATCCACCAAAAGGTAATCAATATAATATTTTGCAAGACGTCTTTGAAGGTCAGATTAAGAGGGATATCAGAACTAGTATTACCATTTGCATTTCTTAAGCCATTCTCAGAAATCAGATCTTCCAGTTGGGCTGCAACTGCACTCGAAGTTTATGTTATTTGGTCAGGAACCACATGGTTGTCCAGTGAACTAAGTGCAGGCATTGGATAATCTAGCCTCCTCAGCTCTCTTGTGAGTCTCGTATTGCAGTCACCAGCAATATTGACAGTATTGTTAAAACACTTGACTCTCTCATTTAAAATGTGTAAGTGCCCACTGAAAGAGGATGAAACTCAACCACTCTTGCGACAATCCCATTAGTGTTTGGCTCCTCCCTGTCCCTGCTGTATCATATCCAGCAGACAGACAACTCCCACATTAGACTGCGGCACCTACCAGTGCATTCAATTGTCTCCCTGGTGTGTCCTGACAGCATTGTTGGTGGACCCTGGTTATTTTGCACAACATGATGTGCCTCTGGATGTCACTGCTTTCTTTAACATGTCTTCTGTACTGTCTAGCATTCAGTCCTCCAAAGTCCTTGAAGCTCAGTCAGGGAGGAGGAGCTGTACCTGGAACAAAGTCTGTATTACCCTGGATAGAACTAGAATGATGATGGGTGTCCAAGGTTAAATTTGCAGTGCAAGGAATACCTAAAGAATACGGTGGTCACTGGCCTTGTGATGGGACAGACGCCTGTGGACACAATGTCTGTAATTATTGAAAAGGAATTACCACATTTGGTAATCTAGAGGCTCAAAAGAACACCTGTTGCAAAGTGCTTCTTATACAGATTGGTGTAATGGATTTCTCAGGGTAGTTTTGCAATTAAAGATTGTATAGGGTAATGGCTTTAAAAAGTGTTGGCCAACAAGTCCTTCGTGGGAGAGCACAGCATTTAACTAAATCTCAGAGAAATCTTGTCAGAGGTTGGGTTTGTGGGGGACAGAGGTATGCAGCCTCATCAAGAAGGAACCATAATCCTAGTCAGGGTAAGTAACAACACGCCCTAAATTAACCTGTGCTCACCCTCTGGTAGCTTGGCACAGAGCAGTCAGGATTATTGTAAGAAGCAAGGTGTAAGATATTAGTGCAACACTTCAAAGAGTTAAACAGTGAAAACACCAAACAAAAATACCGCACCTGGTTGAAAAATATAACACGTTCATGAATAAAACAAGACCAAACAAACAAAAATCAATTAAGTAGAACTTGAGCTATGAATGTGTAAAGAATAAACTGTAACATAGTGCTTAGAAGAAAGAAGTGCCGATTTGAGCTATCTGGTCACTCTGGACCGGGACAAAGTCAAAAGTTTAGGCCGACTGCGATGAAGTGCGGTCCAGCAACTGGGACCCCATTGGGCTCACTGAACCAAAGTACCCTAAAATCTTAGTGTGGAAGCATTGTGGTGGCTCTAAACCACGCTGTTGAGGAATGTGGCAATTTCCCCCACACACTTGAGGAGATGTATTAAAGCTCCCTACTCAGCGCTTGCAATGTGTGAATTCCGAGATGCAATCAAGTTCTGATATGGGTGCTGGCTGCTTTGACGTCGAGGCGATGTGGTGATTCCGATGAGTACAGTGACTACAGTGCGAAGTTCAGCACCATCACTGCGACTGCTGTTGACGGGGATGCAGTGACTTTGTGCTGAAGAAAACACTGCAGTTCTGGTTCTGAATGCTATGCACCAATTCTGCCCATGCAACAACGAAGATGTGCTGATTATGTTCATGCAGCAGCAGAGATACCGTGGTTCTGCTAGAGCGGGAAACGCTCTGAAGGCCGAACAACGAAGTCGTGGGCAACGAAAGTAGAACTACGCTTTCCTTAATCACGACTTCATTGTTTTGTGCCTTAACCACACATGTGCTTAACAACGCACATGCGTGGTTAAGGCACAAACAAGGGAGTCAGCTGAGGAGGATGACGCGACAAGTCAGGTTAGTGGGGCGGGGGTTGGGGTTTTAATTTTAGAGGCGCGGGAGGGGGGTTGGGGTATTTTTAGTTTTAGGGGTGGGGGCCGGGGGGGTTGGGGTTTTATTTTTAGGGGCGGGGGTGAGGGGTCGGGGTATTTTTAGTTTTATGGGTGGGGGCTGGGGTTTTAGTTTTAGGGGCAGGGGTGGGGGGTCGGGGTATTTTTAGTTTTAGGGGTGGGGGTTGGGTTTTAGTTTTAGTGGCGGGGCAGGGGTGGTAGGTCAGATCAGGTAAGAGGGGCGGGGTGGGGTACTTTAGGTTTCAGGGATGGAGTGGGGGAGGGGTTGGGGTTTTAGTTTTAGGGGCAGGGGTGGGGGTCGGGTCAGGTAAGAGGGTTGGGGGTCAGGGTATTTTTAGTGTTAGGGGCGAAGGGGTCTTAGTTTTAGGGGCAGGGGCGGGTGGGGGGTCAGGGTATTTTTAGTTTTAGGGGCGGGTGGGGGTTTAGTTTTAGAGACAGGGGGTCGAGGTATTTTTAGTTTTAGGGGTGGGGGCAGGGGTGGGGGGTTGGGGTTTTAGTTTTAGGTCTGGGTGGGGGGTTGGGGTTGTCAGAGTCACCAGATCCTCAGGGTCTGTGCCAGTTCCCAACACTTCCACCACAAGACAGCTCCAATACTCTGATTAGAATTGTCACAGAGTTTAAGAGAGTCCAAGTGGGGAAAAGGGGATTAGGAAGGGAACAGCTGGGAAGGACACCTGTAGGAAGCAAAAAGGTTAAAACACACAATATCAAAATTATATCATATTAATCAGTACTAGGCTATGACTCTAAGCATTGTCATTCTGAAAACATGGACAACCTAAGCATAGACTTAAATAACTAGGCTTTAAGATGACTGGATACCTATGAGGGAATCAAGAAAGGTTAAATGCAACTTTCAAATTCAAGTATTATCTTTTGCATGAGGATCAGGAAATAATCTGAATGATTTCTAAACCATCATATGAATCGTGTTTGAGAAACTTATTATGTACAAACAACATTACATATAGAACGCTAGCATTTTCTTGTTTTAACAAAAATTGCCGGAACATGAATTGCGCACATTGCAGATTTTCACAAAGGTGGTAAATACCATGGAATGATTGTGCACCATGAATAACATAAATTAGACTTGAGAAATAAATCAAGCGTCTTGCCAACTCTAAAGCCACCAAGTAAATGCCATTAAGTGGTAGCGCGTAATGAACACCGTGATTTTTAAACACAAGAAATTAGTTGCACGTATTGCTGATTTGCGCACCCCCAAGTAAGTGCCATGAAATGGTAACACTCGCTGAATAGCATGAATTCAACACAAGTAATGAATCGCGCATTCTGCCAATTCGAATGTCAGCCAATAAATGTCATGAAAGGGTAAAACACAATGAATATCATGAATTAGACACAAGAAAAGGAATCGCGCGACTTGCCGATTCAAATGCCACCATATGAATGTCAGGAAATGGTAACGTACAATGAATTACATGAATTACACACGATAAATGAATTGCGCATCTTGCCGATTCGAATGCCACCATGTAACTGCCAAGAAATGGTAGCGCACAATAAATATCAAGGGTTAAAGCATGAGAAACGAATCACACGTCTTGCCGATTCGAATGCCACCATGAAACTGCCAAGAAATGGTTAGTGAACAATGAATATCAAGGGTTAAAGCACGAGAAACAAATCGCGCATCTTGCCGATTCGAATGCCACCATGAAACTGCCAAGAAATGGTAGCGCACAATGAATATCAAGGGTTAAAGCATGAGAAACAAATCGCACGTCTTGCCGATTCGAATGCCACCATGAAACTGCCAAAAAATGGTACCTGTCAGGAGGTCCAAGTTCTCGGGATCTTCACAATGCTGATACGGGTCCCACTTCCAGGCAACACCAAAGTCAGATGCCGTTATGGCGCTGAACTTTAGAGGGGCCCGGCCGGGGAAAGGGGTAGTCGGGAAGGTACAGCCAGGAGGGAGATCTGGAAAGGCAAAGGTTAATACAGAACATACAGTAAATGATATACAACCATAATTCACTGTCTCTCAAGGATCTCACCAGTTTCTATTTCTGCCAGAAGAAACAAAATTCTGCACGCCTCTTACTCCAGAGATCCAAAAACGCAGTATTTCAAAATATGTCACAAATATCTTACCTTATAATATTTAGCCACACAATGACATTAGTGTTCTTTAATGACACTCAGGTGGGTTGAAATTATAATATTGACTTTTCTTCTGAATTAAACTTACTCAGACCTCAACAAGAAAATGTTAAAGCACGATGTCGCTTTCTTCTGCTTAGGAATATCATAGAAACTCAAATAACCTTATGACTTGAAATCAGCGCTTTCACAACGTAAGAAAATTACATCATAGTCTAAACAAAATACACATGAGTAATTATGTAGCCAACTTTAGAAGAAAATGTCATGGAGAAAATGGTTACTTTGAGTCACACAGAATAAGCGAAATATACATGAGCATTTAAGTATCCAACTTCCAAGGCAAATATTACAAAGAAAATGGTTATTTTGAGTCACACGGAAAATAACTGCCAAGAGAAATGATGTTGCAAAGCAACTTGCTCTGAACGTTTCTTTATCTGAATAGACTCCGATTTCGGAGTTCACAGAGAGGGCAAGAATGCCCCAAAGGAAGGTTCTCACCACTGCGAGCCGGCCGCTCGCAAATGAAGACAGGTTCGAAGAAACCCAGGCAGAGACGCAAAAGGGACCCGCTCTCCAAAGACCCTCAGAATAGGAAGCGTCGGTTAACCGGGTGTGGCAGGTATTTATAGCCTGACCACACCCAAAGTAGTTTTCGGCAGGGGAGGCTGGGAAATGAAGTCTTCCTTGACTTCCCCGGTTCCATGCCCACTGCAATATGCATGTTCTAACGATGAGCAACAGAACCACCAATGGCCCAATCATCTGGGCAGATGACTTTTACCACACAATGTGCGTGGTTTCACAGAGATGGTGGCTTCAACATATGGGTAATTGCGCAATTGCGCCCGCGCGCTACTGGAGTCCTGACAGTAGCACACATCGAATATCAAGGGTTAAAGCAGGAGGAACGAATGGCGCGTCTTGCCGATTCGAATGCCACCATGAAACTGCCAAGAAATGGTAGCGCACAATGAATATCAAGGATTAAATCACGAGGAACGAATTGCGCGTCTTGCCGATTCGAATATTAACATGTAAATGCCAGAAAAACCCAGAGCACACACAAGGTAAGATCTCTCAACATGAAAATTAGGCCCAAGAACTCGGATGTCTTCGAAAATGGGATCGGGGGCCCAGCCCGACCTCCGTCTTACCGCCCTGATCAAGGATCGCCAATGTAAATGAAAGGCAAAGGCCTGGAAGATCAAAGTAAGCCACCGGAACAGGAGCTCAGGAAGTTGCTGTTGCTCTGCACCGGGACCTCTGAATAGTGAGCACGTGGGGCTGGGCTTGCTCCCTTTTATGGAGTCTTAGCCCAGACCACCAACCACACCCAGGCATGCTGCAGGGAAAGCTTCTAGAAGGCCCTGGAAAGGGACCACACCCTGATACAGTCTGAAAGCCTGCAGCAGTACATTACATGTGAACAGTATTTATATGCATGCTGAACATAAGTCTTTAGGATTAAACTCTGCAATGCAAAAGGTTAAACATTATCATATGAGCTCAATGCATAAATTATGTTAGCTTGAAATTGTTAGGTTTTTGCATTCTAGTCGCCCGTAGAGCGCGCACTGCCCTCATGTTGACAGGGGTCGGGGTATTTTTAGTTTTAGGGGCGGGGTGGGTGGTTGGGGTTTTAGTTTTAGGGGTAGGGGTATTTTTAGTTTTAGGGGTGGGGTTAGGGTAGTTTTAGGGGGTGGGGGTTGGGGTACTTTAGGTTTCAGGGATGGGGTGGGGGTTGGGGTTGTTTTAAGTTTTGGGGTAGTGTGGGGGTGTGGTAATTCTTGGGAGGAGGTAGGCGGTTGGGGTAGTTTTAGGGCAAGCGTCGGGGGTTGGTGTGGTTTTAGGGGGGTTTGGGGGTCGCAGTAATTTTTAGGGGTGGGGGCCAGGGGGAATGCATGCTGGAACAATGCATGCCTATCACTAATGCCTTTACCAGGAATGCCTTTACAATGAAAAATCGTTGTTAAGGCATTCGTGGTAAAGGCATTAGTGGTAAAAACAAGGTCATTGTTCCGACCTCGTTGTTCAGGCATGCGTTGTTCCGGCAGGCGTGGTTCCGACATACATTCGCTAGAGCAGCACCTTAGCCTCACTTCCAAGGGCCCGAGGCTGGGGTAGCACCACTTGGCAGGTCAGGCTCACAGCTGGCAGGGTCCAGTTGCAATGTTGGATTGGTCGAAAGTCTTTTATGTCCATGAAACTTTAGACCAGGAGACCAGATGGATGGCCCTTGGAGTCACTCTGGGTTCTGGGTTTGAGAGATGCAGGTCCTGTCCTTCTCACCGAGGTACGGGCAGCAGGCAGCAGGCCAGTACAGCCAGGCAGCAATTCTTCCAGAGCAGCAGTCCAGCAGAGTGGCAGCCCTTGTAGCAGTATAGCAGTTATTCTTCCTGGCCAGGCATCCATGGGTCCAGAGGTTTACTGAAGTGGTAGGGTCTCCGGTCCAGTTCTGATATCCAGTGATGCTTTAGAATTGGAGGAGATTTCAAATAAGTCTTTGAAGTGCACAGAGGTCCACTCTTCTTGCAGTGGCTCCAAACTCACTACAGGTGGATATTCAGCCCTTTGTGTGTGGACAGGACAAAGCCTATTCAGGTGTAAGTGTGAGGCCGTAATCAGCTCTTCCACCTCATCCTGTCAGGATGGCCCCTCAGGACCTATCAAGTCTAGCCTAAGCTCCCATTGTGTGTGGGTGTCTAGAGGGAATGCACAAAGCCCAGCTGACACCCACCCCAAACATGTGATCAGAAACAGGCAGCAGGCACAAAATGGCTAAGGCAAGAAAATTCCAACTTTCTCAAAGTGGCATTTTCAGAATTATAATTTAAAACTTGACCTCACCATAAGCTATGATTTTAAATTGTGATTCCAGAGACATCAAACGTGAAAAGTTAATCTCTTCCAGATTGGAATTACATTTATAAAATGTATTAAGGTATTTCCAGTGTTATCTTATGGGAGAGATTGGCCTTGCAGTAGTCAAAAGGTATTTGAATAGTTTTCAGTACCAGGACCTGTAAAACTTAAAAGTACATATACTGCACCCTACCCTTGGAACTGTCTAGGGCCTACCTTAGAGGTGACATATGTTTTAAAAAGAAAGGTTTGGACCTGGAAAAGGGGTTATTTTGCCAGGTCGATATGGCAGCACAAACTTCACACACAGGCTCTACAATGGCAGGCCTGAGACATGTTTAAGGGGTAACCTAAGCAGGTGGCACAATCAGTGCTGCTGGTCCACTAGTAGCATTTAATTTACAGGCCCTGGGCACATGTAATGCACTTTACTAGGGTCTTGTAAGTAAATTAAGTATGCTAATTGGGTGTATGCCAATCAAACCATGTTTTAGGGAGAGATCAGAAGCACTTTAGCACTGGTTAGCAGTGGTAAAGTGCACAGAGTCCTAAGGCCAACAAAAGCGAATTCAGCAAAATGTGGAGGAAAAAAGACAAACGTTTTGGGGGTGATCCTGCAGAACGGGCCATTTCTAACGCACTTTTGTATCTATGAAAGTGTAGGTGAAACCTGGGGAGATCAGAACAGGGTTGACACTCTTTTCTACACTGTTGCATTCTGTGAGAAATGTGGTTGAAGAGGCCACAGGATATCTTGGAGATGCTGGACCCAAATGTATCAAATGAGGTATTTCACCTATGGTGTGCCCGGGCTCATACCATGGATCTTTAAAGTGGGAGCAAGTACAATTTTTAACATCACTCCCAGGCAGGGTGGTGAGGAAGAGCCATTTGAGGCTCACTCAAGGAGGTGCTGTTGGCTACAAACTAAAAAGTAGCACAAAAAAACAAAAAACACCTGCTAAATTACTGTCCAGTCTATGATTTTTCTTTTAAGAAAGAAAACTAGTTTAATACACAGACAACTACATTACAGAAACAATTATAAATACTTACAGATTGGCAGCTGGAAGTACCAATTGGAAATTATTCTAAAGGGGCCTGACCAACTAACCACAGTGCAAAATAGGTGTCCTAAAGGAAGGTCACTTTCTAGTCAGGCAACTAACTCTCATAATGTAGAATAGGTGCACGGATCTGAGGTATCTTCAACCACTCATGTATCTGGAGATCCTAACCCACAAAGCTGTTAAACTTACCAGAAATATTTTTCTTTAAAATGTCAGGATCATTGTCTTTGTCATATGTTGGCAATGATAAATTAGGCCTAAACCGAACCTGGAGCACATGGTTTTTACAAAACAGAAATAGCAAACCTGTCTGGGTGTGTCATAGCTTTACAACAGTAAACCACCACAAAATTACCATTTCTTTTTTTACCAGTAGATTGTCTGAAAACTACTTAAACCCTGCTCCCAGGGTCTTTCTTAAAACTCAGTTACAGAAGAAGATTGAAAAGAAACTTGACTTCTCCTTTGCTCAGCGATTGGCCAATGGTTCTCATGGGAGCTCATTTTGATTCAAGATCCCAAAACCCGAAGAAAAAATGCTATGGATGCTCCCAGCGCATTGGGGTCCACCATCTGACAAACATATACATTGTTCTACTCCAGGAGATTGTAGAGTGCTCCTTTTGTATAAGGCAGTTTTTGTGATGTGGCTGAATCTTTCCCTTTCCACTTATTTACATTTCTGATGTGGAACTTGGCGTGAACTTTCCAAGACGTGTTCTCCTGAGCCTTCTCTGCATGACCACATGCCTGTCCCAGGGCTGCATGCTACACATATGTCTATTAGTCCCACTATTCAGTGGAATTGCCCCTGATGTGGAAGACCAGTGTGTCCTCTTCTGATATTATTTTAGTATGAAGTGCAGGGAGGAGGACATCGATGGGAAATGTTTGTCTGGGGCTCCCCTTTCTCATAGGTCCATACAGCTTTAAATAGGGCTTCTTAGTTGGTGAATAAGTCCTTCTTGGAAAATGATGTGCAGTGTTCAGAGAGTCCAAGCAACCCCACCTTGGTTTACAGAGGTAAAAACTAGACCACTTAATGCTCTAATTATTTATGGTAGCTTAGTCGACCAAGTAGGCCACTCTTGAAGAAGTGCTAAGCATTTGTTGTACTCACAGTATCAGTAAATGTGGACACACATTCAAAAGAATACCTCAAGATCAATTTACAAAAATACTTAAGATTGTTATAACATTTTTAAGACCAAGATCATCAAAATTAGGTAAGTACTTTTTAAGCTATGATTTTTCAAATTTTAGCAAAAATAGTCTTTTTGTGCGTAATTACTCACGCTAGGAATCGATGGGAGAAAACTTTAAAATGCATATTAATCAGACAGTGCATATACCAATGTCTTCTTTTGTTTGTAGGTCAAAGTTGTCGAGATGTCCTGTAGAACAGTTGGGGAAGTGCAGGCGGCTCCCAGTTTCGATGGGAGCAACTGCTTAAAAGTCCTTTGAGCTGGTGCAGGACTACTGCAGGGGATCATTTGGAAAAGCAATGAACAGGTGGATGTCAAAGTGAGTCTAGTGGGTCCCCTTGGAGGTTAGAGGTTGCAAGGGATAGAGGACCCTTAGTGCACAACTGGTTCTCCAGTGCAGGGCACAGGGAGGCCAGGTGCAGAGCAGATAGGTGCGCCAAGAGGTGTGCTCAAAGGTGCCTTGGAAGCAGGAGGCAGGTCACTTTGAGGGTGGTATGCAGGTCAGCATGGCCACTCTGGAGGATGGTTCTTATCTGTCCTGAATTCACTTGACTGGGGATTGCTCCTGGTCCTTTGAGAGTCGAGAGTGGGCTTTTCTTCTGGGTGTCCGACATTGGGGGTCAAGTACCCCAGGCTATGGCACGGTTCAGCCACTGGAGGTTGCAGTGCCATCAAACTTGCCACACTATCAGAATTTGTCCTCTGGGTCTGTCGGTTTGAATATGGTTTGACTGCTATTTCTGGTTCCTTGGTCAGCAGCTGGCCAGTGAACTGGACCTCACTGGTCTTTGCTTCTTTGTTGCAAGGAGTGATGCCTTCACTCTGGAGGGAGATCTTTGGTGATTCTCAGAAGGGTGGAGGTCCTCTGGGGTTTTGTAGAGTCCATCCAATGTCCATGCAAACCATCAGCGGCAATTGTCTAGTCCTGGGTGCAGCACGCAGGGATTGGCACCTTTTTCTTTGTGCAGCAGAAATGCAGTTCTCAAGCCTTTGGTCTTCTTTGTTGCTGACCTTCTTGTGTCCTTGGAATATGATATGCAGGTCTAGGGGTGCCACAAAATACTGCATTTAGTGAGCATTTAGGGTAGTCCCTAGTAGTGACCAATGGGTCATGTATCTTAGGGTGGCTTTGCCCATTAGGTGACCACTTCCTGTGGGCAGAGGTCACTTCCCTTCCCTGATTGGCTATTTTCATACCATGCAAGATGGAGGAAAATGAAATGGAGGGGTTACCTCGCATACAAGACCTTAGGGGTGGTGCAGGCTGGGGGTGGTCACTCCTCCTGTCCTTTGTGCATTGTCCCACCGTTGCTCCCTCAAAAAGTGGAGGTTAGCAATGGGAGCAGCTATCTGCTGCTAGCAGCAGGGCTGGGGATTGAGTTTCAAGGGCGGCAAGCACTTTGATGCTTACTGGCAGGGCAATGCACATTCCTGGGGGAGGAGGTGTAACACCTCTGCCCAGGAAGGGGTTTATTTTCTGAACCCAGAGAACAAAGGCTCTCATCCCAGGGTCCAGAATCTTGCCTGGTGGTGGCTGGCTGGTAGTGACCGGCAAGCAACCATGCCAGGGTTAGTTCGCTTTGCAGGGAGCACCTCTGAGGTGCCCCCTGCGTACATTTTGCAATAAATTCAATACTGGTACCAGTTTCGATTTATTCTTCTGAATTGTTTGATCCCAAACAACCCAGGGTTCGGTGTGGCCATCATGTAACTGTGAAACTCATACTGACCACTGTCCAGCACCTGCATTTATAATGGCTCCTCTGTTCACTTACTATGTCCCAGGTTTGGCAAGGTAACAGTAGGTGCATATTGCTCAGGCACCTATGCCCACATATGCATTATAGAGCACCCTGCCTTAGGGCTGGAAGGCCTGCCAGAGGGGTGGCTTACCTATATTGCATGCAGTGTGTAGTGGTCAGGTCACAAACACTGTGTGCCATGCACATTTTGCGTTTTAGGATTACACCAGGACACTCAGCCTGCAATTGCAGTGCTGAGTGCACTTGGATTCATGATCCTTGAGGAAGGCATAATCTGTGCTGCTGCCCTCAAGGGCTTACCCTTAGTACCCCATGCCCTGGGTGCCAAAGTACCATTTACTAGGAACTTACAGTGGCAGCTAAAGATGTTGCCAATTGTGACAATATTTGTATCCATTTTAGGGGATGACCACTGGCACTGGGGACCTGGTTAGCAGGTACCAAGTGCACTCCGGTCCAAGTTGCATTCAGAAACCAGGCAAAAAGTGGTGAGGTTACTGCAACAAGGGACCAGTTTCCCACAGTCTGCCAATACTAATGGGGAAAATTCAAATATAGCACAGGTTCATGCTCCGGTTATCCCACTGGAACCAACCCACACAATCACCTGTGGGATTATAGGATACTGAATTTAGGATTTATTTGTGATTAACTATGCCCCCGGTGCCAGGGCATCTGTGATGATTAAAAATGCTGTGAATGGGAGACAAGATTATTTTAGAAAGTCTCTGGTGTGTTTGTTTAATTACAAGTGGGTTTGTTATGTGTTGTTACAAGGAGTGTGCACAACCACCAAAGGAAAGTTCCTAGGGTATCCTGGTCTCCAAAATTTCCTCTGAGGAGTTCCTGCTATTCGCCACAGCTTCGATCACTGCTGCCTTCTCCTCCTTAGCAGTAGCTTGGCTGTAGGGTACTGGATCTGCTCTCTTGGCTGGCTCATATGGTCTCAAGGCCTGAGGTTTTCCTGGCAGCAGCCCCCAAGGACCTCATCGGCAGACCACTCTCTTTACCTGTACTCTCTAGACCTTCAGCCACTTACATGGTGACTGTGTGTTCAAAAATAGGGCCAGTCCACAAAGTTCTGTGTCCCCTGCAAGCTCATTCTCTGCTGGCCCCAAGACAGAGTCAGTAGCTGGTGCATCCAGCAGTGGAGAGCATTTGCAAAAGCCCATATTACAAGCTAGGGGTCGGACATGGGTGTATCAACTCAAGCTGCACCTTCCTCTAGCCTTTGAAATCACCTCCTCAGATCGCTGAAGCTATACAGGGACCTAGAAATGAGAAGTAGTAATTCTTTCAAATGGTGAGACACCCTCCCAACTTCATAATACCGCATCACACTTCCATCCCTTTTTGTCATTCAAAGAACTCAGCCTACTACCTGTCCCACGCCTGTCATAAACCCAGCAAAGTTTTATAATGGGACTTTTGCTCCAACGTGGCACATGTTAATCTACAAGCCATGCTTTTTCTGTTCAGCCCTAGTTTCTAGGTTCTGAAATTTCAAAGAAACTGTTTGAGATAACTGAAACCAGAGTTCTGCCTGTCCTTCCTTTTTCACTTGTACCAAAGTCCTCTATGCCAATTTATAAGGCGGTGCTGGTGACAGCTATGGAGATTTCCACTCAAACCCCCCACCTGCCAACACTACCAGAAGAGACTCAAACTCCCTAGGATCAGCCTATTGTGTTTAAGGGCCTTTAATCCGCCAGCTAGGGCACCAGAGCAATTCACTCTCTCAGCAAGGCAGCTGAAAGCATTATTCACATTAAGGGCTTGATTAAGACCTTGGCATATGGGATACTCTGTTACAAGCGTGATGGATATCCCTAACACCATTATTCAAGTTCCATAGGATTTAACATAACTTTTGATAGGGTGTACGGGATATAAGTCACGTTTGTGATGGAGTATCCCATCTGCCAAGGTAAAAATCAGGCCCTACGTCTTGCTCTGAGAATTATGCACAACTATAAAATGTATGAAGGAATCCAGATGTGCCCAAACATTTTTTATGTGTGTTCTGGGTACGACAATTTATGCACAAAACAGCAACTCTTATCTTTGTTCATGAGCCAATAGGGTTATACCATAAAGCATGTACACATATAATGCACAGTGAAAATAGGTACATATGGTGATCACCGCACTTCAAGTCACTACAAACACTATTTTCATATATCATATTATGTATACGTATACCAACCATTGCTGTTAGTTAGTTTGTTTCTATTTAACTATTAATCTAAGTAGTTGAATAGAAATAAACTAAGGCTCCAAATCCCAAAATAAATTAGTTTGTTACATAAAAACTTAGGATGGAAACAATGTCCAAGATGGCATGTTTTCAGTTGTCCTCCATGCATGCACGTACACGTTTCACTATGTCAAAAAGAGGATGGTGCATTCCGTTTTGCTTCTTCAGTCAAATCATTTTAATTCATTCTACACCCTATCTGCTACTGTGCTACCTCTGTGCAGATGCTAGACTGAGTAAGACCCCATTCTTCCTTGCTCGGCATGCATCTGTGCCTCTGTAACCTGCTCAGAGGCGCTTACACTAATTTACCTTACTTACAAAGTGAGCAATGGAGGTTACAGCTCAAACCTGTTTTACCATAAAGCCTATAGGGGGTGAGATTCTATTATGGTGTCCCATGCCACGGCAGAAGCATGCACACTAGCAGTCAAAAAGAGAATTCCAGACCCATCTGTTGAGCCACAAAGATAGCAACACTTTGAAAGGCTACATTCAAAAATCCAGTTTTGTGTGAATGTTTGAGAAGGATGAATGTCCAATCTCAGCTTAAGGAATAGGCAAGCTATGGTTCGATGTAATTAAACTAGTGTTTAAATTAGGGGACATTTTACTTTCAGAACAGCTTCAATAAGTCTACTTAGTCCTGCTTGAGATACCCCCTATGTATCTTTATTCTTAGAATAGACTTCTTTAATTGAAGTTAATAAACTGTGAAAGGTACAACGAGGATATGTCCCATACTGTGAGAGTGCCAGAATTTGGAAGAGTTTGCTTTGCATGACTGAGTCACAATATGCTGTATCTGGTGTCTCGGTGGACTAGTGCATCGATGTCAGTGATCAGTATTTGACTTTTTAGTCACACGTTTCAATCCTGGCAGGTCCACTAAGCCTTTCATCCTTTGGAGGTCATTAAAAGGAGTATTATACAATATTAGTCAGAGCCAAGATAAACTAATGGGTGTAAATTCACTTTACAAGTACACATGTAATGGTATGCCAAAGTCATTCCTTAAGAAATACTTCATTGGCATTGTGTTTATAGGCCCCCAAAGATTCAGAAGATAGGATACATGACCAATTTAATAATATTCTTTGCTTTGTTATGGACTCCACATTCTCAGCACTTAATTTGGTCAGCACTGGAATGGGATCGAGACTCAAGCTTTCTTATGTTTTTTAAAAAAACTGGGAGTAATAAATCTATTTCTCCTGGTTGCACCCTTACAGAAAGGTATACAATTTTTATGCATTCACAGATTTACTAGTCTTGGTAAACCTGGTAATGTGCCAAAAAGCATGGGTGTTCGCAGGGGAACACCCATGCTTCATCCAAGGAATGCATTCCCAGGACAGATTAACACAAGGTACCGACTTGCACTGCCTTGTGTTATCCCAGATTTACCAAGTCACACAGGGCCATGCAAGCTGGCTTTGCATAGCTTAGTAAATCTGACTTAACAATGGTGTTGTTTTGCGTCACCTTGCATAACACAAGGGCAACACAATACTTTGAAAAATCTGAGCCACATTCTCAAAGACAAGTCGGTTTTTTAACAATAGCTTAACACCAGATTTCTCACCTGAAACATAATATTAATCGGGGCTAGCTTCTTAAGAACCAGTGGCGCCTGGCATTTACAGAGGAGGGGGGGGGTCAAACGGATAGATGCGCGTGAGTGCGCAAATAAAATAAAAATAAAAAACAATTTAAAAGACTTACTGAATATCAGACACAGCGTCATCCTCGTTCTGGATATCTTCTGATGAAATTGAAGTGTGGGCCAAAGCAGACTCCCTTGACCAGTCCTGGCACTGCCCACATGCTGTAACCGGCATGAGAGCAGCACTCTGATTGGAGGGAGCGGCCTCGCTCAACGCTCCGCAGCTCACTGGAGGCCTGAATTTGCTCTCAACCCAGCTGTCCTAAGACAGCTGGGTTGAGAGGTTTAAAGTGTATGTCAGGCTGGCCGTCAGAAGAGAGGCAGCCAAAGAGACATGCGCACTTTAAACAGTGCACAGGCAGCCCTCTACCCACAGTTCCTCTCTGCTGCCACTCAGCAAGCCCCGCTCCATCCTGTCACTCGGTTCAGGGTGGGATGCTGAAAAATAAAAGGGTAATAAATGACCCTTTTATTTTTCTTCTCTGGGGTTTGGGGGGCATTTAAGTGGGGCGATGATCCTCCACTCCAATGGAGGAGCCACAACTGTTATAAACCTCTAATGCAGAGGAAGTAGGGCTAGAGTAATTGTTCATGAAAATTCACAATGTATCAATGGCTTAATGTGTCAAGGTCAGATTTCCATATTGTATCAGGTTCATCCTTTTAAAGTGGGATCCAACATTTGCACTAACAAAATGAAACCCTGAAACATTCTCCCATGGGACACCATCCAAATCTTGCATAAAAAAGTATATGGATAAAATGTGTTGTTATGAAACATAATATATAAATATTTATCATAGCTTAGCAAACAATTGCTCTCTGATTAAGTTTATAAATACAGTGAATCAATATTGTGCATTGGTTCTGCATCTTTGTGCTTGTTCAGGTTGACACATTACACCATTGTGACAGTGTATGCTTGGGTTTTTTCAACAAACAAATCATGAGTTACAGCTGGAGTCTTGAAAAAAGAAAGCTAGAATGCCAACAATGAGTGCAAAGTGAACAGAAACTGGCGTTCAGCCAGTGTCACACAACAAACCTCGTATTCTTTATTGTGAACAAAAACTCTGAAAAAAAAGCAAATAATTAATAAACTGATATGTAACTAATATTATTTACCATATTCTATCTGACTTAAGGGATATTTTATCCAAAGACTTATTGGCGCCTTTCAGTTTCCTGCTATTCTATACATCCTTGGCAGATACATTTATTGATGCAGAATTTCAGCGAGCTTGCCTTTTTGATTCCATTTCAGTTTAGCGTAGTTATGAGCGTGGAGTCAAACAGTGACCTTTAACATACATTAGACACCCTTAAATCCAGCAGTGATTACCAAAGAGTGCATCGTGGGACATTGTTGAAAGCTGAGTTTAGATTGTGAATGTGGCATAAACAGATTTTCCTTTAAAGTACATGATTTTTTAAATAAATTAAATTAAACAAGGATCATGTTTTATAGTGCTTATCTTCTCCTTGAATCCAGCTTGGAATAGGATGATACAAGCGGATCCAAAATCTGCTTACAGAAATATTTTGGATAAAGTCTGTGAAGCGTATAGGCTGGATATTAGTAGGCACGTTCTGCCCACCCATTCCTCTACAATAGGGATTATTTTGGTCAGGCGCAGGTAATGCCAGTGGGGAACAAGTGACTGTGGGGGTCCCCAAATAGTAAAATCTGACATGTATGCATCTGCTGATAGTTTAAAAATCCCATGTATTTTGCCAGGATTCTCCCTAATTTTATCACCTAAATGATTACAAAGCATACCTTTTTAGGTCGAGCGTAAGTGCACAACCTCTTGTATACTCTTAAGTATACTTCTTATGTAGGCTTCCAGCTATTTCATTTGTTAGTTTCAGTGTCATTTAAAAATCCTTGCTTCCTAGTGGTCAGTCATGACTCTTTGTCCCTCCTTCTTCTATGTGGGAGCAGGGACCAACTACTGTATAATTATGCTTTGTCCTGTTTACGTGGTCTGTAGGGGACTTTTTTCTTTACTTTGGTTCCTGCTCCTGTCCAGGGAAACTTCTCTTTTCATTTGCAGAGCATTCTTGTTCTGAGCTTAGCTGTAAACAAGGCTATAAATCAGGCTGTTATCTTGGTCACATTTGGTCTTTGTGGGCTCTGTGCACCCTCTCTCAGCTGTCTGGTGCCCGCCCTTCCTTGGCTTGGATTTTCTTTACCAAGTGTGCCTGTCTGTCATCCCCAGGGTGGAGGATCACTTGTAATTGCTTGTAGCCTAGGCACCCAGCTCTACCAGTGCTGTGTAATCCTTTGAGACAGTGCCTATTTACACCCCATACTGGGATCCCACTCGCAGCTCCATCTGTGCACCTCAGTTCACACACTCCAAGTACTCACCTGTGCCAGTGCCAGAACCCTACACACGCTGTCTGCCAGAGCACCTCAGTTCTTACAGTCAGTACACACTTCTGTTCTAGTACTGGAACCTCGGGCGCAGCTCCATCAGTGCACCTCAGTTCACACACTCTAAGCCCCTCAGCCATGCCAGAACCCTACACATGCTGCCTGCCAGAGCACCTCAGTTGTTATGGTCAGCACAATCTGCTGTTCCAGTACTGGGACTTCAGGTGCAGCTCCATCGGTGCACCTTAGTTCTACCCCGGTGAGGTCACTTCCTTTCCTATACTGAGACCCCTTCACATACAGTTCTGTTACAGCAGCTCAATTCTAATATTCAGTCCCACTGACAAGCCAATACTGGATCCAAAAGAGCAAAACACTGCTCAGCCAATGCACCGCAAGTCTAACATCCAATGCCATTGTTGATGGGAACCACCACAGCTCTGCCAGAATCCATCAATTCTAACATTCAGTGCATGTTACTTCTCGGTACTAAGGCTCACACACATACATGCCCTTCGCTTCTGTGGTTCAGAGGCAAAGTCACTCCCATGCTGGGCCCCACTTATAGCTTTTCCAGGGTACCTCCAGGATAACACTCGGTAACACTGGCATGCAACTACTAGGTTCCACACATAGCTCCATTAACATACCTCACTTCTGACCTTGTGTGCCCAGTACTGTTCCAGTACTGCATCCCACATACAACTCTGTCAGTACACCTCAACCCTAACCTGCAGCGCCCCACTATTCGAATACCAGAAATTACATGGTGATCCATTTCTAATTCCGCACCCGCTGCCTTTCTTTTATTCCAGCACTGGGCCGGGACACAGCTGTCTATACCCCTAATCCTTTCCCTTCTTTCTTATATTTCTTTGCAACCCCTTCTTTCTTCCTTTTGTTTGTTGTATTCCTTTCTCTTCTCTTTTTCTGCTCCATCTGCTTTCTCTCCTGCGGCCTAGTTATCAGTGGAGCAACAGTTTCAGTGGCACAGGGCCCAGAGACCTACTGACCTCACTCAACTCTAATTACTGCTCTATTTTGCTACCAAAATTCCAGTCAACGATTTTCCTTTCCTACTCCAGGGCCCATGACACTGTTACTACGCCACTTGTCCTCTCCATCTTTACTCCTGACTCCCTTTTTCCTTTCAACCTCCAATCCATCTCACATGATATTTTTGTTATGGTGTTTTAAGCATTACACTCTAACACCAAACGTTTATTACTGGTAAATGTTTATATGATAATTGTATATGTTTTAAGATCGAGGAAGAAGGTAAATGGAAGTGATTTAGTTAAATGCTGGGCAAGTGCAACTATATGGCAGGAAAAGACGGAATTATGAGGCAGGGTTGACCAATTTATGTGGTAAGAAAAGTCCAGAATTTAATCAATCAATCAATCAATCAGTACTTGTAAAGCACAACTACTCCCCTGTTAGGGTCTCATGGTGCTGTGGGGGGGGGAGAGTAGCATATACTGGTGAGGTGGTCATTAGAAAAGCCAAGTCTTACATTGCCAATAGCTCTAACTCAAGAAAATACGAGTCCTATTGCATTGCAAATGCTTGTTTGTAGTTATGGTTTGCTACGTGGTCAGAGGCTAGTCGACCTTTCAGGCATAGAGACCATGAATTAAAGTAAGAGAGGTCAGTTCAAGGGTATAAAACTTCGTGTATGCAACAGTAGGACCTTTAATGAGAGACCTTGAAATGGTAGAAACATCTTAGACCTCTTCTTCCTAATTTTGTAAATCTATAAAAGCACTGCAAGGTTTAAATATAGAATTTAAATAACTAGCCACCAGAATAAAATGCTTTTTCTTATGCTAGTTTGGTTAGCAATTCACCTAATACAGTTAATATATGAGGTTCTATGCTTGCTCGAGTTCCCCTGTTGTAAATGTGAAACAAATATGTCCACAAGGAAGAAATAACTGGGGAGCACTCTTACAGACAAATTAACAACCTTCACCTAATTACTTATTTTCCCCGACGGGCTTCGCCATGGGCTTGTAGAAATGCCAGCTAAAGTTATTCTGGCAATCTGCTATCTTGTCGTGAAACCCTCAGGGCCACCCTTCGTGCACACCTTTGGACTGGCTGCCTCTCGTCAGGAATTTCTATTTATCTGCATGCAATCTTTATCTGCTCCACCATGTGCAAATGATGGGCTGTGGCACAACCACTTGCAGCAACATTTAAAGTTACTTCCAGGAGAACTCTCTGATTTTAACTGAAATAATATAGAAACTACTCATGATGCTGTGTCTAATGTGCATTCCGTTTATTGCTGAGTTCATTTACTTTGCTTGTTTCCAGCTTTCTTTCTTTATGACCCTTGTGGGTGTAGTGACCTTTTGGTTGCTCAGTCATGACCATCTGCTGTGTAGTGTAGCCTGTGTGGCGGATAGCAGCTCACTTGTGCTGCATGTCAAGGCACTGGGAGGCATCTTTCAGATAGGGTCCTGGCATCGCTGTCGTGTCTGATAACTTCTAGAATCGCTGTTAGTACTGGGGGTCCGAGGCTCCTAGAGGGCCTTTCTCAGTTATCCAAGGGCCTGATGCACTCATTTGCAGTACAGTCTTGGCTTTGTTTTTTATTTCTCAATGTTGCTGCAAGTGTCCTATACTACCTACACGTGCCGAGTGAAAACACGAGTGTTATTAGTTCTGGCTAACTGTTATGCTGGACTCCGGCTTAAATTGTCATTGGGTGGTAGTGAAATGCAAGCGTGTTTATTCCCAGGTTATGAAGACATGCCCTTCTGATAGCATTTTTGGGAATGTGTGGAACTAGCAATCCTTCAGGGTGATGGTAATATTGCTTCGGACGTTGGTCCTTCGTGAGAGCCGGGTCATGGGCTTGCCCTTCCTGGATAGTAGTGCATGCCTGAAAACACATTGAGAGACCAGGGGTTGCATCACATAAAGTGAGCACTTCAAGTACTAGTTTAAAATGCAATCTCTGCCACAGTTTAGGGTAAGTGATGCCTTAAACCGTTGAAGACTATGAACAGTGCTAATTGTACCACCTAAGTCAATGGTAAATGGTTACGTGTCACAAAAACGTTAATGGCATTTGCTGCTAATGGCTGAAAATATAGCAGTTGTTGACATTTCGAAAGGAAACAAAGGAACATAACACAATAACATACACAAAGCAGCTTTGGAACACAATTATAACATAAAAGGGCTGAACACAAACGGAACACAGGACAACAAGCACAGTAGATCATGTTGCAATGATGCAGGTCAGTACCTCATCACAACTACAACAAAAAAGCCACACATCAAATATATACATACGTTCTTGTTACACATCATCACCCTCAGAAACCTGATTTCATAATACAGTGGCAAAAAAATGTTTGCAACAAGCAATGGCTTATTTACCATCAAGGAGATGAAACTGTGCCATCAAACATATTTTTTGATTGGGATTTCATTGCTTGTGCAGTGTTAATTGGTTAGTTGTGGTAATTTGTGCCCTCCTCCGATATTCATTGTCCAGGGGACATTAACAGGTTGAGGTGAGTTGTATACGTTATTTGCTATAACCTTGTCTGTCTTGCATTTCAGGCATCACATGCGTGGCTCTTGCTGGAAGATTTGGTCTATTCGGGTTACTTCTTACTTTATTTAACTTGTAAACATGTGCATTTCAAGTTGGTTCTTGTACGTTCTGGGCCTCGTGAGGTTGTGCAGTCTGGAAGGCAAGGCTTAATGGAAATATGGGGCTACCTACATTTTCTTAATTGCATTTTTTATGGTTCCCATTTTTTGAGTGACAGTGTCTACTTTTTAGTTTACTAAATGTTATTTTGGCATTGACTGCTCATTCATGTGTAGCATTAAACTCACAAGTGGTGCAGTTGCTGGTGACTTTATAGCTAAGTGCATCTGTTTATACATTAGGGGTTGACTTGAGTGAGGGTTCAATTAGTGCCCTTAAGACAGAACAAGAGCGGGAATGTCTTTGTTTCTAATTTCAATTGTTTATTGTAGATCCTTTCTTGTTGGTGGATGGGTCTTGTTATTGGAAGACTGTGTTGCTGATAAATATTTTCATGAATTTGCCACTGAACCATAATCTATTTTGTTGTGTTTTGATAAAAGTAATAAGCACTTCACACGGATTTGTCTGCCTCCTTCCGTGATTATCATCATGTGCATTTTGGAGTTAGATTTTAATTTGACAAAATTATGGCCCATATGTAACTTTTTTTAGCACTGCATTTGCCCCACTTTTTGACGCAAAGGCGGCGCAAACGTACAAAGTACAACCAGTAGTATTTTGTAAGTTAGCACCGCCTTTGCGTCAAAAAGTGGCGCTAAAAAAGTATAAATATGGCCTATGTGTACAAATCTTCCAAACTAGACGACCAATGAGGATAAACGATGCCGCAATTAGAAACGTGAATAATATGAATCACATTTGTATACTACTCCTGCTGCTATTATTATGAAAAAGCATTTAATTCTATAAAGGACATTTTGGCCCTTGTTTATGTGTTTCCAAATCATTTTGGTTATGCCTTCTCTG
Organism: Pleurodeles waltl; assembly: GCF_031143425.1. Classification (NCBI taxonomy): domain Eukaryota; kingdom Metazoa; phylum Chordata; class Amphibia; order Caudata; family Salamandridae; genus Pleurodeles; species Pleurodeles waltl. The sequence continues at coordinate 982,744,282 of NC_090449.1, forward strand.
CGTAAAAACGCATACTCTTGGTTTTCATTATACTACAGTATGCTTTGTCCGTTTATCGTTCACTCACATTCACATATTAGAGAGCGAGCTAGTGAATGTACACTGTTAGTGATTGAATGAGTAAACATGATTGGTATTGAGTGAAAAATTAATCACTTCTTAATATTTACGTTATGCTTTTTTCCCTACCTAAACGTCATTTAGGCCCTCATTCTAACCCTGGCGGTGTAACACCGCCAGGGCAGAGGGCAGAGGAAGCACCTCCAACAGGCTGGCGGTGCTTCCTGGGCCATTCTGACCGCAGCGGTAACGCCGCAGTCAGAAAAGGGGAACCGGCGGTTTCCTGCCGGTTTTCCCCTGGCCCAGGGAATCCTCCATGGCGGCGCTGCCCGACCCCCTTACCGCCAGCCTGTTCCTGGCGGTGAGGCTGGCGGTAACGGGTGTCGTGGGGCCCCTGGGGGCCCCTGCACTGCCCAGGCCACAGGCATGGGCAGTGCAGGGGCCCCCTAACAGGGCCCCACCATGATTTTCACTGTCTGCTGAGCAGACAGTGAAAATCGCGACGGGTGCCACTGCACCCGTCGCACCCCTGCAACTCCGCCAACTCCATTCGGAGCCGGCATCCTCGTTGCAGGGGCATTTCTGCTGGGCCGGCGGGCGCTCTTTTGGAGAGCGCCCGCCGGCCCAGCGGAAATGTGAGAATGGCCGCCGCGGTCTTTTGACCGCGGTGCGGTCATTTGTCGGCGGGACTTTGGAGGGCGGCCTCGGCCGCCCGCCAAAGTCTGAATTAGGCCCTTAGTAATCAGATCTTATTTAAATATTTTCTGAAACACATCATCTTGGAGATGTGCTGGTAGAAAGGGGGAGTACATTCTATATATAGTTGAGAATATGATAGAAAAATGTCAGCCCCCTCATTCTAGTGAGATTGAGGAAACAGCAATAAGACTTTCCAAAAAAGAAATTGTGTCTGGTGAAAGCTCCTTGAATACCTCTTCTCTCAGAATGTCAGGTTTTCACAAATGTACATGTTATGTCACATCCGGGATGTCTCAACTTGGAAGTATCACCATCCATGCCCTCTGACCTTGACGTGATATCACCCATGAAACTTGACCTGGACGTCACCCACCAGAAACAAGGGAGTAGGCAAAAAATGACAATACCTCCCACTTTCAACCAAATCTGTTATGGCACCAAGCAAGGAAGCAAGTAATTGCAACCCTGCCAGAAGATCTTACTTGCCTCTATGATCCAAGTATCTGTCCATTCATCCTTTCATCCTTCTGTCTATCCAATGATAATCACAATTTCACCTTTGCATTCTGTCATTCAATCAGCCTTTCTTTTTAGTTCAAAATATTTGATTACATTTTATGATATGAGAGGCTGTACACAATAGAGCACCGAAAAATGGCAAAACATGAACAATATGACAGAAGTACCTATACATTGAACATTGTTAAGTGTTACTATAAATATATAATTAGAAAATAAAACTTAGTAAGTGATAATGAGATGAATTAGGAATATCACACAAAAGAGTTCCACTTGCTCTATGTCTAGTAAAAATTAGCCATGACCACCATATATGGATTAATAATACTGAAGCATCTTTCCAATTATTAGCAATTAATTTTAAAGCAGCAGTTATAGGAAAGTCTAGTAATTGACTATTTAAATCAGACATTTTTTTGTGTGATAGATTTACAAACCAACATATCACACGAAAGATTATTTGAAATTTTAAATACCTTTGTAATAATATCCCAAACTTCTTTCCAAAACCTAGAAATTATATTGCTTTCATATATCATATATCTAAGAGAGCCAGGGGTGAGACTGGTATGCCAACAAATTGGGGAATTTAAAAGCTCTGAATTAAACAACAATAAAGGAGTCCATAAGCAATTAAGTAATATTAATGAGTTAGTTTAGTACAAAGAAACAGGAAGCCAGCCAGAAATATTACACAACCATATTTTCTTCCATACATCATGAGGCATAGAGATGTTAAACTCACTATTCCAAAATTTCGAAAGAGAGTTAATATTTTCTCCTGCAACATTGTTCATTTTTTATATTAATTTGAAACAGCATGTGGAGCTGCAGCTTCTCTTTGAATATACATTTGTGGATCAGAGTTGTCACTTTGTGGTAAGCTATTAATAGGCAAATCAAGAATAGAATTACACAAAAGTTCAGATTTTGAACTTTCCAAAGGAGGTAGATGGAATTGTTGCAATTCATCAAAGTATAACGAGGAATCATTATGACATACATTTTTTAAAAATATGGTACCAGCCTTCATCCAACATCACCAAAATTTTGCTGTGTGAACAAGTTTGATTAATGGGTTATACCATAGTGACATATTGGAGGTAAGTGAAATTGGGGATGGAAAAAGAGAATCTATGTCTTGCAGAATTAGTTTAGTGGACTTAAGAATGGTTGATGATTTAAGGAGATGCTAGAGTTGGACATAGTTAACAGTGCTGGCAAAGAGAAGGGTGATTCTAATCTTTGTTCTATAAGAAGCCATGAAGGCAATTTATTGGAGTCTGTATGACTGATCCAGAAAGACCATTGTTTTAAAATGAAAGCTTTATGATATTTAATAAAATCAGATAAACCAAAACCACTGTTCATTTTCAAACTTTTAATTTTTTATAATTGATATGAGGGATTTCGTTATTCCAAATAATGTTGGATATGAGTTAATCTATAATTTTATAGAGTTTATAATTTTAGGAATCATAGAAAGGAGGTCAAAAGGTTCAGGAGAAATAACAATTTTTCTAGCATAAATTTTCACCAACCAAGATAAATGTAACGTAGGGCTGTTTGACCGGCCCTTAGACCAAACAATTCTCCAGTGATTGCAAAACATAATGGCTGATGGCAAGTAGTAACCGTTCACCAAATGTATGCTAATTTCTGACAGTGTGCTTTTCAGCCTGTATGCACCAGGACGAAAATAGATCATTATCATGGATGACTTTATATTCCGTTCATAGTGTGCCACCTTTCATGGCACTGTAATCCGCTAAGAGACTCCTGTGCTTGTGCATTGCAAATTAAATGCTGGGATGGAGCTCCATCTTTGCAATCTGAATTTCTTCCCAATATTTGTGATATGCAGTGATGAACTCAGTCAAATCCAGCCTACAAAATATAAATGATGAAGGAGGCGTGTCCCTTTGTATGAGTAGGCAACAGTGAACCTTCACCAGGGAAAGGCTGACATTGCTCACTGTACAATGCAAAAAAATGCACTCATACTTAGGCCCTTAGGCCCATATTTATACTTTTTTAGTGCCACATTTACATCGTTTTTTGACGCAAAACCGGAGCAAACTTACAAAAAATACAATTGTATTTTGTAAGTTTGCACCAGTTTTGCATCAAAAAACAACGTAAATGAGGCGCTAAAAAAGTATAAATATGGGCCTTAATGTTTTATTTTACCAGAAAGGCCCTGATTTAACACAAGTGGTGCTGCACCCAGTGCAGTGCTGTTGTTCTTGTGCCCCTTAGTGCCCCCTACGCCACCATGTGTGCACTGTATCTAAGATACAGCAAACCATGGCAGCAGTTAGGGGAACTAGCATCAGAATTTTTTACGCTAGTTCTGAGCTTTGCAGGACTAGTGTAAAAAAGGTTGACGCTAATACTGCAAAGCCCATTGAGGTCTATTAAAAATAGGTGCATGCTTCATTACAATGCCTCCTCTGAGCAGGCATGAAAAGTGCCAAAATAAATGATGCAAAGAAATATTTTAGATTTCTTTTCACCATTGTTTCGGCCCCCTAATGGGTGAATGCCCCCTTTGCATGCATTATGCCTGGCACAGGCATAATGCAGCACAAAGGGTTACAGAGAGGCGCAATGCATACATTGCACCACTTTGTAAATGTGGCATGGGGATTTTGGCCTCGTTGGGCCACATTTGCTTAAAAAAATTACACTAATGTGGAACAAAGAGGCTATAGGGGCTCTTAAATCAGTCCCATATTATCTTTGATAGTAAGCAAATGAGAAGTACATTGGATATTTAATGGACCAAATTCAGTTTTATCAGTGTTTAAAGTGTAGCCTGAAACCTGGGAGTATGTTTGAATTAGATTTAACAGAGGTGGAATTGAAGATTCAGGTTTACTAATATGTAGCAACACATCATCAGCGTATTCTGAAGTTTTAATTTCAAAATCTTTGACACAAAGCCCTTCAATTTCACTAAAAGTTCTAATAGCAGAGAGGAGAGTTTCAATAGCCAGGAGAAAAAGCAATGAGAATAAGTGACATCCTTGTCTGGTGCCTCTATAAAGTTTAAAATTACTAGAATTGTGGTCATTATTAAAGAGTCTGTCAGTAGGACCTGAATATAATGCTAAAAACATGTGAATAAATGAACTTCCAAATTTAAATGTCGATAAGGTACAGAATACCTAAAACCAATAGACCTCATAAAAAGCTTTTTCAGCATCAAGTGCCAGGACTCTCGAGGGAAGAGAAAATGACGGACAAGCTTTGATAATATGGAATAATAATTCAGTGTTGTTCACAGAGTGCTTAACTTTCATAAATCCAGATTGACGAACAGGAATAATAATATTCAAAATAGAGGATAATCTAGTTGCTAACATTTTAGCATAAAGTTTACAATCTTAATTGAATAAAGATATGGGATGATAGTTTGCTACTTTAGTGGGATCATTATTGGGTTTTGGGAGAACAATAATTAATGCTTCAGTGAAAAATCCAGTAGTTGCACCTGCATTACTAAAGTGTGTAAATGTTTTAAGCAGATGGGGTAAAAGGAGGGGAGACTATTCTCTAAAAAATTCACCCAGGATAACATGAGGTCCAGGGGACTCATGTGATTTAATAACTGAATCAATCTCTTCAAGAGAAATTGGTAGATCACGTTTATCTCTAATTGATGGAGGCATTTTAGGTAAACCAGAAGATTCTAAATATTTATCAATGCTAAGAGTTTCTGTGGAAGTAGGGTTGTTATATAATGTTGAGTAATAATTCAAAAATGTGTTAACAATTGCTTTGTGTGTTACAGCAATTTCCCATTAGAGCCATGAATTACATTAATTAGATTTTTATCATATTTTATATGAAGATAACTTTCTAAAAGCCTTCTCTATCTGTTAACACTGATACAGAATTTAGCTTTGTTATTAGAAATATGAATTCCAACCCTACTACTCAAGAGGGAGTTAAATTCATTATGATCTGATTATAGCTGTAATATATAAGAAATATCATTGGATGAGATGAAAAGGTGTTCATATTTAGCTATTTCCTTGTCTAATTCTTTAAGTTTAGAATTTTAAAAAAACGTATTATCATGAGCCACAATAGATATAGTGGCACCTCTGATATACACTTTGAATGCATCCCAACAATTTATACCTGAGGTAGAATCTTCTTGATTAAAAGTAAAATAGTCATGTATAGCAGATGATAGTTTTGGTTTATTTTTCTTTAAGTTAAGGCCATATTCATTGATATTGTTCAGTGGTCAAGTTGTAAAACAAAAGAAATGAGCTAATTATCCTAAATATCAATATTATGAATAATAGGGTGAGTGGCTGAATTAATTAATTAATGGGATATTAATAAACAATCTATTTGGGAGTAAGAGTTTTGAAGAGTCGAGAAAAAGGTAAAATATTTATCTGTAGGGTTACCTACGTGCCAAAAATATACTAGTTTGGTAGACTTAAAAAAGTATTTAAGAGTATAAAAAGCTTTAGGAGGGTGAAATTTAGTTAAAGATGTTCTGTTCAACAGAGGATCACATATTAGATTAAAATCTCCTGCAATAATAAGTGGAACAGTACCTAATTTTAGCACTTGTGATGTGAAGTGGGACTAAAATTGTAGATCATCTTTTGTTGGACCATAAACATTAATTAAATGTAAAACAGCATTATCGACATTCATTTTGACTACAAGATATTGACCTTCTGCATCAGAATATATATTTAGCATTTGAAGATGGCGTTTTTTGACAGGCAGAATAGCAACTCCATTTTTTTATTAACTGCAAGAGAAGAAATAATGTTACCTGCCCATTCCTTATTCATATAGGTCAAAATGGTATCATCTATATGAGTTTCTTGGAGTAGACAAATATTTGCTTTATGCCCTGCCAAATAGTCAAAAATGTTCACACATTTTACAGCGTAAAAGAAATAATTTTAATTCTAAAAATCTTAGCCATATTGATAAAAGAGAGATAACAGTGATAAAATTAAAAGGATGGAGATAAAAGGTAGCTCTAATAATGATTGACAAAAAGAAAAAAAAGGAAAGACATGGACAAACATAGATAAGACAACAAAACATAAATAATGTAACAGAATCACACACATACATGCACAAACATGACCTACAGAGACTATGCCCTAATGAAGAAAATTGGAAATTAGGCAAGTTAGAAGAAAATATTAAAAACAAAAGCACTCAAGTGTCATTTCCATGGAGATGAGAGAATGTTGGTCCAAAAATACCCATACCTCTGCAGGACGCTGAAATGACTTGTAAACACCATCTTTCCAAATTCTCATAGTGGATGGATCGAAGAGGCCATATTTAAATCCATAGCTTTTTAGTCGAAGTTAAAGTGCTGTCAATCATTTGCAAACATTAACTGTTTCCTTTGCAAAGTCTTGATGTATAAAAATGTTATGCCGTTAACCAATAAAAATGAAATCTCTTTTGCCACCTTCCATATCACTACCAAATGATGATGACGCAGTAGTTTATAAATCATTTGATGTGGTTTAGTATGGCTTGGATTACGGTAGGAAGAAATTAAATGTATTTTATCAATTCCCAAATTTTCCCTGAATTTTAAGTGAAGAAGACCAGGACGTAAGTTTCTAGATAATGTCCACAGTTATTGCCTTCAACATCTACTGGCAAGCTAAAAACATGCAAATTATCCTGCCAATTGTGATTTTCTATATCCAGTAATAGTTCACTCAATGGAATAATCTTTGCCGTGATGGGTAAAATACTGTCACTTTTTAATAAGTTATCATGCATTTTTATTGTGTTATAAAAACCTTTCATAGAGAGATTTGCCATATATTTATGAATATTTTTGACTTCTGCTGCAATGTTTTGTGTATTTGCACCTACAGCCCGCAATTCTTCCAATAAAGTGGATGAGGAAGGCTCATTAGTATCCACCATTTTTGACTTGACTGGGAGAGGAGAATTAGATTGTTTGCGTTTGTTGGTCATGATGTACATTCTTTCCTTCCATGTTAATAAATAACTGCATATTAGGCAAGAAACTAAGATAAAATTACAGTAAACCGATCAATGAAAGTCACCTTAAGCAACCAGGAGATGCAGCATCTAAAACTAGCTGTGTGAGTGTTCTAGGCCTCAGGCTCACCCTTTCCTTGCAGTAACTCTGTCCTACTGACAAGAACATTCAGTGGCAGTGTGAGGAACAGTCGTGACTCGCTTTGCTAATGGAGAGGGGATGGGGGTGGTGCGCGCGGGAGCAGTTCTAAAAATTAATTTAAAAATCAATAATAAAATAAAAACTTACCTCACTCCTCCCCGCACCACTCCTCTCCTCTGTCTCGCTGGTGCTGCAGGCACAGGCTCCCAGCCTGCCCTGTGGCCAATCATGACGCTGCACAGAGCAGTGTCAGGATTGGCTGGGAGCACCTTGGCTGGGCGCTCCCAGGCAGACTGGGAGTCTGTGCAGGCTCTCTCCAGCCAACAACCACGTTTATTTTCCCTTAGTGGTGAAAGGTTTGCATCTTCTGCTGCTTGCGGGGGGCAACGTTCCTCTGCCCTAATGGAGGAGCTGCCCCTGGTGAGGAAGAGACCAATGAGGAGCTCCAGAGGAAGCATGCAGATGTAAAACACAGGCAAACCTCCAGCAAAGGCACGCTTCAGAAGCACTAGCTATCAGGTACCACAACAGGCAAAGTTTATGCCAAAATAATTGCTTAATACGTTGTAAACATCATTGATAAGGTGAGCATCAGAGGAGTCCTACTGCAAGGCTGCCGTTTCCGTTTGCACACTCGTACAAGTAGCATTCATTCAGCCTTCATCCAACATTCGATCTATCACCTTTCCGTCCAGCCCATCCATATCCAAACCAATTCATCTGTCTTCAAACCTATCCATCAAACATATCTATTTTTTCAATCAATCATCTATCATATCACTTATCTATCCTTCTTTCATCCATTTATCCATCATCCATCCTTTCAGTCACCCATCCATTTTTTCGCTCATCCCTCCACCCTTTTGCCCAGCCACCCATCCTTTCACTTCAGTCATCCATCCATCCTCCCTTTCACTCATCCACCCATCCACCCTTCCATTCAGCCAGCCATCCTTTCACTCACCCATCCACCCTTTGACCCATCCATCCACTCATCCATCTATTTACCCTTTCACTCATTTATCCTTCCTTTCATTCACTCATCATTTCATCTAACCTTTCACTCATTTATCTTTCCATTCACCCTTTCACTCATCCATCCATCTTTTCATCCAGCCATCCATCTCTTCTCTTTTTCACTTAATCATCATTTCTTTCACTCATACATCCATTTACCTTGTAACTCATTGATCCATCCTTCCACTCACTCATCCATCCTTTCTTTCATTATCCATCCACCCTTTCACTCATCCATCCACCCTTCTTCTCTTTCAGTCATCTGTCCTTACACTCATTCATCCATGCATCTTTTCATCTGCATTTTCACTCAGGCATTCATCCACATTTCACTCACACATCTATCCATCTATTCATCCATCCATATATTCAGTCATTCATCTTCATTCATCCATTCCTTCACTCATCTGTCCTTACATCCATCCTTTCACTCATCCATCCTTGTACTCATCCATCCATCCTTTCACTCATCCATCCACCCTTTAAACCCATCCATCCATCCAGTCTTTCACTTCATTGACTATCCATTTGCCTTTTTACTCACCATAATCCTTTCACTCACTCACTCATCTATCCATCCTCTCTCTCATCATCAGTCCATCCACCCTTTCACAGATCCATCCATCCAAATATTCATCATTCTTCCCTTGCAATCATTAATCCTTGCATTCATCCTTTCACTTATTTATCAATGCATGTATCCATCCACCACTTCACTCACCCACATATGCGCATTTCACTCACATCCATCCATCCGTTTATCCATCCACTCACTCACCTTCCCTCAAAAACCCCACCCCACTGTAGCTGCTAAAGCAGGGGATTGATGATGCCCCCCCGACCCGATGTGACCTCAGTCACAGACCCTGATCCAAAAGAGCTGAAGCTTTGTCAAAACTCATTGAACATTTGCTTTGCAGTGTGTTGGCAGTTCATGAATTTCAATTTTAGAAAGTAATATTTATAACTGTTCAGATATAAAGTCTTTTTTTCTATTTGTTATGTTTGCAAGTAAATCTCATAGTATGACTACTCTTTCTTAAATTGTACCACTTTTCTATTAGGCTTATGAGCTTCCTTTCACTTATGTGCACTTTTCATTCATCATGAGTTATACTGTCAACCCCTTTGCTGCCAGGCCTTTTTTGGGCTATTTGGGGCAGTTCTCGCTAGGCCCTCATAACATTTTGTCCACATAAGCTACCCAGGGCAAATCTGTGTCTTTTTTTCCCAACATCCTAGGTATTCTTGAGGTATCTAGAGTTTGAGGGTTCCCCTGAAGGAGACCAAGAAATTAGATAAAATACAGGAACATACCCCATTTTTATGATTTTTTTTTGCTTTCAGCCTCCTTCCAGTTAGTGACAGAAATGGGTGTGAAACCAACACTGAATCCCAGAAAGCTAAACATTTTTTAAAAGATAGACAAAATTCTGAATTCAGCAAAGGGTAATTTGTGTAGATCCTACAAGGGTTTCCTGCAGTAAATAACAGCTGAATTTAAAAAATATTGAAATTGAGGTAAAAAAAAAGCAATTTTTCTCCACATTTTACTCTGTAACTTTTTCCTGCGATGTCAAATTTTTGAAAGCAATATACTGTTATGTCTGCTGGACTCTTCTGGTTGCGGTGATATATATGGCTTGTTGATTCATCAAGAACCCTAGGTACCCAGCGACAATAAATGAGCTGCACCTTGCAATGGGTTTTCATTCTATACCGCGTATACAGCAATTCATTTGCTGAAATATGAAGAGTGTAAAATAGGTATCAAGAAAACCTTTGTATTTCCAAAATGGGCAAAAGATAAGGTGTTGAGAAGCAGTGGTTATTTGCACATCTCTGAATTCGGGGGTGCCCATTCTAGCATGTGAATTACAGGCCATTTCTCAAATAGATGTCTTTTTTACACACTCTCACATTTGGAAGGAAAAAATGTAGAGAGAGACAAGGGGCAATAACACCTGTTTTGCGATTCTGTGTTCCCCCAAGTCTCCCTATAAAAATGGTACCTCACTTGCGTAGGTAGGCCTAGAGCGCGCAACAGGAAATGCAACATGGGTACATCCCATTTTTACATTGAAATCTGAAGTGTTTTTTGCAAAGTGCCTAGCTGTAGATTTTGGCCTCTACCTCAGCCGGCACCTAGGGAAACCTACCAAACCTACTCATGTTTTAAAATTAGACACGTAGGGGAATCCAAGATGGGGTGACTTGTGGGGCTCTCACCAAGTTCTCTTTCTCAGAATCCTTTGCAAACCTCAAAATTTGGCAAAAAAAACACTTTTTCCTCTCATTTCGGTGACAGAAAGTTCTGGAATCTGAGAGGAGCCACAAATTTCCTTCCACCCAGCATTCCCCCAAGTCTCCCGATAAAAATGGTACCTCACTTGTGTGGGTAGGCCTAGCTTCCACAACAGGAAATGCCCCAAAACACAACATGTACACATCACATTTTCCCAAAGAAAACAGAGCTGTTTTTAGCAAAGTGCCTAACTGTGGATTTTGGCCTCTAGCTCAGCTGGCAACTAGGGAACCCTACCAAACCTACACATTTTTTTTAAACTAGACACTTAGGGGAATCCAAGATGGGTTGACTTGTGGGGCTCTCACCAAGTTCTGTTACCCAGAACCCTTTGCAAACCTCAAAATTTGGCCAAAAAAAAACACTTTTTCCTCTCATTTCTGTGACAGAAAGTTCTGGAATCTGAGAGGAGTCACAAAAGTCCTTCCACCCAGCGTTCGTCCAAGTCTCCTGATAAAAATGGCCCCTCACTTGTGTGGGTAGGCCTAGCGCCTGTGACAGAACATGCGGCAAAACACAATGTGGAAACATCACATTTTCCCAAAGAAAACAGCGTTGTTTTTTGCAAATGCCTAGCTGTAGATTTTGGCCTCTAGCTCAGCCGGCACCTAGGGAAACCTACTAAACCTACGCAATTTTTAAAACTAGACACCGAGGGGAATCCAAGATGGAGTGGCTTGTGGGGCTCTCACCACTTTCTGTTACCCAGAATCCTTTGCAAACCTCAAAATTTGGCAAACAAAACACTTTTTCCTCTCATTTCGGTGACAGAAAGTTCTGGAATCTGAGAGGAGCCACAAATTTCCATCCCCCCAGCGTTCTCCCAAGTCTCCTGATAAAAATGGTACCTCACTTGTGTGGGTAGGCCTAGTGCTCGCGACAGGAAATGACCCAAAACACTATCTGGACACATCAAAATGATCAAATACAAAACTACCTGTTTTTGCGGGGGAGGCACCTGTGTTTTTGGTGCTGGGCTCAGCAGCCATCTAGGGAAACCTACCAAACCCAGACATTTCTGAAAACTGGATAGCCGAGGGAGTCCAGGGAGGTGTGACTTGCATGGATCCCCCAATGTGTTCTTACCCAGAATCCTCAGCAAACCTCAAATTTAGCTAAAAAACACATTTTCCTACATTGCTGTGTGGGATCACTGCAACAGGACATATTTCCTACCACCCAACGTTCCCCTCAGTCTCCCGGTAAAAATGATACCTCACTTGTGTAGGTGGGCCAAGTGCCTCTGACAGGGAAGAGCCAAAAACATGTGAAAATTGAGGGGGATCCAAAGCAGGTCCAAAAGGGCAGTTTGAAAAAAATCATTTTTAGGCTGACAAGTGCAGCAGAATTTTTATTGCTAGATGAGACAATGTTGGGTGGTAGGAATTTTGTGGATTCCTGCAGATTCTGGAAGGTCTCATCACAAAAATGTGGGAAAAACTTGTGATTTCCAGCAAAGTTGGAGGTTTGCAGGGCATTGTGGGTAAGAAAATGGTGTGGGGTGCATATGAAGCACACCACCCTGGAATCAACCAGATGTTTAGTTTTCAGTTGTGTCTAGGTCTTGTGGATTTTTCTACATGGCAGCGTCCCAAAGTCAAAAAAGTGCAGCCCTCACCATTCCAAGTGGGCGATTTTGAGAGTTACCATGCTCTCATGGCCCAAATGTAAAACCAAAACCCAAAATAATCAAATGTCCTCTTGCTTGCCATGGGATAAGATGTTTTAGTGTGCGGGGGAGAGCTGAAAGACTGATACCCCCTTCAGTTTGGGTGGGGGCATAACCAGTCCCATACAGGTTGGTAGCCACCACCCCACTATTTTTTTTTTTATTCCCTGACATCTATTAGACTTTCTGTCCCCCCAGGGTGTGGATTGGGGGTAATTGCCCAATCTGCCCACTAGTGGGAAGAACAACTTTGGCCCTATTTATTTGAGGTGGGTGTATGGCCATAACCCCAACCTCTGATTTTGAAAAAAAAATCTTCCCTGGTCTCTGGTGGGCTTTCTGCCCCCTCTGGGGGCAGATGGGCCTTTCAAAAATAGGCCCCCGGGGGTAGATCGGACTAATTATCGCAATCGGGCAGCAGAAATGCTATGAAAGACAAAAAAGGAAAGGAAAGGTTTTTCCTTTCCTTTCTTTTCTATCCCGCCCCACCTCCCGGTCAGAAAAGAAATGCAAAAGCATTTCTCTTCCTAGATTGGTCGATTTGCACGCTGACGTCATCAGACATCACTGAGGGGGTGGGTGGTTCGGGGGTGGAAGGGGAAGCGATTCCCCTTCCATCCCCTACTGGGGATGTGGGAGGGAGGCCCACGGGGGGCGGTAGTCTCGTCCTGCGGCACGATAGGGGTTAAAGCTGACTGCCAAATTTGCAAGCCTGTGCATGCAGATTCCCACCAAAGGTCAGGAACAGAAAAAGCAGAAGGACTCCTGACTCCACAGCCTAGATGACCACAGAGGTCTAGCTGATGCAAGAACCCTTGCTGGAGAAAGATCTGATACCTATGCTAGAAGCCTGTGCTGAGGACTTAGGGGCTGCAGGAATGGCAGTGAGGAGCTTTCCTGGCAGTTGGAGGAGGAGTGGTACAAGGTGTTGAGGGTTTTCCCCAGTCCAGAAGACTGCAACAAGATGTTGAGGCTTTCCCAGTGAGGCCTCACCCATTGGCGGGCAGGGAAACAGACTTGTCCTGCTTGGAGCTTTTTGTTGCACTGAAATCAGGTTTAGCTGGACCTAGTGATACAGGAAACCAGCTATGTGCAGTTCTTTCTGACCACATCTCCAAGCTATATTTTGGGAACTAAAAGAATTACTAAGTCTGAAGTTAAAACCTTAGACCAGGATGAGGCTGCAAATCAAAAATATCTCAAACATTAAGGCCCTCATTAGACATTGGCGGTAAATGCCGCATAACGCCTTGCTGACGGCCACCAACTTACCGCTGCACTGGCGAATATCCGTCCACCATATTATGACACACACACACCAATCGGACAGAATACTGTCACATACAGAATACGCCAGTCCAAAGGTCAGTTAAAAACTGGCGGTCCCAAAACCCACACTGTTACGCCAACAGAACAACGCCCATCACATTATGACCCACGAATCACCACGCAGACATTTAACGGTGGCAAACCATTGGCGGCACATACCAATGCGCTCACAATGGACACCCACATACAAAACAACACTACATTGGACAATTCAAACAACACACACCTGACACCCATACACACACCACACCCACACCACTGTAAAACACACACCCACATTACCCAAAACCCCTTACAAATACAAATCATTGCCACCGGACACCAAGACCACTGCCACAACTAGACACACACACCACTCACACCCATACACCCCTCATGCACTCCACATCACACAACCCAACACATTACCCAACACACCCTCACCAACACACATCACATAACACCATGGCACCACAAAGGCACCCCCGTTTCACTGAGGAGGAGTTAAGGGTCATGGTGAAGGAAATTGTCAGGGTAGAACCACAGCTCTTTGGAGCACAGGTGCAGCAGATATCAATAGCAAGGAAGATGGAGCTATGGCGGAGAATCGTGGACAGGGTCAATGGCCGTGAGTCAGCATCCAAGAACAAGGGATGACATCAGGAAGAGGTGGAACGACCTATAGGGGAAGGTACGTTCCATAGCAGCAAGACACCAGCTCGCTATACAGAGGACTGGCGGTGGACCCCCACCTCCTCTTCCACAACTCACAGCATGAGAGGAGCATGTTCTGGCAATACTGCATCCTGAGGGCCTGGCCGAAGTTGGAGGAGGACTGGACACTGGTAAGTCAACTTTTAACAATTATCACCCCCCACACCTGCATGCCATCACACACCCTCACCCTCACTCCCATCACTCCACTCCATCCCACACAGTCGATCATCACATCACACTGATCCCAATGCCAAGCCCTGCATGCTGTACCAATGCACGGACACCCCATCCAGCCCTGCATGGACACCCAGCACCAAAGCATGCACAGCATAGGGATACTACCATAATCACTATACACCAACATACACTAGCAAAAGCTGGCAGGGGAACAACAACCATAGAAGGGAAGCTACAGAAGTACACATGTCAGACACCAGAAGCATAATACATCATTTACATACCCACAGGTACCCCAGCCAATGTCACTGGAGAGGAAGTGCCACCACTATCCAGTCCCCCAACTTAGGAAAGGCCCAAAGTGATGACAGTAACTCTGGACTTCAGGATCTGAATGTCTGGCCCATCAAGGACCACTGGACAGTCGGTCACCCAAGCCCAGTCACAGACCACCACACAGCCTCCGCCATCAGGAACCAACACCACAGCACCCACCGAGCGTACCCACACCTCTGTCCCCAGGACACGCCAATCAGCAGTGTGCCCACCTGTTCAGGGACCCCAGTCCACACCTCATACCCAAGGCAATCAGGGACATGGAGTCAGTAGCAGTAGGCACACGGATCAAGGGACAGAGGCACAGGCCAACAGGGAAAATGGGAGGACTGCTGTGTGTCAGTGGGAGGACAGGACCAAGGAAACAACTCTCCAGGAAGCACTCTCTGAGATCCTGGGAGCCTACCAACATTCCCAGGACATGATGGGCTAGATCCTAGACAACGTGCAGGAGAACAGGCGGCTGCAGGAGGGACAATATCAGGGGATCAGGGAGGACTTGCAGGCCATCAACAACACCCTGGTCTCCATAGCAGGGGTGCTGGCAGACATGGGCAACATTATGACAGAGGGAGTGTCACACCAGTGGGCCCCTGCCACTAGCCAGTCATCTAAACAGCCTTCCACTTCCACTGTCGTTAGTAGCCAGGAGGCCCCGCCGCAGGACCAATAGGCCACCAGAACCCCTTCCCCTGCAGAAGGTGAACCACCCAGCAAATGTTCCCTGCGAACCAGACAGAAGCCAGAGACACTTGCCATGACCACCTCCAGGAAATGAGACTCTCCTGATTGTCCCCTTGTGTACCACTCTGTCACCTTGTCCACCTTGAACTGCCATAGCTCCCCTTCCTATGTCCCCATGGACAATGCACCTGTGCTACAAACAGACTGGAACAATTCCAAGGACTTTCCTCCACCATCACCCCATCCCATTGCACTTTCCCCTCTGGATATTAGCACTGCAATAAACACCCTTGGATAAAAATCGACTACTAGTAATTTATGTATTGCAAATTTGTGTAGATTGAAACAGCAACAACCATTGCAAATGAACTGTACATATAATGAGCATAAAAATAATGATCTGTAGCTGGCTGTTGTATCACACCAGGAGAATGTGTCATATCACCAACATCTGCAAAATCAATATCCAGAATTAACAGAAAGTAGGGCAAAGAAGTGTGTAATGCCAGCATGGTAATGCCATACAGAATAGGCCAATAGGCATAGAAATTTAAAGTTCCAAAGTCTCACCTGTGTGTCATTGGAAGTACTGACATATCACAGTTGTTCTATTGTCCACATCTTCATCCTCATCGTCCTCACGGTCCACTGCTGCCACAGGGGCATCTCCAGTCTCATCCTCCTCCTGCAGAAATGGTACATGTCATCTGAGAGCCCGGTTGTGCAACATGCAGCATGCCACTACTATCTGGCAGACCTTCTTGGGAGAGTAGCACAGAAATCCACCTGTCAGATGGAGACACCTGAACCTTGCCTTCAGGAGGCCAAAGGTCTTTTCTATGATCCTTCTGTTTCACCCATCTGCCTCATTATAACGTTCTTTTGCCCTTGTCCTGGCATTTCTCACAGGGGTCAGCAGCCATGACAGGTTTGGGTAACCAGAGTCACCTGCAAATACTGAGGAACAACATTTTGCCAGACACTATCCTATATCGCCAACACCATAAGCATACACCAACATATACTGGTTGGGAACCAAGGCTCATCTATCAGCCACTCCCTGTACCTCTGTAATTGGGCCATCACATTTGGGATGCTGCTACTCCTCAGGACAAAGGCATCATGCACCGACCCTGGATAATTAGCTTTTACGTGGGAGATGTACTGGTCCGCCAAACACGCCATCTGGACATTCATGAGGTGGAAACTCTTATGATTCCTGAACACCTATTCATTCTGGTGGGGGGGTACAAATGCAATATGTGTTCTGTCAATCGCACAAATTATGTTGGGGATATGTCCCATTGCATAGAATCCGGCCTTCACAGTGGCCAAATCCTCAACCTAGGGGAATGCAATGTAGCTGCACATGTGTTTTGTCAGGGCAGACAACACTCTGGTTAGCATGTTTGAGAGCATTGGCTGTGACATTCCTGCTGCCAAGCCCACTGTCACTTGGAAGGAACCAGTTGCCAGGACATGGAGAACTGATAGCACTTGCACAAAAGGGGGGATCCCAGTGGGGGTGATGGATAGTAGATATCAGGTCAGGCTCCAATTGGGCACACAGCTCTGTGTTTGTGGCCCTGTTCAGTCTATAGGTGAGTTTTATGTGCCTGTCCTCCAGTGTAGCCAGTCCACCAGGGGTCTGTAGACGGTGTATGTCTCCATCTCCTAGTCATCTGCAGTGGTAGCTATCTAAGGGAACAAAGGGTGAGTAGGCTGTCACAAACTGAACAATGGAGCCAAAACAGCACTCCACAATGTGCAAACATGTAATGGGACAGTGTAATTAATAAAGTATGTGTCTATTGATCCTGTAATGCAACAATAATCGATAGGCCTGTCCACCCCCCCTGAAATGGCGACCGCCTGTCCTGTATGTAGGGACAGGTGGTAGTGAGGTAATGCGGCTGACGTTGTGTGCCGTGGCGGTAGGCAGTCATGAACCGCCGTGCAATTCCTCATTGGTTAATATTGGGCGCTATGGGGTACAGTGGCCAATGGTGATCTACGCCAGTGGTGACGGTATTCACCGCCGTGGACGTGACTGCCATTTTCTATCTGATTCCTCACTTGTTTCCTCGCCTTCCATAGGAGGGGACCTACACTGCATGTGCTACTGTGACCTGTGTATGGAACCTACCATGGCCCGCGTGACCGGGGAACGGGCCCCATCCTTCACTTTGGAGGAGTTGGAGCGACTGGTGGATGGGGTCCTACCCCAGTACGGACTGCTGTATGGGCCTCTACACCAACAGGTGAGTACACCTTGTGCACAATGCATGTGGCATGAATGCTTGGAGTTGTGTGTGAAGATCTGATGTAAGGGGGTGGGTGGATGTCCTCTTGGATGTGTACCTGTTGTGTGCTGGGCTATGTGTGTGCCAATGGTGATGGAAACAGGTATGGTGGGCCATGTATGTGACAGGCTGGACTGTTAGTTTAATGGCGTTCTCCTGTATGTATTACCCCTGCAGGACAGTGCCCATCAAAAGAAGGGATTATGGCATGCCATCGCCAAAGACTCTGGGGGTCTATGGCAGGCGGCGCACTCACTGTTGGAAACGGTGGGAAGACCTGAGACGCTGGGCACAGAAGACTGCAGAGGCCCAGCTGGGGATGGCCTCCCAACAAGGAAGGGGTGCCTGTCGGACCCTGAACCCCCTGATGGCCCACATACTGGCGGTGGGCTACCCTGAGCTGGATGGGTGCTTGAGGGCATCACAGCAGCCACAAAGGGGTGAGTACAGTGGGTATCAATACATATGTTGGCTGTGGGATCATATCTGGGTGGTGGTTGTGTGTCCTTGGGTGCCCTTAGGCCAGGCCAGACATAGCAGCGTAGGTCCTCTGGTGGCTAAGGGTCTGAATGGGAAATATTACTTACCTAGCTTGTTAGAACTCATTCCTGGGCAGGGCTGCATCTGTCCCAGGTGTGCTGCAGTTGGCGGTTTGTGCCCCTCCTTATTCCTTAGTGACTAGCCATTTCACTGTTAGTGCAATGTATAGTGCATAGGCCTGTTCCCTTTGTGTGAGGTTGCTGTGTACGCCAACGGTGGTGTTGGTGCAGCCATTGACCCTCTGTATCCTTTGTCCCTCTCCCCCCCTTTCTTGTTTTGTCATCCTGTCCTTATGTGCATTAGCATCATCTGCCAGAGGAGCAGATGGAGGGCGCTGCATCCCACAGGACCCTGGAGGCAGAGTCCACTGATGCTGAGGGCACCAGTGGGACGGAGGGCGAGGGGAGCACCACAGCAGAGACTGGAGGGGACAATACAGACTTAGATACTTCCTCAGATGGAAGCACCCTGGTGGTGGCTGACACTTCTGTGCAGTGTTTCCGCCAGGCTTTTGATGGTGCTCTTACATCCCCAGAAAAGGTGGCGGATTGTATTGTCATAATATGGGGGGCTGAACTTTGTCTTCTGCCTGGCTGTAGGCGGCTACCGCCGTGGTGACTGTTGTTTCTGCCCTGGCAGTCGGTGTGGTACATTGGCTGTCTATCGGAGCTAACACCGCCATGGTCATAATTTGGCAGTAATTATCGCCAGCCTGTTGGCGGTATGACCACCACTTTATCACCAACCGCCAGGGCCGTAATGAGGGCCTAAGTGACTTAAACAGATACAAAATTCAGATTTGTCCCTCTCAGACATTTTGGTGCAAAAACAAATGGATTCAGTAGTAGCTTGATGATGTTGTATCCAAATGTGTGAAACCCTCATTTGTTTTAGCCTTGATCCTTGTCCCTTCCAAAAAGTAGACCAATTTATTTGTTAAAAAACTTTGACGAGGATAAACCGTTTGATGCAATCGTACTTTCACTCCATCACACCCTTCCTGTATGTGTGCTTTGGTCCCAGACATTGAGTAGTTACATTTCCCATTAGTGCTTTGTATTTTCCAGGTAATTTTACCCTATTTTTTTTTTATTAGAAAAAGGTTTCCCTTATCCAATGTTGCCTGTTTTAGTGTTTTTGTATACTAAAGGTTTTTCCATTTTATTAATTTGGTTGAGGAATTTTATTGTGATGTTTTTTTTACTTTAACATTGTTGGTATGGCCTGAACTTTACATTCATTTCACTGTTGAATTTTCTGCTGATTGTGCCACAACTATCAAGGGCTGAGAAGGGTTTGTCTGAGAACTCTGAATCTACCTAAGAAGGGTGCATTTATTAAGTTGGTAATGATAGCCACCTTCCAAATAAAAAACAACAACTTTCTGATATTTGATATTTGTTTTAGTTTTCCAAAGTTTAGAGTATTTGGTATTTTTCACATTTCAGCTCCCAGCAATTGAGCTGTCTTGCTACTAAAACAAACAATGAGGCAAATCTGTTTGAAATCTCATGCCAAACATTGTAGGAAGCTGGCTCTGTATATACTATATCAAAGTGAGATATAGGCTCTCATTATGAACACGGCAGTTTACACCGCCGTGTTCATGCTGGTGGTCTTTCCAGTGACCGACAGCTCCCCCTGGACCACGCTGGCCGTATAATGAACATTCCTCTGGTCCGGCGGGTGGAAACATTGTTTCTGCCAGCCTGCCCAGAGGAATGCCTGGCCGCGACATTGCCGGCGGCTCCACATGGAGCTGCTGTCAATGCCTCTGTGCGGCTGGTGCAGCTGCACCCACTGCGCAGATCACTGCCCGTAAATCGGGCATTGACCTGTGCGATGGGGCCCCCAGGGGGGTCCCGGTGCACCCCTTCCGCCAGCCTTTCCCTGGTGGGGAAACTCGCCAGGGAAAGGCTGGAGACAAAGGGATCATTCTCCAAGGGGCAGCAGCGCTGCCCTGTCGGATAATGATGCTGTCTACCGCTAGGCTGCCTGACGGACGCAGCCTGACGGTGGGTGAGGGCCGCCATAGGGGCCCTCCATGGCTTCATTATGTGGCGGTGTGGGCCTCCATGCCGGCTGGCGGGATTTCCCACCACCGCCGGCATGGCGGCCCACACTGCCACGTTCATAATGAGGGCCATAGTGTGCACAGAGTCCAGGAGTTCCCCAGAGGCTTAACAGAGGCTAAAGTGAATCATACTAATTCTCTCTTTTGTGGTAGTGTGATCGAGCAGTTAGGTTTATCAGAGGGTAGTGCAAAGCATTTGTTGTCCACACACAGAAAAAAGTAGAAGCACAAACTCAATGACTTAACTCCAGACCACTGGTTTTTATATTGTAAAAATATATTTTCTTAATTTATTTTCAGAACCACAAGATTCAAGTTGCAGGTAAGTACCTTAAAAGTTTTGTATCTCACAAAGGTATCAACAGTACTTTGTTTGAAATAGGTAAGTAATGCAGTTTATGAATTATTGGCAAAAAGCTATTTTAAAAATGGACACACTGCAATTTTCAGAAACAGTTCCTGGGGGGAAGAAATGTTAGATCGTTTTGCAGGTAAGTACAACACTTACAGTTTCAGTCTCCGGATTTTAGGAAGTCCACCGGTTGGGGTTCAGGTTAACCCCAAACACCTGCTACCAGCAACACGGGCCAGTTGGGTGCAGAGGTCAATGTCTAGCAAATTTAACGTGGGCTCCTATGGAGACATGGGGTACTCGGAATCAGGCCTGCCTGCAGGTAAGTACCCGCGTCTCAGAAGGCAGACCAGGGGGTATTAGAAGACCACTTCAGGGGCCATAAGTAGGCACCAAACACACACCCTCAGTGGTACAGGGGTGGCCGGGAGCAGGGTGCAAACAGGACATCGGGTTTCCAATGCTGGTCTATAAGGAGACCCCGGGGGTCACTCAGAGGCTGCAGGCGAGGTCCAGGGGGTTGTCTCAGGAACACCACTGGTCGGACAGGGAGGAGGGCTGCCTGCTGGACGTTGAGGCACCAGGGTTGGTTTCTCCAAGGCCTGGGGGCTGCGGGTGCAGTGTGACCTTTAGGCTTTGGATATTTTCGTCCGGAGCTAACATTCACAGGGTGTCCTCGGGATTCCCTCTGCCGGCATCATCATGGAGGGGTGGAGAGGTCAACCCAAGTTGGGCACTAGCCTGCAATAGCCTGGGGACCCTCTCTTCCTGTGTGGACCACCTGGACATGGGCCGTGGGTGTCTAGTGCACAGGGATCAAAACTCATGCATCTGGAGTGAGTTGGGAGTACTTGGTTGTGGGTTTCTTTCTCACATCTTTCTTGTGTCCACTCGCTTTGGGGAGAGGGGCACATTCCTATCACTTTTCATCCCTCTCCCACAACCCAAGAAGGAGGATTCTGCAGGGAGTGGGGTCACCTCAGCTCTGGACATCTTAGGGGTGGTCCCAGCTGAAATAGTCACTCCTCCTTGTTTCACTTAAGTTTCCCGCTGAACTGGCTTCCCAAAGTGGGGGCTTGTCCCGGGGGTGAGCATCTCCACTAGCAGGACTTCCTTGGGACACTGTAACATGAGGCCTGAGCATTTGAGGCTCACCCCCAGGTGTTACAGTTCCCACAAGGGGGGAGGTGTGATGCACCTACACCCAGAACAGGCTTTGTTTCTGGCCTCAGAGAGCACAAAGGCCTTTACCCCATGGGGTCAGGAACTCGTCTGCTAGTGACAGGTTGGCATAGACCAGTTAGGCCTACACTAGAGGATTGGGTCAAATACAGTGGGCATCTCTAAGATGCCCTCTATGTGCATTTTTTAAATAAATCCCACCCTGGCATCAGTGGGGGTTTAAAGTGCCGAGAGGTTTGATACCAAACTTCCCAGTATTCAGTGAAGTCATTATGGAACTTTGGAGATCGTAATGACAAACTCCCAGACCATATACTTAATATGGCCACACTACACTTACAATGTCTAAGAATGGACTTAGACACAGTAGGGGCATATTTCTCATGCAGCTATGCCGTCACCTGTGGTAAAGTACACCCTGCCTTAGGGCTGTAAGGCCTGCTAAAGGGGTGACTTAACTATGCCACAGGCAGTGTTTTGTGGGCATGGCACCCTGAGGGGGATGTCATGTCTACTTTGCCTTTTTGTCTCTACCAACACACACAATCTGCAATGGCAGAGTGCATGTGTTAGGTGAGGGGTCTCTTAGGGTGGCACAACACATGCTGCAGCCCTTAGGGACCCCCCTGGACACAGGGCCCTTGGTACCTTGTACAAGGGACTTATCTGTGTGCCAGAGGTGTGCCAATTGTGGAATTAATGGGACATTTTTAGGTAAAGAACACCAGTGCTGGGGCCTGGTTAGCAGGATCCAAGCACACTCTCAGTCAAGTCATCATCAATATCAGGAAAAAAAGTGGGGAGGAGGGTAGCTGCAACAAGTGCCAGTTTCGTTCAAACATGTTATTAAATTGGAAGGACTTCGAAATGTCTTTGCCCGTGATGATGTACTTTATAAGTGCCTTCCTTCACTCATGTATTCTCTGTTAATCATTCTTGAAGTTCATTATAAAAAAAATATTCCACAAAGGTCATCCTACATGCAGCAGCACAATTCATCAAGGGCCTGAAGAAATATTACCACATCATCCAAAACCTGATGGAACTCCACTGGCTATCCTTCCCAGTCCACACCATGTTGAAAACCAGCTGCATCATGTATGAAGTCACCTGTTCCTATGTGGCTGATAAGCTCACTATCTCTAGTGACTCGGCACACCTGCAACAAGGACACCATCAGAGTGAAAGTGAAGAGGTGCAGCATTTTTAAATCAAGGAGCAGGCCTTACCCACCTATGCACTATGGAGATGGACTAGCATCCCAATATCCATCAGGACAACCCCAATCCTGGTTTTATTTAGGAAAGAGCTGAAGACACACATCTTTAAAGAACATTACATCAACAAGCAATAATTGCCTATTTTTCGTTTTAGAAATAAGCTGTCCCTCTAATTAGATGATGACTGTGTCCCTGCTTTGGGCCATGTACAGCACTCTGATACCTTTTGACTAGGTTTGCACTGAATAAATTCCACACACATAAAGACGTGTTCATCGTTTCTCTCTTTTAAAAAAAAAATGCACTTGTTTATGTGTTCGTATTTAAAAGGTTATGAAACCAGGGCAATATTTTTTGGTGGAGGAATGACAAAACACACAGAGATGCAGTTATCAATAGTGCAGCAGGCGCAATGGCTTACGGGTCAACTGCACCTTAGTTATCTTGTATTTTAATTTGGGCTACAGCACGCTGGAGCAGTCCTCTCTTTTGTATCATTGTTGATAATATATAGCATGGTGCTTTTCATTGTATCCTGAATGAGTGATATTGTGGGTCTTTCTTATTGTTAATAATGAGTTTAGCAAATCCGATGAATTGCACAAAATAGATTAGGATGCTGTGCTATTCGATTTTTCAGCGTATTTGAATGAAGTAGTGTTTCAAACACTCTCCTTGCCAGACAAAGGGATACATAGGGAAATATAGTTGAATATGCTTGCTGCACGTGAAAATTTTCATGGAATCCTGGGTAACTTTTCCTCCATTGAAATCTAGAATAATCGACCTTGCTTCTCATCTAGGAATGCTCCCAGTTTCAGCTAATCATGGCAAAGCTTCCAAATAGCTATATGTTTTTGTTTTTGCCATTACGCTAAAAGATTATTCTCTTTGAATGTGCGGTTATGGGATCCAATCACATATTTCGAGTTTTAATCTTAAATTTAAAATTACGGCCCTCAAGAAGCATATTGCTGAGGTCGCTGGTGCATCTTCAGGCCCCTTAGTTCATTCTACATGTTGTGTACTTATTTGGAGTTCTAGTAAATAACTACACTCCAACTTGCAAAGCACTTAGCTCTAAAGCTGTGATTTGAGTACAGTGCTCCTAAGTAACTCTTGATCAATACTCCTTCCCAGTAAACAGCAGAGTCGACGCAATTCAATTAGCGTGATTTTGCACTGACCCTTGGGGCATATTTATACTCTGCTTGCGCCGGATTTCCGTCATTTTTTTAATGCAAATTCGATGCAAAACTAACTCCATATTTCTACATTGACGCCCGAGCCCGCGAACACCAAAATTCCGCTGTGTGCGTCATTTTCTGGATACGTGAAACCGCCTTACGTTAATGACATGCAAGGTAGGCATTCCCGCCCAAAAAAGACTTAAACACCCATGCACCATATTGATCCTACCACGCAAAAATCCCGCACAGCTGGGAGGCGGAGGCGGGAAATGGCGCACAGCCCGATTTGCGCCAAAAATTAACACCTGGGTCAGGGCAGGCGTTAAAATGAGGCAAACACACCAGTACTTAAGGAAAACACACAGAAGCAACAGCAGAACTCCAAAAGGAAGACATGGAGGTGCTTTTCATCCAGCATGCACAAAGACGCAAAGCGCAGGACCAACAGCAGCAGCTACCACCACACCAGCAGGGACCCCAAAGGCAATGCAGAAGGCAGGAGAGGATATTCAGGACCAGGACAACCCTTCTAGGCCTCAGGGAACATGACATCATCCAGAGGTACAGACTAAACTAGCAAGCCATTCAGCAGCTGCTGCGCCACATTGAGCCACAGTTGGCACCCACTTTGCAGACACCCCACATCATTCCACCAGAGACCAAGCTGCTAGCTGTCCTCTACAGGTTGGCAAGTGGCTCTTTTCAAACCACTGGTGCCCTGGTTGCCGGGATCTCACAGCCTTCATTCTCTGCCTTTCTACCCAAGGTACTGGATGCCATCATCTCCCTCACACCCCGCAACATCAGCTTCCCCAACACACAGCTGAAGCAGCAGGAGACCAACCAAGGCCTCTACTATATCAACGGCTTCCCACACGTGCTTGGTGCCATTGACTGCACACATGTACGCATTGTGCCACCTGCTGTAACCAAGCATCTATACCGCAACAGGAAGCACACACACACTCCATCAATGTGCAGGCCATTGTGGATCACCGGGGATTGATCACCAACATTGTGGCAAAGTATCCTGGGAGTGTACATGATTCATTCATTTTCCACCACAGCGCCATCAATCAACACTTCCAGGATGGACGATATGGAAATGGCCTACTTGTTGGTAAGTACAGAAACCCAGTTATATACACACTGCACAGCAACCCTGTAGGACACACAACACATACACCACTACATTGACACGTGGACAGGAAGACACTGAGGTTGTGACACTGCTAGTCATGTTTGATATCCTGACCCAATGGGTTACACACCTATGGACAAATGACAGATGCAAAAAAACAACAGATGTGTGAGAGAACAGGGCTGATTGCAGAGGCCCCCCAACTTTTTGCCCCCATTTTCCACTTTTTGCTGGTGTTTTCCTGACTCTGATGGTGCCCTGGGTACTGCTAACTAGTCCCAGGGCCTGTGCTCTGTGTAAAATCAGTATGCAAATTAGGCTAATTGTAATTGGCTATGTCAACCTACCTATAAGTCCCTAGTATATGGTATGGCATGGACGTTTAGGGACCCCAGCATCGGTAGTACCCCCATAGGTGCACTGCTGAGGTGCCCAGTGTCATTTTAAAGGCAGGCCTGCCTTGCTGGCTGCTTTTTAATTAAAGTTACATGCAAATTCGACTTTGGAATTAAAAGTAGTTCCAAAGCCTTAAACTACCTTATTTTTACATATATGTCTCCCCTAAGGTGTGCCCTGTGTGCCCCTAGGGCTGGGTGCCATGTAACTATAAGCAGGGACCTTATAAAAATACTTTTATAAGCCCAGGTGAGGTAAAACAGACAAATTCCTTTTTTTCCCTCATTGTAGTGAATGGCCTCCATAGGCTAGAATAGGGAGAATTTATTTTAATTTTAAAAATCCCCTTACATAACAGATACCAGAAGTTTGGTATCAAATTATTTGTTAAAATACATCCCACAACTTCCAAGTTGTTGGATTTAATGTAACGTGTTCAGGTAAAGAGTTTTAAACTTTACCTGGAAAGTTGCCAACTTCAGCCCTCAGTGTTTTTGCTGCTGTTCTCTGATTGGCCAGCCTCTGGCAGCCTGGCCTTGATGAGGAGTGAAGTGGCCTGGCTCCACACAAAGAGATGTGCCTGGGGGAGGAGATCTCCCCTCAGCAGATGGTGGAGCAGGAAGGGGGAAGGCTTCCAAACTGGTCTTCAAATGCAGAGAAGGACATTTGGAAAGACCCAGCAACACCCTCACATCCTGAAAACCCAGACAATTAGGTGCCCCCTTGATTAGATTAGGAGAGGGCAGGAGAGGGGTGGGTTTAGGATTTTTAGCCACACCAGTGAGTGGGCTCAGCCAGATGTAACCTCCAAAAATCACTTTCAGCCATGATGGATTTTTGAGGAATGTTGCTTCCTGGGATTGATTTTTTCCACACCTCCCAGGAAGTGGTCATCACAGGGGGAAGGACCCTGTCCCTGATTGGAGAACTAGGGCCCCCTGTTTTTCACCCGGGGCAAGGATAAAACTGGCAGACCTGCACCCACACCTCAGTTCCCTACCAGATCCCCATCAGATTCCAACAAGGAAGAACTACAGGAGAAGAAGGACTGCCCTGCTGGACCCCTGGCCTGCACCTGGACCCTGCACTCTGAAGGACTGCACCAGCTGCACACTTGGGCTTCACCACAAGAAGGACTTTGCCTGGCTTCAACTGGTTAAAGGAGGGACTCCCTGTTTGCTACATGGCCAAAATAGAGTTTGTGCCAGGTGCATTCTGGGAGTTGTAGTTCACACCCCCAAGGAGCATTTCAGAACTTCTGGAACCGTGGGGTGAGCTGTGCACCCCAAAAAAACCTTAAAGGAACATCTGGAAGAAGATCCAGAAGTTTGGAGAACTTTGGAGAACTTTTGGAAAAAAGCTCCATAGAGGGACCGTCCCGCCGCAGCAACTCTAGCCGGCTTGCCTCAGCCGTGACCCAGCCTGACTTGCAGGTTCGTCCCGGTGAAGAAAATCTCCAAAAAAGAGACTAAGGCCCTCATTACAACTTTGACGGGCGGCGGAGGCCGCCCGCCAAAGTTGCACCGCAGGAATACCGCACCGCGGTCTGAAGACCGCGGCCGGCATTCTGAGTTTCCCGCTGGGCAGGCGGGCGGCCGCCTTAAGGCCGCCCGCCAGCCCAGCGGGAAACAACCTTCCCACGAGGACGCCGGCTCGGAATCGAGCCGGCGGAGTGGGAAGGTGCGACGGGTGCTACTGCACCCGTCGCGTATTTCACTGTCTGCTATGCAGACAGTGAAATACAAGCGGGGCCCTCTTACGGGGGCCCCTGCAGTGCCCATGCCATTGGCATGGGCACTGCAGGGGCCCCCAGGGGCCCCGCGACACCCCCTACCGCCATCCTGTTCCTGGCGGGCGAACCGCCAGGAACAGGATGGCGGTAGGGGGTGTCAGAATCCCCAAGGTGGCGCAGCATGCTGCGCCGCCTTGGAGGATTCTGACGGGCAGCGGAAAACCGGCGGGAGACCGCCGGTTTTCCTGCACTGACCGCGGCCAAAGCGCCGCGGTCAGAATGCCCTAAGGGGCACCGCCAGGCTGTCGGCGGTGCTCCCGCCAACCGCGAGCCTGGCGGTCACAGACCGCCAGGCTCGTAATGAGGGCCTAAGTCCGAACGCAGGAAGTTGATTGGGACCTCCCAGCCAGCGTATCCGAGGAGGGCTCCAAGGACGTCGGATCAAAATCCAGGTTTGCCCCAGTCAAAGGATTTTCACCTCGAAAAAAACGAGTACGTCCGAAGGTAAAAATCACCACCGAGGGCTCCCGCGGCGCGTATCCGAGAAAGAGTTCCAGGAGGTTGGATTGAACTGGCAGGTTCATCCCGCTGAAGAAAATCTTCAGAAAAATGACTAAGTCCTAAGGTAAACTTTTGATTGTGGCTTCCCACGGGCTGTAGCCGAGCCGGGCTCCATCGCAGTCGGCCTTAAACTTTGACTTTGCCCCGGTCGAGGCACGACCAGATGACCAGATTGGCGCTTTTTGTTTCTATGCGCTAGAAAGCAATAATTCTTAAAAAATTCATATCTCCGGTTCCCCTTATCCAATTCTATTTGTTTTTGTGTCATTTGAAAGATAAAAATATAATCTACTTTTATAAATTGATTTTGGATTTTTAAACTGTTTCCTGTGTTTTATTTTATTACTGTTTAGTGATATTTGAATGCTTTACACTCTGTCTCCTAAATTAAGCCTTGTCGCTCGTTGCCGAGCTACCAAGGGTTGAGCTGGGTTTAATTTACTGAGACCTAACTGGACCTCAGTGGAGGCTGGTGGTCTATTCCTAAGTGTAGGTACTTACCTGCCCTTACCAATAACCCATTTTCGAACATTTTTTGGTGCGCAATGGTGGGATCCTGTACTTGTGTTCAGTATCACGTTACAGTTTTAAGTAAAACTAATTAAAAATCCTTTAAATTGTCCTAGTGCAAAAATTGTTTTTAATTTTTAATTTGGATTAATTTCAATTATTTAATTTTTGTGATTTCTCTAAATTCTTGTTTCCAATTTTTGCAAAAAGTTTTTGTTGACACAAAACTAGGGAACCATGGAGCTTGATCTGGTTAGCCTACCCACACTAACAGTAGTCCAGCTTAGGGGGTTGTGTACTGCAAGGGGGTTGCCTGCAACCACTGACCTAAGGAAGCATGTCCTGATTAAATCCCTGACAGCATGGGCTGAGGCCCAGAGGAAGCTCCAGTGGAGGAAGAAGCAGGGGAGGATGCGAGCTCCAACCACTCAGGGGAGGGAGGGCAGCTGAGCCTAAGTGAGGAGGAGGAAGACCGGTCCTCACTGCACACAGTCACTAGGGTCATACCAAAAGCTAGTTGGGGGAAGGGGGTCCCTTTTGAGGAGGAGAGAACCTGTCCCTCAGGGAAAGAGAGCTGGAGGCCCAGCTAGCATTTATAGCTTTGGAGGCAGAGAAGCTGGCCCTACAAAAGAAAAAGTGGGCAAGGGAAGAGAAAAGAGATGATGGCAGCGACAGAGAAGCTGTGATGTCCATGGGTGTTTTTTTTCCCCAGATTACCCAAGGGGGTGGTTCCTGCCAATGTAGAGGGGGGTGACATAGATAAGTGGCTGGGGGCCTTTGAGAGGGCCCTCCAGATGAGGAGAGTTAAGCCTCAGCACTGGGCTTCACTTCTTTGGGAGTTGGTCCCCAACTCTGGGAGGGATAGGCTCCTAACCTTGGGGAGGGAGGAGGCAGATTCATACCCCAGTATGAAGAGATGCTTAACTAAAAAGTTTGGTCTGACCCCAGAGCAGTAAAGGATGAAGTTCAAGGACACCCAGAAGGTCAATACCCAGTCTTGGGTTGACTTTGTAGACACTTCACTTAAGCACTAGAGGGCTGGATTCATGGTAACAAAGTAAATACTTATGAGGGGTTATACAATCGGATCATGAGAGAGCACATCTTGACCAATTGTATCCAAGAAAGGTTACGCTAGCATCTAGTGGACTCTAAGCTGACCAACCCTAGAGAGCTGGGGGAGGCAGCTGATGAGTGGTTGAGAACCAGGGTGGTTGTCAAGTCCCAGGGAGGAGACTCCAAGAAGGGGGGGGGGGTCATGTCCTCAAACCCTAAGGAGGGAGGTGGTAAGCCCACCACAGAGACTCCCTCTGTACCCCAGAACCCTAAGAAGGAGGAGAGTAAATCCCACTCCCACTCTGCCAAGCAGAGACAGGGAGACCCGGGGTTAAAAAAACTCTTGGACAGTAAGGCTTGCTTTGACTGTTAGCAGACAGGTCATTTCAGAGGAGATGCAGC
Source organism: Pleurodeles waltl (assembly GCF_031143425.1). Classification (NCBI taxonomy): domain Eukaryota; kingdom Metazoa; phylum Chordata; class Amphibia; order Caudata; family Salamandridae; genus Pleurodeles; species Pleurodeles waltl. Next base: position 982,774,592 of record NC_090449.1, read on the forward strand.
CTGTCGAAAGAGGGTGGTTATTACTGGGCTGTCCAGTGTAGCCATGGAGGACGACTCCTCAGATGATGAAGTCCTCCTAGCATTTGCCTGGGAGACAGGACCAGATGGTAAACCGGTGATCCTTGAGGGTGTGAGTAGGCACTTTCACCCCATTCAGGTGAATGGGATCCCTACCATTGGCCTGAGAGACACCTGTGCCAGTGACACTATAGTGAGTGACTGGTTAGTGACCCCAGACATGTATGTCGCAGGAGAGACCAGGAAAGTCAGAATAGCCACAGGGGAGGTCACCTCCAAACCTGTAGCCATAGTGCCCCTAGAGAGGGAGGGTATCCTTGGCTGGTTTAGGGTGGTAGTCAGTGCTGACCTCCCCCTAGATTGTATCCTGGGCAATGACCTCCCAGAGGTGAGTCTGGTCCCAGATGGGGCGGTCGCCCAGGGCGCCCCCTCAACCCAAAGTCTTGGGGAGTCAGTCCCTACAGTTAGGAAACAGGGGTCCCCCAGAAAAGGAAAGAAGAAAACGAAGGGTGGGCCACTCTTAAAGAGAGTTCCAGGGAGCCAAAGGCCTTCTGCCCCAGTAGGGGGGGAGCCCAGAGTTGGCACTGGTGAGGCCTCTCCTGACCCCTAGGAAGTACTGAGTAGTCAGGCAGCTGTCCAGTTGCAGGGTGTTGTCCCTGCACTGACAGAAGGGGGAGTGGAAGGAGGGTGTCTGCCACAGGAGGTGGTAGCCCCCCGCACTAGACAGCAACAGGGGTGCCAGGACCCCACAGTTGCCCATAAAGCAGCTCAGCCACCTGTCAGTGGAGAGCCTAGGATGTTAGATCGTTTTGCAGGTAAGTACAACACTTACAGTTTAAGTCTCCGGATTTTGGTAAGTCCACCGGTTGGGGTTCAGGTTAACCCCAAACACCTACTACCAGCAACACGGGGCAGTTGGGTGCAAAGGTCAATGTCTAGCAAATTTAACGTGGGCTTCTATGGAGACAGGGGGTACTCAGAATCAGGCCTGCCTGCAGGTAAGTACTTGTGTCTCAGAAGGCAAACCAGGGGGCATTAGAAGACCACTTGAGGGGCCATAAGTAGGCACCAAACACACACCCTCAGCGTTTCAGGCGTTTCCGGGTGCAGGGTGCAAACAGGACATCGGGTTTCCAATGCTGGTCCATAAGGAGACCCCGGGGGTCACTCAGAGGCTGCAGGTGAGGTCCAGGGGGTTGTCTCAGGAACACCACTGGTCGGACAGGGAGGAGGGCTGCCTGCTGGACGCTGAGGCACCGGGGTTGGTTTCTCCAAGGCCTGGGGGCTGCGGGTGCAGTGTGACCTTTAGGCTTCGGATATCTTCGTCCGGAGCTAACGGACACGGGGTGTCCTCTGGAATTCCCTCTGCCGGCATCATCATGGAGGGGTGGAAAGGCCAACCCTAGTTGGGCACTAGCCTGCAATAGGCTGAGGACCCTCTCTTGCTGTGTGGACCACCGGGACATGGGCCTTGGATGTCTGGTGCACAGGGGTCAAGACTCACGCATCTGGAGTGAGTTGGGAGTACTTGGTTGTGGGTTTCTTTAGACAGAGCCGCTGTCCTCGGGAGTTCTTGGTCCTTTTGGGTCCAGGGCAGTCCTCTGGAGTTGGCAGAAGTCCCTGGGCCTGCTGGACATGTTGCTGGCCTTTTTTCAGGTTCTTTGAAGCAGGAGACAGGCCGGTAGGGCTAGGGCCAAAGCAATTGAGTTTCAGCTTAGCAGTCCTTCTTCTTCTTGTAGGTCACCAGGAATCTGGTGAGCTGGGTTCAGGGAAGCACCTAAATATAAGATGTAGGGTCGTTACGGGGGTCAGATGACAGTAGCCAATGGCTACTGTCCCTGAGGGTGGCTACACCTTCCTTGTGTCCACTCGCTTTGGGGAGAGGGGCACATTCCTATCACTTTTCGTCCCAACCCAAGAAGGAGGATTCTGCAGGGAGGGGGTCACTTCAGCTCTGGACATCTTAGGGGTGGTCCCAGCTGAAATAGTCACTCCTCCTTGTTTCACTTAAGTTTCCCACTGAACTGGCTTCCCAAAGTGGGGGCTTGTCCGGGGGGTGAGCATCTCCACTATCAGGAGTGCCTTGGGGCACTGTAACATGAGGCCTGAACCTTTGAGGCTCACCCCCAGGTGTTACAGCTCCCACAAGGGGGAGGTGTGACGCACCTCCACCCAGAGCAGGCTTTGTTTCTGGCCTCAGAGAGCACAAAGGCCTTCACCCCATGGGGTCAGGAACTCGTCTGCTAGTGACAGGTTGGCATAGACCAGTTAGGCCTACACCAGAGGATTGGGTAAAATACAGTGGGCATCTCTAAGATGCCCTCTGTGTGCATTTTTTTTAATAAATCCCACTCTGGCATCAGAGGGGGTTTATTGTGCTGAGAGGTTTGATACCAAACTTCCCAGTATTCAGTGAAGTCATTATGGAACTGTGGAGATCGTAATGACAAACTCCCAGACCATACACTTAATATGACCACACTACACTTACAATGTCTAAGAATGGACTTAGACACAGTAGGGGCATATTTCTCATGCAGCTATGCCCTCACCTGTGGTATAGTGCACCCTGCCTTAGGGCTAGAAGGCCTGCTAAAGGGGTGACTTAACTATGCCACAGGCATTGTTTTGTGGGCATGGCACCCTGAGGGGGATGTCATGTCTACTTTGCCTTTTTCTCTCTACCAACACACACAATCTGCATTGGCAGTGTGCATGTGTTAGGTGAGGGGTCTCTTAGGGTGACACAACACATGCTGCAGCCCTTAGGGACCCCCCCCAGACACAGGGCCCTTGATACCACTTGTACCTTGTACAAGGGACTTATCTGTGTGCCAGAGGTGTGCCAATTGTGGAATCAATGGGACATTTTTAGGTAAAGAACACCAGTGCTGGGGCCTGGTTAGCAGGATCCCAGCACACTCTCAGTCAAGTCATCATCAATATCAGGAAAAAAGTGGGGAGGGGGGTAGCTGCAACAAGTGCCAGTTTCGTTCAAACATGTTATTAAATTGGAAGGACTTTGAAATGTCTTTGCCCGTGATGATGCACTTTATAAGTGCCTTCCTTCACTGGCTATCCTTCCCTGTCCACACCATGTTGAAAACCAGCTGCATCATGTATGAAGTCACCTGTTCCAATGTGGCTGATAAGCTCACCATCTCTAGTGACTCGGCACACCTGCAACAAGGACACCATCAGAGTGAAAGTGAAGAGGTGCAGCATTTTTAAATCAAGAAGCAGGCCTTACCCACCTATGCACTATGGAGATGGACTAGCATCCCAATATCCATCAGGACAACCCCAATCCTGGTTTAATTTAGGAAAGAGCTGAAGACACACCTCTTTAAAGAACGTTACATCAACAAGCAGTAACTGCCTATTTTTCCTTTTAGAAATAAACTGTCCCTCTAATTAGATGACGACTGTGTCTCTGCTTTGGGCCATGTACAGCACTCTGCTACCTTTTGTCTACTTTTGCACTGAATAAATTCCACACACATAAAGACGTGTTCACCGTTTCTCTCTCTTTTTAAAAAAAAAATTCACTTGTTTATGTGTTCGTATTTAAAAGGTTATGAAACCAGGGCAATATTTTTGGGTGGAGGAATGACAAAACACACAGAGATGCAGTTATCAATAGTGCAGCAGGCGCAATGGCACGATAGCTTACGGGTCAACTGCACCTTAGTTATCTTGGGGCATATTTATACTCTGTTTGCACCAGAATTGCGTCGTTTTTTTTTACGCAAAGCTAACTCCATATTTATACTTTGGCGTTAGACCCGTCTAGCGCCAAAGATCTTGGAGTTTGCGTCATTTTTTAGCGTGGACACCTACCTTGCGTTAATGATATGCAAGGTAGGCGTTCCCGTCTAAAAAATTACTCCAAGGCATGTGCGCCTTATTTAAACTCCAGTGCAAAGGTCGGGTATAAAAAAATGACGTCCAGCCACTTTTGCGTCATTTTTTAACGCCTGGTCAGGGCAGGCGTTAAGGGACCTGTGGGCTCGGAAGGAGCCCAGAGGTGCCCTCCCATGCCCCCAGGGACACCCCCTGCCACCCTTGCCCACCCCAGGAGGACGCCCAAGGATGGAGGGACCCATCCCAGGGAACTTAAGGTAAGTTCAGGTAAGTATTTTTTTTTTTTTTTTTTTTTTTGTGGCATGGGGGGCCTGATTTGTGCCCCCCTACATGCCACTATGCCCAATGACCATGCCCAGGGGACATAAGTCCCCTGGGCATGGCCATTGGGCAAGGGGGCATGACTCCTGTCTGTGCTAAGACAGGAGTCATTTCAATGGGGGTTGGAGTAAAATAAAATGGAGCAAATCGGGTTGAGGCCAATATTTTGCCTCAGACCTGACTTGCCCCATTTTTTGACGCCCAAGCTCCATTTTCCCCTACGCCGGCGCTGCCTGGTGTGAGTCATTTTTTTTGACGCACACCAGTCAGCTGCGCTGGCTAACGTCATTCCATAAATAAGGCGCCCGCATGGCGCTTTGGAATGGCGTTAGCCGGCGTTAAAATTTTTGACGCACAACTGCGTTGGTGCAGTTGTGCGTCAAAAAGTAGAAATATGGCCCCTTGTATTTTCATTTGGGCTACAGCACGCTGGAGCAGTCCTCTCTTTTGTATCATTGTTGAGGCAGCTATAATATATAGGATGGTGCTCTTCATGGTATCCTAAATGAGTGATATCGTGGGTCTTTCTTATTGTTAGTTATGAGTTTAGCAAATCCGATGAATTGCACAAAATAGGATGCTGTGCTGTTCGATTTTTCAGTGTATTTGAATGAATAGTAGTGTTTCACACACTCTCCTTGCCAGACAATGGGATGCATGGAAAAGAGCCATAGGGCAATATAGTTGAATATGCTTGCTGCACGTGAAAAATGTCATGGAATCCTGTACAACTTTCCCTCCATTGAAATCTGGAATAATCGACCTTGCGTCTAATCTAGGAATGCTCCCAGTTTCAGCTAATCACAGCAAAGCTTCCAAATAGCTATATGTTTTTGTTTTTACCATTAAGCCAAAGGAAATTATGCTCTTTGAATGTGCGGTTATGGGATCCAATCTCATATTTCGAGTTCTAATCTCATAAATTAATTTAAAGTTACGGCCCTCAAGAAGCATATTGCTGAGGTCGCTGGTGCATCTTCAGGCCCCTTAGTTCATTCCACAGTTTGTGTACTTATTTGGAGTTCTAGTAAAGCACTACACTCCGACTTGCGAAGCGCTTAACTCTAAAGCTGTGATTTGTTTACGGTGCTACTAAGTAACTCTTGATCAATACTCCTTCCCAGTAAACAGCAGAGTCGACGCAATTCAATTAGCGTGATTTTACACTGAACCTTGTTCCTGTTCTTCTGCCCCAATTTTCTTCAGCGTCCTTTTTTTGCTTTTTGCACTTTGCTTCGCGTATTTCCCACCAAATCGGCCAGCCCATTATTTGTTATGTGATGTCATTAGGACTGGCTTTAGGGGAGTGGACTGCTGCAGCCAATGTGTGTGGAAATAACATGTGTTTAAAAGAACCTACTCCAGAGTTCCTTTTTTAGGGTCGAGCCTGCTTTGCATGCGCTTGCGCATGCGTTTCGCAGCGAGACTCTTTTGTATTTAGAAAAGGGCTCGGAGCCCTGTCAACTTCTCGTTAGGGTCTAACCTGCGTTGCATGCGCTCACGCATGCGTTTCGCAGCAAGACTCTTTTGTATTTAGAAAAGGGCTCAGAGCCCTGTCAACTTCTCATCAGTGTTTTTTATTGGTTCGTGGGCTTCCCTAATAAAATATGCTTGCTTTCATTAGTCGAAGGCACGCATATGTCATGCCTTTTCCGATCGCTAGCCATCCTCCAGCGCAGCGACCAAGTACAGAAAACATGCGAGGCTCGCTGTTTTCCATCGGGCTCGTGGACTTTTTTTTCTCTAATTTACGAGCCCGATCTCCCTTGGCAGAAGTCGAGCGCTTTACATACTTGATTTCACTTTTTCGGGTTATGTACATAAATGCACTTTTGCCCGATAGGTGAAAAGTCGGGTTAGGAGTTTACAACGCGATCAGCTCTAACATGAGCAAACGCGAGACCCATTGCATTGTGAATGCTTGTCTGTCTTGCAGTTTTCAGGAAACAGTAAAAATGTCAAGATAACTCTGGTAATTAATGTTCGTGCTAGAGAGAGCTCAAGGTCCGTCTAGTGGCAGTTTTTTTTACTCATCATAAAGTGGCCCAGAGGGTTAACGTGCCTGCTGCAAAGAATGTGTGCAGTGTCGATCACAGAACTGTACTGATTGTGGATAGGTCAGTGGGTTATTGCTTTTGTCACAGAGATCCTTTTGTTCCAGTTCATAAATTACAATCCTAATATAGAACAGGGACCTATGAACTGTCATCAAAGAGCAGCATGCAAATTGTATGGTGTAGGTTAGAACATTATGTTCTTCTTCATAGTTTTTCATTATCCTAATGTTGCTAAAAAGGGTTAGTTGGGGTAGAAATATATTCTTATTAGTAAAGCTAACCCCACCACTGTGGTATGTTTTAAATCCTGAGTTTGTGTTTCTTCAGACCAGAAACTCTTGAAATATACTGCCTACTAGTATGGTTGACATGTGTCTTGTATATTTTGTAACCTTTATTGACTTATGTAACATTCTCTATAGCCTGCTTTACAAATGTGTGATTCTTTGTCTCCATTTGATGTGTGGGAGATGTAAAGTGCTCTGACACCCTACACAGGTGTGAGTAGCACTATAAAACAAATGAAATGCATGAGAAAGAAGGGCTATGGAGACAATAGGGGCACTAATGCATGGTGATAGCAAGGGAATCCAAGGAAATGGAGGTCACTGTGGGGTGACAAAGAAGATTTTCTCACTGGGCGCCACTTGCGCTAAAACCAGCCCCAGTCGTCATGTATTTGTACTCCATGATCCCTGTCTCCCTGAATGAGTTAGCAAGAGAATGCTAACTGAGTAATTTTCTCGCCAATGGTCAGACTCATCAAAGCTTTGCACCAGTGCAGTGTCACAAAAAATGACGCAAACTGGCACAAAGTCTTGAATTGGGATTTACTTTCCAGAGCCACTACTGTTGTCTTGCAGTATTGGCTGCCTTTGAGGGACTTGAGGTCCCAGACTGCCCCTGGAGGGTCTCCTGCAGCTTCCCGTGATGCATGCAAATAAAGTGCCTACCTCCTTCCGTGGCTCGGGACTACCGTCTTGCAGTGCTGCCTGCTTGTGGGGGACTCGAGGTCCCAGACTGCTTCTGGAGTGGTGAAAGAGAGGCTCCTGCAGCTTCCTGCATGGCATTCTACTAAAGCACCTAGCTCCTCCCACAGTGCAGGACCACAGTCTTGCCGTGTAGCCTGCCTGTGAGGGACTCGAGATCCCAGACTGCTCCTGGAGTGGAGAAAGAGAGGCTCCTGCAGCTTTCTGTGGCATGCGCTATAAAAGGAAACAAAATGAAAGGAATGCAAAGAATGCAGCATTCTTAGTCTGAGAAATGAATTTATTAAGGCACTTCCCAAGTTTCATAAACAAAAAGAATAACATGAGCTTTTATTTCAAATGAAGCAACACATGTGCAGTTCTAAAAATAATCACAGCAGTAGAATAATAAACAATGAAAATGCAATAGTTCAACAATGAATATTATATATATATATATATATATATATATATATATATATATATATATATATATATATATATATATATATATATATATATACACAGTGGCTATGTATTCATGCATGCACACAGCAAAGCTAAAAATAAGAATTAAAAATGCATCAACATGGGGCTTGACACCGACTTCATCCCTTTGTCTGGCAACTTCAGGTTGTGGAACCCTGGACAACCGAAACAGGAGGGAGACCGTTCGCAGTGGGATTATTTTCTGGGCAAGGTGTCCCTTCCCAAAGGAGTTCCTTCTTCTCTCAGTTGTCAAGCTTCCCCACCTTATATACTTTAAACAAACTTAAGAGGAAGGTTCTAGTAACCCTTTGAGTAAGTTGTGAATGTCACACGTTGTTTATGCCAGGTCAGTGTTGAGAAAATACGTATGAGACTGGCCAAATCTCACAGTGTTTTCCAAGACCGAGCTGTACTCTGCATATCATAAACATTCTCAGCTTGGTACCTGCTTATCTTCAGTGCTCCCCCATGTTTTGTTCCTTTCCCTGGTGAGAAGAGCGAAAACAGGTTAAAAAGCTGTGCACAGAAAAATACCTATGCCACCAATGTGACAGTATTTGAACCTAAGCTAAGCACAAAATAGAGTCAGTGGTCAAGATGGAGCAGGTGGTTAAATACAGATAGCATTACCTCCCGTCCCTCCCTCACCTTCCTTTCAACCAATGAGGCTTCCTGCCTCCCTCTAGACCCTCCCTTCCCCTTTTAAACCCCCCCACCCCTCCTGTTTTTTCTGTCTAGCCCACGCTAGACTAACCTTTCTCTTTTCCTCCACGGCGGGGCCTTGGGGATGTCGATTCCTGCACTCCTCGGGGTGCGGAGCCCCTCGAGGTGTGCTCTGGCCGGTCGTGTCTTTTCCGAGCAGACTGGGCTGCTCGTGAGATGTGTCCTGGGAGTCGGCTGACGAGGTCAGCCGGCTCTTTGCGGCTGGGGCATCCATTTCCGGTTCCTCGGCCTGCGGAGTGGCGCAGAGGTGCCGGTAGGCATTTTTTGGATACAGGACTGGTAGGACAGGCGTTCTGCCCGCATTTTTAACTAAATTCGTTAATTTGGATCTTTGTTGGGATTGGTTAATGGATGTTTAGTGGGAGGTCCTGTGCCCTGTATATTTGGGATTGTATTCAGTGCGGTGGTGGTGCTATTTGATTCTACCATGCCGAAGGTGCCTGCAAAGCGACGTAGGATTGTTTCTTCCTCCTCCTCAGGGGAGGAGGGTGCTGCTGACATTTCAGCCCCTGGGGGTCACCAGGTTCCGGGTGGTGGTGCTGCGCCACTCATGTCCAGGGAGGAGGTGCAAGACATGATCGAGGTGGCTGTTTCTAGGGCTCTCCAGGCAGGGATGGCCAGGCCTAGCCGATCTAAGGCTTCACATCCACCTGCTACTGCGGAGAGGTCCTCCTCAGAGGATGAGGAGGGGGAGGCTCCATCTACTTCCTCTGGGGGGAAATATGTCTCCAGGGAAGAGATGTGGGAGGTGATGGCTCATGTATGGGACAATTTAGGTTTTCCAGTGTTTCAGCCTACGAGCTCTGACTCCCACTTGTTCCCACAGTATCAGACGCCTTCTAAGTTTGCCATGCCTTTTCAGGGACCTGTGAAGGATATGGTGTTTCGAGAATGGAAGGATGTGGATAAAGCTCAGGTTCCACGATTCCTTCAGAAACTTTATTTGCTAGAGGGGGAGGATGTACTGCCTTCCTCTGTTTGCCTGGATTCCATTTTGGCTACCCTGATTGGCAAGACCGCTGTCAATCCGGAGGATTGTGTGCCTACTGATGCCACGGACCGTAAGGTGGATTCTGGGCTCAAGCGGGCTTTTGCGGCTGAGAATCTGGCCCTGAGAGCAAGTATTTATTCTGCTTATGCGGCCCAGTCGTTGGTACAGGACTTTGATAAGCTGGCAGTTGCTGTTCAGGAAGGTGCGGAGTGCTCCTAACTTCTGGCTGGTAAGGAGCAACAGGCCAGGTTACTGGCGGACGTATCATCGGATGTGGTCCATACTTCGGCGCTGGCATCTGGGGCTTTGATTGGGGCCCGTAGGTCCCTCTGGTTGCGGTCATGGAAGGCGGATCCTGGGGAGAAGTCTGCTCTCCTGAGACTGCCCTTTGAGGGTCGTAGCTTGTTTGGAGATCAATTGCCTTCCATGCTTTCCAAGGCGTTTAAGGAAAGGAAGCATGCCTTACCTTATTGTTAGAAATGGGGTCTCTGGTTGACAGTCAGGTTACCCCCTGTTCAAGCAAGGACCCTCACTCTAGTTAGGATAAAAGAGAATCACCCTCAGCTAACCCCTGCTTACCCCCTTGGTAGCTTGGCAGAGCAGTAGGCTTAACCTCAGAGTGCTGGGCGTAAAGTATTTGTACCAACACACACAGTAACTTAATGAAAACACTACAAAATGACACAACACCAGTTTAGAAAAATAGGAAATATTTATCTAGACAAAACAAGACCAAAACGACAAAAATCCAACATACACAAGTCAAGTTATGATTTTTTAAAGGTTTAAAATAAAAAGAGTCTTTAGGTAGTTGTAACAACACACTAGCGCTGCTAGCGTGTAAATGTACCTGGTTTGCGTCAAAAATAACCCCGCACGGGCGGTGTGCGTCGAAAATAACCCTGCACGGTTATATGCGTCGAAAACAGCTCGGCACGGCGAGGCGCGTCGAAAAAGCCAGCCACGCGACGGTCCGAAAGTCCCGCGGCGCTGGTTGCGATCTCTCAGCCTTCGTCAGCGATGCTGCGCGTCGTTTCTCCTGCTCCGGGCGTCGATTCTCCGGTCGCGTTTCCTGCGGCGTCGTTTCTCAGCTGCGGAGCCGGCGTCGCGTCGTTTTCTCAGCCGCGATCGGATTCGCGTCGATCTTTTCTCCGCACGGCACTCGGTGCGTGTATTTTTGTCCTTAGGCTGCCAGCCTCTCCTTTCAGGGTCCCAGGAACTGGAAGGGCACCACAGAGCAGAGTAGGGGTCTCTCCAGAGACTCCAGGTGCTGGCAGGAAGAAGTCTTTGCTATCCCTGAGACTTCAATAACAGGAGGCAAGCTCTACATCAAGCCCTTGGAGATTTCTTCTTCAAGATGGAAGGCACACAAAGTCCAGTCTTTGCCCTCTTACTCTGGCAGAAGCAGCACTGCAGGAAAGCTCCACAAAGCACCGTCACAGGCAGGGCAGCACTTGTTCCTCAGCGATCAGCTCTTCTCCAGGCAGAGGTTCCTCTTGATTCCGGAAGTGTTTCTCAAGTTTGTAAGTTTGGGTGCCCTTCTTATACCCATTTTAGTCTTTGAAGTCACCTTTCTTCAAAGGGGACTCACACCTTCTTGTGAAATCCTGCCTTGCCCAGGCAAGGCCTCAGACACACACCAGGGGGCTGGAGACAGCATTGTCAGAGGCAGGCACAGTCCTTTCAGATGAGAGTGACCACTCCACCCCTCCCTCCTAGCAGAGATGGCTAATCAGGAAATGCAGATCACACCCCAGCTCCCTTTGTGTCACTGTCTGGTGCGAGGTGAAAAACAACCCAACTGTCAAACTGACCCAGACAGGGAATCCACAAACAAGGCAGAGTCACAGAATGGTTTAAGCAAGAAAATGCTCACTTTCTAAAAGTGGCATTTCCAAACTCACAATCTCAAAATCAACTTTACTAAAAGATGCATTTTTAAATTGTGAGTTCAGGGATCCCAAACTCCACCTGTCCATCTCTTCTCTAGGGGAATCTACACTTTAATCATATTTAAAGGTAGCCCCCATATTATCCTATGAGAGAGAGACAGACCTTGCAACAGTGAAAACGAAATTGGCAGTATTTCACTGTCAGGACATATAAACCACATTACTATATGTCCTACCTTATCCATACACTGCACCCTGCCCTTGGGGCTACCTAGGGCATACCTTAGGGGTGCCTTACATGTAAGGAAAGGGAAGGTTTAGGCCTGGCAAGTGGGTACACTTGCCAAGTCGAATTTACAGTGTAAAAATACACACACAGACACTGCAGTGGTAGGTCTGAGACATGATTACAGAGCTACTTATGTGGGTGGCACAACCAGTGCTGCAGGCCCACTAGTAGCATTTGATTTACAGGCCCTGGCACCTCTAGTGCACCTTACTAGGGACTTACTAGTAAGTCAAATATGCCAATCATGGATAAACCACTTACATACAATTTAAACAGGAGCACTTGCACTTTAGCACTGGTTAGCAGTGGTAAAGTGCCCAGAGTAACAAAAACAGCAAAATCAGAGTCCAGCACACATCAACAACCTGGGGAACAGAAGCAAAAAGTTAAGGGAGACCACGCCAAGGATGAAAAGTCTAACACGTGTCCCCCCCAGCTAAAAGTGGGGAGCAACTACCCAACCTCATGGGAGTTCTCATCACTAAGGCGGAAGAACCTGGACAGACCATCAGCATTGGCGTGTTCTGTACCGGGTCGATGTTCCACCGTAAAGTCCATCCCCTGTAGGGAAATGGACCACCTCAACAGTTTTGGGTTCTCACCCCTCATCTGCATTAACCATCTGAGGGGTCTGTGGTCGGTCTGAACTCGGAAGTGAGTCCCAAACAAGTAGGGTCTTAGCTTCTTCAGTGCCCAGACCACAGCAAACGCTTCACGTTCTATGGCACTCCACCTACGTTCCCTGGGTAGTAACCTCCTGCTAATGAAGGCTACGGGTTGATCTAGGCCCTCTTCATTCAGCTGTGAGAGTACTGCTCCAATACCATGCTCTGAGGCGTCTGTCTGTACAACAAACTCCGTGGAGTAGTCAGGTGCCTTCAGCACAGGTGCTGTGCACATGGCAGCCTTCAGGGCATCAAAAGCGTTCTGGCAAGCCTCTGTCCAGATCACTTTCTTGGGTTGCTTCTTAGAAGTCAACTCAGTTAAGGGGGTAACAATGGTACCATATCCCTTAACGAACCTCCTATAGTATCCTGTGAGACCTAAAAAGGCTCTCACTTCAGTCTGGGTCTTGGGAGGCTCCCAAGCCAGAATAGTGTCAATCTTAGGCTGTAGGGGTGCCACCTGGCCACTCCCCACCTGGTGTCCTAAGTACACAACAGAACCCTGCCCTATCTGGCACTTGCTCGCCTTAATAGTGAGGCCTGCCTTCTGCAGGGCCTCTAACACTCTCCAGAGGTGTTGCAGGTGTTCCTCCCATGTGGAACTAAACACAGCAATGTCATCCAGGTAGGCGGCACTGAACTCATCCAGTCCTGCCAACACCTGGTTGACCAACCTCTGAAAGGTGGCAGGGGCATTCTTCATCCCAAAGGGCATCACATTGAAGTGGAAGTGCCCATCGGGGGTAGAGAATGCTGACCTCTCCTTTGCCCCTTCAGTTAAGGCAATCTGCCAGTACCCAGATGTTAAATCAAACGTACTGAGGTACTTGGCAGCTCCTAACCGATCAATGAGCTCATCAGCTCGGGGGATGGGGTGTGCGTCAGTCTTGCTGACCGCATTGAGACCCCGGTAGTCCACACAGAACCTAAGTTCTGGGGTGGCACCAGGAGCAGTAGCCTTTGGGACCAAGACCACTGGGCTGGCCCAAGGACTGCTGGAGTGCTCAATAACCCTTAGGGCTAACATTTTGGAGACTTCCTCCTTAATGCAAGCCCTCACCCTGTCAGTCACCCTGTAAACCTTATGTTTAACAGGTGTACTGTCCCCAGTGTCCACATCATGTGTGCACAGGTGTGTGACTCCTGGGATCAGGGAGAACAGTGAGGCGAACTGTCCCAGCACGTGGCGACAGTCCCTCTGCTGTTCCTCAGTCAGGGAGGGGGAGAGGATCACTCCCTCCACAGACCCATCTTTCTCTCCTGCAGACAGGAGGTCAGGAAGAGGCTCACTCTCTTCCTCCACCCCGTCATCTGTCGCTAGGAGCATGGATAGCTCAGTTCGCTCAAAGTGGGGTTTGAGGCGGTTGACATGTAGGACCCTCAAGGGGTTCCTGGGGGATTGCAAGTCTACCAGATAGGTGACCTCGCTCTTTCTTTCCACCACCTCAAAAGGCCCAGTCCACTTATCTTGGAGAGCCCTAGGCTCTACTGGTGCCATGACCCACACTTTTTGTCCAGGCTGAAACTCAACCAGAGTGGCATTCTGGTCGTACCACCGTTTCATGTCCTCCTGGCTTGCTTCCAGGTTCTCCTGAGCGAGACGCCTGAAGCGGGCAGTCTGGTTTCTTAGTGCCAGCATGTAGCTAAATACATCCTGGGGTGGTTTACTAGGAGCTTTCTCCAAAGCCTCCTTCACCAGACTGAGCGGTCCCCTCACAGGGTGGCCATAGATGAGCTCAAAGGGGCTAAAGCCAAGTCCCTTTTGAGGCACCTCCCTGTAAGCGAACAGAAGGCATGGCAAGAGGACGTCCCACTTACGCCTCAAGGGCTCTGACAGGCCCTGAATCATGCCTTTCAAGGTGCGGTTGAATCTCTCAACCAGACCATTACTTTGGGGGTGGTAAGGGGTGGTGAACTTGTAGGTTACCCCACACACCTTCCACAGAGACTTCATATAAGTGGATATGAAGTTTGTACCCCTATCAGATACTACCTCCTTGGGGAACCCCATGCGGGTAAAAACCCCCATCAAGGCACGTCCCACCACGGGGGCGGTGACCGTCCTTAGAGGAATAGCTTCTGGGTACCGTGTGGCATGGTCCACCAAGACCAGGATGAACCTGTTGCCCAGGGCTGTCTTGGGATCCAGAGGCCCCACAATGTCAATTCCTACCCTTTCAAAGGGAGTACTGACTACCGGTAAAGGTTGGAGGGGAGCTTTGCATTTCCCCCCACTCTTGCCACTTGCCTGACAAGTCTGACAAGATCTACAATAAGCAGCTGACTGCTTGTTCATCAAGGGCCAGTAAAAGTGGGAGACAAGCCTCTTATAGGTCTTGTCCTGCCCTAGATGTCCTGCCAAAGGCACATCATGAGCCAAACCCAGTAGGAAGGTCCTGAAGCCCTGGGGTACCACCAGCATACGAGCTGACCCCGGCTCAGGAACCTTAGGCTCACTATACAGGAGGCCATCCTCCCAATAAATCAGGTGAGTACCTGGCGCCCCGCCAGCCGCCTGGGCTGCAGCCTGCTGCCGCAGTCCCTCAAGAGTAGGGCATTCCTTCTGCGCTGTGCAGAATACTTCCCTGGTGGGTCCCCCTTCCTGCTGCCACTGCGACAGCTCAGGGACCTCCCCCAGTTCAGCCACCTGTTCCCCTGTAGGTTCCGGGGCATCACCCTCAGGCTCTGCCTCCTCCCGGACCGTGGGAACTTCTGGGGCGGGTTTCCCGCGCCTCCTGCCTTTCCTCTTCTTGGCGGTCCCCTGGGCCACTGTTTCAGGCTCCAGGGGCTCTTGACTACCCTGATTGGTTGCCATAGACCGGGTGGATACGCATACCCACCCAGGCAGACCCAACATCTCCAAGTGAGACCTGTGTTCCACCTCCTTCCAAGGGGAATCCTCCAGGTCGTTGCCTAGCAAACAATCAACAGGCATGGTTGGACTCACAGCTACTTTCCAGGAACCTGAGACCCCCCCCCATTCAAAGGGAACCTGCGCCACTCTGCAGAGGCGCTCAGAGTTGTCTACTGCAACTACTTGGTGAAGTACCCGGGGATCAATCTGCTCTTCAGACACCAGGTGACTCCTCACTGTAGTCACACTGGCTCCTGTGTCTCTCAGAGCCTCCACCCTCTGTCCATTGATGGTCACCCATTGCCTGTACTTCTTAGTGTTATCAGGCACTAGGTTTCTCTGGACCATCTCACTGTCCCCTAGTGAGACAAGGGTCATTTCTGCTGGTTCCCACCCACCTGAAACCAACTCCTCCCCAAGCGCTACACTGGCCAAACCCTGGGACGGTGCACCAGTGGGTGCCGGTGTACTTTTGGGGCATTTGGGGTCCCCCCTCACATGACCCACCTGGTCACATGAATAGCACTTACGTAGGGGACCACCTGCCATTGGCTTCCCTTTGGAGAACCATGGCCTCTTTTCACTGGGGGGTTGGGAATTCTTACCCTGGGAATCAGTTTGGGGCCCTTTAGAGAACTCATCCTGTTTGCCCTTACCCCCCCCTTTCGTCTGAGAGGGACCCTGCCCACCCTTGGCGTGGTCTCCCCCATACCTCTTTTGGACCCTGGTGCTCTCCCAGCGGTCCGCTTCCTGTGCAAGCTTCCTGGGGTCAGTCAGCTTGCTGTCAATGAGGTGCTGGCGCAGCTCTGGAAAACATAAACTGTACAAGTGCTCCCAAGCAATTAAATTGTAAAGCCCCTCATACGTGTTTACCTTACTGCCCTTCACCCAACCATCCAGTGACCTGCAACAAGAATCAACACATTCCAACCATGTTTGGGATTCCTTTCTCTTGTAGGATCTAAACTTCTCTTTGTACTGCTCAGGGGTGAGACCATACCTGGTAAGTAAGGCCTCCTTCATGGCAGGGTAGGTGAGACTCTGAGCATCCCCTAAGGCCGTCAGTGTGTCCCTCCCTTCTGCCTCAAAATGCTTCCACAGGGCTGCCCCCCAATGAGCTTCAGGGACCAGGTTCATGTGGAGAGCTGACTCATAACCCTTGAACCACAAGTAGATATCATCCTCCCTCTTATAATCCCTCACAAGGTCTTTTGGGATGTGTACCCTTCTCTCAGGCTGCACTGTAGAATTGCTGCCACCATCCCTACTGGACTGGTTTCTATGATCTATCTCTTTCAAGCTAAGCTCATGAGCCATTGTTATCTTCTTCTCCTCAAGGGCTAGCCTTCTCTGCTCCAATTGGTACTCCCTTTCTGCCTGTCTGTCCTGTAACTCTTCAGGTGTCAGACCCTTGGAGGATACACTGCTACTTGCCCTAGAGATTCTCCCCTGAGACATAGCAGGCCCACCCACTACATCAGTGTGAGTGACTTGCAACTCCTCTTCCCCCTCTGGCTCCTCATCTGTGTGCCCCTCAGCTGCTTTGGCTGCCACCCAGGCCCTCAGCGCCTTTTGCAGCTCAACCTTCTTGGCTGAGCTCTCAATGGGACAGCCAACATTCCTACAAAACTGCTTCAACTGAGCCACCTTGTAGCTCTCCAATTTCTCCAAATCAAAAGCAGTTTCAGCTAGGGCATCTCCAGACTGAGACATGATGAGAGGTTAAAAAAAAATATGCACAGTTCCAAAAACAGAAAAGCAAGTTCTCAAATGAAGTTTCAGCGAAGTCAATCCCGGGATCAGTGAAAAAAAAAAGAAACTGAATGCAGAGAAAAACAGTCCAAGTAAAAAACAAAAATCACAAGACTAGTAGTATGTGGTCACGTAGTGGTCTGAGATCAAAACAGTAGTGTACACTTAATTACTGTATGTCAAGTACAAATACAAGTCCAAATCCCGACCGCTGGTCACCAATGTTAGAAATGGGGTCTCTGGTTGACAGTCAGGTTACCCCCTGTTCAAGCAAGGACCCTCACTCTAGTTAGGATAAAAGAGAATCACCCTCAGCTAACCCCTGCTTACCCCCTTGGTAGCTTGGCAGAGCAGTAGGCTTAACCTCAGAGTGCTGGGCGTAAAGTATTTGTACCAACACACACAGTAACTTAATGAAAACACTACAAAATGACACAACACCAGTTTAGAAAAATAGGAAATATTTATCTAGACAAAACAAGACCAAAACGACAAAAATCCAACATACACAAGTCAAGTTATGATTTTTTAAAGGTTTAAAATAAAAAGAGTCTTTAGGTAGTTGTAACAACACACTAGCGCTGCTAGCGTGTAAATGTACCTGGTTTGCGTCAAAAATAACCCCGCACGGGCGGTGTGCGTCGAAAATAACCCTGCACGGTTATATGCGTCGAAAACAGCTCGGCACGGCGAGGCGCGTCGAAAAAGCCAGCCACGCGACGGTCCGAAAGTCCCGCGGCGCTGGTTGCGATCTCTCAGCCTTCGTCAGCGATGCTGCGCGTCGTTTCTCCTGCTCCGGGCGTCGATTCTCCGGTCGCGTTTCCTGCGGCGTCGTTTCTCAGCTGCGGAGCCGGCGTCGCGTCGTTTTCTCAGCCGCGATCAGATTCGCGTCGATCTTTTCTCCGCACGGCACTCGGTGCGTGTATTTTTGTCCTTAGGCTGCCAGCCTCTCCTTTCAGGGTCCCAGGAACTGGAAGGGCACCACAGAGCAGAGTAGGGGTCTCTCCAGAGACTCCAGGTGCTGGCAGGAAGAAGTCTTTGCTATCCCTGAGACTTCAATAACAGGAGGCAAGCTCTACATCAAGCCCTTGGAGATTTCTTCTTCAAGATGGAAGGCACACAAAGTCCAGTCTTTGCCCTCTTACTCTGGCAGAAGCAGCACTGCAGGAAAGCTCCACAAAGCACCGTCACAGGCAGGGCAGCACTTGTTCCTCAGCGATCAGCTCTTCTCCAGGCAGAGGTTCCTCTTGATTCCGGAAGTGTTTCTCAAGTTTGTAAGTTTGGGTGCCCTTCTTATACCCATTTTAGTCTTTGAAGTCACCTTTCTTCAAAGGGGACTCACACCTTCTTGTGAAATCCTGCCTTGCCCAGGCAAGGCCTCAGACACACACCAGGGGGCTGGAGACAGCATTGTCAGAGGCAGGCACAGTCCTTTCAGATGAGAGTGACCACTCCACCCCTCCCTCCTAGCAGAGATGGCTAATCAGGAAATGCAGATCACACCCCAGCTCCCTTTGTGTCACTGTCTGGTGCGAGGTGAAAAACAACCCAACTGTCAAACTGACCCAGACAGGGAATCCACAAACAAGGCAGAGTCACAGAATGGTTTAAGCAAGAAAATGCTCACTTTCTAAAAGTGGCATTTCCAAACTCACAATCTCAAAATCAACTTTACTAAAAGATGCATTTTTAAATTGTGAGTTCAGGGATCCCAAACTCCACCTGTCCATCTCTTCTCTAGGGGAATCTACACTTTAATCATATTTAAAGGTAGCCCCCATATTATCCTATGAGAGAGAGACAGACCTTGCAACAGTGAAAACGAAATTGGCAGTATTTCACTGTCAGGACATATAAACCACATTACTATATGTCCTACCTTATCCATACACTGCACCCTGCCCTTGGGGCTACCTAGGGCATACCTTAGGGGTGCCTTACATGTAAGGAAAGGGAAGGTTTAGGCCTGGCAAGTGGGTACACTTGCCAAGTCGAATTTACAGTGTAAAAATACACACACAGACACTGCAGTGGTAGGTCTGAGACATGATTACAGAGCTACTTATGTGGGTGGCACAACCAGTGCTGCAGGCCCACTAGTAGCATTTGATTTACAGGCCCTGGCACCTCTAGTGCACCTTACTAGGGACTTACTAGTAAGTCAAATATGCCAATCATGGATAAACCACTTACATACAATTTAAACAGGAGCACTTGCACTTTAGCACTGGTTAGCAGTGGTAAAGTGCCCAGAGTAACAAAAACAGCAAAATCAGAGTCCAGCACACATCAACAACCTGGGGAACAGAGGCAAAAAGTTAAGGGAGACCACGCCAAGGATGAAAAGTCTAACACTTATAAAGGGGTATCTGCTTCTGGCAAAGGGTGGAAGAAGCATTCTCTTTCTTCTCCCAAGATGGATGCAAAATCTTTTTCTTTCAGGAAACGTCGTTTTCAGCCCCGTTTTTCACCTAAGAAATCTGCTCCTTCGAACCGGGGTGGGTTCAAGAAGGGGTCCTGACAATCACTGTGGGCCTGGCAGAGGGCAGGTTGGGGGTCGGCTGAGGCACTTTCTTTCCGCTTGGCAGGAGAGTGTCAGCGATCATTGGGTGCTGGACATTGTGACCAATGGTTACGTCATAGAATTTCGATGTGGTGCCTCCAGATTCGGGGGTGCGTCCCACTCCTCTGCCTGCGGTCGGGACACGGAGAGAGCCGTTGTTGGATGGAGTCCGGGACTTACTTTTGAAAGGGGCCATTTCCCACGTTCCTCTAGAAGAAAGGGGTCAGGGCACTTATTCTGTCTTGTTTCTCGTTCAGAAGGTGTCAGGAGGTTTCCGGACTGTGCTCAATCTAAAAGGGGTGAATGCTTGGATCAAGACGGTGCATTTCTGCATGCTGTCTATTCAGACTGTTTTTCCGATGGTCAGTCAAGGGGATTTTCTGGCGTCACTGGATCTGCAGGATGCATACCTGCATGTGCCAGTGGCAAAGACTTCTCAGCGGTTCCTATGGTTTGCTGTAGGCCTGGAGCATTATCAGTTTTGTGTACTGCCTTTCGGCCTCAAGTCTTCTCCCCGGATTTTCACAAAGGTGCTGGCCCCCCTGGTGGCTTTGCTTCATTCAGAAGGGGTGTTTATTCATCCTTATCTAGACGATATCCTAATACATGCACCCTCGCAGGACCAGTTGAGAAGGCAGGTGGCCCGGGAATTGGTGGTCCTGCAAAACCATGGTTTTTTGATAAACTGGGGGAGTTCAGATTTGGTCCCTTCTCAAGATCTGGTTTTTCTAGGGGCTCGTTTTCGGACTCTTCTTGGTTTGGTGACAATGTCGGAAAAGAGGTTAGGTGTACTCCAGTCCCTGGTGAGGAAGGTCGTGTCGCAGGCTACCCCCATGCTCTTCTTTGTTTACGTCTGCAAGGTCATTTGGCATCCGTAATATTTCTGGTTCCTTGGGCTCGGTTCCATCTTCTTTGCTTGATGAACTGGTTCCTGAGAAGGTGGGCGCCAGGGTCTGGTTCTCTGATGACGCGGATTCCGGGGTCAGGATTGATTCGCAAGGAGTTGGGATGGTGGTTGGGGGCCACTCATCTTCGGGTAGGCGTGTCTTTGTCACCTCTGAGCCCGGTGGTGGTTACGATAGATGCCAGCCTCTCGGGTTGGGGTGCTTGGATGGGGTCGGCACAGATTCAGGGCTTTTGGTCCCCACTGGAGGCCAATCGATCGTCGAATTGGCGCGAGTTGAAGGCGGTATTGTTGGCTCTAATTCATTTCCAAGTGTCCCTGAAGGGTGTTGCGGTTCTTATTCGGACAGACAACTTAGTGGCCAAGACTTCTGTGAACTGACAAGGGGGGACCCGGTCGAGGGCGTTGTTCAATCTGGCCAGGGAAATTTTTGTGTGGGCTCAGGATTGGGTTCCTTCTCTCTGGGCTACCTACATTCGGGGGGTGGTCAATGTTCGGGCGGATCTGCTAAGCAGGGTGATTCCTTCCTCGCAACTTTTCTCCCTCCGGAGGTCGCTGTTTCTTCATCTTGTTCGTCTCTGGGGGCTTCCGGTGTTGGATGTGTTTGCATCACCGGAGAAAGCGAAACTCAGTCGCTTCTGCTCCCTGTTTCGGTGTCCTCAGGCTTGGGAGGTGGACGGGATGTCATGTCCTTGGCCTCGGGGCCTTTTATACACTTTCCCGCCATTTCAGCTGATCCAGGCCTTTCTGTTGAGAGTGCGGCTTCTGGGAGCCAGAGTTATTTTGATTGCACCCCATTGGCCGAGAGTGAATTGTTTCCATTGCTGCAGTTGATGGGATCCGGTCGGATGTGGCCTCTTCCTCTCTGTCCGTCTCCCCTGGAGTTTCCTTGCCTCTCGCAGGGGTCATTGAGGAGGTTACACAAGACGGCCTGGAAGTTGAACGCCGGGGTTTTGACGGGTCTGGGTGTACCTGTGGCTTTGAGTTCTACTTTGCTGGCTTCAAGAAGGCGTTCAACTTTGATTTCGTATGGTAAGCAGTGGAAAGTTTTTTCTTCTTGGTGCTTACGGCATAAATTGGATCCTACCGTTGCTTCTATTTTTGATGTGATGCAATTTTTACAGGATGGTACACACTTGGGGTTGTCGGGGCTTCTCTGAGGGTGCAGTGGGCAGGTATTCTGGCATTTCGGGGTCCTTGGCGTAATCTGTCTGATGAGGGTCATTTGATGCCTAGGTTTTTTCAGGGGCTTCTTAATTTGTTTCCTCGCCCTGTACGGTCTTTTCCTTCGTGGGATCTTTCCTTAGTTTTGGATGCATTGACCACTGCCCCTTTTGAACCTCTCGGGGACTTTGAAGACGTTCTTTTTGGTGGCCATTACTTCGGCCCGCCGTTTAGGGGAATTGGGGGCCTTGGCCTGTTTTTTTCCTTTTTGTAAGATTTTTCAGGATCGTGTGGTGCTTGTTCCGGTTCCTTCTTTTATTCCAAAGGTTAATTCTTCTTTCCATGCTTGCCAGGAGGTCATCCTTCCTTCGTTTTGTCCGGATCCTTCCTCGGATGAGGAGGTTCGGTTACATTCTTTGGATGTACCAGGGCGTTGTTGGAGTATCTGCGTGTGGTGGCTCCTTTCCATAAAGGGGATTCGCTTTTTGTGAATTTTGGTCCGGCGCGGAAGGGTGAAAAGCCGTCCACGGCTTCATTAAGTCGGTGGGTGAGATCTTTGATTCTGTTAGCGTATTCGTTGAAAGAGGTGGTTCCTCCCGAGGGGATTCAGGGCCGTTCTACCAGGGGTATGGCGGCGACAGTGGCTGAGCTTCAGGGGGCTTCAGTGGTGGAAATTTGCAGGGCCGCCACTTGGGCCTCTCCTTCAACATTTGTTCGGCATTATAGGCTGTCGGACTTGGGTAGTTTGGAGTCGGTGTTGGGTCACCGGGTCTTGTCCTCTATGAGGTAATAGGGGGAGGGTCTCGGTGGTTTGTGTGCATTGCAATAAACGTCTTGCAACTCAGTATCCGTCTCCTGTGTTTCTCTTGCTATGTCTCATTGGTTGAAAGGAAGGCGAGGGAGGGACGGGAGGTAATGCGTCCATTTCTTACGATAATGGCATTACTCCTAGTCCTACTCCCTCGCCTTCCTTTCCGTTCCCTCCCGCCCCCCCGGTACGGACTGTCTGAGTTGCTGCTTGGGCTTGTTTCTGTACAGGAGGTGGTAGGGGTGGGGGGGGTTTAAAAGGGGAAGGGAGGGTCTAGAGGGAGGCAGGAAGCCTCATTGGTTGAAAGGAAGGCGAGGAAGTAGGACTAGGAGTAATACCATTATCGTAAGAAATGGACACATTACAGGCCTGGTGTTGGTTGGGACAAGATTATATCATATCAGTAGGTGACTTCAACTGACATCTTTGTGTTTGTCCCTTAGCTTTAGACAACACTAAGCCCAAATGTATGATAACAGATGGGCTCCATATGGTTCACACAAAGGAAAGAACAGAGTTAAATCTTTTTTAAACACCTATAATCTAGTCTTCGCTCTGGAAAAGTTAGTAAATTTGATTAAGCCACATATTCTCCCACATTAAAAGGGAGGGGGGGTGCATCTACAATAGATTTATCTTCATTGCTGTCCCTTTGTTCTTACTTATTTGGACTTTGATATTGTCCACAGCCCTTTTAGTGACCATAATCCATTGTCTCTTGCCACTGATGAAGTAAGGGGCATCTCCAGACCAGTGGTTGAGATGCAAGGCAGGCTCACCCTTTCTGATCAGGGTAGACGACTGAGTTGGTGGCAGGTAGAGCCAAAGGATTTTAATTTGTCACTCTTTATTGAGTGCCAGCTGGTGATGTTGACCTGTTTAGATCTGAAGTCCCCAGGGATGCAATTTTGACTGCATTTGCACGCATTGTCCAAAAGGCTATGGGCCAGATGTAGCAAAAAGCAAAATTGCGACTTGCAATTTGCGAGTCCATCCGACTCGCAAATTGCAAGTCGCAATTTGCTATGCAGTACGGTGTCTCAGACACCGACTGCGACTCGCAATGGGGTCGCAATGACCCACCTCATGAATATTCATGAGGTGGGTCGCAAATTGCGGCCCCATAGAGAGTCAGGGCACTCACGGGGATGGTGGCCTGCTGGGAACAGCAGACCACCATGTCCGTGACTGCTTTTAAATAAAGCAGTTTTTTTTTTTCAAAGTGCAACCCGTTTTCCTTAAAGGAAAACGAGCTGCACTTTGAAAATAAAACCGAAACCTTTTGTTTCGGTATTTTTCAGGGCAGGTAGTGGTCCATTGGACCACTGCCTGCTCTGAAAAATTAGTTTTTGTGCCAGACACAAAGGGGAAGGGGTCCCATGGGGACCCCTTCCCGTTTGCGCCTGGGTTACCATCCACTTCAAGTGGATGGTAACTGCGCCTTCATTTGCGACCGCAATCGCGGTCGCAAATGACTATACATAGCATTGCGAGTCGCTAATAGGAAGGGAACACCCCTTCCTATTAGCGAGTCAGAAATGCATTTTGCGAGTCGGATCCGACTCGCAAAATGCATTTCTGCATTCCGGTGAGGCTTTTGCGACTTGCAAACGGCGTTTTTCGCCGTTTGCGAGTCGCAAACGCTTTGCTACATCTGGCCCTATGTTATTACTAACAGCCCCAGTAAAAACTGTTAGGTCGCAGGGGTCACAATGGTTCGATAGAGAATGCTCTAATCCCCTCTGTCTTCTGGAGATCACCTTAAAACAGGTTCCCAGAGATAGGGAGCAAGTAGCCCACTAGTTACTTTATGCAATAGGGTGTTTGGAGGATTTAGTTAAAGCCAGTGAAACTAGAGATAATTCTATTTTTAGGAGGACAAAAAATAGTCCTTGTTTTAATGGATCATCAGGTCTTGCTTTATGCCATCCCACTTCAGTACAGCAATGGATGGATCATTTTAAAGGGATATACAATGTTGGTTTGGATGATGGTGTTGAGGAACAGGGTGTCCATTGTTGGGCAGATCTGAAGTTGTTTTCACCTTGGAGGAAGTTGCACAAGGCATTCAGACGATTTTCTGTAACAAGACCCAGGACCTTGGTCCTAAATGCCACAGTGAGGAAGGGTGTCCCAAACTCATGGTCCACTGCTGTAATCGTCCCAATATTCATGGAAGGAGATAAGGACAACCCTCAGTGTTATTGTCTGGTCTCACCTATTGATGTAGTGTGAAGATTTGTGGGAGGGTACTTTTAGATAAGTTGATGCTGTGGGCAGATGTGAACAGTATAATTTCAGCGGTCTAATGTGGTTTTAGGTCAGGTAAGTTGACAACTGATCAACGTCTAAACTTATATCTAATTATTAACAAGTATACTATTGCCTGGCCAGATTCACTTCATCTGTAACTTATGGACCTTACGTCTGCATTTGATAGGGTGAACCACAGGAAACCGTGGGCTGTGCCCCTTGGGATGGGATGGATCCAGACATAGTGCTCCTTTTATCCAACTTGCATGGAAATACCTCAGTGGTGGTGAGATACTCACAGAGGGTGGATCTCACTGAGCATTTTAGCACCACCAGGGGAATACATCAGGGAAGCATACTTGCCCCTTTTTTGTTCACCCTCTACATCAATGGGTTAGAGCAAGACCTTCTTTCAGATCATGCTGATTGCCCTACGGTGGGAATGAGATCACTACCTTTCTTGTTGTATGCTGATGGCGCAGTCCTTATGTTGTGCAGAGCAGTGGGTCTGCTGTTTTTATTGGACATGTTTGTTTCCTTTATGGGCAGCTTAGATTTTGTTGTAAACTTCACAAATCTTATGTAATAGTACTTGGTCCCTGGTCTACCAGTCCTAAAACCTTTAAGGTGGGCAATCACATTCTAGAAAAAGTCCCAGCTTGTTTTTGTTATGCATGCTTTTATAATCTCATGAACACATATTGACATCCACTTTTATTGTTTTATGATGTATACGTACATTGTTACTTAGGCTCTTTTATGGTTATTTGTATGAACAAATAAATATTTATATGATGTTGAAAGTTATTGAGAGTATCCTAACTGAGTAATGCTCTCACCAAACTAAGGGTCAGACTCATCAAAGCTTTGCACTGGTGCTGTGTCACAAACTGTGACGTGAACTGGCAGAAAGTCTTGAATTGGGATTTACTTTCCAGAGCAAATCTTAAAAGTGCTAGAAAGTAGTGTGCAAGTAACACAAAGTAGCAATTTGACCTTCATTTAAGATTCTTGCCATGGGTGGAGCATGGTTCTTCCCTTGCAATCATCCATGGGTTTGGATGCAAAGAGGACAATTGCCTAGGACCCTTGCGTTCCAATGGGCCCCTAGGAAAGTGAACTTTCTCTCTAGCTGGCATGTGACTATTTCTATATCTTTGACTTTAACATATTATTTTATATTTTGTGGCATCATGGGACTTGAACTAAAAGATAAATGGGTATAAAAGGTGTTAAACTGATGCAGATGGAGTCCCCTAAAGAACGTCTTGCCGAGGGCCCTCAAAATCGTTAAAATGACACTAGGCGTAACATTTCAGAAATGTTTTGTTTTCTCAAAACCATTCTAACTTTGCATGTTTGCTCCAAT
This sequence comes from Pleurodeles waltl, assembly GCF_031143425.1. Taxonomy (NCBI): domain Eukaryota; kingdom Metazoa; phylum Chordata; class Amphibia; order Caudata; family Salamandridae; genus Pleurodeles; species Pleurodeles waltl. Next base: position 982,800,536 of record NC_090449.1, read on the forward strand.
GAACATAACACATATACATTTAGAAAAGTTATGGCTAAATATAGGGGCATATTTACAAGGAACTGGAGCATCAATACTGATGCGCCAGTTTTCTTGTGTTACCTTTCCCCACCTAATGACACCATGGATGTGCCATATTTACAATATGGCATACCATGGCACTTGTTAGGCCAATAGCGTCAACATTTTTGACGCTATTGTGGCACTTTGCTGCACTAGCATCAAAAATGTTGACACTAGTGCAGTAAAGTGCAAGGTGGACTATAGGTTTCTATGGGTGTGTCATTTTAATGCCTGCTTTGAGCAGGTGTTGAAATTGACACCAAAAATTGTGCAGTTAAATCTTATAGATTTCACTGCACCATTTTTGCAGGCCTCCTAGTGCCGGCAGCCCCCCCTTGCATACATTATGCCTGGGCGAAGCATAATCTGGTGCATGGGGGTGCAAAGTGGAACAATGTGAGCATTGCGCCACTATGTAAATACAGTGTGACAAAAAAACGTTCCTAACGTCACATTAGCGTAAAAAAATGACACTAGTTTGATGCAGGAAGGTGATAGGGGCTTGTAAATATGACCCTTAGTATTTTGTACTGGAACGGTACATCATGCAGCCTAAAGTATAGAAGTTCAGGGGATCGTAGCAGCAGCACCACATTCTTGTAGATATCGCACTGTCCTGCTGTCTCCCTTTCATGCATCATAGCGCTGCCTCATGGTTGTGGTGCTTCATTACGTGAAAAAATTGTAAACTTGCTGTGTTTTTCTATCATTTCAATACCAGGAAATGCAGGCAATTTTTAATCATAAAGAGCTTTAATACTTTGCATTTTTTGTTATTTGTCTTACGGTGAGATAATAGAATACGATCCAAAGTCACCTTCCATTCTCTTGGAACATCTTGAATTTTAATGGAATCTTCTGTGCATTTTTCACTGAACTAGTTTCTATTGCTGCCATAGGCACCTATTTGGGTGACTCAAGAGACATCATTAGAGACAGAGAAGAGTTTGGCACTCTAACAGTTATTTGACAATGCTCTCATTTAGTGTTCTAATGACATTTGCTGCTAGCCATGTACTGTGTAAAGTTTCACATATTTATGTTAGGAACAATTGTCGTTTTAGTACTGCTCTGGTCCTAGGGCATTTGGAGAGAAAACAATGTGAGCAATCAGTGTCAGTGACCACTTCATTTGTTCTAAAACGTCAACTATTGCTAAAGGTCCTTGTTACCAGGTCTTTAAAAGCAAGAAACGTCAAATATTCAACTTGTGAAATTTAGTCATGAAATGTGTGCCACAAATCAAACATGATAGGACTCCTCTAGCGCTATTTCTCTCCACTGTGTCACACATGCAAAGGTGGGCAACATTATTCACCTATCTTTATGTCTGGCATTAGGCAGAACCTTTTCATGTTACTAAAATTATAAATGTAATTTATCCACTTAGATAGAGGCTCTGAGTCCACCCTCTTTATCTATTGGTCTATTGTACTGCTCATATTTTTTTCTGCTCTCTAAATGACAAAACGTATCGCAATGTGTCAGACCACTTGAGACATTGGCTGACTTCATTATGAGTGACAGTATTCTCAGGAGTGTAGCTTCAGGGGGGTGTTTGGGGTGTTACACCCCCCCCCCCCAAAAAGGTGTATTCTATATTAAATAGTTGGGTACAAGTACTTTAAGTTGGATATGATGATTTGTTTGTCAGGTTTCACCTGGAATTCTTACATGCCCACGCTGAGAAAACACACACACACACACACACGCTTGTCCTTGGTTTGAAGGCTTTAAAATGTTGATTAGTTTGAACAATACTTCAATTTACTTATACGTTCCTTGAAGAGTGGTATGTCATATACTCAGGGCCCGTAAATGAAATGCTACTAGCGGTCCTGCAGCACATATTGTGCCAAACACATAAGTAGCCCCTTACAACATGTCCCAGACCTACCATTGCAGCCTGAGTGCAGTTTGGCTTGCAATGTACCCCCTTGCCAAACCTTGAACTCCACTTTTATTGCATATAGGTCACCTCTAAGGTAGGCCATAGATAGCTATTAGTAAAAGATGCATTGTAATTAAAAAGTTGAGTACGTACATGTAAGCTTTACATGTCCTGGTAGGGAAAAACCCCTATATTTATTGGTATCTAATTGTCCCATAGAGTAACATTGTATTGCCTTGTTACATTTAATAAGTGTTAACTTTTGATTGGGGACAGATAAGCATTTCATGTTTGGTATATATGAAATTGTAATTACAAATCCTCCTTAATGGCAAAGTAGGATTTTAAATGACAATTCTGAAAATGACACTTTTAGAAAGTTGGCATTTTCCTGCATGTGCCTTTTTTGGTACCTGCATCCTCTCTTAGATCACATGACTGGGTGTAACTGGCAGTTAGACTTTCTGAATTCCTTCCAGACACTCTCACAATAGGGGGATTAGGTGTGCCTGAATGGGCCATATCCTGAAAGGATGCAGGACAGAGCTGGACACAGACCCACTTGCAACAAAATAGGCTGTGCTCTGCCTTCACTCAAAGGACTTGTCACCACTGCATTGTTCCAGCAACGTGCTTGGAGTCTGGGCAGTCTGGCAATTCCAAGCACTGCAAGAGAAACATCTAAAAATTTCTCCCAACTTCAAAGAAAATGCCAGGTATAAAAATAGGATCATAAGATCCACTCTTCAGTTCACTTTCTGGACCTACAGAAGGACTCTCAGAGGACTGCCTGAAGCTGTCGCTTGCTGGGTAATTTACTGAACTGTTTGCTGCACATGGAAGGATTGCTTTGCTGTCTGGAGCCCACCTTGAACCCCCACAGCCCAGCCTTGCTATTCGAGCCTTGCTTCTTCATCGGAATCCAGAATGACAGGAGTGACTCCAACGTCTAGTTTGCTGGCCTCCTGTTCTGAGCCACAGGGACATAACAGCCTCCCGCTATTGTGAACCCACAACTGGACCAAGCCTGAGTGAGTGCTGAACCACCAATTACGGCCCCTCTAGTCCTGGAACCTTGGTGGTGATGTCTAAGGTGCCCAGATAGGCAAAATCCAAAACTTAGGACTTTTTAGCTAAAAAAGAAAATACTGCTCTGAGAACCGAGGGAAGACCAAGACCAACCTGCTTGTCGATTCTCCCAGGATGCATCACCAGCCGGCCTGATTTCATGGCTGCTCCTGCTATGTTCTTCTCCACAGCAACAAATCCTATTCAGTGGTTCTTCACCAAAGGGGTACATGTCCTCCTGGAACCCTCATCGACTAAAACCTCCTACCTCATCTCACTGGAGATTTTCATCTTCCATAAAAGTGACTATGTCTGAACATAGAAATCATCACAGTGCTTTCGTCCAGCAGCTCCCTGATGACGATGCTCCTTCCTCAGACACTGCCTGCAGCCATGCCCTGCTGAACTTTACCTTCTCAGAACATTTTTCTTGAAATGTCTTCAAAATCAAAAGGTAAGTGCTGACAGGGTCCAATCCACTTCTTGTATCTGACCAGCGCTCCATCACAGTGGGCCATATTATTTTATTTTGACCCAATCTTGTGTGACTGGTTGTCCATGGTTGAATCATTGATCGTTTAGGTGTTAGTTTTTACTAAAATCCTTAAAATATCATTATTCTGGTTCTACTGATTGGATTGTTGTTGTTTTGGTGTGGAATAATTTACAAAATGTACTCTATTTTTCTAAATTGGTATGAGATTTTTCTTGTGTTGTGTTTTCACTTTATTACTGTTTGTGAGCTGCGTAAATATTTTAAACATTGTCTTTAAGTTAAGCCTGGCTGCTTCTAGTGCCAAACTACTCAGGGTTGAGCTCAGGTTAATTTAATGACTTTTTGTGGGTAACCCTGCCAGGGAATGTGGCTGTTGCTTGACCAGAGGCTGTTGCTTGACCAGAGCTAACACCCAGTCAACCAACAACCCAATTTCTCACAGATGCTAAATGTGCACTAGTGTGATCCCAAGGGGGCATGCCTTCATTTGTATGGTGCTCTGGCTCCATGTAGATGAAAGGACACTGTGCCTTTGCACTCACACCATCTGTAGAGGCAAAACATCTAACAGGAGGCACAGTTACTTTCAACAACAAAGAGGTGGGCACACATACCACATTGAGGGGGTACACAGACAGTGCACTATAAGAGAGTGCCCCTTGGAAGAAGGACACAGAGTCCCAGAAACACCCAAGCATGCCCTTGCAGGCATGGCATGAGCACTCATTTGTTATCCTGATACATCGGAAGCAATGCTATTTTGACCTTGTCCCCGAGAACACTTACATCCCAAATAGACAGACTGATGCTAACATATGTTGGGTGAAAGTGGAATGAGGTGAGAACAAGAAACGCGGTGTATCTTGAACCAGTCTGTTCACTTCCTGTGCTTCAAATCAGGCTCTACCTCAATTTTGTGAATTAACCTAAATGGGAAGCAGAAGATAAATTACCATGCTAAAACTCTAATCTATCTATTCCCACTCACAATGATTGTTAGTCCCTAGTTTGTTATTGTTACTCTTCTTTCTCCTTCCTTATGAATCATTGAGTTTCTACCTAGATCAACCAATAAGATAGCAAATTATGTTAATATTGGTGCTTGCTTGTTTTCTATAACCATAAGGTTCATGCATTTTAGAACTCTGACACATACTGTGATTTCCTTGGGGAGCTCTACTATGTGGTATCTTGCTGAAAGTTGTGTTTGATATGTCACAGATCTATGAAGTTATTGTTTATGCTGTTGCATCTGTTAATTCAGAGATCCTTGAAGCTCATCCTATTTGGTCTTATTTCACTTTGTGAGACATTCTGTCTATTACCCATTGATCAATGTCTTTACTTTTCATTCCTGTGATTCCTTGTACAAGACTATCTATTTCCTGTAAGCAGAACGTATGTTACTCAGTGCTGTGAAACATCATCATAAATAATACATATATTCTCTTTAACTCCATGTCTTACAGGAAGCTTCTGGTGTATTCATGCACCAACCTGGTTTACTTTAATATTCTCTTTGAGCCATTATTTACATGAAAGGCGCTCACTTTCCGCTTTCTTTCCTGGTTTTGCCAGGTGCTCTGTAGCGTACTAGAATCTGCAATTAAATTCTTCAAGTATGTGTCCTACTAGTGTCTGCTCCACTTAACGTGGACTGCCTACTAAAGGCAACTGAGAGGGTAGCACTTTTTAAATACCACCAGGAGTTTAAGTGGACTGGGTCCTGCCGGTGCTCATCATTGGCAGTTCTAAAAAGCAGATGATGAGACAGGTCCCTGTTGGGCTCTCCATTATTGCCCTTAACCTCAGAGAAAAAAATCTTAACTCAGTAGCAGTACCACCCTTAACTGCCTTTTATTAAATTTCATAGATTAGTTTTAATTATTGTACTGTCTCATCATTTCAGAACTAAAGCATTATCAACATTATATACAGCAAAGCCATTGTTGTACTTGTTTATCTTAAGCAACTAACAACCATTGACAAAGCCAATAGCCCTGGCTTGTTTTGGGTGTAATGTCAGTTGTTATATATCCGGATGCAATGACAGAAAGAAGCAGCAAAATATCAGTTGGGTGACACAGATTTAAGAAGCCCCTTGTGCAACATTAGTGTCATATTTCAGACGCTAATGTGGCGTTAGGTTGCCAAAAATGCTGCTCTATATTTACAAAGTGGTTCAATGCACGCATTTCTTCCCTTTGTAACCCATTGAGCCACATTATGCCTGTGCCAGTCATAATGCATGCAAGGGTGGCATTCCAGCGTTAGGAGACCCAGAAAAATAGCATTGTGGAATCTATGAGATTCCACTGCACCACTTTTAGTGGCAATTTTTAATGCATGCCTAAGGCAGGTGTTGAAGTCAGGCTCCATTTGTTTTCAGTGGGCCTCCTTTCACTTTGCAGGATTAGCATCAATGTTTTTTGCCCTAGTTCTGCAAAGCGCCAAACTAGCATCAACGTTTTTGATGCTAGGTCTTTAACATGCACCATGGTGGGCCATATAATAAATATGGTGCACGCATTGTGGCATTAGGGGGTGCAATGGGGTGCAAACAAAAGTGGTGCATCATGACATGATGTGCCAGTTTCCATACATTTGCCCCATGTGTTAGATATTGAGTCTCTAGTTGGCAGAGGTTTACGCTCTGTCCAAGTAGGGACCACAATCCTAGTCAGGGCAAGTAAGATACACACTACAAGGTAACTTGTGCTCACTCTCTGGAAGCTTGGCACAGAGCAGTCAGGCTCAACTAAAGAGGCAATGTGTAAAGTATTTGTGCACACATACAATAACACAGTGAAAACACCACAAAAGGACTCCACGTCAGTTTAGAAAAATAACCAATATTTATCTGAGTGAATCAAGACCAGAATGACAAAAATCCACCATACACAAGTCAAATTTTAAATTTTTGAAGATTAAAACCAAAATAAAGTGCCAAGTCAGGGCTGCGTTGAAACTCGGGATAGTTGTTTCATGCGGTCAGCGAGCAGTGTCGGTGGCTTCGGTGCAGGCAGTGGCAAAGCGTTGCTTCTGCAATGAAATGCATCTGTTCCAAGTGCGGTGCTGATGTTAATGCGTCAGTTCTTGTGTTGCAGCACCTAACTCACCTTCAAAAGCCCTAGACTGGATTTTCCACCACTTGGCAGAGCAGGACTCATAGCAGAGTAGTCCAGGTGCGGGATGTAGAGAGTTAGATCCAGTCCTCTCACTCCCAGGCAAGAAGCAGCAGGCAGCAGGTCAACACAGCAGAGAAAACAGCAAAGTGGCTGTTCCTCCTGGCAGCACAGCAGTTCTTCTTCATGGTAAAATGTCCTCAGTCCAGAAGTGTCCTGAGTATATGGTGTCAGAGGCCCAGAACTTATACCCAAAAAGGCCTTTGACGTAGGCATAACTTCAAAAGAATTCTCTGACATGCACAAAGATCTCTTTCAACCCAGCCCTGGCTCCAGACTATCAGTAGGGGCTAGTCAGACCTCTGCGTGAGTGCAGGACACAACCTATGTAGATGTAAGTGTGAACTACTTCTCCCTCTCCCTGCTCAAAACAATTATCAGTATTCAAATGAATGCAGATGTATCACCTGTCACACCCAGCCCTTCCTTTTTAAGGCTGTCTGGAGAGAATACACAAATGTAGCTGTCACCTAAACCTAGACTTGCATTCAGAGGCAGGCTAAGGCACAGAATGGTTAAAATAGGAAAATGCCAACTTTCTAAAACTGGCATTTTTAATCATGCAATTTAAAAACCAACTTTACTGAAAGTATTTATTTGTACATTGTGAGTCCGGAGACACCAAACTCCATATTTCTATATTTTTCCAATTTGAAATGACGTGTTTTAAGGTAGCCCCAATGTTAGCCTATGGGAGAGAAAGTCCTTGCAATATTGAAAAACAAATTTAAGAGTATTTCAATATCTGAACATGTTAAACTCAAAAGAACATGTCTAACTTTTTAAATACACTGCACCGTGCCCTTGGGGCTTACTAGGGCATACAACCTTAGAGGTGACTTACATGTGATAAAAAGGTAGGTTTGGACCGGGCAAGTGGGTCGAAGTGGCATTTAAGACTGCACACACAGGCTCTGAAATGGCAGGCCTGAGGCACGTTTGAGAGGCTACTGTAGTGGATTGCACAACCAGTGATATAGGCTCACTAGTAGTATTTGATTTACAGGCTGTGGGCACACATAGTGCACTCTACTAGGTATTTACCCACAAATGAAATATGCCAATCATGAAGACGCTAATGTTACCATGTTTAAGAACAGAGCACATGCACTTTAGCATTGGATAGCAGTGATAAAGTGTCCAGAGTCCTAAAGCCAACAAAAACAGGGTCAATAAGAGAGGAAGGCAGAAAGTCTGGGGATGTCCCTGCAGAAATGGCCATTTCCAACACTATGCGTAGCATAGATTTTTAGTGTATGTGTGTATACCGGCACTGTCCCCACTTTTTTCATCCCTCTTAAAGCCATGAATAGTGCAAAATGGTTGCTCACACTTCCATGTTTTCACAATACGTTGGGAGAAAATCCAGAGATCCATGAGAAGACTACTACCCCCTTGGCATCTTTATATGATCTCAACCATATAAATCCGGTGTATTCCAAAATGCTGGTTGCAGTGAGCCACTACTACTCTCCACACCACCACTCCCAAACGTGGAGATGTAAACCACCGCCTGATATGGTGAGATGAAGTAAATCTGAAAGAACATAGTTTACTTGGTGTGCACTGTCATTAAGGATCTCCGGGGTTAGCGACAGGGAATTTGTGCCACTCGTGATGTGTGCATACAACGCACAGTAATGACAAAGCAGGTGCAGTCACTGCACACGCCTGCAGGGGATCTCTGCTCCCCTTTGAAGCTCAGGTTGGGAAACCAACTGCAGTGAAAGGTAGATCAGTGCCACTTACTGACGTACTGTTCGTAGTGTATGCCTACACTCTGAGCAACACCTTCATTGCAATAAGGTGAAATGGCCATTCTGGGTTTGGTGCACTGAGTTAAGGGTGCGCTGCAGCCCAAAGTGGCAAAGTGCACCCTTCCTGTATTGCTGCACTATGTTTTTTTTTTTGTATTCTGGTATCCATAGTTCTTTTTTCCATGATGAACAATTTACTGTTGGTATCAGAATGTAAAGAGAAAACCTGAACTGGATGATATACTTAACGCATGAACCAGGGGATTTTAAGAGTTCTGCATGTGATGCAATACGCAGGCTTTGCAGTGACCATGCACCCTACCTCCATTGTTCAGTGTGTCTTTGCCTTTGTATTGTGTGTTGGACTGTGTCGCCCTCAAATGTGCTCTGCCCTGTTACTTTGTACCTAGATTCATGCAATAGAAGTCCACATGTGTGCGTCTTTTCCGTAGATTGCAACACTGTGAGCGCATAGGAGTGGTCAGGGGCATACGAGTGCTCCTTTGATCTATTCCACACAGTGAAAGAAAGGGATGTATTTTAAAAACGCATATGCAGGAATAAAACGCTTGACTGGACATCACTCTCATGAATAAATATTTAACTGTACACCACGGGCCTGGTTAGAGATGGCTCTTTAAATTGCAATCCCGGCTTAAACAGCACATATGGATGTTTGTTTATCACAACTGAGAATTAGGAAGAGTAATAATCTTTGCACTGGGTGTTACATTTTGGCAAGTTAACCACACTGAAATTTAAGAAGAGGCAAGAGGCTGGTACTTAACCAGAACACATGATTCTAGAGTGCTGTGCACAAAACCGGCTTCTCACTTTCCAAAATTTGGAATAAGCCTTAATTATTTTATCTGGTAAATTCGCATACAAAGATGTCGGATTTTATTGGATGCGCCACCGGTAATCGTGCCCCAAGACAGGCCATTCTTTGTGAATTATGAGTCAGTTATGCATACCTGCATTAGAACAAAAAATAGCGACCTCTTCGAAAAGACCCCGTGAAGTAATGGGGGATTTTGTTAAAGCTATGTAGCATGGGAAGCACATTTCTGAGAGGAAAGGCAGCAGTTCAATCTGCAGATGGCATTTCGAAATATTGGGCAAAGGTAATTTGGGATTGCTACCAAATGAGAAACACACTGTACAGTGTAAACAAAATAAGGACCTCGAGAAAAGTGGATCGCAAATAAAGGCTTGACATGGTGATTGTGTGACCTTTAGGTGTCACCCAATTTATCATGTTTCCGTCTACGATGTAGCAGTGTTTTTGTAACAAGCTAGTTCTCCTGGGAGGCAGCTGGTCTGGCCACACGTGATAGTCATTTAAGAGTAATGCGTGTTCTGTATTTATATTTGTCATACAGAGAGCATACGTCAGAGAGGAAGGACCTGCACCACCTGCTACCTTGTGATTGATGATTGTTCAACTTTAGATTTAATTGACATATTTGTTTTATTTTCTAATGAGAATTTTAAAGTGGTATAACCAAAAGGAATCTATTTTCTCTGAGCACAACACTTCATAGCAGTGACTAGAGGCTTTGACATCCTTTAACTCTTCGCTTCCGGTATTTACATAAGTAATATATCCCTAGATCTCAAAATAAACATAGAACTTTATTTTCTTTTTCATCCCGATGCTCGACCTCGCAACAACGTGCCATCGGCTAAAGTAAATGTGCAAAATGTAGGCGTATACATGTAAATGAGAGCAAGCACATGTGGAGTCCTTTTCGTCATTAACATTGAAAACGGAAAAAAGGAATGTCTGTTACCACTGTACCATGAAAGCATATGTCTGGCAGAGGTATACGAAATAGATGTTTCTATTAGGCCAACGAACTACAGTTCAGGAGCAGTAGCAACACCATAGCATATTAAAGTAACGCACCGCGATAATGCATCAGTACTACAGAACAATAACAGAACACAATTGCCCCGATTTACAAGAATCTGGTGCATCAGTATTGATGTGCCAGATTTCTTGCGCTCCTCCAACACCACCTAACAACACCATGGGTGCCACGTATATACAATACGCCGCACCAAGGCCCATTTTAGGCCAATAGTGTCAACATTTTTGACGCTATTGTGCCGCTTTGCTTCACTGCTGTCAAAACTGTTGATGCTTTTGCAGCAAAGGGCAAGGAGGCTCATTGAATTCAATGGATGCATCCTTTTAATGCCAGCTTGAGCAGAAGTTAAAAATGACCCCAAAAATGGTGCAATGAAATCTTGCAGATTTTACTGGGCCATTTTTGCAGGCCTGCTAATGCGGGAATGCACCCCTTGAATACATTATGCGGGTCATTCCGACCCTGGCGGTCGGTGGCCGCCAGGGCCACCGACCACGGGAGCACCGCCAACAGGCTGGCGGTGCTCCTACGAGCATTCTGACCGCGGCGGTTTAGCCGCGGTCAGACGCGGAAAGCCAGCGGTCTCCCGCTGACTTTCCGCCGCTCGTAGGAATCCTCCATGGCTGCGGAGCGCGCTCCGCAGCCATGGAGGATTCCGACTCCCCCTCCCGCCATCCAGTTCCTGGCGGTTCTCCCGCTGGGAACCGGATGGCGGGAGGGGGAGTCGCGGGGCCCCTGGGGGCCCCTGCCGTGCCCATGCCTATGGCATGGGCACGGCAGGGGCCCCCGTAAGAGGGCCCCTAAAAGTATTTCAGTGTCTGCAAAGCAGACACTGAAATACGCGACGGGTGCAACTGCACCCGTCGCACCTTCCCACTCCGCCGGCTCTATTACGAGCCGGCGTCATCGTGGGAAGGGAGTTTTCCCCTGGGCTGGCGGGCGGTCTTGCGAAGACCGCCCGCCAGCCCAGGGGAAAACTCGGAATACCCTCCGCGGTCTTTCGACCGCGGAGCGGTATTTCGGAGGGGGGAAGTCTGGCGGGCGGCCTCCGCCGCCCGTCAGACTCAGAATTAGGGCCTATGTCTGGTGCAGGCATAATGTGGAGCATGTGGTCGCAAATTGGCACAATGCATTCATTGCGTCACTTTGTAAATGTGGTGCCACATTAGCATAAAATATTTACGCTAATAGCGCACAAATACAAAAAAACAAAAAACATAACAAATTCCTTAAATCCCCAACAAATCAATGCAATAACATTCCAAAGTAACAAAACAATAAAACAATATAGCAGAACAACATTGGGGCATACTTAAGGAAAGTGGCACTGCATCCAACGCAGTGCCATTTTTCTAGTGCCCCTTACCACCACCATGTGTGCGCTGTAATTAATATAAGGTGCACCATGGTTTAGGGTAGGGGCAATAGCATCAAAATTGATGCCCTATTGTTGTACTTTGCAAGACTAGCGCCAAATATGGTAGCGCTAGGCCTGCAAAGTACATAGAGGGAAATTTTAATAATTGGTGTGCCTTCTTTTATCACCTGATCAGAGCAGGTGGTAACAAATGCTGCTAAAAATGGCGCAAAGAAGTCTTTTAGATTCCATTGTGCCATTCTTTCGCCCTCCCCCAATGGGGGAACGTCCCTCCCTTTCATACATTATCCCTGGCACAGGCATACTGTGGTTCAAGGGGTTACAAAGTGGCACATTGCATGCATTGCACCACTTTGTAAATATGGCACAGCGATTTTGAAAGCCTAACGCTACATTCGCGTAAAATAATTAAATCTGGGCCCTTGCACTTTATTTTATGCTCTGCTATGTTTTATGCTGGGGTGCTTTGTTATTGTTGCACTCTTGGACTGCTGTAAAGGTGTACTTTGTATTATTGTGGTGTGATGAATGGGTAGTGTGTTGTATTGCTATATTTTATGTGTATTTGCAATATGTTCTTTCTTCTATTATAGTGCTGTATTATTTTGTGTTGTAACATTGTGCGGTATTTGACCTGAACTGTCTTGCTGTGTTTTGTGACGTGCTGCGTGCTTATGTTGCTGCCATTGTGGTGTTTTTTTTTGTTTTTGTGTTATTATTGTGCATTTTGTTATGGTGGTGGTGCTATCACGCCTTGCCCTTAGTAAGTAAACTTACAAGGGGACACGTATAGGTTAATTAATCTTTTGGATCACATAGGGTATCCTAGTCAAGTATAGCGAGTAAAAGACAGTATCAACAAATCAATCCAATCAACTTTATTATACCATGAACTAATCTAATCAGAAAAACCACCATGACTCATATGAAAGTTAGTTCTGTTTATTCCCTATTAGTCACAACTCTAATCATAAACCTTTATTCAACATTATCATGACTTCAAATTTATTTATTAGCAACATGAGCAATGAATTCTCATCACCTTATTAATATGCATTAAATTTTTTTATACAAGACAATAGCAATTCATGAAATTATCGAATGATTCAGCAATATAAGTCAGTCAGTCTGAGTCACCCTGAGTTACCCTTGTCAGCCTACCTATTTCCAGATTAGCATCAGCATGTGGGGCTTCATGCTAAAACAATTTAGTCAAAAATCATAAATTTGGAAAATCTAACTAACAAAGAAAACGTTAAATCAGCGCAGTTGGTACCTAGAAAGAAAAGCATCCATTAATCGTTCTTGTTATAGCTACCTATCCAAGATAGATCAGCAACGTCTCCAGGTCATCGGTCATCAATAAGACTCGAGCTCATAAGAAGCAAGCCCAAGTTGCAGCACTTCGGACAGCGTCTCCTGATGTCATCAACTTTCGCCTCTCCGTTCTCCGCCCTCCGTTCTGATTTTTCCCCTCATGTCATGACTTTTTATTAGGGTCTCTCAGTCCGTCCCACAATTTGCCCATTGGTCAACCTTATCAGGGGTTATGATTCTAACCTATTATTGTTGTTTACCACTTGTCTACGTTAATTTGAGAGTTCTTCTGTCGATGAGAACATCATCCGGTTCTTCAGGTAACAAAATTGTTGCTTCCAGCTCTTAGTCTGCAGCTCCATTGTTCAAGTCCTTGGAAAGTACATTTAGCCTACTCTACACATAATTGTATCAATTTGTTCTGATCGTCTCCTGTCCGCTGGTGAGTTTGCAGATTTTTCTTAGTACAGCTCATCGTTGAACTCTGTACAGTTCAAGGTTCTTCTCTCCCGTTCCAGTCTGAGGCTGCTCATCGCGTCTCCATGTTTAAGCAAGCAAGGCCCAGAGCCGACTAGGCCTCTGGCTAAGCTAAAAGCATATTGCATTACAAAACATAGATTATAATGTTAATTATGACATATTAATACAACTTTGAAATACTTTCACATTATTCAGTACTGTTAACACAGATGGTGACCACTCCCCGTGGGCACATTTTGCACACTACACGTGTATTTCACTCATTAATATAGTCCCTCTTATTAGTATGTATACCCGAATCATTAGCATATTCTCATATTAGCATATCTGCTGCAACAGTGGTGTGTTGTGTTTGTTTTTTTGCTATAGTGTTTTCAATTATTGCACTATGTTGTTTTAATTTATTATATTGTATTTGTGAATTACTGTAGTTGTTGTCTTGTACTATATGCTGCCTGCTTTGCTGTGTTGTATCCTGTTCTGTTTTTGATGTTCTGTTATTTTGCTTTGTTGTGTTTGCTATTACTTTGTGTAGTACATATACTGAATGTTGCACATGTTGCCAAGCTTCCAGTTGAAATCAGCACATTCAATTGAAGTATCAGTGACAATCATTTAGTGGTCGCCTAGCACTTCTCCACCCCTATGAAATGACATATTTCTGGAGCTCAGATAAATCTAGGATGCTGTTGGGCTTGGTGAATATAACCAGTCCGGTGGGTTCACCCTCAAAAAATTGTACAGAGCCACAAGCCCCTACAGCGTGTGAGTCTCATTGGGTGTTAACTTCAAGGGACCTTTGACCTTGAGATAAAGAGCATTTCCTTATTTGCCCATCCATAACACCACCTTTTCAGCGATTTAGAAACCAATTTACTTTTGGAGTGTTTGCTTTGTTTTTTGTGCAATAATGTAGTCCTGGCTCGGGGGCACTGAACTATGTCCCTTTATGCGCTGATCCGTCAAACACTATTACATGGGGCAATCAAGCATTGGATTAATTATGTTTTGATCCAACTAAACACCTCTAGAATGTCTGCCTTGTACCACCTGTTTTTTTTTAACCTCTCCTGCTTGTGAGTCTCACTCAGTGCAAACTCTGGAAAAATGTTTTTTGAGTGCTTACCCACAAGTGCCCATCTTTTTAACTAAAGCCTGCTTCTGTGTAGCTGGGGTAAGAGGCTCTGGTCTGGTTACCAATGAAGATGTGTGCGCATCTTTGTGCAACTGCATGCTGGCAGAGCACGTGGGACTGTTATTTGTGCACAGGTCTCCTGTCACAGAAGAAACATTTACTAAATTGATTTTTACCTCGGCAGGCTTTATATTTGAGTTGGGAATTAAAAAATAAATGTGTCATTTCTTTTATGACTACAACATGATTCTGAAGTGATTCAGTATACAGTACTTTACTGTATTCAATCTGTAGGTGAAAGCTGCACCAAAATAAAAAGTTCACTTTGGCTCCACCTAGAGAAAAGTTGAATATGTGCTTTTCTAGGTTTGCAAATGTCCCAAGTGCAAATATAATATTAATGTGTCTATATTTGCACTTCTTCCAATACTTTGGGTTTTAGTCATATTTCTCTGAGTCAGCCCCTAGTGAGATTCAGGTTTAGAATTACCCTTCTGGGCCCAGGTAATTACTCTGCTGGCCAGCAAGTAAATAAAAGCCTTTTCCATGCACTAGGCCCATTTGAAGGGGTTGTCGTCTGATCCTGGAAAGGATGGGGGAGGGGGAGAAATTTGTGGGGGCTGATTAATATACACATGCTAAGTCCCTGAGAAAGAATGAGAGACATCCACATCTGTGGCACTACTCACAAGATGGATTCTCCTTTGAGGTTTTTGAGGGAAGAGATCATCTTGACAGTTTGGAGAGAGCTTAAAGCTCTAAGAGAGCTGTGACCACTGACCACTTGGAGTCACCATATTGAAAAGCCTCATGATGCTCTGCAGAAGGGATGAGGAAGGAGTGGACTGATGATGTGTCATCTTTGAATTATTCAGAGATGCCGACTTTCTTGTACTTCCCATTCCCAATTAAAAACTCCTGCACAGGGGAGAGACTTTGAGAAAACTCTGGGACCTAGGGAAACTAGATCCTAAATAATTTGCTGTAGTTGGAAGAAGGATGTTTCTTGACTCCTACTAAAGAAATGAAACTCAAGGAATACTAACTTCTGCTGAAAAAGAGGACTCAGTGATTTCTGACACCCTTTGGTAACCAGGGGCTGGAATTTGTCCCCATGGGCAGTGACATGGGCCTCCTTACATTTTCTCTGGACACAGTAGAAAGCCGATGACTTACTGGGAAACCTGGGGGAGAGGGTTCCCCTAGAATGGCTGTGTTACACTTCTGACTGCAAATGCCCAAGGAAGAGCACCAAAGGCTGCTGCCTGGCACAGAGGTGACATGCAAGGGCCAGGAAGCTGTGGAACTTTGCAGACACAGGTATTTAGTGTGGCCTCTCTTGAAAGCTGCAGTGTGCTGCTGTGAGACCCTGAGCCAAGACAGCTGCTAGTGTCACAGGAAAATAGCCTACAATAAGTCTGAAATATATTTATTCTGTGCATTATTCTGAGCATTGCCTTACCCTATGGGCATTATTGATATTAGTGAATTTATACAATTAGTTTATGGTATTTCTAAACAAAAGTGTCTAATAAATATTACGTTCCACCGTTTTAAAAGATTACCCAATCCATAGAGAGAAAAAGGAGGCAAAGTAAAGACAAAACATATCTTTTCAAATTGTTAGAGGAAGAAAAGTTTTAAAATAGTGACTAAGCAGTTTCAGGATTCAAACTACTGTTGCCATAAGGGAATGAGGCTTTGCAAGAGTCTGAACATGCTATAGTGTTGCACAGAAATGCAATTTATCATGGCTATTTAAAATATCATCTGTAATCATAATAGTTCAAAAAACAAACAGGTCGTTTTAATGTTTTATTCAGACTAGTACCTAAAGGGGAAGAAGAGCTGGCCTTAGCTCCACCCCGCCCCACTGAAAATACATTCAAGAAAACCATAATCATTTAGAGGCCAGGAGGCCTGCAAACAATTCTCCTATTACCTGGAGTGCTCCACCAGGGCAAATTGGTGATACCGTATTAAAATTGCATAACTGGCCGAAGGTAGTGGTGTTTGTTTTCTCCAATTAAAGGACATTTGCCCAGCAGGATCCCCGAGTACTCTGACCTAGAAAACCTGTACCATGCTTTGTAGCGTATTAATTGACCTCCCCTTGCAGGCCAGCACCCCAGGGAATCAGCCAGCGAAGGGGCATACGTGTCAACCCATACTTCATTTACACCCCCTGGCGATGGCTGGGGCCCGAGAAGCATCTCCATATGAGGCTCAGAAGAAGTGCAGTCTGAGGTTGGGGACCACACAGGCCGCAGGTCTCTCATTGCAACCTTTTACTTGTCTCTGAAGGCAGAAGTCCAATAGAGCAGAAGAAAGGGAGAACAGCATTCACCAACTTTCCCACAAGCACCAAGAAAGGATTGTTGCCCGGTCAAAAGCCGGCCTGACCATGCTGGGTTGGGCTCTTGCACAGTCCCCTGAGAGACCACCCATGTGTCTGACAGTTAGTGGTAGGTAAACCATGTTTTAGAACTATATGTGCCCAGATGCACACACGTAAATAGAAAACATGTTAAGTGGCCCAAGGCTGGATCAAGTGGCTTGCCAAAGGCCTTCTGGGAAATTTGCCTCATAATGCCAGAAATTACGGGGCATATTTATACTCCGTTTGCGCCGAATTTGCGTCGTTTTTTTCGACGCAAATTCGGCGCAAAACTAACGCCATATTTATACTTTGGCGTTAGACACGTCTAGCGCCAAAGTATGAGGAATGAGCGTCATTTTTTTGCGTGAACGCCTTCCTTGCGTTAATGAGATGCAAGGTAGGCGTTCCCGTCTAAAAAAATGACTGCGACGCAAATGCGTCGTATTTATACTCCCGGGCAAAAATCACGCCCGGGAGTGGGCGGGGCAAAAAACCCCGCATTTGCGCCTCTTTTTAACGCGTGGGTCAGGGCAGGCGTTAAGGGACCTGTGGGCTCAAAATGAGCCCACAGCTGCCCTCCCATGCCCCCAAGGACCCCCCCTGCCACCCTTGCCCACCCCAGGAGGACACCCAAGGATGGAGGGACCCATCCCAGGGACATTCAGGTAAGTTCAGGTAAGTATATATATATATTTTTTTATATTTTTTTTTGGCATAGGGGGGCCTGATTTGTGCCCCCCTACATGCCACAATGCCCAATGACCATGCCCAGGGGACATAAGTCCCCTGGGCATGGCCATTGGGCAAGGGGGCATGACTCCTGTCTTTACTAAGACAGGAGTCATGTAAATGGCGTCTGGGCGTCGTTAAAAATGGCGCAAATCGGGTGGAGGCGATTTTTTTGCCTCAACCTGACTTGCCCCATTTTCAGACGCCCTAACGCCATTTCCCCCAACGCCGGCGCTGCCTAGTGTACGTGTTTTTTTTCCACGCACACCAGGCAGCGCCGGTCTGCTAGCGCCGGCTAACGCCATTCAATAAATACGGCGCCCACATGGCGCTTCAGAATGGCGTTATCCGGCGCTAATCTTTTTGGCGCAAAACTGCGATAGCGAAGTTTTGCGTCAAAAAGTATAAATATGGCCCTACATATCAAGGAAGGAAGTTCACCACTAGTGAATTCCCCTGTTTCTATCCCCTGTCACTGCATCAGAGGGTGCCATATTAACAAAGAGGGATAAAGCCACAAAAAGTGTTGTTTAAACCTCCTTGTAAATATGGCGCAGTCGTTAGCATCACCAGAGCGTCAAACAAGTGACCCTCCTGTGGCGATAGGGCTTTGTTAATCTGGCTCTGAGTTTCCTAGGTAGGTGAATTTATGACCCCAGGAGACTTTTCTCAGTTTGTAACCGCTCTGTGGGCTGTTATGTTTAGTCTGGTTTGTCCGTACCTTTGTGATAGGTGTTGAGACTTCTCTACAGTTGCTTTAAAGGTAGAAGAAAGACTCATATTCTGGATAATGTTGAACAATGCAAATTAGATCGGCAATAATAGCATTACTAGTGAATCATTGTGCATAATGGTGAATGTCACTGAACACTAATTCCACCCTGAAGTGTTTTAATATTGATTACACAGATTTTTAACCTCATAATTATTACTGTTGTGACACCTTGAAAAAAGTCAGTATGCCTGACATTTATTATTTGCACCCAGTTTGTTCTGGTAGACCAATGGAAGGGTATTGTGGTTTTAGTGTTCAGTCTTGCTGGTACATAGACCATTGGCGGTGCCTCCAGCAAAGGGGTCCAGTGTAGTTTTGGGGGGTTACCTGATTGTGGGAACTTTCTTTAGTGTGTGCTGCCTGTTAGGTGTGAGGCCCTTAAGAGATCGCAACATAAGCATTTTCACTTGCCAATCTTCTTTATATTTGTAAATGTGTGTGTAGTGTGTAGAGAAAAGTGTGTAATCAAGTACTTTTGTTTTATAGTAGAAAGACATTGACTGAACAGTAATTCATTAGGTGTTGCATGTTGTGCAGAGTCTCGAGTCAACAGCACCTTCCATGATTAAGCATTGGACTGCTCTTCCTCGCTAGCATGAGAATCAAGTGCTAAAATGGGGTTCTTGGTTCTCCAGCACAGGGCCCCAGAACACCAGTGTCAATACACCCCACTTGCTACAATAGAGACCCATTATCGCATAAAGCCCTCCAATCAGGATTCTAGACAATATTATACCGTCTTAGTTATATATTTGCATTGTAATTACTGTGATGTAACTGATACTTCAGTAGTTGTCCCTTTACTTATCCTAGGACAGAGAATAGAGCTGCTGCAATCCCTCACTTATCCCAATCACTATAGTATTTAAATTAGCCAATTACAAGAGCCCATGTACTTCTGATGTGGCTGGTAATGGAGGTTGTTTGTCCGTAGAGTATGAGATCAACATAAATTCTTCAGATCCTATTAATTTTACCAAGTGACCTGAAAAAATTCAAATTACTCTAAAAAATAATTTTACGTGATATTAGCATGTCGAATCCCACTTTCTCACCACAATAAAGTCGACCTTGCTGGGCCCAAACACGACAAATGTTCACAAATATAAAAACATCACTCTCGAGAAAGTCTAACGTTAGAAAACTACAGGAATACCACTAACAGCGCAAGTAACAGATTCCTTTCACAATTAAGTAGCTCAGTCATCTTCATGCACCTGATGCTCTGCACAGATGGCATGATGCTGTATAACATGGAGGTATACAGCAAACATACCTGGTGTAGAGGCATTCCGACAGTAGGAGATGATCCAATTCCTCTCAGCCCAACCTGAGAAAAATCTCTGTGTGAAAATGTCTGTTCACTGCAAAGCTACTTTTAATTCTATGTCGCAGAGATAAAAAGGGGCATATTTATGGAGCAAAAATGGTAAAGATATGTCATATCATTTTAGCTGTTTCAAGGGGCATCAGTCATATCTCATAGAAGCAAAGATGTGACTGTACATGAACATGACCCTGGGGCTAAATCACTTGGCACCTCCTACCTAGGTAAACTGAAACTTGCATGCTCCAAATGCATTGCAAAGAAGCAATTCTGAATCATTTAATCATAGATGTTGCCTCTAATATCCTAATGTCCAGAAGAGGAGTCTCCAGTCAGTATCTCAACCTTCTGGAAGCTCACCATCAGCCAGAAAGTAGATCACAACCCACTTCAGTATGTTAATGACAGGTCCTTATGCTTAGCTACACTCAGCTTCACATCCTTGCAGTGGTAGCCAGCCTAATCAAAGCCATGGGCCTACGTTTACTCACACAGTGTGACTGGAAGGGGCGGGGCCTACAGCATGACAGCCCTGATGTGGCAAAGACCCACAAAGTCAAACTGTGGCGCAGATTTATCATTATTTGACACAGCTCAATGCAATAGGACAACTTGCAGCGCTGCGTCAAATGGAGAGAGCAGGAATGCACCATATTTACCAACATATGGCGCATTCCTGCTCTCCATCTGCGTTCATGCACTGTGTGCTGTCTAGCAACAACGCAGGCACCCTTGAGCCATGGTACAAGGATTCCTGCATTGTAGGCAGGATTGTTATTTTTGCAGGAAGAGACACTTTCCCACACAAAAACAACTCTTGGACTCGAATGCAGCACACTTAAAAAGAGGAAATAACGAGGAGAAATACATATATTTCTCCTCAATGTGCCTCTATCAGAAGGCCTAGCATTTTGAGACATTCCCAAGTTTAATTGTTTTGGTAATTCTGGGAATGGACTGAATTACATGTGTGGATCCGTGGGAACAAGCATTCTCCACCCATGTAATGCCTTCCTGGTGCAAAGTAATGCAGGCCAGCAACTTTCACTGCCTTGCATTACTCAAAATTTACTAAGCAACACAGGGCTATGCAAGGAGACCTTGTGTGGCTTGGTAAATTTGACTTAAAGTTTGTATTTCACTTGTGTTACCCAAGTTGATACAAGGGCAACTCAATCCTATGAGAAATCTGGGCTTGTGTGTTTAAACAAGATGCCGGGAAAGAAGAATTTCAGTTGTAGAGTGAGTTGTTTGAGTGCAACACTTCTGAAGCAGATGTGAAATAGTGGGAGAATGATGCAGAAACAGTCTAGGAGTACAGGAGAGCAGTGGCTGGAGCAGAGATGTGTAAGGGCCTCACTGCTTATTCGGTAGGTGGGAGGGATTTTCATGTGTGTGTTTAAGTGTGTTTGTGGATGTATGTGTGTGTGCCTAGTGTGAGAGCCTTCTTTGGCAAACATTGCCTTTCCTTGGTAGCCACGGTGCTGCCGATGGAAGAATTCCAAAAGCAGTCCGTGCCCTCCGGAAGGAGTCCCAGAGGAAAAAACCCAAAAGGGAAAAACCTCTAAGCAGGAACTCCCTGGAACAAAAAAGAAGCAAAAAGGTAAGTCTTCCTACAGGAAAAATTATTACTGAAAGAAGCTGGAACAGGCGAGAAAAAATATAACTGGCAAAAAAGTAGTAGGAGCGAAGATCATCACCAAAGGAAGTGTTGCAGAGTAAAGAGAACAAGAATCGGTCACCTTATATACCCAATAACAGGAATTGACCGACAGGAAGTAGAAAGTCACTATATTGGATGGGGAACGAAACATAGAAACATATAGAGAAAAGACACCATGTTGAGAAAGGTTCCTAAAGCATGCAGGGAAAAAGAAGGCCCTGATGGGAAGAAGAAAGAACATGACAACTGGAGAAGTACATAAATACAGGAGGAAAGGAAGAAAAAGAAAAGAAGGACGGAAAAAAGGATAGGCTCACCAGGTAAGAGAGGGGTGTGGGGGAAGTTGCCCAAGGAAATAGTTAGGGTGCGCCTGTCGCGGTTCTCAACGGTCTTACCCTCGCAGCGGAGAGGCGTAGGGGAACGGTCCTTGTTCCGACGGGTTCTGCTCTGGCCGAGGTAGGGGCGACCCCTTCCGGTAGCCACGGTGCTGTTTGGTATGAGCGAACCACTACAGTCCGTGCCCTCCAGAAGGAGTCCCAGAGGAAAAACCCCAGTAGGGTAAAAAACCTCCACAGGAACTCCCTGAAACGAAAGGAGGACACCAGGGTATTAGGACCGCAGTTCAGGAAGGCAGGAAAACAAAGCAAATCAGGAACAGACAGGATTCGCAGAAGGATATCAAATAGGAGCGTGACTATCACCAAGGAGTGTTGCAACGCAATGAACAGGCAGTTGGAATCCCCTTAAATACCCCTGGACAGCTTGGATTGGGGAAAAGAAAACAGTAATGAATTAGGTATGTGTGTTAGACAATGCATGCTGGGTAGAGAGGAAGTGGTAAGCATGCTGGGAAGAGAAAAAAGGCAAGTATAAAGAACCCCCAGTGTAAGGGTTCGGTTTGTCCTAGGAACATCGGTAAGTGGTGGTGGGCAGGTGAATACATGCAAGAGAAATAAATGTTAAGCGCATAATGCGCTGTGTGCGGCCATGCCTGAAACCCCCTCGGGGTTTCAGGCTCTGCCGCGTCTGCCTTTAAGGCAGAACTTGAAAAAGGGGGAGCGGCGAGCGCCGTGACCCCCAGACCGGCTCCCTGGAGCCTTTATGGCCCTCGCCGGAGCCACGGCGACCCCCGCGACCTGGGTGTCTGCCTCGGCGTCTGCCTCGGCGTCTACCGCGGCCCGGGCGTCGGCCGCAGCAAAATTAACGTGCCGCGCCACGGCAACCTGAGCCCGCGGCCGCAGCGAGCGCTGCGGTGTAACAGTATGCCCCCTCCCCGAGGCCCCGGGTTTGTGAGGGAAGAGCCGAAAAAAGCGGCGGATTAAAAGAGGAGCATGGACTGAAGAGGCATCCTCCCAGGAACACTCACTCAAAGGGTACCCCTTCCAATGAATAAGGTATTGGAGGCGCCCATGGAAAAATCGAGAGTCACAGACCTCCTGCACTTCGTATTCAGGCACATTGTCAACCAACAAAGGAGGGGGACAGGGCAACTGCCTATGAAAGAGATCAGGACGGTAAGGTTTCAGTTGCGAGACATGGAATACTGGGTGGATCTTCCATGTCCGAGGTAGGCGAAGACGCATGGACACTGGGTTGATCTTCTTGAGAATGAGAAAGGGACCATAAAAGCGGGGCTTGAATTTGTTTTGGGTGAGTCGGAGAGGTAGGAATCTAGAGGAGAGCCAGACCTTATCATGGACTTGATATAGAGGAGCCGCACAGCGTCTCCTATCTGCTATTGTCTTCATGCGGGACTTGGTGGACACAAGGTTAGAATGGATAATTCGCTGTATACCCCGTAGCTGTCGAACGAAAGAGGAGATGGCGGGAAGGTTGGAGTTGTCTCTCAGGGGAGTTGGGAAGGCCCTGGGATGGAAACCATAGGAGCCATAGAAAGGAGAGACTTTAGAGGCACTGTGTAGAGAGTTATTATAGGAGAATTCGGCAAGCGGTAAGTAGGGAGCCCAATTACTTTGTGTAGCGTTACAGAAGCTACGTAAGTACTGCTCGAGACCCTGATTGAGTCGTTCTGTTTGTCCATTGGTTTGAGGGTGGAACCCGGATGACAAGGCCACCTGGATCCCCAAGATCTTGCAGAATTGGTTCCAGAAACGGGAGATATATTGGGGACCTCTGTCTGATATAATAACTTGGGGTAGCCCATGTAGCCTGAAAATTTCTTGAGTAAAGACCTGACTTAACTCCTTTGCCGTGGGTAACTTTCTCAAGGCCGTGAAGTGGGCCATCTTGGTGAAGGAGTCCACAGTTACCATTATGACGTGGTTTCCCATTGAGGAAGGTAAGGCGCACATAAAATCGGTGGATATGGTAAGCCATGGGCCTGGGGGAACAGGTAATGGGCGGAGTAAGCCCACAGGTCTGGTTCGGGGTGTCTTGGCTTGAGCACATGTAGGACAGGATAACACATATGCCTCAGTGTCAGCCTTGAGAGTTGGCCACCAGAAAGAGCGAAGCAAAAGATCTTGAGTCGCTTTCACTCCTCGATGACCCGCAATAGGAGAATCATGGCACATGTGTAAGGCTTCGATTTGCACTGTTTTAGTGGGTAAAAACAGGGCCTTATCATGATAATAGTAGTCATGATCTATGTGCAGCTGTGGACGTAACCTCTTTAGTTCTGTTTCGTGTAGACGGGCATATTCAGACTTAACTTGATCTAAAAAGGTCTGTGCTACCCCTATGATTTTATTGTTGTCGAATAAGTTTTGAACCGCGGAATCACCGCACCCAGGATAACGTCGGGACAGGGCATCCGCCAGGATGTTCTGAGAACCAGGGATGTAGGTGATATAGAAATCATACTGGCTGAAGAAGAAGGCCCATCGAGCTTGCCGGCTATTTTGGCACTGGAAATTTCTTAAACACTGTAGATTTCTATGATCGGTCCGGGCTTCGAAGGGCTCCTTTGATCCCATCAAAAAGTGTCTCCATTCAGTGCACGCGACCTTTAAGGCGAGTAATTCGCGTTCTAGCACGGAATAGTTTCGCTCAGAATCAGATAGAATGTGGGATAGATAGAATACAGGGTGTTCTAGGTCATCATCGTCTTGTCTTTGTAACAAGGCAGCCCCAATGGCTCTTTCTGAGGCGTCTGTGACAACAATGAATTGTTTGCTAGTGTCTGGGTGTCGAAGAATAGGGGCTTGACTAAAGGCTTTCTTTAAGTCCTGAAAAGCTGACACAGCGCCTGGTGTCCAACAAAAACCTTTCTTTAGGTGTTCCTTTTTGAGGGTTTGAGTAATGAAGCTGGTTCTCTGGGCAAAGTCTGCTATGAACTGCCGGTAGAAGTTGGCTAGTCCCAGAAAACATTGAGTCTCCTTGATGGAAGAAGGAGATGGCCAGTTCAATATAGCCTGTACTTTGTCTGAGTCCATGGCAATTCCGGTTTGGTCTATACAGTATCCCAAATATTTCACTTCTATCTGATCAAATTCGCATTTTTCAGGCTTACAGAACAAATGATGTTGTCGGAGTCTTTCTAAGACTTGGCGGACGTGTTTGGAATGTTCCTCTGGATGAACCGAATAAATTAGGATATCGTCAAGATACACTACCACTGTTTGTTGCAAAAGATCAGAAAAGATAGAATCCATGAATCTTTGAAAGATGGACGGGGCATTAGTGAGTCCGAAGGGCATTACTCTATATTCGTAGTGACCAAAAGGTGTTCTAAAGGCGGTCTTCCACTCATCACCTTCTCTGACTCTTAGCAGATGATAGGCTCCTCGGAGATCCAGCTTAGTGAACCTCTTGGCTCCTCTGACTGCTTCTAAGATGTCTTTGATGAGGGGTAGCGGATACCGGTCTTTGATAGTGATCCTGTTTAACCCTCTGAAGTCGATACAGGGACGTAGGTCTTTGGTTTTCTTTGGTACAAAGAAAAGAGGAGCCCCGGCGGGTGAAGAGGAGGGAGTTATTAACCCACTTTGTAGATTCTCATCTAGGTACTCCTTCAGAATTTGTTTCTCTGGTTCGGTGAGGGAGTACATCCGCCCAAAAGGAACTACAGTGTCTGGCTCTAAAGAAATGGCACAGTCGTATTCTCTGTGGGGTGGCAATTCAGGTCTTTCTGGCTTCTGGAATACATCGATATAGTCCTGATACTGTCTGGGAACTCCCTGTAGAACATTAATGGATCCTCCCACCTGGGCAGGTGCTGTTGAGAGACTTTTTGGGGACCAATAATCCCCGGCCGGATAGCAATGGTGTTGACAAAAATGGGAGGATAACGAAATGGTTTTTGTTTCCCAGTTGATGTAAGGATTGTGCCGTGTAAGCCATGGAATTCCCAGGATCATGACATGGTGTGGTGATGAGATTAAGTCAAACGAGAGAATTTCCTGATGTTTACCGAACTGTAAACAGAAAGTAGGGGTGGTGTATTGTACCGGTCCAGAGGCCAAGAGTGACCCATCAACAGTATGTACCTGTTCTGGTATTTCTTTGGGTATTTGTGTTATTTGTTGTTCTTTGGCCCAGGTTTCATCTAAATATAGGCCACTGGCTCCGCAATCCAATAAAGCCAAAGTTCTTGCTTCGCGGCCATCAGTTAAATGGAGGATAACTGGTAAGAGAAAAAGAGCAGTTCCTTCCTCCCTGGAAGAGCAAATAGAAGGTATATCACGATATCCCGTCCTCACCCTTCTTACTGGGGACGGGAGTTGGCGTTTCCCAAGGGCTTGGTTGGACGAATGGGGCAGGCGCGAATTAGGTGACCAGCTGCACCACAATATAGGCAAAGCCCCTTCCTTCGTCTATGTTCCCTTTCGCTGGCGGATAGAGGTCCGCGAGCTGTGTCAATCTGCATGGGCTCTTCCTCGGTATTCCCTTTGGATTCAGGGCGGGCTTCCTCGGAACGATGGGCGAAGGGACGAGATGGTACTGAGTGAAAAGGCAAACGACTCTTCTTTTTCTCCATTCGTCGTTCATTTAACCGATACTCTATAGTTAGTGCTTGGTCCATCAACCCTTTGAGGTTTTCTATCCTGGCAGAATGTACTAGTTCATCTTTGATGTCCTCTCTTAGACCTCTACGGAAGAGTGTCACCAAGGTACGTTCCACCCAGGTTGTTTCTGCAGCTAATTGTCTGAAACGGGTGATGTATTGTAATACATCCTGACTCCCTTGTTGGACTTCGCAAAGAGCCTCTTCTGCTGACGCCTCGAGTCCAGGGCGTTCAAACATCTGTTTAAAAGTAGTGATAAAGGTGGAATAATTAGATAGACAGGGATCGTTTCTGGTTACTAGAGGTGTGGCCCAGGCCAAGGCTGGTCCTGATAAGGCACTAATCAAATACCCCACCTTGGTCTTATCTTGTACAAATTGCGAGGGGCGAAAGGCAAAGTACACCGTTAAGGCATCCAGGAATTCTTTTAATGTGGTGGGATCCCCGGAAAATCGAGGTGTAGAGGCGGCTACTGCAGGGACATCTGTGGTCCTGGAGGCAAAGGTTTGTCGATAAACAGTATTCTCAGTACGTAATTGCTGGAGTTCTTGAGCCTGTTGTTGTATCGTCGCCAGCAGGTCCTGGTTAGTAGGTTCCGTGTTTACCACTGGGTTATCCATAGTTCCGGACTGCAACAGGAATTGTGGGCGTTGCAATCTGTCGCGGTTCTCAACGGTCTTACCCTCGCAGCGGAGAGGCGTAGGGGAACGGTCCTTGTTCCGACGGGTTCTGCTCTGGCCAAGGTAGGGGCGACCCCTTCCGGTAGCCACGGTGCTGTTTGGTATGAGCGAACCACTACAGTCCGTGCCCTCCAGAAGGAGTCCCAGAGGAAAAACCCCAGTAGGGTAAAAAACCTCCACAGGAAC
Source organism: Pleurodeles waltl (assembly GCF_031143425.1). Taxonomy (NCBI): domain Eukaryota; kingdom Metazoa; phylum Chordata; class Amphibia; order Caudata; family Salamandridae; genus Pleurodeles; species Pleurodeles waltl. The sequence goes on from NC_090449.1 coordinate 982,827,887, forward strand.
TCCCTGAAACGAAAGGAGGACACCAGGGTATTAGGACCGCAGTTCAGGAAGGCAGGAAAACAAAGCAAATCAGGAACAGACAGGATTCGCAGAAGGATATCAAATAGGAGCGTGACTATCACCAAGGAGTGTTGCAACGCAATGAACAGGCAGTTGGAATCCCCTTAAATACCCCTGGACAGGAAACAGGAAACAGGAAGTAGAACACCGCCATCTTGGATTGGGGAAAAGAAAACAGTAATGAATTAGGTATGTGTGTTAGACAATGCATGCTGGGTAGAGAGGAAGTGGTAAGCATGCTGGGAAGAGAAAAAAGGCAAGTATAAAGAACCCCCAGTGTAAGGGTTCGGTTTGTCCTAGGAACATCGGTAAGTGGTGGTGGGCAGGTGAATACATGCAAGAGAAATAAATGTTAAGCGCATAATGCGCTGTGTGCGGCCATGCCTGAAACCCCCTCGGGGTTTCAGGCTCTGCCGCGTCTGCCTTTAAGGCAGAACTTGAAAAAGGGGGAGCGGCGAGCGCCGTGACCCCCAGACCGGCTCCCTGGAGCCTTTATGGCCCTCGCCGGAGCCGCGGCGACCCCCGCGACCTGGGTGTCTGCCTCGGCGTCTACCGCGGCCCGGGCGTCGGCCGCAGCAAAATTAACGTGCCGCGCCGCGGCAACCTGAGCCCGCGGCCGCAGCGAGCGCTGCGGTGTAACAGCGCAACGCCCAAAACTCAGCGAGGCCCGATACCCAATTTGGGGCCTCGTGCTAGAAAATAGAGTACAGCAGGGGTGCAGCACGCCCGGCCGCCATGGATCGCAGCCGCGCCCTGAGCCGAATGCTCGGCTCGCGCCGCGGTCCGCTTAGGTCCGCCGCGGTTCGACACAGGCACAATGGTGGACATTCTTAGCAGAATAACATTTACCTCTTACATAATGATGATATACCTTCCCTGAATCCATCATAATGATGACAGAAGTGTTGACCATGATTGGCATACAGGTGAACAATCCTGGCATAATGATATCCATATTGCACATATTGTGGGCATTCCTGGCATTATGATGTCTAGAACAGGCCAAATGGTGACCACCACTGTCATATCGATGATTGTCTTTTGCCTAATTGTGGCATACCAAGTCATACTAAGGCAATCTTTGCTAAGTTGAGTGCATCCTTGACACTATTATGTTTGATCCTATCACACTACTACCCCTAGCTTAATGCTAGCCATAGTTTGCCTATTGAGGGCATATTTATAATTATGGTGTCCATTCTTGACATAATAGGGGCTCTAACATTATGGTGAATATCTTTGGCATATTGCAGACCTTCTTGGAATTGTGTCAGCCATCAATGCCAGCAGGCCCCTTCAGCTCCCAACACTTACAGCTAAGTGCTATATAGCGCCTGCAGTATAGTGCCTCTGTCTACTGGTTCTTCTGCTCCGTTCGTGGCTTGTGGTTTCAGTCCCCCCTGCCTCCACTGCGCTCATCCAGCTCTGTTCTGGCCCCCCCATCCTGCTGTTTTATTCTCACTCTGCTCCCCCTCCTACCACCGCACCCTTCCTGCTCCAGGACCTACTTACTGGTGGTTGCTGCACGACCACATTGAGCAGGTCCCTACAGCTCTCCTGGCACTTACTACTAAGCGCTGTATAGCACCTGCAGTATGCTGCCTACTGCTGCCTCTCCCTCCTGGTTTCTGCCTCCTGACTGTTCTTCCCCCTTCCTTGCTTGTGGTTTCAGACCCCCCCTCCTCCCCTTCACTCTTCCTGCTCTTTTCGCCCCAGCTCAGGCCCCCTGCGTCCCATCGTTTTTCCCACTCTGCTCCCCCTCCTGCCCCCTGCACCCCTCCCACTCCAGGACCTACTTAATGGCAGTCGATGCATGACCCCATTGAGCAGGCCAATCCAGCTCCCCTGGCACTCACTGCTAAGCACTATATAGTGTCTGCAGTATAGTGTCTACTGCTGCCTTTGCCTCCTGGTTTCTGCCCCCATACTCTTCTGCCCCCTTCCAACTTGTGGTTTCAGACCCCTCCGCCTCCCCTCCGCTCTTCCTGCTCTTTTGTGCCCCAAGCTCAGGCCCTTGGTGTACCGCTATTTTTTCCTGCTCTGCTCCCCCTCCTGCCCTGTGCCCCTCCCACTCCAGGACCTACTTATTGGTGGTCGCTGCATGACTGCACAGAAGGCGTGCCAATGGTGAACCAAAGGTAAGCCCGTCTGCTCCCGTCCGCATGTGGAGCGCCCCCAGTACTAGGGCCCCTGGTCCTCCCACCATATGCAGATAAGCTGCAGATGAGTTCCTGGTCCTCAACACTGGATGCCAAGACTCCAGCTGCTGAACTGCCTCCCCAGGCTCTGCCCAAGGGTCCTTTCGCCTGCTGCCACTGCCACTTCTCCTTCCTCACAGGACCACCCACCCACACAGGACCCAACACCTCTGCCTCCACGAGGACCACCACAATCCTGGTGCCATTACACTGCATCCTGCACAACACCCGCTTCCTCAGCAAACACACACCAGAAATCTGGAACACCATTACCACTCTCACCTCAGACATCTCCTTCATTACTGAAACATGGCTCAACCCCACCTCCAACCCCGACAAAACCCAACAGATAAAAGATGATACACCAGGACCACCCCAACAAGCTGTGAAATGTAACTGACAGCCAATTGATGCAGGCACTCAGCACCACACCACCTGACACATCAACCAACCTTGACCAGGCTGTCCACAACTTCTCATCCTGGATCAGCAAATGCGCAGACAAAGTTGCCCCTCTGAAAGTGAAAAAAAGCCAACAGAATGTCAAGACAGGCCAGCTGGTACACCCTACAGCTCAGCACTCACGAACCACACCAAGGAATTATTCAAGATCATCAAGGAATTCTACACCACGACTGCTACAGAAAACAGCATACACCCCTCCCAACAACTCTGCAACTCACTATCTGACTACTTTCACAACACAATTGCCAATATCTACATTAACTTTAATCCTCAGCCCACTTTGCCTAGACCCAACAACCTCATCCAACCTGTGAACCCCAGCCCAGCCTTAACCACCCGGTCTCCATTTGACATCTAAACCACTGCTACCATCATGTCCCTTATCCACTCTGGGGCACCCACCGACCCCTGCCCCCACCATCTTTTCAAGCTAGGATTCAACATAATCAGCACTGAACTCAAAACCTCCTCAATGCTTCCATCTCCACAGCATTCGTCCCAGACAGATGGAAGCATGCAGAAATCAGACCCCTCCTAAAGAAGCCCTCAGCCTACCGCAGTGACCTCAAGAACTACCGGACAATTTCCCTGCTCACATACTCAGCCAAAGTACTTGAGAAGGCCATCAACCAACAGCTCACCAAATACCTTGAACAGAACCTCCTACTCGACGACAATCAGGTTTACAGGTCAACCATAGCACCGGGACTGCCCTCATCACTGCAACAGATGGCATCAGAACCCTCCTCCATCAAGGACAAACAGTGGCTCTGATTCTCCTCATCCTGTTAGCAGCATTCGATACCGTCGTCCACCACATCTTCATCAACAGACTCCACAACATTGTCATTCAGCAACATGCCCTCAAGTGGATCACCTCTTTCTTCGCAAGACGCAACCAGAGAGTTTGCATACCTCCATTTGCCTCTGCTCCCAAGAACATCATATGTGGGGTGCTCCAAGGATCATCTCTCCGCCCCACGCTGTTCAACATCTGCATGACCTCCATCACGAAAATCTTCAGAGCCCATGGACTCAACATCATCTCCTACGCCGATGACAACCAGCTCATCCTCTCACTCACCAAAGACCCCTGTAAGGCCAAAACCAATTTCCGCAACGCCATGATCGATGTAGCCGACTGGATGAGAGACAGCTGCCTCAAATTGAACTCCGACAAAACCGAAGTACTGATCTTTCAAAAGAGCACCTTCGCTTGGGACCACAGCTGGTGGCTGAAAGAACTTGGACCCACTCCCACACCGACTGCCCTTTCTCGCAACCTTGGCATAATCTTGGACAGCCAACTGGCCATGAAACATCAAGTGAACGCAGCCTCCTCCTCCGCAATATCTTCAGATGGATCCCACTAAACACCAGAAAGATCGTCTCATAAGCCCTCGTCACCAGCCGCCTCAACTACAGCAACGTGCTTTACATCAACATCCCCTTCGAGCTCTTCAGAAGACTCCTGACAATACAGAAATTAACAGCCAGACTCATCCTTGATCTTCCCAAGCGTACCCACATCACTCCTCACCTCAGGAAACTACAATGGCTCCCTGTCCAGAAAAGATGTCAGTTCAAGACACTTACACCTGCTTACAAAGCCCTCCACAAACTGGGACTGCCCTACATCAACCACCGGCTGAACTTCCATCTTCCTTTGAGACACCTGCGCGCTTCCTCACTCACCCTCGCACAAGTCTCTCGCATCCATCGCACCTGCAGTGGGGCCGCACTTTCTCCTTCATCACCGCCAAAGCCTGGAATTAACTCTCCCTCCACTTCTGAACGGCACCCTCCCTGGCAGTCTTCAGAAAGCATCTCAAGACCTGGCTTTTCGAAGCAGACACAGCACCCTCAATGCCCAGGTTACCCTTAGGGTGATAGTATTACACTTTACAAATGACTGATTGATTGATTGATTGAATGGCAAGAAATTGTAAACCATTGCAATGTGAGTTACAATCTGAAGCAGTTGTATTTATGAGAATGTCCTGAAACTAGGAAGCTGATGTTTGGGAAATACACATGTGGTAACTCAAGTGTATTTTCTAAAAATCAGAATGTCTATTTGAAGGTAACAGTTTTAGGCAAGGAACCCCTGTATGTTTTTTTCAGAAAATAGTTATCTTCTAATTGGGGGAATTCATATTGATATTGTTATTCTCCTAGTGCCAGTGGAAGGTTTGCATTACCCTTGTAGAAGTATCTCATATTGATAGAACTTTCTTATGTCCTGCCATACAGGGTTGGTGACTATTACAGTCTAGCACTGGGAGTTCTACTAATGTGATCTTGTCTAATTCTGTCTCTATTGTAACATAGCAAATATTGATAGTAGCTCAATTTCATTCATGAAAATTAACTCTTCCTGTAGAAAAGGGTGAAATCTCCTGGCCCAGAGCAACTAACTGAAATTATAGATCATGATAAGGACATCTGTAGTTCAGTAAATATTTAATTTTTAGTCATTGGGGGTGTAGTGTTGTTATTGGTGGATGACCCCAGGTAGACAATAGGGAAGAACTGGACCTGACAATAGGAATTTCAAGTTGAGAGACCTGGGCTGGGATGGAGAGAATTATGAGCTCTTTACATTTAAAATAGGACTTATTTTAAGTAAATCCATGAACCAGGAATGGTATGTGATCAACCTAGATAACAAAATCACTCCTTTTCAAATGAGACACCAAGGTGCAGCACACATCAGTAATAGCAAACCAAATCACAGAATTGTGAAATAAAATGAAAGCATAAACCATGAAAGAAGTACAAAAATGTTGTCACCAAAAACCTATAAAAAGAAGATTGTGTATCATGTTTAGAAAAAAAACAATATTAAAATATGGAGTTACAGTAGTTAAAAGGGTTGGAATAAAGGTTAGCATATGGAAAGGCTAGGCTAAAATATTAGAGTAAAGGGCAGGTTTTTATTAAAGCTTAGGGTCGCAATTTTGGAAAGAGTTACTTTTGGTTTTAGGGTATAGCTGTGAGTTATGATTAGGATGAGGGATAAGTTTAAACATAGTAATAGAATTATAATGAGAGTGTGGGTTATGGGACGTTTGGGAGCACATAATACCAGAATAGCTACCAGTAAAGGTTGCTGGCTTCCATAACATGTGCACGGAAACGCAATGATAAACTTAGAAACCAAAAGAAAATCCACATGTTAAAAAGAAAGAGACATGGACTTCTAAGATAAAAAAATAAATATCTATCAAATGCCATAAGAAAGTGGGTCACCGTGAAAAATGAGTTGGCTGTATGTGTTGATAGTAGAGATATCTGCTGATAATCTTATGTACCATTTTTATAAACTATATGGAGAGGTTGGGACAAGGAACATTTTAATGATTGTGAATAAAGTCTAGAAAAGTCGACAAGCTATTGGAGTTGTGTGAATAACTTAGCACTCAAAGGATTAAATGTATTAGTTTCCCCAAACTTATTTAGTATTTCTGCTAAGCTAACTCAGCCACACTGACAGACAATTTTAAACTGTTTAAATACCTATATATTCAATGTCCAGAGAATTTTTGGATGCACATTTTTGGGGAAATATGCCCTTTCTGCAAGGTATTCCTGAATTATTTTGGCCTCTTTGCTGAACTTTATTTTTGCTGGCTATAGAATTTATGCACGTTACCCCTACTAACTAGTGTAAACTGCTTGTGCTGCTCCTTTCAACATGATGAAATTGGCATACATATGATTGGAATACTTAACTAACCGATAAGTTGTTAGTAAATGGTACCCACAGATTACCCATGTCGTGTAAGTTAAATTTCACAGGTGGGATGCAGAACTCATTGAGCCGCCCATTGCAGTGACAGCACAAACATGGCTGCAAACCAGCTAACAGTAGCCTGCTGTACTGGTTTAAACTCTGAATTTGACCTGTCAAAAAGACTACTTTTGGCAGACCTAAAACTATCTTTTAAAATATGCATAAGTAACCCCTTAATAAGCCTTACTGCCCATTAGGTCAAGGTGCTTGATATTCAAACACTGGGCATGTTAAGTTTAATGTTAAACATGGTCTTACAGTGACTAACACCTCAAAGCTATTTTCACAGTAGCAGGGATGGCTGTTACATATGAAAGCGTAGGGATACAATAATAAGTTTCATAACTATTATCTTTGCCTAAGAATCAGTTACAGAACTATTTCAAGGACTCTTTTTAATAGTTAAACAACATTCAATTAAACAGTGAAGTCAAATTCTATCTGACTGTTATTGAAATGTAAAGTTTAGAAATACTACTTTTTCTGTCTGCACAAAGCTTCTAAGGCCTTCCAGTGCCTTCCAACTGTCAACTGGCAGCAGATGACTTCCCTGTGGTGAGATGTGGACAACTCCCAAGAGCAAACAATAGGCTGACCCGAAGGGGCAGAGATAACCCATCTGAACATCACAGAATATGCAGGGAAGTCTAGGGGGATCCTCTTTGACATTAAAGTTTTAAGTTCTCCATAAATGTCACATCCTGCCTGGCAGGTGTTCTGAGGTTTTCCATATGACATTTGAGGTGCAATTGAAAGAGGCCTCTCATGTTAGAGGCAAATGTTACCTGACTCTTGGGCAGGACCCTTATTTTGTCAAGCCAGCCAGACAGGTCCCAATCATAGTTGTACTCTCTTTAACATTACAGCATCACAGCCTGTTTGGCAAGTCTGCTGGGTTTACATATAACATTTGTGGTGCACTTCAAAGAAGAGAAACTGAATGCCAAAACACTTTGTACATATCCACTGCCTGGTTGGGGAAAAGCTCAGCTTCGTACTTACCAGATTTCTGTCTCTGAGTTTGCTGGGGATACACGGAGTGCCTAAAACTGGATTTTACTATTATATATGGGAGGACAGTCGGGTTATTATAGTATACTCCTCACACACACCATGTCGTAGTTGCACTCTTGCTCTAGGCAAGACTGATAGTTTGAGGATGACAGTACTTATGTTTGTAGGTGACTATGCCTATCCTACAACAAGTCGCAACTCTAATCCCAACCCTTCCGGCTATTTAGCAGCACCTCACCAAAACCCACACAGTTAAGGGTGATTTGTGGCAGCCTTTACGCATGGACTCAGAAGTATGACCTCTCAGGGAATGTCGTGGTTGAACAGAGATTACCCCTTTCTCACAGATACATCATGTCTCAATCAAACACAGGCAATGACGAAGATGCAGTAAGGTTTCAATAGTTTTTATTTAACACAACTACAATCTGCGATAAGTTGTATGGGATGCAATGATTAGGATAATGAACAGTGCAAGAAACAGAATGGTAAAGACAAGAGTCATTATTATGAAGACCCCCACCATCTTGCAATAATATAAGGAGACATGAGGCGTGTAATATGTCCTAATACCCTATCATGATAGGCCTACCCTTCTACCTAAAGGAGAGCTTGATATGTTAAACCTAATCTGCTAATGCCAAGTCCCTGGAAGGAGCCCCCAACCCTGGTTACCTTGAATGAGGTCTCCAGCTCAGACTTCGGAAGAACACGAAGTCCAGGTCAGCATCAAGGCGACGTGCAGCATCGATAGCAGCGATGGTATCTGCTCGGAATCCCTCTGCTTATCTGTCTCATGTGTGATGTATTTATACAGATCTAGTTGGAACCCTGATGTAGGTTGTTCCCAAAAAATAGATAATGCCGCATGCTTGGGATGGTAATTTCTAATGTGAGCGCCTACAGTTTGTTTGTCTTTGATGCTTGATTTGACGCCTTAGCGAGGTGACACTGATAACATAAGTCTAAACAAAAGGAGCCTAACTATAAACAAGGCAGCCATCTTGGAAGAATCAATTAAATAAATGGTCTAAGACAGAGCGGGCTAAGTAGGTTAAAAGTCACTAGATGATGGGGGCACGAGTTTGAAAGCCAAAGGCTAAGCTAACTCCTGTTATCCCATTAAAACAAACTAGGATTCACCACACCTTCCCCATTGCCGTAACAAGCATGACGCCATTACCGGACGCCAACGAAGGTGAAGGAATCCAAAAAGCTAAAAAAGCCGCTCTAACCTAAAAGCAAAGCATAAAAACAATTTAAAAACAACATAGTTAAAAATTCAAATTGATAGTTTAAAAGCATACTAAGAGACTTAGGGGGTCATTACAACCCTGGCGGACGGTGTTAAAACAGCAGTAAGACCGCCAACAGGCCGGCGGAAAAAGTTTTGGAATTACGACTGTGGCAGAAACCGCCAACAAAGACAACCACTTTAACAAGCCGACTGCCACGGCGGTACAAACAAACAGTTCGACGGTCACCGCCAACAGACAGGCGGAGGACAATGTACCGCCCACACTATTATGACAGGCCAATCCACCACCTTTTCCGGGGCGGATTCACCGCGGATAAAAACACGGCGGAAAGAGGAATTTCGAAGGGAAAACGCTCACCTCTACACACTCCACGAGGAAGGAGGACACCATGGACCCGGAACTCCAAATCCTACCTGCGATAGTCTTCCTGCTCCTGTACCAGGAGCACCAACGCCGGCGGCGAAGACCACGGTGAGTACAGCACCTACGACACAGGGGAGGGGGGAGGCAAAAAACAGGGACACACACACGCAGCACGCAACACCCCCACCCACTACAACACACACAATAATACATATCTAAACATTATAGTTACACCCCCTAAACCCCCCCGGAAGAATGCAAAGACAAAAGGAAATGAGTGTAACCATTGTAATATATCAAAATGCAGTACGCAAAAATATACATATATACACTATTAACAAAATATACACCAAGAATAGTAGTCCAGGTATTGCACCATTCATAGTCCGTGGACCACTGGGCCCAAAATGCATGGGCGAGGCCCACACACGATACCAGATCAAAACAGAGAGAACACTGCAGGGGCATCAGATAGAAATACAACAGACACCTCAGGGGGAAGGGAAGGGGGGCACCTCAGCCGGATGAGTGCACGACGCCAGATCAACGAGGGGGCTCAATGCCCATTGATGTATCCTGGGGAGTGCAAAGCCACAGTCTCTCAAGTCTCTACAGTGTGTGAGTTGCCCACTGTTCTATTCTGGGGAGTGTAAAGCCACAGTCTCTCAAGTCTCTACAGTGGGTGGTTTCCCACTGTTCCATTCTGGGGAGTGCAAAGCCACAGTCTCTCAAGTCTCTACAGTGGGTGGTTTGCCCACTGTTCCATTCTGGGGAGTGCAAAGCCACAGTCTCTAAAGTCTCACAAGTGGGTGGGTTGCCCACTGTTCCATTCTGGGGAGTGCAAAGCCACAGTCTCTCAAGTCTCTACAGTGGGTGGGTTGCCCACTGTTCCATTCTGGGGAGTGCAAAGCCACAGTCTCTCAAGTGTCTACAGTGGGTGGTTTTCCCACTGTTCCATTCTGGGGAGTGCAAAGCCACAGTCTCTCAAGTCTCTACAGTGGGTGGGTTGCCCACTATTCCATTCTGGGGAGTGCAAAGCCACAGTCTCTCAAGTCTCTACAGTGGGTGGGTTGCCCACTGTTCCATCCTGGGGAGTGCAAAGCCACAGTCTCTCAAGTGGATAACAGTCCCCACTGGTTCTGGAGGAGGACTGGTTCCCAGAGTGCTTCATCCTGTTAAGGACAGACGGAGTGGATGCATGTCTCCACTGGTTCTGGAGGGGGACTGTTGCCCAGAGTGCTTCATCCTGTTAAGGACAGACGGAGTGGATGCATGTCTCCACTGGTTCTGGAGGGGGACTGGTGCCCAGAGTGCATCATCCTGTTAAGGACAGACAGAGTGGGTGCATGTCTCCACTGGTTCTGGAGGGGGACTGGTGCCCAGAGTGCATCACTCACCCCGTGACGGTCCCTGTTGTGTCAGTGCCCCTGCCGCTCATGGGCTAGCGGTGCTTGAGTTGGCGGTGCTTGCCCTGTTCAGCGGTACTTGCCCTGTTCAGCGGTGCTGTAGTTGGTGGTGCTTGCCCTGTTCAGCGGTGCTGTAGTTGGCGGTGCTGTAGTTGGCGGTGCTTGCCCTGTTCAGCGGTGCTTGCCCTGTTCAGCGGTGCTGTAGTTGGCGGTGCTTGCCCTGTTCAGCGGTGCTTGCCCTGTTCAGCGCTGCTGTAGTTGGCGGTGCTTGCCCTGTTCAGCGGTGCTTGAGTTGGCGGTCCTTCATTGCCCAGCTGGGCTGGGGCTGGCGGTCCTTCATTGGTCAGTTGGGCTCTGGCTGGCGGGGCCCTCCTGGGCAGCTGGGCTGTGGCTGGCGGGGCCCTCCTGGGCAGCTGGGCTGTGGCTGACGGGGCCCTCCTGGGCAGCGAGGATGGGGCTGGCAGTGGCCTCCTTAGCAGCGAGGATGGGGCTGGCGGTGGCCTCCTGGGCAGCGAGGATGGGGCTGGCAGTGGCCTCCTGGGCACTGGGCAGCGAGGATGGGGCTGGCGGTGGCCTCCTGGGCAGCGAGGATGGGGCAGGCGGTGGCCTCCTGGGCAGCGAGGATGGGGCAGGCGGTGGCCTCCTGGGCAGCGAGGATGGGGCAGGCTGTGGCCTCCTGAGCAGCGGGGATGATGGCGGTCTTCTCCACCGTGCTGCTCCTCCCAGACTTGATGGCTTTCTTGTGGGCCTTCCCCACCTTGAGAGGAGTCACAGCTGAGTCCACACTCCCACTGGGACGCCTGGGAGCGGCTTGGGTGGCTGGAGTCTTCCCCCTCTCCTGCCGGGCACTGGCCAACTTCTGGTGCTTCACAGGGGGGGGGGGGTTGGCTGTGCTGTGGCTCCGTGACAAACTGGCTGTCCTGGTGGCTGGTGCACTCCACATACCTGTGACAACAGGCACCACTGGTCCGGAGATGTTGTGGCTGAGGTGCTAGTTCGGGACCTATGAGTTGGACGGGGGGGGAAAGAGGTCAAGGCTGGCCAGGACATTTTTTTGGGACACACTGGGACGGGTAGCTGGAGGGGGTTTGGGAGTGGAGGAAGAGGTGGTGGTTGTAGGAGGTGTACGTTTTGTGGCTTTGGGTGCAGGTGCATGCGCTGGAGGCTGTTGTGAGGTGGATGGCTGTTGGGTGGGTGTGTGCCTGCGTTTGTGTATCTTGGGAGGGGCTGTCACAGACACACTGGGAGAGGACACAGGGGACGTGTGTATGGTAGTGGGGGTGGTGACTACACGTGAGCGGGGTGTGCTGGTGGGTGTGCTGGTGGGGGACGTAGTGGCTGTAGAGGTAGTGCATGCAGGTGTGAGTGTAGACGAGACTGGGAGGGAGGAGGGAGACGACGAGGAGGGGGACACAGTGGAGGCAGTGGATGTTGGTGTGTCTGTATGTGTGTGATGCTTGCGTGAGTGCCTGTGGGATGTGTGGTGCTTATGTTTGCCTGAGCTTCCCTTGTGTGGTGAGGTGTGTGCATGCTGGTCTGATGGTGTGCTTGGGATAGGCTGAGGTAGAGGGGATTGGGCCTGGGTGGAGGAAGTTGGAGGGGGGAGGCTAGACACAGGGACAATGGCTACCATCAGTGCTGAGGCCAGAGTTTGAAAGGCTCGGTGAAGGGCCGCCTGACCAGAATGAATGCCCTCCAGGAATGCATTAGTTTGTTGCAACTGCCTTTCTACACCCTGGATGGCATTCAAAATTGTAGACTGCCCAACAGTGAGTGACCTGAGGAGGTCAATGGCCTCCTCACTGAGGGCAGCAGGGGTGACTGGGGCAGGAGCTGAGGTGCCTGGGGCAAAGGTGATGCCCACCTTCCTGGGTGAGCGGGCACGGGGCGAAAGCTGAGGGCCTGCTGGGAGGGTGGTGCTGGTAGGGGGGGGTGGCGGCTGTACCTGTAGATGCAGGGGGCACAAATGTTGCCACCACCACAAGGGAGCTCCCATCAGAGAACGCGTCCATGTCGTTGGTTTCAGATCCTGTACCCGCCGTGGTGCTCCTCTTGCACTCCATCCCACTGGTGTATTCTGAGTCCGTAGAGTGGCCCTCCATGGCCATGTGGGATGCAGCTCCCTCGTGCTCCGGTGCCACTGCTCCTCCGCCTGATGATGCTAATGCACGCAAGAACAGGGAGACCACAAAAAAGGGTGGGGGAAACAGAAGAAAGACATGTTGAGTGCATGAATTACCGCTACCGTTGGCGGACAAGACAGACACAGAAGCCCCCTGCACTACGTTGCGCTCTTGGGCTCTACAGTGCAATTCCTGGGAAATGGCCTACAAGGCTATGGACGACATCTGCACACATAGATGACACAGGTGCATGAATAGCTGTACTTGGTACTCTACAGAGGTGGGGTGGGGGGGTCACAGGGCCATGCCTTACAGAGGGGCCTAGCCTACGAAACTCGCCCTGGCCTAGGGAAACCCTACAGCCCTCCTCCCCCACCCAGACACCTATACTGCGTGCAAAGTCAGCATGAATGAGAGTGTACTCACCCCCTTGTGTCTGCTGTGATACCCTCAAGCGCCCATCCAACTCCGGGTAGGCCACCAACAGGATCTGGAACATCAGGGGGGGCATGGTTTGACGGGCACCCCTCCCACGTTGGTAGGCCATCCCCAGCTGAGCCTCCGCCATCTTCTTGCTCCAGCGGCGAATGTCCTCCCATCTTTTCCGGAAGTGGGTGCTCTGTCTGTGGTGGACCACCAGGGTCCGGACGTCCTTGGCGATGGCATGCCAAATATCCTTCTTCTGGTGGGCACTGACCTATATGAAATGTGCAGGGGAAGAAGAGAAGTCATTACCAACTGCGCCGTCAAAGTGAGTGGACCCCATCCCTACCCTTGCCATGTGGCACATGCACCCACCATCTTTCATGCATGCAGAACTCTGCCTCCTTCCTTCTTACAACCAGCCCTCTCCACACAGGCATAGCCCATACAACATGCTCCCTGTGTACTTACCTGTTGTTCTGGAGGACCGTAGAGTAGCGTATACTGGGGGAGGACCCCATCGACGAGCTTCTCCAACTCCTCCGATGTGAAGGCAGGGGCCCTTTCCCCAGACGCACAAGCCATTGTCTCTTCCAGACCGAGGTCACAGCAGCACTTGCAGTGTAGGTCCTCTCCTGTCGAAGATCAGGTATCGTGTGTGATTGTACAGATAGAAAATGAGAGTCACGTCCGCGGCAGTGCGTACCATCACCGCCGGCGTACATTGTCATTGGCTCCTGTGACCCATAGAGTCCAATGTTAACCAATGCAGCATTGCGCCGAGGTCTTCGGCCGCCTACCGCGACGGTGTACAACACCAGCGCACTTACCTCACATCCCATTGTCCCACTTTAGAGGTCAGGCAGCCACCATTTCAGGGGCCCACATGGCCTAATTTCCAACTGCGTCACACATACCTAGGCCTAGTCTCAAAACACATACAGGCCACATTTTGTGTATGATTGGTGTTCTTTGTAGACTATGGGTACATACCTCTGAGTTGTTTGACTCTGTGCTCGCTGTTGTCCTTCATAGGCACCGTCCGCTGGGACATGTGAGGAGATGGCGGAATCCTCCGGTGTACCGACCGCTGGTGGACCTGTCGACAATGGAGGAGCGACATTTGATCATCACCTACAGGTTTGACCGTGCCACAATCCAGGAACTGTGTACCCAGTTGGAGCCAGACCTGATGTCAGCAGTCCGCCATCCCACAGGAATCCCCCCTCAAGTGCAGGTGCTATCAGTGCTCCATTTCCTTGCAAGTGGGTCTTTTCAAACAACTGTGGCCATGGCATCAGGGTTGTCCCAGCCTATGTTTTCCAACGTATTGTCCAGAGTGTTGTCTTCCCTTCTGAAACACATGCGGAGCTACATCGTTTTCCCTCAGGTGGAGGATTTGCCAACAGTGAAAGGTGATTTCTATGCCCTTGGACATATCCCCAACATCATAGGTGCCATTGATGGGACCCATGTGGCTTTGGTCCCCCCCACAGGAGTGAACAGGTGTACAGAAACCAGAAGAGTTATCACTCGATGAATGTACAGATGGTATGTTTGGCAGACCAGTACATCTCCCATGTGAATGCCATGTTCCCTGGCTCAGTGCATGACGCCTACATCCTGCAGAATAGCAGCATCCCTTATGTGATGGGTCAACTCCAGAGGCACTGTGTGTGGCTATTAGGTGACTCTGGTTACCCCAACCTGTCATGGCTACTGACCCCAGTGAGGAATCCCAGGACAAGGGCAGAGGAACGCTACAATGAGGCCCATGGGCGAACTAGGAGGGTGATCGAGTGGACCGTCGGCCTCCTGAAGGCCAGGTTCAGGTGTCTGCATATGACAGGTGGATCCCTATTCTACTCACCAAAGAAGGTGTGCCAGATCATCGTGGCATGCTGTATGCTTCACAACTTGGCTTTGCGACGACAGGTGCCTTTTCTGCAGGAGGATGGTCCAGATGGCGGTGTTGTGGCAGCTGTGGAGCCTGAGGACAGTGATGAGGATGAAGCAGAGGAAGAAGACATGCAGAACAGGGACTCAGTTATCCAGCAATATTTCCAGTGAAACACAGGTGAGAATGCATTCCTGCCTACTACGTGTACTTTTGCACTTCTACCTCTATCCTGTCTGTTGTTTTCACCCAGTGTATGGTCACTGAGTTGTCACTTTCCCTTACGGTTTCACAGGTGTGGGTCCCACTGTGTCTTATCGGCTTAGGTTCCTCATGGACTAGACCTGTGTGACATAGGTATGTTGACATTACTATTTAAAGAACAATTTGTCACTGTAATTGCAAATACACTATTTCGAAATCACAGACAGACTCCAGATCTTTTGATGCTTTAAGTGTACTTATTTAAATATAAATTATTGGAGGGGGAAGTTAAATGGTGAGTGGTGATGGCGGAGGAGTGTCCATGGCAGAGTCCAGTCTATTAGTCTCACAGGTGCATTGCTCATATGGGCATAGGAAGAGGAGCTGGGGCAGTTTCAATATGGACAGGGTGATAAAGTGGGACAGTGGGATGACTATCAGGGTGGTCTCATTTCTTGGCGGGGGTCTTGGCATTGTTGTCTGTCTTGTACCTGGATCTCAGGGACCGTTTGCGGGGGGTTTCTCCCTCTGCAGGGGGTGGGGTGCTGGTGTGGTGGTCCTGTGGCGGTGCCTCCTGTCCACTAGCGCCGGCGGAGATGTGGGCAGTTCATCATCCATGCTAGTCCCAGGGGCCCCTTGTAGTGCCATAGTGTCCCTCCTGGTGTTGAGTACTTCCTTCAGCACCCCTACGATGGTGCCCAGGGTGGAGCTGAGGGTTCTGAGTTCCTCCCTGAAGCCCAAATACTGTTCCTCCTGCAGGCGCTGGGTCTCCTGAAACTTGGCCAGTACCGTTGCCATTGTCTCCTGGGAGTGGTGGTAGGCTCCCATGATGGAGGAGAGGGCCTCATGGAGAGTGGGGTCCCTTGGCCTGTCCGCCCCCTGTCGCACAGCAGCCCTCCCAGTTCCCCTGTGTTCCTGGGCCTCCGTCCCCTGGACCGTGTGCCCACTGCCACTGCCCCCAGGTCCCTGTTGTTGTTGGGGTGGTGGGTTATCCTGGGTTCCCTGTAGTGGTGGACACACAGCTGATTGACGTGTCCTGGGGACGGAGGTATGGGCCCGCTGGGTGGGTGCTGTGCTGGTGTTTCCAGAGGGGGGAAGGTCTGTGGTGGCCTGTGCCTGTGTGAGGGGAACCGACTGTCCGGAGGCCCCCGATGGGCCAAGTTGGTCATCTAGATCCAGTTGGACAGAGGTGCTGTCATCACTGTGGGCCTCTTCTGTGGGTCGAGTGGACATGTCTTGACGCTCCTGTCTGGTGACGTTGGGTAGTGGTCCTGCGGGGGTGGAAAGGCATGATTAATGCATCTGTGTGTGTCATGGTGTGCAATGGGTGGGTGACCGTGTATCCCAGTGCTGCCATTCCTGTGTGTGAGCTTGTGTGATGATGGTTTAGGGGGGTGTATGGGTATGTGTATTGGGCATGCTTCAGTGATGGGTGTCCATGCTTTGTTGTTGCATGCAGGGCTTGGTGTTGAGATGTGTGGTTTGTGATGTTGGGACATTTGTGAGGAGTTGGAGTGATAGGGGTGAGAGCGAGGGTGGGGGTATGTGATGGCATGCAGGTAGAGTGGGGGATGTCATAGTTAAGATTTGACTTACCAGAGTCCATTCCTCCACCGACTCCTGTGAGGCCCTCAGGATGCAGAATCGCCAAGACCTGCTCCTCCCATGTTGTTAGTTGTGGGTGAGGAGGTGGGGGTCCGCCGCCAGTCCGCTGAACCACCTGGTGGTGTCTTGAGACCACAGAACGCACCTTCCCCCGTAGGTCGTTCCACCTTTTCCTGATGTCCTCCCGATTTCTTGGGTGTTGTCCCACTGCGTTGACCCTGTCGACTATTCTTCGCCATAGCTCCATCTTCCTTGCAATGGAGGTGTGCTGCACCTGGGATCCAAATAGCTGTGGCTCTACCCGGATAATTTCCTCCACCATGACCCTGAGCTCCTCCTCCGAGAACCTGGGGTGTCTTTGCCGTGCCATGGCGTGGTGTAGGTGAAGTGTGGGATGGTGTGTGTGGTGATAAGTGTGGTGATATGTAGTGGTGTGTTGTGGTAGGTGCGTGGAAGTTGTGTGGGTGAGGGATGTTGTGTGCATGTGGATGCTAGTTTGTTGATGGTGGTGTCTCTCTCTGGCCTTCTCTCGGTAATTGTGGTCGTAGGGGTTTGTGGGTGATGTGGGTGTGTGTTTTATATTGTATTGGGTGTGTGGGAGTGGTGTGTGTATGTGTATCAGGTGTGTGTATTTTGAATTGTCCAATGTGGCTGTGTTTTGTAAGAGTGTGTGTATTTTGAGTGTGTACCGCCAATGGAATACCGCGGTTGAAAGACCGCCGCGTGGATTTGTGTATCGTGATAGTGTGGGCGTATTTCTGTTGGCATGATGGTGGAGGTTTTGTTTTCACCGGTTTATCACTGACCTTTGGTGTGGCAGACTTGTGTGGGTGTCTGAATTTTGTCGGGTTCCGGCCTTTGGGTCATAATGACCGTGGCGGAATTCCGCGGCCGCGGCAGTTTGTTGGCAGTCTTTTGCACGGCGGTTAAGAGGCTTTTACCGCCAATGTTGTAATGAGGGCCTTAATGTTGGCCATGACAAGCACAGCAGGCCAAAGCAAATGACAATAATTTTTAGTCTGATACAAAAAGCCATCATTATTTCGTGGAACCATAGTCATGATCTTGAAGAGTAGCTCTGAAGTCACTGACCAAAAAGTCATCAAAAAATGAGGCCAAATTGTCAGATGTAAGATCGATCACATGGGCGGATGGATTCACGAAGCAGAAGTGCGCTGAAGTCTCTTGTGCAGGTCCACCTGCATTAGTGCCAACCTCCGTAGAATGCAGAGCCAACTCAGTCAACAGAGTGTTCATAGGTGGCCTCGTGGATCAGCCTTAGTCTCATGAGGCACGACGTGTATTAACCCTCATTGGGACATCAGCAGTTCTTGGTCCACAGGAGGCACTGGTGTGACGGCAAGACACACTGTTGGCAAATGGTCGAAGAAGCACCATACGCAATGAAAGACAGGCTGCACGCACCAGAGGAGTGGTTGGAATGACAATGACCAATTCCACTCTATTTCCTCCAGCAAGGAAACATCGAAGATCTGACCCATGCATTCACGGCACAGTTGTGCTGGTGGCAGCTGCTCCATTGCTCCGTGTAGCTGTAAAGAAACAACCACTGCGAATCAGAAGAAATAGCAGTAGTATTCCTCCAATTAATGCCAAAATTACAGGAAATCCACCAAAACACTTGAAAAGAGTGAATGGACGGCTGACGGGATGACTCCGTAGATAGTCTGGAAGACTGACACAAATCCAGACCCGACAGCCTTAAAGAAATGAACAATCCCAGTAGTACTGGAGGCATTGAAAATCCTAGATACCAGCTCACCAAAGTGCTTGGGGAAGTTGATATTTAATAGGGATCATATCTCGGCTGAAGATCTCGCAATCTGTAGAGCCTACGTCTCTCTAGTGGATGTCAACACAACCTGTTTCTGGAACAGTAGCGCCTTTGGTCTGCTCAGCTTGTCATAATTTGCATTAACAGCATCAATGTGAGGCCATATTTCTGATACCTTTATCTCTCATGTGGGGGGGGAATAAAACATGTCCACAACACGTAACGACCTTAGAGACCGAAATCGCATAGGCAATTCCTGGTCGCATACCGCAACAGCTTTGGTCTCTCAGCACCACCTAACGTCCATTTGAAAGTACATAAAATGGTGGTCGAATCAAAGGCACGGGAGTGCCTTTCAGAAAACAGGCCAAGTTTGCGACCCCCGCATTACAGTAGCCATGAAGAGACACCTGTTTACAGATCATTGAATGACTAACAGTAGTCTCAAATTGGGTTCCGCTAAGGAAGACCTCTGTTTTGCCGTTCAGACATCTGTATTCAAAGGGCAGCTCCCACTCTTCCTTAATATAGCTATCGCCCAGTCGCTCGTGCCTGCCCATGGCAAGATGTTTCAAGCATTTAAAAAAACGAAAAGTGGAAATGGGCAGATTAATGACGCCATGTAGGAGCCAAACTGTTGAAGGACTTTCCGTGACAGTGAAAGGCAACTTATCTAACTTCTCTATATGTAGCATGGTGAAACTCGCTTCCCTTTTAGCCATTGTCCTCTGTTCCTTGGCAGATTAAAAGCAGTGAATAATTCACTACCGTTAATGTATCTCTATGGAATACGGCAATTTTTCAATGTTTGTAAGGTCCAAACAAGCTGCATGATGGAACACAACTGACTTTGTCCATGATATAAACGGGACATGTCCGTCTGAACGATATCTATCGTAGACAACACTATATTTGTCAATGAATAAATTCTGTTGGACAGTGTTCATGCCGTTATCGACAACTGCCAAAGCCTTCTCCAAGTTTTCCTTATCTAATTGCCTTAATCGTGAAGCAGCTTCTATTTGAGAAAGTTTCCATATCTCATTATACATAGCATAGATTAATCTTTTAGAGCGCTGTTTCCTAGGACCTAACAAGAAGTCCTGTAAGTCTATACCTTCGGATAGTGTGTTAAGGTGTTCTTTGGCAGTGGCTAACGTGTTAGACTGTACCCATTGTTGGCAAAGCTTACCCACACCATTTGTAGTAACTATCCCCATGTGTTGTCCTGAGAGAAAGCGAGGATCTGGCCGGCTAATCTTGAACCCCTTAGAGAAATTCAAAAACCGTGCCTGACAAGTGTTAGTGTCTACTGACTAGATTAACCACCCGCCAGGACTGGAAAGTAAAGAATTGTGGGTACCAGCCTGAACCTTTGCATCTAGCTCTTCTTCAGTGTTATTCAGGAAGAATTTCCAATCATTAAATTTTTCCTGTGTCGGAATACTGGGCGTGTTCATTTCCTTTATTTTTGCTAACCCAAGGCAGGACGTCTGTTGAATTGTATCATTTAAAATGATCATTTGTACAGGAATCAGACATGCTCTGAAAAAAGCTTCCCTACTCTGTATCTGGCAATCTTGTGTTCCCCATACACTTTTTAGATCAATAGTGTTCTTCCAGTGATCGTAACCTTCGATAGCAAGACGGGAAACAACGGAAGCTGAATAAATCAGTCTTGTGTCTGTCAGCAAAGTTTTCTGAATTTTGGAAGGAGGTAACTTGAAATAATATGATTCTGAATGTTTTGTATCATGCCCAGAAAAATAAGTAAATTTTGCTAAATAACTTTTCGGACTCCCCATTGGTGGAGTCGAACAATGTTCCCACTGTGTGTAATTAAGTACTGGTCTATGTCTAGTTTCACGGTGCAGGTAGTAATGTCCCCAATTATTGTAGCAGAACATTTGTAACCTGTAATTCATTGTATTTACATATACATCATCACTTTCAAGCACTGAGTAGTCCTTCATTTCAGTTAACATGGAATCAACTGTCTCGACATCCCAGTCATCAGATACAACGCTGGGTGTAATAACATCTGTCATAGATATTCTGAATACATATGGTATTTGAATAACCTCAGAAGGCCCGTATATTTCAAATGGAACTTTGTCCCATACAATCCCATCAGAAATGGGTACAGCTGAAATATTCACTGGGAAAAACTCTCTGCGTACCCTGTGTGAGGAACGATATGGAGTTAAGACTTCATCCACAGGCGCTACAGAGGCGCGTTCAGGAATGTAATTACCATCTATAAGCAAGAAGAAAACAGTCACAAAACCAATCCATAGAAATAAGGCAGAAAATGTCAAGCAGAACCATAAATAGTTCCATGGGTATAGTAAATAATTTGTTTTAAGCCATTGATATAATTCACATGTCTTTCAAATATTTTCAATCACTGGAGTGGATGAGTCTGCAAAAAAGTCATCAATATTGATAAAATAACCAGAGGCAGTCTCTGCAAATACTGGAGCAAGTGCAGTACTTGTAGATGGGTCCACTTCACGTGGAGACTCATAGTAGATGATGCCATCAGTCTGTGTTGTATTGGTGTATAATACGGCCAAATCTTGGACAGGTGTTGTTGTTTACGTTGTAACGGGGACCAGCAAGAGTTACTTTTCTGCCCTCCCCATGGTCGAGGAAGAATTTGCAGCATTGTTGGACATTGTTCTGTAGTCCACAGTAATGTTGTTCACTCCATTCTGAAGAGGTATGTCCTGTTGGGTAGTGAGAGGGGATCGGGACCTACCCAAGTGACCTCTGGGTCTACTGTGCAGGATCGGCCACGTGATGAAGTTTGACGTTGTCAATTGAAACGGATCTGTTTCCTTGGGAACAAGGCAACAGTGGCAAGATAACAGTTCTGGTACCTTGTATTCCTATGACTGAGACCGGTGCTCTGTAGGATGGACCGAAATCCTTCTTCACAGCAATCTTTTCATGAACGAGATCCCCAACTTTAGGAATCCAGCCAGTGGGAGTTGTTGGTATATCCCTTATTCCTAAGGTGGCAGCACTGGTGGATGATTTATCATCACGAAATTGCTGACGCTCCTGTAAAACAGTGAGACATTCATTTATGTAAAAAGGTGTTTCTGCTGCCACCATACCAGAACCATCAAGATCTGGGACATACATAGGTATCCCAAAGAGAACCTCATAGGGTATGCGTCCCCCCAAGGACCATCTTGGCAGACTATTCAGTTCTCTCTAGACCCCATTTAGGTGATGTAGCCAGCTGCGGCCAGAACCTAATACCCTAGCTGTTAAGGACTGCTTTAGATCACAGTTCCGCCTCTCCATGACCAAGTTTCCCTCTGGATGGTATGGTGAGGAGTAATGGAGTTCAACACCCATCATTCCCATGGCGTCCCTGAATGCCTTAAAGGCAAATGCAGGGCCCTGGTCCAAATGGAATGCTGCAACCGCATATGTACCGATAAAGATCAGCAAGTCTTTTATAACAGTTCGAGCGTGAGCCGACCACTGCAGCCATACCCACAGGAATCTAGAACAAGAATCTACAGCGACTAAGATATATTTGTATGCACCATCAGGTTGAAGTGGACCGCAATGGCCAGGTACACACATTGTAGTGGCCTGCTGGACACTACGAGGGATGTCGGTGGTGGGCGTTTGATATTGGAGCCCTTTATTTGCTGGCAAATATCACAACAGAGGACATATTGTTTTGTCTGTTTGCATAGACCAGGCCACCAGAAGCGTTTCTGTAAGAGTGTTTTTGTGGCCGAAATACAAGCATGAGCAGAAGCGACACCCTCATGCGCTGCTTTCACTAGATCTAATCTCTGGTCTTTGTTGGGGATCATCCAATCTCCAACCCCAGGAATTGTTGCGTAGGCAACATTCTGTGCACTGATGTGGTAGGAATAGTTTGTAGGGTTCCCTTTCGGGAGAGACTTGTCATCAGCCGAAGCATTCACGGCAGTCAAAATTTCATTATCCAATCTCATATGGGAACGAGTCACTACAGCCCCAAAAGCCGTAGCTACTGCAGATTTGACTGCTTCGTCAGCCAAAGTATTACCGGTAACGTGTACTCCTACACGTTGGTGACCCAATGTATGTCTACATGGACACACGGTAGCTTATCCTTAAGATCAGCCACCCTCCCCGACAATGTCTTATGTTTTATGGTGTTCCCTTTAGAATCTCTAAACCCGTTTAGCTTCCAATGATTAAGATAATCATTGTAGAACTGCACACAGTAGTATGAGTCAGAGATTATTAAGGTCAGTTTTCCTGTTTCTGTTTTTTCGAGTGCTAAAATAATGGCTTTAAGTTCAGCCAACTGAGCTGTGTAGTCCCCTAGAGTCTGCGTGTAGGTGTTCTGAGGGTGAAAGACTCCATCCTTCATCACTCCACTCACGGCTGCGCAAGCGGCTGAGTATTGATGTTTGGTACCTACTGCTGGTTGGGCAGAACCATCAGTATAGATGACAGTATGCTAGCTTTCTAAGGGCAAAAGATCTACAGGAGCAGGGCACTCCTGTTCGTACTGGAGAAATTCTTGTGTCTGGAGTTTCAGATTAAAGATGTAGTCAACATCTGTGGCAGTCAGGGACGTTGCCCACTGAATCCAATTGGAACGCTCGCTTTGGTGACGGCCTCTAAGGCTGACACCGGGGTAACAACAATAATGTGTTTCCCTTGGGCAAGTGGCCTCTTCTTTATGACAGCTATCTAAACTGCAGTTAGAATTTTTTCTGTGGGTGCAAAATGTTGTTCTGCATTTGAATATAAATGTGATTTATATGCTATGGGCACCGTGTCATCCTCATTGAAGGTGACATAAGTAAACCCAATAGCACCAGCAATTATCCTGATGACCAAATTTGTTTTATTGTCACATGTGTGCAAGTGTTTAGCTTCCAGCATGTCCTGTTGTAACCTAAGGATGCTTGTGTGTTCAACTGTCCAGTGCCTGCTAGAAAAATCTGGACGTATTAAGTCGTATAATGGTTTGATACCTAGTACATAGTCAGGAATGTAAGTTCTGCCAAAATTAAATAAACCAAGTAAAGACTGTAGTTTCTTTAAAGTGTTTGGTGGGTGCAGTTGTGCACATTTCTCTAGAAAGTGCGGGGTCAGGCTCGTCCCCTTGTTTGATAGCTCGTATCCCAGGAATAATACACTGAGAAAGGCTATCTTTGTTTTCTTAAAATTGAATTTGCATCCAAGGGCTACGAATCCTAAAACGATCTGATCGACCCTGACAAGATGAATGTTGAGGTCGTCATCCGTGAGATAGATGTCATCCACATAGGGCAACGCCTCGGAATCAATATCATATAATATTCATGTAACATGGGCTGAGAACAGCCCTGGCTGTTCTTATAGCCTTGGGGCAAACAGCAAAAGTGTCTTTGTGAGCCAAATGAGAATGCACTCAGGTCCCTACTTTCATCCGCTAAATTCCGGCAGAAAAACCCATTGGAGATATCCAACGTTTTATATTTTTTGCATACTTTATTGTTTATTAGTGCTGTGCTATAAGAATTTTGTATAGCATATGTACGTGTATAACCGTTTAAATGTCTGTAATCTAAGACTATTCTATAGGAATGGTCTGGCTTCACAACCGGGAATAACAGCTTATTCATTGCAGAGGCACAGGGCTCAATTACCCCCTGATATTCTAGCTGAGTGATTATTTCCCTCACTGGAGCCTTTGCCTCGTGCTTAACTGGATACTGTGGCTGAGGCTGGGGTGTAGACCTGATAGGTATTATATGACATGGAGAGTCCCTGTCCCATCCTACATGATTGCGTATAACACCGGTGCCTGTGCGAAAGCTGATTTGACAGCGTAGGCTTCTTTTTCTGCTTCCGGAACAAGATTAGAGAAAGATGGCAAAATGACATTTTCCCCATGTGGGAGCTTACAGACATGTTCGGGCGGCCAATCTCTTTCGGCCAATAGGATGTCACAATTAAGTTTGTCCCAAAATATTACACCAATGGTGCACTCCACGTCTCCCTCAATTTGAATCTTTAAATCATAAAGTCTATCGGGTGGGAGTATGCGCCCGCCCGCTGTTTCAACCGCAATAAAATCGCTAGTTGATGTTGCATCCAGATGATCTTTCAGACTCTGGCGACATATCGTGACCTCTGCTGGGCTGTCTAACGGTGTCACTGCCCATGTCTTGTTATTCAGATGTGTTCTCAAGTGTACCGGCATTTTTGACTGATAGAGCTGCCACCTTCTTCTTTTTAAATTGTGGCTTCTGTTGTATAGTCTTTTTTTCTTTTTTGACTGTAGACTGCGATGAGTCTTTCTTTTGTTTCATGTATTCAGGACGTCGGTCAGGATGGCCCCCTCTCTCGCTACATCTATCCGGTGCGTCCTGAAAGGAGCAAGAGGGACGTGAATCAGTATATCTGTCAGGAGTTTTTATATTTTCCCTATTTCTGAGAGTGTATCTTCTCTCGATGTTCTCTGGATGTGGAGAGTCTGCTCTCTGCTTTTGTCTGTCCTTAAGCTATCTTGGCTTTTCCCAGCGCTTTTTAGAACCCTCTTGTGCTTGTTTCATACCTTCCTTCGGGGCGGTATTCTGTATTTCCAACTTCTTTGGCTTGGCTCCCAAATTGTCCCGTCCTATACTAGTATAGGTGTCAGAAATAATTTTCAGTAGCTGTCTCTCTTGTTCCATATATGGAGTTGCTCTGAGACGCTGGCGTATAGCCAGTGCAACCGCTTCCCTTTAATGTTACTGAGTATTATTGAGGAAACTGCATCAAAGTTGCACAGTAGTTTAATCCCCAAACCTAAGGGCAGGTGCTTCCCCATGCTCATTCTGTATTTGTGTTAACACTTCCGGTAAATTGGCAAGTGTCGGGGTACCATGTGTGGTGGTATATATTGCAGCAAAGACTGTACCCCATGAGTTGCAGTCATCCACTGAGGGAACCATCCTAAAAGGCAAGCACATTGTGAGAATTCTATGTTTCTCCTGTGGTCCCGTATGGGGAAACACAGCATCCAGCGGATTTGTTTTCTGGGCTATCCAGTATGGTATCTTCTCCCGATCTGTGGGAACCTTACCCATAATAGTATGCACTGTTTGTGGTTTAATCCCAGTAGCCAATTGATATCCAGCAGGCGCTGGTGGTGCCGGACGCACTGGTGTTGTGTTCAAAGTCCTCGTTACGAACTGAACAAGTTGTCTGTATAACGTTACTATCTCATCGTATAAATTTATCAGATCTGCTGCTTGAATGTTTTGTATGCCTTGGTGAGGTTTGTATGTGGCAAACATGGGCCATGTTGGTCCATCATTACCTTACGGACCTAATCTTACTCGTTGTATTACATGTGGTATGGTGCCTTCAAACCAGTTCTGATGCTCTTGATATGTGAGCGGTATTTCATGATACTGGTATGCATGGTACAGTTGAGGTACGTTTGCAATTCTATATGTGTGGAATGTGACGGACCTGTGGTCTTCCTCAGGAAAGGTGACCCAGGAGTAGAATGTTTCTGTTAGGTAAGCTTCATTAGCTTCTACTATGAAAGTGACGTTGCCGCCCTCGTCTGTCAGCCCATACGCTACTGGATGTAATGTTAATGCTTGTCTAGCATTTTCATGAATGTCTTCGACGTTAACCACGTTTTAAAAAATGGGTGAAGAGATGGAACACCAAGTAGGGAGTAAACTCCTTTTCAACAGTTCGAGCTCGAACAACCTACAGCCTAATTAGGTGTTCTCTGTTCAGCTGAGGAAGATTTTCCCAAAGACCACAGACAACTCCGTATAATGGTACTTAGGGTACCTGTCGTCTGTGGGACAATGATAGTCGGGGTATCCGTAAATTAGAGCCTTAACACCATCGTTGGTGGCGCCATGTCATAGTTGGACTCTTGCTCTAGGCAAGACTGCTGGTTTGAGGATGGCATGACTTATGTTTGTAGGTGACTATGCCTATCCTACAACAAGTCGCAACTGTAATCCCAACCCCTCCGGCTCTTTAGCAGCACCTCACCAAAATCCACGCAGTTAAGGGTGATTTGTGGAAGCCTTTACGCATGGACTCAGAAGTATGACATCTCAGGGAATGCCGTGGTTGAACGGAGATTACCCCTTTCTCACAGATACATCATGTCTCAATCAAACACAGGCAATGATGAAGATGCAGTAAGGTTTTATTTAACACAACTGCAATCTGCGATAAATTGTATGGGCTGCAATGATTAGGATAATGAACAGTGCAAGGAACAGAAAGTCATTATTATGAAGACCCCCACCATATTGCAATAATATAAGGAGACATGAGGCGTGTAATGTGTCCTAAAACCCTATCATGATAGGCCTACCCTTCTACCTAAAGGAGAGCTTGGTATGTTAAACCTAATCTGCTAATGCCATGTCCCTGGAAGGAGCCCCCAACCCTGGTTACCTTGAATGAGGTCTCGAGCTCAGACTTTGGAAGAACACGAAGTCCAGGTCAGCGTCAAGCCGACGTGAAGCATCGATAGCAGAGATGGTATCTGGCCGCAATCCCTCTGCTTATCTGTCTGAAGTGTGATGTATTTATACAGATCTACTTGAACCCCTGGCGCAGGTTGTTCCCAAACAATAGATAACGCCGCATGCATGGGATGGTAATTTCTAATGTGAGCGCCTACAGTATGTTTATCTTTGATGCTTGATTTGACACCTTCGCGAGGTGACACTGATAACGTAAACCTAAACAAAAAGGGCCTAACTATAAACAAGGCAGCCATCTTAGAAGAATTAATTAAATAAATGGTCTAAGACAGAGCGAGCTAAGTAGGTTAAAAGTCATTAGGTGACGGGCACGAGTCTGCACGCCAAAGGCTAAGCTAACTCCTGTTATCCCATTAAAACAAACTAGGATTCACCACAAACCCCCAGCCTTCAGAGTGCAAGTTATGGTGTTCCCAGGAAGGGTTCATTCCCACCCACTAGTTCTTGACAGGC
This sequence comes from Pleurodeles waltl, assembly GCF_031143425.1. Lineage (NCBI taxonomy): Eukaryota > Metazoa > Chordata > Amphibia > Caudata > Salamandridae > Pleurodeles > Pleurodeles waltl. The sequence continues at coordinate 982,855,473 of NC_090449.1, forward strand.
ATAGGTGCGTCACCCCCTGGCACTCACTTTAGAACACTCCTAGACCTATGGAAGATAAGAAGAGGTCTGAACCTTCTGTCTGAGATCTGTGAAGAGCCTAAAAGACAGGACATGTTCTTCCTCTTGTACCAAGGACAAAGGAGTGAACTACAAAGATCATAAGGCTGACCCTCTGTTATAACTACAGGGAAGCAGCAAGCTACACCCAGCAACTACCCAGCTGAACAGAGGCAATTGAATCTTGATTCGAGCCTCCTGATGGCATCTGCTTGTCAACCTGTGAGACTTTAACACCCTGATTACAAGCTGAGGCATTATTTATACCCCTGATAAATAACAATACAATGGGATATGTTATTTATTGGGTGCGATAAATAACACCTATTAAGAGTTTATAGGGGAACATGCAGATGTTGGTGTTTAATGCACCAAGATCTGCATGATACAGTAAATATTGTATGTTTTCCCCTTTTAACTTTAAGCAGAGTTGACTTGTTGAAATTTAACAAATGTTGGGTTATTTAATGCGAATAAATGAGCATCGCAGCAATATTAGATGCGGCCGTGATACTAGTAGGCTGAGCGTTCACTATATGGAAGTTAATCTCAGTCCAGATGAGATGTGGTGGATAGTTCTGCAGACTTACTCACATATGGGTATGAGATCACTTTTTCAACTCGAACAACGCTGGGTGCACAAATTAAGCACCCATATCAAGGGTTTGAATGATGACATCCCTCGAATTAATTTTTCCTAGTGATGATCTGTGTATTTCTAGGGGTCCACTGAGCTCCCTCTCTACCCTTGATAACACAATTAAGATCCGAGTCTTGTGAGTAAAGAGTTGTGGACCACTGTCCTTTTACACTGTTCCCACTGTTTATGTTTAGAGTGAGGCTTCTTCATTCTTTAGGAAATTTGTTTAATTATTGACAGTTCTTGTGCAGGCCATTTGACGATACCAGGGAGCCCTGGTGCCACTCATTGTGCCATTTTGTATTTCTTTTTTAGCTCCGTTGTGTAGCCATAGTCCTCTTTCTATGACTGTGGCCTGCTACTGCGATCGGAGGTAGCTTTCCACACGCTGGACTCCGTAACCTAGCAAAGCAAGCGTTTTCATTATGTGTGCACTTCCGGGTGACGGGCTTTTCTACTTGCTGGGCTGCGTCATTGCCATTGTTACGGGAGCACGGCCAGGGGTAGGTTACCCGTCGGAGGACCAGGAGCATGCCAGTAAGTCAGACGTAGCCTATGAACACAAGTTTTGTGTGGTACTGAAGCAATCCTTTTGGTTGTTTCTCCTTTCAAAGGCATAATAAGAGTTGTGGCATTATTGTAAAGTCCTAATGATGTGACTGCACTAAACCTATTGAACGGACATGGGAGATGTATCCCTTAAGGCGCAATGACTGATTGACTTGTATGTTTAATTTAGACCAGAAGAGTAGGAATGGGACCCAGTAATTGACAGTGAATGGGGTATTTTTATCATACTAGCTTTGAGGGAGGCATATAATTAGAAATCTTTATAGCGAGATAACCAGCCATTCCTTCATGGTGCCCTGTACTTATGTGCCCAACAAGATTATACCTTTCACAGAATCGGTAGACCGGTCCACAATCCCATCCTACCCCCCGGGGCTCTTTTGATCGAGTGGATACCTTTATAATTCCTGTGGGTTTTGGACTGCAGTTATTTTTGGACATCCGACACGTTGGGTTATTATATATATATATTTATATATATATATTTTTTTCTTACCCCATTATCCAGAATTCTATCAAGCCATACAACATATGGGTGGCTACATCTGAAATGAGAGATTGGGGCCACCTTTTTCCTATTTTCACTATGAATGCTTACCAGTGACAGTTACTTTTTTAAGTTTAGGAGATTTAGGCCCTCATTCCAACCCTGGCGGTCGGTGTTAAAGCGGCGGTCAAACCGCCAACAGGCTGGCGGTAAAAAATATGCAATTCCAACCCTGGCGGAAACCGCCAACAGAGACCGCCACTTTAACACACCGCCCGCCACGGCGGGACAAACAAACAGCGCGGCGGTCACCGCCAACAGACAGGCGGGAGACAATGTACCGTCCACCCTATCACAACCCACCAATCCGCCACCTTTTCCGGGGCGGTAGCCCCGCCGATAAAAACATGGCGGAAACAGACATTTCAAACGGAAAACGCTCACCTCCATACACCCCACGAGGAATCTGGACAGCATGGAACCCGAACTCCACATTCTCCCAGCGATAGTGTTCCTGCTCCTCTACCAGGAGCACGAACGCCGGCGCAGAAGACAACGGTGAGTACTGCACCTACGACACAGGGGAGGGGAGGCAAAAAATTATGGGGACACACATATGCAACACACCCACCCTCACCCTCAACCACTACAACACACACATCAATGCATAGCAACACATCACAGTTACACCCCCAAACCCCCCGGAAGAATGCAAAGGCAAAAGGAAATGATTATAAATATAGAATTATATTGTAAGACTGAGTATAAAATATATCACACATCTATAACTTCATATACATAAATTGTCCAGTCCGATATGTCAATCAGCCATTGTTCGTGGGCCACTGGGCCAAAACACATGGGCAAAGCCCACACAGGATACCTGCCTCCAACGGAGAGAACACTGCAGGGGCATCAGATAGGAAAACTACAGGCACCTCAGGGGGAAGGGAAGGTGGGCACCTCAGCCTGATGAGTCCACGACGCCAGATCCACGAGGGGCCTCCATGGCCACTATGCCATCCTGGAGAGTGCAAAGACACAGTCTCTCAAGTCTCTACAGTGGGTGGGTTGCCCACTGTGCCATCCTGGGGAGTGCAAAGCCACAGTCTCTCAAGTCTCTGCAGTGGGGGATTTGCCCACTGTTCAATCCTGGGGAGTGCAAAGCCACAGTCTCTCAAGTGGATAACAGTCTCCACTGGTACTGGAGGGGGACTAGTGCCCAGAGTGCTTTGTGCAGCCCTGCCCGACACAGATGCGGGCCTGCCCCTTCCGCCAATGGGCCAGCGGTGCTTGAGATGAAGGGCCCAGTTCAGCGGTGCTTGAGACGGCGGTGCTCAGTTCAGCGGTGCTTGAGATGAAGGGCCCAGTTCAGCGGTACTTGAGATGAAGGGCCCAGTTCAGCGGTGCTTGAGATGGCGGTGCCCAGCGGAGCGGTGCTTGAGATGAAGGACCCAGTTCAGCGGTGCTTGAGATGAAGGGCCCAGTTCAGCAGTGCTTGAGATGAAGGGCCCAGTTCAGTGGTGCTTGAGATGAAGGGCCCAATTCAGCGGTGCTTGAGATGAAGGGCCCAGTTCAGCGGTGCTTGAGATGAAGGGCCCAGTGCAGCGGTGCTTGAGATGAAGGGCCCAGCGGAGCGGTGCTTGAGATGAAGGGCCCAGTGCAGCGGTGCTTGAGATGAAGGGCCCAGTGCAGCGGTGCTTGAGACAGCGGTGCCCAGCGGAGCTGTGCTTGAGATGAAGGGCCCAGCGGAGCGGTGCTTGAGATGAAGGGCCCAGTGCAGTGGTGCTTGAGATGAAGGGCCCAGTGCAGCGGTGCTTGAGACGGCGGTGCCCAGCGGAGCGGTGCTTGAGATGAAGGGCCCAGTTCAGCGGTGCTTGAGATGAAGGGCCCAGCAGAGCGGTGCTTGAGATGAAGGGCCCAGCGGAGCGGTGCTTGAGATGAAGGGCCCAGTTCAGCGGTGCTTGAGACGGTGGTAACCAGCAGAGCGGTGCTTGAGATGAAGGGCCCAGTGGAGCGGTGCTTGAGATGAAGGGCCCAGTGCAGCGGTGCTTGAGACGGCGGTGCCCAGCGGAGCGGTGCTTGAGATGAAGGGCCCAGTGCAGCGGTGCTTGAGATGAAGGGCCCAGTTCAGCGGTGCTTGAGATGAAGGGCCCAGTTCAGCGGTGCTTGTGATGAAGGGTCCAGTTCAGCGGTGCTTGAGATGAAGGGCCCAGCAGAGCGGTGCTTGAGATGAAGGGCCCAGCGGAGCGGTGCCTGAGATGAAGGGCCCAGTTCAGCGGTGCTTGAGACGGCGGTAACCAGCAGAGCGGTGCTTGAGATGAAGGGCCCAGTGCAGCGGTGCTTGAGACGGCGGTGCCCAGCGGAGCGGTGCTTGAGATGAAGGGCCCAGTTCAGCGGTTCTTGAGACGGCGGTGCCCAGCGGAGCGGTGCTTGAGATGAAGGGCCCAGTTCAGCGGTGCTTGAGATGAAGGGCCCAGTTCAGCGGTGCTTGAGATGAAGGGCCCAGTTCAGCAGTGCTTGAGATGAAGGGCCCAGTTCAGTGGTGCTTGAGATGAAGGGCCCAGTTCAGCGGTGCTTGAGACGGCGGTGTCCAGAGGAGCGGTGCTTGAGATGAAGGGCCCAGTGGAGCGGTGCTTGAGATGAAGGGCCCTGTTAAGCGGTTCTTGCCTTGGCGGTCCTTGCCCTGTTCAGCGGTCCTTGCCCTGTTCAGCGGTCCTTGTCCTGTTCAGCAGTGCTTGAGTTGGCGGTCCTTCATTGCCCAGCTGGGCTGTGGCTGGCGGGGCCCTCCTGGGCAGTTGGGCTGTGGCTGGCGGGGCCCTCCTGGGCAGCTGGGCTGTGGCTGGCGGGCCCTCCTGGGCTGCAGTACCGGGCCTGTGTGTGTGTCCTCCTGCACACCTGGGATGGGGCTGGTGGGGCCCTCCTGGCCAGCTGGCCTGCTGTCGGACTTGTCAGGCGTGCTGCCCTTCCCACCCTTCCCTGCACACTTGTGGCCCTTTCACACCTTTGGCGGTGTGCCAGGTGGCACCTCACTTCCTGACGGTGCCAATGTAGGGATTTTGGTCCCTGGGGTCTTTGGTCGCTCGCGCCGGGCACTGGCAATCTTAGGATGCTTTTCCGGTGGTGGGCTGGCCGTGCCTTGGCTCCTAGCTGAACTGGATGCCCTTGAGGGTGGGGGACTCCAAAGTCCATGGACAACAGTCTTCACTGGTCCCGGTTTTGTGGTGGCTGAGGTGCTGATTGGAGTCTTATGAGACAGACGGGGTGGGCGAGTTGTAGGAAAGAGGTCAAGTTTGGAAAGGAAAATCAATTTGGAAAGAGAGGGACGGGTAGGTGTAGTGGGTATGGGAGTGGAGGAAGAGGATGTGGTTGTAGGAGTGTGAAGTCTGGTGTCTTTGAGTGCAGGTGCTTGGGCTGGAGGCTGTCGTGAGGTGGATGGCTGTTGGGTGGGTGGCTGCCTGCGTTTGTGAAGTTTGGAGGAGGGGGTGACAGACACACTTGGAGAGGACACAGGGGACGTGTAAATGGTAGTGGGGGTGGTGACTGCACGTGTGCAGAGTGTTCTGGTGGGTGTGCTGGTGATGGACGTAGTGGCTGAAGATGTTGTGCATGCAAGTGTGAGTGGAGACGTCACAGGGAGGGAGGAGGGAGACGAGGAGGAGGGGGACACAGTGGAGGCAGTGGGTGTTGGTATGTCTGCATGTGGATGTTGCTTGTGTGATGTGTGGTGCTTATGTCTGGATGAGCTTCCCTTGGGTGTTGAGGTGTGTGCAGGTTGGTCTGATGGTGTGTCTGGGATAGGCAGAGGTACAGGGGATTGGGTCTGGGTGGAGGAAGTTGGAGGGGGGAGGTTAGAGACAGGGACAATTGCTGCCGTCAGTGCTGAGGCCAGAGCGTTGAACGATCGCTGATGGGCAGCCTGACCCGAATGAATGCCCTCCAGGTATGTATTACTCTGGCGCACCTCTCTTTGTACACCCTGGATGGCATTCAAAAGGGTAGACTGCCCAATAATGATGGTCCTTAGGAGGTCAATGACCTCCTCACTGAGGGCAGCAGGGGTGACAGGGGCAGGGCCTGAGGTGCCTGGGGCGAAGGAGATGCCCACCTTCCTGGGTGAGCGGGCAGGGGGCAAACGCTGAGGGGCTGCTGGGAGGGCAGTGCTGGTGCGCTGGGTGGCGGCTGTACCTGTTGTTGCTGGGGGCACGGATGTTGCCGCCACCACAAGGGAGCTCCCTTCAGAGGACGAGTCGCTGTCACTGACATCAGCATGAGTCCCCGCTGTGGAGCTCCCCTCGCCCTCCGTCTCACTGGTGAAATCCGAGTCAGTTGCATGGCCCGCCATGGCCATGTGAGATGCAGCTCCCTCATGCTCCGATGCCACTTCTCCTCCGCCTGATGATGCTAATGCACACATGAACAGGAAGACCACAAAAAAGAGGGGAGGAGAAATAAAGACATGTTGAGTGCATGGATTACCGCTACCGTTGGCTGACAAGACAGACACAGAAGCCCCCTGCACTATGCCGCGCACTTGGGGTCCACTACGCAATCCGTGGGACATGGCCTACAAGCCTATGGACGACAACTGCACACATAGATGACACAGGGCCATGGATACCTGTACTTGGCACCCTACAGAGGTGGGGGGCGGGGGCACAGGGCCATGCCTTACGGAGGGGCCTAGCCTACAGAAACCGCCCTGGCCTAGGGATACCCACAGCCCTCCTCCCCCACCCAGACACCTCCACTGCGCGCAAAGTCAGCAGAATGTATTTGTACTCACCCCCTTGTGTCTGCTGTGATGTCCTCACGCGCCCATCCAAATCGGGGTAGGCCACCGCCAGGATCCGGGACATCAGGGGGGTCAATTGACGACTGGCACCCCTCCTACGTTGGGAGGCCATCCCTAGCAGAGCCTCCGCCGTCTTCCTGCTCCCGCGTCGGATGTCCTCCCACCTCTTCCGGCAGTGGGTGCCCCGTCTGTTGTGGACCCCCAGGGCCCGGACGTCCTTGGCGATGGCACGCCAAATCGCGACTTTCTGGTGGGCGCTGACCTATGTGACATGTACAGGGAGAGAAAAATTGTCATCACCTTCTGCATGCTCGATGTGTGAGTGGCCCCCCATCCCCACCCTTGCCATGTGGCACATGCTCTCATCTGTCGTTTGATGCATGCCTCAATCGCTCCCCTCCCCACCATCTTTTATCCACCCGACTCAACCCAGGCATTGCCCACTAAGCATGGTCCCAGTGTATTTACCTGTTGGTCTGGAGGACCGTAGAGTTGCGCATACTGGGGGAGGACCCCATCCACAAGTTTCTCCAACTCCTCCGCAGTGAAGGCAGGGGCCCTTTCCCCAGTCGCATGAGCCATTGACTCTTCCAGACCGAGGTCACAGCAGCACTTGCAGTGTAGGTCCTCTCCTGTCAAAGATCAGGTATCGAGTGCTTAAGCAGATAGAAAATGGCGGTCACGCCCGCAGCGGTGCGTACTGCAGCGGTGCGTACCGCAGCGGTGCGTACCGCGACCGCCGGCGCACATTGTCATTGGCTCCTGAAACCCATAGGGTTCTATGTTAACCAATGCGGCTTAGCGCCGCGGTCTTCGACCGCCTACCGCCGCGGTGTGCCACGCCAGCGCATTGACCTCACATCCCACTGTCGCACTTCACAGGTCAGGCAGCCGCCATTTCAAGGGCCCACATGGCCTATTTACCAACTGCGTCACACATACATAGGAAATGCACCAACACTCATACAAGCCATTCAATGCATTGGGAATCGTGCTATGTGCAAGCTGTGGTTACGTACCTGTGGGTTGCTTGACTCTGTGCTTGCTGTTGTCCTTCATAGTCACCGTCCGCTGGGACATGCGAGGAGATGGAGGAATCTTCCCGTGTACAGACCGCTGGTGGACCTGTCGACAATGGAGGAACGACATGTCATACTGACATACAGGCTTGACCGAGCCACTATACAGGAACTGTGTGCCCAGCTGGAGCCAGACCTGATGTCACCCATCCGCCAACCCACAGGGATCCCCCCTCTAGTGCAGGTGCTGTCAGTACTCGATTTCTGCATGCATGACGCCTACATCCTGCCGAATAGCAGCATCCCGTATGTGATGGGTCAACTCCAGAGGCACCGGGTGTGGCTATTAGGGGACTCTGGTTACCCCAACCTGTCCTGGCTACTGACCCCAGTGAGGAATCCCAGGACAAGGGCAGAGGAACGGTACAATGAGGCCCATGGGCGGACTAGGAGGGTGATAGAGCGAACCTTTGGCCTCCTGAAGGCCAGGTTCAGGTGCCTCCATATGACAGGTGGATCCCTAATGTACTCACCAAAGAAGGTGTGCCAGATCATCGTGGCCTTCTGTATGCTTCACAACCTGCGTTTGCGCCGCCAGGTGCCTTTTCTGCAGGAGGATGGTCCAGATGGTGGTGTTGTAGCAGCTGTGGAGCCTGTGGAGAGTGAAGAGGAGGAAGCCGAAGAGGACGACATAGAGAACAGGAACACAGTAATACAGCAGTATTTTCAGTGACACACAGGTAAGAGTAGACACCGGCATATTACATTTACTTAATGACTCCTACCTCTCTACTGTCTGACTTTTTCCCCCAGTGTATGGTAACTGTGTTGTGACTTTCCCTTCCGTTTTCAGAGCTGTGGGCCCCACTGCGTGACATCTGCTTTGTTTCCCCATGGACTACAGCTGTGTGACAGCGGTTTGTTACCATCACAATGTGAATGAACATTTTGGCACGGTCATGTCTAATACATTTGTTCTAAATCACAGCCAGACTCCAGATTGTTTTGCGCAATAAGTGTTTTTATTCAAGTGCTCTAAATTGGATAGGTGGTTGCAAATCGGTGAGGGGTGATGGTGGAGGATTGTCCATGGCAGAGTCCAGACTATCAGTTTCACAGGTGCATTGTCCAAATGCCTGTGGGAAGTGGAGCAGGGGCAGTTTAAGGTTGGACAGGGTGACAATGTGGGACAGTGGGATGACAATCAGGGCGGTATCCTTTGCTAGCGGGGGTCTTGACATCTTACTCTGTCTTCTTCCTGGATCTCAGGGCCCGCTTGCAGGGCGGTTCTCCTTCTGCAGGGGGTGGGGTTCTGGTGGCCTGTTGGTCTTGTGTCGGGGCCTCCTGTCCACTAGCGCCGGCGGAGGTGGTAGGCAGTTCTTGGTGCATACTAGTGTCAGGGTCCCTTTGAGGTGCCACAGTGTTCCGCAATGTCGTGACTACCTCATTCAGGGCCACTACGATGGTACCCATGGCGGAACTGATGTTTCTTAGTTCCTCCCTGAACCCCATATACTGTTGCTCCTGCAGAAGCTGGATCTCCTGAAACCTAGCCAGGACCGTCGCCATCGTCTCCTGGGAGCAGTGGTATGCTCCCATGATGGAGGAGAGGGCCTCGTGGAGAGTGGGTTCCCTGGGCCTGTCCCCCCCCTGTCGCACAGCAGCCCTCCCAGTTCCCCTGTTTCCCTGGGCCTCGGTCCCCTGGACCGTGTGCCCACTACCACTGCCCCCAGGTCCCTGTTGTTGTTGGGGTGGTGGGTTAGCCTGGGTTCCCTGTAGTGGTGGACACACCGCTGATTGACGTGTCCTGGGGACAGAGGTATGGGCCCGCTGGGTGGGTGCTGTGCTGGTGTTCCCAGAGGGGGGAAGGTCTACTGTGGCCTGTGGCTGTGTGAGGGGAACCGACTGTCCCGAGGTCCCCGATGGACCGGGCTGGTCATCTAGGTCCAGGTAGACAGAGCTGCTGTCCTCTCTGTGGGCCTCTTCTGGGGGTGGAGGGGACATTTGCTGACCCTCCTGCGCGGTGACGTGGCGTTCGGGTCCTGCAGGGGTATAAAAGCATGGTTATTGCTTCTGTGTGTGTCATAGCGTGCAATGGGTGGGTGCCTGTGTACCCCAGTGCTGGCATTCCTTTGTGGGGGCTGTTGTGACGGTGGTTGGGGGGGGTTTGTATGTGTATATGCAGTGGGCATCCTTAGGTGATGGGTGTCCATGCTTTGTGGACGCATGCAGGGCTAGGTGTTGGGATGGGTGGGTTGTGATGGTGAGAAAGTTGCAAGGAGTAGGATGTGATGGGGGTGAGGGTGAGGGTGGGGGTATGAGTTGGCATGCAGGTGGGGTGGGGGGGAGAAGTAGTTAAGATTTGGCTTACCAGAGTCCATTCCTCCGCCTACTCCTGCGAGGCCCTCAGGATGCAGAATGTTCAAGACTTGCTCCTCCCATGTTGTAAATTCTGGGGGAGGAGGTGGGGGTCCGCCACCAGTCTTCTGCACCGCGATGTTGTGCCTGGATACCATGGAACGCACCTTCTCCCGTAGGTCGTTCCACCTCTTCCTGATGTCGTCCCGATTTCTTGGGTGCTGTCCCACAGCGTTGACCCTGTCCACTATTCTGCTCCATAGCTCCATCTTCCTGGCAATGGTGGTGTGCTGCACCTGTGCCCCGAACAGCTGTGGCTCTACTCGTACAATTTCCTCCACCATGACCCTGAGTTCATCATCAGAGAACCTGGGGTGTCTTTGCGGTGCCATGGGGTGTTGTGGGTGATGTGTGGGGTGGATTGTGTGCTGCTAAGTGTGGTGATGTGTATTGTTGTGTTGTGTGAAGTGCATGCAAATATTGCTGGGTGACAGTGAATTGGGCATCTGGGTGCTCGGATGTCTTTTCTCGGTGCGTCTTCACAAATCTCTAGGAGTGGAGGTTTGTGGGTGATGTGGGTGTGTGTTTTATATTTAATTGGGTGTGTGGGAGTGGTGTGTGTATGTGTCTCAGGTGTGTGCATTTTGAATTGTCCAATGTGGTTGTTTTTTGTAAGTGTGTGTGTATTTTGACCGCGGCGGTGTGTACCGCCAATGGAATACCGCGGTTGAAAGACCGCCGCGTGGATTCGTGGGTCGTGATAGTGTGGGCGTATTTCTGTTGGCGTGACGGTGGAGGTTTGGTCATCGCCAGTTTCCCGCTGGCCTTTGATGTGGCGGACTTTTGTGGATGTCGGTATTTTGGCGGTTTGCCTGTTGTGGGTCAGAATGACCGTGGCGGTTTACCGCGGCCGCGGCGGTGTTATGGCGGTCTTCTGAACGGCGGTAAGCGCCTTTTACCGCCGAGGTTGGAATGACCACCTTATTTTTTATTTTTGCATTATATTTCATTATGGATGCTGCTGGCCCTTTTCTATATATGTGATAACAGGCATATTTATCTTCTGTTTGTATGACCATTAGAACATTTGCGCCCGTCTTTAGGCCTGTGCTTTACCATAAAGCCTGTTCCTTAATGAGGAGGGTAAGCTCATTCTTGTCTTGAATGAATTTTTTCTCACAGATCACACAAGCACCATGTGTCTCACAGATTGTCACATCTCTTCCTTTTTGTAAATTATGACTCTGCCAGAAAATGGGTACATTTAGTTTGGAGTATTATTGTGTAACCTTTGTTCATTGTATTACTGGTTGATCTTAAGAAATAACAAGCTTGAGAAGCACTTGACTAATGTAAGTGACTGGAGACATTAAGACTGACAGTGTCAGATTATAGGAGTCTATTTGTTGTATAAAAGGAGAAATATTCATCTATTTGGTTCTGAAGAAGCGTCACTGGATCCTGATGGACCACTGAGACGCAAAACATGTTGACCCTTTTCAAGGGATGGTCTGGTAGTTCCTTGCCTCCCATTTTTCTATAAATTTGGTAGAGAGTGATTGATCATTGTCTCATTCTCACTCTCCTAATAATTTTTAACCTTGGCTATTACCCACCATGGATTAATAAAACTGTTACCCTGAGGTCTGGGTCTTGAGCCAATTTTCTTTTCTTTTGTATTTCTCTCCTTACTTATTTCTTCCAAGCCCACCCTTGGGGTCTTGGCGTCATCGAGAAAAGATCTCTGGCAAAGAGCCCCCATTCGGGGGGTGCCCGTCAGACATTGCAGCGCCGGTCTGACGAGGAGCAGACCCGATGATGAAGCATGACACCCAGTTGGGTGTGTGAGGACTCTTGCTCCTAAATTTAGGACTTCTCTTTGTTCACTCTCTTTCCTCCTACTTTGGAATAGTGTATCAATATTCTTTGGGTTATTTAATGCATCTGATAGCTATCGGATGTGTTAAATAAAACCAAACTCATAATTCCATTCCATGAATAAATCCCTGTTTTGCTGAATTTAACAAGCCACTCATAATTAGGCCCATAGAAAACATGGGGTGCTTCAGAAGATTATCCCTGTGATGGATTGGGACTTAAGGGACTAAAGTCTGAAGGCAAAATCTATGACCAAGACAAACCCGGTGAATGTATCTTACTTACACTCCATCACCTTCGGAATCAAAATGTGCCTAGGTCCACTCTTACTGTGAACATTGACTATCATTGGCACTTTGTGCTTCTTGGCACTTTTATTACTTATAGGATTTTTGTCATCTTGATGTCATTTTGTTTATGAAATTTCACACTATGTTTCTAATTTTTCTAATACGTTTTGAAATTGTTATTGTTTTACATCTCAACTTTCTTACTACTATAGTACTGCACAAACACTTTACACATTGCCTTTTAGTAAGCCTGTCTACTAGTTGGCATAGCTGCCAGGGAGCTGAGTGCAAGTTAATTTAGTGACTTCAGTGGTTCACCCTGACCAGTGTCATCAATTCTTGATGTGGATAATTACCTTCCTCAACTAATAACCCACTTTCTTAAAATCTCTCTAAAACAAAGTAAGAACCCTATTGTTTTTATAGATGGAAGTCAAGTTCAATTTTATTCTGCCTATATAAATTTACTCTTAGATATACTCCCTGAGGGTCTGTAGCCGGGTGTCGGAAACCCCGGCTACATATGATGACAATCACCAGTCCGACGAGTGCCCCGGGGTTACTACGGATGAAGAAATTACGACGCTAGGAAACCCTGATATCCGGGTTTCCGAAGACATGAAAAGAGTAGTAGGACAATGTGCGCGGAGCGCGAGTGAAGAAGGCGAGGAGGAAAAAGACGCCGGGGAGGAGGAAGAGAGTGCAACGAAAGATGACGGGAACACGGAGGAAAGAGAGGACGCGGGGAAAAGCGTTCTGGCCGTTGGAGAAGAAGAACCCATGGACAAAAGACCCTTGTGCTCCAGAGGCGATATCACGGAAGGAGAAGGAGATCCCGAAAAGCAGCAGCTCCGCCACGTCCCTGGAGGGGCGTGGCTCCAGCCGATACGGTCCTGCCTGAAAAACAGAATAACTGCTATAGTGGGAAGGGAGGAGGGTGGAGAGGGCGAGCAGAGGGAGGTTGGGAAGGGATATTTGGGGAAGAAAACACCAAAAAGGGGGGAGCACTAATCACTAACACGGAGGCAGTTAATTTTAATGAAGGAAGGAAGTTTGGTTTCCACAGAGGTGCAAACGGGACAGGATCCTATCCACTATACCCATCCTTTCTTTTTCACTCAGGTCTACACCAGACCATCACCATTCACACTACATCTCTCGATCGCTCTCTATACACCCTCTTCCCTCACTAGCACCATCAAAACAAATCACCCCGACGTGCGACTTACCTACCTTTCATTCTTTTTCCGGTCAACCTGACAACACCACCGCCGAGGGACATATCACCAACCACCGGGAACCCTGGGAAAAGAAGAGAACAAAGGAGGTCACCAACACATAAGGATAAAGACAGAGACTGTATGAAGATACCTGTACACTAAAATAAAACCACTTATATTCAATCATCAACCTGAGTGTCTCTTTAATCCCTAGCGCTATCCCCACTGCCATAGTGGTGTCAGAAGTGGGATTTGGAAGTAGCGGTAGAGGACGGAAGGACAGTCAACTCGGAACACCCTGGAAGTGAGGCCCACCATAGAAGATATGATCCAACAACTTGCCGAGGGCCAACGTCATCTTCAAATGGTATGGGAGGCACAACAAAGGGAAGCCATGGAGGATAGAGAGACTCTCCAGAGTGCACTAAATAGCCAGGCCACCATTATGGCAAATAATCAGTTGGTGCACAAGACAGCTTTACAAAAGCTAACAGACACCATTGCTGCCAGTAAGGTTCACCCCCAACGTACCGAGTTCGGTACTCCAAATGTTTCAAGAGGGGGAGGACCCCGATGCGTTCCTTACAAACTTTGAAAGGGTGGCTTCCTCTGCCCAATGGCCCGAAGAGCGATGGGGTCAGTATGTGGCTCCGTTATTGATGGGTATATTACAAACTGCATATCAGGCAGCCAACCCGGATGGGACCACACCATACAACGAAATCAAGAAGAGTATTATGGAACGTGTGGGACACAACACGGAGTACTACCGCCTAAGATTCCATAAGAGAAAGTGGGCCCCTTCCGAAGACCCCAGGACATTGTTTTATAGGGTAAAGGACCTAGGCCTTAAATGGCTAGGACCCATAGGAACGGAAAGAGAAGACGTCATAAAAGTGGTCCTTCTGGAAAACTATTTGGAATCCCTTCCTCCTCTCATAAGTAGTTGGATCCAACAACACCCTAAAGTCGATACCACCATGGCAATTGACTTGGCCTGCGCCTACCATCGGTCTACTGAGTTTAAGAGTGTGCCTTCCAAAATAACAAGCCCCTCTACCCGTCCTCAAACAGTAACTGCCGAACCCCGTTTTCGGAAGGTTGTTGAAGACACCTTGTTTCCCTGAGCAGTTAAAAAGCCTCCTATGCAACAGCCCCAATGCTATAGCTGTGGGGAATGGGGACACATAGCACGGGCATGCCCTCGCAAGGAGGACAAGGCGGAACCCCTGTAGATCGGGATAACCCGGGGACGAATCCTTTGTACAGGGAAGGGCAGCCCTAGATATATGCTGGGGATAAGGGTCAACGGGGAAACTATTAAGGCCCTAGTAGACTCGGATGTAGCCAGTCAGTCCTCAGAATCAGTTTGGTTGAACTACCGGAATACCGGCCACAACAACAGGTTTCCATATGCTGTATCCATGGAGACAAGAAGGATTACCCCCTGGCCTCAGTTCTTCTCGAGTGGGAAGGGAAACGGGCTGAGGACCCAATGGGAATCATGGACCGCCTGGTTGAAGAGTGTATCATAAGTACGGATTACATACATTTTTCTGAACTATTACAGAAGGTAAAAGCGGGAATCCAATTAGAGTCCTGGTGGGCAGAAGCCCCTTTTTCGTACATCCCAATAGAGAGTGGAAAGTCCCGTTATAAACCTACACGAAGGGAAAAGAGACGCAAGAAACAACTGTATTGGACACAGGGGGAGGAAGAGGACTCAAGGAAGGTACTAGGTGCTACCACATCTCCCTTACCCTCCATCCGTAGCAGTCAACGGGAAGACCCATCCCTTCAACATGCCTGGAGAGGAGCTAAGACGGAAATTACAGGCGAGGTGGGTCCTTATTTCCTTGTATGCAAAAACCTCCTATACAGAATCACCAAACATGACAATCACGAAAAGAGACAATTAGTAGTACCAGAGCCCTACCGAACACACAAGTGCTCTATCTTGCTCACAATCAACCCGGGGGGGGCATTATGGTAGAGAGAAAACAGAGGAGTACCTATTACGATGGTTTAATTGGCCGGGAGTTTATGCCCACATCTGACAGTTTTGTACGCAATGTCCTAAATGTCAATTAGTAGACCCTGGACCCCAGAGGAAAGTACCCTTACAACCCTTGCCTATAATAGACATCCCCTTCTCTCGAGTTGGAATTGACTTGATAGGCCCCCTCCTCCCATCCACAAAAGGGCATACCTACATACTAGTCCTCGTCGATTACGCTACCAGATATCCAGAAGCCATACCTCTCACTAGTATGACAACCAAGAATGTAGCCCAGGCCATGATTGGCTTCTTTTCCAGAGTCGGATTTCCTAGCGAAATTGTAACGGATCAGGGTACTCCGTTCATGTGAGCCTTAACGGCCCACAACTGTAAAACATTGGGAGTCAAACAACTCAAAACGTCGGTATACCATCCACAAACCGACGGCTTCGTCGAAAGGTATAATCGTACCATAAAATCATTGTTGAAAAAAACTGTCTCGGAATCGGGGCGGGACTGGGATAGGAAGCTCCCACTGGTCCTCTATGCAATAAGGTCTCATGAACAAGCCTTCATGGGCCATAGTCCTTTTGAGTTGGTCTTTGGACGACAGCCCCGTAGTTTATTAGATATGGCGGCCGAGACATGGGAAGAAGAAGACGACGGGGAAAAACCCTTGTTAGAGTACATCCAAGAACACCAGTCCCAACTGCAGACAGTTTGGGAAGATGTCTGCAACCACATGGAAAAGGCCCAGGGAAAACAAAAGAGTTATTACTATCAGGGAGCGAAAACAAGACAAGTCCAACCCAACAAGAAAGTATTCCTACTACTCCCCAGTTCAGACAATAAGTTATTAGCCAAATGGCAAGGTCCATATAAAGTTGTGAAACCAGTCTCCCCTGTTACATATCTTGCAGAATTATCTCAGAACCCAAAAAGAGTACAGATATATCATATTAACTTGCTAAAAAAATGGGAGGAACCCACTATTCCTTTGCCCCCTGAATCGACAGGTTTTTTGGTAACCCCTGATAAACCCTTAGATATTGAGTTATGTCCCACTACACCAGGGACGTCCTTGGAACGTCCCCAGATCAATCCTATTATACAAGAAAACCAACAAAGACAGTTGAATTGCCTTCTGGCTCAGCATACCAGGTTCTTTTCAGAAAAGCCCGGTAAGACAACATTAATACAACATCATATCGAAACCCCAGAGGGTCAAACCGTACACCTCCGGCCCTACCGTATCCCATAGGCCCGAAAGCATCTAATCGAGCAGGAAGTAAAAACCATGCTACAAATGAAGGTTATTGAACCATCCGTCAGCCCCTGGTGCTTACCGATCATATTAGTCCCGAAACCAGACGGCTCGATCCGTTTCTGCATTGACTTTCGCAGGTTAAATGCCATATCCCAATTTGATACATATCCCATCCCTCGAGTCGATGATCGACTCGAAAAATTAGGTAAGGCCCGATATATGTCAACCCTTGATCTAACCAAGGGATACTAGCAAATATCACTGGCCCCAGCAGACCGGGAAAAGATGGCTTTCTCTACACCCTCAGGGCTCTACCAGTTTACAGTACTTCCGTTTGGCCTACATGGTGCTCCTGCTACCTTCCAGAGGTTAATGGTCCACCTCTTGAGACCCCTCCAACATTGTGCAGCCGCCTATTTAGATGATATAGTGATCTTTACTGAATCTTGGGAAGACCACCTCCACCATTTACACTGCGTTTTTCGTGTCGTAAGCGCGGCCGGCCTTACAGCTAATCCGGCAGAGTGTCACTTAACTCATGACCATATAGCGTACCTCGGGTATTTCACAGGGAGGGGACAACTGCGACCTCAGAAAAATAAAGAGGAGGCCATCCAATGGGTCCCAATTCCAACAACAACAAAATAACTCCGTTCCTTTTTAGGTTTAATAGGCTATTACAGACGGTTCATACCCAATTATTCTACATTGGCAGCCCCCCTTACCGACCTTTTGCAGAAAAGCCAACCGTCCAGAGGATCAACCTTAACTTCTGACCAACTATCTAGTTTTCACCAATTAGAATCTTGCCTCATGACTGAACCGGTCTTGCTATGTCCCGACTTTACTAAACCCTTCCACCTACAAACCGATGCCTCGGACGTAGGGTTAGGTGCGATACTATCCCAAACAGATGACCACGGACATAACCACCTTATAGTGTTCATAAGTAGAAAGCTGTTACCCCGGGAACAACATTATCCAATCATTGAAAGGGAGTGTCTAGCTATTAAGTGGGCCATTGAGAATCTACAGTACTACCTTCTGGGTCATTCCTTTATCCTGTATACCGATCATGCTCCTCTCACCTGGTTGGCCTCCCACAAGAACACAAACTCTCGCATCCTACAGTGGTTCATGGAGCTCCAACCCTTCTCATTTCAGGTTTGTCACATCCCAGGGAATCACCAATATACTGCAGACTATCTATCCTGTTACCCTTGGACCACGGAACCCCATCAGTCCCGTTCTTAGGAAGGGAGATGTAGCCGGGTGTCAACAAATGATGACACTCACCAGTCCGACGAGTGCCCCGGGGGTACTACGGAGGAAGAAATTACGACAATAGGAAACCCGGATATCCGGGTTTCCGAAGACATGAAAAGAGTAGTAGGACAACACACACGGAGCGCGAGTGAAGAAGACGAGGAGGAGAAAGATGCCGGGGAGGAGGAAGAGAGCGCACCGAAAGACGTCCGGAACACTGAGGAAAGAGAGGACGCGGGGAAAAGTGTTCTGGACGTTGGAGAAGAAGAACCCATCGACAAAAGACCCTTGGGCTCCAGAGGCGATATCACAGAAGGAGAAGGAGATCCCGAAAGGCAGCAGCTCTGCCACGTCCCTGGAGGGGCGTGGCTCCAGCAGGTACGGTCCTGCCTGTAAAACAGAATAACTGCTATTGTGGGAAGGGAGGAGGGTGGAGAGGGCAAACAGAGGGAGGTTGGGAAGGGATATTTGGGGAAGAAAACACCAAAAAGGGGGGAGCACTAATCACTAACACATAGGCAGTTAATTTTAATGAAGAAAGGAAGTTTGGTTTCCACCAAGGTGCAAACGGGACAGGATCCTATCCACTATACCCATCCTTTCTTTTTCCCTCAGGTCTGGAACTCTACACCAGACCATCACCATTCACACTACATCTCTCTCTCTCTCTCTCTTTCTATACACCCTCTTCCCTCACTAGCACCATCAAAACAAATCACCCAGACGTGCGACTTACCTACCTTTCGTTCTTTTTCCTGTCAACCTGACAACACCACCGCCGAGGGACATATCACCAACCATCGGGAACCCTGGGAAAAGAAGAGAACAAAGGAGGTCACCAACACATAAGGATAAAGACAGAGACTGTATGAAGATACCTATACACTAAAATAAAACCACTTATATTCAATCATCAACCTGAGTGTCTCTGTAATCCCAATCGCTATCCCCACTGCCACAGGGTCACAAACAGTTGGTAAAGTGGAGGTGTTTTTAACTGCATAATGTAAACACAATGTTTATGAATGATTTTGCACATTGTGAGTTTTGTTTGAGTGTCAACTCAAATAATTGCAGTCATTTATCCACACTGCATAGAATAGAGCAAGTATATCCTTACTCTCCCACAGATAATGCCAAATGCTAAGGGTCTGGATATAATTTGCAGAATACTGGCAGTGTGGTAAATCTACATGCAAAATGCATGTATGTTAACGCTGTGGAACTACCATGCTATTATGAGGTGAACCACATTGAACTGGGAATTACCATGTGCCAAGCAGTTTACCGGCTCCATGTATTTACTGGTACCAGATCCGTGGGGTTTAATGCATATAATTACCACTGGTTCTAAGCAGGTGGTAAATGAATGAGGGGACCTCTGTGAGGGGTGAAGTTGGAGTGAGCCTCTGAGAAAAGGAGCAGATAAGATCTGGCAGAAGGAATCATTTAATGCTCCCTTTCCTTATATTTACCGCGTGTGATATTACTAGCCTTGGAAAGGAGAATAATTCTATGCTCCTGTGGCTCTGTGTCACAATCCAAAGTCTATTGAGTGGGATCTTGATGGATCATTATTATTGAACTATGCATTCAATTACAATTGTTTTAATGTAGCTCACCACTCAAGGCTAAAGGATGTAATATGTGTAATTGTTCATATTTTTTTAATTATGTATTTAAAAAAATCACACAATTTTGTCCATTTTTTGCACCTGATTTTACTTGGTGCCACTATTCCAGGTTGTGATAGCACACTACATTGCCTGGCTCCAGTGGATATGGTTTTACGTTGTCTCATTTCGTGACTTTCGAAATTTTTGTGACTTGTTTTGGTTGCTAATGTTGATTGATGCTACAATTTGTCCTAAATCGTTGTATATCTGGACCTTACTCTATACATCTGGTCAGTGTAATGAGCGCTGACAACTTGAGGAATACGGGTCAACGTAAATCATACAAAAACATAAATAACAATGAAAGAAACTACTGTAAACATTCTGTTATCCTGAGTGCAGTTATTTATAAACTGCAGTGCTCACATCCCCAGAGTAGTGCTCACCTGTTCTACGAATTACCAATACAGCAATAAGAGGGTAAAGGAATTGTCTTAAGACAACCCAAATGTAGAGACAAGTGTCTGATGAGATTTTAGTCTGGTGACAAACCACTGTGCACTGCAGGAATGAGGCTGGCATGCTGTTTTAATGAGGAAGGATTGATAGAGCACACTGATTAGCTTATATTCCGAGTCCATGTGAGCTGAAGTGAAATAGCAGCAGGAGGATAAACACGAGCACTCCAAAAGGAATTTACAGCAGCATTAGCCAGAGAAGGGATCTGGCATAGCTGTAATGTGCACTGTGCCCATAAAAAGTATCCTGGTATCATATCAGGCTCTAAACACAGAGACAACATTTAAGTAATTACTAAGTAAACAAGCATTTGCAATGCAATAGGTCTCGCATTTGTAAGCATTAGAGCTATTGGTGTTGTTGATGTTAATGTATTATGATACAAATAGTATTGTGAGCATTTAATAAAATATTTTCTGCAACAATGAAGTGTAATCTCAGAAAATGGTATACTTATTATTGACATTTTAATTCAAGTTTTATATCAGTGGGAAAGAAACAGTGCTGTTTGTAAATAAAGGATGCCAAAAGAGGGATAAAAAGAGAGTGCTATGTAAATAAGAGAGCTAGATGAGAGAAAACAAACAGAAATTCCAAAATGTTTGATTGACAGAAAGTGTTAAAAAGTTATGTGTTGGCGATCTAATTTGTGTATTTCTGTGAGACCATATATGTTTAGTAGAGCTCGTGTGTATTATTAATAGCAAGCTAACTGTCTAAACGCATGCTAAATATCTATGTACAGTAATTATGCCTTAGAAATGTAAAATCCCAAAATGTAAACGATCGTACAGTCTGCTATATGTAAACCCATAAGAAAATATTTAAAAAATAAACGTGCAACCAGGAAATAAATCAAAGCGGCCGCAGCAGGATTGTAATAACATACTACAAACTTCCCCAATTTTATGTTTGCAAATCTATCATTGTGCATACACAACGAGAATTCCACCCTCGAAGTGCTCTATTCATGAAAAAGTCTGAAATTACTAACCAAAAGTGAGCCAAAAGTCGGAAGTAGTGCGAATGTGTGAAAAAACAAAGCAGGACCCAGATTAGATACCTCTCCTCTTCGAAGCAAAGAAAATTAGCATACTTGTAATGTCAACATCCTGACCCACACATGCTGGATACATTCCTGATATAGATCTTTACAGCTATGCTAAATCTTTCCATTTGGCAGGTAACCGAACTCTTCAGCAACACATAAACAAACTACAGACCTCTGTTTGCCCACTAAAGAAGCTTTGTTTGTTTTCTGGCTAAATAGCTTTTCTGCCTCACAACAAAGTTGTGGCAGATGCCTTTAAGAATCCGAAAGAAAAAAGTCATTACTGGCCTTTAACTTGATGCTACTAAATAATATTTTAGAAACAGGCACAGCTAAACGTTAACCGCTTTTATTTGTAGCTGTGCCGAAGTAAAATACAAGTGGACATTAGCACTTGTAAGCTTTCAAATGCCAAAACATCTCAAAATATTAAGAAGGCACAACTAAGCCTGTACTGGCCATGTTATAAAATGTGTCAGTGTATAATTAAAACTACGTTAACACTGTAATAATTTGTCAATTTAAAGAACGAAAAATCTGCCTTAAATGGCTTTGAAGTAAGTACTAACACAACAGGTACATATTCGTGTCTAAAGACAAACAAGCGCAGCAGTATGAAGGTTATAAACTCAAATAAAGTAAATGTAACTGAATGATAACTGTGATAAATATACCGGCGAAATATTAAAATTAAACCCAAAAAATCAAGTGAACATTCGTCTATATTTAATAGCGTTTCAAATTTGAGTAACGAAATAAATTTACCAAAACACCACATGCAAGCTAATATGCGCCCTGCTGTATTGAAGTACGTTTTTCACTGTAGCAAACAAACGAACAAAATCCTCAAAATATGCACTTAAAACAACACTGTAATGTTGAGAAATACATTCGTTCTCAATGTGTCTGTGAGTGCTGTGCTACCACAGAGTACGTGTGGGGAAAAGAGAGGACTTCTATGTGTAGTGTATTTGTCTAACAAAGTGTATGTGACCCAAAGCATGAAGATGTTAGGATGTGAAATAAAAATGTACTTACATTTAGCTTAATGTCGCCGCAAAGTTATTATGCACGTAAACTTTGCTTAATGTCGCGCTGGAAAGTAATTATGCACGTAAACTTTGCTTAATGCCGCCGCAATGGGATGAAATATGTAAATTGTGCAAACAGTACCTAACAATTAGGCACGTTTAAATATAACCAAAAGAATCAAACACCCGCACTGCTATCTCTAAACAAGTTAAATTAAGCACGTTGAAAAATAACCAAAAGAATCAAACACCCGCACTGCTATCTTTCAAAACGTTACATTAAGCACGTTTTAAAATAACCACAAGAATCAAGAAGAATCAAACACACGCACTGCTATCTTTACACGTGTTAAAAAAAAAACAATGCAAGCCCTGCTTAAACAGACTAATCGCTACAATGCCAGGACACAAAGTAAGAAAAAAAAGTTCCACACACATATAACAAACAAACGGGTGTAATAAGATTGTACTTGGTCGCTGCGCTTTGGGAGGGATAATCCAAAAGAAGGCATGCCAAATGCATGCCAGAAACCAATAGCGACAACAGAATTAGATTACAAAAAGCACACAGCCAATAAAAAGCCAGTAGGTGGGTATTGAGCCCACATAGCAATTACAACAGTCCGAGAGACAGCGCATGCGCGCTGCCTAGGCTCAACCTAAAAAACACATTGGCATTGAAGGGAACTACTTTGTGCGTGGATGTGTTCCTTCTGAAAAAGCAAAATGCAGACACTAAAAGTGATATTAACCAGTGGCTGATGTAGGCTGACCCATTGTCCCATACTGTGTGCTGTAGAGGGCAAAAGCAAAATGTGAATGACACAGCAGACCAATGGATGAGAAGTGCCCGAAAGGCCCTTTAAGTAAGTATACTGTAGTATAATTTTAGTAAAATCAAAACATTTTAGCTAACTCCAGACCTTAAACATAAGACTTCTGTATTTATACTATATCTGTCAAACGTGCAAAATCATCACCTCATGTATCAGACAGAATGTACTAATGATGACAGCTACTGCAAATTAGTGATTTGTGGTCATTTTATTTTTCAGTGATCTAAGAGCCATTTGTTTATTATCTCTTGTATGGAGCTGGTGTCCTCATTGACAGACCCTAATTAACATTGTGTTAAGCCTTATCTTCTGTGATGTAAGCATACCATTCTTTTTGTGGCTTCGAACATGCTGAGATAATATTTACCAAATATTTCAAAAGACTTCAATCGAATTTCTTTTAACGCCTCTGTTCCAGAAATCTTTACTCCACATAAAATTGCAGCATACAAGCAACTTAATGTCTGTGAATAGAAGCCGATTTTCCTGTCAGAAGAAAAGATTGATTGTTTTCAGACCTTCTATGGTTCCCAAATGTACTTTACAGACTGGAAGTGGTGTATACTGATCCCCAAAGGGCACTCCAGTTGAACATCCACTGTCAGTGATTGTGTTTTTCCCAGAAGCCATAGCTATTTGTCACATACAGACTTGCTTGTTATGAAAATGACCACGTGTAGGAAAACTTTTCTCACAATTTTACCTGTTCAATCTTACCTGCGGGTTCAGTCAAATGTTTTGTCTAGAAGATATTTTATTGTTTTAAAAAGCATTTCCTAAGTACAATAAGCAGACCTGAAAATTACACAGTTTTTTTGCCATATATCAAGACGTTTCCAGATATAAAAAGGTTATTCACCTTTGCGCATCTTGTACATTTTCATCTTTGTACATTCTAAGTGCGTGGCAGCAGTTGACTATGAATAGTATCAGTGATTTACTGTGGAATGTCACTAAATGGAAGCCATTGAATAGTCACCAGGGGGGCAGATGTACTATGATTTTGCATCAGGGCTGGATCACTTTCGTGATGTAGAAAGGACATGAAATCATTTTTGGCATTTACTAAGACATGCAAGGCTACTTTGCATGGCTTTGCGTGGTTCAGTAAATACAAAGTAACGCAATGAGGTGTATAGAGTTGCCTTGCATTGCCATGCATTGGGAAGGCGTTTCCTTGGTGGAACATGGGTTTTACCATGAATACAACCATGGATTTTGGTGCATTCCCAGATTTACTAAACCCAGTAAACCTGGGAATCTGTCAAAATACTACACCATCCCTAGCGAGGCATAAGAAGGAGTAATATATTTCTCCTTGTTATTTCCTTTTTCTATGTGTGCTGCACAAAGAGAGATATGCCTCTGAGGATTGTTTTCATGGAGGAGGGTATCTCTTCCTGCACAAAAACAATCCTGCTGCTGATGCGGGCACCCTTTCACCATGGTGCAAGGATGCCTGCGTTGGTGCTAGGCAGCCTCAAGTGCGCCACTGCAGGGACAGAATGGAAGAGCAACATATCTTAGTAAATATTGTGAATTTTTTAATCTCTCCCCTTAATGCAACACAGTGTAGCAACTTGCCTCGCTGCACTGTTTTGTGTGAATCCTATATAATTCAGCCCCTAAATGTATGGTGCCACTCTACCTATTTCTCGCGGACATGTTATGCTTAGCTTCCACTAAATCTGGTAACTCACTGCTATGATGGAGCAACAGTTGATAACATATAGGGGGTCATTACAACATTGGCGGTAAAAGCCGCTTACCGCCGTGCAGAATACTGCCAACACACCGCCGCGGAATACCGCCACTGCCATTATGACCCACAGCTCGGAATCCGCCAAAATCTAGACACCCACACAAGTCCGCCACACCAAAGGTCAGTGATAAACTGGCGATAACAAAACCTCCACCGTCACGCCAACAGGAATACGCCCACAATATCACGACCCACGAATCCACGCGGCGGTCTTTCAACCACGGTATTCCATTGGCGGTACACACCGCTGCACTCAAAATTCACATTCACTTACAAAACACAACCACATTGGACAATTCGAAATACACACACCTGATACACATACACACACCACTCCCACACACTCAATACACTATAAAACACACACCCACATCACCCACAAACCCTTATGACAACAATTGCGACAGAAGACCAGAGAGAGACACCACCAGAAAGAACAATAGCATCCACAGGCACTCAACACCATCACTCACACAAGATCCACGCACCTCACACAACACACCTCTAAATATCACCCCACACATCACAAAACACACACCACCCCACACATCACCCACACCGCCCCATGGCACCACAAAGACACCCCAGGTTTATGAGGAGGAGCTCAGGGTCATGGTGGAGGAAATCATCCGGGTAGAGCCACAGCTATTCGGATCACAGGTGCAGCACACCACCATAGCTAGGAAGATGAAGCTATGGCGAAGAATCGTGGACAGGGTCAATGCAGTGGGACAGCACCCAAGAACTAGGGATGACATCAGGAAGGGGTGGAACGACCTACAGGGGAAGGTGCGTTCCGTGGTCTCAAGACACCAGATTGCGGTTCAGAGGACTGGCGGTGGACCCCCACCTCCTCCCCCAGAACTCACTACATGGGAGGAGCAGGTCTTGGCTATACTGCATCCTGAGGGCCTCGCAGGAGTAGCTGGAGGAATGGACTCTGGTAAGTCAAACCTTTAAATACTTCATCCGCCACCCACCTGCATGCTACCACATACCCCCACCCTCGCCCTCACCCCCATCACTCCAACTCCTCACATAAGTCCCAGTATCACAAACCACACATCCCAAACCCAAGCCCTGCATGTAACACCAAAGCATGGACACCCATCACCAAAGCATGTCCACTGTACATACCCATACACCCCCCTAAACCATTATCACACAAGGTCCCACACAAGAATGGAAGCACTGGGCTACAGGGTCACACACTGTTAGACCTGAGTGACTTACCCTGACTACAGTGAGGGTTCTTGCTTGGACAGAGGTTAACCTGACTGCCAACCAAAAACCCAATTTGTAACACCCACCCATTGCACACCATGGCACACACAGATGCAATAATCGTGCTTCACCCCTCCAGGAACCCTACCCAACGTCACCGGACAGGAGGGTCCAGACATGTCCGCTCCACCCACAGAAGAGGCCCACAGTGATGACAGCAGCTCTGTCCAACTGGATCTAGATGACCAGCCCGGCCCATCTGGGACCTCGGGACAGTCGGTTCCCCTCACACTGGCACAAGCCACAACAGAGCCTCCCCACCGTGGAACCACCAGCACAGCACCCACCCAGCGGGCCCATACATCTGTCCCCAGGACACGTCAAGCAGCAGTGTGTCCACCACTACAGGGAACCCAGGCTTACCCACCACCCCAACAAGACCAGGGACCTGGGGCAGTGGTAGTGGGCACACGGTTCAGGGGACAGAGGCCCAGGGAAACAGGGGAACTGGGAGGGCTGCTGTGCGACAGGGGGAGGACAGGCCCAGGGAACCCACTCTCCACGAGGCCCTCTCCAACATCATTGGAGCCTACCACCATTCCCAGGAGACGATGGCAACGGTACTGGCCAAGTTTCAGGAGACCCAGCGGCTGCAGGAGGAACAGTATTTGGGGTTCAGGGAGGAACTCAAATCCATCAATTCCACCCTGGGCACCATTGTAGGGGTGCTGAAGGAACTCGTCAACACCAGGAGGGACACTGTGGCACAACAAGGGGCCCCTGACACTAGCCTGGACAATGAACTGCCCACCACCTCCACCGGTGCTAGTGGACATGAGGCACCGCCAAAGGACCACGACACCAGCACCCCACCCCCTGCAGAAGGAGAACCACCCAGCAAGTGGTCCCTGAGATCCAGGACAAAGACAGAGAACAATGCCAAGTCCCCCGCCAAGAAATGAGACCACCCTGATTGTCATCCTTCTGTCCCACTTTGTCACCCTGTCCATCCATCAACTGCCCCAGCTCCACTTCCGATGCCCCTTTGGACAATGCACCTGTGAGACTAATAGACTGGACTCTGCCATGGACATTCCTCCACCATCACCCCTGACCGTTTTACAACCCCCTCCACTATTTTGCACTTAAATAAACACCCTTAAATCACAAAAAATCTTGAGTCAGTCTGTGCTTTTGAAAATGTGTATTAGCAAAAACAGTGGCAAAATGCTATATCCAATGTAATGTCAACATACCTATGTCCATGTGGAAACAAAGCAGAGGTCACACAGTGGGACCCACATCTGTGAAATCAAAAGGGAAAGTGACAACTCAGTGTCCATATACTGTGTGAAAATGACAGACAGATGAGAGGTACGAGAATTAAATCAGCTGTAGCAGGCAGTGTTGTCTTCTTACCTGTGTCTCACTGGAAGTATCGCTGGATCACCGTGTTCCTGTTGTCTTTATCCTCTTCTTCTGCTTCCTCGTCTTCACTGTCCACAGGCTCCACAGCTGCCACAACACCTCCATCTGGACCATCCTCCTGCAGAAAAGGCACCTGTCGTTGCAAAGCCAAGTTGTGAAGCATACAGCAGGCCACTATGTTCTGGCACACCTTCTTTGGTGAGTAGAATAGGGAACCACCTGTCATATGGAGGCACTGGAACCGGGCCTTCAGGAGGCTGGAGGTCCTCTCTATAATCCTCCTAGTCCGCCCATGGGCCTCACTGTAGCGTTCCTCTGCCCTTGTCCTGGGATTCCTCACTGGGGTCAGTAGCCATGACCGGTTGGGGTAACCAGAGTCACCTGCAAATGTCGAGGGACAACTGTTAGACACACACTAACTCTTAGGGACATCCCCAGACCCAGACACCTAGTCACACTGTATTGGGTCCATGTCCTCACCTAATAACCACACACGGTGCCTCTGGAGTTGCCCCATCACATAAGGGATGCTGCTATTCCTCAGAATGTAAGCGTCATGCACTGAGCCAGGAAATTTGGCATTCACATGGTAGATGTACTGGTCTGCCAAACACACCATCTGCACATTCATAGAATGGTAACTCTTCCGGTTTTGGTACACCTGTTCACTCCTGCGGGGAGGTACCAAGGCTACATGTGTCCCTTCAATGGCACCTATGATGTTGGGGATATGTCCCAGGGCATAGAAGTCACCTTTCACTGTAGGCAAATCCTCCACCTGAGGGAAAACGATGTAGCTGCGCATGTGTTTCAGCAGGGCAGACAACACTCTGGACAATATGTTGGAGAACATAGGCTGGGACATCCCTGATGCTATGGCCACTGTCGTCTGAAAAGACCCACTTGCCAGGAAATGGAGTACTGACAGCACCTGCACTAGAGGGGGGATTCCTGTGGGATGGCGGATAGCTGACATCAGGTCTGGCTCTAACTGGGCGGACAGTTCCAGGATTGTGGTACAATCAAGTCTGTAGGTGATAATTACATGTCACTCCTCCATTGTCGACAGGTCCACCGGCGGTCTGTACACCGGAGGATGACGCCATCTCCTCACCTGCCCCAGCGGACGTGCTCTATGGAGGAGAACAGCGAGCAGAGAGTCAACCAACACTGAGGTACGTAAACACAACTTAATCGGAAAATGTTTTAAAATCGACATATGGCTGTATTAGTGTTTAAGCAAGGCCCAGATATTTGTGACGTAGTCATAAATAATGCCATGTGGCCCCCTGAAATGGCGGCTGCCTGACCTGTAATGTGGGACAAGGGGATATGAGGTAACTGCGCTGGCGTTGTACACCGTCGCAGTAGGCGGTCGAAGACAGCGGCGCAATCCTGCATTGGTTAACATTGGACCCCATGGGACCCAGGAGCCAATGACAATGTACGCCGGCAGTGACGGTACGCACCGCCGCAGACATCACCGCCATTTTCTCTCTGTTCAGTCACTTGATACCTGATCTTCGACAGGAGAGGACCTACACTGCAAGTGCTGCTGTGACCTCAGTCTGGAAGAGACAATGGCTCGTGTGTCTAGGGAAAGGGCCACTGCCTTCAGCACAGAGGAGTTCGATAAACTAGTGGATGGGGTCCTCCCCCAGTACACGCTACTCTACGGTCCTCCAGACAAACAGGTGATTACACTGTGAGCATGCTGTATGGGCAATGCCTGTTTAAAGTGGTGTGGATGAAAGATAGGGGGGGAGAATGAGGCGTGCATGAAACGACAGTGAGTGCATGTGCGTCACGGCACGGGTAGGGATGCGGGCCAATGACTGTGACGGTGCGGACGGTTATATCTTTTCCTTTTCCCCTGTACTATTCCTGTAGGTCAGCGCCCACCAGAAGAAGGATGTTTGGCATGCCATCACCAAGGAAGTCCGGACCCTGGGGGTGTACCACAGACGGATCACCCACTAACGGAAAAGATGGGAGGACATTCGCCGCTGGAGCAAGAAGACGGCGGAGGCCCAGCTGGGGATGGCCTCCCAACATGGGAGGGGTGCCCGTCGCACCATGACCCCCCTGATGTTCCGGATCCTGGCAGTGGCGTACCCGGAGTTGGATGTGCGCATGAGGGCATCACAGCAGCCACAAGGGGGTGAGCACACTCTCATTCAGGTGATTCAGCGCACATTGTAGGTGTATGGGTGGGGGAGGTGGGCTGTGTGGTTACCCTAGGCCAGGGCGAGTTTAGTAGGCAAGGTTCTTAAGGCAGGCCCTGTGGCACCCCACCCCACCTGTGTACAGAGCCAACTACACCTAGTCAGACTCCTGTGACTTCCATGTGTGCAACAATCGGGCATAGCCTTGTAACCCATGTCCCTGTGATTGATTAGGGAACTCCAAGTGCACGGCGTAGTGCAGGGGGCTTCTGTGTCTGCCAACTGTAGTGGTATTGGATGCACTCAACATGTCTTTCTTCAGTCTTCCCCCCCTTTTTGTGGTCTCCCTGTGCTTGTGTGCATTAGCATCATCAGGCGGAGGAGTGGCACCGGAGCAGGAGGGAGCTGTATCCCACATGGCCCTGGAGGGTGACACAACGGAGTCCGAATTCACCAGTGGGACGGAGGGCGAGGGGAGCTGCACGGCGGGGACAGGAGCTGAGACCAGCGACACGGACTCCTCCTCTGATGTGAACTCCCTTGTGGTGGCGGGCCCCTCTGTGCCCCCCGCATCTACAGGTACAGCCGCCACCCCCCCACCAGCACCACCCTCCCAGCAGCCCCTCAGCGTTTGCCCCATGGCCGCTCACCCAGGAGGGTGGGCATCTCCTTCGCCACAGGCACCTCAGGCCCTGCCCCAGTCAGCCCTGATGCCCTCAGTGAGGAGGCCATTGACCTCCTCTGGTCCCTCACTGTTGGGCAGTCTACCATTTTGAATGCCATCCAGTTGCAACAGACCAATGCATACCTGGAGGGCATTCATTCTGGTCAGGCAGCCCATCAGCGAGCTTTTCAGACTCTGGCCTCAGCACTGATGGCAGCCATTGTCCCTGTCTCTGGCCTCCCCCTCCAACTTCCTCCACCCATACCCAAACCCCTGTACCTCAGCCTATCCCAAGCACACCATCAGACCAGCATGCACACACGTCAACACACAAGGGAAGCTCAGGCAAACATAAGCACCACACATCCCACAGACACTCACACAAGCATCATACCCATGCAAACATACCAACAGCCACTGCCTCCACTGTGTCCCCCTCCTCCTTGTCTCCCTCCTCCCTCCCAGTCTCGTCTCCACTCACACCTGCATGCACTACATCATCAGCCACTACCTCTATCACCAGCACACCCACCAAAACACCCCGCTCACGTGCAGTCACCACCCCCACTACCATTCACACATCCCCTGTGTCCTTTCCCAATGTGTCTGTGAGCCCTCCTTCCAAAGTACACAAACACAGCCACACACCCACAACAGCCTCCAGCCCATGCACCTTCACCCAAAGTCACCAAGCGTACACCTCCTACAACCACTACCTCTTCCTCCACTCCCAAACCCCCTCCAGGTACCATTCCCAGTGTGTCCCAAAAACTTTTCCTGTCCAACCTTGACCTCTTCCCCTCACCTTCCCCACCCCTTCAGTCTTCTTGGGCCCGCCTCTCCAGGTCCCATTCCAGCACCTCAGCCAGAACATCTGCGGGAACAGTGGTGCCAGTAGTAATCAGCTTCTGGAGTGGGCCAGGCAGCAGGGCAGCCAGTGTGCCAAGGAGCCAGAGCACGGACAGTCCCCCTTCTCAAAAGCCCAAAAGTTGGCCAGTGCCCAGCGGGAGAGCACCGCTGAACAGGACACCGACGCCACCAGCACCGCTGAACAGGACACCGCCGCCACCAGCACCGCTGAACAGGACACCGCTGCAACAAGCACCGCAGGCCAGTGAGCGCCAAAGATTCCGATGCTACTGAGGCCGCCACGATCAGGATGAGGCACTCTGGGCACAAAGCCCCCTCCAGAACCAGTGGAGATTGGTATCCACTTGAGAGACTGTGGCTTTGCACTCCCCAGGATGCAGCAGTGGGCAAACCACCCACTGGAGAGACTTGAGAGACAGTGGCTTTGCACTCCCCGTGATGCAGTAGTGGGCAAACCACCCACTGGAGAGACTTGAGAGACTGTGGCTTTGCACTCCCCAGGACACATCAATGGGCATGGAGCCCCCTCGTGGATCTGGCATCGTGCACTCATCCGGCTGAGGTGCCCCCCATTCCCTTACCCCTGAGGTGCCTGTTGTATTTCTATCTGATGCCCCAGCAGTGTTCTCTCTGTTTTGATCGGGTATTGAGTGTGGGCCTCGCCCATGCATTTTGGGTCCAGTGGTCCACGGACTATGATAGTGGAATACCTTGGACTTGTATTCTTGGTGTATATATTTGTTTCTAGTGTAAATATGTATATATGAATGTATATATTTTTGATTACTGTTTTTGAATAGATTACAAACATTCGACTCATTTCCTTTTGTCCTTGCATTCTTCCAGGGGGAGTTGGGGGTTGTTAATGTTACGTATCAACATGTACTTGTGTTGTAGTGGATGAGGGTGTGGGTGGGAGTGTTGGGTGTGTGTGTCACCCTTTTTTCCCTCCCCCCTCCCCTGTGTCGTAGGTGCAGTACTCACCGTGGTCTTCGCCGCCGTCTTTGTTGTTCCTGGTAGAGAAGCAGGAAGATAAAGGCTGGCAGTATCTGGAGCTCGGGTTCCATGGCATCCTGATTCCTCGTGGGGTGTGTAGAGGTGAGCGTTTTCCCTTCCAAGTCCTGTTTCCGCCGTGTTTGTGTTCGCGGTGAAATCGCAGCGGAAAAGGTGGCAGATTGGACAGTTGTAATACAGTGGGCGGAACCTTGTCTTCCGCCTGTCTTTTGGCGGTTACCGCGGCGGTGTTTGTTTGCACCGCCGTGGCGGTCGGAGTGTTAAAGTGGCTGTCTATGTTGGCGGTTTCCACCACGGTCGTGATTCCATTTTGTTTACCACTGGCCTGTTGGTGGTTTTACCGCCGCTTTAACACCGACCGCCAGGGTTGTAATGACCACCTTAGACTTTTAAATGGGTAACAGTGAATCATGGGTATGTTTTCACCAAGGGGTCTGCAGTGACATGGAATGGAAAATGAAAGTGAAGCTCAAGTTGTCTATGATGTCACTCAGAACCCCAAGGTGAAAAACATCCCTGTAATTTCCTTTTTAATCATCTATTATGTTATGTTATCTGTGACTCCTAAAATCATCTGCACCTGACCCATACATGAAAAAAAATACTGGCCAATCTTAATCAACCAACACCTTCACTCATGGACGCCAATTCACTAAAATGCCAGGTGTAGTAGATGCGACATCAAACGCTACTTGACTTTTACTTTCACTCACACACATGCTTACACATGCACATGTATTCACATATGCATACACTGTCTCTCACATTAACAAGCTCTGACCCGCAAGCACACACCCAATATACATTTGAAAGCTCTTTTGCTTACCTCAACTGACAGGGAGAGTCATATTCCAGCTGTCTGTACTCCTTTTTTTAATTACCCTAACAATGAATAATATGATATTATTCACTTGTAGTGTAATAAACAAAATAATTTAATACAAGAAAAGTTGAGGAACCCCAAACAAAGCCCATACAGACAAGCTACCCCTGCATTCCTAGCACTGATTTTGCTAGATCGTGAGCATGAGCATTGGAGTGCACATGGTGCCTACCTGATTAAATTGTCAGAAGGAGGCCTACAAGGAAAAACAAAGTGAATAGAATATCGAACTGTGATGTATATAGTTCATGTGAGAACTCACTCTACATCACTGCAAACTGAGGTGTAAAAAGCTAGTAATGCCCGAGGCTCAGGGACTATATTTTTTCAATAAATTTAGGGATTTTGAATTGTCTAGCTTAGTAGCTAAGTGTTACTGCTAAACACAAGGTCTAGGTCCAATCAGTGAACACCGATGTGAGAATGTGGACTATTAATTAAAAAGGATGGTCATGCATTTCAAGGAATAATGGCACTGTTCTTGACTAGGTCTAACTAGGTCTCAGTGGTTTAAACCTGAGTTCAATCCTTGGCAGCTGTCACACAAAGCAGACAGGCTTAACTTAGGAGAAATTTGTAAAGCATTTATCAGTAAGAACACAGTTAAAAAGCAGAAAACAATAACACAATAAAATCTCCCTCCAATTAATGAAAATAGAATGTAATTTAATGAACAAAGTGACAAAAGTCTGAAGTAGTGAATTGGAGATATGATGTTTCAAAGTCTTAGATGTTTCTAGTGCCAAACAGCACAAAGCACCAACCGCACTAGACCAGGTCAAAGTCAAAAGCTAGGGCCAACCGCTATGGAATGCAGGTTGAGTAGAGGGACTGTGTTCGGGTTGGTGGAAAGTTTTACCTTCTGACTGAGAAACATTTTTGGAAGTTAAGGATCCTCAGTGTGGCTACGCTATGGCTGAGACAGGTCTTGGTGGCCCCATTGACTTTTGGTGGGAAAGCTCAGAGTCTGAGAAATTTGAAACTCTTGACTAGGGAAGGTCCCTCGCCAGCCACACCCAGCGAAGATTTCTAACTTCAGACTTAATTTTTTTTTTTTATAAGCCAAACTTTATTCAAGGGGGCAAATCACAAAGTTGAATCCAACTACTGCTGTGATATCGACGGGTGCAGCTCAGCAACGATTTGGTGGTAGCCTCAATTTCTTTTGCCAAAAACACTTGGAAAAGTTTCTAAGTCCCAGCTTTTAGAGTTTGGCATGAGGAGTACATTCTGCCACTTATCAAAGGGCCTTAGGGCCTATGGAACACCACTCGGGGTCAGGTGTTTTAATAGAACTCAGTACTTTTCTATTGGAGAGCAGTATTACCACGACTTTGGAGATTTTTCACTACCAGGACATGTTAGCAGTAAGTACATATTTCTTACTTTTTAAATACCATGCACCCTCCTATGTGGGCATTTAGGGGCCTACATTAGGAATGACTTAAAAGTATGAAAAAAGGAAGGCTTAGGCTTGACAAAGGGTTTCTTTTGCCAGGTTGAATTTTTTTATATTTTAAAACTGTGCAACCAGACATGATTTGCTTTTTAGTGGTGGTGCAATAGATGCTGCATTCCACTAGTGACATTTAACTTACAGGCCTTGGGTACATGGACTACCATATACTAGGGACTAATAAACAGGGCCACTGGATATATGTGGCAAGCTAGAACCAAATTACACAGCAGGGTTGATTCAATTAGGTGGAAAAAAGGCAATTTATGTGGCGTAATGAGGCACGTTTTGGCCCTCATTATGACATTGGTGGTAAATACTGCTTACCGCCACGTTGACAGCCGCCAACTTAGTGCCGCAGTGGCGGAGATCCGTTCACCATATTATGACACACACACACACCAGTCCGACAGAATACAGCCACATACACAAATCCACCAGACCAAAGATCAGTGATAAACTGGCGGTCCCAACACGCATACTGTTATGCCAACAAAACAACGCCCACCACATTATGACCCACGAATCACCACAGTGGACATCTAACAGCGGTAAACCATTGGCGGTACATACTGCTGCGCTCAGAATACATACAAAACAACACCACATTGGCCAATACCAAAAACACACACCTGACATACATACACATACCACACCCATATCACTATAAAATACCCACCCACATCACCCACAACCCTTACCAAACAACAATTTCCGCCAGGAAACTGAGAAGAAGTGCACAGAGACAACTAGACACACACATCACTTACACCCATACACCCCTCACGCACTCCACATCACACACCCACCCACATCACCCAACACACCATCACCAACACACATCACACAACACCCATGGCACCACAAAGGCACCCCCGTTTCACTGAGGAGGAGATAAGGGTCATGGTGGAGGAAATTGTCAGGGTAGAGCCACAGCTCTTTGGAGCACAGGTACAGCAGATATCTATAGAGGTATGGCGGAGAATCATGGACCGGGTCAACGCATTGGGACAGCACCCAAGAACAAGGGACAACATCAGGAAGAGGTGGAACGACCTACGGGGGAAGGTACGTTCCATAGCAGCAAGACACCAGCTCACCATACAGAGATCTGGCGGTGGACCCCCACATCCTCCCCCACAGCTCACATCATGGGAAGAGCAAGTACTGGCATTACTGCATCCTGAGGGACTTGCTGGAGTAGCCAGAGGACTGGACACTGGTAAGTCAACATTTACTACTTATCACCCCCATATCTGCATGCCAACTCACACCATCACCCTCATTCCCATCACTGCACTACATCCCACAAACTGCACCTACACATCTCACTAATCCCGACGCCAAGCCCTGCATGCCATACCAATGCATGGACACCCCTCCCAGCCCTGCATGGACACACATCACTAAAGCATGCACAGCATGGGGAAACTAACATAACCACAATTCATCACCATACACAAGCAAAAGCTGTCAGGGCAACGCCAACCATAGAGAGGAAGTTAAGGAAGTACAAATGTCATACACTTGAAGCGTAATACATAATTTACATCCCCACAGGTACCCCATCTAATGTCAGTGGAGAGGAGGTGCCACCACTACCCAGTCCCCCAACAGAAGAGGCCCCCAGTGATTACAGTAACTTTGGACTTCTAGATCGACACCGTCTGTCACCGCACCCTAATAACCCGCCTCCGCTCCACCGGGATCCAAGGCCAGGCCCTGGACTGGATCGCCTCCTTCCTCTCCAACTGCTCTCAAAGAGTCTACCTCCCACCTTTTCGCTCAGACTCCACTGAGATCATCTGCGGCGTCCCTCAAGGCTCCTCACTCAGCCCGACACTCTTCAATGTCTACATTAGCCCCCTCGCCGACATCGTACGCAAGCACAACATCATCATCACCTCCTACGCCGACGACACTCAACTTATACTTTCCCTCACCAAGGACCTCGCCAGCGCTAAGACCAACCTACAAAATGGCATGAAGGACGTCGCAGATTGGATGAGGCTCAGCCGTCTAAAACTGAACTCAGACAAAACGGAAGTCCTCATCCTCGGCAACACCCCGACCGCATGGGACGACTCCTGGTGGCCCACGGCCCTTGGCACTGCACCAACCCCCTCAGACCACGCCAGCAACCTCGGCTTCATCTTGGACCCTCTGCTCACCATGACCAAACAAGTCAACGCTGTGTCCTCCTCCTGCTTCCTCACCCTCCGCATGCTCCGCCAGATCTTCCGCTGGATCCCCACCAACACCAGAAAAACCGTGACCCACGCCCTAGTCACTAGCCGCCTGGACTACGGCAGCACCCTTTATGCTGGGACCACCGCAAAACTCCAAAAACGTCTTCAACGTATTCAAAACGCCTCCGCCCGCCTCATCCTCGACGTACCCCGCAACAGCCACATCTCCGCACACCTGAGACACCTGCATTGGCTCCCAGTCAGCAAAAGGATCACCTTCCGACTTCTCACCCACGCGCACAAAGCCCTCCACGACAAGGGACCTGAATACCTCTACCAACGCCTCAGCTTTTACGCCCCCACCCGTCTCCTCCGTTCCACCGGCCTCGCGCTCCCTGCCGTCCCTCGCATCCGCCGCTCCACGGCGGGTGGGAGGTCTTTCTCCTACCTGGCAGCCAAGACCTGGAACACCCTCCCCACCAGCCTCAGGACCACCCAGGACCACTCCGCATTCCGGAGACTCCTCAAGACCTGGCTCTTTGAGCAGCAGTAACACCCTTCCCCCTAGCGCCTTGAGACCCGCACGGGTGAGTAGCGCGCTTTATAAATGTTAATGATTTGATGATTGATTTAGATCTGGAGGACCTACCTGGCCCATCAGGGACCACTGGATAGCCAGTCACCCAAGCCCACTCACAGACCACCACAGAGCTTCCCCAATCAGAAACCAACATCACAGCACCCGCCCAACGTACCCACACCTCTGTCCCCAGGACATGTCAAACAGCAGTGTGCCCACCTGTACAGGGACCCCAGGCCACACCTCGCCCACAAGACAATCAGGGACCTGGGATCAGGGGCGGTGGGCACACCGTTCAGGGGACAGAGGCACAGGCCAACAGGGACACTGGGAGGACTGCTGTGCG
Source organism: Pleurodeles waltl (assembly GCF_031143425.1). Classification (NCBI taxonomy): domain Eukaryota; kingdom Metazoa; phylum Chordata; class Amphibia; order Caudata; family Salamandridae; genus Pleurodeles; species Pleurodeles waltl. The sequence continues at coordinate 982,892,953 of NC_090449.1, forward strand.
CCAGCGGGAGGACAGGACCAGGGAACTGACTCTTCAGGAGGCACTCTCCGAGATCCTGGGAGCCTATCAACATTCCCAGGACACGATGGACCATATCCTTGACATTGTGCAGGAGAACAGGCGGCTGCAGGACGGACAGTATCAGGGGATTAGGGAGGACTTGCATGCTATTAACAACACCCTGATCTCCATAGCAGGAGTGCTGGCAGACATGACCAACATTATGAGGGAGGCAATAGCACAGCAGCGGGCCTCTACCACTAGTCAGTCAACTGAACAGCCCTCCACTTACGCTGCCGCTAGTGGTCAGGAGGCCCCGCCACAGGACCCACAGGCTACCAGCATTCCTCCCCCTGCAGAAGATGAACCACCCTGCAAACGTTCCCAGCAACCAAGACAGAAGCCAGAGACACTTGCCAAGACCACCGCCATGAAATGAGACTCTCCAGATTGTCCCCCTTGTGTCTCACTCAGTCACCTTGTTCACCTTGAACTGCCATTGCTTCCCTTCCTATGTCCCCTTGGACACTGCACCTGTGCTACAAACAGACTGGAACAATACCCTGGACTTTCCTCCATCATCACCGCATTCCCTTGCACTTTCCCCTCTATTTTGTACCACTACAATAAACACCCTTGGATAAAACTCGACTACTAGTATTTCATGTATTGCAAATTTGTATTGATTGAAACAGATACATCCATTGCAAATGAACTGTACATAGTGAGAGAAGAGAATAAATGACCTGTTTCTGGCTGTTGTGATCACATCACGACATTGTTGTCATATCACCAACATCTGTAAAATGATTATCCATAGGTGACAGTAAGTAGAGGTAACAAGTGGGTAATGCCAGCCATGCCACTGCCACACAGAATACAACAATATTCATAGAAATGTGAAGTTGACTGCCTCACCTGTGTGTCATTTGAAGTACTGACGGATCACTAATGTTCTGTTGTCCACATCCTCATCCTCTGCCTCCTCATCCTCACTGTCCTCAGGGTCCACTGCTGCCACAGGGGCATCTCCATTCTCCTCCTCCTGCAGAAAAGGTACATGGCATCTAAGGGCCAGGTTGTGCAACATGCAGCATGTCACTACTATCTGGCAGACCTTCTCAGGTGAGTAGCACAGGGATCTACCTATCAGATGGAGGCACCTGAACCTGTCCTTCAGGAGGCCGACGATATGTCCCATAGCATGGAATCTGGCCTTCACAGTGGCCAAATCTTCCCCCCGGGGGAAAGCAATGTAGCTGCACATGTGTTTTACCTGGGTAGACAAGATTCTTGCCAGCACGATTGAGAACATTGGCTCTGACATTCCTGCTGCCAAGCCCACTGTCACTTGGAAAGAACCTGTTGCCAGGAAATGGAGCACTGATAGAACCTGAACAAGAGGGGGGATCACAGTCAGAAGATGGATAGCTGAGATCAGGTCAGCATCCAACTGGGCGCACAGCTCTGTGGTTGTGGCCCTGTCCAGTCTGTAGGTGAGTAGTATGTGCCTGTACTCTAGTGTAGCTAAGTCCACCAGGGGTTTCAACACAGGGGTATGTCTCCATCTTCTATTCATCCGCAGCAGTAGGTATCTAAGACAAGAGTGAGTAGGTTGTCACAATTTGAACAACAATACCAAAACAGCAGTCCACATTGTCCATATATGTGTTTAGACTGTATAATTTTCAAAGTATGTGCCTATTTATCCTGTGACACAGCAATTATTGACAGGCCTGTTGACCCCCCCCCCCTCAAATGGCAACTGCCTGTCCTGTGTGGAGGGACAGGTGGAAGTGAGGTAATTCCGCTGACCTTGTGCACCGTGGCGTTGGGCGGTCGTGAACCGCCGTTCAATTCCTCATTGGATAATATTGGGCCCTATGGGGTACAGTGGCCAATGGAGATCTATGCCGGTGGTGATGGTGTGCACTGCCGCAGACGTGACCACCATTTTCTATCTGATTCCTCACTTGTTTCCTGACCTTCCACAGGAGAAGACCTACACTGCATGTGCTGCTGTGATCTGTGTCTGAAATCTACCAGGGCCCGTGTGACCGGGGGAAGGATCCCAGCCTTCACTGTGGAGGAGTTAGAGATACTGGTGGATGGGGTCCTACCTCATTACAGACAGCTGTATGGGCCAACAGGTGAGTACACTGTGGCACAATGCATGTGGTATGAATGCATGGAGATGTGTGTGAAGGCATCATGTAAGGGTGGGTGGGGAGATTGTCTGTTGGCAGTGTACATGTTGTGAGCTGGCCTATGTGTGCCAATGGTGATAGGATCGGGTATTGTGGGCCATGTGTGTGACAGGCTGGACTGATTGTTTAATGGAATTCTCCTGTATGTATTACCTCTGCAGGTCAGATCCCATCAAAAGAAGGGATTATGGCGTGCCATGTGCAAGGACGTGCGGACCGTGGCGGTCTATTGAAGGCAGAGCACCCACTGTCAGAAACGGTGGGAGGATCTGAGATGCAGGGCACGGAAGACTGCAAAGGCCCAGCTGGGGATGGCCTTCCAATAAGGAAGGGGTGCCCGTCGGACCCTGACACCCCTGATGGCCTATATACTGGCGGTGGCCTACCCTGAGCTGGATGGGTGCTTGAGGGAATCGCAGCAGCCACAAGGGGGTGAGTACAGTGTGTATCATTACAACTTATGGCTGGTGGGGTGGTATCCGGGTGGTGGTTGTGTGTTAGTGGGCGGCCCTAAGGCCAGTCCAGACATTGCAGCGTGGGTCCTCTGAAGGGTAATGATTGCATGGCAAAAACAGGTATCCTAGCTTGTTAGTATTCACTTCTAGGCAGGGCTGCGTGGGTCCCAGGTGTGATGCAGTTGCGGTGTGTGCTCCTCCTTATGCCTTGGTGACTAGCCATTTCACTGGTAGTGCAATGCATAGTGTGTAGGCCTTTTCCCTGTGTGTGAGGGTGCTGTGTACGCCAATGGTGGTGTTGTTGCAGTCACTGACCTAGTGTATCCTTTGTATCTCTCCCCCCCTTTCTTGTTTTGTCATCCTGTCCTTGTGTGGATTAGCATCATCTGGCAGAGGAGCAGGGGCACCGGTGACAGAGGGAGCTGCCTCCTACAGGACCCTGAAGGCAGAGTTCACCGACGCCGAGGGAACAAGTGGGACGGAGGGCGAGGGGAGCACCACAGCGGAGACAGGAGGGGACAACCCAGACTCTGATACCTCTTCTGATTGTAGCTCCCTAGTGGTGGCAGACACCTCTGTGACCACCCCAGGTGCAGGTGCAGGTACAGCCGCCACCCTCTGTATCAGCACCGCCCTCCCAGTAGCCCCTAAGCGAGTTGCCCGTGCCCGCTCACCCAGGAGGGTGGGCATCTCCTTCACCCCAGGCACCTCAGGCCCTGCCCCAGTGAGCCCTGCTGCCCTGAGTGAGGAGGCTATTCACCTCCTGAGATCCATCTCTGTAGGGCAATCAACCATTGTGAATGCCATCCAGGGGCTGGCATCCCAGATGCAGCAATGCAATGCATTCCTGGAGGGCATTTATGGTGGCTTGGTGGCCCAACAGAGATGAATTCAGGCTCTGGCCTCCTCTCTGATGGTAGCAATTGTCCCTGTTTCTACCGTGCCCCCTCCAACTTCCACTTCCCAGTCCCATTTTCCTCAACCCCAACCCATCCCAAGCACACAGACAGACGAGCATGCACACAAGGCAACACACAAGAGTGGCACAGGCAAACACAAGCACCACACTTCATCACACAGGCACTCACACAAATATCATACCATTGCAGATATGACAGCATCCACAGCCTCTACTGTCTCCCCCTCCTCCTCCTCCTCCTCCTCCACCTCCCTCCCAGTCACGTCCAAACTCACACCTGCATGCACTACATCTACATCCACTAGCAGCATCACCACGCCAAGCAGAACACACACCTCACTGGCAGACACCTCCACACCAGCCATGCACCCGTCCCTTGTATCTTCTCCCACTGTGTCTGTCCCCCCACTCCTAAAGGACACAAACACAAGCACTCAGACACCCAACAGCCATCCACCTCACATCAGCATACAGCCCATGCACCTGGACCCAAATCCAGCAGACATACACCTCCAACAAATACTCCCTCATTCTCCACTCCCATTACTCCTCCTTCCTCCCACCCCAACATTCCTAAAAAGTTTTTCCTTTCCCACATTGACCTCTTCCCTACCCCTCCCCCATCCTGCATGTATGGGCAGGGTACCAAGGACACAGCTCAGCACCTCAGCCAAACAGTCCACGGGGACAGTGGTAGCACCACCTACTCATGGTGGTAAGGATACCAGGCCTACGACACTGAAGGGGAAGGAGCCAGCACCACCAGGGATGAAAGGGAAGAGTTCTGCACCAGCTGTGAGGAAGGAGAAGAGGCCTGCACCAGCTGTGAGGAAGGGGAAGGAGCCTGCACCAGCTGTGAAGAAGGGGAAGGAGCCTGCATCAGCTGTGAGGAAGGGGAAGAAGCCTGCACCACCAGGCAGAGAGGGGAGGATCCTATCCACCCCTGCCAGGAAGGGTAAGGGATCACCGACCCATGAACAGGAGGAGATGAGGCACTCTATGCTAGCCGAAGCTGTCAGGCTAACACCGCCACCACCAGCTGTCACAGGGCCCCAACCACCAGCTGTGGATTTGCAGCCATCAGTGAGTGCAGGGGCTGCCCAGGAGCCTCCTCCAACAACCACCACAATGCAGCCATCAGTGAGGGCAGGGACTGCCCATGAGCCTCCTCCAACCACCACCACAATGCAGCTATCAGTGAGTGCAGGGGCTGCCCAGGAGTCTCCTCCAACCACCATCAAAATGCAGCCATCAGTGAGTACAGGTGCTGCCCAGGAGCCTCCTCCAACCACCACCACAGTGCAGCCATCACTGCCGGTGAACGCCATGTAGTCCACCCTACAGGGGCTACTGTGCGGCCTACCCCCTCCAGAACCAGTGGGCAAGTCACCCACTTGAGAATCTGTGGCCTTGCACTCCCCAGGACAAAGCAATGGGCATGTTGCTCCCTGCAGAACCAGTGGGCAAGTCACCCACTCCAGAACTCCAGAGACTGTGGCCTTGCACTCCCCAGGACAAAGCAATGGGAATGCTGCCCCCTCCAGAACCAGTGGGCAAGTCACCCACGTGTGAGACTGTGGCCTTGCACTCCCAAGGACAAAGCAAAGGGCATGTTGCCCCCTCCAGAACCAGTGGGCTTGTTCCCGCATATGGCTGAGGTGCCCCCCACACCCGAGGTGCCTTCCCACTTGCAAAATGATGCCCCTGCAGTGTTCTCTCCTGATGTGTCAGAGAACATGTTGAGCCTTGAAATGTGCCCTGTGGCCTTGTGTGCCCTCATGACTTTGGACTGGGCATTGGCCCTTTATGGACATTTGTATATATTTGTTTTGTGGGGTAGATTTTGCTATGCTAATACATTGTTGTTACTCCAACATTATGGTCCGTGTATTATTCTGCTGTGTGTCTTGTGCGATTAGTTTACGTTTGCAGCTGGTTGTGTGTATGGTGTGTGTCACTCTCGTTTTCCTCCCTCCCTCCCTTGTGTGCTAGGTGGCTGTACTCACCGTCATCGTCTTCGGTTGGTGTTACAGGTGAAGCATAACGTAGAAGAACATCGGGAAAAATTACAGTTCAGGTTCCATGGCAGCGTGATTCTTCCCTGTGTCTCCAATGGTGAGTCCTTTCACTTCTGAGCTCTGTTTCTGCCAGGCTTTTGTTTAGCGTTGGTAACGCCCCGGAAAAGGTGGCGGATTGCAGGGTCAAAATATGGTGACCGGTACTTTGTCTCCCGCCTGGCTGTTGGCGGCTACCACCGCGGTGGCTGTTGTTTCCGCCGTGTCAATTGGTGCAGTAAAGTGGCTGTCTATGGGAGTTATCACTGCCATGGTCATAATTTGGCAGTACTTACCGCCAGCCTGTTGGCGGTATTACCGCCACTTTATCACCCACCGCCAGGGTCGTAATGAGGGCCATAGTTTGTAGTACCTCATTATTTTGGAATTTTTACATGTTAACACTATTTGGGCAACAGTTTCACCCCTTAGTACCTCTTTGACACACAAACTACAGAAATAAGCAGTCAAAAGGTGACCAGTTAACATTTCTAAAGGGTCTCATACTTTATGGCATATGTTGCAGCACTTGAACGCAAAACATTTTTTTTTTGTTGAACTCTGCAGATTATGAATGGTAAATGTAGCAAGTCCATATCAATGCAAAAAGTTTGCAGCAGCAAAATTAAAGAATTACGGCGGCCCTGCTTAAAGGTAAGTTGAATTAGCCAATCAGGGGTTAGTTAATTCTAAATATTTGTAGGGGTCAAACCACATACAGTGGGTGCTGGATAACAGAGCCCCAGTGTTCAAAAAGTCCAAACACCAGCAGCATAGGTCCTGAAATTGGGTGGTTGTCATGCAAAAAGTGACCTTTCAAAGTTTTTGACGGCATACAGCTGATACTATCTGTTTTGGATTATCCTTCTGCTACCCAGCTCACTTTCAATAACACCTAATTGCTATCACTAGCTGACTTCTACTGAATTCAGAAAAACCACAATTAGCTAATTCTCATCTTTGGAAACCCCATTTCTATTTGATCAAACTTCCTGTTGCCCTCTGATATGGGCACACCATCCACTGCAATCAATTTTGTCAGGAACTTGATCATCTGACTGAATTGTGACCCCCTCTTAAAGGGTACAAATTACCTCTGTCTCAGCAAGTATCTTCTCTCTGCTTAAAGCACTCTGAAAAACTCTCAAATTAATCCCTACTTCTGTGCATAAGTCAGTGGCGCATGACCTCATCACTGTTAGTCTTGACAAGGCCAATATGTTATATCTAGGGCTTCCTAAAAACCTATCTTACAAGCTGCAGAAAGCCTCTGTCACACTGACTCTATGGGCCTGTTTACGAGTTAAAGCATTATTTATCACCCCTGATAAATAATGATACCAGGGTATGCATTATTGATCGGGTGCATTAAATTACACACTGTGGATTTATGGGGAATAACATGCAGATTTTGGTGTTTGATACACCAAAATCCATGATGCAGTAATTACTATGTTTTTCCTGTAAAATTTTGACATGTTTGTCCTGTCAGAAATGTAATGAATGTTGGGTTATTTAACACATCTGCTAATTATCGGATATGTTAAATAAACCCTAACTCGGAATTTCATTGTGGAATTTAAGGAGCCACTAATAATTAGGCCCCTAATCTTGACCACCACATCTCTCCACCTCTTCATACCTCAAGATGCTTCAGTGGATGCCTGAAGCCAATAGACTCAAATTTAAGGGCCATATGTACGAACACTTTTTCCCATAGACACAGAATGGGTAAAAACCTTTGCTACATCTGGCCCTAATTCACTTACCATGACTCACAATGCATTGCTCATATAAGGCCCGCAGTAGGTCCATAAGCTTCTTAGTCCTTATTTTTTGGCTGCCAGCTCAGATTGTCCAATGCTCTCTGCTTAAAACCACCTAGGATGGTTGGGCCTTTGCAGTCCTTGCGTCTAAGTTGTGGAACAAACTTCCGCAGGAACTACGCAAAGCTTCCTCTAAAATGTAAAACCTGGTTCTTTGTTCATTTGTTTCTGATATCTACTCTCCCATTCTCTCTCTCACAGGGTTAGCAGTATCTGAAAAGGCCCATTTTCTTGCTTAGCAGTAACACGTTGTAAACGATTTTCATTCATTCACTCATTCTTATTAGTTAGAATAAATATTACAAATAGGAGCAGCCACAGTGATGACTTAAGAATGTACGGTGGACAAGAAACAAGAAGAAATATATTTGGCTTTGGAATATAATTATGCAATGGTAGCTCTGAGAAGAGAGTCTAGATTTGTCTATTTGTAATGAAGCTTAGTCATTGATAAATTTGTCTTTCAAATTGCTTGGATGAGACAAATTAACTGTGTTTTATGGCTAACACTATAAGAGTTTTGTCATCCATAAATCCCTCTTTCAAATTGTTTGGATGAGATGAATGTACTGTATTTTATGCCAATACTATATGAGGTAAGCCAGGTGTGCTAATTATTTAGCGAACAGTAACAATTAAAAACAAGCATTTCCAATGCGATGGGTCTTGTGTTTGCTCAAGTTAGAGCTATTAGCATTGTAAATTTCTAACTAGACGTTTCTTGTCTCATAAATTGAAAATGAAAAGTAAAATAGTTGACATGAGCGAGCCGATTCAAAGCATCACGGCCGTCATGAGCATGAGCACTAAGGAGAGACACAAAAGGATAAAGACGTTCACTCATCAGCACGGCAAACATGCAATTATCCATGAAACAGGGTCGGTCATACAAATTGGAGAGAAAATGTTTCCCTAAGTACTGAAATGACTTTCCCAGAATCTTAGAGCCTGCCGATGGTTGTTTGAGGATATTCTTGGCGTTCCAGTGACTGTGTGAATGCAGTAGGTTTTGCGCTTGCACAGCTTATGCAAATTGTAGGTGAATTGTGATGTTTGTGAGGGTTTAAGGAGTTTGCATACTCCAAGTAAAGTTGAAGAAGGAGTGTGCGTACTCCGCAGTGTAAGAGTAGGGAAGACGTCGAACTTCACATGTGTGTGGCGCTTCGTGCTCAAAAATTGTCCACATGGTTGTTGATGTACGGACCCTGCATGGTCCAAGACTCCAGAGTATATTGAAAAGTGTATGAGACACTTGGTATTTGTTGTAATTTGTCTGGTTTAATAGGTGGATCAGGCATGGTCAATGAGTCACAGTGTGAGTCAGACTGAGTGAAAGACATTTTGACTAAGATCTGGCGAGTCCTTTGTGCACCAGGACAGACCCACTGATCAGTTAAGACTAAAATTTGCGGGTCAAATTTTGCTTGTGAATCTAGGAGACCGAGAAAGAAGGAGTAGCTGCAACAGCGAAACGCCAACAGTGAAAAATCCGTAAAGTTTCTGAAGCTATTGTATTACCTTTCTGGCAAATTTGATTTTTATTTTGATTAGTGCTCGCAATATTTTGCATTAGTTTCGTGTGAATCTGAGTTTTGGAGGACAAGCCGCAAGACTTTGTTGGCTGTAGTTGGTGTGAGTGTGACGTCATTGGAGCTGCGCTGGGATAGGTTGGTTGGTGAAAAGGGTCGCGCACAGATTGGCAGCCGTCCATGGAGCACAATTGGTTGAGAAGGTGGGCGAAGAGAACTCTGGGATTAAAAATCACTTCCTGATTTGAATTTGAATAACATAAAGGTCAAAAAGATGACATTTTTCAAAGCTTTAAAGAGTGCTTTAAGGAAAGATACATACATTACGATGAGCATAGGGAAGATTACACCACCAAAAGGTACATCAGCTTACATTGTAATGGAAGAGAAGGGTGTGGCGCCGTGTCTTTGGCTAAAGCAATGGTGCAAAGTGACAGAGAAAGAAGGGAGTCTAGTGTTTCCTGCTGATGGAACATTCAATCTGAGGAGTTTATAGCATTTGAGGAGGGTGCTGTATGATTTGAAACCCCTCTGAGACAAGCAAAATTCGAGGCATTAGTGATCTGGGATCTAATAGCCAGACAGCAATAGCAACAGAAATTCGAGAGAAGAATGAGAAAGGCAGAGAAGACACTAGTGGAGACTAGATGGGATCGTACTCAGAAATTTTGGAGAACCGAGAGATTAAGTTGTTTCCGGTAATTACACAAGAAAGTGAGAAAGAAGGAAGGAAAGCTACTAGAAAGACTAACAGAATCTCTTCTGAGTGTAGGGTGACTCGAAAATCCTTTACAGTGGAGGAAGAATCAGACGATGATGAATTTATTTTACAGTTATAGAGAAATCATCCACCACCATATGCAGCACGTGAGAGTGGTCCAAGAGAGTAGTCCAAGTACCAGTGCTTATCCTACAGCTCCAACACAGGTTAATTGGACAGCGAGTCTGGTGCAGGTTAATACATGCCCACCAGAGAGTCCAATGCAGAGTAGTCTCAATGCACCTACTACTCCAGTAGTACCGAATCAGGTGCCTCAGCCAAATGTCCAGAGAATTTACCCTGATGTGCCTATTGTGGAAACTGTCACAAACTCAATTGTGCCTGCAAAACAGGTTTTCCAGAGACCAACATTGGTTCAGACAGACCCAACTCTGCTTTTACTGCCCCAAATGAAGCCACAAGCAATGCCGTGATTCACTCCAGTAACAAGGACACAGTCAGACAAGTCTTCAGTGATGAATCAGAACATGGGAGTTACTCTCCCACAGAACTTAGGTACCAGACCAACCCCAGATGCTATATCTCTACCTATTACTGATGGTCCGGCGTACCCTTGTTTGTGCAAAAGGGATCCAGTCTATGTGACAGGGCATAATGAAGCAGAATGCAATGAGGGGAGGACTAAATGAGAATGTCCGCATTGCCTCTCCTGTGAGACAGATCTTTGATGGGTCTGGATCCTTGTTGGATCTTAGTCCATTCGGAGTTCCTCTAGATACTACTATAGGGTGGAATATTAGTCAGAGCCTGAAATTATTGACACTGCAGACTCCAAATACAGTTGTGCAATAGGTACCACCTGCCCAAGTCAGCAACATTTATTTTGTTGCAGGGGATGACAGCCCAGCAATTGACTGAAGGTTAGACAAGCTGAATACCCCACAGGGTGTTCCTAAGGGAGAGGAGTACTTGAATTATGCTAGACTAAGCATGGAAGCAGGTGAGCTCATTGGGGGAACTATGGGTATGAACAGGTTACAGTCCTACACAGAAGCAGAGTTGAGATATCTGTGCCCAAAGATTACGAGAGAAGTGAGCAATGTGCATCAGAAGCTAGCAGACCTGGTAGAAAAATACGGTATAGAAATAGAGAAAACAAAACATTTGAAAAGGAGTTGCAGGTTAGATTTTGAAGCTAAAGATTTTGAACACATGACATCTGCTGGAATGAAGGTGCACCTTAGGGAGTTACTTCAAAGTGCCCAGACTTGGGGAGCATTAGACAGATGGGAAGGCAGGTGGGTGAAGAAAAGAGATAAAAGGAAAAGGGATTCTGCAGAGTTAACTGCAAATATACAGCAGGAAAAAAATCCAGTGAAATTTTTTACCAATGAGAGAGATGACGGGAGGGAATTTTATTCATGCCCCTTGGAGCAGAAGTGATATTCTGTCTTTTACAAATGATTATCCTGGATTGAGAGAGAAGCCAGTAGAATGGTATCAGCAGGCAGACAGGTTTGTGAAACTTGCAAGGTGCCTGTGGGAGGACTTGAACACTTTACTAGAGATAGTGGTTCCAGCTTATCTATGGTTGCAATGTAAGAGGAACATAGATTGGCCAACAAAAGAACCTGAGAGAGATAAAATTACAGGTGCACTGTCTCCTGAGGTAATGAAATATTACTACATTGGGTTTGAATTTTTAAAGAATTTCGCCCCAAAACATTGACTGGCAGAGAATTGACAGGACAGCTCAGGAAGCCAAGGAGTCGATACATGCGTATTATGAAAGATTGTTGCAGGCATTCAAGCATTACAGTGGTACAGAGACAATTGAGCCGAAAGACATGATTCCTTTTGTCTTCAGATTTGTGGGAGGATTGAGACTTGAAATTAGCCAGATGATTAAGAGTAATTTGATATGCTGGTAAGCAAAGCAGATTGATGAGGTGTTGCAGTATGAAAAGTACTGTAGTGAACAGATTGAGTTAAAAGAAGAAAGCTGAAAGAGAAAGTAATGGTGATGCATATTAAAGCTGCACAGACAGGTATGCAAGCAAATTTTAGACAACAGCTTCCACAGCAGCAGCAGGGAAATATGGGATGTCAAAATCAGATGAGAGGTAGAGGTTGCAGAGGTAATGTGAACCATTGTACAGACATGGGTACTGTAGTAGGTCAGAATGATGTGCAGGGAATGAAGAAGTTTTGCCTTGTCACGCTTGCGGAGCCGTTGAACACTGGAAACTGGAGTGTCCAATGATGGTGCAGGTCGGTGTTGTTCAGCAAACTAATTATGTCAATTCATTCCAGAACATGAGCGGACAGAGAATGAGAGGTCCTAACCCACATTTTCAGAATAATGTGAATCAAATGCAGAATTTTCAACCCATGCAGCAGGTGCAAATGCCATGTGTACAAATGACACAGTTGCAGCCAATACAACAGCAGGTTGTGAATTTCAAATACCTCAAGCCCCAATGGAACAGCAACAGGTGATGCTGCCTGAACAGGTCACAGGTCCAGCCAAAGTAATAATACAGTTCACCAATTCCCGTTACACAGTGAGAATGGAATAAACAATGATTGGGTGAGTGAGAGTTCGGATGAAGAAGCATGGGTGCTTGCAGCTTCCTTAGAAGTAGATCAGAAAGGCCCCTATGTGAAAGGAAAAGTCATGGGTCACAGAGTTTCATTCTTGGTTGACACAGGAGCCACACGCTCTTCAGTAAGAGGTGCAGAAGTCCCAAACTTGCCCCTTTCAGGAGAAACAGTCCAGACTGTAGGAGTAGCAAATCAGTATTTGACCAGCCCGATTACAGATCCAGTGATGGTTAAAACTGGCAACTTTCAGGGATTGCACAAATTTATAGTCTATGATTTAAGTCCAGTATCCCTACTGTGAAGAGACTTGCTGTGCAAAACACAATGCTTGATTACTTGTTCAAATGACGGAATTGAGATACAGACAAACAGTGAGGATGAAGAGGACCCAGCTCCCGAGATATAGTGTGAAACCACAAATGAAGAATACCCGCTGATTGATTTTTTTCCCAGTTTTCACAGTGAAAGAGCTTCATCCTGACTTGCAGGGAACGATTAAGGATAAGGTGTGGGACCTGACAGATAAAATAAATAGGCTTGATAAAAAGGAATTGAGCCAGTTAAAGTTACCACATGCCACAAGATGTCCTTATGAAGGTAGCCCAAATAATTGCAGAATTTGTGAAACAAGGAGATCTGAAGGAAGTATTGAGCAGCCCATGTAATTCATTGATAATGGGTCTGAAAACGCCCTGTGGGAAAGTTCGAAATGTCCAGGATTTGAGAAAAAACCATGACATTGTGGTTAAATGTTGCCTCATGGTACCAAATCCAGCTGTGATAATGTTTCAGATTCCATGTGATGCTGAGTGGTTCACTGTAATTGACTTGTTGCAAGCCTTCTTTTCTGTGCCTCTTCATCAGGACATCCAATTTCTCTTTTGTTTCATATTTTTGGACCGAGTTTACTTTTGGTGTAGAATTCCTCAAGGGTTTTCAGAGTCACCTTCCATATTCAATCAGATCTTGAAAAATAATTTGGAGTCAATGGAATTATCTTTCCAAACGACCTTGGTACAGTACATTGATGACTTGCTGATTGCGTCTAGAACAAGGGACAAATGCAAATTGGATACTATTGCCTTACTGAACCATTTGGGAAAGAATGGTCATAAAGTGTCTCCAGTTAAATTGCAATACTGTCAGAAAAAGGTGAAATACTTGGGTCACCAGGTTGAGAAGGGGATAAGGAAAATATCCAGAAAAAGGGTCACAACCATATTGCAGATGAATTCCCCGACTACACAGAGAGATGCCAGGATGTTTCTAGGGATGGAAGGCTACTGTAGCCAATGGATTCTCAATGTTTCAGTCATTTCAAGACCATTGCAGAAGCTGACTCATAATGAAGTTACCTATCCCATAGTGTTACACCAGGCTGGAATGAAAGCGTTCACTGAATTGAGAGAGAGTCTGTGCAAAGCTCTGGCTTTGGATATGCCTGACTACACAAAACCTTTCACGTTGTTTCGTCATGAGCGTGATGCATGTTCTTTGTCCGTCTTGGCACAGGTCCATGGAGGTGTAAACCGCCCAGTAGCATATTTTTCAGCTACTTTGGACCCAGTTGCAGCACCCTAACCAGGTTGTTTAAGTGCAGTTGCAACGGTTGGACAGAACCTTACTCAGTGTGAAGGTATTGTGATGGGACATCCCTTAACCATAATGGTCCCTCACTCCATTGAGATTCTGCTTCCAAAGACGAAAACCCAATACCTGACTGGTGCACTGTTGACCAGATATGATACAAATATTCTAGGGTCACCAAATGTGTCATTGAAAAGATGTACAGTGCTGAACCCGGCAACTTTACTCCCGAGCAAAAATGTTGAAATTGAGAAATTGGAAGACATTGAGCATGATTGTCTTGAAGTAACTGATTTGTGCACAAAACCAAGACCTGACATTAGAGACAACCGATTGGAAGAGAATGACCAAATTATTTTTGTTGATGGTTCTTGTCTAAGAGACAATACAGGGACACTGAGAGCAGGATATGCTGTGTGCACAATAACTGGTATCCTGAAAGCATCTTGGCTTCGGTGAGTGTATTCTACCCAAGTAGCAGAACTGGTAGCCCTTACTAGAGCGTGCCATGTTTCTGCCCAGCTAAAGCTGCTATCTATATGGATAGCCAGTATGGATTTGGAATAGTCCATGATTTGGGCCAGTTGTGGTCAAAGAGAGGTTTCATGACCTCTTCTTCTTCACCAGTGAGAAATGGTAAGAGGATTAAAGAACTGTTTCATGCTATCCAAATGCCTGAAAAGATTGCCGTGGTGAAATGCAGTGCATATCTAAAGTCACAAGACTATAGCCCTCATTAGGACTTTGGCAGTATATACCGCCTACCGCCGTGGCGACGGCCGCCAAAAGACCATCTCCGCGGCTACCAGCCGTCCACCGTATCATGACCACAGCTGGATTTCTGCCAGAAATATGAGAATTAATAGGGGCTGGCGGTGTTCTGCTGGCGGACGCTGCTGCTGGCAGCAGCGCCTCGTCCCGTCTCCTGCTGGAGGACCCCCTGGATCCAGGTAAGTGTGTGCTCCGACAGGGGAGGGGGTTAGGGGTGTTGTGTGTGTGTATGGGAGGGTGTGGGGGCGTATGTCTGTGCATGTGTGTATGCGGGTGTGTGTTGCGTGTTGTATGTGTGCGCATGTTTGGGGGCGTGTATGTTGAGTTATATGAATGCGTGTCTGCATGTATGTATGTAAGTGTGTGTGGATTTGTGTGTGAATGGATGTATGCATATGTGGATGAATGTTGGAATGGGTGTGTGTATGCGTGTGTGTGTGTGTGTGAAGGGAAGCCAGATATGAAGGTGGAGTCTGGAGAGGAAGGGTGTTAGGGGGAAACCTGGGGAAAGGGACGGAGGCGGAGAAGACCCCTATCAGTCACAGGGAAGGGATTCCCTGTCACTGATAGTGCCTACCGCCATGGTTTTGTGGCAGTAAGGATGCCACATAAACCATGGTGGTAGGCGGGGTCATATTCCCACAGGCGGCCAAGTGACGGCCGTCGAGCTGGAGATTGAAGACTCCAGCCCGGCGGTCGTTACTGCCGTGGCAGTCGGTGTGGTACATTGGTGGTTTGGCTTCAGCCAAATCCCCAATGTCATAATATGGAGGTAAGTTCCCCCAGCCTGTTGGCAGTACTTTCTTCCATATTACCGCCAACCGCCGGGGTCATAATGACCCTCTATGTGTCAATGGGAAATGTATATGTGGATCAAGTCGCAATGTTTTGCGCATTGAACTGTATATCGTTCAAAGACAAGTGGGAACTGTTACCTGAAGAGGATGAAACATGTCCAAGTTATGCACTGAAAGCAATTGATACATTGGAAGAGTTGAAAATGTTGCAGAATAATGTTAACAGGGAGGAAAAGCATTCATGGAGCAAAATTAAATGTGTACAGACAAGGGGCCAGATGTATCAAAGCTTTTTGCATTTGCAAACGATGCGAATGCCTGTTTGCGAATGCACAAAGCCCTTTCAGAATGTATCAAAGGCATTCTGAATGCAATTTTAAGGAATCGCTAAAATAGCGATTCCTTAAAATTGCAACCCTATTACGAGAGTCGCAAATTGCGACTCTTTAAATAAGAAATCACAAATAAGGAATCCTTATTTGCGATTTCTAAAGCACATGTATGAAGCAATTCCTTAATGCGAATTGGGCATTACAGTAAGGATTTACATGTAAAGCACACATGCCCTTTTGGCATGTGTGCACCTTACATGTTGTTAAAAAATGTTTTGGGGTGCAGCAGAGGGGGCCTTAGGCCCCCAGCACCCTGGACTTTGCATTTCCCAAAATTGCGAATTCCAGTTAGGAATTCGCAATTTGGGACATGCAAAATATTCGCAAATATGGGCCGACAGGCCCATAGATGCGAATGGGGGCTGGTATCGCAATTTGCGATTCGGTAATAGCATTTGCCATTTTTAAGAAATTGCTATTACCGAATCGCAAATATGATACATTGCATATTGCGAATCGGAAATAGCGATTTCTTAAAAATCGCTATTTCCGATTCGCAAAAGGTTTTTTCATACATCTGGCCCAAGATGCATTGTGGGTTTCAGAAGAGGGTCAATTGGACTTGCCTAATAGTCTGCTTTCTCGAATACCTAGGTATTACTATGGTCAAGCACACGTTGGGAGGGATGCCATGATTAGTTTGTTCAAGCACGATTGGTTCAATCCAAAATGTAGACAAGTTGCTGAAGCAGTTTGCCATTGTTGTGTCATTTGCCCCAAAATGAACGCGGGGAAAGGGACAGTGGTTAATTTGAGCCACATTGGAAGAACAGGAGGTCCATTCAGCAGAATGCAGATGGATTTTATTGAGGTGCCTGTGTGTGAAGGTTTGAGATACGTGTTGGTGATTGTTTGCATCTTTAGTCACTGTATTGAAGCGTACCCTACGTGGAGAAATGACAGTCTCACAGTAGCGAAACTACTGCTTAGGGAACTGATACCACTTTTGGGGTTTCCGATCTCTTTAGAATTAGAAGTCACTTCAACAATGAAGTAATTAAATTACTATGTGCAACATTGAACATTGCATTGTAGTTACCGCCCTGAAGCATCAGGACTAGTGGAACAGATGAATGATACCTTGAAGTCAAGAGTTGCAAAGATGTGTGCGTCCAGGAATCTGAAATGGCCCAAAGCACTGCCTTTAATCTGATGACAATGAGAAACACACCCGACAGGAAGATGGGATTGTTGCCGCATGAGATCCTGATGGGCCGAGCCATGAGGTTGCCGGCGGTCCCAGCAAATACACTTGTCAACATTACAGATAATATGGTGTTAGACTACTGCAAGGGCTGATGTGGTTCGCTCTTTCTCTCAGCAGGTGGAAGCCACCACACTGCCACCGATACCCTGACCTAGGACACAACCTGAGAGCCAGTGATTGGGTTGTGGTCCGGAAACACATAAGGAAGACGTGTTTGGAGCCTTGGTGGAAGGGTCCTTTCTAGGTAGTTTTGACCACTACCACAGCTATGAAGTGCACTGGAGTTCTGAACTGGGTCCATGCCAGCCACACGAAGAAAGTAGCACGCCCGAGTGATGAAAATGTAGGGTTCTTGAGAGTACCAACAACAATAGGGCCAGTCTCAGTGCCGGAAGGAGATCAAAGAGGAACTGAGACCGGTTCTGAGCCTGTTGAGGATGGTTCAGGCACTCCTGTGAGAGGCGAAGGTGGAGACCTCGAAGAGGGTGATGGTGCGCCTATCTGAATTGAGGCAGCAGGAAAGTCTAGTCAGTGGAGGTCTATCCCAGAAGTAGACGAATTTGAGAGACAAACAGAGCAATTGCCAGACCCAGAGGGGGAAGGAATTGAGGCAGTCAAAGCCAATGTGATCTGACTCCTCCTGAACCAGTTGCAGGTCCGTCAAAAGAAAACACCACAGAGCAATTAAGTCAACACTGAAGAGAGCATTGACAAAGGGTCCACTGAAAGGAGATAAATGGCCGGAGTCAGAAGCAAAGAGAAAGGAAGCAGTTGTTGAAACAACAATCAAAGAAGAAGTAGATACAACAAGGAGAGAAGATCTAAGTGAAGGAGAATTGAATGGTGATCGAAAGTTGAAAAGAAAGAGAATAGCAAGTCCAAGATGCACAGGTCCTGCATGGGCATATGCAACTACAAGTGAATGAAATAATTTTTGTCTTTTTGTTTTGATCAAGACATTCCAGGTCAATATTTTGGCACTTGAAGGAAGCCGATTAACTGAATTTTGGGAAACTTTTGAGAAAAGACGAAGAGAAAGAGACTTTTGAAAGTAAAAGGAATAGATTTTGATAACTTGACTTGACTTTTTGAATCCTGACTTTGACAAGCTGCTAAACTGATTTTGACAAAGGATCCTGAAAGTGGGACTGAGAGTTGAAAACAACTGCTGAAAGAAGATTTCTGTGTTTCTTTTTGTTTTAGATTTTTGCTGCATCTGTTTCTAAATTTAGCTTCTGCTTTCTGATTCTTTATAGATCATGAGTAACATTAGCCAACAGGGTAGGAAGAATAGGTGCTGTAAATACATGAGTATTGTTTTGGCAATTGTTTGTGGGATATTGTTTGTGATATTGATTGTGGGTATGACTGTTCTTGATAAAAGCTTTTGAGACAACTATTACATTAACAGCAATAGAGAAATTTAGATTAGACGAGAAGTATTTGCATGTAGGTAGTAATGCCCAAGGGGAACTTTCTTCTAATGTCTTCTATTGCTTGCTAAGTGAGTATGTTGAGACGATGGATGCGAAGTGTGTACTCAGATTCCTTCATCAGTCGAAGAAGGCGTTACCTATCATAGTTTTCCTCTAGCTTATGGCATAAATGTAGTTTGTTACTCCCAAGATTCTATAACCAGGAATACATCCAGTACTTCTACTCCAACTTTGATGTTATGTTTTCATTTGTCCCTATAATTAGGTATTTGAGTAGAATAGCTAAGGATAATGATATAGTATTAGTCAGGGGTTTCTTTGAACCTACATTAACTTTTGGCACGGCTTATGCATGCCGCAACAATTTGACATACTTGCTTACACCTTTAACATACAGATGACAGGAGAAAGGCATTGAAGGAGAAGTTAGAAAAAGGCTTAGAGAAGAGGACTTACAAGAATGTTTATGCTTATAGTGCAATTAAAACGCAGGGAAAATTAGCTTTAGATGCGCAACACGTAGGGACGCTTTGTATATATAGGCCTAAATCACGCATTGATACTTTATTTGTGGGAAAGAGTGAATATAGACATGTGTTTTTGTTTCAGAGTAAATGGACATTTATGTTGAATGGCCAGGATCCTGCAATTCCTGGAATATATTACATCTGTGGTCTTAATGCTTATTACCGTCTTCCAAGAGGATGGAGTGAGACATGTTATTTGGGAATAGTTTTTCCAAAGATTTTTCAAATAGATGATTTAAAGAAATATCTGAAAATGACTGAATTACATCACATTAGACAGAGGAGAGAGTCTCCTTCTGATATTTCAGGAGATATACATGGAGCAATAATTCCTTCAGTGGAGTTGTTCTGAATTTGATAAAGATACGAAAGTTGTCTACTATTGTGGATAACATGAAGACCAATTTTTCAGGAGCCATACTTCTGATAGATACTGAATTAGCTGAGTAAAGAGCTATGACTCTTCAAATTCGCCTTGCTTTAGACATTTTTTTAGCAAAGGATGGCGGAGTTTGCAAAATGATTAATGCTAGGGATTGCTGCTCATTTATTCCTGATAATAGTAAAGAAATTAGAAGCTTACTTACTAATCTGACTAATGAAAGTGCTGATTTGAAAGAAGTGAAAGAACCAGGTGTTTGGGAGAAAGCTGGCAAAGGTTTTGCTTCAGTGGGAAATTGGCTCAGCAACATTGGGAAAGGAATTTTATTGAACATATTACAAGGGATATTAATTGCTGTGGTATGCTTAATTTAAATATGGGGGGTATGTAAATTGTGTAAAGGAATCAAATTGAAAAAGACAGGAAGTTATCAGAGAAGGGAAGAAAAGAAAAGGGAAAAATTGTTTAGGGAAAATTCGAAAAGGGGACAAAGAATTGAAGGGGTTAACATGACAGAATTTTAGCTGATGCAAAAATTTGTGGGAGATAGTTTAGTGTGATGACACATTTAGTCAACAGAGGAGGGATTTCTGAAGCTAATGTTTTTAACAATGTTATCAATGATTATTCATGTATTCTGAGAGTTGAATTTGCATAAATGGAATAATGAAGAGAAAAATAATGTACACATTTGAAAATGTGTCCACGTGAGTGGCCGCCAATGTTCACGAAGTGTACTTATTAATGGCTTATTAATATGAAATGTGGAGCTTATGTTTGATTAATGTAGAAATATGTCATATTAAGGGTTATGTATTATGTTTTAGATTTAATAATTGTAGGCTTAACTTAGCGGAGGTCTTGGCCTAGTTGCACGGCCTCATGTCAAGCTGCATTTCTGAACCATTTAATCAAATGTTTACTTAGAGACTTAAATTGTGGTTTTCCATTGTACTGACCAAATGTTCTCGTAGCCAAAAGTCTTTCTCATGAGAACTGCTTGCTAGAAGATGCTGTTCTTGCGACTGAAACAATGTAAATGTAATGTGAGTAAGACTGACTTTCTCAGGAGAGAACAATGCCCATACTGGCTGGAGTATAAGCTGCAACAATATTGTTACCTGATAAGCCAGATAATGAGAATGGGACAAGAGGAACCAATCATCGACATGTGAACCATGTACTAGTAGAAACTGTAGATTAGAAATTTTAGTTTTATTGGACAGAGTGTAAACATGTGATCCCTTTACCAATTGGGACTAGGGAAGTAGTTTTAGGAAATTTAACTTAGCCAGACTGCTACAGGAGGAGATGCGCCATTCTCCCCATTCTTCTTGATGGTTTACATTTAGACTTTCAAACTGTTTAAAGACCTTGGCCCTCATTATGACATTGGCGACAAGTCCGGCTTACCGCCATGCTGACTGCCGCCAACATACCGTGAACGCGGGGGTATACCACTACGTGTATTATGACCCACACGTAGAAATAAGTCCGCCAGCCCAATGGTCAGTGATAAAATTGTGGAACCAAAACCCACACCGTTACGCCAATAGAAATACGCCCACAGCATTATGACCTACGAATCACTGTGGCAGACATTTAATCGTGGTAAACCATTGGCTGTACATACCGCTGCGCTAAAAATACACACACACAAACAAAACAACACCACATTGGACAACTCAAACAAAACACACCTGAAACCCATACACACACCACACCCACACCACTATAAAACACACACCCACATTACCCACAACCCTTTACCACAACTAACAATTTACAAAAGAGACAGAGAGACACACCAGGAGCACCCACAGAACCAGAGCCACAGAACACCATCACCCATACACCATCCACACACCTCACAGCACACACCCCAACACATCACCCCACACACACTCACACACACCACACACACTACACCCATGGCACCACAAAGACACCCCAGGTTCTCACAGGAGGAGCTAAGGGTCATGGTGGAGGAAATCATCCAACTAGAGCCACAGCTATTCAGATCACAGGTGCAGCAGACATCCATTGCAAGGAAGATGGAGCTATGGAAGAGTGTCGCGGACAGGGTCAACACCGTGGGACAACACCCAAGAACCAGGGATGTCATCAGGAAGAGTTGGAACGACCTACGGGGGAAGGTGCGTTCCGTGGTTGCAAGACACCAGATAGCTGTACAACATGGGAGGAGCAAGTCTTGGCAATACTGCATCCTGAGGGCCTGGCCGGAGTAGCAGGAGGACTGGAGTCTGGTAAGTCAAGTCTCTATTACTATCACCCCCACCTGCATGCCATCACAGGAGACAATGGGCAAGATACTGGCCAAGTTGCAGGAGCCCCGGAGGCTGCAGGAGGGACAGTGCCTGGGGATCAGGGAGGACCTGAAGGACTCCGGGGTGAGCACGCCGCGGGTAGGTGACTCAAATCGAGGGCGCCTATTTAAAAAAGCAATAGGCTGGATCGTGCTACTCCCCAAGGGGGCCCCCCACATGAAGAGGGCGGGGCGACCTTTTTTTGTTTGAGACTCTTGACGGGACAGTTTACTCAAAATGTAAGTGACTGGTACCTATTTCTCACACATATAATTGGTTAGTGTTATCTTTTATATATAGCCAGGAGAAGTCTAGTTTGATATAGGTCCTGATGAAGCGTTAGAGGATCTTTCACGACCACAATTACGCGAAACATGTTGACCAGACCCTAGGGGTCAGGTGACAATCTCCCAGTACTCCAGGCTTTTAAAGTGGTTGAACATTATTCTCATTTTCCACTTAATTATGTTTTTAATCTTGATCGTGACCCTTTTGGATTGCCAGTAAACAGATTAGTTTAGGGGTCTCTAATCAATCTCTCCTGCCATACTGAGTGCCTGACCTTCTTGATTCAACGGCAGCCACCATATATAAAAAGATCTCCGGCAAAGAGCCCCCGAAAGGGGAGCCCGTCAGATATTGCACCAGCCAGTCTGGCGAGGAGCTTCCCGATGATGAAGCATGACACCCTTTCGGGTGTGTGAGGGCTCTAGCTCCTAAACTTTAATTGTTCACCCTAGTGTTAGGAACAGTGTACCTTTTGTATTGATTGGACATCCACACCACCCTGGTCACCATTGAGGGGATGCTGGCAGACATGGCCAATACCATGAGGGAGGCAGTGGCACACCAATGGGCCCCTGACACTAGCCACACCGATGAACAGCCCTCCACCTCTGCCAATGCTAGTGGACAGGAGACCCCGCCACAGGAACTACAGGCCACCAGCACCCTACCCCCTGCAGAAGGAGAACCACCACGCAAACAGTACCTGCGATCCAGGCAAAAGCCAGAGAACATTGCCAAGACCCCTGCCAGGAAATAAGACTCCCCTGAATGTCACCCTTCTGTTCCATACTGTCACCCTGTCCACCTTGAACTGCCTTTGCTCCACTTCCTATGCCCCCTTGGACAATGCACCTGTGATACCAATAGACTGTACTCTATCATAAACTTTCCTCCACCATCACCCAAGCCCATTGCACATCCCCATTTACTTCTCAGCACTGAAATAAACACCCTTGGAATAAACACGTATGGAGTATGTCAAATGATTTAAGGATGTAGTTGTTTAACAATCTGTAGACATTGCAAATAGACAGTACTGTGATGTAAACATAGTTATGACCTGTAATGTGCTGCAGTCAATACACCAGGAGGCACTGGAGGGCACAAATATCTTCAAATAGACATGTTAAAGGGTACAATAAGTGGGCTGTGTAATGGGAACAGCAGCCAGGCAGAAAAAATTAACTTCACAAAACAGCAATGGAAGGTGAAATTGCAGTGTCTTACCTGTTTGTCAATGGAAGTACTGTTGTATTATAGTCATTCTGTTGTCTACATCCTCCTCCTCTGCCTCCTCTTCGTCACTGTCCATAGGCTCTACCGCTGCCACACGACCATCTCCAGCCTCATCCTCCTGCAGAAAAGGCACCTGGCGTCTCAAGGCCAGGTTGTGCAACATGCAAAATGCAACAATGATCCTGTCAGATGGAGGCACCTGAACCTGGCCTTCAGGAGGCCAAAGGTTCACTCAATGATCCTCCTTGTTCGCCCATGTGCCTCATTGTAACATTCCTCTGCCCTTGTCCTGGCATTCCTCACTGGGGTCAGTAGCCATGAGAGGTTGGGGTAACCAGAGTCACCTGCAAATACCGAGGGATTCCATTAAGCCAGCCACTCACCCTTAGGGCTAACCCCACACCCATATACCAACATCCACTGGGTGGGGACCATGGGCTCACCTATTAGCCACACCCGGTGCCTCTTGGTTGAGTCATCACATATGGGATGCTGCTATTCCTCAGGATATAGACATCATGCACAGACCCAGGATACTGTGCATTCACATGGGAGATGTACTGGTCCGCCAGGCACACTATCTGCACATTCATAGAGTAAAAGCTTTTTCAATTTCTGAACACCTGTTCATTTCTCGGGGGGGGCAAAGGCAATAGCACCAATGATGTTGGGGATATGTCCCAGTGCACAGTAGTCAGCCTTCACTGTGGCCAAATCCTCCACCTGGGGCAAAACTATGCAGCTGCACATGTGTTTCATCAGGGCAGACAATACTCTGGTCAGCACGTTTGAGAACATAGGCTGTGACATCCCTGCTGCCATGGCCACTGTCACTTGGAAGGAGCCACTTGCCAAGAAATGGAGCAAGAGGAGGTATCCCAGTGGGGTGACGGATAGCTGAGATCAGGGCTGGCTCCAATTGGGCACACAGCTCTTGGATTGTGGCCCTATCAAGTCTGTAGGTGAGGATAATGTGCCTGTCCTGCATTGTTGCCAGGTCCACCAGGGGTCTGTACACGGGGGATGTCTCCATCTCCTATTCATCCGCAGCGGTTGAATTCTAGGATGAAAAATGGTGAGCAGATGGTCATATTCGTGCATATCCTCAAAGTAAAATGCCTTGCATATTGTGACAGAAACAGTATGTGAATGTGTAGTTCCGTCAATGTGCCTATGACTGCTGTGATGCAGTTAGGTGCCATGGCCTGTTCACCCCTAAAATGGCGGCTGCCTGACCTGTGTGGAGGGACAAGTGGAAATGAGGTAATTCCGCTGGGTTGTGTGCCGTTGCGGGAGGCAGTCGACGACCACTGTGCAACATCTCATTGGTTATCATTGGGCCCTATGGGTTCCAGTAGCCAATGGTGATGTATGCCAGCGGTAATGGTACGCACCACCGCAAACGTGACCACCATTTTCTATCTGTTCACTCACTTGCTACCTGACCTTCAACAGGAGAGGACCTACACTGCAAGTGCTGCTGTGACCTGTGCCTGGAAGCGAGCATGGCTTGAGTGTCTGGGGAAAGGACCCCTGCCTTCCCTTTGGGGGAGTTGGAGAGACTGGTAGATGGGGTCCTACCCCAGTTCTGTTTACTTTATGGTCCTCCAGACCAACAAGTGAGTACACTGTGAGCACGATGCATGTGGTATGAATGCATGGAGTGCTGTGTATGTAAGCCTCATTTAAGGGGGATGGAGGAGGGGTCCTGGGCAGAGTGCTGCATGTCTGGTTGTCAATGTCAGTGCGTAATGGGATGGAAGGGATATGGTGGGCCATGAGTGTAACAGGCCGGACGGTATGACTAGTAACTTATTCTATGCATCATGTTCTGCAGGTCAGCACCCATCAGAAAAAGGGTATTTGGCGTGCCATCACCAAGGAGGTGCGGATCCTGGGGGTCTTTGACAGGCGGAGCACCCACCATCGCAAACGGTGGAATGACCTGCTCCGCTGGGCAAGGAAGAGGGCGGTGGCCCAGCTGGGGGTAGCCTCCCAACAAGGAAAGGGTGCCCGTCGTACTCTGACCCCCCTGATGCTCCGCATCCTGGCAGTGGCCTATCCGGAGTTAGATGGGTGCTTGAAGGCATCACAGCAGCCACAAGGGGGTGAGTACAGTTTCAGATTTAGCAAATTGCGCGTGTTGAGGTGTTATCTGGCCGGGGGAAGTGGTTCTCTGGGTGCTCCTAGGCCAGGACGAACATGCTCAGGGTCTGATGCACTCCAACCCCAAATATGCTAGTGGACATCTGCTACTGGACAGGGTCCTGTGGGTTTCAGGCGTGCTGCTTTTGGCATTAGGCATTGTACTCCATGGCCTGGGGACTAATGGCCTAGTGCATAGGGCTGTTCCCTGTGTGTTTTGTATGCCAACGGTGGTGGTGTTGCTGGCATTGACCAAGTGTATCCCCTGTCTCTTCCCCCCTTTTTGTTTTGTCACCCTGTCCTTGTGTGAATTAGAATCATCTGGCAGAGGAGCAGAGGCACAGGCGACCGAGAGAGCTGCATCCCACATGGCCCATGAGGCCGAATCCACCGACGGTGATGGCACCAGTGGGACGGAGGGCGCGGTGAGCACCATGACGGAAACTTGAGGCGGCAGTTCGGACAGCGACACCTCCTCTGATGGAAGTTCCCTGGTGGTGGCGGACACCTCTGTGGCCACCCCAAATACAGGTACAGCCGCCACCCCCCAATCAGCACCACCCTCCCAGCAGCCCCTCAGTGTGTTTCCCGTGCCCGCTCACCCAGGAGGGTGGGCATCTCCTTTGCCCCAGGCACCTCAGGCCCTGCCCATTCAGCCCTGCTGCCCTCAGTGAGGAGGCTATTGACCTCCTGCGATCCATCTCTGTAGGGCAGTCAACCATACTAAATGCCATCCATGGTCTGGCAGGGCACTTGCAGCAAACAAATGCATTCCTGGAGGGCATTCACTCTGGCGTGGCGGCCCAACAGAGATCATTCCAGGCTCTGGCCAGCTTCCTGATGGCAGCCATTGTCCCTGTATCTAGCCCCCCCCTCCAACTTCCTCTACCCAGTCCCATTCCCCTCAACCCTAGCCTATCCCAAGCAGACCTTCAGTCCAGCATGCACCCAAATCAACACACAGAAGTGGCTCAGGCAAACACAAGCACCACACTTCATCCCACAGGCACTCACACAAGCACCATCCAGATGCAGACACACCAACATCCACTGCCTCCCCTGTGTCCCCCTCATCGTCCACCTCCCTCCCAGTTTTGTCTCCACTCTCACCTGCATGCACTACATCCAAACCCACTGCCTCCATCACCATCACGCCTATCACTACACGCCCCTCACTGGCAGTCACCACCCCAACATCCATGCACACGTCCCCTGAGTCCTCTCCCACTGTGTCTGTGCCCCTTCCTCCCAAAGTACACAAACACAAGCACTCAGACACCCAACAGCCATCCACCTCACAACAGCATCCAGCCCATGCACCTGCACCCAAAAACAGCAGACAAACACCTCCTACCACCACTCCCTCTTCCTCCACTCCCAAACCTTCACCCTCTTCCAGCCCCAGTGTCCCTAAAAAGCTTTTCCTCTCCACCCTTGACCTATTCCCCGCCCCTCCCCCCGTCCTTCACTTCGTGCCAGCCAGTCCACAGCCACTGTCATTTCTGCAGCCACTGCAGTTGTGAGATGCTCCAAGAAGACATCTGTCCACACAGTCAGTGTGCCAGCACCAGCTGCCAAGGGCAAAAAGGGAGCACCAGCTGCCAAGGGCCAAAAGGGAGAACCAGCTGGGAAAGGCAAGGAGGCACCACCAGCTGCCAAAAGCAAGGAGACACCACCAGCTGGCAAAGGCAAGGAGGCACCACCAGCTGACAAAGGCAAGGAGGCACCACCATCTGGCAGAAGCAAGGAGGCACCACCATCTGGCAGAAGCAAGGAGGCACCACTAGCAGGCCAGGGGAGGAAGGGAACACCAGCTGCCAAGGACAGGAAGGGAACACCAGCTGCCAAGGACAATGAGAAAGGCACAGACGCCGCTGCCAGGATGGATAATGAGCCTGGTGCTGGAACAGCATCTGGGCACACAACACCTGCCATGGCACTTCAGCAGTCCGAGGATGAGGGGGAAAGGCTGGAGGCTCCCCACACCGCCGCCAGCCCAGCCAGCAGCACCGCTGCCAGCACTGTCACCAGCACTGCCACCCGCACCACCAGCACCACCACTGCCAGCAGCAGCAGCCCCAATGGGAAGCTGTCTGAGGCTGCGGGGGAAGGGCTGGAGCCTCCCCCCACCACAGGCAGCACCGCAGCCAACAGCGCCGCCAGCACCATCGCCAGCACTTCCACTAGCACCACTGTCACCACCACTGCCAGCAGCAGCAGCCCCAGTGGGCAGCCATTCGAGGCTGTGGGGGAAGGGCTGGAGCCTCCCTATCACAGGCAGCACCTCTGTCAGCACTGCCGCCAGCACCGTCACCAGCACCGCCACCAGCACCACTGCCACCAGCACTGCCAGCAGCAGCAGCCCCACTCGGCAGCCGTCCAAGGCTGCGGGGGAAGGGCTGGAGCCTCCCCGACCACAGGCAGCACCGCCGCCAGCACCTCTGCCAGCACCGTCACCAGCACCGCCACAAGCACCACTGCCACTGCCAGCAGCAGCCCTAGTGGGCAGCCGTCTGAGGCTGCAGGGGAAAGGCTGGAGCCTCCCCCCACCACAGGCAGCACAGCCACCAGCACCGCCGCCAGCACCATAACTGGCACCAGCACCGCCACCAGCACTGCCAGCAGCAGCAGCCCCAGTGGGCAGCCGTCCGAGGCTGCAGGGGAAGGGCTGGAGCCTGCCCCCACCACAGGCAGCACCGCCACCAGCACCGTCACCAGCACCACTACCACCACCACTGCCAGCAGCCCCAGTGGACAGTCATCCGAGGCTGCGGGGGAAGAGCTGGAGCCTCCCACCACCACAGGCAGCACCGCCACCAGTACCGTCACCAGCACTGCCACCAGCACCACTGCACCCACCACTGCGAGCAGCAGCAGCCCCAGTGGGCAGCCGTCCGAGGCTGAGAGGGAAGGGCTGGAGCCTACCCCCACCACAGGCAGCTACGCCGCCAGCACCGTCACTGCCAACACTGAGCAGCCGTGACCACCGGTGGGCAGTGTGTAGTCGTGCCTCCATGGGCTGTAGTGCATCCTGGCCCCTGCAACAACTGTAGGAGTGACACCCAAGTGAGAGACTGTGACCTTGCACCCTCCAAGATCTGCATCACTTGGCACTATGTCCCCTCCAGAACCAATGAAAGAAGGCATCCACTCATCCCCTCCTTGGCAGGAGGAAGCACACTGGGCACAAAACCCCCTCCAGAACCAGTGGAAGAAGGCATCCACTCACCCCCTCCTTGCCAGAATGAAGCACACTGGGCACAAAGCCCCCTCTAAAACCAGTGTAAGAAGCCATCCACTAGAGAGTCTGTGGCCTTGCACTCCCCAGGACCAAGTAGTGGGCAGGACACCCACTATAGAGACTGTGGCTTTGCACTCTCCAGGTCCAAGCAGTGGGCAAACCACCCACTTGAGAGACTGTGGCTTTGCACTCCCCAGGACCAAGCAATGGGCAAACCACCCACTTGAGAGACTGTGGCTTTGCACTCCCCAGGACCAAGCAGTGGGCAAACCACCCACTTGATAGGCTGTGGCTTTGCACTCCCTAAGACCAAGCAGTGGGCAAACCACCCACTTGAGAGAATGTGGCTTTGCACTCCCTAGGACCAAGCAGGGGGTAAACCACCCACTTGAGAGAATGTGGCTTTGCACTCCCTAGGACCAAGCAGTGGGCAAACCACCCACTAGAGAGACTGTGGCTTTGCACTCCCCAGGACCAAGCAGTAGGCAAACCACCCTCTTGAGAGCCTGTGGCTTTGTACTCCCTAGGACCAAGCAGTGGGCAAACCTCCCAATTAAGATATTGTGGCCTTGCACTCCCCAGGACAGAGTACTGGGCAAGTGACCCCCTCCAGGAGCAGTGGCGTTGTACCATCCCCCATTCCCATTCCCCCTGAGGTGCCTGTGTATTTTCAACCTGATGCCCCAGCAGTGATCTCTCCGTATTGAGGCAGGAGTCAAGTGGGGCCTTGGCCTATGTGATATGGTCCTGTGGGCCACGGACAATTTGGACTGGGCAGTGTCCCTCCATTTGTATATATTGTAGATACTGTTTTGTGCTTTGAGGACGTATGTATTGACATTTATATTTTTACACTGACTCTACTCACTCCCTTTTGTCCTTGCATTATTCCTGAGGGTCACGGGGTGGATATGTAATGTTGTTGCATCTGTTTTAGTGTATGGTGTTAGGGGTGGGGGTGGAGGTGTTGCGTGTGTGTGTCACTCTCTTTTTCCTCCCACCTCCCCTGTGTGCTGGGTGTGGTACTCACCGTGGTCGTCTTCCCCACCGTTCGTGTTCCTGGTGTAGGAGGAGGCATACCAGCATGGGAAATACATGAAGTTCGGGCTCCATTGCGTCATGGTTCTTCCTTGAGTGTCCAGAGGTGAGTCGTTTCCCTTCTGTGTACTCTTTCCACCGTGCTTTTGATGGCGTTGGTACCACCCCGGAAAAGCTGGCAGATTGGCTTGTTGTGATAGGGTGGGCGGTACATTGTCTTCCCATTGGCTGTTAGCAGTTACCACCGCAGTGCTTGTTGCTACCGCCGTAGTGGTTGGAGTGTTAAAGTGGCTGTCTGTGTTGGCGGTTTCTTCCGTGGTCATAATTCCATTTTTTTTACCGCCGGCCTGTTGGCGGTATTACCGCCGCCTTATCACCGACCGCCAGGGTCGTAATGAAGGCCTTTGTGTTTTCTGAACTTTGATGCTGAATCCTGATGCCTTGTTGACTGAACCGATGTCCTGATGATGAAGACTATCTTAGCATGCTGATCCAAATGAGGAGAGGTATATTATTACTGATGTGCTGTTAAGTCTATTTGCTTTTTCTTTCTAGGTACTAACCGCGCTATTTTGATGTTTTCCAAATTTGTGTTGACTAAATTGTCAGTCAGTCAGTCAAAATTCTTTATTCAGCAAATTCCCATAAAACCACATAAATTGTCTTGCATGAAGCCCAACATGCTGATGCTAATTTGGTTTGAAATAGGATCCTCACTAATGAAAGTTCGCTGTATGAAGTAATGTTTGCTGTCTTTTCTTTGCTGAATCTAAATGTATGTAATATCGTTTGTGAAATTGTTCTTATTATTATTTTGCACTGTAACTTTAGAATGTGTAATGGCTGAAGCTTTGATTAGATTATGCTTCATTCGCCGCTTTGGACAGCCAGTGTTGTTTCTGTATGTTTATCATTTGATTTTGAGATTATCTTACATGACATTAGCATTGTCAATATAGGGAAATACATATTCTAACTTTACCTAAAGGTGTGGTTATTCATGATTGGAAGGTCATGGTGTGTGGCAATTACTGACTCTAATTGATTACTAATGCTATTGATTATCATTGATTATTGATGTTACTGATTGGTTATTGATTATTGATCTACATGTACGGGATATATGGTGGGAACATCTTAAATGCGAGTCAAAAGGTTCATCGACCTAGTTGCGTCCCCTTGTAACTTTAATTATTAAAGTTAGACGCGCCGACAGTCCACAAAGCGGTAGCAAAACTGCCCTATGGCAAGACAAACATAAAGCATTTACCAATGTCATCAAAGGATTTTTGAAAGGCAAGCCCATGAATGAGTGAAAGTGAAGGGCGAG
Organism: Pleurodeles waltl; assembly: GCF_031143425.1. Classification (NCBI taxonomy): domain Eukaryota; kingdom Metazoa; phylum Chordata; class Amphibia; order Caudata; family Salamandridae; genus Pleurodeles; species Pleurodeles waltl. The sequence goes on from NC_090449.1 coordinate 982,923,972, forward strand.
AGGTGGGAGTCGTTAAAAGCCCCCATATGGAAAAGGACTATACAAGTGCTATGCTCGACCTAAAAATGAATTAATCTCAGTGCTTCATCCCTGCTCCACACAGAGGACCGGAAATGACGCCAGGGGTGCCTTGACCAATTACGAGGTTGTAAAGAAGAGTGGCATGCAAACCAACAAATGGTAAGTGACAGGCGTGCCCCCAGCCCTTTATTAAACACAACAGTATCTTGCATACGAGACACATGCGCTAGCGCATGCACTCGCAGACTCAACCCTAAAAAAATGCCCTTTTTGCAACCTTTTCATACTTCCTGAAATGGATGCATTCAAACTCTGTTTCATTGCTAGAGAAGAAAAATAACCCAACACTAGCCATGACATTCCAGAAACCCTTTGCCCTGGCTTCTTTGAATGTACTTTTATGGACATTTCTGTCAGTAAAAAGAAATAACAGAAAAGTTTAATTGCAGGTGTTTGTACGTAAATCAGATTTTTATTGCTTATAATTTAAAAGTCTAGTATTGTTGGACTTCCCACGCTTTAAATGACAATCAAATGAAAAAATAATTTGAGACAGACTTATAAAGTCATAACACCAGACAATAAAATCCCAAACTGAATTAGACAGAGAAAAATATAATAAACAAAATGACACCAAAATAACAAAAATCTAATAATTGGAAGTGGAGATTTGAATTTGATGATTTAGGTGAAAATAGCACCAAAAAGCACCAAAGGTAGTTTATTGTCACCTGCCACCGAGACATAGCTGCAATGGAGCCCGGGTTGGATATACCAAGTGGATTGGACCCTGGGAAAGTCTGGAAGTCAAAAAGTTTGAAAACATTTCTATGTCCCACTGGTCTGGAGGAAAATAATTCAGTTCCCATACTTTCTTCTGGTGCCTAAAACAACAACAGGAGTACCCTTGTAAAGCCTGTATGACCTCAGGGGAGACAATTAGGTACAGATTTATGAAAAGGAGTACTCTACCTAGTGCAGCGCCACTTTCTTTGCGCCCCTTAGTGCCCCCCTAATGCTACCATGTGCGTGCTGTATTTAAAATACGGCCCACCACTGAGGTAGTTAGGGATTTAGCGTCATAAATTTTTACACTAGTTCGGTGCTTTGCAGGACTAGTGTAAAAAATGTTGACACTAATAATGCAAAGCACCCATAGGCCTATTCAAACCAATGGGAGCCTCCTTTCAACGCCTGCTAAAAATCCCAGAAGAAATGATGCAAAGAAATCTTTTAAATTTCTTTGACATCATTTTATCGGCCCCCTAATGGGGGAACACCCCCTTCCATACATTATGCCTGGCGCATGCATAATGTGGCGCAAGGGGATTCAAAGTGGCATGATGCATGCATTGCACCACTTTGTAAATATGGCACAGCGTTTTTGGCTTCCACATCACGTCACATTAGCATAAACAAATGACACTAATGTGGCATTGGAATGGTGCTAGGCCCTCCTAAATATGGGTCTTAGAGACTCACAATGTGTCAGGCAGAGGCCAGGAGCAGAGTCCAGTCCAGATCCAATTGTCACTGGTCAGCTGGGTACTTGTAGAAAAAGATTCCTTGAAGCTTGTTCTCTCACTGTAGACACATAGGCGGCCAGCCAATCAACCCCTAGAGTCAACTTCTTTGTCTTGGCTATAAGGAGAGCAGGTTCAATCATTCAGAGATTCTAATAGGTCAAAAACAGCAGGTCCAGTCCTATTGTGTTCTTATGTAGTTTCAAAAAAGAGTTTGGTTAAGGTTCCTTGGGAAGCAACATTTATGCCAGGTAACAGCTTGTGGGTGTGGTGACTTCTGCGTTCTCTCTAACCAATGGGGCAAAAGCTCCCTGAGGCAACCCTTCCTACTTTTTCAGTAGTTCCTGGGTGCCTCACTGCAAACAGGCCCAACATGCAGTGAGTCTAGGCATTTTCAAGATGGTGAAAGTCCTTAGCCACAGTAAACTTGAGTTTTGAGCAATGTGGCTAAATAGGGGAGTGTACTGTGGTAATCACTAATGTCGTCCCACATCTAACAATAAAAGCCAATTTGAAGCAGGCATTGTGAGAGTTAATGCAAATTAGCTTTCAGGATCTTTAGCGAGGCATAATGTATCTTTTTAAAAGATATTTTTCCTCAATATCTATAAAAAATCTGACTTTATCACTTAATTGTCTTTTTTTAATTCTCTAGATAAAGTATTAGTATTTTAATCTATACTCTGTTTTTCTACATAGGAATATCTCGCATTCAGAGTTGGAGCTGGGAGCTCGGGCGGCCAGTGGTTGTTGGCAGAAGCAGCCGCGGCTGCAACATCAGTGGTACTTGGGTAACAACAAGGTTGAAACAGTGCGCAAATATAATAATCTAGGGGTTCTTCTTGACAGCAATGGCTCCTTCAAACCCCATCTGGAGTCCCTCAGTCAGAAATCCACCTCTCTTGCATTCGCGTTCAACAGCGTTAAAAAAGCAACTGGTTCTTCAACCTATCTGCTGTTATTAATGGTTATCCACGCCAAATTAATACCAACAATCATATATGGCAGCGAAGTTCTAAGAGGCCGTGGCGATGATCACTTGGACAAAATGATCACTAAGCTTTTCAAGAGGTTGTTCTGCTTACCAAATTATGTTTCACCGGCCCAAGTTCGTCTAGAACTTGGCTTGGTAAGGCAGTTTCTAGCAAGGAAAGGGGCATTTATTAACCTAAGCCACAAGCTCAAGGTAGCAAAAGAAGGCTCACTAAGCTCTCTAATTTGGGTGGAGATGATTTCGGACCCAACTTCCGCCTTCCGCCTCTACCTCGAGTCCGCCTTGACAATACTGGGCCTTGAAGCTCAACTACTCCAACTCAGCTCACATCAGCTTGTCAAACATGCAATGAAAGTAAGCGTCAAGTCTCTCTCACATCTCCAGGACAAAGGGGCTTTATCGAAACGAAGCCATGCCTGGCTGGTTTTATCATCATACAGCTCTCTAATTCCACAACTATATCTGGGAACAGCAATTATTCAACAGATTAAAGCAGCCCTTATGAAGTATCGAATGGGCTGCCTTCCAATTTACACCCACCATCCCAGGATGACAAGAGTCAACATGACTGGCACCTGTTGATTATGCAGGCTGGCTCCGGAAACGCTGATCCATCAGATATGCCTATGCAAAAGCATCACAAAAGACCGCAACAGGCTCCTACAACCAGTTTAGCTTCAAAGGGGGCTGCGCAGATGCAGACCGGCGATATTGGTAGGCTTTAAAGAGTACGATGTTCAGCACAGCTGCAGACTGGCTAAATTCTTGGACAAATTAGGGCACCTTCTTCAAGAGACTGAACAAGCAAAGCAAACGCGCACAATCAGCCTGCAAGTAACGTCGTAGCACTCCGTAACATAGCTGATACATTTTAACTCAAATCGATTTCATCACTGTATTTTGTTGTTTTCCTTTTCTTTTTCTTTCTCTTCTTTTCCTCTTTTTTTCTATTTGTTCGCTTTTTGGTGTAATGGTCTTCATTGACTGAACACGTGTTTAAAATAAATACAACAAATACATGGGACAACTAGGCCTGCCACAGTGAAAATAGTTTTTTGGGACTTGCCAATGTATGGACATAGTAGTATTAATTTTCTACCTACCCCACTTGAAATAATGAGGACCCTGCCTTATGGGCTAAAAGGCCTTTGTAGGAGTGACTTACTAATATTCAAAAGGAGTTCTTTATCAGCTAAGAAGGGTTATTTTGGGGAGTTGCACTGCCTATTTTACAATGCAGGAGTAAGGCTACACAGGGTAGGCCTGAAGCCATGATTGCACTGCTACTATAGTGGATGGAACAATATGTGCTGCAGTCCATAAATGACGTTTACCTTCCATGTCCTGGGCGCATCTGCTACACCATATACTAAGGATGTACAGACAAGTTAAATGTGCCACGCAGCAATGTGCCAATAAAAGCCAATTTAACCAATTCTAGAGGGGCATCACAGGCACTTTCAACAGGAGTAAAGTGTACAGAGTTCTAAACCAGCAAAAAGAGTGTCCAGAAAAAGATGAAAAATGTAGGCTGACCACAAAGGAAATGGCAGATTTCTTACAAACTGTACACTAGATAAGCTGAAGTATGTAATAATTCAGTAAGTAGTGGTTGTGTCTTCTGTAAAATGCCTAATTGAGTTATTATTTAAAGGGCAGTGTTGAGGACTGGCATTCTTCCATGGTTCTTCAAGTGCAAGGCAGGCACAGGTCACTGTCGGGTGGGCCAGACTATCCAAAATGCTCATTATACTTTTTGCTTTTGATGGACTTTCTGTCCCATCAACTGCTAGTGCATCATTATAGCATCTCAACACTGCAGGCCAGCTGAACCCAACAATGGTTCAGCTTCCACCTACCCCACATGGCCCAGTTCCCTGAGTCCCAGTGCTCATGTGCCAGATCCACCAGCAGACAGGGATGGGCATTTTCCTTTGGGCCCCTTATCATGTGATAAGGGTATCATGAGAGGAGAGAACCCTAAAAACATTGACTGTGAAAGGTGAAAAATTAAGATCTACAGAGGAGCAGCCATAACAATGAATATAAGTTAGTTCTTCAGTCAAAGATGCCTGACCACCCCTGAAACATCCCCTTCTGTCCTCCGTGTAGCCCTGGCACTCCTGTCTGCCACAACACTTTCTAGAAAGATTACCCCAGCATTGTTTCTTTTATTGCTATCTTTTATTATATATGACATTGTTATTCTCCCTTCTCCAGATCTAAGGGGAATATGGGATTGACGGTGCAGAAAACCAACAGGCACTTCTACCACTATGGATTTGCTATTTGAACCCCAAATACCTGATTCTGGCTCAAGGCCACATTACTTTGTCCATGAGATAGATATGCTGGCATATCTACCAAAGGCATATGTGACATAAACTACATATATTCAAAAGTGATGGAATGTTCCCACTTCTTCCTTAAGTGACTTAAATAAAGACAATATGAACAGAATGAGATTCCGATTGTGTTTCAAAAACCACAATTAAATTAAAGAAATATTGTGAATGGTGATTCATTATCAACAAATAAGACAGTGATAAACATACCACACCAGCTAATATTGCAAATGAACGTCAGCATACAAAGGAACTTCAGCAAATCTAAAAGGCATTATATAGTTGGATTGTCCTGCTGATGTTTGTGAGATGTTATGAGTATAATATCCCCTACCCTCAACACAAGACCATCATTGAAAGACGTGGCAAATGGTAAACCCCACTAAATGTCTTTTTCTGTCTTCTAGTCGAGTTCTATTAGGTATATGAAACGACTAAAGATCTCCGGCTTTAGAAACTAGGACTTGGAAGACGCAAGAATTTAATTGGAATTTGACGAGCGTCATCTCAAATCCCCAGGGTGCTTCCACCACAAATGCCAACTATTGGCTGATTTAAGTTATAAAAACATATAGACCATTGACTGCCTAATGCAATTCCACAGTTGCAAAATCAGTCACTTGTAGGGATGTATCAAGGGAGCATGTCCAAAGGACAGCATGCACTTTACTATATTTGTTGTGGCAGGGAAATAATTGTCAGTGCTTGCCCTCTAATTAGATTATTTTGATAAGTTGGACTGGTGCACCTTATTTAATGTAATGCAGAGACACAGAAACTATAGTTATACATAAGGTGCCAGTATTTCAAAACAGCCCCTCATCAAAGAATAATTGTGGTGAAAAGTGCACTCAGCAAATGCAAATGCATCTCTCATGTTCCCTGTTGCTCCTGCTATCACTAGAAATAATATTGATTGCTTTAAGCTCAAAATCAGATTTTAAAGAGTTAAATTAGTAGATGGAGAGGATTAAGGCACAGTGGAAGAAATTGGGTTTTTGGTTGAGGGGGTGGTAACCTAACTCAGGCAACTACCACAATCCTTGTCATGGTGAACCACAAAGTCGCTAAACTAACCTGTGCTTAATCTTCTGGTAGGTTGACACAATAGCAGTTAGGCATAACTTTCAGAGACACTGTGCAAAGTATTTATGGAGCACACACAAACAGTAACACAGTGAAAACATAACACAAGAAAACTCCCTCACCAATTTAGAAACACAGAGAAAATCGTAATAAATGAAATGACACCAATAGAAATTAAATCCAATCAGTAGAACTGGAGTCATGAATGTTTAAAGTTTCAGTGAAATCTAGTGCCTAAAAGATCAAAGCACCAACTGTGGGGTTGTACAAGACAGAATGAAGTCAAAAGTTAAGGCTGACTGCAATGAAACGCAAGGTGTGTATTGGACCCATTTCAGCTTCCCTTTGGATTTAGAAAAATTCTTGAAGAAAAGTTGTTGAGAAGGTAGAGTTGAATGGGGAAAGGCAGCAGGTGGTGTCTGAGGAGAAGGTGTCTTTGTCGGGACGAATGTTTCTCCCTTCTCCTGTTCGGGCAGTGATGCCTCCTCCTTTTCAATGTCTATGGGAATCCCACATTAATTATTAAGTGTCCATGGCTTATTTGGAATTTGGTCCAGGAGAATCCCCTGTGCCTCTGTCCAACCAGTCCATGTTTTATACTACTATTGGGGGCATCCCCTTGCCACATATATGAGCCTTTCTAGTCCAATGCAGAAACCCGTGCCTCGGGCACACCCCTCAACTGAGGGGCGTGTGCTTCCTTGCATGCCATTGCACTATCCCTCTTAGCAAGTACCAAGCCCAAGATGACGTGTGCCACCCAGCCCACCAGTTATGTGCAGAAGGATCCCTTGGAATTTCTCAACCCAACACTGCCTCCAACTGTCCCAGGACATTCTCCCAGAAGCCGGCAAAAACAGAGCAGTGTCAAAACATATGAATGGTGTATCCCCACATCGCAAGCAATCGCTGGTGGCCAGAAAGCCAATGCGATGAAGGCGCGCCCTGGTGTAATAAGTGTGATGGAGTAGTTTAAACTGAATGTGCCTGAACTATGAAGCTATAACTGTCTCTTATGCCTCCCTCCAGTCATCATCATCAAGACCCCAAAATCCATTTCCCAGGCCCTCAGCACCATTTCCATGGGTCCGGCACAATCCTGAGGAGCATTTTATATGACTCCGATAGATTGTGTTCTTTCATATTTGTCAATAGTGGTGGAAGGTAGGTATTTCCTGCGATGTAGTGCATAGTCCCTCTTTAAGTCTTGAAAGGATTTCAATATACCCTTGACAAGTATGTCATCAAGGGTCAAAATCCCTTTCCAGGTACCAGGTTACGAAAACCTGCAGGGCCGCTGCCTGTAGGAGGTAGGTTTCCTGCTATAACGGTGTTTCTAGAGTCAGTCTATTTTACCAGCCTGTAGCCTTTTTTGCTCCTTCCTATGCCTCCAACACCACCCGAGTTGCCGGTGGCAGCTCCTTCACGGCCCCTCCATAAAGCAGATTTGGAAGACCCCACACTCCTATGGCTGTTCCCTCGAGAGCATAGGCTGGATATCTGGCATGGCTATGCCTCCCTCAAACACTAGGAGATAGCATTTGTATAAGGAAATATGCAGGGCCCCACTCCCCACAGCAACGTACCCAATTGGGTGTTTACTTTCTGAAAAAAGGACCTACCAATGGGAAATGGATGGTTCTGTAAATGGTATAGAAAGCGCAGTAGTGCCACCATCTTGAATATGGCCGAGCGCCCCAGTAGAGATACTGTAGAGCCTTTCAAAACTGAATGTCTTTAGACAGTCTCTCCATCAGCTGTGTCAAATTCCTCTCAAAGGAACCGTTTGCACTCCCTGTAAAAAATACTCCAACGTATTTAAACCCGTCTGGTTGAATCATGAGGCCGGTTTGCCACCTCATTTCAGTTGGGCATGGGAGTATCGGATAAATTAGAGATTTTCAAGGATTGATGTGAAGCTCCAAGTACTCGCCAAATATTACTAAGATCTCCAATGCCCTCGGTCTGGATACCGATGGGTCTCCCAGTTACAGGAGCACATCGTCAGCATATAAAAATATTCTACCAAATACCACGTCCTCCCATTGGAAGCCCTTATAGAATGGATCCACTCTGCTCCAGGCTGCCAGCAGCTCTATTACAACTGCAAATAACAAGGGAGATAGGGGGCAATCCTGACGCATACCCCTCTCGACCAGAAACCACTATGAAACCTGTCCCTCTATGAGCACCCTACCTCTGAGATCGGTGTACAAGAGTTTTACATAGCTGAGGTACCTGGAACCGCAACCATTTCGCTCAAGAACGGTAAACATGTATGCCCAGTCAACTGAATCAAAGGCTTTCTCTAAATCTATAGAGAGCAGAGCTCTGCGTTTCCCCACCAATTCACTTAGGGCAATAGTATTATGCACTCATCTCAGATTGTGCCTTGTAGCTCATGCTGGCATGAACCCAAACTGGTCTTGGTGTACCAGATGGTCAATGATCTTTCCCAAACAATTAGCCATCACCCTTGCCAACACCTTGACTTCCAAATTTAATAGTGAGATAGGTCGGAGATCTTCACAGACTTGGCCAGTTACCTGGCTTCGGCAGCACTACAATATCTGCTGTCCGAATATCCTTGTGTAATTTCCCATTTCCAAGGCCTGATGAAACATTTCCACCATAGTCTGGCCTGCTTGCTGCCACACCAGATGCCAGTACTCAGGTGTGAAGCTTTTTAGTCCAGGTGCCTTCCCGGGGGTTGAGGTGGGCCAAGGCCGCCCTCATCTCCTCTACTGTAATATCTCCCTCCAAGGAGGCTCTTTCTTCCACTGAGAGGCCTGTGAACTGCAGATCTTGCACAAACTGGGGGTGATCCGGATACGGGCCCCCCGGTCTGCTCATTAAAGGTCCAGATAATAATTGCCAAAATCTTGATCCATCGACCCATCACCCTTGAACTATTCTTCAACTGCAAATATGGTATGGCAGCCAGTCCCGCTCTAGGTATGCATAGCCGGTGTAAGGTTTTACTAGCTTTATCACTCCATTTGTAGATTCTACTGCTGGTGGTCTTCCAGGCTTCCCGTGCTTCTTGTATGAGTTCCTATCTTAACAGTGTATGTGTATAAGTTAAATCATTCAAGAGGTGTTCCTGAGGTGGGGAGGTAAGGAGGCCCTCTTGGTTAAAAATGCACCCCTCAAGGGCCCAGATCCTCTGTCTACTCTTCTCTCTGTGGCCTGTCACATAGCTGATGATCTGGCCTCTCAAACAGGCCTCCTGGGTCTGCCAGACCACCTCCAGTGAGGTCACTGATCCCTGATTTTCTATGAAATATTTCTTGCTACTCTGCTGGCACGTCTCTGAAATCCTCCAGCTGCAGGTACCACCTGACCAGCCACCATCCAGCCCACATCACCCCGTGTCCCAGGTCAAGACCACCTCTATCGGAGAGTGGTCTGATAGTCCCTTAGCTAAGTGATTCCCCTCGGTCACCCTATGGTACTACGTCATGACAATAAGAAAGTAGTCTAATCTAGAGAAGGTTTGATGGCCCCCTGAACAGAATGTATCACCTCTCTCTGTTGGATGTTGCACCCTACATACATTTATAAGATTCAGGTTACGTAGAAAGGTTGCTAAATATGTGGACCTGCTCCCTCCCGTCCCAACTGAGGATCAGTCCATCTGGAGATTGCACACCCCATTCAAGTCGCCGCCTAATGCCCTTGGTGTCTCTGGTAGATCCTTAAGTAGCCCTCCCAGCTGAGCAAGAAATCCCATGATGCAGGGGGTGTGGTGCATATAGGCTTATAAGTGATATGGGCTGCCCTGAAGAGTCCCGGTGACTACCACCTTCTGGCCCATGTCTTCTGTCCAGGTGCATGTAACTGACAGTGGAATACATCTTCTAATCAATAAGCCTGTGCCCCTGGTGCCCCTGTGAAATTCTGCATGGTAAGCCTGTGAGTAGCCCTTGCAGACCAAAAAAGGGGCAATTACTGCCCAGTAGATGTTTCTTGAAGAAGCACAATGTCCGCCTCGGTTCTCAGTACCAATTGGAGGACTGATTCCATTCACATTGCAAGTCAATATTTTAAGTGTGCCTGCACTGTGCCTCCCCGTTGCAATGATGCCCACTATTAAAATATATGCCTGAACTCTGTGCGTGCCATTCTGTGATGTATACTACACTGTCATGATGTCATCTCTTCACAAACTTATGAAAATGCGGCAAAAACTCCCCTGCCCCCTCCCCTTGTATCCCAACTCCCTCCCCATACTTCCCAAACTAGAAGTACCTGTTGTGTTTTGTCGAGGAACCTAGCCAACTGGGCTAAACTGTGACCTGAAGCACTACCTGCACCACATCCCCCCTGCCCAACAGAAATGAACCCCAACCCAACAAAAGAAAAGGTCATCCACATTTTGTTCCCCACCTCATCATGTACTTGGCCAGCCAGGGAGTCACTGCAGAGTATTCTAATAGTCCAAGGCCCCAAGCGGGCACCACACCTATGCCAAGTATCGTCTCCACATCACACAGTCCCTGTCATCAGCGATCATGTTTCCAGGCCCCTATAAATCATCCAGCGGCAAGTGGAGAGGCCAGAGGGGACAGCTCACTTGGGCACAGGGCTTGCCGCTCCATTTGTGCCCCCAGTCATTATGCCCACGAGCCACCAAATCTCAGCCAGCCTTCTTCGCTTCAGCTGCCTCTTGTCAGGTCCCTTAGGACGGCGCTCTCCTCACCTCCAGGGGTTTACCTGGGTGCCCCCTCTCCCTCACCGTCTCTGCTTCCCACAGTCAGGTTGAATGCACTGCCTGAACCCTCCAGCGACTGGGGGGGCAACGCACTCCAGGGCGAGGTCATTAGGCCACCACCTCGATCAAGCTCACAGGCCCACCTCGGAGCTCATGTGCTCGTGTCTGCCAAAGGTGCACCTCCTGTCCTTGGCTTGCTGCAGGCCTGTCATCCCCGTGGCTCAGGGCACTATGATGTCTCGGTCACCCTTGGTCCGGTAGTCGTGTCTCTCTATACCTGGAGAACTCACCATCCATTTTTCCCCCAGATCCCCAGCGGTGCAGCCAACACCGCGGGATCCAGGACCGCACTACTCTGTCCAGCCATTGGGCTACACTCTCCCCTCAGCTGACAGGAAGCACCCAAGACCACAGCAGAGCAACAGGCCTTAGCTGCACGTCGCTATTCCCAGCCCACCGAGGGCCCGTTGAAATGATCCCCTTGCCCCGTCCAAGTCAGCTGGGGGGCGAGGGCTGCATTTTGATGCATGTTGGGTGAATATGTGAAAGGATGATGAGGGATTGGGGTATGAAGGTGTGGAGCTATGCTAGGCTGTCGCCATCTTGGTTGGCATCAAGCCACACCCCCCGTCAATAGGGATGTTTACATTCCGAGTTAGACAACTTTTTGGAAGTTGGAAATCTCCGGCGGGATGAAGCTGCAGGCTGTAGCTGTAGAGTATTCCATGAGGCTGGATATCATATCTGGGAGGTCACACTGAACAGAATTTGCTGCTATGGAGAAGAACCTAGTGAGATCTACTGTGAAGTCAGTCCATCGACAATGCACCTTGGGTGAATCAGCTAGCAGGTAAGTCCTGGTCTTCTATCAGTTCTCCAGGGAGATTTTGATGGAAAAGTTTCCAAGCCCCAGCTTTGCAGATGCACCACCAATAGCACTACCAAAGGTACAGGACCTGTGGAGCACCACTTCTAGGTTTAAGACTTGATAAAGCTGAGGTGAGTAGCAGAGTTCAAGATCTCAGGAGATTGTAAAATCTCTGTTGCTCACATAGGAGGACAGCCAAAAAGCCCTTGGAGTCACTTCTGGTGGTCCTCGAATTAAGGAGACTGTTCTGTTCCACTTCAAGCAGCACATCAGTCCTTCAAGCAGCAGAGCATTCCTCTGAAAGAAGCAGGACAGTGTAATTTTCAGAACTGTGACTTTAAATCCGATTTTACCATTAAAGGGTATTTTAAAATACAATTCATTTGAGTCCACAGCATATTTTTCTCTTTTTCCAATCCAAAGTCAGCACTTAATAAATGTAATAAGGTAACCCAGTGTTAGTCATTGGAGGAGGTAGGCTGTACACTAGTGAAAAACAAATATAGGATTTTTTCACTGCCAGGGCATGTAAAACCTAAACCCACATTTCCTACTTTTTTTATACCAGTACCCTGTCCTATGGGTTTTAGGGACTACCTTATGAGCGAATTATGTGTATTAAAGATAAAGGCATAGGCCTGGCAAAAAGGTTTATCTTGCTGAGTCGAATGGCAGTTTAAAAATGCACTACAGACTGCAAGGGCAGGCGTGAGACATGTTTTAAGTGCTACTTGAGTTGGTGGCATAATGAGTTCTGCATGCCCACTAATAGCATTTAAAGTACACGTAGTATCACATATTAGGGACTTACAAATAACTTAAATGTACCAATCAGATGTAGACTACCTTTACCAGGTCTAAGGGAAAGAGCATAAGCATGTTAGCACTGATTGGTAGAGGTAAAGTGCACAAAGTCCTAATGCCAACAAAAACAAATTTAGAAAATAGGAGTGGCGAATGCAAAACGTTTAGGGGTGACCCTGCAGAGAGGACTCCGTCCATCACACACCATCATGCCATAGTGGCTGGCCAAAGCCGACTGTGCATGTCTGATGGTGGGGTTTGGCACCCCAGCCAATTTGGGAACAGGGCCTACGGTTGATGCATTTGGTGTACAAGCTATTTTATTGTATTGTAATCGTATTTATATAGCGCTTACTACCCCTGACGAGGCGTCAAAGCGCTTTTCGATGAGTAGCATGCTACTCTGGAACCCAACAAGAATTAGTGATGGATTAGTATCGTTAAATAATGAGTACAGTTTTAGTATTATTATGAGTTCATTTGAGCCGCGGATATGAGATTGACTGGAGTAATGGAGGGGTGGAGGAGGAAAGAAAATCCAGAAGTGTTAATTGGGAGTATATCCTTCATTTACTCAACCCAAAGGCTTGGGATGAGTAAAGGGGGGCGGAGGGGGAAGAGTATGTGGCAGGGTTAGGGAGAGCATAGTAGCAGGGTGAGATAAATGCAGGAGAATTTAGTAGGGTTGTGTGGGAGGTCACAGTAGTAGACTGAGGTTTGGTGAGTTAGATGTGAAAGCGGAGGGAAGAGCTTAGGCAGAGATATTTAGGAGATGAAAGTGGTAGAAGGGATTTGGGATGAGTCAGAGTGAGAATGGAGGATAGTTTGATAGAGACATGACATAAGAGTGATGAGTAGATAAGTGTGATAAGATGAGAGCAGGAATTCATAGATATCTAGTATAACAACCCACCAGGAGCCATGCAATGATCCACGAACATGCCAAGCACAGAAACAACATATACACATACATACATATATATATACAAACACACATACACATGACTACACACACATATGCACATACAATACATAATTAGAACCATGGGTAAAAAAATACTTAGTGAAACAGGTTTAAAGAGTGTGTGTGTATTTTATTGTTATGACATAGTAGCAATACATATTTTCTAAAGAAACTATAAATAAATAGAAATATACATATAATCTGAAAAAAATATTTATCAACATAGGCATATGCAGTTCATAGTTGTTTGAATAAGGTGGTTATGAAGGAAAGAGACAACTCTTGAGTAGTTTTCTGAAGACAAGAAAGTTATCTGTGGCTCTTATAGTTGGGGGTAATGAATTCCATGGTTTGGCTGCTTGGACGGAGAAGGATGTACCACCTATAGTCTTTTTCTTGTATGGTGGTGTTCTAAGGCGGGGTGCCAATCTTGAGCGGAGGTTTCTTTGTTGGATGTATTTGGTAATTTTCTTTCTGATAAAAAGCGGTCCTGTTCCATGTATAGCTTTGTGGGTGATACAAAGCAGCTTGAAAGTGCATCTTCTGGCAACGGGTAACCAGTGTAGTGCTCTCAAGGCAGGGGAGATGTGGGTTTGCGGCTTTATATGTAATAGTAGCCTGGCTGCGGAATTCTGAAGACGTTGTAGTTTTTTCATAACAGATAGAGATGATCCATGGTAGAGGCTATTGGCATAATCCAGTTTGGATAGTACAAGCGAGATAGTAGCTTGCACCTTGAGTGGAAATCCGAGGTGGGGGAAGATGCGTCGTAAAGTCTTTAAGGTGATGAAGCTTGTGCGTGCTGATTTGTCTACTTGGGCATTCATAGTTAACTTGGAATCCATGGTGATTCCTAGCTTTTTAACTTCCTTGGATAATTGAGGAGGTGGTCCGAGATCGTCAGGCCAGACGCACAGAGGGTCATAATTTTTCCAGTCACCACATATGAGTATTTCTGTTTTGGAGGTATTTAGTTTGAGATGTTTGCATGCACGTTGTGTGAGTTATGGAATGCACTCCTAACCAAAATCTGTGAATGTTTTTTGGTTTTATTTTACAACCACGCCTGTATGAGAAATGCATTTCTTTAAGAGAATTTCCAAGTATTTTTAAATATACCTTAAGGTCTTATAACCAGTGCAAACCATTAAATCAGTTAACATTTTGGTTACTGTGTAATTATAATTAGTTTTGATTGGAATAATAATAATGCTAATAACCTTGGTGCCATTTAGTGAATCAGCTTGAAACTTTCCAGAAAAGATGTCCACTCCGTGGTTCCATCATGCAAAGTTTCCCACCAATCCGTTAAGTGGGCATTTTTGTGACTTGGTGTTAATATATTCAGTTTTTTTGGAGAAATTATCATTTAAAGAAGGGCTTGGTTTGGGTATCCCGCAGAAGTTGGGTGTAAGTCCCAGCTAGAGTCAGGCCCTACCTTTAACCTCCCCTTCCTGCGCTGAATGCCACGCAGCTGGGGGGTGGCCGTTCATGTTGGGTTGTGGACTGGTGTATGCTCAACCTAGAATATGATAAAAATCACACAATTCACTGATCTTCATGATCTTAGATCATTTTGCAAAAATCTCATAAAGTCACCGACAAAACCAAAGATTAAAGTGATGTTATGTTCATGTATTTAAGTAAGATAGGAACTAACGTTTACAAATGAAAAAACATTGAAGTTTGCCTGTTATAATTTAGTCAACTAACTATAACTTGCGCTCATCATGCACTGTGTATGATTTCACATATTACATTACTTGTTAGACCTGGCATCCTTGGCGTGGTTTCTCCTGACTTTTTTCACTTCAGACATCCTGTTTTGCTGACCTCAATTTGGTGGCTTTAGGACTCTGGGCCCTTTACCACTGCCAACCACTATTAAAGTGCATGTGCCCTCTGCTTAACCACAATTGGCATATTTAATTTACTGATAAGTCCCTAGTAAAGTGCACTACATGTGCCTAGGGCCTGTGAATTAAATGCTACTGGTGGCCTGCAGCACTGATTGTTCCACCCACTTCAGTAGCACTTCGAACATGTCCCAGTCTTGTAATTGCAGAGCTTGTGTGTGCAATTTTAAACTGCCATGTTTACCTGGCAAATTCAGTTCAAGGCCCCAAACTTTCTTTTTAATACATATGCTACCCCTAAAGTAGACCCTGGACAGCCCATGGCAAGGGTGCAGTGTATTTAAAAAGAAGGGCATGTAATTTTAATGTTACATGTCCTAGTAGTGTAAAACTCTTAAAATCATGTTTCACTACTGCAAGGCCTATCTCCCTCATAGGGTAACATTGGGATTACCTTATTACATTTTTTAAGTGTAATTTCCATTTTGGGAAGAGATGGAACCCCCCAAAATCACAACTTATGGTGATGTCAGATTTTAAATTGTAATGCTGAAAATGTCACTTGGTGCCTTCTGCCTGACTCTGAATACATGGCTGGGGTAGGTGACAACTGGGCTTTGTGCTTCTTCCCTCTTGACAGCCACACATAAAGTAAGCTTAGTTGTGACTGATGGCCCATCCACATCATGAAAGGCCATCCTGGGGAGGATGGGAGGAAGAGGCTGACACTTATAGCCGAATAGGGTGTTTTCTGTCCTCCTGCATACCCCCCCCTAGTGACTATTGAGCACTTCAAAGGCATCTCTTTGAAGTCTCCTCCATGTCAAAGGCACTTTTGGGTGTAAGTACTGGACTTCAGATGCCACCAACTCAGTACACTTCTGAGCCTGTCGATATTCTGCCAGGAAGAAGAGCTGCTGTGCTGAAAGGACTGCCGCCCAGCTGGACTGCTACTCTGCTGGACTCCTGCTATACTGTGTTGACATCCTGTCCTCTTACCTGGGAATGAGAAGTACTGGACCTGCATCAGTCAAACCCAGAATCAAAGTGACTCCAAGGGTTTGGTGTCTTGCCCCCTGTTTCTGAAGTCTCAAGGACACAAAAGACTACCAATGCACGTGCTACAGCACCTGGACTCTACCAACTGTGAATCTTGCACTGCCAAGTGGTATCACTCCAGTACTGAACCCTTGGAAGTGGGTACAAAGTGCTGCTCTGGTCAAATCAATGGATTGCTGCTGCTGCTCAGTTCGAACTGGCACATCATCCCATTGTGTGTATAGGAACTGGCTCATCCGGGCCCCATTGCGTGGATTGGAGTCAATGCTTATCCTCTCCAGCATGGAACGACCTCAGCACATCACTTTCGGAACCACCGCATCTCAGGCCCGCCCCATCGCCGCTGCTGCATGGATAAAATCAACTCATCTTCGCTACTGGGTGGGAAGGATTGACGCATCAACTGCAGGGATCATTACCGATGCATCATTTCAGCTTGCTCCCTGCATCTTTGACATCGAGGCAACCAAGATTAAGGGACTTTTGTTCAGCAGGCCCAACGGTGTCCCTGTAGCCTGCCCATTCTCTATCATGTTTGGCCTGAACTTTTGACTTTGTCCCGGTGCAGCACGACCAAATATCCCCAGTTAGTGCTTTTTATTTATTAGTGCAATTTCACAGTTTTTTCTTTAAATATTCATATCTCAAGTTCTACTTGTCGGATTTTTGCAGTTTTAGGTCTTGTTTTATTGAACAAATTAAGCTCTATTTTTCTAACCAGGTGTGTTTTTTGGGTGGTATTTTCATTGTTTTACTCTTTGAAGCACTTCACAAATAGTTAACACATTGGCTCCCAAATTATGCCTGACTGCCCTGTGCCAAGCTACCAGAGGGTGAGCACAGGTTAATTTACGGTGTATTTGTGACTTACTCTGACTAGGATTGTGGTTCCTGCTTGGACAGAGGGAAGATCTCTGCCAACCAGAAACCTAATTTTTAACATTAATCATGACGTCAAATACCATCTTTGATGACATATCAAATGACAATGTTGGTGCAACATCAGTGAGATCACCTAATCTTTGCAACTGTGTCCTAGAGGGTGTGTGGGTTTGACATATTTCACCATGCTGCACCTGTGTCCAATTTTCTATCACCAATCAAGTGATAATGTACATCACCAGTGACCATGTAGCATACCTGTCTTTTCACCCACATGTGGCTGATGTTACTTTATTTTACTGAAATTCACCTAACTAAGAAACAAAATGTCTCTTTTGTCTTTAATGTTGTCACTCCATTTTTAGATCTAGGTTAGCCACGACCTTTTAATTTTACTAAAATACTATGTATATTCTACCCCTTGTCCCCCTCCCTGAGCCTCATTAGGCCCTGGGAACCCCATCCCCGCAGTTATATTGTTTTTTAAAGGGGAGGGGGGTCCACATGGCCCTGTTCCTTGAGCCTCATTAGGCCCTGGGGACCCAAGGGCCATATTTGTTTTATAAGGGGAGAGGGGCAAAGTGTCCCCCCTCCCTGAGCCTCATCAGGCCCTGGAGACTCCTTCCCCCAGGACCATATCTTATATAAAGTGGAGGGGGCTGAGTGCCCCCCCTTCCTGAGCCTATTTTTCCCCAGGGACCCCATCCCCTGGGGCCTCTATTTTAATTAGGTGGGAGCCCTGATGCTACCATACAAATGATGAGGCCTGCTAGGGTAGCCCCAAAGCAAAGGCGCAAGCTATAGTTACTTTAGGGCACAAGTTATTGTTACCTGAGTTAACCATAACTATAACTGCTGAATTTCAATGGTTTAGTGTGAGTAAATCCAGAACCTAACTATAAAGTCCCTGTAACCTTTATTTTTTTTGAGTTTTTTTAGCATGCACATACATAAATATAATGAGCGCCGTGCACAGGCAAAGGCCGCACACAGTGGGGGTTTGCTGAAGGGCCTGGTCAATGGCCAGATCCTGCAGCCAACCTTCCTACATGCACCCAAACCCAAGCTCTGCACGCCCTTCAACCATGCGCAGCATTTGGTTGAATGCAGTGAATGTTTTTGTTTTCAATTTTTCTCTGGATCCCAGGATCCACTCGTGGGTCCGTGGGTCCACAGATCTGTGGATCCACCCACTGTTTGTACAAAAAAAAAAAAAATTGACAATTTTTAGAGGGAACCCTCAATGTGTCCTATGGGGTCAGAATGCCTGTATCCTGATCCCTTATGTGTTTTTGCACTCTTACTTTCCCACCCCCCCCCCCAGCCAATGTGACAAACAAAATGGTGGCTGCAACTGTTCTGTCAGGTTGCAGCCAGCCAATCAGGGCCTTGCTTTTCCCCTGGATTCACAAATCCAGACACGGATCCATAGGTCCGGATTAATGTCCCTACATATATATATATTTTTAAACTCTAATATCTCAGAAACTACTTAATGGATTTACACCAAATCACAAAAAGCATAATCTGCGTACCAGGATCTAGATTTCTGCCAAATTTAGTGTAATTCCGTTTAGCAGGTTAGAATGCTGACGTGTCTAAGACCCTATGGGAAAATTAATGGGGAAAATAAGTTTTGGGCCCCCCACTCTTTCTCAGTCCTCATTTGAAGGATCACCTCGTAACTTTAGCTGCTGAACTGAGTATAGTGAGTATAAGTTTTGAAAATGTTGTGAAGATTTGTCAAGCGGCGTCGAAGTTATTGGCAGTACAAACTAGGTCCTAACTATAACTACCTACTGGCCAGTAGGTAAAATATGCATAAGTATGTGCCCTGTATGTGTTCCCTGTGTGATGCCTAACTGTCTCACTGAGGCTCTGCTAACCAGAACCTCAGTGGTTATGCTCTCTCTGCATTCCAAATTTGTCACTAACAGGCTAGTGACTAAATTTACCAATTCACATTGGCATACTGGTACACCCATATAATTCCCTAGTATATGGTACTGAGGTACCCAGGGTATTGGGGTTCCAGGAGATCCCTATGGGCTGCAGCATTTCTTTTGCCACCCATAGGGAGCTCTGACAATTCTTACACAGGCCTGCCAGTGCAGCCTGAGTGAAATAACGTCCACGTTATTTCACAGCCATTTACCATTGCACTTAAGTAACTTATAAGTCACCTATATGTCTAAACCTTCACCTGGTGAAGGTTGGGTGCAAAGTTACTTAGTGTGTGGGCACCCTGGCACTAGCCAAGGTGCCCCCACATCGTTCAGGGCAAATTCCCCGGACTTTGTGAGTGCGGGGACACCATTACACGCGTGCACTGTACATAGGTCACTACCTATGTACAGCGTCACAATGGTAACTCCGAACATGGCCATGTAACATGTCTAAGATCATGGAATTGTCACCCCAATGCCGTCCTGGCATTGGGGGTGACAATTCCATGATCTCTCGGGTCTCTAGCACAGAACCCGGGTACTGCCAAACTGCCTTTTCAGGGTCTCCACTGCAGCTGCTGCCAACCCCCCAGACAGGTGTCTGCCCTCCTGGGGTCCAGGCAGCCCTGACCCAGGAAGGCAGAACAAAGGATTTCCTCTGAGAGAGGGTGTAACACCCTCTCCCTTTGGAAATAGGTGTGAAGTCTGGGGAGGAGTAGCCTCCCCCAGCCTATGGAAATGCTTTGATGGGAACAGATGGTGCCCATCTCTGCATAAGCCAGTCTACACCGGTTTAGGGTATCCCCCAGCCCTGCTCTGGCATGAAACTGGGCAAAGGAAAGGGGAGTGATCACTGCCCAGAGCTCCTCCAGTGTGTCCCAGACCTCTGCCATCTTGGAAACAGAGGTGTCTGTGGCACACTGGACTTCTCTGAGTGGCCAGTGCCAGCAGATGACGTCAGAGGCTCCTTCTGATAGGCTCTTACCTCTCTTGGTAGCTAATCCTCCTTCCTAGGTAGCCAAACCTCCTTTTCTGGCTATTTAGGGTCTCTGCTTTGGGGATCTCACCAGATAATGAATACAAGAGCTCATCAGAGTTCCTCCGCATCTCCCTCTTCACCTTCTACCAAAGGATCGACCTCTGACTGCTCAGGACGCCTGCAAAACCGCAACAAAGTAGCAAGACGACTACTAGCAACCTTGTATCGCTTCATCCGGCTGGCTTTCTCAACTGTTTCCAGGTGGTGCATGCTTTGGGGGTAGCCTGCCTCCTCTCTGCACCAGGAGCCCTGAAGAAATCTCCAGTGGGTCGACGGAATCTTCCCCCTGCAACCGCAGGCACCAAAAGTTTGCATCACTGGTCCTCTGGGTCCCCTCTCAGCATGACGAGCGTGGTCCCTGGAACTCAGCAACTCTGTTCAAGTGACTCCCACAGTCCAGTGGCTCTTCAGTCAAAGTTTGGTGGAGGTAAGTCCTTGCTTCCCCACGCTAGACTCCATTGCTGGGTACCGCGTGATTTGCAGCTGCTCCGGCTTCTGTGCACTCTTCCAGGATTTCCTTCATGCACAGCCAAGCCTGGGTCCCCGACACTCTAACCTGCAGTGCACAACCTTCTGAGTTGTCCTCCGGCGTCGTGGGACTCCCTTTTGTGACTTCACATGGACTCTGGTTCACTCTTCTTTCAAGTGCCTGTTCAGGTACTTCTGCAGGTGCTGCCTGCTTCTGTGAGGGCTCTTTGACTTGCTGGGCGCCCCCTCTGTCTCCTCCTCCAAGTGGCGACATCCTGGTCTCTCCTGGGCCACAGCAGCACCCAAAAACCTCTAACACAACCCTTGCAGCTAGCAAGGCTTGTTTGCGGTCTTTCTGCATGGGAACACCTCTGCAAGCTTCATCGCAACGTGGGACATCCATCCTCCAAAGGAGAAGTTCATAGCTCTCTTTTTTCTTGCAAAACTCCAAGCTTCTTCCAACAGGTGGCAGCTTCCTTGCACCCTCAACTGGCATTTTCTGGGCTCCTGCCCACTCTCCACACTGTCGTGACTATTGGACTTGGTCCCCTTGTCTTACAGGTACTCAGGTCCGGAAATCCACTGTTGTTGCATTGATGGTGTTTGTTCTTCCTGCAAAATCCCCCTATCACGGCTTCTGTGCTCTCTGGGGGTCTTGGGGTGGGCTATTTTTCTAATCCTCACTGTTTCTTACAGTCCCAGCGCCCCTCTACAAGCTCACATAGGTTTGGGGCCCATTCGTGGTTCGCATTCCACTTTTGGAGTATATGGTTTGTGTTCCCCTATGCCTATGCGCTCCTATTGCAATCTACTGTAATTCTACACTGTTGCATTACTTTTCTTGCTATTACTTACCTAATTTTGGTTTGTGTACATATACCTCGTGTATATAACTTATCCTCATACTGAGGGCACTCACTGAGATACTTTTGGCATATTGTCATAAAAATAAAGTACCTTTATTTTTAGTACTTCTGTGTATTGTGTTTTCTGATGATATTGTGCATATGACACCAGTGGTATAGTAGGAGCTTTACATGTCTCCTAGTTCAGCCTAAGCTGCTTTGCCATAGCTACCTTATATCAGCCTAAGCTGCTAGAAACACCTCTTCTACACTAATAAGGGATAACTGAACCTGGCACAAGGTGAAAGTACCTCTGGTACCCACTACAAGCCAGGCCAGCCTCCTACAATAGATATATATAAGACGCATACTATCCTCTGCATATCATTCTGCAACAAATTGACAAGTCTTTGCAGTTACCCAGGGAAGCACTTATTTGGAATAACAACAGAAGAAACAAAAGTGACAGAATCCCTTTTGTGGTTGACTATCATCCATCAGCTCCCAACTACAGAAATATAATACAAACAACTTTTCCCTTACTATCTACTTGTGAAAAATTGCAAAAGCTTTTTCCAAAACCGCCAGTCATTGCTTACCGCAGAGCTCCCAATTTACGATCACTTATTGTGAGAGCTGAACTTAAGCAAGCTGTAACAAATGCAGGAGTTCATTGTTGTGATTCCAAAAGGTGCATCACATGTGAATACCTTTTACAAACATCATCAGTAACTAGCTCTGTTACAAAAAGGACCTATGGAATAAGACAGCATCTTACATGTCGCTCTAGATGCATTATTTATGTGATTCAGTGCCAACGTCAAAGCTGTAAAAAACAATATGTAGGTCAAACTGTGAATGACCTCCATACACGATTCAGGAACCACAAATCGGCAATAATTAACAAGAAACTTGACCAGCCTGTAGCCAACCATTTTAACCTTGTGGACCATTTACTATCAGATTTGAAGATTTTCCCTGTGGAACATGTTTTAAAGGAAGAACTACTGGACATCAGAGAAAATTTCTGGATGTACCGTTTAAAATCACTGCATCCAGATGGACTGATATCACTGACAATACCACTTGATTTCTGCATATCTGAAGAGTTCTCAGGACTGCATTGATTCCACATTCCAATTGGAATCTTCACTCATGATGCTTTTTGAAAATCCACCAGTGTCAGCTGTGCAGCCACTGAGCAAACCATCTTGTACTACCTGAGGAAGGCGGAAGCTGAAACGTTGTAGTAGAAATATATTTTTGTTCTTTAGTGAGATCATCTGTTTGAGTCACTTCTTTCTTGGATATTACATTTTCTTGTGGCTCTTTGTATCCTTTGGAATCCAGATTTTTGCCCTGGCTGGCTGTTGTTTTCTTGTGATCCTGCATCTTCCAGTATATATATATATATATATATATATATATATATATATATACATATCCAAAACCCATAGTCCTCATTGCTGGTACCGAAATGACTCTGGTGCGCGTGTGGGTGAGGATCCCATAAAATATTTCAAAGCCACTGCCGTCCGGCAAACATGTACACAGAAAAAAATCAGGACAGCCAAGAATGATCCAAAATTTCTTTTTTAATATTTACTGGTGCATAACCAGACAAACCCAATTCATTTCGCCATAAACCACTCCTTGTTCATGGGTTGGGGAACACGATTACTGTGCAGTTTAAAAAGGCTTTTACCGATAAACAAAGAATTAGAAAACAAACAACAAGGAGGCAAAGAAAACAAAGTTGTATTGTTATTGTCGGCCATCTCAAACTTCCATTGAATTCTTACATTCGGATACCTCAAATCAAACCCATGTAGTTAAACTTCCATATGCCACTAGGATTGTCTATTTTACATAAATAATTGTCTACACCGGTACACGATACCCGTCATATTGGCACAATAAATGATAACATACTATATTGGTTTACAATTGAGAACATGTCATAAACCCATTGCATTTCAAAATTACCAGACATTTGAAATGTGTCTTACTATATCTCACTCTTCAGTTAATCTTGAGTCTTTACTCCAATAGTGTTGTATGTCATATTAAACTAACCTCATAATGCTCTCAACTACTACATCTCCCATCATTTCAATCACATTAATATATTGCATGGCTGAAACGAGAATGCAGAAAATGTTTGAGAGTATCAAAACATACATCCTGTGATTTAAACTCCTCCCACAATCATGCCCAAGTGAGTAACAAATTACCTAAAGAAAAGCACACCCCGGTTGGCATTCATCACCATTACACTGATTTACACAAAACATATATCACAACAAATATTTAAAAAATGGGGTCTTATCTCCTTTGGTGCACAGCCGGAGATTCACACATGCTGCTTAGCATCCTTTCCCCCAATCCTCAACCTAAAACAAAAGGTGAAAGTGAAAATAACACCCAGTTAAAATGTTGAAACTAAAACAAGCCTGAAGGTGGAGAAACCAAAATATTAAATGAATTCCACTTTACAAACTCATTGAGTACCTATTGTTGTCTATTTACTGAGAGAGAACCATCTCAAGGGCCTAAAACATGCAAAAGACAGGATACTCAGTCACCTAGATACACAGAGAATTTTCTGGCTGTCAGTGGCTGTGATATATATATGTTGGACGTTTTTGCTTATGCAGGGTCATCCCCAATCTTTTTGCCTCCTGCCTCCTATTTTTTCTGACCAGTTGCTGTTGGTTTGTGAACTCTGAGAACTTTACCACTGCTAACCAGTGCTAAAGTGCATATGCTCTCTGTGTAAATTGTATGGTTGATTGGTTTATCTATGATTGGCATATTTGATTTGCTAGTAAGTCCCTAGTAAGGTGCACTAGAGGTGCCAGGGCCTGTAAATCAAATGCTGCTAGTGGGCCTGCAGCACTGGTTGTGCCACCCACAGAAGTAGCTCTGTAATCATGTCTCAGACCTGCCATTGCAGTGACTGTGTGTGCAGTTTTAACTGTAAATTCGACTTAGCAAGTGTACCCACTTGCCAGGCCTAAACCTTCCCTTTTCTTACATGTAAGACACCCCTAAGGTAGGCCCTAAGTAGCCCCAAGGGCAGGGTGCAGTTTATGGTTAAGGTAGGACACATAGTAATATGGTTTATATGCCCTGAAAGTAAAATATTGCTAAATTCGTTTTTCACTGTTGCAAGGCCAGTCCCTCTCATAGGTTAACATGGGGGCTACCTTTAAATCTGATTAAAGTGTAGATTCCCTTTGGGAGTGGATGGACATCTGGAGTTTGGGGTCTCTGAGCTCACAATTTAAAAATACATCTTTTAGTAAAGTTGATTTTAAGATTGTGTGTTTGAAAATGCCACTTTTAGAAAGTGAGCATTTTCTTGCTTATACCATTTCTGTGACTCTGCCTTGTTTGTGGATTCCTTGTCTGGGTCAGTTTGACAGTTGGGCTGGTTGCACCTCACACTAGACAGTGACACAAAGGGAGCTGGTGTGTAGCCTGCATATCCTGATGAGACATCTCTGCTAGGAGGGAGGGGAGGAGTGGTCATTCGCACCTGAAAGGGCTGTGCTGCCCTCACACAATGCAGTCTCCAACCCCCTGGTGAGTGTCTAGGGCCTGGCCTGGGCAAGGCAGGATTTCACATTCCAAAGAGACTTTACTTTGAAGTAGGCCTACTTCAAAGGAGAAATTGGGTATAAGAAGGGCACCCAAAACCACAGACTTTAGAAACACTTCTGGAACCAAGAGGAACCTCTGCCTGGAGAAGAGCTGAATAGCTAAGGAAGAAAAGCTGCCCTGCCTGTGACTGTGCTTTGTGGAGCTATCCTGCAGTTGCTGCTTCTGCCAGAGTAAGAGGGCAAAGACTGGAGTTTGTGTGCCTTCCATCTTGAGAAGAAATCTCCAAGGGCTTGATCTAGAGCTTGCCTCCTGTTGTTTGAAGTCTCAGGGAGAGCAAAGACTTCTCCCTGCCAGCACCTGGAGTCTCTGGAGAGACTCCTACTCTGCCCTGTGGTGCCCATCCAGTTCCTGGGACCCTGAAAGGAGAAGCTGGCAACCTAAAGACAAGAAAATCCACGCACAGAGCGCCGTGCGGGGAAAAGATTGACGCAAATCCGATCGGCAGCTGAGAAAAACTACGCGCCGCCGGCTCCGCAGCTGAGAAACGACACTCGCAAGAAACGCGACCGAAGAATCGACGCACGGAGCAGGAGAAACTACGCGCAGCATCGCTGACGGAGGCTGGGAGATCACAACCTGCGCTGCGGGATTTCCGGATCATCGTGCGGCTGGATTTTCGACTCACGTACCGCCGTGCAGAGTTATTTTTGACGCACACCCACCTGTGCGGGGTTATTTGTGACGCGCACCAGGTACATTTTCACTCTAGCAGCGCTAGTGTATATTTAAAACTACTTAAAGACTCTTTTTGATTTTTAATTTATAACTTGACTTGTGTATGGTGGATTTTTGTCGTTTTGGTCTTGTTTTGTTTAGATAAATATTTCCTATTTTCCTAAACTGGTGATGTGTCATTTTGTAGTGTTTTTCATTAAGTTACTGTGTGTGTGTTGGTACAAATACTTTACACCTAGCACTCTGAAGTTCAGCCTACTGCTCTGCCAAGCTACCAAGGGGGTAAGCAGGGGTTAGCTGAGGGTGATTCTCTTTTACCCTGACTAGAGTGAGGGTCCTTGCTTGAACAGGGGGTAACCTGACTGTCAACCAAAGACCCCATTTCTAACATTGGTGGCATGGGTGGGATTTGGACTTGTATTTGTACTTGACATACAGTGATTAAGTGTAGACTACTGTTTTGAGTACAGACCACTACGTGACCACATACTACTTGTCTTGTGATTCTGCTTTTTGTTCTCTGATGTCCTCCTGGAAATATTGCTAACATTTTTGGACTTTGGTTTTTGGTTGTGAAGCCTTTGCAGAATGGAAGTCAATTTCTGGCACCTATTTATGTATAAAAAGTGGCAGCTTAAAGCATTCTGCATGGAAAGGGGACTGGCTGTGAACAAGAAATCCAGAAGGGAGGATCTTGAGTCAGCCCTGTTTCAGTATAAGTTGAAACATTGTCAGGCAACACCACCAAATGAGTGTGAGGAGGAGAACTACTCTGAGGAGGAGGACTACTCTGAGGAGGAGGGGAGTGGCCCTGAGGAGGGAACAGAAAGAGATGATTGGCTCCTAGCTCGAATCCGGAGTCTGGAAGAACTAGAAGCAGAGCTTGAGAGGGCTGAGGAGAAGAGAGCCTTAGTCCTGGAAATAGAAAGGATTGCAGATCAAGAGCTGAGCTGTGAAAAGCTGAAGCTGGAAGCCATGAGGGCTGAGTCCAGTTCAGATGGTGGCAGCAAAAATCTGGTTTCCAGTACTGCTGAAGAAGTGCACATGCCCAGAGATGTGGTGCCCTACTTGAAGGAGGGAGTTAACACACGCCAGGAGGTTCAGGGGTATGAGGTAGCTCCAGTGATGCACAGGGTCCCTGTGGTGGATTGGGGAACTGGCATGGGGAGTTATATTCCTACTGGTGGGAGGGACACTCTACTGACTCTAGGTGAGAGTGACAGGGAGAGGGGCTCCCCCCAGGTAGAAGTCCTGGTTATGGAGTGTGAAGACATCCCAGAAGAGTGTGGGTTGAGTGTCAGGGACAGTCAGGTACTGTCTCACCTATCTCAAGAGGGTGATGTGGGGTGCTTTTTCAAAGCAGAGTCACTGGATGGTTGGGTGAAGGGTACTTTGGTTAATTCATGTGAGGGGCTGAGTGATGTAATTACTGGAGAGCATATGTCTAGTCCTTATTTTCCAGAGCTATGCCAAAACCAGGTGGAGTGTGAGTTCTCTGACCCCAGGGAGATTACAATGGAGGCAGACTTCTGGGTGAGTACCAGAGAGTCTGAATAGGCATTTGGGGGTGCTCCTGAGAGGAGTGGTCTAGGTTGTTCCCAACCAGGTGAGGTAGGGAAGGATTGTAGTGTCCCAGGTAGGTCCCAGTGTAGTGGGATGGGTGAGGGACCCCATGTCCAGTCTCAGAGGAGAGGGAATGGGGATGGGCTGAGGCCCAAGGTGCCCAAGATCCGGTCCCAGGTCCTGGAGGGTTCCATGAGGGAACTCCAGGAAGGAAGCCTAGCCTGTACCGTAGGGCCATCTGTTGAGGGAGACGCCACAATGTCAGGAGAAATTGGTGGGGGGGGGCGGCTGTAGCCAGAATCCCACCAGTTCTGGTGTCTGGCAGTACCACTCCTAGTGAGAGGGTGCAGAAGTCCAGACAGAGGGTTGAGAGGGGGTTGCGGACCCCAGTGGAGAACCTGGAGCGTCTGGGGTCAGCTCTGAGAGCAGAGCCCCCCAGGAATGACCTTGGTGAGACCATTTCTGGGTTGGGGGGAATCCAGACTCTGTCAGATGGGCAGAGGTCAGGAGACCTGCGCCAGCCAGACTCTTGTGTGGCCCTTGAGGATAGTGTGTCCCTTGAGGGGGGTAAGTGTGCCCCCCTGGAAGTCCTGGTGTGCCAGGCAATGGTTCAACCACAGGGTGGTGACTCAGGGTTGAATGATCAGGTTCAGGGGGTAAACTCTGACCTGATAGGGGGTAAGTGTGCTCCCAAGGAGGTCCTGGTGCGCCAGGCAGTGGTTCAACCGCAGGGTGGTGACTCTGGGTTGGATGACCAGTTTCAGAGGGTAAACTCTGACCTGGTGTGGGGTAGGTATGCCCCCCAGGAAGTCCTGGGTTGCCAGGCAGTGGTCCAGTCTGTGGGTACAGACCCTGGACTGGAGGATCAGGTGCAGGGGGTAAACCCTGACCTGAAGGGGTGGGCGGTTTACCCAATCACCCCCCGGTGTGATTTCAAGGGGTCCTCTCCCTGACGGGGGGTGCAGAACTCTGAGAGTAGGGGCAGGGGAGAGAGAGACTCACCCCTGACCCCAGTGCAATCTAAGGGTACAGACCCTGGATTGGAAGGCCAGGTTCAGGGTGTCCCCACTGACCTGGAGGAAGGGGCTACTGCTAACAGTGCCCCTACCATGTTGTCTTCTGTGGGGGGCACTCCTTGTTGGGGGGTGCAGGACCCCAGAAGGGAGGGCAGGGAGAGGGAAGCCTCACCCCCGGCCCTGGTCCAACCTGAATGTACAGACCCCAGGTTGGAGGACCTGTTGCAGGTTTACATCCCTGTACTGGTGGAAGAATTGTGGAGGACTGCTTCTACAAGTACCCTGACAATTTTGGACTCTGGGGGTGCTGCTCCTGCAGGGAGGGTACAGAGCCCCAGAGGGGAGAACCAGGATCAGATTGTCATTCCTGACCTGGTGGAAGAGAGAGTGGTCAAAGGGTGCCAGGCACCTGGGGCTACCGCCCCCCACTCTCCGCAGTCACAGTGGTTGGAGAGGCCTGAGGTCAGGCTCTCATCCCTGACACTTGTCCGGGGCCACTGTGGCTTGCTGTCCTGGTGGACAGAGTTGCCCCTGGGGGGGGACGAGAGTCACACCCCGGGGGTGGAGTGGGCAACACCACTGTGTTGGCCCTGGTGGTGCTATCTGCCCATTGGGATATATCTGTGAGCAAAGTAAAGTTAGGTGCTGCACAGGTGGTATCTGCAGATGAGGAGAAGGGTTCCCCATGGGTTAGCTTAGTGGGCCCTGAGAGTATGGACAGAGGGATCCAACTGGAGTGAGGAACGCGTAGAACTGGAACATGCCCCTGCTGTTGTGGGCCTGGGTCCTTGTTCTGTCGCCCCAATCAGGGAAGTACATCAAGGTATTGATTGTTCTCCCCTGGCTTTAGGCTGGTAGGGGGTCGTGTTGGATTTTTTTGCTTATGCAGGGTCATCCCCAATCTTTTTGCCTACTGCCTCCTATTTTTTCTGACCAGTTGCTGTTGGTTTTTGTACTCTTAGCACTTTACCACTGCTAACCAGTGTTAAAGTGCATATGCTCTCTGTGTAAATTGTATGGTTGATTGGTTTATCTATGATTGGCATATTTGATTTGCTAGTAAGTCCCTAGTAAGGTGCACTAGAGGTGCCAGGGCCTGTAAATCAAATGCTACTAGTGGGCCTGCAGCACTGGTTATGTCACCCACATAAGTAGCTCTGTAATCATGTCTCAGACCTGCCACTGCAGTGTCTGCGTGTGCAGTTTTAACTGTAAAGTCGACTTGGCAAGTGTACCCACTTGCCAGGCCTAAACCTTCCCTTTTCTCACATGTAAGACACCCCTAAGGTATGCCCTAAGTAGCCCCAAGGGCAGGGTGCAGTGTATGGTTAAGGTAGGACATATAGTAATGTGGTTTAAATGTCCTGACAGTGAAATATTGCTAAATTCGTTTTTCACTGTTGCAAGGCCTGTCCCTCTCATAGGTTAAAATGGGGGCTACCTTTAAATCTGATTAAAGTGTAGATTCCCTTTGGGAGTGAATGGACATGTGGAGTTTGGGGTCTCTGAGCTCACAATTTAAAAATACATCTTTTAGTAAAGTTGATTTTAAGATTGTGTGTTTGAAAATGCCACTTTTAGAAAGTGAGCATTTTCTTGCTTATACCATTTCTGTGACTCTGCCTTGTTTGTGGATTCCCTGTCTGGGTCAGTTTGACAGTTGGGCTGGTTGCACCTCACACTAGACAGTGACACAAAGGGAACTGGGGTGTAGCCTGCATATCCTGATGAGCCATCTGTGTTAGGAGGGAGGGGAGGAGTGGTCATTCGCACCTGAAAGGGCTGTGCTGCCCTCACACAATGCAGTCTCCAACCCCCTGGTGAGTGTTTGGGGCCTGGCCTGGGCAAGGCAGGATTTCACATTCCAAAGAGACTTTACTTTGAAGTAGGCCTACTTCAAAGGAGAAATTGGGTATAAGAAGGGCACCCAAAACCACAGACTTTAGAAACACTTCTGGAACCAAGAGGAACCTCTGCCTGGAGAAGAGCTGAATAGCTGAGGAAGAGGAGCTGCCCTGCCTGTGACTGTGCCTTGTGGAGCTATCCTGCAGTTGCTGCTTCTGCCAGAGTAAGAGGGCAAAGACTGGACTTTGTGAGCCTTCCATCTTGAGAAGAAATCTCCAAGGGCTTGATCTAGAGCTTGCCTCCTGTTGTTTGAAGTCAGGGACAGCAAAGACTTCTCCCTGCCAGCACCTGGAGTCTCTGGAGAGACTCCTACTCTGCCCTGTGGGGCCCATCCAGTTCCTGGGACCCTGAAAGGAGAAGCTGGCAGCCTAAAGACAAGAAAATCCATGCACAGAGTGCCGTGCGGGGAAAAGATTGACGCAAATCCGATCGCCGGCTGAGAAAAATGACACGCCGCCGGCTCCACAGCTGAGAAACGACGCTCGCAAGAAACGCGACCGAAGAATCGACGACCGGAGCAGGAGAAACTACGCGCAGCATCGCTGACGGAGGCTGGGAGATCACAACCTGCGCTGCAGGATTTTCGGATCATCGTGCAGCTGGATTTTCGACTCGCGTACCGCCGTGCGGAGTTATTTTTGACACACACCCGCCCTTGCGGGATTATTTTTGACGCGCACCAGGTACATTTTCATTTTTAATTGATAACTTGACTTGTGTATGGTGGATTTTTGTCGTTTTGGTCTTGTTTTGTTTAGATAAATATTTCTTATTTTTCTAAACCGGTGTTGTGTCATTTTGTAGTGTTTTTCATTAAGTTACTGTGTGTGTTGGTACAAATACGTTACACCTAGCACTCTGAAGTTAAGCCTACTGCTCTGCCAAGCTACCAAGGGGATAAGCAGGGGTTAGCTGAGGGTGATTCTCTTTTACCCTGACTAGAGTGAGGGTCCTTTCTTGAATAGGGGGTAACCTGACTGTCAACCAAAGACCCCATTTCTAACAAAATATATATATATATATATATATATATATATATATATATATATATGTATATATATATATATATATATATATATATATATATATATATATATATATATACACATATATATGTGTATATGTGTGTGTATATATATATATATATATATATATATATATATGTATATATATACATATACATATATATATATACACAGATATACACATATATATATATAAAACACACATTGAAAAATGTAAAAGAACGCCAGCACTCCAGGCAACTCCAAACGCTTTTTTAATGGTTTACAACAATGGCAACGCGTTTCAACCATTGCGGTCTTATTTCCAGCCAAAAACTTTTACAGAGGCCCCATCCCCCATAAAAAATATATCCTGAGTTTACTAAACATAAAAGAAAAACCCCTAAAATGCTGCCCTAATCCATCATATTTATCCTCTTTTTACACAGGTTTCTAAGGTTTTCAATTTTCAGTTCTTTTAAAATTCAAATTACAAATTTTTACATTTTTGAAAACAAATAAAAATAATGATTATAGATAAATGGATGCTGCTCCTGGTGTCATTCCTAAAGGTGTGTCACACCAATTCATATTAATCAGCTATAACATTTAAAATTAATACCATTGATAACTTCATATCCATTTATATAACTGAAATATTACAACAATAAAGTATTAAAGCAAATCTGTGTTTTGTAAAAGAGATGAAAACATATCTTTATAATTTCCCTCGGGTGTGCCTGAACTACTAGGATGTAAGCCTGTAACCACGTGATTCCAAGAACCCCGATCTCTCATAACCTAAAATTACTGTAAATTTTAATAAACTTAACCCACATGAACAAAAGTTTGCTCATCCTGATTCAGACCCCATGGGTACTTGCTGTTTAAACGTATTATATACTCTGATTCCATCCTCCTAAGGATGCGTTCCCTGTCACCTCCCCTCGGGGTTAGCAATACCATGTCAATTCCAAAAAAACAACATTTTATCAATTTGGCCTCCATCTGCTTGTTTATAGTGGTGTGCAACCGGATAATTTCCATCAATATTTTTAATCGCTCGGCAATGTTCGAAAATCCATTTTTTCAATGGAAAAATTGTACTTCCCACATAACATAGCCCACATGGGCAACACATGACCTATACTGCAAAATCAGAGTTGCAATTCAATAATTTTTTAATCTTAAATTTCTTTCCCCGTGGGTAGTACATAGGTTTTACAGTCTGCACTATTCTTACAAGCCTTGCATTTGGTGCAGTTATAGAAGCCTTGTTGGCTATCAAAGAAGGATTCCCTTTCCTTATTCAAGTAACTGTGCCCCAACATGTCCTGTAGAGAACTACTCTTCCTAAATGTAACCTTCGGGTAGGGACTGAAATTCTGCCAACTATCCTGTCTTCTCTTACTAGATGCCTACATTGTTTCAAAATGTTCACCACTTGATCCGAACAGTCATTATATGTATTGATACATCTCAAAGTTTTCGCATTATCCTTTCTACTTTTCGTCACTACTTTTTGACAGACATCTTGAATAACTTTTTTTGGGTATCCCCTAGACTTGAATCCCCCTATCATATTCTTCTGCTCCCGCTTAAAGGACTTAGCTCTAACTAATTCCCCATAAGGAATACTCCACTTTAATTTCGGAGGGTGATGACTCCAAGCATGTAAAATAGTATTCCCTGCCGTACTCTTCCTGAAAAGGCTGGTCTGCAAAGTATGCCCTTACACTGTGATCACTACATCTAAAAATTCCATACTTTGCCTGTTTATTTGATGGGTAAACCTCAAATTGAAACCATTATTGGAAATCCAATCTAAAAAACTGTGTAATGTTGTCTCCGGACCATCCCAAATCATAAAAATATCATCAATATATCTGGTCCAGAAAATGATATATTTAAACCATTTTTCATTTTCATCCAACATCACATATTGTGTCTCCCACCATCTCATAAACGAACATGCATAACTTGGAGAGAAGAAACTTCCCATCGCAGTTCCTGTGACCTGCCTGTACCACTGGTCCTCAAAAAGAAATAAATTATTCTCTAGACAGAACCTCAACCTTTTCAATAGTAATTTTGAATGTTCATATAACCTGATCGGTTTATCCCTAAGAAAATGCTCACATGCCTGAATACCTAAGTCATGTTGAATACAGGTGTAAAGAGATACCACATCAATGGTCACCATAATATAACAGGATTTCCAAGGAATATCCTGTATCTTAGTGATAACGTCCATGCTATCTCTGCAGTATGAAGCTAAATTGTATACATAGGGACATAGAAAATAGTCAAGGTAAATTAAAGTGTTTTCAAGGAGACTACCTTTTGCGGACACTATAGGTCTACCAGGTGGATCACTACTATTCTTATGGATTTTTGGCAGCATGTAAAAACATGGTGCCACTGGTGTTTTCACTGTCAAAATTTGTAACTCATCCTCAGAGAGAAGACCATAATTATAGCTCTCCGAGAGTAAGTAAAAAAAAAAGATACCACTGAATTCCGATATGATGTCACTGTTGACTTCTCATAACAGTTTGAGGAAAGCAATTGCCTATTCGCTTCCTGTTGGTACTTCTTAAGATCCCACAATACCACATTTCCACCTTTACCAGCTGGTTTAATAACAAACCAAGTAGCTTTACTTAGGGATATTAATGCTTTCTGTTGGCCCAATGTTAGATTACTTACTAAGGTATTCCTGCTATCCTTCCATGTTCTCATCAAATCAAAATGTACCGCTTCATGAAAAGCGTCAATATTATCATGTGGAGTAGAAGGATTACATTTTAATTTTGGCTTAAATTTGCTATCACTGAGACAACCTGTCTCCAGGCCCAGATCTATCAATAAATCAATTTCAGTATCCCACAATTTTTCCCCAGCCTCTAATTCTCTGAGGGCCACTAGGGCATCCATGTCACCTATAGATAATTGCAAAGATGGGTCCATAGTATCTATATCTGTACCCCATTGGTGTGAGGCAAGCTTATTTTTCTGTTGTGTAAAAATCTTTAATAACTTGAATTTCCTAATGAACTGAAAAATATCAATACGAGTTTTAGTGTAATCAAAATTAGCCACTGGACAAAAGGATAAACCTAGTTCCAATACCGAACGTTCATCACAGGATAAGACATGCGAGGATAAGTTCATTACTGTCAGTTTGTTCTCATTCATTATCTTTTCTTCCTGATTTGTTGCATACTTCTCCCAAAGAGTTACTTGGTGCCTGGTTGCTTTTCCCCCTCTTCTGTTCTTTTTTCATCTCCAGCTTCTCCCTTCCCTTTTGGCGGTTTCCTGTGTGGTCTTTGGTTTGACTGTAAAAAATGGTACTCTTCCAAGGCTGTGAAAGGTTGTCCTACGGAACTGCTGGTACCTGGTTGTTCCTCAAGATCTGAGACATTCTCAACACTGGATTCAGATGATAAAATCTCCTGCAATCTTAAACTTACCTGTTGTCGAAAATTCCTCCTCGTCAAATCAAATATTCTGCCAAAAGTAAGGATACGACCTGAGGCATAGTCAATTTTGTCTCTCAAAAATTTCCTCCTTTTCTTTGTCTTAATCTCTTCCTCTTATTTTTTCAGTCGTGACTCCATCTCCTTGCAGAAATTTTTGATTTCATTGTTTGCCCTAGGATGCCCTAAGATTCTTAATCTCATCACTTATTTGCGTCAGTTCAGCCCCATTCTTGGAAAGAAGCTCCAGCATGTTCTTACATGTAGATGCCATTAAAGCCGAAGTGCAAAAAGGAAATCAACGGAAGTTGGGAGGTTATTTCTCTGAATAATTATATTGAGGTTGGAAGAGTACCCTGTGGCTTTGGAATTCTGATTACACCAACATATTCAAATCCACACCCTAAACGTTTAGAGGAGTGGTCGGCTTTAATGGCATCTACATGTAAGAACATGCTGGAGCTCCTTTTCAAGTATGCAGCAATTGAACTGACGCAAATAAGTGATGAGATTAGGAACATATAGTAATTAAAATAACTTACATTAAAAACATAGCAATTCACTGAAAAAAACAAAGGTTACAGGGACATTATAGTTAGGTTCTGAAGTTAACCGTACAAAACTATAGAAATTCAGAGGTTGATTCTTCTTAAAATTACTATAACTCACGTTCTAAGGTAACTATAACTCGCGCCTTCGCCATGCACTGCTAATTACTCCACATATTAAATCATTGATGAGCATTTGTATGGTATCTTTGATATTATCACGGCAACATTTTCAATAAAGTATTAATAAGAAAACTGTGCATGGCAAGGGTGCGAGTTATAGTTAGCTTAGGGCACGTGTTATAGTTACTTGTAAGAACTCTAACTATAACAGCTGAATTTCTATGATTTTGGACGAGTAAATTCGGAACCTAACTAAAACGTCCCAGTATGTATATACATATATATTATATATATATATACTTGCGTTTGTTAATTCCATTTAATAAGTATAAAAAGCAAATGCTGTGTTTCTTTAGCTGTTCTGTTGTTCCAGTTCTACACTATTGTCCAATGATGTCCATTAAAATCCTGCAGCTAAACAATAACTTACCTTTCTTCTTATAAAACAATGTCTCGCCTGACTACCAAAGAGAATAATTAAATATCTGTGCATAATTAAATGTCTCAATTAGTTTTAGAATGTAGTAGCCATCAAAATCTGCTACCCATATCCACTCAAATAATCAATACTAAACTCTCGGATAAAATATCCCTCACATTAAACCCCGTTCCGAAAAATCGTTGTGTGCCTATTACTGTAACAAACCATCAATTTATCGCATACAGGAAACCAATAACTGCGCTCTTTGCTAACACCTTGTTGTCATTTGTGTAAATAAAAATCACTAGCGAAATGTGCAGTAGAAGTCATCGTTTTAAATAAGTGTCATGTTGAAAGTAATTATTCAAAACACTTTGACCTCCTAACCTCTCCTACAGTGCAGATACCACAATGTCATGCGGTCACATCCCCTTGACAAAATTCTAACAGGCTAAAAACAAGTATTGGCAAACCAATGGGTCTCGCCTTTGGGACCTATTGGCCATGCCAAAGGTTTTAGCCGTGTTTTCATAGTGGTTGCTCCCTCTCACTCTCTATTCTCTCTGCACATTCACTCTCTAGATGTGTTTTTCCCGGGTGTTTGCTCCCTGCACTCCTGCCATGTACTCTCTCCAGCTCTTGAACCTTATTTACTTCTCTCTGCCTTTGTTTCTTTCATCATGACCTTTCTCTGTTCTTTCTCTACTTCTCTCTCTATGACCGCTACATTCTTCATGTGGCTTTTGCTGGTGATGTCACCCTTCACTTTCTTACACTTCGTCTGTATGATTTCTCCCTCCTTCTGAGTTTCCCTGGTGAACTCTTCCCTGTACCTTCTTCCCCCACACTCTCTTACCTTGCACTCTCTCCCATGCACCACTCTGCCTCTTTTCAGCAAATGCTCCCCTCTCTCTCCTGATATTTTTTCTGATACTCTCCTCACTGGCATCCCCCTCCCTCTTGTACTCCCCTCAGAGTTCGTATCTGTCTGATATTTTCGATGACATTTTCCCTTCACCCTTCTGCCTACTTATCGACGGGTTGTATTCCATGATT
Source organism: Pleurodeles waltl (assembly GCF_031143425.1). NCBI lineage: Eukaryota > Metazoa > Chordata > Amphibia > Caudata > Salamandridae > Pleurodeles > Pleurodeles waltl. The sequence goes on from NC_090449.1 coordinate 982,960,842, forward strand.
TACTGACACATTTCCTTGAACTCTTTTCTCATTGAATTCCTATGTTATTACTCTTTATCATGCTTCTGGATGTTGCCTCTATCCTGCTCTCTTTTTAGTTTTTTTTCCGCTTCCTCGTGAATTAGTCACCGAGTAAGTTATTGTCTTTGTCTTCCATCTTTCCTCCTCCATCGTTTGTTTATAGCTAAAATGTTGGTAAAAACCCTTGCACGCATAATGTGTACCCGCATTCTGGTGAGGGGTTAAAATCATTAGCAGATTTGAAAACAGCCTCGTGGTATTTTGGATCGAAATGACCACGCAGACCTTCCAACAGTTTTAGGAAAACCAGGGGCTTTCCACTGGATTCGGATGTCTGATGATGATAAGTGATGTTTCTGAAGGAGGGCTCAGATCAGGTGGTGATATTTTCAGAGGATCATGGGCCCATTTGGACTGGTAATGGTCTCAGTGGGGGTCTGGGTCAGTGAGTGATGTTGTTTATAGGTGTTTATATCTGAGGTGATGATGTGGTGGACTGTGGGCGCTTGACCCGAAGGTGAACAGCATGCTCTGCTCAGCCTGCATTTGGATACTAGGCATAAGTACTCTGGGGTTGTCTAGCAAACGTTCAGCTACTTGGGATCTGGGAATAGTGTGCATTAAGCTACATTAGTCATGTTTGGTTTGGGAGGAGCCTCACTATGTGGAAGGGCCATGGTGGTAAGAAATACTATTCAACCACTTCTGTAACAATTGTTTCTCTGGAGATGAGGGTGAACTCTGCAACTGTGAGCTAAGTGGTGGCACCCCTATCCGGTACCCTAGGAAATGGGCCTGAAGGTGTTCTGCCAGCCCATCTGTGGATTCAGCAGAACAGACACATTTCCTCTGCTGCATGGCGCAACCGTGATCAGAAATGACACATCGAATTTGGAACATTGAAGAAGGCTGTTGCTAGGTAACACACACAAGTAGAGGTTGTTGTATGCGTAGAGGTCTGTTGCAGTGACCATTAAAACCACCAATGGAGTACCCTTGCTTCGGACTCCTGGCCTAGCACTGGCTCAGTTTAGTTATCACATAATAAGGAGCGTTGCAAGTCAATCATCATCAAAAGGCATTACTGGCCAGCCCGGGGGTGGAGCAACACCTTAGTTAACATTCTCTCTCCTTGGCCTAATAGAACAGGATAACCTTATCAAGACACAGCCATGTTCATTTTCTGCACAGCCTAATTGAACTGATCAAATTTGCCAGTTTAAGTAGCCCTTGCCAGTTCTTTTCAGATTATGGCCCTCATTATGACATTGGTGATAAATCCCACTCTGACGGGCGCCAACATATCGCCGGAGTGGCGGATATCCATTCACCATATTATGACACACACACACCAATCCGACAGAATACAGCCACATACACAAATCTGCCAGACCAAAGGTCAGTACAAAAGTGGTGGACCCAACACTCAAACCGTTACGCCAACAAAACAACGGCCATCATATTATGACCCATGACTCACCACGGCGGACATTGGCGGTAAACCATTGGCGGTATAAACTGCTGCACTCAGAAAGGACACCCATATACAAAACTATATAACATTGGTGAATATGAAAAACACACACCTGACACCTATACACACACCACAATCACACACCCACACCACTATAAAACACCCCACTACAAGACCCACAACCCTTTACGAACACCAATTACTACCAGGAGACTGAGAAGAAGAACACAGACACCTTGACACACACACCACTAACACCCATACATCCCTCACGCTCTCCACATCACACACCCCACCACATTACTCAACACACTCTCACCAACACACACCACACAACACCCATGGCACCACAAAGGCACCCCCATTTCACTGATGAGGAGTTAAGGGTCATGGTGGAGGAAATTTTAGGGTGGAGCCACAGCTGTTTGGAGCACAGGCACAGCAGATATCCATTGCAAGGAAGATGGAGCTATGGCAGAGAATCGTGGACAGGGTCAACGCCATGGGACAGCACCCATACAAGGGACGACATCAGGAAGAGGTGTAACGACCTACGGGAAAGGTACGTTCCATAGCAGCAAGACACCGGCTCACCATTCCGAGGACTGGCAGTGGACCCCCACCTCCTCCGCTACATCTCACAGCATGGGAGGAGCAAGTCTTGGCAATACTGCATCCTGAGGGACTCGCTGGAGTAGCCGGATGACTGGACACTAGTAAGTCAACATTTAACACTTATCACCCCGCATACCTGCATGCCATCACACACCCCCACCCTCGCTCCCATCACTCCACTCCATCCCACACACTGCACTCAGACAAATGACTAACCACAATGCCAAGCTCTGCATGCCATACCGATGCATGGACACCCCTCCCAGCCCTGCATGGACCCCCATCACTAAAGCATGCACAGCATGGGGAAACTAACATTCCCACAATACATCACCATACACAAGCACAAGCTGCCTGGGCAACACCAACAATAGAGGGGAAGCCACGGATGTACAATGTCATACACATGAAGCATAATACATCATTTACATCCCCACAGGTACCCCAGCCAATGTCAGTGGAGAGGAGGTTCCACCACTATCCAGTCCCCCAACAGAAGATGCCCCCAGTGAGGATAGTAACTCTGGACTTCAGGATCCGGAGGACCAACCTGGCCCATCAGGGACCACCTGACAGCCGGTCACCCAAGCACAATCACAGTCCACCACAGAGCCTCTCCCATCAGGATCCAACACCACAGCACCCACCCAGCGTACCCACACCTTGGTCCCCAGGACACATCAATCAGCAGTGTGCCCACCTGTACAGGGACCCCAAGTCACACCTCACCCCCAAGACAATCAGAGACCTGGGGTCAGTGGCAGTGGGCACACCGTTCAATGGACAGGGGCACAGGCCAACAGGGAAACTGGGAGGACTGCTGTGCACCAAGGGGAGGACAGGACCAGGGAACCGGCCCTCCAGGAGGTACTGTCCGAGATCCTGGGAGCCTACCAACATTCCCAGGATACAATGGCCCAGATCCTTGACAACGTGCAGGAGAACAGGCGGCTGCTGGAGGGACAGTACCAGAGGATCAGGGAGGACTTGCAGGCCATTAACACCACCCTGTTCTCCATTGCAGGGGTGCTGGCAGACATGGCCAACATCATGAGGGAGGCAACAGCACAGCAGAGGGCCCCTACCACTAACCAGTCAACTGAAAAGCCCTCCACTTCAGCTGCCGCTAGTGGCCAGGAGGCCCGGCCACAGGAGCCACCAGCATCCCTTGCTAACGCATCCCAATCTAGATAATCTATTCACTCTGGGACTCGTTTTAGGCCGATGAATCTTTTGACCCTGATTGAAGACACCTTAAGACGAGATAACTAATCAACATGTCAATCAATAACTTAATCAATAGTCACCATAACAAATCAATTCGATTGTTCAATAACATTAATAAGACTCGGAAACCACCATGACCTTTCAGTCATGAATAACCACACCAGTTAGTACGATTTTATGATGTTTATTCCCTATTGATTACAATTCTACTAGTAAGTTTATTAGTCTCAAAACTATGAAACACATCAGCATTGTCATAATATGGCAACTCGAATAAGATTTCATCAAAGCAAAGATCACGAACATAAGAACATAACACAACGTCAACAGAGGTTAACCTTAGCAGAGTATCATTAGCGCATTATTCAACAAAGCAATGATTCAGTCATTTGTCTATTTGCGTCCGTTTAGTGAACCCCTTAACTAACCTCGAATTAGCATTGGCATGTTGGGCTTCATGCAAAACAATTTAGCAACACGAATTTAGAAAACATCTGTCTATGGTCTCTGTCAAAAGAAGCAGTTGGTACCTAGAAAGGAAAGGCAAATAGACAATTACAGTTTCATCATCATATAGTTACCCTCCGTAATGGGTCAGCATACAGAGTCAGTCTTCGTCCTCAGGACACAAGTTGATTCGCCATCAGCCAGGAAACGCAGCAAAGTTCAGCAAGACAGGGTGTCGCGTAGGCTCTCATTATACTAATGAGACTAATGTATTTTTGGGTGGCAGGATCGTTCGCAGTGTGGGGGACTAAGTCTGACCCACGGTGAAGGACCCTTGTCACCCCAAATCCGGGTTATGCTCAGGCTAACTAGCAGTGCCTCATCTCTGCCAAAGGGAAGAGACAATTGGGCAGCCAAGCGCATGACATCTTAGTGCTTCCCAGGGAAGTCGTGGTCACTCAGGTCACAACCAGTTCTCTCATACAAAGTGCAGTCTCATATATAAATAACAGAGGCAGTTTGCGTTTGGTTCAATAAAACAACTGCATTTTAGATAATAAGGCGGAGCCGCAATAACCAGAACCATACAACACAGTAGGATTTAAATAGTAACGAGGAGAGTGAAACATAAGAATAAGGCTATCATATTGTAACTAAATTATGTTCTCTCTAAGTTATATTTTGAGCACAGCATGTGAAGCTCTAAGCCTGCCTTTTTGGTTCCCCCAGGAGGACATCAATCCTCATACCTGAGCAAAGGCCTGTGATCTGGATCAGCATCTGCAACAGGGCAGTCAGCATCTAGTTGTGGGTTCCTGGTCGGAATCTCCCTCTTGTCTGTACCAGGACTAGAAAGTGTTTTTATAACTAACACACCGGTGTTCTAAAAAACGTCCCTACGTAAGGATGTGTACTTTCTACGAACCATAAAGACTAAACTTCTACCACGTCTATCGGCAATGTACCAGACTGTATCCTTGACTGAAGCACAGAGCGAGCAAGAATGTATTGTTTGAGAACACAGTGCTGAAGTAAGCTAAGCAGTGTGATAGAAGGAAATAAAACAAGACCGTGAAACTGGTTATTGTAAAATAACAGTGCAAGGCTAAATAAAATGCATCTAGGGCAAAGTGCACAGAGGCCTAATACGTTAAGCAAATGCGCAAAAAGCTACATTAAAAATGGCTACACTACAGGGGTAAGTAGGGCCACTTCCCTCATAAGGAGGAAAAGTGTAAAACGGGCAAGATAAGGGTGGGATGGTTTAAAGAGTCAAACAGCAAAGTCTCTAGGCAGAGTGACAAAGTGCCTGGGTATTAGCAAGAGTTCGCAATGGCATCTCTCTAATGGCTCCTCGTGTCAAAGGTTTTTATCCCTTTTCTGTTTTACAGTCCCCTAATTCCTAATTGGGCAGTGTTGGCACCCCACTAGCTCCATCCAATGGGTTTCCAGTGGTACCATCAAAATTGTCACCTCATAACAGTTCTCACGTAGTTTATTGGTTCTTGTGCTTGACGTCTCCACTGGGTAGAATGTCCGGTATGATTTCATACTCTCGTGGTCCTCTCGCATCTCCAGTCAGTGGTTCCATTGTCTATACCGGTTTAGGCGACCTTGTACCTGTAACAAGTCTACACTGTTGCATTCAGCAAGAATGTTTCCTTGAGCAAGTTGAATTTCATGAGAACGGATCTACTACAGTTACACTCATCTTCTAGCTTCTGGAAAAATACGATTACATGTCCTTCAGCAAGTCAGCACACTGCACGTTAGAAAAACACATTTAATATGAAACCGGGCAGCTAGGCCCGACTCATGCTAACTAAGGCCTAGTGAATTAATTAGCAAAACCTTAGTGTATAGCTCTTAATACTAATACTAAATCATACATTATTGCATCAATAACTCATCATTAGTCAATTTTATTAGCCCCCGTATAAATTGGCGGCCACTCCCCGTGGGCACATTTCAGACTCACGTTTAGTAAAACACATTAATAAATTTTCTATGCGGCATTATTATGCATTCGTTCATAAACATTTCATATACATTTTTATTATAAGAGCTACGCTTCAACACCCTCTCCCTGCAGAAAACGAACCACCCACAAAAATTCCCTGCGACCCAGACAGAAGCCAGAGACAATTGCCAAGACCACCGCCAGGAAATGAGACTCTCCTGATTGGCTCCCTTGTGTCCCATACTGTCACCTTGTCCACCATGAACTGCCTTTCCTCCCCTTCCTATGGACACTTGGACACTGCACCTGTGCTACAAACAGACTGGAACAATATCCTGGACTTTCCTCCATCATCACCCCATTCCATTGCACTTTCCCCTCAATTTCATAGCACTTCAAAAAACACCCTTGAACACAACTCAAATACTTGTATATCATGTGTTGAAACAGTGTATTAATGAAAACTGTTATATCCGTTGCAAATGAACTGTGCAGTGTGAGAGCATAGAAATAATGACCTGTAGCTGGCTGTAGTCAGCACATCAGTACACAGATGTAATTACACTAACATATGTAAAATGAGAATCCATAGGCAACATTAATTAGAGGTGAAAAGTGGGTAATACCATCATGCCACAGCCACACAGAATACAAGACTAGCCATTGAAATGTGAAGTTGCACTGACTCACCTGTGTGTCATTGGAAGTACTGACAGATAACTGTGGTTCTGTTGTCCTCATCCTCATCTTCAGCCTCTTTATCCTCACTGTCATCAGGGTCTACTGCAGCCACAGGGGCATCTTCAGTCTCCTCCTCCTGCAGAAAAGGTAAATGGCGTCTGAGGGCCAGGTTGTGCAACATGCAGCATGCCACGACTATCTGGCAGACCTTTTTGGGTGAGTAGCACAGGGATCCACCTGTCAGATGGAGGCACCGGAACCTGGCCTTCAGGAGGTCGAAAGCTCTCTCAATGATCCTCCTGGTTTGCCCATGTGCCTCATTATAATGTTCTTCAGCCCTTGTCCTGGCATTCCTCACAGGGGTCAGCAGCCACAATAGGTTTGCGTAGCCGGAGTCACTTGCATGTATTGAGGGACAACATTTAGCCACACACTATCCTATGGGGTTAACATCAGAGGCATACACTAACATACACTGGGTGGGGACCAAGGCTCACCTATAAGCCACAACCTGTGCCTCTGTATTTGGGCCATCACATTTTGGATGCTGCTATTCCTCAGGATAAATGCATCATGCACTGACCCAGGATGCATAGCATTGACGTGGCAGATGTACTGGTCCGCCAGGCACAACATCTGCACAGTCATGGAGTGGCAACTCTTACGATTCCTATACACCTGTTCATTCTGGCAGGGGGGACAAGCGCAATATGTGTCCCGTCAATCGCCCCAATAATATTGGGGGTATGTCCCATTGCATATAATCCGACCTTCACAGTGGCCAAATCTTCCACCTGGGCCAAAGCTATGTAGCTGCACATATGTTTTACCAGGGCAGACACCACTATTGCCGGCACGATTGAAGACATTGGCTGTGACATTCCTGCTGACAAGCCCACTGTCACTTGGAAAGAACCTGTCACTGGGAAATGGAGCACTGATAGCACTTGCACAAGAGTGGGGATCCCAGGTGGATGCCGGATAGATGAGATCAGGTCTGGCTCCAACTGGGCATGCAGCTCTGTGATTGTGGCCCTGTCAAGTCTATAGGTGAGGATATTGTGCCAGTCCTCCAGTGTGGTTAAGTCCACCAGGGAACTGTACACGGGGTTTTGTCTCCACCTCCTATTTATCCGCAGCAGTAGGTATCTAAGGGACACAAGAGTGAGTAGGCTGTCACAATTTGAACTACTAAACCACAACAGCAGTCCACATGGTGCACCTATGTATTGGGACAGTGTAACTGTTGAAGTATGTCCCTGTTTAACCTGTGAGCCAGTAACTGACGATAGGCCTGTTTCCCCCCCCTGAAATGATGACCGCCTGTCCTGAATGGAGTGACAGGTGGAAGTGAGGTAATTCCGCTGACGTTGGGCATTGTGGTGGTAGGCGGTCTTGCACCGTCGTGCAATTCCTCATTGGATAATATTGGGCCCTATGGTGTACAGTGACCAATGGGGATGAACGCCGGTGGTGACCGTGTACACCACCACGGACGTGCCTGCTATTTTCTAACTCAATCCTCACTTGTTTCCTGACCAGCAACAGGAGAAGCCCTACACTGTGTGTGCTGCTGTGACCTGTTTCTGGAACCTACCATGGCCCATGTGACCGGGGAAAGGGCCCCAGCCTTCACTTCGGAGGAGTTGGAGTGACTGGTGGATGGGGTCCTACCCCAGTACCAACAGCTGTATGGGCCTCCAGACCAACAGGTGAGTGCACTTTGGGCACGATGCATGTGGCATGGATGCATGGAGATATGTGTGAAGGCATTGTGTAAGGGTGGGGGGATTCTCTGTTGGTGGTGTATATGTTGTGGGCTGGCCTATGTGTGTGCCAATGGTAATGGAATCGTGTATTGTGGGCCATGTGTGTGACAGGCTGGACTGTTAGTTTAATTGAGTTCTCCTGTATTATCTCTGCAGGTCAGCACCCATCAAAAGAAGGAATTATTCCATGCCATCGCCAAGGGCGTGCGGACACTGGGGGTCTATGGCAGGCAGAGCACCCACTGTCGGAAACGGTGGGAGGACCTGAGATGCTGGGCACAGCAGACTGCGGAGGCCCAGCTGGGGTTGGCCTCCCAATGAGGAAGGGGTGCCCGCCAGACCCTGACCCCCCCTGATGGCCCACATACTGGCGGTGGCCTACCCTGAGCTGGATGGGTGCTTGAGGGAATCACAGCAGCCACAAGGGGATGAGTACAGTGGGTACCATTACATATTTTGGCTGGTAGGGTTGTATCCGGGTTGTGGTTGTGTGTTGGTGGGTGCCCCTAAGGCCAGGCCAGATATTGCAGCGTGGGTCATCTCTAGGGTAATGTTTGCATGGCAAATACAGGTAACCTAGCTTGTTAGTAGTCACTTTCAGGCAGGGCATCATGGGTCCCAGGTGTGCGGCAGTTGGTGGTGTGTGCTCCTTATCTTGCCTTATTGACTAGCCATATCACTGGCAGTGCAATGCATATTGCTTAGGCCTGTTCCCTGTGTGTGGCGGTGATGTGCATGCCAATGGTGGTGTTGGTACAGTCATTGACCAAGTGTATCCTTTGTCTGCCCCCTTTCTTGTTTTGTCATCCTGTCCTTGTGTGCATTAACATCATATGGTGGAGGAGCAGAGGCACCAGCGACAGAGGGAGATGCATCCCACAGGACCCTGGAGGCAGAGTCCACTGACCGAGCCAGTAGGACGAAGGTCGAGGGGAGCACCACAGCGGAGACTGGAGGAGACGACACAGACCCAGATACCTCCTCTGATGGGAGCTCCCTGGTGGTGACGAACACCTCTGTGATCATGCCAGCTGCAGTTACAGGCACCACCACGTACCAGCACCGCCCTCCCAGTAGCCACTCAACGAGTTACCCGTGCTCGCTCACCCAGGAGGGTGGGCATCTCCTTCGCCCCATGCACATCAGGCCCTGCCCCAGTGAGCCCTGCTGCCCTGAGTGAGGAGGCTATTGACCTCCTGAGATCCATCTCTGTAGGGCAGTCAACCATTGTGAATGCCATCCAGGGGCTGGCATACCAGATGCACCAATGCAATGCATTCCTGGAGGGCATTCACGTGGATTGGCGGACCAACAGAGATCGATTCAGGCTCTGGCCTCCTCTCTGATGGCAGCCATTGTCCCTGTTTGTACCTTCCACCTCCAACTCCCACTTTCCCATCAACCCCAACCCATCCCAGGCACACATACATACGATCATGCACACAAGACAACGCACAAGAGTCGCGCAGGCAAACACAAGCACCACACTTCATCTCACAGGCACTCACGCAAACACTATACATTTGCAGACACAACAGCATCCACTGCCTACACTGTCTCCCCCTCCTCCTCCTCCATCACCTCCCTCCCAGTCACGTCCACACTAACAACTGCATGCACTACATCAACATCCACCACCAGAATCACCACATCAAGCAGAACACACAGCTCACTGGCAGACACCTCCACAACAGCCATGCCTGCGTCCCCCTGTGTCCTCTCCTACCCTGTCTGTCCCCCCCCTAAAGGACACAAATGCAAGCATTCACACACCCAAAAGCCATCCACCTCACATCAGCATACTGCCCATGCACCTGCACCAAAGTCCAGCAGACTTGCATCTCCAACAACTACTCCCTCATCCTCCACTCCCATTACCCCTCTCCACTCCCGCCCCACGTCCCTAAAAAACTCTTCCTTTCCCAATTTGACCTCTTCCCTACCCCTCTCCCTGTCCTGCACATATGGGCAGGGTACCAAGGATGCAGCCCAGCACCTCAGCCAAACGGTCCCTGGGGACAGTGGTAGCACCACCTACTAGTGGTGGTGAGGATAGCACACCTCCCTCGCAGAAGGGGAAGCCAGCACCACCAGGGAAGGAGGGGAAGGGGCCTGCACCACCTGTAAAGAAGGGTAATGACCCTGCACCACCTGTAAAAAAGGGAAAGGAGCCTACACCACCTGTAAAGAAGAGGAAGGAGCCTGCACCTCCTGGAAAGAAGGGAGGGGTTGCACCACCTGTGAAGAAGGGGAAGGAGCTTTCACCACCGGGCAGAGAGGGGAAGAGCCCATCCACCCCTGCCAGGAAAGGTAAGGGATCCACGCCTCATGTACAGGAGGAGACAAAGCACTCTACGCCGACGGAGGCTGTCAGGTTGACACCGCCACCACTACCAGCTGTCACGGGGCTGAGGTAGTGCAGCCATCAGAGAGTGCAAAGGCTGGCCAGGAGGCTCTCCCATCCACCACCACAGTGCAGCCATCATAGAGTTCAGAGGATGGCCAGGAGGCCCCTCCATCCACTACCATAGTGCAGCCATCAGAGCGTGCAGCGGCTGGCCAGGAGGCTCCTCCATGCACCACCACAGTGCAGCAGTCACCGCCAGCGGACTCCATGTAGGCCACACTCAAGGGGCTGCTGTGCGAGTTGCCCCCGCCAGAATCAGTGGGCAAGTTACCAACCTGAGAGACTGTGGCCTTGCACTCCCCAGGACAGAGCAATGGGCATGTTGCCCCCTCCAGAACCAGTGGGGAAGTCACCCACCTGAGAGACTGTGGCCTTGCACTCCCCAGGACAGAGCAATGGGCATGTTGCCCCCTCCAAAACCAGTGGGCAAGTCACCCACCTGAGAGACTGTGGCCTTGTACTCCCCAGAACAGATCAATAGGCATGTTGTCCCCTCCAGAAACAGTGGGCAAAGCACCCACTCCAGAGTTGTGGCCTTGCACCCCCCAGGACAGAGCAATGGGCATGTTTCCCTCTCCAGAACCAGTGGGGAAGTTCATGTAATCAGCTGAGGTGCACCGCATCCCCCTGAGTTGCCTTCCCACTTGCAAAATGATGCCCCTGCAGTGTTCTCTACAGATGTGTCAGGATACAGGTTGGGCCTTGGACTGTACCCTGTGGCCTTGTGTGCCCTTATGACTTTGGACTCGGCATTGGCCCTTTATGTACATCTGTAAATATATTTGGTTTGTGTAGTGGGTTTTGCTTTGCTATTATAATGTCAGTACTCCAGCAATCTGTTCCGTGTTTTATTATGCTGTGTGTCCTGTGCCATTGGTTTACATGTGCTGCTGGTAGTATGTATGGTGTGTGTGTCAGGTGTGTGTCGTGCGGGTGTGTCCAACTCTCATTTTCCTCCCACCCTCCCTTGTGTGCTCGGCGGCTGTACTCACTGTCGTCGTCTTCGTCTGCGTTGGTGTTCCAGGAGGAGCATGACTTAGAAGATCATAGGGAAAACTTGCAGTTTGGGTTCCATGGCGGCTTTGTTCTTTGCTGTGTCTCCAATGGTGAGTCCTTTCACTTCTGAGACACGGAAAAGGTGGATGTTTCCTGTGTCATTATGTGGTGGGTGGTACTTTGGCATCCGCCTGCCTGTTGTTGGCTAGTGCTGAGGTGAATGTTGTTTCCGTCCTGGCAATTGGTGTGGTACATTGGCTGTCTATGGGAGTTACCACTGCAATGGTCATAATTTGGCAGAAGTTACCGCCAGCCTGATAGCGGTATTACTGCCACTTTATCACTCACAGCCAGGGTCATAATGAGGGCCTATATGTCTGAATGAACACTGATGCACTGACACAATCCAAGCTGAGTTGTCACTTGCAGACACAACACTCCTCTGCAGGCATCAGCAGTAAATTAAATGATTACTGATGGAAAGGGAGGACCTTTGAATATAATCCAAAACTGTAACAAAGGGGCAGGGTGGGGAATGATGTGGGGATAGGGCCTAATGGTCTAATTAGATTCAGAAGCTACAGTGGATGGACAATAGGAAACAAGAACAGGCTGATGCTTTCACTATGCCTTTATTCTCCAGGACAACTTTGGTCTACATTGTCCCCGTAACTGCACAAATTAATAAATGACAAAAATGTCTCAATACAAAATGGCACTGAGTTAATATTTTTTCACTACCTAGAAGCACAGGCTGATAGTAGATCCCACCCATAAAAACAACATCACCTTTTTATAGTGAAGGAGAGGATGTTTTATGGCATAGAGGAGAGACAAAGGAATACCAGGAAATAACCTCATAAGCACAATCTTGAACTAAGAATTGTTGTAAGGGGAATAACGTGGTAAAAATTGCATACTTGGAGTGTGATCAGCGATTCAGGCAATCAAGAAAAGAGGGGAGACATTTAAAAAAAAAATCCCAATAAGTGTATAGAGGCATTTAAATTGTACTTTGACATAGTTACTTTTGGTTACATTACAGGGTACGGGCCTTTCCAGAACAGCTATAACTACAAACCCCCTGTGTTCCACCCGCTATTGTTCTATTCCATCCTTAAACATCATCTGATTCTTTGTGCATCCATCCATGTTGAAATCCAAATCTACACATCATCTTACATTTCCTGAGGCTATGGCTAATGCTAATGCTTCAGGCAGGCAGGTTGCTCCCTACACTGCCGCCTCTGCTGCTTCTACTCCAGGTGCCATTCTTTTTCTTTTTCCCCCTCCCTCCACTTCTGTTTCACCTTCTTTTCCCACTGCTGAGCCCTGTGGCCCGCCTCCCCCTGCTCTCCCATTCGCGGATCCGCTCCCTCCTCCCAGCTGCCACTCCCTCCCACCTCTCCTCTTATGGCAGTCGCGACACGGACACGCAGTGGTCGCACCGCTGGCACGCCAAAGGCACGGCAAAGGCAAGCCCGTCTGCGCCCGCCCGCACCTAGACCGTGCCCACCGCCAGCCCCCCTGGCCCACGTGACCCCGCAACACCAATCACTGCTACACAGCCAATGACCTCCACGCCCTCAATCTAGGACGCTCCTCCATCTGCTTCCAGCCCACTCAGAGGCACACCAAAGGACCCTTCTCCTGCAAAGCCTGCAACTTCACCTGCAACCTAACCACCAAGCTCCAACACAAAGCTATATACAACCACCTCAGCTGCATTCTGCTCAACACCCGCTCTGTCCACAAGCACTCAATCGAACTCTGGGACCTACTGACCTCGTCATCGCCTGACGTTGCATTTCTCACCGAAACCTGCATGAATTCGGCCTCGGAACCAGACATAGCCATAGCCATACCTGAAGGCTACTAGATCACCAGAAGAGACCGCAACCAGGAGGAGGAATCGCCATAGTCCACAGAAACACCATTAGAGTCTCCACCAGCTCCCACAACACCATCAACTCCACCGAGCACCTCCACTTCAAAATCCACATCAATGCCAACACCACCCTCAGAGGAACACTGGTCTACAGACCCCCAGGCCCCCGACCTCACTTCTCCGATGACATCGCCGACACCATCAGCACCCAAGCCCTCGCCTCAATGGACTGCATCCTCCTTGGTGACCTGAACTTCCACCTAGAAAACAATAATGACATCAACACCACCAACCTAATCGCCAACCTCGCCAACCTCGGCCTCAAGCAACTCGTCACACCCACACTGCAGGACACACACTCGACCCTATCTTCTCAACCAGGACCACTTCTCCTTCAGCCACACCACCGAACTCCACTGGACCGACCATCGCTGCATCCATTTCTCCTTCCAGAAGCCGGTCACTCACCACCTCACCACTCAACCCCCCCGTTGCTATTGGAACAGAATCTCAACAGAACAGCTGATCTCCACCCTCGCCCAGGCACCATCTCCCAGGACCTGGGACCCCAACAAAGCCGCCAACTACCTTCATCAATGGATAGAAGACTGTGCCAACACCCTCACACCACTCAAACAACCCTCAGACATTCACCACAGACCCAAGGCCAGCTGGTTCACCCCGATCTGCAGGCCTCCAAACGGGAATGTCGAAGAATGGAGAAGACCTGGCGCCTTGCACCCACAAATCCAACCACATCGCCCTCAAGACTGCCATCCGCAAACATCACCAGCTGATCCGCACTACCAAAAGAAGCTACTACAAGAGTCACATAGACACCAACGCAAACAACAGCAAAGAGCTCTTCGGCATCATCAAAGAACTCTCCAACCCCAGGCCCTGCTCCCACGAACCCCCACCATCACTGGAGCTCTGCAACTCCCTCACCACTTACTTATGTCGAAAGATCGAAGACATCCACAACAGCTTCAAACCCCAGAACCACCATCCAACCATAGACAACCACATACCCAACGCACCAAGCAACACCAACCCTCTATGCTCCTAAACCCACGTCAACAATGAAGACACAATCAACACCATGGCCTCCATCCACTCCGGCTCCCCCTCGGACCCCTCCCCACACCAGATCTTCAACAAAGCCAGCAACATCATCACCCCCCACCTTTGCGCCATCATCAACAGTTCCCTCGAGACAGCCACCTACCCGGAGAGATGGAAACACGCCGACATCAACGCCCTGGTGAAGAAACCCAAAGTGGACCCAAATGACCCCAAAAACTACCGGCCCATCTCCCTCCTCCCCTTCCCAGCGAAGGTCATTGAAAAAATCGTGAACAGCCAACTATCCCGCTTCCTGGAAGACAGCAAAGCGCTCGATACCTCCCAATCCAGATTTCGCAAGAACCACAGCACGGAGACCGCACTCATTGCTGCCACAGATTACATCAGGACCATGCTCGACAAAGGCGAAACCGCAGCGCGCATCCTCCTGGACCTCTCCGCAGTCTTCGACACCGTTTGTCACCACACCCTTCGAACACGCCTCCACAACGCCGGGATCCGCGGCAAGGCCCTCGACTGGATCTCTTCTTTCCTCTCTGGCAGATCCCAGAGAGTTCGCCTTCAGCCCTACCTGTCCGAATCCTCCAAAACCATCTGCAGCATCCCCCAGGGATCCTCCCTCAGCCCAACACTTTTCAACGTTTGCATGGCTCCTCTCACCAACATCGCACAATCCCACCAGATCAACATAGCATCCTATGCAGACGACACCCAGCTGATCATCGCCCTCACGAAAGACCCCACAACC
This sequence comes from Pleurodeles waltl, assembly GCF_031143425.1. NCBI lineage: Eukaryota > Metazoa > Chordata > Amphibia > Caudata > Salamandridae > Pleurodeles > Pleurodeles waltl. Next base: position 982,976,161 of record NC_090449.1, read on the forward strand.
GCAAGAAACAACCTCCACAATGGACTTCACGCCATCGCCAACTGGATGGAATCAAGCCGCCTCAAGCTAAACACAGACAAAACAGAGATCCTCATCCTCGGCAGCAACCCCTCTGCCTGGAACGACTCCTGGTGGCCTACCTCCCTTGGAGCCGTGCCCACTCCCACTACCCAAGTACGGAACCTGGGAATCATCCTGGACTCAGCACTCAGCATGAATCAGAAGGTCAACGCAGTCTCCTCTTCCTGTTACAACACCCTCTGCATGCTCCGTAAGATCTTCAAGTGGATTCCTGTTGAAACCAGAAAGACAGTCACCCACGCCCTAGTCAGCAGCCGACTGGACTTTGGCAACGGACTCTATGCAGGAACCACGGCCAAACTACAAAGGAAAATGCAACATATCCAAAACGCCTCCGCCCAACTCATCCTCAAGGTCCCACGCCACAACCACATCTCTGCCCACCTCAGAGACCTACACTGGCTACCTGTTTCGAAGAGGATTACATTCATACTACTCACCCATGCACACAAAGCCCTCCACAACATAGGTACGGCCTACCTCAACAACAGACTCACCTTCCACACCCCCGTTCGCCAGCTCCGCTCCGCCAGCCTCGCCCTCATCTCCGTCCCCGCATTTGCCGCACCACTGCCGGAGGAAGATCCTTCTCTCACCTCGCCACCAAGACCTGGAACTCCCTACCACTCCACCTACGCCAGACCAAGGACCTCCTGACTTTCAGGGAACGCCTCAAGACATGGCTTTTCGACCAGTAGCCCCCCCCAGCGCCTTGAGACCCTGACGGGTGAGTAGCGCACTTTATAAATTACGTGATTGATTGAATGCAGCTGTTTCCTCATCATCTCCAATGTTCCCGGAGTCTGCTCTCACCACTCTCCTGAGCAAACTAAATGAAATTAAATACTCTATTGCACAGATGTCCTCCACGGTCTCTGCAACAAATTCAGAGAATCAGTCCTTGCGAAATTACATAAACTCCTTTTAGGCCAAATTGACCATTGCTGAAGGGCGACAGATGGACGTGGAGTCAAGTCTATAGGCTATTCTGGACTGGGGTAATATATTAGGTATCTACAGCAGAAAGTACTTGATTTCGAAGTCCGCAGTCACCACAACAATATTATTACAATTATAGGCCTACCAGAATGTATTGAGAAGGAGGGCATTTCCTTTTTGGTTACTTTTATGCCCGATCTTCAGAATTTCACCTTTGACCCACCATTGGAATTCCATAGGGGACACCAAGCCCATTCCAATCGTCTGCCTAATGATCAACGTTCACATCATGTGCTGGCATGTTGTATGCAACATCAGCATACTAGACACATCCTCCAGGAAGCCACAAGACATGGGGCCAGATGTATGGAAGCATTTTGCATTCGCAAACGGTGCGAATGCCCATTTGCGAATGCAAAATGTCATTTCAGAATGTATGAAATACATTCAGAATGCAATTTTAAGGAATCGCTAAAATAGCGATTCCTTAAAATTGCAACCCTGTTTAGAAAGTCACAAATTGCGACTCTAAATTAGAAATCGCAAATAAGGATTCCTTATTTTCGATTTCTTAGCACATGTATGAAGCAATTCCTGAATGCGATTTTGGCATTTAGGAATCGCTAATTACCACCAAGTTGAACTTGGTGGTAACCATGTGCAAAATTTTCAAATGCATTTTTAAATTGTACATGTAAAGCACACATGCCCTTTTGGCATGTGTGCACCTTACATGTCCCCCCAAAAAATGTTGGGGTGCAGCACAGGGGGCCTTAGCCCCCCAGCACCCTGAGGTTTTGCATTTCCAAAATTGCGATTTCTGGTTCAGAAATCGCAATTTTGGAAATGCAAAAAATTTGCAGATAGGGGCCAACAGGCCCATAGCTGCGAATGGGGCCGGTATCGCAATTTGCGATTCGGTAATAGCATTTGCGATTTTTAAGAAATCGTTATTACCGATTCTCAAATGTGATAAATGGCACTTTGCGAGTCGGAAATAGCGATTTCTTAAAAATTGCTATTTCCGAATCGCAAAGGGCCTCGATGATACATCTGGCCCATGGTCCCTATCAGCATGAGGATGCTGAAATTCTGTTTGTAGTGGACCTCTTGACTCATACCAATGCCAAGCGAAAGCAGTTTGTGGATTTACATCCTATGCTTAAGAAAAAGGACATTAAATATGTACTATTAGAACCCACTAACATGTTCATCACTTTTCAGGTTAAAACTTCTGAATACTACAAGCCAAAAGATCTGGAGTCCTTTTTGGATTTCTTAGATGACTCTCTGAATGAAGTATTAGTTTATTAGTTAATAAGAAGCATAAATGTACATAGTTCTAGCAATCGTATTATTTACACATTGAAAAACAGCAAAATAAACTGTGTTTTTACAAATGGCAAATTAACCTGTTTCAGCTGCACCTGAACACATGGAAATCCTGCAAAAGACTGTGTTGTGGAAGCGATCAAGAATATAGTACATGTTCTGTGCCTAATCATAGAGCAATCGGGGACATAGCATATGCGAGGGTAGATATTAATGGTCTACAACTCAAACATGCATGCTACAGGATACTAACATGTCAAACTGCATTGTGTTGCAATCAACGAACATACTATACACAAAAAGATAAACAGTAATTCATTTCCCATAGAATTAAATGTAAAGAAACTTGGAGTTAATTGCCAAACTCTCAGAGTGGATGAGATTTTCAGGGGAAAATGTATGCAAACAACCTATGGACTTAAAGCACGCAAAAACTATAAACAAAGGCTAACATATATCCATAAAGCAAGATGACCATCTTCAAAAAATATTTGACTGGAGCTGACCATAGCTAAAAAATAAAAGATAAATGGGATAGGGGACAGTGTTCCTCATACACTTCCCCCAGCAGCCCGCCAATTTTGATTAGTTTGTAAAACATTTGGAAAGGGGACCAAGGTTATCTTACATGTCCTCTGGCACCACATACAAAAAATACTTTCTGAGGTGGTCCAGTTGGCATGTTAAACCATGCAAGATTAACAGTAATTAAAATGCCTTTATCTGTTCATTAAAAATAGCTAGAAACTGCACCAAACAAATGTTAAGAATAAATGTTTGTGGGTTTAGGGCCTCTATAGCTGCCGACCTACAGGTTCTTACTCCCTGGGATAAAAACTTCTTGTGCAACAAAGCTCTCTGATTCACTGGGGAATTAGGGCATCAACAAAATATGTGAAAAAGTGTTTCTTTCGCCTGGTTGCACAGGTGGCACAATAAATCCTCTGGTTGATTCTTCTTCTGCCAGTTTGGTGTGTAGTCTAAATATCAGAGAAGATCAAAGCACATTTTTATGAGTTCTCTCTTAACAGTCAATGAAAATGCTGCCTCAATATAGGGGTGTTCCTTGCAGATAGCATAAGAATTTAGCGCCAGCCACCCATGCGCTTATTTTGCTGGTGTCACTGTATCCTCCAGATGGCTTTTCAGCTGGATGCATTTGTTTAGGGCTTTCTTGAAGACATGCTCTCTCGGGTTCAGTTGCCATACCTCCGCAAGGCCAAGATTCTAAGTGCTGCACTGTAGGTACTTGGCATGATGACTTTTCCCCCTTTGTAGATTTATTTCCACCCAAGCAAGATGTGATAATGGGTGCATTCCTTAAAAAGAAAGATGGCAGCATCTAACAAAAGCCCCTTGCCTGCCTAGGGATTGTTTTACCAGAGAAAATTCAAGTCTTCTTGGGCAATGGGGGCAGACTTCAGTAGCTGAAACACCAGTTTGTTTGTTCATAATATGAGCTTTTCCAAGACGTCTGTGCCTTCACTTAGTATTAGCTCACCTACATAAGGTATGGTGGAGATCAGTTTTTCTTTTATCACCATAATCAGTGCTTTTAGATTGTGCCCCACAGGCTTTTTCTTAAATTGGAAAAGGGAAAGTTTAACCCCCAGGTGTGTATAGGTTACTGCTTCATCAATTATGGACCCACTGAGGTACTATGTTCCCAGTTTCAAGATTTGGCAGTTTAGTGGTATGACTTTGGTCTTTTTAAGGTTGAGTAAAATTGATAAATGACTGAATACTCAGCAAGCCTGTTGATCAATCTTTGAAGGCCTACTCGGGTATTGCTTAATAAAAGCAGATCATCAGCTTTTAGGATGTTACACAGTTGGCCACCTAGACTCGGTGCATACGACACCAGCTGAGCAAGGGATGGCAAAAGATTCAAGATGAACAGGTTTGAACAATAATGGTGCTAATACACAAACCTGCTTCATTCAAAGGGAGGAAGAGACCTCTCTGGACAGGCAGTGCCCGCCCCCCTCCACCTTGATATTAACCCAGGTGTTTGTATATAACAGTCAAATTGTCCTTAAAAGTTTTGGTTCAATTCTCCAGTGATGTAACTTTTCCCAGAACTTATCCTGGGGGATGCTGTCAATAGCCACCTTAAAGTCCACAAAGCACGTGAACAGCAAAGTGTGGTGAATCGCTCACCCTTTTCATAATGTGACCCACGGCCATCAGATTAGAAAGAGTCCCTTGGTTTTTATGTAAAATCCTATTTGATTCATTGGCAGCCTCCTGGCCTCTGTTGCCCAACCTAAGAGATCTTGCAGGAGTAAGGTTGAGAAACATTTAAGGTCCACATCTAACAGAGTTCTCAGTCAGTAGTTACTCAGGGAGGCAACTGCCCCACCTTTAAAGATGGGATGAATGACTGACCTTCTCTGGCTTTTTGGAAAACATTCAGTCAGCAAAATGTGATTGAACATCGAGGTCAGGAAGCTTGCTGAAATCATGATGTTTTCCTTCACAAGGGCTGGCGGTATTCCATTGGGGCTGGGTGCACAGTTAGTACGTGAGTTTTCAATAACTTTTACCAGTGATGTTATTGAATATTCTAAAATATCTTGATCATCATTGCAGTTGTTTTTAGTAGTGTCATTTTGGCTGGCCCTGCACAAAGTTCTGGGGCTAAAGGAACATCTGTACATCCCCTGTAATGAGCTGTTAAGAAGTTCACCCATTCTTCCTCACTTATACTTGTGTTGTTTGCCACCCTGGGGCCCAGGACAACCTTGGTGATTAACTTTCAGAATTTCCTGTAATCATTTTGGCTTGGGGAGTGTAGAAGCATGGCCCATAGTACTTTGTGCCTACCTTTCTTTTATGACCAAACCTCTCTTTTAAACCTCCTGTGATTGGCTCGGAGGAACTTTAACAGTGCAGAATTCTGTCGCGACCACCATAATTGCCAGAAGGTTCTGTTAATCCAGGATCTAATCGCCCTTATCCAGTTGACTGTCTTATTATACGTGATACTCGTACCTTTAAATGAGATATTGGCTGGGTACCTTGCGACTAAGCATTCTGTTCTGAGAGACATTCCCATGCCTTTATTGGATTCTGATTTCTAACTGATATTACTTTCAAGATCCCCACACCTCCACTGTCAGGTCTTGCATGTTGTCCGGACTCCATTTGAGGTGCTTTAAATTTAGAGTATGAGCATCCTCTTACACTTTCTGGGCTCAATCTAGACGAGTTATGTTTGTGCTGAGCCAGATGTTTTGTTGGTTGGTGATCACTCTCGGGTCAATTTTAAAATCAATTATCCTGCAGTACAAACTGGCACTCACGACAGTGTAAACAACAAAGGAGGTTGTCTTCTCGGAGAACCCTGTCCAAGATGGTGAAATATGACCTGGAAGATGGCCATTTAACATTAGCAATCCAGCCAGAGGCCCTCAAACGTTTTTTCCCAAGGTCAACATGCCTTCGACATGATAGATAGATTTGGGGGGCAGGGTGTATGGTGCTTCATTATCATCCTCATTATTATCTAGGAAGATATTTACATTGAAGTCACCAGTGATTACCGGGCTTGCAATTTGTGGGTCTCCTTTCCATTCCATGAGCAAATTGATCAGAATATCCACAATTGATGCTTTTTCTCTCAAGTTAACTTAGATATTACCAGGACCAATGGGGGTGTCAGTTACTTATCCCACTTGTCCAGATGCAGTGGCAATAACCATGACTCATTTATATCTAGCATTGTGACCTTTACAGTTAGGTCAGAGTTCAAATAGGTGGTTAGACCACCTTTTGCTCTTCCATAGATTCTACCTTTGCTCACCAACCAGCTATCTTCAAGGAACCCAATTAACGGAAAGCTAGATTGTGCCCATGCCTCTTGCACAGAAATGATATCGAATTTGCTGATGTTCTCGAGCAGCGCTGCATCTTCTATTTCAAGTGCAATCCCTTCCAAGTCCCAAGCGCAAATACTCAGATTACCATACTCAGTCATGCAGTGCCCCAGGACCTTCTTGTTTCAATCTCCATGGTGCTCTGCTGATAAGACAGATCGGAGCCAACTCCAGGTGTCCATTTCACCCTGACTGGTTACTAATCTTATCCTGGGCTTTTTTCCATGTTGACCTTTATTGTCTGGATTGTCAACCCAGAAACTTCCAAACAGGATCACCAACCCACTGCACCTTTCAGAATTGAGGGTGCCTGTAGAATTGAACCCACCTTTTGTTTCTGGTAGGTAGAGATGTGAGTCTCACTCTCCCTTGCACATTGATGTTACCAAGAGTAGGGGGTAGCTGTCCCCCTGAATGTGCACTATTTTTATACCCCAACTCTTCAGCAACTCCTTGTGGGCCATGATTTTAGCTTGGATATGTGGGAAGTTAAATGTGACCAGTGTGGGTTCTGATGCCTGCTTGTGTCTGGGCACATGGAATTTGATGGAAATGATATCCTGAGACTCCACTTCCGCAAGGCCTGGAAGGCCCTTGATTAGCTTTAGGACATTTGCTTGTTTAAAAATATTGTGGATTTCTCTGGACCTAAATTCAGGAATCCACAATAAGCTTGCCTTGGGACCAGAGAATTTGGCAGAGGTATTGGTGTTCCCTACATTCTTTCCTGGAGAATTTGTGTTTCTCATCTTTGTGGATCCTGGCGCTTGCATCAATGTCACTCCTTTGGGCATCCGGTGATGTCGTATGCTGCACCGGCTTCTCCTCTGATTAATTTCTACACTGTCTGCTGACCAGTCTAATGCCGGGACCAGATCCTATGCTCTTTTCTCTTTGTGTCCAGTTGCTATTATTCCACTGGGCCCAGGGTGACTTTGCGTTATGTTCTGTCATTTCTTCTGGTGGAGCTCCACACTGCCCCCTGGTCATCCTCACACCTTAGCAGTTTGTAAGTGGTAGCTTTTCCTCTCTGACCTGTTCTGGCTCGGATTTCGTTTAGACATAACCCAGCTGAAAACTAGCGTCTCCGGAACTTGTTAGTGTTTTGCGGCCTCCTGGAGCATCAGGCAACATCTGATTATGTTGAGGAACATTGTTAGCCCTGTTGCCACTGAGGCTCATTACTTTTTAGGGGCCTCCTAAGACATTGACGGCACTGCGATTCTGGTTTGGGCCACTATTAGCCATGGTGATGTAGGCCTTTTGCTCCACTATATCAATGTCTGCCTTTTGGGTGCTGATATCTACTTTCATGATCTCATACTGGCCCTCTTCATCAACAGTGGATTGTGAGATCATGCCATTGTCCTGGTAATTATTATGGCCAAAATGCTCTACTTCTGCTTGCTTTCTACCAATTGAGGCGGGGTCAGTGCCCCACCATGGGTCTTTTGATAAGATGGCCTTATAATGGTTCTTGCCGGGTATACACAGTTTCTACCTTTCCTTGTTCATTTTCCTTATCGCTTCTTCATTAGGGGAGGTGCTAGAATGTTGGATGGACTAATCTGGGTGGCCTGGGGGCTTTGCCCTGGCTTCTGATTGGGGGACTTAGTAATAGCTTTGAGTGTCTTTTTTGTTTTCCCCTGAACGGCTAGATTAACCAGTACCAAATTCTGCGCAGTCTCGGGTATATATTCCTACCTTGCACTGGATACTTTTCTTGTATCCCTGTTCCCCACCTTTGGAGATTGTGGTTGCTGATTTTTGATACATTTCTTACTTGCCCAACCATTTCCTCTAGAAGAGCGGGTTGTTGCACCAATTTGTTGATCACCTGCTCACATGGTCACATCGTAAAATCATTATCTTTCTTAGTTTGGATTCTTTTGATCAGAGTGTTTAGATTCTCCAGCTTGCCAGTTGTTTCTGACACAAAGACAGAAAGCGTGTTAAGCAAATCAACTTGAATGTCCGTCTTGTTAACTATGGCTTGTATTGCATTTAATATAGCCCCAAAGATTGCTGGAGGCTATGGTATGTCTTTTGTAAACTTTGGGCCCTCCATTCTTAGGCCACCTGGTTGGATTACTTTGCTTATGTTGAAAACACTTTCATCCATCTGAGAGGGTTCCGGCTTGCTGTCTGCTATGCTTCTCACAAAGACATTGGATTGTACGTGTGGGTCGATGACAACATTATTAATGTTGGCACTAACCCTGGACAGTACATAGGGGCCCAATGTCACCAATGGTGTGCCCCCTTTTAACGGCTGCTCTGAGCAGCCATTAAAAATGCCTGAACAAATTACGCAAATAAATCTCTTAGATTTCTTTTTGCCACTTTGTTGACCCCCCTAATGGGGGAATGCCTCCCTTGCATACATTATGCCTGGCACAGGCATAATGTCAAGCAAGGGGTTATAAAGTGGCGTAATGCATGCATTGCACCACTTTGTAAATATGATGCAGCGTTTTTGGCCATCTAACCCACGTTAGCGTAAAAAAATGACGCTAATGTGTTGTTAGATGGCGCTAGGCCAGCTTAAATCTGGGCCTGAATTTTTTTTAATACTTGTAGCCTCTCTACGATCTCCCTGGGTCTGTGTAACTTTTGGGCAATGGGAGAGCTTCGCCCATCTTACTCGCAGTGTTTTTCCCAATTACTTCATCCGCTGGTGGGAGGCTGCCCTCAGCAGAGATCTTTGCTGACATTTTTTTGCTTTGTACTTCATTCTGGCCATGGCATCTCGTGTGCAGGAACCTCCCACTTTCTTTTCTTTTGGCTGGCTTGTATGCTAATCCTGATCTTTCCTGAGCTCATTGCAAAAAACTATCCTAAGTACTCTGGCCGGCTTGTACTACAACACTCTTCCTCTGCCCCCCTGTTCCTCAACTTACACTTGTGCTTTCCCTTGACCACCTTGTGTCTTGCCCTTGCCCTTGTCTGATGCAAGTACTGTCTATTGTCGCTTATCTGGGGCTTGTACATTGCTTGTGGGGATTTTACTGGCTCTTTCTGATTGCTGAATCCACTAGATCCACGCTCAATTTATTGCTCTGACTTGTTTGGTGCTGTTCTTGTTTCCACTTATTGCCTTACTGCCCACTTGACTTGCCTTGACTTGCTTTGTCTTAACTTCATTTCAGCTTGCCTGGTTGGAACCTGTCACTGGTGGCAGGAGGCAGTGGAGAGAGTGTGGGGTTGGTGGGGGGCACCTGATCCTGGTCAGGCCACTTCTGCAGTACTCGGGGCCCAACCTGCAGCTGCTGCACTACCTACAGCTCTCCCCCACGCTCCTTGCTCCTCTCTCTCAGACACACACCCTTCCCTTGCAAACCGCTCATGGACCCCTCACTATCAACAGGTTGTCATGCTGGGTCCCATAAGGCAGGCTCAATGAGTAGCTCAGTGAGGGGCAGCAGGGAAAGCTGCAGGAGGGAGGCCAAGGAGGCCAACACCAGTTCAGTTGGAGTCAACCAAATCTTAGATGACACTAATATGGAGTACGTTCACTTATTATCCACCTTCCCTTCTTTGTCCTCACCCGAAAAGATATAGGTGGTCATTCTAACCCTGGCGGTAAAAACCGCCAGGGCGAATGACCGCGGTAGCACCGCCAACAGGCTGGCGGTGCACCGCTGGGCATTCTGACCGCGGCGGTTCAGCCGCGGCCAGAAACGGAAAGTCGGCGGTGTACCGCCGACTTTCCGCTCCCCTTGAGAATCCTCCATGGCGGCGGAGCGCGCTCCGCCGCCATGGAGATTCTGACACCCCCTACCGCCATCCTGTTCCTGGCGGTTCTCCCGCCAGGAACAGGATGGCGGTAGGGGGTGCCGCGGGGCCAATGGCATGGGCACTGCAGGGGCCCCCGTAAGAGGGCCCCAAAAAGAATTTCAGTGTCTGCCTAGCAGACACTGAAATTTGCGACGGGTGCTACTGCACCCGTCGCACTCCAGCAACTCCGCCGGCTCCATTCGGAGCCTGCTTCATCGTTGCTGGGTCTTTCCCGCTGTGCTGGCGGGTGGCCTTTTGGCGGTCGCCCGCCAGCACGGCGGGAAAGCCAGAATGGCCGCCGCGGTCTTGTGACCACGGTGCGGTCATTTGGCGGTAACCGCATGGCGGGCGGCGACCGCCGCCCGCCGCGGTTAGAATCACCGCCATAATCAGGGGGGATTCATCTTAAACGCTGACACTTGGTTACGTAAAAAGGGTCATATATTGCTATGCTGCTTCCTGAAAAGTCTTTTCATCCAAGGCATAAATCCAGATCCCCCCTCACAACTTGATGGATTCTTACCTCTGCAAAATGTATTTGTGACATATGGCTTCATGACATGATTAGGGAACCTCTCCCCCTCTCTTGATTTGATATGTTCTGCTTATTTGTAGATTAGATTACATATTAGGATAAGGATTATAAGTATATTGGACTTGTTCATCTTAATATGTTTAATTTGTTTTAATAAGTTGTAATTTTTATGTTGTAGGTGTTTTATTTTGGGGGCTGGATGCAGGGGGTTAATGGAGAAAGAATGGTTGAGGTGAAATGATTATATCCTTGGCTACTGATATAATTTACTTTTATTCCATCTCTCTAGATCAGCCCTTTCTCCTTACTAACACAGGTTTCAATGTATTGCTTTCCACTCTAATGGACCAAATTGTTTTCTTCTATTGGTGGGAGGCCCACTTCCTTTGGTATCTGTTGCCCCACTCAACTTGTTTTCAGATTTTATTTCAAAATCTATCAGAGTCCTTTTAGGGCTTCGAGATCTATCTATCTCTATACACGGCGCCAATATTTCTATTTCCACATAGTGTCCTGGAAGCATCTTCCCTCTATCCACCCCTCCCACCACACTCACTTGCACTTGCAATTTCCCAACACCCCAAGAACTCTTCATTATCATAGGCAATCTTATAACCCTCATTTGGGAATCCTCCTGTCTGTTAATTGATTTTAACAAACAGGATTCTGACCACAATTAAATAGCACTCACCAATTTTCCATGTTGGGCCTTCAACCTCAAAACCTTTGAAGGTACTTTCTCTTAATGTACATGGCTTACCACATTTCATCAAACTGAAGAAAATCCTGAACGTTTTAGGCCAACTTAAACCTGACATCAGCTTCCCTCAAGAAACTCACCTATTCTCAGTAGAGAGCAACAAGTTCCAGAGAAATTGGGTGGGTCAGGTTGGTCATGCTAACATCTCATCTACATCACAGAGTCCGGGTGAGACGAGTGGTCCAATTAGAGAGAGGGGCATTGCTATATTTCTTCACAAACATCTCTCATATAGAATTCTCCAAACCTGGTCTGATACCAATGGCACATATGTGTTTACTAAGCTCTTAATACAGGGGATGATTGTTATTGTGGGCTCTATGTATGTCCCACAGAATTCAAAGTCAGGGTCCCTCCCAAATCAGCGGGATATTGATATCATTTGGTACCTCTAATGTCATCATTGGACAAGATTGAAATATGACAATTGATACTTTTTTGGACAGATTAGGCAGGCTGGGAAAATACCATGATGGGGACAAGCATGCACTATGTGACCAATGCAGGATCATGCTCTCTGTGACCCCTGGAGACTCCTGAATCTGTAAGCTAGAGACAAGGGCCCGGTAACTTCAGCACAGATGTTGTTTGGGGAGGGAAGACTGTTCTCAGCAGTATGCTGATGAGGGATTCAGCAATGATCAAACAAAGACTATTTGAGTCTAAACCGCAATAAGACACAGAGATCAGATCCCTGACTAGTGCCTATTCCTCTTCTCCAAATCCATGGGGGCTTCTACTAGCTAAATATCAGCTGAACACAATCTACACCACAGAGGTGGAGAATTGTTTTATCCGTTTATGACAGAAACATTATGAAAGGGATGAGAAGGTGGATAGGCTTTTGGATTTTCAGCTCTGTCAACAATATTCTTCAGGAGCAATTCAATATTCAGAAGCTCACCTTGTCACTATCCCGACAGAAATAGTGGGGAGTTTCAGAAATATTGTGAACACCTCTATACAGCCGATACACCCTCAGTCCCAGATGCTGAGTCTTCCTTTTTCAATTGCTTAAAAATACTGAAGCTAACCGCCTTACAAACTGCACAACTGGAAGGGACAATCATGGTGGAAGAAGTCAACTAGCGATCAACACCATGCCCTCTGGGAAAGCTACTGGTGAAGATGGCCTTTCAGCTGAATTTTATACGGTTGCCAATGTCAAGATTGTTCCCATCTTAGTCTTGGTTTATTAAGAAGCCTTAGGTGTTGGTCACCTCTCTGCAGAATTCGTCAGAGCTCGAAACCAGGGAAAGACCCAATGGAGTGTTTAAGCTATCACCTTATTGCCTTGATAAATGTGGAGGTAAGATATTGACTAAAATTTTGGCGACAAGCTTAAATAAAGTTAGCACAACTCCTATTCATCCCTCTCAGTTGGGTTTTGTTGTTCGTCGCTCCTCGATCAATCACTTACACATTCTCTCACATATTATTTGGCAGGTGAGGAATGAGTTGGAAGAGAGGGTCCTTCTCTCCTTGTTTGCTGAAAAGGCTATTGACCATGTTGATTGAGGTTAGCACTTTAGGACTTTTGAAAGGATGGGAATTGTCACAACTTTCGTACCTTAACCAGAGGTATGTTTTGTGAATCCACTGCGTCAGTCACTTGTGGAGGTTTCTCCTCTTCGTATTTTAAATGGCAACAAGGCACTAGGCAGAGTTGCTTTCTTGCAATTGAAATTCGGTCTAACAACAATGTTAAGGGTATTCACTAATCAGCTGGTGAGGTAAAGGCCTTCTAAGAAGAGGATGACATTTTTTTGACACTCTCAAACCCTTCGGCCTCGGCTGCAGCTTTGATTTCACAACTGGATTCTTTTTCCCAGTTTTTGGGCTACAAAATAAACTGGTCAGAATGTGACACCCTGCCTTTATCGCCTGTCACCACAAAGGCCTACTTGGGTAACCTGCCATTTCAATGGCGTCAGTCCCATTTGAAATTTCTTGGGGTATATCAATCTGAGTCTAGACATCATGGGGCAAATCAATGTGCAGCCTATCGTTGATTGAATTGTTTGCGATTTTAAAAGGTGAGCTGCCTCGAATGTATCCCTGTGGATTAAAGTCCAGGCTATCAAGATGAATGTCCTCCCCAAATGTAACTACGTCTTTGGAATGTTACCTCTATTTATACCAGTTTTCTTTCTACAGATACACTGCGCTCAATTTCTCAATTCATTTGGTACTTAGAAAGATCAAGATCACATGGGACGCAATTCTACTCCACAACAGGGAAGGGAGGTTTATGTCTTCCACACTTGGAGGGTTTTCGGCTGGCGCAGCAACTGTCTCATGCTGTGTACTGGTAGCCCTCTTTTAGTGCCACACCCTTATGGGTGGTGATTGACTGTCAGATTTTAAAGTCTTCTAGAGATCTTTTGTCTATTACACCTCGAGACCTTTAACTTCTCCCTTCAATAGCCCTTTCATTCACACGTCCCAATACGCTTGGCAATGAACTCACAGACTGGTGCATGTCTTGAGTTATAGTCACACTGAAGCCCTTTTATGTCTCAATGCAGCCATTAAAATAGGTGGGGATGCAATTTACTGGACTATCTGGATTACTCATGCCATTCACCATTGAGGACCTTGTCTCTAATGGATTTATCAAGTCATACCCAGATCTGAGACAGGAAGTTGAGATTTCATCCTCCCAAATTGGAGATACATTCAATTGTCCCATGCCCTAACACAGTTCCTGTGGAAGGTGCACACTGACCTTCCTAGTACTCCCACTACTCAATATAGCCATACTTGGAGAAACTTGGGGGGGCTATCTCAGAATTGTATGGCACATTAATAGACTTCTGTTTCTCCGTCCTCACATCTGTAGCATCGTATATCTGGTGGGAAACCCATCTTAATACACAATTCTTGGATGATGACTGGGATAATCTACTGGCTGAATATTATAAAGGACTAAAGGGAGCACACTTTAAGTATAGCTTTTTTAGGACCCTGCACCGCTGGCACTTGTTTTCATTAATGTTGCACAATCCCCACCTGCCATGGACTCACGCCGTTGGAGATGCAGCTTGCCGGACGGTGATATGGTCCAAATATTATGAGGACGTGACCTTCTGAAGGCCTTCTGGTCACAGGATTGGATCATATGAGAAGGGGCCCTAGACGTAGACAGAGCAATGACAGCCCAGCTGTTGCTTCTACATGATACTTCAGATCTTTCTTCAGTTAACCAGCATGTTTGTAGATGGCTCTCCACTGCTCAAGGGTTGCTAAATTGGTGATATTGTGTCTCTGGAAGTCGACTCTGATACCCATCCAAACCGACCTGGTTGGATAACAGGTATGATATGGCATGTTTTGAACATTGTATTTACAAGCTAAATGACAAATCGCAGATATCTGATGAGGTTTGGGGGGGTCTTTTCTTAAGGATTGATATGTCGAGCTCAACTATACATTTGAGGTTTTATCTTTGAACAAGTCACATTTCATATTTCATATGGACCTCTTTGCCTCATTCTCTGGTCTCCTTCTCCTAATATTTCTCCAGTCTTTGACTATCATGTTGGATATGTTTTTATTTTTGGGAAAGAGGATGTAAATGGAATATCTTTTTTTTATTTCTTCACATGTGAGTGTTAATTAATTCCTCCATTCTTCATCACTGCAAGTAAGTTTCTGTTTTCTGTTTATCTTTCCTTTTTCCTTCTCCTTTTGCTCTTTGTTGATTGTTGTGTTTCTTATTTTCCTCATTTCATTTGATCTCAGTTATCAATTGTTAATTGATTTAGAGAAGATATGGTCTTCAGGTGGAATTTGGAATTAGCATTCTACTTTGTGGATTTTCTTGCCCTGTATGGCAACTGCTTTGTGAATTTGTTACTGTACAATTCTTGTTCTAGTGATGAGAAAAACTTAATAAAGAATAAAAATATAGAACTGACACATCGCCTCCACTGCGAGGAGTCTTATCACTTAAAGGACTCTGCAGCCTCATCAGTACTGCTGTTGTGTGAAATATATCCCCGGAGCAGGACCTTGCATCACAGCCTCACAGCTCCCTGGAATTAAGTCTATCTGATGCATTCTCGATGCAAGACGTTGCACCTCTCCGCAATCAAGATTTAAGGTATTTTTGTTCAGCAGGCCTAACTGGGTCCTTGTAGCCAGCCTGGTGTCCATTGTTCTTGGCCTGAACTTGTGACTTTGTCCCAGTCCAGTGTGACCAGATGTCTACAGTTGGTGCTTTGTGCTTTCTGGTACTATTTTTACTTAAATCTTCAAACCTACATATCTCCAGATCTACTGATTGGATTTTGTCATTTTGGTTTTGTCTTATTTACAAAAAATGACCTTATTTTTCTAATATAGTGTAGGATTGTTCTTGTGCTGTGTTTCCCATTATTACTTTTTGAATTGCTACATCAATACTTTAGACACTGCCTCCAATTTAAGCCTGACTGCTCTGAGCCAAGCTACCAGAGGTTGAGCACAGGTTAATTTGGGGCTTGCCTGTGACCTCACCCTAACAAAGATTGTGGTTGCTGCTTGAGTAGGGGTTCACTTCGCTCAACAGTAACCCAATTTCTTACATGCAGGCATTTCACCTGATCATGGTATTGGACGTCTTGTCTGTGAGGGAGAGAATATATTGTGTGTTAGTATGGGAGGGGACGTTGATGTTGTGAGAGAGGATATTGCTGGATAGAGGGATCACATATGTATAAAAGAAAGTCAGGGTCAGGGAAGGTCCTTGGGGAACTCTGGAGATGAGTTTGCGGCCATCCAAGGTGCATGGTGCCAAGCTGACCGACTGGGTCCTTTTAGTCAGGGAGGAGTATATCCATATCAAACACTGCAGAGGTATTTGGAGGATGAGGCTCCCCATATCTCCTCCATCCAGAGTCATGCAGATGCCATCCAGGGTGGCGATTAGGGTAGTTTCCATGTTGTGATTGGGTCTGAAACCAGACAGAGTGTTATTAAGGAGTTGGTTGTCACTGAGTCATTCAGTGAGCTACCTATTTATGGTTTTCTTTACTACCTTGGCAGTGAATGGTAATACATTGATTGGTCTGTAGTTTAAAAGTGTTGAAGGGTCTGGTGAGGGCTTCTTCAACAATAACATGACAGTCAAGTGTTTCCAAGCATCTGGGAAGATTGCAAAAAGGTGGAGACATATAGAATGAGTGTGAGCATATAGAAGGGTTGTAGTCCTCTGGAGTAGGCATGGGTGGACAGGGGTCCGATGAAATCGCTAAATAGATGGACTTCATGGTGGTAGTGGTTTCTTCAGGGGTGATGATGGGCCATGTGGCTAGCACTGTTTCTTTGGAAAAGATTGAGAGGCATTTGGTGAGGTCTGTTGTGACCTATTGTGGGTTGAAGTTGTGTGGTCTACAAGGTGGAAGTGCAGTCGTCCGAGTAAGATGTAATTGCTAGAGTCAAGGGTGAGTGGTGCGATGAAAACTGAGATGATGTCAGTGAAATTGATGTGCAGTCCTGGTTATCTATAGATGAGTGTGCCATTTAGGGTGAAGTTGGCTGTGAAGTGGAGCTTGAATGACCTCTGCTCCGTGTTGGAGGATAGTGTGTCTGTGGAGGTTGTGCAGCTGACTGCATTCTTGTGAATGATTGCATTTCCATCTCTGGGCTTATAAAGTCTGTTTTGCCTGGTGATCTTGTAGTGAGGGGTGATGGCTATGACGATGTCAGATGCTGAGGCGGGCTCAGACAGGTTACTGTAAGGAAAATTAGGTACATGGCATTGTCTTGCAGCAGGTCTCAGATCTCTCTGCCTTGTATGGTGAGTTAGTAGGTGCTGTGGAGCATGTATATGAGTGCAGTGTTGTGTGGGTGGTTACAGGACTTTGGCGGTCATTCTGACCCTGGCGGGCGGCGGTTGCCGCCCGCCAGGCGGGAGCCGCCATTTGGCCGCTATGCGGTCAAAAGACCGCTGCCGGCATTCCAACCTTCCCGCTGGGCTGGCCGGCGCTACCCATGGTAGCCCCGGCCGGCCCAGCGGGAAGGAGGCCTGCAACACAGAAGCCGGCTCCGAATGGAGCCAGCGGTGTTGCGGACGTGCGAAGGGTGCAGTTGCACCCGTCGCGCTTTTCACTGTCTGCTAGGCAGACAGTGAAAAGCTTCATGGGGCCCTGTTAGGGGGCCCCTGCACTGCCCATGCCAGTGGAATGGGCAGTGCAGGGGCCCCCAGGGTCCCAAAGACACCCGTTCCCGCCAGCCTCTTCCTGGCGGTGACAACCGCCAGAAACAGGCTGGCGGTAAGGGGGTCAGAATCCCCATGGCAGCGCTGCTTGCATCGCTGCCCTGGCGGATTCGCCCAGCTGGGGGAAAACCGGCGGGAAACCGCCGGTCCCGGTTTTCTGACCACGGCTTTACCGCCGCGGTCAGAATGGGCATGGAAGCACCGCCAGCCTGTTGGCGGTGCTTCCGTCATTCGCGACCCTGGCGGTCAGAATGACCCCCTATGTGAGTGTGCGACAGTGGGATGTTGGGTGCTGTCATTGCGGGTGCAGTAAGTGTTGGGTGTGTGTACATGCATGGAAACTTGGTTCTGCATGATGCAGTGAGGCAGCAGCATGGGGACCAAGGGCATGGATGGTCACAGTGGGGTAGCAGTGGGAGGGGCTCCAGGCTTCCTGGAGTTGGCAAGATTCAGGTGCAGATAGACATGGCCGGACTTGCCAATGGAAGGCTTTCGGTCCAACAGAGGCCCACCCGCTGAGCGTTTCTGCCCACTATTAAATAGTTCCTGGGAAAGGGAGGAGTGATGTTGCCTCCTGTGCACATTGATAAATGGAAAATCAGTGAGGTCACTTCCTGAGCTGATGGATGATGGAAAATCCAGTGATCTGTATTCTGGTGCAGATGGCTGAGGGAAAAGAGTCATCTTTGCTTTGCTTCTTCTTTTAAGGGCAGTTTTGGCTTGAAGCCATTGATGTCACTTCTTGTCCCCCACCTCTTGATAACCACAACATGTTCTACAATGGCCTTTGGTAGAGTTGTTCTTTCTGTACTGGAATGTTTTGGAGAATACTGTGTTGGAAAGAAGTATATGTCAGTGAAGATGTGTATACACATCCATTTGGTTAAATTGACTTCGGGAAGTCATATGAAATTAGGAAGCATCAAGATCCTGCCTACACTCAATTAAAGTTTGGGCTTAACAGATGGCTACATGGCTACAGCCTTACATCTAGCCAAAGATAGAAGGTACTACAGGCTGCATGGAAATGATTTTCCCCCGCTTCTATCAGAACTGAACTTAGAGTGGCAAAGGGGAAATACAACAGCTGCTCGGGCTTAGCAGCCTGAACTTTGTATTCTCTATTGGCAGAACTCCTACTGTGGAATTTCCACCAGTACAGACTGGATCTACATAGCCTGAGAGTTGGGACTTTCTTAAGCAACTGAAGTATGTCAATACTATCTCGACCATTGCCTAGGTTTAAGAGTTTCGTGGTGGGAGTTGGAATTTTTGTAGACCCATAGTTAGAGGAGGTACACATTGAGGCTTCAAGAGACCAATCAATCAATGTATTTCATTCTGTGACAGTAGTAGGTAAAATAATTATTTACAGTAGCGCCCATTATTACATTTTTACTTCCATTCCCGTAGTTGTGCATGTAGTGGATGACAATAGTAATACTTACTAATTTTCCCTCCGCAGTGTAATCAATTATTCTCAATCTCCCTGGTCTAAGGTCACATGTTCTATTCTTTTAGAGTTGCTCTGGTGCAAAAATATTTTTTTCTGAAACCAGTGGAGTTTGTATGAAATGAACAGTAAGTACCTCATGAAGGAAACTGAATTGCAAATGTACCCGGGAGAGAAGCCGTAGTACCGATCTGAGCTTTGAATTAGGTCAAACAAAGCACAAACAATCCTGACCCAGGCAGAAAACTGGTTTCTATGAGAAATGACCTCACTTTTATTAGCTTGGAGCTACAATACCTTCTGCTGAGAAGTGCACGTGGTGTATATGTAACAACTAGCTATATAACAGAATAGTTAAAAAGACAAATGATGTAAAACGTTGAATTTAGTTAAAAATAACTGAATGAAATCAATTTCACAAGTAGGGAATCTGACATAATGACCAACAAGTAAGGCAAATATGAATTATGGTTACTTTTGGCTAAACAGCTCTTTTCAGCCTCAGTGATCATTTTTATTCCCAAAACGGCGACCGTGGGCAGCAGTGCATCTTCATTTGGCACTAGTAGGTAACAATGCGCATTTGGAACGGATGGAATGCTATCTCAAAATATACATTTAACCCCTTCGCTGCCAGGCCTTTTCCCCCTCAGGTGCCAGGCCTTTTTTTTTTGGCTATTTGGGGCAGTTCGCGCTTAGGCACTGATAACTTTTTGTCCACATAAGCTACCCTCACCAAATTTGCGTCCTTTTTTTCCAACATCCTAGGTATTCTAGAGGTACCCTGAGTTTGTGGTTTCCCCTGAAGGAGACAAAGAAATTAGCCAAAACACAGCGAAAATTTCGTTTTAAAAAAAATAAAATGTAAAAAGGTCTTCAGAAGAAGACACGTGTTTTTTTTCCCTGAAAATGGCATCACAAAGGGTTTGCAGTGATAAAATCACCATCTTCCCAGCTTTCAGGAACAGGCAGACTTGAATCAGAAAACCCAATTTTTCAACACAATTTTGGCATTTTACTGGGACACACCCCATTTTTACGATTTTTTGTGCTTTCAGCCTCCTTTCAGTTAGTAACAGAAATGGGTGTGAAACCAATGCTGGATCCCAGAAAGCTAAATATTTCTGAAAAGTAGACAAAATCCTAAATTCAGCAATGGATAATTTCTGTAGATACTGCAAGGGTTTCCTACAGAAAATACCAGCTGAAATAAAAAAATATTGAAATTGAGGTGAATAAAACAGTCATTTTTCTCCACGGTTTCCTCTAACTTTTTCCTGCGATGTCAGATTATTTAAAGTAATATACCGTTACGTCTGGTGAACTCTTCTGGTTGCAGAGATATGTAGGGCTTGTAGGTTCATCAAGAACCCTAGGTACCCAGAGCCAATAAAGGAGCTGCACCTTGCAGTGGGTTTTCATTCTATACTGGGTATGTAGCAATTCATTTGTTGAAATATAAAGAGTGAAAAATAGGTGGTTAAAAAACCTTTGTATTTCCAAAATGGGCACACAATAAGGTGTTGAGAAGCAGTGGTTACTTGTACATCTCTGAATTCCAGGGTGCCCATATTAGCATGTGAATTACAGGGCATTTCTCAAATAGACATCTTTTTTATACACTTTCTTACATTTGGAAGG
Organism: Pleurodeles waltl; assembly: GCF_031143425.1. NCBI lineage: Eukaryota > Metazoa > Chordata > Amphibia > Caudata > Salamandridae > Pleurodeles > Pleurodeles waltl. The sequence continues at coordinate 982,996,759 of NC_090449.1, forward strand.
AAAAAAAGTAGAGAAAGACAAGGGGCAGTAACACTTGTTTTGCTATTCTGTATTCCCCCAAGTCTCCCTATAAAAATGGTACGTCACTTGCATGGGTAGGCCTTATGCTTGTGACAGGAAACACAACATAGACACATCACATTTTTACACTGAAATCTAACATGTTTTTTGCAAAGTGCCTAGCTGTAGATTTTGGCCTCTAGCTCAGCCGGCACTTAGGGAAACCTACCAAACCTGAACATTTTTGAAAACTAGACACCTAGGGGAATTCAAGATGGGGTGACTTGTGGGGCTCCGACCAGGTTCTGTTACCCAGAATCCTTTACAAACCTCACAATTTGACCAAAAAAACACTTTTTCCTCTTATTTCGGTGACAGAAATTTCTGGAATCTGAGAGGAGCCACAAATTTCCTTCTACCCAGCTTTGCCCGAAGTCTCCCGATAAAAATGGTACCTCACTTGTGTGGGTAGGCCTACCGCCTGTGACAGGATATGCCCCAAAACGCAACGTGGACACATCACATTTTCCCAAAGAAAACAGAGCTGTTTTCTGCAAAATGCCTTGCTGTGGATTTTGGCCTTTAGCTCAGCCGACACCTAGGGAAACCTAGCAAACCTGCACATTTTTGAAAACTAGACACCCAGGGGAATCCATGACTGGGTGACTTGTGGGGCTCTCACCAGGTTCTGTTACCCAGAATCCTTTGCAAACCGCAACATTTGGCCAAAAAAACACTTTTTCCTCTCATTTCGGTGACAGAAAGTTCTAGATTCTGAGAGGAGCCACAAATTTCCTTCTACCCAAAGATCCCCCCAATTCTCCTGATAAAAATGGTACCTAACTTGTGTGGGTAGGCCTAGCACCCGCAACAGAAAATTCTCCAAAATACAACTTGGACACATCACATTTTCCCAAAGAAAACAGAGCTGTTTTTTGCAAAGTGCCTAGCTGTGGATTTTGGCCTCTAGATAAGCCGGCACCTACGGAAACCTATCAAACCTGCGCATTTTTAAAAACTAGACACATAGGGAAATCCAAGATGGGGTGACTTGTGGGGCTCCGACCAGGTTCTGTTACCCAGAATCCTTTGCAAACCTCAAAATATGGCCAAAAAACACTTTTTCCACTCATTTCGGTGACAGAAAGTTCTGGAATCTGAGAGGAGCCACAAATTTCCTTCCACCCAACGTTCCTCCAACTCTCCCGATAAAAATGGTACCTCACTTGTGTGGGTAGGCCTAGCACCCGCAACAGGAAATGCCCTAAAACACAACGTGGACACATCTAATTTTCCGAAAGAAAACAGAGCTGTTTTTTGCAAAGTGCCTAGCTGTGGATTGTGGCCTCTAGCTCGGCCAGCACCTAGGGAAACCTACTAAACCTGTGCATTTTTTTAAACTAGACACCTAGGGGAATCCAAGATGGGTGTCTTGTGGGGCTCTCTTCAGGTTCTGTTACCCAGAATCCTTTGAAAACCTCAAAATCTGGCCAAAAAAAACTTTTTCCTCTAATTTCGGTGACAGAAAGTTCTAGAATCTGAGAGGAGCCACAAATTTCCTTCCACCCAGTGTTCCCCTAGGTCTCCCGATAAAAATGGTACTTCATTTGTGTGGTTAGGCCTAGTGCTTGCAAAAGGAAATGCCCCAAAACACTATCTGGCCCCTTCAAAATTATCAATCACAAAACTACCTGTTTTTGCAGGGGGCAGCTGCGTTTTTGGTCCTGGGCTCAGCTGCCATCTAGGGAAACCTACCAAACCAAGACATTTCTGAAAACTAGACACCCGAGGGAGTCCAGGGAGGTGTGACTTGGGTGGATCCCCCAATGCTTTCTTACTCAGAATCCTCAGCAAACCTCAAATTTAGCTAAAAAAATCACTTTTTTCCCACATTTCTTTGTGAGATCACTGCACCGGGACAAATTTCCTACCACCCAACGTTCTCCTCAGTCTCCCGGTAAAAATGATTCCTCACTTGTGTAGGTGGACCAAGTGCCTGTGACAGGATAGAGCCAAAACATGTCGAAATTGTTGGAAACCAAAGCGGGTCCAAAAGGGCAGTTGGAAAAAAAATATTTTTAGGCTGACAAGTGCAGCAGAATGTTTATCAGTATAGATGAGACAATGTTGGGTGGTAGGAATTTTGTGTATTTCAGCAGATTCCGGAAGGTTCCATCACAAAAATGTGGGAAAAATGTGTGATTTCCAGCAAAGTTGGAGGTTTGCAGGGCATTGTGGGTAAGAAAGTGGTGCGGGGTTCATGTGAAGCAGTGCTTAATTTGTGCTTGTTGTTTCCGGTGCTGTGCTCCGGCACTTATTTCTGATGCCTCATGCACTTGTTGCGAGCAAAAGACCCATATGGGAAAGATGGATGAAGAGGAAAATGAAAAAGCATCACAAAGGGAGAAAGTAAAAAGCTGAAAGAGTGAGCTGAAGGGGCAGCGAGTGACTTTATATGGATTAAAGAGGCCCGAGATGGCTTCAGGATTACGCTGCTTCAGTATTCATTGTTTGCACATTTAATTGCAGCAGCCGTGTGTTTAAGAGGAGGGCTTTGGGCACCAACACCTTTTTATTTACAAATTAAGCACTGATGTGAAGCATACCACCCTGGAATCAACCAGATGTTTAGTTTTCAGATGTGTCTAGGTCTTGTGGATTTTTCTACATGGCAGCGTCCCAAAGCCGAAAAAGTGCAGCCGTCACTTTTCTAGTGGGATGATTTTGAGAGTTACCAAGCTCTCATGGCCCAAATGTAAAACCAAAACCCAAAATAATCAATTGTCCTCTTTTTACCCCCTTCAGTTGGGGTGGAGGCATTACCAGGCCCATACTGATTTGTAGCCACCACCCCACTATATATACATCTTTTTTTATTCCATTGCATCTAGTAGACTTTCTGCCCCCGGGGTGTGGATTAGGGGTAATTGCCCCATCTGCCCCACTGGTGGGCAGAGCAACTTTGGCCCCATTTATTTGGGGTGGGCGTATGGCCATATCCCCACCCTGTTACTTTGAAAAAAAAATCTTCCCTAGTCTCTGGTGAGCTTTCTGCCCCCCTTGGGGGCAGATGGCCTTCCAAAAATAGGCCAATCTGCCCCCAATGGGGGTGGATATGGCCAACAGTAATGCACCCCCATAGGGAGCGACCCTTGCCCAAGGGGCTGCCCCCCCAAACAAAACACACACATACACACACACACCAATCCCTGGTGTCTAGTGGTTTCTGCCCCCAATAGGCCGATCTGTCCCCAAAGGGGGCAGAGATGGCTTAAATACAATTGTCCCCCAGGTGAGCGACCCTTACCTAAGGGGTCGCTCCCCATACATAAAAACATAAAGTAAATGAAAAAAACATATATATATCCCTGGTGTCTAGAGGTTTCTGCCCCCTTTGGAGGCAGATCGGCCTAATTATATTAGGCCGATCTGCCTCCAAGGGGGGGGGGCAAAAAAGCCCTAAAAATATTTTGCCCCCCCCTGGAGAGCCGCCCTTGCCCAAGAGGCCGCTCCCCTTATGCGTAAGTATACAAAAACTGTAAAAAAATCCCTGGTGACTAATGGTTTCTGGCCTAAAAATAATTTGGCCCCCCGGAGAGCGACCCTTGCCTAAGGGGTCATCCCCACATATAAAAGAAAAAAGAAACAAAAAGAAATGTATACCTGGGGTCTAGGGGTTTTCTGCCCCCCCCCCCCGGGGGCAGATTGGCCTAATTACATCAGGCTGATCTGCCCCCAGAAGGGGCAGAAATGGCTGAAAAATATTATGGCCCCCTAGGGAGCGACCCTTGCCCAAAGGGCTGCTCCCTTTATTGAAAATCCCTTAAATAAAAAAGTTCCCTGGTGTCTATTGGGCATTTCTGCTGCCTCATCGCCTCGCGATCCGGCAGCAGAAAGGCTGTGAGAGACAAGAAAGGAAAGGAAAGGTCTTTCCTTTCCTTTCTTGTCTCTCCCCCCCCACCTCCCGGTCGCAAGAGAAATGCAAAAGCATTTCTCTTCCAGGATCGCATCCGAGGTGGCCTCTGATGAGGTCAGCGTGCAATTTGCACGCTGACTTCATCAGACGTCACTGCGGGGTCAAGGGTGGAAGGAGGGTGTGGGAGGGAGGCCCACGGGGAGCACTAGTGCCCCCCGTGGGCCAGGTGCAGGGCGAGCTGGTCTTGTCCCAGGCATGGCAACCGTGTGCCTGGACGAGTCCAGCTCACCTGTGGCACCCACTGGGTTAAAAAGTAACTTCTGATAATGCACAGATGCAGTTAACATTTCAAAAGGAAATATTCTTGCCGAAAAAGGCACTTATAAACACTACATATTTTTATGACTAGTTCGCCAGACATATTTAATTATTCCAAATTATGGAGGTTTCTACACTTCATTTCAGGGCCTTTAAAAAAATGCTCGGCTCCTTTAAAAAATGTCTAGCTCGAAGTCGTACCTAGGATATTTTTAAAACATTAACATACTCATTGGTTCACCATACCTTCTGCACTCCCCAGGTATAGAAAGGCTGGAGAAACACCTAATTATGATCGATCCAAACTAGCCACAACTTTCTGTGTCCATGGATTGCATGGCTCTGTAGTCACAAGTGAGATGTTTCAGTGGGACATGGAGGTTTCATTGTAGAACTCTTGTAGGTTCTCTTGAAAGTCAGCAAGAGGCTACCAAGTGTATATGATAAGAGCAGCTTCTTGGTCCCCGAGATCCAATGTAAACCTTGCCGCTCTCCTCTGTTAGATAGCAGTGAATTATGCAAGGCAGGAACCAGGAAATCCACTTTACTTGTTCTGGTTCAGACAGTTTTCGTATTGAATTTGATCAAGCAGGGAGATGCAAACCCTAGTTCCAGACAGCAATGAGTGTTGACCTCAGAGCAAATAAAATTTAAAATACCAGGATCTCCCCTCCCATCTTATTAAGCTGTATCATTCTGAGGTTCGGTTTCAGGGATATACATTCAGACAAAATGCTATTCTTATAGTCACTATAATTACAAGAAGTGTCATGCAGATTATTCTTTTCAATGTGCTCATCTCTCACCTTGTAAAAGTACCACTCTGGACCCTTGTTACTCTTCTGAAGAAACAAAGAAAAAACTCCATCCCTAAGACCTCCACCTATGTTGTTCTTGGGCTTTTTTTCAAAGGGTCTGAAGCTAGTTCAGAGTACAAAACAAACCTAATATAGGCCCATGAGAAATAGAAGCTCGGGGGTTTCATTCCTTCTTTCCCGGGCCTATTGAGAGGGTTTTATTTGAAGTAAAAACTGTTGGCTCTCTTAGCCACTGGAGTAAATAACTGCTAAATAGTATAGATGGTCTCTTACAGAACACTTCAATTGAGCTCAGATAGTGGATAGGTAATCATTTAAACATACATGACACATTAGAGGTAATCAATGTCCAGATTTTCTTTTGCTCTTTTACATGGTTACCGAAAAGATGTGAACTTGGTTTTTGGGACATGTTCTTGTCAGAGAGTAGTTAACAGATCTTTCTGTTATGTCCTTTCAATTAAAGCAGGCTTTGCTATCAACTACATAAGGCAGGCAACTTCTAAAGCACATGTGAGTTTTTTATGGTCAAGTAGAGAAAGCTTTACTTAATTCTTGCCCCCAATACCCAGACCTCTTGCAACAGTCAAAGCCTATTGTACACATATGCTAATGATTTACCAAATAGCCTAATATGGGTACTTTATTAAAAAAATAAACTTTCTTCTTTTCAAACAGACAACATTTTAATGCAGTCTGGTCAGCAGGCCTCAGGTGCGCCAGAACCCAATTTACCAGTGGTACGGATAAAAGAAATGGAAGGTACATTGAAAAAGATGAATTTCCTACAACCGCAAATGACAATCTACTATGGACAAGAAGCCTTAATCACACACAGTTAATCCTATGGATTGACCTAGCAGAATAGAATCCCGGTGGTGAAGGTCTACATTGGCCTTCTCTTCTTTATCCTGCCAATACAAAAGCTGGTTGTTTTTGCTTTCAATTAGCTGGAAAGTTCCTGCCTCTGTATTTTGACATAGGCATGCGCATAGGTGGTTAATGCATAACTGTTAGTTTGCGAGGGACAGAAATACACTCAAAATGTCTTCTAACCACTTCCCCTCTTTGTCTTTGCAGTTTGAGATCACAATAACCTGATTACTTTATTAGTTTTCCAACCACAGTGACTCAGACCCCTCTTCCCTTTTCCTTTCTCAGGTGATGCTAAAGTGGAATGATGAGATGTGCTATGCACACTTTTATAGGGCAGCCTCTGGTAAAATTAGTCTAATTATGACATTTCCAGCAGGGCCGGCAGGCTATGACAGTTGCAGTGATAGCTACATTTTTTAAATAGAACAAAGGGAAGCAAATAAGTGTGTCGGATGTTTCCTCAACCTATCGTTGGCCCATCCTCCTATAGGCCCGGACAACATATCGCAGGTGGTGGTAGGGCTCCAGCCTGATCCCATTGGTTGTGGCCTGCTCTGGGGTCTGGTGTCTGTTGGAAAGGAAAGAAATATGAACCAGACTACGCTGTGCTGTACCCATTAGATTCAGTATTAGTCTCGGGTATGCAAAAACATCACATGTGCCATTTCCTGACCCAAAGTGACACATAGGATAGTAAAAATATCAAGGACTCATTAGACATGTAAACTGTACCAAATGTACGTATGCAAAGGTACTCATTTTTCAAGAATGTAGGTATATTAAATGACAGTGTATGCCCAAATATGCCTGTACACATAACATTACTGATACTGCTTTTCAACATTTTCAACAGAGCCTCAGTCACCATCGCCCCAAGCTCTACCTCACCATCAACCGCTCACTAGCTGCCGCCTCTTTCCCCGATGACTAGAAAGATGCTGAGATCAACCCTCTCCTCAAGAAACCTTCAGCAGACCCCACCGACCTCAAAAACTTCAGGCTCATCTCTCTTCTCCCATTTCCTGTGTAGGTAATCGAAAAAGTGGTCAGCAGCCAACTCGCCACGTTTATAGAAGACCACAACATCCTCAACATCTCCCAATTCAGATTCAGGAAAAACCATAGCACTGAAACAGCCCTCCTGGCTGCAACAGATGACATCTGCTTCCTGCTGGACAAGGGAGAGACAGCAGCACTCATCCTGCTAGACCTCTCAGGGGCCTTCGACACAGTCTCCCATCACACCCTGATATGAAGACTCCATGAAAACAGCATCAGAGACAAGGTCCTCGACTGGATCCAATCCTTCCTTTCTGGCAGAACTCAACAAGTGAGACTCGCCCCCTTCTTTGCAGACCCCACACCCACCACCTGCAGAGTTCCCCAGAGATTCTCCCTCAAGACCACGCTGTTTAATGCCTAAATGACCCTGCTAGCCACCATCGTCAGAAGCTATGGAATCAACATCATCTCCTATGCTGACGACACCCAACTCATCCTCTCCCTCTCCAACGAACCCAACCAAGCCAGATACAACTTCCATGAAGGCATGGAAGTAGTCGTCAACTGGATGAGATACAGCTGCCTTCAACTCAATGCCAACAAGACAGGAGAACTCATCATGGGCCCTCAACCCATCACGTGGAATGACTCCTGGTGGCCACCCACCCTCGGAAACTCACCCACCCCCACCAGCCAAGCCCGCAACCTCTGGATCATCCTGGACTCCAAACTCAGCATGAACCATCAAATCATGTCAGTCACCTCCACCTGCTTCCGCATCCTCTGCCTCCTACGCCAGTCCTTCAAATGGTTCCCCCTCGAACTTAGAAAGACCGTCACACATGCCCTCATCACCAGCAGACTGGACTACGGCAACGCACTCTATGCCGAAATCAACAAGAAACTCACCCGCAAACTACAAAACATCCAGAATGCCGCCGCCAGACTGGTCCTCGACCTACCTCAACACTGCCACATCTCGCAACACCTGCGTACACTTCACCGGCTTCCCATGGAGAAAAGAATCACCTTCAAGATCCTCACCCACGCACACAAAGCCCTCCACAACACCGGACCAGCCTACCTGAACAAGCGACTCAACCTCCACATACCCCACAGGGCCCTATTCTCAGCCCAGCTCTCTCTCACAGAAGTACCCCACATCAGGAAAACCAGACCAGGACGACCCTCCTTTTCCTACCTTGCAGCCACCACCTTGAACGCTCTTCCTCTCCACATCAGACAAACCATCTCCCTCCTCAGCTTCACAAAGGATTGAAGACATGGCTTTTTTAAGGACCACCTCACTGGTGAACGCTACACTTACCCCCCCCCCAGCGCCTTGAGACCCTAAATGGTGGATAGTTGTGCTTTACAAGCACTGATTGATTGATTGATTGATTGCTTTGTAAATGTGATGTTGTGTACACAAGGAATGGCACACATGCTCACACAAGCTACTCCCTGTGGTGATTACATCAGCATCCAATGGTGGAGAGACACAGATAGAGGGTGGCTAAATATTCTCCCCTTATGCCAGCCTGTTGGACATGTCTACAATCGTGACACATGTAAAAACATGGAGCCAAAGAACACGCTTCATGAACTGAAACACAAACAAAATCATGTGGCCCTATATAACCCCTAGTCTCTGTCCCTACAAGTCAATTTGGATTGCCTCCTTGATGGGCTTAATTGCAACCCACCTCCATGTGATGATTGTGTGCATGAGTTCTGTAGTTCTCATATGTATGAGTGTCCTGTGCTGTACTTCGTATGTCTCGGCCTACAATTCATTAAGGGTGACATTTCCAATGAGAAACATTATTTTTTCCGACTTTTTTTTTCCGAAGGTCGTGGTTAACGAAAGGGCAACAACGCTTTTTTTAACCACGACTTCGGTTTTTTGTGCCTTAACTACGTATGTTCTGAACAACGAACATGCGTGGTTAAGGTACAAAGAAGGGACTTGGCCAAGGTAAGTGTGGGTTTAGGTTTTGGGGAGGGGGTGGGGGGTCAGGGGGTTTTAGGTTTTGGGGTGGAGTTGGGGGGGTGGGGTGTTTTTGGTTTTGGGGAGTGGGTGGGGGGTCAGGGGGTTTTAGGTTTTGGGGTGGGGTTGGGGGGGTGGGATGTTTTTGGTTTTGGGGAGTGGGTGGGGGGTCAGGGGGTTTTAGGTTTTAGGGTGGGGTTGGGGGGTGGGGCATTTTTGGTTTTGGGGAGTGGGTGGGGGGTCAGGGGGTTTTAGGTTTTGGGGTGGGTTTGGGGGGGTGGGGTGAGGGATGTATCGTGAATGGTGCCTATTGCTAATGATTTTATCAGGAATGCCTTTACAACGAAATATCGTTGTTAAAGCATTCGTGGTAAAATCATTAGTAGTAGCAACGAGGTCGGTGTTCCGACCTCGTTGTTAAGGCAGTCGTTTTTTTTGCAGTCGTTGTTTTGTAGTACAGTCATTTTCAATGGGTCCCCGTATAGGGTAATGCCACCAGTAGTTGGAATGTGTTATTGCTTGTTTGCTCACCCCACAGTTCAGCCATGCCTGTGCTCTTGTACACATTTTCCTTATACTTACAAAAAAATAGAATTGTGTGGTCTAGTGTTGTTAATAGGTAATTGGACAAGAGTCAGGCCTTTGCATGCATACATTACCCTTGGTGGACTGGTGGTATGTGCCATATCTAGTCAGGCCCAATCATTCTGCACTGAGGTTGGAATCCTCACATATTGTGTGGCCTTGCTCAGTATTATACCATAAATTTATGTCTGTACAACTACACTAGCAACATGCAACAGACAGGTAGATTGCAGTTGACCCATAAAAAAGCTGGTTAACATAGTCTTTCAATCAAACACCATCTAAAATCACACACATGTTGGACATCCATCCTCTGCATTCCCTCCCCACATTTCACTAATATGAAGTAATCTGAGGGATGCCCTGTTCCCCATGATGCAGGATGACAGATCACACATATCAGATGACATGTGGTCTGAGAAGTCTATCCACTTATGTTTGCCATGGATATTTACACCCAATCCTTACATAGCTCCAAATTATTTTTGATGTCACTCACTGGTAGCATTGGGATCACAGAAAGTTTTCACCTCAGTCACGGTGTATGGGTCAAGCCCACCTACAACATGAAAACATGAAGCCATGCTGAGTACATTTAGGACATGAAGACTGTGTACAAATGGGACAGATTACATTTGTGTCACACATTTTTTTTCATCCATCCAGCATATCAGACATGTGGTATATGGCAAAGGTGAAATGGCCTAATGATGACCATTGGTATGCCATGTTGCAGTATTTAGGGGTAACACCAGTGAACAGATGTCTCTGCTGCACTGAGTGCATACCAAGTTCAAAAACATAACTCCTTGCTACATGTTGCACGGGTGCCTAACATAGATAGCTATGTTCAACAATAGAATGGAAGGATCACATGCTGCAGGCTAACTGGTTTTATGGCACTTTTGATAAGGAATACATGTCCTCTACTAGGCTACATACCTGAGACCAGAGCCATGCTTGTTTTTTTCACTTCACTTCACTCATTACATGTAGCTACTGGACCAAAACAGAACATTGTCCATTATGGCCCTGTATAGTACCATTAAGGTATATTAAGGTTTCTAAAGCTGACATGTATGAATATATGTCATAAGTGCAAGAAACAACCTGGCAAACGTGATGTCATATGAGTGTGCTCCTGTGCAACATACATGGACGGAGGGCCACAGATTTTGGACTGAGGGGATAACACTACACACACTGGCCCCTCTAGATGGGATTTTAGTGCAAGCAGCACAGCAAGTCAGCTTGCTGCGTGGCCCTCCATCACTAGGAAAGGGATGCAGTGCGCTGTATCTATGACATACGGCACATTCCTGTCTTTTTTCCCTGCGCTGGCATCTCTTTGGCAGCCTAGTGCCAATGCAGGAACCCTTGCACTATGGTGCAAGGATCCCTTCATTGCATGTAAGATAGTTCTTGTGCAGAAAGGGACAACTTCCTGCTCAAAACCAACCCTGGGTGGTATTTTCCTCTTTCTGTGTCTACTGCAGAATGCAGCACACATAGAATGAGGAGAAAACAAGGGGAAATAAAAATATTTCTCCTCGTTGCGCTTCACCTAGAGAGGTTTAAGGTTTTGGCCCACCCCAGGTTTACAAGCTATTGTTGCATCGGAACAGCCACCACAAGGCCAATGGAACACCTCCATTGTGCAGAGAAAGGCAACACAGCAACGTGTGCTGCCTTGCTTTACTCCACATTTAAGAGGCCCTTCCAAGCCATGCAATGTAGTTTTCGTGGCATCATAGATATGAGATCAAGCTTTGTGCTGCCATAGCATCAAAAAAAGTGATGCAACAGTGGACCAAGGGGTACGTAAACATGTCTCATAGTGCTGGTTGGCTCCCAAGGACCTTAAGGCCTATCCTGCACAGCATGGTCTGTTTGTGCCACTGCTGGGCAAGAGTGAGCATTGCTCTGTGGCATGCTGTTAGCCTAACCAAGTTTGCCTGTAGCATGACATGCTATTCCCAAAACATATCTGATACTCGAGCCCTGATGTCAATGACAGCTTTAAATCATGGGGACACATCTACGAGCTCTGGGCATATATGTATTTACTGAGAGGCTCACCAACTAGCATGCCCAGATGTTCAATTAGTTACGCCTCACAGCTGATGAAATCTGGTCATTGGTGTTTGAGTTGATGGATGGTCCTATCCACTCCTTAGACCCACTCCATAGACCAAGCTCAGATAGGCTTGCATCTTGCGCCTTGAGACCCTCATGGATAAGTAGTGTGCTTTACAAATTCTTGATTGATTGATTGATTGGCCCAGCACTCCTACCTGTCAGGTGCGGGGTATCCCTTGCTCACCCTACCCCCTTTGGCTATCATGTTCGGGAGGTAGTAGATGATCAGACACTGCAGGCCTCCGAACCCCTCCTTAGAAAGATTTCTGGACCTGCCCTCCCTGACATGTCAACAATGAAAAAACAACCTAACATACACACTACTGTAACTTATAACTACCTTCTACCCCAAAACTATAAACCCCCATTTAGACAAACATCCGACAATACATGACAAAAAAAATACAAAATACAATTACAAGACAACAATCACAATTTTAGGACACCACAGGGACAGCACAGGCACCGAAAATACCAAGGAACCGCACAAAACTCTCAGGCAACAACAAGACACAACCTCCAGCCAGCAAGAAGAAAAAAGACTGTAAGGGAAAGTGAAAGTTTTGACTCCATGACGTAGATGCGGGTATTACAGCTGACGCAATGGGTGCAGTGCATCATGTATTAGGCTATTATATCAGTTTAAATTGACGCAATGAGCCAAACGCGTGTTTTGCAGTGTAGTGTATTATGCAATGCATGGAAAAACTTTCAGGGATCAGTGCATTGCTGCTAAATTTCTGAGGAGACATACATGGGGCCTCATTTACAACTTTTTGGCCCAGGGCAGTGCCACAAGGCTTCTTTGTCTGCTTTCCTGCATCAAAAGGAAAGGACAGGAATGCCCTGTATAAATGACATATGGTGCAGTCCTGTCTTTTTTTGCTGGCACCTGGGCACAAACTGGTGCGTAGTGCCAATGCACACGCCCTTGCACGCAGGATTGTTCTTGTGGAGGAAAGCACACCTTCCTGGAAGTGAAGCCTTGCGCCAACACAGGCACCCCTGCACCATGGTACAAGGGTGTCTGCGCTGTTGTCAGAATTGTTTTTATGCTGGAGGGACACCTTCCTGCATAAAAACAATCAATAGAGACGTTTTTGTGCAGAATGTAGCACACATAGAAAGAAGAAAAACGAGGAGAAACATAGTTATTTCTCCTTGTTATGCCTCCCCTGGGGAAACACACTGTTTTGACACATTACCAGTTTACAGATACTTGTAAATCTGGGAATGTGTCAAAACCCATTGGTGTTGCATGGGAAAACCCACGACAAGCCCATGGAATGCATCCTTGATGTAGAGTAAGGCAACACAGCATCTTGCACTGCCTTTTCTTACTCCATATCTTTGAGGCCATGCAAAGACACACAGGGTGACTTTGCATTGCCTCATAGATATGGTTGAGAGATCTGTGCCACCAGAGTGTCATGAAAAGTGACATTTTAGTGGTGCAGGCCTCTTTTAGATGAGTCCCACAGTGGCTTAGCAGGTCTTAATAAATGTGACTTGCAGGGTTGCATTGCACATGTGCGATGTATGGTGCAAGTATGAGTCCCTTATCTGCTACGTATGCAGTGTCTCATTCACCCAACACAAATATGACTATTTTATCTAACATGAGGTTGGTCATGTCCTTCAGATGTACTTACCAACCAGAATGCCATTCCATAGCTCTTAATCTGGAATCACTCGTTTATGATGGAATGTCTGAAGATATGCGTCATTAGTACTCCCAAGGTACTTTGCCAGCACATTGATGAACATCCCCAGATGGTCTACTATTCCTTGCACTTTGATTGAATATTTGTGCTTATGATTGTAGTATAGCTAGAATGTATTAGCAAAAGGCACCAGATGCACATGAGTGCAGTCTATTGCCCCCAACGTATGTGGAAATCCAGCAATGACGTTGAAGCCCTGCTTGTTTTTAAGCTGTTTCTGCTGTGTGTTGGGGAACATGAGGTGTTGGGATGTGAGGCCTATGACGACATCGAGGATGGAGTGGCATCGAGGACAAAGGGGAGGAATGCAGAAAAGGAGGGCTGAGATATTCCTGCCACTCTGGCTGTGGTGGTTTGGAATGAACCCGACACCAGCATGTGGAGTACTACCTTAAGGTTGGCCTCCAAATGCATGTTGGTGCACCTCTGGGACGTTGTCTGCAGTCTTAGTGCAATCTGGTGCAGAATATGGACAATGGACTCCCTCCAGAGCCTGTAGTAGGTGATGACTTCCTTCTCCCTGAGGTCAATGAGGGTAGTCCTCTGCCGGTATATTCACTCCCTTCTCCTGTGCTGCCTCTATGGCAGTGTTAGTAGTGGTTGTCATCATCTTCTTCCAGCTCAGAGCTGCAGTATGAATAGATCCATGTGCTTTGGGTATGTTCGGTTTATGTACCAGTGCCAATGAGTAATTTTGAAGCATTTTGGTCTTTGCACGTCATTTGCCAATGATGCATCACTTTCTCAAAAATATTAAATATTGATGCATCGGTTTTGCTGTGATTTTACTGGGGAATGCCTACCTTGCATACATTTAACGTTATGTGAAAAGAGCCAGTTGTAGCACAGAAAAAAACAACGCAGGACAGCAAAATGTGATGCATTATGCCTAATGTGTCACTTTGTAATTATGGAGCATGGAATGCACCACCACTGCATCAAAAACAATGACACAACGGCGGCACAAGCTCCTTTTAAACATGACACAGAGGCCGTCATTATGACATTGGCGGTAAGTGCTGCTTACCGCCATTCTGACTGCCGATAACATACCGTGACCGCGGCAGTATACAGCTATGCGTATTATGACCCACACATAGAAATCCGCCACTATACATGCACACACACAAGTCTGCCAGCCCAAATGTCAGTGATAAACTGGCGGTACCAAAACTCACACCGTTACACCAACAGAAATACACCCAAAGCATTATGACCCACGAATCACCGCGGCGGACACTCAACTGCGCCCTAAACCATTGACGGCACATACCGCTGCGCTCAAAATACACACACACATACAAAACAACACCACATTGGGAAATTCAAACTACACACACCACTATAAAACCCAGACCCAAATTACCCACAACCCTTTACCACTACAAACAATTTACAGCTGAGAGAGAGAGACACGCCAGGAGCACCCACAGAACCAGAGCCACTAAACACCATCACCCATACACCATCCACGCACCTCACAGTACACACATCAACACATCACCCCACACGCCCTCACATACACCACTCACACTACACCCATGGCACCTCCAAGACACCCCAGGTTCTCAGAGTAGGAGCTAAGGGTCATGGTGGAGGAAATCGTCTGGGTAGAGCCACAGCTATTTGGATCACAGATGCAGCAGACGTCCATTGCTAGGAAGATGGAGCTATGGCGGAGAGTCGTGGACTGGGTCAACGCCGTGGGACAGCACCCCAGAACAAGGGATGACATCAGGAAGAGGTGGAACGACCTACGGGGGAAGGTGCATTCCGTGGTTGCAAGACACCAGATAGCTGTACAGAGAACTGGCAGTGGTTCCCCACCTCCTCCCCCACAACTAACAACATGGGAGGTGCAAGTCTTGGAAATCCTGCATCCTGAGGGCCTGGCAGGAGTAGCAGGAGGACTGGACTCTGGTAAGTCAAATCTTCACTACTTTCACCCCCCCTACCTGCATGCAATCATATACCCTCACCCCCATCGCCCCACCACCTCACATATACCCCACCATCACAACCCACCCATCACAGTAATCAGCACTGCATGCACCACCAATGCATGGACACCACTCACAGCCCTGCATGGACACCCATCACCACAGCATGCACACTAGTGACAATCACTTAGCCAACTAAATCACAACTCACACAAGCCAAAGCTGCCTTGGTAATCACAACCATAGGGGGAAACATACCCATGCACAAGATGTCACAAGCAGTAACAATAACACTGCTTTCACATACCCAGAGGACCCCCACACAATGTCACCGGAGAGGAGGTGCCAGCAACATCCAGTCCCCCCGAAGAGGCCCACAGTCATGACAGCAGCTGTGCACGTCTGGATCTGGATGATTAACCTGGCCCATCAGGGGCCTCTGGACAGTCGGTGACCCAGGCACAGTCCCATACCACCACAGAGCCTCCCCCATCAGCAAACATCACCACAGCACCTACCCAGCGGGCCCATACCTCTGTCCCCAGAACACGTCAATCAGCAGTGTGTTCACCACTACAGGGACCCCATGCAACCCCACAAACACAGGACGATCAGTGACCTGAGGTCAGTGGCAGTGGGCACACGGTTCAGGGGACAGAGGCACAGGACAACAGGGAAGCTGGGAGGACTGCTGTGCAACAGGGGGAGGACAGGACCAGGGAACCAACTCTCCACAAGGCACTCACCAACATCCCGGGAGCCTACCACCATTCCCAGGAGACCATGGGCCAGATACTGGCCAAGTTGCAGGAGACCCAGCGGCTGCAGGAGGGACAGTACCTGGGGATCAGGGAGGACCTGAGGGACATCCACACCACCCTGGTCACCATTGCAGGGGTGCTGGCAGACATGGCCAACACCATGAGTGAGGCGGTGGCACACCAATGGGCCCCTGACACTAGCCACACTGATGAACAGCCCTCAACCTCAGCCAACGCTAGTTGACAGGAGGCCCCGCCACAGGAACAACAGGCCACCAGCACCCCTCCCCCTGCAGAAGGAGAACCACCACCCTAAAAAGGTCCCTGTGATCCAGGCAGAAGCCAGAGAACATTGCCAAGACCCATGCTAGGAAATAAGACTCCCCTGAATGCCTCCCTTGTGTCCCACTCAGTCACCCTGTCCACGTTGTACTGCCATTGCTACACTTCCTATGCCCGTTGGACATTGCACCTGTGATACCAATATACTGGACTCCATCCTGGACTTTCCTCCATCAGCAACCCAGCCCATTGCAATACCCCCTCCACTTATTGGCACATAAATAAACACCCTTCGAACAAATACAAGTATGTAGTCTGTCAATTGATTGAAATATGTGTTCGTTTAACAAGCTGTAAACATTGCAATTCAACTGTACAGTTATGTATACATAGGCATGACCTGTAGTGGGCAGCAGTAAACACACCAGGAGCCAGAGTGGGGCACAGATATCTGAAAATAGAGATGCCAAAGGGTACAGTAAGTGGTCATAGAATTTGGAAAATCAGGCTGCAATGTACAATGTCCAACACAAAACTGCAATGGAAGGTGAAGTTACAGTGTCACTGGAAGTACTGTTGAATTATAGTTGTTTTGTTGTCCACATCCTCTTCCTCCTCTTCGTCACTGTCCACAGGCTCCACCACTGCCATGCAACCATCTCCAGCCTCATCCTCCTGCAGAAAAGGCACCTGGCGTCTCAATGCTACGCTGTGCAACATGCAACATGCAACGATGATCTGGCTGGCCTTCTTGGATGAGTAGCACAGGGATCCACCTGTCAGATGGAGGCACTGGAATCTGGCTATCAAGAGGACAAAGGTGCGCTCAATGATCCTCCTTGTTTGCCCATGTGCCGCATTGTAACGTTCCTCTGCCCTTGTCCTGGCATTCCTCACTGGGGTCAGTAGCCATGAGAGGTTGGGGTAACCAGAGTCACCTGTAAATATCGAGGGATAACTGTTAGCCACACACTCACCTTTAGGGCCAACCCCAAACCCATGTACAAACAGACACTGGGTGGGAACCATGGGCTCACCTATTAGCCACACCCTGTGCCTCTGGAGTTGAGACATCACATATGGAATGCTGCTATTCCTCAAAATAAAGGCATCATGCACAGACCCAGGATACTTTGCATGGGAGATGTACTGGTCCGCCAGGCACACTATCTGCACATTCAGAGAGTGAAAGCTCTTTCGATTTCTGAACACCTGTTCATTTCTCCAGGGAGGGACAAATGCAATATGTGTACCATCAATAGCACCAATGATGTTGGGGATATGTCCCAGTGCTTAGAAGTCAGCCTTCACTGTGGCCAAATCCTCCACTTGGGGGAATACGATGTAGCTGCGCATGTGTTTCATTAGAGCTGACAACACTCTGTCAGCACGTCTGAGAACATAGGCTGTGACATCCCTGCTGCCATGGTCACTGTTGCTTGGAATGACCCACTTGTCAAGAAGTGGAGCACTGATAGGACCTGCACAAGAGGGGGGATACTAGAAGGGTGGCGGATAGCTGAGATCAGGTCTGGTTCCAATTGGGCACACAGCTCTTGGATTGTGGCCCTATCAAGTCTGTAGGTTAGGATAATGTGCCTGTCCACCATTGTCACCAGGTCCACCAGGGGTCTGTACACAGGGTTATGTCTCCATCTTCTATCATCCTCAGTGGTTGAACTCTAGGGTGAAAAACGGTGAGCAGACAGTCATACTCAGAGTAAAATGCCTTGCATTTTTTTACAGAAACAGTATGTGAACGTGTAGGTCCGTTGATGGGCCTATGTCTGCTGTGAAGCAGTTAGGTGCCATGGCGTGTTCCCCCCTGAAATGGTGGCTGCCTGACCTGTGAGGAGGGACAAGTGGAATGAGGTAATTCCGCTGACGTTGTGCGCCGTTGCGGGAGACGGTCGATGACCGCCGTGCAACACCTCATTGGTTATAATTGGGGCCTACGGGTTCCAGGAGCCAATGGTGATGTACGCCGGGGTGACGGTACGCACTGCCGTGGACATGACCGCCATTTTCTATCTGTTCACTCACTTGCTACCTGACCTTCAACAGAAGAGGTCCTACACTGCAAGTGCTGCTGTGACCTGTGTCTGGAAGCGACCATGGCTCAAGTGGCTTTGGGAAAGGGCCCCTGCCTTCACTTCGGAGGAGTTGGAGAGACTAGTGGATGGAGTCCCACCCCAGTACCCTTTACTATATGGTCCTCCAGACCAACAGGTGAGAACACTGTGAGCATGATGCATGGGGCATGGATGTATGGAGTGCTGTGTGTGTAAGCCTTGTGTAGGGGGGCTGAGGGGTCCTGGGCAGAGTGCTGCATGTATGTTGTGTAATGTCTGTCCGTAAGGGGATGGGAGAGATATGGTGGGCCATGAGTGAAACAGACCGGACGGTATGACTAATACCTTTTCTTATGTATCTTTTTCTGCAGGTCAGTGCCCATCAGAAAAAGGGTATTTGGCGTGCCATCGCCAAGGAGGTGCGGACCCTGAGGGTCTTTGAAAGGCTGAGCACCCACTGTCGCAAATGGTCGTAGGACCTGTGCCGCTGGGCAAGGAAGACGGCGGAGGCCCAGCTAGGGATTGCCTCCCAACGAGGAAGGGGTGCCCTTCTAACCCTGACCCCCCTGATGTTCCGCATCCTGGTGGTGGCCTATCTGTTGTTGGATGGGGCTTGAGGGCATCACCACAGCCACAAGGGCGTGAGTACAGTTTCAGAATCAGAAAACTGCACGTGTTGAGGTGTTATCTGAGTGGGGGATGTGGGTCTGTGGGTGCCCCTAGGCCAGGACGAACATGGCATGGCAGGTTCCATGATGGGCAGGCTCAGATGCACTCCAACCCCAAAAATGCTAGTGGGCATCTACTACTGGGCAGGGTCCTGTGGGTTTCAGGTGTGCTGCTATTGGCGTTAGACATTGTACCCCATGGCCTGGTGATTAGCTTTGTAACTGGTAGTGCATGGCCTAGTGCATAGGGCTGTTCCCTGTGTGTTGTGTACGCCAAAGGTGGTGTTGTTGCTAGCATTGACCAAGTGTATCCTCTGTCTCTTCCCCCCTTTTTTGTTTTGTCACCCTGTCCTTCTGTGCCTTAGCATCATCTGGCAGAGAAGCAGAGGCACCGACGACGGAGGGTGTTGCATCCCACATGGCCCATGACGCTGGATCCACCAACGGTGAGGGCACCAGTGGGACAGAGGGCGAGGGGAGCACCACGGTGGAGACTGGACGGGAAAGTTCGGACAGTGACACCTCCTCTGATGGAAGCTCCCTGGCGGTGGCGGACACCTCTGTGCCCACCCCAACTACAGGTAAAGCCACCACCCCCATACCAGCACTGCCCTCCCAGCAGCCTCTCAGCTTGCTTTCCGAGCACACTCACTCAGGAGGGTGGGCATCTCCTTCGCCCCAGGCACCTCAGGCCCTGCCCCAGTCAGCCCTGCTGCCCTTCATGAGGAGGCTATTGACCTCCTGAGATCCATCTATGTTGGGCAGTCAACCATACTGAATGCCATCCACGGGTTGTCAGGGCATTTGCAACAAACAAATGCATTCCTGGAGGACATTCACTCTGGTGTGGTGGCCCAACAGAGATCATTCAAGGCTCTGGACAACTCACTGATGGCAGCCATTGCCCCTGTCTCTAGCCTCCAACTTCCTCGACCCAGTCCCAATCCCCTCAAACCCAGCCTATCCCTAGCACACCTTCAGACCAGCATGCACCCAAATCAACACACATAAAGTGGCACAGGAAAACACATGCACCACACTTCATACCACAGGCACTCACACAAGCATCATCCAGATGGAGACACACCAACATCTACTGCTTTCACTGTGTCCCCCTCCTCCTCCTTGTCCACCTCCCTCTCAGTAGCATCTCCACTCACACCTTCATGCACTACATCCTCATCCACTACCTCCATCACCATCACGCCTATCACTACATGCCCCTCACTGGCAGTCACCACCCCCACTTCCACGCACACATCCCCTGTGTCCTCTCCCACTGTGTCTGTGCCTCCTCCTCTCAAAGTACACAAACGCAAGCACTCAGACACCCAACAGCCATCCACCTCATGACAGTATCCAGCCTATGCACCTGCACCCAAACGCAGGAAACAGACACCTCCTACAACCACTCCCTCTTCCTCCACTCCCAAACCTTCACCCTCTTCCAGACCCAGTGTCCCTAAAAGGCTTTTCCTCTCCACCCTTGACCTATTCCCTGTCCCCCCTGTACTTCACTTCGGGCCAGGGTGGGCAGAACCCAGGCCAGCACCTCAGCCACCCAGTCCACAGCCACTGTAGTTTCTGCAGCTACTGCAGGTGTGAGAGGCTCCACGGAGATACCCGTCAGCACTGCCAGTGTGCCTGCACCACTTGCCAAGGGAAAGAAGGGTCCACCAGCTAGCAAGGGCAAGGAGGCACCACCAGCTAGCAAGGAGGCACCACCAGCTAGCAAGGGCAAGGAGGCACCACCAGCTAGCATGGACAAGGAGACACCACCAGCTAGCAAGGGCAAAAAGGGACCACCAGCTACCAAGGGCAGGAAGGGAACGCCAGCTGCCAAGGGCAATGTAAAAGGCACAGACGCCGCAGGCAGGATGGATCTGGTACTGGAGAAGCATCTGGGCAAACAACATCAGCCATGGCACTTCAGCCATCTGAGGCTGCAGGGGAAGGGCTGGAGCCTCCCCCCACCAATGACAGCACCACCACCTGCACCGCCGCCTGCACCACCACCACCTGCACCGCCACCTGCACCACTGCCAGCACCAGTGCCAGCAGCCGCAGCCCCAGTAGGCAGCCATCCGAGGCTGCAGGGGAAGGGCTGGAGTCTCCACCCACCACTGGCAGCACCGTCGCCAGCCCCGCAACTGTCACCACTGAGCAGCCGTCACCGCCGGCGGGCAGTGTGTAGTCATGCCTACATGGGCTATAGTGCGTCCTGGCCCCTACAGCAACTGTAGGTGTGACACCCAGGTGAGAGACTTTGACCTTGCACCATCCAGGATCTGCATCGCTGGGCATAAGGCCCCCTCCAGAACCAGTTGAAGAAGGCATCCACTCACCCCTTCCTTGCCAGGATAAAGCTCACTGGGCACAAAGCCCCCTCCAGAACCAGTAGCAGAAGGCATCCACTCACCCCATCCTTGCCAGGATGAAGCACACTTGGCACAAAGCCCCCTCCAGAACCAGTGGAAGAAGGCATCCACTAACCCCCCCTTGCCAGGATGAAACACACTGGACACATAGCCCCCTCCAGAACCAGTGGAAGAAGGCATCCATTAGAGAGACTATGGCTTTGCACTCTCCAGGACCAAGCAGTGGGAAAACCACCCACTTGGGAGACTGTGGCTTTGCACTCCCCAGGACAGCGCAGAGGGCATGTAGCCCCCTCGAGGAGCAGTAGTGTTTTACCATATTCCGGCTGAGGTGCCCTCCTTCCCCTCCCCCCTGAGGTGCCTGTGTATCTTCTAACTGATACCCCAGCAGTGTTCGCTCCATATTGAGGCAGGAGTCAAGTGTGACCTTTGCCTATGTGTTATGGCCCTGTGGGCCATGGGCATTTTGGACTGGCCATTGTCCCTCCGTTTGTATATATTGTCGATACTGTTTTGTGCTTTAAGGACGTATTTGTCAAAATTAATATTATTACACTGGCTTTACTCACATCCTTTTGACCTTGCGTTATTCGTGAGGGTTACGGGGTGGATATGTAATGTTGTTGCATCTGTTTGTGTGTATGGTGTTGGGGGTGGGGATGGGGGTGTTGCGTGTTGAGTGTGTGTACCACTCTCTTTTTCCTCCCCCCGCCCTTGTGTGCTAGGTGCGGTACTCACCATGGTCTTCTTCGCCGCCATTCGTGTTCCTGGTGTAGGAGGACATATACCAGCATGGGGAAGATCTGCAGTTCTGGCTCCATGGCGTCGTGGTTCTTCCTTGAGTGTTGAGAGGTGAGTCGTTTCCCTTCTGTGTACTGTTTCCCCCGTGCTTTTGATGGCGTTCGTACTACCCCGGAAAAGGTGGCGGATTGGCCTCTCATAATACAGTGGGCTGTACATTGTCTTCCGCCTGGCTGTTGGCTGTTACCGCCGCGGTGCTTGTTGCTACCGCCATGGCGGTCGGTGTGTTAAAGTGGCTGTCTGTGTTGGCGGTTTCCGCCGCGGTCAAAATTCAATTTTTTTACTGCCAGCCTGTTGGTGGTATTACCGCCGCTTTATCACCGACCGCCAGGGTTGCAATGAGGGCCATAATTTTAAAAATATATACTATTAATATTTAGTTTCTTTATTTTATATATGTATATATATATTTATATTTTTACAGTTATATACAGTTTTATATATATGCACTTTTAATAATAAAATATTTTCTTTATTTTAAAAATGAATAATTTACTTATTTTTACTTAAAAAACATTTTTGTTATTTTAATTTTATTAATAAGCTAATAATCCTCCACACTTTCCTACAGGAAACCACCACACTAAAAGAGAGCTTAATCTACGTGTGCAGTTATTAATGATATGTTTAAACTTTAAAATTCAGTCTTAGATGTAATCTCTTGGAACCCATTTGGGAATTGCAATCAGTGTCAAACACAAGGTACTACACTGTACTATATCCCAATTTGCGATTTCCTGATGGTGAATCGCAAAGATTTGCTATTAGGGAATAGCAGAAAAACTTTTTACATACATCTGGCCCTTAGTCTCTGCAGGGTTTGTACTGGCTTCCAGTCACTCAAATAATTAAATTTCACGTCCTCTGCTTTCTTCACAGGACCTTTTATGACCAGGAATGTGTTCTGGACCTCATCGCTCTGTACGAAGTCTTGATGAAGTGGTATGTACTTCTCAGCTATCACTACACAATTCTGGAAGTTGCTGCCCCTTGATATTTGTCATTTTTCTATGTGGATCTCAGCCACCATTCCTTACAATTCCCCCAGGGAGGCCCAAATCCCCAGGGGATGATGCAGGACGTATTATCTGTTAAACTGCCAAAACACGGGGCATGTGTGAGGCCTCCTCCCCAGACTCTCTTTGGGCTCACATCCCTAAAAACCAAGACTGACATCTGCAGCCATTCTTCTGTCTACTAAGACTGTGGGCAGGAGGGTAAAAAATGCCTACTCCCACGCTGGCGTAGCTCAGTATAGGGTGGGCAGGGAGGTTGCAGGGAAGCACAGGAGTGGGTTCTCCTGCGCTGCCTCACTGTGAAAAAAGGCTTGGGATTGTGTCTCGGAAAAGGCCTGGGGCACTATTTTCAAAAAAGAAAAGAAAAAAGGCAAATGTGGGGCACTAAGAAGCCTTAACCACTGAGGGTGTAAAGCCTCTCATCTTTCATACATCTCTCCTGGCAAGAAGTGCTCCAATAATGCTATATTCAGGCTATTTTCTCTATGTTCTGCTACTCGTGGTGGCCCTGAGATGGCAGGGGCACCACCAATGTGTTTCAACAGCGGATGTGGAGGTTGCAGGAAGGCATCAACCCCTACTTTAACTTTTATGAAATCAACCCTATGTCTCTCAGGACAGAGGATTCATGACCTGAGGAGACTGTTTCATTGTTTGTAAGATACTTCCTAGGCTGGAGTTTTTTCCTCTACAGGTGGGACATTTTGGGGTTGTTCTTCAGACTACATTTTATGTGGCCTAAAGTTATAAAAGAAAAACACACATACATGTAATGTTGATTTTCAGTGCTTTATTGACAATATATTGTTCACAGTGATTTTTGACAAACATTGCAATGCTTTTATTGACTGTAATGATTGTGTTTAAAATGATTACTGATTCCAGTTATATGACGGTGACTCTTATCAAGTGGTTTTTGGCACTTTTAATGTGATGACCCATTGACAAAGCCAGTAGGCTTGCCTTATATTTGTGGTGACCCTTTGACAAAGCCACAAGACCTACCATGTTGACATGGATTGAGGAACTGGCATGGGCAGTCATTTATCTAGTGGTGGGAGGGACACACTACTGACTCTAGGTGAGAATGACAGGGAGAGGGGTTCTACCATGGTAAATGTCCAGGTAGTGAAGTAAAGAGACACCCCAGAAGAGTGTGGTTTGAGTGTCAGGGACAATTAAATACTGTCTCACAAGTCTCATGAGGATGATGTGGGGTACTTTTTCAAGGCACTGGATGGTGAGGTGGAGGGTAGTGTGGTTAACCCATATGAGGGGCTGTGTGATGTGATTGCTGGAGAGCATATGTTCAGTCCTTGTTTTCCAGAGCTACACTAACACCCGGTGCAGTGTGAGTTCTCTGACCCCAGGGAACTGCACTGGAGGCAGACCTCTGGGTGAGTACCAGAAAGTCTTAAGAGGCATTTGGAGTTGCTCCTGAAGGGTGTGGCTCAGGTTTTCCCCAACCAAGGGGGAGTGGGAGGAGGCCCAGGTTGCCCGAAACCCAGACCCAGACCCAGAGCCTGTGGGATTCAATGAAGGAACACCAGGGGGGAAGTGTAACCTGTACAAGGAGGTCGTCTGCTAAAGGGGACCCCATAGAGTCAGGAGGATTGAGGGTGCAGGAGACCAGACAGAGGTGTGAGAGGGGGAGGCAGTGGAAAACCTGGAGGGTCATGGGTCAGCTCTGAGGTCAGAGCCCCCCAGAAATGACCCTGGTGAAACCACGTCTGATCTTGGGAGGATCCAAACCATGCCAGATGGGCAGGAGTTGGGAGACCAGGGCCAGACAGACTCTTGTGCAACACCTGAAGAAGGTGTTTCCCTGAGAGGGGTAGGAATAAACATCAGGAAGTCCTGGGTTGCCAGGCAGTGGTCCAATCTAAGGGTACAGACACTAGGCTGGATGGTCAGATTCAAGGGGTAAACTCTGCCCTGAGGGGGGGGTTGCCCATTCATCCCCATGGCGTCACTTCTAAGGTTACTCTCCATGGTGAAGAGGGGTACAGAACTCTGGAATTGGGGGCAGGGGATGGAGAGACTCACGTCTGATCCTGGTCCAGCCTCAGGGTACAGAGCTGGGCTGGGGAACTAGTATCAGGATGCCATTCCTGCACTAGTGGGTGAACTGTGCAGGACTGCTTCCTCAAGCACCCTGACAATTCTGGATTCTGGATGGGGGCACTCCTGTTGGAGGGGTGCAAAACCCCAGGAGGAGGGGGTAAGGGGAAGGAAGCCTTGCCCAGACCCTGGTCCAACCTCTGGGTAGAGACTCTAGGATGGAAGACCTGTTGCAGGTTAACATCCCTTCCGTGGAAAGAGAATTGGGCAGGACTACTTCCACAAGCACCCTGACAATTTCAGACGCTGGGGTGCTGCTCCTGGGGGGAGGGTACTGAGCCACAGAGGGGAAGCCCAGTGTCAGGCTGCCATCCCTGACCTGGTGGAAGGGAGAGTGGACAAAGGGTGGCAGGCACCAGGGACTACCTCCCACTCTTCAAAATCACATTGGTTAGAAAGCCCTGGAAGGCCTGGGGCCTGGCTCCCGTCCCTAACAGACAGCTGTCAGTGGACACTGTGGCTTGCTGTCCTGGTGGACTGAGTTGCCCCTGGGAGGGGGACAGGATTCACACCCCAGGGGTGGAGTGGGCCACACCACTGTGTTGGCCATGGTGGTACTGTGTGCCCTCTGGAATACATCTGTGAACAAAGTAAGGTTAGGTGGTGTACAGATGGTATACACAGGTGAGGAGAGGGGTCCCCCATGGGTTAGCTTAGTGGGCCCTGAGAGTATGGACAGAGAAATCCAACTGGGTTCAGGAGGGCATAGAACTGAAAAATACCCCTGCTGTTTCAGGTCAGGGTCCATGGTCTATCGCCCCAATCAGGGAAGTCAATCAAGGTACTGTGGGCCTGCAGCACTAGTTGTGCCACCAACATGAGTTGCCCTGTAAACATGATGTCTCAGACCTGCCAATGCAGTGTCTGTGTGTGCAGTTTTGCACTGCCAATTCGACCTTGCCAGTGTACCCACTTATCAGGCCCAAACCTTCCATTTTACTACATGTAGGTCAACCCTAAGGTAGGCCCTAGGTCACCCCATGGGCAGGGTGCAGAGTATTTAAGAGGTAGGACATGCAATGCTGTGTTTTACATGTCCTGAGTGAAATACTGCAAATTTGTTTATCAGTATTGCAAGGCCTATCTCTCCCATAGGTTAACATGGGGACTGTCTTTAAATGTCTTTTAAGTGAAGTTTCCCATTGGGAGCAGATAGAGATTTGGTTTCTCGGAACTCACAATTTAAAAATACATCTTTTGGTAGATTTGTTTATTATTATTTTTTGAGAATTCCACTTTTAGAAAGTGGGCAATTTCTTGCTTAACCATTCTGTGCCTCTGCCTGCCTGTAGAATCCACGTCTGTGTCAGACTGACAGTTGGGCTGTATGTGATTTCCCTCAAGCCAGTGAAACAAAGGGAGCTGAGGTGTGTCCAGCATATCCTGATGAGTCTCCTGAACTCGAGTGGGAAGGGAGGAGCTGACACTTGCACCTGAAAGGGCTGTGCCTGTCCTCACACAATGCAGTCTCTGGAGTGTGTTGGGGGCTAAGCCTGGGCAAGGCAGGATCTTGTGAACAACAGAGACTTCCTTTGAAGTTTGCCTACTTCAAAGACAGGAATGAGTATAAATAGTTGACCAAAACCCTAGACTTTTTGAAAACTTCTGGATCAAGAGGAATCTCTGCCAAGGAGAAGAGTTGAAGAGCTGGAGGAGGAGGACTGCCCCTTTGCTGTGTGTTCTTTTCTGGGGTGTTCTGCAGTGGGTGCTTCTGCCTTAAAGACGACAAAGACTGGAGTTGTCTGTGTATCCTGCTTGTGAAGTTTCTCCAAGTGCTTGGACTGAACTTGCCTCCTGTTAAGAAGTTTCAGGGACATCAAAGACTTCACCCACAAGCCTCTGGGTTCCCTTGTTGTGGAACCTAACTCACCAGATTTTGCCTATTCTTGTTTCTGGGCCCTTGGCAGTAAAAGTGCCCCAAAAACAAGAAGAACCAGATGCACCGACTCAGTATGACTCCAAGACTGACGCGCTGCCTGACTCCATGACGCAGTCTGCACTTGAAACGGCAGTCCCCACTGGAGTGCGTCAACCGCAACCGACACCGCAGGCCTGCCGTTGCCACAGCCCCGCTGAAGTCCTGCAACTTTGTAAGTCCCGAGGGTCGTGTCACTGATGTCAGTGACAACCGACTCCATTGCAGCGCCTGTAGCTCCGTGGCGTAACTGTGACCCCGAGAAGTCACCCAACGCTTCTTGACCCGCCGGGTTCACTGACCCCGCTGGATCATAGCAGCACTCTGCTCTTCAGTAAGGAACCGACGCCACACAGTATCCAGCGTTGCCTCACCTTCCTGACTCTGTGCACCGGCTTGTTTCCTTGTTACCTAAGGTACTGCAGCTGGGGGTCCATGCGACTCCGTGATCGATGCTGCCTTCCTCGCAAGTGCCGTTGGGTTGTTGGGAACGACTCCGTCAACGACTCCATGATAGCCCAAGTTGGAGCTATTGTGTTTCTAAGCGCTATATTGAAGTTTAATCTTTGAAAATTTGTTCTAGTCTTGTTCTACTCAGATACATATTGGCTATTTTTCCAACTTGGTGTTGAGTGCTTTTGCGGTATTTTCACTGTGTTACTGTGTGTGTTGTTACAAATATTTCACACATTGCCTCTGAGATAAGCCTGGCTGTTTGTGCCAAGCTACCAAGAGGGTGAGCAGGGGTCATCTTGGGTGTGTATCTCCCTTACCCTGACTAGATTGAGGGTGTCTGCTTGGACAGAGTGCAGACTTGACTGCCAACCAGAGACACCATTGCTAACACTGACCATAACAGAGGTCCACAAACAGCCCAAAAAACAGCCAATTCACTGACGTGTCTGACCAGCCATTCAGGAACTGCTAGATTGCCCTACAGTTTACAAAGGACAAGGGTACCCATGTATATCGAGTGACCAGGGGTATGTAATATTATAAAGGAGCAATGGCCCCTCACAGAACACTTACTGCTAATATAATGGGAAAACAAGTATGCACATTTTTATATATTTTTTTTATTTGTATTGGTTTTACCGAGAGCCAGCAAAATAAAATAACCAGTTGTAGGTACATAGTTTATCATTTACAGCATTCCCAAAATGATAGCACCCTTTTAATGCAATCAGTCTAATTAACACCACATATTTTATTATCTGGCCTAAATGTAGTTACTACTGGTCGCCTCAAAACAATTCACCCCAGGTTTTGGAAAACTTCTTAAGCCCACCCACTCTCTTTGCGTACCTCAGTTCCTGATTTCTTACCAAAACCATTTTATTCATCCATTATAAAGAAGTGGGAAACTGCACGGAACACCTGTTTTTTAGTAAACGAGAACTGGTGATTGCAGTGGCAAAAAAAACTAGTTTTGCCCACCCAGGTGGAAGCCTTGCTGTGGGATCATACCCTAAGCTAAAGCTACAAGAGAAAAAAAGCTACTCTAGAATTGTACTTTGTGTATAAATATACAACAAAGGGTCACAATATAACAACATTCAGATGATAATGTATGTCCACATTTATTTTGATAGCTACATGTCCAGTCCTAGGCTACATCCAACTCATGGCATTCATATAAATAAATCTCATTTTGTGAAGACATATAGGGGGTCATTCTGACTTCGGTGGGCGGCGGAGGCCGCCCGCCAAAGTTCCCCCGACAGAATACCGCTGCGCGGTCAAAAGACCGCTGCGGTAATTCTGAGTTTCCCACTGGGCCGGCGGGCGACCGCCAGAAGGCCGCCCGCCCGCCCAGCGGGAAACCCCCTTCCACGAGGATGCCGGCTCCGAATGGAGCCGGCGGAGTGGAAAGGGTGCGACGGGTGCAGTTGCACCCGTCGCGATTTTCAGTGTCTGCTATGCAGACACTGAAAATCTTTGTGGGGCCCTGTTACGGGGCCCCTGCAGTGCCCATGCCATTGGCATGGGCACTGCAGGGGCCCCCAGGGGCCCCACGACACCCGTTCCCGCCAGCAAGGTTCTGGCGGTGAAAACCACCAGAACCAGGCTGGCGGGAAGGGGGTCGGAATCCCCATGGCGGCGCTGCCTGCAGCGCCGCCATGGAGGATTCCTCAGGCCAGGGGAAAACCGGCGGGAAACCGCCGGTTTCCCTTTTCTGACCGCGGCTTTACCGCCGCGGTCAGAATTGGCCTGGATGCACCGCCAGCCTGTTGGCGGTGCATCCGCGGTCCCCGGGTCGGAATGACCCCCATAATAATTGTATTCATATTTTATTGTATCATATCAAATACATTGTTAACAATGAATTAGATCAGTCATACCACATGCACACAAAATTCCTATATATAAAAATAGTTACAAAAATTATTATAACAGCAGTATGATATATTATAAATCTATATACATACATACAAACAACAATAATTTCCAATACATCAATAGTTTTAAACACCGTTACAAAAACATAGTAGGAACCAAGAGCCTATCTTGTAGCTTTAGCTTCTATTTCCCTGGACTGTATACTATGGCCCTCATTCCAACCCTGGCGGTCGATGTTAAAGCGGCGGTCAAACCGCCAACAGGCTGGCGGTAAAAAAAAATGCGATTCCGAACCTGGTGGAAACCGCCAACAGAGACCTCCACTTTAACACACCGCCCGCCACGGCGGGACAAAC
The DNA here is from genome assembly GCF_031143425.1 of Pleurodeles waltl. Taxonomy (NCBI): domain Eukaryota; kingdom Metazoa; phylum Chordata; class Amphibia; order Caudata; family Salamandridae; genus Pleurodeles; species Pleurodeles waltl. The sequence continues at coordinate 983,026,777 of NC_090449.1, forward strand.
AAACAGCGCGGTGGTCACCGCCAACAGACAGGTGGGAGACAATGTACCGCCCACCCTATCACAACCCACCAATCCGCCACCTTTTCCGGGGCGGTAGCCCCGCCGATAAAAACACGGCGGAAACAGACATTTCAAATGGAAAACGCTCACCTCCATACACCCCACGAGGAATCTGGACAGCATGGAACCCGAACTACACATCCTACCAGCCATTGTCTTCATGCTCCTCTACCAGGAGCACGAACGCCGGCGCAGAAGACAACGGTGAGTACTGCACCTACGACACAGGGGAGGGGAGGCAAAAAATTACGGGGACACACATATGTGACACACCCACCCTCACCCTCAACCACTACAACACACACATCAATGCATAGCAACACATCACAGTTACACCCCCAAGCCCCCCGGAAGAATGCAAAGGCAAAAGGAAATGATTATAAATATAGAATTATATTGTAAGACTGAGTATAAAATATATCACACATCTATACCTTTATATACATAAATTGTCCAGTCAGATGTGTCTATCAGCCATTGTTCGTGGGCCACTGGGCCAAAACACATGGGCAAAGCCCACACAGGATACCTGCCTCCAACGGAGAGAACACTGAAGGGGCATCAGATAGGAAAACTACAGGCACCTCAGGGGGAAGCGAAGGGGGGGCACCTCAGCCTGATGAGTCCACGACGCCAGATCCACGAGGGGCCTCCATGGCCACTGTGCCATCCTGGGGAGTGCAAAGCCACAGTCTCACAAGTCTCTACAGTGGGTGGGTTGCCCACTGTGCCATCCTGGTGAGTGCAAAGCCACAGTCTCTCAAGTCTCTACAGTGGGTGGCTTGCCCACTGCCATATCCTGGGGAGTGCAAAGCCACAGTCTCACAAGTCTCTACAGTGGGTGGGTTGCCCACTGTGCCATCCTGGGGAGTGCAAAGCCACAGTCTCTCAAGTCTCTACAGTGGGTGATTTGCCCACTGTTCAATCCTGGGGAGTGCAAAGCCACAGTCTCTCAAGTGGATAACAGTCTCCACTGGTACTGGAGGGGGATTAGTGCCCAGAGTGCTTCGTGCAGCCCTGCCCGACACAGATGCGGGCCTGCCCCTTCCGCCAATGGGCCAGCGGTGCTTGAGATGAAGGGCCCAGTTCAGCGGTGCTTGAGACGGCGGTGCCCAGCGGAGCGGTGCTTGAGACGGCGGTGCCCAGTTCAGCGGTCCTTGCCCTGTTCAGCGGTGCTTGCCCTGTTCAGCGGTGCTTGCCTTGGCGGTCCTTGCCCTGTTCAGCAGTGATTGCCTTGGCGGTCCTTGCCCTATAGCGGTCCTTGCCTGTTAAGCGGTGCTTGCCTTGGCGGTCCTTGCCCTGTTCAGCGGTGCTTGCCTTGGCGGTCCTTGCCCTGTTCAGCGGTGCTTGCCTTGGCAGTCCTTGCCATGTTCAGCGGTGCTTGAGTTGGCGGTCCTTCATTGCCCAACTGGGCTGTGGATGGCGGGGTCCTCCTGGGCAGCAGGGCTGTGGCTGGCGGGGCCCTCCTGGGCGGCTGGGCTGTGGCTGGCGGGGCCCTCCTGGGCTACAGTACCGGGCCTGTGTGTGTCCTCCTGCACACCTGGGATGGGGTTGGTAGGGCCCTCCTGGCCAGCTGGCCTGCTGCCGGACTTGTCAGGCGTGCTGCCCTTCCCACCCTTGCCTGCACGCTTGTGGCCCTTTCCCACCTTTGGCGGTGTGCCAGGTGGCACCTCACTTCCTGACGGTGCCAATGTAGGGATTTTGGTCCCTGGGGTCTTTGGTCGCTCGCGCCGGGCACTGGCAATCTTAGGATGCTTTTCCGGTGGTGGGCTGGCCGTGCCTTGGCTCCTAGCTGAACTGGATGCCCTTGAGGGTGGGGGACTCCACAGTCCATGGACAACAGTCTTCACTGGTCCCGGTTTTGTGGTGGCTGAGGTTCTGATTGGAGTCTTATGAGACGGACGGGGTGGGGGAGTTGTAGGAAAGAGGTCAAGTTTGGAAAGGAAAATCAATTTGGAAAGAGAGGGACGGGTAGGTGTAGTGGGTATGGGAGTGGAGGAAGAGGATGTGGTTGTAGGAGTGTGAAGTCTGGTGTCTTTGGGTGCAGGTGCTTGGGCTGGAGGCTGTCGTGAGGTGGATGGCTGTTGGGTGGGTGGCTGCCTGCGTTTGTGTAGTTTGGAGGAGGGGGTGACAGACACACTTGGAGAGGACACAGGGGACGTGTAAATGGTAGTGGGGATGGTGACTGCACGTGTGCAGAGTGTTCTGGTGGGTGTGCTGGTGATGGACGTAGTGGCTGAAGATGTTGTGCATGCAAGTGTGAGTGGAGACGTCACAGGGAGGGAGGAGGGAGACGAGGAGGAGGGGGACACAGTGGAGGCAGTGGGTGTTGGTATGTCTGCATGTGGATGTTGCTTGTGTGAATGCTTGTGTGATGTGTGGTGCTTATCTCTGGATGAGCTTCCCTTGGGTGTTGAGGTGTGTGCAGGCTGGTCTGTAGGTGTGTCTGGGATAGGCAGAGGTACAGGGGATTGGGTCTGGGTGGAGGAAGTTGGATGGGGGAGGCTAGAGACAGGGACAATTGCTGCCATCAGTGCTGAGGCCAGAGCGTTGAACGATCGCTGATGGGCAGCCTGACCCGAATGAATGCCCTCCAGGTATGCATTACTCTGGTGCACCTCTCTTTGTACACTCTGGATGGCATCCAAAAGGGTAGACTGCCCAACAATGATGGTCCTTAGGAGGTCAATGACCTCCTCACTGAGGGCAGCAGGGGTGACAGGGGCAGGGCCTGAGGTGCCTGGGGCGAAGGAGATGCCCACCTTCCTGGGTGAGCGGGCAGGGGGCAAACACTGAGGGGCTGCTGGGAGGGCGGTGCTGGTGCGCTGGGTGGCGGAGGTACCTGTTGTTGCGGGGGGCACGGATGTTGCCACCACCACAAGGGAGCTCCCTTCAGAGGACGAGTCGCTGTCACTGACATCAGCACGAGTCCCCGCTGTGGAGCTCCCCTCGCCCTCCGTCTCACTGGTGAAATCCGAGTCAGTTGCATGGCCCGCCATGGCCATGTGAGATGCAGCCCCCTCGTGCTCCGATGCCACTTCTCCTCCGCCTGATGATGCTAATGCACACATAAACAGGAAGACCACAAAAAAGGGGGGGGAGGAGAAATAAAGACATGTTGAGTGCACGGATTACCGCTACCGTTGGCGGACAAGACAGACACAGAAGCCCCCTGCACTATGCCGCGCACTTGGGGTCCACTACGCAATCCGTGGGACATGGCCTACAAGCCTATGGACGACAACTGCACACATAGATGACACAGGGCCATGGATACCTGTACTTGGCACCCTACAGAGGTGGGGGGCGGGGGCAGAGGGCCATGCCTTACGGAGGGGCCTAGCCTACAGAAATCGCCCTGGCCTAGGGATACCCACAGCCCTCCTCCCCCATCCAGACACCTCCACTGCGCGCAAAGTCAGCAGAATGTATTTGTACTCACCCCCTTGTGTCTGCTGTGATGTCCTCATGCGCCCATCCAAATCGGGGTAGGCCACCGCCAGGATCCGGGACATCAGGGGGGTCAATTGACGACTGGCACCCCTCCTACGTTGGGAGGCCATCCCCAGCAGAGCCTCCGCCGTCTTCCTGCTCCCGCGTCGGATGTCCTCCCACCTCTTCCGGCAGTGGGTGCCCCGTCTGTTGTGGACCCCCAGGGTCCGGATGTCCTTGGCGATGGCACGCCAAATCGCGACTTTCTGGTGGGCGCTGACCTATGTGACATGTACAGGGAGAGAAAAATTGTCATCACCTTCTGCATGCTCGATGTGAGTGGCCCCCCATCCCCACCCTTGCCATGTGGCACATGCTCTCATCTGTCGTTTGATGCATGCCTCAATCGCTCCCCTACCCACCATCTTTTATCCACCCAACTCAACCCAGGCATTGCCCACTAAGCATGGTCCCAGTGTACTTACCTGTTGGTCTGGAGACCGTAGAGTTGCGCATACTGGGGGAGGACCCCATCCACAAGTTTCTCCAACTCCTCCGCAGTGAAGGCAGGGGCCCTTTCCCCAGTCGCATGAGCCATTGTCTCTTCCAGACCGAGGTCACAGCAGCACTTGCAGTGTAGGTCCTCTCCTGTGGAAGATCAGGTATCGAGTGATTAAGCAGATAGAAAATGGCAGTCACGCCCGCGGCGGTGCGTACCACGGCGGTGCGTACCGCCAGCGCACATCGTCATTGGCTCCTGAAACCCATAGGATTCTATGTTAACCAATGCGGCTTAGCGCCGCAGTCTTCGACCGCCTACCGCCGCGGTGTGCCACGCCAGCGCATTGACCTCACATCCCACTGTCGCACTTCACAGGTCAGGCAGCCGCCATTTCAAGGGCCCACATGGCCTATTTACCAACTGCGTCACACATACCTAGGCCATGCACCAACACTCATACAAGCCATTCAATGCATTGGGAATCGTGCTATGTGCAAGCTGTGGTTACGTACCTGTGGGTTGCTTGACTCTGTGCTCGCTGTTGTCCTTCATAGGCACCGTCCACTGGGACATGCGAGGAGATGGAGGAATCTTCCCGTGTACAGACCGCTGGTGGACTTGTCGACAATGGAGGAACGACATGTCATACTGACATACAGGCTTGACCGAGCCACTATACAGGAACTGTGTGCCCAGCTGGAGCCAGACCTGATGTCACCCATCCGCCAACCCACAGGGATCCCCCCTCTAGTGCAGGTGCTGTCAGTACTCCATTTCTTAGCAAGAAACTGGATCTCCTGAAACCTAGCCAGGACCGTCGCCATCGTCTCCTGGGAGCGGTGGTATGCTCCCATGATGGAGGAGAGGGCCTCGTGGAGAGTGGGTTCCCTGGGCCTGTCCCCCCCCTGTCGCACAGCAGCCCTCCCAGTTCCCCTGTTTCCCTGGGCCTCTGTCCCCTGGACCGTGTGCCCACTACCACTGCCCCCAGGTCCCTGTTGTTGTTGGGGTGGTGGGTTAGCCTGGGTTCCCTGTAGTGGTGGACACACCGCTGATTGACGTGACCTGGGGACAGAGGTATGGGCCCGCTGGGTGGGTGCTCTGCTGGTGTTCCCAGAGGGGGGAAGGTCTACTGTGGCCTGTGGCTGTGTGAGGGGAACCGACTGTCCCGAGGTCCCCGATGGACCGGGCTGGTCATCTAGATCCAGGGAGACAGAGCTGCTGTCCTCACTGTGGGTCTCTTCCGGGGGTGGAGGGGACATTTGTGGACCCTCCTGCGCGGTGACGTGGCGTTCGGGTCCTGCAGGGGTATAAAAGCATGGTTATTGCTTCTGTGTGTGTCATAGCGTGCAATGGGTGGGTGCCCGTGTACCCCAGTGCTGGCATTCCTTTGTGGGGGCTGTTGTGACGGTGGTTGGGGGGGGTTTGTATGTGTATGTGCAGTGGGCATGCTTAGGTGATGGGTGTCCATGCTTTGTGGACGCATGCAGGGCTAGGTGTTGGGATGGGTGGGTTGTGATGGTGAGAAAGTTGCAAGGAGTAGGATGTGATGGGGGTGAGGGTGAGGGTGGGGGTATGAGTTGGCATGCAGGTGGGGTGGGGGGGAGAAGTAGTTAAGATTTGCCTTACCAGAGTCCATTCCTCCGCCCACTCCTGCGAGGCTTGTCGACAATGGAGGAACGACATGTCATACTGACATACAGGCTTGACCGAGCCACTATACAGGAACTGTGTGCCCAGCTGGAGCCAGACCTGATGTCACCCATCCGCCAACCCACAGGGATCCCCCCTCTAGTGCAGGTGCTGTCAGTACTCCATTTCTTAGCAAGTGGGTCATTTCAAACAACAGTGGCCATATCATCAGGGATGTCCCAGCCTACGTTTTCCAAGGTGTTGTCCAGAGTGTTGTCTGCCCTGCTGAAACACATGCGGAGCTACATCGTTTTCCCTGAGGTGGGGGATTTGCCTACAGTGAAGGGTGACTTCTATGCCCTTGGACATATCCCCAACATCATAGGTGCCATTGATGGGACACATGTTGCTTTGGTCCCCCCCAGCAGGAGTGAACAGGTGTACAGGAACCGGAAGAGTTATCATTCGATGAATGTACAGATGGAGTGTTTGGCTGACCAGTACATCTCCCATGTTAATGCCAAGTTCCCTGGGTCAGTGCATGACGCCTACATCCTGCGGAATAGCAGCATCCCGTATGTGATGGGTCAACTCTAGAGGCACCGGGTGTGGCTTTTAGGGGACTCTGGTTACCCCAACCTGTCCTGGCTACTGACCCCAGTGAGGAATCCCAGGACAAGGGCAGAGGAACGGTACAATGAGGCCCATGGGTGGACTAGGAGGGTGATCGAGCGAACCTTTGGCCTCCTGAAGGCCAGGTTCAGGTGCCTCCATATGACAAGTGGATCCCTAATGTACACACCAAAGAAGGTGTGCCAGATCATCGTGGCCTGCTGTATGCTTCACAACCTGGGTTTGCGCCGCCAGGTGCCTTTTCTGCAGGAGGATGGTCCAGATGGTGGTGTTGTAGCAGCTGTGGAGCCTATGGAGAGTGAAGAGGAGGAAGCCGAAGAGGACGACATCGAGAACAGGAACACAGTAATACAGCAGTATTTTCAGTGACACACAGGTAAGAGTAGACACCGGCATATTACATTTACTTAATGACTCCTACCTCTCTACTGTCTGACTTTTTCCCCCAGTGTATGGTAACTGTGTTGTGACTTTCCCTTCCGTTTTCAGAGCTGTGGGCCCCACTGCGTGACATCTGCTTTGTTTCCCCATGGACTACAGCTGTGTGACAGCGGTTTGTTACCATCACAATGTGAATGAACATTTTGGCACGGTCATGTCTAATACATTTGTTCTAAATCACAGCCAGACTCCAGATTGTTTTGTGCAATAAGTGTTTTTATTCAAGTGCTCTAAATTGGATGGGTGGTTGCAAATCGGTGAGGGGTGATGGTGGAGGATTGTCCATGGCAGAGTCCAGACTATCAGTTTCACAGGTGCATTGTCCAAATGCCTGTGGGAAGTGGAGCAGGGGCAGTTTAATGTTGGACAGGGTGACAATGTGGGACAGTGGGATGACAATCAGGGCGGTATCCTTTGCTGGCGGGGGTCTTGACATCTTACTCTGTCTTCTTCCTGGATCTCAGGGCCCGCTTGCGGGGTGGTTCTCCTTCTGCAGGGGGTGGGGTTCTGGTGGCCTGTTGGTCTTGTGTCGGGGCCTCCTGTCCACTAGCGCCGGCGGAGGTGGTAGGCAGTTCTTGGTGCATGCTAGTGTCAGGGGCCCTTTGAGGTGCCACAGTGTTCCGCAATGTCGTGACTACCTCATTCAGGGCCACTACGATGGTACCCATGGCGGAACTGATGTTTCTTAGTTCCTCCCTGAACCGCATATACTGTTCCTCCTGCAGAAACTGGATCTCCTGAAACCTAGCCAGGACCGTCGCCATTGTCTCCTGGGAGCGGTGGTATGCTCCCATGATGGAGGAGAGGGCCTCGTGGAGAGTGGGTTCCCTGGGCCTGTCCCCCCCCTGTCGCACAGCAGCCCTCCCAGTTCCCCTGTTTCCCTGGGCCTCTGTCCCCTGGACCGTGTGCCCACTACCACTGCCCCCAGGTCCCTGTTGTTGTTGGGGTGGTGGGTTAGCCTGGGTTCCCTGTAGTGGTGGACACACCGCTGATTGACGTGACCTGGGGACAGAGGTATGGGCCCGCTGGGTGGGTGCTCTGCTGGTGTTCCCAGAGGGGGGAAGGTCTACTGTGGCCTGTGGCTGTGTGAGGGGAACCGACTGTCCCGAGGTCCCCGATGGACCGGGCTGGTCATCTAGATCCAGGGAGACAGAGCTGCTGTCCTCACTGTGGGTCTCTTCCGGGGGTGGAGGGGACATTTGTGGACCCTCCTGCGCGGTGACGTGGCGTTCGGGTCCTGCAGGGGTATAAAAGCATGGTTATTGCTTCTGTGTGTGTCATAGCGTGCAATGGGTGGGTGCCCGTGTACCCCAGTGCTGGCATTCCTTTGTGGGGGCTGTTGTGACGGTGGTTGGGGGGGGTTTGTATGTGTATGTGCAGTGGGCATGCTTAGGTGATGGGTGTCCATGCTTTGTGGACGCATGCAGGGCTAGGTGTTGGGATGGGTGGGTTGTGATGGTGAGAAAGTTGCAAGGAGTAGGATGTGATGGGGGTGAGGGTGAGGGTGGGGGTATGAGTTGGCATGCAGGTGGGGTGGGGGGGAGAAGTAGTTAAGATTTGCCTTACCAGAGTCCATTCCTCCGCCCACTCCTGCGAGGCTGTCAGGATGCAGGATGTTCAAGACTTGCTCCTCCCATGTTGCAAATTCTGGGGGAGGAGGTGGGGGTCCGCCGCCAGTCTTCTGCACCGCGATGTTGTGCCTGGATACCATGGAACGCACCTTCTCCCGTAGGTCGTTCCACCTCTTCCTGATGTCGTACTGATTTCTGGGGTGCTGTCCCACAGCGTTGACCCTGTCCACTATTCTTCTCCATAGCTCCATCTTCCTGGCAATGGTGGTGTGCTGCACCTGTGCCCCGAACAGCTGTGGCTCTACTCGTACCCGAGGTTGGAATGACCACCTATATGGTTTTCAGGGACCCTTTTGTAGAGAAGGATCATACCCCAAGACCAAAAACCAAATACTGGGAGTTATGGAAATCTGGAGGGTGGTTGGTAACAGCTTAAATACCCTGTCCCAGTAATCTTGGCTAAGCCAGCATGTGCCAATCACATGCATCCAGTTTGCTGTGCCTTCTGCTTGGCAATGAAAACAGACATTGGGGCAGCTGGAGGTAATCCAGGACAAGGCTTGCGGGGTGCGATACTGCAGCCATTTACTGAAAAATATCATACGATGCCAATTAGCGCCTCTAAGTGCTCTGAAATTTAATTGATTAACTTTCTCCCAGCAATCCCTTGTCAATTCCAGACCCTCTTGCCTATTCCATTTTCACACCGCTTTTACACAGAGGTCAATTTTTTTTTCCTCCATAAGTAACCTTCTCCACGCACCTGCTTGCCTTACCTCTGAGGAGTCTGCCAGTTCTCTAACACATGTCAGTGTGTCATAGATTATATCAGTGTCCAGATAGCTAAGGCTATGGAGCATGATACTGTATGATCCCATCAACAAAAAATCATTTTGAACCGCAGTCCGAATGTTTGAGAGCATTTCCCAACTGTCATTGATGCGAAAGTCCCCAATTTTCCTGAATCCGGCATATTCCCATTTCCTCACTATCTCTGAGTCACGCTGGGACCCAGACTGCAACGTCAGCTGTGAAAGAGGGGTAAAAAAATTCAAATATGGAATTGAATATCTTCGATAAAGATCAGACTTCTTTCTGAAAAACCATTTAAAAATCTTATATATCGAACTTTTTGGTGGGATTTCACCAATAGTGGAGGATTCCTTATATCATGCTCCCTGCAGATTAATTCACAAAAATCCTGAATAAAAAGGCTGTCTGTGGGCTATATGGCTTTAAAATTGGTCATATAGTAGGCAAAGAAAGCAAAATATTAATATTTCAAGTTCGGTAATGCCAACTCACCCTTTTCTCTATCAACGAATAGCGTACTTAGTGCAATACGTGCCTTTTGATTGTGCCAAATGAGTGAGCCAAACATAGAATCTAATTTCTTAAAAATTGCGGACGTTAATACACAAGGAGTGGCAGAAAACAGAAAGTTAAATAGTGGTAATATAGACATTTCAATCAGTGCAATCCTACCAAGAAGAGAAAGGGTAAATGATCCCCAGCGTGCAAGCAACACCTGGGTTTTCAAGAGAAAGGGAGCATAGTTGGGATCATACAGCTCTCCTATATCAGATGAAAAGTTGATCCCAAGGTATCTCTTAGGCCTAGCATTCAGGCAGAGCGATAATTCAGGAATTAATATATTGGCAGTAGTGCCACAGAAGATAGTATCGGTTTTATTCCTGTGTACCTTATACCTTCCAATTTGCTTGAATTTGGAAAAAACCTTAAAAACCTCCTCCTGAGAGCCCCAATCCTCATCCAGAATCAGTTTGATCTTTCCCATTGACTTCAAGGGGTATGAATCCGGTTGTTCTGTCTAATTGTAATAGCTAACAGTTCGATAAAAAGAGCAAAGAGAATAGGGGAGAGGGAGCACCCTTTATGGGTCCCACGCCGAACTTGAAGCTGACCAACGCTCACAGAATTAATTATGATATTGGCTTCAGAGTTTTGATACATTCTTTTAATTAGTGCAGAATCCTGGGGGGGACCCTGAATCTAGAGAATATTTCAAACAGTGTAGCCCAAACTACTAGATCAAAAGCTTTTTCTGCATCACATGAAAGAATGATAGCAGGGATTTTATTGGAGGTAAAATAGTACAAAACCTCGGCCAGAAAATGTGTGTTGGTTGTGAGTTATGGCCCAGCGACAATCCCATTCTGATCGGTATGCACCAAGTTAGTGACAACCCCATTAAGCTTATTAGCCAGGAGTTTCATAATGATTTTATAGTCTGTATTTAGAAGGGAAATTGGGTGATATGCATTAGGGTCTTCTTTATCCTTAATTGTTTTGGAATACTGACAGCATTCCCCATATGCCAAAAATTAGGGACCCTCCTGCCCTTTAACAGACCATTAATTAGAGACAAAAGATTGTCTTCAAATATTAATAAAGATTTTGTAAAATTCGTCCGGGAGACCATCAGGGCTGCAGGCTTTCCCATTGGGGGGGTTTTACCCACCTTGAGAAGTTCTAGCTTGGTGGATTGCTGCAAAAGAGCATCTCCGTCTTTTTTTGACAGAGTGGGGATATCTAATTTCCCTAAAAAGTCCCTAATAATCCAGAGGTCAACATCCTGGGTTTGGCTATAAATCCGTCTGTAGTATTCTAACATGACTTCTCCCACTGCGCTAGACTCAGTATATCTTTCCCCTGTGATAGGGCATCTCAATGCATGTATCATGTTACTAGCAACTTGGTCCCGAGTTTGCCAGGCCAGGAATCTGCCTGTGAAATTGCTTTCCTCATATACCTTCTGATATGGGTCCTGAAGAAAGTTAAAATCCTCACCGATAAAAATTTTACCTGGGAGCTGTAAAAGGGATTGAAAAACTTCCACATACGGACTGGGATCATCTGTCAAAGGGGCGTAGAAGCTCACAAAGGTGAATCTTTCCTTAGAAACGTGACAGTGTTCCCAGCACTACCATCCATCTGGATCAGTAAGAAAATCAAGAACCTGAGTCCCCAAATCTCTGGCTAGGAAAACCGCAGCACCTCTGTGAGAGTCTGGGGCTGTGGCGACCACCTTATAATCTACTGATTTTTTTAACATAATAAAGCCCCTGATTTCTTTAGCTGGAATATGGGTTTCTTGTAATAATATTACAGAGGGGTTTAATGTTTTAATCCATTCTTCGATTGCACCCTTCTTCCTCATATTATTCAACCCATTGGCATTCCAAGAAATGATTCCTAATAAAGGGTTTGGCCCTACCATTGGATTCTTTTTATAGACTGCCTGTGAAATAGACAGACTAGGCCTGCCAAAAAGCTTTGGCCCTGGCCTGCATTGGGTACTATCACCTGCATTATAAACTTTGCTACTCCTGATTCTACATAGCTAAATTCTTGTGTGGTGTAGAGAGATATCGCTCCCCTTACTTCCCCTGACACCCCCTCGTAGACTGCCCTCCCCCCCTTTGGTGGCCAACACCTGGGGCCCTCCAATTTGGGCAATCTGGGACCTTCACCCACTCCTCTACCCCTAGTCACCATAGACTGCAGAGGAATTGGAAAGAAAGTGCCAAAGTGGTGCACTATGTTTTACCTTGAAAAAACTATCATTCCTGTACAAGTCACCAGTCTCCTTTTTTTCACCCTAACCAATCTGTATTTTGTATTGAATACAAAAGAGTCTTAGCAGCATCAACTGTATGAACTATAGTTGTGTGACCCTGAAAAAATACTTTGAGTTGAGATTGTTGCACGAGTCCTGCCGGGGAACCAGCTTTTTAAAATGCAGGGATCATCCCCTTCAGTTTTTTTCCACCAACAAGCAGCAGCAGCAGACATATCTGAGAAAAATTTAAAAGTAAAGTCACCGGGGATCTGATGTACTTTACTCTTGATCGCCTGATGCAAGATGTGTTCCTTGATGCGAAAGTCACCAAAGTTTACCAGTAGAGTTCAAGGGTATTTTGCATTAGGAGTCTTTACTGCAGGAACCCGATGGGCACGTATAATGGAGAGATCCAGATGTTTATCCGTTGGCTCTGAAAGAACATGGCATGTGATGAGATTGGTGATTCCGTCTGTGACAGTCTGCCCCTTTTCACACCCTTCAGGCACCCCCGTAAATCTCAAATTAGATCTGTGTGAACAGTTCTCAGCATCATCTAACCAGATCTGCAAATCCAAAAGATCTGCTTGACATTTGGCAACTGATGGCTCTAAGAGAGAACAAGCATACTCCAGATCAGAAACTCACTGCTCTATCTCCTTAATGTGAGAAATTAGTTGCTGTATGTTGCTGCAAATTGAATTTAGCTGTGGATCCATTCTCTGATTTGCTTCTTCTTGTGAAATCTTCAGGGATTTCAGTTCACTTAGAATCTGGAGGAGCAAAGTTTCTGAAGGGATGCCAATACCACCTCTGCCTCTATGGTCCTGAGGTGGAGGGTCTCGCTGTAGTCCCTCCTGCTCATGTTCCAGCTGGAGGGACCCACTTACGGAAACATTCGCAAGGGGCCCCTTTGTAGTCTCTCTCCCAGGGATACAGTTTGAGACATGTTGTGTGGCCGAGAGAGGGCTGTCTGCCAGAGGGGTGGAGGTGGAGTCATTCATTGGCCCGGAAAGAGCATCTTTGAACCGCCTACCACCCCCATCACTAAACAGGGGATATAGCCACTTAAGTGCCAAACCTGTATCCTGGGTTTTACTGCAGTTAATTTCACAGTTAGAGATTGGTGCTGATTGATTAGAAACCGACCTAGGATTATTAACTTAGTCCAGGTCCTGCTCTCCATTGGCCCCCGTGGTGGCACTCTCCAACATAGAACCTGAACGAAGATCTGCTGTATCCATTATCAAAGGTGATATGCTGTGAGGCAGGGCGAGGCTAAGGTTTGAGTCAGTAGCTGCCGGTGGTGTAGTACTTGCATTTAAATCCATGTTTGTGGGGTTATCAGAGGGAGTTAGGTGCTTAGCCCTGACGTTCCGTGATATTTTGGCAGTCCTTGAAACACAGCGACCTTTGCCCTGTAGTTCGTGAGGAGATCGGCGCATTGTTAAAGAATGCTGCCCCCTGTACAGTGCGTTAAGCACCGTGAGCCTCTTTCTATGTTTCAATGTTCTTAGACGGAGTAGCTGGTCAGTCCGCTACCATAGCTGCTCAGGGATGTTCGAGTAATTTTACCAGGAGGTCTGCCCCTAGTTAGCACCCCCTAAAAAGAGGTTAAGGTTCTTTAGCAGTGTCTCGATACTAACAATAGCTTAATGTACAGAAATATGAATTTCCAAAGGTTCAACCAAAGTTCTGCCAGAAACAGAGCTTCTCTGTCTTTTGTTTCTTTTTTTTCCCTTCCTTCCCCGCTGTTGTTTCTTTTCAAATACATTTTTTGTGGGAGGAAGCACCTTTCCCCCCTCAAGACTCCGCTTACTGACCCCAGCCCATGCCTCACCTTCCTTCTCCTTACGGAGTCATCGGCTCACCGTTTTCACTGGGGGCATTGCTGCACCTCCAAGCAACCCGAAGGTTGCTTCTGGCACCAGGACAGTTCTGCCTACGGCGGAGCACCGAGCGGGGTCCAGGTTCCAGCGGGGGTGCACGGGTTGCGTTGTTTCACTGAAACTAGGGAAAACAAGCGCTTTCCCCAGCTGTTTCCCAATCAATCGAGCCGTGGCACAGCCATAGTGCATACAGCTTCTGACGCGTGTCCTCCCTCTGCGTTGATGACTCAGGCACAGAGCATGAAGGGAGAATTATGCCTATATATTTTGTCTAATACACTCAATAAAACTCACTCTGAGCCTTGACTCTATTGTAGTGTTTATTGTAATAAGGGCATAAGTTCTGCTTTCAATTGTGCCTAACCTCATTTCTTGATTTTTTTGTCACATACTAGTGCTTGAGTTTCTTTGTCTGTACAATTGTTTGCAGTTTGTGTTTTCACCCACTTATTTATTTGTTATTGCACAACAATAAAGAATGTATTGTGCCTATTAGATTAAACATATGGGCATAACTGTTTTCCCATTATATTAGCAGTAAGTGTTAGGATGAAGGACCATGGTTACTTTATAAGATTGCCCCCGACAGGCCAGTCCGACCCTCATGGATGAGGTGGCGGATGAACTTCACAGAAATTCTGGGTAAGGTGAAGATTGCTTACTCTTAAGAAGGAGTAGAATACTGTTTCTCCGCCATTGCTGTTTTTCAATATGGGTATCTGCATGACCCTATTATATATCCCTGGAGGGCAGCCACCAAAAGCAAAAGAAATGCCATAGACTCAAATGTCACATTTTTGGAGACTTTTAGACAATTTTGATGTGCTTGGAACTGCGACAGATTCAGAAAAGTTCTTGTGACAGTGCTGCTTGTGACAACGTCATTGCATGGAGTCACGCACAAACAAGCAACATCCCACGGAGCATTTATTGCAACTAATAATACAATCAGGTTCAATAATGCCAGGTATTTTAGTCTATGCTGGAAACTGAGTCACTTATAGTCCCCTGTGAGAGAACGTAGCAGTTCATGTTGGAATATCAACTAACAGCAGGCCATAATACCCTTGTTATGTTGGCTTTAAAAGCAAAAGAGCGCATCCTGCTCACTCGGATAATGTTACTGCTTCCCAGTAATGTCAGAGGCTACCATTACCAAGGGCCATTACGTGCACAGGATGCAAGCAAATTGGACTGCAACAATTACATTTTGGACAATTATCTCTTTCGTTCCGTTCTACAAATTCACTGACGTCATCTCTGTTGCAAAGATTAGCTGATGAAAAGTTTACTTTTTGTTTTTTGCCCTATAACCAGAGTCTGTGTTAACTATCCCAGAAAAGACAGATTTGCTGCATGGACAGGTAAAGACAGGTACATCCTGTGGGACAGGAAGTGATAATAATGCTAAACAGTGGATGAGTATGTTATCAATTGAAGTCCAGCTTTGCATGTACAACGTATGCATATTTCATGCATTCATTATGCATTGTCAATTTATAACATGGGTGGAAAGAGACTATAAAATGGAACTGAAACTGTAATAAAAGTAAAAACTGAGGGCTTCATTTACAATCTTTTGCTGCAGGGCAGCACTGTAAGCCTTCTTGCTGCACTGCCCTGCGACAAAGAAAAAGGCAGGAATGTGCCGTATCTATGAGATACAGTGCATTCCTGACCTTTTCCCCTGCGCTGGCACACACTGGGCTGCCATGTGCCAATGCAATGGTGCAAGGGTGTCTGCATTGCAGAGATGATTGCTTTTGTACAGTAAGGAACACCTTCCTGCAGAAAAACAATCACAATAGGTGTTTTCCTCTTTCTATGTGTGCTGCATAATGTAGCACACATAGAAAATGGAAAAACAAGGAGAAATAAAGGTATTTTTCCTCATTGTGCCTTTCTTGCACCTCTCCTGGGGAGGTGTAGGCTTTTGAAGCATCCCTAGGATTACAATATCTTGTAAATCTGGGAACGCATCATAATCCATGGGTGTTGCGTTGGAACACCCATCACAACACTCATGGAACGCCTCTTTCACACAAAGTAAGGCAACACAGCAACTTGTGCTGCATTGCCTTACTCCTTATCTACAAGGGCATTAAAGCCATTCAAAGTGGCTTTGCATGTCCATGTAGATATGCGCCTGCGGCCTGTGCAAGCCGCATGTAAATGAGGCCCATAGAGTTTAGCAGAAAACAAAGGTAGGTGGGAACTTGGGACACCAGGAGTAGGTTACAGAGTCTTGGTGGGGCGTGTGTTGCAGAGACAATAATGTTTTTAGTAATTCTTTCTGCTAGAGAAGATGTGGAGCATTGTTTGATGCTTTGGACAGGAGTTTGGGCACCTAAAAGAATCTTTTTTCTACCCCAATCTTTTCATTGTTTAGTTTCTGGTCCTCCTTGGCCCCTGTAGTCATCTGACTTAAGGTTCAGAACACCTGGCTTACAGACAGATAAGACATTGCAGTTTATGCAGTTTGTCTTAAACTTAAGGCATGCAATGGAGCTGTTGGAGAAGGTCCCACTGAAGCCACTGACTTTTGGCAGGAGAGCTCCGAGCATGAGAAATTCAAAATTCAAACCCCAGGAAGTTCTCTCACAGGCTGAATACTATGGTGCCTCGCCCCATGATGATTTCTACCTCTGGGCTCGATAATTTTTTATGTGCTTGGATTCCACCTGTGCGGTAACACTGCAAGTTGTAGCTGAACAGGGCTTCTCAGGGCTGGATACTCTTTCCGCTACTTCTGGCTAAAATGGATTTATTGCTGCAGAAAATCTCTAAGCAGGAGCAACCAGAATCTTTGGCCCAGAGGCAATCCACCTTCATTAGATTGACTGGAAGGTCTCTCCACATCTTTGAAGATAAATTGAAGCCAAAAGGTTTCTAAGTCTGAGGTTTTGTTGGATATTAGGAGAAGCACACTTTGACATGGCCAAGTGTCCCCGGACCTCAGAAACCAGTCCTTGTGTGTCAAGACTCTCTCCTGCAGAAGTTACCAGGAGGGTCTAGGTTAGGTCCAGTTGGAACTAGTCTGTCAGGATTTGCAGGAAAGGGGGTTCTTGTAGCTTCTTGTAGGTTTGAAGTTTAACAGGAGGTCAGCCAACTGATCCTGGAGTCCACTTCTTGGTCTTGTGTACAAGGGGGAGCATATACAGCCTTTCAGGTCTCCTCACAGGTCTCAACAGCAGGTGCTGTCCTTCCTATGTCTTCCACGGGTCCAGTAGTGTAGACTGAATAGATCCTCTATTCAAAGTTGATAAATATATTTTATTTTGCTGAAAAGTCTTCAGGACACCATTATGGACATAGAAAAACTGTGACCTTCCCAGCAAATCTGGGATGTCTGGTTACTCTATATTGAAACCTTTTTTTTTTACATTTCCTGGACATTCCTCATAAAAGTGCTTCACTTAGCGGACAACTACGAATGTTATTTGTCTCAGCTGTAGCCTGGCTTGGAGAAGATTGTTGTCAACCAAAGCAGACATGGAACCAGAGCTGGAACCTAACATCACACTCCCCAATCAATTCCCAAGACAAGAAAAAAAGATGCACTCAGAGCATCACTTAGCAAAGCGAAGTACCAAGAGATCATTTCAGATTTTAATGTGCGTTTAACCTTCTGAAGCACTCTGGGCCTGTAAAATATATAAAAGGATCGTCAGGTATGTCTGTGTAATTATATCAATAACACTTTATATCAAACACAATTCAAACAGTTTTTTATTTTTATTTTATAAAAAGTGATGCTACAACAGAACTTATTTTATCAATCTTGGATTAAAGTAAGGATGAAAGCATAGATATAAGCATTCACATTTGTGCATGTAAGTTCCATGCATTTGTATTCAGCTGGTGCATAATTTACTGAGCTATTTTGCCTGAATTGTAACATAAGTATTACCCAAGTGAAATATTGTATCTAGAATATTAATCTGTACTGTACATATTACATGGAATATTAGGCAGCTGGACTGCTGGAATGCTAACCCTGCAAATGATATTATGATGATTAAACCTAGGATTGCACACAGATATCTGTTCAGTGCAATAGCCACTGGAGTTTTTTTACACGCACTATACCATGAAGCTCACTGGAAACACATAGGTCTTTGGAACGTGTCCTAACCCCCTAACCTACATTGAGATGTTTGTGATCGATTCAGTGAGCCAGAACAAGATTTAGCTGTAAAAACTAAATTCATGAGGTTGTAAAAAAAATTCATGAGGTTTTACTTATGAATATTCACACCAACAAATATCAAGGTACAAGAATATTGAGATACAATTACAAAAGGTAAGTACATATAGGGGAAAATAGATGCACTATTCCTAACTCCACACCTACATACATCAAAGATATAGGTAGCATATAGGTACATATATGTGGAGCTGAGTATAGAAAATCTAGACGTATTAACTGGTGTTATTTTATTTTTGATATTCCACCCTCAATATTCTGTTCCATCCACTGTTGTTTGATATTCAAGCAGCACATCTTCCCGGTTGCCAATTTTTTATGAGTCTTAGTTTGTGAAAAAGAATACATCGGGTGGCATTTAGTGACTCTGCCCTTCAGAATTCTGTCCCTTTTCTGCCACCGCCCCCTAACCAGTATGTGGGTTCCCATCATGCTAATGCCTCTGAACTCACGGAGATCTCCCTCAGGCGCTGACCAGGAAAATTTGACCAACTGAGATTTTTCTAAGTTATGATTGAAGGACTCTTTAATTAAATTGGTCCTAATGTATAAACTATTCCATTCGCAGGCTTTAGCATGGACATCATTTAAGGGTCATCCGGGGTCTCAGATGTGACCCTTGGCTTGCTCCTTACAATCTGTGGCACCGCATTTGCGACTGCTAGCCTTAGATGTGGCAACATCAGTGACTGGAATAGAGTAGCAGCTCGTCCTTATGGAAGTAGTTGTGGCTCGCCTCTCCTTGTTTTCTGTCATTTTTTCATTACTATAGTGGTGAAAAATAATACATTATTCACTATTGATGTAAAATATGGCGTACAACTAGCTGGTATATGACCTTCCCTGGCACCTGAGGTAAGTCAAATCAAAATGATTTAAATGTATGTTGTTTGCATGCCTGTGGGTGATACTGGGTAATGTAAGAGAGAGAGTGCCTGCATGTTTGAATGGTGGGGGAAGCATGTATGTGTGTGACTGATAGTAAAGGTCAAAGGGCATGTCATGTCACTTCCGCCACCCCTAGCATTTTAGTAAATTGACCATGAGCTTTACTTCTCCTTCCTCACCGGGAGGGTGGATTTGGCTGGTGCAGCAGATAGACTTCCACTTTCTTAGATATTCTAGGACAAATTATGATGCACAGACGGACCTAACCACTAGAAATGTCTCTGAAACTATAACTTGGTAGTGCTTTTAGGAGTTGAAGGTGAAAGACAATTTCAAATGATGCTTTTTGTATTTCTCAGAGTTTGCAAGTCAAAACTTTCCATATCTGCTTGTCCTCCACTTAGTCGGTGTCACAATAACATTAACCTGTAATATCCGTGCCCATATTGATTGATACAGAAAAAGCTGCACGATCATTACTTAAAAATTGCTTTAAATGCTAAACCAATAATATAGTTTATAGATTCCAAGCAGCCCATGATACTAGTTCGAGATTAAAGTAGGCGATTTGCAGATTCAAATGCTCAAGATTTGTATATCTGTTTTTGACACGTAGTCTCCTAGATAATTCTTGAAATCGTAATTATGCCTTTGCCTAACTTAATCTATCTATAATTGTTTTCATCAACAGAAACATGAACAATCGTTGCTGTTGTTTTGCATTTATTCATCAATAATCGCCAGGCTGTTGCCATTTATAAACCTCATCATACACAGAATTTCTGCCTCATTAAGCAAGAACAGTACCGAGTTTTATTGCCGCCACACGCATAATTACCTGTCTTAATTGAGCTCAGTAGGAATTTTCAGGGTGTCTCTTAATAAAACTTTTATAACCATTATTGACATGCACGATGTGTACGACAGGAAATCATTAAAACTCGTCAAAACCGAAATTAGGCATTTTTTATACACACTTGAAAGTGTAACATCTGAATGACTCTAAAAAGAACCTACGAGTGATAAATGTGCGTTTGAAAGTATTTAGAGTAAATGTAGCTCTTTGCTCATAGTATCTACAGCCACAAGCCCACCACTCAGCTAGACTCCTACTCGCACCCACCCGCTCCTACGGAGAACCAGATCCGGCGGTCATGCCTTCTCCTATCTTGCTCCTAAGGCCTGGGGTGACCTGCCCCTTCACCTCAGAGCTGCCTCCTCCGTTCGTGAATTCTTCCAGAAATTGAAGCCCTTCATCTAGCTCCTACCGTAACTCGGGTCATGCAGCTCTTCAGTGCCAGAATACCCTCCTCAGTGAGATGTTCGTTATACAAATACAGACATAACATAATTTTGCTTACATGATTTTTGCATGTTATTGTTTAGGTTTCTCCAAGACTAGAATATATATTTTCTTCGATCGTTCACCGAGGTTGCATTCTGTTAAGTAATTTACAGTTTTATGGCAAGGGAAGTAGAAGCTGTTATAAAGATCCAAACTCTTTACCTTCTCTAGCTGAAATCAAAACATACACCAGTAGACATATTTGTTATGTCACAGCACCTAGCTGACATTTAGAGCTGTATCCTCTTCCTCTAATGATTGGCGAACCATCAACTAGAGAACTGCATTTAAACTTTCTAATTCAGAGCATGAGCAGAAGACTGGATTGAACAGCAGAATAATGAAAAACCCAATAATCAATCAGGAATTTGTAAAGCGCACTACTCACCCGTGAGGGTCTCAAGGCGCTGAGGGAGGGGGGGGAGAAGGGGGAAAGGTGCTGCTACTGCTCGGCCAGCCAGAAAATTGAGTGGGAGGAAGAAGAGTATAACATTGTATAAGAGAAGCTAAAAGGAACTTGGGAAGTTTAGAATCTGAGTGGATTATTTACAAGCCCCTAGTACCACCAGACCATGACTTTCAGCAACGCTCAGGTGCACTGTGCCATTTTCCATATATACAAGGCGGTGCTAAGCTACTTTGTGTGGTTTAATGCCACCTTGTAATATGGCCCGACACAGTTTTGTGTGTCAGAGGGACGTGCAATGAGTGTTGCTGTGGGCGTGTCTATGCAACATCCATTGCTTTTGTCACTGCCCCAGATTTACGAGAAATCGTAAATCTGAGCCATCACCAAAAACTAACGCCAACTCAACATGGAGAAATACTTTTATTCTACAGCACACATCGAAAAAGCAAAAAGCAACGTCCATCGCTTTCGACACGGACCCAGAAATCGTAAACATGAGCGAGCACCAAAATCTAATGCCACCCCAGGGGGCACAACGAGTAGAAATACTTTTATTCTACAGCACAAATAGAAAGAGCAAAACACCAGTAATGATTGTTTATGTGCAGGAAAGGACACGTTCTTGCACATACACACTCTTTCAATAATGACGATTTGCTACTTCTATGTGTGCTGCATTCTGAAGCACACATAGTGGTAACAAATCACAATTATTGGCTTTTAGGTGCAGGAAGGGACACCTTCCTGCACACAAACAATCATTCTCTGCAATGCAGATGCCCTTGCATAATGGTGCAAGGGTGCTTGCGTTGGCACTAGACAGCTAAGTCTAGCAGCAGTGCATTGAGAGAGGACAGAAATGCGCTGTATCGTGTAGCTACTGTTCATTTCTGCCCTTTCCTGGTGGCACAGGGCAGCACTGCAAGGCCCTCGGTGCGCCGCCCTACACTACGGGGGCTTCTAAATAAGCCCCTGAGTGTCTAGTTAGCAGAGGTATGTACCATGTCCAAGTAGGGACCACAATCCTAGTCAGGGTAAGTCAGATACACAACCTAAATTAATCTGTGCTCACACTCTGGTAGCTTGCGGCAGAGCAATCAGGCTTAATTTAAGAGGCACTTTGTAAAGTATTTATGCAAAACTTAAATTACAGTAACACAGTGAAACACACCACAAAAGACTCCACACCAGTTTAGACGACTAAAGAATATTTCTATGAGTAAAACACGACCAAAATGACAAAAATCCAATAAGTAGAACTCAACATATGCATTTGTAAAGAATAAACTGCAATTGAGTGCTCAGAAATCAATAGTGCTTAAAGGTTACATGAGATCATGCTGGACCATGGTAAACCAAAAGTTCAGGCCGAGCATGCTATTGCTATGGCAGGTCAGATTTAGGACCCACACAGGACCCGCTGAAAAAGTACCTTGGATGGAGGGTTGCATCAGCAGTGAGGAGGCAATGTGAAGGCAACATGTGATGCTTCAGCTCCAGTCCGCGCAGTCAGGGAATGTGTTGTTGCCGAGCCATGAGGTTGTGGATGTGAGGTCCTCTGCGTGTGGCGTCAAACCCTTTTCAGTGATGGTGATGTATCATTTTGGAGTGTGCAGCCAGCAGTGCTCTGGGGCTGGTGATGATGTGTCGATCCTGAGCTGTGCAGATAGCGATGAAAAGTCCTCGTCATCAACAGCAGTGCGTCGAGGAGGGATGCAGAGGTCCAGCTAGCACAATGGCAGCGATGCGTGACTTTTTGTAGACAAACAATAGCCAAACTCACTTTCAAGGCCCTGGACTGGATTGCACCTCTTGGCAGGGCAGGAGTCACAGTTGGCAGAGTGCAGCAGTGGAAGCAGGAGAGAAGGAACTCTTTGAAGGCCCTGAGACTTCAAAACAGGAGGCAAGCCAGCAAGTCCTTGGAGTCACTTAGGTTCTTGGAGGATGTAGAAGGGTAAATACAGTCCTTATTACTCCCAGGCACAGGGCAGAAGGCAGGAGGCCAACACGGCAAAGCAGTTTTGCAGAGTGGCAGTGCGTCCTGGCAGCATAGCAGTCCCTCTTTGTGGCAGAATGTCATCAGATCTAGAAGTATATTGGTTTTAGTGGGGTTTGGGACCCTTTGTGTGTCACTGTTTAGAGGGAATGCACAAAGCCTATAAGTCACTCACCACAGACGTGTAATCAGAGACAGGCAGAGGCACAGAATGACTAAAGTAAGAAAATGGCAACTTTCCAAGAGTGGCATTTCAGACTTACAATTTAAAATCTGACTTCACTGTCAGTTATAATTTACATTGGGAGTCCTGAGACACAAGACTCAAAATTTCTATATTTTGCCAACTGGAAATTACACTTATGTACTATATCAAGGTAATCCCAATGGTAACCTATGGGAGATATAGGCTTTGCAGCAGAGAAGCCCAAATTTGACAGTTTTTTGCTACCCGAATGTGTAAAACTCAAAAGTACAGGTCCAACGTTTTGATTATTCTGTACTCTGCTTTAGGGCTGTCCAAAGCCTACCTTAGGGGAGACTTACATGCATTAAAAAGGACCGTTTGGGCCTAGCAAGAGTGTTTTCTTGCCAGGTCACGATGGCAGTTTAAAACTACCCACACACACTCTGCAATGGCAGTTCTGAGACAATGTCAAAGGGCTACTGTAGCGGGTGGCACAATCAGTACCGGAGGCACACTAATAGCGTTTAATTTACTGGCCCTGAGCGCAGGCAGTGCACTTCTCTAGGGACTCATAAGTAAATTGAATATGCCAATTGTGGATAAGCCAATTGTGACATGCATTAGGGAAAGAGCACGTGAACTTTAGCACTGGTAAGCAGTTGTAAAGTGCCCAAAGTCCTAAAACCAACAAAATCAAGGTCAGAAAAAGAAAAGGAGGAATGCAAAAAGATTGAGGATAATCCTCCTGAAAGGGCTGGATTCAACAGGAAGGCAGGAAGATACCTATGCCGCAGGGAGTATATCCTCTGTTCTGCCTCTTCTGAAATATTTGCTTAAGAATGGAGGGGTTTTGCCATTAAGACTACCAGAAAATAAAAGGCAAGTGAGCTGGTTCCTACAGTCAGTGGAATGCCTCTGTCTGTCATCAGCTGTCCGAAAACAAGCTTTGTGAAGACTCATTTCTTGACAGTCGATTGGCCTTGATCAAAAGAGGAAAAATGTTGACATCCTTAGAAATTATATTCAAGGAGGAATTTGCAAGCAACACTCCTGCCCAGAGAACCATAATGTGTGTCCTGCCAGTGGCTACAGTCAGGAAGTACATGTGCCTAATGATTAATGTTTTGCACCATGCAGAAACAGTAACATAGGTTTCTGTTAAAAGACATACTTTCCAATGGGCTCACCTTCTAAGCACATTAGGGCAATTTACTTAAAAGAGGGTATATGTGTGAGTTAAAAGTAGTGCTGAAGAACAACTGGCCTATTAAATAAATGAGTTTTGGTAGAAGCTTTCCGAAATATAACAATTTGGAGGCGGTTCTTTGTCCCTGAGGAACACAATTCCAGGCACCAGCAGTAAGCACAGATGCAGTGAGGAGTTGCACAATGAATAGCTTTGTGACTAAGATATAATGAAGTAAATGTACACCCCTTCTTAATAGGCTACCAGTGGATTGAGTCAGGAAGAGAGGAAATGCACCATTTTTCTAATCCCAGAATATACAGTGGCACAGCATTTGAATGCACTGTAAAAAGACTACGGTATAGGCAGATACGCCATATACTGCAAGTTACCATAGTCCAGATGTAAGATCATGAATGACTGGACAACAAATTTCATTTGCGGAATCGCAAACAGAACAGGACATTATGCCCGAGACTGATTTTGAAACTGTGGAAGAAATAATTCCAAGAAGACAAGGATTACCACAGGACAATAAAAAGAATTGGTAGGAATAACAAATACAAGCCTCTAAGCCTTAAGAAAGGCTTTCAAGCCACTCATGTTGGCTGATTTTGATTTATTACAATTTATTGGGACGCAAAAAATATGCAAGAAAACAATCATACTTATGATCTATGTAAATAGTTACCTTGAAGATTCTCTTTCCACATCCTAAAGAAGCATACTGCTTTTATAGAAAATAAATAAATATGTGTGATGAACTGCACCAGAAGGAAATGTCATATGTTCGATACTTAAATTTAATAATGCTATTAGGTGACATCACAGGCTGTATTCATTATGATATTACAAAAGATACATAATTCTTGGGAAATACACACTAACTATATTAGAATTTAACTAAACTGAGAGGAGGAGTTGGTGCAATCCTCACAAGAGTGGTATACATTTCCCTATGGAAAATTGCTGCATACAAATACCAAATGTTTTAATGAGTAGGTCAGAGGGAATTGAGCCTAAGATTTTGTATACAACAAATTTCCTGCACACTGACAGCAGAAGATAAATGATTTTGCCAAGGGTAGGTAATATAACTATTAAAAAATGTACTGATTTGTCTTTGAAAGGAGATTTCTCTGTCAAAAGTAATTCCTTTGTTTTGGTCAGCAAAAGATAGAAATGGAGACTGTCAAACTCTCTCCACCACCAAAAGTCTCCAAAATCAACCAATTTGGTTTTATCTGCATTTAGTTGCAGGTGTTATAGTTCATTCATAAAGCTCCACCCCAAAAGCAGTCTTTGGAGTTGCTACAAGACTAATGGTTGGTACAGTCTAGATGGACAATCAGTTGGGTGCCATCCTCATAGGTGTACATTT
This sequence comes from Pleurodeles waltl, assembly GCF_031143425.1. NCBI lineage: Eukaryota > Metazoa > Chordata > Amphibia > Caudata > Salamandridae > Pleurodeles > Pleurodeles waltl. Next base: position 983,052,116 of record NC_090449.1, read on the forward strand.
GACCCTTAACTTAGGTATTACATTGCTTAAAGGTGCCACGTAGGTATTAAATAACGTGTTACTCTTGGCAAAACATCACAATATAGTCAGTAAAGGGGATACAGCTTGATGGCAATCTATAAGAAAATAGGACATTAATAGGACATTCAATTTAGGGCCTGATCCTTGATGCAAATATCTTCAAGTCTCTGCACTAGGAGTGTGTAATGTATAGGGCCTTATTACAAGTGTGGCGGTTTACAGACCGCCACACTCACGGTGGCGGTCTGGACCACAGCCAATGCATCGGTCCAGCCTCCACATTACAACCCTTACAGTCGGACGGCCAGGGAACCGATAGCTACTCCAGGATCTTGGATCCCTGTGGTCTGGCGGTGGCGGAGGTCCTAATCGGCCAGGGCAGCACTGCAAGCAGCACTGCCTTGAGGATTACAATCTTGTTCTCTGCCAGCGGTTTCATGGCGGTGCTACTGCAATGCTGGTGGAGAACATGTGCAGGGGGCCACAGGGTGGCCCCCTGCACTGCCCATGCACTTGTCATGGGCGGTGCAGAGGGTCCCCTGTCCAGCACCATCGCAATGTTCACTGTCTGCTTTGCTCGATTACGAGCTAGAGGAAATGCTGTAGCCTGTTTCCCGTGAGGCAAGCGGGTGAAAACTTAGGTTTTCACACACCGACCTAGCAGGAAACCCATAATAGCTCTGACGTAGGCGGCAGCCACCCTGTTGGGAGTTTGGTGGTTGGAGTTTTCCATCCCTCAAACTCATAATGGGCCCATAGTGTCACAAAAGCTGCAGACAGGTCTAATTATGTAAGGGAAGCAGACCCACTTCATTTTAGGGTTAAGCAGATGTTGTTGTTTGTTGCTGTAACCAGCAGAGGTTTATTGATGTGGAATGTACAAAAGACACCCTGCTAAGGATCCTAGATGTTATTGGATTCATTTAACTGTGTGATTTAGCTCCTTGCAATGCTTTCTGCAAGATTTGCAGAAAAGGTAAGAGAGACTTAGAGCAGAAGTTAGATAAGATCATTGAACCTGTATTGGCTTGTTCAGTAACTGGGTGACTATACCCTTCTTACATGAATTTCGGACCATGCCTGATTAAAAAGAGTAATTGCATAGAGCTGTAGTTTTTAGGAATAATGAAATGCAAGAGAAGTTTAATTCCTTTCTTTGGACATTGATCCAAAAGTAATTGAAGGATATAGGGGCTCATTATGAACATGGCGGGAAACCCCGCCGTGTTCATGCTGGCGTCTTTTCATAGACTGCCAGCCCCCTTGAGATCCTGCCGGCCGAATTACAAACATTCCGCTGGGCTGGCGGGCGGAAACAGTGTTTCCGGCCGCTGGTCCAGCAGAATGCAGGGCCAGGATATTGCCGACGGCTCCACATGGAGCTGTCGTCAATGCCTCAGTGCAGCGGGTGCAGCAGCACCGGTTGCGCAGATCACTGCCTGTAAATCAGGCAGTGACCTGAGCGACGGGGCACTTCACGGGGGCCCCTGCACTGCCCATGCCAAGTACATGGGCAGTGCAGGGGCCCCCAGAAGGGCCCCGGAGCACCCCTTCCGCCGGCCTTTCCCAGGGGAACCCGCCAATGAAAGGCTGGGGGAAACAGGGTTCATTATCCAGAGGGCGGTGCTGCTTGCAGCGCTGCCCTGTCGGACAATGATACCCACCATCTTCAGGCTGCCTGTCGGCTGTAGCCTGGCGGTGGCGGAGGGCCGCCACAGGCGGCCCTCCCCGTGTTCATAATATTGCAGTTCAAACTGCCATGCCAGTGGTGGTCTTTTCCGCCGCTGCCGGCATGGCGGTCTGAACCGCCAGGTTCATAATGAGCCCCATAATTTAGATTCTGGATAAGATTACATTGTTTTCTTATGAAGAAGGAGGGGGAATTAGATGTCATGAGCTATTCATTAGAGGAGGCTGATGTGATGCACTACTCATCCTGTTTATTTTTCAGAGAGGCTATAATAACTTGGATTTTTTGTTGTTGAAAGAAATCAGATAGGGCGATCACAAAAATAATGAGTAAGAACAACTGAATAATTGTTTGTCTCAGAAGTGGCACAGAAGTTCATATTGGCAAAAACTTCCCTTAAGGGGATGGCACACTCTGTCATGCGATGAGAATAATAAGTTTAATGAGCTTGCCTGATATTGTTTTTTTTCAAGAGCAAATCTCACACTAATAATTAATTTTTGCCCGTGGTAATAAGATTCTATGTTTCAATTTCTTACAGTGTCCATTGTCACTAGTTAATTCAACAGTGAGTAGGGCTTAAACTGAATGTGCTTATGCCTCTTTCAGTTTTTCTATGAAATAACAGTGACTACTTCAGTGATAATCCAGTTATTAAATGAGTCCTCGGGGAGCTTTTGAAAAAAAAGTTGAAACAGAAGCCAGCAGTGCTTGCATATTCTTACTTTTGAGTTTGGTCCAAGATCTACTTTGGATAGTTACATTGCTATCAGTGCACCTAATTAAAAGAGGAACTACATAGGTAACACATATTTCTTTATGATCATTACAAGAAAGGCATAGCGTGGAATAAAACGGACTCTAGATCAGATCAATATAAGTCAATAAAGGCTTTGATTTCTCGCATGTGGATGGCACTAACAAGCTGTGTCAGTCAACTGGAAGGACGGGATTCAACATGACCCTGTCCCTCCTTTGGAGAAGAGTCACAAACCCAGGCATTGAAATTACCAATGAAAGAAGTAGAAGAGGTATGAGACTTTTCAGCAGGTGGCCAGTGATAGACTTCAGAGGACCTGGAGGCCTATAAAATGGGATAATTCTGATAGTGAAAGAGGGTGAAACTAATATTTAGAGTGAGAATCTCTGTAGTAGGTTTTGGGTTCATACTGAGCCCAAAAATGATGATTTGCTCCATGGGAATCTGCAGAAATATTTTCAGGAGAGGTCATAATTTTAATGGGGCGCAGCCGTACTAGTGCAGGCATTGTAACACTACTGCAGCCGTAGTGTTACACTGCACTGTGACCCTGCACACCAGGCTGTACCTAAATTCAGGGGGGTGGGGCGTGACGCCTCCTTACCTTCCCTAGGGATGTCCATGTATTGCTCTATACCAATTAGTGCAACTTCACCTCACTGATGATTAAGGTGTCTTACATGGCTGACCTTGTAGCCCACTGGATCGGCCGCTCAGTGGCGGGGCCACGAGTGATCTTCATCCAGGATTCCATTAGGAACACCAAGTCAAATCCTATACAGTGATGAAATCATTAATTTCTGTATCATGCTTTATTGGTGACCAAGAATTAATAAGTTAGACAATAAATCCTGGCTCTATATCCTGGACAGAGCAGCCAGGGCTTGATACTGGGACAATAGTACTTTCCTCCAAATATCTAGATATTTAATTACATTTGTTTCAGTTCCATGGATATTAGATATGTTGCCTTCATACATCCTATGTGTATATATTTTAATTGTAAACTCCGTTTTCAAAATTGGAGAAAGAAAATCATTTGATTACAGTCCCTCTCTAGCATGAACAAATGAACATTCCAAAAATACATGTTATGGATAGTCCTTTTCGTAATTGAATTCCTGGATGGAGAGATTTGTGTATTACACATTTTAGGATTAAGCTGACTAATGACAGAATAGTTAATTTGCAAGTGCTGCAAAGCATCAGGATTGCAAGCACTATATTTACCAATATATGCTGCCTCAAAACCTGGCCCATGAGGAGAAAGTCTGAAGACTTGTAATGGGATGAATACAATTATGTGTTCTAAACCAAAGTCAGTTAATATGCATGGGTACCTTCAAAGTCACCAAAAAGCTTTTTTTCTGGAAACATTGGTACAACTCCTACTAATAAATATGCAAATATGCACTGTAGCCCTGGTGATCGAAATGCAATGTTTTCAATTGCACTTAAAACAATAACAGCAAATCCGTCCACCTCCATTTAAAGACTGGGGTAGTGTAGTTCCATCTCAAATGAATTCCACTGAATACCAGGAGTAAACCCACAAATGGTTAAAGAGAACATCTCCCTCAATGAACTGATGCGAAACTATGGACTTTTTGCATTAAGGACAGCGCTCCAGGTTGCACACATCTGATTTATGCATGACTACCAGTGGAAGGTTGATCTTGCAACAGAAGTTAATCGTATCAATGTAAGCCTAACTCGACTTGAAACTTTCTTTATCTTTTTGTAGGCATCAAGCAACCCCCATTAGCTACCTGCCTGCTGCACCTCTGACGCCAAAGGTCACTTACCTGTACATGATGTGCTGCCCATGAATCTGTCAGCACTCTCTACTGCACAGGTGGTAGCTTATTTTCAAATGTTCCTCGAATTTTATATATATATTTGTTTGTCTAATGTCATTACATACCTCAGGTGTCATCAAACTTTCATACATCGCTGACATTCTTTAAGGTCATGGAAAAAAATGTATATGTTTCCAAACAATGTATTCATTAAACGTCCTCATGATGAACATGCATTTACATCTTTCTCCTTGGGGCATCCAGACATGTCAACTTATAAACATTTGACCAATCTCCGTTTACATATGCTTTATCTCTAACATCATTTCTTAGGTCACTCTGCATTGTTTTCTATTATAGTCAATTAAGTTGAATCTGTCTTTCAAACCTTTGTGACATATTGTATCAAGTTTAAAATCCCAAATGACTGTAGCTGCAACAAACATTTTTGATAAGTTGTAGTAAAAGTGTTTGTACTTATTTACCTCGGGCACTAAAAACTGTAGTTGATGCAGGTTGTTTCGTTCGATAAATCATCTAAACAAAAATGATTTCATGGAGCCAGTTCTACTATTGCTATTACTCCCATACTTGATACTAGATTGCATGCAACAGGTTAATTAGTCCTTGCAAACTGCTGACAGCATACTCCTTTATACGCTATAGATTTGTGAAGGAGGAAAATGAAAACTCATTCCGTGGGTCTCTGGCAGCTTTCATTATTCTGGTATACTGTATGGATTGTTTGGAGGTAAAATCAAATTCAACCTTAATCGTTTTGAATGCAGTAAACCTACCTTCCTTTTTCGAGACCCCCAAACGTTTGCATCGATGTGCCTTCCTGCTTGCTAAATGTACACCACTAGCACCCCATACAGAACTAAGCCGCAAGTTAAGGTGGCAACTGTGGTCATTGTTACAATTGGATAAATGATATGCTTTATAATACCCCTCCCAATCGTTTTAATGACTGCACTATTGGTTATCAATATGTGTTGTACCTGTATCCTTGCTGTTCATGATAAGCAATATCTTAACTACACTTATCATGAATCACTAATTTATTTATGTACACCAATGCTTTTCCCATTACATCTATTTTTTTTATTTTTTTATTGTTTTATTGTAAGCACTGCAAGATGGTACAAAACCGAAGAGGGACCGAGGTCCCAACATTTATAAACAATAATACATAATACATCAAAGTATATAGGCAACAAATGGACCAATGGGACATTGTCAGTTGTTCTTCGAAACCGTTGCCATAGTGATCACAGTAATCACAATGATAATAACAATCAGAAAAAGCAGTAAAGAGAACGGAGAGTAGAGGGGAAGGGGAAATAAAGGTCGGGGATGGGGGATAAGCAGAACTTCGTGCTATAGGACATCCTTGTACGGGGGGCAAAAAAGGGATAGGGGGTAGACCATTGTATAGGGTGGTGGGAGCTGGGTTACAGTGTTGTCTAGCCCCTCGAGAGGGGGGAGTTCACTCCTCGCTGTGCCGGTAACCGGCTTGTAAGCAAGTCGCAGCGCCTATATACAGTGTGATGTCAAATTGCGGTCGGATATCTTGAAAATGGGAGGCGGCCTATCGGAGTGGTAATATACGCCTGGGTAGTGAATTGCCGGGATAGCGAATCAATCTGGATATGAAGGTCTGAGTTCTTTGGCTTCTCTCGGCACAGTTCATGTTTGTTACTTAGGGGCATATTTATACTCTGTTTGCGCCGGAATTGCGTCGTTTTTTTTGACGCAATTCCGACGCAAAACTAACTCCATATTTATACTTTGGCGTTAGATGCGTCTAGCGCCAAAGTCCATGGAGTTTGCGTCATTTTTTAGCGTGGACACCTACTTTGCGTTAATGATATGCAAGGTAGGCGTTTCCGTCTAAAAAATTGACTCCGAGGCATGTGCGCCGTATTTACACTCCCGGGCAAAATTCACGCCCGGGAGTGGGCGGGTCCAAAAAAATGACGTACGGCCGCTTTTGCGCCGTTATTTAGCGCCTGGAAAAGGCAGGCGTTAAGGGACCTGTGGGCTCGGAAGGAGCCCAGAGGTGCCCTCCCATGCCCCCAGGGACACCCCCTGTCACCCTTGCCCACCCCAGGAGGACACCCAAGGCTGGAGGGACCCATCCCAGGGACATTAAGGTAAGTTCCGGTAAGTATTTTTTTTTTTTTCTTTTGTGGCATAGGGGGCCTGATTTGTGCCCCCCTACATGCCACTATGCCCAATGACCATGCCCAGGGGACAGAAGTCCCCTGGGCATGGCCATTGGGCAAGGGGGCATGACTCCTGTCTTTGCTAAGACAGGAGTCATTTCTATGGGGGTTGGGAGTCGGAAAAAATGGCGCAAATCGGGTTGAGGCGAAAAATTTGCCTCAGCCTGACTTGCCCCATTTTTTGTCGCCCAAGCTCCATATCCCCCTATGCCGGCGCTGCCTGGTGTACGTCGTTTTTTTCCATGCACACCAGGCAGCGCCGGCGGCTAACGCCGGCTAACGTCATTGATTAAATACGGCGCCCGCATGGCGCTTCAGAATGGCGTTAGCCGGCGCTAATTTTTTTGACGCAAAACTGCGTTAGCGCAGTTTTGCGTCAAAAAGTATAAATATGGCCCTCAGTGTTCTTATGCCGACTCAGATGTATGGGTCTACGACCGAGGGTTACTGATAAAAGTATAAGAGGCCTGGATCGTGCCCCTGACGGAACTGAGGAAGAGAGAGAGGAAGAAAGAAGACAGAGAGAGGGAAGAGGAGAGAGAGGAGAAAAGAGAAGCTAATGAGAGAAGAGGGAGAAGGGTAATCTACCAAAGGAAAAAAGAGGAGTGGAGGGTGGGGGATGGGAAAGGGAAGGGGAAGAATGAAAGTGGAGGGGAGGAGGGAATGGTAGGTGATTTCAGGCAGCCTAGGGTGGTCCCCCAGTGAGGAAGGGGGCCCATACTTGATTGAATAATTGGGCTTGGTCTTGTAGGGTATAGATGATTCTTTCATGCGTGGTGATGCAGGTCATAGCTATGATCCATTCCTCCGGGGTTGGAGAGACGGCCAATCGCCAGTGGCGTAGGATTCAGATTTTTGCAGTGGCCAGCGCTGTGTGTAGCAACCTCTTGTGCGGTCTGGTTAAGTCTGGGAAAGAGGTCGTGTCGTGCAAAAGTATGAGGGAGGAGGGGAGTGGTGCCGGGAGTATCATAGATTCAGCCAGGGTAGAGCCCACCGCATCCCACAGCGATCGGACCGTTGGGCAGTCTGTTAGGATATGTTTGAGATCGCAGTATGAGTCTGGGCATTGTCAGCACTTCGCTTGTGGGCAAAGTCCTGTCCTGTTCAGTTTTGTTGAGGACCAGTACCCGTCGTTTAGGACCTTAAAGAGGCAGTACTTTAAACGTGCCTCTCGGGTACCTCTGTCCAGAGCCTCTAGAATGTCTTCCCAGTCCTCCGGGTCTAGTGTCTGTTGTAGTCGGGTTTGCCATTTTAAACGCAGCGTATCCGCGAAGGGTTGGAAATAGAGCTATCGGATGATTAGGTCATAGAGCTCCGTCATGACTCCCCTATGTTGCCCCCACTGTTGTAAGTAGGCCACTATGGGTGAAGACCGGGATCCCCATTGGATAACCTCGGTTCCCTGACAGATGCAGTGTTTGAGTTGCAAATATTGCCACTCTTGGCTCGGTTGGAGATTGAATTCCTCCCGTAGCCTGGCGAAGGATTTAAGCGTGTCGTTTTCCAGGATCTGGGAAATGGTATGGATGCCAGCCCTCCTCCACTGCGGCCAGTCCAGCACTTCACCGCCTATCCGGAGTCCGCTGTTACGCCACAGAGGTGCTTGGGCGTGAAGAAGAGGGTGTACCCCCAACAGGCAGTGGGCCCTATTCCAGGCCGCTCATGCTGCCTTCAAGATGGGGTTCACCAAACCGGTAGATGGAAGGTCTTCGCGGTGAGGCCCTCCGAGTCCCTCCTTCGCGGACAGCAATAGCGTCTCCACGGCTATCCACTGTGGCGGGTCCTGCACTCCGGACAGAGGGGGTCATTCTGACCCTGGCGGTCAGTGTTAAAGCGGCGGCCAACCCGCCAACAGGCTGGCGGTCCAAAAAATGGCACAAACAAACAGCGCGGCTGTCACCGCCAACAGCCAGGCGGCAGACAATGTACCGCCCACCCTATCACAACTCACCAATCCGCCACCTTTTCTGGGGCGGGAGCCCCGCCGATAAAAACACGGCGGAAACAGACATTTCCAATGGAAAACGCTCACCTCGACACACTCCACGCGGAATCGGGACAGCATGGAACCGGAACTCCACATCCTCCCAGCCATTGCCTTCCTGCTCTTCTTCCAGGATCACGAACGTCGCCGCAGACGAAAACGGTGAGTACTGCACCTACGACACAGGGGAGGGGGGAGGAGGAAAGGTTACGGGCACACACATACGCCACACACCCACCCCCACCCTCACCCCCACTGAAATACCTACACACCAATGCAGATTGAAAAGTCAGAGTGACACCCCCAAACCCCCAAAACAAAAATGCAAAGACAAAAGGCAATGATTGTAAAAATAGAACTATATTATATCAATAATTAAGTATAGCGAACTTACCAATATATAAAGAATTAACACACATCTAGAACTATATATATACAAGTAGCAAAAGTCCGGCAACGTTTTGCAAAGTCCAAATGTCCGTAGGCCAATGTGCAGCAACACATGGGCAAAGCCCACACACGAGATCGAGTCCATTGGAGAGAACACTGCTGGGGCATCACAAAAATAAAATACTGGCACCTCATGGGGAAGGGAAGGGGGGGCACCTCAGCCACATGAGTCCACGACGCCAGATCCACGAAGGGCCTCCATGCCCACTGTGCCATCCTGGGGAGTGCAAAGCCACAGTCTCTCAAGTCTCTACAGTGGGTGGATTGCCCACTGTGCCATCCTGGGGGTGCAAAGCCACAGTCCATCAGATGGATTACAGAGTCCACTGGTCATGGAGGAGGCATGGTGGGCAGAGTGCCTCGTGAAGCCCTGCCCGACACAGAACCGGGCCTGCCAATGGGCCAGCAGTGCTTGACAGGAGGGCTCAGCGTAGCGGTGCTTGACAGGAGGGCCCAGCGGAGCGGTGCTTGAGATGAGGGCCCAGCGGAGCGGTGCTTGACAGGAGGGCCCAGCGGAGCGGTGCTTGACAGGAGGGCCCAGCGGAGCGGTGCTTGAGATGAGGGCCCAGTGGAGCGGTGCTTGAGATGAGGGCCCAGCGGAGCGGTGCTTGACAGGAGGGCCCAGCGGAGCGGTGCTTGACAGGAGGGCCCAGCAGAGCGGTGCTTGACAGGAGGGCCCAGCGGAGCAGTGCTTGACAGGAGGGCCCTGTTCAGTGGTGCTTCTCACGGCGGGGCCCTGTTCAGCGGTGCTTTTCACGGCGGGGCCCTGTTCAGCGGTGCTTCTCACGGCGGGGCCCTGTTCAGCGGTGCTCCTCACGGCGGGGCCCTGTTCAGCGGTGCTTCTCACGGCGGGGCCCTGTTCAGCATTGCTTCTCACGGCGGGGGCCTGTTCAGCGGTGCCTGTCTTGGTGGGGCCCTGTTCAGCGGTGCCTGTCTTGTGTTTCGAGTGAACCACACCTGGCCAATACTTCCTGCTCAGTCAGCATCGGACCTTTCCGTTGCGGGGCCCTCCTGTGATGGAGTCCTGGGGCCCTGGGTCTCCTCCGATACCCCCGGAATGGGGCTGGTGGGGCCCTCATGGCCAGGTCGGCTGCTCCCTGTCTTTTGCGCTTTGCTGCCCTTGCCCTCCTTGGCAGACTCTCCGTGGCCCTTGGCTCCCTTACCCGATGTAGCAGGTGACGGTGCAAGGCTACCCTCCTTGGGGGCAGGCGTATCAGGCCTGTCGCGCCTGCCCTTCAGTTTTTTGCTCCTCTTCCCAGGGGGGGGGCTGGCTGTGCCTTTGCTGCTGGCCGATGTCCCTGCACAAGGAAAGGGCGGACTCCAAAAACCAGCCACGACGTTCTTGGGAGTTGCTGAGCTGGTGGTGGCTGAGGTGTTTTTGGAACTCTTACGAGATGGAGGGGGTGGGTCAGGTGAGGAAAAGAGGTCCAGTTTATAGAGGATTAGTTTTTTAGGAGCCATGGGAAGGGTAGCTGGAGTGGGTATGGGAGTGGAGGAAGAGGATGTGGTTGTAGGAGAGTCAAGTCTGGTGTCTTTGGGTGCAGGTGCTTGGGCTGGAGGCTGACGTGAGGTGGATGGCTGTTGGTTGGGTGCCTGCCTGCATTTGTGTGGTTTGGAAGCGGGGGTGACAGACACACTGGGAGAGGACACAGGGGACGTGTACATGGCATTGGGGGTGGTGACTGCACATGTGCGGACTGGTGTGGAGGGTGTGCTGGTGATGGGTGTACTGGCTGATGGTGGTGTGCATGCAGGTGTGAGTGTAGACGTCACAGGGAGGGAGGAGGGAGATGAGGAGGTGGGGGACACAGAGGAGGTAGTGGCTGTTGGCATGTCTGCATCTGTATGTTGCTTGCGTGAATGCTTGTGTGTTCTGTGGCGCTTATGTCTGGATGAGGTGTGTGCAGGCTGGTCTGTAGGTGTGGATGGGGTAGGCAGAGGAACAGGGGAGTGGGACTGGGTGGAGGGAGTTAGAAGAGGGAGGCTGGAGACAGGGACAATCGCTGCCATCAGTGCTGAGGCCAGAGCGTTGAACGATCGCTGATGGGCAGCCTGACCCGAATGAAGGCCCTCCAGGTATGCATTGCTTTGATGCACCTCCCTCTCCACACCCTGGATGGCATTCAAAAGGGTAGACTGCCCAACAATTATGGTCCTCAGGAGGTCAATGACCTCCTCACTGAGGGCAGCAGGGGTGACTGGGGCAGGGCCTGAGGTGCCTGGGGCGAAGGAGTTGGCCGCCTTCCTGGCCGTGCGGGCACGGGCCGAAGGCCGAGGGGCTGCTGGGAGGGCGGAGCTGGTGCGCTGGGTGGCGGCTGTACCTGTAGTATCGGTCGGCACGGATGTTGCCGCCACCGCAAGGGAGCTCCCATCCGAGGACGTGTCGGTGTCACTGACGTCTGCACGGGTCCCCGTGGTGGAGCCCCCCTCGCCCTCCGTCACACTGGTCACGTAGGAGTCCGTTGCATGGCCCTCTGGGGCCATGTGAGATGCAGCTCCCTCTTGCGCCAATGCCACTTCTCCTCCGCCTGATGATGCTAATGCACACATTCACCGAAAAACAAAGAAAATGGGGGGGGGATGGAGAAATAAAGACAAGTTGAGTGCACGCATTGGGGACACCGTTGGCGGAGAGGACAGACACAGAATCCCCCTGCAGTACGCTGCGCTCTTGGGGTACACTACTCATTCCCTGGGACATGCCCTACAAGCCTATGGATGACAAATGCCCACACAGAATACACAGGTCCATGAATAGCGTTACTAGGCACCCTACAGAGGTGGGGGGCGGGGGCACAGGACCATACCTCACGGAGGGGCCTAGCCTACAGAAATCGCCCTGGCCTAGGGATACCCACAGCCCTCCTCCCCCACCCAGGCACCTCCACTGCGCGCAAATTTAGCTGAATGTGCTGGTACTCACCCCCTTGTGTCTGCTGTGATGTCCTCAAGCGCCCATCTAAATCGGGGTAGGCCACCGCCAGGATCCGGGACATCAGGGGGGTCAAGGTACGACTGGTACCCCTCCTAGGTTGGGAGGCCATCCCCAGCAGAGCCTCGGCGGTCTTCCTGCTCCCGCGGCGGATGTCCTCCCACCTCTTGCGGCAGTGGGTGCCCCGTCTGTTGTGGACCCCCAGGGCCCGTACGTCCTTGGCGATGGCACGCCAAATATCGATCTTTTGATGGGCGCTGACCTATGTGACATGTACAGGGGGGGAAAAGAAACATCATCACTTTTCTGCATGCTCGATGTGAGTGGCCCCCCCTCCCCAAACTTGCCAGGTGGCACATGCTCTCATCTGTCGTGCCATGCATTCGTAATTCGCTCCCCTCCCCTCCATCGTACATCCACCCCACTCATCACAGGCATTGCCCACTATGCATTGGCCCCGTGTACTCACCTGTTGGTCTGGAGGACCGTAGAGTAGCGCATACTGGGGGAGGACCCCGTCCACAAGCTTCTCCAACTCTTCGGAACTGAAGGCGGGGGCCCTTTCCCCAGTCGCAGCAGCCATTGTCACTTCCAGACCGAGGTCACAGCAGCACTTGCAGTATAGGTCCTCTCCTGTGGATGGTCAGGTCTCGTGTGATTAAGCAGAGAGAAAATGGTGGTCACGCCCGCGGCGGGGCGTACCGCGGCGGTGCGTACCGCGACCGCCGGCGCACATCGTCATTGGCTCCTGAAACCCATAGGGTTCAATGTTAACCAATGCTGCTTTGCGCCGCGGTCTTCGACCGCCTACCGCCACGGCGTGCCACGCCAGCGCAATGACCTTACTTCACATTGTCACACTTCACAGGTCAGGCAGCCGCCATTTCAAGGGCCCACATGGCTTAATTCCTTCTGCGTCACACATGGCTAGGCCTTGCATTGACACTCATACAAGCTATTCAATCCAGAGAGATTCGTGTACTGTGCAGGCTGTGGGAACTTACCTGTGGGTTGATTGACTCTGTGCTCCATGTTGTCCTTCCTAGGCACCGTCCGCTGGGACTTGCGAGGAGACGGAGGAATGTTCCCGTGTACAGACCGCTAGTGGACCTGTCGACAATGGAAGAACGACATGTCATACTCACCTACAGACTCAACAGTGCCACTATACAGGAACTGTATGCCCAGCTGGAGCCAGACCTGATGTCACCCATCCGCCAACCCACAGGGATTCTGCCTCTAGTGCAGGTGCTGTCAGTACTCCATTTTTTGGCTAGTGGATCATTTCAAACTACAGTGGCCATTTCATCTGGGATGTCTCAGCCTATGTTTTCAAGGGTGTTGTCCAGAGTGTTGTCTGCCCTGATGAAATACATGCGGAGCTACATCCTTTTCCCTGAAGTGGGTGACTTGCCTACAGTGAAGGGTGATTTCTATGCCCTTGGACACATTCCCAATATCATTGGTGCCATTGATGGTACCCATGTGGCTTTGGTCCCCCCAAAAGACAATGAACAGGTGTACAGGAACCGAAAAAATTATCATTCGATGAATGTCCAGGTGGTCTGTTTGGCTGACCAGTACATCTCCCATGTAAATGCCAAGTTCCCAGGGTCAGTGCATGACGCGTACGTCATGCGAAATAGCAGCATCCCTTATGTGAAGGAACAGCTACAGAGACAGCGTGTGTGGCTAATTGGTGACTCTGGTTACCCCAACCTGCCTTGGCTATTGACCCCAGTGAAGAATCCCAGGACAATGGCAGAGGAACGGTACAATGAGGCCCATGGGCGTGCTAGGAGGGTGATCGAGCAGACCTTCGGCCTCCTGAATGCCAGGTTTAGGTGCCTGCATATGACAGGTGGATCCCTAATGTACTCACCAAAGAAGGTGTGTCATATCATCGTGGCCTGCTGCATGCTTCACAACCTGGCTTTGCGACGCCAGGTGCCTTTCCTGCAGGAGGATGGTCCAGATGGTGGTGTTGTGGCCGCTGTGGAGCCTGCGGAGAGTGAAGAGGAGGAAGACGAAGAGGACGACACAGACAACAGGGACAGAGTGATACTGCAGTATTTCCAGTAACACACAGGTAAGAATCTACTCCTGCATTTTATTATATCTGTAACAGTACTGGCTCTCTACTGTCTGACCTTTCACCCCAATGTATGGTAACTGTTGTGAATTTGCCTTCCTATTTCAGTGATGTGGTCCCCACGGAGTGCCCTCTGGTTTATTTCCCCATGGACTACCGCTGTGTGACACTGGTATGTTGTCATCACAATGTATTTGGACATTTTTGGTTGGTTATATCGAATACATTCGGTTTAGAAAAATAAATAGCAGACTCCTGATGGTTTTTGTGCAATAATTGTGTTTATTGAAGTGCAAAAATTGGTGTATAGTTCAAAAAGGGTGATAGGTGATGGTGGAGGCATGTCCATGGCAGAGTCCAGACTCACGTTCGCACAGGTGCATTGTCCATATGCCTGTGGAAGGTGGAGCAGGGGCAGTTCAAGGTTGGACAGGGTGAACAAGTGGGACAGTGGGATGACATCCGGGGGGATCCGTGCATGGCGGGGGTCTTGACATCCTACTCTGTCTTCTTCCTCGATCTCAGGCCTTTCTTGCGGGGTGGTTCATGTTCTGCAGGGGGTGAGGTCCGGGTGGGCCGTTGCTGTTGTGTCGGGGCCTCCTGACCACTAGCGCCGGCGGAGGTGGTGGGCTGTTCTTCCTCCATGCTAGTGGCAGGGGCCCTTTGGGGGGCCACATGGTCCCGCAATGTGGTGACAATCTGGTTGAGTGCCACCACGATTGTACCCATTGAGGAAACTGATGCTGCGCAGTTCTTCCCGGAACCCCATGTACTGGCCCTCCTGCATGGCCTGGATCTCCTGGAACCTGGCCAGGACCGTCGCCATCGTCTCTTGGGAGTGGTGGTACGCTCCCATGATGGTGGTGAGGGCCTCTTGGACAGTGGGTTCCCTAGGCCTGTCCTCCCTCTGTCGCACAGCAGCCCTCCCAGTTCCCCTTTGTTCCTGGGCCTCTGTCCCCTGGACGGTGTGCCCACTACCACTGCCCCCAGGTCCCTGTTGTTGTTTGGGTGGTGGGTTGCCCTGGGTGCCCTGTAGTGGTAGACACACCGCTGCTTGACCTGTCCTGGAGACAGAGGCATGGGCCCGCTGGGTGGGTGCTGTGCTGGGGTTTCCAGAGGGGGGTAGGTCTGCTGTGGCCTGTGGCTGCCTGAGGGGAACCGACTGTCTAGAGGTCCCCGATGGTCCGGGCTGGTCATCAGGTTCTAGGTCGACAGAGCTGCTGTCATCACTGGGGGCCTGTTCTGTGGGTGGGATGGACATTTCTGGACCCTCCGGGCCGGTGTCTTGGCGTTCGGGCCCTGCAGAGGTAAAAGAGTATGGTTATTGCTTCTGTGTGTGCCATGGCGTGCAAATTGTGGGTGCCCTTGTCCCCCAGTGCTGGCATTCCCTTGTGGGAGGAGTTGTGAGGGTGGTTTGGAGGGGGTGGATGGGTATGTGCAGTGGTCATGCTTAGGTGATGGGTGTCCATGGTTTGTGTTGGCATTCAGGGGTTGGTGTTGGTTTGGGTGGGTTGTGCTGGTGAGACATTAGCAGGGAGGATATGTGCTGGGGGGTTGGGGGTGAGGGTGGGGGTGGGGGTTGGTATGCTGGTGGTTGGGGGGGGAAGTAGTTGAGATTAGACTTACCAGAGTCCATTCCTCCGCCTACTCCAGCGAGGCCCTCAGGATGCAGGATGTTCAAGACCTCTTGCTCCCATGCTGTGAATTCGGGTGGAGTGGGTGGGGGTCCGCCGCCAGTCTTCTGCACAGCGATGTTGTGTCTTGACACCATCGCCCGCACCTTCCCCCGTAGGTCGTTCCAGCGCTTTCGGATGTCTTCCCGATTTCTGGGATGCTGTCCCACAGCGTTGACCCTGTCGACGATCCTTTGCCATAGCTCCGCCTTCCTGGCTATTGTGGTGTGCTGCACCTGTGTGCCGAAGAGCTGGGGCTCTACCCTAATTATTTCCTCCACCATGACCCTGAGTTCTTGGTCCGAGAACCTAGGGTGTCTTTGGGGTGCCATGGGGTGGTGTGGATGAGGTGTGGGGTGGTGTTTGTGGTGATGAGTGTAGTGGTGTGTGGTGTTTTGTGCGTAGATGTAGTGTGGAGGATGATGTTGGGTTCCTGTGTGTGTTGTGGTTTGCGTTCCCTGTGCTCTCTCTCTGTGTATTGCGCCTTGTCTCTGAATTTCAATTTGTGTGGGTTTGTGGGTGATGTGGGTGTGTGTTTTATATCGTATTGATTGTGTGGGAGTGGTGTTTGTATGTGTATCAGGTGTGTGTATTTTGAATTATCCAATGTGGCTGTGTTTTGTAAAGGTGTGTGTATTTTGACCGCGGCGGTGTGTACCGCCAATGGGATACCGCGGTTGAAAGACCGCCGCGTGGATTGGTGGGTCGTAATGGCATGGGCGTGTTTCTGTTGGCGTGACGGTGGAGGTTTGGTCATCTCCAGTTTATCGCTGACCGCTGATGTGGCGGCCTTCAGTGGAGGTCGGGTTTTTGGCGGTTTGGCAGTTGTGGGTCAGAATGACCCTGGCGGGTTACCGCGGCCGCGGCAGTGTTATGGCGGTCTTGTGACCGGCGGTAACTGCCTTTTACCGCCAGGGTCAGAATGACCCCCAGAGTGTGTGACAGATGGGACAGGTGTAGTGCAAGTGAATAATGCTCTACCGACGGTAGCCCCATGCCCCTGTGGGAGCGGCGGGCTAGGAGTTTAGCGGACGATAAGCGTGGTCGCATTGAACCCCATACGAATGATTTAATGAGTGTATCTACATTTCACAATGTATGGAGAGGCACCTGTAGGGGGAGGAGTCCTAGAATATAGGTGAAACGGGGCACCTTGACCATCCTTACCGCTTGTACTCGACCCCACATGTACAGGCCCAGTTGGCTCCATTTTGTAAAATCAAGCTTCATCCGCGCAATGAGGGGGTCAATATTGTCCGCCACCATGTGCACTAGGTCCGGATTGACTAGCACTCCCAAGTATTTAAGGAGTTTCGGTGTCCAGTAAGATGGGAAGCCTAGTAGAGCTGCTCTTGTAGTCATCCGCGAGAGGGGGAGTGCCTCGCTCTTATCCCAGTTGATGCTGTAGCCGGAGAGGATTGCAAATCCATCGATAATCTCCAGCAGGGCTGGTATGGATCTTTCTAGATCCATGACAGTTAGCAGGACGTCATCGGCATATAGATAGATTTTAGAAATGCCAACCGGTAGTGTGAGACCCGTGATGGAGGGGGAGGAGCAGATAGCCGCAGCGAGGGGCTCCATTGCTAACAGGAACAGAAGTGGTGAGAGGGGGCAGCCCTGTCGTGTGCCTCTTCAGATAGGAAAGGGGTCTGAGAGGAAGCCTCCTCAATTGACTCTTGCCGCGGGTTGGTCGGAGGGTAGCCGCACCATTGAGATAAAACTGTCTCCCAGACCAAATCTCTCCAGCGTTGTAAACAGATAAGACCACTCTATGCGATCGAATGCCTTTTCCGCATCCAAAGACAGGGCCAGCGCCTCCTCTTGTAGCTCCCTAGAGGCCAAAAGGGTATGGCATAGGGTGCGCAGGTGGTTCCTTGAGGTGTGACCTGGTACAAACCCCAATTGTGTGTGGTGGATCAGAGACGGTATGACTTTGCGTAGTCTATTGGCCAGGATACTCACTAGGATTTTGATGTCACAATTTAAGAGAGATATGGGTCGATAGCTGCCACACACAGCAGGGGGTCTCTCCCGGGTTTTGGTATGACGGCTATCATGGCGTTGTTGGATATGGCCCCCAGGGTCTGTGTTGAGCAAGCTTCATTCAGGGCCGCGTGTAGTATGTCAATTGAATCCCTCCCCATCCATTTATAGAACTCCGCTGGGAATCCATCCTCCCCCGGTGATTTGTGGTAAGGGAGGTCGGAGATGACTCTTTCTATTTCCTGCCTGCTTATTTCCCCTTGTAGGAGGTTGCGCCCCTCCTCTGACAGGGAGGGTAGGTCAATACCCACCAGAAAAGCTGTACACTGCGCTGGGCTGGATGTATTCTGCGATGTATAAAGGTGTCTGTAGAAGGACGCAAATTCGTTAGCGATGGCTTGTGGGTGTGTTAGTATTTCTCCAGAGGAGGCGCTGATGGCTGGGATGGCAATCAATCAATCAATCAATCAATCAATCAATCACAGATATTTATAGAGCGCGCTACTTACCCGTTAGGGTTCCAAGGCGCTGAGGGGGGGAGACTACTACTGCTCGAAGAGCCAGGTCTTGAGGAGTCTTCTGAAGGCGAGTAGGTCTTGAGTCTGTCGGAGGTAGGTAGGGAGCGTGTTCCAGGTCTTGGCGGCGAGGTAGGTGAAGGATCTGCCGCCGGAGGAGGTTCGTTGGATGCGGGAGACGATGGCGAGGGCGAGGCTCGCGGATCGCAGTTGGCAGGTCGGGGTGTAGAAGTTGAGTCTGTCGTTGAGGTAGAAGGGGCCGGCGTTGTGGAGTGCTTTGTGTGCGTGGGTAAGGAGCTTGAAGGTGACCCTTTTGGTGACGGGGAGCCAGTGGAGTCCTTTGAGGTGAGGGGTGATGTGGTTGTGGCGAGGTGCGTTGGTGATGAAGCGGGCTGAGGCGTTTTGGATGCGTTGGAGTCGCTGTAGGTGTTTTGCTGGGATTCCTGCATAGAGTGCGTTGCCGTAGTCCAGTCTGCTGCTGACGAGGGAATGGGTCACTGTCTTCCTGGTGTCGGTCGGGATCCACTTGTAGATCCTGCGGAGGGTGCGGAGGGTGTTGTAGCAGGAGGAGGTGACGGCGCTGACTTGTCTGTCCATGGAGAGTGTGGAGTCGAGGATGAATCACAAGTTGCGGGCGTGGTCGGTGGGCGTCGGGGCAGCTCCGAGGGTGGTGGGCCACCACGAGTCGTCCCAGGCGGAGGGAGATGTCCTGAGGATGAGGATTTCTGTCTTGTCGGTGTTGAGTTTCAGGCGGCTATTTCTCATCCAGTCGGCGACTGCTTTCATTCCCTCGTGGAGGTTGGCTTTGGCGGTGGCAGGGTCGTTGGTGAGGGAGAGGATGAGTTGGGTGTCGTCGGCGTAGGTGATGATGTTGAGGTCGAATCGGCGGGCCACTTGTGCGAGGGGAGCCATGGAAATGTTGAACAGCGTTGGGCTCAGGGAGGAGCCCTGGGGGACGCCGCAGATGATGTTGTTGGCTTATGAGCGGAAGGGTGGGAGACGGACGGTCTGTGTTCTGCCGGAGAGGAAGGATGAGGTCCAAGCTAGGGCTTTTTCCTGGATGCCGGCTTCTTGGAGGAGTGACAGTAGGGTGCGGTGGCAGACTGTGTCGAAGGCCGCGGAGAGGTCTAGGAGAATGAGGGCGGAGGTCTCGCCGCGGTCGAGTTGGCGTCTGATATCATCTGTCACGGCGATGAGGGCGGTCTCGGTGCTGTGGTTGTGTCTAAATCCAGTTTGTGAGGGGTCGAGGACGTTGTTATCTTCGATGTGGCGTGTCAGTTGAAGGTTTACGATCTTTTCTGCGACTTTAGCTGGGTAGGGGAGGAGGGAGATGGGGCGGAAGTTCTTGAGGTCCTTGGGGTCGGCTTTTGGTTTCTTGAGGAGGGCGTTGATGTCTGCGTGCTTCCAGCTATCTGGAAAGGTGCCTGTTTCGAAGGAGTCGCAAAGTTCCTGGGAGGGCGGGATGTCGTTGACGTTGGTGCTGGGGGTGGATAGTTCCTTCACGATGCAGAAGAGCTCTTTACTGTCATGTGCGTTGTTGTCTAGGCGGTCTTTGAAGGAGGACCTCTTGGTGGTCCTGATGAGGTGGTGGTGTCGGCGGGTTGCGTCTTTGAGGACTGCGTGATTGTCCGGTGTGCGTTCCTGGAGCCATTTCTTTTCCAGTTTCCTGCAGGCGCGTTTGGAGGCCAGGAGTTTGTCGGTGAACCAGGAGGCTTTCTTGCTGGCGGGGTTGCTGGAGGGTTTCTTCAGTGGGGCGAGGATGTTGGCGCAGTTGTTGATCCATTGTCTGAAGTTACACGCCGCGGTGTCTGGGTCGGTGGGCTCGTTCGGTGGGTTCTGGGAGAGGGTGCAGAGAATTTGTTCTTTGGTGAGTTTGCCCCAGTTGCGGCGGGGAGTTGGCGGCTATGGTGGTGTGCGGTGTTTTTGTTGTAGGTGAAATGGATGCAGTGGTGGTCGGTCCAGTAGGGTTCGGTGGTGTCGTTGAAGGTAACGTGGCCGCTGGTGGAGAAGATGGCGTCCAGTGTGTGTCCAGCGGGGTGGGTTGGTGACGTGACGAGCTGTCTGAGGTAGCTGATCAGTGTGGTGGAGTTGTGGTCGTTGTTGTTCTCGAGGTGAAAATTGAGGTCCCTGAGGAGGATGTAGTCCGTGGAGGCGAGTGCATGGGTGCTTGCGAGGTCAGCGATGGCGTCGCAGAACTGGGCTCGTGGTCCGGGGGGTCTGTAGACGAGTGTTCCTCTGAGGGTGGTGTTGGGGTCGGTGTTGATCCGGAAGTGTAGAAGCTCTGCGTTGTTGAAGTGGTCGTCGGTGTAGGTGGTGATCTTGAGGGAGGATTTGTGGACAAGGGCAGCTGTCCTCTGCTGAAGCTGGGCTGCCTTCTCTCCCTGTTCATAATGTCTTCCTTGTGGTCTCTGTAGAGCATACTCTGCTTGAGAGGTATACAGCTCGTTGAGGGCCATTTGGGCACGCTCTAAGTTTTGGCACCCCGGGAGAGAGGGGTGTGCGTTATATTGTCTAGTGAACCGGCGTATGTCAAGTTCCAGAGCCGCCTGTTTCTCTTTTCTGTCTCTATTTGCCAGTGCTGCATCTCGCATAAGTAGCCCCCGCACCGAGGCCTTGGCTGCGGCCCACATAATTCGGTTAGAATTCACGGAGCCTAAGTTATTTTGAGCGAAGGAGGTTGCATGGTCCTGTAACTGCAGCTTACCCTGGGGCGAATGATACAGATGGACCGTGAATATCCAAGGTTTATGGCCCAGGGATACAAGGCCCAGGTGAATGGCTATGCAAATCGGGGAGTGGTCCGAAAGGCCGCCCTCCAATATGCGATTATCGTAGGTACGGGCCACGAGGTTGTGGGACAGGAGAAAGTAGTCAAGTCGGGATTGGGTGCCATATACCGGTGAGATAAAAGTGAATTCTCGTTCTGTGGGGTGAGTCAGCCTCTAGTGCTCCACTAGGCTGTTGTTCGATAATATGTGGGTCTGTAGTGCTCTGTCTGCATTGTTACTAACGTCCAAGAGGCCCGTTCTGTCAAGTATTGGGTCTCTGGCTATGTTCCAGTCCCCTCCTATTACATAGCGGGATGCCCCTATCTTGGTCAGGAGTTGTTGATTTGTAAGAAAAAGAGGCGTTTTGGGCCCGTTGGTGCGTAGACCGAGCCCACGCACAGTGAGAAGTCACCCATCTTTAATTTGGCGAACAGGTAATGGTCCTCGGGATCAGTCCATGACTTAAGAACGGTATGTGGGAGGGTTTTGCGCAGTAAACAGCTTGAAGTACTTGGCCCCTGTCGTCGTAGCTTTTCGTGAGTCTCTCAAAGTCTCTTCCCCTGCTTTGGGGGTCTGTGGTAGGATGCATTTCAGGTTCAGGTGCGGGTATCGGGTAGCCAGTACTCAGGAGTGGGCCACGTGTGGTCTGGGGGAGCTGAGCAGTCATTTCCATGGACTGGGTTTGATCTTGTAGTCCTTCTAAGACAGTTCTCAGGTCCTCCGGATCGTACAAGTTCCGTGATTCCCCATTTTTGGTGATCCACATCCTGGCCGGCTTGAATAGACCAAATTTCACATCTAGGCGACAAAGTTGGGTGCGGACGGACAGGAAGGCTTTCCTCCGATCAGCAGTCTCCTTGGAAAAGTCAGCTGATATCCGGATCTCCAGGTTACCCGATCGGAACGACCCTTGTGTGAGAGCCGTCTGTAGTAGTTGGCGGGCCTGCAAGTGTCGCAGCATGCAGACTCTAATTGGGCGAGGGCGGCCATTTCCATCCTGTCTCTTGGGGCCCAGCCTGTGCGCCCTCTGGAACTCCAAAGGGGGATCAAATGTTATATCTGTTAGCTTGGGAAGTGTGTCGCGCAAGTAGGAGAATATGTCTGCTCCTTCAATGCCTCCCTTGAATCCAAGGAGGCGAACATTATTCCTGCGGCTCCTGTCCTCCAAGTCTGTCAGCTTGCTACGAAGGTGTGAGAGTTCTAGGTCTCTGTCGGTCCAGGAGGCTACTTGAGTTTCCACCGTTGTCACTTGTTGATCGAGCCCGGACATCTGCGATTGAAAGCCGGCTATGTCCAGACGCATATATCTTGTCTCCTCTGTCAGCGCCACCATGGCGTTGTCCATGCTCTCCAGCTTACGGCTCACCGCTGATATCTCCTACAATATACGGTCCATTGTCGCACCTTGTGTGTCATCCGCCATGTTGGCGCAAGGGAGGGGTGGAGAGTCCTCTCCTGAGGGATGTTTCTGCTAGCGAAGGGCTTCAGAGAATAGTAGTTGGCGGGCTGGTTTACCCGTTGCTTTGCCCGTCGTCTTGCCCCTGGGCATTGCGGGTTCCCCCATTCAGGTAGAAAGCCAAAAAGTGTTGGACCGTGACGCAACTGGTGCTTGGAACAAAGTCTCAAGAGTCAGGCCTCTGGGCATCCAGACAGCGCGCAGATCCAGGCACAGGCACAGACCCTGGTGCTCCCCCACTTGTCCGAGGCAGGGAGGGGGGAGGTCGATGCGGTGGTAGGTCCGGGTGGGCGTTAGTTGGAAGTATGGGGGCATAGGTATTCTCTGCATAAGCACCAGTGGCTTCCCCACTCACCCGGAGGTCCCGGAGCGTCCGGGGTCATCGGGGGGGCAGAAGCCCTGTGGTTCTCTGTTCCCGGCCGGGAGAAGGAAAGAGGGGAGGGAGAGATCCCCGGTGCTGCCTCTGTACCCCTTCTCCATCCAGGCGCCAGCGCTTTGGTCGCAGAGAAAGGAATCCACTATGCGCCAGGCGAGGGGGCACGTAAAACCCCGCCGCCCCCACAGTCCATAAAGAAAGATATGAGGTGCGCCTCCTGCGTCTACGCTCCTGGTTACCTAAAGCCATGGCTGGCCCTCTCGCCGCTGGTCCCAATGGTAGTTGGTGGTATAGTCGAGAGAACAAGTGTCCCAATAGGATGGCTCCTGTGGTACTCCGCGCCGATGTGGGGCCCGTGCAGTGTACTCTCCTCTTCCCCGTTTGCCCGTCCGAGAGGGTTTTCGCTATCTGCCCCCTGTCAGTCAGGGGGTCCGGCGGGCGTTTGACGTAGTTAGGTATGGAAAAAAAAGAAAAAGAAAAAAAAAATCTATTTTCCTTTCCCCCTGTTCTCCTCCCTGTTTGCTGTTTGCTGCGGGCCAGATGTGTTTTTATCCTTGTATTCTTTTTTTTTTAATTGTTCCCTTTCCTTTCTCTCCCCTTTTGTCTTCCTTCCCTCCTTACTTCCAATCCGCCCCGCCCCCGTTGGGGCCACCGTCTCTGCACAATTAGTGTGGGGGGGAACAAGCGGGGTGCCACCAGCGATACCCCCTCGGCACCCGATATTGTTGATGGTTTGGGGGGCTCTCGGCACCCCTCCAGCACTGCCGCCCCCGGTCCACGCCCCCAGTTTATTTTCTTTAATAATTATCAGTCGTAGCTCTGTTTCTCTAAATACTTCAATTAGAAGCAGCACATATAATTAGAGTGACCGCCTTAGTCCAAAACATTACGGACACAGTCTCCGAGCCTGAGCTTTTCACATACAAATTAATTTCAGGTGTGTTAGTCCGATTATCGCAATAGAAGCAAAGCATGACTGCGACACCCAGTATGCATTAGGCTACCATACAAAGTCCATGGTATGAAACACTACCTGTAATGAGCTTGAGAGAGGTGATCACCAATACGTAAAGTACACTGTCCTATGAATGTTGAAATCAATCATCAATAATTGCCATTGGAATCATGCCTTTCTGTCTAGCTTTAAGTCTGTGGCAGCCTGTCACTGCAGATCACTCCTCTAAACAGGATAGTGAGAATTGTCTTTAGAGATATTACCTTAAAGAGAAGGAGAGACTCATCACTGGACTCACAATAAAACAAATAAATAGGTTGCAGTAGAGTCGCAGCAAATGCATTCCATCCATTTATTCCACCAGGATTTTATGCTTTTGACTACCTGGTTTTTAAACCTTTACAAGGAGCGAATCTCACTTTCTGAGTCTTACAGTAAATTCATTCTAATTGGACTGAGCATGTTAACCTCAAGTGGCTGCCTTTTAAGATGAGGCCTCTGAGGCACAGCTAGCACAAGAGGCTCTGGGCATGTAACACATGAACACGTGCAAGAATAAGTGTGTGTGTGTGCGGGCTGTGTTTGTGAAACAACTGTTGTGTACAGCCCAGAATCTGGACACAAATAGGCGTCACAGAAAAGAGTCTGAGAGGATTGGTACTGACCCGAACTGGCCTTATAACCTGAGTGGGAATTCATAGTGTAGGTCTGTCACAATTACACTGTGTACACATTGTGTCCCACATTATGACATTGGCGGTCTTTTTGGACGATCGCCATGCTGGCAGCTGCCAAAAGTCCATCAGGGTCGGCGGTCTCACGACCGCCATATTAAGAGTCAGAGACCGAAGACAGCCAGATCACAGCCACAATACCAACACCGCCAGGCCAGCCGAAGGCAGGAGAGAGGCGGTTCCAACACCAGCACCGCCACGCAGCAAGGACTCCACCCGCCATATTACGAGCTGGAACATGGCTCGCTGGTCCTTGTATGGCGGTGCGGCATTGGCGGTGGAAGCACTGACATCCATCCCCTCCTGGATGACAACCTTGATATGAGCTGCTGTGCGGGTAGGTGGAGAAACCAAAAGGGGGTGTTGTGTGCAGGTGCATGTGTGTGGTGTATCTGTGTATGTGTGCCAGCATGTGTGTGTTTGTGTGTGTGTGGGAATGGGTGTGCGTGCGTGGGTGAACGTATGCATGCGTGGAGGGGAAGTGTGTGAATAAATGCGGAGGGGAATGTGTATGTGTATGAATGCGGAGGGGGATGTGTATGTGTATGAATGCGGAGTGGGTGGGGGTGTGTATGAATGCGGAGGGGGATGTGTATGTGTACGAATGTGGAGGAGGTGTGTATGAATGCGGAGGGAGATGTGTATATGTGAGAGTGAATGGGGGTGCGTGTATGTCAGTGTGAGAATGAGTGGGGTGTGTGTATGTCAGCGTGAGAGCGAGTGGGGTGTTTGTATGTGTGTGGTCAGGTGGAGGTGTGTGTCTGCAAGTGTGTGGACTGGTGTGGGTTTTTGCAAGTGTGTGGGTGGGTGTGAGGTGGTTGCAAGTGTGTGGACAGGTTGGGGTGTGTGTGCCGGCAACAGGAATGGGGATTCCTGTCACCCGGTGTGTTACTGCCAGGGTTTTCATGGCGGGGCCACGGTTGCGAAAAGCCTGGAGGAGCTCACAGCCGGCTTCGGCAGTACAACTAAACCGGCGGGACTGGCGGCATTGTGGCGGTTTCACTTCTGCCAAACTGCAAGACTCATAATGCGGGAGTCTTTACCGCAAGGTCTGTGGCTGTTAGACCACCATACTTGTATTGAGGCCCTATGTGGGAAATCTGCAGTAAAGTACAGTTTTTCTCCACATAGGCTTACAGAGCCCAGCCAGTTACCATATTGGGGTAAAAGAGGCACCCCAAGTCTGTGTTTCCAGTCTCTAACATCCCACAAGAAACACCTTATGACACTTTAAGAATTGTCATTTTTCGTTGCTCAGCTCAGATTTAGATACCTGGCCTATGTACCCTTAATGGGCAAAGCTATTTACACTGCACTCCAGCGAAGGGATCAAAAGCCTCCCAAAACAATAGGGCAATTGGCAGTGCTTGACCCAGTTCCCGAGAATGCACACACTGGGGAGCAAATCTGCATCTATTAATTAGTTTGTTACATTGCACATGGGCTGGGACAGCCTATGCTCACTCAACAAAGGAGGATGGCCAGACCTCTAGAGCCAAGAATGGTGGGGCTCACTTTTGAAATGTTGGTGGGAAAGGATAGGGCAGAAGTGAAATCAAGAGGTAGAGGCTGTCGAAGATGATGTTACCAGAAGATGAGAAGAACAAAATGACAGGCAAGGGACGTGTCTGGTGCAGGGAACTAGATAATCCTGGTCCTCACAAGATGAGCCTCTATGGATCTCTGAAGCCCAAACAATATGTTCCTGGTGGCTAGAACTGTCCTCTAGGAGCAAGACAAACCAAAGAACATCAAAATAGACCGTACGGGGCCAGAGATATGCCTATCCAAAGGTTTCCCACTCAGGGGATGAGGAACAAGAAAGTGAATGCATAGAGCTTTGCTGAAATTAAACAACTCCTGGAGTAGATCGGTGGCCGTGGGTCAGAGCATCTTTAATTTAATTACTCTCATTGGGTAGGGGTGCATGGGGGGCCCTCTCTCAGAGCACAGGATCACATCCAGGAGCCATAAACTCGCCGAGTGCTGATGCATGAACCATAGGGACCAGGGGGCCCATCCCTAGGAATCCAATGAGGGGGAAGAAGACAGACAAAATACTGGGGCCCAGGAACCCTATCTCCTGGGACTAAGAAGAGAACTGGTTACTCTTGTTGCCTGCCTCTCTGTCTGGGCTGGCAGGATGGGCTGACTTCAAAACTTCCTACCTAAGCTCATTGTTCCTAGTGGATAGTGTGTGGAACTTATGTCGCATATGTCGCATATGTCGCATATGGGAGCAGCAGAAAAACGTCCTTCCACTATGCGGGGGGGCTAACTGAAGCCACAAGCCAGTGTGGTACCACAGGTGTAGGCTCCCTGCAACACATTTTTGAAAAGCACATAAACTAAAAGCTGTGGGCACCCCAGGTGGGACCCAAAAAGTTAATAGAGAAAAAGAAAAAATGTAGCGTGGCAGAAGCTGCAAGAAATAAGCTGGCTGGGTGGACTGGATCATTCAGTATTCAAGAAATCAGGAAAGTTATCCTGTTGATTTTGCATGGCGTAGGAAGCACGTAATCTTTACAATATTTAACGTTAGTTTCTCTGAAGTTTGCAACACAAGCACCTCCTGACATAAGGTGAATCTAGGGAATACCTCTTGTCATGTAAGGGTTCTTGCACAACCACGTGGAGGTAATCTTAAAGATTACATCAGTTCCTTGTGGTTTGGGAACAATTGTAGCCATCTCTTTCTCTTGTACATTGCATCCTAGTTCTCATGATAGGCCTAGGGATACCCCAGTTATTCCCAGAGGCATGTCAAGGTGGAGACGATAATGCTTTCAGCTCTGAACAGGCAGGGTCTACCACGGTGCCCCACTGCAATCTCTCCTCCTATCCAGCCCAAGTGAAAACCAACCTCATTCTCACAAAGGAGACATTTGAGATGCTGCAATTAGGATTAGGGCTGGGTGGAGCTCACAGAGTTTCACTGTGCACAATTCCGTAGAGTCACAGAAAAACTCCATGGAATTCTACAGAATTCTCCATGCAGGTTGGGTAGTACTCAGCCACCCCTATTACTCACAATAGACATCACGTGTGTCCGTCATGAAGGG
Source organism: Pleurodeles waltl (assembly GCF_031143425.1). Taxonomy (NCBI): domain Eukaryota; kingdom Metazoa; phylum Chordata; class Amphibia; order Caudata; family Salamandridae; genus Pleurodeles; species Pleurodeles waltl. The sequence goes on from NC_090449.1 coordinate 983,079,597, forward strand.
TTTTTCTCCATGTAACAACTTAATTTTCACTCAAATGGAGCTCAAATGTATAAGACCTTTTCTCTGCTATTTTGCTTTTTGCAATACTTTCCCATGCACAATGTTGTTGTGTACTCACAAAGTTATTGTGTTAGAGGGGGAGGGCTTGTAATAAAATATACCAGTCCAGAGACATCTCTGGAGTTTGCTACCAATTCTGATGCTTTCTCCCAAAACTTTTCCTTGTTCCTTGACAGACGGGCCGCTCTACAATGGTGGTGCAGAGGGCATTTCTTCACTCTTTTTATTTTACTGTGTGGAAAACGGGACTCCCAAGGTGGGTGCAGTGTTCAAAACATAAAAAGATTGTGTTGCTGAACGTGGGCAATTGCTTCCTACTGTGTGGAGTACATTTTACATTTTCCTATGTGGGACCACCTTGTCTGATTCTGAAGTACATGGCGTGGAGGTAGTTACTATTATATACTATTTATAGGAATTCCTATCTTTTTTTTAAGTTTGATAGTTTTAGAAAGTACTTGTTAGTGCACTCAGCAGTCACAGTTTATAAATAGGTTGCAGCCTTCAATTTTCAGGAAATGTTGTTTATGCCCCTATGATATCAACTTCTTGTGACATTATTAGAAATGCCAATACTGCTCCTTATGATGTTGTTGAAAATGAACCAACTGTTTTTTACCTACCTATTGTATTGTAATTGGATTTCTACAACGCTTACTTTTTCTGACGAGATGCTGGAGCTCTTTACAACTGTTTCAAATGGATCTTTTAGCAATGCTCTTCCTTTTAGTCCACACATAGGGGGTCATTACAACATTGGCAGTAAAAGTTGCTTACCGCCGTGCAGTTGACCGCCAACTCACCACCGAGGCAGCGGAATTCCGCGACGGTCATTATGACCCGAAGGCCGGAATCAGCCAAAATTTAGACACCCACACAAGTCCGCCAAACCAAAGGTCAGTGATAAACTGGCAAGAACAGAACTGACACCGTCACTCCAACAGGATACGCCCACACTATCACGACCCATGAATCCACGCGGCGATCTTTCAACCGCGGTATTCCATTGGCGGTACACACTGCTGCGCTCAAAATACACACACACTTACAAAGCACAACCACATTGGACAATTAAAAATAACCACACCTGATACACATACACACACCACTCCCACACACTCACACCACTATAAAACACACACCCAAAAACCCCTATGACCACAATTGCGACTGAAGGCCAGAGAGAGACACCACCATCAACAACACTAGCATCCACAGGCACTCAACATTATCACTCACATAACATCCACGCACCTCACACAACACACCTTTAAATATCACCTCACACATCACAACACACACCACCCAACACATGACCCACACCACCCCATGGCCCCGCAAAACACCCCAGGTTCTCTGAGGAGGAGCTCAGGGTCATGGTGGAGGAAATCATACGGGTAGAGCCACAGCTATTCGGATCACAGGTGCAGCACACCTCCATAGCTAGGAAGATGGAGCTATGGCGCAGAATCGTAGACAGGGTCAACGCAGTGGGACAGCATCCAAGAACTAGGGATGACATCAGGAAGAGGTGGAACGACCTACGGGGGAAGGTGCATTCCGTGGTCTCAAGACACCACATCGCGGTATAGAGGACTGGCGGCGGACCCCCACCTCCTCCCCCACAACTAACAACATGGGAGGAGCAAGTCTTGGGTATACTGCATCCTGAGGGCCTCGCAGGAGTAGCTGGAGGAATGGACTCCGGTAAGTCAAATCTTAGCTATTACATCCCCCACCCTACCTGCATTGCATCACATACCCCCACCCTCGCCCTCACCCCATCACTCCAACTCCTCACACATATCCCAATATCACAAACCACACATCCCAAACGCAAGCCCTGAATGCAACACCAAAGCATGGACACCCATCACCAAAGCATGGCCACTGCACATACCCATACACCCCCCCTAAACCATCATCACACAAGGTCCTACACAGGAATGCCAGCACTGGGGTACACGGTCACCCACCCATTGCACACCATGGCACACACAGATGCAATAATTATGCCTTTACACCCCTGCAGGACCCCTGCCCAACGTCACCGGACAGGAGGGTCCAGACATGTCCACTCCACCCACAGAAGAGGCCCACAGTGATGACAGCAGCTCTGTCCAACTGGATCTAGATGACCAGCCTGGCCCATCTGGGACCTCGAGACAGTCGGTTCCCCTCACACTGGCAGAAGCCACTACAGGCCTTCCCCCCTCTGGAAACACCAGCACAGCACCCACCCAGCGGGCCCATACCTCTGTCCCCAGGACACATCAATCAGCAGTGTGTCCACCACTACAGGGAACCTAGGCTAACCCACCACCCAAACAACAACAGGGACCTGGGGGCAGTGGCAGTGGGCACACGGTTCAGGGGACAGAGGCCTAGGAACACAGGGTAACTGGGAGGGCTGCCATCTCTCGCATTTAACTTTTACTGTTGAATTCATTCTGTGCACTTAATTTTTTATTGTGAGCACTGGAGCCCGTGTTCAGTGGCTACCGGTTTCTCTGAACTCCCCACCTTCCGGGTTGAGACATTTTTCGACCGCCATCTTTTTAGGCGTGCGGTCTAGTTGTTTTTTTTAAGCCGGCTCAGGCTGCCATACGTCAGTATTTAATGACTGACGGGCGCCGGCTGCGCAGCGGACGCGTGCAGTGGGGGTTCCGCTGGCACGCCAAAGGCAAGCCCGTCTGCGCCCGTCCGCGCCCTGGAGCACCCAGAGATGCTGCCCTTTACACCCCCATCAGGTTAGTCTATTCCTCTTCGCAGTTGCAGGCACTTAGAACTACAGATCCCTGTCTTCCCCCCATAATAATATGAGTCCCCTTTCCCTCCTCCCATGCCCACATTGTTTGTGGACTGTTCTGCAGCCAACGTCCTCTGACGTCCCCCTCCCTCACCTTGGCAGAATGATGTTGCTCAATTGCCGCTCCCTCCCAGCCCACTCCTTAAACTTCTACACTCTCCTGGAAGAACCCCTGCCCGATGTACTATTCCTTACGGAAACCTGGTTGGACGATGACTCTACAGTAGACATTTGTAACTCTCTGCCCTCTACATACTCTATGCTACATCTAGATAGACCTGTCACCAGAGGTGGGGGAATAGCTATTATTCATAAAACTACTATTAAGTGCACCATTTTACCTTTGGACATTTCTGATTGTGAGAGCCTGATGTTTTCATTATACCTGTCCTCTACCTCCACTTTTTCAGGAATCCTGCTTTATCGACCCCCTGGACCTGTTTCCCGTTTTCTGGACACCTTACCTGAGATTGCAGCCAGCCATATTTGCAAATTCTCTAATTTAACTATTCTAGGAGATTTTAACATTCACCTTGATAATTTGGATTGCCCCTCGGCCAAACTATTAGTAACTTCCCTTTCGGCACTTCAATTAACCCAACACGTAATTGGCCCCACGCATTTGAAAGGCCATACGCTAGATCTTATTTTTAGTAATATTGCTAACCTGACGCCTGGTCCCCCTCTGCCACTAATATGGACTGATCACTCCCTTCTATCCTTCACCTTCCCTTATGATGTTATTCAGGAACAGCCCTTAGTTCTTCAACATCTGGGCGTATTTGGTAAAAACTGGACCCAGAGGAATGGCGTAGTTCCCTCCGGGCTCTTGCTCCAGAATCGGCAGACTCATTAGATAAATGGATTTTATCCTCCTTGGATGTTATTTTGCCCATCAACCCTAGAGTAAAAAAATCTTCTCATAAACCCAAACCTTGGTTTTCTCCCCCCCTTCTTGAACTTAGGAAGAACTGCAAAAAGTTAGAGAGGCTGTGGCGAAAAAACTACAGTCTCTCTGATAGAGATATCTATAGACAGTCTATCAGAGTATACCATCACAATATTAAAATTGCCCAGTCCACCTACTACGGTGAGAAAATAGAAAATTCCTCATACCCCCAGAAAGACATTTTTCAAATTTTTAAAGAACTTACTACACCTCCCATATCTGTCCCCATGACTGAAGCTTCTGTTACCCACAGTAATCTACTGGCATCATATTTTCAGGACAAAATCACCAGTATATACTCTGGGTTCCCCACCTCAGTGAATCTGCTCCCTATTTGCCAGGCCTTAGATTCCTTCTCTGAAGGAGTCTCATTAACTACTTTCTCCCCTCTCACTGATGTGATAACTGACAACTTTTTGTCCAAAATTAAATCTGGTTCTCCCCTGGACCCTGGCCCTCCTTCTGTTCTTCTACGGGTATCGGATACTATTGTTCCTCCGCTTACAAAAATTCTGAACTATTCTCTATCCTCTGGCTCCCTTCCTCAGTCTTTCAAACATGCTGATATTAAGCCTCTGCTGAAGAAACCCAAACTTGACCCTACCCTACCAGAAAATTACAGACCTATTGCCCTCCTTCCTATTGCCACCAAGATCCTGGAGAAGCATGTCAATTCTGAACTAACTAGCTATCTTGAGAACCATGAGCTCCTACATCCCACCCAAATGGCCTTCAGAGCCTTGCATAGCACCGAGTCAGCCCTTCTTACTGTAACTGAGTCGGCTCGTCAGCTCTTAGACCAAGGGACTCATGTAGCCATTATCTTGCTTGATCTGAGTGCAGCCTTCGACACAGTCGATCACGATCTTCTTTGCTGCAGACTCTCAGAAATAGGGGTAGGAGGATCTTCTTTGTCCTGGTTCTCTTCCTTTCTCACAGGTAGATCCTTTCAAGTTCTGGACCACACTTTTTTCTCTGATATTCTCCCTTTGACCTGTGGAGTCCCCCAGGGCTCCTCTCTTAGTCCCACTCTTTTTAATGTTTATCTGTCGCCAATAGCCAAAGTGATCGCCCCTCACAACCTATCATTGGTCACTTATGCAGACGACACTCAATTGGTGGTGTCCCTCTCCAGCTCTGGAGACTCGTCTGTGGATAACCTCTCCCGCTGCATGAGGGACATCACTAATTGGATGATCGAATACAAACTTAAATTTAACGATGGGAAGTCGGAAGTTTTGGTTCTAGGCAATGGTTCCCCTGCCTTCCCTCTTCTATCATTCTCAGATACTTTTAATAATCTTCCCCCTCCCAAATCTCAAGTTAAGAGTCTGGGCGTGTGGCTCGATCCTCAGCTTACCATGGATTCTCAAGCCAATAAAGTTTCCTCCACTTGTTTTGGTCTCATACCCGCGTTTAGGAAGATTCTCACCCTTCTTCCTCCCACCGCTAGAAGAATTCTTATCCAAGCCTTAATTCTCTCTCGGCTTGACTACGGAAACTCCTTGTTCCTTAGCTCTCCGCTTTACGTAATAAAGAAGTTGCAGAGAGTGAAAAATGCAGCAGCCAGGCTTCTTATTCAATTACTAAAATATTCTTCTGTTACTAAAATATTCTTCTGCCATATTATTCTTCTATCTCTACTCTCCACTGGCTCCCCATCAAGGAGCGGATTCACTTTAAATCACTTTGTATTGTTCACAGGGCCCTACATGGTAGGGGTCCAATCCTCTTAAGAAAACGGATTTTCCTGTATACTCCATCTAGGAATCTACAGTCTTCCTCTCTTAGGTATGTCCACATTTCTCGGTCTAAGAGAACTTGGGGTAGCAACTCCTTCTCCAGTAAAGCTGCCCGTCTCTGGAATGCCCTTCCCTCGGAGCTCCGCCATGAATCCTCAGAGCGACTCTTCAGGAAAAAACTTAAAACTATTCTTTTCCGTAACTAACTCTTGTCCTCCTACCTGTACATGATTTCTGCTGCTGTTAGCGCTGGGATGCCCTTGGGTAACTATACGCTCTATAAATCCAAAAAACTAAACTAAACTGCTGTGCGACAGGGGGAGGACAGGCCCGGGGAACCCAGTCTCCACGAGGCCCTCTCCAACATAATGGGAGCCTACCACCATTCCCAGGAGATGATGGCAACGGTACTGGCCAAGTTTCAGGAGACCCAGCGGCTGCAGGAGGAACAGTATTTGGGCTTCAGGGAGGAACTCAAATCCATCAATTCCACCCTGGGCACCATTGTAGGGGTGCTGAAGGAACTTGTGAACACCAGGAGGGACACTGTGGCACAAGGGTCCCCTGGCACTAGCCTGGACGATGAACTGCCCACCACCTCCGCCAGCGGAAGTGGACAGGAGGCACCACCACAGGACCACCACACCACCACACCAGCACCCCACCCCCTGCAGAGGGAGGACAACCCCACAAACGGTCCCTGAGATCCAGGACAAAGATAGAGAACGATGCCAAGACCCCTGCCAAGAAATGAGACCGCCCTGATTGTCATCCATTTGTCTCACCTAGTCATCCTGTCCATCATTAAACTTCCCCAGCTCCACTTCCTATGCCCCTTTGGACAATGCACCTGTGAGACTAAAAGACTGGACTCTGCCATGGACATTCCTCCACCATCACCCCTCACCATTTTACAACCCTCTCCAATATTGAGCACTTAAATAAACACCCTTAAAGCACAAAACATTCAGGAGTCTGTCTGTGATTTCGAAATAGTGTATTAGCAATTACAGTGGCAAAATGCTCTTTAAAAATGTAATGTCAACATACCTATGTCACACAGCTCAAGTCCATGAGGAAACAAAGCAGATGTCACACAGTGGGACCCACATCTGTAAAATCGTAAGGGAAAGTGAAAATTCAGTGAACATACACTGGGTGAACATGACAGACAGTAGAGAGGTAGCAGATTAAATTAGATGTAGCAGGCAGTGTTGTCTTCTTACCTGTGTCTTACTGGAAGTATTGCAGGATCACTGTGTTCCTGTTTTCGATGTCCTCTTCTTCTGCTTCCTCGTCTTCATTGTCCACAGGCTCCACAGGCTCCACAGCTGCCACAACACCTCCATCTGGACCATCCTCCTGCAGAAAAGGCACCAGTCATCGCAAAGCCAAGTTGTGAAGCATACAGCAGGCCACAATGATCTGGCATACCTTCTTTGGTGAGTAGAATAGGGAACCACCAGTCATATGGAGGCACCGGAACCTGGCCTTCAGGAGGCCGAAGGTCACTCCATGATCCTCCTAGTTCACCCATGGGCCTCATTGTAGCGTTCCTCTGCCCTTGTCCTGGGATTCCTCACTGGGGTCAGTAGCCATGACAGGTTGGGGTAACCAGAGTCACCTGCAAATGTTGAGGGACAACTGTTAGACACACTAACTCATAGGGACATCCACAGACCCAGACAACTATTCCCACTGTATTGTGTCCATGTGCTCACCTAATAGCCACAGCCGGTGCCTCTGGAGTTGCCCCATCACATGAGGGATGCTGCTATTCCACAGGATGTAAGCGTCATGCACTGAGCCAGGGAATTTTGCATTAACATGGGAGATGTACTGGTCTGCCAAACACGCCATCTGCACATTCATGGAATAGTAACTCTTCTGGTTTCTGCACACCTGTTCACTCCTGTGGGGAGGTACCAAGGCCACATGTGTCCCATCAATGGCACCTATGATGTTGGGGATCTGTCCCAGGGCATAGAAATCACCTTTCACTGTAGGCAAATCCTCCACCTGAGGGAAAACAATGTAGCGCCGCATGTGTTTCAGCACGGCTGACAAAACTCTGGACAACACGTTGGAAAACATAGGCTGGGACATCCCTGATGCTATGGCCACTGTAGTTTGAAAAGACCCACTTGCTAGGAAATGGAGTACCAACAGCACCTGCACTTGAGGGGGGATTCCTGTGGGATGGCAGATAGCTGACATCAGGTCTGGCTCCAACTGGGCACACAGTTCTAGGATTGTGGCACAATCAAGCCTGTAGGTGATGATCACATGTCGCTCCTCCATTGTCGACAGGTCCACCAGCGGTCTGTACACCGGAAGATGCTGCCATCTCCTCACATGCCCCAGCGGACGGTGCCTATGAAGGAGAACAGCGAGCAGAGAGTCAACCAACTCTGAGGTACGTAAACAGAGCTTACTCTGAAAATATTAGCAATTCGACATTTGCCTGTATGAGTGTTTAGGCAAGGCCTAGGTATGTGTGATGCAGTAAAAAATAATGCCATGTGGGCCCATGAAATGATGGCTACCTGACCTGTAAGGTGGGACAATGGGATATGAGGTAACTGCACTGGCGTTGTACACCATAGCGGTAGGCGGTCGAAGACCGCGGTGCAATTCTGCATTGGTTAACATTGGACCCTAAGGGTCCCAGGAGCCAATGACGATGTACGCCGGTGGTGACGGTACGCACCGCCACGGACATGACCGCCATTTTCTATCTGTTCAATCACTCGATACCTGATCTTCGACAGGAGAGGACCTACACTGCAAGTGCTGCTGTGACCTCAGTCTGGAAGAGACAATGGCTCGTGTGTCTGGGGAGAGGGCCCCTGCCTTCAGCACGGAGGAGTTGGAGAAACTCGTGGATGGGGTCCTCCCCCAGTACATGCTACTCTACGGTCCTCCAGACAAACAGGTAAGTACACTGTGAGCATGCTGTATGGGCAATGCCTGTGTGGAGTGGTGTGGATGAAAGATGGGGGGGGGTGAGAATGATGCATGCATGAAACGACGGTGAGTGCATGTGCGTCATGGCAAGGGTAGGGATGCGGGCCAATCACTGTGACGCTGCAGTTGGTAATTACTTCTCTTTATCCCCTGTACATTTCCTGTAGGTAAGCGCCCACCAGAAGAAGGACATTTGGCATGCCATCGCCAAGGAAGTCCGGACCCTAGGGGTCTACCACAGACGGACCACCCACTGCCGGAAAAGATGGGAGGACATTCGCCGCTGGAGCAAGAAGACAGCGGAGGCCCAGCTGGGGATGGCCTCCCAACGTGGGAGGGGTGCCCGCCGCACCATGACCCCCCTGACGTTCAGGATCCTGGCGGTGGCGTACCCGGAGTTGGATGGGCGCTTGAGGGCATCACAGCAGCAACAAGGGGGTGAGTACACTCTCATTCTACTGATTCCGCATGCATTAGAGGTGTCTGGGTGGGGGAGGTGGGCTGTGTGTTCCCCTAGGCCAGGGCGAGTTTAGTAGTTAAGCTCCCTTCTTCAGTTAGGCCCTGTGGCACCCCACCCCACCTGTGTACAGAGCCAACTACACCTAGTCAGGCTCCTGTGACATCCATGTGTGCAGAAATCGGCTATAGCCATGTCCCAGGGATTGAATAGTGGACTCCAAGTGTGCGGCGTAGTGCAGGGGGCTTCTGTGTCTGTGGTGTCCGCCAACGGTAGCGGTATTGCATGAACTCAACATGTCTTTCTTCTGTCTTCCCCACCCCTTTTTGTGGTCTCCCTGTTCTTGTGTGCATTAGCATCATCAGGCGGAGGAGCAGTGGCACCGGAGCAGGAAGGAGCTGCATCCCACATGGCCCTGGAGGGCGACACTACGGAGTCTGAAGTCACAGTGGGACGGAGGGCGAGGGGAGCTCCACAGCGGGGACAGGAGCTGACACCAGTGATACGGACTCCTCCTCTGATGGGAGATCCCTTGCGGTGGCGGCCCCATCTGTGCCCCCCACATCTACAGGTACAGCCGCCACCCCCCCTACAAGCACCGCCCTCCCAGCAGCCCCTCAGCGTTTGCCCCATGCCCGCTTACCCAGGAGGGTGGGCATCACCTTCACCCCAGGCACCACAGGCCCTGCCCCAGTCCCCCCTGCTGCCCTAAGTGAGGAGGCCATCAACCTCCTCAGGTCCCTCACTGTTGGGCAGTCTACCATTTTGAATGCCATCCAGGGTGTAGGGAGGCAGTTGCAACTGACCAATGCATACCTGGAGGGCATTCACTCTGGTCAGGCAGCTCATCAGCGAGCTTTTCAGACTCTGGCCTCAGCACTGATGGCAGCCATTGTCCCTGTCTCTAGCCTCCCCCCTCCAACTTCCTCCACCCAGACCCACACCCCTGTACCTCAGCCTATCCCAAGCACACCATCAGACCAGCATGCACACACCTCAACACACAAGGGAAGCTCTGGCAAACATAAGCACCACACATCCCACAGGCACTCACGCAAGCATCACACACATGCAGACACACCAACATCCACTGCCTCCACTGTGTCCCCCTCCTCGTCTCCCTCCTCCCTCCCTGTCTCGTCTCCACTCACACCTGCATGCACTACATCCTCAGCCACTCCATCCATCACCAGCACACCCACCACCACACCCTCTCACGTGCAGTCACCACCCCCACTACCATTCACACATCCCCTGTGTCCTCTCCCAGTGTGTCTGTGAGGCCACCTCCCAAGGAACACAAACGCAGGCACACACCCACCCAACAGCCATCCACCTCACGACAGCCTACAGCCCATGCACCTTCACTCAAAGTCACCAAACGTACACCTCCTACAACCACAACCTCTTCCGCCACTCCCAAACCCCCTCCAGCTATCCGTCCCAGTGTTCCTAAGGAACTGTTCCTGGCCAGCCTTGACCTCTTTCCCTCACCTCCCCCACCCCTTCAGTCTCCTAGGGCCTGACTCTTCAGGTCCCAACCTAGCACCTCAGCCACCACATCAGCGGGACCAGTGGTCACCGGATTATGGAGTGCATCAGGCAGCAGGGCAGCCAGTGTGGCAAGGAGCCACAGCACGGACAACCCCCCACCTGTCAAGCATAAAAAGGTGGACAGTGCCCGGCGGGAGAGGGGAAAGAAATCAGCCACCAAAGCCGCTCCCAGGGGTACAGTTGGGATTGTGGAGACAGCTGCAACACCATACAAGGTGGGGAAGGGGCACATTAAAACCGGCAAGTCTGGGACGATCAGCACGGCGGACAAGACCGCCAGCAGCCCTGCTGCCCAGAAGAAGACTGCCAGCAGCAGCCCCGCTGCCCAGGAGAAGACCGTCAGCAACAGCCCGCTGCCCAAGACAGGACCGCCAGCAGCATACCCGCTGCCCAAGACAGGACTGCCAGCAGCAGCCCCGCTGCTCAAGACAGGACCGCCAGAAGCAGCCCCGCTGCCCAGGAGAAGACCGCCAGCAGCAGCCCCGCTGCCCGAGACAGGACCGCAAGCAGCAGCCCCGCTGCCCAAGACAGGACCGCCAGCAGCACTGCAGGCCAGGAGAAGACCGCCAGCAGCAGCCCCGCTGCTCAAGACAGGACCGCCAGCAGCACCGCAGGCCAGGACAAGACCGCCATCAGCAGAACCACTGCCCAGGACACCGCTGCCAGCAGCACCGCATGCCAGGACAAGACCGCCACCAGCAGAACCGCTGCCCAGGACACCGCCGCCAGCAGTACCCCAGGCCAGTGAGTGCCAGTGATTCCGACGCTACTGAGGCCGCCACGGGCAGGATGAAGCACTCTGGGCACAAAGCCCCCTCCAGAGCCAGTGGAGAGTTACATCCACTACCTCTGTCTTCGGGAGGATGAAGCACTCTGGGCACAAAGCCCACTCCAGAACCAATGGAGAGTTACATCCACTACCTCAGTCCTTGTCAGGATGAAGCACTCTGGGCACAAAGCCCCCTCCAGAACCAGTGGAGAGTTACATCCACTACCTCAGTCCTTGGCAGGATGAAGCACTCTGGGCACAAAGCCCCCTCCAGAACCAGTGGAGAAAGGCATCCACTACCTCTGTCCTTGGCAGGATGAAGGACTCTGGGCACAAAGCCCACTCCAGAACCAGTGGAGGGTTACATCCACTTGAGAGACTGTGGCTTTGCACTCCCCAGGATTGATCAGTGGGCAACCCACCCACTGTATAGACTTGAGAGACTGTGGCTTTGCACTCCTCAGGATTGATAAGTGGGCAAACCACCCACTGTAGAGACTTCAGAGACTGTGGCTTTGCACTCCCCAGGATTGAACAGTGGGCAAACCACCCACTGTAGAGACTTGAGAGACTGTGGCTTTGCACTCCCGAGGATTGAGCAGTGGGCATGGAGCCCCCTCGTGGATCTGGCGTCGTGCACTGAACCGGCTGAGGTGCCACCCTTCCATTCCCCCTGAGGTGCCTGTTTTATTTCTATCTGATGCTCCTGCAGTGTTCTCTCCGTCTTGTTCAGGTATTGAGTATGGGCCTCGCCCATGCCTTTTGGGCCCAGTGATCCACGGACTGTGATGGTGGAATCCCTTGGACTTGTGTTCTTGGTGTAAATAATTGTATATAGTATAAATGTATATATTTGTTAATATTTTTGATTTATGTAATTGAATATATCACAATTATTCGACTCACATCCTTTTGTCCTTGCATTCTTCCACAGGGGTTGGGGTGTGTAACTGTAATGTATCAACATGTATTAGAGTGTGTGTTGTTGTGGGTGAGGGTGGGGGTGGGGATGTTGCGTGTTGCGTGTTGCATGTGTGTGTCACTGTTGTTTCCCTACCCCTCCCCTGTGTCGTAAGTGCAGTACTCACCGTGGTCTTCGCCGCCGGTGTTCGTGCTCCTGGTAGAGGAGCAGGAAGATAAAGGCTGGGAGTATCTGAAGTTCCGGTTCCGTGATGTCCTGGTTCCTCGTGGGGTGTGTAGAGGTGAGCGTTTTCCCTTCAAAAGTCCTGTTTCCGCTGTGTTTTTGTTCGCAGTGAATCCGCCCCAGAAAAGTTGGCAGATTGGTGGGTTGTAATAGTGTGGGCGGTACATTGTCCTCTGCCTGTCTGTTGGCGGTTACTGCTGCGGTGTTTGTTTGTACCGCCGTGGCGGTCGGAGTGTTAAAGTGTCTGTCTATGTTGGTGGTTTCCACCACGGTTGTGATTCAATTTTTTTTACCGCCGGCCTGTTGGCGGTTTTACCGACACAATAGCACCGACCGCCAGGGTTGTAATGACCATCATAATGTGAAAACAAGTCCAGTTTTCTGTCACCCACAAGCTGTGCGAGGTGAACCATGAATACCGCTCCACTACCACAAGCGAAATACGAGTCAACTACTTTTAGTAATATGTCCTTTGAAACGTTAGTGTTACAATGCAGCTAAAAATGTTCACATGCACTGTAATAAACGTTCACATGGGCAAAACACAGGGCAAAGCAGTTGTAGTGCGATTCATCTGGCAATTAGTGATCCTCTCTGCTCGCTTTACGTGGGTGAAATGTTTTTTCTGTTGCTATGGTGATGTATGTAATTATAGCACATATGACAATATTGAAAGGGTGGCATTAATAATCAATAAGGAGTTTCAGGAGTTTGTAATGAAGAGAGAGAAAGGCCAGTGGTAGTGACGTCATAGATGCTTACCTGGTCAAAGTTGCAGGCCTTGCCGTCCTCGTGCTGGGTGAGCTGAGGAGGCCCAGGCACAGTGACAGCTCCTTGCGCACTAGCAGAACTGTGAAGAGGCAGTAGGGCCACGCCAGCCAACGTGTCTGCCATGGGGCCAAGTACAGCAGGGCTAGCAGGGGTTCCAGGATCACCATGGTTCAGGGCTACCAGACTGGGGCTGGTGTGATATCTTTGTGCAGGGAGCTGCACAGCTAATCAGACATTGGAGTGACAGATCTGAGCAGCTCCTAGAGGTGTAATGTCAACCGCCATCATACCTACTTGGAAGCGCACCATTTCTACTGACGGTATACAGAGATTTTTGCCGAACTACATATCCAAGCGGAGCGCAGAGTAGCAAAAACTCAGAGAACTTTGCCGGAGGAGAAAGTTTGCTGCCCACCCCTACTTAGGATGGAGAACCTGTCATATGATTGTTTGGTGAAATGAGCCCCAGAGACACCACTATCCATTTTGTGTGTGCAAAAGGCCTATTTATTGAAACGTGTGCGTATCACAATTCATGGTCTTGGTGTCCTGCCTTACAAAACTATGTACCTCACTATACAAACAACATCTACCTACCACCTACCCCCCACCCCTAAAACAACACCCTCCCCTATAACCTTGGAAACTACCCAATGTCCAACTACCCTCAGTTATTCATACCACTTGAACTTCCCCGCTTAACTTTTAACCCATGCCTATTCATAAATGCCAACTTGCTGTGGAAATAACCCTAATATCGGCTCTTGTTCAGTTTCTAATTCATTTCCTCCTCTCCTAGGGCCTGGTTCCCCTCTGTGAACTCCACTGACCTTCTGTAAAGGCCCCTCCAACCTTCTGGGCATCAGCCTCACTGCACCTGCTCCAAGCTACAACCATACTTCCTCACCCTATGCACCTGCTCCTATAACACCTCTACCTCATTGAACACCATCTTCCTCTGGTATGGAGGGAGGGGGCTGCAAACTATCCCTGGACTCCTACACATGGCTGCCACTGTATGCTCATACACAAAATGGTGGCTGGCCCTGTGACATGGCGGCTATATATCCCTTGGGCTGCATCCTTTAATGGATCAAGCCCAAACACAGCCCAGTCGTCTGGCTGTGCTACCTCCTCCAAATGCCCCTGGGGACAGACTGCCTGCCAGCAGCTGCCTCCCAAAGCCGTATTGGGTGAAATGAGATCCAGAAAGACCACAATCCGTTTTGTGTGTGCATAAGGCTGCTTTATTGAAACAGTTGTGTATCACAATCCATGCCCTTCACGTTCTGCCTTACAGAACTATGGACCTCATTATACAAACAACATCTGCCTACCACCTACTACCCCACCCCTAAACCAACACCCTCCCCTTTAACGTTGCAAACTACCCAATGTCCAACTACCCTCTGTTATTCATAACACTTGAACTTCCCCCTTTAACTTTAACTTGTGCCTATTCATAAATGCGAATTTACTGTGTAAATAACACTAATCCCTGCTCTCGTTCTGTTTCTAATTTGTTGCCTCCTCTCTTAGGGGCTGGTTCCCCTCTGTAAACTCCACTGACCTTCTGTAACGGCCCCTCCAACCGTCTGGGCATCCGCCACCCGAAAAACTGGCATCCTTGAGCTTTTATTGCCCCCCACCACACTACTCCTTTCAGCATCCTCGCCAGAAACCTTCTAATCTCCAGCAAATACAGCCTCATGTCAAATCTTGACAGATGCACCCCATCCGCATGACAAAATTCCACTGCGTCATATCGGATATCCAAGTGTACAATGCAACCTATCTCCCGATCCCTACAAAAACACCTCATCTCCCTGTTAAGCTTCCAGCGGGCCCTATCTAGTGCTGCTGGCCTGTACGCCACTCTCCAACTTCTCCTTGGTATAAATTCTGTTCACACCAGAAAAACAATTTGCCCACTGCTACTTTATCTCCAACAAGTCTCGCTTCATCCAGTTCACCAGGGCCAGGCCTTTCTCCTGAACTATGTCATTTTCACCTAAATGCACAATCAAGATGTCAGGGCACACCGTCCCCTCCTATATCTTTACCAAATTTGGCAGCAATTCTCTCCACCTCATACCCACTTTTCCATGCCATAAAACCCCCCACATGGTTTAATCAGCTCCAAATTGACAGTATCCGATTTCTTGGCTTCTTGATCCGTCCTCTTGATGAATGAATGGACCACCATCCACACACTCAACTTTGTCAAAAGGGGACCCGGCACTGAACCTCCAAAAGAAACAGATGTTAACTGCAAGCCCTGAATCTAACACACATATCTTTGAAAGCACTCAGAAGACCATCTTCCCAATTGCATTATACCCTCCCTGGACCACCGCCTCCCTGCTTCTACTGCTGCTCCTATATGAAAGGAATGGGTCCCAAATTCCATAGGTTCCATTCCTATATCCGCTTTCGCCTTTCTCAATATGTTTAACAGTTGAAAGGCTGTTACTCTCTTGCCATCCATATGTATGAAAACTGCCTCACCTTCTCTACCTGTAGTCTCCCCAACTTCAAACCCCACAGCCGGAGGCAAACCTCACTATGCTCCTGTTCCGGCAGCAGTGCATGTACTCCTCGCGCCCACTGGTCCATCTTAAAGGATCTCAGAAAAATCGCCACCCCTTGATTTTGTATGAATACCTCCTCCCATAACATCCCCTTGCTTCGTGTGGATCCCAGCATTTCTGACACACGAAATGCTCTGAAAAACATTCACACCATCCGAATAAGAAATCCGTGCCAATTCGCGCAGCACCCCTTTCAAGAGCTCCAAAAGTCACTGGCCTCCTTGCCTGCTTGACCTGCCCCTGTTCCCTTGTCCATCCCGCTAACATGCAAGCATCCAACTCTCCAGCTGATGGTGCATATCCCCATGACAACTTCCTCATGAGGCTACCCCTGCTAGTTTACCTGCAATAGTCACTTTCGACTGCCCTTTTTCTCAACTCCAAAATTAACTGGACTACATCTTCTACTCAGTCCCTACCACTCTCCCTTCTGATTGCCCCTGACCTGAATAATTCCTTCCAGGCCAGCTCATAGGCCCTCCTTGTCGACCGTGCCAATGACCCTACCACCAACTGCAGCATTGTTTCTCTCCTACGTTCCAAAGCTGCTGTGTCATGTGACTCTGTTGCCTGTCTGCATCCGTGGCAAGCCCATGGAACCTCTCCTACTGTGAATGAGACAAAGCATCAGCGACATCATTGTTCAGCCCAGGCACAAGCTTTGCTTTAAACATGATATCATAACGCAGGCACGCCAGCACAAACACCCTCAATAATTTCAGGACCTGTGGATCCCTAGCTGACTGCCTATTCACCACCTGTACTACTGCCATACTATCAACGTGAAAAAGCACCTTCTTATGCTGCAATCAGCGGTTCCACAAGTACATCACTACCACCAGGGGAAAGAGCTCCAGGAAGGCAATACTCCGTGCTCCCCTCTTCCAAGCGTCTGGGCACTCTTCTGTGCAGCATTTGCCTTGCCAGTAGATACCAAAGCCCATGTGGCATCCGAAAATATTTGTGCCTCCCACTCCATTTCTGGCAGAATACCCATTGGAATACCATTGAAGGTGTCCAAGAAAACGTGCCACATGAGCAAATCCTCCTTCACACCCACTGATAACCTCAAGTGATGATGAGGCACAGACAGTCCTGACACCGTCATTCCCGATCGCCTGCAAAAGGTTCTGCCTGCTCTAACTACTCTACATACAAAATTCAAATGGCCAAGTAGAGCTTGCACTTCCAACAACAACTGCATCACTACTTTCTTGTCTAGGGGCAATCGGGCTTCCACCGCCCTAGAGTCCAACTCAATCCCCAAAAACGAAAATGAGGTTGCAGGACCTACTGTCTTTTCCGCTGCCAAAGGCACTCCTACATCTTCCATGAGCTCTTTAAAGCTGTCCAGCAAACTCTGGAAGCCCGTCGAACTGGAATGCGTGACAAAAAAGAAATCATCAAAGTAATGCTTGACTTCTTTGTGTCCCGTGTTCTATGTGAACAGCCATCCCAAAAAGGAACTGAAGCTCTCAAACAAGGCACAGGATATCGCACAACCCATAGGAAGGGCCTTATCCACATACCACCTGCCCTCAAATTGTATGCCCAACAATAGAAATCCTCCAAGTGTACCGGGTCATTAGCGCCCCTCGTCCTGCCTGCTCCACAAAAGCCATTGCCATGTCCACCATTGAATAGGACACACCTGCCAACTCAACTGGAATGAAGTCATTGACAGACTGCCCTTCTGGCCAAGATAAATGTTGTATCAACCGGAACTGCCCTTGTTCTTTTTTGGGTACCACTCCAATGGGTGAAATCATAAGTTGGTCCATTGGCCAACCCTGGAAAGGTCCTTCCATCCTACCTTCTGCTACCTCTTTTTCTAACTTCACCCTCCCCACCTGTGGATGTGTCCTTGCAGATTTCAAGTTCTCGGCCTAGCATCGCTGTCTCAGACCCTCGTACTCCAACCTGAAACACCATGTAAACCCTTCAACCAGCCGAGCAGCCTCTTCCTTTTTAGGGTAGAGCTGGAACCAATATCTTAACCTACCTATTTTAACTACGTACAAGCCCTTACCTCCAGAGCCCTGTCCTCTCCTCCCCCCTGAAGTTCTCCTGACCTCCCTGCTGCCATCCCTGTGTGACCAGAGGCTGCTGTCCCCGCTCTTATACTGCCCCCACTGTACTGTCCCTTGTTTGCCATAACACTGCACCAGTGCATGTTTGCCCCCACACCTGGAGCACTCATGTCAAAACCTGCAGTACTTTTGCATTCAAAGTCCCTTATTGAAGTGCCAGCAAGCCCCCAAAATCCCTCCCTGTGTTCTTGTTCCTGCCCCCACCCCATCTCGGGTAGGACGCTACTGAAAGGGCTTATACTGTATCGGGAGGCCACTGGCCGTAAAGACCGTCTCATAAAACTTTGCTGTCCCCACTGTCTGCTGCCAGAGATCTGTATCTATCTCTCCCCACTTTGCTTCTGGGTCAGCTGCCATCCTTGCCCTGAACTCATCCTCATACTGAGCTCATGCATTGCGACCAAATGAAATCTGTGCCTTCCTAATGAAGTCCATGTATTTTAACAGGGCCACGCTTCTTTCTGGATATTTTTCGCAAAACACGCTTGCATATATAGGAAAAGCTGACATCCAATTTTCTATGGTAACCGGCACCCTTATACATTTTGCCAGTTCAAATTCTTCTTCCTTTCCCCTTTCTTTTGCCCTTAACTCCCTGTGCAACAACTTCAATACCTCTACAAACTCACCTTTGCAAATCTTTACTTTCGTAGCTGGCATCAAATGTGTCCCCAACGGTTTTGTAACCCCCATGTATGGGGACATTTTTCTCTTTATCTCCTTACTTTCTTTCCCACAAGTGCCTGTTCTGCACTCTCGCCCCCCCATCCGTCCCTTTTGTTCTTTCTGCCGCATCCCCCTGTCCTTCTGCCCCCCTGTTTGTGCCTTCGGCTCCTGTATCTGCAAACCCTCCTCATGTATGTCCTGTTTCTCAGCCGTATCTCAACCAGGCTCCCCCGCATCGAACCTCACTCCTCTTATGTTTTCCATTTCCGTTCTGCCTTGTCTTACCTGACGTCAAGGACGGCGCGCTCCCTGAAGCCTGCCGCCTTGCCAGCGTCCGCTCTGTGGCTGCCTGTCATTGCTTCACCTTGCCCTGCAACATACTACAATAAACATTAGCAACGCGCCCGCTCTTCCCCCTGTTCTTCCTTCTTGTCGATTTCTCCTTCTATTATCTCCCCTTCCTCTGGACTGTCCTTCATATAGTCCAGCTCCATTTCTTCACCTTCGCACCCTTGTGCTTCCAGCTCATATTCTCTTGTGGACACTTCCTTGCCCGTGCCCTGTCCCCCATACCTGGTACCACTCATACCCACCTTCTCCTGTGATGCTCTCGCCCCCCCGGGGTGTGATGCCCCACTTCTCCCTGCTAATCTGACCTACTTCTTTCTTGTAACCACGTACTGCTCCGCTGTTGATGCTCCTCATGTCGGCGGAGTGGGCCTGCTCACGTCCACCAATCCCCCCTGCGTGGCTGTCTCCAACCTACGCAAAGGTGTGCACCTCTGGATTCCACGACGTTGTCCATCTGGTCGCCCTGCACCAAGTGGGCCCTTCACGTCGGGGTTGATGAGCCAATCCATGCTCTCCCGACTCTTCACCATTCTATGTACGTTGTGCCTGCAAAAAGTACTATATGACTAGTGTGTAGCCCTGTGCCTCTCCCACCGGCCAAGAGCAACCCTCCTCTAGAACTGACATTACCCCGTCTCTCCCTGCCCCATTGCCCCTGCCAATCTGTTCCTGGCATATACATATTTTGGGGGCACTTTCCTGCCTGTCTCAGCACTCCCATCCTCCTCATCCTCACTCAACTGTAGCACACTTACCTGCTCCACCAGTGACTGTGTAGCCCTGCATGCACCCCAACCCATAGTCCCCCAACAAGTGATCCTCCCTGCCTACCCCATGGGGCCCTGCCTCACCCTCTCCCAAATGTCACTCAGCCCCTCCCACCCCTCTTCCAACTCCAGCTCACCATCTGACCACGCTAAACTGTCAGGGCTCTGCCGCCGTAAAAACAATCGACCAGCTGCCCCCCCACTCAGCCCTCTCCTGTCCCGACCTGGCACCCCCCTATGGATCCTGATGCGCTCACTGCCTCCTGCAGCAACCCCCACTCTCCAACCTGGCCTTTTTATGCCCGGGCCCTTTTACCGCTTATCCAGGACCTCAGGGCCTGTTGCATTGCGTGTCTCCCCCTTTCTTTGCTTCCCTTCCCCCCTCCTTTACAGCCCACGCGTTCCCACTTCCCTGCCCTTCCCTTTGCTCCGACTCCCCCATTTACCCCCACACCCTCATGCCCAACCAGCTCTCTTGCTGCTTATTCCCCGTGGCCCCTCCCTGTTCTCTCCGTCCACCCTATTCCCTGATCCGGCTGCTCCGTGTCCGCGCAGGCAGCCCCGACCCCTCACCTGTGTTATTTGCTGGCCTTTACAAGTGAGCGCACGATGACCACAGCCACCACCTGGTCTGAACCCTGCCTCGTTGGGCGAGGCCGTGCCACCCCACCAACCACTAGATCCAGGCAGCTGGCTTAGGCTAACAGCCGCATGGCCTCCTGAACCTTGTCCTCTGCCGATGAAGTAGCCTGACTGCTGCAAAAACTATCCCTCAGCTGCAAAACTATCCCTGGACTCCTACACAGGGCTGCCACTGTGTGCTCATACACAAAATGGCAGCTATATATCACTTGGGCTACATCCTTTAAGGGATGTAGCCCAAACACAGCCCAGCAGTCATCTGGCTGTGCAACCTTCTCCCAATACCCCTAGGGGACAGACTGCCAGCTGGCAGCTGTGCCCACAGCCCTACTGGCATGTCATCCTTTTCCTCTTTGTAACTGACAACTGGGACACAAAACCTTGGTAGCCTAGGTTTAACTAGAGGTCATTGTTTCATGAAATAGCGTTTAATTAACACAAATAATGCAAATATATTTGTCTCAGCAAAATAATGTGTTTGAAATCATTCGCCTACTTGCGACCAGTAGTAGCACTCGCTCTAAAACTGAAATGAAACAGATAACACATTTTCACACCAGTTAAAATGAGAACAGACATATTTTTGAAGTGTCACAAAAAATAACAAAAGTATTAATATGTGCACTATAACATTTGATGGGGTTTGTATATGCCATATATACAGTGTGCTCTATTCATCTAAACACGCAACACGTGTGGCTTTATCTTCTGAAGAAATTGTCTTCTCGATTTATGCTTCAAATTAGAATTCCACAATATTTAATCCTGAACCATCTTTCCTCAAGTGCATAATTAGACACTTCTTTAAATGATTGCTTTCTGCCTAATTATATCCTTACGATTATTATTAACAGGGACAAAAACAGTCACAGAAACAGATTAAGACCGTTTTGTTTCACATTCTGAGTGATATGATGCACAGTTTAAGATAAAGGAAATCTGTAAAACAATGCTTTCTCGCCAAAACAGTCCTCAAAATGTAATTTGGATCTTACTGCACAGTGTCTTTGACACATATGTTCAGACCTGGACTAATAGTTAATTTGCTCCTATATAGATGTGTCTTTCTGTAGTTGAACACTGTGCTCTTCCGATGATTGCTTGCTGGAAATGTCTTCTGTTGTGAGAAGCCATTTATTAGTTTGGGGATTGAAGACGTGTCCTGTATTTAATACATCACCCTCAATTTTCTTGAACTAGTCACCATGGGAGCTTCAGCTGAAGAAATAAATGTGTCATTCCTCGCAGTTCTTTTTATTCTGCTTGCAGTTACTTAAATGCACTTCTTAGCTTGATGGCTGTATGCTTGTTGTTATTTCATTACTATACCACATTTTCAACAGGAAAGACTGATCTCAACGTATCTCTCTTTGATTCTATGATTGATCCGTATGGGTCAGCCTTTTATCATCTATCCAGTTATTTATCTAAATAAAGAGGGGTAGGTTGTTGAAATCAACATTGTTCATCATGGCAATGATGCAGAAACTGCAACTCATGTGGTGTGTTTCCTTAGCCACTGTTCAGAATCGGAAACTTTATATTGATTTCCCTGGTGATATTCATCTAGTGTTGGGCTACAGTTGATCCCTTTTTGTACTATAAATAAAGTCTAAAATTACGTGAACATTGGTTAAAGTACTATTCGTTATGAATACTGTTATTCATAATTATAAAAAAAGGACACTGGGCAGTGTAATCATAGCAGTGATTTGCATATCAGCGTTATGTGTACATGCCAAAAGTTGTACAAATTAGAGCTGGCCCTCACAACGGCATTCATGTCAGTCTCAAAATTTTCGTGCAGGTGCTCTGCCCAAAAGTCACCCAGCTGCTGAAGTCACAGATAGGAAAGGCAGAGAAACTAATGCCTTTAGGATTGGGGGCACTCAGTAGGTCTTGATCAATAAAGTCACATTAGTGCTTGAGTCGTCTCATCACTTCTTTAATAATTCATCTCATTTAATTCTTTAAAACAGCAACAACCAACGGAATTCTTTCATTGAATGTCTTTAGGGCTGTAGGTGACAAAGTGATATAAAAAACATGAATATAATTTTTTTTTTTTTCAAATTACAACTATTATAAAGAACTACAAATCTTCACATATACATTGTTAAAATAGGGTCAATACCCAAATTACTTTTTATGTCCATTTACGACTCATGCTAAACAGAATCTCTACAACAAAAATGCAAATACAATAAATGTTCCCGACAACAGTTACGACTGATAACCATTCACTTCATTAAAGATTTTATTAATCGAGACCTACTGAATGCCCTCCATCCTAAAGATATGATGTATACATAATCCTTCTGCTATTAAACTGAGGCAACTCTCACAATTTGTTTGGTCTTATTTAGTAACTCTTTTAAAGAGCTGATAGAGCCTAAAACTTAGTGGGATCCCTTAATTCACAAAAGTAATCAGAATGTGACAGTGTATGCCTCATCGTAATCAACGTACTAGTGGTTTTGATGTGGACATTGCCCTGACAGGTTTTATCA
The DNA here is from genome assembly GCF_031143425.1 of Pleurodeles waltl. Taxonomy (NCBI): domain Eukaryota; kingdom Metazoa; phylum Chordata; class Amphibia; order Caudata; family Salamandridae; genus Pleurodeles; species Pleurodeles waltl. Next base: position 983,102,436 of record NC_090449.1, read on the forward strand.
ATGTACATTCATTTATACTGTAGAGTTCGACTTAGGTGTTAATTGAATTCAATTGAAAGTTTTCAGGATTAAATTGAGGTTAAAATGTAATTTAGATTCTAGGCTAACAGAATATATTGAAAGGATTTTGAATTTCTAATGATTATTGATTTAAATATATGTGCAAAAATAGAAGAAATGTAGTACTCTATCTTATTCATTGAAATGTATTAACTGAATCCTTGTTTGTTTTAAATAAATGTAACATGTATATTATTGAATAATTATTACTTACGAATTTATAAGTGTATATATGAATTATGTTTTTATTAAAACATACTAATTAAATGCTTTACTGAAATTCTCTTGCGTTAGCCTAAGTGAGGCCTGGTAATCTTGTATTTCACAACTATATAGGAAATGTTAGATCATTTTTTTATGACATGAGCTTTTTGTCCAGGCTTCGTTCCCATTAGAAGGATAGCTTTTGGTAATAAACCCCATGGTTTAGACATAGAGAATACATTTTTGTGTCCTTGAGAGCAGAACATTGTGGATCATGGACTGTCATTGTATTAAATTGTCTCAAAACTTAATGGAGCCACACAGATAGAAGATGTTATAATGACGGACTTAGGAAAGGATGAAGATGTTTCAGTTTTGAGTCGTATGATTGATTACTATTGGATGATGTCCCTTCAACATAACATAACATGACTGATACCATTGGCAAATCGATTTGCTTTATGATCTTTAATATGTCAGTGACCAGTCAGTTTTTTCCGATTTCCAGACCTAATGACCTGATGACTTCAACCTTTGCTGATGGAGAATTCATGAATGCTGAGACCCTTATATAGGTCTCTTCCTTTCTGCTTTGCCTTTTTGAGATGTTCCTTTAAGACTTGGAATTCTTCTCCCTAACCCTTTTCAGAAGACTCTTGACACTTGCCCATTTACATAACTGGCCCATTTTAGTAGAATCTTGTTGCCCGAGTTTTCCTTTTTCCAATTTTTTTTAATCCTTTTTGTCCTTTGTGTCTTTTTTCTGCATGCGTTCCGCCCTACACAGGTTAATCCTTAATTCGGTCATGGTAGGGTTTTCCCTTTGCTTAGCTGAAACTATACTTTCATGACTTTGAAATTGATTTATGTTTGCCAAGCCTATGCAATGCTCACTTTCTATATTACAGCTTCTTCTGCTAATATTTTCTTTACTTGCTAATGAATGATTAGTTTTTTAAATGTTATTTCGACTATAAACATTTTGCTGCCTTGGGCAACCCCTGGTGATACAATAGCTCTATAATTTTGTCTTGAGAATAATTTACATGACTTTGAGCTTGTGTTTGTTATAAAGCTCCCTAACTTTGTTCTTGAGAGAGCGTAGTTTAAACATTACCTATTTTAGATGTGAAATGCTTATATTTAACAATGCTGCATTAATAATATTATTCATTGAAACGTATTTTAAACGTGGAGAATTTTTTCACATGCATAAACTAATGTCGACTGTAAGAATTAATTGCTTGTATTATGACTAACTGAAAATATTAACACGTATAAAGATTGCATTCGAATTCATACATCTTAAGTTAGCGTGAGTCGAAAACTAGCTATGTAGCTCTCATATTAAAGCGTATTTTTCTGTTTCTTCAGTGTGCTGACTCGCAAAAGGCCATGACCCAGCATTTGTTCTTTTCTCCGCTTATTGTATCATTAACAGTTATATTCCCATCCGCATGCTAGCAGCTTTAGTATAAAAATTATAGGCTTTGCAACAAATATGGACACTTTCAATGACATTAAATCGCGGAAAAGAGAACTGTTGACCCGAAGAGTGTGCCAGAAAATTAAGTAACCCCGGATGTGCCACCTACGAAAAACGTCAATTATGAAGACCAATTAGAAGAATGAAAATTATCATAGAATGACAAATGCATTACTTAATGTATAATTTGATAGGTTACAGATAGTGGGGTGTAGTGATTGTCCAATAGAATTTTGGGGGAATGTATTACGAAAAAGGGATAAAAACTCATGACACAGGAGACTCGAGAGCATTAGGTAGCGAATGATATCAATTGCATCCAGAAACTCTGTCACTCTATTTGGTGATTTGAGACTTAGACAAAACCATCCTCACCCATAGACTGCCCATTACACTTTCTTCCTTATGAGGGAAGTGTCCCCTGCTATTCAATTAGATAGATTGACGGCGATCTAACTGATGTCCTGAAGACGAAGTCTGATCCTGTATGCTGACCTATTTCGAGGAGGGTAATTATACTGTTGCTAATGGAAATTCATTTGTTTGCCTTTTCTTTCTAGGTACCAAGAGACCTTAGTTAGATGTTTTCCAAATTGATGTTCTAAATTGTTTTGCATGAAGCCCAACATGCTGATGCTAATTAGTGGCTGGATGAGGCATTCACTTTGACTGACGTAGCTGGCTTGATTGACGTGGTGCTATGCTGAACTAAGACAAATAAGAGGTTCTATGCATTTTGACTTGTTTACTTCCTTATTACTATCTTATGTTTGTGATCATTGCATTGTTGAAACCGTATCATAGTTGCCGCATTGTGACTATGCTCTTTTGCTTCTTGGTTTTGAGATTAATACATTTGCTATTAGATTGTAATCAATAGGGAATAAAATTCACAAAACTTCAATAATGTGTGGTTATTTATGACTGAAAGGTCATGGTTGCGCCGAAGGTTTACTAATGTCTAAAGTGAAATATATTGTGGTGATATATGTTGACAGTATTATTGACATATTGATTGGTATATTAATCAGTTATCTCGTCTTACGGTGTCTCACCACTGGGTCCAAAGATTCATCGGCCTAAAACGAGTCCCGATGTGTATAAATTAACATAGAAGGACGCGTTAACAGTTCTGGTAGCAGAGCGACGGTTTGGCCCTTGCGGGCCCTGGGACGGAGTTTCATTGTTTAATTTGTTTTTCTGTGATAATGCAATTTGGAGAAATGATGGGTTGCTAGGTTCGCCATGGCTTTCCCGGGATCTCGGAGCCTGCCTAAATGAGTTGGGAATGTTCTCAGCGCCATAGTATGTGTGGTTAGGTTCTTTGCGCTTGCTTAAGCTTATGCATCTTGCAGGTGATTGTGAAAATTTGTGTGTATTTAGGCCAAATTAAGTGTTGTTTAGCAGGAGTAGGCGTACTCCACAGTATGAGAGTAGGGAAGTTGGCATACTTCATGTGAATGTAGCACTTGTTGCTCAAAATTATCCACGTGGTTGACTATCGTGTACGGACCAGTTGAGGTCTAAGACTCCGGAGTATGATGATAAATGTGGTTTATGTTGTAATCTGTGCGGTTTAATAGGTCAATCGGGCGTGGTTGACAAGTCGAGTTTGAGTTATGATGTTTGTGTGAAACCTTCGATGGAGATTTGACAAATTCTAAAGTGCACTAGAAGGAGTCATTGACAAGTCGAGAGTAGGATTTGCAGATCGAATTCTGCTTGCGTATGTGGGAACTGAGAAGGAGAGAGTAGCGGCCGAGGCTTCAAGTGAAATTTCTGTAAAGTTCTGAAGCAAATGTGTTACCCTCCCTGTAGTAAACCGACAGATTTGTGTTGTCATTCTAAGGTGCTCGCAATAATTCGCATTAGTTTGTATGAGTTGTAAGGGGTCAGTGAAGAGTGGACGAGCCGCAAGACTTTGTCAGCTGCAGTGTGTGTGAGTGTGACGTCAGTGGTGCCGCGCTGAGATAGGTCAGATGCCGAGAGGGGTCGCGCACGGATTGGCTGCCGTCCGTGAGAGGCAATAGGTTGAGAAAGGGCAGGTGAAGAGTTTCCTGGGAACTAAGCCATTTCTGATTAAATACGAAATAAAGAATTGCAAAAATGAATTTTGTCAAGGCATTCAAAAGCGCTCTAAAAGGAGATGTATATATTGTAGCAACTGATGGTGAACCTACACCACCTGAGGGTACTTCGGCTTACATAGTGATGGAAGAAAAAGGTGTCGCAACTTGTTTATGGATGAAACAGTGGCGCAAATTAACAGAAAAAGAAGGGTGTTTAGCGTTCCCAGAACATGGGACGTTTAATCCAAAGGTATTAGAAAACCTGAGGTGGATGTTAAGCACACAGAAGCCACCTCCGAGACCGGCACAGTACGAGGCTTTGGCGATTTGGGACTTGATGGCCCTTAAACATAGACAAGAAAGGTTTCAGAGAAGGCTGAAAAGGGCAGAAAAATCATATGCCGAGGTTAGGTGGGACAACGAGAGCAAAATGTGGAGAAGGGGAATCGTAGATGGGTTGAAGTTATTCCCAGCAATAACCCAGGGAGAAGAGACACAGGGAAAGAAAGCCTCTTGTAAAACCGACAGAGATTCAGGCAAAACTAAAGAAAATAAAAGGTCCTGGGAAGAGGAAGATGATTCAGATGATGAGGAATTTATGGATAGATTGTTACATGATCGTCCGCCACCATATGCAGTGAGTGACAGTGCTCCAAGTACTAGCTTGGCCCTGGGAACTAGACGCAGGGGAAGGTAGTTACTGATATGGTACAGACTAGCGATACAGCTTTGATACAGAATGGTGTCAGTGTACCCACTGCACCAGACTTGCCGATACAGTTGCAGACTCCATCGCAGATAAAAAGAATTTACCCTGATGTCCCAGTGCTTGAGACTACTACAAACTTGATAGTGCCGCCAGACCCGATATACACAAAGCCAAAGTTAATACAGATTGAATCGACCCCGAAACTAGTGTCTCAACCGCCACAGCTGATACCTGGGTATAACCCTGTAGCAGGACCACCATTAGTACCTGTACCGGGTACACTGGAGCAGACCTATGGTGTTGCTGCTCCAAGGAGTCTGGGTCCAGGTCAGACACCTGCTGCTATATCACTACCTATTACTGTTGGTCCCCCAGTGCCGTTATATGCACAAGGTAAAACAGGGGTGTGTGAACAGGGAGTGATGACACAGGAAGCGATAAGAGGAGGGCCTATGGGGACTCCACAGATAATGGCCCCTGGAGAGCAAGCAAATGAGCCACCGAGATCTTTAATGGACTTTAGTCCAGTAGGGGCACCTCTCGAAGCAATGCGTAAAGCAGGGTTGGGAGTTTTGACTCCCCAAACCATGAGTACAAATACTATACACTCTCCAATGATACATGCAGGGAATATTTCACTGCAGGGTTTTACAGTACAACAGCTAAATCAGTGGTTAGAAAAAACTTGTACCTCACAAAAGACTACAGTGACCACAGTCGAACCTGAGAAAGAAAAACAAGATGAATACTTGAATTTTGTACGACTAGGGGCAGAAGCTGCAGAGTTAGTAGAAGGAACATTGGGAGTAAATAGGTTGGAATCATACACTGAGGCAGAATTGAGGTACTTATGCCCCAAGATTATCATTACCAAGAGGTAGGTAAAGTACATCAGAGATTAGCGAATTTGGCAGACAAATACAATATTGATATCGGAAACACTAAACATTTTAAAAGAAGTTACAGATTAGATTTTGACTCCAAAGATTTTGAACACATGAGATCTGCAGGCATGAAGGCACTCCTGAGAGAATTGTTGCAAAGTGCACAGATTTGGGGTGCATTAGAGAAATGGGAAGGCCGATGGGCAAAGAAAAGAGATAAGGGAAAGGGAGATAGCCCAGGGTCCAATAAAGTTGGGACCGCACCTAATCTAGATTCAGTAAAAATCTTACCTATGTGAGAGACAGCTGGTGGTGTTTTGGTACACGTGCCATGGACTAGAGGAGACATTTTATCCTTTACGAATGATTATCCTAGGCTAAGAGAAAAGCCGATCGAGTGGTATCAACAGACGGATAGGTTCGTGAAGCTTGCAAAGAGTCTCTGGGAAGACTTGAATACTTTGTTTGAGATTATTGTTCCGCCAGATTTGTGGCTCAAGTGCAAGAGAGGGGTAGATTGGCCCACGAAGGAGCCGGCAAGAGATAAGGTGACTGGAGCACCTTCAGAAGAGGTGATGAAATATTATCATAAAGTAATTGAGTTCTTGAAACAAAAGGTGTCGCCGAAGGTGACCGATTGGCAGAAAATCGACCGGACCTCTCAAGAGGTTAAGGAGTCAATACATGCGTATTACGAGAGATTATTAAAAGCGTTCAAACATTACAGTGGTACTGAGACTATCGAACCGAAGGACCTGAATCACCTTGTGTTTAGGTTCGTCGAAGGGCTGAGGCCGGAGGTCAGCCAGATGATTAAGAATCATTTGATTTGTTGGCAAGCTAAACCGATTGATGAAGTGTTGCAGTATGCGAAATACTGTAGTGATGAGATTGAGTTGAAGCAGAAAAAGTTGAAGGAGAAAGTGATGGTGATGCAGATAAGGGCTGCACAAGCTGGAACAACCGCAAATGAATGGTGTGTTTCAGGCACAGCCGAGAGGCAGAGGTCGAGGGTTTGTGAACCGCGGTTCGGACATGAATAATGTTGTTATTCAAAACGACGGTCAGGGAATGAAAAAGATGTCACCATGTCATGCGTGCGGGGGCATGGGGCATTGGAAACGGGATTGTCCGAATATGGTGCAGGATGGTGCAGTTCAGCAAAGCATTAATGTCGGTACATTACAAGATCCACGAGGTCCAAAAATGAGACATCAAAACCCGAATTTTCAGAATAATTTGGTACAAATGCCAGGGGTACAACCCATGCAGCAGATGCAAATGCCGCGTTTTCAGTCAGTGTCAATGCAACCAGTGCAGCAGCAGATTCCTATGGTGCCTAGACAGCAAATGCAATTACCCATGGCTCCGATGGGACAGCAACAGGTGATGCTTCCTCAGCAGGTCACAGGCCAGGTAACCAACCAAAACAACAATGTGCAACAATTCCCATTACGAGGTGAAAGTGGCATGAATGAGGATTGGTCAGATGACAGCTCAGACAGTGAAGAGTGCAGGCTTGCAGCATCTTTAGAGGTGGATCAGAGAGGCCCATATGTAGAGGGAAAAGTAATGGGCTATAAGGTTTCATTTTTGGTTGACACAGAAGCTACACGCTCTACAGTTCGAAGTGCAGAAGTCCAGAGATTACCTCTCTCAGGGCGTACTATACGAGTGGTTGGTGTGGCAAACCAGTACCTGACTAATCTGATTACTGATCCGGTGCAGGTTGAAATTGGTAATTTCCAAGGCCTGCATAGATTTGTTGTATGCGATTCAAGCCCAGTATCCTTATTAGGAAAAGACTTACTATGTAAGACAAAATGTTCGATTACCTGTTCCAATGATGGAATAGAAGTACAGACAAACAGTGACGATGAGGGAGATGAGAGTCAATGCATAGAGGAAGGAGGAGAGACAAATGAAGCCTACCCTTTGATTACTTTATTCCCAATGCATACTTTGATCGACCTACCTGTTGATTTACAAGGGACCGTAACAGAGAAAGTGTGGGATTTGACTGGGAAAGAAGTAGGGTTGATAAAGGGAGTAGAACCAGTCAAGGTTCAGATAAAGCCGAATGCAGTGTTCCCACAAGTACCGCAATACCACATGACCCAGGATGTCCTCATTGAGGTATCACAAATAATTGCAGATTTTCTCAGACAGGGAGTCCTGAAAGAAGTTTTGAGCAGTCCGTGCAACTCTCCCATTATGGGTTTGAAGAAGCCCTGTAGGAAGGTTCGAATTGTGCAGGATTTGAGAAAAATAAACGAAATTGTGATAAAATGCTGCCCTGTGGTACCTAACCTAGCAGTAATAATGTTCCAGGTACCTTGTGATGCTGAATGGTTTACTGTAGTAGACCTATCACAAGCATTTTTCTCGACACCTCTTCATGAAGACAGTCAATTTTTGTTCAGTTTCAAATTCTTGGATAAGGTGTACAGTTGGTGCAGAATTACTCAGGGGTTTTCTGAGTCACCATCCATCTTCAACCAGATATTGAAAAAGGATTTGGAACCTCTTGTGCTGCCTTTTAATTCGACTCTTGTGCAGTACATTGATGATTTGCTGATTGCATCTAAAACCAGAGACAGTTGTAAATATGATACCATTGCATTGTTGAATCATCTGGGAAAGAATGGACACAAGGTGTCACCCAGAAAGTTGCAATACTGTCAAAAAGAAGTGAAATACTTGGGACATCTGATTGAGAAAGGGTCCCGAAGAATATCAAAGGAAAGAATAACAGCTGTTTTGCAGATGAATCCCCCAACAACAAAAAGAGATGTCAGGATGTTTTTGGGAATGGTGGGCTACTGTCGCCAGTGGATACCCAACTTCTCGATCATCTCAAAACCTTTAATAAAATTGACAAGAAAAGAAGTCAAGGACGAACCATACACAATAACTTTGACAAAAGAGGAGCTTGAATCATTTCTAGAATTGAAGGAATGCATGTGCAGGGCACCAGCATTAGGAATGCCTGATTATGAAAAACCTTTTCTGTTATTCTGTCATGAACGTGATGCTTGTTCTTTGTCTGTTTTAACACAGGTCCACGGAGATGCAAATCGCCCTGCAGCATATTTTTAAGCTACCTTGGACCCTGTCGCATCAGCCTTACCGGGTTGTTTGCGAGCAGTTGCAGCAGTTGGTCAAAGCTTTTCACAATGTGAAGGCATAGTCATGGGATACCCCTGACAGTAATGGTTCCACATTCAGTTGAAATTCTGTTGACACGAACTAAGACACAACACATGACAAATGCACCACTCACTAGATATGAGATGATTATACTGGGGTCACCAAATGTCACACTAAAGAGATGCACTGTGCTGAACCCGGCAACCTTACTTCCCAATGAAAATACAGAAATCAAAGATGGGGAAGAATTTGAGCATGATTGTCTTCAGGTGACTGAGCTCTGTACCAAACCTCACCCAGACATACAGGATACCCAGTTAAAAGAAAACGATTGCATTATGTTTGTTGATGGGTCCTGTCTAAGAGATTCAGCAGGAACATTGAGAGCCGGTTACGCAGTATGTACCATAACTGGCATTGTCGAAGCCTCCTGGCTCGAGAAAGTGTTTTCCGCATAGGTGGCAGAATTAATAGCCCTTACAAAAGCATGCCAAGCAGCTGTAAATTTGAAAGTCACTATCTATACTGACAACAGATATGGATTTGGAATTGTGCATGATTTTGGCCAACTCTGGTCACAGAGGGGTTTCATGACCTCCTCTGTTTACCCTGTGAAAAATGGCGAACAAATAAGAGATTTGTTACTTGCGATTCAGTTACCTCTTGAAATTGCCGTGGTGAAGTGCAGTGCCCACACCAGATCACAAGATTTTGTGTCAATGGGAAACAGCTATGCAGATCCGGTCGCAAGATTTTGTGCATTAAATTGTATATCATTTAAAGAGCAGTGGGAATTGTTACCACAACCTGAAAACAACATGAGTTTAAGTCTAGCATTACGAGTGGTTGATACCTTGGACGAACTAAAGACATTACAAAGTCGTGCTAGCAAAGAAGAAAAACGTTCCTGGCAGAGAATGCAGTGTGTACAAAGGGCAGATGATTTGTGGGTTTCAGAAGAGGGAAAACTGGTTCTGCCAAATAGTCTTTTGTCGCAGTTTGCACGGTTATACCATGGGCAGGCCCATCTAGGAAGAGACGCCATGATCAGATCCTTTAAGATTGATTGGTTCAATCCAAAATTCAGACATGCCGCAGAAATCACTTGCCACAGGTGCGTCATCTGTCAACAGATGAATGCTGGAAAAGGGACTGTGGTAACTTTGAGCCACATTGGGAGAGCTGGAGGTCCATTCAACAAAATGCAAATGGATTTTATCGAAATGCCTGTTTGTGGAGGATTGTAGTACGTGTTGGTGATTTTGTGTGTTTTCAGTCATTGGATTGAGGCATATCCCACACGTAGGAATGACAGTCTTACAGTTGCAAAACTACTACTCAGAGAACTGATACCAAGATTCGGGTTTCCGGTTTCTATAGAATCAGATAGGGGGAGACACTTCGACAATGAGGTGATTAAACTTCTGTGTGCTGCACTCAACATTGAACAAACGTTGCATTGTAGCTATCGCCCTGAAGCATCAGGACTAGTTGAACAGATGAATGGTACCTTAAAATCAAGAATAGCACAAATTTGTGCTGCAACAAACATGAAATGGCCAAATGCTTTACCTCTAGTACTGATGTCTATGAGAAACACCCCAGATAAGAAAACAGGACTGTCCCCCATGAAATCCTCATGGGCAGAGCAATGAGATTACCAGCGGTACCTGCAAATGCACTAGTGAATATTACAGATGATATGGTGTTGGATTACTGCAAAGGTTTGGCTGACGTGATTAGCTCTTTCTCTCACCAGGTGGAAGCTAACGCGTTGCCACCAATTGGCGAACCAGGTCACTCTCTGCAAGCTGGAGATTGGGTGGTTGTCAAGAAGCACGTGAGAAAATCGTGTCTTGAGCCACGCTGGAAGGGGCCGTATCAAGTAATATTGACGACCACCACTGCTGTGAAGTGTGCCGGGTTTCCCAACTGGTTACATGACAGTCACAGAAAAAGGGTAACGTGTCCTGTTGAAGAGGAACTTGAAGTTTCCGGTACAGCAACTTCAGGAAGAGAAATCTCAGAGTCAGAGATCAGTCAAGAAGGAACTGAGACTACTGGAGAGCCCACTGAGAACAGCCTTGTCCCTCAAACTGTCAATGAGTTCGAGAGAGGTGACAGAGTGCCAATCTCAGTTGGGGCAGCAGGAGAACTAAATCAAGGAGAGGTTCTCCCAGAAGTAGACGAATACGGATTAGAGTCCGAACTCAGCATAGAACCAGAAGACGAAAGAGAAGGAGAAATTGTAGATACAAATCAAAATGTGTCAGAGTCTCTTGAACCAGTTGCAGGTCCGTCAAGAGGAAACACCATATCACAAGAGGAGGGTGCTGTCCAGCGTCCTGAAGAAAAACACCGAACCAAGACACATAGATGCGATAATTGGCCAGACAAGTCACATCCTAAAATAAGAGAGATATCGAATGAGACAATAATCGAAGAAAGTGATACTTCACAAGCAGATGATCTGAGTGAAGGAGAACAACAAGGTGAACGAAGGCTAAAAAGAAAAAGAATAGCAAACAGAAGATCTACCGGTCCTGAATGGGCATATGCTACAACCTCTGAATGGCAACAAGAATTCTTAGCATTCTGTTTTGATCGAGAAGTACCAGGCCAATACTACGGTACCTGAAGATATTCAAAGGGAAACTCGGCTAAAATTGAATTTGTGAAAACTGAAAAGAGAAAGAGACTTTAGAAACTACTGGAAAGTGACACTAAACCTGGATTTGACTTTAAAGAAACCTGATTACGACAAGCTGCTAACCTGAATTGACGAAAAAGGGTCCTGGAGTGAGTGAAGACGCTGTAACATACGCAAAAAGAGTTTTCTTCTCAAGTTGATTGTTGATCTGCTATTCTGATTCTATACAAACATGGCTTACAGTAGAAAAGGAAGTAAGGTGTGTGGTTGGTTAGGTCTTATAATAGGTGTTATATGTGCAGTAATGATTGTGGGAGTGATTGTGGGAATGCCATGGAGAGAGAAAGAAACTATTAATGCAACTTCGAAACCTGAAACTGCCACTACTAAACTATCACCGTGGGAGAGATTTGAGCAAGACGCAAGACATATGCATGAGGGGACTAATGCAAAAAGGGAACTTTCTACTAATGTCTTCTATTGCTTATTAAATGAGTATGTGGAAACTATGGATGCGAAAGATTGTTATGTATGTACTAAAATTCCTTCATCTGTGCAGGAGGGAGTTACTTATCATAGCCTCCCTCTTACTTATGGAATTAGTTGCAGCTTGCTATTAACAAGATTCTATAATCAAAAGCATGTGCAATACTTTTATTCAAATTTGGATGTTGTGTTTTATTTTGTGCCTGTAATTGAATTCCTAAATAAATTAGCTAAAGAGCATGATATTAAAATAGTTAAAGGATTCTTTGAGCCAACACTTACATTTGGAACTGCTTATGCACATCGCAACAATTTGACTTCCTTATTGTCGCCTGTAGAGAAAAGCTTTTTAGATCACACAGATGATAGACGCAAAGCACTGAAAGAAAGGTTAGAAAAAGGCCTAGAAAAATGTACTTATGCAAATGATTATGCTTATACTGCAATCAAAACACAAGGCAAATTAGCTATAGATGCATTACACGTAGGTAGGCTCTGTATATATAGACCAAAATCCGATCAAGACAATTTGTTTGTGGGTACGAGTGAATGTAGGCATGTGTTTTTGTTTCAGAGTGAATGGACCTTTATGTTAAATGAACAAGATCCAGCAATCCCTGGAATCTATTATATTTGTGGACTGAATGCATATTACCGTCTCCCTAAGGGATGGTATGGGACATGTTATTTGGGAATAGTATTTCCAAAGATATACCAGATTGATGACTTGAAACAAATACCTAAAACGTCTGAATTACAACATCCAAGACAAAAACGAGAATCAGTGGCGGCTGTCATTGGTGATATATTTGGAGCCATAATCCCATCAGCAGGGGTTATCTTGAATTCTATGAAAATTCAAAAGTTGTCTACTATTGTGGATAACATGCTGACATATTTTACAGGAGCTATACTCCTGATGGATACTGAACTTGCTGCAGAAAGAGCTATGACTCTTCAAAATCGGCTTGCTTTAGACATTCTTTTAGCAAAGAGTGGAGGTGTTTGCAAAATGCTTAATGAGCGTCATTGTTGCTCATTTATTCCAGATAACAGTAAGAAAATTAGAAACATGCTTACTAACCTTACCAGAGATAGTACAGATTTGAAGCATCTGAAAGAACTTGGTGTTTGGGAGAAATTTGGGAAAGGAATTGCCCGAGTGGGAAGCTGGTTTACCAACATTTGGAGTGGGGTACTTGCAAAAATTATGATGGGTCTATTAATTGTTTTAATTTGTCTATTAGGATTATGGGGGGCATGTAAAATTAATGACAAAATAAAAAGAAATTGGACTAAAAGAACCAGAAGAAATGAAGAAAGTGAAAGAGAGAAAATGTTCAATGAAATATGGGAAAGCTCACATAAAGGGCAAGATGTTGAAATGCGTATTATGCGCAAAGTGAAAAATTAAAATCAGAAGAGAAAGATTGAGTGATGACGAGCGTCATCAGAGGAGGGACTGAGAGAGCGTAGTTTAAACATTACCTATTTGAGATGTGAAATGCTTATATTTAACAATGCTGCATTAATAATATTATTCATTGAAAAGTATTTTAAACGTGGAGAATTTTTTCACATGCATAAACTAATGTTGACTGTAAGAATTAATTGCTTGTATTATGACTAACTGAAAATATTAACACGTATAAAGATTGCATTAGAATTCATATATCTTAAGTTAGTGTGAGTCGAAAACTAGCTATGTAGCTCTCATATTAAAGCGTATTTTTCTGTTTCTTCAGTGTGCTGACTCGCAAAAGGCAATGACCCAGCATTTGTTCTTTTCTCCGCTTATTGTATCATTAACAGTTATGTTCCCATCCGCATGCTAGCAGCTTTAGTATAAAAATTATAGGCTTTGCAACAAATATGGACACTTTCAAGGACATTAAATCACGGAAAAGAGAACTCTTGACCCGAAGGGTGTGCCAGAAAATGAAGTAACCCCGGATGTGCCACCTACGAAAAACGTAAATTATGAAGACCAATTAGAAGAATGAAAATTATCATAGAATGACAAATGCATTACTTAATGTATAATTTGATAGGTTACAGATAGTGGGGTGTAGTGATTGTCCAATAGAATTTTGGGGGAATGTATTACGAAAAAGGGATAAAAACTCATGACACAGGAGACTCGAGAGCATTAGGTAGGGAATGATATCAATTGCATCCAGAAACTCTGTGTTAGGGTTTGTGCACAGCAAAGAGCATGTCCCCTCTCACTGCACTAGTGGGTTCTGTAATAGCTCCCTTTTAAACTTACTATTGAAAGCCTTTCTTGTTATCTCACCTTCCCCCCCCCCCCAGGCTTCTGTGTATGTTGTTTAATGTGCTGTTTTGTTTACACATTGGGCCTTGCTTTTACCAAGGCTTCTTTAAAACACTCCTCTCTAGGCCATGTGTTAATTTAACTCATTTGCATAATAACTGAAACTCTGCACACCTTTGAAGAACATGTGCAGCATGTGAGGACCACACCCAGCTCTTCAAACCACACCCAGCTCTGCACACCTTTGAAGAACATGTGCAGCATGTGAGGACCACACCCAGCCCTGTCTATAAAAGGCAGCCCCCGAGCCTCACCCAGTGCTTGTGCTCGTCTACCTCCGCTTACCTGAGGACAGATCCCTCGGCGCTGGCACTCCTGCTCTCTACAGACTTTCATTGGCTTCAATGGGCGCAGCTGCTGGCTCTTCCTTCTTCCGGTTTCCGGTTCCTCCTTGCCTCAGCCTCTCTCCTACAAGCAACCTGCAAAAGAGAAAGAAGACAAGGTTAGACTGATCAGTATCTCTTGCCAGCAACAAGTAAGTGCAAAACTTTCATTACCTGAAAGAACTTTGACAACAATTTCTGGATTCGTGTATAGACAATTTGAAACAAGATACCTTCCACAAACATTGTGATTCAAACTCTTTGTTACAAGAATACTTTGCGGAACTTTGTGAAGCAAACATTTTTTTATGCAACTTTTAAGAATCGAACCGTGGAAACCATTAACAGCAAGGCAAACCGTAAATCAAGGACTTGCACAAATTACATGCTGTATTTTGACATAAAAGTACAGTATTTGTTTTATAAAAGATTCTGGAAATATGGGAAAAGGGAGTCTGCTATTGGCAATTTAGGCTTTAGTTATATTAAGATGAATGTTTGATATTGGTAATTCTGATAACGGTATTTGTTTAATGTTTTAGAAGCTTTAGAGTAATAGAAAGCACATCCCAGAGCAGTAACACATTCCAAACCTGGAAACTAGAGACCAGGATCCAAGAGGTACTTTTAGAAGAAAATTTCTAATAAATAAAGGGATAGTCAGGAACCCAGTTAGGAATAGGATGTACTTATCTGTTCTTTGTTTATGTTTCATTAGGCACCAGTTTCTACAGAAGTCAGAGAGGGCCGCAGATTTGTGCAGCACTTCAACAGTGGAAACGCAAGAACGGTGTTGTCTCTTTCTTTTATTTTATCCACTTCCCCCCTTCCCTTGAGCTTCTGTTCTTAGTGCACTGTTTTAAAAACTAGTGTGCTGGAACAAGCAGTTTCAGGGTGGGGTCGGATTGTTTTCAACCTCCATCAGAACTGAACAAGGATTCAGGTGAGCTGGGCTTTGACAGAAGCACAAGCCTTAAATAAATAAATTAAAAAAAAAATTCAGTTCTGGTGGACGATGAATATCGGGGAAGAAATAGAGGGCATTGACGTCACGGATATGGCGCAGGCCCTAAATGAGGACTTGGCTCATAATGAATCAGTGCCTGGCATCTTGCAACATATGCAAGAGGAAATAGAGAGATTAAAGATGGAGAATACCTCTTTAAAACAGGATTTAAGCAGGTATAAATTTAGGGTATCTCAGTGGAACACAGCTTTTACGCCTTTGTTTAAAACCTCCTCAGAGACAGGGGCGCCATCAAAACATACAACTTTGCCTCCCCCAGTTGAGGTCACTGTTAATGTTCCTAATGCTGTGCCCTTAGCAGCACCTGAACGTTTTCATGGAGATAGTAACAAATTCCATGTTTTTATCAATCAATGTCAATTACACTTCGTTTGTAAGCCACAACAGTTCCCTACTGATGCTACGAAAGTGGCATTCGTCTTGTCTTATTTGGGTGGCACAGCAGCCAATTGGTCAATTCCTTTCGTGGAGAGAGATGATCCCATCCTCCATAATTGGAATCAATTTAAACGTACCATGACCAGCCTTTTTGCAAAACACACTTTCATGCAGGCAATTGATAATGAGCTTTTAAATCTTAAACAAGGTAACAAGGATTTATTGACCTTTCTCACTAGTTTTAATCGTTTACTTACCGAGACACACTGGCCAGAAGAAAAGCGTGTCTTCCTTTTCTATAAAGGTTTGAGAGACGAGTTAAAAGACGCGCTGGCTCATATCGTTGATTTGCCAGAAGACTATTCGGACTTTGTAGATTTAGTTGTGAAATTAGAACATAGACTAGGAGAAAGAAAGGGTGATAAATACAAACTGGAATCACGGTTAACTTTTATTAGACACGAGAAGAAAGACCCAGATAATAAACTCCCTGAACCTGAGCCTATGCAAATAGGGACACTCAGAGGTTCACTCACATCAGAGGAAAAAGAAAATAGGAGAACCCATTATTCCTCCCCAAAAGTTTTTGGCACCAGTACGACAGAAGGATTTCATCACAGATCTATATAATGCACACATGCAAATAGCACCTCAGGATTGGTTAAAGGATTCACATAACACAATACAACGAGGTTCATTGTATCACGACAACATGCTGTTAGTGCCCACCTCTGAATTACAAACACAGGTGATAATTTGGCATCACGCCTCACCGTTGGCAGGTCATCCTGGTTGGGTAAAAACCCTGGAAAATGTGCAAAAACACTTTTGGTGGGACACTATAAGAAAGGACGTTAAGCAATTTGTCACTACCTGTCCAATTTGTGCAAGACATAAATCTTCTCATAAGGCCCCTGACGGTTTGTTAATACCAATGCCAACACCCAAGCAACCTTGGCACACTGTGAGCGTAGACTTTATTGTAGGTTTACCACCTGTAAAATCTTTCACAACAGTGTTGGTTATAGTGGATTTTTTATCTAAAATGGCACATTTTGTACCATTACGAAAATTACCCACGGCGGCAGAATTTGCCGATATTTTTATAAGGGAAATTGTGCGTTTACATGGTTTGCCAAGCAAAGTGGTGTCAGACCGAGGGAGCCAGTTCAACTCTAAATTTTGGAAAAAATTATGTAAAAAAATGAAAATAGATGTGACATTATCCACTGCTTTCCACCCAGAGACAGATGGACAGACTGAACGACTGAACCAAACCTTACTTCAAACGCTACGTTGTTTATTGGCTGATTATTCTAGTGAATGGTTGGAAGCTCTCCCTGTAGCGGAGTTTGTTTATAATAATACTGAGCATTCAGCTCTACTTTGCTCACCATTCTATTTCTTGCAGGGGTATCATCCAAGAGCTATACCCATTTTGTTAGAAGATTCTCTGTTACCTACAGTAACGGATAGACTAACAAGGTTAGGTGACATACAAGACAAAGCCAGGAAACATTTATTAAAGTACAAGGAAAGCATGAAAAGACAAGCAGACAAACACAGATCTGAGGCCCCAATGTATAAAATCGGTGACAAGGTATGGCTCTCCACAAAGAACCTAAACATAGAGGGATCCCGAAAGCTGCAACCACGTTTCATTGGACCCTTTAGTATAACTGCCATAGTAAACCCGGTAACAGTAAAATTAGATTTACCAAAAGAATATCCAGTACATACTACATTCCATGTGTCCTTGCTTAAGCCGTACAATCCAAAAACCCGACCTGAACCACCACCTCCACCCATACCAATTAAGGGAAATCTAGAATATGAAGTGAAAAGCATAAAAGACTCAAAAAGAATTAGTGGACGTCTGTTTTATTTAGTAGAATGGAAAGGATATGATGAATCTGAGAATTCATGGGAACCAGCATCATATGTACATGCCCCACAGCTGATTAGACGGTTTTATTTAAAAAATCCAGGAAAACCCCGTCCTGTAGGAGGGCCTTTGAGGGGGGCAACTGTTAGGGTTTGTGCACAGCAAAGAGCATGTCCCCTCTCACTGCACTAGTGGGTTCTGTAATAGCTCCCTTTTAAACTTACTATTGAAAGCCTTTCTTGTTATCTCACCTTCCCCCCCCCCCAGGCTTCTGTGTATGTTGTTTAATGTGCTGTTTTGTTTACACATTGGGCCTTGCTTTTACCAAGGCTTCTTTAAAACACTCCTCTCTAGGCCATGTGTTAATTTAACTCATTTGTATAATAACTGAAACTCTGCACACCTTTCAAGAACATGTGCAGCATGTGAGGACCACACCCAGCTCTTCAAACCACACCCAGCTCTGCACACCTTTCAAGAACATGTGCAGCATGTGAGGACCACACCCAGCCCTGTCTATAAAAGGCAGCCCCCGAGCCTCACCCAGTGCTTGTGCTCGTCTACCTCCCGCTTACCTGAGGACAGATCCCTCGGCGCTGGCACTCCTGCTCTCTACAGACTTTCATTGGCTTCAATGGGCGCAGCTGCTGGCTCTTCCTTCTTCCGGTTTCCGGTTCCTCCTTGCCTCAGCCTCTCTCCTACAAGCAACCTGCAAAAGAGAAAGAAGACAAGGTTAGACTGATCAGTATCTCTTGCCAGCAACAAGTAAGTGCAAAACTTTCATTACCTGAAAGAACTTTGACAACAATTTCTGGATTCGTGTATAGACAATTTGAAACAAGATACCTTCCACAAACATTGTGATTCAAACTCTTTGTTACAAGAATACTTTGCGGAACTTTGTGAAGCAAACATTTTTTTATGGAACTTTTAAGAATCGAACCGTGGAAACCATTAACAGCAAGGCAAACAGTAAATCAAGGACTTGCACAAATTACATGCTGTATTTTGACATAAAAGTACAGTATTTGTTTTATAAAAGATTCTGGAAATATGGGAAAAGGGAGTCTGCTATTGGCAATTTAGGCTTTAGTTATATTAAGATGAATGTTTGATATTGGTAATTCTGATAACGGTATTTGTTTAATGTTTTAGAAGCTTTAGAGTAATAGAAAGCAAATCCCAGAGCAGTAACACATTCCAAACCTGGAAACTAGAGACCAGGATCCAAGAGGTACTTTTAGAAGAAAATTTCTAATAAATAAAGGGATAGTCAGGAACCCAGTTAGGAATAGGATGTACTTATCTGTTCTTTGTTTATGTTTCATTAGGCACCAGTTTCTACAGAAGTCAGAGAGGGCCGCAGATTTGTGCAGCACTTCAACAGTGGAAACGCAAGAACGGTGTTGTCTCTTTCTTTTATTTTATCCACTTCCCCCCTTCCCTTGAGCTTCTGTTCTTAGTGCACTGTTTTAAAAACTAGTGTGCTGGAACAAGCAGTTTCAGGGTGGGGTCGGATTGTCTTCAACCTCCATCAGAACTGAACAAGGACTCAGGTGAGCTGGGCTTTGACACTCTGTCACTCTATTTGGTGATTTGAGACTTAGACAAAACCATCCTCACCCATAGACTGCCCATTACACTTTCTTCCTTATGAGGGAAGTGTCCCCTGCTATTCAATTAGATAGATTGACGGCGATCTAACTGATGTCCTGAAGACGAAGTCTGATCCTGTATGCTGACCTATTTCGAGGAGGGTAATTATACTGTTGCTAATGGAAATTCATTTGTTTGCCTTTTCTTTCTAGGTACCAACTGCTGTGTATTTTTGATAAGAGACCTTAGTTAGATGTTTTCCAAATTGATGTTCTAAATTGTTTTGCATGAAGCCCAACATGCTGATGCTAATTAGTGGCTGGATGAGGCATTCACTTTGACTGACGTAGCTGACTTGACTGACGTGTGCTATGCTGAACTAAGACATATAAGAGGTTCTATGCATTTTGACTGGTTTACTTCCTTATTACTATCTTATGTTTGTGATCATTGCATTGTTGAAACCGTATCATAGTTGCTGCATTGTGACTATGCTCTTTTGCTTTTGGTTTTGAGATTAATACATTTGCTATTAGATTGTAATCAATAGGGAATAAAATTCACAAAACTTCAATAATGTGTGGTTATTCATGACTGAAAGGTCATGGTTGCGCCGAAGATTTACTAATGTCTAAAGTGAAATATATTGTGGTGATATATGTTGACAGTATTATTGACATATTGATTGGTATATTAATCAGTTATCTCGTCTTACGGTGTCTCACCACTGGGTCCAAAGATTAATCGGCCTAAAACGAGTCCCGATGTGTATAAATTAACATAGAAGGACGCGTTAACATTCTCAACAGCATTTTTCCATGTATGGCCAAATGGGTCATAGTGTTTACTTTTATTGATTGGAAATTAAAATTTGTTAAATGCTTTTACCACACTCTATTGCCGGGTCAAGAGGTCCATCAGCCTCAATGAGTACTGATTCCTGAGAAGGTTGAAAATACTCCAACAGACCTATGTAAACTAATGGCTGCTTTGGAGCACTGGTGTTGCCACAGAAGAGGAAAGAGAACAGTAACAATAGAAAGAAAAGAATGCTTAGGTCAGACCATTTATGCAGGACTTTTTGGGGTCCGTTTCCATCCTAAGAGGCATGCGAGGGAACAGGACCACTTTCAGCTCTGGTGGTGCCTGGTACAATTTCTTTTGTTGTTGCTCACCCCTGACCTCCTTCACTACCCCCTGTACAAGTGCCACTCATTTCTACATGGCCTCTCTATCATATACATTTACCTTTGTTTTTAATCACTGGTAGAGGCTGCTTTTACAAATCCACTCAGCTATCCACATACAATGCATATATGTTCTATACAGAAGGCATACTAACCCTATGTGCTAATTTATGGCAAGTCAAAACTGCCACAAGACAAAACTCTGATTTCACTTTCTCTCTAGCAGGAACATTAATCACAAGAGTTATCTTGGCATTTATTTTTGCTGCCTGAAAGTTGGATGCACAAGGATATCTGCAGCAGATGCTTTTAAATTGTAAGTTATTGTTATATCTGGCAGTCTTAGGGTGGTCACCCCTAACTTGACTGCCTCCCTCCACTTTTTAGATACTATTTTTGCTGGTTTTAAGACTCTGCACACTTTACAACTGCTAACCAGTGGTAAAGTGCATATGCTCTCTCCCCTTAAACATGGTATCATTGGATCATACCCAATTGGACAATTTAATTTACTTATAGGTCACTAGTAGAGTGCACTATATGTGCCCAGGGCCTGTAGATTAAATGCTACTAGTGGGCCTTCAGCACTGAATGTGCCACCCACTTAAGTAGCCCCTTAACCTTGTCTCAGCCTGCCATTGCAAGGCCTGTGTATGCAGTTTCACCTGGCATTTAAAAGTACTTGCCAACCCTAAAACTCCCATTTCTCTACATATAAGACACCCCTAAGGTATGCCCTAGGTAACCCACAGGGCAGGGTGCTGTGTAGGCAAAAGGCAGGACATGTACCTGTGTAGTTTACTTGTCCTGGTAGTGTAAAACTACTAAGTTCGTTTTTACGCTGCTGTGAGGCCTGCTCCCTTCATAGGCTAACATTGGGGCTGTCCTCATACATTGTTTGAGTGGTAGCTGCTGATCTGAAAGGAGTAGCAAGGTCATATTTAGTATGGCCAGAATGGTGATGTAAAATCCTGCTGACTGGTGAAATTGGATTTAACATTACTATATTAGAAATGCCACTTTTAGAAAGTGAGCATTTCTCTGCACTTAAAGCTTTCTGTGCCTTATAATCCACGTCTAGCTGGGTTTAGTTGACAGCTCCTTGTGAATTCACTCAGACACACCCCAATCACAGGACACTCAGCCTCACTTGCATACATCTGCCTTTTGAATGAGTCTTCCTGGGCTGGGAGGGTGGAGGGGTTGCCTTCTCACAAAGGACTGCCACACCCCCTACTGGGACCCTGGCAGACAGGATTGAACTGAAAGGGGACCCTGTGCACTTCTAAGCCACTCTTTGAAGTCTCCCCCACTTCAAAGGAACATTTGGGTATATTAACAGTGCCTCGGCCCCTACCAACTCAGACACTTCCTGGAGAAGAAACTTGTAACCAGAACCTGCCTCCTGCCGAGAAGAACTGCCTGGCTGCCCAAATGACTAACCTGACTGCTTTCTGTGAAGGACTGCTGCCTAGCTGTTGCCCTGCTGCCTTGCTGCTCTCTGGCTGTGGTGAAGAAGTGCTCTCCAAGGGCTTGGATAGAGCTTGCCTCCTGCTCCCTGAAGTCTCAGGACCAAAAATACTTCATCTCTTCAAGAAGGACTCCTTGTGCGGCGAAATTCGACACACAGCCTGCCAGAAACGACACACAGCCTGCACCGCAGTGAAAATTTCACCGCACGCTGAACTGGAATGACGCAGCCTGACTTCGCAATGAGAAGATCGATGCAGTGCCAGCAAAGCGACTGGAAATTTGATGCACGGCCCACTGGATCGATGCACAGCCGAGCCGGAACAATGCAGCCCGACTTCCAGAGAGGAATCGACACAGCGCCTGCCTTGCGGTCAAAAATTTGACGCAATGCCCACCGGATCGATGCAGCTACTGTGAGTTCGTCCTGCCAGCACAGGAAATCCACACATCATCCCCAGGATGTTTGAAAACCCGGGAACCCGAAGAGGATACATGACTGAGCACCCAAAATCGACGCACAGCTTTCCCTGCGTGAAAACTAAACGATGCATCGCAGGCGGCTGCCTGAGAAATCAGCGCACACCCCTTTGTTTCCACGCATCTCGACCTCTGCAGTTCTTTGCAGAGATTTTTCACGCAAATCAGGTACTTTGTGCTTGAAAGAGACTTTGTTTGCTTTTAAAAGACTTAACACACTTTATATCACTTTTCAGTGATATCTCAACATATACCTATTGCATTTTAATTGTTTTGACATGCATTTATCCAGATAAGTATTATATATTTTTCTAAACACTGTGTGGTGTATTTTTGTGGGGCTGTATAGTGTTATTGTATGATTTATTGCACAAATACTTTACACATTACCTTCTAAGTTAAGCCTGACTGCTCAGTGCCAAGCTACCAGAGGATGGGCACAGGATAATTTGGATTGTGTGTGACTTACCCTGACTAGAGTGAGGGTCCTTGCTTGGACAGGGGGTAACATGACTGCCAACCAAAGACCCCATTTCTAACAATATTGCTAAACACTTCACCCACCTCAAGGTCAGGGCCATCTTTTCAAGTCAGTGCACAGTGTGGCCGCAGTGATTGCACTGCCCTAAAGCCAGCCCTGAGAGGTAAATTCTACAGAGAAGAAGCTTGAACGGGCAAAGAATCATTGATTGTGATGAAAGTCTTTGACAAAGGGAAATGTAAATACAATTTAATCAGAAAATATTGATATTATTTTTAAGTATGTGTTTGTTAATGATGTAAGGATGTGCATAATTTACAAAGAAAAAGAGTTTTAAATTATATCTTTCATCCTTCCATAACTAGGTGCATTGGAACAAGTACTTGATTCAATCCTCCAAGCATTCTTTCTGCAGGCTCATGTTTTGCCAGTAAAATTCTTGTCAAAAGTCATAGAATTAGGGATCAATTGAAGGTCGAAGGTTGCGAGGTTCCGCGGAGTTCCACGAGAAGTGGAATTTCAGTCTGCAGTACTGGTATTGAAGCCGAAATGAATATTCTTTTCAACAAAATGGGTGAAATAATTAACTTTCAGTTGGCAAGTCAGTCTTTAGATTATTTGGGCTAGAAAATGGCTCTCAATCTAATTAAACATGTGGATTCATTTCCTATGGATTACCAGGGATTGGAAGGATTAAAAACCGACAATGGGAAAAGAGTTGCTTCAAGAACTCTTGCACTTCTGTAATCTGGAAACGTAGCTCTGTAATCATGTCTCAGACATTCCACTGCAGTGTCCGTGTGTGCAGTGTTCAACTGTAAATTCGACTTGGCAAGTGTACCCACTTGCCAGGCCTAAACCTTCCCTTTTCTTATATGTAAGACACACCTAAGGTAGGCCCTAGATAGCCCTAAGGGTAGGGTGCAGTGTATGGTTAAGGTAGGACATATGTGGTTTATATGTCCTAACAGTGAAATATTGTACATCTGTTTTTCACTGTTGCAAGGCCTGTCCCTCTCATAGGTGAACATGGGGGCTACCTTTAAATCTGATTAAAGTGTAGGTTCCCTTTGGGAGCAAATGGACATGTGGGGTTTGGGGTCTCTGAGCTCACAATTTAAAAATACATATTTTAGTAAAGTTGATTTTAAGATTGTGTGTTTGGAAATAGCACTTTTAGAAAGTGAGCATTTTCTTGCTTATACCATTTCTGTGACTCTACCTGTTTGTGGATTCCCTGTTTGGGTCAGTTTGACCGTTGGGCTGGTTGCACCTCACACTAGACAGTGACACAAAGGGAGCTGGTGTGTAGTCTGCATTTCCTGATGAACCATCTGTCCTAGGAGGGAGGAGAGGTCACTCACACCTGAAAGGGCTGTACCTGGCCTCACAAAAGGCAGTCTCTAACCCCCTGGTGAGTGTCTGGATCCTGGCCTGGGCAAGGCAGGATTTCACATTCAAGAGAGACTTTGCTTTGAAGTAGGCCTACTTCAAAGGAGAAATTGGGTATAAAATGGGCAGCCAAAACCACAGACTTTAGAACACTTCTGGAAACCAAGAAGAATCTCTGCCTGGAGAAGAGCTGAAGAGCTGAGGAAGAAGAGCTGCCCTGCCTGTGACTGTGCTTTGTGGAGCTATCCTGCAGTTGCTGCGTCTGCTAGAGTAAGAGGGCAAAGACTGGACTTTGTGTGCCTTCCTGCTTTTAAAGATCTCCAAGGGCTTGATTTAGAGCTTGCCTCCTGTTTTTGAAATCCCAGGGACAGCAAAGACTTCCCTCTGCCAATACATGGAGTCTCTGGAGAGACTCCTACTCTGCCAAGGGGTGCCCTTCCAGTTCCTGTGACCACGAAAGGAGAAGCTGGCAGTCTAAGAGAAAGAAATCCACGCACAGAACGCCGTGCGGGGAGAAGAACGACGCAACTCTGGTCTGGGGCTGAAAAATCGACGCGCCTCCGGCTTTGCAGCTGAAAATCGATGCTTGCCTGCAATGCGACTGAAGAATCGATGCACGGAGTTGGAGAAACAACAAGCAGCATCGCTGACGGAGGCTGGGAGATCGCAACCCGGGCTGCATGGTTTTCAGATCATCGTGCGGCTTGATTTCCGATGCAGGCACTGCTGGGCGTGTAAAAACAACACAAGGCCTGCCCAGACCCAAGAGTGCTGACCGGCTTGACGCATCGCTCTCCTGCGGAGAGAAGAAATGACGCGCCCCGACCCGACGAAAGGAGAAACAACGCAAGGTCTCGCTCGTGAATGAAATCGATGCATCGCAAGTCCTTTTTGACTCACATGCAGGTTATTTTTGACACACCCAAGGTACATTTTCACGCTGACAGTGTTAGAGTGTGTTTAAAACTACATGAAGATTCTTTTTGCTTTTTAATTGTTAACTTGACTTGTGTATTGTGGATTTTTGTTGTTTTGGTCTTGTTTTGTTTAGATAAATATTTCCTATTGTTCTAAACCTGTATTGTGTCATTTTGTAGATTTTTCATTAAGTTACTGTGTGTGTTGGTACAAATACTTTACACCTAGCGCGCTGAAATTAAGCATGCTGCTTGTGCCAAGCTACCAAGGGGGTAAGCAGGGGTTAGCTGAGGGTGATTCTCTTTTACCCTGACTAGAGTGAGGGTCCTTGCTTGGATAGGGGGTGACCTGACTGCCAACCAAAGACCCCATTTCTAACAACATGATTTTCTGAAGAAGATGGTAATGAACTGTTTTGACAGGGTGTGCCATGGAGGAAACGGAGCAGGCAGGGGCATGAATAATCCTGCTGGCTTAGTTCGAGGTGTCTTGGTTTGGACACACACAGGAGAGGAAGGCACATAGGATTCGGCATCGTTCTTAAGAGTTGGCCACCAGAAGGAACGTAGAAGCAGTTCATGTGTCTTTTTAATTCCACGATATCCAGCTATGGGAGAATCATGGCACCTCTGTAACAAGTCGGTTTGTACTTTCCTAGTTGGCAAAAAGAGGGTGTCTTGATAATAGAAGTAGTCCTCATCCTTTTGTAGTTGAGGGCTCACTTTCTTCCATTCTTCTAGTGGAAGATACTAGTATTCCGATTTACCACGGTCAAGAAAAAGCTGAGTAACCCCCATTATTCTACTGGATTCGATGATATTTGGAGATGAAGAGTTCGCACTTTCTGGATATCGACGGGATAGTGCGTCAGCTACTAAGTTCTGTGATCCAGGAATGTAGGTTACAATGAAGTCATATTGGCTAAAAAAAGATGGCCCATCTTGCTCGACGGTTGTTTCGACATTGGAAATTTTGGCGACCTTGTAAATCATGATGATTGGTTCTTGCTTCAAATCGTTCTTTGGTACCCATCAGGAAATGTCTTCATTCTTTACGGGCAGCCTTGAGTGCAAGTAATTCCCATTCTAACACCAAATAGTTACGTTTGCCTTCTGTAAGTATATGAGCTAAGTAAAAAATAGGATGTTCCAAACCGTTGTCTTCTTGTTTCTGAAGCAAGACTGCACCAATTACTCTCTCAGAGGCGTCAGTAACTAATATGAACTTCTTAGTAGTATCAGGGTGTCGTAATATAGGAGCTTAGGCAAAGGCTTTTTTTCAGATTTTGAAAAGCACTGTCAGTCAAGACAAATCACTTCTTCAGATTTTCTCTTTTGATGGTCTGGGTGATAAAACTTTGTTGATGGGCAAAGTCTGGTATAAATTGTAGATAAAAGTTGGAGTGACCTAGGAAGCATTGGGTTTCTTTGACAGTAGAGGGATAGGGCCAATCCAAAATGGCTTGTACTTTGTCTGGATCCAAACTGAGTGCTATTGCTGTCTGATTGATGCAGAACCCAAGATGCTGTACTTTGGTCTTGTTGAATTCAAATTTTTCTGGTTTACAGTATAACTGATTCTGTCTGAGTCTTTCCAAAACCTGAAGTACATGATCTGTAGGTATACCGAAATATACTAGGATGTCGTCCAGATAAATCACCACACTATGATTTAATAAGTCAGAAACACGGAATCCATGAATCGTTGAAATATGGAGGGTGCAGTGGTTAAACCAAAAGCATGACACAGTAATCATAATTACCGAATTGGGTAAAAAAGGCTGCTTTCCATTCAACTCCTTCCTTGACATGTAAGAGGTGATAGGCACCCCTCAAATCCAATTTTGTAAACCTCTTGGCACTTTGGACGGCGCCCAGAAAATCCTTAATAAGGGGTAAGGGATAATGATCCTTAATGGTTATTTTATTAAGTCCGCGAAAGTCAACACAGGGATGCAGATCTTTTGTTTTCTTTGGAACAAAGAAAAGAGGAGCCCTTGCAGGAGATGAAGAGAGAGAGATTAAACCATTCTGTAGGTTCTCATGTAGGTATTCTTTTAGAACCTTCTTTTCTGGTTCAGTCACTGAATAACATCCGACCAAAGGGAACCATTGCTCCTGGAATTAAAGGAATGGTCAGTCATAGACATGATGAGGTGGTAAAACAGGTGTGCAAGGTTTCTGGAATACATCATAGTATTCTTGGCAACAACTTGGAACTCCCTGTATCATGTTGATAGAGCAGTTGGTATCTTTGGGTGAAAGACTTAGCCCTTTTGGAGACCTATAAGAGTTCGTGGAGTAGCAGTTCTGTTGGCATAACTGTGATAATAACGATATTGCTCTTGTCTTCCAGTTGATATAAGGATTATGCCGAGTTAACCAGGGAATTCCTAGGATATTGATATGATTTGGAGACGATATGAGATCAAAGGTAATGTGTTCCTGGTGCCTTCCAAAATGAAGACAGAGGGTAGGTGTAGAGTCCACTACTGGTCCTGAGGTTAAAGGAGAACCATCAACTGTGTGAACTTGTTCCAGCGTTTCTTTAGGAACACGTGGGATTCCTCTTTCTTTGGCCCAGCTCTCATCCAAATATGTACCACTGGCTCCACAATCCAACAGGGCAAAAACCTGCTCTTCTTGATTTTGTGAACACTGTACCATAACAGATAGAATAAACAGTGCGGAGATAGTCTCCCTGGACAAACATATTGATGGTAATTCTACTCCTCTCGTCCACTTCCTCCTCACAAGGGGTGGGGGCTGGCATTTCCTGAGGATCTGGAAGGATGGACAGGACACATCCGGATCAAATGGCCAGTTTTGCCACAACATAGACAAAGACCCTTTCACCACCTGTCCTCTCTTTCTGAGTCAGATGAAGGACCACGGACTAGATCAATCTGCATAGGTTCTTCTTCTGTAGATTTGGTTCCTTCAAGATGGACTTGTTAGAACGTCGGTTTGTAGTTTGGGGTACTTATGACTGGTACTGCAAGTGAGTCTTAAGCCTTTCCATTTTACGTTCTTGCAATCTATACTCTATATTCAAAGCGTGATCAATCAGTTCTTTCAGAGATCTACATTCAGGAGAATGTACCATTCACCTTTTATTTCTTCTCGAAGTCCACGAACAAACAGGGTTACAAAAGTGTGTTCTACCCAAGTGGTCTCAGATGCTAGTTGTTTAAACCGGATTATATATTGTAATACGTCCTGATTGCCTTGCTGTATTTCACATAATGCTTCTTCAGTAGCTGCCGCCAACCCGGGTCGCTCTAACATCTGCTTAAAGAGTTTAAGAAAGGCAGGATAATTATCTAAGACACGATCTTCAGCAGAGACCAAAGAATCATAAAACCCACCTTGGCCTTGTCAGATGAGAATTGTAAGGGTCTAAATGCAAAGAAGACTGTCAAAGAGTCCAAAAATTCCTTTATCTTATGTGGATCTCCGGAATATTGAGGTATTGAGGTAGACAAAGGAGGTATATCCACAGGTTGGGAAGACAAGTCTTGTCGTAGTGTGGCATTCTCTGCCTGCAGTTGTTGTAACTCCTGAGCTTGTTGTTGCACTGTATGGGCCATGGATTGTGCATTTTCTATGACATCATCCTGTTGTCCTTCCATTTTCGACACACAACGCAGATTTTTTGGGCGTTGCAATCTGTCACGATCTGGACGTCTCTCAACATGGCTGGCTGAAGTACTTGATGGAACACCCAGTCTTTTACTGGTTCTGGACTGTCCAAGATAGGGGCAACCCTTTCTTGTAGCCACAGTGCTAATGACTGGAAAAGAAGCCAAGGCAAACCGTACCCTCTAGAAGGAGTCCCAGAGGAAAACCCCCAAAAGTTAGGAAAAAAACTTGTTCAAAGGAACTCCTGAAAAAGAGGAAAAAAGAAACAATGAAAAAGGAGAAATTGAATAACTCGTGCAGGAAAAAACAGGAACGTGGATAAAACACGGAAAAAACAGGAGCGAGGATCACCACCAAGTGGAAGTGCTTGCAACGCAAGGAAGAGAAGAACTGATGTGCTTATATACCAGACGACAGGAAGTGACATTACAGGAAAAAAGTGCAACACTATCTTGGATTGGGAAAGACCATATAGAAAAGAATAGGGAAAAGGACCAAGTAGAAAAGGAAAAGGAAAAATGCATGCTGGGAAGAAGAATACCAAAAA
Source organism: Pleurodeles waltl (assembly GCF_031143425.1). Taxonomy (NCBI): domain Eukaryota; kingdom Metazoa; phylum Chordata; class Amphibia; order Caudata; family Salamandridae; genus Pleurodeles; species Pleurodeles waltl. The sequence continues at coordinate 983,131,794 of NC_090449.1, forward strand.
GTAAGACAACATGGACACCAAGAATAAAGAAGAAACAAAGATGGAGAAAAAAAGAAGAAAAAGGAGGAAAGAAAAAGAAAAGAACCCCAAGGACGTAAGTAAATGTGAATTCAAGGAGGGTGGCAGGGTTTGTGGTGCAATCCAGAGCACGAAACGTGCCTCCTGGGTCGCACTGTAAAAAGAGGCAGGCAAAACAATGAGCGGCGGCGGTGCTGGCGTGCCAAAACTCAGACCGCCGGCCCGACCACAACATGAGAAAGAGTTGCCGCGGTAGTGTGTGGCGACACAGCTTAACCCTCTCCACTATCTTTTTTGCTCTTCGCAGGTGCCCAGAGATCGGTGCTCTGCCTCCCCTGCAGTACCCGCCCCTGAGGTTAGCTGCCTACTCATCTAGCTTGATCCCCTCTCATAGGCAGCCACCTTTCTCACCTACAAGCTCTGGTTGAGAGTCTTTGGCACACTTTGCCCCCACCTCAGAGGGTATTGACTGGAGGGTCCAGCTCTGCCAGCTTGTCCTGCCTACAGGCTACCCCAATTCAAGGGGAGGCAAGGGGCTGAGGAGGGCCACAACACCTAATGACATCACCAGATTATCTCAGAATATGCCCTTGCTCTATATAGTTGCACCGACCTCCTCCTTAGTTTAAACTTCTTGCCTCAGTGCTCCTGGTCTCCAGGCAGTGCTTTAAAAGGACGAGATGATACTGGCCAGTCAAAGTTGGCAAAGCACTCCTAGAGGAGAATGAGGAGCTATGAGCAGAGAACAGGAAGCTCCAGGAGTGGGCGACCCACACACTGCAGGTAAGGAATATAGAGCAGGGGAATAGCACATAGTACGAGCAGGCAAGACAAAACCATGCATCATAGCGCCTCCTGCATATTAAAAATAAAACCCACTGCCTAAAGTCCACACTTCCTGGTGCTCACTCACCTCTTTCATTTAGCGGTTTAACCAACTTTTTGATTTTGCGTTCAACCGACAATCAGTGGTGCTCACTCAGACTCTTCCTACACTGCTCTTTCCTCTCTCTCATTCACCATGGCTGTAACTGTAACTGGGCCCCATAGGCTGCCCAAAAACAAACCGAAAGCCAGTGGCCACACTTCCCCGCAGAGTCCCAACTGAAAGCGCCTACTGGACCTTAGTGCCAGGTGATCTCTGTATTCCACCCACCCCTGGCCGATCTAGCAAATGGAAACTGAGTGCTAGCAAATGGAAACTGAGTGGTTAATATGAAAAGCCATGATTGGTGCAAAGAGTTATCTGTCACACAGAAGAGCAGAGCTGCCAGAAGCTATGATCAAAAACTATATGGTGGACGGTAAACTCCACCACACAGTGAATGGTGGAGTTCTCCATGCTCCAAGCAGAGCGCAAGGTGGGCAAAACTCCACAAACTCCACCAGCGGAGTAGAGTTTACCATCCACTCCTACATAGAATCAGGTTTGTTTACTTCATATGTCCACAGAGGAATTTCAGTTTAAATCTAGTGTTTGCTTCTCGTTTTTTCTTGCAAATAATGATGGTGCTTAGGTTTTGAACAAGCATGGTATCTTTCTTTGTTTAAACGTCAAGACCTAACTTGAGATTGAATAACCATACTAACACAATATTGTTTATTCTAGTATATATATTTAGGGTATTCGTGCCTTATTTAAAGATCGGGGTTCATAGAGATACTCATATTTCTAGAGAAAATCATACATCTGGAGAAGAGTCTACCAGTGAAGTTTCTTCTCAGATGCTATGCTCATAGTTGAGGTAATATCACTGGCAGATTCTTGTTAGGATTTAGCCTTTTCTGAAAAGTCTGTACCATACAACTCTAAATAAGGCACTGAGAGGCATATTTATGAGAGGCTTGCACCACCAGAGAGTCAATTGTTTTGACGCTCCAGCAGTTCAAGTCTCTCAACCATATCTTTGAGGCCACGCACAGCTGGTTTGCCTCCCTTTTGATGGCCTCATAGATATGGAATAAGACAAAGGAGTGCAAGTCACTGCGTTGCCTTACTCTGTGCCCGGGAGGCATTCCATAGGAATTGCACTAGGTTTTCCCATGCAACACCCATCGATTTTGATGCTGCCCCAGGTTTAATTAATCATGTAAACCAGGCATAACAAGGATAAATATTTTCATTACTCCTTGTTGTTCCCACTTTCCATGTGTGCTGCATTCTGCAGCACATATAGAAAGAGGAAAATGCCTCTCCATTCCTTACTGCACAAAAATGAACCTGCAAGCAATGCAAGCACCCTTGCACCATGGTGTAAGGGTGCCTGCATTGGCACTAGGCAGTCAATTGTGTGCCAGTGCAGGTGGAAAGGACAGGAATGCTCAGTATTTCATAAATACAGTGCATTCTTCCCTTTTACATTGGTGTAGGGCAGCCTAGTAATAAAACTTTTGGCACTGCTTTATGCCAATTCCCCATAAATATTGGCCTGAATGCTTAAATGCCATTATGTGTATCCCAGATTCATTTGAGAACAATCTTTTTCATATTCACTGTCTGCAGAGCCACAAGAAATATGTGGCAGGGCTGGGACCAAATTACGTAATAAAATTGAATTAATTTATGCTGCTAGAGAAGGCAAATTATGAATTTGAATGCAGCACATTTTGTGGCAGTATTACTTCATCATTTTGTCATTTGTTCATAAGTTAGCAGTTTCAGGACAAATGTCTCACCTCATTTGTATCATTATAGCACCTAAATACAGCAATCAGCAGCTGAGAAGTGACCAATTAACCTTTGCAAAGAGCCTTCTATTGTATAGCAACAAGTGAGGTTTTAGTAACTTTTGATCCGTTTGAAACAAAAAACCCTTTTTGTTACATTGTTCAAAATATAGAGCAGATGGTGGATTATGTGGCAGTTACAGCAAATCTGTATTTATGTAGAACAGTGGTTCCCAACCTTTTGACCTCTCTGGACCCCCACTTTATCATTACTAGAACCTGGGGACCCCCACAGAATCATTATTGGAATCTGAGGACCCCCACTGAGTCATTACTGAAAGCTGGGGACCTAATATTTTAATATTATTTAATTTTCTAAGCAGTCGTGGACCCCCTGAGGAGGCTTCATGGACCCCCAGGGGTTCCCGGACCACAGGTTGGGAATCACTGATGTAGAAAACACTGTGAACATAGAAATTCAGAATGCTAGTGGGCTGGATTAACAATAATTCACAATCTTCCAATTAGGTTTATGTGTAGATGTTTCTATCAAGGTCAGTCATAGCCAGTTGTGTACAGAGTGGCATTTTTAAAATTGTGTTACATCGAGAAGTGACTACTGGCAGTCAGCTGGAATGTTTGTGAAAATAGCTAAAATATTTTCAACAATAACCAGGTTAGGTTTATAAACTGTCCACTGTGGTTGATAAACATGCTTCCTACTAAACCACAAGCGAGAAATTAGCCAAAGGGGCCTTTCTATGCTATTATAAACAATCAAGATTTGTATCTCACTGTGCTTATCAGCCTTTGTCGCACTAGAGGTGGAATTCACAATATGTTAAACTTCTCAATATGCATTCCTTGCAGTAAATCGTATTGAGCAGCTCATTACAGTTACTGAAAAATCACTAGTAGTATACGCCTCAACATGTGAAATTGCTCAGTAGTATAAAAAAGTGTGCCTGTGACCACTTCAAAATATTTACCATAATGAGCACATTCAAAATGAATCAAATCTCTGGAATATCAAAACACAGGTGGCGTCGTGCATGTCAAATTGTCTGCCAGAAGCCATCCTTCTAAGAACTTAGGAATTTAGGGCCATAGGTACTAGGGTATTTTGCTTTTCTTAACCGTGCAAATCGGAATTTTGGGCCATTAAGAAATGGAAAATACAATTTCGGTACGTACGAGTATCGGTATCTAGTAGAAATCACATTTTGGAAATCGCTAAATAGGAAATCGCTAACAGGGATTTTCAAATAGTTAATCACTAACCACATGTACAAGGGATTTCCTAATTGCAAATAGTTGCAAAATGGACATTTAGGAAATATAATTACAATCAATCTGGTGGTAACCAGGTGAAAACTATAAAAAGGCACCCAAAATGTAACTGACTGTTTCAGAATGGTGGCTCTGTATGTTTTAGCGAGGAGGATGAGGGTTTTGGCAGCAGGCAGAGAAGGAGGAGGACACAGGAGAGGATGTTTAGGGTGAGGGCAACCCTTTTTGAAAAGACAGAGGAGGAGGGTTTTGAGAAGTACAGACTCAGTAGAGAGGTAATCCTAGACTTAATTGCTGAATTACAACCTCAGCTTCAGACCCAAACACTCAATGCAATCCCACCACATGTACAGGTTTTGTGTTGCCTATACCTCTCAGCTTCTGGCAGATAACAGGGGGTCATAGCAGTGTCGGGGGTGTCACAAAGTGCCCTTTTCAGGTTATTTTGCAGGTTTCTGGACATCATTGTTACCAATCCTAACCAATACATATATTTCCAAAACACCCCCCAATTATTTCAACTGACCAAATTTATGTTCTATTGGGTAGCACAGTTCCCCAATGTCATTGACTGAGTTGATGGAATATATATTGCCATATGTCCACTCTTAGCATATTAATTCATAAACAGAAACAGGAAGGAAAAACTCACACTCACTCAATGTACTGGTAGTGTGTGATGTCTCCTGTATCATAAAAGAACTTGTGGCCAGATTCCCAGGCAATGCCCATCACTCATTTGCGTTCCGCCAAAGTGGAATATAAAATCTACTGTCACAGTCAATTTGGCTATGTTTTTTACTAGGTAAGAAAAATGCTGACTCAATTGATTCAGTAGTCAGAACTCATTGTGTAATGGGACCTAGAGATTTTCTTTCTCATGCTCTTAAAGAGGAAGGGCATATGTCTTGCATCTCTGAATACTCACACCATACCTGACTCCACAGAAAAGAAGTTAAAGGCAGTATAGCAGGGCATACATGACAACACACCCCATAATTAAGAGGACCTTTGGGATACTGAAGTCCAAGTTTGGCTGCCTCCACAAGACCTGCGGAGCACTACTGTACAGACCTGAGACGTGTTGCAAGATCATCACCACATGTGCCAAACTGCACAAGACTGCAATGAAGAAGGGTCTGCACAACATCCCTACATAGCCTGAATCCGACTCTGATGATGAATTACCACCACTCCAGGTGTAGCAGGAGGTTACACAAACAGTAGAGGGACAAACACAATGCACAGGGATCACCAACTATTTCTGAGGTAAGAGTAATTAAAACATCTAATAAATAGACATCACATGATGGTAATGCATGGTTCATAACTGAAAGACCCCTTTTTTATTCAGGTAGCAACAACATTGTTTCTCCCAAGGCTCAACTGTATCCATTGTGGATGCAACATTGATTCAACTAAGCAATAACGTGTGTAATGACAAACAAAACAAAGTCGACTCATTACTCTGAGTGTTCATTCCTTCACTTCTTCTGGCCTTGGGGGTTGGCCCCTTGTCAGCAATACTGGGCTGTGGAACTATTGATATGTCAATCCCAGAAGTATTTCGTCATGGGTGCCTGGAACTATATACCTCCTGATTAGATGTGCCACTGAGGCTAAATCCCCATTTGCTCTCAGGTGGGGGTAGGATGTTGGGGATGCAGAGGTTGTGGGTCTGAATACTCTCAATGGCTATGGTCATTTGCTCTAGCCCACGTGCAACATCCTGACAGGAGTGCCCCATGTCAGTCTGTATGTTAATAGTTCGCTTTGAAAGTTTTGTTTTGGCTGCTGCCAATTGGTTGATGGAACAGGTGAAGGAATCAAAGCATGCCAGGTACTGCCTGTGTCGCCATCTATGCCATGGTGTTCTTTCTCTATGGCAGCAATCCACCAGATCTTACCTTTCTCCATTTGCTGCATTGACCTAAACATTTGTAGCAGATGCCTACTGACAGTCCTTATTTTTTTTTAATTTCAAGCACTGTACAGAGATGATGGACTTCTCCATGCCACCAAACACAGGAGAACTCTCTGACATGTTGTCTGACGCATTATCATTTTGGACTGTTGATAGGTGGCCTCTGCACTGTCTGTGTGTCCTTCCCACAGATGTTGTGGTGTCCCTGCTGTGTGACTGTTCTTCATCACTGCCCACAAACTCTGGTAGTAGTGAGATGGCAGCTCTCCTGGTAGTTGGAGTTTAGGTGATGGACTTTATAGATTGTGATGTTGTGTCCTCAATTTCAACATGTGAGTAAGTAGCCCCTTCAGCATCAATTGTTTCTGACATGTCCAGGGCATGAACTGTGGAAATGCGTGTATACAGTTAGTGTAAATAAATGGCTACTGTTTGTTCACAATATCGTTGTTACTGTGCTTCATGGGTTTGTGATATGTTTATGATGTGCAGATATGTTTGGGTAAATCATCAGCACACAGTTCAGCAAGCAACTTATGTGTATATGTGTACTACTCCCATGATCCATTGCCAGGGCAGGGCAAGCATCTCAATGGAGTGATTTATGCTTTGATGTATGATATATGAATTTGCTAACATTATGTTATATTAATTTAGTAAAGGAAAGATGTCTTATCCCGGCTGGTGCCTGCAGGGTTGGGGGTGCCAATGTCAGACACTCCCACCACAGTTTTAAGTTCAAGGGTCCCCTCACTGAGTGTCTCCATGGGAGTGGGTGGGGGTATTCTGAGGGTCTGCCACCTGTTCGATGACCCTCAGCCACCCTGCTGGCCACCTTCTCTTTCATGCAAGACCTCAGGTCATACCAGCTTTTGAAATTCTCTGAGATTGTCCTCTGGGTGACAGATAGGGAGTTCACCTTCTCCAAGATGCTGGTCCAAATCTTTGATTTTTGGCTCTCTGCTGCTGTGAAGTAGTCCTTCCCAAACAGTTAGTCCATATGGGAGACATATTCATCTATCAGGAGCTTCAGCTCTTTTTCTGAAAATGTTCACCTTCCACTTCCTGCTTCCCGAATCCTTGTTCCCATCTTCTTTGAACATGGTGTCCTCCAGGAATGGTGTAATACACTGGCAGCAGTGATGAAGGAGCACTCCTTACTTCCAGCACCATCCTAGACTTCTGGGTTGTGGCCACACCCTGCATTTATAAAGTTCATAGTCTGACATCATCATTCTGCTTCCAGAATGCAAAATGTCCTATTTTGCATTTTCCTATTAGGGAAAGCAATTTAGCAATTTCCTAAATTGTGATTTCCCAAATGCGAATGTGAATCCTTAGGAATCACTATCAGTGAAACTGGTGGTTACATACATTCCATTTTGCATTTCCAATAGTAATTTCTATGGATTCGCAATTTGGAAAATGCAAATCTGAAATTTTGTGCATACGGCCATTAAAGCCTTATTAACCTTGATTTTTGAATTGATGAAGTAGAGATCCACAAGATAGATGACACAATTGTTGTTGGTGCAGCTAATTACACCTGGTGGGTAGGCACCTGTAGTTCTTAATCAACTGACATTTCTTATTTTTTCATGATTAGAACATAGATACTCAATGGGACACCATACATATCCTATTTACGTACAAGTAGCACTTACTCTCTCCTGAAACCCATTCTTACACTGATCTAAGTGCTGCTGTTGTTCTTGAAAAGAGACTTGAACCATGCTACATCCAAACAAGGTTAGCCTTATTCTGTGTCCACTACTATAGTAAAAGTTTATTCCATGGTAGACCAGCATGAGGCTGCAGTTAATGTGAACCTCTACCAATCACAGGTATATCTAAACTTCTGCCTGGTGCAGGCCTTATTCACTTACACTGCTCCTCCATCTCCCATAATCTTCTTCAGTCAAATTTTCAAATTCACATCTAGAGAATAGCATATTCAGTTACCAGATAATGAACTGCTTGGCAACTGCACATTGAGGTATTTCCTACTGTAACCAGATCTCATGATTCAGAGCCACCTTATCCAAGCATCTTCTAGGGAGATCTAACTATCACTCATAGCTGTATGACAAAGATTGTAGTTGATTCAGGTGTGGTCAAAAGGAAAAGGTTATGATATGCATACGTAAGAAGTATTCAGGAGCAGGGCCTATGACAATATGCTGAATACAGTATTGAGGACTGTGTGAAGTAAGCCCCAGAGAACTTGCTGCCATGAAAAATTGGGGAAAGCAAAATAGAGCACAACATTGAGATGCATGTATAAAGAATGGACTCACAAATTGTTGTGACAAGCAAAGGTTCAACAATGCCATCTGGAACTCAATCAATCAATCAATATTTGTAGAGCACGGCTACTCACCCGTGAGGGTCTCAAGATGCTGGGGAGGGGAGGGGCCCCATCTGAAGAGCCGCATCTTGAGGTTCTTCCTGAAGATGGTGAGCAACGGGCTTTGTCTGAGTTGCAGGGGAGGTTGTTAAAGCTCTTTGCTGCAGTGTAGTGAAGGATTGTCCTCCGGCGGTGGTTTTGCGAATGCGACGTCTGGTGGCCAGGGCCATCTGGGCGGAGCAGAGAGATCTGGTGGGGGTGTGAAAGGCGACGTGGTGGTTCAGCTAGGCTGGTACTGTGTTGTGTATGGCCTTGTACGTGTGGGTGAGAAGCTTGAAGGTGATTCGGTTCTCGACCCGTAGCAAGTGGAGGGTCCTCAAGTTTTGGGAGATGTGTTCTCAACTGGAACAATATCAATTGAACGCAATCTGGGGCAGATTTACCAAGAATTCCTGCAATGCAATGCAGCCTAGCAAGTTGCTGTGCTGTGTTGTGTAAATGGGTGAGTGCCGAAGAGCACCATATTTACAAAGATATGGCACTCTTCGACCCTGTCCCAACTCTGTTACAATCTTTTATCTATGTCCATAGAAGTACAGAAAAAGCTCCAAGGCGATTACAAGTGTTGAGCCTTTCAATCAGAAATGTTGACTATGAGCAATCCATGTTAGGTGCATGGACTGTGGCTTTAAATATCAATGGGGCATTATCCACTTTTGGAAATTGTGTTTCATATTAAAATTGCCCATCTTTTTAGATTATCTACCACAGCCGTGAAGCTGCCATATGCTTTACATTTTGTGAACTCTAGATTATAATCTAATGGTACCATGCTCTATCTCTGGTAATTTTCAAGGGAATATGCTGAGGTATATATTTGGCCTTTTCTTGATGGGTTTTAGCTCTCCCACAATTTCTGTGATAGCTATTTGTGAATGGGTTGAAGTAATGCAGTCAATGTGTTTCTGGATAAATTAACATTTTATTCTTCCTTCTGTTTTATCTTTAATCCAATGTTGCTTCTTTGAAGAAAAGTTCCTACATTTACCAGAGCGTTTGAAAGGTTGGTGTTGTATTCCACTTTGATTGGTGGTTTTGCCTACTACATGGTTCCAGGACACTAGCAAGAATTTCAAATCTTCTATGTTGATATTCTCATTGTAAGACATAAGGGCACTTACGGGAAGAGATGTGGCCCAATGGCATGAGCTACGGACTTTGATACTGCAGAAACAGGTTCGGGACCGGTCTGGGATCGATATCTTGAGATTCTCTACAAAAAGTCACTCTTTGCCTTAAAACACTGACCCGGTATAACATAATCTGGTTCTCATGCGAAGTGCTTCGATACCTTTAGGCCAAGTTTGCCCTATTTCAAACTGCCAAAAAGAGCAGTAAAAATAGTGTTACATGCAAGGTATTTCAGATTGGTAAACTTTATGCTATAGGAGTCATTTAGTCGTGTATATTGGCAAAAATATCACTTGCACCCATGTATAACTTGCTCCATTATAAAGTCAGTACATATTGCACCTGCTCCTGATTTTGGACACCTTCTAGATAGGAATTACGACGCAGACAAAATGGGTGCAGAAAGGACTTGCCAACTCCATTCCCCATTACTTAACATCAAGGATACAATCAAGCAAACACACACTGATAACAAGTTCTTCTGTTAGTTGTTTCCAGGCTGGGCTTGCACACAGTATTCGGTCATAAATCTAAATGACTTCTCCAGTCTTTCTTCTTGGGTGCCCTACCGTTTTCTTGTACCCCACTACATTGCTCAGAAGAATCGGCTTGGATTATTTTTTGTACTTTAAATGTTTATTCTGGCGGTCATTTTTCCTTTGGTTTACATTACGTTAAACAATTTAATATATGAGAATAATCAATGTTTTTTTCTATTTATAAAAATTGTTTGTTTTTAATCAGAAGACACATTTTGTTGCTCTTTTCTTATATTGCATTGTCTAGATGATTTTTCATTTTAAGTTTCATACTTTTTCTTCAAACTCAAAATGTATTCCTTCTCGAAAGTGTTCAGTGCTTTGTGTGAGACCTAAAATCAGGGCTAAAATTTGTTTAAAATATGAATATAATGGTACAACTTACCATTATGCTATTTGCAAACATAAAACAAATATCTTATTTGTTTGCCCTAAATATAAAGCCCAGGTATCACAGTGCATCCCTACATTTATAGCACAATGCGCCTGGAATGCAAAATGGCTGTGAATGCTCTTCTGCTAGGGACTAAACTCCACTATAAGCTTTGAAAACAATAAGTGCCTGCAATGCCGTGAGGGGCCATCTTCTCCAGTACACCATATTATATACCAACTCTTATTAAAATTAACACAGCACTGTCAGAATCCATAGATTACAAAAGACTTCAATATTGCAGTGAATGAGTGTTGGGCTTCTTAACACTAAAGAGATAACAAATACATTGAGTTGTTTTATCATTATGTTACATATTAATGTCAATGCTGTTTTTGTGTCATTGTATCATGCTATATTCATTTTGAATTTGTTACTTCTTTAAAGTTTCCCCTGTGACCATAGAGCTTGAGACATTTAAATAAATATTTTCAAAAAAACTAATTTTTTTGTTCCTTTCTATAGAAAGCAATGTTGCATATTTGACTCAAAAATCAGTCACTGAGAATATAGTGCATCTGAATGAACATTATGTATATGATACACTTAAAACAAGCAATGTCAATAGATCTGGTGTTGGCTGCCCACAGTCAGGTAATCCAATGACTCTAGTCGACTGACCCTGTGCACTATGCTGCATGCTATGGCGAGGGAAGCAAAATGTGAATGATGCAACAGTAGATCAATCGATGAACAGGGCTGACTGAATGGTAAGAAGTAAGGATATGTAGTTCATATATTTGTTAAAAAAATAAAAGTCTTAGCTAACCCCAGACCTAAAAACGATTGTGACTTACATATGTCACAGCTTTGTCACAGATAAACTCACCTCTCCTAATTCCAAACTCAAAAGATCTCTGGGTAAATTTGATTGATTTACATTGCTAATTGTTTAATAACAAAGATGTGTTTCAGGGATAGCTGTTCACATCCTACCTTGAAACCCACCCTCAAAATTCTAATTCGATCAGTAAGAAGACAAGTAGCCTGGTCTTTGTTCTATCAGATTTTATAGGCGTAATCCCTGACTCTCCCGAATGCTCTCTCATTTTTAGCCATCTGGATTCTACTGATCGAGGAAAAATAGACCCATCTGACAAGAGCGTTTCGATCATAAATGTACTTGCATGATGAAAAATGGCAGGATTGTTTTATGACTACTAGGTATTTACAAAAGGTGATCTAGAAGTTGTAAATCAATTTACTCCCGTATAATATTTACCCTCATTAACAAAGTATTACGTGGATGTAATTTCTACAACAATGGGTATGGAGTTGGCGATTCAAGCACAATTTCTCATGAACATTTATGAATGAACACACACACGTCAGTATGTGACCCTTAACAAACTTTACTCTGGACAATTCCCACCCTGGAAATAGAAGGAGATTTACAATAGTCAGGTTTTGAGCAAAGCCCTTGAAAGGTGGGAAATGGAATGGAACACCACCAAACCTTGGAAGGGTATAGACAAAGGAGGTCTATTCAAAAGGAAAAAAAGAAGAAAAAGTGCAATGCCTAAACAGCAAGCACCAACAAAGCTAATAGGTCTCATATTTGGGACCTGTAAGCTGACAAGCAGCAAGTTCACACTGCCTGGTCTGTGAGACCTAAAAATTTAAAGTCACATGGTTATTCCAGACATTCATCTGAAGCGCTGAAACTGCTGCTGCTTTTTAGACCTCCTTCCAGAACATTTTGTGAATAGTCTAATGTTGTGAATCTGCACATATACATTATGCTATGTGTATGGGTGTAGAGTTACAATTCTTCTTTGTGAATCAGGCTCTAAGTTTGTAGATACAGGCTTCGGGGATACCCCATAGCCCTCCTCCTTACTGCTCACACTTTTCACATAAAGGAATTAAAGTTTCCTACTCAATCTCAAGCTGTTTCATGTACCATAAAGCTGCAAGCAGACCATCCCACTGAATGAGTTTGATATATCACAGAACAATTATGCCAACAGTCATACTAAATACTAGGGGGCATATTTATACTCTGTTTGCGCCGGAATTGCGTCGGTTTTTTTACGCAAATCCGACGCAAAACTAACTCCATATTTATACTTTGGCGTTAGACCCGTCTAGCGCCAAAGATCTTGGAGTTTGCGTAATTTTTTTGCGTGGACACCTACCTTGCGTTAATGATATGCAAGGTAGGCGTTTCCGTCTAAAAAATGACTCCGAGGCATGTGCGCCGTATTTACACTCCCGGGCAAAAATGACGCCCGGGAGTGGGCGGGTAAAAAAAAATGACGTCCAGCCGTTTTAGCATCATTTTTTAACGCCTGGTCAGGGCAGGCGTTAAGGGACCTGTGGGCTCGGAAGGAGCCCAGAGGTGCCCTCCCATGCCCCCAGGGACACCCCCTGCCACCCTTGCCCACCCCAGGAGGACACCCAAGGATGGAGGGACCCATCCCAGGGAACTTAAGGTAAGTTCAGGTAAGTATTATTATTATTTTTTTTTTGTGGCATAGGGGGGCCTGATTTGTGCCCCCCTACATGCCACTATGCCCAATGGCCATGCCCAGGGGACATAAGTCCCCTGGGCATGGCCATTGGGCAAGGGGGCATGACTCCTGTCTTTGCTAAGACAGGAGTCATTTCAATGGGGGTTGGGAGTCAAAATAAATGGCGCTAATCGGGTTGAGGCGAAAATTTTCCCTCAGCCTGACTTGCCCCATTTTTTGGCGCCCAAGCTCCATTTTCCCCTACGCCGGCACTGCCTGGTGTAAGTAATTTTTTTTTACGCACACCAGGCAGCTCCACCGACTAACGTCATTCCATAAATAAGGCGCCCGCATGGCGCTTTGGAATGGCGTTAGCCGGCGTTAAATTTTTTGACGCACAACTGCGTTGGTGCAGTTGTGCGCCAAAAAGTATAAATACGGCCCTAGGTTACATTTTCATTTGGAATACTATCAATTGCTTTCTGCAGTGACAGTTCCTAACAACTTATCATTAAAACAAAAGAGTATAATGGTAAAAAACACCAAAGCAGGCCTCATGGCTTAGTAACAGGTGTGGACTGCCCATGCTCTTAGCTGTTATTATGCAAACGGTTTGAAGTGCTGCATGCAATACACTGGCTATCCTTTTTCTTGTATCGCACTCACACTCCATCGAAATACTGCCAGAATATGCAGATTCTTAAATGTTGCAAATCCCTATAGATGAGTACTGCTACAAATGCACAGCTCACATTCAGTGGCATACAGAGACTTGTGGTGGCCATCCCCTCAATATACTTGAAGGGGGGGCCTCCACGCAGGGTTGGCTCTCGCACTGGTTGTGCCAGGTGCGTCAAACTTTTTTTGGCACCCCCATGACCTCCTTCTCCACAAACTCCTTCTGTACCACTCTCCAACAGTGCCCCTTACCTCTCCATAGCCCCTCACTGACACACATTCCTTTTTTTTTTTTTTTAAGCACTACTCATAGATCACTTACAGCTTTGTGATCTGCATGGTACATGTTCTTTGCAGCAGGCACTTTATGCCTCTGCACTACTTTATGATGAGTGAAAACCGCCAATATATAAAATCCAGATCTCTCACCAGCAGTAACATTAATCACCAGGGTTATCTTGAGATTTTTATTCCTGGCTGGAAACTGTTGGTTGCACAAGCGAAGTTCACGTGCTTCTAAAACCCTTAAGTTACTTTAAACACAGCGCTCACCAGTCAGTTCACCACCGCGCTCTGGACCCAGTCATCAGCCACCATGCCAGAGGCCCTTGCTCAGTGCCGTGGGCGCTTCAGGAGCTCGGGGTCCGTCCCCCCGCACCACAGAGGTTACGCCACTGCTCACATTGATCAGCTTGATGTTTTCTTTCAGCTACAGTTAGTATGGTTTTGTGCTGATGCAAAGCCATGCAAACGGCACAAACATTTACAAGGGTATTTGCTTTCTAGCACCAAAAGTATTTTGCACTGAAAATGTGCCCTTTTCTCGGGCAAATAAAACTTTGTACTGCTTTGTGGGACTTTGCGTCAAAGGGGTATTACTTGGGTGCTACTTAGGTAGGTCTGTCCAGGCACTCATAGCTTTTGATGTGTAGCCAAATCTACTAAGATAGTTATGCTGAGTTCTGTGTCAAAAATACTGGCTTCTTGAAGCAGGAGCTACCAAGGGTAAATGTCTGTAAACATTTCACAAACTGCATTACATTGTCCCTTTCCTTAGGTCAACTCGCGTAATGTTGTTTTCTTTTCTTTTCTTTTCAGCTAGTGGGGAGTTGGTTAACACAGTTACTGTGTCCATGTCTGGAGCAAACACACAGGTGAGACAATGTTTGGAATAACATAGATCAGGCATTAGACTGTTCCCACAATTGACAGTTGTCCTAACCTTCTAGTTTGTTGGGAGCAGTGAGCTCTCAAGTTCTATAGCAGCTTTGTTTGTTTCCATAGGGACTGTGTCATTTCTGGTGTCAGTTCATGCTGAACAACAGATAGCCTCTTCTCCACAAGCACAATTTCAGAAATGATAGCTCCTGTTGGAGTGTGACCTTTAAAATTAATAATAACATGAAAAGCTTTCAATATATTGTGTAATGAAGCTGCATAGAAAACGTGTTAACGTAGAAAATAATACTCGCGTTTGAAATCTGCCCATGGGGAGTGGCCACCAATGTACACGAAGACTAAGGGCCATATTTATACTTTTTGACGCACAACTGCGCCAACGCAGTTGTGCCTCAAAACTTTTAACGCCGGCTAACGCCATTCCAAAGCACCATGCGGGCGCCTTATTTATGGAATGACGTTAGCCGGCGCAGCTGACTGGTGTGCGTAAAAAAAAATGACCCACACCAGGCAGCGCCGGCGTAGGGGAAAATGGAGCTTGGGCGTCAAAAAATGGGGCAAGTCAGGTCTGAGACAAAATATTGGCCTCAACACGATTTGCGCCATTTATTTTTACTCCCAACCCCCATTGAAATGACTCCTGTCTTAGCACAGACAGGAGTCATGCCCCCTTGCCCAATGGCCATGCCCAGGGGACTTCTGTCCCCTGGGCATGGTTATTGGGCATAGTGGCATGTAGGGGGGCACAAATCAGGCCCCCCTATGCCACAAAAAATAAATAAAAATAAAATACTTACCTGAACTTACCTTAAGTTCCCTGGGATGGGTCCCTCCATCCTTGGGCGTCCTCCTGGGGTGGCAGGGGGTGTCCCTGGGGGCATGGGAGGGCACCTCTGGGCTCCTTCCGAGCTCACAGGTCCCTTAACGCCTGCCCTGACCAGGCGTTAAAAAATTACGCAAAAGCGGCTGGACGTCATTTTTTATTTACCCGCCCACTCCTGTGCGTCATTTTTGCATGGGAGTTTAAATAAGGCGCACATGCCTTGGAGTCATTTTTTAGACGGGAACGCCTACCTTGCATATCATTAACGCAAGGTAGGTGTCCACGCTAAAAAATGACGCAAACTCCAAGATCTTTGGCGCTAGATGGGTCTAACGCCAAAGTATAAATATGGAGTTAGCTTTGCGTCAGATTTGCGTAAAAAAAACCGTCACAATTCCGGCGCAAACAGAGTATAAATATGCCCCTAAATGTTTGACACTATTGTTCTAACAAGCACCATGGAGCACCGAATTGCCAATGCGGCTCACACATGGTGTGGTTAGGGGGGCGCAGGGGGCGCAAGAAAAGTGGCGCATGAAAGCTGATGCACCACTTTCTTGTTAACCCCTTCGCTGCCAGGCCTTTTTTTGCCTATTTGGGGAACTTCGCGCTTAGGCCCTCATAACTTTTTGTCCACATAAGCTAACCAAGCCAAATTTGCGTCCTTTTTTTCCAACAGCCTAGGGATTCTAGAGGTACCCAGACTTTGTGGGTTCCCCTGAAGGAGGCCAAGAAATTAGCCAAAATACAGTGAAAATTTCGTTTTTTTAAAAAACATGGGAAAAAGTGGCTGCAGAAGAAGGCTTGTGGTTTTTCCCCTGAAAATGGCATCAACAAAGGGTTTGCGGTGCTAAACTCAGCAGCTTCCCAGCTTTCAGGAACAGGCAGACTTGAATCATTTTACTGGAACATACCCCATTTTTATAATTTTTTGTGCTTTCAGCCTCCTTCCAGTCAGTGACAGAAATGGGCATGAAACCAATGCTGGATCCCAGAAACCTAAACATTTCGGAAAAGTAGACAAAATTCTGAATTCAGCAAGGGGTCATTTGTGTAGATCCTACAAGGGTTTCCTACAGAAAATAACAACTGAAAAAGAAAAATATTGAAATTGAGGTGAAAAAAACATAAATTTTTCTCTACGTTTTACTCTGTAACTTTTTCCTGCAATGTCAGATTATCGAAAGCAATATACCGTTACGTCTGCTGGACTCCTCTGGTTGAGGGGATATATAGGGCTTGTAGGTTCATCAAGAACCCTAGGTACCCAGAGCCAATAAATGAGCTGCACCCTGCAGTGCGTTTTCATTCTATACCGGGTATACCGCAATTCATTTGATGCAATATAAAGAGTAAAAAATAGCTATCAAGAAAACCTTTGTATTTCCAAAAAGGGCACACGATAAGGTGTTGAGGAGCAGTGGTTATTTGCACATCTCTGAATTCCGGGGTGACCATACTAGCATGTGAATTACAGGGCATTTCTCAAATAGATGTCTTTTTTACACACTCTCCTATTTTGGAAGGAAAAAATGTAGAGAAAGACAATGGGCAATAACACTTGTTTTGCTAATCTATGTTCCCCCAAGTCTCCCGATAAAAATGATACCTCACTTGTGTGGGTAGGCCTAGCGCCCGCAACAGGAAATGCCCCAAAGCGCAACATGGACACATCCCATTTTTTGAAAGAAAACAGAGGTGTTTTTTGCAAAGTGTCTACCTGTAGATTTTGGCCTCTAGCTCAGCCGGCACCTAGGGAAACCTACCAAACCTGTGCATTTTTGAAAACTAGAGACCTAGGGGAATCCAAGATGGGGTGACTTGTGGGGCTCTGACCAGGTTCTGTTACCCAGAATCCTTTGCAAACCTCAAAATTTGGCTAACAAAACACATTTTCCTCACATTATGGTGACAGAAAGTTCTGGAATCTGAGAGGAGCCACAAATTTCCTTGCACCCAGCGTTCCCCCAAGTCTCCCGATAAAAATGATACCTCACTTGTGTGGGTAGGCTTAGCGCCCGTGACAGGAAATGCCCCAAAGCGCAACATGGACACATCCCATTTTTTAAAAGAAAACAGAGGTGTTTTTTGCAAAGTGCCTACCTGTAGATTTTGGCCTCTAGCTCAGCCGGCACCTAGGGAAACCTACCAAACCTGTGCAGTTTTCAAAACTAGAGACCTAGGGGAATCCAAGATGGGGTGACTTGTGGGGCTCTGACCAGGTTCTGTTACCCAGAATCCTTTGCAAACCTCAAAATTTGGCTAAAAAAACACATGTTCCTCACATTTCTGTGGCAGAAAGTTCTGGAATCTGAGAGGAGCCACGAATTTCCTTCCACCCAGCGTTCCCCCAAGTCTCTCGATAAAAATGATACCTCACTTGTGTGGGTAGGCCTAGCGCACGCAACAGGAAATCCCCCTAAGCGCAGCGTGGACACATCCCATTTTTTGAAAGAAAACAGTGCCTACCTGTGGATTTTGGCCTGTAGCTCAGCCGGCACCTAGGGAAATCTAACAAACCTGTGCATTTTTGAAAACTAGAGACCTAGGGGAATCCAAGATGGGGTGACTTGTGGGGCTCTGACCAGGTTCTGTTACCCAGAATCCTTTGCAAACCTCAAAATTTGGCTAAAAAAACGCCTTTTCCTCTCATTTCGGTGACAGAAAGTTCTGGAATCTGAGAGGAGCCACAAATTTCCTTCCACCCAGCGTTTCCCCAAGTCTCCCGATAAAAATGATACCTCACTTGTGTGGGTGGGCCAGGTGCCTGCAACAGAATAAGGCCCAAAACTTGTGGAGATAGAGGGGATAGCACAGCGAGTTTATAAGGACATATTCTTTTATACATCTTTAGACGGACTCTGCTTTGGGGACCCACATAAGTGAGGTGTCATTTTACTTGGGAGACTGAGGGGAAAACTGGGGAGTAGGAATTTTGTGCTGGAGCGGTGATCCTACTAAGAAAAGTCAGGAAAATATGCTTTTTTATGCAAATTTTGAGGTTTACAGAGGAGTCTGGGTAAGAAAATGTTGGGGGAGCCACGCAAGCCACACCTCCCTGGACTCCTTGAGGTGTCTAGTTTTAAAAAATGTCTGGGTTTTGTAGGTTTCGCTAGATGAAGGCCGCACCCAGGACCAAAAACATAGGTGCCCCCCCCCTCAAACACAGGTATTTTTGTAATATATCATTTTGATGTGTGCACATACGTCCGTGATGTGCCAAACACTAAAATTGTGAAAAGAAACACACTTAGGTTATGTGAAAAAGACCCCTCACCCACCAACCAAGTTGGTGGCATGCTTCATCATTGGGGTCCCACCTGAGGCACCTAGCGTGTCACAGGTGTGCTGCCACGCCTGATTACAGCGGAGCAGGTTTTGTCATTTTTACCACACATACTGGTTGTATTTGGCACAAGGGGGAGTGATGGTTAAGTGGATCAAATTTTATTAACAAGAGATTTCACAAAAATGAAATGCACTGTTAATAACTGAAAGGCAAAAAACTGAACCAATGACTCACAGCTCGTGAGCTGTAAAGCCGCGACAAGGCACCAACCGCTTTACAGTCCATTCACACACCTTTCATACATGACACGCACAAGACCATTCACACCGCCAGCCACGGGCCCAGCACATTACAACACTCACATCGACAGACCGCGCCACTCAAGGGCCCATCACTTACATACGCCCACATGCCTGATACAAGAATCACACCAGCTGATGGGAGTGTGGACTGGCGTTTGGCTGGCACCGCCAGCCAAGTGCCACCCCAAGCACACCGCCAGCCAAGCCCCACCCCAAGCACACCGCCTTCCAAGCCCCACCCCACGCACACCGCCAGCCAAGCGCCACCCCAAGCACACCGCCAGCCAAGCGCCACCCCAAGCACACCTCCAGCCAAGCCCCACCCCAAGCACACCGCCTTCCAAGCCCCAACCTACGCACACCGCCAGCCAAGCGCCACCCCAAGCACACCGCCAGCCAAGCCCCACCCCAAGCACACTGCCTTCCAACGCCCACCCCACGCACACCGCCTTCCAAGCGCCACCCCACGCACACCGCCAGCCAAGCGCCACCCCACGCACACCGCCATCACTTTTTTTTTGTTTATAAACAACAAAGAAACCACTAATTATAAAATAAGCACAAAACTACAAACACAAAAGCTCTAACTAAATACATGACAGAGATGCCAACCGTGAAACATATGAAAATATAAAACAGACAGCTTACGCTCACGGTATTTCCCAGAAGTTTTTTTTTGTATGGTAACTTCTATAACAGCTGGGCACACACAGCCCAGGCTTTGAAGGGCATTCGGGGCAGTACATCCGGCTCTCCCTCCGGATTAATCTCCGGGCACATACTCTACATTTCTTTGTGGGCAAGTCTTTTTTGGGAGTGGGAGGAATGTGATCTGGAAAGTGCAGATCTTTCAATCTAGCCACATCCTCCACCACTTCTACTCTAGGAACTCTTGCCGGTTCCACCACAATAAGGCTTTCTATCACCGACTCCTGAAATTTAACAAATGTCATCCTTGACTCAGGTGAACAATCCTTGTATACAATAAAGGCATTAAAAGTTGCCAAATGAAATAAATATAGGGCCAACTTTTTATACCACACATAAGACTTACGAAGAGCAGTGTAAGGTTCCAACCTCTGATCTACTCTATCAACACCACCCATGTGCCTATTGTAGTCCAAAATGCACGCAGGTTTGCGCACTTCCGCAACCTGACCCCAAACAGCCACAGGGGAAGTACTCTCATCATGGATGGTCGATAGCATGTACACATCCCTCCTGTCTGAAAATTTCATAGCTAGAAGCTCATTATTCCGCAAGGCACTGCACTGTCCCCTCACAAGTTTCTTACAGACAAGCTCCCTTGGATAGCCTTTCCGGTTAGAACGGATTGTGCCACAAGCAACAGTGTCCACTCTAAACAACTCCTTGAACAACTGCACTCCAGAGTAGAAATTATCTACGTACAAATGGTGACCTTTGTTAAACAGCCGTCTAGCAAGTTCCCACACAATTTTTTCGCTAATTCCAAAAGTGGCCGGACAACCAGGAGGGTCAATACTGGAATCCCTACCAGTGTAGACCCGGAAATTATACACATATCCTGTACTGCTTTCTGACAGCAGATACAATTTAATCCCATACCGTGCCCTCTTACTAGGAATGTACTGCTTAAAAACTAAACGCCCCTTGAAAAGGACCAAAGACTCGTCCACACTTATCTCTTTGCCTGGAACATAGACCTCTGAAAACCGATCCACAAAATGATCAAGGACAGCCTAATCTTAAAAAGACGGTCACAATCAGGGTGATCTTGTGGCAAGGCTAAAGCATTGTCTACAAAATGCAGCATACGAAGAAGAAGCAAATACCGATTACGTGCCATAGTTGCAGGAAATATAGCGGTTGCCATCAAGGGACTAGTAGACCAATAAGAATCCAGTGACGGCTTCCTGATCAACCCCATCAAAAAAGTCAAACCTAAAAACATTTTCATCTCTTCCAGATATGTGGGAACCCACTGAGTAGCTCTAGACTGAGGCTTAAGTCTGTCAGCGTTGTCCCGCAAATATTGCTCTGCATACACATTTGTCTGCTCCACAATCTCTTCCAAAAATACATCGTCCATAAACAAGTGAAAGAAATGGACAGGCAAAAAGTTTTCCGTATTAACTCTACACCCTGGGAGACCAGTAAATGCAGGTAACTGTGGCTGCTCCATGTTTGGGGCAATCCAGGTGTCAGGTCTTCTAATGGGAAACCCTTCAGCCCCAGGCTGCTGCACTCTTGGCACATCAATGTCCTCCTCTAACACAGGCCCTTCATCTGCACTGAGAGTAGCTTCCTCATCAGAAGAATACTCTCGGACAGAAAACTCACTTCCAGAATCTCCTGCTTCCTCCTCTGCCTCAGATGCAGAGTCAGTGTCGTAATCATGGTCTGAAGACGACTCAAAAAGCATGCGAACAACCTGCTGAGCGGTCACTCTGCGGCTAGCCATGACCCTCACTAACAACAAATGGATTGCCAACAACAACTAGCACTAAAATAAGAAATAAACAAAAACTATACCACTCACTTGCCTGAAAAAGCTACTCACCAAGCAACTACTCTGCACAGACACAGCAATCACCAATGATATCCCACTAATAAGAAAAAAGGAAAAAAGCAAATTAGACATATGACAACACAAACATCACTGTGCTCAAATCTAAGGACAATGTCAAACACACAATACTGCATTTAGTACACCACCTACAAACATGTCATTCATGCATGTCAACAATACTCCTTTGGAGTAAATTGCTTTCACTTACCTAAAACATGCAACTATGCAAACCGCAGGACAACTACTGCCAAAACCGCAAGGATCCACAGCAAAGGAAGCAAAAGCGTTGAACTAGATAAAAAAGAAGAAATACATTGTTATAATCACAAATACAAATACTTCGCCAGTTGACAAACACCCCACCACCAAGAACTTAGAAGTTGTCCCTGGTACCTAAGTGGATCCTGCCCCCCTCGGGGGTAGATGGGCGTAAAAGAATTGGCCAATCTGCCCCCAAGGGGGGGCAGAAATGGGCAACACCTCTGTGCCCCCTTTAGGGGGCGACCCGTCCCAAAGGGGGCACCCCCAGCAAAAAACAAAACAAAACAAAAAAATCCCTGGCGTATTGGTGGTTTCTGCCCTCCTTGGGGGCAGATGGGCCTACAAAAATAGGCCCATCTGCCCCCAAAGGGGGCAGAGATGGCCAATACGAACTTTCCCCACTTAAGGGGGGCGACCGTTGCCCAAGGGGTGCCCCCAAACACACACCACACACACACACACCACACAATTCCTGGCGCCTAGTGTGCTTCCACCCCCCCGGGGGCCAGATCGTCCAAAAAAATGGCTGGTCTGCCATCCGGGGGGGCCGAAACAGAAAAAAAAAATCCCTGATGTCTAGTGGATTTCGCCCCCCCCCCCCCCTTGGGGGCAGATCAGCCCAAAAATTGCGAAATACTAAAACAAAATAGCCCCCCAGGGAGGCGACCCTTGCCTAAGGGGTCGCCCCCAAAAGAAACTTTACTGTACAAATAAATCCCTGGGGTCTAGTGGATTTCGCCTCCCCCTGGGACAGATCGGCCGAAAAAAAGGCGATCTGCCCCCGGGGGCGGGGGGGGCGAAACACAAAAAAAAATGGACCCCCGGGGGGGGGCGACCCTTGCCCAAGGGGTCACCCCCAAAAAACACAATAAAAACAAAATCCCTGGTGTCTAGTGGATTTCGCCCCCCCCCGGGGCAGATCCGCCGAAAACACGGCGATCTGCCCCCGGGGGGGGGGGGGGGGGAGAAAAACAAAAAAAAATAGCCCCCTCCCTGGGGGCAGATCTGCCGAAAAAAAGCCGATCTGCCCCCAGGGGGGGGCAAAACACTAAAAAAAATTGACCCCCGGGGGGGCGACCCATGCCCAAAGGGTCGCCCCCAAAATACATAAACAAAACAAAATCCCTGGTGTCTAGTGGATTTCGCTGCCCCCGGGGGGGCGAAATACTAAAAAAAATTGCCCCCCAGGGGGGCGACCCTTGCCCAAGGGGTCGCCCCCAAAAGAAACAGACCTCTAAAAATCCCTGGTGGCTAGTGGAGATTCCTGCTCCACGATCGCGGGCCCTGCCCGCGATCGTGGAGCAGGAATCTTGTGAAAACAGGCACAGGGGGAAAGGAAAAACCCTTTCCTTTCCCCGTGTCTGTTTCCCCCCCCCCAAAACCCCAAAAAAGGAAAGGACTCACCTCGATGGGTCCTTTCCCCTCGACGGGCTGGAAGCAAATGGCTTCCAGCGCGTCCGGCAACACTTAATGACGTCGGCGCGCTGTGCGCGCGCGCTGACGTCATCGGATTGCCATGGGGGTGGAAGGGGAAGGTCTTCCCCTTCCATCCCCGCCTTCGAGGGGAACGGGGGTGCACAGAGGGGGCGCGCTAGCGCTCCCCCAAGTTCCCGTGCCTTGGAGACCTCGTCCAAGGCACACGGGAACTGTAGCCTTGGACGAGGTCACCTCGTCCAAGGCACAGAACGGGTTAATATGGCTCTCAGTTTAGAAGCCCTCTTTTGCGGAAAACCTTAGGGATGTAATTAGAATTTAGGAACTTGATTTTCCCTCTGCTACTGCAGGATATGCATGGTATATTTATAGTTAACTAGGGTAGCGCTGTTTCTTCACAAAAGTGGCTATGGCTGCCATAGGAGGGTAATCTGTGGGTAATAACTTCATGAAAAAATCCACCACTACCCAGTTCGGATTTTACAATTTCTACCTTCAACTGAGACCAATTTAAATGTAAATATATTTAGTTTCCCCAACATGCTGGTTGGTGCTTGGCATCATGCTAGTCAAACAAGAGTACCTTTCGTGAAGGGGGTGTGGCCAAGATGGCAGAGCAGGCAGACATGTAAAGCGCTATTTTGCTGCGGTCTGTTCATCAGCCACGATCATGATGAACAGGACAGCAGTGGAACACAGCAGAACGGCCCCAGAAATACCCCCCCTGGTTGACGTGGGTCAGATGGGGGCACTTTGGTGCCGATAGCACTGCTGATGGCAGAAGAGTGAGAGCTAAGGCCTGTGGGGTGACCTGGCTGGGCCTGCGCGAAGGCTAGAGGCTGAGGGCACTGGATGATGAGGAGACCTCAGATGGGGGAGTAGCAGATTTGGCCCCACCTGCCTGGGTTTCTCCACTGACGGGGAGGATTGAGTGGCGGTGCATTGGCTAACGGGGGTGACGGCTGCGGAGGAGGACCAGCTGGGGGCAGTTGCCAAACCAACATGGTGCCCTGAAGATAACAGAGCAGGGGAAGTCCCGCGACCACCAGAGGACCAAGTGACGGTGGTCCTCCCTGCTTACCCTCCCCACCTCCTTATGGGCAGACGGACGGCCAGCAGTAGAGCCTGGAAATGGTGCTGGATGGCGAATGAGAATTGCCATACTGCAAGTAGCTGAACAGCGTACTGGAACAGAGATCCCGAATACAGAGTAGCCAAACAAAAGGTACGGAGAAGCTGGGTGTACAGTGGAGCTGATGGGGAGCATTAAACCTATCTCGCACATACATAGAGGAAGAGCAGGGATTCTGCTTGCCTCCCCAATTGCACTGACGACCTGAGGTATTGAATGGGACCCGGGGCCGCTGGATCGAGACCCGGCTGGGTCACACCAACAGGAGAATTGGGGATATCTGGAGGCTGGGTGATGGCAGGCCTCCTCTACAACCACCCCCCCACAGGTTTGCGCCTGCTGGCGGGGGACTGGGCAGTGGAGGAACCATGCGGAGACTACACTTGATGCATGGAAGACCCAGGCGGGTCGCTGCCCAACAAGAGGTTTGAGGAGATGGGTTACACTATGAGACCAGTGAACCCTGAAGGAGTTACCCCCCACCTGAAGCTGCAAGGGCCCGACTAATCCACTGGCTATCAGGCATCTCCCCTGACCCGACAACGGGAACTGGGGGACAAGAGCAGGCCCCCAAGGTGCCAGTACAAAGCCTGTTTCTGGACTGGTGAGCTAACCCTCCCAGACAAGGGCTTGCCAATGGGGAGCCCACCAGAGAACCGAGGTGTGCTGGACTGGAGGGGACGAGGGGCACTGCGCTCCAGGCTCCTCGTGCTCTTCAAGCAACAGACATGCAGGAAGAACAGGTGAAAAAAGGAGATGTTGCAGACCTCTTTCCCTGATAGACTTTAAAGGGTGAGCGAAACGATCTCCAATAATCAAGGCTTCGATGATACCAGGGGGAGGCCAGTATAACGCCATAGAAAGACAACTCACTATGCACTGGGCGGGAATCCGAAAAGACATGTTGATCAGAACAATTGCTTGCTGCCATGGGGAAGGTGAGTAAAAAACAAGAAGCATGAGTCAATCACACTGACCTGCTGGCAGGGGCTGGCGCTCCAGAGAAACTGGATGAATCCCCATAAGATACAGGGAGCCCAACTCTTGGTGACATACTGCAGGCTATAACAGCCTCCAGTGAGGTATTGGAAATGAAGATTGACACTCTGGGAACCGAGTTTGGTCTACTAAAGGATGATCATCACTGCTTGGCTGAGAGGGTTTCCACTGTGGAAAGAGAAATTGCGAATGTCCCTACCACCATCACAGGGGCACAATCAAGACTTTCAGAGCTGGAGAGCAAGATCAGAGTCTTGGAACAGAAGGTAGATGACATAGAGAATCGTTCTAGGCGAAACAACATATGAATATTGGGAGTTCCAGAAAAAACTGAGGGCCGGGACATGATTGCCTTCTTTGAAAGTGGCTTAAAGACAAAATAGCACCAACTGGGCTGTTAGTGTTTTTTTGCGCTGGAGAGAGCACATAGAGTCCCTTCGCAGCAGACACTGCTGGGGACTCCCCCTAGAGCTATAGAAGCACAGTCCCTGCACTATAAAGACAGGGGTACAATTTTAGTCCAAGCTCAGAAGAAAGGTGACAGAATGTTGAACAATAATAGGATCATGATATTCCCAGACTACAAGAAAGAAATTCAAACCTGTAGGAAACTGAGGCAAATGGGCTGGACCTATGCTATGATCTACCCGGCCCGACTGCGAGTACTCTCACAGGGAGTCGTCTTCTTATTCAATACCCCCCAAGAAGTGTGGTCCTGGATCGAAATGCAACCGGTAAAGGACCTACGGGACACCCAGACTTGGCAAACACCACACAAGCAGCGCACAACCTGGAAGAAGGGAAGACCATGGGGATGCCCCCCACGGTTAGGAGACGAAACAGGCCCAGCACCTGCCATTTGCGGACGTACTGGCTTTTGGAAAGAGATATCAGATCAGCCCTACCCCAAGTGGCAAGAACTCAATAGACCAAAAAGAGAACAATGACATTGCCATGAGTAACGGAACAATTCGGTCTGACCCATCTAACCTGTCAGACTCTGAGCTGGATCTTCCCATAGTCACATCCAGAACGGCAGATGATCTCCTCTATGATCAATGGACAGTAAGACTACGGTGTAACCGCACCTGGTTTATTTAAATGTGGGAGAAGCTGGGACATGGAGACAACATAGTTGACATCTGACCTGGAGGAGATGCAACATGGATAATAATCGCAGAGAACTTGGGTCACCATAACAGACACTATGGTATTCCCGGGCTGCCCATAATTCTACATCGACAGCTGGTGGAATGGCCTGCAGCTGCACAAGATCCCCAACCACCCCTCAACCGGAGAGGTGGAAGATACCACGTTGATGGTGTCTGTATTTACAGTTTGGACAGGGAAGGTTTTCCGACCAGTCCTTGATAAGGGGAGTTGGGGAGTTATGTTGTTGTTTACATTGTTGAAGAAAAGTGCAGTACTTCATGCCACAGGGGAAATATGGCCACAGGGCACACACGCCTGGTCCCAGCGCTCCCTTTAGCAACCTTAACTGACATGGTTGAGAACAGACAAAAGATGCTATCTCACACAATGCAGGTTCCCAAGCACTATAACATAATCTCCTGGAATGTGAGGGGAATCCACTTGTTAACGAAATGCTATGAAGTGTTTTCCTCATTGTCCCACAGGGGAGCTCACCTGGCATTGCTGAAGGAAACGCACCTACAGCAAAAACAGGGGCAAGCTTTACAGATTAAGTGGAGGGGTCAACTGTACTATGCAACGTATTTGGCATATGCTAGAGGGGTGCTAATTTGGATCAAACCCGGGATCCCGTTTCAATATACTGATCATATGGTGGACACACAGGGGCGTTTTCTAGTGCTCAGGGGTCACCTGGATGGGAAAGACATCACTATTATTAATATTTATGCCCCAAATGTCAATCAAGCAGGTTTCTTAGGCAAGCTGTCCCGGAAGTTAGCTTCATACATTACAGGGGAAGTGCTAGTAGGGGGGGACTTCAATTGTATCAGTGATCCCGACATGGATAGATCCCACCCACCACTAGATGGGACAGTGATCTGTAAGACTGCTCACACATTTAAAGACTGGGGAGAGAATTGGAATTTGATTAATACATGGCATGTGCTATACCCCCAAGGACGGGAATATTAATATTTTCCCCCATGTACAATTTACCTGTAAGGTTGGATACATTTCTAAGCTCACCACCACTACACCAGAAGATACGCAATGTAGAATATCTCACTAGAACCACATAGGCTCATAACCAGGTACTACTATATTTGGAGTGGGGACTTGACCCTCCTCCCATACCCACGTGGAAGCGCAGGCCAGAGGCATTGTTGGATCCTCCATTTAGGGGACAAATAGGTACCTGTATTACACAATACTACCAAGAGAACGAAGAGTCTACTGACTCCAGAGGTTTGGAATGGGCTGCCTTTAAAACGGTCCTCAGGGGTCGTTGCATAACAGAATCAGTGGGGGTGCGACAAACTCTCCTGCGGGAAACCCAAGCTGTGGAAGCAAAGCTGAAACAAGTAGAGGTTAAAATGGTGGAGGGGCAGGCTGATAGAGAGGCTCTACTGCAGGCCAAAGAACAAGTGGTGATTTTGGTTGAACGTCTCCACTGTCATGACAACCGAAATTATATGATAAAAACACATGCAACTGGAGACAAGGCAAGGAGACTATTGGTCTGGTTGGTGTCACCAAGTGTCCGTGGGTCCCCAATAGCAGAGATTCAGGTAGAATCTGGGCCTACTGTGACTACATAAGCTGGGCTTAATGGGGCCTTCCATGACTACTATGCTGGGTTGTAGAAAAATAAGTCCCAGGTCTCCCGGCTGAATTTAAAGCATTTCTGGAGCCGCACATCTTTCCTAGAATTAAACAGAAGGTGGAAGATTTGTTAGGGGGGGATGTTATGCTTCAAAAGGTGATGGCAGCCATAAAACACATGGCAAAAGGGAAGAAGCCAGCAACAGACCGACTCCCAGTTGAGTTCTTCGCAATGTTTACAGAGCAGGTGGCGCCTAAATTGGTTGCAATGTACAATGAGGCTAAACAGGTACAAATCCTTCCATCAACAACCAGAGAAGCACTGATGGTCCCCCTGTTAAAACCTGGGAAACTACCCAGTGACATGAAGGCCTATCGCCCACTGTCCATCATTAACACAGATTACAAAATTCTCAGTAGAATACTAGCAGCCCGGTTACTAACCCTCATGCCACAACTGGTCCACAAAGACCAAGCGGGCTTTATCCTGAATCGTAATACAGACCAAAATATCTGTCAGCTGTTGGTGATACTGGAGAAAGCTCCGACCACGGCACCAGCTGCAATCTTGTCAGTTGATATTGAAAAATCATTTGACAGCCTAGAATGGAATTTCCTAGAAGAGGTACTCATTAGTTTTGGTCTTCGTAATGGCTTCTTATGATGTGTCAAACTTCTAAATGCAGCAGCGCAGGCCAGAGTTAAAACTGGGGCATATATTTTGACAAGTTTTAGAAAAGAAAGAGGCACTCATCAAGGATGCCCCTTGTCACCACTATTGTTGGCACTGGCAGTGGAACCCATGGCATTCCGCGCTCACCTGAGGACAAATTACAGGGGCCCTAAGATATTAGTGGAATGACAGCACATTGCATTATCTGCGGATGACATTCTGTTGTTCCTACATGACAGGGAGAGGGACTTAGCAGGTGCACAACTATTGCTGCGCTCATTCGGAGAGATATCGGGCCTTCAGGTCATCTGCCAGAAGACTAGCCTGTTTCCGGTCTGCCCGATGTTCACCCTCCAATGGGTCAAGACAATATCCGCTGGTAACTGCACCAGACAACGTACTTGGGAGTGAGAGTCTATCATGACCACTCTGGCGTGATATAGGGTAACATAGGGAGGGCTATGGGCTCCCTGAAACAGGCTATGGACTTCTGGGGAACGCTCCCATTATTTGTGATGGGGCGAGTATCGCTGTTGAAGATGGTAGCCTTACCACGACTACTCTATTACTTTACTACTTTACCTATTAAAATTCCACATGCTGTTTTTAAAGAACTGGACTCCATAACCCTATCATTCATATGGGGCACAGGGCGCAAAAGAGTGGCTTTGTCCACCTTACAGCGACCCACGTTTGCTGGAGGGCTGGCGGCACCTAATTTTGAGGACTACTACATGGCAGTGCAGCTGCAATATTTTGCACAATGGATGAGGAGCCAACAGTGCCCTCCAAGTGAACGTCGATTAGGAAAGCCAACGAAGTCCAGACTTGTTCGACTCCTCCTAGGGTTGAAAACCCCGGGACCATGGGAGACGAGGGAACAGGAAGCAGTGGCATACTGCTGGCATAGGTGCCACCAAAAGACAGGGACTAAGCGCCCTTACTTAGCAGAACTCCTAATTGATTCCTTAACATCTCTTCTCCACAGTGATCATAGA
Organism: Pleurodeles waltl; assembly: GCF_031143425.1. NCBI lineage: Eukaryota > Metazoa > Chordata > Amphibia > Caudata > Salamandridae > Pleurodeles > Pleurodeles waltl. Next base: position 983,161,732 of record NC_090449.1, read on the forward strand.
ATGGGGTTATTACAACTCAAAGAAACAGGGGTGCACCAAATAGGAGACCTGCACAGGGATGGGAAGCTGCTCCACTATAATGAATTGCAGATGGAGTTTGACCTCAGACTGCAGTATTTCTCAGTACATGGGGCCCTAATGACCATAATACGGTGCCATTGGGGAACAGGTGTTGCGGAGCCTCCCTCACATCCAAGCTGCACATATATTGCGACAGCAGCGGGCACCCGGAAAGCAGTCTCTTGTCTATATTAGAAGATACATCATGGCCTTCTATCACTCCTGACTTGCCTATGGCAGAAATGAGAAACCGATGTTTACAGATGAAGGTTGGGAAATGTTAATAGAGCGTGTGCCCAAAGTCTCCCGCAATGCCAGGTTAATACATTTCTACATCTTCCTTAGAGCATATTTCACCCTCCATAGGCTGAATAAGATGTTCCAGATGCTGGAAAGCAAATGTCTCAGATGTGAGGAGAGGGGGCTGGATTTCTGCATATGTTCTGGAGCTCTCCACTTCTCTATTATTGATTTTATTGATTATCGATACTGGCAAGAAGTAATAGACTCCCTCTCCAGACCAGTTGAAAGGGATGTTCCTAGAGATCCCACTTACTGCCTGTTGAGTGACTTCCCACATACCACTAAGACTAAAATTACCAGCAACTTTCTAGACTTGGACTTTATAGTAGCCAAAGGGGAATAGGTGCTTGCTTTCCGAAAAGAGCTCTTAAAATGGGCAGACTATGAAGGGGCTGTACTGACACTGGAGGCGCAGAAGCGAGGTTGTCCCTCAGAGAGGGCCAGAGGGTAGTCGATCTTAGTGGAGGAGCTCAGACAATTGATAACATCAGTGATCATCCCGCCGACTGGCACCCCATAAATAGGTAATGTGCGATTAGGAAATCTGGGGCAAGGCAGAACACACATAGGTTGCATTGAAAGAATAAGATAAGGGGCTAGACACATAGCTGTAGACTACTGATTAAAACAGTGCACAGTTTCAGGAGGGGCAAGGGGCACGGGGTTGGGAGATAGGGGGAGGGAGGGCAAAAGGAAAGTTTGAATGGGATAGTCCATTAGTACAATGTGATTTGAACTGAGCGATTTGAACTGAGAAACTGATATGTGGAAATACTCATTATGTCAAATGTAGTATCCAGTTGGTTGTCTATTAAAAGCAATACAATGTGTTTTTTTTAAAAAGAGTACCTTTCGTGAATGTTGACCACCCTCCGTGCAAAAACATGGAAGAAATTGTGTTAGACATGGTGGTGGATCAGTCCTTTTTCCTAGTCACTATTTTGGGCTGAGCGGAACTGACGGTAGCGCCACAAGACTTCCTACCACAACACGCCCCCCGTCTGTAAAATCAAGATCATCTGTATATGTCACTAGAGGGGTGGAGTTTTAACCCGTACTTTTGGTACATTTTCTATGACCTCCCTCTTCTAAATCGATTTTTTAGATCTAGATCTAGAAACCGTGTTGATTGGCTACAATTATCTCCAAATAATAAAACACTGGACAAAGGGACTATGCAATGGTTATTAGTGTCAGGTGACTGGAGCACATGGTAACTGGTAAATAACCTAATGAGTGTAGATGTTGACACACTGCTATTTCTCTCCCCAACAGGTCTGGAAAATCAATACAAATTGTTTAAAAACTGTAAAGGAAAGAAAACAAGAGGAAGCCTTATTCCTGCTAGTTAAGACCTGTATTTCCCTTTTGTAGACACAACCATATTTCGCCTAGTAAAATAATCTCCGCAAATTCAAATCCTTAGCTCGTTCTTTAAGGGGTTACATTTATTTAGTTCTAAAATAGTTCTAGTTTCAAAGTCAATTTTTAGTTCTTTGTTTTCACACTGTACTGCACTTCTGCAAGCTGCCTCTCAGCGGTTCAGTTAATCTATTGATTTCACCTTTTGATGTTGCTCTGCTTCACAGTACATTACAGCGTTTCACATTAATCCTGCCTTGTCAGTTTCCAATCTTCTGTTTGTGTGCACAGCCTTTAAGTTTGCTGAATTTGTGTTTTTCTACCAATTGAGTGCCTATGTTCCCTTTACCGAGAAGGTTTATCAATATGCGAGGAAAGCCAAAGTGTGAAGATAAATGTTCAGGAGTGAAAAGAAAAAAGAACATTTTATGTATGGATAAACCTACATTAAGGCACATGGAGTCTGATTCACAAAGGTTTTTGGAGATGTCCAGCCAATGACTATCTTAGATTTACACCAGCCATCCAATGCCAAATCAAAAATGTTTGTGTTTCTATAAAAGTGAAGATCTTTCTGAATCCCCATAACCCTTTCATTTTCAAATGAAGTGTTAGAAGTTTATTTTGTCCTTTTTGTAAATAATGTTGTCAAGTTTCTTTTATATGTCACAAACCCCAGTCTGCCATCACTGCATAATTTCAGACTGACATTTCCTCATTGAAGGAAACCCCCATTTCCAGGGAATTTCTATCGTTTATTTATCCAACTTTGCCAAAAAGGTGTGGCACCAATCTGAACGAAAGGCAGCTGCCCTGGCCTTCTCAGGCACTTTACCTGTCTCAGAGTTTTTCATCATGGGAAATGTTCTTCACCATGGTTTCTTGGTTGGATTATCGACCCTACTGGTGTTCAAGTAACATGCTTTTCTGAGATATCCCTGAGAAAACTGCAATTGTAATTGAGCTCTGCAAATACTTTTAGGCCTGCAGGCAACTTTGTTCAGTGATGCAACCCCCCCAAGCACCATTTAAATGCATGCACTTGCTTGGGCTGACATTTCCCTTGTCAATTTAAAAAGATCAAAGGTATTTCGCTGTTTGTCTATTATTTCAAATACGTTACCATAGTCGTTAACTAAAATTAAATAAATCTACTGTTCTATCTGGCCTCCCTAGGAAGCCATAATCAGTATCACTGGGTTCAAAGTTCTGCTATTACTCCCCTGAAATCATAGCAGTGAAAAATTAGCTTTGCTTTTTTCAGTACTTTGACACCACAGCAGCGAAAACCAGACTGCGAAGCATTGTCTCTAGCGGATGCTGTTTCACCAATTGTCTGAACTCTTTAGAGACCAGAGAGAGTCTGTGAATGGATGTTGATGGCTGGCTGTTCTGCCTGACTTGTCTGCCCTCACTTCGCGGACCCAGGGGAGTCCCTAGCCAAATCTCATTATCGTTGATAGGAAACCACGCGCCTTGCTGATGAGGCATTCAGACATCCACTGTTAGCTTCACTCTGACTTTCTCAGTGTAGCTCGAGGCAAAAAGAATGAGGATATTGGAGGCAGTGGTGAGGGGGATGGTAGCAAGATGGCAGGTATTATATTGTGTGTCAAAGTTACCAAGGGCAATGAGGGAGAAGTCAGCATACCACATGTTGATTTTCTGTTCCTAATTGTTTTAATATTTGAACAGATTGGAGTCTGGGTTATCAAGAGTTTTGTGGAAGGATGACAAGGTGCCTGGCATATTTCTCCTCTTTGGAAGATGGGGTGGTTACCCATGAATGGGGGTGTAGGAGGATGTCCGGTTGTAAGGTATCCATTGTGAAGTTCATATGATATGGTATATAATTATTCCACCTTATCTGTTAGCCATATTGTTGCAGTGTTCTTTGTTTATTCTGTTCCACTCAAGAATGCTTGTGATTGAATTGTTTGTATGGGAGGTGAAACAGCAGTGGCAGAGGTAGAATGATGTTCTCATTGGGGATGTTTTATTAAACTGGTACATAATATTTTTTGTTTTGGGGATAGGAAAATGTGCTAATAAGGATGGTGGGATGGCAACAGGACAACAGCTATGTTCATTGTAAAGTACAATTGCAGGGCAAATGTCTATGTGGTGAGGCTTTGGTGAGCATGGCTCCTGTATGTGCATTTCCCCTTTGTCAATAAAATCAAATTTCCACCTTGAAGTTCCAAGCGACATCATAGATTACTTGAACTTTTCTCTCATTGGCAATTTAAGTTAACTTCGAGATCCTCAGTGGAGGATGGTCCATAATACAACAATAAGATAATTAATGAAGTATAAGAACAGAATAATTCAATGTTGGATAAACTATTTCTGTATATGTAATTGAAAATGAAATATTAGTGTGTCCTAAAGTGTATTCACTTCGGAGCTCACCCGGTGTGCGCTGCACTCCTGTATGGGCTGCACAGCGCTGGGGCAGACAGTTTGCTCTTGCGCTGTGCAGCCCATAACTGGGCTGCAGCGTGCATGGAAGCAGAGGAGGGAGGCAGCCACTGAAGAGGACTGGTTGTCACAGTTGAATGACGAGGAGAGGAAGACCCCCGGGAAGGCCCAGGTAAGTCCTCGTCTCTTTCTTTGTTTTGTTGTTGTTTGTGCGCACTGGTGCACAAAAAAGGACTGAAACGGCAGCTTTTGCTGCCTACGGCCCTGGCCTGAATTCAGGTCAGGGCCAGAGGCATTGAAAGAAAGCTGCTGTTTGAGGCCTCTTGGGCACCGGCACTGCACACAGGGCCGGCCGGTGCACAAGAGGCCTCAAACAGCAGCTTTCACTGCATCTGGCCTTCCTGAATGTGCCCATATCAGAAGCGCTAAGCAGGGTCGGGCCTGGCTGACCAGGCCCAACTCTGCTTAGCGTTTTCGAGATGGGTGCCTTCAGGAGGACTCCTCGTGGCACGGAACTCGGGCTTTATGAAATTCCACAGAGTTTTTTTTTAACTCCGAGCAATTCCAAGAAGGCGGACTCTGTTCACTCTGCACAGGGCTAATCAAAAGCCTATTCTATCATACATAGGGAATTTGCGACAGAGCTACTCATTCATAGTTCTTTTAAAAAATTTTATAAAATGCTTTGTGGTAGTTTGTTAATTTATTGTTGCCCTGTAGGAGTTTTTTTTTTTACCTCACATTTTTTAATGTTTTTACTATATCGTTTTTTTTTTTAATTGTTGTTCATTGTACTCTGATGGCTTCCCTAGGAGTAAATCTTATGCTTGGCCAGCTCTATTAAAAGATGGGACTGGACTCATTAACGAATCTTGGGTTTGCCTTCTGGAGCCTTCTTGGCAAGACTGTGCCCTGAGGTAAGCTATAGCCCTTAGAGAAGTCTTTGGCCACTCTTCCTCTCTAACCTGAAAGGAGAATTTCTTACAATGCACATAAAGCCGACAGGTCAATAGTATGTGGTGGGGAACATACTCTGTGGTAGTATTACTTTACATGATACCGCCAGAATTCTGTATGCAGTCAACCAACTGAAAATTAATTGACTGTAATCGGACAGAAAGGAGCGCAATAAAATCGCAGTGAGTGTATTTTTTAATTTATGCAGATCTCTCAACTAACCTGAGATTTTCAGGCTTACATGTGCACACCCCAAATTCTAGTTTGACACCCATAATTCAACTGGAACAAAGCAAGGGCTACACTTTATAGCACAGCAAGAAAACAGCCAATCTATTGATTCTTGCAGCTAGTAGGTCCATTAACGAATTGTCCTAGAAGGCACCGCTGATGTTATCGCTTTGGGTTACAGTTTACTTGCTTGCCAGTTAACCACTTCACATCCAGTAACTTTTACCACCAGTTAATATATGGTGCGTTCGCCTACGAAGTTAACTACATAACCAGTGTGTCTCTCTTTGATATGATGCAACCAGTGAACTGGCCTACAAACAAAACAATAAAACCTATGACAGATTGATGCATCTGAAATGCCGGTGGGGCAAAGGAAAAGTCAGTTGCATGTTGCATGCAGCCTGGAAATCGAATTTATAGGACTGGCTCCTTGTCTACATTAAGGGTTGTGCGTAAAGTTGAAATGCTCCTGACTACTACTGTATTTCATAGTCTACTTGGAATAGCTGTGTTCTCATAACTTCCATGTTTCCCAATTCTTTACATGACTAGATGTTCCACTCAAGGTTTTTTGGGACTTGTAAGCTTATTTCATGATGCAATAAACATGAATACAAGTGCAATAATGCAAAGGAAAAAACCTGGACTGGAGCTACTAATCATTCATAAACAAGGAAAACTTGTCAGGGTGGAGCTCTAGGAGATCCAAAAGCACTGCTGGCACCTAATCTGGGGAAGCCCAAGTGCCTTTCTCTATGGACTTGGACTAACTGCCATCGACAATGCAAGGGGTCATTTTGCAGGTTTCTGTTCTGGAGCTGTACATAGAGGAGGCAAGAAAAAGGTTTTGTGTACAAACATTTTTCAGTCCCTTTTCCTTTTTAAAAGGCCACAAAAGATACCATGCTTCCTCGACCCTGTAGTCATCTGTTTTTTTGTTACCTTTCCCTTTAAGTTCCTGGCTCCTGTAGCAGGACCTTGGTAAACCTAGGTGAAATCTGTTGGAATATCATTGTTGGTTTATCCCTGTGAAGCTCATTTGGGACAAGATCATATTTGGCCAGCAACATACCACATTGGCCAAATAAACCAATTTGCACATAGTTTATGTAGCTTAGATGCTCTAGTGGAGGTACTTAATAAAAAATAGCAATGTCCTTGATTTCTAACGTTTAACTGGCTATGTCATATTTGTTTAGCTTTCGACCAGTCCTAGTGGTTCATCTAAATAAATAAGAAGTCATTTTTAGGCATGGGAAACACCAGAGCACATATAAAACTGGTGGGGTCACAGAAAAAAGGACAATGGTGAAGAGAGAGAGTGCATGTAAGTAGTATAAATGTATATATCTATGCTTAGAATGTTTAAATGAGACTGCATGTATGTGTGTGTGTGTAACTCTTAAGTATGTGTAAAAGCATACATGCAAAGTCATATGTAAACATTTTTAGCAAAAATGTAGGCTTATCTATGACCTTGAATAATTATTGGTTTGCATTGAAAATTGGTTGGACATATCAATGTATGTGGCAAAGTGTCTGTCAACCTACTTGAGCAGCAATCAACAGCTATGGTGGTGGGTTTTGAGGAAGGTGGGCAGGACAAATGGAGCTGCGGCCTGAGCTCCATCTGGCCACTCTCATTAGACAGAAGCAATATTATTATTCTTGGCAGCTAGAAAATCAAGACTGCTTGAAGGTCATTTTATGACATTTAGACCACTATGCTAATTCAGTTTCTACTTCAACATACTATCACCACGATTAATTTGTGTGTATAAGGGTAAAAAAACAAAATCTGCTGTCCACAAAATTCACTGCAGCCATTATGAGGGAAGAGCATCATCTCTCGAAGTATGCTCTGGGTCCACACTGAAGAAATAAACAGATGTTTGTGGTGAAAACAAATCCCTATTTCTGTCCTTGTACAGCAGACATACCTTTGAAATGCACCATTGAACTAACAATCTCCAATCACCAACCGGAATGAGATCTTAAAAAGGTATTCTGCTCTGCCCAATGTCACTGGTTATTTATCTGTACAAATGAATTATTTTGAAAGTTCTCCGCGTGATAACCCAAAGGACTCTGGCAAAGTGATCTTTAAATGATGTCCAGCTCTGACCAATGATAGGGGTCTGATGCTCTTCAATTACTTGTCTGGTAGGGCTACATTCTGCCAGCCCCACCCCCCATTAAACCCTTCTTGTTTGGATGTTTGTAGCCATTCCTCTTGAGCCTTTGTCACGTGGTTTCCACAAAAGGTATCCAGGCTAAATGTGACCTTTTTCCTATGTGTTGGGGATTCTAATGGTAACCAGAGATTGTGGATTACTCTGGAGGAAACTGGGAAAATAGCTAATATATTGCACCATCTTACCAGGTTTCAGAAACAAGCAGATTTGTTAAAATGAAACAATTTGTACCACCGTTTTTACCTTTGATATTCAATTTTTCCTATCTTCATTTTTTTCAACCTACTTTCAGTTTGCAGTGGAAAGTGGGGTAAAACCCATGGGAGAATCCAAAAACCTATACATTTCTGAAAACTAGACGCATTCTGAATTCAGGGTCAATCACGTAGATGCCTCATTGTTTTCTAAAAGAAACTAATCATTATAATAAAAATGAATGAAAATTAATAATAAGTTGTGGCAAAGGGGGTGATTTATATGTTGCAGGTATCTGCACTTTGTCTCAACAATGACGACTATACATTCCACTAACATGAAGGTCCGCCTGCCCAATGTAATGCGGGCAGAACTTCAGTTTGGCCATGGCGGAAACTACTCTGTCTCCACCATGGCAACATTTCTCTGATGACCCTGGAGAGAAAGGGTCATGGGAGAAATGGTGACGCCTGCCTGCCTAATTTAGATGTGCAGACATATAGGCCCTTGTTACAACTTTAGCAGCTTTTTACACAGACCGCTGAAGCTGAGGGTGCGGGAAGACCATCAGTGCTGGCGGTCTTCCGACCACCATATTGCGAGTACTGAGGGAGTTCCGCCACAAATTGGGCAAAAATCCACCATTAATGTGCTGGCGGTTAGAGGCGAGGGTCGGTTCCACCACTGGCCCGACCAGCTAATATGGCCTGGCGGTGTCATGATGGCGGGGTGCAGCTGCCGGTGAAAGCTCCCGTTTCCTGCTGGACGACCTCCTTGCCGAACCTGGTGTCAGTTTTGATATTAAACATCTTCTAGAGTTTTCGTCCACACATGGTGTTGGAATTCTCTCCTTCTGCCCCTGGTCCCAGGTTATCTGGGTGCACAAAAGTCTGGTGTGAAGTTATATGTGTGGGGTGAGGGAGTTTCTTTGAAGTGCAGGTTAGGCTGTGCACAGCTCCGCTCATTCCATTGTGTAGATGGTCCTTCATCCTGCCTATACCCAGTACTTCTTGGTAGGAATGCACAAAGGCCAACTGTCAATTATGCCTAGTTGTGTGACGCAGGATACAGGCTGCCAGCACTAAATGGTTGGCACAAGAAAATGTCAACTTTTTAAAAGTGATATTTTCATAACTGACGTAAGATCGGATTTTACCATTGAAGAAGTTCTGAATTACAATTCATTAGGGACCAAACACAACATTTCTACTTGTGCCAAACAAACCTTATTGCTTATTAAATGCAGTAAATGCAGTGTTTGTGTTATAGTAGTTTAAAAACAAAATAACTCTGTTAATGCTTCTCTTTAACTACAGTGCAGATCTTCATTTTTGACATTTGCATGTAAGATTTAAAACATTACTTTTCAGAAAATCGTTATCATTTTAGTGCAAGCTATTAATTAACATCATAAAGAATCATATGGAATCCTACGGGAGAGGTAGGCCTTGCAGTAGTTAAAAAATCAATTTAAGAGATGTTCGCTACCAGGACCTGTAACACTAACACTTAAAAGTACATAGCAAACATTTTAAATACATTACACCCTGCCCTACAGGATATTTAGGGCCTACTGTAGAAATAGCTTATATGTACTGGAAAGGAATATTTAGGCCAGACAAAAAAGTTTATTTTGCCAGGTTGAAATGGCAGTTCAAAACGGCAAAATGGTAGGCTTGAGACATGTTTAATAAGACTACTTAAATGTGTGGCTCAATAAGTGCTTGAGCCCCATTAGTAGCATTAAATGTATAAGCCATGTGTACATGTAGTAAAACTTTAATAGGGACACTATAAGAAAATTAAATGTGCCAATTGGTTGTAAGCCAATTTACCATGTTGAAAGGGGAGTGTGCGAGCACTTTAGCACTGGTTTGAAGTGTCCTAAAAGCCAACACAACTGGGTTTAGACAACATGAGGAGGGAAAACCAAAAGTCTGGTGTTGACCCAGCAGAGAGAGCTAAGTCGAACAGATACCAATGAAGGAATGCATGTCAGCATTAGTGCCCTGAAGAAGCATTTTCTTGCTGTACACTGTGTGTTCATTGATAGGGAATGTTTGTGAGGATTGCTGTTTTATAACAGATGATAATATTTGTAATTATCCATTAAATATGTTATTATGGCCTTACAAAATATTTAACTAATATTTATCTTTTAGAATATTATGTAACATGTTTGTGATTCTCATACTGGACCTTTTGTTATGTAAGGATAACTATGGAAACCTTGTGTGCATTGCATGAATTGCTTTATTTCAGCATCAAAAAGTGAACACACTCCTGCCTCTCATTGGGCATTTTGGAAACCACATCTAGCACATAATTATGTTAAATTTTACTAAGGAGAAGTGTCTTTTCTGCTTTGAAGTATATTCACAATTGTTTTTTAATAACTCCTGACCAATACAAAAGATTAATTTTATCTGTGTGTCATTTTGATGATTCACAGTTTTTCTTTCTAAGAACCTTATATTTGGTGTTTTAAATTGCTTATTTTCTAACCATAGTTTTCTTCTGTCGGTGCCTTTCATAAACTGCAAGCAATGAGAAAGTCAATTCTGTTAGTGCTACGCTAACAAGAGTAACTTAAAGATTTCTCACATAAACCTTTGTACTTAATAGGAATTATCTTGTTTGACGTGGTGGGTTCTCAGCCACTGCTCGACTCAGCCACTGCTCGACTCAAAAGTGTGACCTTGCCCTCCTAGAGTTTATCAATCTGCTTTTCTATGATAAAGCATTTTTCAGTTATGCTTTAAACAAGGTCAATCAATGTATTCACCCAGCATGGAGGGGTGGAGAAAGAGTTAAATCAAATCTCTTCATACAATGCAATTTAAAATGGCAATATGACCCATGTGGCCACAAAATAAAAAATATAGTTTGAAATCAAGTTAAAGAGTTTTATTACAAACTCAGACTCAAAGTTATGCTGACAGTTAACAAAGCAAAGTTATAGATACAGAAACAACATGGGTTGATGAAGGAGACAAAAAATATTAAAAATAACTAACAACAAAAGAAGTAGACATTCGACAAAAGCAATACAAAACATCAAAAGTATAATCTGATGACCAGAAAACAAGCACTGTTCAATTCGTTTAAGCCTAAAGGCAGTTTAAAAGTCATCTAAGCTTAGCTAGCTATGGCAAGGGAAATTCCTTCAGATTAACAATTTAAAAGTTAACATGCTCTGGGCTAAAACACATGAGGAAATAATGAAAAAGAAAAAGGCCAAAAAGAATTTGGAAAAATTACATCAGTGGCAAAAGGTGGCTAACCAAAGTTGGCAAAGAGTAGGTAAAAAGGGAAGGTGTCAGCATTTCAGAAGCACTGTCAAGAGTCTTCTCCTGGGGCGAGGGGAACAATTCTAAGTCTCAGCAAACCATTGAAATGAATAAGGGTAGAGAGGTCTGTACCTCTCAGAGTCCAAGGGGATCCAGCAAGAATAATGAAGTGAAGAAGGGTGAGGAGCAGAATGCTGCTAATCCAACTGGGAGATGGTACTTTAAAGTCCAGTGTGCAAGAGAATTCACTCTTCCAGCACTCCATATGACTGGGAAGGTGTAACTGTCCAATCAAAGTACATTATATGACATGGAACTGCAACATCAGGAAATATTCCCTTTACTAACATGTGATCTGAGCTCATTGGTACAGATTAAAACAAATGTCTGTAGTCCAGTTCCACAATTCCTCAATATTCTTAGCTCAAGGTGGCTTTTTCAGGCTCATTATGCGCAAAACAATAGAATGAATGAATGGGTTTATTGATTGGTTACACAAAACCTTTACAATATACTGTAAGCTAAAAAACAAAAACAAAAAATATTAACATTTGTTTCATAATCGATACAATTGGTGATAATATTTAAAAAAAAGAAATCATAGCAGAATTAATGTTCCCCAGCACTTATCACACAGCGTGAAAAATTATAGTATATTAAATGCAAATATAGAAGAAAGTGACATCATATTTACGTTACCCTTACTATGTAAAAAAAAAGCTTAGGTAAAGTAAACACTGTCATTTATCACAAACAACGCTACATATAAAATTAAGCCCATAAGCCCATAGTGACTACATCTCTAAACAGATTTCAACAAATAGTGAGCCAGAGACAAGAACTTCAACAAACGACATGTGACCACAGTTGACCTGTTGGATAAGCAAAAATTAACCGCTTCCTGATAGGTTCTCAGTTTTGCAGGTAAGAAGAATGGTTACAAAAATTGCAAAAATTGTTAAGACTGCGATAATTTTGGCCAAATGCTAATTATGTAAAGCAAAGTTTCTTTTTGTACTAACACAAACTCCAACACGATGTTGTCCATCTCGGTAAACCATCCTTGGTAATATATCTGCCAACTCTCATCCATTTAAACCTGTTCTTTATATTGGTGAGTAATGGGCTTTCAAGTATGACTGAAGCTCGAGCTTTCCCTAACAAAGAACGACATGCTTGCCATTCATTTTCCCTTTCAGGGCCTCTTTATCCACCTCGAATGATCACTGCTTCGTAGCTCTATTTAAGAAGATTCTCAAACTTGATCTATTAATTGTCTTTAAACCAGATACTTGATAGTCAAAAGTGTGAAGGCGCTTGAAGAAATAAGCTTTCAAAGCCATTGATTGAGTTCATAGGTTCCTTCCAACACATCTTGGCTAACGTGCCAGGCTCAAATAGAAATAGCACATGTAGATATTGTATAAACGTAACCCGTCTCACAAGTACTTAAATTGTTGTAGATCAAACTTGAGGGGAATCCCAGCAGGCCTATGTATTTTGGTATTTTAAAAACTGTCCTTTAGGCCTTAATTAGTAACTTATTTAAAAATGGGCATCACAACTGCAAAAAAAAACTGATCCATAGGCCATGCCTGGAATAAATTTTGCCTCCATACCTTTGACCAAATGAGCATAGTTTGCGCACACAAACTTGTTTTGTAAGACCTTCGAAGCACAGATATTAGTTGCATTTTTAACTCAAATAGTTAAAATGACCTTTAAATTATACTCTATCATCTAGATTAATACCCAGTTATTTGTCAGATCTCACATGCTCTATGGACTCGCCCCTAACAGTCCAGAACCGAGGTCTCGCCTTACAATAGCCTACTGAAATGATTTTAGTTTTTTTTTAATATACAGCTGGAGGCCATTAACTGATGCGTACTCTTCAAAGGAATTTATTACTGCGTAAAACAATAGGACTTCTATTTCAAAGCTATCATTTAATGGGAACAAAATCTGAAAGAAACATCATGTTACCAAGAATGACTAAACATTTTTCTACACAGTAGGGAAACAGGGACTTGCAGCCTCACTTAGTCTAAAAAGAATGAATTATAATGGTACATTAATTTCTGAAAAATAATGCACATATAACATTCACTATTAATATTCTTTGTCAGTGTTTGTATTATAGTAGTTTTAAAACAAAATACTCTCTTAATGCTTCTGTTTAACTATAGTGCAGATCTACATTTTCAACATTTGCATGTAAGACTTAAAACATTACTTTTCAGAAAATCATTATCGTTTCAGTGCACACCATTAATAAGATCATAAAGAATCATATGGAATTAGAATGGATGAGTACACTGAAAGTGTTAGGCCAAACCCATCACTTTAATTTTCTCTTTATTGTGAATGCACATTAACATAGACTTTCAGTGCACTACTTTACAATTAATCTATTAGTATTTCAAATAACTAAATGCAAACTCTGTCACGTATAGACTATAAAAGTAACAATAACATTTATTCTATTTCACCGATGAATGGCAAACAAAATATGCAACACACATTTCATCTTGCTGCTTTTTAAGCATTTCATAGCTTCCTCTGTAAAGGGTGGGGTGAACTGTTTTATTTTCATGAGTTTGCTGGAGTGTAAGTGTAAGTGCATTGTTTCTGCTCTAATTTTTGGTTTTAGGGTTTTTTACAGCTTGGTGCTCAAACCCTCAGGGAACCAGCGTCCGTGTGTTTGAGTGTTGAACACTCTTAGATTGATCAGATGCGAAGTGGTCTACAATCAGTCTTAGGCTGTAATTGCATGACGCCCTTTACATGCACCATAGGTACATGCAGAGATTCCACGCATTAGTAAGCTTCACGCATAATGCACAATACTCTTTGCTCTTGTAAGACAAAGAGAGACAGAGAAGGGGTTTCAAGGCTTCTTTCACACGATTCTCTTCAATTCTGCAGACTGTGCTGTTCACAAGGTGAAATGTTTGGGAAACTTTAATAGAATATATAGACACAGACAAAGTAAGAAATGTACTAAAGTAAGTTTCTAGCTTAGTTCTCAGCAGGGGCGGCTCCCCCATGACAGCTGCAAACCTTTTACCAAACAACGATAATAAACTGTGTTTATTATTTTACCAAACAACGATAATAAACTGTGTTTATTATCGTTGTTTGGTAAAAGGGCGGGGCCACAGGGGTGACGAGCACTTGAGGGGAGTGCACAGCGCACTCCCCTCAGAGTGCATGTGTCGCCGGCCAAACACACATGCACTGTAGGCTCTCTCCAGCCCAGCAACAGAGTTGCTGGGCTGGAGAGAGCCTGCACAGGCTCCCAGTATGCCTGGGAGTGCCTTGGCTGTGTGCTTCCAGCCAGTCCTGATGCTGCTTTGAGCAGTGTCAGGATTGGCCGCAGGGCTGGCTGGGAGCATGTGCCTGCAGTGAGGAGAAGCAGGAGCGGACTGACGCGCTGCAGTTAAGGTACGGTTTTTTAAAATTTATTTTTTACATTTAATGTTCATCTCCCACTGCCCCCTCCCGTGCGCGCCACCCCGCCCCTTTAACCTGCCGCAAGCCGCTCCTGGTTCTCACTTCATTTCAAATAATTTTTGGCATTTCGCCCAGGAGGACAGGAGTAAATAGAAGCCTCTGTCTTAAGTTCTCAAAAGTACTCCTGGAATTCTTTTATGGATTTCCAATTATGTTCATGTGAAATTAGTTTTGCATGTCTAATTGTGTGTAATGTGCACTTATGCACACCTAAATGAAATGCAAAATTCCACTGGCACTACCAAGCTTTATTTGTATTTTTTTCTCAATAAAACATTTTCCTGCTGGAGATGTGATCCCTACAACAGAGCATTCAGGAACTTAGGGCCAGATGTATGAAAGCATTTTGCATTCGCAAACGGTGCAAATGCCCGTTTGTGAATGCAAAATGCCATTTCAGAATGTATCAAATACATTCTGAATGCAATTTTAAGGAATCTCTAAAATAGCGATTCCTTAAAATTGCGACCCTGTTTAAAGAGTGCAAATTGCGACTCTCTAAATTAGAAATCGCAAATAAGGATTCCTTATTTGCGATTTCTTAGCACATGTATGAAGCAATTCCTAAATGCGATTTTGGCATTTAGGAATCGCTAATTACCACCAAGTTGAACTTGGTGGTAACCATGTGCAAAATTTAAAAATACATTTAAAATGCATTTTTAAATTGTACATGTAAAGCACACATGCCCTTTTGGCATGTGTGCACCTCACATGTCCCCCAAAAATATTTTGGGGTGCAGCAGAGGGAGCCTTAGCCCCCCAGCACCCTGAGGTTTTGCATTTCCAAAATTGCGATTTCTGGTTCAGAAATCACAATTTTGGAAATGCAAAAAATTCGCAGATATGGGCCAACAGGCCCATAGCTGCGAATGGGGCCGGTATCGCAATTTGCGATTCGGTAATAGCATTTGCGATTTTTAAGAAATCGCTATTACCGATTCGCAAATGTGATACATGGCACTTTGCGAGTCGGAAATAGCAATTTCTTAAAAATCGCTATTTCCGAATCGCAAAGGGCCGTGATAATACATCTGGCCCTCAGTGCTTTACTGAAGTTTTACAACATTATTTGTAAACAAGAGCAAAATATGTGTGAAATGTATTACAGGAGTAACGTGTGTTGTGTTCAGTGCTCGATGCTAAGACATCTATGATTAATTGCTTCCAGTTTTTCCAGTCAGCTATTTCTATTGGATGGAGGTATGCTATATCTTTAATCAATTAAAGGCAGGAAACCCATCTAGTGAGTATATTTCCTGTTTATGCTCCCGAGGCACACGCATGCTTTTAGTTTGTAAAACGAGATCTCATGTGTATGGGAAATGTTAACTAGACACTCCCATGGATGACTATTTCTGAGTCGCTTCAATCAAATAGGTCCAATCCGACAGGAACCATCGTGATCTAATGTTCACGAAGCTGCAGAAGGGGATTTAGGACTGCAGTACCTTGATTTGTTACGTCCATGTGACTCTCCCACACGTAAGATTCATTACAAATACTATTTTAGGTGAGAGGATTATCTTTCAGAAATAAAAGAACACATTTTGGGCTCCTCTTTAGAATTTTGCTTGCACAGATAAACTAAAATGCACAAAGAATAACAAACTACCGATTATGTAATAAGTTATTGTGTGCGAACATTATATCACCTTCTTACAACCTCTTTGTGAAGTATTTGCTTTATTTCAAGGTTGCCTGGGGAAGTCAGGCCTCGGCAACTAAAACTGTGTCACAGAAGGGAGAGTGCTTGGAGCATGAAATGCTCCGATGAATCATTAGCGGCATATAGATAGCTGTCTACTTTATTTTGATTTTTCCCTCCGTCATTTGCCGCATAGCTTCAATTATTAACTTGTAATGAGCCCTTGGCCAAAGTCTTATTAGTAGCCCTGCAGGAGCTATCCAAAGCAAGTGTTTTTCAAATGCCAAGGATACCTAGGTTTTATTTCACCTCAGGCTTCTTTCTTTCACCCCTCTACACTTCCTCTCTGATAATCCACTTCTTACAGGTTCTTTTGAATCCTCGACTTCTCACTTTGGCACCCTTTTTAGGTTTTGGCTCTAAACAGAAGGCATGCACTGTCTTGAACTGGGACGTGCTGTATGTACATTGTGGGCTTCAGCCTGTCCGTAGCCTTCCCATTTGCTTGCACCATTGTTGCTCCATTTTGCAGTATCCCCATTCGTCAAGGGCATGCATGCTTCATGCTTTTTCTGGTTTAGCCTGTCTCAAGAGCACCAGCCATTTACTGTTAACGTACTCAGCGACCATTTTTTTAAGCCATTTTTTCAGAACTACTTTTTTATTTTGTTTTTAATGGTGACCGGTCCTGCCACACATTAGGAGTACCATTGTTCCTGTTGCCCAGTTTGTTTCATATGGCTGCTTTTTTTCTGTGCCTCTCTGCCCATTTTCTGCTCGTTTCTTCCCTCTGTTGGTGCTGTTCTGCTTGTTTCTTGCCCTCTGTTTGTGTCTCTCTGCCCATTTTCTGCTTGTTTGTTGTCCTCTGTTTGTGCCTTTCTGCTCATTACTTGCCCTCTGTTTCTGTCTTTCTGCTCATTTCTTGCCCTATGCTTCTGACTTTCTGCTTGTTTTATGCTTGTTTCTTGTCCTCTGTTTCTGCCTTTCTGCTCATTTATAGCCCCCTGATGGCCTGTCTGCCCTTTTCTTGCCCTCTGTTTCCACCTCTCTGCCTATTTCTTGCCCTCTGGTTGTGCCTTTCTGCTTGTTTCTTGTTATTATTATGCTGTGTGGCATATCGCTGTCTTCTACCCCAACCATGCTCCACCCTCATCACTGCATCAGCGAAGGACATGGGCCATTGGTTTCTCACACCCCCACCCACCCTGCCGTCTTCACACCCACCACCCTTCCGTTCACCAACCCCACCCCATTGCCAAAGGCAATTGGTCACTCATTGCAGAAACATATTGGCTTTGCCAATGCCTGTCCTGTATTTGTCTTCCTCCTTGCTTTTTCCTTTTATGGCTTTAGCTATTCTTGCTGCGCATGAAACTCTCATCATCAAATAGAGCTGTCGGACCCCAAAAATGAATGTCAGTGCCAACCACCTACAAGCATTGGCACAAATTAAGCACCACATAGGTTGGTTTGGCCAAAGCCAGATTGCTTTGTGAGTGTGGAAACGTTCCGGTGTCATTAACTTGTTCATCTTTGTGTAGGAATAAGGCACTGTTGACCAGATTCACAAAGGTAAACTTACACTTTTGTGTAAGTTTACTTTATTTCTTGTTCACAAACTACATGTTAATAGCGAATTTACGATTGTGGTGATTTCGCAGTCGGGGTGGAGAACTCCACACCTAAAAAGATAAGCTTTTTCTACCTTTTTGTTAACTGTAAGTAAAGCTATTTCAGTGTTCAGCAGTTTAGGCTAGGCTGGAGTTAGAATGGTAAACATGACCCCAAACCAGAACACGTGCACTTTCCTCCAAAATTTGTGGGACTGGAGTTAGAACAGTAATTCTATCCCTCCAAACCTCCCCGTCCCCATCTGCCATCATATTTGCAGTGAATGTACTTTCCCCAATGTAATTGCAACCTTAATTTTATGCACTATCCTCCCATCAATACTGGACTGGAGTTAGAAGAGTAAACCTCACCCTCCCAATTATTTTATTGTTTGAAATATTGTAAACATCAATGTATGTATAATTGTGTAGTCTGTTCGATTTTTCTGTTGTACTTCTTAAACGTGAATTCTTTTATATAGGTTTATATTATTTGCAAAATAATTTTTAAAAAGTTGATATTTATTAAAGGTTTATAAAATTATTTTTTAAGTGGTTTCAAACAAGAATTATACAAAAAATAAGTCACTCATATATTTTATTAATAATAACATATTTATATTGTCTGTGACTTTGTTTAACACAGCTATTAACATAAATAACATATTTGCCATAATTTATATTGTAAAAACGACATAACCTTTAGGAAAACATTGTGTCACTGGTTAAATTAAATGTATTTTGTATTTATTCTTTTAAAATTAAAAACATACTTTGTTTCAAATTACATACAGAAGTGTGTTTATGTTTTAATAAATTAAAATGTTCTAAAACAGTTACACATTTGTGTTTAGCTAATATTATATACTAATATCTATTATTTTGGTTTTAAGAAACATAAGACACACATGGTAGCAATGACATATCCACATACTTATAGCTAATCATGTTTGACAGCATGGGAGCAGTAGTCCATCATGGTCATAGAGATAGTTTCTTTACTAACCCCAACACTCTCGATTTAGGCCCTCATGTCCCTCTCCCTCAAGACACACAACACGAATAATTGGATGATTAATCAGGAAGCTAATTAACTCTTGGCTTCAGAAAAAAAAACAAATCTCAAAGCTATCAAAGTTTTATACATTTTAATTTGTGTACCCCTGCATTCTGATGATGATTTACATAGGTGATAAAGGGGTGCCATATTGCATCAAATCTAGAGACCCTGTCTCCGACGATAGCAGTCAGTTTTTCTATGGCATGAATAGCCCTCACCCTTTCCCACCCTATGTTGAGTGAGGGTGCCTGGGGTGATTTCCACATCAAGTGCGCCACCAGGAGGAGATGAGAAAACAGCCATCCCTGGGGTGTCTCTGTAGGGTTTAGTTGGTCATCACCTGGATTTCGTGGAAGAATCATTCATGGGTCACGTGGGAGTGAGACATTAGTAATAGAATGAATAGCAAGGACACTCTCCACCCAGACTTCTTGGATCCAGGGGAAGGTCCACCACACATGGAGAAAGGTACCCCTTGCATTGCATCCCTTCCAACACCTCTGTGAGGTCCCAAACATCTGATGAAGCTATACAGGGGTAAGGTACCAGCGGGTAAATAGTTTATAGGCATTCTCCTTGTAGCGAAGACAAATAGTACTTCCTCAGAAATCTCTGTATCTGGTTCCATCTCCCACTAAGTGACATAAGCATGCTTCTAGATGGGAGTTCGAGAATGTACGGATACCACTAGGAGAAACCCTTAT
The DNA here is from genome assembly GCF_031143425.1 of Pleurodeles waltl. Lineage (NCBI taxonomy): Eukaryota > Metazoa > Chordata > Amphibia > Caudata > Salamandridae > Pleurodeles > Pleurodeles waltl. The sequence continues at coordinate 983,181,287 of NC_090449.1, forward strand.
GGCGAGCATTGTTTCTGAATAGGGATTCTATATACAATTCCTCCCTTTGCATAGCTCCATAAGCTCGGTCCCTTCCCACCCACTGTAGTGTTTGGTGAACCTATACATGTCTCATTGGTTCAGGGAGCATTTTTTAAAAGATTCTCCCTAGTGCGTAAGTCCCCATCCTCCTAGAAATCTCCCAAAGTGGGTGGCAGACCATGGTCCCATGAAAAGGAGCCAGGGTCAGAAATGCCAGGGGGGGAATCAGAGTTAAAGTTCAATGATTTGAGAGGGAGGGGGTAAATTGTGAATGCTTTTTTTCTCCTAACTGTTTGCCACTGAGTCAAACAAGTAGTCTTTATGGGCAGTAGGGGTCCTCCAGGGCCACTCCTGACAGCCACAGGAGTCCATGTAGGGGGGGCAAAGAGAAGTCTTGATCCACCTGCACCTATGGTTTACCCCCTGGACCATAATTCCAGTCTAGGGATGGATGGAGCTGTGCTGCCAGCATGTAGGCTGTAATGTTTGGAAAGCCCAATCCTCCATCTGCCACTGGGTGGAGCAAAGATGACTGTGTCACCCTCTGTGATTTCCCCCTCCCAAACAAAGTTACGCATTTTCGTGTAGCGGAGGGTTTGGGTTGCCAGAAGGATGGCCAGGTGAAGGGTCTGGAGGGCAAATAGAATCCAGGGCATAAAGATAATTTTGGGACTGTTCAGATGTCCCAGTCAGGACATCTCCAGTTCACCCCATCAATGAAGATCTTTAAAGAGGGATGTAATGAGAGGGCAATATTGAAAGGATAGAGATCACTAGTGTGAGAAGGGAGATGAGTCCACAACCCTCCTCTTTGACTGGGATCCTCAAGGGTTCCTTGTGGATCAGTGACCCCAATCTCACTCGGTTTATACACATTAATGTTAAACCTGGAAACATGTGTGAAGCATTGTAGTTCCTCCTGCAGTGCCAGGAGGATGGTGTCTGGGTTGGTGATGAAGCAAAGAATATTTTCAGCAAAGAGCGCTAATCTGTGTTCCTTGGCGCCCACCATCAGATGCCGAATTGCAGGATTATTCTGAATTTTGGCCACTAGGGGCTTCAAAGTCAGGGCAAAGGTGAGGGGGGACAATGGACACCCCTGTCTCATTTCTCTGGTCAGGGGGATGTTAGGCGCAAAAGGCAGTGTTAATCGCAGATGTTTTTTTAAAGTTGGTCGGAATAAAAGCCTTCATCTTGGGTCTGAGACGTGCTTTATCCAGCACTTATGAGAGATACTTCCAGTCAAAAGCCTCATCAGTGTCTAATGAATGTAGGACCAGCGGATGATGCCGATGTTTCGCCACTTGCATGAGCATGACTGCGAGTCTCATATTGTCATTAGCCTGCCAACTGCATATAAAGGCAGTCAGTGAGAGCGGGCCAAACTGATTGGAGGTGGGCCACAAGGATAAAAGTAAAGAGTTTTACATCACTATTAGTAGTGCAATAGGCCTGTATGAAGAGCACATCATAGGGGGGCTTGTCTGATTGCAGAAGAATCCTAAGGTGAGATCCCAACATTGTGTCAGTGACTATCCCGGATGATGAGAAAGAATTGAAAACCTTAGTTAGGGGCTCGATCAAGAGGGAAGCATAGGTTTTATGGAAGGTGACTAAAAACCCATCTGGGCCAGGAGCTTTGCGGGGGTGGGGAGGAGATTGATAATTGCAGTCCGAACCTCATCTGGTATGATCTCCTCCAGTAAGCGCAACTCAGCCTCCCTATTCTGGGGCATATAATCACTGAGGTAATCCTCCTGTTTGTCTAGGGCCTGGGCTTGGTATAGAGCCGCATAATAGCATTGGAAAACAGCAAGGGTCTCTGCCATCTCCGGATGCAGCTGACTTTCCTCACCTCTAATCTCTCAAATAAAATTACGCGTGGCTCACAAGAGCAATTTGTAGGCCAAGACCCTATCCCCCACTTCCTTTCCCTCCAAGGCAAGTTTCATATTATAACAGTAAATGTGAAAATAGGTGGACAGGTCGTGCTGTGCTTTCATGGTTCCTTGCAGAGGTCGGCTATGTGATTAAATAAGGTCAAGGCAGGGAATCTGCTCCCGATGTCAGCGATCTGTCTCCTCATTGCCACTGTTTATAAGCTTTATTCTTGTTTGAGCTGGAGGTCTGGAAGCACCAGCCCCTCTTTGGTTCACTGGTGGAAGAGTTCCAGATCTGTGAAGGTGCACATGATCCTGGGAAGGTTGGCATTCCAACATCTAACAGGCCCCCTAGGGTGTGCTGACTGCCACCTTTTTGTTATTGTAGCTAAAGTGGAGGTGCATCAAAACTGGATTTTGTGGGTCTGCAGATGTTTTGTGACGTCTCAGAACCTCCTCTGGTGTGCCAGTGTGTAGGCAGAGATATCTTGGAAAAGCAAAATATTGCCCCCCAGGAACACAACTGGCTCCTGTTGCCTGGCTTTGTGTAGGGTTTTCTCTTTTGGATGGAAATAATGAACATGAGTAAGGATATCTGAATGGAGGTTCTTTTCCATCTGCAGCGTCATGTACACCCAGTGGGTATGGTCGAGGAAGAATGGTTGTTCAGCTGCAGCTTCTGTGTGTGGGCAAAGAGGGATCGCACATGGGCCTCCAAGTCCACCTAGGAGACTGTAACAGCAGTACCTCTGATCTGTACGTTGTTCTCCTGGAATGATTTTTGAGATCATCAAGTTTATCACAGAGCACCACTTGGTCCGTTTTTCTACGCAGGCTATGAGGTCTACATTGTCTTGTGCGTGGTCCGCAACTGTCATGAGGTTAATCTTTAACACATACTTACACTTATTTTGCCTAGTTTAATTTAGGTCTGAGGCCTGTGTCCCATCACCGAGACACTTGGCATTTTATTCCTTATAATATTTTAGTGAGGCATCATTTTGGTAGTGATGTTTTATTATGCTTATCTATTGTTCTTCTCTGCAGAACATTGTTATTCATTGCTTTGCACGGCATTTAATTCTGTGATCGCATCAAAGCTACATATGATAGGTTCCTGGGTATTGCTGGCTCAGACAATACAGTCTTCCTTACACAGAACGAGTTGAGTTGTCACGTTAGGGCAGATCCTACAATAACACAATGTTTGAAGGTATAGAAATGTTGGAGGTTTTACCTTTTGCCACGTTTACTTCTTGCCCACGTTCCTAGAGGAGGTAGTGCTGATGGAACTGCAGAGGAAGCTGGGGGGTCCAAACCAGCCTTCAAGAGGGGCAACTTCTGCCCTTGTAGCCGTGTTCTGCCCCCCGGCCCAGATGGGCACCTGGGGGCCATGCAGGATGGCTGGTAAGGAGAGGCCTGAGACAAGGGCAGCTACCAGATGTCGAAATCACCAAAAAGTGGCTGCTTTGAGGCTGGCTCGCCTCCTGGATCCTGATGCAAGCAGGGCAGAGCCGGGAGCAAGCCTGTGCTGGCTCTGCCTCTGCTACCCTGGAAATGTAATCTGGCCGCCTCCCCTCTATACTTGTGGAGGGACCAGGCAGCCCGAATCCAGCGTGGGCACAACTGTGGATCTGCCTGGTCGGAGGGGGTCCCGATGTCAGGAGCGCCCATCTGCTGTAACTCCAAGTAGGTATGAGGGGAAGAAAACAAAAAGGAATAGGAAAACGCAACCAGGACTTGTCCCCGCAGCGGGAGAGCTGGCGGCGTCTAAAGTGGAGGGTGGGGACCGCGGATGGCACTCTTGCGATCTGCCATGTTCCCTCTAACATTTCTATACCTTCGGACTTGCGAATTGAGGGAAGGGGGTCTTTTTTAGACTTTCAAGCCCCTTCGGCTAAAACCATTACAAGTTTTACTTCTGGGCGGCAAAACGTTACCCCCTCCCTTAGGTCTTTCTTTAAAATATTAGACCAGTCCTGCGCTTCTCAGACAGTACTCACCTCTTCGGTAAACAAGCCTGCAAGTATGTCCAACTTGGCGGAAGCTCTACCCCTGCTGATTTTGCAGCACTCTCTGGTTATGCAGGAGATAGATCAGCATACAGCTGGGGGGGATTCTGTGCTCCCATGTGAGGTAGAGTCTGATAGAACCAATGCAGCACGCACGGACTCCCTCCTCCAGTCGTTATTGCATGAAATGAGAGACAAATTTGCCATTTCTGAATCTAACCAAGCTAAAATTCAGGGGCTCTGCGATGGTCTAGATGAAAAAATTACTAATTTTACGGAGAGTCTAGGAGCTATGGAATCCTCTATAGGGGCATTACAGGCAGAAGTGGAGCTTAATTCTCATGAGGTTCAAGCACTGAAACTAAGTGAGAAGGACCTAAGGGAGAAATTGGAGTCTCTGGAAAATCAGTGTAGGAGGAACAATTGCAGATTTCTGAACATTCCAGAAGGTATGGAAGGTGACAATATTAAAGATTTTATAATATCCTTGATCAAAGACCATATCCCGGCGGTGTCCATCCACGATCTGGCCTCGGAAATTCAGAGTCCACCGAGACCCCTTCAAGAGGAACCCTAATAAGGAGAAACCTAGAAAAGTCCTAGTTAACTTTGCCTCATACCGAATAAAAGAACTGATTCTGGCAGAAGCTCTCAAAGTCCAGAGTTTTCAGTATGAGGGCTGGTCATTCCTAATAAGATCCGATATGTCTAGGGCAACGTTAGATCGACGTTGGGAGCTGGGGAAGGCTTTGCAGTAGTTTAAGTCTTTGGGTGCTACTCCACAATTAAGGTTTCTCGCCACCTTGAGGGTATTGTGGAAAAACAAAATGTATAATTTTCGTGATCCCCAAGAAGCTAAGGTTCTGATTGATCAGATAAAAGGGGAGAGCTAGCGGTTTGTGGAGTGTTGGGGCCTAAGGGTAGTATGAGCCACCCAATAAGGTTTCAAGGAGGGTTCCCCAGGGAGGGTTTGGGGAAGGGCAGTGCACTATTTGACTTAATGATTCGATTTAGGTCACAATGGGTGGGGAGCAGATGGGGGAAAAAAGATAAAGAAAAAGAAATTGAGTCCTTGCACAGTTGTGTAACTGTTGCGGTCAGACAAGAGTTTTTTTTATTAACTGGGTAAGACATGATGATGCACCCTGGTGATATAGTTAAACTCAAAATTTTGACCTGGAATGTGAATGGCCTTAGAGTGAGAAGTAGAAGAAGGAGAATTTTGGAGTTTCTAAGATTGTCTGATAGCCAGATCATTCTCCTGCAGGTGACCCTAATTAAGATATGAGGAGTTGATGAGGATTCTTAAGTCACAAAGATGGATCACCCACTTTGCTTGCACTAATCAATCTTGCAATGTGAAAGGGGTTGCGATTTTAGTAAAGAATAGCGTTCGAAGTCAGCTGACAGACATCAGTGCTGATCCTAGGGGAGATGGGTCTAAGCAAATATTAAGTTAGGAGGGCTCCAATACACTTTAATATCCCATTATGGTCCCAACGCGGACGACCCAGGCCCACTTAGGGATCTTTATAAGCAATTGATTGGAATAGCTCAGAACATAATAATTGCTGGCAGAGATTTTAATGTTTTGCTTAATCCTTCCCTAGATAGGTCTACACCCGACCGGCTTTTAGCTCATGAGAGATTGTTTATACAATATGATGGAAAATGTTGGCCTGATTGATCCTTGGCAAAGCAGAATGGGTCAAACCAAGGAGTTCACTTTCCGGAATAAGAAGCTTGGGCATGCTTCCAGAATTTACTTCTCTCTGACAGACATTAAACTTCAAAATAACCTAACGGCAGTCTCCCACCAGCCAAGCCATCTCTCGGACCACTCTGCTGTTCAGCTGACTATAAGTCTATCTGTCTCTCGTACTTGCACTAGATGGACATTAGATCGCTCTCTTCTGAGGAAAGAAGATATTGTTTTAAAGTTGAAAAGGGACTCCAAGGAATTTTTTGAGATCAACTTAGGTTCTGCTCCAATATCCACAGTTTGGGAAACATATAAGGCCTTTATCCATGGAAAACTGATTTGCTAAGCTGCTTTTAGAGCCAAGAGAACCCGAATAACAATATAGACTCTTGAGGATAAACTTCATACTCTGTCAGCCAAAGGATATTCTCTCAGGACCCAATAACGCAGGCAGACCTACAGTATCAAATCCAGGAAGCCCAGAATTCACTTTAGGTCTTGCTAGAATCAATTGTGAAGATTAGATGGGAAGCTAGCAAACTGGCACATTTTAAGTATGGCGAATGCTGTGGCAAGGTATTAGCTTGGAAGACCAGGTCTGACAACATTAGGAATAGGATTAAGGGAATAATACTAGGCGAAACTGGCAGAACCTCCTCAGAAGACACAGACATTATAGGATATTTTGTCAAGTTCTTTTCTCAACTATATAGAGATGACTCGGTGATTTCAGCAGAGGTGATCGAAGAATGGTTGAAGGGAGACACACTTCCCAGGTTAGATTCAGTTAAGAAGCTGAGCCTCAATCAATGCTTTCTCCCTTGTGAGATAGACAGTGCTATGGCTGGTTTGAAAAATGGGAAGGCTCATGGTCCAGACGGAATACCTGCTGAAGTATATAAACTCCTGAAAGATGAGCTTGCACCAGTCCAGATTCAGTTAATGAACTCAACTTTTATAGATTCTTCTCCGGTTCCATTCTCCTGGAATGAAGCTATTGTTACTTTAATACTAAAGCCACAGAAAGATGCTAGAAAATGTGAGTCCCTTAGACCTATTTCTCTGCTTAAGAATGATTATAACATTTTTGCTCAACTGTTGGCAAGGAGGTTGGATAAAGTGATCAGTGATCTAGTCCATGTTTACCAGAAAGGCTTTATGAGAAATCGACATTTAGGGGATCTGATCCATGATCTAGTTGCTGCAATTGATATTACATCCACCTTTAATATCCTTTAACTATCTCCACAATCGATGCTGCCAAGGCTTTTGACCGAGTGAGCTGGCTCTTTTTGCAGGCGGTTATGGACTGTAATAACTTGGGTGACAATTTTCTTAATGCAATTAAAACTATTTACATGGCCCCATCAGCTCGGGCTCTAGTTAATGGTATTTTATCCCCACACTTTAAGATTGAACGAGGGACACAACAGAGTTGCCCTCTCACCCCTCTTCTCTTTAATCTTTATATTGAGCCTCTGGACAGGAGAATCAGGGCAGAGCAGAGAATTACGCCTTTTCATTATCACGGCTGGGTCTGAAGGAAGCCTTATATGCAGACGATCTTCTAATATACACACAGAACCCCCAATGTGCTCTCCCAGCACTTTTGGAAATCATTGCCCGTTCTGGAGAAATGTCAGGTTACTTAATTAAAGCAGATAAATCTGAAGTAATGACTTGGAATGGCCCTTTGGACAATCCATTGGAAAAAGACGAAATTCAATATCTAGGGGTCAAAGTCATCAAGAATTTAGCAGAGATGGCTCAGGTGAACTTTGAGCATCATCTAAGGGAAACAAAGAAGCTACTCCTTCAATGGTCTCATCTACATCTCTCTATGCTAGGCAGAACAAACTTAATAAAGATGGTGGTACTACCAAAATTCACCTTTATCTTTAATGCTATCCCTCTATCTTTTAAAAAGGAATGGCTAAGGTGATTGCAAGGGGTTTTAGTTAGCTTCATTTGGTCCTATAAAAAATCCAGAATAGCATGGAAAAAAATTGAGAAAGAAAAAGCTAGATGGGGGAATTGCACTTCCGGGTTTTCAACTTTACTACTGGGCATTCCAGCTGAAAAATGTTTGACCACTTATTTAGAAGGAATACCTCTCCCCCCGACTCCAGGCTCTGATAGGGTGTTTCCGAGGCCAGGGCACGCAGTTTCTTTATAAATTTGGTCATCCCAAGTATTACAAAAAAGTTAGACTCAAAACTCTTTAATTCCTGTAGTATCTGGTATGCAGTAAGAAGAAGATTGGGGATCTCATATTTCTGTGAGTTGGCCCCAATCTGGAATACTCCCGGTACTCCGATGTGTCTCCAGGATGTACTAGCTAAGCCTCTGATAGAGGGAGGAATTGTGCAGTGGGAACAACTAGTCAGTGGGGGCTTGGTTAGCTCTTGGGAATCCCTACCCTATCTGAAGTAACTAACGCTAAATTATCTAGGTTTAAATACGTGCAAATTAAAGGATGGTTGCAAGGAGAACCTGAGGCTAGGTGTTCTACAGGATGGGCGAAGGAAATTACTGGCCCATTAAGCCAAAAGAAAGAGGTTTCCAAGTGGTATTGGACACTTATACAAGCTGAAGAGGCATCTTGCCCACCCTCTACAGAGGGATGGGACTTGGCAATTCCTGCACTTGATCTCCCTTATCTCTGGCGGACCTCTATGAAGATCCTGTGGTTAAATCTGCCCCTCTGCGGTGGAACCACTTGTTCACCATATATCAGGCCTACTGGACCCCTAAAATGTTTGTTAAAATAACTTCCCAATGTAAGAGTGGTTGCCCAAAGTGTGACTTAGAGGGGGCAGATGATATACATCTTTGGTGGCAGTGCCCAGGGATTCATACTTTTTGGGAACAAGTGGGTAACTCGATTTCGTCTATTATAAATAGGCGTAACGAGATAACTCTTCCAATGGTGGTATTTGGGTTATTCAAGACCGCCGAGGGGAGTCTGTGTGATAGATTGGAGAGGCCTTTGATGTATCTCTTTTTCTATTTGGTTCTGATAGCCCGTCGGGAAATATGTATTAACTGGATCTCTAATCTCCCCCAGACTCATAGGGATTAGTTGTTGTTAGTTAAGAGAATCTCTGATTTAGACTGTAGTAATGGCTCAGATAGGTCCCTTAGAATGTGGAGCCCTTTTTTGCTTTTTATAGAACCATCTCGGTAGGCATGAGGCCAGTGGGAAATAACTAGGCTTGAGTTTTGGTTTTTGTAAGAGTCCAATGATTAAGCCTTTAAGAGCCAATAACCTGGAGGTTGGGGGCAGATTAGCTCTGCCCCCCCCAAGGCTGATGGGGGCCTTTCGCTATCTGAGCCCAGGTGGACCATCAGGCCGAGGCCCTGGTTCTGAATGTGATGTGGTTTATCTTGTCTGTATTTGGCTATATATGAGGACTCTAAAAAAAAAAAAAAAAAAAAAAATAACACAACGTTTATTATAAAACATTAGGTTGCCTTAGTATCCGTAGAGGGGCATTCCCTTCTGATTGCCATCATATGCTGCATGTCGCTTTTGTAGTTTCATCTGAAACTTGGTGCTTCCTCGTCTGTCACAGAGACTAAACAACCTCTCCTTTACCTTAAACACAAGGATGGGACTTGTACTACACTCTGGGGCTAGATGGGGGATTAGGGCTATCACTGCTATTTGCTCTCATGTAGGAAATATGGTGGGATTGTTTCTGTGTTTCACTTTCGTGGTCACTGTTATAATGGTGTCTGGTTTTATTGTCCTTATAATCACACTTCATGCCTTTCTACATAGAATGCACTTGCTTTCTTAAATTCAATTGAACCAAGTTATGCTTCTGCCTGTCGTTACATGTGTGAGACTTATATAACTGAAAGAACAGGGCATGATCTGTTTCCACCATAACTTCCAGAGGAGTCTAAGAGTATCATGCGATGGGTTGCTACAAATCACTAGGTTTCTAGTGAGGTGCTGCTAGCTAGATGAAAGGGGTAGGCCGACAGCTGCCATGCAGTTTGAGATCGGACACAGTCCCCCAGACTTGCTGGTGCTGCTGCCAAAAACTTAGCAGTCTTGTTACTTTGGCAAGCGTCTCACTACAAAAGCATAGATTTGACCTGTGCTAAGAAAGAGTCCATTTGCTGTAGGGATTGGTAAAGTTTGATGAGGTCCCTTGTGAAGTTCTGACGAAGAGAAGTGAGTTCCTTGTAAAATTTGGAGAAGAGCAGCTGAATGTCCTCCTTGGTCACAGGGACACCCAACACAGGCTGGGAGCTTTTTTCTTGAAGGCATGAGGACTCTGGTTTCTGCAACATATTGAGGATGGAGGAAGAACAGGTGGCATTTGCCCTGTCAGTTGCCATTGTGCTGGGTCTGCCTGGAGAGCCGCCAGCCTCCCAGTCAACAATCCTCCTCTCCACCCCCTTTCAAACTCCCTTTTGGACAGTCTTCAATTGTTCCTTGTGTGTCCATTATTTGGTGGGTCTTCCCTGCGCTCCTGTGTCACACTTTTCCTCTGTGTTCCTCCAGTATCACGCCATTACTCTGTGGTCCTCTGCTTCCCCAAAGGCTATAGCCCCCTGGCAATGCAACATAGCTCCTCCAGCTGGTTGGGCCCACTAGCACTCTTGGGGCCCCAACCCCACCTATATGGGGTTAGAAGATTTTGAGCGGGCCTGTGAGGCAATGTTGGGAGGCGTTGATATATGCTGAAATGGGAAAGCAATGAAAAATGTGAATCTCCCCTAGTTCAGCCTGTTGTAAGGTCCAGTCGCTTCAACTGATATGTCTGTCACCCCTGGAGTCGTCTTCAGGTCATCGGCATCCCCAGCTGTATGCCCACCATCACCAGGGGCCCACCTCCTCTAACCTCTTACCTGATGGGGACCAAAGGTGTGGCCATTATGAGTATGGATCTGCTACTTCGTCAAGGCCCAGCACTGCATGATCATAGTGGCTCCAGCTACAGGCTCATTGGTGTTTCGAGATCTGCACGCCTCTGCTCTGATGCCAAAATGCCATTGGGGTCTCCTGACCTCATTTCCACTGCTGTGCATCTCGGTGCTCTGCCTCGTAGGCCAGACCAAGTCTGCTATGGGGCCAGCTCATGGGCACGGCCCTAGTCACGATCCTCTCAGAGCCCAACCAAAGCCCTAGGACACTTCTCCAGGCACTGGTCGGGGGCCCGACAACCTCAGGGTCCCCGCCATATTATGGCGATTAGCCTTGCCTGCCTCCACTAGATGCAGCTTCCGAGGGTGGTGTGGGCCCTAGTAACAAGGAAAATGGCTGTTGCTGCATCCACCTCACTCTTCCTCAGGGCCACAGAGCTCACAGCTGCCTTGTGGGTGTGGTAATGCTGTCACAGGGCCCGCCATATGCCCCCCACTCAACTGGCATCGGCGCTCACTATGTGGGCCAATACCGCCTCTTGGGGTTACATTGGGGAGAGGATATTGTGGCTTCTTTATGGAGCTTTGAAGAGGCATGTCCTGTTTGGTCTCCCCCCCCCGGCCACGCCCCCACGTGTATTATTTTTAATGATATTAATTCAATGTTTTTGCAGACTACATTTTTATAGTTGACAATTTCTGTACTTTACATTATATGTATGTAATTGCAAAGCTGATGATTTTGATGCCGATATTTTCACGTCAAAATGTATGTAATGCAATATTTTTGTGCTCAATAGTCTGACATTCAAACATACTTTTAGCAGGACTAGAATGGTCCTCAACTTGTCCGAGTGCTCACATTGCCAGCACCATCATTGTACTACTATAGTAGATTGTAACATGCCTGAGTGCCCACAGTTCATGTAAGTCTTCAGTTTCCTGTGTTTAGGTGCAGTGATAGCAGAGAGCTGGAATCCAAACTCCTGCGTGGAGCAGGTGGCCAATGAGTGTGTGGGGCTTTTAAAAGGTCCTCTCTGAGGTTGGCATAAGGCAGGAGGTGGAGAAGCAGATGAGGTGAGAGGAGAGCATTTGCTGACCCCCAAGCAGACTCATGAAGTACTCAAGGGTCTAACACTGTAGCTGACTTCAGCCCATACAGTTTTGCTCCCTGTTACATGTTTGGGGTCTCTGGGCAAAAATCATCGGTTCTGAAGTTTATGGACCCAATAAGTCTATGCCTGGATACACAGAAAATGTCGACTGACTGAAGCAGTTTCTCCATGGCGATCTGAGCTACTTGTAATGATGACCTAAAGTGATTCACCCTGATGTACATTGCTGTCTTACCATTATAGTGCTTCTTTATATTACAGAGTGCTAGCCATGCCGATGTAGCACTTTTTTATAGCATACTGTTAGTATCTCTATGGTGCTTTTTAATAGACCAGAGTCTTCCCAGTATTATTACACAGTTATGAATTTGGAAGGTAGCTGGTACAATGAAAGTTGTTCTCAAGGTGCGGTAAAAACGAGGCAGTGATTTTCATCACTTTTGCCTGGCCTTGCCTCAACCACAATGAAATTTCACAGGCACTCACCTACACTTTAATTTTCTTAAAGGGCAGCATGTATATGTCTGGGGGTATTTCTTTCCACTTTTGACTGTGAAAGGGCTCGTTAAGGTCAAAAAGAGTAAGGGACCAGGGAGAAAGAAAAAAAATAACATTCTCCTCTGAGTTTCGCTGTGGTCCTCTCGTACTGTACTACTCATGGTTTTCTCTCATCACCCCATGTAAAGTATAAAAGGATCCTGCCCCACTTTTCCTAGGCTATAATGTGTGCAGAGCTCTGAAAGGAAGGAATCAACACAAGCCAAACTGACACCAATCTGTGGAACATGAATTGTAAACTAGATCACTCTAGCCCAAGACTTTGCTACAGCTGTTTTCCACCATGTTACTGGGAAGAGTGATTAGAATAGCCTCCAGCTCCAAGACTTAAAGACAAGCAAGATTTTGACTCATTAACAGATTATGTGAAATCACTCCTATTTGTGTAGAGAATGCATGATATATACAAGGCCTGTGCATGTTGGTTGAAGTGTATGAAAAGCTGAGTATGATCACTCTTCTTTCATGAAGGGAATGAGACGTTGGATGTTTGAGAAGTGGAGACGTTAAAGGTAAAGGTGTTAAGGGTTGTGTTGATGGAGATGAGAAACACACTGTGAAGCTCTGAGTTTCTTGCCCAGGTTAAACCCTGTAGGTGAATTTAATGTTACACATATTTACAGAGACAAATTATAGCGATATATTTGATATGCTAACAGTAAGTAGTGAAAAAAATGATTTTTGATAAAACATGAGGAAAATTTTTAAGAGTGCACTATGTGTGTACCCAGAAAAATTGTTGAATCCCAGGATAAGAACATCCTTCATGGCTAAGGGCCTGATTTAGAGCGCAGCGGATGGGTTACCTCATCACAACAAGAAGGATATCCTGTCTATTGTATAACAAGTGCATTATACCATTTATGATGGAGTAACCCATCTACCAGACTCTAAATCAGACCCTAAGGGCCTCATTTCCCAACCTCTTTTGGACGTAAAAACCGCCACTCCAGTTTTCTGCCTGCTGGCCCTATTATGAGTTTCTTGCTGGGCCAGCCGGCAGAAACAGCATTTCCACCAACCGGCCCAGAGGGAATTAGGCCACTACATTGACACCAGCTTGTAATCCAGCCGGCTGCATTGTTGCAGTGCATTGGGTGCAACAGCATCTGTGGCTCTTTTCACTGCCTGCACTTCAGGCAATGAAAAGCATGACAGGGCTACCCATGGGGGCCCCTGCACTGCCTATGCCAAGTGCACGTCTCTGCCAGCCTTTGCATGGCGGATGAACCGCCATGCAAAAGCCGGCGGAGAAGGGACTCGTAATCACTAGGGCAGCGCTGCTTACAGCACTGCCCTGGCGGATTACGACTGCCGGCACCACCAGGCTGTCGACTGCTGGCAACCTGGCGGTGCCTGTGGTCGGACCATGGCGGCTCTGCCACGGTCATAATATGGAGGCCGAACTGCTGCTCTGGCATTGGTCCTACCCCCATCGCGAGTCTGGTGGTCCCATGACCGCCAGACTCGTAATGAGGGCCTAATTCTTTCAATCGCCTGGCAAGTTCACGGAACAATTACATAATTTTTCTTTACTGATCATAGTACATAGTACATGATTTGTGTGTATTCATGTTGTTGTAATCTCCTGTGGCTCTACACTAACCTCATAATCACAGACTGCCTTCTCATCTTGTCTCAGAAGTGGCTGATGTGTGTCAGCCTAGTTCATAAAATATTACCTTCCCCCAAAAAAATATTACCTAACTATAGCTCTATCAAACCTCATTCCAAGTAATATTTTGCAAATAATCTTCTGGAAGATAAAAAACAGAGGCTTTTTTGTGAGGGATGCATATATGTATATATGTGGAATTTGTATAGAGGGAACATCGCCAAAAGGCAGCAGAGTGCTGTTTAGGATCAATGAATATTATGAACGATAGATAGGCTTTAGGAGCAGAAATGTGCTGTTACTGCATTATCATGCAGTTTTCTTTAAACTGGTGGATATGGTGATGTTGGTCCGTATCCAGGGTGAAGAGACAGAAAAGATTTTGCAGCAAATCCACCTTTTCTGCAATGCCACCCATTTTTCCCCTTTTTCTGGACCCTATTGTTGCTGGTGTTAGGACTCTTTGAACTTTACCTCTGCTAAACAGTTGAAATGGGCCTGTGCTTTTCCTCGAAACATGTTCTATGAACTAGAATTCCCTATTTAGCCTATTTAATTTCCCTATAAATCTGTTGTGAACAGTGCCTACGGTGTCCCTATGGCCTGTCGCGTAGGCTCTCATTATTCTAATGAGACTACTGGATTTTGAGCAACAAGATCGTCCACAGTGTGGGAGACTGAGTCTGACCCACGGTGGGTGACACCTGTTGCTCCAAATCCTGGTTTTGCTCCAGCTAACTAGCAGTGCCTCATCTCTCCTGAAAGGTAGAGATGATTGGGCAACCGAGCGCATGACATATCATACTTCTCAGGGAACTCGTGGTCACTCAGGTCGCATACAGTTCTCTCATTCACAATTCGGTCTCATATATAAATGACAATGAAAGCAGTATAAGTTTTAAAGACTGGTTTAATAAAACTACTGCATTTTAGATAGCAAAGCGGGAGCTGCAATAACCAGGACGACACAAGATAACAATATTAAAATGGTGACGATGAGAGTGAAGCATAAGAATAATGCTATCATATTGCCACTAAAGTCGATGGACTATTTTCTATCTGAATCATAATTTGAGCATGGCATGTTAAGCTCTAATCCTGCCTTTCAGGTTCCCCCAGGAGGACATCAACCCTCATACCTGAGCAAAGGCCTGTAGTCTGTGTTAGCATCTGCAGCGAAGCATTCAGCATACAGTTGTGGTTCCCTGGCTGGAATCTCCCTCTTACCGTGTAATGGGACTAGGAGGTGTTTTTATAATAACACAGCTAATGTTCTAAGAAAATGTCCCTACATAAGGATGTGTATTTTCTACGAATGTTGGAGACTAAACTTCTACCACGTTCACCAGCAATGTACCAAACTGTAGCCTTGACTGAGGCACAAAGTGACCAAGAATGTGTTGTTTGAGAACACAGTGCTGGGCTAAGCAAAACAGTTAGATAGAAGAAATTAAAACAAGACCGTAAAACTGGTTATTGCAAAAAATAACAATGCAAAGCGGAATAAAATATATCTAGGTCAAGGTGCACAGCAGCCTAGTGTATTAAACTAACGTGCATGGAGCTATAACTAAAATGGCTACACAACAGGCCTAGATAGTGCACAAATATGTATGTCTTGCAGTGTATATCTGCACCTCCCACATGTGACAAAAAAATATATCACTGTGTTCATTCTAGACACATTTAAATGTACTGCAGTGACACATCACAGGGGAATATGCCTTTGACATATTGGAAAGGTCTACTTTAAATGATCACAAATAATCCTTAAAGTGACTCATGTAAGCCCATGTGGCAGGGTGCTAACATTAAGGAATAAGGCAGACTACCTATTGAGGTTAGTGCACCCTCACAGTGAAATAAAACACAAAAGTTATTTCACTTTGTAAGCCTTGTAAACCTTTCCCTAAGTAAGATTAGACAGGATTAAAATCTTAAACCCCCTTCACCACTTAAGAAAATCCTGCAAAAATGTTCCAAAGTTATTTCTTGCTTAAATGTCAAATTCTTATTTATGGTGAAATCAACTTTTTGGTGAGAATAGAAGTAACATTATAAAAATTTACTTTAGGCTGCCTTGAAAGGGAAATTTGAACATTGCCCTCCCTCTGAGCTTAGGAAAGTCTAATAGGTGTTAACTGCTGACCAGTTAGAAAGGATTAGCTATCTTGGAGTGGACTGAAACAGATGGTAGAACAAAAGGCAGCTTTAGCACTACCTGTTTTGATTTGGAGATGCAAATGAAGGCTTCTCCTACTCATTGACAGGAAACTCCCAGATAGCTAGCCTTCAGTCACAGTAGTAAGGAAAACACATTTTACACCTATCAGGATGGATGGGAGACCCCCCAATCAATAAGGAAAGTGGCTTAAGAGCTGTTAGAAATGGGGTCTTTGGTTGACAGTCAGGTTACCCCCTGTTCAAGCAAGGACCCTCACTCTAGTCAGGGTAAAAGAGAACCACCCTCAGCTAACCCCTGCTTACCCCCTTGGTAGCTTGGCAGAGCAGTAGGCTTAACTTCAGAGTGCTAGGTGTAAAGTATTTGTACCAACACACACAGTAACTTAATGAAAATAATACAAAATGACACAACACCAGTTTAGAAAAATAGTAAATAGTTATCTAAACAAAACAAGACCAAACGACAAAAATCCACAATCCACAAGTCAAGTTATTAATAAAAATGCAAACAATGTCTTTAAGTAGTTTTAAACACACACTAGCGCTGCTAGCGTGAAAATGTACCTGGTGCGTGTCAAAAATCACCCCTCACGGGCAAGTGTGCGTCAAAAAGGGCTTGCGGAGTGTTGAGTACACTTACGAGTGGGACTGTGCGTTGTTTCTCCCTCCGCCGGGTCAGGGCCGTCGTTTCTTCTCTCTTCAGGAGAGCGATGCGTCGATCCGGTCAGCACTCCTGGGTCCGGGCAGGCCTCGCGTTGTTTTTCCACTCACTGCGGTACGTGAGTCGGAAATCCAGCCGCACGATGATCCGAAAACCCCACAGCGCAGGTTGCGATCTCCCAGCCTCCGTCAGCGATGCTGCGCGTCGTTTCTCCTGCTCCGTGCGTCGATTCTTCGGTCACGTTTCCTGCAAGCGTCGTTTCTCAGCTGTGGAGCCGGCGGCGCATTGTTTTTTCAGCCGGAGATCGGAGTGGCGTCAATCTTTTCCACGCACGGCGCTCTGTGCGTGGATTTCCTTGTCTTTAGGCTGCCAGCTTCTCCTTTCAGGGTCCCAGGAACTGGATGGGCACCACAGGGCAGAGTAGGAGTCTCTCCAGAGACTCCAGGTGCTGGCAGAGAGAAGTCTTTGCTGTCCCTGAGACTTCAAGCAACAGGAGGCAAGCTCTAGATCAAGCCCTTGGAGATTTCTTCTCAAGATGGAAGGCACACAAAGTCCAGTCTTTGCCCTCTTACTCTGGCAGAAGCAGCAACTGCGTGATAGCTCCACAAAGCACAGACAGGGCAGCTCAGCTCTTCAGCTCTTCTCCAGGCAGAGATTCCTCTTGGTTCCAGAAGTGTTTCTAAAGTCTGTGGTTTTGGGTGCCCTTCTTATACCCAAGTTCTCCTTTGAAGTAGGCCTACTTCAAAGTAAAGTCTCTTTTAAAAGTGAAATCCTGCCTTGCCCAGGCCAGACCCCAAACACTCACCAGGATGTCGGAGACTGCATTGTGTGAGGACAGGCACAGCCCTTTCAGGTGTAAGTGACCACTCCTCCCCTCCCTCCTAGCACCGATGGCTCATCAGGAAATGCAGACTACACCCCAGCTCCTTTTCTGTCACTGTCTAGTGTGAGGTGCAACCAGCCCAACTGTCAAAGTGACCCAGACAGGGAATTCACAAACAGGCAGAGTCACAGAAATGGTATAAGCAAGAAAATGCTCACTTTCTAAAAGTGGCATTTTCAAACACACAATCTTAAAATCAACTTTACTAAAATATGTATTTTTTAATTGTGAGCTCAGAGACCCCAAACTCCAAATGTCCATCCGCTCCCAAAGAGAATCTACACTTTAATCAGATTTAAAGGTAGCCCCATGTTAACATATGAGAGGGACAAGCCTTGCAACAGTGAAAAACGAATTTAGCAATATTTCACTGTCAGGACATATAAACCACATTACCATATGTCCTACCTTAAGCATACTCTGCACCCTGCCCTTGGGCTACCTAGGGCCTACCTTATGGGTGTCTGACATGTAAGAAAAGGGAAGGTTTAGGCCTGGCAAGTGGGTACACTTGCCAAGTCGAATTTACAGTTAAAACTGCACACCCAGACACTGCAGTGGCAGGTCTGAGGCATGATTACAGGGCTACTTATGTGGGTGGCACAACCAGTGCTGCAGGCCCACTAGTAGCATTTGATTTACAGGCCCTGGGCACCTCTAGTGCACTGTACTAGGGACTTACTAGTAAATCAAATATGCCAATCATGGATAAGCCAATTACATACACATTTTGTAAAGGGGCACTTGCACTTTAGCACTGGATAGCAGTGGTAAAGTGCCCAGAGTAACAAAAACAGTAAAATCAGAGTCCAGCACACATCAACAACCTGGGGAACAGAGGCAAAAAGTTAAGGGAGACCACGCCAAGGATGAAAAGTCTAACAAGAGCTGAAGAAGTTTAGTTTCTCCCTTTATAAATCGAGGTTACTGAGTAATTTTACAGTAAGGTAAAGATGAAGTGCTGCAAATTAAGAAGGGCACCCATGAGAAAATAGTAAGGACTGGGTGGAAGAATTTCTCCAATTACTTCCCAGTGCAGCGAATAAATCTGGTAGCGCCACCATCACCTACCAGAACAACCCTGGAGAGACTTTATCTGAAGAACAAGGGCCTGCTCTAAGACAAATCCTGACATCTAACACCTGACGTCTACTGGAAGAAGAGGGCGTACACAAGAACTGAAGGACTCCAGAATCCTGCTAGCAATCAGGGGCTGGAACAGTTCTACAAGGGTCAAGTGGTTGGCCTCCATCTCACTTCCTTCAGGCACACAGAATGCAGAAAGCCTCATGACTCCAAAAGGACCCAGCTGACAAAAGAGAAATAGACCCATCAATAGATCTATTTCAAGAGAGACCTAGGGCCTAGAAGCCTGCCCTGAGGAGCTAAAGTTTGCAGAATAGTCCAGAGAAACGTTTCAAGTAGTTAAAAGCTAGACTGTTTGAAGGTAACAGCTTTAACCAGGATAACTAGCTTGGCATATCTGACCTCTCCTCTATTGCGGTCTAGCAAAATTGTGTCCAGGTCTCGGTCAACCACAAAGAGTGACTATTGATTGGCAACTTTCAAATGAACATTTCTGTTTTCCCTCAATATATCTTGATGTTCTTGGTGTGCTTCTAATGAAGAAAGCTTTCTCATTCAGTTTGGGAGCTTTATTACAGTATGTTCTCTGCTTTAAAACTGTTGGTACAACTTGAAATCATCTCACACTTCCTAGGAATTGCCTGCTGCTTGTGCCATAGTTTCCAGGGTTTCAACAGAGATTCTTTCAGGACAGAGTTTTGACCTAACCAGAGGGAGTTTATTGAGTTGGTAGGGGTACCTGTGTCTTAAATTAATAACCTCATTTCTGACAGACCTGCTTTTTCTTTATTTTGTACTTCTTGGTCTCCATACTGATGGTGTCACAGTTGCAGGTGTGCTGTCAACCACCAGAGATGGGCATGCTGGTCATGATGGCTTTGTAAATGATGCACCTGGTTTGGGAAATGGTGCAGGCTGGCACGGGAAGCCAATGGAGTTTCATCAGGATTTCAGGGTGGGGTGATTTTATTATTATTCTTCAGATCCTGAATAACACATGCTGTGATGTATAGGATGCCCTTATGTGGGTCAATGTGGAGTGTGGGAGCTTATTAGCATGGCGTTTCCACCATGTAAGAGTATGCATGCTTGAACAGCAGTTCTGAAATCACTGTTTGGCCCAAAAATAAGTTTCACTTTCTTCAGAAGAGCGAGCTGGTAGCAGGCTGTCTTTGTGCTTTTTGGCAATGTGTTCCTTGAGATTGAGGTTAATGTCCGCTGTGAATTCAAGCAACTTGGCATTCAGTGAATATTGCAGTTAAAGCAGTTAAAGGTTCATATCATTGAGACACATTTGCACTATTTCTTTCCTGTTCTTCTTGACAAATAATAATTGGGTTGGGCTTCAGGTAGATGGTGTACATCCAGGTTTGGATGAGGTGCAAGTAGTGTTTGAGGCTTTGGCTACCTGAAATGGAGGAGGCTTTCGATAATGATACAGAACTCTACCTGAAATCCTCCTCCGTTGCAGGCAGCCAAAGCCTCAAACACTACTTGCACCTCATCCAAACCTGGATGTACAGTATCTACATTGACACAGTCGACCTTCCATAATATCCCATGTCATCTTCAACTCTACTTGGAGTCCATGGAGCATCATGGGATATTATGGAAGCCTGAGGTACTCCAGAGCTGGTAGGCCTTTTTTAGAATCTAGAGGTGCCCATGTATAAACTGATGTTGTTTCAAAAGGTAGGTAGGAGGAGAACCACTGAATGTCATTGTCAGTAAATCCCATTCGAGTCACCAGGGTGTGGATGAGACTGGATGGTCGACTGTGTCAATGGCGGTTGAGAGGTCCAGAAACATCAGGGGGAAGGTCATCATCTTCTGTTGTAAGGAGGGTGCTGTATATGATGAGTAAGTGTTAGAAATGGCAGTCAGTTTGCCCCCTATCCAAGCAAGGACCCTCACTCTAGTCAGGGTATAAGAGAATCACCCTCAGATAACTCTTGCTTACCCCCTTGATAGCTTGGCATGAGCAGTAGGCTTAACTTCAGAGTGCTAGGTGTAAAGTATTTGTACCAACACACACAGTAATTCAATGAAAACACTACAAAATGACACAACACAGGTTTAGAAAAATAGAGAATATTTATCTAACAAACAAGACCAAAATGACAAAAATCAACAAAACACAAGTCAAGTTATCACTAAAAATGCAAAAAGAGTCTTCATGCAATTTTAAACACAACTCTAACGCTGTTAAAGTGAAAATGTACCTTGGGTGCGTCAAAAATAATCCAGCACAGGCAAGTGTGCGTCAAAAAGGGCTTGCGATGCGTTGATATCACTCACGAGCAAGACCTTGTGTCGTTTCTCCTTTAGTCGGGTCAGCGGGGTTGTTTCTTCTCAATGCGTTGATCCGGTCAGCACTCTCGGGTCCGGGCAGACCCTGCGTCATTTTTACACGGCCAGCGGTGTTTGCTTCAGAAATCCAGCCACACGATGATCCGAAAACCACGCAGCACGGGTTTCAATCTCACTAGCCTCCATCAGTGATGCTGTGCATTGTTTCTCCATCCCCGGGCGTTGATCTTCCGGTTGCGTTGCAGGCGAGTGTCGATTTTCAGCCACGAAGCCGGTGTCATGACGATTTTTCAGCCGCAGCTTGGAGTTGCTTCGATATTTTCCCTGCACGGTGGTCTGTGCGTGGATTTCTCACTCTTGGGCTGAGAATCCAGGTGCTGGCAGAGAGAAGTCTTTGCTGTCCCTGAGACTTGCCCAGGCCCATGATCATGCTTTTCAAGGTGTGGTTGAATCTCTCAACCAGACCATTACTTTGGGGGTGGTAAGGGGTGCTGAACGTGTAGGTTACCCCACACTCCTTCCACAGAGACTTCATATACATGGATATGAAGTTGTACCCCTATCAGATACCACTTCCTTGGGGAACCCCATGTGGGTAAAAACCCCCATCAAAGCACAACCCACCACAGGGGAAGTGATTGATCTCAAAGGAATGGCTTCTGGGTACCGGGTGGCATGGTCCACAAAGCCCAAGATGAACCTTTTGCCCATGGCTGTCTTGGGATCCAAAGGCCCCACAATGTCAATCCCTACCCTTTTAAAGGGAGTACTGACAACAGGTAAAGGTTGGAGGGGAGCCTTACATTTCCCCCCCACTCTTGCCACTTGACTGACAAGTCTGGCAAGACCTGCAGTGTGCATTTGAGTGGCTGCGCATTTGGGGCCAGTAAAAGTGGGTGACAAGCCTCTCAAAGGTCTTTTCCTGCCTCAAATATCCAGCTAAAGGTACGTTATGAGCCAACTCCAGTAGGAAGGCCCTGAAGCACTGGGGTACCACCAGCACACAGGCTGACCCAGGCTCAGGAACCTTAGGCTCACTATACATGAGGTCATCCTCCCAATAGATCAGGTGCGATCCTGGCTCCTTGCCAGCTGCCTAGTCTGCAGCCTGCTGCCGCAAACCCTCCAGATTAGGGCATGTCCTCTGTGCTGCACAGGCTGCTTCCCTGGTGGGCCCCCCTTCCTGCTGCCACTGTGACAGCTCAGGGACCTCACCCAGTTCAGCCATGTGTTCCCTTGTAGGCTTCATGGCGTCACCCTCAGGCTCCGCCTCCTCTCGGACCGTGGGAACTTCTGGGGCCGTTTTCCCATGCCCCCTGCCCTTCCTCTTCTTGGCGGTCCCCTGGGCCACTGTTTCAGGCTCCAGGGGCTCTTGACCACTGTGACGGGCTGTGATTGACCAGGTGGATACGCATACCCACCCAGGCAGACCTAACATCTCCAAGTGAGACCTGTGTTCCACCTCCTGCCAAAGGGAATCCTCCAGGTCATTGCCTAGCAAACAATCAACAGGCATGGTTGGACTCACAGCTACCTTCAAGGAACCTGAGAACCCCCCCCCCTTCAAAGGAAACCTGCCCCACTCTGCACAGGCGCTCTGAGTTGTCCACTGCAACTACTTGGTGAAGTACCCGGGATCAATCTGCTCTTCAGATACCAGCTGACTCCTCACTGTAGTCACGCTGGCTCCTGTGTCTCTCAGAGTCTCTACCCTCTGTCCATTAATGTTCACCCACTTCCTGTACTTCTTAGTGTTCTCAGGCATGAGGGTTCTCTGGACCATCTCACTGTCCCCTAGTGAGACAAGGGTAATCTCACCCACCTGGCTCCCACCCACCTGGAACCAACTCCTCCCCAAGTGCTACACTGGCCAAACCCTGGGACAGCGCACCAGTCGGTGCTGGTGTACTTTTGGGGCATTTGGGGTCCCCCCTCACATGAACCACCTGGTCACATGCATAACACTTACATGGGGGTCCCCCTGCCACCAGCTTCCCTTTGGAGAACCATGGCTTCTTCTCACTGGGGGGGTGGAGAATCCTTACCCTGGGAATCAGTTTGGAGCCCTTTAGAGAACTCCCCCTGTTTACCCTTACCCCCCTTTCTTCTGAGAGGGACCCTGCCCCCCCTTGGCATGGTCTCCCCCATACCTCTTTTGGACCCTAGTGCTCTCCCAGTGGTCCGCTTCCTGCGCAAGCTTCCTGGGATCAGTCAGCTTGCTGTCAATTAGGTGCTGGCGCAGCTCTGAAAAACATAAACTGTACAAGTGCTCCCAAGCAATCAGATTGTAAAGCCCCTCATACGTAATTACCTTACTGCCCTTCACCCAACCATCCAGTGCCAACCATGTTTGGGATTCCTTCTTCTTGTAGAAGCTAAACGTATTCTTATACAGCTCAGGGGTGAGGCCATATCTTGTGAGTAGAGCATTCTTCATGATAGTGTAGGTGAGATTCTGAGCATCCCCTAAGGCTGTCAGTGTATACCTCCCTTCTACCTCAAAGTGCTTCCACAAACCCGCCCCTCAATAAGCTTCAGGGACCAGATTCATGTGGAGAGCAGACTCATACCCCTTGAACCACAAGTATATGTCATCCTCCCTCTTGTAATACTTTACTATGTCTTTTGGGATATATACCCCTCTTTCAGGCTTCACTGTGCTGTTGCTGCCACCATCTAGACTGGCTCCTCTGATCTAACTCCTTTAAGCTAAGTTCATGAGCCAGTAGTATCCTCCTTTCCTCAATGGCCATCCTCCTGTCCTCCTTTTCCCTCTCCATCTTGAGCTTGAGCTTCTCCCGCTCCAATTGCTACTCTCTCAGTGCCTGTCTGTCCTGTAACTCTTCAGGAGTCAGACCCTTGGAGGACACACTGCTACCTGCCCTGGAGGCTCTCCCCTTGGACACAACAGGCCCATCCACTATACCATTTTGGATGGACTGCACCTCCTCCTCTTCCTCATCATCCTCCTCTTCCTTCTCTGTGTGCCCCTCAGATTCTTTGGCTGCCACCCAGCCCCTCAGCGCCTCAGCGCCTTTTGCAGGTCCTCCTTCTTGGATGAACTCCTGATGGGGCAGGCCAAATCCTTACAGAGCTGCTTCAACTGAGCCACTGTGTAGCTCTCCAATTTCTCTGTGTCAAAAGCAGCTCTAGCTTATACATCTCCAGATTGAGACATGATAAAGAGTCAAAAACAAGTGCACAGGTTGAAAGGCAGAAAAACACGTTCCCAATGAAGTTTAAAAAAAAGTCAGTCAAGGGATCAGCGAGAAATAGAACCTAAAGAAGTCCCAAATAGAAAAGCAAAAATCACAAGACAAGTAGTATAGGGCCACGTAGTGGTCTGAACTCAACACAGTAGTGTACACTTAATTACTGTATGTCATTTACAGATACAAGTCCAATCCCATCTGCTGATCACCAATGTTAGAAATGGGGTCTTTGGTTGGCAGTTAGGTTACCCCCGTCCAAGCAAGGACCCTCACTCTAGTCAGGGTAAAAGAGAATCACCCTCAGCTAACTCCTGCTTACCCCCTGGATAGCTTGGTGCAAGCAGTAGGCTTAACTTCAGAGTGCTAGGTGTGAAGTATTTGTACCAACACACACAGTAATTCAATGAAAACACTACAAAATGACACAACACAGGTTTAGAAAAATTGAGAATATTTATCTAAACAAAACAAGACCAAAACGACAAAAATCCACAATACACATGTCAATTTATCACTAAAAATGCAAAAAGAGTCTTCATGTAATTTGAAACACAACGCTAACGCTATTAGAGTGAAAATGTACCTTGGGTGCATCAAAAATAACCCTGCACGGGCGAGTGTGCATCAAAAAGGGCTTGCACTGCGTCTATATCACTCACGAGTAAGAGCTTGCGTCATTTCTCCTTTAGTTAGGTTGGCGTGCATTGTTTCTTCTCGCTGCAGGAGTGAGATGCGTCAATCCAGACAGCACTCTCGGGTCCGGGCAGGCCTTGTGTCATTTTTACACAGGCAGTGGTGTTTGCGTCGGAAATCCAGCCGCACGATGATCCGAAAACCATGCATCGCGGTTACGATCTCACCAGCCTCCGTCAGCGATGTTGTGTATCGTTTCTCCAGCCATGGGTGTCGATTTTTGGGTCGCATTGCAGGTGAGCGTCGATTGTCAGCCGTGAAGCCGGCGGCACGTACATTTTTTAGCTGCAGATTGGAGTTGCGTCAATCTTTTCCCTGCATGGCGGTCTGTGCATGGATTTCTCACTCTTGGGCTGCCAGCTTCTCCTTTCAGGGTCCCAGGAACTGGATGGGCACCACTTGGCAGAGTAGGAGTCTCTCCAGAGACTCCAGGTGCTGGCAGAGAGAAGTCTTTGCTGTCCCTGAGACTTCAAATAACAGGTGGCAAACTATAAAACAAGCCCTTGGAGATCTTCACAAGAAGGAAGGCAACACAAAGTCCAGTCTTTGTCCTCTAGCACAGGCAGAAGCAGCAGCTGCAGGATAGCTCCACAAAGCACAGTCACAGGCAGGGCAGATCTTCTTCTTCAGCTCTTCTCCAGGCAGAGGTTTCTCTTGGTTTCCAGAAGTGTTCTAAATTCTGTGGTTTTGGTTCCCCTTCCTATACCAATTTTGCCCTTTGAAGTAGGCTTACTTCAAAGGAAAGTCTCTCTTGATTGTGAAATCCTGCCTTACCCAGGCCATGCCCCAGACACACACCAGGGGGTTGGATACTGAATTGTTTAAGGGCAGGCCCAGTCCTTTCAGGTGTGAGTGACCACTCCTCCCCTCTTTCCCAGCACAGATGGCTCATCAGGATATGCAGGCTACACCTCATCTCCCTTTGTGTCACTGTCTAGTGTGAGGTGCAACCAGCCCAACTGTCAAACTGACCCAGACAGGGAATCCACAAACAGACAGAGTCACAGAAATGGTTTAAGCAAGAAAATGCTCACTTTCTAAAAGTGGCACTTTCAAACACACAATCTTAAAACCAACTTTACTATAAGATGTATTTTAAAATTGTGAGCTCAGAGACCCCAAATTCCACTTTTCTATCCACTCCCAAAGTGAATCTACGCTTTAATCATATTTAAAGGTAGCCCCCATGTTAACCTATGAGAGGGACAGGCCTTGCAACATTGAAGAACGAATTTAGCAATATTTCACTGTCAGGGCATTTAAAACACATTACTATATGTCCTACCTTAAGCATACACTGCACCCTGCCCTTGGGCCTAACTAGAGCCTACCTTAGGGGTGTCTTATATGTAAGAAAAGGAAAGGTTTAGGCCTGGCAAGTGGGTACACTTGCCAAGTCGAATTTACAGTTAAAAACTGCACAAAGACACTGCAGTCGCAGATCTGAGACATGATTACAGAGCTACTTGCCAGTGCTGCAGGCCCACTAGTAGCATTTGTTTTACAGGCCCTGGGCACCTCTAAGGCACTTTACTAGGGCCTTACTAGTAAATCAAATATGCCAATCATGGATAAACCAATTACACACACATTTTGTATAGGAGCATTTGCATGTTAGCACTGGTTAGCAGTAGTAAAGTGCCCAGAGTAACAAAAACAGCAAAAACAGAGTCCAGCACACATCAACAACCTGGGAAACAGAGGCAAAAAGTTAAGGGAGACCACGCCAAGGATGAAAAGTCTCACAGTAAGCTAATAGTCTCATTGTTGTAGCATGATCTGAAGCCTGTTGTTAGTCATGCAGGATATTGTTGTCTCTGATGTGATATTCAAGTTGGGCTTAGACTGCTTTTTTCAATGATCTTGCCAATGAAGGGTAGGTGAGTAAAGGGCAAGTAGTTGACAAGCTCATCCCGGCGTACTGTAGGTTTCTTTAGCAGTGGTAGGAACTGGTATATCTTGAGAATGTCTACAAATATGTCTTGAGTGACAGAGACAGATGTCCCTAACTGGCAATAAAATAGAAAATACAATGGGAACAAAAAGAATAATGCCCAGGTGATTTTGACTTTGTAGTTAAAATCACATATATTATACAATATCAAATTCAGAAGAAATGTTCAGAGAACCCCCCCGTAGGCATGTCCTCCTACTATATTAAGATGGTCTTTTCTTCATTTTTCTTCATTTTTTCTTCATTTTTAGGTTTTGCCTGCACAGAGCTGCCACTGTGCTTGTGAAACCTATTGTTAATATATATCTTGAAAGGGCTTACATCCTGCCCCTTGCTTTTCTTTGGTTCCTGTACTTGCCACTTATTTTCCCTTTGTTTCTATTGGCTATAGCATGCTATTTCCTGTTCTTCCTCATGTGTTTGCTCTTATCAGTGTCCCGAGGCCCAAGCACTGTTTTCTTCCGCTTTTGAAGTGGAGCTCTTTTTTTGATGGTTTGCCTACACAGCGCTTGTGCACATAGCTGAGAGCTCTTGACATAGCTCCCCCTCTCATATGGCATTGTAGTCTACAGTTGTTGCAGTGTAGTAATTGCATCCCTCTTCTTCACCGACATTAGGCTACACACATACATGTGCCTCTTTACCATGCACTCTTGTCTTTCTTTACACATCTCTATGATGTGCATGCATGCCATACTACCCCCAATTTCATAGAATAAAATGAGCCAATTGAGTGCCATTGGCTTGCACTGAAGTCCATGGTGTTTGTTTAAAAAGCACTATTTTTCAGATGTCCCCTTTTTGCCCATTACAGAGGGAAAATTGACATGTTCTCAAGGGAGACTTCTGATACCTGAAAGTGAAAACGCAACTACAACACTTTACTCACAGCGTGATGTTTTCCCTGTTAGTCACAGTTTCTAATTATTTAAATGGAGTATTCCATTCCCAATATGTCTGCCATGTTATAAGCATTAAAGCTTGATTAACGATTGTGCTTAAAGTATTTTTATTTACCAATCCAATAAGAAACTGAGGCCATAATGTATGAATGGCTCTCTATCACCACATTAGCGTCATTTTTTTATGCTAATGTTGCGATAGTGTGTCAAAAATGCTATATTTACAAAGTGGCACAACGCTTCCACTGCGCCACTTTGTAAACCCTAGAGTCACATTATGCCTGACCCAGGCATAATATATGCAAGGGGGCGTTCCCCATTAGGGGGCCAGCAAAAATGGTGCAGTGGAATCTAAGAGATTCCACTGCACCATTTTTAGTGCCATTTTTAAACCCAGTGGAGAGCAGGCATTAAAAGGAGGCAAATCATTATTTATAATGGGCCTCTGTGTACTTTGCAGGATTAGCAACACCATTTTTGGCCCCTATCCTGCAAAGGACAACAAAAGCACCAAATTATCTCAACAACCTGCGCCATATGTTAAATACGGCGCACACATGGTGGAGTTAGGGGGGCGCAATGGGCCACAAGAAAAGTGGCGCAACATGTAATGTGGCATCACTTCTCTTAAATCTGGGCCTGAGTATCTTGATGTCTTCCCTGCTCTTGAGCCTTTGGAGTGTGGAGCTTAGTGACTTAGACCCTATGCGAGCGGCTCCTGCTGGTGCACAGGACCTCAGTGCGGGGTAAAGTGGCCGTTGTGTGCCAAGGTTTCACAGAGGACAGAAGGGGCAGCACTCTGTCAAAGGACAATGCATAGTTGTACACTGCTTGCTTTTGGACCTATGGAAGGCGGGGTGGGCGTCTGCCCTCTTTTTCAGCCTTGGGTACCACTAATCTAAGGGGTTAGCCACAGCAGTTCGGTTCTGGGGTATGAGTGTTGCGAGATCAGGAGTGGGCTTGCTCTGTGTACAACACTCCACCCACACCTGAGCACCTAGAGGTCCTCTCGGAGCACAAGGTGTTCTTTATTGAGGCCCTGCTGGAGGTCAGCAGCATCCCATATGGTATACAGCTGCTGCAGTGTAGTAATAGTAGTAATAATGCCTCTTTCCTTCACCAACATTAGGCTGCACACAAACGTGCCTCTTTACAATTCGCTCAAGTCTTTCTTTACACATCTCGATGATGTGCGTGCACCCCCTACTACCCCTGATTTCATAGAATAAAATGAGCTAATTGAGTGCCACTGGCTTGGAGTGAAGTCCATGGTGTTTGTTTAAAAAACACAAGTTTTCAGATGTCCCCTTTTTGCCTGTTATAGAGGGAGAATTGACATGTTCACAAGGGAGTCTTCCGCTATCTGAAAGTGAAAACGCAACACTTTACCCACAGCATGATATTTTCCCTGTTAGTCACAGTTTCTAATTCATAAAATGAAGCATTCCCTTCCCAAAACGTCTGCCACATTTCAAGCGTTAAAGCTTGATTTACATTAGTCCTTAAATTATTTTTATTTACCAATCCAATGAGAAGCTTAGGCCCAAATCTATAAAGGGCTTAGGGCCTAATATCGCTATATTAGTGTCATTTTTTTTATGCTAATGTTGCGATAGTGTGGCAAAAACACCACACTATATTTACAAAGTGGTGCAATGCTTGCAATGTATGCAACTTTGTAAACTCTTGCGCCACATTATGCCTGAGCCAGGCAGAGTGTATGCAAGGGGGGCATACCCCCATTAGGTGGGGGCCTGCAAAAATGGCACAGTGGGATCTAAGAGATTCCACTGGGCCATTTTCAGCAGCACTTTTAAATCCTGCACAGAGCAGGCTTTAAAATGAGGCATGCCATTATTTATGATGGGCCTCTTTGTACTTTGCCGAATTAGCGCCACCATTTTTTGAACCTATCCTGCAAAGTATAATAATACCGTAAAAAATTATGATGCTATTGTCCCTAACCTGCGCCATTATGTGCCATATGTTCAATACAGCCCACACATGGTGGCGTTAGGGGGCGCAATGTGCCACAAGGGAAGTGGAGCTACATGTAATGTAGATCCACCTTTCTTAAATCTGGGCCTGGGTGTCTTGATGTCTTCCCTGCTCTGGAGCCTCTGAAGTGTGGAGCTTAGTGACTTAGACCCTACACGAGTGGCTCCTGATGGTGCACAGGACGTCAGTGCGGGGTAAAGTGTCCGTCGTGTGCCAAGGTTTCACAGAAGGCAGAAGGGGCAGCGCGCTGTCAAGGAACAATGCATAGTTTTACACTGCTTGCTCAAGTGACCCATGGAAGGTGGGGTGGGTGTCTGCCCCCCTTTTCAGCCTTGGGTACCACTAACCTCAGGGGTTTGCCACTACAGTTAGGTTATGGGGTATGAGTGTTGCAAGATCAGGAGTGGGGTTGCTCTGAGTACAACAATCCATTCACACCTGAGCACCTAGAGGTCATCTCCGAGCACAAGGTGCTCTTTGTTGAGGCCCTGCTGGAGGTCAGCAGCATCACCTCAGGAAGGCATCATGACTCACCCAGGGCACTGACACCCCAAAGCCTACTGGCCTCTGTGAACACTCAGGGTTATAATACTGGTGCCTTTTTAAAGAAATCTATACTCTCAGATCCTGGGGATTCCAAAGACATCCCTCTGAAGACCAGATTGGTCACTCTTAGCCAGTCTCCTGGGAAAAAGAGGTCCAGTGAATACTGTTTGCTTTAAAAATTGCATCACTGATATGCAACACTCACAAACTACAAATTACAACACAACAAAAAGTATTAAGATTTACAAAGGCACAACCTAATACATTTACCAGTGCCTGTTTCACTTTGTTTTCCCTATTTTATTTTTCATTTTTTCTAATTCCAGTTTTTTCTTCTCTCTAAAACTGCCGTCCCACCTTGTTCCTTGCACTTCTTCCCCCCTTCTCCTTTTTTGGGCCCCTCTACCCCTTTGTTTTTTTAACCCCTTTCTCCAAGGATTCCTGGCCAAAGGCTCCAGAACACTATCATGTCAGATCATGCTCTATTATACACTGACAAATATATTAAGAAACTATTTGAGGGTCCATCTCTTTTTTCTACTACATCTGAGGCAGCTCTACCAGCTAGCTCAAGTTTGACAGAGCAACTAGAAAAATAAAAGAAGAAATATACCAAACTGGAACTTATGACCCGCATGCTTACTTAGTATCTTAAAGCAAATATCATCCCTTGTGGCTTACAATTTAGAAATGTGCCTGGGGTATTTACGGAGGACACACAATTAAGACAAGGTTTTAGCTACATTAGAACCACCTGCTCACTGCACTGGATGGTGCTTGGTGTTGAGACAGCCATATAACATTCTAAAAAGTAGGCAGAGAAGATTGCTGACTTGGAAAAACAAATTAACAAATCAAGCACGGTCCCTGATGCCAAAGCCTACTTGAAAACATTTTAAAAACTATTAATTAATTCACGAGGATAGAGCAGGAGAAAAAATCCAAGTCAAAAAAGATATAAGGAATGATAGCATTGAGCACAACTACCCCATCTAAGTGAGGATTTTTATACAAATAGAAATTCCTGGAACCCTAATTTTGAACGTCCTTTGTGTAGATGTAACAAACAGAATATACTGATAACATTGACATACTCCTCAGCAGGATCTTCACATAACTTGCACCCTGGTGAAGGCGCCCGCACCTCTAATATTTTGCCAAAACTTGCTTTTTTTTCGGGAGAGGACAATCCAGACCCCTCAGAAGAGGAAGAGGGAGGGGGCAAGGCCAGTGGTGGTTCAGTACTCCAGGCGAAAGGCAAACAAGGCAGAATCATTACCAGTCGGGATGCCAACAGGCTTTCCCAATGCACCTACACAGATACATACTTAGACTAGACAAACCATCTCTATCTTTAACCCCTCAACACATCATCTATTGGAAACTGAGATTTCATTATTAAGTAAGGAATTCTCCTTTGTCCCCACGGTATACCCTAATCTGTTGGATTTGCAAGTTGAACTATTCCACTTTTTCAGGAAAATAAGACTTCATAAATTTTTTCCAAACAATCCATTCACTTCCTCTAGTGCATATACTGACTTTCTCTCTCCCTCCACATTCTCACCACCTAAATCTAGCCTCCCACCAGAGGTACACACCTTCAAGAGACTGGTGCTTAAGGATATTTCCACTCTCAAGCATCAGAGAACGTTCATCCCACAAAATATGCCCTTTTCAGAGAAACATGTTCTCAATTACCTTAAATCCAATACTACATAGGTTATCAAACCAGTCGAGAAAGTGGGTGGGATTGTGAAACACAATAAAGACCAATACAAGAATGAGTTTCTGCGACAAATCTTTAACACTGAGCACTATGTAAGGCTTAGTAAGGATCCCACCCAAGACATCCAGGACTTAGTCAGTACATTAATAGGTAAAGGCCTGGAGGCTTGTTTCATTAGTAAAAATTATTATTCCTTTTGAACATAAAGAACTAGAGGACACAAGTAATCTACACACTACCTAAGGACACAAAAATCAAACATCGTCACCAGGTAGACCTATAAGTTCTGGGTGTGGCTCAATATTGGATCCCATTGGACAGTATATTGATTTCTTTATTAGACAATTTGTACCTGCTAGTACATGCTATGTAAAAGATAGAATGGACCTGATAAATTAAATTGAGGATATGACTTTTGATGATACTGACTTTCGTTTATGTACTTTGGACATAAAATGATTATATAGTAGTATCCCACAAGCTGATGGGATTGAGACTATTCAGCATATTCCAGAGACAAGGAAACGGCGTCACCAAGTAATGAATTTATAATGGATTTGCTACATCTTATGTCCACAAGGAATTTCTTTCAGTTTGATGGTACATTTTATCAGCAATTCAAAGGTATATAACGTGTGCCAGTTTATGACCATAATGTTTATGGGTAGATTGGAGAAAACTACCATACTTACAAAAAGTAATCCACTTCATTTCGAAATAACCCTCTGGAAGCATCATATTGACAAAATTTTCCTTATATGGAAAGGTGACATCCATGACCTCACTCAATTTGTTGTACACAAAAAACAATTTGCAAGGGTCTTAGATTTACTTTTCATGACAGGAGGGTTGAAATTCATTTTTTGACCTGCTGATCACAACCCATGAAGGGAAATTTTACACGTCCCTATCCTGCAAACCCACAGAGAGAAATGCTTTGTTACCCTACCCTAGCCATCACCCTTGGGCCCTTAGTGGTTCGTTCCCATTCTCCTAATTTTTGAGAATTAGAAGGAATTTTTGCCTGAAGGAAGATTTTTTTCAGGGAAGCAGAAACACTTAAAACTAAATTGTTAGCCAGAGGATATCCCTGCAAACTAGTGACTAGATCTGCAAAGAGAGCATGGCACTGCCCTAGCGAGGCACTTCTGACCCCTAAGGAAAAGTAAACTACAGGGAGACTGGTGTGCATTACCACATTTACACCCCTTTCCAATAACGTTTTTAATTGGCACATCTTAAATGCAGGTGAATTAGCTTCAGAACTGTAAAGATGAGGACACACGTAATCTTGTATTTCTTAAGTTTATTTTCTCAAGCTGGTCCACACATCCTTTCTCAACCGTCTCCCATATCAGAATGCCTCAACCTCCAACCCCCAGGTTCCATCTCCCCACATTCTACATTCCACCCCTCAACCTTCCACTATACTTAAACATACAACACACTTTCCCTCCTTAAACAAAACTAACAAAAGAAATATAAACATTAAAATACATATAACAACAGAATACAGAAAATGTATTGTAAATCAAAACATAATGTAAACACCATACTTTTTTCTAAACAAAGTCTTTGAGCTTTGCAGGCTGTCGTCTCGTCCTGACATAGGACTTTACACGTGACGCAACAGAATTATAATTCACAGGATGATAATTCACAACAGAATGATCATCCATAGTAACATTACCATTACTGTCACCCAACTCCATATTAGCCTCTCCTTCACAAGAACCATTCTCCATGACTTCCTGTTGTTCACAACTTGCCCCTTTTTTTATACAAACACCAGATTGCATCCCACTTCCAAACATCACTAACGGATCAGTTCCACAATTTCCGTCATGATACTCAAAATTACCAGCACATTTTGCCAATCTGCTCACATTCCACACTTTACAATCCTGTGTAACAACACTGGGCCAGAGACATCAAAACCTAACTTCTGCCACGGACAATTCGGCCAGGGAATAGGTTTAAGGGGAGCAGGTACTGTTCTCAGCATTTTCTCTGCATTTACACACACACAACACTCCCTCACAACCCGATCTGCCATTTTGTCTAAACCAGGCCACTCAAAAACAAGTGCGTATCAATCTTTTCATAGAAGGCATTCCAGGATGACCACGATGTGCCAGTTTCAAAATCACATCTCGCATACCCTTGGGTGGAATGCACTTCCCATTCTTAAACAACAACCCACTCTCTATATGCAATTCATCCCTAACTTTACCATATGGTTCTAACTCAGCAGCTATACAATTACTTCCTGGCCAACCGTCCCTCACATATCTCTTAACCTCTTGGAAAACTAAATCCTCATGTATACTACCAAACTCGGCAGACATGTATCCAGACACAGAAGATACCACATCCCTTTCCACAATACTCACACCTTTCCCTTCATCCTGTGGAAGACGCGACAAACAATCCGCTACAGCATTACTTCTACCCGGCACATACTCCATTTCAAAACAATACTCTTGCAACCTGGAAACAAGTCTGGCAATACGGGCAGTGGCATTCCAACCTCCCCCAGGAGATAAAATACCTACTAAAGGCTTATGATCTGTCTGCAGAATGAAATTGGACCCCCAAATATAGTCCCGAAAGTGCTCCACAGCCCAAATGCATGCTAGCAATTCCTTCTCAATTACTGCATACCTTCTTTCTGCATCCGTCAATGTGCGAGAAGCAAACGTAACATTCCATTTGTCTCTCCCACATCTCTGAGATAAACCCCACCAATCCCATACATGCTTGCATCAACAGCAACTATGCATTGTGCCCCCACACAAAAAGGTCTCAAAGTAGGCACCTGCTTTATCTCTTTCTTAATCCTCTCAAATGCATTACTCTGTTTTTCTGTCCATACATATTGGACTCCTTTTCACGTAAGCTCCCTCAAAGGCTCCATTTTTGTAGCAAAATTCTCAATAAATTTGCTATAATACTCACACAAGCCAGTGAATGATAATAATTTTTCACGATCATCAGGAGCAGGAGCATTTACTATTGCTTCCACTAGGGATCGTTTTGGTACAACACCTTCTCCCGAAATTGTATGACCTAGGTACTCAACAGATTTCAAGAAGAATTTGCACTTCTTCTCCCTTAAAGTCAAACCATTCACACTCAATACTTTACAAACATTTTCTACATGCAGTTTGTGTTCAACTTCATCTTTTGAGAAAATTAAAACATCATCCTGGAAACACTTCACATATTTGTCCATGTCTTTAAACAAATGAAACATCGCTCTCTGGAAGACTGACGCTGCTGACGCCAATCCAAACGGCATCCTCTTAAATTGGTATAACCCTTGCGGGGTGACAAACGCCGTCAGATGTCTAGAATCTTCCGTTAATTCAATTTGGTGATACACCGATCTCAAATCAAATGTGGAAAAAATATTCGCCCCCTCCAACATACTAATGACCTCATTTATCTTGGGTAAAGGATGGCAATTCACAATGATGTTAACATTTACAGCTCTCAAATCCACACACAGTCTCAAAGAATTGTCAGATTTTCGTGCTAAAACGATCGGAGAAACCCCCTCAGAGGATTCAATCTCTTCTATCACACCCTCATTCACCATATCTGACAAGATCTTCTTTAATTCATCTCTAACACTAATGGGAACATTCCTAAGTTTCTGAATTACAGGTTTGGCATTAGCCTTGACTTTAATTCTGTGGCTGTAGTTGATCAATTTGCCCAATTTACTAGTGAAAACTTGTGGAAACTTTGAAGTAATCCACTCTGTTGCCTCCCTGGACTCTATCACTAATACAGGTTCACTACACCGGGGATTCAAAATTACACCCAATTTTTCTTGGTCCCTCCATCCTAGGACATTAACCCCCTTAACTGCAACATACAATTTAATATTGGCACGTCTCTCTTTAAAAGTGATTCCAGTTTCAACAAAACCAGTCACATCAATAGTCCTCCCTTCAAAACTTTCAGCAATAATATCTGGTTCCTTCAAATCGGTCAATTCCCAAATTCCCTCAAAGACTTGCTTAAACCTTCCACTATACTTAAACATACAACAAGAACGCTCCATTTTTGCCTTTCGGAAAAGTAAGAGTATTAAAGATCTTTTGGTGTGAGCAGGTTTACCTCCTGGAAGTGATACGCAGACATTGTTTTACATGTGGGGACTAACTCCCCTGAGGGGCCACAGAAAATGTGGAAATTGCAGTGTTTGTGAGTTTACCAATGAGAAATTTGTATATCAGAATGCAAACATTGTATTAAATAACTTTCCTAATTGCAATGCTGCCAATAGTATCTGCACAATCACTTGCCCTTGTGGCCTTGTCTATTTAGGCCAGACCACACAGAAAGTGAGAATATGTATTTTCCAACACAGGAGTCATTTCCGTTGTAAATATTGAAGCACTTCGGACAGTTCAACCATACTGTAAATGACCTACGGTGGCAGGTGACAGAAGTGGTTATAGTACCTGAACACAGCAGAGACATTACCGCAATGTGAGTAAAGAAGAGTTAAAGTGGATGATTAGAACTGACAGCCTTCACAGTGGCCTGAACCAAGTAGAGGACTGGATGTCGTTAGTCTAAACTCCAGCAGTGTGCTTCCAGCGTGACACATTTCTGCAATATATTTATTTATTTGTGTTGCTCTGATTCTGACTTTCTTACATCACAGGTTGTTGTTTGTTTATGGAATCTATGGCTTACTATTGTTTCCTATGATATACTACGATGGTCCCTTTGTATACCTTCAAATGTTCTCCCCTGATTTAATTGGTGTGGCCTGCAACCACTGTGTTATATGTTGATTACTATAGTGATGATGCCTTTCATACAGGGTATGGATGAGTGTATGCATTGTTTATTAATTATTCTTTATGTGAAGACATTTATACACATCTAGGATTTTTTTGTGCTTCCTATTCCATGGCGAAAGGTCCTCTTACTATATTTTGGAATTATAAATACCCCATTATCAGCGTGCTTTCAACCTTGCAAACCAAGTCTACCCAGTTTTCAAAGTCACATGTTCCATTTTAATCACTTTTCTGACACATTTTTTTAACTTATAATTCATAATTATTGGTGCGTTTTTGACTTTCGCACTAAGGCTACCCTTTTCAATGTCATATGTTCTGTTGTTTTTGCCACATTTTTTTTCTTTATATTTATCCTATCATTACTGTGTTTTTTACTTTGCCAGTATGGTTACCTAGCTTCCAAAGGTATGTGTTCTGTTTTACTATTTTTATCCCATCTCTAATATGTCTTTTTCACTGTCTTTACAGTTTGTCCAAAGTTTTTTCTACATTTTTTCTCATTGTCTTTTCCACGTTATTACTATCTTTCTTTCTAGGCCACTCTTTTTAATTTGGCCATCATCTATTCCTATTCTCGGACTTAAGTGTCAGACCGCTATTGTATTTTAATTCCTTGGATTCTCATTTCAGTATGTCCAACATCTTCTCCAATTATCTTTTCCAGTTTACTAAGTGTACTCCGCTTTCCAACACATTCTCCTTTCCATTGGGGTAGCTTTCCTTTTGGTCATTCCAATATTCTACTATTTAAGGCATTTATTTCTACTATATAAGGCATGTCAGTCCTTCATCTCTTTCTTCATGCACATGCACCTTTCCTTTTGGTCATTGCAATATGGCTGCCATTTTCCTCTACTACGTAAGGCACGTACCAGTCCTTCATCGCTTTCTTCCTGCACATGCTGTTTGGTGTAGTCGGGTTTCACCACATGATTGTTTTGGTAAGTTCAGGGCCTGCTCATTAGTGTTTCTTTAATTATTGTATCAGGGGTCATAATTCCATGTTTTATTTTCTTTAAAGATTACTAGCAGTTCCCACGATGTAACTGGGCACCTTTGATGCTGGTTAGTATTAATACCAGCAGTCCCGGTGCTTTTGTGCACTTATGTTGAGTATCAAGTAGGTATGGTTTTCACTCTAATTCTTGTCATATGATTGTGCAGGTTTGTCAATCACCACCTTGGTTATGTATCTTTGTTTTCACTTACAGTTCTCTCATGGCACCTATATAAGGGCCATCTATTCTCCAATTCATTGATCTCACCACCTATGGAGGATTTTCTCCATGTTATTTGACATGTAGGTGAATTACATTGGTTGCTTTTGACAGATATAGCCCACACCTTCTTGTTTGTTCACTCACTATAGTTTGGCCTTGACACTTAGACCCCATCATAAAGGTCTCCCTGCATGTTTTTCACAAATTGGAGGCACTTATCACTTCTTCTAATTTCTTTCTTATTTTTTCTCATTTTGTTCTCATTTGTCTCTCTATTGATTATAATGTATTCTTCTTTCTGTGCTTCCCCCTTCTTCTCTCTCTCTTTTCCACTTTTTTTCTCTTTTTTTTCTTCTTTTGTTATTTCATAGGCTTTGGTTAAATTATGTATCTTCATCACAGGCAAGCAATGGGTTGTCCTAATGATGAACCTTTTATGTACATATGATCAAAACATTTTAGACTATAAGCACGCTGACACTGAATTTTGATTGTAATATGAAAAAGGGTGTAGCAGTGTTTGTTAAGCTCTGACTTGGAATTGTTTATTGTGTCATCCAATTTTCTGCCTGTGCTTGTTTTGATATAAGTTTTGTTTGCCCTACAGGGTGTTTCCCCTGAACATTTATTCTGAATTTGATTTGATATTGTATAATACATTCTTAGATTTTAACTGCAGATTTAAGATCACCTGGGCATTATGTTTTTTTTTCCCAGTGTATTTTCTGTTTCATTGCCAACTAGGGACCTCTGTTTATTTAAAAATATACAATACATTTGTTCCCTATTTATCCTCGGGTTTCCTTGTGCTTTGTAATTGAGTGACAGAGACATCAACAATGGTGAGTAGGGGTAAGAGGGAAAGTAGCAGTACAATTTTGCATTGACCAAGTGGAACAGAATGACTTAAATGATAGCGATGAACACCATATGAAAGATAGACAATAAGACATTAAGGCACTAAGGGCAATTAAAAGTAACTTTTGTGCACTGTTTCACAAGTGGGAAATCAGTGATGTCACTTCCTATACAGATGAATGCTGGGACGTGCACTGGTATCCCTTTCTGTGTAAATAGATGATGGGCATTTAAGTCTGCTTTCCTGGTAACTTCATTTAAAGATGGTTTTGAGGAGAAACCAGTGATATCACTTCCTGTGAGGATGGATGATAGGGAATACAATCGTCTTGCTTGGCTTTTTCTTATTAAGATATTTTTGGCAGGAAACCAGTGACCTTGCTTCCTATGGTGAATAATGGAGAATTACTTTTGCTTGTCTGGCTGCTTCTTAAACCCCCTTGGTACTATGGGTGTGTCCTCTACATCCATAACACTCCTAAATGAGTATTATGGATGTGGTGGTCATGTCCAAGCACTGGGCACTGAAGCAGCAGCATTTGTGTGCTTCTCCCGTACTCCCATTGTCACATCCCCCCAGGTCTGAGGGGGAG
The DNA here is from genome assembly GCF_031143425.1 of Pleurodeles waltl. NCBI lineage: Eukaryota > Metazoa > Chordata > Amphibia > Caudata > Salamandridae > Pleurodeles > Pleurodeles waltl. Next base: position 983,220,726 of record NC_090449.1, read on the forward strand.
ACTTTCCCACTCTGACCCACGGGGCTATGGCTGCCCTGTCAATGACCACAATTCCATCAGGTACACAGTCACATCATTTACAGGGCTGTTACACAGGAAACCACTTCATGGTTTCCATAGTAGCATGGAGATGACTGAAAACAGCCCCATCTCTCCTCTCCCAGGGAATTGTGCCCAAAGAGCGGTATCATAAGCTTTCCAGACATATCGCCTTTCCCTGCAGAACAGCAGGTAAACACAGTAGATTATAATCATCTGATGCTTTACCTACCCATAAGGGATATTTTGTAGGGGTTTGGGCCATTGGGCAAGGATCTGTGCTCCATCCAGCCTTCTAACAGAATCAGTCTCTTTGTTGCTCCGTGGGGAGGTGGGTTAGTGAACAATTACATCCAACCACAGATAGCCCAATAGACACTATGGGTAAGTGGAAAAAACAGAGAGGCGGGGCAGCCCACCATACGTAGAAGTATGTCCCATCCCAAAAAGGGTACAACAGTCTTTATGCCCTTGTAGGGGACAGGTTAGGGGGTTTGCTCCCCAAAACCCCCATAAGGGGCAGAAAGTTGACTATACACCAGGGATAAATGGAAACAATTAAAGGTGTAAGGGTGCTCTACCACATGCTGGTCCATAACCCACCCAAAAAAGGGTACAACAATCTCTCTGCCACCCCAGGTGGGGCAGAAACCCCACTAGAGATAATGTGCCGGAAAGAAAAAAAGGCTGGAGTTCCCCGAAATCAGCCCCTTTGGAGTGGTGGCCAAAAGCCCACTAAAAACCAGACATTAAAATAAAAAAAGGGGTGGTGTGGCCTGCCATGCTGAGAGCCAAACCCTCACCCAAAAGTGATATTAGTCTTTCTGAGATGTAAAAAGACCACTAGGAATACTTTTGGTAAAACAAACAAGGGATGGGAGTGGCCCACCATGCACAGGATCATGCCCCACTGTGCCCCAATATGAATGTTTTCCCTCCTAGGGGACTGATGGGAGAGTTTACCCCAAAATGACTTTCAAAGAGGCAGAAAGTCCACTAAGTACCAGATAAATTATTATACAAAAAGTAGTGGGTGTGGCTCACTCCAGCCTGGGGCCATGCCTCCCTCCTCATATGAGGGGAAAACAGTCTTTCTGTTTTACCTGGGGGCCTGGTTAGGGTGATTATCTCCAATCTGCTCTACTGGGGCAGCAGAAAGCCCACTAGGCACCAGGGAGTTTACATTGGGGCAAAAGAAAGGAGTGTAGGTTCCCCATCCTGGCTTTGGGCCACACTGCCCCCCCCAAAAGTGACAAAAGCCTGTTACTTAAAACCACACTTTTCTCTTGAAATTCTTTGATGTAAACTTCCATAATCCACAGGAATACACAAAATTCCTACCTCACAGTGTTCCTCAATGGTCGTGATAAAAATGCTGTCCCACTTTGCCTGGGCAAAGTGCCTCTGACAGTAACAAATTAAACCAGGGTCAATGAAACGCCCATTGTAAGGAAAATGTGTGATTTTAGGTAAAATTTGAGGTTTGCAGGCCCTTGCGGAAAAGAAAACATCAGGAGATCCATGTGAGGTACACCACCCTGGACTCTGTTTATCTAGTTTTCAGAAATGTCTGAGTTCGGGAGGTTTCCCTAAGGAATGCCTGAGCCCAGCCCTATTTCTGCAACTACCCTTACTGTCCATGTCTTCTTGTTGCGTTTTGAGGCTGATAGTGTTGTGGGTGCTAGGCCCACTCACACAAGTTGGGTACTTTTTTTTAATCAGGAGGAGTGTGGGAATACTGGGTGGCAGAAATCAGTGAATTCCCGCAAATTCCAGAACTTTCCCTTACAGTAGGTGAGGAAAATGTGTGTGTTTAGCCAGAATTTGATATTTGCAATGCATTTGGATTAAAATAACTTTGTGAGATCAACACATGTCACACCATCTTAAGCTCTCCTTTGCATCTAGTGTTCAGAAATGTCTGGATTTGGTTTGTTTCCCAGATGCCGGCTGAGTTAAGACCCAAATTCCACAGCCACCCATATTGACAAAAAAAGTCAGTTTTGAGTGTAAAAATTTGTCCATGTTGAATGTGGGTCTTTTTCTGTCGTGGACGCTAGGCCAATCCACAAAAGTCAGTACAGTTTATATGGTGAGGTATGTGGAAAGACTGGGTAGTAGGAAATGTGGGGATCCTCACAGATTGTGGAACTTTCCCTTCAACAAATGTGAGGAAAATGTGTATTTAGCCTAAGTTTCAGGTTTGCAAGGGAGTCTGGGTGAAAAAAACACATGAGATCCATGCACACCACCCTGAACTCTCCTTGGTGTCTAGTTGTCAGATATGTCTGGGGTTGGTAAGTTTCTCTGGGTGGTGACTCAGCTAGGTTGTAAAATCCACAGCAATGCACATTGTAAAGAAATTTGGCGAATTTGTATCCAGCCTCACAAGTGGGGTACTGACTTTATTGAGAGATGTGTGGGAACACAGATTAGTTTTGTTGTTATCCATTAGATTTCCCTACATTTGTTGCTTCCAAATGTAATCCAGGGTGCAAAGTAGAAGACATTTTGCAGAATGCCCTCTGAATCACATAATATTATGGGTAACCAAAATATTAGAGGTGTTCCTCTGTTCTCCTGTTCCTAAGCTCAGTATCTTGTGTACATTCTAGAAATACACAGGTTTCCTTATTTACCATTTTCATCTTCATATTTTACTGTATGAATTACTGAATAATGGATAAACAATGAAAAATCAGTGTAGAGTGCAGATCACTTGTTGATTATTTGCGTCACATGTTTTTGAAGACCTTGCATATCCCATTTTTGTTGCACCCAGAACTTATATTGCTTTTGTAAACCAGCCATCATGACAGGAAGCTCCAGATGGCAAATGTACCACAACTGGCTGTGTTTGACTACTCAATGTCATTATTTTTTTTATTTCAACAGTTAGTTTATTTGGAAAACCTTGAGGGAATCTATGAAAATTACCCCTTACTGAATTCTGAATTATGTCTATGTCCGCAAAATGTATAGCTTTCCAGGATAACCCATCAGTTTCACACCTGTTTCCATCACAACTTTCAAGTAGGCTGAAACCACAAACATTAGGATTAATGGACTACCTCTTAAAAGAATGCAAAGCTGTAGTGAAAATATGTTTTTGATACAACTATGCATGTTCCTGAAAGCTGTGAAGATGGTGATCCTAGCACAGCACACCTTTCATTGATGCCATACTTATTATAAAATCATGTGCTTTCTTGCAGAGCACTTTTGTGCCTATTTTGTCTCCTAAACAACCTTTTGGTTCCCTCCATGGGAATCTACACCCCGTGGGTACCTTTTGTATTCGCAGAATGTTTGAAAAAAAGGATGCAAATTTGACATGGATACATTTTGTGGAATAAACGTTATGAAGGTTTAAACACAAGCTACCATCCAAAATAGGACTTAGAACTCCATGATAACTCTAGAGGTTAAAGGTGGTCTTGGTGGCAAACCAGTTAGGTTAGTTCTTGTACAGAAGGGGTGCTGGGAAATGCAGTGATGTCAGTTTCTGTGAAGACTGATAATAGGGAATGAAGTCTGGAGACGTCTTTTAAAGATATTTTCAGGTGCTTTCGCAAAAGGAACCCTCTAGCAGCTGCAATATTCTCAGATATTTTTCTGACCTTGGACTTTGACAACACCACAAATCACTCCTCAAAATATTTCAAGAACTACCAATACCAAGCCACAGCAAAACGTCAGTTGCCTTCTGCATTACCATTGTGTAAGAACTGGAGGCAACACTTTCAACATGCTTGTTTCTGATATTATAGAGACAGTGTGATCTTGCATTGTAAACTTCAATTGCAGAGAAATGTGCAGTCAAATCTTGATGTGTTTACCACCATTTGTAAAACACATGTGACCAAGATAGTAAAGCAGATTACCTTCTTTCGATTACCTGCTTATGAGTAAATCAGTAAAACAACCACATTTGACCACCTTATCTTCTAACCATGTATAAGCTGTTTCATCATTCCATGAAATAGCATCCACCAGAAACTCAAGCATGCTATTGTGAAGAAACTTGGTGCAGGCCCAGAGCCCCTCCTAACAATGATCTCTGTCCCATATGTCACAAATGTTCTCAGAGCTGGCGTCTACGCTCAGCTTTCATCCTACCTGTGGCTATTAACCGGAATGCATTCAAAACAGTGGAAGCAAAACCAATTTTGTACTGTTGATGAAGACCTACTTACATCCAATGGCCATTGTCATGTCTTCTCTCTGCAATTGTTCAAACCCTTCAAAGGCATCCAGTATCATTTCTCCAGACCAAGATGGTGGCCGCGAGTGCTTAGCGGCTGTAGGTGTTTCCTCCCAACTCAGCCCGGGGAGTGTCAGGGAGCCTGCCACTCAGGTGTAATGCGGGAATGCGGGAACTGCAAGCTGCGCTGATCCTCTGTGTTTTTTGGTTATTCACCGACAGCAGCACAGTGTCGGCTCACGCTGCAGCCTCACATGATTATTGGAGGCCATCTGCTGAGGAATAGATCTGTGCCCGCGTAGGCACACCCGGCGGTGGCAGGGATCTCAGGGGCACGGTAAACATCGATCAGCGCAACAGGAGCAGGAACGGCCTGAATGGCCCCTAAAAATCTGCGTAGTAGCCGAATGAAGCCCGAGGTTGGCGAAGGAAGACTGCCAAAGTCTTTGGGGGCAGCTTCCAATGCTGGTAAAAAGAAGATTTTCAAACCTCAGGCCCCTCGGGGTAACAAACAATCAGCGCAATTGGTGGATACTGGTTCCAGGAGTGGAATTAAGGGTGTTGCACATCAGGGAGACGAGCTAACTATCCCAGATATGTGTAAAAACCCTCAACCTACAACGCACCTACCCCCTTTAGTCGGGAAGATGACCATGCCGGTAAATCTGATGCAGCGCAGGAGGCGGTGGAACGTGAGGACCGTAATGGCGGTCCGGAACCTGTGGTGAGCAGTAATAGCTTTTCTCACTACACTGTAGATCATAATGAATGCTGGTGAGACATGGCTATAGTCTTAATTGACCTTGCTCTGACTGGTTCATCTGCCTTTGCTCCTAGCTCCAATTCTGATGGCCTATCGACTGTGACTGGGAAGAAAGAAAACTACTCCCCCACCCCCCACAGGATTCCTGTTTAGGGAGAGCTACAATGCCAGGTTTTGAGAATCTGAGGTGCATTAATAGGGTGAGGCTTTCTCATTCTTTTGTGAATGAAAATCTTTGGACCCCTGCAGTACTCATTTGGATCCCCCCCAACAGTAGAACTGCATGTGTTGCTCCCAGACAAACAGAGGTCATAGAGAACTTTTTCTCACTATCAGACAAATCTAGGGATTCGGAGGACTCTAGTGTTAGCTCGTCAACTGACTCAGAATCTCATAGCAGATGTACCAGCTTTTCGATCCCTATGACAGGGTAGACTGTGATAAAATGCAGGGAAGGAGCCATGGAAGCTGACCTTGTGAAAAATAAGCTGGCTCGAGTCAAGGTCAAAGAGAAAAAGAAAAAGTCTGGAAATAGGGTTAGAGTGACGTCATGGGATTACACAGATACTCAACAATTGCAGCATAACTCGGACAATGTGCTTAAAGGGCTTTGGGATTCTGTCACTGTCTCTGCTGGTTATTGTGACTACCCTTCTCTGCACCTTATTTACCAAACTATGATAGCACAGCATAACCAGTCACAAAGTGATAATAAGAAAGCCAGGGTTGCTAGTAAGCAGCTGCAAGTCGCAGTAAATAGGATTGCAAAGACCTGCTCTGAGATTGAGGAACGTATCGTTACGATCGAAACTCGTACCAGTGTGCTAGAAGCTGAGCAGGGACAGTGTCACAGCAGTCAACTATGCATGAATAGCAACTTACAGATATGCAGTGGAAAATTGAGAATTTTGAAAATCAGCAACGCCATAACAATTTGCGCATCCTGGGGATTCAAGAAGGAGCGGAAGGCCAAGATGCAAGGACTTTTAATGTTAGAGTATTCAAAACTACCTTTCCTGAGCTGGTCAGCTGGGACTGGGAGAAAGAGATACAAAGGGCCCATCAGTTTCCAATGCATCTGAAGAAACGACAGCTGGCAGGAGAGGCCACGGTGAATCATCTACAACCCAGGGCTATTATTGTTTACTTTGGCAACTATCTGCTGCGACAAGCAGTCTTTGAGAAAGCTCACCCTGATTCAAAAATTAGCTGTGAGGGGTTTACTTTTTTTACCCGTCCTGACTATTGTCATGCTACGGTGGAAAGGTGCTGATACCTGCGGCAGATGATAAACCCTTTCCATGAGAAGGGGGCAGGGGCTTATCTCCTGCACCCTGCTTGTCTTAAATCGATTTATAAAGGCACAGTCCAGGTCTTCTCTTCTGAAATCCAGGGCAAAGAATATTTGCAAACTTTGACTTGACTGAGGTTAATGATGGTTAATTAAAAGCTCTTGCCTCACTGGACTGTAATGTACATGTATTTTGGCGAGTGGCTACTGCCACTTGATGTTATGCTGTTTCTTTTTTTTTTCTCTCTCTCACTTCCTCCGGGATGTATAATGCTAGCTGTAATCCTAGATGTGTATGAATTTAGGATCCCAGGATGGAAGTGGGGGTTTGGTTTTGGATTTCTCGGGTCCTTGAGGGGAGGGGGCCCAGCCATCTTGCAGACCTTGGTCTGGTTGTCTCATGTGGTAGGTGGGGGGGATGGGTGGGTAAGGTTCTGGGAGAGAGTGGGTTTGGCGTGGTTGGGGAGGTGTAAGGGTTTGGGTGGAGGGGGTTGGAAAGGGTGGAGTGAGGGAGATGCACAGTAGGGCAATGTTTTGAATACTGTAAACTCAGAATCAGTGGTGCCATGATCCAAGTGGTTGTAGACAGTGATGTAAATGGGATACTGTAATAAGCTGCGAGTGGCTACGATAAATGCCTGTGGACTAAATGATGCTATGAAGAGGCGTTTTATATCACACGGTTTAAAAACATTGAAGGCAGATATTATTTGTATGCAGGAGACGCATATTGTTGGCTCAAAAACATATCTGTTGGAATTTCCTGGGTATCAGCTACTGGCTTACACTACCCAGGGAACCGCTACGAAATGTGTAGCAGCAATGGCACATTATAAATTGCTAGAAGTTGTCAGGAAATCCGCGGATAAACTGGGTCGATGGGAGATTCTGGAGTGTATTACCGGTGTATCTATATTTACTCTGTGCTCAATTTATGGATCCAATTTTCATGATCAGGACGTTATTCACTTCCTTAACATAGAGCTTGCGGCCTGGGCTTTGCCAATTATTATCTGTGGGGATTTAAACATACATACTGATAGTAGTACCCCCTTGCAGAGCCAGAGCAGTACACGGGGAGAAAACCAAAAGTCTTTCAGGCTTTACAAGCTTTGGCACAGAGTCATGGACTAGTGGATGCCTGGCAATATTGCAAGGCTCCTGACCCCGGGTATACTTTTTTCTCCTACCCTTGCCTAGATTATTTTTTATTGTCAACTTCATTATGTGAGGGGCTTCTTGTAGAAAAATATACAAGGTTTATGTCCGATCATAACCCCTTAGTGATACAATTCTCTGCACTTAGTAAGGAACAGCATCCTAGGAGCTGGTCATTTGATCGGGGCCTGCTGCTTGATCAGGCACATGTTGCATGTATGAGAATGTGGATATCTGAGCCTCTGAAAATTAACCGAGGGACGGTTTCTCCTGGGGTGGTCTGGGATGCCATAAAGGCAGGAATCCGTGGGGCAACTTTAAGCTACAGCTTGAACAAGGATAAGCGGCCCTCCATAGCTATTGATACTGCTCAAAAAGAGGTGGCTATATTGGAGTCACAGATTACAGGGCCGGCCGGGAATAATTCTCCTTTGCAAGATGCTTTAAATCAAATAGCAGTAGTAAAAGCCAGGTTATCTCAGATTTATTTAGAGCGGGATGTCATTAAGACTCAGACGCAAAGGTAGCAATATTAAGAATTTAGTGAGAAGGTGGGCAAGCTTTTGGCTTATAAAACTAGACAAAAGCTGACCTGGGATTCCATCACTGCAATTATGGATAAAGATGGCAGATAGTACAGGGGAGATTGCCTGTAGTAAAGGTTCTTAAAGATTACTATTCCATACTATATCAGCAGGAAGGCCAGGATCCTCATAATTTAGAACAGATGATTATTCTATATCTGGGTGAAAATCCAAGGCTGAGGCTGCAAGAGGATGAAAGAAGCCAATTAGCTACTCCAAGTATGCAGTAGGAGATCCTCGCAGCATTAAACTCCTTGCCTAGTGGCAAGGCCTCCGGCCCAGATATGATTCCTCTGGAGTTTTATAAGATCTTTTTTAGTGAGCTGAGAGACAAACTTTTGATATTATTTAAGGCGGTGCAGATTGGATTACAGGCTCCGGCCTCCTGGCTGGCTGCTAGTATCATAGTATTTTTTTAAAAAGATTAACACCCGCCAGGCTCTTACCGCCCTATATCTCTAATAAACAGAGATGCTAAGCTTTACACCAAGGTCTTGGCCACTTGACTAAACTTAGTGATTAGCAAATTGGTTTCCCCATGGCAGCATGGCTTTATCCCTGGGCGAGGAACTGCTGATCATGTGAGGCAGGTCATACCTCTGCTAGATGCATCTCAGGCTACTGCAACACTGATGTCATTGATTTTAATGGATGCAGAAAAAGTATTTGACTGTGTAAACTGGATGTATCTATGGGCAGTACTCCTTAGATGTAATATAGACCCCGTTTTTATCGGGGCTGTACAGGGCTTATATCAGAATCCTACTGCACAAATACAAATGGCTGGGTGGGCTCTGAGTCTATTCATATTACTAGGGGTACAAGACAGGGGTGCCCCTATTCACCTCTGCTTTTTGCATTCTATATAGACCGTCTTATAAGAAGGATGCTTGACAGTAAACTGATTGCCCCTGTGGAAATGGTGGAGGGTACAATTAAAATACTGGCCTATGCCAATGATATAGCTATTACATCACCTGACCCGGGAATGCTGATAAAATAAATCTTCCTTTGAAGACAAGAGGAAAGTTGAGCAGGTGACCTACCCTTGGCGTCAGGCTAACAACTAATCTTGAACGGATTGTTGGTAATAATCTTGCCCCAGTACTCACCAAAACTAGGAAGGAATTACAGCATATGAATAGTTTGTATCTTACGATTGTCGGGCGATGCAATCTTATCAAAATGCTTTTTTTGCCAAGGGTTTTATATTTTTTTAGAACTATCCCACTGGAATTTAGTAACGACTGGTTTAAACACATGGAAATTGTATCAAACTGTTTTATATGGTCCTTTGCAAGAACGGGCCATGCATTTAAGTACCTGGTACTTCCAAGAGCAAAAGGGGTCTGGGCAGCTCTCAATTTTCATTAATATTATTGGGAGACCACTCTACAATACATTCAGCCATAAATCACGCTGGATGTAGACAGCAAGGTTTGTGGGGAACCATGTCCAACAATCTATAGAATGATATGGGGTAGCACAGCCAACGCTGCCTTCATGAGAATAGTCGAGCCTAATTATTTTATAAAAGTTACATTTAAGACTGTACGGTCTGCATTTAAGGTCTGGTCTTGCATTAAACATAAAATCAGAATTGGGCGGCTCAGCTATTATACCCCTATACGGAATGTGGCAATTCTCCCTGGAATTTTTAGAGACAAATGCTGTGTTAAGTGGGTACATGGGGGTGTTCAGAAAATAAGGAACTTTTAAACAGGTAGACAGATAAAGTCATTTAATGAGTTAAAAGATTAATTTTCGCTCGATAATAAAGATTTTTTTTAAATTCCTGCACATTATGGATTTTTTGCTTTTTTCTTCCAGGAATGGCTCACTTGGGGATATAAATGTAGTTTTAGAGCTCCTTGATAAGCTAGCTGACTGGCGAGTTTGGTCACTTTACCCCCTTTTATTGGACCTTATGCCTGATGGCTTGGGGAAACATATAGAGAAATGGGGGCGAAGTATAGGTGTTACGGAGGCTTCTTTTGTAGCCTCTCTAGATATGGCCCAGTGGATTTTGCTTTCTGCTGGGACACAAGCTCAACATTATAAGACACTGTTTCACTTATAGTATACCCCTGTTAGGCTGGCAAAGTGGGAAAAGTCAAGGGGGACTGTATGCCCCACCTGTAATAGTTCAGGGGCAGATTTAGTTCATATGTTTTTTAGATGTGCTATGCTCCAAGTGTTTTTTACCAATATTGCTATATATTTGCCAACAATCTTGTGCCAGGTAAATGTGATAACCCCTCAACTTGCACTATTGGGGATTGATGGTGAGGTGTGTACCGGCCAGTCCCAGAAGTTTTTGTTTTTGGTTATGTCTATAGCCCGCTGCTGCATTGCATCAGACTGGTTGAAGCCGGCTGCACCTAATTTCAATCAATGGTGAGCTTGTCTCTGCTCAATGTATTATTTGGAGATGGGTCTGTATGCGCTTAAGGGCCAGGACCATAGGAAAATGGGCAAAACAATCTGGGCCCCGTTAACACGATGGCTGGACAGAACATAACTGTTTTTATTTTTCTTCACACTTTAGCACATTAGCACTTTGACCCATGATGGCCTTCTTCTAGGAATATCGTAGCACTGTTTATATGTTTAATATGAATGAAGTAATATATATGTTTTGCTGCTTTTTGTATTTAAGTGTCCTGCTGTGCATCTCTCAAAATAAATAAAATTAAAACAAAACAAACAAAAAAAACTGTTGAAGCAAAACTAACTTTGTACAATTGATGAAGACCTACTTATATCCAATGACCATTGTCATGTCTTCTCACTGCAACTGTTCAAACCCTTCAAGGCATCCAGTACAATTTGTCTTTTCAAGAGCGGATGACATTGGACAAACAGCCCTTTTGTGATTAAGTTGGTAGGAGGCCACTATATCACATGGGATACATTACACAACAGTCATATTACATCCACTACATTAACTACCACAGCAATGTCAAGGTGAGTAGCTGTGGAGTTATGAATAGTAAAGTGTTGGACCTGGTGATTTTCCCCAAATCCTTTTGCCTTACCTCCTCCTTTTTTGCTACATGTATTTATGTTGGACTCCGGATTCTGTGAACATTACCACTACTAACCAGTGCTTTGTGCTTTTCCCCCTAAAACATGGTTAAATTGGCTTATACCCATTTGGAATAGTTAATTCACTTGTAAGTCCTTGTAGAGTAGAATACCCTATACCCAGGGCCTGTTAATTATATGCTACAAGTGGGCCTGCAGCACCTGTTGTGCCATGCACTTGAGCAGCACCTTCAAACATGCCCCAGGTTGACCACTGCAATCTGAATGCAGTTTTAAACTTACATTTCAACTTGGCATTAAAACCCCATTTCAAAGTCTTAAACTCCCCTTCTGCTACATGTAGATCAGCCTTAAGGCAGGCCTAGGCAGCCCATAGGGCAGGGTGAGGTGTAATTTAAAGGGTGGACATATACTTTTAGGTTTTACATGTACTGGTAGTGAAACACTCCCAAATTTGTTTTCACTACTGTGAGGCCTACCCCTCATTGAGGATAACATTGGAGGTTCCTTATTACATTTAATAAGCTATAATTTCCAATTGGGAGTAAGGAACAATGTCATGTTTGGTGTATTTGCAATTGTGGTAAAAAGTGTGGGCAAGCTGAAGTCCAATGAGCTGGTGAAACCTCTGGAGATCACCTCATATATTTGGAGAATAACCTCCTGTATAATGAGTCTAAAGCTCCTGAGCATAGAACAATTCATGTATTGGTATTTCCCCAATGTTACAGGGCCTTCCTATTAGGACTGGCTCATGAGATGCCACTGGCAGGACATCTAGGGCAGGACAATTCCTTTTCCAGGCTTATCAACCACTTTTATTGGCCCCGGAGGAGGACAGCTACTGATGGATTCCGTAGGACTTGTCTCACCAGCTAGGCTAGTGGAAAGACCAGAAAAAAGCTAAAAGTTCCCCTGACCTCCATGCCTGTTGTTGGCACACCCTTTGAGACGGTGGGCATTAATATAGTAGAGCCTTTGGACTACAAGATTTCTTAGGCAATAGATTTATCCATGGTCTTGATGGACCATGCCACTAGGTATCCAGAAACTATTCCTCTGAGGTCGGTCACTGCTCCTTTAGTGGCCCTGATGGAGATTTTGTACTACAATGGGTTTCCCCAAGGAAGGGGTGTCAGAAAGTGGTACCAACTTCATGTCGAAGTACATGAAGTCTATGTGGAAGGAGTGTGGAGTTACTAATAAATTATCTTTACACTCTATCATCCACAAACAAAAGAGCTTGTTGAAAGATTCAACAAGAGCCTCAAAGAGTTGATTATGGGCCTATCTGAGCTGATGAGGTGGAAGTGGGACATCCTCTTACCATGCCTGCTGTGTGCTGACAGTGTTGCCACAGATTGGAGTCAGTTTTAATCCATTTGAAATGCTGTATGGGCCTTCGTGTAAGAGGTCTCCCTGTCTGGTCAAGGAAGGAGCAAGCTCCCAAGAAAGCCCACAGGATGTGGTGAGCTACATGCTAATCCTCAGGAACCAGATGGCCATGTTCTGGAAAAAGACTCCTGAGAACTTGGAGGTTAGCCATGAGGTAACAAAGCAATGGTATGAACAAGTGGCTACTAGTGGAATTGCAATCTGGGCAGAAAGGGTGGGTAATGGAGCCAGTGGAGTCCAGGGCTCTCCAGGACCAGGGGTCTGGGCCCTGTGAGGTAGTGGAGAGGAAGGGGGAGTCCACCTACCCGGTTGATCTCAAGACAACCAGAAACCACTTAAGGTCTGAGGTTCTTATGCTATGAGAACCTCTCCCTGATCTCCTGCCTTCTAAAGAGAAGGATGGGTCAGTGAGGGTGTCAATCTCTGCCCTATCCTGAGACCACAGCAGCAGAGGTTACTGAAACATTTTGCCTCCCTATTTTCCCTGATCCCTTGGCTTACGTACCTGTGTACCCATGATATAGACACTGGGAACAGTCTGCCTGTCACAACTAAAATGTACAGGCTGTCTGAGAAAGTGAGGGCCACTTTCAAAGCAGATGTTCCTAAGATGTTGGAATTGGAGGTCATTGAGCCATCCAGTATTCCCTGATCTAGCCCAGTGGTACTGGTACCAAGGGAGGCCACACCAGGCACCACCTTCACACAAAAGTCCTAATGACCCCACATTGTTATTGCAGCCAGATTGGCTCCATGGGAGGCAGGAAATTCCTTGCACTTCAAAGCCACTGTCTAGAAGCTTCTCCCATCTTCCAGAACTAGGGCACCAGTGTATAAATGTAGTCAAACACAAACTCCACTTCTGGGCCTGTGCCTATGCCTCGTTTATGGACAGGAATGTTTTAATGGAGGAAGGGACACCTTCCTTCACAAAACAATTCTTAGAAGCCTATTCCTCTTCCAATGTATGCTGCAGACCTGATGGCTCTAGTGAGCATATAGAGACAGATTCTGTTTCTCTGACCCAATGGAGCAGTAGAATAACCAGCCTGATGAGGATGACAGAGTCATTGAAAACAGCCCTCTTGCGCATTGGCAGCCAGTGAAGAGTGTTCCGGGCGGCCGAATGTGGTGTGTGAATATTAAATCTGAAATCCCGAAAGTCAAACACTTTCCCTACTGTGGTTACATTTGGAGTGAGAATAGGAAATCTTACTTCTGCAAAAACCAAGACTTTCCCCAATTGTTTGGGCTGGGAATAATACACCTGACACCCAAAGACCACTTTCGCCAGTGTGGTTATGTAGGGAGTGGGAGTGATACATTGTGCCTTCCTCTAACTATAATACTTTCTTAGTGTATATTGAGAATAGTAAATGTGATATTCATAAGTTGCTTCATTTTTTTAAATTTTGTAATGTGTTTATTAGGATGTTATAATAATTTATAGTTTAAATTGTTTCTTTTTTATTCTAGTGTATTCTAGTTTAGTGTGGTGTGTGCTCATTTATGATTTTGCTGTAGGGCTTATTGTGACATGCACTATTTATTTTAACATTTATATCTGTATTCTCTAAATTTAACATTGGTTTTATTATTTGTCCACTGAGGTATATTTTCTAAGAACGTTTCGGTGTTTTTGGGGTGGGTTTATATGTTATTTTTCTTACATGTTTTCATTATCAGATGTTTTTCTCAAGGAAAAATGCTTTGTTCTTTTTTAACCAAAATTAATTTTCACTTTATCTTTGTTTTTTGGTTTTCCTGGGACATTAATTTTTTCACATTTTTGGAATTTTAGTGGATTTCCCGTTTTTGTGGAGTTCTATTAGCTGTTCTATTTTTTTATGGTTTATTTTTGGATTTTTTTAGGCCCTTTTTTGTCAATCATTTTTGGTGGTTTTATTTTTTGAATTCCTATTTTATTGCCTAGGACTTCAGTCATGAAATTCTGCAATCTTATGTTTTTGCTTTATTGGAGGGGCAATGCTAATCTCTGATGTAATTGCTTGTTCATTTATTGTGTATATATATCATTATTTGTCTTCACGTTTTGGGACACAGGGTTGTCATAGACGTTCCTTCATGGAACGTGATACTTAGATTGGCATCTGTGGCCTGATTGGTCCAGGCAACAAAACCAAGCCCTGTCAAAACAACGCATTGGGGAGCTAGTTTTGTTTCATGCTGTTGGTAATAGGTTATTAATTAGTTTCATAATGTTTAGTGATATCTGCTACAGGGACATCAGCTATACTTGTTATCTTTTCTTATCTTGTGTGCAGGTTCTGTTAACGATTTTAATAGGTGCTTCTATATGCTCTGGTTTTATTGCTAGTAACACCTCTGAATTGCAATGTGTGAATAGACTGTAAGTATGGCCTGTTCAAAATCGATGACAATTTTCAATGAATACAATTGTTAGGTTGTTTTATATGTGTTAGCACTTCATTATAAGTTGTATTTTCTTTGTTAAATAGTGCATACACTAATAGGAAGCTTATATTTTGATACTGATCATGTAATATATATGCTTGACTGAATGATGGAGGGCACAGCTTCAAAGTGCCAACCATTACCTATGTGTTTCAGTGTATTGGGGTTTCTAAACGTTTATTGGTAGGCTAAGTGATAATTCTTTTATCATTATTTAGCTTGCCATATAGCAAAATGGTGTATTTTAATGTATGGTCAGTAAGCAATGGGGTGTGTCTATATCAACTTGTTTTTAGGTGCTGCTGGTATTTTCCTGGCTGTTCTACATGTTCTGGCAATTAACACTTTTGGGTTGGTATGCCAGGGAGTTGGCTGTTGCTTGTTCAGTGACATATGGTATAATATTTTTTAGTATCATTACCTCATATATCAAAAACGAAGTTGTCCTCATGTGAAAGCGCACTCCCAACAGGTTATATAAACGGGAAGAAAAAGCAAAGCCAGCAACTCACAGTGAATTCTTTAAGCAGTTTCATTATTCCAGGCCTTAAGTTATAAAATCATCTCTGGACACGTGTTTCAAGGTCAATCCTTTCTTCAGCAGAGAAAAATATAAAAGTGTTTCACCCTCGTAGGTGCAGCCAGTGCTGGAGGTGTTCCAGGCATCTCTTTCTTATTGAAAAGACCGGCATGGCTTCAGCTTGTCTAATTACAGGCACCTGATTAGTCTCTTTAAATACTAGTCCGCCCCAGTGGGCCTCTCAAGTGAGCAGTGCATGCTGGGTGTGGTGGTCCTGCAATTTTTTCATTATGCCCCAAGTGGGTTGCTGGAGCCAAATTAAATAATGACCCAAAGTGCAAAAGCTTTGTAGGCGAAATAGGGATAATTTGAAGACGCCTGATAGATATCAATATACTGATACACGCCAATCTCGTTCCTTTCAGGACTCCTCAGAGAAGAGAAGTGAGAGAGGTGGGCGGTCAGAGCGGAGGAAGGAGTACGTGAAACCGAGACAGGATTCACAACGCTCAGCGGAGGTTTCTGTTAAACAAGAAGAGAAACCTCTGCAACAAAAACAGCAATTTAAAAAGAAAAAAGTGGCAGCAGTCTCAGTTAGACATGCCGCTCAAGAAGAGAGTTCTCTTGATGAACAAGACATGGGCATTAGCACTGTTAGACAGCGCGGCAGAGGTCACAATAGTTCGCCAGAATCTTCTTGAGCATCTGGAGGTGAAAGCAACTGATGACTTCATACAAGTCGAAACGGCGGATATGCGAGTCTCTGATCCTGATAGAGTATATCAAGTGACTCTACGATTAGAAGGGGACATTGACCGCATTATACACGCCATCTTTTGGGACCATGTGGTAAAATCATATGATGTTCTGTTGGCCGAACAGAATTGGCCACCTGACTTTGTTCGCGACTGTCCGGTTGGGGAGGATGTTATAGTACCTTCCTTCTCACCACTTGTTCCGAGAGAGCTAGCGGAGTCCTATGGTAAAACATGGGCTCTAGCACAGGCTCCCGCCCTATATAGAAATAATGTGGGGTGGGATAGATAGTCACCTTATCATGTAATTCCAATAAAGGGCACACCTCAGCCACAGCCGCAGTATCCTATTAAATTTGAGGCAAGGGCATCGGTTCGGAAAATTCTTACACAATTGGAGTACCAGGGTGTAATTGAGCCCTGTGTCTCGCCGATGAATAATCCCTTATTTCCGGTTGCTAAACCGGACCATTCATATAGGATAGTGGTGGATTATAGACATTTGAATAGTCACACACGCACATATGCAATACAGAATTCACATAGCGCAGCGCTTATGAACAATATAGTGCGTAAAAAATACAAAACAACGTTGGATATCTCGAATGGATTTTTCTGCCAAAATATAGCGCCCGAAAGTCGGGACTATACCAGTTTCAGTGCGTTTGGCTCTCAGAAAATTTTTTGTCGTTTGCCTCAGGGGTATAAGAATAGCCCAGGACTGTTTTCGGCTCGTGTGACTGAAATGCTGCACGAGTTGGACCCTGAAGCGTTATCATATGTTGATGACATATATTTGACAGACGATGAGATTCTGCAACATCTAAGGCGCGTATCGCACATTGTTGTGGGATTTGCTGATATTGGCTATAAGTTTAATTTTAAGAAATCAAAGATTGCCTTCCTCAGCGTCATTTTCCTGCGATATGAGTTATCGAGTGAGGGCAAGAGCCTAGCACCACATTTTTTGGAGAAATGTGCTTTATTGCAGCCTCCTAATACGGTTCGGAAGCTCCAGTCATTGTTGGGGTTTCTGAATTTTGGCAGAACTTACATTCCTGACTATGCTACGCGTATAAAACCCTTATACGAACTGATTCGCCTGAATTTTTCGAGTAGATTTTGGACGATTGAGCATACACACATACTGCAAGAGTTACAGACTGATCTCTTAGCAGTTAAACACTTACACACACAGGACAATAAGACACATTTAGTCATCAGGGTGATACCTGGGGCTGTTGGGTTTACGTATGTCACCTTTAATGAGGGTGAGACAGTCCCGATTGCATACAAGTCCCACTTGTATTCTGCTGCAGAACAATGATTTGCACAGACTGAGAAAATACTCACTGCAGTACAGATGGCTGTGATCAAAGAAAGACCGCTTGCCCAGGGCCAACGCATCATTGTCGTTTCCCCGATTCCGGCCTTAGAGGCTGTTACAAAAGCGAGTGTTCCTAATTCGAAAGCTTTACACCCGCGATGGATACAATGGGCTACGTCCTTGACAGCCACTGATGTAGATTACATATTTGACCCTAAACTGCAGACTCAAGAATTTCTTCAATATGAAATAGAGTACCCAGTTCCTGCTGGCACATTGCCTATTGACCAATGTCTAGTGGTCATGTATACCGATGGCTCTGCGCAACCAGCGGTTGGGACTAAACAGCAGTATTCTGCTGCATGTGCGGTGGTGAGTGGCACTATGGAGGGGGAAGTGTTCATACTTATACTAAAACCTTGGGAGATTGCACGGCACAGCTGGCTGAGCTCAAAGCTCTATTGTTAGCGTTGGAGCACGCGGATCCGGCGATTTTGACCTTGCTGGTCTGTGACTCCTACTACTGTGTTCCGTCTTTCAATTAATATCTGCACTATTGGAAGTTGAATGGGTTGAGAGATTCTAAAGGCAACACCATTAAACATAAATTGTTGTGGGGTAAGGTTGCGGATCTGAAAGAAACGCTTCCTAAGGTCCATGTTGTGCATACACTTGGACACCAGCGCGTTGGAATACACGTTGCTGGGAATACTTTGGCTGATGAAGCCGCAAAGTCGGCAGTGGCTGTCGCCACTGTGGCCGCAGTGACTCGTTCGAGTTCCAAACCAGACACGGAGATTTCAGCTGCCATAAAAGCTACGGCTGATGGCACGCCGTTTCCTAAAGGATTTCCTTCTAAATATAGTTACTGCTTGAGTAGTGCGCTAAATGCTGTTGTTAATATTCCAGGCATTGGTGTACGTGAACTTCCCAATAGAATTGAGAGACCTCGATTAATTTCTGCAGCACATGAGGGGGTGGCATCTGCACATGCTGGTGTGGCTGCCACGATTTCACTTTTACAGGCTCGTTACTGGTGGCCTGGTCTCTATAAAGAGACGAAGCAGTATGTCCTTTGTTGTGACGTCTGTCAACAAATTAAAGCATCGTCGGCTAGACGCCCGCATCAGACGCCCCTTCTGATTTCAAACAAACCGTTACAGTGTGTGTACTTGGATCATTGTGGTCCGCTGACACCAGATAGTGCATACAAATATATATTGGTTGCTGTAGATTCGTGCTCCAGATTTGTGTGGGTATGGCCACAACGCTCGGACTGTTATTAAAGATTTGCACATCTTTGTCGATACATTTGCAGTTGCGGCTTTTCATTCGGACCAGGGCCCTGCTTTTGCCTCTAAGGCATTCAGGGACACCATGGAAATTCTGTCGTGGAGCGTTTAAATCGTGATTTAAAGCAATCCTTAACGGCCAGAGTTATAGGTACGGGTCGTAGTTGGTTAGCCCACCTATATGGAGTACAGAGAGCACTTAATAACTTGCCTAGACGGTCACTGGGGGGTCGTACTTCATATGAGTGCCTGTTTGGAACACAAATGTATGTTCCTGATCTAGATGGTCCTGGTGTGGAGGCGGCAGTTACGCCCTTTGACATAAATGATTGTGTCACTGTTTTGCAGGATTTACAACAATTCCGTGAAGATAACTCTTCTGCAAGTGCTGCCTCCTCAGGAATTAAGGATAAGCCAGTAACACCTACTGGTTGGATTCCCAGGATTGGGGATCTAGTGCGTGAAAAGGTCGCAGTAAAGAAAGAATTTGGTCCTTCTTATCGAGCACCTGTCCCTGTGTTAGTGGTGAGCGGCACGAGAACTGTGATTTTACCGCCGCTGCAAGGGGCCAAAGGAAATCGCTTTGTTTCTATTGATAATGTCAAGTTACAACATGTGGCCGATTCTGCACAGCAGACCAAGAGGGACACCCAGTAGTTCCGGCATCCCTCTCACTACTGGGGAAGAAGTCCCGCTGCAGGTGATTTACACCGACACTGTTTCCTCTCTGAGCTTGGGGAGGGTGGAAGATGATCTTGCGATTGTTCCACAGACAACGATTAATATGGAATCTTTTGATCAAGTTGCTGTACGTTCTACTGATGTTTCTGAACATGTGGTTTATAGCATGCCTAGGAGAGAGCCTCCATCTGCTTCTTTGTTCACAATTGCACCTTTTGCAAGAACTGCCTCTGGCTGCTTCAACGACGCTGATGAAGCAGTGTCCATCTCTTCGTCCTCGATGTCTTCTGTCCGAGGTCCACGTAAGCTGCTGAGTTGGCTTAAACGTACATATTTTGTTTTTCCTTGGAACTATTTGTGGCTTTTTATGGCTGTAATGATTCTTTTTTTATGGTTGGGATTTGTAGTTACTTTTTTTCTAGTAATACATGGTCATTTTCTTCCTGATCGATCTGACATTGAGCACGTGGAGACTGTGTTGAGACCACATTTTTCGTCTCATATGGTTCGAAGAGACTTGTCCGATGTGAACATTTCTGCAATACCGATTCCGGATGGGATTGTGTGGGATAAAGTAATGTTTGATATATATGGTCCCACTGAATTGATTCAAATACCGTATGTCCTCAAGTTATCAATGAATGATATTGTAATACCAGGCATTGTTTCTGATGATTGGGATGTGAAGACAGTAGATTCTATGCTAACGGATTTGCAATATTATACTGTCTATGACGATGAAGATGCTTACCAATTTAGAGATAATCATGGTGACATGTTTTGCTACAACTATTATGGACACCACTTTATTCATAAAGCTAGTAGCCCTAAGTCCATATTTAATTATGTGCAATGGGAACATTGCTCGACTCCTCCACAAGGGAGTTCGAAAACGTATAATGATAAATTTGCATATTTTTCTGGGCATGATCAGCGGAATGCTAAGTCTTACTATTTTAAAGTTGCACCGTATTCTAATAAGCAAATTTTATTGACCGATACTAAATTACTATATTCAAATTTGTTTGTATCTAAACTTTCGGTCGAGGGGTATGAATACTGGTTAAAGACTGTTGACTTGAAAAGTGTTTGGGGTACGAAAAATTGGCAGATGCAAGACAGGGATACATTATTTAGAGCATGTCTTATCCCTGTGCAGATGATTTTCCTCAATGACACGGTACAACAGACTAGCTGTTTGGGCTTGGCGACGATTAGAGAGTTGAATTTGCCTAGTATACCTGACCCTTCCAAATTAAACAACTGGCAGCACTATGTGAATGCTACTTTTAGGGAATTTACGCATTGGGTCCAGAATGGTACGCTTAACACTTCATTGTTACATCCGGGCGGGTGGTTATTATGGCCCGTAGACACTTATCAGTGTCATCAACGTTTTGTCACCTTTTCAGGGGGGTTCAGGACTAGTAGGGCAGACCCTCGTTACATTTCACCAGAACATGCTGATATTATAACTACGTACAGCGTGGGGAAGCTTTGTCAACAATGGTTGAAGTCATCCACACTGGATCCAGTTAAGTCACATCTCAAGTTACTGTCTAATGGTACTGATTTACAAGATTTTTTGTCAGGTCCCAAGGTACCACGGAAGAAAAGGTTTTTATATGAAGTTTATAATGAGATTTGGAAACTTTCACAACAGGAGGCTGCAGCCCGGTTGAGGAAGATTGATCAGGAAAATCTGCTGCAGACTTTGGCCCTCATTCTGACCTTGGCGGGCGGCGGAGGCCGCCCGCCAAAGTCCCGCCGTCAGGTTACCTTTCCGCGGTCGAAAGACCGCGGCGGTAATTCTGACATTCCCGCTGGGCTGGCGGGCGGCCGCCTTCAGGCCGCCCGCCAGCCCAGCGGGAAAGAGGCTTCCACGATGAAGCCGGCTCGGAATCGAGCCGGCGGAGTGGAAGCTGTGCGACGGGTGCAGTTGCACCCGTCGCGTATTTCACTGTCTGCGCAGCAGACAGTGAAATACATTTAGGGGCCCTCTTACGGGGGCCCCGCGACCCCCCCTACCGCCATCCGGCCCGCCGGGAACTGGATGGCGGTAGGGGGGGTCGGAATCACCTCGGCGGCGCAGCAAGCTGCGCCGCCTTGGTGGATTCCAACGGGCAGCGGAAAACCGGCGGGAGACCGCCGGTTTTCCTGCACTGACCGCGGCCAAAGCGCCGCGGTCAGAATGCCCTGCGGGGCACCGCCGGGCTGTCGGCGGTGCTCCCGCCAACCGCGAGCCTGGCGGTCACAGACCGCCAGGCTCGTATTGAGGGCCTTTGTCTGTTGTTGATAATGGCATGCATACCCTTTCTGACCGTGTTTACACGATTGACAGCATTGTTTCCTCTGCTATTGACATTATTAAATCGGACATGTCTTCTTTATATCATGGGCAGAGTCAGACACGGTCCATCATGCAGCTGGGTTGGACTCTTCAGACCTTGAAGGCGGGTCGCGTTCCATGGCAGCACATTCGTGCCAGAGAGATCTTTATCTCCTTTGTTTTGACTCGTCAACAACAGTTGATGGCTAAAAAGGAAGCAACATATGTTATGTTGAATATTGAGAAATTGGAGAAATTGCCTTTCACGGTGGCTGAGATTCCGTCAGCTGAGTGATTGATTCATGGGGTTATTAATTTGCCAATCTCCACTCTGCAATTTACTTCTTGTTTGAAGCACATTCCGGTGGGTAGATATGAACTATTGGGAGACAGTTACATACACGAGGTGTGGGAGCTTCCCTTTCAATACAGATGTGTTAATGGTTTGAGGGAAGTTTTTCTTAGCTGTAGCGAATGCGAAGCTTCTGTCAGACATTCCATGGTTTGTAAACAGCTGTCCTTGCACGGAGCGTGTAACGCTTCGATTGCTAACTTAGCTTGTTATTTAAAGGGTGTTCCAGTCCCGGTTATTAAAAACACTTTCCAGGTGCTTTCTAACGGCAGTTACGTTGTTCTTAACAGCGAACGCTGCTGTGGCATGCGTGCCGGAATAGTTTACGTTGTCGTTGTCAACAAGGCCGTTACGTGCTGCGGAAATGTGTTGTTTCCCCCCACTCAAATTAGGGAGGTAGCGGACATCTGGCCTCATATTGCTACTTCCAAGGTTGATTTCGACAAGTTGAGTCGGCTGAAAGCTTTATTGTTTCAAAAGCATGTGGCCCTTACATCTGCTAGCGAGACCTACACACTTCAGGTGGCAAGGTCATAGGCGGAGATACAGTCCCTTTTGAATACTAACTTTCCAAGTCACTTCGGTGAACTTGTGGGACGTATATTTAATGCATCCGGCACTGCTGGTATTGCTCATTTTTTCAAAGCCGTTGGTGTTGGTTTCGCTCACACCTTCTCTTCCATATTCGGTTTGATACCTTCGGCTATACAATCTATTTTCGGAAGCATTTTTGGGGGTTTCCCGATTACTTTGGCTTTGTTGGCTGGAGTCTTGCTATTGTTGCTATTTTTTCGCAATGGCTGTCCCGCCACGACGAGATCCTATATTGCTGCTCCCTGTCAGCGCAGCTGTGTCGTGAACGCATGATGCAGCATTTTGGAGCTACACTCCTGGGCCATTTGGAGTGTGACTGGTCTCTGTCATTCAGACCGGTTTTGGATTGTGTGCAACCCGTGTTTCGGTGCCTTTGGTGCTCATTTGAACATGCACTGGCTTTCTGTCTCTCACTGCAGCGCCCTCCAGTGGTCGATCCTGATCTGTTGCTGTTCCCGATAAGGGCTCATTCCCAGACTTGTGCACTACGGTTGCGTTTGCTTCGTGAGGCGGTTTATGAGATTCCCTTCCTGGAGGAAGATGGTATTGTCTCTTTCATTGGCCCTGCACGGGGTGCCGCCCTGAATGGTTTTGGGGCTTTGGAACACACCTGCTCCATGGTACTTTGTGGCGTGGATCTTCCGATATTAACATATATCGAAGTGGAGGAGCTCCTACGTTCTATTGCTTCTGTCTGATAATTGGATTTTTTTCTTCGGCAAAATTGACACTATATTGAATTTGGCTTTATCGTCACATGTTTCCTAAATTTATGACTTTGTTGTCTTCTTACCTTGTCGAAATATATTGTTTATGTTTGGGGCATGTTTTTATGTTATTGGAACCACTTGCTACCGACAAGGGGAGGGTGTAGTGTGGTTAGTTTTACGTATACTTTGCGCATTAGCTTCAGGCTTTAGGCCTTTGTGCACTTTGCCCTGAATGTATTTTATTCATTTGCTGACAGCTTAGAGCCTCTGTGCACTTTGCTCTAAATGCTTTTTATTAGGCTTCGTACTGTTATTTTTCAAATAGCCAGTTCTACGGTGTTTTTTTTTATTCATATCACACTGTTTTGCCTACTTCAGCACTGGAGTTCTTCATAACATATTCACTCTGTTCTTCAGTCAAGGATACAGTCTGGTACATTGCCGATAGACGTGGTAGGAGTTTAGATTTGGCATTCCTGCGTAGGGACATTTTGTGATCACGATGACATGTTAGTTATAAAATCACTTCCTTGTTCCAATACATGCAAGAGGGAGATTCCGACCAGAGACCCACAGCTAGACGCTGACTGCCTAGTTGCAGATGCTGAACCAGATCACAGGCCTTTGCTCAGGTATGAGGGCTTATGTCTCCCCGGTGATTCGGAAAGGCAAGCTAGAAGCTTAACATGCTGTGCTCTAAATAGAACAAGCAGAGGGAGAGTAGAAACTGTTAGGCAATATGATAGCTTTGTTCTTATGTTTTACTCTCCTGGTGACTATTTCAATCCTACTATGTTGTATTGTTCTGGTTATTGCGGCTCACGCCTTATTATCTAAAATACAGTCGTTTTATTAAAACATTATATAAAACTTATACTGTCTTTGTCATTTGTATATGAGACCATATTGTAAATGAGAGAGTTGGTTTGGATCTGAGTGACCACGACTTCCCTGAGAAGTTCCAAAGATGTAATGCGCTCGGCTGCCTAATCATTTCTTCCCCGTGGGAGAAATGAGGCACTGCTAGTTAGCCGGAGCAAAAAACGGATTTAGGGTGACAGAGTTCCTTACACGTGGGTCAGACTCAGTCCCCCACACCGTTATCGATCCTGCTGCCTAGAAATCCAGTAGTCTCATTTA
Organism: Pleurodeles waltl; assembly: GCF_031143425.1. Taxonomy (NCBI): domain Eukaryota; kingdom Metazoa; phylum Chordata; class Amphibia; order Caudata; family Salamandridae; genus Pleurodeles; species Pleurodeles waltl. The sequence continues at coordinate 983,245,344 of NC_090449.1, forward strand.
GGATAATGAGAGCCCACGCGACAGTCCCTAATAGCACTAGAGGTGCCCAGGGCCTGTAAATCAAATGCCACAAGTGGGTCTGCAGCACTGATTGTGCCACCCTCATGAGTTGCCCTGTAAACATGTCTCAGACCTGCCACTGCAGTGCCTGTGTGAGCAGTCTTGCACTGCCAATTTGTGAGAAAACAGGGATGATTGCAGAGGCCTCCTAACCTTTTGCCCCCATGTTTTCACTTTTTGCTGGTGTTTTCCTGACACTGATGGTGCCCTGGGTACTGCTAATCAGGCCCAGGGCCTGTGCTCAGTCTAAAGTAAGTATGCAAATTAGGCTAATTATATTTGGCCATGTCAACCTACCTATATGTCCCTAGTATATGGTAGAGCATGTAGGTTTAGGGACCCCAGCATAGGTAGTGCACCCATAGGTGCACTGCTGAGGTGCCCAGTGTCATTTTAAAGGCAGGCCTGCTTTGCTGGCTGATTTTAAACTAACGTTATATGCAAATTCGACTTTGGAATTAAAAGTACTTCCAAAGTCTTTAACTACCTTATTTTCACACATACGTCAAGCCTAAGGTGTGCCCTATGTGCCCCTAGGGTTGGGTGCCATGTAACTATAAGCAGGGACCTTATAAAAATTGTTTTATAAGCCCTGGAAAGGTAAAACAGCCACATTTGTTTTTCCACTTTGTAGTAAATGGCCTCCATATGCTGGAATTAGGAGACTTTATTTTAATTTATAGCATCAAATACCTCAGGTTTGGTATCAAATTAATTTTTATAATAAATCCCACAACTTACAATTGGATTTAATATAACTTGTTCAGGTAAAGAGTTTTAAACTCTACCTAAAATGTTGCCACCTTCAGCCCTGTAGTGCCTTTCTCTGATTGGCCAGGCTGCCTTGAGGTGTGAAGTGGCCTGGGCTGAACACAAAGAGATGTGCCTGGGAGAGGAGAACTTCCCTCAGCAGATGGAGAAGCAGGAAGGGGGAGGGCTGTCAAACTGGTCTTCAAAGGCAGGGAATGACATTTGGAGCAACCCAGCACCTCCCTCACATCCTGCAAACCCAGACAATTAGGTGCCCCCTTGATTAGTTTAGGAGAGGGCAGGAGAGGGGGGTGTTTAGGACTTTAAGCCACACCAGTGGGTAGGCACAGCCAGATGTAACCTCAAAAAATCAGTTTCAGCCATGATGGATTTTTGAGGAATGTTTCTCCCTGGGAATGATATTTGCCACACTCCTCAGGAATTGGTCATCACAGAAAGAAGGACACTGCACCTCATTGGAGAATCAGGACCCCCCTGTTTTTCACCCAGGAGCAAGGATAAAACTTGAAGACCTGTACCCACACCTCAGATGCCTACAAGGAAGAACTACAGGAGAAGGACTGCCCTGCTGAACCCCTGACCTGCACTTGGACACTGCACTCTGGAGGACTGCACCAGCTGCACACTTGGGCTTGCCCACTAGAAGGACTTTGCTTGGCTTCAACTGGTTCAGGGAGGGAAACCCTGTTTGCTACAGGTGAAAAGGTGCTAACCAGAGTCCCCTGCACCAACTCCTGAAGAAACTGACCAGCTGACCACTGTCCAGTGGCCAATTTGGAGTTTGCACCAGGGGCATTCTGGGAGTTGTAGTCTGCAGCGTCAAGGAGAAACTCAGAGCTTCTGGAACCTTGGGGGGAGCAGTGGACACCCAAGGAACCTTAAAAGAACATCTGGAAGAAGATCCAGAAGTTTGGAGAACTTTTGGAAAAAAGCTCCATAAAGGGACTGACCCACCGTGGCAACTCTAACCGGCTTGTCTCAAACGTGACCCGGCCTGACTTGCAAAGTTGACCTGGACCTCCTAGGCAGTGTATCCAAAGAGAGCTCCAGGGATGTCAGATCAAAATTCAGGGTTACCCCGGTTGAAGGATTTTCATCTTGAAAAATTGTCTAAGTCTGAACGTAGAAATCTCCACCAAGGGCTCTCACGACGCGTATCCGAGGAAGAGTTCCAGGAGGTCGGACTGGACTGGCGATTTGGTCCTGCTGAAGAAAATCTTCAAGAAAATGTCTAAATCCGAAGGTAAACTTTTGACAGAGGCCTCCTGCAGGCTGTAGCTGAGCAGGGCTCCATCGAGGTCGGCCTTAAACTTTGACTTTTCCCCAGTCAAGGTGCGACCAGATGACCAGATTGACGCTATTCGTGTCTAGGCGCTAAAAAGCATTAATTCTTTAAAAATTCATATCTCCAGTTCCCCTTATCCGATTTTATTGTTTTGGTGTCATTTTAAAGATAAAAATATCTATTTTTATAAATTGGTGTTGGATTTTTATTGTGTTTATTTTTTACTTATTTACTGTTTTGTGATTTTTAAATGCTTTATACACTAGTCTCCTAAGTTAAGCCTTGTCGCACGTTGCCAAGCTATGAAGGGTTGAGCTGGGTTTAATTTATTGAGACCTATTTGGACCTAAGTCGAGGTTAGTGGTCTATTGTTAATTGTAGGTACTTACCTGCCCTTGCCAATAACACATTTTCCTACACAATTTGACCTGGCATGTGTACCCACTTTCCAGGCCTAACCCTTCCCCTAAGTTAGGCCCTAGGTAGCCCCATGGACAGGGGGGTGCAGTGTATTTAAAAGGTAGGACATTTGCTGGTGTGTTTTACATGTCCTGATAGTGAAACCCGGATTTGGCAGTATTTCACTATTCCAAGGCCTATCTCTCTCGTAGGTTTACATGGGGATTGCCTTCAAATATCATTGAAGTGTAGTTTCCCATTGGGAGCAGATAGAGAATGGAGTTTGGGGTCCTTGAACTCACAATTTAAAAATTCAAGTTTTGGTAAAGTTGGTTTTTAGATTGTCTGTTTGAAAATGCCACTTTTAGAAAGTGGGCATTTTCTTGCTCAACCATTCTGTACAACCACCTGCAACCAAAGCTGTGGTGCCCTCTGGACTGCGAGGGCCAGCCGACATCGCAGGCCTGATGCCGCTGCAGCCCCACAGACATCCTGTGACTTTGTGAGTCCTGAGGGCAGTGTCACCAATGTCCGTGACACCTAACTCCACATCTGCAGCCCCGTGGAGTGTCCGCGACCCTGTGAGATCACTCCACCGCATCTTGACCCGCCAGACATCGACCCTGCAGGAGCATAAGGAATCAACGCTTCACAGCAACCCTGTATCACCTCTCCTGCTTTGCAGTAAGGAACCGATGCCTCACCAGATCCAGCAATGCCTCTCCTCCCCGACTTCATGCACTGGATTGTTTTTTCGAAACCAGAGGTACTGTACTTGGGGGTCCATGTGACTCTGTGACTGGTGCAATTGGCATCAGATTGTTCGGAATGACCCTAAACTGAAGCATTTGTGTTTCTAAGCACTATATTCAAGTTTAATCTTTAAAAGTTCATAAGTTTGCTTGTGTATGTTGGATTTTTGTCATTTTGGTCTTGTTTGATTTAGATAAATACTGGGTATTATTCTGAACTGATGTGGAGTCCTTTTGTAGTGTTTTCACAGTGTTACTGTCTGTGTTTGTAGAAATACTTTACACATTTCATCTGAGACAAGCCTGACTGGTTGTGCCAAGCTACCAAAGGGGTGAGCAGGAGTTATCTGAGCTGTGTATCTCCCTTACTCTGACTAGAGTGAGTGTCCATGCTTGGACAGAGTGCAAACTGACTGCCAACCAGAGACCCCATTTCTAACAGGTAGGATTAAGGAAAATTTAAGGCAGGCATTAGCCAGGGACATGCTAACATAAACATATAACCACATAAGAGTAAGACAATTGGAGTTCATAAAATACACATTTATATTTACTGCAGTAGTACCGATGACAAAATAGGCTCAAATCTAGGCGTGGAGTTCACAGGGTTTTGCCACTCTGCACTCCGCTTGGAGCATGGAGTTCAGTAAAAACCTCTGTCTGCACGACATGGTGGAGATTACCTGTGCTCAGCCGCGCTCCTCCACTTCACATGAAAGTTGAAAAAGGGGAAAGAGCCCAAGTACAAAGGAATCCTGTTTGTTAGCTCTGACAGCCTTAGGGTGGTCATCCCCCATCTTTTTGCCAGCCTCCTTCCACTTTTCTGATACTGTTTTTGCTGGTTTTAGGAGTCTGCGAACTTTACCACTGCTAACCAGTGCTAGAGTGCATCTGCTCTCACACCTAAACATGGTAACATTGGTTCCTACCCAATTGGCATGTTGAATTTACTTGTAAGACCCTAATAAAGTGCACTGCATGTGCCCAGGGCCTGTAAATTAAATGCTTCCAGTGGGCCTGTAGCACTGATTGTGCCACCCACATAAATTGCCCTTTAACCATGTCTCAGGCCTGTCATTGCAAGATTTGTGTGTGCAATATCATTGCCACTTCAACTGCCAAGCCTTATACTCCCCTTTTTCTACATATAAGCCACCCCAAAGGAAGGCCCTGAGTAACCCATAGAGCAGGGTGCTGTGTAAGGAAAAGGCAGGATATGTTCCTATTTTTTTTGCATGTCCTTATAGTGGAAAACTCATAGTCATATTCCACTACTCCGAGGCCTGCTCCTCTCATAGACTAGCACTGGAACTGCCCTCCTATATTTTTGAGTGGTAGATTCTGATCTGGAAGGAGTAGCCAGGTCATATTTAGTATGGCCAGAATGGTAATCAAAAATCCTGCTTACTGGTGAGGTTGGATTTAATATTACTTTTATAGAAATGCCACTTTTAGAAAGTGAGCATTTCTCTGCACTTACTGCCATCTGTGCCTTACAGCCTGTCTCCAGTCCACACCTGGTCTGTGCTGGTTGACAGCTCCCCTTGTACATTCCACCCAGAAAACCACAAACACAAGACATGCAGTCACATCTGCATTCATCTCGGGTCTTTGGTTGGCAGTCAGGTTACCCCCGTCCAAGCAAGGACCCTCACTCTAGTCAGGGTAAAAGAGAATCACCCTCAGCTAACCCCTGCTTCATTTAGAGCTTGCCTCCTGTTCGCTTGGTAGCTTGGCACGAGCAGTAGGCTTAACTTCAAAGTGCTAGGTGTAAAGTATTTTTACCAACACACACAGTAACTTAATGAAAGCACTACAAAATTACACAACACAGGTTTAGAAACATAGAGAATATTTATCCAAACAAAACAAGACCAAAATGACAACAATCCACAATACACAAGTCAAGTCATCAATTAAAAAGCAAAAAGAGTCTTCATGTAGTTTTAAACACACACTAACGCTGTTAGCGTGAAAATGTACCTTGGGTGCATCAAAAACTACCCCACACGGGCGAATGTGCATCAAAAATGGCTTGCGATGCGTCTATTTCACTCATGAGCGAGACCTTGCGTTTTTTCTCATTTCGTCAGATCGGGCGCAACGTTTCTTCTCTACGCAGGAGAGCGATGCATTGATCCGGTCAGCACTCTCAGGTCTGAGCAGGCCTTGTTTTGTTTTTACACGGCCAGCGGTACTTGCGTCGGAAACGATGATCCAAAAACCACATAGCGCGTGTTGTGATCTCACAAGCCTCCGTCAGCGATGCTGCGCGTCGTTTCTCTAGCTCCGTGCGTCGATTCTTCGGTTGCGTTGCAGGCAAGCTTCGATTTTCAGCCGTGAAGCCAGCGGCACGTCGATTTTTCAGCCACAAATCAGAGTTGCGTCAATCTTTTCCCCACACGGCATTCTGTGCATGGATTTCTTCCTCTTAGGCTGCCAGCTTCTCCTTTCAGGGTCCCAGGAACTGGATGGGCACCACTTGGCAGAGTAGGAGTCTCTCCAGAGACTCCAGGTGCTGGCAGAGAGAAGTCTTTGCTGTCCCTGAAACTTCAAACAACAGGAGGCAAGCTCTAAATCAAGCCCTTGGAGATCTTCACAAGATGGAAGGCACAAAATGTCCAGTCTTTGCCCTTTTACTCTGGCAGAAGCAGCAACTGCAGGATAGCACCACAAAGCACAGTCACAGGCAGGGCAGCTCTTCTTCCTCAGCTCTTCAGCTCTTCTCCAGGCAGAGGTTCCTCTTGGTTTCCAGAAGTGTTCTAAAGTCTGTGGTTTTGGGTGCCCTTCTTATACCCAATTTCTCCTTTGAAGCAGGCCTGCTTCAAAGCAAAGTCTCTCCTGAATGTGAAATCCTGCCTGGCCCCGGCTTGGCCCCAGACACTCACCAGGGTGTTAGAGACTGCATTGTGTGAGGGCAGGCACAGCCATTTCAGGTGTGAGTGACCACTCCTCTCCTCCCTCCTAGCACATATGGCTCATCAGGAAATGCAGCTCCCTTTGTGTCACTGTCTAGTGAGAGGTGCAACCAACCCAACTGTCAAACTGACCCAGACAGGGAATCCATAAACAGGCGGAGTCACAGAAATGGTATAAGCAAGAAAATGCTCACTTTCTAAAAGTGGCATTTTCAAACACACAATCTTAAAATCAACTTTACTAAAATATGTATTTTTAAATTGTGAGCTCAGAGACCCCAAACTCTACATTTCTATCCACTCCCAAATGAAATCTACGCTTTAATCATATTTAAAGGTAGCCCCCATGTTAACCTATGAGAGGGACAGGCCTTTCAACAGTGAAAAACTAATTTAGCAATATTTCACTGTCAGGACATATGAAACACATTACTATATGTCCTACCTTAAGCATACACTGCACCCTGCCCTTGGGGCTACCTAGGGTCTACCTTAGGGGTGTCTGACATGTAAGAAAAGGGAAGGTTTAGGCCTGGCAAGTGAGTACACTTGTCAAGTCCAATTTACAGTTAAAACTGCACACACAGACACTACAGGGGCAGGTCTGAGTCATGATTACAGAGCTACTTATGTGGGTGGCACAACCAGTGCTACAGGCTCACTAGTAGCATTTGATGTACAGGCCCTGGGCACCTCTAGTGCACTTTACTAGGGACTTACTAGTAAAACAAATATGCCAATCATGGATAAACCAATCAACAATACAATTTACACAGAGAGCATATCCACTTTAGCACTGGTTAGCAGTGAAAAAGTGCTCAGAGTTCAAAAACTAACAGCAACAGGTCAGAATAAATAGGAGGCAGGAGACAAAAAGATTGGGGATGACCCTGCATAGGCAAAAAGGTCCAACAATCTGCATTAAGAATGGGTCTTCCTGGGCTAGGAGGGTGGAGGGGCTCACACTTACATTTCAAAGGCCAGTGGCCTGCCCTCACTAAAAGGAATGATAACCCCACAGGGACCCTGGCAGATAGGACGGAGCTGTAAGGGAAACTTGTGCACTTCAAAACCACTCTTTGAAGTTTCCCCCGCTTCAAAGGCATTTTTAGGTATATAAACTGGGTCTCTGACCCCACCAGATCAGACACTTCTGGATCTATACCTGAACTCAGTCAGAAGAACTGCCTGGCTGCCCAAAGGACTCATCTGGACTGCTTTGCTGAGAACGACTGCTGCTCTGCTGTTGCCGTGCTGCCTGCTGGCCTCTGCCTGTGCTGGAAGTTCTCTGCCTTCCCCAAAAGTGCTCTCCAAGGGCTTGGATTGAGATTGCCTCCTATTCTGAAATCTCAGGGACAGCAAAGACTTAGGGGGTTATTCTAACTTTGGAGGAGTGTTAATCCATCCCAAAAGTGACGGTAAAGTGACGGATATACCACCAGCCGTATTACGAGTTCCATAGGATATAATGGACTCGTAATACGGCTGGTGGTAAATCCGTCACTTTTCCGTCACTTTTGGGACGGATTAACACCTCCTCCAAAGTTAGAATAACCCCCTTAATCTACTAGCTTTTAGCTAGTTTTCTTACTTCAGTGATGCCTGGAACGACTTCAGCGATGCCAGCACAGACGCTACAGCCTGCTTCCACTCCTTGGACATCACTGCACGCAACGACCACAGCCTGCAACACAAGCCCGACATTGCAGCGACACCACTGACGTCACGCAGGGTCATCACGACACTGCAAAGTCGACACATCAAGTCTTGAGCGACCAGATCCAGCTACCCTGCCGGGTCACCAGGAATAGACGCATCGCCACCGAAGCAGCATCAACTCCCCCTGCAACCTGATGGAACTGATGCCTCGCCTCCACCTGCCTCACAGTGTGGAATCAACACCTCATCCCCCCTAGACGCGGTAAAAGACTGACGCCGCACCGGCCTCAGCGATGCCTCATTTCCCGACTCCGTGCGATGTCCCTGTTTCTTTGTTTTCCAAAGGTATTGTACCTGGGGGCCTGTGTGACTTCCTGATCAGCACCGGTGGAGTCGGATTGTTGGGAACGACTCCGTCAACTATGCGGTGATAGCCCGAGTTGGACCTATTGTGTTCCTAAGCGCTTTAGTGGGATTTAATCTTTAAAAATTCATAACTGTACTTGTGTACATTGGATTTTCACTGTTTCAACAGTATTTTATTCAGATAAATATTATTTATTTCACTAAACCTGTGTGGTGTATTTTTGTGGTATTTTTCACTGTTGTATTGTATATGTTTTGTACAAATACTTTACACATTGCCTTCTAAGTTAAGCCTGACTGCTCAGTGCCCAGCTACCAGAGGGTGGGCACAGGATAATTTGGATTATTTTTTCACAGTTGTATTGTTTTTTTGTTTTCAACGTGGACAGTAATTGTAGTGATCTATTGCAGTTAGTTTGGTGATTGGTGTCTTATTCTGAATTTTAACCTGTCTGATAACAGAAGTGGTTTGTCGCAGTGACTTCATTTTCCAAAGCTGGCAGGACGTTCTTTTTCTCTGGCAGCGTAACTGTTGAAAATAAACTTATTTTTGCTTTTAAAAGGAAGAAGTCAAGCTCACTGATGCAGACTTTGCAATCTTTAGGTAATAACAGCGAGCAAGTGAACCAGTGCACTGTCAGTTGTGACTCAGTGACTGGAGCGGCATTGTAATTTTGAATTTGCCTTCAGTGTAGGAGTCTGATGGCCTTCTATTAATGAGCAGTTGTATCTACTAAATGTTTTTTTAAATCGCAACTTTTTCATTTAATTGGAGACACAGTTGCTGTAAAACAAATTGGCGAAACCTAACACTTTCCAGTAAGCGAAAAGAAGCTATATGTATTTTCTACATTAAATGCTGATGTAATGAATAGTATATTGCACTGTCCAACCCATGGAATTGTCAAGCATGAAAAATGTCCAGCCACGTATGCTGTAACAGACTCCGATATAATTCAATGCTGGCAGCATTAAAAATAACTCTTAGAGAAATACATTTAATTAAATAATATGTTAAAATAAACGTTTTAAATGAATGATAAATGTATTAGTATTTTAAAAATAAAACATGTTTGTGTTCATTTTTTTTAAAGATATATGCTGCTGTTTTAATAAAACATATTAGAAGGGATAAATTAATTTGTTCACGGCATATCACAAATAGATTGATAGCGCATTCAAGATTGTGACACATTCTGGTGTGCCCTAGGGATGCACTGAGCTCGTGCTCCAGAAACCTGAAAATAGGTCCTGTATAATCCTGCACATTTGAGCCCTCAAATCATCACTTTTTTACGTGCTGTTTATAGACATATTGCTCTGCTGATGCACAAAATTACTTTATTTGTTGCGAGTATGGGGAAGAGAGGCGGCCCTGCAACCTAGTGTAGGTGGCGGCCGGGGATGGTTGGAGCTGAGACCCGGAGCTCTGTGGCTGTATGAGGGCTGTATTTAGATCCTGAAGCTGGCCTGATGTGCACTGGAGCTGGCTAGGGGGGTAAAACAAACGCGCTTGTGAGGTGAGCCAGCTGTGGAGTTGATTATCCCCATTCCACCTAGGAAACAGCAGCATAGTTCCTGGCCAACTGCTCAGGAGGTGAGTCCCGGTGGTGTGGGGCATCCTAGCTGGAGGTACGGCTGGCAGGAGGGCTAGAGAAGTGGCGGCAACAGGGGTCAGGCTGCAAAGGTATTGTTTTTACCCTCCCACCCTGGACTGCTGTGAGAGATGCGAAGTTCAGCATTGTTGCTGCTGCAGGGATGCTACTGAAGCTGGGACTGGTGCTGAAGTGAAGGAGAGTAACAGGGCACAGGAGGGATGCGGCACTGGTATGGGAGAGGACAGGGAGAGATGCACTGGTCTCTGATGGTGAAGCTTGTCAGAGAGGCCCACGGTGGGTGAAACCCCAGAATCGCCTCCAACATTGCGCCACAGGTGGGAAGCGTGTGCTAAGGGGGCTGGCTAACTGGAAACAACATATTGAGTCGAGTACTGTGGGTCAAGGGGACCCATGTTCGTGGTGGCCAATGGGACTGTGGCGCCTCACTTCCACCCCCCCCCCCTTGTTTTGTTCTGTATGGAACAGCACATGAGCCGAGCCCTAGTTGAGCACAGACAGACTACGCTATGGGGAAGGAAAGACCTGCATGGGGCCAGCAAAGCAACAACATTTCCCAGTATGCAACACCCCTTGGCCTACCAACTCAGAGCACAAGGCAGACAGGGTCTATGCTGGTGGAACAGGAGGAGAGGCCATATAGGGCAGCCACTCTGGGAGCCATACGAGGCTTGCACACTGCTCTAGAGGTGGAATATCAGCACCAACAAGGTCAAAGTTGGGCTTCTATCGACAGACCTCAGCAAAGTTGCAGATAGGATGACTCACGTGGAGCATTCTCTCACTGATCTAGGCAAGGATTTGGTGACACTCAAGGAATAGGTGTCCCATCTCTTAGTGGCTACCAAAACCCTGGAGAATAGGGCCCACAAAGCCATGAGCTGGTTGTGCTCGAACAATCTGCGTTTCATGGGTTTCCCTGAAAGAGTGGAGGGCAACTTTACCAGACTCCTCTTGGAAGAATGAATCACTCACATCCTGCAACTCAAGGGACTGTCAACCATGTTCGCTGTTGAAAGAGTGCACTGGGCCTGATGGCGAGACTGCTGCCAGGGCCCGCTCCGAGGGTCTTGATCACAAGGATTGTCAGAGTCTTTATTTACAGAGAGGTAGTCTGTATTTTAAGAGCAGCTCGTGAAGTGAGAGAAATATGTTATGCGAATGATAATGTTGCTATTTTCCTGGACTACACACTCAAAGTGCAAACATAAAGGAAATCATTCCTAGATGTCAAACAAAAACTCAAAGGCATGAATTTGCCTTGCATCTTGATGTTTCCTGCATGGCTCAGTGTACTGGCAAATGGTAAAGCAAACATCTTTGAGAGACCAGGGGATGTGTGGGCATGATTGGACCTGTGGGAACATGTTCCATGACACATCAAGAGGGCCTTACGACCTGGCCGTGTGGGGAGATGCACAAAGGTCAGGAGTGCCTATGGTGGGCTCTCCCAAGAGTCATTGGACTCGAAGTCAGCTCATGCCCAGATTGGTGGTACAAGATGATGCCATGCCTGTACCGGACCAACTGCCAGCATTGGGAGATGATGGGCCTCAATCCAAAAGACATGGAAGTTGGAGCTGTGTGTTATGGAAATTAGTTTAGTGTTTGAGTAGTTGTTGGCTTTCTCAATTTGGGGTGATATACTCAGTTTTGCAGGGATAGTGTGGGCTGGGGTGGCAGCTCTGACGCTCAATGATGGGAAAATACGTTTTGTTGTTGATGCTTAGTATTTTCTCAGGGTGGGGTGGGTTGAGGGGCAGTCCTTGGGTGGTATGTTCTGCTTGTTTATTTCTTATGGCTTTGGGGATCCTGGAAAAGCACTCAGATTATTCACTACTGATGAAGGTGCAAATTTTCTAAAAGCCAGATGAGTGGGGCCCTTCTCCTTAGGTGTGGGTGGTGGGGGTCGCCGCTGGTAGACGCTTGCACATTGCACAAATGTGAACCTCAAAGGTGATTATGTGGCATGTCAGGGGCCTGGGAGGTGATGTGAAGTGGCATAGAGTGCTGTCCTACTTGCGGGGTCATGGGATTAGTATTGCATGTTTGCAGGAAACACATGGTGGATGAAAAAGCACATAGATTGAAGAATAAATGGATGAGACCGTTATTCTTCTCTACATACTCCACTTACACACAGGTATTGTTTTTTTGAGTGGCACCAGGGGTCCCATTCAAGCTAGTCTAAACAGATGCGGACCCCATGTGCAATAGATACTAGTGCATGGGATGGTGGATGGTACGGAGATATATATCCTAAAAGTGCATGCCCCTAATGTAGATGACAGAAACTTTTACGTGCAAATGCTAACCGTCTTGATGGAGTGTATGCTGTGAGGCTGCCATGTGTTCGGGATTTCAACTGTGTTTTGGAAGAAATGGGCAGGTTGCCCCCAGATGCTCATCTAAACCTGGCAAGACTGAAACATTGCGCACAGCAATGCATAATCTGGGTTGCATAGACATATGGAGGGAGAAGAACCTGACCAAAAGGAAATACTCTTGTCACTCTGTCACATATGGTACATACAGTTGGTTGGATCTTGCTCTGGGGATGACAGATCTAAGTGCCAGTGTGCAGTCCACCCCATAGTTAGGGTGATATTTGTCAGACTACTCCCATTTAGTGTTAGACTTGACGGGTGCCGGCTCGCGCAGTGGGCCTTCTTTTTGGAGGTTGTCAGCTGATGTCCTTCTTACCGTTGCATGCAAGACAATTGTGGGTGTGGCTTTGACAGAATACCTGGCGGGTAACTTGGGGTCCACAGCTAGTAGAGGTACACAGTGAGAGGCAATGAAAGCTGTCATGAGGTGGAAATGTATGATCAAGATATATGGTCCATGGAAGCAATTGCAGGGTGAGCTCGGTAGTCCTTGAGGGTAAAATTGCAGACACACAGAAGAGGGGGACAGAATCTCAAGAATCATGAGTGGCCCTGGTGGAACTCAGGCAACAGTGGGGAGACACTTGGGATAGGCTGGGCAGGCTTGTGTGGCGGGAGTACAGACAATGGTTGCACTGGTAGGGTGATAAGCCTGGTAAATTCCTTGCCTGGCTGCTTAAACGTGAAACATTTGGAGTAGATTTTTGACTTTTGGGATTCACAAACTATCCCAGGTTAACTTCTAGAACTCTACAAAAGCTATGTATTTTAACGAACATTACAATGCACAAACTCCGTCATGTGAAATTTCGCACAGGTGAAAAATTTGGCTAAGATAGATAAAGCTGTCTGTAGAGAAACTACTTTTGTCTGTGAAAGAATGTCTTGTCCTATGTCCTTATTAAGTAAAGGTGTTCCATTAACTTTAGCTTTCTAGATTCTTAACTTTCACAGGAGTCCTTTTGCATGGGTTTCCTGGTTGAAAGCTTATCAAGAATACATGCAAGCTTGTGAATTTGTGAGTGTTTAGTGAAACCTGTTGTTCCAACTTCCCTGGACTGGACCGTCATCTTTCTGGTAGATTTTCTCTATTTGATAATGCAGTTTGCAAGAGAAAAGTTCCACTGTTTCAGATTATGTGGATACTGAATTTGTGAGTGTGAAATTTACTCTCAAGAAGTTCTGTTCTGTTCCAACTCAGTGGAAATTAGGTGCACAAACATTTTGTGATTCAAAGACCTAGTGATGATACAAATTGCTGCACCCTGGCTTCTCCACACCCCACATACCATATAGCTACAGTGTAAAATTTCCTGGGATTTCGCGTGAGCCCCAAAATGCAGTACAAAAGTGCTGCATCTATCCAGTGTAATGGTATCCATCTTTTTGGCCTCAAATGGATGTAAATCCAAGAGTTGACACATGAATTCAGACCTGTGCCTGTGTTAGATCGTGTGCTCTCCGGGATGAAATGAAAAGTGTACTGATCTTTCATAGTGGTACGTAACATTTACATTCTAGTTGAGATGACGTTGCTTCAGTTTTTTGCGCAGTATAATTTGTGTGCCATTCTCTATCCTAGATTTTATAGTCTTTATCTATTTCAGGCACTCAAACAGAGCCTGAGCCCAACCTGGAAACCAGCCATTGGCAGACACCCAGCCAGGAACCAGCCATTGGCAGATATGCATCAGTACCTGAGACTTCTTCCCAGGGTGACCGTTGATTTGTGACCTGATTTTCTGTTAACCTTAATGTCTCTCTCTCATATAACTGATAATCCGTCACCAGTAACCTTTATTACAGCAGGTACCATCGCCAGTGTCTCTCATAAAAATGGGTACAATTCCTTCCCTGACAGACAGCCACAACAAGTTAATGTAAGTGCTATGCCAGGTATACTGGATCTATGAACTAGCTGCAAAAGCATTAGCACAAAAACAATCTTTAAAGGAGATTTGCTCTAAATATGTGTGCTGCAAAATGCAGCACACATAGAAAGAGAAAGAAACGAAGGCATTTAACCTCGTTGTGCCATGCTAACGCCACCCTAGGGGTGGCATTAGATTTTGGCGCTGCCTAAGGTTTACGAAAACTCATAAATCTGAGGCAGCATCAAAATGCGATGGGTGTTGCTGTGGAATGCACACAACAACACCCATTGCACTCCCCTTCCACGCAAAGTGCTGTGTGTGAAGGTTCCGAATTTCAATGGTTGCGTTAAGCCAAACAAAATGGCTTAACACCACCTTGTAAATACGGCAATGGGCAAAGCGCGACCGGAGCATCATGAACAGTGAGGCTCTGGTGCACTAGGGGCTCCTAAGTATGCCCCTGTATGCCTTATATAACAATGGATAACTGTACTGATGAGAAACTTGCGTTCCTCTCCAAGCAAGTGAACATGTGTTTGGTTGTGTTTCGGGTGCATAGATTTCTTCTGCTTTAACTCTCACAAACTATGTTTAAATTTTGAGGGAAGGAGTTGTAAACCTTGTCTTCAATGAAAAATAGATGTAACTTCTGAATGTGAGATATATGGTTATTGTGTATTACGAAAAATTAGCATGGAGTTCCACGCTAGAGATTTCTGTGGTCAAATGTAATTTTATTCTGTGCACCTAATGCCTCCAAAAGCGTAGTGGGCTCCAAAACACCATACCATTAAATTTCATGCAACATGAGAGATGATTGCATCACATTGCCCTGTCTGGCCTGAACGATGTTGCAAAATAGGCAACCATGCTGCTTATTACAAAATGGTAGACCACCGATTACTGCTCCAATATCTAGAACAAACTGCAGGAATTGGGGGAATGGTTGTTACATGATTCGATTCATATTTATGTAATTGGAGTCAACTAGTCAAAGTTGGCTGATTGCAAT
The DNA here is from genome assembly GCF_031143425.1 of Pleurodeles waltl. NCBI lineage: Eukaryota > Metazoa > Chordata > Amphibia > Caudata > Salamandridae > Pleurodeles > Pleurodeles waltl. The sequence goes on from NC_090449.1 coordinate 983,260,443, forward strand.
TTTGATGTCTCCTCTCATTTTCACTGCACCTTAAATGTTTCTCAAACATCCATGAGCATTAAAACACGGATGAATAGGTCCTCCAAGTTTTGCAAAATAAGTGGTCTTTCAATACATATGCTAAAGTCGATATTCATGGATGTCAAATCACACAAGCCATTTACTTATATTTTCCAATAGGTTATTTACTCCTTGAAAATGGTGACAGACTAATTATTTGAGGATTATTTTGGCATTTGATATAAAGTGGCATAAACAGCTTTCTGAACACTACTCCCTACTAATGCGCTGAACACTGTGTGAAAAGCCAAATACCTGGTGTCTGAACTATGGAAGGCGCTACTTCAACCCGCAGTCACTCATGTGTCTTTTTAATTCATTTATGTTGGGAATCACAGAGAAGTGATTATAGAAAACCCGGATGCAGTTGCCACAGAATGCACCCAATTCCCTCACATACCTGGAATTGGATTTACAAACTATTGAATCTGTAGTACGGTGAAGTCTAGTAAAGTATTGGGCCTAAATATGGAGTTCTAATGAAATGAAATATTTTACAGACGTGCTATGTGATTGACTGGGAATAAAAGGAGGGGCTAATCTCAGGTGGGTTAAATATGTAAATGACCAACGTGTACCAATGTGTTTTGAACATCTTTGTCTCTGCTGGAACATCGCACGTTATAGAAACCACACATAGGAACAGGAACGAGACTCAAAACCTGAGCAATCTAAAGTTCAGTAGACTTACAGAGGCGTTTTTATTGTTCAACTCTATAACGCCCTTTGACCGTTATCTACAGAATGTGGAGGCGCAATGGGCAAAGGTCTTGTGCCATAAATTTCACCCCAGTATCCTGCCCCTAGCGCCTTTTTCCCAATCTCGGGGATCGTGTGAAGGCCAATCTCGCTTTTGCTATCACTGCCCTAGGTCTAACGATCACAGGCCTCACTTCTTGTTTTTGTCCATTATAATGAATAAAGTGTAAGAGATGATTGGTGCAAATTTTGATAAATCTTCAAATACTCAATTACTGCGCATCCCTAAGAATCTGTAAATCAGATACTTCAGAGCCATTGATTATTGCATTCTCTAGATATTTGTTTTCACCCAACATTCTTCAGAGCCACAGTATATTGGCCGCTGCTTTGTTTATATATGGTTTTCATCCGCCTAATTCGATTACGACGTGGACAAATCGAGTAACTTAAATGTTTTTATCTATATTTTATATTCTGCTATGTGATGTGGTTTCACTGAGCACTTTTCCGAAAATGGTGTTGTAATTTGTTGCTATAATGTTTATGTTTTTAACTATATTGTAAACAATTAAACGCGTCATAAATGCAGTATATTTTATAGGTTTTAAAATCCGCAACAAACATTTTTTACTTTATGTTCCTGACTGTGCGCTTATATATTTAACATGACATAAAAAAAATTATGGCTCTCATCACCAGCCACAATAAGCTATTTTAATCGCAAGTGGATTTAAATTTGAGGTACCCAACGCGGATTGCATTTACTTTATCAATTATGTCATTAAGAAATGGAAGAGTCAAAGTTAGCTCTAACTCAATGGAAGCAAAACGGAGGTCATTACTTTGTGGACTAGAGCACCGTTACACACATCGGTTACTAGTTCTAGTTTTATTCACTTTCGAACGAAGTAAACTTCAAGTCTAAGCAAAAAAATCCAATCCAAAGAAAAATATTCAGTTTAATTAACCTCGACCCTGAACGTTCTTTTGAACAACGTTCTAAAAACGATGGGCCCGCTTAGCAAAGGAATACTTAGACCAAAAGTCTAACTAGTGGTAAAGTTTGACTTTTGGTTTCAGTTTAGACTTTTGGTCTAAGTTTGCCTGTATCTTCAGCACCATTTGATGAATCTTCCCAAAATGTTCCCAAAAAAAGTGCCAAGCTGGGTCTTCTTGTGCATAGAAGGTTTCAGGGTGATCCGTCAAGCGGGGGCTGAGAAAAAAAGGGGGGTGGGGAGTCAAAACAAGTGTTTTCCCCACCACTGGACGGAGTTAGACCAAATTTGATTAAAAAAGGTAGTTCTTGGTTCAGAAATCGCCTATTTTTTGATTTGGTGTAAATCTATTTATTAGTTTTTGAAATATTAAAAGAAAACAAAATGTGAATATCTCTCACTGCAGGTGGCACCTGTCGCTCTAAATCCGGGTTTTGCTCCGGCCAACTAGTAGTGCCTCATCTCTATCAGGGGATAGTGATGATTTGGCAGCCGAACGCATGACATATGAGGCTTCTCAGGGAAGTCGTGGTCACTCAGGTCGCTTCCGGTTCTCTCATTTATACTTCAGTCTCATATATAAACGACAAACAGAGGCAGTCTATGTTTTAATAATGAGTTTAATAAAACGACTTCATCTTAGATAGCAAAGTGTGAGCTGCAATAACCAGGACGAAACAACATAACAGTATTAGAATTGTGACGAGAAGAGTGAAGCATGAAAACAACGCTATCCTATTGTCACTATGATTGATGGATTATTTCCTATCTAAGTCATAATTTGAGCATAGCATGTTCAGCTCTAATTCTGCCTTTCATGTTCCCCACGGGAGGACATCAACCCTCATACCTGAGCAAAGGCCTGTAGTCTGCGTTAGCATCTGTAGCGAAGCATTCAGCAATCAGCATTCAGTCGTTGTTCCCTGGCTGGAATCTCCCTCTAACGTGTAATGGGACAAGGAAGTGTTTTTATAGTAACACAGCTGATGTTCAGAGAAAATGTCCCTATGTAACGATGTGTATTTTCTATGAATGTTCGAGACTAAACTTCTACCACATTCACTGGCAATGTACCGAACCGTAGCCTTGAACGAAGCACAGAGTTATCAAGAATGTCTTGTTAGAGAACAGAGTGCTGAGTTAGGCACAAACAGTAAGATAGAAGAAAATAAAACAAGACCGTATAAATGGTTATTGTAAAAATAACAATGCAAAGCCAAATAAAATATATCTAGGTTAAAGTGCACCGCGGCCTAGTGTGTTAAATCTCCTGAGCTTGTGCAGGGATCTGATTGGCTCCCAGAACTACACCCAGGAAGTGTTGGCAGGCATTTTGAAAATCGGCTTCAGCCGAGACTCAAAAAAAAAAAGAGAAAAAAATTAAAAGGAGACAGGGTATGTTTACCTTAACCTCCTACCCTTAGTACCCCACCAGAGTAAAAAAAAATTTTTTTTAAATTCATGGTGAAATTTGTGAATATTCTCGAATTTCACAGTGAATTAAAAAAAGAAAAGAAAATATGAGCGGTCTCCTGAGCTTGTTTTTAATTTTGCCCTCGGGTGGGCTTTATGCCAGGGGCATACAAAGTTTTATTGTGAGGAGGTGGGCGCAAGGGCCCTCCTCCTTGGGCTGTTAAATGTCCTGAGGACCACTACCTCCCTGCGGCTACATTTATAAACTATGCAGGGGACTGCACAGAACCTTTGGGCCTCAGGGAGCACCACCACATCCCAGGGGCTAATTTGGAAATATGTATGGGATGCAGAGTGGGCCCCCGAGGCCATGGGACCCACCACCTCTCCGGGCCTACAATTTACAAGTGTATGGGGGCCACACAGAACCCGTGTGCCCTAGGCAGCCCCACCTCCCGGGGGCTAAATTATATAAATTGATGGGGCAGTCTCATGGACCCCACATGCTAAATGCACTTCTAATTGCCACCAAAATACAGCACTCATGACATCTTTTATATCAACATTGATAATATCACTGCAACATTTGCTGTAAAATTATTCATGAAAAAAACGGGCATGGTGAAGGCACGAGTTATAGTTACCTTGAGGCACGAGTCTTATTTACTTGAAATAACTCACAGTATAAGAGTTGAATTTATCTGGTTTTACACATTTAAAATGAGAGCCTAACTATAATGTCCCTGTAACCTTTGTTTTTTTAAAGTGATTTTCCATATTTTTTTTAATTCTATTTCCCAACTAAAATGTTCCTGTAAAATATATGTGCATTATGTGTATATATATATATATATATATATATATATATATGTGTGTGTGTGTGTGTATATATATATATATATATATATATATATATATATATATATATATATATATATATATGTATGTATCCAAAACAAAACAGTCCTCATTGCGGTGCGCTTTATACGCTGGTGCAAATGTAAGGGACGGACCTTCTCTTCTTCATTTTTCAAGCAGACAATTTGTGATCAATTGTAAACGTTGCACTCCAGGAGAGCTGTATGCTTTATTTAAGTAGTGTACTACACCAAAAACCACCACCTACGCATTTCAACCACACGGTCTTGCTCACAGTTTGTGAGTGCTTTTTCATTGTCTCTCTTTTATACTATTTGTTGCTCATGCCTTCTCAGTGCATTAAGGGAAACGTAGTAAAAAATCAATAATTAAACTTTAAATACAATCCTGTTAATCCAAAACTTGTTGTGCATATTCAATATGAAATCCATACAGCATTCGACATAAATAGCGAGAGGAGTCAATGAGAGTGGCGTCATTGTTGATGTTATTAACAGTTCTGATTTTTAGGCTGTTCATCGGATTACTCTTATTTCCATTTCTCATTTATGTCTTAAATATATCCTTCATATATCCAATCTGTGACTCAATATATTTAATCCAAGGTAATCCTATTATTTTATATAATGTTGATCCTATTATAATGGATTCTGTCTGTTATTTTATCTAAGATCATTGATCCATATTACCACTCAACCAGCTACTTCTGATAACTCAAATGTCTTATGTGATCAACTTTGGTCTGATGATTCTCCTTTTATAAATGACTATAGAGTTCTTCATCCCCATTGAGACTCCTCAGGGTCTTAGTTTTTAGCTTTATTATTAGCCGTGATTCCCAATGCCTTAATTTCACTTCCCGGTCTCCTCCTGCCTCATTTTTATCAATGCTTGCGATGCCAAATAACTTAATATTTGTCCAGTTTTTTCCATCATATGTTTTCAAATGTCTCGCCATGGCATAATTCAAATCTTTTTTTGTATGGCTCTTCTATGCTCCAAGATTCGTTTCTTTAGGGGACAGATTGTACTCCCCACATATCGTAATCAACAGAAACACTCAATTTTATACCACATAAGTGGTGTTACATGTGATCTTTTTGTTGATAACCATCTTGTTTCCTTTGGGATCTTGATATTCTTTTGTGTTTGTCCCTATACAACAAGCTTTACGTTTTCCGCAGCGTATGAAACCATTTGCCTGGGCCCTTAGCCAATTTGGTGATTTATTCATTTGAAAATGACTCCTTACCAGGAGAACTTTCAAAGATGATACCTTCTTGTATGCAATCATCGGACTAACTCCAACCAATTTTCCAAAATCTGGGTCTATCTTTATTATATCCCAGTATTTGTTGAGAGTATTGAGAATCAGATGATTTTGTTTGCTTATGTTATCGCCATTCTTATATTGGACTCTTTATTTATTGTGTTTGTCATTGGTCTAGTTAATATTTCCACTTGTGTTAGAGACCTTGCTTTTTGTTCACCAGATCTTATATCTTTATGTTTGTATTTTCTCTGAATGAATCTTTGTCTGGTTTCAGCAAACCTCTACTCCATTTCCTGCTTTGTAGAACAATTACGTTTCATCCTGATAAACTCACCGTATGGTATACTCTTCTTTAGCGATTTTGGATGAAAACTGTCACCATGCAATATACTATTTGTTGATGTTGCTTTCCGATACAGAGTGGTTTCAATCCTATTGTTCTCTACATATACTTGTACGTCCAAGAATTTAACACAATTAGTACTCATATTGTGTGTGAATTGTAAACCCACCTCATTCTTATTCAACTTCTCAAAGTATTGCACAAATTATATCTCTGTTCCATTCCAGACAATGAATAGATCACCTATGTATCTTACCCAAATTATTGCTTACTCTGCATATTCTTCATTGTCATCTCCCCATGCTACATGTTTTTCCCACTAACCCACAGTAAGGTTGGCGTAGCTCGGTGAAAAGGAAACTCCCATTGCCATCCCACATATTTGAGCATACATTTGGTGATTGAACAGGGAAACATTATTACTTAAGCATAATTCAATCATCTTCAATAGCATTTGTGAGTGCTTCAATTCCTTCCTTCATGTCTCGTTGTAGGAAATAACGTACTGCTGTAAGCCCTGACTCATGGCTTATGGATATTTACAGGGATACTACATCAGTGGTAATTAACTTGTATCCTTCTTCCCATCCTATTCTAGCTAGTACTCTCAAAAAACATTTGTATCCTTTATATAGGAGCTAAGATTCAATACCAGAGGGGCTAAAAAGTAATCCACATATGTTGAAAGATTTTCATATAGGTATCCACAGCTTGATATTATTGGGCGCACAAGTGGTTTTTACAAACACTTGTGAATTTTAGGAAGAAAGTATATTGTAGGTATAATGGGACTATCCTTCCTCAAAAACTACCTTTCACCATCATTTTAACATCAAAAGAGAAGAAACTGGTCAGCATATTTTAGAAATTAATGGGTTCTAATGCATTGCAGTTAGCATGAGTTGTTGGAGTGTTATATTTCATGAAATTAATTTTAAACATACTTTAGATAACAATGCATCTGCACCTTTGATAGATACTTTATCATAATAGTATGATTCTAAAGTTAACGAACACTGCACACATTCGATATATAGTGATATTACATTTTTGAAATCTTGGATTTTATTTGTGTACAGTTGATTGTATATATCTTTCTCTAAAGATACAATGTAACTATATTACAACACGCTGCAGTGATATGAATGTAAATCAATTCACTCCAAATATTCCCTAGATGACATATTAGTTAAAATTCAGTAGAGGCAAAATGATGACTGATAGAATACACCAGTCCTTGATATTTTGGAACGGACATGGGACTTATATATAGATGAGGCAATGAGTATATGGTTACAATAATGCAATCATTACGGGGTAATAATACAGTAGATATCATCACTAAAGAGTACTTTACCAGGTGGAATATTATCATTAAAATACTCCTTATATTATATGATAATGTAGTATAATGTAACAAGTCTAGATTCTATTAGTATTCCCACCAAGGTACTATAAATAATGAAATAAAGCAACAAAAAGAACATTGTAAAATCAGGATCCGATCAACAACATTGCAATGGTTGTGGAGCGTGGGTGTGAAGTAGAAGGGCTTCTTTTTTCTGTATATAAAAGGGCACTCTATCACAATGAACTCTATGGTCTGTTGAAGGCTACGGCTGAAACGCGTTACCATGTTTATGAGCACCGAGCACTTTAAAATGTAATAAATGTAATAATAAGGATTTTGAATCCCATCCTGGTGGTGCCGCCTTATTTCACCGTCTTGGATTGGAATTTTCAACCAGCCTCGGGCAGGAGAGGCTCCTGAAGGGGAGAAACTAATGGTAACACACATATATATATATATATATATATATATATATATATATATATATATATATATATACACCAACAGTCCTCAAGAAGCTACAACACATGCTCTTGAAGTAGATTCCAAAGCTTTATTTCGAAGGATCCAGCCTCTGCGATGCGTTTCGGCACAAAACCTTGTTCACGTGGTACGTGAACAAAGTTTGTGCTTTGAGAGTGCATGTTCTGTCTTCTTGAAGACTGTTGGTGGATTTAGTATCGGAAGCCACACCAGATCACAAGCACCACTCCCGAATGGGGAGCCTAGAGAGAGCAGCGAAAGAAGTCAAACTGAAGAGGGGTGGCTGATTCATCTGGAATTCTGCTCAGCGTCACTGACACTAATGATACAATTGATCAGTCACCACCTCAACAGAACAACAGTTCCAACCTGATCAATTCAGGCAACCAGACAGCACACCATGGCAAGACCAGCTTAAGGGGCTCAAGGATTGTACAAGACATTCTTACAGCTGCAAAGTGCCAGCCCAAAATTGATGCAAAATTTCTTCTTCTTAAGGATCCGGCTTCAGCTATCTATGCAACAAATTCAAGTCCTCCAGGTCTATCATCCCCTTTGGAACCATTATTATCCGCCAAGTAGCAGCTCTTGGTTTAGCTCCAAACTCAGTGCGCACCCTCAAAGTTTTCAAAACTCTGGAGTATCCATCTATTCCACCAGTCTCCCTGCCTCTGGAGTCATCCTCCTTGCAAATGAGGGCCAAACCCTTTATAGAGGTTCAGGTCCATTCTCATGGCACTGGATTGGAGTCTCCAATCGTAGACAATATTGTCAACTGCACGGCTACATAGATAACCTTACCTCAGTGGGCTTTAATCACCTTTTTCCCACCTCTCTGTTGGCATCGCCACTAAGGCAGTTATTCCAGCATGCCAGCTTAGAACAGTCATGCCCTTTGGACTCATCAGGCTTAAGCCCGAACCATCTACCAAAAGCCTGCTCCGGCAACAGCCTCCCTAGCGCAGCGCAAGCAGACCCAAAATTGGGCCAGGGCTCGTTTAAACGTCCAAAGCACTCAATGGATGGACTCTGCCTCGATCTACCCCTCGGCAGCTCAGCACCCCTCAGCAGCTCTGCTCCCTGGGACAGACCAGCAAGCTGCTTGCAGGAGAATCCGTCATCGCTTACCTCTTTGCAATGGGAAGCAATGGTGGCAGTATACGGTGATGGAGATGGGCTAGGCGCCTTGGGGCAGAGTCAGTCTTAAACTACCCCGTGTTCAACTGCAGCGACTTGCTCTAAGATCGGGCTCCAATTGAGGGTCGTCATACCTTCTTAGATTGCCATTGCCCTAGATATACCAACAGTTTGGAATACCATACAGAGTACCCTACAGCTTACTACTGAAGCCCTAAACCTCCAGTCCACCAAAATGGGTACCCAAATTAAATTGCTAAATACATTAGCAGTTTTTGCTTCAGGAATCGACTCAGAAATGGAAGATCTCAATAACTTGATAGTCAGAGCTCAGAACTCTGAAGATTCCTGGGTGCCTGCCTGTCCCTGTACCTGCTCCTCAGTCTTGGATAAATTAAGCTCTCTACCAGGAGCTTTAAGCAGCGTCTTTTAAGCAGTTGTTCTTAGACTCGCCTTCAACCCCAGAGCGATAACCCTCTCCAGCCCTCAACAACATGTCTGCAAGACACATCCTTGGAACCTTCCAAGTCCTCCTTACAGGAACCTACAGATGGCCACTGACCGCTAGTGAACAACCAAGCAACACAGCCCCCTGGAACCTCCTTGCAGAACTCAGGCTAACCGAGCATCTAGGGGTCCCCTCCAAGCCTTGTGGCTCCTTTTCCTCATGCCAAAATTGACACCTCAGCTAAAAGAAATTTGTCTCCCCTACTCTGGAAGAAATGGCAATGGAAACGGAGGCAACACAGACTAAGAAAATCTAATAACAAAAACATAATTTCCTTCTTCAGTAGCCAGGTAGGGCTGACCCAAAAAATCATCCTGCTCTCCTTCAAGGCTTCAGACTCAAGTACTCGTATTCTCATCGGAAACTATCGGTGGGTCATGTAGTGCTCTCAAACCGACGCCCCGCGCCAGCTTCATCTTTTCACCAAGACAATTGCGAGAAGGCGCCTCCATTTGTGATTCTAGCATTAACATCATTGCCAAAGGAGGCATGTCCCGAACCCCTTCTCCAGGAACCGTCAAATGTCCCGACAAATGCACTTCATCAAATGTGCCCCTTATTGTTACAGCAACTTTTGATAAAATCTCGCCAGGTCCAACTGTCCCAGAACTTAGTAAGCCAAGAAAAGCCCAGGGAGAGGGCGCAGGAGAGTGACCTCACACCAACAGCGCTAACAACGTTCGAGGCTACCAGGCCTCAAAGCAGGACCAGCCATATGGTGATCCAGCCACAAATAGTCCCTACGAGCTCTCCGTCGATCCTGCTCAACAATGACCCAAGCTCCACAATAACCTTGCAGCACCCGGTATATATATAGATCAAGAGGCTCATTTGACCTCCTGAACCGTGGAAACATTCTATGGTGGTTAGGACAACTCCCTGAAACCGCAAATCTCACCTCGGTGGACATGGTCTCAGTGTCATTTATCCCTCCCTTGGCACCCCAGAGGAATGAAGTAACCAAAGTTACCTGGACCTCAGCAGAGATAGCAGAACAAGTGCTTGGAGTAGGCACTACATTCAGGAGCTGCGGCATACATATAACCCCAGCACTACACCCTGCTTATCCACAACATCTTTTAAATCAGCAGGATGGTAAAGGGTCTGAACCATCATCCAGTGCTTCCAAAAAGACCGCAAGGAACTCTCACGGCAGGACATGGCCCAATTCAACATCTCTGCCCTGCTCTGGGGCATCATCCTTCTCTAACGACTGGAGCTGGTCCCACTGAGCACAGGATCAAGGCAACTATGATGGGACGGGTTAAATATCAGCAACAAAAAGGACAAGGCCAACTTTGCAATATGTTCCTGGAATATCAATGGGCTACTGGACAAACTGGAGGACAAGTGCCTACTCAACTACTTAATATCATTCCAGATAATAATGCTGGAAGAGATATGGACAGACTCCCCACCTGCAATTACAGGATTTGTGAGCTATCATGTTCTGGCAACAAGGAGGGCTCACTTTGGGTGCTTGAGTGGTGGACTCATCACATATCTCAGTTCAACAATGAAGGGGTGCCATCATACGTCTGCAGCAACATGTAGCAATCAGTTGACAGTTCTTCTTACTGTGACCCAAGGCCCTCCACCCTTCATCTAGCCCTAATGAACATTTACATCCCACAAGGGAAAAAATCGCAAACTAGAAGCTGCTTGTCAACTGAAAGAGAATATTGAAGAACTAATCAATAATGCTCCATGCCCCTAACTGATCCTAGGTGGTGATTTCAACATGAACCTGTTGGGATCTGATCCTTCTGATGAAGCCACTATGGCGCAGAACCTTCTTTGGCAGATACCGGACCAATCTCTACCCAGGACTTGTAAGGGGGACAGCTTGGGGAACAACTCATAAAAGATCTTGAAGCAATGGGACTCCGATTTGCTAATGGCCGCTACTGCATGGATCAACCCCCCTCATTTACAACCAAAAAGCACGATCAATAATAGACTATACAATTTTATCCCTACCCCTGTTCGGACGAATTTTGAAATTTCAGGTAAAAAGCAAAGGGGAGAGTGACCACTTACCGCAAGAGCTGCATTTTACTCACCCAATTGAAGATCATGACCCTACGGATGCGTTGCAGAAAGCCATATATATCTACTGGGAGGCGAATTAGGTGGTCCTCCAAGACCACTCCTGAGCTGGCAGAGACAGCCAAGTGAATATGATCCCTTAAATTGAACCTCACAGACCCTAACAAGCGCCACAAACAACCTGGGATGAGTTTGTAGTAGAGCTTTTGGGATCCTACCATCACCAGCTTCAAGGAACAAGACCCCACAGCTTACAAAGCCCTTCATCAAGGAGGTACGCAAAGACACTTAAACGGAACTTAAACTCCGCCCTCCGCCTTCTTCAGAAAGAACCTAGGAATGAAGCCTTGAGAACGCTGGTATCTACCTCCAGGCAGGCCTTCAGAACCCACCTTTGGACACATCGAAGAGACAAGGCAGTCGTGCTAGCAGCAAACCTCTTGCATGTATCAAAGACAAATCGCCATGCACAGTTCTGGAGGCTCATAAACAGCCTAAGCTCTGTAACACACTCCCCCACTATGATTAATATCTCTGAGCCCACCTGGTATCAGTATCTCTCACACCATTTTGGCCTTTCGACTAAACGCCCTGTAGGTGAGGCAAAAGCATCAACCTGTACCTCCACTGGCTCTCCAAAACAACAACACAGCTGCTTTTTGGTTTCCCCTGTAACAGTGAGGATGAGAATTACTAAGTGCTGGAACGAGGGAGCACCGGGACCTAATGGTATCCCTGCCACTCTGAACAAAGAGGAACCAGATTTCTGGGCAAAACATCTCTTGACACTCTATAATTGCATTCTTGTTACTAACATCATCCCGCAAGCATAGAGAGGCTCAACTATCACCCCCATCTATAAAGGGGGTGCGACTAACGACCCAGCAAAATACCGATTAATAGCACTCCTAGATGTCGAATCAAAAGTCTTTGCAGGAATTCTCTAAGAAGAGCTTGAAACCTGGGCTAATGCCAACAACCTGATCCTGTTTAACCAAACTGGATTCTCTAAAGGGGTGGGCACGACTGCCAACCAACCTCATAGCTGTCGCACTATTATTTGACCAATGCCAACGTGCCAAGAAGCCCCTCTTTCTTTCATTTATAGACTACAAAGCTGCATTTGATAGAGTAGAAAGAGGAAAACTCTGGTTTAAGCTTGCAAGTTGGGGCATTCCCTCCCAGTTGTTGAAAGCAATAGTCCTTCTCCACACAGATACCTGGGTGAGGGTCAAACTGGGTGGTAGGATGCACCTTTCCAGCAAAATTTCCACTCTTCAGGGACTACATCTTGGATGTGCGCTTGCACCCCTTCTCTTCAATTTATTTTTGGCTGACCTACTGGCAAAACTGGATAAGGTGAACTCACATTCGCCAAGACTGGGGCAAATTGTCATGACAAGCTTGATGTACACCAATGATTTCATACTTTTCAGTCACACTAGAATAGGCCTGCAGAGGCTACTTAACGCAACAGCTGAATTCTCAGGAAAAAATGTTCTCCTTATTAATTTGAATAAATCAAAAATCATGCCCTTTAAGACGACTGGGCGGACGTGACATCAGTGGTACTTGGGAAACAATAAGGGTGAAATAGTGCGCAAATACAAATACCTAGGGGTTCTTCTTGACAGTAATGGCTTCTTCAAACCCCACCTGGAGTCCCTTAGTCGGAAATCCACCTTGCTTGCATTCGCGTTCAACAGCGTTAAAAAAGCAACTGGTTCTTCAACCTATCAGCCGTTGTTAAAGGTCATTCAAGCCAAATTAATACCAACAATCACATATGGCAGGGAAATTCTAAGAGGCCGCGGAGACGACCACTTGGACAAAATGATCACTAAGCTCTTCAAGAGGTTGTTCAGATTACCAAATTATGTTTCACCGGCCCAAGTTTGCCTAGAACTTCGCTTGGTAAGGCAGTCTCTAGCAAGGAAAGGGGTGTTTATCAACTTAAGCCGTAAGCTCAAGGTAGCAAAAGAAGGCTCACTTAGCTCTCTTATTTGGGTGGAATTGACTTTGGATCCAACTTCAGCCTTCCGCCTCTAACTTGAGTCCTCCTTGACAACATTGGGCCTGGAAGATCAACTACTCCAACTCAGCTCTCATCAGCTTGTCAAACATGCAACAAAAGTAAGCTTTAAGTCTCTCTCACATCTTCAGGACAAAGAGGCTTTATCAAAACGAACCCATGCCTGGTTAGTGCTATCATCATATGGCTCTCTAATCCCACAACTATATCTGGGAGCAGCAATTAATCCACGGACTAAAGCAGCCTTTATGAAATATAGAATGTGCTGCCTTCCAACATATGCCCACCTTCCAAGGTGGACGAGAGTCAACATGACTGACACCTGTCGATTATGCGGGCTGGCTCCGGAAATGCTGATCCATCAGATATGCCTCTGCAAAAGCATCACGACATATCGTAACCGGCTCATACGACCAGTTTGGCTTCAAAGGGGACGACCAGCGATGTTGTCAGGCTTTAAAGGGGACGACGTACAGCACAGCTGCAGACTTGCTAAATTCTTGGATAAATTAGGGCGCCTTCTTTAAGAGACTGAACAAGTGAGACAGACGTGCACAATCAGCCTGCAAGCAACATCGTAGCACTCCGTAACTTAGTTGAAACATTTTAACCCAAATCGATTTTATTACTGCATTTATGACTCCCTGGTTTGTTTTTTTGTTGTTGTCTTCCCTTCTTTTTCTTCTTTTTTCTTTTTCTCTCTCTTCTTCATCTAATGGTTTTTATTGACCGAACACATATTCAAATAAAATACAAATACAACTCTTTGAAGTATTGCATACATACTTTACACATTGCCTCTAAGTTAAGCCTGATGGTTGAGCACAGGTTAATTTGGTGTTGCGTGGGCATCTGTTGTAGATGGACTCTTGCTCTAGGCAAGACTGCTGGTTTAAGGATGACAGCACTTTTGTTTGCAGGAAACTAGGCCAATTCCACAACAAATCACAACTGTCGTCCACCTCACCAAAACCCCAAACAGTAAAAGGTGATATATGGCATCCTTTTCGCATGAGCTCAAGAGTGTGACATCTCAGGGTGTCGTGGTTAAACGGGGATTACCCTTTTCTCACCTGAACAACATGTCTCAGTCACACACAGGCAATGAAAGAGATGCAGTGAAGTTTCCAATGGTTTTATTAACAAGACTGCAATCTACTGTAAATTGCATAGGCTGCAATGATTAGGATAATCAACAAAGTAAGAAGCAGAATTGTAAAAATTAGACTCATTAATAAAAAGACTCATGCCATCTTGCAGTAGGATAGGTAGGTGTGAAATAAACCCTAATACCCCAGCATGATGAACCTAATTTCTAACCTCAAGAGAGCCAGGTGTGTTAAACCTAATCTGTCAGTACCATGTCCATAAGAAGAGACCCCCAACCCTTGTTACCTTGGAATGAGGCAGTGGTGACACGAAGGCTGGGTCTGCATCAAGGCGACGTGTAGCATAGATAGCTTTGATGGCCTCTGGTAGGAATCCCTCTAATAATCATGTCTGTGGAAGATGTATTTATACAGATCTAGTAGGACCCCTGACACAGGTATGTTCCCAAAAAATAGATAAGGCATGCTGGGGGTGGCAATTATATAAAACAATTCCCTGAAAAGGTAAATTATGTTACTGTCACACGAAACTGGGAAAGTACATGATGTGAATACCTACGTCTTGGCGCTGATAGTGATGCATTTACAGAGTTGCACTGATAACGTGAAACTAAAACATCTTCCTAACCTTAAACATGGCAACCATTTTGGAATAAATAAATAAATGTGCTATAACTGAGCAAGCTAAGTGGGTTAAAAGTCACTAGGTGACGGGGGCACAGGCCTGCAAGCCAAAGACAAAGCTAAACTCCTAATTCCCATTAAAAGTAAATAGGATCCAGTACAACTCAACTTTACAAGAGCTGTGTTTGCTGCTTGAGTAGGGTTTCACCCCCTCACCCAGTAACCCAATTACATATAGGCACAATCTATGTTATCAAGCAACACACTGTGCATGCCTCGGGTGCACAGTATATTTGCTGAGGCTTTCAGGGAGAACATCAGTGCATCCCTGAGGCCAATGAGAAGCCTCACCAAGCAGAAGAAGAAGCCATGTCCCAGTTTCAATAGTGTTTCCAATCCTATAAAGAATCTGATGGAGGGAGTGAGGTGGGTCTTCCCCTTTTCAAACCTAACCTTATTTTTCTGTCTGGCTACTAACGGGAAATCGTGGATTTCAGATTCCAATGCCCATTACAGATTTCTGCTTTGCTGCTGCTGTAAAGTCTCCAAGTTCCAGCAAAGAAAGTAAGGTAAGTAAAAAGAAAAGTGGTTTCTCTGTGTGTGTGTGTGTGTGTGTGCGTGTGTGCGTGTGTGTTTGCAAGCATGTTTGCCACTGTTTTCAACTGACGGTGTGTGTATGTTTGCGAGTGTCAATGAGAGTAAGTGAGTGAGTGTTTGCCATACATTGACTAATGGGATTGAGGCATAACACAGATGGAATTGGAGCCTCCCAGGCTTCCTTGGAGGATGTGCAAGTTGTACACATATATGCTACCAACGTTTGGCCATGCCAGTCACTGTAATGGAAATGGTGGTAATCCGAAGTAACGTGGCCTTGTTATAATTTATTTCAGCTGTTCAGATCGAGGTTGTAACTAGATTGGTTACTAGGAAGGAATCGATTACCACGCGGAGGTGTAAGGTTATGTGTTGGCATGTATAGGTGAGCATGTGTAATCTGGTGGAGGGTTCACTCATACCTAAAATGTTATTTGATATAATTCTGGACACTCTCCAGGGTGGGATGTTGTCACATATGATGTGGAGAAATATACACTCAGACAGTGTGGATAGTGGATGCTTGGAGCACTCTGTAATGTCAGTAGGGTGCATGACGAGATTCACTTAATTGATGATGGGGTAGTACAGTGCTGAGAGGTTGGTATACCCAGTGTGGCTACTGATGCTTAGTACTGAATATTGCTGGATTTCGATTTAATTCCGGTTTATTGAACCCCTTAGGTGTAGATGGTAGATGAGGCATCCTGAGGAGATCTTATAAGTAATTTGGGATTGAAAGTCGACAAATTCTTCCATATGATTTAAGATCTTTGGCCCACACTTGTACTTTTTTAGCACCACATTTGCGTCATATTTTGATGCAAAAGCGGCCAAACTTACAAAATACAAATATATTTTGTGTTTGCGCCTCTTTTGCGGCACAAAATGACACAAATGCGGTGCTAAAAAAAGTATAAATATGGGCCTTTGGAACAAGGGACATTCGCTAATAGACAGGCTACCCCACACAGTTACTATTCTTACATTACTATTGGGAAATGTACAGTGTATCATAGGAATGTCTTGTCTGTAGCTGTGTATTTATATGTGAGTACTGATACATGTTCTCACATCTTAATATATTGTATCGTAATAAATGTTGAAAACTGAAACTAATGTATATATGATCAAATTAATTCGAGTCCAGCATTGTTCATTTGTTGATGGTATTTTGGAGCATCCATTTAGAATTGAAAGTTAATTTCCAATTAAAGAAACACTGTAATGTATTCCAAGTAATCACATGGCTTAGAAACCGATTGGCGTATAGCTCTGACTGGATTAGTCCCACACGACAGTTGTTATGTATCGATGACTAAAACGTATAGCAGCACAAAGCTAGAAGAATCCTATGTTAACAAGACAGTTTCCTCAATAAGCCCATTTTCAAATGATTGTCCTCACATTGATGTTCCGATCCAAACTCACTTGGTCATCTATACATAAAATAAGAACCCTGCACCGTGAAACATAATGGTTAAATGGTTTAAGCATTAGTGTTTGGTGCAGCTCCCATCACAGTGCAATAAATGTCAGCTGCTTTGCTGTTCACTATTATAAAGAGACACCATAAGAATAACGTATTCAAATGACCGATAATCAAATAAAAACTGACATTTAGCCGTTTAATAAAAAAGCAAAACATATCTTGTATGAAGTACATATATTGCATAAAGGACAGATTTCAACAGATGGCTTTTGTCTTTTAATGGTCTGTGTGCAGTGTGGCTCTAGTATTAATTGGATCCGCTTTCATATTTTATTTATAAAAATGTAGAAACGTGATTTTAAATTAGGGTCAGAATGTTAGACTCTTGCTCTATTGAAAATTCACAGCTCCCCCATTCAGTTTGTTGGCAAAGTAAACAGCTTAGTATATAGTAAATATTTATAAGAGATAACACAATTTATTACACGGAAACAACTTAAACTAAAGATAAATAATAGAATACCTTAGGCAATGTGTACTTATTTCCGCTTTACAGTGGAGCTGCGACAAACATGCCTTTTAGCGACAGTAGGTCTGATACTGAAGGCCTTTTTCACACCCATGCTTGGTTTATTTATGCAAAAATCCGAATGTGTGATACATTCTCAATCCTGATGCATAGAATTAGAATTTACATATTTTTACCCTAGCCAAAGCCATTCATAAACTAAACTATCAATTGCATGTTTTAATCCTTTCATGAAAAACCATAATATGTTTGTAGGCCTTGAATGCATAACTACTAATTTTCTGCTTATTCAGAGTTACATATGTTTTAGTACTGCATCTCATATTTATTTTATTAACGTGATGTTGGTATTGATATTAAGGCGGCATCAGGAGTGTGCTAATATAGTCAGCAGGCAGCGAAGTGGCCTGTACGGAATCAAATGCAAGAGAAATCGGGTGGTCGCAGGCATGGACGTCATTTAGAGGTCGCCAGATGTCGCTGTTGCGACCCCTGACTTGCCCTTTGTGACCCCTGGCACTGCCTTTGCGACCCCTGGCCTCAGAGGTGTCAAATTCAGTGGCAGCTCCTACATGTGGACGCCAGTTGGGTCTCCACTCTTTGTTTTCTTTCAATTTTTATTACACTTATATTGTTCACTATTAGTGTAATAAAAAGGGAGTGCAAGTAGCCGGAATATGTCATTCTGTGGCAGTTGAGGTAAGAACAAATATGCCCTTGCATGCCAGCTGAGGTAAGTAAAATGCCTTTAGATGGATATTGTGTTTGTGCTTGCGAGTATGAGTGTTTGTGTGAGAGAATGTATGTAGGTTTAAACGTGCGTTTATGCATAAGTATGTGTGTGAGTGAAAGTGATGGTCAAAAGAGTGTGTGATGTCATTTCCGCTACCCCTGGCAGTTCGGTTAATTGACGTCCCTGGTAGCAAGGATATGTTTTCAGATGTCTACTGGTACTGAGGTATGATGTAGTGTTATTTAAAAGTGAGAGTCTTCAAGTATTTCCTCAATTCGGATCACGTTGTGGCAATCCTAAAGTATACAGGGATCTTGTTCCAGCTTCTGGGTACATGCACTGAGAAGGCCTTTTGTCTTTCTTACACTGTCTAAGCTTCTTTGCACTTTAGTAATTTTTCAAGGTTCTTTGCACTTTAAGATTGCCAATAGCCGACGAACAGAAACCAGGCCCAGAGATATGAACATTTCAGTGAATGTCCTGTTCTTTCAAAGATTGAGTAAAAAAGCGGTGGGGCAACTCGCTGTGTTAAATAAATGGATGCTATCTAATTCAAAATATCAGGGACATAAGCATGGTCCCAAACAATAAGTTCAAAGCCTGACTGATTCGCATATAGCTGAGTCCAAACTGAGGTGGCATGGTGTGCAGAATGACGATGGACTGGGATGCAGCCCCAACTAATTACCAGTGGTTGTCTTTAATTCAAAAATTCCATCCATCACTTTTTGGATACTTTAGCAAATAATTTCAGGCAATCTTTGTGGAAAAGTAAGTCTCATGTAAGTATGGATCACCAATGCGTTGCTATTTTGTGACCTGTTGATGGTTTGACACCTACTACACTTATCACTTATTTGGATCCCAAACCCTAATATTACAGAATGGATGTGTTGTGTATTCTTGGAAAGAAATGCTTTCTGGCTAGGTTGCTATCTTTCTTGTCTTGCGAGTGTAGAAACAGGAGTAATGGCAACTGTGAAGAAATTGTAGCTGTTGTGTGTTGTGTTATTGTTTATAGGAAGCAGACTGTCTGAAACCTATGTGCCTACGACTTTCATATTCATTGCTGGAATGTGGATGTCAGAAAAACACAACTAATTTCCCTCACATTAGTCAGAGGTCAGGAAAGCACACAGTTCACAGGTAAATTATGGTACAGCGCTGGTAACCAGTTGAAATCTTCTTTTATTCTTTATTTCATGAGAAACAGCCAAAAGGTTTAATTCTTGACATATTTAGAACTTCTTCTGGGATGAAATCTGATGGAAATATACCATACTTGATATTCATGTATATAATACATATAGGGGGTCATTCTAAGTTTGGCGGGCGGCAGTCGCCGCCCGCCAAACTTACGCCGCCAAATGACCGCTCCGCGGTCTTTTGCCATTCAGACTTTCCCGCTGGGCCGGCGGGCGCCTGCCAAGAGAGCGCCCGCCGGCCCAGCGGGAAAGGCCCTGCAACACAGAAGCCGGCTCCGAATGGAGCCGGCGGTGTTGCAGGGGTGCGACGGGTGCAGTTGCACCCGTCGCGATTTTCACTGTCTGCTATGCAGACAGTGAAAATCATGCTGGGGCCCTGTTAGGGGGCCCCTGCACTGCCCATGCCAATGGCATGGGCAGTGCAGGGCCCCCCAGGGGCCCCAGGACACCCGTTCCCGCCATCCTGTTTCTGGCGGTAAAAACCGCCAGAAACAGGCTGGCGGTAAGTGGGTCGGAATCCCCATGGCTGCGCTGCTTGCAGCGCCGCCATGGAGGATTCCCCCAGCCGGGGCTAATCCGGCGGGAAACCACCGGACCCGGCTGGGCGACCGCCAGCCTGTTAGCAGTGCTTCCGTGGACAGCCACCCTGGCAGTCTATGACCGCCAGGGTTGGAATGAGGGCCATAGTGCCTGATTACGACTTTGTCAGAGGGGATTACTCTGTCTCAAATGTGACAGATATCCCGCCCGCCGTATTACGTGTTCCATAGGATATAATGCACTCGTAATACTGCGGGTGGGATATCTGTCACAGTTGGGACGGAGTAATCCCCTCTGCCGAAGTCGTAATCAGGCCCCTAGTTTCAGCCTCTTTTTGTGTGTTCACCACCATTCTTTGGACTGATGTTGTTCAATACTGTACACTGGGCCTCTGCTATCCAGACCCCAATGCATTTTTTCTGACCCCCAAAACATGCCAAAAATGGCTATACTCCTAAGAGACATATTTAACTCGCCTACACATTCCTAGTATATGCTACTGAAGTAGCCCAATGGCCTGTAGGCTAAAGGACAGTAGTTGACTGCAGTACCTATTGTGCATTGACAGTGTAAACATGGCATTAGGTCTCCCATTGTAGCCTGACTAAAGCAGTCTAAAGCCCTTTTTGCCAGGCCTGAACCTTTCTTTTAAATAATTATTAGACATCCCTAAGCAGACCTTCCTGTTAGAAAAGGCAAGGTGCCTGATATGTAAAAGTAGGACATATAGAAATGTAAATGTTACACATGTCCTTGAAGTGATTAGCACCCAAAAGCTATTTTCACTGAAGCAAGGCTGGCTGTTCCAATGGAAAACAGTGATTGCAATACTTCAATTAATAAAGCTATCTACAGCTAGGAAACAACTAGACATTTCATTATTTTACTTTGTGTATTATTTTCTTAAAGATCCAAATTATTGGTGACGTAAGAATTTTAATACATATTAAGGACATGAATTTTTTCAAAAGTTATTGTTTCCCTGCCTAAATTCTCTGGATCCTATTTTGTATTAGTTCTATGCTACAGGACTTTGAAGTTTTAAGCTCTGAATGAGGTGTGAAAACTGCTCTCAGAACAGGAAACAAAGTCTTTGTTGTGGGTGGGTGTTCTGTTCCTATAGCAGTTTATCATTTTTGCATTGCCCAGGATCTTGAGTATCTTCAAAGTGGCATCCCCTGTCTCAGTCAAACGTTAGCTGAACCTGGGCAGGCCTTTTCTTTGTACCCCCAGTCAAGCAGGCTCCAATCACAGAGGGGATGGAGCTCCCCCAGAACTGGTTTGAAGTGACCACAGAGGAGAGGTCGCTTATTTTCCTGGCCACACCTATGGGGTTAGAACATGCTCTATAAAGTGGAACAAATGTCTCATCATCCAAGATTTAGGCAGAGGGGCACATTTGAACTGCTACAAAATTAGGTAAGATTACCACTGGGACTTTTTCCCTACCGGGTAAGGAGGGGCTAGGAGTCACCCCACCCGCAAGCTAGTGCCAGACACAAATGTGGCACCCCTCTTTACCATTTTCAGACCTCCTTGGCCCTGTGGAACAATGGATATCCTGTCCACCGTATTACGATTCCCGTAGGATATAATGGGATCGTAATACGGCGGACAGGATATTTGTCATGTTTGTGACGGAGTAAACCCATCCATCAAGCTCTAAATCAGGCCCTAAGTCCCAAGGTTAAACCTTTGATTGTGTGGAACCTGGTTGGTGTATCCAACTTACGTTCATTCACAGTTCGCCTGAAATTGCACATAGGTCCCAGTCTCCAGGGACTCTATTTTTGGTTTGGGATGTTTCTTGTGGTGTGTTTTCAATTTAATATTGTTTGGGTACTGGATATTTGATTTACACATTGCCTCTAAGATACTCCTGAATGTTTTGTTCTAAGCTATCACATGATTCAGCATGGATTTATTTAGTGACACCAGTGGTGCACCCTGACAAGGAATGCGATTATTATATGAAGTGGGTTTTCATCCCCTTCAGATAGTACTCCAACTTCTTAAACTTTGTAGTTCCCACTTTGTACAGTGTCAAACATCATGTCCTATCCCTTCAGTGCACTTACTTTCATCCTTTTCATTAATCCTGTGTACTATTTCATTAATCTCTTCAGTTCACCCGCACTGAGGGAGGAATTGTTAGCTAACTTAAAACGATGACATGGAAAGTAGGGGTCTTCATTATAAAGGACTCAGTTGTCTAGGTTACTATGCACGGGGATGAACTTGTGGCAGACATTATGGCCCTCATTACGACCCTGGCGGTTTGTAACCACCAGGGCCGCGGGACGCGGTGGCACCGCCGACAGGCCGGCGGTGCCCCGCGGGGCATTCTGACCGCGGCGGCTTAGCCGCGGTCAGAGAAGGGAAACCGGCGGTCTCCCGCCGGTTTCCCGCTGCCCCCAAGGAATCCTCCAAGCTGCGCCGGCTTGGGGATTCCGACTCCCCCTCCCGCCATCCAGTTCCTGGCGGTTCTCCCGCCGGGAACCGGATGGCGGGAGGGGGAGTCGCGGGGCCCCTGGGGGCCCCTGCAGTGCCCATGCCAATGGCATGGGCACTGCAGGGGCCCCCGTAAGAGGGCCCCGCTTGTATTTCACTGTCTGCAAAGCACCCGTCGCACCTTCCCACTCCGCCGGCTCGATTACGAGCCGGCTTCATGGTGGGAAGGTCGTTTTCCGCCCGTTTGCCCAGGGGAAAACTTGGAATGCCGGCCGCGGTCTTCAGACCGCGGTGCGGTATTCCTGCGGCGCAACTTTGGCGGGCGGCCTCCGCCGCCCGTCAAAGTTGTAATGAGGGCCTATGTCATATATCTATCACCGATTCCCTTTGTGTCACAACTGAAACACTCTTTGCGATTATCATGCATTTTACATGTGTCCTTGCACTAATAAGCTAACAAGCTTTGTATGATCTTCTAGGTTATCACCCCAATCAACCAACACTGATCCTAAGTCAAAAACGTCAGGCCCTCAGGGTCACTCTACACTTTATTGGGTGTTTGGGCAAAATCCCGAGTTCAAAATATTGGAATTCATAAATATCAGAAAAAAATATTGTGAAGAAAGAATATTGTTGTCAAGAATATCTTTTTAGTAAGTAATGTTGTTTTTAATATTATCATTGTTTATAATATTGTTTTCAGAAATATAGTTGTAAAAATATAATTTTTTAATTATGCTAATGTCCTTAGTTAACATATTAATATTAATAGTATTGTTAGTATTGTTAGTTATTTTTTAACTTTTAGAAATGTAGTTTGTATTTTTAAGTTATTTAGCCCGTGGACTGCCATGGCAGTGGCAGGTTGGCGGTCAGACCACCGTATTGCGATGCATGCGGTTCTTTAGACCAAAGACCACTGCGGTCCTGCCGGCACCGCCAAACAGACTGACTGCCATAGCCGTGAGACAGGCAGATGAGGCAGTTGGAGCTGCTGTATCTGCTGGACAGGTTATGATGTTGCCTCCCCTAAAAAGACTGTGGCGATCCAACCACCATGTCCCAGCTGGCAGGAACAGAGGCATAAAAGGCAAGAACTCACCTGTTGGCACCACCTTTGCTGCCATGAACCCGATCCTTCAAGTTCTGCTACTGATAGATGGAGCCCAAAATCAATGCCACAGTGGTCACAACCGATGGTAAGACAACAACACCTACCCAAACACCACAACAAATTGATGGGCTGCCATTGCCCTGTGCTCAGTGAACCTAGTATGATTTTGGGTGTCCCGGGTTGGAGTTGAACACAACGTATGACCCAATCACAGCAACATGATGCCCCCTTTGGGCAGGTCACTGACACTGCGCTGCCACACTCCACACAACCAGACGTGTGTACACATCCTAGTTCAGCAACAGTGAAGTGTACATTACAATAGATCACACAACAGCAAAACCACATCAGTATCACATCCTACTATTTGAACTGACACCCTCACATTGCACACATGCCAAGGATTGTCGACATATTGAAGACACATATGTATGGATGTTTCAGTTAACCCAAACACCCCTTACATGCAAAATCCCTGTAATGGACCCACACATATCACCCACATTGCAAGAGAATGGAAGGTAAACGGGATGCACAATATTGTGGGAGAAAAGTATCCAGAGCTCACAATGTAAACAATGGCATTAGAATGGGAATGGCAGCATCAGGTGGACCCCAGGAAGGATGCAGCCCTGGGACCCATAGGACTTTGCACATGCCCATAAAGCACTATTTGCACAGGAACTGGGTCTTTCTGTATCACAGGGACAAACAACTGGCATGCCTATGTGCCAATTGTGTAAGTGCAAGTCAGGAAAGCAAATACAACAGCAGCAGCATGGGTCACACATGTAGATGAAGTAGCTGGAAGCTACACACATAAAAATGGCACCTGGCTAGTCAAATGTATAGGAAGGTAGCCCAAATGTACACCCTTAATGTGTGGACAAACAAAACTCTAGCTTGCACACACAATCCAACAGTCCAATCTACATCATGGGGACAAATCTAACACAATACATGTTGACATTGGCAAAGCCAAGATGAAGTACTTACCATATCAAACAAAACACAATGCAATTCCACCCCAATTGATTTACCATCCAGTGAACATCTACCCTTGTCCTGGTTGACACCAGCACTGCTCCCAAAATCAGATCTTGACAGCCACAGAAAATAAAACAGCAATCAAGGTGAATCATACAGAACTGTAGGCATACATCACAAATTACTCAAGAACAGCAAAAGGTAGAAAAGTAATGGCAAGACAAATGTGTACCCAAAAAAACACCTTGGGTTTATTTACTCCAGAGTAATAAGAAATAAAGGCCATTGCGCAGTCCATTAGAAAGTCTCTGCACCAGCTTGACTCTGATCACTTCCAAAGAACTTCCACAAGAAGGGGCATCAAGTGAGCATGCAGGCACCTCAGGGATCATCCTTGGGTGGGGTTGGATTTGGGATGGATAGGTTTGGGAGGGGTGGTCTTCACTTTGAGAGGGGTGGACTTCACTTTGGGACGCATGGACTTAACTTTGGTAGGGTTGTGCTTAACCTTTGGAGGGATGGGCTTCTTCTTTGGGGGTGGGAGGGGTATGTCTGGTGATAGCCCTGACAGCCTTAGGGTGGTTACCCTCCACTTTTTGCCTCCCTCCCTCCACTTTTTGACACTGTTTTTGCTGGTTTTAGGACTCTGCGCACCTTACCACTGCTAACCAGTGGTAAAGTGCATATGCTTTCCCACTTAAACCATGGTGACATTGGCTCATACTCAATTGGCTTATTTAATTTACTTACAAGTCCCTAGTAAAGTGCACTACATGTGCCTAGGGCCTGTAGACTAAATGCTACTAGTGGGCCTGCAGCACTGATTATGCCACCTACATAAGTAGTCCCTTAACCATGTCTCAGGCCTGCCATTGCAAGGCCTGTGTGTGCAGTTTCACTGCCACTTCGACTTGGCATTTAAAAGTACTTGCCAAGCCTTAAACTCCCCTTTGCCTACATATGTGCCACCCCTAAGGTAGGTCCTAGGTAACCCATAGGACAGAGTGCTATGTAGATGGAAGGCAGGACATGTACCTGTGTGGTTTAAATGTCCTGGTAGTGTAAAACGCCTAAATTCATTTTCCACTACTATTAGGCCCGCTCCTTTCAATAGTTAACATTACGGCAACACTCATATACTGTTTGAGTGGTAGATTCGGATCTGAAAGGAGTAGCAAGGTCATATTTACTATGGCCAAAATGGTAATACAACATCCTGCTGACTGGTGAAGTTGTATTTAATATTACTATTTTAGAAATGGCACTTTTAGAAAGTGAACATTTCTCTGCACTTAAATCCTTCTGTGCCTTACAATCCACGTCTGGCTGGGTTAGTTGATAGCTCCCTTATGCATTTCACTCAGACAACCCCAAACACAGGATGCTCAGTCACACCTGCACACATCTGCATACTGAATCGGTCTTCCTGGGCTGGAAGGGTGGATGGCCTGACACTTACATGTCAAAGGACAGTGGCCTGCCCTCACACAATGGACTGCCAAACCCCATACTGGGACCCTGGCAGACAGGATGGAACTGAAAGGGGACCTTGTGCACTTCTAAGCCACTCTTTTAAGTCTCCCCCTCTTCAAAGGCACATTTGGGTATTTAAACAGGGCCTCTCACCCTACCAACTCAGACACTTCTACAGACACTTCTATAGATACGTCTGCAGACACCTCTTGACAAGATACCTACTGGGAAAGGAACTCTGAACCAGAACCTGCAACCTGGAACCTGCTAAGAGAAGCTGCCTGGCTGCCCAAAGGACTCAACTGACTGCTTTGCTGAAAAGGACTGCTGCATTGCTGTTGCCCTCTGGCTCCGCTGAGCAGTGCTCTCCAAGGGCTTGGATTGAGCTTGCCTCCTGTTTTCTGAAGTCTCAGGGCCAAAAAGACTTCATCTCTGCAAAGAACTCCTTGTGTGGCAAAAATCGACACACAGCCTGCTGGAATCGATGCACAGCCTGCATTGCGGTAAGAAAATCACTGCACGCTGAACCAGAACGATGCAGCCCGGCACCTCAAGTGGAGATCGGCGCAGCGCCAGCATTGCGACCGGAACTTCGACGCACGGCCCACTGGATCAACCCATAGCTGAGCCGCGAAGAAGCAGTCTGACTTCCGGTGAGAGGATTCGATGCAGCGCCTGCCGTGCAACAGAAATTTCCCCACATAGCCCACCGGATTGATGCAGATCCTGTGACTTCGCCCTGCACGCGCAGGATTTCTCCACATCGTCCCCGGGACGTCCAAATACCCTGCATCCCGATGAGGATCTAATTCTGTGCGCCAGAAATCTACGCAAAGTCCTTGTTGCTTGGAAAAGCATCAACTCATCGTCTATGTGCGTCCGGAGAAACCGACGCACACCTCCCCGTTTTCCACGCATCTCCTCCTCTGCGGTCCCTTGTGGATAATTTAGATGCAAACTTAAGACTCTTTTTTATCATTTTCTAAAGTGATATTTCAACGTGTACTTATGAAATCTTGATCATTTTGACCTGCATTTATTCAGATAAATATTCTTTATTTTTCTCAACCTGTGTGGTGTATTTTTGTGGTTTTTATACTGTGTTATTGCATGATTTATTGCACAAATACTTTACACATTGCCTTCTGAGTTAAGCCTGACTGCTCAGTGCCAAGCTACCAGAGGGTGGACACAGGATAATTTTAATTGTGTGTGACTTACCCTGACTAGAGAGAGGGTCCTTGCTTGAACAGGTTGCTAAACTGACTGCCAACCAAAGACCCCAGTTTTAACAGCTGGTTCCATGGGGGCAGGTGTGACAGAGGACTAACTGGAAGTGGAAGGGATGGGTCGGAATGTGGGTGGGATCCTTTTGGTTTTGGGTTGGGGTTCACAGGGGTAAAGGGGTGCTAAAAAAACAACCTTTCCTTGTGAAAACGGGTACAGACTTCATAAGGGATTAGTGGTTGGGAGATGGAGGAACTAGTTTTGTTGGCTGTGGGCGTTGATGCTGCTGGTGCATGTCGGATGGTGGTTGGGTTTGGGTGATGTCTGTTGCATGTGTGAGTATTGTTGTTTGCATTTCTTGAGAGGATGTGAGGTGGAGGTGCTGGGTAATGTGGGAGTGATGGTGGCTGTGTTTGTGTGTGTTAGGGTGGTGTCTGGGGCTATGGTGTGTGTCGCGGCTGGGTCTGTGGGTGTTGAGGTGGTGTCTAGGAGTATGGTGTGTCTGGAGTGTGGGTGTTGGTGTTATGTCTGGGAGTATTGTGTCTGCGGTGTGTGGCTTAGTGTGTTGGTGTGGTGTCTACATGTCTGTGAGTGTTGTGGTGGTGTGTGGGTGTATGGTGTCTGTGGTGTGTGGGTCTGTTGGTGTTGGGGTGGTGTCTGTGAGTATGATGGGTGTGGTGTGTTGGTCGGTGGGGGCGGGGGTGAAGGTGGTGTCTGTGGGAATGGTGGGTATTGTGGTGAGTGAGTGTCTGATGAGTGCTTGCATGCTGGTGTGTCTTGTGTTTATGTGTGCTGCTTGTGTGTGTTGAGGTGGGTTTGTACAGATGTGTCTATGTGTTTGGAACAGGCAGGAGAATTAGGAAATTGGATAGGGAAGAGGTAGGTGGTGGGGGAAGGCTAGGGTGGGGAATGCTGCTATCAGTGAGGAGGCCAGAGCTTGAAAATCTCTCTGTAGGCCAGTCATGGCACTATGAATGCCTTCCATGAACGCAACCATCTGTTTGAGCTGACGTCCCTGTGGCTGGCATTCAGAATGGCAGTCTGACCCACAGACATACCCCTCAGAAGGTCAATAGCCTCTTCACTCAGGACAGCAGGGGTAACGGGGCAGGGGTTGAGGTGCCTGGGGCGAAGGAGACACCCATCCTCTTGGATGAGTGGGCTTGGCCACCTGGGTGGGGAGCAACAGGGATGGTGGAGATGGAACTGGGGGTGGCAGACAAGGATGGAACAGGAACAGGTCCTAATGGATCCGCCACCACTAGGGAGTGGCCACAAGAGGAATAATCTGAAGATGTGGATCCTGTATCACTCCCCTCACTCTCTGGGCCACTGGCTTCCTCTGTATCGGATGTCTCATGACTGGACGTACCATGGTCAGCTGCTTCCCAACTTGGTTCGGCCCTGTCTCCTCCGCTTGCCTGTGCTGATGCTGCAATTGCAAAGACAAAAAGGGTCACTACATGTGCCTGATCACACTTGAACAACGGCTGTGATTGCCAAACATTACCATAATGTTCAGTAGCCCCCAGCCATAAGCTCCAGTAAAGTGTCTCCAACAGTTGCCCACAGGACATTCAGAATCACAGACTACTCCAATTGCATGGATGAAGTTGTGCAATCACAATACCCATGGAGTGAGTACCTTATCACCTTGCATGGTTTGGCTTATGTAGCATCCCTCAGTAACCTGTTGTCACACAATAGTATGGCAATGCCAAGTTCAGTCTCACAGATCCCACACAGGGTCATGCAACAAAGCTAATCTTCAAATACCCAATACCACACCATGATGAAATGATGGCCAAATAATCCAGCCATGTTGCTGAAAGAAGTACAGTAGCTGGAAGAAGGTGACATGGAAACACACATGTCACATTGGAAAAAATCCCCACTGGTCACTTCACTATATGTACATTGCCTGAATAGACTCATGGAGGTTGCACTAATGTTCAGATACATTACATATCTTGTACATTGGAGACAAATTGGCAAACTGTCTGGGAGATTTGTCTACAAATATCCACACCACAAGGATTCAGCTACCCCCAGGGAAATCACCTCCATTGAATGGTACTCCTGAGAATACCCTACTCAGATTACATAAGTAAAAGCCAATAGTCCTTAGAATGTTATAGAGGCCTAGGAATACTCAAGTACCTGCATAAGACCCTTAACATGTTGCTCAATGGGAAGGCACATCACTGTCCTTTTTGTGAATGAATGTATGTACTCAACCATATATGACTCCCACATTACTGCAGGTCACTCTCTGATGCATGTCAACAGTTAGGCAATGATCTTTCACCACTTTACTAAATGATTTACATCGGTTGCATGGAAATGTTAATTGAGAGTAAAAAATATAGTCCTACCTGTCATGTCCTTCATTGCTTCTGCAGTTACACATGCCAAATTACATGGAATGACATGTGAGGGTATGTTTGAGCCACCAATCGATGGTGACACACACTAAAAGGTTTTCTAGCTATCACGTCTAGAATTTTCAATTCTATTAAGGACACGGAGGCGAGGATTATGCTTCTCTTTCCATGCTTTAATAACTCAGCGGCCAATAGGAAAGACTTTAGTACAAAAAACTACAAATTCCATGAACCCATTATGATATAACAACAACCATAGAGACCAGCCCTATAAAACCCTTGTGACCCAGTGTCTCTTCCTCTTTCTTTGCAAATAGACACAGTTAATTCACTGATGCCCAAAAGTCACATAAACGAAACATCAGAAAGAAACAAAGGAACATCCAAACCAGGACGAAGAAGGAGACAATGGAGAGGAAGGAACAGGGTCCCAAGGAGGTATCCAGGCGAAGATATGCAATCACTTGTCCTCTTCACCCAAGACAAGAACAAAAAATACATAGCCATAAACACTGCCTTGAGTGACAATAGCAAAGTTAAATCACAACAAACTTATTTAAAATATATATATATTTTTTTTACAAATATAATAAAATGTTAAAATCAGGGTGGGGAGAGAAAGTAATAACACATGTAAACGTAAAAAACTTCCAGAAAGACTTTACTAATGAAATTTCCAACAAAGGGAGGGATAATCCTCGCCTCCGTGTCCTCAATAGAATTGAAAATTCTAGATGCGATATCTAGAATTTTTTTTATTCTATGTCCGACCGGAGGCTCTGATTATGCTAGTTTAAAGTTTAGCCATTACCACAAAATACACATCCAGAATAGGTTTATAATAAAACCTCTTAAACGTGGAATCAGACGACCAATCTGCTGCATTTAATATGTCCTCTAGACGAGAACCTAAGGCAAAGGATTTCGATGCCATAGTACACCTCACAGAATGTGCACCAAATTTGGAAACGTCAATGTCTGCTTCAGATAAAATCCACTTCACCCATCTGGCAAGGGTTGCCGAAGCAACCGGGCGAAAAGGCTTTTGAAGAGAAATAAGCAGTTGACCAGACATGTCAGAACGGAATTCCGCCATACTCACCTCGTAATCCTTCAAACTTTGCACTGCGCAGAGTTTCTTGTTATCAGGAAATGCTGGATAGGACACTACCCTGGTGTTGAATTTTGTTCTTCTGGATATGACAAAAGAAACACCTTCCGTAGAAAATCTCCTTCCTGCCAAGTCCATAGCTTTAACGTCAGACACTCGCTTACAAGATACAAGACAAAGTAATAAAGTAAGTTTAGCAGACAGCTGTTTCCTGGAGAGATATTTATTGGAAGGCCAGGAGTCTAAAAACTGTAAAACAATGTTAACATCATAAAGATCTGAGTATTTGGGAAGAGGCGGATTCAGCATTCCAAAACCTCGAATCAGTTTACAAACCATAGGCAATTGACCAATAGGTCTACCCTCAACGAACACATGTGCAGCCGAAATGGCTGAACGAAAATTGTTCATCGAGTTATAAGCTATCACAGAGGCGGCAAGGGAAGCTAGAAAATAATTCAAGATCAAGGTTCAATCAGCAGTAATGGGATCTGAATCCCGTGAAGAACACCAACTACACCAGCGTCGCCAAGGTGAGGTATAGCGTTTATGAGTGTTGGGGGCCCAGGATTGATAGATGAATTCCTGAGCTTCGCTCGAAAGGCCTGGGAGGCTCCAATTTTGTCTGAAAGACGCCAGGCCAAAAAAGACAGTTGGCCTGATAAGATCAAAGGATGAGGAGATTTCCCCGGGTCCAGGAGGAGATTCCGAGACCAAGGTAAGAGGCAGGGAGGGGCGCAGGACAACTCCTTAATGATGGGGAACCAGGGTTGTGCTCGCCAAAATGGGGAAATCAACACCATTTCTGCTTCCTGTCTCCAAAGGTGTGCTAGGACCTTGGGGATCATTAAAAGGGGGGAAAGGCATATACAAGGAAAGGTGTCCAATCCTGGAGGAAGGCGTCTGTCGTTCTCGCTCCTGGATCCGGACGCCAACTGAAGTGTGTCGTGAGTTGAGTGTTCAGACGGGAGGCGAAGAAGTCGATTGAGAAGGGACCTAAAATCCGCATGACCGCTCTGAAGACATGACGATGCAATCTCCAATCGCTGGCATCCCTAAGATTACGGGATTGCCAATCCGCTATCACATTTTGTTGACCCAGAAGGTACTCTGCTGTCACAGAAATGTGGTTCTGGACACAATAATGCCAGAAATCTTTGACAATCTCCGTCAGTATCTGTGACCGGGTTCCCCCCAATTTGTTCACATATCGAACTGCTGAAACATTGTCCATCCAGAGTAGAATGCAACATATTGCTTTGCCCACAGAGAAACTACGGATAGCAAAGGAACCCGCTAAGAGTTCCAGGCAGTTGATATGCATCGACAGTTCCTCCTGAGACCAGCGGCCCCTGGTGGAAAGGGGGCCGCAATGAGCACCCAAACTCCAAAGGCTGGTATTCGCTTCTATGACTAGGTCTGGAGAAGAGGGAAAAATGGCTCTGCCGTTCCAAGCCTCCATGTGCGTTAACCACCAAGATATGTCGATTCTCGCCTCCTCCGAGAGAGGAACTAACTGGGAATAAGACAATCCCTTGTTCAAGTGCAAGATCTTCAGACGCTGGAGGGACCTGTAGTGCAGAGGGCCCGGAAAAATCGCCTGAATAGAAGATGCCAGCAGTCCCACTATGTGAGCCAGGAATCTCAAGGAGACAGTCGTCTTGGACAATGCTAGTCTCAATTCTCTCTTGATTTTCTTTACCTTCACTTGGGGAAGAATCAATTGAGCGGAAGGCGAGTGCACCAAGAAACCTAGGAATTCTATAGATTGAGAAGGAATCAGGATAGATTTTTGGACATTGATAACAAAGCCCAGATCCTGAAGGAGAGATATCGCCCATTTCAGGTGGAGCATAATCGTTTGGAGGGACTAAGACATGATTATGATGTTGTCTAGGTAAATGATCAAACAAACACCTCTGGCTCAGGCATTCCACTACCGGTCTTATCAGCTTCGTGAAGCACCACGGAGCCGACGACAGACCAAAAGGAAGAACCTTGAATTTGTATATCTTTCCTTCCCAGCAAAATTGCAGGAACCGTCTGTCGGGGGGAAGACAGGAATGGACAGGTAAGTGTCCTTCAGGTCCAAACGGACCATCCAATCTCCTATCCGAAGGATGTCTCGAAGTAAGTGGATCCCCTCAATTTTGAAATGTTGGTAAAAGATCCACTGGTTGAATTCCTTCAAATTGAGAAACAATCTTGAAGCTCCTCCCTTTTTGACTACTAGAAAGATGGGACTCACAAAACCTCTAGGGTGTAAACTTGTTTCTTCTACCACCTCCTTTGACAGAAGAGCAAGAATTTCTTTGTGAATGAAAGACTAATCGGAGAGGGAAAAATACATTGTGTTTGGGGGAGATAACTGATGGGGGGGATTGAATTTTTTTTATTTTGAATCCGAGAATGGATTTGAGTACCCAAGGATCGTTTGAGAGTTTTTGCCAATTGTGGTAGAAAAAACGAGTGCGACACCCTAACGAAATCTCTTCCCACAGAATAATTCTCACCTGCAGGAGAGGAGTCTTGGATGGCGGCGGCTACACCTTTGAACCTTCCTCTATGAAAAAGGCATCGGAAGGACCGCCTTGAGGGATAGAGGGTGGAGGACTGATCTTGGTAACCACCTCTGCCCCTATGGCCTTGGAAGTAATCTCCGGTGGAATTCTGATATCCTCGGCCGAACGGTCGCCCCCTGAAGCATCCGGCCCGAGAAAAAAGAGGGCGAAGAGCTCTCTTGATAGAACCCTGAGCTTTATCCAAACTGGAAAAGGTAGCAACAAACTTGGAAAGTTCTTTTAAGAAAGGTGCTCCGAATAAGAGACCTTGGGCCGCTGGGCCCGCTTCCGAAGATGCAAGATCTGCTAACTTGGGATCCAGTTTCATAAGTATGGACCGGTGACGTTCATTTGAAATAGCGCAGTTGGTATTACCCAACATGCAAATCGCCCTTTGTGACCAACCAATAAGGGTTTCCGTGTCTACCGGAGAATTGGATTCCTTCGCTTGGGAAGGCAGTTACAAGATCTTAGTCAAGGGGCCTGACAAGTCCAAGAATTTATCCTGACAGAGTTTCCAAGCCCTGTCGATTCCTTTCTTAGGATCTTTTGTATATTTCTTGAGGTAATTAACCATGGAAGGATCTACTTCTGGGGTTTCTGTTACTTTGTCACGGAGAACCAGTCTGGGACATTAAGAGCGTAAATGAGCCCGCACTTCTTTATCAAACTCTTGCCGAATGTGATTTTTTACATAATCTGTTACCTCGGGGAGGAATCCAAGCAGTGGATATGGGATGGATAATCTCCCCCGGTTCAAACGTTAAAAGTTTAGCTTCTTTGGCGGCAGAGTTATGATGAGACTTTGCTTTACGCTTGCGGGGTTGGGAGTCATCCTTAGGCGAGCTACGAGATGAATTAGCATCAGAGTCCTCTGATAAATCATCTGAGTGTGGAGCCGTAGGAATACTATAAGGGTGTTCAGTCATTAAAGATGCCGTTAGTTTTTCGAAGGCTGCCGCATGAATGTCTTTGGTGGGTGGATTAGAAGAACCTTTAATCATGCCCCCTGTGGGGGGAAGCCAGCCCTGCTGCTGTGAAAACCCGTAAAGGTGGTGTTTTAAGGGGGTTATGGCCTTGGCTAGTGCATCATTAACCGCCTGGCGCACACCTGCATCCAGCGCGTGCACAAGGTCTTGCTCAAAGGAGCTTGCATGAGTTTCTTCATAAAAGTAGCCTTCATCCCCCTCAAGATCTTCTTCATACATGGTCTCAAAATTGGATGTAACACCACTGTAGCAGGGGGAGAGGAGGAGCTTAGCAATATATAAATAAATATATATGTATGAACACCAATGCAGGTGAAACAAGAATTCAAAAGTGGAGGGAGCACCTGCAAAAAGCTCTAGGTGAAAGCCTATAAACAATTTTACAACCCTGAAGACAATTCTGGCAGGGCGTTCAGAGGGAGCTCAGGGCTATTAGGCAGCCGAGGTCTGAATAAGACCTTAAATTCAGACACAGAACACGCTGTCAGAAGGGGGCACATCTGCCAGGAGAAACGTGCGTGTCGGCAAGCCCTCAATGAGGAGGAAGAAAGCTGCCAGGCTCGCGTGTGCACCGCCCGTATTAGAAATAGAAATAGGACTGCGCAACCAGGTTGCACAGTCCCGCTCCCAGAAAAAGGCTCCCGCTGCACAGAAGACGCAGGCGGCAGGCCGCCCAGCGTCTTAATGATCCTTGCACAGGAAATACAAGTTGTAAATACACGTGGCATACATACGTTAAATTATACGACAGTTAGCATCGCAACGTGCTAAGAGAAAAAATGTGACTTAACTGGCTGTGGAGCAGCAAAGAAAGAGGAAGAGACACTGGGTCACGAGGTTTTTATAGGGCTGGTCTCTATGGTTGTTGTTATGTCATAATGGGTTCATGGGATTTGTATTTTTTTGCACTAAAGTCTTTCCTATTGGCTGCTAAGTTATTAAAGCATGGAAGGAGAAGCATAATCAGAGCCTCCGGTCCTGACATAGAATTGACTGTGGTACCACATGAACTGTAGCCCCATCACATATGTCCAATTCAAAACACATGTTGGCATGCACACATATATGAGAGAATCAGACATCATCCCACGAAGAACGGTAGACCATGCATGAAACAGCAGTGAAAATGATATTGCAAAAGTGAATGGTATGCAAGCTAACATGTAGGAATAAGGAATGATGGCAACAGTAATGTCACCAAAATCATGTCACTGGACAATCACTACTTACCAAGGGAAAGTATTGATCTGTGACTGCGCCCAAAGGGCAATGTATGCTCTGTCACATGTATGATGGCCACCTTCACATGACAGACAGTAGTGAGGCACCTGTGACACACTGAAGACAAGTGGCCTGTGGGGGACAGATTCCAATATTCTCACTTGAGCAGACACATGGCAGCGTACATTAATCTATTACTTCCAGTTGTTTGGGCTGACACATTGAAGACACTGTTGGGTACAAATGGCACCCACAACAATAATCAACATGACCTTATTGATCACTGTACTCAGCCAATTTTTATCCCTGGAGGGTTAATTAGTTGTGGACTGTACTCTGTTGTGTTCTAGGTCACTGGGCCAATAGGCAAGACACATCAGCATGCACAATCTGCCATACCTACACAAACAATTACTCATCTTGTGTGTCACACATGGCCCATCTCCAGTCTTCAGGAGGATGTGGCATACTCTTACACATCAACTTGACAATGTAACAGGCAGGAAAAAGCAAAGGACTGACCCCCTTGTAGCTGCTGTGCTCCCCTCAATGTCCATCAATATTGGGGTAGGCCACTACCAGAATGCGGGCCATTGGGGGCGGGGGTGAAGCTCCGATGTGTGCCTCACACAGTTTGGGAGGACAGCCCCAGCTGGACATCTGCGATCTTCCGTACCCAGCATTTTAGATCCTCCCACCTGTTCTGACAGTGGGAGCTCTGCCGGCTATTGACACCCAGAGTCAGCACTTTCCAGGCAATGGCTCTCCAAATCCCTTTCTTCCGATGGGAGTTGACCTGTATGGCTGCAAGAGACAGATAAAAAGGTTACAAATCCATTTTTGTGGCCAAATGGTTGTCACACATATTTCAGAAACACTAGGCACAAAAAATGTTGTAATTGCCGACACACCACAAGTATAAAGCACATATGCTGATAAGGACAAGGACATTACTACAAACTTTTGGAGTCATCTGAAGACTAGCCTACTCCCCTGGTCATGGCCTACTCTGACTAAGCAAGCCTACTAACATCAGGTAGCCCAGGCTCAAGCAACATGTACCGTGATGTGAGCCACAATAAAACACAACCCATCATTGTGGCCTTCTGAAGGGTAAATGCCTTGGGCCTCACTGGGCAGACACATTTACATCCACCCACATTGACTCAATGCATATAGTACCTACAGGTAACTACCAGAGTAGAGACTTCACCCTAAGATTAAAGTGACAATGAAATGGCAACCATGGGTTGCAAGGAAAGTCTCTTCGCTGTGCATTGTGGACATGTGGGTTGCACAATGTAGACTCGTAACACTTCAGGGTGGGTTTGTGTGGTATGTACTTGTAGCACAGAACACACCTTTTACCAAATGTGGCAATCGTACAGAGAAGGCATCCAACATACTAAGGTATGTTTGGTCTGATTGGTTATATGTAACCAAGCTAATGAGTCACATGAGTCACATATCATGCCTTCTCCGGAATCAACCAACTATCTGCACTGTTGGTTTGGCACTTGTACAATACGCTCGTACTAGACAAATATAACTTATGTAATGTGATGTTAAACTTGGCATCCTTTGCGTGGTTTCCCCTAACATTTTGCCTCTGTTACCCAGGTTGTTGATGTGTGCTGGACTCTGTTTTTGCTGTTTTTGTTACTCTGGGCACTTTACCACTGCTAATCAGTGCTAAAGTGCAAGTGCTCCTATATAAAATGTGTATGTAATTGGCCTTC
The DNA here is from genome assembly GCF_031143425.1 of Pleurodeles waltl. NCBI lineage: Eukaryota > Metazoa > Chordata > Amphibia > Caudata > Salamandridae > Pleurodeles > Pleurodeles waltl. The sequence continues at coordinate 983,297,694 of NC_090449.1, forward strand.
CATGATTGCCATATTTGATTTACTGTTAAGTCCCTAGTACAGTGCACTACAGGTGCTGAGGGCCTGTAAATCAAATGCTACTATTGGTCCTGCAGCACTGGTTGCGTCACCCCCTTTAGGAGCCCTGTAAACATGGCTCAGACCTGCCACTGCAGTGTCCTTGAGTGCAGTTTTAGACTGCCAATTTGACTTGGCACCCCTAAGGCAGGCCATAGGCAGCAACAGGGGCAGGGGCAGGGTGCAGTGTGTGTTAAAGGTGGTGGTTTTACATGTCCTAACAGTGAAATACTGCCGAATTCGTTTTTCAGTGTTGCAAGGCCTATCTCTCTCATAGGTTAACATGGGGGCTGCCTTTAAATCTGATTATAGCGTAGATTCCCTTTGGGAGCAGATAGACACATGGAGTTTAGGGTCTCTGAACTCACAACTAAAAAATGGCATCTTTTAGTTAAGTTGGTTTTTAGATTGTATGTTTGAAAATGCCAGTTTTAGAAAGTAGGCTTAAAACATTCTGTGACTCTGTGTGTTTTGTCTGGGTCAGTTTAAGAGTTGGGCTGCTTGCACCTCTCCATAGGCAGTGGCACAAAGGAGGTTGGGGTGTAGCCTGCATATTCTGATGAGCCATCTGTGCTAAAGGGGAAGGGAGGAGTGGGCATTAACACCTAGTTGGGCTGTGCCTGCCCTCTCACAATGCAGTCTCCGACCTCCTGGTGTGTGGCTTGGGCGTGGCCTGAACAAGAGAAGATCTCACAAACAATTGAGACTTTACTTTGAAGTAGGCCTACTTCAAAGGCAGAAAGAGGTATAAGAAGAGCACCTCAAATCCCAGACTTTAGATTACTTCAAGGATTCAAGCGGAACCTCTGCTTGGAGAAGAGCTGAAGAGCTGAGGAGAAGTGCTGCCCTGCCTGTGACTGTGCTTTGTGGAGTTATCCTGCAGTTGCTGCTTCTGCCTGTGCAAGGAGACAGAGACTGAACTTTGTTGCATTCCTGCTTAAGAAGTGACTCTAAGGGTTGAAGTAGAGCTTGCCTCCTGTTTTGAAGCCTCAGGGACTGCAAACACTTCACCAACTAGCACTGAGTCTACTTGCTGTGGACTCAACTTGCTGGGGACTCTAGCTTGTCAGAGGGTGCCATTTCAGTTCCTGGACCCCTGAAAGTGAATTCCTGGAGAGAAAGCAGCCTACCGGCGAGGGACAACGCGTGTGACTTCGTGAAGGATGCTGCTTCCCGGAACCGCGGCGTCGCTTGCCCTAATACCGTGGACCTCGCTAAAGTACAAACTCGACAAGCCCATGAGCTGACGCCGCTACCCTGGAGCCGCAACGTCCCTTGCCCCGAGGCCATGGACTTCGTAGAAGCCTGACGACCCTGTAGGCCTTGTGTCACTGCAATCACTGATCCTGCCCGACTTCGCTGACACCGGAGTGTCGTAAATTTGACGTCCGTGATGATCCCATGCCATTGCAGCGCCTGCGGCCCTGTGATGTCATCTTGACCCTGTGAGGTCGTACAGAAGCATCGTAGCTCCGCTAGACCCGCATCTGCTGGAACCAAGGGACCGACTTCGCATCTAACGCCACCTCACCTCCACTGCCCTGTAGAGAGGATACGATGCCGCTACGTGACACTGCAGTCTTCCTGCCCGTGGCACCGGAACCAACACCGCATCGGATCCAGCAAAGCTGCTCTCTCCAACTCCGTGCACTGGCCTGTTTTCAGCTTGTTCTAAAGGTACTGTACCTGGGGGTCAACGGACTCCGTGAATGACTTTGTTACAATGCTGTGTTTTACCAACTTGCAGTGTTTTCACCTCAGATCACTGTTTTCTTCCTTTAAGTGCTAAATTCGTATTTTTAACTGTATATTGTATAGTTTTATCATATTTGGTCTTGTTTATTTAGATGAAATATTTTTTTTTTCTAAACCTGTGTTGTGTCATTTTGTAGTGGTTCACTGTATTGTAGTGTAGCCATTTTTAATATAGCTTCATGCACGTTAGTTCAACATACTAGGCCGCTGTGCACTTTGCCCTAGATATATTTTATTCAGCTTCGCACTGTTATTTTACAATAACAGTTTTACGGTCTTGTTTTAATTTCTTCTATTGCACTGTTTAGCTTAGTTCAGCACTGTGTTCTCAAATAATGCATTCTTGATCGCCCTGTGCTTCAGTCAAGGCTACAGTCTGGTACACTGCCGGTAAACGTGGTAGAAGTTTAGTCTCCAGTATTCGTAGAAAATACACATCCTTACGTAGAGACATTTTCTTAGAACATTTGCGTGTTAGTTATAAAAACACTTCCTAGTCCTAGTATATGTCAAGAGGGAGATTCCAGCCAGGGACCGACAACTAGATGCTGAATGCCCCGTTGCAGATGCTGAGGCAGATTACAGGCCTTTGCTCAGGTATGAGGGTTGATGTCCTCCAGGGGGAACCTGAAAGGCAGGCATAGAGCTTCACATGCTGTGCTCGAAATATAACTTAGAGAGAAAATAATCTAGCGGCACTATGATCGCCCTATTCTTGTGCTTCACTCTCATCATTACTATTTTAATTTTACTGTGTTGTATAGTTCTGGTTATTGCAGCTCACCCTTGGCTATCCAAAATGCAGTCTTTTTATTAAACCAATCTTTAAAACTTAAACTGCCTTTGTCATTTATATATGAGACCGTACTGTGTATGAGAGAACCAGTTGTGACCTGAGTGACCACGACTTCCCTGAGAAGTACTAAGATGTCATGCGCTTGGCTGCCCAATTGTCTCTACCATTAGGGAAAGATGAGGCACTGCTAGTTAGCCGGAGCAAAACCCGGATTTATAGTGACAAGTGTCATCCACTGTGGGTCAGACTTCGTCCCCCACACTGCGAACAATCTTCCCGCTCAAAATCCAATAGTCTCATTAGAATAATGAGAGCCTACGCGACATGGCGCCGTCAACGTTTGGTCAGGCTCAAATTTTCGGGTCCACCGGCATATCTCGGTCTCATTTTATATAATGACCCCTCAGTTCCGTATACGGAGACGTCCGTGGTACTGAGGATTTCCACCACCACCGTATAGGTAACCCTATTTTTCAGCTGGTGGTTGTTCAAGCTTGAACCTTAAAAGGAAACAACCCCGTTTTGGTGTGTCATCTCTGAACTCCTAGTGATTACATGATGGCAAATCCCCAGGCTGTACAAATAGCTCTTAACATGAGACAACCTCTTACGACACATTTACTAGCACAAGGTCTTACAGCACAGGGAGGTCCAGTCACGTTTGTGGTGGACGCCCACGCAGCCTATAGAACAGAGCTGTTTTATTCTTGGGTCACATTTCCAGCAGTTGATGGGAACACAAATACATTTCATACTTATACACCTGCGAACGCGCCTGGTCAATACAGGGCGTACGCATATTTAGAGATACCTCTATCTTATCAAGAACATAATAATTGGCCTGATGGCGCCCTACCCCATACCATATTACAGGAAGGTTAGGTCCACTAAGTAATGATGGTCCTACCTGGCCTTTATTGGCCACATATACACCTCATCCTGGGTTGCGAATGTTGAGGTAGCTGAGGTTCGATGCGTATATACTGAATTAACAGCAATATATAGACGATTAGTACAATTTGTAATGCAGACATTAAATACAAACCCAGCGCGTGCTGCTCCAGCGATACCTAATGCAGCAACACCAGGTATAAATCCGGTGACTGTACACTCTATTATGGGTAAAGTCCCAGCCAAACGAGAAGAGACTCCGTTTTGGCTGGCACAAAAAATTAATACACTGGAGGCAGTATTTCCCCATACGGGAGCTCAGGATAAACATAGAATATTAAATATGTGCTTGCCCTTTGGGATGGTTCCTACAGTTGAACACTGTAATACATGGGGCACGGTATTTGCCGCGCTCTATACAACGGCACACTGTACACCGACATTAGCCAACCTACCGGAAGTGCTTAAACAAATTCAAGATGAATATGGGGCTGCCCCGGCCCTAGATTTGGGGATGCAACTGATGGGCAATTTTGCCACAGTTTCTTCAATTATTCTAAGTAACCTTAAAGGGGAAGCAGTTGCACTTGCAGTGCGCATGCGGCTCTGTGACGTTCCGCAACAAGATCAGGAGCGCTGCCTTAAATAATAGCGGAAACATATTCCAGTATTGGTCGAGATAGCCCTGGGGGCTAGACCACAAAAGCCTCAATTTCAGGGTAAAATTAATAAAGACAATGCTAAACAACAACCTGAGGGTAATAAGAAACGCTGGGAGAAAAAACAACAAACGCCTAAAAAAGAAAGGGGAGAATCTCCACTCACGGAGACCCCACAGAATAGGTGTAATCTCAGAAATAGAGAGAATATAAAAATGCCTGATATATATCAATATACTGATACACGCCAATCTCATTCCTTTCAGGACTCATCGGAAAAGAGAAATGAGAGAGGTGGGCGATCAGAGCGGAGAACAGAGTACGTGAAACTGAGACAGGAATCACAACGCTCTTCGGAGGTTTCTGTTAAGAAGGAAGAGAAACCAGTACAACAAAACAACAATTTAAAAAGAAAAAGGTGGCAGCAGTCTCAGTCAGACATGCCACTCAGGAAGAGGGTTCTCTTGAAGAACAAGAACTGGTCTCTAGCACTGCTAGACAGCGCGGCAGAGGTCACAATAGTTCGCTGGAATCTCCTAGAGCATCTGGAGGTGAAAGCAACTGATGACTTTATACAAGTAGAAACAGCGGACATGCGTATCTCCGAACCCGATAGGCTGTATAGAGCAACTCTACAGTTGGAAGGAGACATTGAACGTACCATACACGTGATCTTCTGGGACCATGTAGTAAAAATATATGACATTTTGTTGGCCGAACAAGATTGGCCGTCTGATTTTTTCCGCACCTGCCCATATGGAGAGGAGGTTATTAAACCTTCCTTCTCACCCCTTGTTCCAGAAGAACTCACTGAGTCCTATTATATAGAATGGACTGTAGCACAAGCACCTGCAATATATAGAAATCACGTAGGGTGGGATAGGGATTCTCCATACCATGTCATTCCCATTAAAAGTGAACCTCAGCCACAACCGCAGTATCCAATTAAACATGAAGCAAGGGCACTGGTGAGAGAAATACTTACGCAATTAGAATACCAGGGTGTGATTGAACCCTGTGTCTCATCGATGAATAACCCCTTATTCCCTGTAGCTAAGCCGGACCATTCATACAGGATAGTCTTAGACTTCAGACATTTAAACGGACATACATGTGCATATGCTATACAAAACTCACATAGCACTGCACTAATGAGCAACATTGTGCGGAAAAAATATAAAATGACTTTGGATATCTCGAATGGGTTCTTCTGCCAGAATATAGCGCCTGAAAGCAGAGACTTAACAAGCTTTAGCGCATTAGGCTCTCAAAAATATTCTGCCGTTTGCCTCAGGGGTATGAGAACAGCCCAGGACTGTTTGCAGCTTGTGTGACTTCTATTTTACATGAGATAGACCCTGAAGCTTTGTCATATGTGGACGATATATATCTTACGGATGACGAGTTACTACAACATTTAAGATGGGTAGCCCGCATTGTTGTAGGGTTTGCCGAACTTGGCTACAAATTTAACTTCAAAAAGTCAAAAATTGCCTTCCTCAGTTTCCTGTTCCTGGGATATGAGCTGTCGAATGAAGGGAAGAGCTTAGCGCCACAATTTTTAGAAAAATGTGCACAACTGCAACCACCAAATACGATTAAAAAACTACAATCATTGTTGGGCTTTCTAAATTTTGGCAGAACATACATTCCTGATTATGCTACACGCATAAAACCTTTATATGAGTTAATACGTCCTGATTTTTCAAGTAAATTCTGGACAATTGAACATACACATGCTCTTCGCGAGTTACAGGCAGATATGCTAGCAGCAAAACATTTACACACACGGGACAATAAGACACAATTGGTAATCAGGGTAATAGATGGGGCCATCGGTTTTAATTATGTCACATTTAATGAAGGTGAGACAGTCCCGATTGCATACAAATCACACCTGTATTCAGTTGCTGAACAACCCTTTGCACCCACAGAGAAAATTCTCACTGCTGTGCAGATGGCTGTTATTAAAGAAAGACCTCTTGCCCAAGGAAAATGCATTATTGTCGTTTCTCCTATCCCGGCCCTAGAGGCTGTTACAAACGCTAGCGTCCCGAACGCGAAAGCACTTCATCCACGATGGATACAATGGGCTACGTCTTTAACAGCCACTGATGTAGACTACATTTTCGACCCAAAGTTACAAACTCAAGAATTTCTACAATTTGAAGTAGAATATCCAATTCCCGCTGACACCTTGCCTATTGATCAATATCATTTAGTCATGTATACTGATGGCTCTGCGCAACCAGCGATTGGAACTAAACATCAATATTCTGCTGCATGTGCGGTTGTGAGCGGCTATAGGGAGGGGGAGAAATTCTGTCCCCAACATACCTATACACAGACCTTAGGGGATTGAACAGCACAGTTGTCTGAGCTAAAAGCTCTACTGATGGCACTAGAACTTACGGATCCGGCACAGTTTACACTGATTGTTTGTGATTCATATTATTGCGTCCAGTCTTTTAATGAACACCTGCTTTACTGGCGCTTGAATGGGTTCAGAGATTCAAAAGGCAACACCATAAAACATAGACTCCTGTGGGGGAAGGTAGCAGACCTGAAAGAGACGCTACCCAAAGTCCATGTTGTGCATACACTTGGACGCCTGCGCGTTGGAATACGTGTTGCTGGAAATACTTTGGCTGATGAAGCCGCAAAGTCAGCAGTGGCAGTTGCCACTGTAGCTGCAGTGACTCGTTCGAGTTCCAAACCAGACACAGACATTATGGCTGCATTAAAAGCTACGGTTGATGGTACGCCTTATCCTAAAGGATTTCCTAATAAATATCAATACTTGATGGGAAGTATGCTGAACGCTGAAGTTAAAATTCCAGGCATATGCGTACGCGACATCCCCAATAATGATATACAACCACAATTGATTAAAGCAGCGCATGAAGGGGTGGCATCTGCACACGCTGGCGTGGCGGCTACAATCTCACTATTGCAGGCCCGTTATTGGTGGCCTGGTCTCTATAAAGAGACTAAGCAGTATGTCCTTTGTTGTGACATCTGTCAACAAATTAAAGTTTCCACGGCTAAGCGTCCGCCACAGACACCCCTCTTAACCTCAAATAGACCATTACAATGGGTGTACTTGGATCATTGTGGTCCGTTAACACCTGATGGTGCATACAAATATATATTAGTCGCTGTTGATTCTTGCTCCAGATTTGTGTGGGTGTGGCCACAACGCTCGGCTGATGCTCGGACTGTTATTAAAGATTTGCGAGTCTTTGTCGGTACATATGCAGTTGCGGCATTCCATTCAGATCAGGGCCCTGCTTTTGCCTCAAGGGAATTCAGGGACACTATGGCTTCGTTGGGGGTCCAGCTCAAGTACTCGTCTCCATTTCATCATGAGGGAAATTCTGTTGTGGATTGATTAAACCGCGATTTAAAGCAATCCTTAACGGCCAGAGTCTTAGGTACGGGTCGTAGTTGGCTAACCCACCTGTATGGAGTTCAGAGAGCACTGCCTAGAAGGTCCCTGGGGGGTCGTACTTCATATGAGTGCCTGTTCGGAACACAAATGTTTGTTCCGGATCTTGATGGTCCTGGTGCGGAGGCAGTGGAAACACCTTTTGACATAAATGATTGTGTCACTGTTTTACAGGAATTACAGCAGTTCCGTGAAGATAACTCTTCTAAAAGTGCTGCCTCCACAGGAATTAAGGATGTGCCAGTAACACCTACCGGCTGGATTCCCAGAGTTGGGGATCTTGTGCGCGAAAAGGTCACAGTGAAAAAAGGATTTGGCCCTTCTTATCGAGCACCAGTCCCTGTGTTGGGGATACATGGTACCAGAACTGTTATTCTACCACCGTTGCCAGGTGCCAAAGAAAATCGCTTTGTTTCCATTGACAATGTCAAGCTACAACATGTGGCCGATTCTACACAGCTGACAAAGAGGAACGTCCAGTAGTTCCCGAATCCCTCTCACTACTGGAGAAGAAGTTCCACTTGAAGTTGTTTATACCAATACTGATGCCTCTCCGTGCTTGGGGAGGGTGGATGATGACGATCTTGCATTAGTTCCACTAACAACAAGCAACTTGGAAACATTTGATCAAGTCACTATGACTACAAGCCAGACGGATGGTGCTGTCTACTGTGTACCACCACAAGAAACACCAACTCCTCCATTGACTACGGCAACGCCTTTTGCACGATCTGCCTCTGGTTACTTTGCCCACTACAACGACGGTCTATTGGACTCGTTTGCCTCTTCGACTGCTGACCTGTCAGGTGCACGTAAGCTGATACATTGGCTTAAAGAAACATACTTCGTTGTTCCATGGAACTATGTTTGGCTTTCCCTGACTGTCCTAGCCTTCCTGCTTTGGATTGGTTTTGTTGTTACCTTTTTCTTGTTAATACATGGTCATTTTCTTCCAGAGAGATCAGCGGTTGAACAGGTGGAGGAGGTTTTGAAACCACCCTTTTCTTCACAGAAGATTTGAAGAGACTTGTCTTTTGTGAATATTTCTGCAGTGCCAATTCCTGATGGAATTGTGTGGGACAAAGTAATGTTTGATATTTATGGTCCCACTGAAATCATTCAAATACCATATGTGTTAAAGTTATCCATGAACTATATAGTTATACCAGGCCTTGTATCTGATGATTGGGATGTGAAAACAGTTGATTCAATGATGACAGAATTGCAATATTATACTGTCTATGAAAATGAAGATGTTTACCAGTTTAAAGAAAATTATGGTGACATGTTTTGCTATAATTATTATGGACACAACTTCATACATAAAGCGAGCAGTCCAAAAATGATCTTTTATTATACACAATGGGAACATTGCCCAACTCCCCCGCAAGGGAGTTCAAAAACGTATTTTGAAAAGTTTGCGTATTTTTCTGGCATCATCAAAAAAATGCTGAGTCATATTATTTTAAGGTAACTCCAACTAGGAATTAACATATGTTATTGACCAACACGATTCGGACTCCTTTGTTTCCCGATTATCAATTGAAGGTTATGAATATTGGTCAAAGAATGTTGATTTAAAAAGTGTTTGGGGAACAAAAAATTGGCCGACCAAGGGTAGAGAAACATTGTTTAGAGCATGTCTCATCCCCGTTCAAATGATCTTTTTAAATGAAACAGTACAACAGACAAGTTGTTTAGGCTTAGCAACAATTAGAGAATTAAACATGCCCAGTATACCTGCCCCTGCAAAATTTAATAATTGGCAAAAGTACACAAATGCAACATTTAGTGAGCTTAATGAGTGGGTCCAGAATGGTACGTTTAATGCTTCACTGACGTGTCCAGGCGGGTGGTTATTGTGGCCAATAGATACCAACGGGTGTCATCATCGTTTTGTCACCTCCTCGTGGGGTTTCCGAACGAGTAGGTCAGACCCTCGCTATATATCACCAGAGCATGCTGAAATAATTGCAACATATAGTGTAGGAAAATTGTGCCAACAGTGGCTAAAGTCATCCTCACTAGATGCGGTTAAGACACATCTCAGTCTCCAGTCTAACAACACTGACTTACAAGATTTTTTGTCAGGCCCAAAGATACCACGTAGGAAGCGTTTCTTGTATGAGGTATACAATGAAATATGGAAACTTTCCCAACAGGAGGCTGCAGCCCGGTTAAGGCAGATAGATCAGGAAAATCTGAAAAAGGCATTAGCTTTTGAGGATAATGGGATTCACACCTTGTCCGACAGGATATATACAATTAACAACATTGTATCTTCTGCCATAGACATTATACGATCTGATATGTCTTCTTAATATCATGGACAGAGTCAGACCAGGTCCATTATGCAGTTGGGGTGGACACTCAAGACATTGAAGGCGGGTCGCGTTCCGTGGCAGCACATCAGTGCCAGGGAAATATTTTTTTCCTTTAATTTGACGCGACAACAACAACTAATGGCTAAAAAGGAGGCGACCTATGTTATGCTTAACATTGAAAAGATAGAAAGATTGCCTTTTACTGTGGCCGAGATTCCTTCAGCAGAGTGGTTGATACACAGGGTTATTAATCTGCCTATTTCTACATTACAATTCACTTCTTGTTTGAAACATGTTCCGGTAGGCAGATATGAAAAGTTGGGAGATAGTTACATCCATGAGGTGTGGGAGCTTCCCTTCTCGTACAAATGCCTCAATGGCATGAAAGAGGTCTTTCTTAGCGTTAGTGAATGTGAGACTTCAGTCAGCCATTCGATAATTTGTAAGCAGGTGGCCTTGCATGGGCGTGTAATGCCTCTGTTGCAAACTTGGCTTGCTATCTGAAGGGAGTTCCAGTCCCCTTGATTAAACGCACGTTCCAGGTGCTTTCAAACAGCAGCTATGTCCTCCTCAATAGTGAAGACTGTTGTGGCATGCGGGCCGGAATAGTTTACGTTGTTTCGGTCTCTAAGGTCGTTACATGCTGCGGGAACGTGTTGTTTCCCCCCACTAAATTTAGGGAGGTAGCAGATATCTGGCCTCACATTGCTACTTCCAAGGTGAATTTTGACAAGTTAAGTAGACTGAAGGCTTTATTGTTTCAGAAGCATGTGGCCCTTACATCTGCACGCAAGACCTATGCACTTCAGGTGGCAAGGTCATCGGCAGAAATACAGTCCCTGTTAAATACGAACTTTCCGAGACACTTTGGTGAACTCGTGGGACGTATATTTAATGCGTCCAGCACGGCTGGATTAGCACATTTTTTCAAAGCTGTTGGTATTGGTTTTGTTCACACCTTTTCCTCCATATTCGGTTTAATACCTTTGGCTATTCATTCAATTTTCGGAAGCATTTTTGGGGGATTTCCAATAACATTGGCTTCATTAGCCGGCATTTTGCTGTTGTTTTTCCGCAATGGCTGTCCCGCCGCAACAAGGACAAATAAAGGCGCTCCCATCAGCGCAGCTGTGTCGTGAACGCATGATGCAGCACTTTGGAGCAACACTGCTGGAACTTTTGGGGTGTGACTGGTCTCTGTCATTCAGACCAGTTTTGGATTTTGTGCAGCCCGTGTTTTGGTGCCGTTGGTGCTCTTTTGAACATGCACTGGAAGTTTGTCTCTCATGGCAACGCCCCTCTGTGATTGCTGCTGATCTGTTAATGTTCTCGTTGAGGGTTCATTACCAGACATGCGTGCTGCGGCTGCATTTGCTCAGAGAAGCTGATTACGAGCTACCCTTTCTGGAGGAAGTTACCATTCACTCGTTCACAGGCACTGCACGGTATGCCGCCTTGGTTGACACTGGGACTATGGAACACACCTGCTCCTTGGTAATTTTTGGTGTGGATTTACCGGTTTTGTCATCTGCCAAGGTGGAGAATCTCCTGCTTTCCATGACTGATGCTTGATTTGGAACTGTCCTAAATTGACATTTTTCCTTTGAATTTGGTTTGGCCACATGCTCATTTTTAAAATTGCCAAAGAGTATGCTTGTGTGTCTTCTTGACTTATTAAAATTAAGTAGGGTTTTAAATATATTTTAGTTTAGGGCATTTTAGCTTAGGCTTAAACCACTTTCTACCGACAAGGGGAGGGTGTAGTGTAGCCATTTTTAATATAGTTTCATGTAAGTTAGTTTAACATACTAGGCTGCTGTGCACTTTGCCCTGGATATATTTTATTCAGCTTCGCACTGTTATTTTACAATAACCAGTTTTACGGTCTTGTTTTAATTTCTTCTATCGCACTGTTTAGCTTAGTTCAGCACTGTGTTCTCAAATAATGCATTCTTGATCACCCTGTGCTTCAGTCAAGGCTACAGTCTGGTACATTGCCGGTAAACGTGGTAGAAGTTTAGTCTCCAGTATTCGTAGAAAATATACATGCTTACGTAGGGACATTTTCTTAGAACATCTGCGTGTTAGTTATAAAAACACTTCCTAGTCCTAGTATATGTCAAGAGAGAGATTCCAGCCAGGGACCGACAACTAGATGCTGAATGCCCCGTTGCAGATGCTGAGGCAGATTACAGGCCTTTGTTCAGGTATGTGGGTTGATGTCCTCCCGGGGGAACCTGAAAGGCAGGCATATAGCTTCACATGCTGTGCTCGGACTATAACTTAGAGAGAAAATAATCAAGCAGCACTATGATCGCCTTATTCTTGTGCTTCTCTCTTATCGTTACTATTTTAATTTTACTGTGTTGTATAGTTCTGGTTATTGCAGCTCACGCTTTGCTATCCAAAATGCAGTCGTTTTATTAAACCAATCTTCAAAACTTAAACTGCCTTTGTCATTTATATATAAGACCGTACTGTGTATGAGAGAACTGGTTGTGTCCTGAGTGACCACAACTTCCCTTAGAAGCACTAAGATGTCATGGGCTCGGCTGCCCAATTGTCTCTACCATTAGGGAGAGATGAGGCACTGCTAGTTAGCCGGAGCAAAACCCATATTTAGAGTGACAAGTGTCATCCACCGTGGGTCAGACTTAGTCCCCCACACTGTGAACGATCTTGCCACTCAAAATCCAGTAGTCTCATTAGAATAATGAGAGCCTACGCGACAGTATTACTGTGTGTGTTGGTACATATACTTTACACCTAGACTCTGAAGTTAAACCTACCTACTTGTGCCAAGCTACCAAGGCGGTGAGCGGGGGTTAACTGAATCTGATTCTCCTTTACCCTGACTAGAGTGAGGGTCCTTGCTTGGACAAGGGGTAGCCTGACTGCCAACCAAAGACACAATTTCTAGCAAGTGACAACTCAGTTGTGGGAGTAAGGGACCTGTCATAAGTCAATGACACAGATGAACAATGAGACAAAATGCACAAATGTAGTAGGTCAGGGAGTTACCTCAGTACCCATTCCTAATGTAGTCAATGGGCAAAGGCGTTCAAGCCAAGTCTTGCCACTAGAGACTCAATTTGCCCATGTGCTAGGATCTGCAGGTTTACAGGGAGTGGGCCTGGTGCCACAGTTGTATAGACACAGTAACTCTACCCCAGCCTGGACTATGTTGCATACTGGGAGATACATTTGACAGGCCAGGTCTCTGCAGGCTGAGCATACAGAACCTACATTACACGCACATTTCCATCACTTCCATGCATGGCAGAACATCATGTGCCCATCCTTTATGTGGGTTGTGGCTTGTGTGGTACTCTGAAGGTCACAGTGATTTTTATATGGTTCTCATACAATAGTGTGGCAAGACCCGGTGTGGGCTGAGGGCTCTGTGGCAGTATGCACATTGCATTCAAGATCCTCAAATGACTCAAACAGTATACATACACAGCTGTGTCATTTGACATTTACAACCATTATAGCCAAGGATATGTCATTGTATGGCTTTAAAGTCTCCTTATCTAGATATATGAATGCAACACAAGGAGGATCTAGGCCTTATCACACATCACACAACACAATGTTAATGTGAAATAAATAGAGTACTTTTCTGTACTACCTGCACCATGTACACCCCATGTATGGCACACAAAATGTGACAACAGGCACCCAAAAGGTCTAACTGGCGCACAGAAGCACATTGTAGCCTCTGAGGAAGGAAGGGATGGTGTTGAAGAGTCATAATTGCTTATGAGGTTCTTACCTGCTCCTCTGGTGAGCCATAGAGCTGACCATACAGGGGAAGGACCTCCTCAATGAGCTTTTTCAGTTCCTCGGGAAAGAAGGCAGGGTCCTTTTTACCCGCTTGGCCTGGCATGATTACTCCCAGAGGTGGCACACAGCAGCTGAAGTGGTGGAGGTGTTGATGGCAGCAGTGTAAGGAGTCAGGTGACTGAATTTTCAAAACAAAGCATACATGTACGCCATGTACGCGGTCATCACCACCAACGGGCATAGCCATTGTCCTGCGACCATCACAGACAACAACGTTAGCCTATGGCTGTGTCTGCTGTGGGTGGAACCTCCCACTGCATGGTCAACATCCTCTGCCAGTCGTGGGAAGTTTCTAATGTCCAGTGAAGTAGGTCAGGCATCCACCATTTTAGAAGTTGGAAATACAGTATTGGACCCTGATGAATGCGTCTCAACACCAATAAATATGTTGGATCATCACAAAGATTCTAAAGCAGCCTTGGTGTGTACGTTCTACTACACAATCACTAGTGTAGTGTGTTGCTGGGCACAGATGGTATATTATGGAGGTGCACTGTCCACTGCCGCTGACAGTATTTTTGGCATTTGAAACAAACTATTAAATTTTGAGGGGCATTTGAGGAGTAGATAGTTAGGTGTTGCCAAAATCCATGTTGTGGACACATGTGTAGACAACCAAGGGGGTCACATTTGACCCTTGTGTAGTTGACAACTGTTACGTGTGCTCGGTGTAATGTATTTCCAGTCAGAAATGCTTTGTCACATGATTTTCTTGCTATACATCATGTAGGTTGGTGTGACACAGTGACTAATGCTCCAAATCATGTATTTTCACAAATAGGTACTCTGGGAGAGGAAGGAGGCAACAACCTCCAGTGTACCATCCATTGCATGATCTTCAAACCATGGAAGAACGTCACCTCATCAAACAGTACCGTCTAAATAGGCAAACACAAATTCAACATGCATACCACCCATTATTCAACTCATGGAAGTATTACACATCCTGGCCACAGGATCCTTCCAGTAAAAAGGGACCTCTCTGGTGGTATGTTCCAACCTATGTTCAGTGGTGTGTTAAGTGACTTCCTATAACTAATGATGAAACACAATGACAGCTATATAAGGTTTCCCAGACATGAGGATTCAGCCAATGTGAAGGCTGACTTCCATGGTTTTGCTCACCTATCACATGTGGTGGGAGCCATTGATGGCACACATGTTTCCTTGGTGCCACCACAGGCCAGTGAATAAGTCTATAGTAACAGGAAGTACCTCCATTCAATGAACGTGCAAGTTGTCTGCTTGTCAGATCTCTACATCTCAAATGTCTGTGCCCGGTTCCCAGGTTCAGCCCATGATTCCTTTGTAATGTCGACCAGCTCCATACCCCAGCTGATGTCAAAACTGCAACCTGTGAGGGACTGGCTGGTTGGTAAGTCACATCTTTCCTGATGTTGTGTGTGCGATGTCAGGTGCTATAATCATGAAGTGAGTGACTCATTGTTGCACTTATGTCTCATTCCTAAACAGGAGACTCAGCATGTCCAAACCGTTCTTGGTTATTGACACTGCTGATTGACACTGCTGAGGATTCCAAGTAAACCAGGGGAAGTCCGCTTCAATGAAGCCCATGTAGAACATGGCAAGCAGTAGAGGGGGATTTTGGGCTCCTTCAGGCCTGATTTTGCTTTCTGGACAGGACTAGGGGATCCCTCCTCTACTCACCTGGGAAAGTGTGTCCGATCACTGTGGCATGTTGCATGCTTCATAATATCACCCTGTGGGGGAATATCCCTTACATTCCAGAGGAGGGGGAGCCTATGGTGCCACCGGGTGAGAATCCTGAAATGCCAAATGAAGATGATAGTGGTGAAGAGGAAGGAGCTGACTTGCAACAAGAGCTCATCAACAGCTTCTTTTAATGAGTGTAAGTATGACATGAGATGTCATGACTTTGACTGTACAATGAACTGTAATTGTGATGATGTTTAGAGTTAATTATTGGAAATAGCTGGAGAGCTGATGCTCTGGCAAAATCAGCCAAAGTGTGTTTGATGAGGTAGCTTTTGACACAGCTACATCTTGATGATGTTGCTTTGTTTGTGCCAGATGTGATATAATGTACTTTGTTCTCCAGATGCTTGCTATGTGACTTGTGTCACATGTATGGTTTCATAACTATACTCTTTGTTTTGTTCTTTGCTCAGGTACCTTGACCTTGACATCTTCATGTGGGCATTTCAGAGTTGTAAATTTGGCAGGTATGTGATGCTGTTCGGACATACAAATTGGACATAGATTGCTCCTGGGAATGTAGGTCACAGACTTTGGGTGCACAAGACCTGTGCCAAGACAGCTTGTACAGTGATAGGATGGAAGTTTGGAAGACTCCATCGCACTTTTTCCTTGTCATGTGGTGGCCCTGATGCATCATGTGTGTCATCATGTGGTCAGGAAATATGTAGTCCTAGGCCATATTCATGTTAGTTCAAATTCACATTGGCTAAACACTCTGGGCCTCATTCTGACCCTGGCAGTCCTAAACCGCCAGGGTCACGGGCAGCGGAAGCACCGCCAACAGGCTGGCGGTGCTTCAGTGCCCATTCTGACCGCAGCGGTAAAGCCGCGGTCAGAAAGTGGGAACCGGCGGTTTCCCGCCGGTTTTCCCCTGGCCCAGGGAATCCTCCATGGCGGCGCTGCTTGCAGCGCCGCCATGGGGATTCCGACCCCCTTCCCGCCAGCCTGTTTCTGGCGGTTTTTACCGCCAGAAACAGGATGGTGGGAACGGGTGTCGTGGGGCCCCTGGGGGCCCCTGCACTGCCCATGCCACTGGCATAGGCAGTGCAGGGGCCCCCTAACAGGGCCCCATAAAGATTTTCACTGTCTGCTTTGCAGACAGTGAAAATCACCACGGGTGCCACTGCACCCGTTGCACCCCTGCAACTCCGGCGGCTCCATTTGGAGCCGGCTTCCTCGTTGCAGGGCCTTTCCCGCCCGCCGGCCCAGCGGGAAAGCCAGAATGGCCTCCGCGGTCTTTTGACCGCGGGCGGCCATCTGGCGGTTCCAGCCAGGCGGGCGGTGACCGCCGCCCGCCTCGGTTGGAATGAGGCCCTCTTTGTGCATGAACCGTATGTAGCTGTTGATGTGTTTCATCATTGTAGGTCAAAGTGCCTGTGACACATCACTGACATTTGTTTGTATCATACCACCAGATGCCAAAACACTGGATTGTAATGATCCTGTAACCAGAAACTGTTATACTACTATCTGTCTGAGTCTGGCATTATAACATTATATTATGTTAGATTACTTTTGTGCGGTAGGCGAGTGGTTCCATCTGATGACATCAACCACTTTAATGTTTGCCTATTCTACAGGTCAATGTCTGATAATTCCATTCCTTCCATTTGATCATTTACCCAGTATGATTCAATCATGTATGATTCGCTATGTTTCAGGCATATTGACAGGCTATGCGCTGAGCAGTGTAATAAAATGTCTTATTTGACAAGATACTTGTATGTACGTGTTTGTGTGGAATGGCTCTAATGCTGAGCTGGACACTGTGTACATGCAACACCTCCCTGCTTGCTCAAGTACCTTGAATCATAATCGTTTGGTTCACATGGTCTGATATATTTACATGGCTAAATGTTAATTTGAAGACAGCAGAAAATGAGTTTGTGATGGGTGAACTTATTGCAATGCTACTACAGAAATACATTGTAAGAGAAGTAAACAGAAATGTGAAGTGAAGTGGTCAGTCATGATGAATGAAAATAACTGGAGAAGATGCCACTCCATTCGAAGTTCAAAGCTCTGAGTACTCCTCCCATCAGAAATTAAATGTGGTTCAGGATCAGTCCACAGAGTGTATGTGTGACATACAAAGGAGGACATTAAGGAAAAGTTTCATTGCTGGCAGTGGTGGGTATCTTGCCTTCCTCACCTCCTGGATTCTTGCATGGACATCCCTGCTTAGGTGGGGGGGTCAGCTGCTATAGAGGCAGGGGTGCCTGTGGGTGGTTGTGCCTCTGGCAGGGCCTCCCTTCCAGTGGTTGCCACAGATGAACTTGGGCCTGATGTTATTGCCCCAATGGAAAGGGAAGATTGGGTTGAAAAAACGTGGCTCAGGGTTGTATGGATGTCCCTCTTCTCTCCTGTTAGGGGGGCCATGTTGGAATTGTGGGCCTCCATTTGTTTGAAGATGTCTCTCTGCAGCTGCTTTATTTCTCGGAGTTCAGTCAATACCTGGCCCATCACGCCTTGGGTCTCCTGATAGACCCCCCAAGACTTGGCTGATGGTATCATGGTTCTGGGTGGCCCCAGTGGCCTCACTCTGCTGGCCCAGAGTATCCCTCTCATGGACCCTACCCCCATGAACCTGTGCCCTTGGCACATGGTGCCGTCTCCAACTAGGTCCCTGAAACTCAGTGTCAGGAGTGTTGGGTTGGACCTCAGGATCCCGGTCTAGAGTGGGCAGAGGATAGTGGAAACTATGCTAGGTACACAGGTTGGGGGGCATGTTGTTGCCTGTGATGTTGATGCAACAGGGCTCAGGGATGTAGTTGTTGGTACAATGAAACTCACTGTTACCATCTGACCAGGTTGCCCAGATGTGCCAGGACCATCCTCTACGTCCACAAATCCAGGAGTGTTGTGACCACTGAGAGCTTCATCCGTGGGTGGAGTAGAAGTCTGGTCAGTGGATGAGGTCTGCCCAGGGGCTATGTCAGCTTGACCTGTTCAGTAAGAGAGTACATTGTTATTGTTTGAAGGGTGTTATCTACCTCCAAAGGATTTGTGTCACAGTAAGTGGAGACATTGGACAATCTTAAGTTGTAGGTTAGCCTATTGTGCCATGTTACCATGCTATTGAGTACCTGACATGATGTGTGAAACTTGCCTAGACTATTGGACTCAAGCAGCTCAGTAGATGTGCTGATCATTTACACTTTGGGTGAGGGAATGAAAATGACATCTTGCCAACAGTTATGCCAACACAGTGGAGAGGCAACATGTGCATTTGACTATTCAGAGGCCTAGGTGAGTTTGATACAGGAAAACACACAACTTTGCTGTATCTGTAGTCATCATGTGTGCAGTCATGTGTCAATGTGTTTGCTGCTGCTACCCACCTGCTGATGCAGCTTAGGGCCTTAAGAATACTTGGTGTACATACTTGGTAAGGTATTATTCCTGTCTTCACTAGTTTCATTTTGGGATACAAGGTCAAGATGGAGCATGTTAGACAGACACATCTCTGAGTTGAGCATGATCTGAATTTTGCTTACTCCCAGGTGAGTAAACCTCATTTGAGAGTTCACTAACAGATGCATTTGGGAACTTGAATACTGGGCTGGTGGTTGGAGTTAGAGACTGATTTGCATATGGCTGGGTCCAAACTGGGGTGGCACGGTGAGAAAAAGAACAATGGATTAAACCCAGATCTGTGACTGGGTGTGAGTGTTTGCATTGTCAGCACTCCGTCCATCATTCTTTTCTGTTGTTAAAGTCGCCCCAAGTGGGAAGGGTATGCCCAGACGTGGGTACCGTGCTCCTCATGCCACTGGAATCAAGCTAGCCTGGCTGATGAAGGGTGATACCCTGAAACCGGTCCTAGGATGCTTGTTTCCAGTCCAGGGAGGACCTGGCTTGGCAGTTCGGGCTGGACTGTTCCCATTTGGAACAGGGTCAAGACGGATTTGCATATAGCTGAGTCCAAACTGGAACGGCATGGGTGGCAAAAAAACGATGGATTTAGGCCCAGATCTTTGTACTGGGGTGAATGTTTGACATTGTTCAGCATTCCGTCCATCACTTGTTGTTTTTGTACACATCCTCTACTTCCCAACACTTCACAAATGTTATACTCCTAGGTGAGTAAACATCATTTGAGTATTCACTAACAGATGTATTTGGAAAAGTGAACACCTGGCTGGTGGTTGGAGCTAGAGAAACAAAGCCTATTAGGCTTTGCAGTCAGGTCACTCCCTCTACTTCACCCATGTAGGAAGGTAGCCTCTTTCTAGCCTTGTTACCACCACTTTTGGCCTGTTTGTGATTATATGTCAGGGTGTTTTTACTGTCTCACTGGGATCCTGCTAGCCAGGGCCCAGTGCTCATAGTGAAAACCCTATGTTGTCAGTATGTTTGATATGTGTCACTGGGATCCTGCTAGCCAGGACCCCAGTGCTCATAAGTTTGTGGCCTATATGTGTTCCCTGTGTGGTGCCTAACTGTGTCACTGGCGGGCCATTGGCACACTGGAACACTTTTATAAATCCCTTGTAAATGGTACCTAGGTACCCAGGGTATTGGGGTTCCAGGAGATCCCAATGGACTGCAGCATTTCTTTTGCCACCCATAGGGAGCTCAGACAATTCTTACACAGGACTGCTACTGCAGCCTGAGTGAAATAACGTCCACGTTATTTCACAGCCATTTTACACTGCACATAAGTAACTTATAAGTCACCTATATGTCTAACCCTCACTTAGTGAAGGTTAGGTGCAAAGTTACTTAGTGTGTGGGCACCCTGGCACTAGCCAAGGTGCCCCACATTATTCAGGGCAAATTCCCCGGACTTTGTGAGTGCGGGGACACCATTACACGTGTGCACTACATATAGGTCAATACTTATATGTAGCGTCACCATGGTAACTCTGAACATGGCCATGTAACATGTCTAGGATCATGGAATTGTCACCCCAATACCATTATGGTATTGGGGACAATTCCATGTATCCCCAGGTCTCCGGCACAGAGCTCGGGTACTGCCAAACTAACTTTCCGTGGTCTCCACTGCCGCTACTGCTGCTGCCGCCAACCCCTCAGACAGGTTTCTGCCCCCCTGGGGCCTGGGCAGCCTGGTCCCAGGAAGGCAGAACAAATGATTTCCTCTGAGAGAGGTGGTTACACCCTCTCCCTTTGGAAATAGGTGTGAAGGGCTGGGGAGGAGTAGCCTCCCCCAGCCTCTGGAAATGCTTTGATAGGCACAGATGGTGCCCTCTCTGCATAAGCCAGTCTACACCGGTTCAGGGATTCCCCAGCCCTGCTCTGGCACAAAGCTGGACAAAGAAAAGGGAAGTGACCACTCCCCTGACCAGCACCTCCCAGGCGAGGTGCCCAGAGCTCCTCCAGTGTGTCCCAGACCTCTGCCATCTTGGATGCAGAGGTGTGAGGGCACAATGGACAGCTCTGAGTGGCCAGTGCCAGCAGGTGACGTCAGAGACCCCTCCTGATAGGTGCTTATATTTCTCAGTAGCCAATCCTCCTCTGTGGGCCATTTAGGGTCTCTCATGTGGGCTATTCCTCAGATAACAAATGCAATAGCTCACCAGAGTTCCTCTGCACTTCCCTCTTCGACTTCTGCCAAGGATCGACCGCTGACTGCTCCAGGACTCCTGCAAAACCGCAACAAAGTAGCAAGACGACTACCAGCAACATTGTAGCGCCTCATCCTGCCGGCTTTCTCGACTGTTTCCTGGTGGTGCATGATCTGAGGGCTGTCTGCCTTCACCCTGCACTAGAAGCCAAGAAGAAATCTCCCGTGGGTCTACAGAATCTTCCCCCTGCTAATGCAGGCACCAGACTTCTGCATCACCGGTCCTCTGGGTCCCCTTTCATCGTGACGAGCGTGGTCCCTGGAACACAGGAGCTGGGTCCAAGTGTCTCCCACAGTCCAGTGTCCCTTCTGTCCAAATTTGGTGGAGGTAAGTCCTTGCCTCCCCACGCCAGACAGTAATCCTGTGTACTGCGTGATCTGCAGCTGCTCGGGCTTCTGTGCACTTTTCCAAGACTTCCTGCGTGCACATCCTGGCTCAGGTCCCCAGCACTCCGTCCTGCATTGCCCAACTCACTGAGTTGGACTCCGACATTGTGGAATCCTCCTTTGTGACTCTGAGTTGACCACTGTCCTCTGATCTCCCAAGTGCCTGTTCAGGTACTTCTGTGGGTGCTGCCTGCTTCTGCGGGGGCTCTCTGAGTTGCTGAGCGCCCCCACTGTCTCCTCCTCTAAGGGGCGACCTCCTGGCCCTTCCTGGGCCCCAGCAGCACCCAAAATCCTCAACGTGACTCTTGCAGCTAGCAAGGCTTGTTTGCAGTCTTTCTGTGTGGAAACAACTCTGCATCCTCCAGCACGCCGTGGGCCATCTTCTGACCAAAGGAGAAGATCCTGGCACCTTCCTTTGTTGCAGAATCTTTGGCTTCTTCCACCCAGAGGCAGCCCTTTTGCACCTTCATCTGGGGTTTAGTGGGCTCCTGCCCCCCCTGGACACTTGCGTGACTCTTGGACTTGGTCCCCTTCCAGGTCCTCAGGTCCAGGAATCCGTCTTCAGTGTTTTTCTGACAGTTGTTGTTCTTGCAGAATCCCCTATCTCGACTTTACTGTCTTTCTAGGGTAGTAGGGTAACTTTACTCCTACTTTTCAGGGTCTTGGGGTGGGGTATCTTGGACACCCTTAGTGTTTTCTGACACTCCCAGCGACCCTATACAACCTACACTAGGCCTGGGGTCCATTTGTGGTTTGCATTCCACTTTTGGAGTATATGGTTTGTGTTGCCCCTAGGCCTATTTCTACATATTGCATTCTATTGTGATCCTGCATTGTTTGCACTACTT
Source organism: Pleurodeles waltl (assembly GCF_031143425.1). Classification (NCBI taxonomy): domain Eukaryota; kingdom Metazoa; phylum Chordata; class Amphibia; order Caudata; family Salamandridae; genus Pleurodeles; species Pleurodeles waltl. Next base: position 983,320,035 of record NC_090449.1, read on the forward strand.
TTCTGTTACTTAACTGATTTTTGGTTTGTGTGCATATAATTTGTGTATATTACTTACCTCCTAAGGGAGTATATCCTCCGAGATACTTTTGGCTTATTGTCACTAAAATAAAGTACCTTTATTTTTAGTAACTCTGAGTATTGTGTTTTCTTGTGATATAGTGCTATATGATATAAGTGGTATAGTAGGAGCTTTGCATGTCTCCTAGTTCAGCCTAAGCTGCTCTACTATAGCTACCTCTATTAGCCTAAGCTGCTAGAGCACCTCTATTCTACTAATAAGGGATAACTGGGCCTGGCACAAGGTACCCACTATAAGCCAGGCCAGCCTCCTGCAACCCACTAGACAAATGGCATACTACCAGGTGAGTAAACTTCATTTTAGAGTACACACACAGGTGTCTTTGGGCTAGTGAACACTGGGCTGGTGTTTGGAGTTACAGTAACAGGGCCCCCTAGGAGTTGCAGTCAGGTCACTCTATCTACTCCCCAAGTATTGACAAATGTTAGGTATTACATATCTATTGCAGATTGCATTTAAGTTGGAGCATACATTTATATGTTGAGATGTACCATGAGTCCTGGGATGAAGGTTTGTTATTGAAACAATTGAAGGCACTATTCCAACTTAAGGCATGTGATGGGCCTTGGTAGCTGTGATGTTAGGTCCAACAATCCACATTGACAGTCTGATTTCTCAGATACTCTGGGTATTTAATGTTGTGAGAGTCAATGGATTACACAGTGGCAAAAGGTGAGCCATGAGCACGCATGACATTGCAGTTTAGTGACAGGTTTTGTGTTGTAACTTACCAGACTCCATTCGCCCAACTAACCATGTCAAGCCCTCAAAATGCAGAATGGCCAAGACTGTCTGCTCCCAGGGAAAGAGTTGTAATGGGGCACTGGAGGGACCGCCACCAGTCTTGTTGGCCTCCATCTGTTGCCTGGAGGCCAAGGAACTCACCTTGCCCATCAGGTCATTCCATCTCTTCCTAATGCCCTTCTTTGTGCGCAGGGTTATGCCTACAGCATTCACTCTGTCGACAGTCCTTTGCCACAGTTCCATTTTCCTACTGAGAGGAGTGTGCTGGACTTGTGCTCCAAACAATTGTGCTTCTACTCCTACGATTTCATCCACCATGACTCTCAACTCATCCTCTGACAAACATGGATTTTTGTGTGTGACATAGCTGAAAATAAAGTGGGTGACAGTCACAAAGTTAACAAGATAAGTGATATTTTGGACAAAAAATAAAAAAATTGTAGAATTGTGTGTAAAGTGAAAAACGGGATGGGCAAAAAGGGTTGACAAAAAGTACAAAAAGTAGTGTGGTCTCTGTCTTGCTGTGCTGCAGTGGGAATGTGAAAGATCATGTTCTGTGAAAGAGTGTGATTTTTAGTGTGATTTTCTGGTGAACCCACTGGGCCCATGATTGTCAGCTGTGTTGTCCAATGTGCACTTGTCTGTTACTTTGCAGAATGCGGACTGCAGTGATTGACCGCCATTGGCTAACTGCCATAAGGGGACTGCCATGTCCATTGTGTGTTTGCAATAGGGTCGGTGGTTGGCCGCGGTGCTGACTGGACCGGAGTATGGACCGTCATGTTAGCAGCACTGCTGGAAGCCTGCACTTTGGCTTGGTGGATGGAAGTCTGTGGACCACTGGCACAGTGGCTATTTTAACTGCCATCTTGGTGTTCTGGCGGTTTGACCTCCAAACTCATAATCAGCCCCTTCAACTTGATTAATTGATTATTGTTATGCACTTTTTAAGTGTTATATTTAAACATTAAAAATGTAATTTTAATTTTTAATTTTCTTTCAATATTAGTTATAGTAAGTTATAATTTCATAGCAGCTGTTTGTTTGGTTTGTAGGGGTAAAGAGTAGGAAGTTATTTAAGTTATAAAAAACTAAAACTTATTGGTATTTAATCTCAGTCAGCCAGTCAAACAAAACGTTATTTATTCTAGGCCATAAAGGCTTAGAACAGCAACATACAGTCGATACTAGAGTAAAATCAACAATCAATAAAGGCAATATAAATTAATTATGCAAATAGAAAAATACATCTCAGAACATCCAAGTGAAAGAAGCTGGTCATAAAATGAACAACAAAAAATCATGCTCTTTCCATATGTGAGAGACTAATCTAATGTAATCTAAAAAAGCATGGCAAAGATTAGTCGATCCTAAACATTGCAGGTAAGATAGCCCCTCAGCATGGCCCCTCATATCCGTAAGTCAGGGGCCAGAAAGGTAAGTCTGGGTACAGAATACAAGGGACAAAACAACATAAGGTGGCTAGTGCATTGCATGGGGAAATTATCACATGCATAAGGAGGCAAGGCCTGATGCAATGACTCTGTCAAAGGAAAAGCGAACTTGCAGAGCAACAAGCCCCTTCTTAGGAGAGTTAACCAATAACGATAAGAAGGGTTGGTGATCCAGCCTAAATAAAGTTCCATAGAGTGTGATGTAGATACCACCACATATTTAGTGACTGAGGGCAATGCCCTGGCCACTTCAATGCAGATATCCCTACAATATGCCAGATAAAGCTCTTTGACTCATAGCTTATGAATGCGCTCAATAGTGCTGGGGTTTTCAAATTACTCACGTAAACCCAACTTAGTAAAGGAGGCTTTTAGATATGAGAGCCACAATATAGAATCTATCCTATGTGAAGTCAAGCAATCTGTAATGCACATTCTAGTTAGGCTAGCTTCAGGTGTGCACCAAACTTTAATTCATAACAATAATGGGGCCATGCCATTCAGGTCTTCCAAAAATTGTAGCCCATAACTCTTCGTGACAAATACATTTAGCAGTTCTTCTTGGTTCTGATAGCAATCTGCGGGTAAATTGATTTTCTACCCTTTCGCATAATTTATTTTAAGATCTAAGTTATCCATGAACACTAAAAACAAATCTAGCAGAGTTTGGAGACTATTAGAGGTGCGGGAAATAAGCACTGCATCATCTGCTTACAGTAAAATGGGAGTGGGCTTACTCCCATACGAGGGACAGCCTTACCCTTTTCAATTAAGAACTTATTTATCCCATTTATATAGAGTATAAAAAAAAAAAAGTAGCCAGGATGCACCCCTGCCTAGCTCCCAGTGTGGAGCAAATACCCGATGACCATTCTCCCTCCGGGCCACACTTCACCCTAATGGTGGCATCTTGATGCAGGCGGCTTATAAGTGTTAAAAGATCAGGCTCCATCCCCATGTTTGCCATTTGCTCCCAAAGTTTGAATCGATTAACCAAGTTGAAAGCAACGCAACTGATCTAAAAACATTATTGAGAACGGGAGCCCACCAGTTAGTTTTAAATAAGTCTGCAGGGACTCCATGTGGGCCAGGGGCCCTTCCTGGGACACATTTGTCAATAGCTTCTATTACCTCCTGGACGTCAATTGGAGCTTTGAGTACACAAGGCTTAATGACAGTGGCTGAGGGGCTAATGACCCCAACTAATTTTAGTGGGGAGATTTTTGTAAAATGGGATGGCAATGTGTCTGCTGGAATAAGATGCTTGATACGAGGTGCATCTCTTCCCTTGAAAAAAAGCCTGGTGATCACCTCCCATACTTGGAGCTGTCCCGAAGTCTCCCTGCAAGTTACAGATCATCTCATGCCTTTGTTCTAATTTTGGCTTTTATTACCTCCAGAATCTGCTTGTATTCCCTACTAGCATTCTTAACATCACACATGACCCTAGGATTTTTCTTCAGTGCTCCCATCAATTTCCCCGGCACCTATGACCAAGCTTGGCCAAGCCAATGACATGATGCTCTCGCTCACAAGGTTACAGGAGCAGTGAGGCCCTTTGATATAGATTTACAGACTATGGCAAATTCAGAAAAAAATCTTTTCTGGTTCGGGAAGTCTAATAAGGGACTCCAAAGTCATCACAAGTGGGTTGTGGTCACTGAGACAATTACTAAGAATCACAATTTTTTTTACATGTGGGATGAATCTAGGGATAAGAGTATATGGTCTATGAAGCAATTTATTCTGTAATTGTTTGTTCATTATGTAATTTTTCGTTCATTATGTAAATAGTTTTATTACCATTTGTTTCAGTTATATGTTAGTAGTGGGTTGCTGGATTTGCAGAGGTATCGGTGGGAAGTTCATTCATTATTTAATTGATTGTAATTATGTAAATGCTTTAATAACAAATTGTTTTGGTTATATTTTAGTTTTGGGTTGCTGGATTTGTAAAAGGATTACAGAGGGTAATTGAATTAAATTAAATGTACTTTAATGCTGTTTTTTTGTCAAAAATATTTTTGATTTGGATACTGATTCTGCATATTACTTAATTTACTGATTATTTTCTAATTGTTGTAATATTTAATTTATTTTAAATTGGATTTTAATATGTATATTTTTATTAAACATGCATATTTTGATGCTGTGTTAATTTGTAGGTAAGTAGGCTGCTAAGAAAATAAAAATAAAAAATTGACTTATTTTTTTGCATCATTTATTCATTGGCAATTAATCATGCATAATGATTGTATATTTATTATTTTTTAACTTATTTGTTTTTTTGTTAAGTGTGAGCATTTGAAATGATATTTCTTACTTAACCTCTACAGTGTGGGTCACGACCAGTGGATGACACCAGGGAGGGGGTTAAAAAATCCTGTGATGCATTGCATTGAAAGATTATTTTATATTAAAAAACCACGGGAGACACAGAAGATATTCTGTGACTCTACCAAAAGCCCCCACCCACCCTTTTGTGACACGCTGACGTCACTGTTCGTTTTACCCACCAGAGCAGGCCGCTTCCTGCTCCGGTAGGGAAAACGGGCCAAAACGGGCCTTCCGACGTTTGGGAAGGCTTCATTTGAAAGGGGAGAATCTCCCCTTTCAAAAGAGGCCTTCCTGAACCGGTTTCCTGGCCCTCGATCATAGCCCACTGGACTCCAGGCATTTCACTTGGGGGGGTGGAGTCGACCAGATCCTGTGGCCAGACCGTGTAGCCAACCCCCCTAAACACCCATACCATTGCTGTGCATGGCCCTTTGGCCGTGCACGGTGGGAGTTGGCCGCGGCCTGTCTCTCTGGGTGTGAAAATAAGTGTGAGAGGGTGTATCTGGGGGTGGGAGAGGCTGTGAGAGTGTCTGTCTGGGTGTGAGAGTGGGTGCATCAGTGTCTTAGTTGGTCTATTAGTTTCTGTGTAGGTCAGTGAGTGGGTGCATGAGGGTTTCAGTGGGTCTGCGAGTGGGTGTGTGAGAGTCTGAGTGGGTGCATGAGGGTCTGAGTGGGGCTGTGAGTGGTGCACCAGGGTCTGATTGGGTCTGTGAGTGGGTGCATGAGTGGGTTATTGGGTCTGTGAGTGGGTGGGTGTGTGAGTGTCTGTGAGTGGGTGCGTATGGGTCTGAAGGGGTGTGTGAGTGGTTGAAAGAGATTGAAAAAGAGAACTTGAGTGAGAGAGAGAAAGAGAGTGAGATGGAGAGAGATGGAGAGCTTCATTGGTGAATGATATACTTATAAGGAAATATTTCTGGACAAATTGAAAAGAAAAATGTATTTGTCAACTAAAAATAGATTAAGTTGAAATTGCCACAGACACACCTGGATTAGAACCCTCAATTTTCAGTGGGAGGGTAGGTGACCATAACCATTATGCCACAGGTGACTCATCATTGTGCTGTAAAGTCATTGCATGGCGAGACCATTGCAATGACTATCATTTCTCTCTCTCTCTCTCTCTCTCTCTCTCTCTCTCTCTCTCTCTCTCTCTCTCTCTCTTCCATCCCATTATGGGAGGAAGAGAGAGAGAGTGACTGGACCGTGGGGGAGCCTCAAGGCACCCATGGTCCTAGCCGGATCCCTATGTCCTGCTGGAGCCGGCATTGCTCCCACAGGCAGAGAGCTGCTTTAAATAGCAGCTCCCTGCTTGAGGGAGCAAACTGTACTTTGTTTGCTTTGCTTGGTGGGGGCTGTCATGACATCTTTGATAACGTCACTGATAATATCAATGTAATATTTGGAGAAAACATTTCTACAAAAAACTGTGCATGGCGGGGACACGAGTTATAGTTACTTTAGGGCACGAGTTATAATTACTTGAGATAACTCTCATTATAATTGGTGAATTTCTATGTTTTGATACGTTTAAAATATGAGCCTAACTATAACGTCCCTGTAACCTTTGCTAAGGGGTCAGGTTGACTCTACCCTGGCCCCGTTTCTTTTTTTAATCTTTTTTGGGGAATCAGCTGAAGCCGAGTCCCAATATGGCTGACAACACTTCCTTGTTGAAGTGTTGGCAGCCAATCAGATCTGAGCACAAGATCAGAAGGGGTTGCAAATCCTTTGCCTCCCTTCATGCACAAATATGGATCTTCTTTAATTTCTCAAAGACTACTGAGAAGAGTTACACCAAATAACAAAAATGGCTCTTTCTGGACCAAGAGCTACCTTTCTGCTAAATTTGGTGTAATTCCGTCCAGTGGTTTCGGCACTATCGCTGCTCAAAATCCCTTTGGGAAAATGAACACCTGCACACAGGACCACAACTCCCAGCCTGCCCTGTGGCCCCTGGAGGCAGCCTCACAGCGCACAGCTGCAGGAACTTGGAGTGCGACGAGTGCTATAAAGCACCATTGACATCCACGCAGCCCGGGATGCCCTCACATAGGACCACAACTCCCAGCCTGGCCCTTGGACCCTGGAGGCAGCCTCACAGTGCACTGCCGCAGTCACTTGGAATGCCGACGAGCGCTATAAAGAACCATTGAAATCTCCACAGCGTGGGACACGCACAAGCGCTTGGCCTGGGTGAAGCCCAGGCCAAGGGCATGCCCATCCATGCCCATTGGAGCCAGGAGGAGGCTGGGCTGGCCTATCCCTCTAATATTTCCAGCAAGAGGCTCTGACAGGCACTGCTGGTGGCTGTTATATCTTAATGGGTGATGAGACACTGATTAGGGTTATTACGCTTGATATAGCACATGGGTAACTAAGGCAGCAGAGGGTGGGGCCAGCTTAGCAAAAAAGAAAACGCGCAAATATCTGAACAGTGCAGGGTGTAATTGCGTGTTGGAAAGGATTGATAACCTTTTAGTTGAATGTGAGGAAATATTGTCTTCTCGGACAGATAATTCTCCCTTGCATGCATGGAGTATGCGTTCTCCTACAAATTCGGGGGCGAAGAGTAGGAAAATTCCTAACATGTTTAAAAAGCTGGAGCCGCAGTGTCTGGTGCCTGATGGCAGGGCTGGGGGGGGTCATGTTGCCATTTGTGCTGTATCGCTTTGGGTCGACACGCTGCAGCACACTAGTAGTGAAGCCTTGCCTTGCAGCCATCGCTTTAGCCCTTTAGGTGTCACTCTTGCCTCATGTGATGATCCTGCCATGGAGCCCCTGACAGCTGAGGCTGTTGATACCAACGTTGTTTCTAATAATACTAACATTCAAGATCTAAAACTGAGGTGGCTAAGCTTAAAACCATGGTAACCACCCTAATTTCTATGGTCAAGCAGATGGCACCTTCTGAGAGGAAGACTATTTTCGACAGTACTTATGTTTATTCACCCTGTCCTTCTGGTTTTTCTGCTGTGTTGTCCAGACTGATCATGCCAATTTGTAATAAGTCTCTTCCCCCCACCTGTTGCTCTATTAAGTCTATTGCCTGTAAGTTATGTCCCACTAAACCAGGGACGGTGGAGAATCTGTTAAAAATAAGGCGATTCATTGGATACATCATGTGAGAGGTTGTCATTCTGTAATTCATGATGATATAGTTGGGGCAGTTATGAAACCCTTCTCTAAAAGCACTAGCAATGACCTCTGAGCCTCATTCACAACATTTAAAATGTCTGGCCGTGCTGCTACATGATGCCATTTTAAGTGGCGTTTGTCATTAGACATGCTAATGTCAGTTGACAATGTGCTGAGAGTAGTGGACAAAAGTGATTGATTCCAAGGGGCAAGCATGAGAACAGAAAGCGGGTTGTGGTCGCTCTCACTCCTCTTGATGATCATTATCTCAATCACAAGAGACCACAATCTTAAATCAACTAGGCAGTAGTCAATTCTGATTGTATGATTGACCTTGTTGTATGTGTAACACCCCCTTACACCTAATCCAGTCCTGCCACTGAGGGCCCTAAGCCCAAACTCAAAAGACAGCTCATTTAGATGTGCAGCTGCTTGCAACCACCTCTAAAGAGGGAATAGACAACGCCAAATCCTCCTCGTACGTGATGCTAAGATCGTCACCATCAAAAGACTCAAAAGTGACATTAAAGTTTCCCGCCACAATGAACTTAAAATGCTGAGGACATTGCCTAAGGAACGATTCCAAAATAAGGAGAGTACGGGAATCCAAATTTCCCCTAGCTCCTCCTGCATAAACATTGATGATAATCACTCCTGAGTTTTGTCCAAATTGCAAATGAATACCTAGTATGTCAGAGGAATCAATAGTCAACTGTTGAATGCGGTAATTTAATGTAGTTATAACCCAAATGGTTAGGCCAACGGAAGGTCTACCTCTGTTACTAAGGAGTATGAAAATTCAAATAGCCAGACCAAAAAAGAAGATCCAAAGCCCATGTTTCCAGGAAAAGACAGATGTCATAGTCCTCAATGAATTGGGTGCAGGCTGGTAAAGAGATCTTAGACCTCAAACCTGCCACATTCCAGGAGAGAAGACACACACAAGCATTTTGATATGCTACTGACAAAATAGATGGAATAGCAGTGTGGTTAACTGAAATCACATGCTAATGGAAACCTTTACACAAATACATACCAAAAATGAATACATTGTAATCTACATACATTTTCTTTGCATGCTCTCTGATCCACAAAATAAAACTGTGTGCAACTAGTCAAATAAAAAACATCTTTATTATGAACTCCTGTGCAACAAAATGGAAAAGGGACCTAGAAGTGAGCTACACAAACTACTATATGAAGGACATGATTATTGGCCATAAGGAAAAGAAAACAAAAATCTAACCGCAATTGGCTTTCATTCACTTTGGGCTTGATATGTAGCACAATCCAACTAAAAGTAGACAGTAAGCCCAAAAATAAACTAGACTGCATATAAAACATGAACAACTAATAGACACATTTATGGTCAAATGATTATGTAAACCTATAAAAAAAATGCATGACAAATACAAGAGATAAAAAAAAAGAAATCACAGTAAATTTGATTGACACTCTGTAGTTATAGTTAGTTTTCCCAAATCATCATCATCATCACAAAACTTTCTAGGCCTATAACATTTTCTCCATTTTTTGATGATGTAAACTTTTGGGGTGAATTGTTAACTGGGTGCATGGATAAAAGGGGGTCTCAAAACATTTTTTACCACCAATGCATTTTTCCATAGACTATTGTATTTGACGTAGCACAAAAACGGATGAATGGATTTACATGCAATTTGGCAGGATTGTACATTATAGTGCAGCGATGATCCTTTTTGGGTACTGCATTTAACCCCTTGAGTGCCTTGAATGTAACAGAACCGCTTGGGTGCCCAGGACATAACTGTTACGTCTTGCACCTGGCACTCGGGGGAAGCACTAGTGCTTCCAACGAGGGCCTCCCGCCCCCTCCCATGGGCAGGGATGGAAGGGAAATCGCTTCCCCTTGTACCCCCTCCCCCTCCCACACCCTCCAGTGACATCTGATGATGTCAGCTGGCGATTGCATGCTGACCTCATCAGAGGCTGCCCAAGCGATCGGAAGAGAAATACAAAATTTTCTCTTCCGATTGGGGGGGTGAGTGCGGAACAGAGACATGAAAGGAAAGGAAAGACCTTTCCTTTCCTTTCATGTCTCTTTGAGCATTTCTGCAGCCCACTAGACACCAGGGATTTTGTGTTTGTTTGTGTTATTTTTCGAAATTGACATGGCATGACAGCCCCGTGAGCAAGGGTCGCTGCCGGGGGGGTATTTTTTATAAGGCCTTCTCTGCCCCCCCTGGGGGCAGATCAGCCTATTTTAATTGGGCCGATCTTCCCCCGGGGGCGGGGGGCAGATGCCGCTAGACACCAGGGATTTTCTTTTACAAAATCAATAAAGGGAAGCGACCCCCTGATCCAGGGAGCGACCCCCTGATCCAGGGTCGCTCCCATAGGGGACTATTTTTTGATAGGCCATTTCTGCCTCCTGTGGGGGCAGATCAGCCTATTTTAATTAGGCTGATATAGCCACAGAGGGGCATAAACCACTAGACAACAGAGATACATTTTTTTACATCAGTTTCACGCAAAGGGAGTGACCCCTTAGGTAAGAGTAGCTCCCTGGGGGGAAAAATTTATTTTAGGCCACTTCTTCCCACCTTGTGGGGCGGATCAGCCTATTTTAATTAGGCTAATCTGCCCCCAAGGGGGGGGCAGAAACCACTAGGCACCAGGGATTTGTTTTTTTCTTACAGATGAGGAGCGACCCCTTAGGCAAGGGTCGCTCACCTGGGGCAAATTTATTTTAGGCCATTTCTGCCCCCTTTGGGGGGAGATCAGCCTATTTTTATTAGGCCGATCTTCCCCCTGGGGACTGAAACTAATTAGGCACCAGGAATTGTTGTGTGTGTGTGTGTGTTTTGTTGTGGAGGCAGCCCCTTTGGCAAGGGTCACTCCCCATGGGGGCACATTACTATTGGCCATTTCTGCCTCCCTTGGGGGCAGATCGGTCTATTTTTGTAAGGCCCATCTGCACCCAAGAGGGTCAGAAAGCCCACCAGAGACTGGGCCAAGAAGGTGGAGGTATGGCCATACCCCAACCCCAAATAAATGGGCACAAAGTTGTTCTGCCCACTGGTGGGCCGATGGGGCAATTACACCTGATCCACTCCCCCAGGGGTCAGAAAATCTACTTGATTCCAGGGTATTAAAAAAAAAAAGTGGGGTGGTGGCTACCAACCAATGTTGGCATGTTTATGCCCCCACCCCAACTGAAAGGGGTAACAGTCTTTCAGTTCTCCCCCGCACACTAAAAGATTTTATCCTATGGCAAGCAGGAGGGCATTTTATTATTTTGGGTTCTGGTTTTACATTTGGGCCATGAGAGCTTGTCTAACTCTCAAAATCATCCCACTTGGAATGGTGAGGGCTGCACTTTTAGGACCTTGGGACGCTGCCATTTAGAAAAATCTACGAGACCTGGACACATCTGGAAACTAAACATTTGGGGGAGTCCAGGGTAGTGTGCTTTCATGCACCCCGCACCATTTTCTTATCCACAATGCCCTGCAAACCTCCAACTTTTCTTGAAATAACACATTTTTCCCGCATTTTTGGGATGGAACCTTCCGGAATGTGCAGGAATACACAAAATTCCTACCACCCAGCATTGTCGCCTCTATACCGATAAAATTTCTGCCCCTCATGTCAGCATAAAAACTTTTTTTTTTCAAACTGCCCTTTTGGACCCGCTTTGGTTCCCCCAAATTTCAACATGTTTTTGGCACTTCCCTGTCACAGACACTTGGCTCACCTACACAAGTGAGGTATCATTTTTATCAGGAGACTGAGGGAAATGTTGGGTGGTAGGAAATTTGTGCCGGTGCAGTGATCCTACACAGAAATGTGGGAAAAATGTGGTTTTTTAAAATGTGAATTTGAGGTTTGCTGAGGGTTCTGGATACGAAAACAATGGGGGATCCACGCAAGTCACACCTTCCTGCACTCCCTCGGGTGTCTAGTTTTCAGAAATGTTTGGGTTTGGTAGGTTTCCCTAGATGGCTGCTGAGCCCAGGACCAAAAAGGCAGGTGCCCCCACAAAAACAGGTAGGTTTTTTTTGATAATTTTGATGAGTCCACTTAGTGTTTTGGGGCATTTCCTGTCGCAGGCTGTTAGACATGGGGTCTTTGGTTGACAGTCAGGTTATCCCCTGTTCAAGCAAGGACCCTCACTCTAGTCAGGGTAAAAGAGAATCACCCTCAGCTAACCCCTGCTTACCCCCTTGGTAGCTTGGCAGAGCAGCAGGCTTAACTTCAGAGCGCTAGTTGTAAAGTATTTGTACCAACACACACAGTAACTTCATGAAAACACTACAAAATGACACAACACCAGTTTAGAAAAATAGGAAATATTTATCTAAACAAGACAAGACCAAAACAACAAAAATCCGACATACACAAGTCAAGTTATGAATTTTTAGAGATTAAACTCAAAAATAGCGCTTAGAAACAAAAATGCTTCGATGAGATGTTAACACGGCGTCGGGACAAAGTCGTTCCCAACAAGCCGACACCAGCGGCGCCGGACACGCCGACACCAGCGGCGCCGGACACGGAGTCGTGTAGACCCCCAAGTACAGTACCTTTGGTGAAGAGTGAAAACAAGCCGATGCGCGAAGTCGGGAATCGCGGCGTCTCTGCGAAACGTTGAATCCGTGCACTTCAAGCGGCGTCGGTCATGACGTGGTGCGGCGACTTCCACGGAGTCGCGGACTTCAGCAGGGCTGCTGCGGCGTCGGGCCTGTGAAGAGCGTCGCGTTCCAGCGAAGGTCACGGCGTCAGGTGCAGGCGGCGTTACCGGATTCAGCAGCGGCGTCGGTCCGAATTCGTCCGAAGTCGATTTCTTTGGATTCCACCAGCTTTCCTTTCAAGGGCCCAGGGACTGGATAGGGCACTACTTGTCAGAGCAGGAGTCTCGCCAGAGACTCAAGGTGCTGGTAGAGAGAAGTCTTTGCTGTCCCTAAGACTTCAAACAACAGGAGGCAAGCTCTAACTCAAGCCCTTGGAGATTTCTTCACAAGATGGAAGGCACACAAAGTCCAGTCTTTGCCCTCTTACTCTGGCAGGAGCAGCACTGCAGGAAAGCTCCACAAAGCACAGTCACAGGCAGGGCAGCACTTCTTCCTCAGCTATCAGCTCTTCTCCAGGCAGAGGTTCCTCTTGGTTCCAGAAGTGTTTCTAAAGTCTGTAGATTTGGGTGCCCTTCTTATTCCCATTTTAGTCTTTGAAGTCACCTTTCTTCAAAGGGGACTCACACCTATTTGTGAAATCCTGCCTTGCCCAGGCAAGGCATCAGACACACAGCAGGGGGTTGGAGCCGGCATTGTCAGAGGCAGGCACAGTCCTTTCAGATGAGAGTGACCACTCCACCCCTCCCTCCTAGCAGAGATGGCTAATCAGGAAATGCAGGTTACACCCCAGCCCCCTTTGTGTCACTGTCTGGTGCGAGGTGAAAAACAACCCAACTGTCAAACTGACCCAGACAGGGAATCCACAAACAAGGCAGAGTCACAGAATGGTTTAAGCAAGAAAATGCTCACTTTCTAAAAGTGGCATTTTCAAACGCACAATCTTAAAATCAACTTTACTAAAAGATGTATTTTTTAATTGTGAGTTCAGGGACCCCAAACTCCACATGTCCATCTACTCTCTAGGGGAATCTACACTTTAATCATATTTAAAGGTAGCCCCCATATTATCCTATGAGAGAGACAGGCAATTGCAACAGTGAAAAACGAAATTGGCAGTATTTCACTGTCAGGACATATAAACCACATTACTATGGGGGTCATTCTGACCCCGGCGGGCGGCGGGAGCCGCCCGCCTGGAGGGAACCGCCAGAATACCGCTACGCGGTCAAAAGACCGCCGCGGGTATTCTGGGTTTCCCACTGGGCTGGCGGGCGACCGCCAAAAGGCCGCCCGCCAGCCCAGTGGGAAACACCCCTCCATGAGGATGCCGCCTCCGAATGGAGCCGGCGGAGTGGAGGATGTGCGACGGGTGCAGTGGCACCCGTCGCGTATTTCAGTGTCTGCAAAGCAGACACTGAAATACAAAGTGGGGCCCTCTTACGGGGGCCCCTGCAGTGCCCATGCCATTGGCATGGGCAGTGCAGGGGCCCCCAGGGGCCCCACGACACCCCTCACCGCCATCCTGTTCCTGGCGGTCGGAACCGCCAGGAACAGGATGGCAGTGAGGGGGTCGGAATCCCCCATGGCGGCGCGGCAAGCTGCGCCGCCATGGGGGATTCCCAGGGCAGCGGAAAACCGGCGGGACACCGCCGGTTTTCCTGTTCTGACCGCGGCCGAACCGCCGCGGTCAGAATGCCCTGCGGGGCACCGCCAGCCTGTTGGCGGTGCTCCCGCCGACCCCGGCCCCGGCGGTCCTTGACCGCCGGGGTCGGAATGACCACCTATATGTCCTACCTTATCCATACACTGCACCCTGCCCTTGGAGCTACCTAGGGCCTACCTTAGGGGTGCCTTACATGTAAGAAAAGGGAAGGTTTAGGCCTGGCAAGTGGGTACACTTGCCAAGTCGAATTTACAGTGTAAAAATACACTTACAGACACTGCAGTGGCAGGTCTGAGACATGATTACAGAGCTACTTATGTGGGTGGCACAACCAGTGATGCAGGCCCACTAGTAGCATTTGATTTACAGGCCCTGGCACCTCTAGTGCACCTTACTAGGGACTTACTAGTAAATCAAATAGGCCAATCATGGATAAACCAATTACATACAATTTACACAGAGAGCATATGCACTTTAGCACTGGCTAGCAGTGGGAAAGTGCTCAGAGTTCAAAAGCCAACAGCGACAGGTCAGAAAAAAATAGGAGGCAGGAGGCAAAAAGATTCAGGATGACCCTGCATAAGCAAAAGTCCAACACAGGCACTAGGCCTACCCACACAAGTGAGGTACCATTTTTATCAAGAGACCTGGGGGAAGGCTGGGTGTGAAGGAGTTTGTGGCTCTCCTCAGATTCCAGAACTTTGGAGCACCGAAATGTGAGGAAAAAGTGCTTTTTGCCACATTTTGAGGTTTGCTAAGGATTTTGGGTAACAGAACCTGGTAAGAGCACCACAAGTTACCCCATCCTGGGTTCCCCAAGGTGTATAATTTTCAGAAATGGCCAGGCTTGCTAGGTTTTCCTAGGTGCCGGATGAGCTAGAGGCCAAAATCCACAGCTAGGCACTTTGCAAAAAACAGGTCAGTTTTCTTTGGGAAAATGTGATGTGTCCATGTTGTGTTTTGGGGCATTTCCAGTCATGGGCACTAGGGCTAACCACACTAGGGGGGTACCATTTTTATTGGGAGACTTGGGGGAATACCTGGTGGATGTAAATTTGTGGCTCCTCTCAGATTCCAGAACTTTATATCACCGAAATGTGAGGAAAAAGTGTTTTTTGCTACATTTTGAGGTTTGAAAAGGATTCTGGATAACAGAACCTGGTGAGAGCCCCACAATTCACCCCATTCTGGATTCCCCCAGGGTGACTAGTTTTCAAAAATGCACAGGTTAGTAGATTTCCCTAGGTGCCGGCTGAGCTAGAGGCCAAAATCCACAGCTAGGCACTTTGCAAAAAAGAGGTTAGTTTTCTTTGGGAAAATGTGATGTGTCCATGTTGTCTTTTGGTACATTTCCTGTTGCGGGCACTAGGCCTACCCACACAAGTGAGGTAGCATTTTTATTGAGGGACTTAGTGGAATGCTGGGTGGAAGGAAATTTGTGTCTCCTCTCAGATTCCAGAACTTTCTGTCACCAAAATGTGAGGACAATGTGTTATTTTGTCAAATTTTGAGGTTTGCAAAGGATTCTGGGTAACAGAACCTGGCGAGAGCCCCACAAGTCACCCCATTCTGAATTCCCCTATGTGTCTAGTTTTAAGTAATGTATATGTTTGCTAGGTTTCCCTAGGTGCTGGCTGAGTTAGAGTCCAAAATCCACAGCTAAGCACTTTCCTAAAAAAACGTCAGATTTCAATGTAAAAATTTGATTTGTCCATGTTGCCCTGTAACAGGGTTGCATTGGATGCCACTGAAGTGGGGCCGACAACAGAGTACCCCGGGGGCACTCCGAAGCGACATAACCAGAGAAGAGCGCACATGAACCCAGAAATAGAGGGTTCGGAAACAACGCACGCGGGGAGGAGCCAACGGGACGAAGAGGACGCGGAGGAGAAGGTGGCGAGAGTGAGAGATGCCAAAAACAACGTGTTGACAGGAAAAACCGCGGAGGAGGAGGCCATGGAGGAGGACTACGCGACGAAAAGACACATTGAAGCGAGAAGCCAGAAGTGCAGCGGACACGGATCCAAGGGAGAAGCAGGCTGTGGAAGAGAACAAAGGAGCCCGCCACGTCCCAGGAGGGACATGGCTTATGCAGGTACGTGCCTGCATTTGAAATCCCACTAACTATTTGTGGGGAGGAGGGCGAGAGAGAAGGAGCGAGAGTAGGAGGAGGGGACTTATTCCTCACCTATGCCGAACTATTCGGAGAAAGATTGATTTTGGGTCAAAACAGGCGTGGCTCCTAAAAACATTGGGTGTCTTTGCTTGCTGGGCTGCATATCCTCACTAGCAACATTTGTTTCATGATACAGAAGTTATAGAAGGACAGCACAATGACACCATTAAGCCCTATCCTTCACATAGCCAAGAGGAGGTGTTTTTCCTTTCTGTCTTCTTTCTCTTTTCTTGTCTTTTCTCCCCCTGCCCCAAAATTATGAAAGAAAACATGCAAACAAAAAAATACTTACTAATTGTCCTCTGTTCCCTGCTTTCTCTTTGGCACATCTTATAGTGGGAACTGCTGGCAACGAGACCGGGGGGATACCTAAGAAGAAAAGAAAGATAAGGACCAATGAGGAGACAGTCCAAGAAGTAGTCCAACAGAATAAAGGATCTGTAGCAAGCTCTGTATGCTAAAGGGCCCCCATTTCTTGTAAACCTTGGCCACCTTTTATAAGCCTACTTGACTTCTCGGGTCCTCGTCAGCAACCTTGGCGGCAATTCCCTCAGTAAAAAAGGCCAGATGGGGCGGAAGATCTATGTTCTATCTTGGTGCCAAATTGTGGAATTCGCTACCATTGTCTTTACGCCAAACCGACCAGGAATTATCCTTTTGTCGGCTATTGAAAACATGGCTGTATTGATTTCTGCCCAATGAGAGTGTTGTGGAAGATTTTGTGGGAGCGCTGGGAGGCCTTTGGGTAGCTATGTGCTCTATAAGTTCTATAACATAACATACCCATAAACTCTATTATACAACATTCTACTCCACTGTATGACACAGTACTACACT
Organism: Pleurodeles waltl; assembly: GCF_031143425.1. Lineage (NCBI taxonomy): Eukaryota > Metazoa > Chordata > Amphibia > Caudata > Salamandridae > Pleurodeles > Pleurodeles waltl. The sequence goes on from NC_090449.1 coordinate 983,337,075, forward strand.
CTACTGTATGAAATGCCACTCCAGTTTTAAAGTTTCCTGAACTCTACGCTACACCACTTCAATGCATGCCACCCCACTCCACGCTAATCCGTTGTACCCTATTCCAGTCTACTCTACTCTGCTCTACCGTACATCACTCCACTCCACTTAATGCTACTCCACTCTTACACTCCAATGTACAGTATTCCACTGTATGCTTTTCTACTGTATGCTACTCCACTTTACAGTAATCTACTTTATGCCACTACAGTGTACAGTGTACACTACTCCACTCTGCACCACTCAATTGCATTACACTCTCCTCCACTCTATAAAAGTTTACCACACCTCATGACACTCTACGATATTCTACTCCAATCGATCCCTGTACATGTCACTGTCCAACTCTATATTCCACTCAATGCTCATACTCTCCAATGTGCAACACTCTATTCCACTATACAACACTTTTGTACATGACCCCACACTTCACTCTACTGTACGAGACTCCATTCCAATTTATAACAATTTACTACCTAGGATACGCCAGTACACTCCACTCCATGTCACTCTACTCTATGACACACCAATACACTCTTTCGTACCTTACTCCAAACTACGTTACTCCACTCAACTCTATTCCACTGTACAATACTTTACCTCATTCTATGCTACTATAAAACAATCCACTCCATGCAGCTCCACTGTTTCACACACTACCACACTCTTTGTAACTCCACTCTACAACACTCTACTACACTGTATGCAACGCTTCATCACTTTACTCCTGTCTATACCCCTTCACTCGACTGTCTAACACTGTACTATACTCTATGATACTCTACTCCACTATACAACACTGTATGAAACTCTTTGTATGCACTGCACTCCACTTTACTCCACCCTACTCTGTTACAGTACTCCACCCTACTCCACTACTCTACTGTATGCCACTCCACTCTATGCCACTCAATGCGATTGTACTCTATAACACTGTTTGCCCATCGACTGTACCACACTCTACATCACTGTACTGTACTGTTCACCACTCCACTCTTGAAATGTCAACTGGTCTGTATGCCACTATACTCTATTGTACTCTACATCACTTTCCAATACTGTATGACACCCTTTACACTCTACTATACAACACAATACTCTAATTCATGACACTTTATTCAACTGTATGCTATGCCACTTGACCCTTTTGCATTCCAAGCCACTATAGTCTATGACACAGCACTCCACTCTGTAGCACTTTACTCCATTCTACTGTACCCTACTCCAGTGTACTCCACTCAACTATACTCCACTCTATTAACCTTTATCTCACTCTACGCCACTATACTATACTCTTCTGTATGCCGCTCCACAGACAAACACTGTATGCAACTCCACTCTACAACACTGTGCTACACTCTATGCCACTCCCTTCCCAACCACTCCATGCCACTGTGTATACTGTATGGTACTTGACAGCACCTCACACAACTTCTCTCTTCGATATGCCACTCCACTGTGTGATGTTGCATTCCACTCTACCACACTCTCCTCCACTGTACTCTATGACACTTCACTTGATGATTCTCCACTCTATGACTCTCTACTTTACCCTACTGCACTCTAAAACTCTCTACTCTACTCCATAATAGCCTAGGAAACACTACTCTATTGTTCGACATGCCATTCCACTGTGCAACTTGATGCTCTAGTCTACGACACTTGACCCCACTATATGAGACACCATTACACTACACTATATAACACTTTAATACACTGGACAATACGCAGCTACAGTCTATTCTACTCCACTTGATTCCAATCTACTATACACCAGTCTTTGACAGTAGACTTTACAGCACTCTGTATGATGCTCCACATAACAAATCTTTACTTGTGACACAGGACTCTAGGATTTGAAACACAGTTTTTTTTTAAAACAGTAAAATTCAGTGAAAAAAACAAAGGTTACTGCTTAGATACAGTTAGGAAAACTTATTTTCGCTATATAAACCAAGTTTAAACTTTACAACCTTAAAAAATACTAAGGTTATAATTATAACTTATCTTTACAATTTACCCACTACCTTGAAGTTATAATAAGTAGCAGACCTTGTAAGTAATTATTTCCAATAGTATTTAGATTTCGGCGGACGTAATATCTGTCACCGTTATGATGAAGTAACCCGTGGACCAATATCTAAATAAGGCCCTTAATCTTCACAAAGCAAGTAGCATAACACAATATAATATAACATGACATATTGATACATTACTTAAACACTCTATGAAAACCTCAACTAACACAGTAGTAAAACACACTTCAATTACAACAGCTAAATGTACTAAAAAACTCTACACAAAATTTTAACTAAGCTCCAGAACTTTGCCCTACATCCCCTGTACTCTGACAATCCTTAGAAAATCTTTAAAAAGGACTTACCTGTTCCGAAGAGCCACATCACCTTCCCTTGACCGAGAAAATAGATTAAAAATGACACAAATGGACTAGTAGAATGTAGCAGTAAAAACAAAATTGCTGTTAAAGGAGACTAAAACAAAAAGAGTATCTCCCCTGAGAAATGAATGGGAAAATAAATTGTGTTAAAGAAATGTTTTCAAAATTTTTTAAAATAGCAAGAATGTAAAACACATTAAAAATGTAACAATGTAAAACTGGAAAATATAATTTAAATATTAGTATAAACATATACATTAATTATTTACCCAAAAAATCTTATGTAAATATGATATTAATAATAGGTGATTAAAACAACTCAATGTTAAAAATTGGTTAAACAATAGAAAAAAAACTAAAATGTACAACATACTATACTATTTAAATATGATTTACACTGATTATTTAAAAATTCAAATTTACAAAAAAATGCTTTAGTTATCAATTTACAATTGTTTTACAACAATAGCTATGGCCCTCATTATGACATTGGCGGTCAGCTGACCGCCACACCCGCTATGGCAGTAGTACCGTCGCCGGGCTGGTGGTGAAGACCGTCAAATTATGAACCTGGTGGTGATCCCTCCCATAGACAGCCAGTGTGCCACCCGAACCGCCAGTGCAGCCCATCCACTGACCACAGCAGTAGCCATCTTCAGGCTGGCGGAAGACAACTACTCGCCCACCATAATATGGCAGAGCAGACAGACAGGATTTCTGGGGCAGGACCACTGCCACCAAAAGCCTGGCGGAAAAACATCATATAAAAGGAGACACTCACCTCCAGGGACATAGAGGAGTCCTCGGCCACCATGGAACCCGAACTGGAAGTCCTGCCGATGCTGTACCACACAATGGCACTCCAGGAGCAGCAACGCTGACGCTGACGGTGAGTACAACCCCCTAGCACACTATGGAGGGAGGGGAGAGTGACACACCCACACGCACAAAACACACCATACACACATACCACACACTGAGAACTATCTGTGGAGTTAAATCAACATCAACATAACCCAGGAGCAAAGAAAGCCAGGACACATACCTCTGGTCCAATCACTGTAATTATGTGGGGACAGCGACCTCAAATTAATATATATAGATAGATAGAAAGATAGATAGATAGATAGATAGATAGATAGATAGATAGATAGATAGATAGATAGATAGATAGATAGATAGATAGATAGATAGAGCAAGGGCCCATTGGCCAGTCCATAGTCAATTAATGGCCACATGGCAACGTCCAAGGCCCAACTTGACTCCTGACAGCCCAAGTCACTCTACTGTGCAGGGGCATCATGATGATGGTAGGAAGGCACCTCAGGGGCGAGGGTTTGGGGAGTTGTCTTGGGAGGGGAGTCCTTGGATTTGTCTGTAAGTGAGGTGGGTGTCCTGCATGAGGTTGTGATGTGGTGGTGGTAACTGTGCATGTGGTGTATGGAGTTCTAGTCTGTGTGTCTGCTGTTGTGGTGACTGTGGGCAAGGATGTACAGGTGGAAGGCTCTGGGACTGGTGATGCAGTGCATGAGGGTGTGAGTGTTGATGTGACTGTGAGGCAGGAGGAAAAGGGGGAGACAGTGAAGGTAGCAGCTGTTGTTGTATGTACTTCTCTGTGTTGGCTGTGTGTGTGCTTGTGGAGTGAAGTGTGCTGCCTGTGTTTGTCTGTGCAAGTTATGTCTGTTGTTTTGGGTGCATGCTTGTCAGATTGTGTGCGTGGGATGGGTTGGGAGAGAGGACTTTGGGACTGGGAACAGGTAGTTGGAGGGGGGACGGAAGAAGCAGGGACACTGGCTGCCGTCAAAGAGGAGGCCAGAGCCTGAAACAATCTCTGTAGGGCAGCCAAGCCACGGTAAGTGCCCTCCAGGTAGGCATTGCTTTGCTGCATCTGGGATGCCAGCCCCTGGATGGCATTCACTATGGTTGACTGCCCTACGGAGATGGATCTCAGGAGGTCAATAGCCTCCTCAGTGATGGCAGCAGGGCTGACTGGGGCAGGGTCTGAGGAGCCTAGGGTGAAGGAGACGCCCACTCTCCTGGGTGAGCAGGCACGGGCCACTCGGTGGGGCTACTGGGAGGGCAGTGCTGGTACAGGGGTGGTGGAAGATCTTGTAGCTGTGGTGGTCCCAGAAGGGTCTGCCACCACCAGGGAGCTTCCATCTGAGGAGGAATCTGAGTCAGATGTTGTTACTGCAGTCTCCGCCGTGGTGCTCCCCTTGCCGTCCAACTCACGGGTCCCCCTCGGTGTTGGTGAACTATGCCTCCTGGGTCCCGTGGGCTGCTGCTCCCCCACTCACCGGTGCCCCTACTCCTTTCCCAGATGATGCTAATGCACACAAGCACAGGATGAGAAAGGGAGAGAGGGTGGGGGAGAAAGAAAGGGAGCACAGGGTCAATCACAGTAACAACAGCATATATGGCATACACATCACAATCACTCACTGCGACTAACACTGTGCAGTATGGACCACAATGAGAAACCATTACCTGGGCACAACAGCAGCAAAGAACCCAAACACTACCATCTGCACACCTACTGGGACTCACTAAGCCTTGTCTGCCATGATAGGATAGCTACTTACTAATACCAAATATACATACCTCCCTACGTTGATAAGCATGGCCACAAAGAATAGTGTCAATACAAAGTAACGGAGCACTCTGATAAGGAAATATTGGTATTAAAAAAATATAATGTCAATAATGTTAATAAAGTAAATAAAAAGTTTTATGTTTAATATTGTCTTTTAATTTCACATATAATGAATAATAAGGACACATTAATATAGTACAATAGAGATAAATCAATCTACATAGAACCCAACTTTATAATGCAATATTATTGCATAAATCCATGAGATTGTGTGTTGTAATCTGTGTAAATGATCCTAGTCGAGTTGAAGATTCATCTGACATGTGTTTTGTACCTGATGAGAGACTTCTTCAAGGCTGATGATAAAAAACAATGGCCCATATTTATACTTTTTTAGGGCCGCATTTGCGCCGTTTTTTTACGCAAAAACGGCGCAAGCTTACAAAATACAATTGTATTTTGTAGGTTTGCGCTGTTTTTGCATCAAAAAGCAGCGCAAATGCGGCGCTAAAAAAAGTATAAATAAGGGCCAATGTTTTTACACTGAGTGATCATAACTCAACATGATCTCACTGTGTCCTGAACCATAACCATTGTTTTTTTATATCTCATGTATGTACGGCAAGTGTTAAAAATGTTTAATCACCAAATGACTATTAATTAAATCTACTAGGATGAGGATCATGTTCAATGATGGAGATAAAGACATACCGAAACAAGTGCCAAAAACAAAAGAAAAGGAGACAAAGAACACAATACTGTGCAATATGTCTAGGTCATCCTTTTTAACAATGGGAAAATGTGTTGCATGCTCCAAAAAACAAAAAATTAGGTGCTTTTAGTGAAGCAATAGCCGTGCAAGAAAAAAAGTTGGAACCATAGAGTATAAAGATTAAGAGAAATGAAAGAGCCCATAATGTCCCAAACTTATCAAATGTAAACAGGACGTTTCTTACCAGTAAACTGTTTCACAAATAATAGATTTGAGGATGACGAAATATGAATGTGGATTATAGTAACAGTCTTCTTCCATATGGTAAATACTCTGTATGATAATACGAGTGTAAAGGCTAAGTATATGTTCTTTCTTACAGTACACCAAAAATAGTTACACCAATATATATACACCGCTGACCTCCAAATTACTGGATGTGTAAGTCAAAGAGCCTTCAAAGGAACAATGATAAAAATCCCTCTATGTGTGATCAAAAAGTACTACGGGTAATGTTTTCAATCAAAGGTAATCAATGCAGTCGTACGTCTCGGTTCTTAAGTAGTAACCAGTAAAGAGCCTTGATTAGCCTCCTGGTTATAATCTCTGTATTAGAATAGAAAACATTCTAAATCAGTCCCTGTGAGAAAACAGGGCTGATTGCAGAGGATCCCTAACTTATTGCCCCCATTTTTCACTTTTTGCTGGTGTTTTCCTGATTCTGACAGTGCCCTGGGTACTGCTAACCAGTCCCAGGGCCTGTGTTCTGTGTAAAATCAGTATGCAAATTAGGCTAATTATAATTAGCTTAGTCAACCTACCTGGAAGTCCCTAGTCTATGGTAGGGCATGTAGGTTTAGGGACCCAAGCATAGGTAGTGCACCCGTAGGTGCTCTGCTGAGGTGTCAGTGTCATTTTAAAGGCAGGCCTGCCTTGCTGGCTGCTTTTACATTAAAGTTACCTGCAAACTCGACTTTGGAATTAAAAGTAGTTCCAAAGCCTTAAACTACCTTATTTTTACATATAAGTCACCCCTAAGGTGAGCCCTATGTGCCCCTAGGGCTGGGTGCCATGTAACTATAAGCAGGGACCCTTTAAAAGTAGTTTTATAAGCCCTGGTGAGGTAAAACAGCCAAATTTGTTTTTCCCTCATTGTAGTGAATGGCCTCCATAGGCTATAATGGGGAGACTTTATTTTAATTTTTAAAAGTCCCCTTAAGTAAAAGATACCACATGGTTAGTATCAAATGAATTGTTATTATAAATCCCACAACGTCCAGTTGTTGGATTTAATATAACATGTTCAGGTAAGGAGTTTTAAACTTTACCTGAAAAGTTGGCAACTTCAGCCCTGCAGTGTTTTTGCTGCTTTGCTCTGATTGGTCAGCCTCTGATGAGGTGTGAAGTGGCCTGGCTCAACACAAAGAAATGTGCCTGAGGGAGAAGATCTTCCCTCAGCAGATGGGGAAGCAGGAAGGATAGGGAGGGCTGCCAAACTGGTCTTCAAAGGCAGGGAAGGACATTTGGAGCAACCCAGTAACACCCTCACATCCTGCAAACCCAGACAATTAGGTGCCCCCTTGATTAGATTAAGAGAGGGCAGGAGAGGGGTGTGTTTAGATGGGTGGGTGGGCTCATCCAGATGTAACCTCCAAAAATAATTTTCAGCCATGATGGATTTTTGAGGAATGTTGCTCCCTGGGATTTATTTTTGCCACACTTCCCAGGAAGTGGTCATCACAGGGGGAAGGACCCTGCCCCTTACTGGAGAACCAGGACCCCCCGGTTTTTCACCCAGAAGCAAGGATAAAACTGGCAGCCCTCACCCACACCTCAGTTCCCTACCAGATCCCTATCAGATTCCAATAAGGAAAAAGTACAGAAGAAGAAGGACTGCCCTGCTGGACCCCTGGCCTCCACCTGGGGACTGCACACTGGAGGACTGCACCACTTGGGCTTCACCACAAGAAGGACTTTTCCTGGCTTCAACTGGTTCATGGAGGGACTCCCTGTTTGCTACAGGTGAAAAATTGCTAACCACAGTCCCCTGCAACAACTCCTGATGAAACCAACCAGCTGACCACTGTCCACTGTCCAGTGGCCAAAAAGGAGTTTGCGCCAGGTGCATCCTGGTAGTTGTAGTTCGCACCCTCAAGGAGCATCTCAGGGCTTCTGGAACCTTGGGGTGAACTGTGGACCTCAAAAGAACCTTAAAAGAACATCTGGAAGATCCAGTAGTTTGGAGAAGTTTGGAGAACTTTTGGAAAAAAGCTCTATAGAGGGACCTACCTGCTGCAGCAACTCTAGCCGGCTTGCCTCAACCGCGACCCGGCCTGATTTGCAGGTTCGTCCCGATGAAGAAAAATCTCCAAAAAAGTGACTAAGTAGGAAGTTGACCGGTACCTCCCATGCAGTGTATCCAAAGAGGGCTCCAAGGACGTCGGATCAAGATTCAGGTTTGCCCCGGTTGAAGGATTTTCACCTTGAAAAAACAACTAAGTCCGAAGGTAAAAATCTCCACCGAAGGCTCCCGCGATGCGTTTCCAAGTTAGAGTTCCAGGAGGTCGGATTGGACTGGCAGGTTCATCCCGCTGAAGAAAATCTCCAGAAAAACGAGTAAGTCCTAAGGTAAACTTTTGACCAAGGCCTCCCACGGGCTGTAGCTGAGCCAGGCTCCATCGCGGTCGGCCTTAAACTTTGACTTTGCCCCGGTCGAGGTGTGATCAGATGACCAGATTGGTGATTTTTGTTTATATGCGCTAGAAAGCATTAAGGTGGTCATTACAACCCTGGCGGACGGTGTTAAAGCGTCGGTAAGACCGCCAACAGGCCGGCAGTAAAAAATTTGGAATTACGACCGTGGCGGAAACTGCCAACAAAGACAGCCACTTTAACACTCTGACCGCCACGGCGGTACAAACAAACAGCGTGGCGGTCACCGCCAACAGACAGGCGGAGGACAATGTACCGCCCACACTATTATGACAGGCCAATCCGCCACCTTTTCCGGGGCGGATTCACCGTGGATAAAAAACACGGTGGAAACAGGAATTTCGAAGGGAAAACGCTCACCTCTACACACTCCACGAGGAAGGAGGACACCATGGACCCGGAACTCCAAATCCTACCTGCGATAGTCTTCCTGCTCCTTTACCAGGAGCACCAACGCCGGAGGCGAAGACCACGGTGAGTACTGCACCTACGACACAGGGGAGGCAAAAAACAGGGACACACACGCAACACCCCCACCCTCACCCACTACAACACACACACTAATACATATCTATACATTATAGTTACACTCCCCAAATCCCCGGAAGAATGCAAAGACAAAAGGAAATGAGTGTAACCATTGTAATATATTAAAATGCAGTACGCAAAAATATACATATATACACCATTAACAAAAAATACACCAAGAATAGTAGTCCAGGTATTGCACCATTCATAGTCCGTGGACCACTGGGCCCAAAATGCATGGGCGAGGCCCACACTCGATACCAGATCAAAACAGAGAGAACACTGCAGGGGCATCAGATAGAAATACAACAGGCACCTCAGGGGGAAGGGAAGGGGGGGCACCTCAGCCGAATGAGTGCACAACGCCAGATCCATGAGGGGGCTCCATGCCCATTGATGTATCCTGGGGAGTGCAAAGCCACAGTCTCTCAAGTCTATACAGTGGGTGGTTTGCCCACTGCTGCATCCTGGGGAGTGCAAAACGACAGTCTCTCAAGTGGATAACAGTCTCCGCTGGTTCTGGAGGGGGACTGGTGCCCAGAGTGCTTCATCCTGTGAAGGACAGAGGTAGTGGATGGATCTCTGTGAAGGACAGAGGTAGTGGATGCATGTCTCCACTGGTTCTGGAGGGGCACTGGTGCCCTGAGTGCTTCATCCTGTGAAGGACAGAGGTAGTGGATGCATGTCTCCACTGGTTCTGGAGGGGGACTGGTGCCCAGAGTGCTTCATCCTGTGAAGGACAGAGGTAGTGGATGGATCTCTCCACTGGTTCTGGAGAGGGACTGGTGCCCAGAGTGCTTCATCCTGTGAAGGACAGAGGTAGTGGATGCATGTCTCCGCTGGTTCTGGAGGGGGGCTGGTGCCCAGAGTGCTTCATCCTGTGAAGGACAGAGGTAGTGGATGGATCTCTCCGCTGGTTCTGGAGGGGGACTGGTGTCCAGAGTGCTTCATCCTGTGAAGGACAGAGGTAGTGGATGCATGTCTCCGCTGGTTCTGGAGGGGGACTGGTGCCCAGAGTGCTTCATCCTGTGAAGGACAGAGGTAGTGGATGCATGTCTCCACTGGTTCTGGAGGGGGACTGGTGTCCAGAGTGCTTCATCCTGTGAAGGACAGAGGTAGTGGATGCATGTCTCCACTGGTTCTGGAGGGAGACTGGTGCCCAGAGTGCATCACTCACCCCGTGACTGTCCCAGTTGCGTCAGTGCACCTGCCGCTTATGGGCTAGCAGTGCTTGAGTTGGCGGTGCCCTGTTCAGCGGTGCTTGAGTTGGCGATGCCCTGTTCAGCGGTGCTTGAGTTGGCGGTGCCCTGTTCAGCGGTGCTTGAGTTGGCGGTGCCCTGTTCAGCGGTGCTTGCCCTGTTCAGCGGTGCTTGAGTTGGCGGTGCCCTGTTCAGCGGTGCTTGAGTTGGCAGTGCCCTGTTCAGCGATGCTTGATTTGGCAGTACCCTGTTCAGCGGTGCTTGCCCTGTTCAGCGGTGCTTGCCCTGTTCAGTAGTGCTTGAGTTGGTGGTGCCCTGTTCAGCGGTGCTTGCCCTGTTCAGCGGTGCTTGAGTTGGAGGTGCCCTGTTCAGCGGTGCTTGCCCTGTTCAGCGGTGCTTGAGTTGGCGGTGCCCTGTTCAGCGGTGCTTGATTTGGCGGTGCCCTGTTCAGCGGTGCTTGCCCTGTTCAGCGGTGCTTGAGTTGGCGGTCCTTCATTGCCCATTTGGGCTGGGGCTGGCGGTCCTTCATTGGGCAGCTGGGCTGTGGCTGGCGGGGCCCTCCTGGGCTGCTGGGCTGTGGCTGGCGGGGCCCTCCTGGGCAGCTGGGCTGTGGCTGGCGGGGCCCTCCTGGGCAGTGGGGATGGGGCTGGCGGTGACCTCCTGGGCAGCGAGGATGGGGCTGGCGGTGGCCTCCTGGGCAGCGAGGATGGGGCTGGCGGGGCCCTCCTGGGCAGCGAGGATGGGGCTGGCGGTGGCCTCCTGGGCTGCGAGGATGGGGCTGGCGGTGGCCTCCTGGGCAGCGAGGATGGGGCTGGCGGGGCCCTCCTGGGCAGCGAGGATGGGGCTGGCGGTGGCCTCCTGGGCAGCGAGGATGGGGCTGGCGGGGCCCTCCTGGGCAGCAAGGATGGGGCTGGCGGTGGCCTCCTGGGCAGCGAGGATGATGGCGGTCTTCTCCGCTGTGCTGCTTTTCCCAGACTTGCCGGGTTTCTTGTGGCCCTTCCCCACCTTGGGAGGTGTCACAGCTGAGTCCACACTCCCACCGGGACCCCTGGGAGCGGCTTGGGTGGCTGGAGGCTTCCCCCTCTTCTGCCGGGCACTGGCCAACTTCTGGTGCTTCACAGGGGGGGGAGGACTGGCTGTGCTGTGGCTCCGTGCCACACTGGCTGTCCTGGTGGCCGGTGCACTCCACATACCTGTGGTCCCGGAGATGTTGTGGCTGAGGTGCTAGTTCGGGACCTATGAGATGGACGGGGGTGTGTGGGAAATAGGTCAAGGCTGGACAGGAAAAGTTTTTTGGACACACTGGGACAGGTAGCTGGAGGGGTTTTGGGAGTGGAGGAAGAGGTGGTGGTAGTAGGAGGTGTACGTTTGGTGACTTTGGGTGCAGGTGCATGCACTGGAGGCTGTTGTGAGGTGGATGGCTGTTGGGTGGGTGTGTGCCTGCGTTTGTGTATCTTGGGAGGGGGTGTCACAGACACACTGGGAGAGGACACAGGGGACGTGTGAATGGTAGTGGGGGTGGTGACTACACGTGAGCGGGGTGTGCTGGTGAGGGACAAAGTGGCTGTAGAGGTAGTGCATGCAGGTGTGAGTGTAGACGAGACTGGGAGGGAGGAGGGAGACGACGAGGAGGGGGACACAGTGGAGGCAGTGGATGTTGGTGTGTCTGTATGTGTGTGATGCTTGCGTGAGTGCCTGTGGGATTTGTGGTGCTTATGTTTGCCTGAGCTTCCCTTGTGTGGTGAGGTGTGTGCAGGCTGGTCTGATGGTGAGCTTGGCATAGGCAGAGGTACAGGGGATTGGGTCTGGGTGGAGGAAGTTGGAGGGGGGAGGCTAGAGACAGGGACAATGGCTGCCATCAGTGCTGAGGCCAGAGTTTGAAAGGCTCGGTGAAGGGCCGCCTGACCAGAATGAATGCCCTCCAGGAATGCATTTGTTTGTTGCAACTGCCTTTCTACACCCTGGATGGCATTCAAAATGGTAGACTGCCCAACAGTGAGGGACCTGAGGAGGTCAATGGCCTCCTCACTGAGGGCAGCAGGGGTGACTGGGGCAGGGCCTGAGGTGCCTGGGACGAAGGTGATGCCCACCCTCCTGGGTGAGCGGGCACAGGGCGAAGGCTGAGGGGCTGCTGGGAGGGCGGTGCTGGTAGGGGGGGGTGGCAGCTGTACCTGTAGATGTGGGGGGCACAGATGTTGCCGCCACCACAAGGGAGCTCCCATCAGAGGACGAGTCCGTGTCGCTGGTGTCAGCTCCTGTCCCCGCCGTGGAGCTCCCCTCGCCCTCTGTCCCACTGGTGAATTCAGAGTCCGTAGTGTGGCCCTCCATGGCCATGTGGGAGGCAGCTCCCTCGTGCTCCGGTGCCACTGCTCCTCCGCCTGATGATGCTAATGCACACAAGAACAGGGAGATACCACAAAAAGGGGGGGGGGGAAACAGAAGAAAGACATGTTCAGTGCATGGATTACTGCTACCGTTGGCGGACAAGACAGACACAGAAGCCCCCTGCACTACGCCACGCTCTTGGGCTCTACAGTGCAATTCCTGGGAAATGGCCTACAAGGCTATGGACGACATCTGCACACATAGATGACACGGTGGCATGAATAGCTGTACTTGGCACTCTACAGAGGTGGGCTGGGGGGCCACAGGGCCATGCCTTACGGAGGGGCCTAGCCTACGGAACTCGCCCTGTCCTAGGGAAACCCACAGCCCTCCTCCCCCACCCAGACAACTCCACTGCGCGCAAAGTCAGCTGAATGAGAGTGTACTCACCCCCTTGTTTCTGCTGTGATGCCCTCAAGCGCCCATCCAACTCCGGGTAGGCCACTGCCAGGATCCTGAACATCAGGGGGCTCATGGTTCGACGGGCACCCCTCCCACATTGGGAGGCCATCCCCACCTGAGCCTCCGCCGCCTTCTTGCTCCAGCGACGAATGTCCTCCCATCTTTTCCGGCAGTGGGTGCTCCGTCTGTGGTAGACCCCCAGGGTCCGGACGTCCTTGGCGATGGCACGCCAAATATCTTTCTTCTGGTGGGCTCTGACCTACATGAAATGTACAGGGGAAGAAGAGAAGTCATTACCAACTGCACCGTCAAAGTGAGTGGCCCCCATCCCTACCCTTGCCATGTGGCACATGCACCCACCGTCTTTCATGCACGCAGAACTCTGCCCCCTTCCTTCTTACAACCAGCCCTCTCCACACAGGCATAGCCCACACAACATGCTCCCTGTGTACTTACCTGTTTGTCTGGAGGACCGTAGAGTAGAGTGTACTGGGGGAGGACCCCATCGATGAGCTTCTCCAACTCCTCCGATGTGAAGGCAGGGGCCCTTTCCCCAGACGCACAAGCCATTGTCTCTTCCAGACCGAGGTCACAGCAGCACTTGCAATGTAGGTCCTCTCCTGTCGAAGATCAGGTATCGAGTGATTAAACAGAAAAAAAATGGCGGTCATGTCTGCGGCGGTCACGTCTGCGGGGGTGCGTACCATCACCGCCGGCGTACATCGTCATTGGCTCCTGGGACCCATAGGGTCCAATGTTAACCAATGCAGCATTGCGCCGCGGTCTCCGACCGCCTACCGCGACGGTGTACAACGCCAGTGCAGTTACCTCACATCCCATTGTCACACTTTAGAGGTCAGGCAGCCGCCATTACAGGGGCCCACATGGCCTAATTTCCAACTGCGTCACACATACCTAGGCCTAGTCTCAACACACATACAGTCCATATTTTGTGTATGATTGGTGTTCTGTGTAAACTGTGGGTACATACCTCTGAGTTGCTTGACTCTGTGGTCGCTGTTGTTCTTCATAGGAACCGTCCGCTGGGACATGTGAGGAGATGGCGGAATCCTCCGGTGTACCGACCGCTGGTGGACCTGTCGACAATGGAGGAAAGAAATTTGATAATCACCTACAGGTTTGACCGTGCCACAATCCAGGAACTGTGTACCCAGTTGGAGCTAGACCTGATGTCAGCAATCCGCCATCCCACAGGAATACCCCCTCAAGTGCAGGTGCTATTAGTGCTCCATTTCCTTGCAAGTGGGTCTTTTCAAACAACTGTGGCCATGGCATCAGGGATGTCCCAGCCTATGTTTTCCAACGTATTGTCCAGAGTGTTGTCTGCCCTGCTGAAACACATGCGGAGCTACATCGTTTTCCCTCAGGTGGAGGATTTGCCTACAGTGAAAGGTGACTTCTATGCCCTTGGACATATCCCCAACATCATAGGTGCCATTGATGGGACCCATGTGGCTTTGGTCCCCCCCCACAGGAGTGAACAGGTGTACAGAAACCGGAAGAGTTATCATTCCATGAATGTACAGATGGTATGTTTGGCAGACCAGTACATCTCCCATGTGAATGCCATGTTCCCTGGCTCAGTGCATGATGCTTACATCCTGCGGAATAGCAGCATCCCTTATGTGATGGGTCAACTCCAGAGGCACCGTGTGTGACTATTTGGTGAGCCCCTGGAAGCAAGACAGTGGGAAAGGTTGTCTGGGGTTATCCCTACAGGTTAGTGTGTGTCTAACTGTTGTCCCTCGCCATTTGCAGGTGACTCTGGGTACTCCAACCTGTCATGGCTACTGACCCCAGTGAGGAATCCCAGGACCAGGGCAGAGGAACGCTACAATGAGACCCATGGGCGAACTAGGAGGGTGATCGAGCGGACCTTCGGCCTCCTGAAGGCCAGGTTCAGGGGCCTGCATATGACAGGTGGATCCCTATTCTACTCACCAAAGAAGGTGTGCCAGATCATCGTGGCCTGCTGTATGCTTCACAACTTGGCTTTGCGACGACAGGTGCCTTTTCTGCAGGAGGATGGTCCTGATGGCGGTGTTGTGGCAGCTGTGGAGCCTGTGGACAGTGATGAGGATGAAGCAGAGGAAGAAGACATGCAGAACAGGGACTCAGTGATCCAGCAATATTTCCAGTGAAACACAGGTAAGAATACATTCCTGCCTACTACATATACTTTTACACTACTACCTCTATCCAGTCTGTCGTTTTCACCCAGTGTGTGGTCACTGAGTTGTCACTTTCCCTTACGGTTTCACAGATGTGGGTCCCAACGTGTGTCATCTGCTTACATTCCTCATGGACTAGAGCTGTGTGACATTTTGTCACTGTATTTGCAAATACACTATTTCGAAATCACAGACAGACTACAGATCTTTTTGTGCTTTAGGTGTGTTTATTTAAATGCTGAATATTGGAGGGGGAAGTTAAATGGTGGGGGGTGATGGCGGAGGAGTGTCCATGGCAGAGTCCAGTCTATTAGTCTCACAGGTGCATTGCCCATATGGGCATAGGAAGTGGAGCTGGGGCAGTTTAATTATGGACAGGGTGACAAAGTGGGACAGTGGGATGACAATCAGGGTGGTCTCATTTCTTGGCGGGGGTCTTGGCATCATGCTCTGTCTTGTTCCTGGATCTCAGGGACCGTTTGCGGGGTGGTTCTCCGTCTGCAGGGGGTGGGGTGCTGGTGTGATAGTCCTGTGGCAGGGCGTCCTGTCCACTAGCGCCGGCGGAGGTGGTGGGCAGTTCGTCGTCCATGCTAGTGTCAGGGTCCCCTTATTGTGCCACAGTGTCCCTCCTGGTGTTGAGTACTTCCTTCAGCACCCCTACGATGGTGCCCAGGGTGGAGCTGATGGTTCTGAGTTCCTCCATGAAGCCCATATACTGTTCTCCTGCATGCGCTGGGTCTCCTGAAACTTGGCCAGTACCGTTGCCATCGTCTCCTGGGAGTGGTGGTATTCTCCTATGATGGAGGAGAGGGCCTTGTGGAGAGTGGGTTCCCTTGGCCTGTCCGCCCCTGTCACACGGCAGCCCTCCCAGTTCCCCTGTGTTCCTGTGCCTCCGTCCCCTGGACTGTGTGCCCACTGCCACTGCCCCCAGGTCCCTGTTGTTGTTGGGGTGGTGCGTTATCCTGGGTTCCCTGTAGTGGTGGACACACAGCTGATTGACGTGTCCTGGGGACGGAGGTATGGCCCGCTGGGTGGGTGCTGTGCTGGTGTTTCCAGAGGGGGGAAGGTCTGTGGTGGCCTGTGCCTGTGTGAGGGGAACCGACTGTTCCGAGGCCCATGATGGTCCGGGCTGGTCATCTAGATCCAGTTCGACAGAGGTGCTGTCATCACTGTGGGCCTTTCTGTGGGTGGAGTGGACATGTCTGGACCCTCCTGTCTGGTGACGTTGGGTAGTGGTCCTGCAGGGGTGGAAAGGCATGATTATTGCATCTGTGTGTGTCATGGTGTGCAATGGGTGGGTGAACTTGTACCCCAGTGCTGGCATTCCTGTGTGTGAGCTTGTGTGATGATGGTTTAGGGGGGTGTATGGGTAGGTGAAGTGGGCATGCTTTCGTGATGGGTGTCCATGCTTTGTTGTTGCATGCAGGGCTTGGTGTTGGGAAGTGTGGTTTGTGATATTGGTACATTTGTGAGAAGTTGGAGTGATAGGGGTGAGGGCGAGGGTGGGGGTATGTGATAGCATGCAGGTAGGGTGGGGGATGTAATAGTTAAGATTTGACTTACCGGAGTCCATTCCTCCACCAACTCCTGCGAGGCCCTCAGGATGCAGAATCGCCAAGACCTGATCCTCCCATGTTGTTAGTTGTGGGTGAGGAGGTGGGGGTCCGCCACCAGTCCGCTTAACCGCCTGGTGGTGTCTTGAGACCACGGAATGCACCTTCCCCCGTAGGTCGTTCCACCTTTTCCTGATGTCCTCCCTATATGTGCTATCAGTGCTTTTCCCCCTTATGTGGCTTCCTCCCTTGTCTCCTTCTCCATGAACCTTAGAGTCTAACTATAAGGGGACGCTCCCTCTCCGGACATCGGAGGCCAGTAGCCTCTTGTGATAGGGTAAGAAATTCTCCCCTTGCTTATTGTCCTCCACACAGTGATGTGCAATACCATTATTTATGTGATTTATGCCTTATGTACCCAGAACTGCTGTGCCTTGCATGAAATCATCGCACATGTGTTGCGGTTTGCTGTGTATTGCTGTGTCACCCTATCACTCTCAGTATCAGTCTGATTTGTTTAATTTCCTTCAGGTCCTCCCCAGGTATTTCCTTGGCAAGGTAGGCCCCCCTGCCCATTTGGGTATCACTCACTTTTTATTTCCTACACTATTGTGATTTAACTTTTCAGTACTCATTGAGCATGAAGAACAGGGATCCTTCGCCCTGATGAATGCTCCGAGACCTTCCTTAGCTCATTTTTTGAGGGCAGAAACATGTTGGCTTCTTCCTTTTAGATAGGTGACCCAGTGAGTCATCGCTCTCACATTGGTGTCCCAGTCCCCCCTTTTTAATCACACCAAACAGAACCCCCCATTAAAAACTCACATGGGTATCTGTTTAGGTGTTTTTATTTCTTAGTCTAGCTGGATCCCTTTTCCAGAACCAGAATTTATTTACGCACTCCCTCCTGTTCCTATAACAGAGAGGTTGAGTCCGCCCAGGTGGCATTGTCCTACCTGGTTGGGGCTAGGTGGTCATATGATGAAGCATGACACCATAGAGTGTGTGAGACCACCTAGTCCGTAAAGGAAATTCCCCTCTCAGACCATACACCACAGTCCACCCGTGTCTCGCCTCTAGTTGAGAATAACGAGGGGAATAGTGTTATAAGTGATATACTATTGATTCACCCCCTTTACAAGAACCCCGTACTCCCAGTTGTGTTTTTGTCCTCACCCACGCACACAAAGCACTTCACGAAATGGGGCCCGAAACTTCAACAGCCGCCTCTCGTTCTACACGCCCACCCGTCAGCTCGGCTCAGCCAGCCTCGCCCTGCCACCGTCCCACGGATCCACAGAACCACCGCCGGAGGAAGATCATTCACCTACCTGGCAGCCAAAGCATGGAACTCCCTCCCCGCACACCTAAGAACTATCCAGGACCATCTCGCCTTCTGGAAACTCCTCAAGACGTGGCTCTTCGAGCAGCAGTAACACCCCCCCCCTCTCCAGCACCTTGAGACCCTCTCGGGTGAGTAGCGCGCTCGATAAATGTACTGATTGATTGATTGATTGATGATGTACTAACCTGTTGGTCTGGAGGCCCATACAACTGCTCATAAAGGGGTAGGACCCCATCCACAAGCTTCTCCAACTCCTCGAATGTGAAGGCTGGGGCCCTTTCCCCTGTAGCATAGGCCATCACAGGTTCCAGACACAGGACATAGCAGCACACGCAGTGGTGACGTAAAACCTTAGAGAGTCAGGAATCAAGTGAAGTAGTATAGAGAAAATGGCGTTTGCGTCTGTGGCGGTGAACACCGTCACCACTGGCTTGATCATCATTGGTTCCTGTACTCCATAGAGCTCCATGCTAGCCAATGAGGAGCTGCACTGTAGTGCAGACAGCCTTCCGCTATGATGCCAAATGCCGGTGGAGTGAGGTCACTGCCACCTCTCCCTCCATACAGGACAGTTGTTGTAATTTCCCAATTCTGGTACTTATGTTGGACAAATTAATGTGTGTCATAGGTATCGATTGTACACACCAAGACAATTCCAGTCTTCTATATACATACATGCTCTGTGTACTGTGATATTGTCTGTCCATACTTCCTGTAGTCACACACATCTCATGTTTGGTTTACTTAGATACCTACCACTGCAGAGAAAGAGGCAAGCACCCGTGTACAGACCCCTAGTGACTTAGCTACACTGGAGGACCAGCACATCATACTCACCTATTGTGTGGACAGGGCCACAAGTGCGGAGCTGTGTCAACAATGGGAGCCAGATCTGATTCCTGCTATCTGTAGCACCACAGCTAGACCCCCTGTAGTACAGGTACTGTCAGTGCTCCTCTTCCTGGCAAGTGGTTCTTTCCAGGTGATAGTGGGCTTGGCTGCAGGAATGCCACAGCCAGTGTTTTTCATTGTGCTTGGAAAGGTTTTGACTGCCTTGCTCAAACACATGAGGAGCAACATCTCATTCCCCCAGAGTGAAGATTTGCCCACTGTAAAGGCTGGATTCTATGCCATAGGACACATACCACATGTGATTGGGGCCATTGACGGGACCCATATTGCCTTGGTCCCTCCCAGGACAAATGAGCAGGTCTACAGGAATAGGAAGAGTTTCCACTCACTAAATGTCCAGATGGTGTACCCTGCTGATCAATACATCTCCCACTTCACTGCCACGTTTCCTGGATCTATGAATGATGGCTATGTATTGAGAAATACCAGAGTCCCACAGGTGATGGCATGACTACAGAGGCACAGAGTGTGGCTCCTAGGGGAGCTTGAGTCTTCACACAGTGTATGTCAGTGTATGTTAACTGGAGTTGTACTCCATGCCATTGTACATGAGTAATGTGTGTCCCTCACCACTTCCAAGTGACTCCGGATACCCAAACTTGTCCTGAATATTGACCCCAGTGAGGAATCCAAGAACAAATGAAGAAAATCGGTACAATGAAGCACATGGCTGTACCAGGAGGGTTGTTGAATGTACATTTGGTCTACTGAAAGTCAGGTTCTGGTGACACCATTTAACAAGTGGATCCCTATGCTACTCCCCTAAGAAATTCTGCCACATAGTGGTGGCTTGCTGCATGCTGCACAATTTGGCCCTCAGATGCAATGTACCCTAGCTGCAGGAGGAGGGTGAAGACAATGCAGCAGAGGACACTGAAGACAGTGATAAGGAGGAGGAGGATGTGGACAACAGGACACATATCATACAGCAGTACTTCCATTGACACTCAGGTAAGACGGTAATTCTGTTCATATCTCCATTTCAGTTCAGTGTTATGTGCCAGCTGCGTTGTGCCAATCACTACCTTTACATTTCAGTTGACTGTCACCTATGCCTTCCCTTTTTGTAGATGTTGGTGTGGTCACAACTGTGTACTGATGTGATGACTATAGACTGCTTAAACACATTTGTAGGATGGATTCACACATAACAGGACATTTGCACAGGAAAATTCAGTTCAATACCTTGCAAATTACTGTATGATAAAGAACAAATACTCCTGTTGTGTTCAAGGGTGTTTATTTAAGTGACAAAAAGGAAGTGACAGTGCAATAGACTGGGGTGATGGTGGACGTCAGTGTAATGTCCCAGTTGGTTTGCAGCACAGGTCCAGGGTCCATGGGGCGGGGAACAATGCAAGTCCAAAGTGAACAAGGTGACTCAGTGGTACACAAGGGGGACATTCTGGAGGGACTCATTTCCTGGCAGTGGTCTTGGTCTTGGCAACAGTCTCTGGTGTCTGTGTGGGTTGCAGGGAATGTTTGCAGGGTGGTTTGCCTTTTGCAGGGGGAGGGGTGCTGTCGGCCTGTGGCTGGTGTTGCAAATCCTCCTGTCCACTAGGTGCAGCAGAAGTTGATGGCTGCTTAGTGGGCTGGCTAGTGGAAGTTGGCTGCTGGTGAGCTCTGTTCTCCAACATGGTGTTTGCCATGTCACCCAGCACCCCTACAATGGAGGTCATGTTGGCATTTAGGCCCGCAACTGCTGCATGACCTCCTGGTGGTGTACCCTCCTGCAGCCGCTGGTCCTCCTGCATGATGCTGATCACCTTGCCCATCCTGTCCTTATGTTGTTGGTATGCCCTAGGACATGTGTGATTGACTCCTGGGCAGTTGGTTTCCTGGGCTTGGCCTCCCCATGGTGCACAGCTGTTCCCTGAACGGTGTGCGAACTTCCACTTACACCAGGACCTTCACTGTCTTGCCTGTGTGGTGTTGACTCGGGTCCCTGTACAGGTGGGCACACTATTGATCGACGTGTCCTGGGGACAGAGGTTTGGGGATGTTGGCTGGCTGCTGTCATGTTGGAGTCGGAGGGAGGCGCCCTGTGGAGGATTGGCTGTGGGATGTGGAAGCCGACTGGCCAGTGGTCCCAGATGGGCCAGGGAATTCATCAAGCTCGGGACATCCAGAGTTGCTGAAATCACTGAGGGCATCTTCTGGTGGAGGACTGGGTTGTCGTGGCACCTGGTCGCTGCTGACATTCGATGGGGCGCCTGTGGAGATGTAAGTGATTTGTTAGGGTCATTGTCACATATTCCGCATTTCTGGCTTCACCTATGGGTTTGGTGTTGTCCTCCCACTTTTGGTTAGTGTATGGTGATGGATTGTGGGATTGATAGTGCTACATGCTGGCCATGCATTGCTGTTGTGTGTGCATGCAGAGCTGGTAGGGCTGTACTTGCAGTGGATAGGGCATGCAGGGGTACATAATTGAGGTTGGTTATTGGGTTGTGCACTGTATGGGATGGAGTGGGGTATAGGGAGTCAGGGTGAGGGGGTGACATGCCATGCATGTTTCGGTGGAGGTAGGCTAGTAATGGTGACTTACCAGAGTCCAGGCCTCCAGTGACTCCAGTGAGGCCCTCAGGATGCAGGATTGCCAAGACTTGATCCTCCCATGCTGTCAACTGCGGGGGAGGAGGTAGGGGTCCACCATCAATCCTCATGATGGCAACCAGGTGCCTTGATGCAATGGAACACACCTTCCCCCGTAGGTCGTTCCTCCTCCTTCGAATGTCATCCCTTATGCATGGATATTGTGCCACGGAGTTCACGCTGTCCACGATCCTCCGCCATAGCTCCAACTTACTGGCAATGGAGATCTGTTGGACCTGAGAACCAAATAGCTGTGGCTCTACCCTGAAGTTTTCTTACCCCATCACCCACAAGTCCTCATCAGTGAAAGGGGGGCGCTTTTGTGGAGACATACCTATTATGTTGTGTGTGTGTTGTGCAGAGGGTATTCAGTGTTGAGGTAGGTTGTGTGGTGTGTGATGCATGATGGGTGTATTTGTAGATGTGGTGTGTGTGTGAGGAGTTCTGTAAGGGTTTGGCCTGGCAAGGTATAGCAGTCTTTTCATGTTTGCAAAGGATTGTGGATTATGTTGGTGGGTGTGTATGATGTGTGTATATGTGGCAGGTGTGTTTTTTTTTATTTGGCCAATGTTGGCTTCTAGTGCTGTTAGGTGCCCAATTCCGCCGTGGCGGTGTGCACTGCAAATGGCTGACCATCCGTTGAATGTCCGCTGTAGTGGGTCTTAATTTGGAGGGCAGTGTATTACTGGAGGAGCGTGGAGGGTGGTGGGTCTCACAGTTTTTCACCTCCGTTGGGTCTGGCGGATTTGTGGTTGCGCCTGGTTTCTGTCAATTTTGTGTTTGTATAATCATTATCTGGCGGGCAGATTTCCACCTCTGTGACAGTCTGTTGGCGCCTGTCACCACAGCGGTCTTTGGAAAAGACCGCCAATGTCATAATGAGGACATATATGTTATAAAATGTAGAAATATACATTAAATAAACTTTGAAAAAATAAAGAAACATTGAAAATATATGACATATCTTTATTCTATGAAAATATGTAAATAATGTTATTTATAACTGTTGGACTTTTTAGTTTATGCAGGGTTATCCCCAATCTTTTTGCCTCCTGCCTCCTATTTTTTCTGACCTGTTGCTGTTGGTTTTTGTTACTCTGGGCACTTTACCACTGCTAACCAGTACTAAAGTGCAAGTGCACCTTTATAAAATGTGTATGTAATTGGCTTATCCATGATTGGCATTTTTGATTTATTAGTAAGTCCCTAGTACTGTGCACTAGAGGTACCAGGGCCTGTAAATCAAATGCTACTAGTGGGCCTGCAGCACTGGTTGTGCCACCCACATAAGTAGCTCTGTAATCATGTCTCAGACCTGCCACTGCAGTGTCTATGTGTGCAGTTTTGACTGTAAATCCGACTTGGAAAGTGTACCCACTTGCCAGGCCTAAACCTTCCCTTTCCTTACATGTGAGACACCCCTAAGGTAGGCCCTAGGTAGCCCAAAGGGCAGGGTGCAGTGTATGGTTAAGGTAGGACATATAGGTGGTCATTCTGACCTCGGCGGTAAAAGGCGCCTACCGCCGGTCAGAAATCCTCCATAATTCCGCCGCGGTCGCGGTAATCCGCCACGGTCATTCTGACCCGCAGCAGCCAAACCTCCGAAAATCCGACAGCCACAACAGACCGCCAGACCAGCGGTCGGCGGAAAAGTGGAGGTGACCAAACCTCCACCGTCACGCCAACAGAAATACGCCCATGCCATTACGACCCACGAATCCATGCGGCGGTCTTTCAAACGCGGTTTTCCATTGGCGGTACACACCGCCGCGGTCAGAATACACACAAACGAACAAAACTCAGCCACATTGGACGATTTGAATTCCACACACCTGATACACATACACACACCACTCCCACAAACACAATACAATATAAAACACACACCCACATCACCCACAAACCCCTTCGACCAAAATCCAAAAAGAAGCACTGAGAGACACAGCAGCGATCACAGAACACCATCACACAGAGGCACACTACACCATCACCCACACAATATCCACACACAAAACAACACACACCACCACACTCAACACACTTAACTACACATACTCCACCCCACACATCATACACACCACTCCATGGCACCCCAAAGACACCCCCGCTTCTCAGACGAAGAACTCAGGGTCATGGTGGAGGAAATCGTTCGGGTAGAGCCCCAGCTCTTTGGCACACAGGTCCAATACACCAGCATTGCCCGGAGGACGGAGCTATAGCAGAGGATTGTCGACAGGGTCAACGCTGTGGGACAGCACCCCAGAAATCGGGAAGACATCAGGAAGCGATGGAACGACCTACGGGGGAAGGTGCGTTCCATGGTATCCAGGCACAACATCGCCGTGCAGAAGACTGGCGGAGGACCCCCACCTCAACCCCCACAATTTACAACATGGGAGGAGGAAGTCTTGAACATCCTGCATCCTGACGGCCTCGCAGAAGTCGGCGGAGGAATGGATTCTGGTAAGTTGAAGCTTCAATACTGCTTCCCCCCCACCTGCATGCCAAATCATACCCCAACCCTCACCCCCATCCTCGAACCCCACCCTCACCCCCACCCCCATCCTCACCCCCACCCTCACCCCCACCACCATCCTCACCCCCACCACCATCCTCACCCCCACCACCATCCACCCCGCCACCCCCAGCACACCTATTCCCTGCCAATGTCTCACCATCACAACCCACACATCCCAAAACCTAGGCCTGCATGCGTCCACTAAGCATGGACACCCATCACCAAAGCATGCCCAATGCATATACACATCCCCCCCACAAGCCACCCTCACCAAAGCCCCCACACACGAATGCCAGCACTTGGGGACACGGGAACCCACAGATACACCCATATGGCACACATTGAAACTATAACCATACCTCTATACCCCTGCAGGACCCGACCGCCAACACACCGCCACGGAGGGCCCAGAATTCTCCACACCCCCCACCCAAGAGGCCGTCAGCGATGACAGCAGCTCTGTCGACCTGGACACTGATGACCAGCCCGGACCATCGGGGACCTCTGGACAGTCGGTTCCCCTCACACAGGCACAGGCCACTACAGACCCAAACCCCTCCGGGAACACCAGCACAGCTCCCACCCAGCGGGCCCATGCGTCTGTCTCCAGGGCGCGTCAATCTGCGGTGTGTCTACCACTACAGGGCACCCAGGATAACCCACCACCCCAACAACAACAGGGACCTGGGGGCAGTGGTAGTGGGCACACCGGCCAGGGGGCAGAGGCCCAGGGAAACAGGGCAACTCGGAGGGCAGCTGTGCGACAGGGGGGGGACGGGCCCAGGGAACCCACTCTCCACGAGGCCCTCACCACCATCATGGGAGCATACAACCGCTCCCAGGAGACGATGGCGACGGTACTGGCCAGGTTCCAGGAGATCCAGGTACTGCAGGAGGAACACTATCGGGGGTACAGGGAGGACATCAGAGCCCTCACCTCCACCCTGGTTACCATGGTAGGGCTGCTGCAGGAACTCATCAACACCAGGACGGACACTCAACAACAACAAAGGGCCCCTGCCACTAGCCTGGACCAAGAACAGCCAACCACCTCCGCCGGCGCTAGTGGACAGGAGGCCCCCGCACAACAGCAGCCCACCAGACCCCCACCTCCTGCAGGAGAAGAACCACCCCGCAAGAGGGCCCTGAGATCTCGCAAGAAGACAGAGTAGGATGTCAAGACCCCCGCCAGCAAAGGATACCACCTGATGTCATCCCACTGTCCCACATTGTCACCCTGTCCATCCTTGAACTGCCCATGCTCCATCTCTCCACAGGCCTATGGACAATGCACCTGTGTGACTGTTACTCTGGACTCTGCCATGGACATTCCTTCACCATAGCCCCCACCCACTTGAAACCACCCATCCCATTTTGAGCACTTCAATAAACACCTATTTTGCACAAAACTATCTGGAGTCTGGCTGTGAGTTCAAAATATTGTAATTGACATGACAGTGCAAATATGTCCTTGTACATAGTGAAGTCAACAAACAGCTGCCACAAAGCTGTAGTCCATGGGGAAACGAAGCACAGGACTCGTAGTGGGGACCCCAGATCTGAAATAGGGAGGGAAAAGCCACAACTCAGTCATCATACACTGGGGCAAATAGACAGGCAGCAGAGATGCAGGAGAGTATTTTACATTTACTACATTATGTTTGAATTGTTACCTGTGTCCTATTGGAAGTACTGTGCAATGATTCTGTCCCTGTTGTCTGTTTCATCCCCGTCGTCTTCCTCCTCTTCACTCTCCACAGGTTCCACAGCTGCCACAACACCACCATCTGGACCATCCTCCTGCAGGAAAGACACCTGGCGGCGCAAAGCCAGGTTGTGAAGCATGCAGCAGGCCACGATGATGTGACACACCTTCTTAGGGGAGTACATTAGGGATCCACCTGTCATATGCAGGCACCGAAACCTGGCCTTTAGGAGGCCGAAGGTGCGTTCGATCACCCTCCTAGTACGCCCATGGGCCTCATTGTACCGTTCCTCTGCCCTGGTCCGGGGATTCCTTACTGGGGTCAGTAGCCACGACAGGTTGGGGTACCCAGAGTCCCCCAATAGCCATACACGACGGTGTCTCTCTAGCTGTTCCATCACGTAAGGGATGCTGCTATTCCTTAGGATGTAGGCGTCATGCACTGACCCAGGGAATTTGGCATTTACATGCGAGATGTACTGGTCAGCCAAACACACCACCTGGATGTTCATGGAATGGTAACTTTTTCTGTTCCTGTACACCTGCTCCCTGTCTCTTGGGGGAACCAAAGCCACATGGGTCCCATCAATATGACCAATGACGTTGGGAATATGTCCAAGGGCATAGAAATCACCCTTCACTGTAGCCAATTCGCCCACCTCAGGGTAAAGGATGTAGCTCCTCATGTATTTCATCAGGGCAGACAACACTCTGGATAACACCTTCGAAAACATGGGCTGAGACATCCCAGAAGCAATTCCCACTGTTGTCTGAAATGACCCACTTGCCAAGAAATGGAGTACTGACAGGACCTGCACCAGAGGGGGAATCCCTGTGGGTTGGCGGATGGGGGACATCAGGTCGGGCTCCAGCTGGGCACACAGTTCATGTATAGTGGCACGGTCAAGCCGGTAGGTCAGGATAATGTGGCGTGCTTCCATTGTCGACAGGTCCACCAGCGGCCTGTACACGGGAGGATTCATCCGTCTCCTCGCCAAACCCAGCGGACGGTGCCTAGGAAGGACAACATGGAGCACACAGTCAAGCAACCCACAGGTACGTACTCACAGCTTGCACAGTAAACGATTCTCTATGCAGTGAATGGCGTGTCTGAGTGGCTATGCAAGGCCTAGGCCTGTGTGACGCAGTTGAAATTGAGCCATGTGGACCCTCGAAATGGCGGCTGCCTGACCTGTGAAGTGTGACAATGAGATGTGAGGTCAATGCGCTGGCGTGGCACACCGCGGCGGTCGGCGGTCGAAGACCGCGGCGCGAAGCCGCATTGGTTAACATTGAAGCCTATGGGTTTCAGGAGCCAATGGCGAAGGACGCCGGCGGTGGCGGTACGCACCGCCGCGAGCGTGACCGCCATTTTCTATCTACTTATTCACCCGCGACTTGAACTTTCACAGGAGAGGACCTATACTGCAAGTGTTGCTGTGACCTCGGTCTGGAAGGGACAATGGCTGCTGAGCCTGGGGAAAGGGCCCCTGCCTTCACTGGAGAAGAGTTGGAGAAACTTGTGGATGGGGTCCTCCCCCAGTATGCGCTACTCTACGGTCCTCCAGACCAACAAGTGAGTTTAATTCAATATGGATTTGGGGCCACTGGCTGGCTTGGGGGCCTGGCGGGGGGCCTGGCGGGGATGGGGGGCATGTTGGGCCTGGCGGGGGGCCTGGCGGGGGGCCTGGCGGGGATGGGGGGCATGTTGGGCCTGGTGGGGGGGCCTGGCGGGGGGCCTGGCGGGGATGGGGGGCATGTTGGGCCTGGCGGGGGGCCTGGCGGGGATGGGGGGCATGTTGGGCCTGGCGGGGGGGCCTGGCGGGGGTCCTGGCGGGGATGGGGGGCATGTTGGGCCTGGCGAGGGGCCTGGCGGGGGGCCTGGCGGGGATGGGGGGCATGTTGGGCCTGGCGGGGGGCCTGGCGGGGGGCCTGGCGGGGATGGGGGGCATGTTGGGCCTGGCGGGGGGCATGGCGGGGGGCCTGGCGGGGATGGGGGCGTTGGGCCACTGGCAACGAAAATGCAGACAAACTTGAACGTGGTATTTCTAACTCCCTGTACGTGTCACATAGGTCCGCGCCAATGAGAAGATCGGGATTTGGCGTGCCATCGCCAAGGAAGTCCGGACCCTGGGGGTCCACCATCGACGGGGCCCCCACTGCCGCAAGAGGTGGGAGGACATCCGCCGCGGGACCAAGAAGACCGCCGAGTCTCTGCTGGGGATGGCCTCCCAACGTAGGCGGGGTGCCTGCCGTCAACTGACCCCCCTGATGTTCCGGATCCTGGCGGTGGCCTACCCTGATTTGGATGGGCGCGTGAGGGCAGCACAGCAGACACAAGGGGGTGAGTACAAGCAGAATCTACTCTGTTGTCGCGCAGTGGAGGTGTCTGGGTGGGGGAGGAGGGCTGTGGGTCCCCCTAGGCCAGGGCGATATCTGTAGGCTGGGCACCCCCGTAAGCCCCTGTGTCCCCACCCACCACCCTCAGTAGTGTGCCAGTACAGCCATCCCTGGGCAGTGTCATCCATGGGTGCAGTTGTCAACTCTAGGCGTGTAGGGCATGTTCCACGGAATGCGTAGCGGACCCCAAGTGCGCAACTTAGTGCAGGGGGCATCTGTGTCTGTCATGTCCGCTAACTGTACCGGTGATCCATGTACTCAAAATCTCTTTATTTCTCTCTCCCCCCCCCTTTTTGTTTGTCTTTCTGTGCTTGTGTGCATCAGCATCATCAGGCGGAGGAGAAGTGGCATCGGGGCAGGAGGGAGCTGCATCTCACATGGCCCAGGAGGGCCATGCCACAGAGTCTGACTCGACCAGTGAGACGGAGGGCGAGGGGAGCTCCACAACGGGGACGACTGGACCCTGCAGCGACACGGACACGTCCTCGGAAGGGAGCTCCCTTGCGGGGGTGGCACCATCCGTGCCCCCCGCCATTACAGGTACAGCCGCCACCCAGCGCACCATCTCCGCCCTCCCAGCAGCCCCTCAGCGTTCGCCCCGTGCCCGCTCTGCCAGGAAGCCGGGCATCTCCTTCGCCCCAGGCACCTCAGGCCCTGCCCCTGTTACCCCCGCTGCCCTCAGTGAGGAGGTCATTGACCTCCTCCGAACGCTCATTGTTGGGCAGACTACCCTTTTGAATGCCATCCAGGGGGTGGAGAGGGAGGTTCATCGCAGCAATGCGTACCTGGAGGGCATTCATTCGGGTCAGGCTGCCCATCAGCGATCGTTCCAGGCTCTGGCCTCAGCACTGACGGCAGCCATTGTCCCTGTCTCCTGCCTCCCTCTACTAACTCCCTCCTCCCAGTCTCCTGTTCCTCTGCCTGTCCCACCCACACTATCAGACCAGCCTGCACACACCTCAACACCCAAGAGCAGCTCATCCAAACATAAGCACCACAGATCACGCAGACATTCACACAAGCAACATTCCGATGCAGACATGCCAACAGTCACTACCACCTCTGTGACCCCCACCTCCTCGTCTCCCTCCTCCCTCCCTGTGACGTCTACACTCACACCTTCATTCACCTCACCATCAGCCAGTGTTTCCATCACCAGCACACCCTCCAGTACAGTCCGCACACGTGCAGTCACCACCCCCACTGCCATTTACACGTCCCCTGTGTCCTCTCCCACTGTGTCTGTCACCCCCTCTTCCACACCACACAAACGCAGCCACCCACCCACCCAACAGCCATCCACCTCACGACAGCCTCCCGCTCCTGCACCCAAAGACAGCAAACTTGTCTCGCCTACAACCACATCCTCTCCCTCCACTCCCATACCCACTGTACCTACCACTATCCATTGTCCCAGGAAAATCTATCTCTCTACTGCTTCCTTCTTTCCTGACCCTGAGCCCCCCCCTCCTTCTCGTCGGGGTAAGAAGAGCACCTCAGCCACCACCAGCCCTGCAGCCCCCTTGACAAGGGTGCAGGGGTATTGGAGCCCACCAGCCCGCAGGTCTGGATCTTCGCCCAGCAGCAAGGGGACAGCCAGCCCACCCCCTGGGAAGAGGAGCAGAAGGCGGAAGGGCCGCCGCAGGAGCCCAGGTTCTATATCCCCCCAGGACACTAGCCAGCCACCGTCAACAGCCACAGCTCCAAAGGGAGGAAAGGGCCACAGACTCCTGACTAAGGAGGGCAAGGGCAGCAAGTGGAGAAGTCAGGCAGCAGGCCTGCTGCCCATGGAGGACCCGTCACAGCTGCCCAGGAGGAGCCCGCAACCCCCATAGCCGCTGCCCAGGGAGGAACCGTCACAGCTGCCCAGGGAGAGCCCACCACCCCCATAGCCGCTGCCCAGGGAGGACCCAGCCCAGCTGGCCAGGAGGGCCCCACCACCCACAGCCCAGGTGGGCATTGAAGGAGCACCATCCCCGCTGCCCAGGAGGGCACCACCAGGCAATGAGCAGTTGGCCATAGAATGGCCGCCGTCTCCAGCACCGCTCCGCTGGGGACCGCCGTCTCAAGAACCGCTGAACTGGGCCCTTCAAGGCAAGAACCGCTAAACTGGGCCCTTCAAGGCAAGAACCGCTGAACTGGGCCCCGCCGTCTCCAGCACCGCTCCGCTGGGGACCGCCGTCTCAAGAACCGCTGAACTGGGCCCTTCAAGGCAAGAACCGCTGAACTGGGCCCTTCAAGGCAAGAACCGCTGAACTGGGCCCTTCAGGCAAGAACCGCTGAACTGGGCCCTTCAAGGCAAGAACCGCTGAACTGGGCCCGCCGTCTCCAGCACCGCTCCGCTGGGGACCGCCGTCTCAAGAACCGCTGAACTGGGCCCTTCCAGGCAAGAACTGCTGGCCCTTTGGCAGACGTGGCAGGGCAGGATCTGTCTCGGGCAGGGCTGCAGGATGTCCTCTGGCCAACATGCCTCCTTCAGTGGCAGTGGAGTCTGTTATGGACTGTTTGGACTGTGGCTTTGCACTCCCCAGGATGGCCCAGTGGGCAGGCCACCCACTGTATGGACTGTATGGACTGTGGCTTTGCACTCCCCAGGATGGCCCAGTGGGCAGGCCACCCACTGTATGGACTGTTTGGACTGTGGCTTTGCACTCCCCAGGATGGCCCAGTGGGCAGGCCACCCACTGTATGGACTGTATGGACTGTGGCTTTGCACTCCCCAGGATGGCCCAGTGGGCAGGCCACCCACGGTATGGACTGTATGGACTGTGGCTTTGCACTCCCCAGGATGGCCCAGTGGGCAGGCCACCCACTGTATGGACTGTATGGACTGTGGCTTTGCACTCCCCTGGATGGGCCAGTGGTCATGGAGTCCCCTCGTGGATCTGGCGTTGTGTACTCAAGTGGCTGAGGTGCCCCCCCTTCCCTTCCCCCTGAGGTGCCTGTCCTTTTTTCTTTCTGATGCCCCTGCAGTGTTCTCTCCGTGGAGTTCTTGTCGTGGGACTGGGCCTTGCCCCTTTGCTCAGGACCCCTGTGGTCCACGGACAGTGGTTGGACTACATATAGTAGATGTATATATTTTGTACATAGTTTATTTATTTTTTTGGATTACTGCTGTCCATTTTTCAATATATCTGCCCGTTTAAGATCTCTTCTTTTGGTATTTGCATTATTTCGGAGGGGGGGGTTTGTGGGTTGTGACAGTGATCTGTGGGAATGCATTGATGTGTGTGTTGTAGTGGGTGGGTGGGTGTGTGCCTGTAATCTTTTCCCTCCCCTGTGTCGTAGGTGCAGTACTCACCGATGTCTTCCGCGCCGCCGGGCGTGCTCCTGGTACAGGAGCAGGTATAGGAGTGCGGGGATGACCTGTAACTCGGGTTCCATACTGCCGGAATCTCGCGTGGAGTATGTGGAGGTGAGCGTTTTCCCGTTCGTAGTCTGTTTCCGCCGTGTTTTTATCGGCGGTGCTCCCGCCCCGGAAAAGGTGGCGGATTGGTGGGTCGTGATAGGGTGGGCGGTACATTGTCTGCCGCCTGGCTGTTGGCGGTGACCGCCGCGCTGTTTGTTTGTTCCGCCGTGGCGGTCGGAGTGTTAATGCGGCGGGCTGTGTTAGCGGTTCCCGCCAGGGTCAGAATTGCATATTTTGGACCGCCGGCCTGTTGGCGGGTTGGCCGCCGCTTTATCACCGACCGCCAGGGTCAGAATGAGGGCCATAGTGATGTGTTTTATATGTCCTGGCAGTGAAATATTGCTAAATTCGTTTTTCACTGTTGCAAGGCCTGTCCCTCTCATAGGTTAACATGGGGGCTACTTTTAAATCTGATTAAAGTGTAGATTCCCTTTGGGAGCGGATGGACATGTGGAGTTTGGGGTCTCTGAGCTCACAATTTAAAAATACATCTTTTAGTAAAGTTGATTGTGTGTTTGAAAATGCCACTTTTAGAAAGTGAGCATTTTCTTGCTTATACTATTTCTGTGACTCTGCCTGTTTGTGGATTCCCTAGATGGGTCAGTTTGACAGTTGGGCTGGTTGCACCTCATGCTAGACAGTGACACAAAAGGAGCTGGGGTGTAATCTGCATTTCCTGATGAGCCATCTGTGCTAGGAGGGAGGAGATGATTGGTCACTTACACCTGAAAGGGCGCGGAGCCTGTCCTCACACTATGCAGTCTCCGACCCCCTGGTGAGTGTCTGGGGCCTGGCCTGAGCAAGGCAGGATTTCACATTCAAAAGAGACTTTACTTTGAAGTAGGCCTACTTCAAAGGAGAAATTGAGTATAAGAAGGGCACCCAAAACCACAGACATTAGAACACTTCTGGAAACAAGAGGAACCTCTGCCTGGAGAAGAGCTGAAGAGCTGAGGACGATGCCGCTGCAGCCCTGCTGAAGTCCGTGACTCTGTGGAAGTCGTCACATCACGTTGTGACCGATGCTGCTCGAAGTGCGAAGATTCAACATTTCGCACAGACGCCGTGATCCCCGACTTCGCACATCGACTTGTTTTCACTCTTCACCAAAGGTACTGTACTTCAGGGTCTACACGACTCCGTGTCCGGTGCCGCTGGTGTCGGCTTGTTGGGAACGACTCCGTCAAAACGCCGTGTTAACACCTCATCGAAGCATTTTGTGTTTCTAAGCGCTATTTTTGAGTTTAATCTTTAAAAATTCATAACTTGACTTGTGTATGTTGGATTTTTGTTGTTTTGGTATTGTTTTGTTTAGATAACTATTTCCTATTTGTCTAAACTGGTGTTGTGTCATTTTGTGGTGTTTTCATTAGGTTACTGTGTGTGTTGGTACAAATACTTTACACATAGCACTCAGGAGTTCAGCCTACTGCTCTGCCAAGCTACCAAGGGGGTAAGCAGGGGTTAGCTGAGGGTGATTCTCTTTTACCCTTACTAGAGTGAGGGTCTTTGCTTGAACAGGGGGTAACTGACTGTCAACCGAAGACCCCATTTCTAACAATTACAAATATACAACCATCTGCTATGTTAAATATCTTTATAAACAACAGCACTACTAATTAAATTATATAACCTACTCCTACCACAGAGAAATATATTTTACCAAATTAATTTAACAATAAAATGGTTATATTAAATATTCCTACTCCAACGTAAACCGTCTTGGAGAGAGTGTTGGATACTAAAGGAGTAACATTCACCATTCCCACTCCAATATGAAACACTTTGGGGAAAGAGGTAGACAATAAAAGGGTGACATTTTCGATTCCCACTCCACTCTAAACCATTTTGGGGAAGGTGTTGGACATTAAAGTGGCGACATTTAGTATTCCCACCCAAATGTCAACCATTTTGTAGAAAGTGTTGGACACTAATGGGGTAATATTCAGTATTCCAACTCCAACCTAAACATTTTGGGGTAGGAGTTGGACATGACAGGGGCAACCTTTACTATTACCATGCCAATTTAAACAATTGTTGGGAAGTGTTACCATGGTGCTGTGAGCTGTGAGGACACATATTACGGTGTTCACCAATGTGGCTTAATGGCCTTACTGTGTTTAATGAATAAAGTACACCATCTGAACATATAAATTGTTGGCAAATACAGAACACTGAGGACCTGGTATGGTGAAATATAATTGGAGTCTTTTCTTGCTAGTGCCCTGAGGACATTTACAGGAAGTGAATAAAACTCTTTGGCTGTGCTGTTTTGTTCCACTGCTGAAAATAAAGACGTTTTGAACATATAGTTGGGACATGGACTCAAATTTGGAGGGAATATATTGTATCAGTGCACTACAAGCTGTAATCATTTGATGTTTCTGCCACTTTTGGGAATGCACCCTGGGAGCAGCGAGTGCTTTTGCTATTGTGCACGCATTGGGACTTCTTATCCGATGGACAAATAGGGACAAAGGTGGGATGTGCAGTGTTATTAGAGGCTTGCTGCCCCATCTTGGTTGGTAGTCTCAATTTTGGGGAAGCTGTTGGGCACTAAAGAAGCTCTCAGTTTTAGAATTTGGCTATCTGGGCACACTTAGCACCACAACCAAAGGTCCAGAGCGGGTGGGACATAACTTGGGTGCTCAAGACTCACTCAGGCCCAGGTGCTGGTTTAAGTAGTTGGAGCTTTTTATGCCCCTGTCTATCTGAACAGGAGGCCATTAAACTGGCCCTTGGAGTCCCTCTGGTAGTCCTGGGGTCACATGAAGATGCAGGCCTGTCCTCTGAGGGATCAAAGCAGGTTCCAGGCAGAAAGCAGTACATCCAGGTGCAGCAAACTAATTTTGCAGAGTGCACACAGGTCACTCTAGCATTCAGTCCTCTGAGAGTCCTTTCTCAGGTCCCGAAAGTGAACTGAAAAGCTGGTCTGAGGGTCCTATTTTTCTACCCAACTCTCCCCTGAAATTGGGATAAGTTTCTACAATTTTCTACTTTAAAGTGCATGGAATTTTCCAATTCCTCTGCCCTGGCTGTAAGCTGGCTACAATGACAATGTGGAGGTGATAAGCCCTTTGTTTGAAGGCAGAGCATAGACAAGTCAGTTCCAAGTGGGGCTGTGCTCAACCCCCACCCCTCCACCCCCATCCTACCAACAGATGGTCTACTCAGGCATACCTTATCCCTTTATTGTGTGACTGTTTGGGAGTAATTTAAAATGTTTGTCAGTTACACCCAGTCATGTGATCCAGGAGAGGCTGCAGGCACCAAATGAATTAAGGCTGGAAAATGTGAACTTTTTGTAAGGGGCATTTTCAAAATTGTAATGTAAAATCTGACTTTACCACTTAAGTGGATTTTTCATTACCATTTCATACATACCAAACATGAAATGCTTCCCTTGTCCTAATCAAAAGTTAGCACCTAATAAATGTAATAAGGCAACCAATGTTATCCTATGGGACAGGTACACCTCACAGTAGTGCAAAACAAATCTAGAGGTTTTTCACTACCAGAACATGTACAACTTAAACGCCATCTTCAAACATTTAATTACAATGCAAATTGCCCTATGTGCTACAGAGGGCCTTCCTTAGTGGTGACATATGCAAAAGGGGAGTTTAAGGCTTGGCAATGAGGTTATATTGCCAAGTCGAATTGGCAGTTTAAAACTGTAATTCAGGCTGCATTGGCATGCCTGGGGCCTGTTTAAGGTGCTACTGAAGTGACCGTTACAATAAGTGTTGCAGGTCGATTATTAGCAGCTACTTTACAGGCCCTGGGTATATGGTATATCACACTGCAAAGGGCTTATAAGTAAATTAAATATGCATATCTGGTGTAAACAAATTAAACCATGTTTAGGGTACTGAGCACAAGCACTTTATGACTGGTAGCAGTGATAAAGAGCACAGGGTCCTAAGGCCAACAAAAATTAGTTTCAGCAACAGAAAGGGAGGTATGTAGGCAAAAAGTATGTGAAAGACCATTCTAAGGCTGACAGGTCTAACGACTAGTGAGAAAATTATATTGATCAATTAGGAAAAGAAGTAGAAAGAGTAACAAAGGTAGAGATTATCTTGTGCTATGTGTGAATAAGAAACAAAAGGATTGACAAATGTTTGGATATTAAGGAGCATTTAGAAACAAAAGCACATATGGTGCAAAACAACCTTAATTGAACTTTAATAGAAATACAGAAAAAGCTTTAGGTTTAAAAATATTTTTAGAAGGAAAAATCACATTTAGGTCTGCATATATCTTTCGATGCACATTCACAATGAAGGGTAAAATCACACTCGGTGCAAGAGTGGACAGCTTGAGTGTGGAAAACATTTAGAAGCACAAGTCACATTTAAGTGTAAAATCACTTTACGTGGTACAAAATCACATTTAAGGGCAGAATCTCCATTGGTCCAAAGTAAGCAGCACTTTTAGGAACAAAATCACATCTGGAGGCAAAAGCACATGAAGAAGCAAAATGACTTGATGAAACATCAAGAGGAAAGTAGAAACAAATGTGCCACTATATGCAGGGCATGCTATTACACTTCTTCAGTGCATTACAATGAAAGTCACTAAATAAGGAGCTGACGCAAATGATCATATAACTGAAAAGGGCTGACACAAATCTAATCTCTTTGTATGTTTTTGAAATTGGTGACATGAGTTCAGGCAGACAACACAAAAGCAGTGATATACCTAGGAGGAACCGGCCTACAGCCTTGTCTCCGGCTCATAATAGAGCCGGTGGCAATGCTGTAGTGCATAAGGTGCAGCAGCACCCATCGCAAATTTCACTGTCTGCAAAGCAGACAGTAAACTTTGCGACGGGGCTGGCTAAGGGGGCCCCTGCTCTGCCCATGCCAAGTGAAGGCCCTCCCCCCGGGCATCCTGCACCCCATCTCCGCCAGCTGTTTCATGGCGGTGCTACCACCATAAAACCGCTGGCAGAGAAGGGAGTCGTAATCCCTAGGGCAGCGCTGCTTGCAGCGCTGCCCTGGCAGATTAGGACTGCCAGCACTGCCAGACCAACGTTAAGTCATAATCTGGCAATGCTGGCGGTCCGACCGCAGCTCTACTGCTGCGGTGGTAATGTGGCGGTAGGATCACCGCATTGGCGGTGGTCCGACTGCCTCCCCGACCTGGCAGTCATTGGACTGCCAGGTTCGTAATGAGGGCCTTAGGGCCTGATTATGACCTTCGTGGATGATATACTCCATCATAAAGTTGATGGATATCGCACCCGCCATGTTACAAGGTCCATTTTATCTTATATCTTATGTAACTTGTGACGGAGTATCCCATCCGCTAATGTTGTAATCAGGCCCTTAGTTTCCAATCGTATAGCAAAAAAATATATAAAGTGTAAAGCATGTGATGGTGCTTTATCTTTAAGTCACATCTGGATGTTTTAGTTTTTCCTGATATAAAACCAAACATGAGGAATTAGCTGTAAACTGCATCCTTTTTCTATTAAACCTGTTAATGCTATGTTAATTTATACACATCAGGACTCGTTTTAGGCCGATGAATCTTTGGGCCCAGTGGTGAGACACCGTAGGACGAGATAACTAATTAAAATATCAATCAATATGTCAATAACATTGTCGACATTTAACACCAAAATATATCTTACTTTAGACATTAATAAACATTCGGCGCAACCATGACCTTTCAGTCATGAATAACCACACCTTAATGAAGTTTTATGAGTTTTATTCCCTATTGATTACAATCTAGTAGCAAATGCATCAATCTCAAAGCCAGGAAGCATATAAGCACAGTCACAAGATGACAACCATAATAAGCTTTCAATAATGCAAAGATCAGTAGCATAGACAATCAGATGGATATAAGCATATCGTAATACATCAAACTTTCTAAGATACTAGTTCAGCATAGCATCACGTCAGTCACGTTAGTTTGTCAGTCAGAATGAATACCTCGTCTAACCTCTAATTAGCATTAGCATGTTGGGCTTCATGCAAAACAATTTTGAACACCAATTTGGAAAACATCTAACTAAGGTCTCTAATCAAAAACATACAGCAGTTGGTACCTAGAAAGAAAAGCAAGTAAGTAGATTTCATTAGCAACATTTGTTATTACCCTCCTCAAGATAGGTCAGCATACAAGATCAGTCTTCGTCTTCAGGACATCAGTTAGATCGCCATCAGTCTATCTAAGTTAAAGGCAAAGACACTCTCCTCATAAGGAGAAAAGTGTAATGGGCAGTCTATGGGCAAAGATGGTTTTGTCTAAGTCTCAAGTCACAAAATAGAGTGACAGAGTTTCGGGATGCAATCGATATCATTCCCTACCTAATGTCGTCTGTCTCCTGTGTCATGGGTTTTTATCCCTTTTTAGTGATTCATTCCCCCAAAATTCTATTGGTCAGTCAATACACCCCACCATTGTTAACCTATCAAATTATACATTAAGTAATGCATTTTGTCATTTTCGATAAATCCCTATTTTCTAATTGGTCTTCATAATTGACGTATTTTCGTAGGTGGCTCATCCGGGATTACTTCATTGTCTTTGCACGTATCAGGTCAAAAGTTCTCTTCTTCTCGCTTCATCATCCTTGGAAGTGTCCATTAATGTTTCAAAGTATATAACTGTTATGCTAGAGGCTACTAACATGCGGATGAGAAAATCTAGCATTGTTGCGAACTAGTGAAGAAAAGAACAATCGCTGGGTCATGGTCTTTTGTAAGTCAGTACACTGAAGAGACAGAAAAATACGCTTTAATATGAGAGCTACACAGCTTTGCTTGACTCACGCTAACTTAAGATAGACGACTTCTAATGAACAGTTTTATGCGTTAATGTGCACAGCTTTGGCAATCTATGAACGATTACTTCTTACAGTTGACATTAGTTTACACACATAAAAAAAAAAATCCTTTACGTTAATGAATATGTTTCAATGAATATTTTATTTAATGCAGCATTGTTAATCATAAGCATTTCACATCTATAATATGTAATATCAAAATACGCTCTCTCAAACCCATGTCACAGATCTCATTTCTACAACAACTGTGTAGCTTTCCAGTGGTGCTGGCCTTGCACTACCTCATCTGCTCCTTTTGGGTCATTGTTTAGAGACGTCTTAGAGATCCCTTTGTCCAACTTAGTATAGAGAAGCAGGAGGACAGATGCAATTTTTAACTAATGCACAACTAGAAATAGGGCCCGAGAATTTAAGGGGGATGAGCAGGGCTTAGTTTGAGAAAGAAAAAGTTCTTGCACCGGAAGTTTTCCTCACAAGCCGGTGCCAAGTGCAATTAAGCGTTCATGCGCTGAATACAAAGGGCCTCATTTACACGGTCCGTGCCACATGGTGGCGCAGCAAGTGCCTTGCTGTGCCATCCTGAACCACCAGAAAAGTGCAGAAATGCTCTATATCTACAGGATACCAAACAATCTTGTACTTTCCCCTGCACTGGAGCACAAATTGCAGTCATGTGCCAATGCAGGCACCCTTGCACCGTGGTGCAGGGGTGCCTGCCTTCTGAGCATGATTGTTTTTGTGCAGGAAGGGACACCTTCTTGCAAAACAGCAATCACAAGAGGTGTTTCCCTCTTTCTATGTGTGCTGCAGCGGCTGTTCATGGGGTTCAGCTTTATGCAGCACACAACAGTTTTGCAACTTTTGTGAATTCGAAGAACACCATTAGATTTGGAGGATTGGAGGAGGGCAAGTTATGTTGAGGAGGTAGACTAGACAAACGCTATGAGATGCAAGACCATCAGTTACGTCTTCAAACGTCTTACAACTGGACCTCGAAGATCCCCAAGACGTCACTTGTGTCACCCATCGCATGCCACCACCCATCTGAGCTTAAGCATTCAGAATTACACCACACCTCCATTTCTGGCTCTGCATCTCTGTCTACTCACATTCTATATCTGCCTCTCCTCCCTGCCCTTACCTCCACCTGCTCATCCCACTAGCCACCTGTCCCCTCGCCTCTCTTCCTCAGCATCTGGAGTACTTTTCGGCTTTAGATACCACCAGCTACATGCCAATTACCATTTTCACATACTGGTTGAGGCAATATGCTGCTGATAGGGCTGCAGCTGCATCACACTCCATGCTGGTTGTTGTTGTAATATGTTGTAGCTGTTTTTTGGTGCGTTGTTGTGTGCCGTGTGGTTGTTTTTTGTGTTGTGTGGTTTTATACTTGTTTATTTTATTATGTGGTTACTGTTCGATTTTGTTTTGTGTTCCACTGTCAAAGATACTAAAAGAAAGCAGTCACGACTCTCTCATGTGATAAAGCCAAAGGGATTTATCTGCTGCTCCCCTCATATCTCTCAAGTCACTTCCTCAAAATGTTATTTTGTGAAAGGTAAGCTCCACATAAGAACTATTACTGTTCAGTGTTGCTGATCTGGCTACATGTTTAATAATACAGAAAATGCAGCATGTTTGTATTATACAAATATAACTACAGAATTTCACCATAAAGTCACTCATGCTTGAAATTGCACATAAAGTTTTTGTGAGCTCAGGCTGACCTAGCAGAATAAGTCAAATATGCTGAAATGGCTCTTGCAGCAAACCGGCCACCGTATTGTTCTTTGACTGGGAAGCGTTCACAAATATAACATTGTCGAAAAAAATGAAACCAACAACCTAAAATGTAAAGTCATATGCAAAATCGAGATGTTTTATTTCATTAAGTTTAATGCTGAAGTTGCAGGGTTGTTTAGGTCAATGCTGCCAAAATTAATGTTGTTAAATAGGACAGATCGCAGGTATGCCTGAACATGTTTCTAAACTGCGCTCATGTTATCCATTGAAGCACTGTGGAAGGATAGCGCATATGTTAATCATGTTCAGAGGAATAATTAAGGTTATCCTGAGCAAGCAAAAAAATGAATGAATGGTGCATCATTTGCTCCCTGATTTTTATGGTCTGGCTTGACAGCGCAGCTCTCGCCAGATGCCCAGTTGCTGGGATGCACGCGGAGGTCTTCCCCTGCCTAGGATCAGAAACTGCACACACTCTGGTGAAATGCCACAACTTGTCTCACCTACACTAGAGGTTGACCACATCTTTTGAGTCAGTGAGGAGTGTGGTAATCAGATTCATGCAAAAGAAATCACTAATATGAGAAGCATAAGCAATTTTAAACACCATGACCAATTTAACCTCAAAACTGAATAAGGTTTCAAAGCTTTATTACAACCACAAAGTCAGTGTAACGTAGATGGTGCACACAACTAAGTTATAAATGTACATGAAAATCATGGGCTGACCAAAACGTCTAAAGCGATTAGCCTACTAAACATCAATACTATCAAACGCTCCGAGAGGATAACACAAATTAATAGAACCATAATATGCATATCAAAATCAGATTTCAAAGCAGATTATGGTGACATCAGTAATTCATCAGAATTAAATTATTAATAATCAATTTTTAGGGCTGGGGTCATCCTTATCCCTAACACGACTTTGACCTTGCATGTGTGGGGACGGGCTAACACATGCAGGCAAAACTAAAGAAGAGACAAAAATAATTTGGAAATTTATCTAACTAGGATAACTCACTATAAAAATACACTAATGAAATAATCTAAGCTAAATGTAAACAGGAAACCATATTACAGATTATACTTCTCCTCTTGAAACAGAAGACAGGAAAAATTTGTCAGTCCAGTGCACTCGCAGCTTCTCAGCATCAGTAGACAGCAGCATCAGGGGCTGTGCAGAACATGAGCTGCATATTGGGAAGGTCAGCAGTTCAGGATTTATTGGCCATATTAGTATTGAATAGCATAAACAAATGAAGTAATAGGAAGGATGACTTTTAATTCTTCAGAAGACATCTAAGGGATATGTTGATTCAGGAGAGTAGCACAACATCAAGGGGTCTACAGCAAAGCTTAACTAACTAAAAGTTTCAAAAGTCTCTCCCTGACTAGAAATGTCCACAAGTTTCTGATTGGCCTTCCATGTGGGCTCATCTTGAGCAAATTAATCAATATTCAATGGAAACTCTTTGACGACATCAAGTTTGCAACTATTAAGGATTTTCCCAGGGAGTGTGCGAAGTCATCTTGATGAATTAATAAAGTTCAGCCAAAATATAACACTTCTTCATCAATTGAAACTTTGTGATTTTTTTCCCACAGTGCACAGGATGATTCTAACAGTTCTCATGTGGATTTAACAATACTTCCTGTCTTGTTCAACAACTCAAACAAATACAGTTACATTTGTTATTAGTTAAAATATGTTCCTTGTCTTTCATACAAAAAGACACTCACCAACACATCAGTGACCTAGAAATTAATTCAGGTGAAAGGGAACAGAATAAATCAGTACGTTTCCTCTACTGCTGTAAAAATGAATCTTCAGGCCTTGTCTAGCTAAGCAAACCTACATAAATAAAAATGCAATTAATACATATAAATCCTATTGTGTACCTTACAATTTGAATCAACTATGCAAAGCAAATTATTTAATTGCAATCATTATATATGACATTAGAAAAAGTTTAAATGTGCATTTGTTTAATGTAATTCTTTGTGAATATCATTTAAATAAATATAGGTATTATTAATTCATATTTGTTTAATACTCATAATATATCATTCATTTCTACTATTTTCTAAACATAATACTTTTAATATTTATGCGTATCAGTAGTTCACTCAAATATTAATGCACAATATCCTTTCATGGCAAAACATGATGTCAAAAGAAACAGAGGTCACAATGTTCGCCATATTTCAAACGTGCACATTATTACATCTCATGTTAATTTCTCTGTTAGGCTTTTAAATTAAGGTTTATAAGTCACCATATGCTAACTTCTATGCCACTAATGTATTAGTAAAACTTGATCGCAAGCACCGTTATGTGGGCATCAATGGAGAGGGTATTTTGCTCCACCCACATGTTGGAGCCAGGACTACATGTTTTGATTTGGCAGAAGTTGTGTGCTTCCACAAAAAAGTTTTGCCTTCCACACAGCTGTGATCATTTTGTTTATTTATCCAACTACCCAAAGTTGAACTTTCAGGGCACACACATTACATTATAATGTCTTTAAAGTGTAAAAAAATGTCTGACATCCAGGAATCAATCTTTATCATGCACTCCCTGAATTTGTTTTTGTAGACTCAGGGTAGGCCCCATAGTGATGATAAGCTGTGCGTCATCTGCATACGAAATTACACCAAAGCCACATGATCTA
The DNA here is from genome assembly GCF_031143425.1 of Pleurodeles waltl. Taxonomy (NCBI): domain Eukaryota; kingdom Metazoa; phylum Chordata; class Amphibia; order Caudata; family Salamandridae; genus Pleurodeles; species Pleurodeles waltl. The sequence continues at coordinate 983,379,898 of NC_090449.1, forward strand.
ATAACTTTGGCCAATGAGGCCACCTATATATTAAAAAAAACTTTATCTGAAGCCCTGATTCTGGACTTAAAGTGATCGAGCTGTACCAGATGTGTCCGATCCAACAAAACATTTTTCAGCCATCCCAATGCTTTGCCTTCAACCTCAATCTCCCCCAATCTCTGTATTAGGGTTACATGGGACATGGTGTTGAAAGCTGCTGATAGATCCAGGAGAACCAGCATGGCTGAGTTCCCCTGGTCTAAGGCAAGTCTAATTGTATCCATGGCCTCCACCGTAGGTTTCTTGACAATCGGTCTGACCCAGGCTGCTTTCCATTTAGTTGGAAGGGCTTGCAGACTTTTGGACGTTCCAGACTTATGGAGGTTACACAGGTCCGTAATTGGGATGAGAAGTGCTGAGGCCAGAGCAGCGATAATAAATGGCGGAACCGGATCCTCTAGTGAGACAGATTTAATCTGGTTAAGAAAGGTCAACACTTGCTTGGAAATGACAGGGTTAAAGGTTTTAAGAGTCACAGGAGGAAGAGTACCTAAGGGTTTGGATGGAAATTGCTTTACAGATTCCACAGTTTTTGGAAAGGATTGATAAATCTTAGAGATCTTTTGTCCCAAGTGACCGGCAAAAGCGTCGAAGAGAGCCTGAGATGCTGGGATAGTGGAAGTAAACATAACAAGATTTGTAAATTCCTTCAGGATCTTGTACAGTTCTTTCATTGAATTTCCAGCATTATTGATCCTGTCCTGTTTTTTTTCCTTTTTTAGGGATTCAGAAAACCTTGGCAAGGCAAGGTTCTTTGTTTTTGATTTGCAAAATTCAGGGGGGGGGAGATGAGGTCTAAAGTGTGCGTCACATCTCCCTCAAAATCAGTTATAACAATGTTGATATCTCCATAATCCTTCAATGGAGGCGGAGAGAAGACTGGGTTAAAAGCAGAGGGGAATTTCACTTCTGTCTCTGCACTGGTCTTAAAATTATGATTTGCAGCTTTCCCTTCTGAAGCTGTCATATGCATCATTTGCCACAATTATTCAAAAATGTTCTCGGGGTCCCGGTGAACGCCCCCTCGCACCCCCCCCCCCCACCCCCTCCCTCCATGCTCCCCTCCTTGAGAAAGCAGACTTTATTGCACTTCCAGCAATAAAGCTTTGAGCACTGCTGATTCCGTCAGTGGGTGTCACCTGTGGGGCTTGTGGGCAGTGCATGTAGTGGAGTTGGGCAGTACCAGTGATGGAAGTGGGGAGGTTTGTGGCCTGATACTAAGTAACATTTTGGCCACCTGCTTTTTTTTCCAAAACAAGCACTGATTATAAGTTATGCTATTTTGCTCCTTTTCATGTAGTAGCCAGTGATGTTTCTTGGCCAAAACAAAATGATGTTAATGTTTTATATTTATAAGCAAACATCGATTTCTGCTGTCTCAAGAACAAATGTCTCCAAATAGCACGTACCGAACCTAAATAAAAAGGTGGTGAATAGTGCTTCAATGCTAAGGAGTGCCACCTGGACATCCATATAATCCGACCCGAACATTAATGCTGTCAAGCCAGTACCAATTTTTACAACAGTGTCACTTGTACATCGTACTCTGATAGTGGTATTTGTTAAACCCTAGAGTAAAATCAATGAAAGCGTTCTAGCAGGATCAGTTGCCATGCTGCACAGACAGAGCATCACCTTAAATCAACAATTTGAAAACAATTCAAAAGAGATGTTGAAGCGAGGAGCTCGGCACATCTGAACTCATTCCACCTTCGATCCTTTTCTTGATTTTGTACAGAACTACATAGAGCAAAGCACGTTTGTAAAAACAAATATCATGGGTGGATGACTTCACAAATATGTATCCGACATAGGAGCCGCCGCAAGTAGGAAAACTGCACAATTAATGACAGTCGAAAAATCCAATCCCCGCGAGACTGCGCTGGGCAAACAGTAGCACTGCTTGGCAAAACATGAAAGCATTCAGAAATACTCGTCTTTCTGACCTTGAATATGAAACAGTACCTCTGAAGGCAAGCTCCAGGTTTGTGCTGAAAACCCACCTGTGATTGATTCTGTTAACATTTAAAACTGAATTTCTGGTCCCCTGCTCAACTATAATATGTCCTCTTCGCTTCGGCGGATCCCTTTAGCCACCCTCCCTCCTTTGAACAGACCTAGAATTATCTGCCAAGAAATCAAAATATATGCCTGGATTTGCCTGGCTGGTTTTACAAATGTATTTGGTGGTGTGTGGGCTAAAACAGGAAAATATAGGTTTGATTCACATGAAAAAAACTAACTTTGTTTATCCTAACCAGTGGTTCCCAACATTTTGACTTCCGTGGACCACCACTTTATCATTATTGGAACACAGGGGCCCCGACTGAATCATTACTGGAATCTAGGGACACCCACTGAGTCATTACTGAACACTGGGGACCTAATCTGTTAATATTACATTTTTTTAGCAGTCGCAGGCCCCCTGAGGAGGGTTCGCAGACGTCCAGGTGTCCCCAGACCACAGGTTGGGAATCACTATGCTGAACCCTTGATTACAAGCCAGGCCTAAATTCAGATTCCTGTTAAAGGGATCAGAATTAGAGTTGCACCCTAATAGCTTTTCCCTAATAAAATCCATCAAGGCTAACCTAAGGAAATTTAATTGGGGGAAAGGCCTTTAAAAAAGGCAACACGTACGGAATTCACTGTGGAATGTACTGAAACCTCATGTAATGCCTCATTTGCAAGTTAAATATTCGAATTAAGAGGTATTTATCATCTATGGCAAATACCTCACTCGAGAAAACACTATTTACCACATATGGTAAACACCTCACTTATTCAGACTAACTTGTAATGCGGGCCTAAGTGTTTTTTCTTTGAAACTGTCCTTCTAATCACTAATGTATTGTCCATTCAGGCATGGCTTCAAAGCACTCGTAACATATTATTTTTTTAAATTTGCTTTTGGGTCGACTCTCAGATCCATATGCAGGTTTTGAGAATGATCAAGAAGTATGCAAATAATCTACAATTGTATATAAAGCTGTGTTGTACATATTCAGTGTGGATAAACAAAAACAGAGTGTATGTTCCTATTCAATGGTTCAACAAGCCGTAGAGCTAAGAACACAGGGACGTATTCATGAACCCAGTTCGCTGCAAAGTGTCCATAGGTGAGGCATAATGAGGAGTAACATTTTCATTTCTCCTCGTTTTTTCCTCTTTCTCTTTTTGCTGCATAGACAAACACTTTTCTCTGGATTGCTTTTGTGGAGGAAAGTGCCCTTTCCTGCTCAAAAACAATCCTTTATGCAATGGATGCACGCTTGCACCATGGTGCAAGGATGCCTGGGTTGGCACTAGACTGCAAGAATGGCACCAGCACAGGGTGAAAGGATAGGAATGCTCCATATTGCATGAATGTAGTGAATTCCTTGCCTTTCCCTTTGGTGTAGGGCAGCACAGCAAGATGGCTTTCTGCACTGTCCTAACCCAAATCTCCATAAACGTGTCCCACAATTACCCTTGAGATGCATTGCACAGACTTATGCAGCAAAGCACATTCAAAGTTCTGATAAATAGGTTTCAAGGGGAAATTAAGCAGTTTGCTTGTTTGTGGGATTGATTTACTGCAGACATTCGTTTTTGGTACCTTTTAAAGAATATATGCAATTGTTATCTCTTTATAACCACTCACTACATAATTTTACTTGCTACAAATGACTCTGGTTATTCACGAGATATGGTGAACAAAGCAAGAAAATCATTTATTTTTTTTAAAACATGCATTTATCTAGGAATTGCTACTGCTTTTCCCAGAGCTGCTCTGTGATTGGTGTTAGAAGTTGGGGGTGGGTGTTAATGAACGACAAGGTTTCATTGCAAATAATTGTGTGACACTGTAGCTCTACTAGTGTTCAGAATTAATTTTAAAGCTATTTAATTAATACCCATAATTCAGACATTCTAGTGTTATTAATGAAGGAAAGAGGAAAGGGAGAGAAAAGTTCAAGTTTTTAAAAAAATGTTATTTTTGATGGGAGCAAAGTTACATTTGTTTTATTTAGTTTATCTGCTATATGGTGTCAGAAGGACTTTGAAGCTACTACAGCCACGCCAGTGGTGCTGATTTGCTATAGCCCTCTCTACAATTTGAGACACTTTGCTTCTCTTCCCTGGCGTATAAGCATGCTTTTTAGGTCTGGCTTTTGACAGTGAAACTGTTTAAACACACCTGTTGCTAAAAATATACATCAAGTGGGTCCATTCGCTTTGATCACTGGCTTTCTACAACCAGCCTCTTTCAACCATTAACTTGAGACATTGTCCATCATTCTTGGCTAAACCCAGAAGAATGTTTCTTTCACACATAATGCTAATAGTCGTTTCACCATACCATTCTGTCTGCACATAATTGCTTGCATTAAACTGTAATGTGGACTACCTTACAAATATAGGCTTCTCTGTCCTCTACTCCTATGTCGCTCCCATTTGTCTCACTCTAATGTGCCAATGTTACATACGTTAGTACATTAAGCTGAAATCTAACGGTAATGCCAAATGCTTGTTTCCTTCATTGTGCTGAGTCCTCTGGAGGGATTGAGTAGTAGTACAACTTTTGGTGACAGTAAGTGGTATTGAATGGACTTGTTATGAGAGGCCGCAGAACAACCACATATTCAGTGGGAATGTAAGGGAAGGTTCTTCTTTATAGGGAAAAATATTGTGACAGTGGAGCAAAAGTTGCACCTGTAAACACCCATTTGTGACACATTAGGCATGCAAAATTGCACACTTGATGGAAAATGTCCCACATAATAGTACTCCAGTAAATCTATCACTGATGTATGTTTCCAGGAGCACTCTTGAGATGTTGTGTAAATGGTAAAATGATAGATTTAACTGTAAATAGTCAGATTTCTGTGGTTTTGTAAACCAATATTAAGGTACCTGGACTCTGTATTTTTTGCTAAACTCTTTTGAAGTCTGAAGTTTTGGATTTTCGTTATCTGGGCACGTTTAACACCACCACCAAGTGCTCAGGACTGAAGGGGCACCAGCTGGGGAGGTCAGGACACACTCAGATTGGGTTCCTGTTCATGGCAAAGATGGTTGGAGCCTTTTCTGTCCCTGATGCTCTGATCAGATGTCCAGCCAACTAGCCCTTGGAGCCACTTTGGTATTCCAGGGTTCAAGAAGTGAAACAGGGCTCAAGCAGAAGTGTTTACGGCAGGCTTCAGGGTGAAAAACAGTGCTTCCAGATGCAGCAAATCAGTTTTTGGAAGTAAACAGCAGGCCACAGGAGCAGGCAGACCTCTTAAAGTGCTTCTGCAGGCTCAGAAATTGAACTGAAGAGTGTGTCTGAGGGTCCTATTTTTCTACTTGGTGCCTTTGCTGAAGTAGAAGTTTCCTAGAGAATTCCCTTTGAAGTGCTTGAAGCCTCCCCTGCCCTTGCTTCAGTCTGGCTGTATGAACAATGCAGTGATGACAAGTCGTTTGTGTTAAGGCAGGGCACAGCCGATGCAGTTGCAAGTGTGGCTGCACCCAGCTCCCCCCCCAACATCTTGCCAGTGATGGTCCACCGAAGCACACCTAATCTGACTGCTGTGCGTCTGTCTGGGAGGAACAAACAAAGTCCAACTGCCAACTACACTCAGTCATGTAACCCAGAAACAGGCTGCAGGCACCAAAAATCCAGGGCAGGAAAATGTCAACTTTCTAAAAGTGGTATTTTCAAAATTGTAACTGAAAATTGGACTTAACAATTAAAGAGGACTTTCATTTCTCAGAAGACACCATACATGAAATGTTTGCTTGTTCCTAATCAAAAGTTAGCAATTATTAAATGTAATAGGGTACCCCAAACCCAATGTTTCCCATGGTGGAGGTAGGCCTCACAGTCAATGAAAAACTAATTTAGGCGTTTTTCAATACTAGCATATGTAAAACTTAAAAAGTACATATTCAACCTTTTCATTACATTGCACCCTGCCCTAAGGGATACGTAGGAACTCCCATAGGGTTGACTTATATGCAATAAAGGGGTGTTTTAGGCTTGGCAAGGGGTTTTTATTGCCAAGTTGAAGTGGCTGTTTAAATCTGCATCTGGGCTTCAACAGCAGACCTAGAACATGCTTTTAGGGGCCAATAAGTGGGGTAAGTGTTGCAGGCCCACTAGTAGGATTTAATCTACATGACTTGAGTACATGATATACCACTTTACTAGGGACTTAAAAGTGAATCAAATGTTCCAAACAGGTATAAGCCAACTTGTTCATGTTTAAACAAGAGAGCACGCACATTTTATCAGTGGTTAGCTGTAATAAAGTGCACAAAGTTCAAAGGCCACCAAAAACCAGTTCAGAAAAAATAGGAGGGTGAAGGCAAGAAGTTTGGGAGTAACCAAGTCCAACAATGGGCAAATGAGACTATAATGCATTAGGAGATAAGCAGGAAATACAAGAAAGATTTTGTTGTAAGAAACTACTCTCTACTATTATCTGTTCTCTCACATCCCCTAGCTTGCAGATCTCTGCTGAAGGTGTTCAGCCCATGTTGGAAGAGCCTTTCTCTTTGCAGCCGCTTGCGGCTATTCGTTATTTCTATTTTAGGGCTGGCAGACTGCACAGGCTTCCACCTTTCTTGCATTCTCTTGGAGTGATGAAGTGGTGTCCAGAAGCTGTATTATGTCCTGTTCTTCTGAAATGCATGTCATTTAAAAGGCAAGCTTAGGATCCACGTAATATTCCCTTTAAGGAAAGAACGACCTCAGTAGGAACTTCGTATTAATTTTACTTGATTTGAAGCAAATATTTTCGTAAAACATACCTGAGATTTTTAATCCTGCCTATAAAATTTTAATCCACAGAGAGCCTTGAGACACCGGGCTTCACATTAGGCTCGCATTCACTAAGATGCCTCTGGGCAGCTAAATTATTAAAAGCGCAACTCAGCCATTGAACTCTAAAAACTTCACAATGGTTACTGCTTGCTGAGCATTATGCTGCACACAAATTGCAAAAGCCACAGCTTCTTCCATTTACATGGGTTACTACATTTTTATATTTGATTCATATATGCTCTGTTAAAATGTTCCCTTTATACCATGAAATATACATTCCTGTCTAAATCACTCTACTCAAGCCCGTTTATAATTTCATTCGAGCTGAACGACATAATGTAAGTGTCAAACCCTGACCTCCCAATATTCAATTAGACATCCTACCACTTTCCTTTAATTATTAAACCTTGAATTGCCCATCACTATAAAAAAAAAACAAAAAAAAAAGAAAATGGAAATCTTGCAGTCTTGAATTTCTGCTCTGTTTGCTCTGGGGCAATGTTGAATCACATTTCCATTTTTTAGAGTCAGCGCCAAGCGCTCTGACTCCTGTTGTAATCTCTCTGTGGGCTTTTAACCACGCCCATGTCAGGTCCACCAGTTTCGTTGATAGTGGGCTTGCCTTTAAAATTTGCTTGATTTCATTTGTGAAAGGCATACATATATCATGCCTTTTCTGGTGTTTAGCCCTCCTCAACAGCACCGGTAAAATGCTGAAAACACACAAGGCTCCATGTTTTCCCCATGGCTTCTACTTTTTCTTTTTATTTCCTTCAAAGCACAATCTCACTTGGCAGTAGTCGATAGGTTTGCATGACATCAACCCTGTTACATAGATAATTGTATAACTGCCGATACGTTTGACTGCGAGCAAACCTCTGTTTCCTTTTGTGTGCTCCTTCATGCTCATGCTCATAGCGTGGCATTTTAAATCAGCTCACTTGTGTAAAATTGTGTTACTTTTCATTTTCTATTTATGTGGCAAGAAAAGTCCGGTTAGGACTTTACAACGCTAATAGTTCTAAGTCAAACAAATGCGAGACCTATTGCATTGCAAATGCTGTTTGTCTTAGTGGCTCTGGATCATTCCTACACCCTATCTAGTTGTATATCCCCACACAAAGACAATATGCCTTTCACTGGGCAGCCAGGTCGCAGTGGTGGTCGAATCGCCCTAATTAGAGAAGGCGGGGGACAAATGTTGATTAGCTTTTGTACGTAAAAGCGCCACAATCAATGACCCTGGGATGTAGAAAGCAAGTGCCCTGTTTATCACAAACAATGGATCTTTGTTTTTCTAAGGCAAACTTTCACTTTTAGAGTTGTTTAAGAAGTGAAGGAATACCAGTGAGAGCCAAAAGATATGGCACCTGCTCAGCATTATGCTCTACTTTCACTGCATCTCAGTGCCAGTGAATAAGCTAAAATCATAGACATCTCTGCCTTGCAGGTGGGGATATCTAATTGTTGTTAACAATGTAGATGTGTTTTAAAAGGCATGCAGCTGTCTGTAAAACACTGAAAATAGTTCTGCTGTTCTTTACATAGCTATCACATGCTATGCCAGCTATCAGCGTCAAGCTGCTATTTTTGTTTACTCCACACTGATTTGAACTCATTGCTACTTTACACATTGAAGCCGTGGGGCCTAATCATGGATGCCTTTTTGTGTGCCTAAATTAGTATACCTGTAGTATTACTTCATGTACTCACAAATTAAATTCACTAAAGTAAGGCAGACATTTCTGCCTTTGCCTCTCTCTTGTGTGTGGAGTTTGCCACCAGTAGTGCTGTCCATTGGTAGATTGATATTATTAGAGCAATTAGCCAGTAGGACTCAATGAGAAGTGGAAATCTCTATGTGCCTAAGAGGGATCCAAAAGCTAATTAAAGTTCTAATTCATTGTAAGTCAAAATTAATGTGGAAAAGAAGCACTGGAGATCTTAGCTTCTATAAAAAATACATTCAACCAATTCCGATGCAACAAAGTGTGAAACGAGTGTTAGAAATGGGGTCTTTGGTTGACAGTCAGGTTACCCCCTGTTCAAGCAAGGACCCTCACTCTAGTCAGGGTAAAAGAGAATCACCCTCAGCTAACCCCTGCTTACCCCCTTGGTAGCTTGGCAGAGCAGTAGGCTGAACCTCAGAGTGCTAGGTGTAAAGTATTTGTACCAACACACACAGTAACTTAATGAAAACCACTACAAAATGACACAACACCAGTTTAGAAAAATAGGAAATATTTATCTAAACAAAACAAGACCAAAGTGACAAAAATCCGACATACACAAGTCAAGTTATGAATTTTTAGAGATTAAACTCAAAAATAGCGTTTAGAAACAAAAATGCTTAACACGGCGTCGTGACGGAGTCGTTCCCAACAAACCGACACCAGCGGCGCCGGACACGGAGTCGTGTAGACCCCCAAGTACAGTACCTTTGGTGAAGAGTGAAAACATGCCGATGAGCGAAGTCGGGGATCGCGGTGTCTGTGCGAAACGTTGAATCCGTGCACTTTGAGCGGCGTCAGTCACGACGTGGTGCGGCGACTTCCACGGAGTCGCGGACTTCAGCAGGGCTGCAGCGGCGTCGTTCCAGCGAAGGTCACGGCATCTGGTGCAGGCGGCGTTACCGGATTCAGCAGCGGCGTCGGTCCGGAGTCGTCCGAAGTCGATTTCCTTGGATTTCTACCAGCTTTCCTTTCAAGGGCCCAGGGACTGGATAGGGTACCACTTGTCAGAGCAGGAGTCTCTCCAGAGACTCCAGGTGCTGGCAGAGAGAAGTCTTTGCTGTCCCTGAGACTTCAAACAACAGGAGGCAAGTTCTACATCAAGCCCTTGGAGATTTCTTCACAAGATGGAAGGCACACAAAGTCCAGTCTTTGCCCTCTTACTCTGGCAGAAGCAGCACTGCAGGAAAGCTCCACAAAGCACAGTCACAGGCAGGGCAGCACTTCTTCCTCAGCTATCAGCTCTTCTCCAGGCAGAGGTTCCTCTTGGTTCCAGAAGTGTTTCTAAAGTCTGTAGATTTGGGTGCCCTTCTTATACCCATTTTAGTCTTTGAAGTCACCTTTCTTCAAAGGGGACTCACACCTACTTGTGAAATCCTGCCTTGCCCAAGCAAGGCCTCAGACACACACCAGGGGGTTGGAGCCGGCATTGTCAGAGGCAGTCACAGTCCTTTCAGATGAGAGTGACCACTCCACCCCTCCCTCCTAGCAGAGATGGCTAATCAGGAAATGCAGGTTACACCCCAGCCCCCTTTGTGTCACTGTCTAGTGCGAGGTGAAAAACAACCCAACTGTCAAACTGACCCAGAGAGGGAATCCACAAACAAGGCAGAGTCACAGAATGGTTTAAGCAAGAAAATGCTCACTTTCTAAAAGTGGCATTTTCAAACGCACAATCTTAAAATCAACTTTACTAAAAGATGTATTTTTTAATTGTGAGTTCAGGGACCCCAAACTCCACATGTCCATCTACTCTCTAGGGGAATCTACACTTTAATCATATTTAAAGGTAGCCCCCATATTATCCTATGAGAGAGACAGGCCTTGCAACAGTGAAAAACGAAGTTGGCAGTTTTTCACTGTCAGGACATATAAATCACATTACTATATGTCCTACCTTATCCATACACTGCACCCTGCCCTTGGGGCTACCTAGGGGTGCCTTACATTTAAGAAAAGGAAAAGTTTAGGCCTTGCAAGTGGGTACACTTGCCAAGTCGAATTTACAGTGTAAAAATACACACACAGACACTGCAGTGGCAGGTCTGAGACATGATTACAGAGCTACTTATGTGGGTGGCACAACCAGTGCTGCAGGCCCACTAGTAGCATTTGATTTACAGGCCCTGGCACCTCTAGTGCACCTTACTAGGGACTTACTAGTAAATCAAATAGGCCAATCATGGATAAACCAATTACATACAATTCACACGGAGAGCATATGCACTTTAGCACTGGTTAGCAGTGGGAAAGTGCTCAGAGTTCAAAAGCCAACAGCGACAGGTCAGAAAAAAATAGGAGGCAGGAGGCAAAAAGATTCAGGATGACCCTGCATAAGCCAAAGTCCAACAATGAGTTATCATAGTAGAGAATACACAGTGCTCAGAGTGTGAAAATATATTTACAACATACATAACACAAGACACTATACAATTCCTATTGGCTGTATATATGATTTCAACCAGTTCTCATGAGGGTAGCGTGGACTAAAACACAATCCCTTCATGTTAAATTGATATTTCTTTGTCATGATTCTAGCATTTCCATTAATGATAAGGCTCCCTGCATGATTTAATGAACAATTCCATGCAATTTGAACCTCGTTTGTTAATCTCTTCCTTCGTAGTACCTGGTACCTCATTTCCTTTAAATCCCTATCATTCAGGAAAAAATCCTATACAATCAGTTAAAAGCAAGTAGCTTGATCAAGATGTAATTAATTCCATAGCATTTAATATATTGAGTGACAGAACACTGTTGAGGATACTTGTGGGAAATGCCATGACTAGAGCTGGAGACACATTGTGAAAAGCTGTTAATGTACGTTGCTCAACTCCTGGTCCATATGACTCATGGAAAGTTTAATTTATTATCCACTGCTAATGGTTTATTCCATAACAAGTATCTGCTATTTCATATCAGGTATCGGCTGACGCGTTTCAACCATTGCGGTCTTCCTCATAGCCCAAGATTCAATGCCTATTCTATCTATCTATCTATCTATCTATCTATCTATCTATCTATCTATCTATCTATCTATCTATCTATATATATATATACATACTGAAAGAGAATAAAGGTTACAGGGACGTTATAGTTAGGCTTACATTTTAAATGTACAAAACCATATAATTCACCTGTTATAGTTAGAGCTATACAATCCAAGAAGGGAGCACCCTGTCTTACATTTCAGCTCGAATAGCCCCAAAGCATCATGGTAAATACAGTCATTAGAATGAATTAGAATAATATTTCAAAAGTCTTTCACCGTAAATGGGTGCAGCCAATGCTGTAACATTGTAACAAATTGTTCACCAATATTGGTGCGGCAAAAAGCCGTATCTCCGGACACGTGCTTCTGGCTTTTGGCCGTCATCAGCGGAGAGCAGAGTGTGGCAGATGGGGTTGCTTGAAATGCCCCCTAAACGTATTCTCAGGTTTTTGTACCACTCAATAGGCGTACAATGTTACAGCATAGAACATTTTTCCACCAGTCATCATCTGTATATATCTAAATTAGTGTTCAGTATTCAGGTTGTGTGTGTGTGTGTGTGTGTGTGTGTGTACGCGGGTGTAATAAAGTAATTTTCCTTTTTGTGGGTAAATGCTCCGACTGTACAATGATTATTGGGTATTAGTTGATGTGTGCCTGTGGACTCAGGGTAAATTCTACACCCCCCTCCCTGAGAAGGCTTTAAACTGCTCTGACCCACAACCCAGAGAGAGCTAAGTGCTGCATTGGGGTACTTGGTTCCTAATAGATTAATGCTACAGATTTATTGATTGTTAAGTACACACTTTCTTTGCAACTAATAACCAATATCTTACAGTAAATAGAGATTTTATCAATGAAAGAATACTTGTTGGGACAGTTACAGATTACAGAGAAGAGAAATATGATATTATCTTCAAGTTAATATAATTTACAATGTCACTTCTAAAACGTGTCTTGTGACTGGGGTTCTATTGCATGGATTTGCCATGACTGGGGTGGTGTTTGACATTTATATAATGACATTCCTCAGTGTATTTACTGTTTTGTGCTACTTTTTACATTTCCACCAATGACACTCAGGCCCTCATTACAACCCTGGCGATCGGTGATAAAGTGGTGGTAAAACCGCCAACAGGCCGGCGGTAACTACAGCCAAATTATGACCATGACGGAAAGAGCTCAGATAGACAGCCACTTGACCACACTGACAGCCAGGGCAGAAACAACAGGCTCCACGGTGGTAGCCGCCTACAGCCAGGTGGAAGTCAATGTTCCGCTCACTGTATTAAGACCCTGCAATCCATCACCTATTCCGGGGCAGTACCAGCGACATCAAAAGCCTGGTTGACACACTGCACAAAAGGGAAACAACTGACCTTTGGAGACACAGGGAACAACCATGCCGCCATGGAGCCGGAGCTGCAGAACTTCCCAATGATTTTATACGTCCTGCTCCAACACGAACACCAACGATGGCAAAGACGACCATGGTGAGTACAGCCACCTAACACACAGGGGAGGAGGGGAGGAAAAAGAGAGTGACACACACATGCACAATACACACACCGCCACCCCAACACCATACACACAATCAGATGCACAAGAAAACATATTTACCCCGTACCCCTCAGGAATAATGCAAGGACAACACAAATAGATGAAAGTGAGTGTAATAATATAAATACCTAAAAAATAAGTACATCAAATCTAAAATTATATACATGTGTATAAATCAAGGGGCACAGCCCAGTCCTCAGCGTGTGTGGGCCACAGGACCACATCACAAAGTTCAAGGCCCCACTTGTCTCCTGCAACACCATGGAGAGAACACTGCAGGGACATCAGTTCAAAAATAGGCAGACACTTCAGGGGGACGTGGAACAGGGGTACCTCAGCCGGCAGATGGAACAACACCACTGGTCCTGGAAGGGGCAACATGCCCATTGCTCTTTGTCCTGGGGAGTGCAAGGCCACAGTCTCTCAAGTGGGTGACTTGCCCACATTCTCTGGAGGGGGCAACATGACCTGTGCTTGGTCCTGGGGTGTGCAAGGCCACAGTCACTCAGGTGGGTGACTTGCCCACATTCTCTGGAGGGGGCAACATGTCCTGTGCTTGGTCCTGGGGAGTGCAAGGCCACAGTCTCTCCAGTGGGTGACTTGCCCACTGGTTCTGGAGGGGGCGCCGTGCCCTGTCATCTTCATCCTGGGGAGGATGGGATGAGTGTGTGGCTTCCCCACTGGTTCTGGAGGGGACATCGTGCCCTGTGATCTTTATCCTGGGGACGATGGGGTGAGTGGGTGCCTTACCTACTGGTTCTGGAGGGGACATCGTGTCCTGTCCTTCTTTTCCTGGGGAGTTCAAGGTCACAGTCTCTCAGCTGGGTGTCATAACTACAGGATTTGCAGGGCACCGGCAGCACAACAGCTCATGGATGCAGGCCTAATGAATGTCCACGGGTATTGACGGCTGCTCAGTGGTGACAGTGGTGCAGCTGCTGGTGGTGGTTGTGGTGGGAGGCTCCAGCCCATCCCCTGAAGCCTCGGACGGCTGCCCACTGCTGGCGGTGATGCTGCTGCTGCTGCTGGTGGTGGTTGAGGGGGAAGCTCCAGCCCATCCCCTGAAGCCTCGGATGTCTGCCCACTGCTTGTGGTGGTGATGCTGCTGCTGGTGGTTATGGGGGGAAGCTCCAGCCCATCCCCTGCAGCCTCGGACACCTGCACAACCATGGTTGGTGGTTGTGGGCTCCAACTGACTCCCTGCAACAGGCCCCTTTTCCTTCCTGCCTGCTGGTGTAGGCCCCTTGCCCTTCCTGGCAGCAGCTGGGGATAGCTCCCTGCCCTTCCTGCCAGCACTTGGGGCAGGCATCCTTTCCGTGAGGCTGGCTGGTGGCCTGGATCCTTTACCACCATGAGTTGATGCGGACACTACTGGGCCCGTGGACTGGGTGGCTGAGATGTTTGCCTGGGTTTTACCCACCCTGGCCAGACGTGAATGATGGGGGTGGGGGAGGGAAGAGGTCAATGGTGGAGAGCAAAAGCTTCTTAGGGACATTGGGGCAGGAAGAGGGAGAATGTTTAGGAGTTAAGGAAGAGGGAGTGGTTGTGGGAGGTGTCTGTCTGATGTGTTTGGGTGCAGGTGCATGGACTGGATGCTGTTGTGAGGTGGATGGCTGTTGGGTGTCTGAGTGCTTGTATTTGTGTACCTTGGGAGGGGGGGCACAGACACAGTGGGAGAGGACACAGGGGACGTATGCATGGCTGTTGGGATGGTCTACCAGTGAGGTGTGTATTATGCTAGATGTGGTGGTGATGGCGGTAATGACTGAGGATGTAGTGCATGCAGGTGTGAGTGTAGACGGAACTGGGAGGGAGGTGGAAAAAGAGGAGGAGGGGGACACAGTGGAGGTAGTGGATGTTGGTATGTCTGCATCTGGATGGTGTTTGTGTGAGTGCCTGTGGGATGAAGTGTGGTGCTTGTCTTTGCCTGAACTACTCTTGTGTGTTGTCTTGTGTGCATGCTGGTCTGCCTGTGTGCTTGTGATAGGTTGGGGTTGAGGGGAATGGGATTGAGTAGAGGAAGTTTGAGGATGGAAACAGGGGCAATGGCTGCCATCAGAGAGGAGGCCAGAGCCTGAATTGATCTCTGTTGGGCCGCCAAGCCAGTGTGAATGCCCTCCAGAAATGCATTGGTTTGTTGCATTTGGGCTGCCAGCCCCTGGATGGCATTCACAATGGTTAACTGCCCAACAGAGATGGATCTCAGGAGGTCAATAGCCTCCTCACTCAGGGCTTCAGGGCTCACTGGGGCAGGGCCTGAGGTGCCTGGGGCGAAGGAGATGCCCACCCTCGTGGGTGAGCGGGCACAAGAAACTCGCTGAGGGGCTGCTGGGAGGGCTGTGCTGGTATGACGGTGGAGGCTGTACCTGTAGCTGGGGTGGGCACAGAGGTGTCCACCACCACAAGGGAGCTTCCATCGGAGGAAGTATCTGTGTTCGAACTGTCCCCCCAGTCTCCGCCGCAGGGCTCTCCTCGCTCTCCATCCCACTGGTGCCCTCACCGTCTGTGGACTCTGCCTCCTGAGTCTTGTGGGATGCAGCTCCCTCCATCGCCGGTACCTCTGCTCCTCTGCCAGATGATGCTAATGCACATAAGGACAGGGTGACAAAACAAAAAGGGGGGGAAGAGACAAAGGAAACACTTGGTCAATGGCTGCACCAACACCACTGTTGGCGTACACAGCAACCTCACACACAGTGAACAGCCCTACGCACTATGCAGTGCACTACCAGTAACATTGCTGGCCACCAGGGCATGAGGAGGGACACATACGCCAACTGCAGCATACTTGGGTCCCACACAGCCCTGCCCAGTAGTGGATGCCTACTAGCTAGGTAGGAGGAATATCACATCTGAACCCTGCCCAACATGGGACCTACTCTGCGATGTCAGGCCTGGTCTAGGGGTACCCACAGTCACACATCCCCCACCTGGATACCACCCTACCATGCATAAGATGTAATTATGGGCACTGTACTCACCCCCTTGTGGCTGCTGTGATGCCTTCAAGCGCCCATCCAGCTCCGGATAGGCCACTGCCAGTATGTGGGCCATCAGGGGAGTCAGGGTTCGATGGGCACCCCTTCCTTGTTGCGAGGCCATCCCCAGCTGGGCCTCTGCCGTCTTCCATGCCCAGTGTCTCAAGTCCTCCCACCATTTCCGACAGTGGGTGCTCCCCCTCCCGTAGACCACCAGGGTCTGCACGTCCTTGGCAATGGCACGCCAGATACCTTTCTTTTGATGGGCGCTGACCTGCAGAGAAAATACACACAGGGAAAGGTATTACTCAGACCGTCCTGACTGTTACACTCATGGCCCACCATACCACTTCCCATCCCCATTTGCACAGACATGGCCTAGCACACAAGCTGCACATCGCCCAGGGGACATCCACCCAACCCCACCACACAAGGCCTTCACACACACCACTCCATGCATTCCTGCCACATGCATTGTGCTCACAGTGTACTCACCTGTTGGTCTTGAGGCCCATACAGCAGTCCGTACTGGAGTAGGACCACATCTACCAGTCGCTCCAACTCCGCCGAGGTGAAGACAGGGGCCCTTTACCCAGTCACACGAACCATGGTAGGTTCCAGACACAGGTCACAGCAGCACATGCAGTGTAGATCCTCTCCTGTTGAAAGTCAGGTAGCAAGTAAGTGAACAGATAGAAAACGGCGTTGACGTCTGCAGAGGTGCATACCGTCACCGCCGGTGTACGTCACCATTGGCCACTGTACCCCATAGGGGCCAATATTATTCAAGGAGAAGTTGAATGACGGTTCACGACTGCCTACCGCAATGGCGCTCAGCGTCAGCAGAATTACCTCACTTCCACCTGTCCATCCACACAGGGCAGGTGGATGCCATTTCAGGTGGGGGGGGGAGGCAGGCCCTGGATTTCAACTGCGTCACAGTTCGCAATCGAACAATCTGGACAAATGCAACATATACATTTCAAAATAACATCATTCATTGTACTGTTGTGGCTACAATGTACAGTTTTTGACCGCCTCCTCACTCTTTTGCCCCCTAGATTGCAACCACTGCGGATGAATAGGAGATGGAGACATACCCCTGTGTACAGACCCCTGGTAGACTTGGCAACAATGGAGGACAGGCACATTATCCTAACCTACAGACTTGACAGGGCCACAATCACGGAGCTGTGTGCCCAACTGGAGCCTGACCTGATATCTGCTATCCGTCACCCCACTGGGACCCCCCCTCTTGTACAAGTCATATCTGTGCTCCATTTCCTGGCAACTGGTTCTTTCCAATTGATAGTGGGCTTGGCCGCAGGAATGTTACAGCCAATGTTCTCAATACTGCTGACCAGAGTGTTGTCTGTCCTGATTAAACACATGTGCAGCTACAGTGTTTTCCCCCAAGTGGAGGATTTGGCCACAGTGAAGGCTGACTTCTATGCAATGGGACATATCCCCAACATAATTGGGGTGATTGATTGAACACATAATGCATTTGTCGCCACCCCCGGCAAAATGAACAGGTCTACAGAAATCGAAAAAGTTTTCATTCAATGAATATGCAGGTGGTGTGCCTGTCAGACCAGTACATCTCCCACGTCAATGCGAAGTATCCTGGGTCTGTGCATGATGCC
Source organism: Pleurodeles waltl (assembly GCF_031143425.1). NCBI lineage: Eukaryota > Metazoa > Chordata > Amphibia > Caudata > Salamandridae > Pleurodeles > Pleurodeles waltl. Next base: position 983,397,633 of record NC_090449.1, read on the forward strand.
TTTGTCCTGAGGAATAGCAGCATCCCAAATGTGATGGCCCAACTACAGAGGCACCATGTGTGGCTAATAGGTGAGCCCTGGTTCCCACCCAGTGCATGTTGGTGTATGGGTATGATGTGGGCCATAAGGGATAGTGTGTGGCTAAATGTTGTCTCTCGATATTTGCAGGTGACTCTGGTTACCCCAACCTATCATGGCTCCTGACCCCTGTGAGGAATCCCAGGACAAGGGCAGAGGAACATTACAATGAGGCACATGGGCGAACCAGAAGGATCATTGAACGTACCTTTGGCCTCCTGAAGGCCAGGCTTTGGTGCCTCCATCTAACAGGTGTATCCCTGTGCTACTCACCCAAGAAGGTCTGCCAGATAATCATTGCATGCTGCATGTTGCATAATCTTGCCTTGAGACTCTGGGTGCCTTTTCTGCAGGAGGAGGAGGCTAGAGATGCCCATGTGGCAGCAGTGGACCCTGTGGACAGTGAAGATGAGGAGGCAGAGGATGAGGATGAGGACAACAGAACTGCAGTGATTTGCCAATATTTCCAATGACACACAGGTAAGACAGTGGTACTTCACATTTCATTGTCATTTTATTGTTTGAGATTGTCATTGGCAGGCTGTGATTTCCCACTTATATGCCCACTCACTGTACAATATGGTAACTTTTTTTGCAGATGTTGGTGCCCAACTATCGCTCCAGGTGTGTTCACTGCAGCCAACAACAGGTCTATCCTATGTGCACATTACTGTACAGTTGAATTGCAATGTTTGAACCTTGTTAAACAAATACATACTTAAATAATTTGACATGCTCCATACTAGTATTTTTTCAAAGTGTGTTTATTACAGTTGTTAGAAATGGGGTCTTTGGTTGACAGTCAGGTTACCCCCTGTTCAAGCAAGGAACCTCACTCTAGTTAGGGTAAAATGAGAATCACCCTCAGCTAACCCCTGCTTACCCCCTTGGTAGCTTGGCAGAGCAGCAGGCTTAACTTCAGAGTGCTTGGTGTAAAATATGTGTACCAACACACACAGTAGTAACTTAATAAAAACACTACAAAATGACACAACACAGGTTTAGAAAAATAGGAAATATTTATCTAAACAAAACAAGAACAAAACGACAAAAATCCACAATACACAAGTCAAGGTATCAATTAAAAATCAAAAAGAGTATTTAAGTGGTTTCAAACACACACTAATGCTGTTAGCGTGAAAAAGTACCTTAGGTGCATCAAAAATAACCATTGCATGGGTGAGTGTGCGTTGAAAAGGGGCTTGCGATGTGTTGATTCCACTCACGAGCGGGACCTTGCGTTGTTTCTCCTTTCGTCGGGTCAGGGCGCGTTGTTTCTTCTGTCCGCAGGAGAGCGATGCGTCGATCCAGTCAGCACTCTCGGGTCCGGGCAGGCCTTGTGTTGTTATTACACGCCCAGCGGTATTGGAGTCGGAAATCCAGTCGCACGATGATCCGAAAACCACGCAGTGCGGGTTGCGATCTCGCAGCCTCCGTCAGCGATGCTGCACGATGTTTCTCCTGCTCCGTGCGTCGATTCTTCGGTCACGTTTCCAGCGAGCGTCGATTTTCAGCTGTGGAGCCGGTGGCGTGATGTTTCTTCAGCCGCAGATTGGAGTCATGTCGATCTTTTCCCCGCACAGCGCTCTGTGCGTGGATTTCCTTTTCTTTAGGCTGCCAGCTTCTCCTTTCAGGGTCCCAGGAACTGGATGGGCACCACAGGGCAGAGTAGGAGTCTCTCCAGGGACTCCAGGTGCTGGCAGAAAGAAGTCTTTTTTGTCACTGAGACTTCAAATGACAGGAGGCAAGCTCTAAATCAAGCCATTGGAGATATTCACAAGAAGGAAGCAACATAAAGTCCAGTATTTGTCCTCTAGCACAGGCAGAAGCAGCAACTGCAGGATAGCTCCACAAAGCACAATCACAGGCAGGGCAGTTCTTCTTCCTCAGCTCTTCAGTTGTTCTCCAGGCAGAGGTTCCTCTTGTTTCCAGAAGTGTTTCTAAAGTCTGTGGTTTTGGGTGCCCTTCTTATACCCAATTTCTCCTTTGAAGTGGGCCTACTTCAAAGCAAAGTCTCTCTTGAATGTGAAATCCTGCCTTGCCCAGGCCAGGCCCCAGACACTCACCAGGGGGTTGGAGACTGCATTGTGTCAGGGCAGGCACAGCCCTTTCAGGTGTAAGTGACCACTCCTCCCCTCCCTCCTAGCACAGATGGCCCATCAGGAAATGCAGACTACACCCGAGCTCACTGTCTGTCACTGTCTAGTGTGAGGTGCAACCAGCCCAACTGTCAAACTGACCCAGAGAGGGAATCCACAAACATGCAGAGTCACAGAAATGGTATAAGCAAGAAAATGCTCACTTTCTAAAAGTGGCATTTTCAAACACACAATCTTAAAATCAACTTTAATAAAAGATGTATTTTTAAATTGTGAGCTCAGAGACCCCAAACTCCACATGTCCATCCGCTCCCAAAGAGAATCTACACTTGTATCAGATTTAAAGGTAGCCCACATGTTAACCTATGAGAGGGACAGGCCTTGCAACAGTGAAAACCGAATTTAGCAATATTTCACTGTCAGGACAGATAAAACACGTTACTATATGTCCTACCTTAACCATACACTGCACCCTGCCCTTGGGGCTACCTAGGCCCTACCTTAGGGGTGTCTTACATGTAAGAAAAGGGAACGTTTAGGCCTGGCAAGTGGGCACACTTGCCAAGTCGCATTTACAGTTAAAACTGCACACACAGACACTGCAATGGCAGGTCTGAGACATGATTACAGAGCTACTTATGTGGGTGGCACAACCAGTGTTGCAGGCCCACTAGTAGCATTTTATTTACAGGCCCTGGTACCTCAATTGCACTTTTCTAGGGGCTTACTAGTAAATCAAATATGCCAATCATGGATAAACCAATTACATACAATTTACACAGAGAGCATATGCACTTTAGCACTGGTTAGCAGTGGTAAAATGCTCAGAGTTCAAAAGCCAACAATAACAGGTCAGAACAAATAGGAGGCAAAAAGATTGGGGATCACCCTGCATAAGCAACAAAGTTTAACAGCAGTGCTAAGAATAAAAGGGGGAAGTGCAATGGGCTGGGGTGATGATGTAGGAAACTCCAGGGTATTTTTTCAATCTATTTATAGCACAGGTGCATTGTGCTTGGGGGCATAGGAAGGGGAGCAATGGCAGTTCAAGGTGGACAGGGTGACAGAGTGGGACACAAGGGTGACAATCAGGAGAGTCTTATTTCTTGGTGGTGGTCTTGGCAATATTCTCTGGCTTCTGCCTGGATCGCAGGTAACGTTTGCGTGGTGGTTCTCCTTCTGCAGGGGGAGGGGTGCCTGTGGTCTGTTGGTTCCGTGGCAGGGTCACCTGTCCACTATCAGAGGTGGAAGGTTGTTTAATTGTCTGGCTAGGGACAGGGTCCCGCTGTTGTGAGGCTGCCTCCCTCATAATGTTGGCCATGTCCGCCAGCACCCCTGCAATGGAGACCAGGGTGGTGATAAGGGCCTGCAAGTCCTGCCTGATCCCCTGCTACTGTCCCTCCTGCAGCCGCCTGTTCTCCTTCACATTGTCTAGGATCTGGCCCAGGGTATCCTGGGAATGTTGGTATGCTCCCAGGATCTCAGTGAGTGCCTCCTGGTGAGTCGGTTCCCTGGGACTGTCCTCCCCCTGGCACACAGCAGTCCTCCCAGCTTCCTTGTTGTCCTGGGCCTCTGTCCGCTGAACCGTGTGCCCACTGCCACTGACCCCAGGTCCCTGATTGTCTTGGGTATGGGGGTACCCTGGGGTCCCTGTAGTGGTAGACACACTGCTGACTGACGTGTCCTAGGGACAGAGGTGTGGGTTCGCTTGGTGGATGATGTGGTGGTGTTTCCAGATGGGGAGGCTCTGTGGTGGTGTGTGACTGTGCCTGCTTAACCGACTGTCCTTAAGGGCCAGGTTGGTCATCCAGATCCAGGCGAGCCGAGTTGCTGTTATTTGTGGGCCTTTACTGTGGGGGGACTGGCTAGTGCTGTAAGGAATGAAAACTCACGCCCTAAGGTAATTATAACTCAGGGGTGGTGTCCTCAGGGACATCAGTGGCTCCATGAGGGGGGCCGCGTGGCCCCCCTCCAACAGAACATGGCCCCATGGGTGGTGGTCCCCAGGGAGTGGGGACCCCCTTTCTTTTTTTACATTTTGCCCTGGGGGGTGAGGTGCCCAGGGCATAGGGGGCCACGGGCCCCCTCACATCTATTTAATTAGAAGCCCCAGAGGGTTGTGGTCACCGGGCTGTGGCCCTTGCATATAGTGTCATTAATGCCCCGGGGAGGTGGTGGTCCCTGGGATGCAGGGGGACATGAGCCCCACTTATATATTAAATAAATTGAAACCCCTGGGGAGGTGGAGGGCCCCCTAGGAGCTGGTGGTCCCCGGAGCTGTGAGGGGGCCGTAAGGCCTTCTACACTTAATTTGTAATGCTTCCACCCAAGTGCCTATAAAAAAAAACAAGCTCTGTAGCCTGTGCTTGTTTATTTTCATTTTTTTGCCACAAATTCCCAAATCTTGTGAACTCGCGGCAAAAAGATAATTCTCGTGGGTTCCTCTGGGACTTCCTCACCAGTACTAAGGGCTCAGAGTGTCCCTACCCTGGCTCCTTTTATTTTATTTTTACTTTTTTTCTAGTACTCGGCTCAAGCCAAGTCCCAAGATGGCTGCCAACACTTCCTGGTTTGAAGTGTGGGCAACCAATCAGAGCTGTGCATTTCCTTGCCGGAGCTCATCTTTGTTCGCAAATACTTCACAGCCAGAGATATACAAATTTGAATTTCCCTAAATTTCTCAAAAACTACTGAATGGATTTATTCAAAATAAGCATAAGCATGATCTGTGTACTGACAGCTAGCTTTCTGCCAAATTTGGTGTAATTCCATCCAGTGTTTCGGCCTGTAGTTGTGTCTAAAGAATCCTTTGGAAATTAACATGGGAAATGCAATGTTTTTTTAGCCCTCTTTTTCTCGGCCTCCACTTGACGGATCACCCCAAAACTTTCAAAGCACAACAAGAATCACAGCAACACTTTTTTTAGAAAGTTTCGTGAAGGTTCGTCAAACGGTGACAAAGATGTAGGCAAGTTTCCTATGGAAACATGGTCCTAACTATAACTACCTACTGGCGACCACCAGTAGGTAATATATAAATATATATTTACATACACACATATCTATATTCACTTAAAAAAACAAAGGTTACAGAGATAGAGGGACATTATAGTTAGGCTCACATTTTAAATGTGCAAAACAAAATAAACGTAGCTGCTGTAGTTAGAGCTATTTCAAGTAACTATAATTCATGCCCCAAGGTAGATATAACTTGCACCCTTGCCATACATAGTTTTTGCCTCAATAGTTTTACTGCAAATATTACATTGATATTGTCAATTATGTTATCAAAGATATCATGAGTGTTGCAATATGTGGGGTAATTAGCAATGCATGGCGAGGGCCCAAGTTATAGTTAAGTTAGGGCACAAGTTACATTTACCCAAAATAACTCTAACAGCTGCATTTCTATGGTTTTATATGTTTAAAATATGAGCCTAACTATAATGCCCCTGTAAACTTTGTTTCTTTAAGTGGATAAGGTTCCATCTCAGCTGCCACACCTAGCACAGAGCGTGCTGAAGCCCGTGAGGAGGGACTCACAAAATATTTGTTTGCCAGGCGAAAAACGTCACTCCCTCACGGAGCATCACTGTGTGAAGTCAATTTATTGTGTCAACACCAAATTCACAAAATATCATGAAATAGGCAAGCACATTCCGGCTATCGGCCTTTCTCAATGCTATAAGTTGCTGAACCTTTACAGTTCATATAACCCTTTCAGTGCCGTGGATTTAACCGTTCGTCCAGTGGCACAGCTCTACTGTGCCCTGGACGTAACCATACATCCTGCACCTGGCCTGCAGGGGGAGCGCTGGTGCTTCCCCCGTTGGTCACCCATCCACAAACCCCAGGCAAGGATGGCAGCTGAATCGCTTCAGCTGCCACCCCGACCCCCCTCAAGTGACATATGATTATGTTTGAGCTCTGATCCTCATCAGTGGTCGCCCCCATTGCGCTGGAGACATGGCTTCCAGTATGACCGAGGAGAAACTGATTTGTTTCTCCTCAGATGAGAGAAGAGGGAGGTCAGAGAGGCATGAAAAGGAAAGAAAAGGCTTTTCCTTTCCTTTTCAAGTCTCTCAGAGCATTTCTGCTGCATGATTGCATAGCGATCATGCTGCAGGAATGCCCACTAGACACCGGGGAGTTTGTTTTTTCATGAAAGTCACATAAGGGGAATGGCCCTTTGGGCAAGGGTCCCTCCCCTAGGACCAATACTATTTTAGGTTACTTTTGCCCCCCCCGGGGGCAGATCGGCCTATTTCTACTAGGCCCAACTTCCCCCAAAGGGGGCAGAACCCACTTAGGCACCAGGGATTGTTGTGTGTGTGTGTTTTGTTTGGGGGGACGGCTCACTGGGCAAGAGTCACCCCCCATGAGGGCACATTAGATTGGCCTATTTTTATTAGGGCCTTTTGCCACTTAGGCACCAGGGATCGGTGTGTATGTGTTTTGTTTAGGAGTGCGGCCCCTTGGGCAAGCGTCGCTCCCCATGGGGGCACATTACTGTTGATCATTTTTGCCCCTCTTGGGAGCAGATCAGCCTAGTTTTATTAGGCTCATCTGGCAGAAACCACTTAGGTACCAGGGATCGGTGTGTGTCTTTTGTTTCGGGGGGTGGCCCCTTGGGAAAGGATCACTCTGCATGGGGGGCACATTATTGATGGCCATTTCTGCCCCTCTGGGGGCAGATCAGCCTATTTCTGTAGGGTATGGCCATACACCCACCCCAAATAAATGGAGACAAAGTTGTTCTGCCCACCTGTAAGCAGATGGGGTAACTACCCCCAATCCACTCTCCTTGAGGCAGAAAGCCTACTAGATGCCATGGAATTAAAGAAAAATAGAGCAGTGGGGGCTGCCAACCAGTATGGGCATGGTGAGGCCCCCCACCCCAACTGAATAGGGTAACAGTCTTTCAGCCCCCCTGCAAACTAAAGGATCTTATCCCATTGGCAAGCAAGAGGACATTTGATTGTTTTGGGTTTTGATTTTACATTTAAGCCACGACAGCCTGGCTAGCTTCCAATATCATCCCATTTGGAATGGTGAGTGGCTGCACTTTTTGGACTTTGGTACGCTGCCACCTAGAAAAGTCTACCAGACCTAGACACATCAGAAAACTAAACATCTGGGTGAGCCCAGGGTGCTGTGCTTCAAATGCACCCCACACCATTTTTTTACCCACAATGCCCTGCAAACCTACAACTTTGCTTGAAATCAGCATTTTCCCTGCATTTTTGTGATGAAACCTTCCAGAATCCACATAATTCCTACCACCCAGCATTGTTGCATCTTTCCCCCCACTTGTCAGCTTAACATTTTTTTTTCAAACTGGCCTTTTGGACCCGCTTTGGTTCCCTCCTAATTTCAACATGTTTTTGGCCCTTCCCTGTCACAGGCACTTGGCCCATCTACACAAGTGAGGTATCATTTTATCGGGATACTGAGGGGAACATTGGGTGGTAGGAAATTTGTGCAGGTGCGGTGATCCCACAAAGAAATGTGAGGAAAATGTGATTTTCTTTTTAGCTAAATGTTAGGTTGGCTGAGGATTCTGGGTATGAAAATGCTGGGGTATGCGCGCAAGTCACACCTCCCCGGACTCCTTTGGGTGTCTAGTTTTCAGAAATGTCTCGGTTTGGTAGGTTTCCTATGTGGTTGCTAAGCCCAGGACCAAAAACGCAGGTGCTCTCCGTGCAAAAACAGGTAGTTTTGTAATAGATCATTTTGAAGTCTCCATGTTGTGTTTTGGACCCTTCCCTGTTGCTGGCACTAGGCCTACCCACACAAGTGAGATACCATTTTTATCAGGAGATGTGGGGGAATGCTGAGTGGAAGGAAGTTTGTGGCACCCCTCAGATTCCAGAACTTTGCAGCACCGAAATGTGAGGAAAAAGTATTTTGTAGCCACACTTTGAGGTTTGCAAAGGATTCTGGCTAACAGAACTCAGTGAGAGCCCCGCACGTCGCCCTATCCTGTATTCCCCTAGGTGTCAAGTTTTCAAAAATGCACAGGTTTGCTAGAATTTCCCAGGTGACGGCTGAGCTAGATACCAAAATCCACAGCTAGGCACCTTGGAAAAAACAGGTCTGTTTTCATTAGAAAAATGTAATGTGTTCACATTGTGTTTTGGGGCATTTCCTGTCGCAGCCTTCCTCAAAGTCTAAAATGCCTCTGTCCCTCCACAGGTCCAATAACTCGTAAAAAGCTCTTATACTGGCCAAATATTGGTCCCTAGTGATTAGTCAATAGCATGCGCTTAATTGCCTCAAGGCTTCCTTTTATATTGTTCCCTTGACTAAAACACAGTGGGGGTTATTCTAACTTTGGAGGAGTGTTAATCCGTCCCAAAAGTGACGGTAAAGTGATGGATATACCACCAGCCGTATTACGAGTTCCATAGGATATAATGGACTCGTAATACGGCTGGTGGTAAATCTGTCACTTTTCCGTCACTTTTGGGACGGATTAACACCTCCTCAAAAGTTAGAATAACCCCCTGTGTTTCCAACTTTATCTGAAGGTTTGATCACTATAGTCTCATCTTGTTTTAGGGATAAGACAGTTTGCCACTGTTTTCTAGTCATATTGTTTCTTCTGTTCTGTTTCTCTTTAGAACTCTTCATCCTCAGTTTAGTTAGATCCTGAAGTACGGCCTCCTGGAAAACGTTAATAGCATCATGAGGGTTCTGAGGGATCACGCATGATTTAATTTTTAAATTACATCTACCACCACTTGGCACTATGACAATGTCTTTAAGTCTGTTTGCTGTTTAAATTGCATCTTCATGCCTCACTGCACGGGTATCATTCCCTAGCTCCTGTAACATTAGTAATGTCTCCAAATCCGCACCTATCAATATATCATTTGGTTCCTCCATAACTATGTCACACCTGCTGGATTTTTTAGGATGGAGGGCATGCACTTCCATGAGTTTTAATTTCCTTATAAAGTGAAACAAGTCAATAAAAGTTTGTGTGAACTCCAAACCTGTGGAAAGACAAAAATTCAAACCTAATTGGAGGACTTATATTTCTAGATCCATTACTTTCCTGTCTGATAAGTTGACCAATGTAAGATTAGCGTCATTCATTTCCCATATACCCCTCCCCCTCACTTGCTCCTGCTACTCTCTGTGACTCAGAGTCTCCTCTTACCCTTCCGTCCCCTCCTGGTTTTGCGTCTCCTCGAACTGGAGGGTGTGCTTGTTGTGGAATCTTCTTGCTTGTTTCTCTGATTAGTTGGCATTCCTGAGAAAAATTTGTCACAGTTGTACTTGCTTATGATACCATCTGTTCTCTATTGCTTTCCCCCCACAGAATGATCAGTTTCCACCTTCAATTCCGAGGTATCTCTGGTACTTGTTTTCTGCCGATTCCTTTCTCGTTTTTCCTGGGAATGTCTAAGCGTTTTGCAAAGGTTAACATACGTCCTGAAGAGAGCCACCCGGGCTCTCCTATACTTTGTTGCCCTCTCCGTGACGCATACGGTGTCCGGAGGGGAGGCTATATAATAAAGTTTTGTGAGACCCTTGTGGTCTTTGGGCACTACTTGTTACCTATTCTGTGTCTCAGTCTATCTGCGAACCAGGTTGTGCTGTAAGGCGCAACAACCACGCACTTCTCCCCTCTACCTTGGCGACGAGGCGGAAAGCCATCCACGCCAACCCATGCATGCGGGTGCCACCTCTCACCTGGGGTGCTCATCAGAAAGCAGATACTCACCCGCAGAGATAGCCAGTTTCCTCCGTGAAGCTTCCACGCAAACATAGGCCCGTTCGGAAGCTCGCAGACACCAGAAGGTGTTTCATCTCCCTGGCCCAGGGCAGACTGCCTACATATGCACAATGGCGGCACTCTGCCATCCAGCAGGCGGCTGCACATATGGGCCCGAGCCGTGCGTGCACATCCTGGGCTGACGGCATCTGATCGGTGGCTGAGTGTGGGAAGCGCTGTGCACTCGAGACGCACTGGAGCACGAGGACCCAGGGGCTACCTGGCCCACTGCCTGCAGAGACACGCGACCTCTTCAGGATAGCCCCACCTTGGACATGACGTTCTAACTACAAGGGGGAATCCCTTTCAGACCCGCACATGTTGAGGAAGGCGTTTTGGGATCCTGCATCACCGACTCTCCCACTTGATAGCTGCCACTCCTAAGGTACCTGGGTTATGAACACCCCGACTACTGAACATGGGCCACAAACACTCCTAAAGGGCAGGCTCTTCAGTGGATTCCACCGGCACAGGGGTGCAGAGTTCTGTTTTTTTTTCACTCTCAAGGCTGAAAGAAAACATAAAGTTAATTAAATTAATCAACAAAACGTTTTAAAACAAACTCTTTGTTAACAAAAGGGTTGCTGAGGGAACAAGGGGCAGCAAGACAGGCCTCATGTGGAACAATGAGTTCAACGCCCAACGCTGATCAGCAATGCCCAGAGCACAATCTGGGGATGCATTTGTTGGTCACTGCGCTACCTCAATTTTGCCAGCTGGCGGATCCTGCCACAGCTGCGCCCTGATGGCGCCACTGGCTCGGCAGATTGAGACACTATTTCAGAGCCACACCAGGGACTGATGGAGCAGTGCAAAGATCTCTCATGTTGCATTTTTAGGGCGACAAACTCTACGAATTGTTTGAGACATTGCCAAACACAGGCGACTTTGACACAGTGGTTGACGCCCTAAGCGGGTACTTCGACCCGGAGCTCAACCTGGATTATGAGAGGTTAAAATTGCAGCAGGCCAAGCAAACCGACACAGAGTCAGTAGACATGTTTAACGTGCACCTGTGCAAACGGCGAGCACCTGGACAGGTATCAACCAACATGAAGAGATAAGAGCACAGATAATACAGGGATGCCACTCCAAGGTATTGCACAAGGTGATCGTGCAACAACCCGGCATATCGCTTGATGAAATACTCATCCTTGTGAGGTCACACGAACTGTCCAATAGCCATGCAGAGAACATGACTGCTCGCCAGCGTGATCCACCCTGGTGCCGGGGCCAGCAAAACTGGGTGCTGTGAAGGAGGATCAAGTTGACGGCATTCAGGAACACCAAAACCCACCACGTTCGGCTCGACCACCAAGAATGGAGGAAAAAGGGAGAGGGAAATGCGGCCTCGAGCACCGAATTTTCATAGTATGCCCAGCGACGGGCAAAAGCTGCTCCAAATGTGGTAAGCCCAACCATTTTGCCAAGGACTGTCAAGGAGGACTGCCCAGAACCGGGACCACATTGGTAAAAAGGGCAGCGGTGAAGCAGGTAACATCAGCAGAATACACGTGGGCAGGTGATACATACCTATGCGCTACTCTTACGAGGACGATTAAGACAAGGAGATATTTGTTGTTTCATTTGCCGACAGGTTAGACCAGAGGAAGCGACCACCACCCATGTGTACCATCACTGTTAACGGCACACCAGTGACAGCGCTCATTGACACGGGGGCATCGGTAAATGTCATGGACTTGGAACAGTACAGCAAGATAACTCTCCCACCAGAGCTCAAACCATGGCGTACAAAGATATACTTCTATGGGGGCATAGACCTGCCACCACTGCGAGGGGCGATAGAAGTTACAGTTGGCAGCGACTGCCACTCTACACGTGCCAAGTTCCATGTTGTGGAAGGCAAGAAAGGAACCCACCTAGGACGCCACATGGCGGAAGATCTGGAGCTAGTGTTCTTTGCTGGGCAAGTTCATGTCTCCCACGCCGAAGCAGTGCTGGCAGACTTCCCAGAACTGTTTCGAGGGCTAGGGAAGATAAAGGGAAAGCAGTTCCACCTGCATGTCAACCATGCAATAAGACCCATGGCTTTAAGACACCAGTGGGTGCCTTTCCACTTAAGGCCCCAGGTGGAGCGAGAACTACATACTCTTGAGGAGCAGGGGATCATAGAGAAGCTGACAGGCCTGACACTCTGGGTTTCGCCTCTCATTATAGCCCTAAAGCAACCTGACGCCATCCAGGAATGTCACATCACGCTCACCATGGACAACATTATTGCAGACCTCAACGGGGCCCATTGGTTCTCCAAATTGGACTGAAACTCGGGGTACCATCAGCTGGAGCTAACCCCCATGACCCATGTTGGACTGTGTCGCTACAGGCGACTTAGCCTTTGGGTCTCCTTGGCCACAGAGATCTTCCAGAATGCATTATAGGAGACGCTGTTGGTGTTGCCCGGCATCATCCATCTAAGTGACGACATCTTAATCTTTTCCGACACCTTAGAGGAACGTCACAAACACCTGAGAGCCAGCCTTCAGCGGTTGTCGGAAGCTGGGCTGACTTTGCACGGGAAGAAATGGGCTTTTTACCACAACTCCATTGAATTTTTTGGCTACATCTTTTCGAGGGAAGGGTGGAAGGTTGACCCCAAGAAAGTAGAGGCCATCCAAGGGGCATCCGTGCCTCATAATGCCACTGAGGTCAGGAGCTTCCTTGGTATAGCGACGTACTGTGGGAGGTTCATGCCCAACCTGGCCACGCTCGCTGAACCTCTTCAGCACCTCACGAAAGTCAATATGCCCTGGGGGTGGGGCACAGAGGCAAACAAGGCATTACAAGCTGTCAAAAGTGCACTGTTAGACACAGTGATCATGGCGTACTTCCACTCGGGAAAGAGAACAGAAGTAGTGGTGGATGCCAGGCCGTTGGACTAGGGGCCATGCTGCTACAGGAACAGAGTCACCAGCAGTGGACGCCGGTGATCTACGCAAGTAGGGCCCTCTCAGCTACAGAGGCCATGTATGCACAGATTGAGCAAGAGGAGCTTGCAATCAGGTGGGCCTGTCAGAATTTTCACTTGTATTTGTGTGAACATGAATTTAGGATGGTCACCAACCACAAGACGTTGGTATCCCTCTTTGCGGGCATGGACAAACTTGCTCTGCCGAGAATCGAATGGTAGGTAGCGCTCCTGCAGCCTCACCGATTCCAGGTCATCTTCCAGCTAAAGGGTCAAAAATCAGGTGGATTATTTGTCACATCATCCTCTTCAGCCACGCTCACAGGAAGAAGAAAAAGAGGAGGATGGACGGGTGGAGAGCTTTGTGAGCATGATAGTGAACATGGCATGTCCCTTGTCTCTGACGGTGCCGGAAATTGCTGACGCTTCATGCGGGGATGCCTTTATCGGCCAAGCCAAGGAGGCATTAGTCAATAGGTCATGGAAACACTTTCATGACAAGGCACCATCTTTTGGGGCCGAGAAGCGCTGGGCGGTGCATCAGATCTGGAAGGTGAGGTTGGAGCTCTCGGTGAGTCCGGAAGGTCTCCTTCTCCACAACAGTGTTTGGTGATACCAAGTCTACAGAGCCGAGTGATTGAGCTGGCACACCAGGGACATCAAGGGATGGTGAAGACCAAGGCCTGCCCACGTGGAAAGGTATGGTTCCCTGGGATGGACACCATGGTGGACGAACTGGTGCGAAGATGCAACCTGTGCCATTTTGGTAGTTTCCCGAATGGTAGATTGACAGCCATGATGATCGACGCATGCACCCAGTTCCCTGTGGTAGAACTGGTGGTGTCCACGGCATTTGAGCACATTCAACCCACTCTGGAAAAGACATTCATTCCACTTGGTTTGCCTGAGGAGATAAGAACTGACAAGGGTCTCCCATTTCACGGCCAGGAATTTCAGGACTATCTTCGCTCGCTAGCCATATCGCATCACCCCTCAATGGCCCCAGGCCAACAGAGACATTGAGCAATTCATGCGGTCCGTGAACCGAACCCTACGGATTGGGGTGAGTCAACAAGAGGATGCTAAGTTATGCCTACACACGTTCCTGAGGACCTATCTCGGGCGCCTCACAGCACTACTGGATACGCCCCGGCGGCATTAATATTCCGTTTGCCTCCCAGAAACTGCATACCCAAAGGCGCTCAATGGCGACCCGCTTCCTTGGATGTGCCTAAGACACAGCACAAGCAAGAATGGATGAGCGCCAAAACCAGCAAGAAGAGAAGAGCGAAACACCCTGACCGACAGGTGGGGGAATCAGTCATTCTAAAGGACCGCCAATCAGGGTGGAAATTCCAAACCCTCTATGAGTCTGACGTCTGGAGGTTGGAGAGGATCGAAGGGACCATGGTTACCGCCAGCATAGAGGGACGGCAGGTGACCCAGATCGTGTCGTGGTTCCGGAAGGTGGAGCCTCAGGGGGCGCTTCAGAAGCTGTACTTGTGGACGAGAGTGGTGAAGAGCTCGAGGGGAATGGTCATTCACAACCGAGTTCTCCTGACGGATGTCTACAGTGCGATGAAGATGTCCCCTGCCGAGATCAGGATAGATCCTGCTCCTCAAACACGGAGCTGGTGAGAGGGCAAGAGCCGACCGGAAGAAGCAAACGATACAACCTGCGGCCTAATCGGGACCTCAGCCAAAGAGAAATTTCATGTGCTAGAAGAGACTGGCGGCCTGATGGTTCCTGTTTAATCTCTCTCTCTCTCTCTCTCTCTCTCTATCATTCTCTCTCTCTCTCTTTTTTCTTTCTTCTCCCCTTTTTCCTGTCGTTTGTGTACAGAGCATGTTCATGATGCATTACAGTTGTTTACTAAAACATGGGGGGGGGATGTAGAGAGCCACCCGGGCTCTCCTATACTTTGTTGCCCTCTCCATGACGCCATACGGTGTCCGGATGGGATGCTACATAATAAAGTGGTGTGAGACCCTTGTGGTCTTTGGGCATGAGTTGTTACCTATGCTGTGTCGCAGTCTATCTGTTCATGAACCAGGCCGTGCTGTAGGTGCGACAACCACGCACTTCGCCCCTCTACACATCCTAGCTCATAAGCTCACTCATCCCGTGCAAACCTAATTTGTTTTCATTGTTTGATTTTGTCTTCATCTGCAATAAGGCGTGCCTTCATTTTTTTGTTTAATTCTTCTGCTGCTGTATTATTTGGGTTCAGTGAAATTTTATCCTCTATTCTTTCAATCTCTCTAATTTACTTTTCTCAATCACTTATTGCATATCTAATCAATATTTTAACCATACCCTTTGCTGAGGCTGCTGTAAATTCAGCCCATTCCTGGAGCAACTGGGGGTTGGGATTTTCATAGGATGGAATGGTATAAATATGCAGTCCCCTTGGTATCCTATCGACCTCCAAATATTTCTGTAATAATGAAGTCTCCTCCCACCATTTTCAAATTTCTTTCTCGTATTTTTTGAGTGCTTGAAAGAGACCTTGCAGCTTATTAATCAGGGGGTATATTCCCTTTCCCTTACTGAGGAATTGCCTGATCTGTGAGAAGCACTGCTAAAAAAGTTTGCTACTACCTCCTGACGCTCAGCATCTGTAAATATAGTTCTTACTGGATTGGCGTGGCAAATCCAAAAACACTCTTGTGCACATGATCAATTGTTAAACTCTCTCCTCGCTGTTGCCAAACATTAATCCCTGTTTTTGCCAAGGGGGACAAAAGAACAGTGACTCACTGCTGCGGTCCGTCCGTGTGATCCGGGTCCTCCGACTCGAACCTCTCGTCTTGCAGTAGTGCTGCCTCACTTCCCCGGCATTTCCAATGAATCCACACTGAATATGAAATCCTCCAAATGTTTTATATGGCCGCGTTCTAGCCTGCGCGCTCTTACTGCTGGTCCCAGTGCTAGAGTTTGCGGTCAACTCCAATTAAATCTTCAGCAAAAGGTCATAACCATTGCACTCCAGGAAGTGTATTAGCAATCTTGTTTATTTAACAAAAAGTGAGTGCCTCCACTACACTTGAAAAGATTGATAACACACTTCCTGGAGTGCAACGGTTTTGATCTTTTGTGGTTGCCACTAGATACTTATAGTTAGGACCATGTTTCGATAGGAAAAGCATTTTTTGACTTGCCTATATCTTTGGCACCATTTCACGAATCCTCATGAAATTTTCTTTTAAAAGTGTTTGAGCAACGATTCTTGATGCGCATGAAAAGCTTTGGGGTAATCCGTGAAGCGGGGCCGAGAAAAAGGGGGCTCAAAAAAGGTTTCCCATGTGAATTTCTTTAGGATTGTTTGTATACAACTATAGGCCAAACCAATGGATGGAATTAGACTAAATTTGGCAGAAAGCTAGCTATTGGTACGCAGATTACAGTTCCACTTTTTTGACACAAGTTATAGTCACCTTAGGGTGCGATTTACAGTCACTTAAAGAACTCTAACTATAACTACTGAATTTCTATGGTTTTGTACAAGTAAATTCAGAACCTAACTTTAACGTCCCTATAACCTCTGTTTTTTTCAGTGAATATATATATTTTTTTACATAATTACAGGCCACCTGCTCAAATTCAGATATTGCATCCAAAATCCTTCAAATGATGATATAAGCAGGCAGCTCCATGATTACAAATATTAATTATTTATTATATTAATTCCTGACAATTCCAAGTGTCATTACTCGTTTTGAACAATTTAGTCTACATCACGTTTGCTCCAAACAGTGAACACCATAAACATGCAAAAGTGAAAATGAACTTGAAAGACAAAGTCCACAATACTACCTAGAAAAAGAATGTTGAGGAAAGGTTATAAAATTGATTTGATTTGATTTGAGTTTTATAGAGTGGCTAATTAACTCAAGGAGTCTTGGCGCTAATGCAACCCTCCGATTCAAACCTCAAGCAACCATAAATGCAAAGTAATTTACAGATATAAAGAAAACAGACACTTTTTAAAAAGTTTGTGAAAACAAAAGAAATTCATATGATTTTTGAGCTGCAGAGGCATTTTGTTCAAACGTTGGCTGGTTCTGTTCACAAAGCTGCGACCACCCCATGATACCTTCTTAGTTCTGGGGATGGCCACAGATCTTCAAGTCACATACCATAAAGCTCCCTTAGGAATATACCATCTACATTTATTTTTAAGGTGCTCTGGAACAATTCCATGCAAGGCTTTATGTGCCAAACACAAAATATTGAAGGCTCTTTCTTACTGGTAGCCAATGGAGTTCTGCCAACGTATCTGATATCGACTTGCATGTGGGGATTTTCTTTAGTAAACAACACACTGCATTTTGCAGCATCTGAAGCTTGTTCATACATCTCTGTTTGGTGCCCAAAGTAAGGGTATTGCAGTAGTCAATCCTAGATAAACTTAAGGAAACAACTGAATTCTTCAAGGTTGTAAGAATAAAAGGTAGCACCTTCATCAGCAATTTTAGCATATCGAAAGAAGACGAAGATAATTTATTTACTTGGTCCATGAAAAACAATTTAGTATCAAAGATAATCCCCACATTTCTTACAGTATATTTTAAATATCTATAGTATATCCAACACTATCTAATTAGAGGAAAAATACTATCTGAAGCCCTGATCGCCTCATCTAGACATACCATGGATGGAACATATTGCACAAAAAACGCACTGAATGGCTGCACTAGAACTCACGGCTGTAGTAGCTTTAGTAGTCTTATCCATGGAAGTAAGAGTAATCGATTCCTACCCATAATACACACAAACCCAATTATGACAGCATGCCATAAATAAACAGTTCGCTCTCCCACTATCAAACATAAATAATACAATCTGACCTTGATATTAGACACCTTTCGACAGAAATTGGTAGGGGAACGGCGTGTTTTTTTAGACTATAAACTAAAATTAGGTTGTCTTTTTAAACAGCTTTTGTCCTCTAGATGCATCACAACAGGCCTTCAACAAACACTTTAAACCTCACATGTCAGCCAAATGTGAGGCTGAGGTAAAAAAAGGCAAATAGTCTAGGAGACAGAATGAGAGTGTAGCAGTTCCTAAATTGTGTCACTGCGAGGTAATGCCCCCCATCATTGGCTTTAATCCAATTCCAATAGTGAAGTCCATTGAATGCTGACCCTAGTATATGAGGTCATGACCAGAGGCTGCTCACTAGACATAGGGCCTGATTACGATCTTATTGGACGGAATACTCCGTCACAGATGTGACGGTTATCCCGTCCGACATATTACAAGTTCCATTATATCCTATGGAACTTGTGAAACGGCGGGCCGCAAAACCGTCACGTTTGTGATGGAGTATCCCATCCGCCAAGGTCGTAATCAGGCCCATAGAGTGCATGTGGTAGCTCCGATGGTGTCTTACTAAATTAGATTTGCCACAAATATGTGCAAAATAAATAAACTTTGGTGGACTGTTATAAATCTCAGTACTAGAGATACTTAAAATCACATAATCTGCTGATGCCTGTGTGTCATTGGTCTAAATTAGTATGCATGCAAAGAGCGCTGTGTTCACTGTGTGCCCATTAACATTAATGCAATTGCATTAATTCATTTGAGTCTGTTTCCAGAACAGGACTATATTCATCAGCACTGGGCAGCTGTGGGAGCTGAAAATCAACCTCTTTAAATGCTAGCGGATATGAGGGTCAGGGCACTTTCCTATTCGTCCCTGTTTTGATAAGGAGCGCAGCAAGTAAAAATAAAGACATCACATTGGTCTCTTTAGAGAAAATCACTAATAGACGACTGATGTAAATTTTAAGTGCTATTAGGTGAGCGCGCAGTATCCTGGGAAATGCCCAGTTCTGAATGTGTCTTATTCTGAATATTGGCAGGCAGTGTAGCGTTTTATGTTTTTCATTTTGCCAAACCACCAAACACATTGCAGGCAGGGTGCTTCAAAGTCATCCACAATCCCCGCTATGCACAGTGTTGCCATCATTGAAGTCATTTCAGATGTTGCAGTGATGTTATCAATGACTTCATAGAACATGTCAAGAATTATTGTGAGGTAATAAGTAGTGCATAGCAAGGGCATGAATTATTTTGACTGGATGGTATGAGTTATAGTTACTTGAGGTAACAATAACTGATGAATTACAGTGGTTTTGTGAACTTAAAACAATATGTTTCGACTGACATGTTCCTTTGACCTTTGTTTTTTAAGTGAATTTCTAAGGTTTTCTTTTAATGTAAGCTATTATTTCAGTTCCAATTTATAATGTCATTTTAGCCTTTGTTTTTTCAGTGAATTTCTACTTTTAAAGTCAGATGTCCATTACCAAGCAACCTCCTGCAGGACCCCGACCCCCCACACCACTCCCCGTGCACACAGCCTTCAGCCATGACATATACCAACATTGTACTGTAGCCCACTATCCTGTGCCATGCAAGGGTGATATCATCACAATAGAATGCCTGGATTTACTAAAGCAATGTCACCCTCATCTTCTCTTATGACAGAAATGCAGGTATTATTTTGAGTTGAATAGGTGAAAACTGATAGGTACACCATCTATGACTGTTAGATGGACATGTGATGGTGAATAAGTCTGTGTACAGAGTACATACCTCACTTACCAAAGCCTATCTGGTATTACAATATAAGAATGGCTGATGCAATTGATTTACACTATGATCTGTGCCTGACATGAGAGAAGTGGACATTGGCATTTGCCCAATGGCGATTTTGGAACACAAATTTTGAGAGTCAAACAATTATGATACGGTAAGACGAGTAATATAAACTAGACGTACTTTATCATGACCAGGTTCCTGTGACCCAACATGTGATACAACAGCATATAATTTATTAACTTGTTTAAATATGACAAATCCACAAAATAGTCACATTGCCCACATGTCCTCCATTAACCTTTATGCTTGACATCATGGCTTACATATAATCTGGACATGACAAGACCAATTGAGTGGGAGAAATTATACAAACACAATTCCAATCAACAGAGGAAGCAATACACTTTCTGTAAACTATGAAGTACCACGTTGATGCTGCTCGTGGACTTCCAGCTGATCATGGAGGTTTGGCAAAGCTGTGTTCAGGACTCTCTTGTGCATTGGGGAGAGGATGCACCTAAAATACCATGTGGGCTTCCTTTGGGTAAGAGGTCCTTTCAACACTTTCAGGTCTCCATGGCTTGACTGGCATAAACCCCCCAATGTACTGCACTATACAATATTACTCAGGTGGCCTTCGAGGCCCCTCAAACAATTTGAAGGACATTTTGGAGGACCCCTTCCATTGACTTCAATTTCTTGGGAGGTTAAACGTTGGGGGTCCCCTGCCCTTCTTCAGCTACATTGTTGCTTCTTAGGTAAAAGGAGCAGCAGTATGGAGGAGAATTCAGCTCTGTTTCATGCAGTGATGGCTCGCATTTGTGTGCTGTGTGCTGTGTGTTTATAGAGTTTTATAGAGGAACATCTCTGCATCTAATGCAAACACCATGATTGGGTAGCCTGTGAAAAGCCCACTATGTCCTCAATAGCCCGCTGGAACATTTAAATGGCCAGGAAATGGAAGGCAGCCTTTCTTAAGGCATGTGAAGGAATAAACTGGGCATAGGCAACCCTGTCAAGAATCATGAAGAGCATAAGCAGTATCTCACAACAGCTGCTTCCTTGGACATACCGTCATCTGCTGAGGTGTGTGGTGGAGTCAAGACTGTTGATTTCCCCCCAACCTTTTGTATAAGAAGGTGTGTTGAATTTAAGTGTAGCCTTTTTGTTTTGTGTGGCATCTAGTATTTTTGCCTATGTTTACCTTTTTTTAAATAAAAAATACAGAAATATATTCTTAAAATAGTATTTTTAATTATTTTATAGAGATTTTACTCATTATATAAAATAAAGTCGCTTTTTTCAAAATTTTCCCTATGTGGAGTTAGTGTAATCCCTGCCTCCATTTATTTATTGGTGACTTCTTGCAGTACCTGTGAGTGTCAATGTGTGGTGTTTGAATTACTATGATTTTTAGCTGGAGTAGATTTGGGTCTATTTGGACTGTAGTATTTCTGGACATGATGTGGGTATACCTTTAGTGAATAGCAACTAGATGATTCTTTTGTAGGTTGTTTTGTATTTGCATGTGTTTCCCTGTGCCCCTCCTTAATTTTCCATGTTTTCCTCCCACTTTACAGCCACCCTCCTTACTCCTCCTGTATACAAAACATTCAGGCCCATATTTAAGAAAAAGTGGCACATCAGAGCTGATGCGCCACGTTTTCTGTGCCCCCTTACCGGCACCTAACGACACCATGGTTGTGCTGTATTTATAATACGGCGCACAATGGCGGTTGTTAGCACAATAGAGTCAACATTTTTACTCTATTGTAGTGCTTTGCTTCACTAGTGCCAAAAATGTTGTCGCTAGTGTGACAAAGTGCAAGGAGGTCCATAGGTTTCTATGGGAGCATCATTTTAAGACCTGCTCTGACACCAAAAATGGTGCAGTGAAATCTGTTAAATTTCACTGCGCCATTTTTGCAGGCCGGAACACCCCACTTGCATACATTATGCCTGGCGCAAGCATAATGTTGCACAAGGGTTTACAAAGTGGCTCAATGCATGCATTGTGCCACTTTGTAAATATGGCGCAGGGAAAATGCCACTTTAGTACCGCCTTAGCATAAACAAATTACGCTATGGCAGTGCTAAGGTGGAGCTAGGTGCTCCTAAATATGCCCCTCCGAGTTCTTCACAGTCGTGGCAGTGCACTCTGTACATAAGAGATAGAAAAAGCTTAGGTGAAGATAACCTCTCAGAGCACTACTTTCCTTTCTCAAAATGAATTTGGCGATAGCCCCCTAAGTCTTTAAAAACATAATGGAAACACAAAAAACATGTAAAAATCATGTTCAATAGTCTAATTCTACTCTAGTCTTTCAAATCAATAACTCATAAGAGCTCTTGCCAGGTTATATGTTTATCCTGTGCGCTGGGTTTAAAACATTTAATGCATTCTGAGTATTACTACTTGGAATATTATACAAAACTATTTTAACTTGAACCCACTTATAATACTATAAAGAAATGAGTTGCATTCTGAAATTTAATATAAAACTGATCCTCTACCTGGTTTTAACAGACCACCAGGAGCGGCTCGCAGGGCTTTGTTGGTGCGGGTCGGTGTGCGGGAGTGAGTGGGTGAATTAATAAAAAATAAAAAAAATTGCTTACCTGCTTCGCCATCACTGCCACCGCACAGCTCCTCTCCTGCACTACAGGCACAGCCTCTCAGCCTACCCTGCAGCCGATCCGAACGCTGCTGACAGCCAGGGCGCTCCCAGGCAGACTGGGAGCCTGAGCTTGCTCTCTCCAGCCTGGCAACTGTGTTGTTAGGCTGGAGAGAGCCCAGTTTGCATGTGTGAATAGCTTGAGATTGGGAACCAAACATACATATGCACTGCGCTCATTCCCTTAATAGCCCAAGGCCCCACCCTTTTACTACAAAACGGTAATAAACATAGTTTATTATCATTTTGTAGAGAAAGTTTGCAGCTGCTGCTGCTGGCGGAGGGGTGATGCTCCTCCGCCATAGTGGAGAAGCCACGCCTGCAGACCACTGCCTTTGATGGTGAGTCCTGCTTATGATTACACATATTTTAATTGATTTGAATTTTCCATCTTTTGTTGACCATGGGACACCCATTTTCAACTAGGATTGTGGGACGTCTATTTTCATATCTGCTTGCTGATGTACGGCAAAATTGTTTGTGTGCCATCCTAGAACTTGTGAACCGATGAACAAGCTTTAGCTAAGTGCTATCTAGCTCCTCACCACAGAAGTAGTGCTTCCATTCTGAGAATCCCAGTGGTTTGAGGCACCTCTTTAGTTTTATTTGGTTTGGTTTGTAGTCCTGCAAAACACTTCCGTGCCCCAAGGTGTTCCAAAGGCATGCCAAAAGAGCACCAAAGGCAAACTGTGTTAAGACTACGTGGCCTCTGGGGAACCCTGAAGCTAGAGGGAATATGGACATGGAAATGTTAAGAAATTTTGTCTACTGGCATTTTGGAGTTTGTCAACTGTTCCTTTGCTCCATTTAGTGCCATTAAAAGAAATGTGTAATGTCTTGCGATGACAAGAATTGGAGAGAATAGGTTGCCACTTGCTATGTTTTTCAAATTAAAAGCTCTTCATTCCTGTAATGCTTTACATTCACTTGATAATGTGGTGTGCCTGAAATCAGGTGCAAATAGGAAATCTATTGTATGTCATGCTTTACTTGACTGCTCATCTCAGTAAGACACCAGGTGGAGCCCCATGATACTTCAGATGTAGCTAACAACAGTGGTGTGCATCAAACCATTTGCAAATGGTACATCTATTTTTAAGGCTGAGCTTTACTAAATTTCAGATCCAAGTCAGGAATCAAGGAGGGCGTTAATTGACCTGAAGTATGACTGCAACCTGGCTTGGGAAAGCTTCACACCAGATAGCCAAATTCTTATTTCAGATAGCTGCTGAAGTTTCGGGAAGGGGGGTTGCTCTTATTTTCAGACACAGCATTTTATGTATACACATCACACAGTGGTATTTGTATGCCCTGACTTGATGATTGTCATGACTCAATCTTGTGCCCTGTGTGCAGTGGGTATGACTCTCCGGCCTAATGTCATTCCTTCTCCTGTGGTGCCTTTTTGTCTCAAGTACTCCATGGCTTCCGCCTCCCCAAATGCCTGAACTATTGGCTCTTCAGTTCCGTTGCTATGCACTATGCAGGTTTAGGCGAGCTGCAGATATCACATGCCTTTTTAGGATTGTCACATTTCCACTGTGCAACATTAGGTTGTAACATGATGGACTTGGGTTCCGTTGTACTTCCTGTTGTCAATTAGTGTTTACACCTGCTGCCTGTTAAGCCGTATTTTTTTTTGTATGTAACACATGATTTTCCCCAGGTTCCTTTGGAAGCCTCTGCATGAGGCACGTGCCCTTCTAAAGAACTCTTGACTTCATGTATAAATACCCTCCCTGAACTTACCTCGGGGCTTGGCCTCGTACCTGTATCCAGACCCACACCAGCACCTGTCAAGCCCTGTAAACCGCTTCCATGCACTCACCTCTTGAGTCGACTGGATCTCCATGCATTCCTGTTCAGCACAAGCTTTGTCCCAGAAGTTATCTCTCAAGTCACCCAGACCTTCATTGACTCAGTCCTGTACAACCTCATCCCTGCACTCATCTTTCAAGGTATCTGAAAACCTTCCAGTGCTCTAGTCTTCCAAGTCTCTGCCGTTGACTCTGATCCTGATTTCTGTAATTTCTCCAGTGTCTCCTCCTTGAGCTATGATTCCTCCTCTTCTCAAACTTCTTGCAATCGCCCACCTGCCTCCTTCGAACCATAGCTCAAGTACTAGTACAGGATAAGTACTTGCCCCCAGGTTAGTGCACAACTATCCTTATTAGTATTTTGCAGCCCCATTTTATCTCCTTGCTTGTCCTGGTTTTGGACTTCCTCTCTAAGTCTTGGCTTCTGAATTGTGTTGCTCATGGACTACAGACTGTCTCCTGAACCAACCTCATACCTCCAACTTACGTACTGAGAGTAATAGTGTTTTTTGGCATACATTAGGAGTGCACTCAACTCCAACCTTGTGCCGAGTGTTACTGTGTTATCTAGCATACCTAAAGAGTGTCTCTAACTCAAATCCATGTTTCAAGCACAACGCTGAGAGTGTCAGTAGCTCCAACCATGTGCTGAGAGGTAACCTTATTTCATGTATTGCCTTGTTTCCAAGTTTAGCCAATGTACACAGTACAACCACGGGAGCGTCAGTAACTTCAACCGTGCCTCGTATAGTCTTGTTCTGAGTTACCTAATCCGAGTGTAATCCATTTCTGTGAGTAACCTGGTCACTAAGAAACCTTGAGAGTTTGTGTAATTTCATACCTGTGTGCCTAGTGTGAAAAAGTATCTCTTTTGACATGGTTAACCCCCTACTTTTTGCCTGGAATATAATGTGGTTTCGAACTGTAAGTGCCCTGGTTCCCTGCTAAATAGATTGCCAGGGCCAGATCTTCTTCCCCAAGACTGTTCTGTGATTGCCACTTGAGCCACCCTTGTGTGTCCCCAGTAAATGGTACCCCTGGTACCTAGGGCATGGGTATTGAAGAGGGACCCCCACAGCTGCAGCACCAATTGTTCCACTCTAAGAGGCCCCAGACCAGCCTCATGTGAAATGCCATTTCAAGTGCATGACAAGATGTCCCCAAAGATGCAAACTCGACCAAAAGTGCCATATCCACTAACACAGCATGCAATTTAGGTAAGTCATCCCTCTGGCAGGCCTTGCAGCCCTAATGCAGGGTGCACTGTAATGCACATGAGGGCATAATTGTGCATGAGGAAATATACCCCTACTGTCTCCTTGCCAATTCTTAGACATAGTAAGGGTACAGGGAAGCCATATCAAATGCATGTGCTGGACACAAGTCATTACGAGTTCCCCAGCTACATGATGGCCTCTTTGAACCCTGGGTTGTTTGGTATCAAACAACTCAGAATAATCCATCTGCACTGATGCCAGTGTAGGATTTATTATAAAATGTACCCAGATGGCAACTTAGAAGTGCCCCCTGCAAATTCTAAAAGCCCTGGCATGGTTGCTGACTGGTCCTAATCAGCCTAACCCGTCCACCACCACCAGACACAAGAGCCTTTGCTCTCAGGAGCCATAACACAAAGCCTTCCTTGGATGGAGGAGTCACACCTCCTCCCTGAGGCAGGCACCCTGCACGCGCAGTCAGCTTCAAAACTTTACTGCATTTGAAATCTGACCCCACCACCTCTGCTGCTTGCAGCAGAAGGCAGCCCAAAGGTTTTACCCCCACTTTGGGTGGGAAAATTGGTGGGAAACCTAGCAAGAAGAGGAAGAGTAATCACCCTCAGCCTGCACCACCCCCTGAGGTGTGGCAGTCAAGGTGATCACTCCATTTCATTTTCTTCAATTTTTCTCCATTTTGGATGGTTGGAAAAATAGCCAGTCAGGGATGTGTCCCCTTCCCACAGGAAGTGGTCACTTAGTGGGTGTAGCCTCCCTAAGGCATGTGGCCTATTAGCCACTACCAGGTGCTCCCTGTAACACTGACTAAATACAGTATTTAGAGGGCATAACTAGACCAAGAACTTGAGATGCTGAGGTGTAGCCTGGAAACGTGAAGGACTCTACAAAACCCCAGAACACCTCTAACCTTCTGAAAATTTACAAGATTCTCCCTCTAAGTGTAGGTATCAATCTCCTGCACCCTACATGGCAAGGAACCCATGAAGTCTGGCCCACTGATCTGCTGCTGACCAATGAGCCGGACACAGCAGCCAAGTCAAAATCTGTACAACAGCTCCAGAGGATAAGACTTGCCACCGTGCCAAGTTTGGTGACTCTAGAACTTTCTAGGGCTGTGGCGTACTACTACCCGAGATACTGGACCCCCTATCTCAGACACCCAGAAGAAGAGTCCATTCCGGACTCCCCAGGAGCAAGCACCAGTCAAGGGACTTCAGGACACCCGAGATCAAACCCCTGAGTGGCCCAGCTGACATGCAATCCACCCTCAAAGACAAAATTCCCCTGACCATGGGTACTGCAAGATGCACAACGCCTGGCTGACCTATCTGTGCTGCACCCGGCATCCCTGGCCCCTGCACGACAAAGGAGTCCCCAACCTCTTGCAACCTCCACCCTTCTACGGGACCCGGCAGGCTTAGTTTTAAGTCTTTCTGTGCAGTGTGTTTCCAAGTGGCCCGCTTCTCCTTTGTGCACCAGCTCCAAGACATCCAACCACTGCTCCTGTTTAAACCGGGAAGTGCCTGAACTTCTCCAACTGGATCATTGGTCCTCTACACAACTTTGACTTAAAAATAGAAGGTGACACCTGTGAGAACATTTCCTGGTTTTATATGCATTTTTAAAGTTTTATTTCCATTGATTACTATGGTGCGTAATTATGCACAAAAACAGAACATTTTCTAAACTTTGAAAAATTATAACTAAAGAAGTACTTACTGTATATTGATGATCTTGGTCTTAAACATTTTATAAAAATGTGAAGTATTTTTGTAAATTGGTCTTTGGTTAATCTTCTGAGTGTGTGTCCATATTTATTGATACTGTGAGTACAAAAAAAGGCTTAGCACATCTACTGGACTAGCCTAACTGCTCGCCCACACTACTGCAAAAACAGAGCATTAGGTGGTCTGCTTTTTACCTCTGGATAAGAAAGTGGGGTTGCTGGGACACTGCACAGTGCACATCATTTTCATAAACTATATAGAAAGCCAGTCTCCTACACCTAGAGCAACCTCGTTTCCTATTTCCTTGTAAATCTCTCTGATTCCAATCTATGTACCGAATGCTATTGTGGGAGTGTTATTAACTGCAACCTACTTTGTGAGTTTACCCGTGAAGTGCCTAAAGCTCTACCCAGTACATCAAGTTCTTCTTTGAGAGTTCCATAAGATTCCAGTCAAGTATCTGGTTGATCTGCTCTCATGTTTTAATTATTAAGAAATTTGTAAGTGTGAAATATCAAAGCATTATATTGTAACCTGTGAGGATTTGATGCATTGATATAGATTGCCTCTTCATTTTATTTCCATTGTATTGCACTTCCCAATAACCAGAAGTGCAGTCTCAGAAATATTAAACTTCTTCTAAACCAGACGGTGTCAGAATTGATGATCCTGTTAAGCAGAGTAGCACCATCGCTGAGCAGAACCAGTACCTCATGTGTTCTTTTATTTTTTTGTGCCATCCCCCCCTTCCTAGTTTGGAAGCAGGCCTGAAACTAGGAGTACCACCCCTGGTTACAGCTTCTTCCTGATTGGGTGTGGGGGTTCCAGCATTGGCTCCAGTTTTGTCCCCGTGGTTTG
This sequence comes from Pleurodeles waltl, assembly GCF_031143425.1. Classification (NCBI taxonomy): domain Eukaryota; kingdom Metazoa; phylum Chordata; class Amphibia; order Caudata; family Salamandridae; genus Pleurodeles; species Pleurodeles waltl. The sequence continues at coordinate 983,425,447 of NC_090449.1, forward strand.
GAACCAGGTGAGTGTGTGATAATAGTCTGTAGTTCATACATATTCCCTGTTACTTCCTTCAGCATTCTAGTTGTGTATTCCACCCCAAGTCCATCAGTAGAACTCATCAATACCATCACGTAGGCTATCTGCCAGCATGTCATTTACTCCAAGAAAGCGATCATTAGTGGATAATTTTAACCTCCAAGTTATTATTTGCTCTCATGCTATCTCTAGGACTTTTTTGGAGTGGGTAGCGTTGCTGGGCCATGTTGAATTTGTGCATGGGGCAACACACACAACAGGTCACACACCTAATCCCATGTTATCCCCACCTAACTTGGCTATTGTCGCCATGATCCTTCCTTCTGGCTGTCCAGAGAAATTCTATAGGCTTCCATAAGCAATGTGGCACCAACAATGTAGGAAGGAAAACACTACCCACCCTCATTAGACTACAGAATGCACTTGATGAGGGGTTGGTTTGAGAAGAGATGAAACAATGTCTTAAACATAAACCAGCATTTGGTTATTGTAATCAAGCAGCAAACTAGCTCAATGGGAAGGTAAAGAAGGCACTGAGTACGCAATTTGACACTAAAGTTTTGAGGCGCAAGTCCATGTAGTCCTTTAGATCCTGGGTCCATAACTCCCTCTGGGCACAGGAGCTTCAAGCACAGCAATTTGAGTGCATAGGACGTACAGAATTTAAGAACGAGGCCCTACTCTAATATAAAGCTCAATTAAACTTTTTTAAAGTGTCACTTCTGAAGGCATGATGTAGCCATCTCAGTTCAAATATCACAAATGCAAATAATGCACACATTTCTTCTTTCCTAGTGTATTGCTATGCTATGAAAAGATGGCCCTGTAATTAAACTGAAAAGTCCAGTCCATAGGCACAGATCTCATATCTGTCTAGACTCCTATAAATCAAGTCATCTCCCGGAGCAGAAATAATGAAACTCTGGTTCTTGCCAAAAATTCAAAGGTAAGTGATGTGGTTACTGAATGTTAGAAGGCTGCTTTATTTAAAAAAAAAAATAATAATAATAATAACTTACCAGGGTTTCCAATGATGCATCAAATTACTGCCCCATCCCACTTCTCGTGGGAATACAAGTGAGATTGTCGTTAAACAGTTATCCATGTTTCTAGTAGAAACACATATTTGATCAATAGCATCCTGGCTTTAGGCCTCGGATGGGGGCTGAATATGATATGGTTTGGGTCTAGAAGAATTTAAGGTAATCATAGATGTAGGTGGTGTGGTCAGAGTGATCCTTTTGGACCTCTTCACTGCATTCAACATGGTGGACAAATCTGTTTTATTGCAACAGCTAAACATGTTTCCTTACCCTTCCTTCTGCCTACGCATCTTACCCTTGTAATGGGGCAGTCTCTTACTTCACCTTTATCAGGAATCTAAGATCCACTTCACAGTTCACTAATGCTCTGCCCTAGGGCAGCCCGGTTTGCAGCCATTCTGAGGCAGTGCATTGATTACATTATAATGCACAGTTTTTGTTTACGCCTTGTGCATCTGTTTAAAAGACAGTGCACCTGTTACATTATACCCTGATGGCAGCATCCCTCTGGAAGTGCTTACAAGACCCAGACGGAAAGGGGAGCGCAGATGAAATGTACTCTGATTGGAAAAAAGGTATACGGCAACAGGTGATTGAAGCAAAGCAGCAGAACTTTAAGGTGTGAATCAGTAACCCAATGCTTTTTAACCACATAATATGCAGCAGTGTTGCATTTTATTTTGTCCATCATACCAGGGCCATAGGCAAAGGTTCACAACAGTGGCAAGATTTGAATTATTGCTCACCATTTCTCGATTGCCTCACTTTCACTTTTCCTGGGCCAGACTGACCATCAGGTAGGGCCCGATGGGCTGGTCTAACAGATCAGTGAGTGGACAGTTTTTTTGTTGCTGTTTGTGGGTGTTAGACCTAGCATCCTTGGTGTGGTTTTCCTCAAACCTTTTGCCTTCAACCCTCATGTTTGCTGACTTTGTTTTTGCTGGTTTTAGGACTCTGACAATTTTACCCATGGTAACCTGTGCTACAGTGCTTGTGCTCTCTCCTTAAAACATGGTAGAATTGGCATATACCAAATTGGCATGTTTAATTTATTTGTAAGTCCCTAGTAAAGTGGCAATATTTGTGCCCGGGACCTGTAAACTATATGCTACCAGTGGGCCTGCAACTCTGATTGTGCCAACCACTTAAGTAACACTTTATGAACATGTATCAGGCCTGCCACTGCAGTCTGTGTATGCAATTTTAAACTGCTACTTCAATTTGGCAAAATGAGTCATTTTCCATGTCCAAACCTTCCTTTATAATACATATAGATCACCAATAGGCCAGCTGAAAGGGTAATCTGCAGTGTATTTAAAACGTTGGACACATATCTTTAACTCTTACATGTTCTGGTAGTGAAAAACTCTTAAATTTGTTTTTCTCTACTGCAAGGCCAACCTCATAGGACAACATTGGGGTTGCCCTATTACCTTTAATAAGCTGTAATTTCCAAATGGGAGCAGGTAAAAATCCTAACTTATGGTGAGACTTAAATTACAATTTTAAAAATCTGCCTCTACATCACATTACTGGATGTAGTTAACAGTTGGGCTTTGTGTATTCCTCCTAAACAGCCATACACAATATGGAGCTCAGATGTGCCTGGATAGGCCATCACTAGCGGGATGGGAGGTATGACCTGGGCACAACCCCAATCACACTTGAATAGACTATGTCGGTCATTCTGACCGCGGCGGGCGGCGGTAGCCGGCCGCCATGCGGTCCCCGCCATTTGGCCGCTCCGGTGTCAGAAGACCGCGGAGGCCATTCTGGCTTTCCCGCTGGGCCGGCGGGCGCCCGCCAAAGGAGCGCCCGCCGGCCCAGCGGGAAAGGCCCTGCAACAGAGAAGCCGGCTCCGAATGGAGCCGGCGGTGTTGCAGGGGTGCGACGGGTGCAGTTGCACCTGTCGCGATTTTCACTGTCTGTTATGCAGACAGTGAAAATCATGCTGGGGCCTTGTTAGGGGGCCCCTGCACTGCCCATGCCAGTGGCATGGGCAGTGCAGGGGCCCCCAGGGGCCCCATGACACCCGTTCCTGCCATCCTGTTCCTGGCGGTAAAAACCGCCAGAAACAGGGTGGCGGGAAGGGGGTCGGAATGGGCAGGGAAGCACCGCCAGCCTGTTGGCGGTGCTTCCGTGGTCCTCCACCCTGGCGGTCGATGACCGCCAGGGTTGGAATGACCCCCTATGTCCTGCCTCAACACAAAGGGATGCATATTAGACCGAGGCCAGGACACAACAGGCAGGGCACCTGTATACTTCAAAGGCACACCTCTAGAAGCTTCTCCCCACATCAGTGTCACAACTGATTATAAACCCACCACTTCAGCACACTTCCGGACCTATGGGTACTCTGCTAGGAAGAAAGACTGCTGTGTTGTTGAAAGGACTGCCACTCTGCTGGATTACTGCTCTGAAGGACGGCTGCCCTGCTGTGCTGACCTGCTGCCTGCTGCCTTCTTGCCTGGGTGAGAAGGACTGGACCTGCATCTCTTTAACCCAGAACCTCACAGTGTCTCCAGGGGCTAGTTGGCTGGTCCCCAGATCTGAAGCCTGAGGTACATAACCGGGCTTCCAAGAACCTTGTACCTGCACCTGGGCTCTGTCATCTGTGAGTCTAGCCTGTCAAGTGGTGCTACCCCAGTCTTGGACTCTTGGGCGTTGGCTTACGTCTTCTGCCAGCCTCTGTAGATCCCACAAAACTGAAGCATCCTCGCTGATGAAAGGTGCAACCCCAAGCAGAACCAATTAATCTCCGCTGCGGCATAGATTGGACCTGTTGCAAAGATCTTCATTGCCTCCCCAGCCTGCAACGCATTTGGAACCACCAATGCGTGATGCATTCTCAGTGCAGGCCCTCGCATCCTTCATTGACAGCAACTTCGACAACAACACAGCCTCACAGCTCCTCTGAACCATACATCGCCATGACTGTACGACGCATCCTCGACACCAGACTTTGCATTGCAAGCCCTCATCAACAGGATCCTGGACAATGAAGCAGACCCTTGCATCTCAGTCTTGCGGCATCTCAGAACCAACACATTGCCTTGGCTGCATGACGCATCTTTGAAATACATCGTCACAATACTCTGTATACCAGGATTTAAGGTATTTTGTTCAGCTGCGTCTCTGTAACCAGCCAACGCTCCATCACGGTCAGTCTGAACTTGTGACTATGCCCCGGGCCTGCAAAACCGAATATCCAGAGTTGGCTCTTTGTGCCTTTTGGAGCTATTTTCACTAATATCTTGAAAATTGCATATCTCCAACTCTACTGATTACATTTTTGTCATTTTGTTCTTGTTGTGTTTATTAAAAATAACTATAATTTCTAACTTAGTGCAGGATCCTATTTCCCTGGTGTTTTTCCCTTTATTTATTGTTTGAAGTGTTGCTCAAATATTTAAAGCATTGCCTCTAAATAAAGCCTGCTTGCACTGTGCCAAGCTACCAAGGTTGAGCACAGGTTAATTTGGGGTTAGCTTGTGCCTCACCCTGACAAGGACTGTGGATGCTGCTTTACCAGGGCTCCCATCCCACCCCAGTCAATCAACAACACAATTTATTACACTGGGCCTGTTTTATGGTCTGAGAGGCCAGTGTGTACTATTGATGTCTCTAACATGAAAACAAACATTGCCTGGAGCAAGCTCAAATCAGTGCAGTCTTCCATACCTTACAAAATACTTACACAGCGTGTCTGTACAGGTTCAACACGGAGCCATTTGTAAACATTCATTACTTTATTAGCTATCTGATTTACTAATGGATGTTGCTTTTATTTTACGGTTATTTTGTGGCCCGGGACTATTTCATGTCCTAGTCCAGGCCTGTTAATATTTACTGGATTCGCATACAAAGTAAAACACTACATAGACATATTATTTCAAAAAGACATTGCACTTGGCTAACTGGTCTTGCAATTGTTTGAGTTGGTTATAGCATCTGCTCCTTCGTGCAAACACACAGCAGTGGTTTAATTATGTGATATAAGTATTTGAAAGAATAAGCAATACAACATCTCTGCGTGGGCGTAATGTATTCATGCGCTGCTTGCAAATGAACTACTTAAGAAACTCGTGCATTTTGCTGTGAATGTGTGCATAAAAACCTGCTGTTTTCACTTGTACAGAATTTGAGAAGGATGGATTATTAAAGATGCTGGAGGAAAAGATTAAACAGTCAATCACATTATATTGTCTTGCACTGTATTGCTGTGGTGGGCTCCTATCTTGGGTTTGTGATGGGGTGTTGGGAGTTCTTTATCGTGGTGTGAGGAAGTGCCTGGAGAAGTTGCTTGCTGTGGGTTTTCCTCTTTTATGAAGTTAAGTTCCATTTGTGACCCTATGCTACTTCATGTGGATCTGATTATTGTTGTAGGCATCCCCTGGCGAGGTCATGTTTAACCCAAGTGGTTCGGCTTTAGCCTCCTTCTGCCTTCTCCTGGGCGGCTATCTGTGCTTTACGGGATCTTGTTTGGGAAATTGAACCGTGAAGACCAGCAAGTATTGCATATTTTTTGGATTCATAAGTATTGCACCCCATAACCTTAGTAAATCATTCATTATGAGTGGTGTGCTAAAATCATGGTAATTACCCTGCCTCATAATTACTGTTACCCGGGGCCCTGGAAATAAGGGATGGGGATACCTTGAGGAATAACTTCCAGGAATTGTTGCTTCCTTATCAATTCCCAACTTTCCCCAATAGAGTCACTCCGAATTTATAAGTCAGAAGTACCAAGTAACTTTTGTGAATTCTCCCACCGGAAATTACAGGCCACTGGTAATGAGGGCATAGGTGTTGGCCAGTGTGGCAGAACTTGGAAGGTCCTATCCACAATCACCAAGGTGCTACGTAGGCCGCACCCCAGAGATGAATACAACACAGTCCTCCTTTGCTCAGTGCCAAAATTTGTGTATCCTTGGAATGCTAGGTGGATAGCATGATCTACTCAACATTATTTCCTTGTCACCTAGAGCAGGAGGGGTTATACTGTCTGAAAACCTCATCCACTCACACATAATTATCTGTTGGATAGAAACGCTGCTTCTTCGAATGTATTTGTAAACAAGGCTACAAACCCCAGACTTAAAAAAAAATCCGACCAGGAGCAGCCAATCACGAATGGACCTTTGAAACTAGGCAGGTAAGCCACCGCTGTGCGCAAGCCAACATCATTTACATGTTGAGTTTCATTGATAGTAACTATCTACAGATGGCTTGTTGTTTTCCAAAAATCGTTGCCCATCTTGTGACCTCTTTTTCAGGACAGACACCGAAACGGTTCTTTCCATCCTCTCTTTCTGTTATGTCACACTTCAGTACATCTGAGGTACACTGACTTATACAATGCGGCATCCTTCTGCACTATGGTGCCATTCATCGTGTGTCTCATTCCCTTTCATGACATCTCTTTGTACTTTCGGGGGGCTGTCATTCTCTTCCATGTGCTTTGATTGTATTTTTCTTGTCAGCATGAATTGAATTTATCATTCTGAGGCTCAGGTCAGGTCTTTTAGCGGTACACCAATTTAAACCTTCATTTCAAATTAGTGATGCTATATTTTTCATCTTTCAAGAAGGTGATCTGCATTGCTAATAGATGGGCACCTCTTCAGAAAACGAAACGAAACTAGAAAAGGCAAATTAGTAATCTTCGTCTTCTTATCTTGAAATATTTGTTATTGTGTCATGCACCTCGAAAATCAAAGAATAAAGGAGACCGATTTGGAATGTTTGTAATGTTTCTCTGATGCAGTGTGCTTGTGTGCGTGCATGTATGTCTTTAGGGGGTTTGTGTGTTTAAGCATTTTGTATGTCTGTAGAAACATGTATCAATGTGTGTGGATGTGTGCCTGTGCATGTGTTTGGCTGTGCGTGCTTGCGTGCGTGTGTGTGTGTATGTTCCTGCTGAAATAAGGAAAAACCTGACAGTCCAAATGCCCATTTTCAGACCGAGACAGCCACGCAATCAACGAACAGCATTCCCAGCCATATTTAAACAAATGAAAAAAGTAAGATTACTATACCTGTCAATCACTAAGCTTTTTCCCCCCGTGTAGACATGATGCTCCTGTCTACACGGCCAGTGTATTTCCCTGGAGACCGACTGGCTGGCGCAAAGAAAGATGGAAGTAAATGTTTTCCTCATTATATCTCCCCCTTCTCTCTTTGCAGTGCATTGTGTAGTTTGCAAGTGATTAAATACATTTATCCTGAGCAAGGATCCGACCCGTCCTGGGTATTCTGCAGAATAATAATTCGTGTTTACGTGCGTTTTATGTTTCTGCCCTTCAGTGGTTTGTAGATAATTTATTACGTGGGTAAGTATTATATATATTCACTTAATGCATTTTTAACCCCTTAGTGACCATGATTACACCTACGGTGGATGTGACAGCAGGAGTAATTATATTAGTCTTTTGTCCCGATGTAATCCATGCAGTACCACTTCACACCTACTTTTCATAGCTAAATTCAAGCTGGAGTCGAAGCTGCTTCTTAAAATCGTGGAATTAAAATATCTGTAAAGAGGGAATTATTGTCAGTAATTATTCTAATAATTTTACTTATTTTGTCTTTGAATTGTCTTAGACGTAATAGGTTACAAGTGCATTCATCCACTTATTCAATATATTTTTGGAGTGTTATGAAGGAATGGTACTTCTACGGGAAATGTAAATTAGTCAGCAGATGTCCATTATGTGTTGCAGTGGGCGGTTAATATACGGATCAATTGCTTTTGTCTCTCTTTAATAAAATATCTTCTACTTTTGGAGTCTGCATTATTTGTTACTTTATGTGTTCAATAAGCGCATTGTGCTATCAGACAAATTAAACTCAAGCATACAAAGTGTAATTCAAACCACTGTAGATTATCATTCAAGACCAATGCTTTTCTAAACCAAGCCCAACAGGATTAGCTCCTTCTCATGGGAACAGCAACATAAAGTCCTAAATATAAGAATATATATGGGCTATTTATTCATAACTACTACTTACCAGGATTCAGTCAGGCAGCATATGCCATGCTACGCCGCTCTGAGCCACGGCTGGAGGAAGCTGAAACTGTGAAGGAACTCTCGGGGAGCCCCCAGGGTTGTCTGGGTCCTTTACCACTGCTGAAATGTAAGTACTACCTCTCTAAATTGTATTTGGTCATTGGCTTATCCACGATTGGCATATTTGAATTACTAGTAAGTCCCTAGTATTGTGCACCATGTGTGCCCAGTAAATCAAATCAAACACTACTATTGGACCTGCAGCACTGATTGTAACACCCACATGAGTAGCACTGTAAACATGTCTCAGACCTTCCACTGCAGTATCTGTGTCTCAAGTTTTAAACTGCCATTTCGACTTGGCAAGTGCACCATCTTGCAAGGCCCAAACCTTCCCTTTTACTACATTTGAGTCACCCCTAAGGTAGGCTCAAGGCAGTGTCATAGGGAGGGTACAGTGTATTTTAAAGGTAGGATATTTACTGGAGTTTTTTCCATGTCCTGATAGTGAAATACTGTTAATTGAGTTTTTCAATATTGGAAGGACAATTTCGCCTATAGGGTATCATAGTGATTGCCTTGAAATATCTTCTAAGTTCAATCTCCCTTTGGGGCAGCTAGAGATGTGGAGTTTGGGGTCTCTGAACTCACAATTCAAACATACATCTTTCGATGAAGTTTTTAAATTGTACATTTGAAAATGCAATTTTTTTGGAAACTGGGGATTTTTGTGCTTAACCCTTCTGTGCCTCAGCCTGCTTGTGGAACACACATCTGGGTCAGGATGACAGTTGAGCTGTTTGTGAATTCACTCTAGACAGTCACCCAAAGGGAACTGAGGTGTGCCATGCATATCCTGATGGGTCTTCCGGAGCTAGATTGGCATGAGGAGCTGACACTTGAACCTAAAAAGGGCTGTGCCTGTTCTTACACAAAGAAGTCTTTAACTCCCTGGGGTGTGTCTGAGGCCAGGGAAGGAAAGGCAGGGTCTTGCACACTATAAATACTTCTTTTTGAAGTTTGCCTACTTCAAAGACAGAAATGGATATAAGTACTGGACCTCTGCCCCTACAAAGTTAGAACACTTGTGGACTGAGGACATTCTGCTGGAAGAAGACCTAGATGCTATAGGAGGGACTAACACTCTGCCTGTTGCGTTGTTGTGCTGAACTACTGCTTGCTGCTTCTGTCCCGGGAGTGAAAGGACTGGACTTTCCTTTCCATAGCCTGCTTTCAAGGGTTCTCCAAGGGCTTGAACTGAGCTTGCCTCCTGTTAAGAAGTCACAGGGACATCAAATACTTCTTCTGCCTGGGCTCTTCTGCTACGAGTCCTGAATTGCCAAGAGTTGCCAACTCCAGTACTTGGGCCCTTGGATGTATAAGCTGGAGACCTGAAGGAGAAAATCCATGCACTGGCGTGCCACAGCAGAAAAATGGATGCAGTGGCTGTTTCATGGCTGGAAAATTGACACAGCGCCTGTCTTGTAGCTGCAGAATCAACCTGTTTCACTGTGGCTCCATCTACACAGCATGTCTGGATTTTCCATGCATCGTCCTTAGGCCATCAATCTCTCATCTACCTTGGACTTCAGTAAGGAACTGAGGCTGCATGTTCTAAAAATCAATGCATTACCTTTCCCGCGTGGAAAGAATCGATTCTTCACCTCCCCTGCCTGTAAGGAACCCACACACCACCTCTCCTGCGAGGAAAGAACACATCACCTTCCCTGCGCAATAAGGAAACAATGCATTGCTTTGCTTTCAGACGCCTCATTTCCCCTGTGGCCTGCATCATCTTTGTTTTTGATGCATCCAAAATACTTTGTATTAGAAAGATACAATTGCTGAATCCTATAGATTAAGACTCATTTCAAACATTAATTAGTGATATCTTTACTTGTGTATGTTGGATATTTGTTATTTTGGTCTTGTTTTATTCTGATAACTATTGTCTATTGTTCTAAACTAGTGTGGAGTCCTTTTTGTAGTGTTTTCGCCGTGTTACTGTGTGTGTGTCTGTACAAATAATTTACACATGGCCTCTGAAGTAAGCCAGACTGCTTGTGCCAAGCTATAAGGGAGTGAGCAGGGGTTATCTTAGCTGTGTGACTCTCTTGCCCTGAATAGAGTGAGGGTCCCAACTTGGACAGGATGTAAACCACTGCCAATTAGAGACCTCACTTCTTCCAGGCACCCAAAGTGATTACAATGGGTCTGGTAAGGAGACTGAGGATGCAGCAGTATTAGTACCAGTAGCAAACTCTGATTTGATAGCAAATTTGCATTGGGGGCCGATATGTTTTGGAACTACTTTAATTGAGATCTTTATCACCACAAAATTCCCCCAGTTCTCCTTCACAACAAAACTTGTCAATTGCATTACTGAGGACAGTCACCCCACTGTCAGTCAAGGCTAACATAAAAATTATTAAAAAACAACTAACTCTCAAAGGACTATAGCCAATGGACAAATAGAACAGCAACAGCTAAATTACTACAAGTTCATCCTGTTTTACTTCTAAAACCCAAGTTAGTACTATAACCAGTGTTTCATGCAGTCGCAGTCGAAACCCCTACAAGATCAGATCAGTGGCCAGTTGATGCACTTACACCTGAAAAAGGGAATCTTCACTTTTGAAGTACCTCATGTTTATCTACTAACCACATAAATAGCACTCAAACTATACAAACTAAAAAAGACACTGAGGCCCTCATTCTGACCTTGGCGGGCGGCGGAGGCCGCCCGCCAAAGTCCCGCCGTCAGATTACCGTTCCGCGGTCGAAAGACCGCGGCGGTAATTCTGACTTTCCCGCTGGGCTGGCGGGCGGTCGCCTTCAGACCGCCCGCCAGCCCAGCGGGAAAGAGGCTTCCACGATGAAGCCGGCTCGGAATCGAGCCGGCGGAGTGGAAGCTGTGCGACGGGTGCAGTTGCACCCGTCGCGTATTTCACTGTCTGCACAGCAGACAGTGAAATACATGTAGGGGCCCTCTTACGGGGGCCCCTGCAATGCCCATGCCAGTGGCATGGGCACTGCAGGGGCCCCCAGGGGCCCCGCGACCCCCCCTACCGCCATCCGGATCCCGGCGGTCCGACCGCCGGGATCTGGATGGCGGTAGGGGGGGGGTCGGAATCCCCGCGGCGGTGCAGCAAGCTGCGCCGCCGCGGAGGATTCAATGGGGCGGCGGTACACTGGCGGGACCCCGCCAGTGGTGCCGGTCCGACCGCGGCTTTACCGCCGCGGTCGGAATCCCCATTGGAGCACCGCCGGCCTGTCGGCGGTGCTCCCGCGGACCGCCGCCCTGGCGGTCAAAGACCGCCAGGGTCAGAATGACCACCTGAGTGTCAAGCAGGCTTTGATCCAGAATGCAATATCTCCAGCAAAAAAAAAATCTGATTCTCCTAAAACAAATACTCACCAAACGCCTTATTAAAAGGGAAAGGAGCCATATGGGTTATCCTATTCAGGACATCACAATTGACACTAGATGCTTTGTCCTACCAGTCAAAAAAGATTGACAACCAGGTGGACAATAATTTGAGAACTCAAGTGCAAAATCAAGCATCATACATTAACTGTACCTGTGCACCTATGATCAATAAACTCACAACAACTCTGGATGCCCTGATCACTTTAATAGAAGAGCTGAAAGCACATTTGGACATCTCAGACCACATAAAGGAATCTCATTCATCAGTACAAGCAGCACAGGAATCCGGTAAAATCTGTGATAGTAGGATCACAAAATTGGAAATCTCAGGACTTGTGTCTGACAGTCAATCAACAGATTCAATTGGGAAGAAAGGTGAACTTGCCAATGAGGATACAAGCCTACAGGGGAGTGTACCCCATAATTCACAGTCATCCACTATGCAACACATAGAGAGACCAATGACTGAAAAACAGAAGAAAAGACAACATAAGGCTAGAAACTAACATAGTAATGATCGCTTGCACAAGCAATAATGCATCAGCTGATGCCACAATAGAGACTAGTGAAGAGCCCATGCAAGGTCAAAACCAGGTCTGTAAGGGTCCTGTAAAGAGAAAGAAGAGTTATCCCGTTTTTGACAACAAACTATGGAAAAATCCCTGAAATAGTTCCTACCTTGTAGAGTATTAGGATCTAACTCTCTACGGCAGTGGTCTCCAAACTTTTTAATGCCGCGCCCCCCCAGTTGAAAAATATAAATCATTAGGCCCCCCTTCAGAATTTTTTCACAATTATTTTATAAAGATGGCAATGTTTAAATATGTCTAGATGTATTTAAACATTGCAGTTAAGTACTGTTACCTTTTTAAAAACGCAATAACATGTTTTTGCTTAAAACAAAACACTGTTACCTGTGTAATGACTGTTTTGATCAGAGCTTGGTGCCCCCCCTGGGATCACTTGAGGCCCCCCTAGGGGGGCCCACCCCCAGTTTGAAGACCCCTGCTCTATGGTCTTTAGCTCCCTTGTGGTTCAAACTGTGCCAATCGAGCACCACAGGGAGGAAATTGGTTCTGTCAAGAGCCTATGGTTAACAGTGCAGAGAACCAAGAAGCCTCCTCACTGGCAGCAGCCATGACTCATCCTCTTCCCCTACAAGGAAAGCCTAAAACAAAGGCTCACAAGACCTCACGGAATGAAGCCAACATTCTAGATGTACCTGGACTTTTGACAAATCCATCTGATGTGCGATTGGCGCATGATCCACCGGGTAATGGTCTTGGTAAACGTTTCTCGGGTAGTGCAATATTCCACCTAGGTTTTCCAGATTAGAGTAATCAAACTATTTTCATCACAGAATGGAAGAAACCGCAGCCTTTCTAACTATGAGAATATCTTAAGGCTTCTTTGAGCAGTCCCATCTCTTGATAAGATCACTACAGAAGACATTGAAACCATCAAATTTCTGCCACAAACAGAAGTTATCACACAAAAGTGTACTCTGATGCCCTGGAGGATAAAAATTAACATGCTTCGTCCAGCATTTTACCCAGCTCCATTTGTGCCTCAAAAAGGCCCCTCCCTGACATGAAATTCACATGATAAAAATCAAACAAATTAATTTCTCAGAATTCCTATAGGTATAATGGCTCTGTTATCTCCTGTTGCGTAATCTTAGTCAGGAATAGAAAGTGCTACCCAACTCATCTAGGGTGGTTAGCAGCAGCTTTACCTGGTGTCCGTCGAGCCTGACAAACTAATTTGCAACCTTCTCAGCCAACCTCCTCCATCCACCTAAAGGAAACTTTGAAATTATGCTCATGGAATATCAATGGCATGCACACATAAATCTGTAACAACTACCTGAACATATTTATTAGAGATTTTAACTTCCTACAGGAAAAATGGGCAACACAGCCATTTGTATTGAATGAATTTTTTGGCTATTTCTGTCCAGCTGTTAAAATAATTAATTACGGATGCCCACGGGGTGGGGTCTGGCAACTTTAATAGTGACAGGACTTAATATGGAAAGTGAGCAGGTGGCCTCAGAATACAATAATCTCTTGGTGGTAAAGTTAAGGAAATGGCATAAAGGCACCAAGAACTCTTTACTATTAATTAATATCAACATTCATCCAGACATAAGTGCTAGGAAATCGATGTCTATCAAACTAGTAAACATGCTGTTAGAGATATTGCAAGATGCAACATCCTTTGAAATCACATTATTGGGTGATTTAAATATGAATTTGCTTTGGTCATTAACCCATGAGGAAAACTTACTACAACAAGATTTTCTACGGTCCATCCCCAATCAGCTCATTGGCCCTGACAGTAATGGTCCAAGAGACGTAAGGGCAGGAGTTTTAGTGAAAGATCTAGAAGCCCTGGGTCTACAAGTAGTGAAAGGTAGGCAGCAACAAGTCTCCCCTTCTGCATGGACTTATCAAGCAGCTGGCTTACATTCAAGAATTGACTTACAGCAGTAACTTTATGTCTTTTTCTCTAATTTCATCATTCCAGATAAAAGAAAACAAATAAAAGCAACCATGGGCAACAAATTATCGAGTTTAAAGCCCAAAGCACTTTTCATCAAAAGTCAAACTCCCTGCCAGGGGAAATAGTAACATCAAAATTTAGGAAGCTGCATTGGTCGGAAAGCACATAGACTCAATTGGAGCCACTGCCACCACTCTTGTAAAGCATTATTTCTCAGTTGACTTCCTCAATCCAATCGCGCAGTGGGCACTGTTTATAGAAAAGTTATAGACCACCTACTCATCAGAAGTTGGCACCAAGATGGGTCAACCCAGATACCATCTACAAGCTTTAAACAAGATCAAAACGTTGGCATTGTGCTGCTTCTTATGGAGTAACCATAATAGGATTTTGAGATTAGCTCAGAGGAAGCCAGGAAACCCTGAGTTTCAATTCAAACTGAATACCATAAACAAAGCTCACTAGAGACTTGTTTGTGAAGACAGAACAACAGCAAAACAAAATCTCCAGGCAAAAAAAATTGTATCTCAGCAAAAAGAAAAATTCAAGAGACTTTTTGAGAATGGTCGTCAATTTGAATCGGGCCCCAACGGCAGTCACAACCTCAACTTAATAGAAACAGGCTGGACCGCCTTTTTATCGAAACACTTTAACCAACCTGTGGTGGCCATATCATCTCTTATCCAAAAAAAGGTAGCAAAACCCCAGTTGAGGAGACAAACTTAGACGACCATAAGCTCAAATGTTCTGCGGAGCAAATATGTAAATCTATCAAATTAAGCAGACAAGATTGTGCACCGGGTCAAAATGGAATTTCACAAGTTTTGCGTAGGCTAAATTCAGCTTTTTGAGTAAAAAGCTTAGCTTTCAATAACTCAATCCAATTAGAGGGCATCCTGGATTAATGGAGGGGCTTCATATTAAGCCCTTTATTCAAGAGGGGGAGACTGGCACCTACTGCATAATTACCGCCTCATTACGGTCGAATTCACTGCAGCAAAACTATTTGCGGGGCTTCTCCTGTCAGAACTCTTGGTCTGGGTGGAAAAACAAACAGGTTATTCCTCCCAATCAGTAGGTTTTGTGTTTGAGGGCCCAGGACAGCTAAAAATATACTAGCGCTGTCAATAAACATTGACAAATACAAGTCAAATAAGCATCCACTCAGCTTGGCCCTTGGCTTTGTGGACTTTAAGTTGGTGTTCAACTGTGTAAAGCGCCATCTCCTTTGGCAAAAGTTGGCTTACCTGGCTACCCCCAACAGTCTTTTAAAAACAATTCAGTTGCTGTGCTCCGATACTTGGGCAAGGGTGAATATAGGTGATCTTTCCTTCGTCCTTGCGCCATACTTGTTGAATCTGTTTCTGGCAAACCTGTCTCAAGCTCTGGATGAAGTAAACATGCATCCCTCCAAACTAGGAGACAAGCTTATTTTGAACCTTCTGTACTCAGATGATGTAATTTTTTTTAAGTCAAAATAAAATAGGCCTGCAATGACTTATCTCTAAAATATCACATTATGCAGTAGTCAATGACACGGCAATTAATGAAAAGAAAATCAAAGTCATGGAAGTGAGGAACAGGATACAGAAAAAGCACGAATGCTACCTAAAAGGTCTGCAATTGTTGGTGAATCTCACAAGCATTGGACTCAAACAATTGGTCACCTCCCTAAGCACCCAGCAGGACACATGCTTGACATCATCTTCTCCACCAGCAGCAACATCTCCATCAGCCACACCTCCGAACTCCTATTGACCGACGACCACTGTGTCCACTTCTCCTTCACCAAAGCCAGTCTTCATGCAGAACCTGGAATAAGGTCTCTGAAGACCAACTCGCCACCACCCTCCACAACACCCTCCCGCTGACCTCCACAGTCTGGCCCCCTAAGGAAGCCCTTTAGCAAACAGACCACTAAGAAAGCCATCTGGTTCCCCCCTGACCTCCATGAGTCCAGACACACGTGTAAATGACTCAAGAGAAGATGGAGGTGCAGCAAGAACTAGGTAGGCCACGCAGCCCTCAAAACTGCCGTCACATCACACCATAACCTCAACAAAGCCACGAAGAAAGCCACCATAAGAGAACGAATCAATGCCAACACACACCATTAAAGAATTCTTCACTGTGATCAAAGAATTCACCAAACACAGCACTGACATCACGGACGTCCCCTATCCCAAGCCCTCTGCGACAACATAGCCACCATCTACCACCACAAGATCTCCAACATCTCTGACAACTTCCAACACAGGACCCAACAGACCCATCTGTAACCACCAAACCCAAAGGTTCTGGAACCCAGCTGACTCTGACCAACTGGACCACCCTCACCACTGATGACACACTATATATCATGAAGACTATCCACTCCAGGGCCCCCTCAGAACCATGCCCCCACCACATCTTTAACCGAGCTTGCGACACCATTGCCCCGGAGCTCTACAACACCATCAGCTGCTCCACCGAGACTGCCACATTCCCTGAAGACTGGAAACACACAGAGAGCAACCCCCTACTGAAGAAACTCTCTGCAGACCCAACAGCCCTTAAACACAACAGACCCATCACTCTGCTCCCCTTCCCAGCCAAAGTCATCAAGAAAGCCATCAACAGCCAACTCACTAAATTCATCAAGACTAACCACATCCTGGACCCCTACCAATCTGGCTTCAGAAGCAACCATAGCACTAAGTCTGCTCTCCTTGTCGCAAAAGGTGACATCTGCAATCTCCTTGACTGAAGTGAAACCGCAGCCCTCATCCTCCTGGACCTCTCGGCTTCCTTCGACACCATCCCCCACTACACCCTCTGCGCAAGACTCCATGATGCGGGTACTTGCGGCGAAGCCCTGGAATTGATACTCTCCTTCCTCACCAGCAGAACCCAGAGAGTCAGGCTTCCACCGCTCACATCCGAACCTACAGAGATCAGCTGCAGTATCCCCCAAGGCTCCTCCCTGAGCCCCACCCTCCTCAACATCTACATGACCCCGCTAGCAGACATCATCCAAAACTAGGGCCTCCACATCATCTCCTATGCTGATGACACTCAGCTGATCCTCTCCCTCACCGATTAACCTACAGTTGCGAAGAACAACTTCCACAACAGGATGAAGGCAGTCATCACCTGGATGAAAGACAGCTGCCTCAAGCTCAACTCTAACAAGACGGAAGTCCTTTTTTTGGGCACCAGCCCCTCTGCCTGGTATGACTCCTGGTGGCCCTCAGCACTGGGAGCCCCCTACACAAACTGACCACTCACGTAACCTCAACATCATCCTCGACTCCTCACTCTCTATGAATCACCAAGTCTGTGCTTTCCCGTCCTCCTGCTTCCACATGCCCCGTCTGCTCCAAACGAACTTCAAGTGGCTCCCCATTAAATCCAGAAGAACAGTCACTCAGGTGCTCATCAGCAGCAAGCTCTACTACGGCAATGCACTCTACATCAGCACTTCCCAGAAAATCCAAAAGAAGCTGCAAATAATCCAGAACATCGCTGCTAGACTTATCCTGGACATCCTTCACTGTAGCCACATCTCCAGGCACCTGAGAGACCTCCACTGGCTCCTGATCAAAAAATTTATCACCTTCAAGCTCCTCATGTACGCCTATAAGGTCCTCCACAACATTGGACCTGCATACCTCAACCACTGCCTCACCTTCCACACGCCCATCAGACAACTCTGTTGCACTCATCTGGTCCTGGCCATCATCCCACGGATACACAAGACCACAGCCAGAGGAAAATCCTTTTCCGACTTCGCCACTAATCTTGGAACTCTCCTCCTCTTCATCTCATGCAATCTCCCTCTCTGCCTCAATTCAGGAAGGACCTCAAGACTAGACTCGACTGAACCAGACATCCAGCTCTTCAACTGAGCTGCAGTACCTACCACCAGTGCCTTGAGACCCGTACAGTTGATTATCCATGCTCTATAAGAATTCTGATTGATTGATTGATTGAGTTGAACAGGTCAAAACATAAAGATACCTGGGACTTCTATTTGATGATAAAGGCTTCTTCCAGCAGCACAGACATGACCTTCAGAAGAAGGATAACATGCTACTCCTCGCATTTCATACATTACAGAGGCCGTTAGATGGTTCAAATGGTTCAAAGATATTTAGATCGCTCTTCCATCTCCCATGCAACACCTCACCAGCCAGCTATGGCTAGAATTCGGCCTAGTAAATCAAATTATAATAAGGAAAGGAGCTTATATCAAAGTGTGGAAACAATTAAAGTGAAACAGCTCGAATCAACTATGCCACCCTATGGCAACAAATCCAAACAAATATAAACACCCTGTCATGGCAATACTTGGAAGTGGCAACTGAGGACTTGGCTGTTCACCCATTATGGGAAATGTCTCTGCCCTTAGAGTCTTTTAAAAACGCTGTCAATGGTCTGATGAAAAAAAAAGTAATTGCTAAAAGATAAAAAGGCCGTTTCATGAAGATCTCATGCCTGGATGATAATAAATGAATACAAGATTCTCAAACCGCTACCCTATCTAGAGACTGGTTGCTCTAGACATTTGAAAGACGATTTCATCAGGTTTTGGTTTGTTCTCCTTCCTCGGCTTATCCACGCAATGCCTTGGATCCAGGGATACAAAAAACACTTGTTGTAGACTGTGTAAAATGGGGAGGAAAAACGTATTTATTTGACCTGTCTCTGCCCTGCTCTATGAAAGGAGGGGAGGGGTCTACTAAAATATCTTTTAATGAGTGGGTAATTCATACATGCAGGTAAGCTGTGATTGCATGCCTTAAGTCATTAAATACTTCACTGAACTGTAATTTTACAAAGGTTTTAAAGTTAGTGGAGAAACAATTAGAAATGTATGAGATTATCTCAGCTTAATTTTGCTGCTACAAATTACATTCTGTGTTTAAAAATTGATGGCCATAATTAATATAAAGTATAGTAGCACAGTAAAGATTTTGCACTGCTTTAAGATATCTTAGAACTATGTATTGCTGCTTTTATGTATCTTAACACTCTTATTTGCTATTTGTAATCTTAAATCAGCACTTTATGGAAAATTATGAATGAATGGTCTTTTTTTAGGTGTCTGTATACTTGGTGTTTGAAACTATTTTATGTATCTGTTTTAAATGTGGAAAATTATGAATGAATGGTCTTTTTTTAGGTGTCTGTATACTTGGTGTTTGAAACTATTTTATGTATCTGTTTTAAATGTGGAAAATAAGCTAGCTCATAGTGATTATTGTAGGAAGCTCGTTCTGTATATACTATACCTAAGTAAGGTATAGTGTCCAGTGGATCCCCAGGGGTTTTACAGAGTCTAAAGTAGATACTAATGCTCTCTTTCGTGGTAGTGTGGTCGAGCAGTTAGGCTTATCAGAGGGTAGTGCTAAGCATTTGTTATACACACACAGCCAAGCCATGAGGTTCACACTCAATGACTAACTCCAATCCAATATTTTTGTATTAAAAAATATACTTTGTTACTTCATTTTTAGAACCAAAAGGTTGTTTGTTGCAGGTAAGCACAGTTTCAAGAATGTATCACTTTCAAGAATCAAATGCACTTTGTTTGTAATTCACAGATAAAACAGTTTTCAGGCAAGTGATACTTTTCAATATCAAAAGCAGACGGTGCAATTATCATAGAATGCAATGCAGTCCTAGGGGAGGAAAAGTATCAACACAGTTTGCAGGTAATTACCTAACTTACAATCCCAGTCTTCGGGAGTTAGGGTGTCCACAGGGCACAGTTTAGGAAGACACCAATGGTGAACTACCAGCAACACAGGGCTTGCTGGGTGCAAAGGTCAAAGTTGTTGTTGGACGCCCAATGGAATTCTATGGAGATTGGGGGCACTTAGAAAGTATAAGCTTGCAGGTAATTACCTGTGGCTTCAGGGCACAGACCTGGGAATTTTACATTGCCACTGGGGGCGGGCAACAGATAAGCACCAAACACTCACCCTTAACATCACGGGGGCGGCTGGGTGCAGGGTGCAAACAGAGCGTTGGTTGGCCAATGCTTTTCAATGGAGGAACCCCGGGGGTCACAAAGAGGCTGGAGGCTTGGTCCAGGGAGTCGGCTGAAGAAGACCAATAGCTGGATAGGCAAGTAGAGAGCCCACTGGGCATTGCTGGACCATTGGTCGGGTTCTCAAAAGCCTGGGGGCCGTGGGTGCAGTGGTACCTTTAGGCATCAGGAAATCTTCACCAGAGCCAGTCGCAGTCGGGGTCATCTGGATTTAGTCTGCAGGCGTCGTCATGTTGGTCAGGAGGGTTAAACCCAGGGTGGACTCGAGGTTGGAATCACCTGGGGACCTTCTCTGGACTGGTGGGCCACCTGGGCTCGGGCCATGGGCGTCAGGTGCAGAGTCGGCAGGACTCACGTATCCGGGAGGGTCTGGAGTCTTTCTTGGAGGTTTCTTTGTGGACAGTGCCACTGCCCTTGGCAGATCTTGGTCCTTGGGTAGGCAGGCAGTCCTCTGGGGGTTTGTAGACATCACTGGTCCTGCAGGATGCATCGCCTTTTTGTAGCAGGTGTTTTGAAGCGGAAGACTTACCGGTAGGGCTGGGGCCAAGTCAGCTGTCGTCTGAAGTCTGCTGTGCTGGTGCGGCACTTCAGTCCTCCTTCTTCTTTAAGGTCACCAGGAATCTGAAGAGTAAGGTTCAGGGGTGTCCCCAAATTCTAGATTTAGAGGTGTTACAGGGGTCAGAGGGCAGTAGCCAATGGCTACTGGCATTGAGAGTGGCTGCACCCTTCCTGTGCCCACTCCCTTTGGGGAGGGGGGCACATTCCTATCCCTTTTAGATATCTTCCTCCAAAAGAAGATGAAGGATTCTGCCTGGAGGGTTTCACCTCAGCTCTGGGCACACTAGGGGTGGTATGAACTGGGGTAGACACTCCTCCTTGTGTCTATTAATTTTGCTGCCTGGCCTACCGCCAAAAGTGGGGCTTGGTCAGAGGTGTGGGCATCTCCACTAGCTGGAGTGCCCTGAGGCAGCAGAACAAAAGGCAGGAGCCTTTGAGGCTCACCACCAAGTGTTGCTGTTCCTGCAGGGGGGAGGTGTGAAGAACCTCCACCCAGAGCAGGCTTTGTCCCCAATCCCTGAGAGCAAAAAGGCCGTCCCCCAATTGGGTCAAAAACTTGTCTGGTGGTGGCAGGCTGGCACAGACTGGTCAGCCACACACTAGAGAGTTGGGTGAATTTCAGCAGGCATCTCTAAGATTCCTTATGGGTTCATTTTACAATAAATCCAACACTGGCATCATTGTGGGTTTATTGAGCATAGAAGCTTGATATCAAACTTCCCGGCATTCAGTGAAGCCATCATGGAGCTGTGGAGTTTGTAATGACAAGCTCCCAACCCATGTACACAATATGGGTACACTGCACTAACAGGGACTAAGAATGGACTTAGACACTGTAGGGGCATATTGCTAATGCAGGTATGCCCTCACTTGTGGTATAGTAAACCCTGCCTTATTGCTGTAAAGCCTGCTTACCTATGCCGCAGGCAGTGGTTTGAGGGCATGAAACCCAGAGAGGGATGCCATGTCGACTTTACCTTTTTCATCCCACCAACACACACAAACTGCAGTGACAGTGTGCATGTGTTTAGTGAGGAGTCCCTTAGGGTTGTACAATACATGCTGCAGCCCTTAGAGACCTTCCCTGGCCACAGGGCCCTAAGTACTATTGGTATTTCTTACAAAGGATGCAGCTGTGTGCTGGAGGTTTGCTAATTGTGGAAGCAATGCTACAGTTTAGGAAAAGAACACTGGTGCTGGGGCCTGGTTAGCAGGATCCCAGCACACACTCAGTCAAGTTAGCATCCAATATCAGGCAAAAGGTGAGTGTGTGGGGGGGGGTAACTATGCCAAAAAGAGCACTTTCCTACACATACAGACTTGTAAGATTTTAATTAATCAAAGAATGAAGTATTTACTTATGAACTACTGACCGCCGCAGTTTGGAAATTGCTTTTTGAAGCAGACTGTAACACTGGGTGTTTGAATCTCAAATACATAGTTATGGTAGGCCTCTCATGGGCAAATTACGATATATACACTAAGGGCCAGATGTAATAAGGACTTGTGTTATCCTTGCGTGACAATCCAAATACAAAGTAATAAAACAGAGCGCATGGCGATGACCTTTGTTACTTTGCATAGGCAGGCATTACGTTGGTGGAGCATGGGCATTCCCACACATCCACTCATGTATTTTGACTCAAACACAGATTTACCAGGACTTGTAAACCTGGGTTTGCGCGAAAATGGTGTGCCTACCTGAAAGAGGCATATTGAGGAGAAATATCTTTATTTCTCCCTGTTAATTCCTCTTTCTATATGAACTACCGTCTGCAGCACATACAGAAAGAGAAATATGCCTCTAAAGATTGTTTTGTGCTAGATTGTGCCCCTTCCTACACAAAAGCAATCTTGCCCATAATACAGACACTTTGGTGAGAGCATACCTGTGTTGATGCCTAGGCAGCACAAAGTGTGCCAGCACAAGGACAGAGCAGAAATGTTCCTAATCTTTGTAAATAAGGGGCACTTCTGCCCTCTCCCTTTCATATAAAGCAGTACAGCAAATTGCCTTACTGTGTTGCATGGTAGAATGGTAAGTCAACTGCTTCATTTGAAATAATAGTCACACTGCAGTTTACCTTGCAATTGGTTCGTTTCAGGTACCATCAACTGAATATGTGGTACATCTAGAAAGCTATAAAGCTTAAGAGAACAGAGATGCTTTCCAAATCTCATAACAATGTGGTAGAGTGGAAAGAATTTTTGGTCATGAGCACATGCTGAACCACAATGGAAGATGAAAAGTTGAAGAGATTTCGCAAAAGACTACATTGGTTTGGAAGGAGCTATACATTGAGAGATAGTAAATTATATCAGAATGTGTATGAATGAAATTGACTACGTCAGCACCAAAGATGATAATGGATGGTAAATGGAAGATCTGGTATATTTATCTGTTAATTTAATATTTTATTGAAGGGCTGCCTTACTGTAAAATATTAGAGAATTCATATTTCTAAAACTGTAGATATGCTTCCTAGGAAAGTACAAACCAGAATCAATCATCAGTGGAACAGAAGAAAAGCAGAGCTATTACTATGGTCAAGCATTTAGAGAAGAGGATCATTGAGAAGCAAGTGTTTTCCAAAGCATGTACGAAACCATTTTAAGACGTCTTCTGAAGGAGAACCGATCTGATGCTCAAAATATGTTACAGGAGATTAGTCCATAATAATTGGGAAGTGGCCTTAGATCTCCTATACAGGGGACCTACAAAACAAAGGTCCTGTGTGCTGCTAGAGCCTGATTATGAATGCCCAAAGAGGTAGTCAGAATATGTTAAATCATAATCACAGCTGCCAGCCCAGCATTTGTAATTTCTCAGGTGTGATAAACTGCACCTTTCCTGGCTTTCTGGAAAATATCAAGCAGATTTTAGTGCTGACCATGACCTAATCTGCATAGTCCAGTAAACACTGAACCTTTCCCTCATGTTAAAATTTGGCATATTTGAGCTGCCAAAATTTAATGGAAGGTGTGAACGTTATTGCACAAGGTAACTACTTGGACCTACAAAAATCCACCACTTATAATTGAAATCCTTGTGTAAACAGGTGTTATTTGTTGTAAAACTGCAAACTGTGAGATGATACTAGTGAAAGGACTTGATGGAGTTATCCATCCTCAAAGCTCACACTCTCTGCAAGCACACCTCCAAACCATATATTTTGCCATTGAATATTTGGAAGGTAGATTGGATGAGGTTTGACAGACCTTGTATCCTAACCTACACACTTCTGTCAAAAGAAAGGTTCAGACGCATATGCAGAAAGGTGAAGTACTAGAAGCAGTGATCACTTCTCCCAGTCCTACTGCATCCAGCTCAATGTCTAGACCCTTAACTTTGTCTCAGGAAAAATCTGGACTCTCAATGTACATCACAGCTGGTTGGAAGTCAATAAATGTTGTTGTTAATTTTCTCTAGGTCCAGGCCAAAAAATGTCAGCCATACTGATAGAATTTTAGATTGGGCTGCAGTGCTAATCATGAGGGCCTTTTTACGTCTGGTGTCTTGTAGTGTCCTTACCATGTACCATGAAACTACAGACCACAGCCCATATTTATACTTTTTTAACACCCCATTTGCGTCACTTTTTGACGCAAAAGCCGAGCAAACTTATAAAATATAATTGTATTTTGTAAGCTTGCGCCACTTTTGTGTCAAAAAGTGACACAAATGCGGCTCTAAAAAAGTATAAGTATGGGCCCAAGTATCCCTTTTACCAATTGTCTCTCAGTATAGAGAGGCAGAGCAGTCTAAAAATGGCTTAGTGATATGTGGTGGGCCATGAACTCAAAACTCAGCAACACACAAAATAGCACTCCCATCAATGTAAAGCTGGTTTTACTTCAGAAAAGAATAGTACTGTAATGCACTCATAACTACATACTCCAAACAAAAAAATGAATAAATGTCTGATTTTAAAGGCAGTAGAACTTTAAGACCCCTCTTAGAGGCGGTTGGAAATCACCTAATGTAAAGATTTATCAAACAGTGGAACTAACCCCCAAAACCCCATTGCAAGAAATTGGAGGATTATTTAAAAGGGCTGAAAACCCACCTCAAATAATAGTCACAGTCCATGTCAGGGTGAACCACAAAAGTCACTAAATAAACCTGTGCTTACCCCCCCTGGTAGCTTGGCACAAAGCAGTGAGGCTTAACTTAGGTGCAATGTGTACAGTAATTATGCAGCTCTCAAACAGTAATAATCTGAAAGAAATAGTACAATAAAAATCACAAGCCAATTTAGAAAATAGAGAATATTTTAATAATTAACATTACAGGAAAACTCCAATGCGTAAAACCACAGATATGAATTTTTATATTCTGAATTTAAAACAGTGCCAATAAACGCAAAGTGCCAACTGAGGTTATGTGGTTCCACTAGACTGAATCAAGGTGAAGGTTAAAGCCAACTGGGATAGACCATGAGTTGGATTCAGGGACCAGGTTTGCCCTGATAGAGAGTTTACCTTCTATCTTGGAAACTTTGATGGAGAAAAATATGCTAATCCCATGGGCAAGTTGCAAGCTAGATCTGGAGTGATGCTTGATGATGGCAGGTTGCTGTATAGTGATGTCCCAGTGCAGTCATTGATGGAGGTTGTTGGCATCCATAGAGAAGTCTGGTGAAGTCATTGATTGGGCCCTGCTCAACGTCAAATCCAGGGAAGACAATGATGAAGAATATCAGCATCAATGCTCAGTGTTGAATCTGTTGAGGCTTGCAAATAGGAAAGTAAGAGTACACTCTGATGACAATCGGGGTGGGGAGGAACTTGGGGGCAGTACTTGGGGTCAGTATTCACCACTATAGGCGGCAGCAGACAGCAGCAGGTCAGGTCCAGTTGGGACTGGTCAGCTGCAAGCAGGAAAGGCCTCTGAGAGCATGTTGTATCCCTGTAGCTGAAGAATGAAGTCAGCCAGCTGACCCTTAGAGTCACTTCTGGGGTAGTGAGATCAAGGCAATCAGATTCAGCCTACCTTCAGGATTCAGACAGCAGGGCAATCCTTTTTCTGATTCTTCCCAGGTACAAGATTTTCCTGACAAGAGGTCTGTAGAGTCTTCTTTTATGCCCAGTGCCAGCCTGCATGTGGAGGAAATCCTTTGTCCATCCCCTAAATAATTTCTGGTCAGTTCCTCTACCTTCACCGGCTTTTGTGCCACCCTGACTAGAGAGACAAAGGAGTGGCAGGCCCAGGTGTGAACTGCACCTTCAAGTGACAGGGTAGGCCTCCTTTGAAGTCACAAGGGGCTGTGTCCAGCCCCCTAGGCTACTCTTTGAAGCTCAGACAGGGGCTGGGTACAGCCTCGAGGTGATCCTGCTCAGGAAAGGACCCCCGTCCCCACATCCAAGGTCCTTTGTCCACTGTCTGGGAGCAATATACATAACATTCCAGAGCACATACTGAAAAAGCGTAATTTTCAAAATAGCAGTATAAAATCCAACTTTACCATCAAATTGTATTTTAAATTACTATTCAAATGAGTCCTGAAAACATGTTTGTGGCTGCTCCCAAAATGAAGCTAAGCATTATAAACTGATATATTGTAACTCAGGGGTTTTCTTTGAGAGCATTAACCTTGCCATAGTGAAAAACAACTTTGGAACTTGTCCACTTCCAAGACATAGAAAACTTTAATTATACATGTATTGCTTTTTAACTACAATGCTCCCTTCCCTATGAGCATTTAAGGCATAGCTTAGGGGTGAATAATAAGTATTGAAAAGGAAAGTTTAGGCCTAGCAAAAGGTTTATTTTGCTAGTTCAAAAAGGCAGTTTAACTCTGTACTCACAGGATGCAAGGGCAGGCCTGGAGACGTGTGCAGTTCTACCTTAGTGGGTTGCACAGTGAGTGCTGCAGCCCACTTGTAGCATTTAATTTACAGACCCTACATACATGTAGTACTGTATACTAGGGATTTATAAGTAAATTAAATGTGCAAGTTAAGTGTTCCAATGTTACCATGTTCAAAAGGGAGAGCCCAAACATTTTGCCACTGGTTTGCAGTAGTAAAGTTCTCAGAGTCCTATGGCAAACAAAAATGGGTTCAGCTAACGATGGTAAAAATTGTCATTTCCAACACCCATCTGTTCTTGTTATCTGTGAGGTAGCATAATATTGTGCATGCCTGTGAGCCCAAGCCTTGAAAGCTAAGAATATTCTTGTACAGGCTAATTTCAGTAACATGCTTTTCAAAATGGAATCTCTTAAGTATGGAGGACGAACCATTGACGTGGTAGTGCTGAGGATGTCAACAGGTTGTTTTCTGCACTAAAAAAGAAAATGCTTTCTGTTTTTTGTTGTTTTTGAAATTTAAAGCATTTTCTTTTTCCAAATCTACATCGGGCGCAAGAGAACAGTTTTGGGATTATTTTTTTTTGTGGTTTTGCTGTTCGGCCAGCACATACAGCACAATGACATCACAGCAAAACAAATGTAAAAGCAGACTGCAGTGCAGATGCAGTCTGCTTTCACTGTTGATCAGTGCCAGGGGACATAACTCTGCCTTCCAAACATCAGTCTTCATAGTAGGGGCAGTGTTTCCAGTGTTCGTTTTCCCTAGTGGACCTGTACTTGGGAAATGCACTGGGTGTGTGATCGACAAACAGGGATCTACTCCATTGGGCCACAATGGCCGAGGCTTCAGAGTAGGAAGTGGTGCCCCTGGGTTTGGGCCTATGCCCCCCCATAGCATATGTCACAACAGGAGGTATTTATCAGACCCAGTGTATACCTCAATGTGTGCTGTTGGTATATACCTGCTCCAGTAACTACCTCAACCCTATCTCTGGCACTCAAAATCAGGACCTTAGAAATGGCAGAAGTGCAACATTTAACAATTTATGAAAGCGAGCTCTTATTAGTAAATAGAGAAAAAGAGAAATTAATTATGTGGGCTCCTGCTAAATATATTTTTTAATTGTTAACATTTACTTATTCAGTCAGTGTGCATTAATTTACCTTCTAATTACATTCATATTTAATCTTTGAGTGTCTTTCATGATGTGTGTATATTTTTATTACATGTCAAAGATAGGCCACATTGTTCAAGCTATTCTTAGCCCAGGAAATTTCTAGGTAATACTTCTGGTGCGCTCGCGTAGGTCTTTTTCCCACGTCAGGTTCAGAAACCACAAACACACTGGTGAGACACCCTCACTATTCTCACCAGTAAAAGTCCACTAGGGACTTGGAGAAGAGTGTAGAAGTCAGAATTATTCAATCACAAATCAAGAACAGAAAACCATAAACAATTCAAGACACCATCATCAACTTGCCTCTAATTCAAACTCCATACTGAATAAAGTTTCAAAGCTGTGTTACGATCCCAAAATGAATGTCACATATATGGTGTACAAAACTAAGTTATAAACATACATGAAAACCATTGGCTGACCAAACGTCTGAAAAGATTTAACCTACTAAACATCAATACTCTTAAACACTCCAAAGAATAACATAGATCAGCAAAAATACAATATTCACATCATTTTCAGATTTCGAAGCAGATGATGGTGACAGCAGTAAATCATCAAAATACAATTCTTAACAATCAATTTCAGAGCTGGGCCATGCTTATCTCTACCACAAATTAGGACTTCAATGTGTGAGAGTGGTTTAACACATGCGGGCAAAGCTAAAGAAGGACAAAAATAATTTGGAAAAATCATCTAATTAAGGCAGCTCACTATAAAATTACGCTGGTGTTAAGTAACTAAGCTAAAAAGAATTAAGAAACCACATTTAGTTATACCTCTCTGCATGAGACAGCAAACAGCAATCTTTTCATCAGGCAAAACAGCCGCTTCCTTCTGGGGTCAGTTGACAACAGCATCAGGACAGTGCAGAACACGGGCAGCACATAGGACAGATCAGAAGTTTAGAATTAATTGGGCTTATAAATACTGAACATCATAGCCAAATACAGCAGATAAAATTAAAATGTTATTCTTCAAAAGGCATCTAAAGGTTAGAGGGAATCAGAAGAAGCAGAGAGCAGCTGGACATCTCCAGCACATCAAGACCGACTCAAACTCAAGCAACACAAAGTAACTCTCAGTTTCCAAAGTTCCTCACTAATTAAAATTTGCACAATCCACTCATTGGTCCTTCTAGTGGGCTCACTTCAACCATCAGATTCAGTGTCCAATGGTTGTCACTGGCACCACCAAATGTGCAACTATTCTATATTTTCAAGGCAAAAGTACATTGTCATTTAAATGATTTCACACAGTTCTGACAAAATATTAAATTATCTAATTGTTTGCAACATCAGGATCTTCTCTCATGGTACACTAAGGGCCATATGTACGGACACTTTTTCCCATAGACACAGAATGGGGAAAAACCTTTGCTACATCTGGCCCTAAATGAACTAATACATTTTCATGGAAATCATTTGTTTCCTGTCTTGTTCGACAGCTAGAATAAATAATGCATCATTGTTAGTGACAACCATGTTCCTTGCCTTCAATGCAATAGGACATTCAACATCACATCAGCAACCTAATAAAAAGAGTTCAGGTTGAAAGGAACAGAATGAACAAGTGATTTTCCACTACTGCTAAAAAATGAACTTTTCAGGCATTGTCAAGCCAAGAAAGCCCTAATGCACATTAATCCATTGAATTCATTAATAAACCTATTGTGCACCTCACAATTATAATGAAATATGCAACACAAATTATTTAATTGCGAACATTTTTTACGACATATTAGGACAATTTTAAACATGCATTCATTTTTCTACACACATGTGACTCACATTCATAAAATTATTTTAATCAATAAGTATGTTTAATTCATATTTATTCAACTCTAATATTTGTTTATGTAAAAAGACTCAACATTTTAATACTTCACTTAATATGAATGCAAAACGTTCATGTTAAAAAGCAGGACATAATACGAGTGGCGGGTGCAAGTTCCACCATAATTCAAACATGCACATTTTACAACTTGACTTATTTTCTCTATTTGGCTTTAAATCTAGGTTAATTGGCCACCATATGTAAACTTCTATACCACTAATATAATAATATTTGATCTCTCGAAATACCATAGATGATATCAACAATCAGCTCTATGTACTAAAACAATGTGTACATAAATATTTTAAATCTGAACCATAACATCTTTATGTTTTTAAATCCTACGTCTTAAATCCACGATTTCCATGAGAACATGAAAAGGTGCACTTGCTTACTGCTTCCAACAAAAATAAATTGCATCTTTTTCAGAAACACATATTATTATATATATATACATGTTTTTTACAGCACGACGATCTGTCTTTATTTATCCTCAGTTTTTCAACATGATAACAACAGCAATACAAACGTCTAGCCAGCATCCCTAGTATATATTTCTTAGCACGACGAGGTTTCAGAGTCAGATCAAGGTTAAATTATTCCTTCAATGTTATGAGTTTTAAATAAGAATCTAGACCATGTCTGTTTCGTTGAAGAGGAGCAGTTTATCCTTCACGGAAATACTATTATGCCTAATTTATGTTCAGAAATACCGCAACATATTTACACATACTAAGTAGATTTATGCTCAAGGCAGCCTTGGGTAATATGAAAAACTGATGATTTATGAGAACAATTATTGGATGGCTAATACGAATGGATAAAAACACAGGAGGCACCATTTGCATTGCTTTTCCGCAAAGAAACATTGAACTGTTACTTTCTTTATGTAATTATAGCAGCCTAGTTGGAAATGTGCTCTTTTGTCAATTTTCTAAGTCCAAGAATGCACAGCTCAGAAACATTTTCTGCTTCCCACCCACCTTTCCCATTAGCCAGCAGCGTAATACATGGAACTGACATAGTTGGTATCTGATTGAGGTGAAAACCCACTGTTGACTATGGCAGAATCCTCATTACTGCAGTACACCAAGGTAGGATGCAGAGGTGGAACCTGCCGGAAAGTGCCCGCTACTATTGAGGATGAGCATCGTAGATGTATGGTTAAAGGTAATGTCTGCCCTCACTAGGTGGAACCATGCAAAATCCAAAGATGTCAGAGGGGTTGATTGCACAACCACACACTGTGACAAATTGATTCTCTCGAGCACCCACTCAACCACCACCAAAGATAACATCAAGAAGATTTTAATGAACATATGGTACGATAGCAACTTTTTCCTACAAAAGTCTCATGATATGATAACTTATCTGCTTCCTTCGCCTTGTTATCGTAGAAAATGGAATATCAGGGCGCATTAAGAATGCATTAAGAATGCATAATTGTACGGAGCAACGCTAATTCAGCATGGTTGAATATTCAATGACATTTTCAAAAGGACATGGAAATTAAGAAATCTAGTGAAGTAACAGGTATTGAAATGACCTTCCAGAAATTTCCCATTTACTCAGACTAACTCTTCCAATGAATATAAGGGATCAGAAGGATGGAGAAACGTGATTAGCAAAAACGTCTTTTCTTCATATGTTGCAGGTAGGTCCCTCATGTTAAGCAGGACAGTTTAAATTGTAAATCTACTTAGCTACTTGTGATGCCTCTTAAGCGGATTGCCAGCCTTTTGTATCAATGCAACTCAGTTTACTCTCCCAGGGATATACTTTCAGTCAAAATATCTCCCACAGTCCCTTTCACCACCTCTCTTTTCTTTTCTTACCTCCACCATGGACCAATGCAGTTATTCCAACCAATATACACGTTAAATCTCTCTTTCTACCTGTACGACTTCCCAGCCATGTGTGCCATTAGCCTCTGAGAGAACGAGGATGCTTTCTCAACTCAAAAATTGTACGTTACATTAACTATTTTTATTTATTTTTGATTTAACACTGGTTTAAATTCAAATCCTAGGAAGATGATGCCTCATAACAGCTTCATGAATACTTCACTTTCAGGGTCTAAGCGATTAGTAAAATTAAGGACATTTCATCAGTTTTAATATGTTTGAAAATTAAGGGATTAAAGAAATTCAATGCCAATTGATAGCAAAATAATACCTACAATGCTACTTGAGTGCTGAACTGAGCAATCTAGATTGAATTCCACTGTGAGCTGTGATATATAACTCATTTGATGAAGGTTATGGGATTTAATTAAATTAATTCCTTTATGGGGTCTGGTCTAAGACATACCATCTATATTTATATATTCACATTATTATTTACAAGATGAATTTGTCTTCTACTTAGAAGTAAAGGAAATCTATTTATATTTATCATAATTCGATATTTAAATTTTGCAATCATTTTCACTACTTAATACACAAGAGAAAATATTTCCTCATTGTTAGAATCATTGTGCCAAACTATATATTAAAACATATATGCAGTCCATTTGTTAAGATGCTTTTCTTTAAAAAAAACTATAAGTTTTTAATGTAGGTGGAATACCTAAATATGGCCTAAAATAGACTAGGTTCTAACATGACCAAATCTCTCTTTCTTAATCTGTATTCTAAATGTAGAGTTATTTACATAAACCAAGGGGTTTTAGCAAATTGATGTTTCAAAATTAAAAAAAAAAAAAATCCTTAGGATAATTGCCATCCAATAAACCTCCCTAGACAAATCACACGTTACTGTTTTATGTATCTTGAAAACATTTTGAAAGCTACAATCATTTAATAATATATGGTGTCACACTCCAAGATTTTAGTCTATTTAAATAAAAAAAAACAATATGTGTTTCAACATTTTCTTTACATACAATTGCCAATGGACTGCTCTTAACAGCTCTTGTGATAGTGAACACCTAGCAAAATATCAAGACCATGCGGTTTTCAGCCCCAACTCTGTATAAATGCTATTGGTTTGGTCAAATGATGTAAATCATTTATGGGAAATAAACTGCCAGAAATGTTTTTAGGTTTCCTCATGACCTGCCCCTCCGCCAAGCCAGAGGGGCCAGATTTATAACCCCCTAGTGCAAGTACTTAGTTCAATCCACCAACATGAATTAGAAATCCAGTTGGTCTGCAATACAAGCATACCCCACTATGTTATATTGTACAGGTCAATTCCAAAGTCTGTTTTATAAGTGACTAACAAATACAAAATAGCACTAAGAAACATGGGCTAAAGCTATAAATAGTTTATGTCTAAAATTCAAGTGTAGTGCATAAAATATGAAACATACATAATGCAAAAATAATGCAGCAATGCATGACATGGCCAGTGAAAACAATATTAACTTCTGTAACATGGTTACCAAGTTCCCAGCATCCTAACAACCTATGGCTACTTCTAACCGCTATGCTAAGATTTGGCAGAAGCAGAAAATAGCAAGCCTATTAATCAATTTCATGCAATTGATCACACAGCATACTTTTCCCAGTAAGAAATATCTGTTGACTTATTCTCTATCACAGCCCATACCCATGAATGATAGGCAGTGCTGGGCTAAAGACCACTTCTCTGTTTTGCTCTTGTAACCCCAGATTTGCAGAAAATTGGTGTGACCTCTGCCCTGAAGCCCTTTCGACAAATAGTCAGACACCTGAGTATTTCTAGTATCTGATCACTAAAGTTTGCAACACTAAGGGTCCAAGACAAAATGAGTATGGTGACAAATGTGTCATCTTGATTCACATGTAAACATTTTAGTCTCTACTGTAAGCCCTCATATTACATCGCAGCTACTACGACTTAAACAATGAAAATATATTTGTCTAGATGGGAAGCAAACATGATGTTAACATTTCTGCACATGGCTAAACATCACACTTTGTAATAGGTAGAGATAAAACAGTTTGCAGAGAAGCACATTGTTAGACCTGACATGCCTTAGGGTGTTCACCCCTAACTTTTTGCCTGCCTCCCTCCACTTTTTGGACACTGTTTTTGCTGGCTTTTAGACTCTGCGCACTTTACCACTGCTAACCAGTGCTAAAGTGCATATGCTCTCTCCCTTTAAACATGGTAACTTTGGATCATACCCAATTGGACTATTTAATTTACTTATAAGTCACTAGTAATGTGCACTATATGTGCCTCTGGCCTTTAGATTAAATGCTACTAGTGGGGCTGCAGCACTGGTTGTGCCACCCACTTAAGTAGCCCCTTTACCTTGTCTCAGGCCTGCCATTGCAAGGCCTGTGTGTGCAGTTTCACTGTCACCTCGACTTGGCATTTAAAAGTACCTGCCAAGCCTAAACCTCCCCTTTCTCTACATATAAGTCACCTCTAATGGGTGCCCTAGGTAACCCCTAGGGCAGGGTGCTGTGTGGGTGAAAGGCAGGACATGTACCTGTGTAGTTTACATGTCCTGGTAGTGTAAAACCCCTAAATTCATTTTTACACTACTGTGAGGCCTGCTCCCTTCATAGGCTAACATTGGGGCTGCCCTCATACATTATTGAAGTGGTAGCTGCTGATCTGAAAGGAGTAGGAAGGTCATATTTAGTATGGCCAGAATGGTAATACAAAATCCTGCTGACTGGTGAAGTTGGATTTAATATTACTATTCCAGAAATGCCACTTTTAGAAAGTGAGCATTTCTTTGCACTTAAATCTTTCTGTGCCTTACAATCCACGTCTGGCTGGGTTTAGTTGACAGCTCCTTGTGCATTCACTCAGATACACCCCAAACACAGGGTACTCAGCCTCACTTGCATACATCTGCATTTTGAATGGGTCTTCCTGGGCTGGGAGGGTGGAGGGCCTGCCCTCACACAAAGGACTGCCACACCCCTACTGGGACCCTGGCAGACAGGATTGAACTGGAAGGGGACCTGGTGCACTTCTAAGCCACTCTTTGAAGTCTCCCCCACTTCAAAGGCACATTTGGGTATAAAACAGGGCCTCTGCCCTACCACCTCAGACACTTGCTGGAGAAGAAACCTGAACCAGAACCTGCATCCTGCCAAGAAGAACTGCCTGGCTGTCCAAAGGACTCACCTGACTTCTTTCTACAAAGGACTGCTGCCTTGCTGTTGGCCTGCTGCCTTGCTGAACTCGCTGAAGAAGTACTCTCCAAGGGCTTGGATAGAGCTTGCCTCCTGTTCCCTGAAGTCTCAGGACCAAAAAGACTTCTTTCTTTCAACTGGACTCCTTGTGCGGCGAAAAATTTGACGCACAGCTTGCTCCGTGGTGAGAAATTCACCACAAGCCGACCCGGGACGATGCCGCTCGACTTCGCAAGGAAAAGATCGACGTGGTGCCTGCGGTGCGACCGGAACTTCGACGCACTGCCTGCCTGGACAACGCCACCCGACTTCCAGAGAGGAAATCAACGCGTGCCTGCTGTGAGTGAGAAAACTCCACGCACAGCCCACCGGAACGACACGCACCCGGACAACAAGCCCAGGATTCCACACACAGACCCCGGGGCGTCTGAAAACCCCG
Organism: Pleurodeles waltl; assembly: GCF_031143425.1. Classification (NCBI taxonomy): domain Eukaryota; kingdom Metazoa; phylum Chordata; class Amphibia; order Caudata; family Salamandridae; genus Pleurodeles; species Pleurodeles waltl. Next base: position 983,460,398 of record NC_090449.1, read on the forward strand.
TGACCCACAGAGGAGACTGTCCGCACACCGGAAATCGACGCAACGTCTTCCTTGCGTGAAAAATAACAACGCAAGTCCGTGTGTGAAGGGGCGAAACCGACGCACACACCATTTTCCACGCATCTCCTCCTCTGCGGCCCTCTGCAGAGAATTTACACTCCAAACCAGGTACTTTGTGCTTAAAAGAGACTTTGTTTGCTTTTTAAAGACTTAAGACACTTCATATCACTTTTCAGAGCTATCTCTACAATTTCTTATTCCATCTTTTATCATTTTGATCTGCAGATATCCAGATAAATATTACATATTTTTCTAAACACCTTATGGTGTATTTTTGTTGTGCTATATAGTGTTATTGTATGATTTATTGCACAAATACTTTACACATTGCCTTCTAAGTTAAGCCTGACTGCTCAGTGCCAAGCTACCAGAGGGTGGGCACAGGATAATTTGGATTGTGTGTGACTTACCCTAACTAGAGTGAGGGTCCTTGCTTGGACAGGGGGTAATCTGACTGCCAACCAAAGACCCCATTTCTAACACACATCATCAAAATGGAAGAAATTTAAACAGGCCCTGTCAAAGTGTTCCTGAGAGTTTTTGTTAAATAGCTTTCACAATGTGCATTTAATTTCCCCACTGCAGCTGCTATTAGATGCGCTGCAGTCTGCTTTGCTACATGCATTACATGTCAGCTTCATTTTTCATTGATCATGCCATATAGATATGTGTATGGGCTGGCACTATCAAGATGTTGGCCCTTGAACTCAGATCTTCTTATGTTTGTTTATATAAGGTTTAATGGATTTATTATGCATGCTTTTAAATTTAAGGTTTTCTGCAAGGCAGCTGGAATAGTCTACGAAGCAGAAAGAAAACTTAGCAAGAAATGTACATAAACTCCTGTGAGTGGTTAAGGCTGCACCTTGTGAAAAGCAATCCAGTTACTACATACATATTTCCCCTTTGGAAGGCATCCATGGTAACATCTTGTGAACTTTATGATAGCCTTGTCTCATGCTACCTTCCACAAAGGTATGTCTGAGAGGGCATGTTAGTGGTTGATGACTGCCTGCAGCAGGTGTTGGAATGGTGGGCACCAGGCATACTGCATTTAATTCACACCTTTTAGAAAATAGTCTTCAGTTGTGTAGTTTGAAAACGTTATTTTTAAGTGATTACCTTTCATCTTGGGATTGATAGTCACATTGATAGTCACATTAAAAAGTGCCTGCCCCCTTACTTTTATTATGGTTTGCTCCAGATCCATTTATTCAAGCCAGAGTAAGAACACGAATGAGACACTAAAATGAACTGTTATTCTTAAATTAGTTAACAGTTATTAAGAATATTTCCTATCAAGTGATTGGTGCATACTGGATAATTTTTAGGCGCAAATGACAGTCTTATTTAGCATCTTGTTTAAAAGGCGCTTTTGGTTTAAGAACAAAACTGGTTGCACATTCTTTCAGAATAAACAGCTTTAATTTAAAAACTCCACCGTAGATAAAAAAAATCACTTTACAAACGCAAATTGATTGGTGAGTTCGGAAGTCAACCATTAGTTAAACGAAATCGTTTAAAATGCTTGAGTGACAAAGTTTTGTGTACACTAGGGGCAATCTCATTTTTGCCTTGATGTAGTTTTAACTCCTTGCCTTGCAGTGCATCAAGACAGACGTATTGATTTTTAGAACAGTCGGAGATTCTCATTAACGCAAATGGTAGGTACCTTAAAGGATGTCCAAAGGAAAATGTTGCAGAAGTTATAATGAGGATAACATTTAATTCCTTTTTTCGAAATACAGGAGCACATCGATCATATGATCTACCATACCGCAAAAATGAATTTGTACCAAATATATATGTAAGGAAGCACCTGATCTGTGATGAAACAGGAAGATTGTTTTTTTTTCCAAAAATAGTTAATACAATTTGACGTATTACCTTTTCTCTATTTTAGATGCTGAGAAACTTTTGAATAGCGCTGAAAATTTTAAAAAGCTTATTCTCATAAACGTAGTGTGCGACCTGACACCCTTGAGTGGCAGTCCCCCAAACATTTTCCTTCGTCCCTCCTCTTTTCTAAACCCATTTTTATTGGCCTGGCTGATGAGTGGTGACATCCTGAAACTGGTCCCAGGATGGTTGTTTCTGGTCCAGAGAGAATTGGGCTGGACTGTTCCATTGGGGAATAGGGTCAAGACTGATTTGTATATGGCTAAGTTCCAACGGGGAGTGGAGTGGTGGGCAAAAAAACAATGGATTAAACCCAAATATTTGTGACTGGGGTGAATGTTTGCATTGTTCAACATTCCATCCATCATTTGTTTTTTTACACTCAATTAGCACATCTAATTACATGTACTCAGGCCTGTAAATTAAAGTCTACTAGTGGGCCTGCAGCACGTATTGTGCCACCCAATTAAGTAGCCTTTTAAACATGTTTCAGGCCTGCCATTGTAGCCTGTGTGTGTAGTTTGAAACTGTTTTCCAAGGGCTAAAATGCCCTTTTTAATACATATGTCACCTCTAAGGTAGTCCCTAAACAGAAAGACAATAGGGCAGTGTGCAGTGTATTTAAAAGGTGGGCATGTAGTTTTAAGTTCTACTTGCCCTTGTATGAAAACATTCTAACTTCATGTTCCACTGTTATGAGGCTTACCTCTTCCATAGAATAACATTGGGTAACCTGATTACATTTATTAAGTGATAATCTATGATTAGGAAAGGACAGAAATGTCATGTTTACACTCAAATGAATTATAATGTAAAACCATCTTTAATGGTAAAGTCAGATTTTAAGTTACAGTTCTGTAAATGGCACTTTTAGAAAGTTAAATAAGTGAAGAAAACAAACGTCAAAGCTGTCAATACTTTGAAAACATTCTTTATATTGAGGAAGCAAACAAATTACTACTCTCACAATTTAATTTTAAATTGCATCAAATGTACTTGTCATACACAAAAAGGCAAATAAAGCAATATATAAACACTTAATGTGATGAATTGGCACTGCAAAACATTTGTAACGTACAAACACATGTGTAACATACAATTTACAAACATTAAGTGACACACATTACTAAAAAGTTAACATTCAGGTTCTGAACCAATTTTGCAAAAGAAAAAGAACAGGAGCTGAACTTCCTCACAAATTATTCACAGCTTCACATTTAGAGAGCCAAAAATTAATGGAGGCTCTGATTATAAGTCTTTTTAGTGGCTCAACCAGGGGTGGTGTGTGTTAAAGGACATTGCTTTTAATTCTCCCTGCAGGCCCAATCCTCTTCAATAGTGTCCTCCAACTGCTCTATATTGTCAAAGTGTTTTGAACCCACACAAATTGAGTGTTCTCTTCAGGGCACAGCAGACCTGGCTATGACTCTAACAACAGAATACATAAAAAATGGGTGAATGCTGATCACTTAGTTAAATAGTGTGCCAAAAGATCAACGTCTGATCAAAATGCCCTTCCAAAGAATCTGAAATACCTGGTGAGTAGGGACAACCTTCTTTACAGGTGACTTAGCATTTAAGCAGTAATCTTCCCAATTTTTGAAAAAAAGGGAGAATAAACCCTCACTGTAACGCATCACAACATATCAAAGTTCCATGTATTCTAACTGCTCAAATAACCAAAAGCATAGAAAATGCCATTTTGAGCTGCTCTTTTTTGTATAGCAATCCATCAATTCATTTTTGTCTAAAACTGTTCTGTACTGTGTGGTATAAAAAAACGACTAGAAACTGCACAAGCCTATTTCTAAACGTAACTGACAGCTTACTTCTGTCCTTTAAAAGAATTCAAAACCAAGGGACCAAAGAAATCAACCACAAAATGGTTATTGTGCAGCCAAAGAAACAATGTAAAAGCATTCAGATGTGCACAGCCCTACTTGCATTTCAAAAACACTGCCTCAGCTCACACACAAATGACTTCACACTATCTGAATGTGACAGCAGACAGACTGGGACCAGGGCAGAGAGGCAGGAAATTCCAGACACTACTGTGGGGGAAAACCTCCTGAAGCTTTTCCCACTTCAAAGCTGTCATCAGATATAGAAAAAGACCCTCCAGACCCACTCTTATGTACGTCTCTTGACCTGGGGATACAATAGAAAAAGGAGTGCCCTACTGCCAGGGAACTGCCTTGCTGCTTGTGTCCTGCTGTTTGAGAAAGAAGACTTGACCTGCTCCTTTAAACACAGGCTTAATGAGTGAGTCCAACAGCTAGTTAGCTGGCTTCCTGTTCTGAGATACAGGGACACAAAAGCTACAGAGGCCTGCCTGGACCTGCAACTGGACCTGCCTGAGCCCTTCTCACCTCTGCTGGAGTGAATTCCTGACTCCCAAGAAGTTTCACCCAGAATCTATACCCTAGGTGTGGCATCCGTTAAGCTCCTACTAGAAGAAAAGAATAAGGTTTGTCCTCTTTGTGATCATGAACAGTCCTAGCCCCACCAAGCTCTTGCAGCCTATGTTGACCAACAATGCGAATCTCCAGTGAACCCAACTCTTTGTGCTACATCGACCACCAGCAGTGACTGGCAATGTGAGACCTGCACTTCGCGCTAGAGCATCAACAGGCCACACTTACTGGCAACACAAATCTCCAGCAATGACCATGTTCTTGATACACTGACAATCATCCACGATGCCTGTCCTGTTCTTCACAATACAGCGATGAACCTCAGTGATGGTCTCCTTGCAGCCTCCTCCACCACGCTCTGAACTCCTTGCACTATACTTTGAGAAGGTATCTTTTTTAGCAGGACTATATTGGCCCATCACTGTGTGCCTGAACTTGTTACTTTCACTCGGTCCGGCACAACCTTGTAACTGCAAATGGCACTTTGTGCTTGCAGGTGCTATTCTTACTTTAAATCTTTGAAGTTGCATAACTGTGGTTCTACTAATTGGATGTTTATCATTTTGGTGTCAAATAACTGATTACATTCTACTTTTTTATTCTAAATTGGTGTGTGATTTTTCTTCTGTGGTGGTTACACTTTATTGCCGTTTGAGTGCTGGCTAAATACTTTAGGCATTACTTCTAAATTAAACCTGATTGCTTTTGTTGCAGGCTATAATAGGGTTAAGCACAGGTTAATTTAGTGAATTCTGTGATTCACACTGATAAGAATTATGGCTGTTGCTTGAGAGATGCTCGCCCCACCTCCCAATCAACAGCCCAATTTGTCACAGGTAGCCACTACATGCTTTCACTAATACAGGTACATTTAGTGGTCAAAAGAACACATATAGCATTTTTTCAAATGAGTCAGTAAACAGGAGTAAACAAGAGCTTGCTGGTAAAATAGATACAACTGAATTTTTGACTTGATTTGAGATTAAAATGTTTGTGTTAATACAACACTTTTCCAAGCACACATCTCTTCTTGTACAACCTGCGAGAATCGTAAAGTTAAAATTAATGAGCTTTCTCAATTTAGTATTGCACATGGCAGAAAACATGCAGTATTATTCAATTATCCCCCCTGCCACACAAATTATGAGGTACTGAAGCCTGAATGAGGAGGTAACAGTTCATTGTATAAATTCTGTGTCCTGTGGTTTCACTGTTTACCAGTTGTGGTGTTACTTCATGAAATTCAAAATTCTAGGGTAACACACAAATGTCTCTTTCTGAGTGCCTTAGCATCATAATTCAATTAGAAAGAGAACTTTACATCCAAATCTATTTTACAACTTATTTGGAAATACCACTTGTCCTCAGAGTTATATTCAACACATATTTCATCAGTTAAAATATAGTGAAATTTATGTGGACAAAAACTGAAACATTCTGACTCCTAGTTCTTGTAATGGAACAACACATGAGATATTTATGGCCTTCCAATATGCAATACTGCATGAGGGGAATAATTTACCCTGTGCTATCATTAATTCCCCTACCTCATTTCACTTGGTCAGTTTACTGTTACACCATCATGTGAGAATGATACTCATATATTGTTGCAAATGGGTTCCATCGGCTTAGCCCACCTGGAGTTTTTTGCATTTGACCTTTACTGTGGGTAAGTCTCACTACCGCAGTCTCAAGCACTATAATTTAATGGTAATTGTTCTGGAGTGTTTACTACCAGTGTTTGCCTTTTCAGGTAAGGCAGCTGGGGTGCAGCTGTGGTAATGGGCACTGGGATAGTTACATGTGGAATGTGTGCACACATGTGTGTGGATCTGTGTGGGCTGGCGGAGTTTTAGGTTGCATATGCAACCTGTGAAACTAGTCCATTTGACAGACTTAAACCTCCTTTTAAATATTAATAAGTCACCCTTAAGTAGGCTGCATTGTCCATTTAGGCAGGGTGCATGGTATTTAAAAGTTGGGCATGTAAAAGTTAATTTAAAACATGTCCTTATAGTGAAATACCCTAAAAGCTATTTTTGCTGTAACAAGTATGGCTCCTTCCATCAGGAAACACTAGGTTTCATTATTACAAGTGTTACATTCTGATTGGTAGCAGCTACAGAAATAATTCAAGGACTCATTTTTATAGTTATCTAAAATTCAATTGAATGGTAAAATTGAATGTTGTTTACCTAACGAGCAATAGGTATTTTTAAAACATTACCATGTTTCATGCCTAAAGCTTGTAAGCATTCAACTGTCACCTGACAGCTGGATGGTTCCCCTGTGGTGAGATGTGGATTTCTCCCAGGCAGACGACAAAGAGGTTTGTGTTTGGGCTATTCTGGCCTTCCTTTTAGAGGATGGCATGGGGCTGTGTTCATGGGAAGAAGGATTCTGTCATATTGGATTGTCTCATAATGCTTTGCAGAAGTGTTGGGATAGGGGTAAATGAATTATGTGGCATCCTTTGATTGGTCAGTGGTGCCTGGCATCTAGAAATTTACACCCACACTAATAAACCCCTACACAAGTGAGAGATGGTGAGCAAGACCTTGTATTGGAAGACGAGGACACTAGATTATGGAAAGTTGTAAAGAAAAGCCACTTGATGCCCCTAATGAACTAAGGACTTTGCCTTCGGCTGGCCATCAGGACTAGATGGGTCTCTCCAGGGCCAGTTGTGCTGGCCCTATTACGTTTCTTGAACACCGGTTGGGGTAAAACGTGGACTACATTGCCCTTCAGATGCCATGCAAGATGACCAGGAAGCCTTGGGGCCTGTGGAGGGCAAAGGAGAGGAGAACGTTGAAGCAGCTATCCAGTGGAACGAGCTCCCCACACAGTGCACACCTTTAGAGGCTAGAAGATCTCCTGAAAATACTCATGGTGGATAGAGCTCACCACCAGGATCAAAATTAGCTCAAGATCTAGAAAATCAGCCTAACGAAGGTTATGCACCCTTGAAGATTGCCCATTTAGATCTGCCAAACAGCTGGGGAATTAGACTAGACCACATAGGGTACCTACTAGTTTTATAATAGATTGTGCATCCATTGCTATGAAACACAATTACTTTACTTTTAACACTAATTTTTATGAAGAGTTAAAAGTGGAAGCCATAGTAGAATATTTAGCTCCTGATATAGCTAACCTGAATGTTGTGTAATTTTCATCCACTACAACCTTGAGTGAATCAGATCTCTTTGGGAAGAAAATGCATTCACTCTATGGTTGCTATACTCCTCATTCAGAGAGGAATTGAGGAGGATGTGACCTTGTTCCTTAATTGGCTGAATAGACAACACCCTCATTTACAATTTATAATGGAACCTGACCAGATTCAGATCAATTTTTTAGATCTCACCATTATGATATTTATATGACACATTCTTATAGTATCTTGTTAATTTAGATTGTGATAGTAATTCACAAAGGTTTGACTTGAGTTGATTAATTTTTCTATTATTGATAGTATTTATTTTACCCTAACCAACATGGCTGACACTATTATTTATTCTTGTATTCTCAAGACCAACTATCTGATACTTATGATATTATAATTTTATTTTGAGAGACTCAAGGAGTTTAATTGCTGTTTATTTGTGGTAATAGCATTTTCGATCCAATATGACTGATTCCAATAATACACTGCCTTCACAGACAGTGAATTCAAGCAGTACCTATTTTTCATGTTTTCTTGTCTGTCAGTAAGCTGATTTGTCTTCCTTTTTAATAAATCTTGTGTTAATTTCAGAAGCAAGGATGGTTTACAAGCTCATATTTAAGGTGTTGGTGCACATATCCTTATATGACAGCGTCTCCATGACCATTTTTAAATGGCAGATGCTCCTCACCTCCATGACATTCATTTTTTGACATAGACAAATATGACTGCATCTGCACTGGGGCCATACTATTAGGTTTCTCTACACCATAAGGACTTTTATACACTGTTTGTAATTAGGCCTGGGCAGAATTAAGATTACATAGTAATCAAAGTAATTTCAGTGATTCTGTGTTACCCTTTGATGCTTTCAAAATTAAGATTAATTTGGGAGAAAAAATCCTACAGTGAGCGCACATTTATTGACCACGAGGGGATCATGTTCTGCAACGTTCATTGCTGGTTCTTAATTCAGAATGTATCCAAAGGTCCAATTTGGACAGGCGTGTGCATTTTCTGCTGAGAAAATAGTGCTAAATGCAGATAATGAATTGGGGAAAATCCTACTCCAAGAGCACATTGGGTGAGCTTTCGCTGGTGCTCACTATCTGTGTTCTTCTACATTTAGCACTATGTCGTAGTGCATAATGAATCCTTGTGTCAGTTTTGGATGCAAGGGGACATTTTTGTGCTAAGAAATTATACTGAATGCAGAATTATTATTCTTGTGTAACTTAAGCATAATCTTGCAGAATTGCAGGTAATTCCACATGATTATGTTACATGCATTTATGTGACTTACATCCACTCCTATTTATCATGTGATTCGTTTGAGTCAGAATTATCTAGAATATTGGTAAACCTTGTTACATCTAGCCCCCAGGTTTTAATATGTTCTTATGTTTTATCTGGATGAGAATGGTTATATTCACAACATTTAGTGGTTTTACATCGGTTTTAATCATGTGGTTTGAAGGGATGGGTCCACAGCATGTATTCACATGATGAGTCTTTCTTTGGTTTGGCTGCTTTGATTCCTGATTCTAGTTTTATGCTTCTATATCAGATGTTGGACACTTGGGTTAATTATGAGCACTTTGTCCTGAAGATGGTCCCAGGTACGTCAGCATTAATCTACCACAACTACTCTTTGACGTCATGCCATAGAATATTTATCCTAAAGGACTATTCTTGAACTAGTCAAGGGAATTTTCTGCTGATTACTGTCATCTCCACATAAGTTGATATGAGGTGACTGGGTCAGTTGACATGTGTCTCTCATCTGACTCATATTTTAGTTTCTGTTATATAAAATTAGTGTAAGTCATTAAATACCTAACATAAATTGCATCCTAAGAGTACCTCATTATCATTAAAAAGTTGAATAGCAGAATATTTCCTTCACCGTCCAACACAATGTTGTGATTAGATACCGGGTGTTTGACCCAACAGTCTTAGGGTGGTCATCCTCCAACTTTTTGTCTGCCTCCCTCTACTTTTCTGCACTGTTTTTGCTGGTTTTCGGACTCTGTACACTTTACTACTGCTAACCAGTGCTAAAGTGCATATGCTCTCTCCCTTAAACATGGTAACATTGGTTCATCCCCAATTTGCATATTTGATTTACTTATAAGTCCCTAGTAAAGTGCACTACATGTGCCCATGGCCTGTAAATTAAATGCTACTAGTGGGCCTGCAGCACTGATTGTGCCACCCACATAAGTAGCCCCTTAACCATGTCTTAGGCCTGCCATTGCAAGGCCTGGGTGTGCAGTTTCACTGCCATTTCAAATTGGCATTTACAAGTACTTGCCAAGCCTTAAACTCCCCTTTTTCTGCATTTAAGTCACCCCTAAGGTAGGTAAAAAGGCAGGACATGTACATATGTGTTTTATATGTCGTGGTAGTAAAAAATGTCCACATTTGTTTTTCACTACAGTGAGGCCTGCTCCTTTCATAGACTAGCATTAGGACTGCCCTCATAAACTTTTTGAGTGGTAGATTCTGATCAGAAAGGGTAACCAGGTCATATCTAGCATGGCCAGAATTGTAATAGAAGATCCTGCTTATTCGTGAGGTTGGATTTCATATTACTATTTTAGAAATGCCACTTCAAGAAAGTGAGTATTTCTCTGCACTTAAAAACTATCTGTGCCTTACAGCCTGTCTCCAATCAACATCTGGGCTGGTTGACAGCTCCCTTGTCCATTTCATCCAGACAACCACAAACACAAGACACTCATTCACACCTGTACTCATCTGCATATTTAATGGGTCTTCCTGGGTGGGTAGAAGGAGGGCCTGACACTTACATTTCAAAGGCTAGTGGCCTGTCCCCACACAACAGACTGCCAAACCCCCTACTGGGACCATGGCAGACAGGACTGTACTGAAAGGGGAACCTATGCACTTCAAAACCACTCTTTGAAGTCTCCCCCACTTCAAAGGAATTTTTGGGTATATAAACTGGGTCTCTGACCCTACCATCTCAGACAGTTTTGGACCTGCACCTACAACCTGTCAAGAGGAACTCCCTGGCTGTCCAAAGGACTCATCTGGACTGCTTTGCTGAGAAGGACTGCTGCCCTGCTGTTTCCCTGCTTCCCTCTGACTTTGCTGAGAAGGACTCTGCTTTCCCCAAACGTGCTCCTCAAGGGCTTAGATTGAGCTTGCCTTCTGTTTTCCGAAGACTTCATCTCTTCAGGAAACTCCTTGTGTGTCGCAAAATTGCCGCACCGCCTGCCAGAATCAATGCGAAGCTTGCATTGTGACCTGAATGACGAGGCCCGACTTCCCTAGTGGAAATTCAATGCAGCACCTGCCGTGCAACGGGAAATGAGGTGCATCGCCTACCAGATCAATGTTGCTATGTTGCGCACATGCCTCATTTCAATAATTTTTCCCTGCATCGTCCCTGGGCATCCAAATACCCTGCATCGTAGTGAGGAACTAGACTGCGTGCCGATAAACAACGCAAACCCCTTGCAACCTGGAAAGAAACAACACATCATCTGTGCAGCACTGGAAAATTCACTGCACACCTTTTTTTTCTAAGCATCTCCTCCTCTGCATCCTCTGCACATTTTTGACCCATACCTGGTTCTGTGTGTCACAAAGAGACAACTGTTGATTTCTAAGGATTAAGCTTGCAAAAGTGATATTTCAACTTGTGCATATTGAATCTTTGTCTTCTTGAGCTTATTTTATTCAGATAAATATTATCTATTTTTCTAAACCTGGGTGGTGTATTTTTGTGATGTATTCACTTTGTTACTGTATGATTTATTGCACAAATACTTTACACATTGCCTTCTAAGTTAAGCCTGACTGCTCAGTACCAAGCTACAAGAGGGTGGGCACAGGATAGATTAGATTGTGTGTGACTTACCCTGACTAGGATTGTGGTCCCTACTTGTATAAGGGCGTATAGCTCTGCCGACTAGAGACCCCATTTCTAAAACCGGGATATCACTCACTGTAAATCTCCATAATGATTGGTAATTATTTCTTCAGGGGTTATTTTGGCTAGAAATATATATCTACTCAGCTGGCTGGAGGAGGATTGAGTTGCCCTATTGTTGTTTAAGAAACAGTGAAAACAAGCATGTGGATCTGCCCCTGGGATGGGCCACTGCTGCACCAACCAAGATGGATGGATAGGCACAAGGGAACCAGTTGGAGCTACAGGAGCTTCAGTGGGATTTAGTGGCCCTGGGTCTCCCCTGCTGTGGCCCCAATGTTGAACAAGCATCGGGCTGTACCAGGTGGGACCAGGGCATCCTCACAACAAAAGACAATACACAGTGCAAAGCCATGCTGTACAATTGCCCACTAATACAATATTCACCCTACTTGGACTGTAGCAGCCATTTTGCCCTGCTAGAGCTTCAATTTGACATGATTTATTGCTGTTGGTGTTCCAAAAAGGTTCAGGGGCATTAGCAACATAGTTGTTGTGGGGAGCTGCAGGGAATGCATCACTCACCCAGTCACCATATGTATCCCAGGTCAAAGGATGCAGGACCTGGAGAGGCTATCCCCAAAATTTAGGCATCTCTGGAACTAGGGATTATTGCTCTTTAGCTTGGGAATTCAGGGACCCCTAGTGGACTGGTTTTGTAGTTGCATTATGCGTCCTGAAGTTGTAAAAGACTAACTGAATGCAATGTTTTACTAGTCAATTTTGTTGAATGGACAGTGCAATGCTTATTAATAATGAATTAATAAAAAAATTATTACTGAATCCATTGATTTCAATGGTGACCCCTTGACAAAGCCAACAGGCTTGCCTTATATTTTGATGTTGTGACCACTTGACAACCCATAAGTAGGTTTGCCTTATCTTATTAATATGGTGACCCCTTGACAAAGCCAGTAGCCCTGCTTTCTCTAAAATGACACCTCCATATATTATGATGTTGTGCTAGTATAGGTGGGTAGTGTAATGTGATTTTGGGGGTCATGACCCGGTAAGGGAAAAATGTCAACAAGAGTATTGCCATCAGCCTGATGAATAGATTTGTAAATTAATGCATATTATTTGCTAGTGTGTGTAATAAACATACCTTTCCTCTTACAAAGAAAAGGCAGTGACTGGACAATGATTTTTTGAGTGTTGTTCTTGTGTGCCAGAGCATGGAGCTTACTAGGCCATCCATGCCACCTCCAATGAGTAGTCCTTGACCTGCACTGCTGTGCTATCCTGAGAGAAGCAAGTTCAAAAAAAGTGGTACTTGGGGACATATTTATGAGATGTTGATGCAGGGCAGCACAGCAAGTCACTTGTCTCACTGTCCTGCATTAAAAAGAAAGGACAGGAATGGGTCATATCTATGGTATACTGCACATTCCTGTCTTTTCCCCGTGTGCTGGTGCTGTTTCAGCAGCAAGCACCAGCGCAGGCACCCTTGCACTATAGTGCAAGGTTGTCTGCATTACCTACAGGATTGGTTTTGTGCCAGAAGGGGCTCCTTCCTGCACAAAAACAACACTGGGAGGCTTTTTCCTCTTTCTATGTGTGCTGCAGAATGCAGCACACATAGAAAGAGGAAATAACAAGGAGAAATGGTAGTATTTCTCCTTGTTGCGCCTCACCTGAGGAGGCCTAAGGTTTTAGCGCATCCCCAGTTTTACAAGGTCTTGTAAATATGGGAATGCATCAAAATCCATTGGTGTAGCGTGGGAACGCCCATAGAGCGCCTCCCCAGCACAGTATGGCAACTCAGCGATATGCACTGGCTTGACTTACTCCCTATTTTCGAGGCCATTCGAAACCATGCAAGTGGCTTTGATAGGCTTCATAAACATGATTTAGTGGTATTCACTGCCTTTGTGTCACTATAAGTAATGCGAAGGTGGTGCAAGGGCCTCGCAAAAATGGGCCTTGGTTCCCAGTAAGGCAAAAAGTGCAGACTTCTTACTTTTGTAGAAACCCTGTGTCTGCACAGCTTTTAAGCAAATTTATTACATATATATATATATATATTCACTGAATAAAAAAAGGCTAATGTGACTTTGTAGTTAGGTGTTGAATTGAAATAAAAATGTCTAAGAAACAGAAAAGCACTATAATGCACGAGTTATAGGATGCTGACATAACTTTAACTTCCACCTAGCCATGTATGTTTGTAGCTTCACATATAACATCACTCATGGCACATTAAATGACATCATTGATGACAGTGGTGACATCATTGACAACATCGTAGTCAATTGCAGCACAGAGATACTGAGTGTACACGTGGGGTATTAGTCATATAAGCTTGGAAACACCCTAAGCTCTGGAGGCTGGTTTGGTTGTGCATGTTGACAATTATATGGTGCACCCTTTACAAATGACTAAAGTTTTGAACTAAAAATATTAGGCCTAACTTAATATTCAATAGGCCGCAACTCAATTTTCTGTATTTTTGCAGCATCATCAACATGTCTGTCTTTGATGCAGATGTTGTCTGTTCTTATCTTCCCAAGAACACTGAAACTGTCAGGTCGTTATCTGTAGAGGCATAAACAAAACACCAGATGCGACATCAGTCTGGAACAAGTGCCTTGTTATTTAAATTTCAAGGCCAACCATAGAACAATAGTCAAAACAGTTTAGTCTAAATTGTCATATTTTTACCTTAAATATAATGGAATGTGTCTCCAACTTGCATGTTGACACTCATTGTTTATATCAAATATTGCTAAAGAAATGTTGGAAATTCCATCTAAGATATGAGTATAAAAGGACTGTCATGAGCGGCCCTTCACCCCAGATTAGATTGAGCAAGAAACTGCCAGACCAGAAGATCATCCTGTCTGCCAGAAATGTTACTGCTGTATCACTCTTTCTACTGAAAGCTCATATGGAGTTTGAGTCAGGGAGGAGCTGATGCTAATGCTGAGCACATATTTATGACTATCGCAGGGAAGACGGCCTCCAATACTCTTGATAAATCTACTCTGTTTTGCTGTAAATAAGGTATCCAGTGTGCTCATCCTTCCTAAGAAAGTCTAGATGCAAGTTGTTCTACTTTGCATGCTCTCCTGGGGCAGATCATAGAAGTAGGTTCTACAGAGTCAGATTTTTGGATGACATTTTGTCCATGTTAGAAAAGTTCATTTTATTCTTGTTGTTCGCAATATGCATTTGTGCTGTTTTAGTCGTAATCTGTGTGGCTGTTTTAGATGTGTTGAGCAATAGCCTACACCAGATGAAATAAACACACTTTTAAATTAAAGTGTCTTTTTCTTAGCAGAATTTTGTGTGAGTGCTGAGTGTGATTGAAGAGTACGAAAAAGATATGTTTCTGAATTCCACTTGATCCCTGTCTAGGTACTGCTAGTAATTCAGAAGCATTGGCACCACTTCAGCTATGTATTGGTAGCAGTTCTGTGGAGCTACAAAAATCTGTCTTTCATATTCAGGCATTGATGCATTGAACTAATTTCACTTGTGTCACCCGTAGAAGGGAATGCAAACCTTGTAGAGCTCAGCTAGAGATGCAGTTTACAGAAGGGACCCCCTGGAAATGACCCATTGCAAATACAATATCCCCCACATAGTGTGCCCAGTCACAATAAAGTCCGATTGGGCATGAGGGCCTGGCAAATAGCCACCAAAACAAAATTCAACATTGCATATTTTGAACCTTACTACTGTGATCAATCTTATGAAATCTAAAAAAGGACAGAGGGACATAGTTCTCACATCAATTCTTACAACGCACACAATTTAAAACTTTCTATTCTCATCCATTCTTACAGACGCAAGTAGGACAGGGGTGGGGAACTTGGCCCTCTATCCACAAACAAGTAAATTGCATCCAGCTGAATTGCAGCATCACATAGCATCACATCAAGGCCTCCCACCCTCTGTGAATATATAAAAAATAGAAAACAGTTCAAAACAATTGCCATGACGTTGAAAGAAAATACAATGTCTACATGGTAGACACCATAGTCATTACCATAACATAATACCCAGAATATTCATCCTCACAAGGACAGGCAACTCAGAAGCTCCTGAAAAAAAAAAAAAAAGGCCCAAGAGGAAAGGAAGACAGGTACATAAGTGTGCCCCCAGCACCCCAGGGAGGCCTATATTATCTTCCAATCATGGTTTTCTTGAGAGCATGGCTATTTACATTGATTTCTTTTTGTTTTCGGTTATTTCAGCTCTGCCATCATATTATAGGGACAGCAGTGACTTCTGCACTAGGAATAGGATGTGGATTGGTTAGAGGATTTTGTCATGATCTTCACAGAAGTTCTAACTCACTATACATGTATTAACCATCAATTTGTGTAGCTGCATGCAAACACTTAAGACCAGAGCTGTTTACTTTTATGAACATCATAAGATGTTATAAAGCATGATTGAATACTGTTCAAAGGAGAACATCTTTTTGTATGATAGCGTGTACTACTGCCAAACGATGGGGACCATGATGGGCACTTTTTATTTTGCGCCCAGCTTTGACAATCTTGTAATGGGCTGGTGGGAGGAGCAAGTGGCCTGGATGGAGAACAATTAGGAATACACACAGCATGTCCTCATCTGGACTCGTATATATTGATGATTTATTCTTATTATGGAAAGACCCTCAAGTTTAAGCCCAGCTCTTCATGTACGAACTGAATAAAAATCTCCATAATCTCAGATTTACCGCCAGAAAGAATAGAAGACTAATCAAGTTCTTAGATGTGAGACTGTAGATTGAGAATGGGAAGCTCCACACAACGATATTCCATAAAGAGACAGCAGGCAATACTGTATTGCACTCTAAGAGCCATCATCCCAAAAACCTCATTAATAGCATTCCCTATGGGGTAATGCTTAGAATTAAAAAAAACAGAAATCCAATAAGAAACATAACTTCAGACAAAGAGATTACACATATAAGGTCCTAAGTATTGCCGAAAGAAAGGCGGAACCCATCAGTAGGGGCCAAATTCTATACCCATAGAACATAATCCCCAAACAAAATTAAGTTATATTGATTTCCACCTTTAATGCTTTGGCTCATAAAGTGTGAGGGCTCATGAACAAGAATTGGGTGATTTTAAAGAATGACTACATTCTGGAGCTGGAGTTATCATGTAGACCATCTATAACCTATAGGAGAAGTTCCTCATTGGGGCATATGCCTACGTATAGCTAACATTCACAATCAAATAGGTTATGTGGTAATTCAAACCTCTAGGTTTTCAAATGTGGGCAATGTTAGACCCATGAACTTGTATCCAATGCCATGGGGTATATCACCATGAATGGACAGAAAAAGATTAATCTGTTTCTAAACTGCAATTCATATTTCTGTGTAAATGTTTTACAGTGCCCTTGTGGGGTACGTTGGAAGCATTACCTTTCTCCTTAAAAAACTTATCTCAGAACACCAATGAGTGATCAGAAATGTAGATTTCACTTACGGTGTGGCCAGACAATTTGTAGGAGAACATGGTGGTAATGTGACTAAACTCAATTTTTTTTGTAATAGACAGGGTAGCTAGTAATGTGTGTGGGTGTAACAGAACTAGAAAATTGAGGCAACTTGAGTCGAAATATATTTTAGATTTGTAAAATGAACAACAAATAGGACTCAATAAGGATGTGGGTGAATGACTGTTTCCTTCCCTCTTCTGGTTATCAGGTCAACATGTTAGATGGAGACACAGTTTATTGGGGTGTCCATAGAGTGTAGTTGGTCCATCAATAAATACATGAAGTATCATGTAACTATTATATCAGATACATCTTGGCATGTCCTGCCTCAGATGGGAATGGGGCAAGACATGCTGAATTACCCAGTTTTGCCTTCTGGGACTGGATTATGTGGTATGGAGTCTGCTCACTCCTCCAGAGTTTGGCATGGTTGCATGAAATATAATTAATACATTTGACTAGGTGTGCACTGTTAAGCTCTGTCATGTACAGAAATGAGACCAAACATTTTTGGTTATGCAGCCCAATTATCAGGAATTGCCCACTGTGGCTTGATCATGCTTAACACAGTTTATTTATTTTCTGCCCTTATCCTCCCAGTTTTCTTCACTACTTACAGCATTAATCCGTTGCTGTACAGGTGTCACACTATATATAGCAGTAGGGCCACTTGGCCATACCGTATTTCTCCCTTATACAAGGCCAGGTTGATCACTTTCATTCATGAATTTTTTTTTGTTGACTTTTTGCTTTGAAATTTTGGTATTGTAAATGTCATTAAATATATGAGGCTGCTGTAGTCGCATCACAATACCCATTCCGCAGGGCTGGGAGAATGCTTTCCTCTATGTCTATTGTTTATATTCAAGAAGGGAGTATGTTTTAAATATCTCACTAGTAAATCATTTTTAATGAGAGAGGATTGTCAACTACCATGAATTTAGTGGCAGTCAGTGTGTATTGTCATTTTGTAGGTAACGGTGTGGGGTAATGTCACATTGTTCGGAAGTCTTTTTATTATATTACTAACATGTTGGGATATATTTTGTTGAGCGAGGGGGCTTGCTCACCTTGAGAAAGTCTGGTGGAGCTGAAACACATCGTTGAGAAGAATGAAATGCTGCTAAAACAAAAAATATTAGAGATTGCATACACCGTGGAGTGCCAGACTATCTTAGACCCATGGTCGGAGTTTGTACGAGATATTAAGACAGGGTGCTGCGCCTATCATGGTGCACCCACACGCCAGGTGGACATAACCACAATTCAGCAGAAGGAAAGTGATATTACCTAGTGGCATTTGCCACTAGGTAGTTATAGTTATGACCATTTCCTGTCAAGCGGGGCAAGAAAAAGGGGGGTCCCAAAACACTTTTTCCCCACCTTGAACCGCTGAACAGAATTACACCAAATTTGGAAGAAAGTTAGATCTTTGTCCTGAAAGCACACTTTTTGTGATTTGGTGTAAATCCATTCAGTAGTTTAGGAGAAATTAGAGTTTTAAAAATAGAGATATCTTGGCATGTAGATGCTCCGTGGAGCTTAGTGTCCCCATGAAGAAATCTGATGGGTTGTCAACACTTCAACAAGGAAGTGTTGGCAGCTATCTTGGAACTTGGCTTCAGCTGAATCCCAGACAAAAAGACCAAAAAATAGAAAAAGGACCATGGTAGGGACACCCTGACCCCTTAGCTCTGGTGCTGGGGTCTGAGAGGGACCCCGCCAGGGCTTGATTTTTTTTTTTTCGAAACATTGGACCTGTGGATTTTTCTGGCAGTTAAAAAAACGAGTAGTTTCCTGCTGTTTTAATGAAGCCACTGAATGGGCTACATCCCAGGGGCATGACAAAAACTAAGAAGGGGTCATGCAGGGCCCCCCTTGGGCTTGCCAAGGCCCTGGGGACCTCCACCCTCCAGGGGCTAAACTAATAAGGTATGCAGGGGGTCAAGTGTGCCCCCCACAGCCCTGGGTACAAGCATATCCCTGGAGCAATTATTTAATTGTAAGTGGGGAGG
Organism: Pleurodeles waltl; assembly: GCF_031143425.1. Lineage (NCBI taxonomy): Eukaryota > Metazoa > Chordata > Amphibia > Caudata > Salamandridae > Pleurodeles > Pleurodeles waltl. The sequence continues at coordinate 983,479,382 of NC_090449.1, forward strand.
GGCGCAGAGACCCCTCGCAGTCCTGGGGAATGTCGCCTCCCCAGGGCAAATATAAAATTATTTGTGGAGGCTGCATGCCCCCGCTGCAGCCCTGGGGACCACGACCTTACCAGGACAGATTGGGTAAGTAAGTGCTGGGTCTGCCCGGCCCCCCAGCAGCCCCAGGGATCGCCACCTCCCCGGGGCACAATTTGAATTAAATGAGTGGGGCCACTAGGCCCTCCTGCAGCACTGGGGATCTCCATCTCTCCGGGGCATAAGTTACATTAGAATGCGGGGGCACGTACACTCCCTCCCGCAGCCCCAGGGACCACCATCTTGTCAGGGCACTATTTCAAATGAAATGTGGGGGGACCACTCAGCCCCTCCTGCAGGCCCAGGGACCGCCACCTCCCTGACGGGGCACAAGTTATAGTTACTTAGGATAACTCTGACTACAATAGGTACATTTCTATGGTGTTCTATGTTTAAAATTTGAGCCTAACTGTAACATCCCTGTAACCTTTGGTATTTTAAAGTGATTTTTTATGTTTTTTAAATTCTATTACCTAATATATACCTGTGAACAAGGAAACTGTGTTTCTGAAATGCATAGGGGTTCTGGATGCCGAATAAATCTTCACTTCAGCAACAGTTGGTGACTGAGACTCGTTTTTCTATGCCTGTGCCGTGGTATGTGGAATTTGCTTGGGCTGGATGAAAAAACCGTGTTTTGGGATATTTGGGGGGTCACTGGGGGGCCACTGCTCTGTCTCAGTCTGCCGCGTTGAGACGGAGGATCCAGTAATTTCCTTTTGCCTTGTGATATATATATATATATATTTGCACAGGCAAAGGGCTATGAAAATTTAATTTAGAGAAAAAAATATTACAATTCTTTATCTAAAGTAACACAAATTTTAACAAATGTATAAAGGGAAGAATATTATATCTCTATTCAAATAAAAATAAAAAAAACTAACATAAACATTATTATTACAGCATAAAGAACTTTGGAAAAGATGTTAGACTTTGCTTGGGTCAGATTTACTACTACCCTCCAACGTCAGCAGCAGTATGTAAAGTGTTCAACTTTATAGTGGAAATAGTAAATCTTACTCAAACCCAAGCAACAGAAGAAAATGTTTTGGATTTTGGAGAGGTTACCTTTACTATTCTCTCTTCAACCTAAGCAACAGTATGGGAAATCTTGATTCTGGTGGGCTCGGGTTTGCTTTATCTACTCCAAGTTCAGCAACAGTAGGAAAAGTGTTGGACTTTGGAGGGGACATATTTATTAGTCCCACTCCAGCCTGAGCAACGGTTGGAATATGTATTGAACTTTGTTGTCACAGTAGTACATCTGGCTTCTCCAATTTAAACAACACTAGGGAGTGAAGTTGACTTTGAAGGGGTCAGATTTACTATTCCCACTCCAACATGAGCAACAGTATGGAAAGTGTTGCACTTTGGAGGGATCAGAGTTACTATCTCCACACACAGATGAGCAACAGCAGGGAAAGCGTTCATCTTTGCAGGGTTCATGTTTACTATTCTCAAGTGTAAATTAAATAATTAAGTAAATATAGATACAAAAATATTACATTTCCAAAATATATTAAAATTATAAAATATTTGTACGTATATAATAATATAAATAATGTTACTAAATAGACTATAAATAAAATGATATAAAACATATTTAACAACTAAACCATCAAAATATACATATGTTCATATTTAAAAGACTAAGGGATTGATTATGAGTTTGGTGGGCCGACAGTCGGCCTGACAGACCAATGGGGAGAAGATCACCATGGAGCTGGCAATCCCCCCAAGCTGAATTACACTGTTTCCACTGGGCTTACTGGCAGAAACCTCTGTATTAGAACGTTTCCACCAGTCAGCCCAGTGGAAACAGTGTGGCGGCATTGCCATTGGCTCCTCATGGAGCTGAGGACAATGCCATCGTACAAAGGGTGCCACCAGCACCCTCAGAATGTACACTGTCAGTATGCATTCCGAAGGTGCTTAGCAAGGTGGCCCTTGCACTGCCCACATGATAATGGGCAGTACAGGGGCCCAACTGTGGCCTCCAGCACTGCCTTTCTGCCAGCCTTTTCATGGCATGGACTACAGCATGAAAAGGTTGGCAGAAATGGAGGTCATGATCAGTATGGCGGTGCTGAACTCAGCGTCATCATGGCTGACCACGACTTCCACCACTGCCAACCCGTCAGGTTCCATGATCCTGGCTTTGGCAGCGGTCTCCCGGTGGTCCGACTGTCAGGATCGGCATCTGAGGGTCGGACTGCCAGGGGTGTGGCAGATCGACCGTCACCGCAGGTTTGGTGGTCTGAGAACCGCTAAACTCATAATTAGGCCCTAATTAACTAATTAACTCCTGGTGCTTCCTATACTGCCCTCAATTGTCCATGACTACAAAAAACTATGCTAAGCAGCAGGAATATGGTCATAAAAAATAGCAGGTTGCTGGAGATGCAGCAAACAATGCAGCAAACCATTGATCATGTCACACTGCTCTGGCTAGTAACCTAACAACCAGAATTGTGGCACTGGAGAGACAGCAATGTTTCTGGCCCAGAAGCAAAGCTCCACTACATGTGCTGTTTTGTGCACAAAGATCCTAAAAGTATGGCACCTAGAGAAGTGATGTCAAAAGACAACTGTGACAAACCAGTGCATGTACAAATTTAAATAAAGTGCAGTGGCAGCATTATGACCCATTCTGTGTATAGCAATGTGTTGCACACACAGATGGGGAATCATAGAAATGGCAGACATGGAAGATGGTGCCTAAGGTGTTGAAAACAATATAAAAGAGAACTTCTGTTGGAGAGCCTATACTACTCTCAAAGAAACAGGCTTTCTGGGCCAAATCACATAACGTTCTCTGGTAATGGCTTATTTTGAGGTCAGTCAGTGCCATTTTGCACCAGTGCTGGTTAAAAATGTGTGATATTAATACTGACACACAATCGGTGAGACACATTTCCACCCCCAGACAGTAACAAAAGAACAGTCTATGAAAATCCTGGTTCAGGACTGGAGCTAAATTGCCCTCAACTACTGCAAAATTGCACAACATTGGTGCCAACCTTTCCAGCACTGGTCAAAACATGTACCAACAAAATGGGTCATTCTTGAGAATGTAAGTCCTTCCTGAGTAATAAGTCCACAATCTTGTCTGGTACAACACACACATGTAATTAATAAACCTGGGCTAAACTCCACAAAGCTGTGGCTTAGAGCAGCAGTGGTGGCTGCTAATTATAGCAGGGAGGGTGGCGGGTGAACCCCACATGCACAATACACACTCAATCACACCCATTCATTCACACAGATGCACATACACACCCATTCACAGCACATTTCACAAATTCATACATACAAACACACACTCATGCACCAAACATTCAAAAACATAAAACTTACCTTCACTGCACCTCAAGACGGATGTATGAGGTTCCAAGTGAGTTGGGACTGCTGCCTTCTCTCATCAGCCAATGAGAATAGGCAGAGGTCCCTCACTCTTCACAAGGTGGGATGGGGTCAGTTAGGCTTCTGTCCCCACCCCGCTCTGTGGCAAGGTATAACTGATTGACACTCAGCCCTGAGCTCTTCAAAGTTTCAAACAGAATAGCCCAGGTTGGAAGCAATCAGGGACGATCCTCCTCATCATAAGGGGGAGGGTCTCAAGGCACTTTTGCTGGACTGAAGAAGTCATGCTCACAGGGCTGTGAAATACTAAGCCTGGCAAACTTCAGCTCAGGCAGCCAGGTGCCTGTCCCATTTAGTGCATGGACAGCTCCTGGCTCCCTGAACAAGATGAACGTATCTCAGGCTGACTTTGCTCAGCCAGACAGACACTCTTCTTGTGTGGGGAAAAAGGCAAGGGGCATGGCAGAGCAGACAGACTTAACTTAAGAAAAAGTGTGCAGTAATAGAAGAGTTAAAAAATCAAAACACTGCACATTAAAAGTTCCAGAATCAATTTCTGAAAATTGGAAAAATTTCAGGTAAAGCAATGACACAAAATGATTAAATTCCAATAAGGGGTAGCTGAGATATGATTTTTTAAAGTTTTAAAGTTTTAGCGCAAAATGCACAAAGAAAAAGTAAATCACCATAAGAGGTCACCGCTTACAGGTGACTGGGAGCTAATGAGAATTAAATGAGACATCAATCAAGGTCATCTCAGCCAAAGATTTGAAACTGAAAATTATACAGTGGAGCATGTTTCAGGCTGTTTCTGGTGATGTTTTTTTGGAGTAACATAGATATTTATTGACGTCTCACTTAAGGTGTTTGTTTGGCGGGAAAATTCCAGGCTGGAAAATGTAAATATTTGCACCATCAAAGTTCGTCTTATTGGTCAGATACGTGCCATCATTCCATCAAGATTTTTCCCATCAGATTTTATCTCTTTTTTAGAATTTAGAATTTACCCTTTTGCAAGTCAAAAAATGTTCCAAGTCCCAACTTTTTAGACTTTCCAGAGAAGTTCCACTTGGTCCCTTCTGAGGGTGCTATGACCTCAGGGACAGCACGTAAGAACCAGGACTGACTTCAGCAGAGGCCACTGGCTGGGTCCACTCCAGATCCAGTGGTTACTGGTCAGCTAGCCACTCTGGGAAAAAGACACACAGGCAGTTAGCCAACTGACACTTGGAGTCCACTTCACAGACCTGGGTACCAGGGAGAGCAGGTCTATCCCTTTAGGTATCCACACAGCAGGTACCTTCTTCCTTTTTTTCCACAGGATGATATAGTATTCTAACAGTGCCAAAGTAATCAGAGTAATTTCTTGTTATTCTTTTGACGAACAATTACCGAAAATTCATATAATTGTGGATGTGACAGTGCATTTTGTCCTAAGGAAATAAAGCTAGATGCTGAGTTGCGCTCCTTGTGTGATTCTGCGTAAGCTTAGAAAAAGTTTGCTAAAATTTTCTATAATTACACTACAGGTAATTACATGAGTTACACCCACCCCTAGTTCTGATAAGTCCGGACTGAGTTACCATTCTTGTAGGATTCACTAGCCAGTGGGTAAAGGTGACTCTTGGACACTCCTTAATTAATGAGAAAAAAGTTTTAAAGGGTAAACCTGAAAATATTCGCAGCACATCCTTTTCAACTTACTGCAAACTGTCGCAGAGTGCACAATTCTGAGTAAAATCCAAGATGGCAGAACGTTTTTTGCCATTGACGATGGCTGGTGCCCCATTCAGGGATGTGTCTAGGGAACTTTTCAGGACCCTACACCTCAACCACACTAAAATGGGTCTGGTAGCAGCTTCCTCCCCACTGGTCTGGTGCTCAGGTGGCTACAGTTGGCCCTGGCAGCAAAGGCTTCCCTTCCCCAGGTCTCCCTTCACACTTAAAGGGCAGGCCTCAGACTGGGCCTCTTCAGGTTCATGAAGTTCCCGAATCTGTCCCACCTGCCCTTCCTGAGCTGTAAGAAGTCTCAGACCTCAAACCCAGGTCTTCCTTCTAAAAGGTCCAAGTAGTTGTTTCTTCTCCAGCAGTGACTTTCACATATCATTAATGGGAAGGCACAGACAGGTGGCAGCTGCTGGTAGGCAAATGCTAATTTACCTACTTGAGCTTCAGTCAGGTAAGGTCTAACTTTTTAAAAGTTACTTTCCCACTATAATTACAAAAGTTAGCAAAATGTGTATTTTTATTTGAAGTTGAGCTTTTTTCAAATTATCAGCTATAGCCCATAAAAGTGAAAATAGTGTGTGGGGGCTAGTCACTGTAGGAACGTTTTAACATAAAATTCAGTGTTCCGCTTTTAAAAACTAAGCACCCTACCTTGTGTGCTACAAGACCTATTTAGGGATGACTTATTTAACATTTACAATTATGGTGTTTTCCTAACAAAGGGGTGGTTTTGACAAGGTTTAAAAGCTGCAGCATCACACATGTAGACCGAAGCCATGTTTTTCCTTATCACACTAGAGAATGGCACAATAGGTGCCGCAGTCCACAGGTGACATTTAACTTTCCATGTGAGTGGAATGTTTTTCTGCACCATATACTATGGCCTTATTGGGAAGTTAAATATGCCAATTTCGAACTAGCCATTTTACCATGTTTTAGGCGTCAGAGCGCACTCACTGGGAACAAACAGGACAGCAGTGACCCAGTGCGCAGATTAAAAATAAAATGCCAGTCAGCAAAAAATGGGGGTGATGGGTGTAAAAAGAGGGTTTCTAACACTCTAATAAGAGACTGTATAAGTGCCGTTTTGTTCCTGACCTGTGAATGGTTTGTGAAGGGGAGCCATACTCTCATTCTTCAATTAATTTGCTGTCTTTAGCATACACTCTTAGTAACACTAGGACTCAGTGCATGAGCTCAAAAGTACTCAGCTATTTTAGTTAAAACAAGGCCATTCTGTACTGATTGGATCATAAATGAATGAATGAATGAACAGAATTTATACAGTTCATTACTATCCATGAGACTTTAGACACTGGAAATGAAATAGCGTGCAAAAAAAAAAGAAAAAATAGGAAAAAAACAAAATACAATTGGAAAAAAAATCATAAATCGACACCCTCGGTGTCTCTTTCCGGCTTCATTTAACGTCATTCTTTACAAGGTGTCTGACTATATTCATGCAGAATTAGCTCTTTCTGCTTTCAAAATAATAGCAATGACTGAGGTATTTCCAGTGTCACCCTCATCAATAAAATAATTTACAGCAGGCATTGCTGCAGTAACCCTCCTATCACAGCAGTTTCAATCTTTTCCCAAGCCTGGCCAACCTGTCCCTTCCAGGGAGATCATCTGTAAACATGAAAGCTGAAATACTATTACAGCTAAAACCTGCTAGAAGATTGGCTACAAATCAAAGATATCAGCTGATCTGGCATCCTTGGTCCCTTACCTCTCCTTCTCAGACTAGAATCGTTACTTGAATCACCCTCTTTTCATCGTTTTTAATAATTAAAAGCTATCTTTCCAAATTGAGGTTTTACAACAGAATATTCTGAGACATGAAGAAGATCTGCTACTTCTCCATCCATATAGAAAGTTTTTGATAAAAGTTATGAATCAACTCTAAACGTTTGTATTATTCAAGTAATTTAATGGATCTTTGCAGGTCTATGCCTCACCCAGGAGACTCGGGTCTAGATTTAAGAGGGCCTAGCACCATATATCAACACATTAGCGTCATTTTTGTGACGCTAATGTGGCGATAATATGGCAAAAATGTCACGTCATATTTGCAAAGTGGCCAAATTCCTGCATTGCACCACTTTGTAACCCCTTGTGCCACATTATGTCTGTGCCAGGCATATTGTAGGCAAGGGGGGAGTTCCATTAGGGGAGCCGAAAAAATGGTGCAATGGAATCTAAATGATTTCATTGCGTCATGTTTAGTGGCATTTTAAATGCCTGCAAAGAGCAGGCATTAAAGGGAGGCACACCATTGCTTTCATTGGGCCTCAATGTGCCTTGAAGGGTTAGCGTCAACATTTTCTGTGCTAATCCTGCAAAGCACCAAACTAGCAACATCAATTTTGATGCTAGTTCCCCATTGCCATGGTGCCGTATGTTAAATACGGCGCACTCATGGTGGTGTTAGGGGGGCGCTAAGGGGAAAAATAAATGTGTCCCTGCATTGGATGCAGCACCACTTTTCTTAAATTCGCTCCTCGGTGAGCTAGGAAGCAAGCACTTCGCTACAAGTGCCTTCTATTTGGCAGGAAGAAACTATGTCAAGTACATTTGCAAAAGAAGACAATTTTGGATAAAACAAATAGGCAGACCATGCAATAAAAAGCAGTGCTTGCCAGTTTCTTAGCCCACTTGTTGGCCTATAGGGGCTTTCATACACAATAAAACATATATAAATAACCCGATAATACATATTTCGCAGAAAACATGGGTGGCTGTAAAAACGAAATCGAACTGTTGTCCACAAAGAACACTAGCTGACAGCACCCTTATCACTAGTGCTTAGAAGAAGCAACTGCTACACTGACCCGTTTCCTTGCTTACTTATTAGACAACTAAGTTTGATCCAGTCCAAATTAAATAAAAGTATTTGAACTAAGGCACAATATTTTGCTCTCTTTTAAAAAAAAAAATTGAGAGACATGGAATAAATACATTTGTAAGAACCTTTAAAGAGCTCAATACAAAACAAAAAATTTATGTTTAACTACGACTATTGCAAAATAGAGGGCACAATCAGTTTACTTCACTTTTGATGTATCGTTCTATTTGTCAAACACGCCATTAGACACGTAACATGAATGATGAGCTGGATAGTGTCATATATTTTTTCTCATTTTTTTGACATTGTGTTGCCTAGGTGAAGGTCAATGCGTTTGGCACTGACAGGCAGCCTATATGATTTTGCTAATGATCATTTCTTTCTGCCATGCGTTTTTGTAAACCTCTATTGTTAGTAGAGCTGCCAGGTATGCGTCAACGTAAAATACAAACACCTCTATGATCTGAAGTCAGTGCCTGCCAACAGCTATTGTGTTTTTTAAAGTGTCTTTCCACAGATTTAGGCACGCGGCCATCCCCCCGCTACCACCAAGAAGGTGGTATGCGCCAGCTGTTGTCCACTTGCAGAGGCGAGACCTTGTGGCCAATCTGACTCCTGAAAGACTGCACCAGAAGAAACTCAGCAGAAAGGTATTGGGGGAGGGAAAGGCAGGTAAATAGGAAAACATGCTGAAATTGGTGCAGTAGACTCCAGCTCTTCGTGTTTGCCTCATTTGCATCGCAGAATTCGAAACAAAAAGAATGTACTGCACTCAGTAAGTTCACCGGTACTCAATAGTACTTACCAGGTTGAGTAAAGAGCAGGGCTAGTTTGCACACCTCAAACCGAGTTCCCAGTTGGGTACATCGAATTGCTTGTTGATTTATCTAACATCACTAAGGCACGAAAGTGTATGGAAGATAGCTTTAACTTTTTTTTTTTTTTTTATGTGAAAACTATTCCACGTGAGGGTCTTTCCCTTGACAAACTAGAAAGGTATCCGGATGAGCATCTTTTGCTCTGTTTATATTATTTTTTTGATTTCTTTTTGAATTTCCATTTTGGTTTGTTTTCGTGACTTCATACATCACAGGATATTTTAATGAGATCCCTAAACATACTGTAAATCTGCCTGCGTTAAAATACGGATTCTGTGTAACTAAGGGCACAGCTGCTTGAAGAGCTGTATTTTTATTGACAATGTGTTCAAGCGCTTTATGTTTAAAAGAAAAAGGCTGTGAATTAGGTCCTCATTGACAGGACACAGGCCCGTATTTATACTCCGTTTGCGCCGAATTTGCGTCGTTTTTTTCGACGCAAATTCGGCGCAAAACGAACGCCATATTTATACTTTGGTGTTAGACGCGTCTAGCGCCAAAGTATGGGCAAAGAGCGTCATTTTTTAACGTGAACGCCTTCCTTGCGTTAATGAGATGCAAGGAAGGCGTTCCCGTCTAAAAAAATGACGGCGACGCAAATGCGTTGTATTTATACTCCCGGGCAAAAATCACGCCCGGGAGGTGGCGGGTCAAAAAACCCCGCATTTGCGCCACTTTTTAACGCCTGGGTCAGGGTAGGCGTTAAGGGGCCTGTGGGCTCAAAATGAGCCCACAGGTGCCCTCCCCTGCCCCCAAGGACCCCCCCTGCCACCCCTGCCCACCCCAGGAGGACACCCAAGGATGGAGGGACCCACCCCAGGGACATTCAGGTAAGTTCACGTAAGTATAATTTTTTATATTTTTATATTTTTTTTGGGTGGCATAGGGGGGCCTTATTTGTGCCCCCCTACATGCCACTATGCCCAATGACCATGCCCAGGGGACAGAAGTCCCCTGGGCATGGCCATTGGGCAAGGGGGCATGACTCCTGTCTTTACTAAGACAGGAGTCATTTAAATGGCGTCTGGGCGTCGAAAAAATGGCGCAAATCGGGTTAAGACGATTTTTTAGCGTCAACCCGACTTGCGCCATTTTAAGACGCCCTAGCGCCATTTTCACCCTACGCCGGCACTGCCTGGTCTACGTGGTTTTTTTCCACGCACACCAGGCAGCGCCTGTCTGCTTGCGCCGGCTAACGCCATTCCATAAATACGGCGCCCGCATGGCGCTTCGGAATGGCGTTAGACGGCGCTAAATTTTTTGACGCTAAACTGCGTTAGCGCAGTTTAGCGTCAAAAAGTATAAATATGGGCCACAGTATTTAGAAACAATAGTGCTGCTAATTCTTCTTTTCCCTGCTGGTTGCCTGCATTATAAGAAATCCTTCACGTCACCTACTCCTGACTGCAAACTCTGGCACTAGTGTCCTCGACAGCGGCGCGGTTACACGAGCACAGGCTTCTATAAAAAAATTACAGGAACTCAGTGATCCTTAGAACGGTTTTCAATTGCATTCCATATACCTTTAATTTTTTTATTACAAGTAGCTATCAATCACGGTGACATATAATTTAAAAGAAACAAAAGCCACACCGATTAATGCACATGCTTGTATCATCATGATGGATGTAAGAGAATAGCACAGCTATCACCAACTATGACCTGAAAAAGCAGGTATAGTATCACAATAGAATAAAACACTCTGCGCTTCATTTACGAGGCCTTAGCGGCTCATTTTTTTTAATGCTCCGGAGGCGCACTGTGCCAGCCCATATTTACAAGGCCATGCAAAGCCAACTTGTGTGGCTTTTTTAATGGCCTTTTACATATGAACCCCTTTCCTGCATAACACTGCGTAAAAGGGGCATTCCATGCGTGTTGCTTGGGGACACCAAAGGAATCTGATGCATTACTAGATTTACAAGTCTGTGAATGCATTCGATTCCTATCCCACATCAGGAGTGGCGTAAGAGTGACGCAACGAGAAGAAATATCTTTATTTCTCCGAGTTTTTTCTTCTTTCTATGTGTGCTGCAGTCTGTCGCACACATAGAAAGAGGAAAACACCTCTTGTGATTGTTTTTGTGCTGGAAGGTGTCCCTTCCTGCACAAAACCAATAAACCCTGCAACGCAGGCACCCTTTCACCATGGTGCAGGGGTGCTTGTGTTTGCGTATGGCAGCATGTTGTGTGCGAGTGCAGGGGGAAAGGACAGAAATGCACTGTATATTGTAGATACAGCGCATTTCCGCCCTTTCCTGGTGGTGCAGAGTGGCACAGCAAGGCACTTGCTGCGCTGTCCTGCGCTGCGAGCCTTGTAAATGAGGCCCTCTATTTCATGGAATACCACAGAAAACATATCAATTTGAAATATGTATCTATTTATTTGAGTGACATGAGCATGCAGTACGGGTATGAACAATCTCTAAAGATTGAGTCAACTTTTCTCTGGAACGTTTGGATAATCAGTGAACGCCTAGATTTTGAAATCACTAGTAATAATCATATGGATTTCCTTAATGCAACATTAAGAAAGCATGTGGCATAGCAGCGCAGCCTGGATTTTTTTTTTTGGGAGCATTACCAGGTCTGACTTGCATGTGGTTGCTCTTCATCTGCCCTGTAAATGTGGACCGTAAAAACAATGCCCTATGGACGAATAAACTGCCAGAGGCTGAGTTTTTCACAGGAATCGCATCCACTGCCTGCTGTTAGTTAATAGTTAATGTCAAAGTTTATTTTGGGGTACAAATCCATAACATTTTACAAGGTGCATGTAACTAATCAATCATCAGCAATTTATTACACATTAATAACATAATAGTGAAATAATAACCATTTCTGTTTCAGGCAGACTTGTCACTTTTTTTCAATTCCAATGAAATCGTATTCAGAAATCTATATTAAGTTTAAGGTCAAATACCTAACTTTAGGTATCTCCAGAAACAATGCCAAGCTGATTAAAGCAATATAGACAATAAAACAAATTTCCATTACTTTTATATACAAGAAAAATAAATCTACACTTGGAACCTTATTTCTAAGCTGCAAGCTAGCCACCACTCATACAATATCGTGTATAAAGGATATGACAATAAAATGTGAACATCATATTCCACCCCAAACACTCTAACAGTCCTTTACTTGGATGAATAAACGAATAGTGCATTTATAGAAAAGCGCTGCAAGAGACAGAATCCTAAATCTAAATTTTAGATACAAAGTTTCAGCAGAGGCTGGACTAAACTAGTCGAAATATTTCTCAAACCTAAAAGTGCTTTTATGATATAGGTAGATTAGTGTTAAGATCCCCTGGTTAAGGAGGTAAGAGTTCCAAAACTGTCTTTTGAGCACATGTGTAGAGTCTATTATTGTAATAGAGTCCAACATTCTGCCAGGCCTGAGGATGAAAATGAAACCAGGGTAGGTTATTGACATTCTACACAGAAATAAGTTCTTGAACAGCAACCCATAGCAGCTTCAGTGTGTTTGTCTGTGTGTTTGTCTACCAGAGCCTAATACTAAGTACCTAAGGTTTATGTGAAGCTAAAGATTATGTGGGTTGCACTAGCACTGTTAAGTTAAGAAATTTTCTGTCTGATTTGTGCTGATTTTTTTCTTAAAGTTCAAGTGCTGTTTTACCATCAGTGACAGTAGCAACTGGTTGCTTGTCACAGTAGCTTTTAAAGGCATGTGTTCTTATTGGCAGCAGTATTTATGGGGACCGTTTCACAAACGTGATGGAGGATCAGCAGTCGTGGCAGGATCTCCGCATTCATGGCTGAATCCTACCACAAGTGCAGAGCCTCCACCTCGAGTGTGGAGGCTCTTCATGAATCGGGTCCATAGTATGTAAAGTAAAAAACTGGGCATAATGCAATAATACATAAAAAGCAACAAAACAAGGCAATTAAAGAATATATAGGTAATATATAGGACCAACCACAACAAAACAGACAAAACAAAATGGAACAAAACAACAGTACAACACAGCAAAATCACATTGCAATAATGCAGCACACAAATACAGCAGTACATAAACAGCAGAACACTCCACCACCACAACAAAATGCCACACAACTAATGTGCACAATTATTCTTGTCAGCAGCACTTGATTCTGTTATAAAGCGCATTCAGTTGTCTCTGTACCTACACTTTGGTAAAGAAAAAACATGCACTTGACCACTGTGGGAATAATGGAAGTAAGGACTTAAAACAGAATACCATAGGAAATAATGTTCATATATATATTTGTTTTAATTCAAGTTAAACCAAGATATGTAAATTGAATTTAATGTTAACAAATATATATAAATAAATAAACTGTTTTTCACCTAAAATACATTTTAATAAAAAATTAAATAAATGTAACATTATTTTTATAAAATTATTAAATTGGTCCTATTCGTACTGTTTGGTAAATTTTTATACACTATAGATGTAAGTATTTTACTATAAGTGAGTATTTTTAGCTTTAATTTTGAAAAAGTGATTTTAATTGAAAGGAATATATTTACATTTACTAAATACTTACATCAAAATCAAGTTGATAGTGCAGTAGGATTTTTCTATTTTGATCTTCATTTAAAGTAAATATATAAAATGTATGAACATGACTATGTAACATAAACATATTTCTATTATATTTTTTAAGTTGAATGAACTTTATGCAAATTTCACCCACCTTACCATAGGGAGATCTCTGCCTCAGCAAAGAATACCTCTGCCTACCTGTGCCTACGTGTGAAAGGTTATGCTCCACCCCTTGAATTCAAGCTATTGAGACCTATAAGTCTACATTTTTCAGTAAATGTTCACTCATAAATGGTAAATATCCAAAAGCAGTAAAGTTACTACAAACTGTAATAGTATACTTGCACAGGTAGATTTACTTACTTGTATAATATCCTTTGTTAATGGGTCACTCAGTGACTCAGCTAGACCCCTCTGTGAGGATTTGGGTGAATTATACGATATGGCTGTGAGACATTAACATGGAATATAATATCTGTCTTGGATACGGTCAGGTTTGTTTGTATCACCTTTATCTCAACCTTGGGTAGCTGTGTCTTCGAGCAGCAAGGCTTAATAAAGGAACCCAGAGTAAAGCATTTAACAGTACCAAAGAATGAAATAAGAAAGCCACACAACACAAGAAAACTAGGATACCAATGTATGAAAAATAGAGTCTGTTTTTATACATTTTTAGAGACCTTGATGATAAAAACCACCCAGTGGGTTCAGCAACCGCAAATAAGCAACAGTCAACAAAATGTTTATTAACTTTTGAAAATTTTTAAAGAGTTAGTTTGGCTACTCCGGCCTGGTTTGCCCATTCAAATCTGACAGGATGGAGGTCTAGGGAGCTAGAAAGGAGAAAGGATAATTTGGACAGTTACCTGGTCACCAGAGCATTTTTAAGGCAAGTGGCAAACATTACAGGACAACCACCATAGACTTCAATGGAGTGTTCTTGATGCTGAGGATACAGATGAGAAGATGCTCAAGGATGCTCCAGTTATAGTGCGGTTGACAGGGGTGCCTTTGTGGTTGTTTGCCCATGGGTGACGTGGGGTGAATCTGGGCACAGAGATTGGGGTCCCTTGAAGTTCTCTCCATTGCAGTAGCTGATCAGCTAATGCCTGGCCACTGATCTCCTTGCACCGCGATTTGGGCTAAATCCCTAGGTGTAGGCTAGTGTCCCTTGAGGTTGATGAATCCAGACTTGGATAGCAGTCACGGTTCCATCAGACTTGGGTGAAACTTTTGGTTATTTCAGATATATCTCTTGGTGCACCCGTTGACTGGTAGCAGCAAAAGGTCTGTAGAGGCTACCAACTTGTTGGTTTGAACTTCTTCAGCTCTTTTGTCCCTAGAGCTGGTTCCAGAGGATCAGGCAGCTCATCTTTGGAGTCACTACTCTGATCTGGGATCGGGAATCAACTTTTCCCTGAGTCAGAAGCCAAAGACACAGTCCAAACTTCACTAGCCCAAAGTGCCACAGGTGCAGTACTTCCAATAGTGATACCTCCCTTTATGCAGTTTCAAGGGCAGCTTGGAAGTCCTTTTTTGGTCCTCTGTTCAAATTCAATGGATCTGAGGGGCAGAATGGCAGGAGTGCCATATTTATTCCCGGAAAGTGCCCTGAGGAGACAATGAGGTCACTTGGCAAGGGGCAACTAGGTCCCATCTAATTCTGGTGATGTGCTTCCTGCAATGTGTGGTGTCTAGCTATTCCAGAGTGCACAATTGTAGACACTCTCAAGATGTTTGGTCATCAGGATCTTGGTAGCCCACCCTAGAGTTGTGGCTACCTGAGGGCTACACTCCCACTGGAAAACTAGTTAGGGCACTAGAATTTCCCTCTGTACCAATCTCCAACTTATCTACATGAACAGAAGGCAGCCTGCCCGGGAGTGTTATCACCATTTGCCTAACAAAGGCAGCTTCCCCTTTGAAGCTCACCTTTTGGGCTAACACTGGGAGACGAGGACACACCTCACTCTGCAGCAACTGCCTTTGTTTTTAAGTTTAGGAGTCATTCACACATCTCCCCAGGATGGCAGAAAGCTGTCTGTGTGCCAGAGCCTGTGTGAGGCTGCCGGACCAGCTAAGGCAAGGGAAATAGCTGTTGAAATAAAGAAATATTGAAAATTAGTTGGACGAAAGAGACATTTGTGACAACAGTGTCATCTGTAACTTTTCATCACAGTGATCAATTGACAAAAGCAATATACAATTACTCCTGCTAGACCCTACATGTGGTGGGGATATATAGGATTTGTAGGTTCTCCAAGACCCCAAGGTACAGAGAGCAAACAACTGAGCTATACGATACAGTGGTTTTTCATTGAGTACCAAGTATAGACTCATTCTTATAGTGTTATAGGCAGAATAAAAAATGGGTATCAAGGAAACTTATATATTTCTGGAATTGGCACACTGTATAGAGTTCAGGAGCAGTGGTTATTTCTACATCTCTGAATGTGTGGGTACCCGTACTAGTGTATGATTTGGAGGATATTTTCCCAAATATCATCTTTCTTATACACTGGCTTACATTTGAAAAGCACAAATGCAGCAAAATCCAATTGGTAATAAATGTTCTACTATTCTATGCTCCCACAAGTCTCTCAATACGACTGGCTCCTCACTTGTGTGGGTAGGCCTAGTGCATGTGACAGGAAACAGCCCAAAATGCAAGAGTAACGCATCACATTTTTCCACCAAAAATGACCTTTTTTTCCAATGCAGGTAGCTCTAAATTTTGGAGACTAGTTCCGCTGACACCTAGGAAAACCTAGCCAACTTGTAGAATTTTGAAAACTACACACCTAGGGATAGCCAGGATGGGCTGAGTTGCGTGACTCTCACCAAGGGTTTTTACCCAGAATCCCTTTCAAAACTTCAAACTTTTACAAAACACACATTTTCCTACATTTCTGTAATGGAAGGTTCTGGAATCTGTGGGGAGCCACAAATGTCCTTCTACGCGGCATTCCCCCAGGTCTCCCAATAAAAGTTGTACATCACTTGTATGGGTAGACCTAGTGCCTGTTACATGAAATGGACAAAAACGCAACATGGATGCAGCACATTTCTCCACAAAAACTGATCCTCTTTTTCCAATGTGGGTAGTGCTAGATTTTGGACCCTAGTTCAGTTGACACCTAGGGAAACCAAGCCAATCTGTAAATGTTTTAAAACTAGACACTTAAAGTGTACCCAGAGTGGGCCTACTTGCCTGGCTCTCCCCCCAGAATTTCCACCTGGCATTCGTCTAGGTCTAAAGATAAAAATAGTACCTTACTAGTGTGAGTAGACCTAATGCCCACAAAAAGAAACAGCCCAAAACACAACATGGATGCAGCACATTTTTCCACTGAAAACCAAACCTCTTTTTCAAATGTGGGTAGCTCCAGATTTGGACGCTAGGTTAGCCGGCACCTAGGGAAACCTAGCCAACCTGTACATTTTTCAAAACTAGACTCCCAAGGGAATCCAGGGTGGTGTGATTTGCATGGATCACACTAGGCTTTTATTACCCACAGTGCAGTGCAAACCTCAAACTTTTCCTGAAATCAAACATTTATCTTGCATTTCTGTGATGGACAATTTTGGAATCTGCAGGAATCCACAAAATTCATACCACCCAGCATTTCTCCACATGTGTCAATAAAAAAGCTGCCACACTTGTGTGGCTGGGTCTAGTGCCACGACAGGCATAGATCAAACCAAAGATAATGGGAACCATTGTATGGAGACTCCTTTTGACCTTGGTTGGTTCAGTTCCTAGTCGCTATACTTATCAGCACTTGCCAATTAGGTATAGCTAATTTGACATATATTTAGTAAGGGGGTTAGAACACTGGCACCGGGGTCTGGTTGGCAGGCCTCAGTGCACTCTTAAAGTTGAAAAACCAGCAGCATCAGTTCAAAAATGTGGGTTTGAACATGCAAAAAGAGGCATTTCCTTACACCCCCACTGCCATGCAGCTGTGGAGAGGATAACCATCTACTATCCTATTTTGTTCTTGAACATCATGACATTTTCAGTATTGCGAAGTGAGGTGAGCCCACACAGCACATTAAAATGCCTCCCTGATCACAAGTTTCTCCCAGGAGCTTGGTAAATACTCTTCACAGTGGAACAGCCAGGATTATATGCTCTCACATCCAGTGCAGTAAAGCATTGTGGAAAGCAATATGAAAATATTAGCCGACTCTAGCTATAACTTTTTTTTTCCAAGATACCTCATGATGGTCTCAGTTGTGCACATAGCAAAGGCGAATTTATAGAATTCTTATCTAAAAGAATAACTGGCATCAGCTGTACTTATCTGGGAAAGAAGGGACATGTCAACAGTAAGATACACACTGAGATTATTTACTTGGGTATAGATAATGTTGCTAAGGGCATGCTGGTGTTCATTATGACCGAATTCTCTTTTAAAGTTTGAGGAGATTACTGTAGCAATAGAAATATGCTCCTACGTGGATTTTTTAGAAATATGCTCCTACGTGGATTTGACTACCTTCCATATAGAAGTTGGTGCCTTCTTGGAATGGATTTTGATGGTTCTAGTGGTCCCACCTAACTATTGCTGCTTTTTTAAACATTAGACTGAGAAACGTCCTGATGGTAGGGTGATTTTTATTTTGTTTTGCCCACTGAATGCTCTGGAGCAATGAAAGTGAATCTTTTGGTGTAAAGATACCACAGGTGGCTGAAAAGCACAGTATGTGTCAAATATTAGAATTGTACAAGAAATGTGTGAGAGAATGATGAAAATTGGATGTAGATAAATATTAAAAATGGATCTGAAATGGGAGTTTCCTACGAGACATCACAAAAGGTACATTTCCTAAGCTGAACAGCCCTAATTTGAACATTTGAATCATATCCATCACTAGATTGTGTAATGGAATATCGAAGATAAGAATATTTTTTTATATCACATAGGGTCTGATTACAACATTGTTGGTCCGAGGACTGCCAGTGCTGAGTAGGCGGTCGAACAGCCGTGGTTGCGGTGGTTGGACCGCCTTGTTACAAGGTTGGCAGGCAGAGATAAGACGGGAAACTTTAAGTTACTGCTTAAATAAGGAGAAGGTGTTTGCCCAACAAACGAGAGCTGCAAGGGACAAGTTGATAATATTAGAATCTGAATTAGTAAGGGCTGCAAGAGAAGAATCTCCCTTGAAAGAGATACTGGACAAAAGAACTCTGGCAAAAGCTAAGATTACCCAGGGGGTTTTGGAGAAGGTCACAGCTAAATTTCTGGCTCGCCAACAGGACTGTTATGAATACAGTGAGAAGGTTCAGAAGCAATTAGCCGTAAAGACTCAGAAAAGGTGGGCTATAATAGTAAAAATCAGCTCAAGGGCAAACAAAGCCAGCTTGTTAAAGGAAAGGAGGCTATACTAGGGATGTTTAGAGAATTTAATATGGATCCATATCAACAGGAGACCATTGTGGATGACCATGGGATCAGTCAGTGTTTGGTTAGTGTTCTGGGAGAGCAGTTGAGTGAAGGTGAAAGGGAGCAGCTGGCGACCCCAATGACTTTAGACAAAGTAGAGGGTGCACTGGGTTATTTGGCAAATAGAAAGGTGCCAGGTCCGGACAAGATCCTGTTGGAGTGTTTTTTAAGGTGTTCCAAGAGCTGAGGGACGAACTCCTAGAATTGTTTAGGGCTGCTAATATTGCAGTCTTCCTGAAATAAGAGAAGGATCTAACTATCCCCGGCTCTTATTGACCTATTTTGTTAATTAATGGGGATGGAAAGTTTTACATGAAGGTTTTTGCCACTAGACTGAGTATGGTGATAAGTAAATTGGTTTCTCCCTGGCAGCATGGGTTTTATCCCGGTAGAGGGACGGCTGACCATGTGAAGCCTTGTTTGACGCAATGAGGGTGGCTAAAGCTCCCATGTCTCTGATTTTATTAGACATTGAAAAACATTTGATTGGGTTAATTGGGGGTACCTGTGGACAGTTCTCAGGAAGAACAAAGTAGGTCCTGGATATATAGGAGCTATTCAAACTTTGTATAAGGGTCCCACGACAAGACTGCAAAGTGCTAGATTAGAATAGGAAGCTTTTCAAATTCTAAGAGATACAAGGCAGGGATATCCCTGCTCCTCTCTGCTTTTCACTGTACACAGAGACCCATAAGTTAGGATGTTAATAAATAATACATTAATTAGGCCAATAAAAATGCATGGGGTGAACGCTGAGACACTTGCTTATGCGGATGATATTGCAGTGATATTGCTGAACCCCAGGGCCTCCGTAACAGAGGTTGAGAGGGAGACAGACAGGTTTTCAAAGGTCTCCAGATCCCTCTTAAATAAAGCAAAATGCCAGGTAGTAACCAACAAATTGGTATATTTAGAGGATGAATGTAGAACGGAACAAGCCAAATGCCTGGGAGTCAGGATAAAGCAGATGTAGACACAATTGTGGCAAGTAATCTGGCCCCGGTAATAGCCAAACTAGGATAGAGCTGCGGTGTATGAATAGTTTATATCTTTCCTTAGTTGGCTGATGTCATGTTATTAAGATGCTCTTTCTCCCCAAGGTGTTCTTTTTTTTCAGACTATTCCACTAGAATTTGAGCAAATCTGGCTTAAGCAGATGGAAGAAATAGCTGGTAGCTTTACATGGTCATATGCCAAGGCCTGTAGAACCCTTAGGTATTTAGTGCTGCCAAGAGAGCGGGGTGGATGAGTCGTGCCCTATTTTAGACATTATTACTGGGTTGCTGCCTTGAAATATATGCAAGTATTATCCCAGATTATGATAGTAAAGCACGAAGAGTACTCCTATCATCTACATATAGTTCGATATGGGGCAACTTAGCTGAAGGAGTTTTTTAAGGATGTTGGAGCCAAGCTACATTAAGAAAGTTAGATTGAAGGTAGTAAGGGTGGCATTTGCTGTCTGGCAGGAAGTTAGGCTAAAATGGCATTTGGCCAGGTCAATTATTATAGTCGTTATGGAATACCCCAACTTTACCAAACATCTTTCGAGATAATTATTGTAAGCAGGGGACAGGATTGGTGACTTATTTACTGATGGCCAAATCAACTTATTCAGTAGATTGAAAATAGATTTTTCTTTGGATAACAAGGCTTTTTTTAAATTTCTTCAGATCAGAAATTTTCTGATGACAAACCTAAAGAGGAAACCATGTGGAGAGAAAATCCCGGTGATGTTTTTTTTTGGGAGCACTATGGAATGTAATATCAGTAATATCTACCAATCGCTTATAAAAGCTATGCAAGATGAGATGTTGACACAAGCTCAGAATTGGAGCTGACGGACTGATGCTAGTGAGACATTATTTTTCACTTCTGTAGAAATGGGGCAGCATCTCTTGCTCTCTGCAGGACTACAAACGCAGCATTACAAAACGTTACTTAATTTACTTTACTCCCGGCCAAGATATTTAAATGGGGGTGTAATGCTGAGATTACCTGCCCACGATGCAATTACTTAAGAGCAGATATTTTCCATATGTTTTTTAGTTGCGACAAGCTAGAGGCCTTAAAAACTGAGGTTTCAAAATTGTTGTTTCATAATATATGTCTTACACCAGAACTCGTGTTTCTTTTGAGTGGGACAAGGTAACAGTGTTTGTCAATTTCATAGCTTAATATTTGTGGCAATGGCAGTAATGCAGATTTACGCAGCAGCTGATTGGTTAAAACCAGACCCCCGATCTTCCAGCATTGGCTTGCTAAACTGCTATCAATGTATTACCTCGAGACTAGTCTGTATTCTTGGAAGGGCAGGGCGGCTTGAAAGAGCCCCCTCTCCACAAAAGTGTTGGCACCCATCGCACAACGGATTATGAACTAAAATTTCGGTATCTTGGATATGATCCTGCATCTAATTAGTGAGATAATGTAATTACGTTTTTGTGATTAATGATTATTATTCTGAAGATGTTGGTTGATTTAATTATGAAATTTTTTTCTATCCTCTTGTGCACAGGAAAAATTAATTAAAAAATAAAAACAAATACTTTTATGTTGTTAAGTGTTGAAATATTTTTAACTTAGTGATTAAGAGTTGGAATGGTATATGCAACCTGTCTGAAGTCCAACGCTTTCACTACTGTTGTACAGACTACAGTGGTAATAGCATGTCTAGCCCCTTCGAAGTCCAACATTTTCCCTACAATTGCTTAGACCAGAATGAAAGTAGTACATCAAAACCCTCCAAAGTAAAACTACCGTTCCTTAGATTGGACTGAAAATCGTACATCTAATCCCACTACACTCCAATACTTCCCCTACAGTTGTTAGACTGGAGTGGGAATAGTATATGTAAGTTCACCTAAATACAACACTTTTCCTAATTTTTATGCATTGGAGTGATACAAGTAAATTTAATGAGAGCAAGGTGTAACACGATTCCTATTTCTGTTTTAAAATTGGAGTTATATAATTATTTGATATACACTGGAGCAGAGAACCAATGCACACTGACAGACTCTTTTAGAGCCCTGTCAAAGTTCCTTGGAATTCGTATATGATGTGGCATCAGTGGGAAATTACTTTTGTCTTCCATTGTTGCACCATCATAACAATGAATTACCAGATCTAAACTCTCATGCTTGTGGCTGTCAGTTAGAGCTATGTATAATAATAAAATACATTTGACTCTAATTCAGTGTTTGCTCAAAAAGCAGGTCAAAGACATTTCTGCACCACACTCACAAACAGAATCCATATTAGTTCCTTAAGGAAATGACTTCACTTTGGCCAGGTTTTTCATGAACTTCTTCATTTTCTCCAACTTCCTTAGCCTACCATGCATTACAAAACCTGTAAGATGGTGAATGTGAATTGAGAAAGGTTAAGGAAGCCACGTATTTTTGTTGCCACAAAGTAGACATTTTTGAAAAGTGTCCTTACAATATAGAACAAAAATCCTAAATTTCTATATTATTCACATTTTTTTAAAACAGTGGCAAGAATTTAAAATGGTATTAGAAATAGAATGGCAAACGTAAAGCCATTGGCAAAGTACAATTTTGATCCCATGGCTTTCTGCTACTTCTCTGCACCTTGTCCTCTCTGGCACTTGTGAGAGATTAAGAAAACAAAAAAGATATGGGTAGAAGGCTTGAGTTAATCTCAAACACTAGTATTTACTTAGGACTCTACCCCTGCCAGACGAGGTCCCCTCTGGTCCAGTTCAGAGGCTACCTGGCCTTGCAGTTCAGGCTACATTCTTCCCATTGGAGCAGGATCAAGACTGATTTACATATTCCTAGTTCGTGTGCGAGGTGGCAGGTGAAAAAAAACAAAAAACAATGGACTGGAATATTGCCCAAGTAATTACAAGGGGATGACATTTATTCAAACATTCCGCCCATTACTTTTTGTTTCCTCAATGCATCCCTCTAAGTACAACAAGTATGCCCAGCCATGGGTCCTATGTTCACTCTGAAGAGGACCTAATAGTCTAAATACAACAGGTATGCCCAGACATGGGCCCCATGCTTTCTCTGAAGAGGACCTAATAATCCAAAACTGGTCTGGGATTGCTTGTGTTCTGTTTCAGAGACGGACAGGACTATTCTTTTTGGACCACGACAAGGACTGATTGGCATATTGCTGGTTTTGTTCAAGGTGGTGTGCTGGATGAAAAACAATGGTCTCAAATGCAACCCCAGGTAACTAACAGTAGCTGAGATTAATTCAACACCGCTATTTTTTTCCTAACTTGAGAGGGTTAGACATGGATGAATGTGCATCCATGCGTTGCTGTATGACTGTACACAGGAAACATTCATTGGTCACGAATTGGCTATTCTCAACCCAGGGCAGGGAAATGTAGGCTGATCAATGTACGAATGACACCACAATCCATGGCTGAGGAGCATGATCTTTTGCCTCCCTTTTTACATAAAATTATATGTATTCTGCGAAATAGCTAAAACGACTGTAGCCGACCTAGAACAATACAGTAGAATGGCATTTATGTCTACTTTAATTCTGTTATGTAAGATTTAGGAGAAGTAATTTCCAATTCCACCACTGGGTGGCAGAGTACACAAAAGCTGGAGATAAGATAGACCCTGGGCACATGAATTATACAATATCATTTGATCTCTCATTTTAGGAATTAACATATAGAAACACAATAAATTATGTTAATGCTGGGGAGAAATATTCATCAATTATGCTAACATTTAACTCAAATGAATTACTGGGTGGAAAGATGAAAAAACACAGGCGAGCTTCATTTCAGTTAAGAATACTGGGGTGTTAGGACCATGTAAAATAAACAACTGTAATCGTGTTAAACTGTATTTCAGCATCAGCACCAAATGTTTAATCGGTGGCTCTGCTTAGAAGCTGCCACGCAATTCAATGGAAAAGCAAATATGCATAAACCTCTGTGGGCTAGTCGATCCCTCCACTCAAGTACCAAAGCAGACGATGAAGCCATGAAGGGCCCTCCTCCTGTTTCCTCCAGCAGTGAGCCCCAGATGGAACAAATGGGGCTGCAGTTCCCTTGGGTTTTCAGAAATTCGCACTCTTTGTTCACAAATTGAGGCTGCATCATTGACTCACTGCTATAACTGTCGGAATCGCTCTCACGTGCAAGACGGAAAGACTTGCTAGATTAAACTGATAGATTTGCTTAAAATCTCTTTATGGATTGTTAATCACCAAGACACAGAATATAATGGATTGCAATATTTACTAGGCTGGAAATTGCATGTACAGCTGTGTCTGGATAATCTCGACAAGATTTGAAAGGATGTTTCTTGTTGTCACTGTTCTGGTGAATTTCCGTAGTTACAGTCAAAATCTGTTAAAAAAGGTAGAATTTATTTAATTTCAAATCCCCAAATGCATGCATCGAAGATGTTCCTTGCACTTTTATACTCACCCCCCCCTCCCCCCCGCTATCAACACACTGCAGATTTAAACTGAAAAATAATCATCATGCACATACCAAAATAATTAAGTAGGTAACCCCCAAAATGAAAACAAAAGTGATTTTTTGTTTCAAAAGCAATTTAGGGAGGATGATACAAGGTCATTGCATTTTTGACATTATTATAGAGGCGTGAGAAGTATATACGCTCTACTGAAAACACAGTCTCCTGCTTGGGCCAGTAATTGCGATTTTCCCACCCAGAAAGGATTGCCGCTGTGAAAATTCTGACATGACGCTTTACAAATCAATCAGGGCCCCGTTACAGGGCCTGACTAAAGCTTCTGGCTCTTCTGTTCACCCAGTTCCTTCAGCCAGGATGCAGAATACCTACCTCATGAGAGGTTGGGCCATCCAAAGGGCTCATAACTAATACACCCTTCTTCTAGTAGGTTCATGTTTCCTCAATCTGAATCATGTAATCACTTAAACTAAAGGGTACTGAAAAATCCTATTTGAAAGAGAAAAACCAAAGCGTGAACATAGGTTTATTTTATTTCCGTAACTCCTACGTAAAAAAGCATTTAACATATATTTCGATAATGTAATATTTGTGTAGACTGCTAGTGCAGCCCAGCTGTCACTTTATAGTACTCTGCAAGCGACAGATGATGGGGTTTAAGTTAATAAAGTAGTACGATTATTCATTGACAGAAGCAAATTATCAGAGTATAGTTCCTGCATCTTCTGAAGGTTTCTTTGGCGGTAAAGGGAAAAGGAAGTCAGTTTCAGTGGGTGGGCTTTGAGAATGAAGGATGAAGTGTTTTGTTCTTAAATAATTGCATCTCATTGCGGAAAAACAGTGTATTTTGGTACGGAGCACTTAGGGTGCTGGTCAGCTGATATTACCCTGTGTGGTCCTCTTACCGTAGTACCAAAAGATTTCTGCCGTCACAATGCAGTCTTAAATCTGATACTTCGTTGCAGTGAAGGTGGAGAGATATCACTGGTGGTAAAATGTGATCTGTGCGCTCAGTATAAAAAGAAATACAACAAAAAATAAAAAAGATATAAGTATATAGGCATAACAAAACCAGAGAGATTTGGACAGTAAAAGTGGGCTAAACAAAAATAAGTGTAAAGACTGAGAAGAGATGCGTTTTGAGTTAGTGATTACTGTAAGACAAGGAAGAAGGAGCAAGTTGGACAACAACACCAAGATTTCCATTTGCAAGTGCCAACAGCATAATTACCAGACTCAAGAGGGGAACTTCGAGGGGAGGAAGATGCAGATGGAAATCAAGACTGCAACTGACTTTGAGAAAGTGGCGTAAAATAAAGTTGACAACGAGGTGCAGGCTGGTGCTGCAAAGAAAGGAGGTTTAATTATACGTGACCAAAAGTATTCTTCATTATCCAAACAGAGAAGGAGAAGTAATATTTAAGCAAAAATAAAGACTCATAACAGCATAAAGTAGTGGCAAATATTGTGACAACGAAGCAGTTGTCATCAACGAGAAAAGAAGTGAGTCATGAATAGTGAAAAATGTGGAAAGATAGATAAGGATTTCAAGATCTTGATCACAGAAAATGACAATATTCTGGGAGAAAGGAAGGATGTGTGAAAGTACAAGAATTACAGTCTTATAAGAAATAATTGAGAAAAAGGGATAGTTTGTTCAAGGCAATAGGGAAGGGAATCAAGAGAAGATTACATAATAAAAAGATTCAGAAAAAGATGAAGCAGTGACAAGATTCACCTGCAATCGTCTGATATTAAACCACTAAGGAGAAAATAAAGGGAAAGGCATAGTGGAGTTTAATTTAACTAATCCCAGGTTCAGTATCTGGGCTCCACGACTTCCCATCGGTGTCAGTTTCTACTGTATACTATACAGCAGGGACTTTCCCATGGAGAAATCAGTGCCTAATGATTTTTGTCTACACTTGCCTGAATGTGTTGGTAGTTCCTCCTGCCATGCGCACACCCACATTTACTGCCGAAATGCCAATTTTCTTCAGATCTCCTTTTTCTTTTCAGGGAAAACCAGCATTCTGGAATTCCTGAATGTTTTGACTTTCTGTTTTAGAGATTTATGCTTTTATGTGTTTTTTGTATCTTTGTGCTGGGATTATGTACCGTCCCCCCAAGCACCCATTATTTATTGTTTACAGGGGATGCCTTCTCTTTTCTAATTTACCCTTCTGCTCCTTATCTAGTTTATATAATCATGTGATGTAGGTGGGAAAATGTCAGGCAGTCAAATTTGCAGAATTAAATCCTTGTATATACTCCTTCTAGCGAGAAAGAGAGAAGAAGACAGGGAAGGTAATTAGACTACAAGCAGCAATATGATGATTCTTTATTGAAAGCAATTGGTGGAAAGGTTCACCCATCAATGGTAACCATTTTAAAACTCACCTAAAATAAATAAAAAATCCTAAAAACTAAACAAAGAATTTTCTTTGCATAACATGAAATCAAACCCACAGATCTATCTTTTGTTCTTGCAACCACAAACGTTCTGTAGAGCAATTACTAAAATCTTCCTCAACATAACTACGAGTATATTTGAAAACACTCAAGCAAATGATAATCCTGGAATGATGGTTTCCACATTTCTTCCGAGGATGGTCATTTGATGAGCCTAGGAATTTTAAATGAAGCACCTCTAAAGGGAAACCTCTGTAACTATGCATCCCTTTGACACTGATGGACGAAATAAGCTCACAACTGCTTGCTGAATTGAGTCAAGATCCAGCAGATGGCTGAATATTCCACAGATTCCCTGGAGTCTTTTCAAGGTTCACTTCTGTCATCATTAGTATATATTTTACAGCAGAGATTGTGAATCCTTCTTTACGAGTAACTCCATTCTGAGCAAATCAACTGGAACAGGAGATACGCATTGACTTGCCTGGGTGGCTGGGTGCTCTGCAGATTCACTGAAATCCTTGCTACTATTATTTCAAGCATCTTTAATCTGTCTTTGGTAGAAGAGATTGAGAATAATTATTCATGGGAAAATTCATTCTTAGCAGATCACGTCCTAGAGAGAACCTGCTGTGTCAGTGCTCTCTGCAGTTACTATAACAGTCCTCAATTAGCCATTCACGAATAAATTAACACTGGGCCCTTTAGACTACAGCAAATTTGGATCTGCAGCTGGACTTTCAATCATTTGTACATTTTTGTGAAAGTAGTTACTGACCAGCAACAGACCAATTTGAACTGCTCCAAACATTCTCGGCAAACATAAACCTGGATTTCGACTAAGTCACAGCTCAGAAACAATGTTTTCTTTTTTAAATAAAAATGATTCCTAATGATTTTATACCAAAAAAGTAAAACAAAGGACAGCCAAAATCTGAGGCAGTTTACCATGACAGTATGAAATTCATAAGCATAATACAGTGGGACCACATTTGCAGCTTTTCTACTTTGTATCTCTATAACTACAAACGTCATTATTGGCAAACCTGAGCTTATCCCACATGGATCTACTGCGATTCCCCAATCCAATATTTCCAGATTTTATAATGCTTCTGTGGGCATCACTAGCAAAATAAATAGTTTTCTCTAGGCTCATACAGTTGTCAAGACTTTTGTTCCATCCTTTCAGTGTCAGAGGCCTCATCTTTCATCTCCATTCAGAAACTAAAGATGTCTCTTTTCTCAATGAGAAGCCCTGACCACTGCAAGGCCTTCTTGTATCTACTCTAGCCCAAGCCCACATGTGCAGAACAGTCATCGGTGGTCATGTTGGGTCTACAGACCTTCTCTAACCCAGACCATGTTCAAAGCGGAAAGTGCCTACTACCGAAAAGGAGCAATTACCCTACAAGGCCAGTATTTTAAAGATTGCTTACCTACACAACAGCGTCAGTGGGAGTGCCACCCAAAACTTGAAGTCTCCAAGTAAATCGCGAATTAACGGTTGGATGTATCTCTCCCAAGCCAATGTTGTGTCATGCATTACATAAACCCCAAAAATTTGAGCCCAATTTCTAACCACTTGTAGATCTTCAGCTCACCATTGTTCTTGTGGATGATCATCCATGGGAACAGTGACGGTGTAAAGACAGATGATCGTACACTGACTAGAGTGACTTAGGTTTCTTGCTACTTTGACCCATTCGGCCCTTTAGATATGGTTGATCATGAATTGCTAGCCTATTAATGCTGCCTGGTAACAGTGAGTAAATGAGACTGATGGAGCAGATGTCCAAGACAACCCCAGTGATTTCTGACATTCTTAACTCAAAAAATAGATACCACCTTTTGAATGTTTGATCACTCACTGTATGTATTAAAAGGATGCCATATTGCCCCTGCTCTTCTAACATTTAAGTGAAGTTTTTTATGAAGTTGATTGCCACTGATGACATATAATTTCACTTGTATGGTGTTGACCCCTGGTTGCCTATAATTGTCACTCGATAACAGACTAATTTTTGAGAGCACTAGAGCTTTCAAGAGAAGTTCAGAGTTCAGAATGGAGAAAGTTATTTAGAACGAGATTTCTTTAATTATATGAAAGCAGATAAGTGGAACTGTTAGAAATGAGGGTCTTTGGTTAGCAGTCAGGTTACCCCCTCTCCAAGCAATGACCCTCACTCTAGTCAGGGTAAGTCACACACAATCCAAATTATCCTGTGCCCACCCTCTGGTAGCTTGACACTCAGCAGTCAGGCTTAACTTAGAAGGCAATGTGTAAAGCACTTGTGCAATAAATCATACAATAACACAGTGCAAACACCACAAAAATACACCACACAGGTTTAGAAAAATATAGAATATGTATCTGAGTAGGTTAAGGTCAAAACAATCATGATATGATAAATACAAGTTGAAATATCACTTTTGTAATGATAGATAGAGTCTCTTTCAAGCACAAAGTACCTGGCTTGCGTCTAAATTATCCCCAAGGGACCGTAGAGGAAGAGATGCGTGTAGAAAGGGGGAGGTGTGCGGCAGTTTCTCTGGGCACACACCTACGATGCATCAGTGCTTTTCCACGCAGCAAGGGCTTTGCGTCGATTTCTGGCACGCAGGCTTGGATCCTTTTTGGGCTGCAGGGTATTTGGACGCCCCAGGGACAATGCGGATAAATCCTGGGCATGCAGGAGCTGTGTTGATCCAGTGGGCGATGCAGGGATTTTTCTGTTACATGGCAGCCACTGCGTCAGTTCCTCTTGCAGGAAGTGGGGCTGCGTTGTTCCGGCTCAGCGATGTGTCGATCCGGTGGGCCGGGGGTTGAAGTTCCAGTCGCAACGCTGGTGCTGCGTTGATTTTCCACTCAGGGAGCTGCGCTACGTCGTTCCAGTTCGGCGATGCTGTGATTTTCTCACCGCAGGGAGGGCTGTGCGTCGATTCCATCGGAGTTCTTTGCAGACATTAAGGCCCTCATTATGACATTGGCGGTAAAAAACCCCTACTGCCGCGGCGACGGGCACCAAAAGACCATTGCCGCAGCTACTAGCCGTCTGGCATAATATGACCACAGCCGGATTTCCACCAGAAGGATGGCGGAAATCCGGCTGTGGCCATGCCGGCGGAAGGCTGTAAGGTGGCGCTGCTGCCAGCAGCAGTGCCACACCAGTA
Source organism: Pleurodeles waltl (assembly GCF_031143425.1). NCBI lineage: Eukaryota > Metazoa > Chordata > Amphibia > Caudata > Salamandridae > Pleurodeles > Pleurodeles waltl. The sequence continues at coordinate 983,509,288 of NC_090449.1, forward strand.
GTCCGCCGCCAGCTGTATTATGAGGATTAATACATCCTGGTGGTGTTATGCTGGCGGACGTAGTGCCCCATCCCGTCTCCTGCCGGAGGACTCTCTACACAAAGGTAAGTGGGTGCTCTGACAGGAGAGGGAGGTGGGGGGTGTTGTGTGTGTGTTGGGGGTGTGTGTGTGGGTATGTCTGTGCGTGCGTGTATGCGGGTGTGTGTTGCGTGTTGTATGTGTGTGCATGTTTGGGGATGTGAGTGCATGCATGTTGAATTGTGTGAATGCATGTCTGCATGTATGTATGCAAGTGTGTGCGGATGTGTGTGTGAATGGATGTATGCATGCATGGATGAATGTGGGAATGGGTGTATGCATGTGTGTTTGAGTGAAGGGAGGGGCGGGTATGAAGGGGGGAGGTCTGGAGAAGAAGAGTGGGTGGGGGAGAACCTATGGAGGGGGAGGAGCTGTGGAAGACCCCTATCAGTGACAGGGAAGTGCCTACCGCCATGGTTTTCGTGGCGTAAGGAAGCCACGAAAATCATGGCGGTAGGCGGGGTAATAATCCCGCTGGCGGTCAAGTGTCAGCTGCCGGGCTAGAGATTGATGTCTTCAGCCCGGCGGCCGTTACCACCGTGGCAGTCGGTGTGGTACATTGGCGGTTTAGCTTCAGCCAAACCGCCAATGTCATAATATGGAGGAAAGTACCGCCAGCCTGTTGGCAGTACTTTCCTCCATATAACCGCCAACCGCTGGGGTCGTAATGACCCCCTAAGTCTTTTTGGCCCTGAGACTTCAGGAAACATGGGGCAAGCTCAATTCAAGCCCTTGGAGGCAACTTCTCAGTTGCGCCAGAGGGGAGCAGGGCAACAGCAGGGCAGCAGTCATTTGCTGAAAAGCAGTCAGGTGAGTCCTTTGGGCAGCCAGGTATCTCCTCTTAGCAGGTTGCAGGTTCTGGTTCAGAGTTCCTTTCCCAGGAGGTATCTTTTCAAGAAGTGCTTGAGTTGGTAGGGTCAGAGACCCGGTTAAAATACCCCAATGTGCCTTTGAAGTGGGGGAGACTTCAAAGAGTGGCTTGGAATTGCACAAGGTCCCCTTTCAGTTCCATCCTGTCTGCCAGGGTCCCAGTAGGGGGCTTGGCAGTCCATTGTGTGAGGGCAGGCCACTGTTCTTTGACATGTAAGTGTCATACACTCCACCCTCCCAGCCCAGGAAAACGCATTCAGTATGCAGATGTGTGCAGGTGTGACTGAGCATCCTGTGTTTGGGGTTGTCTGAGTGAAATGCAGAAGGGAGCTGTCAACTAACCCAGCCAGACGTGGATTGTAAGCCACAGAAGGATTTACGTGCAGAGAAATGGTCACTTTCTAAAAGTGGCATTTCTAAAATAGTAATATTAAATCCAACTTCACCAGTCAGCAGGATTTTGTATTACCATTCTGGCCAGACAAAATATGACCCTGTTACTCCTTTTAGATCAGAATCTACCTTCCAAACAGTATATGAGGGGAGCCCTAATGTTAGCCTATGAAAGGTGCAGACCTCACAGCAGTGAAAAACGAATTTAGGAGTTTTACACTACCAGGACATATAAACTACACAGGTATATGTCCTGCCTTTTATCTGCATAGAACCTACCTATATGTGTTACCTAGGGCTTACCTTCAGGGTGACTTATGTGTAGAAAAAGGGGAGATTAAGGCTTGCAAGTACTTTTAATGCCAAGTCAAATTGGCAGTGAAACTGCACACACAGGCCTTGCAATGGCAGGCCTCAGACATGGTTAAGGGGCTACTTATGTGAGTGGCACAATCAGTGCTGCAGGCCCACTAGTAGCATTGAATCTACAGGCCCTGGGCACATGTAGTGCACTTTACTAGGGACTTATAAGTACATTAAATAAGCCAATTGGGTATGAGCTAATGTCAACATGTTTTAAGGGAGAGAGCATATGCACTTTAGCATTGGTTAGCAGTGGTAAAGTGCGCAGAGTCCTAAAAACAGCAAAAACAGTGTCAAAAAGTGGAGTGAGACAGACAAAAAGTTGAGGGTGACCTCCCTAAGGCTGTCAGGTCTAACAGGAACCTTAAGTAACTCCTGCAGGAGCAGAGCACACTTAAAATACAGTTGTTTTCTTTATTAATACATGCATGGGCTAGCTCTAGACAATTATGCAGTCAATTAAGCTCACCTAGATTTGTGAACTCGCTGTGGCAAATGTTTTTTTATTGTTCAAGCTTTCCAATATCAACGACACCTGCTTATGATCTATGAGATGTTATACAAGGAATTCACTCCCTGGGGCCCATAATGGTGTTGGCGTGCTAGGGGGGCCGGGAAGAATTTCTCTCCGCTCCGGGTTCAGTAACCACCAACGCCCAGATGAGACACCACCACTATTCTCACCTACTGGGTTCGACTGAATCTTAGGACTTGGCGACGAGTGAGGAAGTCAGAATCATTCAATCACAAACCAATGACATTATACCATAAACAATGTTAGACACCATAAACAATTCAACACTAAATCAAACGCCAAACTGATTAAAGTTTCAAAGCATTGTTACAATTCCAGAACCAATGTCACATATATGGTGCGCAAAACTAAGTTATAAATATACATAAAAACCATAGACTGACCAAAGCGCCTGAAAAAATTTAGCCTACTAAACATCAACTCTATTAGACACTCCAAAAGAATAATGTAAATTAACAGCAACACAATATGCACATTATTGTTAGATTTCAAAGCAGATGATGGTGACATCAGTAAATCATCAAAATACAGTTTTCACAGTGAATTTCAGATTTCAGGTTTCAGGGCCGGGTCATTCCTATCACTAACATGAATTTTGACTTGCATGTGTTGGAATAGGCTAACACATGTGGGAAAAATAAAAAATAAAAGAACAACAAAAATAATTTAAAAAAACTTCTAAGTAGGTCAACTCACTTTACAAAATACGCTGGTGTAAGTATCTAACTAAAAAGGAAACAAGAAACCACATTTAGTTATTCCTATCGTCATGGGACAGCATACAACGATGATTCATCAAGCAGGACAGTTACCTTCTTCTGGCGTCAGTTAACAGCAGCACTAGGACAGTGCAGAACACAGGCTGCACATAGGACAGATCAGGAGTTCAGAATTAATTGACCATATTAGTACTGAACCACACAACAGAATAGGACAGTTAAGACAACGATGAGTGAGAAAACTCATCTGGGGATGAAACAGAGTGTGACAGCAGGCTCATACAGGGTTCTGGACAGCTTCGAGGCAGGAGAAGAACTAACTAGGACTGACTTCAACAAGAACTATCAAGAACTCTCTCTATTTCCAAGATTCCTCACTAATTAGAAATATGCACAATCCATTCATTGGTCCTTCAGGTGAGTGCACTTCGGACATCAGATTCAGCATCCAATGGCTGCAGATGGCTCAATAGAATTTGCAAATATTCAAAATCTCAGCAAAAGTGCATCAGCATCTTAATGATTTCACACATTTCCAACAAAATATTACATTCTCTAATCGTTTGTTACTTCAAATCCTTTTTCATGACACATAATAAATTAAACTAATACTATTCACATGAGAACTACAAATTCCCTGACTTGTTTGACAGCTAGAACAAATAATGCAACATAGTTAATTCTGAAACATGTTGCTTGCCTCATTACAATAGGACATTCAACATCACATTCATAGCCTAGGGAAAGAATTCAGGTCAAAGGGGACAGAATAAACAAGTGATTTTCCATTACTGCTGCAAAATGAATCTTTCAAGCCCAGTCAAGCTAAGAACGCTTTATTATATATATTAACCCGTTCGCTGCCAGGCCTTTTCCCCCTCAGGTGCCAGGCCTTTTTTGGCTATATGGGGCAGTTCGCACTTAGGCCCTCATAACGTTTTGTCCACATAAACTACCCACACCAAATTAGCGTCCTTTTTTCCAACATCCTAGGGATTCTAGAGGTACCCAGACTTTGTTGGTTCCCCTGAAGGAGACCAAGAAATTAGCCAAAATACAGTGAAAATTTCTTTTTTTTTTTTAAAGGGAAAAAAGGGCTGCAGAAGAAGGCTTGTGGTTTTTTCCCTGACAATGGCATCAACAAAGGGTTTGTGGTGCCAAAATCACCATCTTCCCAGCTTTTGGAAACAGGCAGACTTGAAACAGAAAACCCAATTTTTCAACACAATTTTGGCATTTTTCTGGGACATACCCGATTTTTATGATTTTTTGTGCTTTCAACCTCCTTCCAGTTAGTGACAGAAATGGGTGTGAAACCAATGCTGGATCACGGACAGCTAAACATTTCTGAAAAGTAGACAAAATTCTGAATACAGCAAGGGGTAATTTGTGTAGATCCTACAAGGGTTTCCTACAGAAAATAACAGCTGAAATGAAAAAATATTGAAATTGAGGTGAAGAAAATAGCCATTTATCTCCACGTTTTACTCTGTTTCTTTTTCCTGCGATGTCAGATGTTTTAAAGCAATGTACCGTTACGTCTGATGGATTCTTATGGTTGTGCAGATATATTGGGCTTGTAGATTCATCAAGAACCCTAGGTACCCAGAGCCAATAAATGAGCTGCACCTTGCAATGGGTTTTTATTCTATACCGGGTATACAGCAATTCATTTGCTGAAATATAAAGAGTGAAAAATAGGTATCAAGAAACCTTTGTATTTCCAAAATAGGCACAAGATAAGGTCTTGGGAAGCAGTGGTTATTTGCACATCTCTGAATTCCAGGGTGCCCATCCTAGCATGTGAATTACAGGCCATTTCTCATATAGATGTCTTTTTTACACACTGTCTTACATTTGGAAGGAAAAAATGTACAGAAAGACAAGGGGCAATAACACTTGTTTTGCTATTCTGTGTTCCCCCAAGTCTCTGGATAAAAATGGTACCTCACATGCGTGGGTAGTCCTAATGCTCGCAACAGGAAATGCAACATGGACACATCACATTTTTACATTGAAATCTGACGTGTTTTTTGCAATTGCCTAGCTGTGGATTTTGGCCTCTAGCTTAGCCGGCACCTAGGGAAACCTACCAAACCTATGCATTTTTGAAAACTAGACAGTTCGAGGAATCCAAGATGGGGTGACTTGTGGGGCTCTCTCCAGGTTCTGTTACCCAGAATCCTTTGCAAACCTCAAAATTTGGCAAAACAACACTTTTTCCTCTCATTTCGGTGACAGAAAGTTCCTGAATCTGAGAGGAGCCACGAATTTCCTTCCACCCCTGCGTTCCCCCAAGTCTCCCGATAAAAATGGTACTCACTTGTGTGTGTAGGCATAGCGCCCACGACAGGAAATGCCCCAAAACACAACGTGGACACATCACATTTTCCCAAAGAAAACAGAGCTGTTTTTTGCAAAGTGCCTAGCTGTGAATTTTGGCCTCTAGCTCAGCTGGCACCTAGGGAAACCTACCAAACCTATGCATTTTTTAAAACTAGACATCTAGGGGAATCCAAGATGGGGTGACTTGTGGGGCTCTCACCAGGTTCTGTTACCCAGAATCCTTTGCAAACCTCAAAATTTGGCAAAAAAATACTTTTTCCCCACATTTCGGTGACAGAAAGTTCTGGAATCTGAGAGGAGGCACAAATTTCCTTCCACCCAGCGTTTCCCCAAGTCTCCCGATAAAAATGATACCTCACTTGTGTGGGTGGCCCAGGTGCCTGCAACAGAAAAATGCCAATAACCTGTTGAAATTGAGGGGTTAGCACAGCGAGTTGATAAGCATATATTTTTCTTTTATAATCTTTTAGGCTGACTCTGCTTTGGGGACCCACACAAGTGAGGTATCATTTTACTTGGGAGACTGAGGGGAACGCTGGGTGGTAGGAAATTTGTGCCGGAGCAGTGATCCTACGAAGAAAAGTGAGGAAATTATGCTATTTTACACAAATTTTGAGGTTTGCAGATGAGTCTGGGTCAGAAAATGTTGGGGGATCCAGGCAAACCATACCTCCCTTGACTCCTTGGGGTGTCTAGTTTTAAAAGATGTCTGGGTTTGATAGGTTTCCCCGGAAGAAGGCCACACCTGGGACCAAAAACATAGGTGTCCCCCCCCCCAAACACAGGTAATTTTGTAATAGATCTTTTTGATGTGTCAATACTTATGTGATGTTCCAAACACTAAAATTGTGAAAAGAAATGCACTTAGGTTCTGTTAAAAAGACCCCTCACCCACCTACCAAGTTGGTGGCATGCTTCACCATCGGGGTCCCACCCGAGACACCTAGCGTGTCACAGATGTGCTGCGACACCTGATTACAGCGGAGAAGGTTTTGTTATTTTTACCACACATACTGGTTGGATTTGACACGAGGGTGAGTGATGGTTCATTAGATCAAATTTTATTAACAAGAGATTTCACAAAAATGAAATGCACTGTTAATAACTGAAAGGCCATAAAACTGAACCAATGACTCGCAGCTCGTGAGCTGTAAAGCCACGACAAGGCACCAACTGCTTTACAGTCTATTCACACACCTTTCATACATGACATGCACAAGACCATTCACGCCACCAGCCACGGGACCAGCACATTACAACACTTGCATCGACAGACAGCGCCACTCAAGGGCCCATCACGTACCTACGCCCTCATGCATGATTCAGCAATCACACCAGCCGATGGGAGTGCGTGGACTGGCCGTTGCCTGACAGTGTGTTGCAGTAGCCAACAGCAAGTCAATATTTACACCGCCAGCCAAGCGCCACCTCACGCAGACCACTAGCCAAGCGCCACCCACGCACACCAACAGCCAAGCACCACCCCACTCACACCGCCAGCCAAGCACCACCCCACTCACACTATGAGCCACGCGCCACCCCACACACTCCACCATCCCTTTTTTTTGTTTTTAAACAACAAATAAACAGAAAGTTCTGGAATCTGAGAGGAGCCACAAATGTCCTTCCACCCAGCGTTCTCCCAAGTCTCCCGATAAAAATGGTACATCACTTGTGTGAGTAGGCCTAGCGCCTGTGACAGGAAATGCCCCAAAAGACAACATGGACTCATCACATTTTCCAAAAGAAAACAGAGCTGTTTTTTGCAAAGTGCCTAGCTGTGGATTTTAGCCTCTAGCTCAGCTGGCACCTAGGGAAACCTACCAAACCTCCACATTTTTTAAAACTAGACATCTAGGGGAATCGAAGATGGCATGACTTGTGGGGCTCTCGCCAGGTTCTGTTACCCAGAATCCTTTGCAAACCTCAAAATTCGGCCAAAAAACACTTTTTCCTCATATTTCGGTGACAGAAAGTTCTGGAATCTGAGAGGAGCCACAAATTTCCTTCCACCCAGCCTTCCCCCAAGTCTCCCGATAAAAATGGAACCTCACTTGTGTGGGTAGGCCTAGCGCCCTCGACAGGAAATGCCCCAAAAACACAACACGGACACATCACATTTTCCCAAAGAAAACATAGCTGTTTTTGCAAAGTGCCTAGCTATGGATTTTAGCCTCTAGCCCAGCCGGCACATAGGGAAACCTACAAAACCTGTGCATTTTTTAAAAGTAGACACCTAGGGGAATCCAAGCTGGGATGACTTGCGGGTGTTTCACCAGGTTCTGTTACCCAGAATCCTTTGCAAACCTCAAAATTCGGCCAAAAAACACTTTTCCCTCACATTTCGGTGACAGAAAGTTCTGGAATCTGAGAGGAGCCACAAATTTCCTTCCACCCAGCCTTCCCCCAAGTCTCCTGATAAAAATGGAACCTCACTTGTGTGGGTAGGCCTAGCGCCCTCGACAGGAAATGCCTCAAAAACACAACGTGGGCACATCACATTTTCCCAAAGAAAACAGACCTATTTTCCGAAAAGTGCCAAGCTGTGGATTTTGGCCTCTAGCTCAGCCGGCACCTAGAGAAACCTACCAAACCTGAACATTTTCAAGGGGGGGCAGAAATGGCCTAAAAATAATTTGCCCCCCCGGGAGCGACCCTTGCCTAAGTGGTTGCACCCCACAAAAAAAAACAAAAAAAAAAAAACATTTTTTTATCCCTAGTGTCTAGGGGTTTTCTGCCCTCCCCCCCCCCCCCCCCGGGGGCAGATTGGCCTAATTATATTAGGCCTCTCCCCTTATGCGTGAGTATAAAAAAATAAAAATTCCCCGGTGTCTAGTGGTTTCTGCATCTCCTGGGGACAGATCGGCCTAATTACATTAGCCCGATCTGCCCCCGGGGGGGCAGAAATGGCCTAAAAATTATTTGGCTGCCCGGGATGGACCCTTGCCTAAGGGGTCACTCCCCACACATAAAAAAATAAAAATTAACAAAAAAATTATCCCTGGTGTCTAGTGGTTTTTTGTCCCCCCGGGGGCAGAAATGGCCTAAAAAATCATTTGGCAGAAATGCTGTGAACGACATGAAAGGAAAGGTATTTCCTTTCCTTTCATGTCTCTCCCGCCGCACCTACTGGTCGGAAGAGAAATGCAAAAGCATGCTTCCAGCTCTAGCCAAGGTGACCTCTGATGAGGTCATTGCGCGATTTGCGCGCTGATGTCATCAGACGTCACTGGGGGGTTCGCAGGAGTCGGGGGTGGAAGGGGAAGCGATTCCCCTTCCATCCCCGACTGGGGGGTGTGGGAGGAAGGCCCATGATGTGGGAGCGCTAACACTCCCCCTTGGGCTGGGTGCAGGACAAGCTGGTCTCGTCCCTTGCACACGGCAACCGTGTGCCTGGACGAGACCAGCTTGCCCGGTTCATCGGAGGAGTGAATGCACTGATAAACCTGTTGCACACGTTACAATTCAATTATGCTAAGCAAATTATTTAATTACAAACATTATTCATTAAATGTTTGATCTGATTTAAACGTGCATTTATTTTCTGCACACATGTAACTTGCATTAATAAAATTCTTTAATTCAGTATACATACAATTAATTCATATTCATTCAATACTTTCAATAACACTTTGAATCTTAATTCACATTAGTACTCATGTTTAAACATAGGCCCTCATTATGACTTTGGTGGTCAGCTGACCACCACGCCGGCGATGTCGATAGTACCGCTGCCAGGCTGGCAGCAAAGACTGCCATATTATGACCATGGCGGTGATCCCTCCCATATAAAGTAAATGCACCGCCTGAACCGCCAGTGCAGTTCAGCCATCAACCACGGCGGTCGCCATCCTTAGCCCGGAGGAACTCCATTTACCACTCACCATCCACCATAATACAACAAGGCAGGCCGCCAGGATTTCCAGGGCGGGACTACCACCACGAAAAGCGTAGCGGAAACGACCCATATAAAAGGAGACACTCACTTCCAGGGACACAGAAGAGTACGCAGCCGCCATGGAACCCGAACTGGAAGTCCTGCTGATGGTGTACCTTGTGATGGGAGTCCAGGAGCAGCGACGCAGACGAAGACGATGACGGTGAGTACAGCTATCTTGGTACACAAGGGAGGGAGGGGAGAGTGACACACCCACCCGCGGACCCACACACCATACGCACATACCACACACGGAGAACAATCTGCTGAAAAGTACAACAATAACATAAGCCAGAAGTAAAGAAAGCCAGGACAAATACCTGTGATTCAACTACTGTGTTCCAGTGGGAATAGCTACCAAAAAATAAAACACATCTATATTCGAAGGGCCACTGGCCAGGCCAATTGTCCATGGCAATCCACAGGGCAACAAAATAGGCCCAACTTGACTCCTGACAGCCCAAGTGACTCCACTGGGCAGGGACATCAATGTGGAAGCCAGGCATCTCAGGAGGTGGGGGGTAGTTTCTTCTCGGAAGGGGGGTTTCTGGAATTTGGTTTGGGACGGGGTGTGCTCTTGTTCCTCTGTTTAGGGGCCAGGGGAGTGGGCCTGGAGCGAGGGGTGGAAGTTGCTGCCCTGTCCTCCATAGTGGGAGGTTGTTTAGCGTTGGAGGGACATTTGCAACACCAGGGGGGCCATGAGAGGACTGGGAGCTGGAGGTACTGGTCTGGGGGAGCGGGACCATGCATTTTGGGACAGCATGGGGTGGGACAGGAGTAGGGAAGAGGTAAAGGCGGAAAAGGAAATGTTTTTTAGGTACATTTGGGTGGAGTGTGGGAGGATTGGAAGAGGAGGTAGAGGGAGTGGTTGTAGGAGGTGTAGGTGTGCTGGACTGAGTTGTAGGTGCATGTACAGTGTGTGAGGTGGATGGCTGTTGAGTGTCTGAGTGGGAGCATTTGTGTATTTTGGGAGGAGGGTAGCAGAGAGGAACGGATAGGACAAACAGGTCATGTGAATGTAAATTGGGTTGGTGTCTGCAAATAAGGTGGGTGTGCTGCATGTGGATGTGATGGTGGAGGTGGTGACTGCACATGTGGTGAATAGGGTGCTAGTCTGTGTGTCTGCTGTTGTGGCTATTGTGGGCATGGCTGAACGGGTGGCAGGATCTGGGACTGAGGATGCAGTGCTTGCAGGTGTGAGGGCTGATGGGACTGTGAGGGAGGAGGTGGAGGGAAGACAGTGGAGGCAGTGGCTGTTGTGCGTGCTTCTGTGTGTTGGCTGTGTGTATGCTTGTGGTGTGACCGGTAGTGTGTGTGCTTGTCTTTGCAAGTCCTGTCTGTTGTCTTGGGTGCATGCTCATCTGATTGAGTGCTTGGGATGGGTGGGGGAGAAGGCTCTGGGACTAGGTACAGGTAGTTGGAGGGGAGACGGAAGAACTAGGGACATGGGCTGCTGTCAAAGAGGAGACCAGAGCCTGGAACGATCTCTGTAGGCCAGCCAAGCCACTGTGAATGCCCTCCAGGTAGGCATTGCATTGCTGCATCTAGGACGCTAGCCCCTGGATGGCATTCACTATGGTTGACTGCCCTACAGAGATGGATCTCAGGAGTCAATAGCCTCCTCAGTGACGGCAGCAGGGCTGACTGGGGCAGGGGCTGAGGTGCCTGCAGCGAAGGAGACGCGCTCCCTCCTGGGTGGGCGGGCACGGGCAACTGGGTGATGGGCTACTTGGAGGGCGATGCTGGAATGGGGGGTGGTGAAAGATGATGATGCTGGGATGGTCCCAGAGGGATCTGCCACCACCAGGGAGCTCCCACCCCATTCTGAGGAATCAGAGTCAGTTGCTGTAGCTCCTGTCCCCCCCGTGGTGCTCCCCTCGCCCTCCAACCACTGGTCCCCTCGGCGTCGGTGGACACTGCCTCCAGTTGGCTGCAGCTCCCCCACTCGCCTGTGCCCCTGCTCCTTTGCCAGATGATGCTAATGCACAAAAGGACAGGAAAAGAAAATAAGGGAGGGTGGGGAGAAAGAAAGGGAGCACAGGGTCAATAACAGCAATAACAGCACAAATGGCATACACATCACAATGACTCACTGGTAATTACACTATGCAGTAACAACCATAATACCACACCATTGCTTGGGAACAACAGCTGAAAGGAACTCTGCAGACACAACCATCTGCACACCTACTGAGACTAACTAATCCATGTTTGCCTATTGACAAAGGCACAGCTATACTACTCTGACAAACTGACTGCACAACGTGCAATTGCCAGGTCACACCAGCTATGCAGTGGGCATCAGAACATCACTCCAGCACTGGTGAGTCAGGATGTAGGCCCTTACTGAGGTTGGAATACCAGCAAATGACCAATACCAAGTCTACATACCACTCACCGTAGCTATACTGAACTTAACAACATAACCTACAAGGGCATTCTGAGGCATACATTGACTATTACCTTGCCATCCAAAGACCATGCCAGGCATTAGGAAAGAAATGTACACAGTCTGTACTCACCCCCCTTGTGGCTGATGTGCTGCCCTCAAGCACCCATCCAACTCTGGGTTGGCCACTATAAGTATGCAGGCTATTAGGGGGGTCAGGGTCCAATGGACACCCCTCCCTCGTTGAGAAGACGTCTCCAGCTGGCCCTCCGCAGTCTTCCGGGCCCAGCATCACAGGTCCTCCCACCTCTTTCTGCAGTGGGTGCTCCGCCGGCCATGGACCCCCAGGGTCTGCACGCCCTTGGCCATAACCCTTTCTTCTGATGTGCGCTGACCTGCATAGGAAACATAGACAGAAGGACACCATTAATTACACACTACATTCTGTTACAGCAATGGACTATATTGCATTGATCCCAAATTCATCTTACACATCACTCGTACCTCTGTGTACATATTCCATTCAGCAAACAACACTCCTTAAAGGACACACTACATGCACACACATACATCTACATACAGCCACGTTGCATTTAAAATATCTAAATGGTGCTCACCTGTTGATTTGGAGGCCCATACAACTGTCCATACAAGGGTAGGACCCCATCTGCAAGCTTCTTCAGTTGTTGGAATGTGAATGCTGGGGCCCTATCCCCACAGGCCATTGTGGGTTCCAGTCACAGGACATAGCAGCTCACGCAGTGGAGGTCTTGATAGGGTGAAGCCAGGAGACAAGTGACATGGGCATCTGAAAAGGGGGTCACGTCTGCACCAGTAATCACCGTCACCATCGGCAGCGATCATCATTGGCCTCTGTGCTCCATAGACTGCAATGTTAACCATTGAGGAGTTGCACTGTGGTTCAGACCGCCCTCCGCCATGACATCAAACGCCGGCGGAGTGACGTCAATTCTACCTGTCCTCTGCATGCAGGGCAGGTGGGTGCCATTTCGTGATGACTGGACCCATGGTAATCAATTACATGTGCGTCATGGGTACATATGGTACACTACACACCAAGGCAATTCCAACATGTCTAGATTTTAGGTTTTGTGGGAGACTCTGGCTCTTTAATGAGAGCTCATACCAGTGCACTGCTTGCAGAGGAGTAGTAGACAAAATATGTTAAATGTAATGGTACAAATCACGTCTCACAACTCCGACTACATCTGTGAGGCAGTATGGCAAATGAATGAGAATGTATGGTTTCAGAAGTCCGTTTGCAAGTAGAGTACACCAGAGCAGATTCCAATCATTGGTTTCCTGAAATGTATGATACAGCTCTGTTTACCATGATGTTATATGTCTATCCTTCCTGCTATCACACACTTGTGATGTTTGGTTTCTTTAGATACCAACCACTGTGGAGGAGGAATGCACCCATGTACAGACCCCTAGTTGACTTGGCTACACTGGAGGAATGCCATATAATTCTCACCTATTGTCTGGATAGGGCCACAATCATTGAACTGTGTGCACAATTGAAGCCAGATCTCATTCCTGCTCTTCGTAGTCCTACTGCTGTACCTCCTACAGTACAGGTGCTGTCAGTGCCCCACTTCCTGGCCAGTGGATCATTTCAGGTTACAGTGGGCTTCGCTTCAGGTATGTCACAGCCAATGTTTTCTAATGTGTTGAGTAGAGTTTTGACTGCCTTGCTGAAAAACATGAGCAGCTACATCTTGTTAAACCCAAAGCGATTATTTGCCTTCTGTTAAGGCTGCTTTCTACACAATGGCACACATTCTACATGTGATCACCAACTGCACAGACAACCTCGCTCCCCTCAGACGCCTCCCAAGACAGACCAACACCAAAAAACCTCTCTGGTTCACTGTCACCCTTAAGGAATCAAAGAAAACCTGCTGCTCTCTCGAGAAAGCCTGGCGTAAGGACCACAACGCAGATAACATGACTGCCCTCAATGCCCACCTGATCCGCGCCGCCAGAAGGAATTTCTTCACAGACAGACTGGACAAAAACAGCCACAACAGCAGAGAACTCTTCAACATCGTAAAAGAGCTCTCCAACTCCAACGCCAACGCCATCACACCCTCACAGGACCTTTGCAACTCCCTCGCCACCTTCTTCCATCGTAAGATCACCGACCTACACGACAGCTTCGGACACCAGACCCAGCCGACCACCCCAGAACCCACAACCCCAGCCATCACCCTCAACGCCTGGACCCACATCAACACAGAAGAGACCAAAGCCACCATGAACTCCATCCACTCCGGTGCCTCCTCGGACCCCTGCCCACACTTTATCTTCAACAAAGCCGACGACATCATCGCCCCGCACCTCCAGACCATCATCAACAGCTCCTTTTCATCTGCTACCTTCCCCGAGAGCTGGAAACACGCTGAAGTCAACGCTCTACTAAAGAAACCTACGGCTGACCCAAGCGACCTGAAGAACTTCCGCCCCATCTCGCTCCTCCCCTTCCCTGCCAAAGTCATAGAGAAGACCGTCAACAAGCAGCTTACCAACTTCCTTGAAGACAACAACCTTCTCGACCCCTCTCAGTCCGGATTCCGAGCCAACCACAGCATAGAAACCGCCCTCATCTCAGTCACAGACGACATTAGAACCCTGATGGACAACGGAGAAACAGTCGACCTCATCCTCCTCGACCTCTCGGCTGCCTTCGACACCGTCTGCCACCGCACCCTAATATCCCGCCTCCGCTCCACCGGTATCCAAGGACAGGCCCTAGACTGGATCACCTCCTTCCTTTCCAACCGCTCCCAAAGAGTCTACCTCCCACCTTTCCGCTCAAACCCCACTGAGATCATCTGCGGCGTCCCACAAGGCTCCTCGCTCAGCCAGACTCTCTTCAATGTCTACATGAGCCCCCTCGCCGACATCGTACGCAAACACAGCATCATCATCACCTCCTATGCCGACGACACCCAGCTGATACTTTCCCTCACCAAGGACCCCACCAGCGCCAAGACCAAACTGCAAGACGGAATGAAAGACGTCGCAGACTGGATGAAACTAAGCCGTCGGAAACTGAACTCAGACAAAACGGAAGTCCTCATCCTCGGAAACACCCCGACTTCCTGGGACAACTCCTGGTGGCCCACGGCCCTTGGCATCGCACCAACCCCCTCAGACCACGCACGCAACCTCGGTTTCATCCTGGACCCACTTCTCACCATGACCAAACAAGTCAACGCCGTATCATCCTCCTGCTTCCTCACCCTCCGCATGCTCCGGAAGATCTTCCGTTGGATCCCCGCCGACACCAGAAAGACCATGACCCACGCCCTCGTCACGAGCCGCCTGGACTACGGCAACACCCTATTCGCAGGAACCACCGCTAAACTCCAGAAACGTCTGCAACGAATTCAAAACGCCTCCACCCGCCTCATCCTCAACATACCCCGCAACAGCCACATCTCCGCACACCTGAGACACCTGCACTGGCTTCCCGTCAGCAAAAGGATCACCTTCCGACTCCTCACCCACGCACACAAAGCCCTCCACAACAAGGGACCCGAATACCTCAACCTCCGCCTCAGCTTCTACGCTCCCACCCGTCTTCTCCGCTCCACCAGCCTCGCTCTGGTCGCCGTCCCTCGAATCCGCCGCTCCACGGCAGGTGGGAGGTCCTTCTCCTACCTGGCGGCCAAGACTTGGAACACCCTCCCCACCATCCTCAGGACCACCCAGGACCACTCCACATTCCGGAGACTACTCAAGACCTGGCTTTTCGAGCAGCAGTAACCCCTTCCCCCTAGCGCCTTGAGACCCGCACGGGTGAGTAGCGCGCTTTATAAATGTTTATGATTTGATTTGATTTGATGTGATTGGAGCCATTGACGGGACCCATATTGCTTTGGTCCCTCTCAGGATAAATAAGCAGGTGTTCCAAAACAGGAGGAATTACTGTTCTATAAATGTGCAGATGGTGTGCCTTGCTGATCAGTATATTTCCCACGTTACTGCCAAGTTTCCAGGATCTGTGCATGATGCCTACGTAATGAGGAACAGCAGTGTCCCAAAGATGATGGCACAACACGACTAAAGAGAGAGTCTGGCTCATTGGTGAACATGATGTTTCACACAATATATGTCACTGTATGTCACCTGGACTTGTCCTCTGTGCTATGTACACATGTAATGTGTGATTCTCACTATTTCCAGTTGACTCCGGCTACCCAAACCTATCCTGGCTGCTGACACCAGTGAGGAATCCGAGGACGGGGCTGAGAATCGATAGAATGAGGCACATGGACAGACCAAAAGAGTCATTGAAAGAACATTTGGGCTTCTGAAAGCCAGGTTCCGGTGCCTCCATATTACTGGTGGATTCCTACTCTACTTCCCTGGAAAGGTCTGCCAGATAGTGGTGGCCTGCTGCATGCTTCAGAATTTGGCCCTCAGACGGCATGTGCCATTCCTGCCGGAGGAGGGGGGAGACACTGCACCTGTGGCATCAGAGGACACTCAAGACAGTGATGAAGATGGGGAGGAGGAGGATGTGGACAACAGGACACACCTGATACACCAATACTTCCAATGACGCTCATGTAAGACTGTCCTTCTTTTTACATCATCATTACAATGAAGAGCTGTGTGGCAGCTACGATGTACCAAGCACAAATTTATGCATTCTGTAACCTGACACTGTTCCATCTGTGGTCAGTCGTGAAAGTGGTATGACGATTGTGAAAAAGCTTATTCTGCCTATGCAATGTATCAGCTGTTTTGCAGTTTCAAATACATGCCAACGTCAAACTGTGTCTTCATTTCATACAGTACTTATCATTTGTTGCTGGGAATGTTGTGTGAGTTACAATGTGCTTACAAACCACTTTGTGACTTCATTGTTCCTGACAGTTTGGCCTGGACTAGATGGTCCAGAGGAGGGATTAGCATACTGACAATATGGCATAGCTAAAACTGTGGTAACTTGTCTAAGGCCCTCACATAAGTTGTTGCACTTCACTTCTGGTGTTTAGAGTTGATTGAAGTGCAAATCTTTGAGTTGATGTGGGCAGAAGAATGTAGGTTGTTATGTTACAGGGGCTCATGTTGCTTTACTTCCTTTAACTTCTCATTTGACTGTCTCTAATGGTTTCCCTTTTTACAGATGTTGGTGTGGTCACTACTGTGAACTCATGTAATGCCTACAGACTGCTTTCACACAGTTTGGTAGATGGTGACTTGTGGCATGCTCTTATATTGGTAATGTGTACCCCAAGCTGACTGTCCATTGGATGAATTCACACTTTACATTATATTTGCACAGGATAATAAAGGTCAAGTCATTGCATGTTGATCAAATAACAGCACAAATCATTCAGTTGTGTTTAAGTGTGTTTTTTGAAATGACAAAAAAGAAGGGATAGTGCAATTGAGTGGGGTGATGGTAGACGAAATCCTCAGTGTATTGGCCCAGTTAGTTTGTAGCACAGGTCCAGTATCCATGGGGCCATAGGAAAAAAGAGCAATGGCAGACCAAAGTAAAGAAGGTGTCTTAGTGGCACACAAGAGAGACATGTAGGAGAGACTCACTTCCTGGCAGTGGTTTGGGTCTTGGCTACAGTCTCTGGTGGATGTCTGCGTTGCAGGGAACGTTTGTGGGGTGGTTCTTTTGCTGCAGAGCGAGGGGTGCTGGTGGTCTGTGAGTCCTGTGGCAGGTCCTCCTGTCCACTAGCTGCAGCAGATGTGGAGGGCTGGTCAGAACACTGGCTAATGTTTTGTGTACTCATGCATGATGGTAGCCATATCACTGAGCAACCCTGCAATGGAGGCCATGGTGGCATTGAAGGCCTGAAACTTCTGCGTGACCTCCTGGTGGTGTTCCCCCTGCAGCCTCTGGTTCTCCTGCAAGATGGTAAATACCTGGCCCATCCTGTCTTGGGATTTCTGGTATGCTCCCAGGACTTGTGACAGTGCCTCCTGAGCAGTTGGTTCCCTGGGTTGGCCCACCCCTTGGTGCACAGATATCCTCCCACTGGCCCTGGCCCCCTGTGCCTGTGTCCCTTGAAATGTGTGCCCGCTCCCACTGACACCAGGACCTTCTTTGTCTTGCCTGTGAGCTGTTGACTCAGGTCCCTGTTCAGGTAGGCACACTGTTGATTGAAGTGTCCTGGGGACCGAGGTTTGGGGACGTTGGGTGGCTGCTGTGGTAGTGGAGTCCAATGTGTGGTGCTCTGGGGTGGACTGGGTGTTGCCTGTCATATCTGACTGACCAGTAATACCAGATGGTCCAGGGAGATCTTCCAGATCTACTTCCTGGTGGGACCACGAGTCCCAGGATTCTCACCTGTTGACACCACCTGGGTGCCGGATCTACAACGCGGGCGCTAAAAAGCGTGCTGCTCACCTTGCTGCTTGGCTGCTCTACTTCCTGGTGGGACCATGAGTCCCAGGATTCTCACCTGCTGACACCATCTGGGGGCCGGATCTACAACGCGGGCGCTACAAAGCGCGCCGCGCACCTTGCTGCTTGGCTGCTCTACTTCCTGATGGGACCACAGGTCCCAGAATTCTCGCCTGCTGACACCACCTGGGGGGCGGATCTACAATGCAGGCACTACAAAGCGCGCTGCACAATGTGCTGCGCGGGACGTGTGTGGGCCACGCCCGGGCAAAGCCCGGGTCAAGGGCGGGCCCGTCTGCGCCGATATGAGCCCGTTGGAGGTCAAGCTGGGCACCCCCTCTGAGATCCAAGGTAGGGCTCTTGGATTACTTTTGCTTGTGATATTGAAGCATTATTGTTCGGCTTGTACCGCCTTTTTCTTTACAATGGGGAAACGTAAGGCGAGGGGCAGCCCCGTTATGGGGCCTGCCCAACCGAAGATTCCCAAAATCCTTAAACCCATGCAACCACTCTCTAACTGTGTGACTAATGAGATTGACACTCTAATTGAAGAGGTGGAATTGATTTTAAGTAAGAAAGAGAGGAACCTGCAGAAAGGTCAGAGGACGGGTACTCCTATCCCGTTTCTTACCGCCGGTCCCCACATCAATAGCGGCACACAATCTAACCATGTCTGTCACCGGGTGTCAAATATCCATGGCGCCACCACGAATGACACTCCTCCTACACTTCTTTCATCTCAAACTACATCCGAAGTCTCACAAATAGATGCAATCATTCATGAAATTCCTTGCACTAATCGTTTTTCGTCTTTTGAGACGAAGGCCTTGGACGATGCTCAATGAGCTCCACTCTGCCATTGATCTATGCTGGACAAATTCCATTTAATTCCGGGAGCAGTTCTCTGCAAGATGACCTATTTCCCCTGGTGTCTAGCTTGAAGAATGAAGTGGGAGAGTTGAAAATCATAATCCTAGAAATCCTCAACTCTGTTAGATCTATTGTTTCGAGGAGAGATTCCTCCCGCTTGTGCGAAACCAAGGCAGCCCCACCGAACACTGACCATCTTCAAACTTCTGGTTCTTTGTCAAGCCCTCTGGGCAATAAAAAACCTGTACACCGTCTGGGAACTCCTGCAAATAATTCTGAAAGTATTACACGTCTCACAGGGGAATCTTATCCTCGTACCATTCTGGAACGTGACTCAACATCAGCATATGACTATCCCCCACATTCTACCAGTGGCCATTACATCTATATGTGCAATGTCCCTCCTTTATCCCCGAGATCTCAGGAGGACAAATCTTTGTTAATTAATAAGGCCTCGCATTGGTTACGTCACGTCAGACGTTGCGGTTCAATTATCCATTTGGATATATTATCAGCTGACCGCTTAAGTAGTAAAACTGGAGATCAGGATGTCATAAAACGTAATCTTACTAGCCATCACTTAGTAAAGGGCTTGTTGCACATGGAAGCACGCAACTATATACGGAAGGGCACTGCCATCTTTCTTAGTGACAGTTGGCCTGCCACTGGCACTGGGAGATCGAAATCTTTGTCTACCTTGGGCTCTACAAAGCTGAACAGGGATCTGGGGCTTCTTTCTCCTAACGCGGAATTACCCAGCCCGGCGTTGATGAAGGATCAGGGCCATGTCCTTAAAGCAACAAATGCAAGTGAACTCGACCCTGCGGGGAATATCTCTGACATTGATTGACTGCATTCACTTGCATTACATAATACTAACACCAATTTTTCTCAGATTGCCTTACCACTTTTCAAAAACTCTTTAATTTTAGAAGAAGCCTCTTCGTGGAGGTCGTCATCCTTTTCCAATGGCATTGCAACACCAAAAATCCCTACTGAGTACCCTAGTATTCCCCATCCTGCTGCTATTCCACACAAATCCCATTGTACTATGGATCCCCCATTAGCGAAGCTTCTGTCCTGGAATGTGGCCGGCATTTGCAGTACATTAGCTGACGCTGATTGGGGGGCTTTTATTGATGACTTCAATATTTGTATGTTCCAGGAAACGTGGGTAGCTTGCAGTATGCATAGGCAGGGATTTATCTCTTTTTCCAAAAAAAGCAAAACCGTCGCCCGCTGGCAGAGCAGCCTCATTACTTGGGTAAAAATGACAGAGGTGGGCAGAGTAAAAGAATTACATGTAGACTCCCCCAACATCTTGGCCATAGTTATACAACCAATTTTGGGGCCCCCTGTTTTGTGTATGAACATCTACAATAGACCTGATCCTTCTCATCAGCTCTCTCCTACTATAGAGCTTTTGAATTGTATTGCAATGGATTTTTATTCAACCCATCATTTTATTATAGCCGGGGATTTTAATGTGCCAATGGAGCTCAACCTTGTCTTTGCTGAGGCCATGCAGACTGAAGACTCCATATGGAACATCCCTCCTTACTCCGCCCCGTTAAATCCCCCTACAGTTAGTAATAGGGCTCGGCAGATATTAGACCTTATGATACTCCATGGACTTCGCCCTGGCAATGGGCGTTTTCCTGCTGATACCCCTGCTAGTACACCTTTTTTTAGGGAGTCTTACAGTAGCTTTTTGGAATTTGTCCTTTTTGACTTGAGGGTTTGGCATCATATAAGAGACGTGAGAGTGGGCAACCAGTATACCAGCGATCATGCCCCTCTTTTGGTAGTATATGGTAGACAGTTTCTTTCAGGTGTTATGTCTCCCATGCCTCCTCCGGACTCTGAAATTACTAATGTCCTGAAGGTCTCTAATAATAAGCGCGTGGTAAGATGGGAATCTTTCCAGAACTCTAACAATCTATGGGGCAAATTCTGTGCCTTAATTTTTAATCACCCGCTCTTTGTCGACCACTCTTTATTCACTTCACTTGAGGTTATGACCCTACACCTGGATCTTTTCTCTAACCTTAAAGATCTATTTTTTAAATCTGTCAGGGAACCAGTTCACCAATCATCTGACTCTAATAATAGGTGGTTCGACAAGAGATGTAGAAAGGCCAAGAACTCCCTGATAGAAGCATTAAGAACAAAAGATAGAGATGAAATAGCTTTTGCTAGACGCAATTATGCTTCCACATGTAAGTCTTGCAAAATTGACTGGTAAGAGGCATTATGGAAAGACTTGGCCCAGGCAGCTAGAGTTTCAGATTCCAAATGCTTTTGGTCCTTGGTGGCCTGAAAGGACCGAAATCAAGCATTAAAGCCAGAGTGACACATCTCCCCTGAAGTCTGGCTCACTCATTTTAGGGAACTATATTGCTCCCAATTTGAATGTGAACCTGTAAGCTATGGGGAATCATTCTATTTAGATTTGCCTTCGATTACTTTGACACCCTTCTCATTTTCAGAATCGGAGCGCGCCATAACAGCCCAAAAATCAGGGAAGGCCCCAGGGCCTGATGGCATTCCCTCGGATGTGTATAAGTCAGATTTGACTAAATGGGGCCCGTATGTGAATAGAATCTTAAATGCCGTCTTGGCAAGCAGATCTTACCCCTGGTCATGGAAGGAAGCAATCATTGTACCCATCCATAAAAAGGGAGAGAGGGGAATCCCAGGAAATTATCGTCCTATCAGCCTCCTAGATAATCTACAAACATTTTTTGCCATTAAGTAGGCTAATAAAATGGATAGACGATAACCAAGCGCTCAGTCATCTCCAGGTGGGGTTTAGAGATAAGGTAAGCACAATCGACCAAGCATTCCGCTTTCTCTCAATCAAATGGAAAACAGTTGGCGCGGATTCGGGCCACTTTTTTGTGGCATTTGTAGATCTGAAATCCGCTTTTGATCTTGTTCCACGCCAAAAGTTATGGGAAGTCATGAGCAGAGCGGGGGTCCCAGGTTCTATGATAAATATAATTAGAGATCTCTACACTGGCAATTGTGCTAGAATCCGCTGGGGCCCGAAAGGCGAACTTACATCGGAGATTCCCACAAACCGTGGTGTGAGGCAGGGATGTGTGCTGGCTCCTACACTCTTTCTCTTATTTATAAACGCATGTATCCCCTACCTCTTGAAATGCTCTAATGATGCCCCTAGATTGGGAGGTCAAAAGATACCATGCCTGTTATTCGCAGATGACTCCTTGTTATTACCACAAACGGCGTCTGGCCTTTCCAATTCGCTCTCGATGTTTGTGGCCTTCTGCATAGATCATGGCTTAGAAATTAACTCAGCCACAACTAAATACATGGGGGCATATTTATACTCCGTTTGCGCCGAATTAGCGTCTTTTTTTTTTACGCAAATTCGGCGCAAAACTAACGCCATATTTATACTTTGGCGTTAGACGCGTCTACCGCCAAAGTATGAGGAAAGAGCGTCATTTTTTGCCGTGAACGCCTTCCTTGCGTTAATGAGATGCAAGGTAGGCGTTCCCGTCTAAAAAAATGACTGCGCCGCAAATGCGTCGTATTTATACTCCCGGGCAAAAATCACGCCCGGGAGTGGGAGGGCCAAAAAAACCCGCATTTGCGCCGGATTTTAGCGCCTGGGTCAGGGCAGGTGTTAAGGGACCTGTGGGCTCAAAATGAGCCCACAGCTGCCCTCCCATGCCCCCAGGGACCCCCCCTGCCACCCTTGCCCACCCCAGGAGGACACCCAAGGCTGGAGGGACCCACCCCAGGGACATTCAGGTAAGTTCAGGTAAGTATAATTTTTTTTGGCATAGGGGGGCCTGATTTGTGCCCCCCTACATGCCTCAATGCCCAATGACCATGCCCAGGGGACATAAGTCCCCTGGGCATGGCCATTGGGCAAGGGGGCATGACTCCTGTCTTTACTAAGACAGGAGTCATGTAAATGGCGTCTGGGCGTCGTTAAAAATGGCTCAAATCGGGTGGAGGCGAGTTTTTGCGTCAACCTGACTTGCACCATTTTTAAGACGCCCTAGCGCCATTTTTCCCAACGCCGGCGCTGCCTGGTGTACGTGTTTTTTTTCCACGCACACCAGGCAGCGCCGGTCTGCTTGCGCCGGCTAACGCCATTCAATAAATACGGCGCCCGCATGGCGCTTCAGAATGGCGAAAGCCGGCGCAAAACTTTTTGACGCTAAACTGCGTTAGCGCAGTTTAGCGTCAAAAAGTATAAATACGGGCCCATGGTGTTTGGGGACAGAAGACACAAAATGAGGAGACGCATTTGCTTGGAGGGCGTCCAATTGGAACGAGTGGGTGCCTTTGACTATCTAGGGTTGAAACTAGAAGATTCCCATAAATGGTGCGCCCACCTGCAGAAATCATCGACATGCTTGAAACAAAGGGCGGGTGGTATTATAAGATTTGCAGCTAGGTCCCCCCGGATTTTCCATCACCCCTGCCATAGAAATATATAAATCTCAAGCAAGGGGGGAGGCCTTATACAGAGCTGAACTATGGGGCTACTGCAATCTGGAGGACTTAGAAAAAGTGGAAAACTACTTTCTAAAGACGTTGTTGAGGGTTCCCACCAGCACTCCTACAATGCCAATTCGAATGGATCTCAATCTCTATTCCATTAGCCATATCGCCACTCTAAGGCCACTCTTATATTGGATTCGGATTTGGTCTTCAGATTTTCTCATCCGCTATAGAACTGGGCTGAGTAATCTGGTGAGCACATGCTCTACTACCAAAATCAAGTGGTGTACCTATGTGGAGCGGTTGTTCTCGATTCTTGGGCTGGGGAACTACTGGACAGATCCCTCTTCCATCCCAAAAAATGCCACCCAGATCTTGAAGGAAGCTTATTGGCTAAACGTCCAAACATCGTATTTGGCGATAGCTCCTCCTTCCATCATGATTGACAATTTCTTTCAAATCAAATGCCACTATGAGTTTGAGCATTATATGGACACAATACTCTCTCCATTTGCACGTGCCTTGTATATCAGATTTAGAATAGGGGTTCTTCCTGTGTGTTCCTTAACGTACAGTTGGTCCAACTCAGTTAATAAGTCCAAATTATGCCCAACGGGCTTCAGGAATGAAGAAACAATTATCCATGTTCTTTTCCAATGTCCCGCATACACTAAACAAAGGGCTCGTTGGATCATTCCCTTGTGTAAAGTTGTGGGCCTTAGGAGCTGCTTACCAGCCTTGAGGATATTCAAATCAGATCCATCTGTGCCATTGGCATGCTCTTTGGCAAAATTCTTTGAATCCATTTGGCATCTCCGAATTAGAATTTCAAAAGGCAAATCTCCCCCACGTACATTGGCTGCGGGCAACGCAATCTTATAAGTCGGTGCACTATATTGTACGACCATTAATATATTTTAGATTAGTTACCATTGCATAGTAGATACTGCAAGCTCCTGTTTATACTCGTTTATTTATTTAAACTAACATGCAGCTTGCTTTGTTTTAAGCTTTTATTGTATTGTACGGTTACATTTCAAAAGCCAACGATTTTATGTTCTATCCTTCTTTTCAATATTTTGTACTGTGCTTTTATGGAATACTTTTTACCGAAATAAAGCTGATTGATTGAGATCTTCCAGATCCACAGTTGCTGTCATCACTGGGGCCTTCTTCTGGTGGAGGACTGGGTTGACGTGGCACATGCTGCCAGCTGACATTGGCTGGGGTACCTGTGGACATGTATGATATTTGTTTATTTCATTCTCAGATACATATTGAGCATTTATGGGTTACCCTATGGGATGGGTGTGTTTTTTCCACCTTTAGTTTGTGTATGGTGATGCATTGTGGGATTGGTAGTGCTTAATGCTGACCATGCATTACTCATGCGTGTGAATGATGACCTTGGAAGGGTGTGCTTGAAGTGGTTAAGACATCCAGGGGAAAATTGTTCAGGGTGCTTATGGTGGTGGCTCTCAGTTTGGGATAGAGTGGGTTTGAAGGGAGATAGGGTGAGGGGTAGACATGCCATGCAGGTGGATGTGGTGGTGGAGAAGTAATTGAGACTTACCAGTGTCCAGCCCTCCAGTGATTCCAGTGAGACCCTTGGGATGCAGGATAGCCAAGACTTTCTCCTCCCATGTTGTCAACTGTGGGGGAGGAGGTGGGGGTTCACTGCCAGTCTTCATTACGGCAATGTAGTGCCTGGATTCCATTGCACACACCTACCCCCGTATGTCACTCCACCTCTTTCTAATGTTGGCCCTTGTGCGTGGATAGGTTCCCTTGTCCACGATTCTCCACCATAGCTCCATCTTTCTGGCAATGGATATCTGTTGGACCTGTCTACTGAGCAGCTGTGGCTCTACCCTAACGATCTCGTCTACCATGACCCGTAACTCCTCATCAGTGAAACCGGTTTTTTTTTGTGGGGACATGCCAATTGTGTATTGGGTGTAGTGTGTGTGTTGTGCAGAGGGTGGAATGTTTGGTGGGGTGCAGGTTGTGTGAGTATGTGGGATGCTGTGAAGTAGTGATTGAGTGCAGTGTTGTGTGTGTTTGGTCTTGAGGTATGATGTGTGGTGTGTGATGCGTGAAGGGTGTATGGGTGCTTTGGTCTGTGTGTGCAGTTCTGGAGATGTGTGGGCTGGCAACGTGTAGCAGAATTTTCAAGTTTGCAAATAAGTGGGGGTTGTGTGTGGGTGTGTCATATTGCTGTTGGTGGGTGTGTACGGTGTGTGTATGCGTGTCAGGTGTGGGTTGTTCAATTCGGCCAATGTTGGCTTCTGTTGGTGTGGAGTGACAAAATCAATCACGGCAGTCCGCACCGCCAATAGGTAACCGCCATTGAGTGACTGCTGTGATTTGTGGGTCATGATTTGGAGGGCGGTTTGTTGTAGGCGTGGTATGGGGTGGTGGGACCAACTCTCTTCCGCCTCGTTGGCTCTGGCAGGATTGTTATTTTGGCTGCTTTCTGGCGATTTTGTGTTTGTGACTCATGATATGGTAGGCGGATTGCCGCCTCCATGGCAGTCTTTTGGCAGCCGTCTCCACGGCGGTCTTCGGTAAAGACCGCCAAAGTCATAATGAGGGCCATAGTGTTTAGTACGAATGGTGGCCACATGGTTCACCATATTTCAAACATGCACATTTTACAACTTATGTTCTTTTCTCTCTTAGGCCTCTATATGTAGGTTGATTGGTCATCATATGCTAACTTATATGTCACTAAGATATTAATAAAACTTGATCTCTTTGTATTATGACTTATTAAGTACCAGTCAGTACTGCTGGAAAAAAGACCAGATTTACAAACACTTTGTGCCATTACAAAGTGACACAAAGTCAAGCATAGCGATGCAAAGCAAAACACATTGGCATTTACTTTTCAGCACAACAGGTATTTTCACTAGAAAGGTGCTTTTTAAGAGTGAAAAAAGCACTTGGCACTTCTTTGCATCACTTTGGGTCTCATTTATGAACCACCAGAGAGCCATTTTTTTAACATTCCGGTGGCGCAGTCTGCCATCCCCTATTTGCAAGGCCACGCAAAGCCACCTTGCGAGTCTTTTCATGGCCTTTTAAATATCGGCCCATTTCACGCATAAAACTGCGTGAAAGGGTTGCTCCATGGATGTTGCTGTGGATGTTCCAATGCAACACCCATGGAACGCTAAGGAATTTGACGGATTCCCAGATTTACAAGTCTGGGAATGCGTCAGATTCCTACGCCACCTCAGAGGTAGCGTAGAAGAGACACAAAGGGGAGAAATATCTTTATTTCTCCCTGTTTCTTCCTCTTTTTATGTGTGCTGTATCCTGCAGCACACATAGAGGAAAACACCTCTCTTGATTGTTTTTGTGCAGGAAGGTGTCCCTTCCTGCACAAGTGGGAGCAAATCTAGAAATGCATTGGACTAGAAACTTTAATGGATGTATAGTTAAACAACACAAAGTATGTTCAATTACGGTTGAGCAAAATTCAGGATAAGCGAAGCCCCTGAATTTCACCCAATTGTTTCTGGCCGTAGTGGAATTAGACCTAGTAACTTCCTGTGGGTAAGAAGATGCCAACTGCTTTAAGTTAAGCACATTGCTCAGTACCTGTCAGTGTTCTCCAAAGTGCCTTCCCCGGGGGGACACTGTGGGCAATTTTTGCCTGCAGGATCCTCCTGATAGGCAAGCACTACACTCAAGCTCCCCTTTCCCTTTTTTGGGCAGGTTCCTTTGAAGAACACAGTCAGGGGCTGGCCAATCTAATTAACGTATGTTATTATCTTAAAGTTATTAACAATGGGGGACCCCAGACCCTTTCAGGTGGCACAAGAATTCAAAGTTCCTTGCATTCCTTAGTTTCCAGATCAATACATTATTTTTTCGAGAGTTTCTCTAGTATTTCTCCCTTTTTTTAATAAATGGGAGGCTGAAGAAAAAAGAGGAAAGTTGCCCACAGTTTCAGATCCACTCACCGCAATGCAAAAAAGACTGTTTCACTCACCCTTTTATACAATGAGCAAACACTTTAGTCCTTCATTAACATTTTGAAAAAGTCAACCATTAGTATAAAGAGTTAAAAAGTCATTATATGATTTTGGAGGCATGGTATGCTTAATCCCGCCCTGGAGTGCAATTCTACCCTAACTTGTGAGGCGAGCAACCAGGACTACAGGGAAGAAGCTCAGTAGCTCACCTCCTCTGTCACATGATGCAATGGAACAAGGATGACCTGTTCCAGCCTCTAGGGGTCTATATAAACTCCTACTTATAGAGTGACCACCAGCACTGACAGTCAGTCCCCAGAGAAGAAGGGCTTCCCTGTCCTTTGAGGTTGAGAGACGCATAATGGAGCTCCTTCTCATTTTTCTCTTCACATTCCACAGTTCTTCACAAGTGAGAGATACACTTGATCAGGGACTCATGTTGTCTTTCTTCCCACCAAGGGAGCTACTGAACACACAGTGGGTTCCAACATATGTGGAATTCAGTTGAAGCTAGAATGATGTGCAGGCTGACCCCATAGTAGAGATATCCTTGGGGCTCCTGCTAACATTCCATATGATGGGATGCAGGGGGCATCCAGAGGGGTATTAGTAAATTTCCATCAGCTGCAAAGGCTTGCATGTTCCATAGGATGACATTGTACTACCTTATTACACTTAGTAGATGATAACATTTTTTTAGGAGCAGGTAGGAGAGTATGAGGAATTGTCATTTGAAACCCTCTTTAATGATAAAGTCACAAATCTGCTGAAAATGCCACTTTTAGAAAGTTACCATGTTCTTGTCCTAACCATTTGGTGCATGTAGACTGATGCTCGGTCAAATGACTAGGTGTAGTTAGTAGTTGACCTTTGTGTATTCCAAGATAGTATCACAAAGAAGGGTCTTGATGTTTGCAGGATGCTGTCATCTACCACACTTGTACTTCAAAGGCTCTGGCTCAGCTCACAAAATAGGACTGTACACTAGCCTATTGTGCCCCCGGAAACATTATGGCCAGGGCAGGGAGGCAGCAAAGTCCAGACACTTCTGTGGACCGAAACCCAGAAGCTTCTCTCACTTCAAAGTGGGCACCAGGTGCAAAAGGGAGGCCTCAGAAACACTCTAGTACATGTCTGGTCCTATGGATATTACAGAAGAGGGATGCCCTTCTGCTCTGCCGCTTGAGGCTTGCCCTGCTTGCTGAGAAGAAAGACTCTACCTACACCTTTAATCCCAGGCTGAACTGACTGCAAGGATCAACTGACTTCCTGTCTGATTTACAGGGTCATATCATGCTCCAGAGGGCTTCCTGCAACTACTGAGCTGGCCTGCTGCACTGGACCTATCTGGAGCTGCAACTGTACCTGATTGAGCCCTGCTGACCTCTGCTGTGGTGAGTTTCTGATACCCAAGAGGTGCCTTTCAGGCCTGGGACCCCTGGTGTGGAATAAGTTGAACTGTCCTTTTAAGAAAAGGAGATATCCTGAAGTTTGGGTTCTTCAAGACTGTGAATGGGCTCAAGCATGCCAAGATCCTGCTGCTCATGCCGACCACAAACATGGAGCTCTGGTGACTCTGACTGTTCATGCTACAGCGATGGCCAGCAATGACTGGCAATGCACGTTCTGCCATTCACACTACAGCATTGACAACCTGCGATGACCACCAATGGAAATCTCCAGCAGTGACTGCCTGCGATGCCCAACAGGATCTTCATGCTACAGCGATGACCTTTCATCATGCTCAGCCTGCTCCTTGCTGACTATTACTTTCACCGTGAGAGGAACTCTTCATGCTGGAAAAGATAACTTTTCAGCAGGACTAACTTGGTCCCTGTATCTGGTCTGTGTTCCATTGTGGTCGGCCTGAACTTGTGACTTTCACCTGATCTCACACAGTCAGAAAACAGCAAGTGGAAATTGTGTGCTTCTGGTGCTTTGCTTACCTGAAATATTTGAAATTGCATATCTCTGGCTCTACTGATTGGCTGTTTGTCATTTTATGTTCAAATAATTTGTCACATTTGTTAGACATGACAGCCTTAGGATGGTCATCTCCCAAAATTTTGCCTACCTCCCTCCATTTCTCTGAACTATTCTTGCAGGTTTGAGGACTCTGCACACTTTACCACTGCCGACCAGTGCTAAAGTGCATGTGCTCTCTCCACTAAACATGGTAACATCGGTTCCTGCCTAATTGGCATATTTAATTTACCTATAAGTCCCTAGCAAAGTGCATTACATGTGCCCAGGGCCTGTAAATTAAATGCTATTAGTGGGCCTGCAGCACTGATTGTGCCACCCACATAAGTAGCCCCTGAGTCATGTCTCAGGCCTGCCAATGCAAGGCCTGTGTGTGCAGTTTCACTGCCACTTCGACTTGGCATTTAAAACAACTTGCCAATCCTTAAACTCCTCTTTTTCTACATATACGTCACCCCTAAGGTAGGCCATAGGTATCCCATAGGGCAGGGTGCTATGTAGGTAAAAGGCAGGACACATACATATTTGTTTTATATGTCTTGGTAGTGAAAAACTCCTAAATGTGTTTTCCACTACTGTGAGGCCTGCTCCTCTCATAGACTAGCATTAGATCTGCCCTCATATACTTTTAAGTGGTAGATTCTGATCTGGAAGGAGTAGTCCTGTCATGTTTAGTATGGCCAAAATGATAATAGAAAATCCTGCTTACTGGTGAATTTGGATTTAATATTGCTATTTCAGAGGTGCCACTTTTAGAAAGTGGGCATTTCTCTGCACTTACTGCCATCTGTGCCTTACTGCAATCCACATCTGTTCTGTGCTAGTTGACAGCTTCCCTTGTGCATTCCCCCCAGACAGCCATAAACACAGGACACTCAGTCACATCTGTATTCATCTGCATACTGAATGGGTCTCCCTCGACAGGAAGGGTGGCGGGGCTGTCTCTTACACTTCAAAGGCCAGTGGCCTGTCCTCACACAAAGGACTGACAGCCCCCCACAGGGATCCTGACAGGCAGGACAGGGCTGAAAGGAGAACTTGTGCACTTTTAAATCACTCTTTGAAGTTTCCCCCACTTCAAAGGCACGTTTGGGTATTTATACTGGGTCGCTGACCCCACCATATTATACACTTCTGGATCTACACCTGGACTCTGTGACAGGGACTGCCTGGCTTCCCAAAGGCCTCATCTGGACTGTTTTGCTGAGAAGGACTGCTGCCCTGCTTGTTGCCCTGCTGTCTTCTGGCCTCTGACTCTGCTGGAAGGACTCTGCCTTCCCCAAAAGTACTCTCCAAGGGCTTGGATTGAGCTTGCCTCCTGTTCTGAAGTCTCAGGGCCAGAAAGAGTTCACCCCAGAGAAGAAAATCCCTGTTCGTTGGAAAGTCGATGCAACGCCTGCAGAAATTGACGCAGCGCCTGTCTCGCAATAAAAAAATCACTGCATCATCTACCGGATCTACGCAGCGCTTGCTCCTTCTACCAGCATTCAAGGATTTTCAACACATCGTCCCTGGCCATTAAAATATCCCTGCATCGCAGTGTGGAACCAAGGCTGCGCTCCTGAAAATCGACGCATTACCTTGCAGCGTGGAAAGAAACAATGCATCATCTGTGGTATGCTGGAAAATCAATCAAACAATCAGAGTTTATAGAGCACACTACTCACTCATAAGAGTCTCAAGGCGCTATGGGGGGTTTGGTCCTCTGTGCTTCAGTGGAAAAGCCAGGTCTTAAGGTCCTTTCTGAATTGAGGTAACAATAGTGACTGGCTGAGGTGAAGAGGTAAGATGTTCCATCTCTGTGCCGAGAGGTAGGCGAAGGATCTTCCTCCAGCCAAGATTTTCCGGATGTGGGGTTGTAGGAAAGTACCCTCTTTTTGCCATGGTTACCCTCATTTTCTGCCTGAGGTAAGTGTGCTTGACTGTGTTCTCTGGGATCCTGCTAACCAGGACCCTAGTGATTATGCTCTCTCTCCTCTAAATTTGGTTGTTGCATACTGGAACCCAGTATTTCACCCACAATTGGCATACTGGTGCTCCATTATAAATCCCTAGTATATGGTTCTTAGGTACCCAGGGCATTGGGATTCCAGGGGATCCCTATGGGCTGAATCATATCTTTTGCCACCCATAGGGAGCAAATGCAAAGGCTTCTGCATGACTGCCATTGCAGCCTGTGTGAAAAGGTGCATGCACCCTTTCACTGCCATTTACACTGCATCAGATCACTTATAAGTCACCCCTATTGCAGGACCTCCAGCCCTGAGGGTAGGGTGCAAAGTACCTGTGTGTGAGGGCACCCCTGTACTAGTGGAGTTGCCCACATGACCTCCAGGACCATTTTCCCAGGCTTCATGAGTGCGGGGATGCCATTTTACACATGTACTGGACATAGGTCACCACCTATGTCCAGCTACTTAATGGTAACTCCGAACATAGGCATGTTTGATATCAAACATGTTGCAATCATACCCCAAGGCTTTTGCAAGCATTGGTTGTATGATTCCATGCACTCTGGGGGATCCTTAGAGGTATTGCCATTTCAGCCTTCTGAGGTTTTCCAGGCATTCCCAGCTGCTGCCACTTCTCAGACAGATTTATGCCATCTTGTTGCTTGAAAAGCTCAAGCCCAGGAAGGCAGAACAAAGGCTTTCCTTTGGGAGAGGGGTGTTACACCTTCTCCCTGTGGAAATAGGTGTTACAGGCTTGGGAGGGATAGCCTCCCCAAGCCACTGGAAATGCTTTGAATGGCACATTTGGTGCCCTCCTTGCATAATCCAGTCTACACTGGTTCAGGGACCCTGAGTCCCTGCTCTGGTGCAAAACTGGACAAAAGAAAGGGGAGTGACCACTCTCCTGTCCTTCACCACCACAGGGATGGTGCTCAGAGCTCCTGAAGAGGGCCCCTGGCTTTTGCCATCTTGGATTCCAAGTTGGCAGGGAACTCTGGGAGCATCTGAGTGACCAGTGCCAGCAGGTGACGTCAGAGCCCTCCCCTGATAGGTGATTACCTGTTTAGCTGACCAATCCCCCTTTCAGGGCTATTTAGGGTCTCTCTCTTGGGTGGTTCTTCAGATTCGGATTGCAAGACTCCAGCAGGAATCCTCTGCATCCTCCACTTCAACTTCTCACCAAAAAAACTGCATCTGGACCCTCCAGGAACTCTACAAACTGCAACAAAGAAGAAAAGACGACTTCTGCAACATTGTATTTTCAGCTCCTGCCAGCAACTGCAACTGTTTCCCGGTCGTGCACCCTCAGAGGACAGCCTGTTCTTCACCCTGCACCAGAAGATCAAAGAAATATCCCTTGTGGTGAAGGGGTCACTCCCCTGTTTCAGCAGGTACCTACTCCAATGACGACTGGCTGCGTGCATCCCCTCTCCTGATGAGCTGCGTGGATCCTGCATCACGGCTGGTGGACTGAAGTGGTTGCGTGCAACAGTCCTGACATCCTACTGTCCTTCTTTGGTGGAGGCAAGAGCTTGCCCCCCCACGCAAGACAGTACCCCTGTGCACTGCATGTTTTGCAGTTGCCAAAGCTTGTTGGCATCCTTCCACAAAGTTCTTAATGCACCATGCAGCTCCGGCCCCCAGCACTTTATCCTGCAATGCACAGCTTCCTGAGTGGTTCTCCGCAGACGTGGGAGCCTTTGTCGTAGTACTGCATGGGCCTCTTTTTGCGCCTCCTTTTTCCCATTCTGCCTGGTCTTCTGTGGGGTCTCTGAGTTGCTGAGAGCTCCCTCTGTCTTCCCCTCCTGGGAAGAGTCCACCTGGTCCTTCCTGGTCCCAAGCAGCGTCATTTTCCACCAACTGCGAGCTTTGCGTGTGCCAAGGCTTGTTGGTGGACCATAGTGACGCAAACCAGACTGCAATCCTCCTTCTGGAGTGTGACATCACTTGCACCAATCAGGAACCCAAATCCATCTTCTTGGGTGCAGTACTCACAGTTTTCTTCACCAGTGGTTCTTCTTTTGCACCTTCATCCTGGTTAGCAGGGGCTCCTGTTCTCCCTGGACTATTCTGTGCTTCTTGAACTTGGTCCTCTTATTCCACAGGTCTTCAGGTCAAGGAATCCACTGTTGGTGGCTTGCAGTCTCTTTTGGTTCTTGCATAATCTCCTTTCTCGTGTTTCTGTGTGTCCTAGTAAGGTTACTGTGTTTTACTCCTGCTTTCATGGGCACCGGGGTGGGTTCTAGTACTTAACTTTGGTGTTTTCAAGTACTCCCAGTGCCCCTCTACATACTGCACTTGCCTAGGTGGGAAACCGACATTCGCATTCCACTCTCTTAGTATATGGTTTGTGTTCCCTCTACGCCCATTTCTAACTATTGTGATTTTCACTAATTGCACTGTTTTCTAACTGTTTTTATGCCTATTTCTGCATACTAGTGTATATAATTTGTGTGTTTACCTCCTAAGGGAATATAGTCTCTATGGTATTTTTGGCATTTGTGTCACTCAAATAAAGTAAATAAGGTGCAGCGGAAGGTGGAATTTGGGTTGACCTGGATCTGGAAATGGAGGTGTTCCATGAGGGGGGGGAGTGTTCTGAGTTGGTTGTCAAGCGGAGGGTGGATTTGTGCACAATGGCTGGGCTGCTTCCTAGCTGAGAAGGCCAGTCTTTGTGGAGAAGTTTGTAGTTGCTGGGGCTGGCATTGGTGATGTCCGGTGCTGTTGCTCGGTTCGTCCATGTTTCGTGAGAAAGGTGATGTCCGGGCAGGTGGAGTCAAGCAGGTCCCATAGTTCTACAAAATGTTTCTGGAGGGAGTGTATGTGCAATAGGATACAGTTGAGGTGGTCAGGGTGGGTGTTTGAAGGTCCTGTGACAGGGGGTCCAGCATCCAGTGGAGAGTGAAGATGCGGTTGCAGTTGAAGCAGGAGAAAGATCCAGGGTTAATTTGGATGATGCTTGATGGCAGGCAGCGGAGAGTCTGGTGTTCAGTGCGTGGAGGATCTTAGTGTTGTACTGATGGATGGTCGGAGGACCAGGATTCATGGTACTGGGTGCAGTCCAGGTGCGGACGGGCGCAGACAGGCTTGCCCTTGGAGTACCGTTGGCATGCCAGCAGCGCAAGCTGTGCGTGGCCACGCAGCAGTCGACATTAAGAAGGAGACGGAGGTGGGAGGGTCCAGTCAGCTGGGAGGAAGGTGGGTGAGAAAGCGCTTCTCAGGGAGAGGGCGGGGCCACAGGGGCAGCAGCGGCAGGGAGCAAAGTGCATCAAAGGGATAGTGGAAAAAATGAAAAAAGGTGCAAAAGTGAAAAGGAGAGAAAAAGAGAGAAAGAGACAGAAAAAGGGCAAAGAGACACACACAACAGGCACAGATGGCAACTAGGCCACCAGGGATGAGGTGCAGGTGGGCACTTGCGGGTGGAGGTGGGCCCTGAACTGAGAGTCAGGCAGGCTCTAGGTTCAAACAGCAGCAGTAGCGGTGACAGCAGCAACAGGTGGAGCTGCGCAGAGGGGAGCGACAAGACGCTGACCAGGGAGTCAGATGAGCACCTTATTTTTCAATGCATCTCCTCCTCTGCAGCCCCCGTGGGTCATTATTTTTTATGTATCCCAGGTACTTTATGTTACAAAGATATAACCTCTGATTCTTAAGGATGGAGACTCATTTAAACCTTTAAAAAGTGATATCTCTACTTGTACATATTGGATTTTTCTCATTTTGATCTTATTTTATTCAGATAATTATGGTCTATTTTTCTAAACTGGTGTGGAGTACTTTTTGTGGTGTTTTCACTGTGGTACTGTATGAGTTATTGCAACAATACTTTACACATTGCCTTCTATGTTAAGCCTGTCTCCTCTGTTCTAAGCTACTAGAGGGTGAGCATAGGATCATTTGGATTGTGTTGTAACTTACCCTGACTAGGATTGTGGTCCCTACTTTGACAGGCTGCATACCTTTGCCAACTAGATACCTCAATTTCTAACAACATTTTAATCAATTTTTCTAAATGAGTCTGGTATTTTTCTTGTGTTGTGTTTTCACTGTATTACTGTTTGAGTGCTGCATAAATACTAACTGCCTCTACGTTATGTCTGACTGCTTTTTGCCAAGCGACCAGAGGGGCAGCACAGGTTGATTTGCTGACAAGGATTGTGGCTGTCGCTCTAGTAGGGATTCACCCCCTCAACCAACAACACAATTTCTCACAGTCATATATTCTGTATGTTATATTTAAAGTGATCTACTGACAAGTGGTCATCATGCTGTATGGGTATCATAATTAATAAATACATTCAAATGATTGAATGAATGAATACATTAATGGAACTTGTAAAGAACAAACTGTAGCTCGGAATTGAGCATTCTTACACAGGACATGGAGCTGAAAAGAAAATCTGACCATAACATAAAGACAAAATTAATTTAGATCATGACAGGTAGCATGAGAGAAACCAAAAAGCCAAGTTTTAAGATGTTGTTTGAACAAGCCCTAATTTTCTATGAAACAGATTTTAATTATCTATGAAAATGATTTGTATTATCTATGAAACTGTTTTAATGAATATGAAATGATTGAGAGACGCAGAATTGATCGTAGTGATCTTTTCAACCAACAAAGTATTTTTTTAGGAAAATATGCCACTGTTCGCCACATTTTTGATAGACATATTTGTTAAACACAGGAATACTTTATTTATCACAACTCCTTGGTTTATCATCATCCTGGGGTTTGACAAATAACAGTATCTACTGATATTTTTCGTCTGGGCCCTGTGCCAAAAACGTACACCTCCTTGACATAGATGCAAAGAAGAAGAAACGTTTTCTTTTCCCTAAACATTTGCAACTTTGCATGTGTGCAATACTGTACAGCACACATACAAATTAGAGCAAAGCTTAAAAGTCTGGAGATAGTATTTTTGAATTGAAGTGTTCTCTCCCATTAAAATGTATATGCTAGAATTCCACAGACATCTTTCCATTATGGTGCAAATTTGTCTCCATGGTGCTAGGCAGGTAGAAGATACACCTCCACTTGCTGTCCTGCTGTTCTATCACTTTCATGCAATGCAGCAACTTTGGTTGCTGTGCTACATTGATGAAAAATATTTAATTTATCAGACAGTTTATAGTTGGTCACTGTCATTTACCTCTTTTTATCACTTTGCTATCCATAGATCATTTGCAACTATTCAGCATCTGTCTGATTCATACCCCCATTACCATTCATTCTTCTAAAACACTGATCAACAGTATGTGTGATCTTTATAGCTGTCTGTTCTCACAGTTGTATTTAACCTCCCTGGATAATATTCTTTACTTTTAAACATACTTCTTGGTTTAGAAAATGTAATCCATTCCCACATCCCCTTCAGATAGCAAGCTGGTCCTATTTAAAATATCCTCCTTATTGCTTTCTTATCTGGGCTAATTCAACATACCCTTTCCTTGGAAATATGTTCTTCCTGTCAGTGTATATGAAAACCAATCCATGCCTGACATGCAGAAATTCCTACAATGCAATATTAGGCGATAACTGACATGTGAGGACATTACCATGACCCAGCAAGTCAATGCCGTCTCATCTTCCTGCTTCAACAACCTGCGCATGCTCTGCAAGATCTTCAGATTGATCCCCCCTAAACCAGAAGGACGGTCACCCACGCCCTCGTCAGCAGCAGACTGGACTACGGCAATGCTCTCTACGCTGGAACCACGGACAAGCTCCAGAAGAAACTGCAATGTATATAGAACCCCTCCGCATGCCTCATCCTTGACATCCCACGCTGCAACCACACCTCAGCCCACCTCAGAGACCTACACTGGCTCCCCATCAACAAGAGGATCACCTTCAAACTCCTCATCCACGCCCACAAAGCTCTACGCAACGCTGGCCCTGCCTACCTCAACAAGCGACTCACCTTCCACACTCCCATCTGCCAATTCCGCTCCGCCAACCTCACCCTCGCCACCATCCCTCGCTTCCACCGAACTACAGCTGGTGGCGGATCCTTTTCCCACCTCACTGCCGAGACCTGGAACTCCCTCCCCGTCCACCTACGACAGATCCAGGACCTCCTGACCTTCAGGAAATGCCTCAAGACCTGGGTATTCGAGCAGTAGCAGTCTCCCCCCATCACCGCCATGGGACCCTAGCAGGTGAGTAGCGCACTTTACAAATGATTGATTGATTGATAGGGTTTCATAGTAATGCATGGTTTGTCATTGGAGCACACAGTAAGAGGTATGAGCATAACAATTGACATGCTGAAATTAGCTTCTGGGTACATAATGAATATCATGTCCTAAGCATGATGGTAATGCATTGTGTCAACATTCTTTCCTTATCCCTAAAGCTGGTGATGGATTGACTAGGTTGCTCTCGCTAAATAGGTTGGAATTTTCATAAATTGACAAGGTATGCTAGAGACCAAGGGCCAGATGTAGCAAAGTGTTTGCGCCTCGCAAACGGCGAAAATCGCCGTTTGCGAGGCGCAAAAGCAACTTTGCCATTCAGAAATGCATTTTGCGAGTCGGCTCCGACTCGCAAAATGCATTTCCGACTCGCAAATAGGAAGGGGTGTTCCCTTCCTATTTGCGACTCGCAGTGGGATGCAATTCCATTTGCGACCGCGTACGCGGTCGCAAATGGACTCGCAGTTACCATCCACTTCAAGTGGATGGTAACCCACTCGCAAATTGGAAGGGGTCCCCATGGGACCCCTTCCAGTTTGTGACTGGACCCCAAATTATTTTTTCGGGGCAGGGAGTGGTTCAAGGGACCACTCCCTGCCCTGAAAAAAACCCGAAACTAAAGGTTTCGTTTTTTTTGAAGTGCAGCTCGTTTTCCTGTTAGGAAAACGGGCTACACTTAAAAAAAAAAAAAAACTGCTTTATTGAAAAGCAGGTCGCGAACATGGAGGTCTGCTGACGACAGCAGGCCTCCATGTTAGCGAGTGCCTATACTCGCAATGGGGCCGCAATTTGCGACCCACCTCATGAATATTCATGAGGTGGGTCATTGCGACCTCATTGCGAGTCGCAGACGGTGTCTGAGACACCGTACTGCATAGCAATTTGCGACTTGCAAATTGCGAGTCGCAGGGACTCGCAATTTGCAAGTCGCAAATTGCTGACTTGCTACATCTGGCCCCAGGTTACTTTCAGAAATAGGTTACACTCAGTGCATAGGTTGTACTCAGAACAAGGTTCTACTATGAAAAAGGTGTCATTGCTCTTTTCAGTGTTGAACTTGAAACTTCTTGTTCTGCAGGATTTTCTCTTGACGGACCTGCAACTGGTTCAGGAGGAGTCAGAACACATTGGCTTTGATCCGCCTCAACTCCTTCCCCCTCGGGGTCTGGCAATTGCTCTATTTGTATCTCAAAATCATGTACTTCTGGGAGAACCCTCCTCTGACTTGACTCTCCTGTTGCCTCGATTGAGATTGGTTCACTGTTACCCTCTTGAAGGTTGTCTCCTTCATCTCTCACAGGAGTGACGGAACCGTCCTCAACTTGCTCAGTTCTGGCATCAGTTCCTCTTTCTTCTCCTTCCGGCTCTGAGGCTTGTTTTGTCATTGTTGGTACTTTCAACAACTCATCCTCATCGTCCAAAGGACATGCCACTTTCTTTGTGTGGCTGGCGTGGATCCACTTCAGAACTCCAGCGCACTTCACAGCTGTGGTAGTGGCCAGAACCACCTGGAATGGGCCTTTCCACCTAG
The DNA here is from genome assembly GCF_031143425.1 of Pleurodeles waltl. NCBI lineage: Eukaryota > Metazoa > Chordata > Amphibia > Caudata > Salamandridae > Pleurodeles > Pleurodeles waltl. The sequence continues at coordinate 983,548,320 of NC_090449.1, forward strand.
GTTCCAAACACATCTTCTGCACGTGTTTCTGGCCCACAACCCAGTCACTGACTCTCAGGTTTTGTCCTGGGTCATGAATCGGTGGCAGTGTGGTGGCTTCCACCTGCTGAGAGAAAGAGCGAACCACATCAGCCAGACCTTTGCAGTAGTCCAACACCATATAATCTGTTATGTTCACAAGTGCATTCACAGGCAGCGCTGGCAACTTCATTGCTCGGCCCGGGAGGATTTTGTGCGGTGACAATCCTGCCTTTCTGTCGGGTGTGTTTGTCATTTCATCAGAACTAACTGCAGTGAGTCAGGCCATTTCAAATTCGTGGACTCACACATTTTCACCATTCGTGACCACTAGTCCTGATGCTTCGGGCGGTAACTACAATGCAACTTCTGCTCAATGTTCAATGCTGCACATAGCAATTTAATTACTTCATTGTTCAGGTGACTTCCCCTATCTGATTCTAAAGAGATCGGAAACCCAAAACGTGGTATCAGTTACCTAAGCAGTAGTTTCGCTACTGTGAGGCTGTCATTGCTTCGTGTAGGGTAGGCTTCAATCCAGTGACAAAAAATGCAGGCATCTCAATAAAATCCATTTGCATTCTGCTGAATGGACCTCCTGCTCTACCAATGTGGCTCAAGTTAACGACTGTCCTTTTTCCCACGTTCAATTGCTGCCAAATGATTCAACGATGGAAAACTGCTTCAGCAACTTGTCTAAACTTTGGTTTGAACCAGTTGTGTTTGAACAGACGAATCATGGCATCCTTCCCGACATGTGCTTGACCATGATAAAATCTAGCCATTTGAGATGACAGACTATTTGGCAGAACCAACTGATCCTCTTCTGAATCCCACAATTCATCCTGTCTCTGTACACATTTCGTTTTGTTCCAAAACCTTGCTACTTGATCCGCATATCCGTTTCTCATTGACACAAAGGGGGTCATTATGGCCTCGGAAGTCGGCATTAATATGGAGGAAAGTACTGTCAACAGCTAAAGCTAAACCGCCAATGTATCACACCGACCGCCACGGCGGTAACAACCGCTGGGCTGGAGACTTTACTCTCCAGCCAGGCTGTCATCACTTGCCCGCCTGCGGGATTATGACCCCGCCTACCGCCATGGTTTTCGTGGCATCCTTACCGCCATGAAAACCATGGCTGTAGGCACTATCAGTGACAGGGAATCCCTTCCCTGTCACTGTAGGGGTCTTCCCCACCCCCTCCCCCTTCCACTGGTTTCCCTCCCACCCCCCTTCCTATTCAGACCCCCCTATACACGGCCCTCACTTCACACACACACACGCATACACACACCCATTCCAACATTCATCCATGCATGCATACATCCATTCACACACACATCCGCCTTACATGCATACAGGCAGACATGCAGTCACACAACTCAACATACACACATTCACACATCCATACATGTACACACACAACACGCAACACACACCTGCATACACGCATGCACAGACATACACACACACCCCCACATCCCCACAGAACACCCCCTCCCCTGTCGGAGCACCCGACTTACCTGTAGTCAGGGGGTCCTCTGGCAGGAGACGGGATGAGGCACTGCTGCCAGCAGCAGCATCCGCAAGGCCGTATTATTCTCATAATACAGCCGGTGGAGGTCTACTGCAGCGCCACCGTACTGCCATCCACCGGCATGGCCACAGACGGATTTCTGCCATCCTTCTGGCGGAAATCCGGCTGTGGTCATATTCCGGCAGACGGCTGGTAGCTGCAGCGATGGTCTTTTGGTGGCTGTCGCCACAGCGGTAGGCGGTTTTTACCGCCGGGGTCTTAATGACCCCCAAAATCTTGCGATTTCAGATGTGCACTGTGTCAAGACGGGCCACTCACCTGAAAAGCTGGATGTCTGCAGGGGCCATGGTATGCCCCCTGACCTCCTGGAACACCTCTCGGCACTTCCTGGGGGACACAGAAACCCCAGCACGTGTCCCAAAAGGAAAGGGGGAGTGAAAGAGAAACACTGCCACGTCTTGCCGGTCCAGTCAGGCACCCTGTATCTTCGGGGGGCAGGTCGTTGTTGACAGAGTGATAGTAGAGTTAGTGCACTCAGCTTCCTTGAAACTGAATCTCTATTTCTGATATGGGCACTGGAGCAGTAGAAGAACACCGGGATGCTCCAACACTTTTCTTGGATAATAATAACTGTTGGCACAATTACTAACACTGCATTACCAAAAACCCAAACTGAGTACCATAACAATAAGTACTGCGACACTAGGGCTGGCTTCATGGAGATTCACTGTTGCACACTACAATTAGAACTGTGGTTGCACTTATCATGCACAAGAAAGACAAACAAGGGCATTAATTATATCACGGATAACTTTCCTGCATGCATAGGGTTAAACTAAAAGGAACAAAAACAATCCAAGAAATACAAATGTCCACTCTGGGTTTAAACAGTTAGGGTGGCACATTTTGGTTTGGTTTCACTGTGTGTGTGAAAAACCCTTCAAAATCAAATTCCTCAATCCTGAAACACAGGCATGAATGACACAATTTAAATCCAAGAGTTATGCTATTAGAGAAAGAAAAGTCACGTAATTGCTCTTTTAAAATTGCACTGTCACTTTTTGTAGTACTTGAGCTCAAGCAGATTTCCTGAAGCACAATTAGGCAAGTAACTACAATAATAATGTAGAATGTTCAGAAATGCATTTTTCTCTTCAAGATAACCACTCTGCCAAAATACGAGGTCTGAAATACACCAGCTGTTCTAGGAAAGCGCGGCGCTCAAAGAACAAACTCCTTGGAGAATACTAGTCACTTAGCTGCAGTGTTTTCCGGAGTGCTGGAGGAATGCCTGTTGTCAGCACGTACAGGAACAAACAAAATAATTGCCTCAAAAGTCCTGAATACGAGGATGACAGCAGGGGTTGGACTGCCAAATCAGATGCTGAGATGAGGAAGCAAAACAAAGCCAAGCAGGGAGGCATGCTTCACTCTGCGATTTATAGCCAATCAGGAAAGCATTTGAGTTTCCACATGTGGATGAGTCACCACACCCAATTAGAAGCACATGTCTACACCACACCCAATTAGAAGCACATGTCTACACCTGCTCACATTAGCAAACAAGCATTGGTAAAACAAGCATTGATAAAGCCATTTGTGCAACACAGCACATTATGTTTACTTAGAAACATAAAGGTTTAACCAAGAACAGAGATATGATTTAACCCTAATCCCTGGGGATGCTGACATATAACACAGGAAGCACCTTGGGGATTCCTTACACACTGCATTTCACCACGGCAATCTTTTTAGGCATTTGGATAGCATGCAACAATTCTTTAATTCTCTCATTATTTCTCACTGGCAAACCAGAACAGGTCATGAATCCTCTCTGGCACCACAATTGGCCAAAGTCATGGACTATTCTAAATCCATACTGGGTATCCGTGTAGATGGTAACTCTAAGCTGAGAAGAAACATGGCATGCTCTAGTAAGGGTTACCAGTTCCGCTACTTGTGCAGAATATACTCCTCGAAGCCAAGATGCTTCCAGGATACCAGAAATTGTGCACACGGCATATCCTGCTCTCAGTGTCTCTTAGACAGAAACAATCGACAAAGATAATTTGGTCATTTTCTTCCAATTGGGTGTGTCTAATGACAGGTCTCGGTTTTGTGCACAAATCAGTTACTTCAACACAATCATGCTCAATGTCTTCCAACTTTTCAATTTCAACATTTTCATTTGGAAGTAAGGTTTACGGATTCAGCACTGTACATCTTTTCAATGACACATTTGGTGACCCCAAAATACTCTTCTCATATCTGGTCAATCTTGCACTTGTTAGGTATTGGGTTTTCATTTTTGTAAGTAGAATTTCAATGGAGTGAGGGACCGTGATAGTTAAGGGGCGTCCCATCACAATGCCTTCACACTGTGTGAGACTCTGTCCAACCGCTGCAACTGCTCGCAAAGAACCTAGTAAGGCTGCTGCAACTGGGTCCAAAGTAGCTGAAAAATATGCTACTGGGTGATTTACACCTCCATGGACCTGCATCAAGACAGGCAAAGAACATGCATCACGCTCATGACAAAACATTGTGAAACACTTCATCTAGTCATGCATACCCCAAGCCAGAGGTTTGCACAGACTCTCTCTCAAATCAGAAAATGCTTTCATGCAAGCCTGATCTAACACTAGGGGATCGGTGACTTCTTTATGTGTCAGTTTCAGCAAAGGCTTTAAATGACTTATAAATTGGGAATCTATTGGTGACAGTATCCTACCATCCATAGAAACATCCTGACATCTCTCTGTGTGGCTGGGGGATTCATCTGCAGTATGGTCATGACCCTTTGCCTGGATATTTTCCTTGATCCCTTCTCAGTCTGGTGACCCAAGTGTTTCACTTCTTTCTGGCATTATTGCAATTTAAGTGGAGACACTTTATGGTCATCCTTTCCCAAATGGTTCAGCAAGGCAATCGTGTCATACTTGCACTTGTCCCTCGTTTTGGATGCAATTAGTAAATCTTCAATGTACTGTACCAAGGTTGATTGGAAAGGCAATTCCAAGGACTCCAAATTATTTTTCAAGATCTGATTGAATATGGAAGGTGACTGTGAAAACCCTTGAGGAATTTGACACCAACAGTAAACTCGGTCCAAAAATTTGAAATTGAGAAAAGAAGGTTTGTGATAAATCTATGAAAGTGAACCATTCAGCGTCACATGTAATCTGAAACATTATTATAACTGGATTTGACACCACAGGGCCACATTTGATCACAATGTCATTTGTTTTTCTTAGATCTTGGACAATTCGAACTTTCCCACAGGGCTTTTTCAATCCCATTATCGGTGAATTACATGAGCTGCTCAATACTTCTTTCAAAACCCCTTGTATCACAAATTCTGCTATTATTGGAGCAACCTATATAAGAACATCCTGTGGCATGTGATACTAGGGAATTGTATTTGGCTTTACAGGAACTTTAATTGTCTCAACTCCCTTTATCAGAGCAATCTCTTTCCCTGTCAGATCCCACACTTGTTCCTCCACCATTCCCTGTAAATCAGGAGGAAGCTTCTTCACTGTGAAAACTTGAAAGAAATTAATCAGGGGGTACTCCTCATTTATTGGCTAACATTCTGTCTCTGGAGCTGGGTCATCCTCATCATCACTATTCATCTGTATCTCGACTCCATCATTTGAGTGAGTAATCAAGCACCTGGTTTTGCACAGCAAGTCTCTTCCCAATAGGGATTCTGGACTCAAATCACAGACTACAATTTTGTGCAATCCTTGAAAGTTGCCAAACTTAACCTGAACTGGTTCTGTAATTGAGTTGATCAAATACTGATTCACCACTCCCACAATCTGGACTGTCTTTCCTAAAAGGGGCAAATTCGGAACTTTTGCAGATCTTACTGTGGAGTGTGTAGCTGCTGTATCAACCAAGAATGAAACTCGGTGACAAAGACTTTTCCCTTTACATAGGGACACGTGGCATTTGCACCTGCTGCTTAGGTTGAAAAGTTTGCATTTGATTCACATTATTTTGGAAGTTCAGATTATGACCTCCCATTCTCGGTCCTCTCATGTTTTGAAATGAGTTTATGTCACCTGTTTGCTGAACAACACCTTCCTGCACCATCATTGGACACTCCTGTTTCCAATGTCTGACCACTCTGCAAACGTGACAAGGCAACCATTTCTTCACTCTCTGCACATCGTTCTTTTTTTTTATTTTTATGTTTAATTTTTTTTATTGAGAATTAAGAAAAGATACAAAATAATACAACATGCTGTACGCAGTACAGGGCAACATTCATATGAATTTGACATAGGTTGAGTTCTCAGTGGACATGCCCATTATTTTAGCAGAGATTAAGCATATATATTGTATGTTGGGATACGAAACATAAAATAAAATAAAATAGAGAGACATGTGAGGGAGGGGAAAAAAGGGGGGGAATAAAGTTGGATGTGAGGGGAGTGTGATAGGAGAATAAGGGGGGTAATAAGGCGCAGGAGGGGGGGAAGGGAGGAGGGGAGAAAGAGGGAAGGGGAGGGTTCATTGAACGAAGAAGGGTCTATACATCAGAATGGCATAAAGAATGTGATAGTGATTTCTGTTAATTTCTGTTGTGATGCGGACTGTCATGTTGAATAATATGTAGATGTAAACATAGTTGCCTATGGTACAAAAAAATAGAATTTGAAGTAGAGGAATAGAATAATAATTGAAGGAGTAGTCGGGTGAAGCCTACATGTGTGTCTTCGAATCGTGTGAAGCTCAGATTGTCTTGTGGGCTAGCCCTATGGGTCAGTGCTAATTTATCTGAAAATAAATTAAGTATGGAAGAGGGAGGCGGTTAGGGAAGAGGGGGAAGGTAGGGAGCAGGGACTCTGCGATTCAAAGGGAGAAGAGAGGGTTGTAAGGTTATTGGTTACAACTTGAAGTGTCTCCGAAACGGGGAGGAATCATCCAGTCTGTGAGAGTCGGGTATCTGAAAAAGAAGGGGGGTGGGAAAAATATCTTAGAGAAAGAAAGAGGGGGAAGATTAGAGCAACAGGCCGAGCTGTATGCTGTACTATATATATATCTATATATATATTTATAGAGGGGGAAAGGAAGCGGGAGGGGGGAAGGGATGAGGGTGAGGGTTATGTTGGCATCCATCAGCTATCCACCATTTCTCGATGCCCCTGGATGGGAAGGGAGAGAGGGAGGGGGTAGTGCCGGCAGTGGGGACCCCTACGGTCCTGACAGGAAGGGGTTCCAGACTTCCATGAATAGAGCCGCTTGATCTTGAAGATTGTAGATTACTCGTTCATGCATGGCAGTTTGTATCATAGCCGTCATCCATTCTGCCGGTGTGGGGGCAACGCTTGATCTCCAATGTCGTAGTATACAGATTTTGGCTGTGGCTAGTGCAGTGTGCAGTAATCTTTGTCACAAGCGCGGTATGGGGAGACACGGGCGCATGTCGTGGAGGAGGATGAGCGACGATGGAAACGGGCGTGGTATCTGGAGGGTGTCCTTTAGAGCGTGACGCACGGTATCCCACAGGGGTTGTATCGAGGGGCAGAGACATAAGATGTGCACTAGGTCGCAGTGAAGGTATGTACATCTCCAGCAGTTTGCATGTGGTATAAGACCCGCCCTGAATAGCCTCATGGAGGTCCAATACCAATCCTGGAGGATTTTAAATAGGCAGAACTTCAGCCAAGCTTCCTGTATACCTTTGTCGAGTGCTTCCAGAATATCTGACCAATCTTCCTCGGTGTATGTCATTCCGAGCTGGTCTTGCCACCTGCGGCGCAGGCCGTCAAGAAGGGATTGCGAATATAGATGATTGACTAGTACTCCGCACAAGCCTACCATTACGCCTCTATGACGGCCCCACGTCTGCAGGTAGGCAACAATTGGTGAGGTTTTGACTTCCCATGGGGGGTTCCCAGTATTTTGTGTAGACAATGTTTAAGCTGCAGGTATCGCCATTCCTGACTCTTATGTATGTCAAGCTCGGTTCTTAAAATGGCGAAGGATCGGGGTTGATCGCCGTCTACGATTTGGGCTATATTGTTAATGCCGGCATTACTCCATTGGGGCCATTTTAGGGTGTTACCCCCAATTTTAATGGTTTTGTTCCCTACTATAGGGGCTTCTGAGTGTGAAAAGGGTGTATTCCCAAAGGACGGTGAGCCCTGCGCTATGCCGCATTTGTTGCTGTGAGGACCGGATTTGGCCTTCTGGGGCGGTCTGCATACACTCCTCCTAGTCCCTCACGATGCCCTCGTAGGAGGTTCTCTGTGGTTACCCATTGTGGGGGGTCGGTAGTTCCGGGGAGTAAGTATGCCAATTGCGACAGCTGTAGGGCCAACGAGTAGTTCTCTACAGAGGGGAGGCCCAAACCTCCGTGGGATCTCCTTGCCAGTATTTTTGCTGGTGTCAGCCTCGGTCGTATAGAGCCCCATACGAAGGTTCTTATTGAGGCGTCTATTCCCTGGAGCAGGGTCAGAGGGACATGTAGAGGGAGCATGCCTAGCATTTGCGTGAAGTGTGGAAGGGTGACCATCCTGACCGCCTGTGTCATGCCCCACATAGAGAGTCCCAGCTGCGACCACTTAGCAAAGTCCTGTTTCATTCGGCATAAAAGGGGGTCTAGGTTGTCCTTGATCATATGCTCCAAACCTTGGTTGACAAGTGTCCCCAAGTATTTGAGGTGTGACGGTGTCCATTTAAATGGCAGCTCATGGATTGCGACCCTCGCTGTCATTCGGGAGAGGGGTAGTGATTCGCTCTTGTCGCAGTTCACTCGGTATCCTGACAGGGATGCAAAATCCCCTATGATTGAGAGTAGTGCTGGGAGAGAACTGTCCAAATCAGATAGGGTGAGCAAGATATCATCTGCATAAAGGTAGATTTTGGAGGTTCCTCCTGTTAGGGGGATGCCTTGTATCTGTTGGGAGCTTCGTATGGTGTCCGCTAGGGGTTCCATTGCTAGCAAGAACAATAACGGTGATAGGGGACAGCCCTGCCTCGTGCCTCTACTGATAGGAAATGGGTCCTACATGAACCCCCCCGCAATTGACTTGTGCTGTGGGGTGGTCGTATAATAGGCGGACTTTGGAAATGAACTGTTCTCCGAGACGGAAGTGCTTCATGGTAGCAAAGAGGTAAGGCCATTCGATGCGGTCGAACGCCTTCTCTGCGTCAAGGGACAGGGCCAGGGCTTCAATCGGCATGTTGAGAGACTCGTGGAGAGTGTGGCAGAGGGTACGCATATGGTTTCTGGAGGTGCGGCCCAGTACGAATCCCACTTGTGTGTTGTGGATCAAGGATGGTATCACTTTCCATAGACGGGCTGCCAGCACACTGGCCAAGAGTTTGACGTCCCTGTTTAGGAGAGAAATAGGACGATAGCTACCACATAGTAAGGGATCCTTGCCTGGTTTAGGCAGGACAAAGATGGTGGCCTTCTTGGATAGGGCGCCAAGGGAGCCCTCCTTGCATGCCTCCGTGAGAGCTTCATGCACTGCGGTGGTCGCCTCCTCTCCCGCCCATCTGTAAAATTCAGCCGGGAAATCATCCTCGCCTGGGGATTTATGGCAAGGGAGGGTTTTGATGACTTCTGCTATTTCTTCTCTGCTTATATCACCCTCCAAGAGAGCCCGGCCTGCCTCTGAAAGGTAAGGCAGATTAGCCGCAGCGAGGAAGGCCTCTGTTTGTTCTGTGGTGGTTGCTGTTTCGGAGGTATAGAGATGACGGTAAAAGGCCGCAAATTCGTTTGCGATGTCTTGCGGTCGGATTATCACTGTTCCTAATGGGGACATAATCGCCGGGATGCTGGAGGCAGCCTCTCGCTGTCGAAGTTGGGCCGCCAGGAGTCGGACCGCTTTCTCGCCCTGTTCATAATGACGGCCGCGCAATCTTTGCAGTGCATATTCCACCTGTGAGGTATATAGCTCGTTGTGGTTCATGCGGGCTTGTTCAAGAGAACGGCGTAGCGCTAGAGATGGTTGAGCAGTGTATTGTCTGGTGAGTCTCCGGATGTCCTCTTCGAGGGTTCGTTGGAGCAATTGCTTCTCTTTATCAGCTAACGCTGCGTCGCGCATCATGTTACCTCTTAGGGTTGCTTTTGCCGCGACCCATAGGACTCGTTTGGAGGACACAGTGCCGGCATTGTCAGCCATGTAGGTGGATATGTGGGCCCTTAGGTGTTCTTTTCCTTGGGGGGAGCGGTACCTATGTACCGCAAAGCGCGATGGTTTATGACCAGGGAAGACGAGACCCGTCTGGATCTGAATGAGGACAGGAGAATGATCAGAGAGTCCGCTTTCAAGTATACTAGAATCGTGAAGTTGGGAGACTATGTTACGTGACACCAAAAAATAGTCCAGACGGGATTGGGTGCCATGGACTGATGACAGGAATGTATATTCTTTGTCTTTTGGGTGCAACAGTCTCCAGTAGTCCGTCAACCCTGCATCCGTAATGAGGTCTGTCAGTAGTGCTCTGTCATGATTATTGCCCGTATCAATAGGTCCCGTTCTATCCAAAATGGCGTCCTGGGCTAGTTTCCAGTCCCCTCCTATAATGTAACGGGTGATCCCTATTTCCGCCAGGAGGCTGTTGAGCCGTAGAAAAAAGGATCGTTTAGAACCATTCGGGGGAATAGACTGAGCCTACGCATAGGGATGTGTGTCCTACCTTCAGTTTTGCAAATACATACCTCCCCTCCGGATCATTCCATGTTTTAATAATTTTAATCGGGAGGGCTTTGCGTATCAAAATCGCTACTCCGCATTTACGGGGTGTGCCGCCTCCGGGCTCTCGTTCTGCTGAGCAGCAACTGTAGGAGACCCTTCCCACCCAATCTCGGCGGAGCTCACTGGCTTCCTCGTTGTCCAAATCGGTCTCCTGTATCATAGCTATGTCCATTTTTTTTGATTGGAGAAAGGACAGTACTTTTTTCCTCTTTATGTAATTTGTCATACCATGCACATTCCATGAGATGACTCGCAGTGGGGGTGTCGCACCGGAAGCAGCTCTCGCCATATTGGATATGGCTGTTGAAGCTCACCAATACAGCGCGTAGTGCTGGGGGACTTTTAGATCGTGCTGGGGTAGGGGCGATGGCCGTGGTATTGGTATTATGGGGGGGGGAGGAAGGGAACAGACAGTGGATGACGGAAAATCTCTCGGGAAGGGGGGGAGAGCTAGGTGTGGTGTGAGAAGAGATAGGAGAGCCATTCTAATGGGGAGGGAAAGCGTTTTCTATGTATGTACATTTACATTGACCTGATAGTGTGATGGAGAGTCTTCTTCTTATCCGTATGTTGCTACTGTATAAGGTTCTATGTTGTGGGGGTAGTATGGCAGATGGGGGGGGAGTAGAGGAAAAAGGAGGGGGAGGGGGTCAGGGTGGGGAGAGCATATCAGACCAACAGTGGGACAGGGGAGGGGTTGTAGGATATCCAAACTGTCACGTATATACACATTACATTACATCCCATACTAATAACATTTGAATTTTGTTTCTTAGTATCATAGCTTTGTGTGCATAATATTGGGTTGAGTTTCGGAGTCAATCCGAGATCTATAAGTAGATAAGTAAACAGTGGGGGTTACATCAATTCTAGGTCTCGATATAGACAATATAAACAATGTAAACTACGTTAACTCCACAATGGAACATAGGTAGGTTCTAATACAGTATTACTTCATACTATATTGTAGAGAAAAGTAGAGGCTAACAAGCAATAATATCTCGGAATCTGCATTGAGTATAATCCGTAAGCCTGTACTGTATGTGAGTAGCGGTTACCTCTAAGATCTGACTTGGGCATTGAAGAAGTGTGCTTTCTTTTGAGGCCCGATCGTGCCCCGGTGCCTCATCCTGCACACATAATGTCTCTCTGGGTGAGCCCCGTAGAAATATCTAGAGAACATTTTAATGTATATTTTAATGATAGTCCCTAGTCTACATACAGGCTTTGGGGATCCTTATTTCATGAGTTTAATATAGACAGTAGGGACCTAGCTTAGGGTCATAGGGACTTCTACTATACTGACACTGCATCCTATTTCTTATTTCTCATCAGGGGGGGTATACGCAAACAGATTGATTACGCGTTCAGCATTTCAGTGCCTGACAAGTGCTCAGTTTATGTTTGAATAACAGGTAGCAGGAGAGATTAGTCTGTTTACTGGTAGTGATTTTACTAGGTCAGACCATAGGTGGATACATTTTTAACATACTAACATTCTAACATTCTAACATTCTAACATTGCCCTGCGAGGCCTCCTAGTACCATAGAACAGGGAGAACTTATTAGCAGCATGGTATCATTTGTATCAAAGGCTATAGAAGATATGCTGAATAGCGATATAGGGTCTGAACAAATACTCATCTGTCCGCCGAGTAGGTGGCCATTTTACTCCATGGCACTTCTCGTTGTCTTGGTGAGACCCCTCTATTGCCCCTGGGGTAAGGCGGTAGTTCGTTCACGGGGGTGCAAGAGTCAGTTTCAAGGGCGAGCGGGATTTGTCTCTTTCCGAGAGCTGGGTGTGTGCCACCGCGGCGTGCAGGACTTGTCCCCTATCATCATGAGCCCTAGTTAGTCTTTCCAAGTCTCTACCTCTGGGACAAGTGTCTGGATCGTGCCGGTCCGTGTTTCCCTTCTCAAGCCCAGGGGAGGGCGTGTGTCCGTCTTCTTCCATGGTATCCTGTGACCAATTCGGGGCAATTGGTTGTTTGGTCTGAGTTTGGAAGGAGTCCAGGAAGAGTCTTAGGTCCTCGGGGTTGTAGAAGTCTCTGGAGACCCCATTTTTGGTGATCCACATACTCGCGGGGTCGAAAAGACCGTATTTTATCTCCAGTTGACGGAGTCGAGGTCTTAAGGATAAGAAGGCCTTCCTGCGTTCGGTGGTATCTTTGGAGTAGTTGGCCGTTATGCGGACCTCGGATTTGTCTATCCGGAAGGGCCCGTGAGTTCGTGCTACTTGAAGAATCTGGCGGGTCTGGGAGTGACGTAGCAAACAGGTGATGATCGTCGGGGTCTCTAGGCCCCGTCCTGGCGCTTCGGGCCCACTCTGTATGCTCGTTGAAATTCCAGCGGTGGTTCAAAGGACAATGATGTTAGTTTGGGTATAACTGAGCTGAGGAAGGCCTGTACGTCTGTGCCCTCTTCATTTTCCGGGATTCCGAGAGGACGAATATTGTCCCTCTGGCTTCTGGCTTCCAGATCCGTCACTTTGCTTCGTAGGTAAGAAAGATCTTGGTCTCTATCCTGGGTTGTGGACATGTGAGTTTCCAGAGTCCCCACACGGTGTTCCAACCCCACCACCCATAAGTGAAAGCCTGCGATGTCAGTCCGTATGGATTTGGTTTCCAGCGTCAGAGAGGAGATGGAAGCGTCCATCCCCTCTATCCTGCGGCCGACAGCAGTCATTTCCTGCAGTATCTGTTCCATAGTTGCAGGTTGGTCTCCGTCTGCCATCACAGAAGATTGGTTTGGCTTTGGGGCTGTGGCCGGTCCTGCCGTTGGGGACATAATACGTTTCTGTTGGAGCGCTTCTGAGAATAATAATTGACATGCTGGTTTACCTGTGGGTTTTTGACCTGATTTGCCTCCGGGCATCTCAATGTTAGTCTGTGGGGTAGGCCTTATGAATTCTGAGGCCCTTGTCCCCTCTTTCCTATCCCTCCGAGGGGTTGGTGGGGGTGAGGAAGCGTAATTTGACCCGTCTTCAATCCCCCTGTTGGCGTTACAGGAGCATATTCTCCATAGTGGGACTGTGCCTATTTTGGGTTGCTTCTTCGTCCTGATTTGTAAAGCTACACAGGGCTATTCGGCGAGGTCCTCGTCTTGCCTTGCCCTTAGTTAACCACAGGGACAGGGAAGGATTAGGCCTGGCAAGTGGGTACACTTGCCAAGTCGAATTTACAGTTAAAACTGCACACACAGACACTGCAATGGCAGGTCTGAGACATGATTACAGAGCTACTTATGTGGCTGGCACAACCAGTGCTGCAGGCCCACTAGTAGCATTTGATTTTTAGGCTCTGGCACCTCTAATGCACTTTACTAGGGTCTTACTAGTAAATCAAATATGCCAATCATGGATACACCAATTACATACAATTTTACACAGAGAGCATGTGCACTTTAGCACTGGTTAGCAGTGGTAAAGTGCTCAGAGTTCAAAAGCCAACAGCAACAGATCAGAAAAAATAGGAGGCAGGGGGCAAAAAGATTGGGGATGACCCTGCATAAGCAAAAAAAGTACAACAGACGGTGCTTTGTTCACCTCGTAAGAGCCGTGACAATAACAACAAGGGGGGGCTCCGGTTGTGGGGTTGGTGTTCGTGCCCTTATAATTGCACGGTAGGTTGAGGTGCTGTGAAGAAAGATCAGCGTTGGTCCAATTGGGCGATCCCGTAACTCCTTTGGGTCTCTGTGAGGATGGGTATCCTTCCCCCCTACTCGCCTGTTGCGATTCACTGATGAAAGGAGGGGGGGCCTCAGGGAGGAGATTATTGTGCTGGAATATGCAGCACTGCTGGGCTGTTTACTGGTGCTGGGAGAGGGCAATGGTCCTTGTTCCTAGAGAGCCAGTTTGTTCCAGCCTCTGGAGTTGCGGCCTTTTCCTCTGTCCCAGCCCGTCCTCCCAAGATGTTGTGGCTCCTTATGGCTAGTTTCTGTATCTCCTCACTTGAGGTCAGGGCTTCCTGGGATGTGGGTAGTCGGAGTCTTTCTTCTTTCCCTTTTTTTTCAAAATGTTTTTATTTATCTTTATTTGTTTTATTTTCTCCCCTTCCTATAGAGTTTTCTGTTCATTGATTTGTGTGTGTGTGGGAGCTCCAGGGGTGCTGCCATATCGTTTATATTGGCTGCTTCGTGTCCATCTTCTGCTCTTCGACCGGAGCTGGCTGGCAAGCTCCCGGGGACAGCGCTGGAAGGAGGGGGCGAGCCGCAGAAGAAAAAAGTTGAGGGGGAAGCACGATGTCCAGGGGGCAGGGTAGCGCAGCGCCGCAAAGGCGGCCATCCAGCTGTATGTAGGCGGGGGCGCCGTCCTCACTCTGCCGGGCCGCGCTTCACAGCCCCGGGAGACGTGTCTCTTTTCCCAAGGCAGGCCCGCCCGTAGAGGCACACGGCGGGCCTCCCCGCTGTCTCCCTACCTCGTACCTCTCAGGCCGGAGCCTCAGTGAAGCGTGGAGTCCTCCCGCCGGGCCGATGTTCGTTGGTCTCAAGGACACGGCTCCTCCCCCGGCGCAGGCCTCAGTGCACCGGGCGTGCTGTGGTCTCTCCCTCCGACTCTCTGGATCATGTCACGGCGGCATTCAAGGCTCTGGTGTTTCAGGAAGCCTCCGGAGGGTAATGGCCATTCTCAGCTGCCGCCGTTCGGCCCCCGCTGCCCCCTCGTGTCTGACCCGACACGGAGCTCTGGGGTTAAGCGCCCCCCCTGCACATCATTCTGAACCACCACAGTACCCAAATCTGGACCGCGATTTACATTACCTCAATGTCCTTTACCTCTCATCTGATTTTGAAATACCACATTTCCCTGCTGCTGCTGTTGTTGCGGAAAATATCCCTGCATCCCTGTTTGTGCAGCTTTAGTCTGCATCACCATTGCCTTTTCTTTCAACTTTCTCTGCTTCAACTCAATCTCATCACTACAGTACTTTTAATACTGCAATACCTCATCGATCGGCTTTGCCTGCCTGCAAATCTAACAACTCTTAATCATCTGGCTAATTTCAGGTCTCAATCCTTCCACAAATCCAAACACAAAATTAATCATGTCTTTCGGCTCAATTGTCTCTGTACCACTGTTATGCTTAAACCCCTGCAACAGTCTCTCATAATATGTGTGTATCGACTCTTTGGCTTCCTGAGCTGTCCTGTCTGTTCTCTGCCAGTCAACATTTTTGGGTGAAATTCTCGTCTTCGAAAATTCGATCAATGTACAATAATATTTCATTACTTCAGGAGATGGCGACCTGTAACCTGATCTCACTCTGGTTCCTTTGTCGGCCAATCTATGCTCCTCCTGCACTCCATCCACAAATTAGCTTGCACTACTGTCTCTAATAAAGTGTTCAAGTCTTCCCACAGGCACTTTGCAAGTTTCACAAACCTGTCTGTCTGTTGGTACCATTCCACTGGTTTCTCTCTCTACCTTGGATAATAATTTGTAAAGGACAGAATGTCACTTCTGCTGCAAGGGACATGAACAAACTTCCTCCCTGGAATCTCTCTCATTGGTAAAATGTTCACTGGATCCTTACTCTGCTGCACATTTGCAGTCAGCTCTGCTGAATCCAATTTTCTTTTATCTCTTTCCTTTAGCCATCTGCATTCCCATCTGTTTAATTCTCCGCAGGTCTGGGCATTCTGAAATAACTCCCTGAGGTGTGCCTTCATTCCTGCAGATCTCATGTGTTCAAAATCCTTTGCATCAAAATCTAGCCTGTAACTCCTTTTCAAATATTTAGTTTTCTCAATTTCTATGTCATACTTCTCTGCCAGGTCTGCTAGCTTTTGATGCACATTGCCCATTTCCCTTGTAATTTTCAGGCACAGATATGTCAATTCTGCTTCTCTGTAGAACTCTAGTCTGTTCACACCCATAGGTCCCTCAATGAGCCCACGCTTCCCTTCCTAGTCTTGTATTGTTCAAGTACTCCTCTCCCCTGGGAGCACTCTGCGGGGTATTCAGCTTATCTAACCATTCAGTCAATTGCTGGGCAGTCAAACCATACAACAAAATGTCCTTGGCCTGGACAGGTGGTGCCTGTTGCACAACTGTATTCGGAGTATGCGGCGTCAATAATTTCAGGCTCTGACTAACATTCAGCCCTATGACAGTATCCGGAGAACTCCGAATGGACTAAGGTCTAACAATGATCTTGTTCCTTCAAAGGTTTGCCCCATAGCAGAGACTACTCAGGTATTCCCACTGAGTCCCCCGTTTATTGAATTCTGACTCAGGACCATATCTACCTGCTCTGTTATTCTTCTATGCAAACAATGGTATGATTGGTCCAATGTTAACAGATACAGATACAGCATCTGGGCTTGGTCTGATCCTCAAGTTCTGTGGTTGCGTAAATCCTGCATTCTGGTTCATTAGTACAGACATATCTGACTGTGTCCCTGTTATCGGAGTGTACTTCAGCATTGTTTGTGACTGCACTTGAGGCAGTAAAGTGGAGTGGGTTCTGTCTGAACTAATGTCGGTCTCTGGAAAACCTGTCCTGTAGGCACTATTACTCTTGTGGCACTTTCCACTATGGGTATCCCAGGGTAAATTCTTGGGATATTTGACTGTGGCACCTGAATTGTGCTACTGGAGTAGTAGGTGTGTTAAGACTGCTCTGCATCGGGCTCTGTGTCATATCAGGATTAATCTGCACTGGACTCGCTGTCACGTTAACCTGTGTCAGAGCTGAAGGATCTACACTAGTGCTTGGACCACTCCCCTGTGCTGTGTATGGTGGTGGAAGATTTCTCAATAACTGTAAGATAAAATCATCATCGTCCGACTCTTCCTCATGTGTCAAAGATCTCCTAGCCTCCCCTGATCTCCCCTATCCACTCTCAGAGGGGCTTCTGTTTGTCTTTCTAGTGGATTTCCTTCCTTCTCTCTCATTATCCTGTGTAATCACTGGAAACATTTTAATCCCCTGTAAAGTCTCAGTTCTCCAAAATTTCTGACCAATGTTCCATCTAGCCTCCGCTAGTGTCTTCCCTGCCTTCCTCATCCTCCTCTCAAAATTCTGTTGCTGTCTAGCCACTAATTCCCAGATCGCCAATGCCTCAAACTGTGCTGTCTCAGAGGGGGTTTCAGATCATACAGCACTCTCCTCAGATTCTCTAAGCTCCTCAAATTAAATGTTCCGTTGGCAGGAAACGCTAAACTCCCATCCTTCTCTGTCAATTTGCACCACTGTTTCAGCCAAAGACATGGTGCAACGCCCTTTTCTTTGATTACAATGTAGGCTGGTGTACCTTCTGACAGTACTACATCCCCTATGCTCATGGTAATGTACACATCTCTCATTAAAACACTCTTTGAAGCTTTGAAAATTTATATTTTTGCGACCTTTATGTTTCTCTAAATCAAATCAGGAAGTGTCTTTTAATCCCAGAATTCTCTTCACCCACCTTCTCAACCAAGTGTGCTTCACGGACGGCTGCCAATCCGTGCGTGACCCTTTTCACTAACCAACCTATCCCAGCGTGGCTCTATCACACTCACACATACTGCGGTTGACAAAGTCTTAAGGCTTGTCATCCCAAGCTCAGATTCTCACTAAACTAATGCAAAATTATTGCGAGCACTAAACAAAATCAAATTTGTCAGTTTACTACAGGTAAGGTAACACAATCGCTTCAGAAACTTTACGGATTTTTCACTGATGGCTTTCAATCTAGCAGCTACTCCTTCTTTCTCAGTTTCCCTGATTTGCAAGCAAAATTCGACCCGCACATTTTACTCCCAACTGATTAGTGGGTCTGTTCTGGTGCACACAGCACTCGCCAGACCTCATTCAAAAAATTCTTCCACACACTTTGACTCACACTTTGACTTGTCAACCACGCCCGACCGACCTATTAAACCAGACAAATTACAACAAAAACCAAGGCCCTCATTATGACATTGGTGGTAAATCCTGCTTACCACCGCGGTGATGGCCGCCAACATACATCGCGGAGGCGAACATCCGTTCACACACAAAACCGACAGAATACTGCCACAAACACATATCTGCCAGACCAAAGGTTACTGTAAAAGTGTTAGTACGAACACCCATACCGTTACGCCAACAAAACAACGGCCACCACATTATGACCCACGAATCACCATGGCGGACATGCAACGGTGGTAAACCATTGGCGATACACACCGGCGCAGTCAGAATGGCCACCCAAATACAAAACAACACAACATTGGCCAAAACTAAAATCACACACCTGACACTAATACACACACCACAACAGCACTATAAAACACACACCCACATTACACACAACCCTTTACGAACACGAAAAATAGGCAAGAGATAGCCATGCAAATCACAGCCACAACTATACACACCACAAACACCCATCGATCGGTCATGCACCCCACACACTACCACATTATTTAACACCCACTGCTCAACACACACCACACAACACCCATGTCCCCACACAGGCACCCCTGTTTCACAGATGAGGAGTTGCGGGTCATGGTGGAGGAAATAGTCAGGGTAGAGCCACCGCTGTTTGGAGCACAGGTACAACAAATCTCCATTGCCAAGAAGATGGAGCTATGGCGGAGAATCGTGGACAGGGTGAGTGCCGTGGGACAGCATCCAAGAACAAGACACGACATCAGGAAGAGGTGGAATGACCTATGGGGGAAGGTATGTTCCATGGCAGCAAGGCCCCAGCTCACCATCCAGAGGACTGGCGGTTGCCCCTACCTCCTCCACCACAGCTGACAGCGTGGGAGGAGCAAATCTTCGCAATACTGCATCCTAAGGGACTCACTCGAGTAGCCGAAGGACTGGACACTGGTGAGTCAATATTTACTACCTATCACACCCCATACCTTTATGCCATCCCACCCCCTCACCCTGACTCCCATCACTCCATTCCATCCCACACAGTGTACCTACACATTTGACTAAACCCAGTGCCAAGCCTTGCATGCCATACCAATGCATGTACAGCCCTCCCAGCCTTGAACGTACACCCACCACTAATACATGCACCGCATGGAGAACTAACAATCCCACAATACATCACCATACACAAACAAAGGTGGCAGGGCAACAGCAACAATATAGAGAAAGCTAGGGATGTACAATATGTCACTGACATGAAGCATAATACATCACTTACATCCCCACAGGTGCCCCAGCCAATCCCAGTGGTGAGGAGGTGCCACGACTATCCAGTAACTCCAACAGAAGATGCCCCCACTGATGACAGTAACTCTGGACTTCTGGATCTGTATGAACCACCAGCCCCATCAGAGACCGCTGGTCAGTCGGCCACCCCAGCCCACTCCCAGTCCACCACAGATCCTCCCCCCTCAGTATCCAACACCACAGCACCCACTCAACGTCCCCACACCTCTGTCCCCAAGACACGTCAATCAGCAGTGTGCCCACCTGTACAGGTACCCCAGTCTACAGCTCACAGCCAAGACAATCAGAGTTCTGGGGTCAGTGGCAGAGGGCACATTGTTCAGGGGACAGAGGCACAGGGAGACAGGGCCACTCGAAGGACAGCTGTGCACCAGGGGGAGGACAGGCCCAGGAACCCGACTGTCGAGGAGGCACTTCCTAATATCCTGTGTGCTTACCAACAATCCCAGGACAAGATGGGCCAGTTTCTTAACAACATGCAGGAGAACCAGTGGCTGCAGGAGGTACACCATCAGGAGATCAGGAAAAATTTGCAGGCCCTCAACACCACCATGGTCTCCATAGCAGATGTGCTGGCTGATATGGTCAACATCATGAGGGAATATACAGCACAACAGCGGGCCCCTTCCACTAGCCAGTCAATTGAACAGCCCACCACATCTGCTGCAGCTAGTGGACAGGAGGCCCTGCCATAGGACCCACAGGCCGCCAGCACCTCTGCCCCTGCAGAAGATGAAGCACCCCGCAAATGTTCACTGCAACCCAGGCAGATGCCAGAGACACTTGCCAAGACCAAGACCGCCGCCAGGAATCGAGATCCTCCTGAATGTCCCCCTTGTGTTCCACTGTCTCACCTTGTCCACTTTGAAGTGCCATTGGTCACCTTCCGATGGCCCCTTGGGTACTGGACCTGTGCTACAAATAGACTGGACCAATACCCTGGATTTACCTCAACAATCACCCCATTCCATTTCACTATTCCTTCTATAAATTGCACACAATTGGACACAACTTGAGTGATAGTGCTTTATGTGATGAAAATGTGCAATTATGTTAACAGTTACATCTTGGGCAATTGACATTAACTTTGGTATAGTATAAATATTATGAGCTGTAGCTCTCTGTAGTCATCACATCAGTACACAATTGTAATAACACCAACATCTGCAAATTGAGAAGGCATAGGTGACCGTCAGTTGAGATGCAAAGGAGGTGACTGCCATCCTGCTACAGCCACACTGAAAACATAAATAATTAGAGGAATGGTCAGTTCCACTGTCTTACCTGTGTGTCATTGGAAGTATTGCTGTATAACTGATGTTCTATTGTCCACATCCTCATCCTCTGTCTCCTCATCCTCACTGTCCTCGGTGTCCACTGCTGCCACAGGGGCATTTCCAATCTCCTTCTCCTGCAGATAAGGCACATGTCGTCTGAGGGCCAGGTTGTGCAACATGCAGCATACTGCAACTATCTGGCAGACCTTCTCAGGGGAGTAGCAAAGGGATCCACCTGTCAGATGGAGGCATCTGAAACTGGCCTTCAGGAGGCTAAAGGTACGTTCTATGATCTGCCTGGTTCGCCCATGTGCATCATTATACAGATTATCAGCCCTTGTCCTGGCATTTCTCACAGGGGTCAGGAGCCACAACAGGTTTGGGTAGCCAGAGTCACCTACAAGAATTGAGAGACAAACATTAGCCTTACACAATGGTATGAGGGATGACTCCAGAAGGCATACACTGACATATATTGGTTGGGGACTCAGGCTCACCTATTAGCCACACCCTGTGCCTCTGTATTTGTGCCATCACATTTGGGATGCTGTTATTCCTCAGGACGAAGGCGTCATGCACCGACCCAGGATACTTGGCAGTGACATGGGAGATGTACTGGTCCGCCAGGCACACCACTGTAGTCAGCACTATTGAGAACATTGGCTGTGACATTCCTGCTGCCAAGCCCACTGTCACTTGGAAAGAACCAGTTGCCAGGAAATGATGCACTGATAGAACTTGCACAAGAGGGGGGATCCCAGTGGGATGACGGATAGCTGATATCAGATTAGGCTCCAATTGAGTACACTGCTCTGTGATTGTGGCCCTGTCCAGTCTACAGGTCAGTATTATATAGCCAAGTCCACAAGGGGTCTGTACACGGGGTCTTGCCTCCTCCTCATATTCCTCCGCAGTGTTAGGTATCAAAGGACACAAGAGTGAGAAGGGTGTCACAAACTGAACAATGGATCCACCACCCCAGTGCAACTGAGCATGTATGTAATCGGACAATGTGAATGGCAATGTATGTATAATTCACAGCAATAATGCAGTTTCCAATTTCTGATTGTGGTCCACTACCATAAAATGGGGACCGCCTGTCCTGTAAGTATGGACAGGTGGAAGTGATGTAACTTTACCGGCATTGGGCGTCATGGCGGAAGGCAGTCTTGCACCGCCGTGCTCATCCTCATTGGCTAAAAGTGGCTCTATTGAGTACAGTGTCCAATGGGGATCACCGGCGGCAGTGACGGTGTACTCCGCCGTGGATTTTTTATCTATAACCTCACTTGATTCCTGACTTTCCACAGGACAACACCTACACTACGCGTGCTGCTGTGACCTGTGTCTGGATCCTGCCATGGCCCGTGTGACAGGTGGAAGGGTCCCTGCCTTCACTTCGAAGGATTTAGAGCTTCTGGTGGACGGGGCCATAGCCCTTCATGGACAGCTGTATGGGCCCCCAGAGCAACAGGTGAGTACACCGTGGGGACGATGCATGCAACAAGGTGTGGGGTATGTCTGGTGGTAGTGTACATGCAGGGCTCCGGGTGATGTGTGTGCCAATGGAGATGGAAATGTAATTTGTGGGCCATATGTGTGACAGGCAGCATTGTATGGTTAATGGTGTCCTCCTGTCTCTATCACCTCTGCAGGTCAGTGTCCATCAGAAGAAGGGATTGTGGCGTGCCATCACCAAGAAGGTGTGGACCCTGGGCTTCTATAGCAGGCAGAGCACCCACTGCAGGAAAAGGTGGGAGGACCTGAGATGCTGGGCCCAGAAGACCGCTGAGGCCCAGCTGGGGATGGCCTCCCAAGGAGGGTGGGGTGCCTGTCGGAACCTGACCCCACTGATGGCCTGCATACTGGCGGTGGTCTACCCAGAG
Organism: Pleurodeles waltl; assembly: GCF_031143425.1. Classification (NCBI taxonomy): domain Eukaryota; kingdom Metazoa; phylum Chordata; class Amphibia; order Caudata; family Salamandridae; genus Pleurodeles; species Pleurodeles waltl. The sequence continues at coordinate 983,570,928 of NC_090449.1, forward strand.
CTGGATGGGCACTTGAAGGCAGCACAGCAGCCACAAGGGGGTGAGTACAGTGAGAGTGACAACCATTTTTGTTGGCTGGCATGGGATCCTGGTGGTGGGTTTAAGTTAGTGGGTGCCCCTTAATGCCAGCTCAGTCATTGCTGTGTGGTCCAACTCAAAGTAAATGAGTGTTTAGCAAAATCTTGTAACCTAGTTAGGTGGCATTCCATGTCAGACAGGGCTTAGTGGGTCCCAGGAGGGGAGCAGTTTGCAGTGTTTGGCTCACATCTTGCTGTGGTACCTAGCCAATGGAATGCCACTGCGATGCTTTGTGCTCAATCTTGATTCCTGTGTGTGATGGTAATGTGTATGCCATCTGTGGTGTTGGTGCTGTTATTGACCCAGTGCTCCCTATCTCCCTCCCCCCTATTTTCTTCTGTCATCCTGTCCATGTGTGCGTTAGCATCATCTGGTGGAGGAGCAGTGGCACCAGCGAATGAGGGAGCTGCATCCGACAGGACCCAGGAGGCAGAGTCCACTGACGACAAGGGCAACAGTGGGATGGAGGGCGAGGGGAGCACCACGGCGGAGACAGGAAGTGACAACTCTGACTCTGATTCCTCCTCCAATGGGAGCTCCCTGGTGGTGGCAGATACCTCTGGAACCACCCCAGCTACAGGTACAGCCACCACCCTGTACCAGCACCACCCTCCTAGTAACCCCCCAAGGAGCTGCCCGTGCCCGCTCACCCAGAAGGGTGGGCATCTCCTTCGTCCCAGGCACCTCAGGCCCTGCCTCAGTGAGCCCTGCTGCCCATAGTGAGGAGGCTCTCTGTAGGGTAGGCACCCATAGTGGATGCCATTCAGGGGCTGGCATCCCAGATGCAACAATTCTATGCATACCTGGAGGGCATCCAGGGTGGGTCGGCGGCTCTACAGAGATTGTTTCAGGCTCTGGCCTCCTCTCTGATAACAGCCAGTGTCCCTGTTCCTACTGTCACCCCTCCAACTACCACTTCCCAGTCCCAGTCTCCTCAACCCCAACCCATCCCATGCACACATACAGACAAGCATGCGCACAAAACATCACACAGTAGCACAGTCAAACACAGGTAGCACACTTCAAGCCTCAAGCACTCACACAAACAACAGACAGTTGCACAAACAACAACATCCACTGCCTCCACTGTCCCCCTTCCTCCTCCCTCACAGTCACATCCACACTCAGACCTGCATGCACTGCATTAACAGCCACCATCACCACATCAAGCAGCACACACACCTCACTTGCAGACACCTCCACAACATCCATTGACACGTCCCCTTTGTCCTCTCCCACCCCGTCTGCCCCACTCCTAAGAGACACAAACACATGCACTCAGACTCCCAACAGCCATCCACCTCACACACGCACACTGCCCATGCACCTGCACCCACGTCCAGCAGACGTACGCCTTTGACAACCACTCCCTCAACCTCTACTCCCATCCCTCCTCCCACATCCCGCCCCAACGTCCCTAAGAAGCTTTTGCTTGCACATCTTGACCTCTTCCCTTCCCCTTGCACCCCACATCCTGCCTGTAAGTGCAGTGCCCCAATGACCCAGCACAGCACCTCAGCCAATCAGTCTGCCACTGCTTCAATCAAATCATCAGCTGCTGGCACAAAGGGACCCGAGAATGTGACGGCTGCCACTCCTACTGTGAGCACACCATCACCTCAGGAAGGGAGGACTAGGGTGGTGAAAACCAAGGGACATGAGACGGGGACATTGGAGGCACCTCCTATTCCTGGAGGCAGGGACATAAGTGACATGTCAAAGGCCAAGGGGACCCGTCACAAGAGGAGACACATGAATCCCCCTCGACCACCAAAGAAAGGGAAGGTTCCGACTCCACCACCAAAGAGAGGCAAGAGACCTCTCCACCAGCAGAGGGCAAGGAGCCCCCACCTACAGCAAAAGCAGCCAGTGTTACACCTCCACCAACAGTGGGCACGGAGCCCTCACCTCCAGCAGAGGCAGCCAGGGTTACACCTCCAACAGCAATGGGCAAGGAGCCCTCACCTTCAGCAGAGACAGCCAGGGTTACACCTCCACCAGCAGTGGGCAAGGAGCCCTCACCTCCAGCAGAGGCCCAGCAGCCCTCACTTCCAGCAGAGGCACAACAGCCCTCACCTCCAGCAGAGGCACAGCAGCCCTCACCTTCAGCAGAGGCACAACAGCCCTCACCTCCAGCAGAGGGCACGGAGGCCACCTTGCACGGACTGTTGTGCAAGGAGCCCCCTCCAGAACCAGTGGGCATGTTCCCCACTTCAGAGACTGTGGCCTTAGACTCCCCACCAGAGGCAATTGGGCAAGGAGCCCCCTCCAGAACCAGTGGGCATGTTCCCCACTTCAGCTGAGGTGCCCCCTTCCCCCTGAGGTGCCTGCCCATTTCCAACATGATGCCCCTGCACAGTGGATTCCGGATTGTGTCAGGAGTCAAGTTGGGCCTTGTACTGTGCCTCTGGCCATGTGGGCCTTTTGTACTTTGGACTGGCCATTGGCCCTTTCTGGACATTGACGCCTGTATATGGCTTTGAATCGACAATATGATGGTGGTTGGCATCAAATTACAGTGTTCATTAAACCTCAATGTGCTCCTTGTTTTAATTAGATGTGGGTCCTGTGACACTGGTTTTACTCTGCAGCTGGTTCTGTGTATGGTGTGTGTGTGAATGGTGTGTGTTGTGCATGTGTGTGTGTCACTCTCCTTTTCCTCCCTCCCTCCCTTGTGTGCTAGGTGGCTGTACTCACTGTCGTTGTCTTCGTCGGCGTTGGTGTTCCAGGAGGGCCATGGCGTAGAAGAGCACCGGGAAGACTTGAAGTTCCATGGCAGAGGTGGTCTCCACTGTGTCCCTAATGGTGAGTATTTCCTCTTGTGTGCAGTGTTTCTGAAAGGCTTTTGATGGCGTTAGTACTGCCCCGGAAATCCTGGCGGTTTGCTATGTCACTATATGGTGGGCGGTACCTTGCCTTCCGTCTGGCTGTTGATGGCTACCGCCGTGGTCAGTGGTGTTCACGCCCTGGTGGTTGGTGTAATACATTGCCTGTCTATGGGAGGTATCACCGCCATGGTCATAATTTGGTGGTAATTACCGCCAGGCTGTGGGCGCTATTAACGCCACTTTTACAGTCACTGCCAATGTCATAATGAGGGCCCAAGTGTCTCATACACTTTTCAATATACTCCGGAGTCTTAGACCATGCAGGGTCTGTATACCAACAACCACGTGGACAATTTTTTGAGCACAAAGCGCCACACACATGTGAAGTTTGATGACTTCCCTACTTTCACAATTCGGAGTACACACACTCCTTCTACAACTTCATTTGGAGTACGCAAACTCCCTATACCCTCACAAACATCACAATTCACCTGTGATTTGCAAAAGCTGTGCAAGTGCAAAACCTACTTCATTCACACTGTCACTAGAACGCTGAGAACATCCTCAAACAACCATTGGCACGCTCCAGGATTCTGGGAAAGTCATTTTAAGTACTTAGGGGCCCATTTTCTCTCCAATTTGTATCATTGAAAAAATAAATCCAAAATTTCACCAATTTCGCCAAATCTGCGAATAATTTTGCTCTTTGTAGGAGACTAAACCTTATTCTACTACCATCTCTGGGGACACCTGTTATTTCTCACTTACAATCTCCGGGACCAAACACTGTACTACCTATCTCTGGACTGTATGATGGGCTTTTAAGAAGACAACCCATCCTCTGATACCATCTCTATTAGCGCATCTGACCTTCATAAGTAAGCTTACAAGGAGACACGAATAGCTCGATGAACCTTTTGACTCGCTTTGAGGCTTTCCCTCCAGATAGCCCGTACATGCAGCTCAATAATCAATAACAATCAATAACATTAGTAATCAATAAGAGTCAGTAATTGTCACACACCATGACCCTTCAGTCATGAATAACCACACGTTTATGTAAAAGTTAGAACGTTTATTTCCCTATGACAACAATGCTAATGGCACATGAGTTAATATCAAAATCAATTGATAAACATACAGAAACAACACTGGCTGACCAAAACAGCAAAAGAATTGCAATCTAATCAAAGCTTGAGCTATTACACATTCTAAAGTTACAGTGCAAATTATTAACAAGATTAACTGTGCAAACAATATTACATACATTTAGATTCAGCAAAGAAAATACATCAACTGTTATTTAATGTAGTGAACTTCCTCAGGGAGTTTCCTAATTAACACCAGGTTAGCAGAGCATGTTTGGACATCGTGCAAAACAATTTAGTCAACACAAATCTGCAAAAGATCTGGCTATGGCACTATCAAAATAGCGGTTGATACATAGAAACAAAAGTAAATAGACATAGCAATCAATAATGTCAGTGTATACCTGTCCTCAATAGGTTCAGCAAGCTAAGATAGTCTTTGTCATCAGGACATCAGTCTGGTCAGCGAAGTGTCAGGATTCAGCATCAAAGTTCAGAAAAGGAAAGTCTCTTTGAGCAATAAAGTTAAGCATGTCTCTTCTCAAGATGGTCAAATGGGCAAAATGGTGTCCTCTTCTCAGTGCAGTATGGCTAAGTTAGAATTCCTAAACTACATCCCACATCCTAATTGGTTCAAGAATTACATGTTTACATGTAATCCAATGAAACTAAACCCTAAAATCTACAACTCTACTAGTACATGTTTCACAGGTCGATGATTGGTTCTCATCTCTTCCGTTCTAGTCATTGCGCTCACCAGGTACCAATATTGTTGCAGCTTATACTCCAGTCAGTATGTTATTTGTCTTCTCCTGGTAAAAGTCAGTCTCACACACATTACATTAAACATTGTTGCAGTAGCAAGTACATCACCTCCTAGCAAGCAGTTCTCATGAGAAAGACTTTTAGCTACGAGCACTTTGTCATCACAGTGGAAAATCACAATTTAATTCTCTAAGCATCCATTTTATTAAACGCCTATGGAAATGCAGCTTGAAATGAGGCTGTGCAACGAAGCCAAGACCTCGCTAACTTAAAGCCTACAATTAATAAAGCTAATATATAATGCATAACCTTTAATATGACATATTACTACATTAATCAAACATAAGCTCAACATTTCACATTAAAAAGCCATTAATAAGTACACTTTGTGAACATTTGAACTACTCAGGTGGGCGCACCTTCAAATATGTGCATTATTTCTCCCTCCGTTATTACATTTTCTATGCAAATTCAACACTCAAATACATGAATATTCATTTATAATTTCATCAGTGACTCCTGTGTTAACACCCTTTAGAAGGGGTCATGCTAAGGGGAAAGTAACAATTCTTTCCTCTAACAGATGCAAGTGGAAGTTTGATTGCTATAGAGATCCCTCTGACTTACTTTTGGACGTTTACCTGTCTCATCCTAATACGGTGCAGGGCACTACTCCCCTCATTTTGATAAATGGCTACATACTATGTGACTCCTCCTATGATGCAGAAGGCCTCACTTCTTATCTCAAAATTCCTGAATATGGATCCTGTCTCTCATGTGAACCTGGTAGGGAATTTAAATTGTAAAATATCTAGCCATGCATTAAATCAATTACGAGATGTAATTGAAAAAGAGGAGGCCTTGCGAACTTCCTCTATAGTGTTCCTCCTTAAGATAAGAACAGATAATAGAGTGTTACTCCTATTTCAGCTTTTGAAAAATAATGATTGCATCATTGCAAATCGGAGACTCCCACTAGATATAAATGCTCACGTACATCCTATAGGAGAGGTGCAATCCTTGATTATGTGGTAGTTGCCTATTCTTCCTTTTATCCATTGCATGACTTAAAAGTTGTGGATACTCCCATTAGCTGATGTTCTCCCTAGAGTAAGTATTTCTTACATGGACCCCTGGGGTTTTGATGGAGCCACCTCCAAGTTTGATAAAAGAACAGGAAGGTCGCAGTGGAATCACAGACCAATTGTTGTATTGAAGAGTAAATTACAATCAATTTTGGAAAAACTAGAAGCCTCATTTAAGAAATGGGGTGCTGCATCCAATGTAGCACTACTTTTCTTGCACCCCTTAGCACCCCCCCTTAACACCCCTCACCACCACCGGGTAGGGGCAAAAGTATCAGCATTTATGATGCTATTGATGTAGACTACATAGAGGCCCATTGAAAACAATGGTATGCCCTCTTTTAACGCCTGGTTTGTGCAGGTGTTAAAAATACCTGCAAAAAATGGCACAGTGGAATCTCTTAGATTCCACTCAGTCATTTTTTGTGGCCCCCCCCTAGTGGGGGAATGTCCCTCTAGCATACATTCTGCTTGGTGCAGGCATAATGTAGCGCAAGGGGTTACAAAGTGGCATAATGTATGCATTGCTTCACTTTGTCAATATGGCGCAGTAAATTTGGGCTTATTTAGCCATATTAGTATAATAAAAAATTATGCTAATGTGGTGCAAGGAGGCTCTAGGCCCTCCTAAATCTGGGCCTGGATGTTGGGCAGGTTCTGAATTAGAAAGCTTCTCAATTGTTTATGGAGCAGCTTATAGTAGTACTAATCGCAATCTCACTAAGAGTAGTTGTAAGCCAACCCCACTCCCAATCCTTTTGTTAAACTAAGATATAAATGCTTTAGTTAGAAAACAACATATGGTATTTTCCCCAGAAAGGGACGCCATGTTGTCCTTTTTAAAGAGGAGAAGACTTAGGCTTAACGTCAGCTTGAAAAGAGGGAAATGTGATCGGATATGCGAGGGCTTAAGAAAAGCAGCTGCTGGAAGACAGACAAGAACTTTCTGAACTATAGTAGGGGGAGCTTATGGGACAAGAGTTAGATCTCTCCCTGTCCCCATTGAGGAAGCTTGATGGGCTGCAGTTATCTCTAAACTGTATGTGGCAAATGATGAGGAGAGGGGATACAACATCTCTGAAATCTGTAGTCACGCACATGACACTCCCTCAGAAAAAGAGCTTGCTATTCAAGGTATGTATTCCTCTGGTGTAATGAGGCCTGATGAAGTCCCCATTTCTGTTCTAAAACAAGAACCATCCCTATGGAGTAAAATTGTTTTTTTAATAGCTGCTACTTGACAAGAAGAATTCCCCCCTCCAGGTATGGGAGTATTATTGTCCCACTTTTTAAAAAGGTTGATAGTAATTTGCCTGAGAGCTATTGACAGATAGCACTCCTCGATGCAGTGGGCATAGTCTTCACAAAATGTCTCCTGATCCAGCTAATTGAATGGGCAGAAGAGAACTATATAATCCCCATGGAGCAAACCGGGTTTCAGAGAAATCATTCAACACTTGACAACACAGTGGGTCTTCAATTAATTAATGAAAAATATGTAATGTTGAGAGGAGGTATGATCTATGCCGAATGTATAGACTTCTCCACAGCTTTTGCTAAAGAGGATATATTCTAGGTGTGGAGGAAGCTATCAAATATGGGTATGCCTGGCACCTTGTTACACCTTTCAAAGGTGTGGCCTTTCAAAGAAAATACCAACCCCAAATGGCCTAAAATAAGGTTGCCTACTTGCCCCTATACTCTTCTCCTTATATATGCCTCTTGTATGCTGATGACATTATAATTCTGGACCTAACACCTAAGAGCCTAAACTGTCACCTATAGGTTTAACAACAGTATGTGGTCAGACACCATCTAAAGATTAGCATCCCCATTAGTAAAACTTTGTGCTTCTATAGTAAGAGGAAACTTAAGTACTTTAACTTTCCTTGGATCCTGGACTCCTGAAAACTAGAAAGGGTTAATTACTACATGTTTTTGGGGGAAGATAATGTGTGGTAATCTTAGCAATATGGCCCTCATTGAGAATAATAAGATTAAAGCCATGGGCCAGGCTAAGAGTCCGGGTGTACTTTATAGGGCTACCGCTCGAAGGCATTTTTGTTATCTGTTGGAGGTTTATAGAGCAAAAATCTGGCTTCTCCACTATATAGCTTGGTGTCATTTGACATTGATAAATGGGGCTTTTAAAATATGATGGAAGGGTGTATATTAAGAAATATCACCTCTGTTAATTTAGCGTTCTCAGAGGTGGCCCTAAGGCTGGAACTGGGCCTGAGAAGCACGTTTGTCCAGGGATTGGCAGGGGTAGTATGCTGAATGCCTGCCTAGAGAGCAGTGATGAGATCGCTCTAAGATCACTCATGAAGAAAGAAATGTTAATTGATAAGAAAGAGCGATTGTTGGTTTATAGAAACTTCTTCTTCATGGTCCATCAGCTACAAATTGATCTGAGCGTGGTGTTCATACTAACTGAGTCACAACTAAAAGCCATCCTAAATCAAGCCACTTGGGCGCTACGTTTGCACTTAGATATGGAGGCATGCCAAAAAAGGGCTTGCTAAATTTAATTGACTCCTTTATAATAAATAGACCGCAACCATATATTAATTGGAATCTGCCCCATAGTGTGTGGCGCTTCTGGATTATGTTAAGGTGGGGTTGGCTTCCGATGAACTCTCTCAGGGAAAAATGGTACGGTTGCTCTTCAATTGATGACCTATGTCATTTTGGGACTCAATATTTAAATCCTGTATTATTTGTGTTCCTGGAGCTTTTATTACATTGTTGTAAATGACTGAGGCCCATCTTTTTGCAATTGTCTATTCAAACGGCCTCTGCTGCACTACAGTCATTTTATGCACACCCGCACAAACAATTTTGCAATAAAATCTTTAACTTTTTTGAGTGTTTATTAAACTGGTATTGATCTTATTATACTTATAAAATTGTAAATTTCATTTAGATTGTAATCTTTATGAATTTTTTGTGCTCTTATGAAATTACAAGTGTATGTTTAACTCTCTTATATTTTTTATGTGGACCTCTTTGGTGTTCTGTGACATAAATAAAAATAAACTTGAAACTTTAAGTGATCTAAGGAGATTATTGTGAGTGTCATATTTATGCCCAGTGCCAGACTATGGCGGTCATTCTGACCTTGGCGGTTGAAAACCGCCAGGGCAGAGTGCCGCGGAAGCACCGCCAACAGGCTGGCGGTGCTTCAGGGGCAATTCTGACCGCGGCGGTAAAGCCGCAGTCAGAAAAGGGCAACCGGCGGTTTCCTGCCGGTTTACCCCTGCCCCAAAGAATCCTCCATGGCGGCGCTGCTCGCAGCACCGCCATGGGGATTCCGACCCCCTTCCCGCCATCCTGGTCCTGGCGGTAAAAACCGCCAGGAACAGGATGGCGGGAACGGGTGTCGTGGGGCCCCTGGGGGCCCCTGCACTGCCCATGCCACAGGCATGGGCAGAGCAGGGGCCCCCTAACAGGGCCCCATAATGATTTTCAGTGTCTGCCTAGCAGACACTGAAAATCGCGACGGGTGCCACTGCACCCGTCGCACACCAGCAACTCCGCCGGCTCCATTCGGAGCCGGCTTCATCGTTGCTGGGGCTTTCCTGCTGGGCGGGCGGGCGGGCGGCCTTTTGGCGGTCGCCCGCCCGCCCAGCGGGAAAGTCAGAATGACCGCCGCGGTCATTTGACCGCAGTGCGGTCTTCTGGCGGTCTCCGCCCGGCGGGCACCGCCCGCCGCCCGCCGGGGTCGGAATGACCCCCTATATGTGGGAGTAACTCCTGGTCACTTTCTAACCAGTGAGGAAAAAGTTCCCAGAGGTAACCCTACTCACTTTCACAGTACATTTGTGTGTGTTTTACTATAATCAAACCCTCAATGCCCCTCTCTCCCAAAACCCAACATGGCAGAAGCTCTATTCCCTGTGCAGAACTCCTGTGCCCACCCTAGAGGTGTGAACAAGGAAATGAGCAACCTTTCCTTTGTGGTTACTCAAAACAGGTTCCTGTGCGCAGTCCAGTTAGTCATTCTGTCAAAGAAGCAGAACATGTCTCCACAGCCAAGACCTTTGCCCAAGCTATAGGAGCAAGCTGATACCGTATCAGAGAGCTATACAGCTCTTGGTGACAGTTGGAAGATGATGCAAATGGGCTTCTAGAAGTTTAGGCAGCTAACTGGTAACTTTTCTAAAGTATCTTTTTCCAAATATTTTTCGCAGGTCCAATGTTGCCAATGAATTGGGCTTGTAACAACTATTGTAAAACATCAAAACATGGAATCTGTTACTGCTTCCTAAGGAGAGATAGCCAATATTAAAACTAATATTGTATCCCAATCCTTTCCTTTGGGGCAACTATCCATGGTACAGCGAAAATAGCCTTTTGGGCCTTTTCACTGTAAAGAAGTTTAAAATGAATCTTTTGCAATAGTTACTCTTAAATGTTAGGCACCCTGCCTTATGGGCATGTAAGGCCAACTTAGGGGTGAAATAATAATAATTAAAAGAAGAGTTTGTTCCTGTCAGATGGAGTTATTTTGACAGGTCATATTTACATTTTAAAACTGCCCATTTAGGCGACAAATGTTAGGTCTGCAGTCATGATTACACTGTTGTTGTAGTGGATAGCACAATGGGTGCTGGATTCAACTTGTGACTTTTAACTTTCAGGCCTTGAAAACACGGTGGCCTCATATCCTAGAGACGTGTAGATAAGTTACATTTGCCAATCAGGGACATTCATCAAGCCGAAAGGGTGACCACAGGCACTTTAAAACTCATTAGCAGGGGTAAGGAGGATAGAGTTTTAGAGTTCAAGAGCCACCAAAAACAGTAAAAGGTAAATATCTAAGGTGGTACCATGCAAACGATGATAATCTTCCACAACCATTTATCTCCAATATCAAAATAATGATAATAAAAAATAAGAAAATGTATGTTCTTTGCAACACAGAAATGAATGTGTTACAAGTGAAACTGAAGTCAAGAAGATAGAATAAATTATGGAGCTCCACACAATACCAAGAGTAAGCAAAAAAGACAACAAATATTTCAATTCTGAAATGTAAAAAATATTTAGTCTTAACCTAAAACCTACGAATCTCTGTAGAAGGAAAGACCCAGACTCCTATGAAGTACTTCAAAATACACTTTACTCAGGAAAATGTTTCTCTCCAATGCATTTTGGCAGTAGCCTTGCTCACAGATGGAATGATCAAAACAGACACATTCCCATTTAGTGAAAAGCATAGAAAAAAGACAAGTGAAACCCAAACAGTGTTGCACAATAGCCTAATACCAATAAAGCAGTGCTCAATAATCAAATCATATAACAATAACAAATGTTAATTGATACCAGAAAATATGATAACAATTCCCAAAATCAATATACAATATTCTATGGAACAGGTTCCCAGGGGATGCCTCTGGTCCGAACTGGACAAATGGGGTATTTTGAAAAATCCTCCGAGAGCAATTATACACTTATATACTGACACCTGGTCCAAGTAAAAATAGGAGATGGCACTAGACTAACAGAAAGGATATCTACCAAGAAACAGGGGTGTGCCCTGGCTCAGAGTCTGTTTAATTTATATTTGGCAGAATTAGCGGGCGTGCTCTCACAGCTGAATAGTCATCCCCTGGTTTTAGGCTCAGAGAAAGTAGGGTGTCTACAATAAGCTGATGACATCTTGCTGTTGAGTCAGACACCAATAGGCCTACAACGGAGCATGACAGCCCCAAAAAGCTTCCTTGATTAGCAAGGTCTAGAAATAAACCTGCCCAAAACAAAATTAATCTGGCTGGTTAGCCTGAAACATAAGTCCTTTGCTTCGTTTTTGCGAGGAAAAAGAGTGGAGGTGGTTCCGACTTACAAATACCTAGGAGTATAATTGGAGCCCCGAATGACATGCAAGCGTCAGCTACTTGCAATTCAGACAAAAGCACATTCTCTGATGTGTAGCTTCAACCGACTCAAGAGGAAATTGGATTGTCCCAACCTAAACCACTTTCTAAAAGTCATACCAGCCCAGTTGCTCCCTGCTGTATCTTATGGTGCAGAAGTCATGTCGGGCCGTGAGATTTCTTCATTAAACAAAAGTCAAACTAAAGCATACAAGGCCTTCTTCAACATGACAATAAGTGAGTCACTGGCCCAGATTTGGCTTGAGTTTGGCCTACAAAAACTGCTTTTACAGTGCAAGGGAGCATTTCTCAAAGTTTGTTGGAGGCTATGGGTTGCAGATAATGGTTCCATAAATAACCCTTGCTGGCAAGAAGTGAAGGCCCAAAAAATTAGTAACAAAAAAGGAACCTGGGGAAATTATCTAAATCAGGTAATCCAAGTCTTGGGCAATGAAGACATCTGGGAATCTACCATGGGAAAGTCTGCTTTTAGAAAATCCATAAGCACTTCTGGTTGTATCTTAACAGTTTTTAACAGACAAGGACTACTTGGCTAAAAGGAGGCATGCCTGGGCCGTTCTTGGGTCATACTCAACATTGTCCCCAAAGGATATTTATCAGAACATTCTTCTGCTCATATAAAAAAAACTGTTTATGTTATTTCGTCTGGGGTTCTTTGACACCAAAGATGTGTGCCCCCCTTGGAAAAAACAGTTTACATATCAAAATCGTTGATTATGTGGTTACAACCGAGACTCCCTATTTCATGTATTTTGTACTTGTCTGGTTTTGGGGGCAGAAAGAAGAAAGTTATTAAAACATTACTTCTTACTTCAAAATGTTCACTCCTGTAGACAGGCAGTAATAGCTGGCTAAATAGTAAGTCAATTCCATATTGCTGCAGGGGAGTAAAGTTTTTTAATTTGTTTTTAAAGGAGTTGGCTAAGGCTAAGTCTGGGTAACAGATTGAGAGAGAGCTGTCCCTCTCCTATCTGTAATTCAGAGAGGAATATATCAATGATATGTCACCCCAATTGCAAACCATTGAACAGATACTGACACCTCAATAAAGTGATACTTGATTTGAAAAGGTGCAAATTACACCTTTGAACACCTTCTCCTTTGGGAGTTATGACAGTGTTCTTGAAGAGGTGGGAGCATGTAGTGATCCAGAGAATTACTATCTGACCTCCCCAATAAATTCTTAAATAATGCAGGGACAGAGGTCTCTTGTGCATTGCAGACCCCCATCCCTGCAGCCAACCACAGGGGCTCGCAAAGCTGCAACCTACATAATTAATGTTCATTAATCAGATCATTTTGCTACCTGGTATAAAAGTACAGTTTGTGATGTGACCTATTGGTAGATAGTGCGCATCAGAATATGCATTCCCATTTGCAAATCAGTTGGTGTGCAAACTGTGAATCTGGATTTACTAATGGGAATTATACATCAGTCCCATATTTCTCTATTTATTTTTACACAAAGACAGCAAACAGTTCAAAGTTTCTGAAAGAAGGACCACATCTGTATGCTGTGTTAGAAAAGTTATAATAGGAGTCAGAAAGACTGTCAGGGAATATGTTATTTGCAGGTGATAATAAAATGGGGCCCTACTCAAGTGCCCCTTAAAGTAGTACACACAAATGGATTGGTATTCTACATTCATAGGATTATTTATTATGCATTATTTGTCTACAAATCTTGTGTATCATAATGATCATAAATATGAAATATTACTCAGCAGATAATATGCAAATCATATTAAATGCAAGATAATACTAGATAAGCCCCAATCATACGATAACCTATTAGTCTATTTCCTTCCCTAAGAGGCTAAAATGTTCTCAGCCATTTAACTTATATGGCTGTATTGTTTACTAAGTTTATATCATGCCAAGCCATTTGTACTTTCCACAGTACTTTATGTTGTCATCGAGTTAGCACTTGGAACTCTGTCATTCAGCATCTACCCCCAGCAACCGGTCTGCATGTCTATCCTCGTCTCCTCGCTAGTACATTATATACATTTATCATAGTGATGTCTTATTGGGCGAGGAGGTAGACCAGACATGCTCTGGTCCTGCTTTGCTACGAAAACATGCAAAAAGAGTCTCTGTTCAAGAAGGGTGCAGAGCTAATGCTACTTTTGCATATTTTCTTAGACATGCATTCACAATGTGTGCACCAGAGAAGTTAAAGGTTTTCCTTTTTTGTCCTGCTAACTTGAATGTTATATGGCAATTGAGTACACATTTATTGGGATTACTATTGAAACAGTCAGCCTGCTTTCCATGCACTATAACCTTTACATACAATCTCTAATATTACGTGCAGTCAAGTTTATACACGTTTTCAGGCCTGTCTTTTACGTTTAAAGGCTAAATATTAATGTTGGTGCCTGAAAGTGATGTGAAGAACCCATGGGTCCCCCACCTGCTTATTCACCTGATACCATTGGCTGTACCTTACACAGTTGAAGCAGTCCATCATGGACATGGTACACTTTGTAAGTGGTTATTGGTCGCTGTTGGCTTTACTATCCAGAACTTAAAATATGGATGAACACGCAATTGAATAAAATAGGATCAAGGTTTGATTCAGGGAACTGGCTTTGCTTTTGGTTGGATCCAATTCTGCCTTTACAATAACTGACTAATTTAGGGTGGATGGGTCGTGTATTGATCAAATTAGGTATGTTCTGTTAAAGCTTCCCATCTATAGCAGGACTGTTAGAAGTCCAAAGAACTTTGATGAGGCTCTTAGGGCTATCTTCAAAGAGAATTATTTTTTTCACACATTTCTGTTGTTGACAAACATAACTAAAAAGGGGTACCACTGAATGATCAGGTATTGTGGTGATATTAATGTGTATATTTTGGAGTTCAATAACTGTTAATAATTCTCCTGACCTGGTCAGTATATTAAGATTTTAGAAGTGGCCATCTTGAAGTGCAACATGATGATTCAACTCTCATCTTCTTGAAATTCAGGACTAAGTTAAATTCTCCAGATGCCACCTAGGCTATGGAAACTATGGGACTAGCTAGAACCAGATCTCTCTTTTTGCCCTGCAGCCGAAATAGCTCACTGATTGGGAAACACTTCTTAAAAACCTATGTGTAAGGATTCTTTTTCCTTTGGATACCTGAGCTAACTTGTCAGAATTACTTTTGATTTGGGTTGTGTGAAAAAAATCTATTCTGTAGCCATGTTGATATAGCCTAGGCTTGACATCCTGCCCTCCTCCAGAGGTGGAAGAAAATGCAACTGCAATATGTGATGCATGTTTTGCCAAAATATTTTTTTTCAAAATCCTTTGTTTCCCTTTGAATCATGCTGCACATGTAAAGTTGCACTGACGTCTGGAATGCAGATGACTTGCCATAATTACAAAAGAGGTCATCATTTTCAACTGACTGCAGCTTTTTTTTATGGGAACGGTGATGCTTTCCTGACATGACACAAGCCCCTGGTCTCAGGCATTCTGTCTACTCCCAACTCAGACTCTGAGCCTGACTGAGGAGATGGAGTATGCTTGTGTCATTGCCTCATTTTCCAAACCTAACAAACTGCAATTGACACTGCTGTGTTTCAAAGGAGTAGCAAGAGTTAAATGGACCCTAATACAAGAAAGTTATTTAGCCCACCATTCTCTGGTTTCATAGCAAAAGAAACACCCTTTAATTGAGGTGAGAACCTCCAGTGGACCTGTGATCAGACATCATAACAGCATGAGTGAGATTTCTGCTGCCCTCTGTATTTCTTATTCTGACAGTATATATTGATCCACTGGCTTTGCCTGTCCTTCTAGAATGGCTGATCTGCACCTCTGATGGTCTGAAACGTGGTGGCAGGTCATGGAGCCTTGGCAATGGCTCAAAATAAGAAATGGGATTATTAAAAATCAAATTGACGTATAAAAGTTAATAATACATGGAGGTACTGTCCATCCATGTCTTGATGTTAATGAATGCAACAAGTGAAAAACTAGCAAGACCACTTTAACACAGTTTTAAATTACTATGGGGGTCATTACGACTTTGGCAGACGGAAAAGCCCATCCGCCGAAGTCCCAACGGGTAGGTTGCCGCCAGTGCGGCTCCCTCCCCTCCGGCCCATTATACGTTTCCCACTGGGTCAGTGGGCAGAAACAGAGTTTCTGCCTATAGCCCAGTGGGAAACGGTCTACAGCGTTGTCTCCGGCTCGTAATAGAGCCAGCGGGAATGCTGCAGTGCTTAGGGTGCACCAGCACCAGTTGCAATGTTCACTGTCTGCAAAGCAGACAGTGAACATTGCGACAGGGCTAGCCAAGGGGCCCCTGGTCATATTACGATGTTCCTACCAGGCTGATTGGTAGAGTGGCAGGAACAGTGCTACGGTATTGGTCTTGGCTCCCTCAACCAATACCGTAGCACACCAGCACCCTCGGAATACACACTGGCCCTCATTACAACTTTGACGGGCGGCGGAGGCCGCCCGCCAAAGTTGCGCCGCAGGAATACCGCACCGCGGTCTGAAGACCGCGATCGGCATTCTGAGTTTCACGCTGGGCGGGCGGCCGCCTTAAGGCCGCCCGCCAGCCCAGCGGGAAACAACCTTCCCACGAGGACGCCGGCTCGGAATCGAGCCGGCGGAGTGGGAAGGTGCGACGGATGCAGTGGCACCCGTCGCGTATTTCACTGTCTGCAATGCAGACAGTGAAATACAAAGTGGGGCCCTCTTACGGGGGCCCCTGCAGTGCCCATGCCATTGGCATGGGCACTGCAGGGGCCCCCAGGGGCCCCGCGACACCCCCTACCGCCATCCTGTTCCTGGCGGGCGAACCGCCAGGAACAGGATGGCGGTAGGGGTGTCAGAATCCCCTCGGCGGCGCAGCGAGCTGCGCCGCCTTGGAGGATTCAAAGGGGCAGCGGGAAACTGGCGGGAGACCGCCAGTTTCCCCTTTCTGACCGCGGCCAAACTGCCGCGGTCAGAATGCCCTGCGGGGCACCGCCGGCCTGTCGGCGGTGCCTCCGCGTCCAGCGGCCCTGGCGGTTACAAACCGCCAGGGTCGGAATGAGGGCCACTGTCTGCAAAAGTAGACAGGGCGCATTCTGAGGGTTCAGGGCAGGGGGGGCCCTGGACTTCACAGAACATGGTCATAGGCAGTGCAGGGCCCCACCAGTGGCCCCCTGTGCTGTGTTTCTGCCAGCCTTTTCATAGCGGGGTCCGCGCCATGAAAAGGCTGGCGGAAGCTGGACTTGTGATCAGCGCGCCAGCACTGAACTCAGCACCGCCATAGTTGACCATGACTCCAACCCCGTCAGCCTATCGAGAACCATGTTCCTGGTGGGGACAGTGGCCCCACTGCCTTCCAGTGGGAGAAGGTCCAAATCTAAAGCCAACGAGGGTCTGTCAAAGTCAGATACATCATTGTTGAACTCAGACGGATGCTATTGGTTTTGGCATCAAATGCATCGAGTGGGACCATTTTGAATTCCCTAGCCACTGAGGACCCTTTGCCACTGGAATAGAGATTTCAGCTTGATGCAGTACAAGGTTTTATCTTTGGATTTAGTCACTTTTTTGTTTCTCAATAGCCACCAATGTGGTAAACTGTTACTGTGAAGTTCAGCTAAGCCAGTTTTCAGTGCTGCAAAAATGTCTGAGTGTGACACACCTGTTTTTCTTGCCCACTGAGGTTGAGGTCTCATCAGCACTTTGTCCTAATCGTTTGAAAATAAATGACTAACTCCCATTTATCCACGTTCTAGAGAAGTACAAGATTGTCATTCATTACTTCTCAGTGTAAAAGGTATGTTGCGCTGGAAACTTGCCTTTTTCGCAGCATAAATTGCATTTTAAGGTGCTTTGCACAGCTTTGCATCAAGGGGTTGTTACATGGGTAGTACTAAAGCAGATCAGCAGAAGCTCCCATTGCTTTTTACTCAAAGAGTAGTATAATACAATAGACTCCATTTGTGTATGAAATGACACCTCCTTGAAGAAATTGCAAAGTTGGAGAAATGTCTTAAGTTCGCCATACATTCCACTAGTGCAGGGAATGAGAGCAGCAGCAGGTTTATGTTTTAGTAAATATGGCCCTTTGAAGCTTCCATTCCCTTACAGAACACAGTGCAGCAACTATTGTTGCTGTTTTGCACTAAAAACTATTAAAAAATGCCATATGGTGTCTCTGCAGCGAGGGCTTTAGCAGGATCCTGTCCTCAGTGGTCAACTGATCTCCCTTGAAATCTGTGCCCCTGGAACAGGCAAACAGGACGCCAAATGCATGAACCTTGGAGAGCAGTTCCAGTACCTGGGTGCCAGCAGGAGCCTGTAGTCCTTGGGACTTCTTCTTCCAGTAGTCTTGCAAAGTCTTCCTTCTTTACAATATTTTCTACCCAAGACCAGGACTACTCTGAAAGGTGAGGTGCTAGTCTTATCCTGGCCACCAGACAGTTTTCTGGAGAATCTCCCTACCCAAAGCTAACTATTTTCTCACATATCCTCACCTTCTGTTTCAGCACCTCCTGTCAGAGTTTTTTGCAGACTTTCCCAGGAGCTCTAAAACATGAAGGCTCCTACCGTTCATCACCCGATGGAGCTCTGTTCCTTCCCCTAGAAACTTCCTGATGGAGATGAGTTGAGACCCTCTCCTTGTCACAGAATGTCTGGTATTTTTAAATTTTGGGTTGGAGTTGAAAAGTCTGGGAGGCCCTAGAATAAATAGCAACAGCTTCCCCAGCCCCATTTAGCATTCCCAAGTGAAAGGAACTGTAAGGCTTCATTTTGCTCTGTAAACGATTCTGCCCCCACCCACCTTCCAGAGTGTTAATTGCTGCTTACTGATCACTTATTGATAACATCATGGCCTCGTGGGCAGACAGGCCAAGCCACTGTCCTCCATGAACATGGTTTTCAGCATCCGGCCAAAGATATGCATTGAGCTTCTGTAGCACTGCTGAGAAACAAACCTGTTCTAAACCTTTTTTCTCATGCAGCACAGTGCACACTTTTAAACAGTTTGGTTTAAAATAAAGTTATGAAAAATCGAATTTTACCATTTAAATAGATTTTTGCAACTAACTTTTAATTGTTGCTCCCG
The DNA here is from genome assembly GCF_031143425.1 of Pleurodeles waltl. Lineage (NCBI taxonomy): Eukaryota > Metazoa > Chordata > Amphibia > Caudata > Salamandridae > Pleurodeles > Pleurodeles waltl. The sequence goes on from NC_090449.1 coordinate 983,589,743, forward strand.
AAATTTCCTAGGCAGAGATGTGCTAGGTACATGCAGTTTTTTTTTACATAGAAGGGTATCCCAGTGCTCATGAATTAACCAATGGAACTCCAGGACCTGTAATTATAATAACTGCTTAAGCAAAAATAAATGTCTTTGAAGAGCTCCCGAAATGATGCAATATATGTCTGAGTGAGTTTGAAAGAACATTCCATAGCTTAGCTGCCTGAACTGAAAGTGATCGGCCTCCCTGGTCTTCCTTCTATAGCATGATGTTGCCAGTTTAAGCAACAAGTTGACCTAAGGCGTTAATTATGCTTGAATATTTCTGGGTCGCAGCGGATGGAAATCTCAGTGAGTAATGCAAAATCCCTTAAATCTTCTCCATATGAAGTAAATAAAACTGAACCCTAAAAGAAGTGATCAGAAATTGTTTTGACAGGTTGAAGACAGCAGGCGCTGCCTAGTTTCTCACCTGCTAAAAACGTGATATCAATGACTTTGGAGATCCTAAGTGTAGGATTATAACTATCCAACCTAAAAAGAAAAATTGCCTGATTGACGTTTTTTAGCAATCACAAAAAAGCTAGGGACATCTTTTTAAGCATTCTTAGATGTTAAAAACATATGGCTATGACTTTATTGACTCAGTAACTGTAACCAAAGCATAAGGGGATGCCCAAGTCCTCGGCCTCTGCCTGTATAACCAGCCTTTAGTAGCATGGAAGAGCATAAATATTTCTGGCTCATCTGTGTTTAACTTGAATTTTTTTGCCTGCTTCCAGAATACTGTCAATCATACAGCTTTTCAAACACTCTTCATACCTTTCAACAGGGATATCCAAATGGATGATAAGTAGCATGTAATATGTCACCTGATATGTTATATTAAAAGAAACCAAAAGATCTAATCACTCTGACCAGTGGGGCCACATGAAAGTTGTACCTCCCTTCACGACATACCTTGAATGAAGACCGAGGCTCTGTGAGTAACACCCGATCCGCCTCGGCAGTACCTGGAAAGCAAAAAAAACAGATCACAACAGAATCTCAGAAAACAAGAAAGGACTCTCTTCTACTGGCACAAGAGGGCAGAGGAAAATATATAAAACAGATGACAGACAAAGGAAAGAGGTTCCTGAGGGAGGAGAAAAACGCACGCACAGGCTGAAGAGGGAGAGAAACTGCGGATATCGGAGAAGAGGACAAAACAGAGAAGGGAATCGAAGGTGAAAAGTAACCTAAAAGGAGAACGAGCTGGAGTGAGGCGGAGTACCCGCATACAGGGAGATAGGGAAACCGAACGAGGAGGTGACTCACTACGGAGCTGCGGAGGAATAGAGCGAGGAGTGGTGGACACCGCCAGATTTTGCACACAAACCCGCCACAACTCGAAAGAGTTGTGGCTACTCGTGTGAGTGATTCTAGCCCATGCTCACCCACAGATGATAGTTACTTTAGAGTTGTCTTTTCCTTCTTCCTCTGTTTTTCTCTATTCCTCGCTATTCTTCGGTTGGTTCTTTTTTCCCCCTCTGGGAAAAGCTTAAGCTCCTTACTGTGTGAATAAACCAAGTTGGTATATTTGTTCTCCAATACAGAAGAATGTGTATTGTCCATTTTTCTATACTTCCTGGCTTTATAGAAAGCAGAGACAATTGGCCTAAATGCCCCAGTATTACTAAGTTGAACTCTTAAGTAAGAACATTTTTTCTTTCTTTTAATTCAACAAGGATGACTTTTGATGGATTCATTAATCTATACTCAAAAACGAATAGAAGTTAGAGGAAAGAAAAGAGGGGGCGGGGGGAACAGGCGGCTGATTTCACCTATACTTACCGACATATTCTCCTGTTCTCCCGAGGGTGCTGGGGGTGACGACTTTGGAAAAACCCTGCAGAAAAAAGGACAAAGAAAAGAACCGGTTATCAAATAAAGCTATTCTGCATAAATGGAGAGTATGACTGCCACCAAAAAAGACTGAGATTCCCCTTCAGTGCAAACTTTGGTTTTTTTTTTTCCTTTCTTCTCCTTTATAATATACAACTTGGTCTTAAAAGTCAAAAAACGGAAATCTGAAAAGCCCCTGAAGCCATATTTTTGCACATCACTCCACAAATGTTATAAGGTAAAAAATGTGGGACTTGATGACCCCGTGATATTGCTTGATATATTTGTCTAGGTGTGCAGTAACAGGCTACACTTTTCGCTCATTGAGTACATTCCTGCATGTAAGTAGGTGTCAACCCATATAAGTACTTTGGCCCATATTTATACTTTTTGACGCACAACTGCGCCAACGCAGTTGTGCGTCAAAAATTTTACCGACGGCTAACGCCATTCCAACGCACCATGCGGGCGCCTTATTAATGGAATGACGTTAGCCGGCGCTGCGGACTGGTGTGCGTAAAAAAAAATGACTCAAACGCTGCAAGTCAAGTCTGAGGCAAAATTCAGGCCTCAAACCGGATTTGCGCCATTTTGTTTGACGCCCAACCTCCATTGACATGACTCCTGTCTTAGCAAGGACAAGAGTCATGCCCCCTTGCCCAATGGCCATGCCCAGGGGACTTATGTCCCCTGGGCATGGTCATTGGGCATAGTGGCATGTAGGGGGGCCCAAATCAGGCCCCCCTATGCCACAAAAAAAAAAACGGAAAAAAATACTTACCCGAACTTACCTTTCCTTCCCTGGGATGGGTCCCTCCATCCTTGGGTGTCCTCCTGGGGTGGGAAAGGGTGGCAGGGGGTGTCCCTGGGGGCAGGGGAGGGCACCTCTGGGCTCCTTCCGAGCCCACAGGTCCCTTAACGCCGGCCCTGACCCAGGCGTTAAAAAACGGCGCCCATCAGGCTGTGCGCCGTTTTTTAAGGCCTGCCCCCTCCTGTGCGTCAAAATGACGTCAGATTATAAATAAGGGGCACAGGCCTTAAAGTCATTTTTTGGAAGGGAACGCCTACCTTGCATATAATTAACGCAAGGCTGGTTCCCCCTTCCAAAAAATGACGCACATGGTGGAATTTTGACGCCCGCGAAGTCGGACGTCAAAGTATAAATATGGGGCAGGGTTTGCGCCGATTGTGCATCAAAAACTTTTACGCACATTTGGCGCAAAGAGAGTATAAATATGCCCCTTTATGTTTTATACCAATTTCATGCAAAATAATGGCCATGGTAGCATAATAGATTATATCAAATGGGGCCAGAAGATCTAATAGAATAAGTGCTGCTTTGCCTCCTACATTATGTACCCAACATAGTTTAGGTACCACTGATACTAGGGCTGATTTCATGCTATTCAATGGCTTATGGCCAGACCGTGCTGGATTCAAGAATCCTTTTGGCACAGACATGCCACAATCCAACTAACTGTATAGTTTCCCATGATTTTGCTTTGTGATGGAAGTTAGAACACTGGGTGGTAGTTACGAGAAATCCTAGTATCTTCTTAGGGCTTTTTCACTTTTGATGTAGCTACTGATTGCTTCCAAATTGGATAGAAATATGCCACGGCAAGTAAGACAATGCAGAGAGATGTTAAGGCCGGACCCACCCTTCACTTCCCTTATGAAATATCAAGGCGGGCAGACATTACAAGGAGAGCCCAATTTGACTGCCAAAACTAATTTGCTAACTACCTCTGAAATTAGAGAGTAATGTGCTCCACTATGGTGAAAGGGTGAGTGGCTTCCATATATGACTTAATGTGACGGCAACAGCAAAAAGTTAAGCAATCTTTAATTATTTATCCAGTTAGGTCTGTTCATGGCAAATGCAATTTCATACTATGAAACAGCTTTTGGACAGTTGCTCACTGTGGAGGCTTGCCGTTCTTGCATATGCAACATTCCACATTTTAATATATTTAATGTATTTTATATATTTAATATATTTGGCATCTAGCACGTTGGACTTAAAAAGGACTCTTTGAGATGTATGTGTGTGGTTTAAATACAAATTGCAGCCCACATATGACATCTAACTTCCACATTACTGGTGCAATTTTTGCACAAACATACAATGCCTTATTGAAAAGTTAAATACACCAGTTGGTTAAAACCGATTTTACAGTCTCACATTATGGGCAGAGCACTCATACTGCAGCACTAACTTGCAGTATCACTTCACATAAAAGCATACCACCAGCAAAGACAGAGTCCATAAAAAATGTGAAAACATTGTGGTGACCATGCCGAGAGGTGGGTTTCCTACACAGGGCAATGCAGAATACCTGATTAGGCCCTGAAGGTGTAACATCTGTTTTGTCCATTTCCAACCCCCATCTCACACACAAATATTGTTGGGAATCATCTGTCTAAGTGTGAATTGGGGAAAAAAGTGTCATAGGATAAAATTAAATAGAAATTGAAATATTAATAAAGAAGAGTGTTAATGTGATTGAAGTAATTTAATGGGTGATTTTAGCTTCACTGCGGTTTCCACTCCACCCAATTGCACTCAATAGCAATAATGTGGATCACTGACAAAATATTGGAAACAAAAATATTGTGTGGGCAAAATATCAAGTCAAAAATGTCGATGACCAAAATATCTAGAAGGTAAGTGCAAATAGGTAAGTATGGATTTACTATTCTTAACTCCATATCTAGGTACACCATATATATATATATATATATATATATATATATATATATATATATATATACATATGTATGTATATATATAGTCAAGGTACATATATGTGGAGAAATATATAGTAAAAGTGTGCTTACCTATAGAAACTTATATTCACAATATTTTTTTTCTCAATGTATTTTTTTAAAATATCTTCATTGTATTTATTCATGATAAAACATCAAACTGGTGCTTAAACCCGCACTCTAGTCCCATGATATTCGTGTTTCTGATATTCTGTCTGTTAGAAATGGGGTCTTTGGTTGACAGTCAGGTTACCCCCTGTTCAAGCAAGGACCCTCACTCTAGTCAGGGTAAAAGAGAATCACCCTCAGCTAACCCCTGCTTACCCCCTTGGTAGCTTGGCAGAGCAGTAGGCTTAACTTCAGAGTGCTAGGTGTAAAGTATTTGTACCAACACACACAGTAACTTAATGAAAACACTACAAAATGACACAACACCAGTTTAGAAGAATAGGAAATCTTTATCTAAACAAAACAAGACCAAAATGACAAAAATCCAACATACACAAGTCAAGTTATGAATTTTTAAAGATTAAACTCAAAAATAGCGCTTAGAAACAAAAATGCTTCGATGAGGTGTTAACACGGCGTCGTGACGGAGTCGTTCCCAACAAGCCGACACCAGCGGCGCCGGACACGGAGTCGTGTAGACCCCCAAGTACAGGACCTTTGGGGAAGAGTGAAAACAAGTCGATGCGCGAAGTCGGGGATCACGGTGTCTGTGCGAAGCGTTGAATCCACGCACTACGAGAGGCGTCGGTCACGACGTGGTGCGGCGACTTCCACGGAGTCGTGGATTTCAGCGGGGCTGCAGCGGCGTCGGGCTTGTGAAGAGCGTCGCATTCCAGCAAAGGTCACGGCGTCGGGTGCAGGCGGCATAACCGGATTCAGCAGCGGCGTCGGTCCGAAGTCGTCTGAAGTCGATTTCCTTGGATTTCCACCAGCTTTCCTTTCAAGGGCCCAGGGACTGGATAGGGCACCACTTGTCAGAGCAGGAGTCTTTCCAGAGGTGCTGGCAGAGAGAAGTGTTTGCTGTCCCTGAGACTTCAAACAACAGGAGGCAAGCTCTAAATCAAGCCCTTGGAGATTTCTTCACAAGATGGAAGGCATACAAAGTCCAGTCTTTGCCCTCTTACTCTGGCAGAAGCAGCACTGCAGGAAAGCTCCACAAAGCACAGTCACAGGCAGGGCAGCACTTCTTCCTCAGCTATTCAGCTCTTCTCCAGGCAGAGGTTCCTCTTGGTTCCAGAAGTGTTTCTAAAGTCTGTGGTTTTGGGTGCCCTTCTTATACCCAATTTCTCCTTTGAAGTAGGCCTACTTCAAAGTAAAGTTTCTTTTGAATGTGAAATCCTGCCTTGCCCAGGCCAGGCCCCAGACGCTCACCAGTGGGTCGGAGACTGCATTGTGTGAGGACAGGCACAGCCCTTTCAGGTGTAAGTGACCACTCCTCCCCTCCCTCCTAGCACAGATGGCTCATCAGGAAATGCAGACTACACCCCAGCTCCTTTTGTGTCACTGTCTAGTGTGAGGTGCAACCAGCCCAACTGTCAAACTGACCCAGACAGGGAATCCACAAACAGGCAGAGTCACAGAAATGGTATAAGCAAGAAAATGTTCACTTTCTAAAAGTGGCATTTTCAAACGCACAATCTTGAAATCAACTTTACTAAACAATGTATTTTTAAATTGTGAGCTCAGAGACCCCAAACTCCACATGTCCATCTGCTCCCAAAGGGAATCTACACTTTAATCAGATTTAAAGGTACCCCCCCATGTTAACCTATGAGAGGGACAGGCCTTGCAACAGTAAAAAACGAATTTAGCAATATTTCACTGTCAGGACATATAAAACACATTACTATATGTCCTACTTTAACCATACACTGCACCCTGCCCTTGGGGCTACCTAGGGCCTACCTTAGGGGTGCCTTACATGTAAGAAAAGGGAAGGTTTAGGCCTGGCAAGTGGGTACACTTGCCAAGTCGAATTTACAGTGCTCATTTACACACACAGACACTGGAGTGGCAGGTCTGAGACATGATTACAGGGTTACTTGTGTGGGTGGCACAACCAGTGCTGCAGGCCCACTAGTAACATTTGATTTACAGGCCCTGGGCACCTCTAGTGCACTTTACTGGGGACTTAACAGTAAAACAAATATGCCAATCATGGAGAACCAATTACATACACATTTTAAACAGGAGCACTTGCACTTTAGCACTGGTTAGCAGAGGTAAAGTGCCCAGAGTAATAAAAACAGCAAAATCAGAGTCCATCACACATCAATAACCTGGGGAACAGAGGCAAAAAGTTAAGGGAGACCACGCCAAGGATGAAAAGTCTAACACTGTCTAAATACCAATAATGTAATATAGCCTGCAATGAATTTCTTGAGGCACGCTAATGTTACTCTAGGCCTTTTTCAAGTTGAAATACTTTGTTAATTTGAAAAAAATATATACCAGATGGAATGTGATAAAAGGCAGTGAACAGTCTCATCCACCTGTTTCCCTTGACAGTGTTGGCAGTGTATCTGTATCTGTATGTGAATACACCACTCTCTCATTTTTCCTATCAAGCTCCTGCCCCCTCACTACATACAGATTTTCCCAGTCAGGACATGCAAGATGCCAGCTAGTGCATCCAACTTTAATGCTAGGGGATAATATTTTCAAAGAATAGTGTATAGTGTTGCGAGGGTTAAGGTGAGAAGTAGGATAAGATTGTCGTATTACTCTTGTTATTGGAATGAGATATGGGGCAGCAACACCACCGCTTGTAGGTGACTTAGCCAATCCAACACCATCTTGGCAGCTGTAGGCCCAACCCTTTCAGCTAGCTAGCAGCACCTCAACCCAAACATAGAGAGCAAAGGTGATTTGTGCCAGACTGATGCATGACACTAGGTGACCTCTCACGGAAGTCGTGGTCAACAAATCTCACCCCTTTCTCTCATTAGCAAAAGTTCTCATACACACACATAGGCCAAAGAAAAGATGCAGGGTGGTTTTCAATACATTTATAGTAAAGACTGCAATCTACCATAAAATGTATGAGCTGCAATTATTAAGGCAATGAGACCTAGCAGGATTATGATTGTTATGATAAGGGAGAAGAAAAAAACAACCCAAGCATATTGGAATAAAATGTACATAGGAATCCTACCTAACCCCTAATTCCTAAGTGAGAGCATAACAGTGATAGTCCATTCTGTCCATGCCTAGTCCATGAGAGGAGCACCCACCCCCATTGCCTAAAAATAGGGGTCTGCCCGTCATCTACTTGGCTGGTTGTAGAGTCAGGGCTGAAGTCGGCAGTGAAATAGCATGAAGTCTGGATGGATATCCTGGCCAGAAAGACCTTCTTGTTTTCCCTTGGCCTGTACATTGTTTTTTATAATAAATGTATTTCTGCTCTGTGAAATAGGCCTGATGTGGGCATGGGCCTATGTGTCCTATGTGTCGAACTGTTTACGTGCTCTTCTGGAAACAATACTAACAGGGTTATAATGTACTGTTCTTGTCAGCCTTGGACAGAGGTACATGGTGAAATGTCATTCATAGAAATAAATACGCTTTTGCAGAATGACAGCTTATTAGCTAAAATAAAACATACTGTGTGAAAAACAGGCTAACTAAAATGAATAAATGAAATTAGAGCACATATGTAGGTAAAAGGGCAAAGTCTGCAGGCCTAAGCTAAGCTAAAATATGTGTGCCCAAGAAAGGTGCAAATAGAACCCATGTGCAAATTGAATCACCACAGGATGGGTTATTTGGAGTCAGGTGGAAGTAGGGGAGAATGCCAGAGCACAGGCATTATCAATTTTAGGGTGGATGGTAGGAAATGGCAGCTATGCAATAGGGTATCTGGGGTTAGGTGCCGGCAGTAGAGAGTTGACAGGGCACAGGGGTATTGATGTTTGGGTAGGAGGCACACTAGACTACTAGGCAATGGTTCAGTTTGACTCAAAAAGGGAAGTAGGAGAAAGTTGCCAGGTGGGTTTGGTTCTCTAAAAAAATCTTTTGGCCCCATATATGTGCATATGTGTACAATGTTTAATTTACAAGACAATTGCACTAATGTAGCTGTTTTCATAAGTTATTTTTGATGAAGTTGTCTTTGATGCCTGCAGCATAGACAACATGTTGCAGTTGGCCATGTCCCACTTGTTCTTGTTTCCATTATCACTTGGGTTTTGTGCATCCTATAAGCTGGTCTGCATCATCTCACTGTTTGCAACGAAGGAGTGTGATCATGCACACATTATCATTGTAATATGCAGTGATACACTGATGCACTGCAGACACCGTAAATGGACCTTGATGATTCCAAATAAAGAAAAAATTGTGTTGCTTGTCTTTATGTATGTTTGCTCAGGTGCAGTTGATGGTTGCTGCAGAAAGGGCATAAACCATATCCTCAGTAAATACTCAGAAACTCCTGCAGCAGATGGACATATGATTAAGTATACAATAAGCATGAATCCAGTAGGATACACAAAGAGGGCCTGTAGGAATGTGGGTTTCTGATTAAGGGAGAAGTCAATTTTCAAGCAATAACCACAATCTCCGTCAGGGTGAACCAAAAAAAAAACACTACATTAACCTGTGCCTAACCCTTTGCTTGCTTGGCACAAAAACAGTCAGGCTTAGCTTAGGGGAACTGCATTATGTATTTATGCAATACTCAATCTTTAATAACGTGAAAATGCAAATTTGGAAAAATCCCACACCAATTTAAAAAATAGAGAAACTTTTAAATAATAGACTTCTAATAAATAAAACAAACTGAATCTAATAAGTAGAACTCACTATCCAGTTACCCTTATCTGCGGGTTTTCATTCATTGTAAGGGCTCTTGGTCTACCAATATCACCACAAGTTGTCTTAGATTGCCACAGTCAGTGGGCACTCTTTTTAATTTAATTCTCATGGTGGGGGGCAACTCAATAGTAGTGTTTTTCTTAATTTATAAATGCAATGAGTTCTGTTGTAAATGGGGTCTCTGGTTGGCAGTCAGTTTGCAAGCAGGGACCCATACTCTAGTCAGGGCAATGGAGATACACACTTAGATAACCCCTGCTGACCCCTTTGTAGCTTGGCCCAAGCAGTCAGGCTTATCTCAATGGCAATGTGTAAAGTATTTGTATCAACAGACACAGAAATACAGTGAAAACACTACAAAATGGACACCACACCAGTTTAGAAAAATAGGTAATATTTATCTAAATCAAACAAGACCAAACCAACAAAAATCCAACATACACAAATCAAGATATGATTTTTCAAAAGAATAAGAAACATAGAAAACAATGGAAACGTTGATGTTACACAAGGTACCTAATTTGCGTAAAAAATAAAGCCGCACAGGCTGAGCGTGCATCGGAAAAGTCAGTGATGCGTTGATTCCTTACTTGTGAGGCTGTGCATCGTTACTTCTCTGGTCAGGTAGGCGATGCATCATGTTTCTCCCTCGCAAGAGATGGATGCATCAATTTCTAAACAGGGCACCTCGGATCTGCGCATGTTCACAATGACTTTGATGCCCAGCGACGATGCATGAGAAATACGGTTGCATAGTGTTAGAAAACGTGCTGTGTGGGTGTTAGACCTCAGAGCCTTAGGGTGGTCATCCCCCCACTTTTTGCCTGCATCTCTCCACTTTTCTGACACTGTTTTTGCTGGTTTTAGGACTCTGCGCGCTTTACCACTGCTAACCAGTGCTGAAGTGCATATGCTCTCTTGCTTAAACATGGTAACATTGGTTCATTCCCAATAAGCATATTTGGTTTACTTGTTAGTCCCTAGTAAAGTGCAGTACATGTGCCCAGGGCCTGTAAATTGAATGTTACTAGTGAGCCTGTAGCACTGGTTGTGCCAGCCACATAAATAGCCCCTTAACCATTTTTCAGGTCTGCCATTGCAAGGCCTGTGTGTGCAGTTTCACTGCCACTTCGACTTGGCATTTAAAAGTACTTGCCAAGCCCTAAACTCCCCATATAAATCACCCCTAAGATAGGTCTTAGGTAACCCAGAGGTAAGGGTGCTATGTAGGTAAAAGACAGGACGTGTCAAAGCCCAGCTCACCTGAGTCCTTGTTCAGTTCTGATGGAGGTTGAAGACAATCCGACCCCACCCTGAAACTACTTGTTCCAGCACACTAGTTTTTAAAACAGTGCACTAAGAACAGAAGCTCAAGGGAAGGGGGGAAGTGGATAAAATAAAATAAAGAGACAACACCGTTCTTGCGTTTCCACTGTTGAAGTGCTGCACTAATCTGCGGCCCTCTCTGACTTCTGTAGAAACTGGTGCCTAATGAAACATAAACAAAGAACAGATAAGTACATCCTATTCCTAACTGGGTTCCTGACTATCCCTTTATTTAGTAGAAATTTTCTTCTAAAAGTACCTCTTGGATCCTGGTCTCTAGTTTCCAGGTTTGGAATGTGTTACTGCTCTGGGATGTGCTTTCTATTACTCTAAAGCTTCTAAAACATTAAACAAATACTGTTATCAGAATTACCAATATCAAACATTCATCTTAATATAACTAAAGCCTAAATTGCCAATAGCAGACTCACTTTTCCCATATTTCCAGAATCTTTTATAAAACAAATACTGTACTTTTACGTCAAAATACAGCATGTAATTTGTGCAAGTCCTTGATTTACTGTTTGCCTTGCTGTTAATGGTTTCCACGGTTCGATTCTTAAAAGTTCCATAAAAAAATGTTTGCTTCACAAAGTTCCGCAAAGTATTCTTGTAACAAAGAGTTTGAATCACAATGTTCGTGGAAGGTATCTTGTTTCAAATTGTCTATACACGAATCCAGAAATTGTTGTCAAAGTTCTTTCAGGTAATAAAAGTTTTGCACTTACTTGTTGCTGGCAAGAGATACTGATCAGTCTAGCCTTGTCTTCTTTCTCTTTTGCAGGTTGCTTGTAGGAGAGAGGCTGAGGCAAGGAGGAACCGGAAACCGGAAGAAGGAAGAGCTAGCAGCTGCGCCCATTGAAGCCAATGAAAGTCTGTAGAGAGCAGGAGTGCCAGCGCCGAGGGATCTGTCCTCAGGTAAGCGGGAGGTAGACGAGCACAAGCACTGGGTGAGGCTCGGGGGCTGCCTTTTATAGACAGGGCTGGGTGTGGTCCTCACATGCTGCACATGTTCTTGAAAGGTGTGCAGAGCTGGGTGTGGTTTGAAGAGCTGGGTGTGGTCCTCACATGCTGCACATGTTCTTGAAAGGTGTGCAGAGTTTCAGTTATTATGCAAATGAGTTAAATTAACACATGGCCTAGAGAGGAGTGTTTTAAAGAAGCCTTGGTAAAAGCAAGGCCCAATGTGTAAACAAAACAGCACATTAAACAACATACACAGAAGCCTAGGGGGGGGGGAGGGGGAAGGTGAGATAACAAGAAAGGCTTTCAATAGTAAGTTTAAAAGGGAGCTATTACAGAACCCACTAGTGCAGTGAGAGGGGACATGCTCTGTGCTGTGCACAAACCCTAACAGTTGCCCCCCTCAAAGGCCCTCCTACAGGATGGGGTTTTCCTGGATTTTTTAAATAAAACCGTCTAATCAGCTGTGGGGCATGTACATATGATGCTGGTTCCCATGAATTCTCAGATTCATCATATCCTTTCCATTCTACTAAATAAAACAGACGTCCACTAATTCTTTTTGAGTCTTTTATGATTTTCACTTCATATTCTAGATTTCCCTTAATTGGTATGGGTGGAGGTGGTGGTTCAGGTCGGGTTTTTGGATTGTACGGCTTAAGCAAGGATACATGGAATGTAGTATGTACTGGATATTCTTTTGGTAAATCTAATTTTACTGTTACCGGGTTTACTATGGCAGTTATACTAAAGGGTCCAATGAAACGTGGTTGCAGCTTTCGGGATACCTCTATGTTTAGGTTCTTTGTGGAGAGCCATACCTTGTCACCGATTTTATACATTGGGGCCTCAGATCTGTGTTTGTCTGCTTGTCTTTTCATGCTTTCCTTGTACTTTAATAAATGTTTCCTGGCTTTGTCTTGTATGTCACCTAACCTTGTTAGTCTATCCGTTACTGTAGGTAACAGAGAATCTTGTAACAAAATGGGTATAGCTCTTGGATGATACCCCTGCAAGAAATAGAATGGTGAGCAAAGTAGAGCTGAATGCTCAGTATTATTATAAACAAACTCCGCTACAGGGAGAGCTTCCAACCATTCACTAGAATAATCAGCCAATAAACAACGTAGCGTTTGAAGTAAGGTTTGGTTCAGTCGTTCAGTCTGTCCATCTGTCTCTGGGTTGAAAGCAGTGGATAATGCCACATCTATTTTCAGTTTTTTACATAATTTTTTCCAAAATTTAGAGTTGAACTGGCTCCCTCGGTCTGACACCACTTTGCTTGGCAAACCATGTAAACGCACAATTTCCCTTATAAAAATATCGGCAAATTCTGCAGCCGTGGGTAATTTCCGTAATGGTACAAAATGTGCCATTTTAGATAAAAAATCCACTATAACCAACACTGTTGTGAAAGATTTTACAGGTGGTAAACCCACAATAAAGTCTACGCTCACAGTGTGCCAAGGTTGCTTGGGTGTTGGCATTGGTATTAACAAACCGTCAGGGGCCTTATGAGAAGATTTATGTCTTGCACAAATTGGACAGGTAGTGACAAATTGCTTAATGTCCTTTCTTATAGTGTCCCACCAAAAGTGTTTTTGCACATTTTCCAGGGTTTTTACCCAACCAGGATGACCTGCCAACGGTGAGGCGTGATGCCAAATTATCACCTGTGTTTGTAATTCAGAGGTGGGCACTAACAGCATGTTGTCGTGATACAATAAACCTCGTTGTATTGTGTTATGGGAATCCTTTAACCAATCCTGAGGTGCTATTTGCATGTGTGCATTATATAGATCTGTGATGAAATCCTTCTGTTGTACTGGTGCCAAAAACTTTTGGGGAGGAATAATGGGTTCTCCTATTTTATCTTGTTTCATGTCTGAAGTATGTCCGTATCTAGATAACACATCAGATTGAATTTGTTGTGCACCTGGTCTATAGGTTATTACAAAGTCAAATGTGCAAAAAAAATTTAACCAGCGCATCTGACGTGGTGTTAGTGCTTTAAGTGATCCAAAAAACTGTAGGTTCCTATGGTCAGAAAAGATTGTAACTGGGTACTTGGCTCCCATTAAATGGTGCCTCCATTCTGAAAAGGCTACTTTGATAGCTAGTAGTTCCCTTTCAGCCACAGTGTAATTTTGTTCAGCTGGTAATAACTTTTTGGAATAGAAGGCTATAGGATGTAACTGGCCATCTACTGCATCTCGTTGAGAGAGAACTCCTCCTAAAGCTACTTGTGAAGCATCCGCTTCAACAAAAAAAGGCAAGTCAGGATCAGGATGTTTCAGAATTGGGGCTGAAGTGAACTTTTGTTTTAGGAGTTGAAAGGCGTGTGCCGCCTCATCAGTCCAAAGAAATCGTTGCCCTTTCCGCAACAAGGTAGTTATTGGGGCAGCAATGTCTGCAAAATGTGCAATAAACCTCCTATAAAAATTGGCGAAACCCAGAAATTTCTGAATATCTTTTACAGAGGATGGTTCTGGCCAATCAGCAATAGCACTGATTTTCTTTACATCCATAGTTATTCCTTGAGGTGACAGGCAGTATCCTAAAAAGTCCACCTTGCTGACATTAAAAGTACACTTTTCTAACTTAGCAAAAAGATGATTTTCTTTTAACTTTGATAATACTGCACGAACATGTTGGGTATGTTCTTCTGAGTTCTTAGAGTAAATGAGGATTTCGTCTATGTATACTATGACACAAACGTCCAGGAATTCGTGTAGGACCTCATTTATAAAGAACTGAAAGGCCGCAGGGGCATTACATAACCCAAAGGGCATTACTGTGTACTCAAATAAACCAAACTTTGTCTTGAAAGCTGTCTTCCACTCATCCCCCTCTTTTACTCGGACCAGGTGGTAAGCTCCCCGCAGATCTAGTTTAGTGTATACAGTAGAATGTCTTAATTGATCCAACAACACAGGTATTAGAGGAAGAGGATATTTATTCTTTATTGTAGCCTTATTTAGTCCTCTATAATCGATACACGCGCGCAGGGATTTATCCGGCTTCGGGATAAAAAAGAGTGGAGATGACACCGGAGATGTGGAATGACGGATGAACCCAGACTGTAGTAGGTCATCTAGGTAGGTTCTTAAGTATTTGGTTTCTTCGTCAGTCAAAGCATATACTCTGTTATTAGGTAAAGGGGCCCCTGGGATAAGATCTATACGACAGTCATAAGACCTATGTGGGGGCAGCACACTAGCCTTTACTGGATCAAAGACGTCTTTAAAGTCAGAATATTCAGGAGGGAGACTTGGTTCATCTTGTATAACACTAGCACAGTGTAATACTGTGCTCTGTTCTGTACCTGCTTCTTGATAGCAATTGGTTCTACAGAAAGAGGAATACAAAGTAACATTTCTATTCACCCAATCAATTTTTGGGTTATGAGTTGTTAACCAGGGTACCCCAAGAATCAAACCAAAATTAGGAGTATCTATCAGATCAAAGCTAATCACCTCTGTGTGCCCGTTCTGACAGACCATAACAAGTGGACTTGTTTGTTTTGTGATTAATCCAGAGGTCAATTCTGACCCATCCACTGTACATACTGCTTCTGGACAAGGCTTTAGGCACATAGGAAGTCCTAAGTTTTCAGCTAACTTATTATCCACAAAATTTCCTGTCGCGCCTGAGTCCAGTAGGACAGGGAGAGAATGCCTCAATTGGGTAGTAACAATTAAAACGACCTGAATTATGAAATGTCTAGGTATGTGCGGTACCATGAAGGCTGCAGCATTAGAGGTTTGATTAAGATGTTTTCTCGAACAAGTAACCTCTCCCCTTGTCGAGACTAATCGTTTCCCGATTCAGTTGAGGAGGTGGAGGAAACAGCACCCTTTCGTGGATTTTTAGGCTTTACTGGACATTCTCTGGCAAAGTGACCTGCCCTTCCACAATATAAACATAATTGAAGTTTTCTCCTTCTTTCTTTTTCCTCTGATGTGAGTGACCCTCTGAGTGTCCCTATTTGCATAGGCTCAGGTTCAGGGAGTTTATTATCTGGGTCTTTCTTCTCGTGTCTAATAAAAGTTAACCGTGATTCCAGTTTGTATTTATCTCCCTTTCTTTCTCCTAGTCTATGTTCTAATTTCACACCTAAATCTACAAAGTCCGAATAGTCTTCTAGCAAATCAACGATATGAGCCAGCGCGTCTTTTAACTCGTCTCTCAAACCTTTATAGAAAAGGGAGACACGCTTTTCTTCTGGCCAGTGTGTCTTGGTGAGTAAACGATTAAAACTAGTGAGATAGGTCAATAAATCCTTGTTACCTTGTTTAAGATTTAAAAGCTCATTATCACTTGCCTGCATGAAAGTGTGTTTTGCAAAAAGGCTGGTCATGGTACGTTTAAATTGATTCCAATTATGGAGGATGGGATCATCTCTCTCCACGAAAGGAATTGACCAATTGGCTGCTGTGTCACCCAAATAAGACAAGACGAATGCCACTTTCGTAGCATCAGTAGGGAACTGTTGTGGCTTACAAACGAAGTGTAATTGACATTGATTGATAAAAACATGGAATTTGTTACTATCTCCATGAAAACGTTCAGGTGCTGCTAAGGGCACAGCATTAGGAACATTAACAGTGACCTCAACTGGGGGAGGCAAAGTTGTATGTTTTGATGGCGCCCCTGTCTCTGAGGAGGTTTTAAACAAAGGCGTAAAAGCTGTGTTCCACTGAGATACCCTAAATTTATACCTGCTTAAATCCTGTTTTAAAGAGGTATTCTCCATCTTTAATCTCTCTATTTCCTCTTGCATATGTTGCAAGATGCCAGACACTGATTCATTATGAGCCAAGTCCTCATTTAGGGCCTGCCCCATATCCGTGACGTCAATGCCCTCTATTTCTTCCCCGATATTCATCGTCCACCAGAACTGAAATTTGTATTTTTTATTTATTTTATTTAAGGCTTGTGCTTCTGTCAAAGCCCAGCTCACCTGAGTCCTTGTTCAGTTCTGATGGAGGTTGAAGACAATCCGACCCCACCCTGAAACTACTTGTTCCAGCAAACTAGTTTTTAAAACAGTGCACTAAGAACAGAAGCTCAAGGGAAGGGGGGAAGTGGATAAAATAAAATAAAGAGACAACACCGTTCTTGCGTTTCCACTGTTGAAGTGCTGCACAAATCTGCGGCCCTCTCTGACTTCTGTAGAAACTGGTGCCTAATGAAACATAAACAAAGAACAGATAAGTACATCCTATTCCTAACTGGGTTCCTGACTATCCCTTCATTTATTAGAAATTTTCTTCTAAAAGTACCTCTTGGATCCTGGTCTCTAGTTTCCAGGTTTGGAATGTGTTACTGCTCTGGGATGTGCTTTCTATTACTCTAAAGCTTCTAAAACATTAAACAAATACCGTTATCAGAATTACCAATATCAAACATTCATCTTAATATAACTAAAGCCTAAATTGCCAATAGCAGACTCACTTTTCCCATATTTCCAGAATCTTTTATAAAACAAATACTGTACTTTTACGTCAAAATACAGCATGTAATTTGTGCAAGTCCTTGATTTACTGTTTGCCTTGCTGTTAATGGTTTCCACGGTTTGATTCTTAAAAGTTCCATAAAAAAATGTTTGCTTCACAAAGTTCCGCAAAGTATTCTTGTAACAAAGAGTTTGAATCACAATGTTCGTGGAAGGTATCTTGTTTCAAATTGTCTATACACGAATCCAGAAATTGTTGTCAAAGTTCTTTCAGGTAATAAAAGTTTTGCACTTACTTGTTGCTGGCAAGAGATACTGATCAGTCTAACCTTGTCTTCTTTCTCTTTTGCAGGTTGCTTGTAGGAGAGAGGCTGAGGCAAGGAGGAACCGGAAACCGGAAGAAGGAAGAGCCAGCAGCTGCGCCCATTGAAGCCAATGAAAGTCTGTAGAGAGCAGGAGTGCCAGCGCCGAGGGATCTGTCCTCAGGTAAGCGGGAGGTAGACGAGCACAAGCACTGGGTGAGGCTCGGGGGCTGCCTTTTATAGACAGGGCTGGGTGTGGTCCTCACATGCTGCACATGTTCTTGAAAGGTGTGCAGAGCTGGGTGTGGTTTGAAGAGCTGGGTGTGGTCCTCACATGCTGCACATGTTCTTGAAAGGTGTGCAGAGTTTCAGTTATTATGCAAATGAGTTAAATTAACACATGGCCTAGAGAGGAGTGTTTTAAAGAAGCCTTGGTAAAAGCAAGGCCCAATGTGTAAACAAAACAGCACATTAAACAACATACACAGAAGCCTAGGGGGGGGGAGGTGAGATAACAAGAAAGGCTTTCAATAGTAAGTTTAAAAGGGAGCTATTACAGAACCCACTAGTGCAGTGAGAGGGGACATGCTCTTTGCTGTGCACAAACCCTAACAGGACGTGTGCATGTGTGTTTTATATGTCCTGGTAGTGGAAAACTCCTAAATTCATTTTCTATTACTGTGAGGCCTGCTCCTTTTATAGGATAGCATTAAGACTACCCTTGTATACTGTTTGAGTGGTAGATTCTGATCAGAAAGGGGTAACCAAGACATATTTAGTATAGTCGGAATGGTAATATAAAATCCTGCTTATTAGCGAGGTTGGATTTTATATAACTTTTTTAGAAATTCCACTTTTAGAAAGTAAGCATTTCTCTACACTTCAAATCCATCTGTGCCTTATAGCCTGTCTCCAATCAACATCTGGGCTGGTTGACAGCTTCCTTGTGCATTCCACCCAGACAACTACAAACACAGGACACTCAGTCACACCTGCACTCATCTGCATACTGAATGGGTCTTCCTGGACTGGAAGGGTGAAGGGCCTGAGACTTACATTTCAAAGGCTAGTGGCCTGTCCTCACACAATGGACTGCCAAACCCCCTACTGGGACCCTGGCAGGCAGACCTGTACTGAAAGTGGAAGTTATGCACTTCAAAACCACTCTTTGAAGTCTCCCCCAATTCAAAGGCATTTTTGGGTATATAAACTGGGTCGCTGACCTCACCAACTCAGACACTTCTGGACCTGAACCTGCATCCTGTCAAGAGGAACTGCCTGGGTGCCCAAAGGACTCATCTGTACTGCTTTGCTGAGAAGGACTGCTGCCCTGCTGTTGCCATGCTGCCCTCTGACTTTGCTGAGAAGTGCTCTCCAAGGGCTTGCATTGAGCTTGCCTCCTGTTTTCTGAAGTCTCAGGGCCTAAAAGACTTCGGGGGTCATTACAACCCTGGCGGACGGTGTTAAAGCAGCGGAAATACCGCAAACAGGCCGGTGGATAAAAAAAGGGAATTATGACCCTGGCGGAAACCGCCAACAAAGACAGCCACTTTAACACTTTGCCCGCCACGGCGGTACAGACAAGCAGCGCGTCGGTCACCGCCAACAGACAGGCGGAAGACAATGTACCGCCCACAGTATTACAACAAGCCAATCCGCCACCTTTTCCGGGGCGGATTCACCGTGGATAAAAACACGGCGGAAACAGCTTTTGCTATGGGAAAACGCTCACCTTAACATATCCCACGAGGAACGAGGAATCCATGGAACCGGAACTCCAAATACTCCCTGCCCTTGTGTTTCTGCTCTTCTACGACCAACAGCTACGTAAGCGCCGCAGACAACGGCGAGTACTGCACCTACGACATGGGGGTGGGGGGAGGCAAAAGTTAGGGGGACACACACCAAACACCCCCACCCCCACCCTCGCATATTACAACATACACACCAATGCATTCACAAAAATCTCAGTAACAACCCACAATCCCCCCGGAAGAATGAATACACAAAGCGAAAATCGGTCAAACAATGTAATGTGCCAATATACATGTCATACAAAAATATACAGATATATATTTGAAAATCTGTCAGAATTATATACAATACGAGAAGTAGTGCAGATATGTACATAACAATGTCCGTGCACCATCAGTCCAAAAAGTACATGGGCGAGACCCACAAACGATACCTGACCACAATCGGAGAGAACACTGCCGGGGCATCAGATAGAAATACTACAGGCACCTCAGGGGGAAGGGAAGGGGGGGCACCTCAGCCGGATGACTGCAAAACCAGATCCACGACGGTGCTCCATGCCCATAAATGCCCTCCTGGGGAGTGCAAAGCCACAGTCTCTCAAGTCACTACAGTGGGTGGGTTGCCCACTGTGCCATCCTGGTGAGTGCAAAGCCACAGACTCTCAAGTCTCCCAAGTGGGTGGGTTGCCCACTGTGCCATCCTGGGGAGTGCAAAGCCACAGTCTCTCAAGTAGATGCAGTTCTCTACTGGTACTGGGTGGGACTGGTGCCCAGACTGGATGAGTCTCCCCGTGAAAGGTCGTGTCCTGTCACTGTCCCAGCTGCACATGGGATAAGGATGCCTGATGTGGCAGCCCATTCATTCCTACCCGGTGCATTGCCCTGTTCAGCGGTGCTTAGCCATGGCGGTCTTTTCCCTGTTCAGCGGTGCTTTGACATGGCGGTTCAGGACAGTTCAGCGGTGCTTTGCAATGGCGGTCTGTACCCTGTTCAGCGGTGCTTTGCCATGGCGGTTCAGGACAGTTCAGCGGTGCTTTGCCATGGCGGTCTTTGCCCTGTTCAGCGGTGCTTTGCCATGGCGGTTCAGGACAGTTCAGCGGTGCTTTGCAATAGCGGTCTGTGCCCTGTTCAGCAGTGCTTTGCCATGGCGGTTCAGGACAGTTCAGCGGTGCTTTGCAATGACGGTCTGTGCCCTGTTCAGCAGTGCTTTGCCATGGCGGTTCAGGACAGTTCAGCGGTGTTTTGCAATGGCGGTTCTGATAAGGACATTGGTGTGTGGCATGACGTTCTATACACTGGACATTGGTGTGTGGCATGACGTTTCATCATTGCCCAGCGGGGCTGTGGCAGCCGGGGCCCTCCTGGGCACTGACTCCGGCGGTGGTCTCCTGACCAGTGACGATACTTGGGCCCTCCTGGGCTGTGACTCTGGCGGTGGTCTCCTGACCAGTGACGATACTTGTGCCCTCCAGGGCTGTCACTCTGGCGGTGGTCTCCTGACCAGTGACGATACTTGGGCCCTCCTGGGCTGTCACTCTGGCGGTGGTCTCCTGACCAGTGACGATACTTGGGCCCTCCTGGGCCGTGACTCTGGCGGTGGTCTCCTGACCAGTGACGATACTTGGGCCCTCCTGGGCCGTGACTCTGGCGGTGGTCTCCTGACCAGTGACGATACTTGGGCCCTCCTGGGCTGTGACTCTGGCGGTGGTCTCCTGACCAGTGACGATACTTGGGCCCTCCTGGGCTGTGACTCTGGCGGTGGTCTCCTGACCAGTAACGACTGTGCTGGCGGTTGTGTATCGACCGCCAGAAATGATGGTGCACTTCTCCGCCGTGACACTCACAACAGGCTGGGCAGACTTCCTCTGGCCCTTTCCCACCTTTGCTGGAGTCACAGCTGACTCTCCAATCCCCTTGGAACCCATGTCAGTTGTTTTCCCACCTGGAGTCTTAACACGGTCCCGTCGTCCACTCTCCAATTTTATTGCCTTTACAGGGGGTGGGCTGCCAGTGCCTTGGCTCCGGGTCCTACTGCCTGCCCTGGTGGCCGGTGCACTCCAAAAACATTGAACAGGCACAACTGGTATTGGAGGCTTTTTGGCTGAGGCGCTATGACGGGACTGATGAATTGGAGGGGGTGGGGTGGGGGCAAAAAGGTCAACTTTACAGAGGGATAGTTTCTGATGAACACTGGGATGGGTAGCTGAGGGGGTCTGGGAGTGGAGGAAGAGGAGGTGGTTGTCGGAGGTGTCACTTTAGGTGTTTTGGGTGCAGGTGCAGGTACTGGAGGCTGTCGTGAGGTGGATGGATGTTGGGTGAGTGATTACCGGCGTTTGGGTACTTTGGGAGGGGGCGTCACAGACACACTGGGAGAGGACACAGGGGACGTGTAAATGGCAGTGGAGGTGGTGAGTGCAGGTGAGCGGGGTGTGGTGCTGGGTGTTCTGGTGCGAGTCCTAGTGGCTGTAGATGTAGTGCATGCAGGTGAGAGTGTAGACGACACTGGGAGGGAGGAGGGAGAAGAGGAGGAGGGGGACACAGTGGAGGCAGTGGATGTTGTTGTGTCTGTATGTGTGTGAGGCTTGCGTGAGTGCCTGTGGTGTGTGTGGTGCCTATGTTTGCTTGAGCTACTTGGGTGTGTTGACTTGTGTGCATGCTGGTCTGTAGGGGTGCTTGGGATGGGCTGGGGTAGAGGAGATTGGGTCTGGGTGGAGGAAGTTGGAGGGGGGAGGCTAGACACAGGTACAATTGGTGCCATCAGTGCTGAGGCCAAAGATTGCAGGGTTCGCTGAAGGGCAGCCTGACCAGAATGAATGCCCTCCAGGAATGCATTACCGTGTTGCAACTCTCGTTCTACACCCTGGATGGCATTCACAATGGTAGACTGCCCAACAGTGAGTGACCTGAGTAGGTCAATGGCCTCCTCACTGAGGGCAGCAGGGGTGACTGGGGCCGGGCCTGAGGTGCCTGGGGCGAAGGTGATGCCCACCCTCCTGGGTGAGCGGGCACGGGGCGAATGCTGAGGGGTGCTGGGAGGGCGGTGCTGGTAGGGGAGGTGGCGGCTGTACCTGTAGAGGTGGGGGGCACAGATGGTGCCGCCACCACAAGGGAGCTCCTATCGTCGAACGAGTCCGTGTCGCTGCTTGGTGATCCGGTGGCCGACGTGAAGCTCCCCTCGCCCTCCGTCCCACTGGTGCATTCAGAGTCTGTGGTGTGGCCCTCCATGGCCATGTGGGATGCAGCTCCCTCGTGCTCCGGTGCCACTGTACCTCCGCCTGTTGATGCTGATGTACAAAAGGACAGGGAGAGCAGACAAAGGGGGGGGGAGACAGAAGAAAGAGGGTTTTAGTGCATGGCATACCGCTACCGTTGGCGGACAAGACAAACGCAGATGCCCCCTGCATTACGCCGTGCTCCTGCCCTCTGCACATGCAATTTCTGGGATATGGCCTATAAGGCAATGGTGGACATCGGCGCACATGGATGCCACAGGGACAACTATACCTCGACTTGGCACTCTGCTGAGGTGGGGTAGAGTGCCACATGGGCTACATTACGGAGGGGCCTTGCCTACCTAACTCGCCCTGGCCTAGGGACACCCACAGCCCACCTCCACCACCCAGACACCTCCACTGCACGCAAAGTCAGCAGAATGAGGTTGTACTCACCCCCTTGTGTCTGCTGTGATGCCCTCAAGCGCCCATCCAACTCCGGGTAGGCCACCGCCAGGATCCGGAACATCAGGGGGGTCATGGTGTGACGGGCACCCCTCCCACGTTGGGAGGCCATCCCCAGCTGAGCCTCCGCCGTCTTCTTGCTGCAGCGGCGAATGTCCTCCCATCTCTTACGGCAGTGGGTGCCCCGTCTCTGTTGGGCCCCCAGGGTCCGGACCTCCTTGGCGATGGCACGCCAAATGTCCCTCTTCTGGTGGGCGCTGACCTACATGACATGCACAAGGAAAGAGGAACAGTCATTACCAACTGCACCGTCGTTGGGAGTGGTCCCCGCCCTACTCTGGCCATGTGGCCCATTCATTCCCATGCATTAATGTTTTATGGACTCTGCCCCCTTCCCTCTTCCAACCAGCCCACTCCACCCAGGCCTAGCCCATACAACGTGCTCCCTATGTACTAACCTGTTGGTCTGGAGGACCGTAGAGTAGCGTGTACTGGGGGAGGACCCCGTCTACCAGTTTCTCCAACTCCTGAGCAGTGAAGGCAGGGGCCCTTTCCCCAGACGCAGCAGCCATCGTCGCTTCCAGACCGAGGTCACAGCAGCACTTGCAGTTTAGGTCCTCTCCTGTCGGGGAGGTCAGGCATCTAGTGATTGAACATAGAGAAAATGGCGGTGACGTCCGCGACGGTGACGTCCGCGGCGGTGCGCATCATCAACGCCAGCGCACCTGTTCATTGGCTCCTGGGACCCATAGGGTCCAATGTTAACCAAGGCAGCATTGCGCGCGGTCTGCGACCGCCTACCGCGACGGTGTGTAACGCCAGCGCTGTTACCCCACAATCCCATTGTCCCAGTTTAGAGGTCAAGCAGCCGCCATTTCAGGGGCCCACATGGCTTCATTTCATACTGCGTCACACATAGCTAGGCCTACACTCAACACACATACAGGAAGGGTTATGTGAGTGGTGTAGTCTTGTGTGTGACTGTGGGTACATACCTGGAGGAATAATGACTGGTTCTTCGCTGTTGTCCTTCGTAGGCACCGTCTGCTGGCACATATGAGAAGATGGCGGAATACCCCGGTGTACCGACCGCTGGTGGACCTGTTGACAATGGAAGAGCGACATGTCATCGTAACCTACCGGTTTGACCGTGCCACAATCCAGGAACTATGTACCCAGTTGGAGCCAGACCTGATGTCACAATCCGCCATCCGACTGGAATCCCCCCTGACGTGCAGGTGCTGTCAGTGCTCCATTTCCTTGCAAGTGGGTCTTTTCAGACAACAGTGGCCATGGCATCAGGGATGTCCCAGCCTATGTTTTCCAACGTGTTGTCCAGAGTGTTGTCTGCCCTGCTGAAACACGTAAGGAGATACATCATTTTCCCTCAGCTGGAGGATTTGCCTACAGTTAAAGGTGACTTCTATGCCCTTGGACATATCCCCAATGTCATAGGTGCCATTGATGGGATCCATGTAGCTCGGGTCCCCCCCCACAGGAGTGAACAGGTGTACAGGAACAGGAAGAGTTATCATTCGATGAATGTACAGAGGGTCTGTTTGGCAGACCAGTACATCTCTCAGGTAAATGCTATGTTCCCTGGCTCAGTGCATGACGCCTACATCCTGCGGAATAGCAGCATCCCTGATATGATGGGTCAACTCCAGAGGCATCGTGTATGGCTATTGGGGGACTCTGGTTACCCCAACCTTTCGTGGCTATTGACCCCAGTGAGGAATCCCAGGACCAGGGCAGAGGAACGGTGCAATGAGGCCCATGGGCGGACTAGGAGGGTGATCTAATGCACCTTCGGCCTCCTGAAGGCCAGGTTCAGGTGCCTCCATATGACAGGTGGATCCCTATTCTACTCACCGAAGAAGGTGTGCGACATCATCATCGCCTGCTCCATGTTCCATAATTTGGCTTTGCGACGCCAGGTGCCTTTTCGGCAGGACTATGATCCAGATGACAGCGTTGTAGCAGCCGTGGAGCCTGTGGAGCCTGTGGACAGTGATGAGGAGGAAGCTGATGAAGAAGACAACGACAACAGGGAGTCAGTCATACAGCAATATTTCCAGTGAGACACAGGTGAGAACATTTTCATTTTTAGCATTACATTAACTTTCACACGTCTACCTCTATCCTGTTTTTCGAATTAAGTCAACATTTGGTAACTGAGATGTACCCTTCCATTACGGTTTCACAGGTGTGGTTCCCTACGTGTCAACTGCTTGCATTCTTCAAGGGCTTGTGATGTATGACATAGGTATGTTAGCTTTTGAATTGTACACCCATTATGACACTGTCATTGATAATACATTTTTACTAAATCACAGACTTTCTCCATCATGTTTTGTGTTTCAAGGGTGTTTATTGAAGTGCTCAGAAATGGGAGGGGGTTGTAAAATGAGGATGGGTGATGGTGGAGGAATGTCCATGGCAGAGTCCAGTCTATTAGTCTCACAGGTGCACTGCCCATCTGGGCATAGGAAGAGGAGCTGGGGCAGTTAAAGTATGGACAGGGTTACAAAGTGGGACAGTGTGAGGAATATCAGGGTGGTGTCATTTCAAGGTGGGGGTCTTGCCATCTTCCTCTGTCCTGTTCCTGGATCTCAGGGACCGCTTGCGTGGTGGTTGTCCGTCTGCAGGAGGTGGGGTGCTGGTGTGGTGGTCCTGTGGCGGGGCGTCCTGTCCACTAGCACCGGCGGAGGTGGTGGGCATTTCATCGTCCTGGCTAGTGTCAGGGGCCCCTTGGAATGCCACGGTGTCCCTCAAGGTCTGCTGTATGTCCTTCAGCACCCCTACGATGGTGCCCAGGGCAGAGCTGATGGTCCTGTGCTCCTCCCTGAACCCCAAATACAGTTCGTCCTGCAGGCGCAGGGTCTCATGCAACTTGTCCAGAACCGTCGCCATCGTCTCCTGGGAGTGGTGGTATGCTCCCATGATGGAGGAGAGGGCCTCGTGGAGAGTGGGTTCCCTTGGCCTGTCCGCCCCCTGTCGCTCAGCAGCCCTCCCAGTTCCCCTGTGTTCCTGTGCCTCCGTCCCCTGGACCGTGTGCCCACTACCACTGCCCCCAGGTCCTTGTTGTTGTTGGGGTGGTGGGTTAGCCTGGGTGCCCTGTAGTGGTGGACACACCGCTGATTGACCTGTCCTGGGTAGGGAGGTTTGGGCCCGCTGGGTGGGTGCTGTGCTGGTGTTACCAGAGGGTGGAAGGTCGGTGTTGGGCTGTGCCTGTGCAAGGGGAACCGACTGTCCCGAGGCCCACGATGGTCCGGGCTGGTCATCAGGATCCAGTGGGGCAGAGATGCTCTCGTCACTGTGGGCCTCTTTTGGGGGTGGAGTGGTGTTGTCTGGACCCTCTGGTGTGGTGATGGTCCTTCGGGTTCCTGCAGGGGCATAAGAGCATGATTATTGCATGTTTGTGTGTAATGGTGAGCAATGGGTGGGTGTTTGTGTACCCCAGTGCATGCAATCCTGTGTGTGAGTTTGTGTGGTGATGGTTGGGGGGGTGTACTGGGTATGTGCAGTGGGCATGCTTTAGTGCCGGGTGTCCATGCTTAGTTGTGTCATGCAGGGCTTGGTGTTGGGATGGGTGGTTTGTGTCATGGATACATTAGTGAGGAGTTGTAGTGATAGGGGAGGGGGTGAGGGAGGGGGTGTGTGATAGTATGCAGGTAGGGTGGGGGATATGATAGTTAAAAATTGACTTACCAGTGTCCCATCCTCCACCGACTCCTGCGAGGCCCTCAGGATGCAAGATGGTCAAGACTTGCTCCTCCCATGTTGTTAGTTGTGGGGGAGGAGGTGGGGGTCCGCCACCAGTCCGCTGTACCGCGATGTTGTGCCTGGAGACCGTTGAACGCACCTTCCCCCGTAGGTCGTTCCACCTCTTCCTGATGTCCTCCCGATTTCTTGGGTGCTGTCCCACGGCGTTCACCCTGTCCACTATTCTGCGCCATAACTCCATCTTCCTGGCTATTGATGTGTGCTGTACCTGTGAGCCAAATAGCTGTGGCTCTACCCGGACGATTTCCTCCACCATGATCCTGAGCTCCTCGGAGAAGCGGGGTGTCTTTGGCGTGCCATGGGGTGGTGTGGGTGATGTGTGGGGTGGTGTATATGGTGATGAGTGTGGTGAGTGTAGTGGTGTGTGGTGTTTTGTGCGTGGATGTTGTGTGGGTGATGGTGTTGTGTGCCTCTGTGTAGTGGGGTTGTCTATTCTGTGCTCTCTCTCTGTCGCCTTCGTGTCTAATGTTTGGTAGTAGGGGTTTGTGGGTGATGTGGGTGTGTGTTTTATATGGTGTTTAGTGTGTGGGAGTGGTGCATTTGTGTGTCGTAATAGCATGGGCGTGTTTCTGTTGGCGTGGAGGTGGAGGATTTGTTTCCGACAGTTTATCACTGACCTTTGGTGTGGCGGTGTTGTGTGGGTGTCTGAATATCGGCGGATTCCAAGATGTGTGTCATAATAGCTGTGGCGGAATGCCGCCGCCGCCGCAGTGTGTTGGCGGTCTTCTGCACGGCGGTAAGCGCCTTTTACCGCCAATGTTGTAATGACCCCCTTCATCTCTTCAGGAAACTCCTTGTGTGCCAAAAATCGACACGCAGCCTGCTGGAAACGGCACAGAGCCACTTTGCGACCGTGAAATCACTGCATAGCCAAGCCGAAACGATGCAGCCCGACCTCCCAAGTAAAGAATCAACGCAGCGTCTGCTTTGCGACCGGAAATTCGGCGCATAGCCTACCGGATTGACGCACAGCTGAACTGGAATGATGCAGCCTGACTTCTTTTGTGAAAAATCAACACAGCACCAAACCAGGTACTTTGTGTAAACAAGAGACAACTGTTGATTTCTAAGATTTAAGACTCTTTTTAATCTTGCAAAAGTGATATCTCAACTAGCGCTTATAGAATTTTTACCATTTCAACCTTAATTTAACCAGATAAATATTGTATATTTTTCTAAACCTGCGTGGTGTATTTTTGTGGTATTTTCTCTGTGTTACTGTATGATTTATTGCACAAATACTTTACATATTGCCTTCTGAGTTAAGCCGGACTGCTCAGTGCCAAGTTACCAGAGGGTGGGCACAGGATAATTTGGATTGTGTGTGACTTACCCTGACTGGGATTGTGGTCCCTATTTGGACATGGCTGTATACCTCTCCCAACCAGAGATCCCATTTCTAGCAGTGAGGTTTGCGTCATTATCAGCAGCTGCAAGCGGGTGTTGCATCATTTCTCCTGATTGCGATGCAGGTGGAGTGTCGGTTCTTGCAGCGAAGCATGTGGCATTTTGTTTTTCAGCCGCATTGCAGGTGATGCGTCGATTTCAGTCCTTCTTCTGCCAACTGCACCTCTCAAGGGCCCAGGGACTGGATAGGGCACCACTTGGCAGGGCAAGGGTCTCAGCAGAGAGTCCAGGTGCTGACAGAGGAAGTCTTTGATGGCCCTGAGACTTCAAAACAGCAGGTAAGCTCAATTCAAGCCCTTGTAGATTCTTCACAAGCAGGAATATACCACAAAGTCCAGTCTTTGTCCTCTCTCAGGCAGAAGCAGCAACTATAGGCCAACCCGGCAAAGCACAGTCACAGGCAAAGGGGAAGTAATCCTCCTCCAGCTTTTCAGCTCTTCTCCTTGGCAGAGGTTCCTCTTGATTCCAGAAGTTATCTAAAGTCTGGGATTTTGGGTCTAATGCTTATAACCCTTTCTGCCTTTGAAGTAGGCAAACTTCAAAGGAATGTCTCTTTTGTTTATAGGATGCTGCCTTTCCCAGGCCAGGCCCCAGACACACACCAGAGGGTTGAAGACTGCATTGTATGAGGGCAGGCACAGCCCATTCAGGTTTAAGTGACCACTGATCCCTCCAATCTAGCTCAGATGGCTCATCAGGATATGCAGGCTACACCTCAGCTACCTTCGTGTCACTGCCTAGAGGGGATTCACAAACAGCCCAACTGTCAGTCTGACCCAGACAGTGAATGCACAAGCAGGCAGAGTCACAGAATGGTTTAAGCAAGAAAATGCCCACGTTCTAAAAATGGCATTTTCAAACAGACTATTTCAAAACCAACTTTACCAAAAGATGTATTTTTTAATTGTGAGTTCAGAGACTCCAAACTCCACATCTCTATCTGATCTCAAAGGGAAACTGTACTTTAAGGATATTTAAAGGCAGCCCCTATGGTAACCTATTAAAGAGATAGGCTTTGCAACAGTGAAAACCGAATTTGGCAGTCTTTCACTGTTTGGACAAATACATGTCTCTCCTGTAACATACACTGCGTCCGGTCCATGGGGCTACATAGGACCTACCTTAGGGGTGCCATACATGTATAAAAAGGGAAGGTTTAGGCCTGGCAAATGGGTGCACTTGCCAGGTTGAATTGGCGGTTTTAAAACTGCACATACAGACACTGCTGTGGCAGGTCTGAGCCATGTTCACAGGGCTACTTATGTGGGTGGCACAATCAGTGCTGAAGGCCCACTAGCAGCATTTGATTTACAGGTCCTGGGCACCACTACTGCACTTTTTTAGGGACTTACTAGTAAAGCAACTATGCCAATCATGGAAAAGCCAATTACACACACAATTTCACACAGGGACGTTAGCACTGGTCAGCAGTGGTAACGTGCCCAGAGTAACAAAATTAGCAAAAACAGAATCCAGCACACAGCAACAACCTGGGAAGTTGAGGCAAAAAGTTAGGAGAGACCGAGCCAAGGATGCCAGATTTAACAAGTTCCCACTGCAATTTACGGTGCAGGTGTATGTAAGTGTGCACCTTCCTCTAGCCTGCAAATCATTTTTGTTTGACCCTTTTGTCTCAGCCCCCTGGTTGGCTCCATTTTGCATGCCATGAAGAACTGGGCCTCGTATACATCAAGGACAACATTAAACTTACCACCTTGGGACTGTGGCTGCCAATATGGAAATTCCCCAAAGCAACATTTAACCAGCATGTTGGCCTTAAATGGAATCAGGGTATGAGCACATCTTGGCTGGCATATGTTAAAGCATGCTGCATAACCCTAGGCAGGCCTTCCCACTTCACCAAGCCTTCAAGCATTACCAAGCGTGATAGGATGTGGCTGAAGGGTGCTTTTCCTGAGGATGTGCTGCTGAAGTGGAAAGCCCCTAGCATGATGAAGCTGCAGGCTGTAGTCAATGAAATTCCTCAAGGCCAGATACCCTTTCCCAGATGTCTAGCTGAACAGAATTTGTTGCTTTAGAAAAGAGGGTAGCCGGAGCTACTGCACTGCCAGGCCATATGCTGGTGCATCTTGGGTGGATTGGAAGTAGGTAGGTCCTGGTCTTTTGTTGGGTTTCAGGTCACTTTTTTGTGCAAATTTATTTTAAGTCCAAAGTTTCAGGCTTTGGCTGGAGAAGCACCTTTAGCACCACTTCCAATGGTCTAGGACTGGTTGGGCACAACTTGGGGGGTGGGAGTCAGGTCTTGCTCCAGGCAATGGCACTTTCAAAATTCTTACTTAAAATCTGACTAAAGATTCTAAAATATAATTCCTTTGAGACCGAACATGACATTTTTACCTGCTTCCAATGAAATGGTAGCACTTATAAAATGTAGTAAGGTAACCAATGTTATCCTATGGGAGAGGTAGGCCTCATAAAAGCGAAACATTCATTTGAGAGTTTTCAGTACCAGGACATGAAAAACTTAAAACCACATGTCCTAAATAAAAGGCACCCTGATATTTGGGCTGATTAGGGCCTACCATAGCGGTGACATATGTATTAAAACGTGAGGTTTAGGCCTGGCAAAAGGTTTGTTTTGCCCAGACGTGGGTCCTGTGCTCACTAATGCTACTGAATTCAAGCTAGCCTGGCTGATGAAGGGTGATACCCTGAAACCAGTCCCAGGATGCTTGTTTCTGGTTCAAGGAGGACCTATCAAAAAACAACAACAGGAGGGGCAAAATGTGGGATATTTGGAAGACAGACTCCTGGTCCCGTGTGTGGAGCTCCCAATACTGTAAAAACCAAAATTACACACACGGTTCCAACGAACCTAACTATGTTGGTTCTTTTTGCTTTTTGAAGGCTTTCTAGTTGTATACCCAACTCTACTATATGAGACCTGATTACTTATCTCTTCTCCTAAGATGGACGACACAATACTGCCATCCCTTCCATGTTTTTTCTAGTCCTTCTTCCATGCCTATTGTTTTTCACTCTCTTTTAATGGCCCCTGTTTGAACGCTCTCCCCAGTTCCGGGGATCCATAACGAGCGTAGGTCTACTGACTTCACCTGAACCAGAGAAAAGTAAGTGCTCCCCGAGCGGGCGGTTTTCAACATTAGTGCCCTCCCGCATTGCAGCGAGCAGTTACTCCCTTGCTCGCTGCAGTTAGTTACGAGCCGTTTTTACGTAATTGGCGCCTTTTCGCTCCAGCCCGCATTCCCTCACGGACAGGGGCAGGGACTCTACGGCACTTATGAGAGAGTTGTTTGGGTGATCTGGAGACGCGTTTACTGACGCGCTCCCTCACCCTCCAACTCTGTTTGTCGTCCGCAATTGCCGGCATTATTATTTAGCATTTCCTTTACTTGTACTCGGACCATTTTAGTCCCTCCTGTGAATAATTCTGACAAGCTTTGTACTTAATATATCGCTAGCATTTTGGCTTAAGTTGTCTGTTCATAAGGCAGAAAGGATTTTCGCATATCTTACTCCATATAAGTTTTTACTGTAATGCAGTAGATGGAGCACCCTTGTCGATTTCCTTGTTCACACACATACACACATATATAGGCACAGTCTTATGCCTTCTGGTTTTTAATACTTTATGTACTATTTCTTCAGTACTCATCGGACCCTATACACTTAACTCTCCCTAGTTTCGCTATGAGAGGAGGTCTGACTTCAGGATAGGACCCTTGACTATGCCTGTTGACTTATTGTGTTTGTTAAGGTCTACACGTATATTTTTGATGATCACCTTAACTACTAACTCAACTAATACGCGATTTAAAGTCTGTTTATTTTTTATATGCATATATAGACCACAGAGGATTTTTTGCAACTCGATGTTTTCCCCGATGAGGCCCTACATTTAGTATTTGGAGGGTAAGCATTGAGGAAGTTATACTAAGCCGTTGCTTCCTTTTTTCACCATTGTACGTTCATCGCATGGCACCTTTGGGTTTTCTCACGAGTGTATGTGGTATTCTCTTAAGACATTGAGGCCCTCATTCCTACTTTGGCGGGCGGCGGTCGCCGCCCGCCAAGCGGGAACCGCCAGAAGACCGTACCGCGGGCGGTCATTCTGACTTTCCCGCTGGGCTGGCGGGCGACCGCCAAAAGGCCACCCGCCCGCCCAGCGGGAAAGCACCAGCAATGAGGAAGCCGGCTCCGAATGGAGCCGGCGGAGTTGCTGGTGTGCGACGGGTGCAGTTGCACCCGTCGCGAATTTCAGTGTCTGCCAAGCAGACACTGAAAATCAATGTGGGGCCCTGTTAGGGGGCCCCTGCAGTGCCCATGCCAGTGGCATGGGCACTGCAGGGGCCCCCAGGGGCCCCACGACACCCGTTCCCGCCAGCCTGGTTCTGGCG
This sequence comes from Pleurodeles waltl, assembly GCF_031143425.1. NCBI lineage: Eukaryota > Metazoa > Chordata > Amphibia > Caudata > Salamandridae > Pleurodeles > Pleurodeles waltl. Next base: position 983,622,257 of record NC_090449.1, read on the forward strand.
GTGAAAACCGCCAGAACCAGGCTGGCGGGAAGGGGGTCGGAATCCCCATGGCGGCGCTGCTTGCAGCGCCACCGTGGAGGATTCACAGGGGCAGCGGGAAACCGGCGGGAAACCGCCGGCTTCCCTTTTCTGACCGCGGCTTTACCGCCGCGGTCAGAATAGCCCCAGAAGCACCGCCAGCCTGTTGGCGGTGCTTCCTCCGTCCCCTACCCTGGCGGTCTCGGACCGCCAGGGTAGGAATGACCCCCTGAGTACATGTCACTTCTGTCCAAAATTCTTTTTTTGATGTGTGTCTCTTTCTATTTTTTTAGGTTCTGCTCTCCCTAGTATGGGAAGCCCAAGTGTTTAAAGGATTAGGTACGTCTTTGAGGTCCTGACGAATCGCATAGCGAGAAACATGTTGACATATGATGTAGAGTAACACAGGGGACCCTGTGTTCACCGCTTTTCATTCACACTACTCTCCAGTGTGAGAGTGGGTGACTATAATTAGCAATTCTTCTTTTTATGTGGAGTGTAGACATTATTTTACTATATCCCTATTTATTACTTTTCATCTTGCCAGAGGTATTAACATTTAATTAAAGATATGGACGGTTTTTACCTCTAGACATTTTTAACCTTTTCTATACCAATCCTCGATCCCTACTTTCGACCGGTGTGCATTTTTCTCAAAAAGATCTCCGGCAAAGAGCCCCCGTGTGGGGCCCGTCAGGCATTGCAGTGCCGGCCTGACGAGGAGCACAGCCCTATGATGAAGCATGTCACCGGAAGGTGAGTGAGGGCTCGTGCTTCAAACCTTTTGGTTTTCCCTGGTATGCAGAACCTGTAGGTGTAAAGAAAAAAAAAAACGTTTGTTGGAACCGTGTGTGTAATTTTTTGGTTTATCAAGGAGGACCTAGCCTGGCAGGCTGGGGCTGACCATTCCCATGGGGAAAAGGGTCCAGACTGATTTGCTTATGGCTGGGTCCAAACTGGGGTGGCATGGTGAACAAAAGAGCAATCAATAAAACCGAGATCTGGGACTGGTGGTGAGGGCTTGAAAAGTTTCAGCACTACATCGATCATCCTTTTGTGTTGCTAAAGTCTCACTTAGTGGGAAGGGTATGACCAGATGTGGGTCCTGTGTTCACTGTGCCACTGGATTCAAGATAGCTGGGCTGACGAAGGGTGATCCCTGACCCTGAAACCGGTCCCAGGATGCTTGTTTCCGGTCCATGGGGGACCTGCCATGGCATTTCTGGCTGATCGCTTCAGATAGAGAACAGGGTCAAGACTGATTTGCATATGGATGGGTCCAAACTGGGGTGACGTGGTGAGCAAAAGAATGATTGATTAAACCCAGATCTGTGACTGGGGGTGAGTGTTTGAAAAGTTTCAGCACTGAGTCTATCATCTTTTTACATTGCTAATGTTTTAGGAAATGAGCATAAGCAAGCTAGCACTGGTTAGCAGCGTTAAAGTGCACGGAGTCCTAAAAGTAACAAAAGTGAATTTCAACAAAAAGGGGAAGAGAATGCTAATTTTTTTTGAGAAAGACCACATCAAAGGCTGTCAAGTCTTACAGGGCCTGATTATGATGGACATGGAATGTGTAAATAACTCACCTGGTACTTTGAGTGGGGTGATTTAATGAGAGGGCATGCCAAATACTATGTGGCATAATATGTCAATATCATGTGATATTCCCCATTTTAATGTAAAAAAAATTGTGCTTGTGCGTTATTTTTTTCTTCAATATTTTGAATGTTTCATTTGCCGAAAATCAAGGCGCACAGTTCTGTGACTGGTGTTTGACTTGTACGTATGCTTCGGGTGCACACTCCAGAACTTGCGCCTTCAGTGGGATCTACAGCACCTCATGAGTGGGGCCATATACTAATTTGTTTGCTCATGAACTCAAATTGTAGAGTTTGGACTGTGTACAAAGATTTACAAATAGTATTGCACTTTATAATACAGATTTCCCTTGGATTCTCTTGCTTTATTTTTTAAGTTAATTGCAATGATTTACCACCTCATTTGAGGTGGAAGGGGTTTCTGGTGCTAATATCCATATATGGTTGCTTCCAAATGGATTTGTAATAAGAGAATTTGTGTTTATTTTGCCTGAGAATTGACTGAAAAATACATAAAATGCATAATATGCAAAATGACTTTAGATCAGCCTTTTTCATGGCCTGTCATGCTGGTCCATTGTGCTCCTTACTAGTACTGCAGTCACTGAGGCACACAAAGTGTCCTCAGAGCTGGCAAAGTGGTACCAGCCTGGATACCTAGCCTTTCGTCCATTGCTGCTCTGCACCCCATGTTCGGATGCTTTCCTCCGTTTCCAAACAGTGCAGTGAAGGTGTCTTCTGAGGTAGCTGAGCCAGGCAGTCCATATGAAATTAGAATCCATGCCTTTTGGAGACGATGGTGAGTGAAGGGGTGTGGTATCAAGAATTTGTCCTGAAGTGACAGGAATTGAGGGTGCATTTCTAGTGCTACAATGGTAGTACAAATGATATTCACATACTTTCATGCAGAGGTTTCTCCTGTTCCTCTCCTATTTGTTTCTCTGCAGAGATCTCTCCCTGACTGTAGAGTTTCAGCACATGGAAATATGAGTTTTAGTCATAAGTCTGGGAGGGAAATAAGGGAGTGGCTAGAAAATGGGGAATACTTACAACTGAATTGAAGGAGATTATGGGGGAGTACAGAGGGATTTAAGAAGGTTTAGGGAAGAACATGCAGACTCCTACAAAAGAGTACACCCATTGCTATTCATAAACTGCACTTCTAAAGTTACCACAGCCAAAGAGAAATCCAAAACATCTGTCACTCTCAGCCACCACGTCCACCACCAACACACACAGACCCAACAAAATGCCTCCTAAGGCTGCTGAAAGAGGAACACTATATTAAAAAACAGGACTTTTGTGACCTTCACATAGTTATCACAGCTAACAACACACCTGCTACACACTCTAAACAAACAAGCACCACATCTATGAAGTGCTCACGGACACACAACCTGACTTACTATTCATAACAGAATCATGGTTGGGATACGACATGGCCCCAGTGTTACATGAAGCCGTTCCTCCAGGCTTTCAAACCATCACACAAAACCATATAGGCAAGAGAGGAGGTGGACTAGCTATTATATTCAAACAAGCAATACATCTCAGTAAAACAGACAACATTTCCAAACAGGGTTGTGAGGCCCTCCTCACCAGATGCAGCCCTACACCAACTTCCTCCTGTAACTTTCTCCTCCTTTACAGACCTCCACCTAACAACTCAACATTCTCAGACATTTTTCTAGATACAGTTTCAAACCTTATAAGATTATACTCACACCTATGCATTCTTGGGACCTAAACATTTGATCTGACAAACCCAATATGTCCCATCCAAAAATCACATGGTCAGACCAGCATTTGATAACTTTCCAACCAAAAACATCACAAATCTACACACCCCATAGCAACATATATACATACATCTATTGACCATGGAGTAAACTCAATTTTGAACACTTAGAAACACAATTAACAGCCAACACAGACCTAGATACAATAAATTATTTTCCAAACTTTTATGAGTGGCTACATGAAGCTTTCAATATCCTAATACCACTCAGAAAAACTAAACAAGACAAAAGAAAACCAACACCTTGGAGAAACACAGAACTAAAAAAGATAAAGCAACAAATCAGAAGGATGCAAAAGACCTGGCTCAAAACAAATAACATCCAAGACAAACTTCACCTACACAAACTTAACAGAATATATTAATCATCAATCAAAAAAGCTAAAAAAGGTACTACTCAGACAGAATTGTAAATGCTAACTCTGCAACTAAAGAATTTCATAATCCTAAATGCATGGAAGGAAGTCATCCCACTACTCAAAATTTCATAAACAAACTGGCAACTCATTACACAACCAAGGCAGGCACAGTGGACTCCTATTTAAAACTGAAGAAAACCATCAGCACCAACCCGTTTCCTAAAATCCCCTCCAAGAGTAAACCAACCCAGCCTCTGCACTCCTCCAAACAAATATCACAAGGTGAATTTATGGATTTGGTCAAAGCAAGCAGGCCTTCTGGTTGCCCTTCTGACCCTTGTCCACCACACGCCTTCAAGAACATTCTTTTATCTACTTCTGCTGCCAGACCTGTAAGAAGAATTATCAATAACTCTTTAACTACAGGAACTTTTCCTGAAGACCTGGAAAAGGCACACACATGTCCATTATTAAAAATAAAAACGAGACCTGCAGGACCCCAACAACTACAGACCAATCACAAATGGACATTTCCTGGCAAACTGATAGAAAGAGCAGCATTCACCCAAGATGTCACAATTCATTGAAGACAATTCTATACTTTCAGACTACCAAACTGGATTCTGCCCAGGAAGCAGCACTGAATCAGCTCTCAAAACAATCTGGAATGATCTTAAAAACACAGTTGACCACAATGGAGTTGCTGCACTACTTCTCTTGGACCTCTCAGCTGCCTTTGATACTGTTGACCATGACACCCTAATTCAAAGACTCCACAAAGCCGGGATAGAAGGGAGTGCTCTCGACTAATTGCATCCTACCTTCATAACAGAATTAATGTTATCTATTCTCCCCCCTTCTCATCCAAACCCTACCTCACAGAAGTAGAGGTCCCGCAAGGGTCAATCACCTCACCTATGCTTTTCAACATCTACACGATGTAATTACCGGAATTGATCAATGATTTTGAACTCACATGCTACAACTATGCAGATAACACACAAATACTACTTAAACTGGAATGCCCCAAAAACATTGAAAACTCACAGACTTCAGTTGCCTCAGAGCCATTGATCAGTGGATGACCTGGAGCCACCTCAAACTGAATGCTTCCAAAACCAAAATACTCACATGTGGTGACTGCAAAAATGATGACCCACTGTGCGCCTTGCCTGACGATCTCGGACCACCTCCTCAAGTATTCAAGGAAGTTAAAAACCTTGGAATTACCATGGACTTCAAGTTGCCCAGGTAGGCAAATTTGCACAATCAACTTCAACTCCTTGAAGAATCTGTGATGCATCCTCCCCCACCTCGGATTTCCAGACAAGTTTCAGGCTAGTATCTCTTTTGTACTGTCCAAACTGGAATATGCCAATGGCCTCTACCATGGATCATCTCTATCTATTATGAAAAAACTACAATGTATTCAGAAGTCAGCGGCCAGGCTACTATTACATGTAAAGCCACAAACCCACATCACCCCTGCCTAGAGTTGGCACTTTCCTTCATAACCACCATATTCAAACAGCAATGGACTGCATATGCCTGTGTTGATAAATATTTATAATCTGATTATGTGTATATTCTATATATATATATAATTCTTTAACCCCTACGGTGCCTTGGACGAGGTGATCTCGTCCAAAGCACCGGTTCCCGGGTGCCTTGGACGAGATCACCTCGTCCTGCACCCAGGACGGCGGTGGATGGAAGGGGAAGCCCTTCCCCTTCCACCCCCGACCCCTCCCCACCCCTGTGACGTCAGCGCGCATCGCGCGCTGACAATCACAGAGGGCCTCCTCCATCGCGCTGGAAGCTCAGCTTCCAGCGCATTCGAAAGAGAAATGCAAAGAATTTCTCTTTGGATCACATGGGAGAGGCCATAGAGGCTTCAAAGGGAAGGAAAGGAATTTCCTTCCCTTTGAAGTCTCTCTGAGCGTTTCAAAAGCCGGATTGCAAGCAATCCGGCTTTTGAAACGGCCACTAGACACCAGGGATATTTTTTTATTAGAAATTGGCGTAAGTTAGAGACCCCTTGGGCAAGGGTCGCTCCCGGGGGGGGATTTTTTTGGAAGGCCTTTTCTGACCCCCCTGGGGGCAGATCGGCCTATTATTAGGCTGATCTGCCCCCAGGGGGGGCAGAAACCTCTAGGTACCAGGGATCATTTTAATTTTTTTACAGGTGGGGAGCGACCCCTCAGGCAAGGGTCCCTCCCCTAGGGGGCAAATTGTATTTAGACCATTTCTGCCCCCTTTGGGGACAGATCTGCTAATTTTAGGTCAATCTGCCCCCAAGGGGGCAGAAACCACTAGGCACCGGGGATTTTTTTTTTGCGACAATGTCACGCAAGGGGGAGTGGGGGGCAAATTGTATTTGGACCATTTCTGCCCCCCTTGGGGGCAGCTCGGCCGATTTTAGGTCAATCTGCCCCCAAGGGGGGCAGAAACCACTAGGCACCGGGGATTTTATTTTTTGCGCCAATGTCACACAGGGGGGGCAGAAACCTCTAGGCGCCAGGGCAAATATTTTTTTTTTTTTGTTTTTGTTTTTTTGTTTTTTTAGAGATGGGGAGCGACCCATTAGGCAAGGGTCGCTCCCCTGGGGGCAAATTGTATTTAGACCATTTCTGCCCCCCTTGGGGGCAGATCGTCTGATTTTAGGTCAATCTGCCCCCAAGGGGGGCAGAAACCACTAGGCACCGGGGATTTTTTTTTTGCGCCAATGTCACGCAAGGGGAGCAACCCCGTAGGCAACGGTCGCTCCCCGGGGGGTTGGGGGGCATATTTATTTTAGCCCATTTCTGCCCCCCCTGGGGCCGGCTGAGCTAGAGGCCAAAATCTACAGGTAGGTACTTTGCAAAAAACAGCTCTGTTTTCTTTGGGAAAATGTGATGTGTCCAGGTTGTGTTTTGGGGCATTTCCTGTTGTGGGCACTAGGCCTACCCACACAAGTGAGGTATCATTTTTATCGGGAGACTTGGGGAAATGCTGGGGGGAAGGAAATTTGTGGCTCCTCTCAGATTCCAGAACTTTCTGTCACCGAAATGTGAGGAAAAGTTGTTTTTTTAGCCAAATTTTGAGGTTTGCAAAGGATTCTGGGTAACAGAACCTGGTCAGAGCCCCACAAGTCACCCCATCTTGGATTCCCCTAGGTTTCTAGTTTTAAAAAATGCACAGGTTTGGTAGGTTTCCCTAGGTGCCGGCTGAGCTAGAGGCCAAAATCCACAGCTAGGTACTTTGCTAAAAATACCTCTGTTTTCTTTGGGAAAATGTGATGTGTCCAAGTTGTGTTTTGGGGCATTTCCTGTCGCGGGCGCTAGGCCTACCCACACAAGTGAGGTATAATTTTTATCGGGAGACTTGGGGGAATGATGGGCGGAAGGAAATTTGTGGCTCCTCTCAGATTCCAGAACTTTCTGTCACCGAAATGTGAGGAAAAAGTGTTTTTTTAGCCAAATTTTGAGGTTTGCAAAGGATTCTGTGTAACAGAACCTGGTCAGAGCCCCACAATTCACCCCATCTTGGATTCCCCTAGTTGTCTAGTTTTCAAAAGTTCGTAGGATTGGTAGGTTTCCCTTGATGCCGTCTGAACTAGAGGCAGAAATCCAAAGCTAGGCACTTTGCAAAAAACAGCTCTGTTTTCTTTGGGAAAATGTGATGTGTCCACGTTGTGTTTTGGGGCATTTCTTGTTGCCAGCGCTAGGCCTACCCACTCAAGTGAGGTATCATTTTTATCGGGAGACTTGGGGAAATGCTGGGGGGAAGGAAATTTGTGGCTCCTCTCAGATTCCAGAACTTTCTGTCACCGAAATTAGAGGAAAAGGTGTTTTTTTGGCCACATTTTGAGGTTTGCAAAGGATTCTGGGTTACAGAACGTGGTGAGAGCCCCACAGTCATGCCATCTTGGATTCCCCTAGGTGTCTAGTTTTCAAAATGCCCAGGTTTGGTAGGTTTCCCTATGTTCCAGCTGAGCTAGAGGTCGAAATCCACAGCTAGAATCTATGCAAAAAACAGCTCTGTTTTCTTTGGGAAAATGTGATGTGTCCACGTTGTGTTTTGAGGCATTTTCTATCGCGGGCACTAGGCCTATCCACACAAGTGAGGAACCATTTTTATTAGAAGACTTGCGGGAACACTGGGTTGAAGGAAATTTGTGGCTCCTCACAGATTCCAGAACTTTCTGTCAGCAAAATTAGAGGAAAAGTGTTTTTTTGGCCACATTTTTGAGGTTTGCAAAGGATTCTGGGTTACAGAACCTGGTGAGAACCCCACCGTCACCCCATCTTGGATTCCCCTACGTGTCTAGTTTTCAAAAATGCGCAGGTTTGGTAGGTTTCCCTATGTTCCAGCTGAGCTAGAGGCCAAAATCCACAGCTAGGTACTTTGCAAAAAACAGCTGTTTTCTTTGGGAAAATGTAATGTGTCCAGGTTGTGTTTTGGGGCATTTTCTGTCGCGGGCACTAGGCCTACCCATACAAGTGAGGAACCATGTTTATCGGGAGACTTGGGGGATCGCTGGGTGGAAGAGTATTTGTGGCTCCTTCCATATTCCAGAGCGTTATGTCACCAAAATGTGAGGAAAAAGTGTTTTTTTAGCCAAATTGTGAGGTTTGAAAAGGATTCTGGGTAACAGAACCTGGTGAGAGCCCCACAAGTCACCCCATCTTAAATTCCCCTACTTTTCTAGTTTTCAAAAGTGCGCAGGATTGGTAGGTTTCCCTTGATGCCGGCTGAACTAGAGGCGGAAATCCACAGCTAGGCACTTTGCAAAAAACAGCTCTGTTTTCTTTGGGAAAATGTGATGTGTCCATGTTGTGTTTTGGGGCATTTTCTGTCGCGGGCACTAGCCCTACCCACACAAGTGAGGTACCATTTTTATTGGAAGACTTGGGGGAACTCTGGGTGAAAGAGAATTTGTGGCTCCTTCCAGATTCCAGAGCGTTATGTCACCGAAATGTGAGGAAAAAGTGTTTTTTTTGGCCAAATTGTGAGGTTTGAAAAGGATTCTGGGTAACAGAACCTGGGGAGAGCACCACAAGTCACCCCATCTTGGATTCCCCTAGGTGTCTAGTTTTCAAAAATGCACATGTTTGGTAGGTTTCCCTAGGTGCCGGCTGAGCTAGAGACCAAAATCCACAGCTAGGCACTTTGCAAAAAATAGCTCTGTTTTCTTTGGAAAAATGTGATGTGTCCACGTTGTATTTTGGGGCATTTCCTGTTGCCGGCGCTAGGCCTACTCACTCAAGTGAGGTATCATTTTTATCGGGAGACTTGGGGAAATGCTGGGGGGAAGGATATTGGTGGCTTCTCTCAGATTCCAGAACTTTCTTTCACCAAAATTAGAGGAAAAGTTGTTTTTTGGCCACATTTTTGAGGTTTGCAAAGGATTCTGGGTTACAGAACCTGGTGAGAACCCCACAGTCACCCCATCTTGGATTCCCCGAGGTGTCTAATTTTCAAAAATGCGCAGATTTGATAGGTTTCCCTATGTTCCGGCTGAGCTAGAGGCCAAAATCCACAGCTAGGTACTTTGCAAAAAACAGCTGTTTTCTTTGGGAAAATGTGATATGTCCAGGTTGTGTTTTGAGGCATTTCCTGTTGTGGGAGCTAGGCCTACCCACACAAGTGAGGTACCATGTTTATCGGGAGACTTGGGGGAACGCTGGGTGGAAGAAAATTTGTGTCTCCTCTCAGATTCCAGAATGTTATGTCACTGAAATGTGAGGAAAAAGTGTTTTTTTAGCCAAATTTTGAGGTTTGCAAAGGATTCTGTGCAACAGAACCTGTTGAGAGCCCCACAAGTCACCCCATCTAAATTCCCCTAGTTGTCTAGTTTTCAAAAGTGCGCAGGTTTGATAGGTTTCCCTTGATGCCGGCTGAACTAGAGGCGGAAATCCACAGCTAGGCACTTTGCAAAAAACAGCTCTGTTTTCTTTGGGAAAATGTGATGTGTCCATGTTGTGTTTTGGGGCATTTTCTGTCGCGGGCACTAGCCCTACCCACACAAGTGAGGTACCATTTTTATTGGAAGACTTGGGGGAACGCTGGGTGGAAGAGAATTTGTGGCTCCTTCCAGATTCCAGAGCGTTATGTCACCGAAATGTGAGGAAAAAGTGATTTTTTGGCCAAATTGTGAGGTTTGAAAAGGATTCTGGGTAACAGAACCTGGTGAGAGCCCCACAAGTCACCCCATCTTGGATTCCCCTAGGTGTCTAGTTTTCAAAAATGCACATCTTTGGTAGGTTTCCCTAGGTGCTGGCTGAGCTAGAGACCAAAATCCGCAGCTAGGCACCTTGCAAAAAATAGCTGTTTTCTTTGGAAAAATGTGATGTGTCCACGTTGTATTTTGGGGCATTTCCTGTTTCCGGCGCTAGGCCTACCCACTCAAGTTAGGTATCATTTGTATCGGGAGACTTGGGGAAATGCTGGGGGGAAGGAAATTTGTGGCTCCTCTCAGATTCCAGAACTTTCTGTCACCGAAATTAGAGGAAAAGGTGTTTTTTTGGCCAAATTGTGAGGTTTGAAAATGATTCTGGGTAACAGAACCTGGTGAGAGCCCCACAAGTCACCCCTTCTTAAATTCCCCTACTTGTCTAGTTTTCAAAAGTGCGCAGGATTGGTAGGTTTCCCTTGATGCCGGCTGAACTAGAGGCGGAAATCCACAGCTAGGCACTTTGCAAAAAACATCTCCGTTTTCTTTGGGAAAATGTGATGTGTCCATGTTGTGTTTTGGGGCATTTTGTGTCGCGGGCACTAGCCCTACCCACACTAGTGAGGTACCATTTTTATTGGAAGGCTTGGGGGAACGCTAGGTGGAAGGGAATTTGTGGCTCCTTCCAGATTCCAGAGCGTTATGTCACCGAAATGTCAAGGGAAAAAGTGTTTTTTTGGCCAAATTGTGAGGTTTGAAAAGGATTCTGGGTAACAGAACCTGGTGAGAGCCCCACAAGTCACCCCATCTTAAATTCCCCTAGTTGTCTAGTTTTCACAATTGCGCAGGATTTATAGGTTTCCCTTGATGCCGGCTGAACTAGAGGTGGAAATTCACAGCTAGGCACTTTGTAAAAAACATCTCAGTTTTCTTTGGAAAAATGTGATGTGTCCACGTGGTGTTTTGGGGCATTTAATGTTGCCGGCGCTAGGCCTACTCACTCAGGTGGGGTATCATTTTTATCGGGAGACTTGGGGAAATGCTGGGGGGAAGGAAATTTGTGGCTCCTCTCAGATTCCAGAGCGTTATGTCACTGAAATGTGAGGAAAAAGTGTTTTTTTAGCCAAATGTTGAGGTTTGCAAAGGATTCTGGGTAACAGAACCTGGTCAGAGCCCCACAAGTCACCCCATCTTGGATTCCCCTAGGTTTCTAGTTTTCAAAAATGCACAGGTTTGGTAGGTTTCCCTAGGTGCCGGCTGAGCTAGAGGCCAAAATCCACAGCTAGGTACTTTGCTAAAAATACCTCTGTTTTCTTTGGGAAAATGTGATGTGTCCACGTTGTGTTTTGGGGCATTTCCTGTCGCGGGCGCTAGGCCTACCCACACAAGTGAGGTATAATTTTTATCGGGAGACTTGGGGGAATGATGGGCGGAAGGAAATTTGTGGCTCCTCTCAGATTCCAGAACTTTCTGTCACCGAAATGTGAGGAAAAAGTGTTTTTTTAGCCAAATTTTGAGGTTTGCAAAGGATTCTGTGTAACAGAACCTGGTCAGAGCCCCACAATTCACCCCATCTTGGATTCCCCTAGTTGTCTAGTTTTCAAAAGTTTGTAGGATTGGTAGGTTTCCCTTGATGCCGTCTGAACTAGAGGCAGAAATCCAAAGCTAGGCACTTTGCAAAAAACAGCTCTGTTTTCTTTGGGAAAATGTGATGTGTCCACGTTGTGTTTTGGGGCATTTCCTGTTGCCGGCGCTAGGCCTACCCACTCAAGTGAGGTATCATTTTTATCGGGAGACTTGGGAAAATGCTGGGGGGAAGGAAATTTGTGGCTCCTCTCAGATTCCAGAACTTTCTGTCACCGAAATTAGAGGAAAAGGTGTTTTTTTGGCCACATTTTGAGGTTTGCAAAGGATTCTGGGTTACAGAACGTGGTGAGAGCCCCACAGTCATCCCATCTTGGATTCCCCTAGGTGTCTAGTTTTCAAAATGCCCAGGTTTGGTAGGTTTCCCTATGTTCCAGCTGAGCTAGAGGTCAAAATCCACAGCTAGACTCTTTGCAAAAAACAGCTCTGTTTTCTTTGGGAAAATGTGATGTGTCCACGTTGTGTTTTGGGGCATTTTCTGTCGCGGGCACTAGGCCTATCCACACGAGTGAGGAACCATTTTTATTAGAAGACTTGCGGGAACACTGGGTTGAAGGAAATTTGTGGCTCCTCACAGATTCCAGAACTTTCTGTCAGCTAAATTAGAGGAAAAGTGGTTTTTTGGCCACATTTTTGAGGTTTGCAAAGGATTCTGGGTTACAGAACCTGGTGAGAACCCCACAGTCACCCCATCTTGGATTCCCCTAGGTGTCTAATTTTCAAAAATGCGCAGGTTTGGTAGGTTTCCCTATGTTCCAGCTGAGCTAGAGGCCAAAATCCACAGCTAGGTACTTTGCAAAAAACAGCTGTTTTCTTTGGGAATATGTAATGTGTCCAGGTGTGTTTTGGGGCATTTTCTGTCGCGGGCACTAGGCCTACCCATACAAGTGAGGTACCATGTTTATCGGGAGACTTGGGGGATCGCTGGGTGGAAGAGTATTTGTGGCTCCTTCCATATTCCAGAGCGTTATGTCACCAAAATGTGAGGAAAAAGTGTTTTTTTAGCCAAATTGTGAGGTTTGAAAAGGATTCTGGGTAACAGAACCTGGTGAGAGCCCCACAAGTCACCCCATCTTAAATTCCCCTACTTGTCTAGTTTTCAAAAGTGCGCAGGATTGGTAGGTTTCCCTTGATGCCGGCTGAACTAGAGGCGGAAATCCACAGCTAGGCACTTTGCAAAAAACAGCTCTGTTTTCTTTGGGAAAATGTGATGTGTCCATGTAGTGTTTTGGGGCATTTTCTGTCGCGGGCACTAGCCCTACCCACACAAGTGAGGTACCATTTTTATTGGAAGACTTGGGGGAACTCTGGGTGGAAGAGAATTTGTGGCTCCTTCCAGATTCCAGAGCGTTATGTCACCGAAATGTGAGGAAAAAGTGTTTTTTTTGGCCAAATTGTGAGGTTTGAAAAGGATTCTGGGTAACAGAACCTGGGGAGAGCACCACAAGTCACCCCATCTTGGATTCCCCTAGGTGTCTAGTTTTCAAAAATGCACATGTTTGGTAGGTTTCCCTAGGTGCCGGCTGAGCTAGAGACCAAAATCCACAGCTAGGCACTTTGCAAAAAATAGCTCTGTTTTCTTTGGAAAAATGTGATGTGTCCACGTTGTATTTTGGGGCATTTCCTGTTGCCGGCGCTAGGCCTACTCACTCAAGTGAGGTATCATTTTTATCGGGAGACTTGGGGAAATGCTGGGGGGAAGGATATTGGTGGCTTCTCTCAGATTCCAGAACTTTCTTTCACCAAAATTAGAGGAAAAGTTGTTTTTTGGCCACATTTTTTAGGTTTGCAAAGGATTCTGAGTTACAGAACCTGGTGAGAACCCCACAGTCACCCCATCTTGGATTCCACGAGGTGTCTAATTTTCAAAAATGCGCAGATTTGATAGTTTTCCCTATGTTCCGGCTGAGCTAGAGGCCAAAATCCACAGCTAGGTACTTTGCAAAAAACAGCTGTTTTCTTTGGGAAAATGTGATGTGTCCAGGTTGTGTTTTGAGGCATTTCCTGTTGTGGGAGCTAGGCCTACCCACACAAGTGAGGTACCATGTTTATCGGGAGACTTGGGGGAACGCTGGGTGGAAGAAAATTTGTGGCTCCTCTCAGATTCCAGAATGTTATGTCACTGAAATGTGAGGAAAAAGTGTTTTTTTAGCCAAATTTTGTGGTTTGCAAAGGATTCTGTGTAACAGAACCTGTTGAGAGCCCCACAAGTCACCCCATCTTAAATTCCCCTAGTTGTCTAGTTTTCAAAAATGCACATGTTTGGTAGGTTTCCCTAGGTGCCGGCTGAGCTAGAGACCAAAATCCACAGCTAGGCACTTTGCAAAAAATAGCTCTGTTTTCTTTGGAAAAATGTGATGTGTCCACGTTGTATTTTGGGGCATTTCCTGTTGCCGGCGCTAGGCCTAATCACTCAAGTGAGGTATCATTTTTATCAGGAGACTTGGGGAAATGCTGGGGGGAAGGATATTGGTGGCTCCTCTCAGATTCCAGAACTTTCTTTCACCAAAATTAGAGGAAAAGTTGTTTTTTGGCCACATTTTTGAGGTTTGCAAAGGATTCTGGGTTACAGAACCTGGTGAGAACCCCACAGTCACCCTATCTTGGATTCCCCGAGGTGTCTAATTTTCAAAAATGCGCAGATTTGATAGGTTTCCCTATGTTCCGGCTGAGCTAGAGGCCAAAATCCACAGCTAGGTACTTTGCAAAAAACAGCTGTTTTCTTTGGGAAAATGTGATGTGTCCAGGTTGTGTTTTGAGGCATTTCCTGTTGTGGGCGCTAGGCCTACCCACACAAGTGAGGTACCATGTTTATCGGGAGACTTGGGGGAACGCTGGGTGGAAGAAAATTTGTGGCTCCTCTCAGATTCCAGAATGTTATGTCACTGAAATGTGAGGAAAAAGTGTTTTTTTAGCCAAATTTTGAGGTTTGCAAAGGATTCTGTGTAACAGAACCTGTTGAGAGCCCCACAAGTCACCCCATCTTAAATTCCCCTAGTTGTCTAGTTTTCAAAAGTGCGCAGGTTTGATAGGTTTCCCTTGATGCCGGCTGAACTAGAGGCGGAAATCCACAGCTAGGCACTTTGCAAAAAACAGCTCTGTTTTCTTTGGGAAAATGTGATGTGTCCATGTTGTGTTTTGGGGCATTTTCTGTTGCGGGCACTAGCCCTACCCACACAAGTGAGGTACCATTTTTATTGGAAGACTTGGGGGAACGCTTGGTGGAAGAGAATTTGTGGCTCCTTCCAGATTCCAGAGCGTTATGTCACCGAAATGTGAGGAAAAAGTGATTTTTTGGCCAAATTGTGAGGTTTGAAAAGGATTCTGGGTAACAGAACCTGTTGAGAGCCCCACAAGTCACCCCATCTTGGATTCCCCTAGGTGTCTAGTTTTCAAAAATGCACATCTTTGGTAGGTTTCCCTAGGTGCCGGCTGAGCTAGAGACCAAAATCCACAGCTAGGCACTTTGCAAAAAATAGCTGTTTTCTTTGGAAAAATGTGATGTGTCCACGTTGTATTTTGGGGCATTTCCTGTTGCCGGCGCTAGGCCTACCCACTCAAGTTAGGTATCATTTGTATCGGGAGACTTGGGGAAATGCTCGGGGGAAGGAAATTTGTGGCTCCTCTCAGATTCCAGAACTTTCTGTCACCGAAATTAGAGGAAAAGGTGTTTTTTTGGCCAAATTGTGAGGTTTGAAAAGGATTCTGGGTAACAGAACCTGGTGAGAGCCCCACAAGTCACCCCTTCTTAAATTCCCCTACTTGTCTAGTTTTCAAAAGTGCGCAGGATTGGTAGGTTTCCCTTGATGCCGGCTGAACTAGAGGCGGAAATCCACAGCTAGGCACTTTGCAAAAAACAGCTCTGTTTTCTTTGGGAAAATGTGATGTGTCCATGTTGTGTTTTGGGGCATTTTGTGTCGCGGGCACTAGCCCTACCCACACTAGTGAGGTACCATTTTTATTGGAAGACTTGGGGGAACGCTAGGTGGAAGGGAATTTGTGGCTCCTTCCAGATTCCAGAGCGTTATGTCACCGAAATGTCAAGGGAAAAAGTGTTTTTTTGGCCAAATTGTGAGGTTTGAAAAGGATTCTGGGTAACAGAACCTGGTGAGAGCCCCACAAGTCACCCCATCTTAAATTCCCCTACTTGTCTAGTTTTCACAATTGCGCAGGATTGGTAGGTTTCCCTTGATGCCGGCTGAACTAGAGGTGGAAATTCACAGCTAGGCACTTTGTAAAAAACATCTCTGTTTTCTTTGGAAAAATGTGATGTGTCCACGTGGTGTTTTGGGGCATTTAATGTTGCCGGCGGTAGGCCTACTCACTCAAGTGAGGTATCATTTTGATCGGGAGACTTGGGGAAATGCTGGGGGGAAGGAAATTTGTGGCTCCTCTCAGATTCCAGAACTTTCTTTCACCAAAATTAGAGGAAAAGTTGTTTTTTGGTCACATTTTTGAGGTTTGTAAAGGATTCTGGGTTACAGAACCTGTTGAGAGCCCCACAAGTCACCCCATCTTAAATTCCCCTAGTTGTCTAGTTTTCAAAAGTGCACAGGTTTGGTAGGTTTCCCTTGATGCCGGCTGAACTAGAGGCGGAAATCCACAGCTAGGCACTTTGCAAAAAACAGCTCTATTTTCTTTGGGAAAATGTGATGTGTCCATGTTGTGTTTTGGGGCATTTTCTGTCGCTGGCAGTAGCCCTACCCACACAAGTGAGGTACCATTTTTATTGGAAGACTTGGGGGAACGCTGGGTGGAAGAGAATTTGTGGCTCCTTCCAGATTCCAGAGCGTTATGTCACCGAAATGTGAGGAAAAAATGTTTTTTGGCCAAATTGTGAGGTTTGAAAAGGATTCTGGGTAACAGAACCTGGTGAGAGCCCCACAAGTCACCCCATCTTGGATTCCCCTAGGTGTCTAGTTTTCAAAAATGCACAGGTTTGGTAGGTTTCCCTAGGTGCCGGCTGAGCTACAGACCAAAATCCACAGCTAGGCACTTTGCAAAAAATAGCTGTTTTCTTTGGAAAAATGTGATGTGTCCACGTTGTATTTTGGGGCATTTCCTGTTGCCGGCGCTAGGCCTACCCACTCAAGTTAGGTATTAATTGTATCGGGAGACTTGGGGAAATGCTGGGGGGAAGGAAATTTGTGGCTCCTCTCAGATTCCAGAACTTTCTGTCACCGAAATTAGAGGAAAAGGTGTTTTTTTGGCCAAATTGTGAGGTTTGAAAAGGATTCTGGGTAACAGAACCTGGTGAGAGCCCCACAAGTCACCCCATCTTAAATTCCCCAAGTTGTCTAGTTTTCAAAAGTGCGCAGGATTGGTAGGTTTCCCTTGATGCCTGCTGAACTAGAGGCGGAAATCCACAGCTAGGCACTTTGCAAAATACATCTCTGTTTTCTTTGGGAAAATGTGATGTGTCCATGTTGTGTTTTGGGGCATTTTGTGTCGCGGGCACTAGCCCTACCCACACTAGTGAGGTACCATTTTTATTGGAAGACTTGGGGGAACGCTTGGTTTAAGGGAATTTGTGGCTCCTTCCAGATTCCAGAGCGTTATGTCACCGAAATGTCAAGGGAAAAAGTGTTTTTTTGGCCAAATTGTGAGGTTTGAAAAGGATTCTGGGCAACAGAACCTGGTGAGAGCCCCACAAGTCACCCCATCTTAAATTCCCCTAGTTGTCTAGTTTTCACAATTGCGCAGGATTGGTAGGTTTCCCTTGATGCCGGCTGAACTAGAGGCAGAAAATCACAGCTAGGCACTTTGCAAAAAACATCTCTGTTTTCTTTGGAAAAATGTGATGTGTCCACGTGGTGTTTTGGGGCATTTAATGTTGCCGGCGCTAGGCCTACTCACTCAAGTGAGGTATCATTTTTATCGGGAGACTTGGGGAAATGCTGGGGGGAAGGAAATTTGTGGCTCCTCTCAGATTCAAGAACTTTCTTTCACCAAAATTAGAGGAAAAGTTGTTTTTTGGCCACATTTTTGAGGTTTGTAAAGGATTCTGGGTTACAGAACCTGGCGAGAACCCCAAAGCCACCCCATCTTGGATTCCCAGAGGTGTCTAATTTTAAAAAATGCGCAGATTTGATAGGTTTCCCTATGTTCCGGCTGGGCTAGAGGCCAAAATCCACAGCTAGGTACTTTGTAAAAAACAGCTGTTTTCTTTGGGAAAATGTGATGTGTCCAGGTTGTGTTTTGGAGCAATTCCTGTTGTGGGTGCAAGGCCTACCCACGCAAGTGAGGTACCATGTTTATCGGGAGACTTGGGGGAATGCTGGGTGGAAGAAAATTTGTGGCTCCTCTCAGATTCCAGAACATTATGTCACTGAAATGTGAGGGAAAAGTGTTTTTTTAGCCAAATTTTGAGGTTTGCAAAGGATTCTGTGTAACAGAACCTGTTGAGAGCCCCACAAGTCACCCCATCTTAAATTCCCCTAGTTGTCTAGTTTTCAAAAGTGCGCAGGTTTGGTAGGTTTCCCTTGATGCCGGCTGAGCTAGAGGTGGAAATCCAAAGCTAGGCACTTTGCAAAAAACAGCTCTGTTTTCTTTGGGAAAATGTGATGTGTCCATGTTGTGTTTTGGGGCATTTTCTGTCGCAGGCACTAGCCCTACCCACACAAGTGAGGTACCATTTTTATTGGAGGACTTTGTGGCTCCTAGGCCTACCCACTCAAGTTAGGTATCATTTGTATCGGGAGACTTGGGGAAATGCTGGGACGAAGGAAATTTGTGGCTCCTCTCAGATTCCAGAACTTTCTGTCACCGAAATTAGAGGAAAAATTGTTTTTTTGGCAACATTTTGAGGTTTGCCAAGGATTCTGAATAAGAAAACACTGGGGGATCCACGCAAGTAACACCTCCATGGAGTCCCTCAGGTGTCTATTTTTCAGAAATGTTTGGGTTTGGTAGGTTGCCCTATATGGCTGCTGAGCCTGGGACTAAAAACACAGGTGCCCCACTACTACAAAAACAGTTTGTTTTGTATTTGATAATTTGGTGTGTCCACATAGGGGGTCATTCTGACCTCGGCGGTAAAAGGCTCCTACCGCCGGTCAGAAGACCGCCATTCTACTGCCGCGGCTGCGGAAACCCGCCACGGTCATTCTGACCAACAACTGCCAAGCCGCCAAAAACCCGACATCCACGGAAGGCCGCCTCATCAGCGGGCAGCGATAAACTGGAGATGACCAAACCTCCACCGCCACGCCAACACAAACATGCCCATGTCATTACGACCCACCAATCCACGCGGCGGTCTTTCAGCCGCGGTATTTCATTGGCGGTACACACCGCCGCGGTCAAAATACACACCCAGGCTCCAAAACCCAGCCACATTGGACAATTTGAAATACACACACCTGATACACATACAAACACCACCCCCACACATCCAAGCAACTATAAAACACACACCCACATCACCCACAAACCCCCACTAGTTGGAAATCGGAGAGAAGGCGAGAGAGAGCGAGAGAGAGAGAGAGAGAGAACAGCAATCGAAAACCCCAACACACACAGGAACCCAACATCATCAACCACACCACATCTACGCACACATCACCACACACCACCACTCACATCACCGCAAACACCACCCCACACCTCATCCACACCACCCCATGGCACCCCAAAGACACCCCAGGTTTTCGGACCAAGAACTCTGGGTCATGGTGGAGGAAATCATAAGGGTAGAGCCCCGGCTCTTCGGCACACAGGTGCAACACACCACAATAGCCAGGAAGGCGGAGCTATGGCAGAGGATTGTCGTCAGGGTCAACGCTGTGGGACAGCATCCCAGAAACCGGGAAGACATCAGAAAGCGCTGGAACGACCTACGGGGGAAGGTACGGTCGATGGTCTCCAGACACAACATCGCTGTGCAGAGGACTGGCGGCGGACCACCACCCACCCCTCCCGAATTCACAGCATGGGAGCAAGAGGTCCTTAACATCCTGCATCCTGCGGGCCTTGCTGGAGTAGGCGGAGGAATGGACTCTGGTAAGTCTAGTCTCAACTACTCCCCCCCCAACCACCAGCATGCCAACCCACATCCCCACCCTCACCCCCAACCCCCAGCACACAGCCTCCCTGCCAATGTCTCACCAGCACAACCCACCCAACCCAAAACCAAACCCTGAATGCCAACACAAACCATGGACACCCATCACCTATGCATGACCACTGCACATACCCATCCCCCCCACAAACCACCCTCACAACTCCTGCCACAAGGGGATGCCAGCACTGGGGGACAAGGGCACCCACAAATCGCACACCATGGAACACACAGAAGCAATAACCATACTCTTTCACCCCTGCAGGGCCCGAACGCCAACACACCGGACAGGAGGGTCCAGATATGTCCATCCCACCCCCAGAACAGGCCCGCAGTGAGGACAGCAGCTCTGTCGACCTGGAACCTGATGACCAGCCCGGACCATCGGGGACCTCTGGACAGTCGGTTCCCCACACACAGACACAGGCCACAGCAGACCTAACCCCCTCTGGGAATATCAGCACCGCTCCCACTCAGCGGGCCCATGCCTCTGTCTCCAGGACAGGTCAATCAGCGGTGTGTCCGCCACTACAGGGCACCCAGGCTGACCCAACACCCCAACAACAACAGGGACCTGAGGGCAGTGGTAGTGGGCACACCGTCCAGGGGACAGAGGCCCGGGGAAACAGGGCAACTGGGAGGGCTGCAGTGCGACAGGGGGGGGAGGACAGGCCCAGTGAACCGACTCTCCAAGAGGCCCTCACCACCATCATGGGAGCATACCACCGCTCCCAGGAGACGATGGCGACGGTAATGGCCAGGTTCCGGGAGATCCAGGCACAGCAGGAGGAACGGTACATGGGGTACAGAGAGGAGCTCAGGAACATCGTCCAGGCCCTGAACCTAATAGTCACCACATTGCGGGACCATGTGGCACCCCAAAGGGCCCCTGTCACCAGCCCGGACCAGGAACAGCCTACCACCTCCGCCGGCGCTAATGGACAGGAGGCCCCCACACAACGACGGGCCACCAGAACCCCACCTCCTGCTGAAGATCAACCACCCCGCAAGAGGAGCATGAGATCACAAAGGAAGACAGAGTAGGATGCCAAGAACCCCGCCAGCCTAAGATCCCCCCGGATGTCATTCCACTGTCCCACATCGTCACCCTGTCCAACCTTGAACTGCCCCTGCTCCATCCTTCCACAGGCATATGGACAATGCACCTGTGCGACCGAGAACTGGACTCTGCCATGGACATCACTCCACCCCCACCCATCACCGTTTTACTATCATGGACCTATATGTAGCACTTTAAATAAATCACTTATTGCACATAAAACACTCAGGAGTCTGCTTGTATTCTTAACAAATGTATTATGCATAACGGGTCAAAAATGTGCAGTTACTTTGTGATGACAACATACCAATGTCAATTTGCTTTACTCCATGGCCGAACAAACCAGAAGTCACGCAGTGGGTCATACAGCTCTGAAAAGCCAAGGGAAAGTCACAATTCAGTTGAAAGGAACTGGGGGAAACACAGAAAGTAGAGATGCAGGAGGCCAGAAGTAAATGTAAAATGACGTGGGGGATTCTTACCTGGGTGCTACTGAAAATACTGTTGTGTGACCGTGTCCCTGTTGTCCGTGTCGTCCCCGTCGTCTTCCTCATCTTCACTCTCCACAGGCTCCACAGCTGCTACAACACCACCATCTGGACCATCCTCCTGCAGAAAAGGCACCTGGCGTCGCAATGCAAGATTGTGAAGCATACAGCAGGCCACGATGATCTGGCACACTTTCTTTGGTGAGTACATGAGGGATCCCCCTGTCATATGCAGGCACCTAAACCTGGCCTTCAGGACCCCGAAGGTCCTTTCTATGATCCTCCTAGATCGCCCATGGGCCTCATTGTACCGTTCCTCTGCCCTGGTCCGGGGATTCCTCACTGGGGTCAGTAGCCACGGCAGGTTGGGGTAACCAGAGTCACCAATTAGCCACACACGGTGTCTCTGTAGCTGTTCCATCACATAGGGGATGCTGCTATTTCGCATAACATACGCGTCATGCACTGACCCAGGGAACTTGGCATTTACATGGGAGATGTACTGGTCAGCCAAACAGACCACCTGGACATTCATAGAATGGTAACTTTTCCTGTTTCTGTACACCTGCTCATCGTCTTTTGGGGGTACTAAGGCCACATGGGTCCCATCAATGGCACCAATGATGTTGGGGATATGTCCAAGGGCATAGAAGTCAGCCTTCACAGTGGCCAAATCACCCTCCTCAGGGAAAATTATGTAGCTCCGCATGTATTTCGTCAGGGCAGACAACACTCTGGACAAAATCTTAGAAAACATAGGCTGAGACATCCCTGATGACATGGCCACTGTTGTCTGAAAAGACCCACTTGCCAAGAAATGGAGGACTGACAGAACCTGCACCAGAGGGGGAATTCCTGTGGGTTGGCGGATGGGGGACATCAGTGCTGGCTCCAGCTGGGCACACAGTTCATGTATAGTGGCTCGGTCAAGTCGGTATCGAAGTATTATATGACGTTCCTCCATTGTCGACAGGTCCACCAGCGGTCGGTACACGGGAGGATTCATCCTTCTCCTCGCAAGTCCCAGCGGACGGTGCCTAGGAAGGACAACATGGAGCACAGAGTCAAACAACCCACAGGTACGTAACTACAGCTTGCACAGTACACGATTGTCAATGCATTGAATGGCTTGTATGAGTGGCAATGCAAGGCCTAGGCCTGTGTGACGCAGTAGTAATTAAGCCCTGTGGTCCCTTGTAATTGCGGCTGCCTGACCTGAGAAGTGTGAGAGTGGGATGTGAGGTCAATGCGCTGGCGTGACACACCGTGGCGGTAGGCGGTCGAAGACCGCGGCGCAAAGCCGCATTGGTTAACATCGAACCCTATGGGTTTCACGGGCCAATGACTAGCTGCGCCGGTGGTCGTGGAACGCACCGCAGCGGTACGCGCCGCCGCGGGCGTGACCGCCATTTTCTATCTGATTAATCACTCGAGACCTGATCATCCACAGGAGAGGACCTATACTGCAAGTGCTGCTGTGACCTCGGTCTGGGAGATACAATGGCTGCTGCGACTGGGGAAAGGGCCCCTGCCTTCACGACAGAAGAGTTGGAGAAACTTGTAGATGGGGTCCTGCCCCAGTATGCGCGACTCTACGGTCCTCCAGACCAACAGGTAAGTACACTGTGTACATGTTGAATGGGCTATGCCTGGGTTGTGTATGGTGGATGTAAGATGGTGGGGTGGGGAGCGAATGAGGAGTGCAAGGCACGACAGATGAGAGCATGTGCCTCATGGCAAGGTTAGGGAGGGGGGGCCAATCGCATCTATCATGCGGAAAATTGATGATATTTCAATTTCCACCCTGTACATGTCAAATAGGTCAGCGCCCATCAGAAGATCGACATTTGATGGGCCATCGCCAAGGAAGTCCGGAACCTGGGGGTCCACAACAGACGGGGCACCCACTGCCGCAAGAGGTGGGAGGACATCCGCCGCGGGACCAGGAAGACCGCCGAGTCACTGCTAGGGATGGCCTCCCAACCTAGGAGGGGTGCCAGTCGTACCCTGACCCCCCTGATGTCCCGGATCCTGGCGGTGGCCTACCCCGATTTGGATGGGCACGTGACGACATCACAGCAGACACAAGGGGGTGAGTACCAGCACATTCAGCTATCTTTACACGCAGTGGAGGCGTCTGGGTGGGGGAGGAGGGCTGTGGGTGACATTAGGCCAGGGTGCTTTCTGTAGTGTAGTCCCCTCCTTTAGACATGGCCCTGTGCCCCCACCCCCAACCTCTGTACGGTGCCAGGTACAGCTAGCCATGGTCCTGCATCACCCATGTGCGCGTTTGTTGTCCCTAGACCTGTTGGCCCAGTCACAAGTACTCAGTAGTGTACCCCGATTGCGTGGCTTAGTGCATGAGGCTCCTGTGTCTGTCCTCTCCGCCAACGGTGTTGACAATGCATGTACTCAACCTTTTATTATGTCTCCCCCCACCCTTTTTCTTTATCTTCTTGTGCATGTGTGCTTCAGCATCATCAGGCGGAGGAGACTTGGCACCGGAGCACGAGGGAGCTGCGACTCACAAGGCCCCGGTGGGCCATGGCACAGACATCGAGGCCACCAGTGAAACGGAGGGCGAGGGGAGCTTCACAACGGGGAGCCGTGGTGAAACCAGCGACACTGACACATCCTCGGAAGGGAGCTCCCTAGCGGTGGTGGCAACATCCGTGCCCCCCGCCTCTACAGGTACAGCCGCCACCCAGCGCACCCGCTCCGCCCTCCCAGCAGCCCCTCAGCCTACGCTCCGTGCCCGCTCGCCCAAGAAGGCGGGCGTCTCCTTCGCCCCAGGCACCTCAGGCCCTGCCACTGTTACCCCTGCTGCCCTCAGTGAGGAGGTCATTGACCTCCTGAGGACCATCATTGTTGGGCAGACTACCCTTTTGAATGCCATCCAGGGGGTAGAGAGGGAGGTGCATCGTAGCAATGCATACCTGGAGGGCATTCATTCGGGTCAGTCTGCCCATCAACGATCGTTCAATTCTCTGGCCTCAGCACTGACGGCAGCCATTGTCCCTGTTTCCAGCCTCCCTCTTCTAACTGCCTCCACCCTGTCTCTGTCTCCTGTTCCTCTGCCTATCCCATCCACACCATCAGACCAGCCTGCACACACCTCAACACCCAAGGGCAGCTCATCCAGACATAAGCACCACAGATCACACAAACATTCACCCAAGCAACACCCAGACGCAGACATGCCAACAGCCACTACCACCTCTGTGTCCCCCACCTCCTCGTCTCCCTCCTCCCTCCCTGTGACGTCTCCACTCACACCTGCATGCACACCACCAACAGCCAGTACACCCATCACCAGCACACCCTCCAGTACAGTCCGCACACGTGCAGTCACCACCCCCACTGCCGTTTACACGTCCCCTGTGTCCTCTCCCACTGTGTCTGTCACCCCCTCTTCCAAGACACACAAACGCAGGCAGCCACCCACCCAACAGCCAACCACCTCGCGACAGCCTCCAGTCCATGCACCTTCACCCAAGGACAGCACACCTGACTCTCCTACAACCACCTCCTCTTCCTCCACTCCCATAACCACTGCACCTACCTTTTACCTTGGTCCTAAAAAGTGTTACCTCTCCAATCTTGACCTCTTTCCCTCACCTGACCCACCCCCTCCATCTGCTAAGAGTCCCAAGAGCACCTCAGCCACCACCAGCCCGGGTTCACGTGTCAGCGTAGTCCATGGATTTTGGAGTCCCCCCTTTGCCAGCAGTGAGACATCGGTCAGCAGCAAGGGGACAGCCAGCCCCCCCCCCCCTGGAAAGAGGACCTGGAAAGTGAGGGGCCACCGTGGGAGGAGTGCCATGGCTGCCCCCAAGGACCAAAGTTCGGACACTTCACCTGCCACAACATCCAGGGGAGGCAAGGCCCAGAGAGCCACAGCGAAGGAGGGCAAGGGCAGCAGGGCGGAGAAGTCAGGCAGCAGGAGCGCGGACCAGGAGGGCCCCACAAGCCCCATCCCGGGTGTGAGGGAGGACACCCAAGGGCCCAGGACACCGTCACCGAAGGGTCCAGCAACTGCACGGTCGGAGGGCGACTGAGCAGGGAGTCCTGCCCAGGTCAGACTCCCTGGAATTTCAGGACAAACACCGCTGAAGAGGGCCCCGCCGTGCAGGAAGGCACCGCTGAAGAGGGCCCCCCCGTCCAGAAAGGCACTGCTGAAGAGGGCCCCGCCGTGCAGGAAGGCACCGCTGAAGAGGGCCCCGCCGTCCAGAAAGGCACCGCTGAAGAGGGCCCCGCCGTGCAGGAAGGCACCGCTGAAGAGGGCCCCGGCGTCCAGAAAGGCACCGCTGAAGAGGGCCCCGCCGTGCAGGAAGGCACCGCTGAAGAGGGCCCCGCCGTGCAGGAAGGCACCGCTGAAGAGGGCCCCGCCGTCTCAAGCACCGCTCCGCTGGGCCCTTCCTGTCAAGCACCGCTCCGCTGGGCCCTTCATCTCAGGCACCGCTCAGCTGGGCCCCGCCGTCTCAAGCACCGCTCCGCTGGGCCCTTCCTGTCAAGCACCGCTCCGCTGGGCCCTTCATCTCAGGCACCGCTCCGCTGGGCCCCGCCGTCTCAAGCACCGCTCCGCTGGGCCCTTCCTGTCAAGCACCGCTCCGCTGGGCCCTTCATCTCAGGCACCGCTCCGCTGGGCCCCGCCGTCTCAAGCACCGCTCCGCTGGGCCCTTCCTGTCAAGCACCGCTCCGCTGGGCCCTTCATCTCAGGCACCGCTCCGCTGGGCCCCGCCGTCTCAAGCACCGCTCCACTGGGCCCTTCCTGTCAAGCACCGCTCCGCTGGGCCCTTCCTGTCAAGCACCGCTCCGCTGGGCCCTTCATCTCAGGCACCGCTCCGCTGGGCCCCGCCGTCTCAAGCACCGCTCCGCTGGGCCCTTCCTGTCAAGCACCGCTCCGCTGGGCCCTTCATCTCAGGCACCGCTCCGCTGGGCCCCGCCGTCTCAAGCACCGCTCCGCTGGGCCCTTCCTGTCAAGCACCGCTCCGCTGGGCCCTTCCTGTCAAGCACCGCTCCGCTGGGCCCTTCATCTCAGGCACCGCTCCGCTGGGTCCCGCCGTCTCAAGCACCGCTCCACTGGGCCCTTCCTGTCAAGCACCGCTCCGCTGGGCCCTTCCTGTCAAGCACTGCTCCGCTGGGCCCTTCCTGTCAAGCACCGCTCCGCTGGGCTCTTCATCTCAGGCACCGCTCCGCTGGGCCCCGCCATCTCATGCACCGCTGGGCCAATGACTGTGCCGGTTCTGTGTCGTGCTAATGTTCACGCTGCACTCGGCCCACCCTGCCTCCTCCATTGCCTGTGGAGACTGTTATCCACTTGATGGACTGTGACTTTGCACTCCCCAGGATATGACAGTGGGCAAGCCACCCACTGTAGAGACTTGAGAGACTGTGGCTTTGCACTACCCAGGATTGGACGGTGGGCATGGTGGCCCCTTCTTGGATCTGGCGTCGTGGACTCATGTGGCGCCCCCTTCTTCCCTTCCCTCTGAGGTGCCTGTAGTTTTGTCATGTGATGCCCCTGCAGTGTTCTCTCCAACGGACTCAGGTCTCCTGTGTGGGCTTTGCCCATGTGTTGATACACTTCGGCCCACGGACATTTGCAATTTCTGTGACTGTGCGGGACTTTCTGCCTCTATTTCTCGGTCACGCAATGTTTACATTAGATCATTTTTCCATCATTTTCCTATTTTGCCATGTCTTCAATGAACCTATTTTGTACATAAATGTTGTTTCTCACTTGAATCATATCTTTTCGTTATTCCGGGGGGTTTGGGTGGGGTAACTTTGACTTGGTGCTCTGCATTGGTGTGTAGATAGTTGGGGGGTGGGTGTGATGCGTATGTGTGTGCCCGTAACCCTTCCTCCCTCCCCCCTCTCCTGTGTCGTAGGTGCGGTACTCACCGTTGTCGTCTGCGCTGGAGTTCGTACTCGTGGTAGATGAGCAGGTAGACGAGAGCGGGTAGGATGTGTAATTCGGGCTCCATGCTGTCCTCCATCCTCGTGGAGTGTATAGAGGTGAGCGTTTTCCCGTTCGTAGTCTGTTTCCGCCGTGTTTTTATCGGCTGGGCTCCCGCCCGGGATGAGGTGGCGGATTGGTGAGTTGTGATAGGGTGGGCGGTACTTTGTCTGCCGCCTGCCTGTTGGCGGTGACCGCCGCGCTGTTTGTCTGTTCCGCCGTGGCGGTCTGAGTGGTAATGTGGCGGGCTGTGTTGGCGGTTCCCGGCAGGGTCAGAATTCCATTTTTGGAACCGCCAGCCTGTTGGCGGGTTGGCCGCCGCTTTATCACCGACCGCCAGGGTCAGAATGACCCCCATAGTGTTTTGGGGCATTTCCTGTCGCAGGCACTATGCCTACCCACACAAGTGAGGTACCATTTCTATCTGGAGACTTGGGGGAATGCTGGGTGGAAGGAAATTTCCAGAACGTTATGTCACCGAAATGTGAAGAAAAGTGATTTTTAGCACAATTTTGAGGTTTGCAAAGTGTTCTGGGTAACAGAACCTGGTGAAAGCCCCACATGTCACCCCATCTTGGATTCCCCTAGGTGTCTAGTTTTCAAAAATGCAGAGGTTTGGTAGGTTTCCTTAGGTGCCGGCTGAGCTAGAGGCCAAAATTTACATCTAGGCATTTTTCAAAAAACACGTCAGATTTCAATGTATAAATGTGATGTATCCATGTTGCGTTTCCTGTCGCAAGCATTAGGCCTACCCATGCAAGTGAGGTACCATTTTTATCAAGAGACTTGGGGGAATACAGAATAGCAAAACAAGTGTTATTGCCCCTTGTCTTTCTCTACATTTTTCCTTCCAAATGTAAGACAGTGTGTAAAAAAGACGTCTATTCGAGAAATGCCCTGTAATTCACATGATAGTATGGGCACCTGAGAATTTAGAGATGTGCAAAACCACTGCTTTTCAACACCTTATCTTGTCCCCATTTTGGAAATACAAAGGTTTTCTTGATACCTATTTTTCCCTCTTTATATTTCACCAAATGAATTGCTGTATACCCGGTATAGAAACCCATTACAAGATGCAGCTCATTTATTGTCTCTGGGTACCTAGGGTTCTTGATGAACCTACAAGCCCAATATATCCCGCAACCAGAAGAGTCCAGCAGACGTAACAGTATGATGCTTTAAAAAATCTGACATCGCAGGAAAGGGTTACAGAGTAAACGTGGAGAAAAATGGCAGTTTTTTTCTCCTCAATTTCAATATTTTTTCATTTCAGCTGTTATTTTCTGTAGGAAACCCTTTTAGGATCTACACAAATTACCCCTTGCTGAATTCAGAATATTGTCTACTTTTCAGAAATGTTTAGCTTTCTGGGATCCAGCATTGGTTTCACACCCATTTCTGTTACTAAGTGGAAGGAGGCTGAAAGCACAAAAAATAGTAAAAATGGGGTATGTCCCAGTAAAATGTCAAAATTGTGTTGAAAAATGTGGTTTTCTGATGATTCAAGTCTTCCTGTTCCTGAAAGCTGGGAAGATGGTGATTTTAGCACCGCAAACCCTTTGTTCATGCCATTTTCAGGGCTATAAACCACACGCCTTCTTCTGCAGCCCTTTTTTCCCATTTTCTTTTAAAAAATTAAATGTTTGCTGTATTTTGGCTAATTTCCTAGTCTCCTTCAGGGGAACCCACAAAGTATGGGTACCTCTAGAATCCCTAGTTTCTAGGGACACAAATTTGGTGTGGGTGGCTTATGTGGACAAAAAGTTATGAGGGTCTAAGGGCAACTGCCCCAAACAGCCAAAAAAAGGCTTGGCACCGGAGGGGGAAAATGCCTGGCAGCGAAGGGATTAAAGGAGGCACACCGTTGTTTACAATGGGCCTCAATGGGATTTGCAGGATGAACCGGCAAAGCTCTGAACTAGTGTCATAAATTCTAATGCTAGTTCCCTAACTGCCACCATGGTGAGCTGTATGTTTAGATACGGTGCAACCATGTTGGAGTGGTGGGGAGGCGCTACAGGGCACAAGAAAAGTGCTGCTGCACCACTTTTTTAAAATCTGGCCCTTAGTTATATAATATACTCTCTCCCTTTCACCACAATACTGGATTCCTACAGCATGTGTTTAGTAAACATTTTTCTCAAGCCCTTGGCACACTTAACTGTTCTTCTTTTGTCCTTGCAGACAAATGTAGAGCAGACCTAGTTTTATTTGAAGGGTAGAAAGTGAAACACAGTTTTGTGGTTTCCCCTTCACAGCAGGCTTTCTAAACAGACATTATTGCTTTTGTAAGGGCACTACAGAGGCAATTTAACAGAGCAGATGGGAGCCACAACACTTTTACAGGGGAAATTATACATTTTGATGAAATCTTCTCAAACACACTTCCTGTTTTGACGTACAAGGACCATTGTGGCCATAACAGAAATAATAAACGCAGAGAAAAGATTAATTAAAAATGAAGTAACTCTTTCAATGTCGAACACAAGTACTTCAAAAAAATGTTTTCTGTTCTTTTGCAAAAATAAAAAAGACAGCGTTTTGCAGAGCATCTTTTGTTCTCCAGTAGTAAAGCTAATTACTCTCAGCATGCGCTGGTTGAGTCTAATTGTGATCCAGCCAGTACTGTGTGCTGCAGGAATTAAAACTCAATCAACGGAGATAATGAACTGAGCACACCACATCTAGTCTTCCACTTGCCATTTGCTAAAAAGTCATTTGGAGAAACGATTTGAAAATCTTAGTTCTGTACTCTTACGAGATACACTGGAGGAGGACATGAAGAACAGATCTACAACCAAACGATCAATAGTTTGTTTACGAATTAGCAACACCAACTTTCATTTGTTTATGATTCATGATTAGTTCTTACAACATTTCACGCATTTTAGACACGAAAAAGCTCCATGTTCAGCCTAGTTCTCAAGGGTATCTGAATGGTACATTTAGATCTAAATTCGCTCAAATTAACTACAGTGCAAATACTCTGACATGAGATAGATATTACAATGTAATAAATTCATATCACATGTTTGCTGTTTCTAAGCGCTCTAAATAACATATACTACTGTGGCTCAGTTTATGTTACCAAATTTACTAACCTCTGAAAGGTGGACGGCTGACTATGCCTTGCCAGAATTAAAAGGCATGACCTCTACAACACCACGGTTTGTCAGTAGAGACGGTTGATGAATAACTCTTCC
This sequence comes from Pleurodeles waltl, assembly GCF_031143425.1. NCBI lineage: Eukaryota > Metazoa > Chordata > Amphibia > Caudata > Salamandridae > Pleurodeles > Pleurodeles waltl. The sequence goes on from NC_090449.1 coordinate 983,652,606, forward strand.
AACATATTGGTCTTTCTTTGCCGTCCGAGCGCACTCCTGTATTTTACAGTGAAAATGTGAAACTGCAGGTACGGAATGTGTAGAACAGGACCGGGACTGTAAATGCTACTCACATCTTAACATGGAATAATCTAGGACCTCTGGGTTTGCATTGCTAGCCATTGCTGCTTAACACCTTCGCTGCTAAGCCTTTGGCCCCCTCCTATGCCAAACCTTTTTTTGGCTGTTTGGGACACTTACGTGCCCATTACTTTTTTAAATTTGTGTCCCTTTTTTCCAATCTCCCGGGGATTCTAAAAGTAACATTACAAAAGGGGCCCGCTAAAAGAACTACTATAGGATGGACAGGAAAAAGGATTTTCCTGCTAGAAAAAACCTCATCCACCAGGGTTACCCCTTGGTGGTATGCTTCATCATTGGATTTCTTCCCATTCCGCTACGGAGCGGGGCTTGCTACGACCTACGGGATACGTGTGAGCACTGATGTAGTCTTGTCAATGTGAATCACAGGAGGGATAGGAGTGGTGGGGTCTTGGGTGAGTTAAAAATACCTGTCTCCTAGTAATTCCAATGATTTAATAGATCTCTTGGAGGTGGTATTAAAAAGTGGCTGTGGACGTGAGGGTTGTAATATACCTGGTTTGTTAGTCTACATGTTTCAGAGCCTTAACTCTAGGCTCCTCTTCAGGACCAAGGTGGACTCCCTGGTGCCACTCCTTGTTTGACTACCGCTAATGAAAGCATAAATAATACATGCTCTGTGATATGGTGAAATTCACCTAACTAATGTGGTGTCATAAGATTATACCCATTGTTCATGGTGTCCGTCATTGATACTAGGTAACATTTGGATTCTTATATCATAGCTCCTCCAGGAGGGGTGTGTGCTTGAAGTCACCTTTCCGCAAAGCAACACTCCCGCTCTGTACCCAATGCTCACCTCCCTGGGTCTGAAACTTTCAGACCCCTGGGAGGGGTATTGCACCATATCACAGAGCATGTATTATTTATGCTTTCATATTGCTCCTGTGATTCACAATAACAAGACCACATCAGTGCTCCCACGTATCCTGTAGATCATAGCATGCCCACTCCATAGCGGAACAGGAAGAAACCCAATGATGAAGCATGCCACCAAGGGGTGACCCTGGTGGGTGAGGGTTTTTCTAACAGGAAAATCGTTTTTCCTGTCCATACTGTGGTAGTTCTTTTAGCTGGGCCTCTTTTGTAATGTTATTTAGGCTCTAAGGAAGACAGTCCCAGCCCCACAACCTCCTTCTCCCTCTTTGTTTTTGTGAGTCTAAAAGTACACAGGGTTTGTGGATTTCCCTGGAGGGGACTAAGAAATTAGCCAAAATACAGCTAAAATTTGGGTTTTTATGGGAAAAATGGGAAAAAGAACTGCAAAAGAAAATGGCTTCAACAAAGGGTTTGCAGTGCTAAAATCACCATCTTCACAGCTTTCTGGAAAAGGCAGACTTGAATCAGAAAACCTAATTTTTCAACACAGTTTTGGCATTTTACTGGTACATAGCCCATTTTTCCTATTTTTGTGCTTTCGACCTGCTTCCTGTTAGTGGAAGAAATGGGTGCGAAAGCAGTCGTGGATCTCAGAAAGCTATACATTTCTGAAATGTAGAAAAAGTTCTAAATTCAGCAAGGGGTCATTTGTGTAGATCCTTCAAGGGTTTCCTTTCGAAAGTAACAGATTAAATTTAAAAAATAACAAAATTGAGTTGAAAAAACAGCTATTTGTATTATTATTTTCATCTGTAACTTCTTTGAACTATGGCAGATTCTCAAAAACAATATACCATTGTGTCCGCAGGAGCCTTCTGGTTGTGGGAGATATAAGGCTTGTAGGTTCACCAAGAACCCTATGTTCCCATAGACATTAAGTGAGCTGCACCTTACAATGTACAAATTTTTTTATGGTGGGGCATTGATAGGGCCATCATGGCCCGACCCACCTCTACACCAATTAAAAAATCCCTGGCATCCTAGTGGGCTTTCTGCCCCCTTGGGTGGGCATATCGGGGGCTATTGTCACCATCAGCCCCTCAGTTTTTGGGGGGATAGGGCATTGATAAGATCCATTATGGCCCACCCCACACTAAGTAAACAAAAAAATCCCTGGCATCATAGTTGGATTTTGCCCCCTCGGGGGGGCAGAAAGACTGACTATGCCCAAAATTGATGCACCAAGGCAGGGAAAGTGAAATGAGCTGATCGGTTAATGACGTCAGCGTGCCGCACGCGCTGATCATCACTTCATTGAAAACCAAAAACAGCCTTGGGAGGTGGGGAACTTAATCCCCCCACCTCCCAAGGCTGTTTTTTGAAGCAGCGAATTTCTCTTGTGCCTGCACTAGAGGAATTTCCTGCTCATGTGAAGAGAAGCGTGGGGGGCATCCTCAGCACGGAAAGGGTTAAGAAGGTAAATGTTGCATTTTAGGTCTTCAGGCAAGATAGATTCAAAGAGAGGCAATAATATGTTGCTAAATATAATGCTGAAACTAGGAGTCCAGTCATGATTTGTGCTGTTGGGTAAAGGAATGCAGGGGCATCACTTGGTCAGTAAGATTGGGGGAGGGGTACACTGGCACGTAATGTACAAAATACATTATACTCAAGCAGAGCGCACCAGAGGGGCTTAAGGGGCAGTGGAAATGAAAAGGAATACAGATAGGTAGGGGTACTGAGTGAGAGATAACACATTATTGTATGAAATAACCAACATTTTGGATGTCTTTCCAAATAGAGGGGTGGGAGAGTGTGTGTGAGGGAGTCTTGTTAGACTTTCATCCTTGGTGTGGTCTCCCTTAACTTTTTGCCTCCGTTCCCCACGTTGTTGATGTGTGCTGGACTCTGATTTTACTGTTTTTGTCACTCTGGGCACTCTACCATTGCTAACAAGTGCTAAAGTGCAAGTGCTCCTTTACAAAATGTGTATGTAATTGGTTTATCCATGATTGGTATACTTGGTTTACTAGTAATTCCCTAGTAAAGTGCATTAGAGGTGCCAAGGCATGTAAATCCAACGCTACTAGTGGGCCTGCAGCACTGGTTGTGCCACCCACATACGTAGCTCTGTAATCGTGTCTAAGACCTGTCACTGCAGTGTCTGTTTGTGCAGTTTTAATTGTAAATTCGACTTGGCAAGTGTACCCACTTGCCAGGCCTAAACCTTCCCTTTTCTGACATGTCAGACACGCTTAGGATAGGCCCTAGGTAGCCCCAAGGGCAGGGTGCAGTGTATGGTTAAGGTAGGATATGTAGTAATGTGTTTTATATGTCCTGACAGTGAAATATTGCTAAATTTGTTTTTCACTGTTGCAAGGCCTTTCCCTCTCATAGGTTAACATGGGGGCTACCTTTAAATCTGATTAAATTGTAGATTCCTTTTGGGAGCGGGTGGACATGTGGAGTTTGGGGTCTCTGAGCTCACAATTTAAAAATACATCTTTTAGTAAAGTTGATTTTAAGATTGTGTGTTTGAATATGGCACTTTTAGAAAGTGGCAATGTTCTTGCTTATACCATTTCTGTGACTCTGCCTGTTTGTTGATTTCTGTCTGGGTCAGTTTGACAGTTGGACTGGTTGCACTTCACACTAGACAGTGACACAAAGGAAGCTGGGGTGTAACCTGCATATCCTGATGAGCCATCTGTGCTAGGAGGGAGGGGAGGAGTGGTCACTCACACCTGAAAGGGCTGTGCCTGCCCTCACACAATGCAGTCTCCAACCCCCTGGTGAGTGTCTGAGGCCTGGCCTTGGCAAGGCAGGATTTCACATTCAAAAGAGACTTTACTTTGAAATAGGCCTACTTCAAAGAAAAAATAGGGTATAAGAAGGGCACCCAAAACCACAGATGGTAGAAAACCTTCTGGAAACAAGCTGAACCTCTGCCTGGAGAAGAGCTGAAGAGCTGAAGAAGAAGAGCTGCCCTTCCTGTGACTGTGCTTTGTGGAGCTATCCTGCAGTTGTTGCTTCTGCCAGAGTAAGAGGGCAAAGACTGGACTTTGTGTGCCTTCCATCTTGAGAAGAACTCTCCAAGGGATTGATCTAGATATTGCCTCCTGTTGTTTGAAGTCTCAGGGACAGCAAAGACTTCTCTCTGCCAGCACCTGGAGTCTCTGGAGAGACTCCTACTCTGCCCTGTGGTGCCCATCCAGTTCCTGGGACCCTGAAAGGAAAAGCTGGCAGCCTAAGAGGAAGAAATCCACGCACAGAGAGCCGTGCGGGGAAAAGATCTACGCGACTCCGATCTGCGGCTGAAAAAACGACGCACCGCCGGCTCCTCAGTTGAGAATCACCGCTCACCGGAAACGCGACCGAAGAATCGACGCACGGAGAAGGAAAAACGACTCGCAGTATCGCTGATAGAGGCTGGGAGATTACATCCCGCTCTGTGGGGTTTTTGGATCATCGTGGGGCTGGATTTCTGACGCGAACCATCCTGTGTGGGTAAAAACAACACAAGGCCTGCCTGGACCCGTGTGTGGACCAAATCGACATATCGCTCTCCTGCGGAGAGAAGAAACAACGCACCTGACCCGGCGAAAGGAGAAACAACGCACGGTCCCAAACGTGAGTGGAATCAACGCATCGCAAGCCCTTTTTGACGCACACTCTCCTGTGCGGGGTTATTTTTGACACACACCAGGTACATTTTCACGCAAGCAGCACTAGTGTGAGTTTCAAACTACTTAAAGACTCTTTTTGCATTTTTATGGATAACTTGACTTGTGTATTGTGGTTTTTTGTTGTTTTGGTCTTGTTTTGCTTAGATAAATATTTCCTATTTTTCTAAACCTGTGTTGTGTCATTTTGTAGTGTTTTCACTGAGTTACTGTGTGTGTTGGTACAAATACTTTACGCCTAGAACTCTGAAGTTAAGCCTACTGCTCTGCCAAGCTACCAAGGGGGTAAGCAGGGGTTAGCTGAGGGTGATTCTCTTTTACCCTGACTAGAGTGAGGGTCCTTGCTTGAACAGGGGGTGACCTGACTGTCAACCAAAGACCCCATTTCTAACATTAGTGATTAGCGGTTGGGATTTGGACTTGTATTTGTACTTGACATACAGTGATTAAGTGTACACTACTATTTTGAGTGCAGACCACTACGTGACCACATACTGCTTGTTTGGTGATCTTTTGATTTTTTCTCTTTGGAACTGTTTTTGTTCTACTTTCATTTTTTTCGCTGATTCTTTGGTTGACTTTCTTTGAAACTTCATTTGGGAGCTTGTTTTTCTGCCTTTGGAACTTTGCACTGTTTTTGAATCTTCATCATGTCCCAACCTGGAGATGAACCCGTTGGAGCTGACTTTGACCTTGAAAAATTGGAGAGTTATACCAAGGCTCAGTTGAAGCACTTTTGTAAAAGTTTTGACTGTCCCATTAAGAGCTCATCCAGGAACGAGGAGCTGCAAAAGGCGCTGAGGGCCTGGGTGACAACCAAGAGCACTGAAGGGCAGACAGAGAATGAGGGAGATGAGGAGGAGGAGGAGGATGAGTGCTCTGTACACAATGGTATTGTGGGTGGGCCTGTTATGTCCAGGGAGAAGGTCTCCAGGGCAGGTAGCAGTGTCTCATCTAAGGGTCTGACACCTGAAGAGTTACAGGACAGACAGGCAGAAAGGGAGTACCAATTGGAGCAAAGAAGGCTAGCCCTGGAGGAGAGAAAGTTAGCGATGGCTCATGAGTTTAGCTTGAGAGAGATGGATCATAGAAGCCAGTCCAGAAGAGATGGTAGCAGCAACCCTACAGTGCAGCCTGAGAGGAGGGTGCACATTCCTAAAGATCTTGTGAAAGATTACAAGAGAAAGGATGACATATACTTGTGGATCAAGGGGTATGAGTCTGCTCTCCATATGAATCTGGTCCCTGAAGCTCATTGGGGGGGCAAGTCTGTGGAAGCACTTTGAGGTAGAGGGGAGGGATACACTGACAGCCTTAGGGGATGCTCAGAATCTCACCTACTCTAGCATGAAGGATGCCTTGCTTACAAGGTATGGTCTTACCCCTGAGCAGTACAAGGATACGTTTAGATCCTACAAGAAGAAGGAATCCCAAACATGGTTGGAATGTGTTGATTCTTATTGCAGGCCACTGGATGGTTGGGTGAAGGGCAGTAAGGTAAGTACGTATGAGGGGCTTTACAATCTGATTGCTTGGGAGCACTTGTACAGTTTATGTTTTCCAGAGCTGTGCCAGCACCTGACTAACAGCAAGCTGACTGACCCCAGGAAGCTTGCGCAGGAAGCGGACTGCTGGGAGAACACCAGGGTTCTCAAGAGGTATGGGGGAGACCACGCCAAGGGTGGGCAGGGTCCCTCTCAGAAGAAAGGGGGGGTAAGGGTAAACAGGGGGAGTTCTCTAAAGGGCCCCAAACTGATTCCCAGGGTAAGGATTCCCAACCCCCCAGTGAAAAGAAGCCATGGTTCTCCAAAGGGAAGCCAGTGACAGGTGGTCCCCCACGTAAGTGCTATGCATGTGACCAGGTGGGTCATGTGAGGGGGGACCCCAAATGCCCGAAAAGTACACCGGCACCCACTGGTGCGCCGTCCCAGGGTTTGGCCAGTGTAGCGCTTGGAAAGGAGTTGGTTTCAGGTATGTGGGAACCAGCTGAGATGACCCTTGTCTCACTAGGGGACAGTGAGATGGTCCAGAGAACCCTAGTGCCTAAAAACACTAAGAAGTACAGACAGTGGGTGACCATTAATGGACAGAGGGTGGAGGCTATGAGAGACACAGGAGCCAGTGTGACTACAGTGAGGAGTCAGCTGGTGTCTTGAGAGCAGATAGATCCCCAGGTAATTCACCAAGTAGTTGCAGCGGACAACTCAGAGCGCCTCTGCAGAGTGGCGCAGGTTCCCATTGAATGGGGGGGTCTAAGGTACCTTGAAGGTAGCTGTGAGTTCAACCATGCCTGTTGATTGTTTGCTAGGCAATGACTTGGAGGATTCCCCTTGGAAGGAGGTGGAACACAGGTCTCACTTGGAGATGTTGGGCCTGCCTGGGTGGTTATGCATATCCACCCGGTCAATGGCAGCCCGTCAGGGTAATCAAGAGCCCCTGGAGCCTGAAACAGTGGCCCAGGGGACTGCCAAGAAGAGGAAGGGCAGGAAGCACGGGAAACCGGCCCCAGAAGTTCCCACGGTCTGGGAGGAGGCGGAGCCAGAGGGTGACACCCCGGAGCCTACAGGGCAACAGGTGGCTGAACTGGGGGAGGTCCCTGAGCTGTCACAGTGGCAGCAGGAAGGGGGGCCCACCAGGGAAGCATTCTGTGCAGCACAGAAGACATGCCCTACTTTGGAAGGTTTGCGGCAGCAGGCTGCAGACCAGGCAGCTGGCAAGGAGCCAGGATCACACCTGATTTATTCGGAGGATGACCTCCTGTATAGCGAGCGTAAGGTTCCTGAGCCTGGGTCAGTCCGTGTGCTGGTGGTACCCCAGTGCTTCAGGGCCTTCCTATTGGGGTTGGCTCATGATGTGCCTTTAGCTGGACATTTGGGGCAGGGCAAAACCTTTGAGAGGCTTGTCACCCACTTTTACTGGCCCCTAATGCGAAGGCACTCAGATGCACATTGCAGGTCTTGTCAGACTTGTCAGGCAAGTGGCAAGAGTGGGAGGAAATATAAGGCTCCCCTCCAGCCTTTGCCTGTTGTCAGTACTCCCTTTGAGAGGGTAGGCATTGACATTGTGGGGCCTCTGGATCCTAAGACAGCCATGGGCAACAGGTTTATCCTGGTCTTGGTGGACCATGCCACCCGGTACCCAGAAGCCATTCCTTTGAGATCAATCACATCCCCTGTGGTGGGTCGTGCTTTGATGGAGGGTTTTACCCGCATAGGGTTCCCCAAGGAAGTGGTATCTGAAAGGGGTACCAACTTCATATCCAAGTATATGAAGTCTCTGTGGAAGGAGTGTGTGGGTAACCTACAAGATCACCACTCCTTACTACCCCCAAAGTAAAGGTCTGGTTGAGAGAGTCAACCGCACCTTGAAAGGAATGATCATGGGCCTTTGAGGCGTAAGTGGGACGTCCTCTTGCCAGGCCTTCTGTTCGCCTACAGGCAGGTGCCTCAAAAGGGACTTGGGTTTAGTCCATTTGACCTGATTTATGGCCACCCTGTGAGGGGACCTTTGAGTCTGGTTAAGGAAGCTTTGGAGAAAGCTCCGAGTAAACCCCCTAGGATGCGTTCAGTTACATGCTGGCTTTAAGAAACCAGACTGCCCGCTTCAGGAGTCTAGCTCAAGAGAACCTGGAAGCAAGCCAGGAGGACATGAAACACTGGTATGACCAGAATGTCACTCTGGTCGAGTTTCAACCTGGACAAAAAGTGTGGGTGATGGCACCAGTGGAGCCTAGGGCGCTCCAGGATAAGTGGACTGGGCCATTTGAGGTGGTGGAGCGCAAGAGCGAAGTCACCTACCTGGTGGACTTGTGGTCTCCAAGGAACCCTTTAAGGGTCCTGCATGTCAACCGCCTCAAACCTCACTTTGAGCGGACTGAACTGTCCATGCTCCTTGCGACAGATGATGGGGTAGAGGAGGAAAGTGACCTCCTGTCTGCAGGAGAAAAAGATGGGTCAGTAGAGGGAGTGATCCTCTCCCCTTTCCTGACTGAGGAGCAGCAAGGTGACTGCCGCCACGTGTTGGGACAGTTTCCTCACTGTTTTCCCTGATCCCAGGAGTCACACACTTGTGCACACATGATGTGGATACTGGGGAGGGTACACCTAGTAAACAGAAGGTTTACAGGGCGACTGACAGGGTCAGGGCATGCATTAAGGATGAGTATCCAAAATGCTTACCCTAGGGGTTATTGAGGATTCCAGCAGTCCTTGGGCCAGCCCAGTGGTATTGGTCCCAAAGGCTGCTGCACCTAGTGCCACTCCAAAACTCAGGTTCTGTGTGGACTACAGGAAACTCAATGCGGTCAGCAAGACTAACGCACACCCCATCCCTCGAGCTGAGGAGCTTATTCACCGGTTGGGAGCTGCCTAGTACCTCAGTACGTTTGATTAAACATCTGGGTACTGGCAGATTGCCTTAACTGAGGGGGCCAAGGAGAGGTCAGCATTCTCTACACCAGATGGACACTTTCAATTTAAAGTGATGGCATTTGGGATGAAGAATGTCCCTGCCACCTTTCAGAGGTTGGTCAACCAGGTGTTGGCTGGGCTGGATGAGTTCAGTGCCGCCTACCTGGATGACATTGCTGTGTTTAGTTCCACATGGGAGGAACACCTGCAGCACCTCTGGAGAATGTTAGAGGCCCTGCAGAAGGCAGGCCTCACTATTAAGGCAAGCAAGTGCCATATAGGGCAGGGTTCTGTGGTGTACTTAGGACACCAGGTGGGGAGTGGCCAGGTGGCACCCCGACAGCCTAAGATTGATACCATTCTGGCTTGAGAGCCTCCCAAGACCCAGACTGAAGTGAGAGCCTTTTTAGGTCTCACAGGATACTACAGGAGGTTTGTTAAGGGGTATGGTACCATTGTTACCTCCTTAACTGAGTTGACTTCTAAGAAGCAACCCAGGAAACTGATCTGGACAGAGGCTTGCCAGAACGCTTTTGATGCACTGAAGGCTGCCATGTGCACAGCACCTGTGCTGAAGGCATCTGACTACTCCAAGGAGTTTGTTGTGCAAACGGACACCTCAGAGCATGGTGTTGGAGCAGTACTCTTACAGCTTAATCAAGAGGGCCTAGATCAACTCATAGCCTTCATTAGCAGGAGGTTACAACCCAGGGAACGTAGGTGGAGTGCCATAGAATGTAAAGCGTTTGCTGTGGTCTGAACACTGAAGAAGCTAAGACCTACTTGTTTGGGACTCACTTTCTAGTTCAGACCGACCACAGGCCCCTCAGATGGTTAATGCAGATGAGGAGTGAGAATCCAAAACTGTTGAGGTGGTCCATTTCCCTACAGGGGATGGACTTTACGGTGGAACACCGTCCTGGTACAGAACGCGCCAATGCTGATGGTCTGTCCAGGTTCTTCTGCCTTAGTGATGAAAACTCCCATGAGGTTGGGTAGTTGCTCCCCACTTTCAGCTGGGGGGATACGTGTTAGACTTTCATCCTTGGCGTGGTCTCCCTTAACTTTTTGCCTCTGTTCCCCAGGTTGTTGATGTGTGCTGGACTATGATTTCACTGTTTTTGTTACTCTGGGCACTCTACCACTACTAACCAGTGCTAAAGTGCAAGTGCTCCTTTACAAAATGTGTATGTAATTGGTTTATCCATGAGTGGCATATTTGGTTTACAAGTAAGTCCCTAGTAAAGTGCACTAGAGGTGCCAGGGCCTGTAAATCAAGTGCTACTAGTGGGCCTGCAGCACTGGTTGTGCCACCCACATAAGTAGCTCTGTAATCATGTCTTAAACCTTCCCTTTTCTTACATGTCAGACACCCATAAGATAGGCCCTAGGTAGCCCCAAGGGCAGGGTGCAGCGTATGGTTAAGGTAGGACATGTAGTAATGTGTTTTATATGTCCTGACAGTGACATATTGCTAAATTTTCTCACCCACGCACACAAAGCCCTCCACAACAAGGGACCGGAATACCTCAACAGACGCCTCAGCTTCTACGTCCCCACCCGCCCCCTCCGCTCCGCTGGCCTCACACTTGCTGCCGTCCCTCGCACCCGCCGCTCCACGGCGGGTGGGAGATCTTTCTCCTTCCTGGCGGCCAAGACCTGGAACTCCCTCCCCACCAGCCTCAGGACCACCCAGGACCACTCTGCTTTCCGGAGACTCCTAAAGACTTGGCTGTTCGAGCAGCGATAACCCCCCCTTCCCCCCCTAGCGCCTTGAGACCCGCACGGGTGAGTAGCGCACTTTATAAATGTTAATGATTTGATTTGATTTGATTTGATTTGAAATTTGTTTTTCACTGTTGCAAGGCATGTCCCTCTCATAGGTTAACATGGGGGCTACCTTTAAATCTGAGTAAAGTGTAGATTCCCTTGGGAGTGGATGGACATGTGGAGTTTTGGGGTCTCTGAGCTCACAATTTAAAAATACATCTTGTAGTAAAGTTGATTTTAAGATAGTGTGTTTGAAAATGCCACTTTTAGAAAGTAGGCATTTTCTTGCTTATACCATATCTGTGACTCTGCCTGTTTGTGGATTACCTGTCTGGGTCAGTTTGACAGTTGGGCTGGTTGCACCTCACACTAGACAGTGACACAAAGGGAGCTGGGGTATAGCCTGCATATCCTGATGAGCCATCTGTGCTAGGAGGGAGGGGAGGAGTGGTCACTCACACCTGAAAGGGCAGTACCTGCTCTCAAACAATGCAGTCTCCAACCCCCTCGTGAGTGTCTGGGGCCTGGCCTGGGCAAGGCAGAATTTTGCATTCAAAAGAGACTTTACTTTGAAGTAGGCCTACTTCAAAGAAGAAATTGGGTATAAGAAGGGCACCCAAAACCGCAGATGGTAGAAACCCTTCTGGAAACAAGAGGAACCTCTGCCTGGAGAAGAGCTGAAGAGTTGAGGAAGAAGAGCTGCCCTGCCTGTGACTGTGCTTTGTGGAGCTATCCTGCAGTTGCTGCTTCTGCCAGAGTAAGGGGGCAAAGACTGGACTTTGTGTGCCTTCCACCTTGAGAAGAACTCTCCAAGGGCTTGATCTAGAGCTTGCCTCCTGTTGTTTGAAGTCTCAGGGACAGCAAAGACTTCGCTCTGCCAGCACCTGGAGTCTCTGTAGAGACTCCTACTCTGCCCTGTGGTGCCCATCCAGTTCCTGGTACACTGAAAGGAGAAGCTGGCAGCCTAAGAGGAAGAAATCCACGCAAAAGATCGATGCGACTCTGATCTGCGGCTGAAAAAACGACTCGAGAATCGATGCTCGCCGGAAACGCGACCGAATAATCGACGCACGGAGCAGGAGAAACGATGTGCAGCATCGCTGACGGAGGCTGGGAGATCGCATCCCGCGCTGCGGGGTTTTCGGATCATTGTGAGGCGGGATTTCTGATGCAAACCATCCTGTGTGGGCAAAAACAATGCAAGGCCTGCCTGGACACATGTGCGGACCGAACCGATACATCGCTCTCCTGCGGAGAGAAGAAACTACATGCCCAGACCCGGCAAAAGGAGAAACGACGCACGGTCCCACTCGTGAATGGAATCAACGCATCGCAAGCCCTTTTTGACGCGCACTCGCCCGTACGCGGTTATTTTTGACGCGGACCACATACATTTTCACACTAGCAGCGCTAGTGTGTGTTTAAAACTACTTAAAGACTCTTTTTGCATTTTTATTGATAACTTGCCTTGTGTATTGTGGATTTTTGTAGTTTTGGTCTTGTTTTGTTTAGATAAATATTTCCTATTTTTCTAAACCTGTGTCGTGTCATTTTGTCGTGTTTTCACTGAGTTACTGTGTGTGTTGGTACAAATACTTTACACCTAACACTCTGACGTTAAGCCTACTGCTCTGCCAAGCTACCAAGCGGGTAAGCAGGGGTTAGATGAGGGTGATTCTCTTTTACCCTGACTAGAGTGAGGGTCCTTGCTTGAACAGGGGGTAACCTGACTGTCAACCAAAAACCCCATTTCTAACACACCTGTACCCAACTAGTTATCACAAAATACATTTACTAGGAGGGTGTAACACCCCAAACACCCCCTGTAGCTACGTCCCTTAAGAAATGACTAGTGGTTGCCCTCATAACAAAAGGCAGAATCTTAGCTCACCTTCCCCATTTTCCTTTCTTTCCGGGGAACATGTCATTGAGAACATGATACAATGTAACCCTTTGTAAAAGTTGGTGGAGGATTTTTAAAAGTATTGCCACACAGGTTTGACTTCCGTTAAAAAGAACTAATTGTGCTGCCTTAAATGAGGTGTGTTTGTCTTAGTTAACTTTAGCTTAATGAAATACCTAACCATGTGACATATCATTTGTAACAAAGAAACAGGCTAAAATGTACGTTGATATTAGGGGGCATATTTAGGTTAATTAGCTGCATAGAAACACTTACAAGAGGAGAAAATGAGAGGTTAGTCCTTGAACAAGTAGTTTACAATGTTAGAGCTTTGAAGTTTCCATGTTTCATGCAAGAGTAGCTCATGTAGCCCAGGTTTTTCTAGACTTTATCCTAAATTAATAGTATCAACGTACAATGAAAACAGCATGAAGTCAAGATAATGAAATTCCACACATCTGCACTTTTGAAATTTGAATTTTTGGCTTGAAACAATTAGAATTCGCAAATGAACAGGACAAAACCTACACTTATGCTAATTCAAATAATCAAAGAACAGTCAGCCTTGGGAGCATGGGCTAATTAAATCACAAATTAGTTTGCAAATGAACGTTTTATATAGACTGACTAACTTGAAAGGCCAACTCCTGGAAAACTGCAACTACAAAACAGTTTCATGAGGAAAACACACCGTTTTGATGGACAATTAAACCTTTCTTTTTACTTCTCATTAAATAAGGAACTCCACAAGACCGACTGGAGAAGACCAAACGTATGAATACAGCTTTTATTTGAACACCAAATACTGCAGAAAGCTTGCCCACTAGAGCTGGGTTAGATCTCCACCTGGAATCCTTAAAATATTATTTCATCAATAATTTTTTTTGCTGGCAACTTGAACCCCTCTTTGGTTTTATCTGACTGTGTAGGAGTTCTATGTGACCTCACCTACCTCATTACTCCTAGTTATTAATGAAAATTGCTATTACACATCAAGAAACCTACTTGAATTAATGCAGAGAGGCAACCTTATCTGTGCATTCACTTGAATGTAAATAAATATTTCCCAACACAGGATCATTGGCAGCAGTAAAGGTAGATAGATACCTATGAGGTTAACTGATAAATTGAATCTACACTGGGTAAAACAGGGGCATTTATTGGGTATTCAACATGTCTTGTAACACGTTAAAAACCTTCCCTAAGTTTATCATTAGCAGAACTGAAAACTGTTGAGGGGGACGGGGCTGGGCATCGATGTGGGATGGCCGCCCTCCTGTTAGCTCAGCAATGTACGAGATGGGAGTTCTGGCCGGCGTACCTCCGAAGAAGACTTTCAGCTTTTTACTGAAAGGAAATGGTGTGCCTTCAAGCCCACTTTCTGAGTATTTTCTTTGGAGTTTTGGTGGGAGCTGAAGAGAAGATCGCAACCGCCATTTTGAATATTATTTGTCCTCAGCAATGCTTGTTTTTCCACATGAAACCTCTGCCGCTTGAACACTAGGGCCCATGCAATCCTTTTTACAGTCAGTACTTGCCCCTAATATATGATTGCTGCACTATTGGCCTCATTTTTTTCCCAACTCAGTTTGAATTGCTGTTATGCTTTATTCAATGACTACCTCATAGTGCATTTATATGGATAGATCCAGGAACCTCTAAATTACCAGCAACATAGCACAGAACTCTACAACTTTTAGGGAAATTTCCACATCCAACTCGTTCTCTTTTTTGGCAGATATTTTAGGGAGCTCTCCACCCTCCACTAGTAGTAAAACTTCATCTAAGCTGACTATAAATTCTTCTGTTTCCACTAATAAAATAATGAAACAAGATCCTTCATCTCCTATAAAATCTACCATTGTAGTGTCAATGGAGTTACTCCTTGAAGAAATTTGCACACTTGAGTCGTACATGGAGGAAACAAACAAACAGCTTCAATCTTGGATAATAAGTGGTCACCTGGAGGAAAGAGTCAGTCAAGTGGAGAGAAGGGTTGAGGTCCTCAAAGAATCTGTGCTAACCATTAATCTTTTCCATCTGAAGTTGCTTCTTTAAAAAAAATAAGCTGAAGACATGGAACATCGCAATAGAAGAAACAATCTTTGAATATATGGATTAGCTAAAAGGAATTGAAGAATCAGACCACACTTCATTCTTTTAAACATATCTACCCCAAATTGTAGATCTACCTACTTTGCCTCTTTAGAATATACAGAACGCACACAGACTTGGCCACCCTTCTCATTTTGCTTCAAAGTTGCAGAAACCTGGACGATTAATCATTTACTTTTTTGAGTATCTTGATCTTCTCAGAGTTATTAAAGCAGCCAAAGCTAAGAGTCATATCTTCTGGTCTGGATCTAATCTTTACTTCACTCAAGATTTTGCCAAATCTACTGCGGAAAGGTGGAAGAAGTTTCTTGATCTGCGTCCGGAGCTTTGACCTCTGGATGCTAGGTTTGGTCTTTTCCATCCATGTTTGTTCAAGGTGACTTATAACAATAAGACTAACACTTATGACGATCCTTCTCTATTGCAAAAACTCGTTGATAATTATAGGGGTGATACAATGGACACTTCCAAAGTTAATAATGCTTGTTCCAAGTCAATATGGAATGCTTGGTTACTATAATAATCCTGATGTATTTATGTATTTCTATCCTTTTCCTGAAGATATAATAATATATTTGATTTGATCTGTTTACCAATAGATTGTTAATTATTGGTTTTCGTCTTCGTTAGGGACCTGCATTTCTTACACAATCCAATATAATGTTATGTGTGGTCCAGTCCTCCCTCTTGTCTCAGCTGCATCGGAGATTGGTCATGTCATCCCCCTCATGTGGCTCCACCATCCTCAACTATATGTTTGTGCTGTGGGTATGTCTCTTCCATTTGTTTTATTTCTTTGTTTACTGCTTTCATTATCTTCTACTTTTCTGTTTCTTTCTCAGTCTTTCTTTCTTACTTTACACTTTTCTTTTCTCATCCAGATATATTTCTTTAGTTCTGACTCTATTCTCCCTGCATCATATCTTATCATTGCTTTCTATGTTAATATTTTTATGACATATTCATTATTGCTTTTTTTAATTTCATGGTTATCTACAATATGTTAGCAAACTTTTTTTATATATTACATGAAATTCAGAATAAACATTCGGGCTCTCCCATTAAATGCCAAAGAGTACTAGTTCACCTATCTAAACAGAAGGGTGAGATCGTTTTGCTGCAAGAAACTCATGTGACAGATTTAGAAATAGATAACTTAAAAAACAATGGGTTGGTCAGTTCTTCTCATCCCCAGGTACTGGGAAACAAAATTGAGTAGCTATTCTCTGACATAAATCCTTAGATATTAACGCTGTATGCCTGGATTCAGACACCCTAGGTCGTTGGGTTGCTGTATCTCTTATGAGCAATAAAATACCTGTAATGATTTTCAACGTCTATGCACCCACTCAACTAGATAAATCCTTTTGGCCTGATTATCTTTCTGAATTGATTACTTTTTCTGATAATTGTTTAATTTTTGAGGAACATTGTAATATGCTTGTGGACCCCTTTAGCGACCGGCATTTCAAAACCAAATTTGGCACATCATCCATGTACTCACAATTTACTTCAGCTATCAAACAAGGAGCATTAACTGATGTTTTGAGATTGTGCATTTCTGCATTATAGGAATCCACCTTGTCTCCTGCTCACTTCACTCAATCACAAATTTACTATATTTTCATATCACAACTTTTACAAAGCATTTTGAGTTTGGAAATTAGTTCTATGTTCATCACTGATCACGCTCCAGTTTTTGTTGATTTAGATCCTATTCCACATACTCCTAGCATCAAAAGATGGAGATTTAATAATTTCTTTCTGCTTTCTATTACCTCTTTGAAAAATTTGCAATCCATTTTTTGTTGTTGATAATTATATTTCTGATGTGACCACTCAAACTGTTTGGGATGCACTCAAAGCAGCTTCTGGAGACGTTATTACCTGATCTGTGGTAAATAGAAAAAAATATGCTTCTAAACAATTAATTCAAATCATGATCTGCATTAAACAACTACAGAATACTTAATAAACCTCCAAATATAAAACATGTCTCAATGAACTAATTCATGCTAAATTCAGCTTTAATAAGAACTCAACAAAAATTGCTAACACATATCTCCTTAAATCCAGTGCCAAATACTATGGAGGACAAAATAAGTCTGGGAATGACTTGCAAATTATCTTAAGATTAAAAACGATAGTATTAAAATAGAATATATTCTTTCTTCCACTAATACTCCTCTACACAAAAATGAAGACATTCTACATAAATTCACTAAGTTCTTTAAGCATCTCTATACCCCTGAGCTTCCAGATCCTCAGGATCACATTCTTCAGTATGTAGCCTCAATCAAATCATCCCAGCATCCAAATATTTATTTTTCTCCCCTAGAAAAAGACATTTGTACTAAAGATATTCTTGAAGCTATACATCTAATTAAAAAGGCAAAGCCCCAGGGCCAGATGAATTTTCTTTAGAAATGTATTTACTCTTGTCAAAAATTTCAACTCTCAAGTTACATCCATTTTTTACATACTTTATCACGAATCTTATTCTGCTGGAGGCCTGTTCCAAGATGCCTTGATTTGTCTTATCCCTAAAGAAGATAAAGATTGAAAGATATGTAAAAATGACAGACCCATCTCCCTTGTTAATTTAGATTACTTCCTCAGTTGATAGGAAGAGAACAATCTGGTTTTATCAAAGGACAATGTCTATCAGATAACACTAAACTATTTATTAATGTTCTGAGTAAATCAAAAGTATTCCAACATTCGATGGCAGCAATTGCTTTAGAAACAGAAAAAGTATTTGATCGGGTTGACTGGATTTTTTATTTTCCACCTTCTTGTGGTTTGGTTTTGGTTCAAAAGTTACAAAACTTGTTTCTTTATTATACCCTTCACCCAAAGCATCCTTATTTCTGAATGGTCTGATATACTCCCCTTTTACACTTCATCGTAGAGTTCAACAAGTTTGTCCTTTATCCCATCTTTTATTTGTTCTTGCTCTAGAGCCCTTTCTAACCAAACTTCTTAACAATCCAGATATTTATGGATTTCAATATGGGGAAAATCAATTAAAACTGTTTGCTTATGCTGATGATATCCTACTTTTCATGTCAAAACTGCAGACTTCACTATATGGAAGTTTCCAATTTTGCTTCGGTCTCAGGGTAGAAAAATGTGGAATACTTCCTATAAATAAATTATGTTTTCATGTTGATTTTATTCCCTCTTACTTTCATTGGAATCAAGATAAAATTAAGTATCTTTGTCTTTGGTTTAAGCCCTCCATCAACAGAAGAGTTCCTTTCAATATGACACAGGTCTTCTCCACTATAACCACTCTAAAATCCAAATGGAATCCTCTCTTCTTGTCTTGGTGGGGTAGGCTACACACACTTAAGACAATGATCCTAATTATTCTTTTTTAATTATCAAATATGCCTATAAATATCCTTTGTCATTATTGTAAAAAAATCAAATCAATTCTATGTAAATTCTCTAGAACAATAGAAAACCTTGAATGTCCCTTTCAAAAGCTTAAAAAACAACATTTTGGAGATGTACATTTCCTTATTTTCGTTCTTATCACTTTGCATTTTTCCCCAAACAAGCTTTATTTTAATTATACTATATTATATGAATTGTATCGCCTCTCTGGCTAGATATGGAAAATGTTTTACTCCATTCTTTCTCTTTTAGGGAATGTTACACAACAACCTATTTCACTCCCTCTTCCCATTTTTAAAAATGCAGGTAAAGTTTTATGTCCCATTTTTGTTCTCCACAAAAACATTAAGAATCATTTTTTACAATTATCAATTTGCTGCAAAAAATATATTAAAATTAATAATAAAACTATTTTTGGGAAAGTTTAGTATGAGAAGGGTTTAAGATGGGTCAATCAGCTTTTTGCTAATTATGTTTTTCTTTCTTTTACACAAGCTCTAAAACGATATTCTCTCCCAACTTCATTTTTTATTACTATCATTCAAAAGGCCTATGAGACATTTACACTAGATAACATTTCCACTCCTCACACCTCCCAATTGACAACTTCTGTACTGACCATCCCTTCAGCATCACATGTTTATAAATTTCTCACAGCTCCGCTGATGGACCGAGATAAGTCTGTAGTAGAGTTACAATGGTAACATGGTTTGCATAAAACTTTTTCAATACCCTTATGGCAGTGGTCTTCAAACTTTTTAATGCTACGCCCCCCAATGAAAAAAAAATAATCATCGGCCCCCTTGAGAATTTTCCACAATTCTATTAAGTTGGCATTGTTTAAATATTTCACAAATTATTTAAGCATTGCAGTTAAGTTATGTTACCTATTTAAAAATGCAATCAAACTCTGGTCCTGCAGGACTTACTAACGTGTAAAAGTATCCACAGTGTGATTATTATAAATGAAGGTGTGGGTTTTGAAGAATATTTGGAGTCCCTTCCCTTTTGACATCTACTCCTAGCCAGGATATAAATGACAAAAGATGTTAGTGATGGTCCATTATAAAGCGGTTTACTGTCATTTATTTTTTCTCCTTAAAACAAAGCCTTGTGATCAACATAATGCTTTTTTTTCACCAAAGCCTGGCAACACCCCCTGGGATCCCTTCAGGCCCCCTAGGGGACTCACCCCCTAGTTTGAAGAGCCCTGCCTTATGGCTCAAGATTAGGAAATCATCTAGAGCTGCTAATAGGATTCAAACTCTATTTTATACCTATAATAATAGGCTACCTATCACTTCACTCTCTCTGCATAAAATAGGTTTCGCAAACCCACCCTCCTGCTGGTCCTGAAATAGATCACCATAGGATCTTAAACATATGCTCTTTGAGTGTTTTTATATACATCACTTTTGGCTAAAAGTCTGGCAACAAATAAATATTATTTTTAATATACATATTCCATTTAGTTACACAAATATATTTCTGGGTAGTCTTGCATATGATTTTGTGACTCATTAAGATAAGATTGGTATTTTAGATTTAATTCTAGCTGGTGCATTTCAACAAATCACCAGGTCATGAAAGGAAGCTTCAAATATATAAGTTCAGGCTCTGTGCTATGGTGTTTGCTATAATCATAAGTTGGACAGAGCTTATGTTCCACCATTGTCTCTTGCTATCAATAGAGACATCCTGTGTTTATCGACTACATCCTTTCTGAACTCTTGTACTCAATCTGACTATGTACACAACCCTCAAATGGAGGAAGTACCCAAATTGCCATGAAATACTTGTTACTGCTACCTATTTTTATCATACCAGTTCATTAAATGTAGACAACCATTACCCAAATGCTAGCAATGTTAGTGTAGTAGCAATTTTTGATGATATTCTTATCCTTTTTCTCTCTCTTTCCTTACTTTAAATGATTATCTTACAGTTGTTTTGTGTCTTAGCATATTATATTTACTAAATGCACACTTATTAATAGTTCTTGCTTAAATTGTCATAAACTTTACCTTTTAAACTTGAAAAAGAACTGAAAACTGTTTTCTTCGTGGGAGTGATATCTGAAAGTGTGCTTCAAGATAAGGCCAGATATTGTGCGGCTTGGGTAAAAGATTATGTGCTGGTTATATATAAACACTTATGCACACATTTCCACATATTTGCGGTCTGAACAAGAAAAACTACTGTCTGACTCAGCCTCTTATCTTCATATAGAAAGCTTTTTGTAGAAGGGACATTGAAAGTATTCATTATGGCCTATGCAAATCTTATAATTTACAAAAGGGGCCTGAGCGAACTCAAAATAGTCCTTTGGCGGTATTACACACTCCTTCATATTTCTTTTTATTTTTGCAATATTTCCCAAAGACATCTCTAATGAGATTTGTTTTTTGAACTGCTCTATTGGGATGAGTTATTTCCTCTGTTGGCCACCTGGCAGTTCAAAAAAACTCCTCTCCTGCATAGGGCAGAGGATGGGGAAGAAGCATGCAAGGGGTCTTTAGGTGACACTAACTAACAAGCCTGAGCATGCACTCCTCAAGAGACAAAAGGGAAACAGGCAGGACTCTGGCTGCAGACACACCAGCTGTTCCCTTTGCAGTGCCTCATAGAGGTGAAACTAAGACACAAGCATAGCTCTTGCAGACTACAACTTGATTCTGACATTTTGAAAATACCCATGATGCTCTTTAGGAGGGTAGGTCAACAAGCTGCTTGCTCCGAGGAGGTGTCTGTGAGGAGCTGATGTGTGATATGGCATCTCTGAAGTGGACAGAGACAGACACCTTTTAATACTCTCAAGCTCCATTTTAAAACCTCTTCAAAAGGGAAAAAATTGGGAGAATAAAGAACTCCAGAAGAGAAAAAGACCTACCTTTGTACAACCCCTGCTTGCAGAGGACTTCAGTTTTTTACTCCAGGGCCAGTAGGACTCCTCTCCCTACTTCTTATGGGGGACAGTAAGATAACTGTGCTGGGGACCCTGAGCAAAGGTTCACCTGAGACTCCTGTGATGTCAGGAGGGTCCCTAGGTTAGAGTACCCCATACTCCTGCAAAATACACATGTGAACTGCAAGAGGCCAGTATGCTGTAGGATATGGAAAGTGAAGGTAGATGTTGTATTCTGCCTTGAGAGCCATGGGGCACTAGTGCTTGGAAACCCTGGGCCAAAAGGGTATTACAAGCTGAATGGCAGGAGTGTAGGTCCCTGAGACTTTTCCTTAGTGGATGAAGCACAAGCAAACAAAAAGTTTCAGTAAATCACAATGGAGAAAGTAACCCAAATATTATAGAGGGAAAGAAACCCTGAAGTAATACTCTTGGTGGATGGTGCATGCTGCTAATAGCACTTAGCAAAAACCCAATAAGAAAAGGTCAACAGGTCCCATATTACTGTGGTTGTTCATTTCACTTATGCAGGGCCTGCATGGTGAGTCAAGGGGCTGATGGATTCATGAAAAACCTAACCGTATCCAGTGGTTTCATAATTATTCTGTTGAGCCATTGCCCCAGGGACCACCCCAAAAGAGTGCACTAGCTGAAGAGAGGAGCCCCTCCCCCCTGGAGGTCCAGTGTCATAGGGGGATCAACAGGTTAAGAGCACATCATGCTCCACCTTCTCCCATGCCCGACATGGGTCAAGATTTGGGCTTCTGTGTAGTTTTGGAGTTTAGGGTGTTGGTGCTCTACAAGTGGGGTGGAATACCCGCAGGAGGAAACAAAAAGGGATCTACAATGCATGCATGTGCATTTGACATAAAAAGAAAAAGGAAAACTTTACCTGCCTGCAGTGGCCAAATGAAAGGAGACTATCATTGGCCAAATAAAACCTCATAAGCCATTACAGAGGGGCAGGTGTGCCCTTATTTGGGAGCTGCAAGGAGAACACAAGATCCCTCAAAAGGAGCTCACAATTCACTTTGAATTTTGAGTCTCTGCATTCACCCCAGAGTGATTCTGGCAAAGTTTTTCATTAGGACTCTAGCACTCATAGAGCCGGGTCTTTCTCCCACTAGTAGCATTTAATTTGCAGGCCCTGTGTATATGGTATACCATTATACTGGGGACGTATAGGTAAATTAATTATGCCAATCAGGTATAAGCCAATTTTACTATGTTTAGAGGAGTGAGCACCAGCACTGTAGCACTGGGTAGCAGTGGTAAACTACACAGAGTCATAAGGTGAACAAAAACTAATTTCAGCAAAAATGGATGAAAAAAGGCAACATGGTTGGGGGGGACATTGTGTCCGTATAACTGAACAGGAGTTCAGCCAACAGACTTCAGCCAACTAAGGGCCTGATTTGGATTTCGTCAGATGAGTTACTCCTTCACAAAGATGATGATATCCCATCTGCTGAAATATAAATCCCATATGAAATAAAGTGATTCATATATGTGTAGATGAGATATCCGTCACCGTTGTGACAGTATATCCTGTCTGCCGAAATCTAAATCTGGCCCTAAGTCTTGGAGTCCACTTCTCAGTCCTGGGTATGGATATGGAGTGTCAGCAGGTCCACCCCACAAAGTTCTCATCACAGGTCACAACAGCAGGTGCAGTCCTTCTTCTGTCTTCCACAGGTTCTAAGGTTTTCTGGGGAGAGTACTGGGGGGCCATACTTATGCCTAGTACAAACCTTTGACAGTCCCTGACTAATGGGTTAAAGATTCTCCAGGGTATTCGTGCTGTTCACGTATGCAGTACTTCCTGGATTTGAAATTGCTATTAAAGTGATCACTTAGTTACTATTGCACTGAAGGTAAGCAGTTTAAGGTGTTATAATGTGCTTTTCTTTGAGTGAGTGAGCCAGCCTTACTACAATCAAAATGACAGGTGTGGGGGGGTCACTGTGTGGGGGGGTCACTGCCTATCCACACAAAACATAAAACATACTTGTCTTACTTTTTTAAATACCATGCACCCTGCCTTATAAGCATTTAAGGCCTAGCGGAGGGTTGGCTTAAAAATATTAACAAAGAAGATTTAGGCCTAAGGAAAAGCTTTATTTTGCCTAGTCGGGTTGGCAGTTTTAAAACTGCAAACCAGTCTTCAGGGGCAGACCAGGTGATATGCTTTGCATTGTCAATACAGTGCTGCCACAACATGTGATGCAGCAAGTAAGTGAAATATAACTTAGAGGCCCAAGTATGCTCTTGTTCCATAAACTAGGGATGCATATTTAAGTTAAATATGCTGGTAAGGATTGTAGCAAATAGCATGCTTTAGGGTTCAGAGCACATGCACTGGGGCCTGGGTAACAGTGTTCCAGTGCATAGAGTAAAGCAATCACCAGCATCAGTCCAGAAAAAATGGAGGAACTCATACAAAAAAGCATTCTAAGTAGGAAAGCCATGAGCCTCCTGGTCTTCTCCTCTCTCTCTCACAGGGTTGTTGCTTGGGATGGAGCAAGGACTTCTTACCCTGGGATGTGATCAATTGATTTAGGTCTTTTTTTGCACGGATCAGGTTCTGTAGTATGGGCAGATCATGGGTTGATGGAACTTGCTCACAGTGCTTTCACCTGGGCCTCTATTCAGGTTAGAGCTTCCTTTGCCTCCTTTTATGAAAGGTGGAATATCTCATTATTTCCCCTTCACACAGAAGACTTTCCTACTTCCCACACCATCCTTGCCAACTCTGCCATGTGCTCTTTTTCCACCAAGTATGTGTGTAACAAGTTTGAGTATGCCTGACGGTAGTTGAACAAACTTAACTGCCAATGACCCAGGGCGGGGGAAGTGGGGTGTGTGTTTTACGAGTCCTAGGCTCAGCAAGTCACATTATGGACTGACACCATGCTTGGTTGAATGACAGTTTCTACTATCCTGCCTAGCAAAGATGTCAACGTCAGAATATAGTCAATGCGAGGGCTCATGCATCGGGGAAAGGCGTGAATATGTACTCCCTATCTGTGGCTTGCCATAGTCTACAGGGATCCTGAAGGGAGAAATACATCCAAAGGATCATTGAGTAAACCACTATCAGATATGCAATTAGAGGCTGGGTATCAAGGTTAATCTGGGGTAGTATTGTAGTCGCTGCCCCAAAGAATGTTTGTATGTGGGTGTTGCAAGAGTATGTGGCAGGGGTCCTTGGATATGTTTCTCTTATGTATCACTGGACTGAAGATGGAACCCACTATAAGGGTCTAGTGTTGCAAAAGTAATTTGACAAGAATATAGAAGCCAGCTAGATCAATCTAAAGCTTAAGCAATTTGACAGGAAGACACTTCCGTTTAAGAATGCCCCAATCCCCAACAGCCTAGTGGGGACTAGTGAGAAGAGGTCATCAAGAGTCTGTTTAAGGGTGTGGTATTCCAACCTGTCTCAGTCTCTACATAGTTTCTGTATTGTTCCTTTGGACAAGCGCATCTCTTGTACAAGTGCGATGTTTAGGTGCAGACCTTTTACATTCAGGGAGACAATTACCAGGCAGAGTCTTGTGTAGGACAATCACTCATATGGTGAGATGGTGAGAAGGGGAAGGGAAAGGAGAAGGGACTGTCAGTGAAAATGCAGATGAACAATCTACGTGACTGAATGTGTGGAGACCTAACGTTCACTGACGAGGCCCCTAAAAGGAAACTGTGACTGCGGGGCAGTGAACTGCCTAGGAACTTAACCTGCAGCACTGGCAAATGGCAGGCCTGTTGCAGAGCAGTGTGCTGTTGATTAAGGTAGGGGAAAAGGTACTTTAATGGGAGATGTAGGTTACTCTGTAATGTGGCAGTACCCTGGAGTAGGAACACTTGTGAAAAACCTGTCAGTTTCCCATAGTATGTGATCGCTAGGAGGTCCCCCAGCATGAAAATATTCCCACTTGTTCTGCATAGATGTAGGGGAAACTAGTAGTCTGGCCTCATTCTAAAGGCAGTGCCTTCAAAAAGATCTAGCATGTTGCGGGTGCCCCTAGAAAATGAAGATCCCCTGTAAAGAATGTAGTAGAGGAGAGGCAGTCCCAGAGAACAGAAATCAGACAAGTACAATAACTCTTTAACATGTACAGTTATGCTACAAAGGATATCAGTAGATGTGAATGTCATGGACACAATTGCCTCATTGGCGGGTAAGGACAGAGCAGTGGCTTTGTCTCTTTTAGGGCTTCAATGGCTAGTACAATTTGTCTCATTACGGTTGGTATCTCTCCACATGTCTTTGTTTCACACCTTCTGCACAGTGTTGAGCGACCTCTTACAAGCGTGTCTGCTCTTTGATCTGTGAGGTCCTAGAATACTCTTGGTGTCACCGATGGTTATCTAAGTGAGTTTATGTCCATATGTGGGCTGTCTAAAGAGTCCGCCCATCCTTCCCACTGCCCGGGGGCATCGAATTTCAGTGTTTTGTCGTGCTGGATAACTAACATGATAGAGGGTCGAGGAGACCATACCAGACATTCAACTTCTTAAGCCATTGGCAGAGGGACAAAAATCTCTTCCTATGTTGAAGGGTCTTCTGTGAGGTGTCTGGTGTGAGAGTAATCCTCAACTCCCCATGCACTCGCTGATGTATCAGGAAGCAGGCTACATTCTGTACAGGTCTTTGATTGTGCAGTGGTCTCTATTGCTTCAGTCTAAGAGCTCTCCGGAATTCCAGGTGTGCAGTGAACTGAAGCTTGGTGATTTCAGGGATAAAGTGTGCCAGGAATGCTGATAGGTCCGCCCATTCCAGTTACTCCAAGGTTCACGAAAAAGGAAGTTGTCTCTGGTCCTACAAGTCTGTTATCTTGCTCTGTAGGAACCAATGATACTATTCCCAGTAAATGGAAGCTGCATGTTTTTTTTGCCACCTTTTTTCTCCACCAGTTGCAGCCTGTCCTCCATATGTTGCATGTGGATGTTGAAGGAGACATGGTAGGAGTGGATCATCACGATATCTGTTGCAATGTTGGTGGTAGTGGTCTCTACCTTGGTCATACAGAGCCTGAGTGCAGTAAGTTCTTTTAGGATTGTGCTGAGTGCCGAGTCCGCAGGCAATATTGGTGAATGGCTGTCCTTTTTAGAGGTCCTCCCCACTACGACCTTGGTAAATCAAAGTCAGGGCACTGATAAAAGGTGTCACAAGACCTGGTAAAGGAGGCAGTCTATGTGTAATCCCAGGGCGGCCAAGACTCCAAAATGCTATTGCACTGGACTATGTTCCGGGGGAAGGGAATTCGGACCCCAGTCAGTCAGTCAGTCAGTCAGCCAAATGCTTTCATTTGGCTAAAAGCCATAAAAAGAAATTAAAATATAGGAACATACAAGCAAAGTAAGCAGTGTACAATCACAAAAGTAATACATATATATCTTAAAAACAATAACCAGTCCCATGACACTTAACATTGATCATATCATGTAGTCACAGGTAAAACAAAGCTCAATTTGACACAATCTTTAAAAGCTGGTTGCAACAAGGGTGAGAGTCTGGGCCTAAGGAGGTAGATTTAAGGTCAGCTTTACAAAAAGCTGGCGCGGCACAGTGCTCCTCCAAAATCAGCAACACCAGCTGCACCAGTTTTGAAATGCAGGGATACGCTGTCGCTAAATTTAGCTGCCTAGCGCCAATGCAGGCATCCTTGCACCATAGTGCCATGCTGTCTGCGTTGAGGGGATTGATTGTTTATGTGCAGGAAGGCACCCCTTCCTGCACATAAACAATCACAATGGTGATTTGACACTTCTATTTGTGCTGTATAATGCAGCACACATAGAAGTACCAAACCTCATTTTTGAATGATTGTTTATGTGCAGAAAGAGACACCTTCTTGCACATAAACATTAATTCATGGCGGTTTTTCTCTTTCCATGTGTGCTGCAGAATGCAAAAATGAGTAGAAATGAAATCATTTCTAGTCGTTACACAATGCTAACGTCACCCCTGGGGTGGCGTTAGTTTTTGGCCATGCCCCAGATTTACAGATTCTTGTAAATCTGGGGCAGCGTCAAAATTAAAGAGTGTTGTGATGAAACGCCCACAGCAACACCCACTGCACGTCCCTCTGCTGCAGAAAACTGCATTGGGGGCATATTTACAACGCAGCATTAAGCCATAGAAAGTGGCTTAGAGCACCTTGTAAATATGCACAATGCACAGCGCAACTGGAGTGAAGCTCTGATGGCACTATGGAGTTTGTAAATATGCCCCATTAGATTTCTCTGGGGGAGTTGCCCTTCTTCTGTTTCCTAATTGTAAGTGATTGTTAAAAATAACTTTTAAATGCTTGGAACAGTAATCTATATGCTGTAAGTGTTGCAAACTTGAAAGGTGTAATCTTAAACCAGAAGAACACCATAATGGGCATAAAAATTCCAATCTATGACAAGCATAAAAACCACAAAAGAGCATAAAATGAACAAACGTTTGTTTGGAATTATCACAATGACACAGGGACAGAGTGGAGAACCAAGTTCCCTGCTGGGGACAGGCCATCCAAAAGTGAAAAGTGCTTAGTTTAAAGTAAATTAGGTAGAATCTATGTTCGGGATTTGAAATTCACATAAATATGGTTCCAATCCATCAATATCTTTTTACTCTATGTGGCGACAGATTAAGCTCATAAGAAGGCATTTGGAGAGTCTGGCCTCTGTGTTGGTAAAAAGGGTTTTTAACCAAGCTCTTTGTACATTTGTTCATAACATGAGGCAAGGAAAACAAATTTGATAGGCCTAGGTCAAAAAGAATCCTCTTGACGTAGGCTGGCCAGGGGATAAAATCTGAGCTATCTTGCTTTAGGTAGCCTTCAACAGTCAAGGAGGACAATTTAGTATGAAGTGGCGCAGCCTTAATTATATCCTTTAATAAAGGTAAAAAAAGTTTCATGTGGACGATAAGACTGGCGGAGCCCTTAGGGGAACCAAGTAATCTGCTCACTAATTTGTTCTCGATCAACTGCAGGCATCCCGGTGAAGTGTAGCTCCAGACCACTAGACCCCCTTATATTCCTAAAACAATGCATGTGCTCTTATACAAGGTTATTAGCTCCTTTATGGGCTTGTGGCCCAAATGTTTAGAAAATCATAAAATTGCATCTATGCCCCCTGCAAATTTCCCAGCTCTTTTGTTCATGAGCTTATCCCAACTCAAGATGTCCATCAGCAAAACCCTAATATTTGAAGCACTGCACCTTTGTTTTGGAATGAATACCATCTGTTAGGTGCGTACATAAGCAGGATGTTTTTGGTCCACAGATCATAATATGTAACTTCTGATAATTGATTCTCAAATGTTCCCCTCCCATAAAATCATTCAAGGAATCCATGAGCAACTGCACGCCATTTGTGGTACTTGCGATCAGAACCGCGTCATCCGCATAAAGTAGAACAGGGACTGGGCAACACCCAACCATTGGGAGTTCCTTGCCTGTGCCCACAAGCTCCACATCAAGGGCGTTAATATAAAACATAAATAAAAAGGTGGCCATAATGTAACTCTGTCTCACTGCTCTACTGGAGTAAAATGGAGGGGTGCACTCTCCATTAATGACAAAATAGACCTGTGCCATCGCACCACAATGTAGATGTTTCAAAAGACCTATCAGAGCAACGTCTATCTCTGCTTTGGCCATGAAATCCCATAACTTCTCTCTGTCGACCAGGTCGAACGCGCTGGAGAGGTCCATAAAGGTCATGTGAAGGGCTCCTCCCCTGGCTTGTATATTTTCCAGATAGTAATAGCAAGTTCAGGGTTTGCTTAACTGTACCAATCCCTGGGTGAAAACCATATTGCACCTTTGAGAAGTAATTAATTTCCAGGACCCAGTCCTCCAGTTTTAGCAGAATAACCCTCCCAAGGATCTTCATGGAGAAGTCAAGGAGAGAAGTTGGATTATTTCCATCCCATTTTTTTAAAATAGGACAAGAATGAGCTGCTTCCAAGAGTTAGGAATATCCTCTTTCATTACTGCCAGAAAAAAGTTCACTAACAGAGGTGCCCAAAAATAGGGTTCTGTCTAAACACATTGAAAGGCATCCCATCCGGCCCTGGCGCCTTTCTTGCCAGGGACTTTAGTATAGCTCTGGTTACTGAGTTAACTTCAATGGAGTCAGTTAAAGCTAGCATTTGAACAAACAAGGTAGACCTAACTCCGCTAAGGGCTTGGGATAGGGAATCCAGACCAAAAAGTGGACAAGTGACAGACCCACTTTTCAGCAGGAATATGGCAATTGATTCTGGGTTGACTATCTTCAGTAAACAAGCATTTGCCATGTACTAGGTCTTGTATTTGTGAGAGTTAGAGCTATTGGCATTGTAAATGACAATGGGGGTCATTCTGACCCCTGGCGGTCAACGACCGTGGAAGCACCGCCAACAGGCTGGCGGTGCTTCCATGGGCATTCTGACCGCGGCGGCACAGCCGCAGTCAGAAATGGGAAACCGGCGGTGTCCCGCCAGTTTCCCGCTGCCCCAGGGAATCCTTCACGGCGGCGCTGCAAGCAGCGCCGCCATGGGGATTCCGACCCCCTTACCGCCATCCTGTTCCTGCCGGTTTTCACCGCCAGGAATAGGATGGCGGTAACGGGTGTCGTGGGGCCCCTGGGGGCCCCTGCAGTGCCCATGCCAATGGCATGGGCACTGCAGGGGCCCCCTAACAGGGCCCCACATTGATTTTCAATGTCTGTCAAGCAGACACTGAAAATCGCGACGGGTGCCACTGCACCCGTCGCACGCCTTCAACTCCGCCGGCTCCATTCGGAGCCAGCTTCCTCGTTGAAGGCGCTTTCCCGTTGGGCCGGCGGGTGGCCTTCTGGCGGTCGCCCGCCAGCCCAGCGGGAAAGGCAGAATGGCCGCCGCGGTCATTTGGCCGCGGTGCGGTCATTCGGCGGCTCCCGCCGGGCGTGCGGTTACCGCCGCCGGCGGGAGTCGGAATGACCCCCAATGTCTTTTACCTATGTGTTTTGGTTTGGAGTGCTTTGAAAGTATGCCATGTGCCAGAGCAACCCTCTTAGGCCTGTTACTGCAGGAGAGAGGACACAACAAGGCAGCTGTCTTGGAAGTGTTTTTGCTTCATTGCTACAGAATGGCTGTTATACTATGCACAGGAGTCCAGGGGGTGAGGAGGAAGCACTCTGCACCTGTGACTGCCACTGTTGTGGTATTCGAGGTGGGACCTCTTCAAACAGGAAGCAGTGCTATTCGAGCGCTGTTTTAGACAGTGTTTCCAGAAGTGGCATCTGCAAGGTCGCAGTAGCTGTGAGGAGACCGGCAAAGCCAAGACACCAGTGAACTCTGAGAGGAAGACGTGATGGAGTTTGCCCCACTTTTTTGTCCTATGATGCACTGCCCCTCTCACTGTGCACTCTTGTGTTAGCCTATTTGGGCTACAGGTTTAGGAAAATGGCTGCCTCTACTAACTGAACTCTATTTAAAGAGGCCCAATTTACATCCAAAGGCTGGATGTTTGTGCTATCAAGCTTGAGGCCATGAAGTTCTTAGGTATGGTGTCACAACTCCTTTTCTATCATTTTGGAGGCAACACCTTTTGCAATCTTTTTGCCTAGAACTAACCTATGTGCTTGGTTGGTGACCCTCTAGGGATTATCAAGAGCACGTGCTATTGCCTAGTGTTAAGCTCTACTCAATTAATTTGGTTAATGCACCCACTGCAGAGATCTTGACAGAATGAGAATGTCACCAATTACAATCCTGACATAGATTTTTCATCTCTTCATCTCTGCAAGGTCGAGGCAAATAAATTATAGCAATTTTGTTAAGAATGCACCTGCTTAGCAATGCTATGAAATGGCATAACCTATATTACGAAACACTATATAAAAAAATGTTTTATTGCCAGACTGCCCCAAGTGCACAAGACAAAGAACCCTGGGGGAGAGGATGTGGTGTAAGGGCCAGAGCTGACGACTTTGGAGCTGAGGAACATGGTTCGAGTCTTGGAGTCGGCTAAGCATCCTATGATTCTGGGCAACTCACTTAGAGCCTTATTACGACCTTGACAGGGGCGTTTCCTCCATCACATATGTGACGGATATCCCGTCCGCTGTATTCCGACCACCATTGAATATAATGGGATCATAATACAGCCGACAGGATATCTGCCACATTTGTGATGGAGGAAACCCCTCCGTCAAGGTCATAATAAGGCCCTTAATCTCCCCTTGCTACCAAAAATGAATGTGTTCTTGTATAATGTAACCAGTGATCATGTAAGGCATTGTAATAACTTTGTATGGAGTTTGTGTTATACAAAACTGCAAACAAAAAGAATGTGCTTTAATACCTTTGTGTCGAGTTCGCACTACATAAGGCTGCAAAAAAAAAAAAAAAAAAAAGACCCAACATGCCAAAGAAACAGCAAGATGCCCAAAAACAAGGAAGAGGAAGAAACAACAGAGGGCTACGCAGCACAAAGCAGCTAAGCAGAATAAACAAAAAGTGTGCCACACTAAGGTACATGGTTGATTGTGCAATAATCCATGTAACATGGTCAGTCTCCAAGGCGATAATAACCCAGCCTCAAGGCAGGACAAACGTAAAGCATTTACCAAACGACATCAAGGGATTTTTTAAAAAGGCAGGCCCAGGAACCAATGAAAGTGATGGGTGTGGTTAAAGCCCACAGAATAGATGACATGTCAAGAACATGTCAAGAAGAGCAGCGCTTACACGCTGCTATGCTCGACATAATAAAGGGCTGATTTATCACTTCCCTAAAGGCCCTAGACTACCTGAGAGGAGAAGCACATTTGCAAGTCCTGGCATGCCCACCTACCTTACCTTTTGTTGTCTCTCATATAGAGTGGATTTATAGACAATCCTGGCATGTCTAACATCATTGAAACTAGGTGGAGATTCTTGCTGCCTGGAAACACATTTGCAAAGGCATTCAAAACTTTCCAATACATCCATGGCCATGGCCTCCTCCAATAACAGCACATCACTGCCTCCTGATTTGACAAGACTAGACTCTCAAACAACTTCTTGTGATCAACTTTCACCCATTTGAATTGAATAGCGTAGTTTCAGAAAAACTGAAGATCTGGATTGGGACTACACATTGGCAGTCTGGATAGTAAGCATTTTAATCTATTGGAAGTGGGATCGTGGTTTCTGAGAGTGGAAGAAAAAATATAAGAATTTTTTAGGTACAGGACTATACGGGGGAAAGACAACAAATTATATACTGTGGATTCCTTCTCTTTCCCAGTATATGTGGCAGCATAAAAAAACCTGCCTTTAAGAAACCTGAACTAACTCGTAAACTATGTTTATTTATCACCTGGTTCAGTACAGACCCATATGGAGTATGAATGAAATGTGATCGATTTTCTTCTTGCCAATCCATAAATCCACAACCGCAGTCACTTCTGAAGAGCAGGTTGAGATATTAAAATCGCCCATCTAGAAAATGGTCCCTCTAACTGGATGTTTCTCACAGTAGTCAATTAAAAATTGGTCCAGATCTCTTATTAACTGAACGGGATGATTGATAAAAAAAGTTAAAATAAAAATGATTAACACTCCAGAGACACAGGGAATAGCAAGCACAAAACTTGACAACAGGGGGTACACAGAAGCTTTTTGGCTTTCAAGTTACTTAATCTAATGAGTATAAGAACCCCAAGACCCCGCTTTGACCTGCCTGAAGTAGATGGAGTAACAGCTACACAGAATGATTGAAACCTGTTAACACGGAAGTCCTCAAGACCTGGCTTTTTGGCTGATCCGCGACCGCCCACCAGCGCCTTGAGCCCCTCCCCCCTGGGTGATAAGCTGCACTATACAAATATCTGATTGATTGATTTACAAGGAACTGGTGCATTGTCTCCAATGCACCCGTTTCCTTGCATCACCCTTAGCCCCCCACTAACGACACCATGGTAGCACTGTATTTACAATACAATGCACCATGGCGCTCGTTAGAACAATAGTGTCATAATTTATAATGCTATTGTTGCACTTTGCTCGACTAGCAACAAAAATGATGGCACTAGTTCAGCAAAGGGCCGGGAGGCCCATAGGATACAACAATAGAGTCACTTTAACGCTGCCCTAAGCAGGCGTTAAAAAATGATTCTCAAATGGCGCAGTTAAATCTTGTAGATTTCACTGTGCCATTTTTGGGCCTCCCTGTGGGGGAACACCCCCCTTGCATACATTATGCCTGGTGCAAGTTTAATGTGGCGCAAGTGGTTACAAAATGGTGCAATGCAGCATTGCACCACTTTGTAATTATGGCGCAGGGAGGGGGGTTGATTATCGCCACCTTAGCGCAAGGGGCATGCAAATATACTCCCAAGTCTCTCTACAACACACTATCTCATTCTTATGGATAAATCCCAACCATTTATCCAGTTTTTTGCTGATACCCACAATATTCCAGGACATGAGGCAAAGACTATCTGGTCCGGCAGAGTCATATATGGTGGTGGCTATAGCCAATGACTCCCTACAGTGAGTCTCCCAGCCAGCATCTAAAATTGGGGGTGGTTAAAGTGGGGGGTTATCCTCAGCCCTCAGTCATGGGTTTGCGGATGGATTAGGGCTGTTAATTCCAGAATGTGCTCCACTCCAGAGGAGAAAAGCATGGGGGAGCACTACATCCAAAATGGGGTAAGAATGGGAAACCACAGGCAATATGGATGAGAGAGTTGCTCAGCCAATAGAGGAGTCAATCCATCTCAGGAAGGAGTAGAGCAGCCACAACCATTTAGGTCGTAGTTGGCTATGCAGGTGTGAGGTGCTTATATGTCTCGTCTTCTACGATGGGGTCATGGCGGGGTGGCATAATCTCAATGCACCAAGGCAAATGATGCTATGCAGAAGTCTCATTCACCACAGGGTTAGTGGTTCCTTAGGGGAAATCCGGCTCCGAGTGAAGCCTCAGCCCGAACAGTGTTCGGTTCCAGCAACATTCAGGATGGAGGGCTTCACAGTCCCCTTTCTATTGCCATGGATTGTCTGGCTGAGACACGGCAGGGAACAACGTGTGGGAATCGTCGTGACTCAGGTGTTGATTCAGGGGAACAGCAGTGATGGCCCCCGCTCCATTCACCTGTCACCTAGGCAAGCGATGGGAGAGTTCTTCTCAGACGCCGGCACCTGTGAAGTTGATGTGGAGCACCTAGGGCCATTTTTCCAGGTAGACTTCACTGCGGCAAAGGCATTGTCACCAGGGAAAGTGTCTCAGTTAGGGGTTGCCCTACGTCTGCTATTCTACCAATTTTGCTCATCGGGTTATGCCTACATTTGCAGGTCAAGTCGCATGTGAATAGGTGAAAGGGAATAGGTTGTGGAAGAGTTATAGCCAGAGGCCACCATTTTTCCTATTGTAGGTCCGCCCATCTTTTTAATTATTTTTAAAGAAATATTATTTAGGAAAAAAGTCTATATATTTTAATTAAACAATTCCTTGACACATATTTAAGTAAATGAGCTGTAACATATTTTTTATGGCTTAAAACATATTTTACATTAAGATAGTTGTTTATTCTTTTTAAACTTTAAGAACCTTTTTTTTCCTATACTTTGCCATTGGAATACCTTCACCACAGTAGTGACGGCCTTTGCCTATAGCCGAAAAGTTGTGAGTAGTAACTTTACATATGTAAATCCTGGTGTTGAATGTTCTGCCCGGGGCTGTAGACATAGGAATCTACACATATAAGTAACTTTATACTTAAAATGGTGAATAGCAAAAACTGTAATGTAAGTACTAAGTTAAGAGATCAATATACATATGAGTAAATCTACTAGCATAGGTTTACCTTGGGAATATGATGCATTATATCTTCTTACATCACGGTGACAATTATAGCACAATGCAGAAAAACTTTGCTAGGGTAAAGGCAAACGTTAACCAAGAAATGTCACATTTTATGTAACAGAAGAAATCGGGAACTTTGTAAAATTCTGCTGCTGAAAAAAATGTGCTGACCCTACTTAAAAGTTCATCACAAATACAATCCTTTATCCCAGGGACACAGGTTTCGGTTTGTTAATGCATTTGTAGCAGGAATCAGCCAAGAAGGGGAATGGTTTAGAAAGCGTGCGCATTTCAGATCATGAGACCAGGCACACATAAAACCATGACTGGAGTTGGAAAAGTCTGACTGCTAATTATAAAAAAAAGTAGTAATATGGTACTGATACGATGATACGCAACAAGTAGAACGGAAACATGATGTCCTGAATCTTTGAACTGCATTGCAAGAAGGTTGTCCTACAAAGAAGGCATGGTTCCTAGGTAATTATTATCAAGCACCAAAGGAAGAAAATTGTGCTGAATGACCCCAATATTCTCTTTTTACCTTTTTTAATTAGAAAAACACTCAGCATATGCCACTGGAAGGTAATATTTAGGTATAATGATCCATCTATTTAGAGAGACTATCATTTTATTGATTGGTTTTATCTTAATGTATTGTGTCTGCTTTTGATTATATTATATCACCCAATACAGAATGATTTGCCTTGATCATATAATCTTGGGACCTATTACTCCCATTTTTTATTAAACTCGACAGAAGGAACATCTTAGTTGACTTAGGTGTCTTTTGAATCCTCTGCTAAGCCCTTCAAAAGTCAACATCTTAAGACCCCCCAGGATCTAAGCAAAAAACACCCATTTTGAAACGTTCTGCTTTCTTTCACTTGAGGAGTCAATGAGATCTCTGCCTTTCAAAGGAGCTAAACATTGTGGCTTCTTTTCAAGTGACGGCTCTAAAATGCAAAACGACATGCTAGCATTTGAGCAAGGAGAACTTTGGTCACGGTTACACTTTGGTTAACAAAGAAAGAAAACCGGTTGTATTTAAGGAAAAAAAATGGTTTATTTCGAAATAATCACAGACATGGTGGTCTGCTGACCTCGGCAGATCACCATTCCTGTGATGGCTGAGATTCCTAGCGGGTCACAATATGTGACCTACCTCATTAATAATCATCATGTAGTTCGAATAGCCTCTCACTATGAATCGGTAATTTTCAAAAACACCTATCAGTAAATAGGTTGCTTTGCAAATTACTCATTTCAAATTACAACCAATATTGTGCAACCAGTTTTATGAACCTCTGGCCTGAGATGAAGTATGAATCTTTACAAAGAAAAGGCAATGTGATAGGTAATCTTAGAGTATCAAGATTTACTACCAATGTTTCAGCTAAGCGTGAGTGGAGTCTCACAAACATACGTGGGAAAACAAAGATGATTCTAATGAAAGCGTTTCCAGGTGGGAGCCATACATGGATTAAAAAGGAGTGGTGATAAAAAGATCTGGGAATCACCTCAGGGAACTTCCTTCAACTTAGAAATTAAAAGACAGAAAAGAAGAATTCCACCTAAGGACCGACCTGGTTATCCTGTGTTAATCTTGGGAACATCTCTGGATGAGATGATCAATGGCACTGAAGGAAGCTAACAGATGTAATAAAGTTAGCACCTCCAACACTGCCATCCTCCATTTTCTTTGTAATCTCAAGTAGGACAGTCAACTCTGCCACATAAGTGTTCATGCTGGTTCTAAAGCCATCTTGTAGGGGTCAAGAACATTGTTTTCCTTGCAGAAAGACTACAACTGTGACGATTATGGAGGCAGATGCTTCTAATACCTTTGCAAGGAAAAACAGCTAAGAAAAAGGATGATGGATGCCCAACTGTTTAGGGTCCAAACCTGATATTTTACTAAAGGTTTTGCTACTGCCTTTTTCCACTCATAAGATCTAGGAGGCATTGACGATCTCAGCAAGCTGAGGAGCCAAGGAAGATGAAAGAGCTTACAAAATATCAGTGTTCATTGATCTAGCGGCTGACGTCATTCAAATTAAAAATGTAGCAGCACCAGGCTGGGTCGTTATGTTTGAGGTGGAAAGTATTAGGTTTCTATTTCCATAGAAAGGTTTTTTCCTAATTTCTCACACAGTTCATTAGAGAAAAAAGTCAAATTTCTCTATAGCTGGAAAAGTACTAAGAAATAATTTTAAAGAGTTTAATTAACAACTTTACTGGATTTTTGAACATTGAGTACATATTTGTTCCCTTTTTATCTTACCCAAATATGTTTGTTAGCAGACAGATATTTCACTTTCTATAGGTTTGTTGTTGGAGTTAGCTTGTCTGGCTCTGCTTAAAAATGGGGAGTTCCTTTTGGAACTAAGGGCCGGATGTATCAAACGTTTTTGCATTTGCAAACGGTGTGAATCGCAAAATTCGACCGTTTGCGAATGCAAAAATGCATTTCACAATGTATGAAAGTCATTCGCAGTGCAATTTTAAAAATTGCAACCACATTTAGAGAATCGCAAACTGCGATTCTCTAAATAGGAAATCGCTAATAAGGAATCCCTAATTGTGATTTACAAAGCACATGTATCTGGCATTTCCTAAATACAAATTGGGAATTTGGGAAATGCAATTACCACCAAATCCAGTTTGGTGGTAAGCATGTGCAATTTTTAAATATGTATTATAGATGCATTTTTAAAAATGACATGTAGCACACACATGCCTGTAGGGTGGTGAGGAGTGGCCACATGGGGGGGTTAACCATGGTACCTCATGCCCCCTACTGCTCGCCCCAACAGACCAGTTCTCCTTGTGTGGTATCCCCTCTTTTCCTTCTGGCCCTGTTTGGAGCCCACTGCCACTGGAGACGCTGCAGTGGGGTTGGCACCCCTCCCCCAGATGAGTGAGATTGGACCTGCTTGTGCTCCCTAGCTGTGACTGGATGAGATATGGCAGGGCCAAGAAGGCAGTATTGTACTCCAGTGGGAGCCCTCTGTTCGGAGTGGGGGCCCCTTTTGCTACCTATGTTTAGAACTTGTTGACTACTTCCAAGCAGATCATTACCTATGAAATGTAAGGTGGCTAGCTGATCAGCAGCCAAGGGGGTCTTTTGGTCCTGCTCATGGATCTCGACAGTAGTTCTTATGGATGTGGTGGGACCCCTTAATATGTTTGCTGGCCTTCCATGGTCATTGCCCCCTTACTCCCAGCCCTGTGATACAGGCTATATCTCAGTTGCTCTGGCTCACACAATGTGGGAAAACAACAACAATCAGGCTCAGCTGCCTTTCGAGTCTCGAGGCTTTACACACACAGCAGACTCAGATTTTTGAGCACACGGGCAGGGGCCATTCAACAGTGATTCCTGGCCAGAGGCCCTGCACATCAAATCCATGTTTCTGGACATCAAACATGGCCTGAAAGCCATTGACACGAAAATGGACCTCCTTACAGACAGGTTTGACCAGCTCAAAGAAAAGGTGGATAAACACGAAGAGTGCATAAAACAATTAGAATGCTTACTCCGGATGCAGAAGATGCCCATACATGAGCCAGGGAACAATTTCTTCATATGGAAAAGGTCCTGGATGTCATGAAGAGTAAGAATGAATACTGGAAGCACGTTCTCGATGAAATAACCTGCATATACTTGGGGTCCTGGAATCCACAGAGATGGACAGAATGGATGTTTATTATGAATCCATATTATGAGTCCACTATGGAGACAACCTCTCTTCAGTGTTCATTGCGCAGCAAGCACATTTGTCTCTGGGCCCATGCCTGCTGCCCAGGGTGCCTGGTGCGACCAATAGTCACAAAACTATTAAATTACAGGAGAACACCAACTCTTTCTTCCAAAACTTTACTCTAGCTGTGCAGGCTGAGGGTGAGAGTTTCTGCTGGTCAAACATTCATTTTAGAAAGTGTAAACCACATACTTGTTGCTCTATCAGGCTAATCTCTGCATTGTTCATAAGGGTCAGTCCTACCATGTCGCGTGGTTCGTCTGCACCCTGGAGGCCCCTTCTGCCACGCTTATACCCTCACCCGGGGGTTCGAATTGTAGCCAGCTCAGTGACAATGAATAGCCATAGTCCCCGACTGATACTTACTGCTCTACGCACTAGCTAGACATTGCCTTGAGCCTGGGTTGTAGGCAACGTATGTACCCCATGATCAGGGACACACCAAGAGAACCTCCAGCTCCCACCAGTATGCTAATTTCCATGCCCCCTCTCAGTGGGGATTGGCCAGTTTTTTACTATTTCCCTGTTATTTCTTCCTGCACGTGTCTCTTGGCCACCCTGCCCTTTGTTAGATGGGGAGTATGCTGGGTCCTCCTTCTGCCCTCTGAGGAAGATTCCTCATGTCATTCTAGTTCCAGGGTATACACAGTTACTCAGGAGGGACGGTTTGGAAGTTCTGCTCATTTGGGAAGCTGAAGTTGGGAGTGACACATGGGGGGATGTTTGTTCACTGTTCTTTGCAATGCACTGTTCTTCAATACTTTGGTCACGCAGTCTCTTATTGCTATCAAAACCTCTGCAACTTACACGAAGTGTGCTGCTTGCAA
Organism: Pleurodeles waltl; assembly: GCF_031143425.1. Classification (NCBI taxonomy): domain Eukaryota; kingdom Metazoa; phylum Chordata; class Amphibia; order Caudata; family Salamandridae; genus Pleurodeles; species Pleurodeles waltl. Next base: position 983,692,158 of record NC_090449.1, read on the forward strand.
CATTTTACCCCTGCTGATCCTTGATGCCTCTTTTTAAGTGCCTAAATTACAATGTCCAGGGTTTGAATGATCAGCACAAGACCCAGCTGATATTGGCCTACTTGAAGAGACACCAAATATATATCTGTTTTTTACAGGAATTGAACCTTGCTAACTTAAGCTGAGCCCGTCTCTGGGTGGGTTGGATCGCCAAATCACATACCTCTTCTCATTCCAATTATTCATGCAGAGTTGCTGTACTTCTCTGTAAAGGCCTACCATGCTGTAAACAACATGTACTATGTGAGAAACAGGGTAGATTTGTCATCCTTGCGGGCTCGCTGCAAGGACACCCTGTGGTCTTGACCTCCGTCTGTGGCTCAAATGTAGATGATCCTTTCTTTTTCTATGAGGTCTGGGGACTGGTGGGAACCATGAGTCAGGCACAGTGATATGTGGTAAGACTTTAAATGGTCATAGATGCACTTACAGACCGGTCTAGTAACACTCGTCACCCACTTCTGGGAGGCGCCACACAATTGCACGCATTTATTTTTTATAACGACCTAACAGGCATATGTCAGTTTTGACTTGCTACTAACATTGAAGGCACATATACTGTATCTACACATGGCACTTGGTCTAGAATATACAATTGACATGAAGGCCTTCTCTTGGAGACTCCCCCTATGCATTCAGAGATCAGGTTTTCAGTCCTGAAATCTGGATGGCTATCCTAGAATATTTCTAGCACAATGAAAGAACAATAAACTCTCCTTTTACATTATGGGAAGCGTTCAAAGTGTTAGTTTGAGGGATATGTATAGCCTAACAGGCCGGAGAGCACCAGATGCTGTGCAGGGATCTCTCCCAAACAGAGGCAGACATTATAGTGCCACTACTTTACATTAACAGCTCAGCCACACTTTCATTTCTCTGATGTAAGCTCACTGAGTATGCTGAGGTAGGGCCCAGAGGGATGCTTTATGTAGGGGGGATAGCGGTTGCTCAGCGATATGAAAAGAGGGCTAGGACATGTAAGACACTTAGGCCCTCATTACAACCCTGGCGGTAAATGCCGCCTTCCGCCGTGCTGACGGCCACCAACATACTGTGACCACGTTGGTATACCGCTACGGGTATTATGACCCACACAGAGAAATCTGCCACTATAAAGACACCCACACAAGTCTGCCAGACCAGAGGTCAGTGATAAATTGGCGGTACCAAAACCCACACCGTTACTCCAACAGGAATACGCCCACAGTATCAGGACCCACAAATCACCACAGCGGTCTTTCAACCGCTGTAAACCATTGGCGGTACACACCGCCATGCTCAAAATACACACACACTAACAAAACTACACCACATTGGACAATTTAAACTACACACACCTGACACACATACACACACCACACCCACACACTCACACCACTACAAAACACACACCCACATTACCCACAACCCTTTCAATGAAAAAACAGATTGCCAATAGAGAGAGAGAGAGACAAGATAGGAGCACCCACCCAATCTGAGCCACAGAACACCATCATCCATATACCATCCACGCACCTCATGGCACACACCACAACACATCACTGACACATCCTCACACATATCACTCACACCACATCCAAGGCACATCAAAAGACACCCCAGGTTTTCAGAAGAGGAGCTAAGGGTCATGGTGGAGGAAATCAACTGGGTAGAGCCACAACTATTCATATCACAGGTGCAGCAGACGTCCATTGCAAGGAAGATGGAGCTATGGGGGAGAATCGTGGACAGGGTGAACGCCGAGGGACAGCACCCCAGAATAAGGGATGACATTAGGAAGAGGTGGAATGACCTACGGGGGAAGGTGCGTTCCATAGTATCAAGACACCAAGTAGCTGTACAGAGGACTGGCAGTGGACCCCTACTTCCTCCCCCACAACTAACAACATGGGGGGACTAAGTCTTGACGATCATGCATCCTGAGGGCCTTGCAGGAGTACCAGGAGGACTGGACTCTGGTAAGTCAAATCTTTACTATTACATCCCCCACCCTACCTGCATGCCATCACAAACTCCTATCCCTACCCTCACCCCATCACTCCACCACCTCAAATAGACCCCACTATCACAACCCACCCATCCAAATACCAAGCCCTGCATGCCACACCAATCCATGGACCCCCATCACAGACCTGCATGGACACCCATCACCACAGCATGCCCATTAGCGAGAATCACCTAGCCCACAAAATCATCACTCACACAAGGCAAAGCTGACCGGGCAATCACAACCATACAGGGAAACACACCCATGCACATGATGGCATACGCAGATACAATAACACTGCATTTGCATCCCCACAGGACTCCTACTCAACGTCACCAGAGAGGAGTTGCCAGCTACATCCAGTCCTCCCCAGAAGAGGTCCACAGTGATTACAGCAGCTCTGCATGCCTGGATCACGAGGACCAACCTGGCCCATCAGGGACATCTGGACAGTCGGTTACCCTGCCACAGTCCCATACCACCACAGAGCCTCCCCCCTCAGGAAACACCACCACAGCACACACCCAGCCAGCCCATGCCACTGTCCCCAGGACAGGTCAATCAGCAGTGTGTCCACCACTACAAGGACCGCAGGCAACCCCACAAACCCAAGAAAATCAGGGTCAGTGGCAGTGGGCACACTGTTCAGGGGACAGAGGCACAGGACAACGGGGAAGCTGGGAGGACTGCTGTGCGACAGGGGGAGGACAGGCCCCTGGGAACCCACTCTCCACAAGGCACTCACAAACATCCTGGGAGCACACCACCATTCCCAGGAGACGATGCGCCAGATACTGGCCAAGTTGCAGGAGACCCAGCGGCTGCAGGAGGGACAGTACCTGGGAATCCGGGAGGACATCAAATACATCTACACCATCCTGGTCACCATTGCAGGCGTGCTGGCTGATATGGCCAACACCATGAGGGAGCCAGTGGAACACCAATGGCCCCCTGACACTAGCCACACCGATAAACAGCCCTCCACCTCCGCCGGCGCTAGTGGACAGGAGGCCCCACCACAGGACCAACAGGCCACCAGCACCCCATGCCCTGCAGAAGGAGAACCACCACGCAAACGGTCCCTTCGATCCAGGCAGAAGCCAGAGAACATTGCCAAGACCCCCGCCATGAAATAAGACTCTCCTTAACATCACCCTTGTGTCCCACTCTGTCACCCTGTCCACCTTTCACTCCCATTATTCCCCTTCCTATGTCACATTGGACAATGCACCTGTGATACCAAGAGACTGGACTCTAACTGGACATTCCTCCACCATCACCCCAGCCCATTGCACATCCCCCTCTACTTATTAGCACTTAAATAAACACCCTTGGAACAAATACAAATCTGGAGTCTGTCAATTGATTTATTTAAATATGTATTAGTAAAACATTCTGAAAACATTGCAATTCATATGTACAGTAACAATACATTGGTATGACCTTTAGTGGGCAGCAGTAAACATACCAGAAGCTAGAGTGGGCCACAGAGATCTGAAAATAGAGATGCCAAAGGGTACAGTAAGTGGCCATAGACCTAGGGAAATCAGGCTGCCATGTACAATGTCCAACATAAAACTGAAAAGTAAAGTGAAGTTACAGTGTCTTACCTGTGTGTCACTGGAAGTACTGCTGTATGATATTACTTCTGTTGTCCACATCTTCTTCCTCTGCCTCCTCTTCCTCACTGTCCACAGGCTCCACCACTGCCACAAGACCATCTCCAGGCTCATCCTCCTGCAGAAAAGACAACTGGCGTCTCAAGGCCAGGTTATGCAACATGCAACGATGATCTGGCACACCTTCTTGGGTAAGTAGTACAGTGATCCACCAGTCAGATGGAGGCACTGGAACCTGGCCTTCAGGAGGCCGAAGGTTCGCTCAATTATCCTCCTTGTTCGCCCATGAGCCTCATTGTAATGTTCCTCTGCCCTTGTCCTGGCATTCCTCACTGGTGTCAGTAGCAATGAGAGGTTGGGATAACCAGAATCACCTGAAAATGTTGAGGGACAACTGTTAGACACACACTAACCCTTAGGGACAACCCCATACCCAGACACCAACATATACTGGGTGGGGACCTTGGGCTCACCTATTAGCCACAACCGGTGCCTCTGGAGTTGAGCCATCACATATGGGATGCTGCTATTCCTCAAGATAAAGGCATCATGCACAGAGCCAGGATACTTGGCATTCACATGGGAGATGTAATGGTCCACCAAACACACCATCTGCACATTCAGAGAGTGATAGCTTTTCCTATTCCTGAACACCTGTTCATTTCTCCAGGGGGTGTACAAAAGCCACATGGGTCCCATCAATGGCACCAATAATGTTGGGGATATGTCCCAGGGCATAGAAGTCTCCTTTCACTGTAGGCAAATCCTCCACCTGAGGGAAAACGATGTAGCTCCGCATGTGTTTCAGCAGGGTAGACAACACTCTGGACAACACGTTGGAAAACATAGGCTGGGACATCCCTGATGCTATGGCCACTGTTGTTTGAAATGACCCACTTGCAAGGAAATGGAGCACTAACAGGACCTGCACTAGAGGGGGGATTCCTGTGGGATGGCGGATAGCTGACATCAGGTCTGGCTCCAGCTGGGCACACAGTTCCTGGATTGTAGCACGGTCAAGCCTGTAGGTGATGATCACATGTCTTTCCTCCATTGTCGACAGGTCCATCAGCGGTGTGTACACCGGAGGAAGACACCATCTCCTCACATGTCCCAGCGGACGGTGCCTATGAAGGACAACAGCAAGCACAGAGTAAAAAAACTCAGAGGTACGTACCCACAGCTTACACAGAACACGAATCATAATCCGAAAATTGGCCTGTATGTGTGTTGAGGCTAGGCCTAGGTATGTGTGACGCAGTTAATAATTAAGCCATGTGGGCACCTGAAATGGCGGCTGCCTGACTTGTAAAGTGGGACAATGGGATGTGAGGTAACTGCGCTGGCGTTGTACACCGTCGCAGTAGGCAGTCGAAGACCGCGGCGCAATGCTGCATTGGTTAACATTGGACCCTATGGGTCCCAGGAGCCAATGACGATGTACGCCGGCGGTGACGGTACGCACCGCCGTGGACGTGACCGCCATTTTCTATCTGTTCAATCACTCGATACCTGATCTTCGACAGGAGAGGACCTACACTGCAAGTGCTGCTGTGACCTCGGTCTGGAAGAGACAATGGCTCGTGCGACTGGAGAAAGGGCCCCTGCCTTCACATCGGAGGAGTTGGAGAAACTCGTGGATGGGGTCCTCCCCCAGTACACACTACTCTATGGTCCTCCAGACAAACAGGTAAATACACTGGGAGCATGCTGTATGGGCTATACCTGTGTGGAGTGGGGTGGATGAAAGATGGGGGGGGAGATTGAGGGGTGCATGAAACGACGGTGAGTGCATGTGCATCATGGCAAGGGTAGGGATGGGGGCCAATGACTGTGACGGTGCATTTGGTAATAACTTTTCTTTTCCCCCTGTACAATTCATGTAGGTCAGCGCCCACCAGAAAAAAGATATTTGGCGTGCCATCGCCAAGGACGTCCAGACCCTGGGGTTCTACCACAGACAGAGCACCCACTGCCGGAAAAGATGGGAGGACATTCGCCGCTGGAGCAAGAAGATGGCTGAGGCCCAGCTGGGTGATGGCCTCCCAATGTGGGAGGGGTGCCCGTCGCACCATGACCCCCCTGATGTTCAGGATCCTGGCGTTGGTGTACCTGGAGTTGGATGGGCGCTTGGGGGCATCACCGCAGCCACAAGGGGGTGAGTACACTCTCATTCTGCTGATTTTGCACGCAGTGGAGGTGTCTGGTTGGGGGAGGTGGGCTGTGGGTTTCCCTAGGCCAGGGCGAGTTTAGGAGGCAACGTCACCTTGTTCTGGCAGAGCCTGTGGCACCCCACCCCACCTCTGTACAGTGCCAAGTACACCTAGTCAGGCTCCTGTGTCATCCATGTGCGCAGATGTCGTCCATAGCCTTGTAGGCCATGTCCCAGGGATTGAACAGTGGAGGCCAGGTGCGCAGCGTAGTGCAGGGGGCTTCTGTGTCTGTTGTGTCCGCCAACGGTAGCGGTAATGCATGCACTCAACATGTCTTTCTTCTGTCGTCCCCCCCTTTTTGTGGTCTCCCTATTCTTCTGTGCATTAGCATCATCAGGCAGAGGAGCAGTGGCCACGGAGCAGGACTCATCCTCTGATGGGAGCTCCCTTTTGGTGGTGGCAACATCTGTGCCCCCACATCTACAGGTACAGCCGCCACCCCCCCTACCAGTACAGCCCTCCCAGCAGCCCCTCAGCCTTTGCCCCGTTCCCGCTCACCCAGGAGGGTGGGCATCACCTTCGCCCCAGGCACCTCAGCCTCTGCCCCAGTCACCCCTTCTGCCCTCAGTGAGGAGGCCATTGACCTCTTCAGGTCCCTCACTGTTGGGCAGTCTACCATTTTGAATGCCATCCAGGGTGTAGAAAGGCAGTTGCAACAAACAAATGCATTCCTGGAGGGCATTTATTCTGGTCAGGCTGCCCTTCAGCGAGCTTTTCAGACTCTGGCCTCAGCACTGATGGCAGCCATTGTCCCTGTGTCTAGCCTCCCCCCTCCAACTTCCTCCACCCAGACCCAATCCCCTCTACCTCAGCCTATCCCAAGCACACCTTCAGACCAGCATGCACACACGTCAACACACAAGGGAAGCTCAGGCAAACATAAGCACCACACATCCCACAGGCACTCACGCAAGCATCACACACATGCAGACACACCAACATCCACTGACTCCACTGTGTCCCCCTTCTCCTTGTTTCCCTCCTCCCTCCCAGTCTCGTCTCCACTCACACCTGCATGCACTACATCTACAGCCACTACTGCCATCACCAGCACTCACACCACCACACCCCGCTCACGTGCAGTCACCACCCCCACTGCCATTTGCACGTCCCCTGTATCCTCTCCCAGTGTGTCTGTGACGCCACCTCACAAGATACACAAACGCAGGCACACACCCACCCAACAGCCATCCACCTCACGACAGCCTCCAGCGCATGCACCTTCACCCAAAGTCACCAAACGCACACCTCCCACAACCACAACCTCTTCCTCCACTCCAAAACCCCCTCCAGCTACCCATCTCAGTGTTGCCCAAAAACTTTTCATGTCCAACCTTGACCTCTTTCCCACACCTGCCCCACCCCGTCCGTCTCCTAGGGCCCGACTCTCCAGGTCCCAACCTAGCACCTCAGCCACAACATCTCCGGGACCAGTGGTGCCTGTAGTCACCGGAATCTGGAGTGCACCGGCCACCAGGGCAGCCAGTGTGGCACGGAGCCACAGCACGGACAGTCCCCCACCTGTGAAGCATCAAAAGTTGGCCAGTGCCCGGGGGGAGAGGGGGAAGACTCCAGCCACCAAAGCCGCTCCCAGAGGTACAGGTGGGAGTGTGGAGTCAGCTGCAACACATTCCAAGGTGGGGAAGGGCCACAAGAAATTCAGCAGGTCTGGGAAGAGCAGCACGGCGGAGAAGACCGCCATCATCCCCGCTGCCCAGGAGCTCACCGCCATCATCCCTGCTGCCCAGGAGGCCACCGCCAGCATCTGCACTGCTGCCCAAGAGGCCACCGCCAGCACCTGTCCTGCTTCCCAAGATGCCACCGCCAGCACCTGCCCTGCTGCCCAAGAGGCCACTGCCAGCACCTGCCCTGCTGCCCAAGAGGCCACCGCCAGCACCAGCTCCGCTGGGCCAGAGAGGACCGCCAGCACCAGCCCCGCTGGGCCAGAGAAGACCGCCAGCACCAGCCCCGCTGGCCCAGACAGGACCGCCAGCACCAACCCCGCTGGGCCAGAGAGGACCGCCAGCACCAGCCCCGCTGGGCCAGACAGGACCACCAGCACCAGCCCCGCTGAGCCAGAGAGGACCGCCAGCACCACCCCTGCTGGGCCAGAGAGGACCGCCAGCACCAGCCCCGCTGGGCCAGACAGGTCCACCAGCACCTGCCCCGCTGGGCCAGAGAGGACCGCCAGCTCTGCTGGGCCAGACAGGACCGCCAGCACCAGCCCCGCTGAGCCAGAGAGGACCAGCAGGCCCGCTGGGCCAGAGAGGACCGCCGGCACCAGCCCCGCTGGGCCAGAGAGGACCACCAGCCCCGCTGAACCAGAGAGGACCGCCAGCACCAGCCCCGCTGGGCCATGAAGGACCGCCAGCAGCTGAGTCACTGCAAAGGACACCACCGCCACAAGCACCGCTAAACAGGGCACCGCTGCCACAAGCACTGCTGAACAGGACACCGCCGCCACATGCACCGCTGAGAACAGGGCACCGCGCCAATGCACCGCTGAACAGGGCACCGCGCCAATGCACCGCTGAACAGGGCACCACCGCCACATGCACCGCTGACCAGGGCACCGCCACCACGAGCACCGCTGAACAGGGCACCGCCGCCACAAGCACCGCTGAACAGGGCACCGCCGCCACATGCACCGCTGAACAGGGCACCGTCGCCACAAGCACTGCTGAACAGGGCACGCCGCCACATGCACCGCTGGCCCATGAGCGCCAAGGGCACTGACGCTACTGAGTCCGTCACAAGCAGGATGAGGAACTCTGGGCACCAAGCCCCCTCCAGAACCAGTGGAGAGATCCATCCACTACCTCAGTCCTTGGCAGGATGAAGCACTCTGGGCACCATGCCCCCTTCAGAACCAGTGGAGAGATCCATCCACTACCTCAGTCCTTGGCAGGATGAAGCACTCTGGGCACCATGCCCCCTCCAGAACCAGTAGAGAGATCCATCCACTACCTCAGTCCTTGGCAGGATGAAGCACTCTGGGCACCAATCCCCCTCCAGAACCAGTGGAGAGATCCATCCACTACCTCAGTCCTTGGCAGGATGAAGCACGCTGGGCAACAAGCCCCCTCCAGAACCAGTGGAGAGATCCATCCACTACCTCAGTCCTTGGCAATATGAAGCACTCTGGGCACCATGCCCACTCCAGAACCAGTGGAGACTGTCATACACTTGAGAGACTGTGGCTTTGCACCCCCCAGGATGCAGCAGTGGCCAACCCACCCACTGTAGAGACTTGAGAGACTGTGGCTTAGCACTCCCCAGGATTGAAGAGTGGGCAAACCACCCACTGTAGAGACTTGTGAGACTGTAGCTTTGCACTCCCCAGGATTGAACAGTGGGCAAACCACCCACTGTAGAGACTTGGGAGACTGTGGCTTTGCACTCCCCAGGATTGAACAGTGGGCAAACCACCCACTGTAGAGACTTGTGAGACTGTGGCTTTGCACTCCCCAGGATTGAACAGTCGGCATGTGGCCCCCTCGTGGATTTGGCCTCATGCACTCAACCGGCTGAGGTGCCCCCCTTTTCCCTCCCCCTTAGGTGCCTGTTTTATTGCTATCTGATGCCCCTGCAGTGTTCTCTCCGTCATGGTCGGGGTTCTTGTGTGGGCCTCGCCCATACCGTGTGGGCCCAGTGTTCCATGGACTTCAATGGAGCACTACCTGGACTACTATTCTTGGTGTATATTTTGTTTATAGTGTATATATATATTTTTGCGTACTGGATTTTCATATATTACAATGGTTACACTCTTTTTCTTTGGTCTTTGCATTCTTTCAGGGGGGGTTGGGGGTGTAACTATAATGTATCATGATGTATTAGTGTTTGTGTTGTCGTGGGTGAGGGTGGGGGTGGGGGTGTTGCGTGTGTGTGTGTCCCTGTTTTTTCCCTCTCCCCTCCCCTGTGTCGTAGGTGCAGTACTCACCGTGGTCTTCGCCGCCGGCGTTCGTGCTCCCGGTAGAGGAGCAAGAAGATAAGGGCTGGCAGGATCTGCAGCTCTGGTTCCATGGCGTCTGGATTCCTCGTGGGGTGTGTAGAGGTGAGCGTTTTCCCTTTGAGGTCCTGTTTCCGCCGTGTTTTTGTCCACGGTGAATCCGCCCCGGAAAAGGTGGCGGATTGGTAGGTTGTGATACTGTGGGCGGTACTTTGTCCTCCGCCTGTCTGTTGGCGGTGACCGCCATGCTGTTTGTTTGTACCGCCGTGGTGGTCGGAGTGTTAAAGTGGCTGTCTTTGTTGGCGGTTTCAGCCATGGTCGTAATTCCAATTTTTTTACCGCCGGCCTGTTGGCGGTCTTACTGCCGATTTAACACCGTCCGCCAGGGTTGTAATGACCACCTATGTGTATTATCAGCTTCAGCGCTTTACAATGAAAGCTGTTGGAGTTAGTAAGGCATCTTCAGTTATACAACCTTTTAGATGTAATATATATATATATATATATATATATATATATATATATATATATATATATATATCTTGTATGAGTTTATAATATTGGATTTTGAGATGGGAGATATATTCAACATTTAATTACTTTTAAGTATATTTTGTTCATTTTCTAAGATAGTATTTGTTTAATAAGTCTTGTGGAATATCTATCTGCGATGCATTATTGATTATTAGGTTGTTTCTCATACAGTTATTAGTAAACCTGACCTATTATGTCTTTGTGTTTTGAAGAAACCAGATGATCTATGTATGTCATCAGAGTTAGCAGTAAATATGATCTAGGTATCTTTATTACAAAATCACAGGACTACAAACATTGAAAGAATAATGTGTTAATGATGCCAAAAGAAGACAAGAGTGTGGATAAGGATATACAAGTGGAACTCTCAAATAGCTATCCCAAGGCTTCCACAATGTGTGTGGCCAGTGTAGTGGAAGTAATTCAAAAGAGAAACTAGGCAAGGATTAATTATGCTACAAAGATGTATACTTTGTATATTTGGGACTTTGCTGTTTGTGTGAATTAAATAACCATATTTGTGAATAAACTGAGAGTGTCTTGAATCTAGTTTTCTTAAAAGATGCAAGTGTTAAATCCTTCTATAGATCCCAGAGGGTCAATGCAGTAGTTGAGAGTATTACTGCCTGTGCCAGCCCAGTGGAAAAACATATGAATGTATGTATATGAATATGGTACTTCTATAGCACAGACCTAGCCAAAAGTCAGCAGAGCACTGTACATAGTCAAATACAAATATCAGGTCAACAAATAATCTGAGAAAAGCTGAGTTGTGGACAGTTAATACATTGTGATGCAGTGTTCTTTAAAGAGGTGCTTCTTCAACTATTTGCTAAGTTGGAGCTGGGTTGAGGCAGTCTTGATGGAAAGAGTACTGTTGTGTCAGACCCTGGGTGCATAGATGGAAACTGGATATCTTGTTTCTTCATGCTTATTACTCTGTATCACTAAATTGTGTCACATGAGGAGAATTTCTGGCCGGTATTTTCCTTTTTTGGAGTATGTTGCATACATCATTTATATATTTGACTTGCATCACAGAAAATTCAGAACTATGAACCCACGGGTGTAGGACCTTGCACGGGTGCAAATTTTCTCATTTTCACCACTCACAAAGTTTTTCAGAGTAATCCTGGAAACGTGAAACATTTCTAGTTCGCACAGGGTGAAATTCCTTCCTATAAGTGTAATTGCATGCTTCCAAGTTGTGAACACCTTTCCCATACACACCTAATAAATGTTGGTGCTGTAGAGGAGAGTGTATGTGAACTAGGCCACTGCAGCACGACTGCCAGACTGTCGTGGAGGGATAGATAATGCAGTTCTATCCAGAAGCAAAAGGTCAGTGATTATCTCTAAACCTGAAACCAGTCTTCTTTTGGCGAATGACGCGGAGATTTGGATGAGGAAGGATGTAAGTGAAACAGTGTGCACCCACTGTAAAAATGGGGCATACGATTCACCTCATACATTATTCCTGCACGTTAGAACACAGATGGTGCCACAAAGTAAAATAACACTGTCACAGAGAGGCAAATGAGAATAGCCCAAGGAGAGATCTACTTTCTTTTTTTCTGCTATGTGATCATTTGTTTGATTTTTACTACATTTTTGCCTTGTAATTGAATAGTACTAACAATGCAGTAGAACGTCATGATTCTTTTCGTGTTGCCTGACCTCCATGGAAGTTTAGTCTTTATTTTAAACATTTTGTATTATTTGTTTCATTAACATAAGTTTTAAGCGAACTGAGGTGGTCATTCCGACCGGGGTCGGCGGGAGCACCGCCAACAGGCTGGCGGTGCCCCGCAGGGCATTCTGACCGCGGCGGTTCGGCCGCGGTCAGAACAGGAAAACCGGCGGTGTCCCGCCGGTTTTCCGCTGCCCTGGGAATCCCCCATGGTGGCGCAGCTTGCTGCGCCGCCATGGGGGATTCCGACCCCCTCACCGCCATGCTGTTCCTGGCGGTTCCGACCAGAATGCCCCCCTGAATGTTTACCCTCACCCTATAATTCTCACTCAAGGAAGGTCTTTACTTCTGCCCATGGATTGACTAAACTTGTCCCTCTTCCCAGAAGGTAGGAAAAAAGTAAGGCCCATATTTATACATTTTTAGCGCCGCATTTGCGTCATTTTTTTGATGCAAAAGCAGCGCAAACTTAAAAAATACGATTGTATTTTGTAAGTTTGCGCTGATTCTACGTCGAAAAAAGACGCAAATGCGGGGCTTAAAAGTATAAATATGAGCCTTAGAGCCATAGCTATACTTTTTGATGCAAAACTGCGCCGATGCAGTTTTGCGTCTAAAGTTTTACAGCCGGCTAACACCATTTATTTGCACCACTCAGGCGTCAAATTTATACTTTGACGCACAGCGGTGCAAACCACAGGTGTGAGTCATTTTATTTACTCAAACCAATGCGTCACGTCGTAAAGAAAAACTACGTTAACGTGGCGAAAATGACTGTGAGCCGGTTTACGAGGTCGCAAACTGGATACACGCCATTTTTTGACGCAATAGTGTCAAAAAGCATCGCAAACACTGCAAAATGTGCTAAGGAGAGCCAAAGGGGATCCCAGATGCTTGGACAGACCCCAGGAAGATGACAACAGTCCAGGAACCAGCTAGGAGGACCCACACAAGACCCAGGAGAGGGAGAAGAAGAAAAGACAGTGTCGCTTCAGTGCAGAGGAACAGGAAATTCTGGTAAAAGAGGTGACGGAACACCAGCACCAACTTTTTGTCACCTCAAAGTTGCCAATCAGTAGGAGAGAGGCAATATGGCAACAAGTTGTTGACAAGATAAACAGTGTGGCAGAAGTACGGAGAACAGTCATCGAGTGCAAGAAATGCTGGCATGACTGCAAGCGCAGGACCAAGGAAAAGATGGCCAGGAACAGGAAGGCAGCACTGCAGACTGGAGGTGGGAATCCAGCACCGCAGGATGCGCTGGACCACATGGAGGAGATGGTGGCAGCCGTCATCCCTGAGGAGATCATCACAGGGATTCAAGGACAGGACAGCACAGACTACCAGGAGACAACACAGATGCAGGGTAAGTCGCATGGGGAATTAAAATGCACAAATGTTAACTGCAAGCATGGGGGGGGACATACCTACTACAAAATGCATGGAAGTCATGATATTCAGGGAGTGGCATGGGTAAAGGGACATGGCACGGGGGCATGGGCTGTTCAGAGGAAACCCGGGGCACAGTACTACACTACACCAACAACCTTTGCATGGGGGTATGCTGCCATGCCAAGGATGTTGGAAAGGTAAAGCCAGTCCAGGAGGGTAGTGTACAACGTAAAACTGGCCTGCTGTCACACGACAGCTGGTATTCTCCCTAAATGAACTAAGGCTCAATTAACAGTTTCAGGCCATATCTGCAAGTGGAATTTAACATTGACAACAGTTGCCACTACCACCTCTGCTGTGTGTGCAGGTCAAGTAGCTAATGGCAGTAACGACCCCAAGGATCAAACACACCCAAATTAGAGGGTTCAGGATGACAACTTTATCAATCCCCTGTAATCAATAAACATTTTCTAAACCTGTCAAATGTGATTGTCCATAGTTGCTACAAACATCAGCCATTGTCATAAACATTATGAGGTACACAGCACTAATGTAATACGCATGCTGCATATGTCAGGGTCCACCCTGTGCCTGGGTCACAATAGCTCCAATGACACCATACAATACCCCAAATGTCATACTGCTCAGACAACAGCATTGGGGGAAGGACATATGTCACTGGCTAGTGAAATTCACCCTCACAGTCATAGGAGGAACTGGAACACTGCTAGGACCATCAGTGCAATCCAATGTAGCACACATTCCCCCACATCAACATTCCACACTACCAGTGCTGACATCTGTAGCGTGCCATGCCAATGCTATACATAGCATATGCTAGGTCTCAGAAACATATAGCTGGATGTGAAATATCAGAGACTGGCTCAGTTCCAGATTGTTAAGTGTGGTGCAAGAGCCATCAGAACAACCACAGCCAGTGCAAGGCCTCACCATGAGAATTGAAGTAGACGAAGGGTTGAGTAGAACAAGAAGGTGGCAATATACAATTTGGCCAGAACCAACACCTGGAGGATGTGATGCTGAAAAGTCCCCAAACTGACCACACTACATGTATGTGACATGCAGGTGGGGCATAGGCCTGGGAGAATGCTAATATTAAAGACAGTATTAATGAACAGGAACCAAGATCATAATGTGCAACAAATAGGAAGGCAGGCACGTCACATTACAAATCCCACAACATAGACACACTAATTGTACAATATCTCATTGCAGAGGACGATGGCTCTCCTGTGGATATGCCTGTCCTGGACTACCCTGATGACATGGGTGACAAGCTGACAAACATCAGCCAGCAGACCCTCCAAGATGTCCTTGGGACCCTCCAGACCCCACCTTCAGTCGCAAGGAGGAGCACAGATACAGCAGCCATCACAGAGGACCCACCCACCACCCCAATTGTACGACTTGCCAGCTCCAACCCAGCTGAGGACTCTGACAACACTGGCACCAGCTTTGAGAGAACTGTAGTTGGAGTACAGCAGGAGCTGGCCAAGGAGGTGTGGGTGGGGATGGAAAATATGGCACCCAGCCTAGAGGGGGTGCGTTCGTGCATGATGTCAACTGCAGAACAGGCAGCAGCCATGCAAGGGCGAACATCAATCTTGAATGAACTTGAAAAAAGTGTGAAGGAAATCAGCACAGTTGTAAGCGAGTTGACAGAACACTTCCAACAACAAACTTTTCAACGCGTGCACGAATGTAATATTGACCCCCTCAGGGCCGACCTGGCTACCTACCACAGTGATGTGGTTGCTATTCTTAAGAACCAGCAGCTCCTCCTTGCTGCAGTACTGCCCTTAATAGCCCCACAGTTGGCAGCTACAGGGATGTCTGACTCCACATCTTCAAACACTGAGGTGTGTGTTGCCCCTTCACAACCACCACCACCAGAAGATGAAGACGTGGAACAGATCACCTTCACCCGTTAGAGTACCCGGTAGCACTAGTCCCTGCCACCTGGCCACTTAAAAACAAGGTCCTGTGCTTTGTAACATGCCAGTCTTGCAACAGCTGCTTTCAAGCACTATTCTCCAGCCCACTGTTTATCTTGTCACTCTGCCCTGTGATTGTCTCTCACTACCTCATTGGCAAATCCTGTCCCTCTGCACTGTCTGACACTTCACCCCAGCATGTCTAATGACATGTCCTTTTGCACTTGTGTAGGATCACAATGGAAGGTGTCACACTAATGGACTCATAATCATGGACAATGTAAATATAGCATGACAGCACTTTATAGTAAATAGCACTTACAGAACCACTTTGTCTCTGTGTAATGTGACACATCAACCGTGAGGGAGATCAGTGATGTTTGCCTCATGTCAATGATTATAGAATATCAATACAACTGCCCTGAAAGAATGTGGGCTGATAACTATGCACTGTGGTCTGGACTGTACCATCATCTGCCCTTCCCGAGGGTTAATTCAGAGGGAAATAAAAACTAAACAGTATAATGATGTGTTGGACAGAATAAGTCTTCCTCAAGGGATGTCTAAGTTTTTCTTCAAGCCAATCTTTATGTTTGTGACATTTGACCCAAAATGTTCCTAACACACACCATACAGCAGGAATGGATGTGTATGAGTGTACGTACAAATAAGTAACCTGGCTGAACAATGTAACAAATGATAGGTGTGAGTTATGTATACCATACTACATGAGATCACACCACCAATCACCTTATAAGGCTTCACTTGAACATCAGGCTGCAGGCAGACATAACACAGTTTCCTCAATACCAAATCTGGTCCCAAAGTATGTGAGACTGAAATCATACATCAAAAATTAACAACACTTTGGGATCCATAGTACCCTTGAGTGGTGGGTGCAATGGATGGCAGAATCTTAGCAAAGTAACTCTGGTGTAGCTGCCAATGTAACAGCTCAATTGGGAATTGGTTGCAGGATGGGACACAAATGCAAATACTAAAGAGACACTGCTCAGCCATGGCAAGGCCCTGATCCCCAAGCATTTGACACATACTGTAAAGGATTACCTAAATATTTATTTAACAGTAAAAAAGGAAGCTAAAACCTGGAGAAACACCTTACCTAAGCTAACCTATCCTAACTACACATTACCAACAACAGGCCCTAACTAACCTAAGCTAAATGTACTTATCACATTTAACTAAACACTCTAAACATCAACCCCGCACCTCCCTTATAAGACGGGACACATGGAGGACAACATATACTAACCTAAACACATACTATCTTATGCTAAACAAATATATATTTTTTGTATTTTTATATTTTTTAATTGTTTTTTTTTTATTAAAACACCAAAACCCCAGCATCATCCCCCACCCACCCACACACATAATAAAAAAATATATTAAAATTATCATACCCCCACCCCCAACCCACTACTACTAACTAAACTAACAGCCTATTGTAACCTAACACTAAGCCCCCAACCCTGCTAATTTAGAGAACCAGGAAAGAGGAGGGAGGGGAGGGAATCATGGCTGAGGGTATATTTTTCACAAGTTCACCCTCTGCAGGGTCTTCTTGATGGCACACACCCTCTCATTAATTTGTGCCACCTCCTGCTGCAGCCTGTTCATTTTCCTCAACATATGTTGCATGTCACGTTGCATCCGTTGGAAACCTGCAGGGTCAATGACTGCAGCAGGGGTGGTCTGGGTGCCAGGTGAAGATGTTTGTTCGGTTGTCAGTGCCATGCTTGTAGGGGGAGGTGCAGGAGGTGCTGTCATAGGTCCGGGAGCAGTGGAGGTCGATGGTCCTGCAGTGGTGCCTGATATGGTTGGTGCCACCTGGGTGGTAGTGGTGGTGCTGGTGGTGACAGCTGTGGTGGATACCGAAGGGCCCCCTTGGGCAAATGCCCTCCACACTCCAGAGGCTCTTTCATGGCGATAACGCTGTGCCATGTGGCGGAACCCAGACTCCACATCCAGAATGTGGCGGTAACGCATCGCCCAGCGCTGAAACTTCTGAATCTGGATGGCATTCATATTGGCTGCTGTTAAAAAAAGATAAAACCAAACATTAGGTACTTCATTGTGTGATATAGCTACTGAAGTAAATCAGATAACCCATCTAATGTAGCAGAAACAGGCCATATCACCATACAGATCACAGATTGTCCTTGAGTAAGTACATGCCAACGCAGCCTACACATGTCCTATCTAACAGCACAGCAATGATCTAAAAGATGTGTAACAACTTAAATGACCTTTGCATCATTGTTCAGCCATTTGTCACGTAAAAAATGCTGCACGTCCTCCACATGTGACAGGTCAACTAATGTCTATCTTCTGGATGTCAATCAAGGGCCACAGGATCTGCGATTTGTAAATGGAATTGCCGGCATGGAATGCAGTTGCTAATCATGAGTGGTTATCCTAGTTTTGGACAAATGATTTACAGATTTACATGTCTGTGTACTAAACTTGGATCATCACCCGTAGGTACACATTTCAAAACCCTAAGCCTGTGCCTGAGGGGGGGATGGACAAGCAACAAATACTTTCCAACATCTAGGACACCCAGGAAGCTTTGGACAGGTGTACATGGGTTTGGGCAGTCCACCACAGGTAAGGAGGATGTCCAACTAGGATACACCCAAACCTTGGACAATCCCATCCACATTTATGTTTGGAAATGCAGACAATTGTCAACATCATTTAATACCACTAATGCATGTCTTACAACAAGCAGATAGATGCAAGCACACATCTGGCCATGAGCTGCATACACACCTATGACATTGTACTCAAGTGCCACATACACGTAGTACAACATGTGGAGCTACATGCTGCTAGGAAGTCAAACATACAGTCAAACATGTTCATTAGTGAACAGGGAGGCTTAAGTCTGTGGGTAAGACTTTGGCATCCCTATTCTGTGACATTCAGGGTCTGACTTGCTGACTAAATCATAAATATGGCCCTTTGCTAAATTTTCTTAATAAAAATGTTATCAACAAATGTCACCCTATTCACATGGCCATGCCTACAGGGCTGCACTACAATCCCAAAATATAACTATACGCTAATGATTGTCCAACTCAAAGATGGAAAAAAAGTGATACTCCACTCAATATCACATATCTGATCATTTCCCAGCACATCATACCTTGCTATGTGTCCAACACACAGGAGTCAATCACACAACAGCTGCAAATACAACACAGAACTGAAATATCAACACTTACTGGAGATGTCTGGGTCCGCAAATCAAGCCACCTCTCCGATTGTGTAGGGGGCAGGTCCACCTGTAAAGCATGGAGGGGAAAAATGTGCTAAATGTCTGTGCACTGTACAACACTTCCAAATAAAATTACTGTGTGTAACATTAAATCTGAAAGTCCAGCTTCTCAGGCATGATGATACTGCAACAGACATACCACTGCAAACATGTACAGACCCGGTCACTCCAGTGAGTGACACACACATATCTGCACACATGCAGTGGCCCTAACTATCATGTGGTGGCAAACATGCTCCATCAATTGTTTGCAGACTCATTTATGGAGTGTACTCCTCTCATCATTTGTAGTAATGAGAGACATGCAAAGCCACTTTCCTGGAGCCCTGCAATACCAGTCACTCAGGTATTGTGGCTTGTGCATCAAAGGACAGTCGTTTACTGTGTGACACACCTGTGGGTTGAGTTAAGGTCATGATTTATCATGCTTTCCATGGCCCCTTACATGTAGGGCCTGTGTTGTGTCTAGGTTACATATGCTACATTAACAGTGTACCCTGAGCCACATATGCCCCTATGACACCATAATGTCAGGGATCCTGTGCATTATTTGGTGACAGTTTGAGGCTAGCCATGGATTGACCAGTTTTAATATTTGGATACAACAAGGAGATACATGTTGACAGTGTATATTGTAGTCATCCATGACAGACTGCATGGGCACAGGTGTAGTCATTGCACCTGAAATGTGTCACTCATTGCCCTGTGTACCCATTATGGGTTTAGTAAATCACAGATGAGCCACATTCATCATCTTACATTTGCCAAGTTGGTTGATCAGCGGATATACAGCAAACTGACACTGTGATATTATTAACACATGGTTTAGCAAATGTACCACTGTGTCAATCATGATGATGTAGGTTTCAATTTGTATGTACCTTCGGAATGACAGCAGTCACAAGAATGCTGGTCTTCTGATCTTAGCATACACCCATGTCAGTGATAGCCTCCATACTGGGAAGTTAGTTATTAAACATATGCTGCAGTAGATCAGCATGGGTGTGCCAAACTAAACTAGCAAAGTATTAGTGAACTTTATATGTATGATGGAATTGGTCAAGGGTCCCTTGCACGACATCATGCACATAATACATTGTGATCATGCATTCCCCAACGTCAGGTATCCCATGATGATCCCATAACTTATGAGAAGTTCATGGCAATGGAGTAACACAGATGGCAAATGCATTAGCTCTGTTCCAGCTATTGTGACTAAGACCAATGTAAAACACACAGGTACAATGAACAGAGGGCCATGGACAGTTGTTACCCCTCAATTTGTATCATTTGCTTAATTTTATGTGCCACAGCTATGGAAAATAGCACCAAACATTTAGATATGAACCCGTGTGCATTACTTTTGGCATCCATCCCTAATTTAATTGCGGCACAACCAAGTCAAACTATCAGCCTAAGATGTTACCTGACGTGAAGGCAGCACTAATTTACAGGCTCCAGTTGTGTTTTGTAACTCAGTGCAGCTGTTGCTTCAACAAATGACGGTAATGTATGTTTAACTTGCATTCCACATGTCCAAAAACATTGCCTGCAGCATATGAACTAATCTGCTACTGTCACAACAGAGCATTTAAATGTGCACATTACTCTGAATTGTACTCACCAACAGGGCCACCAATCACAATCCCCAGGTGGTCCAGCAGGTCTTGCTCCCTGGCAACCAGGTCAGCCCAACGGTGTTTTAGCTGGTGGTTGTTGCACGGTATGTTGTATATTCTTTGCAGATGGTACAGGACCTCCTACACCTGTATCACCCGGCAACCTGCTTCTATCATCAATGGGAGGAAGTGGCACACCAGCCAAATGAATCCCCCCAGCTCCTCCTCTCCCATTGTACCGAGACGTGGACTACCCAACATCCTTGAAAAAAAAGAAGGAATTAAGGGGTACAGAGGATAATGAAGGGAAAGGAGGCGAGGGAAATGAAAAGTAAATAACACTACAACAGCCCAACTATCCCCAAACTAACACTACCCACAACAGACTCCCAACAGTACAAAGACAAAATTAGACACCAGAAATGACAAAAATACACTTACACAGGATACCACAGCCACTTAGAAAACACCAAAAGACAATATAAAGAGCACACAGGAGACAAATTCACAATATTCACAGAGAGAAAAGTCCAAACACAGCCACACAGTCAAGAAAAATCACAGACCGCAGAGTGAAAGTGAAAGTACATCCACTGTACCTATTCTGTAAACAGGATATCCTATTACATCACTTCCTGCCTCAAATGCGGTGTGTTTTTATTCTTATGCGTCAAAATATTATAACGCTTACAGTCTGTGCGTAATTTTTTATTTTACACACATGCTTAGAAATTACCCTGCATCCATATTTTCAAATATTTTTCATAGTTAACCAATTTCATGGGGTACAGTGTGGGAATTACCGCTCAGGGCCAATGGATTTATAATGGCAGTGAGCTTCATTTTTCTACGCATATGCAGCATTTTTTGATGCATTTGTGTGTTTTTTTACACGTATGCGTCAACATTTCTGCCTTTTACCTGGTTTGGGTCATTTCTCAAATTTTATGGTACATGACAGGTGTAACTACACAGAGATAGGCTGTTTGCACCTACATTGTGCAGTCCGGTGTATAGGCACATGTGGCAGATCATACTACTGTGGACCATGATCCTCTAGTTGTTGTACCGGATTTGCACTCTTCACTGACGCAATAGATCCCCAAACGTGTGGAATACAAATTGGTATTACCCAGTTTGAGCAGGTTGTGCTTCAATAGAGGATAGCAAGGCTACGCAACTCAATACAGTAACTCATTGCCTGTGTGTCAATGTGTGTGAATTGGCTCTTACAAATTTAGTTGTCCCATTGTGTGAACATCACAAGACGTGTTTTCATAAATGTGCTTGTATGCATGTGTTGTCAATGTGGTCAACCATCAGATGCTATTCAGTGTGGAAATGAGAAAGGAAATGTGTTTGTCATACACGTAACAACAAATGCTGTGTGAATTTCCCAGATTTTGGGGACATAAGCATCTCCAATGACAAACCATGCAGAGGATAGATAGAAGACGGTTGATCATGGAAATGTTCCAAGACTAAGCCATCACATGTCCTGGAATGTTGGATACCACTGCCTGGTCACTTGTTTGTATTCTACCCATGACAAATTGTAAAATACACTGTTCCACAAAGACAGAAAACAAAAAGAGACACAACTAATCTACAGGGAAGCAGAAATAGTCAGGAGCAGAACAGCCCTCACACATCCAATAGGATGTCAAGCTTCATCACTGGGCAAGCTCCTCATCAGACTGGTACTGCAATGTCTGATGGGCCACCCCTTTCAGAGAAGGAGGTAGCACTTAACCGGAGATTTTACTCCCAATGGTGAGTGTGCCTGTAATAGACACAAACTATAGATGTGTACAGGAGAGAAAAGAAGGTGTAACATAAAATTGGCTCTGAACCATAACCATCACATTTAATAATTCAGAAAGTGGTCTAGGCCAAGGTTAAAAAAAGAAATGGAGAGTGCTTGTAGAGGTAATGCTCAGCCGCACTCACACTCCATATGTGTAAGGGAAAATAAATGCTATCCAAATTCCTATAGTACTAGGTCGACATGTTTCACGTCTAAGTGGCCACGAAGGATTCAATGACACTTCTTCAGGACTAAAAACATAACTTCTCCTAATAATAGTGCCCAGACCCAAGAGGTGTCCATGTGTCTTAACTGGGGGTGACATGATACTTCCATACACAGAATCAGTTCCACTGTGGTGGTAAGACGGTTGCATCTATATGACCTGGACATCCCATCCTATTTAACATATGCAAAAGAATTTGTTAAACATCAGTGAGGCCCTTTGATTTGGCTAGGTGACAATGTACAACACATCTCCATAAGTTGTCAGCACTGACGTGTTGACAATTGACAATGCACAAATATCCCATGTGTGACAAGTTCTCTGCAGACATATTTCTCTGCCCTTGCCGAGTTGACTCATGTTCGAACGTGTACCTATACTACTGAACCTGGCCCAGTTAAGCTGGCTAACTTGGTTGTGAGGTTGACGTTTTGAGTATCAGAAGGTCCATATGCCTGTACATCTGTTGTATGTGTGTGAAATTGTCTCAATCCGTATGTGTAGGAATGTGCACTTTAAATATTGTCACATAAATATGTGTTCTTAACACAGTCCACTTGCTTATTGGTAGTGGGCAATGTCAGAGCAGGAGTGATGTGAGATGTTGGTACAGCCTCAATGATTCCATGTCACCTTCACTGTAGTCATCATCATCATGCTATGTGTCTCAGTGTGTTTGACCTGCAGCAAAACACATTGCACACCCCTTACACAGTACTTATTGCTTGGAAGGGTGTTTGATTGAGTGTTATTGATGTGATATTGAAAGATTCATCTTCCAAGTTGCACTGCCAGTTAAGGCCATGTCATTGCCATTGTGTTGTTTTAAATTGTTCCCTTGTGTCTGTGGAGTGGCACCTGTTGTTATTTAGAACTGTCATTTGTCCTTAGTTGTGTATCCCATTGGGTGAGGATATCAAACATGCCTAGCAGTGTCACAACCTCAGTGTCTTCCTGGCCACGTGTCAATGTAGTGGTGTATGTGTTGTGTGTCCTACAGGGTTGCTGTGCAGTGTGTATATAAGTAGGTTTTTGTACTTACCAACAAGCAGGCCATTTCCATATCGTCCATCCTGGAAGTGTTGATTGATGGTGCATTGAGGGAAGATGAATGAATCATGTACACTCCCAGGATACTTTGCCATGATGTTGGTGATCAATACCCGGTGATCGACAATGGCCTGCACATTGATGGAGTGTGTGTGCTTCCTGTTTGCTGTATAAATGTTCGGTTGCAGCAGGTGGCACAATACGTACATGTGTGCAGTCAATGGCACCAAGCACGTGTGGGAAGCCGTTGATTTGATAGAAGCCCTGTTTGGTCTCCTGCTGCTTCTGCTGTGTGTTGGGGAAGCTGATGTGGGGGGGTGTGAGAGAGATGATGGCATCCAATACCTTAGGTAGGAAGGCAGAGAATGAGGGCTGTGAGGTCCCGGCAACCAGGGCACCAATGGTTTGAAAGGAGCCACTTGCCGACATGTGGAGGACAGCTAGCAGCTTGGTTTCTGGTGAAATTGTGTGGGGTGTCTGCAAGCTGGGTGCCAAATGTGGCTCAATGTTGCACAGCAGCTGCTGAATGGCTTGCCAGTTGAGTCTGTACCTCTGGATGATATCTTGTTGCCGGAGTCTTAGAAGGATTTTCATGGTGCGGAATATCCTCTCCTGCCTTCTGCGTTGCCTTTGGGGTCCCTGCTGGTGTTGTGGAAGCTGCTGTTGTTGGTCCTGTGCTCTGTGTCTGCGTGCATGCTGGATGAAAATCACCTCCATGTCTTCCTTTTTGAGCTCTGCTGTTGCCTCTGTGTGTTTTCCTTAAGTAGTGGTGTATTTGCCCCATTTTAACGACTGCCCTGACCCAGGCATTATTTTTTGGTGCAAATCGGGCTGTGCGCCATTTTCTGACTCCGCCTCCCGGCCGTGAGGGATTTTTGCGCTGTAGCATAAATATGGCGCACGGGTGTTTAAGTCATTTTTTGGACGGGAACGCCTACCTCGCATGTCATTAACGCAATCCAGAAAATGACGCACACAGCGGAATTTTGGCATTTGCGAGCTCGGGTGTCGTTGTATAAATATGGTGCAAGCTTTGCGCTGAATGTGCGTCAAAATTTTTGACGCACATTCGGCGCAGACAGAGTCTAAATATGCTCCTTAGTGTGTACTCAGTAACAAGAATTCTTGTGGGTGTGTCAGTGTATCCGCATCCCGGAAAACCAGCCCCCACCACTTGTTGCAGAATTATTCAGATGCAAATCTTCATATGCATGAACCACCTTTCCTGAATCTCAAAAGTGCTTGACCGTGTAAGCTAAGTCTTCATGTGCAAACTGAAGTGTTTTATTTAAGCCTGCAGTGTCCCCTCCCTACTGTGGCCATAAAACATTATAGCCTAACGGAACTGTAGTAAAGTTTTGATTCAAGGCATTTTTTGTTTTTTTTGGTTTCACAAGTACCCCCACCTAGCAACTGACGTTTTCATTTTAGTTACAAATAAATTATTAAACTGTTTTGGTCACTTGTTTTTGTTTTCTTTTTGGTTGTGACAAATACTGCTAACGTGGCAGCTCTTTGCAAGGTAAAAGGCCTAGGTCACTAGACAGCTCTTAGAGTACCAGAAGACTAACGCAAATGTCTGCCACATTTTTCTGCTTCTTTCACTCTCACTTTTTGCAGCGCTGAAGCGCTTCGACGGCCGGAGTGCGCTCTACAAATGATAATACAAATACAAATGTTTGAATTAAAGATGTGCAGATTTTCTTCCCAGGCACCACCTTTATAAAAATGTTTTACGAGAGAAGGAACTGCTATAAAAAAGATAAAATCTTAGGGGCATATTTATACTCCGTTTGCGCCGAATTTGCGTCGTTTTTTCGACGCAAATTCGACGCAAAACTAACTCCATATTTATACTTTGGCGTTAGACGCATCTAGCGCCAAAGTTCATGGAGTTAGCGTCATTTTTTTGCGTGAACACCTTCCTTGCGTTAATGATATGCAAGGTAGGCGTTCCCGTCTTAAAAAATGACTGCGATGCATATGCGTCGTATTTATACTCCCAGGCAAAAATGACGCCCGGGAGTGGGCGGGTCTAAAAAACCCGCATTTGCGCCGGATTTAAGCGCCTGGGTCAGGGCAGGCGTTAAGGGACCTGTGGGCTCAGAATGAGCCCAGAGGTGCCCTCCCCTGCCCCCAGGAACACCCCCTGCCACCCTTGCCCACCCCAGGAGGACACCCAAGGATGGAGGGACCCACCCCAGGGACATTAAGGTAAGTCCAGGTAAGTATTTTTTTTTTTTTTTTTGTGGCATAGGGGGGCCTGATTTGTGCCCCCCTACATGCCACTATGCCCAATGACCATGCCCAGGGGGCAGAAGTCCCCTGGGCATGGCCATTGGGCAAGGGGGCATGACTCCTGTCTTTGCTAAGACAGGAGTCATTTCAATGGGGGATGGGCGTCGTAAAAAAATGGCGCAAATCGGGTTGTGGCGATTTTTTTGCCTCAGCCTGACTTGCACCATTTGTGGACGCCCATACGCCATTTTCCCCCTACGCCGGCGCTGCCTGGTGTACGTCGTTTTTTTTAACGCACACCAGACAGCGCCGGCGGCTAACGCCGGCTAACGTCATTGAATAAATACGGCGCCCGCATGGCGCTTCAGAATGGCGTTAGCCGGCGCTAATTTTTTTGACGCAAAACTGCGTTGGCGCAGTTTTGCGTCAAAAAGTATAAATATGGGCCTTAGTATTTCCTGCATCTGTAGATCCTACCTTTTTAACAAAGAAATATCATTTTAAATGATCTGTAACCCACTGCACACATTCATGTATTGCATTTTTTCGCTAAAGCATACATGGCGTTCCTTTCAGTCCCCCTTCATATATATACTTAAGTCGTCTCCAAGAGCTGGATTTTCATATAAATGCTTTTACTTCTAAACTACAACTCAACAACAACATATTAAACTTTTCTTTGAATTTCATCAGTTCATGTTTTCATTCGTGTAGTGCATCGATTTTCAGTGAACTATTTTATTCACGTGCCCATTGATTTGTTGCATCTGTTATTTTACTTCTCCTTTCAGCACAGTAAGCTTTACTGTTGGGTAAGCGTTACTGCCTTTATTGAGGCATCATCACAGCACATACCACGTTAAATGTAGTCATTAAAAACAGGTCCCACTGCACGAAATCGCAGTAGTCTCAAAGAACGGAACATTAATGGTTTACTCTACATCTGACCCTATTCAAAAGGAGTGCTTGGGGAGTAACAACAACACTTTCCTAACCGCTCAGGTATATAAAGCTCTCTCACATATAAGTATGCCTGTGCTTTAAATCTGGGAGGGCAGGAGCAGTATTCCAGAGGCCAGGTGACCTACCCGATAACGATCTCTGCTTCCTTTTCGATGCTCTGAATCTAGGTACGGATAAATGACCTTTTGGTTGGAATGATGGTACAGGATGCTGTACCAGGTCAGTGATGCGTAATAGTCATGACATCTTTGTATTCCTAAATATTATATAGTTAAATGCAATGCGAGACTTGATAGTACCTTATAAAGCATTCCAACGACATAGACATTCAGCCGTCCAAACATATTTATGCATTGTCGACTCCCAGAATCCTACAGCACCACAAATACTTTGATGTATACATTATAAAACAGGTATACTTTTAAAAAAATGGCAGCCTGTTGTGATTGTCAGTGCTTTGTGAATCAGTGGATTCTAACCAAACTTGCATATTTGTGTGAACAAACTCTTCCATAAGACTGATCGAATTGAAGGATATTTGTTCAGCTCCCTGCAGCCAGGAAAACGTCTCTTTTAAGATTCTCTCCGCTCAAAGCTAAACCCTTTTCTGAACAATTCGAACTCCTACCAATATCTAAGCAACAACTTCAAAAGAAAGCCAATGAGCGCAATTAGCAGAAGATTGTTCATTCCCTTTGTCCCTTTGCTGCCAAATCGGTAGTCATACTATTTTCAGATAAATACATGTGTTTCAGCCTCACCTAAATATAACACAACTTCTTCAAGGATAAACAAATTTGTCCCGCTTCAGCAGGTCTATCTAGGCTTTCTGCATTGCTTTAAAATGTCTTCTGCTTCCAAGCCCAATAGCCTGCCGAGTCAACGCTCGTCCTGAAACCTCCTCAATCAGGTTTACACACCATAGATAAAATATAGAATCCTAGCTTGGGTAACGTCTCAATTGCTGAAATGCAGAAGCTGGCGACACCGCTTCCACTTGACCTCCCCAGCATGTTCACAATCATCACATGCTGCACCAGAGGAGTGAATATCTGTGCACTCTGGTGTGCCAGTCACGTACTTTAGCTCAGATGACTCCTGCCTGAAACCGATGAGAGAAACAAGTCACAGAAATGCATCCCTACCCCATAATGTTACCAACCCTTCATTTTAGTATGTCAAATGAAAGTTTGCAATTTGTGGATTAGAAGCTGCTCTTTCGTTAACGCTAGATGGGGAAACTGGTTTAAAGCCAATGTGGACAAAATCCAGAGTTGTCATTTATAGGAAATCAACTCTCATTTCATTCTTTGACTACTATCAGCTTCTTCTTCAATGAGATCTTCTCCTCCGTTTAACTCGTTTTCTTCCTGAATAGGTGGATCCTCGTTTATCTTCCCTGATTCTGAGCTTTTCTCTGGCCAGTTGTCGCCTTTCAAAGGTCTTCTTGTTAATACTCTTTTCAGAATTGAACTTGAGCTCTTCTCCTTTGACGTTCCCGCAACTGGTTCAGGAGGAGTCAAACCCTCTTGGCTCGGATCTGTCTCAAATCCCTTTCCATTGGGGTCAGTCACTTGTTCAGTCTGGTTTGTCAGACCATCTGCTTCTGAGGACACCCTCCTCTGAGCAGTGTTTCTCTCGAATGATACTCTCTCTTGTTCTCCTTGAACTGGTTCTTTTATAACTTCATTTGAGGATGATACACCCTCCTCAACCAGGATACTCTCCAATTTGTTTGATACAGGAGTGGGTAACTCAACTAGGATGTTTCTAGGTACAGTCTCCAGTTCTTCTCTATCTCTCTCTTGACCTGGAATACGTTTAGGTGCAGGTAATCTCAACAGCTCTTCTTCCTGCTCTATTGGATTGTTCACTTTCCGAGTGTGACTTGCATGTACCAAGTTCGCAAGTCCTGCACACTACAAAGCTATATTTGTTATTAATATCACCTGGTAGGGTTCTTTCCACCTTGGCTCAAACCACAACTTTCTCACATGCTTACGAATGACGACCCAATCACCATCCTTCAGGTTGTGTCCTTGGCCTTGAGGCTGTTGAAGTGCGGTTGCTTCCACCTGATGAGTAAAAGATCAAACCACATCAGCTAGACCTTTACAGTTGTCTAACACCATGTCATCTGTAATATTTCTAAGAGCATTTGCAGGAGAGCTGGCAACCTCATAGCTCTTCCGATGAGGATTTCATGGGTGACAATCCTGTTTTCTTGTCAGGGGTATTTCTCATTGACATTAGAACCAACGGCACAGCATCTGGCCAGTTCAAATTCGTGGATGCACACATTTTCGCCAATCTGGACTTCAAAGTTACATTCATCTGCTCTATGAGTTCTGAAGCTTCTGGGCAATAACTATAATGGAGTTTCTTCTCAATGTTCAAAGCTGAACATAGCAACTTAATCACTTCATTGTTGAAGTGACTTTCTCTATCTGATTCCAAAGAGACCGGAAAACTGAAAAGTGGAATTAACTCTCTAAGTAGTAATTTTGCTACTGTGAGACTATCATTTCTCCTTGTAGGGTAAGCCTCAATCCATTAACTGAAAATGCACACAATCACCAACATATACTTCGAACCAGCACTCACAGGCATCTCAATGAAATCCATTTGCATCCTTATAAATGGTCCTCCTGCCATGCTAGTATGTCCCATATTGACCACTTTCTGTTTGTCAACAGTAATTTGTTGACAAACAATGCATCTATGGCAAACTGCTTCGGCAACCTGTCTAAACTTTGGATTGAACCAGTGCTGTTTAAAACATTGGACCATTGCATCTCTCCGTATGTGTGCCTGTCCATGATAGTATCTACTCATTTGAGTCAGTAGACTATTTGGCAGAACTACCTTCCCTTCTCCTGTCACCCAGACATCGTCATCCCTCGAGACATATTTAAGCTTGATCCAATCCCTGCGTTCTTCTTTAAAAACATTATCTTGTAGAGCCTTTAACTCTTCCAAAGCATCAATAATTTGAATGGTAAAATTCATATACACTTCATCATTTTGAGGTAACAATTCCCAGTTTCCTTTGAAGGATATGCCATTCAAGGCACAACATTTTGCAACTTGATCTGCATGTGCATTTCTCAATGACACTTAGATGGTCATTACAACATTGGCGGTAAAAGCCGCTTACCGCCGTGCAGAAGACCGCCAACACACTGCCGCGGAATTCTGCTAAGGCCATTATGACCCAAAAGCCGGAATCCACCAAAATCTAGACACCCACACAAGTCCGCCACACCAAAGGTCAGTGATAAACTGGCAAAAATAAATCATCCACCGTCACGCCAACAGGAATACGCCCACACTATCACGACCCACGAATACACGCGGCGGTCTTTCAACCACGGTATTCCATTGGCGGTACACACCGCAGCACTCAAAATACACACACTTTTACAAAACACATCCACATTGGACAATTCGAAATACACACACCTGATACACATACACACACCACTCCGACACACCCAATACAATATAAAACACACACCCACAAACCCCTATGACAACAATTGCGACTGAAGGCTGGAGACAGACACCACCATCTACAAACGAGCATCCACAGGCTCTCAACACCATCACCCACATAACATCCACGCACCTCACACAACACACACCACCTCACACATCACCCACACCACCCCATGGCACGGCAAAGACACCCCAGGTTCTCTGAGGAGGAGCTCAGGGTCATGGTGGAGGAAATCATCCGGGTAGAGCCACAGCTATTCGGATCACAGGTGCAGGACACCTCCATGGCTAGGAAGATGGAGCTATGGCGAAGAATCGTGGACAGGGTCAACGCAGTGGGACAGCACCCATGAAATAGGGATGACATCAGGAAGAGGTGGAACGAACTATGGGGGAAGGTGCATTCCGTGGTCTCAAGACACCACATCGCGGTACAGAGGACTGGCGGCGGACCCCCACCTCCTCCACCACAACTAACAACATGGGAGGAGCAGGTCTTGGCTATTCTGCATCTTGAGGGCCTCGCAGGAGTAGCTGGAGGAATGGACTCTGGTAAGTCAAATCTTTACTACTATATCCCCCACCCTACCTGCATGCCATCACACACCCCCACCCCTGCCCTCACCCCATCACTCCTACTCCTCACACATGTCCCAATATCACAAACCACCCATCCCAACACCAAGCCCTGCAGGCAACACCAAAGCATGGACACCCATGAACAAAGCATGGCCAATGCACATACCCATACACCCCCCTAAACCATTATCACACAAGGTCCTACACAGGAATGCAAGCACTGGGGTACACGGTCATCCACCCATTGCACACCATGGCACACACAGATGCAATAATCATGCTTTTCCACCCCTGCAGGACTCCTACCCAACATCACCGGACAGAAGGGTCCAGACATGTCCACTCCACCCACAGAAGAGGCCCACAGTGATGACAGCAGCTCTGTCCAACTGGAACAGTCGGTTCCCCTCACACTGGCACAAGCCACTACAGGGCTTCCCCCCTCTGGAAACACCAGCACAGCACCCACCCAGCGGACCTATACCCCATCCCCAGGACACCTCAATCAGCAGTGTGTCCACCACTACAGGGAACCCAGGCTAACCCACCACCCCAACAACAATACGGACCTGGGGGCAGTGGGCACACGGTTCAGGGGACTGAGGTCCAGGAACACAGGGGAACTGGGAGGGCTGCTGTGCGACAGGTGGAGGACAAGCCCATGGAACCCACTCTCCACGAGGCTGTCTCCAACATCATGGGAGCCTACCACCATTCCCAGGAGACAATGGCAACGGTACTGGCCAAGTTTCAGGAGACCCAGCGGCTGCAGGAGGAACAGTATTTGGGCTTCAGGGAGGAACTCAAATCCATCAATTCCACCCTGGGCACCATTGTAGGGGTGCTGAAGGAACTCGTCAACACCAGGAGGGACACTGTGGCACAACAAGGGGCCCCTGACACCAGCCTGGACGATGAACTACCCACCACCTCTGCCGGCGCTAGTGGACAGGAGGCACCGCCATAGGACCACCACACCAGCATCCCACCCCCGCAGAGGGAGAACCACCCCGCAAACAGTCCCTGAGATCCAGGACAAAGACAGAGAACGATGCCAAGACCTCCGCCAAGAAATGAGACCACCCTGATTGTCATCCATTTGTCCCACCTTGTCACCCTGTCTATCCTTAAACTGTCCCAGCTCCACTTCCTACGCCCCTTCGGACAATGCACCTGTGAGACTAATATACTGGACTCTACCATGGACATTCCTCCACCATCACCCCTCACCATTTTACAACCCCCTCCAATACTGAGCACTTAAATAAACACCCTTACAGCACAAAACAATCTGGAGTCTGTCTGTGATTTTGAAATAGTGTATTAGCAATTACAGTGCCAAAATGCTCTTTCAAATGTAATGTTAACATACCTATGTCACACAGCTCTAGTCCATGAGGAAACAAAGCAGATGTCACACAGTGGGACCCACATCTGTGAAATCGTAAGGGAAAGTGACAACTCAGTGACCATAAACTGGGTGAAAATGACAGACAGTAGAGAGGTATTAGATTTAAATTAGATGTAGCAGGCAGGTTTGTCTTCTTACCTGTGTCTCACTGGAAGTATTGCAGGATCACTGTGTTCCTGTTGTCGATGTCCTCTTCTTCTCCTTCCTCGTCTTCACTGTTCACAGGCTCCACAGCTGCCACAACACCTCCATCTGGACCATCCTCCTGCAGAAAAGGCACCTGTTGTCGCAAAGCCAAGTTGTGAAGCATACAGCAGGCCACGATGATCTGGCATACCTTCTTTGGTGAGTAGAATAGGGAAGCACCTGTCATATGGAGGCACCGGAACCTGGCCTTCAGGAGGCCGAAGGTCCACTCTATAATCCTCCTAGTTCGCCCATGGGCCTCATTGTAGCGTTCCTCCGCCCTTGTCCTGGGATTCCTCACTGGGGTCAGTAGCCATGATAGGTTGGGGTAACCAGAGTCACCTGCAAATGGCGAGGGACAACTGTTAGACACACACTAACTCATAGGGACATCCACAGACCCAGACAACTATTCCCACTGATTTGTGTCCATGTGCTCACCTAATAGCCACACCCGGTGCCTCTCGAGTTGCCCCATCACATAAGGGATGCTGCTATTCCGCAGGATGTAAGAGTCATGCACTGAGCCAGGAAATTTTACGTTAACATGGGAGATGTACTGGTCTGCCAAACACACCATCTGCACATTCATCGAATGGTAACTCTTCCGGTTTCTGTACACCTGTTCCCTCCTGCGTGGGGGACCAAGGCCACATGTGTCCCATCAATGACACCTATGATGTTGGGGATATGTCCCAGGGCATAGAAGTCACCTTTTACTGTAGGCAAATCCTCCACCTGAGGGAAAACGATGTAGCTCTGCATGTGTTTCAGCAGGGCAACAACTCTGGACAACACGTTGGAAAACAAAGGCTGGGACATCCCTGATGCTATGGCCACTGTTGTTTGAAAAGACCCACTTGCTAGGAAATGGAGTACTGACAGCACCTGCACTTGAGGGGGGATTTCTGTGAGATGGCAGATAGCTGACACCAGGCCTGGCTCCAACTGGGCCCACAGTTCCTGGATTGTGGCATGATCAAGCCTGTAGGTGATGATCACATGTCTTTCCTCCATTGTCGACAGGTCCACCAGCGGTCTGTACACCGGAGGATGCCGCTCCTCACATGCCCCAGCGGACGGTGCCTATGGAGGAGAACAGCGAGCAGAGAGTCAACCAACTCTGAGGTACGTAAACACAGCTTACTCTGAAAATATTCATAAATCGAATTTTGCCTGTAATAGTGTTTAGGCAAGGCCTAGGTATGTGTGACGCAGTCAAAAATAAAGCCATGTGGGCCCCTGAAATGGTGGCTGACTGACCTGTAAGGTGGGACAAGGGGATATGAGATAACTGCGCTGGTGTTGTACACCGTCGCGTTAGGCGGTCGAAGACTGCGGCGCAATTCTGCATTGGTTAACATTGGACCCTATGGGTCCCAGGAGCCAATGACGATGTATGCCAGCAGTGATGGTACGCACCGCCGTGGACGTGACCGCCATTTTCTATCTGTTGAATATCTCCATACCTGATTTTCGACAGGAGAGGACCTACACTGCAAGTGCTGTTGTGACCTCAGTCTGGAAGAGCCAATGGCTCGTGTGTCTGGGGAAAGGGCCCCTGCACTGAGGAGTTGGAGAAACTCGTGGATGGGGTCCTCCCCCAGTACACGCTACTCTACAGTCCTCCAGACAAACAGGTAAGTACACTTTGAGCATGCCGTATGGGCAATGCCTGTGTAGGGTGGGGTGGATGAAAGATAGGGGGGGTGAGAATGAGGCGTGCAGGAAACGACGGTGAGTGCATGTGCGTCAAGGCAAGGGTAGGGATGCGGGCCAATAACTGTGACGGTGCAGTTTGTAATTACTACTCTTTTTCCCCTGTACAATTCCTGTAGGTCAGCGCCCACCAGAAGAAGGACATCTGGCGTGCCATCGCCAAGGAAGTCCGGACCCTGGGGGTCTACCACAGACGGAGCACCCACTGCCGTAAAAGATGGGAGGACATTCGCCGCTGGAGCAAGAAGACGGCGGAGGCCCAGCTGGGGATGGCCTCCCAACGTGGGAGGGGTGCCTGTCGCACCATGACCCCTTGATGCTCAGGATCCTGGCGGTGGCGTACCCGGAGTTGGATGGGCGCTTGAGGGCATCACAGCAGCAACAAGGGGATGAGTACACTCTCATTCTGCTGATTTTGCGCGCATTGTAGGTGTCTGGGTGGCGGAGGTGGGCTGTGGGTTCCCTTAGACCAGGGCGAGTTTGCTAGTTAAGTTCCCTTCTTCAGGCAGGCCCTGTGGCACCCCACCTGTGTACAGTGCCAACTACACCTAGTCAGGCTCCTGTGACATCCATGTGTGCAGAAATCGGCCATAGCCTTTTCAGCCATGTCCCAGGGATTGAATAGTGGACCCCAAGTGCGCAGCGTAGTGCAGGGGGCTTCTGTGTCTGTCGTGTCCGCCAACGATAGCGGTATTGCATGCACTGTACATGTGTTTCTTCTGTCTTGCCCCCCCTTTTTGTGGTCTTCCTTTTCTTGTGTGAATTAGCATCATCAGGTGGAGGAGCAGTGGCACCGGAGCAGGAGGGAGCTGCATCCCACATGGCCCTGGAGGGCGAGACTACGGACTCCGAACTCACCAGTAGGACGGAGGGCGGGGGGAGCTCCACTGCGGGGACATGAGCTGACACCAGCGAGACGGACTCTTTCTCTGATGGGAGCTCCCTTGCGGTGGCCGGCCCATCTGTGCCCCCGCATCTACAGTTATAGCCGCCACCCCCTACCAGCACCGCCCTCCCAGCAGCCCCCAGCTTTTGCCCCGTGCCCTCTCACCCAGGAGGGTGGGCATCACCTTCGCCCCAGGCACCTCAGGCCCTGCCCCAGTCACCCCTGCTGCCCTCAGTGAGGAGGCCATTGACCTCCTCAGGTCCCTCACTGTTGGGCAGACTGCCATTTTTAATGCCATCCAGGGTGTAGAGAGGCATTTGCAACAAACCAATGCATACCTGGAGGGCATTCACTCTGGTCAGACAGCACTTCAGCAAGCTTTACAGACTCTGGCCTCAGCACTGATGGCAGCCATTGTCCCTGTCTCTAGCCTCCCCCCTCCAACTTCCTCCTCCCAGACCCACACCCCTGTACCTCAGCCTGTAGTGTGGTTAGTTTTACGTATCCTTTGCGCATTAGCTTCAGGCTTTAGGCCTTTGTGCACTTTGCCCTGGATGTATTTTATTCATTTGCTTGCAGCTTAGAGCCTCTGTGTACTTTGCTCTAAATGCTTTTTATTAGGCTTCGTACTGTTATTTTCAAATAGCCAGTTCTACGGTCTTGTTTTTTATTCATATCACACTGTTTAGCGTACTTCAGCACTGGAGTTCTCCATAACACATTCCTGTTCACTCTGTGCTTCAGTCAAGGATACAGTCTGGTACATTGCCGATAGACGTGGTATGAGTTTAGTCTTTGGCATTCCTGCGTAGGGACATTTTGTGATCACGCTGACATGGTAGTTATAAAATCACTTCCTTGTCCCAATACACGCAAGAGGGAGATTCCGACCAGGGAACCACAACTAGACGCTGACTGCCTAGTTGCAGATGCTGAACCAAGATCACAGGCCTTTGCTCAGGTATGAGGGCTGATGTCTCCCCAGTGACTCAGAAAGGCAAGTTAGAAGCTTAACATGCTGTGCTCGAAATAGAACAAGCAGAGGGAGAGTAGAAACTATTAGACACGATGATCGCTTTGTTCTTATGTTTTACTCTCCTGGTGACTATTTCAATCCTACTGTGTTGTATGGTTCTGGTTATTAAAACATTATATAAAACTTATACTGCCTTTGTCATTTGTATATGAGATCATACTGTAAATGAGAGAGTTGGTTTGGATCTGAGTGACCACGACTTCCCTGAGAAGTTCCAAAGATGTCATGCGCTCGGCTGCCCAATCATCTCTTCCCCGTGGGAGAAATGAGGCACTGCTAGTTAGCCGGAGCAAAAACCGGATTTAGGGCGACAGAGTTCCTTACACGTGGGTCAGACTCAGTCCCCCACACCGTTATCGATCCTGCTGCCTAGAAATCCAGTAGTATCATTTAGGATAATGAGAGCCCACGCGACATGGCGCCGCCAACGTTTGGTCTGGCTCTAATATTTAGGTCCGACTGGCTCTCTCGGTTTCAAATATATTTTGACTCCTCGGTTCCGTAAGCGGAGACGTCCGTGGGGCTGAGGGTTTCCGCCACCATGGTATAGGTACATCCTGTTACTTAGTGGTTGGTTGTTCAAGCTTGAACTTTAAAAGGAAAACCCCGATATTGGTGTGCCTTCTCTGACCTAGTGCTATTTTTTACAAATAGCGAATCCTAATGTAGTGAATATAGCAATCAATATGCGACAACCGCTCACAGGACATCTGGTGGCACATGGCCTGACGGTCCAGGGGGGTCCGGTCACTTTTGTGGTGGACGCCCATGCAGCCTATAGAACAGAACTTTTTTATTCTTGGGTCGTATTTCCAGCAGTTGATGGGGGTACAAACACTTTTCACGAATACACTGTTGCAAATGTCCCTGGACAATACAGGGCTTATGCATACTTAGAGATACCTTTATCTTATCAAGAACACCATAATTGGCTTGATGGCGCCCTCCCACACACAGTAGCACAAGTTAGGTTAGGTCCACTGAGTAATGATGGTCCTACCTGGCCTTTATTGGCTACATATACACCTCATCCTGCGGCTGCTCAATTGACAGTGGTTGAAGTTCGTCGTTTATATACAGACTTAACGGCTACATATAGACGATTAGTTCAGTTTGTCATGCAGACACTAAATACAAACGCAGCGCGTGCTGCTCCGGCGCACCCACAGGCGGTGGTTCCGGGTATCAATCCGGCCACTGTACACTCAGTTATGGGAAGGGTACCGGCTAAACGTGAGGGAACTCCATTTTGGCTGGCGCAAAAAATGAATACGCTGGAAGCAGTATTTCCCCATACGGGACCTCAGGATAAACATAGAATATTGACGATGTGTTTGCCGTATGGGATGGTTCCTCCGGTGGACCTTTGTAATACCTGGGGCACGGTGTTTGCCGCGCTCTACACTACGGCACACGGTACACCGACATTAGCTTATTTACCGGAAGTGCTTAAACAAATTCAAGATGAATATGGGGCTGCCCCTGCCTTAGATTTAGGCATGCAGTTAATGGGCAATTTTGCCGCAGTTTCTTCTATTATTTTGAGTAATCTCAAGGGAGAGGCAGTAGCACTAGCAGTGCGAATGATTCTTCGGGACGTTCAGCAGATTAATCAGGAGCGGTACCTTCCGAGAATAATAGCAGAGACATATTCCAGTATTGGTCGCGATAGCCTAGGGGCTAGACCGCAAAAACCCCAATTACAGGGTAAAAATAATAAAGACAATGCTAAACAACAGCAACCTGAGGGTACTAAAAAGCGCTGGGAAAAGAAACAGCAAACACCTAAGAAAGATGGGGGACAGTCTCCGCAACCGGAGACCCCGCAGAATAGGTATAATCTCAGGAATAGGGATAATTTGAAGACGCCTGAAAGATATCAATATACTGTTACACGCCAATTTCGTTCCTTTCAGGACTCCTCAGAGAAGAGAAGTGAGAGAGGTGGGCGGTCAGAGCGGAGAACGGAGTACGTGAAACCAAGACAGGATTCACAACGCTCAACTGAGGTTTCTATTAAACAAGACGAGAAACCGCTGCAACAAAAACAGCAATTTAAAAAGAAGAAAGTGGCAGCAGTCTCAGTTAGACATGCCGCTCAAGAAGAGAGTTCTCTTGACGAACAAGACATGGGCGTTGTCACTGTTAGACAGCGCGGCAGAGGTCACAATAGTTCGCCGGAGTCTTCTAGAGCATCTGGAGGTGAAAGCAACTGATGACTTCATACAAGTCGAAACGGCGGATATGCGAGTCTCTGATCCTGATAGAGTATATAAAGTGACTCTGCGATTAGAAGGGGACATTGACCGCATTGTACACGCCATCTTTTGGGACCATGTGGTAAAATCATATGATGTTCTGCTGGCTGAACAGGATTGGCCACCTGACTTGATTCGCGACTGTCCGGTTGGGGAGGAGGTTATTACACCTTCCTTCTCACCACTTGTTCCGAGAGAACTAGCAGAGTCCTATAGTAAAACATGGGCTCTAGCACAGGCTCCCGCCCTATATAGAAATAACGTGGGGTGGGATAGACAATCACCTTATCATGTAAATCCAATAAAGGGCGAACCTCAGCCACAGCCGCAGTATCCTATCAAATTTGAGGCAAGGGCATCGGTTAGGAAAATTCTTACACAATTGGAGTACCAGGGTGTAATTGAGCCCTGTGTCTCGCCGATGAATAATCCCTTATTTCCGGTTGCTAAACCGGACCATTCATATAGGATAGTGGTGGATTACAGACATTTAAATGGTCATACACGCACATATGCAATACAGAATTCCCATAGCGCAGCGCTTATGAATAATGTAGTGCGTAAGAAATACAAAACAACGTTAGATATCTCAAATGGATTTTTCTGCCAAAATATAGCGCCCGAAAGTAGGGACTATACCAGTTTCAGTGCGTTTGGCTCTCAGAAAAAGTTTTTGTCGTTTGCCTCAGGGGTATAAGAATAGCCCAGGACTGTTTTCGGCTCGTGTGACTGAAATTCTGCACGAGTTGGACCCTGAAGCGTTATCATATGTTGATGACATATATCTGACAGACGATGAGATTCTGCAACATCTATGGCGTGTATCGCGCATTGTTGTGGGGTTTGCTGAAATTGGCTATAAGTTTAATTTTAAGAAATCGAAGATTGCCTTCCTCAGTGTCATTTTCCTGGGATATGAGTTGTCGAGTGAGGGCAAGAGCTTAGCGCCACATTTTTTGGAGAAATGTGCTTTATTGCAGCCTCCTAATACGGTTCGGAAGCTCCAGTCATTGTTGGGGTTTCTGAATTTTGGCAGAACTTACATTCCTGATTATGCTACGCGTATAAAACCCTTATACGAGTTGATTCGCCCAAATTTTTCGTGTAGATTTTGGACGATTGAGCATACACATATCCTACGGGATTTGCAGACTGATCTCTTAGCAGTTAAACACTTACACACACGGGACAATAAGACACATTTAGTCATCAGGGTGATACCTGGGGCTGTTGGGTTTACATATGTCACCTTTAATGAGGGTGAGACAGTCCCGATTGCATACAAGTCCCACTTGTATTCTGCTGCAGAACAACGATTTGCACAGACTGAGAAAATACTCACTGCAGTACAGATGGCTGTGATTAAAGAAAGACTTCTTGCCCAGGGCCAGCGCATTATTGTTGTTTCCCCGATTCCGGCCTTAGAGGCTGTTACAAAAGCGAGTGTTCCTAATTCGAAAGCTTTACACCTGCGATGGATACAATGGGCTACGTCTTTGACAGCCACTGATGTAGATTACATATTTGACCCTAAACTGCAGACTCAAGAATTTCTTCAATATGAAATGGAATACCCAGTTCCTGCTGGCACATTGCCTATTGATCATTATCAGGTGGTCATGCATACCGATGGCTCGCAACCAGCGGTTGGGACTAAACAACAATATTCTGCTGCATGTGCGGTGGTGAGCGGCACTATGGAGGGGGAAGTGTTCTGTCCCCGACATACTTATACTAAAACTTTGGGAGATTGCACGGCACAGCTGGCTGAGCTCAAAGCTCTATTGTTAGGGTTAGAGCACGCGGATCCGGCGATTTTAACATTGCTGGTCTGTGACTCCTACTACTGTGTACAGTCTTTCAATGAATATCTACACTATTGGAAGTTGAATGGGTTCAGAGATTCTAAGGGCAACACCATTAAACACAAATTGTTGTGGGGTAAGGTTGCGGATCTGAAAGAGACGCTTCCTAAGGTCCATGTTGTGCATACACTTGGACACCAGCGCGTTGGGATACACGTTGCTGGGAACACTTTGGCTGATGAAGCCGCGAAGTCGTGGCCGCAGTGACTTGTTCGAGTACCAAACCAGATACAGAGATTTCGGCTGCCATAAGGGCTACGGCTCATGGCACGCCCTTTCCTAAAGGGTTTCCTTCTAAATATAGTTACTGCTTGAATAGTGCGCTGAATGCTGTTGTTAATATTCCAGGCATTGGTGTACGTGAAATGCCCAATAAAATTGAGAGACCTCGATTAATTTCTGCAGCACATGAGGGGGCGGCATCTGCACATGCTGGTGTGGCTGCCACGATTTCACTTTTACAGGCTTGTTACTGGTGGCCTGGTCTCTATAAAGAGACAAAGCAGTATGTCCTTTGTTGTGACGTTTGTCAACAAATTAAAGCTTCGTCGGCTAGACGCCCGCAGCAGACGCCCCTTCTGATTTCAAATAAACCTTTACAGTGTGTGTACTTGGATCATTGTGGTCCGCTGACACCAGATAGTGCATACAAATATATTTTGGTTGTTGTAGATTCGTGCTCCAGATTTGTGTGGGTCTGGCCACAGCGCTCGGCTGACGCTCGAACCGTTATTAAAGATTTGCGCATCTTTGTCAATACATTTGCAGTTGCAGCTTTTCATTCGGACCAGGGCCCTGCATTTGCCTCTAAGGCATTCAGGGACACCATGGCTTCGTTGGGGGTCCAACTCCAATTCTCGTCTCCATTTCATCCTGAGGGAAATTCTGTCGTGGAGCGTTTAAATCGTGATTTAAAGCAATCCTTAACGGC
Organism: Pleurodeles waltl; assembly: GCF_031143425.1. Classification (NCBI taxonomy): domain Eukaryota; kingdom Metazoa; phylum Chordata; class Amphibia; order Caudata; family Salamandridae; genus Pleurodeles; species Pleurodeles waltl. Next base: position 983,733,115 of record NC_090449.1, read on the forward strand.
CAGAGTTATAGGTACGGGTCGTGGTTGGCTAGCCCACCTGTATGGAGTACAGAGAGCACTTAATAACTTGCCTAGAAGGTCACTGGGGGGTCGTACTTCATATGAGTGCCTGTTTGGAACACGAATTCTGCAAGTGCTGCCTCCTCAGGAATTAAGGCTGAGCCAGTGACTCCTACTGGTTAGATACCCAGGATTGGGGATCTAGTGCGTGAAAAGGTCGCAGTAAAGAAAGAATTTGGTCCTTCTTATCGAGCACCTGTCCCTGTGTTAGGGGTTAGCGGCACGAGAACTGTGATTTTACCGCCGCTGCAAGGGGCCAAAGGAAATCGCTTTGTTTCCATTGATAATGTCAAGTTACAACATGTGGCCGATTCTGCACAGCAGACCAAGAGGGACACCCAGTAGTTCCGGAATCCCTCTCACTACTGGGGAAGACATCCCGCTGCAGGTGATTTACACCAACGCTGTTTCCTCTCCGAGCTTGGGGAGGGTGGAAGATGATCTTGCGATTGTTCCTCAGACGATTAATTTGAAATCTTTTGATCAAATTGCTGTACGTTCTACTGATGTTTCTGAACATGTGGTTTATAGTGTGCCAAGGCGAGAGCCTCCATCTGCTTCTTTGTTCACAGTTGCACTTTTTGCAAGAACTGCCTCTGGCTGCTTCAACGACACTGATGATGCAGTGTCCGGCTCCTCGTCCTCGATGTCTTCAGTCCGAGGTCCACGTAAGCTGCTGTGTTGGCTTAAACGCACATATTTTGTTTTTCCTTGGAACTATTTGTGGCTTTTTATGGCTGTAATGACTCTTTTTTTGTGGTTGGGATTTGTGGTTACTTTTTTTCTAGTAATACATGGTCATTTTCTTCCTGAACGATCTGACATTGAGCACGTGGAGACTGTGTTAAAACCACATTTTTCGTCTCATATGGTTAGAAGAGACTTGTCCAATGTAAACATTTCTGCAATACCGATTCCGGATGGGATTGTGTGGGATATAGTAATGTTTGATATATATGGTCCCACTGAATTGATTCAAATACCGTATGTCCTCAAGTTATCAATGAATGATATTGTTATACCAGGCATTGGTTCTGATGATTGGGATGTGAAGACAGTGGATTCTATGCCGACAGACTTACAATATTATACTGTCTGTGACGATGAAGATGCTTACCTATTTAGAGATAATCATGGTGACATGTTTTGCTACAACTATTATGGACACCATTTTATTCATAAAGCAAGTAGCCCTAAGTCCATATTTGATTATGTGCAATGGGAGCATTGCCCAACTCCTCCACAAGGGAGTTCAAAAACGTATTATGATAAATTTGCATATTTTTCTGGGCATACTCAACAAAATGCTAAGTCTTACTATTTTAAAGTTACTCCGTATGCTAATAAGCAAATGTTATTGATCGATACTAAATTACTGTATTCAAATTTGTTTGTGTCTAAACTTTCGGTTGAGGGGTATGAATATTGGTTTAAGACTGTTGATTTGAAAATTGTCTGGGGAATGAAAAATTGACAAATGCAGGGCAGGGACACATTATTTAGAGCATGTATTATCCCTGTGCAGATGATTTTCCTCAATGACAGAGTACAACAGACTAGCTGTTTGGGCTTGGCAACGATTAGAGAGTTGAATTTGCCTAGTATACCTGTTACTTCCAAATTGAACAATTGGCAGCGATATGTAAATGCTACGTTTAGTGAGTTTACACACTGGGTCCAGAATGGTACGCTTAACACTTCATTGGTACATCCGGGCGGGTGCTTGTTATGGCCTGTAGACACTAATAAGTGTCATCAACGTTTTGTCACCCCTTCAGGGGGGTTCAGGACTAGTAGGGCAGACCCTCGTTACATTTCACCAGAACATGCTGATATTATAACTACATACAGCGTGGGAAAGCTTTGTCAGCAATGGTTGAAGTCGTCCACGCTGGATGCAGTTAAATCACATCTCACGTTACTGTCTAATGATACTGACTTACAAGATTTTTTGTCAGGACCTAGGGTACCACGGAAGAAACGATTTTTATATGAAGTATATAATGAGATTTGGAAGCTTTCACAGCAGGAGGCAGCGGCCCGGTTGAGGCAAATTGATCAGGTAAACCTGATGCAGTCTTTGTCTGTTGTAGATAATGGCATGCATATCCTTTCTGACCGTGTTTACACAATTGACAGCATCGTTTCCTCTGCTATAGACATTATTAAATCAGATATGTCTTCTTTATATCATGGGCAGAGTCAGACGCGGTCCATCATGCAGCTGGATTGGACTCTTCAGACCTGGAAGGCAGGTCGCGTTCCGTGGCAGCACATTCGTGCCAGGGAGATCTTTGTCTCCTTTAATTTAACTCGTCAACAACAGCTGATGGCTAAAAAGGAAGCGACGTATGTCATGTTGAATATTGAAAATTGGAAAAACTGCCTTTCATGGTTGCTGAGATTCCGTCAGCTGAGTGGTTGATTCATGGGGTAATTAATCTGCCTATCTCCACTCTGCAATTTACTTCTTGTTTGAAGCACATTCCGGTGGGAAGATATGAACGGTTGGGAGACAGTTACATACACGAGGTGTGGGAGCTTCCCTTTCTATACAGATGTATTAATGGTTTGAGGGAGGTTTTTCTTAGCGGTAGTGAATGCGAAACTTCTGTCAGCCATTGCATGGTTTGTAAACAGCTGTCCTTGCACGGAGCATGTAATGCTTCGATTGCTAACTTAGCTTGTTATCTGAAGGGAGTTCCAGTCCCGGTTATTAAAAACACTTTCCAGGTGCTTTCTAACGGCAGTTACATTGTTCTTAACAGCGAACGCTGCTGTGGCATGCGTGCCGGAATAGTTTACGTTGTCGTTGTCACCAAGGCCGTTACGTGCTACGGGAATGTGTTGTTTCCCCCCACTCAAATTAGGGAGGTAGCGGATATCTGGCCTCATATTGCTACTTCCAAGGTTAATTTCGACAAGTTGAGTCGACTGAAGGCTTTATTGTTTCAAAAACATGTGGCCCTTACATCTGCTAGCGAGACCTACGCACTACAGGTGGCAAGGTCATCAGCGGAAATACAGTCCCTTTTGAATAATAACTTTCCGAGTCACTTTGGTGAACTTGTGGGACGAATATTTAATGCGTCCAGCATTGCTGGAATTGCAAATTTTTTCAAAGCCATTGGTGTTGGTTTTGCTCACACCCACTCTATTTTCGGAAGCATTTTGGGGGGTTTCCCGATTACTTTGGCTTTGTTGGCTGGAGTCTTGCTATTGTTGCTATTTTTTCGCAATGGCTGTCCCGCCACTACGAGATCCTATATTGCTGCTCCCGTCAGCGCAGCTGTGTCGTGAACGCATGATGCAGCATTTTGGAGCAACACTCCTGGGACATTTGGAGTGTGACTGGTCTCTGTCATTCCGACCAGTTTTGGATTGTGTGCAACCCGTGTTTCGGTGCCTTTGGTGCTCGTTTGAACATGCACTGGCTTTCTGTCTCTCACTGCAGCGCCCTCCAGTGGTCGAAACAGATCTGTTGATGTTCCCGATTAGGGCTCATTCCCAGACTTGTGCACTACGGTTGCGTTTGCTTCGTGAGGTGGTTTATGAGATTCCCTTCCTGGAGGAAGATGGTGTTGTCTCATTCATAGGCCCTGCACGGGGTGCCGCCCTGAATGGTTTTGGGGCTTTGGAACACACCTGCTCCATGGTACTTTGTGGCGTGGATCTTCCGATTTTGACATATATCGAAGTGGCGGAGCTCCTACGTTCTATTGCTTCTGTCTGACAATTGGATTTTTTTCTCTCCTGCAAAATTTACACTATATTGAATTTGGCTTTATCGTCACATGTTTCCTAAATTTATGACTTTGTCGAAATATATAGTTTTATGTATTGTTTATATTTGGGGCATACTTTTATATTATTGGAACCACTTGCTACCGACAAGGGGAGGGTGTAGTGTGGTTAGTTTTACGTATCCTTTGCGCATTAGCTTCAGGCTTTAGGCCTTTGTGCACTTTGCCCTGGATGTATTTTATTCATTTGCTTGCAGCTTAGAGCCTTTGTGCACTTTGCTCTAAATGCTTTTTATTAGGCTTCGTACTGTTATTTTTCAAATAGCCAGTTCTTCGGTTTTGTTTTTTATTCATATCACACTGTTTAGCGTACTTCAGCACTGGAGTTCTCCATAACACATTCCTGTTCACTCTGTGCTTCAGTCAAGGATACAGTCTGGTACATTGCCGATAGACGTGGTATGAGTTTAGTCTTTGGCATTCCTGCGTAGGGACATTTTGTGATCACGCTGACATGTTATTTATATAAAATCACTTCCTTGTCCCAATACACGCAAGAGGGAGATTCCGACCAGGGAACCACAACTAGACGCTGACTGCCTCGTTGCAGATGCTGAACCAAGATCACAGGCCTTTGCTCAGGTATGAGGGCTGATGTCTCCCCAGTGACTCAGAAAGGCAAGTTAGAAGCTTAACATGCTGTGCTCGAAATAGAACAAGCAGAGGGAGAGTAGAAACTATTAGACACGATGATCGCTTTGTTCTTATGTTTTACTCTCCTGGTGACTATTTCAATCCTACTGTGTTGTATGGTTCTGGTTATTAAAACATTATATAAAACTTATACTGCCTTTGTCATTTGTATATGAGATCATACTGTAAATGAGAGAGTTGGTTTGGATCTGAGTGACCACGACTTCCCTGAGAAGTTCCAAAGATGTCATGCGCTCGGCTGCCCAATCATCTCTTCCCAGTGGGAGAAATGAGGCACTGCTAGTTAGCCAAAGCAAAAAACGGATTTAGGGCGACAGAGTTCCTTACACGTGGGTCAAACTCAGTCCCCCACACCGTTATCGATCCTGCTGCCTAGAAATCCAGTAGTCTCATTTAGGATAATGAGAGCACACGCGACAAGCCTATCCCAAGCACACCATCAGACCAGCATGCACACACCTCAACACACAAGGGAAGCTCTGGCAAACAGAAGCACCACACATCCCACAGGCACTCACGCAAGCATCACACACATGCAGACACACCAACATCCACTGCCTCCAGTGTGTCCCCCTCCTCGTCTCCCTCCTCCCTCCCTGTCTCGTCTCCACTCACACCTGCATGCACTACATCCTCAGCCACTACGTCCATCACCAGCACACACACCACCACACCCCACTCACATGCAGTCATCACCCCCACTACCATCCACCTCACGACAGCCTCCAGCCCATGTACCTTCACCCAAAGTCTGCAAACGTACACCTCCTACAACCACAACCTCTTCCTCCACTCCCAAACCCCCTCCAGCTACCCGTCCCAGTGTTCCTAAGAAACTTTTCCTGGCCAGCCTTGACCTCTTTCCCTCACCTGCCCCACCCCTTCAGTCTCCTAGGGCCCGACTCTCCAAGTCCCAACCTAGCACCTCAGCCACAACATCAGCGGGACCAGTGGTGCCAGTAGTCACCGGATTATGGAGTGCACCAGGCAGCAGGGCAGCCAGTGTGGCAAGGAGCCACAGCACGGACAGTCCCCGACCTGTCAAGCATCAAAAGTTGGCCAGTGCCCGGCGGGAGAGGTGAAATAAATCAGCCACCAAAGCCGCTTCCAGGGGTCCAGTTGGGAGTGTGGAGACAGCTGCGACTCCATCCAAGGTGGGGAAGGGGCACAGTAAAACTGGCAAGTCTGGGAAGATCAGCACGGCGGACAAGACCGCCAGCAGCCCCACTGCCCAGGAAAAGACTGCTGGCAGCAGCCCCGCTGCCCAGCAGATGACCGCCAGCAGCCCCACTGCCCAGGAGGCGATCGCCAGCAGCCCCGCTGCCAAAGACAGGACCGCCAGCAGCAGCCCCGATACCAAAGACAGGACCGCCAGCAGCAGCCCCGCTGCCCAGGAGGCGACCGCCAGCAGCCCCTCTGCCAAAGACAGGACCGCCATCAGCAGCCCCGCTGCCAAAGACAGGACCGCCAGCAGCAGCCCCCCTGCCCAGGAGGTGACTGCCAGCAGCCCCGCTGCCCAGGAGTTGACCGCCAGCAGCCCCACTGCCCAGGAGGCGACCGCCAGCAGCAGCCCCACGGCCAAAGACAGGACCGCTAGCAGCAGCCCGCTGCCAAAGACAGGACTGCCAGCAGCAGCCCCGCTGCCCAGGTGGCGACCGCCAGCAGCCCCGCTGCCAAAGACAGGACCGCTAGCAGCAGTCCGCTGCCAAAGACAGGACTGCCAGCAGCAGCCCCGCTGCCCAGGTGGCGACCGCCAGCAGCCCCGCTGCCAAAGACAGGACCGGCCGCAGCAGCCCGCTGCCCAGGAGACGACCGCCAGCAGCCCCACTGCCCAGGAGGAGACCGCCAGCAGCCCTGCTGCCAAAGACAGGTCCGCCTGCAGCAGCCCCGCTCCCAAAGACAGGACTGCCAGCAGCAGCCCCGCTGCCCAGGAGGTGACCGCCAGCAGCCCCACTGCCCAAGAGGTGACCGCCAGCAGCCCTGCTGCCAAAGACAGGTCCGCCTGCAGCAGCCCCGCTCCCAAAGACAGGACCGCCAGCAGCAGCCCCGCTGCCCAGGACACGACCGCCAGCAGCCCCCTGCCCAAGAGGTGACCGCCAGCAGCCCCGCTGCCAAAGACAGGACCGCCAGCAGCAGCCCCGCTGCCAAAGACAGGACCGCAAGCAGCCCCGCTGCCAAAGACAGGACCGCCAGCAGCTGAACCGCTGCCCAGGACACCGCCAGCAGTTGAACCGCTGCCCAGGACACCGCCAGCAGCTGAACCGCTGCCCAGGACACCGCCACCATCTGAACCGCTGCCCAGGACACCACCGCCAGCAGCACCGCAGGCCAGGAATAGACCGCCACCAGCTGAACCGCTGCCCAGGACACCACCGCAAGCAGCACCGCAGGCCAGTGAGCGACAATGATTCCGACGCTACTGAGTCCACCACGGGCAGGATGAAGCACTCTGGGCACAAGGCCCCCTCCAGAACCAGTGGAGAGATACATCCACTACCTCAGTCCTTGGCAGGATGAAGCACTCTGGGAACAAGGCCCCCTCCAGAACCAGTGGAGAGATACATCCACTACCTCAGTCCTTGGCAGGATGAAGCACTCTGGGCACAAGGCCCCCTCCAGAACCAGTGGAGAGATACATCCACTACCTCAGTCCTTGGCAGGATGAAGCACTCTGAATGTTATCCACTTGAGAGACTGTGGCTTGGCACTCCCCAGGATGCAGGAGTGGGCAAACCACCCACTGTAGAGACTTGAGAGACTGTGGCTTTGCACTCCCCAGGATTGAACAGTGGGCAAACCACCCACTGTAGAGACTTGAGAGACTGTGGCTTTGCACTCCCCAGTATTGAACAGTGGGCAAACCACCCACTGTAGAGACTTGAGAGACTGTGGCTTTGCACTCCCCATGATTGCACAGTGGGCATCCCACCCACTGTAGAGACTTGAGAGACTGTGGCTTTGCACTCCCCAGGATTGAACAGTGGGCATGGAGCCCCCTCGTGGATCTGGAGTCGTGCACTCAACTGGCTGAGGTGCCCTCCCCTTCTCTTCCCCCCTGAGGTGCCTGTTTTATTTCTAACTGATGCCCCTGCAGTGTTCTCTCCGTCTTGTTTGGGTATTGAGTGTGGGCCTCGCACATGCCTTTTGGGCCCAGTGATCCATGGACTATGATAGTGGAATCCCTTGGACTTGTGTTCTTGGTGTATATAATTGTATATAGTATAAATGTATATAGTTGTAAATATTTTTGATGTATGTAATTGAATATATCACAATTATTCGACTCATTTCCTTTTGTCATTGATTTTTCAAGGGGGTTTATGGGGTGTAACTGTTATGTATCAATATGTATTTGTGTGTGTGTTGTCGTGGATGAGGGTGGGGGTGTTGCGTGTTGCGTGTGTGTGTCACTGTTTTTTCCCTCCCCTCTCCCTTGTGTCCTAGGTGCAGTACTCACCGTTGTCTTCGCCACTGGCGTTCGTGCTCCTGGTAGAGGAGCAGGAAGATAAAGGCTGGCAGAATCTGGAGTTCAGGCTCCATGGCGTCCTGATTCCTCGTGGGGTGTGTAGAGGTGAGCGTTTTCCCTCCCAATTCCTGTTTCTGCCGTGTTTTTGTTCGCGGTGAATCCGCCCCGGAAAAGGTGGCAGATTGGTGGCTTGTAATAGTGTGGGCGGTACATTGTGTTCCGCCTGTCTGTTGGCAGTTACCGCCGCAGTGTTTGTTTGTACCGCTGTGGCGGTCGGAGTGTTAAAGTGACTGTCTATGTTGGTGGTTTTACCACCGCTTTAACACCGACCGTCAGGTTTGTAATGACACCCTTAATCTTGTGACCTCTGATGTGCACTGCATTTCACCATGGCAGTTTTCTCAGGTTTTTGAACAGCTTGTAACAACTCATGAATTTTCTCACCATTTCTTATTGGTGAACCAGAAGCAGTTAAGAAACCTCTATGTGACCATATTTGGCCAAAGTCATGCAAAATGGCGAATCCATATTGACTATCTGTGTAGGTTGTCACTTTCATCTGACTCGAAATATGGCATGCTCTAGTAAGAGCTACTAATTCTGCTTCTTGTGCAGAAAACACTCCCCAAAGCCATAAAGCTTCCAGTATGCCAGTGATAGTACATACTGCATATCCTGCTCTCAAAGTGCCCACATTATCTTTCAAGCAGGAACCATCAACAAAAATAAAATTAATTTGATCATTCTCTTCCAGGCTGGTGTCTCTAACAACTGCTCTGGGTTTTGTGCATAACTTTGTAATTTCCAAACAATCATGTTTGTGTCATCCAATTTGTCTGAACCACCATTTTCAATCGGAAGTAAAGTTGCTGGGTTAAGCACTGTACTTGACGGTTACATTTAGAGACCCCAAGATTGCAGTCTCATGTCTAGTCAATCTAGAACTGGTCAGATACTGAGGTGCATATTTATAGGTCCCTAGCGCCACCTTGCGCCACCTTGTGCCACCTTGCGCCACCTTGCGCCACATTACCGTAATTTATTTTGAAGTTAATGTGGCCCAATGAGGCCAAAATCCCGCACCGTATTTACAGGGTGACTCAATGCATGCATTGCACCACCCTGTAACCCTTGTGCTACATTATACCTGTGCCGGGCATAATGTATGAAAAGGGGGCATTCCCCCATTAGGGGAGCCGGTAAAATGGTGCAAGGAAATCTATGTGATTTCCTTGCACCATTAATTACTGCACTTTTAACACCTGCTCAAAACCAGTCATTAATAGGTAGCTTCCATTCTATAGAATGGACCCCTACGTACACTGCAGGAGTGGCACAACTCCTGCAGAGCACATCAATAGAGTAATTAAAAATGACTCTTTTACCTCCTATCCGGTGCCATGGTGCACCATATTTTAAATACGGCACACACATGGTGGCGGTAGGGGGGTGCTAAGTGGCACAGGGAAGGTGGCGCTGCACTTGGTGCCTGCACAACAAATTCAAATGCCTAGACAATTGCACATAACACAGAGCCCTAGAAATCAGCAACAGGTGTTGCTTTCTGAGGTGGTCACAAGTCAGAAATTAAACCAGAATGAAATAAACAATGTATGGTTGTTAGATAGTTCAGATGAGGAGGGGTGTGTGATGGCTGCATCATTAGAAGTGCATCGGAAAGGTCCTTAAGTTAGAGGAAAGGTGAGGAGTCAATAACCTTAACTCCTAACCACAGTGTGAAACAGTTATTTCAGAAGGAGTCAAATCTATTAAAGATCTTGACCTATTTAGAGTCTGTCTTATAGGCGACATTAACTCAATGTTTTCATTCTGACTTTGAACTCCTTGATTCACTGCACTCTTGTTGCCCTGAGCATATAAATGCATAAGTGGGCCAAATGTAATTGGTACTGAAATTGCATCTGGGCTCCTGATTTCTATATTCTGAGACTGTAGTATTCCTGTATTCTGAATTTGTGGTATTAATATTGGGGTAGGCTCTTTCTGTGGATTCTGACCCGAAGATACTACTAAATTAGTAATTGTTTTCACAATGGGTACCTCTGGATAAATCACAGGAACATTAATCTCTTGTAGCTGTCTATTGTCTGTTTTCTGATTGAAGCTACTCTGCATTGGTATTTGAACTAAAGGACTAGTCTATCCTGAACTCTGTGAACCAGAGTTCACGTTAAGATTAACCTGTACGGAACTCTCAGTACTGAATAATTAATTTTAGACTTCTTGAAATCTTATTTGTCTCTTTCTCACTGTCTTTTGACATTGCTGAAAACAACCTAACACCTTGTAGGGTATTGAGTCTCCACTGTCTCTGCTCACTGTCCCATGTAGCTTTTGCTAGTGACTTCTCTGCCCATCTCATTCTTCTCTCAAATTTCAATGACTGTTGCTGTCTAGCTACTAGCTCCCAGATCGCTAAGGCTTTGAACTGACCTGGTTTTGGTGAAGTTCTTAGACCCTACATTTTCTGTCTCAAATTCTCCAAAATTCTCAAATTAAATGTACAATTTTCAGGAAAAGCTGACAGCCTTCCTTCTTTGTGATCTTAATCCATGTTTTAACCAAAGACATGCCCTTGTGCCTTTCTCCTCAATAACGATATATGCCGGAGTGCCTTCTGATGGACACATTTCTCCTTCCCTAGCTGGAATATACTCATCTCCTCTAAGAACACTTTAAAAAGCTTTGAAAAAATTAATCTTTACACATTTTATTTCAAAAATTGTTAATCAGGAAGTGACTATAGTGACTATAATCCCACAATCCTTTTCGGCTCCCTTCTTGCCCAATTGCTCTTCACGGTTGTCCACCAATTCGTGCGCGACCCTTCTAACTAACCAACCTATCCCAGCGCTGCACAAAAACTGACGTCACACTTACACACACAGCCTGACAAAGACTTGTGGCTTGTCCTCCTAAACTCAAAACACTCAAACTTAGTACAATTAATTGCAAGCACTTCTTTAGAACCAATAATAAAACAAATAGGTTAACACAATCGCTTCAGGAACCTTCTAAATTTCATTGTCGGCTTTTGCTCTTGCAGCTATTTTTCTTTCGGAGTTCCCCAGATTCGCAAGTAAAATTCGAACTGCAAATTTCACCCTCAACTAATCAATGGATACTGTCCTGGTGCACATAGAACTCACCAAATCTCAGTTGAAAATTTCAAACACTCAATTTAACTCGCAAACTGGACTTACCAACCATGCCTGATTGGTCTGCTAAATAGACCAATTACAACAATAATACCAAGTGTGTCATTACACTTTTCAATATACTCCGGAGTCTTAGACCGATCCTGTCAGGTCCGTCTTATCAACAACCATGTGGGCAATTTGTCCGAGCATCAAGTGCCACATACATGTGAAGTTCACCAACTTCCCTACTCACATACTTCAGAGTACACCAACTCTCTTTTTTAACGTTATTTCCTTCTGGAGTACGCAAACTCCCCTAAAAACTCACAAACAACTCATTAAAATGCAAATTAGCTAAAGCTATGCAAGGGCATATTCTACTTCATTCATTCTAACCACAATGCTCTGAGACCATACCCTGTCAACCTAGGCAGTCTCCAAGAACCGGGGAAAGTCACTTTGGGCATTTAGCAATTCATTTTATCACAATTGAACAACATTTTCATTAACAATAATGAAAACACAGTAATAAAAATCACTACATATGACACAATTATAACATCATTTAAAAAGATACTAACCATCCTTTGCTACCAAAACTGTTGACGCGGAGAAACCCTCGCTACATTTTAGTCAAAAGGACTAGATAGTGGATTTCACATGCTAGATCGATGAACCTAACCGAATCTGCTTTAAAGAAAACATCATATGAATTACGTCATGGACATTCACATAAAATATACGATAATCAATTGAACATCAATAACCACACCAGTTAATTAAGAAGTTAATGATTTATTTCCCTATATTAACAATGCTGAGGTCACGAAAATATTTCTCAAACTCAAATGATGCATGTAGAGAAACAATAAAGGGTGATTTGAACGACGGATGTATCTAAGTTTAATCAATGCAAATAGACAGATTATCTCAATAGTTATTACACAAAACCATAGCAATAGAATCTGAGCAAGAGAAATTGAATACATTTGATAACGATAAGACAAAAGTATCAATGACTGCTCATGAGCATGAGAGTAACACCTCACTAACCACTAATTAGCATCGACATGTTGTAAAAGTTTGAATTTGGAAAACATCTAACTATGGCGCTATCAAAAATAAGCAGCAGTAAATAAACATTTGCAGTTGGCAACTGTAAAACAAAAGACAAGTTACAATTCACAGTTCATACATTTACCCAATCTCTACGGTAATCAGCAACAACATCTACTTCGTCAGCGGGACAGCAACATCAGACACCAGCATCTGACAAGAACAGGTAGCATCAGGAATAAGCGTAGGGGAGGTGGTTTAGAAATTTTGACTATAGGATACACTAAACCATCTAAACATAAGTTCAGTATTGAACAGACATAAACTGATAAAGTATCAGAATTTCAATAGACTCTCTGGCAAAACATGAAATGTCAAAGTGTCAGATCATAAAGAAATAGATATCTGGAACTCCAGATACACATCAGATCATGAACAGAGAATGAATGAATAAAATTAATGGTGACTGAACATTAAATTAAACTTGTTAAATGAAAATGATTGGATAAAGTATGAGGTGAGAAAGTCATGACCAATCAAAACATTAACAGATATCAATATTGTGTAAAATGTTAGCTCTAAGCTCTTCTATTCGCTGTTATTTCATTAATGAAATCTAAACTAATACAACTGTATCTTGCGTATCCTCTTCTCTGGCTTCATCTGTGGACCCTTTGTTTCACACCACCGGAATACGATGTCACAGCAACATGATTACAAAATATGGTAAAAATTCTCGTCTCACCATTTCCTCGAGGGAAAAACACATGAGTTAGAAACATAACTACAGACAAATATACAAATACAATGAATTAAGTCAGTTAGACTGTGGAAAAGCAATCAGGAAACAGAACACACTAGAAACATTTTATACAGATTGCATTGCACAGTGACCTTGCATCTGCTTCTACTTCAGTCCAGCAGAGGCCACTAAATACAAGTTTAATTCTGACATTTATTTTAGTAAAGAGAAAAGACAGAATAATTTCATTAGCTCAAGTTAGCATGGAAAACAGAATATAGGCCTTACACTTGATGGTGGCCATTAAGTCGATCACAATTTTCGTAAACACAATATTATAATCGAGTTAATTCACAGATTAATCTATTACTATCAATACGTAAAGACTAAACATTTATATTACGAAAATCTCAGCTCTCACACCTGTGAGAAACAAAATTAGGTTCAGTCTTCTAAAAGTGCCCACCTTCGTAATGCATTACCTCACAAACATCTATGATACACCAAAAACTTTATCATTTACACCCCACCTCCATTTAAAAAAGCTATTATGGACCTCATTGTAATACAAAGCATAAATCAAATTGACCAAAAGAATCATGTCTCTTTTAATTACATCCTTTCATAAAGGTAACTGATTTTCAGTAATGCGGTGGGGCAGCATAAAATATGAAATTCATAAATACCTTACATCGCCAATGCAATAGCAATCTGCAACCGATTTGGAAACCACACCTAATCAGTCTTCACAATCGAATACAAGGCATTTGATATTGCACGCATAGGAAGAGCACAATACCAGACATGATTGTTTATGTGCGGAAAGGCGTCCCTTCCTGCACATAAACAATCATTTGAAAATGATGCTTTGGCACTTCAAATCACCATTAGTGATTGTTTATGTGTAGGAAGGGACACCTTCCCGCACATAAACAATCACACCCCTCAACACAGACAGCGTTGGCAGCCAAATTTAGTGCCAGTGCATGGAACAATACAGGGGTGTGCCATATTCAATTAAATATGGTTCATTCCTGTGTTGTGAAAATGACGGAACGTGGCGCTGGCAATTTTAGCGCAGCGTCGCGATCCGTAATTTTCTTTATAAATATGGTCCTAAGTTCATAAATACTTTTCACCGACTTGGGCCCTTCAGGAGCGTAGACCTTTGGAATGGTATATAGAGTGTATAGCTACAGTAAAAATATTTATTATTCATACACTTTATATCCATAAGAGGCAATGATGAGAATTTAAGTTGCAATTTAAATTTCTTAATTAAAATAATAATTTTGTCTTGTTTTAATAGTCAAATAAGTTTGCAGCACATTGCGTAAAGCATATCCTGAAATCTATCTCTATTCTAACATTCTTCCTCTTCAGTCTAGTCAGAAAAATATATCAGTATTCATAAATAATAAAGTAACAGGATTTGATAGAAATAGTCTAGCCACCTTGGAAGAAAATCTAAGAATATTATTTCTCGAAAGAAACTAAAATGGTAATTCTCTATGCTATCAGCCTCTCAACAGTTTAGTAGGATCTGCTGCTCTACTATCCTGAAAAGCCTCCTCCGCTGCTATAGTCACTTTCTCCCTGTATTTCTGTCACTGTCTCTTTGTCTGATCGCTGTGTCTATGCCAATTGAATCTCTTTTCCCTAGGACACTTTCATAACATAATTCAATAAGGAAACATTTTCAATACAATGTAAAATGTCCATGTTGTGTATTTTCTTCAGATTTGTAGAGTCAAAAAAGCTTTCCACAATCACAGAGCATTTCAGAAATGGTTTCTATGACAATTAATTCACAACATGGATCTAAATTCGCACAAGTTCAGCTTTCTGAAAAACAAAACTCTTGCATAAATTCAAGATGTTCATTTCTTTTGTCATCTCCCTTTCACATATTTCCACACTAAAAGCTTATTTTATTCATTATATCTGGAATTATATAGATTAAGTTAAATTTATGTATTTCAAATCAGGTCAGTAAAACAAAAACTAATAATATAATACTCTTTTCTTTGTTATGACAGGAAGAAGTTAGTATTGTGCATAGGCTAAGCAAAGGTTAGGGCAGAAACATGTATGTCAAGTTGAATTTTGAAGAATGGGTTAATGTTAGCAAATTAGCAAGTCAAGCAACATAGGTCATGCAAAGTTTAAAATGTATGCACATATCCAAAAGGCAATTTTAGTTAGGCCTAGTTTCACTCATTCATATTAAAAAGTATGTTGGTTTTTATATTGTAATGGAGACTTTCACAGTGGCATAAGAGATGATATATAAAAAGTAGTCAGGCTGTTGTGCAGCAGAAAAACACTCCAATTTAACATATTAAATATAGGCCTTGTAAATTAGCATACTTTATAAAATGTTGTGAGGTGGACAACCAATCAGAATGCTCACTTTGCATGCCATAGCTGCTGTTACAGACATGCAAGGTGTTAGACCAGTCAGCCTCAGGCTAGTCTTCCCACAAACGTTTTACCTTCCTCCTCCATTTTTGCTTATCTCATTTTTGCTGCCCTGGGACTCTGTACACTTTACCATAGCTAACCAGTTCTAAAGTGCATGTGCTCACTCCTTAAAACATGGTAACATTGGTTTATTCCCAATTGGCATGATTCATTTACTTGTAAGTCCTTAGTGAAGTGTAGTTGACCTTTGTGTATTCTTCCTAGACAGTCATACACAATGGAGAGCAGAGGTGAGTCGGGATGGGCCATTATTGGCAGTATTGGAGGGTGGAGCTGGACCCAGTCCTACTTACACTTGAATAAGATGTTTCTTGCCTCCATGCAAAGAGCTGAATACCCCCTGTAGCTAGTCAGTAGCCAGGACAGGGAAGGCAGTAAGCATGAGTACTTAAAGGGAAACCTCTTGAAGGATTTTCCCCACTTCAAAGGCACAACTAAGTATAAAAACGTGACCTCAGACACCAACTCTTCAGTACACTTCTGAACCTGCGGATTCTCTGCCAGGGAGAAGCACTGCTGTGTTGCTGAGGGACTGCCACTCTACCGGACTGCCTTGATGGACTACTGTCTTGCTGTGCTGACCTGCTTCCTAGGTGAGAAGAACTGGACATGCATCTCTTGAACCTAGAACCCCAGAGTGTCTCCAAAGGCTAGGCTCTGCCTGCTTCTGTGGATCCAGCAGAACCCACTCATCTCCTCTGCTTCAACCCTGAGCAGAACTGATGCATTGCCGTTGCTGTGTGAATCAGAATCACTGTAAAGACCCGCATCACATCGCAGCCCGTTGTCACATCAGAACTGCCCTTGAATTCCTCACTGACAGCTGTTGACGGCATGCTGGGCTGCACATTGCGAGCCATAGTTGATGGGATCTTCAGTGACAATGCAGCAGGATCTCACATTGCAACCCTGCCGCATCTTGGAACCGATGCATCACTTTAGCTGCATGATGCATTTTCTATGCTGATCCTCACAACACTCCGCAAACCAAAATTTAAGGTACTCTGATCAGCAGGCCTAACTAGGTCCCATGAGGGACTGATGCATGTGACAGTGTATGTATGCCTGTGCGAAATACATGACATGAAATATGTAGTGTTTTGCAGTGCATGAGTAATGAAATCATGTACTGAGTGTATCAGTGCTTGTGTGAAATACAGTACATGAGTCAAGTGTTGAGCAGTGTGCACATGGTGAGTATATGTACTGGCAGTGTTTGTGTTTGCAAATAGCACACTAAGGTACAGTATAGAAAGGTTTCTGTGGTGATCAGTGCTCGCAGACTGAATGCATGTACTAAATGTGTGGGTACTTATAATGGTACAATACATGGCGGTAACAGTGCTGGACAGTTAGGGCCAGCTGTATCAAAGGATTTTGAATTTGCAAACAGAGCGAATTGGTAAATTTCACTGTTTGAGGATGCAAAATAGCCTTTCACTAATTATGAAAGGTATCTCAGTCCCATTTTAGGGAATCGCACATTTTTGATATTCCCTAAAATTGCCACTCCGAAAAGGGAAACGCAATTTGCGATTCCCTAAATAGGAAATCGGAAATAGATTAGATTAGATTAGTGAGATTTTAGAGTGCATGGCTACCCAGAGTCTTCCCAGCGATAAACACGGATCCAGACCAACCAACACAGGAGTTCGATTCTGAATAACCAAGTTTTTAAAGATCTGCAGAAGGGAAGTTCATGAATAGTCAGGCGGAGCTCAGGAGGGAGGGAGTTCTAAAGTTTAGCCCCTAAATAGGCCATGGACCTACCACCCCACTGTGGCCTCCTCACTAAAGGAGGCCTTACTAGGGCAGCCATCGAGGATCTCAGGGACCTGAGAAACGTATAAAATGAGGCAACTGAGCTTAATGAAGGAGGGCCTTTATTATGCAATGCTCTATGCAGAAGGCAAAGGGCTTTGAACTTTATACACTGCTCCATGGGGAGCCAATGGAGGGAGGATATGGCAGTTTTGGCGGATTGGTATCTGGGAATGTTCATACGAACACTGAAACATGTAGCGGCCAATTGTTTTGCTTGAAGGTTCATAGTGAGCTGCGAGTCAAGCCAGACTCCCAGGCTCTTTATGTTCTCTTTAGGATGAGGCAAGTCTTTCAAACATTCCGAGATAGGGGGCTGGGGCTCCTGGAGAAAGCGATTCCCTAATAGCATCACCTCTGTTTTATCTTTGTTTAATCTAAGTCCCATATTTATACTTTCTTTGAGCCGGATTAGCGCCAAAATATCCAAGTTTGCATTTTTTTCTGGATGCGTGATACCGCCTTGCGTCAATGAGATGCAATGTGGACGTTCCCGTCCAAAAAATGACTCAAACACCTGGGCGCCATATTTATCCATCTGGGCAAAAATGACGCACGGCTGGGAAGCGGATCCGAAAAATGATGCAAAGCCCGATTTGCGTCAGATTTTAAGCCCTGGGTCAGGGCAGGCGTTAAAATGGGGCAAACACACCACTACTTGAGGAAAACTCACACAAGCAATATCATTGCTCAAGAAGGACAGGATGGGCTTGCGTGGGGACTAGCAGTGAGATTAATCTGCACAGAGGCACTGATGTTCCCTGTTGCTGTGGGAAGTTTAGAGCCCTACCCTGTGTACAAACGTAGTGATGAGCCCTGCGTGTTTGTCCATTACTGGTCTGTTACATATTTATCCACACCAAGGTTGCTCTTTCTTCACTCTTCTGTATTTTCTGCTGAACCATAGCTGCCCTATCCCTTTGTATGCCATTAGCGGATCGTCAGCTTTAGGTCAAATATACTTTGAAAGATACTCTGTGAACTCAAGGGTTGCCTCCACAGACTCCTGACTAGACCTGCACGAAACTGTAACGCCATGAAGGCCAATATTGACACAGAATACACATGCCCACACACTTGAACTTTAAACTTTTGTGCAATGCACCTCTGAAAATATGTGAACACATGCAGCCTGGGCTGCTGGTCCACCACAGCCACAGGAGAAACATAGATAATTTACATTAGTCAAACTGATGTGTACAAAACAATTTAATGATTGGAATTGAGGCTCTGTGCCGCAAACACTTTACCTACCAAACATGTTCAAATGTCTGACTTATGGGTAGTATACACACAAGTAACCATGAGGTGGTAGGCAACAATTAATGACATGTGAGGGGTAACATATCCGACATAGCCCTCATCAGCCATCCTTGATCTTCCCTGTGTATTATTTGTCATCTGAAATGTATTGTCCCCAAAATCAAAAAATTACACACAGCAAAAAAGTTGGCACATATTACAAACACATATCATGACTGTTGTACCTCATTGAATTGCATCTGCTGTTGATACCCATTTGTAACTCATTCATACATGAACATCAGGCATAATGTATTGCATGCCGTTCCAACAGAAGCACACAAATAGTTGTTGCAGTCAAATCACACTCAAAACACACTGGCCATGAATTATATTTCTGTAGCGTAGCCTTGCTGTCCTCTATTGACGCAACATCTGTACAAACTTACAAATTCCATTGTTGTCAGAATTGTACTTGTACTGTTGGGGATCTGTTTGTGAGTAAGATTAGTTGGGGTCTGTCATTGGGGTTTGTAAGTTTCCTTAAATCTATTTTAGTAAATACTTTCTGTAAACCCCTGCTGAAATATTGCTGCATTTCAACAAATATTAACATCTCAATATGAAAGCAGTCACAGACATGGTGGTCTGCTGAG
This sequence comes from Pleurodeles waltl, assembly GCF_031143425.1. Taxonomy (NCBI): domain Eukaryota; kingdom Metazoa; phylum Chordata; class Amphibia; order Caudata; family Salamandridae; genus Pleurodeles; species Pleurodeles waltl. The sequence continues at coordinate 983,752,260 of NC_090449.1, forward strand.
CTCAGTAGGCCAGCATCCCCGTGAGTGCCGCCATTCCCAAGGGGTTTGCAACATGAGATTGAAGAGGTAGGTCGTTTGCTAACCCATTTTTTATTTGCAAACATTGTCAATTTGAAGGTTCTACCTCTGATCATCCAACTTGCTAATTGCTAGTTGCTGAGTCTTACAATGTGTGAATCACAATACCTGATATAGGTACATATGGCAGTGAGTGACACATTTCAGGTGCAATGACTACACCTGTGCCCATGCATTCTGTCAACGATGATCATCTAAGATACTGTCAGCATACATTCTTTCACAGTTTTGGAACAGGAAAGTGGGCAATCCATGTTTAGCACTACATTGTCATCATTACACACACACAATTGCTGCCATCATGTTGTCATACGGGGTCTATACAGGTTAGGGGACACTGCCAATGGAGCATATGTTACCTTCGTACAACACTGGCACACCTATTATAGACCACTGAAAACACAATAATTCCTGAATGAAAATTGACCCACATGCCCAACACACAGTTACTCATTGTCCCTTGATGCACAAGCCACAATACCTGAGTCACTTGTATTGCAGTGCACCAGGAAAGTGTCATTGCAATTGTCACCCAATAACAAATAATGACATGGAGTACTGTAAGGAAATGCCTCCTTGGCATGGTTACCCCCTGACTTTTTGCCTTTGCTGATGCTAAGTTTTGATTTGAAAGTGTGCTGAGGCCTGCTAACCAGGCCCCAGCACCAGTGTTCTTTCCCTAACCTGTACTTTTGTTTTCCCAATTGGCACACCCTGGCATCCATGTAAGTCCCTTGTAACTGGTACCCCTGGTACCAAGGGCCCTGATGCCAGGGAAGGTCTCTAAGGGCTGCAGCATATCTTATGCCACCCTGGGGACACCTCACTCAACACAGACACACTGCTGGCCAGCTTGTGTGTGCTGGTGAGGACAAAACGAGTAAGTCGACATGGCACTCCCCTCAGGGTGCCATGCCAACCTCACACTGCCTATACAGTATAGATAAGTCACCCCTCTAGCAGGCCTTACAGCCCTAATGCAGGGTGCACTATACCATAGGTGAGGGCACCAGTGCATGAGCACTGTGCCCCTACAGGGTCTAAGAAAAACCTTAGACATTGTAGGTGCAGGGTAGCCATAAGAGTATATATGGTCTGGGAGTCTGTCATGCACAAACTCCACAGCACCATAATGGCTACACTGAAAACTGTGAAGTTTGGTATCAAACTTCTCAGCACAATAAATGCACACCGATGCCAGTGTACATTGTATTGTAACACACACCCCAGAGGGCACCTTAGAGGTGCCCCCTGAAACCTTAACCAACTACCCGTGTAGGCTGACTGGTTTTAGCAGCCTGCCACACTCGAGACATGTTGCTGGCCACATGGGGAGAGTGCCTTTGTCACTCTGTGGCTAGTAACAAAGCCTGTACTGGGTGGAGATGCTTATCACCTCCCCCTTGCAGGAACTGTAACACCTGTCGGTGAGCCTCAAAGGCTCACCCCCTTTGTTACAGCACCCCAGGGCATTCCAGCTAGTGGAGTTGGCCGCCCCCTCCGGCCACGGGCCCACTTTTGGCGGCAAGGCCGGAGGAGATAATGAGAAAAACAAGGAGGAGTCACTGACCAGTCAGGACAGCCCCTAAGGCAACCTGAGCTGAGGTGACTCTGACTTTTAGAAATCCTCCATCTTGGAGACGGATGATTCTCCCAATAGGGATAGGAATGTGACCCCCTCCCCTTGGGAGGAGGCACAAAGAGGGTGTAGCCACCCTCAGGGCTAGTAGCCATTGGCTACTGCCCTTCCAGACCTAAACACACCCCTAAATTCTATATTTAGGGGCTCCCCTGAACCTAGGAACTTAGATTCCTGCAACCTAAGAAGAAGAGGACTGCTAAGCTGAAAAACCCTGCAGAGAAGACAGAGACACCAACTGCTTTGGCCCCAGCTCTACCGGCCTGTCTCCCCACTTCTAAAGATACTGCTCCAGCGACGCTGTCCCCAGGGACCAGCTACCTCTGAATCCTAAGAGGACTTCCCTGCTCTAGAAGGACCAAGAAACTCCTGAGGACAGCAGCTCTGTTCACCCAAGACTGCAACTTTGTTTCAAAGGAGCAACTTTAAAACAACTGCGTTTCCCGCCGGAAGCGTGAGACTTGCTACTCTGCACCCGACGCCCCCGGCTCGACTTGTGGAGAACAATCACTTCAGGGAGGACTCCCCGGCGACTACGAGACCGTGAGTAGACAGAGTTGTCCCCCCTGAGCCCCCACAGCGACGCCTGTAGAGGGAAACCCGAGGCTCCCCCTGACCGCGACTGCCTGACTCCCAGATCCCGACGCCTGGTAAAGACTCTGCACCCGCAGCCCCCAGGACCTGAAAGATCAGAACTCCAGTGCAGGAGTGACCCCCAGGAGGCCCTCTCCCTTGCCTAGGTGGTTGCTACCCAGAGGAGCCCTCCCCTTGCCTGCCTGCATTGCTGAAGAGACCCCTTGGTCTCCCATTGATTTCTATTGGAAACCCGACGCGTGTTTGCACACTGCACCCGGCCGCCCCGTGCTGCTGAGGGTGTACTTTCTGTGCTGACTTGTGTCCCCCCCGGTGCCCTACAAAACCCCCCTGGTCTGCCCTCCGAAGACGCAGGTACTTACCTGCTGGCAGACTGGAACCGGGGCATCCCCTTCTCCATTGAAGCCTATGCGTTTTGGGCACCACTTTGACCTCTGCACCTGACCGGCCCTGAGCTGCTGGCGTGGTAACTTTGGGGTTGCTCTGAACCCCCAACGGTGGGCTACTTTGGACCCAAACTTGAACCCCGTAGGTGGTTTACTTACCTGCAAGAACTAACAAACTCTTTCTCCCCTTAAGAACTGTGAAAATTGCACTGTCCAGTTTTAAAATAGCTATATGTGATTTATTTGAAAACTGTGTATGCTATTTTGATTATTCAAAGTTCCTAAAGTACCTACCTGCAATACCTTTCATTTGAAGTATTACATGTAAAATTTGAACCTGTGGTTCTTAAAATAAACTAAGAAAATATATTTTTTTCTATACAAAAACCTATTGGCCTGGAATTGTCTCTGAGTGTGTGTTCCTCATTTATTGCCTGTGTGTGTACAACAAATGCTTAACACTACTCCTTTGATAACCCTACTGCTCGACCACACTACCACAAAAAAGAGCATTAGTATTATCTCTTTTTGCCACTATCTTACCTCTAAGAGGAACCCTTGGATTCTGTGCATACTATTACTTACTTTGAAATAGTGCATACAGAGCCAACTTCCTACAAGTACCATCTGAAATGGATTAACCACAAAAGTGTGTTGTCAGGTTTAGCACCACATGATTGTTAGGGCCAGTGCATGTGTGTATATGTGTGTCCATCACTAACTGTAGTGACAGTGTCAATGCAAGTTTGCGTTTGCATTGGTATGTCTGTTTGAGTGTCTACATGCCTGATGTGCAAATCTTTCATATAAAATGTCACACACTGTGATATGTTGTTCCCAAGTTTGTACAGTGATCAGACAGTGAGCATATATCTCCCTTCCATGTTTTACAGGTGGACCGGCCCCCTATACCATTGCGGAAGTGGCTCAATTCAAGACCCACACGTATCCAGTAAGTGTGAAATGTCTGTCCTGTGTTGTGATTGCAGCTGTTGTGTGATTGACTCTTGTGTGTTGGACTCATTGCAAGATATGATGAGCTGGCACGTGACCTGATATATGACTTGACTGGAGGTTGACATAGCCATGCAAGGGTTAGACACTCACTGGCAGAAAGTCATATCTTGGGAGTCTGGTGCTGCGCAATAGACAGGAGCAGGTGAACAAGGTAATTGGTAGCCACATGTAGGCCCACACTTGTCAGCAAGTCATTCCCTAATTTACACAAGACAGTGATGCATCAGTTTTACACACAAAATGATGCATACTTGTATTGTAAGGAAAATGTAGGACTGTATGGGTGACTGTCCTCCAGCATCTAGCCCCACATGTTGTACTCGAATTATGTGGCCCTTAAGTGGTATGTTATAGGCGTGCATACAGGTCAAGGCCAGATGTGTGCTTGCATCATTGTGGGTGATTTAGGAAATGTGTCAGTGAGATCTGATGTTGATGGTTGTCCACAAATGGAAACATGAATGTAGATGTAATTGACCAATAGTTGACTCACTCCTAGTTGGCAGGCCTCATTACATGTGTTCCACTGACTAAATCCATGTACAGCTGGACAAGGCTTCGTGGTTGTCCTTGACGGTTGAGAAGATGTATTGCATGCCCATCCCCCCTAAGGCACAGGGCTAGGGGGAGAAAATATATGTAGCTAGGTGTGATGGTCACAGTGTAGATGACAGACATCTAATTGAAGCATACATGTGTCCCAAACAACACTGACCCCTTATGATTAGCAACTGCATACCATCCTCCCATTTCCATATACAAATCACAGGTCTTGTGTGCCTTGAAGTTGATCCAGATGATGGGGATTAGTCGGCCTGGCACATGTTGAGTACTTGCTGCATTTGCATTGTGACACATTGCACTACATAAATGCACAGATCAGTTAATTTGGTAGACACCTTGTTGGGCTTTGCTGTGCTGTTAAATACTTGTTGGGTAGGTTGTGTTGCCATGTGATTACTCAGGGCCAATCTATCATCTGTACTCTGATTTGGACTGCATGTGCAATTTGGGGGAGAGTGTTAGATTATCATCTGTACATGCATCACACAATGATAACACTAATGTTTGCCTGTCTCTTTTTTACAGCTGCCAACAAGAATACTGCCCAAATCAGAGAGTTCCTGAGGCACGCAGTGCCATACAGGCACATCCTGGATGTGGAGGCTGGGTTTAGAATGATGGCAAGACGCTATAGTCGGGAGAGAGCCACTGGAGCATGGTAGCTTTTAGACAAGGGGGCCCGGCATTGGCCACAACAGGTGCCGCCACCACCCCGTCTGCAGGCAGTGGCATAGTGGGCACCGGTATCTCTGCCACGCCTACTGCACCTTCAACCTCTGAAGCTACAGCCCAACACCTACTGCACCGTCTATTCCACCACCCCTGACCACGGCACCTGCACCTGCAGTTGCTACGACTTCAGGAACACAAAACACCACAGCAGCTGGTATGGACATGGCCGCATTCAGGTAGCTTCAGCGGGACATGCATAAGGTCCTAAAGAGAACGGACAGTCGCCAGTGTGACATTGCAAGTAATAGCCGGACACTGAAATCTAGCCAGAAAACTCTGAGGGGGGCAAACCTCTAACACCTGCATTGCCTCATCCCTAATTCCGTCCCCTCCCTCCTCTTTCCTTATACTGTTTATTAGTGGGTTAAGGGGGTTTAGTGATAGGTTACAGTAGGCTATTAGTTTAAATAGGATAAGTAGGTTGGGGGTGGGGGGAGTTATATTATTCCATGTTAGTTTGTGGGTGGGTGGGGGTTGATGTTGGGGTTTTTGTGTATTCTTTCATAAAAAAATAAAAAAGTAAATATAAAAATATATTAATCAATACAAAAAAATAAGTATTGGTTTAGTATTAGTCAGTATCTGTTTAGGTTAGTATATGTTGTCCTACATGTGTCCCGTCATGTAAGGGAGTGGGGGTTAGTGTTTAGAGTGCTTAGTTACATGTGGTAAGTACATTTAGCATAGGGTAGTTAGGGCCAGTTGTGGGTAATGTATAGTTAGGATAGGATAGGTTAGTATAGGTGTGTGAAATAGTTTTAAGTTTTCTTTTATACATAGTTAATAATGTTTTAGGTACTCTTTTACAGTATGTGCCATATGCTTGGGGATCTGGGCCTTTGCATGAGTGTACAGTGGCAAATTTGTGTTTGCCTGTGTATTCCGTCCTGCATCCCCTTCCCATTCTTGACAAAAGAGCTGTCATACAAAGCTTCTTCTCTATCCATCTGCCATCCATTCTACCCACCACTCATCGTGACTATGGTTCCCATATATTGGACAGGTAGGTGTGCTTTTTAAGCTGTCATCGTTTGGGTCCTGTGTTGGAATCTTGGGCACTGTGGGACATCTGCAAAAAGAACAAGTGATGGATGGAATGCTGAACAATGTCAAACATTCAACCCAGTACAGAGATCTGGGCCTAAATCCATCATTTTTTGCCACCCATGCCGTTCCAGTTTGAACCCAGCTATATGCAAATCAGTCTTGACCCTGTTCCCCATGGGAACAGTCCAGCCCGAACTGCCAAGCCAGGTCCTCCCTGGACTGGAAACAAGCATCCTAGGGCCGGTTTCAGGGTATCACCCTTCATCAGCCAGGCTAGCTTGATTCAAGTGGCATGGGGAGCACGGGACCCACGTCTGGGCATACCCTTCCCACTTGGGGTGACAAATGCAAAAAGAACAAGTGATGGATGGAATGCTGAACAATGTCAAACATTCACCCCAGCACAGAGATCTGGGCCTAAATCCATCATTTTTGTACCACCAATGCCGTTCCAGTTTGGACCCAGCTATATGCAAATCAGTCTTGACCCTGATCCCCATGGGAACAGTCCAGCCCAAACTGCCAAGCTAGGTCTTCCCTGGACTGGAAACAAGCATCCTAGGATCGGTTTCAGGGTATCACCCTTCATCAGCCAGGCTAGCTTGATTCCAGTGGCATAGGAAGCACGGGACCCACGTCTGGGCAAACCCTTCCCACTTGGGGCGACAAATGCAAAAAGAACAAGTGATGGACAGAATGCTGAACATTCCGATGCTGTGGGACGTCTGCCTGCAGCTTCATGTTCATGTGAACCCTGATAAACTGAGTGGTGTCAAATTCTTATGAGATTAAGTATACAAAATTCATGCATATGAGTTTAGATTGTACTCCCAGGTGACGTTATTGTCCAAACACTCTTACACATCCATTCCTGCTGTATGTTGTGGTTGTGGCATTTATGTTTAGAGTCAAATGTCACATACACAATGATTGTTTTGTAGGGGATGTGGCCCGCATTGAGTTTAATCTTGTAGATACCAGGGACCTGACATATACTCTTTTTACACAGCATTTGACTGCTAGTAGTGCTTTTACTTCAGATATGAGCCACAAGCAGCACAGATGATTTTAAAATCCAGCCCCTTGTGCATAGATATCAGCCCACATTATTTCTGCACTCTTGAATTGACATTCTGTGACCATTGACGTGTTACATGCATCACAAATCTCCAGCACAGTAGATGTGTCACATTACACAGAGACAAAGTGGTTGTGTAGGTGCTGTTTATTTTAAAGTGCTGTAGTGCAATATTTACATAGTCCAGGATTGTAAGTCCATTAGTGTGACACATTCTATTGTGACGCAACACAAATGCAGTGTTGAGGGACATGTCAATGGACATGCTGAGATGGAGTGTCATTCAGTGCAGAGGAACATGAATTGCCAATTGGGTAGTGAGAGACAATTCCAGTCTATAGTGGTAAGGTTAACAGTGTGTCGGAGAAGAGTGCATGTCACCAACTGTAGCAAGACTGGCATGTTGTCAAGCACAAGACAAAGGAAAAACAGTGCCCGTGTGGCATGGGCTGGTGCTACCGGGTACTCCTACGAGTGAAGGTGATCTGTTCCACGTCTTCATCCTCTGAGGTGTGTGTTGTCTCCTCTGCCCTTGGTGGTGGATTTGAGGGGGCAACACGCAATTCAGTGTTTGAAGAAGTGGACTCTGAATTCCCGGTAGCTGCCAACTCTGGAACTATTAAGGGCATAACTGCAGCAAAGAGGAGCTGCTGGTTATTGAGTATGGCAGCAACATCCCTGTGGTAGGCAGCCATGTCTGACCTGAGAGAGTCCTGATTGTTGTCATGCATGCAGTGAAACGTTTGGGAGGCCAGGTGTTGTGGCAACTCACTCACAGCAGTGGTTAGGTCCCTCACACAATGTTGGAGTCCTTGCAGTAGTGATTGTTGGACTTGCATGGCTGCCGACTGTTCTGCGGATGTCATCATGAACATGTGCATCCCCTCAAGGCTGGCTGCCATATTTTGCATCCCCACCCGCACCTCCTTGGCCAGCTTCAGTAGATCCATGGTGTGTTGCTCTTTAATATGAAAGGGATAGGGTGTTTGCAAACATAAAACTAGAATCCGTTGGGGAAACTTAGGCCCTCATTACAACATTGGCCGTGCGGCCGCCAATGCGGCCGCACTCCTGCGGTGCCCATTATGATTTCCGCCTGCCGGCCCAGTGGGGATGTGGGGCGCAACATGGGAGCCGGCTCCAAATGGAGCCGGCGGTGTTGCGGCCGTGCGACGGGTGCAGTTGCAGAGCAGACAGTGAAAAGCCGCATGGGGCCCTATCAGGGGGCCCCTGCACTGCCCATGCCAATGGCATGGGCAGTGCAGGGGCCCCCAGGGACCCAGCGACTCCCCATACCGCCAGCCTTTTCCTGGCGGTTCAAACCGCCAGGAAAAGGCTGGTGGTAGGGGGACTCATAATCCCCTGGGCAGCACTGCTAGCAGCGCTGCCCTGGCGGATTACTACCGCCAGGGCCATTGTGGCAGGAAACCGCCGGCCCCGGCGGTGCGACCGTGGCGGAAGTCATGACCCTGGAAGCACCGCCAGCCTGTTGGCGGTGCTTCCGTCATTTCAGCCCTGGCGGTCCTGTACCGCCAGGGTTGAAATGACCCCCTAAATCTGTAAAAAGCAGTTGTTTGCTGCAAAGATGTATTAGAATCAGTTTAAAAATGTTAAATTTACAATAAAACACTGTAGCTCAGAACATGTAGAAACATGCAGAAAGATTCTGGCCCATATTTATACTTTTTTAGCGCAGTGTTTGCGCTGCTTTTTAATGCAAAAACGGCGCAAACTTACAAAATACAATTGTATTTTGCAAGTTTGCGCCTCTTTTATGTTAAAAAATTACGCAAATGCGGCGCTAAAACAGTATAAATATGGGCCTCTGTGTTTCCTTACCCGAAGTGAGCAAAAAGTAAACATTGCCATGCAGATCTCTAGTCTTCTGATCACTGTTCATCTGTGAAAAGAGAATCAAGCAGGAAAAGCCAGGTTTCGTATTTGCTGTTTAAACTGCTTATTAATTGTCCTCTGTATCCTGCCTTCACCTTGAGAACCAGGCATTATGCCATCAGCACCAACTGTGATAAGGTATTACAGCTGAGCAGCAACGTCATTTCTTTCTCACGAAGTTTCTAGTCAACTGTAATAAAGAAATTACAGACATGCTTTGATGCAGCAATTGCAGGCTCCCATGTATTATAAAGAAATATAATAAGAATTAGCCAAGATTACAGAACTATATTAAAATGCCTAAGTAGGAACTGGCTTCTGAAACAAAATTTCCGCATGAGACTGCAGTGCTTAATTCATAACACAGCCTCAATTTACATACACAGTAGCAAACAATGTTATGTTGTGGGGATTGGGAGAAGCGAGCGCAGATGTCTGCTGCCTTCAAGAGGCCCTTGTTTGAGTGTTTGAGACGCTATTGTTAGCTTGTGAAATTACAGCCCTTTAAAGGTCAAGCCACTGTGGCATTTAAAATCAACCACATCTTTTACACTTTTAAATATTCGTTTTCCCATGTCATAAAATAATTTGTCTTGGGCAATATAACCTTAAAGGTGTAAATGTTGCTATGTAAGTGCAAATACCTTTCCTTCAGATGAAGGTTTCATATCTGAATTTTAGCTGTTCCAGTAATGTTCTACATGTGTTGGTGCTGCTTTTCTAAACAGTGCATAGAAGGGCAAGTGGCATTGGTGAAATAGGTGTGCTGCTAACATGTTTCTGACATCATCGTTGAGCTATATCAACAGTGGAAGCGACAATTTTGTCAAGAAGTAGTTTAAAATAAAGAAGAGGAGGGGTTGGTGAGTACTGACAAGAGGCTTATTCAGAATGTGTATATTAAGTTAAAAAGTGTTCCCTTCATAGATTAATTTGTAAAAAAAAAATAATAATAATAATAAGTTCTGGAGCCCTTGTCAGGAGGCCACTGCAGCTTTCATCGCCCATTGCCCTGCCAGCTTTGCCAATTAGCAACTTCTAATCATCACACTCCTACAAGTAGGACAACTTAGACTTTTCCAGTTCCAAAAAGGTATAGCAAGGGCCTGGGAGGCAGGAATTAGTCATTTTTAATGCATAATGTATAGTTAGCAACTGTTATTTTGCTCATCCTTAAAATACACAAGCAGAGCAACCACATGGCAGACTATCAAAAGAGTCGGTGTTAACAATTAAGTACTGGTGCCAAGCACCGGAAAGCACCAGCTCAAATTAAGAACTGGTTCCCTTCCCAAATTTCTACATTTTGGTGTGATAGGACTTTGTGTAGCCATACTGGACAGTTTTAAAAGTTGACCAATAAAAAATCACATTCCACATTTAGAGGTCAACATTCGATTTGCCAAGAAATATTTTGAGTCATATTTAATTTTTGATTTCTTTCCAGAAATGAAAACCATGTACAAAGAGAGGAAGCTAGGATGAATCATAAATCCAAGAAAGAGGATTGATTACAAGAAAACACCTGCAGCCTGAACAAGAGGTCAGTGAAAGACAGATTGCCTTGGTGGAGGATGAGGACGAGGAAGGTAAAGTGGCACCAGTGCAAAATGATGGCTTACGTCAAAAAGTACCTTTTCTTGTGTTGTCCAGGCTGGGAGAAGTGTGTCCTCTCACTGTTTGTCTTTATTAGAGTGGGAGGCTCACATATAGCATGTGAGGACAAGAAGGCTGAGGGGGGACTTCAAAGTGAAATTGTGATACACCTGCCCTAGAGTATAAAAAGGCAGCAGTTGCCCTTGAGGAGCTGAGTCTGAAGAGAAGAGGGCAACTGAAGTCCTGGCAGAGCAAGGAGTAGCAACCGAAGCAATGGAGGAGAGCTGATTGACCTAGGAGGAGTGGAAGGCTATACTGGTTTGTGAAAGGAGCTAGTACAAGGTGGGCTTGATATCCAGGTGGATATCAGAGCCTAATGATGGTTGTGGTAGTAACGATGAGATACCCAAGAGGAAACATTCAGTCTGTGGTCCTCCTAAACATGCAGTGCCATCTCTGTGGTTAAGGATAATGTAGATAAGTGGATTGCTGCTTAAAGGTTGCCCTAAAAATACATATAATCAAAAAGGATTTATTAGAACAGACTCAGTGCCTGCTTGCATAAACTTACTTCTGAAAACTATCACCAGACAAAGGAATCATAACAGTCTCTGATGGGATTTGTGCACGTCCCTTCAAAGGCAATGGAAGGATGGGTGAAAGGCAACAAGGTAAAATACTATAACAATGGGCTGCCTACATTGTTTATGCAAAATGAAATACTGAGTCACTCTTTTACAGAGTTGTGCCACTTCCTGTTCTTAGAACATACATGCAAGGGAGCTTGGGAAGGAGGGTAACCTTTGGCTCAAAATTAGGAAGTTCAAAATAGTAACATAAAATGACCAGAGGAAGAGTGGGTTAGGTCCCTATCAGAAGGCTAAAGAACTTCTTATGGACACAATTTGCTGACAATGGGAAAGAGTCAAATTGCACTTTAGTGAAGTAGGGAGATGGGTCTAATATATTAACTGGCAATACCAGATAGTACTAGAACATACTTAATATTGGTGAGGCGTTTCTGTCCAGGACGTTTTGCTTGAGTTGGCAGCTATCAGCTGAGAGGAGGCTTGAACTGAGAAGACTCCTGCACTGTACATACATGAGTGCCAGAAGTAGACGCTGCAGGAGGTGCTGCAGCAGCACCAAAATAGCCATGGTGGAGTTCAGAAGGTGAATGAGTAATAATGATGACTTTGCATTTTGTTTTTCTCTTGTCACATTTATTGTGCTTCAGAGACAGAAGGCAAATGCCAGGCTATGTTTTCTGACAAATTGTTGCTTCTTTTTTTAACATGGAAATTAGTTACTTTTCTTTCTCTGACTATAACGTGGGAGCTTTTTACGAAGTGAATTATGTGACAATCTTGCTGGGGTATAGGAAAGTGAAAATCTGTGCGTTGCAATTGATTTTCTAACATTACAAAATGTAAATGCCTGTAAATAAGCAGTGCAAATATTTCAAAATATACCAACTTAGGAAAGTGCACATGAATCACTTTTTTGTCATTCCAGAGAGTGATGGAAACAGATTTTAATAGGATCAAACTAATGAAGACACTTTACTTGTTGTTGCACGACTGATAAATATTTGCTGAAATATGATTTCCACAAACATTATTTGTGCACTATATACATAGTTTTTTATCTGTGCAACTGGATGTCTGTGCAAATATAACAGACATTTCTAAGGAAAATGTGTACTATGTTAATGACCGTGCTACACCACACTACTCTACGGTAAAAAATTGTCAGCTCCAAAATGCACCTCTATCTGCATACCATATGCTTCCCACTGTCCTGCTGAATGTAATGGCTCATTTGCTATACTTCATTTTTCACAAATGCTTTGACTTCGCTGATGTAACATTGATGGCAGCACCCCCACTGTGTACAGACAGAGTATGCCACCCATGATATAGGCTGTGTTTTCATGCTAAAATTCCTGGACTTTGGCCTCAGGGTACAGACCATAAGCCAAAAGACCAGTCTCAGGATGACACCCCTGAAATGGTAGTGTGAACGTGCTACGGAATCCTAGCTATCTACTCAGACTAGTGGATTGTGTGCTAGAGGACGATGGATCGAAGCGACATAGGTTTGAGGGGATGTCATCAATGGAAAGTGTGAGGATCAACAATATCAATAACAATCAATATTATAAATCTTCAGTCAATAACTACACCAGTTTATTGAGAAGAAGTCATAGATTTATTTCCCTATATTAACAATACTAATGTCACGAAAATAACTCTCAAACACAAATGATAAGCATATAAGATCAATAGCGGTTGATTGAAGCGTCGTATATATCTCAATTTGATTAAGACAATCAAACAAATTATCTCTAAAAGAATCACACTTATTAATAATATGAAAACTGGTAATAATGGCAAAGTATACATTAGTTCAGTATCAAATGATTTCAAAATAAGTCAAGAGAATTTCAAAGTTAGTTTCCTCACTAACCACAAATTAGCATCAACATGTGGGGCTTCATGTGAAAAGAATTTAGGCCCATATGTACAAACACATTTTCCTATAGACACAAAATGGATGAAACCCTTTGGTACATCTGGCCCTTAGTAACACAAATTTAGAAAACTTCTAACTCAATTAATAATGGAAAACGTTATTAATGTGCAGCAATCAAATCATAAGTTGCAGCTGGTGCCTGGAAAGCAAAAGAGACACAATTCACATTTCAATGGCATACGTTACCAAGGATAAAAGTAGAAACAGCAAACGGCTTACTTCAGCCTGAGGACACCATCAGTTATGTCATCAAAAGATTTGGGCCTAACGAAAGCTACAGCCAATAAGTCTTGAACCATCAGAATCAGACCTCATCTGCTGTAATCGGCACTAATCACTGCCCCTGGAGAATTCTACCCAAGTTGTTATACTAACTCCTAATAAGCTCATGATTGGTCAGTCTATGGGGTGGTTTCATTTCAGCCAATCAACACTAAATTGATGACCTAAAACACAACTAATCTACACTAACTGTAACATTTTCCTCCAAAGTATCATCGCTTCTTCCATCTCGTATGTAACCCCATTGTTTCGTCACCTCTCGAATATCTTGTTCCCAGGAAGAAACTTTTACAGTTTCGCTTCACTTCCATCCTCGAGGAAAGACCAGATATTAGTAATATTTTCAAGCAATATAACTTTTCAACTAATGCAATACTTGGTTAAGACATGAACTTGTAAGACATAACGCTGCAACCCACTAGGTGTAGCTGCGGCCACATCTACACAAACTTCGAAGACACTTCTATGAAAGCTTTGAATCATGGAGAAAAAAACACACCGTCTGAATATTATTTTGCTGAGCCAAGAACAGAAAAACTAACATTTTCAAAAGTCACTTGTTTTGCACGTTAGTTCATTACACATTTTTTGTATGAAAATCATTAATAAACATATTAGAAAATTCTCACTCTCACAGTCGGAATGCAGGTGAAAGGAGGTTGTCTGCGGCTTCAGGATGTAGATTCTTCCAAAGGCACTTGGAGGTCAGTGAGCCTCGATAAGGTTGCTTACCAGTGGTGTTTGGATTGGAGAGTTTACTCAAGGTAGAGAAGTCAGCAGTTGACTCTATTACCCTCAGAGGAAACTTTTGGTGATTCTTGTTTGGCCCCAGTGGTGAAAAGTGTGACAGATGAGAAAGATGTCCTAGGACCTATACCTAACTCTGACATGGAAGCCATGGAAATGGAACATGTGGTTCCACTAGGGCTGAGTGTGTTTCACATAAGCTTTATTCGGCCAACAGACCATCAAAGCAATACAATACAATACAATATAATATAATAATATAAACCATAATGTCATAGAAAAATTTAAAAAAAGAATGATCCATGTTTGCCCGTCTTAAAACAATTTCAACTCATTGTAAATAAAAAGTGCGTATGCGCCATGCTGTTGCTAAAAACTTACTTACTGCGTAAATTGTCACATTTGAATTGTGGCTTTTTAAGATCCGCAAAGCTAAAAAACATTTCCTTAAATTAAATTCCCTACAGATTTTATATATCCATTTAAACCTTGGGATTGAATAGGCGGGACAAAAAAACATAAAATGTTCTACTGTTTCGGAAGGAATGCCACATACAGGACAGGTATCAGAGCTTGACTTAGGTCCCCATCTGCTCGTTAAGGCCTTCAGGGGTAATGTTCCAAATCGAAATCTGGCATACAAACTTTTGCCTAACAAATCAGGTATTGTATCTAAGTATGGTTCAAACTCAGGGTACCATTTAAAATCAATAAACGAGTTAGTTAAATGACCATTCGATTTCTGAGAAATGTAATTATTACATATGTGGGACCAGTAAGCTCTCTTCAATACTTTTACATGGGGCTTCACAAGTTGCTGGGGATTCTCCCAGAAGTTCCTCAGTCCTAGCATGCAAAACCAACTAGATACGTGTTTGATCCATGGTATGGACATGGAGTTAGAGGTTTTTAACAATTCTAATAGGGAAGACTTGTATATAGCCAGTTCAGGAACTACCCAAAGCCTCACCCAATATAGTAGGGGCCGTAAGATAATCAAATCGGCTATACGTTTAAGCCATAGATCTAAAAAAAGGGGGGTTAATGGGGTGCTAGTGGGACAAGCACATAGAGCCCGAGCAAAGCTATTCTCAATTTTAGTTATCCTACTGCTATCTGTCATGCCCCAAATCTCTGCACCATAAACAGCAGCACCCTGTGCCTTGGCCACATAGATCTTTACTGCTGGAGACACAACTTTAGCGATCGTATTCCTGTAAAGGCGTAATATGGATGCTGCCCGATGTTGCAAAAACCCGCCACTCTTACCGACTTGTTCGTCCCAGAGGAGTGAGTCTGTAAGCCTCACACCCAAGTAGTCGATAGAGCTAACCTGGTCTAAAATAGCTCCATCTAACCTGATCGTACACTTCTTACGAGAGCCAGAGCGAAGCACCATCAATTTTGTTTTCTTCGAGTTCAGCTCTAAACCAAAATTCCAGCAGAATGATTTAAATCTATCCACAAGAATTTGCAGCCCCATAGGGGTCTTTGAGATCAATAGAGAGTCATCCGCAAAAAGAAGAATTGGGATTTTCTGATTGCCTAAGCTGGGAGCATCATTCTGGCATGTCATGAGTTCTTCCTCATTAATGAATAAAGAAAACAAAAGTGGCGCTAGGACACATCCCTGACGAACACCTCTTTTAATGGGAAACTTGTTAGTCAGTTCGCCTTGGTTACCCCATCTTACTTGAGCGTATGTGCCTTCATGCATGCGTGTTAATAAATGAATGATATCAGATGGTGCCCCTCTTTTGTGTAGCACTCCCCAAAGCTTGTCTCTAGGGACCAGGTCAAAGGCAGAGCGCAGGTCTACAAAAGTGACATATAGTGTTTGCTTTGCCAAGACTACATATTTCCAGTGTAGCACGGTCAACCTAAATACCTGGTCAACCGTGCTAACTCTAGAGCGGAACCCTGCCTGAAGTGGTGATAGGATCTGCTGCTCCGTCACCCAACTCGTCAGTCTAACTAACAATTGTTTTGCAAAAATTTTTTGTAGGTTGTCAATTAAACTGACCGGTCTGTAGTTAATTGGAAGATTTACATTGCCCTTTTTATATATTGGAATAATTTCTGCACCCTTCCACGTCTCAGGGATCTGTCCTCCTTTTGCGATTTTGTTTGACAGCATATTAATATACCAGGTCCAGATGGGTAACTCTGATTTATAAAGGTCACCTGGAATTTTATCAGGGCCTGGGGCTTTACCTGTCTTTAGAGATTTAATGGCGTCTGCAGTTTCTTCTAGAGAAAAGCAAATATAGCTTTCAGAGTTAAATAGATTCCCACTGGACGGAGAAGTGGCAAGGTTAGCATTGGGTGAAATTGGGGGGTATAGTCCCACTTTCTCACAATCGACAGTCCCAGTGGAGGCAGTTCCTTCGTACAAGAGAGAGAAATGATCCACCCAGGTACCAGGTTGAATATGGTTCCTTTGTATAAACCTACCCCCTCTCTCGTGCTTAGTCAGCAATTCCCAAAAAAGCGTATTGTTGTTTGTTTTAGTAGCATCTAGCAAGTCCTGCCAAATAGCATCTTCCCAAGCTTTCTTTGATTGTAGGATTATCTTTTTATACGTGAATCTTGCTTGTTTGATTGCCCCCGTATACCCGGCCAGTATAGCCTTCCTTAACTCAGTCTTAGCCCTCATGCATGCATCATTAAACCAACTGCTGTTAGGTGAACCCCCATATTGCCGGTTTGCCGTGGCTACCTTTTTATAAAAGACACTTTGAAGTTTAACCATCATATCTTCGTGAATATCAAGAAGTGGAATGGCTTCTGGTTCGAAGTCTTCATAGGCTGACAGATTATCTAAGAACACTTGGTAGATCTTACATAGCAAATAGGGGTTTGACATGACTTTTGGCCACTTCACCTTTGTATAAGCATTGTTTAAAATAGGGGGAGGGGCCATTGATGTTTGCATATTCAAGGTTCTACCAAAGATATTCCCAGCAAGGGTGAGCAACAATGGAAAGTGATCACTCTCGCATCTTGAATCTACCCTCATATCTAGCAGCAATGGCCAAAGACGCACATCCACCAGAAAATAATCAATTACGCTGGCCACAGAACCTCGTAGGAATGTCGGTGCCAAGTTTAAATCAGAAGGAGTTCGACCATTACAGGCCCTTAGGCCAAACTTTAAGCATAGTGTAGCAACCTGAGTTGCTACACGAGAGCGTGGAGGATAACTATCACCATCCAATTGTGCAATACCCCATAATTCGTCCTCATCCGCAGTTAAATCACTAAGAAACGCTGAGGGTTCGAAAGTGCAATTTACATCCCCTGCAATAATTAAGTAGGAATTAGTTTGTAGCGTGTCTAAAAAGTCAAAGAGTAAAGTTAAAATGTGTGATTCTGTACCACGTGCAACAGAACGGGCGTAAACATTAATTAAGATTATGTTAAAATTTTGATTAAAAGAAATTTGTAAACCCATCAAGTCGGGACAATCAAATTCTAAAACCTTATAGTCACATTGGAGCTTTGAATTTAAAAGGATTAAAAGACCCCCTTTTGCGCGACCAGTTGCTTTCTCTGAAGGCAGTGCAGGGATATTAAATGAAAGAAACCCATCCATGCTTGGTTGGCCCTCGGCCCAAGTTTCTTGAAAGAGACACACATCTTGTGACTTTATATAGGCAACCCAGTCCACATCATCCAATTTCCTAGCAAGGCCCGATGAGTGTACTGAAGGGGTCTTGACAGTGCTTACAAAAGGCACTAGATTTGAGCATTCACTGGAAGTGGTGAAGAAAACTGGCAATTGTCAGTTATCTCTGCTTTATGGTTGCCCTGTTGTCAGAACTGATCCTAAGTTGTTGAACTCAAAGAGGAGGCATAAATGTCCCAATCACCTGGTTAGCCATGCTGATGTTGTTTTCATACTGGGATGTGCCTATGAGTAAACTAGGTTTAGCCATTTTACAGGAGGAATCTCCAGATGAGTAGAAAGGATCCCAATGGCAGGGTTAGAGGCTCAGGAAGGTCTAGATAAATGGCTACTAGAAGGGTGAGAGTGGCATAGACAAGTGCCACTACCAAGGTAGAAAATTGTCCTTGTTCCATCGACTGAGCAGAGAGGCCCATAAAGAGATTGTATAATCTCTCTAATCACTCTACTTGGGGAGACATGTAATAAAGCCGCCTTGTCTATGTGGTTTCCCCTTATTTTTCCCCTTTTCTAGACACTGCTGTTATTAGGACTCTGACTCTCCACAGTGCATGTGCTCTGCCATTTAAAATAGTTCTATAAAACTGGTATCACACAACTGGTGTATTATGAAACCTGAAAAACTTGCATTAGAGACGTGGAAGATAAGTGTTATATATGTTTTCACAGCACCCACATACCTGCCACAATAATTGACTGCCTTGAGGACCACTGTGGTCTGGCTAGGCTGCAGTTTAAAATCACTGTAGTGACACATGCAAATGAAAAGTGCCTTTTCCATATAGGAAAATCTATGCTAATATTGTTACTAGGTTACCCTAAAGGTGTGCCTTGAAAGCCCCCAGAGATGAGTGCTTCACATACAACAAAGTGGCAGAATATAGGCCCTCATTACGTCCCTGGCGGACGGCGGTATTTTGGAGAAAGGTACTGCAAACAGGCTGGCGGTACCTTTCCCCAAAATTTGACCCAAACCGCCAATGTACCACTCTGTCTGCCAGAGCGGTAACAGCCGCCGGGCTGGAGACTTTGGTCTCCAGCCAGGCGGCTATCACTGTCCCACCCATGGGATTAAGACCCCACCTACTGCCATGGTTTTCGTGGCAATCTCACTGCCACGAAAACCATGGCGGTAGGCACTATCAGTGCCAGGGAATTCCTTCCCTGACACTGATAGGGGTCTCCCCCGCCCCTCCCCAGAGTCCTCCCCCAGCCGACCCCCTGACATATACGCACATTCACGCACCAACATACACACGCATACACACACACATACCCACATTCACCCACACATGCATACATTCACACACACACACATCAAAACACACTGACATACCTTCTAGCACACACGCATTCACACCACACAACATTCATGCACACTCACACCCATTAATGCACACACGCATTCCACACACCACACATCCGCATGCACGCACACAGACACATACACCCACACCCCCCCACACACACACACACACAACTCCCACCCCCCTCCCCTGTCAGAGCACCCAACTTACCTACTTGCAGGGGGTCCTCTGGCAGGAGACGGGGCACGGCACTGCTGCCAGCAGCAGCGTCCTCGAGCAGAACACCACCAGGACATATCATGGATCATGATACGGTCTGCGGCAGTCTACTGGCGTGGTGCTGCTGCTGGCAGCAGCGCCACCTTACTGCCGTCTGCCGCTATGACCATAGCTGGAATTCCACCAGCCTTCTGGCGAAATTCCGGCCACGGTCATAATATGGCAGATGTTAGGTAGCCACAGCGACGGTGTTTTGGCGGCTGTCGCCACAACGGTAGGCGGTCATTACCGCCAATTTCTTAATGAGGGCCACAGTGTGCGCTCCAACTGAATAAATACCCCAAAAAGCTGTTTTCACTATGTAGGTTAAGAAACATTTTCTATGAATAGACCTAGGTGTCATTCAATCTTTATCTCACTTTTTGACTTCGGGCTAATTTCGGAACACTAGGCAAATAGGATTTTGCAAATTGATTGTCTTTGTTAGACGTGTAGTAATTATTAGACACTCAACGTTTTTTCCTGATAAACTCCGGCAGGTCAAAACTGTTGTAATTAATTTGTGGAAAGAGGCTTAGACAAATAATGAAACATGCACAAGGTGGTTTGTTAAAATTTGAATTTGTATGTTATGCCCCAATTTCTAATAGAAAATTCAAAATGGGATATGTTTGCCACTGATGGTAAATACATCCACCTGATGTAATGCTATGTGTGGTGCAAAAGTCAATGGCTTCAGCTGGATTTTGCCAACAAGGTGTCTGTCTTTGAAGTAGTACCAGTGGCTACAGCCTTGTACCTTGAGCATTTGGTAGATATTCAATCCTATTCATACCAGCACGTAATAAAAGCCAGAGTTTCAAAAGTACTAAAATTAATTTCCATAGAGGGTCCAAAAATCAATTTTTGGGGGTGAAAATAGCGAAAAGATAACTTTGTAAATGTTCTCAGGGATAATACTGTTTTTTAACTAGCTTTGCCTCTCAGTCTATCCCAGAGACCTACTACACATTGCTGGCTAAAAGCTGACAATGCTGATCTTAAAAGACAGTGGCTTTACCTCTGAATCCAGGAAGACAACTGGCCACTTAACCAGGATTTCCAATCTGGGAGTGAGACAAAAACAGTTGGCTGAAATGACATCCTTTACACCTTTCGACTTAGAAGTACTAAATGGGGTTTGCAGGATCTGTTTCTATTCATTACAAAGGCCTTCATAGAACTTTTATCTCTAATCCCACTAGGAGGATGAATTAGCTTTTGACTCTGAAGTTAGGAGTATACCTCTAAATAGGAAATCAATTAGTAGAAGCCAAAGCCCATCCAGATGGAAGAAAGGGTGAGCCATTTTTAATTTAGAACTTCTGGGAAGTTCGACCGTAAATTAAAGAGGATGAGCTGCAAAGTGAGTTGGGCATAGGGTGAGAAAGTAGTTGGGATTGGATATAGGAAGTTTTCTAGTCACTGACTAATGTACCGTGTAAGAGTGGAACTTCACCACCACCTGCTCATAACACTCCTGGAACACAACATCCAAGGAAATAGAAGACAGCATCCAAAGAAAGAGAAGCCTACTGGACAAAAAAGGCTCAAGGACTCCTGACTCCTTTGGGCAGCAAGGGACTGGAACTCCTCTCGAAAGACCAAGTAGTCAACCTTACTTTTGCTAAATTTTGGACCAATAAACCAGATGCCCAACTGACCAATGAGATTTGGACACTAAACAGGCCTTGGCTGTAGAGTAACCCGGTTCTCAGAAGCCTACCCTGTGAATTTGGAGGCTGCATGAGTGACCAGAAGGAATTTTCCAAGCAGTTTTGGGAAAAGTTAGTCTAAGGGCCTCATTACGAGGCTGGCGGTCTTGAGACCGCCACTGCTGCACTCTTGGCAATCTGACCACCACATCATGACCCTGGCAGTCCAAACACCAGGGGACCTCCGTCCCCACTAGGAACATGGCTCCCGATGGGCTGACGGTAGTCAGACTCGTAGTCAGCCACTTCAGTGCTGAGTTTAGCACTGCCATGCTGATCATGAGTCCCCTTTCCCCTAGCCTTTTGATGGTGGTTTAACCACCTAGAAGAGGATGGCAGAAAAGAAGTGCTGGGGCCACAAGAGGGCATGTCATAGTCAGTGCAGGGGCACCCTTGCAAAGCAACCTGGTAATGTGTGCTGTCTGGTTTGCAGACAGCGCGCATTATGAGGGTGCTGTTGTGCTGCGGTACCGGCCTTGGCTGACTTGTCTGACCAGCCCAAATGTCATAATACGATGTTCCCACTGATCAGCCTTGTGGGAACTTCTTAATACAACTGGGTGTGAGACCGCAGGGTTGGCAGTGCTCTCGTACCTTTGAGTATGGCAGTTGTCTAGTCCGACTGCCAAAATCTTAATCAGGCCCTTAGTCGTTCTTTCCATTTCTGGGGAACTGAGGCAGGGTGATGAGGCCTCCTCAAAGAAACAGGAATGAACACAAGGTTTCTCACACTCTGAAAATGGGTTTTCTTGGGATCTCACAGCAATGTTATCTTGCCTCACAGACCCCTGTCTGGCTACAGCTTTCAGCCTTGTCCTGCAGGAGGATTTTAATAGTCAAACTATGACTACAGGCCCAATTTAGAGAGTAAATAAAGCCATAACTTCACCTGCTGTAGTTAGAGTTCGTTTTCCACTGACGTAAGCATATTGACAGAACCTCCATACACGAGCTAGCAGAAAAAGGGCATAAATAGCAACACCCTGCCCAAACCAAACATTAGAGCAACTTGAACAGCATGCCCCTTTTCCTCCATGATATGTCCTTTTTCTGTCACTGCTAGATGAGGACAAAGGAATCCCCCAACAAAATAGGTAACAATATGCACAATGTCTAATATCAATCCTAATAAATGCAATGTTTAAAACAAAATAAAGGAAATGCTGTTTAGCCATTCACGATGTGCCATCATGTCTGGCCACATGTTTCATAATAAACACCAATATCAAATACTTATGCATGTCATTTTTGCAAACCCACATCTCAAGTAAATTTGTGGAACTAATATTTATTTACAATTACATATTCATTCTAAAATTCATAAATACATTTTACTTTATAGATTTTAAAATAAACATAAAATATGTATTATTCCCTTGTAGGTAGGGCACACAGCAACCACTATTAACTTCAGACATTCTTTACATTGTTTTCTCTTTCTAAACAGAAGAAAGTAAAAATACAAAATGATACTAACGTGGATGTGAAAATTTCAAACATTTTTTTGTGTATTAAAATGAAACCAAACATTTACGAATCCTATAAGGGTAACTGTATACATTTTTTCTCAAATTTCAATTGAATTAGTGACAAAAAGCACAAAGCACCCATGATAAAAGCCTTAGACCAGGACCTAGATGCAATTTCAAGCTGACCTTGGAGGAGCCTTGTGTGGATACACCAAGTGGATTGGTTCCAGTGAAAGTATATCCCACCTTTTTATGGTTGAGCAGCTTCCCTGGGTCACTTCTGTGGGTCCCAGGACCTCAGGGACAACCTTTGTAGTCAGGGACAAATTCCAGAAGAGATCACCAGCAAGGTCCCATCCACTTAGTGCTGCAACTAGTCTGCTGGTTCCTTCAAGAAAAAAATATTTTGACATGTAATTGTAGATCTTTGTAGCCACACATATGGTCATTCAACAGACCCTTGGAGTTCACTTCTTTGTTTTGGGTACAAAAGGGAACAGGTCTATTAATCCATGCATATTCTTAGGTCATATACATAAGAAACAACAGTGGTTTGCCGTAGACTTATTCTCGAAGATAGCATTCGATAATTTGGTGGAAACAGCTGCATTCTATAGTTAAACCATTAATCAAACACAAGTTTATTAAACCATAATTAAGAAATGTGGAAGTACATTATATGTGACCAATCAATCAATCAGGGATTTGTAAGGCGCACTACTCACCCGTGAGGGTCTCAAGGTGCTGAGGAGGGGAGAGAGAGAAGGTGAGGGGTGAGGTGCTGCTACTGCTTGAACAGACATGTCTTGAGAAGTTTCCTGAAGGTAATGAGATCTTTGGTCTGGCACAGGTTGGTGGGAAGAGTGTTCCACGTTTTGGCGGCGAGGTGTGAAAATGATCTACCGCCAGTTGTAGTTCTGCGGATGCGTGGGACGGTTGTGAGGGTGAGGTCAGCAGAATGGAGATGCTGAGTCGGGGTGTAGAAGGAGAGTCGTTTGTTGAGGTATTCTGGTCTGGAGTTGTGCAGTTCTTTGTGAGCGTGGATTAGGAGTTTGAAAGTGATTCTCTTGTTGACTGGGAGCCAGTGCAGATTTTTCAGGTGGTCTGTGATGTGGCAGTGGCGGGGGATGTCCAGGATGAGGCGTGCGGAGGTGTTCTGGATGCATTGCAGCCTCTTCTGGAGTTTGACCACAGTTCCTGCATAGAGGGCATTCCCGTAGTCCAGTTTGCTGATTACAAGGGTTTGGGTGACTGTTCTGGTTTCGGTGGGTATCCATTTGTACATCTTTCGGAGCATGCAGAGGGTGTTGAAGCAGGAGGAGGAGATGGCGTTGACTTACTGGGTCATGGTTAGTAAGGGGTCCAAGATGAATCCTAGGTTGCATGCGTAGTTGGTGGGATCGGAGCGGTTCCGAGAGTGGCAGGCCACCAGGAGTCATCCCAAGCGGAGTGGGTGGAGCCGAAGATAAGGACTTCCGTCTTGTCCGAATTGAGTTTAAGGCAGCTGCTCTTCATCTAGTCGGCGATGGCCTTCATTCCTTCATGGAGATAGGTCTTGGCGGACTTCTTGGTGAGGGAGAGGATCAGCAACAAAACTAAAATCCAATTGGTTGAACCAGCCATGTAAATGTGTAAGGTTTTAGATACATATAGTGCCAGAAAGATCAAAGCGCCAATTAACTTGGGACTTAGGTGTAATTTAAGGCCAACGTGTAAGGGGCCTGGGCCAAATTGACCAAGTAGATTGATTCTGCTGAAGCCTGGAATTTTACAAAGTATTAAAAATGTCTAATTCACAAAACAGAAAAACACTTTGTTGTTTTTGTAAGAAACAAAATACTAAAATTTCTCCTACTCACCTTTCTGTAGTAGGGATTTGAAATATTTTTTATGTTGTACCTTCCAGGTTTCAGTGGGACCAAGGAGAATTTGACCAGGGTTTGCAGTTGGCCTTAGGTCTGGTCAGGTCAAACTGATGTTTTTTTTTTTTAGCTCTGTATTTATCCAAACGTTTACAAAGTGATAACTTCTTTTCAACCTATTGGATTTTAGCAGTTTTGGTCTCATTTTTTAAATAAAACTTTACACTATGTTTAAGTTTATGGCTTTTTTAATTATTTCTTTTCATATTCATTAATAATTTTGTGCAGCATAAGTAGTTTGCTCCTTACCCTTAGCTAAGCCTCTCTGCTCTATACCATAGTTCGCAGGGGACTGAGCGTAGGTTAATTTAGTAATTTTGAGGGTCCAAGTGTTAGTCCGGCTCAAACTTGTCAGATATCACATCATTCTTTTTACTATTCCATTATTATGGAGTATGCATGATGGTTGAAATGGAGTAGTTTCTGACAAAAATCTGCACAATGCCATAAATTCCAGACTTACATTTCTGACATGAGAGTAGAAGCTGCTAAATGTAAAGAAAGTTAAATACCAACATGGAAATTATTTTAACGCAATATGCTTCCCCACTTGTAGCTACTCCATGACCTTCAGCTCCTTATCAAAGCCAGGGTCGGCCACCACTACAGTGTGGCTCATCATCAGGACCAGAGACCTACGCACCTGTTTCACTTGTTGGGAAGACTGTACCACTTTTTTAAGTGGGGTGAGACTGGTCCACTACTGAAGGTCTTCCCACGTTTTGCAGCAGTTGATGCTGCAGTGCTTATTGACCCCCTGCTGATTTATTTGCATGACAATGGTTTGCAAGATCTTCTTGAAATAGATGATTGTCTATGATGTACAAGGTAGCATATTTCACGTGATTGTGATATCTATTACTTTTTAAGTCAATTGAATGTCAAATACTACATACCAAGTCAGCCACACCATATGCTTTAGAATTTTGGGGGGAAATGTGGGTATCTCTTCATGCAACCGTGAAATAAACATTTTTGGCCACATTCGTGCATATGATTGTATTTTTATTTCAATGCTAAAGTGTGATTATGTGATAGAAGGACACTGCACCATTGTACTACTACCTTCAAAATTATTGTGTTTGGTCTTTCAGTATTTGGTCTATATGTCACATTGTGATGCAGTCAGGCTTATTTCTCTAAGTGACTGTAGACCTTGGTGTTTTCTGCATAGAAATGTTACCTACAAACTGATATGACTACACCTGACACAAAACAATGCTGCTAAACAGGGCAATAAGGGGTGAATATGAACCCCATGATGGCTTAACTTCGGGGTTGGCTGCTGTCAGAACCCTAGAGTGGGCAAAACTCCTTCTGCCTACAAAAAACAATCAGGTAGGATATAGTTAGGTTAGGTAGTTGAAGCAAGTTTATTTCAAAGACAGTTTGTGGCCTGTGATAATTTCGTCTGATGTATTTGAGTGATTCAAAGCAATTTCTTTTTAATATATGACATCCAACGCATGTTATGCCCTTTACATGGCGCACAAGCCTGTGCATTTGTTAAGGCTTGTCAAAACTACTTTTCGGCTTTTCACCGTGATATACATGGGTAAACCACTAAATTATACCTTTTTAGTCTTAACACAGTAAGATGACCTGCATGATTTGAGGTAAATCATCACAATAATATTAACAGTAAATGTGTATGAATTGTGTGCTTACTTTAATGATATTCAATAATGGTAATTTTACTTGACTCTTTTTGGTTCCCTGATTTTTACCATCCCCCTTTCTTTTCCATGTATTTTAATTTGATCCTAATTGTAGCATTTGTTATGGTGTGTTGACTATATTTGTCAGTACTATTGAACATCAATATGAATGTAGCTCTTACAATCATCAAAAACAGCCTTGAAAAAGCACCAGGGCTGTTCGATGCATAAGGAGCGAAACGTGTTGGCTAGCGTACGAAAAATAAAATGCTTTGAATCATGCTTAAATTAATACATTAATAAGATGACATGATCAAAGACCACAGACTGACTTTGAATTAAATTTGCTTCAACTGCCTAAACTAAATAGATCCTACAAAACAATACTGTATGGTCTTTGTTTATGTAGGTTATAATTGTTTTAGGTAAGCACAATAACATTGATGTCAAGTAGAATAAAGTAATTATCAACGGCAAAGGCATCTCTTGTATCACATAGTGCCATGTCAATAGTAATTATTTGACCAACATTCACAGTGAAAACTGCAAAATTATGTACCATTGTGGATGTTCCCTTTTGTATCACTGTTGTAGAATGTGTACATTTTTGCTAAACAGCCTATTCATGTCAAAGGCTGGGTCTACATGCCCTCTACAATGTTCAACTGTTCCCCCTGCTAATTCAACATAAGATGTTGGTTTGTATTTCTAAAATAAACCTCATCATATGAATACTGTTAGACAGTGGGTCTCTAGTTGGCATAGGTATACACTCTTGTCCAAGTAGGGACCACAGTCCTATTCAGGGTAAGTCACTACACAACCTAAATTATCCTGTGCTCACCCTTTGGAAGTTTGGCACGGAGCAGGCAGGCTTAACTTAGATGACAATGTGAAAAGTGTTTCTGCAATAACTCATGCAGTAACACAGTGAAAACATCACAAAAAGTACTCCACACAAGTTAAGGAAAACAAATAATAATTACCAGAATAAAATGTCACAAATCCAATGTACAAAAGTAAAGTTATGAATTTTGCAAGAATAAATACTATTATAGTGCTTAGAAACACAATAGCTCCAACTGGGGCTAGCATGACGTTTGACAGAGTAATTACCAACAGTCTGACATCACTCATGGGGGAGTGCAGGCCGGTTACGCATATGGACCCCAGGCACAGTACCTTTGGAAACGATGAAACAATTCCGTTGTGTGGAGTCAGGGAGATGAGGTGTCACTGGAGCTGGTGCGGTGTTGGTTCCTTACCGTGGCTGGGGAGATGCGGCATCGGGTCCTTACTGCCAGGCAGGGGAGGTGATGTGTCGGTTTTGTCAGGCTTCAGGGGAGGTGATGTGGCGTCGGTGGCGAGGCACCAGTTCCTTACGATCTGGCTGGGTCTTTGAGTCCAGCAGGTCAAGACACGGTGCGTTGACTTTGCAGTGTTGGATGTCACCATGGGACTTCAGCAGTGTTGCATCGATGTTGGGCTTGTGTTGCAGGCTGTGGTTGTTGCATTCAGCAAGGACCACAGAGCTGGAGCAGAGAGTGGCAAGGCATCGGACAGCTGCGATGGTTGTGGAGTTCCTGAAGTCGGTGGACTAGCTAGGAGCTGGTAGATGAAGTCTTTGTTGGCCCTGAGACTTAAGAACAGTAGGGAAGCTCAATCCAAGCCATTGGAAAGCACTTGTGGAAGAAGGCAGAGCCCTTCCAGCAGTCAGGAAGCAGCCGGCAGTGGGCAACAAGAAAGAGATTAGTTTTTCCAGAAAAGCAGTCCAGATGAGTGCTTTGGACAGCTCAGCCGTCCTTCTGACAGATTCCAGTTTTAGATCCAGAAGTGTCTGATGTGGTTGGGTCACAGACCTCATTTAAATACCCAAAAGTGACTTTGAAGTGGAAGAAACTTCAAAGAGTGGTTTTGAAGTGAACAAGTTCCCTTTCAACCCAGCCCTGCCTACCAGAAGCCCTGTTGAGGGTAATCAATCCTTTGTGTGAGGTCAGGTTACTGGCCCTTGAAGTGTAAGAGAGAGCCCCACTACCCTTCCTGCCTTAAGAAACCCATCTGTATGCAAATGAATGCAGATGCAGCTGAGTGTCCTGTGTTTATGGCTGTCTGGATGGAATACACAAGGGGAGCTGTCAAACAGCAAAGACCAGAGGTGGATTCGAGACAGGCTGTAAAGCACAGATGGCTGTAAGTGTAGAGAAATGCCTACTTTCTAAAAGTGGAATTTCTGAAAGAGAGGATCAGGCTTCACAGTAGTGAAAAACGACTTTGAGAGTTTTTCACCACCGGCACATGTAGAACTTATAAGTACATATCCTGCCTTTTATTTAGATAGCACCCTACCCTATGGGCTACCTTGGGCCTACCTTAGGGGTGACATATATGTAATAAAAGGGGAATTTATGGCTTAGCAAGTCAAAGTGTCAGTGAAACTGCACACACAGATCTGGCAACGGCAGACGTGAGACATGGTTAAGGGGCTACTCATGAGGGTGGCGCAATCAGTGCTGCAGGCCCCCTAGTAGCATTCACTTTACAGGCGCTGGACACATCTACTGCACTTTACTAGGGACTTATAGGTAAATGATATATGCCGACTGGGT
Organism: Pleurodeles waltl; assembly: GCF_031143425.1. NCBI lineage: Eukaryota > Metazoa > Chordata > Amphibia > Caudata > Salamandridae > Pleurodeles > Pleurodeles waltl. Next base: position 983,781,071 of record NC_090449.1, read on the forward strand.
ATGAGCTTGTGTTACCATGTTTAGGGGGAGAGCACAAGCACTTTAGCACTGGTAAGCAGTGGTAAAGTGTGCAGAGTCCTAAAACCAGCAAAAAGGAGATCATAAAAATGGAGGGAGGCAGAACAAAAAGTTGGGGGAAGACTACCTTATGGCTGTCAGGTCTAAGAAATACTTCCTTATCTATGCTACTGGAATGTAATAATTTTATGATATAGTGGAAATAGTTCTTTAAAAGTTTTAAAGAAAGTCCAAAACTGGAATATTCACACACATATTGGTGTGGGTGTGTGTTTGTGTGTCTGTGTGTGTGTGTGTGGCTTACACTCCCAAAAACTAAATCGTTGACCAGGACACCATGTTTTTGAAATTGCTATTAATTACTGTAGGTTCAACAAGCCTGGTAATTTATATTATGGAGCCACAAGCTCACAATTCACTTTGTAATTACATTACTATGCTTTTCAATGTACTTTTGTTAATTTATGGAATTATTAATTTCAAGTATTATGTCTGATATTAGTAAAAAAAATTACTTATATATTGTGAAACCATTCACATTCTTTTTTCTAAAAACCGACATAGTTTGGAAGGCCTTTTCATGTGCGGAACTGGAAACTTGTATGACTCTCAGCTATACCATACAGCCCTTACAATTGCATTTTGTAAGTTTGTGCCGTTTTTGCGTCAAAAAGCGGCGCAAAAACAGCGCTAAAAAAGTATAAATATGGGCTTAAGTGCCCAATTCACAGTGCCCCCCCTCCCCCCACTCGTGGTGGAGGAACTGCACCTGTGGCAGGTGTCCCGCACTTCAGTTAACCATTGCAGATGTCCTGAAGTGCAGACCCTTTGTGAATCAGGCCCAAACTGCCTGCAGAGCTTCATTTTTTTTTTTTTAATTAAGCGAAAATTAAATGAAAATTAAACACTGACTCAAATATCTAATATTCCTGTTACAAAATTCATATTGGTATAATGTAAAAAATATCTACTATTCTAATTGATTGTTAACAAATATTTATGTTATACTGGAGTTAAACTATCGAAAGAAAGAAAACATCATAATTGTCTTTAAATAAGTACTCAAGTACCTCAAACACATGAACAATTGTTTTATATATGATGTGTATTAATGTTTTGTCACAAATATTAGATATTGTATTTTGTGTTGTCCAACTCTTGTGTGTAAGCATGCAAAAGTTACGCACTTATGTTTTGAAGATATGCCATCCACCAGTACAGGGAAGAAGATTCTGAAAGCAATGTAAAAAAAGTCTTCCTAATCTGGAAACCATGCAGGAAAGGCACATCAATAAGAGTTACAGGCTTAATCATGCAATAATTTGAGACTTAGCTCAACAATATACTTTGGAACTGTTGCTGGGATTTAGATATCCAACTATGATCCCACCTATTCGGAAGATAACGGCAGTGTTACATTTCTCTTTACCTAGTTCCTTCCAGTACACTGTTAGTGACTGAAATGGGATGCCGCAACCAAAGTTTTCTGTTGCCCTCAGCCAAGTTCTAGTTGTTATGGTTAGACATATAAGTTACTACATCCAGTTTCCAACAGATAATGCTACACTTTACAATATCAAGGTTGAGTTCTGTGATTTGGGTGTATACCACATGTTGTGGATAAAACCCCCTATTGGTGTAGCCAATGTATTTGGAGGACCAGTTGCTACAAGAATGTAACAACTACTTATTTATTCACAACAGGTGTTTTTGTTTTAATGCATGAGTTTCATTTTCATAAGTGTTGGTAGACATGGATGACAGCTACTTCACCCTTGCTGATGACATCTGAATCATAAAAACTGTTATATTTGTTCGAAAATAATAAAACCATATAGCTGAAATAATAATAAATGAGATGCAAGTTATTTATTGTGTTGCTATGGTAGTAAAAAGTGAATTTGAAGTAGCCAGTATAAGTGTGGCTCAATTGATAGCTTGATTATACGTTACGTATGTTTAAAATATTATTAAAACCATATGGGCTATTTGCAAGTCCCTTGCGCTGCTGGTGTGTCACTTTTACCATATAAAAAGTGACACACCTGTGATGAAAGGGGCTTGTAAATAAGCACCACAGTTTCTTGGTTTTAGAATAATTTCACAACACACTTTTGCTATTCTTTTTTCTCATATAAAAATAAAAATACTAAACAATTTATTATTTCTAGAAAATTAGATAACTGTATGATATATGAGAAATTAAAGATGAGGCTACGATTGTTTAGAGTAGTTTTCCAGGCAACACTCCATGAGTAGATTACAAATATAGGGAAACAAGGTGGATAGGATAAATAGTCCAGAACCTCACAAGAATTAATATTTTGTATCTCTTGGTGAAGTGTTAGGTGTTGTCCTCAACCAGGCCAGATGAATGACCCCTCCTAAGCCGTACTGAAGCAGCCTGAGTATCAGCTGGGAAGGTGGTGACAGGTGGCTCCATGGGCAACAGTGTACCCATTTCTGTGGAACTACCAGTTGGATACATTTGTCGAACCTAACTGGCAGTAGATGTTGCTTGATCATGGAAAGGGGTATCTAAATTGGACAAACTGCATATCATGAACTCAAGCCATCTTGCACCCCCCCATAATGGTATGTGTAGACTTGTGCCACTCGAGTAGATCATTTTGGGCCCACTGGTTCTCATTCTGGCTCTAAGGATATCATTCTGAGACCTTAGTAGTTCTATAAATTGACCCAGCTATTCTTCCTGCCAAGTAACAGCACTAGGTTTTAACCCATAGTGGTGACGTAACTCTCATAATTTGCTGTACTGTAATTATATGAAATTACAACAAACTTATCTGACACTTAAACAAAATTATTCAAGGAGAATTACTCAGCATTTAGCGCTATCTTCTTAGTACAAAATACACCCTTGCATTGAAGAGAGACCAGAGGATCCAATTTGCAGAAAGAACATAGTGCTAAATGCAACAGAAACACTACTAGCGGTAATCAGCAACTGCTTGCACTCACTAAGTTTATAATTCCTGTGCTCCTATGGTAGGATTTTTGTGCCAAAATACACATAATTATGCGAATGGCCATAATCAATTTATCGTGATTTTGGGTCAAAAGAGTAATGTGAAATTACCAAAAGTACGTTGATTTCTCCATTATAGTTCAAATCCAGGCCTAATAGTGATATTCATAGCTTCACCCTAAGCCTCTTTCCCCATAGCAGTTCCTGCCTTGGTCCAGTCAATACAGTCCTGTTGTCCTTAGTGGGTAGACACAGGTATTGTCTATCCTGGCTGAAGCACAGTTGTAATGGCTGTGGTTGTCACCGGAACCAGGACAATGTTGGCTACAGTCTATATTAGTGTGGCCAACAGGGGTCAGATGTTTCCAGTGAGCACAGAACTCTACTTTCATATAGTTAATATTTAAGGTATGTATGTAGTAATGACAGACATCATGTGCGGGTCCTTCCTGGAAGGTTTTGAGATGATCCGTAAGCAGGGGCTGATAAAAGGGTTGATCAGAAAACATTTCTTCCTAATTCAGATTCCCATAGGAACCTTAGGACATGTGTTTGTGGTTCAACCTGCTCTGCCTGATGCCAAACTCCCCCACCTCTGCTCCCTCCCTCCCCCAGACTGGCGAACAGTGGGCACTTCACCTGTTTGACAGAACCATTTATTTTATTTCTCGTCCATTAAAACAGTGAAATCAAGGGATTGATTCTTGAGAACATCTTTCATTACAGCAAATAAGCAGCAGCACACCTTGATTATAACACTGCAGCACACCTTAAAACACAGAAGCATGAATGTGTGTGAATGTATGTATGGAGTTAGATAGAAAGAATGATAGACAGACAGACCGACCTACCAATTGACCGGTAGATAGATAGATAGATAGATAGATAGATAGATAGATAGATAGATAGATAGATAGATAGATAGATAGATAGATTGTTGGACCTGACACTCTGAGGTGGTGTTTCCTCAACCTTTTAAGTTTTTTCTAGTAGGCTTTGCTGATTCCCCCCTGGTGGCCTTAGGGCCCGGGGCACTTTCCCACTATATGTACAGTATAAACGTTCCTGTGCACCTTCCCAAATATGTTGGGAAATGGTACTGGCCTTTGTGTGTGCACTAGCAAAACAGACATGTTAAACATGTATCTCCCCTATCTTAGCAGGCATCTGTGAGCACTTGCACCTATGGTGCTTTTAAACATGGTTCCAGGCTGTCAATGCAGGCTTGTATGTACGTTGGGGCACATATTCCGAGAGAGTCAAGAATATCCATGTGTATTTCACTGCTTAGGAGAGCTGCTCTGCCAGTAGATTAACATGGGGGAAGCATTTCAAATGCTCCTAGCTGAACAGTAGATTGCAGAGGAGCAGCCTCATATTGTTTACTATCATCGGTCGTCCTGACAAACCCCTTTCTTTGGTAAAGGTGGTTTTGTCAATGATCATAGAGAAATGCCACTTCTAGAAAGTGGACATTTCTCTGCCTTGAAAAGCTTTGCGTGCCTTTTATTTCAACTTGAGTCTACACTGGAGAATAGAGGAGCACATTTTTGCATTCCCCAGTGACAGGTATAAAACCTGTGCACACAACTGGAATGAAGACATCTACTATTTGTGGGCCTGGCTTGATAGATTGGAGGGAGCAATTTTGTCACTTGGCCTCTCTTAGCCAGATCATGGCCCCTACTAAAGATTAATATCTGCGTTCCACAGTCCCATGGCAGAAAGGACTGAAATTTAGGGGAGACATCTGTGGTTCAAAGGGGAGCCCTCTGAACTTCCCCAACTTCAATGACACACTACAGTATAACTACGGGCGCCCCTATGCAGCAAAGTAGAAATACACTGCAGGAATGTGGGACAGAGACCCTAGTCCATGTGGTGCACACTGCCAAAAGAATCTGTTGTGCACAAGGAATAATTACTGCCCTAAGAAGGGACCCCGTACTCTTCTTGCATCGTGGCTGGTCTGGGAAAACTGGTTTCTGCTGTGTGGCACTCTGAAATGTGCTCTCCAAGGGCTTGTTGGCTTGACCCCTGTTCTCACAAGGAGGTATCAGGGACATCAACTTCCTCCCTCAAGGGACCTAGATATTCTACCTGTGTCATCTGGAGAGTTGTGCCCTTTTAAGTGCCTACATCTTGTGCTAGACATTACCTGGTAGCAGCAGTGTGAGTGTGGAATTAAGTATTGCACCTGGTGTCTGGATTTTCCTGGTGTGGAGCTTTTAAAGTACTGCCCGCATTCAAGGAATGTGATCCTTCATTGGTGGCCACGACACGCATAAGCATCTGGTTGGTAGTGAGTGGATTCACTGGTTGTGGGACCCCTCGTATCCTGTTTTTGTCAAGTGTGTTGCATTTCTCTCTTGTGACACCTAACTTCATGCACATTGTGTGCTGTGTCTGATTCACAAATTAATATCCTCAGGTGTGCGAGTATACCCAGAGCAGTGTCACATTCTACCTCATGCGGCTCCGCTGAACTTGTGTCTCTGTGTATGTGATTGGACTTGTCTGGTTGACTCAAGACATTGCAAACTAGACATTGTGCCTCATTCCAGGGAAGTATGGGAATAGAACTCTTTATATGTGTCCAGAATTGTCTGGTGCCAATCAAATCTTTGGGCACCAGAGTATGTGCCTCATTCCAGGGAGATAAAGGATTGGAACTCTATGTGTGTTTGGTATTGTCTGGTGCGACACAAGTTATAACACACCAGACATTGTACCTCATTCTAGGGAGGTACGCAAGTGGTAACTTTGCATGGGTGCTTCGAATTGTCTGATTTGACTCAAGTAATTGAGCACCAGATGCTGTGTCTCATTCCAGGGAGGTACAGCATTGGTAACTCTTCATGGGCGATCGGAATTGTCTGGTGTGACTCAAGTAATCGCGCACCAGATGTTTTGCATCTTTCCAGGGAGGTGCGGATTTGGTAACTCTTCATGCGCAACCGGGACTGTCCAGGGCAACTCAAGTCATCATACCCCAGACGTTGTACCCGCTACCAGAGAGGAGTGGAATTAGTAACTACTGGGGCATTGGAATGCCTGCCTTAGTTGGGTGTCACTGTGAAGAGCGTGTCACCTAAGGTGACCCTCTCCCGTGCTTAGCAGACTGGGACCCGCACTAGACGCGGTGCAGAGACCCCTGAGTGAACTTTCCAAGTGATGGCCAAACATCCATTTGTCAACTGTTGACTGCTCAGCAGTTATCTCTTTCTTCGCCCCACTTTTGTCCTGGGATCCTAAAGAAGTGTACCTTGGGCCGCGAGTGGCCTAGGATCCAGGGAAGAGGGTCCTCTCACCTCTAGCTCGTGAGGGGGCAGGGTAGTAGGAACTGGCTGGAGTGTGGAGGAAGGTTTGGACCTGGGGGGTGCAGTGACCACTAGGCTGCCAGATATCCGTGCACTGCATTAGGGTGCTGGGAGTGATTGTGTACGAATGCGTGTTATACTAGCTTGCCTGATATCTGTGGCACTGCGTAGCGGTGAGGAGTGAGTGAGTGGGAGTTATTGACTGTGATTGACTGTACCTCATGGGGGCGTATCCGTACCCGTTGGTTCTTTGTCAGAGGATTATCAGAGTTGACATTAGGTTTTACCTGTGCATCCTAGGCCACATAGCTTTTTAAAAGTGCTGCAATTCTCTGTATGTACACATAGCTTCTAACGTGAACCGGGGTGCACCCTATAGCTGTGTGATATTGAACTGGGTTAATCGCTCGGGTGGGTATTGTGCTGATAATGTTTTTGCACTCCATGACGGTGCTGGGAGGGAAAGTATTACTTTTCTCAAGTGAACATACTGCTAATGTTGTTTTAACACAATTGGGCCTAGTACCGCTAGTGATATTTCTAAATGTGATTTATGCCCAGATTTACATGATTTTCATGTTCTGTTAACTAATGTATGTGTTGAACACAAACTTTATTTACATACACTTCATGTGAAGTATCATTTGTGATGCTTAGTGTATTTTTTGTGTGGTAGTGCTGTGCCAATGCTTTACACATTGCCCTAGTGATAAGCCGATAGCTCTATGCTAAGCTACGCAAGGGTGAGTGCAGGTTATACAGTGAGTGTAATCACCCACCCCTGATTGCAGTGGTAGGTTCTGTCTGCCTAGTGCCTCACCTCAGCCAACCAGAATGTGCCACCTCCAACATTTGGTGGTCAAGCGGTGGGATACAACTTGCATTTGCACAGCATCACACGATAACTATGCACAATGACTTCACATAGGCAAAAGTGTTCCTTTGTTTTTCAAGGGGTCCCCAAAAGGGACAGTGAGGTAGCCAAGGGAGGGTGACCTTTTTTCTTTCTGCTAGATCTCTATTTCTACTTCCACTAGTTTGCTAACATGTATGAGGGCCTACCTGAGGTAGAGTTTGAGCTGGCTGATTTGGGCACCTAAACAGTGACACAGCTCAAGGAGGTATGTCAGGCAAAGTGGGTCGCTTGCATGGCAAGAGCCAAGAAGGTGAAGTTGCAGGAAGCCTTGAGGGACTGGGTGGAGTCCTACCCCAAGGGAGAAGTGGACAATGGAGAAAAGCTGGAGCATGAGGAAGAGTCAGAAGAGGGCCAGGGGAGCCCTGACAGACAACCTATAGAGGAGGAGAACCCTCTTTTTCCAGAACCGGGGGGCCCTTCTATAACCAACAGCAATATGTCCTCAAGGAGTCTGTCCCCAGAAGAGCTGGAGGACAGGAGAGAAGAAAGGAAGGTAAAATTAGAGCTTTCCAGGACTACCCAGGGACAGGCCATAGCCCTGGCCATATTAGAAAAAGAGAAGGTCCTGGCCAGATTGCACAAAAAGCAAGCTCTGGCTGAGAAGAGACTAACCATTGAAGAAGAAAAGATGGCCCATGAGCCTAGCCTCAGAAAGTTAGGGTCCACTAACAGTAATGGTGGCAGCACCCCTGCTGTGTCTAACAGTGAGAGTAGAGATCATATTCCAAAGGATATGGTACAGGATTACCAGGTGAGAGTGATATCGACAAATGGCTGGCAGCCTATAAGTTGGCCTGAAGGTACAATGGGTCTCTGAGGAGAGCTGGGGAGGTAGTTTATGGTGGGACATCCTCCCATGGGAAGCGACACCCTCCTTACCTTAGATGTGGGGGGCCAGACTAACTACCCTGCTGTGAAGACCATGTTGGTTAATAAGTTTGGACTGACCCTGGATACATACCACCAGAGGTTTATGGACAGCTGAAAACTGACCACACAAAACTGGGTTGACTTCTTATATTACGTGAGTAAGGCAATAACGGGATGGGTGTTAGGCAATAAGGTAAATGATTATGAAGGATTGTACAATTTCATCTTGAGGAAGCACCTCCTTGAGGCTTTCATTACAGACCTGTTCCAACACCTGGTAGAAAGGCAGTTGATGGATTGCCATCTGTTTGCTGAGGAAGTGGACCTCTGGGCCAGCAACTGAGTGTCCAAAAAGATCTCTGGGGAGACACTCAAAAAGAGGATTAATAAGTAACATTCTATTATTTCTTTTACATTCTATTATTTCTTTATTTTGTATTATAATTCTCTCTGTTACACTTAAGCCATGAACAAGTCTGTTGCTCATTTCTGTGTTTGTATGTGGAACCATATTGCATCAGCCTCTGTGCAGGTTCTAGAGTGTTGGGGATGTTAGGCAGTTGCCTACTGACTCTGGACCTGGATCGTGGTTGATGATGTCGTGGATCCATGTATTAAAGAGATTGTTCCTGCAGACCATCTTCAAGTGAGAGAATTGTTATTTTAGAGTGCTTCCTTCATGCATGTATTAATCTCCCTACTACATTATATGGTACCAGGAAATAGGGTTACTGAAAATTGCTATTTATGGAAGCACAGGATCCTCCAACCAGCCTAATGCAATCACCATACTATGCCATCCAGGGATCAGTGTTTCTACGTGGAAATCGTGACACATAAGGTATTTATCCTCTATTATAAATACCTTCTGCTACTTTGTTGTCTTTTCTCTGGAGTCCATTGCCAGTTGCCTGGATACCATTCAGTGTTCCACTCCCGGCAGTGTTTCAGAAGGCTTGAGGGAACCGCTACATCATCACGGGAGTGATGCTGTAGCTTCTCTCCAGTGGCATTACGCAAGGCACGTGAGTCTGCGGCTCATCTACAGCAGTGTTCGGAAGGCACGAGAGAGACGCTGCGTCATTGACTAGAGGGTCTACAGATGTTGTATTTGCATCTTGGAGCTGGTGTCTAGTTTATTTCCGCCCTGGTGGGTGTATTCTGTGACATCCATACACGTTGCGCTGTAGTTGAAGTGACTTCTGGAGTTCCTGCAAGGTGGCAATGACACTCATTGTGATACATACGCGTGTTCGGAAAAATTTCCTGTGAGGCAAAAATAATGCTCATTGAGATTTACACAGTTATTGCATGATTTTATTTCAACCTTTGTAGTATCTTCCTACATTTTTGTGGTAACGTCTGTAATACTTTGGATTTCTGTGACTGGAATGGTTTGTTAGCATTCCTTTTACTCAATTATAAGCTGGTTTTCTGCATATTTTTCGTGAGACTTCGTGTTCACTATAATTTCCTACTAAGGCTTGCAGCAGTATTCTATCCACAACATTGGACTATTTTTTGTTTATGTGTTATATGTGAATACATGTACATTGCAAGTAGCTGGTTTTTCCTGAACATTTTAGCATACTACACATTTAATTTATATTTATTTTTGTGAGCACGGTTTCAAATCAGACAGTTGTTCAGCCTCCGCCTTTCTTCCAGAGTGCAGGTAAAACAGAAATATAATGGAGTGATTGGTTGAGAATTCTTGAAAATTACCTTACAGCAATAGATTCTAATGACTATTCTCCGGCTAGGAAAATGGCACTTTTATTCAATCACCTAGGTATTGCTGGACAACGTGTATTTAATAATCGGCCACCTATTCCAGTATCACCAAGAGAAAACATTGTATGGGGTGTTCACTTGGAAGGAAAAGAAAGGATCAAAAAACAGTATTCTGATAAGCATAATGTGTTGCTGGAGAGACTTAATTTTGCCATGTTCAAACAGTCGGTTGACAAATCACCTGAGGAATATATTGCTACTCTGAGTGTACCAGCTGCAAAATGTGATTTTGATGGTAATGTTGATGCATGAATTATGTACCAGTTTGTGCTTTTTTTTCATACAGGAATGCCTTCTAGCTTGTCTTAATCCAACTTTGGAAGAATTGATTGACATGGCAAGGAGTATTGAAAGATCCATTGTTACTTCTAAAGTGGTGTCCAACCATAATCGGCAACCTACGGTTAGTCATGTTATGAAAGACAATAATGTTTGTGCTGTTACTGAAAAATAATCCAAACAAAGTAGGGGGCAGAATCAAGGTCCTAGGTTTTGCTTTTGTTGTGGTTCTCAAAATCACATTAGTAACAATCCTTCATGTCCTACCTTTGGTAAGAAATGCTTGAAATGTCATAAGATAGTTTATTTTCAAGCGGTATGCAGACAAACTGGTCCTAGTTCAAACATGTCCAACAGTGGAGGAAAAATGAAAATTAGCAGTATGTATACACAAGATATGAAATGAGAGTGACAGTTATGGCAAACTCAGGAGCACCTGTGACCATTTGGGCTGATAGAACTTATTTTAATTTATGGTTGAAGTCAAAAGTATTAGGAAGTGCTGATATAAGTCCAAAGGCATTCGGTGACCTGGACATTGATTTAATTGGGTTTTTTGGTCCACCTTATAAGTTTTAGGAAGACACGCTATCACAAAGATTTATGTGGTTGTCAATGGGAGTGACTTCGTAGGCTGGAAGGATTTAGCCAACCTTTGCATAGTTCTACGTCCTGGACATAGCATTCCCATTGCTTTGGGAGAAATGTCTAATACTAATGAGAATGATTCTGTCATGTCATTAACAACTATTGATTTAGTACCTGAACAAATAATATCTAAGTTTCCCAATGTACTTGTTGATAAGGTTGGAACTTGTGAAAAGCTTTGATCATTGTATTAAATTAAAAAAGAGCTTTATCAGTGATACATAAGGTCAGACCAGTACCTTTATGTATTAGGAAACAATTGAAAAAATTGCAAGATAAATGAGTGTCTGAAGGGATAATTGTACCTACTGACTCTTCAGAGTTGGTTTCGCCTATTGTCATCACAAAAAAGAATCTGGAGATCTCAGGTTATGCGTTGACCTGAGATCTCTTAACAAAAACATTTTGTTGGACTGTCATCCACTCCCTCATATTTAAGAAATTATAACTAGTGTAGGCAATTTAAAGTTTTTTTTCAACCATAGATCTACACTCAGCATACCACCAAATTCCAGTGAGTGAGAATTCCTAGGCATTTACAATGTTTGTGACTCAGTATGGTGCATTTAGATATCTCAAATTACCATTCGGATTAGCTTTGGCAGTGAGTATCATTCAAAAGATGATGGATTCATTGTTTGGGGAGATGTCAAATGTCCAAGCATTTCAGGATGGCATACTTGTTCACATGCAAACAGTTGAAGAACATATACAAATTCTAGGAAAGGTGTTTTGCATCTTGCAGTTCTGAGGCCTGACTGTTTAAGGTGAGAAGTGTAAACTCATGGTTGACAACGTGGAATATTTAGGTCACACTATTTTGGCTGGAGGCATTAAGCTGAAATTCTGTAATTTAGAAGTGATTAAGGATGCTAAATTTGTTCCTGGGTATGCCTTAATGGTTCAACCCCTAAGGGTACTGTTCAAAAAAGGTAATAACTTTGTGTGGGACAGTCAAGTAGCTAGTACATTTGAAAACATTAAACAATTAGTATTATCTGCTCCTGCTTTAAAATCCTATGTATCGTCGGGTAAATTCTTCGTAAGGGTAGATGCCAGTCTTAAGAGACTTGGTGCAGTTTTTGGACAGTGGGTCATTGGACAGGAAAACACAGTTGCCTTAGCATCCAGAGCACTCATTGAGGCAGAGAGTAACTACAGCACTATAGAACGAGAAGCATTGGCATGTATGTGGGCAGTGCAAAAGTTCAGAACATATATGGGGTACCAGTTGTGATATTCACCCTGATCACAAACCACTATTATTTCTTCTGAGTTGGCCTGGTTTGGAAAAGACATTTGCGCATCTTGTGTGGTTGCTCTCCTAATTGCAGGAGTATGACCTTGAAGTCAAATATGTAAGTGGTGGAAAAAATGTGCAGGCAGACTGCCTATAATGTATGCCTTTACCACATTCAATGACTACCAATTTCTGGTTCTCTAGCTGACGTTTTTAGAAATGTTTATTCTGGCAGGAATTGCAATACAAAGTCTGACAGCATGTTGCCAACTGATTTTTCTGTGGGAGATATAAGGCAATTCAAGAGTTATAGATCATACAATGCTTTTGAGGGGGATGGGGATTATGATGCAATTAGGTTGGAATCCACTGTTCAGAGGAGTGGTAAAGGTAAAATGATATTATTTCTAAGTCTCCTAGAGTGACACATTTTGCTGATGGCAATCAGCATTTTGCTTATGGTGTAATGGAAGGAGACAATGGGCCACAAGAACCAACACACACACACAGTAATCGTGTGGTAAATTTGCTGAAAACATTTGAAGGTTTTGTGTTGAATTGAATTTTATTTAGCTAATTTGTGCTGTGTATTGTGTTTTATTCTTATTTCATCGTTTTGAGGGAAGAGGATGGTGTAATAAGTTAAATTCTATTATTTCTTTTACATTCCAATATTTATTTATTTTGTATTATAGTTCTCTGTGATATACTTAAGCCATGAACAAGTCTGTTGTTCATTTCTGTGTTGCATTTGTAGAATCATATTGTATCAGCTGCTGTGCAGGTTCTAAAGTGTTGAGGTTGTTAGGCAATTGCCTACTGACTCTGGACCTGGATCGTGATTGATACTGTTGTGAATCCATATATTAAAGAGACTTTCCCTACTTAAACATCTTCGAGTGGGAGAATTGTAGTTTTGGAGTGTTTCCTGCACATTGTGTATTTACCTGTCTACTACAGGGGCCAAGGGGGCATGACAAGAAGCAGAAATCTTCTGCCAGCCCCACCCAACATCCCCCAGGGAAAGGGTCTGGCCTGAGTTCACAATACGGTCCCCCAAAGAAAACTCCCTGGAAAAGAGTCCGCCCCTCCCCAGGGTACCCCAGTGCTACAATAGTTATGGGTACAGACACTACAAGGGAGATCGTAAGGCCCTTATTTATACTTTTTTTGCCACATTTGTGCCATTTCTTGATGCAAAAGTGGCACACACTTACAAAGTATAATTGTATTTTGTACATTTGCACCGCTTTTGCATCAAAAAATGAAAATATAAATATGGGCCTAAGTGTTCAAAGTGAGTGCCCCCTCTCCAAGGTAGGGAAGGCTCTTAGGGTGGCAAGCATGATGATGGCGGAGGAGGGAACCCCTTGGTAATTGGGGGAGAAAGTGGTGTTACCCTAGTGTCCCTAAATGACAGTGAGATGGTTCCCAGGGTCTAAGTGCCTGCTAACACAGCAAAATATAGGCGAAGGGTCATCATCAATGACCAGGAGGTGGAGGCCTTGGGGGATACAAAGGCCAGCATGACTATAGTAATGAGTCAACTGGTCTCCCCCAGAGCAGGTCATCCCCCAAGCCACCCACCAAGTGGGAGTGGCTGACAACAGAGATGGTTGTTTCCCAGTTGTTACCCAGTGGCCCAGGTGTCATTTAAGTATGGGGGGGGAGTTTCCGGCCTATTGAAGGTCACTGTTAGCCCTGTTGTACCAGTGTCTTGTCTGTTGGGTAATGACCTGGAGCATACTATCTGGAAATAAGTGGAGCTCCAGGCTCATGTAGAGATGTTGGGGGGTCACCTGAATTGATCTGTGGGACCATAGGGTCCACGGCTACCCAAGAAGAGAGCCAGATGAGGCTGGAGTCTGGCCCCTTGCTAAGAGGGGGAGAGGACTAGGATGGGGAAAACCCGCCATGAAATGTACCTCTAGTGAAACAGATGGGAAACTGGCCTTGGCCAACACTGCTTTGACTGAAGAGGACATTACTTCTCATGGTGCCCTTGCCGAGCTTGCTGAATGGCAAGTGCCAGGAGGCACCACAAGGGAGGATTTCTGTAGGGCACAGAGAGAGAGCCTCACCCTTGAGGGCCTGAGGTGACAAGCTAAAGCCTAAGCAGCCGGTGATGAATCTGGGACTCATCACTTTTACTGGGAGGACAATCTTCGTTACAGTGAGCCTAGGGCTCCTGGCCAGGGGTCCTGAAGGCCCCTCATGGTCCCCTAGTAGCCCCCCTTCAAACCTTGCCAGTCATTGACACCCTCTTTGAAATGGTGGGCATCAACATAGTAGGGCCTATAGATCCCAGACAGCGGCTGGGAACAGGTTTGTTCTGGTGGATCATGCCACCTGGTACCCAGAGGCAATCCCTCTGAACTCCATGACCGCACCAGCGGTGGGGAAGGCCCTGATGGGGATCTTTATCTGAGTGTGATTCACCAAGGGAGTGGGCAAAAACTTCATGTCAGCGCATATGAAAGCCATGGTCTTGTTGAGCGATTCAATATGACCCAGAAAGGCATGATCAGAGGCCCTGAGGAAAAAGTGGGATGACCTCTTAGTGTGCCTGTTGTTTCCCTGACGGAAGGTCTCTCATTATGGAGTTGGGTTCAGCCCCTTCAAGCTCGTATTTGCTTACCCGGTCAGGGGACCTCTGAGTTTGATCAATGAGGGCTGGGAGCAGTTGTCTAAGAGAACTCCAGGAATGTAGTAAACTACATGCTGGCCTTCCGAAGCCAAATGGCCAAGCTGTGGAAGCAAGACTCCCACAACTTAGATGATAGCCAGGATGTCCTGAAAGAGTGGTATGACAAGATCGGCACTCCGATGGAATTGACAGAAAGTTTGGGTGATGATGGCTGTAGAGCCAGAGGCACTCCATGGCTTAACTTTGAGGATGGCAACTGTTAGAACCCTAGAGTAGGCAGAATCCCTTTTGCCTATAGGTGGGATATAGTTAAGTTAGGCAGTTGAAGCCAATTTATTTCAAAGTCAATTTGTGGTCTGTGATAATTTCATCTGATGTTTTTATTAATTTAAGTGTGATTCAAAGCAATTTCTTTTTTTCTATGCCAGCCAACACATTTCACCCTTTACATGGTGCACAGGCCTGGGCCTTTTTCAAGGCTTGTCAAAACTAAGTTTCTGCTTCTCACCATCATATACATGGGCAAACCACCAAATTATATCTTTTTCTTCTTGACAAAGTAATATTGCCAGCATGATTTGAGGTGAATCATCACAATAATATTAAAACTACATTTGTATGAATTGTGTGTTTACTTTAACAATATTCAATAATGGTAATTTTGTTTGACTCCATTTTACCTCCTGATTTTTCCCATCCCCCTTTTCCTTCAATGAATTTAAATTTGATCCTAATTGTATTGTTTGTTATGGTGTGTTGACTATATTTGTCATGACTATTGAAAATCAATATGAATGTATCTCTTAACAATCATCAAATACAGCCTTGAAAAAGACCCATGTATTTTTGCTGCATACGGAGCGAAATGTGTTGGCTAGCGTACAAAAAAGAAAATGCTTTCAATCACGCTTAAATTTATAAATTAATAAGATGAAATGATCACAGACCAGAGACTGACTCTGAATTAAATTTGCTTCAACTGCTTATGCTAAATATATCCTACAAAACAATACTTTATGGTCTTTGTTTAAGTTGGTTATAATTTATTTTAGTAGGCACAATAAAATTGATGTCAAGTAGACTAAAGTCATTTTCAACAGCAAAGGCATCACTTGGATCACCTAGTGCCACGTCAATAATAATTATAAGTCATTTGACCATCATTCATAGTGGAAACTGCACAAGTATGTACCACTAAGGATGTTCCTATTTGTATCACTGTTGCAGAAGTTGTGCATTTTTTCCAAACAGCCTATTCATGTCAAAGGCTGGGCCTCCATGCCCTCTACATTGTTCTGTTGTTCTCCTTATTAACACAACATAAGATGTTGGTTTGGATTTCTGAAATAAATTACATCATATGAATACTGAGACAAATTGGGTCTCTAGTTTGCAGAGGCATGCACCCTGTAGGGACCCCAATCAAACAGTCAGGGTAAGTCACAACACAACCTACATTATCCTTCTGGTAGCTTGGCATTGAACTGGCAGGCTAAACTCAGAAACCAATATGTAAAACGCTTGTGCAATAACTCATACAGTTACACAGTGAAAACACCACAACAATACATCACACCAATGAAAGAAAAGAGATACAATTTATCTGAATAAAATAATTCCACAACAACAAAAATCAATATGTACAAGTCAAGATATCACTTTTTAAAGGTTTAAATGAGTCTCCATCCATAAGAATTAGTGGTTGTTTCCTTTTAACATACAGTACCTGGGATGCATCAAGAATAACGATGCACAGGTGCCGCAGATGAGGAAATGTGTCAAAAAGTAAGGTGATGCGTCAGTTTTTCAGGCACGGCAAAGGTGAGTGATCATTTCTTTCCACCCTTCAAAGCAATGAGACAGTTTCCAGGAACACAGCCTTGGCACTTCACTGCAATGCGGGATATTTTGATTCCCAGGGACGATCCATGGAAAACTTAGAATGAGGTGAGCAGTGGTAATAGGTGTTACGTTGATCTGGGAGGTGATGCGATGATTTTTCAGCGACTGAGCAGACGCTGCATCAATCCGGCAGGCGTTGCATCAAATTTTACAGGTGTTGCATTGATATTCTGACACGCTGGATTTTCTTTTCTTTGGTGAAGTCATTGGTAGCCTTGAGACCTCAGAACAGGAGGCAAGCTCAATCCAAGCCTTTGAAGAGCACTTAAGGAGGAAGGCAGTGTCCTTTCAGCAGAGTCAGTGGATAGCAGGCAGCAGTGCAACAAGCACTAGTACTTCCAGAAAAGCAGTAAAGGTGAGTCCTTTGGTCAGCCCAGTAGTCCCTCTACAAAGTACAGTTGTAGGTGCAGAAGTGACTGAATTGGTGGGGTCACATACCAAGTATATAAATACCCAAAAGTGCCTTTGAAGTGGAGCAAACTTAAAAAAGGGGTTTTGAAGTGCACAAGTTCCCCTTTCAACACAGCCCTGTCTGCCAGGAGCACTGTGGGAGTTTATCCGTACTTTGTATGAGGGCAGGCCACTGGTCTTTGAAGTGTAAGAGAGACCCTCTCAACCCTTCCCACCCAGGGAAACCCATCTATAAGCAGATGAATGCAGGTGCAGCTGAGTGTCCAGTGTTTATGGCTATCTGTGTGGAATGCACAAGAGGAGCCGTCAACCACCACAGACCAGACATGGATTGGAGACAGGCTGTAAGGCACAGATGGCAGTGAGGGCAGAGAAATGTATATTTTGTTAAAGTGGCATTTCTAAAATAGTAATGTAAAATCCAACTTCACCAGTGAGTAGCGTTTCTCACGACTACCCCAACTATACTAAATATGACAAGGCTACTCTTCTTAGATCAAAAATTACCACTTAAAAGCATATAAGAGAATTTGTAATTCTATCCTATGAGAGGAGCAGGCTTCACAGTAGTGAAAAACGGCTTTGGAAGTTTTTCACTACCAGGACATATAAAACTTATAAGTACATGTCCTGCCTTTTACTTACATAGAACCCTGCCCTATGGGTTACCTATGACCTACCTTAGGGGTGACATGTGTAAGAAAAGGGGAATTTAAGGCTTGGCCAACACTTTTAATTGCTAAGTAAAAGTGGCATTGAACCTGCTTACAGAGGCCTGGTAATGGCAGACCTAAGACATGGTTAAGGGGCTACGTAGGTGGGTGGCACAATCAGTGCTGTAGGCCCATGAGTAGCATTTAATATACCGGCCCTAGGCACATCTAGTGCGCTTTACTAGGGACTTATAGGTAAATTAAATATGCTGATTGGTTATGAACCAATTTTACCATGTTTTAGGGAGCGAGCACAAGCACATTAGCACTGGTTTTCAGTGGTAAAGTGCCCAAATTCCTAAAGCCAACAAAATCTAAGTCAGAAAAAGAGGAGGGGGAGGCAAAATGTTTGGGGTGACCTTTCAGAGGGGGGCATTTTCCAAACAGATGAGGGTGAGGTCTAGCATCAAGGCGGCAGTGTCTGAGATGCTAGAGCTGGGGATCATAGAACCCTTAACCATCCCTTGGTCCAGTCTGGTTGTTGTGGTACCAAATTCTGCACCGGCAGCCACCACACCTGAACTAAGGATCTGTGTGGACTATACGGGGATGAACTCAGTGACTCGGACTGATGACAATCCAATTACGGAGTAAATGAGTTAATTGACAGATTTGGGCGTGGCCCAGTATTTCAGTACCTTTGACCTTACCTCCAGGTACTAGCAGATCGCCCTCTCCAAGGAAGCCAAGGAGAAAACTGCCTTCTCCACTCCTGACAGGCATTACCAATTAAAGGTTATGCCCTTTGGGTTGAAGAATGACCCCTCCACCTTCCAGAGGCTGGGGAATGAGGTCCTTGTCAGTATGGAGGCCTTCTCAGCTGCTTACCTGGACGACATTGCCCTCTTTGTTAACAGTTGGGAGGACCATCTCTTCCACCTCCAGGAAGTACTTTAGGCTTTGCGGAAAGCAGGCCTCACCATTAAGGCCAGCAAATGCCAGGTAGTGCAAGGATCAGTGGTCTATTTGGGACATCAGGTGGGTGGGGTAAGGGGCTACCCCTCCAGGCTAAGATAGAGGCCATCCTCTCCTGGGAGCTTCCAAGACCCAAATGGGCATCAAAGCCTTCTTGGGCCTTACTGGGCACAACCAGAGGTTCATCAAGGGATTCGGCACCATTGTGGCTCCCTTGACACATCTGAACTTAAAGAAACCGCATCAAAATGTAATATGAACATTTGACTCCCTGAAGCAGGTCATGTGCACAGCCCCTGTGCTCAGGGCCCCTGATGACTCGTGGGAATTCATCTTTCAGAGGGTCCCCACCGAACATGGTATCAGGGCAGTACTATCTGAGCTGAACGAGGAGGGCCTAGACTGGCTGGAAGCCTTCATCTCCTGGAAGTTACTGCCCAGGGAACAGATGTAAAGCGCTATTGAAAGAGAAGCTTACGCAGTGGTCTGGGCCATGAAGAAGTTCAATCAATCAATCATAAAATGTATTAAGCACGCTACTCACCCGATAGGGTCGCAAGGCGCTGTAGGGGGGAAAAAGGGAGGGATGCCGTTTTACTGCTCAAAAAGCCATGTCTTGAGGTGCTTTCTGAAAGTCAGGAGGTCCTGGGTCGTGCGTAGGTTGGTGGGGAGGGAGTTCCAGGACTTGGAGGCGAGGTAGGAGAAGGATCTGCCTCAGGAGGTGGTGCGTTGGATGCGGGGGACTGTGGCGAGGGCAAGGTCAGCAGAGCGGAGGAGGAGGAGGAGGAGCGTGGAAGTTCACTCATTCATTGAGGTAGGCTGGTCCAGTGTTGTGGAGGGATTTGTGAGCGTGGATGAGGACTTTGAAGATGATCCTTTTGCTGATGGGCAGCCAGTGAAGGGATCTGAGGTGAGCGGAGGTGTGTTTGTGGCGTGGGAGGTTGAGTATGGGACATGCAGCTGCGTTCTGGATTCGCTGGAATTTCTGCTGAAGCTTGGCTGTGGTACCAACGTAGAGGGCGTTTCCGTAGTCTAATCTGCTGCTGATGAGTGCATGGGTGATGGTTTTTCTGGTTTCTATGGGAATCCATTTGAAGGTCTTCCGTAGAATGCGAAGGGTGTTGGAACAGGAGGATGATATGGCATTGATTTGCTGGGCCATGGAGAGAGATGAGTCTAAGATGATGCTGAGGATGCGTGCGTGGGTGGAGGGTGTTGGGGGTGGTCCTGGGGCGGTGGGCCACCAGGAGTCATCCCATACGGTCTTGTTGGGGCCAAAGATGATGATTTCTGTTTTGTTGGAGTTGAGTTTGAGGTGGCTTGCTGTCATCCATTTGGCGGTGTCAAGGAGTCCGGCGTGGAAGTTTGTCTTGGCGGGGGAAGGGTTCCTGTTGAGGGGGGTGACGAGCTGGGTGTTGTCTACGTACGAGATTATGGTGATTCTGTGGGGGCGGAGGATGTTGGCGAGCAGGGCCATGTAGATGTTGAAGAGAGTAGGGCTGAGGGAGGACCATTGGGAGACCCTGCAGATGATTCTTGGTTGCTGGGGACTGGAAGAGAGGGAGGTGGACTTTCGGGGTTCTTTCAGCGAAGAAGGAGGTGAGCCAGTCCAGGGCCCTGTGCCGGATTCCTGTGTCGAAAAGGCGTGCACGAGGATTTGGTGGCATACAGTGTCGAAGGCTGCGGAGAGGTCCAGGAGGATGAGTGCGATGGTCTTGCCCTTGTCAACTCTGGTTCTGATGTCGTCAGTGCAGGCGATGAGGCCGGTCTCAGTGCTGTGGTTCTTGCAAAGTCCAGACTGGGAGGCGTTGAGTGCGTTGTTTTCCTCTAGGAAGTGAGACCGTTGGGCGTTTACTGTCTTCTCAGCGACCTTGGTGGGGAAGGGGAGAAGGGAGACGGGGCGGTAGTTGGTGAGGTCTTCCGGGTCTGCTTTGGGTTATTTGAGGAGTGCGGTGACTTCGGCGTGCTTCCAGGTGTCTGGTAAGGTTGCGGCGTCGAAGGAGCTGTTGATTACGATGCAAAGCTGGGGAGCGATGATTGTGCTGGCCTTGTTGAAGATGTGGTGGGGGCAGGAGTCTGTGGGGGAGCCTGAGTGGATGGAGTTCATGGTTTTTTCAGTTTCTTCGTCGTCCGTAGGGTTCCAGGTGTGAAGTTGGTTGGTGTGGGGGGGTGTTGTGTTGTTGGTAATGTCAGAGGTGTTGGTGGTGGTGATGGTGGGTGCGATGGTGTGAAACTGTTGTGTATGTCTAAGATTTTGAGGTGAAAGTAGTTGGAGAGGGAGTTGCAAAGGTTTAGTTTGTGAGGAGGATCGATGGTGCAGGATTTGGGTTTGGTGAGCTCTTTGATGATGGTAAAGAGTTCCTTGCTGTTATGTGAGTTACTATCTATGCGTTCTTTGTAGTAAGCCCTTTTGGTGGTCCGGATGAGTTGGTGGTGTTTGCGTATGGTAGTTTTGAGGGTAGAGAAGCTGTTCATGGAGGGCTCTTGTCGCCATGCTTTCTCAGTTTTGTGGCATTCACACTTGGAGGCTTGGAGTTCAGTGGTGAACCAGGGGGCGGTGCTGATGTTGCGGGCGTTCTTGGTAGTTTTCAGTGGGGCGAGGGAGTGTGCGCAGATTGTTAGCCATTGTGTGAGGTTGTGAGCAGTGATGTTGGGGTCGTTGGTGAAGGGGGTGTGGTTTGTATGAGCTTGGCGTTCAGGTGTTCCATGGGGATCTTGTCCCACATTTGCGACCATATTGAGACCATATTCATTTAGTACTCACTTCTTGGTCTAAATGGGCCTTAGGCCCCTCAGGTGGATGATGCAGATGAGAGATGAGAATCCAAAGTTGTTGAGGTGGTCCATTTCCCTAGAGGGGATTGACGTTAGGGTGGAGCAACCCCCTGCCTCCCTGGGGTACACCATTCCAACACAGATTGTCTACGTAGGTTTCTCTACCTTAGTCGGAGGACTACCTAAAGCTGGGTAGAACCAACCAACTTTTGGCTGGGGGGGCACTTGTTAGACCTGACACACTGAGGTGGTGTTTGCCACACTTTTTTGCTTTTTCTTGTAGGTTTTGCTGATTTCCCCCTTAGTAGCTTTAGGGCCCTGGGCACTTTCCCACTGTAGGTAGAGTGTGAAAGTGCATGCGCACCTTCCCACATATGTTGGGCAGTGGTGCTGGCCTGCGTGTGTGCCCTAAGCACCACAGGTGTTTTAAACATTTATCGCACTTCTCGTAGGAGGCACGTGTACGCACTTGCAACTATGGTGCTTTTAAACATGTGTCCAGCCTGCAAATGCAGGCTTGTATGTGTGCAGGGGTACTTATGCCTAGAGAATGTAGAATACCCATGTGTGTTTTCACTGCATTTGCCCATTGGTTAACATGAGAGAAGCATTGCAAATACTCTGAGCTGCAACAGTGAATTGCAGCAGAGCAGCCCCATATTGTTTACTATCATTGGATTCATCACGATAAACCCCTTTCTTTGGTAAATGTGGTTTTGTCAATGATCATAGAGAAATGCCACTTCTAGAAAATGGACATTTCTCTGTCCTAAACATTTTGCGTGCCTTTTAATTTAACTCAAGTCCACACTGGAGAATGGAGGAGCACTTCTATGCATTACCCAGTGACAGATTTAAAACTTGGGCACTCAACTGGAATGAAGACCTCTGCCATTTGCGTGCTTGGCTGGACAGATTGGAAGGAGAGGTTTTGACACTTGGGGGGTCATTCTGACCCTGGCGGTAGACTACCGCCAGGCCAACGACCGCGGATGCACCGTCAACAGGCTGGCGATGCATCCATGGGCATTCTGACCGCGGCAGTTCCGCCGCGGTCAGAAACGGAAAACCGGCGGTGTCCCGCCGGTTTCCCGCTGCCCTGGGGAATCCTCCATGGCGGCGCTGCAGGCAGCGCCGCCATGGGGATTCCGACCCCCTTACCGCCAGCCTGGCTCTGGCGGTTTTGACCGCCAGAACCTGGCTGGCGGTAACGGGTGTCACGGGGCCCCTGGGGGCCCCTGCAGTGCCCATGCCATTGGCATGGGCACTGCAGGGGCCCCCTAACAGGGCCCCACCAAGATTTTCAATGTCTGCCAAGCAGACACTGAAAATCGCGACGGGTGCAACAGCACCCGTCGCACCCCTTCCACTCCGCCGGCTCCATTCGGAGCCGGCATCCTCATGGAAGGGGGTTTCCCGCTGGGCTGGCGGGCGGCCTTCTGGCGGTCGCCCGCCAGCCCAGCGGGAAACTCAGAATTACTGCGGCGGTCTTTTGACCGCGCAGCGGTATTCTGACGGCAGTACTTCGGCGGGCGGCCTCCGCCGCCCGCCAAAGTCAGAGTGAGGCCCTTGGTCTCTCAGAGCCAGATCATGGCCCCACTAAAGATCAAGATCTGCATTCCACTGCCCTATTGCAAAAAGGACTCACATTTAGGGGAGACATCTGTGGTTCAAAGGGAAAGGGGAACCCTCTGAACCTCCCCCAACTTCAATGGCACACCACAGTATAACTATTGGTTCCCCAATGCAGCAAAGTAGAGATGCACTGCAGAAATGTGGGACAGAGACCCTGGACTGGGTGGTGCACACTGCCAGAGGAATCTGTAGTGAAAAAGTAGTAATTAGTGCCCTAAGAAGAGACCACTCACCCTTCTTGCTTCGTGGCTGGCCTAGGCAAACTGGTTGCTGTTGTGTGGCACTCTGAAGTATTCTCTCCAAGGGCTTGTTGGCTTGCCCTCTGTTCTCCTGTGGATGTCTCAGGGGCACCAAAGACCTCCCGTGCGGGACATACACCTTGTACCTTTGTCATCTGGAGAGCGATGCCCTCTTAAGTGACTTCATTGTCAGCTGGACATCAGCTGGTAGCAGCAGTGTGAGCATAGAACTAAGTATTGCACCTGGTGAGCAAATTTTACTGGTGCAGAACCTTCGAATTACTGCCTGCATTCAAGGAGTGTGGCCCTTCATCTGGTTGGTAGTGAGCGAATTCACTGGTTGTGGGACTCTGCATGGCCCGTTTTTCTTGAGTGTGCCGTATTTCTCTCATGTGACACCCGACTGCATGCTCATTGTATGCAGTGTCTGATTTTGTTACCTTCAGAGTTAGGGGTGTACCCAGAGTTGTGACGCATTCTCCCTCATGCAGCACTGCTGAACTTTCATCTCTGTGTGTGTGACGGGAGAGCATGCATCTGAAAAACAAGCAATGCGTTGATTCCTTACTCGTAAGTGAGGCTATGCATCGATTCTTTCTCTGCCAGCCAAACGATGTGTGTGCTGATTCTTTCCTTGCAGGGAAGGGATGCATCAGTTTCTGAACAAGCAGCCTCAGGTTTGTGCAGTGATGTTAAAGATTTTGGAGCCCAGGGTCAATGCATGGAAAATTTCAATGCACTGTGCGAAGAGTCTGTGTTGAGAACAGACGAGGCATCAATTCTCCGTCCATGAGGCAGGCACTGGGTCAACTTTCCAGCCGCGGGACAGGCACTGGGTCGATATTTCTGACATGCACACAGCAATGCATGGATTTTTCCACACAAGTTAACAGCTTCCACTTCTAAGGGCCCAGGGACTGGATTTGTCACCACTTAGCAAGTCAGGATTCTCAGTAGAAGAGACCAGGCACTGGCAGATAAAGTATTTGATGTCCCTGAGACTTCATAACAGGAAGAGCTCCAAGCCTTTAGAGAAGATTCACAAGCAGGATTTCAGAAGGCAAAGTCCAGTCCTTTCACTCTTCAGGCTTAAGAAGCAGGCCAACACAGCAAAGCATCAGGTAGAGTGGAAAGTCCTCCTCAAGCATCAAGCTCTTCTCCCTGGCAGAGGTTCCTCTTAATCCAGAAGAAATCTGAAGCTGTGGGGTCAGCGGTCCAATACTTATACTCATTTCTGCCTTTGAAGTAGGCAAACTTCAAAGGAAAGTCTTCAAGACCCTGCCTCTTCCTTGCTCTGCCTCAGTAAACTCTAGGGGGTGGAAACTGTATTGCGTGAGGTTAGGCACAGCCCTTTCAAGTGCAGGTGCCAGCTCCTCCCTCCCACTATAGCCCAGGAATAAACATAAGGATATGCAGGACACACCTCAGCTCCCTTTGTGTTACTGTCTAGAGTGAATTCGCAAACACCCCAACTGACAGTCTGACCCAGATTTATATTCAAAAGCCAGGCAGAGGCACAGAATAGTTAAGCAAGAAAATGCCCCTTTCTAAAAGTGACATTTTCAATCTTACAATCTAAAAACCAACTGTTCCCAATGGGAAGCTACACCTAAAATATGTGTAAAGGAAATCCCCATGTTAACCTGTGGGAGATATAGCCCTTGCAACAGTGAAAAACAAATTCAGCTGTATTTCACTATCAGAACGTTTAAAACACAATAACATATCCTACCTTTTAAATAGACTGCACCCTGCCCACGGGGCTGCCTTGAGCCTACCCTAGGGGTGGCTTACATGTAGTGAAAGGGAAGGTTTGGGCACACTTGCCAGGTTGAACTGGCAGTTCCAAACTGCATGCACAGTACATGTTTACAGGGCTATTTATGTGGATGACACAATCAGTGCTGCAGGCCCACGGGTAGCATTTGATTCACACACCTTAGAGACACAGGATACACTATACTAGGGACTTACTAGTAAATCAAATGTGCCAATCATGGAGAAAATAATCACCAATAGAATTTACACAGACAGAATATGCACTTTAGCACTGGTTAGTAGTGTAAAATACCCAGAGTCCTAAAGCCTACAAAACGGGTCAGAAAAACTAGGAGGAAGGAAGTAAAAAGTTTGGGGATGACCCTGCAAAAAGGGCTAGGTCCATCAGGTGTTTGGAATTGTCTGGTGCAACTCAAATCATTGTGCATCAGACTTTGTGTTTTAATCCAGGGAGGTACGGTATTAGTAACTCTTCGTGGGTGATCAGAATTGTATGGCGTGACTCAAGTCATCACGCACTAGATCTTGTGCCT
Source organism: Pleurodeles waltl (assembly GCF_031143425.1). NCBI lineage: Eukaryota > Metazoa > Chordata > Amphibia > Caudata > Salamandridae > Pleurodeles > Pleurodeles waltl. Next base: position 983,806,694 of record NC_090449.1, read on the forward strand.
CCTTCTAGGGGGGTGTGGATTTGGTCATTCTTCGTGCACATCCCGGGCTGTCCGGGCGACTCAAGTCATTGCCCCATACCAGGGATGTGCATAATTGTTATCTATTTGGGTACTGGAGTGCCTGGCTTGGCTGGTCTCCACTGTCAACACAAGATGACTGAAGATGACCCTCCCCCTGTGTTTGGCAGACTGAGGTCCCCTCCAGTAGGCACAGTGCATAGACCCCTGAGTTAACTTACAAAGTGGTGGCCACACCTCCATTTGTCAACTGTTGCCTGATGAGCCGTTATCTCTTTGTTCTCCTCACCTTTGCCGGGGATCCTGAAGAAGTGTACCTCCAGCCATGTGCGGCCTAAGATCCAGGAAAAAGGGTGTTTTATCTCCAGCTTGTGGGGTTTGGGGTAGTAGGAACTAGTTGGGGGGTGGTGGAAGGTTTGGATCCCGGGAGGTCTGCGAGCACAGTGACCAATAGCCTGCTGGATATCAGTGCACTGTAGTGGGTTGCTGGAAGTAAATGTGTGAGAGTGTGTTATACTAGTCTGCCTGATATCCATGCCACTGCGTAGCGGAGTGAGTTATTGGGAGTAATTGTCTGTGATTGACTGCACCGTACGGAGGTGTTGCTAATGTCATTTTAATGCAATTGGGCCTAATACTGCTAGTGATATTTCTAAATGTGATTTATGTCCGGATTCATGTTGTGTTAGCTAATGTGTATGTTGAATACAAACTTTATTTAAATACACCTCGTGTAAAGCCTCTTTTGTGATGCTCAGTGCATTTGTTGTGTGGTAGTTCTGTGCCAATGCTTTACATATTGTCCTTGTTATATGCCTGGCTGCTGTGTGCCAAGCTACCCAAAGGGTGTGAGCAGCTTAAATAGGGATGGGACTGGTAGATTCTGCCTGGCTAGGGCCTTGCCTCAGCCAACCAAAATGTGCCACCTCTAACATTGATGCATATGGATATAGATATATATGCATATATATAGAATATATAGATAGATATAAAGATAGCTATACATACGAAGAATTAGACGGTGAGATTAGTAGTAGTTCATCATTGCCCAATTGATGGTCCGGAAAATCTTCCACCACAGCATAGCTGAACTCTTTATTCCTTGTGGCTAGAAGATGCTCAAGTATCTACTTTTAACAGAGAATGTTGTTTGCCCCAAATAATACATTAGACACAGGCCCTCTAAAACGTAGACACTTTGCATGTTATCCATTTCACAACATCCAGTGTTTTGACTGTTTTTACATGCCTTACATATTTCATACCTAGAAACACTTCTAATGATTCTGAATGAGGTGCAATACAGTCTTTGTGCGTCTCAAATCCAAAGGTGGCTCTTAAAGTCAACAGCCTGTAATGTCTTGCACCACAGGCTTGTGCATATGGCGAAGACTTCAGTTCTTCTGAACAACAGCTGGCAACTTCGTGATAAATAGCATCAGTCCGGTTGCACTCACTATTGAATTACCGCTTGTGCTCCCTATGAATTCATCAAGTTAAAGCACTGTCTTCATTGTCCTGAGGAGGCCGTAGTTGACAAGGCCGAAACGCGTCGACTATAACGTACTATGGAGTGACTGTTGGAATTCCTGAAACATTTGGATTGAATAATTGGTGGATTGGATCAGACTTTTATTCAGTGATTGACTTTTCTCAGTGTAGCAGGATACTTTCCTTCCACATCTGTCACCACCTGGAAGAGTGACTGCTTGCCACTTGATGGTTAAGCAGCCTATATTTTATATATCACGGTGCTCGTTTGGAACGTTAGGGTTGGTTTGGATTTGTATATAATTTGATTTTGTGTATGAGTTTTTTAGGTGTACAGGCGATTTGTTGACACTATGATTGAATCGATTTATTTGTAGTAAAGAAATTACTATTCAGTAAAAAATTGAGTTTTTTGCTTAGATATTTTGTATAGATTTCTCCCTTGTTGGATATTTTGATTTCCACAGGCTTGTGACAGCAACAGCCATTTCTATAGCAGTTCCTTATTTTTTGGGGGGACACAATATCCTGAGTGTGGCAAAGCAAGACAATGTATCTGCAGAGTACTCCACAAGGCCACAGACATGTTTTTTAAACCCTTTTGAAGTATTGGGTTTTGACGCCTATAAATTTGAGATTGGCAAATGTGAAAACTGTAGACACTAAGGGGGTCATTCTGACCCCGGCGGTCCTTGACCGCCGGGGCCAGGGTCGGCGGGAGCACCGCCAACAGGCTGGCGGTGCCCCGCAGGGCATTCTGACTGCGGCGGTTTGGCCGCGGTCAGAAGAGGAAAACCGGCGGTCTCCCGCCGGTTTTCCGCTGCCCTGCTGAATCCAGCTGCGCCGCCATGGGGATTCAGACACCCCATACCGCCATCCTGTTCCTGGTGGTTCGCCCGCCAGGAACAGGATGGCGGTATGGGGTGTCGTGGGGCCCCTGGGGGCCCCTGCAGTGCCCATGCCAATGGCATGGGCACTGCAGGGGCCCCCGTAAGAGGGCCCCACAAAGTATTTCAGTGTCTGCTCAGCAGACACTGAAATACGCGACAGGTGCAACTGCACCCGTCGCACCTTCCCACTCCGCCGGCTCCATTCGGAGCCGGCTTCCTCGTGGGTAGGGGGTTTCCCGCTGGGCTGGCGGGCGGCCTTCTGGCGGTCGCCCGCCAGCCCAGTGGGAAACACAGAATACCCGCAGCGGTCTCCTGACCGCGGTGCGGTATTCTGGAGGGGGGAACCGCTGCCCGTCAGAGTTAGAATGACCCCCTAAAGCTCTTTCTTTGCTGGGATTATTTTGACACCTTTACCCACTTAGGCTACAAGTCGTTAGGATTTAAGGATAACAGTGTGATTCACCAAAAGAAATGTAGCAGACATCCCCAATTGTCGATCTATTCCAACCAAGGTACTGGATTTGATAAATTAATTAGAAACCAGGAGAAAAATGAGGGAAGGGAAAATGCACAGGAGAAACTGGACTATCATTACTTTGTTGAAATTGTGTATCCATAACGAAGTCATTAGCTCCAGATTCTGAAGAACTTTAGTTGTAAAGAAGACCAATCCATATAAATATGTGATTTCAGGTGGACAGACAAATTTTCATTCTTGAAGCACTACCTCCATCTTTTAAAGAAATGTTCCTAAAAACGGGGAAATTTCATCAAAAAAGTCCTGGGTTACCACAATAACACAGTCTTCTTTCTGTCTTCACTCTTTTGTTTTTATTGACAAATATATTTGTGTGCTCCCTAACTGCATGGGATGTATTTTAGTCTTTTGACTGTCTGAATTTTTCATGAAGATATTACAATTTGATTTTGGAGTACCTGGTTGTTTTTCTCATCTGTGATTTTCCTAATGAATGCAAATTTGAATGGTCAAATTAATAAAAGCTGTGGTGAAAGGATGACAGACACCTAGAGAACAAGTATCTCTCAATTCTTCTTTTAATTCTAGTCACTTAATCACAGAGCTCCAACATATAGTTGCGGAAAACTTCTTATATGCATGAACATATCTCAATGAACTTGCTGATTCATTATTGCCCACTTTGGATGGCTTGTTTGTTTCAATGATTATCAAACACTGCCTGGAACTGTTAAATGAACTTGACTAAGGGGGTCATTCTGACCCCGGCGGCCGGGGTCGGCGGTAGCACCGCCAACAGGCTGGCGGTGCTCCGCCGGGCATTCTGACCGCGGCGGTACAGCCGCGGCCAGAAACGGAAAGTCGGCGGTGTACCGCCGACTTTCCGCTGCCCATGGGAATCCGCCATGGCGGCGCAGCTTGCTGCGCCGCCATGGGGATTCCGACCCCCTCACCGCCATCCTGTTCCTGGCGGTTCCGCCCGCCAGGAACAGGATGGCGGCGAGGGGTGTCGTGGGGCCCCTGGGGGCCCCTGCAGTTCCCATGCCAATGGCATGGGCACTGCAGGGGCCCCCGTAAGAGGGCCCCACTTTGAATTTCAGTGTCTGCTCTGCAGACACTGAAATTCGCGACAGGTGTTACTGCACCCGTCGCACATCCTCCACTCCGCCGGCTCCATTCGGAGCCGGCATCCTCATGGAGGGCTGTTTCCCACTGGGCTGGCGGGCGGCCTTTTGGCGTTCGCCCGCCACCCCAGTGGGAAACCCAGAATAACCGCAGCGGTCTTTTGACCGCGCAGCGGTATTCTGGCGGTTCCCTCCAGGCGGGCGGCTCCCGCCGCCCGCCGGGGTCAGAATGACCCCCTAAGTTGTTTAACCAAAGGGCCTGATTTAAGGTAAGTGAACAAAGCATCTTTTGTTTGATAACACAAAATAAATGTAACCTTTGAAGTATCATTAAAAAACTATTTGCTTTGCTACAAAGTGTAATTGGCACTGTGGTTTTGAACAAACAAGGTTCTCCTAAAAATGTATCTATTACCCATGATGAACATGGTTACCATTAACAATCTCAGAAGATGAAAGGTTTCACTGATTTATAAGATTTGATAAAAAGCTTTCTCTTGTTGAGAGGTTCCTAGTCCTACTTGGGTCTGTGAGACAGATTGCACCATTACTTTGGATTCTCAGGAGAACTGAAGCTTCGTTTTCCTGGCAAACAGTCAGGATTTAACGATAATAGGGTAATTCCTGAAAAAGCTCCAATCATCAGCCTTTACCAATTAACACACTGAATAATAATATGTTGGTTAGGAACCTAGTAAAATTGGATACGGGAAAAGACACCAAAGACACTGATTAAGAATGGCATGAACAGCAGCCTAGGATCATCTTAGATCCTCTATTTGAATATCTTCAAAAGAAAGAGAAGCAGAGCAACAGTATGTGATTTAGTAAATCAATGTGCATTGAATAGAACATACCAATAACATTTTTACCTTACCTCTTGCTTGGTGAGGACATAATGGCCCTCATTATAACCCTGGCGGTCGGTGTTAAATCGGCGGTAATACTGCAAACAGGCCGGTGGAAAAGAAAATGGGATTACGACCGTGGCAGAAACCGCCAACCTAGACAGCCACTTTAACACTCCGACTGCCACAGTGGTACCAACAAATAGCGCGGCGGTAACCGCCAACAGACAGGCGGAATACAATGTACTGCCCACCCTATCACAAGATGCCTATCCGCCACCTTTTCCGGGGCGGAACCAACGCAAACAAAAACACGGCGGAAACAGTACACAGAAGGGAAAACACTCACCTCTCCACACCCCACGAGAAACCAGGACGCCATGGAGCCCGAATTGCAGATGCGTCTGATGCTGGTCTTCCTTCTCTTCTATCAGGAGCACCAACGATGGCGGCGATGATGACCATGGTGAGTACTGCACCTACAACACAGGGGAGGAGGGAGGGAAAATAGAGTGACACAGACACGCAACATGCAACACCCCCACCCACAACACCATACACACAAATACATGCAGGAACAGTACACATACCCCCGCCCCCTGGAAGAATGCAAGGACAAAAAGAATTGACGTAAACAAATGTAATCATGTGAAATCTCATTATCAAAGTTTAAAATCCAGTAAACGCAATTATGTACACCAACTACACAAGTCCGGATAGTGCACCAATCATTGTCCGTGGACCACTGGGCCCAAAATGCATGGGCAAAGCCCACACATGATACCTGACTGGAAACGGAGAGAACACTGCTGGGGCATCAGATCGAAATGAAACAGGCACATCAGGGGGAGGGGGAGAGGCGGCACCTCAGCCAGATTAACGCACAACGCCACTGCTGCACGGGGGGCTCCATGTCCATTTATGTATCCTGGGGAGTGCAAAGCCACAGTCTCTCAAGTCTCTCCAGTGGGTGGGTTGCCCACTGCTTTATCCTGGGGAGTGCAAAGCCAAAGTCTCTCAAGTCTCTCCAGTGGGTGGGTTGCTCACTGCTTTATCCTGGGGAGTGCAAAGCCACAGTCTCTCAAGTCTCTCCAGTGGGTGGGTTGCCCACTGCTTTATCCTGGGGATTGCAAAGCCACAGTCTCTCAAGTGGATGTCAGTCTCCACTGGTTCTGGAGGGGGCTTTGTGTCCAGAGTGCTTCATCCTGCCAAGGGCTGGGGTAGTGGATGCCTTTCTCTGTTGGTTCTGGAGGGGGCTTTGTGCCCAGAGTGCTTCATCCTGCCAAAGACTGGGGTAGTGGATGCCTTCCTCCACTGGTTCTGGAGTGGGCTTTGTGCCCAGAGTGCTTCATCCTGCCAAGGACTGGGGTAGTGGATGTATCTCTCCACTGGTTCTGGAGGGGGCTTTGTGCCCAGAGTGCTTCATCCTGCCAAGGACTGGGGTAGTGGGTGTATCTCTCCACTGGTTCTGGAGGGGGCCTGGTGCCCAGAGTGCTCCACGTGCAGTGTGGCCGGTACAATTCCCTCACCTGGGTGTGTGTGCCACGAGATTGCCGAGGTACAGGTAGCATGATACCCCATGGAGGCAGCGACATACCCCTACTTCGCATTCCACCTGCAGATGACAACAGTGATGACAGTAATGCTTAATCGAAGCTGCCCAGGGTCCTGGAACTCACCACCAGCCTCGGACGACTGACAACTGGGGATGGTAGGCATGTCAGCGGTGGTGCCACTGTCCGAGGATGGCACAGGGGCGCTGGCGGTGCTTGCAGCGGTGTCTGTCGTGGCAGTGCTTGCGGCAGTGTCTGTCGTGGCGGTGCTGGCTGCGGGGTCTGTGGCAGCGGTGCTGGCTGGGGGGGTCTGTGGAAGAGGTGCTGGCTGCGGGGTCTGTGGCGGTGGTGCTGGCGGCGGGGTCTGTGGCGGCGGTGTTGGCGGTGGGGTCTGTGGCGGCGGTGCTGGCGGCGGGGTCTGTGGTGGTGGGGCATGTGTCAGCACCTGCTGAGGGAGAAAGCATGATGTCTCCTGCAGCCTCAGATCGCTGCCCACTGGGGAAGGGGCTGGGGACTGTTGCAGCAGCTGTAGACATGCCGGTGATGGTGCAGGTGGCGGTGCAGGTGGCGGTGTTTGTCACCGTACAGGTTGGAGTGGACGTGGACAGAAGGTGTGACACTGGTCCCTCAGTCTGTGCCACCATGCCCTCTCCTGACCTGCCCTTCAGTTTTTGGCTCTTCCCCACCTTTGATGGTGGCGCAGTTGTCTTGACACTATCCCCTTACGTTTGTGCTGACCCCTTGGTGGCTGGTGTTTTTCGGCTTCTCCCTTTGGGATGTGGGCACCTTTTTCCCCTTGGCAGGTGGGGGAATGTCCTTGCCCTCGCTACGTGGCACACTGGCAGCCCTGATGGTTTGCACACTCCCTGACCCCGCAGTTGCTGGCACCACTGTGCCAGTGATGTGGTGGCTGAGGTGCTGGGCTGGGACCTGGAAAGACTAGCCCTAGGGCAAGGACGGGGGAGGAGGTGAAGGGAAGAGGTCAAGGTTTTAGACAAACTGGGACTGGTAGATGGAGGGGGTTTGTGAGTGGAGGAAGGTGTACGTCTGCTGAATTTGGGTGAAGGTGCATGGGCTGGAGGCTGTTGTGAGGTGGATGGCTGTTGGGTGGGTGTGTGCCTTTGTTTGTGTACTTTGGGAGGAGGGCTCACAGACACACTGGGAGGGGACACTGGGGATGTGTGAATGGTAGTGGGGGTGGTGAGTGCACGTGAGCGGTGTGTGGTGATGGGCGTGCTGGTGATGGAGTTAGTGGCTGAGGATGTTGTGCATGCAGGTGTGAGTGGAGACGAGACTGGGAGGGAGGAGGGAGACGTGGAGGAGGGGGCACAGTGGAGGAAGTGGATGTTGGTATGTGTGCATGGGTATGGTGCTTGTGTGAGTGTCTGTGGGGTGTGTGGTGCTTATGTTTGCCTGAGCCACTCTTGTGTGTTGATGTGTGTGCATGCTGGTCTGATGGTGTGCTTGGGATAGGCTGAGGTACGAGGGTTTGGGTCTGGGTGGAGGAGGTTGGAAGGGGAGGCTGGACACAGGGACAATGGCTGCCATCAGTGCTGAGGCCAGAGCCTGAAATGCTCTCTGTTGGGCTGCCTGGCCAGAATGAATGCCCTCCAGGTATGCATTTGTTTGTTGCAAATGCCTCTCAACACCCTGGATGGCATTCAGAATGGTAGACTGCCCAACAGTGAGGGATCTCAGGAGGTCAATAGCCTCTTCACTGAGGGCAGCAGGGATGACTGTAGCAGGGCCTGAGGTGCCTGGGACAAAGGAGATGCCCACCCTTCTGGGTGAGCGGGCACGGGACACATGCTGAGGGGCTGCTGGGGGGTGGTGTTGGTAGGGGGGTGGCGGCTGTACCTGTTAATATGGTAGGCACAGAGGGGCCCGCCACCGCAAGGGAGCTCCCATCAGAGGAGGAGTCGCTGTCGCTGGTCTCTGCTCCTGTCCCTGCAGTGGAGCTCCCCTCACCCTCCGTCCCACTGGTGGCTTCAGACCTCATAGCTTCACCCTCCAGGGCCAAGTGGGATGCAGCTCCCTCCTGCTCCAGTGCCAATGCTCCTGCACCTGATGATGCTATTGCACACAAGAACAGGGAGACCACAAAAAGGTGGGGGGGAAGACAGAAGAAAAACAGACAGTGAGCAGCCCTCTGCACTATGCCATGCACTTAGAGTTCCTAGAGTAATCACATGCCCATGGTTTACGAGGCCTAAGCCCAATTGCTGCACACCTGAAAGTCACAGGAGCCTGACTAGGTGTAGATGGCTCTAACCACTAGTGGGGTTGGGGTGCCACATAGCCTGCCTCACAAGGGACCTTGCCTACCAAGTTCGCCCTGGCCTAGGGGAACCCACTGGCCACCTCCCCAGCCCAGACATCTCGTAATGCATGCAAAGTCAGCTGAATGAGAGTGTACTCACCCCCTTGTGGCTGCTGTTATGCCCTCAAGCGCACATCCAACTCCGGAAGGGCCACCGCCAGGATCCAGAACATCAGGGGGGTCATGGTGCGGCAGCCGGGAAACATCCTTTTTTACGACTTTTTTTTTCCAAAAGTCGTGGTTAACGAAAGCGCAACAACGCTTTTTTTGACCACGCCTCTGGTTTTTTGTGCCTTAACTACGTATGTTCTGAACAACGAACATGCGTGGTTAAGGTACAAAGAAGGGAGTTGGCGAAGGTAAGTGGTGGGTTTAGGTTTTGGGGAGGGGGTGGGGGGTCAGGGGGTTTTAGGTTTTGGGGTGGGGTTGGGGGGGTGGGGCGTTTTTGGTTTTGGGGAGTGGGTGGGGGGTCAGGGGGTTTTAGGTTTTAGGGTGGGGTTGGGGGGGTGGGGCGTTTTTGGTTTTGGGGAGTGGGTGGGGGGTCAGGGGGTTTTAGGTTTTAGGGTGGGGTTGGGCGTTTTTGGTTTTGGGGAGTGGGTGGGGGGTCAGGGGGTTTTAGGTTTTTGGGTGGGGTTGGGGGGTGGGGCATTTTTGGTTTTGGGGAGTGGGTGGGGGATCAGGGGGTTTTAGGTTTTAGGGTGGGGTTGGGGGGGTGGGGCATTTTTGGTTTTGGGGAGTGGGTGGGGGGTCAGGGGGTTTTAGGTTTTAGGGTGGGGTTGGGGGGTGGGGCATTTTTGGTTTTGGGGAGTGGGTGGGGGGTCAGGGGGTTTTAGGTTTTGGGGTGGGGTTGGGGGGGTGGGGTGAGGGATGTAGGGTGAATGGTGCCTATTGCTAATGATTTTATCAGGAATGCCTTTACAACGAAATATCGTTGTTAAGGCATTCGTGGTAAAATCATTAGTAGTAGCAACAAGGTCGGTGTTCCGACCTCGTTGTTAAGGCAGTAGTTGTTTTTGAAGTCGTTGTTTCGTCGTACAATCGCGGCAGGCACCCCTCCCATGTTGGGAGGCCACCCCCAGCTGGGCCTCCGCCGTCTTCTTGCTCCAGCGCGCAGGTACTCCCATCTTTTCTGGCAGTGGGTGCTTCGTCTGTGGTGGACCCCCGGGGTACGGACATCCTTGGCAATGGCATGCCAAATACCCTTCTTCTGGTGGGCGGTGACCTAGAGGAATGGTAAACGGGGAAAGTACATTACTTACCCATCCGGACCATCATACTCATTGACCCCGTTCCCACCCTTGCCCTGACGCACATACACTCACCATCCGCACATGCAGGTCTCAGCCCCCCCATGTATCTTCCATCCACACCACTCAAAACCGGCATTGCCCATGCAGCATGCTCACAGTGTACTCACCTATTTGTCTGGAGGACCGTAGAGTAGGGTGTACTGGGGGAGGACCCCATCCACTAGTTTCTCCAACTTCTCCGAAGTTAAGGCAGGGGCCCTTTCCCCAGAAACATGAGCCATTGTCGCTTCCAGACTGAGGTCACAGCAGCACTTGCAGTGTAGGTCCTCTCCTGTTGAAGGTCAGGTATCAAGTGAGTGAACAGACAGAAAATGGCGGTCACGTCCACGGCGGTGCTACCGTCACCACCGGCGTACATCGTCATTGGATCCTCGGACCCATAGTGCCCAATGTTAACAAATGCAGAATTGCGCCGTGGTCTTCGACCGCCCACCGCAACGGTGTACAACGCCAGCGCAGTTACCTCATATCCCCTTGTCCCACCTTACAGGTCAGGCAGCCACCATTTCAGGGGGCCACATGGCATTAACAATAACTGCTTCACACCTATCTAGGCCTGGAATACACACAGTTACAGGCACATTGCGGATTCATAAATTTGTGCAAATTACATTTTGGGATACCTCAGTGTTGGCTGACTCTCTGCTCGCTGTTCTCCTCCATAGGGCACGTCTGCTGGGGCAGGTGATGAGATGGCGGCATCCTCCGGTGTACAGACCGCTGGTGGACCTGTCGACAATGGAAGAGAGACACGTAATAGTCACATACAGACTTGATCGTGCAACAATCCAGGAACTGTGTGCCCAGTTGGACCCCGACCTAATGTCAGCTATCCGCCCTCCCACAGGGATACCCCCTCTAGTGCAGGTCCTGTCAGTACTCCATTTCCTGGCAAGTGGTTCCTTTCAAACAACAGTGGCCATTGCATCAGGGATGTCCCAGCCAATGCTCTCTAACGTGTTGTTCAGAGTGTTATCTGCCCTGCTGAAACACATGCGCAGCTACATCGTGTTCCCTAAGGTGGAGGATTTGCCCACAGTGAAAGGTGACTTCTTTGCCCTGGGACATATCCCCAACATCATTGGTGCCATTGATGGGACACATGTGGCATTAATACCCCCCCCAGGAGTGAACAGGTGTACAGAAACCGGAAGAGCTACCATTCGATGAATGTGCAGATGGTGTGTTTGGCAGACCAGTACATCTCCCATGTGAATGCCAAGTTTCCAGGCTCAGTGCATGACACTTACATTTTGAGGAATAGCAGCATCCCTATTGTGATGGGGCAACTCCAGAGGCACCGTGTGTGGCTAATAGGTGAGGCCAAGGACCCAATACAGTGTGAATAGGTGTCTGGGTATGGGGTTGTCCCTACGGGTTAGTGTGTGTCTAACACTTGTCCCTCGATGTTTGCAGGTGACTCTGGTTACCCCAACCTGTCATGGCTACTGACCCCAGTGAGGAATCCCAGGACAAAGGCAGAGGAACGCTACAATGGGGCACATGGGTGAACTAGGAGGGAGATCGAATGAACCTTCGGCCTCCTGAAGGCCAGATTCCGGTGCCTCCATATGACAGGTGCCCTCTACTACTCACCAAAGAAGGTGTGCCAGATAATCGTGGCCTGCTGTATGCTTTTCAACCTGGCTTTGCGACGGCAGGTGCCTTTTCCGCAGGAAGATGGTCCAGCTGGTGGTCTTGTGGCAGCTGTGGAGTCTGTGGACAGTGAAGAAGAGGAGGCAGAAGAAGAGGATATCGACAACCGAACCAACTGTGGGGGTCATTACAACCCTGGCGGACGGTGTTAAAGCGGCGGTAAGACCGCAAACAGGCTGGCGGAAAAAAAAGGGAATTATGACCGTGGCGGAAACTGCCAACAAAAACAGCCACTTTAACACTCCGACCGCCACGGCGGTACAGACAAACAGCGCGGCGGTCACCGCCAACAGACAGGCGGGAGACAAAGTACCGCCCACAGTATCACAACCTACCAATCCGCCACCTTTTCCGGGGCAGATTCACCGTGGATAAAAACACGGCGGAAACAGCCATTTCAATGGGAAAACGCTCACCTCTACACACTCCACGAGGAAGGAGGACACCATGGATCCGGAACTCCAAATACTCTCTGCGATAGTCTTCCTGCTCCTGTACGATCATCATCAATGCCTGCGCCAAAGACAACAGTGAGTACTGCACCTACGACATAGGGGAGGGGGGAGGCAAAAGTCAGGGACACACACACGCAACACCCCCACCCCTACCCCGACCCTCACCCACTACAACATACACCCCAATGCATATCCAAACATAACAGTAACAACCCCAATACCCCCCGGAAGAATGCAAAGACAAAAGGAAATGAGTGCAACCATTGTAATGTATCAAAATACAGTAAGCATATATATACAGATATAATTTCACATTCAACAAAATATACATCACGATTAGTAGTGCAGGTATGCACCATTCAATGTCCGTGGACCACTGGGCCCAAAATGCATGGGCGAGGCCCACACACGATACCTGAGCAAAACGGAGAGAACACTGCAGGGGCATCAGCTCGAAATACAACAGGCACCTCAGGGGGAAGGGAAGGGGGGCACCTCAGCCGGATGACAGCACCACGCCAGATCCACAAGGGGGCTCCATGCCCATTGATATATCCTGGGGAGTGCAAAGCCACAGTCTCTCAAGTCTCTACAGTGGGTGGGTTGCCCACTGTGCCATCCCGGGGAGTGCAAAGCCACAGTCTCTCAAGTCTCTACAGTGGGTGGCTTGCCCACTGTACCATCCTGGGGAGTGCAAAGCCACAGTCTCTCAAGTCTCTACAGTGGGTGGGCTGCCCACTGTACCATCCTGGGGAGTGCAAAGCCACAGTCTCTCAAGTCTCTACCGTGGGTGGGTTGCCCACTGTACCATCCTGGGGAGTGCAAAGCCACAGTCTCTCAAGTCTCTATAGTGGGTGGGTTACCCACTGTACCATCCTGGGGAGTGCAAAGCCACAGTCTCTCAAGTCTCTACGGTGGATGGGTTGCCCACTGTACCATCCTGGGGAGTGCAAAGCCACAGTCTCTCAAGTGGATGACGGTCTCCACTGGTTCTGGAGGGGTACTGGTGCCCAGAGTGTTTCATCCTGTTAAGGACTGAGGTAGTGGATGCTGTTCTCCACTGGTTCTGGAGGGGGACTGGTGCCCAGAGTGCATCACTCTCCCCGTGACGGTCCCAGTTCCGTCACTGCCCCTGCCGCACATGGGCTAGCGGTGCTTTCGTTGGCAGTGCTTGCCCTGTTCAACGGTGCTTGCCCTGTTCAGCGGTGCTTGCCATGGCGGTCTTTGCCCTGTTCAGCGGTGCTTGACTTTGCTGTCTCTGACCTGTTCAGTGGTGCATGCCATGGCGGTCTTTGCCCTGTTCAGCGGTGCTTGACTTTGCTGTCTCTGACCTGTTCAGCAGTGCATGCCATGGTGGTCTTTGCCCTGTTCAGCGGTGCTTGCCCTGTTCAGCGGTGCTTGCCATGGCGGTCTTTGCCCTGTTCAGCGGTGCTTGACTTTGCTGTCTCTGACCTGTTCAGCGGTGCATGCCATGGCGGTCTTTGCCCTGTTCAGCGGTGCTTGACTTTGCTGTCTCTGACCTGTTCAGCGGTGCATGCCATGGCGGTCTTTGCCCTGTTCAGCGGTGCTTGCCATGGCGGTCTTTCCCTGTTCAGCGGTGCTTGTCTTTGCTGTCTCTGACCTGTTCAGCGGTGCATGCCATAGCGGTCTTTGCCCTGTTCAGCGGTGCTTGCCCTGTTCAGCAGTGCTTGCCATGGCGGTCTTTGCCCTGTTCAGCGGTGCTTGACTTTGCTGTCTCTGACCTGTTCAGCGGTGCATGCCATGGCGGTCTTTGCCATGTTCAGCGGTGCTTGCCCTGTTCAGCGGTGCTTGACTTTGCTGTCTCTGACCTGTGCAGCGGTGTTTGCCATGGCGGTCCCTCATTGCCCAGCGGGGCTGTGGCTGCCGGGGCCCTACTGGGCACTGACTCTGGCGGAGGCCTCCTGGCCAGTGACGATCAGGCTGCCCTCCTGGGCATGGGCACTGACTCTGGAGGTGGCCTCCTGGCCAGTGATGATGGGAATGCCCTCCTGGGCACTGACTCTGGTGATGGCCTCCTGGCCAGTGACGATGAGACTGCCCTCCTGGGCACTGACTCTGGCGGTGGCCTCCTGGCCAGTGACGATGGGGCTGGCGGTGGCCTCCTGGGCAGTGGGGATGATGGCGGCCTTCTCCGCCATGCTGCTCTTCCCAGACTTTGGCGCTGTCTTCTGCCCCTTCCCCACCTTGGGAGGAGTCACAGCTGAGTGGACAGTCCCCCCGGGACCCTTGCGAGCGGCTTTGCCGGCTGGAGTCTTCCCCCTATCCCGTCCGGCACTGTCCAACGTCTGGTGCTTCACAGGAGGGGGGACTGGCTGTGCTGTGGCTCTGTGTCACACTGGCTGCCCTGGTGCCCGGTGCACTCCACATACCTCTAACAGGCACCACTGGTACCGGAGATTTTTTGGCTGAGGTGCTAGTACGGGACCTATGAATTGGAGGGGGGGTGGTGGGAACGAGGTCAAGGTTGCTCACTGGTGGGACGGGTAGCTGGAGGGGGTCTGGGAGTGGAGGAAGAGGAGGTGGTTGTAGGAGGTGTAACTTTTGTTGATTTGGGTGCAGGTGCATGCGCTGGAGGCTGTCGTGAGGTGGATGGCTGTTGGGTCGGTGTGTGCCTGTGTTTGTGTACTTTGGGAGGGGGCGTCACAGACACACTGGGAGAGGACACAGGGGATGTGTAAATGGTAGTGGGGGTGGTGAGTGCAGGTGAGCGGGGTGTGGTGGTGGGTGTGCTGGTGCGGGACCTAGTGGCTGTAGTGGTAGTGCATGCAGGTGAGAGTGTAGACGACACTGGGAGGGAGGAGGGAGACGATGAGGAGGGGGACACAGTGGAGGCAGTGGATGTTGCTGTGTCTGTGATGTGGGTGATGCTTGTGTGAGTGCCTGTGGAATGTGTGGTGCTTATGTTTTCCTGAGCTTCCCTTGTGTGTTGACGTGTGTGCAGGCTGGTCTGATGGTGTGCTTGGGATAGGCTGGGGTACAGGGGATTGGGTCTGGGTGGAGGCTAGAGACAGGGACAATGGCTGCCATCAGTGCTGAGGCCAGAGATTGCAGGGTTCGATGATGGGCAGCCTGAGCAGAATGAATGCCCTCCAGTGTTGCATTAGTGTGTTGCAACTCCCTTTCTACACCCTGGATGGCATTCACAATGGTAGACTGCCCAACAGTGAGTGACCTGAGGAGGTCAATGGCCTCCTCACTGAGGGCAGCAGAGGTGACAGGGGCTGAGGTGCCTGGGGTGAAGGTGATGCTTACCCTCCTGGGTGAGCGGGCACGGGGCGAAGGCTGAGGGCTGCTGGGAGGGCGGTGCTGGTAGGGGGGGTGGCGGCTGTACCTGTAGAAGTGGGGGGCACAGATTTTGCCGCCACCACAAAGATGCTCCCATCGGAGGACGAGTCCGTGTCACTGGTTGCTTTTCCGGTGACCGCCGTGAAGCTCCCCTCGCCCTCCGTCCCACTGGTGTATTCAGAGTCCGTGGTGTAGCCCTCCATGGCCATGTGGGATGCAGCTCCCTCGTGCTCTGGTGCCACTGTACCTCCGCCTGATGATGCTGATGCACAAAAGAACAGGGAGAGCACAAAAAGGGGGAGGGGCGACAGGAGAAAGACAGGTTGAAATGCATGGCTTACCGCTACCGTTGGCGGACAATATAGACACAGCAGCCCCCTGCATTACACCGCGCTGTTGAGCTCTACTGATGCAGTTCCTGGGATATGGCCTACATGGCTATGGTGGACATCAGCACACATAGATGACACAGGGGCATGTATACCTGTACTTGGCAGTCTACAGAGGTGGGGTGGAGTGCCACATGGCCTGCATTACGGAGGGGCATAGCCTACAGAACTCGCCCTGGCCTAGGGAAAGCCACAGCCCTCCTCCCCCACCCAGACACCTTCACTGTGCGCAAAGTCCGCTGCATGAGAGTGTACTCACCCCCTAGTGTCTGCTGTGATTCCCTCAAGCACCCATCCAACTCAGGGTAGGCCACCGCCAGGATCCGGAACATCAGGGGTGTCATGGTGCGACGGGTACCCCTCCCACATTGGGAGGCCATCCCCAGCTGAGCCTCCGCCGTCTTCTTGCTCCAGCGGCGAATGTCCTCCCATCTTTTACGGCAGTGGGTGCTCCGTCTCTGGTGGACCCCCAGGGTCCGGACGTCCTTGGTGATGGCACGCCAAATATCCTTCTTCTGGTGGGCACTGACCTACATGAAATGTACAGGGGAAGAAGAGATGTCATTACCAACTGCACCGATGAAGTGAGTGGCCCACATCCCTACCCTTGCCATGTGGCACATGCATTCACAGTCCTTCATGCTCGCAGAACTCTACCCCCTTCCTTCTTACAACCAGCCCTCTCCACCCAGGCATAGCCCATACAACTTGCTCCCTGTGTACTCACCTGTTGGTCTAGAGGACCGTAGAGTAGCGTGTACTGGGGGAGGACCCCTTCCACGAGCTTCTCCAACTCCTGTGCAGTGAAGGCAGGGGCCCTTTCCCCAGACGCACGAGCCATTGTCTCTTCCAGACCGAGGTCACAGCAGCACTTGCAGTATAGGTCCTCTCCTGTCGAAGATTAGGTATCGAATGATTCAACAGATAGAAAATGGCGGTGACGTCCGCGGCGGTGCGTATCATCACCGCCGGCGCACTTCGTCATTGGCTCCTGGGACCCATAGGGTCCAATGTTAACTAATGCAGCATTGCGCAGCGGTCTTCGACCGCCTACCGCAACGGTGTACAACGCCAGCGCAGTTACCTCACATCCCATTGTCCCAGTTTAGAGGTCAGGCAGCCGCCATTTCAGGGGCCCACATGGCTTCATTTTCAACTGCGTCACACATACCTAGGCCTCCAATCAACACACATACAGACAATTTTTGGGATTATGTTTCGTGTTCTGTGTAGCTGTGGGGAGATACCTCTGAGTTGTTTGACTCTGTGGTAGTTGTTGTCCTTCCTAGGCACCGTCAGCTGGGACATGTGAGGAGATGGCGGAATCCTCCGGTGTACCGACCGCTGGTGGACCTGTTGACAATGGAGGAGCGACATTTAATCATCACCTACAGGTTTGACCGTGCCACAATCCATGAACTGTGTACCCAGGTGGAGCCTGACCTGATGTCAGCTATCCACCATCCCACAGAGATCCCCCCTCAAGTGCAGGTTCTGTCAGTGCTCCATTTCCTTGCAAGTGGGTCTTTTCAAACAACAGTGGCCATGACATCAGGGATGTCCCAGCCTATGTTTTCCAACGCGTTGTCCAGAGTGTTGTCTGCCCTGCTGAAACACATGAGGAGCTACATCGTTTTCCCTCAGGTGGAGGATTTGGCTACTGTTAAAGGTGACTTCTATGCCCTTGGACATATCCCCAACATCATAGGTGCCATTGATGGGACCCATGTGGCTTTGGTCCCCCCCCCACAGGAGTGAGCAGGTGTACAGGAACCGGAAGAGTTATCATTCGATGAATGTACAGATGGTATGTTTGGCAGACCAGTACATCTCCCAGGTAAATGCTATGTTCCCTGGCTCAGTGAATGACGCCTACATCCTGCGGAATAGCAGCATCCCTTATGTGATGGGTCAACTCCAGAGGTACCGAGTGTGGCTATTCGGTGACTGTGGTTACCCCAACCTGTCATGGCTACTGACCCCAGTGAGGAATCCCAGGACCAGGGCAGAGGAACGCTACAATGCTGCCCATGGGCGGACTAGGAGGGTGATAGAACGCACCTTCGGCCTCCTGAAGGCCATGTTCCGGTGCCTCCATATGACAGGTGGTTCCCTATTCTACTCACCAAGGAAGGTGTGCCAGATCATCATCGCCTGCTGTATGCTTCACAATCTTGCTTTGCGACGCCAGGTGCCTTTTCTGCAGGAGGATGGTCCAGATGACGGTGTTGTGGCAGCTGTGGAGCCTGTGGACAGTGATGAGGAGGAAGCAGAGGAAGAAGACATTGACAACAGGGACTCAGTCATCCAGCAATATTTCCAGTGACACACAGGTGAGAACACTTTCTTGCCTACTACAAGTACTTTCACACTTCTACCTCTATCCTGTCTGTCAATTTCAAGCAGTATTTGGTAACTGAGTTGTACATTTCCATTATGGTTTCACAGGTGTGGTTACCAACGTGTGTCATCTGCTTGCATTCTTCATGGACTTGTGATGTGTGACATAGGTATGTTGACATTACATTTGAGAACGGATTTTGTCACTGTCATAGCTAATACACATTTTCAAAATCACAGACTGACTCCAGATTGTTTTGTGCTTCAAGGGTGTTTATTGAAGTGCTAATTATTGGAGGGGGTGGTAAAATGGTGAGGGGTGATGGTGGAGGAATGTCCATGGCAGAGTCCAGTTTATTAGTCTCACAGGTGCACTGCCCATATGGGCATAGGAAGTGGAGCTGGGGCAGTTCCAATATGGACAGGGTTACAAAGTGGGACAGTGGGATGACAATCAGGGTGGTCTCATTTCTTGGCAGGGGTCTTGCCATCGTGCTCTGTCCTGTTCCTTGATCTCAATGACCGCTTGCGGGGTGGTTCTCTGTCTGCAGGGGGTGGGGTGCTGCTGTGGTGGTCCTGTGGCGGGGCGTCCTGTCCACTAGCGCTGGCGGAGGTGGTGGGCAGTTCATCATCCATGCTAGTGTCAGGGGCCCCTTGGAGTGCCACGGTGTCCCTCATGGTGTACTGTATGTCCTTCAGCACCCCTACGATGGTGCCCAGGGCGAAGCTGATGGTTCTGAGTTCCTCCCTGAACCCCAAATACTGTTCCTCCTGCAGGCGCTGGGTCTCCTGAAACTTGGCCAGGACCATAGCCATTGTTTCCTGGGAGTGGTGGTATGCTCCCATGATGGAGGAGAGGGCCTCGTGGAGAGTGGGTTCCCTTGGCCTGTCCTCCCCCTGTCGCACAGCAGCCCTCCCAGTTCCCCTGTGTTCCTGGGCCTCCGTCCCCTGGACCGTGTGCCCACTACCACTTCCCCCAGGTCCCTGTTGTTGTTGGGGTGGTGGGTTATCCTGGGTTCCCTGTAGTGGTGGACACACAGCTGATTGACGTGTCCTGGGTACGAAGGTATGGGCCCGCTGGGTGGGTGCTGTGCTGGTGTTTCCAGAGGGTGGAAGGTCTGTGTTGGGCTATGCCTGTGCGAGGGGAATCGACTGTCCCGAGGCACCCGATGGTCCGGGCTGGTCATCTGGATCCAGTTGGCCAGAGCTGCTGTCATCACTGTTGGCCTCTTCTGTGGGTGGGGTAGAGATGTCTGAACCCTCCTGTCTGGTGACGTTGGGTAGTGGTCCTGCAGGGGTGTAAAAGCATGATTATTGCATCTGTGTGTGTCATGGTGTGCAATGGGTGGGTGACCGTGTACCCCGGTGCTAGCATTCCTGTGTGGGGGCTTGTGTGATGATGGTTGGGGGGGTGTTATGGGTATGTGCAGTGGGCATGCTTTAGTGATGGGTGTCCATGCTTTGTTGTGTCATGCAGGGCTTGGTGTTGGGATGGGTGGTTTGTGTTATTAGTACATTAGTGAGGAGTTGGAGTGATAGGGGAGGGGGTGAGTGTTGGGGTCTGTGATAGCATGCAGGTAGGGTGGGGGATATGATAGTTAAGATTTGACTTACCAGAGTCCATTCCTCCACCGACTCCTCCGAGGCCCTCAGGATGCATAATGGTCAAGACCTGCTCCTCCCATGTTGTTAGTTGTGGGGGAGGAGGTGGGGGTCCGCCGCCAGTCCGCTGTACCGCAATGTTGTGCCTGGAGACCACGGAATGCACCTTCCCCCATAGGTCGTTCCACCTCTTCCTGATCTCCTCCCAATTTCTTGGGTGCTGTCCCACTGCGTTGACCCTGTTGACTATTCTTCGCCATAGCTCCATCTTCCTAGCTATGGAGGTGTGCTGCACCTGTGATCCAAATAGTTGTAGCTCTACCCGTACGATTTCCTCCACCATGACCCTGAACTCCTCCTCGGAGAACCTGGGGTGTCTTTGCCGTGCCATGGGGTGGTGTAGGTGATGTGTGTGGTGGTGTATGTGGTGATGAGTGTGGTGATATGTAGTGGTGTGTGGTGTTTTGTGCTTGGATGTTGTGTGGGTGATGGTGTTGTGTGCCTCTGTGTGGTGGGGCTGTTTATGCAGTGCAGTCTCTCTGGCCTTCATCAATAATTTTTGGTCGTAGGGCTTTGTGGGTGATGTGGGTGTGTGTTTTATATTGTGTTAGGTGTGTGGTAGCGGTGTTTGTATGTGTATCAGGTGTATGTATTTCGAATTGTCCAATGTGGCAGTGTTTTGGAGATGTGTGCGTATTTTGAGCACGGCGGTGTGTACCGCCAATGGAATACCGCGGTTGAAAGACCGCCGCGTGGATTCGTGGGTCGTGATAGCATGGGCGTGTTTCTGTTGGCGTGACGGTGGAGGTTTTGTTCTCGCCAGTTTATCACTGACCTTTGGTGTGGCGGACTTGTGTGGGTGTCTGACTTTTGGCGGATTCCGAGATGTGGGTCATAATAGCTGTGGCGGACTTCTGCAGCCGCAGCGGTGTATTGAAGGTCTTCTGCACGGCGGTAAGCGGCTTTCACCGCCAATGTTGTAATGACCCCCATAATCATGCAATGCTTCCAGTGAGAGACTTGTAAGAAGATGTCACTGCCTCCCACATCTCATACACTTTTTGGAGCTAGCATAAGTCTGTCATTTTCACTCAGTGTATGGACCCTGACTTGTCACTTTGACTTGCCATTTCACCAATGTGGGTCCCACTTTGTGCCCTCTGCTATATTTCCTCCAGGCCTACAGCTGTGTTACATCTGTATGTGCACAAGTAAATTGACATTGCTATATTCCATGGTTATTGCAATTACACGTTTGTGAAAGCACAGACTGACTCCAGATTATTTTGTGAGTGAAGTGTGTTTATTTCTGTGCAAATAAGTGGAGGGGGTTGTAAAATGGGCTGGGTGGATGGTGGAGGAATGTCCATGGCAGAGTCCAGTCTATTTGTTTTACAGGTGCATTGTCCAAAGGGTCATAGGAAGTGGAGCAATGGCAGTTGAAAGATGGACAGGGTGACAAAGTGGGACAGAAGGGTGACATTCAGGGGGGTCTCATTTCCTGGCGCGGGTCTTGGCAATGTTCTCTGTCTTGTTCCTGGATCTCAGGGACCTTCTGAAGGGGGTGGGGTGCTGGTGTCGTGTTCCTGTGGCGGGGCCTCCTGTCCACTAGCGCCGGCGGAGGTGGAGGGCTATTCATCATCCAGGCTAGTGTCAGGAGCCCCTTGTTGTGCCACTGTGTCCCTCCTGGTGTTGACAAGGTCTTGCAGCACCCCTGCAATCTGGCCTATTAAAATGGCACTCTTCTTTTC
This sequence comes from Pleurodeles waltl, assembly GCF_031143425.1. Classification (NCBI taxonomy): domain Eukaryota; kingdom Metazoa; phylum Chordata; class Amphibia; order Caudata; family Salamandridae; genus Pleurodeles; species Pleurodeles waltl. The sequence goes on from NC_090449.1 coordinate 983,828,225, forward strand.
CCCAATTACACAAATCCTATTGGTTCAGAGGGAGGCTGAAGCCAGCTTTGTTATGGAAAGGGTCATCGTCAAAGGCAATCTCACATCCAAGCCCTGTTTTAAATAAATGTTCCAGATTCAAAGTCTGTGTCTATGCCTTGAGGTAATCTGTACTTTCTCCTTTCAAGAATTGGGCTTGCCTATTAGAATGAATGAAGTAGAAAAGGAGTATTGGTGTTTCACATTTTGGTGGACATTTACAGTAGACTGTCCAGAGACTATGGGGGTCATTCCGACCCCGGCAGGCGGTGGAAGCCGCCCGCTTGGCGGGAACCGCCAGAAGACCGTACCGCGCTCAAATGACCGCGGTGGTCATTCTGACTTTCCCGCTGGGCCGGCGGGTGACCGGCAGAAGGCCGCCCGCCGGCCCAGCGGGAAAGCCCCTTCAACAATGAAGCCGGCTCCGAATGGAGCCGGCGGAGTTGAAGGGGTGCGACGGGTGCAGTGGCACCCGTCGCGATTTTCAGTGTCTGCTAAGCAGACACTGAAAATCATTATGGGGCCCTGTTAGGAGGCCCCTGCAGTACCCATGCCAGTGGCATGGGCACTGCAGGGGCCCCCAGGGGCCCCACAACACCCGTTCCCGCCATCCTGTTCCTGGCGGTTTTTACCGCCAGGACCAGGATGGCAGGAAGGGGGTCGGAATCCCCATGGCGGTGCTGCGAGCAGCGCCGCCATGGAGGATACTTTGGGGCAGGGGTAAACCGGCGGGAAACCGCCGGTTGCCCTTTTCTGACCACGGCTTTACCGCCGCGGTCAGAATTGCCCTAGAAGCACCGCCAGCCTGTTGGCGGTGCTTCCTCCGTCCCCGGCCCTGGTGGTCCATGACCGCCAGGGTCGGAATGAGGCCCTATATTTTATATTGAAACATAACTTTACACCTACGCAAGTAACATACTATGTTGTTAAAATGTGGATATCTTTCAGGACATTCACACCAGATTATAAATGAAGGGGATAAAACAACAAAAAGCTCATTGAGGGCCTCCGACAAATATGACTTTACTGAGACATTTGCCTTCTTATGTAATCTGATGGTAACAGCAATAATTTTGTTGTTGAATCACAGCAGCGCTTAGTGGTTGTCAAGTTGACTGACTGTGTGTTACCTGCTAGAATGGCTGACAATCGGTTTGTCCAAGGGTGCCCAAGAAAGTCCTTGGGATGACCATCATCAAAGTGGGATATCTTTCACGTGTTCTGGTTGGTGTATGGTGGAGGTTAAAGTGAAAAACTTTAGGCAACCAACATTGGTAGACAAAAGAGAGGTCACCAAGCACATTCAGAAGCTCAGAGGGTGTTCCTAGGAAGTAAAGATGGTCACTTCTCGGACATCCAGAAGGAAGTGCTGGAAAAGTATGCTACTCGATTATCAAAGGAGAGAACAAAACTAGCCTCAGAGGTATTTTGTAGCAGATGACCCAACACAGAGTTGCTATAGTGCGTATTGGTGATGGATGCCATCTAGTTATCCTAGATGGGAAGAGAGTGTCATTGAAATAGGAGGGGACTTTGAAGAGCTACATAGTCTCCTTGTGGTGGCAAGGTCCATATCTAAGGAGACACAAGGGAACCTGTGTTCTTCCCAATTTTCATGTCTCCAAGGAAACATGGTGAGGGTATATAATATCTGGTTTCTCTGGGTATTGCAGACGTCTCCATTAGATAACAGTAGTGGGTGATGTTACAAAAGGGATCAGAGAAGAGACAGAGTACTCCCTATGCTCCTTGATTAAGGTGGTAGCAGGCCCTTAAGGACTGTGAAAAGTAGGTAATCCATCTACAGAGTGTAGCAACTTAATTGTGTTCGGGTTGGGGGGTTCTGACTCTGAGAACGAGGTCCCCTCTCTCATGATCTCCAAGGGTGTTGAGCTTGAAATGAGAATTCTGAGAACCCTGAGAAACATTGAGGATGTGAAAAAGCATGCCCTGTGCCATGCAGTGATGACACCAGTGAGGAAACTGGTGTCTATTCTTACAGATTACGGTTCTAAAGATGATGATTTTGTACTGTCTCTTCTGAATTAGTGTTGTCTGTGTTTTATCTGAGACACATCCAACAGGAGGTTAGGTCCAGCACACTCTTGCACCATCCTTGAGGGTTTGTGCTGTATGCAGACCAACGCTGGTACCAATGTTATAAACTGGGTCTCTGGTTGGCAGAGGTATGCACTCTGTCCAAGTAGGGACCACAATGCTAGTCAGGGTAATTCACAACACAACCTAAATTATCCTGTGCTCACCCTCCGGTAGCTTGGCACAGAGCAGGATTGCTTAACGTAAAAGGCAATGTGTTGTCGCGTAGGTTCTCATTATCCTAATGAAGCTACTCGATTTGGGCAGCAGAATCTCATAGATTGTGGGGGTACTAAGTACAATTCCACACCATGTGATACCTGTCAGCCTAATCTGGGTTTTCCGGCTAACTAGTAGCGCCTCATCTCTGCCCAAGAGCTGGGATGATTGTGGCAACTGGACGTATGATAAGAACGAGTCCTCAGGGGAATTGTGGTCGATCAGATCTCGTCAGTTTCTCTCAATTACGTAGTCTCACACAGGCAAAGACAAACAGAGGTAGAATATAGTTCAATAAGGGTTTATTGAAATAACTGCATCTTAGATAAAAAGGCATGTATTGAAATAACTAGGATGATAAAACACACTAACAGCAAAAGGGTGACAAGGAGTGTGAAACACAATAACAGACCCACAATACTGTCACTAGGGGTGATATATATCTTTCCTACCTAAGCTATATTAGAGCACAGCGTAATAAGCCCTAATCTGCCCTTCAGGTTTCCCCCTGGGAAGACATAATCCCTCATACCTGAGCGAGGAAGCCTGTAGTCTAGAGAGACACCATCCCCATGCAGGCCAGGGATTTGGTAGTCTAAACAAGCAGCTGTAGTGAAGGCAAACAGCATGTAATCATGGTCATCTGGCTGGAATCTCCCTCTAACGTGTATGGGACAAAGGAGTGTTTTTAGAATAAAACAGTTGACATTCTAAGAATATGTATGTTTCTGTGAATGATGGAGACACAGCATACCACTTTTGCCGGCAACCCTATCTGACTGCAGCCTTGAAGAAAGCACAAAATGAAATGCTAAGAATGTGATGCTTTCCTAGGCAAAGCAACAAATAGATAGGGGAAATAAAACAACACCATAAATGTGGCTACCGCTAGAAAAATAAAGTGATGCTGAATAAAATGTAACTGCGCTAAAGTGCACAATGGCAGGCCTAGTTTGCTAACATAATGTGTCTAAAATATGGCTAAAATAGCTATGCAACCGTGTAAAGTATTTGTGTAATAACTCACACAGTAACAGAGTGAAAACACCATAAAAAGACTCCACACCAGGTTACCAAATTAAATTATGATTTTATAAATAAAACAAGACCTAAATGACATTATTCCAATATGTGGATTCTGAAATACGCAACGTTAAAGATTTAGATAAAAATAGCGCATAGAAGCACCAACTGTGTTTATTTGGCCATGCTGGACCGGAACAAAGACACAAGTTCAGGCTGACCCCGATGTAGCGTGGGCCAGCTACAGGGACCTACTTGGGCCTGCTGAACACAGTACCTTAAATCCTATGAGGCTTTGTGATGTCCGTCGCCGGTTCCAAGAAGCTGTGCGCAAGGCTTTGAGGGGCTTGGCATCACTTTGCGTTGATCCTGGGGAGCTGTGCGGTGATGCTTTGTGGGGCTTGGCGCCACTTTGTATCGATCCTGTGGAGCTGTGTGGCGAGGCTTTTAAGGGCTTGGCATCGCTGTGCATCAGTTCTGATGGGCTGGCAGCTGTTCAGCGAGGCTTTGTGAGGCTTTGCGCTGCCCAGCAATGAGTCCAGTGAGGCTGGTACCTGCATGGCAAGGCTTTGAGAGGCTTTGTGTTGTGTTGAGCCAGTTCTGCCGAACACCACAGAAGGTAGATCACCTTACACCCACTTCCAAGGCACGGCAGACTCAAAGCTTGTAGACTCCAGGTGCAGAAGGTTTGAGTCTTTCATGTCACTGAGACTTAGGAACAGGAGGTAAGCTATCACGCCCTTGGAAGTCACTAGTGCTGGGAAGGCAGAGTCCTACCAGCAGAGTCAGAGAGAAACAGGCAGCAGGGCAACAAGCAGAAAAGCAGTCCTTCTAGAAAAGCAGTCCAGTTGACTCCTTTGAGCAGCCCAGCAGTCCTTCTGACAGAGTCCAGTTGTAGGTCCAGAAGAGTCTGATTTTAGTGGATGATAGACCCAGTATGTATACTCACGTGTGTCTTTGAAGTAAGGGGACTTCAAAGAGTGGTTTTGAAGTGCACCTGTTTCCCTTTCAGCCCAGTCCTGTCTGCCAGGAGATCTATGGGGGGTGGGGTGGGGGCGGTTATCAGTCCTTTGTGTGTGGTCAAGCCACTAGCCTTTGAAGTGTAAGTGAGAGCCCCTACACCCTTACTGCCCAGGAAGATTGATCCATATGCAAATGAATTATGAATTATGATGAAGTTGAGTGTCCTGTGTTTATGCCTGTCTGGGTGGAATGCACAAGGGGAACTGTCACCCAGCAAAGACCAGACATGGATTGGAGACAGGCTTTAAGGCACCAGATGTATCAAAAAAATGATTTGCTTTTCTTAAATAGCGAATTTTAAGAAATCCCTATTTAAGAAATGCAAAATGTTATGTATGATTTTTGCGATTCGGTAATAGCGATTTCTTAAAATTCACAAATGCTACTACAGAATCGCAAATATAGAATCCGACCCCATTCGCACCTATGGGCCTGTTGCAAATGTTTTTGCATTTCCTAAATTGAGAATTCCAGTTAGGAATTTGCAAATTAGGAAATGCAAATCCCAGGGTGATGGGGTCCTAAAACCCCCTCTGCTGCACCCCAAAAATATTTTTACGGACATGTGAAGCACACACATGCCTTAGGGGCATGTGTGCGCTACATGTCAATTTTAAAAAATGCATTTATAATGCATTTTTTAAATTTGCGCATGGCTACCACCAAGCTTTGATTTGTGGTGATTGCATTTCCTAAATGCCCAATTCGCATTTAGGAAATGCTTGATACATGTGCTTTGGAAATCACACATAGGAATTCTCTATTTGCGATTTCCAATTTAGAGAATCGTAATCTGCGATTCTCTAAATGGGGTCTCAATTTTAAGGAATCGCTATTTTAGCGATTCCTTAAAATTGCACTGCAAATGCCTTTCATACATTGTGAAAGACATTTTTGCATTCGCAAACGGCCGAATTTTGCAAATCGCACCATTTGAGAATGCAAAAAAGCTCGATACATCTGGCCCAAAGAGCAGTAAGAGCAGTGAAATACCTACTTTCTGAAAGTGCCATTTCTAAAATAGTAATGTTAAATCTAACTTCACCAGTAAGCAGGATCTTTCAATACTATTCCAACCATACCAAACATGACAATGCCACTCCTTTCAGATCAGAAATTACTACTTAAAAGTATATAAGGGAATTCCCAATGCTAACCTGTGAGAGAAGCAGCCCTCACAGTAGGGAAAAGTGAAATAGGCTGTTTGTCACTACCAGGACATGTAGAACATAAAGGTACATATCCTACCTTTTACTTACATAGCACCCTGTTCTATTGGCTACACAGGGCCTACCTTAGGGGTGACTAATATGTAATAAAAAGGGGAATTTAAGTCTTGACAAGTAGTTTTAAATGCCAAGTCGAAGTGGCAGAGAAACTGCTCACACAGGCCCTGCAATTTTCAGGCCTGAGACATGGTTAAGGAGCTACTTATGTGGGTGGCACAGTCAGTGATGCGTACCGAATAGCTGCATTTAGTTTACAGGCCCTGGGCACATGTTGTGCAGTTTACTAGGGACTTACAAGTAAATTAAATATGCTAATGGGGTATGAGTCAATATTACCATGTTTTAGGGAGGGAGAACATGCACTTTAGCACTGGTCAGCAGTAGTAAAGTACCCAGGGTCCTAAAGCGAACAAAAAAGAGGTAAAAAAAAGAGGAGGAAGATAAAATGTTTGGGTTGACCCTTCAGAGAGGGACATTTTCCAAGATACATCAAAATGAAAAACTATTATACTGTAAATTATTGGTATATGTACATAGGAGCTACCCATTTAAAATATGCCCAGTCGTGGAACGTAAAATTATGAGTATATTCAAATGGTCCTGGAATGGCTATATATTTAAGCCACAGAGAAGCTGCTAAATCATTGCAACTACAGACCCACCCTTCCTAACTAAGCAAAATCTGTGTTATTTTTCAGGCCTGTGGTAACGACTGACTTGATTTTTACAACCTGAAGTTTATTTTTGCTTTACAATATACGAATCAAAACCAAATTGTATTTAGATTTTTTCATTTCGTTCAGAAACTTTCAAAATAAACTTTTTAATATTTTTTTCTGTTCGAAGAAACGTAATTTTAATTATTAACCCTTCTGGGTTGAAGGAAACACGCCAATTAGCTTGTGCTAATGGTCCAATTGAAAGGTCCATGCAGCAGTCAATTGACAAGTTTCACTGGGTAAACATCTGGATAGAGCACCGTGATTTAGGGATTAACACTCTTATGCATGAAAGGTGTAAGTGACCAATGTTGTTCAGTCCATATTCATAGGAAAAATCTTGGCAAATTTACAGTCTGTAGAAATCTGCAGGATTGGTTGCCTTTTCCTTTCGGGAACACATGAGCAATGTGTTTGTATGTTTGGCAGGGATTGCTGTTCCCTTACCTGTTTTCTTTCAGAAGAGCTCTGCTCCATGTGAGGATTGATGGCCCTGAAATAAAATGCCCAAACATTTTCCTGGGATAGAGAGTGTGTTAGTGGTGGATAATACTGGCCGCTAGGAGTTGGACTTGTCCATAAAAAGGTTAACACAAGCTATTTGTACGATGTTCAATCGTAAAGAAGGGATGTACCAACCTGTAGTCAAAATGTTCTAGCTGGAAAATTCCCAAGAAGTGTTCACTTGAATATTTGTGCTAGAACTTTCGTGGTGCATTTCAGGGGCAACTGCTTACATTGAACCACTAGGGATACTGGGGTTGGAGAACCCGCGTTGTATGACTCCAACAAGTGATCTCAAGCACTTGCAAATCTCACCTGTTGGTTCCAAGACTCAGATAACACCTCTCGGTTAGTCCCAGTCAACATTTCTTTGCCTTATGTTTTGGTTTTGACCAGTGTCCTGCTAGTGGTTCCCTTTTTGCTGGAGCCAAATCCAGATATGGGCCCTGAACTGGTTCTGCTGAAATTGTTAGAGTCCCATAATGTTTCCTTAGTGTGGCGGTAAAGCCCTTTACAGGGCCAAAGCCCTTTTTGAAGTGGTATGCACCTAGGTCTCAGCAAATTCTTTAACAAGACAGAAAAATTGTCACATTGATTTCAAATGACATGCAATAGAGCACATACAAAGATTCAATCTTATTTATCATATTTTGAGGTGTTATTGAATTTCAATGCAATGAATGTTGCCCATTGATTTCTATAGTATGTGCTTCATTTTCTTATTACCTTTATCTCCCTTTACAGTTTTCCATCAGACCACCAAGTATGTAATTGCTTTTAAATAAACAAACCTTTTTTAAAGGAAAATAGGATGTGTAAACAAATACCACTTCATAATGTTTTTGTCAACATTCACAATGGTGGATCACTTCCTTCCCTTTTACAAATGAGTTACCTCCTCCTTTGAGTTGAAGGCAAAATATGGACGCATCAAGTAATACAGACCTAGTGGTATGCTCAAAATCTGCTCACAACCACACAGAAAAGTTGCCTCACAGTCACACATACCCCCATCACCTCCACCAGCATCACTGTCTCGGCTGCTCTTGCATTCTTTGGGTACACTGTAGCAGAAGGAATCAGGTTGTAGATTAAATGTGCACTGCAGGTCCACCACACTTTAACAATCATACTGATCCAATACTCATTCAGGAACATGCAAAGAAAGAAAAGAAGAGTTGAATATTGCAATTTGTATAGTACATATAGCAGTGTTTCCTCAAAAGGATGCATCACTGCCTCCCAAATGTTGCATTATTTCAGACCACCGCCTTTGTAAGAACATTTATCAAGCCCTATGGCCCACAACCAAGAAAGAGATGATAAGTCAGATTGTTGAGGGAGAGAAAAAGGTACGACTTCAACCAGATCAATCCTGAAAGCATACCACAAGTTTTTTTTATCTGTGGTGTTGCATTTTGATGGCTTCCCAATTTGAGACATGGAATTTAGCTGAATGAGTACATTCATCACTGTTTCCATTCTCAACTTATTCAAGAAGGATAATTGCTATTTGCCAACTGTATATATGGGGGGATACAAACAAAATTAGACTGCCATTACTTCTATGTAAACTATGCTTAAATGAGAAAATAAATGCATTTTTGGCCCAAGGGAGTTTAAAACATTGCATATAGGGCCCCTTCAAAGGGCATATGGCAAAAGCTCCCTCAACTTGGGGAAGCTGCACATGCTGTGGTTCTTCAGGTCTCTTTAATGGGGGTTGGCGTCATGATGCGCCCCTGCCCCGCAGTAAGGCAGGTGGCATTGGCTCCATTGGAGGGCGTGGCACCAGTAGCACTTAGGGCCATATGTACGAACACTTTTTCCCATAGACACAGAATGGGTAAAAACCTTTGCTACATCTGGCCCTTAGAGTGCCTCTGGGGCTGCTTGCCTATGAATGCAGCAAGCCCCATCCATAAAAGAGGCCGCAAGCGTGGCTCTTGATTATGCTCGCCACCCAATCCCTAGGGACCCCTCTCCTGGCAAAAGTGATTTTCCATTTTTTCTTTGTTTTTCTCTGTTTTCTGCAGGCTCCTCATGACTCACATGCTCTGCTCAGCACTCTGCAGAATTTTGGCAAGCAACGCAGCTGTCTCTTGGCTGGGGGTTGCCTGGCTGGAAAGTTGACTTGCCTGATCTGGGTACTTAGGTAATCGATGGCAGCTCTGGCAGGGCACCACTGTTGCTGCAGATGAGGTGGGCTATCTGGGGGGCATTTATGGTCATGTTTTTAGGGGGATAATATTGATTGGCAATTTTCCATCTGTTGTGATTTGTGCTTCTGGAGTCATTGGCCATCGGGGAGGGTAGTTTTGTGATTAGAGCAGCTTAATTCCATTTTGAGGGTGATTTTCCCCGCACCAGCTTTGGTGATTGTGCTTGTGTTTTGGGGCAAGCAACTTCCTGAGCTATTGGCATTTTGGGGGGCATTTAGGGCCTGTCTGCTTGTGGCTTCTTGGCATTTTTCGAGGTGTGTTTTCCTGGAGACACAAGGTGGTAGGCTGAGGGTTTGTTTTGAGTTGGTCATTTGTTACCTACCCTATTTCTGTCTGCTTTGGGAACCTTTTGTTGTGTCCTGAGGATGCCCGGTGGTGCACAGAAAGGTCCCAAGCACCAGCAAACTGAGGTGGTTTTGGAGGCTTTAATACTTAGAATGGACTCTATGACTGAGACTTTGCTTTGATGAGGTCGCAGGCTCCTGCGGAGCAGCACAACATGCCTGCAGCAACAGCAGAGAGGTGGTGCCCTCGGGGTAGCATTTACCCTGGTCCCTAAGAGGGCTAGGGGTCAGGGTACCTAGAAGGGATTGGTAGGGTCTCCATCAGCGGCTAACTCTAGTCCTACAGGGACTCGGGCTGTGTCCCAGCAGAAGTAGCACCTGTGGGTCAGACTCCGGTGGCAGGTAACTAGCACCAGGTAGTCTCTCAGGGGTAAAAACTCAGTGATAATGGGACCTGTGGCTACCAGTGATATTGCCCAGAATGGCAACAGGTGTACGGCAATTAGAGTTACACCTGCGATAGGCCCTAGCCCGCCGCACTTGGTGGCTAGCTTAGCCAGTGTTTTGCCATGGCTCTCCAAGGTGGGGATGTTGTCTGTCCCCCCTTTTGGGGGTGGGGGTCGTTGCTGGTGTTGGTGATGGTAATGATTTAAAGAGGGCCAGGTGATTGGTTGCACACCTTGATGGTAGAGTTAGTTAGGGAACACATGGGTGTGTTGATTCTGTAGTGTGTGTCGCTGGGGTTGGTAAGGTGACCCGGTTATTTCTACAGTCCCAGCCTGTAATCATTGGGAGCCATTGGGAGTTGTCCCTGCGGCAGAGGTTGGTGGGGCCCCCCAGCAAGTGGCACAAGGACCGTCAGCACTAGACACTGCGCTGGCAGGCTGTGCACTCGTGGACGCAGTGGTGATGATGATGGATCCCCCTACTCAGGAACCTGCAAATTCGGGTATGGGTACAAAGCAAAGTCTCCAGTTCACTATTAATAAAGTTCTTCCAACAAAGCAAACAGCCAACACGTGTTTCGTCTTTAGAGGAATACCCCAACGACTTCCTCAGGGCTGATAAACTATCCAATTATTGGAATCCTAAATTCAAAATCGAGTGCAACATTTCACGTGAGTTATGTATTTATCGGTTACCACACTCTGTGCCAGAAGCTTCCAAACTCAAGAGTACGAAATAACTCCATAGCGGATATCTTCCAAATACGAGAATTCCATAGCAAATCAAAGTCGTGAGCGAATCCACTATGGAGTTATTTTGTACTCTTGAGTTTGGAAGTTTCTGGCACGGATCTTGACTGAAGGCTTCTGAGAAGGTTTTAGGATCCCAGCTGAGGAGTATGTGTTCATCTTCTATTGCAGGTTTCAGCAGTCGCTCAGGTTCAATCATGGAGTGGTTCAGGTGAAGATCCTCAAGGAGATGAGTCTGGAGAGTGTGGCAGGTCCCTTTGATTCAGCTCCCCTCTAAGGGTTTAGTTTGCTCTCCCCTGGGGGTTGTCCCCTAAAATGGAGCCTGAAGAGAACAGGTTAATACATAACTTATCTGCTCCCAGAGGGCAGTCAGTGAATGAGGCTAATGATGGGACTTTATGCTCTGTCAAGGATGCATCCCTGGATCAGGAAATTCAGATGCTGCAGGAACTGGGACGCTCTTAAAAAACGTGGACATAGAGTCAGCTTTCCGCTTGTTCCCCGTACATCCGCAGGATTCCCATCTACTGGGATTTCAATTTGAGGGATCCTTTTACTTTGATAAATGCATTCCTATGGGCTGTTCATGCTCACGTTCCTATTTTGAGAAGTTCAGCTCATTCCTCGAATGAGTCTTTAGGTGGAGGTAGGCCCATCAGAGGGTGTTGCACTATCTTGATGACTTTCTCTTTTTGTCATACCTGGATTGGATGAGTGAGCTGAGGTCTTGCAGTCCTTCAGCAAATTGATGAAGAAGTTTAGGGTACCACTGACTAAGGGCAAAATATTGGGGTCTGCAATTGCCATTGAGTTTCTGGGGATGGAGTTGGATTCTGTTGCTGGGGTCTCGAGGCTCCCCTGGGAGAATGTTTCCTTCTTTTATCAAGCCTTACAGGCATGTCTGGGAGCTAGGAAGGTCACTTTACATCCATTGCAAATGGTGGTAGGATAGCTGAATTTCACCTTATGGATCATCTCCTTGGGTAACCCTTTTTCATGCTCTATTGCCCAGGCAATGTCTGGCCTAAGGGAGAAACACCTTCACATCAGGTTGTCTAGTGAAGTCCAACAGGATATGTGGATCTAGGAGGTATTCCAGTGGGATTTTAATGGGACAGTGGTGTGCCCAGCCTGACTAGGACCAATGAAGAGATAGGTCTCTTGTCTGAAACTGCAGGCTGCAAAGGTTTTGATGTTATCCTATTCCCAGCTTGGTGCTTGCAGCGGCTGCCCAATGATTGGGTGCAGTCTGGACTGGTTGCTAACATTGGTTTTCTTTAGCTTTTTCCCATTCTGGTAGCATTGTCCTTCTGGCCAGAACAGTTCCACAATCAGTCAGTCATTTTATCATGTGACAATATGACAGTGGTAGAATGCATCAATCAACAGGCAGCAAAATTATCCTCAGACTGTTAAAGAAAAATGTATTGCAGGGTTTGAAACATAATGTGCTGCTTAGGGCCAAACATGTCCCAATTGTTGTAAACAATGTGCTTATGCTTTATCTTGTTTCAAGATGCAAGCTTTCAGGTACCATCGCCCAGGAGCAGCATAGTCCCCTACGCCTTTCCCAGACCATCTGTGGTGGCTTGGTGCACAAGTTTACTGAACATTTTGGCAGTCATCGTAGGGTCCAAGATGAGGCGTGCCTCTGAGGGAGCATTTAACACATACTGAAAATTCTTGGGTCACATAGGGGTGGGGGATTTGTTGACCTCTACCTCAATCCTGGCATTCCTAGGATCACTAAGGGACCTAGGGCATCCAGTTGCATGTGCTAGACACCACCCTGCAGCAGTATCATTTTTGTTTTTAAAATGCTGGGGCACGTGCAAGTGACCGAACCTTTCTTGGTGCAGAGAGCCTTGCGTGGTTGGTATCGTCTGAAGGGGGGGGGGGGGCAGGATGGACTCTAGGCATTCCATTGACAAAGACAAGCTTGCAGTAATTTTGGGTTCCCTGGGTCCATTTGCAGGTCACTGGAAGAGGTCTGCCTCTTCACTGTGGCTTTTACCCTTACTTTCTATGGGGCCCTCAGGGTGGGTGAATTAGTGGCTAGGAACAAGAGGGATCTGGAAGGAGGTTTGCAGCTGGCGTGTATTCATTGGTTGAAGGGCTCCCTGGCAATTAATATTCCCCGCTCTAAGACGGACCAAGCTGGTAAGGGTGACCACATCCTACTGCATAGGTTGCCAGGTAATTCATGCTGTCACCTGAGTAACCTTTAGTCATTCCTAGCTCATCAACCCTGGGGGTTTGCAGGCCTACTTCTGGTGCATGCTGCTGGGTCACCATTGACCAAGTTTCAGTTATGCAGAGTACTTTATGGGGCGATGTGGGTGGTGGGTACGACCTTGCTGAGTTTCGGTCTCACTCTTTTAGGATTGGTCTGGCCACTGCTGCAGTGACAACAGGGCTGCCAGGCGAGGAGGTACAAAGAATTGCCAGATGGCCCCCCGATTGCTACAAGCACCACGTTAGACTGCCCATGTTATAGGTACTGCAGCTAACCCCCATCTTCTCTCCCCTTTTCTCTCCTGTGGATGCAGGTGGAAGGTGCGAGGATATGAATCAGCCGCTGGATTTCTTGGTGACCCCTGTGAGTGCGGAGGCAGCAGATATTACATAAGTGCTGGTGCTGGGTCAGTTTTATGTGCGGTGCTCTGAGGATGTTTATTTTAAAGGTGGTTAACGAATAAGACACAGCAGGCAGGTTACCGCATGTCCTTTTTAGGTTAAGGAGGGCTGCATTTGGCTCATTTGAGAGCTTCACTGGACAAAATGCTGCTCAAGGGGTACATGCCTCCTGGGGTCATCATAGTGCATCTCAATGGCAATGATTTGTGCACACTGGCAGGAAGAATTTGTTTGAATTGTTGATCTTCAGGATAAGTTGGCTTGCAAAGAAATTTCTTCAGTCCATGCTTGCATTGACCAAAATCATCCCAAGGTTGCAGTGGAGGGGTGCTAAATTGGTCAGGGCGCTCAATGACTTAGTGAAGCGAGTAAATGATGAAATTGATAAGCTGTTCAGGTCAGCAAGGCTGCTGTCCATTCCTCATGACTGCATGAAAGGGGACAGTTTTTTCCTACAGAACGCAGTTTATTTGTCAATGATCAATAATGAAATATTCCTAGAGAACCTGCTGCCCTAGTTAATTCACCACCTGCATTAGTGTGATCGACCCTGGGGGGCGGCGACATAGTAAGTGAACTATGCTGGCAATTGGCACCAAGCTAGCACAGGCCCTTGGGGAGATAACAGTGGTTGTAGGGGTTGCCCGAGGCAGGTATCCTGGCAGCGGACGGACCCCCTCCAAAAGTGTATCCCGGGAGGTAGTGAGGTGGGTGGGGTCCTTCATAGGCCAAATTTGTTGATGTGCAGGAACACGTCTAGATATGGTTAGGAAAATGAATGTATTCACGTCTCTGCTAAGGCTAGGCATCAACACATGCAAATAAAGCTGTGACTATGATGGGTTACTGCATATAGTCATGGGTAATGTTTGATTTTTAATTGTGAATTTTATGTTTCAAATAAATATGGCCGGGAGTTCACGACCCCTAACCCAAAAGAAGAATGGAGTTGTAGTGTCTACCTAAAGTGGGACACTGAGGGTCTGGTGTCGAGGTTGGTCAAGTGTCAGATTATTGGGAGACCTTGGCGATACTAGGGCATGTACAGTCATTATTTTTAAAGAAATACCCAGGCACTGAGTTGCGCCACGGGCAGGAGCCCTCCCCCCAATGGCAGAGGTGTCGGACCAAAAAAGGGGCACCGTCATCCAGGAAGTGCATAATCAAGAGGGTCTGGGGACCCATAGCAGGAAGGATATTTAAATGTCTTGCCTCACCCTCCTTGCCCCCTGATCTCCGGAAGGTGTTCCAGTCATCATTGCATCCCTCTGACAATTGGAGTCCTCGTCCGCAGTAGTGTCCTTGAATCTCCCATAGCGCAGAGCCTATTGGCCAGAGTCTTCTTTGTAGCTGCAGGTTGGTGGTGGCGCGAGGGTGGTGGGTGGTGGGTGTGTGACAAGGGGCCACCTGTCATAGCTCATTGTTTGTGTGTTGTTGTGTTTCTGTTTTTGGGTAGAAAGAGGGTTGGTGAGTAGTACCCCTACCTTGGTTTTCCTAATGCAGAATTTTTCATATCGTTACTTGAAGAAAGTTTATTATGCAACGGTGCCTCTCATGCATTACACACTTGCTAGACCATGCACTGGATCAAATGCTCCTTACCCTGACTATAAACATACGCATATCTTGAAATCTGTTGATAGCTTTCAGGTTGCGGGTTCAAACCTCACTAGATTGATTTTTCTTTTTATTTCTGATTTCTAGGAACTGTGGTTCCAATTGTCCATATATTTATACTTTCGTCGTAACACGGTGCCATTGTTGCCTTCGTGTCCTTGGAATACGCGAGGTCGCTGCCCGCTTTTCTCCGACGTTGTGAAAACGATCAGACACATTGTGTGTTATTGCTTTTATTTTGAGATCTCATACCCTGCATCAACCTTAGGTTGCAATTGCAATTGGGTACACAGAGCAGGTCTCTGTAAGTGTGCGGGGTACGGGATTCTTCTTCTTGATCTCCCCATGCCTGCCAAGGTGTCTGCTTATACTGTAACCAGGGCCCATGTGTAGCACTGTGTGTAGAGGCCACCCGTGTGAAGTGCTGGAAGTTTAAAAGACAGTACGTGGTTTGGCACGAGTTGGGGGAGACATCTGTTATGAGTGCACCTTAACCTTTGATGTAATGTAATAAGCCCTCCCAACGCAGGGGTTCGAATCCAACCTTTGAATGCATGCTTCTGTTACCACTATATAATACCTAGGATGGTTGAACTGTCCCTCCCCTAGAGTTAACCCCTTGCAGGCTGCATGCTCAAGCGGGGGGATAAGTACCCTCCCTGAATTGTGGAATACTCGGGTGGTCTGTTAATATATTGTAATACCAAGTTATAATAAATGGAATTGGCCCTCCCCTGCAGGTAAACCCTTGCATGCTGCATGCTACTCTATGTTGACATGGGCAAATGTTTTGTCAAAGCATGCAGGTCTATCGGCCTTGTTGGAGCACAAAGGTGGTTGGTGAGTACCCCTCTGGCTCAGTTGTTTTGTTAAGCATGCTAGTGTTTCTGTGTTCACAAATGGGGTTGGTAATGTTCCCTCCCAGTGCTGTTGATTATATAATTTTAAAAAAATGTATGCACCTGTGTCTCACTCATTACCCTCACCTTTGTAAGTTAGTTGTCTGTGCATTTTTCATTGAGGTTAGCATCTGTGTCCATTGGCTAATGCATCCTTTCTCTTCTTTTAGCATAGATAAGGCATGGCCCCTCAAGCGTGTACAGCATGGCCCCTAAACGTGCAGGTTCAGCATCAACATCTGACGCCCCCATGTCGCAGGCAGATTTTCACTCCCTCCGTGATCTTTGGAGGATGACCAAGACCCATGGCATGGACTGGGCCCTCCAGAAGCTGTCAGAAACTCCTGAAAAGAATCAAGCAGCAGGGTTTCAATCTACGCATAGATCTTGACAGAGAAACATCCATCATTGGCCCCTCAGCTGTTTGCATACATTTCCCTTATTCATAGCGCGGCCTCAGAATTTCAGGGTTCCTCTTGGCTCCAATGTGATGTTAAATTCAGGCAGATGAAGGGGGTTAGGCCTGAAATGGCATGGGATCAAGGGGAGATTCATTTATGACACTCTGAATTCACCATGTCCCCCTATGGGTCAAAAGCTGGGCAGGCCTTTCGGTCTGATAAAGGTTCAGGGGACAAAAATCTTGCATGCTGACAGTTTAACAAAAAAGAATGCACTAAGGGACCTGCCTGTAAATATTAACACATTTGTTCCTTCTGTGGGTCCCAGTGGCACCCTGAAAGCAACTGCTTCAAGAAGCATGGAAAACCAAAAGAGTCACAGCCCACCAAACGCAAGCAGTATCACACATGCCAACAAGGTTCCTACTCCCATACATCTCCATGTTCTGGCCCACTTTCTTGGCAGATGCAAGAATTCAAAAGATGCCCATGTCCTATACCATGGTTTTAAAGATGGATTCTGCATACCTTCAAGTGCTCCCTCTACCCCGGTCCCCCCTAAGAATCAGTTGTCAGTCCTGCAACAACCGAGGATATCACATGAGAAAATCATAAAAGAAGTCCAGGCAGGAAGGTTGGTTGACCCGTTCCCCCCCCCCCCCCCCCCCCCCCACTTGCGAGGACCTGGTCTGTTCACTGCTGGGTCTGGTCCCTAAGAGAGCGCCAGGGAGCAAATTTTGCCTAATCCACAATCTTTCCTCCCCAGAAGGCGCATCAGTCAATGATGGTTTAACCCAAGATCTCTGCTCTGTGAGGTACACACTTTTGATGAGGCCCAGGGCAAATTTCAGAAGTTGGGCAAGGGGGCCTGGATGGCAAAAGCCGACATTGAATCAGCTTTCCGTCTCCTGCCAGTTCAGCCGGAAGACACTCGCCTTCTGGGGTTCACATTTGAGGGGCAGTATTTCCTGGATCTTTGCATGCCCATGGGATGCTCCATCACATGCTCTGTCTTTGAGTCATTCAGAAGGTTACTAGAATGGGCAGCTAAAGACGTAGCGACCAAAGACAGTGACACAGTCACCTCCTCCTGCTGGCGCACTCTCCACCAACTCCGAAAGATTTTCAAATGGATCCCAGTAGACTGCCACAGGACAGTCACCCACACCCTAGTCACAAAGCTCAACTATGGCACTGCACTGTACTCTGGCACCACAACAAAAAACATCAGAAAGCTGCAACTCATCCAAAATGCCGCCGCCAGATTCGTCCTGAACGTCCCCCGCCAGGAAAATATCTCCCCCCACCTGAGGACCCTCCACTGGCTCCCGGTGCAGAAACGAATCATCTTCAATCCACTCACCCACACTTACAAAGTCACTCACAACATCGGACCTGCCTACCTAAATCACTGTGTCTCCTTCCACAACCCTGCCAGACCCCTCCGCTCCGCCCAGCAAGCACTGGCCATAATCCCACATATACGGAAAACCATAGCTGGAGGAAGGTCCTTCAGCTATCTTGCAGAAAAGAGCTGGAACTACCTACCCCTGCAACTCAGACAAAGCCCATCACTCACCACCTTCAGGAAGAACCTCAAGAAATGGCTCTTCACATGAGGCTCTGTCCATCCCCTGGTCCCCCACCACAGCACCTAAAGACCCTCATGGATGAGTAGTTGTGCTCTATAAGAACTAATTGATTGATTGACAGATAGAGTAGTGCACTATCTGGATAACTTTCTGGTTATGGGACCTGCAGGGTCTACGGTTGCGAGAAGGCTCTGCTGGGCTTCCAACAGTTGGCCTGGGCCCTGGGGGGGGGGGGATCCCATTGGCAGCTGGCGAGAAAGAGGGCCCCTCAAAGCAGATAACATTTCTGGACATTGAAATTGACTCAGTGGCAGGAATGTGCAGGCTTCCGCAGACAAAGTCATGGCATTCAAAGCCTCCATTGAGACTTGTCTAGCGGGAAGGAAGGTCACCATGCACCAGTTTCAAGTGTTAGTTGGGCAGTTGAATTTTGCATTAATGGTGATTCCTAAGGAAGGGCCTTTTAAAAAACTATTGCTAGGGCAATTGCAGGCCTTCAGGCCAAGCAGTACCACACCAGGCCCTCCTCCGAGGTCAGGGAGGACTTGAGGACCTGGAAGGGTTTTCTGGATAACTTCAATGGTGCTCTCATTTAGCAACAGCTGCCGCGGTCCAGCACTGAGATGGCCCTTTTCACATATCCAGTGGCCAGCGTGGGTTTTGGGGCAATCTGTGGCACAACATGGTGCATGTAGCACTGGCCAGAATAATGGAGGGCCTTTTGGGCTCACACGAAACATTACCTTCCTACAGCTTTTCCCTATTATTGTAGCGCTGCAGATCTTGGGATACACTTTGGCTAACAGTAGGATAGTTTTCTGGTCATTCATGGCAATAAATAATCAGAGTACAAAGTGTACATTTGTGTTATGCTTGCTTAAGGCCCTGGTCTGCAGTTGCTTGTCATATAATATGTTCTTCTCAGCAAAGCATGTATCGGGGGGTAATAACGCAGTGGCGGACATCTTGTCTTGTTCCAAGCTCGCAAAGTTCAGAGCACTTTGGCTGCATGCGGATGAGACAATGTCAGTTTTCCCCCTGGAGTTATGGAAGTTTGGTGCCCCATCACCTCCGACCAGATCACAGCATCCTTGGTGCCCAAAACCAAATGTATGTATGAGTCGGCTTGGCAAATATATGATGCCTCCTTTGCTTTCCCTGTTGCTGCAGAGCTTTTTTACCCCGAGGGAGTCCTAAAGTTCCAGGTGAAGCAAATAGTCTCTGCACCTACTACGGAGGCAGCTCTCTGCAATTGCCTTCTTTGCTGGGCTGGAAGGGGTGTCATACCTGACAAAAGATCCAAGGGTGAGGAGGGCTATAATGGGTTGGGAATGCATGACCCTCCCCCCTAAAGAAGACGCCAGGAGGCCTATCAACGCAGCAAGGCTGCCACGAGTGGTGAAGGTTCTGATACGAGTGTGCAGATCTCCTAATGAATGTAGTCTGTTCTGCTTTGCCTACTCTCTAGCCTTTTTTGGGGCATTCAGGATCTCAGAGCTAGTTGCATCTTCCAAGGCCGGCCTGGGTTCAGGGATCGAACTGGCCAACATCATCGTAACTGGTAGTTGTCTGCACATGAAGGCCTGGAGATCTAAGACGGACCCATGGGGAAGGGCATGTGGGTGTGTCTACTACCTACACCTACTGTCCAGTGTCGCTGGCTGGGGAGTTCCTCCGGGTTGTTCCAAGTTGTTGGTACACGAGGATGGGTCCCCACTCACCCACTTCTAATTTATACAAGTATGTATGCACATCCTGACTATTAGGGGTGAGGAGGCATCCGGGTTTACTTCACACTTTTTCGCACTGGCGCAGTCACTACAATGGTTGTTCTGGGCCTATCCAGGGATGCCATCAGGAGGGTTGGTAGGTGGAAATCAAAATGTTACAAACCCAATGGGTGCCCTCATTTGGTTTAGGCTTTATCTCTGACCTCAATTCCTTTCCCTCTGTACCAGTGGTCAGGCATGGTACAATTCATGTGTGTTGGTGTGGACACTCCTTCATTCGAAAAGCGGCTCATTATTTCACTGACTCTGGCCTGGAGAAGGCCCGGGGGAGGCTGGTTTCCAGCATTATTGGGTGGGTATTGGAGGCCTCAAGTTAGGAGATTTATTTCATCATCTTGCAAAGGCCTTAGACTAGGGCGCAGTGCCTCCCCCTGACATCATTGTTATTCACCCGGGGGTAATGATATGGTGTTCCTAGGTAGGCGGGTGTTAGGGAGGCTCTCTTCTCTGCCTTGTCTAAAGTAAGGCATCATCTACCAACAGCTACCTTGCTGTGGTCAGAAATGATCCCACATTTGGAGTTGTACGGAGGGGTGTCCACCAGGGCAATCAATGACTCAGTAAGGAAGTTGAACCGTTCGGTTGAGAAAATCATGACAGGTTCGTCTATGGGCATGGTGCGGCACAAGTTGATCCGGGTGGCTAGGCCTGAGTTCTTTCACCGTGACAGGGTGCATTTGTCCTTCAGGGGCCAAGAGTTGTTCATCCAGACCATTTTGGGGGCTATAGTTGGTCTCGCTTGGTGCCGTTGGGGGGCAGGGGGAGTTAGCCAGGTAGCTCCTCACCCAGTGGCAGGGGCCCAGGGTGGGAAATAGCGGGGAATACTCTGAATATGGACTTTTGGCTGGACTGAGCAGGATGTGATTGTGGGGGCACTAGGCTGGCGAGAGAGGGGGGTTGACCTGCAGGTGGCCATTGTCTGGATTGCCCTGCACTGGATGCCTGGTTGGAACTTTGAGGGCTATGCCTGTGTTCAGGTACCCAGGTGGGGCTGATGTACTATGCGGTGCCTTCGGGGTTTGCTGGGACAACCCTGGTAGAGTGAAGGGATGCAAAGGTGTTATGGTGATATCCTCTGCTGATTGATTTAAAAGCCCAGGTGGCGGTGCAGTTTGGGTCTGCCGGCACAATTACCCTGCAGCCCTAGTGGCAAAGAGACTGTCTCCACGATTGCTGTAACCAATCGGCTACTGCTGTCCTTGTAAGAACCTTTTAAATGCTTGAAGCCATATGTTTCATAAGTTTGATGTCTCTTATGTATTTGTCAGTCGAATTCTGATGTCCCCAGTGGGGTCTTTGGGTTGATGGTTTTCATGTGGCATATGCTATATAATGTTTGACATGTATTACTGTAATAAAAGGGAGTTGCACGTTGTGCGCACACTATAACATTTTTCTTCCTTTTTATAGCCATTGGTTTCATCCTGAAAGAGCACACACTTTCAAATTGTGCAATGATGAAAGACAGGTACCTGCTACTGTAAATCAGTACACAGTGTGTTTATTTCAGCCAAACAAATCAGCGATTTTAACAGCATGTGGCAAGTATTTATTTGTAGACTGGATTCCCCAGGGAGTCAATCATATGGTCTGGTCAAAAGGGCTTTCCTCTTCTGAGGCTTTGATAAATTAAAGTTAATGGCTCGCTGTCCTGTAGTGAGCTAAAAATGTGATGTCTTTGGAAAAAAAAGATGGCATGCGCCAGATCTAGTGTAACTTAGTTTGGGGGGAGGGGCACACATTATTGGAGAATGCTATACATTTATCAGGCTCGTGGTTTCCTGTGTCCCTTACCAACTCATAATCCCCTGATTGTTGCCTGTTTTTCAATAGCTGAGAAGCGGTAATCCACACTTGCTGATCTCCCTTAATCACAGCCTGACGGTGCTGGGGCTGCATGAGCCTTTAATTCCCTCTTAGAGGCGTAACCGAGTGCAAAGTAAACAAAGATGCATTTGCAACCTTCAACCTGCTAATTTGCTCTGAAGTCAGAATATTCCAACAAACAGTCGAGGGTTGGGCGATAATTCGATCATGACCGCTTTTGATAGAAGGCTTGTGAAAGGGCCAGAACGCGAGGAAGGTTCCACAAAACGAGCTGCATCTCAGGGGACACACGCAGCCGGTTTCTCTTTTCAACACCAATGGCTTCATCACTCGAACGCGTCCATTTGTGGTGACAATGCCTCTTGTGAACGACGACACTGCCCCCATTTTAGCCACACTCCTGATTACCTCACAGAGTGGACGTTTTATTTCTTTTGTTTAAATGTGTGAGGTGCACTGGCGCTCTAAAGTAGGCCACGAGACCCGCATTGTGGGAATTGTGAACCACACACACAATACTCCTCGTGCCTCTACAGTCGTTTTCCTTTTTTTATTTTCAAAATCCCTTTTCTGTTCTTCAGTTATCCTATTCACGTGAAACCCTGCTGTGTATTGTCAAACACACCAGCTTCATTCATAGTGAGTCATTTTTGTGTTGACTCGTTGCTTTTTGGCTATATTTATATGTTAAAAACGCATACTCCTTACTTTCAAGCACAGGGGAGTCCCACTATGCAGTTCACCAGACCGATGGCACTCATTTGCAGCTGTTTTTTTTCTCATATTCTGTCTTTGTGGCAAGCGAATTACTAGCAGAGGTTTAAAGGCCTCCTGCAGTCTGTCATTTTGTGGCTCGTTTCACCTTTGTCACTTCTCTTGTATACAATGCCTGGCTGTGTCATTCTTTTTTTTTTTTAACATTGATGACAAACGCGTTATTTTGAAAAGCTTTTGGGTTGCAACTTCTTTGGAACCGGAGAAGAAGTTTAATATGTTGATTCTTTTAGATGCAACGACCTTGTGTTGCCAAAACCTAGCGTTTACACGCGCTCTGGCACTTAATTAAATCTATTAATATTAATGCAGGTTTTCAAGCCTGTTTGTCTTGCATTATCAAATGGTTTAATTTACAGGGTTATGTATGTATTGGCGTATTCTGTTTTTCAACGAAGTCTCTCGTGATGTTTCCTTTAGCCATGTAATCAGTGTGCCTCTGACGTAATATTGCTGTAATGATGAAATTACACATGCCAACTGCCCTGGGTTTGCATAATTTAGTAAACGCTGCCCCTGTCCTCGCGCCTGTCTCTCTCTCTCTCCCTGTCTCTCCATCTGGTGTAGATTACCGCATCTCCCTCCCGGAGCAGGCTAACCTGCTCAGTCAGCTGGAGCCCCCTGCGGACAGCTGTCTCGCTGAGCTGATAGGAAGCTGCCATCCTGCGCTGGATGGATGGGGAGAGGAGCCGGCCCAGCAGCGAGGACCAGAGCGAACCGCAGCAGCAGAGGCAGGAACAGCAGGAAAGGAATCTATTGTTTCCTCGGTGTTAAACAGTTCCTCCTCCTTGGCTGTTATGCACAATAGCAGGAAAAGCGCTTCGCCTCCGTGCCGCTTCGGAAGACGCCCTGAGGAGGACGGACTGCTGGACTAAGGTGTAATTTTTTGTTTTCTGTTGTGCTGCTGGCGGGCTCGGGAACAGCCCGCTGAAGGTCTGGGGATGGCCGAGAAAGGCACCGCTTTATCCCGTCGCTCGCAGGGGTATGACATTCCTGCCCCACGCACCGGAGTGCTTATGGTTTTGTTGTTTGGGATCTGGGGAGTGAAGGCGCAGAGTGAACCGGACAGCAGGCCTGTGATGTATGTGTGGAAGACTGGTGAGTAAACACAAGTTTATAACTCATTTAATGCCATAGTACATCTCTGCGCACACCGCCCGTGCTGCCCTGCGCTTCGGTTTCCAATACATCCCCGGTTTTCCTTGGATGTCTGCGCTGGTGCAGAACCCAGTTGGCATGATCAGTGGGACAGCACATGCCAACCAGGCGAGAGCTTCTCATGACCAAGCAACGAGGTGTGTTGTGTTTAAGAAAACGAGGGGGGTTTGATTCAGTGGGGTGGTATGTGTAGAGACTAACGGAGCAGTGCACCTTGTTCCAAGCACAAACACTGCAGCAGTGCACACACTGTGCGTGGAGTGTGTGCACAGGTGCGTGTGTGTTCGTGCAGACTGCGGAACAGTCTCCAATTATCACAAATGGTGTTATCTGGTGCCTGCTGTATGTAAGAGGGCACTAAGGAAGGGGCATGCAGAAGCCCCAGCACGATGCCAGTGCGACACCCTCAACGTTGACCAGGGCGGAGACCAGTGCACATGGCGGGCATTTTCATATCTAAACTATTTTAATCAAATGATTACCCCGAGTTAACTTTTATTTTCACGTGTGATTGTGCGTTTTATTTTCACACCAGTCTGCCTTTACCCTGGCTCATTCGAGGCAGGTATGTGGCGAGGTCACTGGCCCGAACAATCATTGCAGCGCCTACTAATAATTTTAAAGTGGCATAAACGTCCACTTCTTAATTATAAGTGATGACACTGCACCATTGACGCAGCAAGGGTCCCATGGGCTCCCAGTGCAGGCACCGCATGCTGTTGGTTAGGTTGTCGAATGCAACATTATTCAGGGTTTAATGGGCCCCTCAGGCCTCTCAGCCTGGGTGCCACTACACCTGGTGCACACTGACTGTTAGCTACGCCCCTGAACAACACATTACTATTCCGCACCGGTCTGTGATCTCGCCACAGGCTGTGCGCCGTCGATGTCAGCTGTCTCAGACAGAGCAGATTTCAGCACCAGTCGCCGAGGGCTGCCAGCCAGGCAGATGTTGTGAGTGTCCGGTGAACATGCAGATGTCGCCTATTCTCGTTCCCGGTATGGAAACCAGTCTCATGCATATTCACAATGTGCGCCGTGAAAGTGCTGCCCGGCAGAGGCGGCGCGTGAACAGATGCGGTCCCTCCCTCCTGTGCACTCTCCAAGAGCCTGAGTGTGCACGCAGCGTCCGCACAAGGTCATTCCTAGGAGACTTTATTGTCTCTTTGTGCGCTCTCCAGGTGGCGAAATATCCATATGTCGCGTCTAAAGAATGCAGTTCGGGCTCACTCTGAGTGTCAATTCACAAATGTCTTTGGATAAATGCGCACCGACATTCTGGAGTCAGTCTTGGGGGGGAAACGTTGGCATTTCAGAAGCGACAGCCGCAGCCTCATCCATAAAAGAGATGTTTATCTATCAGAGGGGGAATAAAACATGTCAGGAAAGAGTGGGTCAGCCCTGGCTCCAGAGTGCCTCTGGCCTCCTGCCACCAAGGGAGATCAATTTACAATTACACTGAAATCCTGATATTTTTAAGAGGCCACTGCAGCTATCCGCCAGCCCAGAGAGCAGATTAAGGGGCGTTCATGTACACTAAAGACAAAAACCCTGCTTAATACGAGGAAAAGTGAATGTGTGGAAAAGGCGTCTGTTTCCATATGGGCATTAGGCACCGAGAGCGAAGGGGACAACAATGTGGTGTAAACCTGATGTACTTTGGAGAAGTTACACAAGTCTACAATAGTCTACTTCATTTGAAATATGTTATTATGCCACCAGGGCATCCCTCTTACTGGTCTTTCAACGATCCCCCAAAATCCATCCATCCATCCATCCATCCATCCATGCTACCTCTATCTATCTATCTATCTATCTATCTATCTATCTATCTATCTATCTATCTATCTATCTATCTATCTATCACTCCACGCACACAAAGACACACACACACACGTTCATGCTTCTGTGTTTTAAGGTGAGCTGCAGTGTTACACTCTAGGTGTGCGGCTTCTTGCTGTAATGTATGCTTTTTTCAAGAAACAGTCCCATGAACTGGCTATCTTAAGGTACAAGACATGAAGTCTGCGGTTCGGTCACACCGGTGAAGTGCCCACCGTTCGCCAGAGGGGGTTAGGATCGGGCAGACCAGTGGAACCACAAACATATGTCCACTCCGTTGGCCCTAAGGATGTTCTGCAACCCACAAGCCATTGTTTAGTAGATCAGAGCTGACATTTACGGTGGGCGGGGGATGGGCTAGAGGATGAATCCTTGTCAAGGAGGCTGTTTTATTGGTGGCCTTTGGCACTTTATGTGCACGCTTGAGAACCCCTAGCACGGATGGACAGAGTGAGCGGAGCAGCGCCTCCTGTGTGCACTAATACGTGCATTTGGCAACCCTAGGCAGTTGTGTCATTCAGTGCATGGCACATGCGAGACAATGGGTCCTGTGGTGTGGTGGAAGCCGTGCTCCCTTTCACTTTATCTCGCAACATTCACTCATTTATCTTCAAGGCACTTGTCGACGTGAGGGGTGTGATGTTGCGTTAGTGAAGTCTAAAAACGGTAACTCATGATATGTTATTGCTCTTCATTGGACCGAGTCAGTATATTGTGAAAGACGGAACAATGCACAGGCTTTCGAAGCTACAATGTCTCCACAGTGTCACTGCCATCTAAATGTATACATTTCACGATCTTAGCCTGTGATTTTCAATTTGTCCCATTGAAGGTACCAGAAGAAATTTAGTGCGCTTTGATGTTTGTTGATTTATATTTATCAACAAAAGTCTGTAATTAAAAGCATGAATTACCATGCAGATGTTTTGATTCCACATGGCGCTACTCAATGTCCTTTAGTGACAGGTCCCCTGGATTGTGAGAGTGTTTGCAGCAGTAGAGTTTTCTCAACTTCTTGTGAGCACGAGCTTTGAAATCGCAAAAATGTCTTTGTCTTCCAAGAGAAAACACTGAGTAGAAGTAAACTTTCAATATCTGAAGCGCGATCAAGTCTATTTAGCGCACTTGCATACATCAGAGCTGGGACTCCGTGTAGTCATAGATGTGTTTAGAACGCCCAATAGTTCTTCAGAAGATGTAGGTTAATTTGGTAAAATGATTGCTCTTTTGTTTTTATGTTATGATGTGTTACACAACTTAAGTATTGAATCTGGGTTGTATTACACCATTGGTCTCCTGCAACCAACATTGGAGCTTCCAGTTCACAACGAGGAGGTCACAGTATTCTACATGTCTCCACCTTCACACATGTGGATCTTCATGGAGCCATTTCACCTCATGGGCCTTAAATCACCCATACCCTGAAGTGCAGAAGATTGCATCTGTCCCCCGTAACTAGATTTTGGGATGTGATTCAGAAAACTAGCATCATTGGGTAAAAGCCGGCTCTGCTGCCAATGCAGACATGGGACCTCTTCATCCTTTGTGCGCACTGAGACTCACCAAAGTTCAGGACTCACAGAGGGGAAGGTGAGGTGTCACAGGCTTTACCTGTGTGTGCATCCTTTATACCTCCAAGAGCCTCAAGTGAACATTTAGCACACAAATAATATGCATGAGCACTTCATTATGAGTGGGCCATGAAATTCTGGCAGAGTGCATACAAAAAATCGAGTTTTGTGACGAACACCACACCCACACAATTTTCCCCAAATATTGGTGGATGAAAACTGCCAGAATTTACCAAGGGAAAATTGACAGGAACATAAAAAAATGTGCTTATTTTGGTGGAGTAAGCACCAACATCTGCCTGTTATGCCACAATTTACAAGGACAAACATGGAATAGGTGTTACTTAAATTCATTAAATTCCAATCCCCGAGGTATTGGAATTTAGCAGATGAGATCATTAGTGCATCTGTGCCATTAGCCATAATGATGCCAATTGCATTCAGCACATGCACATTATCATTTTTGGCCAATTCTTATGGGCATTTGTTTATATAGAAACAGCACTAGTCTAATGTAATAGTCATGTTCACAAATCAAATAGTCCAGGAAGTTGGTGACAGACACAGAGTACAAGGAGTAAGCCTGAAAATTATGTGAATTCCTTTGGATCCAAGAGTCTGATCTTTACCCCTTCTCTTTTATGAGTCTTATTTATGTCTGTGGTGGCATTTGTATTGGACAAGGCTAGCCAAAGAGCAGTGGGCTTAGAGGAGAACACTAGATCTAATTTATGACTAGTTATGAGAGGGCAGGATAGCATAGTTTCACATTATGTGTGGGGAGGTACTGCCTTTTGAAGAGATGTCTTTTCAAGTTCCTTTTGGAATTGCAGAAAGGTATAAGGCCGTCTGATGCTGATACGGAGGTTGTTTCAGAACTTGGGTATATGGATGGAGAAAGCCTATCATGTGGTCTTTTCCTACTTGCATTTCTTTATCTCCAGTCTGTAGATGTGGCTACTTTCTCTGGCAGGCATGCTTGGGTACAAATGTTGAAAGCCTTGTAGGACATACCGCTGCCCTTGAAGGTGACTTGCAGGTGTTGTAAAAAAAATACTGATTGACATTTCCAAACAGAACCAAATTAAATTAGTAAGAACTGTGTTGAAAATCTCCATAATTGTAAATGTGCATGCATGACTACTTTTTTGTACTATACTGATAAATAGCTATTACAATTTCAGTTTTGGCATATAAATCATTAGACAGAAGGGATGCTTTATTAAAGTGGGTGGAATATGATGCATACATCTAAAAGATTCATAAATATATCTTGAACAACATCAATGATGAAGCATCAGAAACCAACAAGAAGTTAATAGCACCTTTTTAACTAAGCAACTCTTGCAATGACTAATATTGTATTATTATTCACAAAAATAGATTGAGGTCATAATTACTTAAGGACAATAATATCATGCAAACCAGCAAATCACACAACTGTTATTGAAATAGCTCAACTGGTTAGGTAGGTGTAGAAGATTGAACAAAGGCTTTAATTTGTGCTTTAGGTGAACACCTATAATATACTTATCAGAAAATATCCACAGAGCCGACTAGAAATATCTTTGAAGCAGATTTGATTAGCAGGGTTCTATTCAGGTCTTTTTTCCAGGGTTGTACATGGGGGCACCAGGGTTAACAATTCCAACAATAGTGAATGTATCAGAATAAACAATGCTAGGTCCAAATCATGTATAAATAACAACAGTAGCAAACTTTGGATTTGTTATGCTAAAGTAATTTGGGAAAATAAATAAAACGAGGTAAAATAAAAGTAACTAATTTCAAATAAAGTGAATCAATCAATCAAGATTTTGTAAAGCGTGGTTAATCACCGATAGGGTCACAAGGTGCTGAATGTAGGCCTGCTGCTCAGTGAAAGAGCCAGGTCTTGATGTCCATCCTGAACTGCTTCAGTGATGTGGCCTGCCTGAGCTTGAGGGAAAGTGTGTTCCATGTCCGGGCTGCCATGAGTGAATGAGGTCAACTGATAAAATTAAGGGAAGCAAAGCTACATCTAAGTCTTTGAAAAATACATCACATAGTGTAACACGTACTACCACTGGCAAGTTTAGTTTGAGTTGAGTAGACCAAAACTCAAGTGGATGATACTGGTGTTGTGTTGGCATTGGACCTAGTGAATGCGTTTCATTGACGTCTAGAAGTTTTCTTGGAAACTAGTCATAGCCGTCTGACTGCACAAGCCTGTGATGGTGCACCACACATTACCCTAGACTGATTTGGAGATCACCGGCTTTTTTCTTTGCAATATTGCAGCTTGGACATGACCCACAGGTATTAGAGCACTTTACAACAGAACCCAAGGATGTTGCGCATTTGTGCTTTAGGCACAAGGATATTCATTGATTTGTCCAGAACAGGGGCGTAGCTTGGTCAGTATGATTCGGGGGCGGGTGTGACCTTCAGATTTCCCATCAATTACGCTGGGACATTGTGATAAAACACGTTATATAAGAAGCAGAGGGGACCTATGGGGCAGTGGAAAGAGAGGAATGCAATTGTTAGGGGTAGTTAAAATGCAATTTTTTAAAAAACTACTCAACATTTTTTGAGGCCTTCAATACATAGACGAAAGAGTGTGTGTTTTTGTCAATGTGGGCATGCAAAAATCCCAGGTGAAATCTGACATACTCTTCACATTACCAGACTGACAGCTCTTGTTTCCAACTATTTACTAAAGAATACATTTGTTAGGGGGGTGTAACACCCCACAAACCCCACCTTGGGCTAAGCCTCTGGTCCAGAATCACAGGATGTTGAGCCAAGACTGGATTTCAAGTCTCGATCCCCATGTTCAGAGGTCAGCACCTTTAGCCAGTAGGACACAGCTTGTTCCCAAAAGATATGAAGGACCTTTGATGCCAGGAAAAAGATCATTCCTCGAGAACAGTATTTCTTAATGCAGAAGCACAACACAGTTGTCAAATGCTTTTTTGTGAGTTAGTTCATTTGGCGTTTCATTTGTGGATTTCACATTGCCCAGCTCACTCCTGCTGCCTTTGGTCAGAGGGTGAAGGAGGGGAGTGCTCCAAGGCCTCATGTCAATGTTGCAGAAACCCTCAGTGGAGAGTCCTCTTCAGTTGAAATGTCTCTATGTGGAATTTTATCCGAACAATGAACAATATTTGTTGAATTGGCTGTAGAGCTTATCACACATTGTTTATTCATAGTTGTAATCAAGCATTTGGGGTTTTGTGGATTTCGGGTCCTGCGTACCACTAGCTGGAGTTTGGAGTAGTCTACATTTACCATTTATCCTGATGCAGGTTAGTATATTAGTAAGCTCACAGCTCAACACTTTGTCATTTCCAACAGCGATGTTGTAATGCTCCTACATCAGATACAAATAGAGCTTTCAACTCTAAGCTCTTCATCTAAAGAGTTAATAATGATTTTACCTCACACTCATTCTGTGGTTCTGGACTTTACAACTACAAATTCCAATGCCTAGGCTGCTATGTCATACAGACGCTTCCAACAAAGCAGGTATGACACTAACAGCAGGCAACACAACTCACTGTTCCTCAGAACAAATCAAAGAATTGGCTTCTCTAGCCCTGACAGCTAAAATATTAGACCAAGTCAGACATGATGCAGGTGAAAAAATGTTTATCATTCTTGTTTCACATTTAACTCTTCTCTAAAAAGTGGCCAGGTTTGGGCACATATTGATAATTTGTTGAGAAATACCCTTAATTGTTTGGTGCTTTATTAAGTCCTTAGGTCACCATTCCTGACTATTGTATAAACAGGCCTGCCCAAGTCAGAATCAGTGACATGGTATTACTAGATCTTGAAAGGATGGGTTGGTTCGTAAGCCAAGATTCTACAATGTCTGTCTATTGCAACGTTATTCCTGCCTTCTCTCACACTGACTGTTCTAGAGGGATCAGGCTTTTCTGTAAAAAAAGAATGCCTCTATGCTACAAAGAAGAAATTATGAACAGATGTATTTAATTAATTATATAGGCTATTGTTGTATTACATCTACAGAATTTTGCACTCAGTCAGGGCAAACTCATTGTTATAATTATGTTGGTAGTTAAAGTTCAGCCTTTATGATTCAGTCTCCCCATGTTAATAATTTTGGGAACTCTACCTCTGGCATCCTTATCTGTCTATCTGTAGGCAATACATCTTCCTTGGATCACACACAGACTCAGATGACCAGTTGAGCAAAAGATTGCATGCCTTCCAAAGTTAAATCCTCATGTATAAATAATTGATTCTGTAAAAGTGGTCACAAAGTACTTACTGACATTTACTGAATAGTTTGTTTGCAAACTGATCTATCTAATAATTTGTCAGTTCACAAAATACAAAGTTGTAGTTGGTCACAATTCTGCCTAACTCATCAACATTCATGACGTAGGATACAGATTGCCACCCACTATGATTGGCCACAATCACAATGTTGGTAGCCTGCTGAAGTTTGAAGACCACAAAGTTCACAACTGCTTTTAAATAAAGCAATTAGAAAATGCAGCCTGTTTTCTGTAAAAGGAAATGGGATGCATTACAAAAGTAAACATTACACAAACATTTTTTAGGCATTGGCAGTGGCCCTGTGAACTACAGCCTACTCCTAAAAATATTGTTAAACATTCACAAAGGGCAAGGGGCCCATTAGGCACTCCTTCACATTTGCGAATGGGTTACCACCTTCTTTATCTTGGAGGTAAAATATTGGAATGGTAATTACAATTGTAATTGCAGCAATGTAGTGCTAAATACCCCTGACGAGGCCTTGAAGCGCGAGTAGCACAGCATGCCGGACCCAAGGTCATTGGTTAATCCAGTAATATTGTTGGTCATTGGTATTATTCATGTGTTCTCAAAAAGAAAAAAAAAATGAATGCCTTTGTTCTAGTTGATTTGCAGCACATTAAAATCAATACTCATGAGGTGTAATTATTAGAGGTGACTCTGTGGTTCCAGACAGATGGTTGGTGAGATAAGTAGAGTGGAGGAGGGTAGATGTGGTTATGTTGAAGGTATAGGGCTTTAAAAAAGGTGGAGGTTGTGATCTAAAAAATTAAGTGTGATCCATTTGCAGTATTACAATAAGAGACATTAAGGCAAACAGGCTTGAAAATGGCAGGTGTCTGTGATCAGAAATAGAAGGCATGTAGAAGATGTAAGGGAAGAGGAGGGTCACTCTGAAGAAACAAAGAAAGAAGAGGAACAAATTGGCAGTAAGTCAAGGTCAATGTTTCATGCAGGTTTTTTGGAGTATAGCATAGAGTATATCAACATTAGATATAATAATATTTCATGTCTGGCCACATAGTTAAGGTTTGGTCGCAAAATATTAATACATACCAGAAGGAATTATTATTAGGAAGGATCACCCTAAGCACACCCTTTCGAAATATTGATTTCTTATTGTTTCCTAAACCCATTTAACAATTTGGAAAACCTTTTCTGATTTGTTAATTGGGTAGTATATTTCAAAAAGTGTTTTAATGTTTGCAAACCATGAGATTGTTTGAATTCGAGGGTCTGTGACTGTTAAACACTTTGTGCATATGTCCCATAGTTACTTGAAGCATCATATGGTTATTAGGAACTCCTTCATAAAACTGTTGTTCTATGTGAAAGGTGCCTTCCTGAGTATTTTTCTGTCAATCAGAATGTCCAGTCTTTTTTAATGTGCTGCATCATTCAGTTTGTTTTAGCCACTCATTATGCATTTACTCTTAATTACCAGTGTTGTGGCAGAAATCACCAGTGAAGGGTTCCAAGCCATCTGTGGTTGAACATTACTGGGCGCACATATGATCGTTTGTCAAGCTGCCAAAAAGGCACCTCCTCCGACCTTTACATCATCCTAAAGGCAGAAGGTCGATGCATTGTGAGAATGCTTTTGGCAGAGGGTCCCTACATTCTATATCTCAGGAACCTGGCCTTTCCAATAATTAAAGTTCACAAATGTGCAGGTTGCCCATCTGTCTTATAAGTCTACTTATACTGCTCAGTGAAAACCAGTTACTTGCTATTTACTCCTATAGTAAGGACTGTGTTGTGGAAGAGCGGCAAGGACAGTATTAACATTTACTCATAAATAATCTAGACATTATTACCATAAGCAACTATTAAGTAGTAAATACATATAAGCTACTCTTCATTTACTTCTGAAACACTTCAAATGTTAATCAGTGTTTTATTAACATACATACAGGTACTGCCCTTGGGATTTTAAAAGGTAATAGAATCTGAATGAAATATTATTTTTCGTTCAATAATGGCCTGCTTATTTGTTTTAAAATAGCCACAGGCAAAATGTACAAGCTATACATTACACAGCATTTTAAACAAAGTGGACTTAGTAGGATGGGACTTTGTAGTCCTATAAAACAAAAAAAAAAGGTAAAATGAAAAGCAACATACATAAAGAAGAGTTTACAGGTAAAATGGTTGGTACTGTGGCCTACACTGTCATGTTTGGGTGTTAGGTAGTTGAACAAATATAACTTAGATAATTATATAGATTACTTAACGGTATGAAGGAGGTCAGCTCTTTATAAGAAACTTAAGTTACACATTTTGAAAAATGATTTGAGACCTAGCAGGTCTAAAAGTACAAAGAATGTGGCACGCATGAACAGATCATTTTCATGCACCTCTTATGTAGTTGACATCTATAAATGGATATAAAACAGTTCCAAGGTTGTACCCAACACTGGGATGTTTGTATGCATTTGCACTGGATTCCTTGAATCTCATGGTTGAATCAATACTGATTTAGTTAAAAAAAATGTAATTTGAAATCAAATAAATGATAATATCTGCCTAGTTTTAAAACAAATGGGGAATTATCAAGAGTAAATCAATATATTGGAAACATCTGTGCCTTGGTATTTCAAAACCTTGACATGATTTGTGTTGGCACTGGCCCACATTTTCCTAGATCTGCACAAGTTCTTTTTGAGGAAAACTACATTTTCATGCACATAAAATGTGATGCATGCAATGCATACACACAACCTGATTTACATGCATCTTACCCCCCCAAATTATTTAACTTTTTGGGTGTGTCATGGTTGTGATAGATGCAGATTCCCCAAATCACAAAAAATGCATTGGAATGTGCTCCTGTCACAGCTTCAGTCTTCCAGGCACTCACGGTCTCATGCAGGATTGCCAAAGGAGAAGGCTCAATATAGGTAGGGGGCCAAAATGTCCCTTTCCTTCATTGCAAACCATTATTCCATCGGTCATATGCTACTTGAGCAGTGAACTACTGATTTGCATTCCCACTTCTAGTTTACAGGTGGCCTTGTAAAGATAAGCAGTGATGGGAAGTGGACTTTACAGGTCCTTCCTTGTCAGTTTTTTGCCCTAGAATGATGCCAACATGTCACAGGAGTCCTTGTCATCATGCCTCCGTGGCTTAAGGGCCTCAAAGTATAATAGAGCAACTGGTGTGTCCCTACTGCATTGTAATGAATGGAGGTTGGGGCTAGAAATTTAAGCGCATCCCCTAAACTCACACTCCAACCTTTCCACTGGCCCCAGCTCCTGTTTTTGACTTGGGACCTATTTCTAAAGAAAATGAAGCTGTACATTTGCCCATCACAAACGCGCTGCATCTCAAATTTGTAAGTTTGGGTACCTCTGTGTACTGACCGTCATCATGGTCCATCATCAAATTACTTCATAGGTTTTTGGTAATTAAAAATGTATATTTCTGTTAATCAATGGGGCACACCAATTCAGTTAGTGTGCCTGCAGCCTTTGCACTCCACCATCTAGATTTTTTTTAAACAAATCACTCCAGAACATTTTGCTCTGAAAATGCTGTACATTAGTAATTCTTCAATTTTAGCTGCACTGATTCCTCCTTCTGCGAGTTGAAGTCTTTCACAGAGCTGAACTCAAAGACCTTCAATTTCAGGTTCTTCTCCAGTGATAAGAGGTTGAGGTCTGACCCGCTACCATTTGAAGTCTAGCCAAGTTCACAATAGAAGCGCTGACCTTGGTTAATGCCCTACAGATTGAAGAAAGGCTCAGTCTTCATGCATTTTTTCTTTCATTTCAGAAGGAAGTATGTAAAATTCAATACGGCCAGTCTCGATGCAGACAGTGTTTTTTTCCATATAAGCCTGTGGCACAGTAGCCACTATATTCAAGGTAACACAAATAATATTAGTAACAACTTCTCATTTTCAATCTACCCCCATGTGGAACCTTTTTTGTCCTGGATGGACACCACATGGGACAGAGTCCTGTTAACAAGGTTTAGGCTCGGTTCAGTAAAGTGGCAATTAAGCTACCCACTGGGTCAGTTTAGTTATCCCAATGTGTTAATATGCCCTTTTGATGAGTCTTCTCCCCAGAGTTTGTTCCACTTCACTTTTTTTGCAAATAATAAAGGACCCTCTCTAAAAAGTTCTAAGTCCCAATAATTCGAGACAGTGGCATTAGAAGATGTGCGGAGGCCTTGCTGTATTTGCAAGCCTTGAATTCCCCCGCTCTCTGCTGTTCAATGCTGTGCTGAGTAGGAGAAGACAAATGTTTTTTTGATAGTTCATCATTGTGTCTGGCTGGTATTGTTTTTAATCAGTGATCAGCTGTGATTTTTATTTTGTTTTTTAGGATGTTTTGTTTAATTGTATTGTACTTTTATGGCTGCACCCTACAGTTGAAATAAAGATTTCTTGAGTTGAGTTGAACTTCTCTTTTATATAGTGCTCCATACCTCGCCTCTGCCATTTCTAAGCACTGTAAATAAGAGATGTTAATACTGACACATTTAGCAGACTGGTCTGTGTAATAGAAACAACTTAAATATAACATTATAAAGTGAAATACAATTTATTTATACTCACTTTAAACATTTCAGAATGATGATAGGCTGAGTCAATCTTGTTGGAATTGAATCCACTGACCTAGAAATTATACTATACCTTTAGCAAGTATTTAACTCAATGAGTAAGCATGCTACTATGTAAATATTTTTAAATTAATATCTCTAATTGGAGAAAACCACAATTCTTAAGTGATTAGATTTGTAAATCCATGTCCATATTTCTGGGCTTTGTGGGGCAGGGCAGCTCAGCAAGTCACCTTGCTGAGCTGCCCTGCGTCACAGGGAAAGGGCAGAAATGCACTATATTTATCAAGTATGGCGCATTTCCTCCTGCACTGGTGCCCTTTTGGCAGCTTTGCACCAATGCAGGCACCCTTGCACCATGGTGCAAGGTGTCTGGGTTGCATGCAAAAAAGGGGCATCTTCCTGCACAAAAACAATCCTGAGAGGCATTTTCCTCTTTCTGTGTGTGCTGCAGAATGCAGAACACATGGAAACAGCGAAAAAACGAGGAGAAATAAACACATTTCTCCTCGTTACGCCTCTTCTGGGGAGGCATATCTTTTAGGTGCATTCCCAGGTTTACAAGTTCTTGTAAACATAGCAACGCATTAAAATCCATGGATCTGGCGTGGAAAAAACCCACACAACATCCATGGAAATGCCCTCCTGGTGCAGAGTAATGTAGAGCAGTGGTTTGTGCTGCATTACGTGACTCGAGATTTATGAAGTCACACAGGGCCATGCAAGGTGGCCTTGCGTGGCTTCATAAATCTCACTTGAGGTTTGCATCACTCTTGCACCATGTTGTGTGGTGCAAGAGCAACGCAAACTGGGTTATAAATATGGCCCCAGTGTCTATTAAATCTCCTACAAAAGGCTTTCACTGCTCTTTGGTATTTATTTGAGACAGAGCTAACAGATAAATTATTGTTTTTCACTTGGAACATATTGTATATGGTAATTTCACACATCAAGACCATTACAATGTCAATGCAGTTGCCTGAGTGAATGATAAAATTATAATCAATTTTGACCTAGAAAGTAATGCATTTAATGAAATGAATATAAAGAACTAAATGAACCTTAGTCATCAGTAACTTCTGAAAATATTAGGAAACTGATTGCTCCCAAATTATTAGTTCCACAATATATGATACATGACAGTGATATTGATAATAATGACCATTGGTGAAATAAAACAAATTGAAGAATGTGAAAGTAAATGATAATTAGAACATTGGAATGTTGGGAGCTCCATTGAAAACAATGGAGTGCTCTGGCCTTCTAATGGCCGGTAGAAGTCTGGACCTCCAACATTCCAATGTTTGTCACAACTGCTGCTGTGAACAAAGGCCTCATGAAGCCTGAGGGGATTTTAATCTCCACGGGCTGGGGAGGGCTTTGTTTTATTTATTAGAACATTCTGCCCTCTGTGGCAGAATGTTCTAATACCCTTATAACCCTCTGTAGCTGGGGTATACCAGCGTTAATGTCCCACTCCCTTGTAAAAGGCCCTCACCTTCAACTCAGGCCTTTAAAGCTTGAGCGGGCCTTTAATGACCGGTAGAGCCCACTACAGTGGGCTATAAGGCGATAATAGGCTACAAAAATCCATTAGAGGCTTGTATTAATCCAGAGATTTACCCTGTATGCCAGAGGAGTTTTGAGGTCATTTAGTCTTCAGTTACATTTGATTCCTTAGTTATGTAGTTATGAAGTGGAACTAACATAACAAGTTCTATCACACGCAGCATTAAAAGTATAGCTTTTGCCATTTCTAAGTGCTGTTATGCTGGCCGCCCTATTAGGAGTTTTCCTCTGGGCCAGCGGGCAAAAACAGTGTTTCCGCCTGCTGGCCCAGCTGAAAACTCACCACAACATTGACGGCGGAAATATTGTGGTGCGTCGGGTGCGATAGCACCCATCGAGCATTTCACTGCCCATAATTCGGGCAGTGAATGGGGCTGTCCATAGGGGCTCCCCTGGGGCCCAAGACACCCCCTTTCTGCCAGCCTGTGCATGGCGGTGAGATTGCCATGCAAAGGCTGGCGGAAAGGAGACTTGTACTTGAGACCACCAAACTCGTAATAAGGGCCTGTATCCCCCGAGCTACAATGTAAGTTCTTCAATCCTAAAACATTCACACAAGCACTCAAGAGTCAATTTTCCCTTCATTATAATCAAAAGGAGGCTACCCTGACCAGTGTGCTCAACCAAATGTTGTGCTCGAAAATCTCAAAATAAAAAAAATAGACAGAAGAAAACAAATCATCCAACATTAAAGCCCTGATGCAAAGTCATGGTCATCCAGAGACAACAGTCCGAATTTCAATCTTCTTTGCAGTTTTTATTCTATGAATTACAAAACTGCCTGCACCTGTGCCAAAAAAAACCTTATCCACGCTGGTATCAAGGCAGCTGAGAGCTCTTTGAAAGAACCACTAGTCCACCTATGACCTGGCGTCAAATA
The DNA here is from genome assembly GCF_031143425.1 of Pleurodeles waltl. Lineage (NCBI taxonomy): Eukaryota > Metazoa > Chordata > Amphibia > Caudata > Salamandridae > Pleurodeles > Pleurodeles waltl. The sequence continues at coordinate 983,866,176 of NC_090449.1, forward strand.
TTATCAAACAGGCTGCTATGTAGTAACCTGTTTACCTTCAAAAAAGCCTCCACTCTAACTGTTGAACCTGACACCCTTGGGTGGTAGTCCCCCAAACATTTTGCCTTCACCCCTTCTGTTTTGTGACAACATTCTTGTTGGGATTAGGACTCTGTGCACCTTATCACTGCTAACCAGTCCTAAAGTGCTAACAGTCTCTCTCTAAAACATGATACAATTGGCCTACACCTAATTGCAACATTTAATTTACATGCCAGTCCCTTGTAAATGGTACTACATGTACATAGGGCCTGTAAATGTAATGCTGCTAGTAGGCCTTAAACACTCATTGTGCCTCCCACTATACTACCATTTGAAAACATATCAGGCTTGCGACTGCAGCCTGAACTTGCAGTTTTAAACTGCCATTTTAAACAGAAAAAATAACTTTTTTTGCCAGGCCTAAACCTTGATTTTTACTAAATATAAGTAAAGCTTAAAGTAGGCCCTAAAGGCTTAGAGGGCAGGGTGCATTGCATTTAAGAAAAAAATAGGACATGAGAGTATTAAGCTGTACATGTCCTGGTAGTGAAAAATTCCTAAAGTTGTTTTTCACTATTGCAAGGCCTATCTCTTTAACCTCTTTCATAACATTTGGTAACATTATTAATCTTAATAAGTGATAACATGTTTGGGAACAAATAAGGCAATCATGTTTACACTCAAATGATTTGTAATTTTAAACCCTCTTTAATGGCAAAGTCAGATTTTAAGTCACATTACCTCCCGTCCCTCCCTCGCCTTCCTTTTAACCAAAGAGGCCTCCTGCCTCCCCTCTAGACCCTCCCTTCCCCTTTCAAAAACCCCCCCCACCCTTATCCCCTCCTGTTCTTTTGTCTAGCCCACGCTAGACGGTTTTCTTTCCCTTTTCTTACCTGCACGGCGGGGCCTGGAGGTCGTCGATGGAGGCACTCCTCGGGACGCGGAGCTCCGCGAGGAGTGCAACGGCTGGGTCGCGTCTTGAACGAGCAGCATGGTTGCTCGAGAGGCGTGTCCTGGAGGCCGGCTGACGGGGTCAGCCGGCCCTCTGTGGCTGGGACGTTGATTTCCGGGTTTCAGCGCCGCGGAGCCGCGGGGAACCGAGGGACTTCAACTCTGAGATGCTCTCAGGTAGGACGGGCGTTCGGCCCGTGGTTTTTATGTATTTTGATGAAATAGGTGACCTCTTTAGGGATTGGTGGAGCCCTGATTGGGGGGAGGACCAGGTGCCTATATAGAGGGTAGTTTTTTGGGGTTCCAGTCAGTGATTATTTGTTTACCATGCCTAAAGTTCCAGCAAAGAGACGTAGGATTGTCTCTTCTTCCTCGGAGGAGGAGGGGGGTGAGGCTAGCATTACTACTCCGGAGAACTCACAGGTACCTGGCAGGGGTACTCCCCTCATGTCCAGAGAGGAGGTTCAGGATATGATTGAGGTGGCGGTGACCAGGGCACTACAAGCATGCGTGGCCAGGACTGGTCAGTCTAAATGTGAGCATTCATCGGTAGCAACTAGGAAATCCTCATCGGAGAGTGAGGATGAGGCCCCATCGACGTCATCTGGGGGGAAATATGTTTCCAGAGAAGATATGTGGGAAGTGATGGCACATGTTCGGGACAATTTGGGTTTCCCAGTGTTTCAACCTGCAGACTCGGATTCTCATTTATTTCCTCAATATAAGACACCTTCAAAGTTTGCCATGCCTTTTCAGGGACCTGTGAGGGATATGGTGTTTCGTGAGTGGAAGGATGTGGATAAGGCTCAGGTTCCACGATTCCTTCAGAAACTTTACTTACTTGAGGGTGAGGAGGTTTTGCCTCCTTCAGTACGCCTGGACTCTATTTTGGCTACTCTGATTGGCAAAACGGCAGTCAATCCGGAGGATTGTGTGCCTACGGATGCCACTGACCGTAAAGTGGATTCGGGTCTTAAGAGGGCTTTTGCTGCGGAAAATCTGGCGCTGAGGGCAGGGATTTATTCTGCATATGCGTCACAGTCATTGGTTCAAGACTTTGATAAACTGGCGGTGGCTGTACAGGAAGGGGCGGAATGTTCGGAGCTCCTGGCTGGTATGGAGCAGCAGGCCAGATTGTTGGCTGAATTGTCTTCGGATGTGGTCCGTACTTCGGCTCTGGCATCTGGGTCTTTGATTGGGGCTCGTAGGTCCCTCTGGTTGCGTTCCTGGAAGGCTGATCCGGGGGAAAAGGCGGCCTTGTTGAGACTGCCGTTTGAAGGTCGTACCTTGTTTGGAGAACAATTGCCATCCATGCTTTCCAAGGCTTTTAAGGAACGGAAGCATGCCTTACCTTATAAAGGGGGTTCTTCTTCGAGTAAAGGGTGGAAGAAACATTCCAGATCTTCTCCTACTAGGGATGCTAAATCCTTTTCATTTAGGAAACGGCGTTTTCAGCCGCGTTTTTCACCTAAGAAGTCTGCTCCTGCGACCCGGGGTGGTTTCAAGAAGGGGTCCTGACAATCACTGTGGGCCTGGCAGAGGGCCGGTTGGGGGAAGACTGAGTCACTTTCTTTCGGCTTGGAAGGACAGTGTAAACGATCATTGGGTACTAGACATTGTGGCCAATGGTTATGTCATAGATTTTGTGGTGGTTCCTCCAGATTCAGGGGTACGTCCCACACCTCTGCCTTCAGAGGGGTCACGGAGAAGAGCATTATTGGACGGAGTGCGGGACTTACTGGTCAAGGGGGCCATTTCCCACGTTCCGCTAGACGAGCGGGGTCAGGGCACTTATTCGGTCTTGTTTCTTGTTCAGAAAGTTTCAGGGGGATTTCGGCCGGTGCTCAATCTAAAGGAGGTGAATACCTGGATCAGGACAGTGCATTTCCGCATGCTGTCCATTCAGACTATTTTTCCATTGGTCAGACACGGGGACTTTCTGGTGTCACTGGATCTGCAGGATGCTTACCTACACGTACCGGTGGCAAGATCCTCTCAAAAGTTCCTGAGGTTTGCTGTGGGTCAGGACCATTATCAGTTTTGCGTTCTGCCTTTCGGTCTAAAATCTTCTCCTCGAATTTTCACAAAGGTGCTGGCTCCTCTAGTGGCTTTGCTTCATTCAGAAGGGGTATTTCTGCATCCTTATCTAGACGACATTTTGATTCATGCCCAATCACGAGATTTTTGTGTGGGCTCAGGAGTGGGTTCCTTCTCTCAGGGCTACGTACATTCGGGGGGTGGTGAATGTTCGGGCGGATCGGCTGAGCAGAGTGATTCCTTCCTCTCAACTTTTCTCTCTCCGGAAGTCTCTGTTTCAGCATCTGGTTCGGCTTTGGGGTCTTCCAGTGCTGGATGTGTTTGCGTCAGTAGGGAATGCGAAAGTGGATCGCTTCTGCTCCCGGTTTCGATGTCCCCAAGCATGGGAGGTGGACGGGATGTCATGTCCTTGGCCGCAGGGCCTTTTGTATGCGTTCCCTCCTTTTCAACTACTCAGGGCGTTTCTGTTACGTGTGAGGGATCTGGGGTCCAGGGTTGTCCTAATTGCGCCACTTTGGCCGAGGGCGAATTGGTTCCCCTTGTTGAGGCTGATGGCGGACGGGAGGATGTGGCCTCTGCCTCTTTGTCCGTCTCCCCTGGAGTTTCCCTGCCTCCCATTGGGGTCATTGAGAAGGTTACACTTGACGGCCTGGAAGTTGAACGACGGGGATTGACAGGTCTGGGGGTGCCGGTAGCTTTGAGTTCTACATTGCTGGCTTCGAGGAGACGTTCCACTTTACTTTCTTATGGTAGACAGTGGAAGGTGTTTTCGTCATGGTGCTTAAGTCGTGAGTTAGATCCTACCTGCGCTTCTATCTTTGAGGTGATGCAGTTCCTGCAGGACGGTGCTCATTTAGGGTTGTCAGTGGCATCTCTTCGGGTGCAGTGGGCGGCTATTCAGGCATTCAGAGGACCATGGCGTAATCTTCAGGATGAAGGGCGCTTGATGCCGAGATTTTTTCAAGGGCTTGTTAATTTATTTCCTCGCCCGGTACGTTCTTTTCCTTCATGGGATCTGTCCTTGGTTTTGGATGTGTTGACGGAGCCCCCTTTTGAACCTTTGGGGGACTGTGATTTGCGCCATCTATCTTTGAAGACATTCTTTTTGGTAGCCATTACTTCGGCTCGTCGGTTGGGGGAATTGGGGGCATTGGCTTGTTCCTTTCCTTTTTGTAAGATTTTTCACGATCGGGTGGTTCTGGTTCCGGTACCTTCCTTTATTCCTAAAGTCAATTCTTCGTTCCATTCCCGGCAGGAGGTCATCCTTCCTTCATTTTGTCCGAATCCCTCCTCAAGGGAGGAGGTCCGTTTGCATTCGTTGGATGTGCGCAGGGTTTTGTTGGAGTATCTGCAGGTGGTGGCTCCTTTTCGTAAAGGGGATTCACTGTTTGTTAATTTTGGTCCGGCTCGCAAAGGTGAGAAACCTTCCACGGCTTCCTTGAGTCGGTGGGTTCGATCTTTAATTCTGTTGGCCTATTCCTTGAAAGAGGTGGTTCCTCCTCAAGGGATTCAGGGGAGATCTACCAGAGGCATGGCGGCTACGGTGGCGGAGCTTCAGGGGACTTCCGTGGTGGAAATTTGCAGGGCCGCCACTTGGGCTTCTCCTTCGACGTTTGTGCGTCATTATAGGCTGTCGGACTTGGGTAGTTTGGAGTCGGTGTTAGGTCACCGGGTCTTATCCTCTATGAGATAATGTTTGGGATGTTCTTGGTGCAGGATATTAAATAAAGGTCTTGCAACTCGATGTCCGTCTCCTGTGTGTTTTCTTGCTATGTCTCATTGGTTAAAAGGAAGGCGAGGGAGGGACGGGAGGTAATGCTTCCATTTTCTTACGATAATGGCATTACTCCTAGTCCTACTCCCTCGCCTTCCTTTTCCGTTCCCTCCCACCCTCCCGGTACGGACTGTCCGAGTTGCAGCTTGGGCTTGGTTTTTGTACAGGAGGGGATAAGGGTGGGGGGGGTTTTTGAAAGGGGAAGGGAGGGTCTAGAGGGGAGGCGGGAGGCCTCATTGGTTAAAAGGAAGGCGAGGGAGTAGGACTAGGAGTAATGCCATTATCGTAAGAAAATGGAAGCAATTCTGAAACTGCCTCTTTTAGAAAGTTGGCATTCTCTTCTCATAACCATTTGGTGCCTGCAGCCTCTGTCCTGGGTCACACAACTGTGAATAGTTGTCAGCTGCCCTTCTGGGGGACTAGCATTGGTTTTAGCAGAGCTGTTCCCTGCCCCACGTTCGTTTAAAAGGGCTGCCTCTAGCACACACAAATGCTCTTGACACTAGCCTTTTGTCAGCACAGGCTAGTTGGAGCCTTAAAAGGAAAAGGGAGGAACTTTACAGAACAACATGTGGGGTAGAATAGAGAGTCCTCCCAATTCAAAGGCTGGCACCAGGAATAAAGCATGGACATCTTGATCCACTCATCAGATCCCTTCTAGACCTGTTGAAGAATCAGAAGAAGGACTGCCTTGCTGCCATGCTGTTGGAAGGACTGCCCTGCTGTGCTGCTTCCTAAGGATGGAAGCTTGGACCTGATCCTTCAACCCAGGACCACCAGAGTGACTTCAAGGGCTAGCTTACTGGCCTGTTCTAAGCTACAGCAACACAACAATCTCCAGAGGCCTTCCTGCAACAGTCAAGCTGATCTGCTGCACCTAGACCTGCCTGAGCCATGCTAGCTCTGCTAGAGTGAGTTCCCAATCCCCAAGAGTTGTCTTCCCATGTCCCACATCCTTGGCTGGCACCACAGTGCACTCCTCTTCAAGAAAGGAAGACATTCTGACATTTTGGGCTCTTTGCGACTGTAAACAGGCCCATGTATTCCAAGACTCTTCTGCCTGTGCTGACCACCAACACAAGTCTCAGGTGAACCTGAATGAGATATGTACTTCACGCTACAATAACGACAGCCCATGGAAACCACCAACGAGAAGCTTTCCGCGATACCCGACCAGGTCCTAGGGCTACAGCGATGACCATCTATGATGCCAAGCCTGCCCTTTGTGCTACAGCAATGACCATTCATGACATTCTTCCTGCTCTTGAGGCCTCCTTCACCGTGAACTGGACTCTTTACACCAGACTTTGAGAAGGTAATTTTGCAGCTAGACTAACCTGGTCCATGAATGCAGTCTGCGCTCCATTGCAGTCATCCTCTACTTGTGACTTTTATCGTTCTAGCTTGACCAGGTGGCTATGAGTTGCACTTTGTACTCTTAGAGGCCAAACTTACGCAAAACTTTAAAATTGAACATCTCCAGTTCTACTAATTGGATTTTTGTTGCTCTGGTACCATTTTATTTATTAAAATGTACTTGATTATTCTAAATTTGTGTGGGATTATTCTTGTGTTGTGTTTTCACTTATTACTGCTTGTGTGCTGCAAAAATGCTGTGCAAATTGCCTCTAAATTAAGCCTGACTGTGCATGTGCCAAACTGCCAGAGGGTTAAGCACAGGTTGATTTAGCAGCTTTTGTGTTTCACCCTGACAAGCGAGAGTGATTGTTGTTTGAGAAGGGTCTGCACCACCCTCAACCAAAACCATAACTTTCTACACTATCAATATGTGGCATGCCAGTTTTGTGAACAGTCTACCAGTCTTCACCTTCTACGCCTTCTATGAGCAGAAAAGTCAATTTGTGCTTTGAAAACTTTGCTAAAACTAATAAATAAATATTTAAATACAACAAATAATTCTTACTTCATTTCTAATGTGGAAGAAATCACTTCCATTTTTAAACACATATTTGTGGCTTTTGGATATTTTATTTCTGGTGCTGCGCTTACCATGAGCACGCATGTAACTTGAACAAATGAGTTCAAGCTTCAAACATGAATGTAAAGAAAGTATAGCTGTACTACATAATGATTCCGGTGATTATTTGTATACTGATTTTAAATCCATTTGCATAACACACCATCTCTATGGTTTAAACTCCATGACATCACTACAAAAGTCAGAACTCTTACATTTGTACAAAGTCAAAACGTTTTAGATGAATTAGTGAACTCGAGTGGGCCTTCCACGAACACCTCCGTTTTTTGTCTCCTAATCAAATGTATGGCAATCTCACTCAACAACAATTTACCAGCTTACTGTCACGTTGTCACCTGAAGTTATGTTCCTTGATTATATACTGTTACCTTGTATGTTGTTGTATAAGCAATAAGTGTGCACAATTATTACATATACTGCAATGGAAAAACACTGAGCCTTTGTGGTGGTCTGTGGGACATGGAACTTGGCTCATTGGACTCATCTTGAACTATTATGTCAGAAAAATTGCAATTGCCTTTCTGTACAAAATGTTGACATTACAAAAACAGTTATGGGAACGTTGATTGTTTCCAAGCTAATAACTTGTGGTCTGATTACCAAAATCTTCTGTGCACATAAGTGGTAATTACACATGTTCAGAAAATGCTTTATGAATAGTAGATTTTATTCTGCTCCATTTTGGCAGTGAATGATCTACCAGTATGATGGATAGTTCACAGTCATACATTTTGTGCAAGAGAAAGAAAAATGTATGCTCTAATGGGAGGCTACAATATATCTTAAGCATCATAGGTTTGTGGGTGTTTTCAAACAGTTTGCAGTCTGGTACCATCCACAAATATATTTATTCCTTAAGATGAAGAATAAAGTAGTGCTATTGGATGGACAAGGGAAGAGAATACCCCATTGCTCATGGGGTAAACAGAGAAGTCCTTCAAAGGGAAATTATTTTTCTAGTGGCCAAAAAAATGATAAAAACGTTGCTTGTTTATTTTCTACTAAGTCGAAAATATTCACGAGTATATTCCTCAAACTTAAATCTTTCCTGGAAATCTATGACATTTGTACACTACTAAAAGTACTCCTGTGATCCTTTGTAAATCCCTAAAAGTGTGAAATCTCATGCAAACATAGGTGGAAACTTTGTAGAGTAGATTGAAACATTTTGACATATGGCTTTGTGATTGTTGTGATGATTATTGCAAAATTGAGCAATGTAGATTCCAGATCAATAGCAGAATCATTGACTATTTAAATGTTTTCCGTTTAAATTCATATTATTTATATGTATTTTACGTGGTGCTCCTAAAATGTTTACGTTGGTATCTTCCCTGTGGGCGTAGGTTGGACACAGGACACATCTAATAATACAGTGATTAGCTTTGTATTTTTCTATCTGCATTTTCTTAGCCTACATTTCTGTGTTGCAGTAGAAAATTGTGGCTATCCGGTTTAGTGGGATTATGAGTTTAGCCTGGGAGGACACTACTGTCTCTAAGCAAGTACATTCCCTGCTTGTTGCACAGATTTATTAACAGAGCCAGATCAAAGATTAATTTGGGTTGATATACTTTGCCTTGGATGTATCTTCAGTGGTACCTCAATAATATGATTATCAACCAGAGAACAGAGAAGCCCCTCATCACAAAAATATTTGCTAACATATGTGCTCGAACAATGGCATTTGTGAGGGCGTTATTATATTCCTGCTTCATAGCTCCAGAAATCATGGGATTGTGGATTTACTCACACTTAACATTCCACCAGTAAACCTGCTCCAACTGGTGAGCTGTAGTTGTTGCAAGATGGAGATATCAGCAAAAGGTATCAAACTACCAGAAACGTGTTCTTTTTATGTGAATTTCCATGTGACTTGCAGACAATTTCCTATGCTAAAAACTGTTAAGGGCACAATTAAATCGAATTTTGTGGAAAGGCCTTGAAGTCAAAGAAGGGCTTTCTCCGACTTTCGCTATGGAGAAAGAAAATCATTTGTGCACCTATGTGCAAAATTAGTTATTTGTTAAATGTATACACGTGGAAGTATAGAATTACTATATTTACTACAATTTCACATGGGTAGTTGTTTTTCGAAAACAAGTTCTACTGATAAGGTGCAACAGTTATGATTTTCCTGGTGTAATCCTGGAATTATTTGTGCATTAGTAATGTACACACATTGTATGTTAATGCCCATGACTAATAATATATGACGCTCCTTCATTGACATTTGAGAGTGTCTACATTATGAACCGAGTCTTCCTATTATTCTGTTTTCATTTGGTGGTAAAACTGGATGAGTTTTCTTCGGAGATTATAGTGCAGAAACAGCGCGTTGCAATAGGCAATTTATGAAGGCATAAATATGCATTGTTGTGGTTTGTAATACTACCTCGGAAAGGTAGGACATTTAGAAGGGTCGCAAAGAAAATACAATACTACTAGGTTTCTTTAATAAATGAAATACGATTTATTTATTAATTTAATAGCAGTCACTAGCCACTCACGTTTGTCAACGATTTGATAGCATATCTCTCTTTGTCTAAGCGGGTATATATATATATTTGTTTGTGTGTTTCTATCGAGTTATTTAAGCAAACCTAGAGTACGTTTTCTTCGCAGAGCAGAATGGTGAGAAGTAGAGATGACTTGTGGATTTATTAAAGTACTGAAGAACCAGCTAATTAGTAGATAAGTATAGATTCCGAAATAAAGTTGGGATTTGACCTTTGCAACCTAGTAATGTCTGAATCTGCGTTTATTACTACAGTGACTCCTAATAACGTTTTGTTTAACTGGCGTGGCATAAATTAATTTATGCAATATGGGAGGAGTCGAATGAAACACCAAGTGAAAGTGGACATCATGCTTTCAGAATGAGTTGTAGGTGTTGCATGGCAGAATAATATCACATTACCCATAAATTACCCTGTACTGTTTTGGAGTTTTATCTTTCAAGTAGAGTGTAGGACTAAAGTTCCTGACCAAGGTGAAAATGCCACTAACAGAAATATTTGTAATGTGCTCATGTTACGAATCTGAAATAGCTGCGATCCATGTGTGCTACCCGATAAGGGTCTCCATGGGATTAAAGGGTGCGTTTTAAATGCAAGACATCATTATTCTTTTGTTGGCTACAGCAGAATTCAGAAAAAGTGCTCCTGACCACAGCTTCCATCTTTTTATTTGTTATTTGTAGCCATATAAGGAATGTAAGTGGATAAATTGTTCGGGGCCTTGGAGGAGAATAAGGAATGAATTCACATAAAAAATGAGACCCACGTTTCACATGTATTGTTTGGTAGGTTGTTAGCGCGCAGTCTGCTATTAGTATGTGTATATGTAAACATTTAACACGCTGATGAGAATAAGATAGACCATTCATTATTTGTGCTTTGTATTTTCTTTTGCCTAACACTTACTGCTGGATTGCTCTGCACCAGTGGAAGGATACTTTTTCCAGCATTAAAAAAACAAAGCGAAAGAATAACTTATACGTGAAAAAAGAAATTATTTTCTGGGATTTATTCCATATTACATATGTATCTTTAATTGTTTGTCTGAAGCACAGCCTATGAAAAGGCTCGATGATTTTTATCGTTTTAAGAAAAGTTTGCCAACAATATAGACCATATACAAAGAGCACTAGTTTATTAACACATTCTAGACATGTTTTATTCCTCGCAAAACAATGAATTATGTAACCAGTTAACATTTTTGTAGCTGTTATGAAGGGACACACAGCAGTACACACAGGGGCGGCTACTCCATTATGGGGGAGGAGCGCCGCCCCACCACCAACAGTGGCAGCTGCAAAACCTTTACAAAGAAATGATAATAAACAGTGTTTATTAGCTTTTCCTTGTAAATGGGGAGGCCACAGGGGTGACGAGTGTGAGGGGGAGTGCACGGCACTCCCCCTCAGAGCGCATGTGTGTTTGGTTGTCCGTCTCGGGCTTGCCAAACACACATGCGCTGTAGGCTCTCTTCAGGCCATCAACTGTGTTGCTGGGCTGGAGAGAGGCTGCACAGGCTCCCAGTCTGCCTGGGAGTGCCCTGGTTGAGCGTTCCCAGCCAATCCTGATGCTGCTCTGAGCAGCATCAAGATTGGCCGCAGGGCAGGTTGGGAGCCTGTGCCTGCAGCATGCTGAGGAAGTGGAGGAGCGGCAGCAGAGCACCACGTTAAGGTAAGTTTATGATTATTTTAAATTTTTTATTAATAATTACCCCCTGCTCCCCCGCGTGCACCACCCGCCCCCTTTAACACCTGCGAGCCACTATTAAATACATATATTTATTTTTAAATATGCCAACATGGAACGTCCCCTCTTCTTCACCAACAGATAAACCAGTCTACAGAAGACAAGCTTTGCCCAGTTTTTCCTCATCCTCTCCGTTTTTTCAGGACCACTCCACCATCCACAACTATTTTACTACAGGTCTGCGAAATATTTTGGGTTTCTGCTTTGCAACTTTGAACAAAGAGCAGCGTGTGTGTGTGTGCAGCCACGTGTGTTCCCATGTGTACTTTCTTGAACTCTCTATGAGTTATGAACCGGAAGCAAAGCACATATAAAATATTGTCCATTGTCTGAGATCAACACTTACTTCAGTGAGGGGGCGCTACTGATGAAAGAATATGACATTGTTCATTACTTAATAAACATTCCACAGTTACAGTATTGCTCTCCACATGGATTAATCAGTAGAGACATATGATGCAAGGAAGAAGTGAGCTCTGTGCTTAAATTATTCCTATTTCGAAATCTACGTGATCTTATGACCTACAAATTCCAATACATTGTAACAAATTAAAGCAGATAGGGTTTGAGAATCAAAGTCCAAATTATAATTTACACTCCCCATATTAATCTAAGACAAACACAAAACATTAAAGACATGCAGAGAAATAAATAAATCATGTTTTTGTTTTTACAAAAATTATTTATGTATGAATCAGACGATAGAGAGTTGGAAATGGCTCCAAGGCTGTGGGGAATGGGTGGTTGGGACGTGGTTTAAGTATATTAATTAAGGATTCTTTTTCTGATAATTCTGGTCATATAAATGATACATAGAATAATTGAATACAAGTCATTGGAAACTAGCAACTTATTTATTGCATTAGTGTTTACCTGCTTTTGACTAATATCCAGAAGACCAGTCACAAATTGCAGCGCCTGGCACCAATTCTTAGCATCTAGTCATTTTGACATCTAATGAGCCAACACTTCAGGTCTTTCAGTTAAATCCCATTACTTTCCTGAAGTTAGTATTATGGTTTACCTGTGGTGATGGGTTTCACAATTCATGTTTTCCAATCACTGCACAAACACCTGTTTGCACATGGGTCAGGATTTTGCATTGTGTGCTATTCACTGCATTTGGTAATTACCAGGTGTGATAAAGACCTCACCCTTCATTAAATTTCATAAGGCTAAACATGCAGGAATGTACAAGAGAAAAAGTGTTTGGTATTTATTGTAAGCATCAAAATCCAAGTATTATTCCCCCAAGATTCTGAATATGTGATAACAATTGCATCTGAAAAAATTCCAAAACACCTTCGTGCTTAATTTTTATCAGATGGAATTATTATGACACTCGACTCAGACTAGTCATAATCAGGCCATTTGATTGTTTACTTAAACAGAAGCTTAGCCCGTTTTTCTGTTAGTTATATGAAGCCCAGCGTTCAAAACCCATTTACTTAATTTCGATCAAATAGACACCATTTGTTAAATGAAATTTACCCGCTTACACTGCCAGTGGAGGACCTTAACCTAGGGAGTATTAGAAATCCTCCGTAATATTAGTAATAGCCTGTTTTTAATATCAGTTTCCATATATAATTTTTGTGATTAAAAATATACCTTTTTGTTATGAAAGCAGTTCATATCACCTGTGAGGAGATGGTGAGCTATGATTGTACCACCTTGATAGATTTTGAATGGATTATATAGATTACATTTGTCATGGTGCAATAATTACCAATCGTTCCAGATCTAAAAAATTATACTACTGTGAATGCACTTTTGCACAACTAGTTGACTATCTCACAAGTACATAAATAGCATTTGACCTATTTGACCCAGTCGTCAAGGCATGAATGGCATTCAACGCTGGCCTATCCGTATAAATATCGTTTCAAATAGTGCAAATTGTAACGGCATGCATGAAATCCTTGTAATCCAGTAGATGGAGAAAGGACTGATGCCACAGGACACATCCATAAATAGAAAAAACACAATTCAATTCCCTTGTTCTTTGAGATTTTGAAGAAGTGTACTGTTGTTTCTTACTGCAAGGATTGAACTATCCTAAACATAGTTACCTTCTGAGTAAGCTGATTAAAGATGAACACAATAATAGTTTAATTTCAGGACGGAGAGAGGATTTATTTAATCTAATGTATTTATAACCTCCCAGTGATGTGGTATGTGGAATGCACTGACAGAGCAGACTCAGAAGGGCAGGTGTATTTTGTTTTTGCAGAGCTGACCACTGAAACCTCGATGGTAGGAGCAGTAAAAACACTGAAATTATTACCTGCTGTTGACCAATGTCACACATAGAAAGATTAGTTGTCTTATCTCACAGATAATGTTGTCTCTCTTCAGCTACATACTGATTTTAAGATTATCCGGCATACTCTAATAACAAGCATGATTTCCTGCAACAGATAGATTCACCTCAGCCAGCCTCTTATGGGAAAACACAGAGGTGAGATTAGGTTTTTCAACTGGATATTCTTTTATTCCTTTCCATTAAAAGACATTTAAGAAAACATATTGTGTGTAAGGAACTAAGCAAGTTTGTTGTAGTTTAAAATTCATTTATGTTGGTCATCAGTTAGTGATAAACTATGTGCATGTTAAAGCAAAGAATACAATACAGACACACTAAAAATATCAAATATGTTTTGAAAAAAATGTGACGATAATTTTCTTTCATATTTCTGTACTGATATACTGATGTTTATTATCTTCAGTACTTTAGTGTTACGGAAGAGATGGGGACACAGTGGCTAACCTCCTAATATATATTTGAAAGAATGAAGAGGGAGCTTTTACAATACTGAAGTATTTTTTTATTTACTTGTTTGGTTTGTAAAGCAAGTTTGGGACAAGAAGCTAATAAGTAGCTCTAATGCCAGCAATTTCTTAAGTTCCCGAAAGAGTTGAAAGTGTGTCTGTGAGACGTCCCTTGTCTCAAGTGCATATTCATATCAGGAGACAGCAGAGTTTAAATTACAGTCATTTGCAACCCTCTCGCCTTTTGGAGACTGGGTAGCATGGGTGGTGTTTTGAAGGTAAATAAAGGTCTTGTTGTGGAGGTTTGTTATCACTTGTTAAACAGATGTGGTTGAGTTTTTAGATTCGGGTGCAACACATTCCATTGCAGAGCACCCAACAAGTGGGTTGACTTGCCTCAATTGGACTTTTCAGATTAGTCTGACCAGAGTGAACAGGTTTCCATTGCTGGACCTCAGGATTCAACTAGAAGAGTAGCTCAGATGGCCCAAGAAAACTGGGAAGTCTTCATCAATATGTGCAATAAATGTGCTTGTTTTTATGAATCACATCCAAGTGATTGTTGCACTAAATGAAAAAGATAGCACAAGGATAGGTCAGAAAAAACAGTTGGCTGTCTTATGTTCTGCTTAATAAACCAAATTCTGTGCATTAATTGTATCCATGTATCCAATAGTATCCATGCAATATCAGTGGTTGCTTACACATCAAAAGGCCTTGCAGTATACATTTTTCAAGGACAGCTTAATAGTGTAGATTTCCTGCTTTTCCAAACCTCTCAGGCTATAAAGAGAATAATGTAATGTCAGCACACTCACCAATTGAAAGCAGCCAAATAATTTTGCAACCTAACTGTGGTGCTGTATTTAAATAACTTATATTAATATATTTGAATCTCCAATATCTTCAAAGCTAGATGTAGTAAATAGGAATAGTGATTTTACATTCAGAAATAATTAACTGTAGGACTCACAAACAATTATTTTTGTGAGTGAATAGGATCAATAAAAACATTTGCTTTGTCATAATATTCTTCCCAATAACAATGTCACCAATAATGAATGAGACAGATAGAAGTTTCTATATAAAAAATAATATTTTTGTGTACAATGAAGAGAGTACTAGGATGTATAAATATATAGAAAATGAATTGTCATGACTTCTGTAACATAGATAAAAATAAAATGACTTTACAAATTACATGAAGTTACCATAATGAGACACTGCATACTATCAAAATCATCTCAACTGCCTTTGGTGGACTTTGAAATGTTATGTGCTAAATTATCTTTTTGGTGCTCATAGAATGAGTTGAAAGAGGATGTTGCTGAAAGTCTGCCTGTGGAACTGGAAAATTAGTGTACTGTTATTATTTTCCCCACCTGACTAAATCTTGTGACCTTGAATAAATCACCCTTTACTTGTTAATGCTCACTATTTCAATCTTATGAATTTCAGAGTTAGAAACAGCAGAATGACTCAAGTTTTAAACCATACATGTAACACCTAGAAAAATGCACTTATTTAATTGTTTATGTATTATCTATAGTCAGGCAAATGTACGATAAAGATCAGTCACCTGATTGTGCTATTAATGGAATTTGTAATTGTTAGAAATGGGGTCTCTGGTTGGCAGTCAGGTTACCCCCTGTCCAAGCAAGAACCCTCACTCTAGTCAGGGCAAGTCACACACAATCCAAATTATCCTGTGCCCACCCTCTGGTAGCTTGGCACTGAGCAGTCAGGCTTAACTTAGAAGGCAATGTGTAAAGTATTTGTGCAATAAATCATACAATAACCCAATATAGCACCACATAAATACACCACACAGTGTTTAGAAAAATATATGATATTTATCTGGATATTTGCAGGTAAAAAAAAACGATCAAAGATGCAATAAGAAAATGTAAAGATATCACTGAAAAGTGATACAAAATGTCTTAAGTCTTTTAAAAGCAAACAAAGGGCCTGATTACAACTTTGGAGGAGGTGTTAATCCATCCCAAATGTGACGGATATACCACCAGCCGTATTACGAGTTCCATAGGATATAATGGACTCGTAATACGGCTGGTGGTATATCCGTCACTTTACCGTCACTTTTGGGACGGATTAACACCTACTCCAAAGTTGTAATCAGGCCCAAAGTCTCTTTCACGCACAAAGTACCTGGTTTGAGTGAAAAATCTCTGCAAAGGGCCGCAGAGGAGGAAATGCGTGGAAAAATGGTGTGTGCGTCGGTTTCGCCCCTTCTCACACAGACTTGCGTCGTTACTTTCCACGCGGGGAGGACGTTGCGTTGATTTCCGGCGCGCGGACGGCCTCCTCTTCGGGTTGCGGGGTTTTCAGATGCCCCGGGGTCTGTGCGTGGAATTCTGGGCTTGTTGGCAAGCTCGGCGTAGTTCTGGTGGGCGATGTGGGCACATTTCTCCCTCACGGCAGACACAGCGTCTATTTCCCCTCTGGGAGTCAGGCGTTGTCGTCCCAGGTCGGCTGTGCGTCAATCTGGTGGGCCGTGCGTCGAAGTTCCGGTCACACTGCAAGCGATGCGTCGATCTTTTCCTTGCAAAGTTGAGGGGCGTTGTCCCGGGTCGGCATGCAGTGAATTTTATACCGCCGAGTAAGCTGTGTGTCGAATTTTATGCCACACAAGGAGTCCAGTTGCAAGAAAGAAGTCTTTTTGTCCCGAGACTTCAGGGAACAAGAGGCAAGCTCTATCCAAGCCCTTGGAGAGCACTTCTTCACCAAAGCCAGGGAACAGCAAGGCAGCAGGGCAACAGCAAGGCAGCAGTCCTTCAGAGAAAGCAGTCAGGTGAGTCCTTTGGGCAGCCAGGCAGTTCTTCTTGGCAGGATGCAGGTTCTGGTTCAGGTTTCTTCTCCAGGAAGTGTCTGAGGTGGTAGGGCAGAGGCCTGGTTTTTATGCCCAAATGTGCCTTTAAAGTGGGGGAGACTTCAAAGAGTGGCTTAGAAGTGCACCAGGTCCCCTTTCAGTTCAATCCCCAGAAGGGGGTGTAGCAGTCCTTTGTGTGAGAGCAGGTCCTTCACCCTCCCAGCCCAGGAAGACCCATTCAAAATGCAGATGTATGCAAGTGAGGCTGAGTGTCCTGTGTTTGGGGTGTGTCTGAGTGAATGCACATGGAGCTGTCTACTAAACCCAGCCAGACGTGGATTGTAAGGCACAGAAAGATTTAAGTGCAGAGAAATGCTCAGTTTCTAAAAGAGGCATTTCTAAAATAGTAATATTAAATCTAACTTCACCAATCAGCATGATTTTGTATTACCTTTCTGGCCATACTAAATATGACCTTCCTACTCCTTCAGATCAGCAGCTACCACTCAAACAATGTATGAGGGCAGCCCCAATGTTAGCCTATGAAGGGAGCAGGCCTCACAGTAGTGTAAAAATGAATTTAGGAGTTTTACACTACCAGGACATGTAAACTACACAGGTACATGTCCTACCTTTTACCCACAGAGCACCCTGCCATAGGGGTTACCTAGGGCACACCTTAGGGGTGACTTATATGTAGAAAAAGGGGAGTTTTAGGCTTGGCAAGTAATTTTAAATGCCAAGTCGAAGTGGCAGTGGAACTGCACACACAGTACTTGCAATGTCAGGCCTGAGACAAGGTTAAGGAGCTACTTAAGTGGGTGGCACAACCAGTGCTGCAGGCCCACTAGTATCATTTAATCTACAAGCCCTGGGCACATATAGTGCCTTCTACTAGGGACTTATAAGTAACTTAAGTAGTCCAATTGGGTATGATCCAAGGTTACCATGTTTAAAGGGAGAGCATATGCACTTTAGCACTGGTTAGCAGTGGTAAAGTGAGCAGAGTCTAAAAACCAGCAAAAACTGTGTCCAAAAAGTGGAAGGAGGCAGGCAAAAAGTTAGGGGTGACCACCCTAAGGCTGTCAGGTCTAACAGTAATTATATGAAACATTTAAAATTAATGAAAACATATGGGAATCAAACCATAAGCAAACACAACAGCTATTAGATTTCATACTTGGAGAGTAGGTTGGATTGATTTGAATCTTCCACCACTAACTCAGCAGCAGAAACATGGAGCAGTTCTGTTTATCTTCATGAATATTGTTCTGTTCACCCTAGGACCAAATTGTTAAAGTTCAAAGACATGTATTGCCAATAGAATACCAGCAACCACATGATATGTAGCTGCAAACTTTGCATAGCTTAGGTTGGTTTACGATTCTCTGTTCTAAAATGATTGTTACAGAGAAAACATGGTCCTGACAAATATTTCACAAAACACAGTGCATGAAAATTAGATTATAATCAGCAGTTAAAGTGTTAAAAATCAACAATCTGTATTTATTTTTCTGTTCTGGTAAAATGGCAATTATTATGTGAGAGACACAAGTGAAATTTAGGGAGCTAGTCAATTGCTGTCCTTTATCAAATTCACTTTAAGTTTAGTCTATGTTAATGAGAAATTCCAATTTGGAGGTATGTTGGATAAAAGTATGAGACCCGCTGTGTTTGAGAAGAGAATGTAAAAATCACAAATACATGAAATGTCTTCTCATTGAAACAATTATTTTTGCTGTATGTTTTTGAAATGTTAATCACTGAAAATGTCAATTTTGCGGATGCATTTTGTTAAATTATGTTGTAACTGTCCTGTATCAGGATTTGTTCTGCATCATAGACCTGTAAATAACAGGAATTGTTTTCTTAAAATCCTACTAACTAGTACTCATTTTGTTAGACTTGTTACATTCAGATCTTATAGATATATCTACAAGAGACACATTAACACACTAAACCCTTTTAGCAGTTTACTTTGATTCCTCATAAAGGTAAAACATCATCTGATTATTTATGTTTTTCAGATGACTAGACTGCTGTTTCAAAGATATTTTCTTTTTGCTATATTGATCTCACTAAACTAAAAACAAACTTATCTTGAAGCCATTGTCCCACAAACAGCTTTACAAATACCATTTCATAAACTTCTCCTTACCACCACAATTTTACTGTGAAGATTTTCCTTGACATGACTCACGTGGGTTCCATGACGTATACTTAAATAACCTTCATATTAGGTTTATAAATAAGGCTTAACAAGTTAATTTGATTTAGCTTTTGTAAAATTCATGTCTTTTATATGCTCCTTGGCAGCAAGGACAAGTGGGTAGCTTGAAAACTACAGATAGGTGGGGTATATTAACAGAAAAGATTACATTTCTATGCCTCTCCAGAGGAAAAATAGATATTTTATAGAGACATAGCGGTAAAGCATGTAATCTTTCAGACCTAAAACTGAAATAAATAGTTTGATTTCCTTCAGAGTTGAAACAGAGTTGTGAATTCTCATCAAATTATATGTTTTCATATTTGTGGGCACAAGAAATCCACTACTGGCACTCAACTTCTTTAAAATATACTTCATTCACCCACATTTGTTTCCCTAATGTATATATCTAACCGTTACTCCAGAAAGAATAGCTATAATTAACTAACATTGCATCTCAAATAAAAATAAGTAAATGGGGGAATTAGGTAATAAGGTAGCAAGAGATCTTAAGACAACCAATCCTACTTATCACCACTTTGAATGAAAATGTGTGTGTTTGTAGGATAAATTGCAAAACAACATGATAAGTTACTACATATACATCAACAGAGGCACAGAAGATAGCTATGTGAAATGTTACTTAATATCCTTGGTAGTTGACACCATATGGTGAGGTAACAAGAAGCTTAACTACAGGAAGAAGAATGAGGCTTGTGATTGTTTTATCTAACATTTGTCATTCAAAAAAGATTGTTGCTGTCAGAAGTAGAGTTATTAATTTGCGATGGAGACATCTCTACCAACTCAATACATCCACTCTTACTAGGTCAAAACTCAGTTCTGAGAGAATCTCTGCTCAAAACCCTTGGTAGTTAAGGCAGCAGCACAGACAATCTCCAGAGAAGCGCATGCTATATTTAAACAGTACCAACAATTTTAAAGCCACAAACACAATGTTTCCAAACCAAATTAGAAAAATAGAGAAACATTTAATGAGTGAAAAGACACCTTCATATTCAAACTATATTAAAGGGAACCAGATATCTGCATGTTTAAAGGTTTACAGCAAACAGTAAATAGAAAAAAGGTCAAGTACTACGGAAAACCAACAGTGTGCGGTGGAACAGGAGCTAGGCCCAAGTTATGGCAGATCGCAGTTGAGAAGAGGTTGGATACACCAAGCCAAAGGTTTTATCCTCAGACCTAGTTTCCAAATCCTGGGAAAGCTCCTTCTAGCCAGTCCTGCAGCCTGCAAGGCAGGTTTCTCTGCATGAGGCCTCTCTTCTGTTTGATGGAGTTTTCTTGGGATTTCTTGGGTCCAGGAGTGTTCTGAGGAAGTGGCTGTGGAGCTGCATGATGTATCCTGTGCGATAGTAATTGGAAGAATTCTGCTGCCCAATCCTAAAAATGTTTTCACATTACCCCACCTCCACTTACTGCACTTCCTTTTTGACTTACTGTAAAATTACCTAGGAGCCCCGGTTTCAAGATGGTGATGCCAAGGTGACATAAGGCACGTTTATCTTCAGCTTCTTGGCCACTCATCTACCTGACAGGTCTATACAAGTATTGCCTCATACCATGGCTCAAACCTTACTGTATGAGTATCCTGGGGATGAATAGGTGACACCCTCCTTGACATCTTCAGATTAAAAGAGGTAATGCTAAAGCTGAAGTTTCTTCTGCCAACTGTTCCATTCCCAAATAGCTAGTCTCTGCTAAGTCATCAGCTGTTAACTCTCAGGTGCCTTTCCTGAGTCCAGAATCAAAGCATTGCCTGCTGAGCCAAAATCATTAGCTCTCCCATCTAAGATGTGGATTCTAGCTCTGTAGACGTGAGACATGGATTCAAGCTCTGGAGGTATGATGAGTGGCAGAACAGGTTTAAGCTAGTGCTGTCTTAGGCAGCCGAAAATATATTTTTACAAAGTTACTTTTATGCTTAATTTAACAAAAACTAATGTCATCATTAATCCAGATTTTAAAAAAGTAAGCAGGGAATAACTTTTAAGCTTTTTTTCTAGCTGTTTCCTAAGCAAGGGTTAAAAATAAATATTCCAACCCCACCTAGGCCCATTAGGTAAAAGTCTAGTCTGGCCTACATAGTAAAATACATTTCAGGTTTTAGTTTGCTGTGAAGGCACACCAACCACACCAATATGTAATCTGCCCTATTTATTATACATTAGGACTCTGTGCTGTGGGGTTAAAAGGCAAATACAGCGGTGATTTATAAATATTTAAAGTTAGGCTGTTCCTTAATCGAAAAGACATTTTCTATGTCATGTGTCACTGTAGTGCATTTAAACTTCAGCATAGCCAGAACACAATGGTGCTCCTGGCGAAAATATGTTTTTATCATATATGTGGGTGGTATTAATAAACACTTTCTATGCCATAGGTGTAAGGTACCATCTACAATGCACATGTAGGGAAGATTAATAGACCAAACAGGGGCTACCAATGTATGGTATATGATTTAGAGGGGAAGCACAGGCATTTGAATACTGTTTAGTAGTGCTAAAGTCCACAATGTCCTAAAGTCAGGAAAATAAGATCACAAATATTTGAAAATTCTGGGGTAACCACATAGAAAAGTTGGATTTGCTACAGTCTCTTATTAGAAAGCTAAAATTAAGGAAGACAAATGTAAAAATGTAATGCTGCATTCAGTTTTCGTAATACTATACAGGCTTCTTTGTATTAACACACACTGTCATGCTTTGCAACACAAGTACTGTTGTTTAAAAAAAACCTTTGTTGTCTCTTTTTCCATTTATTAATGCTGTAATATCAGTTCATATATGTAACATTTCTCACAATAATTCAATGTATTAATATAACTCTCTGATTTTTAGAGTTAGGCGTTAACATTT
Source organism: Pleurodeles waltl (assembly GCF_031143425.1). NCBI lineage: Eukaryota > Metazoa > Chordata > Amphibia > Caudata > Salamandridae > Pleurodeles > Pleurodeles waltl. Next base: position 983,887,913 of record NC_090449.1, read on the forward strand.
CAGGTAAACTCTGTTAGTGCCTTGATTCTGCAATCCTATGGGATCTACAAAGGATAGCTATTAAACTGATCATGCAGCTGAGTAGAAATGTTGAATTCCAAACATGCATTTGAGAGGAAAAGTATGCATATTTAATGCACTTAATTTATGGTACTCTTTACTGAATGTTTCCAGACACCTGCAGAACCACATTGTGTTTTCCAGCAAGGAATCATGTGAGACAAGCTTTGTTGGAGACAAGTGTGTTTATCTGCTTACGTTGTAGGCCCCCACTTAGATTTGCTTAAGTCAATGAAATGCACCCTCATCATCTCAGTCATAGACAAGTTCAATTACTATTCAGGAAATAGCCATGCCTTGATTGAAAGTAGCTATACATCAGCATGGAATAGGGGTGTGCGAAATTCGTGCAATTTATGTTCGTGTAATTCCATAACGTGAAATCAGGTGAAATTGTGCATATTTGTGCAAAATATGAATCTGTCATTTAGCACTGTGTTTTGTTTCAAAATGCATCTTTGCGTCAGTTTTTGAAGTGAGGATGCATTTTGCAGTCAAAATAGCCTAACAAAACACAAGTGGTGAGAGCATCTGCCACTCGCGTACTTCCCCTGCTTGTATAGTGAACTTTTTCTACAAACAGCAAGTAATTATCCCGGGGTCCACCTGGACTGACTCGCTGCATTGTGTATTTGCTGTAATTGCTGTCACGGTAATTGTATTTTGTAAAGTGTTTTTTTTTCGAAGTGGAATTATAGTCTTGGTTTTTTGGACCCTTAGCTGCACCGTTCTGTTTTGCCTCCTTGCTGTGCCCTGTTGGTGCCTGTACTTTGTTTGTCTGTTTTTCCTGATGTTTTTCCTGCTGTTTTTTCCCTCCTCTGCCGCCATGCTTCCACCTCCCTGCCAGCTTCTCCCCACTCCCAGGGCTACCTACGTAGGCTGCTATGCATCTGCGCAGCTGGCACGCCGCAGGTGTGCAAGGGGCTGTCAAAGTCGTCTGTCTGCTACTGGACCATGTCCAGGAACCCTGATCCTACTCTCCCACAGGGATCTCTGTGTATCTCTGTGCTCTCAACCCTCGACATAACAACAATTGGTGCCTCGTATCACCCAGCCACACAGCAGCACCATTCACCTGCACACAGTTCCAATACTCCTCTACCCCAGGACTGACCGCCATCACTGCCACCAATGCCTAGCCATCCCTGCTGACCAAGATGGCCATGAAACAAATCAGGTGCATCCTATTCAACTCAGATCACTCTGCAAACACACAACCAAAGTCTGGAATACCATATCTACCCTCACCCCTGATGTAACCTTTATAACAGAGACCTCTCACTACTGCCTTGGCCCCAGACATCCCCACTGCAACACCCCCAACTACAAAATGAATCACCATGACGGCACCAACAGGCACGGAGGTGGCATGGCCATCACGCACAAGGACTCAATCATCTGCACCATCACCAGTGACAAAACTACACCCATCATGGAACACATGACCTGTGAGCTCCACGCCGATAACAACACCACCATCAGAGACATCCTATCATACAGACCACCAATACCAAGAATCAGCCCAAGTGACATCATCACTGAATTAATCACACTGCTCACCATTGCATCTGACCACTACATCTTACTGGGAGACCTCAACTACCACCTGGATGGCCCCATCAACACCAACTCTACAGACCTACTTGAAAGACTGCACAACATCAGCCTCAAGCAGCTAGTCATGGGCCCCATGCAAAAAGTAGAACACACTCTGGACCCAATCTTCACATCCTATAACAGAATGAGCTATAGCCACACCATGGAACTCACCTGGTCGGGCCACTACATCAAACACTTCACCCACGCCAGATCCCCCTGAACTGCCCCCCTCCATCACAGTGCCCCCTCCCACAGCTGGATCCAGGTCACTCAGCAGCAATGGACTGGCGCCCTCAACATCTCACTGCCCAATGTCACCACCAAGTTGGATCAGGCAGTACCGAACATTAACTACTGGATCATCAGCGCCACCGACCTGGTCGCCTGACCAAACCAGCCAATACCCACAGAGCCACTAAAAAAGCCAGCTGGTACACCCTAGAACACCTTCACTGACCCATTTCCAGTGGTGGCTGCTGCAAATCTCAAGGGGAAGAGCGGGAGGGGTGGGAGGGGCAGCTGGGGGCTATTTGGAATGGGGGATATAAAAATAATAATCATTTAAAAAAAAAACTTACCTTTCCAGCGACTACGCCTGCCGCATTGCTCCTCTTTTCTCCTGGTGTCCCAGCAGTCCCCAAGACACCAACACAGGATCCCCATGCAATCCTGGTGGTGCTCTTGTGCTGCATTTCTTGCATGAAGGCCACTAACCAACTGACATTTAATAAACTGATATAGATATTCGAACAAAGCACATTATTTCTAAACTTCAGAGCGCTGTTGACTCATTATATTTCTTGGCAGAGCTGGCTAATGCAAGACAACGTTCCTCTACAATATAAAGGAAAAACATAAACATCTTATTTAATTGTGTTTTAAAGAAGCAATATATCATAAAATATGGTTTGTTTGATATAATCATTAGTTAGAAGTGTACCTCAGTTGTTGAGAGGCGTACTAAAGAAGAGGAGCTGCTTTCTGTGATACACATTTCTCTTTCATGAACAGCATTCTGATACATTCAAAATGGACTATAATTTTTGATAGATGTGTTTATCACTGGGTTTTCAAGCTCTCTGGTATTCAGATGTTGGAAGATGCAATATGCACAAAATGATTTTATATCTATGGAGCAAATAAATATAATTGAAAATGTTGTCTGCATAAAGGAAACTTGCCTTATTTAGGAAAATCACTAAAGTCGCAATTATGCAAAATTACCCAACGGTTTTCATGACTTGGCCATCATCATTGGATATACCATCAATACCTTCGTAAACCGAAAGAAAACAATTAAGGGCTATCACACTAATAAAACTAGAAGTAGCAAAGTCAATAAGTCTGGTCGTTACACTCTGACTTTCTTATTTATCTAAACGTGTGCCATGAAAATGAAAAGGATACAAAAGAAAATATGCTGTCACATAACATTGGGTCTGTTGGCATGTATGGTTGTCCTGCCACTGCCTCTTCCTTCTGCCCTTAATGGTCTGTTATATTGCCACAGCCTCTTGCCTGTCTTGCATGGTTGGTTTGTTGCCCCTGTCATCCTCTTCTCTGCCCTGCATGGTCCATTGTGCTGCCACTGCTCCCTCCCGCCTGCCCAGCAAGATCAACTTGTTGCCTCTTCACACTCCTCCCTGCCCTTAAGTATCTGAGTCCATATCCCTGACCACTGCCTCCCGACAGTATTCTAATGAGCAACTAGTTTGTTAACATTCTATGTTTATTATAAAAGTGTGGCACGCCTGACGTCATTTTGATGTAATCAAAAATGTAATACCTAAAGCATTTCCTTTATAAATTATAAAAATGGGAGGGTCTTATTTCCATAGAAATTGTGGTTAGTGCTGTAAAAAACTAAAATAAGGAAGTTCCTAAATACTTACAAAGCACTTTCAAATTATTTGCTATCTTTATGTTTTTTATCCAGTTGATTGCTTGCTTGATTAATATGTTTCACTTAGGGGAGAGGATGTGGTGTTACGGCCAGAGCTGCAAACTTCGCAAAAGGGGACCCATGCTCAAGTTTCGGCCTTAGCTCAAAAATCCTGTGATTCTGTGCAAAGCATTTAAAACCAAAATTAATGTGTCTTTGTGTAATGTAACTGATGCCCATGTAAAGCACTTCAGTACCTTTGGGTCAAGTCTTTGCTAAATAAAAAAAAAAAATAATAATTAATGTGGTCATTATGACCCCGGCTGTCAGCGGGTAATATGGTGGAAAGTACTGCCAACAGGTTGGTGGTACATTCCACCATATTATGACATCACCAATGTACCTCACCGTCCGCCACGGTGGTAAAAGCCACCGGGCTGGAGGTATCAATCTCCAGCCCGGCAGCCGTCACTGTACTGCCTGCGGGAAAATGATCCCGCCTACTGCCATGGTTTTCGTGGCTTCCTTACCGCTACGAAAACCATGGCGGTAGGCACTATCAGTGACAGGGAATACCTTCCCTGTCACTGATAGAGGTCTTCCCCGCTCCCACCCCGTCCCCAGATTCCCTCCTTCCCCCCTTCCTTTCCACACCCCCCTTCATTCAAGCCCCTCCCTTCACACACGCACACAAGCATGCACACCCATTCCCACATTCATCCACGCATCCATATATCCATTCACACACACATCCGCACACACTTACATACATACACTTCAACACGCATCATACAACTCAACATACATGCAATCACACCTCCAGACATGCACACATATACAACACGCAACACACACCCACATACACGCATGCACAGACATACACCCCCACACCCCCCACACACAACACCCCACTCCCCTGTCGGAGCACCCACTTACCTGTGTTCAGGGGGTCCTCCAGCAGGAGATTGGATGGGGCGCTGCTTCCAACGGGTTTTTTCTTCAACAATTTGACTGCTAATGTTTCATTGATATTCATATTGATGTTATAAAAGTTGTCATGAGTGCAGTGATATCTGGGTTAATTAGCAGTGCATGACAGGGCGCAAGTCCATGTAACCTTTGTTTTTTCAAGTGAATTTATATATTTTTTTACAATTCTATTTTCTAACTATATCACCCCTGTAACCTTTTTTACATAAAGTCATTTTCATTACTATACGTTAATCCAACCACTGCTACGCATGGCTTACATGAAATATCTACCCAAGTGGAGTTCTTTCTGCATCCTTGGATAAATATCCAGTTTGTATTAAACACTACAGCTGGGTAAAGGAATACGAGGAAATGTTACCAGTGACCCTGTGTGCATTTTGGCAATATGATTGTTCCTGATGTCTGTTTCTCTAGAATTGTGCGATAACATGAATCCTCCAATAGGGAGGCCAACAAAACTACAAAGACTTAAATCTTCACCAAACCAGGGTCTTTACTCTAATTCATATGAATTAAGTTTTTCTTTGTTTTGTGACGATGGCCTCATATTCCTCAGCATCAAGAACACGCCACTGGGGTGCCCTTTGGGAAGCTGTATTTCATCCTGGCATAATGGGGAAAACCTTTGCATAGTATTAAGGTGAGCAGTGCAGGGCCAAGAGGGTGCAGATTCCAGATGATTTGCACATTTGCATACCCTTGTCAATTTTAAGGGAGAACAATATTCTGTAGGGGAGTGGGGCCATGTTGCCCCACTCCTGGGGCCGATTTCGGTCCCAGGGACCCCACCCCCCAGGGACTGTGGGGGAAGGGGCTGTGTGCCCCCCCTCCCCAGCAGATTTTGGCCCAGGGACCCCTTCCCTGGAGCCCACCACTATTCCAAGGAGTAGGGGGGCCACAATGCCCCCCTACCCTGGCTGCTTTTGGGCCCAGGGACCCCATCCGGTGGGGCCCACCACAATTCAGTGGGGGAGGAGGCCTCACGGTCCCCCCTCCCTGGGCCGATTTCTATCCTGTGGACCCCATCCCCCTGGGTCCGGCCATGTCACCTGAGTGCACTGTGCACCCATTGTGCATGATGGAGATTGAGGAGGGAGCCTCAAGGCCCAGCTGGCTCCCCATTTCCTCCTGTGGAAGCCACCATTGCTCTTGCACACAGAGAACTGCTAAACATGCAGCTCCCTGTGTGCAAGAGCAATCTTTTCATCTCTTTCCCTGCCCGCAGGAAAAGAGACAAAAGCTCTGCTTCCACCAGGCGAGAGCATTTTGACAGCTCTTGCCAGCTGGAAGCAGTGTTTCCTTTGACTTAGCAAACATCTATGTCCCATGGGTGGGCACCCCAGCACATAGAAGTAACCGGTCCTGGGGGGTGGTGGTCTCCAGGGCCATGGCTCAATGAGGGGGGTTATGCAGCCCCTCCAACCTTTAATTTAGCCCTGGGAGGTGGTGGTCCTCGCAACAGACCTCCTTCATTGTTCTTTTTCAGCCCCTGGGAGGTGGTGGAATGCGGCCCCTCCCTTAATTGCAATCAATTGCTATGGGGAGGTGGTAGTCCCCGAGGCTATGTGGGTTGGCCGCCCCAGGGCTGTGAGGGTTGGCCTTGCAGGCCTTCCCCATTACACATACACATTTTGACATGGGGAAGTGTTGTCCCCCAGAAGTGAGGTGGCCATGAGGCTCCCCTGCATACTATTATCTTTAAGCCCCTGGGAAGTGGCGGTCCCAAGGGCATAATTAACATTTTCTGCCCCAGGGAGGTGGTGGTCCCCAGGGCACATGGGGGCACGTGGCCCCCCTGCATAATATTTACATTAAGCTCCAAGGATGTCGAGGTCACTGTGGCATAAATAAGCCCTTTGAGGCGAGCCCTGTGTGCCCCATCCATTTCTAAAAAAAAGGACAGAATGACCAAGGGACCTGGCCCACCTGGGGACTTAATTAAAAACAAAAGCAGAAGTCTGTCTGGTCTAAAATTAAAATACTCAGAGAGCCATTAAGCTTGTTTTTAAGCACCTATGCAATTGAACCTTTTAGTCTTACGGCTTCGGGTAGTGGGACTTTTGTTTCTAGGTCATGGGGATGTGTTACAATTAACATAAAAGTAGAATGATAACATTTACACTAAACAGTAAAAAACATTGAGGTCTTTGTTGAAAATACCAGTATTATCAGTAAATTATTGCACCTAGTAGGGAATGATTTAGAAAGGTGGTACCTCCCTAAAATGTTTAAAAGTGAATTTGACTGTGTTTTAACCTTATAGTTCTGCAGTGACAAATCCAGTAAACCTGACTTGCAGTGATTGCACCCACGATATTGTGTAAAGCACATGGTCGGGTATTATAGTTTTAGTGATCTTGCAGGTGTGCTGACCATTAGAGATGTCTTAGGTACATGGGATACAGAATATATTTAGGGGCTTCTCTGATCAGTGGGGTCTGCGTTCATTGTGCAACCACTGTTGGTTGTGAGGCCCTTTAGAGTGTGTCATCACAGTCATATGCATCGCTTACCTATTTATAATTGTAAATTTGTGTGTAGTATTTAGTAGCATGCGTAGTAAAGTATTTTTCATTCTTATAAAAAAGTGTACTGAGTGGGCAATGATTTATTAAGTGTTGTTTGGTAAGTTCCTGAGTGCTGAGTGACTGAACCAAAACACTACGCCTAAATAAGATTTTGGCTGCAGTGCCTCACTCCTTTGAGACTAAAATCCTTAAAAGTGTACATGATACTGATTAGAGCGTCCTTTATATCTATCTATCTATCTATCTATCTATCTATCTATCTATCTATCTATCTATCTATCTATCTATCTATCTATCTATCTATCTATCTATATATAATATATGTATATATTATATATATATATATAAGTAAATATATATATACACACACACACAAAGCATTTTTTGATTTGGTAATAACTTTGGTGCTGTTTGGCAAATCTTCATAGAACTTTCCCAAAAAGTGCTCCTTCTTGCATAGATTTTTCCTGGAAAGTTTTGGGGTGATCCATCAAGTGGGGGCTGAGAAAAAAAGTAGTTCCTGAAATACAAAACCCCCATGCATTTTCCATAGACTTTTTTTGCTTAAGATAGCGTGAAAGTGGCTGAACACAATAAAACCAACTTTGGCAGGAAGCTAGAACTTGGTCCAGAAAGTGTACATTTTTTGATTTGGCGTAAATCCATTCAGAAGTTGTTGAGAAATTAAGGTTCAAAAATATTTGTATATCAGGGGGGTTGAGTTCCCCAGAGGCTTGCAAGAATCCAGTGGTCATGCAAATTCAAAAATGGAGCCATCTGATGGTTGATAGGGCATTTTTACCCTTTAGCCATTGCAAGCTGTGGTAATGAGAGGCTCCCACAAGTCTTACTGGAGCTCATTCTCTGATTGGTTGATCACAACATGAAGAGAAATTTTGTTATGGCGATTTCATGACACAGGGATTCAGGGTGTTGACTGCCTACTGAGGTCGGATGCAGGGCCAAACTGCAGGCCAAGCCCCACGGCCAGCCCCATGCCATGCAAGGTCTGTGCACAGTGGGGTGTTGGCTGCCCGCAGTAATTGGAGGAAGGGCCTAGCCGCAGGGCAGCCGTAAACAATAGGGGTTGGTTTCTCGCAGTGGTTGGACACCAGACCTGGCCTATAGACAGGCCCTGTGGCCAAACCCACGCACACGTGGCTGAAGCTGAAAAGAATCAAAGGTTAAAGTAACATTATAGATAGCAGTTGTAATTATATCTTATTCTGAAAGGAACAACTGTCAAAGGTACATTATGGTTAAGTGAATATGTCAGTTAAAACATAGCATTTAAAACTAAAAAATACTAAAGTACACCAGTTATAGTTATCTCAAGTAAATGTAACTTGTTCAGTAAAGTAATTATAACTCGTTCCCTCGTCATGCACTGCTAACTTCTCATATTACTTCACTTATGACATGTTCTATAACATCATTGATAATATCACTGCAACATATGAAATTACATCATTGATGACAACCCTGTGCATGGCGGGGCGTGAGTTATAGTTACTTTATTACACGAGTTATAATTACTTGAGATAACTATAACTTGTGTTCTTCAGTGATCTTTAGTTTAAAATAGTATGTTTAACTGACATTTTCACCTAACTATAGCGTCCCTTTTACCTATATATATGTACATATCTATGAGTTTTCTCTTCTTTGCAGCAGTGTCCTAATACTGTGAGACAATCACACTAGCAGACTATTCTGGGCAGACCAGATGGCTTTAAACTCAGCCTTTAATCAGCAGACTGACACTGCACGTTTCCGATTTGCTGGCTCCAATACTCATTATGCACAGATTGACAGAGGCACAGATGGATAGACATTTATGGGCAAAAGTTTCTTTATGGCTCGCCTTCTCCCCTGCGCCATAAAAGACACTATAAATTACTTCTAGTGTCTAGATAATATTAGGCCACGAATTACGAGTCAACAGAGGAGCTCTCGAGTTCAGAGAACGACAATGTATCCCCATGAAAAAATCATTTTTATGCTTGTTACGGAAGCACTTTCAGGCACATCCCAGTAATCCCCGAGTGCGAACAAAAGGAGGAGAGAAAAATACAGAATTCGACACGACTTGACTAAAATGATTATCAGTGTGCGTCAAGGGCTGAAACCCAAATGTACTCTCTTTGTACACAGATGCATTCTTGCTTGTTGCAAATTTAATCGAGTCATGTTCTCTTTGCCAATAATGCAATTATTCCTCGATTATGGATGTCGGCAGCAGAGGGCTCGAACATATGGTGGGAAGAAGCTCGAAGTCTTACATTTATTTTGTAATCCTTAGTGGTATCCAGAAAAAAAGATGTTAAAATATAGAAGGAAAGTAAGGCATTCTCGCTTTGGGCAGAAAAGAACAGATTGTTTCAGTGTTGTGATAAATCTTTCAATGATTGTATAATTGGCAGCATTACAATCCCTTTCTTGGCAGAATGTTTTTTGTGTGGCTCTTCTGTATTCACGGCAAATGATCCAAATTTTCCATCAGTTTTTTTCCATTTCTCAGGCAGAACTGGAGTGAGCAGATTACAGCCTGAGCATTTGGCCAGAAATAGAAAACTGTACTCCTGCCGTTCCCAGGCCCGCCCTGCACTCAGTGCAATCATATTTGCTTTCCTCCTTATCTAATGTTAATGTTGCCTTCTAAATGTATCTCTCCCATTAATGGACGCCAGCTCTGAATAATGGACATTCTTCAGTAGCCCGCCTGACTTTCTTATCAGAGGAGAGGCTGCCACGGAAATTAAAGTTTTATATATGTTAGTCAACAAATGGCTGAGGCATGGAGCTCATCTCCTAAAAGACTATTGTATTTGTTTCTATAGAGATATCTCTCCACACTGCAGAAAAGTTACTTAGAGAAAGCCCTGACACACTGGTACTTGTAGGCAACTGGCTTGCCTACTATGTTGAGACTGCTATTGTTTTATCAGAAGCAGGTATAAAAAACATAAATGTCATTTGGTCTTTGAAGTGGAGATGTGTGTGGTTTAAACAGTGAAGCAGTGAATATGCCAAGGTTTTTAATGGAAGCTAGAACAAATATTGATGAAGCCAATAGGTCTCGCCTATGAGAGTTATTGACATTAGCAATGATTATTATCCATACTGTAGCGCAGCTGGTGCGCAGCATGGCTAAAAATAAATTGAAAAGCAATATGATGTGGGCAGCACTAATATGCTTTTTTTATTACAAAATACAAATCTAAGTGGGTTAGTGGATGAGGCAACACAGAGGGAGGGCAGAAGAGAAGCGGGAGAGGACATGTGAGAGACAGTGGAAGCATAAAGACAACCAAGGGTGGGCAGAGGGGTTGGAGATGCAAAAAAGACAGTTGAAGGTGGGTGGGAGGAGCTGGGGAAGCAAGCTGGCGTCAGAGAGTTGGTGAAAGTACTGAAGAAGCAGGTTAACAACAGGTAGTGGGGAGGGGATGGGGAGCAGTTGACATTGGAGAGTGAGCAGGAGATGATGGGGTAGTAAACTGACAGCTGACGGTTGGCGGGCAAGGATAGAGCAGTAAGCTAACAAGGGAGGGTAGACAGGGGAATGGGGCATCAGACTCATAATGGAGGGCAGGCAGAAGCGGATGAGAGAGCAAGCTAAGAACAGAGGGTAGGTTGAACGGACTGAGGCAGGAAGTAGACAATGGTGGATGGGTGGGAGGTGCAGGTGCATCAATCTGACAACATAGGGTCCTAGGAAGGGCAGACTGGAGGATCTGGGGAATAAAGGCAAGTGGGAGTGGCTAGGGTAGCAATCTGACAAAGAAGGCTGGGCAGGAGGGAATGGGAAAGAAAGCTGACAATAGAGGAAGGGCAGGAAGGGGTAAGGAAGCAAGCTGCCAAAGAAGGGTGTGCAGGGCTGAGGCAGCACATGGACAACAGAGAGCGGGTGAGACGGGATGGGGAAACTCACAGAAAATGGAGGAAGGGTAAGACGTGATGGGGAAGTAAATGGACAATGGAGGGTGGGCAGGCAGGGCTGGGGGACCAAGCAGACAAAGGGGTATTGGGGAAGCAAGAAAGTCAAGGGAAGATGGGTGAAGAAAAAGACAGAATGGCAACTGAAAGAGGGTGATAAAAAGAGACATGGAAGGGAGGAAATACACAAGGGAAACAGTTGGAACACACACACTCTTTAGAGTGCTTAAACAAAAAGAAAAAAGGAGCACCTGAAAAATGAGCAGTGGAGGTACACAAGTAGTGCATCCGTGATCGAAGAAAGGGAAAAGTGCAAGAAGAGGAAGAAAGGCCTATGGGAGCTGATGAATAAGAAGCACACTCTTGAGAGTGATAATGAGACCAACCAATGGTAAGCAATGGGCAGGCCTACGCCCACTGTAACTAACACCATGTATTGCAACAGACAACACATGCACTGTCTTAGTTGAGACCTAAAATACTCTCCCCTAGCACCTAGTGGGGTAATTGAGGTGCAATAGGCTCATCACATATCCCCATGTAAAATTAATCTGATGCACTTACCACAAACACAGGCAAAGAACAGACCATGGGAGGCTGTTCATGGCACTTTATTTAATTGCATCCTTGTGCAAAAAAATAAATACAAGAATTCATTTCATACTAAAATATAAAGTGAAATGATGAATATGCATTTCCAGTCATTACATGTAATTATGCCGAAATGTAATCTAATTATGCAAAAGCAAATTACACGGCCTTTGTGAGCTATCTTTAGATATGCGCTGACAAATGTGATAGCAAAAAAGAGAGTATAGGAAGGTGATTTCAGTGCTGATATGAGCATTTATACATTTTGCATTGTGTTTTTGCTAAACAAATACTCCCTCAGTCTTATCATACTGCAGAGTTTCATTGACATAAACAGTGTCATTAGTGTTTCAGTGCTGGTGTGCATCCCCAGCAGAGACTACAGGAATCACACCAGCTATAACTAGAGGAAGAATCACAGCTGCTGTAACAACATTGACCAGAGTAACAACCACAGCTGCCAGCATTATATTGACAAAAACTGCAACAACGAGCACAGCAGGGAGAGCAGCAGCAGCAGCTGAAACCTCAGGGACCATTAGAGCAACAAAAGCTGCCGCAAAGGCAGGCAAAACATAAGCAACAACAACTTCCAGACTATAGCAGGGACAACAACAACACCAACTGTCAAAACAGTAGAACAACAGCAGTGACCACAGCAACCACAATAGCAAAGAGCAAAGGAGCAAAGGGCACCAGCACAGTATCACAATAGCTTCCACATCAGGGACCATAGTATCAACTAGTGCCCCCACCAGTGCAGAAACAACAGCACTTATAGTAGTGTTAGCCACGGCAAGGCTGAAAAGACCATATGATGAGCGATGACATTATCACCAACAGTTGCAACCACACCAATTACCATAGCTGCAAAAACTGTTGTAGCAAATAGTTGAAAGCCCTCTAGGGAACATAGCAGCGACCACATCTTCCATCACAAGAGTAGCCATAGCAGCCGCCACTGTAAAAGCAGCAGCTGCTACCATGACCAAGTAAAACGGGAAAGCATAGCTGTAACCAGAGCAAAGGGGAAAGCTTCTACAATTGCAGTGACAACATAAGTCACAGCAGCAGAGGCAACAGCAGCAACAAGTTGCACCACCACAGTATCAACAACAGCTTCCACAGCAGAAAAACAGATGCAAGAACAGGTGATACCACAACAGTGACCACATCTGTAATGAGAGTACAGAAAAAATGAGTGGTCAAAGATAACTCTGTAACACTATAGTTGTGACCAAAAAAACATCCACGTCAGGGACCATAGTATCAACTAATCCTCCCAACAGTGCGGAAACAACAACACCTATAGTAGTATTTACCACAGCAGGATTGACAAGAATACAAGATGAACCATGACATTATCAACAACAGTTGCAACCACAGCTGCTACCATAGTTGCAAAACTATTTGCTATAAATGGTTGAAAGCACTTTAGGGACCTTAGGAGTGACCACATCTTTCAGCACAGATGTAGCTATAGCAGTAACCACAGAAGTAACCACAGCTGCCATCATGACAGCTGCAACAGGAGTAACTGCTGCTGAAACCACAGCAAAGACCAAATCTTCCACAATACAGTGACAGCATAAGTCAGCACAGAAGGGACATCAGCAGAAACCACATCTCTCAACACTGTATGTACCTTGACAGAACAACAGCTTTCATGGCAGTAAACACAGTTACAACACTGACAGGCAAAAAAGCACCAACAACAATTACTAGAACTGTATGTACAACAGTCCAACATCTGCTGTAACTATAGCAGGACCACAGCACCTTCCACCAGGGCAGGGAAAACAGCATTTAACACAGTTGTAAACACAACAGGGACAACAGCAACAACACCTGCCACCACAGAAGGAATGACAGCAGTGAAAAGGCCATCACCATATCATGGAGCATGGCAGTAACAACAGCCAACACCACGGCAATGAAAAGCAAAACAGCTTCAAGGACAGTAAGGTGTAGAGCAGTGAACACATATGCAATCATACCATGGACGATAGGATTGGCTGAAGCATTCACCACAGCAGCAAAGAGAGCAATGATCACAATCGTAACCTAGGCATGGACCCCAACATAAACCACAGCTATCACCACCGAATCACAACAGCACCCAAAATAGGTATGAACATAACAGGAAATACAACAGCAGTAAGAAGAGTTGTTACAATGCCAGCTGCAACAGGTGCTGCCAGAATAACTTACCTAGTACCAACACCAGCTGCACAAATAGCTGTAACCACAATAGACACCAGGGCAATGAAAAAAGCTTTCATCACAGCTATAACCATTGCAACAACCACAGAAGTAACTATAGCAGCCACCATGCCAGGGAAAAAAACAGCAAGTAAAGGTGTAACCACAGCATGAACAACAGCTTTAACCTCACAACAGAAGGAGCCACATCAGCAGCAAAAACTGACACTGCAACAGGGACCACTGTAGCAATAATAATTGTCACTACATCAGCCCCAACAGACAACAAATCAGTATCAAATCAGTAGCAATAAAAATAACAGCTGCAACACCAGCAAAAACAGCTCTAAGATGAGCAGGTATTAGAGCAGCAAAAACATGTTCTAATGTAAGTCAGCACCAAAGCTGCCAACATGGGAGGGAGCAGGACAGTGACCTCAACTGTACCACAAAATCAACCAAAGCTGTCACCTCAGGAGTCAATGATATTGGAAAAGATAGCATATCATGGGAATGTGGTAGGAGTGTTTTACAAATACGAAACAAATGGGGGTTTGACCAAAAAAGAATTAACTGATAAGGCATTCAGAAGCATTTTAAAATGCACTTGCCACACATTTCCAAAGACCCAAGTGCTTCAGATGGGCTTAGAGCAGAATATGGCATGTGTTTTTTAAATCAATTAAATACTTACAATCTTAGTCAGGAATCAATTTTAAGGGTAAAAAAAGCCAGATTGTGAAATTTAGCAGATTCAGTGACCCGCAAAAAAACACGTAATTGAGAATTTTGAAGACATACATGTGAGACTTGCAGATTAATTTTACAAATTTTAATTATTTATGTGAAAGTGGAGGGCTCCATATCTTTCCATATCTTTTCTTTTATAAATGCATGTGAGTGTGTTGGTAACCTGTAAGTACATATACTACGAAAGGACTGAGTAGATAAATAAAATTAGTAACAGATTATCCTGCAAATCTGGTGTGGCGTTAGCCCATGTGACCTAATGTTGGACATAAATGTTGTAAATCAATATTCAGCGAGTAATTAGACTATCTGATTGTTGTGTTAAATATTGTATAAGTCGCATAATTTGATTTTGCGTGATATGCAAAAAGGTCAGAAAAACTGCATGAAATTACTCGTAATTACATGAAATGACATTCCATGTTATGGCTGAAGAAGGTCTCCACCATCCTTATTGCTGATTACCCCATTGAGATCCTCAAAGAGTTGTGCATTACTCACATATATTTGCCACTGAGAACCAAAGTCCTTGATGACTTGAGCCCAAGGGAACTTATAGGCATTGAAAAGCCTAGATCAAAGGTAAACCCTTGCTACACTCCACAAAGGTTAGATGAAATTAAATTCACCATCACTCCTTTGATGGCCTTATGCTGATTCAGTAAAATTCAGTAAATTGTCTAATAAAATATTGTGGCCTACATTGCTGAACGCTGACATCTAATCGAGCAGTACAAGGAACACTAGCCTGCCCAGATCACTTAACTCCAAAAACGTGTTCTCTCATTAGTTGCTTTGTTGGTTCTGTGCTGCTTAGAGATCAGAACACTAAGGGGCATATTTTAGAGCCCCTAGTGCCTCTTTGCGCCACATTAGTGTAATTTTTCTGAGACCTAAATCCCAGCGCCATATTTACAAAGTCACTTTGTAACCCTTTGCGCAACATTATGCCTGCACCAGGCATAATGTATGCAAAGGGGGCTTTCCCCAGTTACGGGGGCTGAGAAAATGTCACAAAGAAATCTGACAGATTTCCTTACGTAATTTTTTTCAGCACTTTTAACGCCTGCTCAGAGCAAGCGTCAAAAGTAAGCACACCATTGTTTTCAATGGACCCCATGTACTCTGCAGGAGTAGCTTCAAAGTCTTGGCACTACCCTGCAGAGTACATCATTAGTGTCATAACAAATTGTGCTATTGCCCCCTACCTTCTGCCATGGTGCGCCATATTTTAAATACGGCGCCCACATGGTGGCGGAAGGGGGGCAGTAAAGGGCGCAAGAAAAGTGGCCCTGCACTGTGTACAGCACAACGTTTCTTAAATATGCCCCTAACTGTCTGCTAGTGTCCATCCTCTACTAAAAATCAATTAATCTGTGTCATATTCTTGATCACGATATTCTTACAAACATTAGAAAGGTTATAGGATTTCTAGGTTTAGGATTCCATAGGGGTCATAATTGTTTGATAGAGGTTTGATGATGCCAATCCAAACTACAGAGGCTGGTTTATTTAATATACATGCCTTGGATTGTGGTTGGAATATTAGTCTGTTTTCACTGTATCGACAATTGCACGCACTGTCAGCAGTGTAATCCTCTAAAAAGTAGCAATCTGACATAAGGATAGCAGAGCTACCAAATGTCACTAACACCTCCTCAATCGACCTCCGGAATCACAATTGGTGATTTTTTGTATGTTTAAAAAGTCTCTGTTCATAACACTTCTGCTAAAGATTTCAGAGCCTTAACAGTTGTTATGTTTCCTAGAGAATAATTTTCTTGTTTCTCTTGCGTGCCGTTTGTTGGTCGGTGGTCAGCGTATTGTTAAGACTTTGCCTCTGTGGATTCAAGCACATACGCTGAAGTATTACCCACATTTCTGGACTAAACCAATTCTACCTGTGTTTTTCAGAACCATAAAACCCTCATGCACTGAAAAAACTTAGACCCAGATTTAAGAGGGACTAGCACCACTTTAGCACCGCCTTAGCGTAATTATTTTTCTCGCTAAGGTGGCCTTTTCCTTGCACCATATTTACAAAGTGGCGCAATGCATGTATTGCGCCACTTTGTATCCCTTTGGATTTCTTTGCGTCGTTTTTTTACGGCACATTTTACGCCTGCTCATAAACAGGCAATTAAAGGGGGCACACAATTGTTTACAATGGCCCATATGTGCTGTTCAGGGTTAGCGCCACAATTTTAGCACTAACCCTGAACAGTACATCAATAGAGTAAAAAGTTTTGACGCTATTGCCCCTAATCTGCACCATGGTGCGCCATATCTTAAGTACGGCTTGCAAATGGTGGTGTTATGGGGGCGCTAAGGGGTGCAAGGAAAGCGGCTCTGCACTGGGTGCAGCACCACTTTCCTTAAATATGCCGCTTAGTGTAAAAATGCATACCGCTCCATAATAGGTTTTGTTGCCTTTTGCATATTTCCGATTTAGAAAATAAAGGGTTCCAAAGCAGAGGCAAACAATGCCCAGCTTCTACATCATTACACATAACCTGTATTTGGTAAAATTGGAAAGACCGCTTGGGAATGAATTAACATTATTTACTTGAGCCAAATGATGAGTTTCATAGCCTCGGGGCAAGTTAAATTTATTCTAAATATTCAGTAGTCCCTAACCGAGCACTTTATTCACAGCAGAAGAGTTCAACCAATTATAGGGCCTGGTTGTTGGTGTATACATACATTCCCTGGGGAGAACTTCATCTCGAATTTCATAGGCATGTTTCCTACCTCCACGGAAAGATGGCTGGAGGGTAAGTGTAACCTAGCCCTGCATTTTCATCTGTCCATCCCGGTAAGGACCAGTGAGCAGTGTTGGAACAGGCAGCTGATTCCAAGGTGCCTTATTATGAGTGTCTCGACCTGAGGGGGAGGGTAGAATTAAGGCTGCAATGTCCACAGTGCTGCATGAGAAGCAGATCGTCAAGGACGCCCAACCGGGAGCGTCAAATCAAAAACATTGTTTTGCACAGGGTGCATCTCTCAAAACATGTCATGTTCATGATTCTATGAAAATATTTATAAATCAGCCAAAAATAACAGCACCCAAAACAACTGTGCAGAAACTTCTTGTGCCATGTTGCTGACAAAAATATGATTGAGGGCCTAATTTAGAACTTGGCGGACAGCTTACTATCCATAAGCAATAATGGGATTTAGATTTTGGCAGACGGGATATCCGTCACCATTGTGGCGGAGTAACCTGTCTGCCAACTTCTAAATCAGGCCCAGTGGGCTTGATTTAGAGGTTGGCAGACAGTTTGCTCCATCACAAAAGTGACAGATATCCTGTTCGCCGTATGACGATTTCCATAGGATATAATGGGATCGTAATACGGCAGATGGGATGTCCGTCAAGTTTATGATGGAGTAACTCCATCCGCCAAACTCTGAATCAGGCCCTTAGTGTACTGTATGCGCCTGCTAGTTGCTTCCTAGCAGTGTGTTTAGTAAATAATGCTTCATTTGAATTTATCTTCTACCATACCTATCAAAAAATATAATTTTAGTACAATATGCAGATTGCATGCTTTGTACAATGTTATAATTCCATCAAATTTTGACAGTTAAAGCAAAATGCTCCCTTTTGTGTAAATTATTATATCAATTGACTGGATGTGTTATACTTGAGTAATCACAAAAAACATATCTTTTTATATTTTCGTTTATAGAGAAACATATTAATAGGTGCACACAAAGAAAGCCAGGAGACAGTTGTTGGAGTACCATTTATGTTTGGATGAGAGATGAAGGACCTGATTTAGAGTTTGTCAGAAGGGTTACTCCATCACAAATGCGAGGGATAACCCATCCGCTTTATTACATGAGTATTATATCTCATGGAACTTATAATAAGGCACACAGGATGTCCTCCATGTTTCTGAAGGACAAACCCGTCCCCCAAACTGTAAATCACTCCTGAAATGTCTCTCCCTGTGCTACAGCATGCATTCTTTGCAGTTGCGTTCCACCTGCAATGATTTAAGTAAAATGTCTACTACTGCCTAGTTTTAATCATGCACTTCGATGTTATCAGTTTTAGAAAATGGAATGCTTTGTCTTTTGACATGCTGCTCCCTTGAGTTGCACTTTGGATTGTTTTAAAACAGCATAGGGGCCAGTTCTTGGATTAGAAGGTTGTTATTGTGAAGGGGGCAAAGCACATTTGATGTCACTTATGCTTATTGGTTTTCAGGGAGTGAACTTATTGTTAATTCTTGTGAAATTGTACTTAATATTGTCTATGTTGTAGAAAATAAATTGGAATAGAGTGATAATATGGACTACCTCATTACAATTAGAGTTTAAATTAACATAAAGCTTAATTGTGATTGATTCTCATTGAAAGGTGTGGTAAAGTAATGTTATATTACTTTCTTAGTATGCTGAACTAGGAAAAACAGAAAGGAAAATTGTGGGATATAATTTTCTCCACCAACCAATTCAGTCAACCACATTCACCCAGCAATGTATTTTCAGTGAATCTATCGCTGTCATCACGGTCCATATGGCACCTTCTGATGAATGCCCACATAAAGACACTTCCTAATGAAGGTTTTTAAAAACATTCTAAAGGAGTGCTTTAAATTAGGCAGACATATCTCCTGATCACCTGGGTGTAATGGAAACATTTTCCACACAAAGCTGTGTAGTTTGATAGACCACCCACTTCTGGTCCCGCCAACTACTATAATAAATCGACAAATTCAAGAGAAATTAGAAGAAGCCTCCATTTTATATTTCAGGTCACAATGGCGACAAATCTGGTTGGCATCATTTACAGGGCTATAGTTTCTTTTTAGCCTAATCACAAAATTCTACAACCCACAGGATATTCTGAAACCCTTCCAGACTCACCAAAATAGATGTCCTTGTAACCAATTGATGATGGAATTGTCACAAACCTGGGGGGACCAATTCCACGTGAGGTTTCACTGTTAATGTACTCATTATCTGTGGTTAGAGATGTTCAAAATTATAAAAGAGATTTTTGAGGGAGAAATCAATCTAGACCCTATAACTGTCTGTCTTTGAGTCCACACATTTATTATTCCATAAATGATCCCAAGCTGTGCTGATGAATGGTAAAATTTAGTCCAGTTAAATACAGTCTTCTTTGAAATGTGACTTTGCTTAGATGAATAGTTTAATTCAAATTTTTAACTGATTCACCATTTTTAAAGCTGTAAAAGAAATTGTCAACCTTTGCATTAAATTTGAGCCTGACATGCTTCAGGAATTTAAAAATGAAACAACATCTTTGACAGAAGAAGACCTTTAGGTTCATGTACCTTTTTTACTTTATTTGTAAAATTAGACATTTCAAAGACCAGCCAATATAATCAAACTTGAATCTGAGCAACAATGAAAATGGATACGCTACACTAATCTTACTCAATATATTTAATTTCTTCCCCATATACTTCTGTATGGACAGCAAGCCTCAGAATTACTTCGCCCTTGATATCAGACAATTCAAATTTCACTTGGTGGTATCCACATTTTTTTTCTTGGGCTGGGAAATCCTCTCTCTAAAGATGTGAGATGTTAGAAAATCATTGGTGCCTTTAAAAAAATCTGAAAATGTTGCTTTTCAATCATCATTTGAACATTTCAATCACTTTTTCAACTTAACAACGTATAAGGCAATGCCTACATTTCTTGACTGCCACCACCCTTCTTTTGCTCCCAAATCATATTTTCCATCTGAGCTATCTGCAACACATTTTCCTGTTCTACAATGTCTTTCCTTTCCCACAGCTCAACTTCCTACCCATGAAGGTTGTTTTTCTTCCCACTATTATGTTTTGAAGTTTGTGAAGGTACATACTTCTACTCCTTTTTCTAGAGCTTTTATGAAATAAAAAGAAATCTAGGCCCACATTTATGGTAGACAGAACTTCACAAACAGATTCACATGAGGCTTAAATGGGTTTACTACTGCACATTTCTCTGCCATGAATTTTGAGATAGGTGTAGCAGTAATTCATAAGCAAAGGCAGAACAAGACAGGGTTAGCATTGTAAGTTTGTGGGCATTAAACATTTGTTAGAGATTTTCTCCAGTGAATGAAGGTGAAAAAAAATCTTTGTAATTCACCTTTTACCCATTCATAAATGTATGCTATGTGTGTCCTCCTAAATGATTTGCCCCTGCTTAACTCATATGCAAAGGTAGAGGAGTAATGCGGGAAAATACATAATGTGGCCTCTTTTCTGTGTTCAAAATGTAAAACAAATACCTGGCTTCCTACCACCCAGCACTCCCTCGTTTCCAGCACTGCTCTGACAGGCTGTTGGAGAGCTCAGCCAGACCAGTTTGGATTTTCTTTGTAATGTAGAAATAGTGGGTAAGATCTTCTGTTAACAATCGTTGTTACATCATATCAATGAGTTACTGGATTTTCATCCAGGTATTTATGCTACTGGCTACCAAAGCCTTACATAACAACAGCATTATTGCTTTCATAGAAGTACTATGTCTTTCATTGAGGGAAAGCTGATTTGAATGCCCAGTGTAAGGCTGGCAAAGCTCAAGCACTCTCGTATAATCAAGTGTTTGATTACGTTACGATCAAAGTGATAATCAAATCAAGAACACATACACAAATCCATAAAGAAATACAGTTCAAGCACATTATGTTTGCTGTCTACAAAACATTATTCATGCATATGAAATGTAGCACGTGATATGATACAGTGTGTAGTTGCAGGGATCCTTGATGGACTTTGTTTAATGAAGATATTGTAATTCTCTGAGATATGAGAAATATTTCTAACTGCTATCTAAGAACGTAGTACACTGAGCTATTGAGAATAATGTCAGTGAAATCCATAGTATAACTATAACACACAGTTAATGGTAAACTATTATTATATTATGTCGTTTTATCTAAATTGCAATTGCAAGATATGTTTCAGCCAATCAAACCAACTATTACTTTAATTGCTAGCAGATTCTGGGCGGTCTTTGTCATGAATGCTTGATACAATTGCAGATTTTGACACACAGAGCAATACTGAGCTGCTCTCTCATTCTAGACTTTTAAAAGGATTTCCCACAAACTAAATGTGTGGCAAGTGCATACCTACCTCTGTCCAGGTGAGCGGAGAGTCAGTGTTCTGCTGCTTTGTGAACTTTAATCAAACATCAGCTGAAACTGGCTGCAGCTAAATTGCCAGACATGAAATTCAACCAACTCTGTTGACTTTAGTAAACTGGTACTTGGGTAGGACTCTTCTTGAGCAACAAAGATGATTAGAACAAGTTTATATATACTTAAAATATACATTAACAGTGTTGGTTTTAGATGCCCTATTATGTAATATGTAGATCTACAACCTCTCAATTGCACCACTTCTCTTGAGTATTTCTTCCTGCTTGTACCTGGCCCCCTGAACTTCGATAATGACTTTTGGGGACAGTGCCATTCTTCTAAATCAGCCTTCAAGAGATATTTGCTAGCATTAGTTGAATGGACACCAAACAGTGCTCTTTTGAATGAGATTGATATACGAGCTAGTGATTTGCTAAGTTTGTTAGCAAATTCACATACTTAGCAACACTATTTTGGACCAGGTCATAATATATACTTGCTTTTGCTGTAATTTTAATTGGAATGTGGAACTCCAATGTTCAATAGTTCTAGCAAAATGTATGTGCCCTTATTAAGGTCAAAATGTGGTATGGAATGTATTCCATCACTTCTGTTAGTAAGATTTACAGGACAAAGAGTGAGCCTCCATTAAGTAACGTTGCCTTCATTTGGGACTTTCCCTTTCCAAAGGGATTGCATTTACGGAGGAGAAGTTAAGAAGCTTATCATTTGCTTAATGTAGGTGAAACCGATACAAGCCAAATGCAGAGAAATTAACATCAAAAGAATGCAAGCCAGTATTCTATTGAAGCTAGAGTTGCACTTTTTTTCGCTCTACCCTCTCATGTGTATACTCAGTTGGTTCAGAAAGACATAGCCTTACCACTTAATTACATATATAGAGATTTTCTGTGAAACCTTAGGGATTGTTATCTCAGTCTAGACATAGGCCCTCATTACAACATTGGTGGGCGGCAACTGCCGCCCGCCAATTTGTAACGGCCTTGCGGCCGCCAATGCAGCCGCACTCCCGCGGTGGCCATTGCAAGATCCCCGCTGGGCCGGCGGGCGGAAACCTAGTTTCCGGCCGCCGGCCCACCGGGGGTGTCAGCCACAACACGGGAGCCAGCTCCAAATGGAGCCGGCTGTGTTGTGGCGGTGCGACGGGTTCAGTTGCACTGTCGCGCTTTTCACTGTCTGCTATGCAGACAGTGAAAAGCTCCATGGGGCCGTGGCAGGGGGCCCGCGGCTACCCTTTCCACCAGCCTTTTCATGGCGGTTCCTACCGCCATGAAAAGGCTGGCGGGAGGGGGACTCGTAAACCCCTGGGCAGCGCTGCAAGCAGTGCTGCCCTGGGGGATTACAACCGCCGGGACCAACGTGGCGGTAAACCGCCGGTCCCGGCAATGTGACCGCGGCGCTTCCGCTGCGGTCATAATCCCAAGGAATGCACCGCCAGCCTGTTGGCGGTGCTTCCAACGAAACAGCCCTGGTGGTCTTTGACCGCCAGGGTTGTAATGAGGGCCATAAAGTTTAGCCAACCTAATGCCTGTACTGTGACAATAGAGATAATTCATGATCCTCCCACAAAACCCCTTACAGGGACCTTAATGAAATGTCTATTTCTCCAGTTCCCTGCACCTATCACTGCTGAGATATTTTTATATATCCCTAATTCAGAACTACTCCATAAGGTAGAACCTAAAACTGGGTAAACATTTCATATGCATTGCAAGAAAGTAAGTTATCAATTGATGTGGATATTAGTTCACCACAAGTAATAAAGTCACTAACCTGTTAGGTCCAGTCAAAGTTTTCAACAATTTAAACTCGAGCTCCACCCCTGGCAGCTACAGTACAGAACATAAAGAAAATGTGTAAAGCATTTAGAAGTACCAAAATACTTAAAAGTTAAAGACCCAACCCAATAAAAATGCCACTACGATTTATCAAAATATAGAAAAACAAAATAAGCAAAGTAATGGCAATTTTTTTAAAGTAGAAATGGCACCAAAAAGCACAAAGCCCAATGATAGTCTATGAGGAGTGGTAGTCTGGGACATAGGTGCAATTTAAGTCTAACTGTGATAGGTGGAATGCTTGAATTAATCTCAGGCACTGGTAATTACTTGGGGCTGCATAGCAATCCATGGTTATTTTACTCACAATGTCAACAAGAGGTAACATGCCCCCAGAAAAGATGACAACAGGGTGCAAGAGTGCATCCAGTGGCATCAGCAATGGTCCTGTTGCTAGGGGAGATTTAACACCCCAGTAGGAAAATTAAATTTTGACCAGGACTGTGAAAACCTGTACACCAGAGGTAAGAGCAGAAGATTTAAAGTAGTAATAATGAATACACTTATCGAGTGACGCAACTTGGTAAAATGCCACTGATCAACAAAAGACGAAATAAAGCATCATAATGGTATACCAATGCATCAGCATAAGGACAGTACAAGACACGTTGTGTAAATACTGTGTCCTCAAAACCAAGAGAACAGTTAAAAGGTGTAGATGTGCTTTCTAGTCACCTCTATTCCATTGTGTAATCACGATGCCACTGAAGCAATAACATGTCTGTGCCTTTTTATCAAAATGTTTGTATTAAAAATATGTCGAGTTATTTGTGCTTTTAATAATATAGTTGGCAGCAGGTAGTACAATATGTATTGCTGTCCCCTCAGGTACAATCCCTTTCTCTCACCTTTGACATTTAATTTAGACTCCCATATTGTAAACGAAATACAAAATTCTCTCTATATTTTTAACACTTGTAATATTGTCTTTTATGGAAGGTACACTAAAAGTAAATGTATCTGTTATATTTAACAAAACAGCTAGTAAATTAGAACAGGCTAATTTCGAAAGTTTATGAGCATGCAAATACAATACGTTGGCAACAGTAGGGGGAAGCAATCTTATTAGCTTGCAGATTTACATATTAATCTAACTAATTAAATGTTGAGCAGGCTGGAAAATAGAAATGTAACCCCGTGTACATAAATTAGAGTGAATGTAGCTTATGAAATAACTAAATATTTTTTCAGTAAATATGACAATGTTCACTATCTCATTAGCCTTGCTCAGGGTTCGGCAGCTATAATCTACTATAATAATATGTGATGCAAGGATTTCACCTGCTGCCTTCCACTTCTTCAGATCTCTGATGAGGAACAGCACCGCTCTCATGTGTGGGGACAAACATGATGGCTGTCAAATGCAGCCTCCAGGAGAAATGTGTTGCTAAAGGAAAATGCCTTGAATAAGGGTTCCTGCATGTTCATTTTTGATTGATTTAAGGACACGTTTACGATCTGAAATGAGGCGATTAAGTATTTTCCGTACTAATAGGAAATATCCAAATCAGTGCAATCCATTGTCATCACACTACATTGACATAACAATGAGCCCAATGTAAACATTTTCCAGGTTACTCTGACGTTTATCAGTAGAAAATGCGTTTGAAAGTAACACTGGAGACGCATTGTTGATGGGATCTTTCCAGAACAACACAGCCAATTGTATGTATATTTGAAAATGAAAAGATGCTAAACTGCTACACAACCAAAGTAATTGATGCAAAAATATCACTAATAGTGAAACCGAACCTAAATATGGAAGATTACGTAGTTGCACTCAGAAATGCGTTAGCGTTATATTGCAGGAACTAACAATTTATAAAACGTCCTTTATGCTACCCTCTTCTTAATAAGAAACTTCAAAGTAACAATGTTAATAATGCAAACCACAAATAATTACCTTCTGGGACTCATAAAAGACGGACTTTCCGTAATATGTCAGCGCATCGTGGCTCTGCCCCACCAACCATTAACAGTAGGGACACAATAACTCCCAAGCGAAGACCATAGAGGAGTAGAGATTTTTTTAGTATCAGGTGATTTGTAAACTAAAATGCTCACTAAGTTAGAGAACAATTCAGAGACGAAATATTGTGGATAGATCTAAAATGCAGCTATACTTAGCCGTGTCCTCTAAATGTCTTCCCTACCTTTAGAAAATGTGTTATTCAGCACCTTGAATAGCGCGTTGGACCCAATTTGAATTGCACAAAACGCTATTTGTAGGCACTTCAGTGTATATGGAGTATAGCCAGGTGAAGGAAAAGGGGAACAGACTACAGGCGAGCTAAGAGCACCAATGCAGACTATATATATATATATATATATCTGTGTGTATATGTATATATATATAGATAGATAGATAGATAGATAGATAGATAGATAGATAGATAGATAGATAGATAGATAGATAGATATAGATATGTATACGCATCTGCCAACCGATCAGAATAGCAGGCCAAAATTCCAGATTAGGGACTCAGCAACTATTGTATATTTGTCTTGTTAATTATCAAATCATGACTCTCTGGTTTCCCCATCCATCTGGCCATGCAATATAAAAGTGACCCTGGAACTACTGTGAAAAACGTCGGTCTTACTGTATAAAACATTAATCTCCAAGTTACAAAGCTTCCATTTTGTTGACTCTTTTTAAAAATTGCATGATCAAGATAAGTTAGCACTGTATCTTACTGTATGCACCGAGCAATTCCTGTCAAAGCTCACTCCTGATATCATGAAGTGTGTTAGCACATTAAGGGCCTCATTACAACCTTGGCGGGCGGCAACCGACGCCTGCCAAGGTGTAATCGATGTGCGGTCCCATTGCCGTGCCCATTTTGACATCCCGCCAGCCTAGCAGGGATGTCAGCCGCAACATGGGAGCCGGCTCCTAATGGAACCGGCGGTGTTGTGGCCGTGCGACGGGTGCAGCTGCATCCGTCGTGCTTTTCACTGTCCGCTGTGCAGACAGTGAAAAGCAGTGTGGGGCTGTGCCAGGGGGCCCCGCGACTCCCCTTCCCACCAGCAGGAACCGCCATGGACAGGCTGGCGGGAAGGGGACTCGTAATCCCCTGGGCAGTGCTGCAAGCAGCGCTGCCCTGGCGGATTAAAACCGCCGGGACGACTGTGGCGGGAAACCGCCGGTCCCAGCAGTGCGACTGCAGCACTTCCGCCGCGGTCGCAATCGGCAAAATTGTATTGCTATCCTGTTGGCGGTTCAATCGCCAAAACCACCCTGGTGGTCTTGGACCGCCAGGGTTGTAATGAGGCCCATAGTCTTCAAGGTACAGTTCTGGGTCTCAAGAGGCTTGCAGTTTTCCCCCTTTGATGATGCTCACTATGTACACTACTACACCATCCAACTACCATCTCATCTCCAGTGAATGGGTTCATATACATGTCAAAAAATGAAGGCCTTAAAATAAAGCCCTGAAGGACTCCACACCACTGTGACATGGCACCAGATCTAAATGGCTTAAGAATCACCACCTTTGGACTGGTTGCCAAGAGTAGAAAACCATTGTAAAGCTAGGCACATGCCACCAATATTCTGAAGCTGGTTGATGATGACAGCATGGAAAATGGTGTCAAAAGCGGCACTGACATTCAACAATATGAGAGCAGCGCGGCAACCGCTATCATCATCCAGATGTCATCGATGACGGCAAGCAAGGACACCTTGGTGACATGCAGTGAATGAAAATCCATCTGGTGGAAAACCAGAAGATTGTCAGCTTATAAATAAAAAGAAGGATGGTTGTTCACTTTTTTCCAAGGTTTTGGTGGGATAAGAAAGAAAGGAAATTCAATAGAGGTTAGATAGGACCATAGTTTTTGTTTCACAATAGAAACACAGGTGTTTCTTTCCATACCTGAGGCACTGAAACTCTGAACAGAGTCATTACACAGCTGATCTAGGTGGGAGACAAGTGTGTCACAGGCAATGTTAAAATTGAATACCGGACATGAGTCTTCAAGAGAAGCTGGTTTAACAGAGCCCATATGCAACTTCACTTCCTCCATAGAAAAAAGAAAAGGTTTGGATTGTATAGAAAGTTTGAGAGGGAGTCTGAATAAAGGCCCCCTCTGAGAACTCACAAAGCAAAACAAGCCATGAAGGCCTGCATACAGAATCATGAATTTTAGAAATGTTGTCATCTGAAAATGATGAAGTATATTCACCTGAAGCCATGGAGGGCTTGATGACAGTCTCAAGAGGAGGACGAATAAAAGGATAGTGCATAGTCTTGAAAATGTCCTCAGATTGATTGTCAACTTCAGAGACCAAGTGGGAAAAGTAGTCCTATTTAGCAGGCCTACAGAGGGACTGTTTCAGTTCACAACTATAAAATCTTTTAGCTTCTGTATCATTGTCTTTCCTCCCACACTGCTCTTGAGCTTTTAAAATTTGCTTGGTAGAAACCAGCTCAAAAATTGTATCAAGGGACAGATGGTGAAAGTTGCTTACCTGATACTGCTTCAAGGAGCCACATAGATGAGTGCAGAATTAAGTGAATAAGTAAAGTGTGCTACATTTGAGTCACTACCTCGTGCATGGTCAACCTGAAAATCCTGGTCAGAGAAAGCCACTGTGACTAGTGATAACGCGTCGGAACCTTGATAATTAAACTTACAAGGAGACACGTTTTAGGCCAATGAACCTTTTGACCGCGTTTGGGGACTTCCTGGAAAAAGATATCCGTTTAGCATTTCAATCAGTAAGACAATAACCTCATCAATATTCACAATAACTAATCAAACGAGCTAATCAATAACATGTAATAAGAATCAAACGCACCTTGACCTTGCGGCCATGAATAACCACACAAATCTAGTTAGAGTTAGGATATTTATTCCCTATTAGTTACCATCTAATATCATATTTATTAGTCTCAATATCAATAAGCACATCAAAACCACTATAATCTGGTAACTCGAGTAAAACTTTATCAAAGCATAGATCATGAACATTAGAACAAAGCACGACGTTAACATGAATCAACTTTAGCAGAGTATCATTAGTACGTTATTCAGCAAAGCAATAATTCAGTAATTTGTCTATTTGCATCCGATATTAGTGAACTCCTTAACTAACCTCTAATTAGCATCAGCATATTGGGCTTCATGCAAAACAATTTAGCAAACACAAATTTGGAAAACATCTAACTATGGCCTCTATCAAAAGAGAAGTTGGTAACTAGAAAGAAAAGGCATACAGACAATTACAATTTCATCATGAGATAGTTACCCATCCGAATGAGTCAGCAAACAGCGTCAGTCTTCGTCCTCAGAACATCAGTCGATTCACCATCAGTCAGGATAGAACAGGAAAGTCTCAATAGGGCATAGTTAAGAAAAGACTCTTCCCTCATAAGGAGGAGAAGTCCATAACAAGCAAAGAATAGAGTGGGGATGGTTTAAGGTATAAGACAGCTAAAGACAAAGGTCTCTCAAAGTGGCAAGGTAATGGCAAAGAATGGTGAAGAAGAATGTCTGATTTCTCCTCGGGTCACTCCGTTATATTAAATCTGCCTAACAAGTCTCTAATTTCCCATTGGGCAATATTTGGTGCATCATTATCTCTGTCCAATAATCCTTCACACACCTTTCTAGAATTTTCACTTAACACAGTTCTCATGCAGTTTATTGGCTCCTGTGATTGACGTCTTCACCGGGTGGAATGTCAGGTAAGAAAAGTTACACTTGTTGCTCCAGTCCGTAGTTCCATTTTCTTCTCCTAGTCCAGACGACCTTGCACCTGTTGCGAATTACACTGTTGCATTCGGCAAGAATGTCTCCTTGAGCAAGTCGGGTCCCATGAGAAAGAATTTACTACAGCTACACACATATCTCTAGCTTCTGAAAAGTACAGCTTTGTGTCCTTCAGGAAAGCAGCACATTGCACGTTAGAAAAACTCAGTTAATATGAGACCATGCAGCTAGGTCCAGACCTTTGCTAACTAAGGCCTAGTGATTAACTTAGCAAAACCCTTATACATAACTCTTAATGCTCATACAAAATCATACATTAGTACATTGTTAATTCATTATTAGTCAGTTTCATTAATCATCGTATACATTGGTGGCCTCTCCCCGTGGGCACATTTCAAAGGCGTACCTTATTTCTACATTAAAACATTTCTATGCAGTTTCACTACACATTATATTGCAAGCTTTTCATGTTAATATTAATTTTAAAAGTCACAATCCAACACTAGAAACAAGAGAGAGACCAATTTATGAGGATACTATGCAACAGTAAAAGTGAACTCCAAAATGATCTGTCCAAGTCAGGGTTCTGCAAAGTCGGTCCTGGAGAGCCGGGTCCATGCCAGATTTTTTGCATATCCACATTTAGAAAAATGTATATTTCTGAAACATCCTTTTTCTAAATGTGGATATGCAAAACATCTGGCATGGACCCGGCTCTCCAGGACCGACTTTGCAGATCCCTGGTCCAAGTGAACCACGTGGTACAGACTGTCTGAATCACACTGACGAAACAAAATAACCCATCCAGGAGGTGCCCAGCAAGATATGTAGCCTGTGACACCACGAGGAGTAGACCTGTAGAGGAAAGAAATTCCACTAATAAATAAGCTTCAGGCAGAGTAGATTCAAGCCAAATACTGAAGTCACCTATTAGGAGAAATGTTCACTACTTTCACGTATATAAAGAAACACGCTTTAAAAGAGAAGTACATAATCCAGCTACTGATCCTGGAAGTTGGTATATAAGAAGGCCTGCTGAGAGAATATCTGGGGACAACTGAACTTGGAAACCAAAAACCTCAGCAGATATACATGTCTGAGCTTTTACAAATCTGACTTGTAGCGGGGTTTGAACAATGAGTGCACTCCCCACCACTACTTCTTCCCTCCCTGTCTTTTTATGTTCTGACTTGATAGCGCAGCTGTTGCCAGACAATTATGTGAGTTTCAGTAGAGAAGTGCTTTCACCCCACCCAATAGTTAGGAGCCAGGATTACATGATTGGATCAGGAAGAAATTTGTGTTTCCACATAAAAGTGTTTGTCATCCACACAGCTGTGATCATTTTGTTTGTCCAGCTTTCTGAGCTTGAACTTTCAAGGGCATACACATGATATTGTAAAACTATTAAAGTGTCTTAGATAACTAGATAATGTATGGTGTTTTTATATGGCAGCAGCACAGATGGGAGAAGGGCAGTCATTAACTTACATAGAGTTTTAGTTCTGGCTTGACAGTGCAACTGCCACTTGACCATTTCACCTACACCAATATTACTCTACAGTTCTTTGCTTCTACACAAATGCATATCAATTCCCATACTCTCTATATGTAATGCTTCACATTACCATACAACATCCCTTTAAAGTCAGAACTATTAGCAGAGCCAGTGCTTGGTTAATTAATTGATAGCCAGGAGGTAAGATGCCTACAATATCAAGCTCAGATGTGTCATTTAACCAAACTTCTGTTATAAATAAGATGCCATGTTTACCTTTAGTGGACTCAGCCAATCTACATTTGTAGGCTGCTGTCACTCTCACCTTCCCTCCAGCACAGCAAGATCAACGTAATAAGTCAAACACACAAAAATGCTGCTGCAGCCTGCTACATTTGGGTCATTCTGCTGTCTCAGGAGCATTAACCAGTCAACCACAATAGAGACAAAATGGCGGCTGAAAGAATGTATTGTAGTGGGGAGCTTTAACTACTGGGAGGAAAATGGAGGGTGTTGCTAAATGGAAATAGAGTTGTCAGATAATACACTGTATTAAGCCTTTGGGTTCTACTAATACAGGCTGGGTTGGTGATTCTGGTGGAAAGAGTACAATAGGATTTAGTTTGGAAGAAACAGTAGAGTACATAAGGAGGCATGGACTGACAAAGATTCAGTTATGAAATAAGTCTATTATGCAACTAATGTGTACTTAGGTGATGGCTCAAGTGCAGTGTCATGCAGAGACATTCCAGTATAAGAAGATGTTTGTAAATTTAGAGTTGTATTCTTCAGATTATATAATTATTGTAAGTTTTCGTAGTTTAATTTGTGCTGTTTGGGACTCAGTTGAAGTGTGTGACAGAAGGAGGGCTTCATACTCATTTTCAGACGTAATCCGGTGTTCCATTTTTCTTAAATGATGTGTTTGAGGTCTTGTTCTGTGACACCATAATTTTTAGGTCATGGTCTGGAGTATGTGCACATACTGCTTGTTTGATGATAGACTGAGTCCTTATAGCCTCTTGATAGTATGATCCTTACTTTGTATTATATTGCAAAGTTCAAGTAATAGCCACATTTCAACATCCTTCTAAACTCCCGGTCATTTTACTGCAAGGTGTATCTTTACAGGTAGTGAAATCCACAGTTTGGGTAAAGGCTGTCCTGTAATTAGTTGTGGAGCCAATCTGCCATGTTGCATCCTTCTATTGCAGTATACCTTCAGTTTTGTCTGTAAAAATATTGTTCCTTTTCTGTTTCTTGCCTTTTCCATTATGCACAGTAGTATGAAGGTAGATATTATCTTCTGTCAAAAGGCAGGTCTTGCAGAGACATCACAACTAATGAGATGCTGTGGCAAATCTTGCCATCTAGAAGTTGTCTTGCCATTGTATTTTGAATTATTTTGTGTTGCTTCTTGATAGACATTGATATTCTGTGATTTATTCCATTGGCATTGACCATACAGGCTAAGATTAGTAAAGCAACTACCTGCATTTTCTACTGGTATTCAAGATAAGGGAAGATGTGTGAGATTGTCATCAAGGTGTGCAATATGGATTTGTTCAAATGGTTGATTATTGGGATCATTGAAATGGCTAAATTCAAGATAATTCCTACGTTTTGTATTTCAGAGGAGGTAGTTGCTAGTGTTTAGAATTTCTGATTTTGAAGGTATTGAATTTCAGGTGACTTGACTATCATCCATTGGCAATGGCTTTGAAGGAGCCACGCATTTTTGAGATCTAATGGTTATTTGGTTTATCAAGCTTGAGGATTATCTGGGTAGCCTTATCATAGTTGTAGCATATGAGGCTGAGATAATTAATGGTTCTGAGAGTGTTTAGATGTAGACCTTAAACAAAAGTGTGAAGGTAATTGATCTTTGTAGATCTCCTCTCTCAATAATGTATGATTTGGAGGAGAACAGAGCTTGTGATTGACCTGTCTTTGAGGTAGGAGCCAATACAGTCAAGGATATGTCCTTCAATATGAAATTGGGTTATTAGTTCAGGCAGGTGAGAGCCCCACTTACATAATAAACACGATCCTAGTCACGGTGAACCAGTAAAGTCAATAAATACATTTATGCTTTACCCTCTGGTAGCTTGGCACAAAGCAGACAGGCTTAAGGTAGAGGTAATGAGAAAAGCATTTATGCAGCACTCAAACAGCACTAAAGTGAAAACACAAGACAAGAATATTCACAAACCAATTTAGAAGGATAGAGTACATTTCAATAAATAAAATGACACCAAAATGACACACATCCAATCAGCAGAACAAGAGATATGATTTTTTAAAGTGTTAGGTGAAAATAGCGCCAAGAATCACCAAGCAGTCATGCTGGACCAGGGGAAGGGCACAAGTTCAGGCCGACCGTCATGGAACACGGGTCAGATACAGAGACCAGATTAATCCAGTTCAAAAGTTACCTTCCTAAGTCCATGCACAGTTCTGTTTTCTTTGATGGGGGCCATGAGAAGGTAGTTGTCGACACAAGGAGTAGGTCCCGGTGTGTGCCCAGTTATTGCTGTAGCGTGAAGAGCTAGTCGTCCCTGGAGCTTTGTGTTGGTGATGATTGCAGGTCTTGCATTGCTGGTCCTTGCAGATGATCACTGTTGGCACAGAGAGTAGGGCCAGATGGAGCTTCACATTAGCGGTCAACATGGATGGTCTATTTTCAGCATGAAGAGGTCAGTTTCTGGGTGTGAGGAGCCTAAAGCTTGTGTATCATATCATTTTCTTAAGAAGGAGTTCACAATAATGGGCTTGGTGGATACCTCCTGGGGATCAATACTCATTCTAGCACAGGCCAGCAGAAGGCCTCAGGCAGGACAGACAGGTCCAGTTGGTGCTGGTCAGTTTGGTGGTTGCAGGGAGGCCTCTGGAAGCTTGTTGTGTCCTTGTAGCTTAAACAGGAAGTCACCTACTGAGGATCAATACTCATTCTCGCAGCGGCCAGCAGCAGTGCTCAGGCAAGACAGACGAGTCCAGTTAGTGCTGGTCAGCTTGGCATTTGCAGGGAGGCCTCTGGAAGCTTGTTGTACCCCTGTAGCTTAAACAGGAGGTCAGCCAACTGAACCATGGAGTCACAGAGCTTGAGTTCAAGGCAAGCAGATCCAATCTTCCTTCTTCAGACAGCAAGGCAGTCCTTCCTTCTGAATCTTGCACAGGTTATGAGTCTGTTACTCAGAGCTTCTGAAGGTCCCATTTTCATACCTGGTGACAGTCTTTGTGTGTGGGAGTTTCACTGACTTACCACCCAAACTTCTTCTGGTTAATTCTTCCCCTTTCCTTCATCCTGACTCCAAACTATCTAGGGTGACAGAGACAAGGCCAGGCCTGGTGTCAGGTTCCTTTGTATGTGCTGCAGGCAGAGCTTTCAGAAGTTTAATCAGGGCAGGGTGCAGCTCCTCCTCAGCCATTCTGTCAGGAAAATGCACACCTCTCACACTTAGGCCTTCTTTGTTCCCATGTCTGGAAGCAATATGCAACCCACAACAACAAAGCCATTCACACTTATGTGATCCAGTGCATTGAAAGGAAGACACAGTTGTTATGAGCAGGAAAATTACAGCTTTCAAAAAGCGGTATTATTAAAAATTCTGACTTAAAATCTAACCACTATTAGAGAGGATTCTACAATACAATTTGCATTAGTGTAAACAGCATATCTATATCTGCTCCCAACCTGAAGTTAAATAACAGATGATGGACAGAATGTGGAACAAATCAAATATTAACCCCCAGTCGCAGATCTGGGTTTAATCCATTATTTTTCTGCCCACCCTACCACTCCAGTCTGGACCCAGCCATATGCAAATCAATCTCAACCCTGCTTCCTATGGGTACCGCCCAGCAGGAGCTGTTAGGCCAGGTCCCTGCTGGAGAGGATTCAAGCATTCTGGGACTGGTTTTGGGGTATTACCCCTCATTAGTCAGGCTAGATTGAGTCCAGTGGCATAGTGAGCATGGGACCCACGTCTGGACGTTCCCTTCCCACTAAGGGCCACCATGCCACCCCAGTTTGGACCCAGCCATATGCAAAGTCTTGACCATGCTCCCCATGGGAACAGTCCAGCAGGAACTGTCAGGTTAGGTCCTCCATGGGCTGGAACCAGGCATCCTGAGACTAGTTCCAGGGATTACCCATCATCAGCCAGACTAGCTTGAATCCAGTGGCACAGTGAGCACAAGACCCACGTCTGGTCATACCCTTCCCACTTAGAGTGACAAAAGCAAAAAGTAAGGATGACAGACGGAATGCAGAACAAATCAAACATTCACCCAAAGTCACAGAACTGGGTTTAATCCATCATTTGTTCTGCTCACCATGCTATCCACGTTTGGACCCAGCTGTGTGCAAATCAGCCTTGACCTTGCTCCCCATGGGAACAGTCTAGCCCGAACTGCAAGGCCAGGTGATTCCTGGACTGGAAACAAGCATCCTGGGGCAGTTTTTTAAAATACTGTTTAAATACAATGCGCCCTACCCTATAAGCCTTAAGGGGCTACCTTAGGAGTGTCATAAAGGTATTAAAACGGAATGATCAGGCTTGGCAGTTTAAAACTGTACCTCAGGCTGTAGTGGCAGGCCTGAGACATCTTTTACAGGGCTACATTAGTAGGTGGCAGAATGACTGCTGAGGCCAACTAGCAATATTTAATTTACAAGCCCCAGATACATGCACTACAGTTTACTAGACACAAGTAAATGAAATGTGCTGATGAGGTGTAGACTCATTTTACCATGTTTGAAGGAGAGATTAGATGCACTTCAGCAATGGTAAGCAGTGGTAAAGTTGACAGAGTCCTAATGCCAACAAAAGTTGAAAAAGGTAAGTGGGTGAAGGCAAAAGGTTTCAGAAAACACCACACCAAGAATGTCAGTGCTAACAGTACCTATGTAATGTAATGGAGTAAGAAGATTTAATAATGTGTGGTGTTGAATGCTTCTGATAAGACAAAGAAAATGAGTGCTGCCATTTTATCTTTATCTACTGGAGTTTACAGTTCCCCCAGATGAATATCAGGGCAGATTTACAGCCTCTTCCCATTTGGAAGGCTGTTTGGTGGTCATATAGCAAGGAGTTTTTATCCAGGCATTTTAAGATATGGGAGAAGGAGGCACATTTTATAATTTTTCCAAGCAATTTTCATTGTAAATTATATTCTTCTTAAGTAGAGGTTGTATTTATGATTTTTGAGTTCTGAAGGAAACTTGCCTGTCATTAAGGAGCTGTTTATGATATTTATGATTGCTGCTGAAGTGTATTGTAGTTTTATTTTGAATATCATTATATGTCAAGGGTATGAGTATGCACTACCTGGATCACTCTAGCTCAGTAACTCACAGATTTCCACAAGAGACAGTTCCTTGAAGGAGGACAGACTATGGTGTGTTTTCTCAAAGCTGTTCCCTTTGTGGAGTTGTTGAAACTGCATCCCTTTATTTAATGGATGTTCATCTGATGTTTTGACCTTAGAGATAAAGTGATCAGCTATTTTGTTGCAGATTCTCTGAGATTGAGGAATATATGTCATTGTGCAGTCTGACTTGTGAAATTCTGATAGAGTCTTAAGTGGTTCCATTGAGCGACATTTGGCAGTGGAAATTCAGTTTCTATTGTAGGACTTCTTTGCTTTTCAGTGTGTGGTTTACACATTCTTTTGTGGCTTTGTAGACATGGTTTACTCAGTAGCTGTTGTATAAGTACCATTATTTGCAAAGGGTACATACAGGTGATTTCCTCTTTTTTATATCATCATCCACCCTACCTTCTTCTGTTTCCTTTCTTGTTGTCTTGATGTTCTCAGGAGGATAACTTGGTTTAAGAAGTGTAAATATTGTAAATATATTCTCAATTACATTTATCTGGTCAATCTGTATATTTTTTGTTAAGAATGGCCTCAAGGCTCTCAGTGAGTGTTTTCCTATGGTCTGTATTTTGTCACTGAAATCATGGAGTTACTTAGAAGTTTTATTTTAATATGATGGTTCATGGAAATGAGGACATGGTCACTCCTTCGGACTGGAACAATTTTTGTGATGTTCACCAACTCTAAATTGCAGAACCACGAGTTGGGTGTTTGTCCAGGTGTGTGAGTCAGTCCTGAGATGATTAGGGAGAAACTGAACAAGATTAGTCCAGATGCAGTGGTTTTAGGTAGCTGCATCTTGGTGTGCCAAACCAAATGTCTAGGTCACTGAAGATGCATCAGTTGCAGTATTTGATGGTAGGGTATGATTTGGTTTCTTAAAAGGCATCTGTGAATGCCACATTTATTGTTGTGGTTTGTACAAATAATAGAAATGCCTGAGATAATGGGATTGGGGTGCACCTTGTCAGTCGTGAGTCACTTCGTAATATTCCTAAACCTTCCATTTTGTTAACAGTTATGTTTTCCTTGCATATTACTGATAAACCGACTAATTTTTAGTGTTGACGGTTCTGCATGAAGCATTCGTCTCCTGGTCAAATTTTCTGGTGCCAATTGGAGCCATATCATCTCCTAGCCACGTTTTCATGACAAATAAATGCCTAGTTTTTACCAGATGGTAAGTCATCTTTGTATTCTTCGTTTTGGATTCAGGTCTGGCATTGATTGATAATCAGTAGGTCTGGGCAAAATTTAAATTACACCAGCCTAATTTGCGTAATTTTGGGAATGCCTCATTATACTTGGTACGCAAAATTCCCTCAATTCAGCCATTATGCCTCCTTGCTTAAGTATGTGCCATTCATGGTAAAAATGTAATACGCAGGTACAACAGTATTCAAAGTGCTGTTGTTGGTGGTGCACCTGATTAAATGCATCCTTGTGTTAAAATTGGCACAAATATACACTTCATGCTAAAATATAGGGCAAAATGATGGATTAGCATTTTGTGTAGTTACACGCAATTGTGATCAATTTTGCCGTAATTTTGCATAATTATATGAAATCAAATTATGCAAATTTCT